>NC_089372.1:0-4800000 GCF_033870435.1 Sordaria macrospora | reverse complement strand
AGTACTTTGGCCTTGGGCCTCTCGGTGGTTGTTGATGGCACGCTGGGGGCAAAGATACCGCAGGGACCGAAGGTGAGGAATCTTTTGCACGTATGTCTTTTCTTTTGTCTAACAACGCTCGTCTACACAGACGACATGTCCGCCCGGTGCTAGCTTCAAGAAGCTCTCGGCGCAAGCCTTCATGGACGCCGCGACTCCTGGGTGGAATCTCGGAAACACACTTGACGCCGTTCCCGACGAAGGATCATGGAATAACCCCATCTTCCAGGCCAATGCGCTTGACGTGGTCAAATCAGCTGGGTTCAAGTCTGTTCGGATTCCTGGTATGTTTTTCTATTCATCATTCCTGTTGTCCCTCCCCCACTCTGTTTTGTCCCTGCGGCCGAGCCTTCCATATAAATGAAGCAATCGACATAACCGACACAACAAACTGACCATTATCACAAACAGTAACCTACTCCGACCACTTCTTGTTGCCTAACTCTCTAACAAACCACACCATTTCTCCCCAATGGCTCGACCGCGTCTCCACCGTAATCGACATGGCCACGTCGCGGGGGCTTTTGGTCGTAACAAACATGCACCACGACT
The DNA here is from genome assembly GCF_033870435.1 of Sordaria macrospora. Classification (NCBI taxonomy): domain Eukaryota; kingdom Fungi; phylum Ascomycota; class Sordariomycetes; order Sordariales; family Sordariaceae; genus Sordaria; species Sordaria macrospora. Next base: position 4,799,409 of record NC_089372.1, on the reverse strand, counting down.
CCTGGGCCTGGGCCGACGTCTCTTCTTCGGGAGGTAAAAACACCACTCTCATCCGCGAAAAGTTCTACGCCGGCTGGCTGCAAATCGCTACCAAACTCGCCTGCAAGCCCTCCACCGTAGCATTCGAGCCCATCAACGAGCCTCCCGGTTCCACGGCTGAAGATGCCGAAAGACTAATGGGTCTTAACGACCTGTTTATCCACGCCCTGAGGGATTCTGGCGGGTGGAATTCCCAGAGAGTGGTAACCCTGTCAGCGCTGAACATGGGGGGTGCTGATCGCATGCAAAATGGGTGGTTTAGGTTGCCGAAGAACATGACGAACCCGTGGGCTTTCCAGTTCCACTATTACTCGCCTTACGACTTCATTTTCCAAGCGTGGGGGAAGACGGTCTGGGGAAGTGAGAGCGATAAAGTGGCTGTGGTGGCGGATCTGGAAGCTGTGAGGGGAAATCTGACGGCGATTACTAATGACCCGAAAGTGCCGATTTATCTGGGCGAGTTCGATGCGAGCCAGTTGAGTCTCGAGGCTGCCGCTAGGTGGCGGTGGTTTGATACCGTCGTGTCAGCTGCGAGGAGGCTGAATATTGTTCCGGTGCTGTGGGATAATGGACTGGATAATTTGCAGAGGGAGACGGGGCGGTGGAGGGATGAAGTCGCGGTGGAGATTATTGTTAATGCCATCAAGGGCAAAAAGAATTCGTTGCCGGAAAGTACGACGGATGGTGGCGCGACGACGCAGGAGAGCTCGGCGTATGTTTTTAATAAGGTTGGGGAGGATATCGGGGCAGAGGGGAGGAACTTGTCGTTTGCGTTGAATGGGAACCGGTTTAAGGCGTTGAGTGTTGGCGGGGTGCCGCTCAAGGCTGGAAAGGATTATGCGGTCCAGGAGCAGGGGACGGTGACCCTCAAGAAGGAGTTCCTGGGCAAGTATCTCTCCAGGGACGCGGCGCCGGGAACCAAGGCGAATATCACGGTTACGTTCTCGGCTGGCGCGAAGAGTCGGGTGGAGATCGTCCAGTGGGATTTGCCGGTGCCGGCACAGACGATCTCCTCGGGGAGCGCGGTGCCGGCGGGTCAAGATTTGTCGGTTCCGGTGGTCTGGAAGGGGCTGCATCGGGTGGCGGCGGTGAAGATGATCAAGGCGGATGGGTCGTACCTGTTTGATGACTGGACCATGTGGTTGCCTGGGCTGCAGAAGGGCTGTGGTGTAAGTGTCCCCCTTTCCTTCTTCTCTCTTTCCCTGTCCCTTTCAGCAGACTCAGGTCTGAGGCCTAGTGTTAACAAGAAAGCAGACATATGGTGGCCAGTGGGACTTCGACTTCGACAAGCTCATCATCCGGAGGCAGACGCTGGATGCCGTGATTGCTTCAGGCCAAAGTGCCACGCTCACGTTCGAGTTCTATCCGCGTGCGGCAGGGAACGGGAATTACTTGAATTATACCCTGACCGTTTGATCATAGGTACGTATTGGGGGATATCATTGGTGGTTTCTGTCGGTGTCAAAGGGATATACCGTACTCATGGAGGCGTCGGAAGTTGCGCAACCACTTCCTTCTTCTTTCCCCAACTAAAAGGTCGGAACTTGGCTTGTCGCTCCTCCATCACCATCTCCTCATGTTGTGGTTGTTGTTCTTCTTGATCCACACTTCGCCCAAAGGCAGGGCTGATACTTCGCCGAATCTCCTTCACTTTCAGGAATGTCGGGGCTTGCCAGTCCTTGTTGGCCAGTTTCTTGCGCCAGGATGTCTTGCTGAATTCTGCGAGTAACTTGTTTCTCATGTCCTTGGCTGTATTGATGTTTTCGCCCATTTCGATGCCTAGCTCGAGGAGCAGGTGGGAGGCGAAGATTTGGCAGTTGTTATCGATCAAGCCGTATCTTGGATTCATCTTCTTGATTGCCTTGTTGCCTGTTTATGTGTGAGCAGGAAATGTTTCTTAGGATGATGTGCTTCGAGAATACACTGGGGCCTTGGTACGGACTTACTGGCTGCTAATACGGCTTGATCATTCCACCTTGTCTCGCCAACTTTTAGTTTGTTCGTCCACTTCTGTGTTCCGACTAAGCCGTGCTGGTTCACCACTGTGAAGTCTTTCTCCTGTTTCAGTGTCAGCATCTTGTTAGTGGACCCCAGTCATTCCGCATCTTCCCAGATTTCCAGCATACCATCCACAACTCATGATAATAATCCGTATCCTGGTCCCCCACTATCACAGCCCAGTGATTCGTCGGATCCGGAAACTCGCCCATCTCCTTGGTGATAGCCTGGCCCAGTCGGGTATGCTCGGCAAACAACACTCCTATGTTGTCCGCCACGGGATGCCAAGCGATGAAGACGGGTCGTTTCCTGCAGTGATGGTGTTCTCTGCCAGGTGGAATGATGGACGGTAACGCGCCCAAGCCGATGATGCCGGCGAGGGCACTCTGGACTTTTGCTAGCATGTCATAGCGATGGGCGGCTTCTGACTGGGTCTCGGAGGGCGCAACGGACCGCGAGTCGGAGTCGCTGTCGCGTCTGGATAAGAGATCTCTCAGATGCATGGCTCAGACCTGACTGATCTTGCTAGGTGTTGGTTGTCGTTGGTTGTGTCGGGTGTGTTGTGTATGGTGAGTGACGTATCGTTTGTAATCTAGAACTAGCCCTTGACGGCTTTTACACCCCCGCAGCTCTCACGGCAGCGCTCTTAGTTAAAAGGAAGCTGTTAATGCCCTGTTTCTTTTGCGGCAGGAATAAATCGCAACGCCAAGACCCGGTCTTTGAGTGATTGGGGTCGCGGGAAGGATGGATTCTTTATATCCTTCTTTTTGGAAATGTCGGGTTTCACAAACTTTCAGCTGATGGAAAATGTGGAACAATTCACCCGAGATCGCGGAAGTCGCGGCAACAGTTTCCGTGGACTTTTTCTCTATGTTTGCGTCAGCTGAGATTCGGCTCGCGCGAATGCATCACTCACAGATCGTTATTCCCCAGAGCCAGGGGGTTCAATGGATCGAGGGGGTCTTGGTACTCTAATGTACAATGGGCTGCGGCGATGCAAGGTCGACAGTGTGGCGTTACGCAAGATTGGCGGGCGAGACGCGCGTGGTTTTGTGGCGCAGGCAACGAAGCCAGCTGATCAAGCATTTTCAAGATTAAAGACATGTTGGATCTGGCCATCTCATCGCCCGTTTGGATGTTGTTGGTTTGCACATGTTTGTAAAGCAACTGTTTGACTTGTAGTTAAGGGGTCTCTGTTGGCGCTTTCCAGGGGATGGCAACAAAGCCCAACCCTACCCGGGTCCACAGCGGCACGAATGCTGACTTGCATCCTTCATCAGTTGCTTCATACCAAAGCCGAAGCCTACACATCAAGGTATCTCGAGTTCTGAAAGTGGAAAAAGAAACACCAACTCCGTAGTTAAGTACAGGTTGTGGTGTAGCGAAAGAACTCCGCGATGTTCGTCCAAAGGAAGGTGGAGACAGACGGGCATGCAGCATGCACTGTGCAACAGGGACTGCAACCGCACCCGAGCAACCGAGATAGGGCCTCTGGGCGCCCAGACCACTGCCCCAGGCACTGTAGATCGTTGACGTCACAGTTCATCGCTGTTGACTTACACGACTTATCCCTTTGAGAACTAACTTCGACTTCGACTTTGACTGAACGAACAACATTTCGGAATCGAAACAAACAATCTCGGAAATTCGGCCAGATAATGCTCCTCAGCCGAGTCCTGCCCAAGCCAACTTCGATCCTCCGTGCCAGCCAGCTGAGAACACTTCGCCTGCCACAGACCGTTACGTTCAGAGCGTCACCATCCTTCCCTAGGAACCCTCTCCTCCAGACATTCATCATGAGCATCCACATGAAGGGCCGTTGCGTCTGCAAGAACTTGCAATATTCACTAGAGCTTGACTCTCTCGATGATGCGAGAACCACACTTTGCCATTGCAACAGCTGCAAGAGGGCGTTTGGGACTAACTATGGTCTCACCACAAAGGTCCCCGTTAAGGGCTTCAAGTACGAGACCGGTACTCCGAAGAAGTTCAAGCAACACAATGGTGTAACAAGGGAGTTCTGTGATGACTGCGGTGCTTATATCTGCGAATACGGGGTAAGATTATTCGACAAAGTGTATTCCCACAAAGCAACCACTCACGCTTTTTATAGGAAGAAGCAGCAGACAGGTTCCGGTATATCATGTGGGGGTCCTTTGACGAGCCGGAAAAGGTGCCTCCCAAGGGCGAGTTCTTTTGCAAGAACAAGCCCAAGTGGATGCCCGATATTCCAGGTATGGTTCGAGGAGCGAATTCCGGGATGAGTGAAGTGTTCGTCAAGTGTAGAATCTAACCGAATTGCAGACACCTTCCGGAAGCAGGAGATCAAGGAGTAAAGAGCTTGACGGCATGTATGACGAGAAACAACAACAGAATGAGCTTATGAATAATGATGTCTTGGAAGTGAAATACAGTTAATTTTCAGCTAATGTCTCACCATTTCCTTCTCGTGCTGAAGTTGATGCGGGTCAATAATAATCGCAGCCCTTCCCTGGAGCTTTCCGCTTGAAACCACCTTCTCCAGCTCCTCGACCTGATCCAATCCATAGAACGGAGTCATTTTTACCTTGACCTCATGGTCAGAGAAAACCTTTAACAGCTCCTCGCTTTCCTTCCCTGAACACTGCAAGCTCCCCTTGATCCTCACATCCCTCAGTATCAGCTCGATGAACGGAATCTTCACCTCCAAAGGCTGAGCAACCTGCACCACCAATCCATGCATCTTTGTAATGGCGCACGCCAGTCCAGCAGCATCATCCGCATCAGACAAACTGTCAGTAGCATCGACACCATCCGTAGCAAACAACCCGTTATGATCAACATCCTTCCCATCATCCCCCAGTACGGCCTTTCCAACCTCTCTAACAACTTCATCCTTCCCCTTCCTTGCATCAATAACCACATCCGCCCCCATCTCCTTCGTCAGCTCCAGACCCTCATCCTTCACCTCGATACCCACAACCTTCAACCCCATCTTCGTCGCAAACTGCACCACCAAGTGTCCCAACCCGCCACCCGACCCGACAATCCCCAACCACTGCCCCGGCCGCAAGCCCGCCTCCTTAACCGCCCTCCACGCCGTCCTGCCCGCACACCCCAGCGGTACCGCCGCCAACAGCGACACACCCTCCGGAATCACCGTGCTCGTCCGGCTGTCGACAACCGCGCACTCTGCAAACACCCGTCGACTTGGATCCCGATGTGTCCATCGATATGCGCACACTAATGCTTGTAATGCTCTCCTCCTCCGGTAGCAGTGCAATCCCCGCACAATCCACAAAGTCCTAGTGGAATACCGCACATGACGCAATCGCCCGGTTTGAACGAGCCATCGGCTGCGACGGAGGAACCGACGGCTACGACGGTTCCTGATCCTTCGTGGGATCCGGTCAAAGGGAGCGGGATGCTGGGTACAGCGCCCAGGCGGATGATGGTGCCGGTGTGGCAGTGGGAGGCGACGGCGACTTTGACGAGGAGGTCATGAGGCCGGAGAATCAAAGGGGAGGGACGGGAATGGTGGTTTGAGTGTAAGGGCCACCGAAGGAGGTGATGCGGAGGGCTTGCATGGTGGCAGGGAGGGAGGGGGTTGGTTCCGCCATCTTTGAAGTTGGTGATTCTTGTTCTTTGGATCGTGAATAAAAAGACGGAGGTATTGTTTTGAGTAAACAGCGTTGAGGAGTGGAGGAAGGGGGAGGTCTAGGTCCTAGGATGATCACCGATATTCATGATGGACCCGCCTTGACACGTTGTCACTGTGCCGCTTTCTCCGCAGCAGGATTGGCGGAATGGGCTGTGGTTGGTAGGAAATCGAAGGATGCGGCCGTCATCAGTCCACGATTACGAGTGGCCCGAAAAACCTATAAAGTTACAGCTGATGTATCACAAGGACATGAGATTTTAGGGTGATACATTCAGTCTCGGCAGTCATGGTGAGATGGCTGACTGCATGTCGCCAACGGATATATTAACCGACCAATATCGGGATTCCCAGAAAAGTGTCAGATACGACGTTGTTTGAGACACTATCGTCGCATTCACGTGGAACTCATTTCACGTGGAATTAAGACTGAGATACTACACACAGAAGTGACGGCCATTTTGGGAATTGTTTCAGGTGAGCTACTGCTTTGTTCAGCGGTCCTTTGTCTTAGCTCAATCGGACAAGAGGGTAAATAAGGACACAGCTTCAGAGCTGTCTCTGAGAACTCAAAGGCTTTGTGTTCAACAAAGAAAGGATATTATCACGGTTCGCAATGGGGCTCAGGTCCTCAACTAGCGTTCTCCAACATGTCTCGCAAGGCAGCGTCAGTTTCAAGAAGAAACTCGGCGTCGTTCACAGCCTCACATTTATATCTTGAGCTAACCATTCCCAATCATAACAGGAAGATATCCGATCAGCAGCATCCTTCAACAGCAATACTCAACCCTTTCTCCTGATCTTTCTATTCTACAACATATTGCGGCAACTTGCCGGCCAAGTTCGCAATCTTCTTATCTCTCTACCAATCATAATACCAGTTACTACCACACCACCATCTCCTCAAGCCAACTACTTCACCAACATCTCCCTGCCAGTCTCTAGATTTTTAATCCTCCCTGGCCATCTACAAACCTTAACTATCTTCCACTTCCAACAAAAGTTTCAACAAACACCGTCATCCCCCAGTCAAACCAGCCAAACCAGTCAACCCAGTCAAACCTACTACCAGATCCCAACAACAAAATGGAACTCAAACGCAAAGCCGACAGCGTCAGCACTTCCTCCGACTCCTCATCCTCATCCCTCACCAACTCTCCGCAACCCTCCCTTCCAGTACTTCCACAGCTACAACTCCCATATTCCAGTTCCAGTTCCGATTCCGGTTCCGGTTCCGGTTCCGGTTCAACAGGACTAGACAGCACCGCCTCGCCTCCCAAGAAGATCAAGATAGTAATTATTAAGCAGCAGCCGAAGCCGAAGCCGAGAATGGAAATGGAGGTGGATGAATCGCCCATTTGTGGACAAGGTCCTCAACCTATTTTTTCGCAAGTGGAATGGGTGCCGGTGGAGTCAGGAACTACCATCGGGGCTGCTGTGGGATGTGGTGGCGGTGGCAGGTCGGGCTTGGCCATGGAGGAGGTTTCACCTAGGAGTATGACTTTTTGTCGGGGGTAGTAGTGAAGGTGAAGTTGAACTGGAAAGTGGGAACCCGAATGAGGAAAAAGGGAGGAAGTCGAAAGGAGGGAAAGATTGTTCATGCGTTCCTGCTGTATCGGTTGAGGAAGGGGAAATAAGTGGATGTGGATGTGAGTGATGGGCATCTGGCATGGTAGATCTGCTGGCAGACTCAATCAAGGGATGTTGCATAGCGAATAGAGAGAGCAACTGTTTCAAACTTCAACTGTCGTCCTTTACGTGTGTATACTTACGAAGGAAAAAAGAAAAGGAAGTTACCCCGAGGTACTCGTCAATATAATCCGCTGCATTCATGCATCAACACAACCACACCTTTTTTCGGCGCCTGTGTATATTTAATAAGACATTCTGCAACAGAAACAGATATGTTGCCGAAAAAGAAGGAGAGGAAATGCAAAAAGAAAAAGGAATCAGAAAAGACAAAAAGCACAAGAAGAAATGTAGTGACAAGAGTGGGATTCGAACCCACGCCCTTTCGGACTGCGATACTCAGAAGTGAACCTGAACACAGCGCCTTAGACCGCTCGGCCATCTTGCCTTAATTATTGTTGAAACTCAATCATAGTGATAGCAATTATATCGTACAATCAAGCATGGTTAATATAACTTCATCGCCAGTATCAATGGTATCTGGGTATATCGGTGTTTGTGTCTTCGGTCCAATGTGAATGCTGTTTTCGTGTCTGAATATCTTACTCTTCAGTCGCAATTGACGACCACGGTTCTGTTAAGGCGTCTAGCAAATTCATGGTCATGGTCAAACTCAGTCCGTCGATAATGTTGTGATGTTCCGTCCAGGTCAGTCCGGTTTTTCATCCAGGGTTCCGGCTTTGTTCGGTATCTAGATTGCAGCCCCTTGACTTTTGTTCCTTCTTTTTGATGAGCACGCTTCCCACCAATCTCCATCGGCACTTCCCCATCGGATAGCTTAGGATCCGTGAAAAGAGTGCAGCAAAACAGGGAAGCAGGCGGTGAGATGGAAGAGGGTGCAAGATGATCCGGAAGTTGCCATGAAGAATGGATTCGACGATGACGCCGTCTCGTTCACGTGCTGCGTGTTGTGTTCTGTGTTGTTTCCTAGATACTAAATACTTGGCTAGACACACTGTGTAAAATCCTTGGCAAATGGCAAGGCGATGTCGTGCAACTGTCGCAGCTCAAAACCCACCACAACGGTTCTTCGGCTGTTGTACCGGGCTCTGACATTGGTTGAAAACTTGAGAGAGACATGTGAGTGGCTGGGAATAACACAGTACCTATGTTTCTATCCGTCAGTTTTAAGGATGTCCCTAGCTCAGTGATCATTCACCTCCTCCTCGGGAACAGCTCGTCCCGGGCCTTGAGTGGAGTTATCACCGGGGATGTCGGACTTCCGGCCGGGTCACCGCCTCCCCTCTAATTCGTCTTCAAGTACCATATCACGACACTATCGAAATCTTGAACGGAAGTTGGTAACCAAGATTGGAGGGGAACGTAGGTAACACTGTCAGTTTCCAGGCAAGAATCCAGGGTCTGGAACAATATGGACATTCTTCTTTTGAACAATGCAATTCTCATAGTTGACCCGATATTACGGTTAGTCCTGCATCTTCACATGTATCGTGGTTGCATGTAGAGATCGATTCGTGGAACTCACCCTCACATTCGCCTCGCCCGCCTCGTTACCGCCACCCGCTCGCGTAGTGCACAGTATCGACAAGGACTGAGAGGACTTGACAGCTTTGACAGCTTGCGCCGTTTACTGCCAACCGACCCGACCATTTGGGCCTTGGAACGCCAACCTTTTCGCTTGGCAGGGGTTACGACCAACTAGACTAATATGCGAGTAAATGGGAAGGAGTGTCTCATCTGACTTGTACACTGCAAGTTCGATCGGTATTTTCTGGATGAAGTTGGTTAAGTGCCAGACCCTTGGGTCTGAGATGGAGTGATCAAAAGGAATGGACGAGGGAAAGAGGAATCGCCCCATATGTGAAACATGCAAGTATAGGAGCTAGTGGAATCGGTGAACGGGTAGTAGATTGATGTGGTGAAAGTGATGGACAAAGAACGCTTGACAGGAGTCATCATGGCTGCCCCAGACCTCCACTGCCCGCTCCTCACTTCTTACACATGTCTGGTTTTGTAAGGTTGTCCATCCCATATCGGCCCTGAACGCTGTCAAACATGCATGATCCGAACCTCGGACGGAAGCAAGGAGCCATGTGGTCAGCGCCAGCCCAGGCACCGGTCTGGGCGAGCGGTCCAGGTTGGCTTTCGAGCTACAAAACTTCTCAGCCAGTATAATTATTCCCATCTTCCCGTCTCTCAACTACCAGGCTGAGAACCAACACCTCAAACCTTCACCATGCTTTCCTCGGGCCTTAACAAGATTTTGCTTGGTGCCCTCGCCCTCGCGACCGCAGGAAGCTGCACTCTGTGGACTCCGTCATCCGACGCTGCCGTAAGATTCCAGCCAGATATCCTGAACGTTCATGTCCAATCTGAATCCAAGCTGACATTCTCATCATCCAGTGCAAAGCCATCCAGCTTGCTCTGCCTCCTGGGCGCGTTAACTATCCCGACTCTCCCGCCTACGCCAAGGAGAACAATTACTGGTCCAGCCGCCAGACCGACAACATCGCACCCGCCTGCTTTGTGGCGCCTGTGAATGCGTTCGAGGTCGCTACAACCGTGAAGTTGCTTGTCTCGCTGAATACCCAGTTCTCCGTCAAGGGTGGCGGCCACACCGCTTTTGCAGGCGGCTCCAACTCCGATGGCGGCGTCACCATTGACCTGATGTACCTCACTGCCCTCAACGTGGCATCGGACCGTAAGACGGTATCGATCGGCGCTGGAAACAGATGGATCAACGTCTCGCAGGCCCTCGATACGCTGGGGCTCGTTGTCGTGGGCGGCCGTGTGGCTGACGTGGGGGTCAGCGGTCTGATTCTCGGCGGAGGTATATCGTACTTCTCCGGGATGTACGGTTGGGCCTGCGACAACGTGCGCAACTACGAGGTCGTTCTCGCTTCCGGACTCATCGTCAATGCGTCTCCCACTAAGAATAAGAATCTGTATTGGGCGTTGCGCGGCGGAGGCGGCTCCAACTTCGGCATCGTGACTCGCTTCGACGTGGCGGCGTACGAGCAACCAGGCGGCAATATCTGGCACAACAGTCTCATCATCCCCGGCGCAGCCACCGCCTCCGCCATCACGGCGTACCAGAACTTGACGGTTAACGGCATGCCGGCCGACAACAAGGCCCACAGTTACATGGTCCTGACGCATATGGATATGCTGGGTGGTTACGCTGTGATTAGCGACCTGTTCCACGCAGACTTGCCCAACACATCGGATAGTGCGCATGAGGAGGTCCCTGGGGTGTTCCAACCTTTCGAGTCCCTGCCAACCATCATGAACACCAAATCCATAGTCAACGTGTCGACCGTGTCTCGTGAGATTGACGTCCCATACGGCTCCCGTCAGACATGGTGGGACACGACAGTCAAGGCTACGGATGCTTCCCTTCTCCTCGACATCGTACCTCTCTGGCAGGAACATGTCGAGAAGCTTCTAGCCGCCGCTAAGGGCACTGCGGTGACCCCCTTCTTGGCGTTCCAAGCTATCCCACTCAATGTGCTGAAGGCAATGGAGAAGAATGGTGGGAACGCGTTGGGTCTGAAGCAGAGCGATGGCCCCCTGATGCTGATCCAGTTGACGGCACAGTGGGCAGATAGTGCGCTTGATGATCTGATGGAAAGCAATTCCGAGGAAGTGATTGGTAAAATCAACGACCTTGCTAAGAGCCGGGGTTTGAGTCATGGCTTTGTCTATGCCAACTACGCCGGTAATAGACAAAGCGTGTTCGAGAGCTATGGAGCGGATAATCACGCCAAGCTGAAGCAAGTCGCACTGAAGTGGGATCCTAAGGGCACTCTGCGGAAGTTGTGGAGCGGATACTTCAAGCTGTGATGGATATCGACATCGCAACGTGCAGTCGATGGTTTATCCGGGGCGGATTGATCACTGATTCTCAGTAACCGGACTATCCGGCACGCTGAGGCTTTCCCATACGCACTTTAGTGGGCCGAAAGGTTCTAGACTTGAGAGATAGTTAGATCACTGCTTCGGTTTACCACCAATTGATGTTATATCCAAGGAAGCATACATACATTATCTTCCGCGTGTCCCTTGTGACCCGGTCCTACTAGGCGCAGGAAAGTCTTACCTATTCGAAGGGGACGTAAAGCGTGTCCAGTTTATTCTTACCCCCATTCCTCGTTGTACACCATTATTATTGCTCTGAGGTAAGAATGTCCTTGCAGCAAGTGAGCCGCTCACATGCCTCTTTGAGAAGTTCCGAGTTGGCTTCATAGAGGACCGAGCATAGAACGTCAAGCAGTTCAGGTAACCCATCCTTGAGGCCGGCTGCGGCGGACTCCGGCAGCTCGGAAAGAGCTGCGACTTTGGAGAGATAAGCGGCAACGCGATTGAAGTTGACTTGCTCGGGCTTCCTGAGGCGAGAACTGATATTCGAAAGGGGCGCAGCACTAGTAAGTGTAGAAGCACGTACGAAGCCCCATATGCTTAGGGCAGCGATGTACATGATCCACGGTCGGTGTGGATCAGGCTCGTTGCGGCAAGAATATGGTTGCAGGGTGATCGGTGGAAGCCCATGGCTTTTGTTTTGCCAATTCTGCTCGCCCTTGTTTCCTCTTGGATCAACAAGGATGCAATGGAGTACTTTGTAGGCGTGAAGAATCGCATGACGAGTGCCTGGCATGCTTGCCCAGGCTTTCATCTTGGGCACAATCATGGTATAGCGTTGATCGGATATTTTTTGGCCCAAGAGACGTTTCGCGCCGCCAAGGATCTGGCAGTCCAGAATGTCAGCAAACAAACTGAAGTGAGCCAAATGATAGAGCACTGCGGCACTCTGTATCGGGCCGTTTGAACCGGCATAGGGCACAATGGGATCGACCATGTTGGACCCTCCCAGAGACCCCTGGGCTTTGTCGAAGTAGGCTTTCCACTGATCGAACGCGCTCAACAATGTCATCTTCCAACCGTCGCTTTTGCTGTTAGGAATCTTTGTAAGATCCATCAGATTGTGTGTTTCTTTGCGTCGAAGATGCCAGCCGACACTGAGGAGACCAGACATGATGATCATGCGGCCAAATGAATGGGTCATGACTTCTTTGCCGTGAATTGCGAGTTTGAGCCCCTCAAGGAACGATACCTGCTTGACGCCATACATCCGGAGGTTTTGATCCAGCTGGCGAACATTGTCGGGGTTTGAGGCCGACCACAGATTATCATCACATGGTAAAGGCAGCTGTATCTCATATGGCACCATGTTGGCTTTGTGGCCAAACATGGCGGCATGGGTAATATCCAACATAAAAGCGGCAAAAACAACGCGATGCATTGACTCGGTTTGCGCCCAACGAGACCACCAAGTTCGGGAGTCCAGGCTCGTCCCGCTGTGAGTGTTGCCGTTATAATCTGCTGAGCCAGTAGGTTCCGGAGGCGATTCACTGCCTGAGCGGCCGATTAGTGGACTCCCTCGGCGTAGAAGGTTGAGGGTGACTTCGTGGAAAGTTTGGGCTCGCTCGTGTAGGCGTCTGGATGAGTAGAGCTTTTCGTAAAATTCGAGCAAGACTAATGCCTGCGCAACCCATAAGGCTATAGGCGGAATGGCATCCACCGTATCCAGTATATCCAACCGCACGCCCAGGACGATAATGTCAGCAACGACATCGTAGTGGGTGTAGCAGTCGCCACAGTTTCTCATGCGAAGGGACGCAGCGCCTAGCGCGATCATGACCATGAGGAGGTACACCGAGCACTTATTATAAGAGAAGGTGGGTTGGTGGACAATTGGGAGGCGAGCCGACACATGGTCCCAATACTCCTGCAAGCAGTCGCGCGTCATATCGAGATTTAGGACTGGCATAGTTCCGCAGCCACTTTTATCGACAACCTCTGTGATTCGCAGCCCGTTGGGCTTGTCTCTTAACTGCTTCGCATTGTATGTGAAGAACAGGCTGGATATTTCCTGGAGACGGGCCTCGGTGATGAAATCGCTGTCGGACTCGGTGACCCGGGTGGGAGCACTATCGACCTGAGAGCGGCCGCTGGTGATGGAGTCATAGTCGTAATGGATGCTGTTGTTCAATGCCGACTCGAGTCCACCGTCGAGGAAGGGGAGATGAGGGACGCTGAGGTCGCAGTTGTAGTCTTGTGGGTTGAACAGCCAAACGGCGAAGTTTTCTCTGGCCAGGTCCTCGCTGGGAAAGTCGACGTTGGGGTTATATGGCATAAGGGGCGGCTGTTGATTCGCCATGTGGCCGTGGTTCACATTTCGTTGGAAATACTCATTTTTAGGCGGAAGAGCAGGTGATATGTTGGTTGCTGAAGATGCCCAGTGTGAGTTCGTATGCTGGCCCATGGCTGACGAGCTCTGATGGTGTGAGTGGTGCCCCTGCTGCTGATGATGGTGGGACTGGAGATGCTGAAGAGAAGGCAGAACCTGGTGTTGCGACTGCGACTGTTGCGAGCGGGAATCGGGAATGAGGAGGATGGCAGCATCATGGGGAGCGCCTTGAAAGATGGACCGAGACTCGATGGCTACCTGGTGAGAAGCGGACGAGGCGGGTGTCTGGCCCTGAGAGGAGGTCGATTGGCCCGGAGTGAGCAGGTCATGGTGGTCTTTGGGGGTGCTGAAGCTAGGCAAGCGGTTTCGGGGGACATATGAGGCCGAATGCCGCTTTTTATGGCGTGATAGGAGATCGGCGCGAACGAACTGCTGTTCACAGCCGGCGGCATCGCAACGGTATATCTCCTTGGGATCGTGGTTGAGCTGATGGCGTTGGAGATGCTCTGCCCTGGAATACACCTTGTTACAGTCCTCATAGTTGCAGGCAAAACGCTTAGTCGCGCCTTTACGACTTGCGCGCTTATACGACGGACCGGGAGATGGTGAGGCGACGGAGGGAGTAGAGCGAGAGGCGGTTCCGGCAGTGGTAGTTGCGCCGGTGGGGGTCCCGGTGGCATGAGGGCCGGGGCCGTTGGGAAGCGGGAGTTGTTGTTGCTGGACCGACATGTTTGGCTGATGGTGGTCTCGGGTGGACGAGATGAGGTGTCACCCACTACATGCGCAATCGCTACAGGTAAGAATGCATGCTCATTATTGTATGCATAGGTCGTTTGTTAGCAGTTGAGACGGCTGCTCTTGGGCATGTCGGAAATCGGAGACGTCGTATGGCTTGGTGGGGACGGGCATGTGGTTGTGGAACGGAGGACAAAAAAGTGGAAGATGGACGTCGGAGAAAAAGGGTGGAGGAGGAACAGACGGAAAGAAAGACGACGACGGAATTCGAGAGCTGGACGGGACGAATTCCACTCCACATCGGATTGGGGTTCTGTCGGTCGCGTGGGGGAGTGAAGTGACTGCCCGAATCGCTGCAAGAGGTCTCATGGACACCACACCTGCACCATTGCACACCAAAAATACCGGAACCGCTGAAGAAAATGGCTGGCAGCAGCAATTGATCCTGCCTGAAGAACCCCAGTTCCTTCCTTGAACCGCAACGTCTCGCTTGGCCGGTGTCGTTCGTGGTTACCCCGAGTCCCCGACCTCTCTCTCGTGCCTGCCCGGCGCTGCCCACACTTTCCCCAGACGCGATCGCGACGGGAGCCAATGGACTGTCAGGGATCAGGGTTACTAACCCCACATTTACCCACACCCAGCTGTGCGGAGAGCGGGTCTGTGTACCCACACCGGTGACTATGGGGGCTTCAGCCAGAACCGTCGCTGAAGACTTCAACTCGGGACCTTTTCATTCTCTCTTTAGTGTCTCTTCACTTTTCGCAATGTTGACCTTGGTCAGGTGTGTCCTCATAAGGGTAAGTACCGGTAACTGGCTCCATTCGGGGTGTTCAGTGCCATCACTTGGGTCTTGGTATCTTTAGCCCGAAAAGCCTGCTACTGTACCTTTCCATTGTCTTCAGCGGGGTATAAATGGTAAGCCCCACAAATGAAGTCGAACCTCACACGCGGTGGCTTGCACCGGGCGTGGGGGCTCACTTGGAGGTGGAAGCTAAACGAGTCGAGACCATCCTCTCTCTTTTTGGCACAATTTTTCTTTTCTTTGTACACGTACAGGTTTCTCACCCTCACTGATATCAGCGCCTCCACTTCCATTCCTTCTCGAACCAAATTCATGTTCATCTGTTTTCATCTGCCGGCATTCACCCCTGTATAGCTTCTAAAGCGAGTCACTCTCCAGCAAATAATACGTATGTGAGCCACGGCAAGACCCTGGACAACGATGCCGTGATGCGGCGTGTGCTTCATGTGGCCCCTTATACTCCAGCTGTATGGTATCTCTGTGAGGTATCCAAAAACATCTTTCCGCGCTTTCCGCGTTTGATATTCTGTCTTATCAACAGATAAGCACCGAAGCATCACAACGCCTCTTGTTATCCACAGCTCTGGTCACCTATTGCCGCTTTATAACCATCAATTTTGTGCACCTAACCGAACAGGAAAAAAACAAATGCCATGAATCGTGTTTATGTGGTATCATCCAACACCTGAACCCTCAAACTTTCCCAACGGCCATATCTTTCCTTAGTTTTGCGCCGACCCGGAACCCGAAGCCTCGGAAGTGTCGCCAACAGACATCTTGAACTCGACATTGCCGTCATCATCCACCTTCAAGCCCTCAGCAGCAGCCTTGAGGCCTTCCGCCGTGTTCTTGTCCTCAAGACCACCCGCCTGCTCGAGGAAGTAATCCACCACGTCGTGCTTCTCGCCAAAGCTGGCCAGGTCCAGAGGCACGTAGTTCTTGTCGTTGGCCAGAGCCGGCGACGCACCAGCCGCCATGAGCAGCTTGATTACGTCGAGATGACCACCGAGGGCGGCCCAGTGAAGACCGGTGTTGCCGTACTCGTTGGCGGCGTCAATGTACGCCTGCTTCTCCTTTGGCCGGGAGGCGAACTCTGAGAGGATGAGAGTGACGATATCTGGTCGATGGTGTCAGTTTTTTTTTAAATTCACACATTCGTCTTTGTATAAGAAGAGGGTCCTCTTCAGCACATACCCAAGTGGCCGTTGCCCGCCGCCATGTGCAAGCAAGTCGACTTGCCCTCATCCTTTGCGCTTGCAATGATCTCTGCAACCGAAACCTTCTCTCTCTCGGCAAGCTCAGTGAGCGTGGTGGTCAAGTCATCCTTCTCACCCGCGCGGGCGAAATAGATGAGATCGTCAATCTCCTCCTCGTTCAACTGAGGGGCCATGTTGATGGTTGTGGGGAGGTGGGGTTGGAGAAATATTTGGTTGAGTTATCTAAGGTAAGTTGAGGTGAAGGACGTCTGGGTATGCTGGATATTGCCAATGATGAATGAGAGGCCTAACGGAATGATATTGTAGGGAGTGTACTGGCAACTGGCAGACTGAAATCGACAACTGACATCAGAGAGACTGACCCTGCTGTCGTTGCCTCTGCAAAATTTTTGGAGGGGTAAATTTTTCGCCCAAACTGTGCGCGCTTTCACATGAACGAGTCCACACTGTGCTCCACCTTCCGTATTTGTCTCTTTTACCCATCCACTGCCTAACGACAACATCAGATGCAACTGCATATTTAGTTCTTGGACACTCTCATTTCCAAGGTCTCTTCATCTGTTGGCCATCATAGAGATATACGGAAGATCTTCCGAGAGGGGTTTTCCAGACATTGAAACTTCCTCTGGGCAGTAAATACCTCTCGTCGGCGTCATTCCGATCCTGAATTCTCGAAAAGCCATGCGTGCTTGCCTCACTTCTTCTTTTTGTTGGCAGATGTCGACTTCATTTTGTCAAGCTTTCACATCTTGAATCCTGCGCAAACTTACTTGTAGACCTAAGAAAGCGACAAGTTGAAGATTCCGTCCCTAGTTCGAATGCTTACGGCTCCTGCCTTTACTGATAGAGAGCAGAACCCGAACAGCGCAAACCTGGATCAGGAAGGAGCTATATACATCTAGCAAGTACGTCTCCGACACTCTCCAGCAACTGAGCTGTATCGCCCTCTTGACATCGCCGCTACAAATTTCTAATGGCGCGGACTCTCTCAGTGTATCCGTTATATTTCGATTTTTGTTCATCACGCAAGCACCACATATTACTTTACAACAACCCATCCTCGAAATGACCGACTTCGTTCAGTCTCCGGCGGACGACAAGAGCAGACCCTCTGCGAAGGACAGAGATGCTCGACCAAGAGCCGAAAGTCAACCATCCCATTCAAACCTGGTGCAGCACCACGAGCATTTCTACACCAGGAGCGTGCCTCCCACCCAGAGCACCTTCAGCCAGTTATTTTCGGCCCCCACTCTACAAGCAAGACAGCATTACCAGACACCGTTCCCATCGTACCGACTGCCAACCGAGGCGTCCCAGAGAAGAGCATCCATCAGTTCAAATCGACAAGAAAACCCACAGAAACACAAGCCGACAACAACAACAACAACACATCGTCATTGTTCAAGACACTCCGACGGAAATCCTCAGAGTGCTCCACCGCATTTCATGATGAGTACCTTGGCATCGAGAGCTAAGGAGCTGCATGTACCTCGCAAGAACACAGTTTGACGTTATGAAGTTGGAACACATCAAGGAGACCAAAGAGTGATTGATGGCTTGATGGTGGAAAATATCGCGGTGATGGGCGGGTTCGTCGCCTTAGGAGGATTTTTGTGGATACCGGGGAGTAAATGGGGCGATATTATCCATACCTTGTCACTAACGGAAGGCCCTTTAACGATCCCAAATCCAATCAGCGTGGAAGACATGGAATAAGCAACAAACCTCACTTACGATCCTGAAAATACGGTGTTGAATCTCGTGTCTGCTTCAAAGCCAGCCCGGAACCAAGAAATCGGTGAGCAATTCATTTTCTCCGTCTGTTAAAAACTGGGATCTAACATCCTGAACTTCTTCTAGATACTACAAGTCTGCACCGTGTTGTTCAGCACAAATTGAAAGGGAATGGAGGGTTTTTACGCAGGAAGGGGGGAATACTTTTGACGATGACCTCCGTCATGGAAGGAGTACAGCATGTTAGAATGACCTAGACAACCCACAAGCTCAGAGATATGTCCATCAGGGTCTAAGAGCAGGAGACCGTCTCAGAGAAAATTTCGGGTTTTGATTGCTCTGAAGAGTCCTGACTGTTTGTCTGTCTCAGAGGAGGCGGAGTGAAAGTTGCACTAGAGGAAAAACAGTTTGTGTTGGACCCAAAACTCTTGGAAACATGACAACAACCGCTTGTATCTCAGCCCTGGCGTTGAGTATGGTTCTGATATGCCAGCTTCATATTTTTGCGAAGATGTTCTTGAGGTCCTGAACATGCTTCCTCTCTTTCCTTCTTCCATTGCTTGATGAATGAATGTTACAGATGTAGAACTCATACCGCATGCACGCGCATGCACCGCCCCCTCCCCCCAATCTCCCCCAACCCTCTCCTACCCGCTCAAACAGCCCTTAACCCCAAATAGAGGCACTTGAAGTACAATTTGGAGTCATAATATTAATAAAGTTCGATTAGTTCAGTTATTAGAGCGTTGCACACTTAAAGTGCAAAGGTCGGGAGTTAGATCCTCTCATCGAACGAATCCACAGACGTTCCACTCTGGCCAGTGTGGAATTGACCCGTGGGAACCTTTTTGATTGTTTTTTTCTTTCTTTTTTTCGTTATAGTTTTAGGTTTCAATCTTCGGTTTCTATCTCTTGATTTGTTTTCTTCTCGTTGCAACATGTCAGAACGACCACGTTACCCAAACATTAGTTGTCCTTGTCTCCGTTAATGCGAGTTCACATACTACCTGCTTTGGGATAACAGTCGCTCATCCAACCAGTTCGTAATATCGCCGAAATCATCAACCGCCTGTATCTCAGCCTTGACATTGAGCATCAACATTCTCTGCAGTTCTAGCTTGTGTTCCCGCCCTGATGAGTCAAGTCTTGCCGTGGTGCAAATGTCTCGCAAAACGCTGACGGCCTTCTCCCTGTCCCCTTCGTTGAGTGGCGCTGTGGAGTCGCTTGGGTGGCTTTTCGTTCTTCGAGTTCTCGGTCTTTTCGTCGGACGTTCGTCTTGGAGCGCTGTGGAATTTGACAAGTTAGCACAAGTCGTGTACCTGCCCAACGATGCACTCACCATCCACAGAATAAGCGATTGATTCCTGACTCGAGAGGTCTTGGCTCGATTGGCTGTCCTGGTTGTTGGCTGAGGGATCTTGCGTCACCATTGTCTGCGAGAGGACATCGCTACTGCGAATACCAAGCCATCTTAACCTGGGCACTTTAGTGCGCTCCTCATGGTCAAGCCGCTGGCTGCCGTATTGGTACGTCCGAAGGATAGAGATCCCGTGGGTATCAAAGTCGACCAAGGCAAACATAGGTAGACGTGGTTGAACAAAGTGGAGGGTTGCGAGGAACTTTCGTGTAGCAAGGTCGGGATATCCTTTTCCCTGAGAATGTACTTGTTAGCACTGTTGCCATTGCAGAGATTGACATAGCCTTACAGTCACCAGAATTCCACTTCCTGCCCGAGAGACTGCGTGGTAGCGCGAAGCTGACAGGGTTCGAAAGGTGGCCTGCCCGTATACGTCAGTGGAAGAGTCCTGGTAAGGATATACACAGGCGGAAGAAGTCATACCTCCTTCTCAATGACGAGAAGCCATTTGACGGATTGAAAGTCGATTTTCTCGACTGCACTGATTGATGGTAGCAGAACACCCTGGAACAGTCAGTCAATGAAGCTCCTGGGCGGACAGAGATACTTACACTGTCAGAAGACTCGGCACAATTGATGCTGGTACCTCCCCGCATCATAAGTTGCACCTGACCAGCAATGAGGCCCTTTGCGGTGGCTACCTAAAGCACCATGAGCATTACGAGTTGAGGAGATGAACCGGAAAAGTGTCAAATACGTACAATGTTCAGATCACCACGCCCTACTCCGAGTGTGAATGCAAGATTGTCCACCATCTCGTCGACCATGCTCTGTGACCTGAACAGTTCCATGTTTTGGTAGTAAATGTTCCTGTCCAAGTCAGAATCAAGCGTGCATGTACCGATTTGAACACTGACGGTAACGCACCTCTTGGTAATCAGAGTCCCAGATAAGAGGGCTTCGTGAGAAAGCTCAATGATGCGAAACAAGGCTTCTGTAAATAATGTGGTCAGTGCTACAGAGCTTAGCCGACGACAACTTGGTGGTTTGACTGACCAAATCTTCGAAGCTCCTGCGGATTACGTCCAGGAAATCTTACGGAATCTATGTGCCGCCCATCACTTGGATTTGAGGTAAAAGCGGTTGCGTTGAATGTCTGGGCATTAGTCGACCGCCGATAGGGTATCACAACGGGGCCCCCGACACTGACAGCATCCAAGATGGTCTCGAACAAGGTTTCGATCTTTGCGAGGGCATCATCGTTGAAATGGCTCTGTGGTATGGTCACAATATTGCGAGACACTCTGCCCCTGCCAACTCCCACCGAATTACCTTGCATAAGAGGAGGATTGGGCTGTCCATGACCGGTGCGAGTCCCGGGTTGAGAATTGGGTTGAGATGGAAGTTGAGAAGGAGGTTGGGAAGGAGGTTGGGAAGGAGGCTGAGAACGGGGCTGGAGGAACTGGTTGCGTATCGGACAGAAATACATGCTTGTAACAAGCGGTAGGAGAATGAGAGACAATGTTGTCGGATAAAGTACTTGTAGTTCGTCACCGATGGAGGGACGCTAGCCTGAGCGAGGAGTGTAAGTTGAACGGCACCGAAAGCTCTTCGTCCTCACCCGGGTCCAATTTGGTGGACAAGCAGAAGCTGGAATAAGAGCCTGATTTTGAAGTAAAACTGTCATCTTGGTGGTGAACCATAAAGAAATGTTCAAAAGAGATATCATGGGGAAGGAGCTTCTCCTTCGTGTGCTCTTTCCATGCTAGAGGCTCTTGATGTCTGACGGAATGTCGTTGCTGGACCCACTCGACTTACACGGCACAGTGTAAACCGGTACACCATCCGATCTCCATATTTCCAGACCCCCTCTGCTCCCCACACCCCCATGGCCCCCAAGTTCTTGGCGCCGTTGGCCCTGTCAAGGAATTGAGTCAAAGCTCCCACTTTACGGGAACACGACGCGACCCGTCCCGATTGGACTGGCGCATGTTTGGCCAGTTCAGGGGTAATGTCGTGTTGTCGTCTGTTGCGCTGTCAATTGTTCGTACTTTTCTCCTGAACCTTCATACACTCTTGTCTAACCCTAGGTCGTTCTTGTGTCATTTTTCCAAGACCAAACCAACTCATCCGTCATGGCGAGGAAGCAGGTCACTGAAGCCCCGGGGGCCTCGAACGGAGCAACCAAGAAACGGTCCAGCGTCGACAGCGATGATCACGATGCTAAGCGACCCCGGCTACAGGAGAGCACCGACAAGGCCCGTTGGCGTTTGAGGAGCGAAGGCGGCCGGCACACATGGCATTACCTCGAGGATGACGAAGCCGCAAAGGAATGGCCGCAATCATATGCTGACAAGTACTACTTGGGAATGCCTTTGGTAAACCATCCAGCCGAAAGCTCCCACAATGTCGCTGTCACCTGCTAATCTTGCTGCCAACCTCACAGGAGCTCCCTGAACTGCCCAAGGCGACGAACCCCCTCGATGCGGTGCGAAATGGTCTTACTTTCTTCGAAAAGCTCCAGCTTCCCGAGGGCCACTGGGGTTGTGAGTACGGCGGTCCCATGTTCCTCCTCCCCGGTGTCGTCATCGCCCGCTACGTCACCAAGAACCCCGTCCCATGGTACTACGCCACCGAGATCAAGAACTACCTATTTGCACGAGCGAATCCCGTCGACGGTGGATGGGGGCTACACATCGAAGGCGAGAGCACCATGCTGGGAACGACGCTGAACTACACGACGTTGCGCCTCGTGGGCGTGGAGGCAGACCATCCGGTCATGGTGAAAGCGCGGGCAACAATGCATAAGATGGGAGGTGCTATTTGTGCGCCACACTGGGCCAAATTCTGGCTCACGGTATTGGGCATCATGAAATGGGACATCGTCAACCCTGTCCCGCCCGAACTGTGGCTTCTCCCCGACTGGGTGCCCATTGCACCCTGGAGATGGTGGATTCACATGCGCCAGGTCTTCCTGCCCATGAGTTACCTATGGTCCAAGAAGTGGCAGGCAGAGGAGACGGATTTGATTCGGGAGTTGCGCAAGGAGTTGTTCGTGGAGGACTGGGATAAGATCGACTGGGCTGGGAACCGCAACACCATTCATCCCAACGACAACTACCACCCGAAAACCGCCTTCCTCAACACCGTGAACTGGCTTCTCGTGAACATCTGGAACCCCGTCTTCCGGGTCAAGTACTTGGTAGACAAGGCAGAGGCTTGGGCGTCGGAGCTCATCGACATGGAGGACGAAAACACTGATTATTCTGATCTAGCCCCTGTCAACGCCGCGATGAACACCGTTTGCTGTTACGTACGGGACGGACCTGGCGCGTATTCGGTACGAAGGCACGTCGAAAGGCTGGATGAGGTCCTATGGGTCAACGCTGAGGGTATGCTTTGCAATGGCACAAACGGCGTGCAATGTTGGGACACTGCCTTTGCAATCCAGGCCATCATGGACGCTGGTTTGACCGAAGACCCACGCTGGAGGCCGATGCTCATCAAATCGTTGGAGTTCCTCGAGGACCAGCAGATCCGGGAGAACGTCAAGGATCAGGACAAGTGCTATCGCCATCCCCGCAAGGGTGCTTGGGCGTTTAGCAACAAGGACCAAGGGTACGCAGTCAGCGATTGCGTCTCCGAGGCTTTGAAGTCGGTCATCATCCTGCAAAAGACGCCGGGTTTTCCAACCCTGATCGACGACCAGCGCATTTTTGACGCTGTCGACACTATGCTTACCTATCAGAACCCATCTGGTGCCTGCTCATCCTACGAGACGCCTCGGGCCGGACAGTGGATGGAGGTTTTGAATGCCGCAGAAGTGTTTGGCAACATTATGGTTGAATATGAGTATCCCGAATGCACGACGGCCGTCCTCACAACGCTCTCGCTTTTCAAGAAACACTGGCCCAACCATCGCACAGACGAGATCGACAGCTTTATTACCCGTGCTGTCAAGTGGATCAAGAGCGATCAGAAACCTCATGGTGGCTGGTATGGCAACTGGGGCATCTGCTTTACGTATGCCACCATGTTTGCTTTGGAGAGCTTGGCTAGTGTCGGTGAAACGTATGAGACCAGCAAATATGCCAAGAAGGGATGTGACTTCCTCATTTCCAAGCAGAGAGAGGACGGAGGGTGGTCTGAGAGTTACAAGGTAAGCTTCTCTGTGCATGGCACGGTCTGGTGTTATGTCACTTCAGCTTGATGCTAACCCGAGCTTAGGCATGTGAAACGGGCGAGTACGTCGAGCATCCAACTGGATCTCAAGTAGTCATGACCGCCTGGGCGCTCATTGGGTTGATCAAGGCCAAATATCCCAATATTGAACCTATCAAGATGGGCATCAAGTTGATTATGGATCGTCAACAACCCAACGGAGAGTGGCTGCAAGAGGCCATTGAGGGTGTCTTCAACAAGAGTTGCATGATCTCGTACCCGAACTACAAGTTCGTCTTTCCGCTGAAGGCCATGGGCCTGTTTGCCAAACGGTATCCGGATGAGAAGGTCGTTTGAATGCTCGGCCGAAGGGGATATTTCTAGATGACGTTGCAAAACTTCGAACGGAGGTATGATATTTAATGGGCTACATAATGTTAATACATATAATTCGATGTCAAGGCACCGGTTCTTGTCACCCATTTGGGATTCGAAAAGCTATACATGTTCATGCCCCTATCTCGCGGAAGTCCGTAATTTATGACCTTTCTGTACCAGTAAATCTCGCGGAAGTCCGTATGGACGGAAGTTCACTGTTTGCATACATAAGTCGGCGGGCATATAAGCTGTCGTGTGTGGTTTCCGGGGTGTAGGCCCGGTCGTCGACTTGGTTCCTGATGTTGACTTGGCCATCAAGGTGCGCATCCGCTACAGTGCAAACGGTCGTATCAGTTCTGAAATGGGAAGGCGGTGAGACGAGCACCCGCATGTGCCCTCCCTCTCCAGCAAGGCAGAATTAGGATATTCCCCCACCATGCATGACCCAATGGAGCTAACAGTTACGTACCCCCTTGATATAAAGTGGGAGCTGTTTCTCTCCGTTTCCATCAACTGAACCTTTTCAAACCAAACCCAACCCGTTCCGCTCTTCTACGACACCATTTCCGAGGCGTGTATCACCTCGCAGAAGCCACCATCCAACAGAGTTCATACTTCTTACACCGGGACCATCATCAGAATCTCGACACGAATCCTTTATTGACTCGACCAGAATGTCGGCTACCACATTCGCCCAGAAGGGCATCGACGCTCTCGAAAAGGGTGACTATGCCGCGGCCATTTCTCATCTCGACAAGGCACTCGAGTCTTCCAACTCGCCGGCTTGGCTCCTAGCTCGCTCCAAAGCACATCAAAAGGCCAAAGACCTCGAGGCAGCGCTACACGACGCCGAGCTTGCCTACCATGTCGCAGCCGAACGTGGCTCTGGAACATCACGCAGCCACATGATCCAAGCCCAGTATCGCCGTGCCGTTATCTACTACCAACTCGGACGCTTTGCCGATGCAGACTGCTGTGCGAAGTGGAGCATGCTGCTTGCCGAAGGCCGACCAGCCCGCGAGGACGATGGTGTGGAAAAGAGGGTCGACTCCGAAGGAAATTACATGGTCACATACGAGGAGTATCTTGCCGACAAGGACAACCAACCGAAACCCAAGACCTCTGAGGGCAACGCTTTCGCCGCTGCCGAGAAGGGACCTAATGCGACAGCCTGGAACATGGCATTCTCGTGGAGAAGCCAGGCTCTTGGGAGGCTTAAAAACCTGCCAAAAGATCACCCTGGCTGGAAGGTCAACGTCACCAAGATTCCGCCTAAGCCTGAGCAGAAGAAAGCTAGGCAGCCCGAGCCTGCCAATTCTACGAGTGAAGATGAGGTGCAAGAGCAAAAGCCACCCAAGAAGGAGGCTCCAGCCCCTGGGTCCGTCCCCGACGAGAAGCTCAAGCTGCGTGTTGATTTCTACCAGACCAACCAGACTCTCACTGTCAGTTTATTTGTGAAGGATCTCAAGAAGGATGATTTGAAGGTCGACTTTGGCAAACGCCAAGTAAGTCTACACTCCTTTGGAGCACCATAGACTACAGTTACTAACAGTGGATAGGTTCGCATCTCTCCGATCCCTCGCGAAGCCGCACCTTACGTCAAGCCCGGTGACAGAGAAGCTACCTCGACACTCATTCTCGCTGGCGAGATTGATCCCTCGGCCTCCAAATGGTCTGCTTCGCCACGTAAGATCGAGCTCGTTCTGCAGAAGGCCACACCTGGTGTTAAATGGGGGCTTTGGGGTGAAGAAAAGATTGGTTCAGCCGAATTCGACGACCAACAGCCTGATACAACAACATCATCTTCTGTTGCCTCGACTGCCAAGCCAGCTGCTCCTTCCGCTCCTACTCCCGCCAAGATCCCCGCCTACCCCACGAGCAGCAAATCTGGCCCCAAGAACTGGGACAGTCTTCCCGTTGACGACGAAGAAAAGGATGAGGGCCAGGATATTAATGGCTTCTTCAAATCTTTGTACAAGGGTAGCACGCCTGAACAGCAGCGTGCCATGATGAAGAGCTTCCTCGAAAGCAATGGCACGACACTGAGCACCAACTGGGAAGAGGTGAAGGATAAGGTCGTTCCGACAGTTCCCCCCGAGGGAGTCGAGCCCAAGCCGTGGAACGGTTAGTCGACATTACCGGGTTGGTTGACAAAGGTGACTGGCAGGTTGTGGACTATCCCAAAGATGCTTCGCTTAGACAGAGGAACGACAAACGAAGCCGGGAACATGAGTCAAGAGGCAGAGCAAGAGATTAATGAAGAAGGGCAGGATACTATCATATTCCTTAACAAAACCAAAACGGCTCAGGGACAGCCTGATTACGAGGAAGAATGGCAGGAATGGATGGGGCAGTTTGACTCTCTTCGACAAGTCTGTCGAGATCTCGTGCTGGAAAGGATGGGGATGGTTCGAAATCGTATGGAGCATTCTCCAGTTATCTATTTTCTGCTCGTTGGCGTGGATGTCAATTCTACTCATCTTTTTGAAGTACAGTGTCGTCGTTGAGTTGCGGGAGAAGCGGCCCTTTGCGCGTGCCCTTTATGACATTACGCAAGAAGACCTGGCTCGTCTGCCGGGTTTCCAGGCTATCAAAAATCCTCTGGCCGCTACCGGTGCAATCATTGAATTCATTATTCATAACATACCTTCTCACAGGTTTTCGCTGACTAACATAGCGGTAGTCTAAGCACTAGTCTATTAAAGCGATTAGTATAATATTGCGAAGCGAAGTTGATTCCAAGCTACTCCATCAAAGCCGATGTTCTAGTGATGTCTTCTGTGATTATCTATTAGCCCTTGGCTGCAGTTCGTGGTTAGACTTGGATGAGAATTCTGTTATCCAGCTAGTTTACGGGAAACGGTAGCTTGGAACTTAACATCCCATCAAATACAGGCCAAGTTTCGTGTCTATTTCTTGTATACAGGGGGTATGATTGTGTTGTTATTACCGCATCGATGAGGCATGCGAAGCGTCCAAGTACAGGTATGTAGTCTATCTTTCTATCTATGCAAGTATCATGGCATCAAAGTCTCATTCTCATTATTTCCCCCCTCCCCCGCGGGTCCTTCTCACTCAACATCTGTTCAATCCACGCGATCTTTGCTATCCGGCGAACCCGCCACCCTCAGTCTAGGCTTGCTCCCACCAACATCAGCAGCGCGGCTCTTCCTATCCTCCACCTCCACCACACTCATATCTATCCTCACCCTGAACTGCCTGCCCCTCCATCTGACGGTTGTGCCCAACAAAACGGCTGTCGTCCAGATCGGCAGCGCCAGGAGTTCCCTCCCCAACCACGCAGCAATCCACTCTTTAAACGGCCTCTGCACCGTGCCCCCTTGTCTCGCCGTGCCCCTGGCGAAAAAGGGCGTGTCCTCATCCACATCCAAGCTCTGCAGCCTGAACAGCTTGCTGGTCACCCACCGATCAATCGATATCCAAATCGCTACCGCGCCCAACCACAACGCCGCCATAGCTCCCCACGTCTGCGGCACACCGAAAGTCCTGTTGAACCACGGCAGCGTAGTCACCGCAAAGGCGAAATACGCACAACACACCAAGCTCTCCACGCCGGGCTCCACCAACGTAGCCGCAAGAACCGTCCACTTCCTCACCCGCAACCAGCGCACGCGCCGGGCAATGTACGCGGCGACGGACATGCCCGCCATGGGCTGGACGGCTACTTCGCCAGACACCAAACCGTGGTTTTTGTAGCCGGGAGAGGAAGAGCGCCATATTAAGTCGCCGATTAGGTGGTCTTCGCAGATATACGACGAGAAGAAATCGATGCCGGTGCCGCGGGTTGAGTCCGAAGAGCGTAAGAGGGGGTTGGAGGAGACGGTGGTGAAACTGTCCAGGTGCGACTTGCGGAACATGTTGGACTTGCCGACGATGCAAGGGGCTAGGCTGACGGTGTTGATGGCGCTGTAGAACTTGGCGTGGGTGGTGGACATGAACATTTCCTCGAGGCGGCCGCCGTGGGTGAGCAGGCCTTGCGGTTCCGAGGTAGTTCTGGATGTGATGCTAGAGGGCAGGAGGGATTGTCCTTCGGTTCTTGAGGTCTTGACGGCGCTGGTACCAGCACCAGAGGAGGGGATGTTGTCTAGGTCTACCACGAGGGGGAGCTGGTGGACGAATTTGTAGGGGGTTGCCCTGCCGCCGTTGGCTTCGAAGCCGAAGAGCTTGTCGACCATCCTGCCTGCCGCGTTCTTGGCTACCCAGACGTTGCAGTCCACGATCCAGATGACGTCGCCCTTGGCTTCGCGGTATGCGCGGCTGATGTTGCGGATCTTGGGGTTCGGGCCTAGGCTGTTGACGTGCCCGGCACTACCGTGGAGGATCGGGTCTTCTTCCTCGACGAGAACCTGCGCGTCGAAGGTGGGGAAGTCGGCCACGAGCTGGCAGAGGACGGCGTAGGCCGGGTCGTTCTTGGAATCGACGCAGAGCCGGATCGAGAGCTTGGACTTGGGGTAGGCGAGCCGGAAGGTCGAGGCGAGGCATTCGTATAGGCCTACGTCTACGCCCTTGACGGGCCGGATGACGGTAACGTGGGGGACCTCAGTTTCGGGCAATGAAGGCGAAGTGGGAGGCGGAAGAGGTGTGGTGTGGTTGCGGCATCTGTATGAGGAGCATATCCCGTGGTTAGTGACCAGTATGTAGGTTTGCGACAGCTGCAATGTTTTGCGCGCGGCATATGGTGTTGTTATAGTTCGCTTACAGCTTGGTGATGCCAACAACTTGGACGAGAAAGACAATACAGCTCCAGCCAAGACAAACCAAGGCCGCGCCTTGGACAATGTTTATAGACATTGGAACATAGCACTCTGTCTTAGTGAACCGGATGAAAGCTAGGACAAGATGGAGATCCGAAGGAAGAAAAGGAACGACGTCGCGCTGCGGCGCAAGAAATAAGCAAGGTTTTAGGAATGTGATGGCAGGGAAGTTTGAAAGGAGAGAAATTGTTTTGGGATATCGGGTGGTTAGAGATCGATGAGGTTAGAGCTTAGGTCAGCTTCCAGTTAGGTGATTTGAGCTTGGTAGGACAGGGTACAGTTGCCAGAGGAAGTAGACATGTACACAGCCAAGAAACATGAAAGCCTGGATAGGAAGCTATAAGTACGGTATTTATTCGGGATTTTCCCCAAGGAACGACTACTGGAAGTGGAGATACTACACGTGTAAGATCGTCGCTGAGAGAAAGGAGGTCTCGCGACTCGCAAGAAGATCTTTTTCACGATGGCCGGAATCATCGGATATTGACCTGAAAATTGAACGACATGTCTGCGCGCGATTGGAACTCTCGAGCTGGAACTCGCGATGGATGACAGCGGGAGCGGAAGCCCCAGCTTGAACTTGTGAGCCTGGGTTCCCCCAGCCGAATTGTCGGTTTTGGATGGATGTTGTCATGGATCTGAAATCTGAAATCTCAAAAGAAAACAAAAGTGACGCTTGTCGGCTCGTCCGGCAACGGCGGCTGTTCCACGCCAACGAGACAAGCTCCCGCCCAACGACGGGTCGAACGGCCGCTATCTACGCGACAATCGGCTCTGTGACTGGCAGGCATCATGACCTACGGAATTCAAGGGGAGGTCGCTAAATTGCCTGCCCCGGTCAGGCACACAAACACGGCAAGCGTCAGGGGAAGCTTATGTCAGCCAAGCTTGAAGCTCTTATCGCAACTGAACGCCAATCGGGGGCTCCACTTTATGAAGCCCTGGTCGACGTGGGGCTCGGCGGAATTTGCAGCGGCGCTCAATAAAATTCAAGAACCAAATCTTCTTCTGTTCCTGACTCTGACATCTTCCCGAGTTTCTGTTTCTCAGCACAACGACATCACCCAAGCCCAATTGGAGAAACAGCATGACAGGATCATGAACTGAACTCCGGGTACAAGCATTCGTTATTTGAATGCCCAATTGGATCTTGTCAAGTCGTGACCGTTATTGTCGCTGCTGAATGGCCAGGCGCCTTCAATACCCCCTCATCTTCGCCCACAAACTGGGTGCAATATCACTCCAAAGTGTAAGTTACAACATCATCATCATTCCTTCGGCGCGCATGTCCAGAGAGTGTCACCAGTGTCCCATCGGCTTTGCCCATAGACACCCCCAAGTTGCGGTGATGACTCCTTTTGTGCTTAGACAATATATCCTTCAGTGGATCGTTCTGTGTTAGCCTCTGTATTAGACTACAACGGTATCTGAGCAACATTACAATGGGGACCTCTTCTGGATGCGCTTTGAAAACTTGTGTTCGATTGACATTGCTGACATCATTCCTCATCAGGTCGATATGAACAGACACAATGGCTGAAAACATGATCACTACTACAATGTCGCAACCTGGCGTATCACCGAGTAAATCCGGGGAAGTAGCTCCTACGAGCATCAACCCCGCGGCAACATCTACGCCGCCTCGACCCCCCAGAGTTCCCTACCACCAGATCTACAAGCTCCCTGCGCCAATTCGTACCTTTCCGCTGCCTACCTTCTACCCCAGCAACCCCCTTTCTCTCTTTCACCTTGCCTTCGCGTGGTTGAGACAAGTGTTGTTGCCTCCGCCCGCCGAACCATCAGTGATACATGAGGGAATCTGGGATCCCGATACTCGCTCCGTACACGTTAAGGACCCTAAGTCCATCCGCGCCTTCTGGGAACAGGGCTTCTATGGAAAAGGAAGCTTGAGTCGTAGTGAACCCAACTGGTTTAAGAGAGAGCTGAGCCGCCGCGGTCTTGACGCGACAACGGTCAGCGAAGAACGCACCGTGTCACGCCGTGAAGAACGCAAGCAGGTCAAATGGGAAAGAGCAAAGGCAGAGCTGGAGGCCATCGAGAAACAAAAGCTCGAGGAAGCCCAGCTTGACAGTGAACCTGTGAATGCTGCTGTCCCAGAGTCTCTTGCCGCCGAGGTTGAGCCCAAGCCTGCTGTTCTACCCGCCTCTCTTCCTGATCCTGTTCTCTCTGTCACTTCAACCGCTTCATCATCCCAGCCTGCAACTACGGACGAGTATGTTCCCAAGACAGTAGCACATGGATCTATCGTCGAGCACAAAGCTCCAGTCGGCCCCCTGGAGCTTCTCGCCCTTCCCAACTCGTATGCTCGTGTCCGGGGCGAGGAGCCGGTCCTTTCGCAGCCTGAGTCGACAATCACTGAAGAGAACGTGCGCAAGGAATTCAAGCCGCCTGTTGGTCCCATTGAGTTGTTGGCTCTCCCCAATTCTCTGGCCGATCTTGTCGCACTATCAGTCGTATCCGTCTTGAGCGAGGAAATCGGTATTGATGAGGATGGGTCTTCAGAGGATCAGGTGGAGGCAAGTGCCTTGACCAACGACGAACCCGAGACCAGCGCAACCGAAGTCAACGATACAGCCTCTTCCGTTTCTTCTCCCTCTACGGACGGACTCCCAGACAGCCAGCCCGCACAGGAAGGCAACCCCGCCACTCTTGAGAGGAGAAAGAGCGTCCGCTTCTCCCCCACCGTCGAGTCTACCATCTTCCAGCACACCGATGCAGCCTCTGAAGTCAAGAACAACAACGGCTCGTCTGACACTGAAGCCATCTCTTCCGCTCTTCCTGCCGTCGAAAAGCCCGTCATCTCCGATGTCGTACCTGCCGTTTATTCCGAGGAGTTGGTTGACAAGGAACACTTCCAGTTGGCCCCCGAGGAGGCCTTCTTCTTGGCCTTTGGCCTCGGTGCTCTTCGCGTTGTTGACCCAGTCACCAAGGCTCCCATCTCAAACGAGCAGCTTCTCGCCAACCTTCGTGCCAACTCTTATTTTCCCCCGCGGTCCGTCGATAACCTCAGTCCCGAGGATCCCTTCCTCGTACAATACGCCGCTTATCACCACTTCCGCTCCTTTGGCTGGGTGCCCCGTCACGGTATCAAGTTTGGCGTCGACTGGATCATTTACCAGCGCGGCCCGGTTTTTGACCATTCCGAGTTCGGTATCATGGTGGTGCCCTCGTTCTCCGACCCTCGGTGGAGCGAGTACGAGCACGAGGAGTCCAAGAAGAGCTGGTCTTGGCTGATGGGTGTCAACCGTGTGTTGGCCCATGTGCTCAAGAGCTTGGTTCTCGTCTATGTTGACGTGCCGCCTCCGCCGGTGTTCGACGAGGAAATGAAAAAGGGCGGTATTGCGGCTGCCCTCAAGAAGTTCACGATCCGTGAGGTTATGGTTAGGCGGTTCTCTGTCAACCGCAACAGGTAGAAGGAATAACAAGGGTTTATGTGTCAATGAGGCATGGATATACCTATACAAGCATTGCATGGCGTCCAGGTTTTTGGGTTGTCTGACGGGATCGGAAAAATGATTATAGACTGTTAGCACCACTTGCATGGTTGGGTTCTTGATTTGAGCTATAACAGAGAGCATCCTGAACAATATTCTGGTAACTGGAATTCACATCTTGAAATGGAGTCGCGTAAATGGATAAAGAAACTTAGCCTCATTTCGATCTGAATCGCCCATATTATGTCTTTGCGAGTCCAGGGGCAGGTATCTGGAGAAGAGCCCAAACACAAGACTTCAAATTCCCCTACACGCAAACAACAGACGTCATGATTCATGACCACAACGCTAACATCCATCGCTTCTTTCAATCATCCAGACAGGATGAACCCCTTCGTTCCAAATACCTGAGAGAAAGAAAAAGAAAAGTCGAGATGCTTGGATTACACCTTCCCCCAGGTCTATCACACAACCTTCAGACTTGTGTCCACGGTAGGAGTGAGGGTTAGGGTTGACCCAACGCCGAACATGAACCTGCATGTCTCGATCTTTTTGTCATTTTTTTCCATCAGCCGGTAAACTTTCTTGACAATGAAAAATGATTATGATGCGGTGATATCAATGGCAAGATGGAATCGCGGGACACTGTGCCGTTTAATCACTGCCAAACAGCACAGCCAGAACCTTCGTCAGGGCCCCACGTGACGCTGATTGCACAAAATTCCTAGCATATTTAATCACGGCCTGAAACATCAACACAAACAAGCACGTCAATCACACTCAACGACTAAATAAACCGATATTTCCAGCCGCGCGCATTGGTTTACCTGATATTTTCAGACAACAGCTTTGACCAAGATATACATAAAAACAATCTCACCAACCATTCAACCAACTAGAAAACAAAACCCAGACCCACGAAAAGAAACAAAAAAACACCCCAAAAAAAACACCCAAGACACACGTCCGGTCTCACAGAATCGGTCCATCCATCCATCCAGAATGTCATACACAAGCGAAAATGACCACTCCGGCACCGGCCAAGACGCCTTCATCTCCAAAGACCACGGCCTCGCCTACTGGGAATCCATCTCTGCCGACGAGAACGGCATGCTGGGCGGGATCCCCAGCGTCGCCGGCTTCGCCAACACGTCCAAGATTGACCTGCAGGGCTCTCGTAATTTCCTCGCCAAGTTCGGCATCGGGTCCAGGTCCAAGTCCAAGTCCACACCGGGGCTGCGGCAGTGCAAGCGCATCATCGAGGGCGGGGCGGGCGTGGGACGGATCACGGAGGGATTGTTGACTGAACTACTACTGGATGAGGACGGAAAAGTGGATGTGATCGAGCCGATTGCCAAGTTCACGGCCAAGCTGCAGGGCAAAAAGGGCGTGGGGAAGGTGTACGTGATGGGGCTGGAGGAGTGGGCGCCTGAGTTTCAGTACGATTTGGTGTGGACGCAGTGGTGCGTCGGGCACTTGACGGACGAGCAGCTGGTGGAATACCTCAAGAGGTGCAAGAGCGTGCTGGCGGAGGATGGGCTGATTGTGATCAAGGAGAACACGACGGTGATGGGGCACGATGAGTTTGATGAGGAGGATAGTAGTGTTACGAGGTAAGTTCTTGAACCGTCTGGTTTCCGGGTGGGTGGGATGAGACGAGATGTGGAAACGACGGGGTGTGGGTGTGGTTTGTTGACTTTGACGTGACTAACGATTTCATAATGACACAGAGGCGAGACGACATTCCAGAATATCTTCCAAAAGGCTGGGTTGAGGGTTGTCAAGGCCGAGTTCCAAAAGGGATTCCCCCAGACGAAGACTATGAAACTTCTTCCGGTGCGGATGTACGCTTTG
Organism: Sordaria macrospora; assembly: GCF_033870435.1. Lineage (NCBI taxonomy): Eukaryota > Fungi > Ascomycota > Sordariomycetes > Sordariales > Sordariaceae > Sordaria > Sordaria macrospora. Next base: position 4,765,370 of record NC_089372.1, on the reverse strand, counting down.
AAGCCTTAGTTAGGTGAGGCGGAGAGGAGAAGCAGGCATACGAGAAAAGCCACGAGAAAGCACACACGAAGACAAAAGGCCAGCACGAATACACGAGTCTTACCATTACATTATTAAAGAGCGAAGGATATATATCGATATATGTCAGCGTGGAGGCACCCAAGAGCGAGCATACTGTCCCCGGCAGGCTCTGGGCCGGTTTTCTTTAGCAGTAAGGGACATTCTCAACCAGGCATCCAGTATGCCAAACATGTTGTATCACAATATTCTTACTGGATCATTTGAAGGTTGTATTCGTTTACAGATCAACCTATATCGTGCAAATTGCCCAAGAGAGCATTAGAATAGAGAACAAGAAATACACCAGATTCTTTCAACAGCCGTCCTGATCACGAAATTTTCCCCATCCTCCCAGCCAGTCCGTAGCTTACCTTCCTTCTCTTACACCCTAACCTCGACAACCCGCCAAGACCCAGCTACATTTTCCCTTCCCCAAATCTCCTCAAGACTCTCCGTCGCATTCACCCTGCGCCCATGATAAACCCTGTAAGGATTTCTTTCCGGCAACCTCAACGCTGTCCGCAGGATCTTCTTTGCCTCCGGCCCATCACGTCTAAACACAAACGGGGAAGTCTCGAACTCTTGAAGCAGCGCCTTCTTTTTTCTTTCCCTGACAAACTCCTGGAAGTTGTGGGTATGTTGCTCCCATTGCAAAGCCTCCTTCTCCAAATGCCCCGCAGCTTCAATGGTACCAGCTAAGGAGGGTGGACGCAGGTGCGGATGGAGAACAGCGTTAAGTTGGTCCAGCTCGTCCAAAGTTTCTAGCTGCTTGATGATCCCGACCAAGCGGTGGACGTGGTTGACTTTCGTGCTGTATGCAGCATAAATGTCACGTACAGTGTTGGCGCAAAATATCCGGGGGCCGTTTGAAGTCTTGGAAGAACCATTGAATATTCCGGGGCTGTTGGCGTTGTTGGCGTTTGCTTCTTTGTCTCTGGTACTTATATGCGCCTGCCGCGTCGGTTGGTTCTTCTGCTGCGCGATCTGCTTCACCAAGCCTCTCCGTTGCGGTGCTTGAGGTCGCGGAATCGGCAATCGAACAATGCCAATGCACATCACGTTCTCCTCTGCCGTTTTGGTGGCTGCGACCCTGGACATGACACCGAAGAATCTGGCCAAGCTACACTCGTGGTTAATGACGAAATCCCATCGACGCTGGAAGCCTTCTGGGGCAACGTCTGGAGGCTTAGTTCCTTGCGGCTGCTTGTCAAAGGGTATCCCGTTTTTAGGACAAAATTTCTTGGAGTCCAGGAGTGACTGGCTTGCGGTTCGAGCCATGCCAAAGTCCCCGATGTAGAACTCTGGCAGCGGGTCTTCCTTTGTCCAGTGAAGAAATATGTTGCTAGCGTGCAGGTCGCAGTGGTAGACGGCCTCAGTGCCTCCTTGGTACATGACCTCCAAGGTCTCGCATATGTTGCGGATAGCACGGGCGACTAATGAGATTGGAATCTTGGGCAATGGAACTCCAGGCGCCGTACCGTTTTGATTGCCTGCTAGCCACAACGTTTGTTCCAGGATGTAAGGGTCTACCATGTTATAGAGTGTTCTGCCGTTGCAGAACTTCCAGTAACTCACTTGATAGTTCAGATGAGTACCTGCTCTCTCGGTCTCCTGGTAAGCGGGAACTTGGTCATAGTTGAGAAGTGTAATCCATCTCGGCCGGTAGTCCGCCAGACGGTGGGAACTGATGAGTCGGCGTAGAATGGTGATATCGGCTGGCTCCTCATGTTCGAGAGTGGAAGGACGAAGTTTCCTATCCACTTTCTGAACCACCTTCAGGCCTGTCTCTCTGTCCAGGACGAGCTGAGCATGACTTTGAACTCCGTAGCCTAGTTCGCTAACGAAGTAATATCGTTGATGGGGGATGGTGGAGTCAAAGAGGTATACGTAGCCGGGCTTCGGGGCAAGCTGATGGTGTTGTTCAGTGAGACGCATCAGTCGTGACGAACACTTTGGCCGTGTTCTGAATTAGAAGGATGATGAGAATACTCTCTGCTTTGAGGGACCCCGTCCCAGTATTCATATATCCCGTGGCGAAGAGGGTCAATCGGACTGCGGAGATGGGAGATCATGGGGCCAGAGAAGCTTGTAGTGTGTTCCGAAGCATTGATACTCCCATATTTGAAGTGACACATACAAGATCATGTCTCTGGCCTAATCGTCATCATAACGACCGTGGGAGGAATTGACTTGTGTGGTTTAGATGGTGTAAAATGGGTTGGAAACGAGGGATCACATTTCGCATCAGAAGTGCGTGAAAATATGCCATGTAGAAAGCTGGAGATAGGGAGGAAAGGAACTCATCCTAGTGACAAGCGGTCATATTCCCTCTTACACTAGCTTGGGTGCCTCGACTCGCTGTAGTCGTTTAGCTCTCTTCATCGTGCAAGTATGCGTCTGTCACACTGCCGGGATAATAATAGGTATCTCTGGGCCGGACTGGACTTTCCAATGAATTGAAATTGTTGTTCAGGTATGTATAGGTCTCATAGTGTTGATTGTAGGTCTAACAGCTTCCTTGTGCTGCTTCATCTGTTCCTTTGTCTTGTTTCACGCCCAGCAACGTGATTTGCATATCAACAAAACACAAAAACACTCACATAAAGGCGTTTTTGCTCATCGGTATCACTGCTTCTCGTTTTGCGCATAGATGAAGTTCGCCGCTATAATGCTTCACGTTAGCTAGAGAATCTCTATGAATCGTTCGGAACATGTCGAGACTTACCAAGGGGTGCTAATCCATTCTCAGCCGCCCAATCCCTCACACCATGCGTCTTACCATTCACTACTTCATCATATCCCCAGCGTTTTCTTTCGCTGGGCTTCGACAAGTGCAGCTTCTCGCTTGTTCCATTGACCGGTGCGAGGACCAAGATGACATATCTGTGCTTTCCGGTCTTTTCGGGCGGAGCCGGGGGTGTGTAAGACACTACGTCTTCCAAACTGTGGGGAGAAAGCGACAAAGGGCACCCCTGGGGTTCAGTTGGTTCGTCGGTGACGGCGTCATCCTCTGTGTCCGGATGTCCGACGGCAATCCAGTGGCAGAACTCTGACCATTTGGGGTCGTCTCGTGATGGGGCATCGGGATCAGTAATGACAACCACGAGAATTGTGCTAGAGCGAAGAAGGCAAGTTGTAGGCGACACCGGATCCTTGAGGAGAACAGACGGTGTATCTTGAAGGTCGTCCGGCTTAAGGGTGTTTCCCAGTGCTGCTTGGTGATCATCGGACCATTTCGCTTCCAAGTTCAATATGGGAACAAAGTCGTCAATGACTTAAAGTGACCGTTAGTTCACGAAATCACTCCGGGTTTCTTGACAACGATGGACGAACCTGTTGGAATGATCTCTGCATTCTTTAATCTACAGGATGCGTTCCCAAGAGGTCAGGACGAAGTCAGTGTCTCTTTTACAGAGTGGACGTATTGAAGATAGGAATCACTCACGCCTTTCTCACCCCCTCAGTCGTCGCCGTTGGTTCTGGCTGGGGTCCAACAGCGAGCTTAGCAGCTAAGACATGTTGGTCCGGGAGCCCGACCAAGCTCACAGCATTGCCCAAACTGGCAAGCAGGCCAAAGGCAATAAGACCGAACGTAGGCTTCATGACTGCGCCTATAAAATTTAAAATGGCCGGACTCGTGGCTCAGGAAAAAATATGGATGACGAAAGATAGGTAGGGGTAGGTCAGTGAAGGCATATGTTGCTGTCGTCATGTTCCTCCAAAACTGTCGGGCGGAACTGAGGGAGGTCTTATCAGCAGCGACCGATAAGGATCCATGATGTCATCCATAACAGACAGCAGTACCTGCACGAAACAACGGAAAGTACACCTGATGCCTTTAAATTCTCGCTCTTGCTGTTTACGTTGTGGGACTCATTGCAACTGCCCTTTTTACTTCCTCTGACTGAGATATTATGTTGGGCAAGTACGTTGCTTGTTCGGATCAGTACAAGTAGGTGATCCAGGTGTGAGAACCTTGCTGGTTAAGCCGTTAAGGTAAACAGGTACCGTACCCGAGACTATGGAGGGGGGTCCCAAGGAAATGCTTCCTCCGGCTTCCCGTCCGGGACCGCCTTCCATCTGGTCATTTCACGAAGGTACTCCGACCTGCTCTTTGAATTCTCTGATTCTTAGTCCCATCCCGCCCCACAATGTTCCACGCTTCGAATACACTGGGGTTTTTGAATCGATCATCGACGCCTCCAGCGGCAGACAACTGATGTGCTTTCTCACTTGCCTACCATAGTATGTGTTAAAGCAACGCCATTTTGTCGTCATTAAGTTCATTGCTTCTCCTCGTCCCAAGTCATAGCAACTTTCCCCGCCGGGGTCCGCGATGGGAGGCGCGCAACACGTTGGCCAAGTCACTCGGTATTAAGTTAAGACAAGCACTGGATATTCCAACACTAGGCGATACTAAATTACTTGTATATGGAGAGGTGAACAATTGTGCCGTTACTAGAAGTGCATTGATATGCATTCCCTGGGGGGTTCCCATTCACCGGCTATATGGGCCTCAAAGTGTTCCCGAACAAAGTTGTCCCTATACCTACAACTAACCTATCGTCACATCTCTTCTTCACCCATACTTCGTAACAACCATCCAGCAGAAGTAATGCACAAAATCAGGGACAGGATGTCTTCTTTTACCGACAGCGCTGCCGCACACCTACACCTAGACGGGATCGAAAGCCTCAGTCGAAGCCATACTCCGCGACATTTCTCCAGACAGGCTGCACCTCAGCCTCCTGCATCACCAGTCGACCTCCTTCGAAGCCACGTTCATCCCTTCCCCTCCCTGTCCGAAGCCCTGGCAGACACCAACAAGGACATCTTCCGATACTTTGACTCGTTTGGTTCCGCCAAAGTCCTGCTGATCGGCGACTCGTCTCACGGCACCTCGGAGTTCTACGCCTTTCGCGCCGCGCTAACGCGATACATGATCGAACACCATGGCTACAACATAGTCGCCTGCGAAGCTGACTGGCCCGACGCCGAGTCCATCGATCGATACGTCCGTCGGCGTCCAGGGCCAGGACCACCAGCGACCATCGAGTCTGAAGCCGAAGCGAAGCGGGCCGGGAGAGAACTCACCTTCATGCGGTTCCCACGGTGGATGTGGAGGAACAAGGAGACACATGATTTCGTTGAGTGGATGAGACGTTGGAACGAAGGGAAGGATGTAAAGAAGGAGGCTACTGGGTTTTACGGGCTGGATCTGTACAGCATGGGTTCATCGATGCGCGCGGTCATTGATTATTTGGAACAGGTCGATAAAGATATGGCAGAGGTTGCGAGAAAGAGCTATCGGAAATTGCATGAATGGTCTGAAGATCCCCACGAATACGGATTGGAGACGCTGGTGTCCGCGGGCAAGGGGTTCAAAGGATACGAGGATGACGTGGTACAGATGCTGAAGAAATTGCTGAGTAAAAGGCTCGAGTACGAACGGATAATGTGGGATGGAGAGGAGTTCCACGGAGGAGAGCAGAATGCGAGATTGGTAAAAGGTCGGGTTTCCAAAGGCAAGAGCCACAGATAGCTGGAGAGCCATTACTAACTTTGGTATTTCAGACGCGGAACACTACTACAAAGCCATGTACTACGCGCGCGACGAGTCCTGGAATCTTCGTGACACCCACATGTTCGAGACTCTCCAGCGCATCCTCGACCATCGTGGCTCCCACTCAAAGGCAATTGTGTGGGCGCACAACAGTCACATTGGAGATGCCCGCGCCACCAGCATGGGCTGGTCTGAGGATGAAATCAACATTGGGCAGTTGTGCAAAGAGGCTTATGGTAAGAAGGCTTTCAGCATCGGCTGCTTGGGATACACGGGTAGGGTTGCCGCCGCCAAACGTTGGGACGGGGACATGAGTGTTATGCATGTCAAGCCAGCCTTGCCCAACAGCTACGAAAAGCTGATGCACGATACTGGCATCAAGAACTTTGTGTTGGATATGAGGACAAAGCACTGCGATAATGCTTTGAGAGAGTCTTTGATGGAGAAGAAACTGGAGAGATTCATCGGAGTCATTTATTCGCCCGCGACGGAGAGACAGTCACATTACTCGTTTGCCGTGCTGCCTGAGCAGTTTGATGGCATTGTTTACTTTGATGAGACTGAAGAGGTTGGTGCTTTGGAGGTTCATCAGCCTCATGGGCCACTCGAGTTTGATGAGACATGGCCTTTCGGGTTGTGAGAAAGAGAAGGCTCTGGAAACGGGCATCCAAAAGTCTCAACGTTTTTTTGACGGAAACTCACATTGCAACGGAGTAGGAGAGAAGTGTCTCCAAATTGTCATCTGATGTTTTCTAGACATTTGACAGGCATGTGATGTCAAGGTTTTGCGTCGTCCCCGCGAAAGCACGGAGTCTTCTCCAGAGAGCGAGCGGAGCATAACGTCAAATGCCCGTCACTGCTAGGAAGACTGCAGATGACAGGTAGGGAGAGCGAGCCCTGCATGAAAGTGCTTGAAAGAAGCAAGAAACGCCAGAGTGCGCGCATAATCTAGTTTGCTCCTGCATCTCCCCTCAAAGAATCTCTTGATTACAAAGACAGGAAGCCCGGTCTATCGCTGCCATCCAATGCTTCGTAGCCGCTTCCTCATCGATCTGAAGCCCTTTCCACTCTTGTACGTCAAAAGATCCATAGCTACTACCGCCTACCATTCAACGAAGATGGATCCCGGAAATCGTGAGCGCGGCCTCAAGGCGGCCATCAACAACCCGCGCGTGTCCGAGCAGGCCAAGCAGCGCGATCGCGAGATCCTTGAAAGCGAGTTTGGAACTCGCATGCCCCAGGAGAGTACCACAGATATGGCAGAGGAGGAAGTTCTCACCGACATCCCCTCCAGCAAGCTTGGCTCATCCTCCGCTTCTACAGCCAAGAAGGGTCGCAGCAAGTCGGCTGGATCTCATGAAGCTGCCACCAGCTCCAAAACCGAGTCATCCACTTCCATGAATCTTGAGGGAAAGGACAGGGGCAATGTGTAAGTACCTAATCGCCGACCCTTTTCGGCCGCCATCATGAACCTGAACCCATTAAATACTATTCAAAGCGAGAGAAAGACCTTTGAGTGGTGGCTGACAAGTGTATTCTCGCAAAGTATCCGCGGACTGAAGGCAGCAATCAATAACCCCAACGTGTCGGAGAAGGCCAAGGAGAAGGACCGCAAGAAGCTGCACGATCTTGGAGAACCCATCGACTGAGGTGTTCTTGCCAAATTGGGCATTGGTCATACTGCCCCTGGACATGGAGGGTTCTGGAAGAGTCGTGCAAGTCAAAGATCTTGAAGGAATTAGGAAAGTTAACGGCACTAAAAGGGTACAACTTCATGATCGTCACACTCACCTGTGTACTTACATGGTACTGAGGTTCAGGAATGGATGAATGCAATCGGATTATCTTGATCACCATCATTCATCCTTTGTGTGAACGCAAAATAAAACCATGCAGGTGCCCTTCGATGGAAGTGATCGGTCTTGTATCCAACACCGCGGGAATGATGTGAACCGGAATGCCAAGACCTCGTCCCACTCCCCTTTTTCCCGGCTTACACGGTGAACGGAGCAGAAGATCTGAAGCCGCGGTTTCATGGCTACCTCTATGGTGCCTTCCAATTATCTGTCCATTGTTGAAGTATCTGGGCTTTAAGCTCCGGATTGTTCCTGCTGCGTTTGATAAGAATGTGTGGTGAGTGGATGATTGCGTGCTGTGTTGGGTTTGGGAATCGCCATCCGCCATCCGGATTCGAGACCGGCAGGGAAAGTGATCAACAAACAACTGCAATCAATCAGTGGCTCAAGGCTTTCAGGAATTCAGGAAACCCCCGCAGCCAAGGGCAATCATCGCCGATTCCCAACGTCATCACAGCCATTGACGCAACTGACTTCATCTTAAAAAGGGAAGGAAGCCTCCAAACAGTTTGTCTGTGGATCTTTGGTCACTGATATCCACTAACGACCGAACCGCAAACCGTCCGCCAAACTTGTTAGCACACCTTTTTGGGAACCTCGACGGCTCCAACAGGTCAACCCACCCGCTTGTCCACTTTGTGAGATGGAAAGGGCCACCCCGTGCCACTCTCCCAGGCCAGACGGGAACCACCAGATTAATTAAGACGATCGTCCCCACCCTTAAACAATGCATCACGTCGACTTTATCCATCACTGGTCCTCAGACGACACTATTTCAACTCCCACAACTTCCAGTCCTTCACCACCACTCACACACAACCCCAATGCCACACCACAGACCTACACACCCGACCCCGACGCAGAGCCTTCAGAGACCGCGCCAATCAAAGAGTCTCCAACGCCAGTCAGCAATACAACAGCTTCACCCACACCACCAGCTACAGCTACAGCTACACCCACGAAGAATCACCACACACAGCCATGAGCACCGCCGAGCAGCAGCAGCTTCCCTCCCGCGAGGAGCTCAAGGAGCGCGCCATTGAGGGCCACCCCATCACCACCGAAGAGGTCTCCAAGATCGCCAAGACGGAGACAGAGCTGACGGACGGTCGTGGACCAATCGCGGGCGGAGTTGCCGCGACGGCTCAGAGCTTGAAGGCCAAGCAGGAGCACTTTCTTGAGGTGGCCAGCGAGGTGTCTCACAAGCCTGTCGAGGAGATCACCAAGGAGGATGCCGCTGCTGTTGAGAGCGCCGAGGTATGGTTATTTACAATTATTTCTTTGATCGACCACTGTCAAATTCATCATCACCGTTGCGGTTTGATTCTGACAAATCTTGATTCATATGTGTACAGGCACGTCTTCTTGGTCACCGCCCGCCGAAGGGATCAACTGCCGCTACGATCCAGTCGATTGCGGACAAGAACGAGAAACTCATGTCCGAGACTAACAAGGCTGATGCCTAGGCTCTGGTGGATCGCAGTTCATTCAGAGGAGGATTGCTATGATGATTACGAAAATAGGGTTTGGCGCATTCAGGCATGGAGTTATGGAGATTGAGGTTTTTGGGAGAGATTATACAAAGAGCATGACATATGAATACACAGACGGAACAGTCTCAGCTGGGAAAACGTTGATTGATTGGGATCACTCAAGACTTTACATCAGATGTCTGCAAACGCACATTAGCTTGTCATAACCCAGCACCAACGATTAGAAAAAAAATATGTTCGACATTGCACGGATGGATTGGTCCCAGGAGTGAATTTTGATTGTCCCAAGTTTTTTGTCTGAGTTAACATCCCCACTCGCACCGAACTTATGGTGTTGAGAAACAGTTTGATAGAAGTAAGCACGGCGACGTTGGGGACGGTAGCCTCTATAACTTCCCCACTCTCAATATCGAATACGGAATAACGCATATACCAAGTATTTCTTAGGCCTGAACTAAAAGATATAACAAGTCTTATATTCAGAACTAGGCGTTCGTTTTGCTCAGTACTAGAATAATTGAGTTGGATTGGTGCGTGTGGGGTATATTCTTTTGTTTTCTCTTCCACCGGCAATTTGAAGCTGACACTTGGGAGCGAGATTGTTTCTTAACACTGATACCTGTAATTGATCTCGGTGTGCGAGAAAACGCAATGCGAATATCATTCATCATTGAACGCAGGGTCAGACAAGGCATGGTTGGTCAACAGAAAGGCATGAAATCGGATGTAGTAAACCAAATGCTATTTTTTGCTTGCTATCAAGTCAAGGCAGGCAGGTATTTATAGGTCATGTCGTCGTTACAAAAAGAAAGAGATCATTATTCATCCTCCCCTCGTCCTTCGACTTGTGCTCTAGGCAGAGTACCAGTCAACCAAAGCATCCTCGCCAAGCTTATCCTTGACGATACGCTCGCTCAGATCCCAGAGAGCCTGGCCAAGAACGGGGTCGGAAGCCTGGGAAGTTTCCTTTCCGGGCTGATCTACGTCCGAGAAATAGTGGCCGTTAAGGTTCTGCTCCTCGATCTTGGGGTCGGTAAGCGCCCACAAGGCACTGTAAGAACCCTGCTTCACGTCACGGCCGAAGGCCAGCATGGACCATGTGAGAAGCTTGCCGGTGATGCCGGGGTAGGCGTCCTTCCATTGTTGCTGCATGGCGGTGTTGACCTGATGTGTGGTATCTCATGTCAGCGAGACGAAATCGACATTGCGATTGATGATCGAAGGGAAGCTGGGGGGAAAGGGAAAACTTACAGCTCCAGGATGCACTGCAATCGCGTAAATTTTGTCCCCGTTTTTCTTGATCACCTTCTCCGCCAGCCCGTACTTGTTGAACAGAATCAGCGCCAGCTTGGTGCGGCCATACAACTCCGTCGGGCCCAGCTCCGGGTTGTTGATCTCGTCCAAGCTAGCAAAGTGCACTGCGCTCGGCGCCGTCCGATGCATCTCGCTGGCCTCAAAGACCACCCTTGGCGCAGGCGTGTTGGGCAACTTGCTCGTCTTCTTCAGGACAGGGTACAGCTGGTTGACAACATAATACTGTCCAAGATAGTTCACGCCGAAATGGCGATCGATCCCGTCCGCGTCCAGGCCGTACTGGTTCGTGTTGATGCCCGCTGACAGGACCAGGAAATCGAGCCGGTCGAGCTCTTCGCGGAGTGTCGAGAAGACGGAGCGGACCTGCGAGAGGTTGCCCATGTCGCATTCGCGCCATTCGACGACGGCTCCGGGGGATTCGGCGGTGATGGTCGCTTTGGCGTCCTCGCCTTGCTCCTCTTTGCGGTTCACCATGATTACCCGGCATCCGGCGTTGGCCAGGGCGCGCGAGACTTCGAAGCCGATGCCAAAGGCGCCGCCGGTTACGACGGCTACGCGGCCATTGAGGCCCTCGGGCTGGACGGGCTTGGGGCCGATGCCAGTGGCTTTTTGGAGGATGGACTGCATTTTGGTGGTTGTGTTGTTCTGTTGTTGTTTTGGTTTCGGGGGTATTGTTGGAGGTGTAAGTGGTAGTGGCTGTTAGTGTGTTGGCCTCGGGCAAGGTTGTCGAGAGATGGTTTTGACAGATTGATGATATGGAGAAAAGATAAGAAGTACAAGTAAGAGTGAGGAATACAACAATATCAACTTCTGAGGTCTTCCCACCCCTTCCCACCGAGAATTGATCAACGTCACTGCTGTCCTACACCGGTCGCACTTTCGTCTGAACATCATCGATTATCGTGACGTTAGCTCCAGGCACCGTGGTAAAGTGGGGTCATTGATGACATCACCACTTTCCTGAACGGGAACTCTTTTCGACGCTCTGGATGAACCACTTTGCCGCTATCTTCAACAACGAAAAGCCAATCAGAGAGATAATTTGGTATGTAGGGATTATTCATTTATGAATGTCTGAGACAGCCATATCGCTTGGTAGTCTTGACGACGATATTAACTGACTTTAGACTCTAGCATAGCAACAAGTATAATCTAATACTGGCTTGTTAGTTAGCTCGGTACTTCTAACATGCTTGACAAGATACATCCTAAACTGTCTCAAACCTTATGAAGACAAAACGACATGACTGGATACAGAATGAAAAGATATTAGCAGATTTCGATATGGCATATGCGAGGCACGATAACGCTTTTGTTATAGAACGGAAGGGATGAATTAGATATGGGAACGCCTAAGAAGATTGACGAGAGGTATCGAGCTAACAAACAAACGACAGTCATGACATCTGCCCCACCATTCTGACGCTGCAAAGAAAAGGCACCATCAACTCCGGCTTCATTCACCTTGCAGCATTCTTTTGAGCGAAAACACCTGGTGGGTTGAGTTAACGTTCATACCTAAATCTAGCAGCAGTCACACCAATCCTCATCCAACCCCTCCTTCGCATTTTCATCCCCAGGGGCATTCTTCCAATGTGAACGACCAGCCCAATCATTATCCCCCCGGACTTTAACGCCCTTACTCAGCTTCGCCGCCCACTTCAACAAGAACTCGTCCACCTCCTCCGGATTCTCCCCCCTTTCGCCGACCAAATTACTCGCCTTTACCTTGACCATCTGCCTCTCCAGGTTATACACGGTCGAAAACGTCAAAAAGCTCATGTACGCACTATCCACCGCCCCGCTGATCCAAGCATGGTGCGTGCTCAACGCCTCGCCGCTCATGAAAAACTTGCCGTTGCAGTGCACCTTCTGGAACTCAGGATAAAAGTCCTTGAACTGCCCTGGGCCAAAGAGCGCAAAGGCGCCGCCCTGCAAGGGGTCGTGAGACCAGGCGAAGGCGTGGTGCGTGACGTACTGCTGCTTAAGAAAGTCGAGCGTGATGGGCACAGGGACGTTGGCGGCAATGGTCTTGGGGTCGGCTTTGGAGAAGAGCTTGACTAGGGCGTGAAGACAGACGGAGACGACCTCGTCGTCGATTGAAGGGTCGGTCTTGGTGTAATCGGGTACCAGAGCGCCCATGCGCGTGGCGTCTTGCGCCCAGGAGTACGAGACCATCAGCACGGCCGGCTTGTCGGGTCCGTCGTTCCAGGAAGGGTAGACGACGTTGGATATAGGAAGGTCCGTGGACGAGACGCCGCCTACGAGAGTCCACCATGGCGAGGCAAACTTGATGGCTACCTTGGTGGCGCGGTCGTAGCTGAGCGAGCGGATGCCGGTTAGAACCTTGTCTGAAAGTTGTAGGCCTTCGATGTCGATGCGCCGGAGGGGAGCCATGGCAGTGGTGGAAAAGACGGTGCTGTAGTCGGTTGTGGATGGGGACTCTCCCTTGGGGCCGGTGGTAGTCACGCTGATGGCGGACTTGTCGGCGGTTTCGGACATGGCGGTTACGGGGCGGGAGGTGATGATCTTGATTCCGGGGGCTCCAGATCCCTCGGGCCAGTTGGGCATCTCGATTAGTTCCTTCATGCGCTCGGTGATCTGATGCATGCCGCCATCGAGACGCCACCATTTGGCGTGTTTGGCCGCCGCAAAGTCACAATAGTCGCAGATGGTCTCGGTGAAAGCTTGGTCGAAGAGTCCGGTAGACGTGTCGGATGCCTCGCCCATCGTCGTCTCCTCGTAAGTCAGTCTGGTAGCCAGGTAGTTAGTGGCCATTCAGGTAAGTTCTTCCTTTCCCCCTTGAAAGCTTACTTGGGATCAGCTTGAAGCATAAGCCATGCGCGGGTAGAGTAGTAATCATTGGATCCGTCCATGAACTTCTTGAAAGCGATGTCAAAGCTTTGAGCGTGGGTAAAGCTTTCAATGACACGTTTGACCGCAGCGTCGAATTTGCTTCCACTTTTGGTTGCGAATTGTTAACCCATCAAACCTAACATCATATAGATATCTGGTACTCACTCGGGTGTCTGGTTCTTATACCACCACATATTGGGGACTGGAATCTCGTTGGGTGTGCCGCTGTTTTTTTCCGTATAGTTGTATTCCGCCTTTTTGTGATCAAGCTGGAGAAAGCTGATGAGGTCGAGAGCACTGTCGAGTATGTCAGTATCCCACTGCTCAAAGCAAATTGTTCCTGGACGCTATCTCAGCAACAGAAAAACTGGTAACTTACGACCTCATGGTCTGGATATCCGGGATCCTCATCGCCCCAATATCATAATAATCATGCTCCGAATCCGGGTTCTTCCTATCCGAGAACCAATGCGTGTACAATCTTCCACCGACTCTCTCCGAGGCCTCGACAACATCGAAGTTATAGATGCCACTCATCTTGAGCATCAGCGCAGTGAACAAGCCAGCCACACCAGCACCCACGATGCAAATCTTGCCCTTGACGGGTGGTTCTCCGTCGCCAGAAAGAAGACCATCGCTCTCCTCGATATCATCTAGAGATGATGGGACATGGCGGAAGATGGGCTTGAGACCGCGGTCTTCTTCCTTGGACCAGCCGTGCTTTTTGGCGTGCTCTTCTTCCAGGTATTCCCGCAGGAGATGCTTGGCGTAGGCGATGCGAAGGCTGCCGCCGCCGCCGGGTGGGAGGAGGCCGTCGATGTCTCGGGGGATGTCGGTTTGGAGATGGGCCATAGTGGCCGAGGGCTATAGATATGTCTGAGAAAGAAATGGTAAAAAGGTGAATAAGGGTTGTCACGCTTTGTGTAGATGATCTTGTCAGTCCTTAGTTGCGCGAAACACAAACAAGGCTTTGGGGGATAAACAGACTTTTGTAGTAATTCCTTAACTGCCCTTCCTTCTCCCCTTGTCCTTGACTTTTTCTGTTGTTACTGCCTATCTCAACTTCTTGGAGGCCATGATCGATAGTGTGTGGACCGAAGAGCACTTGTGGCTAGCTGATCTTGTCATCAGGCCCCAATCTCGCAGGGTTTGTGTAACGGTTGTGGAGGAGGCTATCTCTAGACGTTGAGGCGTCGATACCAGCATATCACTTCTGAGGTGTCTGACTGAGGAGGTATCACTTTCTCAGCTGATAGACTATGCATGAGCTGAATTACTAGCACGAAGCTGAAGTGCAGAAGGGGATCGGTCCCGCGGAGAGGCCTCGTGCACTATTGGATCTAGCCTTTCTTTGCAGTCGTTAGCCGCATTAAGATGTTCTAGATCTAAAGTAGACCTTCGGCATTAGTGTCAGCCCGGCACTGAATATTGGGCTTTCCTGAATTCGAAGGAGGGGCCATTCGCTGTGTTCATCTGAAACGTTGAAGACGGGGTGCCCGGATGGATGTGAGGTGCTGTGAAAGATCTGTTAAGGTTACCCTCCAGCAGCTAAGCTTTCAGCGCTGTTTCACTGCCTTCCGCGGGTTCCAGCACTATCTGCACCATATCCCTGCCCTACCAACAGGGGATCTCAGGACCCTGCATCTGCCCATGTGATGCCCCACAGGGACACATACGGACCCACCCACTATGAACGTTCATCCCAAAATTCTCTTCTTAGTTCTTCACACCCACACGCACACATGAAAAAAGATGAAAAATGACTCGTGCACCGCACTTCCTTTCTTAACCACCTTTTCCAGACCCGACTTTCAACAATTGGCGGTTAACACCATTAACCGCCCGGCTAGCTCAATCGGTAGAGCGTGAGACTCTTAATCTCAAGGTTGTGGGTTCGACCCCCACGTCGGGCTCAATTCCCGGCGAACGTTTCCAAACGCGCCCTTCTTTTTCCTTCTCTTTCTTTTGTTCTTTTTTCCTTCGTTGGTATTATTTCTCCTTTCTATCGTCAACCCTTTACCTTCCTTTGCTCTCATTTCTTTTGCTCTGCACCGTTCTTCTTTCCTAAACCTCCATCTTCCTCCTTTGTCCGTTGCACCTTTTCCGTCGATCCTTTTTTTTTGCACCGCCGCACTCAAAGGGAATCCGCATGTCCGCGGTCTTCCTGTTGTATCTTCAACCGATGTGGACGCCTTGGTTCGTACATGTACGCGTCGAATTCTGGAGTGTCTGACGGGTCGACTGCTGTCCCGTACCAACCCAGCTGATGTTGTGGTATGTGCGGTAGTTCCTGCGGGAATTCCCCAAAGAATATTGAACTCAGATCTTGAGGATCGCTCTGGTGGTTGTCGTCGGGGACCCAAGAATTAAGGCAATTCCAGCCATCAATTTCGAGATCCAACTTCCCTGGGCCCTGAGGTTGGAAAGGTCGCTCTCTGTCTCGGGTTTGAGGTTCCTCCTCTGTTAGGCGTGGAAGCTCTGCAGCCTTACTACCCAAATGATTACGGTTGTTGTTTTCTTCAGTGTCGCTGTTGAGAAGCTATTCTACGGACGTTTTGATTTTCAAAACGATGCGTTGTTGCGTGGACGCAGGTAAGACCCACAAGTCCTCGTCTTCTTCAATGACTGACTGAAGTTGCGATGGGAGAAATTCCAGGGTCTGGTCGTCACTGGATTTTCTTTTCAGGGACGACTGTCGGGCTGGTCCGGGGGCTGGTTCCGCAATATCATCCTGGTCGTTTCCGTTTCTTATCAGCCTTTTACTCAAGGGCATGGTAGATGACTTGTTGGTAGTTTTCAAGGAAGAGAAAGGCACCACTCACAAGGGCTAGGAATCATCGCGTCGAAACGAAACACGGTGCGATATGTATGTTGCCACTGCTCAATCGCCGGTTTTCCTCTTCCCAGCGTACGCCCCCAGCTCTTCATTTGTGCGAATTGGATCTTCGAGATTGTCTCTTCCGGCACAAAAGGTTTACCGGCTGTGGCCTTGTGACGCCGTTTGAGGTGGTCCCTGTTACCGATAGTATTAGTATGCGTCTTCCTTTTCCCAGTATGGCTTTCTAACAACGACGCTCCGAAGGGATACTGACAAAACAAACAGATACTGACTTCAACCGACGCATGTTCTCATATCCGGGATGGGCACAACTCTTCCATTTCGGTATGCTGAAGTGCTTGGGGTCGTGCTTGTAAAACGGACAAGCTAGGTAGCGAGTCACTGTCTCCTCCTCCTCCTCGGACAGGTTCTGCGTGCCTTGAGTGACTTCTCTGGGTATAGTCCACTTCAAATAATCATCCCCATCCTCAACACATGTATTGTCCTTGGGTTTGTAAGGAATAGGTTGAATGCCTCCTACTATTGGGGTGGGCATTTTATTCACGCGTACTGCGCCGATACCTTGAGCTGGCATCGAGTGATTCCGGTCCTGGGGACCTTGCCAATCCCCCAGCTGCGGTAAGATTGGGTTACCGCCATACCCAACTCCTTGATCATGTGGAGACGAATGATGGCTTTGGCTTGTTATGAGAGGTGTCTCAATGTCGTAGCCCTGCAGGATAGGAAACGTAGAGCTTTCGTATGCCTCAGATTCAAGCGATGACGGCCAGGTGCCATGGCAATTCAGGAGTGAAGATGGGGTTCGGGGAGAGGAATGATCCAAGGCCGGATGCCATCCTTGCTGGGTCTTCCTTATAAGCCTGTTCTTGTTCATGCTTGGAACAATAGCAGGTAGTATTAAGCCTGACTTTTGATCCGGATTTATTAAAGGTGACTGGATGAAATGTCGCCCTCTCGTGCTGATTTGTGGAGGTCAACTTGGTGTAGCAAGAACGTGTGGAAGTACTCTTGACTTGAGCCATTCCGCTCTGCTAGCCAAGTGGAGGAATAGACACGGAAGAATAAACAGTGCCAAAGGAAGAGTCTAGGACTTTTATATGGCATTTTCCTGCAGAGTGACACAGGTGACTGGGGGTTATACATCAGAATTTGAACCGTTCGCCGTCAACCCCTCAGAGGTTGCATTACCAGCTCGCTTCAAAAAGGCCTCATAAAGGTAGCTTCTGACTGGACTGCCAGCGGAAGAACCAGAGGCAGAGCAACCCACCAACTGCCGGTGGTGAATCAAGAGTACACAGCATATTCATTAACACCATAGCAACGTTGAAAGATTAGGCAGAGACTTCAGACAGCCTTACGTTCTGGAGATTGATCTAGACCAGGTGTGAAACAGAACCCAATGCGGTGCAGACCCTGCAGTAAGCCGGTCGACCGCGTGGAACTATCGTCGTCAGCCTGTCAATGGAACATGTTTGGATAACAGGCGAGACAGCTGGCAGACGACACTTGTGCCCATGTTACATACCGTTTACAAAAGGAATCCACAGGACAAAATCGGGCGGTTTGGAGGAAAGAGAGAGCCCTACGAGGTATGGTAGACTGGAGCCACTATTCCTAGCATGTGCCCATCGTCACTGCTGTTGTTTGATGTCACAAGCAGTCGTACAGTCATGCTGCCAAGATCACCACCGCTCCATACCCACTTTCCAATCAGAAAACTTACCAGACCGCTGGGACATATCTCATTGCTCCGTCCCCCAACTTTCACGGCCGTTGAATGGGAAAATCATCATGAGCGAAATATCGAGTAAATACTAGGAAACGTCGTTGATCCAGGTGATAAATTCAAATACAGATCTAATGCAGAAAACAAGATACTAGGTAAGCACAACGTTGAATACCAGAAAAAAACCGATCCGATGTATACAAAAAAAAAAAAAAAAAAAAAAAGATTCCCCCGAGATCCTAACCAAAATCCAATGGTCGCAGCCAACACCTCATTCAGACCCAGTGACCCTGAATTACTCCTCAGAAATCATGGAAGACTCCTTCTCCCCCTCCTCCTCCTCAGAGGGATCCTCATTCTCAGGCAGCATGGAAGGGGGCTCATCCACCTCAGGGACGGTGCTTCAGATCCGGAACAAAACCCTTCTCCTGCGTGCTATCCTCCTCCTCTTCTTCTACCTCCTCCTCCTCCTCTTGCTGCTGTTCAACATCACCGCCCTGATCATCTTCATCCCAATCAGGAGGGGGAGGCATCTCCCCATCTCTAATGAGCCTGCGCATACTCTCTTGTTGCGCATTATAGAACCACTCCAGCCTCTGTCTCATAGCATCCGGGTATCCCTTTTTGGCCGAATAATACAACTTATACGTTGTCTGGCACATCTCCTTCAACTCTTCGGGCGTCTTGCCATCGAGGTCTTCCGCGAATCCCTCGGGTGTATCGTACCACACCAGCTCGTCGATAATACGGGGTCTGGCGCCCGGGCCTTCGCTCACCCTGGCCTTCCACGAGAGGGTTCGGTGCTCGCCGAACTCGGAAGGTCCGGCCAGTAGTCTCCTGTCGCACTCGCTTCTCAGCTCGGAATAGGTCATCATTGTAAATCTGCCCCTGTTGGCTAGCTGCCAATCGGATTCTTCACGCTCATCATCTGAATCTTCGGGGTCTGAATCGCCAGGTTCTGAGTCCTTAACACCCTTTGTCTTTGAAGTAGCCTTTGCCTTTGCAGGAGTAGCCTTTGCCTTTGCAGGAGTAGCGTTCGCCTTCTTCGGAGTAGCATTTGCTTTCGGGGCAGCAGAGTCCCCCTGAGAAGCTGCTGGTTCCTGAGAAACAGATCTAAGCCTCTCACTCCGTCTGGTGCTGACCTTGCCTTTTTTAGCGGGGGTCTTCGGCTCGGCGGCGTCGGGTGGCGGCGGCGTCTTCCTCTTGTTCTGGGGGCTCTGGGGTGGTTTCTCAGCGGGAGGGTTTTCAGGTTCAGGGGTTTGCTTGGCCCTCTTGCTTGGTCGGCCGGATGACTCGGAGTCGTCGTTTTCGTTGTCGTAGTCAGCATCATCTTCTGCTCTCCTCTTGTTCTTGGGGCTCTTGGAGGGATTCTCAGCGGGATTTTGTTCAGGTTCAGGGGTTTGCTTGGCCCTCTTGTTTGGTCGGCTAGACGACTCATCATCGTCGGCGTCGGCGTCGTCTGTCGCTCCACGCTTACGAGAGTTGGAAGCCTCCTCTTGTGTCCCCTGCTGCTCTTGCGGCTCCGGCCCTTTCTCCTTCTCCATCGTATCATCCCCCTTCCGCTTCTGTTGCACGTGTGTCTTCCGCAAGACTGTTTCGAGCATACTCGCCGTCTTCCACGCCTGCCTCTGTACGGGCGCCACTGCCTGCATATTTTGATAGTCCTGCACCAGACCGCGAGTTATAGCCGAGTCATCGAAAATGTTATCGAACGAATCGTTCGCTGCCTCGTTATTATCTTTCTCAGGATGCGTCTCTGTTCCCGGAGTGGAATCATAAGTAGAAGCATCCTCATATTCATCATTGAGCTCGTCATTGAGCTCATCCTCGTTCTCATCCTCGTTCTCATCCTCGTTCTCATCCTCGTTCTCATCCTCGTTCTCATCCCCGTTCTCATTGTTCTCTTCCTCCCCGTTCTCCTTCTCCGATGTCTTCTCCTTCTCAGGCTGCTTCTTCCCGTCCGGAGTGGAAACATAAGTAGAAGCGTCCTCAAACTCACCATTGAGCTTGTCATTGAGCTCTTGCTCTGCTCGCGCCTTCGCCTCCCTCTCCTTCTGCTCCTTCTCCTTCTGCTCCATCCTCTTCTTCTCCCAACCCCTTCTTTCCTCTGCCTCAGCCGCATTGAGTTCCTGCTGATTTTCAGGCTTATTTACCATTTGCTTCAATTGGTGTTCCGCCTTGCTCTCCTTGACGTGTAGTGACTGATCCTTCATCGCCTTTTGTACCTCCGTGTCATCCCATTGCCCGGCTTGCCCGGCTTGGTTGGCTTCCTCCTCGGCACGGGCCACATCCTTTTCGAAACGATTGAATTCGCCCTTCATCATGAGGCCCCAAAGGCCATGCAAGGATCGGTTCATTGCTATTCTGAGCCTGTCCGGGTTCACGGTACGAGCCGGATTAGCCGGGTCTTTGTCGGTCTCCAGGGCGATGCAGCTCAACTGATTCCACCCAAGGATGCCGAAGCGGAGAAACGCCATGGCATTGGCGATGGAATGCAAACTACACTCCCAACCACGGGTTTGTGCTGTGGTAGAAACGTTGAATGCCTCGCTCGTTTCGGGAATTTGCTTGTTGCAGCGACGAAGCCAATCTGTCAGAAGATCGACGGCTGCGTTGAACTTTTGCTCACGCTTATTTGGGTCGGAATCAAAATGCCACAAGTGGCCAGTGTCTCTCTCTCGGACAATTACTGTCCAATGATCTGGCTCATAATGGTGGACAAAGTGAACAGTGTAGCGGGCTTGATCGAAATTGTCCTCGAAAGTAGAAATGTCTCCCCAAATTGGGCCAACAGCTTCCTGATTTGCGGCTACCTCTGAGAATGTTTGTGCTCGTTGCTCCACGCCCGTCGTTGGATGGGAAACATCGATAAAAAAGGCCACGGGGGCGAGCCACCAGTTTCCCAGCCCCCAAGCTCCCAGTAGTGCTCTGGCGCCGGGTTGATCCTGAACGTACGAGATAAAACGGCAAGCCAAATGATACACTGCATCAATCGAGAGGTAGTTACTTTTGCGCATATCCACTAGGGCATTATGGATCTGCTCATAGGCCGCCTCGGCATATATGGAACGATCTGCAAGTTTGAGCCTATCGCAACATCTAAAATCAACCCGTTCGTAAGCGGGATGAAGTCCCTCAAGATCCTTGCCGAAATAAGCATCGTATGGGGGGATAATGACGGAAAGGACTTCATGTGGCGGCAATGGTAGGGATGGGTATGTAGGAAACCGAAATGTTAGGTGTTGTTGCTGGTATCTGACAGCGTTGAAAAACGTAGGATGGGGTACAGCATGTTCCTTCCCATCCTTTCGTGGGATGTTATCAAGCTTGGCGGGATTCTTACCCGGTGGCTGGCTGGAATTTCCCATGGTGTCCGAAGGCTTAGATCCAGAACTTTCTTGGTTAGGTGTCCCGGAGGAGACTGAGTTGGACTTCCCAGAAGAGGCCGCTTTGGTCTTATCAGCAGAATTGGAGTCCGTCTTCTCCTTTGAGGCTGAAACAGCCTTGACAGTACTGGCCCCATCGTCTTTGGGAGTGGGTGGTGGCAAAGCGACTCCCACAAGGCCGTGTAAAGAGCTTGTCATTGTTTCGCACGGCTTTTCTGAACCATCTAAATGAGCTGAAGAAGCAGACTTATCTCCACTCTCGTTTGAGCCCTCATCAACCGCCATTGCTTCAGTCGGGAGTGCATCGACGTGCGGTGTTGGCTTGAGTCCCATTGATAGCTCCATCGCCTTCATCATATCAAGTCGCAACTTCTGTGACTTCGCCCAGTCGTCCCCTCCCCTCCCATACGCAGGGATTTCGTGCCAGCCCAAGACGCCAAAGCGAAGGAAGGCTAAGATGTGAGCAACGGCGTGCAGGCCACATTCCCAGGCGAACTCTTGGGGAACGACGTCAACGAGACGGTGCTTCGTCTTTTTGGAAACATCAATCCTGTTTTCGCGACACCAATTGCGCAGCCCAGAAAGAACGGATGCGTGCCTTTGTTCGGCTTGATCTTGATTAGATTTGAAAGAATCAAAGTACCATGTGTTGCCGGTAAGTTTCTCCCTAATGATGACTGCTAGATGTTTGATGTCCGTAAAGCATACCCAGTAAACGGTATAAGCGGCTTTTGGAGCTTCCCTGGGAGTAGTGGGAGCGTCCGTTTCCCCACCATTTTGCGTCGTGCCCGATGTTGGGTTTGGTGTCTCAACCAGAGGCAGGTTAATGCTCTCCTCCGGGGTTGCAATCCACCATTGTCCTTCTTCAAATTTTCCAAGTACCGCCGTCTCTTGCTGTTGAGCCTGCGAGATTAAGCGGTAGGCAAGGTGATGAATTGCTTCTTTGGATGGAATGACATCCTTGGAGTCCTTATGGTCGGCGAACCTGGATAGCTCCTTGTGATTCTGGAAGTTGTGACGTAATTCGCAGAGAGCATTGTGTTGCTGTTCGTAGGCTTTCAAAGCAGCCTTTTCCTTGTCCTCCGACTGATGCCCCAAGTGATGATTGTCGAGGTACGGGATTTGAACCCGTTCCCAAGCAGTGGCTAAGATATTTCCATCGCTTTGCGGAGTGTCATCCTTTTTGGGCTTGTTGTACGGAGAGGTCCATGAAGGGTGAAGATCTTCATCTCTTAGGCTGAAGCCGAAGGATTGTCGCAAATCGAACTCTTCTTTGATAGGTTTAATATTGGGTAGGATGGTTGCATCAACTTTGAATCCGTGACCGCCAGCGGCATTAGAAGCCGCCATTGTGTGTTGATGGTGTGGTAGTTCTTGAGCGGCTTGTTGTTCGGTTGTCTTCGAGTGTTCTGTGAACAGCTCGATGCTATAACTTGGTTACCGGGGGTTGGGAGCTTATAACGGCCAAAGAAGATTGTGTCGTGAGCTTGTTCGTGCCGACCACAACCGTAGTAGATAAACAAGGACAAACTTGAGAATAAAGCACGGCCGGGCGAGACGATTAAAGAGGCCATTATCGAAGGTGACGAGAACAATGAAGCCACTGCCGAGTCAAGTCCAAGGACAATGGAGCAGGGCATTGAACCCGTTGTCGATGGACCAAAAAATCCATCGTGGCTTCAGCCTTTGGCGTTCTCGAGTCCATTGTTCACAAGAGCAGCTAAGCAGAGCCGCCTTAGAAGAGTTGGTGCTAGAACGATGAAGGATCTGTATCGTACCCGAAGGTTGATGGCAATGGGTCATGAGGTTTCGGAGCCGGGAGGCCTTGTAATGGTAAGGGGTTGGAAAGGCATGACACTTTCTGTTAGCTCTATTCCGCTTTTTCACGTCCGGAAATTCGTAAAGGTGAGAAGGAGAAGAGTGAGCAATGAAGAGCTCCGTCATGAAAGCTGCGGCAGGGACCCCTAACCCTGAGCTGGTGGATGAGCATCAATCAAAAAGCTTGAGACGGAGGACGTTGAGCTAACAAAAAAAGGAAAGAGATGGAAGAAAAAGTGGGATGAATGGACCAGAAGGCGTTTGAGCTGTGACTGAAAGAACACAACTGAGGCAAGATCAATCTCGACAAAGACGCCATCTGTAGCGGTCCTTCCTTTTGGCGTCGCAGAACGGAATCTTTGTTTTCATTTTGCTATTTTTGGGAAAGAGCGCCCGTGAATAAAAACGCCACACAAAAATGGGCTGGAAGGCTGGAAGGGACCGGGAGTCCTGACTGAAGTGGACGACGAGTGGACCCGCTTTTCAGGAACGGGAGCTTGGCATCCATAACGGGCTTCTCCACAGTGACGAAGTTTTTCTGGACGGGACTCCGCAAACTGGAAGGGTTCTCAATGTGTCAGCCGCACCCCACTGTAACGCCGCCCTGAACGCCCCAATTCCTGCCAGTGACCACAGTAAAGCCCACTGTTATTGCCTGCTCAAGCCAATGAAAATGGCAACTGAGACAACAAAGTCGAAACTTTCACTTGGGGACGACGTGGCTTGGCAGCAAACCTCCTTCCCTTCCCTTTTTGGTTCTTACCTACTTCCCTTCCGCTTCTAGTTTTTTCACTTCTTCCCTTTCAACACTACATCTCCCATCTTTCTTCATTCATTGTCCCCTTCTCCAGTCTATGATGAAGGCTACTCCCAAAATTTCGCGCCTTCTTACCCGATCAAGCAATCGCGTCCTTGGTGTCTCCTTGTCCCAACCCGCCTCATACCCTCTCACCTCACTTTTGCTTCACTCTTCCGCCACTCCAGCCAAACTCACGACTGGACAGACTCTTCAGCTCCCTTACCGCCACGGCCTGAATTCTCACTCAGCCTCTTTCTCGACCTCTAGCCCCTCTCACCAGGAGGCTGCTGCTGTTGCTGCTGTTGCTCCCGCTCCCCAAGTCTCTCCCGCCCCCGTCGCCGACATGCCGGGTGTTTACGCCGATATGGCTGGCCGCCTCGATGCCCGCCTGCTCAAGGCCCTCAACACCATGGGCTATGCCAACATGACCCCCGTCCAGGAAAAGGTCCTCAACATGGGCTCCTTCACCCAGGACTGCCTCGTCCAGGCCAAGACCGGCACCGGCAAGACCATCGCCTTCCTTCTCCCCGCCCTGCACACGCTCTTGAACGCCAAGGACCTCGACCCCTCCCAGGTCGCCTTGTTGATCCTCGCTCCCACCCGTGAGCTCGCCCAGCAGATCGTGGACGAGTGCGAGAAGCTGGTCAGCCAGTGCAACCCCAGGTTCGAGTGCCATCTTGCCGTTGGTGGTAGCGCCAAGGCCTCCAGTCTCAGCAAGTTCCTCCGCGGCAAGCCCACCATCCTCGTGGCCACTCCCGGCCGTCTGGATGACTACCTTTCCGACGAGCGTGTTAGGCAAAAGTTCAACAACCTCCGCTGCTTGGTCCTGGACGAGGCCGACTGCATGCTTGATCAAGGCTTCTTGCCCGCCCTGACCAAGATCCTCACAAGCCTGCCCAAAAAGCAACAGGCTGGCTGGCAGGGTATGTGCTTCAGTGCCACGCTCCCTCCCACAATCCACAAGGTGCTGCATCATGTTCTTGCTCCTAAGCACGCCCACATCACCACTGTCGACGAGAATGAGGCCCCTACCATCAACAGCGTCCCTCAGTCGTACATGAAGGTCGACTCGGTTGATGATGTCATTCCTACCCTCCACAAGCTCCTGTCAGCCGAACGTTTTGACAACCCCAAGCTCAAGGCTGTTGTCTTCTGTTCGACCGCCAGACAAGCCGCTCTTTTGTACACTCTCTTCGGTCACACCGGCGGCGCTGCCCCCGCGAAGCTGCCTGTTTGGCAGATGCAGTCACGCATGAACCAGGCGCAGCGCACCAGGACAACTGAGGAGTTCAAGAGCACCGAGAGCGGTATCCTCTTTGCCTCGGACGTGGTTGGACGTGGCTTGGACTTCCCCGACATCCACCTTGTCATCCAGGTTGGAATTCCCCTTAACAGCGAGCAATACGTTCACCGTGTTGGAAGAACCGGTCGCGCTGGCAAGGGTGGCCGCGCCGTCATGATTGTCACCCCCGAGGACTTTTGGTTTGTCGAGCGCAACCGCCAGTTCCCCATGGTCCAGTCCAAGCTCGAGCACGCCAAGGCGGCCGCCATCGACTCGGCCGGCATCATCAGCCAGTCACTGGCCAAGGTTCCCGATCAGGTCAAGGCCCAGGCCTACGTTGCCTTCCTCGGCTTCACCAACACCATGCGCTCCAAGATGAAGATCACCCCCGCCCAGATGGTTCAGATCGCCAACCGTTATGCCTTCTCCCTTGGCTGCGAGGAGCCCCCTGCCATTGAAGCGTCTACCATTAGCAAGATGGGACTCAAGGGTGTTCCTGGCTTGATCAAGAATAAGGGCCCATCTTTCAAGTCTCAGCGCGGCGGTAACAGGCAGAACCAATCTGCCCCCCGCGGCGGTGGTCGTGATGCCGGCCGTGATTCTGGCCGTGATGCTGGTCATGATGCTGGTCGCGACGCTGCTCGCGATGTGGATGCTTCCTTCTTCGGCAATGGTTCCAACGGAGGTGCTCCTCGTCGTGGTGGTGGTGGTGGTGGCCGTGGCCGTGGTGGCTTTGGCGGCAGAGGACGCGGTGGCCCTGCCGGTGGTGCCGGTGGTGACAGGAACAGTGGCTTCAAGAAGCCTCGTGACGACTCTGCGCCTCCCGGTCAGAACAAGAGACCGAGACGCGAAGATTTCTGATTGACGCCTGGACCGCGAGAAGAAAGCACACGACCGACCGAAAGGGAATAACCATCCCTGTTATTGATCATGACAAAAGATACCCAACCTGGCAGTTACGATACACCTTGGTTTTACACATGCACAAACGTTTTGTTTTTGTTTCCTTGATGACACCACGAGGACTGAGATAGACAGCGGGGCATTTCAGATTATCACATAGAGTCTAGAATTTGGTGTTAGATAAAAGTTCTATAACTCTTGTTTTGTTAGATAGACCGGATGGAGGGAGCAAGGCGTTCAGGCTAGGCCGGGGCAACATAGTCATAGACACGATTTTCATTCCATATTCATAGTTAACATCTCCAAGCCTCTATAACTACAACGTGTGTCCAATATTCTTCATCGTCCGTTTAGTCCCATGCTCCACGCTTGTAATAACTCACCCACCCTCCCTCTCCCGAAACCAGAAGCAAACAGATTCACAGTCAACCCACGACTCAAACAACCCTCACCGTCTTGCCCGTCTCAACCTCATACACCCACCCACTAATAGGAACCTCATCCTTGACCAACTTGGTCCCCCTCAAAAACTCGATATCGTCCCGAACAGCCTGCGTCAGCTCAGGGAAAGGAAGGAAATCCAGCTTTCTTTCCTCAAGCTCCTTTCGTGCTTCGACACTGTTTGGTATCCATTTCAGTTAGCCACAGCCCCCAAAAATGACAAAAAGGAGGTAAATGAAAGGACAAAAAAAAAAAAATAAGGAAAAAAAAGGGAAAACATACCCAAGATTCTCCTCAGCCACACCATAAGCATCCTCATTCTTGAACGTCAACATGCCGCAGCCGGTATGCTTGACGATGGCGATGGCTTCCGTGGCTAGAAGCTGCTGGCTGATGATGATGCTGCGGAGGGCGTCTTTGGTTGATGCGCCGGCCTAGATTTTGTTTGTATAAAAATGTCAACCACCTAGGTCTAATCACCACAAGGCCAAAGTGAAGTGAATAATAGTGTGAGCTGGGACGGGGACTCGAACGTACATTCCGAATAACATGCGCATCACCCAATTCGATCCCGAACGCTCTCGCGGGATCAATACGAGCATCCATGCAAGTGAGCAGGAGATACTTCTTTGCGGGCGGGAGGGCGAGATGGCCTTTGTCGAAGGTGGAGGAGTAAGAAGCCGAGGCGGCCTCGATGCGGGTGACGATGTCTTCGTTGGTGACGGGCATTTTCGGTGTTGGTGTTGGTAGAGAGAGAAATTTTTGTGTGAGTTCTTGACTGATCGAGTTGGTGAAGAGAGCTTCGAAGTGGTGAGGACTTTTTGAGATGAGCGGTTATAGCCAAGACTGAGTGGTGAAACGAGGTAAGGTATAAATGTCGTTACAAGTGAGTGGATACAACTTTCAAGTTTAGAGCTTGGTGCTACCGTCTTGGTGATGAGACTTTATATAGATGTAGTTGGCGACCGGTGATTGCTGATCTAAATCCTGATATATGTCATTCCCACAGCCTCATGAAACCCTCAGCCAAGCCCTTCATGGCGGGCTCGCGCGGGAGGGATGGCGTGCTCACACCGAGCGGGACCGAATGGATTCCCCCTCCGACTCAGCTTTGTTGCCCCTCTCTTCGACGGCGTTGGTGTCAACCAATCAAAGAGCAATCTTGCATTTGCGAATATCTACAAAGCTCTGCATATACTGTGTGGTTGGCGAATTGCATCACAGAGATGCTTGCATTTCACAATTCCTGTGGTTGACAGGAGCGCGTGTACTTACATAATCTAGTAATCTACCCTCACGCCGGTTGTTCCTGTCAAATCAATATTGAAGCGTGGTCATGAAGCGGTGAAAAAAAAAGATGCAAAAAAGTGATATACGTTACCGCTCTGTTCAAAAACGCCAGTCTGGTCAACCAAAGATGTCTCTAGATTGTATAGTACAGAAGGGGTAGGGTAGTGTACAGTTTCTTGTTTCGAAGTCATAAGCTTGCGTAGCTCTCATTCAGCCATTGCAGGCAGGGTATGCTGAAGAGCAAGAATATCGGTAGGGCTGAGTCCTGACAACAAACAAGATTCCTTTGTTGTACAAGGTGATTAGTGAACTTGGGCTCGACCCCGGCTTCCGAGCTCGGCTTCCAATCCAAGAATCATCAGTGTTGCTCCATTAGACGAGCCGTCGATGGTAGGTGGGATTCATTTGCAAATCATATCCCACTTAGTTGCTCCTGCGCCCCTTCTGCTTCTGCTTCTTCATCTCGAGACGAGCCATGAGAGCCTCGTGCTCCTCCAACGCTCTCCTCTCCTCATACTCCTTGGCACGCGAGGAGAAGTTGGTCTTCTCGTTCTTCTTCTTCCAGTTCTCAAGCTTCTCCTTCACAAAGCTGCTCGAGTCCTTGATGTCGCCGAGGAACGAGCCCGTGTCGGCAGGGGTGGCGGTGGTATCGATCGTCCTGGGCGCAACATACTGAATAGCGCCGCTAGGAGCAGCCGCCTTGGCGAAGGGGGAAGGCCCACGCATTCCACCCTTCACAAGCTCGGGGAGACCAACCCAGCGGCGGAAGGCGGGAAGGTGGAAAATGCTGGCCTGGAAGTACTGGCCGATCGCGGAGACGAGGAAGTACCACTGCAGGGCGGCAGGAAGCCACGCGGTAGCGAAGATGGAAATGGGGACAAGGACGACAGCCATCGACTTCATCATCCGACCCTGCTGGGGGGCCATGTAAGGGATGGGTTTCTATGGCAAAAGCATGTTATGTTAGCAATGGATCTTGTTGCATGGGGCAGTACCAGGGATAGCTTACCCTCATAGAGGCAACAAACAGGCAGGCACTGGCAATGGGAAGGGCGAAGTAAGGGTCGGCAACAGTAAGGTCGGGGAACCACAGGGTGCCACCAGTCTCCATGCTTTCGACAGGAAGCGCGGCCATTCCGCGAATAAGACGGAACATGCCGAAACCGATAGGAACCTGGACGAAGGGAATGAAGACCTTGAAGTAGTTGATGCCGGCGGCCTTGGTCATGTTGGCCATCTCTGCCCTATACTTCATAAGATCGTTCTGCTTGCTAGTGTCCCAGCTGGCCTCCTTCACCTTGGCCATGATGGCGGCATATCTGGGGTCCTTGTTCAGATCCTGCATCTTCTGGGACTCCTGCGAAGAGTTGAGAGAGGGCTTGAAGATGGAGATTCTGACAATGGCGGCGACGGCAGCGAGCGTGGCCCACCACGGAAGACCAGAGTAGACGTAGACGTGCTCGGTAAGCCATTGCATCATCGAGGTAACACCCCAGCCATAGTCGAGGCCGAGGGTCTTGAGGAAACCGATCTGTTCGGGAAGGTTGAGAAGATCGCTTCCGGTAAGCTCGACGGGAGTAGTGGCGACAGCATCGACGGGCGCGGAAGCGGGAGCGGCGGCGGCGGCATCGGCGACGGGGGCAGCGGCATCAGGGCCGGTCGAGGCGTAGCGGACCTGGCGAAGGGAAGAGAGGAGGGGGTGGGAAGCGGCGGCGGTCGCAGTGACGCCGAGAGGACCTCCTATCCTGCGAGCGCCCTGGGGGAAAGAAGAACGCAGAGCAGTGCCGAACTGTCGCGACGAAGGGGCCTTGAGAGACTATGCGCACAAGAATGGTGTTAGTCGCAGCGCATTGGGAAATGTGCCGCCGGTAGAGTGACAGAAGATAGGATGGGATATGTTGAAATAAACTCACAGCTCTGGCGAGCCCCAAAGCTGGGGTCGACCTTAGGAGGCCTCGGCTGGGAAGCATCTTGACTGGAGAGTTTGGGGAGACTTCAATGTTCAAGATAACCTCAAATAACAAAAGACCGGATCCCCTCCAAATTCAATGGGTCAACCGACAAGCATGGAAGTGGGACTCTGCCGCCGCCGACAGACGCGACTTTTTTTTCCCCAGAAAAGGAACTCGGCAAGGGTCCATGGGTCTCTAGCCAGGCCCCGCACCACTGCTTGGGTTTCAGCCAGGAACGGCCCGCAGAGCCCAATGAACGCTCATCTGGCAGCTGTCTCAACAGCCTAGACAGCCGCCAAGAGCCGCGGGACAGCCGGCAGTTGACCCGGGAAAGGCACATGGAAGCCCAGCAGGCTTCAGTGCGGCCATCACGGTCCTCACTTGTTATCTGTACCTATTTATATACGGAGTACCTTGCGGGCCAGACCAGGAGCGAAGAATTGTCTTGTCGTTGTAGCGTTGGATCTTATCCAATTTGCCATCATTCTTATTTCTCGTACGTAGTACCTGCAGTCACTGCCAGAAAGCATGTATCTCTGACGCCTGCTAGCAGTCTGCTGTGTTTGCTATATGCAGCCCAGAGCTATATGTAACTTGGATGCTCGATTCCTTCATCCTCCTCTCACTGCTCCAATTGTCGCACATGATATCGTAACCAATGCTCGTTTCAGTTAAACAGATGCCTTCAAAAGTCCGGCACGGTCGCCGCCGTGATGATGGAAGTGTGATTGCGCAGAGGACCAGGACAGGTCCCATGTGCTGCGTTGGGTAGTAGCGCTGTATAAGCGTCTATCTCGCCATTTTAAGTTTTATCAAAAACTTGATTCGGATTTCGGCTCTGGTAGTTGGACAATTGTGTCGCTGCTTTTTGCCGTTGCGCTAGGTGGCCTGCGGAAGGCGACGCGCCCATCACTCCAAGCTGGTCAGGTCATCCAAGTCCACCCTCCGCCTCGACCTCTCGACGACTTCGATACCGGGGCCGATCGAATGCGCCTCTCGTCTGCTGACGGGGAAGACCTAAAATGCGGTTAGCGCTTTTGACGGCGTGGATAGACCGAGTTGGAATAAGTCTGTGTCGCGTACTTTAGTATTGCTCCATCCCAACCTAAACGCAGCTTCATGGGCAAAGAGCTCTCCGAATCCCAACATCATTCCGTTCACAAAGGGGAGGAACAGGTTGATGACGGCGCTGCGGAATAGCGACCAGACGGTTGGTGGCTGGTAAAGGATTACGGCGGGGGAGGACGACGATGATGGAGATTGTGGTGACGTAGAATCGGGCGCCGAATACTGCTCGCTGTCTGACGGGATCGTGACGCCGGACTCGGTCAACGGGTTCGATAGTTCATCGGCGGACATGGTTACGGTTGTATTTGCTTGCGACGGTGGGAGGTTGTAAGGCGAATGGTTGGGGCGCAAGGTTGTTGGATGCGATAATGGAAGGAAGCTGAATGGCGTCGCAAAGGAGAAATGGAAGACGGAATGGATTGATGGGAGAAGCAACTGTGACAGGTCGCGAGCTAGGCACGGGGCAGGCAGAGCCGAACACCACAGAAAATCCCCGCCGGCTGGCGTCACAGGCTCACATCGCAGGGATGGACCTGACAGCTTGGATTCACTTTAGCGCGAGCATTTGGGGAACAGCGGGGCCTGTAAAAGCTTACGTAACAGGCAGGGAGGCCAGCAGCAGGTCGCAGCTTCTATTTGGCGGGGCGGAGCCACTTCATAGGTCCAAGTAGCTTCCACCTTAACAGCTGGGCAGCTGTTCAAGCAGTGATTCTGCGGGGCAACTGTTAGTGCTTCCCTACCGGTGCAGCTGTCACGTCACGTCCTCTAATGCTGCCTGTGATAGACATCGATTCACTTCTTTCTTTGGACTTTGCTTTCACTCGATCCATCTCATCCCAAACCTTCTTCCAGTCTTAGCGGTACATACCAACGGCTCCCGTCGATAATCGCATTGTATTTTTTTCCCCTTCGCCTCTACAAACTTGAACACACCGGAATATTTCACCTTGCAACTCA
This sequence comes from Sordaria macrospora, assembly GCF_033870435.1. Taxonomy (NCBI): domain Eukaryota; kingdom Fungi; phylum Ascomycota; class Sordariomycetes; order Sordariales; family Sordariaceae; genus Sordaria; species Sordaria macrospora. Next base: position 4,733,767 of record NC_089372.1, on the reverse strand, counting down.
ACTCGAACCAATCAAGCCATCATCATCTCGAAACACAACAATGGCGGACCACGACGACAAGATCAGCAGCTTCTGTGAGCTGACGGGAATCTCCACTGATGCGGTATGGTAGAATTATTTCAATCGTTTCACTATAGTATGCTTACTGACTGATATGACACAGGCTACAGAGTACCTGAACAATTACGACTGGGACATGGATGCTGCCGTCGCCGCATACTACACGGATCAAGACACCAGTGCTTCCAACACCGGAGCTGCCTCTGCTTCTGCTGCTGCCAGCGCCCCGGCGCCTGCCGAGTATACCGGCCCCAGGACTCTCGACGGCCGCCCCGCTCCCCAGTATGCGCAATCATCCTCTGCCGCCCCCAAGAAGACCCAAAAACGCACCGGCCTGGCGACCCTTAGCTCCATAGGTGGTCGCCGCGACGAGGATGACGATGACGACGAGGATGACGAGGAAGACGAGAGCCGCGGACCTAGGGATTTGTTTGCTGGTGGTGAGAAGTCAGGCTTGGCTGTCCAGGACCCTAGTCAACGTGAACCCAACAGCGACACCAGAAGGCTACTTCAAGATATCCTTGCCAAGGCTAGAGAGTATGTTCCCACAGTCGAAGTCTATGTCCAGTCCATCTCCTTACTAATTACCATGTCCTCCATGCAGGAACTCCCGTGCCAGTGCTGGCAATAGCTCCGATGACGAAGGAACCAGTACCGGACCCGCGAGACCTACCCGCTTCCGCGGCGCTGGTATGACCCTTGGCGGTGACGGCGTCGAGTCTCGACAAATCCCCGATCTCGACTCCGATACCTCTAGCCCGGCCCCCCGCCAGCCGGACGGCCCAACTCAGGAAAGAACCTTGCATATTTGGAGCAACGGATTCAGCGTCGAGGAGGGTCCACTCTATCGGTTTGATGACCCGGCGAACGCGGCCGATCTGGCCATGATCCGTGCTGGCCGCGCCCCGCTTCGGCTCATGAACGTCAGGCCTGATCAGCGCGTGAACGTTAAGTTGGAGCAACATCAGGAAGAGTGGAGGCAGTTGCCCAAGAAGTACGTCCCCTTTAGTGGTGAGGGCCGTCGCCTGGGAAGTCCTGTGCCGGGAGACGGATCCGCCCCTGCTGCTCCTGCTGCTGCACCCGCAAGAATCACTACTGCTTCTGTGTCTGCTGCTAGTGGATCTATCCAGGCCCCCTCAACTGGCGTGGATGAGTCGCAGCCGACAGTGATGTTGCGTATCCAGTTGCCTGACGGTAGCCGTCTCCCGGCTCGTTTCAACACCACCCAGACGATCGGCGATGTCTATGAGTTTATCCAGCGCTCTTCGACGGCTCTTTCGGCCCGACCTTGGGTCCTTTCTACGACCTTCCCCAACAAGGATCACACCGACAAGTCTCTGGTTCTGGGTGAGACTCCCGAGTTCAAGAGGGGCGCTGCTGCTGTCGTTAAGTGGGCTTAAGGGAGAAAGAAAAAGTATTGGTACGACTAATGAGAGGACCAAGAGGGTTAATCGGTAAAGGGATTTCGCTCATGGTCAGATTCATAATATGGGCCAACAAAGCAAGCAATTCTAGGCTAGACATAATCAGTCTTGATCTTTAAAACTAAAATACAGAAGCTCTAGTTGAGAGCTTCCTTGTTTAACCATATCGCCTAACACTAAATCTGTTGAACTGTCTTCTTCCCTCATTACTTTTGAACGCCTGCGTCGCCGTCGCCTTGGCCGCCATGGGTATCATCAACCCCTATCGCAAATGACTTGCTGAGTAAGACCGAAAACCCAAAAGAAAAGGAAAGCATGCCAACCAAAAAAATGCCCAAGACACAATATCAAGGGGCCGTCGTGTCTCGTGGGCGTGCTGTATGCCCCAGTCTGGCTTCTGTACATCCAAGAATATCGTGAGCCGAACCCGAATCACTCCAAAAACCCAAACTAACAAATGCTCTGTCGCCCATTATGCAAGCCTGAATGCATCTTTCCTCTGACCTTAACCCTCATCATCACCAAAGTTTTCTCCCCTCGTCCGCCACCCCCTTCACCTACAACTACGCTTCACCACCCCCTCCTCCCGCAGCCAACCCGCTCAACATCTGGGAACTCCCAATCCCCTGCGTCGGCGCAATCATCGGGCCATCCAGAAACCTAAACCACGGCCTCGCCGCCGCCACATTCAGCTTGGCGCTATTGAACCTCGCCTCTCCGGGAGGCATGCACACCAGGATATACGTGTTCGTCGTGAACTTGGTGACGAACATGCTGAAGTTGGCGCCCATCTTGTACTCGAAATCGCTAAACTGCTCCGCGTTGCGGGGCGTGCCGGTGAACTTGCTGCAGGTATGTTTCCACGCTTTCAGAATGTTGGACATGCGCTCGAAACGGTCGCCGTAGGGGTTCGATTCGCCTTCCGGGGAAGTCCATTTGCTCACGACAAGGAAGGAGGTGCGTTCGAAGAGCAGGATCTCGTCCGCATCGATTGCTACGCCCAAGGAAGCTAGCTGGGTCTCGATTACCGACAGGTTCGGGACCAGGTCATGGATTATGGACGCCCACGCTTTGTAGAGCGATTGGTCCCAGATGGAGGTGGCGAAGAGCTGCATCGAGACTTCGAGGTCGGGGATCGGTGAGTCTGGGGACGGGAGGGAGCCTGCCATGGCACCGCCTGGGCCAGGTGGTGGTGGTGGTGAGGGGCCGGTGAGTTCGGGTTTCTGTTTACGGACGATAGCCACCGCCTCGGCCGTCTTCCTGCGCACAAGCGCCACGCGCCGATCAAACACGTCCTCCCTCGTCATCGGCTGGATCAGATCCATCTTGTGGATGAGCACAAACACCTTGGCCTCGCGCGAGTACTGCACCAGCGCGGAAATAATGTTGACGTACGTCGCCAGATCGCGGTCCACGTCGCGCGACTCAATGTCGAAGACGTAGATCAGCACGCCCACGTTGCTGAACACGTGCGCCCGCTGCTGAGACAGGTAGTTCTCCATGAAGGCTTCTTGCCCGCCGCAGTCCCAGAGGTTGAGCGTTAGGTTGCCGAGGAATTTCACGTGCGAGAGGTCGATGTCAATGGTGGCGCCCAGACGCCGCGTGTCGCGCGCTAGGTAGTTGCTGAAGATAATGCTGCGCATGGATGACTTGCCGGAGCCGGATTTACCCATGAGCAAGACTTTTTGCTTCTTTACCTTTTTGAGCTGCGCTTGGGCGGCGGCTTGGGCGGCGGCCGTGGCGGTTGCTGCCGCTGCTGCTGCTGCTGCTGTTGAAGCGCCCGTGTTGGGCTGGTCGTAGTCGGCCATTGCGGGGTGACTTTCGAGTCAGGTGTGGTGTTGAGGTCGGCGGGGCGGTAGATGTGTTTGTGTGTTTGGTTGTGGTCACGGCGGCCGAATAGTGGTGGTGAGATTCACGTCTTCATTCAAGATGGTGAGTTGACTGGTGAGAATGTCGGTCGGTAAAATCAAATGGAGAGAGGTTACAGTCGGTTTGGTCGATCAGCTTATCGGTCAGGTCAATCGGTGAGCACTGAGGGCTGAGTGAGGTGATGCAGTGTTACGTCGTTCGGTCGGTCGGCTGAGGCTGAATTCCAACAGAAGGGATCGACCGCTGGCTACTGTGATGAAACGTTGTTCGTGGTTAAAGAGGGAAGCAGTTCATGCAATTGCTTTGATAAAGTTCGGTTCAGAAGGACGGACGCACTGAGATGTCCGCCCCGTGTCGGTTCCCACCCAACCACTGCAACGGACGGAGAGAGCCGCCCTGATGACGGCCTCCCCGCACCCGGCACGGGTGATCCCACCGGAGATAAGGATCGGGGGCAATCCACTTTGATCTCCGCACAAAATTGGAGAAGGAGTTGTGGCTGGTGTGGTGGAAGCTGGGTGTGGCTTTCCACTTATACCAATCTCAAGCGATCATCGTCGTTGATAATTATGGGGATAACTATGCCGGGAAGGAGATATCGATCCATTCTGAAAACGAATGACCAAAAGTTTCCATTAGTTTTCCCTCGAGACGCTTTCTCAATGCGTTATTGTGACGAAATATGAGTGATCATGTCCAGTTTGGCCGACTACACCACCACCTCTAACCCTTACCCTGTCCATCTGTGTTGAACACCAGACCATCCTCTACTGTGTAGGAACGTCTTGAACATGGTTAACTTCCAATACATGTTGAAGTCAACGCTGAAAGAAAATAATAACAAATTCTGAATCTGTTGAAGTAAGCTATATGCTATACTAATGGTATCAAATAAGCAAAAACACGCCATCCTTATCTCAGCTCAATCTTCCCTTTCCATGCAACAATCCCCCGAGTCTTATTCCATCGCCTTCATGCTTAACGCTCTCAACCCCTGAATCATTCCTTTCCTCCCCTTTCTCAAATCATCTCAATTCAACAGCTGCACTCTCCCCCCTCCATATCCAACACTGCCACCACCACCACGTCCACCAGCCGCCGACCACTGCCTCAACTCATTCAAATTAGTCTGCCCAATAATATTTCCCCTCTGCGCCCCCAACTCCGTCATATTCATCGTATGCTTCGCCCCCGCCAGCATCATATGCTTCTGATGAATGGCCTCAATATGTCTCTCATGCATTTGTTGAGCTCTCCCCTGGAACTCCAACCCTTGGTTATAATGCTCCGCGCGATTCCTCACGCCCAGCTGATGAGCCGACCGCTGGTGGTTTAGCGCCTGTCGATGGCGCTGGGCACCGGCGTGCATCTCAAATGCGTGCCGGTTTTCGGCATGGACGCGGTTCAGCATCCCGTGGTCCTTCCGTTGCTGCATCACCTGCCGGTGTTCGTGGCGCATGTGCGCAAGGGCGGTGCCGCGCTGTTGAGAGGCCATGACCATCCCGTCGTTGTGGTGCTGTATGGCGATGGACCGGTTGAGATGAGCGGCTTCGCGGCCGATGTTCATGTCGACTGCGTGCCGCTGAATACGGATGTCGCGCTGGACATGGGCGGCGTTGACGCCCATGACCATGTGGTTGTTGTGGTGCTGCCATTGGATCGTGCCGTCGACATTGGCGCCCTGCAGCTTGAGGGAGTTGTCGACGAGGGCGGCTTCAGTCTTGATGGTGATTTCGGTCTGGTGATCGAGGTACTTGTTTCGCCGGTGCTGGTCGGAGATGTTTTCATAGTGTCGGTATGAGCGGTCGTGGTGCAGGTCTTCGATCACGTCGACCGTCTTGGCCTTTTCAAATTCGCGGCGCAGGGCGGCGGCATGCTCTTCCTCTTGTTCCCGGATACGTCGCTCCCGGGCGCGGCGCTCCCGCTCAAACTGCTGGATTTCCTCGGGCATACCGACGGCATCGTGTGGCTGTTTCTGTTCCATGGTAGCGTAGTAACGGTCCTCACCGCCATGACCCTCCAGGATCTCGATAAGACCGGCGGTCCTTGGTCCCTGAAGCATGCCCTTCTTTACATACATCGTGGGCGAGTAGTGGTAGATATCCTCCACATACATGTTCTCCGGAGTGTTCAAGATCCGATACAAATGCTTGTCTAGGAGTAGACGAGTCATCGCTTCGTTGTCCATGTTGTCCAAGGCCAGGAAGAGGATGGTCTTGTCATTGGTCTTGAGCAAAGGGCTAGCACCACCAGTACAGAGGATTTCGACGGCCTCCTCAGCAATGGTGATATCACGAGGCACCGTAGCCTTGAGGGCCATCTCGCCGAAGGCGGTACGTCCGTCGTGCTTGCTTGATCTGTAGTTGGGATCGTGTCCGCATTCAACCAAGAGGCGCATTGCATCGACATGAAGATTGCGTGATGCCTCATGAAGACTGCCATCGTTCATGGAAGGATTGATCCTCAGTAATGCAGCCACAATGTCCGCATTGCCCAGCCTGGCAGCGATGTACAAGGCGGAACGTCCCTGGCTGTCTTTGGCATGGACTTTGGCACCAGCATCGAGGAGTGTCTGCACAGCTTCAAACCTCCCTGACTTGACCGCCAACATTAAAGCCGTAGTGTGAGTTCTCGGCGTCGCATACGCGATGTTGGCTGGTTGATTCTGTTAGTACAGGACATCTGCTCCAGAGAAGGTAGGCACTTACCACCGTGACGAACAAGCCCATTAACCACAGCTGGATCAATCTGGCTATTTCTGAGCAAAAGAGTCCACAACAAGACGGTAACTGGCTCATCGAAACTTCCAGCCCGAACCTTCTTCTCAGTCGACTCCTCCTCAGGGCAAACATCCGACAACACAGTAGACTCAAGATCACACCCGGCACCAACCAGACTATCCAACAAGTCCAGAGACTTGGGATAGGATTTGAGGCACAGGAAGATCGGCGACGGCATCCCCGGAATTGACTGGTTAACATCCGGCGCCGCAGTCCGTCTATCCGCAAAGACGTCGATCAAGCGTAGCAAGAGGTTTTCTTCATGATGCGCCATGATAGCGGTAGAAAGAGCGTGCGTAGAAGTCATCGAGGACGCACCGTTGCTCAGCAGCCGCGCAAGAAGCACCGGATCACCACGGCTGGCGGCGATCCCAACCGGCTTTCCGTTTTCGCAGTTGACATCGGCGCCGGCAGCGAAGAAGATGTCGAGGAATCTGTTGGCCAGATCGATCTGTGACTGCTTACAAGCGAGAGTGTCAATGACTTCCACCACGGCCTTGTTGATCACCTGGGTAGAGGCCCCTCCCCGAACGAGGAGCTCCATGACCTCGACGTGCTCAAAGGCAATCCACTGCTTGCCACGGTTGACGACACCGGCCATGGATTGCGTGAAGATGCTGTCATGAGTGCCAGAGTACTCTGTTAGGAGACCGAGGGTATCGCGGTCGAGATTGGAGGCAGCATTCTTAATGCAGACACCGTTCTCGTGCGTAGCCTCAGCTCCTGCTTCGAGTAGTGATTTGGCCAGAGGAAGGTCCGTGTCGGCCTCGAGGATGACGTGCTTCAAAGCCGTGTTTAGATGGTCAAACTGCAGACGCCCAATAAGATCAGCAAAAACCGCTCGCCTGCTTGTCCTGGAAGTCTTGAGCGCTTCGTTGATCGCGGTGAAAAGCGCCTTGTAGCTTATCCCTTGGTCGAGGAGCATGCGGAACGTCTCGGGTCGGTATTGGCGGATGGCGAAAATAAACACTTCGCCATTGTTATGGTTCACAGACGCGCGAGTGAGTAGCAACTTGATAAGGGGCCTGTTCCATGCTTTAGTTAGTCACGTTCTCTCTTCTGCTCGCCATCTTGAAGTGACTTGCCCATTATCAGGCCCTTCCTTGAAGGCCTGAACCAAGGCCTTTCCTACAGCATCCTCGTTGATCTGCTTTCGAAGCAAAAGTCCAATCATCGACTCCCTGGCACGCGGGTTGACCAGGTCCATTGCCCACGGCAAGGCAGCACCCAAGGCTTCGGGCGATGGTTCCCGACCAACAATCTCTTCAGCAATCTCTGGGCACGGCTTCTGAACAGCAATCTGCAAAGCTTCGCCATTTCCATAGTTCACATCCGCCTTTCCTTGCTGAAGTAAAAGACGGAACAGCTTTTTGTCCATCGCTCGATCCGAAGAAGTCTTGTTGGGCATTCCGGGCTCGGTAATAATTATCTTGACGACCTTGACCAACGCCTCCGCCGTACATGGCCCCTGAGCACCCGAATCGATGAGGATCTGGGCGATATCGTGACGCGTCTGTCGGTTATGAATTTCCACGGCTTGTGAAACCGCAAGCATGAGACTCCTGGGCTGCGGTTTCAGTACAAGCAGCTTGCTCAGAACATCAATATGCTCCGCCTTGACTGCATCCACCATGGCCATTGCTTCATACTGAGGTGGTGGCCTCTTGACCCTGAGGACCGTGTCTAGCAACTGGATGTGTCTTGTCCGCACAGCAGCCACGACGCCTTCCGTCACCAGCCGAGTCGTCTCCTCTCCTGCAGCACCTGCAGACAGACACATTTCGATGATTTCCCGGTCTTCTTCGGTCGAGCGAGCCACCATTGCCTTGTGGGCTCTGCCAAGAGCAGCATCCAAAGAACGAGGTGAGGGTTGAACCGGGCCAGAGATGAGAACTGCGACTAAATCGGGACGGCGGGCTTCCACAGCTGCCACCAACGCGGCTCCTCCATCATGGTTGACATCTGCCCAACACTTCAGTAGCAGACTGACTATTTCCAACGACCCGTTCTTTGCGGCTATCCTCAGCCCGCTAGATCGGCATGTAAGGCAGGGAAGTCGATGGCCAGCGAGGATGGCCTGTACAAGATCGACTTGGTTGCGGGATATGAGCTCGAGGAAGTCATCATGAAGCTGAACGGGATTCGCGCCGTGATCCAGTAAAGCCTGCAGGACGGCAAGGTTACCCCTCAGCATGGCATGGTGCAAAGCTCCATCGAGATTCTCCTGGTCGGCCTGGTGGGCGATGGCATAGACAGTCTCGGAGGGACATCGGACGGTTGCTCGGATGAGGATATCGCTGCGCCAGCCTTCATTTTTCCTGCCCGTCAGCTTGCTCCAGGTGTCCACGCTCCTCCTCTTGGAAAAGTTGACGTCGGCTCCGAGTGCCAGGAGGGCCTTGATCACACCGACGGGCCCATTTGCATCCACCACCTCGTCGAGAACTTGGTTGATTTCTTGGTAGGTGAAGGGTTTCTGTGAGTTGGAGAATGTCCGTGATCGGGTACGGAGACGACCGAAGGATTGTTCGCTGCTCTTGCTCTGGACAGAGGCTCGTCGTGCGAGGATCAGGCGCTTGGCCTCTTCGGTCTCGTGGTCGGCCATGATGGCCCGTTGGTTAGGGGAGAGTTGCTGTTGTTCTTGCGATTTCCACGAGAATCCCATTAAATATTTCGAGTAAGCTGACCGAGGTCGCTCCGGGCGGCACGATCAAAGCAGCATGTAAATATGGAAAAGACGAAATCAAGATGAACAGAAAATAGACGGACGATAACGGAAAAAAGAAAGGAATAAGGAAGCAGCAAGGAAAAGTAACCAAACACCAATGTGTGCAGATGTCGTGTTCGACGTACCAATCCAACTTGGAGAGAGGAAAGGAAACTTGCACAAATATGAAAGGTGACGGGAGTACCTGGATGGTGTTACCCATGAGAAATCAACAAACAGAAGCACGTCTGTCACCCAACGACGATCCAGCATCCACACCACCCACCATGAACGAAACACCGAAACAGTCACAGCCTTGAAAGCTTTTGGGTCCCGGTGGGTAGCTGGGCACACCTTGAACCCAACCTTTTCGCGATGAAGCCCATTTCCCTTTCCAGAACGGTCAACGAGAGTGGTCGGAGACGTTCCCCGGGACCCATGAGGACCCATATCACAGACGCCCTGCTTGCCCTGCCCGCCATGCTAGAGACATGTGGTGACATGTGGTGATATGCGGTGGCATGCGGTGGCATGCCTTTCAACCCACAGGATGCCATCGATGGCCGTCCATCGAAATGCAGCGCGATGCAGTGCAAATGCAGGCGCGTCTTGAAACGACCGACAGGCTTGAATACCGGACGAACAAGCGCAAGCGCGCCGCCGCAGCCAATCCGGATGATATGGGCGACCCGACCGTTTGGCAATGGCCGATCCCCCGGTCAGTGCCTTACGCCTTACCATGCTTGCCGGGGGGACGAATTGCTTGGTGATGCTTGACTGGTCGTGTTGACATGATTTTGTCGCGGGGAGGGATCATGGTCGGCAATGGTTGGTCACCGATGCTGGAAAACCAAGAGCCCCAGGACGATGTTAAGCGCTGAAAGCTGAGCGGGCCTGTTCCCCTGTAGGGGCCCACCAGAGAGCCGAGCAAGAGCCCAGGACGAAAAGGGACAAGTCTCTGGCGCCACGACGACATGCAGTCCCTGGTCGCACAAAAGTGGCCATTCGCGTCATCCAAAGAAGCGCCGTGAAGAAAAGCATGGATTGTTGAAAGTTCGTTTTCAGCAGGGGGGGGGGTGGTGGTTGATGGCCAGACTACCAATAGGTATTTTGATCGATTGAAAGTATATGGCTCTATTGTGAGGGGAAAGTTTGAAGCTGCAGCCGAACTGCCAGCGAGAACGGGTGCTCGGAAGATGAGCAATTCTGCCTCGTTCAACCGAATGTTCCTGCCTTGTCGGCCGCTTTGGTTGCCTGTTCCGAGGACAGAGAAGTCGAAATTGTTAAGAGGTAGTATGTCTGAATGGAGTCTCAATGCCCCTGGCACCGTATGACGGGAGGCGCCGCTGCAAGTTGTAGCGCATTGGTGGACACCGTGTAAGCTTATGGGGCTACACTACGCGAACCCCTTTTCAGCATGAAAATGAAGAGGAGGGGAAAAAGAGAAAAAGCCAACAATGTCTTCTCACCCTCAGGTTTTCCATTCCGATTCAAGTAACAAAGAAGCTATTCAATATGCGCAAACGCTATCTACAATCTCTAAACGTAATAGACGTCTCGGTCAGCCAAAACGATAAAAAAAGGACAATCCAACAAAAGAAGCCCAAATCGCACACTGATGCCCCAACCCCACGGCACTTTAAACAAAAAAAGGAGACACCAACACGATGCAGCATTCCCAAACCGGTACGCCCCGATTGACCAGACGGTAAACAACTCCAGCCCACTGACATCAAACCATGTCCCTATCCAGTCCTCACTCTACCACCATCGCCGCCCCATTATGATCAATATGACATGTCGATGTACTCTGGCGCTGTCTGCCAACCGTGCGGGTCCTCGCTATCCAAAAACCTGCAGTCGCTCCCCAGGCTGAGCTCACTAGAGCAAGAGTCCGGACCCGACTCGTCGACCGACTTTGTCAATCCCAGCTCCTTCGCCAACTTGGTCATGCCACGCGACCCTAGGTGGCCCGTGTGATCCCAACGGAACGTTCCCGACGCTACCGGAATGTCTTCCTCATCCACCACCTTCTCCGTGATTACGATCGCATTGCTGCTCTTTCCCTGGGCACAAGCCGTGCCCGCCGGTCCCACTTCGTCACCGCCCCAAGGTCGGCAAAGTGCCGATAACAGCGAGTGTGACAGCGCGGCCACGCGTTCCTTGGCATCCTTCGGCATCGTGAGAAGGTACTCCGGATCCGGCTCCTCAAGTTGTTCCGGTTCCACCATCGGCGTGTCCACACTGTTGTTGACTCTGGTAGCACCAGGGATAGGCGGGAAATCAGGAGGCATGGTGACCCAATCTTCCGTCCTCTGTCTCGTGGTTTGGTCGCCATTGCTCGGAAGAGCGGCTGCAAGGCTCTTAAAGATGGCGGAGAGTCGCACGTGGAAGCGAAGAGCCACCGGATCGATTCTTCCACAGAATTCAAGCGTGTCCAGGCACAGCTGCGCTAGTTTGAGGTCCGGAGCCCAGGAGCTGACCGGGAAGCCATGAAGTTGTTTCTGCGCTACCGAATGCATAATGACAACACACGAGGTATGTGCTTGGAAGCTGGTTTGAAATATGTCAGTCGACGCATTCAGCGATTCATACTGGATGGGAATATCGTCAGAACTTACATAACCAACCAGCAGCGTTGGAAGATACCACGTTCACCGTGCAGCAAAGCAAGCAGACGGGCTGAATGCTTGGCGGCAATCAGGCCCTGGGAAACGTGCTTAAGCAGCTTGCGGTCCTCCTCGGGGACGGACTCGCTAGCAACAATAACCTCCTTGCCATTGACAGTGGTCGTTTGGATGAGCCTGGCAGCAATCCAGCGATACAGAAGCTGCATAGCACCGAGATATAGCAAGTGAACATGATAGATAGACCTTCGGACTGTGTCATCAAGACTAGGGTTGGCAAGGTTGGCCAACTGCACGTCGACCGGGAGCTTCTCGTGCCACTTCTCGAGATATTCGTTGGCGACAACGGTAAGTCTGGGAAGATCCTGAAATTCGAATTGCATGCGGAGAATTTCGGCCTTGAGAAGCGATATCTTGGTCATCTCCCTCTGAACGGTCTCCGTCACATGAAGGGGATAATGAGGCTCAACTTCAGCAATGGGGACAAACTTCAAAAAGTCTGATCCAGCGCTGCCGGAGATGTACCCCAAAGTGGATGAAAGCCAGCTGGAGAAAAACATCAACGTCCTCCAGGTTTTCCTGTAGTCGATCATCTGGTCGGTCCTTTCGTCGCGGAGCAAAATGGTGGTATTCAAGCCAAATTGTCGAGACATGCTCATGCCGAGTTCCACCCAAGCAAGCGAAATAGTCGCCTTGTTCATAACGTTAAAGAATGCCAACATGGTGCAAACCTTGATGGCGTCGAGTGATGACTCCTCGAGAACATCCACGAAATATCGCCGGGCGACTTCATAAAAGATGTGTTCCGAGCCCTTCTCGAAGTCGTCGGGGTTGTACTGAATTCCAATGGCAGCGACTGAGCAAAGACAGCAAATCGCCATCTTCTGTGAATAGTTGGGTCGCCCATCGTAGCCAAAAACGGTGGTGAAGTACCGATCCATCTCCTGCTGGGAAAAGACATGAAAAAGTTTTCCGCTCGAGCTGTAGAAACTGTTAAGAGCCGCACGGGTGGCGTCCGCGTTGGGAATGACGAAACGAATCAAATAGGCCGAATGATCGACACGTAAGCGCGCGGTGGTGTTCCCGGAACCTGAGATAAGCTGCATGCTACCTTCAGACGACTCGTCCGAAGATGGAGAGCCAGATTGCAAAGCACGCTTGATGATGTCCGTTGATACAGTCGGGACAGCTGAAGGTGATGACAACGACTCGGAAAGTGACCCGCCCATGCTGGGCGACGACGAATCGTTGCGATGAAGTCCGGCGACAATGCGGTCGCCATTCTCGCTGGAAGCAGCCGACGAAAGCGAAACGATATCGTCGGCATTTCGAATACGTTGAAGCAATGCTTCAGCCTCTTCGGGTGACTTTTGCTGAAGGGCGGTCACCAACTTCTCTAACGCCTCCAGTCGTGATTTCATCGCCTCCTGGCGGGACTGGCCCTCCTCGCCTTCGTAGCCGCATGGCTTATTCTTGGTTTTGCAGCTAGTGCATCTGGGGCGAAGTCCATCGCACTACCCATCGCAAACATTACAAAACATCAGCGTCTCAAGATAGATAATTAGTTGAGGGAGTAAAACATACCTTGGCCTTGTATCGACGGCACGTATGACAAGCCTGAGTCACAGCTTTGACCCTCTTGGCATGCTTCTCTCCATTAACTCGGCCGGAGCCAGATGAAGTGCCTGATTTCGTCACCTTCAACGGCGCCGGCTGAATGGGCTTGTACTGCGTTGGTGGAGTCATCGGAACGGAGTTTTGTTGGTGATGTAATCCGGAGCCGCGGGACGGGACGGGAGCGGACGCGGCGCGGAGTCTCGGATATCGGAGAGGGACGCCGACGAGGTGGTTGGTGACGGAACTCTTGAGATTGTATGTACAGTGTAGGCCCGGCAATATGGGAACACAGCGGGTCCCGCTTTGTTTATTTGAGTGATCGGGTCGGGCGTCCAGGGATCAGGGTTCAAGCTTTTGTTGTTCGGCCGGTTCAGATTCGGAACCAGGATCGGTTTGCTGGGAACGAGGCACCCCGTCAATCCCGTAACAACGCTTGAGTTTCGCGGGTTTGGCTCGGGGCGGAGAACTGCGAAAAGCCTGGGGAAAAGCCTCAGTCGTGAAATCGGCGACGGACACGGGTAAAATAGCTGACGTCGGCGGCCGCTTGGCGCTTGTTGTCCGGCAGGCCTTTTTTGGGGGGAGGGGAAGGGGCCTTGCTCAATCTTTTCCCCGGTGGCGGCGGAGGATGTTGGGTTGTTGAAGGACGGGGAAGGTCACGAGAGGAATGACGAAGGATGAAGTTACTGCTTTGCAACTTTCGCTTGCGGCCGCCGCTTCGACGAAATGTAACAAGGTGTGCCGCGGCCGGGCCACCTGGGTATAATAGACTACGGTAAACGCACTTTTGGCCAGAATGTCCGTGCCAAGTCCAATCTGGCTGAACAAAATCGCAAGCGTGATAATCGGCTCTGCTGTCCGGGGTAGCATTCGAAATCTCGGGCACCACAGGATTCTGTCCCCAAGGCGGAGTGTGGCATGGGGACATGGCACACTGTGTACATCGCAGAGACGCTACAAGTATGCGGTACCTGTACAGGTGCTTTGCGATACAGACTCCCTGTTGTGTCTGTCCGAACTGCGGCTCGTTGGCAGAATTGCCAGCTCGCTCTGCTCGGCAGCTCGACCCAAGGCCAGGATCTGCCCCTTCATCAGGTGGGTTGGTGCCGAGATGCCCTGGATGTCCACGGTGACGGTGCCATCCGACGACGGTGCCCACATGCACAGTAGGTATCGCGTACGGCTCCCCTCCTTGAAGTGGCACCCGTTTCGCCGTCTACACTAACGTCCCTCTCGCCGGCCCCGTACGCTTCCCCTGGCCGGCGACCATTACATATTGTCCCCTCAACGGATCGATTCCGTTACGATCAGGAATGGAGCACAGGCTCCGCGACAGCCAATATTGCGATGCAGAGGAGCATGCAGGCCATGACTTGACTCTCAGAACACTCGGAACTTTGAATGCGAATTGTCGCTTATTGGACCGGGACTTGGCTGGATGAGGGGCGTTGAAAGGCGCGCCACAAGGTACCGAGCCGTTGGCATGAACTGATCTAGTCCAGTTCTTGGATTCAAAGTTCGGGTAGGTTGAAGCCGCCAATGGGGTGGAGCCGTAGGGAGACAGAGTGTAAACGGGTTGGACACCCGGCAGACCGATCCTTGTCCGGCATCGCGCACGTTGGACGCATTCTTCAGTGGACTCTTTTTCACATTCGGGTTTTTTTTTTTTTTCTTTTCTTCCTTCGAGGGTGTGTTCCAATGTATTTTTTCAGCTTCGAAGCTCGCCGACAACAAGCGATCCGCAAATCCAGGGCTGCCTTTTCGTCGAGCTGCAGTCAACTGGCCAAGGTCAGCGGAGACAACAAGAAAGAAGTTGGCGGTTGGCTGGCCGTGATTGGGCGTTGCTGGTGGTAGGAACGGGGACGGCAGGAGGACGAATGGAGACGCAGGGAGGGGAGCGATGGGGCGGATGGGGCGGATGGAGCTGATGGATAGGATGCGCAAAAACATGGGAAAGTTCCTGATCATTGCTGTCGCATCGCGTTCCCACTCTTGGGACCCGACACCAGGGTGCCCCCCTGGGGGTTTGATTCACCATCGCTAACATGGCCCACAATCGCTGCCGTGGGTCTGGTTTCTTGTTGGTTTCTGTCGTCGTTTCTTTGATGTCCAATTGGTGTCCAAACGGACAGTTGGTCGTGATTGTGATGGACGAGAACTATCATTAACGAGGTAGCAAAGGTCGACAAGTCGTGCGCGTGGAACAGACCGTTCTAGCCCTTGGTGCTGCGGGATCGAGTGAGGAGTCGAAGAAGGTTTCTGGCGTTTCTGGCGTCTGGACTCTGCCGAATATCGAATCTATCGAATATTGACGACGCGACTGTCAGGGTCTCGAACGAGTCGCACCTGGTGGAACACTAGAGGCGGCCATAGGGTCAAGTGATGGGGGGCATGGAGCGCCAAAGAAAGAGATTTAAGATGGTGGTCAGACAAACCGTCTGAATTAACGGACGATTTCTCCTGTGCGCGCTTGGCAAAATCTGCGAACCGGCAGTCGAACACAACGCACCGAATCGAACCGTCTTGAACTGAACAGACGGGAGGGGAAAAGGTCGTCAACCAGCCAGAGCACTCGAGCCAGTGGCAGCGAGAGAAGTTCCACTTTTGCTGTTTGGCGCTTGACACAGACGGACCAGTGGTGCATATTGCATCCTGGCAGCTGGCTGAAAAACGGCGAAGACCGATACTAAGTGCCATCCAAAAACCCCAACCCTGAGCAACGAGACGTCAAATTTGATCTCGGTTGGAAAGAGCCGTCCCGACGACACTCGGCTGCGAGATTACCACCACATTTTCTTAGGTTTTGGCAATGGCCTCAGCAAGCTCTTCGGTGTCGGAATTATTGTCAGGGGAAACGCCGGTTGAAAACGGGTGGGAAACGCTCAATATCCATGTGTCCCCTGCCCAATGGACCACAGTGCCTGAAGGTACGGATGGCGGCGAGAGGTACCCTACATGTCCCGTCCTGGGCAAAGAAAGAGCCTTCGCTTCTGCCGCAGACAGACGGGACTGAGGCAATTCATCGGGCCGTACTCGGATCTTGGCCACCGCGCTGGAGTAGGTACAACGTTGTGGGCGTGCCCGTACCCGACAGCAGTGCCCCGTTCATCCACCTTCCGTCCCTGATCTTCACGTCAAATGTGCAACCGTCCCGTTCTCCCCGCGCCAATCAAGATACCTAAAGAGGGTTCGAAGAACAAAAAAGCCATCTGCCGTTCAGACCTTGCGTCGCCATGATATCGAGAAAAAAAAACCAATTAATTCCGCTGAGAGTGACACATTGTCAACTCCGAGGTTTCCACTCGTCCACGCCTGATGAACACACAAAGTCGCGATCCCGGATGTGAATGGAGAACAGCGCTGAGGTTTGTCGACCCTGGAAAGGCCATAGGACATCTCCGTCCCCCCGCACTGATGAACAGACTCGCCGACTCGCCGTCAAGGAAACCCCTCCTCATCCCCGTTCTCGTGACCGCCAGAAGCCCCTCTTGCTTGGGGGTCTGGAGGACCTGTCACTACCCAGGGCCCAACAACCATCCAGGCTCTTCATCTACTTTCTCCTACCGTTGTTGACAAGGATGGAAGGTTCAAGACATGCAGTAGGCAAGGTAGGATACAGTACCCCAGAGAGAGAGGTTTATTAGTCATAACAGTCATGAACTTTTGACGCTCGTTTTAGCGTCAAACCGGAACAGCAATCATCGGCGCCTTGATGGGCAGTTCGTCTGTAGCTTCCGACTCGCCGACTGTCCAAACTCGACAACTCGCAGTGCCACAAAGGGCGGACGGATTTTCCGCGCCCGCCGCGAGCCAGAGCGTCGCAGTCACAGTCAGCGGATTCCGTTATTGCCAGTCCAGTCTCAGTCTGCATAATCGTCATTGACTCGTCACCAATCCCGCGTCGGCAGCCTGTAGTGTGCTATACGACCATATTATACTAGCTTCACGATCAGGAAACCCAACAACGGTACTTGCTCACTAGACTGATCCAGTAGCCAGAGGTACCAACTCATGAGGAAGTAAGGACTCATACGGTGTGTGCTGTACGTATTCCCGCAGCTCACCAAGCATGACGGTACTTAGTGTCCCGCTCAGCCGAGAAAAACGGTGTGACGAGATTGCTTGGGACCTTGTGAAGCAGACTGCGGTGCCAGCAGCCGGAGGTTGGGACTTGGGGGAGAACTGGTTCTGAATGGTGGCAATGGGTCATGCAGGTCCGCCGATAGTTTCGGGTTGCTGGCGGCCAACGCAGTTCCAGAAGTTGGGTTGTTGGTGTCAGCGTCTCGGCTTGGGGCCTGGTGGCACACACACGCGATCCAATAGCGCGGGATATGCAAGTCTCTATTGCCAACTCAAAGGGACTAACTGACAAGTGTCGTTTTATATGAACCGAAACTTCATGATCTTTGTAGATGATAGTCCGTGGTATGAAACTCCATAGAGGCCCAGACACAGACAACAACAAACGACAGATCAGCAATTTCTGGTTTCTCTGAGCGAGAGAGAAAAGACACGACGAGAAGAAACGTTCGGCCAGTGGTCGCGCGCCCCCTACACAGTAGCTGTGATCAGTTTCTCAAAGGGGTCGAAAGCCGAAAACCCACAATGTCCTCTCCTCAAGGTCCACGAGTCCACCCAAGATACCAACTGCCCCTGTCTGTACCAGTCGACGCCCGTTGTTGAACCGAAACCGACCAGCGAATTGAAAATGTTACCTACCTTATCTTTTGCAAAGTATTACCTAGGAGAAATGAGTCATGAACTTCAAGACTTAAAAGCTGGATGGAAAACTCTTCATTCGATCTTTGACGATGAAATAGCCGAGGCAAGACGTGCTGCGCTGTCTGAGAGCTCTGGATGGTGACATGTGTGACCTTACTGCCAAATTCACATCATCGTCCCATTATCGACAATCCTTTGTCTGAGACAACGACTCGGAAAGCGCTTTTACTGCCCGATCGTAAATCTCCCCGAGGCAACTTGGGGTTGACCTTGGACGCAAAAAGCTGGGGAGGGAAAGGGGAGCGTCCATCCTACGTGCCATATGGGTGGATAAGGGGAGAAAATTTATCTCAGTGAGACATTGAACGGCACTTAACCGAGAAATGAGCTTGTTAGCGAGCCGGGCAATAGTCGGTGGCAGCTCGGGTTTGATCAAGCCTGGGAGGGCCGCCGTTGCAATCCCCCTTTCCGGTGCATAGAGTGATAGGATGATCGCATGAGTGTGACAAGATGCAGAACAACAGGGCGAGATCTTTGAGCAAGGTCTCAGAGAAGATGCAAAAGTACACTCCATCAGCATTGGCTTGTAAAAATGCCGAAAGACATTGCCAAGTGGTGGCTGGCCAAGGGCGTTGCTTCAGCTCATGCCTCTTATAGGGGTTCCAAGGAGTTTGATCTGCCCAAAAAGAAAAGAAGAATCATATAATATAGTAACGCTTTCCATGCAGTTGTTTTGAATCACAAGATTACTTCATTGTACAATGTCAAATCATAACGAGACGGCTACACATACGGAAGGCCCGGGATCTCCGGGTCTTCACCTTCTTTTCCAGATCATCACCACCTTGCCCCTTGCGGGCTTCCCGGCACGGACTTCAACTCGCACTTTTGGAAAGCGCCGACGACAACTGCAGGCGAATGTCATGAATGATACCCCAGTGGGCCTTACTACTGCCGGTTATTGCCGGGACTTCCCAGCGACATCCAAGAGCCCCTATCCCTACCCTTGCTAAGCTTAACCCGACGGCGGCAACAGCTTCCAGTTCCGCGCGCTCCCGTCCAGACCTCCTCGCTTCTCCCTGTCTCTCGCCCTTGGTTCCTTGCCCACCACCGTCTCAAGACCACCAGACCTACCCACTGTAGCCCAAGCACTCCGTATGGTCAAGATGAAGGAAGGAAAGAGTCCCTCACCTCGCCCATCAGAGGACTAGGCATGTTCTTTTCCGAGACTACGACTCCGGAGTGCCTTATTTGGTGCTACGAAGGCCGCGTGCCCTAGCGAGCAGCGCCGCGCCCACAGCAGCAGCAGCCACAGCCGTCGACGTGGCAAACGAGAGCTGTAGTCCTTCGTAATAGACCTCGCGAGCCTTGAGCTGGATATCGGGAGGAAGGTCTTTGATAGCCGAGACCGA
The DNA here is from genome assembly GCF_033870435.1 of Sordaria macrospora. NCBI lineage: Eukaryota > Fungi > Ascomycota > Sordariomycetes > Sordariales > Sordariaceae > Sordaria > Sordaria macrospora. Next base: position 4,714,555 of record NC_089372.1, on the reverse strand, counting down.
GTGACGGATTTCATCGATGACCTAAACTTGTGTGAGCTTCGACCAGAAAATAACAAACGCAGCCGAAAACCCCCTGAGCTGTTATGGACCAAGACATATACTTAGGGTCCGGCCCTGGCCCTGTGAGCGGGGAGGGCCGGGACCACAACAGGACTCGGGGAAATAAGAGCAAGAGAAAAAGCCACAAAAGAAAAGGGATGTTACTCTCCATTTATCTGGTATCTCGCCCAAAGCGCCGGGAAGCCGGACGCTGAGCGTGGTTTGCACAATGGCAGAGGTGATGGCGACGCCGTAGACAGTGCCGAGAGACCGGATAAGGTAAACGGTTGAGGCGGTGACGGCGTGGTCTAGCCATGTGTATTGGCTAGTTAGTCGATGGCAACGAAGGATCATAAGGATGTACTGAACACAATACTGGAGGTCAAACGTACCGGAATGGTCGAACGTGGCCAGCGAAGTGAAGAGAATGCCTGGATACACGATACCTTGGCCCAGGTTGGCGGGGAAGATGTAGACGAGATACTTCCACCTGGAGTCCTCAAAGGCTAGGGAAGTAACCAAGGCGTTGCCAAAGACCATCAGGGCGGTTCCAATACGAACGAGAGTGATGAGCTTCCCCCAGCGAGACATGACCACTCCGGCAATGAGGCCACCGATGGGAGTGGCCAGCGACGGAATGGCAAGTCGGGCGCCGGCGGTGGTGGCCGAGTCAAGAAGGACGACTTGGAAGAACAGAGGAAGGTTGAAGAGGTACTGGAGGCACGCATTCGTCAGTCAGCTGATCGTCATGATGAGAAGGAGGGAAAGCAGGAACGACCCGAAACAGCAAAACTGAACTCGAAGCAGGAGCATCTCCAAGAACTTGAAGGAGCAGTTCCAAGCAGGAGCAACTAGAAGCATGAAGAGCTTGAAGCAAGGGCAACTGAACTCGGGGCAGAACAGGATGGAGCAACTCACAGCATAAGCGCTCAACCCAGCACAAACATTCGCAAACTGCGTCAGCAGCGGCAGGCTTCCCTTCAACAACCTTAACGGAATAACCGGAATCGCCCTGGTCTTCGCCTCGACGACCAAGAACAACACCAGCATCGCCGTGCTGCCCACCAACGACGCCACAACCCACGGGCTACTCCAGGGCAATTCATTGCCTCCGAGGCTCAGCCCAACCAGCTGGATTGAAATGGCCGTCACCAGCAAAAAGGCCCCGGTAAAGTCCACCTTTCTCCAGATGAGTCCCCAAGTCCTCTCCTCTCCACCCATGACTCCATTGACGGGATTCTTAATAACCACCCACCCAACAGCCAGGGCAAACGCCGACACGGGCACCTGCAACAGGAAACACCAACGCCATCCAATCCCATCCGCGACACTCCCGCCGAAACTCGCTCCGCAAATGGCGCCGAACCCGAACATACCGTTTTGCAGCGCCTGGTACATCCCGCGCCTGCGGAAGGGAATCATGTCCGAATTGACGATGGTAGCCATAGTCATAAGCCCACCGCCGCCAAAGCCCGTGAGGCCGCGGGCGACGATGACCCAGATCATGCCATTTTCGGCGGAAGACTTGACGAGGCCGCACCAGAGACAGCCGAGGGCGAAGGTGATGGTGCTGATAAAGAAACAGACGCGGCGGCCGAAAATGTCGGACACGCGCCCGTAGAGCGGCTGGAAGGCGGTGCTGGTGACCAGGTAGGCGGTGGTCAGCCACGAGGCGGTGTTGGCGGCGCCGAACTCAGAAGAGATGATGGCGTAGGTGGCGGCGGTGATGGTGCCGTCGAAGCCGTAGAGGAAGACGTTGGACATGAGGGCGATTTGGATGAAGATGAAGTAAGGCGGAGGGGTCCAGCCATCATCGTCGAGGGAGGAGTGGTGGCCGGGGGTTTGAGATGAGGAGGAGCTGGAGCTGGCGCTGGCGGTGCGCGTGAGAAGGTGTTGGTTCTCGTCGGCTACGGCAAAGGCGTCATGCTCAGGGTCATCGACTACACCGGGCGGAACGGTAGTGTTGGTGAGATGGCGGTCGGGTTTGACGACCTGACGGTCCTGGACGGTTGGGTACGTCATTGTTATCTTCAGAGGCTGAAAAAAAAGGGTGATTGGTTCGATTGTGTTCAGATGCAATTTAGGTTAAGTATGGCAAGAAGATCAGAGGAACTACCAGTGTCGGGGTTGACAGTCATTTAAAATATCTTCATTGCAGATCCGATGTCGCGACCTCAACGATCGCGCGAATTGACCCTCTTGGCACATAAACTGCATAGATGCATATTACCCACACTGCGCAGATCCTTCACGAATGGCCGAACGAATGACGGAGGCTTTGAAGATGTCGAACCAAGTTCAGTTTAATGATTTCACGCCGTCGAAGTTTGACGGTGTCTTGTTGGTCATAAATCAAGGATCAAGGCCACGGAATGAATTGCGCAATCGATGTCAAGATGATGTGCTCAGGCAATACCAGACAGAGTATCGGAGCTCCCGCTACCACCTACGGACGTTAACACCAACCAACAGATGCGGTTCAACGAAGAGCAGTGTGTGTTATTAATAATTGAATTATGCCTAAGTAAGGGCTCATGCTAATAGACAAAGAGAGATCCTTCAAGATCTCCGAATAATATCGTTATGGTAAAATGCACAAAAACCCCCAAATGAGCGCCGTTTTCTCTACATATCTACCTTGTTGCCAAAGGCCCACCGCCGCCCGAACAAGATTGGAAGAAAAACTAATGATCTCTTTCTTTCTACCAAAAGAACAAAATGATGGAGGAACGCTAAAACAAAACAAAAAATGGTATCTATCAAGCTCTTAACTAAAAAAGCGACAACATTAACATGAACAACTTCAACTTCCTTGGGTAAGGTACTTAAAGCTTCTTGCAAAGCCTGGTACCATACTCAATCTGCTCCCACTTCTCCGTGCCGGGGGTAGAGACCGAGTAGAAAACACCACTGGGATCCCACTTCTGCCTGAGCTTGAGGAGCTTAGCGTAGTTGGTGCCCCAGAAGGCCGTCTGCCAGTTCGGCTGGAAGGGATCCGCCTCGTTAATGTAGGCGGCGCCGTTGGGACCAGCAGCGCGGAGACCGCCATCGACGATGTCTGTCAGGACACGCTGGGCGGCCTCCTTCTCGGCGATGGGGGCGTTGCCCGAGAGGGGCAAGATGGTGATGAGCTTGTCACTGACGTTGCGGAAGCGAGGATTGACGGCGCTGTCGGCCCACTGGCTCTGGGGCAGACCGTGACCGCCGTTCCACATGTGGCCGACGAGGAAGGCGCCGTTGTTGAGCACGTTCTTGAAGGCATCGATGATGCCGGCGTTGTTGTTGGCCACATCGGTCTTGCCGAAGGTCCAGCCGCCGGTCAGGGCCGAGTTACCGGCCACCTCGGTCTCGAACAGGGCGTTGTACAGCTCGTAGAAGGTGCTGTAGGTCGTGGTGGTCTTGTCGAAGGTGAGACCCATGGCGTTCCAGTCGTCGAAAAGGGGCCTGAGGACGGCCTCGAGCTGGGCAGCGGTCTTGTTGACGCCAACGACGGGCTGAACGCGGAATGTCATGCCCGGGTAGATTTCGTAATAAACGTACAAGCCGTTGTCGACGAAGTGGTTAGAGTAGCCGTGGAACTTGGCGATGGCGTCCCACCAGAGGGTCTCGTTGTTGTTGACGTTGACGGGGCCTAGGGCGAAGGTGGTGCCGGAGCTGGAGTAATCGTTAAAGGTCTTGTAAGTGGCCTGGACGATGACGCCGAAGGCAGAAGGACCACCGCCCCTGAGGGCCCAGAAAAGATCGGGGTTGATCTTGGCGTTGGCGGTTCGCAGAACACCATCAGCTGTGATGACCTTGAACTCGAGAGCGGTATCGGCGAGAAAGCCGTAGAGGTTGGTCAGAGGACCGTGGCCACCACCCTGGACGAGACCACCAGCAACACCGACAGTCTGTAATATCGAAATTAGCACTTGCACTGGTATACAACGTTTATAATGGGCTTCAACTTACAGCGCACTCGCCGGTAACCATGATCTTGGGAGGGCTCAGCGAGTGAAGCTTGCTGAGAGCCTCAAAAGCCTGAACACCGGCACCCACGGTAATGGCAGAGCCAGTGTAGTCACAGGCACCCCTGTAGCTGTTGGTAAGGCTGATGTCCTTGAAGCCATGAGTGTTGATGACGAGGGCACCCCAGCCGACGGATCTGCCAAGGAAGTCATGGCCAGTGTTACGAATGATCAAGCGGAGGTTGTTGTTCTTGGCGAAGAGAACACCAGCCTGGATATGGGCGATGGTCTTAGCCTTGATGTACAGGGTAGGGAAGTAGCCACCAGTGCAAGAATCAGTAGGGTTGGTGGTAGGCCTGCAGGTGTCGTTGGTGAAGTATGTCCAAAGGCCAGCAGTGGGAAGATCGATCCTGGTGTCGTTGTCAGTTGATATCCTCCTTGCCTCACAGATAGGAACACACTTACTGCCACTGCTCGCTGGCATAGTTCGCCTGAACTTCGGCGCACTGAGCCGCATTGTATGTGCTGATGTTGCCGAGAAGGCCCTGGAAGGTGTTGTAGCAAGACGCAGCCGGAGGAATGCTGACTTGCAAGTTGCCTCCAACAGTCGCGTTCAGCAACTTCCACTGGAGAGTGCTGGGCCAGCATAGATCACCAGGATGGCACTTGCAAGCATAGTTGGCTCCATTCCACCTCTTGTAGGTCCAGTCGAAGATGGACGCGACACCGAAAGTCCTTGCGGAGGCCCCTTCACCAATGTCACCGGTGGTCTCATTCCATGTGCTAGTGTTGGTAGGTGCAGCAGCCGCTTGCTGGGTGAGCAGCAGGGCGCTGGAGACGAAACTGGCGATAGTGGCCCTCATTGTGGTCGTTGATGTCGGAATCCGGAACCAGAACCAAGGGAAACGAAGTGGGACGAGGTGAAGATCTTCATTGTGGGCGGCGCGGGAGGGCTTTAATATGAGGAGGCGAGCAAGACGAGATCCAAGATGGGAATGGTTCGTGGTCGCCGACTGGACGGTAGCAATGTCGCCAATGTGGTACGCTCTAGCTGTGAACGTCGATGTCCCTGATTCGCCAAGCCCTTGCCCTGGCATTATATCCTGCGAGCTACTGCAGCCATGATGAGGCGATGTGACCGGATGACATGGCAACAATCTCCAAAATAGATTAAATCCTTATACTTTTCCAGATAGGAAGAACAAGGCCGAGCTTCTGGAATTGGACCGACCCAGAAGCAGACCAGAAGCAGGCGAGAGCAGACGAGAAGCGTAGACTAGACGAGCGCTAGACGCACACTTGGCCGATTATACTGATGGATGATTCCTTGGACGGGTTCTGGACGCCGCTCGCTTCGACATCGCTTGCGGAGAAGAGGGGATATTGGAGATGTCCGCGCCGGTGAGGAGCGCCGGTCAGCTCGCTTGATACTCAAGGATAGATTTTACAGTCGGCTATATGCACCCTGGCGGCTGTTGTCAGTGTCTGCCCGTCTGTCAAGGTGTTCAGCCGTCGTCGTTTGAGCGAGTGCGAGCAAAGCGACATGGAGACCACTAGCAAGAAGGCACCGAGAAAGGAAAGGAAATCATTCAGGCTGGGGCGCCAAGTACGAGGCGATGTAACTCTTATCAGGTAGAATAAGCTCTTGGCCTCTGGACTGGAGATCGGGGATGTCTTCGTCTAGGGAGGGTTGGCCGAGATCGAGGGGCGCCAGGGGGTTCTTGGGAGGCTCATCAGGGTTGTCAAGCGTGTGTCATTTCGTGTATGGCGCTATCCATCGAGTGTGCCATCGTCGCCATGGGCACAGTTTGATGTCAGAAGCAAAAATAACAGCGATAGCTCAATGCATTATTGACTTGATCGGTTCGGTAATTCAGCCTCTACACACGTGTATCGAATCGAGGTCGATGGTCGTATGCAATTTGTATTGCTTTTCTGGTGTGTGGCGCCTTCTAGAACAGAGAGTCGGAGTGACAAGTCAGTCTCGTCGTTGGAGCAAAGTTGAGGCTGTTGAATACCAGGAAAATCATTGAATTCGGATGACAATGATCACTCAGCGGAAGACGGGAAGTGGACGCGAGGAGGAGGAGGAACGGATGAAAAGTGGACTGAATTGCTCTCTCTCTCCATCTGGGTCAGGTCAGTGTGCATGGAAGTGCCCGTTAAAGACAAAATGTCTCCAATGTCTCCATTGCGTCTGCCCTGACATGGACCCCCTCATCTCCCAGACTCCAGTTTACGGGGGCTACAGTGCCACGTTCTGCTAAGAGACCGGCGCCTTCCAAGGGGCTTCGGAGGCTGGGGCTCCACGGGGTTTCGAGGGACCGCGGGGTAAAATGCCGACTCTGGCTGAATCCGTTCCCGTCTCCAGTGGGCGAGCGGGCCATAGCGGGGCTCGTTTAGGGGCCCGGTGCCTGCCTTGTGGTTCCCGGAAGCGAACCGAGGGAGCCTCAGGGGACTCACAATTTGGACACCCGACCCGCTCCGTTTAACACACAGACCTTCCAGTAAATTATCCTTGGCCTTCCCCGGTCGGTTGCAATCTTCCACCTTTTCACTTCCATGTTGTTGTCATCACTCATCACCCTCTCACTTCCACCACCAGCCTCCCCCAAAGTCACATCACAACTGCCGCCTTGCCGACCCTCGAAAGCCCAGAGATTATACCCAATCGGCAAACTACCAATTCGCGGACTATTTGCCATCTAGAATAGTGCTATCTATCCCACGTCCATTCTGATTATGGCCTGCTCGGGATAGACCCCTATCCCAGTCCCCTCGTGGGCAACGCCTCTCCCGTCGTACGTTCCCTCCACGAGGTGTGCCGAAGACCATCACTTTGGTTGACTTGGGAGGTCCATGATGGCATGACGGGCTGGGAGCTGGGCCGTGTTGTTGGATATCGGAGCACGACAGCCGGGCCATCGGGGTGTACAATTCACCCGCCCACAAAGCAAGGACACCGCCATGCTCTGGTACGCAGCAATTTCCCGTCCCACGTGGCTGGGCCGCAGATACCACAGTGTGGGAGACGCATGGCAGGTCATTTTCTGGAAATACGGCTCCGATGGTGCCGATTGCTGGAAGGGAGACAATCTTCTGGTGAAAGAATGAGACAGGACAACAGAGTGATGGAATATTCCGTTGCCTATCGACTCCTATCTGTCCAACATCAAGAACCTTTATCGATAAGAATTCCCTCTTTGCTGGGTCTCCCGTCCGCTCTGAGTCTCGTCTCGATACTGACCGGCCCGAAGACCGATCAGGGCCCTGGCTTGGCCACATCCAGCACAGTACGTAAAGACCAATGGCAGACTTTGCCAGTGAGCCGAGGTCACCTCAACCATCGATCGTGGAAAACCCGCCTTCGAAGCCCAAATCACGACTCCAAAGTATTATTCCAAATACTGCCCACCGTCACTCGGGACCTCCAGCCCTCTCTGCCTCCAGCCAGGACATGATACTTGATCTTCTTCACTTCGCCTCGCAACATTAGGAAACCATTATCCTCAAAGTTCGCCACCACATCGTTGTCCTTTGGCCCAGCACTCAGCCATGTCCACACGCTCACCCCCGCCTCCACGATAAAGCTGTGATACAGCTTCATATCCGTCTCTTAACCCCGGGTCGACAAGGGCAGCCTTTCCAAGCGGCGTTGGAGTCCAAGAGTTGACATGCGTGAATGTCTTGGTGGCATTCATATTCACTGGTGTTCCCCTTGCTGTGACCGTTGCCACGTTGTGCAACACCTTCCATCTCCCTTCGTACTCGACTCCAGCCCAAGTCGGCGCTTGCCAGATATCCTCGAGCTGCCAGTACAAGCAGCCCAGTTGACACTCTGGTTTTCCAACACCGACTCGGTAGAACTGGATCTGAGACTTATAAAAGTCTGCTTGGAACACTTGCGTTGACCATATCCACGCTGAGAAATTACCGATCGCATCAGTCTTGTTAGGTATCGGATAGTACATCTCAACCGCCATCGTCATCTCCCGCATGCCGTTCGAGCCATGGTTAAAATCTGACGTGTTCAGGCTCCCGGAAGGATAGTGGTGATTTCGCAGCGTAATGGTTGTGCTGTTGAAGCACAGCTCGTCCGCTGGTAGTACTCTCTGTCACGACGCCAGGCTTGGCATGCTGTGGAAGCCAAACTCGTTCGAGAACCGGCCTACCGGATACGCGCTAATGTTGAATGCCTGGCTGGTCTTGTAATTATAATAATCAGTGCTACCATGGACTTCGCCAGGTCCTTTGTTTTGATATCGTTGTTTGATGAGAATCGGCTCGCTGAAGTTGATGCTGAGATACCCATTATTGGTGCTGCTTGGCATATAAGTAATGCCGTGGCTGTTGTCGTAGACAGCTGGCAGCAGAGTGTCGATGAAGAGTGTTTCGTACTCGGCCTTATACCTTTCGTACTGTTCTGGAGCTGAGTAGTTCACGAGATACAGCTCAAGATTTTCCAGCTCGTTCCCTCCAGCCCAAAGGGCAAGAGACGGATGATGGTTGAACCTTCGGACCTGGTACTCGGCCTCCTCCCGAACATCATCCAGGAACTCAATGTCCACTGGATACAACGAGTCGCCAAACTCAAACTCACTCCACAAAAATATCCCAAGCTCATCAGCTATGTCGTACATGAAGTCAGGGGCATAGGCACCACTCGACCACAGGCGGAGCATGTTTTGGTTCCCAGACACGACGGCATCGAAGAGTTGCTTGAACCGAGCCGGAGTAACCCGTGGCCAAAAAGCGTCTGGTGGGATGAAGTTGCTCCCTTTGGCGTAAAATGGGTGGCCATTGACCTCAAAGTGCCCTATACGGACACATGTCAGCTTCTCTCTCAATCTCTGCGGGTGAAAGGGATTTTGCTCGCTCACAATGACTTCTGTTAGCAACCCCACTCCGCATCTCCTCCGTAACCGCACTCATATTCATCACAATAGTTCTGAACCCAGTTCTCTTTCTCACCTCCGCCAGTATCTCCCCAGCAGCATCAACAACCGTTATCTCCACATCATAGAGATTTTGTTCCCCCAATCTATTCGGCCACCACAACTTATACCCCCTACCATCCAACACCACACTCCCCTCAATCTTTTCACCAATATCAGACACACTCACATTCACCAAGGCCCCCTCACTTACAATCCTCCTCTTCCCATCAGGTTCCGTCTCCGTCTCAACAACTCGATACCTCATCCCCGCCCCAGCCGGCACTTTTCCAATTACATCCAAATTGGCTTTAAACATCCAATCCCTCTCCTGGTCGGGAGGTAGATTCGGCAGCTGTCCTTCAAGATAAATATCTCACAACGAGTTGCGGACATGAATCTCTTCTGCTTTTTGAAGTTGCACAACCCAAGCCTTCTGCCATACCCCCGTAGGCATAAACGCCGGACCCCAGTCCCAGCCGAAATCACTCTGTTCCTTGCGAACGAAGTGGCGGTTGGGAAACTCGAATTGGATTTGGACGTGGGCTGGCCAGATGGATTGGCTGGGACGGGAGGCGATGGATTCCGCCGTTACGGGGACAGAGGGGAAGTGGATGCGGAGCTCGGGGCCTGGTTCTGGTCTTGACCCTGGGTTAGAGTGGGAGCTGGCGTTGGGGGCGGTATTGGGAAAGCATGATGGGGGTTCGTTGAGGATGGAAGTGATATTGAACAGATACTGGCGGAATTGGTTGGTGGTGTAGGCTACGGGCTGGCCGCAGAGGGGGATGTTGGCGAAGGTATCAAGGCCGTTGAAAAGGAGGCAAGAGTGGGTGTTTGGGGTTGTGTTGTTATTGAGTAGGTAGGACGGGATGTGAATCAGTGAAATGCATGAGCGACCGTAAGGGGAAGAAAGGGAAGAGAATGAGATGGATTGCTAACAGTCCTGCCAGACTCGCCGTGTACACCCAGACCTCTCTCCTCGGATTTCCTGGGCGTTTGGGGCACCATAATGCTGCCGGCTTTACGGTATCATGTTATCATGAGCGAACGAGGCAACACAACTGTATTATGCATCTAACACGCGCTGGCAACTAAACGACAAGTTCTGCAATATCCTCGACCTTCCGTCCAACACCACGAGCGGTGGTCCTATCACGCCGGCTCGCATCTCCAGAGCCAGGGGTAAGACGGAAAGCCACCGAGTGCTATGGCCGCCGAAACTGCCACCCGCCGCCCCTGTTGTTTCCAGAGTGTCTGCCGGTCGTTCGTACCACCGCCCGAAAATCATGAAATCCGCCTTCCTACCTCTAGGCGCTCGGTAGCTCCAGTTCCACGATCCACGGAACCATTTCCCTTGCGTCCGGGTCTTCATCCTCCGGGCCCATCTCTAGAGCCGCGTTGACAAACAAGGTTTGCTGTCCCGGTACCAGCGGCTACTTGTCATCCTTGCAATGGCTTGTTCTTTTGAACCCGTTCCTGAAAAGCTGTTCCTTCCGGTTCTGTCTGTCCTTAACATCATCCTCCCCTTCGAATTTCCGGGGCTTGTAGTTGGCGACGCTGTCAATGAGTTTTGAAGCGCCATTATCGATCTCTGTCAGGTGCGAGGGTGCGGTGATGGTGGTTGTTGTCCCTTCTTTTCCACGCCAGGTAACGAGCTTGGCTCCCCATCCTTCATGGATGTGGCCGAAACAATGGAGGCGAGGGCGAGCCTTTGCGATGGCGGCAAACAGCTGGTCGCAGCCGCCCCGCTTCATGGAGGCCGTTCGGTCAAGTACGCTCTTTGGTGGCTCGTGTGTGATGGCGACGTCGACCCTTTTGTTGTCCGGCGGCAAAACAGAGAAGTTATGGTCGTCGTTGAGTTTAAATTGGAAGCCCATGCTTGCTTCGGGAGAAGGCGTGAAGGGGCTTGCGTACACTGTCAAGGCCGCTCCGTTTTGTAGGCGGAAGTTGTGGATGCCCTCATCCAGGAAGGTGATACCTTGCTCCTCTGAAAACAGCTGGCGAGCCTGGCCAACATCGCCATATTCTTTCCTCACGAGTTCGGGGCCAATATCCAGTCTGGTGATGGCTTCCGCGGTTAGCCGCTGGTAGGCGGACTCGTCGAGGGACCAGTCGTGGTTGCCTGCGATGATGAGCTTCAAGGGGGCGTCGATAGACTTGAGAACCTCAAGGGAGGAGCAATATTCTTCCAGTTTTGACTCGTCGGTAATGCCCCCGCAGTGGATGGCGACGTCGACTGATACCTTCGGCATAATGTGATCTTTGCCATGAGTGTCGGAAAGAATAAGGAAGGATATCGTGATAGTGTTTGTGGAATCCATTTTGGATAATTCTAGATAGAAAGAGCTTGGTTGCCAATGGATTCGTGATATTTGTTGAAAAGGAGAAGAAGTAAAAGACGTATAACAAGTGTCGGTTGTGTGGCTTCTTAAATAGTTTCCATGAGGTCAGGTAACATATTTCTCTGATGCAGAGCAAGCTTGGACATCAGCAAGAACTTCTCTTTTTCGATTCGACTCATTTGCCGCAGCCTACCTCTACGGTGAAATGCCTGTTGCATGCGACAAAGCTGCATTACCGAGGGAAAATGCCTGTGCAAGTCCAAACGCCGCATGCTCGGACAGTCAGGTCGGTCCATAAGAAAGGGGACGGTAGACGGCTCTTAGTTCAATTGAGACCATGGAACGTACATTTTGTTCTCTCCCAAGTCATCTAGGATTCTCTCATGTAAAGTAAATCCCACCATCAACAGCATAAGTCTGACCAGTAATATAATCCGCCCCCTCGCTCGCCAAAAATCCAACCAAACCCGCCACATCCTCTGGCGTAGAGTGCCTCTTCAACGGTACCAACGCGTCCGTAAACTTTTTGATTGTCCGGGCCTTGGCTCCTTCCCCTTCCGCCGCTTCCACATCCTCCATCTCCTTCTCCCCCTTTCCTGCCTTTCTCATCATCTCCTCAACCCTCACAAACCCCTCCGCAATCGTATCCCACATCCCCGTCTCCACCACGCCTGGCGCATACGCATTCGCTGTGATCCCTTCCCCCGCCAACTCCGCCGCGAAACTTTGCGTCAACCCTCTCACAGCAAACTTGCTTGTGGCGTACGGTCCCAACAACGGCTGCCCCCTCAGACCAGCCACGCTCGACGCGCCGATTAGTTTTCCCGATGTGCCTTGCTTGATGAATTGCTCGGCTGCGGCGCGGTAGCAGTTGAAGACGCCGATTACGTTCGTTTCGAGAATGTGGAGGAAGTCGTTGGGGTTGACGGAAAGAAGGGGTGCGGCGGCGACGATGCCTGCGTTTGCGATCATACACGACAAAGAGCCGTATACTGATAAGTGCGAGGAGAGAAGGGCGGAGACAGAGGTGGGGGTGGTGATGTCCGCGTGGAAGGGATGGGCGGAGTGGCCGAGGGATTGGAGGTCGTTACAGAGGGTTGTTAGGGCGTCATCGGACGATGAGGAGGAGGAAAGATCGTTGAGTGTAAGAACGTAGCCGTCGGCGGCGAGACGGTGGGCAGTTGCGCGGCCTATTCCACGCGCGGCACCGGTGATGATGGCTGATTTGATGGGTGCTTTGGGCTTGGGAGGTTGTTGAGTCGAGAGAAAGCGCCGCCGGAGGAATGTTGCTCGGAGGGGCTTGGAGATAGGATGGAGAGGGATGGATAGGTGTCGGAGGGTTGACATTGTGCCTTTCAGATGGAGGTATTTCCAAGAGTGAAAGTCTCTGCAGAAGCTAACGGTGTTTGAGTTCCAGGTTCGTGGTCGAGCGACGTCCTATATGGATTCATTTTTCCCCGGAGCGACGCAACGGGAATGCGATATGGCGTGAGCTTGCCCTCAGACCCCTCAGCTAATTTCCGGTCGTCCTACAAAATTCGTGCTGGGGAGATATACCCGAGTGTCTCAGATCTACATCTGTGGCTGGCGTGGTTCATCGCGTGATCGGGATCGGCGGTGTAACACTAGCAAAACCGAAAAGATTGTCCATTTACGGTACTACGACATCCAGCGGCCGCTGACTATTCTACCGAAGAGTTGGACGTCGTATGGTTCTTTACTCTGTTGGATCAGCAAAGGTTCACACAGGAACAAAAGCCTCTGGTAACCGTTGGCTGTGACAGATTGGGAATAGCCTCAGCTGGGTTAAAATCCATTTCAGCTACTCGCATACGCCTCAAAACCGCCACGTACAAGAGGCACTTGACCCTTTCGGGAGATTACACAAACCTCAGCTTCTCAACGAGTCCCCCGTCAATCAATACGTCGCGGTGGCTTGAGTTGAATAAGGACAAGCCATTCACAAATCGCTTGGAGGCCGCTACGCAGTGGCCGGTCTTGTTACTTCACTCAGTTTACAACAACGATTGGTTGGTATTCTGGGTATTCTACCCGCCAACTACACAGGGAGCTTGCACATCAGCGGTGCTGTCCTGCATGTCACAGGGCCACTGTTCATCGGGACCATCAGCATTTTATGCCCCACTGGTCTCAAGCATCACAATGCGCAAGCACTTCAACTCATTATTGTACGTCCATGGAGACTTGTTCTAATCTTTTTCTATTACATGGATCTACATACGGGCGAGTGGCTACCTATCTACACCAACGTCCGCGACAAAGAATATATGACGTTCTAGTAGCCTGAAATGTCTTCCATCTTCACGACTCTGAAGGTGCATGGAAAAAATCGTCTCTGCCGGAGCCTTAAGAGCATGACTTGGGCCGTCGATCTCAAACCAACACTCTCCGCCATGATAGTAATCTCCGGCACAAAAGCCCAAGTAAGCTCTTCCCTTCCGGGCGTAAGCAGCAAAGAAAAACAACTAGGCCATAGGTACTTCTTGACTCCAAGATTAACCACAAAGATGCAGCGCAAGAGTCGAAGGGCTCCTTCAATAACCTAGCGTGTAGCTGACCAGTTGACAGTGGTCCGGTCCCCATGAAAGAGTGGCGACAGACGATGGGTATAATTCTGTAACGACAATGGAGGAGGAAGAATGGAAGTCAGGGCCTGTAACAAGGGCAGTGTTCTGGGCTTGGAACAGTAGTTCAATTCCGCTGATAAACTACTTTGGTCCCGAAGGCCTTGTTAAATCCTTTGAAGCCTTTCCATCCAGGCTGGGCTTCAAGGCCTTCTTATGCCAAAGAGGTTTGGTGCGTACTAAGGTACGTATCAAGCCTTGTTGTTTGAGGCCTCAGTGTATCTATATAGCGATCTTCATACATGTGGATTTTCCAGAGTGCCTTCAACCATTCTACTTCCTTCTTCTGGCGTCGATCCTTGTTCGGTCGCTCTGATCCTTGCTTGGTTGCTGTGATCGCTTCTGTGATGACTGGGGATTGCCTCATCTCGCTTACTAGCGTTGTCGGCAGTTTGATGGTTGGCTCGCTAGCCTGAAGGCGTCGAGAGGGGCTTGGGTAAGCAATGCTGGTAGCTGAGAGTCTGGCCAAAGTGAGGTTGAGCCTCGCGGCCTGCGGCCGCCGGGCATTCATGAGGCTCATTCCAAGCGTTTGAGGCTCTGCTGAGCCTTGCGATCCTAACCCCTGGACTGTGGGCAATGTCCGTGTGACAGGGCCCCTAGCCCAGAAGTAACTAGGAGGGGGTATTGGTGATGAAAAGCTCGATGAAAGGACAACGAGACAAGGACTTCCTTGAGGTTGTTGGTTCACCACCTTGGTTAAGCTTGGATGTCGATGTTGGGCACTTGGAGCTGACTTCCTCCTTTTCCTCTTATCCTCCTCCTCCTCCTCCTTCTTCTTCTTCTTCTTCTTCTTCTTATTCTTATTGCTCTTCTTCTTCTCCTCCTTGCTCTCCTACTTCTCAATATCTCCTTCTTCTCATTCTTCTCCGATTTTTGCAGCTTTTTCTTCATTCAGGTCTCTTTTTTTTTTTTTTTTTTTTTTTTTTTCCTGCTCTTCCTTTTTGCTGCTCTTCGCCTGTATTTTGCATTTGCCATACTTCGATATTTGAAGAAACAGCGAGAACTGACCGAAGTTTTTAAGAAACCCTTCCATGTGGATGCTTCCCAAAGACGGATTCCTTGATGAACAGCTTGGCAATAACAGGAACTTTTTGTTGATAGCGGTGTGCTCGGTCTTCCTTCAATACCCCTCACACAATGAACAAACCCGCCGCAGCAACAAACAAAACATAACCCAACAGAGATTTTCGGAACGCCTTTTCTCTTAACCATCCACACGCCCGTGTTTGACCAGGTTTGGTTTTCCTCCTCTTGGACACTTTCCATCAACGCATCGAAGTCAGTTTCATCCACCAAGGCCGACGTCGATAGACGGCGGCTCATGCAGCTGATTTGCAATATGGTAATCAATGGTGGAAGTGTTCTCTGCCGGTGTCTAGGGCTTAGTTGTCCGCTTTGCCGGCGGCGCCGACGCGGACACGTTTGGAAGAGTGTGCTGGGCTGGTTGGGCTGGCAGCTCTGCTTGCTGCGCGGACGCTTCTTGCTGCGCATGGTGGCCCTGCTGCGTTGATTCCCTCAGAAGCATGTGCATTGCTGCTGGTGTAGCAGCAGCTTGCGGAGATAGCACGGAAGGGTTTTGCGGGATTGGACGCTTCATCTTGCCATCTTCAGGTGCAAAACCCGGGAAATAATGCGGCACCTTGCGCCGACCTCCCGTTCTGGCCAGATAGATGAAGCCTTTCCCGCAGGAGAGTTCCCAGCGACGCCAGTGAAGCTCCTCAACAACTCGCCAATAGATGTAGTCTGACATCTCAGGAATCTCCGCCAGCATCTTCTCGACAAAAGCCAAACACTTCCTGGCCCAAATGTCGTCGGCGAAGGGTTTAGGAGGCTTTTTAACAGGGCCGGCCTTCTTGCCAGGGCCAGTAGGATTCGCAGCGCTGGCTCTGTAGTACTCTTTGTCTTGGTCCCAGTACAGTGCGCCCAGAAGAAGCTGCAATGGGGTGCAATTCTCAATATCCACGGCCAGAAGCTCTTCAGATGCACAACGCCGTAGGAGGTAGAAGAGGACATCGTTTTGTTGATCAAAGGCCCGGTCGATGTCCTTTGTAGGCTTTCCCTCCACGTACCAGAGCTTTTCGTCAAAACTCTCGATATTCAGGGCAATGTGCAGAGCGGTCTGGCGTCGAACATTGACGATTCTGGTCTTGTGGTCGTCCGGCATCAATCCAAGCCAGATGTCCAAGGCGGTCGTGTTCACATGCCGGTGGCGTGCTAACAAGGTTAGCACAGTCTCAGTGAGAAAGGGTAACGGAGCATGAAGTCCTCTCCAGTCATAGTGACGGACTTGATACTTTACGAGCTCTTGGAGAAGCTCGGTCTACCATTTCCTCCCATTCGCCGGATCATCCTCGGGGTGTCGGTCGTTAGCAAGCTTGCAGTTGCAGCGGGTTCCGACAAAGCATGCCTTGATCGAGTACTCACGGCATTTTTTGTTCATGAACGTGAGATTGGATTGAGTGTGTCTGGCGAGGATCGGGCTGTAAGGACATTTCTTCGGAAATAAGGCTAGCTGGATTGCCGCCAGAACCTCGACGGTCTCCAGCGTTCCGTCACAGGCTCCTGCCCTCAGCAGAATGCTCGCGAGGGGCCAATCGGACTTGATCTTTCTGCCTTGTCGGTAGCCTGCGATGAGTTGAAGTATGAGGTGAACCATGTTTTGCCGTCCTGGGACGTCTCGCACGGTTGTCCTTGCGCCTAGTCTGACGACCTCGGCGATTGCCTTCTCTATGGGCTTTCGCGTATGCGAATTGGAACCAGGAAGGTAGCACAGCCTTCGAAGGGTGGGCTGTCCAACAGGGTCCGTTGACCAGTTGGGGACGTCATTAACATGACAACCCGCGTTGACATCCACTCCCGCGCGAACGATAAGCTCCAGGAACTTCCACATACCAAGATGAGCTGCTATGACCAAGGCTGTCTCCTTTGCATGTTTACCAGTTCCGGGAGGAGCCCACAGAGGCGAGGCACTATGTCGCAGCAGAACTTCGGCAACATCTTCACTTTTTGTCTTGAACGCTGTGAAGAGCGGAGGGCGCGGGAGCGGATCGTTGTCATCTTTGAGGACAAGAAGCCGTCTCTGGGGCAGACGACTGTGGGATCCGCTCCGTTTTGCAGGAGGAACTTAGTCGCTTCAACTTGATTGAACACGGCAGCAAAATGCAAAGCCGTCCAGGGAGCCCTTTTCTCAGGTCGGGGGCATGGTCCCTGCTCGTAGGCAAATATGTTGAACCCGGTGTCGTCAGAGCCGCGGAAAGACACTCGGCTCATATAAGTTGTGGTAACGTTCACTGCGTTGGCAAGTGCAAATTCTTTGACTCTGTCCTTAAAAAGGCTCGACCTGGGAGGCCAGATAAAGACTTGGTTAATGTCAGCATTGTACTGGTTGATTGCGAACTCCATGGAGCGGATTTGGCCGGTAAAAACACCCCATAACCGGGCTTGCGGGTCGAGGGTCTGGGAATCCCTCTTGTACAGCTCCCAGTTGCAGACGGTATAGCTCGCCTTGCATGTCCGAGCTAGATGGTTCAGCCCGGAGTCTGTCAGATGGTCCACGACCATGCGCATCACATCATCGGGGAGGTCGATAAACGTTAGTGGTCGCGCCTCCGGTGGGAGGGTGAGAGATTGCTCAGTAGACGAAGACATCTTGGAGACG
This sequence comes from Sordaria macrospora, assembly GCF_033870435.1. NCBI lineage: Eukaryota > Fungi > Ascomycota > Sordariomycetes > Sordariales > Sordariaceae > Sordaria > Sordaria macrospora. The sequence goes on along the minus strand of NC_089372.1, from coordinate 4,696,990 downwards.
GATGGTGTTCTGGACACTCAGGGGTCTTCTGCCAGATACGTCCATTAGTTGCGCTTCAGAGACCTTTCCATGAGCTGTTACTCCTTCATGGTACTTACCGTGGGACGATGACGTTGATGGGCTGGTGTTGACTTCCTGTTGAGGAGGGATGGCGAATAAAAACGATGAGGCCGATGAGGTCATTCGGCTTTCTGGTTCCAAAACTGAGGTTGGTCGTCGCTTCCAGCAATGACCTCTGGAATGCGGGGACGGAGGACCAGAGGTGGAAAATGCTGAGAAAAGAGGAGGTCCAGTGGGAGAGAAAGAGTATTGACTCGGCGGCAAGATCAGCAACATGCAGGCTCGAGTCAAAATCCCGTTTATGGGTAGGCATTGAATGGCCCCTCCCCATGTTCAAACACATGGGACATCCACATATAACCGCCGCCGACGAGCTAGTTGGCTATCGATAGGACCCGTGCCGGTCTAGTGAGCCGTCACCGCTTTGCCCTGCGGGTAGGTACTGGCATTATCATGGAAGGTCAAGGAAGAGCCGACCGAGAGGCAGCGGGGCATTGACCAAACTTCTGCGGGAAAGTTCGAGCGGCTCTCCTACTCCCAGCGACCAGGCCTCTTGCCAGTTTGGTAAGAATTCTGCAGACTTGGATTCAAACATCTCGGGTCTCCTTGGTATCATGACCGTTGTCGCAGCTCCTTCAGACCGCCAGGAGCGCAATACAAGCATCTCTTTTACCGGAACACTCCATGGCATCTAACTACATACAGTGTCCCTGTTCACACCTTGTTTCCTGGACCATGTTATCCCGGAATTATTTGTTCTTAAAAACATTCTTTGAGCACTTGGGTCTTTTTATCAATGAGACTAGCAATGACCCCTCCCGTCATTCCATCTACCTTATTTGGGCGCCTCAGCAAGATGCCGTCAATCAACCTGGGTGCCAAAGGGCTAATGTCTGGAAGCCAAAATGTGCCCCTTTCCTTTGCCTTTTCCATCTTCCGTTTAACTTGAACATTGCACGGCAACAACTTTTCTTTGAGTCTTCAGAATTCATTTGCTACCCATTATTTACCCGAGACTCCCTCCAAAATCTGGCTCTGTGTCTGGAACTGCTCCAAAGCATCCAAACTGGGATCAGGGTACTATCTGCAACTTGCTCCCATCCCAGCGATATGCGATCATTGTCAGAATGGATGAATATCCTGGAGAGAGAGGGCCACATTACTTTTAAACAATCATCTATTGTCCATACAAGCAAAGACCTCCGCTAATGAAGTACGTCGAGCAAGTCGCTCGAGACAGCGTCCAAACTCGTACCGGAGAGAGAATGCCTGGTCTTCTTTCAAACACTCGATCGTCTTGCCAGGCACCTACAGGGTCTCGTACAAATAGGAAGCGATACCGTGACCTGCCCGACTATTATTATTGATACATCGAGTAGGTAGTAAATATCAAGGCGCAAGTGTCGCTGAAGAGCCAATAACTGGCCGTCGTGCAAGTTGCGTGTACGTGCTTCAAGCTCCAAGACTCTTTCTTCGGCTTTTCCCTCCTCGACCATCGTCTCATCGTGTAACATGTTGGTTTTTTGTAAACACACTGGATGCTCTGGCTTCAGCCCAGTTGACTCCAGGGAATTGCTACTGACCGGCAAGAGCGTCAACTTCTATGTCAAACACAACTGTGGGAACTTTGCAATAGAACAGTGTCAGTGGATTTCTGGACTTAGTTTCGTTGGGACTGGCCATGGAAATTGTCCTCAAAGACCATGACCACCAGGGGCTACAAGGAACCATGACATTTGCACTCGATCTATCTTGCTTTTTCCTGGACATGTGTCTGCTGGCGGAACTGGAACAAGCATCATGGCGGTCTTTCACGTCTTTGTGTGACTTCGACTTTTCATAAGATACACATTTGCATTCAAGAATCACGGGGCGCAGAGCATTAACTTCATAGAGATTCTGTCTTTTTCCCTTTTTCATAGTTTTTTTGTTCTTCACCTCTAAGAAGGTTGACATGCTGTTTCCTGATGTTTCCTCTCGCCAGAAAAGTCCGGATACTCATGCTCTTGACCCATGACCATCGCCATTTTACCCTCCATCTTAAACAGCCGGCGCAAAGCTGTGATCTTGGCAATGACTGTGTTGTAAAGCTTCTCTCGCTCCGGAGTAAGATCCAGAGTCATGGATGACAGATCCGTGTATGCTTCCTGTTCATGCCGACAGAAGGCATTCTCAACGAATCGTAAACGCATAATCTTTTCGGCATGTCCCATAGGTAGATGGCTGGGTTCCTGGAGCCATCGACCACGTCCTGCTTCTTCCAGATCTGGCGCACGACTTCGAAGACGCATTGCCAGATATCAACACCATCTTTTTTCACTGTCCCGAACTGATTGGCAGGCCAGGCAGCCACCAGGGTGCGCAGTACACTGTCAGGATCGTTGATAATATTGTTTGGCCAGTCTCTCATGCGACCCACAGCTTCCCAGGGCTTGAGGCGGTGAGTATACCTCTTCATGGCGCATTGAATGGCAGTATCACCATCAGCGTTGACTTTGGGGATGTCTGCGTCGAGCTCCACTAGACAACGGAGCATATCGCAGAAACGAGGGTTGTATCGGGCAAGAATGGTAACCGGCGTCTCAGGAATGTTGGGGAGAAAGGCGTTCAAGTCAACTTTGTAACGTCTGACGAGTAGCTCGACGAGTTCCTGGCGTATCGGGGCGTCGAGGTCGGCTTCTTGGAATGCTCGGTGGGAATCGCGATTCGCCCTGGGAAACCACGAATTTCTGGTCTCGGATGCGTCCCAGAGTGCCCTATTGAGCAAAACGGAGTCTTCATCATATTGCGCGTGGACAACATCGGTGAAACTAGGCACCCACTCAAGGACAGCCGGAGTGAGGGCGGCATGCAAAAGAATTCCAAGGTGGTTGGCGGTGAGGTTTTTGCACACTCTGAGGCGCAACAGCTCTATGGCCACGCTGCATCTTCCTTCAAACACGCACCGGACAAGGAACTTGAAATCTGTCTCATTTTGAGCATCTAGACGTGCACCCAAGCCTAACAGCTTCCGTATCGTCGCAAGAGGATAAGACAGAGTGCACATTGCCGCATAATGAAGCGGGCTCTGGCCGGTTGCATCTGTAACATTGACAGGTATACCTGCCTCCTCCACGAAAAGTTGTACCAAATCAGCGCGGCCTGAAATGGCCGCAACATGAAGTGCTGTGATTTGGAAGCCACCAGCTTGCTGCTTCACTTGGTTGTCTAGAGGCGCATCGACCCATCCGTCGTTCTAGAATGGTGCGAGCTCTCCGTTGAATCTGGCCAGCTGGACCTCTCTATTTTCCTGGGCTGGTACTAACTCCTCGCCGCCCTGCATAGGTTCGAACCCGTCGCCGAGCTGAAGAAAGTCAAATAACTTGCCGAGTTGGTCAACATGGAAGTCGTTGTCAGGTATCCCATCGGATGGTAATCCGCGGAAAGAAGGAAAATTAACGTTCCTGGTAATCCGTGGGAGAAGCGCCGTAGCGAAGGAGGATCTTGGCGATGTCCTTTCTTCCATAACATACTGCTGTATGCATCGGGAGGCTCTGATGATAGGTCTCCAACAACATGGGGTGCCAACAGATTTCTCCGCAACCGTACACGGAGCATAGGCCAAAAGATCCTCTCTGCAAGGTCGCCAGGTTGCGTCTGATGAGCCACAGAGCTGCCTTTGGTCGGTTGGCAAGCACGGCAAAATGGAGGGGCGTACCCCAAAAGTATCTCTCGCTTGAAGTCTGTGGCCCATTCGGCATGTCGGCAAGCCTCATAAATGTTGCTGGGTCGGTTGGGCTCATGTCTAGAGTGTGAGACTCTAGTTCGCGGAGGAAAACTCCCTTCCGCTGCCCTGGCTGGCAGGTAAAATAAGATCTCTGGGTAACCGAGGTGCCATAGTCAACAGCTTTCTGCATCACTGATAGATTACCCGTCAGAGCTCCCCAAGATAAGGCAATGGGATTTTCAGACTCCGCATCTGCCTCGTAGATATTGTGGGTGCATTCGTAGCCGAAAAAAGAGCAAGTCTGTGCCAACGCAGCCAAAGTAGACATGTCGTCACTGAGGAGGTCCACGATCATGCGAACAAGCTCTACAGGAAGCTCAAGACGCGGAGATTGTTTGAGCATTGACGGCTGTGTATTGGTGACCATTGTGAAGGATTGTTTTTGGGTAAGAGTTGGTGAGTTGCTTGTTGGTATATAAACTGCCTTCCCTCTGATGTGTTAGTACCGACCCCTGAAGTCCTGTTGTAGAGAAAGACATACCGACTGCTATGTGTCTGCCACAAGATCTAATGAATGTTCTAGGCAAGAATCGTGATTTGTATAAAAGCGGCCTACGCCCCTTGGAACCATAGTCTAGGAAAAGACATACCTGTTGCTTCAGAAGAGCCAGGAATAATTATGAATACTCGGGAAAGGGAGCGAGATAAGAACTCCTGCTTGAGCAAGCCGAAGGTGGGCAAGTAGAGGGCTGCAGTTTGGTGCTGAGGATTAAGTTGAGCAGTGGGAAGAGGAGAGGGCAGAAATTGGGCGTGAGATCCAAGACTTTTTACCCCAGCGGTAGAGAAGCAGTGTGGCTCAGTGACCGCAATGTCTACTTTATCTGCACGTTAGCATGTCACCTTCACGGGGCTGCTTAGCTGCAACCTTCAGCAGATCTCGTAAATGAGTGGATCTTTTTAGGGAGTGAAGGGCTTTTGTGTTCGCACCAAGAGTGGTTTCCGCCCACCATGCTCCATTCACGGTCGGAACACAAAACCACAAGTTAGGCCGTCTGCGGGTCATGCGGAACAGTGAATCAAACCTTCGGGCAAGTGTCCTGAACCTTCTCGCTTGAGGCGATTGACACTCTCCACAGCTAGAAAAGTGACGGGTCTAAGAGACCAGATGGGAACGCGTGAATGTTACCCAGGGAGCTAGAAATGCTCTTCACCCACCACCGACACAAGACGAAATGAACGGAAGCAAGGCCCAACCTTAGAGAGAGTAAAGTGAATCAGAGAAGATCATCGCATGGTGAATAACGTGAGACCTTCACAATGCAGCAACGATAAACTCTGGACGTGCCGCTGCCAGGCACCTAGGCCCACAGTAAAGCAGAAAAAGGAGAAGTGAATGGTGTGGTATCATCAAATTGATCCGGAGCCACACACGTGAGGTCCTGGAGGTACTGTGTATGTAGAGGTCGTGGACTCTGGAGAGACTCCAGGAATGTCAAGGAAGAAGGATAGCCCGAACTGAGGAATTGAGTTCCATTCCAGTTCCTAAGGCTAGTTCCTAAGGATTTCACGGAACCCACGAGATCAGTGCTCCTGCCCTAGTTTGTTGAGACAGCGTCAGCATTTCTCATATTCTTAATATTTTTATCGTAGGATAAAGATAACACCGCGATATTGATGCTCGCGTATGTAATTCCACCCACAATGGTCAGCAAAAGTTACAATTTGCTTGTGAAAGAAACAAGTGTCCCCGTGGCTCGGTGATACATAGAACAATGCACCTTAAACGAATATAAGCGACTTGGAGCGGCGAGGTATAAAGAGATGTAGCCGTCGTTTATTAGCTCGATTGGAAGTCGGGTGATTTGCGTGGGGCAACGTCGAACGCTCTTGTCGTGTTCAAGTATTCTTCGTTCGTGGCGGGAGACTGTGGTCTCTGTCGTTTTCGGTCAATCTGACTGTCCTTTGACCTTGGGGGCATCCTGGAAATTACTTGTAGAAACCGCCGTCGTCCTGCTTCTTGTTGAAATTCTTCATGCTGCAGATTCTTATGCATTCGTATTCGTATTTGGCTCCGAGTTCGACTAGTTTAGTGATCACTTCGCCGTTGTTCGATTTGTAAAAAGGCTGATGTCAGGATAGTTCCTCTGCCACTGCCCTCTCGTTCGTTGATGTTCACATCCGGTTGACTTGCAATGAGCTCATGATAGTCCACCAACTAGGACCTTTACGAACTACCAGCTCAAGTAGAGGATTCCTTGAATCAGTGTATCTTAAATTGGTGTAGAGGAAGCCGGAGCTCCACTCCTTAGGAGGCGGATGTTTCCATTCGTAGAATTGTGCCTCGTCCCCCAAGGCTCCATGGAATTGGACGGAGGCGCCATGCTCTAGGAGAAGTCGAACGACATCCTGGCTTCCATGACAGGCTGCTGTATGAAGGGGGAGGTATGTAAACGCCCTGAAATCCTGGTCCCACTCATCCCGTGGCCGCCAGTAATCGTCTCCATATCGCATTAAGCAGGTGCACAATGCAATGGAAAAATTGCTTTCCACGCTGTCGTCATGGCTCGCACCGTTTTGAGGTAGAAACTTGGCCGTCTCATGATGGTTGATAATGGCGGCGTAGTGAAGCGGTGAGCCTTATCCCTCGCTCCTAGTTTCATCTCCTGGCCATAACTTGTTACATCCATTGTAACGTCCTGGTATGCCGAACTCGGTTTGACAAGAGGATAACAGCTCATTTTGGTAGCAGGTTAACCAATCGAGTGCCGTTAAATCAGCCCCAGCGACCACTGCCATCTCGATGACCCGAAGTTGGTTCGTGACGACGTCCCAAGTAACAAGTCCTCGCTTAGTCTTCGAAGGCACATGGTCCTTATAGACAATGGGGTTCGCGATACTGTATGCTCCCTTACAGGTTTTCCCAAAGCGGTTGGCGTCTCTGGTACCTAGGTATCGGGTAATGTGATTGACGGTCTCGACGGGTAGAAGATTCAGGAACGATACCATAGCCAAGTCGATGCCTATGAGCCGGTCACCGCTCAAATTCTTGCGGACCGGTAATGTGAAGCGTCGCGATCAAGTACAGTCATTGCCTGCGGTTTTATTAGTGAACAACATGGCTAAAGGACGTGACTTCTGGGCTTACTGACGATGCTATCTTTTGAACCAGCAGCGGGATAGCGGGGGAACTGGAATAAAGTTATTCGGCTCTTCAAAAAGATTCGCCTCCAAACGCCACACGCGATGAAATGGGAACGAGAAGTCCCGGTCTATCTTACGAATGTATTTTCATAAGCATGAATGCTGCATGTGACAGTGTCTGTATGCAAAAGTGGGGTGTGCACACAAACTTTTGTCACATACCTCTAGCTGTACATCTCGGCAACTTGATCACGAAAGTTAATGAGAAAGGATAAGCAAAAATCAAAAGCAATCGGAAGTCAAGTCACGTAAACGGAGTCCTGGCCATCACAGAGTGGTGTAAAGAGGTAAATGTGTTCCATTCCGCTAAGCTTGCTGTTTGGTAACCAGGAAAGAAACGAGCAGTCACCTTCGTAATTTACCCCGATGTTCCCTCAAGGAATTTCTCGTCGAAGAAAGAAAGAAGAAAGAACTTACCTTGAACCAGAGAGTTCCTGGAACTCCGCTGGCCCGTTGAACCCACCGTACAATTGTACCAGACATCAAGACAGTTACAAAGAAAGGAAGAGAGAACGAGAACCGACCGTAATGATCATATTTGTTATAGAAAGGTAGGCAGATAATTGAGAGTTCGGTTGACACTACTCCTCCATTAACGGATCTAGCAAACCATAACCAAATTAGTCGAACTATGATACAGCTTGGGGGCGGCGAGACACATGACGGCAAAGATGTCTTTGTTACGATCCAATCGTTGAGCCTCATGTAAGCTAGATAGATTGACCAATCAGATAGGACCCGGGGTTGAAGACCAGTATATAAGAAGGCCTCCCGGCCTTCGTTATACCTGGTTCTTCAGCAAGCAATAGCTATCACAATCTATCAGTACCTTTTGGCTACTACACTGTTACTCTATTGTTCTATCCCAGCGATAATACTCCTGTGCTTGTAACGGTTCGTCACACGTTGCTTGCTCATCAATTTGCACACCAGTATTCTGGGATTTGCTGCTGCACCCAAAAGTTTCCAAACAATCAAGTTTCCTCGACCACCTTGACTCATCGTCATCATGTCCGGAAAACAACCTGCTGGAAGTTCCGCCAGAGGACTCGCTGGTGCTGGTCACCCGAGCACCGATTTCAAAGACCTTGAAACTGGCACCGACACCATGACAGGTATTGTTGACGACAATGGCGATCCCGTCAAGGCCGCCGACCTTCTCGCTAGAGAAGAAGCTCGCACCCGCAGGGCTACCCTCGTCCCTGCCATCACCAAAGACACCGGCGACGTCGAACTGCGCAACATCATCAACATGCTCCGCAACAGGATCAACGACCTCGAGGCCATCACTCCGACGGCCACGGTCGTTCCCAAGAGCACCATCAAGCTCAACGCCCCGCCCAAGTTCGACGGCACTAAGAAAGAGGACCTCCAAGGCTTCCTCACCCAGGCCCGCGCCAACCTTCGCTTTACCAACACCGTGGACTCTGTCCAGCAGGTCTTGTACGCCTCCTCATTCCTCACCGGCAAAGCCCTCGAGTGGTTCCAACCCACTCAAGCGGACTACCTCAACAACCCCTGGAACGAGATGCACATCGAGACCCAGAAGACATTCACCGACTTTGAGTACTTCGAGAGTTCCATCAACCAGGTCTTTGGACTCGCCGACAAGGTTCGCCAGGCCGAGACCAAACTGAACGAGCTCCGCCAGACCAAGTCAGCCGCATCCTATTCCGCCGAGTTCAGACAGCTCGCCTTCCGCGTTGACTGGAACGACGAAGGCCTCAAGTACCAGTTTTACCGCGGCTTGAAGAGTGACGTCAAGGACGAGCTCATCAAAATTGACCGCAAGACCAAGAGCCTCGACGAATATATGAACGAGGCCATCGTCATCGATAACCGCCTTTTCGAGCGAAAGAGAGAGAAAGGCGCTGGAGACAGTCGCCCTCGCGCACCCGCTAACACAGGGTACAAGTACCAGCGTGGAGGCAACAGCTACAACAACAGATCACGTAGCACCGCGTATGGCACTCACCCTGGTCCCATGGACGTTGACGCAATCGACAACCGCGACAACAATCGCAGAGGAGGTCCCAGCAAGGACAAGAAGTGCTTCAAATGCGACAAGCCAGGACACTTCGCCCGCGATTGCCGCAGCGGAGGCAACAAGCGTCAAGGAGGATGGAAACCAATTCCCACTCACTCGACCAATTCCATCAGCAAGAGCAAAGCAAAGGGCAGGGAGGTCGACAACATCGAGATCGACCACGACTTCGCTAACGCCCTCGCCGCACTTGTGGACGACGAACCTTCTCGTACTATTTGCATGATCGACTTCGAGAACGAACCAACTGACGACTACATGTCGATCGAAGAATACGATCAGTACGAACAGTATGAGCGCGGCCAATGCGATCCTGATCAAAGCGAAAGTGACCACGAGGACTACATCCATGGCACTGACATTCATCAGCTCGATTTCAACAAAGAGAATAAGCAACACCGCGGCCAAAACCCAGTCCGACGCAGCCAGTCCGTGCCGCCTGCGTCGCGTATGCTCTTGTCAGACGTCGACGAACGCGACGAATGGCCACTCGCCACTATTATCCGCAACGAGCCAGAAGTCCATACGGATCTATCGGATGTTATGAGAGATTCAGACACGGACACCGACGACCAGATGGATCGCAACGAGCAACTCCAGTCCGAGCGACCGACTTAACCAACTCGTTGACATCGAACGCGCAAGGGTCACCGAGCTCAAGATCCAGCAGCTTGCCTACAATCGCACCCGACGACAGCTCCATCGCGAAGACTGTCAACGATACGAGGATACATTCGTCGGTTCCACCAAGCACCCGGAGGAACTTATCTCCCTCATCCAATCTTCGTTGCAAGGACTCAAGAAGAAGGTCGCACAAGAAGATCGCAAGAGAAGAACCTTCAACTTGGACGAGAAGTACGATCGACAACTGGACAGCGAATACTACGCTGGACCAATTGATAGCGACGACTCCTTCATTGAGACCTGTCCGCCTAGACCCATGCTACAGTCGATCGGAGTGTCGGCCTTTGAGGCCAACGTCCACACTGTATGTGACCATCCTTGGTCTCCTCATGTAGGGGATCACCCTCAAGTCCATCCAGGACACCCGTCTCACAAGAAAATCGCCTGGATCAATTGTCTCTACGACGCTTGCCCCTGGCACCTGTCCTACAAGATGGAAAACGGGGATTTCGCCCCTGTTCGAGCGACCTATCACAAGGACTCCATCAACATGTGGGACGTGGGTCGATCACGCGATCGTGAAGGAGGAAAGCTACTGAAGCTACCCCTCAAGGATGGATACGGAAGAGACGGTATGTCTTCTCCCCACTCTCGCTATCAAGAATGCTGCCGAACCAACTGTGCAGTCCACATGGCCGACAAAGCACGACAATGGCACGCTAGGCAAGCATTGCAAGAAGAGAAGAACAAGCAGGGCCTCCGCAAGGAACAAGACAAGGAAACTGCAGCAGCATCGTCTTCAGACACCAGCACGGTCTGTGGACCCCCGACAAAGTCAGGGTCCCAGAGGAAACGCCGTGGTGGCCGCAGAAGACAGGGAAATGGCGCCAGCTCCTCGCGAGAGGACCGCGAGTAGCTGCACCGCCCCAGATCCTCGAAGTAAGTCGAGACGAGGACTCGATTTACGAAGTCCAGATGGCTTGGACACAGCCATTCACGGGACAAGCAATGGCGATGATCGATTCAGGATCGTCAATCAACCTCATTACACCACGGACGGTGAATGATTGGAAAATTCCATGGGTACTCAAGAAGAAACCCTACCGAGTGTACACATTCGAAGGAAAAAGTCCGAGCTATGAGCAGGGACAGGTACTAAGGGAAACGGTACCTCTCAAAGTCATCATCAACGGAGATGAACAAGAAATCGTCTTTGACATCACACCCATTGGCAAACACGATGCCATCTTGGGAAGACCCTGGCTCAGAAAGTATAACCCGGACATCGATTGGGTCAACGGAACCATCAAACAACGGAAACCCCCCGTCGACAAGAACCCAATCGAGGAGAAAGAAGTCTCAGTCACTGATAGAAAGGGTTGGCATCCTTCGTCACACGAGACAAAGCCACCATTAGAACCATCAGGAATGGTCATGTTCATCAACAATTACCCCGAGGAGGGACCACATCCTGAACCACCACCCAAGACTGCCGATGAGCGACTCAAAGACGTCCCACTGCAATACCGAGGATATAAGATATTCCGGTCGTCTTCTGAATGCACATTGCCAGCACATGGTCCATGGGATCATGAGATACCCTTGAAAGAAGGCGCCAAACCCAAATACCAGAAAATCTACCAGCTCAACGCGGCACAGATGAAGGCGCTCAAGGAGTATATTGACGAGAGGCTCAAATTGGGACACATCAGATAATCTCAATCTCCCTGGGGCTCCCCCATCCTTTTCGTACCTAAGAAAGATGGAGAACTCCGTCTCGTCATCGACTATCGACATCTCAACAGCGACACAATCAAGAATCGATACCCACTACCGCTGATCCAAGAGATGAGAGATCGACTCGGAAAAGCGACCATATTTTCCAAGTTCGACCTAACCTCAGCCTTCTCACAGATTCGCATGAAGAAAGGCGAGGAAATCAAGACGGCATTCCGTACCCCGTTGGGACACTACGAGTATCACATCATGCCGTAAGGTCTCACGAACGCACCTACATTGTTCCAAGCGCAGATCGACGCAGTACTCAAGCAGTTTGCAGGAGAATTCGTGATGGCCTACATCGACGATATCATCGTGTTCTCTGAAAACGAAGAACAACATCGGAAACACGTCCACAAGGTGTTGGCTGCCCTCGAAAAGGCAGGACTATCCGTCAACCCAAAGAAGAGCGAGTTCCACAAGGAACAAGTAGACTTCCTGGGCTATCGCATCTCTCCGGGTCAAATCCGCATGGACCCAACCAAGATCAAGGATATCGCTGAATGGCCAGCACCAACCACCGTCACAGGTGTACGAGGATTCCTGGGATTCGTCAACTTGTACAGACGCTTCATTAAGGGATTTGGAGGCATCGCTAAACCATTAAATGACCTGACCAAGAAGGACACTGCCTTCAACTGGACCAAGGAATGTGACGATGGCTTCAATAAGCTCAAGCAAATGATACTGGACGACCCAATCCTCATGCTACCAGATCCTGATAAAGAATTCGAGGTCGAAACCGACGCTTCCGACTGGGCTATGGGTGGACAATTAGGACAACGAGATGATCAGAATCGTCTTCACCCAATCGCATTCTTCTCTAAGGCATTCCGAGGACCAGAGCTCAACTACCCAATTCATGATAAAGAGCTCATGTCCATCATATGGGCCTTCAAGGAATGGCGACCGTGGCTCAGCGGAACCAAGGAACCAGTTAAGGTCTACTCCGATCACAAGAACTTGACATACTTCACTTCGACAAAAGAACTCAACCAACGACAGACTCGATGGTCAGAATTCTTGTCCCAATTCAATTTCAACATCTACTACCGCAAAGGCTCCGAAAACGCCAGGGCTGATGCCCTAAGCCGACGAGAGGACCTCAAATTCAACAAAGAAGTCATAATGTCAGCTACACTATTCCAATCAAACAAGGATGGGTCGCTACGACATCAACCAGTGCAACTAGACGACATCGACGATGATCTTAAGGTCTACAACGTCTCAAAGGGAGAACCTGACGACTGGATCCAACGAATCACAGACGCACAACACGAAGTAGATGACGAAGAAATCAGGACGCACCTATTATCCACAACCGAACCATGGCTGCACAAAGGAAAGCTATGGGTCCCGCCAACACTTCAGAAAAAACTCGTAAAGGACATCCACGAGTCTCCAGAAGAAGGCGGCCATGCTGGCATTGCACGCACAATCGCAAGGGTACAAGAGACATTCGGATTCGCCGGCATGAAAGACGTTGTAACAGAAGTCCTACATGAATTTGAGATCTGTCACAAGACAAAGGCGAACCGACACAAACCCTATGGACTGCTAGAACCCCTGCCAGTATCCGAAGGACCCTGGCAATGCGTTACTATGGACTTCATCACAAAGCTGCCCATATCAAGAGACCCAGCCACCGGCATTGAATACGACAGCATCTTAGTGGTCGTTGACCGCTTTACCAAGTTCGCCTACTTCCTACCATTCAGAGAAGACACTGGCGCAGAACAACTTGGCCACATCTTCATACGACACATCACCTCCAATCACGGATGGCCAAAGGAACTCGTGACTGACCGAGACAAACTATTCTCATCACGATTCTGGCAAGCCTTCATGAACAAATTAGGTGTCAAACACAAGATGTCAACAGCGTACCACGCAAGGACCGACGGTCAGACGGAAAGAATGAACCAAGTCTTGGAAGCATATCTGCGAGCATATGTCAACTACGAACAAGATAACTGGTCAGAACTTCTTCCGACAGCGCAAATGTCCTACAATAGCTCGAAGACGGAGACAACGAAGGTAACACCCTTCTTTGCCAACTTCGGCTATGAAATGAGCTCCCGTAGGGGATGGGACTCAGAATCACTCGTGCCCAGAGCACACATCCGCGCAGAAAGGCTCATTGAAATGCACGAAACACTGCGAGACGAGCTCACGTTCGTCCGCGACAGAATGAGCAGATATTACGACCGCACCAGATCGACAGCGCCGATCTTCAAGAGGGGAGACAAAGTTTATCTCCTTCGTCGTAATATCAAAACAAAACGACCCAGTGACCAGCTTGACTACAAGAAACTGGGACCCTTCAAGGTTCTCGAGAAAGTTAGCACCAGCAACTACCGCCTTGAATTACCCAAAGGCATGCGACAATGGCCTACATTCCACATCTCACTGCTAGAACCAGCACCTAAGAACGGCCAGCTCGATAACAAGGTCGAAACATGGAACGAAGGTGACGAGTTCATGGCAGAAGGCATATTGGACTCCATGATCGAAGACGGTAACATCAAGTACCTTGTCAAATGGGAAGGTTACGGACACGAAAGCAATACATGGGAACCCCCAGAATACCTCCTCAACTTCAAGAAAGAGATTGAGGATTGGCATCGCCAGAACCCTGACCGACCGAAGCCGCCAACCGCTCCAGAGAACCAGGAGACATTGCATTCAGCTCCTGTATCCAATTCGACTCCTCGGAACCCTCGACGACGACGTCGTTAGAAGGCCCACTCATTTCCTCTGCAAGATCCGCCATCCCACGATCAAAATACTCCTTCTGGCGACGCAACGAATGCCGCTTCTGCTCTCGAGTACGGATTAGACGACTCTGAAGAGTCGCAATCTCTCGCATCAACTTCTCTTCCTCCTCCTCCAACTGACGAGACTTCTCCATTTCCTTATCAACTGGAAGAAGTCAGCACCCCGTCAACACAGCAACCATGGTGACACTCACGTCGGGAATCCGGATCAATAGACACATCACAAGACACTTTGCGACGAACGCATTCGCTGCACGAGAGCGATTTCGAACGATCAACGATGCAAGATCGATTGTGTTGATGACAATTGGAACACGGCATTTCGGAAGCTCGACCAAGCTGCTCAATATGTCGAGCAAGGCCGTTAGTGGACACTCTCTTCTGAGTGGAACGCGACGATGAGATCCTGGAAGAAGGCATGATGAAGGATGGATAACAAGGAAGAAGAACTCACCAGCTTACGAAAAAAAAAAAAAAAAAAAAAAAAAAAAAAAAAAAAAAGGGTGACACAGGATTGTTAAAGAAGGCAGGAAACAAGAAAGAAGAGAAGCATTGGGGGCGCGACAGGCAGTAATGTAGCAACTAACAAAAAGTTGTTGGCACCTAAGCAACGGAAACAAACAAGTGTTATCTCTCAAAGGTACATTGTGGCGTTGAGGACAAAGCCACAGTAAGAGGGGCATCGTGTTACGATCCAATCGTTGAGCCTCATTTAAGCTAGATAGATTGACCAATCACGTAGGACCCGGGGTCCCGAGTCTACGGGACCACGGGACGGGGTTGAAGACCGGTATATAAGAAGGCCTCCCGGCCTTCGTTATACCTGGTTCTTCAGCAAGCAATAGCTATCACAATCTATCAATACCTTTTGGCTACTACACTGTTACTCTATTGTTCTATCCCAGCGATAATACTCCTGTGCTTGTAACAGTTCGTCACAGTCTTGCCACCGTTAGAAACTAATGGCGGCGACATCCCTGACTGTGCGGCATTTAACCACCAAGAAACCCATGAACGGCCCAAGTATGAAGTGGGTGTTTGAGTGTGAGAAAAGCGATGCCAGCTTCTATTGTGATATTCTTCCGTCACCATGGCATAAGCCACACGTGTTCCTTCACAAGCTGTTGTCCCGCAAAGCTGTACCCATGTTTTCCTCTGCAATATCTGCCTTCAGCTCCATATTCTCTCCAAGAACCGATTTTATTGAAAACCGTAGAACTCTCCTTAAGCACGGTAACAACCGTCGCCTCGGGAGCACATCAGGTCAATACAGGCAGTGGCCCCCGCCACCAGCATTGTGCTGTTTTAGGCACAGGTTAAGTGTGAAGACACGCATGTCTTCAGAACCTTGCTGAATGTCGACAAGCAAGCAGTACCCACTTAGAGCTAGAGTACACAAAACATGAACACCATACCTATCCTTATCTATACGCAGCAGCAAAAGAATATTCATGAAACTGGGGAGATTCACATGTCGAAGTGTAAAGACTCCTCTAGAGAACTCCGTTTGGTGCACCTTCAGTAGTCTGCCACATCGGAAATTGAACTCTGAGGATCTTGAAGAGCCTCCCGCGCTTGCCTTCCCAGGAGTATTCCGCATCCATGTTAACGTTGTGGTGCCAACTTGCCTTGATAAGCAACGGTAAGATGTTCTGATATTCCCTCTTCAAATCGGTGTAACGAACCGTTACAAGTACAGGAGTATTATCGCTAGAAAAGCACAACAGAGTAATAGAGTAGTAGCCGAAAATTACTGGTAGATTGTAATAGCTATTACTTGCTGAAGAGCCCAATATTTAAAAGGCTTAGGAGGCCTTCTTTCTATACTAGTCCTTTAGTATATACCGTTGCGCCGGCGAGGATATTCTCGGCTACTTAGCGCCCTCTTAGCCGTAGCCGCAGCGTCGTTAGTCTACAGCGCCGGGGCTTGGCGCGGCTCTGATTAGTCTACTACATATATAAGTAATCTCTTATTAAATTGTAATATAATGCTCCTTCTTTTATAGTTTTATTCTCGAAGCTATGATATAATCTTATAATAGTACTTATCCTATTTAAGTGCTAACGAAAATTAATTATACCCATCTTTTTCCTTTCTATTGTTTTCGCTTTTGGTATTTCGTATAACTTAGTGCTACTTATTATTTGTTATTTAGTAAATTCCTCTCTTTTTCCTAATAATAATTATAATAATTCATTGTCTTTCCGAACGCTCCCTGCGTTGTTGTCACAGGTTAACATTGGCTATATAGTGTGAATTCCGAGTTCTGTCTTGCAAGCAGAACATCATCTTATCTTTTGTAGGTTTGGCCGTCTGGGCATATGCACCCTAGCCTGTCATATAAAAGGAGTAAGATACTTTATTTAGTAAAGGTATAGTAGAATTTAAAAAGGATTTTTTTGGGAATAGAAAGTTAATACTTTAATAGTTGGTAATATACTTACTGGCAACGTCTTTAGTAACAGGGAACTTAATTAAATAAAAGAATTAAATATAATACTCTTTGGGGTTTTAAATTGATTAGTAGATTCAGTCGGTTAGAGTTCTAACAATGATGTGACGGCGCCGGCAGCCAGCGACCCACATGTGGGTCCCGCTGTCGCTGGTGCAACCAGGGTATTTATTTGGGTTTGAACACTTGTATCTAGTTCTCTTCCTTTTTTCTTCTCCCTATCTGAAATCTTCTGTCATAGATGGAATCTTAGCTTTGCCTTCGACTCTTCCATACTGTGCCCTTGCAGATACTAATCTTTATTTTTTTTTCCTTTTGAAATTAAAGAAGTATTTTAAGAGTTCTTACATATTAGTTTTTTAGGTATAACTTTTTCATTTATTAAAAAACTTTATTTTTCCGTCTTTAAGTATAGAGTTTAGTATTCTTCCCATTATAATTTGTTACTTTTGTCACAGCGCTGGCGGACCACTACATCACTAGGCTATGTTCCAAAATGATATAAGTAACCAAAGCTGGCAACTCGGTCGCTCAAGCGGTCTTATATAGTTGTGATGGCAATCGAGAGGCACAACTGCATGGCTGCCATCACATTCCCCCTCTTACATTGAGAGGTTCGCCCCAAACCTCGACCCCGTCAGGACAGCGTGCCAGCCTGCGACAGTTCCTAGGAGCCGATCGAACTCGAACGGGAGCTCTCAATTAAGGCCAAGGCGAACCTATATAAGGGTACCCAAGAAATCCGAGGACTTTTTCCAACTACAAGGTTCGAACTCGTAGCCTTTTAGCTTCGGTTAAATGTCACGGCGCTGGCGGACCACTACATCACTAGTGTCACGGCGTAACCAGAGGGCACGTTGTGTACGATTTGATTATCTTGGACTAAGAATATGAAGCTGAAGAGGGAAGAAATCCCAAAAGGGAACGCTCGATGCCAGAGCTGGGTTTTATACTCAGACCACAGGCGACAACCAGTGACAGCCAAACCCGTGAATGGGATGACCCAATTGAACAGCACCCATGTGAATGGGAGCCTTGATGGTAGGCATGTGACAGCCCAGATGGTGCCAGCCGTCACAGTCTGTAGCGGCGCGGCGTAGGAGATCCACGTAGAAGACGTTATGTGTGACAAGGGCAGTGTTCTGGGCTTGGAACAGTAGTTCAATTCCGCTGATAAACTACTTTGGTCTCGAAGGCCTTGTTGGTCCTTTCAACCTCTAGAGGAAGGCTGGGCTTCAAGGCCTTCTTATGCCAAAGGGAAACGGTACCTATCTAGTACGTACGGGACCTTGTCACCTGAGGCTCCAAGGCATCTAGCGATCTGCATACATGTAGGTCTTTGTCGTATGACACCAGGAGTGTGGCATATGCCCGTATGCTACCAGGAGTGTAGCATATGTCCGTGTGACACCAGGAGTGTGACATATGCCCGTTTGACAGTGTGGCATATGCCCGTATGCCACCAGGAGTGTAGCGTATGCCCGTATGCCACCAGGAGTGTAGCATATGCCCGTATGTTACCAGGAGTGTGGCATATGTCCGTGTGACATTATGCATCGCTCGCGGGAGGCCGGAGAGTTCGACTACGTACGGAGAGAGGACTTTGGAGATAGTATACTTAGCATGCAGCCAGTCGAGCTTCTTCTTGGGCGGTCGGTAGAATAGTTCTTGAGGTCAAGCCAGACTTTATCTCCAACTTGGAACCGCTCAGCCGGCTGGCGGCGCTGGTTAGCGTACTTCTCCTGTTCTTGGGCGGCGACGGCCATAGTTGCTTGACATAGGTCCGTGATTTGCTGCAGCTTTTCGACGAATTGGTGGGCTTTTTTCTCTGAAGCTAGGAGTGAAGTTGGGGGTTGCTCCTCAATAATAGAGATTGGCAATTCGGCGTCATGCTGATGGGAATGTTAATCCGGCTATTAATGGCTAACTGAGCCATCAGGCACCACCTATCCCAATCATCTTGAACGTGGTTGACGAAGGCACGAAGGTAGGCGTAGATCTCTTGATTCATTCTCTCGGGGCCGCCATCCGTCTGGGGATGGTAAGCAGTGCTGAGGAGTCGCTTAATACCCAGAAGTTCACAAAGTTTAGCCCAGAAGCGGCTCGTCCAATTAGAGCCTCGGTCACTAACAATGGACCTCGGCCACCCATGATGCCGGGCGAAGCATTGCAGGAAACGTTCCGCGCAGAGCTCAGCCTCCATTGAGGGCATAGGTTCAAGGATTACGTTTTTACTAAACCGGTCCTTGATCACCCACCAGCAAGTATTGCCATTAGACTCCGGGAGGTCCGTAATGAAGTCCATCTGTATCTCTCTGTAGTGCTGATCGGGTACTGCCAGTGGTTGCATAAGCCCCTTCTTTTGCTCTCTCCAAACCTTCATAGAGCCGTAGACGTGACAGTTACGGAGGAATTGCCTGACGTGAGCATTCAGGAGTGGCCAGTAGAAGTGCCTTATTAGGGCGGCAATGGTACCTTCTCTACCAGGATGACCGAGAACGTGGGAGTCATGAATAATTTGGATTAGAGTTGTACGAAGCGTATTGAGCTGCTGGGACTAATCTGTGAGGCTAATAGCATCCGATTCCGTACACACCGGGGCTCCAGGAATCCAGAGCCGGCCTTGGTATCGGAGCCGGCCGTGCGAGTCAATACTGCAGTCTGCAATCTGGATCTTGAGTTTGAGAGAGGGATCGAAGTGGCGCTCGTTGCTCTCAACCGCTGCTTTGACTTGCTGGTACAGGGAGTCCTTAGGGGCCGTTTGATTCCAAAGCTGCTGCAAATCCGGATCTTCAAACACTTTCACGCTTCCCCCCCCCCCCCCCCCCCCCTTCCCCAGCGAACTACGCGAGACGCGGAGATGTGAAGTGGAGAATAACTTTCAAGGGCTGCATCCGGAATCATCTGTAGGTCGCGGGCCTCCCGGTCCTCCTCTGTAGGCATATCCTGCTCCCAGCGGGACAAAGCGTCGGGGGCTACACTGTCCTTACCCCGGGCGGTACTTGATGCTGAAATTGAACCGTGACAGATATTCCGCCCAGCGAGCTTGACGTTCCGAGAGCCGCTGCATCTTCATAAAGTATTCCAAGTTCCGGTGGTCAGTGAGAATGATAAACGACTCGCAGCTCCTTAATTCAGCCGACCATTGCTCCAGACAGCTAATAATTGCTAGCATTTCCTTATCGTGAACAGGGTAGTTCCATTCAGCAGTATTGAGTTTCCGGGAGTGATAACCAACAACTGCTCGCTTGCCGGAATCATCGACTTCTTGAGAGATTACACCGCCCAAGGCAAAGCCACTGCAGTCCGTCTCGAGGAACGTCTTCCGATCTGGGTCAAACTCCGTAAGGATGGGGGCTCGAGTGAAGAGCGTTTTCAGCAGTTGGAAAGCGCTTTCACACTCCTTAGTCCATTCAAAAGTGACTCCCTTCCCGGTTAATGCCGTAAGCGGAGCGACAAATTTTGAGAACTGGGGTATGAACATCTGGTAGTAGTTAACGAACCCGAGGAAGCTTCTCACCCCCTTTTGCGAATTAGGAGGAAGCCATTCTAGGATCGCCTTGACCTTCTCGGGGTCGGCCTGAACGCCGACGCCAGCGTGAACAATGAACCCCAAGCACTTGACCTTCTTGACTGCGAATTCGCACTTATCGGGGTCCAGATGCAAGCCTGCGTCTAAGAGCTTCTCAAGTACCAAGCGGACTTTTTCCTCATGCTCTTCTTTCGTGCCTGAGGTATAGATTAAGACATCACCCATGTAAGCTGTGCAGAAGTCGTCCAAATATTCCCGCAAAATGTAGTTGATATACCGCTGGAACGTAGCTGGCGCGCCTGTTAACCCGAAGGGGACCACAAACCACTCAAAAAGCCCGTAACTGGTCCTGAAAGCCGTTTTCCATTCCTCTCCCATAGCCATGCGTATCTTGTGAAACGCCTGAACGACATCCACCTTGGTATACCACTTGGCTCCTTTCAAGACACGGAACGTCTCGCTGATGAGCAGTAGGGGATAGCGATCTGCTCTGGTGATAGCATTGAGAGCACGGTAGTCGCAACAGAAGCGGAGACCTCCTCCTGGCTTTCATACGAACAAGACTGGGGCTCCCGCTTCTAAGCTACTAGTGCGGATGAACCCTTTGTCTAGAAAATCCTTAAGTGTTTTCTTCAAGACTAGAAGCTCTTCGCGGGCCATATTGTAGAGCGGCCCAAAGGGGACTGGTAATTCCTTGCCATCGGGGCCCTTTTTGAGCTCGATCTTGTGGTCGACACCGGGACGATGAGGGTTGGCCTTGTCCGCTTCCTCTTTTATCCAGAGGGGTAAGAGATCATGGTACTTTTCGGGAATCTTTTCGCGGAGCTGTTCCTCAGTGTAGATTTTCTTCGGTTTTAAAGCTTTCTCAACGTCCCTTAGGCTAACTGCAAAAATAGCCTCTTCTGCAGCTCGGCCGCCGAACTCTTTCCGAAGCCGGCGAACGTGGCCTACGAAGGTGGTCGCCATGACGTGGATTGCGGACTTGATATCTTTGATGAACTGGGTGTCGGGGACCTGCTCGCCACCTATATGAGGAACCCAGTGATTGGTGATGCCCATCCACATCCGTTTCTCGTGGGGTACAGAGTAAGCGCGCATGGCCTTCAACCACGGCTTGCCCAGGATGATGGGGAATTCCAGGAGCAGAACTACATAGGCACAGATTGGGTGAACATAACCATCAACTTCGGCTAGGAAGTAAGCGAGTCCTTGTATTGTGGCCGCCTCCATTGCGGCGGAGGGTCCTTTAACGCAGCGAGACTTGATGGGAAAGATGGGGATTCTCAAATCTTCGACGACTTTCTCGCTAATCGCGGCATAGTACTGGCAACCCTCATCAACGAGGACGTGGAACAAGTCACGGTTGTTAACAACGAGTGGAATTAGCGTAGGCTCTATCTCCAAATGCGACTTTGACTTGAACTCTTCCACCTTGCCTAGTACATATGTTTGCTCCGGGGCCCGACTTCGCACCGGAGCTATTCTTTTCCCTGCTCGGAAGTGGAGCTCTCATCCTCCTCTTCCAAGAGCGGAGGGACCTCAATGGCGGTACCCTGGGTGCGGACATTGTTGGAGGGGGGAACCGCGGGCTGGTATGGGCAAGAGCCTACATAATGGCCAGAGGCACCGCATCGAAGGCAAAGGTTATTGTCTCGACGTTTCTGCCGTTCTTTTTCCGAGACCCACTTGGCGCGCTTAGAGGAATAGGTGGCCGGGTTTAAACCGCCTCGCCCTCGACTGCCACGACCTCTTCCAACGCGAGTCGACCCCATAATGGTGTCACCATCAGCATTTACCGGGGCCGATAGGGAAGAAGAGGTTGACTGAGGCTGGGATTGCGGCCCCTGAGTGTTACCAACGCTCAATGCTGGAAGGTAATAATTATTCGAGGAGCGGCTCCGATTCCTCTGGCCGCGGAGGTACTTGTGGTGATCCTCCTTGAACTCACTGGTCTGCTCATACTTCGCCGCATGGTACTGTAACTGGGCTACACAGGTGCGGTAGTCATCCGAGAGCGAGACTGTGAAGAGCTTGTCGAGAGCGGAGTCGCGCATCTGGTAGGCACCGAAAATGATGCGAATCTGATCGAGAAGGGCCACCGGGTCGTCGTCACCGCTAGCGGTTTTGGCGGTCCAAAAGCCTTCCAACCGCTGCTGTTTGTCGAGCGGAAGGGTGTCAAGAATCTCAATCCATGCCGCTTCTCGGTCGGTGCGTACTCCTGCCTTGATGTCGGCGTTGTACGTTTTGACAAGTTTGTTATAGTAGAATTGGAAAGTATGAGGTTGTCCATCCCATATGGGAAGTGTAAGTGGCTTTCGTCTGTATGAGGTGCCTTGGCTTGAATCAGCAGGGGCACCTCTAGCGGCCGAGGCCGCATTTCTGCTGGGAGCTCCGGTCACGGGAGCTTGGGCCGCGGGACTGAAGTCCAGTCGCGGGGCAAGGATAGGGGGTGGATTGGAGTTAAAGAGAAGGGACTTAACACGATCGCGGAGTGATGCACTTCCACTGAGTGCCTTCAAGAGCCCTTTCACGAGGCCGTCGCTGGGGGTACTGCTGTCTCCTTCTGGTTGTTCGCCGCCATCTTGGGAATCGTGGAACTCCTCGAATTCGTCGAGATCCATTTTGGTAAGTCCGACCATACTGGCTAAAAATGCCGCAACGCCGCGCTCTAAGCTGCTGGCTCCGTCTCTGAATGAAGTGAAATCCGTCTTGTCCGCTACTGCTCTCTCTCTCTGATAGGTGGTAGAACCTAATGTAAGGGGTACAGCATAGTTGACACAGATGCTGGCCAAAAGAATTGATAAGGTTCTACAAAGAGAGAAGAGGAGAAAAGGACACCCTCTGGGCAGTCTGGCCGGCTGTCCTAAAGAAGAGACGTGCGCGCGCACAGGCCAATGTTGCCTGCCGCGAGAGTGGAGCACTCGCCTGGCAAGATTGCCAGGCATTTCGGCCACGGGCACTAGCCACATGACATATAGTTTTTTTTTTTTTTATTAATTCAAAGAAATATAAGAAACTGTTATTAAATAAATTAAACGTAAACTAATATTGTACAAATTGTAATAGACTAATTATCTTATACAATATTATTTTAATTACAAGCAGCGTACTACATCAGCCAACTGTCATGGGGCTGGCGCCTAGGGGTGTTTGCCTGGCTTGAACTCTATGAAAGCCAGGCCTGCCCTCTGACTGGGTGCACTCCTGGGGTATGCCGCACGAACCACATTTTCGACCTTGGCGTTTCTAGCACCTTCGATATACGCACCTCTCTTGTGTATTTAGCTGTAAGCTCCATGCCATACTGGCACAGACTTCCCTTTTCCTCTTTGTCGAATATTATCACTTTCACCAAGGCCTACCTGTGTGTATACCTCGTAGAACCCTTACACCAACAAATTTAATAATAATTCTATAAAATTGTATAAATTATTAATTCGTAATAAATTAATTAATGTTTTGTTTGCTGCAATGCCTTAACTAGCCTATAATAATAGCATATCACGGGCAAAGGGTCGATGGTAGATGTGAATATGCGTAATTGCACGAAGGAGAAAGGAAGAGAGTGCAGACAAGTGCCCAGAAGGCTGGCCTTATGAGGGCAGTCCAGCTGTGGGCCCAATTGTGGGTTCATGGCTGGGAGCCGTCATAGCCAGCCTACTGACAGCGACAGCAGTCTCAGAAGCTGCTGTGCGCTGGCACAAGGCACGTGACTAATCACGTGCAACGACACAGGCTACCCCTGTGACATAGCACCAGTATTAAAATGCTATAGTTAACTATGCACTTGTAGCAGAGCGGAGCGGAAGCGATAGGAAGTACAATAGCAGTGCTGAAGGAAGCTGTCATGGGGCTAGTGCCCGCGGCTGAAATGCCTAGCAATCTTGCTAGGCGAGCGCTCTACTCTTGCGGCAGGCAACATTAGCCTATGCGCGCGCACGTCTCTTCTTCAAGATAGCCTGCCAGACTGCTCAGAGGGTGTCCTTTTCTCCCCTTCTCTCTTCGTAGAACCTTATTGATTCTTTTGGCCAGCATCTGTGTCTCTCAACTGCTATCACAGCTATATAAAACCACTTGAGCGACCGAATTGCCAGCTTCGGTTACTTGTATCCTTTTGAATCATGGCCTAGTGATGTAGTGGTCCGCCAGCGCCGTGGCAATAAAAGAGGTCTTAGAGAGAACTCTGCTCTCAAGACAGAAGAGTACAGTAGACTCTGCACTGTGAGAAACAACTATTATAGTGAACTCTGCACTATAGGAGTAGACTATATTGTATCGCTTGGATGTACTTGCTTGCTTGCTTAAGGAGTAAATAACTAAAAAAGTGAAGAGGTCTTTATATATACGAACGTTAAGTATCTAAAAGTATCCAAAATGTAAGAGCGTTTGTAAGTTGATAGGAGTGCTTATAGGAGCATTATACTATGAAAGGAATGAACTGAATTTATGAGCTTCTGGTGCATTCTATGATGACAAATTAGTCTGCAGGGAATGCTGAATAAGTTAGAGAATCCCAGAATATAATAGCAAAATCTTTGTATTCTAGCACGTTTTGTAGAGGCTGAGTGGACTGATTCCGTAGAAGGAATAGTTCAATCAGTCTTTTATACTATAAGGTAGTACAAGGCAGTTACAAGGCACAGTACTAGCCACACGTTAACATTTTTATAAAATTGTCGCTTCCTATATTATAAGCTGCTATAAAATTTTAGATTAAAAACTAATTCTATTAATAACTCATTCTCGTCTTATATAAATAGGATCCAACTATAAATAAATAAGTACTATTGCTATAGAAATAACTTCGTAAAATCAAAATCCGTTAGATAAACAATACTGTCATAGCCCAGCTAGACGGGTCATGCCTTATCAAATAAGCCGCACGGGTACGAGAGATGTAATTAGTTGTAGATTAGATAAGAAATAGTGAGTTTGTGGCACGGCTAGCCCTAGGAGCATATCTCCCATCGTTAGCTGCGCGCGTAACTCTTACTAATATGAGAATCGTAGGATTTACACTCAATGCAGAGGACCATGAGAGTGAGGCTATATTGTGTGTAAATAAAGGGTAAAAAAGAGATTGTCTTCGAAGAAAGGCCTGGCTTCCAGCCAGCCGTCTGCCCGCAGTAGATATGCAGTGCAGCGAGCTAGGTGGCCCGAGCGCTGGGCAACGGCTGGGTAGGCACCAGAGCCTCCATGGCAGCCCAGCTAATCTGGGCTGTCATGACTAGTCTAAGCTATAATACAGGGTATTGCCAACGATGCTAGGAATCCAGGGATTCTGGTATCACTTACCTTTTGTTTTATTCTTTAGCTGTAGATTCTATGTTGAATGTCAACAACGCTGCAGCCCTGTCTCGCTCGTTACGTGCCTTTACAAATACTAAAGATGAAAAGCAGTCTTCTTTGCTCTGAGTTACTTAAGTAGCAATTTATACCTATACTCTAGTAATTTTCAAAACTAATATAAGATCCCTTATACTTATAAAGTGGAAGAAGCAAATAAAGTAGTTTTAGTTACAAAAACTAATTACTACCCCTTCTAGTTTTTTATTCAATAACGTATAAAGCTCCTACAATCTTCCCCTCCTCCTCCCGGCCCCTCCCTCCTGAACTTACTTATACTAATTTATATAATAGAACGTAGTAGATAATTATGTATGCTTTAAACTAACCACTAAAAGTATACGCAAAGGTTATCTTCTCAAATAAGATAGTTTATTTAAGGATAAAAAACTATTTTACTAAACAAACTAATAGGCCGGGTAACCTAGGGTAAAAGGGAAAGAGGTACGGGTCCCCATGGCAAATTTAAAAATTATGATGGCAGCCTTGCGGTTGTGCCTCTCGACTGCCATCACAACTATATAAGACCACTTGAACGACTGAATTGCTAGCTTCAGTTACTGTCATGGCGCTGGCGGACCACTACATCACTAGGCTATGTTCCAAAAGGATACAAGTAACCGAAGCTGGCAATTCGGTCGCTCAAGTGGTCTTATATAGTTGTGATAGCAGTCGAGAGGCACAACTGCAAGGCTGCCATCACAGTTACTTATACCTTTTTAGAACATAGCCTAGTGATGTAGTGGTCCGCCAGCGTCGTAACAAAAATACTACTTCTATATATACTTTAATGGAGCAAAACTATTCCCAATACAAACAGGGCCCTAATATCAAATAGTTTGATACTCAAAATGCACGCAGTGTACGTAGTTGTATCGAAATAGCTGATGATAAAGAAAAAAAACAAAATAATCAAATGTTGGATAGAGAGAGCTTGAGCAATACAGTAAGAAGCCGCCTCTAAACTTACAAGATTTCACAACAATGAATTTGAGTTTAGCGATTAGATAATTAAATAAAGCAGTCAATTTGCTATAATTTAGATTCAATACTATTGATTTATTTTAAAATTTAAACGACTTTAATTGGGTTAAATTTGTGTTATATAAATAGGTAATTTATATGGTAATGACTATTCAAAACGGTTAGTTTTACCGCTAAAATTCGATAATTTACATAACAGCTGACATATGTAGGGGTTGGGGTGCCGCTCCGTTTGCTTAGGGTGCGGGTAGGTTTACTCCAACTCAATCACAACAATAGAATGAGCGGGTGTCCTATTTTCACTTAGTCTACCGGCAGTCGTGTTGTGGATACCGATCGGTGGCTATTTCACAAAAAGAAAAGAGAGAAAGTTCAAACTGAAATTACCCATAAAACAGCAATGAAAAATACGGAGAGGAAGCATGCAAACAAGGCGAGGATTGATTTCGGAGGACATAGCAGAGAACCAGGGAGGTGACTTCAACATGGCTGTGCAGGGACTACACCTGAACCTTGAGAGTAGATTTCTAGAATTTCAACCGCTGACGCCCCTATTCCGTCCCTTGACCTCTACTAAGAACAACCCCGTCTTCCCAGATAGCCAGCTCTTCAATCAAACTCTAACACCCCGCTATAGACAAGGTACTCATCAAGATTCTTCCACAAAGCCCTATTATTCTCAAATCCTTCAGGAGCCTTCCACCCCGGGAACGGGATCTCACCCCACTCCGGAAACCGGATCTCCAGAATCCAACTAAGCTTCAAGTCAACCTTTCCCCACGTATACTCATCATCCAATCTAATATTCGCCCATTTATAGGCTTCGATGAGCGCACGAATCGTCTGCGGGCGGATGATCGAGCGAGAGACGAAATAACGCGCCTCCACACCCTTGCGGACGCCCTTATTTGGAGGAGTCTGCGGGGTCTTGGTAACCGACTGCTCCATCCATAGATAGCGCACAAGAAGATTGTGGCCTTTTCTGTTTCGAAGGTCAAGTCGAGCGCCTAGGTCCACAAGCGACTGGAACAGATATTCTGGCCTTGGGCAGTTGCCACCAATCAGGTACTCCAAGGGCGTGTCTTTGTTTGTAGGATGGTCAAAGAGAGGAGCGTTGAGCTTCAGGCCATAGTCCTGGACAAGCATGCGGATAATGGACTTGACATGCTTAACGTGGCTCTCCTCCATACCTGCTTCAAATTCCACTGCGTCGGCAAAGAGTAGGGCAGTATCTGATCCAATGACGCTGCGGACCTCAGGGTTTAAGACTTCAAGGCCAGCTTTGAGGAGGGCCAAGGTGTTGTCGTACATGCCACTGCGAATACAACAATGCATCCAATCCTGTGAGTAAACATTCCATGTCTCCATGGCGCCAAGTTTTGCCAGCTTTGCGATGACAGCGGCATTGTGCGGTGTCGAACAGGCATTCTGTATAGGGGTTGCATATCCGTATTCCATTCCATCGATGTCGATATCGGGACATTGTGCGATCAAATCAATCATGGCCAGATAGTCAGTGCCTTTTCGGACGAGAATGTGAAGAAAGTCGTTGTACGGATAAGTGGCATTCGCCCTTGCAGCAGCCTCTACTGCGTGACGGTAACTGCCATGAAGATAGACGCTGGCTCCGTGTTCCAGAAAAAGCTTGGCGACTTCAGGACTTTTGTGGCAGACTGCCGTATGTAAAGGTAGGGTGAAATAATCTTGATGGTGTTTGACTAACTCTTCCTCTTCTTCTGAGTCTGCGTCTGAGTCATCGCGTGGCCAGTGCCAAGTCTCATCTACCCAGTGGCACGAGCACATGTTCAGTGCCCAATTGTCCAGCTCAGGGTTGGTATCGTGAAGAGTTGCGCCTTTTTGAAGGAGGTATTGAGCCGCTTCACAGTTGTTGGTCATGGCGGCGAAGTGAAGTGGCGAACCATTCGCGTTGTGACTCGCTGCTCTAGCCAACGACCATTCATCGGGGCCGTTATCACAACGCTCAGGTATGTGAAAACAAGCCAACCAGTCGGGGGCGTCGACATCTGCGCCAGCCTCCACGGCCTTCTTAATGACCTTCATTTGCCTCGTGACTACACCCCAGGTAATTGGGCCTGGCTTTGTTGACGTGGGCACATTGTCCTTCCAGACATGGGGGTCAGCCCTCCAGTAGGCCGCCCAGCAGGTTCGAGCGAAGTTGTTGGCGTCACGGGTGGGGAGATACTTGACAATGTTGTCGACCGTTTCGACAGGGAAGACACCCAAGAGGGACTTCATGGTGATGACAATCGGGGGTTGGTAATTATCTCAAGCCTAATGCCGTACGGCTGGCGTCTTGGTCAGCATAGAACGTCAAAGCAGTGCCAGCGGGTTTCCATACAAATATGCCTCGGTTACGAGTCAGGAAGACTCAAGATTTTACTTGAACTCTTCTCGAGGGGCGCTGGCGAGTTGCAATGTAGCAGCTTATCTGCGATGTCGAGGTCGAGGCCCTGAAGTGGACACGGATACGTCGGGCCTTTGGTTTGATGATATCCGTTGCAAGTCGCCGAGTGGCGGACGCAACAGATTTCAGCCAGGGTGCGGTTATCGTGGGTTGATGTAAAAGGACGTCGAAGAAGTGCAAGAAAAGAATATCAAGTCGAAAAAAAAAGTCCAATACAAGTAGATGGTAGGCGGGCTATTGTGTCATCTCATGGAAGGTGCCTCAATAGGCAAAATCTGTACACCAGAGTCCCGAAATCACATCCTACGGTGTGTGTCCCGCAAGGTGCATTTCTGTGGTCCGAAAGGCGGCATGTCAGTGGGAGAACAGAGGTGAAATTATGGGAGCAAGGACTTGGGGAAATGCTGGATTGGCGGCCAGGTTCAGGAAGAAGGAATGGCGGGTCAGACCAGGTCGACGTACTCGCTGATGCAAAACCCAAGTGAAGTGCTCTTTCCAAATGTACAAGAAGGCTTACCTAGTCAAGAGACGCAGCAAGGTGACTGACGATAGGTAGATAGTTGTATGTCCCGCCTCTCAGCATGTGGCCCACCCGGACGCGAAGTTGCACAGTGAGGAGGACGGGAACCAATGTGCTTGTGATTTCGATGGATTGACTGATTTGGTGGAAGAAGACGAAGAGGAAGAGGACAGGACAGTCAATCTCCTGCCAATGCCCTAAAGGTGAAAACTGTGGTGGGGGACAACGGAACCTACCTAGAGTGGAGACAATCGTCCACCGTACTTGCCGTCTTTCGCATGCGGGCGAACTCCCACCTAAATCCGTACCTGCC
Source organism: Sordaria macrospora (assembly GCF_033870435.1). Classification (NCBI taxonomy): domain Eukaryota; kingdom Fungi; phylum Ascomycota; class Sordariomycetes; order Sordariales; family Sordariaceae; genus Sordaria; species Sordaria macrospora. The sequence continues at coordinate 4,667,226 of NC_089372.1, read as the reverse complement.
GATTTTCGTCACGGTCGGCGAAACACGAAGAGTCGACCTAGGCCCAGGGGTAACAGGCCTGAGTGATTCAATATATCGTCTCTCACTTCCCACAGTGGGAAATCTGCCTTACTCAGGCCGGCCAAACGTCCCCTGACCTTAAGTGGAAGATGATGTAGAGCACATCAATTCAAGTGTGTTTTTCCCAGACGACAACTTGACAACAAAAAGATGGTTGAGCAAAGAATCGCTGTTCGTCAGCTAGGATATTTTAGCGATGGGCACGTGCCGACATCAACATCCGCTCGCAGCTTCGAAAGATCACTTCCCACCATGACCATTCGCAAGACCATTCGCCAGACCATTCGCACCGCCATTCATCTCTCTCGCCCTCTCCTCCCTCCACATCTCCCTCTCCTTCTCTGTCACCCCCGGTCCCTTGTAAACGCTCCCATAGATCCCCGTCGCCCACTCATGTCCTTCCCCCATTCTATCCTCCTTCTTCACTCTCCTCCTATACCACCGTCCATACACCAGCAGGTAATACAGCCTAAAGCTCAACAGGGCAAACCCATCCCGTTCGAGATCCTCGGGGTACTGTGCCCCCAGATCCACCGCGGCTGCGATCCCGCTCATGACCGCCACCTCGTGCGCGTTGATCATTGTCCATGAGCTCGCGAACCGTGTGTGTCTCCTGCCCTGGAGTAACGGCATCCAGGGCACTACAAAAACGTAGTGCGTCCACGAGTGGCACAGCTGATGCCACCAATCCTTGCGGATGATCTTGGACTCATCGATCTCGGTATCTGTCCAGAGGTGTCCGTCGCGCTGCTTGTTGAGGTAGATAGTCTGGAACACGTGGTTGTCGAAATCGACCTCGGGCGGGAACTGGGCCTGGTAGTTGGTGCAGTCGAAGCCCATCTCGAGCTTGGTCAGGTCGGCGTCGTAGGGCTTGATGTAGTACATGGGGCGGAAGTTGTTGCGGGCAAAGTCAACGCGAGAGGAGTGGTCGACGCCCGAGAGGGAGCTGACGGCCTGCGACTCGTTGAAGAAGTTCTCGTAGTGCTTGCGCATGTAGACGGAGTCCGTGTGGGTGATGGTGATGTCGTCGGAGAACTTGGCGGAGCCTAGGACTTGGCGCTCGCGGAGGGAGGCGGTGCGGCCGAGAAGGCGTTTGGCTGTGTCGGCACTGGAAGGGATCGTGTGAGACGGTGTCGGGAATGGGGAAGGTATAGAAGGGCTTACAGGCAGCAGATAACGATCTCGTCATAGTGTTCGGTTGTCTCTTCGGCGTTGGCATCAGCGTTCATGACCGGATCCTCGGCTGTCCAGGCGCTCGTTGAGTTATGGTTGTCCGGCATTGGGGTTCGCTTGATAGTCTTGACCACCACTCCATCCTTATCGCGACTCAATATCTGGGTTACCTCGGTAGACAGCCGAATGCTGACCCCTCTCTTCACAAGATCTTTGCGCCAGTCCTCGTAGAAATTGCCAAAGTTCGGAAAGACGATCATGGGCGGCATGTTGCTAGCGATGCTCTCCTTATCAGCCGGGTACCACATCCCATATGTCGGACTGGTACAAAGTCGTTCGAGGATGATGGTGGGCACGTCAGGCGTGTAGTTCCCGGTGCCCAGAAATAGGGCGACCATGGGCAGAGCAACCGTGTTTGCGAACTCGTAGCTGAACCAAAAGAGCTTCATCAGGTACTTGATCGGGAGCAACGCGAAGATCAACTCGAACCATCGGACAAAAGAAAGCATCCAGTAAAAGCGCTTGACCTCGCTCTGGTGCCGTTCCAGTAGCTTAGTCGGATAGACGTTGGTCCAGAAGCGATGGTCCTTCCCGAAGGAAACTTGAAGGTTGACGGGATTGGCGGCGTAACCTTGACGGGCGAACATGGTCATCGTATGGTGGAAGATATAGGAGCCGCCCTGAACGCCTTGGTTGAGCCATGATGCGCCGTGCTTCTTCTTATCGATGGGAATGGAGAAGGCTTGGCCACCGCAGTAGTCGGCGGCTTCGATGACGGTCACGTCGAATTTGTCCGGGTGGTTCGCTAGATGGGAGGCGCATGTCATGCCTATTTACCCAAGATCATCAGCATCTGGAAGCGAGGAGTTGCCGATGATATCAAGAAGCCTTACCAGCAGCACCTGCGCCCACAACAAGCACCCTCTTCTTCTGCTCTTCCTTCGCCATATTGGTTGGAAGCAAGGGCTCTTGCTCTGCGGATTTCCAAAGTGGCATCAAACGGGTCGAAAAGGGAGGTCGGTTGGATATCACCTTGGAATTGGCGCTGAAAAGCTGTGCGCGCATGGCATAAAAAGTGTCAAGTCATCGCGAGTTGGGCTATGAATGGTGATATACACAGCCATCATGACAGTAGAGTGGAAAACAAGCAGCGCTCAGCAAGCAGATGAAATGCGTCATGATGTCTCAACCGGCTTTTGCATTTCCAGATGCGATTGGCTTTGTCAAGGTGGTCAGAGCAAGTTTCCACACGGTAGGGTATCGATCGTAGTTGGTGCCGATCTCCACAAAGATCGTTCCTTTCATTGCTTTTGCTTTGGCCGCGATACCGGTACTTTCATTTGATCTTGGGTGATGGGGAGGGTGTCGGAGGTCAAAATAAAGTTAGGCGGGGCCTGGCGATGCTGTTGCGGGGGAGCGAGTGGCCCTGTTTGTCTCGCAGGCATAAGCATTTAGGGTGTTGTGCTCGAGCCACCTATTTCCGTCCCTTCAAAGGGTGACGACACCGCAAGGTCGAACGGTTGCACAAGCCCTGTTTGGTTTCTAGGAGAAGATAATTGAGAGTCAGAATGTGCAGAAAGAAAATTCATTGCCTTTTGAACTACATCTGTCATTTCCAATGAGCTTAGGATGGGTCGCAAGCTTGCCGGCCGGCTGCAAGCTAGACAGTGGAGCTTATATGCTAATGTTCCAAACTTTTGCCTCAACGAAAGTTGCAGGGTTGTGTAGTGTAGTGGTTATCACTCTGGATTTTGAAGCTCTTCAATTCTTCCGGTAACCCCGGTTCGAACCCGGGCACGACCTCATTTTTTGCCTTTTTTTTCAACCTTACTGAATGCTCGTAGCGTCTATCCCGACCGAATATGGCGTTGTTCCTTTTTTTTTTCTTTTTTCGCGTATGTGAATTATTCTTTGGTCACTGTGCTGTAATGAGATGTTAAACAGTTCGTCAGCGTCAGGATCAGGAGTGGCCATTAGTTTTCCGATTGTACATTCATTAGACTTAGAGAAACATTTGTTGACTCATTCAACATTCGTCATAAGGTTTTCATGCAGGAACATATTCTATCGAAATCATCAGAAAGCATGAGTGTTTCCGTGTTACTCGCTAGCTGGTACCGCATCTCCCTATCGTACATGTGCAACATTCCTTCCTCTTTCAAATCGACAACGCATAGACCCGTAAAGGCTCGGAACTTAACTTGATAAATCCTCGAGCTGTCGTTAAGATGACTGTTCCTCCTCGCAAATCTCAACCAATTGCCAAAAACATTGACCTTAACGCCGCTGACCACCTCCGCCACCTAACAATCCTCCGCCGCCTCCACCGCCTAATAATCCTCCTCCTTCACCTCCACCGCCCAAGCCGCCAAGAACGCCGCCCAACAACCCTCCAACACCATTGGTAACACCACCAACGACATCACCAACTCCTCCAAGCAGGTCGCCCTGTCCAATCTTTCCGACTCCGTCACCTAGGCCGCCAGTGATACCGCTAACGGCACCACCGACACCACGGCCGAGCCCTCCGACCACTCCTCCGAGTGGTCCACCAACTGCGTCGCCGAGGCCGCCGACTGTTCCGCCAACGGTATCGCCCTGTTTGTAGCGCAAGAAGGATTGGCAAGTCAGCAAGCGATCGGTTATTTGGCGGTCAGACCGTCCTGCGTCTGGTTCAACCATTGCCAGATCCTCGACTCTTTTTGCCCCTGTTATCCGAACACATGATCAGATGGAGCGTTGAAGATAGGAAATATGAAGTTGCGACGAAGGAAGGGGAAGTGGAGGGAAGATGGGGTGGAAAGAAGGTGAAGGATGGAAACAGAAAAACAAAAGGGGTCCCAGCAAAGGTCATAACCACCAAAGAGAAGCAAAAAAAGCAATGACGAAATGGCAAAGGGAAATTCAAGCTTACCAGTCCTTTTCCGACACCTCCCACAGTGTTACCCAATCCTGTCGTAACCCCACCAACCGCGCCCAGCGGGCCACCCTTCGCCAACCCATCTGTCGCTCCCGTCACTGTCTGTCCCAATCCTCCCGTCGCCGCACCAAGTGTATCGCCAACACCACCAGCCGCCGCACCAACAGTCTTGCCCACGCCTCCACCAAGTGCGCCCTCAGCCGTGCGTCCAACAGTATCGGTAACGCCCTTGGCCACCTGGCCGGTAGTATCGAGCGCACCGCCGACAGTCTTGCCAACGTTCCCGACAAACCTCGAAGTAGGAATCATCGCCTCGGGCGCGTACTTCTTCTCCTTCTTCTTGGGCGCTTGGGTCTGTTGTTGTTGTTGTTGATCCAACTCAAGCTGCTGCTGCTGCTCAACCTTCTTAGCCCGCTTGGCCGCCTCAGCTTCGGCAGCGGCGGCAGCCTTCTGGCGCGCCGTCTGCGGAGTCGGGACGTGGACCTTGGGCAGCACAGTCTCGGGCTCGACCTTGGCGGGCTTGGAAGGGTTCATGGCCTCGGACTTGCGCACGGCGCGCTTGATGTGCGCTGTCATGGTAGCCGGGCGGATGTTGGGCTTGGGGTTGCCGTCGGCATCGAGAGCGGGCGCGTAGGGTTTGGCTGGCGCGAGAGGCTTGGCGATTGAGGAGCTGGTGGCAGCGGCGACGCGGGCACCGTGGCGAGTCAAAGAGCCGTCGGGGTTGTGATGATGGTGGGCGTGGTGACGACGACCGTGGCGGTGAGAGCTGCTGCTCTCGTGCTTGCTGCTATCGTCAGGTTGTGTCGAGGTATGCCGTCTGTGGCTCGATGTTTTGGTCGTCGTGGTGGGGGCGTGGGTATGGTGGCTCGAGCTGTGCGTATGGGTATGGCCGGATGACGATTTCTTGGTGCTTGTTGAGGGCACTACCTTGTGATGATGGGTGTTGCTGCTGTGAACCGCATGTGCTTTCTTTTCGGCCGGGGCCGAGGTGGAAGCAGTCGGCTTCTTCTTGACGGCATGATCGATTGTCGAGATCTTGTTTTCGTCGATGGCCTTCAATTTTGGCTTCTTGACAACGTTGTCGGTTGTTTCCGCGAGTGGCGTTGATTTGGGCTTTGTCGATGAGCTGCGATGCTTCACTTGTTTGACTTCCTTGGGTGCATCTGCCGTTGTCGTCTTCGTTGTTGTCTTCTTCACCTTGGGAGTAGAAGCTGTTGGGTGGTTCAGTCCCTTGGGTCAGCCTGTACACCGAAAGGGGAAAGTGGGACCTCGACTTACAGACCGCAGCGGACGGCTGCGTCTTGACCGCTGTTGCCGTCGGCATGTTACAGTAGATTTAGGTTCTGGGGGTAGTGGATAGGGCGGCTATCGAGACCGTTGAGATATAGTGTGTCTCGGAGAGTTTTTTGACTTGAAATGCGACGATCCGATCTCTTTGGAAACAAAAGTCTTCTAGAACAGACACCCAGGGTTTTGGGTCTGATATAGGTCGAGATTTGGCACATTGTCACAAGACCACCTACATCCATCACACTGGGCAGCGCACCGGGAATCGTCAGATTATGACGCCCAAAGAGATACAGGATTCCCTGAAACCGTGGGTGACGTCAAAGCGTCCGAACCCCGCGCGATTGAATGACTGCTCGGCGAAAAGAGTGGGCGCAATCGGGTCAGAATCAAGAAAGTATGGGAAGCGAGGAAGAGGATGCCATGCAGAGATGGCTTCCGTCGATGTGATTCGCGAGAAGCCTCTCCACTCGCAACGAAGTGGTGTCCTCGACTGACAACTACTTGCCACATCCATGAACAAGCCCCGATTGGTGATCACTTCTGTCCGAGTCAGCCACATCACTTTCTCAAGAGTATTTTCGACGACATCCATGATTTCACCTTTGGGAGGCCTTGTAGTCGTCGTCAGCGGATGGTCCATCCCAAAATGGCAAGGAGCATGCCAAGCTTTTGTAGGTAGGGTTAGGGTACTCCTAATCGAGGCCGACGAAGACTTCACTGACGACACTATCATGAACAGAAAATCAACAATAGGGTCTTGTAATTCATTGCTACCTATTTTTCTGAGCCTGGCAAAATGTCAGTCATTGCTCGACATTGACCAAAGGGACAAACATGACCGACAGACAGGATGCACGAACCCTTCACCACGCCCCAAACCAAAGACAAATGGCCCCAGCGTCGTGGGCTATCGCTCAATAACTATTTCCGAGGGAGAAAGCCTTTATTAAAATGTGATGGAGAGAAGTCTCAATTTCCGTTCCGTTTCCCTCGCCGTCGTCATGAGCAACCGCCTCCGCAGCAGGCAAGATCACAGCGGGACCACCGTGAGCGTTGCTCCTGTTCCAGGTCGCTCCGCGAGTGTTACAGCCATGGGATCCACGCCAAAACTAACCATGAGCTGAGGATACTCCTTCATCAGGCACGCTCTGGCCTTTCCCGCCTCTGGGGGGTATGAGCAAAACACCCACTCGATGGTTCTCTCCTCCGCATTCACATCCTTGACGTACACATCTTGTGTTTTGAACTCCAAGTTTCTGCAAAGAAATTTATGAAGATGATGAACATCGACAATTTCTCGATTGCCCCTTATAACCAACACCCGGGACTCAGCAGCAGGCAGTTCGTGCAGTGATACCTTATAGGGTCTACGGCGTTGTAGCAAATCCAGGCCATCAATGCTCCTATAACCAAATGCCATTCGTTGACCAGTGCAAAAACTTTCTCTGCGGCTTCTCTCGTGAACATGATCAGTTTGGCCTCCGCATATTGAAGATCAAGTCCTTGAGGCGAGATGTGGCACTGAAAGACTTTGCCCAGAGGTCCATGCAATGAAAGAGCATCAAGTCATATTTTTTCAGTTGTGCCTCGCGGCAGATTGGTCACTGTGAGATTGCAGCTTTCGGACGGTGACACGTTCCTGATCACCCTCGAGTGAATCTCTTGCGTTGCTTCTTCCGTGGCCGCGTTGGCAGAGTTGCTTCCCCTAATGCAATCCATGAGGACAAAATCACGTCGTCTGGCCGGTTGAGTGGGGTGCTCTGTTAGAGATCTTGGCAAGTCGCTGTACTGAGATCAATGCCAACTTGGTAAAGGTCTGCTAGTGTTCGATTGAGTGATGATGGACTAAGGTTGATGTTGGGTTGAATGTGTGCTCGAACTAGGAAGAGCAAGATGCCTGGAGCTGAATTTGATCAACCAGGTTGATCTCCTGTGATAAATACTCCCACTTCCGTGTACCGTTCTTGAACTGATGCTTTAAACGGAACGTTAGTTCCACTGTGTTATGGCGCTGCTTATAAAGGCCTGCTGACGGCAAGAGGCGGAAATGTTTGCGGATGACACACGGGAAGCCCACACAGGCGTCAGACCCTCCCCGAGATCCTTACAGACCAGCTTCCGGAGTAGCACCCGGCTGAAGGTTTGCCAAAGTGAGTTCATGGAGGAGTCTTGTGCCTGCACCTTCGACCTCGATGAGGGCCTGCACTAGGTATCGCGACAATGAACACAGGTCGAGAGCGAATGGGGCAGGGAGTAATGGATATGGACCACTTCAAGGAGTAATGGTCGGATTTTAAGCGAAAGTTGCCGTACCAAAATTGGTCTCAATGTTCTGACTCGGCGATATTGTTGGTATTCGAAAAGCTGATTGAAGGAGAGATAACATAGGCGAAAAAAAGCCAAAAAGCTAAGCGGCCCAACTCCCGGTCGAACCCAAATTTTCCGTTGGAGTTAAGCTTGGCCTACGAAACTACCACGCAGTTTCTGGATCCAACGCGCTACTAGGTAGGCTACTGGACCGTGGTGAAAGGTCTACAATTTGGTGCTTATAAGGTCCTAGTGCAGGTACTGCCACAGGAAAGCAGGTGCCCGTGCCAGTTTGCCGCTGCTGGTGTTGCCCTGGCAGGTTGGTGAATGTGGTGTGGTGGGGTCATGAAAGGACAAGTGAAGGAAGGAACGGGACACCAGCGGTGTGGTCAAAATTGAGCAACGCTCTTTCCTCGAAGGGGTGTCATAAGCTTCAGGGGCATGGATGATGTGGCCAACTTCGTTGCTGATAAGAAACCACTTCACTGCGGATGCAAGTTGTAATGAGTGATACCGAGGAAACTCATCATGTGAGTCAAACATTGGAAAACTAGCGGAGCACTGCAAGTCGAAAGTCGCCGAATTACAAGATACCAGCACACCGCAAACTGATATGTGAGAATTATGCTGAAATTATTAACCTTGATACTTGACCGTGTTTCCCTTTTCCAAGAATCGTGACTGATTCCAAGCAATCAAGAAACGGTGACATGACCGGACCGTAATTAAAAACGGAGAACACTTGCTCTACGTGTTTCCATCACGCTCAAACTGCGTCAAATTGGTGAGTGTATTTCTGAGTCTACTCTACGACCGTGGTCCCATACCATTGTATTCATCCACGTTTCTGTTGTGTATGACTCTGCGATATAAAATTCAGTATCCTGCCTCCCACTAGATCCAATACTTGCCCAAACGAACACCAAATCTCAGCAATGCTCAGCTCGACATGGCGCGTAATTACGCTCACTGGTTGACTTCCCAGGAAGATACTCCAGGCTTTTCATCCTATGTTACTTCAATGACAGCCCGTCGCCGTGGAGAACAGGCCATGGACTGGACAGAATGTCCAAGAAGCCAAGCGAACGGTGCTTTGATAGATCCCCTTTACTACACCCATTTATTCCAGAATTTGCACTCATGAACGGACCACAGTCGCACAATTTTTCCTTCTCAGTCTGCCTATAAAAATACCAAATTCTCCCTCCAATCCCTCCTCACTTTGAACTTCTGGAGTTTGACCTTCCAACCCTTCCAAACGGTCGCCCAGATCTAACGAAACAACATACCCATCCAAGGAAGTTGCTGTTGTGGCCTGGTATTTTTCTGGCCTCATTCAAAAGCATCTACAGCTCAGATTCAGCACATTCAACTACCTTGGTAAATGCATCTTCCCAGAATAATGTTTGGCATCTGGTACTGACTGTCCAATGAGCAACAAGGACTTTACATCCCCAAATTCAAGATGTCCAAGAACAAACAAAACAAATGCGACTCGTTACTCGACACTCAATTGACTTGCTCGGACGATCACATATCTACCCACAAAGCGAGCAACCGTTCAACATCCTCGAACACGCGTACCAACACTTATGTCGCCCCTCACCGTCGGGCAATAACGTCCAATAAGACAAACTCGGAATCTGCGGCCCTCTCCGCTCTTGACTGGCGCCGTAAGGCTGAGACTCATAACTCTACCCCACAGACAAAGGCCGCCGCCGAACAAGCCCTAATCAAGGGCTTCACCCTCCACTTCGTCCACTTCTTTCCGCCCGATGGACACAGTGATGGGTCAGGATCCTACCTTCACAGCGGAGGAAAGACTGAGCCACGATTTCTCCTTGCGCTATAAGGGTGACATCACAAATCCGAAGAACTCCTTGCTGGGAATCTCCCCTGAAGATAACTGCGCCTTGTTCCTGACAAACCTCCCGGTCGGAACAACCGACAAGATCCTTCTGGATGCGCTGGGCATCCACGCCCTTTTCGGACGTGTCTATGCCACGTCCATTGCGCCTACTACCTACGTCGGCGGTCATAGCAGTGCTTCTTGCGCCAAAATCGTGATGTTCAATCGCGAATATGCAGTCTATCTCTACCATTTCAATTACGCGCGCAACCTTCGGATCGCAGGAAGGACCGTCGGTGTGGCCTGAAACGACAACAGGTCCGCACCCAAGATAGAGTTTTCCAAAAGCGCCACTCGCGTCTTGGAGATCCGAGGCCCTGTCGAGGTGGTGAATGTTCACAGGCTTTCGCCCTTATTCAATGCCAATCTAAAATACGACACTCAGGGTGTTGCTACTGTTCTTGAGGACAACCACCAGCGCGTTCTCCGCTGGACGTTCTGCTCTTTTCGCGCTCAGGCGCAAGCTGCCCGTAAGCTGCTGAGGTCCACATGGCCTAGCCTTCACGTCCGTTGGGGTATCGACCCCATGGCCCTACCTATTAACATGTTGCCTGACGCTCAAAGCACTATGCCCGTGTGCCTCCGCTTGCCTCAGCCGCAGTTGATTGACACTGCCGGTAATGCCGACAACGATGATAAGGCGGACGATTTGATCACGTTCTCCGACGACGACGACGATGACGAGGCGGAGTAGGAGTAGGAGTAGGAGGAGGACGAGAAGAAGATTTATGGACCTTGAGCACAGAAAAATATTGTTATTGCATGGTTTATACTTGGGAACGGTTTTGCGAGCCTGTGTTTTGTCAAGCAAGCGGGTATCCGGAGTTGAGGGAGTTAGTGATCGGATGGGAAGACCTTGGCAGCGCTCATGATACCCATTTGTAGGTCGTCCTAGCAACATATGCCAAGGAAAAATAGGAATTCGTAGCTCTACCATTGCCACTCATTACTCAATGTTATTGGATGCCAGAAAGCGCACAAATCTGTAAGCATCGCCGAGTGTCGTTGACGACCTTGACGAAGACAGATTCGCGAGCGTTGGTAGGGATGCTATGCTCGTTTGGCTTAATAGGGTCTACATCTAACGCCAAAAGATATCTGAAGCCCGCATGGCTCAGTGGTAGAGCGCATCACTAGTAATGATGAGGTCGTCAGTTCGATTCTGGCTGTGGGCAAAACCTAATCAAAAATTCTCTTTTTTTCATTTTTTGCCTTCATGCTCTTTGTGTATCGACGTTGTGATTGTTCTTTTTGTTATTATATTTTCTAAGTCTTGTTCAAAGTCAGACGCAGCATGATCGTGAAGGGGTTGTGGAACAATGCTTGTGACTTTGCAGCGCAATGAAAATGGTCTGAAAAGGAAATGAAAGTCACAAATGAGAAAAGAAGAATTTGACTCAACTTATTTGCTATCAATAATGTACAAAAATTCCAAAGTACCGCAAGTACATACAGGAACATGCTTCCTTCCGCTGCAATGCATCATCGTCATCATATGTAAACCCTATGCACGTCATCCCGAGCATAGGTAAGTAACCATAAACACACCCCACTAAACCACCCATCACTCCCATACCGTATCTCTCTCCTGCCATCGCTACAACCAAAAGCTTATTTACTTCCTCAACTTCAACCCAACCTCCAGTCCCAACGGCTTCCTCAAGAAACCCTCCCTGGTCTCCAACCTATCCTGCAACAGCTGAACCTCGTACCTCCTCGCCCACGTCGCCACAATCAGCTTCATCTCCATCTCGGCGACATTCCTGCCGACACAAGCGCGGGGACCATGACTGAAGGGGATGAACGCGTTCTTTTGACGGGTGGTCAAGTTCTCCCACCTCTCCGGCTTGAACTCGTCCGCATCGGGGCCCCAGATCTCCTTGCTGTGGTGGATGCTGTAGGTAGGAACGGAAAGAACGGTGCCGGGCGGGAAGTAGTGTCCCTGGATGTGCACGCCCTGGGGGGCATCAGGAGGGATCTGACGGGGGAGACCGATGCCGGAGGTGGAGTGGTAGCGGAGGGCTTCGTTGATGACAGCTTGCAGGTAAGGAAGGTCCTTGACCATGTCGTAGGTAGGCACGTCAACTTCAGCGGGGATGTTGGCGTCGAGCTCGGCCTGGAGCTTCTTCATGACACCGGGGGTGCGGACGGCGTGGAAGAGGAGGGCGCAGGACGAGTTGGAGGTGGTGTCGGAGCCGGCGATGAGCTGAGTCAGGGCTTCGGCGGTGAGTTCTTCGCGGCCGAGCGGCTGGCCCTTTTCGTCGCGGCCTTCCATCAGGCGCTGCAGGAGATCCTTGCGGGTTTCGGGAGGGGGGTTGTCAAGGCGGGACTTGACGCAGGCGATGGCGATACCGGCCAGGTTCTCGACGGCGGTGAGACCCTTGGTGAAGAAAGCGTCGGGGATGTACTTGGCGAAGGGCTTGAGGGCGGGGTGGATGCCGAGGGTGGCGGAAACCTCACCGCGGCGGTTGAGAATCTCGATAGCGGGCGCGTAGATGGGAGGAGCATCGGGCGAAGAGCGAATCTCGGCCATATCGGCGCCGGAGGAAAGCATGCCGAAGGGCTGACCAAAGGCGAGATCACCGATGACGTCGAAGGCAAGGTAGTTGAACCACTCGAGGCAGTCGAGATGGGCGGCCTTATCGGCGCTCTTGGAGTTCTTGATCATGCTGTCCCACTGCTTGACGAAGAGTTCCAGGTTGGAGTGCATGTAGGGCTCGAACTGCAAGACGGACTTGGCTGAAAAGGTGTGGGAAACGATCTTGCGCTTGCGGGTGTGCTCAGCACGATCGCGGGTGTTGAAGAGACCACGGCGAATGCTGACAAAGGCATCGTAGAAGTCACTGCGGGCTGTTAGCAGGGGGAGACTATGGAGTTCACTATGTCGATGTAGAAAACTTACGACTTGAGGAAACCGTTTCCGTGGCCGTAGATGGTGGGAATGGCAGAGTCATCGCAGATACTGACATGGTTGGGCTGGATACGAACAACGGGACCCAGCTTCTTGTGAAGCTCGTCCACCCTTTCGTATCTGTTACCTCTCCGGCATACTGACAGCAGCCAGAGATCCGTGAACTGGGCTGGGAAGGGAGATGGGATCTTGCGCAGGGCGCTATACGTGACAAAGTAGGGGACAAGATAGTAAAAGACAACCCCCACCAACAGGACGACGGGCGCCCATGGGGACGCGAGGAGTGCGACGATGGCCATCTTGAGAATCTCGATGACTGATCAGCTTGGTTCTGGACGAGTCAAGGAGAGCAGGTCGAGGGAGTGAAATAGAAAAGATGAGAGGAACTGGGCTGAAGTTGATATGTCTATAAGTACAGAGCCAGGCATGTGCACTTGCGGCTGTGAGCGATGCCAACAAGGATCCATATGACGCTAGCCCTCCCGGGTTGGGCCTAGGACGATCAGCTACTGTGTGCGTGGTGGGGATCTTGTTGCATCTTATCCAGTTTCACGTCGCATTACCCTCCTCTGCTTCAAGTTTGTCTGCGTGCTTGTCTCCCTGTTGGTTGTGAACCCCGCGTTGACTCGCGCCTAACTCGACCAGAGTGTGGGCAACCGCCCGGACCGCTCTCCACCATTTTCGTACGGAGACGGCTCGGTCGGTGTAAGTGCTTAGTGATAGATTTAGGTGGAACCGGCCATGGAAATCTTTTCGCGGGGTACAGAGCCAAGCACGGGTTACAGGATGTTGGCGTTTCCTTGTACACGTAATGAAGCGAATTCCGTTTGTTAGAAAGAAAAAGGAGGCAAATCGACTTGGTAATGGCAGATGGAGATAAACTCATTCGGCCCTTTCGGTTTGGCATCTGGTCCCCATCAATGACGCTACCGCCAAACTCCGCCGTTGATCAACCGCCAGCTCCCCAGCGGCCATGGCCCGGTGTTTGATACCGTTCGGTAACTCCACCCGAGTTCCTTTAGCTTTCACCGGGTAGGCTGGCGGTATTTTGGGGTAAATGGGGCTCTTTTCAGGGGCGCAATTGGGCGTTGGGGTCGTCCAAGCACTTGGCCAAGCCGGCCGAGCACCACGGCACGCCGTCCGAGAGGCCCCAGTCCCCCACGAGCCGACGATGCGGTGCGGGGACTGCCGTTCTCCATCGACCCCAATTTCCGAACCGGCAGTGGAGAGCGGCAAGAAGTTTATGTATGGGGGAGAGAAAGTCGGTGGGATCGCCTGGGATGTTTTTGTTTTCTCGATGCTGTCAGGCTGTTTTCCTCGGCGCTCTGACGCTGACAACCTTGATAACCTGCGTAAAGGTTTTCGGCCTCCTCGCGACTCCGAGCCACATCGTTTGTCGCGAGAAGAGAAAATGTGATGTAGTATAAGGTAATCGGTATGGAGCGGTGGCCGGGGTTTGCCTCCATTTTCAGTTCTCTCGGATGTGTTGGACGGATGTTGCAATACTGGGTGGCAAGTGTCTGCGATTATATGTCGTGGTACGTTATACGGTGTATACCGCAACGCATGCTCGAGAATATTGGACGGAATGTCACATCCAGCGCCTATCTCCAAGTTTTCTTTCCTGTACGAGGCGCGATCCCTCGGCAGAATCGTCATCGCCCGAGAAGATGCTTGTGCCACGAGACACAGAAGGTCCGTTCTGTTCCACAGAGAAACAGCCGTTCATGTGTTCCGAGCTGGGTGCTCCCGGCATGAGCGGTCGTTGCCCACCATTGTAACCCCAACTTACCAATGGGTTGGGTCTAACAGAATCTCAAATGCAATTAAATCAGATTCGAGCAACACCACTGCCCCCATGACAGAAAACCGGCTCAACTGGCCTCACGAAAACATCTTCAATACCATGCACAAAGACAGTACCATAGAGGAAAACGACAGAGATCCCAACGTAACACACAGAAATGGTACACAAAACAGTCCATGGGCCGTTGATTTGATTACCCCAGACCCAACATGAGTATGTCATTGCTTTCTGTACAGTAGTACACAACTCTCGATTACATGGCAAAATCATCTCCCCCGCCCCACAACGCCAGCGCCATGCATGCCTAGGAAAGTCGCAACAAATCGCCTTGGACGATTACAATTACAGTCTATGTATTAAACAGGCTACCCAGCCTTGTGTACAATTGAGAGCCGCTAGCTTTTGTCGTCGCCGCTCGTCCGACGGATCAATGGTCATGTCTTGGACTCATTAACGCAGCATATAAGACAAGTCCGGTAGACCGCCAATGATGGAGCCGACAGTAGGTTCATCCTCTGTCGGCTGGCTCTGTTGCTGGCTGCCGAACGCCAGTGTCGGTGTCATTTGGCGGGTAGGTGTCATTTGAGGGGCGATGGGCGACGATATCGCCGATGAAGTCGTCCCTTTCGCGGCAACAGGACTATTGTTTCGAGTCATGGAAGAGTAGGGTGCGATAACTGACGAGGCGGATGAGATGGGAGTAGCCACTCGCGATAAATCGAAGGAGTGAATGGAAGAAGCAGGAGCCGTTGGAGTAAAAGAGGCGGCGATCATGGAGGATGGACGGCTTGGCGTTGCTGAGAACCTCGTGGGACCAGTTTGTTGCCGAGAAGGGGTCTCGAAAAAGGAGAAGTCTGCTGACGCCCAAGGATCCGCTGCCGGAGATGTAACGGGAGCGGTGGTATTAGTTCCTGCGTTAGGTGTGGACATGACCGTGACCGGGGCCGGGCTTGACTGGAACATGGATTCGACTGTTTTTGAGGCTGGAGTAGAGCCCCGAGTTGGGGTCAACGTTGACACTGGTGCGTTGAAATCAGGGAAGCCGCCCACGGTAGATTTCTCCACGGATGGCGAGGATACCATCTCTCCCCAGTCGTCGTCATTATCCTCGACAGCTGTCGTTGCGCTGATGGAAGACATTCCTAGATCCATTGGAGTCACTTTGAAAGGGCTTGGAGCTGGTCGAGATGGTGTCAATGGTAGGGGCGCGGTCATGGGAGGTTGTCCTGTTGAAGCTGGGGAGCCACTATTCCAGCTGAATGTGGCAACTGGTGGTAACTCAAGGCTCGCTGGTCGATGCGGCTGCTGTTTGAGAGAATTGACCGTAATGTTGCCCAAGGGTGAATTACCCAAATGGCCAAATGCACTTGGTGGCTGGAGTGGTTGGACGGAAGAGGGTCGGGTAGGCGGAGTTCTCTTTCCAAAAATCGCATCAAGAGTGACTGGCTCCGCGGAGGAATCCCATCCAAACATGTTCTTTTGCGTCTTGGATATTCCTCCACCTAGGGAAACACGGCCTGCGATGGAGTCTTCCTCCATCCATCGACGGACAGTCTGAAGCGTCTCCTGACATATAGTTGACGTCGACCATGCGACCCTTCTATAGTTGTCGTCGTCTCCCACGTTGTGTTTGCGCGACGATCCGAAACGAGATATGCGGTACCAGGCCTTGCGCTCTGAGATGCTGTTAAAGCTATCAGTAATGATGTGGTCCGATACGTCGGCGTATGGAAACAACGGTTTGACGTTGGTGGATGTGTCAAATAGCTTGTCTACATTTGACAAGTCAATATTTAAATTCAACGCGCCGAGTTTGGTCACGGATTCGTTCAAATGGCCTAGAGGGCTGCCCATCGACTGCGCTAGAGATGTCGTGGGGGAAGATTTATGCTGTGGAGAAGGTTTCTGAACCTCTTTTGGCGTTGATGGTCGTTCTGGGGTTGGAGACTTTGGTGGTGATTCCTTGACCTCAGGATCTTCAAAATCACCAAAATCCGACGCCTCCTCCGAGATGTCCTGATGATGGGGACTTAGTGAGCTTTTGCTTTGTGCGCGTCGTATTACCGGGGACTCCTGGTTCTTGGCTTTTGCTATTCCATCAAACCTTTCCACCAGTTCCTGCACAATGCCAGACGGTTTTCGTTTGAGGCGTGGCCTTGCGCGGGAGTCGTCGTCGATGGAGGTGATGGGCGAGTCTTGCTGTTCGTCTCCATGATCGGTATCGTCGCCAGAAGGGGAGGTTGAACGAGTCGGTTGACGGCCAGCATTCGATTCCACGCTAACTCGTATTGGATCGCTCTGAGCAAATTCCACCTCTTTCTCTGCCTTTGCTCCAGTCGGCTTGTTCTTTTCTTCCTCGTTTGCCTGATCCTTGGGCGCATCCTCCTCTTCTGCCCAATCGGGGTTCAGCTCAGGCAGTTTCCCTGTGCCGACGCCGTCTTCTTCTTCGGTGATAGACTGAGGTAGGTTGAGCACCAGGCGGGGAGTGATGCCGCCATCGTTGTGGTGTGTATGTGAGTATTCGGCGGCCCACGGATCAGGGGACGGTTGTCGAAGTACGGGCGCGATGGGTGAATTTGAAGATGCGATATTGTCTGGCAAGGCGATGGGATTGGATTTGGCGAATTCTTCGTCCCTGATGGAGGCAGCAATACTAGGGCTGCGCGACCTGAAGCCGTTATCCCGTGACGGCGCGATCAAACTCGGACTCCGAGACCTCCAGCTGTTCTCTCTCGACGGTGCGACTAGACTAGGACTGCGAGACCTGAAGCCATTGTCTCGGGACGGGGCCGCAAGACTTGGACTCCGAGACCGCCATCCACCTGTCCACCCCGACTGCGCGGTTGTTGTTGTTGTGTGTGTTCCCAACCCATCTGGGGCAGCCCAGTCTCCGAACCCATCTCCATTATCGTCTGCCCATGGCGAAGGAGCCGTGATAGCTGGTAATCGGGGCGAGTTGCTGGCGGAGAGCAGGGCTCGCTTGGGAGGCTCGAGGTCGGATTTCTTTCTCGTCAAGCTGTGTCCGTGGTCTGCTGGTGCATCTGCTGTAGCCCATGGTGAGCCCCATGGATCGTCCATTCTGTTGTAACTATAGGGACCTCTTCTGCTATGGCGCCAACGGTCATGTTGCGCGCACCTGGCGTCGACTATGTGCAGCTAAGCATGTCGTGTATCCGATGTTTCCGTTGTATAATTCGATCTAGGCGTCGTCTGGCGTGTTCCTGTGCTCCAATTGAGCCTGGCCGTGATCGAGAACTCAAAAGGCGGGAGTGTTTGTGGACTGGCGAACAGACACCGAAATGGATGTTGAAGCTTCCATGGTTTCAATGCCTGGATGCCAAATGCACATGTCAGGGGGCCAGCATCGGTCTGTTCTGCAAAGACGTTTATCTTGTAGTAGCAGCTGCGAATGGCCCATGCCCCGGATGATCCGGTGCCCTTGCTACAGTTTATACATCTCCGCAAAACGCTTGCCCAGGCCCCTGTTGAAGAAACTTGGCTTGGGCTTGGCAGACGGGAAGACGGTTTGGGGGCCCCACTTGCTGATAAAGCACAGGCCGATTCGAGGCCGATCCAGGCGCATTTCATCGCTTTCCCATTTTCAACGGCAAAGATTCATCAGCGACTTTGACTTTTGACAATGACATCGTCCGACCCAATTTACAAATTCCACAAACTCCAAAACACCAGAAACTTTCAAAACGGCTGAGAGGAACCTGCTGTCAATCACACACATCGTATCGCGACATTGAAATACTGAACAGCCAAAATGTCTCTCACAAAAGTCAAGCATATTGTCCTGGTATGCATCCCCGGTCATCCATGGGTTCTTCCATAGGCTGGACCCCACCATCGCCCAAAAAGATGTCATTGCTGACCAGAACACGCAGGTCCTCTCGGGCAAGGGAGGTGTTGGAAAATCATCTGTCACTACCCAGCTTGCCCTTTCTCTTTCGCTTGCGGGCCATTCCGTCGGAGTCCTGGATGTTGACCTTACAGGCCCCTCGATTCCGCGAATGTTCGGTATCGAAGATGCCAAAGTGACACAAGCTCCTGGCGGTTGGTTGCCTATTACCGTCCACGAAGCTGACCCATCAGCCGGCATTGGATCCCTTCGCGTCATGAGTCTCGGCTTCCTCCTTCCCAAGCGGGGTGATGCCGTCGTCTGGCGTGGACCAAAGAAGACCGCCATGGTTCGCCAGTTTTTGACCGACGTGTTCTGGGACGAGACCGACTATCTCCTTATCGACACGCCTCCTGGCACCAGCGACGAACATATTTCTTTGGCGGAGAACCTGCTGCAAAAGGCACGACCTGGTCAGCTTGCTGGTGCCGTCGTGGTCACCACCCCTCAAGCTGTGGCAACTGCCGATGTTAGGAAGGAGCTCAACTTCTGCCAAAAAACCAGCATTCGAGTTCTCGGTGTTGTGGAGAATATGTGCGGTTTTGTTTGCCCCAACTGCAGCGAGTGCACAAACATTTTCATGAGTGGTGGAGGAGAGGTCATGGCCAACGACTTTGGCGTTCGGTTCCTTGGCCGTATTCCGATCGACCCTCAGTTTCTCGTTCTTATCGAGACAGGCAAGCGACCAACATACCCAGCAGGCACCACGGTCGATGGGAAAGATGTATCGACTCCTGCTGGGGCCAGCGCGGCTGAAGAGGTGGGAGTTAAGGATGGCTCGCTTCTGGTGCACAAGTACAAGGACTGCTCCCTTGCACAGATTTTCAGCAAAATTACCGCCGATGTGATATCCGCTGTACAGCAATGAAAGGAAACCTATTCCAGACTGGGAATTGAACCAAACGCTCGACTCTCTTCCGAGAGCTTCCTCCAACGCCCGGCTTTCCATGCTGGATCCTCTCCCGGTACCAGCTCACCGGACGAACGGCTTGGCTCCAGCCGGAGCTTCACCGTTTGACGCATGCACGCGGATCCAAACTAATGTATGCAGCACAAACATATGCCCGTCGTCCATATGGGCAGTACAAGTCACTGCCGCGACCCGATGGACCAATTGCTGGTGTTGTTGGAAGGAGGACCGGAAAACAACTCAAGTTGACTGAGTTGGCACCTAATCAGACAATCATGCAGAAGCGAGACAGCCATGAGGGGTCGTTGATACTTGTCGTGAGCAACTGAGACCTCCTTCATCAAAAACTATGCGACATCCTTGCCGTCCTTCTCCGGGATGCGGACAAGGCCTTGTGTCCTCGTAGAAGGTCGGGGTCCCTCATCCACAGCCTTATCTTCCCGCTTTTCCGCTTACCGGACCTTCTGCGGCGCTTTGAGAGTATGGATTAGGATAGGGGATTATGACTTCACGCAGGTTGAGTTTGAGCCTAACACATCGATGGCGATCATGAATAGCTTGCTCCGATAAACATGTCATTTCAAAGCCCTTATAAGACCTTCTACATGGCGAGCAAATGATGACCTCAAAGCCGAAAATAATGCACTATACCATCGTGCTTGAACGGAGCCTGTGAACTCTACTACCGCATCCTCTCATTCAACTGGGTTTTATTTAACTCTCTTACAGTCTAGCGTATCTGGGAGGCACTTCAGAACTGGAGTGCCATCGTGGCCGGCGGACTTAGCGAACCACCCAGCGCTTGACTTGACAGCTGGCATTCAAGTGACCTGCAGCGGTTCGAGCGGATGATCCAACCGTGCCATCGACCTAAACTAGAGAAGGTTTAGTTTTTGCGGGTAGATAAAACCCAGTTGAGTGAGAGGAAGCAGTAAGCTATGTGAACTGAATTGAGCAGGATGGCGGCTATAGTGTAAATGTGGCGGATTCCCAGCGGATGATCCCGCAACTACCTACCTATGGGCTTTTCCCCGCGTGCCGTGCCCCTGGATGCCCCCATACCGGAAACTTTATTTCCACTTTGTTCCTTTGCTCGTAGGACAGGAATCTTGGAAGACCGACATGGAACTCAAAGAACCGAAGAATTGCATGCAGAATGATGGAACACGGTCAAGTCTCTTGACAAGACTTCATTGCCACATGTCCTGCATGTATCATCTCACGTTTTGCGATCTTGCAATTAGTAAACATTGAGATTTCTGAAAGTTGTGTTCCGAGTTGAGTTGTAATTGATGAGACCAGTCACAGGCCTCGGAATCAAGTGTTCTCGATGTTGCCTCCACGGCCGGGGCGCCTAGAACACAGTGAAACCCACATGCAGTTCGCATGTTAGCACTTTACTCCTATGCTACATACCGTAGCCTAACAGAAGCTGTCGGCCGGCTTTCGCAACGCTGGACCTTGCAGCGCCGGGGACGAGGTCGATCTTGGGGGCGCAGTGGGCTGCTCCTTCTGGAATTCCCACTTGTCCCCCGCCAAACAGGGCCGGCCGGGGCCAAACCTCCAGCAAAACCCAAATCCCACTTTTTTTTCGGCCTCCCGTCCATAAAATTTCAAAATCTCTCATCAGGCGCATTGCAACCCCTCCTTCTGACCTTTTCAACTGTTTTGATCCATTCTCAAATTACCCCTTTGACGACGAAATCTCCCTTCTCTCAAGACCTGTATTTTCTTGCCAGTTTTATCGGATTACGCACCACCGCTACATTGTGAGTCTTTTACCGATCAATTCCATCCCGACACGGCCTTTCGTCCCATCTCGATTCATCGCAAATACCCCCCTCCTCTGCTTTGCGCCGACGGCCAATACTCTCTACCACCGGCCTCGGCGGGAGGACGACTCTTGCCAGACGGCTTCACATCCATCCAAGATTCACATGCCCAAATGGCTACCCGAATTCCGCTTCTCCTCGCCCGTACAGTCTCCCAATACTGTCCCGGGCTCCTCGTCGCTTCTCGCTCCCCTCTCTGCCGCCGCTCCATGAGCTCGATCGACCTCCTTCCCTTCCTGTCCAAGCCTGCAAAGTGCGGTTCTTGTTCTCCCAAACCACTTCCCCTTGACTAACCATCTCTTTGCTAGGCCTAAATAGCATACTTTCCAATCATCCTCATAACCAACATCTCGGAGCCTGCCCGCGTCCCTCGACCCGGTTCTCTCGACCTTCCCTCACTGCCCGATATCGCCCATAGGTATCGGTTGTGTTGTGACCACGGCGAACTCGACGACAAAGCCCACCATTCTGCTCTCAAAGTTCTATCTCCTCCCGCTTCGTACTCGACCTCCCTAACGTCTACTTCGTGAGACGTTCAGCTACCTTCATCCACCTGCTGCTGGCGAAGCCAGCCTCTTAAAGGACACCACAATCCTGTGGGCCTACTCTCTCAGACGAACGCCATCAAAGTTCATCTGAGCGGCAGCTAGTGTCCCGCGGACGCTTCGTTTTAGAAGACACACTGTCAACAACCCTAAAATCGATTCAAAATGTCTGGCCTCGGAGTTCCCGCCATTCCCACCAACTACACCTTCTCCCCTTCCGAGGGCACCCCTTACCTTACCATCAACCACGATGTCGCTGCCGACCTCGACTCCACCAATGCCTTTGAAGGCCCCGAGAAGCTCCTTGAGGTCTGGTTTGCGCCCAGCGCCAAGGCCCTCCCTGCTGGCGTTAAGGAGGGTGGCCTGAAGGCCGTCAACCCTGACTCCTGGACTCCCATGCTTGATTTGGTCCACTGTAAGGTCCTGTCCATCATCAACTCCGAGAATGTGGACGCCTACCTCCTCTCCGAGTCCAGCATGTTTGTGTTCCCCCACAAGATCATTCTCAAGACATGTGGTACCACTACTCTGCTGCTCGGTCTGGACTTGATGCTGCGCATCGCCGCCGCTGAGGCTGGATTTCCCTACCACAATGTGGCTTCTTTGGACGACCCCAAGGTTGCCGCTACTCCTCTACGCGTCTTCTACAGCCGCAAGAACTTCTTGTTCCCCCAGAGGCAGCGTGGCCCCCACAAGAGCTGGAGGGACGAGGTTACCTTCTTGGATAGCATGTTCGAGAACGGCAGTGCCTACATGGTTGGAAAGATGAACGGTGACCACTGGTACCTCTACATTACATCCCCCACCAGCTCCCTCACGCCTCCACGCACGCCTACTTCGAGCCGTGGTGTCAGCCCTAGCCGTAGGTCCAAGATCCCTACTGGTATCGTGGCCCCCTTTGGAGGTGTTATCGAGAACAACGAGGATGAGACTTTGGAGATCCTGATGACCGACTTGGATCCCGAGAACGCCAAGAAGTTTTACCTTGATGAAGCGGCCGCGATCGCCAAGGAGAAGCTCTTTGCCAAGTCTGAGGCGAACGGAGATGCCTCTTTTGACGTCTTCAGCAGCTCCGGAGACTGCGATGCCGATGGCCAGGCTGTTCTTCCCGAGGCCCTTACCACTGAGGGCCACGCCTTGGGCACTGTCGTGTCGGAGGCATGCGGTCTTTCCGCCGTGTACCCCACGTCCACCTATCCCGATGCTCGTGTCGATGCCTACCAGTTCTCGCCTTGCGGCTTTTCTGCCAACGGCGTTGTGCCCGCTGTTGCCGGCGCCGACGGAGCTGTTTCCAAGGCCGGTCACTACTTCACCGTCCACGTTACCCCTGAGCCTCAGTGCTCTTTTGCCTCCTTTGAAACCAACGTTCCCGCACGCCAGAATGGACGGCAGACAGCTGAAGTCATTGAGCAGGTTGTTAACATCTTCCGCCCTGGACGTTTTAGCGTGACTTTGTTCGAGGCTAAGGGCGCATTGGCTACCACACCCGGCGAGGATGCTGATGATACTCGTCGCAACTGGGGCGCCGCTGCCAAGCAGCGTATGGAGCGCATCAACGGATACCGTCGTGTTGACCGCATTGTTCACGATTTCGAGGATTATGACCTCGTGTTCCGCTACTATGAGCGCGAAGACTGGGTTGGAGGTGGAGGAGCCAGGATGGGCGAGGAGTTCTAGAGTGGTTCCAAGCGACTGGATGAACTGAATATCATCACGACCTTTTCCATTTCTCGTCATTTCTGCATACATTCCATTCACAATTATTAGCGATGTCCATCCCTACGTTCTGCCTGTTGCTTCGTATTTGCTGCGGCGAAAAGTTCTGGTGCCTGTAAAGATGTTGCTTCCACTTCATCGGATTGGTCATGTCCAATTCATCCATTGTTCCTCTCATCACTGCAATTCACCTTCATTACCTATTGTCATCCATGGCTTGTCTTGTTCTTGCCAATGGTACCATGGACATAGATGACTACCTGCTGCGTCATTGCCATGATCACCTTGGCTGAGACCTACCCCGAACTTCACATTCCAGTTCCTGACCCACGCCCCATCAAAGAATGTCTTTTCTCCAATCCGGAACGGGCGCCGCAACATTCATCAGCTACTGTCCAGCAGTATGGGAATCACCGAACACGCTGTCACGTAGCGGCGTGGTGGTCTTCCTGCCACAATTCTATGTGAGTCCCCGCCCACGCGACGCCAACCTCTGCGTTGAGGCCGCGACCTCAGCAAATAACGTATTCTCCCTTATCAAGTCGAGTCCCTCTTGACCTTCGTACCTCTATCTTCAACTGGACAACGGTAGAACGGCCACTTCGAGAAGTTGCGGACGACCACGACAACAGGTATCGCTGGCGATATCAACGAGATCTTGAGCTACTGCACCTCTGCATCGTGGAACAACGCGTACGACATGGATCAACAACCTACTGCTTCTGACGCTGTGAGCAGCGTCGAAAAGCAGGAACTCTCAACACCACCACCGCCAGAGCCGCGATTTGGAGGATGGATGCCGACAGTTACTCTTACGGGACTGTGTATCACGTTTCTTGCATCAACATCTGGAATCATCGTGTCAATCCTTTATTTGGCGAAGAAGATTGCAGCAAATGACAACCCGATGCTGAGCATTGCGCAGAGTTTCATGCTTTTTGCTGTAAGTTACCCTTCATTCTCCTTTCCCCACTCTGATATAGCCCCATTTTGATGCTAACCCTCTCGTAGTCTATCCTTTCTATGGCTTACATCGGTTACCATATTCGAGCCACCAGAGCTGGCAACACCCTCTACGGAATCCTGGATTCACAGGGTCGCAAGACCCTACATCCCGTTCATGCCCGTACAAGGATGCTGATAATATCTGCCACCTCCGTCTGGGTGCTTACAATCATACTCCTCGCCGTTGGCATATACTTTGGCGGAGGTGGCAGCAAGGCGGTCCTCCTCAACATGGACCTCTTTGCTTCTGTCATGGCCAGTCTTTCCCTCAGCATCGAATGCTACGTCGTCTTCAGGGTAGATCGTCCCTTTCTGCTCCCATGGTTATCACCATGGGATGCAAGGACCAGGCCGCGCAGGTTTGACTCCGAAGGGAATCCGATCCCCATGCAGATAGTACCGATGGACGGATTTGCTAGGGGGTTCGACCCTTCAATCCTCGAGCGCGGGTCCTCGCCTGCCAGAAGTGCCACGCCTAAGAACCCCACTCACGTATCTCTACCACCCAGCCCAACGCCTTCGAGACCCGGGGGTCCACGACCCATGATGCCAGCAAAATCGGATAGTATCCTGAGCGGCTCAACTCTTCATGACGGTCAGAGTGTTCATGGCGTATCTGGACCAGGCTATACTCTTCCAAAGCCGCCACCGGCGACTTATCAGAACACTGAACCACAACGTATAGGGCCAGAGGCTCCTGTGCTTCAGACCCCTGGTCACAACTACTCCAATTCTGCTGAGATTTTCACCAATGTTCCATTATCTCCCACTCCTTATCTCACTCAGAATTCACAGCCTTGGAATCCGCAGTCGGTTGTAACGCAGACATCACCCACAATGACCAGCCTGCAAGCACCGCACCCTCCTCCTCCACCGGTTCCTAACATGACCTATGCGGAAGCGCTACAGCAGCAGCAGCAGCAGCAGCAGCAACAGAAGCAACAACCAGGGCATTATTACCAACAACACCCGCAGCATCACCAACCCTACCAGCCCTATAGCCCGCAGCAGTATCAATACGGCCCACATCCACAAGTTCAGCACGCGCCGACCCAACAGCCGTCTCTTTACCAACATCAATACCAGTATCCTCCGAGTCAATCGCCGACCCAATGGGCGTATCCTCAGCAACCAGCCGCCGTCTATGGAACGGCAGGACCAGGAAATATCTCGCCTATGTCGACGATAACAGACTATCGGGATGCGAATAGCGAACCGGTGTCACCGATAACCCGGCAGAATAGTGGGATGAGCGCGCAAGTGAGGAGCATGCCAGGAACATTCCGGGATGGGGGTTAATGCGAGCGAGGAAGATGGGAACAAGTTAGCAAGGATGACTCGGCGCGACCGGTGCCTGTCGGACCCATGGTTGGAATAAGGGACTTGGAAAGCGTGGAGTTTGGGTGTTGCAAACAGGACACTGCCTTTGCGCGTCGCATCACTTGAGCCAATATGGGAATGGGAGAAAATAAGAAGGAATATAATCGAAGCTGGATTAATAGTACTTGGGTTACATAGCATTGATAAGAATAAGAATACAATCAGTACACAATCAGGTGCGTATCACCTTGCGAGTTGTTCTTACCACGGGTTAAGGTTGAGGTGTGTAATAGTGTTGGCCAAATGCCCCTGCTAACACATATGCCATGGGTTTGTTAGTCAAGCTGTTAGTGCATCGAGATCGGCGCGGAAGACATGAAGTCACCGTTCATCCCATCTCTCGCTGACGGGGCGCGATGTTGCGCTACACTCTTAACCAGTAGCTATCAGTGGAATAAGTACTCGCATTTGCTCCCCTTCGAACCGTTTGCTTGCAATGTGAGCGACAAGAGTAAGTACCTTGCACCTTCCATTACACGTGACAGCGTGTCCCAACCTGATGTAACGACGTCCATTGACAGGCAACCGCCAGGCAGCAGTCGCGATTGTGGGACTCGCTTCCAATTGACAACAGGCACACGGCGTACCTGCCATCTTATTGTTTGGAAGTGTAAAAATCGACGCGGTTGCTCTGGGGATCCCGTTCGCTTCTTTATATCCTGTCTACTTCTTCGTTCCCTCCACGCAGGCCTCCCCCCGCCTTCTTTCTTTTCTCCAAACATCGCGATTTCTCATCTGTCCCAAGCTTTCGCAAGCGCCACTAACTTTTCACATCGCCACATTCTACAACCTCAACCCAGTCGTATTTACTTCGATAACCGTCCCAACAGGTCACTCCTTCTTCCTCCATATCCCTCACGCCTTCTACTCTCTCTCAAACACCACTCACTTTGCGGCCCCGCCCCACCCCGAACCGAGTCCGGGTCGCAACCACTGCAGCCACAAGCAGACCCTTCTGCTCATCAATCACACCTTCTCTCATCTCAAACACCACTCGCTGCGCCTCGCTGCAAACTCGACCGGGTCGCTGTTGTCTTAACGGAACCCATCTTACTCGACAAGCATACCCCTCCTTCTCTCTCTTGGAACATCACGACTCTCAAACGCTCGCAAGCGTTACTCACTTTACACCTCACTGCAGCCTCAACACAGCAACCGCACAAATGGCAACAACAACACCAATCATGGATACTCAGGCTCCATCACCACAGCCATATCTGACGCGCATGCCCCAAGAAGTTCTGACAAGGATCACCTACTTCGTCAGAACACCCGACCTTTGCAACGCGCGCTTGACGTGCAAGTCGTTGGAAAATGCCCTCTACTACTCGTTTGCGTACGAGTTCTTCCGCAAGAAGCAGTTCATGATCTACGGCCCTAGTCTCCAGGTTCTCGTTGACATATCAAAACACCCGAGCCTTTCTCACCATCTTAAGCATGTCATCATCGGGACCGACCAAATTCTCCCACCTAACAGAATCAGCGCGGCAACCGACGATCAAAAATCCCTGAACTGGCACCTAGCATACGCTGACCAGCAAACACTGTTGGTATCCGGCCGGGCACGCGACATGCTCGTTGAGGCGTTCAGGAACTTGCGCCACCTTGAGATCATCGATCTTCGAGATTTCCATTCCTCCTCTCGGACCCGCGACGGCGACGCGACTTGGAGCAGTTATGGCCATAACACCCTCCTTGAAACCACCGGAGTAAAACCGTTCACGGGACAGCCACGGGCTGGAGAGGAAGACTATCCAACCCGCTTGTTTTCGCTCATCATCCACGCCTTGGCTGCTGCCAAAGCCCGCCCAGAAGGCATCGAAGTGGTGATTAGGGAGAACTGGGCAGTCCGCGAGCACGGCTTTCTGGTTCCCACTTATCTAGAGCCTGATCTTCTGCCGATACTTGCGGGTCTCAAAAAGCTGCACCTCGTGCTAGATATCAACACGGTCACATATGTAAATGTCGGGATTCAGTACCTCCTGTTCAAGAAGTTCCTGGCACTCACTCCAAACCTTACGTGGCTGAGAATCAACTTCAGGAGATGCTTTTCGAACCATGGAGAGGAAGAGGCTTTGCTTAAGTGGCTCGCCAGTTCCCTCCGCCCTGGCGCATGGTCTTCCCCTGGCCTAACCAACGCTGATCCATCCCGCTTCCCACCACCGGTCGAGCTCGACCACCTGGAACAGCTGGACATCGGACAATGCAGTGTTTCGACAAACACGCTTGCTCGCCTATTTCGCAAGTTCTCGCCCACCTTGAAAGCGATTAGCCTACGCAGGGTCAAACTCCAGCAAAACTCCGACCAACACTCATTCGACATGGATGATGATGAGCAAAACCCATGGATCAAATTCTTGCGTAGCCTTAAGAAGGAGTCATTTCCACATCTTCGAGAACTGAGCCTGGGTCACTTGGAAGCTGTGGTAAGATCTAATGCTTCCAGGGCTGTACTCCACTACCCGGTGGTAGAGTTTGTCAATCCAAACGAGGCCGAGAAGAAGAACGGCACTCCAGCAACAGGGTATCAAAACCTGAAGGGGATGGTTAATGCCAAGAGGGATAGGACCTACACTGGCCTGAAACTGGAGACCTTTCTCAGCAACCCTGCCGCGGACATAGCTACGCCTAGCAAGCACATCACAGGCGTTCCGAGTATGCACCACTTTCCTTTCTACCAACCTCATTACATTCATCACCTACATCACCTATATTACCTCCACCACCCTTATCACCTTCATCACCTCTACCAAGCTTACCACCCTCATCACCTTTACCAGATTTACTACCCACACCACCCTTATTACACTTACCATATTTACCACCTTCACAACCCTCAGCACCCTCACCACTACGTCTACTACTAGACCAGTCACATCGGCCTCAACAGTCCTTCCAAGCGGAAGCCAGTCACACACCACTCTGTTGCCCCTGCTAACGACACTTTTCAGCGCGTGGACATTCCTCGGACAACGAATCGGACTTCGATTCAGAGGACGATGATGACGAGGAATTGAGTGATGATGATGGCAGTGCATCACCGCTCCACTAATAGCGACCGACGAAGACAGTATAGACAGCGAAGGAGTAGTTATCGAGGGAAAAGACAATATTGCGTTGATTGCTTGAAGGATCGCAGATGCCCAACATCTGCCAAGAAACTGTGTAGGTCGCACATAAGATGCAGGAACTGGTTAGGCACTGGCAAGCGCTCACACAAACCAATCTACCTTTCGTTGCTGGGTAATTTCAAGAAAATGTTTCCTTGTTCTTTACTTCTTCCTATGGATCGGTTTGGTCAAGTAGATTATGCAGGCGCATAATTGCTACCAGTTAGTTCAGTTCGAATTGTCTAGATTATCAATCTCTTTGTTCGTTCCCGGTTTTCTGGTTCAGCCACTAACAATCAGGGCCCAAGGCCGCGGTGCGTCGCCACTAACTGATGTTAACAACGTCACTCCCCCCTGTGACTGTCCCTGTCCCTGGAAGTTCCATGATGTGATCATCATCTCCACAACCTTAATTCGACCACAGAAACCCACAGTTGCCCACTTTCAGCTCCGGCTTCACCAGTGACTCCATTGACATAGCCACAAAAAGAAATCGCCTTGGAGTCCTCCCGATCCATTATCCGCTCTTTATCAACAGGTCGACGACGATTGTTTTATGTCTTGTGGTCTCGAATCTACATGATACAACAACACAACATAATCTGCACTAACACCAACCACCCACCAACCACCCACCAACCATGCCCACCTCACTAACAATACACCTGGTCAACACCTCGCCAACCCCGCACATCCCCATCCATGCCTACATCACCGGCCTGGCCATCCCCTCGATGGCCCGCGTATTCATTCAATCCGACGGTCGAACTTGCTTCTTCCCTCCCTCGCCTCCTCCGGGAAAAATCCTCCAGCCCTTCCCCGTCGATTGCGCCATCCGCGTCCCTCCAGGCCCTTACCCAACCGTCGTCACCATCCCACGCATAGCCGGCGGGCGTATCTGGTTCTGCCAAGGAGACCAAAAACTCAAGTTCATGCTCAACCCCGGCGGGCCCGGAGGTGGCGCGGCGCTGGTTGAGCCATCGGTCCTAAACCCGAGCGATCCCAACCGAGATGTGGACTTTGCCTTTTGCGAGTTTACGCTCAACGACCACCAGCTTTTCGCCAACATCTCGTATGTGGACTTTGTGCCGAGGTTGCCGATTGCTTTGACGCTGGTGGAGGCGCGGACGAGGAGGCTGCAGCATGTGTCGGGCATGCGACCAGATGGGTTGGAGAGGATTGCGCAGGGGTTAAGGGAGCAGGCGGCGAGGGACGGGTGGCCGTGGGATAAGTTGATAGTGCAGAAGCCGGGGATGGATAGGCCGTTGCGAGTGCTAGCTCCTACACATGGTGATGCGGTCGGGGCCAAGTTCGAAGGATATTTTGAGCCATTGGTCGCCAGGGTCTGGGAGAAATACTGTCATTTTGGGAGGCCTTGCCATGGGCATGGGAACGGCAGTGTAGTCGGTCCCGATAAGCCCCCGGGGCCACCGCCGGGACCAAGACCGGGAGATCGACCACCCGGCCCCCCACCTGGACCCCGTCCCGGAGATGGTCCGAACGGCGCTCCGCCTAGGTTCGGGCTACGACATGTTTTGCAGAAGTTCCACGACCACTACAGTCATCACAGCCACAACGGCCACGCTACGGCACCTCAGCAACAGAACTATTACCCCGGCCAGCAACAGCAACAACAGTATTACTATCCCGGGCAACAACCACCGCCACCTCCTCCCCGTCCTCAACAACAACAACCACAACCCGAAACCCAAACCCACCACCTCCGCATAAACACTCAAGCTGGCCCGGGCATTCTAACAGGCCACATCCCCCACAAACCCTCCGACCCCCTCCTCATCGGCTCCGAACCTTTCAACCGTCCCACAACAGCCGACATCTTCGGGTGCAACTCGGGCCCCTTCACCACGGGCCCCAACGCTGTGCGCAACGCCATCATCCCCCGTCTTGCCGCCGCTTTCCAGCGATCCAGCATCATCGACTGCGAAGACCAGCCGTCGGATGTGGATACCTTTTATAGGTGGCATGTGGATGGGCGCCCGACAAATCATTACGCTAGGGTTGTGCATGAGTGGAACGCGGATGGGAAGGGGTATGCTTTTGCTTATGATGATGTGCAGAGGGATGGGGGGAGGGATCAGAGTGGGAAGGTGGAGGGAGGGGAGGTGGAGGTTTGGGTTGTGGAGGTGGGAGGGGGGAATATTTGGGTTGGGTAATGGGTGATGGATAGGGGGAGCGTGGCGATGTGAGGCTTGGGCTATGATGAACGGAAGAAGGAGGAAATCGAGGAATTGACAAGATGAAACACACTTTGGGACTTGACCGTTGGTGTATAGTGGGAACAGGAAAGTTACAGGAGGAAGGGGAAGGTCGGGTTAGGGTCAATGATGCGCCATAAATTTCACCTGCTATCGGTCCGTCCAGCCGCAAAAGGGAAGGACCTTCCCATTTCCCAAAACACCCAAAAAAAAAGTCTCAACTCCATGGTGTCAACGAAAACATAGCAAAAAAAGAAACATCATCAACTTCACCAAGCTTATTTGATGCCCACAGCCAGAATCGAACTGACGACCTCATCATTACTAGTGATGCGCTCTACCACTGAGCCATGCGGGCTTTTGATGGTTACCCTGGTTTGAACATAGCGCTTTATGCCTCATTCTCCACCGGGCTAGGTGCGGAGCCACTATCGGCACTACGCCAACCCAGGTATCGTGCACACCCTGGACAAGAGACGATGTGGACACAAAATGGTTCACTAAGGGTTGAGGGTTCACTGTTGATAATTTGGGATTCTGGGACTCAGATGAAGCATTCGAGTTTCTGGTGAGCTGAACTGATGGGAAGAAATTGAGGCGAAGGAGTGTCACGATGATGAAGCGCGCGATGTGTTTGAATACCAAGTGTAAGAGACAAACTTCAACAGGCCCGAAGGATGCAGAGATAGACAGACAGACATTGAACAATCAATAGGTAGATGTATGCATCATTACTTACGAACCGTTATCATCGCGTAAAGACTCCATGAATCATTGTCACAAATGCCGCTTGATTCATTGCTTTTAACTTTCTCAACTTCCTCTTGATGTCGCCAGAGCGAAAATAGGCCCAAAGACTTGTTCATAAGCAACTATTTCCCCCGCGACTCTCAACGCTAACAATTCTGTACTTCTCATTGCCGTATTAAGACAGCCAAAATGACCGACCCATTCCAAAGCGACAGCGACAACGACGAAACCAACCCCCTTCCATTCCCCTTTCCTCGACATGGCTGGGACGAAGAAGATCCCATAGCTACGTACTACCTCCGCACACTTAACCGGGAGATCCGGGCACTAAAAGGCGATTATGATCTGGCCTGTTGCTGCCATACGTATATCAAGATGGCGGTCTTGAGTTTGAGACTGTATCTTCCGGTGTGGGAAGGTTTGCTCAAGGAGGTTTTGGGCGATTCGGATACCGAGGGAGAAGCCGAAAGCGAGAGAGTAGGTGGGTTTGATGGGTTGGACGCGTATAGGGAGGTTTTGGAGATGAT
This sequence comes from Sordaria macrospora, assembly GCF_033870435.1. Lineage (NCBI taxonomy): Eukaryota > Fungi > Ascomycota > Sordariomycetes > Sordariales > Sordariaceae > Sordaria > Sordaria macrospora. The sequence continues at coordinate 4,634,954 of NC_089372.1, read as the reverse complement.
GGATATGCGTGCGTATTTCACCTTCTTTCTTACCCCATTCCCATTGATCGTTGACAAACCAATAGATGGTTTGTTGAAGATACTAACGATTAGCGTTGTTGCTGATGATATCGTAACAGCCGAACAAGATATCCCGCCAGATAGACAACAGTCCGTCCCCTCTACTTTCTGGACGGCCAGGACTTACCGCAGTTACTGCCTCTTGCATCTCTCTCTGGCAGAGACGATGCTGCACTTGATGTCTCCTGGGTCGAGAGTGGCGAGGGTAGTGGTAGAGTGGGTGGTTGTTGGTCTTTTGTTTGTCCTCCTCTTCTCTTGTTGAACTTCATTCCAGCCCGCTGCCATCAACTTTCTCCAAATCCTATCCAACCCTTCCCCAACGAAGTGATCAAAGTTCGTCAACTAATAACAGCCTTCAGAACCATCATTGTCACAACTTTCGAGCCGTCAACAGGAGACGCAATTTCCCATATGATGGCCTGGGCAGCAATGATGGCGGTCCTCGGCATGGCGTGTTGGTCCGCAGTGTTGAGCACTGCCTGTGTTGTTACTTTGCAGAAGTGTAAGTACGAGGTGAAGAGCATTCGGAAGAGGGTAGCGTTGAATGCGGCGGTGAAGAGAGATGTAGAGGTTCTTGAGGGGTGGTGGTTCAGGGCTTGGTGGTGGATGAGTTGGGTGTCGGCTTGGGTGGATGAGTTGCTTATGGGTGGTGGTGGTGGCCACAGAGGTGGAGGTGAGTGATCAGATGCGTACTTGGGGTTCGAATAGGTGTTTGCTTGGTGGAACTAAAGTGTCCGTGGCTGGAATAAATCCTTTCGATGATGACAAGAAGGAAAGCCTGGGATGTTCGATCAATGATACCTCAGGAAAAACCCAATGTATTCCAGCTTCCAAGACAACGGTTCGAGCGTTGCAAGATAACACTGTTGTATAACGGTGATGTGCTCGCTCCCGTGCCTATATCATCACTGTTTAATGGGTCTCGGGCCGAGCCCTGAAGTTGATGTTGAGGACAATGGAGATAGGTGTCATGATATGCCTGAGAGTGTATCATCGAAAGGGGACCTCGTTACATTGACAGCGCTTGGTATTGGTTCAAGTCCCACATCCGACACCACCGTGGTGTTTATGCACCTGGACATTTTGTTAGATGACTGTCAAAGCGGCCCTCTGGCTGGCATGGGAACATGAACGGTTCTTGCCTTGTAAAAATGGTGTTTCATCACTTCAAGTTGTTCCATGGTTGGGGACGATTTGGCTGATTGTTTTGCCCTTGGGAATGGATGTTGGGGCAGGAACCTTCCGAGGGTCTTATCGCGGAGGAAGGCGTTATGAGGTTTTTCTCAGGGGTCATGCATAGGTGGGCTGCCAGGGCCCTCAGCGCTGTATGTAACGTCGCCGATCTCGCTCCGTCCCAGGGGCACCTGCCATGCATGAGTGGACAGGCGGGATTGGGTACCTCTACGGCTGGGCATGTTCGTTGCTTCCCAACTCCAGAACATCGTCCAACTCGGAAGAAACAACATATACAATGGCTTTCACTCCTTCCCTGATCAACTGTCTTCGAATGCGCTCGAGTGCTCACTTGTCTTCCAGGAAAAACCAGTCTTGTTACCTCTACACAGGTGGTTAAACTGAACCAGACCAGACAAACGCAAAGGAACACCTCGCCTTCCTTCTCGTTCTCTCCAACGCACCTGGTAGACAAGAGTCGCGAGACACCAACTCTCAAGTCCACGAGCCACGGACACAATCATCAGTCTGGCCTTCGATTCAACGATGGCAGAGCCCTACAACACGCCCATGCCTGCAAGCACACCAGTGCCGGCATCCACTCCGCGATCATCCTCCCCCTCGCCGCCCCTCCCCAGTCTTACTCCCAATGCCTCTATGACCACAATCCAGCTACGACCACCGCAACAGGACCCATCTAACCGACGTCGGCCTATTGTACTCCATATCGGCGATCCCATCAGGTACAACCCCACGACATATGCCGAACTCAGTCAAGCATTCGAGGTTATCCGACCTAGTACCACAGAGAGGGAACGCAGCGAGTTCAAAAAGGCACTGCAGGAACGGCGATGGGGTAACTTCAGTGCCATATTCAGACCATTTTGGGGTACTGGTGGCGAGATGGGCCGTTGGGACGCTGAACTTATTGACTTGTTGCCGACTTCGGTCAAGGTGTTTGCCAGTGCTGGTGCAGGCTTCGACTGGGCAGATACAAAACTTCTGGGAGAAACAGGTGTGTACGCGCATACACGGTTTCCGGCTCACGGCGATGGGAAATGTACAATATGCTAACGTTTGTGTTCCAGGCATAATCTACTGCAACTCCGGCCTCGCCGCCGCCGAAGCTGTGGCTGACTTCGCTGTCGCAATGGTCATCTCAACCTTTCGACACCTGCCCTGGTGCATGGGTGCCGCAACCCTTCTATACTTTCTCCCAGCTTCCTCTTCTCCAGACGCCACGACCGAATCCGCGGCCTCAATAGCCGGCAAGACCTTTCAGACATGCCATTTGCTCGCACCAGCTGTCTCACACAACCCGCGCAACCATGTTCTCGGTCTCGTAGGGTTAGGTAACATTGGCCAACAGATTGCTGCCAAACTCGGCCCCGCGTTTGGCATGCGGATTGCATATTACGACGTCGTGCGCAAACCTGCTCCCCTGGAGTCATCCCTCGGCGTGACGTATCACTCCAGTCTAGGAAGCTTGTTGGCTGTGTCCGACTGTGTGGTGCTTTGCACCCCTTCTCTAACCGATGGCAAGCCTCTTATCACCACGGATGTCCTAAGACACATCAAGAAAGGATCAAGATTTGTGAACGTGGCACGGGGAAATCTGGTCGACGAAGAAGCGCTGGCAGACGCCCTAGAGGACGGGAGGATCAGCGCTGCGGCATTGGATGTGCATACTGAGGAGCCCAGGGTCAGCCCGAGGCTGCTCAAGATGGCTTTTGGGGAACGCGATCTTTATGAAAGGAGCCCCCAAGCCAGTGAAAGACCAAACTTCGACCACCCAGGAAGAGTAATGTTGACCTGCCATAATGCTGGGGGAACAGTCGAGACGCATGTTGGCTTCGAGGAGCTAAGCATGAGGAACATTATGGCGGTGCTTGGAGGACAGGAGGCCATTACCCCAGTCAACATGCAATATCTGAAGACCACGGAGTGCGAGAAGGACATATCAGTCTACTAGATCCCTTTCTTCCTGTTTTTCATCCCCATTTACCTTGGTCCCCCGCATCTGTCTTGGGAAAAACAATACTGGAGTGTTCCCAGATTAGGAGTTTGGAGTTGATAAGCGATAAGTAACACGGTTTAATGTACTTTGCCCTTTTCCTTTCTTTTCTTTTTCTACATTTCAGTTGCCTTACTATCTTGCAGTCATGCATCATATTTTCGTGCACTTGACTTGTCGGTTCACGAAACATCAACAGCGGCTAGCTGCCTCTGCTGACGATGGTTTCCATGACTGTGTCAGCAGTGGCATCTGCGAAACCAGGAAGGCACACCTGACGCCTTGGTAGGCGCTTGTGAACAAGGATAAGAACTAGCTGCACCCCCGGGTTCTGTTGAGCGCCAATGCTCTCTTATTTCACTACTTAAAGTAAACACCCTTGCAATCATACCACATTCCCAAACCAAAAGTTTATCTTTTCTTCCCAACGGTCCCCACCGGGTCTGTACATTGAGTCTAATACATCATTTACAAGTGCTCCTGCGCACATTAGCTTACACCATGGATGACAGCACGTCAACACTCTGTAATCTATGCAAGAGTCTTTCGCTCGCAGAGATGCAAGATGACAACACACAAGCTCACCAACCCAGCTATTTCGCGTTGAAGGAATCCGTAAAGGGAGGATGCCGGTTATGTGGCTTCATATGGACTGCTCTCAGCCAGTGCAAGTCACCTGATGGCTTGGTCTTGGGATCCCAGGTGCTGGAACATATTTCGGAGAAGTATCCGGGCAGAGAGATATCTTTTTCAGCTTGTGGACTTGCGTCAACCGACAGAGCCACCTCCTACCTCGACTACATGGACGTCTATACCTCTGGTGAAGTCCCCGACTGCGAAAGCGAAGACGAAGTGGACGATCCAACCATGCATCCCGACTATACACTTGCTCTTTCCGGGCGACTTCATATATTCACTACTGAAGGTGAGTAGTGTCCCGGCCAGACTGACCTTGGTGTAGCAATTATTCCATCTTATGCTGACCGAAAAGCAGATGACTCGGCTTCCTGGCATGGAGGCATAACCGGAAGGCCTTTCCCCACTACTAATGGAAGTACCGTTAGGGATATGATATTTGTCAACCAGTGTTTGAAGGACTGTGTCGAAAATCATCAGCAATGCAATATAGGGTCAATCCCTCCACTCCCGACCCGCGTTTTGGACCTTGGATCGCCCAGTGAGACACAAGATCCACGTCTCATGGAATCAAACGGGATGCATGGACTTTACACTACCCTGAGCCATTGCTGGGGAGGCAAGGTCTCGATAGTGACAACGACACATAACCTCGCAGCCCACAGAGATTCAATTCCGGTGTCGTCACTACCTCCCACCTTCCAGCAAGCTGTTATGATTACCCGACTTCTCGGCATGCGATATCTTTGGATCGATTCCCTCTGTATCCTTCAAGACTCCAAAGAAGACTGGGAAAAGGAATCCATGAGAATGGGAGAAGTTTATGGCCAGAGCTTTTTGACCATTGCTGCTCGAGCGGCTCGCAACGCCCAGGACGGCTGTTTCATCTCTCGAACAGTGTCTACGGCCCCAATCTGCCGCCTCCGTTATCTTGCGAAAGATGACCCGTCGATACCTCTAGGCGCTATCTCTATTCTTGACCCGACGTTTGAGATTGAGAACCCCAAACAGAGCCCCCTAGACACCCGTGGGTGGGTTCTACAAGAGAAGATCTTGACGCCACGAATTGTCCACTACGGCGCACAGCAGATCTACTGGGAATGTCGACAAAAAGCGGCCCGTCAGGACGCAAAGTATGTGGGGCCTCTGACCAACCGTCTCAAAGAGTCTATCGACATCCACACACCCTTCAAACTGATATTCCGCTGCATAAAGGGAGAAAGAGAGCTCGTATACCCTCGAGACTGGTCCGAATGGAGGTTAGAGCTGGCAGTTAGGATGACACAGTGGTACCGTCTGTTGGGAGAGTATAGCGAGCGAAGTTTAACGTACGCCTCAGACAAGCTGCCGGCGTTGGCGGGGGTTGCTCGGACGTTTGCTCGATTGACAGGTTACAGGTATCTGGCAGGCTTGTGGGAGGAAGACATCCTCATGGGACTACTTTGGTGGAGGTCGAAAAGAAACGGTCTACTATTATCCACATGGCCCGAAGAACCCGTGTCGGACGTGTTGCCGTCATGGTCCTGGGCAAGGTTCATGGGGCCTCTCTCATTCAACGGCTCGCAACAAGGGTATTTGGTGTTGCTAGATCCTTGTTGTGAGGTTCTGGGTATGTCATATTCTGACGGGGAAGAAACCTTGCTAGGCGCTTACGGCGAGGTTCCCAAGGCGAGAATTACGCTGAATGCAAGATTACTGAGGGTAACAGCGACGGAGATAACGCGAGCATCGCTTGAGTCGTTGCCTATGGCAAGTCTTCGAGACCGTAATGGCAAGGAGGTCGGAACGCTGGAATATGACCAGAAATCGCATCATCAAAACCCCCCGGCGGAGGAACTGTTTTGTATGGTGATCAACAAATCGGTCAACGAACGCCCACTGGGTTTGGCATTGCTGAGTGTGCCGGGCCAGCATGCAAAATTCTCCAGAGTGGGCTTTGTGTGGTTTGCGAATATGCCACCAAGACACTATGATGGCAGCGATTTGATTTGGAAAGTCGAGCCGAGGGTGATACACTTGGTTTGAGGCTCTTGTCTAGATACTGATTGCTGGATAGTGTCTCGGTGACATGTCAGCTTATTGGTACACTACCCTACCGTAGGTAGAAACTCGAAAAACTGGCCAACAGCTGTCCCTCTTTGAGCACCGGACAGTTCTTGGCCAGTTTCGCGACTCTCTCTTGTATTCGTTGCGAGGCCCGCGATTGGACACGAACAACTTGATATGAGCAAATAATCGCCAGGCTGGAGGCGCCCAATGTGCAAGCCATGGAGTTAAGAGGTGCAGTAGCCCAAACGTTCGGTAGTACATCAGTTACCAAATGAGTTAATACGATAACCGCAAGGCTGCGTGGCGCTGTCCGCATATGTGTCGCTCCCCCTCAGCTGAGAAGAAGGGAAGTTGACCAGATTTTACCTCTCACCTTTCTAACAACACTTGTCCCAAACTGCAGCGACTTATTCTTCACCGACTGACTATCCCCTCTCGACGTAAAGCAATACTGTCGCCACCAGAGAGCGCTCAAGAGTCATGCAGCTTCTCAATGTGCACACGCTGCAACTCACGACTTTCTGCGATCGAAATGTCTCAGACTACGCCATCCTTTCACACACATGGGAAGACGAAGAGATCTTGTTCGAAGACATCTGTGACGCTAAGAAGCGTTCTAGAAAACGCAAAAACGGATGGTTGAAGGTCCAAAGAAGCTTTGTGCAAGCCATGGTTGTCGGATACTCATGGGTGTGGATTGATACCTGTTGCATCAACAAAAGCAGCAGTGTCGAGCTCTCCGAAGCCATCAACTCCATGTTTCAGTGGTACAAGGACTCATCAGTTTGCTACGCTTATGTCTCGGATGTCACCTATGAAGGTGGTCCCTCTGTTCAAATTGTCCACAGTCGCTGGTTTACAATAGGATGGACTTTACAAGAGCTGATCGCCCCATCAATGGTGGTGTTTTACGACAATGCATGGAGACGCATAGGTCAGAGACAAGAGCGGATTCTGGCACAAAAAATAGTTGGAGCAACAGGGCTACCGGATGACATGGTAACAAGGCTTAACAACCCTTGGTCCTTTGACCTTAGAACCTACCTTGATCGATGTAGTGTTTCCCAGAGGTTTTCTTGGGCATCCCACAGGTCAACTAAGCGGCTTGAGGATGAAGCCTACTTCCTACTTGGAATATTTGGCGTCACTATGCAGTTACGTTACGGGGAGGGTTCTCAAGCTTTCTTCCGGTTGCAACAGGAGATCCTCAAGGACTCTGATGACCAGTCAATCCTTGCCTTTAGGCACAGTACGCATCATAAACACGATCTACTAGCGGAATCACCAAGAGACTACCATATGTCTCACGATATTCGACCGATTTACCAAGTTGATTTCCCATTCTCGCATGGTTCAACGACTACTGCATTATCACCATTCGCAAAGATGTTGGAAATACCCCTATATCTGTGTCCCCCTGCTCAGGCCGGATTCTCAGAGCGTATTTCTTGGTGTTTTGTTCTGTAATTTTGGTTCAGAACAGATGTCTTGCCCCGCCATGGTCCTGGAGCCTGTTCAATCCGCAAACCCAACCGACCAATTCTACCGAACTGCCACTCCACATCTGTCCAGAGTAACTCCAACTTTGGGAAATGTGATCAGGTGTCACGTTGACGTCCGAACACAAGAGGCCTTAACTATCGTCGAAGATGAATTCGACATGTGAAAGGCAAAGCGCAGAACCGTCCGAATATACTTTAGGAAACCAGCCCAAGCTCTGAATGGTGTCTCTGATGAAAGCCTTCCCAGTATGGGCGTTAACACCATGAGGTCATGGACTCCCGCTGTTAGGCTTAACATCAAACGCATACCCGCTCCATCTCGCGGAGAGTCTTGTATAGTAAAAACCTGGCCATCTCCGCCAGTGGAAGTCCCTGGAACAGGAGGCAGGCTTCTCTATGGGGAACCTCAATGGGGTGGAACTGTCCGAAGCTTTTGGAGACCTGTGTTCCTAGAAAAGACAGACACCCCAGAGACTTCGGATTGTCTTGAAGCCTGCGGAACAATAGTATTAGAAGTAGAATTATTAGTCCAGAACAGATACACAAGGCCACCGTTGATTGCTATGGTATGGGGTCGAAACACGATTCTTAGGAATTCACAAGGTTCCTACTCGTGCATATTGTTGGATTGGACAAGAACTGTTTATTTGGCAAAAGAAGATGGCAACGACATCGCGGCTGGGTTGGGAAGACCCAAGGAAAACCAGGATAGTCGTCGCATTGACTATGAAGTAGTCATGTCATGGTTGACGCTTGTATGCTTGTCGAAACCAAATAAGATGGATGAGGCAGTTGTTGGGGTTGCTGCCGTTGGACGACCCGCTATGTTACGCGAGTGGTGGGGGAACTACACCTGCGAATTGGTTAGCGATGAGTTCATGGGCCAGCCATTACTGGACCTGACCCTTTCAATTGAAGTCAATCTTAGTTGCTGGCAGTTTAGACCTCTGGAGGACCTCTTGTACAAAGATATCCACGAGCTGGAAGGGTCCACAGTCCTGCTCAGTCGCCTGCAAACTCTGCAAGCTCTGCAACTTATGCCTACAGAGGACATGTTGCACAAAGTTGTTCATGAACTGGAAGGCAATTCCCAAATCCACGAGATGGGGTTGTATATGGAAGAGTAGGTCGGATCGACAACTGGCAAAAAACATAGACTTTTCGTTAGCAATGTCAGCCAAGGTGAACGTCGAGAGTAGCATGGAATCGGGATTTTATATGTGGGCCCGGACCGTCAATCGTGGGTCATGAATCTGAACATGAGGTATTCACAAGATCAAAGGCTTGAATAGATGTATCTCACGACACCGCTCAGTTTTATGATAAAAATCTTGGGCGATATTGAGCTGGCCGTTGTGAAGAAGGTTGTTGCGAGAGGTCTGGTAGGTAGCCCATTCCAAAGGATCCCATTCCCAAGCTTTGCTATCCAGCGTTTCCGAGTCAAGTGTTTACTGAACAACTACGCAGGAATGATCTGACACCGCACAAGGTACTTGTACGTCAGGCGAAGGAATACCTACAGACCGTCACATACATGCTCCAGCATTGCAGAGGCCACACAGAGTATCCCACTGTTTTTCATGCATCCATGACCAATATACGCATTTGCTGCAGAGGTTGACAAGACCTTTCTGTTTTACCATGATGGTCGTTGAAGCCGGGATTGTCTGAAAAGACGTCATGATCATAAGAACTCGATGCGATCTTGATGTAGCACGGAATTGCAAGGAAAGAACACCTGCATTTTTGTACGTTCATGAGAGATCTATGAATCTTCCGCAAACCACTTTGCTCACACAATTAATCCTTTTCAATTTCATATCGGCTGCTGTCGTCCGGAACTCCCATATCCTCGCCAAACTTCGAGGTCCCGCATTCCGTTGCGCAGCGCCATGGATACAGACTCGCACACCTCGGAAAGGTATGGATACCTCAACTCATCATCCATCGTGGTAACCATAGGTACGCATTCTTGATGGTATTAACAGCCAAAGTCCGCACATGGACCACCCAGATTACCCTCGGGACGAGAGACCGCGCAGTTTCCGGAGGCACTTCTCCGACATCAAACCTCCAAGCGCCCTCCGAATCGGCCACATCAAACCACTATCACTGCAACCAAAGCGCTCGCCCACTTATCCACAGAGCCGGGCCTCTGATAGTATCTTGAACTACAACAAACCTCCTCATCAAGAGAGCAACGACAACATCAACGACACACACAAGATTCTCAACAGCCCGACCACCTTTCTCCCCCCAACAAGCATCGCGACCACCAGCACCACTAACTCGACCACCCCGGATGATCCAACCAACCTCACCGGCAGCGCCAGCAACGCCCTCACCCGCGCCGACATAATCCGGCACATCCAGCTCAAAAAGTTTCTCGAAGCCTTCATCCGCCGCCGCAAGAATCTGAAGACCGAACTCGAAGACCGTCTGCGCCTACTCAAGCAAGAAGCCAAGAATAACCGACGCCGGCGACAGAACGTGTTTTTCTACCCGTCCGCGGCATCAGCGGCGTCGGAAGCCTCCTCCGCCGCGAATGGTAACACCAATATGAGCAGCATGCTGGATCTGCAGAAGGAGCAAAGGATTGATGGGCTGGTGGAGGAACGAATCAGGCTCGCGCATGAGACGTATGAGCAGCAGTTGGCGCTGTTGATTAATGAGTTTGTGGTGGTGGGGTTGAGGGAGGAGGTTTTGAGGGTTATTTGAGCGGGTGATGGGGGAGTGGTCGGAGTGGTGGCGGTTGTTTGCTACCCACCATACGGTCTAGTTCTAGGTCTAAGTTTGGCGGGTATGTAGGTTTGTGGATGGACGTGAGTCCATTGCCACCTAGGTATCGTTATTCTCTTTTCATCGACTGATAGTTTTGGTGATATTGTGGAAGGAGTGTATCATATTGACGGATATCCGGCGTTGTTTGTCTTTTATTCGATACATGTGGAGGGATGTGATGGGAAGCGGTGGCGGGTAGTGTGATCATAAGTTGGGGGTTGGTTTGCGTGTGTGGACTATGTTGAAGTTGGCTTTCGTTCTGATGGACTGGTATTTCATGATATTGAGGGACAGACGGCGCTGTTTGTCTTTCCGGTACTGCTGGGTGGTGAAAATCTGCAAGTGAGTGAGCCTCATCACGAAATCGCGATACACCTTCCTTTCTGGGGATGTACATCCCACTCTGCTTTTCGATTTGTCTGCGTCGGTTGAGTGGATTGGGGAAGGTGATGGAAGTTCAGGTTGCATTGAGGATTATATGAAGGAGCTTCTCAAACATTAGGTCATGCTGCTATCCGTTCACTGCTACTTCCTTCAGGTGTTTCTTCTCAGACCCTCATCAGATCATCATTTTTTCCGTACAATGTGGTCCATGGGTTCTGTGTCCGCTCGAGTAATGAGCTGCATTGCGTGCCGCTGAACACGCTATATGGCCCATTACCATTTTCTTTGTTATCCCCTTGCCGAATTTCCGCTTGTGCAAGAACCAAAACTCTTCATCCTTTGGTTCTTGGTTGGCGATCTACCGGCCTCACAGACGCCAAGACTGAGCGGTAGTTGAGCTTATCCGTCTCTCGCGCCCAAAGGACACCCAAAGGTCAGCATTTTAAACGACATCTACGGCGATCTCTGTCACATGCGAGGCTTATAGATTTCTAGATCTCCGGGAATAAGCCCAATTTTCAACAGCTACCCACGTTGTCCATCACTGTCAAGGACCCTCTCACGCCTCTTTATCGGACATGCGGCGCGAAGAATTGGAAGGAGGTTCGTGACTTCTATCAATTAATGTAGCCCGTCCTGTTGGTGGGTGTGCCAAATGTCTCACCTAACACCTTCCTTGGTCCGCCATCTCCGTCATTTATCTTCCGACAGTGCCTCAAACGGCAATGAAGAATGCGGGGCCATAGGTACCGCGGGTGTAAGCCAAGGAAAGCCACACGGTTGGACGCATTGTGTGTGCCACCCAGCCATTCTTCTACCAGTCATCCTTCTCGGTTTTCCCCACGGTACCTTCCATTGTCAAGTTGTGCCATCCGCTTGCGTTTCAACCTTCCAACCGCGGTAGGGCTTTCCGGTCGGATAACGTATGGGAGGGGGTCTGGAAGGTGTACCTGCTTGTTTACTTGGATATTGGATTGGAGCTTGGGGCACTTTCCAGTTTTCCACGCGATGCACCGTTGGATGATGATTCAACTCTTACCAATTGATGGGAAGTGTCAGAGCCACTCCGTCACAGCCTCGGTTCATTGGCGAATGTCCCTTCCACCTACATGCGAGCTTGAAGCATCTCGCACCTGATGGGCTGGCCCACTCCTGAGGTTGCTTGGGGGAACCAACGACATCGACCCTTCCTGAGCGGGTAGGGGGTTTCACGGAGTGTGCCATCATGGGTTCCGGACTTCTTTCCTCCCTTTTCCCCTACCACACAATCAAGATGGGGACCATTGCAAGGAAGGATCAGTTGAGATCCATCGTGGTTGTTTCCCCAGGCTTAAATACTGGGCAGTTCCGCCTCCCGGGATCACAGCCTCGAACCCCATCTTTGTGCCTCAAAACGGTCATCGAGTGACATCAAATCACCTCCATAATTCCCAAAGCAGACACGCTACTACTGCCCTACTATTTGGCTTCATAAACCCGCTGCTACATTGCTTCATTCCTTTCCCTGCATCAGGTCCCTCTTTCCCCAAACTTCCCTTACCCCTTTCTTCGAACCATCCCCGTGGGACAACTCCACAAGCAACGACACTCGACGGTGACGCTTGCCGATCATCTGCTCAACAGCAACTGCAACATCAACTAAAATGGTCCACCTCATACAAACAACCGTCACCTTCCTCACCCTCCTCCTCACTATCTCCACTGCGGCCCCTCTCATTCCCGCCTCCGCCCCCAGATCCGTCCTTCCCAGTCGCGGTTCCAGCAACCTCACCAGCAAAAGCTGGTCAGGCATTGGCCAAATCCGCACCCTCTGGGACGGAAGCAGCCACGACGATCTTGGCTGCCTCACGGCTTCTGGACGCTGGACCACCGACGAGTACTCTTGCGGCACGTTTATCGCCCTGCGCAAGGATGGAGACTCAATAGGAGCTACGCAGTTTACTCTCACCAGCAAGGAGGCGGGTCCTTGCGAGATGTTGGGAACGACGCTCGTTTGTGAGAAGGGCAGGGGCGGGTATGTCTTTGGGGTGAGTTTGTTCTTTCTTTTCTTGGTCACGTCTAGCCGTTCCGTGTATGATGCAGGTGACTTTGGAAACCATGAATTGAGAGCTGGCAGCTGATGATTGTCGGTAGATCTGGCCCTTCCCGAATGGAGTTCCTGGAGTCGAGTGTCTGCGGTATGGACTGTATGGCTTGATGGCGAGCGTGCAGGGGGGGCCGCCGGATGTGAGGGCGAGACCGTTGGACTTGCGGTTTACGTCGTATGTTGAGAAGGGAAAGTACGTGTGGTTGACCTGGAGCTCAAAGCTTTGAGCGGGTACGGAGGTTGGGATGTGGGTGCTTGTTCTTGCTCGTTGTACCTCCCTTGATGAAAACAGTTGCTCAACAAACCCACTCTCTTCAAATCGCAAGTGAGTCAGGCATATAGGCAGGACCGAACCATTATCTCTGGTTCGTTACCAGTCTGTTACTGGTTTATAGGCCAATGACCTCTGGGAAGGCACACTGGGCTAGCTCTTGGAGGAAGGTAAATCCTGTCTGGTCAGCTTTGGGATTCTCCATAATACAGTGTTTCATTCCTGCACCAAACCTTCAACTGTCTCCTTCCCGTGGAACAAACCTTCATTGCCGGAGTCCATCAGACTCGCGCTTCATTCGCCTCCGGATTTCTCCTTTTCTCAACCCCTGATCACTTCCATCAGACTCATATTTTCGACTCTTCCCCGAGCATCTCTCAGATTACCATTTCCATCTTCGACAACACATCGATTACCCGCATTTGACATACCGAACGTATTTCAGACCCACTACTAACATTGGACCCCGACTTGTGACCTTCGACATCAAAATATCCACCATTTTGACGCTGTTTCCATAAGCCCATGAGCCTCTTCGGTCAGCCCGCTCATTCACTTCTCAAACAAAGACCAATAGATCGTCATGGACGGTATGGACTACCTTGGTGTAGACCACTCTGCCACTACTATTACCAGATGCTGACCATTTTCCATTGCAGATTCCATGATGGGAGATAATACAGCGCCGACTGCGATCGATAAAGGCCTAAGCGCCATGATGCTCACCCACGAACTCATAAAAATGAGTAATAAACAGGCCGAGGAAAAATTGCTTCGGCTTACTGAAGCCAGCGGCCTCGACTCAACTCTGGCCCGCGACATCATCTCCCTCTTAATCATGTTTATTGTAGAGGGTGGTAATCCACACACAATGATCAACCTTCTTGATTTCATCAGCGAGTCGCTAGCTTGGTTTTGGAGCGATTCCGAGCGCGAAAAGGCCCTAAAGTTCGTTGAGGACAGAATCGTACCGAGCAGTATGCCAAGTGATAATTCACACTTCTCCTTACTATCTTTACTTCTCGGCCATCCAGAGTTGTTTCTCAGGGTTCATATCCTCGTTGCACGTACCTCGACGCTGGACAACCTGATGCTTTCTTCGTCCATTATCCAGCTTGACCTTGACGACGAGACGCAGGCTTATGCCAGAAGCAGGTTCAACGATTACTGGAGTTCCATTACCACAGGGCCCTGGGCAAATGATATCGTCAGGAATCACATCTACGAGACACATAGCGTTTACAAATATCAACTTCCAAATTTTCCGGAGTTTGGGCAGACAAAATTGTTCAGGGAGGGTCCCTACAGCAAAACCGATATTCAGGAATGGCTCGACTCTGTAGCCCACGTAAAGGTACTTAAAGAGGACGCCGCCCTTATGGACTCCGACAACGGCGCCCCGTCTCAGGGCGGGTTACCAGGCATGTTTGGATCTCTTTCGTTGGGCACAGATGGCGACAACGGTGATGGTGGTGGCAATGGTGACAATGGTGACAATGGAGGTTCCATGGATACTTCCTAAATCATTGTAAGGCACTCAAGCCCTTGAGAACCTGATCCGTATACTGACACGTCACAGCTTAGGATTCCGACAGATGGTCGTGGGGAGCAGCTCGTTTGCCCGAGATACAGACATATGCACACACACCACGTCCGAATCTTCAGACAGAGAATTCGACTGCTTCAGCCAGAGAAACACATCCAGCCAGCTAGAAGTCGAACCAAGACCAACCAAGCGTGCCGTTGCTATTTCAAGGCGGATTATTGCTTGTTGGGTGCGCATCAGTTTTGGGCGGACACTCGCTCAATGAAGATGAGGCGAGAGGATAGCGAAGGCAAAAGTTGACGTGATGGTTGGCTACATTCCCCAAAGCGTTTCACTTGCTTTCTCTTCGTTGTATGTTAGCCGAGCATTTTTCTTTGATATGTATTAGTTCACATGAGGTCTGATTGCATGCTGACATAAATGCCGTGATGCTGTGAAGACGGTGGGTGGCAGAGCATCTGTCTCTGCCTCTGTTAGTGCTATGGGGTGTTAGTGCTAGTAGCTCCACGTAGTTCCCTGCGAGATCTGCCTTTTTTTCCGCAGTCCACCCGCTGGCTTGCTAACAATGGCCACAAATTCGCTAACATGGTGCGCTAAAGCTGTCTTATTAGTAGCCTGGGGCTGCCTCATTGCAGGCGGGGACTCAGCCCCACTCCACTGCTCCCGAACACAGCCAGCACGAGCACATGGCTAGACCAGGGCGGACAATTCCAAAATCCCAGGTGGAACTTCCATGAACGTCTCGATGATCAGCATGGAGAATTGGAATGTAGTTTGGTAAAATATGTCGCAATTTTCATGCCGACTTCGCTTACGTCCTTCCAACCGGGCTTCGGCTTGACAACCCCATGGGGAAAATACTCTCTCTTGCCAGCGTCTCCTCGTCAGGTGCCCGGTCCGCCTGCCGTTGTCTGGAAATTCGTTCCAGTGGTAAGCTGCAAGGTTTCGGAGTTTGTATGTAACTTTGGATACTGACCGGTGTATGATATTTCATAATACTGTACCCTTGGCATAAGTATCACGGCGGGAAAACTGTACAAGAACGGTAAGGATACCAGTTGAAGAAAGTGGTACAAGCGGTAACAGCGGTAACAATGGTAACAATGGTAACAATGGTAACAATGGTAACAATGGTAACAATGGTAACAATGGTAACAATGGAAGTAACGGTAATAAGAACACTGACGCTGACGGTGACGCTGACGGTGACGCTGACGGTGACGGTGACGCTGACGCTGACACTGACGCTGACACTGACAGTGACAGTGACAGTGGCAGAGCATCTAGGTGAGGGACGAGTGTCTCACTAAAGAAAGTTTAAACGTGCTCACTGCCGCTGCTGATGTGCTAGGAGAGGATTTTGTTCAATGAGAAAATTTGGATCATCACGGTAATGAGCCGTTACAGAGGCTCTGGTTTTAGATTGTTGGGATAGTAAGACAGTTGAAGCCGATCTGATGGCATGTTACACTGTACTTTATGGCGGAATGAGGTTGATGTTCTGTTACATACGCAGAACCATAACTCAGCCACCATGTATTATATGAGATATGAGTAACTGCTAGGAATATGGTGTCTCCGGATTACTCAAATAGGTACTTGGTGATTCTAACTCCGGGGCCAGGCTGGTACGGGATCGGAACTTGAAGTTGATGATGATGAGAAGAGCGCTGGTAGGTAGAAGTAATTTTTGGCATCCGTATGCAATCTTCCTTGAATTGCCTAACGAGGTTGCTGTCTCAAGCCTTTGGTGACATGACTGGGTATATTCTCGGCTCTCTTTGGAGATCGAAGGTATCTAAACATTGCCTATGTCTCTCTCCAGACCTTTTCCCCCCGTTCTTTGTGTGATATCTTGGTCGGACAGTAGGTCAACAAGGTTCTTGGATCTTAAATGCTATCGCGATGCTAGAGTATTGCGTCTCCTTTCCTCGGTTGTCCAACCTTTCGGTTCTTTAACGACCTCTAACCTTATTCAGCATCCTCTCAGTCATGACCGGACTATAACCACGCCCAGTTCGGCGAATCCTCAAAGGCAAGCATCCACCAAAGCCATGAGACTCTCTTTTGGTAGTTGACCAGAGCACTGCAATAACAGTATCGTCGCCAGTACCGTATTCGAACGATCTCTCTGTCGCACTGCTCGGTTTTCCGTCGCCAAAGCAGTCATTAGGGCCCAAAGGTTAGGTAACTGGATCGGACATGTTAGCATGGGCCAACATGTAGTTCAAGATGAATGACATTGGATGGCAGTGAACAAAGAAAGTGGACCAAACTCACATTACTTTCCATCAACCTCTTCAACCCCGGGACGGCACTTTTCCCCGTGCTCTCGTCCTTCGCCGACCTAGCCAACCCGCCGATGCTAGCATGAAGGGTACTGTGGACACCTCTCGCCTCGCCGATCAGCATTCCCTCCGACATTCTAAGGATCTCGTCGAAGAGCGGTCGTTGTTCCCGGGCATCCCACTCCTGAGCGGCCGAGAAAACTTCGGCAAACAGCTTGGGAAGGCGCCGATTACGGCTCAGCCTCTGCTCGACCGCGAGCGATGATGAATCCCCAAACGAGGCTTTGTAGTAGAAAGTGGCGAGGGAGTCGAAGCTGTCGAAGCCTGCTGTTTCGACACGTTCCATGACACTTTCCATGCGCTCGTCCAGCGTAGGTCGTTTGGTGGGCAGTGAAGCTGGTTGTGCAGGAACTTTGTGGTTGACTACGGCGGGTGCAGTTCGGGTGGTACGGTTGGAAGTCCTGGTCTTTCTCGCCTCAGGCAGGTCCTGGGCCGCAGAGGGTGAGAGAGCTATTTGTTCCAGGCTTGGCGCTGCCGGTGACTGGATTTTCCAGTTGAAAATATGGCTTTCGTTTCCTTCTGTTAAGCCCGCACGCATTGTATCATGTCCATCAGTGGAAAATAGCAACGGGTCGATATTAGGGCTGTTGTGAACCACTTAAATAACGGTTAGTTGACTGCACGACTGCAAATCGGCCTTCCCTGAACTTACAGAATGAATCGCCGCCATGGGAAGAGACACTAAGGGCATGATTGCTAGCTTGGCCATCAGCTGCATCATGCCGAGTGTCGAAAGATTGCATGTGTAGGCGTAGATATTCATGTAAAACAGCCGAATTGTATCCGCTGTCCGTAATGTTCGATTGCCCTACAGCAAAACCCCCGGGTGGTTGCGTAGTTAATGGCGTTGTAATTGGTGAAAGGTCAAATAGTTGGCTGACATCGGTATGGAAAGCGTGCGGGCTGTGATAGTTGTGCAAATGGATGTCATCAAACATCGCCAGTTCTTCGTTGGGCCTCGGAGATGGGCTATTGTCTGTGGTATATGCTGGAGTCGGAAGCTGTACAGACGGGCTCCTGTTCGTATCCTCGCCATCGCCAACGCCAGGAGCATCACCATCCGTGGATGTCGCCTCATTTCTCTCATGATATTCGAGTTTTTGTTGTAATTCCCCTAGACGGGCCTTCATACGGTGACCTTCGGTTACGGATTAGCGACTGCTACTGGCAGAATCTGGACGCAAGACATACGGTATGTTCTCTGTGCAACACGATTCTGAATGCGCTTCTTTTCTTTCCGGTCCTTCACCTTAGTCCAGTCATCCTCCACCGAAAGCTTGATTTCGGTGAGGTCGGGCAAGGAGTAAGGTTGAGCGGACGGCTTCAACGAAGACATGATTCAGTATGAGGTTCTGTCTGCTGCGTAGGTTGGCAACTGATCCGAGACAAGTGTCGCAACTGTCGAGTGATGTTGTAACGGCCAAAGTACCAGGTCTTGAATAGACGCTTCTCATCAGCCCTACGGGGAGAGTCAAGCAGAAATACTCTGCTTTTTGCAATTGTGGGAAGACCCTGTGACCCCCCGGAGTTAAGTGCCTGATCTGGAAGGCATCGCGATGTATCCTCAACCCAGCGAGGCTCGTGAGCCCGCATCATCTCACGCCAAGGTAACGAGAATCTCGGTGTAGCTCGAAACGGAAATATGGGAAGTGCAGCAGACAGGTGGGGGTCCATAAGGCCGCGTAGCATCGGAGCCTCTCGATCCAACACGGGGAGCTGCTGTGTAGCAGCACTGACTAAGTACCCTGGGCACGTAGGCAACGCTACAGAATACGTTCATGGGGAAAACCAGATGCTGTAGCTGTAATATCACTGCTGAAATGACGGCCCGCTGTGACTCGATAGGCTGCCTATGCTGTCGACTCGGACAAATGGGCACCATGCAGAGAATGAAGCTATTCACACGCTCTCGACAACTGAAAGACGATTCAAGCTACATGTCTCAAGGAGTATCAGTTGTTTCCCAAGGGTATAGAATAAGTTAGAATGTCGAGAGAAGCACAGGCGAAGAACATGATCATCAAACATGCTCTGTAGTATTGACTCCCTTTACCGGTTCAGTGGCTATGCCACTGGCAAAAGATCTCGGCATCGAAAAATGACCAAGCGGCAAGGAATGCCAGGACAAAAATGGAGTAGAAGGGCAAGATGAATGGCGTGCTCAACAGAAACCCTGCGCTTGCGTGGGAGAGTAAGTGAGACGATGTCGATACATTGATGCCGGACTGCAGATGCTGCAGTTCGGTTTCTTTGCCCAAAAGATGCCGAGGGAACGTCGTGTAAGGTGTCGCATAAGGAACATGCCGAACGACGGCTAGTGTCAGCTTTAAAATCTTGTCTGTCGGGTATGGCTTTTTAACAAGGTGCTGGAATAGCTTTGTCGACGAGCGGAGTTTGAACGACGGCAGAAGTACCTGTAAGGAGTGATCATGGGACTGGGGTAGTTCTCGAGCTAAGATTGTGTACAAAAAGGAGTAGAGAACCGATTCCAGTTTTTGCCAGAAATGCTTGGCCGTGTACGTGATTCTTGTTGATTCCTAGCATGGTCTGACATTGATGCAAAGACTTTGTTCATCCCTCGTATGAATCGCCCAGGTCATGAGAAGACGTAATTGCCTATTGTTTGCTCGTCAAACGCAAGATGTCGGGCTTCGAGCTGAGAAGGCTAGGCGAGGGGGACAAAGTCCATGCGCAACGATACTCGTGGCAGCAAGTCTCTGATGGTGACATTGACGGTGATGACTGCGAGGTTTCTCCGTGCACCTGAACCGTATTTCTAACCGTCAAGGTGGTGATAGTGATGAAGATGTTGCGAGTCACGGCATGCAGATGAGATGACGATGCGTTTGAACTGCGGTCGATATCGATCTTTCGTTTTGAGTGCCTTGTTGGGGCAGCAAGCCGAGTCAAGGCAGACCGATACGATGTTGTGGCACTCGGAGATGGCAAAACACCGTTGTAGCGCAGTGACTTGAGGCTCGAAGATCAAACGTGGTGGACTTGTATACGTTGTGCAACTTGTGTAGCATCAGTTGGCGGTCTGGGACTGGGGCCAGCTACGTTGCTTCCTTGAGTTCAGTGGCAATGTCGCTTCGGGCCTTCCACCAAGCAGGAAGATATTTGTACCAAAGATAGGTCTCTAGGGCACCCATGGTGATGAAGAAGATCATGATGTACTTGTTCCACTTGTTGCTGATTCCAAGGTGCTCGAAGCTGAAGGCAGCATATGGAACTTTTGGCTTGGCTCCCAAATCCTGTGGTGGACTGGCGAGTGCCGCCTGGAAGGAGAACAGTCGAGAAGTGTTTCTTGATGCTGCCGCACGGAGGAACAGTGGTCGTTGGCAAGCCGTAGAAATCGGGAGATGGGTGGAAAGGGCTCGCAATGTAGGGCGCATCGTGACGGACATAAGCAGTGTCCAAAGTCACTCCGATGACGAGTTCGGCAGAGGCTGTGTATGTTACGATTCGTAGAATTCAAGCAGAGAATAATCGGAGGAAAATGGAGGAGAATTGATTTCGGTGGTAGGAGGAAAGCGAGCTAGACAGCAATCGGCCTGCAGATTTCTCCGTTTGTCCCATGCGCCTTCCCAAGCGGCCCGAACCGTTCAGCCGTCCATAACAGTGCATTCCAAAGAACGTACACTGTGAAGAGGCCAGCAAGGTTCTCGGCCTAAAGGCACCTAAACTTCAGCGGTCACAACTCCATCAAGGGCGTCCATCTGACATCCGGTTGCTTGAAGACTCCCCACTACCAGGCTCTGGGAAGGGAAGGCGAGTAGGTATTTGGACGAAAGGACATAACTTCCATAGCATGGTATGATTACATATTACGTATTAACCCTTTACTGTTGTCGAAGACATGTCCATTCCGTGGCTTGCTGACTATCCGAAATAGGGATGGAGGTCAGTGTCACCCCCACGTCGCAACCCCGCAGTTGGCATAGCATCATCAAAGGCAGCAGCATACGGAAGAGAGGAGTTGGAGGAGCATGCAGAAGGCGAGGGGTCAGTATGTAAGCGACAAACGACGAGCTCCTCGTCTCAAGTGGCATTTCTTCGCTTCGCCCACACGACAACCCTAGTCGTGGACTTGGACTTTCTTGTCACTCCGCTCCTGCCCCTTGCGAAGAGAGTTCGACATTCGCAGACACGATGGCACCTCCATCTATAATGTCCGAAGACATAGCGAGTCCCATTCCTGCTCCGGAGCCCACCGCCACTAAAGGCGCCGGGAGCATAGTCTCCCCTCCGGCTTGGGCTCCGGCATTCAGCCCCCGGCTGGACGGAGCCGTGGAGAAGGAACCGGAATGCCAGCTCCATGAACTCAGCATGGGTCCCAACCCTCTGGCGGGCATCCCAACATTCGTGAACCATCAATTCCACCGCGAACACATCCTCCTGCACATGGCAGCCGTGTTCCGCAACTGGGCGCGCATGGGATACACCGAGGGCATCTCCGGCCACATCAGCGTCCGTGACCCGGAGCATCCTGATTGCATCTGGATGAATCCGATCGGGAAGCATTTCGGGCTGATGAATGCGAGTGATATGGTTTGCCTGGAGATTGATACCGGAAAGATTGTTGGTGGGAACCGGGTAGGTCGAAAACGCTCCGCAGCTTCCATGTCGGGTTTCGGTCTCTAACACCTTCCTTTCCATGTCAGAAACGCCCCGTAAACGCACCCGGCTACCACATCCACTCGCAAATTCACAAAGCCCGCCCAGACGTCCACTCCATCTGCCATGCTCACACCATCGCCGGCCGCGCCTGGTCCGCCTTCGGCAAGCCTCTTGACATGCTGCACCAGGATATTTGTGACCTGTATAACTCCATAGCCGTCGACACTACCTACGGCGGCATCGTCACTGCTGCCGAGGAAGGGCAACGCATCGCCTCCATTTTAGGAAAAGACTCCAAGGCGGCCATATTGTTGAATCACGGACTATTGACTGTCGGATCAACAGTCGATGAGGCTAGCTTCCTCTTTGGACTGCTTGATAGGAGCTGTGAGATCCAGCTTCGTGTGGAAGCTGCTTGTGCAGGGAATCCGGAGCTGAAGAAGAAGTTGGTACCGGATGAGATGGCCTTGTTCAACTTTCGCATGGCGGGGGAAAGAAATTGGCTTTACGCCGAGGCGCAGCCGGATATTGAGTATGAGATTGAGATGGCGGGCTGGAAGATCCAGCAAGGGTTGGCGACCATGACAGTGGATGGGCCGGATGAAGATTGGTAAAGAGGAGGATGGTGGGTGTTGGTGTGGCAGCTGGTTACAACCCGGGTTGTAGACTGGGCTACTTTCAAGGCGGTTCAAATTGTCAGAAAGAACATGCTTTGATTTGGCATCTAGTAATCAACTTCAAATCGTGTGGATTGGTCGATGACAAACTTGAATGCTTGAGACTATTTGGGTGTTTGGACATTTTTGCGCGAAGGTGAGCGTGGTGATTGATTCTTGGCTAACATACTTGCATGCAGAAACAGTGTAATGAAGATAGTGTCTCATCACTAATACTACCCCATGGTGTTCGGAAGGACTCGGGTTTCCCAGACGTTGCTTCAATTTGGAACAGATCTTCATTTGACAAATATGATTTATTCCACTGACATCATTCCTAGAGGTACCATTGCCCCTCTGCGCCGAACTCTTTTTCCTATTTCGCCAAAGGACACAAACGTGAGACAGGAAAGAAGGACAACCACTGCACTTTCGACCGAGGTGAAAACTCTGACTGTCAGGGTGCGTCTGTTTCTTCCGAGGGAAAGAACAACCAGTAACTCCAGTGCTATTATTGGTATCACTTGCCATGGCAGTTAGTTTGCTTCAAACCCCATGTGGTGATCCGTCATCGGCGCTCAACCCATGTGACCTGACGAGAGATTCGACAGTAAGCCATCCAGACTGCCCAGGCGACTCCCAACTCCTTCGGCATGTCCGTCCTCGGAAGTTGTTTCTGCGAAGTCAGTACTATTGCAAAGCAGAATCTTCAGCCCGTCACTTCGTCCGATATAACATCATATTGTGATTAAGGTCAATGTTCCTTCCCAGTTCTCGAGCCGCGCCAGGGATTGAACGAGGCGTGATGCCCAGCAGGGCGTAAACTCGTAATCTGGGCAGACTTCTCTTTATCTCACTAACTGGGTAATCCGTGGATCGCCAGAGAACCAGCATGCATTGCTGTGTTGAGTCACGGTTCGAGTCCCTGCCGTTGTATGCAGCACAAGTTCCCGTGCCTCCGTACACGGCCCCGATATTCTCGTTGTCTCTAGAACATCTTACTACTCCTGGACAGGTGTGCTACAAGAAGTTTTTGACCAGGAGTACTGGCGTTTTGTCTACATGTAGTAATAAATCCATTGAAGCGCCGAAATGGCAACAGGGGTATGGACATGAGGCCATGAAGGAGTAAGTCTCTGCACCCCGATCCGGCATGTGGTGGTGCCTCGACCAATACAGTGATATGATGACTCTCGGCAGCTACTCTGAGTAGGTTCTGAGTGAATTTGAACAAGTCTCCTTTTTGGTTCGCCCAGTCTGAAACGCGGAAGTGAAGGTCTCCTCTCTCATTGAGAACGTGCTCGGGCAGACACTCAGAGAATGATTCATGATCGCGACATAATCGTGCGTGGACTTGCACAGTAAGGCCTCAAGCCTTACCGAGACTCCAGCTCATGCCGCCACATACAATGCGTGAGGTGAACAAAATCGTAAGATCCGTCACAGTAATCTGCTGGGAAGAAGAAGTGCTCCGCTCTCCGGTTGTCGCTGATGTAGAAAATCCGGCTCACAATGTCGTGAAGCCACCAAGGGGTGAGATCTGTAGATATCTACCCCTTAACGCTGCTTATATTCTTCAAGGCAAGCCGGCATTGCTCTTCATCATCAGTCCCGAGTCATACACCATTCCAATACCTCACCATGTTGACCTCCACAGCCATTAAACAGCTCCCCCGAGCCAGCACTAGATCTCTCCGCTCCATCCAAGCCAGCCGCACTCGCCTCCAACTCCATAGACTCTACCATGAAACCCCACAATCCCGTGCTTCCGTCGAGACCGCTCGCTCCATCAACCCAACCGACCCCATCGCCAACCTCCCTCCCACCTGGACACCTTCACCTGCACCCACCACCATCCGCCCACAACTGGACGTCACCAAGCAAGTCTTCAAGCCGTCGTACTACCAAGCCGTCGCCGAGATCATGAAGCTCCGCTCGAAATACATCACCAACCGCTCCATCTTCGTCGAAGGGTCCGACATGGTCTCCCTCCTCCTCGGCCTCGGCGCCACGCCCTCCGACCTCGACCGCCTGCAGCATGTCTCCAACAACCTCTACTCCGACCCAACCTTACCCTTCCGGCGCTCGCGCAACGGCCGTTTCTGCTTCGACTTTTCCAGTCAGTCCGTCCGCCGCCTGGAGTTCCAACCCTTTGCCTTGTCAGTAGAAGAGGACTTCAAGCGGCACGACTCCGGGCAAATCCGCATCTTCGACGAAGTCCAAGACGAATTACAGCTTAACACCGCTTTCCAAGCGCTGCTGGTTTTCAAGGGGATGATCTGCCACGGCGTCTCGACCACGCAGCGGCCTCGACTTGATTACTCCTCCGATAAATGGGTCTGCACGCTCTTCAACCTGCGCACCGTCACCACGCCCCATATCCTCGGCGAGCCGGCGCTCGAGGGTGTGCACACCGACGGGGTGGATCACACCATGACGACGTACCTGGGGGCCGAAAACATGGATGTGGAAGCTAACAGCGCGGTGACGTACATGCATGATATGAACGAGGAGACGGGGGCCAAGTATACCGAGATCAAACCGCAACATCTGAAGAGTAGGGTGCAGCATAGGCACTTTTTGGATACCTTGTTGTTGGTGGATACGGAGAATAAACATAGTCTGAGTCCCGTGTTGCCGGTTGATGAGACCAAGGAGGCGACGAGGGATATGCTGATATTTTTCACGAGAAGGCCCGTTCTGAAGAAGGGGGACGGGGTGGGACATATTTCGGAGGCGATTGATTCGTTTAGGCCGCATGGCGAGTTGCCGATGGAGGTGCCGCTGTTCTTGCCGGGTAAGATTCATGGGAAGGGGGAGTAGAGGTGTTCGACAGTCGAGGTGAGGTTGAACGGGTGGTGAGGACGTTTTTTGATATCGTGAACAAAAGCTTTGGATTCGACCAGGTGTGAGTTGAATAGAGTTCGCATGTATTTTTTCCTGTTGCTTGGCTGTGTGTGTGGATGTTAGTACATATAGGCAGTTAGATAAGCTATGTTTGTTTTTCATTAGCCAAGTTGGTTCACGGTGTCCCTCACGCAGTAGATGCTTTTCATTTCAAGAACGTCAGCATTGACATGAGTTGAAACGATAATCATTGGAAATGGGGTATCATAGTCTATCTTTAACTCACTCGCGTCCAACAACGGCACAGATCTCTCGCACGTGCTCTTCGTCACCAGCGGCCTCTTCATTTGTTCCATTTCGTCTCCAGCTTGCCGAGTGCCTCCCACAATCCGCTCCCACCCTTATCTTGCAATATCCCCTTTGCGTGCCTTGGGACCTTGCTGAGGACAAAGTCAGAGACAGTGGTCCTGTCCCTATCCTCCGGCCGCCCAATGCCTATTGATACGCGTGCCCACTTGGCGTCGGGCATTGGAGGCAGACTGGCCAGAACGCTCTTGATGCCGTTGTGGCCTCTATGGCTGGCCTTCCACTGCCGGACCTTGACAACACCCAGCTCTTCCTCCAAGTCATCGTGGACCAGCACCAGCCCGACCTCTTCCGGGCTCAGTCCCTGGTCGACCATGAAATCCTTGTATGCCCGGGCCAGCCAAGGTCCGGTGATGTTCATGAGCGTAGGACTCTGTAGCAGAGTGTACTTTGATCCGGCGGAAGTGCGAACAGCTTTCTTTCCGTAACGTTCAGAGGTAAACGATGGCTGTCCAAGGGCTTCAGGGAGCTTTTTCTGGAATGATTCGAGGACCATGTGGCCGGCTGAGTGATAGGTGTCCCGGTACTCTCCCGGGTTGCCGAGACTGACGACAAGAAAACGTCTGAGGGATGCCATGTCTTTGTCGTGGGTTTCGGGGCTGGAGGGTTTTTGTTTTGAGCCTGAGTTTAAGGGTTGCTGTCGAACTGTGTTCTGCTGGGCCATTTCACCGTCTTAGTGCCGCGCTTGGTGATGGACTTTGTGTGTATCAATTTTGGTGACGCAGATTGGCTGTTTCGACGAAATTTTTGATCGGGGAAAAAGGAGGGACAGGAATGAGTTGATGACAGGGAAAATAAATGTGATGTAAGTGAGTGAAAGGAGAGAAATTTCAAAGTAACCGGGACCTACGCTTTTTTACAACTCTCTTCGATGAGAGGCTTTCACACAGTTAACCTACGCCGGGATGAGTCAACGGGGGAAGATGACCTGCGGCAGTGTCCGGTCTCACGGGTTCAACACAGCCCGATTTTAGAGTCGATTGATCTTAGCAAGCTGCTGCTCTGAGCTTGGTGACAGACCGAATATCCGATATTGATGGCCCAGGCCTCCGGGACGGACATGGAAATCGGAGACGGGGCCGATGGAGATCACTCTGGGGAAAATGGAAGCCGTCGAACTTCGGTTCGCACCTGTCGCGGTCTGCCAGCGGCCCGATGGAGTTTGTAAGCCAAGGCTTCTGTGGCTTGGCGAGTCGACCCCGCTGACGTCGTCCGGATTTGCACCCAATCACATTCCATTGAAGGTGTCTTCCTGGCAGGCAGCGGCAAGCACAGCCACATCCAACGTCGTCACCCCTTTCGTTCGTCCATGTCCAGGCACATCGCAACTGGCAAGGATCCTGCAACAACTGCTCTCCAAGCTTCCAAACATCGCCAGTCCGCCATAAACATCAAACGCCGACATCAACTCATTCCCCGAGCCACTTAGCCGGTCAACATACGAATCGACTTATAATATCCTAATTCTTACCGAGCGACAAACCAATCCGCGACGAATCATTAACTCAGACGACCACCTTCCGAGTAATTGCGGCGATTGAACGGGACCATCAGTCAGGCGATCCCCCACATACACAGACAAGAGTCACCAACGCCAGACACCAAGCGACAGGAACAACTCGGCCATCATGTCGTGGGCCGGTACGCGCAAATCCCGCCATAGCCTATAGCCCCTGATGCGACAATGCTAACGGGTACCGCTTGTTTCGTTTTTGTTTACAGGCTTCAAGAAGAATGTCAACCGGGCAACGACCCAGGTGATGATGAAGACGGGTCATGTCGAGAAGACCAACGATCGCGATTATGAGGTTGAGGAGAGGTATGGCCATCCTCTGTTCTGATGGGAAACTCGAAACGGGGGAGGACCTGGACTAAGCGACTTTCACATGCAGACGATTCAAGACTATGGAGGCGGCATCCCTACGACTACAAAAAGAGGCCAAGGGCTATCTCGATTCACTACGAGGTATGACAACAGATCTCTCCCGTCGGTATGCCAGACTGAACATGTGAGCTAACGGCAACTTTCTGCAAAAGCAATGACGGCCTCACAAATGCGCATCGCCGAGACCATCGATGCATTTTACGGCGATGCCGGTGCTAAAGATGGAGTCAGCCGGAGTTACAAGCAAGCAGTGGAAGACCTCGATGCAGAGACGATCAAAGCCCTCGACGGGCCATACCGAACAACAGTCCTAGAACCGATTTCCAGATTCTGCTCCTACTTCCCTGACGTTAATGAATGTATGTCTCGGCCGTCTCCACATCTTCATCTCCCTGGCATTTGGGCAATTGATTGCCCTTACCTTTCCGAAACACCTTCTTCCCCTTTTATGTCCCGACCCCGCTCATTTGTGCATAAACTGACCACCACAACCCCAAAAATAGGCATCAAGAAGCGCGGCCACAAACTTCTCGACTACGATGCCCTCCGCGCCAAAGTGAAGAAACTGGTTGAGAAGCCCGACAAGGATGTGACCAAGCTCCCGCGCGCCGAGAAGGAGATGGAGATGGCCAAGGCAGCCTACGAGCAGCTCAACGAGCAGCTGTGCACCGAGCTACCGCAGCTTATCGACCTCCGCGTGCCCTATCTCGACCCGTCGTTCGAGGCCCTCGTCAAGATCCAGCTCCGATTCTGCGCCGAAGCCTACAGCCGCATGGCCCAAGTACAGCAGTACCTCGATCCAGATACACGGGAGCAGTACGCCCAGGGCCAGCTAGATACCAGGGTCGAGCAGGTGTTGCAGGAGATCAGGGAGCTGAGTATCAGCGGAACTGTTTAAAGAACAGGGCGGCGCAAACGCGAAAAAGGGACGGGACAGGACGACATGATATTATGTGTCGTGGATTGGTTCGAGTGTAATAGGTTGGGATTGGGGGGTCCGGGGAAAAGAGGGAAGATTATCAACTACTCATGACGACCCATTCCTCGTTACTACGCTTTTCTTCTTATTCTCTTTGTTGATTAATACGGCGTACAAGGTATGAGGGATATTGGTTTAGACCTTTGTTTACTAGGGATGAAGAGACAGAGAGGTTGCAGGCACCACACATATTCTATGGGTCATCGCGTTGCTTCCGCATTCGTTGTGCCTGGATTTATTCACCACAGCGCAAGTTCGACAAAGGTTGGATTTCGTAACATGCAGCGAACAACAATTTCCCGGATCAGTTCCTCGTGCGATTCGATGTACACAGCGCAGAATAATAGTTTCTACACGAGAACGTTCGCCATACGAACCGTTTAGGAATTTGGTCGCGCGACCCGAGTCATAGCAAGAGCGGTGTAAGTCCCGTTCGTTGCTAGTCCTGGCGATCCGGTTCGCTCGGTACCTCTTAGCTCGGCCGATGGCCCGCTTTCTAGAAGAAACGAAGAAACGAACGGTGAAAGGAGAAGAGATGAACGGCAATGACGAACGGGGTCTGTACGGAACGTATAAACACCTCGAGGTATTGAAACGAGGTCCGTGGGCGGTAAACCTACCTTACCTTCCCGATACGGGGGGACACGGTTCGCCTCGTATGCATCCTCCGATGTACACTACCAGATCCCGGGTCCGGGGTCCAGGGTCCGAGTCCGAGTCTCAGCAGCCTGGGAAGCTAGCTCGGCCTAAATTCTATAACATCCCGGCCGGGCGTGCGCTCCGCAACGCTCATGCAATGGAAGGTTGGAAGGACAACCTAGGAGCGAAAGCTTGCAAGGCCTGGTGATCTGCGGAAAGTCAAGTCTGAAACCGTAGGATGCTATGCCCGGGCTGTGCTATGGGATGGGATGTATGTGAAAAATGGATGTTTACAAGTACGACGGAGGTATGTAGCCCGTGTAGCGTAGTCAAAATGGGAAGTGTTTGTGAGGTAAGGGGGCTCGTTAAGGCTTGAATAGCCTCTGACTGACGAGTAGATCCCCCTATGGTGATCATCGAGGGATTAGGAGGAAGACTATTTGCTGCTTTTGTTAGTAATGATCCAGTCTTTCTGCTCGTCGAGGACACCTCTAAGCGCTCAAACCGTCATCCTTAGACGCGCGCATTCGCTGTAGAAGACGGCGATATGACGGTTGATATGACCGAGCCAATGTGTCTGAACCCTACCGCCATCGATTTCCTTTGTTTTCATCTGCCGTGTGTTGGTTGTCGTCGGTTCCTGATGAATGGATCATCTTGTCCATCGGCCATGCGCCGCGCCCCCTTGAGTTTTAACCCCTGAGCGGCCACGATTGGCGACCCGATCTTAGGGCTGAAACAAGCTCAAAGAGAGGTCTCCACCAACTGAACTTTACAGGGGGTTTATTTGTCCTTCTTTTGCTGGACAAGTTAAAAAAAACTGCCACCCACTTTTTCGTTGGAGTAGTTGAAGATCAGGTCTGTCAGTGTCCAGCGGTTAACTTATCGAGCTTCTTTCGAACGTAAAGTGTACATGGTGTGGTGTAATCTGACTAAGGTTATTTGAGGCTTCTCGGTCGTGTTCCACGACATTGACATGCATCCATACCCGCCGGCGCAAGACGAGAGGTTGAAATGGTGAAGCAGACTTTCGTGTAGCCGATTTACCAAAGAGTGGCTTTTAGCACCAAGTCCAGATGTCTCTGGCGTATCTTGGCAGCGGCGATTGCAGAATTCTTATGTCGACGTCCTTGGTATATCGAGATTGTCGGCCCGTAATCCCCAAAGTTATCCTCAACGGAATTTGTTCCATTCAGGCTATACCGTCTTCTCAAGCCAGTGTGGATGGTGGCTTGCATTTCATGGCGGCTGGACAGCGTGATGGAGTTCGGTCTTTTCAATCTGACTCTCTGGGAAAAGTAAAGGGGGTGTTGTTGGCGCTGCGGTTCCTGTTATCCGAATGCTTGCATGCATGAATGTGCAGCGGGCGCACTTGCTGAATCGGCATCGGGTGGCCACTGCCGCGGATGAGCTGCTGGCGGTTGGGACAAATGCAATTCCTCAGTACCAAAGCGTTCGTGATGATGTTTGATTGTTCGGATGAAGGTTAGACACTGTAAGATTTGACGACAAGCTTCATGGGTACTGTATATAATCAAAGAGGTTGGATCAGCCCGAGAGGGATCATGATCCCATCGAACGAAAAAGACAGGGCAGGGAGACCTGGTCGGTGAGTGTGCATACAGGTACCGGTAGACTTTGGATACGAAGTGCGATTGACGAATTGTTGAGGCCAAACTTGAACAGAATCGTGGTTTTGGGGACGCAAAGAAGTCTCCTTCCTTTCTCGTTGGATGTGCGTCAATTTCCTGACGGAACATGTATGGTGGGTCGTCTGCAAAGGTGACGAATTCCGCACCATCCGACTGTGGACTTCCCTCAACTGAAAGCTTGACAGTTTTTGGCCACTTGGTTGACAAAATTGAACGATTCGTCTCAGTTCCGTCTACTGCATCCGGTGGATGGTCGCTTCTTATGGTGTTCACGGATTCGAGACAAGCAATCTCCCTTGTGTTGACTTGTTGGGAAGTTACATCTCGACTGTTATCTTTTTTTGTGTTCAGTTGACGTTGAGAGGAAATCGTCACTTCCCCCGCGTTCTAGGCTCCTTCCCAGGATGTTTAGCACCTGCACTGCCTAGATAGTGGAATCTGGGCCTTCCCCGCAGAAGACATGGCTGCATGGACTGTCCAGGTCGCCTCCTCCCCCTCCTCCTGCCTTAGCGCGCTGCAAGGACGCATTGAGCTGCCGTTAAGGTTTCCTGCTCGATTGGACCCCAGCGTGCCTCGACATCCATGCTTTCCTTCCATTCACCATCTATTTTCGACCTTTTCTCCTTGTTTCTGTCGTGATAAGACGGGGGTTACGAACGGGTCAACTCCTCCCAGACGAGTCCAAAACCAAGTTCGGGACTGCGGGATCCATCAAGGTCTATCGATGGGCACACCACCTTGAGACAACATCCACCCACGCCATTCTTGCCACACACCACTCAAATGCACGCATAGCACCACATCCCCTCGCGAATTTCAGACACCACACGTTCTCTCACACACTCGCTACCAGACCGGCTACCGTGTACATATCTGGCGCCTTCGTCCGGAATATCAACGGGTCCAACCTCCCTTTCGGTCTTTTCCCACTTTGCTCGTTTGTTCTTCATATCCATCTGTCGACCATCAATCACTCTTTGGGAGCAGTCATTCGTTACGAGCTACACCCGCCATTGTCTGTCAGGTCTGTGTACTACCGACAGACTTTCCCTGGCACCAGCAAAAGTCGTCAGTCTTATACAAGTGCCAGAACCACGACCTAACAAAACCCGACAAACTCCCCGTCCTTTCTCAGGAATAGTCCATTGACTTTACCTAACGTCTTAATTGCATCTGTCGACAACATAGCCACCATGAATATCACCAAAAAGATCGACCGCGCCTTTCAATGGGCCGGCGAAAAGATGGGCGGCGAGCAAAAGACAACAATGTCCGAGGACTTTAAGCAACTAGAGATGGAGATGGCACTTCGCTTTGAAGGTAAGCACTCGCATGTTACTCCAAATCTTTGGCTGTGGGTACATTCTGACATATGACTCCCGTTAGGCATGGACCGTCTCCAAAAGTCCATGAGTCTCTATGTCAAGTGGCTTGGCCGTCGCTGCGACTCGTACGAAGAGAAGGACAAGTCCATTCCCACCACCTACCTCGGGAAGACCATGATCGGCCATGGTGAAGAGTTTGCGTCCGACTCCGAGTTCGGAAGCTGCCTCATCTCCATGGGCCGTGCCAATGAGAGGATTGGCCAGATCCAGGAAACGTTCGTGAGCGAGGCGACAACCACGTGGCTCGAGTCTCTTGAGAGGTCTCTAGCCATGATGAAGGAATACCAGGTTAGCACATACGGCTCGTTATCATGTTTGAGTTACAGCTAACAGATAACCCAGGTTGCTCGCAAGAAGCTGGAGAGCCGGCGTTTGGCCTACGACGCAACCACGACCAAGATTCAAAAGGCGCGTCGTGATGATTTCCGTATCGAGGAAGAGCTTCGGAGCGCCAAGGCCAAATACGAAGAAGCTTCCGAAGACGTCGGCCGCAGAATGCAGGACATCCGCGACAGCGAGGTTGACAATGTGCGCGATTTGACTCAATTCCTCGACGCCGAGCTCGAATACCACGAGAGATGCGCCGATGAGTTGCGAAGAGTGCGCCAAAGCTGGGCTGGTGGTGCCATCTCCTCCTCCAACGGCATGAACGGATACGGTGCCGGCCTCCAACGGCGACCGACTGCCTCCAGCGGTGGTGGCAGAAGCAGGTCCAACACTGCTCAAAGCTTTACCGACCGCTTGTCCCGGACCAACAGTCGCAACGTGTACGAGGAGCAAGAGGTTGAGAGCGAGGCACCGCCCGTGCGTATGCCTATTCGCAGTGCTGTTTCTCGGGCTCCTCTGTCTGTGCAGTCACAGAACCAGCAGGTCGATGCCGCACCACGCCCCTTCATTGGCAGGTCCAATACTGTTGCTACCTTCCAGGGCGGGGCTAACTTGGAGCGCGAGCGCATCGGAGGTCGTATCTCTGCTGCTGGGTCCGGAACCACCACGCCCAGTTCAACCTATGGGGTCAACCAGAAGGTACCCGATGTGAGCAGCCTACGTGGCCAGCTGCGCCCCGTCAACCGGATTGTAACGAACGAGAACGTATTCGCAGACCGGGATGATGACAACACCAGTGACACCGGAAGTCCAGACAACTGGTGCACCCGCAGTGCGAGCCCAGCTACCAGTATTGGCAGCTTGACAAGGACAGCCAGCAACACAGTGGTCAACAACGGCTTGGGCGTCCGCAAGGCTCCTCCTCCGCCCCCTCCTTGCCGTTCCAAGAAGCCTCCCCCGCCGGTGCCTGCCAGACGGGATCTTGGATCCACATACTAGATGTATCAGGACCGGGCATGAATGGCGTCACTCCTTCATGAGATCGAGACGAGCAGTATGGCAGATTCTATCGTTATTCCGGGTGGATCATCAGGCATAAGTATTGACGTTGCAGATGGCAGGCGTTTGGCGCAGAGTATATAATATGGTTGGGCTGTAATGGCATGGTTGGCTTTTTCATTTTGTGGACAGGAGCCACGACTTCGTGCAGCGGTTATCAAACGAATGAACGTGGGGGCTTGGAACCTGCCACCGTGCTTGGAATGTTAAAAGTAGAGAATAAGAAATCCAAAGTTTCGATATAAAAAGGTTGTTGTCAGCTGTAAGTAATAGATAAGCGCCTGGGCGCGTAAACGTCCGTCTCACTATTTACTCGAGGGTGTAGCGGAGGCTTTTTAGCTGGTGTCATGGCTGAGATCTATGTCTTCTGATTGGGTGCATTTATTCACGTGACGGTCCACCTTTCCCGTCCGTAGACTCACTTCATTTTTGTATTTAACCATGTCAGCCAGAGGCAGCACTTTCCCTTCCTTCTTTTACTTCCCAAAGTCAATTATTTATTACATTCGTTAGATTATTTATATGCACTGCCCTCGAAATCTACATGCTGTGACAGCTGGACGGTAAAGCTCATTATTTCTCTTCTTATAAGAAGAAGGTAACAATAATTTGGGATATAAAATAAATATGGGATAGTTTATATATAATCTTAGTGCAAATCTGGCACATTCATATACTAAACTCCTATATTGCACATCATATTTTATTACTATAAAACATTAAGAAAACTTAATTAATTGTTTGTTTACATAATTTATATATACAAGTAGCAATTCAATATTTTTTTCATTACAGTATAGGTGAATTTGGTACTATAAGTATTGAATTTGGCCCGGCTTTCTTAGTGCCTTTCTCTTATATATGTGGCCGAACTTCCTTCTCTATTAGTAGTTTTATTATTTCTACTTACGTCGTATCTTCAAAATAGCGCTCTTATAATAATATAAATGTAACAGTTCTACGAGGTATACACACAGGTAGGCCTTAGTGAAAGTGATAATATTCGACAAAGAGGAAAAGGGAAGTCTGTGCCAGTATGGCATGGAGCTTACAGCTAAATACACAAGAGAGGTGCGTATATCGAAGGTGTTAGAAACGCCAAGGTTGAAAATGTGGTTCGTGCGGCGCACCCCAGGAGTGCACCCAGTCGGAGAGCAGGCCTGGCTTTCATGGAGTTCAAGCCAGGCAAACACCCCTAGACGCCAGCCCCATGACAATAAATAAGAGTATAGAGGAGAAAGAGAAATTTACTATTAGTATTATTAACGTGTAGCTAGTACTGTTCCTTGTAACTGCCTTGTACTACCTTGTAGTATAGAAGGTTGATTGAACTATTCCTTCTACAAAATCAGTCCACTCAGCCTTCACAGAACGTACTAGAATACAGAGGTTTTGCCACTGTATTCTAGATTCTCTAACTTGTTCAGCATTGCTTCTAGACTAATTTGTCATCATAAAATGTACCAGAAGCTCCTACACTCTGAAAGGTTTTAGATACTTAACGTTCGTGTATATAAAGACCGCTTCTCTTTTTTAGTTAGTCACTCCTTAAGCAAGCAAGCACAATCAAAGCAATATAATATAGTCTACCCCTATAATGCAGAGTTCACTGTACTCTTCTATCTTGAGAGCAGAGTTCTCTTTAAGACCTCTTTTACAACATCTTCCTATTGTCTTTACTACTACGCTGCTTCCTTCAGCACTGCCGTTATACTTTCTACCGCTTCCGCTCCGCTCCACTACAAGTGCATAGTTCACTGTAGCATCTCTATACTAGTGCTATTATTATAGGCCAGTTAAGGCATTGCAGCAAACAAGTATATAACTACACTTCTTCCAGTATCTCTCCATTGTTCCTATTGCTCCCAACATCTCCTCATTGATTTCAAGGCCTTATTGCTCCCGACCTCTCATTGCTTCCAGTCTTTCATTGCTCCCAGTCTCTCATTGCTCCTAAAGTCTTCTCATTGCTCCCCAGGTCTCCTCAGCGCTCTCAAAGCCAGCGGGGCTCGTAAGCTAGCGAGGCAACAACAAGAAAGAATCGTCTTTAGTTATTTGGTAGTAAAGTATAAAAGTATAAAAGAATATAAACCATTTAGCGGGAAAGAGTTTGCGCACGGCTGTGCAGGGAGTATAAATAATTGGCCCTGCACCTAACTGCACCTGAAAGCTCGAATCAGTTTTATAACGAGCCTAAGACACACTTGGGCCATCGTATTTGTTTGACGATGGTGAGAAGAAAGAGAGCAAGTGGCACATGCGATGAAACATGGCCCATGAAGACACATCAACGCACGGTCCCCAAAGTCTCAGTGCCTGCCGGTACATATCTGGATCCACCCTGTGCTACGTCGAGGGCCCAACTCCCGTCATCGTCATGGTCTTTCCATCCCTAGAGCCTTCAACACCCTCGTCTCAAAACACTTTATCTTTTCTCCGCGTACCACCTTTGTTCTTGTCGCATAACCACCAAGGTCGAAGACAATTGTACTTGACACCACGCAGAAATACCTCCGCGCCGTCTCCTAAAACGTTATCCGCCGGATAGCACTTGTACTCCGCTCTTTGCCATCCGCTCCTTGAGACCGCCTCGCGACTATCCAGCTTATCCCCGACAGCCCCAGCTCTGGATTTGCAACCACTGTTCCTGAAATAACTCCCGCCTGGGGGCTTAATATCTGCTCAACATGGCGTCGGAAGATGCGCGATACCGCGAGACATCGCAGTTCGAAGCATGGTCCTTCTCGCCCGCTCAGCTCGCTGCCATGCGCGAGAAGACCAACGCCCTCGCCCGCCGAAGAATCGCCGAGCGCATGCTGGCATCAGCTTTGAATCCACCAACATCGAACAATACATCGCATGCGAACACGCCAGACCCGTCTGGAAATGGGACGCCCAACCCTAACGAGAACGGCGCACCGACCTTACCCGACTTCCTCAAGCCTGAAGAAGAGGCCTTGCTCGTGTCCTTTTACGTATCCGAACTATTGCGCGCGGCGGACCATCTTGGAGTGCCAGACGAAGTCAGGGCGACAGCTACGGTCTTTTTCAGGAGGTTCTTCCTGACGAATAGCATCATGACGTACCCACCACAGGAGATGATCCTTGTGGCGCTGTTTGTCGGAAGCAAGGCGGAGGGAAGGTTTCCTCGGATTATTGAGTTTCAACAAAAGTTCAACACGAAGCAGGATATCCTCGCTGGCGAATTCCTGCTTTGTCAGGGAAACAGGTTCAACTTTGAGGTCAGACACCCGTTTAGGGCGCTGATGGGGGCGATGATGGAGTTGAGGAGCTACGGGGACATCGACGTAAGTTACCGTTTTCACCATGCTCCTTCTGGTCATTCCTAACACTCCTACCTTGATTCAGGAACAACGCATAATAGCAGCCGAAAAGCGCGCCCACGGGATTCTACTCTTCAGCCCTCTCATGACCGACGCCTACTTCCACTACACACCGTCGCAGATAATGTTTGCAGCATTATCCCTTGCAGATCGTGGACTGGCTGAGCGCCTGATCCAGGAGACTTTCCACTTTGTCCCACCGACTACCAACAACGATAGCACTCCTGCCCAGACACCACTACCTGGTTCCGAAAACTTGGGGACAGCCCGAAAGGATGGTGGTGGCAAGGGGCAAATGACTAACGATGAGCGTGCAGCCATTATCGGCACGGGAATCCGAGATAAGGTTATGGGCACTATCGAGGCATGCAGGAACATGCTGTCTAACGAACTGCCGGAAAGGAAGTCGCATTGGACTAGTGTAAGTGGCTTTTCCTTCTTTGTTCCCCTTACGCTGCCATCACAGTACCAAGCTAACGCATTATCCCGCTCACAGGAATCAATCTTCAAATCCCAAATTCGGCCCGTCCGTAAGAAGCTGACGAAGTGCCGCGACCCCGACCGCTGGAACCTGTCTGAGCTCCAGCGCCAACGCCGCGAGCAAGGACTCAAACGAGAGGATTCAGAGGAACGCGCTGCTACCAGCAAGGGGAGCAAAGATCCTGCTCTCTTTGGCGGCGACCTGGTAGCTGGCGCACCAGAGAAGAAGAGGAGGAAGGTCGATGGGAATGGGTTGGAAGACCCCTTTGGAGGCCCACTTTGAGCATGTGGTTTAACAATATCCGGCGATAGTCGGGAACG
This sequence comes from Sordaria macrospora, assembly GCF_033870435.1. Classification (NCBI taxonomy): domain Eukaryota; kingdom Fungi; phylum Ascomycota; class Sordariomycetes; order Sordariales; family Sordariaceae; genus Sordaria; species Sordaria macrospora. The sequence continues at coordinate 4,597,544 of NC_089372.1, read as the reverse complement.
ATAGTAGACATGGTCGGTTACAGGGTGTTTAGACTTTGCATATACCGATCGAGGCTCGGTTCAGATCGGCTGGCGTTATGTTTGGGTTCTTGGTGGTACGTATAGACGGTACATTGAAGCGTTCTCTTTTTATATCCCCTACGTTGTTCACCAAAACCATTGCTCTGTGGTGTTGGTCTATATTTTGGTGATTTGACCAATATCCTCTTCACACTTCTCGTTTCTTTTTTTCACAGAGAATGTTTTCCTGCTCCCAATCTACCGCATAGACGGGGAAGAACGCCTAGAAAAGTTCGCCTTCACCTTCACAATCGACTCAAGCCGGCGACTCGAGCAGTTTAAAGAGTCGAAGTTCGCGCAACCTCGTTTCCGAAGACAAAAGGAGCCCCGACTAAGTGCCAAGACCAGAAATGGGTAGAAGAGAAAAGCTGTACTCCCCTAACATCCCTATAGAGTCCGGTTGAACCTACATTACCACATCCTTCTCCATTCAAGGTCAACCTGGATATTATCGGTCTAGAAACCCATGCTATTAAATCATCGCATATGGCTGGAAAACTGGTCATATATTCGGATCCGACCTTTTTAAATGAATCGGCTTGCGGTCCTCACCTGAATCGACGCAATGTCCATTGGCATCACTGTTTCCCATCTTAGTAATCCTCCCCAACGGTACAAGAGATTGACCAATCAGCTCACTCACACCATCCAAATTGGGGATTATTTTGGAGACGGCTTAACAAACACCGGACACTTTTTTTAGTGTGAGCTTATTGTAACCTTGGTGGACCTTGCAATACCATGCGTGAGAGGGGAGTCATCATTCACTCCTCACTTTCTTAGAATCCGATGTGATCGGATTATCTAGTTGCGTATTAGTACCACACTCTTCACTCGAAGGGCGTGGCGTGGCAACTCTGGAAGATCAAAACCTTGGCTGCTCGGGAACCAACCGCCAACCAGTCACTCGGTGAACATCCACACGGCGACCTCCCATTTTTAGGTCAAGACGGCAATTCTGCTCTCGGGAATTTATATATCAACGCTTCTTCCCGTCACCAACTCACCAATCCCGCTTGCAAAAATCATCCTTCATCATGGCGGAACCACAACCCAAGGTAGACCTCTATGCGCCCTTCGAGCGTGACACCATCCTCGAGGTGCGCGCAAGCAAGATGAAGAAAATGAAGGGTCTCGAGGTCATGAGCGGAATCGACAAGACCATCATTGACGGCCCTGTATACGTCGGCCGCGCTGGTCTGGAAGGCGATGAGAGCGACCCGACCTTCCACGGCGGCATCGACAAGGCCGTTCACGGCTGTGAGTCCCTCCAGTCCCCCTCCCCATGCTCAGTATCAGCCTCGGTCAATCCCTCTCCCCTCGGGTTCTTGTTCTCATACTGACTGTTCACACAGACTGCTCCTCCCACTACCCAACCTGGGCCTCTGAGCACCCCTCCTCCGCCTCGGCCTTTGTCCCCGGCGGCTTCGGCGAAAACCTCGTCACAGCCCACATGAACGAGCGCAACGTCTGCATCGGCGACACAATGATCATCGGCAGCCCGTCCGCCCTAACCTTCAACCCAGAAACTTGCCTCCTTCTCCAAGTCTCTCTCCCCCGGCAGCCGTGCTTCAAACTCAACCACCGCTTCCAGCTGAAGAAGTTTGCCCCCTTAACCTGGAAGCACTCGCGAACAGGCTGGTACTACCGCGTCCTGCGTCCGGGCCTCGTCCAAGCCGGCGACGAAATCCGCCTCGTCTCTCGCCCGCACCCGCAATGGACCATGGAGAGAATCCAAGAGTATCTCCACCGCAATCAAGACGACGAGGCCATGAACGCCGAGCTGGCGCAAATCGAAGAGCTCGGCGCAGAAAGCCGAGACGCCTTCAAAGCCCGCGTGGCCCGCTCCGCAGCCAAGAAGAAGAGAGCCGAGAAAGCCGCTCGATGGCGCGCCTTCCGCGTTGTCCAGCGGCGACAGGAAACACCTCGGATCGCCTCTTTCGTCCTCGAAGCCGTCGACCCCATCGTCCCCGTTCCCGGCGACGAAAAGTCCATCCTCCTTAAACCCGGCGCGCACGCGCGCGTTAAACTGGGTAACGGGTTGGTGCGCGCTTACTCCATCGTCAGCGCCCCCGACGAACAAGCCTCGGTCAACCGCTTCCAGCTCGGCATCGCGCTCGAGCCTCAGTCCCGCGGCGGCTCCGCCTTTTTCCACTCGCAGGTCTTCGAGGGCCACGTCCTGCAGGTATCCGCCAACTTCACGAACGCGGTGCCGAACGGGGCCAGCGCGGGCGGGATCTCGCACCACATTTTTGTGGCGGGCGGCGTGGGCATCACTGCGTTTTTGCCAAGTCTCGAACACTTCCAGAGCATCCATGTCTCGTGCGAGCTGCACTATGCCGTGCGGTCCGGCGAGGATGTTCCGTTTCGGGAGCGGCTGGAGAGGTTGAACGACGGGACGTGTGCGGTGAAAGTTTACGACAAGACCAAGGGCGAACGATTGAATGTTGGGGGCATCGTGAAGAGTATACCGTGGAACACAATGATTTACTTTTGCGGTCCCCGCGCGCTGATGCTGGACGCCGCGGAGCAGGTCAGGAAATATGGCGTTCCGGAGGGGGAGGTGCACTTTGAGGCGTTTGAGGCGGATATCAGTGGAGATCCGTTTGAGGTGGTGGTTGCCAACAAGGAAGGAAAGACCTTGCAGGTGCAAGGGGAGGAGACGTTGTTGGAGGTTCTGCAAAAGGAGTTTGGAGATGAAGAGGTGGAGGGGAGTTGTTGCGTGGGAAACTGCGGGACTTGCAAGGTTAATCTTAGGGGCGGGAGGGTGGAACATAGGGGGACAGCGTTGTCGGCGGAGGAGAAGGAGGGTGCGATGTTGGCTTGTGTTAGCAGGGGGGTGGGGAGGATTGTTATTGAGATTTGAAGAACCCCAAGGGATGGCGGAGCATGACATGGGGAAGAGAGAGGAGGATCCTGTTATTTTTCTCTCAGCAAGCGTTAGAGGTAGACTAGACTGAGAAACCAAATTATCATTAAAGATCGTTGAAAGTTCATCAAAACCGCAAATTGCTTTATGTGAGTCACATCATAAGTCTGGTACGCACAGAATCCAAACGATTTACATGGTCTTCACCGTTCTGGGGCGCACGGCTTTACATATTGAAGAATGGCAATGTGGTATTTGCTTGGACTAGCTGTTGGGAGTATAAACTGTATCTACCAAGCGCCCGAAATACCTTTAAGTTCAATCATCAAAGTGACTCGAAATACCATATGCGCTTGGAAACCATATATCTATGCAGTATGTCCCCAGCCATATCCGAGCCATGGCTGTCGCTACGAGAGAAAAAGAAACGCGCCCTTTAAATCGGAGACCAACCGGATGTATCAACTTCTGACTCCGTATTCACTTCTTTGTTCCTTCCCCAACTACTCCCCATGTATACAGAGAGGCTTCGTGACCAATTACCCGAGTTCCAAGGACAAATATCATGAAAGCTATCAAAATATGCAATGTTTCCTGTCCATCACCCTTGTGTTGACCATCTCAACTACATGGAAAGAGAAGCCAATTACCAATGGCGCGGGTCAGAAGCTCCAAATGGACGCTTCTTAATCCTCAATCTGGGCTTTCCATCCGGGCCTAAATTCGCCGCGCGCAAATTCCAAGCAAAAGTTTCAGGTCCGAACCTATCTTCAACGGATGGAGGAGACTGCTGCTGCTGCTGCTGCTGCTGCACAGAGGCAGCGGCCTGGGACAGGGTGATAGTGCTGTTCTGGTAGCTCGGAACAGTAGGGCTCTCGGTGGTATTCCATGAATTGATATCCTTGTTGCTCCAGGAGTTACCCAAGAGCCAAGCGTGGACGTCCTTTTGGCGGTTGTGAATGTGACCCGGGATAGTGGCAAGGGGATTCATGAAATCGGGACCATTCTGAGGATTGTCGTGACTGGCAGGATCGTTTTGTGGAGTGCTGCGCCTGGTAAAACCGAAACCATCAGGCTGCTCAGAGGTGCCTTCGGACTGATAGCTAGTGTTGGTGACAGGATGGAAAGGCTGGGGGTTTGGGCGCTTGGTCAAGCCTGTGTTGGTATCTTTGGCAGCGATTGAGATGACAGCTTTGTTCTCGCTCAACCGGGCACCGCTGGGAGTAAGCGACGGGGTGGTGATGTTAGTATCGGGACTCTTGCTGCCGGAATTGGACTGGCTCTGGGGCGTGCCGTTCCTGGCATCAACAGTGGTGGGCGCATCGTCATTGTTGAAGGTGTCGTCCGTGGTCATGCTCTGACTTCCGACCTTGGCAGTATCCTGTGAAGCGCCGTCAGGAGAGGTGGCCAGATCAAAGGGCTTGATGGTCTGCAAATCATCCTCGGGTCCAGTCCAGACCCTGCCGCCCGGGGTATCAGGACGGGGAGTATTACAGTTAGAAGCCTCGTTGCAGGTCTGGTTTGGAGTCGACTCGGTCTGGGTGCCATTTTCGTGGTGAGCCTTCGTATAGGTAGCCTGGGTGCTCTTTTCCCCAGTAACATTCACCAGGGTGGCCTGGATGCCCTTTTCCTGGGTAGGCTTTTTACAGGCGATGGTGGAAGTAATGCTCATAGCCTCCTGCTCAGCTGCCTTTTTTGCGATCAGCGGAACAATATCCTTCTCGACCAGAGACCCAGTCGTCTTGCCGTGAAGCACCATCTTTGTCCAGGCATCGTCGTAGGAACTGATACCTTTCAGCAGCAATAGACCCATGAGCTCGTCTGAAACCTCAAAGGCCGCACGCTTGAGACGACGGCGGAGCCAAAGAGCTCTGTCCAAGAATGCGTGAAGGTTGGTAAATTGAGAGTGATCGATGTCGGTGAGCTCCTTGACAAGTCGGAATTTGTACTCAGCGGAGATATCGATGTCCCACTTGAGCACAGCGTGGTAGAGGCTGCGCGGGTCCAAAGAATGCATCCCATGGTAGCCGAGGGCTTGGATCTTGGTGATGATGGGCTGAATGCTGTTTGAGAGCATTGTGTAGGCAAGGACCTTCTTCCTATTGAAGCGTTCGTGGTCGTCTCTTGAGGCGGTACTGGGAGGAGCCTGCTCGTCACCGGTGATGATGTTGTGGAGATCAAAGTAGCTCAGCTGAAGAAGGAGCACATCATGCCAAGCCTCGAAGTCCTGCTCGCCGCTCAGGGTAGGGATTTTGGGGAGTTGAGGGAACGCAGGGAAATCTGCGTTGGGGTTTCTAGACGCCATTTGTAAGTTGGCCAAGTGGGTGATATCGGACTACGGGTTGAGAAAATTGAATGGTGAGCTGGAAGGTGAGAATGACTTGATAGAAAGAAAACCTAAGGTAGATGAGTAGGACTGTCTGTAGGCGTTGTCGTCAGATTGATGGAAGGGTCGTTCAACAATCTGGGTAGACGTGAGACAAGAGTCCGAGAGATGGTTGGTGTTGTTTTGTTGTTGTGGGAGAAAGATTTCTGGAAGAAGTTCGAAGTTTGAAGGCAAGAAGTTGAGCGCGGGGGTTTTTAAGGAAGGAAGGAAGGAAGGGAAGGAGGTTGCCTGCCCATGGTTCGAAACTGGCGACCAGGCGGAGGGAGCTCTATCGTCGTGCCTCCACAATAAGATTTGATTGATGACGCTGAATGCTTCAGTTTCATCCGAAGTCAAAGATTGGTGGTCTTATTGACCCACACTCTGGCGGTGGTGTTCGTCTCTGACAGGGAAGGAAGGGGCGTTTCGTTTTGTCGTGACTGCCTTACAAACACTCGCAGATCGGCAGAGTAAGTTCGGATGATTGCGTAAGTGACACCAACAGCGTGGAATAACGCCTAAGAAATCTGACCTGTAGTCATGAATGGGTAGTGCACTATGTCAATGATATGAGGGTAGCGGAAAGTGAGTATAGGAGTCGTACAGCTGCGTTTTCATCACAAGGTGGGCAGACGAAGATTTTCAACGGTATGCACTCGAATGAACTACACGCGATGGGGGAACCAGATGTACCATTTGCGAAGATTTCATCTCAAGCACCTCGACGAAGAGGTCGCCGGCCCGGAAATGAGTCCCTGCTCCCCGAACACTGGACTTTGATCCCAACTTTCCATCCTGACATTTTCCATCCTTCCTGGGTCAATAACACCCCCCCTTGTCCTTGTCCTCCGGAAGGGGACCCACGAGGTGAAAACGAGATACCAACATGAGCGAGACTATCCAAGTGAAGCGATGGTAAAGTTATACCAACAGGAGGGATGGACTTCGCAAAGCGAAGTGTTGATAATTTTGTATCATGGAGGGAGGAGAGCGTTCACAAGTCGTCAAGTTCCCTAAGGCTCAATAAACTCTTATCACCTCAAGTGGGCAGGTAGAAGAGTGGGTTGTGGACTTCACAGGAAAGCGAAGCGAATCTTCAAAAATGAAGTGCGTGGTGGTGGGAAGAGATCTTGGAAAAGATCGAGTGATGGGTGATGAACAACTCTCATACCTGGCATACTCTCACTCGGAAGAGCGCAAGCAATGAAGATGTATCATCTGTGTGTGGTGGGTGAAACTTCAGATGAAGTTCAAGAAGAGAAAAAAGTGACTAAGACAATTTTTTGGGGGTTTTTGGTTCACTAGAGGCCAAATGCGCCTCGTGAGTGAGTGTAGGGCAACCTTACCACCTGGCGTAAATATGCAAGTGATGAAGGACTACCTATCCACCTGGCTTGAATACACAAGTGAAAATTTGAAAGAAAGAAAGGGTTCACCGCCTCGCACAAATGCAGAAGTGACGAGGGAAGATCACCGAGGGTGAACCTCTTGGGTGAAGAATGGGCGTAGAAGCATGATCGAGTGGGGGTATGACCATATAGCTTTCCCCAGCCGCTGGTTCTCTTAATGACGAGTAGAGTGCTGTTTGGTCATGCCGTTATGTTGCTGCCGACGGCCTTGGGTGTTCCGACACCTTTTCTTGTTTTGACGGCTCTTCTGGTCGCTGTTGTTGTCGTTGCGCCGCAAGGTGGCGTCGGTGGTACTCTTCCCATGGATCTCCTTCAGTCTCGTTTCATGGTCCTTCAACCCAAGAACTTCGGTAAGGTGTGTGCGGAAGGTGTGTTTGCCATCCTCGATGCGCAGGGACATGGCTATAGCCCACTCCAAATGGTGATTCCGTAGGCCTTGAATAACAAATGCCATCTGGACCTCTTCAGGAAGTGCGATGCTGAGTTCGTTGAGGCGGTGGTTATACCAGGAAGCCTTTAGCGAGTACGCGTCCAGGCTGTCGAATTCATCACGGTCAATGTTACTGAACTCCCTCAGCAACCTGCTTTTTTTAAAGTAGGGGATTTCGAGGTTCCAGCGTGCAACGGCTTCCCATAGGGCTTGGGGGTCCTGGCCATTTTCTTTGACGAAAAACCCTTCATCCTGAGCTCGGGCAATATAGGCTTGACGCTATCATGGATGATCATATAGGCGCGATACAGTCTTTGGGAGAAGCGGTGATGAATTTGTTCATCGATGGGACCATCGAATTGAGGAAGGCGCTCAGTGCCCTCGATGAAGCCCCAGAGGTTGAGTACTTCGAGTTTACCGCGGGTGTACCTGAACCATTGATAATGATTTTCGTGATTTTGCAGATTCGGAATGTTGAAATCGGCTGGCCACAGTCTCGTCATTTCAGCCCATAGCTCTTCCGCCGTTTCGTCACGACGCCCCCAAAGATTCAGATAATAACTAATCCAAAAGTTTGTCAGAGATGTCTTCAAAGATGGTCCTAACATACCGCACGGAACAAGTTTGGGGGTTAAAGTATCCGGGCGGGAGCGTTCAAGAGGCGACCTATGAAAAAATCTGCGCAATGGAAATAACTTGTCACCTTTAACTTGGGGCCGAATCATCATCCATATCGGCTGTCCTTAAAGAAGCCATGATGACCAAGACGATAGGATTGCGATGGAAGTGAACTGTCTTGGAGGGGCGACAAGGCCGGCAGTATCAGACTTGGAAGAAAAACTATGTCATGACTCAGGGGAAGAAAAGCGAGTCCCATATAACTTACCGAGGTGCTCGGAATGGAAGTAGTTAATCCATGGTGGGTTTTCTGCCACCGGGAAAAGCCTGTATGGAGGGAGATAGTTGGGTGAACCAAGCAGATGTGGTTCAGGAAGGCCGTGCGTTGGTCTAGAAACACAGCCCAAGCAAGTGTGAGGATGGTAAGATTCGGACACTCAGATGTGTATTTAGTCGCTAAAAAGATGTGATAGCCGTCATAGTGTTGGGCAAGTAGTGCGAATATGTCGTACCCAACGGTTCGAATTATTGCAGAGCTTTTGATCTGTCTTCATGTTTCTCCGATGGCCGCGCCGTGTTCATCCAAGACATGAGAATAGGTGGGCATACAGGTAGACAAGGTATCGAGAGACTTTGCGCAGTTGCAAAATGGTACGACCTCATGGAGTTGTAGATAGACGTCGTTGCATACCCCAGCTAAAAGATGAGTGGTTGCCGAGGAGGCACGGCCAAGAGCTCAATTCACTCTGCACGAAACCAGCGGTCTCCTTAGTAAGGAGAGGCGCGTTTTCTGGCACCCTCCCCGCGAGCATGTCTTGAATGACCTCCGCGGGCAATGTGGTGGCTCTTGATATGTTGTGGCTTGTTTGCCTCGGCTCGATGCTCCCTGAAAATTCCCAAGGACACCTGTTTGTCGGTATTTTCCGCAAATCGAAGTAAGTCCAGTCCTCAGCCTTGATGGCCACTAACATTGCCCAGGTTTCGTCGGGATAGCTGGTCAACCCGCTGAGAACATATGTCTTCATCAGCTCGTCAGCAATCGGCACACCGGCACGCTGAAGGCGCCGGCGAAGCCAATCAGCACGGCGCATATATTCGTTGAGGTTACCAAATTGCGAGTGATGTATGTGGCTGAGCTCCAACAGTTTGATTTTGCCATATGTGCCGAGGTGGACAGCGAGGTCCCAGCGATGAATAGCATCCCACAGTGCTTTTGGATCAAGGTCATCCGGTAAACGGATGCAGTCAAAGCTGTAGCCTCGAAGTCTCGAATGAATAGCCCTGCTGCTGTTGTGGATGACTCGGAAGGCGCACAGTCTCCTCTCATGGAAAACCCGAAGGTCCGATTTATCCTCGTCAGTATCACTAGGAGGAGGTGTTTCCGTCCCCTTGACAAAACCCTCAAGACCGAATATTCTGAAAACATCCAGTACGTAGCGGTTCCATTTCTCAAAGTTTTCCCCTCCTTTGAGTTCTTCAAGCTTTAGGTCAGCATCTGGGTTGGCAGTCCAGGACTCCAGGTCGGCCATCTGGGATGAACGGCGTCGATGGCCGGCTCTGGAGCTTTTTGATCAGGCGCGCTCGAGAAAGATATAGTCGAAGTGTCAGTTGGATGTTGCAAAGTTTAAATGTTGAATGACCAGAGCTAGAAGGAAAACCCGAAAAAAAAAAAAAAAAAAATATTTTTTGGTTGGTGAAGAGGGACAAAACCAGGGGGATGGTATGTTTATTGGGTGAGAAAATTGTTCACCTGTCTGTGGAAGCGGCGGCCATAGCGACCATATGAATGGCACAAGGTGGTCAGGTTGCAATACGAAGAAGTTGTTTGGTCGCGAATTTGTGTCTACGAAAAAAGAAGAAAACCAGTCAAGGTCAGAAAGGACAGCCAGCCTATATAGGGCCGCTCGGAGTAGAAACAAACAAATTCCCTGGTGGCGAGGGTGTGGCTATAAAAACCAGAACACTTCACGTCGCATTTGGATCGACTTTGTGCTGGGCTTTTCTCTTGATTTCAGAGAGGGCGATATCTGATTTGAAGAAGAACATTGGCGAATATAACTCCGATAAAGTGGCATGGAGATACTCTTAAGAATTGTATGACAGACTAGCGACGAGATGGCTGGTTGCAGTGAAGAGTTCGTGTTTTCGATCAAACGGTACCTTACTGCGTATGTTACAAACCGATTCTAACCAATGACCCTACGTGATTGATTGGTTGAAAAGTGGGTCGCGAACGTTCACAAACAAACGCGAAGAAGGCTTCAGTGTTAGTGAAATATTTCCAGCATGAAAAAAAAAGACAAGTAAAGCAGGACCAATAATGTTAGGAATAACCTAACTAATTGTTGAAAGATTGAAGAAGGGAGGATAGAGAAGTTGCCCCGGGGTGTGAGTAACATACTGGGTTTGGATGTTGGTAGTGTCGGTCGGTCCTACCACAGGAATATTGAACAAATTAGTGATGATGGGAATTCAGTGGGTTGTGTTACTTTTGAAAGGCGCATCCCACTTCGAATTTCAGTTGTTTCCCTGCCATCATGTTCTCATCATATTTAGGTATGAATACTTTCCTCCCCACTCCCGTGTCCCAGAAATCCAGACATGCCATATATTCTTTTTCTAGAGACGTAGAGAAAATGAGAGCCGCCGAGGAGACACGATCCAAAAAGTGCTCTCCCCGTTTGACCCTAGGGGCCCCCACGATGGGGACGACCACGACGCCTAGAACCACCGCGTCGCCCAGAACTACCACGATGTCCGGAAGCCCGGCTGTTGATCTCTTGTTGCTCTTGTTCATGTCTCTTTGCTTGCTCTTTAATCATGCCCCTATACATTCTAATATCGGAGATCATTGTTTGAGAGTCCCATTGTCGTAATTCACCATTTTGAGAGAGCTCAAAGTGCCGCTGGGGTGTTCAGCCAGACCGCCCCACAGACGCGTCTTCATCATCTCATCCGATACTGGTATGTCGAGCCGCGTAAGACGCCTTTGAAGCCATTCAGCTCTAGCAATGAAATCATTGAGGTCCTCGAACTGACGATAGTTGATGGTGGTGAGCTCCCTTAGAAAGGCCAGTTTTCTGTCTGGGCCGATGTCGGTATACCATCGTTGCAGGTCGTCCCATAGTACTTTCGCATCGTAGTCATATCCTTGAGCGTGTAGGAGGTGCCCGGGAAGAAAAATATCCCTCCGGGACAACGCACGTTGGACATTTTCGTAAAGAAGGCTCTAGGCGCGGAACTTTCTGTGTTCGAAGTCCCTGAGCCTTTCCTTATCTTTGGACGTATCACCAATGGGGGGTGTCTCCGTACCCCTTATGAACCCCTCAAGGCCTTGCATCTTGAGGATATTTATGGCATAACATTCCCAAAGCCCAAAGTTCTTCTCTCCACGGAGCTCCATAATCTTGGGAGGCTCATCTTCCTCTGAAGAGGAATCATACGGTCGTGACCGAAGTCGTCAGGTTTATCCGACTATCTGGGACTGTCAGTGATTTTAGCTCAGTTAACCAGTTGGATGGATTGAGAAAGCTGCCAATGAGCCGGGAAAACGTGATGACAGGGAGGCAAAAGAACAAGATAGAGGGGACAGGGTTGACGTACAGATCGAGTTTGTCACCTTTTGGTGCGAGCCCTGACAACCAAAGCGTGAGAATGAGAAGACTGAATCTGTGCAACAGCTGGCGAGATAGTGGTATATACCGTTGGGAGAACGTAAAAGAGCACGGACGTGGCTTTCGAGTCTGTATTCCCTCAGAAGCCCGGAATCCAATTTTTGCGAGGTCTTGAGACGACAAAGTCAGCTGTACCCGAAAATCGTTGTGCGGAAGTCCCGTCTGATGTGGTGAGCTGCGCAGCTCAAGGGTGCGCACAGGCATAGAAGGTACGTCGTGCTTGTAAGCTACGATACCACTTTGAACCAATCACCGGCCGAAGTGATTTTACAAGGCTGAGAAGTGGGGCGCAAAAGTTTCCTGGAGATGGCGACGGCTTGCAGAGCAAATGCTTCAATCTCCTCCATTCTTCAGTTTCCAATCTTCAACCAAAACTCGACATTACCACAATCGTCAACAGCACGTTTGTGACTCAATACCGACAAGATGGCGCCATCCCCACCAACAATAGGCGAATTCAGCGTCCTCCCGATCTCAATCCCTCCCGTTCCGTCATTCCCTCGAAATGTCGTCCACTACCTTTACGTCCGACGAAACGCCCCCAAGATCCCCACAGCCAACGATTCCAGGAGTCTTTTCCTTGCAAATGTCCCCGTCGACAGCACAGAGCTTCACCTGCGCGCTCTTTTCGCATCGCTAGTCGGCGCGGGTCGCTTCGAAAGCGCTTCGTTCGAGGAAGAAAGGAAGGAGGCTGAGGCCGTTGCGGCCGCCCTAGACGCCGCGCCCGCACAGGCGGTACGATTACTAGCTGCCCATGGCAAGAAGAGGAAACGCGAGGACCAGGAGGCTGCCGAGAGAGCCGAGGAAGAAGCTGCTGCCCGACTCCCCAGCACATGGACCCGACCACTACGAAAGAGCGGCAGCACCGCCGTCGTCCTGCTCGCCGACGAGAAGAGCGTTCAGCAGGTTCTGAAGGCGATCGCGAAGGTTCACAAATCCAAGAAATATCCCAAGTGGGGCGGCGAAGGAAATGTGGTGGCTGAGCGCGTACCACAACTCGGCTCCATCTGGCTCAAGGCGCACAACCAGCTTTCCTACCCCGACCGCGACCAGCTACAAGCCGCCGTGGACGCATTCTCGACAATGTTTGCTAGGAGAGAGAGGGAGGCGGCCGAGATTGCCAAGAGGCTGCGCAACGAGCCGGACGAGGACGGTTTCGTCACGGTAACACGCGGTGGAAGAACCGCGCCGGCCACCAGGAACGAGGCCGAGGAAGCCAAGAAGAAGATGATGGACAAGGCGGAGAAGAAGAAGCAGGAAATGACGGACTTCTACAGGTTCCAGATGAGAGAGCGCAAGAAGCTCGAGCAGGAGGAGCTGGTGAAGCGGTTCGAGGAGGACAGAGTGAAGTTGGATGCCATGCGCCAGAAGCGCGGCAAGTTCGTTCCCGAGGCGTGAGCGGGAATTTAGCGACCAAACAAAATTTGTTCGCTCTGCGACGCCTTGGGCAGTTCGCAGCTACACTTGTTGGGCACGTCAAAGTTTTGCGACCGAGCGATTGTCTCTGGTAGCACGACACTACACGACAGGCCTGCTGGAGAGAGGGCCCTGTGTGAACTTGCGCAAGAACATGCAAGTCTCTCCAAACCTACCGTTAGGTGTGTATTCCCAACATTCGTACTTTTTGCTTTCCATGTCAAGATTTCATGATGACGGCCGCGGGGCCATCAGATGTTTTTCTCAGCTCTGGGTCCAATTCCCTTGGTTGGAATCACAAACGCTGACAAACACCGCGTCAATAACAATCTTCTCAAACTCTCTGAAATATGTCTTGCATACCGGTTCCCGCCCATGTTACGGATCTGTTGTCGTACACAGAGGTTGTGCTAACATCTGAGACCAGAAAGACGTTCTTGGCATCAATCCGATGTCATCCTTCATTCCACTTTCGCGGCCGTTATCGTGATATAACCTCGAAGATCATATACCCAATAATCACGACCGAGGCGGACGACCTGGTGCGACCGGCTGGCCTTCACCAATGGCCACACAGCAAAAACCACAACAATAACAACAACAACACTTGTGTGAAAATGGCCGGGAGGAAGTTCAGTACAACGGCATAGAGGACGGGAAAGGGGACAACGGAGTTCAAAAAGGATTGGAAAAGCCATTCCCATATTTTCGAGGCTGGCGATTGTAACATTTTTGCAATTTTGCATCTTGTCGGAGTCGAGTGGAAGGCGGAGATGGGATCATCCGTCAATCGTTTTCTGCTGACAAGCCTGCAGCCCCGCCCAATGCAGGTGTCGGATCATCAAACACACCAAGGAGGGCAGAGGAGAAAGAAAAGGACAGGAGGAGGAGGAGAAAGATCAGGGGTCAAAGAGCCATTCAGAAGACGCTGTACACGAGCTAGGGTTAGGGTTATAGCCTGTATGTTTACTTGGCCGTTCAGCTTGTTCTCCAGTCTCCTGGCTTCTTCGGCTCCGTTTCGTGGTGTCGCCGGCGGTGTTTGTGACGATGCGGTGTGATGAGCTACGTAGCGGTGCCGCTGTGGTTCAGCTTTCTCCAAACAGTCCAACGCTGTTGCGGCCAAGCTGTGGGGAGCCATGCCAGTTGTCCCGTTTTGCAGTGGCCCGCGCCGCCCGCCAGTTGGGTGATCCGGGCCGGGGGAGGGATTGCTACAGCAACGGGCCCCACCAAATAAACATGCGTGATGCCGGATCCGTTCTTGATTCGAAGATTCCTCTTTCTGGCAGCACTGACACTGCAGCAGTGCCACTCTCGCCAATTGAGACAAACCAATTGATCGATTTCCATTTCCAGCCAACGATTGACGCCTTAACGCCACCCATCCGCCCGCCCACAAGCTTGCCGACCAAGGGACCTTTATACATACCTACCGTGTACTGTGTGTGTGTGTGTGTGTGTGTAATGTAGCGCGTTGGGACCCCTTGGCAGGTTGACAATTGACCCCTAACGGTTTTCTGCTGCATTGTCGTTCCTGTCGCTGTGCTCCTTCCTTCCGAACCTTGACGGCCTGACGCCAACCCACTGCACCGCGCCTTCCACTTCGACTTCGACTTCGACTTCGCATCGGGAGTGCCGCGACAGTGTTCGTTAACCGGAAGGTCCAACCGACCGATCCGTCTTTCTACGAGAGAACTAGGTATCCGTACGAGGTCGAACCGAATACACGGGCACCCAACGCCAATACTATCGTTAAACCACCACCGACCGACCACCAAACCGCCGAGTCCCGAGTTCGGAATGATCACGAATGTAACCGCCTTCCACACCGCCAACAACCGCCCAACATGATAATCTCAGACAACCTCCGTACGGCATCTATATACATCAACAACCAGCTGCTCTCCCGCGGCCTCCTGCGCGATGGCGACACCATTGACTTTGCCTACCCAGGCGACAACGATGACGAGCTGGCGCACACCATGGGTCGTATAATGGGGGTAGTTAACGACCTGATCCTCCGGCGCGACGTGCGTTTTTCTCTCTTGCCTCCCCGGTCATTTAAGCTCTCACCTTCCAGTTCGACTAACAAACATATTCTGAGCCACAGCGCGACGCCGAAACCCGCGAATCCCTCTCCCAAACCATTCGCTCCCTGCGCGCCGAGTCCCTCCGCCAGACCACCGACATTGTCCGGCTGTCCGAAAAGCTAACCGACTCCTCTCGAAAAACCGCTCTCGCCGAGCAGGAAGCCGCGCACGCCCGCGCCCAATTAAAGGCCGCCGAGCAGACCGTTACCAAACTAAAAGAGGAGGCTGCCCGCCAAAAGAGCCTGGTACAGCAAACGAGAAATGCGTGCGCGAATGAGATTCGCAAAAGGGATCGCATGATTGAGGGGCTCAAAAAGGCGGTGGCGGATGCGGGGAGGACGAGGGGGACTGGACATACCAGGGGTGCTTCTAGGGACGGTGGACTAGGGCTTGGTGGTGGGGTAATGAGCATTGTGGTCCAAGCGGGCGACGAGTATAATGCTGAGGCGGGCGGCAAGATGGGAGTTCCGCAGGGGATGACTGGGTCAGAAGGGTACGATCTCCGGATGGAGACGAACGGGTTCCTTGCGGAGCTGGCCAAGGGTCTCAGCGAGGAGAATGAGGTGCTGCTTGGGCTTGTGAGGAGGACGGTGAGGAGGATGCAGGAGATGAGTGGGTGGGATGTGGTTGCTAATGTTGTTGCGCAACAACAACAGCAGCAGCAGAAAGATGAGGGCGGGGATATCAACATGGATGGTGTTGAGACAAGGAAGGAGGAGGGTGATGAAGGGGAAAAGCACGCGCTGGTGATTCCTACTAGCTGTAACGAACTGCAGCGCGACTTGGAAAACGTGCTGGAGCATATGCGCATTATCTTGACGAACCCGTCGTTTGTGCCCATCGAGGAGGTGGTGGTGCGGGAGGACGAGATTCACAGGTTGCGCGACGGCTGGGTCAAGATGGAGAGCCGATGGAAGGAGGCTGTCCATCTGATTGATGGCTGGCGCAATAGGATGCAGGTCAGCGGTAGGCCCGTTAACGTGGAGGAGCTCAAGATGGGTTTGCGACTTAGCCCAGTCAAGGTTAAGAACGTGGCGGAGACGGCGCATGGGTTGCAGTTGGAGATGCCCAGTGTTAGGGAAGAGGAGGATGCTGAAGAGCAGGCGGATCGCGAGGAAGTCGAGCGGTATCTCGAAAAGGAGAAGGCCGATGCCGCCGCTGCCGCCGCTGCCTCCACAAATGCCTCTGGCCCAAGATCCCGGGACAGTTCGCTTCATCTTGTGCCGGCACCACCGGGAGGTGTGCCAGACGACCCCATGGACGAAGACAGCGAGCAATCGAGTATTTTCGAGGACGACGATCTCGACCTGGACGACCTGGATGACGATGAGGAGCCTAACGTGGAGGTTCTTGGGCACTCATTGATGCTGAGCTCCCCTCCGCCTCGCGTACCACCACAACTCAGCCCGCTCAAGGACTCGCCTGCAGCTGGCAATAGGGGCGGGTTTGGACAGCCTAACTTTCGTCGAGGAGGCGGAGACTACACTAACAACCTGCGAGCAGCGGAAGTAGGCCCTCCTGTACCACCACACGCCGACAAGCTGCAGCAGACGAAAAAGTCCATCCGACCAGTGCGACAACAAGAGGGAAATGCTTCAGTGTCGGAGAGGGAACAGGCACGCCCATCTACTGCACCATCTACTACATCTGCCGGTAGTATCAAGCTGGTTAAGCCAGAGACATCAGGACCCAAAGCTGCATCTGCAGCGAGAAAGCGGCCAGGGACAACCACAACGACTACGTCGGCGACAGGGCCCACGGCGAGGACACGTTCACGTACACGTACTGCTGAGTTTGATCGTGAAGCTGCTGCCCCTGTGACCAGGTCTCGGGCCCGTGAGGAAGCCGCTACATCTGGTGGAGCCGGGAGAGCGCAGACGACAGCAACCGCGAGGAAACCGGCCGCCGATAGGTCTAGACCACCTATCACACGCGCTGCAACCACTACTGCGGCACCAGGACCAAGAGGCAAGAGCCAAACCCGATCACTCACATCATCCGGTAAAGGCAAGGAGACCGAGAGCAAGACGGGCCCCAAGTTTGTACCCGGTCACAGGAGAACCAACTCGGAGAAGACCGCCTATTCCACCGCCAGCGGCCCTGGCACTCCCGGGAGGGAAAGGGAAATAGTAGGCAGTAACTCTCGACCTACCACCTCCAACGGGCTTACCAAGACAAGGGAAGCTACACTCCTCGCCCAATCACCCAAGCTCGCACCATCACCCAGGCTCACCAAGGGCCTGGCCACCAACAACAACAGCGAGAATGGCAGCTCAACCGATAGCGCGAACCGCAGCGGCGGCGGTGCCATTTCCCAATCACCCATCAACCCCAACCGCTCGCCCAAGAGAACTGGCAACTCCCGTCTCCCGCTCCCTAGGACAGGGCTTGTTAACACCGCTGCCCTCCAGGCACAGCAGAGTCCACTCAACGTGGCCACCATCGCCGCAAAGCTAGCCGCTTCTGAACGAGAAGCTGACGCAGCTCGGGTGAGGGCTAAGCTGAAGGCCATGAAGAGATCCGAGCAGGAGAGCGTGGGTCCTTCTCAGTCTCAGCGGTCCACCAATGGAGCCAGCCAGAGACACAGCAAGAACCAAAGTCAGAACCAGACCCAGCCCGACGAGAACCAAAACAACAACGGCCGTGCCACACCGATGGACATGGACAACGACGATGAAAATGAATTAAAAATCTCTCGCCGCCGCCCCGCCACACCCGGCAGACAATCCAAGACCCCCAAAACAGCGAGCAGAGCGGCCCGGGAAGAGGAGCTCTTTGACTTTGAACAAGAAGACGAAGAAGCGGATGAGCTTGCCGGGCCACAAACAACAAACCATGACTACGACATGGGAATGGAAAAGTTGCATGTGCAGAAGCGCAAGAGGGAGAAGATGAGGACGAGCAGAACGGCCAGTCGGAGGAGGAGTACCCTGAACCCGTGGGAATTGCAGAGTTTGTTGCAGGGGAGTGTCAATGTACCGCCGCCTATGCCTTCGATGCCTCCGCCGCCGCAGAACCCGATGACGGCTGGGATGGGAAGCGTGGGGATGACTGATGTTGGGATGGAAGGTTAGGTTAGGTTAGGTTAGGCTTCATTTCGGCCCGAGATGGCTCGAGATGGGTTGAAGGTCGGGAAGGACATGACTTGGAAAGGCTCAGGGTAGATGGTGTGTATGGCATGGTTCATGTTTGCATTGTTGCATAGTGTTGGTGTTTGTTTTGGTGGGTTCATGTCCGATGACTCTTGTGTCGGGTCCCATTCGACTATAGAGCGGCCGCCGCTATGCTTATCTCGGTGTTTTCTTTCTTGGTCTGGTCTGGTCTTGTCTGGTATAGGTAAAAAGGTATCGTTTAGTTACCTTTTTGATGTCATTGGCCAATTATGATAATGGCTTTTCCTGGATGTCTATAATGGTTCACAATGGTTCACGCCACAACGGTGCCCGGTTGATAGGGAGCATGGATGGCCTATGTAAGGTAAGGTATAGAGAATAAACGTCATGATAGTATATAGAAAAGGATGCATGGTTTCGGATGTGAAGAGGCTCCGGTCTGCCCTGCGAGCCTTGGCTGAAATATTTGTGATACTAGATGAGGTTATCTCACTGGGTGCCTGATTTGAGATCCATGATCGACGACGACGATGTCCACAATCTGTATAGTAGCGCTGACATTGTTGTGCTTTCTGTTTTCTGACTCAGTGTAGTAGAAAAGGAGCCTCAAGTGCCGACCGAGTCTAGGGACAACGACAAAGCCGTTCCGTAAATCTCCGGCAGATTGGTTGTAAAGGGGAGGACGAGCAAGGACGTTGTCGATGCTGCGGGGTAAGTCATGATAAATGTGGGGTTGTGTGCCGTTGCCCGCCCACGCCGCCGTCTCCGAGAGGCCGATACAGCTCCGGGGTGCATTCCTTTTTGGGGACCCCCAAACATCTTCACTAACCTTCAAAGAGGCAAGTACCTGTCAGCCTACACAGCGCCAGAAAGTGCTCTTTCCTACAGCTCTGTAAGCACTTGTCTCTCCTGTATTACAGGGCAGCTAGCGCTGATTGGATGATGCATGTTGGAACTCGTGCAGTAAGTCCCATGTCTACCCGACCTTAACATCCAATTGCCTCTTTTCACTTCTCTTTTGCTCTTGGACTTGATGACGATCACGACTTCGACGACCTACCTACCTCTACTCACCCTCTCTTTACACTACACCAACGGTGGACATTGACTCACTATTTCTCAGGTTCTTCTTCTCAGTAATTGTGTGAGATCGAAATACTCCGAGTATAAAGAGAGAGACGGAAACCGGTGTTGAAGAGAAAGGAGACCCATCACTCACTTCAGCTTAACTACCTATCACATCACATAAGCCCTCTCTTCATCAAATACACAACAAAGACGTCATCATCATGGGCTCCTCACAAAAAGACCGCGGCATACGCATCGCCATTGACAGAGGCGGCACCTTCACAGACTGCGTCGGCAACTACAATGGCGAGGACATTGTCATCAAGCTTCTCTCCGTCGACCCAGCCAACTACGATGATGCTCCCCTCGAGGGTATCCGGCGCATCATGTCCCACTTCCTCGAGAAGGAGATCCCTCGGGGGCAGCCATTAGATACCGCCAAGATCGATTCCATCCGCATGGGCACAACAGTTGCCACCAACGCCCTCCTGGAAAGAAAGGGTGAGAAGATCGCCATGGTGGTCACCAAGGGCTTCAAAGATTGTCTCGTCATCGGCAACCAGTCGCGGCCCAAGATCTTCGACCTGGCCATCCGCAAGCCCGAAGTGCTGTACTCAACCGTTGTGGAAATGGATGAGCGCGTCACACTCGAAGACTACGCCGAGGATCCAGAACGCCATCTCACAAAGGTGGACGTGAAGGCCGGGACCGCCGAAGCCAAGGACGCCGACCTCGTCATGGGTCTATCAGGCGAAGCCGTCCGGATTCTTCAGCGGCCAGAGAAGGAGACCATCCGGTCCAAGCTCCAGGAGATCTACGACAGCGGGATCAGGAGCATAGCAGTCTGCCTGATGCACGCCTACACCTTCCCCGACCACGAGTCCCTCGTCGGCGAGGTCGCCCGTGAGATCGGCTTCACCCACATCTCCCTCAGTCACGAGCTCATGCCCATGATCAAGCTCGTCTCGCGCGCCACTTCAGTCTGCGCGGACGCCTATCTCACGCCCGCCATTAAGAAGTACATCTCCGGATTCCAGAAGGGCTTCGCCGGCGGTCTGGGCACCAAGGGCGTCAAGGAGGCGGGCGAAGCTAAGGGTGCTCGCTGCGAGTTCATGCAGTCCGACGGCGGTTTGGTGGATGTTGACAAGTTTACCGGTCTCAAAGCCATCCTGTCCGGCCCGGCAGGCGGCGTGGTCGGCTACGCCATTACCTCGTACGACGAGAACACCAGGATCCCCGTCATCGGCTTCGACATGGGCGGCACCAGCACCGACGTGTCCCGCTACGGCGAGGGCCGGTACGATCACACCTTCGAGACCACCACAGCGGGAGTAACCATCCAGTCGCCGCAGCTCGACATCAACACCGTCGCTGCCGGTGGCGGTTCCATGCTCTTCTTCCGCAACGGCCTGTTTGTTGTCGGCCCTGAGTCTGCTAGCGCCCACCCCGGTCCTGCGTGCTATCGCAAGGGCGGTCCGGCAACTGTTACCGATGCGAACTTGTTCCTGGGCAGACTTCTGCCTGAATTCTTCCCCAAGATTTTTGGCAAGAACGAGGATGAGGGCCTGGACCCGGAGGCTAGCAGGATCAAGATTCAGGAGCTGGCAGACCAGATCAAGGCTGAGACGGGCAAGGAGATGGATCTTGACGAGGTTGCCTACGGGTTCCTGACTGTGGCTAATGAGACTATGACTCGGCCGATCAGGAGTATCACTGAGGCCAAGGGTCACGATACTTCCAAGCATCGTCTTGCCACCTTTGGTGGTGCAGGTGGTCAGCATGCTGTTGCCATCGCTGAGTCTTTGGGTATCAAGCAGATCCTGATCCACCGTTACTCCTCCGTCTTGTCGGCATACGGCATGGCTTTGGCCGATGTTGTCGATGAACGCCAAGAACCTGACTCTTCCGTCTGGAAGGCCGACGACCAGTCTGTCATCCAGGGCCTCAAGGACAAGATGGAGGCTCTCAAGGAGAAGTCCCGCCAGGTTCTGCGCAACCAAGGCTTCGAAGACGACCAGATCGTGTTTGAGGAGTATTTCAACATGCGGTACCGCGGAACCGAGTCGGCACTGATGATCATCAAGCCCACTGCTGACGACGCCGAGAAGTACTACAACGGCAACGACTGGGACTTTGCCAGCGCGTTTGTGCGCCACCACAGATACGAGTTCGGATTCACCCTGGACGAGCGCGACATTGTGGTCGATGATGTCCGTGTCAGAGGCATTGGCAAGAGCTTCCGTTACGAGGAGAAGAGCGTCGATGATCAGCTCAAGACGGTGCAGAAGAAGGATGCGGATGTCCAGAACAAACACAGCGAAGCCAAGGTGTACTTTGAGGGTGGACGCTATGACACGCCCATCTACAAGCTCAGTGATCTGAGTGTGGGCACTGTGATCAAGGGCCCGGCTATGTTGGCTGATGGAACGCAGACTATTGTGGTCACGCCCAAGAGCACTGCGCTGGTGCTGGAGACTCATGTGGTGGTTGATATCGAGGAGACGGACAGGAACAAGGACGATAAGGGTGAGGGCGAGCGCGAGGTCGATCCTATCATGCTTAGTATCTTTGCCCATAGGTTCATGGCTATTGCTGAGCAGATGGGTATGGCGCTTCAGAAGACCAGTGTCAGTACTAACGTCAAGGAGCGTCTTGACTTTTCATGCGCCATCTTTGATGCCAACGGTGGTTTGGTTGCCAATGCTCCCCATCTGCCTGTCCACTTGGGTGAGTTTTACTTTTTTTTTCTATTAGTGCTCTTCAGCTAACGATTTCTAGGCTCCATGTCCACCTGCGTTCGCCGTCAAGCAGAAATCTGGAAGGGTAAGCTGCGCAAGGGCGATGTTCTCATGACCAACCACCCTTCGTACGGCGGAACTCACCTTCCCGACGTCACCCTGATCATGCCCGCCTTCAACGAAGCAGGCGACAAGATTCTCTTCTACGCCGCCTCCCGTGCTCATCATGCCGACATCGGTGGTATCACCGCTGGTAGTATGCCTCCCCATTCCCGCGAGCTCTACCAAGAAGGAGCCGCCGTCAAGAGCGAAAAGCTCGTCTCGGAGGGCAAGTTCAACGAAGACCGAGTAATCGAGCTCTTCCACAAGGAACCCGCCAAGTACCCCGGCTGCAGCGGCACCCGCTGCCTGGCCGACAACATCAACGACCTGCGCGCTCAAGTGTCCGCCAACCAAAAGGGCATCTCCCTCATCGAGACGCTGATCGGCGAATACGGCGAAGACACGGTACAATTCTATATGGTCGCCATCCAGAACAACGCCGAGCAACAAGTCCGCAACCTGCTGCGCACTGTCCACAAGCGCTTCGAGGGCCAGGAGCTTTCTGCAATCGACTACATGGACGACGGCTCACCGATCCAGCTCAAGGTAACCATCGACCCGGACGCAGGCGAAGCTGTCTTCGACTTCGCCGGCACCGGCCCGGAAGTGTACGCCAACATCAACGCGCCCGAAGCCATCTCCTACAGCGCCATCATCTATACCCTCCGCTGCATGATCTCCGAGGACATCCCCCTGAACCAGGGCTGCTTGGTACCTGTGACCGTCAAGATCCCGCCCAAGTCTCTGCTCTCTCCCTCCGACAACGCCGCCGTCGTGGGCGGCAACGTGTTGACCTCACAGCGCATCACGGACGTCATCTTCAAGGCGTTCCAGGCGTGCGCCGCCTCGCAGGGATGCTGCAATAACCTGACTTTTGGGTTTGGCGGCAACGTGGCCGGCGAGAAGGAAGTCAAGGGCTTTGGATATTACGAGACCATAGCTGGTGGCTCGGGCGCTGGCCCCACATGGGAGGGAACGGACGGTGTGCATGTGCACATGACCAACACACGCATCACCGATTCAGAAATCTTTGAGCGTCGTTACCCGGTTTTGCTGCGTGAGTTTTCAATTCGCAAGGGATCGGGCGGCAAAGGAAAGCATCGTGGCGGCAACGGCGTGGTGAGGGACATTGAGTTCCGTCTCCCACTGCAGGTCAGCATTCTTTCTGAGAGGAGGGTGTACAGACCCTATGGCTTGGCGGGCGGCGAAGATGCAGCGTGTGGACTGAATCTGTGGGTGAGGAAGGTGAAGAAGGCGAGGTGGGAGGATACGCTGCGCAAGATCCAGAATGGGGAGCAGGATCAGGAGGAGGTGGATGAGGCGGAGTCTGAAGAGAGAGTCATCAATATGGGCGCGAAGAACAGTGCACCGATGAAGGCCGGCGATAGGATCATTATCTGCACGCCCGGTGGTGGCGGATGGGGAAAGAGTGGTGAGGAGAGGGAGGTGGATGAGATTCAGGATCCGATGGGCACGTGGAAGAAGGGAAGTCATGGGGCGAGGTTGGACTTGGCGTTGCAGGCTTGATTCAATCGCTAGATACCTGTAAGGATATTACTGATGAAGTAAAGAAAGAAGCTGTTGGTAAGCGCTTAGCGGGAGTTTACTTTTCCTTCCTCGGTATACCAAACGAAATATGAACATAATCTGCAACATCCCGCCCTCTTCCGGGTACATCACAAACCAAAAGCCTAGAACGCCATCAAACAAACCTCCAGCCAGGTAAGAACTCCTCCTCCTCCTCCCCGCCTCAAAGCTTAAACCTGAACCCCTCGACATTAATAGCCCCATCCACCCACTCCCCCCTCGCCAACTTCTTATTCTGCCTGCTCAAAATCATCCTCATCACCGTCGCCGCACACACAGCAATAAACGCCGTCACGCAATTCACCACCATAGCCACTGTGTAATGCGGCGCCGCGCTGTTCGGATACAGATAGCTCGCGTAGATACTGCTACAATTACTGACGGCATTGATAAACGCCAGCGCCGCCGCTCTCTTCGCCGGCGGTCGGGGCATGGTATTCGAGATCCACGCCAAAGCCACCACGAAGCCCGAGTAGACCGAGGGCACCATGAGCATCATGGCCAGGTAGCGGGGAGCGATGTGGGTGGTTGCTGCGGCAATGATGTACGCCACGATGGCGACGCACATGGGGATCGCGATGTGGAAGTATCGCTCGCCCGTCTTGTCGGCGTGCCAGGCATTGGCGAAGGTGACAATGACAGCCAGGACGTAGGGCGGGGCGGTGAGAAGGAGGGAATGGATCCGGTTGTAGCCGAGGGTGTTGACGACGGTGGGGAAGAAATTGGTGACGGTGCCGGAGGCGACGATGCAGAAGAGGAGGACCATCTATCGTCATGTCATGTCAGTCAGTCAGTCAGTCAGTCAGTGTGAACCTGAATGACCAACCACCTGTCGTCCTCCAGCACAACACAAACAGGGAGAGATATGGAGGGGGACGGAACACTCACCAGAACATAGGTCCTAAAATCCGTAAACGCCATCTTCGCGCCCTGCCAGAAAGTCTGCTCCTTCCTCCCCACCCAGTCATCAACACCCACATCCTCTTCGAGCCTCCAAACCGCCAGTGTCCTCTCCTCCTCCGTCAACCAAGTCGTCGTCCGCGGGAAATTCGGCAGGACAAAGAAACACGCAAAAGCAATGACGATCGTCGCCGCTCCTTCGATGATGAACAGCCATTGCCAGGCACTATACCCCCTTGCGCCATCTAGCCCGCCCACCACGCCGGCAGAGATGAGACCGGAGAAGGCTCCCGAGATTAAGGCGCCAGAGTATAAGATGGCGGTGCGCAGGCCGAGTTCCGAGCGGGTGTACCAGCAGGACAGGTAGTACAGGCAACCGGGGAAGTAGGCGGCTTCGACGAAGCCGAGGAAGAAACGGACGGCGTAGAGGCCGGCGGCGGAGGTGCAGGCGGCGGTGGCGGCGGAGATGGTGCCCCAGATTATCATCTGTCAAAGGGTGTGCATTAGTGAGTGGACAAATTGTGAAGAGATAGGAGGGTATTAAATGGCGGTTGGGAAAAAGGGGGAGATGTTAATTACGCAACAGGGAAGATAAATGGCAGGTTTTCCGAGCTTGTTAAGGAACAGGTTGGAAGGGATTTGCATTAGGAGGTAGCCGACGAAGAGGATGCTGACGGAGGTTTGGTACTCGACTGAGGAGAGGTTGAGGTCGCGCTCGAGGTTGGCGAGTTTAGCGGCGGCGATGTTGTTTCTGTTTTGTGGTGCAAGTATTAGTGATTTGTTTTCCCCCTTCGACGTTTTCCCCGTCATGTTTCCAGATGCTTGTCTCGCAGAATATCTCCGTTTACCCATTCCCCAAGGTGGCATACGTCTAGTGAAGAGGAGTTGACGTACCGATCAATGTAGTTCAAGATGTACATGATAATAATAGCCGGCATCAACCTTAAGTCAATCTTCCTCTTCAACTTCTTCTCGAGGTTCCGACGCTCTTCTGGGCTCAGGGCCGCGATCCAAGGCGGTGGTTGAAGGGCGGCTCTCTGGCCATGGTGATGGTCAGGGTTATCACGAGACGCAGAAGTTTTGGCATGTTCAACATTCTCCACGTCCACAACCTTGACACTATCGCCGAGTGATGGTGGCGAAGACCTCGCGGTGGTCTTGGGATGCGCTGTTGGTTCTGCCATGTTGGGTTGAACAGGATGTGGTGGTTCCTGAACCGTGACGTTTTGCGGGAACGGACGGAGAGAGGTGGTATCTCTTTGAACAAAGCGGCAGAAGGACTGGTTAATATACTCGTTCGTCTTGCTTGGTCTGTCCAAGTGTAAGTCAGGTAGGTGAGGTACTGGGACCCTAGTACCTAACCGAGCTTGGAGATCGTTGCATCCCCAGCCCCAGAACGGTAGTGTAGAGCTAGGTATCCTGGCAAAACCTGGGGTAAAATCCGGGGTAGAAGCTTAAAAGCAAGGACATGAACAAGGAACATACTGTTCCTAACAGGGAGGAGAACCAACATCTTTTCAAGGTTATGACTTGGCTCTTTTCCCCTTCACTCCTCACGTTCCTGATCAGCACGCATGATGTCCTTTACGCGTTCCGGTATGACTGTACACTACATCGCAGGTTACATGGCATATGCTGCTGGTCGGAACATTGCACCGATCCTCCAAAGTCTGGTACACTAGTTCTAGTACCACGATACTACGGTGCTTTGGGATGTCATGATAGGGGATCGACGGGAATGGCTACCGTTCCTAACCTAGGACGGCACAGATAATCTGGAGAGCTGAATGATGAGCTTTCGTGCTTATTTCTTTGTTACCCCGCGATTTCGAAGCAGGTTCATTCGGCAAGTGGGTAAACGAAGAAAGATGGGCAATTCTTCAACAGCCGAACCTTCCTTCCTTCCTTCCCTATCCATCTTCCCCCCTTTGGTTGGAGTGCCGAGACTCCTTTGTCCTTCTCCTGTCAACCATTGCACCTGCCGATGCCACCAAAGACGATCGGCAAGACCAACACCTTGGTATCACCTTCCGCTCCCGAACATGGAGGGACCTCCGTTACGTTCTTTGGCAGGAACCAAAATCGTTGTGGTACCTGCCCAGATCCGGATGAAGATTGGAGCGCGTGTTGCGCGGAAGGTGGGGGGAGGGGGGGCTCAAAGGGGAGTCTTGAATGGAAGGAAACTTCAACCATCAACCATCATCATCATATCTTGACGCAGCGTGGGGGGCCGAGCGTGATGTGGCTCTCTTCTCCTTTGTTTCCTGATTTTCGAAGCCCGAATCTGGAACACAACCAAACCGACCTTGTCCAATATTCATCAAGCCATCTAAACCCCTGAACACGATGAAGGCAGTACCGGTAAAATCGCAAGAGAGGCTCGGACTTGACCCACCTTGCGATACAGTCTCAATACCAGTTCAGTCTCGTCTTCCCATTACAACCAGCTCTCTAAAAGCAGGAACAATGCAGTAGTTACCTTATGCCAATGTCAGCCGTAACGCGCATGTTGCCAATGCATCCCATCCTTCAACCCTTCCAGGTTGCCGTGAACACGTCCAGATAGACTTCGCTACTTATGGCCAAATACGTACAAACAAACTCTTTGAAAGCGCAAGACTGTCTGTGACTAGGTACCTGTCAAATATGACAAATCAAACGGTTATTGAATATCTTGTATTCTTATTGGTGGCGGTAGAATCGGTAGAATCGGGATATATCCCATTCAGGCTTCCATTCAGGGTTATATCAACTCGACTACCAACCAACCATTCGCAGAACAGATATGTACCTATGTGAATCGACGGTTAGACCCGTTGACCCTGTCTCGGGATTTGGCGGCGTTTTTGACAGTGCTCTCTCGACCTTAGTCGCAAGATGAAACAAAACAAGGAAGGTCCATCATATCGCTTCGCTCACTCAGGAGCGGTGAAGGTGCTTGACGACGTTCACGGAATTATGGTATTGCTTGGTGCTACCGGTCAACGAAAGAGTACCTTAGTAAAAGAACACGCAAATATTTATGAATGGATCAAAGAAAAGGACTGTGGATCAAAGAAAAGGACTCAGCATCAACAAGTGTTCATGGCTTTCAATAGGAAGCGTGGATGTTGGATGAAATATGTTCGTGTTCGGTTCCTGGAGAAGTCACAGCACAGGGGAAAGCGGTCACGAAAAAAACGCCGGATTTGAGATCTAGGAGACAAGGCGAACGTTGGGTGGGGGATTACCCTAGAATCGCTTTCACGATCGGAGTCAATATGGGAGTGTAAACCCTGTGATGGCGCCTCGTCAACGGTAAAGTGGGATGAACAACCACAGAAACTATGGCTTGAGATAACACGGGGGTCATCAATGGCGAAAAGGTTGGGGGCCAACCCATTTCAACAGAACCATGGATAGGCAGTATCACGAGCTTTGCGTCATGTGTTACTCGGAGTGCGTGTAGAAGAGTAACGCTGCCGTGTTCTTTTCCTAATATCTAGTAGTTTTCTTCGAGATGACAACAGGTAGCAACTTTTCCATCACCTGTTTCAATTCTATCTCCTCCTAATGGGTATCCCATATGACGTTTAGCCACCATAGCTGATTCAGCCTACCGAAATCGCTCACCGCATTTACGGGCCGTCCGATATGTCTCTAGATAAAAAGGAAAGACTCTAAGCTTCCAAGCGCATCAAAAAAGCCAACCGAGCCGAAAACATGTGTGACGCTCTATCTTCCTTCAACGAGGGGAAGAGTTCCAGCCCCGCAAAAATCTGGTACCGCAATTTATGAGACATGGTAAAAAAGGGTATGTAGACAGCCAGATCCCATACTCAGGTGTTGGCGCGTCGTGAGCGGTAAGTTGATTCCATGTATAAATGGACCGCTCAACCATCCAGTGATTGCCTCCTCCCGTTCAACAAGTCAAGGAGCATTGGCCATGTTCAGTGAGTGTGGCCAACAGTATCAACTGCGGTAAATATGTGCAAAGGGTACAAAGGCCTCAGCAACTCATTAGCAAGAACCGAAGGCTCGGAATCAGTAAACAAAGACACGGGCACGAATGTACAGCCGTAAGCCATTAATCAATTGTCGAGGCTTCTCCACTTTCTCAATCTGCGTCTGCCAATTGCATGATAAGCTTGGCAGCCATGTCAAGGAAGGGGAAGGGGCTCGTGACTTCCTTATCTTCTAGAAGCTTTCCGTCAGGGGTCTCGTAGCCGTCGACCTTGAAGTCGACAAGGTAGACACCGTGCTCCATTTCGTAGATCTGAATCTCCATACGCATGGCCACAACCTGGTACTTGTCATTGCCATCCCGCGTAACATGCATGGTCTCTCCTGCTTCGCCGAGCCCCGAGGCAACCGAATGCTTCTTCATTTCTGACAAACGTGTTAGTCAAGCTTTATCATGTATGATGGCCGGACGGCAAACTCACTATCGGTTGTCCAGCGGATCTTTATGTGCCACGGGTCCGCAGGAAGCCTGTAGATCTTGGTGGGATCCATGTTGGATGATGATATCTTGCGCCCGATGGTGGGTCCATCATAGTCGTCAGTGTCCTCGTCCTCTCGGAGGGCTCTTTCGTAGTCCTCATCGACTATCCATCCGGCACCAAGCTTGTTTAGCGACTTGTAAATACACACCAGCGCTTCCCAAGGAGCGTTCCTGGATCGAATACCAAACTGCCATCGAGCAGGCTTGTTCTTCTTGGGCGGGTTGACGGGCGTGAGTCCTTGTGGGCGCTTGTTGGCCTCGTCAAGACGAAGCTGGCTCTTTGAATGTGGCTTGAGTCTTCGGATTGTCTCTTCTTGTTCAGCTTGGCTGCGTGGCTGGTTCGCAGGCTCAACAATGGTGGGGATAGCATCAGGCGGCTCAAGGCCTTCGGCCTTGGCCTTTTCACGCTCCATAAAGACCTTGTGATAGGTAGGAAGACTGCTAGGCAAAATACCGATCTTGCTGACATATGGCCGCGGTGAAGTTCCTGTGCTGACGGATGCGATAGACCGAGCTGATGACATGTTCGGGTCGAGGAGCGGACTCGGGACAGACTCTTCTGTCGTGAGGCCTGGGATTTCTTTATCGGTTTTTAGTAGAGTGTCCCGGAATTCCAGATGTAGTGTTGCTCCAAAAAGGACGATGGTCGCAGACTCAAGGAATTGCTTCATTGTGTCAGGCGATGTTCACCACTAGGCAAGTGTAAAACTGACGCCAAAAGAGAATGGGACGTAGCAAAATCAACCGCCAAAGAAGGACAAGACGGACGAGTAACGGATGGCAAAGGATCGATATGTTCCAAAGACGAGAAGACAAAGGACTTGCTGGGAGGGAGCGTAGACTCACGGTTACTCTGCATCAGCTTGTTCTCACGCACGATCATGTAGGCATCTTTGATGGCCGAGGGTTCGTCGGCTTCCAAGGCCTCTTCGACATCTCTCTTGCCGTAGCCCATGGTTTTACTGATCTTCTCCGTGACCTCGTTATGCAGCTTCTCCTGTTCTTGCGGAGGCGCATTTGGCGCAATGTCGCTGACTTTGATGGCCTTGTTCGGGTCTACGCCAGTGTTGAGGAACTCCTCAACAGGAGGGTGAAGGTAAGCCGGCAGATCCACGAGGAACCATGGGTCCTGGCGAATTTCATCAATGGTGGCACGTTGAACGGGATTAACGACCAACATCTTTTTGATTAATGACGCCGCGCCGGGACTCATCCAGGTCGGGACCATATAGCTTCCACGCGCGATCTTGGCGAAGAGACTGGGAATATGCTCGTCGTCGAAAGGGAGGCGTCCAACGAGGAGGACGTAAAGAATGACACCACAACTCCAGACATCGACTTCGGGTCCTGCATAGAGCTTGCCGCCAATAACCTCGGGAGCCGCATAGTTGGGAGAGCCGCAGCTGGTCTTGAGGAAGTTACCGTCCGTCATGATATTGCTAAGGCCGAAATCGGCGATTTTGACATTGAGATTCTCGTCCAGCAAGAGGTTCTCTGGCTTTAGGTCGCGATGGACGATCTTGTGACGATGGCAGTATTCGACGGCGCATAGCATCTGCTGAAAAAAACGGCGGGCTTCGTCCTCCTTCATCTTTCCATGTTGAACAATGTAATCGAACAATTCGCCGCCGGCGTATTCTAGCACCATGATGATCTCTGTTGGTGTCTTGATAACCGTGTACCTGGTATGCGCGCCGGGTTAGCCAATGCTTATGGAAGTTGACAAGCCAACGTCTGCGCGCATGGGCGTCGGGGGACGGCTTACAGTTTGATGATATGGGGATGCCTGAGCAACTGAAGGTACTCAATCTCGCGCTCTACGCGGCCTTGCATGTCGCGGCTGATGAGCTTCTTGCGGGCAATGATCTTGAGGGCGACCTGCTGGCCGGTACTGCGATGGACAGCCAGCTTGACCTTGCCGAAGCTGCCTTCGCCGAGCGTCTTGACAATGTTGTAGGCACCGATGCGCTGCTCGGTGCGCATCTTGTCGCGGAGGGGTGTGTCGGCCATGACGGCGTTGATATTAGGATGTAATTGCTGGCCGTGTTGACCGTATTCATGGATATTGCCGGTGCTGGGGCCGAAACCTGATGCGCCATCGCCGGATCGCTTGTTGCGACTTCGAATCTGAGAAGGCGACAAGGAGATGGAAAGTTCCTCGTCGTCGTAGGCCTGTGCCATGGCGGGCGGAGTCGCTGGCAGCTGAACGCAACGGCACTGGATCGCGGATCGAGTGTCGTCCGTTTGTCTGACGAGATGTCGTCGAAGCGGTTGGTGGAGAAGACAATGGGGGATGGAGGAACGGAGGTCCAAGCCGCGGAGGTCCCCTCGATTGAATCCTGGGGAGTGGAAGCGAACAGACTCAGGGAGGTCGCGAAGCTACGTCAAGGCGCCGCGGTGCCTAGGCTGCCGTGCAAAGTTCGGGTCGTGGAAGGTAGTATCGTTAACGGTCGATGTATGGTACCGCCTTGCTTGTTCAGGAGAACATCATATATCAGATGCGCATTGGGTCAGTGTCCGGTTGTCGGCCGAGAAGAATCAGCAATCGCGGTGGACGGCAGCGGGCAAGCAAGTATTGGAGCTGTTTTGGCACCTAGGTGGACGGAAGCGAACAGCGGGGCAACAGGAGATAGAGATGGAAAAGGAAAACGGAGTACAAGGGGTCGGCGGGGATCTGGGGTGGAAAATGGGGGAATTAGTGGAGGAAATGGAAGGACGCAGGGACGACATACGGCGGCAGCACCGCGGGGTCAGAGCGCTCCGGAGACCGAGAGCGGCCTACAACGGGGCTGCCGAGCCGGACGGTAAGTTCCATCACCAGCTACAGGGGGCCCGTCGCTAGAGCTTCAGGGACTCCGAGCCAATTGTCGGGTTAGTCGTTACCGCTTGTGCCCGGGAGGTCACCGGGCTCCGTCACAAGACCATGAGGCGTTACAAGGCCGATAAAAACCTTGTCTACACAACGTGTTTACCACACACCATCAAGTAAGAGTTATAAAGAATTTGTGCCATGTTATTGGGTACAAACTACAAAGGGTGCAACGGAAACCGGACTACCTATCTTGCGATCCCATTTACGGATCGATGGTTTTGGGCCATGGATGTTCGGTGCAATGAGAACCTCAATGGGCAACCGCGCCGGCTTTTCGTTACGTAGTATCGCCCGAATAGTACCCGCCCAACATGAAGGTTCATTAAGCACAAGTCAGGGTCTGTATGTTGCGATCAAAATGACAACCGTCATATGTCATTGTTTACCATCCAATATTTCCTTGGAAAAGTCACCCAACACCCCATCCCCGACTACCTTACGTCCACCATGGCAGCAGCACAGACTGCAGGGGAACACCCCAATACCACGATGCGACAGCCATCGCTCCCACGCTCATCCCAAAGGCCATCAAGAAGTTGACATCGTTGTTATCAAGCAGGTCCCAGCCGTTCTCCACCACTCTCGACCGTCTCTCATCTCCAAAGCTCGACCTCCTCTGCTTGTTAAGCGGGTCATATCTGTTCCCGGAAGCCGTGGCCTGACCGCTGGCCTTTCCTGCGGCGCCAACGTCCTCGACCGCATCTGTCCCCTCGCCGGAAAGGAGAGATGACTTGATCTCGGCCTTGGTACGACCAGCAACGGTGTTAGGGTTCGTGGCATTGGACACCAGCACCCTGACGCCACCCTCACCCTCGACAATCTTGCCCGTCCGCACATCCTTGACACTAGCCTGGAAAAGCCCTCCCAGGATGCTGTCCACAACGCTGCCCAAGAAACCCCAAAGTGTGAGGCCGAGAATCAGCATACGACGCTGTCCCAGTGACCAGCCCGCGGCACCGCCTATTCTCATAGCCGTCTCATCAGTACAGAGAGGCAGAAGAAGCATCGACGCGGTGACGATGATCATGCTGCCTAGCAAACCAGCGCCGAGACCGATGAGGGAGACGCCGCCGTTGGTACCGCGCGGTACCTTGCGCAGGTTCCAGCTTGTGATCAGACGCGGCTCGCCCTTGGACAGGATGCCCAGCTCGGAGCTGAAGGTGTCGGCCGCGACGCAGGCATAGTTGGCGATGATACCGATCACCAGCAAATCACCGCCCCAGGAGAAGCAAAGGCTGCCAGTTCCAGTGCTGGTGGGATTGGCGATCAGCGCCTGCTTGCGCGCGTGCAGCTGGTAGGCATGGAGCAGAGAGAAGATGGAAGCCGTGAGCGAGTTGGCGAACACTTGGATGTGGTTTCGAGGGCCTTCGCCGCCGGAAGTGCCCTTGGAGTGTACCGTGAGGTTTGCCTTGACATTTTCCTTGATCTAAGCGGAGAGAAGATGTCGTGGTTAGTCGTTTTGTTTACCGTCGTGGGCGCCGCCTCAGGGTGTGGCTCGAACTTACATGCGTTACCCGCGTTCCTGCGAGGAAGAACACAACGAGCAGAGCAAAGGGTAGATTCCAAGGGTGGACTGCGTGTGCGACGGCCGTGAGGAAAGCAGCAAAGATGCCACCGGGTGTCAACGAGTTCTTGGAGTGAGCTCTGTAAACGAGCGCCGCGATCGCGGGCACGGCGATTTCAGCTCTCATGCTGCCGTTACCGGTTTTCTGAACTTTGGAGCGTGTGTTCGATCGTAGCAGATGAGGTGGATATGTACCCGTTGTGGTAGTTTCTTTTCTTCGGAAGAAGCTGTCGTAGGTATTGGGCAAGGGACGACAGCTAAGGTATCTTGGGTGTTGTTGCTGTCGACACGTGCAATCAACTGCTTGTGTTGCCCGCTGGCATGGAAGTTGAACTCATGTCATCATTCAGAAGGCCGATCCCCTGTCCCGCACTCAGTATCCCCTGTAATGAAAGCCCACCGCCTTCCTTATTGGGCAGAATGCGACACTGGAGAAGTGGAGTGGCTGGCCGTCCCATCTTTTCTCAGAATTGTCTTGCCAGCTTCACATCGGCTTTGCTCGTTTCTTGTGCTTCCATTCTTCCATGCTTCCATCGGGATTACGGAAACGTACGAGAATAGAAATCAAGCCGTGTTACCACATCAATGGTTTCTTGTCAACATTGGTAAATACGGCTATAAAGCTCACCACGTGTCTGGCCACAGCAAAGCGGCCGTCAACATCAGGTGTTAATTGTTGCACATCTACCCATGGTGTCCATGAACATTCGCCGTCTTCTTTCTTTGTCTTTTTTTACTGACGCCCATGACCCTAACCCCCGTCATCGACTCCACCCTTTTTTTTTTTCCCCTCTCGCTCCTGTTGCGATTACCGAGTCCACGATCACTCCGCGATAACTTTCCAGTACCCGAAGCCGTTGACATATGACAAATTCAAGGTCAACTGTGAATGGCGTCTCAAATCATCTGTTGATCTTCGGCCTTGCGAGTTGCCCATGGAGATTCGCTCAGTGTGAATGAGGGCATATAGGAGATGGACAAGCTGCGTTCTCTTCAAGCTCGCTTCTTGTTACAGCCGATCATCTTGCACAATATCCGTTACTTCCAATCGCGCTTGCCAAACCTCAAGAAGCAAGTGGTTGACCTCCTGGTTCCCTGAAGCCCCTATGATCTCCGTTAGGTTGTCGGCCAGGCGAGTCCAAGCAGGTTGACGTCGTGACCGTCCGGATCGGTGCAAGGTCCATGCTGATGACTCTAGTTCAAAACTGTGTCGGCCTGGGGTGTATGTATCCCTTACTCCTCCTTAAAACTTCGCTGACCCAGGTAGATGTTGTTTCTCCATACCCTCTCTTCTTGAAAACCCCCGAGAACGACGGTCAAGAAGTGCTCAATATTATGCTTGGGCTTGGACCCTTCTCGGAAGGATTATCGATCGCTGCAGCGTCGGCCCCTTCATCTTCTGTTCATGAATTTGTCTCCTTTGCTCTTTTCCAGTTGGTTTGCTCCTCACGGTACCCGTCATCGTTTCCAGGCTGTTACTCGTAATGAATGGGTTGCTTTGCTCGGCGTCGTTTCCCAGCGGAATCGGCTGGATGTGACAAGCTGGATGGCAAGTTGGCGCAAGGATGATGATCCAGCTTCGGTTGCTTTCTTTGTTCGAGGTCCCCCATCTATCCTCCTTCATCCCTTGTCTTCGTCCACTTTCATTCCATCCAGAATGACTACCCGGTAAAGGTTGTTGATGGAACCTCAAACTCCTCTTCGGTTCCCTGATGGATATGGAAACATAGTTCGCAGATGCTGGACATCCTCACATACCGGCATTTTCACGTCATTGGTCCCTCTTCATCCTTCACCAGGTTTCAATCGAAGTCGTGATGGACCATCGAGAAAGTTATTGTTGCAAATCAAGCACGTAAGCCTCGTTGTTGTTGATCGGTCGGTTTGATGAAGCCGTTTAGCTCACACCACACGAGGCGGCGAGCGATTTTCCAAACTTTCCCATGGTTAACAAGCCAGTGCTGAGCATTGGGCGGGGCATCTCCTTATACTTCTTCCATCTTTTGCAAGAAGCATTTCATACGAGCCATTCTTGCCTGACGAATGCAGTGGTACATGTCGGCACATTTATGTTGCACTCGGGTGCTTGAGAGAAGTCGTCAGAGTTATACGAGGGAGAAAGGAAGAGAGACAGCAACCAAAGAGAAGTCACGAAGGGCATCATTTCCACATATTGGAAACGATGGAGGATGAGCCGGATTCATGCTCTCAACACCCACTCTTGCCTGCCCATCATCATCCCTTTCCGTACATGCCTACGTACGCCCTCTCTTGGTTTTCCAATCATATGTGTCGCCTGCCCTCCTCCTCAGACATCCCGAAAGTTGTGCACTCACTCGTCCGGACAGTTGATTCCGTATACTCCACATTGACGACGCGTACGCAATCTCTTAACGCTGGTCGGAGAGTAGGATGGACGGGTCAAGGCTAAGGGTCGCAGAAGAAGAAAGGACGGAGAACGGAATCGAGAAGAGGTACGTACATCAATATAACTCAACGGCCGTTCTGTTCATTAACCTCGTGCCCGTACGTACCCGTTGGCCGTTGGGGTTTGCAACCGTTATGCCCGTTACCGGTTGTCCGATCGTTGCTGGGATACCCGACGAGCGCATAGTTGTTCTTTCGTATGCCGCTGCAGTGACCCCTATCACAACAGTCTGATCTCCTGCCCCTCCCTCCCTTCCAACCACATTCTTGCGGATCTTCGAAGATGCAACCTCACACTCCACTCTGTGCCAGAGAGGAGAAAAGGCAGGTCTCGGACATGGCAAGGATAAGATCTAGGCGAGCATACAGACCAAAATCCGTAAGTTTACCAGAACACTCCGGCTTCTACCAGTCCAAAGTAAGTGAATGAATGAGACAAGTC
The DNA here is from genome assembly GCF_033870435.1 of Sordaria macrospora. Taxonomy (NCBI): domain Eukaryota; kingdom Fungi; phylum Ascomycota; class Sordariomycetes; order Sordariales; family Sordariaceae; genus Sordaria; species Sordaria macrospora. The sequence goes on along the minus strand of NC_089372.1, from coordinate 4,561,320 downwards.
CTGAGAAAACTGTAGGCGAGACTAGAGAGAGAGAGAGAGGCGGGTTACTCAATTTCTTCATAGGACTTTTCACTCTCCCCATGTCCGCATGTTCGCCTGTTTGGTTGAGAGAATTTCGCCCATACAATGCCATGCATTTCAAGGGATGAACTGAATAAACGGATGAAGATCGTACGCTTTTCTCCAACACAGAAGTCTGTGAAACCGTCCGTCCAGCATGGCATGGCGTACATGGCAGGCGGATAGCAATGAAACATCATCCGACCATGAGGGATGACGCGTTCGCATAGTTGATGGCTTCATAGCTTGACAGTGGCGCTTGCGGGAAGTTCCATGACAAACATCTCTCATCACCTGACAAGGAGGAGCCACCCGTGCAAGAACGAAACGAAATTGAACGGACGGGAACTACGAACCAGGGAAACAGAGAATATGAACCATCACGTATCGTCCTCGAACAAACCAAATCATCCGGATAAACAACACTTGGCCTTGCTCAGCGAGAGGAGTGAAATGTTGATCAAGTTTCGTGAAAGAACAAACTCAAATCTTGCCGATAAGGAGAGAGGGCGAGGATGGGCATGGGATGTTGAAGCAACCTGCTCGCCTAGAGGTAGCTCCTGCCCCAGCTCCCTGCCCGAGACCTCTATTGTGACCCGGCTTCCCCCCACCTTGACCGATGGAATATTGATCTTGATCGGATCTTGACATTACATAGCTGGCCTGTTTGACTTCTGTTTTCAGTTTGGGGCAACTCCAATCAACCTCTGCTTTGTATATTTATTTCATTTCATTTTGAAGCCGTCGTTGAAGGATTTTGGATTCAGGATTTTAAGTGGGAAGCGACGCATAGATAACAACTTAACCTTGACTGCGATTGATGCAGTCCGGTCAGATTTGAAGAACGGCGATATCGGGACAACCCTGACTTAAGGCAAGTAACTACCTGTCTACTTAGATTAAATGAGATTTTCGTCGCTCCTTCCTTCTTTACTGAACTTCCATCCGGCTTTACAGTTTTCGATGCAGTGGTGTCCTTCCTTTCTCTATTTCTTGCCTTTCTCCCGTTCTCTTTCGGCAACTCGCTTGCTTGTGAAGTGTTCACCACCTAATCGGGCGGTATGGAAGACGGTCGCCATCACCATAGACGAAGCTGAAGTGAAGGCAGAGAAAGTATGATTGGCAATATCATCGCTAGTTCCTACTTTCCTCATATTCTATCTGACGCTTTACAGTTTCTGCTCCCGATACGCTGTGAGCGTCTGCTCCTTCCTATTCACTCCCTGCCTCTTTCTCGCTTTCACAATCCCCATCTTTTGCTTTTGAAGAGGAGAGAATACTCCCCCTAAACAGGCGGTAATCATTCCTCGTTTCCAACGTTTCTGCCGCGATGAAAAAAGAAAGAAAGTCCGGACTCACATCGCCGACCGCGGGCCGCATCATATCAAAACTACCCCCAGTGTTGTCGCATGTCCGGAGACCACAGCATCGCGCCTTAGCCACTGTCTTAGTTGTAGTCGGCAAAGCGGCCCTTAACATCTCCGGTCTGCTACGACACATGTGGTATACCGGTAGTATAGCATAGCACACGATGTTACGCCAACGGTGGTTGGTCGTTGGTAGGTTAAGGGGTTAAATTGGTTGGATAAAGGCGATCCCAGGTTACTTATGATATGATGCTGTCCCATCCCGCTTCAGCCCCCAAAAAACCCAACCCAACCCTCACTGCAAAACAACAACAACTCCCCAAGTACTTACCTTACCGTAGGAAGTGAGAAGGGGAAGTACCTTTTCGCTTTCCGTCATCATCATCATGCTGTCGGCCCCTTCGGTCATCGGGTCATCTTCGGTATCGATCTCGGTTCCGAAACCCCAGAATACAATCCGGTTCGTCGGATATTTCGTCAAATAAGTTCTCACTGCATGACGGGCAACGGCACGGCAGCCGCTGCCCGCAAGCCAAGGCCAACTCAACTGGACCCAAAGCCAAAGCCACACGGGATAGGTAAGGTAAGGTATGTTGGGCAGTCACCCATCGCCACAATTGAGTCACTAGTCACTCACTGCAGTGCAGTTCTTCAACGGCCGATATCCCGTCTTACTCAGCTGTTCAAGGTAAGGTAGCTAGGTACTACCTGGACTCGACCCTTCTCCAACCAGCCGCATCCCGCGTGAAGCGGCTCGGTACCTAGTGTACGGTGGAGGACAAGTGTGACAGGCGAGAGAGGGTCCAACCACCCACTTCTTTCTGTTCTTACCTCTCACTTAATTCTAGCCAACCTCCCAACTAAGAGGAAGGTACGTATCCCATTTAGTCAATAGACTTTCGACCGGTAGGCATCATGGTATCAGGCCTTCACAAAGTTACCTTATCTATTGGTCCATTCGTGATAGAGGTAAAAATTGTAAAGCATGCAGTTGGAACTCACTGTGGACGACGATCTTGGGAGTTGGTTGAGACTGGTTTGTTCTAATTGCTTACCACTCCATGATTGAGTGATGTCTTGTTGTCTTGAACGAATGAAGGGCGAGTCTATTCTCATTGCGATTGTTGTTGTTCTCAATTATTTCTTGTCCTAGCGTATGGGAATGGCACCGGGGTTTCATTGTGCAAGGCAGGCAGGACGGGAGAAAACTACACTGTCAAATGTCGCTCTAGCTCAGCAGACCAGCATATTTGAGGCTTGCTCTTCTCGGTTCCGATATAACTGGTAAGTTCAGCAGTGCGGAGGATGGAGTGGAGTGAAGTCCGTGATCTCAGCCAGCTACTTGCGTTCGGGACAGAAGAAGAGACCATTTGATGGCCACTTTAAGAACCGTAAGGAGAGCCTGTCGAGGAATATTGGGAATGAACCTTTGAACCGACCTTGTGCATCTCCAGCGTGGAGTTCGTTAGGTCCTTAAAGTTGTCGGCTTTCATCGAGTTGTCTGTGCCTTTTTATAAATCAGCCCAGCATGGACACACCACGCGACATTAATATCCATAGCATATCAAACGTTCAACGGTCATGCGGCTCAAAACATATGCTAACGGCTCAATGAAAGGCGACCGTCATCTCCAACGGGTGCTTTAATTGATTTCCAGACAAAACTAGACCGTCACCCGCCATCCGACAGACCACCAGATGGAAGTGCTACCGTCACGGACATCGGACACTCTGATATCCGACGACATACACACTGCAACGACGCCGGGAAGAGCACGACATCAGGTCCTTCCCTGTTTCGGACTTGTCTCTGAGCTGCAATAACCTATCTGGGATGGCGGCATTATCAACGCGTTGCTCACAGAATCTTGAGACATGTCATGTCGGCCATGGACGAACGCGTGGTCTCCGCCTCTGACTCGGTGGTGATGTTGAGGGCCGAGGACTCGTGTCTTTCGGCCAATGTTTCTCAAGTTACTTGTCCGCATACCCGCCAGCTTATGACGCATAATGACTCCATGCAGTCGAGTATTTTCCTCAAGGGAGGTTCTGTTCTCCCTTCTGTGTCTTAAAGGCGCTTGCTTGAAACAGGCGTGTTGAGAAGGCCATCGTCGACCATTCATCCCACAATTGCGAAAAAGATAATCCAACAAGGTCCCGTCGGTGTCAGTGTCACGCCCGCAGCAAGAATGAATGTGAGTATGGGTTGGGTCATACATATGTGGTCTCTCATGAAGGCCTCCCTTGCGTTTCCGGACATCTCCAAACCCCTCAGACGCCCGACGACCTGTGTCCTATAGCACCCTATGCAGGTTTGCGATGCGTTGAGGTCTCCCTTGGACCAGAGATACCCGAGTACCCGAGAGGTGTGATTTTGCGTTCTTGACCACTCAAAGTCAATGTGATCTCTGATGGGTGAGTTGCGAAAAGGTAATTTTGTTGAGCTTTGCTGTTTGGGCTTTTGAGAAAAATGGTAATCCTTTCAAGAGACCGAGACACGCGCTAGCGTGGTCAATACAAACCGGACCCGAAGTTGAATCAGGGAGCAATAGATCAGGGTGGGTTCACGACTTTGTTGTCCTTCACAGGCAAGTCTGGCGGTAGCCATTTGAAGAAGCTATAGTCCGGGGAGAGGTGAAGTGTTGTTCGGACATGAGAATAGAGAGTTACGCGAACGTTGTAGACGTCGGGTAATAACAAACGACGAGGCATCCGATGGCGGAGTGCTAACTTTGAGCCTGGAAAAGGGTACTCTATGCGGCGAATCATTTGTGACCGTGACGTTAGGGGAGTTTTCCGTCGCACTTGCATGGGGGTCCGAAGGCGTTCCTCCGTCCAGTCCGGGAGAGTTACCTGACACACTCAACTTGAGGTTAATATGCCCTCAACTCCCCAAGGCCAAGGCCAGGCTCTGACATAAATCAGCGTTTGGATAGCGGCAAACAATAAAATTCCAACGTCAAACACGGTTCTTTCGTTCTGCTGTTCGAACAGATCATCAACCACAACGAACATATCTGTCAGATCGACAAACTTTGGCGGTGCCAGACATCATGGCTCTGACGATGGTGCATACTCGGGGACGATACCCACCACTAAGCAAGCATCTTCTCCTCTTCAGTAATACGGCACAGTGATCTGGACCAATCCCGGTCAGTGAGGTGAGAGAAAATAGGGGCGATCATGTTTGAATACTCGATACTCACAACAGGTTCGTACTTGTCAGCCGTTCTCTCACGCACCCCTATCTCACCCCGAGTCTTAACACGTCGACATTCGGTTATCACCACTGTATGCTACAAACGAGGCTCAGCGTCCAAGCCATTCACACGGTCACCGGTCAAAATATGACCAGTGAGCGGAGCGGATCAGACATGCCTTCGGGAGGAATCAGGACTGACAGTACATCACCCGAAAAAAGCTGTGATAATCTCGTCTCATGAGTCTGGGTGCAGACATTACGCGCGACTAGCGACGAATTATTGGAGCATCTGGTTATGATGTGAAGGCAAAGGATCTTAACGTCGTACTTGGGGGCCGGCCCTCATGTTGCGCGGTTTCACGGAATAACTCGAATGGTCGGGATTGGAATAGGAGGGAGCTGTGCCCAAGGGCACCGGCTTAATCATCGCCGCGGTAAAGATCCGGATCTGCACAGATTGTCGACACCGTATATCTGGACGACAATGCCGTCACCTTCCGACATCATCGAACACTACGGCGGCAAGCAAGAGGCGGAGTATGGGGGCAAATGGTCGTCTTAGCTGAAGGAGACCGGGCAGCGGCGAATATCGAAGAGCACTATCGCGGAAGGATGAATAGTGTAAACCAAAGTCGCGACGATTACGACAATAGCAAGGCATTGGTTCCCATCAGGAACAGGCCGGGTCATTAGCGCCAAGTCGGGAACTGTTCATGATGTGCAGCAATTAGTCGTTTGTCTCGAACGGGCCGAGAAAAGCAAAACTCAACGCCGGGACGATTCTGATTGGAGACAAAGGGGCTGAAAGAGAAGAGTTGGGGGCCAGAGGACGGACAGGAAGCATGGGAAGAAGCAGAAAGAAGCAACAAAAGTCGAAACCCTTGAAACGCTCTTGCCATCCATCACCAACCATGAGAGACTCAGCCTCTAGGAATCTTTGTTCAGGATTAAGACCACATGAACCTGAGTGTGTCTAGACTGCAGGGTGGCAGTGGTTCACGGCGGGGCCAAGCTGTGAAAGGGCGAACGGGTGAGTGCAGTCTGGAACATGGAAGACCGTGGGAGATGAACCCGAGGTGGAAGGAGGGAAAGATTGTGATGGTGTTGCGATGGTGGAAAAGGAAAGCGCGATGTAGATGGAACGGGAGGCCACCTGATCCATCGTGGGTCGGTTGATGCGGAGAACGCCTCATCTGTCTCGCTCTTTCCTACTTTGTCACATCTCGCGAGCGCATGCGGTTGGTTCTTTCCAGAATTGGACCATGCCACTTAGTTCTTTGAGCTCTTTTGGTGTTTTTTTCCTTCCAATTTGGACTTGGAAGACAGGGAAGGAACAACCACTGAGCGGCGCAACCTAATGGTCGCTCGGGTGAATTTCTCGGCAACAATGTTGGTGAAATAGGATACTGTTGGTATTGGCTCAAGATTAGTTCACGAGACCTGAAGTGTTATTGAAATCAACAAGAATTACAACATCGATTGTTGGTACCTTAATCATTGATCTTTCGCTCTCCGAAACACGCATTATTGGACGTGATCTCACTCAAGACATTGGGGCTTCTTTGCCATACGTCGCCATTTCTCGTAAAGGACCGTACACGAGCTTCGCGATGCTTGAAGTCTTCCAGAATGGTCAAGGAGATTGCTCAGTGTTGCTACAAGGCGGCGGCACCGCGGGTGCCCAGGCTGCACGCAGCGTCTGATGGGCGAAATCCTACATCATCACCATGACAACAGATTGGGTTAGTTCAAGACATGTGGGCGGGAAGGCGTCTTAGACAAGACCATCTGGCGCCCAATATTCATCCACAACATGCTCCTAGCCGCGACCTACCTGTCTGTGTGGTATGGGAACGAGTGTCGAAGGAGCGGTAAACCTTTGGTGTGAGTTTGGTATCACGCAGCTGTCCCATTCCTGTTTCTCTACTGCAGAAATAGAAGACAGCCCAGTGGATTTGGACATGCTCCGTCCTCTTAATCATGCCGAAACGTGGATCTGCTCATCTTAGTACGTATATGCAGCCCAGCTGTGCTCTGCCTCTTCTGATGCCCTTCTGACTGCCTGATCTTACCTTTGTGCGCAGAATGTTGCCTATGTATGCTCTTGCAGAAAGCTAGGGATTATACATATGTCCAGGACTGCCAGGCGTCTAGGATCCGGGATGGTGCAGACTGGCCGCCGTCCTCGTATAACCAATACTGTCCGAGTATTGGTTCATCGACACTATTGGAGAATGGGAACAGTCCATAGCCTAGGTGAGTGACTCCCTCTTCGGTCGACGTGATATGCAGCAACCGAGTCACAGCATCACAGCTCTCCTCGCTCGTTGAACCATTGACGTGGTCATCACCATCATCGGGATATCCAGACCAGCGGGCTCGGTTGCACAAAAGGTGGGGGCCTGGGCAGTGGTGTTGTTGCCATTATCACCAGTCGGTGACAAAGCGGGCGCGCGGTGATCTCCATAAACGGAAACACTCAAGGCTGAACCCGCGTTGCAATTGGCTCGGCCCGGTGGCTGCAGTATACATTGATCAGCATGCTATCAAGAGAACAACGTAGTCCAGTGAAAAAGCCACGATGCTCACTACCATCGGCCCAGATAACATTACCGACGAGAATAACAGAAACTCAAGGCAACAGGGTAATCATGGTACAGTGCCTACTCAAAAGGAATCGGTCTCGGAGGTGTAACAGGGTGGAAAGCGACCGTCTTGGATCTGTAGAGCGAATCAGCCCATCCACTGTGGTGATTATCAGATGAACCGCTTCAGAGTTACAGCTAACCATCTGCATTATTTTTGGAATCTGTCACAATTCAGTCATGAATTGCGTACTTGCAGTTGTTATTGTACCTCCTGGTGTTGTCCTGAGCCAACTCCTCCGAGGCGAGGCAATTCAATTGGGACGGTTCCGTTACACCTTGATAGCCGGCACACACGGCCGCGTGCCTTGCTTCCTCGCCAGGGCAACATCAATCTAGAACTCATACGTCGTGATGACGGTCAGCTTACTCACGCCTCGCTTCCTGTTCGGCACGGCCCTATTCCTCTTGGTGGTGATGGGGAGGAGAGGGAGGGAAGTGCTGTAGGGGATGGAAAGAGATGACCGCGCGGTTATTCTAATTCTCCGCTTACAGAAGCAAATCCCGCAACCTGATATTCTCGAATTAGTCTGCGGCTAGCTCTCCTAGTACCTTGATGCCCTGTGTCTGAAGGTTAAAGATGGGTCTCAAAAGATGGGGAGTCTCAAGTCCCCGAAAATGCAGGGTAGCAGGCGGGGATGGCCTCACATCACACACAGTGTCTATTCCTCAATCACTCAACTTGCCGTTCTTCACATCAAAGAGACCAGATTCTCTCAGATACACTCCTCATTCCGTCGACTTTCCGCTCTCATCGCTTCACGCAACGCAATGCACAATGCTCTACTCCCTACGTACCTGCCTACCTCTACATTAGCTTATCATGCACCAACCACAGCAGATTGTACCTTGGCCTAACCCGGGAGAAGGCCCAGCTATGATGTTGTTGATGACGGGATGCCGTGTGCCCTGTCCCCGTAAGCGTGGTTCCCGGAACCTGGACACTGCAATCTCAATGAGACCACTGACTAGACCACTACTCCCAGAAGGGTCGTCCCGGCGTTTCGAAGCGTGAGCGAAGCGGAATGGAAGCTGGAGGGGTGTTTTGAGCGACCCCGAGATCCAGGCCTGTCAGGTCCCTGCACTTTGGTACGTGTGCGTTGTGGATTTTTGTTGGTAACGATGTTGCAAACAATGTACTTGTCAGTTTGTATGTACAAGAGACGAAGGTCGACACGGGATGGAGGAACCAAAAAAGAAGGTTTGGTTCGTCCGTTCCGGCCGGCTTGATAGTGTGCAACCCGTGTTCCTGATTGGGCAAGGAATCAGTTGTACTGGTTAAACGCATATCACAATATCGCAAAGGATGGAAAGATTGTACGAACTTTACCGATGAACCCTCGCTTTGTGACATACCGAATCAGTGATGATGATGACATGGTGGTCGGCAGACATGACATTCGATACCAAGGGTTCCTCTTGATATGCACCTTTGTAGAAAGTAGATACCAAAGTTTTGTATGATATGCAAATGAAGGAAGCCACTGGGTGTTGGTACAGCAAGACCTCTTCTTACCTCGGGCTGCCTGGGTTTTGTTGCATTACTGATTACAGGCATCTTTGACTGCATCTTTGACTGCATCTTCAACCTGCAGGAATAGTTGACCTGGCCGGGGATGGGAGCCGCCGCAGACCAACTGAAGGCGGGCATGTATTTCCCGAGCGTCTGACTAGACCTCATGATTGGGACTGGCCTGTAACTACTGGAGGAATCCATGACATTTCGAGTCCAAATCCATCAACTTGACAATAGCTAGTCTAAAGACAACTTTCCACATTCGATGAGCTCACTATGTACGAGTCGCAAGTAACTTCCCGGATAGGGGATTTTTAAAGTAGAGGTAGCTGAGCAAAGTGGAATGGGGAAACCACGACCACCTTGGACAGGAAGACGGCAGGGTGGGAAGGTCGCGGGGCGTCGGGCGTGGACCGAGGGTGTGGTTCTAGTCGTTCACTAACAGGCCTGGGGGTACCCCTCTGTGCCCCGGGCCTGTACCCCTTCCCAATCCCTATGGTAGCGGGGGTGGGGAGGTCGATCGTTTTTGGGTGGGAACCCTTCCGATCGACAATGGAAGCCACACCCAACCACGACCGACGGTGAACCTCCTCCAAAATCTTAATACCGAACCATGCATGTATTTAGTTCCTTCCAATCGCGCATCGATTCACACAAGCCGACAATTGCCCAACTTGGATCCCATCGGACTTGTGGAAGGGGCAGACTTCCATTTCACGCCTGGCCTCCTTCCAGATGGCCCAGTCACTCGAGTCCACCTGCCTGGCAATCTGGGACGACCTGAAAGGACGGGACTGTGACAGTCCATGGCAGGTCCAACCCACGGGCTGCCAGTGACGGCTGCTGTGGAGGGCGGGAGTCCGGCGAGGAGTGAGTGTTAGGTAAGGTACCCAGACGACAAGTACCAGATACCGACCAACCCTAGGTAGACCTGTGGCCGCCGGGCGCTGTGGGAGGCTGAGCCAGATTCATTTTTGAACGATGGACATGAATGTACCGCTGAGCTGCCTCATTTAACCAAGTATAGGTACGTACCTACCAGTCATGTCGCCTGCAGCTGTGGTTATCCTTGCGTGTCCCTGGCCAGAAAAAAATGAACCTCCCGTCAACCATAACCTTGCTGATGGGGAGCTTGAAGTTGGCCCCCCTCAAACAGAGCTATCTTCATCTCTCAACGTCACCATCAAACACGCAAAGAGCATCTCTTCAGACAGCGCACTGCACATCTACCACACTCAGCATCCATGAGCATCTTTGGGCTGTCCGGGCAAGATAACCAGGTCCTCCCTGTTCCTTAAACCACGAACTGAATCCGAGGGCTCGGTGTTCTACCTGATATCAGCATCGGCATGTCTGATTTGGAAAAGAGGAGTCTATTTCTTGATATAAGCAGGCACGACAGGCACTCGCAGAGCAACTTTCTGGTTTTGAATGAATGGGGCGGCAAATAGCTAGGCATGGAAGTTCGTCCAGCTATCTGCTGCTGCGCGCGCCTCGTGTGGCAGCCTCGGTACTACATGCATAATGTATGTAGGCATATAACATCTCCTCCCCCCACCCTTCATCTGTTACAGCTCGAAATTTTCTTTTAGAGTGGTAACCTACCTTACCTGTGGCATGTCTTTCGATAAATCCAGTGCTTCACTTCCAACATCCCTCTACTTATACATCAACGGACATCCCCCAACTCTGGCGTTTCCCTTCTTCCCCCTTGAACACCTCTACACACGTCCATTTTCACGCCTCAACGCACTATCCCGCCGACAACACAATCACAATGCCTCAGGAGGCACTGAAGCCATCAGGCTACTGGTGTACCCTTTGTGGTAAGAAGTTTACTCGCAAAGAACATCTAGAACGCCACATCCCTCACCGTAAGTATCCCCACTCGCTTTGGTTGCCTGCAACAGCATCAACCTTACTGACCCTTCTTTCAGACACTGGCATTAAGCCGTGGGGCTGTGACCATTGCCTTATGACTTTTGGCCGTCAGTGAGTATTGCCGTCTTTTATTTTCGGCCCGTAGCTTTGCTGAGACGCCTTTCAACAGGGATTTACTCCGTCGCCATCAGACCATCTATCATTCAATCCCAGATGGCTTGGACCCCGTTCCTGTCAAAGTCGGTTCGCACAAGCCGGACGTCGCCTGCAAAGCATGCCACAGAGCCAAATGCCAGTGCGATAAACGGAAGCCGTCGTGCGGGTCGTGCCTGAAGAAGGGCATCCAATGTGTCCCACGTGAGAACAAGAGGACAGCAAAGGCGCAGGTCCGGGCCAACCGTTCAGCAGCGACACAACCGCCTGCTCTACCCGCTCAACTCCCGCTACCCGCTCCGTCCGCACCAGTTGAGCGCAGCCACCAGGAGCCTGCCATGAAAGCTTCTCTCGAAGAAATGCTTGTTATGGCGAGGTGTTCACCAGAGGCAACGGGATCACAGAACTCATTCATGTCAGGATCTGCTATGACTGAAAATATGGCTGCGGGAGGCTCCTTTACCATGCACGACCTTGCTTTTACCAATCCCACCTACGAGGTTTTTGAGGGTTTTGGTAATCCGATCCAGTCGTTTGATCCAAAGGGCGCGGTTCTCGGTTCCCAGAGTCAAAATTTTACGACCATGATCGACGTGAGCCCTAACTCACCTTTCGGAACCGAATTCGAGGGATATAGCGGGATCACGGATTGGAGCGAATTTTCAATTTCAGACGGGACTGTTCCAGACTATGGCAGTTTTGCGGGCTATGGCGGCTTCGCGAAAAACGGCACCACCCACCACCCACTTGTAGGAAACCAACAGGCTTTCAAGCATATCGGGCAAAACGACGGGAGCGTCTCCGCCCAGCACAGGAGCCAGATGTCACAACCGTTGTTGTCAAACGCTGTACACCAACAGGTTTGCCCGCACTTCGAGCCAAACAATGGGATGATCATCTCCTCACCCCACACACCCCATCAAGGTTTTGCTTCGATGTCTTCTTACGGCCTGCCTTCGCCGGCCAAAACAACCCCGTCCCCTCCCGCTTCGGGCTCTTGCGCCCAATTTGAGGGAGACGAACCGACTCTCACGAATGGGGTGTCCCAACCCACCTTTTACAAGGACTGGAGGCGCATGGTTGGCGACATTCCTATCGAAACGTTGGCCGATTATCTCTCAGCGCACAAAGAGGAATTGAAGGAGCGAGGCATTTTGTAGCGCAAACCATCATCATGCATTCATAACCACATACGCGAACATATGCAGGGGGGCTAGCTGCCCCTAAAAGGCGGCGAAGAAGAGCGTTTTGTCTTTCATAGACAGCGAGCCTTTTGATGGTTTCAGGTTTCAGGAAAGAAAACCATCGTCTTGCATACCGGTTTATTTTACTTTAACATATTTGAGGAGTCAAGCCGCCACCACTATGATTGCGTGGTGGTGTTGTCATTATCATAAATTCATGATCACACTGGCTTGATGCCCTGGTATCACCAGACGAGTATCAGCTAAATTGCATTTCTGTCTGTTTCGAGTTTCGAGTCTGCTTTGTACTCCTGTCCTGTCTCTGATGTCGTCGTGCAAGCTCGATCTGGGAAGAAGCTGTGCACAGCGATGCTTCAGTTTCACCTTCTTACCTACCCTTACCTGTCTTTGTGCGCCTGTCGATTTTCCAGACAGAGAGATACACGAACGCATACACACACACACACTCACACACACGCATACCACCAAAATAGCACGACAAGACATCAATGGTTACAAACGAAACGTGGGGGATTAGCTATGATGGGTTGGATATTTTCCGAGGTTGTGCAAAGCATACACAAGGCACACCTACAAAGTACAAAGCACAAAGCACAGAGCATGGATTGGGTTGGACTGGGTTGGGGTCGGTGAGAGCCTTAAAGGGCAATGGCTACATGGTGACATGGTCACCTCACACGATGAGGCAGGACAAGACAGGCATGTTTAAGGAAGGACAACCTTGGGGAAGGAAACCCCAGCTCAACGAGCCGAGCTTAACAAACCTAGCTTAAAAAACCTAGCTCAACGAACCTAGCTCAACGAACCTAGCTCAATGAACCGAGCTCAGCAAACCAGGCTCAACGAACCTAGCTCAACGAACCTAGCCTAGGAAACGGCAGGAGCACAGTATAGGCTACCCCGTGGAAAACCATCTAGCGAAAATAAAATATTCTGCCCAGACAGACAAGCATCAGTGATCATTTTTTCTTTCTCGAATGTGTCCGCGTCCCTGTGTGCTTGTCTGATGTTTTGGGCGTGATGAAGACGGGATGTAAGTTCGTTCGGTCCGTGTACCGACCAAGATGGTCAAAAATATGGATACCTAGTTCAGGTACAGCTTCCACGATGCCGTGTATGTCAAACAATACCAATGGGAATGGTGCTGTTGTACTCATCATGATCATCATCATCATCATCATCATCATGCGATGTCCAGTCCTTTCAGTTGCAACTTGCCAGCAAAATTGTAGAGGTAGGTAGGTAGTAGACGCTCGCCCCTCATTGCATCTTGAAACTGTACACTTATGAGGTAACAGCCATGTCAGGTACAAGTAAAGTCACTCCATCTACCACACCATCTATCACTCCAAGTGCGGCGGCCTTAACTCAAAACAAATACTGCAACTTAACTTGATGAGCGGCTTTGGTACGGACCATGGTCCGAAATCTAGGTTACACAAAAGTACAAGACACAACGCACACACACACACACACACACACACACCAAACGTAGCAAAAAAGAAGAACAAAAAAAGTAGAGAAAGGAGAGGCTTGTGTCACCCCAAATACAAGCATGCGATATCAAGCCATTGTCATCATCGAACGGTTTTTTTTTGTGTTTCCTTTCCGCCATCATACTATACTTTTCCATGGATTCATCCCGAAAGTTTCCAAGTTTGGTACGCCGTTTTTGCTCATGGCTTACTTTTCCCGACGTTCCAGAATCACACGTAAGAGTTGATTAGTTGGCAGTGGACATGGAAGTTTGGTAATGTGTAATCCCGAGGTTGCAGTACCTTGAGGTTTTGAGAAAGGGGCAAGTAAGTACATGTAAGCGCAGGCTTTAGCCGCACCAGTTTTGAGTTTTTCTTTTATTGTTGTTGTTGTTGTTCTTTCCAGAGTGATTGTCAGCGGCAAGTTGATGCCGAGTGATTATTACAGACAGAGTTGAGAGGGGGTATTGGTGATGCCTCTAAAGGAGAAGATGGAAAATGACTGGATGATGATATGGATCTTGGCAACACCACTGACGTCCAGGATCATAATCTACAGAAGCTACTATTAATGGCTACTGGGTTAGGTTTCGGCTATTGACTATCATTGCCAAAGAAGGCTTTCGTAGAACGTGGAGTAAGGAATAGTTTGGAAAGGTGATGTTGTGCTGGTTTGATGCGCGCAATCATGGTCAGTACAATTTCCATGCACTGGACTTCCAGTCGATGAGACGGTGTCAGATTAAGCTTCAAAGAGAACAAGTCCGAGCTTAGCTTCCTTCCAAGCTCAGGGAAGCGATGTAGATCACCCCTCATCCAATGACATGGAGACGAAGGTGAAAGACGGGGGGTGGGTGTGTATTGTTACAAGGTGAATACCTGTAGGTGTATACCCCTGTGTATCGTAAGTGGAATGAGATTCTTGACCAATCCCGTGTCGGTGTTTTAAGGAAGGAAAAAAAAAACAGAGAGGGTGTGAATCGGATCGTAACGGTTGCCTTTTCGGGATTAACCCGCTGCACGTGTAAATCGGACTTGTTCAAACTGAGTATGTGCTGCCTCTTTTACCCTTCTACGATGGTAGATGGTACATCGAAACGGCTCAGCCCAATCAGATGTTTCCGAAAGCGAGGGAGGGTGGCCAGACAATGTGTCCCTGCGTGCTGGAAAGGACGGGAAACAAATTGCGGTTCGCACTCTTCGGTTGCTATCCACTTGGAAGACTGTGTTAAACAACCCTTGATAAAGCGTGATAAATTCGTGCTACTCGGTCGGTGCTGATGGGTAGAGGCAGGGTGTATCAATGGGCATGGGAGGGAGGGATGGACGCGGGATGATACCGAAATTGCTGGGGTTTCTTCAGCCCCAATACCTGGTCGTCGCTCGAGGGATCAACCCTTTCTATGTAGGGGAGGATATGTATTAGCCGCGGAAATAAGTTGGGTATGGTAGCGATGGAATACGAGACCAATTAGCGAGGATGCGCATATCCGAGTTCATATGCTTCAAAACGCAAATGCTCTACGAAGCCAAAAATATGAAGCGGGAAATCCACCCACAGTCTTGGTCATTGGGAATAGTTGTTTATTTGCCGCTCCAGGCGGGATTTCACCCTTCCGAGAGACAGGAACCGCTACCGGGGACATGGCGGAGGATCATCGCCGCACGGGATTTCGCAGGAGACACTTTAAGCGCACCTTTGATTAGCATTGAAAGACCGCTGCCTGAGTAGCGATCCGTGATTTGTCTAATGTTTATTCGCTTGACAGGCAATTTTGGAGGGACATGGTGCTTGGATTTTCAAACAAAGCCAATCGGATAGCCCATGGTGTTAACTTGGATATGGCAGACTTACCAGGCACTGTCCTCAAACTCAACTGCGGATACCGTCAATCCAGAAGCCCAAGTCCGTGATACTCAGACTCTCGGATAGACGTCCATCCGCTAACCTAGGGTACCCGATTGCCAACTCACCGTCCAGATCTCGCAGTCGAAGTATGGGTATCGCCTCGTTTCTCTTGAGCCACTGGCAAGGTTTACTTTGTGTAGATCGGTTAGCTATCTCTCCGCAATGCGGTCCCATGATTGCCCCGTCTCCCGGAGGCTGATGCTTTGTGCAAGGTGAAAACTCGCTCGAGAAGGCCGGAGAAGTGCCGAAGAGTACCACAGCGTGGATGATATTGCATGAGCGATGACTGTAGCTGTAGTGGCTTGCACCATCGTGGAGCCAGCGCAACACCGCTTTTGCAGAGGCTCTTTCTAGCGGGGTTGACGATGGACCAAGCCCCAAAGGAGCGATGCTGGCTCGTGGTGTCTTCCAGATTGTAAGCTTTGATCCGAGATGATAGAGGTACGGCGGGCGCTTTTTTGGGTCCCGAGGGAGCACGGCAGGAGTAGTCATGGGTAGCATGCTGTCAATGCTTGCTTCCCTGGTGTGCATGCAGACCGGAAGGCCGGGAACTTTGCACAAGGGATGGGTTACCCTCATCGTCGAGGGAGGCCATGAGGCACTCGGCGAGTCTCAAGCCGTGAGCTTTGTGCCAGTCGTGACTTCTCGGACGTGGGGTATCGAGAAGATTGATCAAAAGGCGGGTGGCCGGCTGCGGGTGCGGGTGCGTACGGGGAGCACAACAGACGACAACACACGGCCGTAAGTCCGCAAACCTTGTGAAAGTGGTAGGCTAGCGCGCCCAGTGCCAGATGCAATGATGCAGTGATGGCAGGCAGCAAAACTCGACGAGACAGCACCCGTTCCTGTGATTTCCTTTCTTATTCTTCGCTCGTGTTGAATCTTCTATTATCGTGGCCGGGGTGGGCGCGGGCCACAGGCTAAAGTCGCAACGAGGACGGCGAACCACGGTTCGGGATCCTGGATAGGGTATCGGCGCATATTGCTTTGTGCTTCGTTGATCTGCCGTGCGAACGAGGGAAGTAGGCCATCGAAGTTGCTAATTGCTTCGATCCTTGAAGGGGACTGACGCAATACGGCGGCGCGAGGTCCCGGGGCAAGGGAGGCGGATCTCGTGTCATCTCGACGGCGTGGTTGCTGGGTGTTTTTTTTCTCTCTCCATGGGATGTCTGCGAACTATTAGCGGCTCGTAGCTTGGCGGGAATGTTTGAGGTATTGGATTCCGTCTTGTTTGATTGTTTTAGATTGTATTATTGGCATCGGGATGCGCGAGAACTCGCCTGTCATCGATTTGTTGCTGCCATCGGGCGGCCGGGCTCAGCCTTCGGAATGCCTTGGTTGAGAGGCTCGTTTTGGCCTTGTTGCTTAACGTGGATTTACCGATCGTGAAATGATCGGTCAGTGGAATGCAGCTGGATGCGGTGCAGAAGACAGGATTATGGATCGTACGTGCCTGTTGCTGATCAGACATGCACGATTCCGCGACAGCGCAGAAGTTGTTTCTGGATCCAAGTCATGGATCTAAAAGGCAGAGCGGATGGAAGTGGTTGGATTGGCGCCGAAGACGGTAAGGCACCTAGTTATGTAAGGCGATAACCCAAGCACCTACAGAAAGTCCAGCTCAACGCTAGTGCAGGCTGATTGAGCCCTGTATTCAGCTACTCTTCTGGCCCTGGGTTGCGGAGAGCTAGCCGATCCAGGGCAAGAACAGCTCTCCTTAACAATACATAAGGCTTGCAAAGGGCACCGTGGTAGCGCCCGCTTCCGGGCCAGTCGAGGTCACATCCCGTCCTGCCAATACACCGAAGCATCGATTCAAGGATATTCCACCCTCCATCGTACAAGTCACCACACCAAGCATCGCGTCGCCATCTCCCCCAAAAACAATTTGGCAACAGGAGTGTAGGGGCAGAAGGCGGCCTTGCTGATCCCTCGATTACTCATGCTCAGCTCATTCTCTTCGATATCAATCACTTCCCCGCAAACCCTCATTCTGGCCTTGCAGCGGATAAGTTACCGTGAAGCCTTTACACTGACTCGACAACAGTCAACCAGTAAGATACCTCAAAAGACGATTGAAGACCGGACGTCCGTGGGGATCACAGACAGTATCGCTCGCGCGGCTGGAGCTCATCTCTTTGGCTCCCGGAATCGGATGTTACCCATATCGGCATCTTCAACATTTCCATCGTCATTTGGATGCCGATAACCATTACCTCCCCCATGGGTACCTTTATTTCATCTTCGCTGTCACTGCAGCGGAAAAAAGTCCGCACCTTCCTGTCTCGGATGTCAGGTTGACACTCTCGTTCAAGACACCCTCCGTCTTTCACACACTCTCTTACACCCTCACACACTCATTCACCCAACAAACCTACACACAGATACACAGGCCAACTACCATACCACTCTGTGGCGCGGGAAGCCTTTCCGATGGATCCATCACTAAAGCTTCTCCGGTTCGGCAGTTCATGTGCTGGAGTACGGCGCATGGAAGCTTTCTTGCTGTGAAATGGCTAACTGTGGTCGGCTATGACCTGGATACTTTTTTCGTTTACTACAGCCTTGGTCGAGCCTTTCCACGGCAGATAGCGAATACTGGAAGAACAGCCACCATCCCGAGATCCGAACCAAGACATCAAGCCACAATATCATATAATAAAGAAGAGCTTGAACGAACCAATCTGAACCTCTGCCAAACGAATACGACGGATGTCTAGCCCAGTTCCTGATTACTTGTTTTCAGAGCTACTGTATTACTCACAACCGTTAGCAGACCCAATCGTCTACTCAGGAACCGCACCTTTCTCATGGCCTCGAACATGGACCGGCAACCATGTGTCAAAACATCAACAGATTGGGCCATGGAAACGAGTTCCTACAGTCTGTATTCCGGAAGCATTCCGGTGAGTTGGTATGACCGGGACGCATCAAGTTGAACATAACGAGGCAGAGTAAAGTTACAACAGTGACTCTGTTTGCTTTAGACGATGGAAACTGTCCGAGGCTCAGTTCGGTCTACAACTCAGAATTGTACCGATTACTCGTTTATATTCCATGTTTTCTTGTCATTCTGTCAAGAGCAAGACAAAAATATACATGCTATTGTCTAGATGTTGACGGGAAGAGTCAATCATTGGAAATAGGAAGTTGCGTTTTATGTGCGTTTTACACTGGTATCCTCACTCGTTGCTAGCTGTTTCCCCAACATTTCCAAAAAAAAAAAAAAAACTTTTTTATTTATTTAATTGCGGTTGAAGCAAGAACTGACCGAGTGAACTTGTGCAGGTATGAGCAAGGGGACGAGACAACTGAACATGAGTGTAACTTACAAGCTACCTACTGCTCTTTGTGTAAAATCAGCTCTTGAAGTGCTTTCCAGATCTTTGCTGACAAACTAATAGCAAGGCAGCACCGCAGGTTCTTCTCCATATTTCAGAACCCCAAGCACTCGAATGGCAACTACACTCTCATCTCAAGTGTCCCTTATCTCAAGTGTCCCTTATAGCCGCACCTTGTTTACGTTTTTCTGTCCCATTTCATACGAAAGAAAATAACCTCGAGTGTTTCAAACCTCGTGTGTCCATCCGACTAGAAGATATCAGCCTGGATGAGAGGTAGTGATGAAGTGTCCGGTTAACACTTTCCCTTCACAATGCTTGGTGAATAACAGACCGAACCCAAGATGTACCAAATGTTAGTGTGACGAAGTTCTTCCATGTCGAAATTTGTCCCTCTCAACAGAAGACAATGGGAACTACTTCTCTCCTTGTTCAAATGCTTCGTGCCACTTATGGCGCAGGCCAGAAGAGCTGTCGGACTTGAGCTGATTCTGACACCAACTGTAGAATCTTCACACTTCTGCTTCATCTGATGGGCATGTGGCCAGAAAAATACACACAGCTTGAACTGAATTCGTACGCCCCTTTGAGAACTCAAATGATACTGACTATAGAAGAGCATTAGACTGGGAGAAATTTAGGTATTCCCATCCACGATCCATCCGCAGCCGAGGGTTTGAGTTGCAGTGTACGAATATCGTCGCCAACCACACTCGTCGCCTACAGAGTGTGGGAACCAAGCATCCTCAAGATCTTACTGTCCATACTCATCACTGGTCACACTCTCGTCCACAAAAAGCACGCCGCGACACCCCTAGTTTGAGCCGTTAGCGGCAATGGTTCTTAGTTACCTTATTTCTCTCCGAACGGCCGCCGCCTCCACTAGGTAGTAGGTATTCAGGACCAACAACATCAGTGATCGAATTGTGGCAATCACCCGGTCTGACTGGCCGTACTCCCTCAACTCCATAAGCTGACCCAGCAGGTTTCGATCCCTTGTTGATCGAGGAAGATGGGTGGCTGCAACGACAAGATGTGGCGCCAACGGACAACCACGCCGTTATCTTGAGTATGCGGGCTTCGCTGGATGTCCACACCGAGTTGGGCCGCTGACGACGGGTATGTATTGGTGAAACAGTGACATAAAAATGTGTGTGGGGATGGGATCCTCCCAACGTCTCTTCCCTCCCACCTTCTTTCCCCATTCTACTTACTGACGTCCAGTCTCAGTGATGAAGTCTCAGCATGTGCCTTCTTACCACTCAGTGGGCTTTACGGCTCGCACACCATCTGGCACTCTCATGATATTGTCAGATAAATGGCGTCTGTAAGGTACAATCTCTTAATGCTACCCATTAGTTCTGTCCACTGTACTTGTACAATCTGACTCCCCGGTACACACAACTCCTGCAGGCCCCGCTGACATATCGCTATCAGGGTTTCGACGGGAACACGAAAGCTCTTTCGCGAGCTATGAGCTCGAAGTAAAGCCAAGCTTTCCCTTTTGGACACCGAACACCTACACGACATGTTGGTCATTGTCCTACAAAACACCAAGAATCACGCAAAGCAGGTCAGCAGTGACACAATGAGCGCGATTACGAGTGTACCAACCACTAACATGTCAAATGTCCGGCGTCGCATCATCGCATCACCAAGTACTACATACCTGTTTGCAACGGCGTACGAACCATACTCAAGGGTAAGCCGTTCTTCCAATCATCCATGACTCCGAGTACCATCTCGGGATGGCTTCCCCACGTGCCAGCCGCCCTCCTGCGGATGGATGGAAACACCAGTCTGACCAAAGCGTTGGCTCTCAATGGACAAAGTCCATTATACCTGAGGCACCGAACCATCCAGTGGACATCAGAGAACGACTTGTGAGGCGTCCTCCCCATTCAGCCTCTTCCTGAAACACTGCGTCATGTTGTATACCTACTACGTCTCTCGACATGAAGCACATCGCATCGCATAGCTACAGGATCGCGCGCCAATCCCACATCCACATACCCGGGATGCCTTCTAGAATAGAATACGACTGGCATATGTGTGTCTGTCAGCCACTAGGTTTGTGCTTCTGTGACACCGGAAATGAACTATCCCGGGAAGTCTTACTCGACTACGCCTGTCTGTCATGACCAAGATGGTAATCTAAGCGAAGGTTGATATTCACGCCTTCTCGTCCCCTCTCTCTGCTGACCATCATGATCTTCAAGAGTTGTGCGATGACCTCAGGGTCAACAATAACAACAACAATCCCGCTGACATAGCCAGCAGGTACATCCTATCTTCCTCCACCTACGTACCTAAGTCTACGTCCACTCACCTACGCCGTAGACTAACGTTAATCACCACACCCCTTCGGGTAACCCCGATCTATGGTACCCGAGATGAAGAAGAGGGTGTGCGAATACGGGAAGCAACCGTTTTACCCACGCCAAGGAAGCAAAATGAGTTCTAGAGTCTCACCGCTTACATTGCTTAGGGCTGGAATTAGGGGCGCTCTTTGCTCGAGGTGACGGGAGATAGATAACATCGCTTATGGTGTTTTATAGCGGGACAGGGAACCGTATCCGCAGGCCGACGTATTAGTGAGGATGAGGCGAGATCGGTTGTATCTTAATTGCGGTTTGAACCACGTTTACTTCATGGGTCATGATATCTTTGTGTTGAAAGGAAGCTCTTATACGATACATTGAATGCAACTAACGTGAACAAGAAGAGGGTCCAGGAATGGTACTGTGGAACAACCTCAGTTGTCACTATTCTTTCTATCACACACTGTCCATGGAGACACTTCTTGTTCCTCACCTTGATCCCAGGACTTTACCAACATCATCTAGGCGCAATTCATCACAGAAATCCAACAGGTAGGTCAATATCATCACCAAAAGAAAGACCATATCAAATTCCCCATCCTTGGCATCGCTGACACCATCCAAGCCTGCGTCGCCCGGACCGATCCCCGCCCTTCCGGTAAGCCGCTGCCGTCTTCTAATAACGCCGCTTACGCCGTTAAAATTTCGGCAGACGATACGCCTTCCGACACGCCCTGCGTCACTAAGCTACCCATCCCAACCGAATCTCTCAGGGAAATGGGTAGGATTCCGTCTCATCATCGGCCGGTATTTGAGCGGTAGAGGTATGTGAACACAACCATCTCAGTAAGCCGCCAAGATCTACAACTATCTATCTGTCCGATAAAGCATAGTGTTCCTGACACTCGTTGCGGTGTAGGATATGTAGGAAAAGGGGTGTTGAAGATCTTTCAATCTGATTATCATCAGATAAGAAATTGATCTCGGCGGCCGCTTATCATTTTCGTTCGTGGTTTGAAAGGGGGTCGCTCACATGAGTCCAGTCTGAAATTGCCCATCACTCACGTTCACGCCCAGTGCCCCTTATTGTTGCATACCTTAGGTATCGTCTCCGTCAGCGACTTGGCTGGATATCGTGTTATATCATGTATGTCTTTCAAATTCTCCGTAGCGTGGTTTCATGCCATGTCATGGACTCATGGTTGTCATCTTTCAACCACGGTACGTATGTAGCAGTTAGGAAGGTATTACTCCACCGGCCGGCACCTGCGCGTAATACTTGATAGTCTTGACAAGCGCTCCTTGGCAAACAAAGAAAAAAGGAAAAGGAAAAGAAGAAATGATGATAACGGTAGGTAGATTAGCTGTTAGCGTGAACTCAAACCGGCGGAAGCCCCGCCTGATGTTAATGGCAGCCGCTCGGCTCCGGTGCAGGCTGAACCATGCATCATCTCCCTATCACAACGTCGCATTCTGAACGTTGACTGATCCAGACGGACCCCTCGCCCGTCGCGGAAAGCTGTAATCTGTGTATCCCAGCGGGTAGATGTAGGCGTCTTTAAGATTGTCAGCTTTCTTTATCATTCAAACCCACCTTGTTGTCCTCATTGGCGGCTGACTCACTCTCACATTAACAACAGGGCTGGGCTCAATGATGTCAATCCCATCCATTACAGTCTTCTTCCTTGAATCTGAGCATCAACCAGACTCTCACGCTCGTACGTACGCCAATAATGAAACCCAAGATTTACTTAACCACAATGCCACCAAGCTGTTATGCAGCACCACACACCGGAACACTACCGGAACAGAGTCCGGCCGACCAGTAAGCACTTAATCCAAACAAGAAGGCTCTCTTATCAACTGGCTGAATGGTAAACACTGAATCAAGGTAAGATGTGCACAGGGGTTCAGTAGTAGCGTAGTCCGAGTTGTAGTCGTGCAGTAGTGTCCTGTCAGACCTGCATTGGTGTCTCAGCGCATTGGAAATATTGCTTTCGGTTGCAGATCGACAGGTGCGTTGCTACCCTACGCAGCACTCATCGCTACTCTGTCAGCCGTTACGCTAGAGCCCCTTCTACGACTTCTAATAAAGATTTGAGTGCTTGAAATGCTACAGAAGCGTCACTCCCTTCCTCTTTTGAGAAGAGAAGATTTTGAGGAATAGTAGCGTAGATCGTCCTACCTCATCTCGCGGTCCAGACCTCAACCTAGAGCCAACATCATAACATCTGAGATGACAAAACACACAATAAATTTAATCCCTCATCAATTGTTATATCAAATAAAGTGCTGCTCTCTTTCCCTCCTGGATTAAATGGATCATGCTCTCAATTGTAGATCCCCCTAGTACCCAAGGACACAAGGACCCATGCCACCAAGCCACAAGTCTATCTAGATGGACAGATGTAGACAGGTTTCTCCAGACCGAATCTCGCTTCCAATCAACCATGCTGGACCCAAACTTCCATACATGAGTGACAGCTGGGGATCAACACAGCTGGAGCTGAACAAAACATTAAAGAAGGTGACAAAAATGGAAAGCATCTAATGAAAACCTGCCACGACAGCAAGAGCTTGGTAGCCTGGCGTGGAAATCGCAGAGTACATCGAAGTTTAAAACACGCCTGGAAGGGTGGGAGTAACAGACTGACAGACTGACTGACTGACCCCCGGGGTGTCGATACAGGACGGCTTGGTTGTAAAATGACATTTGTATCCTTTTCAAATTAGGCCGCTCACTTTTTTTTTTTCTTTTTTTTAGTTCTCGCGCAAAGCTGTAGCAGAAGTTCAGGTTAGATTTTGCTTTAAGAGGGCTTGAGAGGCGACGCAAGCGTCTTTCGTCAGCTACCATCAAATACCTTATTTTCCAGAAGCTCGAAGAAACACTTTGGGTTTGCCTTGAAGTCGTGGTTATGGACGTTATGATATACATGTGATTGTTGCTGGTTACAGTACTGATTATTGTAGGTGTACAAGTGTTCCATCGTGACAATCCACTGTGCTGGCTGAATACAATAAGTACATGCCCTTTGACCAGTGGCTGACTGACAACTCGGATAACTGCACACCTTGGAGATATCTTGGTTAGCAACACGACGGAAATAAGGATACAGACCGGCGTAAATAAGCAGTTTTGCGTGGCTTGGTTAGTGCTGCTAGTGTGTATAGGGGAGGCTTAACCTGAAGTCAATCATTTCCTCCTTCTGAAGGCTCGACCGCACAACCACATATGACTTGGCACCCGTGACTGGGAGAGATACTGATGATGATCTCCTCTCTGGGTGCCAGAGGTTGTGTATCACAACGCATCCCATCGACCACTTGGATGCCATGCTGGTGTTGACTTTTTCTCAAAGTCACGGAAACTGGTGCCACCCTCAGCAAGTACCTCAACACTTGGAAGAAGTCACTTCTGCCTGGGGTCCCGCTAAATACGTCACCGCTTCGTTATTGGATGTAAGCCGAGGCTCGTCTTGAAGGTCGCTGAGGGTGTAAGCAACCTGACGAGTTCGGCGTGGCGGTAGCCGCAACGGCTCGTTCCGCTGGTTTACCTCTTCTTGATACAACTCGCTGCAACACCTGCCAAGAGAGCTGGTGTCCCCATGGCCTACATGGAGTGTAGCAGAGAGTAAGCAACTTTGCGAATCAACGATGGACGTAAGACGGGTGGCAGGAAGCTCCCCTTTACGGAACATTTCGGACTGCGGCTGAGGTGTGCCAGCCCAGCATGACGTGAGAAGGTTGTGTGTCTAGTTCGTGGGGTGTCAAGTTGAGTAGTCGTTTTTAGCAGACCAGTAAACACAGGTGCCTTACTTGCCCTTATCCGAGGTCATTCATCGGTAATGTGTTTTGTGCAACGCCCAGCTTCATGGTGGTGGCGGGCCCTTGCGAATTATTCACCTGCAAGGCCGTAATCATCTGGATAACAAGAAACGCTTCAAAGACCTACTTAGATGGCCAGCCAAGTCATATATTTGAGTGTTGTGATGACATCCCGTTGCTACAGGCATCACCTAGACCCTACACCAGAGCTTGGCTTGCCGCCCATAGGGCTGTGCTTGGCAAGGATCTTCACTCACCTTGAAGAAAGGAAGCGTTTTGTGGCTTGCGCATCAACAAAAAGCACATGTTGTGTCCTGATACGAGGCCACTGATGCGCAGCGGTACCCAATCTGGGTGGTTCTAGCCATGTCGGGTATTGTGTATGCCAATCATTGACATGAGCATCACCTATTCTAGAAACATCATCAGCTCGGAACGGCCATGTTGGCGCAGACGAAAAAGATCCTGAAAGGGAGCGGACTGCGACATGTTGTATTACTGGTCTTCGCTTTGCCAATCGATGTAGCTGTTGAGATAGAACGTGGATAAGAGAGAGCCTCCCGGCCTTGAGGGAAAGACACGGCATCTGAAAGTGATCCCGCCCTTGGACTTCTTGCGGCTGTATCTCCTTCCGGAAGCCAGCGTTGGTGATCTTATCGGGCTTGTTTTCCGTCTTTCATGGAAGCCAATCTTACTGTTGATGGGGTCAATGTCAATATGCAAGACGGCTGGGTGTTGTGGAAGTGGCTGCCCTGGAGCTGGCGTGCGCCTTGGCGCCCTTTGATAGTCGCGCGGTCGCATTATCCAGGCGTCATCGTATCTAACATCAAGGCCTCTACCGGTCACGAAGGCAGTGATTCTCGGTCCCGAAAGCACCCTTGATGTGACTTAAATAGCGCCACGGGCTGCAAGATGAGCATAAGCTCAAGGTTTAGGGTGGAAAGTGCCAGACTTTTGCAGCATCAGCGTTTCTGTTCAACAGAGCTTGGTGTGGGGAATGATAGCCGTATTGGTTGATAAGAGACCGGAAAGGCTTCCCGTCAGCTCAAGGCTCGACCTGTATCAGATATCTACCTGGGCTTTGGAAAGGGTGTTGTCTTTGCGTCTTACCCATGGGAGAGCTTCGAATCGTCGGCACTCGCGCTCCAAAGGTTGCATCAGAGGCGGTTGAGGCTTGCCTGTATGTGCCTTCCAAGGGCACAGCAAGGCACAGTGGATACGCCCAAGTTGGAAACAATTGTGGTCTAGAGGCCTAGAAGCTCCCGGATATGTCTTGTTTCTTGAGGGCCAGCACATCGTACCATGGAGATGGTCCCAAATAGGTATTATGATTCTCGGGAGGCAGGCTGGTGATAACATGTCGTGTGTAGAGCATGTTGCGACATGGGCGACACAAAGTAAGGATTCACGTTGCACTTGTCGCACAATTGCTCTCTGTCGCCGGAGATGTTGAATCGATGACAGCGGGGGATCCGGGGTCCAAGATGCCGGTACACTTGGGCTTGTTGTAATTGCAGCTGGACATGCACGTGTGTCGAGGAGTATAGGTTATGGATGGGCTATCGTTCCGATGTTGGCCTCGTCGGTCGCTGTCTTCGCTCTTGCTGTATGCTTGTGTAACCCTTGGTAATGCGAGTTCCACGGCATCTCGCACTGCAAAAGGTCAGCTTCAATTGGCCAAAGGATGAATGGAGGGCGATAACAGCAGCGAGCGTACCATTTCGCCGAAACCGATTTTGAATGGGTACCAGGTTGGCGGCACTGATTGCTGATGTGATGCTGTATCGGTTCGGTATTACCGTGTACGTATCCAGTCCAGCGCTGGAGCGGCCGCAATTGCGAGGTTCAGGGTTCTGTTGCTCCGGCCGAGGTGCGACACTTATGTGCAAAACCGTAGCTCTCAAGGTGGAAGAGAAGTCAAATAGGGCGACAAGAGAAGGATAAGGTGCAAGAGACAGCCGATGATAACGATACAACCAGGAAAGTAGAAGGGGGTAATTGGAAGGCGGGAGTTGGTGGTTGAGGCGCGGGAAGGTGCGAGTCGTGGTGGGGCTAGTTGTTGACACTGAACGCCCTCCCTGGAGGGGAGGGGACAAAATGGCAGGGTTGCAACCCGACCCGAACCCAGCCCACGCTAAGGCGGTGTATCGCTGAAGCAGGTTTGACTTTTGCGGAACCTCAATAGCTGCTCTTGCACCACCAATTCCAGGTGGATTGCCATCGTGCAACTTAGGACGCCAATGCAATTCTTCTCCATGGGGAAAGGATACGTGCTGTGAAGGTATCTACGATTATTTAGGGGGTTCCCTGGTCGCCACTTCACCAAGGTGTTGTCTGTTAACCCTAACTTCGTCGAAGGAGAAGGATATGGGTAGAGCGATTGCTTGGTTACAAGAATATTACGCTCCGGACGGGAACGCTTGGAATGACACTTACCACGAAACCTGCAAGCCCGGCCCTTTGTGCCCTGCCTCCTCCACCCGAATTCCGGACCTATCCTGGAAACAGCAAGGGCAGACGAAAAGCTCAGCAGTATTCAATTCGAAGACTGAAAAACAAAACGATGGCAGAAAAATTACGACCACGCTTGACCCTTCCAAAGAACAATATCTGATCCAAATAGAGTTGCGAAATGGTGGACTTTGTGGGCGGGCGCTAGGAAAGAGCTAGCGCAGATCATTGTGTGCACATCGTCTGATTGGCTACCAAGGACGAGCGAGTTCCTAATCAGGAAGGAACCAAGAGCAGGGAATGAGGGGCTAGCGTTCAGGAAGCGGGGGAGATGGCAGGGGCATCTTTTCGTCTCGCATTTGGTCCCGCGCCTGCGTGCTTGAAATTCGCAGTGAAAACTACAGGGGACAGCATGGAAGACAAGAACGACAGAGGCTAGTCCAGGGCACGGCGAACCGAAATTCTGGATAACAATAACAAAGGCAAGAGCGGCCTATCCTTCTGTTTGCCGAGCCGGGGGTTGCAGTCGCTCATCCTTACACACAACGATTACTGCACTTTGGAAGGAAAGGTCTCGTGATGCGATCGATATCACCAAAGTGGTGCCTTTTGTCCAGGCAGGCACCATCAATGTATCATACAGTAAGAGGAAGCTAGGTAGGAGTACTCGTCAGGCTTGGGGGAAAGAAGGCGAGTTTAGCCCTGACGGGTAACTTGATGTTAGACTCATCTCGAGGGAGCGGAGATATTGCGAGCACGGGTTTGCGCGCGTACGCCGCATACCTCATGGTCCTTTAACGCTGGAGAACACTCGGCCTGGCCTGGCCTATGCACTGGGGCTAGGGTATATACAAGTCAGGTTTCCGGCGCTTGTTACGACGACGAGGTCTGAAGATGCAGGTGGTGAGCTAGGATGGGCTGGGAGACAGACGGGTGCGACCGTGTGGCCAGTTCGGCACCTGGAAATAGTAGCTGTTGGGAAATAAGACCACTCTAGAATAAATTTAATGGAATAAAATGGTAGCGGGACCACTTAAAAGCATGGATGGACAGATCTAGACGTGTGTGTGTTCCTGTACTGCTTGCCATGGATGTTATAACAAATTGATGATCTGCTTCGAGTTCATTCTCCTCAAAAGAATACAATGGGCTATCCGATCCAAGACCTTTCGTTCCAGTTACAAGGTGATCACCCGTGCCATATACAAATGCAAAAAGCTAGAGACTGGTATTCCCACAACCAATGCTGTCCCGTATACCAGCCCCTCTTCCCAGCCCGAAGATGCACATTCCTTCCCATATCCATACAAAGCCCCAGCATAAGGAGGCAAGAAGATACAAAAGGAAAGACGCAAGTCCAATGCTGATTCAACCCCATATAATACATATCTTCACAAGTAGCTGGTATTCGTCCTCGTCGTCGTCGTGTACATGAGCATACAATCTTTCTTTTCCCTTCCTCCCAAAACGAGGAAAAGGTCTGAATGACAGCTTCTCGCCCAAAAAACACATTGTTGTACGACCAAATGTTGATGATGATGATGATGTCTATGGTGTCGTGATGCGTTGTCGTGTTCGTGTATGTGTGTTCATGTGTCTGGATTATGTAAGAAGAAGTTGTATATGCGTTTTTCATGGTTTCCACACACCTTGATAGCCACCCCAGAAAAATCGCTGTCTTTCTCGAGTGATGTCCTCTTGACGCTGGTGCTAGATTTGATAACTCGTTCCTTCCGAATAGGCGATGGATGTATAGGGTGCCAAGAAAGTCCCGTAACAGATTTTGAGTGTTTGTGTGTGTATGTGTCTGTCTCAGGGATGACTTGACTACTTCACACCCAACATATCTTTCTCTGTTTGGGGATCGGGCTTGGGAATCGCATTGTCTTTGGTCGTTCTCGTTCGGAGTGAGGAACCATCTAGTGGTTCATTAGTCGACGCTGATTGTGATTTTGTTGAATGGTCGTAGACGGAGACTAGAGCTCGGTGACGATGCTCTAGCCCACCTGGGAGTGCTAGCTACGTAGTGGTAGCTCCAGTTTCGTTTTGAAGTCACTGAACAAACTGGTGACTGAACCGATGACTCCCACTGCAGGCTCCCGCTCGCCAAATTGCCGCAGGAAAGCAATAAAAGTTAACAACACCTGAAGGGTGTCGCCCTTCTCCTCAGGCTTTAACCACCGGGCTTTGGGCAACACACGTCCCGTCAATGCGGCCACTCCTTTCATTATTAGACGGCAAATATCCATAAGATGCAGCTGGCTCCTTTTGTAGCGCTCAAAACAATGCACACAGCACGAAACTTGGCTGAGAGCGTCGACTAGCTCTTGTTCCGCGAGAAGGACAGGGCGGACGAGAAAATTGTGGTTGTTTGCAGCCAATTGAGGTTCAATTCCGTCTTTCGCCCGGGTCAACCTTAAGGGGCAATCACATTGTGGGGCGGAGGCAAAAGGGCTGAATATGCGATCGGAAGAAATGGGTGCCGGAACGGAAGGAGCGAAAGCAGGAGAGAGACCAGCGGCGGGAGACTGCACGGCCGCGAAAGGAAGAGCCGCGGCAGGAGAGAAACCGGGAACGGGATGGGAAACCGTAGGATCAGGGGAAGCTGGAGGAGGGAAAGTCGAAGCATTAGGACGGAAGGGAGCAGGAGTAAGTGTAGGCGCCGAGAGGGGAGGAGGCGTGGAACCCAGAAACAGTACCGGACCCGGCTCATTAGAGGCGGACCGGACTGATTCCGGGGGGGTTGGCTGCTGAAGGATTGGTGAGGGTGCCTCCATCCCTCCCGCCAGCAGCGCCTCACCGGTGTTGGGACCAAAGTCCACCGGATACTGAGGGCCGTGACGGTCGGCAGGCCTACCCTCGCCTTGAGCGCCCTCACCACCACGTCTATTACAGTGGTGAGGGCTGCCCTTTCTCAAACACCGCCCGCACATCCCTCCTCCCCTCAATCCCGGTCGGCAAGCCGTCTTGGCCAGCCTACACGGGTAGCAGGATGTTGGGCGGCCGTCCTGCTTGCGGCATTCGCACGCTGGTCCAATGCAAATTTTGTGAAGCTCACAATCTTCTGGGCAGACGTGGCGACCCATCGTGTCTATGAAAGACTCGTGTTAGTTTTGTTGGATGGTAGAGTCAGGAAATATTAACGAACCGTACGTTTCGGAAAGAAGAAAGTGGAAATGAATTAAACGATATTCTCTTTTGCGTTTTCGGAGGAGGGTAGCAAGAATGGGCGTATTTGTGCCAGATAGAGAGTCCGTTCGGATGATAACAGAGGTGGAAGTAGATTGCTGGGTGCATTAAAAATGCGGCCGTGATATTTGACGAGAATACAATGTCAGAGAGTTCGCGAGCATAATGTTCGTGGTCGAAGTGGGAATAGACTCTGGAGGGATCTTATAGAGAGGTATGTGCTCGGAGAGAAAAGGTTCCTGCCACTTTGAAAAGAGGACAGATATCAGAAATGTTATTTTTGCATTATAGAATTCTCCAACAACTAATGCGCAGAACTTCATTGCTCCTCAGGCGAGCCCAGTGTTGAGGAAGTCAAGCAGGTGGCGATGGTGGAAGTGCAGGTTGCATGCATTTATTCGATCGCATATATGTTCCAACTCGGCGGGGGACAACTTGTTCTGGATAGATCACTAGGGATGAGTTGAAGGTGAGAAACTCTGGATGAAGTGTGCGCAGGAAACAAAAATTCCTCGTCGCATGGGAAGACGTCCTCGGTAAAGATAGCATGATAAAAAGGTGACATCCCACGGGGGTAAGGGAAGAAAGTGGTGTATTGTGCGCACAGGGGGATGGTGGATTATGTTATGGGCTCGAAAAAGCTCTCCTGCGTTTTGAAGCACATACAGAGTATCAGCAGTTGGAGGGGTGTTTGATACTTGGTTGAACACATATATCTGGGAAGGACGGGTTGGGTCCTCGGTTGCCTCTTCCGGTTCGCTTATTCCATGGCTTTAAGATGCTTTGTCCGCGTATGCATGTAGGTAATGCACGACATAACAATGTCCACGAAAGACAGCCCCCGCCAGTGTGTTGCCAAGAAACTGGGGGGTGGAATTGAGTTCGATACGGGCTTGATAGGAAAGAACCCTCTTGAAACCATGGGCCGAGCCTTCATATTCAAGTGGAAGCTTCCACTCTGATTTCTTCGTCCAGGGGGGGTCGGGTCAGAAGGCGCCAAATAGCGGGTAGCTTGCGGCTGCTTCAGCGGTCTTTCCTCATAGCCGAGGGGTAGTAAGGTAATGCCTATCTTCTTCTGTTACTGGTACCTTCCGCTAATTGGTAGGTAAGAAGAGGTACCGATGTACCTACCAGTTGGAGAGCGAACCACACGTCACCCGTCTAACAACCCTGAGGTGGTGGCGGTAGACCGAACCGCCTAACCTGACCGTGACGGAGTGCAGTCATCCCGGATTGGATCAGTCAGGATGCAGACACTGCTGTCGTGACGCTCCGGGTTTGTTGGGTCCGGACTGTTACACTTCTCTGGCAACGGTGAAGCTGCTTCTGTAGCCGAGTGCCTGACGGAGCCTCCAAAGACACCAAAACCATCGGTCCAACAGAACAGAGACTGGACCAAAAACAATGCAGGTAGATGACGGAAAATGTCAGACACCATCCTTTATCCACCTCCACGTATATTCTCCTGTCCTGACAGGGAGACCTTGCATAGCAGCATTTGCTTTACTTGATTCTAACTCCAGTTTCTACTTAGCAGTCCAGATAAGTATCCCTCTGGTGGAAAAGGTAGGTGAAACTATGTGGCGTTGCTAACTTGCGCGCAAGACTCTTGAGGCTCTGCCATCAGCTTTGGCTGTAATTACATCTGCCGGCCATAATTCACAAAGCACGGGAGCCAGGCAATGATTGTAGTTGGTGGAGAACGAAGATGCCAAGTTGAATGCACTCTGCAAGCGAGCCAAAAAAAAAAAAAAAAAAAAAAAAAAAAAGAGAAGAGAAACAGCACCATCGTGAGGCAACATACTCCAAACTTTAGCAGATTTCGATGCAAGACCTTGGCATCACTGAGCACAAAGAGCCGGGGTCTTTCTGACCGTATCTCTGCCGCCAAGAAAGATCCCGAAAAGGGTTCGGAAGGGGCAATAAGTGAGGAAGCCTGGTCCTAGGCTGCCACAGTGTGCCTGATTAGGGGACCCTGCCAAAATCAGAACTTGAATTGATGGGATGCATATGCACACCTCAGGTAAGGACGGTAGATTGTCAATTTCGCCATGAAGAAAGACTGTTCGCGGAGAGGAACTGACGGGACTGTTGGGCGTGATACCGACAACAATCAGGAGCATCAGCCCAGGAGCCAGGTTGGTTCAAACAATACGGTCGGTCGATGTGAAGAAGCCATCATCTATAGGATCAAGCCTATCAATGGAAGCCATGGAGCACCAACATCAAGCACGTGGACTGATTATCTCGCGTCAAAGGAGGCTGCATATAGAAATATTCGTGAGTCAGTGGAACAGTAGAAGTGATGGAGTTTCGCTGAGTAAATTAGGTGTGGAACATCGGGACATTCCTTCGTCGTGGAACAGCAACGAGCACGTTCGAAAGGTGTCTCTTCTGCAGATAATTATACGTCGTGGAAGTTAGTTAAAGCGGAAAGCGATATAGCGACAACAACTGACTCCTGTACTAAAGCTTCAAAAACCAATCATCATCTGGGTGATAGGGTCTGTCTGGTTGACATTTGTTTTGTGCATCCGACCGGGACCCTGATTTGGCATGGACTCGAGGATCAGGCTTGTGCTCACACTCTTCCACATGTTCTTCGCCAAGGCCGTGGTTGACTCTGTGATCGCATCGTCATTTCTATTACGGTCTCGATCCTGGTGGTCTGTGACCGAGTCGACATGAATCGTGGCACTTACCACACCATCGGCTTCCCGACATAAACACCACCCATCTAGAAGGATGACGGTGTCATAGACACACCATCAACAAAGCCCACCTTCCTTCTTCACACGTCAAGATCCAGAGAAAGGACCGAAAGGGGTTTTGTTGAGAGTATGGCAGTCAGAGAGACATACAGCTACTGATGCAGATGCGTCGACTCAGGAGTTCGCGCCCAAAGAGGAAGAGAAGAAGGAAGAGAAGAAGAACTACCTAGATAGGTAAGAGCTCGATATAAACAGGACGACATCTAAAGGGAGGAAGACCGAACAAAATAGACGACAGGCAGAAAATGGTAAATCCAGAAGCGCAAACCTGAAAGGTTGTCGCCTGGACTAACGGGACATCCACATAACACATCCCCTTCCCTCCGTTGACAAGAATCCACGGTTCTTACCTAGGTACATGCGGTCGCCAGGATCATGGTTGTCACCAGATGGAAACAACAAGACGGTAAAAGAGCTTCCGGCAGATAAGGCACCAATGGAAGTCCGAAGTGAAGATGACGAGAAGAGGGGGTGAAGAATAGGCAGCGTGCAGGAAGCTCCTACCACTTTTATAGACACGGTTCATGTTAGCGAAGCTGATAGGGTAGATAGATGAGCGACAAGCAACTGGGGTGGATTATGACGCCAGCTTAACTCTTGACTAGGAAATCCTGACTTAGGTCCATCTTCAGGTCCCGTCAGTAGTAAGTGAATATCCGGTCGACGGGGAGGTGCTCGACAGGGAGGTGCATGTTGGCCACGCTTGCGGATTTTGTGTCGTCGGGGGGTGAGGGGTTAACGAAAAAGAACATCACAAAACAGACATTCGGGGATTGTTCCTGACACCAAGAGCGAGCAATAAGGAAGCAATGTGGAAGATGATGTTCGGCAAAACTGGAAATTGGAAAGATGAACCGGCTGTCTACCTAAGTCATCCTGGCGTTGGACCCGTGCGGCCCGTATCTTTGTGCCTTCCGTCCAAATA
This sequence comes from Sordaria macrospora, assembly GCF_033870435.1. Classification (NCBI taxonomy): domain Eukaryota; kingdom Fungi; phylum Ascomycota; class Sordariomycetes; order Sordariales; family Sordariaceae; genus Sordaria; species Sordaria macrospora. The sequence continues at coordinate 4,527,084 of NC_089372.1, read as the reverse complement.
TTCGAATGGTCTCGAAGTGCAGTGGGCCCTTCCATAGGTAAACAAACTGGACGGAAGGAGCGAGATGTTTCCGAACTCGGGAAAATGCCCCAAGTCTTAGGTGACGAGAAGACGAAATGCACCAAGGGAACTGTGTTGGTTAACGCAAAGAGGCCCAAATCAAGTCTACCTGCCTGGACGCCAAAAGGCGGATGAAGCCGCTCTGAAAGTTTGTGGGTTATACACATGGTCGTGAGGTCCTCGGCAGGCTGCGAACTCCGTCCAAAACGGCCCAGCTCCTACCAAAATAAGAAAGAACAAACGAGCCGTGGTACCTACGTGGCTACAAGAGATGGATGGGCAATGACGAGGGCGGTAATTCTCAAAGGAGGGTCCAAACCACCTACCATTACTGACCGTTGAGTGCTCTGGTACCCCGTGCCGACCCAGCAACTCTCGTAATCTCCGACACGAGCTCCTAGTTTTGGGAATGTCAAAATGTAGCAGTCCAAACTCAACAAATCGAGTATCGACATTACTCGTATAATTGCGTATCTACCACATTCATCAAGAAGTCTAAGTGCAATGAGTCGCAAACCCCAAGACCATTCCATTGTAGGAGGATTTGCTCCAGTCCATACGCCTTCCGAGTCGGGTCAACACCGTTTAAGTTGCCCCTTCCACGCTCTTTCTTCATCGATGCACCCCCTTCCTCAATCTGCTGTTCATTTACCCCCACACCCGCTTCTATTTGCAACCGCTTCAGTCTCTCCGCTCCTTCCGGAAGAGGGAACGGGGAAAAGGAGAAAAAGAAAGGAAAGAACGTTGCAAACCGTTCGAATCACGACATCCGATCTACGATAGTCTACGTACTGATCCATGACCGCGCCGGGACGGGATTGATGACACTCATTGCTTTTTTCCCCCGAGGCGTTCGGTTCGGCAGCTGGGCGCCTGTCGGCGTCTAAACTAGCGAACAATATGGGATACGATACGATACGATACGATGTAGTACCAGCCCAGCATTGTTGTTTATCGATTTACGCCACGCCACATTGGTGAGGATCGGCGAGGACTCGCTGAGGGAATGAGGAAATAGCCACCACCTGAATTATGGAAATATTAAGTACTGGCTAGCAATGCTTATCTGATGCATGTACGTACACCTAGAGTAGCAATTAAGCAAGCAAGCCACTCCCGAACCCGAAGATCGAGCGCGCAACAGTTGATCTTCACGAACGACGTTCGGCTTCAGCTTCGACTTCCACCTCTTTCGTGTTTCTTCACCGCTTCTGCTTCCATGTGCGGATCAATGCCGTGCATTTTGTCGTAGTTAGGCTGTACAATATCGGAATGTCCATTAATTCCTCTTGGCGGTCTTCATTCAGCTTAGAAGTGGTGTTCAAGTGTTACTGTTACCCATCACTTCGACAATGGACGCCCGATGTTGTGCTTTTTTCTGTGTCTTTATCTTGTCTTCGCGCCAAGGTAGGTACATAGGGTAACCTTTGTGTCTCCTGTTCGTTAATAGGGCAGCGTCGTTACTTCAGCTACTCACTTTCACTCACCTGTTTGACCAGTCAATACCCAATCTCCCTCAGTCCATGTCACCCTCAGACATCCTTTGGGTCTTTCATCAACCGTGACGCCTTGTAACAATCAACCTCAACCTCTTCCACCCCAGCCTTTCTTTTCCTACGGGATACGTCCTTCCTTCGCGATCTCTCTCCCTCCTGTCCTCCTGTTATTACCCTTATCTCCCAAAAAAATCCCTTGGCGATAAATCCTCCAAATGTCTCATTGGTCTCAGATATTGCTCGTGCGTCAAACCCAGTCCCCAGTCGAGGGTGAGCCCATCGTCCTCGCTCGTAGATTAGACTAGATTGGGGGAATACGAGAAATGGGTCTTGGATTTCTCGCGGTATGACGATTCTCCCCTTCACATGTCGCTGTGAGAGACAGGCAGGACAGGCAGGACAGGGAGGGACAGCGAAGAGGATATGTGCAGCGCAGGGGGGCGGTGGCCATGGGTCATAGGCGGGTATCCCTTGTTTGAACGAAGTCTTTGTGTAACAATGATGTATTGGACTAGTTTTGTGATTAGTTTTTCGATATTGGTGTTATTGTATTGTATGTTGGTGCATGGTATTCTCAGAATCGGGCCCCAATTGTTTGGTCTCTTTTCCGTCCGGGCTGAATTGTAGATCTCCCTTCCGGTTGCTCGACAAAGATGGTCGACTAGGAAGTTGATATGGTAGGTACCGAGGCCCGGACCGCCGGATCGCATCGCTTCCGTCCTCTCCGCACTCGCATCTTGAATCACTAATACTTGGAGTGGAATCGGAATGTGATGACGATCGATTGGGTATGGTGTTGACCTACCGGCAGTCAGTCAGATGATTATTTATCGAGCTCGAGAGACTCGCATCCGGCAGCGCCGGATTGACCATGGGAAGCGACGAGGAATGATGGATGACCGTATTGCGCTCGGTCAGTGTAAAAGTGTAAACATCGAAACGCCGCGATTGACCAATGGCAACGACCGGATCGGGTACCGGTCGCTACCTCTTCGGTCTCTTCCCTGATCCCTCTCGTGGCATTCATTGTCTGCTGCTGTTCTGTTTTCGTTGATCAAATCCGGGGAGGCCTGAAGAAGTAGTATTGCAGTAGCTATCATGACAATCCAAGTCATTTGCCGTTGTGATATCGTGGTGGATGATGAAAGCGGATGACGGGGAGGAGATGGAAACAGACAGGCGAAGTCGCAAGGAGGCCCAAACACGCTGGAATGGCGAATGGGCCCCTCCACAAGCCCAGGGCAACCACTTAGTGGTTCTTGGTCGCAAATGGCAATTCGCTTACCTACCCTGTACTTTAGCTTGAACGCAAAATAAGACCGCCCTAAACCATACGGAAACGGTGTGAATTAGAGGTGCCATTATCTTGCATTTACTCTTTAGTGAGGAGGCGAATCCAGTCTGTTTTCTAAGCGGTATTCGTGTCGTGAGCAATGTTGCGCATTTTGGTGTCGCTGTCTTGCAAACTGAATCTCAAAATGCAAGGGCATCCGACAACCACACACAATGTGTGCACGCTCCTTGACGACCGCCAAATGCAATTGGCAGGCCCTGAACCCTCAGTTTCCTGCACTCTGGTTTTTTTTTTTCGTCAACTCACAAATTCCATTCCCAGGGCAGGGCTTGAAAAACAAATGCGTTATTGCATGTCTATGTAAAAAGCAGATGGTCTAGGTTGTCAATCTCGCGGGACCAGGAAGGCAAGTGACAGAATGAACAAACTGCGCGGGCATGAGGAGGTAGAAACCCACACGAAACGAGAAGGTTGTGAGGGAAGGGAACATAGGAGATGACAGAGATGAGCAAAGTAAAAAAGAAGGAAATGCGGAAGAACGGAAAAGGCCACCTCAGTAACAATAACCATCCAAAAGCCAAGCATCCACAGGAGTAGAGTAGAACCTGAACATCCCTCCTTGCTTGTCCCCCATGTCATGATCCACAAAGCCAAAACTCCTAAACGCCAAAGGCCCCAACCGGGACTTTACAATCCTCTCCATTGCCTTTTTCCATCAGTGCCATTTTCTCTCCAGCTTCAACTTGTTTTCGAATTTTGTGCTCCGATTGGTGTTCGTCTGACGTCCGAGCCCTACTCGCAGGGCGTCGGTATCGGTTGCGGAGGTTTGGTTTTCTTTATACTCCTCCCTCTCTCGCCCGGTGTTAAGATACCACTCCGTCACATATTGGAGTGGACGTTGACCGGGTTATAGCGCATGTGGAAGAGAAAGGAGCAGTGTCGTCGTCCTCCTCGCTGTACCTGCTGCTCCTGCACCCTTCGCGCTGGTTTGCCGAACCCAAAGCGCCAGTGATGACGCCCTGGAATAGACTTTGTACGCCCTGGGTGCACCACTGGTTATGTATACGATATCCGGTGATCACGTCAGAGCCTCCCGGATGAAAGAACCGAGTTGCTTGGCCTATGGCAAATAGTAGGTTAGTCATGTACGTCCAATAAATGGGGACAAGGGAAACAACTGACCAAATCATCCTTCATCATAGAGAAGTGGTTTCCGGGCATGTGCCTGAAGGTCATCTTGCTGGCATCCAGATACTCTTCCCACCTGTTCGGTCCGAAATCGCTTCTGTTATCCAAGAGGAACAGGGCATGGCCCTTGGGATAGGGCTCGGGGCGCGGATCGGTCGGTAGCTTGCAGACGCCGTCCTCGCACCAGATGGCTGTCACCTTCGGGCACTTCTCCTTGGGAATGGGCTCTGCGTCGTAGTTGCTCAAAGCCGTGACGGAAGCAGCAAAGTGTGGCAGGAGCCACTCGGGGATCTTCTTCTGGTCGCCACCCTCGCCAAGAAGACCGATGGAGGCGAACCAAGCGTGCAGACCCTGTGGAAGAGGTTCGATGGTGACAGGGCAAGGAGCATCTATGATGATGAGATTCTCAACCTCATCGCCGGCCTTGACGAGCTGGCTGACGATTTCGTAAGCGATCACGCCACCCGCGCTCCAGCCAGCAAGGGAGTAGGGACCCTTGGGCTGACGCCGCTTCATCTCCTCAATGAACTTGGCAGCCATACCGTACACGCCGCAATTGTACTCGTCCGGAGTCCTCATGAAGGGAGAAAAAAGTCCCCAGACAGCCCACTGACCGCCGACATTAGAAATTTCGGTGTACGAGGTGGCGCTACCACTGCCGTCCGGGACCATGAAGAGCTGCTTGGTCGCAGTCTTCAGACTGCCAGAAAGCAGGGTGGAAGTTGCTTTGCGGTTTGGGTGGTCGTCAACAATTTTGGTGGGACGCGGAGGCTTTGGGGGGCAAGGTTCTTCGAGTCCAATTCTCGGGTGCTCCTTATTGGCACTCGATGTGTTGGAAGAAGAATTGGGCGTAGGCGACCGCTGACTTTTGGACTTGGCCGGCTTAGGGGCTTGTTTCGGAGCAGCCTTCTTGGGAGCGTCACTGATACCAAGAGCACGCTCGACGTCCTTCAAAGAAGGGTTGGTGACGAAGAGATCCGAGGAGATGTCCATGTTCATCTTCTCTCGCAAGGTACCGAGAATAGCAAGACTCATGAGCGAGTCCATGCCAAGGCTGGCCAGATCCGGGGCCGCTTGAATCTCCTCGATGTCAACGCCCATTTCTTGCGAGATGGTGTTCCGAACAAGGCTCTGGAACTCGTTGTTCTTCTCTCCTCCTCCGGACTCAACTCGAGTGGGGCCCTCACCCTTGACCGAGTTAGCCTCGCTCTCGTCGAGGGGAGTAGTGACATTAGACTCGGAGCCGAGCTCCGGGGATTCATCGTCGGACGAGTCGTCGGACACACTGGAAGAAATGGGCTCGTTGGCTCCGCCAGCCTTCTCATACTGGGCAAGGTGACCCTTGAGCGCGCCAATGGTCGGGTAGTCGACAAAGGCACCAGAGGGGATATCCAGGTCAAGTTCCTCGCGAATCTTGCCGGACACGGTCAAGGACATGAGAGAGTCGACACCCAGATCGGTGAAGGCAATGTTGTCGGCAAGCTCATCATGGCTGCAGCCCACCTCCCGAGCGAGAATGTCCAGGACCTGTCCAACGACTCCACCCTTGAGCTTCTGGTTGACCTTGCCAATGTTGTCAGGAGTTACAGTCTCCTTCTTCTTCTTCTTGGCAGCCGGTGCGGATTTGGCAGCTGGAGCGGCAGGGGGGGCGGCACGAGCCGGAGCCGACGCGGCTGTTCCCATAGCGGCGGCGGCGGCCCCACGAGGAGGAAGCAGCATGTTGAGAACCTTGCGAGGAATGGCAGCGAACCTGATGTCGCCGGCAATACCGATGACTCTTTCCCCATCAAAGACGTAGGCATCGCCAGAGAACATCTTGCTTCCCTTGACGGGTTGCATGCGGATGTAACTGCGATATTCCTTCTTGAGATCGGGAATCTCAGTGAACCTCATTGAGCCCCAGCCATGGGAAATGAAGACCTGCTCCCGAGAATCCACAGCGTCGGTGCCATTGATGATAAAGCCGGAGATGTGGCACAAACTATCAATGTTGTAGGGGTTGAAGTAGAACTTGCCATCATTCTCCGTGGTCTGGAAGCGGATCTTCGCAGTGGCTTCGCAGGTGTCACTGTCCAGGATGACCTCCTCCATGCCCTGGTAACGGCGGTTGTAGTCAACCAGGGCACCAAAGAGCTTGTACGCAAGACCACGGCCAATCTTGGATGCCTCTCCTCTCTGCTCTTGTTGCTTGAGGGAATCGATGCGAGTCTTGATCAAGTACGCCATCTTGTCGAACTCGTTTTGCCAGTCCTCGAGGTCACCATAGTAAACCCTGCATGTGGCATGTTCGGTCTTCTTCGGTCCGTCCCCAGTGGTGAACACAAGGTCAGCATATCCGGCCTTGGCGTTGGCCGTGGCTGTGAGTCTCAAGATGTGGCTCTTGGCCGTGTCGTTGAAGATGAGTGTCTTCGGGACTTCCATCTTTGCGACGTTGCAACCAATCTTCTCGGTCTCGGGACGCAGGAGCTTGTAGGCATAGTCGGCCACGGTCATGGCCATGTCGCCATACAGTGATGATGGACAAAGCGGTGCACCATTAACCAAGTGGCCCGAGACCACCTTCTTGAGGTTCTCTTCGTGAAGCTCAGATTCAATCTCAACAACTGCCACGTCATCCTTGACCTCCTCTCTGATGACTCGCTGAACGGTGGTGGTAGATAGCTTCGGCTTGCTGGGCCCAATCTGCTTCGCCCCTCCCTGGCTTGCTATACGGTTCTTGGTGAGACACCAGTCACCAGTATACTGAAGCCAATAGTTCTTCTCGTCGAACGAATAGCTTGGCAGATCTAGGAGGCGCACGCACTGGAGGAAGTCACGGTGATACTCGCTGAAGTCAATGTTCAATCCAGCAGAGTGCAGCGTGCTAAGAGTAGCAGTAAGAGTCTTGAAGGACTGAGGATGGTCGGTACGGCGGAGAGTGGGCACGGCAATGGTCGTAGCACCAAAGGCAGCCTTCACCATACCCACTGTAATTGCGTGCGGGCCAATCTCGAGCCACACGGTCTTCTCGTCGATTGCATTCTGCTCCTGGGCTCTGAAGAGTCCACCTTGGAAGTTAACAGCCTCTCTGGCGTGGTGGCGGAGATAACTAGCGTCCACCCTGTCGCCTTCACCCAAAACTTCAGCGTGAAGCGGAGAAATAATAGGAATCTTGATGCGCTCAAAGAGGATTGTGGAGGCAAGATGTTCGAAATCGTCCAGGATGGCGTCAACTTGAGCAGAATGGAACGCGTAAGGAACGAGCAGTCTCTTGGCCTTCTGGCCAGCAGCATTGAGCTCCTCCTCCAGTTGCGTGATGACATCGGTTGGCCCACTGAGCACCGTCTCACGGTTGCTATTGATGCAGGCGACATTCACGCTGCTGGCTTTGCTACCCAACGTCTTTTGAATCTCTTCGACTGGAGCTTGGACGGCAAGCATGGCGTGGCTGTTCATCGTGCACTTCTCAACAAGAAGTCCCGCACGAGTGCCGACAAGATAGATGGCGTCGCTGGCACTGAGAACGCCGGCAACATTGAGCGCGGCATACTCTCCGAGACTGTGGCCCATGACCACAGCTGGCTTGATGCCCCATGACTCCCAAAGCTTTGCAAGCGCCATCTCAAAGCAGCACAGACCTAGCTGTGTGACGATGGGCGACAGATTGGCGGCATCCTTGGTAGTACCGTCAATCAAGGGAAGGAAAGACTCGAAACCGTGAAGGCGAGCAAGACGGTCAAACTCATGGAGGCTCTCCCGGAAAACGGAGTAGTTCTCGTAAAGCTCCTTGCCCATGCCGGTGTACTGCGAGCCTTGGCCTGTAAACAAAAAGGCAACCTTTGGTTGTTCGGGGGTTACAGGCACAAAGTTTTCCTTGAGGCGATTGAGAATGGCACTCTGCGCTTCATTCACGCTCGAAGCGGTGACGCTCATGCGCCAGTAGTGCTGGATCTTGCGGGCGGTTGTAGAGTAAGAAATATCCGCGAGCGACGCATCCGTATGCTTGTTTATCCACTTGGCAAGATTCTCCGCGTTCCGGATCATGGCAGCCTTCGACTTTCCAGTGACGGTGACAAGCTGATGGCTGCGTGGATCGGACAAAGTTGGTGCGGCCTTGGGAGCATCCTCAAGAAGAATGCCAGTGTTACCACCAGCGGCACTGAAGTTGTTGATGAAGACACGCCTGGGCTTGCCATCTCTGCGCCTGAATGGGGTCAGGTGAAAGGCGATGTTGACGTTGCGCTCAGACAAGTCCTTGGGAAAGGTCTTGTTGATAATTGAGCCTTTTTTGATACCCACATGGGGAGGAATGGCATTCTTGTGCATCATCAGGAGCACCTTGCAAAGGGCCGTGATTCCAGAAGCCGCCTCGCCGTGGCCGACGTTAGCCTTGATAGCACCAAGATAGAGAGGCCTGTTCTCGGGCCTCTTACGTTGCGCTGGCGCAAAGACATTGGTGACAGACACCATTTCGGTGCCGTCTCCGGCTTGGGTACCCGTCCCGTGCATTTCCACGTAGTCAACATCATGAGGATCCACGCCAGCCTCGTCCAAAATAGCCTGTGAAAGCGTGGACTGAGTTGGCCCGTGGGGATGAGTGATTGAGATGGCGTCGGCTGAGTGGTTGGTGGCGGTGCCAAGAATAACTGCGAGAACTCTGTCGTTGTCGGCCTGAGCATCCTCCAGTCGCTTAATGACAACCGAAGCGCATCCATCGCCACGGCAGTAGCCATCGGCCTCATTATCAAAGGTTGCACAAGGCCCCTTCTTTGACAAGAACTGCCCTCTGCTCAACCCAGAAAAGATGTCTGGGTTGGTCATGCAGGACAAGCCGCCCACAATGGCGGTGTCGCAGTCGCGAGCCCAGAGAGCAGTACTGGCAACCTGAAGTGCTGCAGCGCTGGATGAACAGGCAGTATCAATGTTGAGACTGGGGCCGCTGAAGCCAAAGTGGTAGTTGATACGACCAGGACCAAAGGCGCGGACACCACCTGTGATGAAGTAGGTGTCGACCTCCTGGGCTGCGTTGATCTCACGCCAATCGTCTGATGTCTGTCCGTAGAAAGTACCGATGCGATCCAGTTTGGTAGAGGGTGTTCGATTTGGGACGTATCCAGACATCTCCAGTGCCTCGTAGGCTGTTGTCAAGGCCATCCTCTGCATAGGGTCGGTTTGGAAGGCCTCACGAGGGGACATGTTGAAGAAGCGCGGATCGAACAAACCCGGTTGCTCGATCCAGCAGCCATAGGGGGTGTGACTGCTGTTGATGGCCTTTCCCGTAGGGTCATAGTGTGTCGTGACATCGAACCTGTCCGGGGGCACAACGCGGTGGACGTCGAGTCCCTTTTCAAGGAGTTCCCAGAGCTTTTCATGGTTGGCCGCATCGGGAAACCTGCCAGCCATGCCAACGATGGCGAGCTTGCACTTGCCACTGGACCCATGGTTGCCAATTCTGGAAGCAGTTGCTTCAGGGGAGATGGGCGGACAGTCCCGGAACGTGACTTCCAAGTTTGTGTGGGCTTTGATCAGGCCAACGAGAGTTGCGCCGTTCTGAGTCGGGCCGAGAGAAAGGATAAGGCAGTTCTTCCCCTTGAAGCTCTTTCCCCTTGCGATACACCCGTCCAGCACCTTGGTAAATTTCAAGGGCTCGAGCAAAACCTCGTATACAATTTTCTTCAACAAGGACGCAGTGGTGAGCTGCTTCTCGGTGACCCATTCGCCGGAACAGCATGACATGACATGGGATCTCGGCTTCGTTCTGTGCAGCGCGTCGATGACCGCCTCATCATCCAGTCGCAGGATATCTCCGATCAAGGCATCATCGTGAAGGTGTGGTGCATGATAAGGTCCGTAGACGGGGATCGAGGTTACGTTGGTCTTCCCGCCAAAATTGTGCCCACTTGCAAAAGCCTTCAAAGAAGAAGGAGGACCAGAAACGGCGACGCTTTGTGATGAGCTTGCACTCAAATAGAGGCGGTTGGCGCGGTTCCAACCGCATTTCTTGTTGAAATCCTGGACAACCGGACCGGCAGCGCTCTCGGAAATATTCGTGAAGATGTATGTCCAGCTCTCGGATTTTTCGACGGTCGGGTAGATCTGCTCGGCAACCTTATTCACGTGTCTGCCAACTCTGAATGACATGAGAGTCACTTGGACGGCAAGTGGTACCAACTCCGACAACGATTTCGTGCAGGCGATTGCGGTGGCTGCAAAGAGCCCGGAGCATAGGCCGACAAGATATGTATTCTCCGGCCTGGCGAGGTCATCGTAATTGTTCTCCATATGACTAGACACGCAGTCATGTTAGCCTGAGAAAAGGAAATGGCGGACAAGCAGGGTACCACTCACTCTATATAATTAACCAATTGTGATATGCACAAAAGGGCACCGTCGACACCAGGGTGCTTGATTGGCTGTGCGTGATATCTTTCATTGAGTTGCTGTAAGGTTTGGAATTCGGGTAGTTTCGAGCGTTCTGTCCTGGGAAGCTGTTCGATTTCGCGTCGGAGGGCGTAGCCAACCTGGTCCAAGTAGGATTTTGCAAGGATGCCTTTCTCCAGTTTGCGGAAGTGGCTCGCGAGGTAGGCATGAGTATCAAGGGACTGGTCTCCGAAGAGGTAGTATGCCAGCGGCTGTTCCTGAACAGAGGACATGGTGCAGGTTTTTCTTCAGGTTCTTCTCTGTCGCGAGGTGTATGGTTGTCATGAAGGACGCAAAATGAATATATGGAATTATTCTTAGCGGAAGAAATTATGCTGCGAGATGGTGCTGCAATATGGGGACGGTGAGTGACTCGCCCTATGCCTGCCCTACATGTGAGAAAGAGCAGGAAAGGGATGGGGGCAGCTTAAGTAAAAGAATAAAAACATGGAAACTTACTGGGGAAATTTGAACCGAGGGGAGATTGGAGCTCTCATTCGGGAATGCAAAAATCCATGAGCGACAGACATACGGTACATCTTACCCGCACCGCCATCATTCTAGGAGGGCAGCTACTTCATGTTTGCAGTTACATGGCTCCGGTGGGGGGGGGGGGGGGGGGGGGGGCTGGCCTCAGCTTATTCTTGCTGACCATGTAAGGCTCGGCGAGGGGTTTGATACACAAGTTCGGCAGAGATACTTACGGAATTGCTTCGTGTAGGTATCCTGGTGCCGTCACTATTACCGGTAGACCGTTCGGGCGTGTTTGGGGGGGGTATCGCAATATCCCTGGTACCTTGAAGACTCGGAGTTCCTCGAGAAGAGCTCCTGCCTCCCGTCCATCAGGGAACTTTGCTGCTCCCGGGCTTAAGGCCACACCTGCTTCAAGCTAGATTCGCGCGCACCAAGACGATTGACATGGGCAGCCTCTCCCTCTGAATCCCGCGGCGCCGAGGCCATGGGTACATTGGGTAACTCGTGGAAGTGGACGCGGACTTCCCCACCCCCTTCTAAGACACTCGACCATACAAATAGGGTCGCGGCGATTCCAGCCAGTCGTATAGATTTAGCCACACGGACATCCGGCACGGAACATGTTGTTGTCCATGTCCAGCGCCGTGACGCCAGAACTGGATGATGGCGTGAGGATTCGGACGCGGATAGAGTGATCAGTCGTAGGTGAGATCGATGTTGCGAGGTCCTCGGGCCCTCGTGTAAATATAGACAGGGCGCACAATTGAGTTTCGTCCTGGGCGGCGTTGGGCTACCACACCACTCAAGCCGGGGAATGATCGAGTGCCTGGTTCAGACTGTCCGGGGAGCGCTGGGACCATTCAACGAGAACTTGAGACCCCTGAGGGCTTTCCCTATCCAGCAAAGGCAGGGGTGCTTCTGGCCTATAGCATCTCGTCCACCCGCTCTCTCCTGCTCCCTCCCTCGGTGGACGATAGCCATGCGCTATTGTACAACTCCCTCTGGATGAACGTAACCCTGGCAGCTGCCAGGGACGTGCCAAGCATTGTCATACCACTCGACATCTTGATGCCTGGTGTAACGTCAACGGATGCACGTTGACGAGGAGCATGGGCTGCGGATGGCGAGCTGCCTAATTTGGTTAGTAGACTCTTAGAGAGAGAGGCTTCTAAGCCGCTTAGGGAAATACTTGAGCAGAGCGATGATGCTGGTTTTCTTAACCTGCTCGACCGTTTTGTTGCGTACCTACAAGGTATATGCTGGTGTGTAAGTACCATGCCTGTCTTCATACCATGGCTGCAACCGTTGAGTGATATGTTGATCACCGTTTTCGGAATCGACAGCACAATGGGTAACGTCGATGTAGGTAGCAAAGGGCGTGCTAAACGCGCTCACTGCAGCCTGAACATTGTCAGCCACTCAACACGGGTTGGAATGCTGTTGTTGATGTCCTCCGACGACTGAAACCTGTCATTGCCAGGATTTATCGACGTCTGCAGTGCTGGCCAACTCACATGGAGAGCTATAGGAGCCTTGACCACAGTTGTGATATCACTGGACCAGAGACCATCAAGTCTTCAGGTGCAGGTAGTGTTCCCTTGACTCCAAGCGGGAGAACAATGAAGCGGTGAAATGAAAAACTCTTGCTGCAACTGAACTTTGGTTAAGAATGAAGAGCTTTGTGTTCCTTCGGATGCGTGCAGAAGGAACGAGACATGCCAAGCTCATTACAGCTCTTGCACTGAATCGGTTCGACCGCTCAGTATGCTACCGCACAGGTTATCTGCATATACTGCAGGGACAAAAAGACTGTCATTCCGGTGGGTATCGTGATACAGCCATGGTAACTGGGCTCTGTATATAAAGTGGCAATAATCCCCCAGTGGATGCCGCTTCTTGGTGTGATTCTAATGTCAGTAGATGTCCCATCATGTTGGAGACTCTCAAGGTTGTGTTGAGATGCTCACAAATTGTCATCCTCATGGATTGCCGTGTATTCTCTTCAACAGCGTCCGCCCACTAGACCGGTGGGAACAACTAGGTATTTGGGTTAGGGTCCCACTGAAAGCTGCCAAAACTTGTCAGTCGAATAATCCTGCATTCTTTGTCCAACCTGTATCTGACTTGACGATGTTAATACAGTATCTGTCAAGTGCTCTTCGGGCTCACTGATGCTTGTGCATACTGCCGTTGGATAGGACACACCAGCAGAGTACCTACACTGAGTTGTGATTAACTGGTAGATCTCCCATGTTCCTCTTCGTCGTCTCTCCTATTCCGTAGGTAAGAGCTGAACCCACGCAACGCCCAATCTTCTGCACAAGGTGGGTGAGGATACCGTGCACAGTCAGATCTCTGTTCACAAAACAGTTTAATGTGGTGGCTCCTGATGGAGTGTTAACGTAGTTCTTGGCCTTCACAACGCTGCATTGTTTTGAGGTGTAAGTTACCGCACAGAAAAAGTCCTAGATCTGCCGGGAAACCTGCATTCATCTGGCTCCGGGAATCCACAGCCTCTTGCATCCATTGTCTGGACGGGAGTGCATCTTGTGTGGACAGGCTCACACATGGGAGCATGGGCAGAACCACAGGCTACATGGAACTCTGAGTTCCGGACGGTCTCTTCCAGGGGCCTGGGACGGGCATGGTCGGGATGTGTAGGTTCGATCATCAATGCCCCATCATCCTTGATCATCTCGGTTGAAGCCTTTGGATCTAGACGTTTGCGCCACCTACGCGTTGTCCTCTGGAATGCGGATGACGCTATCGTAGCACAAATGGCTCGTTGCCGGCATATGGGAGACCTGGCGGCTACCCCTCGGAATCAGAAGCACACACGGTAAGCTTCAGCGGCGATGGAAAGGACTCTGGTGATGTGGGAAGCTCGGGGCCCCAACAGCAGGTATGTTGGGGTGCTAATGGATATGATGTGCCTATTAAGGAACAGTTAGCCTTGTTCTGTCCGCCGCCGACGGGAAAATCACCAGTTAGGTGCTCAAACCTACCTTACCGCGCTGCGGTTTGGCACAGCATTGGCCAATAACCAGTCAGGTATGAGCTGCTAATGCGGGCGAAGTAGGAGGCCTTGGATGTAGAAGCTTCAATTTGGCATGGCGCAAGGTTTGCTGGGGAAGATGGGCCAACATCGTAGCATGGGGCAGGGAGTTGTGACGGTTACATCGGGGAATGTAAGATGGAAAACATCGTGTGTACGGTATTCCAGGAGTAATCTGAATGGTGACGGCAAGAGACGGTTGATGGTAATGGAGAACGTCACATGCACGTAGTTCAGTAAAGAGTTTTAATCCGTTATTCGTTCTTTCCGTAAAAAACTGTTAGCACAGACCAAGTGATGGGCTTTACCGCCTGCCAGGGCAAGAGTGAGTTTTCTAGGTCGATGCGAAATTCTTGGGTCTGCAGGGGCAGCTGGCGTTCATACATTCCGTTGTCAGATACTCAGATGAACCTTCCAGCCGGCTGTATTGAAGCAAAATGAAAATGGCTTTAAAGCTTCAAACCTGTCTTCCTTGTTGGGGAAGGTGTGTCATTCTTAAAACCATCCAATACCATACACCCCGGCTGCATGTTATGTACCGCATAAAACTGTTTAACCTTTGTATGGCACCGTTGTTCTTTACCCGTGTAGTGTATGTAATTACTTTCTCGAGGAGACTTCAAGGTACCTAGCTAGGTATGCGAGCACCTGTGGAATTGCACATGCTCGAGAATTCTCTTCTTACAGCCAAGCCCTAATACATCCCGTACATGGATTCCGTCAGTTAGGCCTTGGAAATTGGAAATGTATCGTCCGGTATTATACGGCGTGGTTGACAAGCATCACCTTAAGGTACATGGCGGGGAACATGTGAACAGGTACGAAACCATCTATGATCTGGATCTCGAGCGGGACATACTTCAGCCCGGGCCGTCTTGGGCAGTTCGCAAAAGTGGAAAAGCAAAGCTTCCACCTGGTTTAGGCGTCGATTGGTCTTTACGAAGATTCGGCGGCCATCTTCGCGGTGTGGTGTTGGTCCCTGATGCTTTCGGCTGGTGAAGACAATGACAGCTGAATGAGGGCATCATAGAAACTTGCGAATGCCTTCACGATGCTGTCCTTCGCTCCTCGCTAGGTCTGACAGATGTCAACTGTCGCGTTTGCCCTTAAATTGCCGCGGATTATTCAATTCTTATAGCGTATTTTGGAGAAGGAAGCAGGTGACGTCGGAAGGTGAACGGAAGCTTGCTGCCTGCAGCCATGTATATGTAGCAGATACCTACATCTGATTGGCGGCGGGCATTGCTGCAAGTTTGAAAGTATTGCAGAAAAGTTAAGGTAGGAACATAAGTGCTTGGGATACCTCAAGCAGTCATCTCTGCAACGTATCGGCTCGATCTCGTTCTCCGGACATTCCCCGATTATCGCCGCACTGAGCTCCGGGGAGGAATCAGGCACCACCCGGAACCAATTTTCAGCTTTCTCGTTTCCTTTTCTCGTTACCATTCTGGCAGAAAAGAGAAGGCTTCAGTTACCATGATTTTTTGCAGTACCTTTATCAAGCACCTGCCCCGGCACCCCCGTTTAGTAACGGAGCATTGCAAGCAACACGAAATCCCCCAGTTCCGGGAGTTTGATGGCTTGGATCCAGCAGATAGCAACACGAGATTCAGTACTCCTCCAAGGCCAAATGCTTGGACAGTAAGGTGCGCTTAGATAGGTATCCAGATACCAAAAACATACCTATTCCTTTCGATGCGAACAAGTGCTCACAGGTTCACAGTATGGAACTCTTTCGGCCCTGCTTCATGTGGACGTAATGTCCATACGTCCGACGTTTTCTTTATGGCATTTGCATATTCGGGACTGTCCGTGATTTCAGAGCTTTGTAGTTCAACTTCAAATTCCAAAGAGCCTTACAGCCTTGCATCAGTCATCGTCAATATCTCACACAGGCCGGACCATGGGCAAAAAGGTGGCGACTTTGCTCCAAAGTCTTGTCCTTGCGATGGCTCCTCGAATCCGCAGTCTTCCCTCTGCTGATCCGTTTCTATGAGTGTCAATCGAATGAGGCAACCATCTCGCGTTACCATGGAACAAGGCTCATGTTCCCCTCGTCCTCCGACAGAAGACACAACGTGTATCAGCGTGTGTCCAGCACCGAGCTGCTTAGCCTCGTTCAGTCCTACAACAATCACACGGCCCCATAGCTGGGCCAAAGGATTTGCTGTGCTTTCTTGGGGCTGGATGGTTGGATTTGTCAACGGAACACAAGACCCATGGAAATCCACATGGGCTCGAGACATTGATCAGCCTCCGTGCTCACCTAGTTCAACCCACTCCGAGACGTGCATTAAATGGCATCCCACCACATTTAGCATTACACCTTTTTCTCTCAACAGGCCACCTACCCACAGGCCGTCAGGTCACCCGATTCGATACCCTCTTTCTACCTAGCCGGATCTTGGATGGGGGAGTTGGTAAGGCACGGGTACGGGTAGTTATCCGTCGTTTGGCTGCTGACAGGTTGACAACCTTATCTTGCACCGAGGAGGTGTGCATTCATGGACTGCCCCATCCACATTCCCGTTTCCGTTCCCGTCAGCACAATGTAGGTGTCAAAGATGCTGACGAGGGATACAATGTCCGGTGGAGGTATCTTACCTTGATGTAGCTTACCCCCGGTCAAGCCGCTTCTGCAACCATCGATCCGGACAAGACAATCACTTCCACAACGAACCATTCCCCAACCTCCACCGACGCATGGAAGCTCGGACCGAACAACGATGCCTCAGATTGAGGCTGACACCTACCTACCCACCTTTCCAAGTCGGGCGGCTGTCTGAGGTGAGCACGTACCAAATAATACCAGTATGGCGTGGGGGTTGGACTGAGCATCTGGACCCCATCATGCCATCTCCCCTCAAGGCTTGATACCTGTCAAGGTGATACAAAGGCTGTATTGTATTGAAGCATTGCAGCCTTAGGTAGTTACCGTATCTTTTCCTCTCCACTTTCATCCAATATCTCCATGCCCTGGCATCCATTGCATCGCATCGTCGCTTCCCCCGCCTTGCTTATCCGCTGCAACCTGTTATGGCGGTAAGAACATGAAGAAAGGCAAGATGTAAGGTACCTTACACCCGGATCTGAGACAAATGCACGAAGCCAGGGGAAGGAACATTGCCTCTGACACTGACCATAAGGTAGTACCTTCCTGAAGCCCACACAGGCCCACCAAAAATACATCAGGACGCATTCAGGTTGTTCACGACCAGCGCGACTCAAGACGGCTGGGTCAATTTAGATAAAGTGCCAATGTCATAGATAGAAAAGATGCAGGGCTGATCCGCCCTTCGCTCTTAACTCGGATTTTCTGTCTTCAAACGTGTCGTGCCTGCAATCCTTACCTCCAATGTCTGTCTCCTCATCGTGAACCTTCCTTCACCCCCGGCCCTTCAAAACCCCCTCGTTTTGTCGTACGTCTCACACTTTCCTTGTGCACATTGACCGTACCACCACTGACTCCATTCTCCCCTGCCAGTCCAGTCCAGCCCAATCCATGTCTCATATGACCTGAAAAATCTGGGGAAAACGAGGAAATGTTCAGGTCCACTGCATGGGAGAAAAGGCAACTGGAACTTGGAAATGCGTTGCACTTTCGAGGGGTCGTGGAGGGGCAAATTCCAGAATAACCTGCTACGTTGCTGGTAGACCGGCAAGCGATGGCGGGCAACTGCTTTCTTTCTAATGGCCTTCCCGCCGGCCCACCTAGGCCCACCTGCCGACTTGAACGTCCGGGCCCCTTGGCGTCTTGTGGGGAAAAAACGGGGCACGGGCCGGTGCCGGCCCGGAGTCACTTGGTGGCCAAGTACTCGAAATGGAGGGGACTTTCCGACACTCGGCCCGTCCCTGGAGCGTGCATCAGCCCAGGCAAGACTTGGAACTCCCAACTCCCAACTGCCCAAGTTTATTCCCTTCTGAGAATCCAAATCAATTTCTCTCAATGCTTGATTCCTACACGAAGGTCTCAATGCAAGTCAACACGTTCACAACCACTTCCCAGCAGCATCAATGTGCAGCCTTACCAAATGGAAACCTCCAATCTTTTATCCATGATCCCCTGAGGAAAGGTCCGCGACTTCCATCCTCAATCACCTCAATTTCCGGCAACTTCCCTCGCAGGGCAAAGGTGGTTGCACTTTCGCGGCAGTAATCAGCACCACCAACGAAGTAACAGTAAAGGATCGTAACCCTCGACAGTGCAGTCACCTCCAGCCTCTTTCGAACCTCATCGGTTGTCGTTCAATCGCGCCTTCATGCCACGCTACACATCCACACATCCAGGCACGTGGTCAGGAAACCCAAAGGAAAAGAGCCGCATGTATGCATGAACGTTGCACTCCCGTCCATCACATCGGTTTTATCGAAATACCTGCCACAGTCGCTCCATCAATCCATCCACATCCATTCCGTCGTGCTAACCTAACCTGAGTCTGCTGTCTACCAGGTCTACCTGCTACTTCAGGGGCACCCAACCTGAACCACAAGTCACAACATCTCGCCGCCTCCAGTCGTGTCCCGTCACATAACACATTTGTCAATCGTCAAATCGTCACAATCCGCATTTGAAACATCCCAAAAGCCTGGAGAACGGGAAGGTGCTCGGAGCTGAGGGGTGCGATTGCGATTTGCGATTGTGATGCGATGCTGTGCTCTTGTTTGATATGTTACCAGGCACTGCCGCACCGCACCAAAAAAATGTCTAAAAGTGGCATGTTTGTCTTTTTTGACCGCCCTTTTGTTTTCGATCCATATCGTTTACTTCCAGCTTCAGGCTTGTGACCGTGAGATACCAAGAAAAGAAACGAAAAGGTAAGCTACTTGATCGCGCTTTGTTTGGTCAAGCGCTCAGCAAGGTCGAGGGCTACCGCAGAATTCCGGTCAAGGCAACTTGGGCTTTCCTACCTAGTAAAACCCTGGAACATTCCTGGTCTGCTGCGATAGGTATGCATCGCGACACTCACTGCTGCTGCTGCTGCTGCTGCTGCTGGCCGCGACGGGCTTCCCTTTGTTTGCCCTGTGCCCAGTGTGGTATTGTGGACACAGGGAGCTCAGCACGACAACCAGACGTCATGTAATTCGTCTACCATTATTTACAGGACGTCGGGATTAACAGAGATGCAGAGGAAGTCTTTCGCGCAAGCCAAAGAGTGAACACGGGAGAAAAAATTGGCAAGGCGAGAAGGGTTACTGGTGGAGCCTTGTTAAGGCATGTACATAGGTACCTATGTATGTTGGGTAAAAAGGGGGAGGGGGGGGGAACTTGGTAGCCTTGCAGGGTGGCAAAAACCTAAACCTCTAGATAATTATTTGGTCGTTGGCGACAACCTGGATGACTTGATGAGATACTTTCGGTCACCCACTGCAACTCTTGGCTTGGTTTTTGGACTCTTCTTCCCCCTCAGTTCCTCACGCTGTATCTTGAAGGACCCCTCACTGAGGTGTTCCGCGTTCGAGATGTGTCAAAGGGAATTTTGGCAGCCTTGCAAGGTGGCGAAAACCTAAACTTCTATGGTAGAGAATCTTTGGTCGTCGGCAGCAACCTGGAAGACTTGATGAGATACTTTCGGTCACCCATTGAATTTCGTTGCTTGGTGTTTGGTTGCGGCAAGGTAGGACAGCGGTGATTGACGAGAGGCGGATTATTTTCGGGAACAAGACCTCAAAGGGTTAGTTGTGTTTCGCCCGGTCGCATGTCGGTGTATGATACCGGTGGACATTGGTGTCTGCGTTGCACGGTGCAAGTCAGGCATGAAGGGTTGGCGTTAAGGCGTTGCGATGTTGGGGTCGAGGTGAGGCGGGCCGAAGTGTTGTTACCCGATGATGGGATTAACGTGCTCCGTGGGTTGGGGTTCCGGGCCTAATCTTCCACGGTGTGTATCCGTAAGTTTACAAAGTTCAGGCCGGTAAGTTTCTGCATTTGCATGATGCTTTTCCTGCCTCCGTCATTGATGGGCATGATGCCGCCGTGTGTTGAGACGGCATTTCCGTTTTCAAGTGGTCTGCCGCCCCCCTGTCAAGATTTAAAGTTTGACGCGTATAACAGGAAGCTTGCAAGGTACGGGTATCGGGTGCGGCCCTTTTGCTTCAGCGGTAAGGATGCTCATGGAGTATGCACAACGGGTTTATTACATGAAGTTACCTATACAGTTTGTGCATGCGTTAAATATTCATTGTAGATTTTCTGGCATGACGACGTCCATCCTTTTGGTAGGCCAGCGCGACGTAGCAAAACTCATGTGAAAACATTCCCACGTCTCAGTTTCAAGTTGAACGTGGACTTAACGTTTCTCCGACCTGCGTGTTGAGAAGTTGCATCTCCTTTGTGGCGGCTTCGGCGCGCGCATCCAATTCAGAAACCAAAAAAAGGAACAAAAAGAAGAAGAAGAAGAAGAAGAAGAAGAAAAAAGTTGAACAGATGAATTGCTTGCGGGCTCAGCCAGGGTTCGAACTTGGGACCACTTGCACCCAAAGCAAGTATGCTACCACTACACCACAGAGCCAGTTGAGTCAACTCTGTTGATCTGTTCATGTTGCTGATGTTTGGTCGCCTTGGTTAGTCCTATAAAGCCCCATTCTGCGGGTGGGAAGGTGCAGCGGTGACTTCTGGCCGCCCGGATCATGTCCGGACTCCGGGAGCCCAATCAGTAGTAACGAAGACATCATCCTTTTGGCGATGCCAAACTCCTAGAAAATGGTATATACCCTCAACCAGACCAGGTAAGTAAGGTTGAACTTTATGCGAAAAGTTGGACAATAGGACCCAGACTGCGGTCTGGGTCATTCGTTCAAACAACATGCGACGTCCTCCTGTAAGAAAGTTCAACATGCAGCTTCTACATACAAGGAGCACCTTGCTTGCGTTCCTGTTCCCCTGCTTACCCGGAGTCCAAGCTCATGTAGCCCTATAAGAACTAGACTAGACTATAAGTGATCTTTTAACATCTCATCAATGACTGGCGGACACTCTCGAGATCTGGTTGAACCAGGCAAGCTACCACATGCTCACCATCAGGCTCCTGAGCTTGGCGACTTCATTCAAGGTACGCTCTTTCCCTGCGATTCGCAGCGCATCATTTCGTGGTCAATCGCGCAAACAAGCAGCCCAGGAGCTCATGCGCTTTTTCTGACTTTGCGCCGCGGGAATCTAACGATGCCGCTCCATGTGGACATTGTCAAGATCTGATTGCGACACATAGAAGAGCCTGAAAGATCAATGCAGATACACGCACACTCCAAATTCCTTCACCATTTTCTCCTAAGAGCTGTTCATGTTTGCGACGGAGAAAGGTAGGTTCGTCTGGCAGTCGTCGCTTCCGCTTTTGGAGCATGCGGTTAATTGTGGAGCAACCCCTGAACGCCGAGCGGAGCCCCGGCGTTGTCCCGTTTGGTCCCGCCCAGAACAGTCCAAATCGCGAGTTCTTGCGCCCCAGCCGGCTCACGGTCAGCCGTGCGTGCCGGGCTGGGCCCACTGCTTCCCAGCACCACCACGCTTTAGCTAGCTTTTTCCCGCGATCGTTTGTAGCCTTGTCTTCTTGCTGAATACACCACCAACTTCTATCACGCCTTCGTGCCTCGTTTGTTCCCTGTGGTTCAAGACAGGTGGAAAATTCATTAACGTGTTTGCCCAACTTGCGCCATAGAGGACAGCGGTCAGGAAGGGCTAAGATAGGCATTTTGTTCTCCTTTTGTTCAATTTCTACAAGAGTCAATACGTATCTTAGATCCACATAAGCGAAGTCGGCTCTTGCCGCCCGCTAAGATTCCGCTGTGGCGATATTGCAAAGCCTGATGACAACGCTCTATGTCCACATTCCTCATACCCTGCAACTTCAGAGTGCTAGAAGGTGTAATTTTACATCCTAGCGTCAAGTTCTATGACATTCATCTCACAATCGAACATTTGGGACAGCTCAAACGACGCCCCGTTGGTTGGCTCCGGTAAGGACAACCGAGCAACTCTTCGACCAAACGCCCATGGGAATGTGGACGAGCTAGATCTGGAGCATCAGTACAAGAATAAGGAAGGTTTCAATGGCTGAGCGCGCAAATCAGGGAGTTATGGGGCCGTGTCACTTGTGTCACCGAATGTCGGAAGAGGCAAGGTCTTGGGCGGAGGTTTTTTTTTTTTTTTTTTTTTTTTTTTGACTCGATGAATGAAGCTCCCAAGAATGTTTTCGGGTTGATAAACCTAAGAAACAGCTTGAAGAACGATTTTGGCTCACAGATGTACATGATCAAGGAGATATCGACGAGTGTCTCCGAACGTCGTTGGCAACAAAGATGTGAGAAGCCTCGAAAACGTTTCTTGTAACGGCACAAATAAAGCACAGAAAGACACGGTGGAGGATAATACACGAGAACCAATAGTTCTGGAGAAAGTTTCGTTTTGCAGTCGAGGTTAGGGAAAGAACTATGAGCGAGTGTCTCGCGAACCTTCCCGTAGTCGTGTCGCACCGCCAAGGAATTACCCCTGACCCAAGTGGGTCCGAACATGAAAAGAGATCATGAATGATGCCCGGGCCTTCGACACTGCACCTTCCCGCAAAAGACCGTCGATAACGGCACTTGACGGTGGTAGTTTCTTTTGTTGTGGCTCATCTAGTTCGACAAGACAAGGCTGAGATCTGCAGGTGTCAGGCGTAAAATGAAGCATTCCGGCCTGCGTCGGGCAAGAACGGCCCGAAGGTCGGCTGAGTCATCATTTAAAGAGAAAAGAGCAACAGCAGAAGACTCTCACGAAGGGAAAGAACAGCGTGCGGGTGTTGTTATCTACCCCAAGCTCCTTCCTGTTCCCTTGTCTGTGGACCGCCAGGTGGCAAGAGCCGGTCAACACCAGACCACCATGCCCCGCACATCAGGAACGAGAGGTGACGGCACCTGGCTAGAAGCACAGCTTCCAGACACAGCTTCCATGCCATCCCGAGCAACAAGCAGGCATTCTCACCTTTTCTGTGACTCACAGGCATCATTGGCCACAAGATATCACTGCCTGGGCGTGAGCAGCTGAACGAGCAGCAGCCAAGCGGTGGACTGCAATGACCAAGATTGTGGCCAGCTGTGTAATGCAAGACGATGGGGGCAGGACGATGGGGGCAGGACGATGGGGGAAAGATGATGACACGACTGGGAGTGACTCGATGAAATGGGCATCTCATGTCAATTTTGAGAGACGCGCAAGAGGCTGCTGGACATCATCACAACCTTGCCAATTACACCCAGCCAGGCATAGGGAGCAACGAAGTGGAAACCTGGCCCCAATCTGCAACGATTACGCCCACGGAAAGAGCAAAGCGCCACAATGGCACGAGGAAGGAGCCTTATCAGTGTGACGGCAGACACTGAAGACATTGCAAGCCGTTATAGGTACCCTGGCAGTCACGCCGCACCTTCCAACTGCTGTCCGCTGCTCTCAGAGGAGGCCAACAACGACGTGCCATCTCCTTCCCTACTTCTCTAACCTTTCCGCTCGCCAAACTATGCTCTCCTATCCTTATTCCTACCAGCTCTGTAAATGTGCCCTGGTTTTTGGGCTTCCAGCAATGCAAACGGTTAGGTACCGTAGAAACTCGCGAAACTGGCAAAATGCCTTTCTTCCTTGAGCGCCTGCAGTATGGCAGAAATATGGCAGAAGTCAGCCCAGTCACCCAGAATTTGTATGCCTGTGTAGCCGGCATATTATGAGTGCAAGATAGTGTAGACTAGAATCTGCCAGAGCCATGGTCACAGCCGTCTCCTCGTAAGGAATCCCCACGGCAAAAAGCACGGTATAAAAGGCCCAGTACAGTCCCGCGACGAGGAACATTGCCCGCCAGCTTAACTCACACACATTTACATGTACAGGAAGCGGGCTGATCCTGCCATATTTTTGCCATACTACAGCAGGCGCTCAAAGAGGAAAGGCCTTTTGCCAGTTTCGCCAGTTTCTACGGTATTCCATCTACACTCCGGGATTGCCGTGAATGTGCATGGGCAGGACATCCCGCGGTCCACGCCTGACTTCTCACGGTGATCTTGCGATCGCAAAGTCACAGAGCAGATGAGATAAAATCGTGAAATGGTATTGAAATGGTAATTATAGTAATCTCCCCCCTCATACGGTTCAAAATCGTGCGAAACTTGGCAATACATGGGACTGAACTCTTCGTCTCGCGGTTTCGGGAGGTTATTCCACTTCGATCTTAAAGTTACCTCACTACAGAGCCAGGTGCTTGCTCCAAAAGTTCAGGGGCTGAGTTTATGGGTTCGGAGTGCCTATGGGCTTGGAGTGCTGTGCCGTGAGGACAATAGGCTCCCTCTGCACGCCCCACGCTTGTACGTCGCTTCGGGGGGTAGAAGGGGGGTAGAAGGGGGGTAGAAGGGGGTAGAACCCCCTTACTCAGATGCCCTCGAGGATAACCGAGAAGACCCAGATGGCTGCCGTGATGCGCTCTGGCAGCGGCTGCTGGAGGGTGCGAGCTCAAGGCACTCAGCTGATGCCGGCGCCGACCGAGAAGCGAGCAGGAAGTTGGCGGCATGGTCATGTTAGACTTGGAGACCCCCGGGCAGAAAACAGCTGTACTCGCCAGGTTTAGAAGCGGGGGTCAGGGATGTTACAACGTAATCGACTTTGATTTACAACTGGTACTTACCGTATTTATGTATGTATGTGGGAGATGCGAAACTTTGCCAGAATTTGTGGGAATTTAGGGAAAGGGGACAGTAATTACGAATCAAAGTCGATTGCGTTGTGACATCCCTGACCCCCAGCTTCGCTAGGGTGAGGGGTGCTTCTAAACCTGACGAGTATTTGGGCAGAGTGTCCTGAGCTTGAGGCTTTCACGTTCATGGACACGGGTGCGAGGTGCTCATCGACATCCACATTGAGTACCAGGAGCAAAGGTGCCTCTCACGGCATGGCATTGGCATGTTCTGCCAGTACAAGGGAAGGTTTCGGTATGGTTCTGTATGGATAGAACTAGAGGTATCTATGACTCTTTCGTAGTTCACGGGGCTATTGGTACATCTGCTGCTTTCAGAGAGCAGCGCGGCAATGGCATCACGGTTGGCCGCCTGCTGGGATGGTCCGAGGGGGGTAAAAAGGCCCAGAGTCAGAAGCTGGAGACTTGGCTGGGTACTTATGCCGCCCTTCTCCATCTTCTCCTCTGAGCCATCCATCGTGATCTTTCCCACCAAGCACATCAGTCTGCCTTGCGGATATGACCTCTTTGCTCCTGCGCCACCTCCTCATCTGCCAGGTTTGCGCATTTTCCCTCCAGAAACTTCTTGGATCGCAGGCACCGGACATCTCCCGGCGAAGCCCGGGCCAGGGAAGCGCTTTTGTCACAAGTCTTCTCGCAGGACTCTTCACATTACAGCGCGGGTGGTACGGAGAAGATCGTGACGGGGTCTCTGTGCTTCATACGTCTACCGAAGAATCTGGCCAAATCCGGAAACGAGAACCTTCCTTTCTAGATAGGTACCGAGCGCCAGCAGTAGTGTGTAGTGCAAGTCTGAACCTGTATTTTGAGACGCACGCAACTTATCGTGCTGGACAATTCCTTGCCATCTACGACTAGCAACGCGGTCCTGGATGGCACCGTCTGCGAGTTGATGTACCTTGAGGCGCGGGCAGATCGGAGCCCAGGAGAGGAGGTTTAACTTGGAACTTGCTTCTGACTCTGACAAGATTCTCGGATCAAGGTAGACGCGCTGACGCGGTACTACGAGTTCACCTCGCTCCGGGAACTGCTGAGCAACGATCATGACGCACAGAGAGCGTGCTTCGGTGTCTTGACCCATCTCCCCACCGTTGTGGTGTTGTCGTCAAGGTCCAAGGCGCTCTGCCTGTAACAGGCATGTCGTGGGGGAGTCCTGGGTGTTGGAATGGCTGCGAGGACCGCTTTTGGTGAAGATAACGTGATGGTGAAGAGGGACAACTCAGTACATATACCCGTCACTGCCAACCAAACAACCTACAACCCATGTCCCCACATGCCAGTGAGACGATGAGCAGTTGTGAGCGGCGGGTGATATGATCATGTCATGTTTTCAACCACAGGAGGTATCAAAGGGGCAGGATGTCTCCAAGGGGCAAGGCAGCCGACGGCAATGTCGAATGTGGCTACGTACTTGATTGAAGAAGTACAGATAATGAAAAGCTCTGATCACAGAGTCTGCACACAAGTGTCTTCAACATGAAGCTGTCTTGACTGAAACGCCTGCCGTGACGACAGTGAACATGACGATAACATCATCACTGCGAGCCCCTTACATCGTAACGGTGTCCCTCAGTTTTGAAACCGAAGCATGGGACCGAAAGATGAAAGGAGACCGATGAAAAGAAGAGGGAAAATGAGGCAATGGAAGGAAAAGGGGATACGTGTTGACTTTAAATGAAGTGCTTGCTGTCTGTATCCAGTCTCGTAACTGCCGATTGACGTTATCAGACATCTGATTCGTCATTCAAAGTTCTCTCCAACGACCTCAGCAGACTTGCCTCCTGTGCTTCAAGTTCATGTGCAGATGCAGATGATAGGAGATGTGCAGAATAGCCTCGTAGACGGGCCCGAGAAGGCTTCTTCTGGGTCAGGTGGTAGGCATAAGACACCGGACACTTGTGCACCCAAGTCACACCAGATACCTTTAGTGTTCTAGGATGTCGGTTATCTTGGTCGTCTGTAGGCCTCCAGTTTTAGCAGTGTCCTGTCAGGCTTCCACACTGAACTGACCGGGCACTTGCCTCGTGATAACCTCTTCGACAGAGACCACTCATGTAGAGCAGCTCAGAGCCTACCAGCATGCGTGCAACACTTCACACATGAGCTTGTGGTTGGGCTTTGCACTGGACACGCGTGGAATGCATGACTTGCTTCCATGGTGACTAGCTGCCTTCGACTGTGTTCGTCATTAGAAGAAGGCAGTGCTGCAGGCGGCCTCTCGAAAGTTCGGACGAGGTTCCGCAAGGTTCTCGGAATGCCTGGGTATTTAGCTCCTCCTCTTGCTCTTATATTTCTCACTCTTCCTTCCTGCCTCTTCCTCTTCTTCTTTGCGTTGTCTCTTCTTCCCCCTTCTCATCTCTTCCTGTCCTGTCCTCGTTGTCCTTCTTCTTCTCCTCGTCCTTCTCCTCGTCCTCGCCTTCTTCTTTCCTCTCTCCCTTTTCTCTATCTAGGAGGACCCGGGTCCAGGTACCCAAGGCCTGAGAGAGCTCAGTGTCATGTTTCAAGGAGCTCATGGATCGTTCCGTGGGTTTTGGAGGTCCAGAATAAGGAAGAGAACCCAGAACTCTGGTCAAAGAAAAAGATAAACTTAGACAAAGACATTGTACACTTGTTCGTCTTTTCAGTCCTGAACGGTATCTTAGAATAGGTAACTTGGATCGTTGATGAAGGGTGGAAGAGACAGAAATACCTGCTACCGGGTTTTTTCAGGGTCACTTGAGACGCGGGGTTCTACCCAGGAGCAGTTAAAAGGAGGCTTGTGCTTGGTGGAAGCAGCTCCTGTCTGGAAGGGAAGGCCAGATGATCGGCCAGTGGTAGTTAGAGCTGGCATGTCTACTCTTTGGAGTCAAGGACACACTCACGCCATCTAGACACAAACTAGCAGTACCACCGCTCATTGTCGACTCTGACTGTCTATGCCAAGTCAAGTTCACAAGGTGAAGCAGGCAGAGCAACCTCACGCCAGCGGCCAGATGATCTGTTCGAGCTGATTTTGAGTATCTAGCTAGAGGAACAGTGAGGGAGGCACCAATAAAGTAGAACCAGGGGTTACGATGATGGAGAGACAATGACAAAGGAAATCGAAACGTACAAGAATGAGCGTGACATTATTACATCCTTCGTCTGTTGAGGCCATGTAGCAACCAGAGTGTCTGTGGAGGAGGCAATAGGGTCTTAAGATCACTTCCGACTATGTTGTCGTTTCTTCTGTCCTTACCACTTTGGGTCAGAAGGTCTGTCTGGTACCCAAGCTCTACCACGTGCAGTGGTTCTGCGAGGCAGAGTTGGAGTAGAGGACAGAGTCTTCGTCACACCCACGGGCATGTCTTGTTCGTCTTTGTTTCTTTTTCTTTGTCCTTTCTCTTCGTTGTTCAAGGGACGGAGGGGATCGAGCGATCGTCGGCACTACGGTCGGTATGTCGACGCGGTATCGTTGGGTTGAGGGCGTCGAGGAACCGGTGTCTGGTACGGTAGATAGGAATGTATGTAGGAGAAAAGGGACTCTTTTGTTGTGTGTCTAGAGAGACTCGAATGGCTGGGAAAAGTAACGACAAAGAGGATAGTTGAAGGAGAGGACAAGCAGCTTGCTCGAAGGGAAAAAAGACGAGTGAATACCAGGAGAGCAATGCCGTGGGGTCGGTCAGTACGGAGCTGCTCGGATGCCCAGTCCTTCCGAACGGCACTCGGCTTGACGGAAGGCGTTGATGTGGCAACGCTGTAATTATAGAGACGGCGGTCCTGGTTTATGGAAAGGAAAAATACCCAAATAGAATGGAAAATGGGGCAAAGAAAAGCTCTGGGGAATGAACAATGAGACAAGAAAAAGGGAAAAAAAAAAAAAGAAAAAGGGAAAAAAAAAGACGCTTGGACATGCTCGGGTATCTTAAGGCAGGGAAATAGGGCTAAGGGCTTGCCCTGCATGAGAAAACACTCCTTGGAGATGGCCGAGGAGGAGAGCAAGGTCCTGAAGTCCTGCATCCTAACTTCGTGATACAGGACATCTTCCTAGCCCTTTTTCTGCGGCTGCGGATCAGCCGGTAGAAGCCTCAACTCCAGACAGAGCGCCTGGATCAGAACAGTTCAACTGCCCGGGCAAGGTGCTATCACCTCCCACACATGGCCCAGGTTTTCTAAAATGCATGCAAAAAGAAATTGTTCCTACCGGTTGACTTGCCGTCTCTGACGCCCTGTATAAACGCACCCCATCTCTCGGTATAACCTCGTTGTCCTTTGATTCGAGGTGTTTGGGGGGAGTCCACAGCGAAATTCATCGCGTCCGTCGCTAGGCTGCAAGGCGTGCTTTTGTAGATCGGTTGTCGTGCTTCTGCTTGCTTCATATGGAAGCGGCTTGTTGAGGAACTGCCTAGGTATGCCCGGTCCTAGTGTTCGCCATCGTCGTTGTTATGTCGGTTCCCACGATGGGTGGCAGTCGTAGTTGGTACAGCAAGATGGTATGCTGTTGTAGATACGGAAATGATGCTTCGGGCTCTGTGTGGGGGTAGATGACGAGAGCAGGATGGGGGAGAGGTCGCGATAAAAAGGCGGCCGAGGCCAACCGCATCAGAATTTCTGTGCGGAAGCAAAAATCAAGAGGCAACGTGCCTGCATGAGCTTGTCGCCAGCGTTATGGGAAGTGGTGGGCTGGCTTGAAAGATTGATATGGCGGCGTAGACTGCGAGGTAGTCGAGAAGCAACCACTTGACGTGACTCGCCAGATGGAGGGCAACGCTGCGGCGACTCATGTTATGCCTGTCAGGCTCCTCTGCACTCAATGTACCTTGGGGTATGGCAAGGGGCTACTCCGAGAACGAACATAGGACCTGAAGCACACCACTGGAGTCATCGTCATCACTGTCGTGAACTGCCCAGGCGTCTTAGCCTGGACGCATGTTAGCCAACTCCTCCATTATGTTGATGCTCCATGGGCAAGCACGTACCTCCTTGAACATGGTGCGGCACATGTTGGCAGTCTTGTGCCTAGGCGTTGATGATAGGCCATAGGGATCGGATATAGCATCTCGGCCGCTCAGTTGGGTCATACGTAGTGTTGTCTCGCCCTCCAAAGGGTTGATGCATCTGTGCCATAGCGGTACGTCCCGTCTTCGTCGTATCTTCTGGCGTGCACAGGCTGGTAGACACTGTCAAGTGACTACCAAACAGTGTTTTGTTCTGGTAATGTGCCGGGCTGTTGAAACCCGCCAATCTTTCGGCGATGGAAGACGGTGCATGGAATGACCAGTCTTTGATCCATAGTGTTAAGGACGGCGTGATGTCTTGTGCCCTTGTTGACGATGTAAAACCTCGCGCAGCCTCCGTGCCATCAGAAGCCTAGGGGCTATTGTTAGTCCTCGCTTCGTGGGCCAAGTTATGAATAAGGGTGTACTTTTAGAAGATCATCAACCAACTACCTGTCGAATGACGAAGTGTTGCATGTCGAAGCCAGAGCCATCTGCAGCCGAGTCATCGTTGGGAGGCAAAAAGTAAACAAAAAAATTGGGGCCACTGAACGGAACAAGGACAACACCACCACATGTCGGGAGGACCCGTTGGTGTGGCTGGCCGAGCAGAGTTGGCGAACAGACAGGAATTGTCAGCCTCACTAACCGGTATACTCGGCCGTGCCGAACTTCAAGAACTTTGGTCCCGTTAGCAGCATAAGGTATTCTATTAAACAGTGATGCAGAGCAGGGTGTTTGGGGAACGTGCAGTTGACCAGTCTGGCTTCTTCAGCCCTGCAGAAAATTCTGCTGCGTGGATGAAAGTGGACCGAGTGGACGTGAGAGTTGACTTACCGGAGCAGTCACTCAAACTGATATAGTAGCGCGGTGTCAGGTCGAGGTAATTATTGAGTTGTAGCTTGGGCAAAAAGAATACGGCGACAGAAAAGAGAAAGAAGAGAAAGAGGGGAAAAAAGTAGGGCAGAGAGCAGAAAGAATAAGAAGGGACTGATACCGGTGGCCATACTAGCTTTGTAGCCGTTGAAAAGTCCGCCGAGGAGCAACTGGCAGTGTAACGGTGACAGAGAAAATTGTTCGGGCAACCAAAATATAATGAACAAATATCGAAATGGTAGAAGCTAAGAAGGCCAAAGTCAGAAGATAGATTAGAAGGGAGAAGAAGAGAAGAAGGGAAAATGTTTCAGCCAGTTCTTGAATGTACCCAGACCGGAGTGACGTGTGGATCATGTTGTGAAATGTCATGAGGCAACGGCCTGCTCTGATTCTATAGCTTCCGTTGTTGGGATAAGCGGTCGTTAGTAGCAGAGAAATGTGTCACTCGCGCATTTCTCGAGAGCCCGAACCAGCGGGTACAGATACCACTTTCTCTTTCAAGTGTCCATAGATCAAAGCTACATACCTTTGGTACGCATTCCTTGAAACGCCTGTGACAATATACCCTGCGTCCGAGTGCAGCACTGCCTCCAGCTCCACCAACGTTACTATATAACAAGTCCAGTATACGCGTGTTCACAGTTCCTCTCACTTGCTCTTCGAGTATCCTAATCAATCCTCGCCCTCTTGCTCTCTCCCTGTTCTTCCTTCTCCCCACCACCCTCAGCCGAACCCTCCACATCCTCTCTCCTCCTCACGGTACCAGCACCCTCACCAAGCTCTCCACTGACACCACCCTCTTCTTCTTCTCCTTCAATGTCAACCTCAACCTCCTCCTCGCCACCAATCCAGTTTCCATGTTCGTCAAAGTACTCGTGAACATTATCCGCTGTGATCCACCCGGAACTACCAGGCATCGGCGGCGGCAGACCTCCTGAGCTTGACCCCGCAAACACGCCCTGGAACCCTTCGATGGCGTCGCCCTCAAAGATTATCCTGTTGTCATCGTATTCATCATCTTCATCGCCCTCGGCGGGGTCGGGGTTGAGGTCGGCGCATGCGGTGATGGCCTTGAAGAGTTTTGTCGCCTCGTTGTCAGGTTGTTTCTTGCCGATTGTTGATTCTGCCTCCTCGGTTTCGGTTTGCGCAGCTTCGGTGGCAGAAGCAGAAGCAGTACCTGCAGGAGCGGTTGGGGGGATGAGGGTAAGCTCGACAGTCTCGAAGTCGTCGTCGTCGGCGCCGCCGTCGGGAGAGAGCTCGAGCTGGAGGAAGACGGAGGGGTACTTGGTTTCGCCAGTGCCGATGGTCTTGATCGCGTGAATGCTAATCACGGGGTACGGGATCTCGAAGCCGACTTCAGCGGAAGGGGAGAATATTGTGAGGTTTCTGTACAAAGAGGACGGGTCGGGTTAGCTTCTGATC
The DNA here is from genome assembly GCF_033870435.1 of Sordaria macrospora. Lineage (NCBI taxonomy): Eukaryota > Fungi > Ascomycota > Sordariomycetes > Sordariales > Sordariaceae > Sordaria > Sordaria macrospora. Next base: position 4,495,162 of record NC_089372.1, on the reverse strand, counting down.
ATGCGGGTGAGGACCTTGACGGCTCTGGAGCAGATGAACGTACTGGGAATTGACATAGAGATCTACTTTCTGCTCGACGGCCTCCTCAGCACCCTCGCGCAAGGCCGCGCCCTCAGGAGCTGTAGGTGCAGTCTCGAGGTCGGCCGGGAAGAAGGGCAGCTTGCCGCGCTGCGACTTGGGGATCCAGGCCTTTGCGCCGGTCGCATGGTAGTAGAGAACGGGCTTTCCGCCGAAGAATGTCTCGGGGGTTTGTTGGAGGTGCTCCTCGAGGGGTTTAAAGTCTGCGAGCGCAGGCGGCGTCCGAATCGTGGTGGGTGCCATCTTTGGGTGTTTGTTTGTTTTGTCGAAATTACGTACAAGTTACAGTGGTACAGACGCGAAGCTTGAAGTTGAAGCTGCCGCTGAGCTCCAGAAGCTCTGGGCGATCTTTAGTGGGGTCGAATTGCTTCATTATGGGGCTTATCAGTTTATCGTTCCCGCTGTGGGAATGACCCTTGCAGCTCCATTGGCACTCATCATCGCTGACTCCAAAGTCCAACTTGTACCAAAACATCCCCGCGTCTCCAAGTTCAATAACATTCAGATTGGTTCCTTCAACTGGGACGGAAAGCCGAACAAGACTTACGATACAACCTGTGTCTTTCCAATTGGCACACCTCGAATTAACCTCACCATTTTGCAGACACACAACACTCGAGCGCTCCATTCCATCCTCAGCCTCTCGTCCTGGTCCCAGTCGTCAAGGTCCTCCTCCTCCGCCGGGCAAGAACACCACCTGAACTGGAACTTCATCTTTCTCAGCCTCGCAGCCTCTTAGCCTTCCACATCACAACCGCCAAAATGCACGACAACCGTAAGTCCACAATCCTCCTCCTCCAAATTAGCCCCTTTCCAACTCTTTCTCTCTCACAATCCCATGACTAACACCCCCACTCTCTCCTAGGAACCCACCCCCTCCTCCAACAACTCCCCCTAACCGTCTCCCCCTTCGTCTCCCTCCCGTCCTCCGCCACGCTCCCCTACACCTACAAGCCCATGCCCAGCGCCTTACCACCCTCCACATCCGGCGTCGGCATCGGCGTCGGCATCGGCGTTGGCGTCAACACTTCCAGCCAAAACCACTCCTCCTCAGAAGGAAACGACCCAACAACAACAACAACAACAACAACAACAACAACAACAACAACAACATCCACGTCCTCCTCCAACCTCAACAAGCCAAAATACATCATCTCCCCCACCTCCGGCCACGCCGCCCACCCAGACGACATCATCGCCTCTTGCCAAGCTCTGCAAGCGCACGTCGCAAAGCTACAATCAGACGCAGGCGCGGAACTCAAAGCTCTGGAGGAGAGGATCAAGAAGAGGGAATTGGCGGAGAAGAGACGGGTGGCGCCGGGGTGGCTGGATAGTGAGGCTAGGCTGTTGGAGCCGGAGCGGAAAGGTGGGCTTTCCAAGAGAGGGAACGGGGCCAGTTTGTTGGATGCGCAAGATGGCGAGGGTGACGAGCAGCAAGGAGGAAATGGGGGGAAGGATGGGGGTATTGCTGGGTTAACTCAACGGTTCAGCGCGCAAGGGTTCGGATTGGGGCAGGCTGGTTATGGAGGACAAGGAAACGGGGGGCCAACTGAGATGGCGGTGCCAGATCAAGGGGAGGAACTGGATAGGACATTTGGGGTTGTCGGGATGGGTCAAAGATGATGTGTTGGAGTTGCGTCACGGGATCCGGTACTCGTCTGGGTCTGCCTAGCTGGCTGGGTTTCGGGGTCTGGGCAAGCGGCAATGGGGTCACCTTATGCTTTTTAAAAAAAACTTCAAAGTTGCTGGCTTTTGGCTCTCACGTACATGTTCCAACTTTGAGATCTCACTGGACGGGGCAAGAAAGCGTATGCCAATTACATATCAACGCAGATCCGAGGGCACGTTTGGAAAGATCGCCCAGCACCAAATGTAAATGGGTTTGAACTTTTGTGGCAGGCTAATCGCAATAGACACGTCTGATGCGAACAGTGATATTGTGCTAACTGAAGGCATGGTTGGTCACATCGACATTGACACCCAGCCCGATGGGCTCTCGAATATCTTTGTCCACAAGTGCGCCAACAAAGCTACTCTACAGACATAGTAAGACTGATAAACCATCGACGATGCCACCTCTCCGCCAAAACTGCAACAGGTCCAACGGCAGTTCCGTCCACATCAAGCTACCAAGAACCCTTCCGCAAAGCACATGTCATCTTTGGGTGGTTTTTGCAAGTCCATTTTTTTTCTGCGCACCACGATCAGGCCTATCCATGATAGCCTTCGCCTATGGTCGCAAGGCAGTGGCGCCGTGTTAGCCGTCCCTCCAAACTAGGGCCCAAAGAAACAGGAATCGAACCCGCCCAGCTCATACACAGCGGCACACCTCATTCTCAAAACACGCTTGACATGCTCTGAGAGGGGATGACGAGGGAAATTCCGCCGCCATCCGACACCCAGGCGCCATCCACAAAAACTCTATTAAAAAAAAATGGCGCCCAGGTCCGGGCCAAGACACTTGGTCACCGGCGATCGATTGTCCGAAAGTTCGGTATTGTCTGTCTTTGGTCTCATCCAGATGGTCAACGCAGAATACATTAGATAGCTTTTCCAAGCTTGCAATCTGCGTGTTGCATGTGAGCACCCTTCGGCGACGGCCGATCGCAGGAATATGATCATAGCTGCGGAAAGACACTTTGCACATCAGCTACTTGCGAGGACCAAACTCCTGTCCAACTGTGTTTAAAAAACACAGTTGGCGGGGATGGTGGGGTCGCCTGTGAAAGGAGAGGTTAGAGGGTACGATCGCCTCTACTCTCATCAAACTCCCCCGTGGTAGTCCTGTCGGGTGGACCCCCTACCGCCGGTCGGAGGATCCCTGAGGCCTATGATTCGGGATGATCAGTCCGTCATTGCAAGGCCGGCCCTTTGACAAGACTTATGGTTGCGTCTCTGCGTTTGCTCTGAATGCTGTCGAAAGAGTATCTAGTCGTTTTCGCGAACATGGGTGTGAGTAACTGGCGCGAAAAGGTGGAATCAACATTCAGGTTCCCGGGCGGCACCGCGTGGAGGTGCAGAGGCCGACTTCGCCGCCCTCACAAGTGATGCGGGGTGAGGACGGTGCTGGAAGATGCCCGTGGTTCTGAAGCGACCAGCGAGACTGCGTGATTCGTGCAAGTGTGCGACAGTGCTGCTTGAAGAGGGGCAACGATAGCCAAGGGACATGCGAAGGGAGAGGCGCTTCTTGTCTGTACTGGTGCCACGAAGATCGCCATCCTTGAAAGGCCTTGGTGAAGAGTCGCCAGGTTGTCAAGCGACTCGTCCCTGCGCTCAGCTACCAGGTGGTCGATTGTCGCAACACTGATCTGCATGTAAGACCGAGGTCAGCTTCCAGCACGAACGAGTGATGTGTGGTCCACTGGTGTGGGAGCAGAGACATACGATATTGGAGGAGTCACCGGATGACTTGGATTGAATCACGCCGATGACGGACTTGTCCTCAACACCAGACCAGAGTCGATGACGGACTTGTCCTCAACACCAGACCAGAGTCGATGACACGCTCTGTGCTGAGGACGAAATCGCACTGGGAAGAAGACTGGACCGTGACCCAAAGCAATGTCGACACGCCTGAACAAGACCCTGAAGAAGAGTAAGTGAAGGCAACTAGGCTGCTGACGGAAGGCTGATAGATATCGTATGGTTGGTCCTTATGAGTTGAAGGTTGATAAGGTCCGAGACGATGGAGGTCGGAGGAGGAAAGTAAGACCGTGTTGATGAAATGTCGCTGATGTTGTGCAACGCGTGGGATGCGGAGACTGAGAAGAGAGCGTATCGAACGGGAAAAAGTGAAGTGAAGTTTGAGCAGAAGATAAAAGTTGGAGGGAGAAGGGATCTTATATAGAGGGGAGATGTGTGCCGTGAATGGCGGATCCACAAAGAGTGAAGTGATTGTTTGATGATGACGGGATGGAGAGGGAAACAAACGGATCAAACAGAGATGGGGGGCCCAGAATAAATACGCCAAACCCTTCGTCCCCTACCCTGTTTCTTCCTGTCTTGGTCGAATCCTTTTCCTTCCTCAGTGTCTTGGTTCTTTCCCCGTGGACATCGTTGCCTTCCTTCTGTCTGGCGAGGCGCTTTCTGAACTCTTTAAGAGCTCCTTCCTGTCATAGAGTTCTGTGTGTGAAATCGCAGGTGTCGCTCGTCGCTGAAGCCGGAAAGCACAGACCAACAAACGCCCAAACACGAAGCCGTCATGCGGGGCATTCGTAGCTGGACCGGGTCTTGGCAGCGGGAACCAAACAGCCGCCAAGGTCCACTTGCCGCATCACGAAATTTACGGCACGTATCGTACTTGACCGTTGCACTGTAATTTCATCATTACCATGCAGGCATGGAAGTTCAATTCCCATTTGATTCTGAACTTTATTCCATCTTCCTGGTTTCGTTGTCCGTACTTATCTTTCATCCTTGAGCCTTGCATTCCATGCCAACCCGATATTAGCTGCTTACACTCCCGCGCCCACGCCCACCATGCCGCCAGCTAAGAGCATGACGGCCAACCCGGTCAAGGCACCGCGCTACCGCGCCGGCAAGCCCACTGGCGTCGACTCCGAATCCGAATCCGACAACGTTTCCGAAGCCGAGGAGGAGGTCCCCAAGAAACCTCCCACGCGGAAGGCGCCAGCGCCAAAGTTCCACAATGCAGCGGGTCCCGGTCGAATCATCAGTCGTGGCAACGATGGCAAGATCAACTTGAAAGCCGTCGGGATAGGTAGCAACGCCCAAGACGACGAGGAAGAAGAGAAAAGGCGACGGGCAGCAGCTGCGAAGGCACGCATCGCGGCCGAGCAGAAAGCAAGAGAGGAAGGGTTCGTGACAGAGGAAGAAGGCGAAGAGGAAGAGGAGGAAAGTGGCAGCGAGGAGGAAGAGTCGGAAGAGGAAGAGAGCTCAGAAGAGGAGGAAGCACCGAGGCGGTTGATGCTGCGACCAAAGTTCATTCGCAAGGCCGACCGCGAAGCTGGGGTAACCGCATCCAACTCGACCTCAACAGGGAAGAAGTCAACACCCGAAGAAGACGAAGCAGCTACCGAAGAGGCCCGCCGCCGCGCCGCCGACGAGATGGTCGAAGAACAAATCAAGAAAGACATCGCCGCCCGCGCCGCCGGCAAGAAGCACTGGGACGACGACACCGACCCAGAAGACGACCACGTCGACGACACGGATGATATCGACCCCGAAGCCGAATATGCTGCCTGGAAACTGCGCGAGCTGAAGCGCGTGCGTCGCGAACGCGAGGCCATAGAGGCCAAGGAGAAGGAACTCGCAGAGATCGAGCGCCGGAGAAACCTCACGGAAGAAGAACGCCGCGCCGAAGACGAGAAACACCTGCAGCAACAAAAGGAGGAGAAAGAAGGCAAAGGGAAGATGGCGTACATGCAAAAGTACTTCCACAAGGGCGCTTTCTTCCAGGATGAGAGCAAGGAGATGGGACTGGATAAGCGAGACATTATGGGCGCGAGGTTTGCGGACGATGTCAAGAATCGTGAGTTGTTGCCCAAGGCGCTGCAGTTGAGAGACATGACCAAGCTCGGAAGAAAGGGCGCCACCAAGTACAGAGATCTCAAGAGCGAGGACACGGGACAGTGGGGCCGTCTGCATGACAACAGGCCGGGCAGGGAGTTTGACAGGTTTGGAGATGAAAGATTCCAGCCTGACGGCCCGCGAAGGGATCAGTACGGCGATAGGGGTGGTGATGGGCCGAAGGGCTCCAATGCCATTCCTCTGGGTGATCGCAAGAGTGCTCCTGAGAGATCAAGGGGTGATGACAGATCGCGTGGCGAGGATTGGTATAGAGGTGATAGGGATCGCGACCGCTCTCGGGACCGTCACCGTGACAGGGACGGGGACAGAGACCGACACCGGAATAGGGATAGGTATGGTGGTCGTGACCGCGACCGACGCCGGGATGATGATTACAAGGAGAGGCGCCGGTCCCCGTCCCCAAGACGTGATCGTGATCACAACCACAATGAGCGGAGGAAACGGTCACCCTCCAGGGAGCGAGACCGGTACGACAGCGACAAGCGAAGAAAGGTGGACACTAGGTAACCTATGTCTTGCCTACCTGCGGTCTCCTCGGCTCATGCAAGGACTCCTTACGTTTTTATCGAGGTATCAGCAAGTTGGATGTGCATACTTTTTTCCATTCCGACGCCGAACCACCTGGTTATACCTAACCTAATGCCAATGCCAAACATAATACAAAAACAGATTCATACTTCCACTTTCCACATCATCAAGACATGTCTACGAACCCCCAAACTTTCATTCATACCCCATTCAAATCCTGGTAACTTCCACCCTCGCCCTTTCAAAGACCCTATGGGCAAGCATCCCGCCCGGTGCAGCATCCGCCTCCGACAGCTTTGGCGGATACAGTGTCATCCGGGCATATGTACCAGCTCGCTTGCGTTGTGACAGATACCCGGGGTTGATGACCAAGACACTTTCAATGACCTAGAAAGGGGATGGAAGTCAGCAACTGCACACATCGCGGGAAGAGAAAAAGTAAGGCACCACGAAAAACATACCTTTGCAAAAGGCGGCAACGCGCTCGGCACAATCAACACATCAGGGCGCACATTGACCATTTCGCCTAGCTTCAAGTAACTGATATCCAGCATCGCGCCCGGCGCCGCCTGCCCATCAATCACCTGCCTACCCGTCTTCGGCAGCTTCGTCCGATCGGTCGGCGGGAATAGCGGGAAGTAATGCCTCTGCTCGATCAGGTACCTGGCCACCCTCGACAAGCCATTGGTATCCTCCACCGAGCCGCCGATCAACTCCTCGTGCTTGAGCTCCCACAGCGCGTCCTGGCTGCTGATGCCCACCACCGTCTCGTTGAGGCTGAGCGTCATCGGGTTGCCGATGATCTTGACGCTCTTGTGCAGACCGAGCTCCTTGCGGGGAAAGGCGTCCTGCGGCCAGGAGACGTGGCGGTCGATTACGTCGCGCACCGAGGGAACGAGGAGGATGGTTACGTTGGGGTTTGCGGATACAAGGCGGTTCAGCGCGGGTGAGATGAGGTATTTGAAGACGGTGCTCATGGTGGCTGCATCGGGGTCGTAGACGGCTTCCTCGGGGAGGTCAAAGTCGCCCGAGGCGATGAGGGGGTGCTCGGCGTCGATGAAGGGGCCGGCGAGGATGACGGCATCAGCGTAGGTATCTGCTGCCTCGTTGATGAGAGTGTGGAGAGGTTCGAAGTCAAGGTTGTCGTCGGCAGTGTAAGGGCCAGAGGCGAAGATGACGTTGAGAGGGATGGGGTTTTCGTCGTCGGTGTCCATGGCGTCTGGACCGCCCCGTAGCCTGTTACGGTGTGCTGCCATGGTCTCTAGGGTAGAGGCAGCGTTGAGCATGAGAGGCATGCGCAAAACTTCGTTGACGGTGAACTCGCGCCCTGTGGTGTTGGTTCCGCGTAATGCGACGATCTGTCCGGGGAAGAACTGGTAGCCCCTGAGCTTGCTGACGTTTAGGGGTACTCGGAAACCGCCGCCCATCCTCCTCGACGTCTCTAATACCAGAGAAGCGGCATTGAGCTTGCCTTCAGACGAATCAGAAGCAATGCGCCCAACTGCCACAATCTCTGTAGTACTCTGCATGGCCGCGCTGCCGACTGCAGATTCGTCCAACTTGTGATGTTGCAGCACCAATGTCGTGAAGTCGTCTATCCTGTCGTCCAAAATTTCTGATGTTTCGGAAAGCTTCACTGCTAGTGGCTTGTAGCCCAGCTTCTTCTGATCGGAGGCGGCAGTAAGCTTGATGCGGGACTCGCCAAAGGGGGCGATAGGTGGTTCGGGTGCAGGGAGGTTTTCGTTGAGGATCTCGATCACTTCGCCGGCGTTTGGTCTGTCTTTGAAAGATGATGGTCTTGGAAGGGTTAGCAAGGACACATCTGCAAGGTCTTGGGCTTGACATACGGAATAGCACCCATGGCATCTAACTGTGCCTCCAGCTTCATTGGCGAACTCACGGGCTCGTTCTTCAAGCGGCTAATGGGAGTCCCCATTGGTGTCTTCCTGGCCGAGCCGAGCTTTACTGCCCGTCGAGCGGCCGGTGTTGTGAGTCCATCGAGCATACCAAATACATCGCCATTGTTCCTCGCTCCTGGTCGTGGTGTTCCTCCTTGTCGTTTTTCGGTCTTGACTTGCTCCAGCGCCTGCGCTCGGTTTGCTCGTTCTAGTGTATCTTGTAGGTCTTGCTTGAACTTGCGAACAGTGGACATGGACATCTTGGGCTGGTCCATGTCCATCTTGATGCAGTATGACTCCCACTTGAAGAACATGTCTTGCACGTCGAGTTCGTGTAGGCGCATGATCGATTGGAGCTCGTAGATGACATCGGGTGACAGCTCGGTGTTGGCAGCGCCGAAGCGCTCGTTGAGCTCGGCCACGACTGGATCGGCCATGATTGATTGCTATTGTGGTGTTTGCGCTGGCCCTTTTCTCGGGTGTTCGGTAGGTCGATGCGATGCCTTCCAGAAGAATAGGGCTTAAGGTTATGTGGTCGCAAATCGAAGGGCGCAGTCAACAAACAAAGTTACCGGGTATTACACGAAGATGATCATGGAGGGGAAGCATACATTTGGAGACGCGCCATGAACCGCGCCGTAGAAATCAATTAACGCCAAAACACGCTAAGCCAATTGACAGGGTTGGGCCTTGTGCTCTGAGGGTGTGACGATATGGAGCTCAGGGGGTCTGTGGCTGATGTGTGGCTTCCTGAAGCGCTAACGCCAAAAATTGGGAAAGCGCTTCGATGCAAGTTTGAGAGATGTGTGCCTGCACGTTGCAAACGGATCGTCCCACGTGAACAGACGGAAAGTGTCCATCAAGGTGCATTGCTTCACGAAGGCACAAAAAGATTGACAAGTTCGGTTGGTGACATCTTGAAAATAGCATATCTTCTTAATATTTTCCCACAAATCTTTCATATCTGGATATCAAGTCTTGGCTTTTCTTCGGTTCAGTCGGATAGATGTTCGCCAATTTCCGTGATCATCGAAGCTATTTGAGGCCAGCAATCAAAACCCCTAATTCGGCTGTGGCTGATACATCGTCGGCCGCTTGAGATTGGGCTGATGACATCGTCCAATTCCACTACACTTGCACTTCGCCCTATCTCAACTTTCTTGTCCTAAACCAGTTCCTACATCTTCTTGCTTTTTCCTGCACTTTCTGATCTTGTTTAACCTACGCTCTTTAATTCCAACTTCTTCACCACACCGCTCACTCAAAATGGCCACCGTCCTCAAGGTCCCTATTGCTTCTCCAACCCCTGACAGCCAGCCCAAGCCTCAAGCGCCGCTTACGGCTGATCAGCAGGAAAAGTACAACTGGTTGCTCGAGCAAGTCAAGAACTGGAAGGAAGTCCCAGCAACCGAGGGCAAGACCGGTCCCCTCACCGACAGGGAGAGGTTCTGGTTGACTCGGGAATGCCTTCTCCGCTACCTGCGCGCAACTAAATGGAACCAGAAGGAAGCTGAGAGGCGCGTCCTGGGCACGCTTACGTGGAGGAGAGAGTATGGCGTCGAGGAGTTGACCGCGGACCACATCTCGCCCGAGAACGAGACCGGTAAGCAGATCATCTTGGGCTACGACAAGGAGGGCCGCGTATGCCATTACCTGAACCCCGGTCGCCAGAACACCGAGGCCTCTCCTCGCCAAGTCCAGCACCTCGTCTTCATGCTCGAGCGCGTGATCGAGCTTATGCCTCCTCAGGTTGAGACCCTGTCCCTACTTATCAACTTCAAGTCGAGCAAGTCCAGGTCCAACACGGCTCCCGGCATCGGTCTGGCTCGCGAAGTTCTCAACATCCTTCAAAACCACTACCCTGAGAGACTCGGACGCGCTCTCATCATCAATGGTACGTTTACGCGCTGAGGAATTTCTGAATCCTGATAACTAACCAATCACAGTTCCCTGGATCGTCAATGGCTTTTTCAAGCTCATCACGCCCTTCATCGACCCCCACACCCGCGAGAAGCTCAAGTTCAACGAGGACATGAAGAAGTACGTCCCTGCCGAGCAGCTCTGGACCGAGTTCAACGGCAATCTCGAGTTCGACTACGACCACGCCACGTACTGGCCCGCCCTACAGAAGATGTGCGCCGAGAAGAAGGAGGCCAAGTACCAGCGCTGGGTTGCCAGTGGCCAGCAGATTGGCGAGTTGGAGGATTACATCACCGGTCATGCCCAAGTTGGTGTTGCTGGTCCTGTTACCGCTGCCACCTCTGCTCCTGAACCCACTCCTGCCGCATCTGCATCTGTGCCGGCTGCTGAGTCCGAGGCTGTCCCTGCTCCTGCTCCAGTTGCTGCTCCCGTACCAACAACTACGGAGGCTCCCAAGGAGGCGCCAGTACCGGCTCCCAAGGCTGTCGTTGCTGCGGAACCAACACCCGCGGTGGCGCCTGTGGAGGAGAAGAAGGAAGAGGACAAGCCAAAGGTTGTCGCGCCAACTGAGCTTGGGGAGACGACTGCTTAGAAGGTGCGCTCGGTTGTCAAATGGACGGTTTTGAAATTAGTCGCGCTGAGTTTAGGTAAAGAGTAGAACGAGGAGCTTTTGTTGCATATTTTTGATACCAATCATAGAAAGCTAGGCGCCATTGGGGTGTTTCTGGTCAGTTAGACACTATAGAAGGCGAAGCATAATAATAGTTATATTTGAAGGAAGAGCTGCCGTTTGCGGTGAACTATATGTCAGACTCGAGACTAAGCTTGGTCTTGTTGGTAGAGAAGGGCTTAATAATCTACTGAGCAATGATCTAGAGACACTTGAAGACATCTTTCATATATGTGATCCGCCGTTTTAAGCCCTATAACGGAACGGAACATTTTACAATGCCAAACCCATCTAGCTAGAATCTGAACATGATAACATCTAAGTAACAATCCAACAAACTCCAACTTATTCTCATACAAGTAAACAGATACAACCATCAAACTTCAACAGCTTCCAACAACTCACCCACACAACCCAGCCTTTCGTCCCAACCTCCTCGCTTCGAGCCCGTGCTGCCCGTGTGCTAAACCTGAAGGAAGCACAGCCAGTCATTCATTCCCTGTACAGCAGTATCGAAGCATAGCAAAATGTAAAAATAGATATTTACTTCGACCGCACCCAATTGCAGTACCTCACTGAAGACGAGGCACATCTCGGTATTTGTGTTGCCTTTTCCCGCTCCTTCTCCCTTCCTTTGAACTTACCCGCGTGTAAGGCATTCGAGGTAGGTGCGAGTTGCTGTCTTTCTTTCTTTTCCTCTTTTCATTCCTTTTCTTCTTTTCTATGTCTTTTGTTTCCCTTTTTCTTTGTCTGTTATGGGCAGGTTCGTTCTTTTCTCTGTACATTATCTCACCACGAGCTGATACTTGCTGCTCCTTCTATTTGTAGCCCTTACCAAGGTGGCAGCACCCAGCCGGTCTAATTGGAAGTTACAGTCTCGTTTTCTGTTTTCTTTGGAGCCTATTTCTGCAGAACCTTCGCTCTTTCCTCTTTATTTGCTTTTTATTTGCTTTTCATTTCCTTCAATCTCACACCACCCTCAACTATCCGTTGCTCTTTCCATGTGTACTGTACCCCTCGTTGGCCACCCAGCCAGCCAGTTCCTCTAACAGCCGGGAGTCGCAGTTGCGCGCTCGACATTGAAGCGGAGTGACGATGCTTTTCCTTTTTACGATGTACTTATTGCACTTGTGGTGTAACATGGAACAACCGTGACTCTTGTAAGTGTTTGTTCTTTAACAACTATCTTTCAGTCTTGGGTCAACGTCAGAGTTTGCAAATCCGAGACCCGCAGTTCAAAAGTTGAAGTCTTAGAGGGCGAGTGAGAATGAAGACCTATGTCAGGGGATGGTGCGCATCGATTAAATACTGATCGTAATAGGGATTGCGAAACGGAGGTTGAGAGGCTTTGATAAATGGATCGAACTTTGTTAGTTACATGGTGTACATAGACGTAAAGATCCAGGAATCTTTGTTCCTTGTGTGCATGCAAGATAAATCACACCAAAAAACAATGTATGGTTGGTCCTGGAAATCACGATACCGATTCAACAACTACTTTGCAACAAGACAATACCCTTTGCAGATTTCGTGTTCTTACGCTTCAAAAAATGCAGGTGTCCTTACCCTCTTGTGCCAAAACCTCAAAATCCTATTTCCTCTTGAAGTCCCAAAGTCCTATCCTTAATCCCAAGCCCAACAACCCAGCCAAAAACCAAGCTCGCCAAGCTCCCGTGCCTACATAGCTCAGCTAGCTAGGAAACGGCCCGACCGCCCAAGTACATAATCGGAAGGGGACTTGGGCGTGCGGCCGGGAGGGAACGGAACGGAGCGGGACGAACTGGGCAGGGAAGTTGGCTGTTCATGTCTGTCTGGGATTACCTAGTGAGTAGTAGATATTATCCGGACAGGAAGATCCTAGCTGGCTAGCATGGTAAGTATAGGTATATATGGTAGCCGGTGGTGAAGAGAAGGTTGTTCGGCTTAGCGTGGAAAATTTGAGGATATATATTTGGGTATGTATGGAAGACTTCGAGAGTGAGGTAGTCTGCTAGGACCATTAAGCTTCGGTCTGAAGAGGTCAAGCTGGTGTTTGAGGATGGCGATTAAAGATTAGCCGCTGTTGACATGCGCCGGGATCATACTGCCTCAGCTTCGAGAAGGTGCGACAGAAGCGAAGGGAAACAGAAAGTATACAAACTACAAAGTAAAGAGGGGAAGGGCGGTGGGGGCAGTATATAGCATGGCTATATATGATCACCATGATTTCGTTTGGTTTGGCCAAGGTTGCAAGCATCTGACTATATGCTTCTGCAGGACGCATTTTGTGGAAGGGGAAGTGTGTCTCAGGACATCATCCATGGAGGGATCTTATTTATTTCTTTTCGTTCTGGAAACACTGTGAACGAGAATAAGGATGAGGAACGCATAACCTTACGAATCCTCTCCCTCAACGACAAGAATAACCAACAAGGGACTTCCTCTTGTCACTTACCGGTCCGTGATCAAGGGCACAATGACAAGATGAGATGAACTAGAAGAGGATCTTCCGGTCTGGGTAGCATGTGGGATCGTGGCATCCGTCCCTGGTTGACGATCATTCTTGATGGTGAAGCGTTCCTGTTATAGTTTGATGGGGTACGTACAAGGTTGAAAAACAAAAAACAAAAAAAAGGGAATGCGAAGAACGAGGACGGGAGCGAGTAAAAGACAGCAGGTACAAGGTGTGCATAAGCTGGAATGTTCGATGTTCTCGGTAGATGTTCGCTACCACTTGGCCGGAGGATTGCGGCGAAGAAAACGCAGTGTTAATCATGTTACCAACAGCAATGCAGGGTGAAGAGTTATGCAAACATGTTCGTTCGATCTTGTGATTGTCGAGATCGATGAACCGCCCGCGGCCAAGAGATGCATAAATGTTGACACGACGGCTGACGCGAGTCATCGTATCGTCAGATATCTGGGGTATCAAACGAGCCGAGAACGGGTTGTCGTCAACAACCTTCCTCAACGGGATGCCGCTACCGTTTGAACAGTGGCATGACCGGGGTGTACCCAGACCTTTTTTCCCGTCAGGTTCGGCTTGACACTTGACAGGGCGGCAAAAGCGGGAGTTTCAGATGGTCGGAGCTCCGTCCTCAGATTGGTAATCGTTTGGGATGGATGTAACCTTGTTGACCATTGCATGATCATGCGAGAAACCCGGAGCGGGTGAGAGCACTCTTGACGGGAAAATACCCCGGCGGGTTTAGGCGGGATGGGGTAGTTTCGAATCACCAGACGGAGTCGTCATCCGCTTTTGTTCATTCTTCCGGCCCGCTGCTTCGGACAGGAGCCGATCATCCGAGGTCGACAGGTTCTCTGACGTTGTACCCCGAGACCGCGGTGACTACCCCGGAGCCGGGGGCGGACCGCGCGTGAGACATGAGGAGTCCGGCATTGACGAACCAAACGTCCTGGACGTTTGTAGCTCTAAACTCTGCCTTGAATAACACCGGCCGACGTGTATATCATCTGAGAACACTTGATGTCTAGGTGTAACAGTCGTCCAAAATTTCAACGGTTGTCATGGTGTTTCTGGCCGATCATTCTAATGGAGCGTATTCTGTGAGTGGGGTATTTGTCCTGTCAACGCTCATCGCGGGCAAAATAGCAGGACAGACCAAACATCGAGATATCGTGGCCACAGAGGATGAATTGACAAAAAGCCACTTGGTTCAAGTCTCCTCATTGCATAGCGAACTAGCATGACGATGTCGAGTGGACATCCGTGACATCGTTGTTGTCTTTTCGGAGCAGCAATCCAAATCCAGTCAAGGAAGAAGGAGTCGACCATGCTTCAACGTCGATGGAGCCCCGAACACGATGCGCACACGCCCAGTCTGACAACCTTGAGCGGGCTCGTCCGTCATGCTAGTGTAGGTTTGCAAACCCGAGGCTGGCAGCGGGCAAAGCGGCTTTTTATCGGACAAGGGGAGCTGATGTTTTGAATGGCTCATGATTTCGAAGAACGGCGTCCACTTTTAGGGCTGAAGAGAAGGAGAGAGAGCACCACTGTCGCCAAATAACTGCCGAGAGATCCGTCACCGATTGGTGGGCGGGAACATCAGGAGATGGTGGTGACCGCGGCGTGTTCGTGTAAACCCAGTTCTTGCTGACCACTGTTCAATTTATCATGGCCACCGTCGATATCTTGCCAGGGATTGGCCGTGAGCTTATCGTCATGACGGAGCCACATGGCTTCCCGCGGTCAGGTGTGCTTCGAGAATCTTCAGATCTCCGTTGACGAGGCTATTTGATTGTTTTTGGTTCTTGCATCTCCAGCTTGCTGGTTGTTGTGGGACATGTATCCAACGATTCTGTTCCTGATAGTCAGTGGTGCTTTTATGATATCGGGTGTTTCGCAGGCTCCCTTTTCTGTCAGCTTTCATCTACAGTGCTTCTGTTTCTCTTCGCCGGCGTACAAAGCTTACGGCCAGTCAGACGTGCATGAGGCTATGAACACCTTCAAGCAGACATTGCTGACCACAGGCCAATCAACAAACCGGGCGGGTGGCCGCATGAACGATCGCCGCCGTCTTCTCGCGTCGAAGATAAAGAGAAAACCGGCCGCGAGCGCGTTCGTTCCTATTCTAAGCGCGTCCGCGAGACCCATTCGCAGCTCCGGTAGACGGACGATATCCGAATGCCTCCTCCACAGCCGGATGGGGAAAGGGGGACGAGAAGCTCCGCCAAAGATCATATCGCTTGTTAGCAGCGAAGGTCGTCATCAGAAGCTGTAACCGCACAGTGCACCTCGTGGTGAAAAGTGTGCTGGGGCGGGTGAGAACTCTCCTTCTTTTCTTGCTGATTTTTTCCCGTTGGTCTTCGGTTTTCTATCCGGGGCATATTTTTTTGGACGTGTGTGTGCTGTGTGCAGTGTGCGACCAAGACAACGAATGTGATATTGTAACCCCACCAAAGAACACGATTGGGTTTGCCTCAAAAAAGAAATGTAGGATTTGCATTGGCAGGCCCCCCTTTTGCCATTCCGATGGATGTGTGTACTGAGACGGCGCACATCATTGGGGGTGATGTGGATGGACGGCATTGAGGGTTGTCTTGGAGTAAGGGATTGGTCGGATGATCGGGCTTGTCAGGAGGAGAGATCGACTCTGGGTCAGACGGGTGACCGACGACAGAAAGGCACTGGGAGGAAAAGGAAAAGTGAAAAGGCAGAGACCAACTGCCCACCATCATAGCTAAGCCCGGTTTGGGGTAGCTCAAAATCAAACAACCAATGGAATTGCATCGCTTACTGTTCCTGAGTTGTGTGCCTTTGGCGATCCTTGTATGCTCCACAAATCCAGGGGTAAGGTGGGCTCTCGACCTTGTGCTACTGCTGTCGCATTCAGACAAGTTCCTTCTGAGATGTGGATGTGTCAGATTGGCCACTAAACCACACTGGCAAAATTGGAGCTCCGACAGCGTCGGAGTAGTGGGCACAATCCTACCATTAAATTCTGACAGATGTCAGTCTCGCAGGGACGCCAGTCAACGCATCGTACACATAGTTGCATTGAAACCCAAACCATGACGAGGGCGTTTTACTTGTCTTCTCAACGGTAACAAACCCCAAACAAAAGAGTGTTCGAAATATGGAATCTGCCTTGCCGGAATAAACATTTTCTCTCGGAGATAGCCACGTCTGAGGAAAGGCAGGCATTGCCCTCCGGTTTGACCTGGAATTCAAACACGGACAAACGCCCGGTTGCCGCGGTTTCGCAGCACCGGGCTGTCGGAGCGTCCTCATTCTCACCGGATGCTAACGCTATCCGAGTCTCCACGCCAGTGGTCAAGATTACAGTATTAGTAGTTCTCTTGCCGTCTTCACCGTCCCTGATCAGGATCCTACCGGTCTCCGGCTTTTCTCTATCACGTCCGTCATCAAGTATCAGAAGCTAGGAAGCATTCCTGCGGACCGGGCGGCTGACATGAGAAAAATGCCCCGTTCCTGGTATTCCACAAGCCCGGGCCCGATTTCATTCCATTGGCCAGCTGCCGGAACTTCCCTGTTGGGAGCATGAGGCTGCTTAGGCCAGTCAGCCAGTGCGAGATCGAGAGGGGCGTGGGAAGACACAGACGAGGTGGGCTTGCAAGAAGATCATATACCCGTCCCGGTAGACAGCTGTGGTCATGTGATAAAACCTATCAGTGACCTGTTCTTTTCTATCAGCTCTAGATCATTTTCGTACGTGTGCTTGGTATTTTGGAGGAGCCTGTCTCACCCGTTACCTATCATTCCGCCAAAGCTTATCGAGTTGACCGCGTCATGCGAACCATCGGAAGAGAGCCCCATGAAAATATTTGCCGCAATACTTGTGGGGAGCCGCCTGGAGAAAGAGCTTGACCTGCCTGGTTTAGTGTATCATCGGTGTCACCATGCAGCGGGCAAGAGGAGGAAGCAGGCATTCGTGCGTTGTGTTGACGCCGCATCAGCATCGCGGAGTAAAAAAGGGCGCTAACGCAGGAACACACTGCAGCTTGCAAGGTCGTCGCAGCACCGTGCACAGAGACGTGCATCTGACGTCCGCCGCTGCCCACTTCAATTGACTTTTTTTTTGTTGTCTTGAAGTCTGTTTCTCCGCGCCCTGTTCTCTCTGCAGGCAACCAAAACGACGATGGAAGATGCGATTGAACAAACTTCCATCTTGTGGTGGCGATGTCCCGAAGGAATATCAGCCAGAATTCCAACATCAACAACAACCCCTTGCCCTTTCCCCATAGAATCCCAATGAAATGGAAAGCCGAGAACGTGGGCAGTGCTTCGGGCTTCTACTACGTCCGCCAGCTGACCCGATAGACCCCCACTGAACGACTGGCCAATCTGCCAGTGCACGAATTCGAATAGTACAGGACTCGAGGGGGTCGAGGCTTGTAAACATTGGGACTAAAACTTGTGAACCGGTCTCACAGAACACACAGCGGTCTGGGTCCAGGATGAGGAGACACAAAGACTCTGGCGTTTGCTTGAGATCGATGAGCTTTAGCGACACCAAGGAGCTGGAGTACGCACGTAATCGCCCATCCCTGAGATCACGACTCAAATAGAGTGAGGCTAGACATGGTGGTGAAGGAAGAGAAATGGAAGAAAAGCGAAGAGGGCGAACTGAAGAGACGGAACAACACCAACGGCGACACTCAATGAGAACCCATGAAAGTCTACAGGTAGCGCACTGTGTCGTCGCTTGAGGTGTCGGTGTTTTCCCCTTTTTCAGTCCCAAGAGCGCCAAGACTGCCGCCAAACTGTGGGGCCGAAGTGCTTAAATGAACGCCGATTGGTGTTCCTCAATATGGCATCAAGCACCTCTTGGCTTTCTGGTGTGCACACCAAAAGCCCTCACGACGCTGCACCCCCGGGACGAACATCTATTTTGGCTTGCTACCCCGTGCCTCGCTGTCCATGTGCACCACCACAACCAGAGGCGTGTGTCAAAAACTGAGCCTTTTCGGAGAGGCTAATGGCGCGGATTGCCAAGCGACGGATCAAACAGCCAGCTTCGGCTTTGCTGCTGATGTTTAACGGCAACGTCGGGTAACGATCAGAGCAGTGAAGGAACAAAAACGAGGGCATGGCTTTATAACGGCCGATGGTGGAGAGACCATCGTGCAACACACACGTCTCTCTCCGGTGTCAAGTGGATGAATCCCAGCTTGATACAATCCGAATTCGCACCACGTCGCGCCGATCCATTGCGCTAACATTCAGTTCAAACAGCTGGTGGAGGCATATGGTTCGTGCAAGAGTCAGGCCGTTGCATGGTCTTGCTAGTAGTGCTATTGGGATACCATATGACTGCTGGGGCTCCCAGTCTCTCCTGAACCGCGAACCCGCGGCAACAGCAATGGCAGACGTCGACAACAGAGCCGATCAGCCAGGAGACTTTCAAAGGGTCCAAATATGTCAAAGGGTTTGAAGGTGGGCCTGGGCCATAGGGGTCTGTTTTCACGAGTATGCTATCACTGCGAGCATCAATGAACGACGGCGATCTGTTTTCCAGACTGAACCCGAATGAGTCCGAGGATGAACGCGAGCGCACGTTGCACGACAGAACTATTCGGGTAGCTACGCCTCCTCGTGTATCCGGATGAACAGGTGCCAGGCGAGAAAGTGGAAGATGATATAAAAGACAACGAGAATTGGGCCGATAGTATACGTACCTGGATGTCTGGACAAGAGCTCTGGGAGCAAGCAAGCCCTCCCGATCATTGTAAGATCCGCTTGTGCTCATTCATTCCAATTGACCTTGACGGATGATGGACCGTGGCATCCCCGACGGACCCAATGAACAACAGGACCATTGCCTCGGTGACCGCCAGTGGATGTCGATTGTTCCTGGCCTGATGATCAAACGGACGAGTCCTTCCTCGATAAGATGAAAATCTTGTCGTCCGATATTCACAATGTTCATCCACGGTAGGAAAACAACCACCTGCGGTTGACGGGAATGAGGTCCATATGTAGAAAAGTGAACTTGACTGGTCATCCGGCCTGGGACTAGTGAACATTTTGGCAGCATCGCCGTTGCACCAGTTTCAATGTCTTGCATGGTGGCCAGGTCGTGGTCAGTCAGGTCAGGCCTGGCTCCCCATCCCCATCAGGGTACTGTGTCCTGTGTATGCTTGTGTCTGTTTGACGGCCTGGTTACTCCCCGTCCGTCGTCTGCCTCGAGCTCTTGGTTACCGAGATGGGAGTTGTGGACAGTCCGGTGGTCGCGGGGCTCAAGCCCGAGCCATTCCGATTCAAGCATCCCCTCCCCTTTCTTTTCCCCTCAGACCCCTTCAACTTCTAGGGCTTCTTTCGCTACTGTCTAGCTCAGAAACAGAAGAGAGGATCTCACCAACAGGCCTGGCGGCAGTCGGATGAGTGCCGTTCTTTCCAGTGGTAAGGTAACCCTGGGGGGCTAAAATAGCGTCTCTCATCTGAATGGTCGAGTCCGTCCGGGACCTGGGATTTAGGGTCGACTGGTGCAAACGGGGGGCCTGGATGGGTCGAGCCAAGTCGGGCAGGTACTGTACCTGGGTCACCTGGGGGTATTGTATCGTAGGTAGCGTGTCTGGCTAGGAGAGCTGGACAGTGTGAGAGAAGTTGTGAGAGGGACGTGGAAGGGAACTCGGGAGAAAACGACGGGGTCAACCGGAAAGCCTTGGTCGTTGGAGCCCGAATAGGAGCACGAGGAAGGGGAGCGATGTGGGTGAGATCCACTCCATCATGATCGCTGTTCGCTGGGACTTTTTTTTTTTTTTTTTTTTTTTTTTTTTTTTTTTTTTTTTGGTTTGCAGAAGGACCAGACGACAGAAGACAGACAGACAGAGCCTTTTCTCTCGGAGACAAGACTGAAGTGCTTGCCATGGAGACGGGACGGGACCACGGTACGAGATGGCGTCTGACGGACTGTGGACGGGGACAGTGAGTGTGAAGTGAGTGAGTTGAGCTCACATCCTCCTGCAGGTACCGTCGCTCATGGTCTTGGGAGGAGGGCCGCCATCATGCCGTGTCCCGCGCTGAGTGTTGGTCAATGTGCGAGTGTGCTAGTGTGAAGTCTGCTTCCATGTTGCTTGGCCCCCCCCCTCCCCCGTTTCGAGCTGTGCCATCGCCGTGCTTTGTGTGGTTCGCGAGTGATGGATCGCGTCCAATCCCAACGGTCTGCCTCCCACCTTTTACGCCGGTGTCTGTGGGTTGTCGGCGGGCAGTGCGGGCAATGCACCTCACTTGCTGCAGCGCCTCTGCGCCAGACTGCACCAGAACTGCACCAAAACTGCACCAAAACTGCACCAAGCTGGAACCAGACGATAGCTGCCCCGGGAGGAAAGGGACAAAAGAGGGCGCACCTGCTAGGTGAGCCAGGCACGGCGACCACCCATGGGATGATATGGGCCAACCGCAACCCTGGACGCCATGCCACTCGACCCGCATCGAGCGACCCACCTTTGCAGGTGGTGGGCACCACACAGCGAGCAGAGGCACTGGCTGGACGGTGCCATTCGCAGCAGCCATTCGCGCAGTGATTCGCAGCGATTCGCAGTGGTCGCCCACTCGTCGCTCTCGTTGCCCAGAGTCTAGACCCACTTTTTCCGGTGCCGCCCCATCGCTCGCTCGCTGCTGGAGCCCTGTTTGGAGCCCTGGAGCCCGCTGGAGTCGGTCGGGTGGTCGTCGCATGTTCCACCATTGCCCTTTCTGC
Source organism: Sordaria macrospora (assembly GCF_033870435.1). Classification (NCBI taxonomy): domain Eukaryota; kingdom Fungi; phylum Ascomycota; class Sordariomycetes; order Sordariales; family Sordariaceae; genus Sordaria; species Sordaria macrospora. The sequence continues at coordinate 4,474,358 of NC_089372.1, read as the reverse complement.
TTTTTCCCTCGAATGCCCCCGTCCCCGGCCCTCGTCGCTCTCTTTTTTTCCCACTCCCTCTTTTTCCAACCCACCTCGGTCGCCATCGCCAGTCTCGTCTCTCACCGACAAGCCTTCCTTTCCTCTCTCCCCCTGCCTTCATTCTTTCGCTTTTCTAACCACAGTCGTTCACTTGGATCAATCATCAATTCAGACTATTCTATCAGGTCCCGTCACTCTTTCCGGGTCCCTTTACCTTCCTTTACGGTCTGAATTCAGCATCATCATCAACACCAAACATCACCACCACAACACCATCACAACTATCACCACTATCATCACACTCTCTCTGCCACTCACCCCTGGCAATCCAAACACAGCTAGACACTTAGTACTTACTACTACTATACTACTATCACTACTAATCCTCCTGTTCCCACCTACTGCGGTCCAGGACGACACATATTCATTACTACTACAAAAAGATACGACTTTCATATTGTTTTGCGACATCATTCCATTTGCTGTCATCTGCAATCTCGCGATAGCTTCTACCTCAAGTACACAACCGCGAAACGCCTTCGACATCGCACCTCCCACTTCAGCCTCCCGCTCGACGCGCACAACCTGAAACGGGCAAACCGTGTCGGACAACACTAGGCCGAATCCAGAGATCTCTGGATCCGCGTATTGAGAAACAAACCATCGTTCAACGCGCTCTTGGGTTTCGTTTGGAAACAAGGAAACGTTACTAGCGCACCTCGCAATGGCCACCGATATAATCAACCAGGAGGCTTTGGCCCCGCCGTCGATGATGAAGCACGAAGCGCCTTCGCCAACCTCCAGCATGAGCCCTCTTCCCACTCCCACCTCGACCAGCTGCCCCCAGGACAGTGTCTCGCCTTCTCCCTCTACTCCCGCCAATGGCAACAAGAACCACAGCCAGTCTTCGGCCTCGAGGCGCCCACCCCGCAAGAGCACCCTCACCCAGCAGCAAAAGAACCAGAAGAGGCAGCGTGCGACGCAGGACCAGCTCACAACCCTTGAGATGGAGTTCAACAAGAACCCTACTCCGACTGCCACTGTTCGCGAGAGGATAGCGGAGGAGATCAATATGACCGAAAGGTCTGTTCAGATTTGGTTCCAGAACCGGTAAGTCTCTGTTGCTGCGCGCTTCTGCCCCGTCCACGGTTGCGGCTGTCAACTAACTTTGTGAGCAGTCGCGCCAAGATTAAGCTTCTGGCGAAGAAGAGCTTGGAAAGCGGCGAGGATATGGATTCCATCCCCGAGTCCATGAGACAGTATCTTGCGATGCAGGCGATGGAGTCGGGCAAAGGTCTCGGTTACTTTGGTCGCACTGGTTTGCTGCCATATGGACACCAGGGAATGCTCGGTGGTGAGCAAGGCGGAACGGGCAAAGTTTGTAAGTTACGGCTCAATTATCCAATGGAGCATGGAGTAAGGACGGGCTTGCTAACACGCTGCAGTGATTCACCATCTCAACTGCAAGTCGCTCACTATTGGCAAGTGGATGCGCGTGTCCCAAAACACTATGGATCTCATCATCTTTTACTCCCCCGACAAGTGCACGATGACCTACTACATCAACAACGATCAGGAAGGATACAAGATCGAGTATCCCTTTTCGTACATCAAGAACATCTACCTCAACAATGGTGATGGCGATCATATGGGCGGAATCACGATCGAGCTTCTCCAACCACCCCTCTTCTTCATGGACGCGGTTGGCCAGGCTAGCGGCTTCTTCCAGGTCGGTGATTTCACTGAGGATCAGCAAGCTTCAAGCGTGCTCACCCATCACCTTGGTGGCGGCAACCCCAAGATGCTGAGCAGCCAGCTTGCTAAGCTTGTCAGCCTGGAGGCTTTCATGCATCGTCACAGCCCGAACCACATGTTCCAGGAGATGCACCACCCCATGGCCCTGTCTGCGCCTGTTTCCCCAGCGCGTCCTTCTTCTCAGCCAAACTTCGCGCAGCCCCACGTTGGCATGTTCCAGGAGAACCAATGGGGGATCAACGTTCATCAGAACAACAACATGATGATGCGGGGAGGACCTGGCCACAAGAGGCAGCGTAGCCGCAGTGTCCCTGGGCCGATCGATTTCCAGACACTCCAGATGCTCCAGCAGCCCCCGAGCTTCCATATCACGCAACCTGAGCACCACCACCAGGCTCCCGTTCACAACCCCCAGATCTTCGCTCCCATCCCTCAGCAACCCAACATGCTGGGTCCTCTCAACCCCAACCTGCGCATTGATACCCAGGCTGGCTTCGGGTCTTTGGATATGCGACAGTATCCCATGTCGGCGACGACTGCTCCTCACTCTCCGGCTGGCTTCAATAGCCCCAACTACTTCGCGCCTCCTGACAATGGCAACATGGCTGGTAGCTTCACTCCTTATAGCGCTACTTTCTCGCCCATGATCAACCCCTCGAGCCTCGGTGTTCCGCCCCCGTCGATTTCTCCGCTATCGTTCGACCACCCTGCCATCATGAGCGAATCTCCGCCGATGTCTATGCCTCCCATCTGCGAAGGTTCTGCGATTTCGGATGACGGTTCTCAACATGACATGTACCAGCCTGGAAAGCACAGCTACACACTTCCGATGCACCCTCACTCGCCATTTGCTGAGCCGAACCAAGCAGAAATGGAGCTGAACCAGTACATGGATCTCAAACACTTTGACGTTGATCCCGCTTCTCTGTCTCCTGAAAGCATTCACCATCAACAGTGAGCGGATGAATCAAAATGTTTTTCCTTGTCTGCCTCGCGGCACGACTTTGTGCTGCGATAGGTTATCAGCCACCGATGGTTCATGACTCTTTATTCCTTATAATACCCCTCCGGAGAGTATACTCCCGGTTCGACTCCTTTTGGCGTTTAGAGGATCTCGTTGTATATACCAGGACGCTCTATTGCCTCCATGTGTCGCTTCAGAAGAAAAAAAGCTTGACGACATATCTACCACATCTTTCCCGATCTTAAAACTGCCAGGAACGCCCCTCCTATAAATGTTCTGTTCTTGTCCCATTTCATCCATCAGCCACGAAATCTGCATGACGATACCTTGTCTTTTCATGCGTGTCTGGCACATCAATTCTCGTTATCCCTACTATGATCATTTTTAGTATCGCACAAGTTCTCTCGTTTCTCTATTACGTTGCTCTTTTTGTGGCGGTCACTCGTCTATCGATATCCCGGGGTAATAATTCCTCTTTTGACGGCGAATTCCCGGGGCCTCGGTTTTTGTAATAGCTCTTCGTTTTTCATGGGTTTCCCGTTTTCCCCTCCCTCTTGATGGGACGGCGGGGGAAAGTGTCGACGGTAAAAAGCATCAGGTGTCTCCATGAAGTTTTGGCTGCGGGGAGGTTTAAAAGGCGATGATCTGGAGAAGCCCAGGCGGCTACTATTTCTCAGATACTCTGGTTCTAATCAGGAGGGTGGTGAAGTATTGGAACAGTCTCTGCTCTATAGCGCAGAGTTCTAGCTTACGGTATTGGTGGTGAAGGTAGTTAGCATGGAGAGCGTAACAGGTAAATAATCAATGTCGAGTAAAACCAGTAAACATTGCGTCTCTGTGCCGGTGTGAGAATGACAAGGTGAGAAAGAGTTACAGGGCGCTTGTAAACGCACCGACTACAATGAGAATGTTTCGACACCGTCGATTTCGTCGATTTGAGAGTGGAAAGGAATTCCTGAGAAAAATGCATAAACACCACAACAGGAGAACAATTCACAGCAGAAACAGCCACACAGTAGCACAAGATTACGGCTGGGCATACGTAATTGGAAGCTCTAAAGCACGGCAGTTTGATATTGTTGATTGTCTGGAGAAGAGAAATTACAGAGTAGCATCCCGGGCTCCAAGTTCATATTTTCCAAAGTCTGGGGTAAAGGGAAACGAAACGTAGGGTAAGGTGAATAGGTTAGACTAAAAACTTTCTCTCAGATCCAACCGAGCCAACCAACCCGGACATACTTGAAAACTTTCGTGGCGAAACATTTCACACGTCGCCCTTCATGTTTTTGCACACGGAGACGGGACCCCCCGAGCGGGAGCGGGAGCACCGGACCCCTCGGAACGGGACGACGTGATACCTTGGTACTGGACGAATAGTACCAAGTGTACGTACCGTGACCCATATCATCATCTACAAAACCTTAAATGAAGAAAAATGAGGAGTCCCATCTGCAGGAACAGGAGAGTGGACATTACCGTGGGATTAGAGTTTTAGCTTTTTCATGATCTCCTGACCACGCGAGCGGGATGCGGGATGGTTCTGGATTTTTTCATCCCACCTCGAGATGTTTGACTAACATGGAATGGCTTGACCTTTCGTCTCATGTCTTTTTTTCCTTTTTTTTTTTTTTTTTTTTTTTTTTTTTTTCAATGCACTGATCTTGGTCCTCACTCTTCGATGTGTCAGGCAGGTTGATGTTTCCAAACTTTGTAAGCTGTCCCATTCATATACCTGAGTAATTAAGAAGGACTTTGCATAGCTTTGGCCGTGGTTCGAGTTCACGGGTGACTCCCTCGTCGGGCACGTTTGTGTCACACCACACACTGCCAACAAAGCAGCCCGAGTGCACAGCAGATGAACATCATCCCGTAGACCTCGAATGGCCCTCAAAACATCGGATATCACCACGGCGTCCATCCGAAGCACTATGGCGTCCTGTTTCTGTTCTCCGGATACACAACATTCACAGCCATGCGGCTCTGCAGCCATGGCCACGCAACGGTCGGGGAGCTCTTGTCTCGAATCCATACGCCTTTGTCTCTCGGACCTGAAAGATGAATGGGAGGGCGATGCGACGATCCTGAGTGACATCCGCCGCCGCGTGATAAAAGTACTCGACCATCGTGATAGGCGGAACGTGGGAGGGGGAGGGAGGTTTATCCCGAATAAGCAAAAGCGGCGAAACAGTTCCAAGGCCGGCCGCCAAGGTTCCTGACATTGGGGCTGTGCTAGTAAATACTAGTGTATGGTGGTTGTGCAGTTTCGGCGGTGTTCTACTATACTCGTCAGGTCTACAAAACCGACCGTCTGACTAGCGGAGTGGCTCGCCCGCTAGTGAGACGGTCGGTTTTGTAGACCTGACGAGTACACTTTCCTAAACCTAATGAGCATCAACTTCTTCGTGAGGTAGAAGAAAGAAGGCGATTGAGAAGGTTTTGATGGGGACTGATGATAAGAAAATAGGGGGCTAGGAAACGACTGCCGCGGTTCCGGATGCCGAGTTGGTTCGTCGGGAGCTTGCTGTCTTCCGTGATGGAACTTCTTGAGTGCTTGCAGTTGCGGCCCGGGAGTCCATCCAAGGCGAGCTGCAGCTCAGCGGTGGGCTCGGTGGGACAGCGGTCGGCGTGCGGGTGGACGTCGAGGCCCGCTTCCTCTGCCAAGACCTGGCCTGAAAAGGGAAAGCGTGGCTTGTCTTTCCACTCACATTGGACTTTCTCTCCACTTCGGCCTCCCCAGGCTCGGAGCATCACTGAATCCACATGCATGTCACCACCCAGCCTCTTCTTCAGGTTGTCATTCATTCTTCTTTCATTCCCTTCACTTCTTGCTGTGCCCGTGCCTTGGATACCACCACATATTGGATTCATTGCCATTTGTCTTTCTGAGATACCCCCTTCGGCCTCTTCACCGTCTACTTTGGAGCGCGCAATTAATTACGTGTAACCACTTCGTCGCCTCAACTTCTCTTACAAGTCTTTCGTCCAAGCAGCTGACAGCGACACCTTGGCCCCAAGACAAGCGGAGTTGCTCAGAACCCTAGCCATATCGCCTACCGGTTGATTCACAAAGAGAAACCCAAGCAACAGCGAGCGAATTTGCATCGAAACAGCCCCACGAGCCTTCGAAACGGAGTGGTGTTAATTTAACTTTTTTCGCGACACCATAGTACGACAGCTATACCCCGGTCTAAGCGTGCATAAAGTTTCCGTCTGTCTTTGAGTCTCTGAGATCGCGATTTCGACTTCTTCCAAAGTTCCCTGTCGGGCGTCAAAGCATCAGTGCAGCATCACTCCGTCACTAAACTCCACTAAAACGCAGCTAATGCGGAGGTGGCTTGCGAGTTAAACGGCTCTGATCATCGAGACTCCGTCAACGAACCAACCGCATCTCGTCCGACCCTGGACTCGGTCGCCATAATGCTTTGAACGTCTCCAGAGAGACCACTGACCAGACCGCTACAAATTCGAAAAAGGTTTCTTTCTTGTTTCTCAAGGCAGGGAGTCGATCACATACACCATTGTCATTGTGCGATATAAGGGGAGGACATGTCGAATTGCTGCTAGAAAAGGAAGGATACCCCGTTTCGCATTCGTCTACACCGACTTGCTTGGGAGTTGCGACACGCAGCTTCTTCCACCATGGCCGGACGAGGCCAGCCAGATCCTACCGAGGCTCTCAGAGACCGACTTGAGAACATCGAACTGCAGCAGAATGAAGTCCAAGTCCCTCGCCCGGCATTGCGCCGCCTACCAGCCTCGACGCCCTCGCTAAGGCTTGGACAACGGCGATCAACCGACGGCCGACATCCTGCGGCGCATGGGAGACCAAGCCTCGGGCTTCCTAGACAGTCGTCCCATCTTTCTCCCGAAACACCAGCTACCCCCCTATCGCCAGCCTCGCCATCGGCTACGCGCGTGCGCTTCAGTCTCGATATTTCTGAGGACGACCTCCCGAGATCTGGCCGTCCTAGCTTGTCACGCCCGAGTCTGCAACTTCCGTCCCAATTATACACAATCAATTCCAACATCGATCCCCCTTCCTCGTCTTCAAGACCAACAAAAGCAGCCCGGCCAAGCTTAGAACCACGACACAGCGAAGCGCATAGTACCCGCTCACGTATTTCGTTAACTTTACCACGACAACGCTACGATGAGGCGTACGGCGACGTCAGCAGTGCTATGGCTACGGAGGAGGAGACCAAGATCACTCTTGACACTTACAAGGACTGGATTGGGCGACAGAAGGAGAGGCAAAAGAGGTTAACGAGCGATCCGCTGAATAGGATAAAGGCTGGCGCCGAGGATGCCTACCAGAAATACATCGTTGAAGGCCTTTTGCGACAAAGGCCGATACCCCCAAGTGTAGATGGAAGACACATACCGCTGAAACCCGGTTTGGTACGACAGACCCCGTTGAACGACGAGCGGACTGGTCGGCCATACGTCTCAAACTTTATCCGTTCCAGCAGATATACCCTCTACGACTTCTTGCCGAAGCAATTGTTTTTCCAATTCAGCAAGCTCGCCAACTTTTATTTCCTTGTTATCGGTATCCTACAAATGATTCCTGGACTCAGCACAACCGGAACATACACGACAATAGCACCGCTTATTGCTTTCGTGTGCATTAGTATGGGCAAAGAAGGTTATGACGACTATCGTCGATACAGACTCGACAAACTGGAGAACAGAAGTGCCGCGTCTGTGCTGGATCCTGATGGCACCGTTAGCACGAGAGTACGGGGGAGGAAGCGTGGGATGGTTATGTCAATGGTCAAAGGCAAGAAGTACGCTGAGGAGGGAGCTGCTACGGAACTAGCTGGTTTGGAAAGGGTGACTGCAGCTGAAGTGGACCAGGGCGAGGGTGAAGGCGAACGAGAGCCATGGGCAAGAGTCGAGTGGCAGGACATCAGAGTTGGCGACATTGTCCAGTTGCAGAGAGACGAGAACGTGCCCGCCGACATGGTGCTTCTTCATGCCACTGGCCCGAACGGAGTGGCGTATATCGAGACCATGGCGTTGGATGGGGAGACCAATCTCAAGAGCAAACAGGCCTGCCCTTTACTGCTCGACCACTGCTCCTCTATCAACGCCATGGCCCACTGTGATGCTACAGTTGTCTCCGAAGACCCTAATCTCGACCTCTACAACTACGAGGGCCGGGTGACAGTGAACGGAGAGACGAAGCCTCTGACTTCTAATCAGATCGTTTACAGAGGATCAACCCTACGGAACACGGCCCAGGCGATTGGCATCGTTGTCAACACTGGCGAGGAGTGCAAGATTCGGATGAATGCGCACAAGAACGTCCGCACCAAGGCGCCGGAAATGCAGTTTATGGTCAACCGGATTGTCATGCTTCTTGTGGTCTTCGTCGTTGCCCTCGCTGTTGGGTGTACTGGTGGATATACCATGTGGCATCGCAGCCACGAAAAGAAGGCTTGGTACCTGATCCAGCAAAAGGTCCCCATCAAGGAGATTGTTATCGGCTTTATCATTGCTTTCAACACCCTTATTCCTCTGTCACTCTATGTGAGCCTTGAAATCATCAAGCTTGGGCAGCTTTACCTTCTTGCGGACGTTGAGATGTATGATCCTAAAACGGACACGGCAATGAGCGCCAACACTACGACAATCTTGGAAAATCTCGGCCAGGTTAGCTACGTATTCTCGGACAAGACGGGTACGCTGACTGAGAACCTGATGAGGTTCCGGAAGATCAGTGTGGGAGGAGCAGCATTTCTTCACGACTTGGATCTGCGGAAAGAGGCGGAGAAGGCAAAGCAAAAGCAGCTCACCCAGGACCTGCCGAAACGGAGCCTTTCGATCTCGGCGAAACCGCGGCCCTCTAAGGTCGAAGCCTCCTTGGAACCCCTTGCGGAGGAGTCGAGCAACGAGCCTATTGTCGCAAACCAATCTGTCTGGCACTCAACCGTTGGCGTGAAGCATGGACAGCCGGAACCGAATACTGACGACTTGATCCGCTATCTTCAGCAGAGACCTAACACGCCCTTCTCCCGCACCGCTAAACACTTCATTCTCTGCATTGCGCTTTGCCACACCTGTCTCCCCGAGATCAAGGAGGATGGCGAAATGACTTTCCAGGCGGCTTCTCCTGATGAGTTAGCGCTGGTAGAAGGAGCTAGGGACTTGGGATACTTGGTAATTGACCGTCCTGCGCAGGTCATCAAGCTTCAAACTCGTGATGCGGAGGGCAACCCTGTTACCGAGACATACGAGGTCCTGGACGTCATTGAATTCAGTAGCAAGCGGAAGCGCATGTCCATCGTCATTCGCATGCCAGACGGATCTACCTGTATCTTCACGAAGGGTGCTGATAGCATGATTCTGCCTCGTCTCAAACAGAGCAATCTCGCCATCCAGACCGCTAGCAAGATCGGCCAGCTGGCCAGCATGCGCAAGAGTATGGAGCAGGAGAAGGCCCTCCGTCGGCTCAGCCTTCAGAGCATTAAGCGCGACAGCATGAATCTTGTTCGGGCTTCCCGTGCTTCGATGGACCACCGGAAGGTTGCGCGTAAGGGCAGCACGCGCCGGTCTAATACTTACTTCACGGATGAGGTTGATTCTTGGCTGGTTCGTCGCGAGACTGATGAGTTCGATGATTCCCACCCGCCCCCGCGTCGCTCGATGCAGCGTGGCCGGTCCTTTGAAGTCGGTCGTCCGCACGACCCTCTTGATGGTATGGTCGACGAACACTTGGCTTTGAACGAGTCCGCCGTTTTCGAACGCTGTTTTAAGCACATTGATGACTTCGCTTCTGAAGGTCTGCGGACCCTCGTCTTTGCTTACCGTTATCTGGATGGCGAGGAGTACAAGAAGTGGAAGACGATCTATCACGAAGCCACTACCAGCCTGGTTAACCGCCAGGAACGTATCGAAGCGGCTGCTGAGATCATCGAACAGAACTTCGACCTTGCTGGAGCGACTGCTATTGAGGATAAGCTACAGCACGGTGTGCCAGAGACCATCGACAAGTTTCGCCGCGCCAACATCAAGATTTGGATGCTTACGGGTGACAAGCGTGAGACTGCCATCAACATCGCCCACTCGGCTAGGATCTGCAAGCCCTTCTCTGAGGTGTACATCCTGGACGCGACCCAAGGTGATCTTCAGGAGAGACTTGCCTCGACTCTGATAGATGTCGGTCGTGGCATGGTCCCTCACTCTGTAGTTGTTATTGATGGTCATACTCTAAGCGTCGTGGAGGAGGATGAGTCCCTCCGGGTTCTCTTCTTCGACCTTGTCGTTAGGGTCGACTCGGTCATATGCTGTCGCGCTTCCCCTTCACAAAAGGCCACACTTGTCCAGAGTATCCGTCAACAGGTTCCCAAGGCTGTTACTCTTGCCATTGGTGATGGTGCCAACGATATTGCCATGATCCAGGCTTCACACGTTGGTATCGGTATTTCCGGAAGAGAAGGTCTTCAGGCTGCTCGTATCTCGGATTACGCTATCGCTCAGTTCCGGTTCTTGCAACGGTTGCTCTTTGTTCACGGTCGCTGGAACTACATCAGAACCGGCAAGTACATCCTCGGCACCTTCTGGAAGGAGATTGTCTTCTACCTCGTCCAAGCTCAATATCAGCGCTATAACGGCTATACGGGCACTTCTCTGTTCGAGTCTACCAGTTTGACTGTCTTCAATACCCTGTTCACCTCGCTCCCGGTTATTCTCTTCGGTATCTTCGAGAAGGATCTGGAGGCCGACACGCTGATGGCAGTACCCGAACTGTACACATACGGACAGAAGGAGAAGGCCTTCAATGTTAAGCTGTACATCGGTTGGATGTTCATGGCTGTCTCAGAGTCGGTGCTGATTTTCACCATTGTCTGGTTTGTCTACGGCATTACCCTACCGCCTGAGAACACGGCTCTCTATCCTGTTGGTACCCTGGCCTTCACCATCTGCGTCATTTTCATCAACATCAAGATGCTCGTCCTCGAATTGCACAATCGTATCGCTATCTGCTTCGCCGGTTTGTTCATCTCTGTCTTTGGTTGGTTCATCTGGAACTTGTTCCTCAGTGGTATCTTCTCGGCCAAGATGAGCCCGTATCTTGTCAGAGATGGCTTCATCAAGGGTTTCGGCAAACACGCGCCCTGGTGGGTCGTCTGCATCATCACACTGTCTGCCCTTATCATCTTCGAGGGAGCCGTCAGCATGGTGCGCAGATCTCTGTGGCCTACCGATCAGGATCTGATGAAGGAGATCGAGCACATTGAGGGTGTCCTGGACGTCATGAAGGAACATGCCGCCGAGCGCGGAGAGGCCGGTTTGCCTGCGGCTGATGCGGCGGCTTCCGAGGCTGAAAGCCTAAAACACAAGAACAGCTATAGCGACTTCACCGGCACCGGCATGACCCCCACCGCTGGCATCGGAAGCAGCAGCAACAGATTGATGGTGCCTGAGGGTCGTCCCAGCCATTCTTACGCGCGTCCTAACTTTGAGTCCCCGGCGGAGGAGCTGGAGGATCCGGTGGAGGACGTTGTCAGACCTAAGAACAAGGCGGCCAAGGAGGAAGTTAAGGGAAGCATGAAGGGAAAGACTCCCAGAAAGTCGGCGTTGCGGACGAGCACGGACGTGGCTGTGAGTACGAGGTTCCTGGGGGAGGGAAGTGCCAATACACCGATTGCGAGTGGGCCGGCGGTAGAAGGGGGTGAGCCGTATTTCGTCACGAGCCCGATTGAGATGCCGGAGATGCATTCTCCTGTGGCGTCGACGGCGGCAGGCACTGGTGTTGGAGGAACAACAGGGGAAGTGGGAGGAGGCGGCGGTGCAGTAGAGAGGCAGTTGATGGGGACGACGGTTAATCAGGATGAGGGGCAGCAGCCACCGGTGACGAGGCAGTTGCTGTGAGGAGGGAAAGGAATGATGAAATGGGTGAAGTGGGATGATTCATGATATGAGTAATAGCATAACAGAGGAAGCAGAAGAAGAAGAAGAAGAAGAAGAAGAAGAAGAAGCAGGTCTTACGGGGTTATGAATGATCGATCGATGAGAAGATGAGAGAGACGGCGAGGGACATATCCCCTTGATGGCTTATTTTCTCTTTTTGTTGGAGAGCACCGCGCATTATACCTTTGCACACTCATGTCCTCTTTTTGATCTGACAGCAGCAAAAGCGGCGTTATTGGGGACTCAATCTTTTTTTCATGTATCTCCCTAGTTGGACCTTGAGGCTCTCTCTATTCTGTTTGATACCTCACCACAACGTATATAGTTAATTTTCATCTTTTTGTTTATACTTGGACGCTGATGATTCATCTTGGGCTGTGATGTGTCTAATTCATACTTGCAGTTGCTTGATGTTCAACGCTTTGAATACTTTTCTCCTGTACACCTTTCTTACACGGACTATTGTACAAACCAGATATTGTCAGTCAGAGACGTGTTCACCAGATTTAAAAGCGTCGATTTGAGATGATACCAATTGGTGGCTCTTTCTCCAAAGTCTTGTGATGTTTCTAACGATGTCAACCACACAATCCGTACTTACCCCAACCTCCTACCTATAGCTCTTTGAGTATACCAACGGAAGTGAAGTCATCTTTACCTACTGAAGGTACTGAAGGTTTGTAAGATTTGGGAATCAAGTCAGTAGGTATGTAGGTAGGTGGTTCATGCGAGCCCAGACCGACCCGACCCTACGTACATGAACTTGCATCACGAAAGTTACATGGTTATGTAGTCATACTATGACTCACGATTTTAATCTCTAGTCTGGAATTTGGACTCTATGGTACCTTGCACTTTTGAGGTTTCTGGAAATTCGTAAATAGAGCCAAGCCAGTTGATGCGAATCGAGACAGGAACCACCCTACGTTCGTATATGAACATGAACCTTGAAGTGTAGGGCAGAAAGAGTCAATGACTCACGACTTCCATCAACCGTTTTAACAGCCCAGACTCTGGGGCTGAAGTTTACAGGTTCAGGTTAGATGAAAGAGGAAGGTCAGCAAAGAAGATGAAAACTTGCATGTGGGTGAGGGGACGGGTAACGGATGTCGAGACCGAGCAGGTGGGTCGGATGTGTGATGGACGTTGGTCTGAGACTAACAGATTTGGTGGGAGATATTGGCAGATCTGTTAGTGACCTAAAAGTGTACTGTGTAACCGAGGGATGTGAGGGGCTCTCCAAACTCGAAGGATTTCCCCAAGCACCCCAAGCTATACCAAGGAAGCACCAAGGTCGCGTGCAGCAAGCCAACCGGCCGGCGCTACTGAACACAGTACAGAATGCGTGGTGCAAGTGTGGTAGCAGTCGTTGTAACCCGTTCGGGCCCTTACATGAAAGGGAATGCAGAGGTTCCCAGAGTTGGAGTTGAACCCTTGAATGAGTTCGAGCTGAAAGAATGCGAGTGGGCATTGGAAGTCGGATGTCAAAGATTGCAGGTAATTCAAGACTTCCGTCTTGCGGTCCGACAGTCCAAGGTGGTGGTGATAATGGCGTCCTTGTGAAACGGCAGAAGGTGCGGTGTGGAGGCTGTTCCGTTGGGATACGTACCCGTTGTGTAAATCGCAGACGGACCACAAAGGACCCTTGTTTTCAGGTTTGTCAGTTCCGTTGTCACCTACTTTGTTAGAGGCTCACAGCTGGTGTTTATCATAACCACCAAGAACCCCTTCCCCCTTTCGTTGTGCTCCTTTTGTGTCCCTCTGTGATGCAATTTGTGCCTGTAGAACGACCCTTTTCCGTGGAACAGATGTGCTTTTTCTTGCGCGACCTGATGGGCTGGAATTGTTCCATGTCACTATCCCAAGAACGTCAAAGAGGATGGGTGATTTTCGTTGATTTAATCATCCAAGGTCAAACTGACATCATTGACAAGAAATACCATAGTACCTAGTAGGTAAAGAGGCTCGTGCTTCAGTTCCCTCCCGTCCCTCCCGCCAGTTCTCAATTCCACACAAACCTACGAACTTTTCCCCAAGCTGTCCAGCTTCCGGGGGCCCGGGATTAGAGATGCAGCGCCAAATGCGGAGGAGGCTGGAGTTTACTGCGTCAGACAATTAAGAGCCTCGTCCAATCAGAATCTAGGCTGATCTATGGCGGGATCGGAAAGATAAGAAAGGCGCAACGAAACGACCCGAGACAATCGCGATGGGAATCCTGGAGCCAGAGTACACTCTTAACGTATTGGTAATAGGTATCAAAGAAACGGTGATGATGACGAGAATGAGAGTCTAGACAACATGAGCTGTGATATGGCCACTGCAGCACGAACGAATTTATATCTCTGCCTGGCCAGAAAACGATAGTGTTCAGTTGTTCTTGGTAGTGTTAACCTGTGGTTTAGTCGGCCGGGATTTCCTATAAAACAGCTACCTATGTTGATGGGACCTTCCCGTTCAGGCCTTGCCGTCTTACATACCTACTTGCTGCCTTCAGTCACGTTCTTGTGACTCGGCAAAGCAAGCCCGAAATAGCGTGGATGAAGAACTCTGTGGATGATCAGTCCGAGACCGCAAGAAACAGACGATATTGTGCGAGTCCGAGATGGGATTTGAATATTTGATCTCCGACCGCTTGTTGATTCCAAATGATCAGACGCTTGGAAAAAGTTTTTGAATTGACAACTGGCAGGTCTAAAAGACTCTAGGATGCCCCACTATCAAGGCTAAAAAGTAAAAAGAGGTGTCAAATCGACCCCACTGGCGTGCCAATTGCTCGTTCCCTGTTCCAACAACAGTGCAACCCCCCCAGCGTTGCAGCAGCCACGGTCCTCTGCAGTCCACCTGCTGCAGGCGCGCTGACCACTGAACGCCATCCCAATTCTGAATCCAGCTTGCCGGCGGGGAGGGTCCTCCACAGCGGGGAACGGCAGGCAACTTTAGCACAGCGCAACTGGAATCCCAGCCAAGACCAGAAGGCCCATCATCCACCCGAGACTGGAGTTGCTTCCATTCTTATCCAACTTAAAGTCGACCGGAGTCCGGAAAATTCGTTTCTCTTTTGGTCCTCCCGTCAGCTCTCGAGGAAGTCGGTCTTCCCTCGCTCGCCGCATACTTAGACCGCCACGGAACATCATCATCTCTCAACGACCGGACTTTGCGACAAGACAGGGAAGTTTCCCACGTCTTTTTTGCCTGTCTCACCCGCTTTTCCCGAGACATCGCCAACGCCTCGGTCATCGATAAACACACTCCATCTGTGTCCAGCTCGCTCGCCACGGAGGCGCTGCTGAGCGCGTGAAATGGGTTTCGCTCAGTGCGGGTGGCCGATATGGCGGACTGACGACTTCACGCCATGCTTCCAGGAAGAGTACGTTCCATGCTGTCGCCGGATTTGCGCTTATCAGATCATGACAAAATCCTGCCTATCTTGACCACTGCCGACCGCTAACAAACCTTGTTTTCTCAGTTACCTTAAGATCCTCCTACCATTGATCATCGTAGGACTGTCCCTACTACGACTTCTCATCTCAACTCTCCTCCGGGCTGCCAAGCAAAAACCAAACCGCGCCTACCTATACGATCGCATCGCCGATAACGACGAAGACCGCACTCACCTGCCCAGAGACGAAGAACCTGTCGACGAGAGTGACGAAGATGAGGCGCTAGCCATCGGCGGTGGCCGCCTTGCGCTGGCCAAGGTTACCACCAAGGGCTCCATCGTTCAGGCCGATACTCCTGCTGGTCAAACCCTTCTTACCGTTGTCGAAGTCCTCGCCATCGCCGGTCTGGTCGGTGTCAACGTTGCCGCATTGGTTCTCGAAGCCTACAGCGGTCGCCATGGCAAGATCGCTTCCATCGCCGGTCTCAGTGCCTGGACCTATGTTCTGATTCTTGCCGCGCTGCGTCTCTTCCTTGGAAACACCCAGTGGCGTGTACCGCACCTCTGGAACCACACGGCTACCATCTACTTTGCCCAGTGGCTGTTTTCGCTCATTGGCTTCCGCTCCGCCATTGTTCATCCTGCGACCCAGTTCAGGCAGATCTTGACCATCGTCGACTTCGCCTTGACCTCGCTCCTCTTCTTCATGTCGATCAGCACACGCAAAGGAAACAAGACGGTCATTCTAGAGTGGGAGGACGGTATTCAGCCAAGTCGCGAGAACTTGGCCTCTCTCTTCTCCCACTTCACTTTCGGCTGGGTTGACTCCATCATGTGGGAAGGCTGGAAGGAGCCGCTGACTGCCGACCGCGTCTGGAATCTGCTTCCTAGCGATAAGGCCGCCACGGTTCTGGCCAACTACCGCCAGGTCAAGAAGACCACTTCCCTGTCTTTCCACCTCTTGAGCTACTTCAAGGGCATGGTTGCTGCGCAGGCTGCCTGGGCTGTCATGTCGGGTGCCTTCACCTTTGCGCCCACCCTGCTGCTCAAGGCTATCCTCGAATATGTTGAGGATCCGACCCAGGCCCCTCGTAACGTCTTGTGGCTCTATGTGATCCTCCTCCCCATCACGGATGTTATCCGCTCTGTTGGAGACGCTCAGGCGCTTTGGATCGGGCGCAAGATTTGCATCAACATCCGTGCTATCCTTGTCGGTGAGATCTACGCAAAGGCGCTCAGGAGAAAGGCCGCCGCCGGTAACGACAAGGTTCTCGGCGAAGACAAGAAGAATGAAGCCCCCGCCAAGAAGGGCTTCTTCGCAAAGGTCAAGCGCGCCTTGGGTCTTGCGAAGGATGACAAGAAGACCACTGATCAGTCTGCAGCTGAGGCCGCTGTTGCCAAAGCCAAGGATAAGGCCGCTGAGGCCGATGAGCAGGCCAATCTGGGAACCATCACTACCCTGATGTCCGTCGACAGCTTCAAGGTCTCTGAGGTCACTAGCTATTTGCATTTCCTCATTGCCTCGGCTCCCACACAGCTGCTTGTAGCTGTTATTCTGCTTTATAACGTCATGGGCTACAGTGCCATCCCTGGCTTTATCATCATGGCTCTCCTCCTTCCTGTCAACATTGGGTTTGCCAAGACTTTCCAGTATACACAGAAGAAGATTATGTCCGCTACTGACAAGCGCATCCACACCACCAACGAAGTGCTCCAAAACATCCGCATCATCAAGTACTTCGCCTGGGAGCACAGGTTTGAAACCATTGTCGACGAGAAGAGACGGGCCGAGCTCAAGGCCCTGCGTACGCGGTACATGGTCTGGGCTTGCGCCGTGGCTGTCTGGAACACCGTTCCCATCCTTATCACTTTCTTCACCTTCTTTGTCTTCACCGTCATTGAGAAGAAGCCGCTGTATCCCTCTATCGCTTTCACTGCCATTTCTCTCTTCATGCTGCTCCGCTATCCGCTTGACCAGCTTGGAGACATGATTGCCCATGTGCAGGAGTCCAAGGTGTCCGTGGACCGTATCGAGGAGTTCTTGTCTGAGGAGGAGACCGAGAAGCAAAAGCAGCTTGGCCAGGACAATGTCGACGAAAACGGCAACAAAGTCATCGGTTTCAGAGGCGCCAGCTTCATCTGGGGCGGCAGGAACACTGTTGCTGAGGATGGAAGCATGGCTTTCCGTCTTCTTGACCTCGACGTCGAGTTCCAGGAGGGCAAGCTCAACGTCATCACTGGCCCCACCGGATCTGGAAAGACCTCTATGCTTATGGCTTTGCTTGGTGAGATGACCATTCTTAAGGGTCGTGTCTTCCTTCCCGGAGGTCGCAGCCGTGAGGATGTCCGCCCCGACCCCGAAACTGGTCTTGCCGATACTTGCGCCTATGTTGCCCAGCAAGCCTGGCTTGTCAATGGCTCTATCAAGGACAACATTCTGTTTAGTGCACCGTTTGATGAGCAGAGATACAAGGACGTCATTGTCGCTTGCGCTCTGGAGCGTGATCTGGAGATTTTGGATAACGGTGACGAGACTTTGGTTGGTGAGAAGGGCATCACCCTCTCCGGTGGCCAGAAGCAGCGTATTTCGTTGGCTCGTGCCGTCTACTCCAACTCTAAGCACCTTCTCATGGATGACTGTCTCAGCGCCGTTGATTCTCACACCGCTCAGTGGATTTTCAGCAACTGCATCATGGGTCCTTTGATGAAGCACCGCACTTGCATCCTCGTGTCACACAACATCCCTCTCTGCGTTCCTTTCTCCGACTTCGTTGTCCAGATGACCAACGGTCGTGTCACTGCTCAGGGTGCTCCTCAGGAGCTCATCGCGGCTGGCAGGTTCGGCGAAGACTTCGTCCAAAAGTCTCGTCCTGGCTCTGCTCATGTCTCGCGCGTTCCTTCCCGGGTGCCGTCCAGTGTCGGAGAGGAAGGTGACAACACCATGATCAACGAAGCCGACGGCAGTGAATCTCAGACCAAGGCTCAGACGATCAAGAAGGAGCACAAGAAGCAGGATGCCATGGAAGAAAGCAAGGCTACTGGTGCTGTCAAGTGGCCTGTCATGAAGCTCTACCTCACAGCTATGGGCAAATGGTGGTTCTGGGTTTTGGCCGCCGTTGTCTTTGGTGCTCAGCAGTTCTCTGGTGTCGCCACCAGTCTTTGGATCAAGGAGTGGGCTAACCAATACGCTACGGACGAGGTTGTTGCCCCTACTTTCAACATGAACTCGCAGAGTTATTCCAGCCAGACCGTCTCGCCTACCTATTTTGCTTCGATCTCCACGTACGTCAAGGGCAACGATAGCAACATCTTTTCGGCTAGCGCGAACAAGGATGTCAACGTCGGTTACTACTTGACCGTACTGGCTATCATTGGTATTGGTGGTGCCGTTGCCGCTCTTGTCAGAGACATGTGGATTTTCTTCGGTTCCTTGACTGCCTCGTGGAAGCTCCACAAGCGTCTGATGGGTGCCGTCGCCGGTGCCCGTTTCAAGTTCTTCGATGTCACTCCTCTCGGCCAGATCATGAACCGATTCAGTAAGGACCTGGAGGCCATTGATCAGGAGGTTGCGCCTATTGCCATTGGGGTCATGAGTTGTGTCCTCGCAATTGTCGTGACTGTTACTCTGATCGCCTGGATTACGCCCGGTTTCTTGATTGCCGGTTTCTTCATCACCATCCTCTACGTCTTCCTTGGTGCCTTCTACCTCCATGCCTCGCGCGACCTGAAGCGTTTGGAATCGGTGCAGCGCAGCCCTCTCTTCCAACAGTTCGGTGAGACTTTGAGTGGTGTCACCACCATCAGAGCGTATGGTGACGAGAGACGTTTCATCCGCGACAATCTTTCCAAGATCAACGCTCAGATCCGCCCATTCATCTACCTTTGGGCTGCCAACAGATGGCTAGCGTTCAGGACCGATGTTCTGGGCGATCTTGTTGCCTTCGCCGCTGGAGTCTTCGTCATTATGAGCCTTGGTAAGATCGATCCTGGTTCTGCGGGTATCTCTCTCAGCTATGCCATCGGTTTTGCCGACAACATCCTCTGGCTGGTTCGTCTTTATGCTATGAACGAACAGAACATGAACTCTGTCGAGCGTATCAAGGAGTACCTTGACGTCGAGCAAGAGGCCGAGGCTATCGTCGAGGACAACCGCCCCCCTGCGAACTGGCCTGCCCACGGCTCTGTTGAGTTCATCAACTACTCTACACGTTATAGGGCTGAGTTGGAGCCCGTCCTCCGCAACCTTACCTTCAAGATTGAAGCCCAAGAGAAGATCGGTATTGTTGGCCGCACTGGTGCCGGAAAGAGCTCTCTTACCCTGGCCATCTTCCGTGCTTTGGAGGCGGATGAGGGCAAGATCTTGATTGACGGCGTTGATATTGGTCTGATTGGTCTTCGTGATCTCCGCGAGGCCATCACTATCGTTCCCCAGGAGCCCACTCTGTTCATGGGTACCATCCGGACCAACCTCGACCCCTTCAACATGTACACCGATGAGGAGATCTTTGCCGCTCTTCGCCGCGTGCACCTGATCAAGGCTGATGAGGTCATCCCCGGCGCCGTTAGCACCGCTCTCCTTCCCCAGACCCCCGTTGCCCCTGTTGAGAGCGAGTCGGAGCCTTCCCGCCCCGCCACTGCTACCAACAAGAACATCTTCCTCGACCTCTCCTCTCCCGTCACCGAGTCCGGCAACAACCTCTCGCAGGGTCAGCGCCAGCTTCTCTGCCTGGCTCGCGCCATGCTCAAGAAGCCCACCGTCCTCGTCATGGACGAGGCCACCGCCTCGATCGACTACGCCACCGATTCGGCCATCCAGGAGACCATCCGCGAGTTGACTAGCACCATCATCACCATTGCTCACCGTCTGCAGACCATTGCCGACTACGACAAGGTTCTCGTCCTGGACAAGGGCGAGATCGTCGAGTATGGACATCCTTGGGAGCTGATGAAGAAGACCGATGGCAGCTTCAGGAGTATGTGCGATATGAGCGGAGACTACGACACGCTGGCCAAGATTGCCAAGAAGGCGTACAAGATTAAACAACTTGTCGACGTCGATGGGGATGACGAGCAGAGCAGTACGACTACCACTGCTGAGGGAAGCAGGACTGGAGATGAGGGGAAGAAGGATGGTGAGAACTAAAAGGTTTGAAGATAAAGACGAAAAGAGACGGACGAAAAGCGAAAATGGGATTATATGTCATGTTATGGAAATGATCGTCATGGATTATGGGAAACTCGGGGGAAATGGGAGGAGTGTTTTTTTTTCTGGGTTGGTTCCGGTCTCATGATGATGGAGGAAAAGCAGAAGGAGCGCATATTTCATTTGGTTTTCTAACACATTTTTGCTTTGAGATGATAGAAATCATCGACAGCGGGTATGGATGGTGTATATACATAGATCAGAATTAGGAATATGATTCGTTGAAAAGACTCATGTTGTCTCTGTCGTGACTGCGATGATGTTTGGAGACTTGGACAGCCATGCGCCACATTTCAAGCCACAGGAGCTCCACTTGTTCTACGCAGCTGCCTGTCCTCTGCTCCACTTCCCGTGGCGTCACGGTCAACGGTTAGGCAGACGTACTGTACCTATCATCCCATTGCTCACCTCACTACACCACTTGACGACTTCCTTC
This sequence comes from Sordaria macrospora, assembly GCF_033870435.1. NCBI lineage: Eukaryota > Fungi > Ascomycota > Sordariomycetes > Sordariales > Sordariaceae > Sordaria > Sordaria macrospora. The sequence continues at coordinate 4,453,684 of NC_089372.1, read as the reverse complement.
ATTTCTCGGAACCCCTCAGTTCAACAAAAGCCTCAGAACCATATTTTTTGAATCAGAATCTCACAAGATGACGCCAAACACAGCGGAAGAAATCACCAACCCGCGCCGAATCCTAGCGGTTGCTCTCACCGACTCCTCTGACCATCTCGGCGCCGTCATCAGAGGTATGTCTTCCTCTTTTTTTTTCCTTCTTTGTTTCCTCCCTGTCTCAAAACTCAAGTAGAAAAAATCTAACCACAACAAAAAATTAGACTTAACCGGCACGGCCCCCACTCCCCAACAGCAACAAACCTCCTCCTCCGCAGAAGATTCATCATCAACATCCGAACAACAACAACAGGATTCAACAGAACTCTCGCCATCCCTAGCAGGAACAACCCACCCCCTCCCCCTCTCCACGCCCTACTACACCGCTTCCGTCCCCATCTGGCTCGATCTCATCTCTTCCCCCGCCGAATGGTCAGCGAGTTTTCTGAGCGAGGAGGCGAAGGAGGTGCTAGGGGTGTTGGGCGGGGTTGTTTGTGTTTTTGAGATTCCCTCTTCTTCTTCTTCGAAGAAATCCACCGGTGCATCGTCTTCATCAGGGACAGGGACAGGTGTGGGACAACAACAACAACAACAACAACAACAACAACAACAACAACAACAAGAAAAGACGAAGGAGTTTATTGAGGGTGTGGGCAAGGTGGTTAGGGAGGGGTTGGGCGGGTGGGAGTGGGATGGGGTTGGGTTGGCTGTTGGTGTTGCCACTACGGTTGGTGGGGATGAAATGGATGTCGACATGGAGGATGAGATCAACGAGTGGGAGGATTTGTGTGCGGAGTGGGGGTTGGAGTTTGTTCATCATCAGGTTGTGTCCCTTGATACCGCTTCAAAAGGAAAAGAGAAGGGCGACGATAAGGAAAAGAGGAACGAATACGGCGAAAAGATGGGCATCGCGAGAGTGCTAGAGGCGCTGCAGTCCAACGACTGGTCAGGCGGAGACGGTGCGGGTTCCACGGAAGGAGGTGGACCTTTCGGCGGGTCTGAAGACGACAAAGATACCGACTACATTGATGAGAATGACTGGGATACGGAGGACGAGTTTGATCTGGGCTTTGGGTACACCAAGAAGCAGAAGGCGGAGATGCGTAAAGCGTTTTGGAAGGGGACTGGGGAATCGGACAAGACGACGGAGGACTTGAAGGCGTTTAGGAATGTTATGCAAACTGTGGATGGGTCGAGGGGGGATGCGTGGGACGCGAAGATGAAGAAGCAGGCCAGAGAGGGGTTTTGGAAGCAGTTCGAGGAGGAGGTGAAGGAGAAGATGAAGGAGGAAGTTAAAGGGAATGGGAAGAAGGGCAAGGAGCAATCTGCCCCCGTCACAGCAAAGGCTGGACAGAGTGCTGGGCCTGGGTCTGGGTCGGGGACAGGAGACAAGGTGAAGAAGGAAGATGATGAGGAAGAAGAAATAGGAGAGGAAGATGTGGAGAAGATCGCCAAGATGATGCTCAAGCTGCAAGCGGTTAGGGATATGAGCGGCACAGTATCGGAAGAGCAAAGGAGGAAGTTGGCGTTGAAGGCTGTTGAGGAGGTTATGAGAGAGTTGTAGTGTCTTTTGAAATATGATATAGAAATACGAAGATGGAGTCGTAAAGTTCAGCAACTTGATGAACATGTCCGACAGTTTCCCGTCCAGTCACTCATGTTTAGCCACCAAAGAGACCGTTGCCCGATCTGACACACTTTTACCCACCTACCATTGGAACCCATGAGGACAACTACTAGATAAGAGGTAGTGTTGTCTACCCGAGCAGGGTTTGGGAACAGACAGGGCATCAACCACCTGCCTCCCCAAAGGGCATGAATGTAGAAGCGATGTGATTCTGAATTCGAAATTACGCTTCACATCCTGTTCACATGGGTCGTTCCTTCCTTGAGTACCTAGCAAGGTAGGCATTTGCCTGATAAGACAAAAAGAAAACTTTTGACATGTTGGTCGTCCCTTCCCAGATTCTAACCGTCGTCGAGATAGTGAACTAATGGGGACCTAAGTTTTCCCGATCTGTGCTATTGGATCCACCGGGAGGCCCTCCCTTTCCTTTCAGTTTCAATTTTTCGTTTGATGTTCCGCACAAAACCCTGTTCTTGGTCGTTCCCTGTTTGGCAGCACCATTGTGTCTAAGAAATCAGTTGCATGTAAAGTTTACGATAAATCACCATCCTGAAAGTAAAGTGACGGAGATGTTGATATTTTATCAACTTATCATCTGCAGCAAATGATTGATCGGGATATACAGATTCAGTGTGTGGTTTCCTGGATGTTCCAGAAGACACGCAGAACAATGAGCTCGTTTTCTATGCGTGTCTAAGAGTCAACATGATGGGACTCCTTTGGGTTCTGGACGGAGTAGGTCTCTGCTCAAATTGCAATGTCCAGTCCATATAAAGATGCCTAATTATCAACCAATTCTTCTTCTACTTTTCTCCCACATCCTAAACTCAGTTCTTTACTTACCACCTTGCAAAACTCCCAATCATCTAGGAACCGCAAAACGGACAGCCGAGACGATCAAACCTACACGACACAATCAAAATCACCCAGAACACACACCCATATCTTTGAGAAATAAAAATGAAGCAAGCAGCGTTCCGCGGCACTGCCCCTCCAATGGGTTGGGCCAGGAAATCACAAGCCCCAGGCGCTCGCAACTTGTACACTGCCTCTGATCACTCTCACAAGTCTTGCCCCACGTCCTCGTGCGACTCTTGCTTCGGACTCATTTACGAGGATGGATACGACTACGAATCTAACAGCGAGGAGTTGGACGATGATGCCGACGAGGATGTGGACGATTATGGCTCTGATGGTTGGGACCAGTCCCAGTCCCAGTCCCAGTACTCTCAGTCCCAAGCCTCCTCCATCTGCCCGACTCCGGTCGCTGGCCATTCTCATTCCCAGGTTAATACTACTGATCCGTTTTCCATGTCTTCAATGTCTTCTCTCTTCGGCCCTTCTTCTTGGTCTTCTTCTTCTCCCTTTTCTCAGCAATCTCAGGGTCATTCTCCCTTTGGTGCTCCTGTTCCTGCTCCGGCTCCTACTCCTACTCCTACTTCTCGTCGTCCTGCTCCTCCTCTTCCAGCACCCCTAGGTTCAAGGAGAAATGGGTCTCGAAGTTCTCAGCGGTGTTCATGCCAGAAATCCTCCAATGGGTTTTCTAACGCCTTCTCTTCTTCCGGTCCTCCTCCTCCAGGCGGTACTGGTAACGGACAGAGCCAGGGCACCACTACCGACACTCAGCTCTCCATCTTCACCAATAGCCAACACACCGGAACCGACAACCAGACCCAAACTGATAGCCAGGCCCTGGGGCATCTGCTCATCAATGGCCCTGGTGCCAAGAGCAAGAATGGCAAAGGCATGGTCAAGAACTTGAATGTGTATAATCCCAATATTACCATTCAGGTGACACCGGAGCACTTCAGCCAGATCTTCCCCGGAAAGAAGAGTGGTGGGCAGCGGAGTGGGAATGTCAGTAGCCAGAAGTAATGGGGTGGACAAGAAGAGTGGTAGGATAGACGGGGAAAGAGATTGGAGTGCTTCGATCGCTTGATCATAGGAGAAGTGTTGAGTGGACTCTTCGATACGGGTTGACGGTTTTTGGATCTAGAGGGGTTTTGGATATTTGATCTTGACGTTTGGTCTGAGAGAGAAGCAGAAGGGGATGTTTGGTAGTTCGCAATGATATGATTTGTTTTAACCGTCAGGAAGGTCTTGGATCTGTGATGTGTGTTGGAAACTCGTTATGGCTTCGCTCGTGTTGAGTAACGGAGATGGTGAGAAGACACAAAGGCATGTGATACAGTTGTCTTGAAGGACTTCGTCATCCTTCGTCGTCAGAGAGACGGTGAGACGTGGATACCTAAGATAAGGCAACCACGAGGTATCACAACAGGTCTTGGGAATAGGTAATAACTCAGTCAACATCATGAAGTGAGACCTCAAGCGAGTATCCATGCTGGTCATGAAAGCTGAGTGAGGGGTAACGAGATGCTCTGCTGCATGAGGAGGCTGGGATCAGGAAGTGGCTATATCATGAAGTGATAAGCCCGAGTGAGGACAATATCGATAGGCCGTCGAAGCTGAAGTTCTTCCAATGGTAAAATAGCGGGGACATATCTTCATTTCCCGGGTCCTCGGTCATCTTCTGCTGCGAGCACGTCGCAACGGCGCAAAAGCGCTGCTTGCACCGCACCTTTTCCTCGACCACGGTTGGTTGCATCTTGTCGTCTTCGGAAGATCCTGGGCTGGCAGAATCGTGGTAGGCAGCTAGCAGCAGTAGCTAGCAGACTAGCAAGGATCATGACAAGCCGGGCTTGTTCAACCATTGTCAAGGTAAAATCCCGTCAATACACGTGATGGGCATGGTGTTGACAGCAGAGCTTACACGGGCAAGCTCGTTTCCTATCTCCCGAGTCCCGTGGCACACACGAACACAAACACAAACAACCTTTGTCCTCCATTTGTGGTGTTGCTGAGTATGAAGGCTGTTTCTCTCATCTCCGGGCTTCGCCCTCTTCTCGGTCAAAAAGATGGTATCGGACAGACCATGGCGAACATGGATACACTATGGAGTAGCATGGCCCGCTGAGGCGGCCAGCCGGACCGAGCAAGGTGAGAAAACTGTCGTCCTATCGACGATGCTAGATGGCTTGGTGCAGCGTGCTTGTGTGCTGCGAGCGTGCGTGCATTGCATGAAAGACTGCAGTGCAGGACGCAATACGGAGCAAGGAAGCAAGGTACACAGACTAACAGGAAGGAACGAACACATGGAGGGACCTACATTAGTGCAGTTCGTTGATGGCCGCAAATGCGCGCTTCAATCTGAACTGGAAGTGATGACGAGATCACCTCCAGCATTCAAGGCTCAGCTTGGAGGGATATATACTTGACCACGTCTCCATCGTCGTGGTCGTGTCTTGAATCCCTCTCTCTGTTGTTGATGATTCGAGATGAAAGTTCCTGTTCCTGACAGATTGCATGAACTATGTCGAGATGTGAGATTCAAACGAGATGGCTGCTCTTTCCAAATGATGGCTGAACGGATAGGCATGAACGAGGCAAGAAGTGAGGTTGATTGGTGATAGCGGCTGCCGTCTGGGTGTGATGGGAGCCGATGGGGATCGCGCGAAAACGACGCACAACAAGCGCCCATTGGCCAATCGTGGCAGGGATTTAGACGCCCATCTCATCCGCTAAACCTAGACTGGTCAAGTCCTGTAAGTGATAACTCCAAAGCGAGTCCCCACAGCGGACAGATGTGCGGGGCCTTGTCCATCTGGTGCCTGATTGGCTGCATCGAGAACTGCTTCTTCTTCTTTTCAACTTCTCTCTTCTTTGGAAGTTGCAATCGTCAACACGCCTTGCAGGACCGTCAAGGACCGTCAAGTGCAATAATTCTCCGGTTCTGCCTTTTCTGGGTGCTCACCTGCTTAACCGCCCATCATGCAGTCGCATTGGTCAGTGGCATTGGTGGACCCGGCTCAACGACTTCCATTGAAGGTGACAGGCACCATCTCCATGGACACACCCTCGTCGCCCTTACCTCACAGCTTTCGTGATATCGGTTGATGCCCACATTGCCTGGAAGCATCTCCCTGGGCCCGGCCTGGTTATTGGCCTCGCGTGGGAGACGGCCAGATGCGTGGTACTTGCGCCATCACTTGTGCTATTGCACCGACAGAGCCGACAGGCTTCCATCAGATAGCAACCCCTCTCTGCCGTCACTCTATCACCGACCAGCCAAATGGCCTCCAACAAGGCGGCCATGGTCTCTTGTCGAATGCATGCCGAGCGTTGTGGACCGGGGTTTATTCTTAGGTGACCCCCCTCTTCATGATATGTTCATATAAGGCTCAGTTTCCTCCCTCTCTTTCCATTCCTCTTTCTTCTTTTTCCTTTCTTCAGCAAGTTCTCAACTTCCAAAAGCCAGTTGTGTTTTCCCCCCCTCCCCCCTTTCTTTCCCCTTTCCCATCGCAGAGCTGTGCTTTGTCGATTAATTCACTTTCACTAATTCACCAAAAAATCAAATCACGGTAGCTTGCTGGTCTCGCTATCCCCCAAATTCACAACTCACATCCCCCCTAAAGCACTAACTGGTTTTTGCTTGCTCGACTCGCCGTCTTACGCGCCAATTTGCATTCTTCTCAAGATTCGTTTTTAAGTTTTATTTCCAGCATTACCCCTTAATCAGTCAACATGTCCGCCATTCAGCTTTCGTTCTCTCTCCGTGTTTCTTCCGGCGTCAAGACCGTCCATCTTCTTGGTTCCTGGGACAACTACGCCGGCCAGCTCCCCCTCTCCAAGGACAAGACCTCGTCCAAGTCCGGCTCGTGGAAGGGCACCTTCCGCTTCCAGCCCGCTCTTGTCCAGCCCGGTCAGCGCTACTGGTACTACTACATCATCGATGGCTACCACGTCTCCCACAACCCCTCCGAGGAGTCCACTGTTGAGCCCACCACCGGCCGCTCCCTGAACATCCTCGACGTTCCCAAGTCTTCTTCCTCCTCCAAGAGCTCCTCCCGCCACTCCCGCGACTCCGTCAAGTCCTCCAAGCGCGAGTCCCTCTCCGTCGACATCCCCAAGGGTCGCCCTCTCTCCGTGTCCCAGATCAAGGCTCCCAAGCCCATGTCTCCCCACGCCACCCGCCACATCCTCGATGCCGACTACAACATCGACGAGCTCTCCAGCCGCTTTGCCACCACTGGCATCTACGACGAGTACGATGAGGACGTCATCACCGACTTCGACATGCGCTCCTCCCCCGTCTCCTCCACCGGCTCTTCCGTCAGCTACCGCTCCGACAGCTCCAGCCCCAGCTCTACCCTCTCCGGTTACTCCACTCCCGCTTCCGACTGCTCCAGCTGCATCTGCGAGCGCTACGGCATCACCCGCAAGGGCGAGCGCGTCCGTCTCGACTGCGGTGGCTCCCGCTGCGGCTACGAGGACTCCTGCTCCTCCGAGGATGAGGAGAACTACGTTGAGCGCAGCTCTCGCCGCAACGGCATCGTCGTCCGTGCTTAAGTGGCTTCGCCCCTGCCTCGGGTGAGGAAATTTTGAAGAAGACTCCATCTCCGACTTTTGGAAGGGAACTCAAGTTAGGAACGTTTGTGTGTTGTGTGCAGCCCTCGGCCTTATTAGTGCCATTAATTTGCCACCCACCGTCCCATACTCCCAATCCGGTCAACCAAGAAGACATATCGACGTCCCAGTCTCGATTCCACAGCTTCAGATGTTTGCGCCTAGTTCGCCATCTCGTCGCTCGGAATTCGATGAGAGATTAAAACGGCCCGATCACGCTCACTTTCAGTTGTTGAATAGCGACCGCAGCGAGAAAAAAAGTGTCAGGCGACTCACTCTCCCAAAGTGACTGAAGTATGTTGAAGAAAGGTTTAATGTCCCCTTGCGCGCAAGCCCAACTGGCTGGTCCCTCGGGTTCGCGTCGAGGTACACACCTCATTCATCATTACATCTTTCACTTGTCGCTTAGACACTTTTTTTTCTTCTGCCCATCTGCTTTCCCACTATTGTGGTTAATGCTGCGGCCCCTCAGTTCTCCACTGCTTGCTTGTCAAGTATGTGTGTGTCCTGTGAAGTCGAAAAAAGAACTTTTTCTTGAGATGTATTTTTGCGTGTTTTACTCAACACCCAAACTTTTTTTGTCCAGCCTCGGAGTACTTGGCCCCCACTGGTTGGTGGTCAAGTCCAGCTCTCGAGATATAATATTTCACCCCTTTTGTCAATTTGTTTGGCACTTCTCCTTGTTTCTTTGGAAGAGCAAAAGCCTACACTTTTTTTTTGTCAACCTTGTGGCACTTGAACCGGACTCTGGAAGGTTCAAGACTGGCTACTACTCAGCTTTTTGTATGACTTATGAAGATCATGAAAACCCATAAAAAAAGGAGGAATTAGGATTGGACATGGTGGACGGAAGAAAACCGGCAGACAATTATTGGAAAAAGCATAAATTGCTGCAGAGGCCGGATTAGGATAGATACCGCTTTGAAATCTATGCCTTGGTTATTGATGGTCATAATTTTCTCCTCGTGACTCTTGACTGTGACTCTATGTTAATATCCACCTCATCTTCTAGAACCACATCCCCCCCTCACGCTCTCTCGCTCCGCCCGGCTCGCTGTTTTATAACGAAGTCTGACCGGAAACCCCTACGTGGCAACATGCACACTCAGTTGCATGTGTGGCGGTGACGGCGGCGGCGGCGAAATTGCCAACCTGACCGCCGCCATTTTGTTGAAATGTCCAGTACCTAGATAACCAACCCAAACCTCTTTCATCGGATACCATGACAGTGATGTAATGTGTAGCTGGGGATATGATGCGTGAATACATCGACAGACCAAGCAAGCTGTGCAGCAAGCCCGTCACTGGCAATCATCTAGTAGTCAGTGCGAAATTTCAGGGGAAGAAAACAGACCGGTATACTTCTCCTAGCTCCATGATACGCGATAGATGACATTACACAAGGGAGGTCCAGCCCTAGTAAAGTTGTAGGAGACTTGTTAAGAAGAGAGGAGTGAGGAAAAAGATGGGAAGAGAAGTGATAAGAGAAGTAAGGGGAAAATAAAAGAAAGGGGCGAGGAGAAGAGAAGTAGAGAAGGGCGAAGAGAGAAGAGAGGTGAATAAGGGCGGAGAGAGAAAAGGAGTAAGGAAAAAGGAGTGAAGAGAGGGGTGGGAAAGAAAGTGAAGTAAGATGAAAGAGAAGATGGATGTAAAGAGGGGAGTGAGAAGAGGTATTAGAGGAATAAGGAAAGATAGAAGTGAAAAGGGGTCAAAGGAGAGATAAAGAAAGGATAGCAAGATTGAGTATAACAAGTGTAAAGAGACATGGGAAAGGCAACACGGAATATAAACTGAAGAGCTGGGAATGGATAAAGCCAACCACCCATAGGCTCTTTTCAAGACACCGTCAATTCACTCAGTCATTCCTAGTACCCCTGATGCTTCTGTTCGCACAGAGAAACGTAGAGAATCAGAATCAAAAAAAGATTAGTCACGTCTGACTTTACATCCAAGTATCATTCAATGACAGAACCCCGTGCATTGCAAATTAACTGACATACGTTAACCCGCAACTACCTCGGAGTCATCCATTATCACCGACAAAGAATGTAGAGAGTGACTCAATCGTCAGGAATTCGGAATACCCAACATCCGATAACAACGGCAGTGTCGGCCCATTCCGGGTGCCATCGTCATATCGCCGCGTAACGGATGTTCTTTATTTCCGCTTGTCTCTCGGTAACGACCGGGCCCACCCGGTCGCTTGGGTCGCTTAAATTTGGTGTTCATTTCCTTTTCAATTATTTTGGCTGGTAGAGAGGCCTCTATACGCGAAGAAGCGAAATGGAAGAGCGAGTGAGCGAGCGGCGAGCGGGCAAGGTTGTTTGCAGTTTTGTGAGGGAAATGTGGTAGACGAGTGTAGTGTACTTATGGTATGGTGTGGTCTAGTGGTGTAATGCTGATACTTGGTAATTGTTCTATTGACTAAAATGCTTCAATGCTATGGCTACCTACTCGCGGTGTCATACAGGTTCGTGTTGTATGTGCGTAGGTACCATTGACTCTAGTGTCCCCATTCCTCCAGCCAGTCTATGTTGTAACTGTATGTCATGTCCCCTTGTTTTCCATGGAAGGGCGAGTCTGTGAAGGGAGATATATCCAAGAACTCCCGTGAATGCAAATGCCATCATGGCTGTAAGTCAGAGAAACCCGACTTGGCCTGTTTGTGTATCCCAACCGACAGACTGGTGTTGAGAAACGACGCTGTTTGTGTAAAAAGCAAAACCCCCCTCCAACGCCATGCAAGTAAAAACGAAATTCAAAAACTCAACCCATCCATTCCCTTTCCCTTCCTAACCGACCCTGCGGGCGAACTCCACTCCGAGCTCTAGCCGGCGTGGATGATCCTCCCATCGGGCCTGATCAGCCTCCTCCCGCTCTTCAGATCCCGCTTGCTCGCACAGCAGCATCCCATGCCGCTGTGCACCGCGAAACTCCACATGGTGAAGCCTGTGGCGATCCACATGAAGACAAACATGTACGTGCCGACCTCAGCGTGGATATTGAGGTCCGACTGCGCTTCGGCCGCGTACTTGAAAGCGTAGCTGATGACAGTGCCGATGATCGAGGCGGCCAGGGTCAGGATCATGGAGGCGAACGAGAAGAGGGAGAGCGGGAGGGACCACCACCGCGACTTGACGGGGAGGATTGGAGAGACGAAGATGAGGACAAAGTTCAGCACGCAGGCGGTCAGGAAAAAGCCAAACATGATCTGCGAGGTAATGCGCAGGACCGAGAGGATGGTAATAATAGCGGCGGGGATCGCGACGGTGGCGCCCGAGAGAAGCTCGTTCATAATGACTTCGACTGGGTTGAACCAGTAGAGTGTTTCGGGCTCGGAGCAGTAGGTTATTCCCCTATTATGTGTTAGCATGCGAAGTCAGTGAAAAGGGAAGGGGAAAGGGTGACTAACTCGGATTGGTATCCCTCGCAAAAGTTCCACAGACCAACTTGATAAAAGTCATGGAGTCCTATACTTTGAGCGATACTGTTGATCAACTGCGCATTTGGGACCGATGCCGGAATGATGTCGGCCAGGTTGAGCTTGTAGAAGTAAGTACTGCGAAGCACGGGCTTGTCGGACGTGTTGCCAACGAGAATCTGTAGGACTGGTCAGCTATATGAAACATGAATGGGCACATGTTTCTAGTCAACATACCAGTATCAGGAACACCCAAGACACCAGGTACCCAAAGGATGCACTGTAGGCGAAGAATCGTCGTAGCCTCGTTGCTCGCTTGATTTGTTCATCACTAGGACTCCCTTCCTCTCCTTGAAGTGTCTGTTCCGAGCTTGCTGGTCGTGTTGGTGGCTGGGATGTGTATCGTTCCTTGGTTGTCTCGTCGTCCGAGCTGTTCCTCTTTCGGAGGTTCAGCAGTGATTTAAGGGCCATTGTTCTGAAAGTGTGCTGTTTCGGATCCCAAGGATTTGAAGAGTAGTAGTGGTGATGGCCTTAGGTGCGCAAGTGCACCTTCTTTCTCGTCAAACTTCGGTTAAGGAGAAGAGACTGGCGCTTTCAGAGAGTGTTGTCCCAAGTTTATCTGAAGTGGTGGTGCTGCTGGTGGAGGTTGAAGTTTAGGGGACTTTTGAGCCCTAGGGGTCCCGGAGTGGGCGAGAGTGATGACGACGGGGCTTTGTTCCGGTCAACGGAGGGGATTGCAACACCAAGTCGAAAGCCTGAAGGTCGGGCTTCGCAAGAAGAGAATGATAGAAGCGGCAGATGACGGATCACGGCAAGAGAAAGAGCAGAATTTGATAATAACAGGCTGGGGATCGACCGGTTGTAGATTGATGAGGTGATGTCGTTATCAAAAAGCAGGCTTGTTCAGGTTGCGATCGCTACAGCCACCGACTGCTTGGCAGATTGGTTTTCTTGGGACGTCGTCTGGTGGAGGATGGAGCAGCGCAATCGACCCTTGGCCAGGGAATGGGCAGTGAGTGGTTGGGTGGTGGTTGGGGGTCTGTGCTGTTGATCAATCGACAAACGTGCAGTGGACGACAATCAGGATGCGCTTGTCTTTGCAGTTCTGGGCAAATCGTCAAGGAAGAAGGAGCGAGAGACAGAAGATCTATCATCAGTCAGCATCCAGAAAGGGGAATGTGTTTGGTATCTCGGCCAGTTTCTGTGCACCCGGCGCTGCAATTGGCTCGCGTGCCTTTTGCACCGTCGGCGGTCAGGAACCTGAACAAGTGAGTCTTTCAGCGGCAATCCACAGCCATAAGCCCAAAAGTGGACAGTGGAGAGAATCCACCAAAGCACTCCTGACCGACGGGGGTTTTTCTCTTGTGAAACCCCCGGCGTTGAAGAGTTTCATTCGGTTGTGGTTTGGGCTTCGGTTGCCAACTTTATTCAGAGTTCTCCATTTGCAGCGTGTGTTCCTACTCGCGGCTAATAGGCGCTCTCATCCTAACCAGACCCTAGAGTCTCTTAGACGCCAACAACCGCCTTGCAAGGCCTGGCTGGACACACAATAGGAATTCTTCCATTCATCCCAGTTAACCATTTCAGGCTTCCAACAATGTCTCTATGATATCCATCGTATTGTCAAAAACCCACCTCTGTTGAGGTTTTCAACAGGTCGGTTCTAGAGCACTGCCCATGTGGAGATGATACCCTTCATTCAGGAGTCCCGTCCGAGGGGCCCCCCCCTGAGGGGTTAAGAGGGGCTGTAAGTTCGTGCCCAAGATGGGAAAGCGGCGATCGTATTTTATCTTGGCAGCGATGTCGTTGTCACCAAGAACTGCACGGCAGTGAAGGAGGCTTGCAAGTAAGTGCGACGTCATACCAGAAAAGAAAGAAAAAAATGCAAGCTGCAACACCAAGGCATTTGGTGCTGTCAAGACTGCATCGGGTTCAGATGACATGTTTCAAAACACCATTGTCAACATCGTGAGTTCCCAATTGGTGATTTCCTCAACCCAAGACCCGATCCAAGCTCAGGCCAAGGTCTTGATTTTGACTGTTGACGATGACCAGGCACTTCTGATCGGATGCCAGGGTCGTGGCTGCTGAAAACCTACAATCCAGGGCGCTGGATGGAGTGATGCGGCAGTGCTTCTTGGCGCAAGTCGGCTCTGGCTTCAGCGGCTCCACGCATGGACCGTGCCAAGCTTGACTTTTCCTTCCAGACGGGGGTCGTAGGGGGTCGGGACTTGGAGCGCCATTCACTGCGAAGTGGTGCGAACAGCATCCCGTCCAGACGCGCCCCATCACTTTCACTTGGCTCACAGTTAATTCAGTTGGCAGACGTATCTGGCCAATGATCAACCCCAAGCTTCAAGTTTGGAGGTGATGAACTTGTTGTTTGATTCTAGTCGTCATCTGTTTTTATCCTCTCGTTAACCCCAACCAAACCTTAACCCATCCCTCGGTCTCCCTGTCTAACATTTGATGTTCTCCTAGGACGGGATTCCCGGCTTCCTTTCCACTCCCTCCTACAACTTGTGCTAGTATTTGGATATTTACCCTAGAGCACACTTCAGATCAGCCCTGCTTGGGTGGACACACCGTTCACGATGACTTCCCTTACAAGGCGTCTAGGCTGCCTGCTCGGGGTGCTTTCCTTGGGCACTAGCCTAGCCCATGGCCAGTCCATATCCACCGTCAACGGCGAGGAGGTGACCATGTTGACGGGCACAAAGACACAACACTCGACCACATCGATACCAACAAACCTATATCAAACCTATACCACGCGCATCACGCTTGGAACGACCACAGGCGCTGAATCAACCATCATCGCTTCGGTTTCAGGAAACGGCACCGATGTCGCCCTCACTTCCTCATCCGCTTCCGAGACTTCCAGCGCAACGCTGAGTTACCTGACGGGCACCAACTCGCACTCGACATCGACCTCCAACACGACTGCGTCGAGCACAGAGTCTCCGAAGCCCGTACCGACCAACACACGGCCGTGCAACAACTATCCCGAATTCTGCGGCCGCAAGTACAGCAACATTACCGAAGTCGGTTGCCACAACAGCCCCTTCGTCAGGGCGAATTCCGCTGCTGCCAACCAACAGCTCGGCGTCGTCGATCAGCTCAACGATGGCGTCCGTTTCCTCCAAGCCCAGATTCAGTTCCCTACCAACGATTCGGTGCCTCACTTCTGCCACACCACCTGCGACCTCTTCGATGCCGGTCCCATCACCGAATGGCTCACTACCGTCAAGGACTGGGTTGTGGCCCACCCTTATGACGTCGTGACCATTTTGCTTGGCAACGGCAACTACTCGACACCGGATTTCTACGTCCCCCATATCGAGAAGACGGGCATCCTCCGCTATGTCTTCACCCCGCCTGTTGTTCCCATGGCACTCGACGACTGGCCGACACTGTCGCACATGATCCTGACTGGTCAGCGCGTCGTCATGTTCATGGACTACATGGCCAACCAGACAGCCTATCCGTGGCTTCTGGACCAGTTCAGCCAGATGTGGGAGACTCCGTTCGATCCGGTCGACCAAAACTTTCCGTGTGTCGTCCAGCGACCGCCCGACCTGCCCGCCGACCAGGCCAAGAACAGGCTGTATCTGATGAACCACAACCTGAACGGGGAGGCTAACCTGCTCGGAAACGTCCTCAACGTGCCAGACCTAAGTCGGATCAACGTGACGAACGCCGCCGAGGGCTTTGGAAGTCTGGGACTGTCAGCAAATAACTGTCGATCGGATTGGGGCCGGGCGCCAAACGTGCTCAACGTGGACTACTACAATATGGGAGAGTACCCCGGTAGCGTGTTCGAGGCGGCGGCGAGAGTCAACAATGTGACGTACAACAGGAAGTGTTGCGGCGAGGAGGCCAGCTCGGCTGGCAGGATCGAGGCCATGCTGAAGGTGCCTTTGACTCTGGGTTTGATGTGGGCTGCTTTCTGGACACTGGTTTAAGCACTACGTTCTGATCACATGTATTGGTGGCTGCTTTTCTCCTGTTTTCGTATTCACATCTGGCCTGTACCGGATGTGTATAGCATTTGTATGGCGTTTTGGTTCTGGTCAGGGGAAGATAGTAGAAGTCTGGTAATAGAATTAGCTCTTATGAATATATCGTTAATCAACCTCTATCCCTCAAACACCTCTTTCGATATCTTGGAGCTTGATCTGCCAATGCCAGACCGGTCCGTCGACAAGTCTAGCCCTTTCAACTACGTCGCGGAGTCGGAATGACGTCTGCGGGGAAAGCATCACACAAAGCCTCAAACCTCAGAAAGTGCCAGCCAAACCCCTGCCGCGTGCATCCCGTTTCAGTTTAGCGGCGACATCGGGCGACGTGAGCCGAACCGAGGTACAATCGGCTTCCCCACGTCCACGCGACACTTGCGACGACTCAGCACCACTCGGCGTCTGTCAATTAACAATTCATCAACTTTCCCCCGCAACCTTGTTGTCCTTCTCTCCACATCTTCTTTGACACTCACTTCGACCCGTCGTCTACCGCGCTTACATATACGCGACTACTCCTCATCCCATCTTTCACATCCTCGTTGTTGTGTCAACAGTCGCACATCACCCAAGGATCTATCTACCTTTACACAAACCAAACCTTCAAAAGTCAAGATGTCTCAGACCTTCACCAAGAGCCAGGTGGCCGAGCACAAGGACGATAAGTCCATGTACATCATCATTGACGATGGTGTTTACGATATCACCAGTACGTTTACTTGATTTTCTTCTGGTCTCATCTTCTCGCTCTTTCTCTCTCTCGTATCTCCTACTCCTCTTCCTCCCTTCACCCTCTCTCCCTTGCTTTCCCTTCTCGGCGCAATCATACACAGCAAGCCACTCTCACCCAAACCCAACATAACAAGCCAAATCACGAAGCCAAGATATATGAACAAAGAAAAGAAACAAGTTACTGACCTTGGCCCTCAAAAATAGACTTCCTCGACGACCACCCCGGCGGCGCCAAGATCCTCAAGCGCATGGCCGGCAAGGACGCCACCAAGTCCTTCTGGAAGTACCACGGCAAGAGCGTGCTGGAGAAGTACGGCACCAAGCTCAAGGTCGGCACCCTTGCTGAGGCTGCTAAGCTATAAGCATATCTGTCCTTCGAGTTAGAGAGACGTGTTGGTTGGTGTCGAGTCAAGAAAGGTGAAGAAGGGATGGATGGGTATGGGTATGGGTCGAGGACGGGGAGTCGGGAGTCGGGACCGGAACCAGGAAAATTGACACCCGGAATCGACGAGGCCCCGAAAAGGGTCGACACAAGCAAAGAGGAAGAGGACGAGGGCGAGGAAGTTAAAGCAGTGCGCAAACTTCTTCCGGGCATTTTCATCTCACAACTGAAGCGCAACCCGCGATGTCACAAACCACAACTCGCCCCGTCCCATCCCCTTTCACCGTCTCAGAGTTGGCTGGTCTGCTCAGGGCCGATTAGTTTCAGTTTCAGGACATCTCGACAGAGGCGCAAGCCTGCTTCGAGAGGAGGCGAAACGAATGATAGGCGAAGGACGGAAGTACAGGATATAGGAAAACAGGCCTAGAGAGGGACGGCGAGGCCCGACAGCAGCGAGCAGCGAGCAGCGGGCACTGATATACCCAGAATCTTGTAAAGCGAAATGGGATTTTTTTGAACAACCCAACCGTGAAGTTCACGAGGATCTTGTTGATGTTTGTATTAAATGGTTCGGTACCTGGCATGTCGCATGTGAACATGCTGTATTTGGGTACATGTCGTTGGCGTTGGCATTGCCATTGTTGTGTATTTGTTAGAAGTCGTTCATCTTCATCACATCTACATGCGTCTATCTTCGTATATTTCAGGATCGTCCTCCGCATTTGTATCCCACTGCGCGCCACCAGGGTTCTGGAGATTCATTCTGTTGGCGGCTTTTGGTAACTGTGGAAAATAATTAGGAACGATTTGGCCTAGAACTAACCTATAGATTAGTTTCATGTTGAATTAAACTCATTATGCGACGCTTTTTCAAAGGAGCATCCTCATGATCCTTTCCGAACCCAAAATCTTCCATTCAAGCAAAATGGTCTACCTTGAGAAAAAGTCGAGAAAAGGATCCCTTAGACACCGGGTTTCTAACAGAGCGTTGTGAAAAAAAAAAAAAAAAAAAAAAAATGGATGAAAAAAAAAAGAGAGAGAAAGAAGACTACCATCAACGGTGTTTTCCTAAAGAAGAATGTTCCTTGAAAGACCTGATCCATGGATTAGTATCGATACGAAATCCCTCACTTGGCTGGAGAATTCTACAATTACTAGACCATCCCGGAGATCCTCTTTCTAAAAACCCCCGTGGCGCGCCACGGTCGGTATCTGATCCAATACATAGGTGCTTGGGACTGGAACTCCCCTCCTTTCCGTTTACCATGTCATCACGGACCTTTCTTGCTAGTTCAATGATGATCAAATCGCCCACTCTGAAGCTTTTAATTGCCGTGCTGAGAAGCGGAATCTTCCTTTCTTCCCGCTGCCATAATGCACACATGTTTCCATGGCAGACAGGGTGATCATAATTCCACATCCTTCTGGAACGCGATACTATGTACTACGGGAGATTTGCCCAAGTGTGTTTAAGATGAAGTTATCTATCATACGGCCGAGTGAGTCTCTTGGGAGATGCTCGTATCATGGAAAACTTCCAAGGTTCAAGTGCAGAAAATCCGGTCCGATCGAAACCACTTCGGACGTTGTCCTGAATTTGCGTGCAACTTTTTCACAGCCAACAGGACTAGGACTGATACTTCCAAGAAGCCCTTCTATCCTTCATCTCCATGGAATCGCATCGAGGTGTTCGTGCAAACTCAACTGATTCTTTCACCTTCCCGTGTTCCATCTTTCCACGTTAGGAAGGTAAGTCAAGGTGAATTTGGAGGTCAAGCTCACATACGGTCAAGGCTCCCTTGTCAACCATGCTTACGCGGTTGTCTTTTCCTGTTCTTCCCGACGTCTACGTTTATCTCAGGAAACAGAAACAGGCAAGGATCCCGGTGAGTGAGTAAGTGAGTGTCTCACGGTGTGTATCCCCCGACGAGTGTCTCCAGCGCAGTGCCGGTGAGTTTCACCTAGTGAAAAGTTTAGAAAGTGAAACAACCGCCGGTACAGCCAAGTTTTGTTTGAGCTTGCCTCCCTCCCTGTCAAGTTCGGTTGATTGTTCTGAGCAGTGATGACCGAAGGCGGAAAAAACCGAACCTCAACTGTTTTGGAATACTGTTGACTAGAACATCTATAGTGCTGTCGATTGTTTGCCCATTCGATCTGAGACTCCCTTTTTCGCGTGGAGATGTTCCGGGCATTGAAATCTTGGCGCGATGCGGTGCGGTACGGTGCGGCTGGTGCGGCTGGACTGGCCGGGGCCATAGTAACCAGCCGCACCGGCCGGCCAGAGCTCCAATGTGAATTCAAGGACACAAAGACACGGAAAAGAGAGCAACAGCGGTGACGCGCGTTTCGAAGGTACTTGCCTATACTTGTATTGCAGTGATACCTGTGGAGATGTAAGAGATCGTTTTCTCGCGCTGGCCCGTGTCAGCTAGTAACCTCCCGCGCTGGCGGGCGGATGGTAATTTGTTGCCCTTGGGGTTACGGGCTCGGCACACGCGGGGAGGATTTTGCGTGACGGTGATATACGAATGGAACGTGTGACAAGAAAGGGCGTACGAGTATGTGTCGGCTGGTAAGTCTGATGTATTGGCCGTTATTCGTTCTTGGAGGAGCTGTAGGTGAGTCATGATTGCTCGAGGTAGGTTGCCTTGAGCGTACCAAACTGGATAAGTTGTATGTTTGGTGTCCAGGAAAAGATCCAATGAGGCAGTTTGGACAAAGGTATAAAATCCGGACTGCCTAAAATGGGGTTTGGTTGTCACCATCACTGTTTGCCGTCAAGTTCCCTGTAAAACTTCTGCTTCCGCCAAACCTCCAGGAGATGAATTGTACCTGGTGTGAATGACGAGCAACGTCCCAGTAATTTCGGGTAAAATGTCGATGTACAAGAGAAGCCTGTATTAGATAGTCATACCACTTGGCGGCTGTAATAAGAGACAACCGGTAGTTCGACGGTGTGCTAACGTCTGGCCTGCAAAGATCGAGATCTCGTTTTCTGTCGAGTACCTGGCCATCTTCATATCTTCGTTCATTACGTAGGATGTGGTGTACATGGCAAAAGCGTCTGCACACCGCAAGTTGAAACTGGCCTCGAATCTTGAGCGCAAACAGGCACGGCGGCAAGGCAGACTGCTCTGACAGGACGATTGTCGGGCATTATTTGCTTGCTCTGCCAACTGGAAAGGGCACTTGGCCGTTCGGTCCCGTCAACACGTGTAGTCCAGGATTTGATATGACGTCTCTTTGCGCAAGACCTCAGATCCGGGCACCTAGCATAGTGCAGAAATGAAATAACATCACATCGTTTCGACATGCTTCCAAAATGCTTGGCGCCTATCCCAAGTCGGCGGAAAATCCGGGGTAATATACCTTAAAGAAAGGGAGGAAATAAACGGTAGGGTGCCGGAAAGGAGCGCCGACAGCCAAACTAGGGTTAGTGTATGGGTTACAGTAGGTCGTTGGGCGTAACGGCTGCAGGAGCCCTTCCGTGGAAAGGTCGCATGGCTTCCAGGGGAAAAGGTACCTTGAGGTGCGGTTTGATGGCACTGACGAGGTTACCTCGACACCACTACAGGCGAAGATCCGACTTCCAGAAGGTTTCTTGAAACGAAATTAGCCATGGATCAGAGCTAAAATAAGGACATGGTCAAACACCGGTGACGGTTGTGGTGGGTAAAGGGAGGATGGTGGTGTTGGGGTTAAAGGATGTCCCGATATTTGTTTCTTCGTGAAGCCCTCTGAATGACAGCCACTTGGCTATACGGAAGGGACTGTACTTGGGCCGTCCGTCGTCGCAAACATTCGGAGAGCCAAGCAGCGGGAAACGATGCTGAACTGGACGGCCACCTGGAGCGACGGCAATACGGAATAGTGCCTATACAGTCCCCCAGGGCGCATAGACAACTGCGAGACTGGCAGTGACAGCACAGACATAGAAGGATCCAGCAATTGCCTGGGGGTGTGGGACTGAAGGATTGTTGACAATGCGATAAAGGCATGGTGGGCTAAGACTGCGACCGTGGTTGGCATGCTTTTTGGTTGTTTTGCCGCCCTCGCAACAAGCAACCGATGCTTATACAGCGCCGCTCGTGCCAGACTCGGAACCAAAAATTCCTATCATTGGCATTGACCGGGACTATTCCCAGTTGTGTTGACCAGGGCACGGATCAGAAACCGCCGTGATAGGGAACCAGAGGTGGACGGCACCGTGGCACCAAATCTCTCTCTTCATGGAAAACTGGGTTCCGAAGGCAGCCATTGCGCCGTGAGACTGGTCTCTGAAAGACGGATCCAATGACAAAATGGATCTCTGCTTTTTCTGATGACTTGTGCGACCTCAAACTCTGGGCGTATTGAGCCGTGTGAGGGCACAAGTATAATTGCAGAGCTGACGGACGAGTCTTGTGTCGTTGTCGATGGAAATGATGTTGTTGAGGTTAGAGTTGTGCTGCACCCCACAAAAAGAGTTCAGGTGAACCACTGTACATGCGGTTTTACGTACCTGTCCAACAGCAGGGCAGGGCTACCGTAGCTCGCGTAGGTCCCTAAAACGATGCACGAAAAGTGGAAACACGGGAGCCCCACGGGGGTCCCCCCAACTTCGGACAGCCTGGTTGACAACACCTGCAGTTAGCTCCAACCCCATCCCCGGCTCGTCCGGTCGCGCTGAATGCTATTACCAGATTGATGCACAACTGAGTCGACTTCCTCCTGCCAACTTCTCTTTCGCATCCAGTCGCGCGCCACTTGCCAGTCCACACTTCATCCTGTTTATCTTTCTGGTCATTCATGTCATTCATGTCATTCATGCGCTGCAAATCCACGACTGATGCGTCTTGCGCGACTCCAGCGATCAACCAATGCCAACCAGACCCCGCCGTGCTCCCCCAGCTGTGGTGCCAACTGTCCGATTCAGATTACTGTCTCGTCTTTTTTGCGCCTCTGCTTCTTCTAAACTGAAGCTTCTGTTACGCACAAGCTGTTTTAGTGAGTCTGGCCGGGGTTCTTGCCCCGGGACCGGGACCGTGCTGTCAGGATCCAAGATGAATCAATCCATGATGGGCTCAACCAGGGACGGCCTGTTCGGCCGGTGAATATCGACATCCCTTTCCTGATGCTGGTACCGTACATTATATACATCTACCTACCTGTACCTTACCTACCCTTGGCTTGTCACTGCGCGGCCAGCATTCCTTTCAGCCTGCCACTGACTGAGCTCGCCATCGATCTCATCGCCCATCGGTCAAGCACCAAAGCTGGGTAGGTATTCATTCACCTTGTGCATGCCACCACCAGTTTCTATCTACCATTCATTCATGGACATTGTCCCGCAGGGAGGAGTGTTCAAAGTGCCCGAAAAGGCCCGTATCAAGGTGGACCAGCATGGTTTGCTTTTTCCCCATGTCAACTCCCGTGCACGTCTCTTGGACCGGTCCGTTTCGTCCATTTGCCGTTGAAGAACCTTTGTTATTGCGGCCATTCATGCCGCCCCAGCTAATAAGAGATAAGACACATTTCGGATGTCAGAGTGCCAAATTGTTTGTGGTGACTTCCTAACAAGTAACCCTCCCGTCCTTCCCCAGATTTGCTCTCCCCCAGACCCCAGTCCAGTCCAGTCCCCACTGCCCTACCTGACCGTTCCCGTCTCTCCTTCCCTCCATCCATCAAACCTGCCATCTCCCCAACGGCAAGTTCCACACCCTGCTCTGGCCCGGACCCGAACTGGTCCATAAAAGAATTTTGTTGGTCTCAACTTTCTCCCTTCGAACTTCCCCTCTCTCCCCATTCACGGCACCGACCACTTGGAAAGACCACATCGTTTGCTTGTCGGACTCTCCGTACTACAATCATCATAAAACAAGCCACGAATCTCGCCCAACTCGACAATCTCGGACCAGACTACCGCCATCAGACACAGGCCACACTAGACTCGTCTCGACTTTTCGTCTATCCTCGACTTGTTCAGTTATTTAAACCCGGCTTGCGCTCCATCACCTTGCCGTTCTCGAGACATATCTTGCCAGACACCCTCAGCATAACCAAAACTTCTACAAGTACAAAGCTTGAGCGTTAGCGTAAGCTTCCCTTTGACTGCCTCTTTCACCCAGATCACTTGCTAACTCCGGTCAGACTTCTTTCACAATGCCTTCCCAAATCGCACAGCCTACACCCATCTCGGTTCCTCGCCCGAACCTCGGCGTCATGACCTCGCAAGACCTTTTCGCCAGTGTCAACGCTTCCTTCAGCAAGAACAGCCAGCCGTCAACACCCAGTCACACCATCCAAGAGCATGACTACTCGGTGCCAGCTCCTCCTCCTCCAAGCCCCGTTAGCTTCCGGGATCACCATTGGCCATCAACCGTTCGCCGTTAAGTCAGTTCCGGCTGTTCTTTTCTTGGTTCGCCGGTCGAGCACCAGAGCTTGTCTCCTTGTAAGGGAGGCCGCATAAGCCATAATCAGGCGGCTCTTGTACACATACATTGTATCACTTTATCACCGTCTTCGTCGCACCAGCAAGCAAGCATTCTTATTTCGTCAAGATCGAAAGCTTCTCAGCGAGAGAACCTTTGTTGTCTTTTTCTTTTTTCCTCGGTACATGGGCAACACAAAAATCACTTGGAGTCACGGCGGGGAAGTAATGGAGTAATGGGAATGGGCGCGCATAAAAATGGTTGGGGAAAGGCCTTGGTCGTCTTTGGTTCTTCGGTTACGAAACATCCTTATTACATCACACACAAAAACTCTCGCGAGGATAATAGTCCTTCATGGCGGACAAATACAAGCTGTGCTTTAGTCTAATGCTACAAAACGTACCTCAGGTCGACTTCTTCAGCCCAATACGACTCCCTGTGACATGATGCTTTGGTTTCTCAGGCAACGAAGATTAACCCGTCACTCAGATATGACGCCAGAACCATAGGGTGATCGTCTTTTCTGTTCTCTTCGGTCCTCAGCAAAAGCTCTGCAATGCTGCATCAGAACTGACTGATCGTTTCCACAGTTGTCGTCACTAACAACATTATTGGACAGCTAAGACCAACTACATCAGCATGCCCCCAATGACATACCAAAGAGCTCATGTCTCGGTTCTCAGTCGTCTAGACCAAGGACCATTTATCACAAAACCAATATCTCTGCGTCTGGCGATTGGCCTTGTGTTATCAGCACTAATAACGACTAACCATACATGTTCTATCAACTCCATCTCGCTTTGTTTTTGGGTTGCAAAACAAGGGTCCACCACTGTCATCATCACAAACATCGTCTCCAAAAACGATTGGTCTGTTGCTATAAACATTAGAAAAACCACAAACTTTAGTTTCCACCCGCTGAACAAAAGCAAATAATCAGAAACATCCAAACTGCCGAACAGCCTCACTTCCCGCTTCACCAAGCAGATCGATTCGCGATTCGCGTACTTTACGCAATCTTGCTCACAATACGAGCACATGTGGACCTTGCTCTCGGAGAAATCAGGAAAGTCTCGAAACAAGCAGATAGAGCAGATCAGTTCGAGACCTGTCGTCTAATCGTCCACTTGTTCGCTACATTTTCCAAATATAGCTATGGATCCCCCGAACGGCCCGGTCGGTACGTTAATAAGTGTAGGCGGTGGATTCCAATGGGTGGCAAATAAATCCGGGGATCCAATGTTGTTTGGGCCGTCGTCGTTACCTTAGGTAACAACCCCCACAAAGCTAAGCTGCCCAGGCGCCGCCCTAAAAGGGGACCCAGGTGGTCCCCTAAAAATCCACTTTCTGCAGCTGTCAACACATGCACTCCACGTTCATGTCAGGGCATGTACTGCTACGCTACTGCAACCCCCCCCTGGGATGGGACGGAGACCGCGGGAGCTGGACGCCGGGCCCGGCGGTGCACTTCCAAACTTACTCCACTTCGGCCTTTCTTCCACGGATATTATACGGGTCTCCGGGTGTGTCGTCTGGACTTCCGTGAGCCAACCAGTTCGGATGGCCGACGGACGGACGAACTCCGAACGGAAGGGCTTGCGGGGATGGGACCTCGAGATAATTCTCGGTAAGACGAGAACGAACGGACGGACGGGATGGGATCCGCGCGTCCGTAGTATGGATTGGTGATGGAGGAAGTGAAACTGGGGTTGGTTTTGGACATAACGTTATACATCACAAGCTTCGGTCATAGGAGAGATCTGTGATAATGATGATGATGATGATGATGATGATGATGACGGGATATACAACTGGGAAAACATGCCTCTACCTAGAGGTAGCTGACTTAATGGGATATCCAACCCGAGTATGACCATATAAGGTACAGACATGTCAGTCCAGGCCTCTTCTTCTCTTTGTTCGTGATCCAATCGGCCCTGACATGTGTCTAGGACAGTCATTAGGGAAGTAGGTCTCTTTGCCTCAACCGCCACCTTACTTTACCATAGTTGGTGATGGTGACACAACGCAAAAGAAGGCACAGGTTCAACCTCCAACGTCAACTCTGATTCAAAGACATGAGGGAGGGAGCAAAACATCCGGACAAGACAAGGCACGCCTCCAGATCTCAG
Organism: Sordaria macrospora; assembly: GCF_033870435.1. Classification (NCBI taxonomy): domain Eukaryota; kingdom Fungi; phylum Ascomycota; class Sordariomycetes; order Sordariales; family Sordariaceae; genus Sordaria; species Sordaria macrospora. Next base: position 4,429,468 of record NC_089372.1, on the reverse strand, counting down.
GACTGGATAACCTCCCACGAAACCAAAAGAAGAAGAAAAGCCACAACAATATCCATGAAAATTCCAGAAGCCTGCCACTTCACTTCTACGCCCACAAGCAGATACCTCTAGTCATCATGCGCCTCTATCTCGATCTGTAGGTTGCAACAATATCATTGAAGCCATTCAACCCGTTTAGCCCTCCACTTTAGGTACCTACCTACTTACTTTATCCTGCTTACTCCGGCGTCGCTTCTGAAAAGATGGTACCAATAGGTATAGAAGCGTCATTTACATGACCTTGAACAAGGCATGTCGTGTAACTTCTTTATTCTACAGTACCCCATGGCACGATGGTATCACAAACTCAGGCACCAACCGCGCACCAATATGAACCGGACGTGTGCTCTCACCTTGAAACACTTTATTACCTACCTACCGGCGCCATACAGGCATACAGGCTCTCTCAGCCGTCGGTCGACACGTCGTCAACCAACACGAGAAACAAAAGTGATTCAAATTCAAGAAAAGATGTGTGTGTGTACCACTACTGTATGGTAGAAGTTGCAAGCCGAGAGGGAGGGAAACCCAAAAGTGAACTTGGGGTACACATCAGTGGTTAGAATGGTCAGAGTCAGGGTAAGTCCTGGGAACTGGAGCTGTACCCGACCCGACCAACGCAAGTCACTCACTGTTTTGGAGTTGAATATGTATTGGAGAGAAGTCGGTGTTGGTGTTACACGGCGGCGATGGAAGAAGGGCTTTGGAAGGGGTATGGAAGCGTTGAGGGAGCTTGGTCAAAGTGGAATGGACATCTATCAGGCATTTCGATATCCCCTTTCGAGATGAACTGGCTTGAGTCTTGAGAGGACTGGTTTTCTGGTAGAGATACCTGCATAAGGTTTAAGAAAGCTAAGCTGGCGTTACACAGTGGGATCGAAAGGGTATGGAAAATGTATGGAAGCATTGAAGAACATAACTAGAAGCATGGGGTGTTATTTCGCGGACACTCCTTCGTATATCTCGTCGTGGGATACGTTGGTTTGAGCGGGTCATTTGCCCGGTACTTGCATTAACAACTTGTGGGACATGGCAAGCTCAATGTCTGGCCGATGGTCATGGTAAGAGTGGTAGGCATCAGAGAAGAACACCGGAGGTAACTCGGATCTAAGAATTTCTGATGTCCTACTTGAACTTCGTTACCTTTGGTTCGCTTACTTTTGAGTTGGACCGCTTGACCATATGTCCCATTGGGAGGTGTCGAAAGATGGGGTGAAAGAGTTAGTATATAAACTTGTGGACTAGGAGCTGGTGGGAGCCTGGCGGTAGGTTGCCGGGCGGCCGGGCATTGGAGTATGTGTAGAAAGGAAGGAGCAGAAACAATGGTAACCGGCTTAAAGTCTCATGTCTCTGTCTCGCTGTAAACACTCGTCTTTGACAGAAAGTTGAAGCGTTTTTTCCAACCAACATTAAGCCTGCTCTTGAATTTCAATTGCCGTGACTCTGACCTCAGTAGCGGCACTCATCCTCGTGATATAGTGGCTTCGGTGGTATGCAAAACTTTCCTCTGGCTTTGACATTGGCGGAATCCTCCGAATCTCTGCCGTATAGGGAGCTCCGGTTTCCCACGCCTGTTTTCATCTGATCCGGCTCGCAGTCTTTGGTTGTCAGAAAGCAAAATTGTAGTTGAGGTTCGATGTGACATCAAAGGGGCTCTGCGTCTGAACATGGATTGTATCTAACATGTCTATATCTGAAAGACAATCCTTGTTTTGGGTCACAAACTCCGCTGCTTTGGCAGGATAGCTTTCGTCATATGTAGTCAGGAAATTCGTTTTGAGCAAAGAGAAAAAAGCAAATTCTCTATTGCGGGCAGGACTAATTCTCTTCTTGAATGGGAGCGTCCCTTGTCAGGTCTACGACCTTGTAGATGGGACGACTACCAAGCTTGTACGCTTCCCTCGCTGTTTCCGCCCAAAGCCTTGTCTGAGCCTCGGGTCCCAAGCCGGCCATATGGCACGTCATCTCCACCACTCTGCGCCACTTCTTCCAGGCTTCATCGCCAACACCAAGAGTGCATACCGGCCAGTCGCTTCCAAACATGATGCGTTCGGGCCCAAATGCAGCTATCACCACGGCAAGCCAGGGAAGGATAGCAGAGAGAATTTCCTCGGCCGGGCGGGCCCTGAAGGACTCGGGCATCTCGCTAAAGCAACCGCTTAGTTTCATGTAGGTACGGTCGCACTTGCTAAGAGTGAACATGGCGGTGCGCCAAGCGATGTATGAGGGATCCGTTTGTACGTTGACGATGGTTAGATCTGGCTTGCAAAGGTGGTCTGAGATGATGGCCATCGGTTAGCAATCAGCTCATGCAAGATGTCCTGGAATGAAAACTTACTGAGGATAAAGACCACCTTGTCCTCCTCATCCACGCCGTCGTGTGCACGGTCGATCATCTCTACCGCCTCCTCCAGCTGAATCCTCCCTCTTTTGTGCTGGTCCACACCCAGGTCGAACACAAACTTCTTCCTGCCAAGAAGCTTCAGGCCCTCGATAAAATCGTCATTTAGAGCTGTTCCGTTGGGCTTATCCTCCAGCAGGTAGCGGAAACCCTTCACCTTGGCCCATGTTTCAGGCCCAGCTTCCTTTTCCGCAGCAGCAAGATACTTTTCCAACTCTGCAGCACCCAACACAACCGGCGCCCATGGCACGATCCCGAGGCAATCACGGCCATCCTCAGCGGTGTGACCCTCGCCTTCTTTCGGCTGGCCGGTTACGATGCGGCGAAGCCATGCGATTTCTTGTAATGGGAAGGTCCAATCTTTGGCATTGTCGTTTTTGCGGTCGACCTCGATGAAGACGAAGCCCTGAAGATTGCCAGGCGCACCGGTGGCGGTCTGGTATTCCTGGATAGAGTGCTGTTTGGCGAGAGGGTTGTCTTCGGTGTACCATTGGTGGGTTTCTACCTCGGATTGGGGATAGAGGTGAATGTGGGAGTCGATGATGGACACGGAGACGGCGGGAGAGGAAGCCATCTTGATCAGGTCGTCGTCGGGCTTGGTGTTGGTATAGTGGCAGAATAGTTTGGCAAGGAAGTATGCTTCAGCAACAGCCCAGTTAGAGAAAGAGAGGAAGACAAGCGAACAACGTCGGAGATGGCAGTAGGGGGGAAGGACTAAAGGTCAGATGGAAGATGAAGGTCGAAGCGGTGTACCGTTATGCGGGCAAGCCAAAGTTGAACACAGTAATATGAATGGGACTCAGCTGAGACAACGGGGGAGCTCCCAATCGAGCCTTCTCCCTTATACTTTCCATCTGGTATTAGCATTGGCAGGCACGCGGTACAGTACGAGGAGAGCACCTCGATGGTCAAGTGGGGTGGGAGATGGGATCGACACCAAGCCAGGAACCACGACGAGGTGGGGTATGGCATGGTATTAGCCAGCAATAAGACGGGATAATTCACACCGAAAGATTCAAGATACGGTTCCTAAACAAGAGTGGTTACCCCCATCTCCAGCTTCTACTTCTTTGACCTCGAGTCCTTCTCCCTTTCGTCTCCCTACAGCACCGTAAGGAAGGTGCCCACTTCAGGTACAGTCGTCACATGGTGGTGTTAATAGGCAGCGAGAATGTTTCGAGTTGCAGACCTGACAGAGAAATAATGACATGTTAGTTCTAAAACTGATGAATGATGAAGTTGACGAAGGAAGTCGGCTCCAAGCTGCCCCTTGGACTTGCTGAAGTTGGAGCTCTAAGGTGGGGTTTAATGTGGAGATATGGGGTTGGTCAACTTGCCATGCCTGTCAAAATCTCTTGGCACCAACACTTCAGCACGCAGTTCCAGTTCATTCCTGCCCTGTGAAAGCGTGAACTTTTGGCCAGCGCCTGCACTCCATGACACTTTAGGTTCTTTGAAGCTTTGAGTTTGTCTGTACAGGATAGGGTACGCGGCAGGCAGAGGCGTACCCAGCAGTACACTACACTCTGTAAGGTATTGTAAGTAGTACGATACAGGTACCAAACACCCACCTAAAACGCTGTACAGTAAGGACCCCTGCAGATGCTAATTCCCCTTAATGCTAAAACCCCTTCTTTTGCTAAAGATTTGGGCTGCTCGCATTCCCTATGGTGGTAAAGACTGCTAACTGCTAATTGCAACCGCTCAAGGCCTGATTTGCAGAAGCAGGGGTCCGATTTTGGTGGGAGAGTATACTTACCCTCGTACCGGGGGGACAGCTGCCTTGGGAGGCCCACCTTTTTGGTCAATTGCCGGTCATCCAGTGGCCAGAAGGCCAAGGTGTGGTTTTGTGTACTAGCACCTTCTTTTGCAAAACCCCCCCTTTCGCAAAGATTTGGGCTGCCGGAATTATTTGCAAAAGCAGGGGTTCTTACTGTACTGGGGCGCTCCGCACGGACCGTGGATGCCTAGCAATTAAACTCTTGCCCCTCGACGCGGTGCTAAACGCGTCGCTACAACAATCCATTCCATGTTGCTGTGAATTTCCCCTCCAGACCACCATCATCACTCCATCACTCAACATCCATCCACATCTTGTTGGATCCTTCTTTACTTCTGCCCCCATTCATTGCGTCTTCGAATACGAGCCCCCACAGAAAGAAACTTCAGAAACAATTAGATCGTCCGCGGGCTTTCGCCAACACTACACAAGATGGCGGGCCAAATCACACAGGGCGCTCTAGAGTAGGTTTCTTCACGTATGCCTCCATCCTATATGGCAGACTCTGACTTGTTGCTACAGCGCCATGTTCAATGACCCCGATCGCGCCCAACAACAATTCCCCGTCCCGATCCTTCAATGTCTCCAGATCAAGACCCTCGACTCCAAGAACGGAGGCGCGGGCGCCACTGAGAGGTTCCGCATTGTACTGAGCGATCTCAAGAACTATGTCCAGTGTATGATGGCCACGCAAACAAACCATCTCGTCCACGATGGTCTATTGCAACGCGGCTGTATCGTGCGCTTGAAGCAGTATCAGGCTCAATGCCTCAAGGGCAAAAAGTACGCTGGTCTCTCCCTCTGCCAATCCAGGTTCCGCTATGATGCTGACAGTTCAACCCAGCATCCTGATTGTCCTCGATCTCGAAGTAATCCAGTCCCTCGGCTGTCCCGAAAAGATGGGCGACCCGCAGCCTCTTGGCCCCCGGGGTGCAGAACCAACGCATAACCCCAATCTCGGCAGCACCGGCTTCTACGGCGTCAAGAACGAGCAGACCCAAGACACGAAACCGCAGTTTCCGCGCCAGGCGCCTTCGCGCAACACCAGCGGCGGTCAAGGATCAAACACGATATACCCTATCGAAGGTCTCTCGCCCTTCTCGCACAAATGGACCATCAAGGCTAGAGTCACCTCCAAGTCCGATATCAAGACCTGGCACAAGCCTAGCGGCGAGGGCAAACTCTTCAGCGTCAACTTCCTCGACGAGAGCGGCGAAATTAGGGCAACTGGCTTCAACGAGCAAGTCGACCAGTTCTACGATCTGCTACAGGAGGGTCAGGTTTATTACATATCCACTCCTTGCAGGGTGCAACTTGCCAAGAAGCAGTTTTCGAACCTGCCCAACGACTACGAGCTTACCTTTGAGCGAGATACTCAGATCGAGAAGGCCGAAGACCAGACCTCAGTGCCACAGGTACGCTTCAACTTTGTCAACATTCAGGAGCTCCAGGATGTCGAGAAGGATGCAACCATCGATGTGATTGGCGTGCTTAAGGAGGTCCAAGAGGTGACCCAGATTGTGTCCAAGACCACGCAGAAGCCTTACGACAAGCGCGAGCTGACCCTCGTTGACAACACTGGGTACTCTGTACGCTGCACCATCTGGGGAAAGACGGCTACAAACTTTGATGCCCAGCCCGAATCCATTGTGGCCATGAAGGGCACAAAGGTCAGCGATTTTGGTGGGCGCAGCTTGTCGCTGCTCTCGTCCGGCACCATGGCCATCGACCCGGATATCCCAGAGGCCCACCACCTCAAGGGCTGGTATGATAGCAGCGGCAGAAACAACACCTTCGCCACGCATAACAACATGGCCACCTTGGGTGGTGCGACAGGCCGCAAAGATGACACCAAGACCATCTCACAAGTGAAGGAAGAGAACCTCGGCACAGGCGAGATGCCGGATTATTTCTCTCTCAAGGCAACGGTTGTGTACATCAAGCAGGACAACTTTGCGTATCCTGGCTGCCGCAGCGAAGGCTGTAACAGAAAGGTCACGGATATGGGCGATGGTACTTGGCGCTGCGAGAAATGCCAAGTTAACCATGATAGACCTCAGTACCGTTACATTATGAGTGTCAACGTCAACGATCACACAGGCCAACTTTGGCTTAGCTGCTTCGATGATACGGCGCGGATTATCATGGGCAAGTCGGCCGATGAGCTTATAGAGATGCGCGAGAACGACGAGACGCGGTTGGCCGCAGAGTTTGAGCAGGCCAACTGCCGCAAGTTGAACTTTAGATGCAGGGCGAAGATGGACACATTTGGCGAACAGCAGAGGTATGTATTGGAAGTTTTGTTACAATTAATGGACATTACTAACATAAGGGTGGCTGTAGGGTTCGATACCAGGTCATGAGCGCGGCGCCGCTTGATTACAAGATGGAAGGAAACAAGCTTAACGAGCTCATCAACGCTTATAGCCAAATGGGTATGTAGAGGGGAGGATGAAGTCTGTTCCCATGGTCAGGAACAAGATGAAGCATATGGTTAATGAATAAGTGTTTGTATGTTTGGGCATGTAGCTTCAACGGGTGAATGATATTGACATTATTGGCCTTTGACGGAAGATGAGCTTCACCTACATGATAGATATGGATGGTTAACGCTGTGATATGCCGATACCTAACAGAATTTTGCTAGCGTGGCAGCAAGGTCGGCATGCTCGCGGATTTGAATTGATATGATCTCAAGAGTAATGTTGGAGGTGTGACACTGGGAGACCTTGTGCAAGCTGCAAATCTTCCGCCATTTCCACGGATAACATGTTGTGATGATCAGGCACACGCTCTTGAATGGAAGAATGCCTCAATAGCTGTCCAAGATCGGGCCAAGGCCTTCCCTTGTAATTCGTACCTTTCTGCTCAATATCGCAATCCCATTTGCTCCTCCGTTATCGGCCTCCTTCATCCTCTCGTATTCTCGAATCCTTCCATGGTTCAGCTTTTCACACATGGGACCCATAACGTAGGCTTTCCTGGTCGACTTTCGTCATTTTCCGTTGTTGAACGACAAGCACCCCGGGCCAGCTCCGGTCTCGGCGCGGACTGTTTGGCGGCTCAGGCGGTACCATATCGGCACTTATCGATTAAACGGATGATGCCGTATTCTTCCTTATCGGCGGCCACCGGGATCCCCTGCCGTGACCCCGCACCTCCGCCGCGTCCAGGCCCGCGCCCCCGCTCCGTTCGGGGGTCCCCCGCTTTCGATGGAACATGAGGGTTCGGACTAGATAATGTTCTAGAACGGAATAAGCACTATCAAGTTGGGACTTTGACCATATCGTGTCATCACAAGGGCGCGGGCAACACCATCAAGTCAAATACAATTGAATAAAACCTTCGTCCTTTCTATCCTCCCTCCCTCCTGCCAAATCTCCAACCGCCGCCTCAACTTACACCAACCAACCCGCAGCCCAAAACCCCCTCCCAAGAAACCCAAAGAAAAAAGATCTCCCCAAAAATGGCCGACCCAGCCACCACCCCTCCCCTAACCCGCGCCTCCGTCCTCGCCGCTCACTCCCTCATAAAGCCTTACATCCACGAGACGCCCGTTCTGACGAACACAACTCTCGACCAACTCGCTTCCACCCCTCGCACGCCCGAGGAGCTGAAAGGAACGGAGTGGGAGGGGGTTGAAAAGCCAGCGAACCCAAAGATCCGGTTCTGGTTCAAGTGCGAGAATTTCCAGCGGATTGGAGCGTTCAAGGCCAGGGGAGCGTTTCATGCTGTTGAGAGATTGAAAAAGGAGGAGGGGTTGGAGGGGTTGAGGAGGACGGGGGTGGTAACGCATAGTTCTGGTTTGTGAAATTTTTTTCATTCTATCTTGGTTGTGCTTAATGAGGTTGTGAGGTTGAGATGGATGTGTGAGGTTGTAAATTGTGGTTGCTGGATGGTGTGAGGTGAGGAGCTGGGAAAGTGAAGTTGGTCGGCTGGTTGGAGCGGGTGATATGTACAAGACATCGTGACCTGAAGATTTCACGACGATACCTCAGTCCAGACCAAAGTAGGTACTAACCTATGATATCCCAAAGGCAACCACGCCCAAGCCCTCTCCCTTGCGGCCCGCGAGAACGGCATCCCGGCATACATCGTCATGCCTAACATCTCTCCGCCGCCCAAGATCGCTGCCACCAGAGGTTATGGTGCCAACATAACCTTTAGCGGGAGCACGAGTACCGAGCGCGAGGCGGTTACCAAGGAGGTTATCGAGAAGACGGGCGCGAGATTTGTGCCTCCTTATGATCGTATGTCCTGCTTTATGGTTTTCCTTATCGTTTTTGCCCAATTTTCCAGTTTGCTACAGTCTCCTCAGAGTCTCTTCAGAGCCTTCTTGGAGTCTGTTCAAGCTTTCTTTGAAGTTTCTTCACCCTCCTCTGCACCCTTTTCTTCGCCCTTCTCTTACTAACCTCTCCGCTCCCACCACAGACCCAGACATCATCCTAGGCCAAGGTACCGCCGCTCTCGAACTCCAATCCCAAGTCGCCGCTTCCCTATCCACCTCCGGCAACGCCACCAACCGCCGCCTAAACGCCGTCATAACTCCCTGCGGCGGCGGCGGTCTCCTCTCCGGCACGGCTCTCGCCTGTTCCGACCCCTCCGCCCAGGGTGGTCCAATCCTCGTCTTCGGCGCCGAACCCTCCTTCTCCGGTGCCGACGACGGGCGCAGGGGGTACTACTCGGGCACTCGCGTCGAGAGTGTGAAATCGTTGACGATTGCCGATGGTTTGCGGACTCCAGTGGGGACGCACCCGTGGAGTATCATCTATGAGCGCAAGTTGGTGGCGGGAATGTACAGCGTGGGCGAGGAGGAGATTAAGAAGGCGCTGAGGCTGGTGTATCAGCGGATGAAGGTTGTTGTTGAGCCGAGCGCTGTGGTGGGCTTGGCGGTCGCTTTGTATAATGAGGAGTTTAGGAGTATGGTGGAACGGGAGGCGGGAGAGGAAGGGTGGGATTTAGGCGTGATGTTTAGCGGGGGAAATGTTGAGCTGGCGGCTTTGGGGACGTTGTTTGGTGAGGTTGTTTGGTGAGGTTGTTTGGTGAGGTTGTTTGGTGAGGTTGTTTGGTGAGGTTGTTTGGTGAGGTTGTTTGGTGAGGAGTGAGTACAGCGGTGAGGGCGGGAGAGGAGATAATCGTATTATCGTAGAGAAACTAGGAGTTGAAAAGTTAGCATTGGCTTTCGTCCGATATATAAGATCCAGATCACCAAAGCATAGATAGAATAGGTCAAGCCAAGGTTGAACAGAAAAAAAAAAGGAAAAGTTCATTGACCGACATGCCACCGGGCAGAGGCCCCCCATAAAGATAATTATATACAATCCGAACAATCCGAACCCAGAACAAACCAAATAGAAGAGACGTCGGAGAAAAGGCTTTTTAAATATCCCCCAAATTTCCCAGAGGTATCCCGTCCCGTTCCAGCGGCCGCCAGTCATATTGATGCGGCCTGTGCAGCGTATGTGTGTGTCTGTCATTTTCAAACCTGCCCAACAACCGGAGTATCATTTGTGTATCCCTCGTGCAAGCAAAAATCACCACCCAACCAAAAAGCATTCAACGCTAGTTGTTTACTTCTGGTTCTCGGGACGGAGGGAGCTGAAAGATGAATGTTAGTCAGGGTACTTCGTGTAACACAGGGGAACGAGTGTCACATACCGAACGGCCTTGCCGGCGCGCCAGATCTCGAGGTTGCGGATCTCCTCGAGCTCGGCCTCGTACTTCTCACGGTAGTCAGGCTGAGAGTTGTACTCGAGAGAGCGCTTGGTCTCGGAGCCGTCCTTGACAGAGTCGTAGAGGTTGTTGAAGACGGGCTTGAGGGCGTCCTTGAACTTGGGGGTCCAGTCGATGGCACCACGGCGGGCGGTGGTGGAGCAGGCGTCGAACATCCAGTCCATGCCGTGGGCACCAATGAGGGGATAGAGGGACTGGGTAGCCTCCTCAACGGTCTCGTTGAAAGCCTCGCTGGGGGAGTGGCCGCGCTCACGGAGAACCTCGTACTGGGCGAGGAACATGCCGTGGATACCGCCCATAAGGCAGCCGCGCTCACCGTAGAGGTCAGAGTAGACCTCCTTCTCGAAGGTGGTCTCGTAGAGGTAACCGGAGCCGACGGCGACACCGAGGGCGACGGCCTTCTCCTTGGCCTTGCCAGTGACGTCCTGGTAGACGGCGAAAGAGGAGTTGATACCACGGCCCTCACGGAAGAGGGAGCGGACGGTGCGGCCGGAGCCCTTGGGGGCGACGAGGATGACGTCAACGTCGGTGGGGACCTCGACCTTGGTGAGATCCTTGAAGACGGGGGAGAAACCGTGGGAGAAGTAGAGGGTCTGTTGTTGATGGTGGTTAGCTCGCGCCAAGAGATTCAATGGCACCTTGGGTGAAACTCACCTTGCCCTTGGTGATCTGGGGCTTGATGTGGGGCCAGGTCTCGGACTGGGCGGCATCGGAAAGGAGGTTCATGATGATGGTACCGCGGGAGATAGCCTCGTCAACGTCGAAGAGGTTCTTGCCGGGAACCCAGCCATCCTGAACGGCGTCCTGCCAGGACTTGCCGTTCTTGCGGACACCAATGATAACGTTGAGGCCGTTGTCACGGAGGTTGAGGCCCTGGCCATGACCCTGGGAGCCGTAGCCGATGAGAGCGAGGGTATCGTTCTTGAAGTAGTCCTACAGAAAAATAAGGGTCAGTAATAAGATTTCACGTGTGTTCGGCGACTCAATTGCGCTTGTGAGGAGCTTGAACAAGCTTGACCCGCTCGCTGCCCCGCCGTGCCCCGCCGTGCCCCGCCCGAACCTTGGGATGATCCATGGTTGGGTAAAGCTCATAGCTAAGCTAAAGGGGGGCTGGGCTTGGGAGCGAGAGGAGCTACGGGCATATTCCGTTGCTGCAAGAAGCTCGGTTGAAAGTGGAATTGTGTAATTGAGATGGCATGACTCACGAGGAGCTTCTCAGCGGGCCAGTCAGCGCGCTCTGTAGATAGGAACAGATCGTCAGTAAACAGTTCTGTTGAGATATTCGGCCCAATGGCTGTCAATTGAGTGGATCTGGATCTGGGGACTCACCATAAACGTCCTCCTTGTGGCCGGCGAAGTCCATGGTCTTGACACCGCGGACCTGCTGGCGGGCAGGGCCAGCAACGGCCTTGACGGCAACGGAGGCGCGGGCAGCGTTGGCAGCAGCCACGAAGGTGCGGCGCTGGACGGCGGGGGTGGCCAGGCGGGCCAGGGGGCGGAGGGCCTTGGTGCAGTTGCGGGCAGCCATTGTGACGGATTGGTTGGGAGGGATGATGGGATGGATGGGGAGGAAAGGAAAGAAGGACGGGGGAGAGAAGAGAGAGAAGCGAGGAAGGGAAGAGACGGTTGGCTTATGAGGAGATCCGGAGCTCAGGAGCGGCTGCTGTTTACGGAGCAGGTACGGAGGACCACGACCTTTGGATCCCAACCGTCTGACTGTCTGTGACTGTCTGACGCTGCCGAGTAGTCACCGATATGCGGGTCCAAATTTTTAAATTTCCCTCCCGTTTGCCAGACTCAAGCAGCGCGCACCGCAAAACAGACGTTCTGGTTGGTCCGCGACCCGTCCGTGGTTGGAGTTGGCTGCCATGCTGTCACCGAAGTCGGTCGCTGGCGAGAGCTGCGGGTGGGGCCCCCTGTCCACACCTTGGTCCACATCTTGGCGAGCTTTGGCTGGGGCCTTTGCTGGACTCCAAGCAAAACGAAGCTCCGTTCTCCAAAAGCGTGAAACCCGCTTTCGCTGCCCCTCTGCTGTTTCGCTGTGAGCCTGTGACTGGTCCCCCAGCGATGAGCCAACAGCCCAGTGTGCGCCAAGAGATTGCCAAGGCGAGACCATTCCGACTCCATACCGGCCCAAAGCAGACGACAAGTCACGACAACGCCCGCCACGGAGCAACGCACGAGCCACTGGACCCTTTTCCAAGCCAATTTTAAGGTCGTTGACGCCAAAATGGTGACTCCCAAACTCCGGTTGCTGGCGTCGTCGGCATGGTTTGTCTGGACTACCGGCCCTGGTGCTTGCCAGATCCGCCCCTGTTCGTCCACGGCCGTTGTCGCCCTACCCCCCGGTATGTACGGAGGCACCGCGATGGAAGTTGACAACAGCCTCGAACTGAAGGGATCCATTCTCAGCCGATTCCGTTTTGCCCATTCAGCCATGTCTGCCATTCCCACCCGAACCTAGAGGTAAACTGCGGCATTGCACACAAAGATCCATACCGCACTGAATTCCGCACTTCTTCCGTAGAAAAGGTTCCGTATCCACCCTTGTTATTTTGTCCCGTTGTGGGCGTGTGTTTACATGTACCTACTTGCCTCCGATGATGCCAATGATGCCACCTCGTCAATGTAGTGTAAAAAGCAGTCTGCGAGGACACAACCCGTTTGCAAAAGAGTTGTTGCCACGACGGGGTCCTACTCTCCTCAATGTCACCCACAGTCGTCACAGGCTTGCCGTCCAGGACTCCAAGCTGTGGCTCCAGAGGCTCCAGAGGCTCTCTCACAGCTCCGACCAGCGCCCCGAAAAGGAGACGAAGTCACCTTGAAAACTGGGGTTGAGCGGAGTGTGGACACTGGACCACGTCCACGATTTATTGAATTGTATGGGTATACCCCGGTCCCGTCAGAATGTCACCTCACTGGCTGGTTGACACAGCTCCCTCCGAACCGGGCAACGTCAGTTTGACTTTGGGGGAGCGGCTTCGGTCCGCCGCCCCTGCATGGGGATGCCTTCATGTTCTGGGGCGATGATGTGCTTGCGCTTGCTAACACTCCCACTCCCACTCCCACTCCCACTCCCACTCCCACTCCCACTCCCACTTCCACTTCCAATTCCAATTCCAATTCCAATTCCACTTCCACTTCCGAATCCGATCAATAGTTTGGCTTTGATTTGTGACTCCTGTTCTCCAGCATTGAAATGGTGATCCTGGATGTTATGAATGGTGAGTCACAATAGAGGTGAGGGTTAGTATGGAGTCTGGATTTCAGGGGTATTCGGGTGACATGTGAATTGGACCGATATTCGGAGCATTTTGAAGATCGTGGCGTTGGGTTTTGTGTTGAGTGGTTGGGGTAAACAATGTTCAAGAAGGTAGCCCTTTGATTTTGACTGACATACTGGCAACAACATCGTTGGTTTTCTGGTCAATGTGTCTTGACAATTTCTTTTTCAATATCGACTCTGGGCGTCAGCTTGTGTGCGAGGAACTTACAACACTTTGTCAGACTCCCATCGACTGCAAAGAAATCATCCACGAGCAAACTAACAGCATGGGAGAATGAGTCTATGATAAAGATGGGTATGACTGGTTAAGTACGCCGCTAGATGAACCTCATGGAAAACAGAAACTCAGGCGAAACAACCGAAAAGTACAGGTGGGAATTCAGAACACCACTTCTCTAGTCATTGAAAATCGTCTCGTGTCCATTCGTCATAGAAAGAAAAAAAACGCCGCTTTAATGAATCCGCTTCTAGCATTCCCCAGTCTTCTTCCCCTCCCCCTTCCCCTCCCTTCGCTTCCAACCAATATAGGTACGTCCCAGTCTCAGTCCCTCGTCTTCCCGCTCTACACTACATACCCGCCCGCAGAAAAGCCTAGAACTTAGCTTAGGGAGCTTCCATGTTTGGGTAAGGTAGATCCGGGGAGTTCGGCGTGTCAGGTACCCTACACTACATGCGTAGCTCCCGCCCTGCGACCCCGTCCGTCTGGTTTCACCCCTTCCCCGCCTGCCCAACACCATACCATCAGCCTTAAACAGATAAGGGAACTGCTGGTGACCAACTGCCTGACAGCGGAAAGCGAGCGAGCGAGCCAGCGAGCCCGTCCATCCACTGACAGAGCAGCACAGCAGTTCCACTCCCACACTCCAATGCTCCATTCTGCACGCCAAGCATGGCGTGTGTTTATCCCGATTCCCGGGCCATCCTGTACAATCCTTATGGAATCTGGGGCTATCCCACAATGGGCAGTTCGCTTAGATCTAGATAAGACAGGCAGGCGCTGAGGCTGAAAAGCTGAAAAGGCGAGCTGAGAACTTTTTGAGGCTGAGGCTGAGAAAAGAGGTGAAAGGTGAACGCACGGGCCTAGTACTTCTGATGTTTGTGTTTCTTATGATGATGAGTCTTTCCGCTTGATTGGGTTCCCGATACCTACTGGGAAACAACCCGCTCATACGTCTGATCCTTGACATTGCCGCCCGACATGGCTGTCCTGACGTTGCGCTTGAACCCTTCCCTGTTGGACCGCAGATCCTCGGCCGCCTCCTTGTTCAGGGGATCGCTCGCGTTGGGCTCGAGGAAGAGGAACTGCAGGCCGACGATGACGGCGTTCAGGTTGAGCACGGGTTTCCAGTCCTCGCGCAGGATGTTGAGGCACACCTTGCCCTCGAGGTCGATGTTGGGGTGGTAGATCTTTTCGCGGCACTGCACCTTGGGCGGCTCGTGCGGGAAGTTGGGCGTGATGTTGAAGGTGAAGCTGAACTTGCCGCCCTTGTACATGCCCTCGTCCGGCTCGATGTAGAGTATGAAGTTGAGGATGTCGTCGGGGTCCGGAAACTCGGTCTTCATTGTGCTGCCTAGTGAAAGTTCGCTGAGATCTGTTGTTTTGACGTTACCGCCCCGTGAGGAGGGCAACATGGCGTTAGCTGGATGATTCTCTCTCTATAGCTGTCGGAGCGGATCGCTCTGACGTACCTTTCTGCACCCGCAACTGCGCCGCCGTAACCTTCTTCTTCTTGCCACCACTTTCAGCTCCAGCCGCATTCTCGGCCTTCTGCTGCTCCTTCTTCTACATAGTTTATCAAGATCGTGTCAGCAATCATAGTGTCGCACATCCTGTCTCGGGGTGTCTGAAGCATGAGCACATCGAATCATGCGCGCCCAGCTTGATGGGAGGGGGATCGAAGTATTTGTGGTGTTCCGTACCATGGACCAAATCTTCAACATCTCGACTGTGCTGTGTCCCTGCCGCGGATCCGCGAGTGTGTTTGCTTGTCGGATATGTATATGCGATGCGGGTGCCAGCAGACTTCAAAGTCGTGTAGGCGCCGAGGGACAAGGTCGTCGAAGGGAGGGATCGGTTTGGGCTCGAGCGGGAAAGGTAGAGGTGGCTGTTAAAAAGAGGACGGAGATGGAGATAATGTACGCGGTAGGTAAGGTTGGTAGGTCGGTGTCAGATTACAGGAGGACGCGAAGGTTGCAGGAGGAGAGGTGAAGGAGTCTGCGTTGCGTTGCGTTGCGTTGCGTTGCGTGCGTGTGGGCGGTGTATGTCAAGTCAGGTATTTCCGATCGATCAAAAGATGACGGACCGGTCGTGCGTAAGGTGTGTGTCAGGGGAAAGATCGAACGAGACAAGACGGGAATGTGTCAAACTAGACCAAAAAGCTTAAACGTGCAGCTGGACTACGCTACCAACGACAAGAGAGGTTACTGGAGTGCAGACGGAAGCTTCAAAATGTGTCAAGCCGTCGATTCTTGTTGGCGCTAGATTTGACAGGAACTGCAGTGGCAGGTGCGATGCTAAATCCAAGGTTCGCGATACGTGATATGATAAAACCCAACTGATGGCGTTTAAGGACCTGACAGGCACCTTGATGAGGGGCACTCGATAACAAAAAGGCAAAGCGCCCGGCCGGCAGGCGCTTCCAGATTGGTCCGCTGTTGCTGATACCGTAAGGTTCCGTCACGTCAGCAACGTTGAGGTCTCTGCAACACCTCTAGAACATTTTTAAACCAGCCGTCAAGATGGGTAGATTTCTACGATAAAAACAAATCAGAGGAGTAAACAGCAACTGGGAAATAGTCAATCCTCGGGCGCAAAATCGGCGGTATTCGGTGATCTCATCGTTACAGTGGGTTCCGTAGCGGCAACCCCCCGGTAAATTTGGAAGCTGGGTAATACCTATGGTACCGTACAATACATCCCGAAAATTACACGCTCTATCGCCGCTCTGGCACGGTCGGCACCTCCGTCCAAGTCCCGTATCTTCCGTCCATCACTCCGGCCGCATCATCCGTGATTTGCTTCACTGGACACTGTATGCCATAGCAAGATACGTACGTCACATAAACTGCGCGATTATCTCAAGATGTGTGATACTAAATTTCATAATTTGTCCGAACTCAAACAAACGAAACAAGCAGAAAACGCCCTGGCCGATGCCCAATACATTTGGACATAGTACGCATGGCCTAACCCAGCTCTACAAAGACATTGAAGGTCAACATCAAGCGACGCATGCTGGCTCCCATCTACAAGTCATTTGCAAAATCAGCCCAGATTAAAAACAATAACCATATGTCAAAGAGTGTGTCCCATTTTGTTCCATCTATAATTTGTCACGCCCAACAAACCAACAAACAAGCAAGTAATAGTTTACCCCAACTATGCGAAACACCGCCACACAGCCTTCGTACCAGAAAAAAGAGAAGCCAACATTTGATACTACATAGTAATAGAAAGTAGGCTTTTTGAACCGTTCCGTTTCACGATACTACCCTACCATGACGCCTTGCCGCCCCACAGAAAGCAGCAAACCGCCTTCCTTCCTCCTCCCTTTTAGGCTCTGTAAAACATCGTATCTTTGGATTTTCTTGCTTAGCGACGAGCGAAGCAGCACATGATACCGGTCCTGCCAAGGAACCAACAGAAGCCAATAAAGCGGACAACAGAGAGAGCGCCAGTAGCGAAGAGAAGGAACTTGAAGAACCAGGCAGTTCTCGCGGACGCGGTTTGCTATTGAGATATGTTAGTAAGTTGTCCAAAGTCAAAAGAATGGGAAGAGCAATGCTTACCCCGATGCCAAATGAGTTAAAGTTGTCACTCGTGATAACAACAGCGAGGATGCAGTTGGAAAACAGCCAAGTCACAACGAGCATGGTTCTGAAAGATTTGTACGAGTCCTCGAGATCCTTAGGCTCCGGCGTGTCGTCTTCCTTGTACGGAGCAAGAGCGCGCCTGACCGTGGCCTCGAACTGCTGGTCGATATCCTCCTGCGGCTTCTCAATCTCCTCCACCACCGCCTCGTCCTTCTCACCCTTGCTGACGTTGGCGGACGGCAGTGCCTCGTTCTTATCCGAACCCTTGGTACCCCACGAAACGTCGTGCCAATTGTTGAAGGCGTAGACCATGAGGATGTTGATATAGGTCGACATGAGGAGCATGTAGTAAGGGTACGAGTGGAACATGTGCCAGGGATCGAGGTACATGAAGGAGGCCAAGAAGTAAAGACCGTAGATGGTCACCAACGCCACCAAAATGACACCTGCTGATCCTGAACCGCCGAAGAGTGAAGCCATTGCGTTCTTAGCGTTGTCTAGCTGTAACTGTTCGTCGAGCGGTACGGAGAACGCGCGGGCAACAAGATAACCAGACAAGACCAAGATGTAAGACTGAATGAGCGAGAAGACGATGAACGACGTGATGTATGTCCACTTGGAACCCTTCGGCCTATTACCCAATGCAAGGATAAACTGCAGAATGACGAATGCCAGGTAGATGTACTTGAGAACCGCGTTGAAGAAGGGCGTTACCGTGTCACCGAAGGGCCAACCGTGATGTTCTGCCGAAGAGTCGGAAGCCGTAACCGGGGTACCGACAAGATCCATGATGACAGTTGTGGTGAGCCAGTAGGAAGCGAGTGAGAACCATGTGAAGATGACGTTTGCGATGTTGTAGATGAGTTGAACGTGGAAGAAGAACATGCGGACGATGTTATGACCGCTCTTGTACATTCTTCCGAAATGCATAAGAGAGTACAAACTGGCGGCGAAGGAACCGTTGAGCCAACGACGACGCTGAGAGATGAACTCGGGCGCACCTTCGGGCACATCAGTCTCACCCTTGGCAGCCTTGATGTAGCTCAAATGCCACTTCTGACCAGCCTTGGCGACCAGTTCAAAGCAGAGAATACGATCTTCGGCCAAGAACATGTTCTTCTTGAAGATGTTCATACCCTCGATACCCTTCTTGCCCAAAAGCTTGGACAGGGTGTGGTCACCGTGGAAGTACTGCTCCAAAGGCCGGCCCATGATGGCTCTGAAACGGTAAGCCGAGAAGGCACCGGGCAACACAGAGACGTAACCGAAAGCACTTTCCAGCGGCTTGTCGAGAATGTTGGAGATCTTGTACTCGAAGTTCTGAACGGCGACCAGGGGGTTGAGCAACTTCTTGCCGCCCTTGCCCAACATGGCGTGGATTTCACCGCAAGCACCGCCAAGATCCTTGTCGTTGTAGAAACCCTCCCAAAGAGCCAAGAGAGACTTGGGACTGGGCTTGGTACCGGCATCCAGGAGAATGCACACCTCAGGATTGAGGATACGGCCGAAAGCATTGAACAGCCAACGATGAGAATTGATCTTCTTGGTGTTCTTCTGCTTCAAGCAGAAAATGAACTGCACAGGGGGCAGTGTCTGCGGGCCGTCATCCACGGGCCGGATGAGCGCCTGGTTTGGTGTGACGGAAAGCTGGGTTGTGTACTCGAAAATGTGTGCAACAGTCTCCTTGCCGTCAACGTCCTTCTTGACAACGCCATCCTGGTAAACACCAATGGTGGCCAGAACATCGAGAACGTTCTTGTCTGTCTTTTCAATACCGTCGAAAACCAAGCAAACGACAATCTTCTGCCACGCCGGTCCTCCGCGGTTCCAGAAAGAGGACTTCTTCAGGTTTACGATATCGCGGATGTTCGTCATGACGGAGTGCAGCGTTCTGGATAGCAGGACCTTGTCTTCGTTGTAGTACGTAATGGCGATGAGAAGCTCGGTGTGTCTGTTGTACATGCGAGGGCGCAAATCGTAACCGTTCTTGAGCGTGAAGTCGTTGGGATCGCAAGTGGCGGCAGTGTAGCGCATCTTGAAGAACTCCTCGTTGTTGCCCTCCTCATCGCGGTACTTAGGCTGAACAGCGTTTCTGATGGCACTAGGAACGGGATAGTCAAGACTCAACACGGAACCCTGAACGAGCTTGACCTTTCTGGTGGCATAACGCTTCAGGCCACCGCCGGGGGCAGCGTTGACCTGCTGACGACGGAGCCAGCTATCGTCGTCATCAACGGTGGACGCCCTGTAGGCCGGGTCTGTTGCATAATCACCACCATAGTTGTATCCCTGATCGACGCCGCTGCTGACGCCGCCGCCGCCATAACCCCCATGAGGTGGCGGGGTAGGGTTGACAGCGACACCGGCTCGCGTGGTGCCAGCATTAGGAACATAGGATTCCGTCAAGCTATAGGCCGAGACAGGGCGAACTGGAGGTGTATCGGCGCCCAAGCGGCCGTTGTCGTAAGGCATATGGCTTTCGGAGAGGAAGGGGGCTTGCGCATCGTCGTGCTGGTCGCCCTGAATCAAGAGGTTTGAGTTAACACGGATACATCAGGTATTTCCTGTCTGACAAAGAATCAACTTACCTGGTTGTTCCCACCGGGCAGATCTTGTAACTGGTGGCCTTCATAGCCGTCGCCCCGACCGTGGTACGCCATGGTTGCGGACCGTGGAATAGGGACTGGGAAGAGCGGAAGTCGAGGTTGCTCGAATACTGATGGAGCTTAGATGCTGATGCTGTAGCAGAAAGTTGAATTACAAGGTATTGACTGTCGGATAATTATGGAGAGTTGGGTTGGCGGTCGAAACGCCCTTCGCCGGCCAGGAGGTCAAAGAAATGGTCGCGGTGTGCTGGTGCAGAGAGGACTGAACAGCGGGGCTGGACTTCTTTCTCCGGATAGGTGGGCGCGGAGAGAGAGTTGGCAGCAAACAATGGCGAGGCGGGAATGGATGTCAGCTGGAGACTGGCGACTGACTGGAGGGGATCCAAGACCAAAAGTGGCTGGCAAAGACTTCCCGGTCAAACAAAAGCTGCCGTCGAGATGCTGCGGGAAAAGTGGATGAAGCCGGGCAGGCGATAGGATGGATTTGCGTCAAGTAAGATAGCGAGAGACGGGACAGGACGTGTCGATGCTAACAGGACATGCCTCTGCTTCGTGATGGGCAGGAAGAGAAAACAAAACAAAATGGCAAAAACCTGGTTTCAAGATCTCAGGAGAGCAACGGGTCGGTCAGTGAGGTATTGGTATTGTAGGTTCAGGTTGTTCTAGCTTGGAAGCCCAGGGCAGGAGGAGTGGGGATTTCGGAGAATGCCCCTGGTCCAAGTCATTGCAGGTCCTCACAGGTCATTGCAGGTCCCGGTCTTTTTCGCTCGTTATAAACATTGGCACTGGACTGGAGGTGAAGTGTCAACCAAACACCCACACAATACGGAAAAAGGAGCAACGCAACGGGCACTCCCTCAAGCACTGGACGGCGCTCACTGCTCAGGAGGGCGTGGCTTAGCAACCTCCTCTGGCGAATGCTGCAGGGATACAATCACCTCTAAAAAGAGCATCAACGAGTGGCCAAGATGGACCTGGATGGCTGGCCCCACCAACTCAAGGAATGCATCCATGCAATCCCATTGCGAGATGGCTTCAACTGGCTCGGGTTTCGACATTGAAAATGTCGTGAATGTATCGTCTTGATTCTGGGCGTTGGTTGGCGCTGCTCATCACGATGATAGCCACTCCGTGTTGAACTCTCTGAATGAAGGGGATGGATGTTGTGAAAATTGAAGCCGGCCTACGTCAGTCGTCGTGTTGCCGTCCCATGTTTTCTGTCCCGCCTCTGCCCGCTCATGCCGCTGCACCTGTGTGTACAAGTACAGCGGTACCAACTACCAAGCCGTCCCTACGCTAAACGGATAGGAGTTCCGTCGAGCCCCTGAGTCCCACAAAGTCTTGGGCATCTCAGATTCGTTTCATGACCCATCGTATGGAAAACGAAGAACGATGGCGACTTTTGCTGCTTTCTTTCTCGTGCCACTTCCAGGTTGGTTTCAACTTTCTTTTGTCCAACATTGTGCGAAAAGGGGGGCAATTGATGCAACTTTCTTTGATCGTCCCAAAATGTCGAATAATGTTTCTTTGACCTTTTTCAAAAGCAGTAGCCGGCGTTCTGCACAATGCACGTTTGGCTTCCGCTTGGCTGCTCCTGCCGTTTGTCCCCTTTGGCTTTCTTTACGAGTTTTATGCATGAGTTCCATTGTCTGTCTGCTGTCCATAGCACCGGATCAGTACAGCTGCGACCGTGATTGACACCGATTTTCATGCTCAAGCAGGCACTGATGGGCAGGTGCGTGGGGATTGGGGATCTACCATATTCCTCCGCTTCTTTCAGGGTCCAAACTCCAATTCTAAAGCCTGGGCGCAATGTTATCGATCGAGTCGACATCTCCAAATTTGATCCCACCTTTGAAGCTTCAAAAAGACGACACTTCATCACTTGATCACCTATGAAAATCTGGCTTCTCAGGTTTTTATCAATGACCCTCCAACTTGATATATAGTGGCTGCCACACATCGCGGCACAATGATATCAGGGTCAACCCTCGCCGACTGGATCGTCCCGGTTGTCCACCTCCCAGTTTTCCCCCTCCATTTTGCCCCCTAGCAATCCAGCACTCACGCAGTCAAGGACAGAAAAGCTGGGACATTTTTGCCGATAACCCACGACGGAACAGGTCCCAGCTTCTGTCATAAGCTGCGCCCAGCACCCAGTAAAATAAGAAGCCCCCTACTTCTTGCATTGCAGGTCAACTTGGTTTACCGCGAAGTCTGAAACAGCAGCGCTACCCACCCATCTCCAAAAGTCAAAACATGTCGACGCATCACTAATTCACTTTAATTTCCAACTTCTCACGGGTTGGGCTGGCAAGTGGCAGCTGATTGTATTTTGATTCTTTTTGGAGTGACACGCGACCTTGAAAGCTTACCAGTACCAGCTGCGGCCAACTGGCATTGCATAGCACATGCTGCTGCTTTGTGACCGCGTGTATGCCTCTAAAAGTGTACATGCGAAAAATGGCGGGGAGACCGCTGTTCGTTCGATGTTTGACATGATATCCCAGAACTGATGATGATGACGACGATGATAGGTTAGACTCAGTTGAGAACCGTTCTTACCTAGGTTTTCTCATTTGCTCGCTTTCAATGGAAACGGACTGATTCGGTCCTGTGTCCATTTGGTGCCGGTGGCCGCGCTGGATACTGGATATGGGCAAGAGAATACCTGGAATTTCGCGGGGCACAACTCAAGATATTGGCGATTGTTTAGAGCCGTCCGTATTTCTGTAGGCTCAATTTCCGTTGCTGTTGGCGCACAAGAGAGGAAAAGAAAAGGGGGGCTCTTCGCTGCTAGTAGCTGCCCAGAGCCGCGCGCGCCCTCGTCCAAAAATAGCACAGTGCCATGATCGTCGCTAAAAAAGAAGGCTTGGAAGACCCTGAACGGAGGCACAACACCAACACGAGGGAACAAGAGCATTTGGCTGGGGCCATGTCCGAGGCGAAGCAAAGCACCACTCAGGCAGCGGGCCGCTGGCAGGCAGGCAGGCAGGCAGGCAAGCACATGAACGTACGTATGTACAGCTAGGCTTTCCAATGTGGAACTTTGTTGAACCATCAAGCGCGGTTCCGGCTGCATGTCGAATATTGCACATTTTGGTTTGCTTACCGTAGCCTTGTGCGCTTGTTTGCTGCTTTTCTGGAAGTGAAGAAATGTTGCGTGAATGCTCACGAAAGGGTTGCCAAACATCCTGCCCCTAGGGTTCTGACGAGCGGCACCGGTCTACTGATCTTTCGGTCCCATCTTGCTCAAACGGTGGTGTACCTAGAAGAGGAACTACCTATATAAGTGCGAAGCCCTCGAGTCACCAGTGTGTCGAAGAACGCATAGCTACGGCGGTACGCGGTTGCGCAATCTGATATCAGCGACAATTCGTACGGTTGAGTGCGTCGTTTTCGACGACATATGCTGACGGTTTGTCTCAAGCTCCCCTGGCGGCTGACGGCGTGAGGACTTCTTGACGTCGCTTGGGTCGGCTTTCCTGGAGGACCTGATCGACCTTTCGGAACAACAAGCTTCCCATTTTAAGGACATATTGTATGTCTGTGTCCGCGAAGATGTGTCGTCGCCGATGTTTGACGCTATGGTAGTCGTGTCTGCCGTCAGAGAGCCGCAATGACACCAGTTATATGGCATGACCATTCGTTGGAGTCCGAGAAATCCCCATCACCTTGCAATCCGCAACAAATGCCGGTACGTGATAATTCCCTGCCGCGGCCGATTCGCTTTTCGCCTATTGTCGGTCAAGTCCGTTTCATGAAAAGCGGTTTCACTACAAAGCTCCCTTGTTGCTCTCCAGGATTGCTGAGGGCATAGAAGCAAACCACAAACCAAGTAGGGCTTCTTTTGCCTCTTCAAGTGGGAAAGTTTTTGTTGCATATTCCGGGGCCAGGGGCGATACTTTTCGAGTTTGATATCTGCACAATGCCGTCCGCCACCTTCGGACCTGACTCTGAACAGCCAGTGCCACTCGACCTCAGTTCCGAAGCGAACACGTTGACCCCGGAGCGGAGGGGTGGTCCCGCTCTCCGGTGCTCGGGTACACCGTTCGTCTTGGTCGTCTTTGTTCTGGAAGGTTGTCCCGAAAATGCAGCCCGTTCGTAGCAGGGTCGTCTTTCGGAAGGCCATACACCCCTTATCCATAGCATCGCCAAGTTTAACCAAATGCGCGTGATGTGCTACTGCGTACAGATGCAGCCGAAATGGTTAGCGTACCCTATGGGCGTTCATCGACCTGGTGATCCGTGTAACGGTTGTGCTTTGTGGTTCAGTTGCGCAGGTCTATAGGCGAAAGTGAGTGAGGTTCCACGGCATGGGGCCCCAAGACGACACGAGATGAGCGATGCCCACGGAGTAGATTGCCCACAACACCGAAGCCGTTCCTCAATGGGGAAGTCATCAAGGATCGGGGATCATATCGTCTGTCTTGAAGGGTGAGCATGGAACTGCGGGGCAATATAGAGTATCGTGGGAAAATAAAGAAACTGGACCAATGTGAATTCGGCAGATACGGCGTATTGCAACCAAGTACTAATGCCGACATATATGGATACCATGAACCTTACGATCTCGACCCAAACCTGAGAGGCGGAAACATGATGGTGGAGGTAGAATGATTTTGCTGGTTAATTTTGCGATGCCTCTGCTGCCTCTGTGACATGAAGCATTTGCGTGAAGCTGACATGCTGCCAAGCGAAGTCCCAAAGATGACTGAGAGGGGAAAGGGATCTGCAAGCCCTCACTAGGCTGAGAAAGCGAGAAAATCGGTAGTTTGACGAGAGACTCGAGGTGAAAGAGGCACATCTCCGTAACGCCAATTGGTCGAGATTGGCAGCCATATTCGAGCCATCTAACTTCCGAAGCTGATGGAGTTGCGGCCAAGCACGACAGGGAAGACCCTTTGCTGACGCCGGTGATTGGCTCCATTCTCATCCATATCATCACATCTTGCGAATCCATACCTTATAGGTCGACCTTTTCCTCGTCAATATGCTTCCCGTCCAGAGCTTAATCGCATTGCCTTTCAGATTGCTTCCCTCGATCGGTACTTTGGGGCGGGTTGATGAGCTCGGAGCGGGCAGGAACCTAACGGCGGAAAGAACTTAAAAGGCAATCCTTTGATCTCGATTTTATGAAAAGAGGGGAAGGGTGCAGATGAGCGCGCGGGAGGACTTGGCACTAAGGAACCGCGTGGGCAGGTGGTAGCAAGTCCAGGCTTTGTCTCAGCCAGCCAATAAGAGGCGCCGCTGCGCCTCCAGAACGTTTCCTTCCAAACAAAAAGGGCTCCACCAGAATTACTGAACAGGCCACGCTAGTGGACTTGGGACGCTCCCTCAGCTCCTTCAGCAATCCTGGCACTGTAAGAGACAGGTGGTCGAGAAGCCGTCAAGGTACCACGGGCGCAAAAGGCATCTGGTTTCGCTGGCCGGCGTCGCGGCAAGGGCATAGCTACAGCGGTGCTGGTACACTGGCAACCCCTTCCGCAAATGAGATGCACAGTGCAGGAATAACAGGCACACGTGAAGTGAGTGAGTGGAGAGTGCGGAGAGTGGAGGCACGCACCAGGAACGGGAGAAAGTGGAAAGCCAGGAACCACGCCGTGCCAGCCCGAGGTGCGTTGGTGCGGCTGCTTGGTTGGATGGTGGTGGCAGGTGCAGTCCAGGGCCCTCGACTCTCTCAAAGAAGGCCAATTCCTCTCCCTGGGTCCCAACTTCCAGGTTCTCCGCCACTACTGCAGCAACAACACTTCAGCAGTAGCAACCAACCAACAACGCTTCCAGTTCCAGTCGCCAGTCGTTGACCACGCACACAATCCACGTCAACGTTTCTGCGACCCGACGACTTCTTTTCCCTTTTCGCTGCTTTTTGCTCCGCGCCTTGTTCAAGTTCTTCAAGGGACCCCATCAGAGATGCCCTCTTGATTTCTTGTTTACGCCTTCGATTCTTTTGCCGAGCTAGCCTCCCAGTCACTCGTTTTCTTCATCCGCCACCACTCACCACTCACCTCTCATTACCCGACCCATTCCGACGACTCGCTTCATTGAACCTACCTATCGCGACTCGACGACAATACCCCTAGCGAAGCAACTCATCCTCCCCTCAGTTCCGACATCAGTCATCTCTCACGGCGACGCTGTGAGCGTTAAGCAACGAACCGGCTGCCACGCCCGCAACAATACCATATTGACGGCCGGACTCTCATCTCGATTCCTGACGGGCTCCATTATTCATCCGATTCACAGGTCTCCGGGCGGTCATTTGTTCATGTCCGATTAACTTATCGACATACGCGCCGATCTGAGAAACCAATTACTTTCACGCTGAAATACTCAACCACGTTTCTTTGGCACGACGCAAAGCGTCATAGATCGGTGAAAATGGCGGTCGTCGCGATGTCACAGAATGGTATGTTTTCCGCTAGAGGAGTTGGTCGAAGAAGCATGATCTAACCGGTACCGACAGTGGTGAGCAACCTCTTCAAACGCGATGGGACTTGTGTTCTGTGCGATGAAAGTGTGCCACTTACGTGCCCGTCCTGTCCGGAGGGTACTGCGTGCATAACCATCCTCCCGAGTTGCAAGGAGTGTGGACACATGGTTTGTCTTGCTGTTGAAGAAGATACGGGCTCAAATGCCTACCTGCCTTCAGATGATGCGAAGCCAGCAGGCAGTTCCACAAATGTTGGTGCCATTGCAGGTGGTGTTGTCGGTGGTGTCGCTGTGATTGCGATTCTCACATATTTGGTTTGGAGATACTGCATCAAGTCGAGGAGGCAAGCGGTTGTGTCAGAGGAGTGGGATGGAGTGCAAGCTCGAGACGAAGGCCCCGAGAAGTCTTTTGCGCAGCGACGTGATAACCGGTCTTCAACACATACCGTTGGCTCGATAGCATCCACCGTTTTCACCCGAGCATCCAACATCATCCAGATAGCCTATATCCCTGGAGTTACGAACCGAACCCCAACATCCCCGGCAGTCCTCGTTCCCCCCGTGCCTCCGATTCCCATCGGCCACGGCGGCAGTCCCTCTGCTACTGGAGACCAGCACTTCTTCGTTCCCGGCGATCTGCGCGACTCTACGTATTCCGGCATATCAGCTTTCACAGACCGGACCTCCTACGCCCGGACCTCATATGCACCGCGCTCTAGCGTGGCGTCTACCATTTACGGCAAAAACGTTGTTATCACACCTGCTCAAACCGGCATGCGGGCTAGACCTGCTATGGTCAGCGTTAAATCAGCTTCTTCAAACAACTCCGGCGGCAGCGCAACACCACCCGTGCCGAGCGTGAATTACGAAAAGTACATCGGGTTCCGCCCTCCGAGTCCTACAAATAGCAGGAACAGCACGTTCAGCGTGGGATCTACCTTCTTGAACACCGCCACGCCTGCTCGCGCCATGGTCGTTCGTGTAGGGAGTGTCAAGAAGGTGAACACTGTCAAACCCAAAACAGCTGATTCATCGGCAACTTCGCCCAGCACTGCCTCATCTGCAGGACGAGACTCTAACATGGGGACCATAATCATTGATTCGCCTGCCGTGGATCAAGGGCCTTTCTCGGATCCCCCGTCACCCCCGGTAGACCGATCATCAACCCACAGCACAGCAACGTTGAGTGCAGTAATCGAGCAATCAACGAGGAGAGCCTCAGACCGGACCTCCGGTTCCCCTGGCTCTAAAGACCGGGAAAGGAGTCCATTTGGCGACGAACATGCGACTCAAGATTAAGTGACGACTATATACGCGGAATCTCTTTGCTTCTTTCTCGTTTGTTCCATGCTTTTGCTAACGATATCCCCTGGTCGCTTTGGGAGGGTGCTTCCTCCATTTTCTTTGTATCTCGAGTTCGGATTTCTTGTCATTTAACTTTTTCTCTTGGTTTGGATATTTGGAAGTGGTGTTACTAAAACTGGGCAACACGCGGGTTCACGTCGTGCTTGCAGGACCTGAAGAACTGGAGATTGGCGATTGGCAATTCGATTCTCTTTTCGGGCCTCATCACGGTTCATTTTCTTTTCAGGGGGTTTACGGCTTTATAGGGAGGCAGGGAGGTCCCACTGACATGCTTTCTATGATATGGGGGAGAACAAAATTTTGCCCGGGTATTGGGCTCGTGGATGATCTATGTATGCCTTGGAGAGGGATGGCATTCCCTGGTTCGGTCATTAGTGACTATGCTGAGCGTGAATTCTCGGAGTTTCCGGCGTGGACGTATCGAATGCTCGATGAAGCTTCAACGATACGTTCATGGCGCGGCAACAGCGAATCAAGAACGAGTTACCACGCATATACCCTCTCGCTTTTTGCATCACCCCACAATGCTGTTGTCTATCCTGAGAATTGCCCTTGGCTACAGCCGTGTCTGCTTGCTCCGTGAGGGTGTTGTGAAGGTTTGCTTAATTATGATGTAAACACCCATGCCCTGAAGGTCAAACATCTCTATCTGTAACCTGAAGTAGCTGCCTAGTTCGACCTGGGCTATTTCTAAGATCACATGTTAATACCTGAAACAAGTACTAGGATGCAGGTCGAAAAGATTGATACTGCCGTAAGCCGGACCTAATCTCATGGACTTCTGCTTGAACTCTGGCTCAGAAACATTTCCAAAGTTCGGCAAGCATTATGTGTATCGGTTGGTGCACATGCTTCATCTGTCTTTCGCAGGGACACTATTTAGGGCCTCCCAGATTCTGCAATCAGTTCATGCCCGTTCTTTTCTCTCTAAGATTTGCTTCGGTGTCTACGGTGTAGATCTGACCAACCGTCCATTTCTGAGTTTCTCCTTCGCGTACAATTCATGAAGGTGATGGGATACATTCCCATCGCACCTGCCAACCTAGCTGACAACGATCCCTCTTTCATGCACCGGCTCCAGTCACGCTTGTCAAATGAAACGAGGCTGCCATGTGTCCAAGACGCTAGCTATGGTACGCTGAGTAGGTGCAAAGGGAATGTCCCGTGCCAGAACGCCCCAGAACATATTTTCCCCAAGCTCAGGTTCTTGGTGCGGAGGCTCGGACACGATACTTCGAATGGCCCAATCTGCAATATCGATTCTGGACATGAACAGAGCTGAGTCCCAGGCATACAAACAAGGAAACAATGGTCCCGGATTAGACCTTACTCATCTGACTTCTGGTTGTTGAGAGCGCCCTTTACCTACCGACTGACTCGAACGAGCAACGCGAAGACTAAATTTCCCCGAGGCCAGGCAAAGTCGAAGATACAGAACCTCACTCTATGCCTTCCGAGACTAACAAGTCAGTTTGATGTCCAGGCTTCTTTCTCACCCTTCTCTCAGTCTACGGATGGGCATCAATAACCTCAATCAGCCACGACACTTGCACGTAAAATATGAACAACAACTGCTCATTATCGTTGGCTGTTTATCTTGAATGCCGAAACGGCCCTTCATCCTTATATTGTCTACGGAATATGATGGATTCCATGATACCAGCATTGCCATTCATTTAGCAGAGTCTGGTCGTCTCCGCCCTTGCTTGCCTCCTCTGCATGCTGTGTCCGTTCTTTAATAAGTGGCGCCGAGATATACAAGTACAGAGGCCTCAACTGAACGAGGAAATGTGGTACTTATTAGTGTCTTTACAGTCAAACAAGAACTCTTTGGAGATGCATAATCGCTTATTGCTCGAGCAGTGTCTTCAATCCTGAACATCCTTTTCCTCCTTTGATCCAAAGACCTTGAGCTCCGTGATTCGAAGAACAGGGATATGCCTGGTTGAGGTCTGGTAAGACAGTCGATGGAGTCTCTGCCAGAAGTGTAATGAATGGGACGGGACAAACTGAGCAAGGTCAAAGTTAGCTGCTACTTGAATTGCTTGCTGCTGAGTGTGTCCGATTGTAAAGAACATGGATGTGTTCTTGTAATATGGGTATATAAGTACTCAATCACAGCCTTTTATACAACAACAATTAACTGGTCCGATGGTGTAGTTGGTTATCACGTCAGTCTAACACACTGAAGGTCCTGAGATCGAGCCTCAGTCGGATCATGTGCAAAAACATTTTTTTGATTTTTTTTTCCTTTTCCGTACTACACTTTTCTAACTTGGTTTCTTGTATCTTCAGATAGTTTTTTGCTCTCCTTTACTAACGCTCCCTCCCCTGCGTTGTGAAAGTTCAATTAGTCTTTTTTTTCTTTTCACTCGCCACTTCCTTTTTGATGGACCGGGACATTGCCCGGATAATTGCGTTTTGAAAAGATGTTGACGAGAAGCGTAAGACTCCTAGTCCATTTGACAGCAATGTCTTGTAGTTTCTTCGATCATTCGGATTCCGTCTGTTTCACCCTATGTTTGTGCTGCTATTCTGGAAAGACGGGATAGTCACTCCTTCCTATGTAGCCCGACTGCGGGTCATGCGGAGTTCTACACGTGCTGAGAACATGACCAAGGACACTGATACAGAAACCTTCACTTCCTCACATGGCATATCTTTTGCGAGATAATGGGGCAGGTGCCACGGGCCGTCAGTGCCGCATGGGCCCTTTATGCTCGTCCTCTGAAGACCACTTTTCATACCTCCGTTTGACAGCGACTCTGGCTTACGATCATCATATTCATCACAATCGGCCAGCTTCATCACGGCGTCCAGGCGTTTCCATTCATCCGAGACTATACGCAGGCAGCAGCAACGCAACAGAAATTTCAAGTACTCTCCGACTTCAAAGCCTGATCATGAGCACACGGGGCAGAGGGACAGAGAAAAACAACAAAAAGACACTTCCACTGTGTCGAAGACGCCCACTGATGGTATCTATGTCTTGTTTCTTTTGTTCTCTTATATCACCGAAACCAACTTGTCGGCCAGAACAACCGAGCGAATGGGAGACATGTTTCCGAATACAGCCTTGCCTCGACTTGGAACAAGAAGAAAAGAAAAAGAACAACCCGCTCGCCTGGCGCCACTTCAGTTCACCACAAACCGTGACAGAGACGGTGATTTTCGGGGTTGTATATACATGGACACAGTTAGGTTAGCCAATGTTCTACTTTCGCCGCGGGTGTTGGAAGAGGCGTCGCTTCTGGACTTCCACTCAGCTTGAAGGTATACTTGGAAACCGGAGAACCGTGCTTGCTTATTGCTGTGATGCCAAAGGCTTCTCCATCGCGCTTTTTCTTCCTCCTCTTCTTATTCTTATTCGCAATTGCGTGATCAAGCAGCTAACTCACTCTGGCAAGACAGGTAAGAAGCTATCATATCTCACTTATACCGACGAAGCGAAGTATAATTTTCACTTCCGGACGAGATGACTCTCCTACGCCATTACCTCGGATATTGCATATCTCCATATCCGTTGAGGTGTGCTCCCAAAAATCCGAGGATGTAGGTACTATGCACCATCCTCAAATCAGCCAAAGCTATGAAGGAACCCGGACACACAAGTACACTAGACACGGAGGTCGCGACGGAGCAAGATCACTTTTTGCCCATCCATGTCTTCAGACAGGATGATCACATCCAGCAGTTTTCAACCCACCCGGAAGTGGAAACGACGGCGCCCGGCGTGGCATAAAGATAACGTGGTCATTGAGATGAAAGGAGAGTGCTCGGAGTTGCCATTTCACCCGGTAGTTGACCATCCCATCCCAGTGCCTATTCACAAGCGCCGGCGGTATCTGGGGGTTTGAGACGGACTGATGATTGCTTGTGGGAGAGACACCAGTCAGTGTTGGTGCGTTCCCAAGCCCATGGCAAGCAAACCCCCCAAGCCCCTTGGTGCCTTTTGGTGCCCTTTGGTGCCGGACCAAGCACCCACCAAAAGGAAGTTTTTGAGGAGTACTGTGACAGAAAGTCAAAGGAAAAAGCAAAGAGAAAGTAAGACAGACATGTGAGCTATACCTGCTAGTGTTATACCGTGCTAGGGGAGTGGGATTTGAGGGGGGATGATGAACTTGCCCTTGTTCTGGTCATCGGTGATGAAAATGGGGGATGGGAGATGGGGAATGATGGATGAGGGTTGAACGATGCATGAATGAGGATGAGCCTGGGGATAGGAGGATGTGAAGGGTTGGACGGTGAAGTTGTGTTGAACGGGGGATGGTGCACGAGACGGTCATGGTCTTTCTTGATAGGTAGGTAAATAATGAGTGTCCTACCCACGCCCACGTGAGGGGTGAGGATTAGGGGTTTTCGGTACCACCCTCAGAATCTTCAGCTGGGAATTCTCGGATGTTCTTTGAGAAAAACTTTTCTTCTTCTATGGCGTATTGTTGCAGCGCGCGATGTGGGCTGGTGGGAAAGACATGCGCAAAGGATCAAATAATCTTTCTTCAGACCCCCAGATCTCTGAAAGAGAAGGAGTAACAGTTGCGTTGCAGTCCGGCGGAGTTCACTCCCTTCCCCTGCGGGTCTTCCTTCTCCTTCGACATGTTGTGCACTAGGTAGGTACATTTACCTATCCCCCTTACAGTTACAGACAAGAAGGACAAGAACTGAAAATCCAGAGTTCTGCTCCACGACGACACACCAGCTGCCCAGACACCGTAACACGCGCGGAGTATCTTCAGAAATCTCGATGAAACCTAGGTATCAAAACCCACAGTAGATGGCGAACGACGAGGCCAGACCAGTCTGGCGCCGTTTTAGTTCGGTGGTCGAGAGGGTCCCCTAGTGTCACTTCTGTTGGAGAACTTCTGGGGATGAATGATTCGACGATTGTGAGAGAAGAAAAAGGAGAATGACTGGATAATGCCGGAAAGCCGAGCCTAACCATTCATCATCCACTGACGTCCGAATTTCACCCGACCCATGAAATGAAAGGGTGCCGAGCGTGGGACCTGGAGGAAAAGTCCGTCCCGAGGAGTTGGTTGGCTATGTAGCTGAGGAGAATGAGAACGTGAATGTCGTCGAATACCTAACTCTGTTGAACATTTGGACTTGACCCTGCCGTAATGCCTAGGCTCTCGGTTTGTAAACCCTGTGTGGTAAGCAGTGCGGTGTGGAGCAGTGTTGTCTGGCGAGCTTTTGTTGGTATCCAGCTCGAGCATTCAACAGTTTCAAAGTCAACACCACAGGTGTGTCGTGCTCAGTTGAAGCACAACTAGCGAGCACGTAGGCATGCAACGTGAAGATTGCAAAGACATCATCTTCTCTTCTTCGCTTGATGAGTCCTCGACAAGACCACCTACAGTTTGAGCCCGTGTAGTGCAGTGTAAGCAGAAGGTCGCTTATACTTGGTGGCCTCGGGATATCCATTCCCACATGGCAACGTAGGGTAGGGGCTGGTCTTTTCCTGGTCTGGTAGGATCAGTCAGAGACTCTGAGAAAGGCAAAGGGGAGAAGAAAAAAGTTTGCGGCCAAGAGCCATGCAATGCCGCGAGCTAAAATGCCGCGTGCTCCAAACTAATGCGAGACAAATGCAGCTAGAGCCGAGAAGTCCCCGGAGACTCGGACTGGAGACTCGGAGCAGCTATCTACTGTACCTCTACCTATGCAAATCGTCATGCCGGAACGGAGCTTTCGACGATGTTCTCGGCAATAGGTTTGGATGGTATACCTATACCTCAGCAAGCAGCATGCAAGCGGGTAGGGTATTGTAGGCGAGTGTCAAGTTGTAGTGTACACTATCTCCAAGATGAAGGCGGTCAGTACAACCTGGCAGAGTTACAGTACCTACTTCTAACTCTGACAAAGGTCAGCCGCATATTTGGCGTGACCAAGAGATGTTGAATAACAGGAGAACTGGAGAACTGGAGAATTAGAGAGGAGAGAAAGAGTCGAGAAGAGTCTGGTTCGAAGAGACTACTGTAGAGATCGGCTGGTGCGTACATGGTGGTATGTAGTCGGACTCAGCTCAGCTCCCCAGTACATAGTAGTGTAGTGGACTTTGTCGGAGTCTTATTGGGTGTCCCGAGGGGCTGGGAGAAAAACCCTGGGGGAAAGGTTCGAAGACTCAAAGGTGTCGACTAACAACAGCTCACACAGGGTTCTCCTTACAGTCTCTGGGTACTACTCAAACAGCCGTCGGGTATCCGATAGCCTATCCTTGAAAGCGCAGGGAAAGCCCGAAACATCCTCCAGGATCTCTGTTCGCATTGTCTCCAGCTATGATGACTGCCGTCGAAAATGCCGACGTTGTCTTAAGATATGGCGGGTCTCAAGGGGTGGGAGCCATTGTTCTGTTGAGATATGAGATGCTGTCGTGTTTCGTTTGCTTGCTTCACGACCTTCCACATTGCGGTAGTAACTCGTGCTCTCTCTTCAGGGATGAGTTCAGAGCTAAGATAATGCCCCCCTTGTCGATGAAAATCCTTTTTGTCTCGTGCTGATGACGAGACTTTTGAGGTTATGCACCGCGAATTTCGTGCTCGGTATGGGTCTCGTCTGTCACGACGTTGTGGATATTCTGAGTTTGGTCTTATCAGATCCTGCGAGGTCTGCAGAAACCCCCCCTGCCTGTGTCATCTTTTTGGCGGCTTTACCCGCTCAGTAAGTCGGCTTGGCTTTTGGCTTGGCTTTTTCGGTAGTGTTGGGTATAGCGAGCTGTCTTGTCTTCACCACTGCTGGGCCGGGTCGTTGAAATGGTGCCGGCTAGAGATTGTACCCTAGCGTGATTTTCTTTCCTTTTCCTCTTTCGCAAAACCCTCGTCTTTTTCTTCCACCCTTCACATCCCATCTCATTTCATCTCCATCGGGGCTTGCTCCGGGCACTAATGAGAAGCAGTGAATGAGACGGAGCGGGCCTCATTCCGCACTCATGTTCCTCACGAGCTAGCGGAAAGGAGGTGGGTAGGTTGTGGATGTGTCCCCCTACTCAGCCAGCCCAACCTAACCCTAAATATAACGGGGTGTGTATGAAGTCCTTCGGCGTGCTTTCGGTGATGACGTTGGAACCAAGTTTCATGAGAGACAGAAGGAGGAATGAGAGTGAGCGAAGTAAATTGGACTGCCGACGATATACCGACTGGTCAGCTGTGGCTTGCAAGAAAAGCGCATAAATCGAGATTCGGACCTAGGTTGGAGGATGGCCTAGCCAAAGAGCCAAGAAAAGAACAAGAAGGAAGATAGGCCCTCTAACCCGTCTCAGGCACAGCAGGGAATTTCTGCTGTTGGTCGAACGCTCGAATTACCAACCACAAAGCCATCCGATCGGGTGTGTAGCTCCCTTTTGCCAGAGTTGTCCCTCGTGCTTTTTAGCCGGCGGATTCGACCCAGGGAACCGAAACCGTTGGGACTTGAGAGAGAAAATAGGCTCCCCGGCAGCCCGCTAACCCGCCAGCTCTTTTTTTCTCTTGGGCGATTGAGCAAGCCCTGGCTTCACCGGCGAGTGCAGGCGCACAGACATGTGAGGGTGGTGGCCGGGACTCATCGAGAGTGACGAGAATGGGGACATGGACAGGGCAAGCGAGATAGCTCTCTTCAGAAGTTGCCCAGAGGGCGAAGATTTTTCTTCAAACCGCCAAAGCGGATCGCTTCGGACCGCTTTTTCCTGATACAAAAATGATACAAGCGACTGTTGTATGTGCCCGACGTGGAACGTGGTGATGGTGAGATGATGGCATGGGAAGGGGTTGAAAAGATGGGTCCCTCCATCTCCGGGGCCCTGAACAAACTAGAACGGGGGTGCTTGTTGGGTGAGAGCATCAGCAGTAAAGAGGTGCCTCAACTCATCACGTCCAGCATCCCATCCCATCCCACATCCCACATGTGCGTCCACTGCGTTCGTGTGTGATGAGAAAGGTCAGCAAATTTCGGGGAGCGTTCGCCGCTTCGGTCTTGTTTTCCGAGAAAGGAAGGAATGCGATCCCCGGGCACACGTTAGCTGTCAACCACGTTAGTTTCGTAATCCGCCTCGAAAAGGTTTTGTTTTCTTCTTGTTCGTTCTTTCCACTTTCCTCTTTTGATGCCCTGTCGCCATGCTACCGTACCGAGACAGAGCCATGTCTTTTTGAAAATGCCTGCTGGCAACAGGTACAGGTACAGACAGATAAATCTCGCGATGCTACCCTTTCAAGCGGAACGTTTGGTTCCCACTTCAAAGCTGTTCGGAACGATGGCGCGGCGGGAATATGTAGGTAGAAGTGTTATTAGGACATGGCATATGAATCGGATGTTGACGGATGGTTGCCCTATCACACGTACCTAACAAGGGTGGTCGTTAGCGAAGATATTGTGATATGTATCGTCCTAGTTGCATCAAAAAAAAATACAAAAAAAAAATGCCAAAAGCTCTAAACGGCCCGGTTATGTCACATCTTCTTCGGCTTTGAGGTTCAATCCTCGATATTACAGTTACACCAATGCGAAAGCGACGAGCCGGATGTGTACCCATTGGCCTGTCATCTTCATCTCTGTTGGATTGAACGTCGTTTTGGCCCTTGTGTGGAAATCCAATCGCATCCACGCCCTCCAAAAGAGCCGGGTTGGGTGTGTTATGTCTGTGATGCGTACAGTAGCGCCCCTCTGTAGCATACCGAGCATACCTAGCTTAGCGTGCTGACGACGCTGACAATCTTTCTGCCTTCAACCAGCCAACCAACCAACCAACCAACCAACCAACCCACTATCACCAACAAGCGTTAAAAGAAAATTCCTCATATAACCAATTCACCCCTCCACACACACCCACACACACACCCCCCCAGACAACCTCCACAAATGATCCAAACGGACGGCATCCGGGGGCATTTTATCCATGGACCATGGCATTTGCGCTTTGAGCCATGTCCATCATTGCTCATTATGCTCATCACCAAAAGCGTGCCTCACCATGCTTCGACCATGCTGACCATGGTCCATTATGTATGGGGCTCCATAATGGCCGGGGCGGCGGCGGACGGGAACCGCGGTCACTCCCGCTCTTCGCTCCGGTCTCACCCATCCAACGATCCGTCTCGCCATTCCTGAATCGTTGATCTTGTCTTGTGTAGTCTATCACATGAATCACTTCCCCTTCTTTGGGTTCGTTTTCGCTTTCTTTCGTTCTTCCTTCCCTTGGTCTTTGTCTTGGTCTTGGTCTGGCAGTCCGTTCGCGCCGTGAAAGCGCAATTTCGTACATTCGTATCTTTTGGTAGTCTGGTGCTGCAGTGCGGTGCGGTGCGGTGGTAGACGTATATCGGCAGAGGTTATTGAGTATGTATTGTATGTATAGATGATGAGGGCAAGCCAAAAACACACCTAGTTGCTCATTCACTTTTGGATGGAGGAGAAACAAAAGGTTGCAGTGGGTGTCCTAGAAACTGTCCCGCATCGTCCCGATACCGCCGTCGCCGCCGTCATGCCTGCCTACCTGCCTACCTGCCTGCCTGCTTGCCTGTCTGTAAGTATATTGTCCTGCAGCAGCAACAGCAGCAGCAGCAACAGCAACAAGTTACCATTTCAGGAAGCGGTAGTCATGCAAGCACTTGGCATCACAGATCGGCATTTTGGAAGATCAAGCCGCCTTGGCTATTTGTGTATGTACGGTAAGTATGCATGTACTTTTGCTATTGAATGTACATACATAGGTATCTCGGTCCAAGACATCAACGACGGGAGCGCGAGAGAGAGATAGTCTGCCTAAGGGGTCTGCCTGAAAGTTAGGTCAGTTAGGTAGTCTTAGTGCTTACGAGTTCGCCCTGTTTCGTTGCGCAAAGATCCACACAAAATCTTAAGACTATGAAAACGAGCTTCACTATTCTGCTGTACATAACAATGGGGGTAACAAAGTGTGGATGAGAGTAAGGGGAGAGTTAGTTTAGTCAGAACTCTTTTTTTTTTCTCTTGCTGTGAAGATACCA
The DNA here is from genome assembly GCF_033870435.1 of Sordaria macrospora. Taxonomy (NCBI): domain Eukaryota; kingdom Fungi; phylum Ascomycota; class Sordariomycetes; order Sordariales; family Sordariaceae; genus Sordaria; species Sordaria macrospora. Next base: position 4,392,066 of record NC_089372.1, on the reverse strand, counting down.
AGGTAGTCATGATGACGGACCTTTGTGTCGCTTATTTGGCAAGTACATACCCGCCCGTAACCCGCGTAAACCGCGCCGCGCGGGGCTTTACATACTAGAGGTAGGTACATGCATACATACACAAACAGGCAGAGTTCGAGTTTACCAGGTAGTTCAGAGATGAACACGATTGAGATACCAATCGCACAGCGTACTCGTGGAAGGTCTGTGTGTCCGAGATACTCGTCTTATGGCTCGTTGGCTGTCCCACCACCCCGCAACTTTCAGCTGTAGTGGTCTTTGGTGTAGCTCTACTATCGCCATACATGACCAGCACGGGCAGATCCAAGTTGATGATATCACCAACGGTGTGTCAACGACCCAATCATAAACCGAGATCAAGAACAAACACTACATTCGAAAGATCACTTTGGAATCAACTCTTGAGTTCAGACAGCGTCTCTTTGGGCACTTGGGACAAAGCTGACGTTAGCTGATGTTCACAGCATCTGCAATACTGAGCTAAAAGGTATCAAGCTAGGTAATGGAATCGTTCCATGATGTCCAAAATACACGCCTTGCTGTCTCCATCAGGGCAACCCTTTTAGTAGCCTGTTTGCCATCTACACCCGTTGGCGCATCCAGATGACCATACCGAAATTCCCGCTGCGTCCTTGCACATAGTGCTTCCCAACTTGTCCCTCTCTCCTTTGGTGCCCTTGCCGCCGTCTTCTCGCCGAGAACGGCGCGGCCCAGGGCCAGCCAGAATTTGGATGATATCACTTCCCCCCTCCCAAAAGCCCAAGACCGGTATATCTAGTCGCCAACTTTCCGTTTAGGATGGGGATATGCAGTTCCTTCTGTGTTGTTGCCCCCCAAACTCCAAAGAAACCACCCCTCCACGAGAATCGGTGGCCTTGTAAAAACCCGAACAAAAGAAATAGAAAAGTAAAAGCTTGTGTGAAAACAAAGGAGGGAAAGGGTAAACCCAAAAAAACACACTTTCTCCAACTACCAGGTCGAGAAATTAAATGAGAAAGAAACAGAAATGAATATGATATTTACGCCCTTTCCCCCATTTCCCACCTCCCGCCAAATCGGATGCCCTCTTTTAAATCGTGCGCCATTCACCATTTGGAGAATTCGGTAACGTCGTTGGTGTCATGTGTGATGAGAAAGTGTGAAATGTATGAGCGTATGCGAATGTGTGTGGCTGGTTGTGGTATATGCGCAAGAAATCGCCATTTTTTTCTCTCCCAGTAATTGGTAGTCGTTTCGGATACGAGCCGGAATGATTGCAAGTATGCGATGTGCCGGCCGTACGTGTTGGGACAAATCCGGGGTCCCGGGTCGGGGATATTCGCGCATCGACCGAACGCATTTTGCGCCAAGAACTGGGGGAGGGAAAACGGGGTCTGGCTCTGTGTGGGCCGCGGCCGGCCCCCCGGGGCCCCGGAAAGAGAAGCAAGGCAGGACGTGCGACAGCATCTGCCAAAAGACCCAACACCCATTGCGAAACCGCTCATAGAATCAAACACTTTCCACGGGGACGCTTGGGCTTTTCTGTCCCGCTATACTTTTCGCTCTTGCTGTTCCCTGATGGTGGCAGCATGCGCGGTGCTGCTTGTCCTTGCTGTCGCTGTTTTCGCAGCTGCTTGACGACGTCGTAGAAAGCCTTTTCAACATTTGTGCGTGTCTTTGCCGACGCCTCGGTGAACTCGCAGCCAAGCTCTCGTGCCAAAGCGTGTCCTTCTTGTGTAGAGACTTCGCGCTCCGTGACGCGGTCGCTCTTGTTGCCCACTAGCATGATCGGCACAGGCGCGGACGGGTTGGTAGCGGCGAGAGGTGATGATCCTGGGTACGCTGACGGTGACGATGTCGACTCCTTGACTCTTTGAATCTGGTGGTGAAACTTCTTGATACGCGAGAAGGATGAGCGCGATGAGATGCTGTATACTAGCACGAAGCCCTCGCCATCTCGGATCCACTGGTCTCGTAGTGCCGTGTACTCTTCTTGTCCTGCTGTGTCCAGAACCTCTAGCATGCATGCTTGGCCGTCAATGACGACCTGTTTCCTGTAGGAGTCCTCGATAGTGGGATCATACTGAATCATCAATGTTAGCAGTGAGCTGGGAATTCAGGTGGCCGGCTTGTTGGCCAGCCAGCCAGTTAGGGAGGGACGTGGGCAATGCAGGGATATGCGATGGCGTAGGCAGATGATCAGCGGACAAGAGATGGTTATGAGTAAAAGCAGACTCACAGTTTCAACGAAGTGCTCCAAGCAGAGCTGGATGGTCAAGGCAGTCTTCCCCACGCCTCCGTCACCGAGCACCACCAACTTGTATAACACCTGTTTGGCCCCCACCATGATGGAGTCTTGCTGTCGTTCTTTCGCGGATGTCCAAGTGTCGAGGAAGCTGGAGCAGCACCAAGGAAAGCTTGGATGAGGGGCGGAAGACGTATATGGATGAAGGGAGAAAAGCGATGAGAGCTGGGGCTTCGCCTCGAGCCGAAATGTGGTGGGATGTGGGAAGGCGTAGTTGTATTGGCTGTAGTTGTAGCAACGAGGAGCAGAGGCAGTGTAGTTGCGTGTTTGCAGAGAAGCTCTAACAGGCGCAGCCACGGAGGAGTGGCAATTGGAACGGGCGTTCAGCGACTGGAGAGGGCGGCGGGGATTTGAACCGTGGTCGTCACGTCGTCGTCGTGATGGTCGTCCTGGATGGTTGAGGTGTTGAGGTTATGGATTTGGGGGGGAAAGAATGATGTGAGGGAGAAGAATGATAAGAAGAAGAGCAGCCGGGGGGGGGGGGGGGATTGAATGGCTGCTAAGTGGTTGGCAGTGCTATGTAGGTTAGGTAGTGTAGTGTGGTTGGGGAGTACGGGTGTCCACCAGGCGGATCCAATGGGAACGCTCGACTAGCGGGTAAGCGTTGGATGCGCCCGTGGAGAATGTGTTTATTGTGGAGACCGCTCAGCAGGTGGGCGGCTCTGGCCTTCTAGGTTCCCAAGGTACCTCTACGAGTCTGTCAGCATGGACGTCCAGTACCTGGCCCCGGCAGGTACCTACCTCAGGTACCTCCCCTCCCCTCCCTCTGCATTGTGGTCCCAGCGGCCCCTACGGATCCCCCTCTAATAAGCTTTGGGATTTTCCAGCAAATGGATCCTCGACCGACGGGGGTAAGGTAATAATAAAAAGAGGTAATGTTAAGAGTTTCGCTTATTCGATGGTTGTCGAAACAAACTCGGAGGCAGAGCCGGTGGAAAGAGGATCAGATCGGGATGGGAGATGTCGAGTTGTCCAGGGCAGAGTCGCCGAGAATTCGGCTCTTGGGGCTATTACAATGGCAGTGTTGTACTTGGTATGATGGGTAAGTTAAATTAAGTGGGCAGGTATAAATCCATAGGCGTCCGTGCGAAAAGATACCTGACAGGGGGGTTTTTACTTTTGCTCCAAACCACAGTACGTAGTACTTGCCTGGGCTCTATGGAATGCCTGCCCGAATAATGGGCGAGAAAGACACCGCGAAGCCGAGGCGTCCTTGGCCAAAACGTGACTTTTAGCATGCCTACAAGGATAACTCCATTTGACAGATACGGGCACGCTTAACGGATCATGATCCTTTTCAAACAGTCCCGTCTTCTTGCTTTTGATCTCTTGGTGTTCAAGTTGAGCATGACCTCGTCCCCGACGTCAACTTTGACTACCGTACCGTCTACCGTCATTTCATGACGCCGGTGGAATGATCCTGAGAATTCGTGCCAGGCAAACACTTTTTGACCTATCTTTATCTCCCCAGACCGGCATCTGTCCCCGTGATTGGCCTGGGCAAAAGGAAAGTTGTAGTCCTCTTCCCAAGAAAACTTGGACATGATCTTGACCCTCGGAGCTTCCTCAATGACACTCACTCCTGTTGCCGTGCTTGAAAGTCACTTTTATAGTGTACAAACACCACACACACAACTTTTGGATATGTACACTACACACCTCACATGCATGGCTCGCTGCAACCGTGACCCAAGCGACCTGTCCACTGGCAGCCCGTGAACTTTTACTGTGTAGGGTGTCCTCGGTCCCACACCTCCTGTTTAATCATTTTACAATCCGTCCGTCTCGAGCTCTTTTGGCTTGACAGCTCTCTTGATTAGGGGTTAATTACTCCCATTTTGGTCAAGACTCCCGTCATCTGTCCTTAACACCAGGATAATGGACTAACAGTAGACAAAAAAGCGTGCTCATGTAGGACAGCTGCATTGGTAACGCAGGTAAGGTTGATAGAGCGAGTCGGCTATCCATTGAGAATGCGGCAAAGGCTGGCTCGTTGGCTCTCAGAGCTGTCCACTCTGCGAGAACGGCGCTTGCGGGACATGGAGCACCGTTCCCATGGCGCCTTGGCCCGCTCCATTCGCTCCTCCGGCCATTCGCACTCGCCAACCTCAACTCATCCCACATTGAGCAAGCGCAGCCAATCTGGGTTCGCAGTGGTGACAGTACACGCAGTGTAAGCAGCTTCCCGTCTATTGCCTGGGCCTGGGCGAATCTGGGGCCATACAGCTGCTCAACCTTTGGACAACCTTTCTGTGGCCCGAACCACGGGATCTGGTCCGTTGGCGGCGACACAGGCATATCTCTTTGGACATCTTTTCTTTTCAACGCCCAGTCGACATGGTACGGAGCAGGGACACGGACACACGGAGACACAGGCACAACCTTGGGACGCACGCACGGCTCTTCCCCTCCTTGACCTCCTCTTTTTGCTCTGCAGCTACTCTGCTCGTCTTTGCCTCCGTCCTTCCTCGGATTCAACTGCCATCCATCGTGATCGCTGTTGACCTCAAAGTCTTTGACATAACAGGAAGTTCAAGACGGGGCCTGCTGCGTCTTGACATCCCAAGCCGGTCTCCTCCCGAAGGCCAGGCCTTGACTCTGATCATACGACGGATTCCCTCGTTGATTACGCACGCACTGCGGCAAAATCCGTCACGTTGGATCCGTAAATGACCCCGTTCCCCGTTGCTGTTGGTTTTTGGCTTGGCGCCTTGGTTTGCGACGCTGTATGTACACTGCGTGCCAACCACGACGCGGAACCACAATACGACCACGATACCAGTACGGCTGACGAGACCGATATCCGGGCCCGAGTGGCAAAGAATTGCGGTAGGGCGGGACGGGGTCATCATGTGTCACTTTGGCTTTCTTGGTCCGGGGAAGCGCCTCATCCCACCACCAAGATCAGTTGATACCCGCTCAATTGCACTGGCACTTTTGTCTGAAAGGCAAATAGCGGGCAACGGCGGGGGGATGCAAGACAACTGCCAGTGGGCGAGGCTGAAAGGCGTGACGCTCGGTACCCAAATACTCAAACCGCCCCCGGAGCGGGTGCCGGTCAGGACCCCAAAATAACAGACTGCTGTGAAAAGACGGGAGCCAACGGTATTGAAGCTTCAGAGAAGGAGGGGGTTGACCACGACACGGAATCCGTCTCGCATCATTCCCAAGCTTTCTTTTTGGACCCCGGCCCGGGCTAGCAATCGCTGCAATCGGCTTTCCAGGTCTGTTTTCTTTGCTGTTCATTCAGTAATTCTTGGGATTATTCGGGACCGCTGTCGTTTTCGTATACCGACCGACCTTTGACACGAATCCCGGTCTTCGATTCTGCTTGCTTCAACGCCTTTTATTTGGACCCCATTGCCCTGCCCCTCCCTCCACCTCCATCAACGAAAAAAAGGAGGGGCAACTGGAGGGAAGTTGAAGCGAGAGGACCCCGAAAACGCGTGAGAGGTGGACTTTGTTGCATGGTGGCCGCAGCCGCCCCGGCCAAGTGTCCAAATCATCGGATATACCCCCAGACCGGCTACATGCATGAGGTTACGGGTCAGCACCTTCCTCGTCCTCGACGACCTACCGGGAGGCGGGAAGGGAACAGGAAGGGAAGGTGTGGTGTTGCTTATCGCCTATCGGTATCGGTTAGGTATCTCGGCTTGTACCTTGACCACTTCCACTTCTCCCTCCCCTCCCTACTTGGGTACACTCGTCCCTTCCCTCGATGGATGGAATGCCTCCAGCGGGCACATTTTTCAGGCCGGCGAGAAGTTCCTTCCCAATTGCGCTAATGGTCTGCAGCAGTGACTGACGAAGCAAATGGAATTTACGCCACATGCTGAGGTGCAGGACTGGAAAGTCCAACAACCGGAGGTCCTTCCGTTGTTACTGGCATCGTGATGGAGATGCTCATGGCAACAAGCCCCGCAAGGTACCCGATCGAGCTTTAGCGATTCAGGAACCTCCACTGCCTTTTTTGTTGTTTTGCATGATGGACCCCGCCATTTTGAAAAAAACATATCCAGCCTCAGCGACTCCTCATTACATACTGTTTCCCCTCGCCGAACCGTTGCAAAAGCGCAATTGATGTGCATTTGATCTTCATCAATCGGAGCACACTACCGTACTGTACCATAATCACTGACTGGAGCGATTGTTGACAGCTTGGCATTGTCATATCAAGATCCAGTACCTGGCAGGCCACGCAATAAGGTGGACATGATATCCATCAGACAAACCCATTTTCACAATTCTGGGTGCTCTTCCCGGACGGAGATAGGACGAACCTATGGAGCCTCCCAGATGGGCATGGGCTGGTGGCCATTCTTGGGATTTCTCTAGGCGAGCAAGTCAATCTCATGGCCGCCATGCCGCGTGGACGACAAGCCCGAAGAAAGACAGGAAGACACCCGATTTCATCCCCTCTCACGCCTCCCCTAGTTTCGCTACCCGTGCCACGCCCCCACTCCACGATAACCAACCTCCGGCCCATACGGCTACACCTCTTTTGCTGGCTGTTCCCACTTTAGGACGTGTTTGGTCCCTCTGAAATCGGGCTCTGAAATGGTTCTCTGAAATTGTGGCCCGTGAGCGGTACTTCTAGTTTGAAGTCACTCTTGAAAGTACCTTTATCAAACTCCAGAGCGTGCACGGGCGTACAATATTGGCTCTGAAATCGAAGTCCCGCTTTTTTGAATGCACACATTGTGGTTGGTTTAAATAAATCTTGGCGTCCTGAAATGGTTCAGTCAAAAGGGCTGCTGAAAAAAAGCTCCCAAATTTTGGTGTAGAACGAGCTCAGAAAAAAGTGGCCAATGCGCTTTGGGATCCAACGCCAAGGAGCACCAAGTCCAAAGCCCACGGTAGGGTAGTCCTAACCGCTTTGTACTCTCTAATTTCAGAGAACCATTTCAGAGCCCGATTTCAGAGGGACCAAACGCCCTTATTAGCGGTCTTTAAGCCTTCATCACTGGCACAAAGCAAAACAACCACGCCGGTCGGGTCGCCGATACCCAGGTTCTTTCAACCAAGTTCCTCATTGTCTACACCGGGTGCCCCGGCTGACGATTCGGACCCATCAGGCAATTCAGGTCCCGTTTGGTGATATAGGACGCCGACAGCCAGCGCTGTGAACGAGACTTACAAACTAGTCACTTCGTTTCTTTCCTCGTCAGTGGCCCCCGAATACCTGAATGCCAAGACGCCGCGACGCCTCCTACGTGTTAATAGGCATAGATGGGACAGTTGGTATAACGAACATGACGAAGACCAAGCCCAAAAGGACAGTTCGTTCGCCTCTTTGACCGATGAATATCGAATTCAAGGGGCGCCCCATTTCAAACAAATCCCGTGGTTGTCGAGACAACCGCCACAGTTTTTGATCAAGTGATCAAATCGCTCACAGGCAAAACACACAAGTAAAAAAAAAAAGACTCACATTGTCCCACAGTATCTCCTGTCGAGCCCACTCATTTCCTCAAACTTCGATTCAAATACTGGGTCCAATGACAATTGCCGCCCTTGGAGGGTACTCGAACTGTTGGGACGAGTCTGTGGACGAGAGGAAGGAAGATTGGAAAATCGGTCACCCATTTGCGGTCAGGTTATGGTCAGGGATGCCGAACCTCAGCAACGCGTGGAAGTTCCCCTCTTGACATGGCCGGCTTCATAAGCGTAGTTCCGCGATTGGACATTGGCTGGGTAGCTGGCCCCCTTTGAGGTTATGATTCCCTATCTGATCCCCTGGTTTGGGACCTGGCGGTCTGGCATTAGGCTCCGGCCAGGGGGGCCGGCAGGGGGGAGGGCTCCGGGGACCGGTCCGAGAAAATCAATATTACTGCTGCTCCATGCTCATCACTGCCGCGCCGAGTACGCCGAATTAGGGTCCGTATCGGCGGGTTCGCTAGCAGGCTCGTGGCATCCATCGCAATTTCAATTTCTTTTCTCGAAGGAACAAGGACATGGTCAAAGCCCCTCGCGAAACAACCATCTTCAGCATAGCCGATTTCTGAATCAACGAGTCAACCGAACTTTTCGTCCCTTCTTCCCTCCTCCGCCCTGGCTCCGAGTTCTGTCCGCCTCACTTCCTCTCACGGTCTCCCACCGGGTTCCGTTCCCTTGGGTAATTAAACGGCAGGGGGGAAAGGGATATCACACGCATCCTAAACAGTCTACCCGAGATGTCATGAAAACTCTGACCCGAGCGGCCGCCCCTGAATTTACCAACCATCGCCGAGAGGGTAGCATCCCGATTTGGGGCCCGAGTCCCGAGGGACGGAAAGCGGAAGCGCCCTTTCCTTCTCGAAGACTGAGAGCGCAGATTGCCGACGACATGGTCTGGGCCAGGACGTCAGGCTCAGAGGCTCGCTCACTCAGCCTAGGACTCCGGCCGCATCGCTAACATCGTCGACGTTGATGCCCAACCTTCTTGCCGCCTCCACCATGCCTCCTTCACCTTCCTCAACCCAGAGATCCACCCACTCTCTGGCCTTCTTGATCTTGTCCTCATGGGCGTCAAATAGCAGTTCGCCGGGCCGCGCAACATAGATGGCCCGCAACCCCTCCTTCTTAGCAGCCTCCAAATCTCCCAAATGCGCCGCCACCATCGCCACCTCTCCAGGCTGCAGACCCAGGTCCCGCAGCGCACCCTGGTACACCTTTGGGTTCGGCTTGTACGCCTGGTACATATCGCACGAGAGCAAGCGCTGGAACCCCAGCGGGGAGCTGCCGTCGACGCCCTTCTGGCTGTTCAGATCTTTGAGGATCGCCTGGTTGCCATTGGACAAGGCGGCCATGTGGTACCGGGAGCCGAGCAGTTGCAGACCCCGGATGGTTTCTGGCCAGGGTGGGAGATCGTGCCACGTAAGGCTGAGCTTCTCGACCTCGGAAGGGGTGAAGAGGCCGTCCAGCTGCCACTTGGCTAGGAGATCGACGAGGCTGTCGTGGTGGAAGGTGTCGATATCCCTCCAGGGGGTCTCGTCGGGAACGAAGGAGCGGGTGGAGGCTCCTAAGGCCTTGCGCCATTCCTGGGCGAAACGGGCCCAGTCCTCTTGGGTGAGCGAGCGGGCGCGGGAGAGGACTTGTTCGGATGGTGGCGTGTCCGATGACGTGGAGTTGGAGGCGGAGGCGGAAGACAGCTTGGACTCGGTAGCCGAAGCCAAGGCGGAGGCTATCTTCTCCCGCCAGGCTACGCAGGTGCCAAAGACATCAAAGGTAAGTGCTTTGATCTCTGTTGCCCAGGGAGGGGCTTGATGAGTAGCGGGCATGGTTTGGGTATAGGGGTACGATGCAGGGAGAAAAGGGCAAGTCGAGGTAGGTAAGTGGCGTGTAGCGGTAAGTTGGAGTACGATGATCACAATGGCAAGGTGCAAGATCCGAGTCTCGGGTTATAGGTAAGGGAGGAGAGATAGCAGACAAAAAAAATAGTTTCTGCTGTTTGTTTGTTTGTTTGTTTGTTTGGTAGTCCAAGAGGGGGGCTCCGGAGAAAGATATCAAGGGTCCGAGGCAGGTGTTATACACTACCAGACTACGACATCGCTTACACTATGTTTCCCCGCATCTGCACATTTAGAGAGAGAGAATGGTGCGATTGTAACCTCTCCAAATACTCATTTTCCAACTCCTTCCGAGTGTCCCCATCTCCAATTACGTCATCAGATGTCGTTGGCTGTGAATTCTCGAAGAGTTTCCGTGAAATGTTCGAGTCAGCTTATCGCACATAACAGGCCTGAAGATCTATATCCAATTGCAAAATCCATTTCATGGATGTTATCGACTTTGCAGCGGGAGTTAAAGTGTTTGTTGGCGCAAGATGGTTGTTTGTTAGCAGAAGTGATGGAGCAGAATAGGGTAAGGTAGCGTTCAATTCGGGCCCGAATAACGTCACCCGGCCGGTCCCCGCATTCAATGGGGCCGAAGCGGTTTGGGCGGCTGCAATGGGATAATCCCAGCATGACGGCGAAAGACGGCAGGCACGGTTCGGATGGATGCCATTGAGATGGCAGATGGCGTACCTACCAGATGAGTTCGTCCATGACCACGTTCCCTCCCCTCGAGTTAGGTTTGGACGAGAGAAACGTCAATGACAATGAGTTCAAAGGAACACCGGCGGTTTCGGGACCGGCGTCCCCGGAGTTTTTGCTCCTACGGGCTTATCATTTTTTGACAGCGGGCTGAAATGCCCTCGCGCCACATCTTGATCTTCACCTACACCACTCTTTTGACAATCCGCCTTCAGACAACCACGAAGAATCCCCGAGGAATACTTGCTTGCTGGAGCGAGCAATACCCAGATGGCAAAGACGGCGAAGTTCTGGACGAAAATATATCGCCAAATTTCAGCGACGTTGCCTTTACCAGTAATGCATCTGTCAACATCTGCACCACTTGCACGCGCGGCTTTCTTTATCAGCTTTTGACTTGAACCTTCGCCTTCTAGAACACCTTCCATGTCAGCATTTACATCCGATTTACAACTCCACCGAAGAAACCGGTCGCCATGTGAATGATGGAATACTGGTTCGACTGGGCTGAGTCGGCCCCACCAAACAGTGGGAATCAGTGGACCGATCGTCGAGTTTCAGCCAACTTCTGATGTAAACGACTTTTGCGGATGTGAGTGGTTGGACAAGGCTGAATCTTCAATATCTCTTGGCGTTAACGTCAGTGACATATCCTTTCGAGGATGTACACTACTGACAGAATTCTCTTAATACCAACCTATGAAGCAGGATTCCAGGCAAGACGTGGAGAAGAAGGTCGAAGGCGAGACCGGTTCGGACGAGTAGGTACGGTTCCTGGGATTTCGGAATATCTCTGATCTTCAAACGTACTTGTATTTTGTATAGTAGTGTCCCGGCAGAAAGGATAGGCAGACAAGAAGAATGGTGATCTTGACTTTTTTCAAACCATACACTCTCACCTGAAGAGAAAGCTTGACCTTGCGCCAAGATCCTATAAGCTACGATCACCATCACGAACGAGAGGGATCACATCCGGACTTACACTCCCACCGGAACAGGGGAAACAACCAGAACAACAACAGTTAGGTCAGCTTCATGGGTAACACAACACACCCTCCCAAGAGGAAGGACTCCAACAACAACACCGGCTCCAAGCATCCCAACGCCGCGCACTCCGGAGGCGCCTTCTCCTTCTTCAACCCAACCGCTCGCTACCACATCATCGCGCCCTCTGTGGGCAGCCAGGATCAGAATCCAACGAGAGGAGAGAAGGAGAAAAAGAAGAAGAGAACCGCCTCCGACGAACTATCCCTAACCGGCAACGAAGCCGCCAACGTTCTCGGCCAGCAAGCCGCCGACGACGCCAAACAGGCCGTCGCCGAGCTCCCTGTGGACGCCGACGTTCCGACACTTTCCGCCGAGCAGATCGGCCGAGCCCTCGAGACCACCGATTCCCAGCTCAGCGGCCAAAGCTCCCTCCGGAATGCCGCCAACGCAGCGACCGTCACGCCCGAGCGGCTTGCAGGCGCCCTCAACACCTCGCCTTCCCAGGTCGGCCGGGTCGTCCAGTTGGGCATGGGAAACAGTAACGACAATGGTAGCAAGACGTCCATCAACACCACGCAGCAGAAGCAGCGCGAACAAGAGCAGAAGGACAGCGGGGTGTACTATGTCTGGCGGAGCAGGGATAACAGGAAAGGAAGACACGCGGCGATTGTTACGAAGCCGGGGATATTGCAGCAGGGCAAAAATGACAATGACAATAAGAGGAGGAATGGGGGGAATAATAAAGGGAGCAGCGATAAAGAAGACGGGAATGAAAAGGAGGGAAAGGATAAGGATGGTGGGAATTACGGGACCGGTAAGAAAGGCAGCTGGAGACACAAGAGAAGGCTGCAGGACGAGGAGATGGGGGAGGGCATCGATGAGGAGGATACGAGAGAGGAGGAGAGGGGCGAAGGGCCTAGGGCGACAAATACCTTGAGGATGACGTGGCATGGTGTGTTGAAGATGTTTACGAGCTTTCCGTGGTGGGATATCAGTTATGTTGTGGCTTTGTCATATTTCATTGGTAAGTTTTGTCCTGTTTTGTTGGTGGTGACCACTTGCCCCTTTTCTACACCAAAATGGGGGTGAGCAAGTCACAAGCAACAAGATTGCGTAGCTGGCTAACATTCCCCCAACAGCCGCCATAGCAAGAATGATCAACGGCTTCTTCGTCTACCTCCCGCTCGCCGCACCCAAATCCGAATTCAAAGGCGAAGAGGCCGGCTCCGCCGCCACCCGTCTCATCACCACCACCCTCGTCGTCATCTCGTCGATACTAATGCTGCTCGAAGCCGTCAACGAGAACCGCGCCGACTGTTTCGGCTGGGCCCTCGAAGAGAGTCTCTCCGGCAACGCCGACGGTCCCCGTCTGCGCTCCCACGAACACGAAGGAACACGCTGCACGCACCACCACCAAGTCCGCTACGTGCTCCTCCGGGGATCTAACGCGCGAGACCAGCGCAAAGCCGTCGTGGTACCCGTCTCTGTCTCCGTGCCCGATGACCAGAACTTGCACAACGAGAAGAAGGATGACCCCGATGCTCACAGCGACGGCGACGACGACGGCCATGGCTCGGAATCGGATGACTCGGACGGAAAAGGACACGACAACAACGGTCACCACAACAGCCAACACCCCTCGCGCGCGTGGAAGTGGTGGCCATCCCCCGACGAGCTCAAGTCGCACTACCTGCACGAAATTGGTTTCCTCTCCTGCTTGATTCAACTAATCGGCGCCGTCATCTTCTGGACCGAGGGTTTTACGGGCCTGCCCTTTGCCCAAAATAACCTCTCCACCGGCGCACTGAATGGGAGCTACTGGCTACCGCAAGTGGTGGGAGGTGTCTTCTTCATTGTCTCGGCGATCTTGACCATGGTGGAAGTGCAAGATAAGTGGTACGTTCCCGCGCCGAATCTGCTGGGGTGGCATATCGGTCTTTGGAGTTTGGTCGGGTCGATCGGGTTGACGGTTACGGGTGCGCTGGGGTTCGCTGAGAATGCTGGGCCGCAGTATGAATATGCGATTGGAATGGCCACTTTTGTGTCTAGTTGGGCTTTTTTGGTGAGTTTTATTACCTTTCTTTCTCTTCCTGATTGATGGTGGTGGTTCTTCTAGTACCCCCCTTCTTGGGGAGGATAAGGACACTCACATTTCATTACGTGGTTATTTATGTTGTGAACCTAAGCCTAACATATCCTGATTCTTTAGATCGCTTCGGTGATTCTACTTTTCGAAGCTTTGAACAAGTATCCCCTTACCGTCAGTACTGCACCTCCTGGCCGCGAACCTCATATCCGCCCAGATGCAGAGCAGCAGACTGGGTCTTGAGGAGATGAAGTGGAGTAGACCACTTGCATGTGTAATGATGTTATGATATTTATGGGAGAACCCGTTAGACAAAGGATTAGAGATTTAGATAAAAGCTAGCAAGTACATATTTTCAAACTCGTCATATTTTACTATCATGGTCTCACTGCAACTCCCGGTATTCATACACATGACACTCGTTCTTTTATTGCAATAATAACAATGGCATATTCGCAGATGCAGCCTACTCTCCTCATGGTAGACCCCCCCCCCCCCCCCCCCCATTAAGCTCCCAGAGATAAATACGACCCTTCAGTTCGTAGCTGACCAGAATGCGATCAACTGTTTATTTGCCGAAGGTTGAATCTCCGTCTGGTGTACATCAGTATCGGATAAAGATAACTACACCTGGTTTCCATCCCCTTAATAACTCAAGCCAACCTCCACCCACTTTACATGTGCTCAGTCAAGAAGCATACATTGCACCTGAATACAACAAACGACGAATCGGAAGTTTCAGTGTACTATAACCGTCTGAAAAACTCACCATCCGCCAAACACACTCGACCATAATTCCCCCAAAACAAAAAAAGGATTTGATTCATTCTCCTTAGCCGCAAGAAACCAGAGTCTATAAACTGACAACTGGGAGAAAAAAAAAGGCAATGACTCTCCGCGCGCTATCACATATCCTCAAACCGCCACTTTTGATCTACGTAGTTGGAGCAGAAAGGTCCAATTGTTTGGGAGACAACGTGATCCTTCCGAGTTTCAAATATTGAAAAAAAAATCTGGGGAAACATGTCCCTGCTTTTCTACGTGGTTTTGTATTCCACAATCGTCTTCTCGACTGCTTCAGAGTTAGGTAGTGAATTAGTTTTGAGGAGACACATTATTTGATATTTTATCTTTTGTGAAGTCTCGGATCCCGTGGGAAGTTTCAGTTTTTGAATAGACCGGAAGGGAATAAACCGCCCAAGCTTTGACACGGTAGGTACTTGTTGATATCAGATTGTGGGAAGGATGATCTTTCAACTAGGAAAATGAGGATCTGAAGACATGGAACGGACCTTGGTACGTATTTGTCGAGCACTATACCTGAAACAAAGCAGAAGGAAACAATTTTGATATATGATGTCAATATTATCAAGACGAAAACACATCAGTCAGATAAGCAAACCGTTGCAGTAAAAGTCGTTGTCCATGTGTTTTCGTGGAAAACTTGGCCCCTTTTGATTTACCACATTGTTCACTAGCTGGTAATGTTCAGTGAGAATTTAGAAGGAGCGTCAAAGTCAACCTGTGATATGACATCCATCGCATCCTTTGCGTCTCCATTCAAATGTCTCTGTCAGTTCTGACTTCTCGTCTCAGGTTTGCCAACGGTTCTGTGTAGTCCTAATGTTGGTAGGTATGCATACATCTCTCTCTACCCACCAAGGTACCTATTCGCTCAAATTTCCCCAAACCGTTGACCTCTCAAAAGGGGCTCCACGAGTCGCGTACCTCTACGGCCAGACATGCCCGCTGGAGCGTTGTAGGGTAGCAATCCCCCGGGAAATTTATATTGCCCTTCTGCACGATCCCCTTGGGATGTTTTACTCGGCTCTGCAGGTACAGCCCACAGGCGACAGGAGGTCCCATCATAGAAGCTTCAACCTGCATTAGCAGTGCCGTACTAACGCATGCACCGATGCGCTGCAGTTACAACAGTGATGCACGCTGACGCCGCCGCCGTGGCAGTTTTTATTGTGGTTTGTTGATGGGGAATTTTTTTTGGGATGATCACTGGAGTCATTGATGATCGATCATCCATAATGTGATGTTGTTGGGGGGTTCTGTTCACACAGAGAGATATGACATCTTTGAAATCTTTCTCATCTGTCAGAACATAGGGTTCAACATGAGACGAGCGGTTTCGAGACTTTTCGGGAACCGACAGAAAGACCGTCTTGTGTCAACTTGTCAAGAGCACCAGCGAGGCGTGACGGGGCCCAAGGGTCCTGGGGAATTTCGAGAACGATTGGCCAATGCACTTCCCTCACCCTTCAGAAAATCAAATTGCTGACGTGCCGTTTCCTTTCAGAAGGAGCACGGAGTTCATCCCATCAGCCCAGCCCAGCCCAGCCCAGCCCAGCCCAGTCCAGGTTCGCCAGGCCAGGCCAACCCCGAGCTCAGACAGGACGCATCGCACCGTGGAAAATGCAAAGGGTCTCGTTTGTTTTCGTAGGCGAACCGGGACGTATCCTATTACTTACACCGAGGAGGATGAGGAACCTTGGGAATGATCAGAAAGCTCAAAAGGCAAGGTATGCGGCGTTCTCCTTGGGACACATTTGTTAATCTCCCGCGGAAGCCGCAACGGCACAGCCAAGTCTGTAGGGAAGTGGAAGGAAGCGAATGGGACACTCGCTAAAGGTTGAGGTTGTTGGCTGTGTTGCACATGCAACCAACACACACAGAAGAAATAATGTTTCCTTCGTTTTTCTCAAACCGTGGCGACCGTGATTTGTCGGTCCTTTCTCATTTTGGCCCGTGATAGTTCACGCTTGTTGCTTTTTTGGCGGATGTTGGACGCACTTGGCCACTGCAGTGACGCGGGGTTAGCTGCCCCTACACTATAGGCGCTGATGTGCTATCAAAAACAGTCCACAGGCTGGAGCCTCACGTGCCTCTCAGTGATATCTGTAACAACTACCAGGAGGTGGACTTGTCAGATCGACGACTGAGTCTGGGATAATGCTGTCGAGCGCTTGAACCCTTTGTGGGGGATAGTGAAGGAATATGCCCGTCGCAATAGCACATTGAGGGAGCAGTATGCGGAGAAATAGGGGGTCAGCGGGCGATCCTCTCAGGTTGAAACATGGGACCTTGGTTCAGGAATGTTGGTGATAAGGTTGAAAGTTGACGATCATAACGTATGTGCTTGTCTGTCGAATCTATCTGTGAGGACGGGATCATATCGCAGACACGGGATGTTTCTGCGGGTGGGTGTAGGAATGTAACCCCAGACGGTTCTTGTGTAACGGCCACCGGCATCTTCAACGTCTGTCAAACGATAGACCTTCGGCGGAATGTCTCAACTGCTCGGGGGTCGTCTTTCGGATGACAGGTTATTGTTTGGCGGATGTTCGCGCGGGCTGAGACTCGGACGCGGGGGCGTGGCGTGCCGGTACTGCCCTTTTCTAGTGCCATTGGCCATTGCACAAATCTGCCCTCCGCATACCCCCCAAGGTCAGCACAAAGTTGTTGTCGTCGTCGGCGCCGTCATCGAGGGGTTTGGACGAACGGGTGGCATCCGTGATGCCGTGATGAGGAAGCTAGGGGCTCAAAGTGATGGTTCCCCACTGCTAGTGATCCAAGAACTTGTGATCGGCGGTCGCCCCATCACAGAAAAGAAATTTGGCTGGCGCAACGGAAGCATCCTATTGGTCAGTCGACTTTCATCACATCCAGCCGTCGCCAGCCCGGCACCAGAAGGGTTTAGTGCTCTCAGCGAGCCTTCGTGAGCATCAGTAGAGCAGAGCCATCATTTCCCATTCCCGGACAGCGAGCTTCTCTGTTTCATGAAGCTTCGCTGATGAGAAGCAGAAAGCCTTGGATGGCTTGGCGAGGCCTCTGTTCCGGTGATGGTAGGCCAGGCCCATGGGCCAATAAACTCGTCACGAGCACTTGTGTCCTTTCCAGTGGTGCAGGGTGCGAGGTCGCATCTCCGATGTGATGGAGACGAGGTCGTGGTGACGACGGGCAAGATGATGCGTCAATATCATTCCTTGAAGCGAGGACGGCACGGATTCCAGAAACACCGTGACCGAGGTTATCCTGAAGGACACCTTGGATTATTCAACTCTCCATTCTATCTTGGCGCACCGCGTGATATTCCATGATGGCTTGTGATATAGGTAGCAAGTTGTTGTCCCCATGGGTTTGCGTCGAACACGCCATGTCTATCATCAGCACAGACGGGTTCGTCATGATGTTGCGGAGCCGCTTCAGAGGGTTTTTTTAGCTATCGGTTCATGGCAAGGGTTTCGCTGCTCCGAGCTGGGCCTCCCGGCGTCCATTTCCCTGGCGTTTCCATAGCTTCCACTGGCCAGACGCGGCCGAAGCCAGGAACCAACTAGGGATCAATCAGTAATAACTGCAACTGGTAATTTCCGAAATTTCCTGAAATTTCGTGCAAAAATGGCGTTTCTTTCATTAATTTTAGGGTACGTGATTGAAATATAGGATTTTTGGGTACATAAACTAGCCTCCAAACTCCTATATCTGTATAAAATTAATTTATTCATAGATTCATAAGAGCACTCAATCTTACTATACTTCTGGCATTTCTGAGAAAAGTATATATACTATATTTTCTAACTATTTCTTTATATATGTATATTCTTATTAGGTGCCCTTCTTCTTCTTATTGTTTTGATTCTCTTATTACATATATTCGTACAACTTCTTCTCAATTTGAAGTAGCAGGTCATCTCTTTTTACCATAATTAAGCAAGCAAAGGATTTGTTGAGACTTCTAAGCTTCTTATTATTTATATAAATAAACGTAATTATATCTATCTTATTGGCGGTGGGGTGGTTGCGCTTAGCATTTTCCAGAAATTTTATAGCAAAAAAGGCTCGCTCATAAAGCATATTATTAGCGGGAGTATTAAATACTCTTATAGCAAGGAGGGTAATAATAGAGCTAGTATCAAATAGTATAGTTTACTACACTTTGAAATTAAACTAGTAATAGTTTTAAATATTCTAGTTAAGAGCGTAAATACTTTTACGGATGCGGAAAGAAAAGAAGTTGCTAAGCAACTATTCTTCTATAATACGAGGCAAAATCTATATGTATTTGTTTGCTGCAATACCTTAACTAGCCTATAATAATAGCACCAATATAAAGATGCTATAGTAAACTATGCACTTGTAGCGGAGCAGAGCGGAAGCGGTAGAAAGTACGACAGCAGTGCTGAAGGAAACAGCGTAGTAGCAAAGACAATAAAAGGATGTTGTAAAAGAGGTCTTAAAGAGAACTCTGCTCTCAAGACAGAAGAGCACAGTAGACTATGCACTGTGAGAAACAACAATTATAATGAACTCTGCACTATAGGAGTAGGCTGTATTGTATTGCTTGAATTGTACTTGCTTGCTTAAGAGGTGACTAACTAAAGGAGAGAAAAGGTCTTTATATACACGAACGTTAAGTGTCTAAAAACTTCCTAAGTGTAGAAGCTTCTGTAAGTTGATAGAAGTGCTTGTAGGAGCACTATACCATGAAAGGAATGAACTGAATCTATGAGCTTCTGGTACATTCTATGATAACAAATCAGTCTAAAAGGAATGCTGAACAAGTTAGAGAATCTCAGAATACAGTAGCAAAACTTTTGTATTCTAGTACGTGCTGTGGAGGCTGAGTGGACTGATTCCGTAAAAGGAATAATTCAATCAGCCTTCCATACTATAAGGTAGTACAAGGCAGTTACAAGGCACAGTACTAGCCACATGCTAACAATATTGCTTAAAGTAATTATGACCGAATGCACTCGGGTGCCTCTTCTGGGACAAACTATATAAGACCACTTGAGCGACCGAACTACCAGCTTCAGTTACTTGTATCCTTTTGAAAAATAGCCTAGTGGTGTAGTAGTCTACTAGCGCTGTGACAAAACCTTCGTTACTATAAAATAATTCAATAATATATTTAACGCCGCTTAACTCCGGGCTGGAGCAGAAATTAAAAAGGAAACTAATATTAAATTTAATAATATAAAAAAAAAAAAAGAATTTAAATTTGAAATTAAATACAGAAAATAAATCAAGTAATATAGCAAATTAATAACTATATATAAAGAATTAATAAGTAAATATAATGACGCAATCAGTGGTAGAAAGGCGGAGATTAATAAATAACCTCCGAATAAAAAACAAAAAGTAGA
Organism: Sordaria macrospora; assembly: GCF_033870435.1. Lineage (NCBI taxonomy): Eukaryota > Fungi > Ascomycota > Sordariomycetes > Sordariales > Sordariaceae > Sordaria > Sordaria macrospora. The sequence continues at coordinate 4,372,518 of NC_089372.1, read as the reverse complement.
AATAAATCTTGAAAAGTTTATTAATAATAAAATTGTAATTAAAATCACGGAAAGCATAAAAACTATTGAAATTAACAAAGTCGTCTTCTAAAAGAAAAAAACTAATTCTTATATATATATGTATAGTACTAGTAAAAGATTTCTTATAATAAACAATAGCAATAGCAAGCGCACTTAATATATAGCTTGTCATAGGGCTGGCGCCCAGGAGTGTCTGCCTGGCTTGAACTCTATATAAGCCAGGCTTGCTCTCCGGTTGAGTGCACTCCCGAGGTGCGCCGCACGAACCACATTTCCAACCTTGGCGTTTCTGATCCCTTCGATATCCACACCTCTCTTGTGTATTTAGCTGTAAGCTTTATGCTATACTGGCACAGATTTTTCTTTTTCTCTTTGTTAAATATTATCACTTTCACCAAAGCCTACCTGCATGTATACCTCGTAGAACACTTACATAGCTATATTTCGCAAACAGAACTAAATAAGCATTATAGGATTGTTAACATTTTAACGTCAATTTGTACAGTAATCAATATAATAGGAATATTGGGGGGTTTTTTTTTTTTTAAAAAAAAAAAGAAGAATTATAATAGGATTTCCTACGTTAACCGTAGTAAATACCTTAACAGCCCCATCAAACTAAAGTAAGTGCTTATATTATAGTAGTTGCTATATAACACGCATATATAAAGCAATATTAACATTAACTCCTCGTTAACAGAACTCTCGCTCTAAACATTAAGATAATTATCTACGCTGCGCTGCTCTTATGCATCAGTAATATATTAATTAAATATCTGTTTATTTATCTACTTATAAACGAGAGGTAACTAGTTGTTAACTACAGTTATTATATTAAGAATAGTATAAATAGCAGCAAAAGTATATAAGAAAATTCTTAGAAGCGGGCTTTCAAATAAGTTAAATAAGCAGCCATTGAAGAGTATAAATTTAATAACGTACTAGTTAACCTTCTTCTTATAATCTTTATTTAAAGCAACAATGTATTAGCGAATATTCTTGCAATTTTCGACTTGCTAGCAAAGCCGGTAAATACAGTAAGGCTCACACTTCTCGAAATATATACAAAGTCTAGTAATGTTAGCAGATTAGCAGTTATTGTAATAGTTGCATGCCGCGGTCATAACAGCGTGACCTAGTTCATCCGTCAAGGTAAATTTCTTAAAAATACCTTCGTTTCTAGCTTAACAAAGTAAGGCATTGTTAAAGGTATCGAAAGGTTTACTGGATTAATAATAGCAATTAAAGAATTTTAGGAACCAAATCAATATATTAAATAGTTGTGAAATAATTATATTTTGGGCAGTTCACCAAAAAGGCACAGTTCTTTGTTTTAATGATAATTTCAGCAACTGATAATAACGTACAACAATCCTATTATTTTGGAATCAATCGATCCCTAGAACCAACACTTTGGAAAGCTCCCTTTAGCTTTCAGCTGTCATGGTGCACCCCTGTCAGTGATTTAATGACTCTTGATGTTTTGGCGTCCCAGCACTGTAGCATACTGTATCACCTGTACAGCCTAGAATTGATACAGCATCGGCTTGTCTCAAAGATATTCAGGGGCAGCGAAGACTTTTGAATATCAAACGAAGTTGTTGGAGGAAGAGAAAATTACGAGGAATTGAGACAAAGAATTCTTCATCAGGGTTGTAGGCGTTGAGATTGTGCAACCACCGTATTTTAGCAAGCTGACCCTTTTACTGTTTATATGAACCGACGGGTGATGGTCCGTGATTTGCTGCCCGGGGAACGGGACCCCCGAGAATGGAGGTCCTTTGCGGGAGGCGGAGAGGGGGAGGGGTACCCCAAAAATTGTGTGGTAGACTAGACTGGGAGGTACACAACCAAACGTCGGGTACCCTGAACCACACGGCACTGCTGCACTGCTCCTGCAGCTTTTTTTCTCCCTCTCACCTCGACGGGACCTGACCTTCCTCACCTTCCCATCCACCTGTCATCGGATGTCGGTCGCGCTTGTGTCCTCCGTTGAGACATCCTTCGGCGCACATTCCCTCATGGGAAGCCGTGATAATGGCCAATTTCTGGCCCTCTCACGCGCCTGGCGCTTCTCTCCGCCAGCGAGATTGGATGCTTTTGGCCTGTCAGTGTCCCGATGCCGACTGCCATTCTCTTCATGGATGACGGCCTTGATCTCATTGAGGTGAAGTGCCCGGCTGGGGGGTCCGGTGGCCACGGGGCAACCACGATCTCTCTGGAGGTTAGCGCACCACTGAGTGCGCCCTCCTGGGTCTCCTACACTACCAGAGAAACGGCACCCCTTGTTACAACACCTCGTACTGTACTGTACACAAGCAGTCGGTAGGTACCTCGCTCTCACACTCTCCCACCTTGTTGCCTCCATTTCAAGCCTCTAGGCTCGATTAGAAAGTGGATCGCTTCGTACTTAACCAGTCCATGTCCAGTGCTTCCACTCACTCTGACCAGGGCCCTGCCTTCATAGGGACGACGAGTGGAAAGTGGTTGCTCGGTTTCTCCTGGGGACCTTGTCACTGTCTCGCTACCTTCCTTGTATCGATCCAGTTTGTGTTCTTCTCCATGCGACCGGGTGCGCATTGTTCTTTTCGCCTTTCGAGTCGCAGCCGAGTTGTGCTCCTCAGGTTCCATTCTCCATCCCATCGTCCATCTCGACCGGACTCTGGACTCTCACACGCCGACGTTGAAGTGGACTAGACGTTGCGCCTTGTCTGTGTTTTCCGACTACTGCCCGTACATCCCGTCGTCCCTCGTTGTGTTCGGGTAGTGCTGTGTCGGTGCGCATGCGTCAAAGGCTTCACACTATTGCGCTTTGCTTCACCAGCCTAGAGATAGTCTTGTCAGACCTTCGATTCCCGTACATTCGCTCCTTAGGCTGCCTGGCTGTCTTGGTCATCGATCTGTCTCGGTCTTTCTGCCGAATCGCCACTCCTTTACGCCATAGACGTTTGGTCCAGAAACCGGTGCTGGGTTCCCAATTTTTCACCAAAAACTACTTTTGGAAAACACCAACTGAGCTTCGCTCGTTTTTCTCGTCAGAAGGACCTGTTTTTGACCCGATCTGCGTTCGGTATGTACCCGTCACTCAACTTCTCGATTCCCGTTCTCTCCGCTTCTACCGGGCAGTTACGAGCTTCCACTACTTGGACTACTTACATGTTGTGAACCACGAGGCTCCGAGCCCCTCTTTTTGTGCGCCATATCGTGGGGTCAAGACCATCTAGAATCTCCCGTCCATCTTGTTATTCGTCATATTACTAGCAGTGCCTTCCTTAGTACCTCGTGAAACGCTGACCAAAGGAAAGACCACTCTAGGCAGGACCGACTGGACACTGGATACTACAGCTACATTACCTCACCTCGAAAGAGATTCGGGCTGTTTCACCTTCTTGACTTGTCCTTGTTGAGCAAACGAGTACCCTTTCCTCCTCGAGTTTGGACGATTGCCATATTATTATCAACGCCGATTGCAGATTACCTTACCTTGACGTCCATCTACTCCATCGTTCTTGCTTGTCGCCCCAGGTAGAAGTCGAAAACGACCCGCTCATTTATCTCATCTCATTTACACGCCGACTTGCAGGCTCCACTCGTTCAAAGAAACCAGGAAAGTGCAAACGATCCGGAAGGCGGAAAAAGAGGAAGTCGATACCCACGAGACTGGGTTTTTTATTTCTGGTGCCAAATATAATCTAGGTTGTACCCTTGACTAGGTACTCCAGACAACCCCGATTTCCGAATTACCCACCCACCAGACCAGTCTCGACCCAGTTCAGCCACTCATAACAGTCTTCAGTCACCCTCGTCATTGACTGCTCAGCACTGACTACCGTGCTCTTCTGTCGATCTGGTCGATCTACAGGCTTTGGTTACCTTTCTTGGTCCTTCAGAGATCACATATATACCTTCTGCTCGGATTATTCGGGCTCTGTAAGTTACCTTTCCTCAGGTTTCGAGATCTGATTTTCCCATCCAATCCTCACTGATTGGAGGCACTCGTGTTCTTAGCCTCGAGTTAGAGATATTCTGCTTGTTCACAAGTCTCACTCGATTGGCATCGTACAATGTGTAGCCGCAAGAGGGCGTCTCCCCAAGAAAGATCAAGTTCCAAACTGACCGATCATCCACAGACCACACCAGGAAGTCTCACGCAAAAACGTTGAATGGGCAGTTTTTGAGCCCCCTTCTCCTTGAAACCGGTAACGGTAGTTCGTTTCTTTGACAGACACGACATCTCGCCTCGACTTGTGTAGGGGTATCTGTTTCTTCAGGTATGATTTCCCGTGAGGCCCGGTTATTAATCCTTCCTGCACCCCCCTGGCAACGTGACATAGGCCGGAGGAGCAACCCTGATTGAGAGCTGCTAACCCGTGAAGCGTATCTCTAGAGCTGGTACTTTCATATTCATCGAATTCCGTTTTGTCTTCACGAGGCAACAAACACTCTGGACAATCATTATCGCCTGACCTCAAAGACGACAAACGACGCTGCCAACGACAACCGCAAGCAGAAGGTGGGATGGCGATACTCTGAGTTCTGATTATTGCTTGCACGAAACTGCAGCTCTTCAACACTGAGGATATTACAAGCAGTTCACCATGGGCGCCTGGGAAACTGAGGAGGAGACCGACCCAGTGGTGTCGTTGCCGGCCCGCAACCCTTCGATACGCAACCGTTCTCGAAATCAGTCCCGAGCTTCGCGCAAATCCAGACGGTCCACCACGCCAACGAATAGGTCGGGGAGCTCCTCCCCACCACCTTTGCCCGCCGACTGGAGCGACAAGGGATCGAAAAGAGCATCCAAAGATATAAGCATAGACGACAACATCAGCATTCTTGACCCACGAAGATTTACCCCTACGCTTCACGCCAGTCTAGTCTCCGAGATATTGTCTTTGAGACGTGATCAGGATGAGAAACTTAAAATCATCGAGGGCCTCGAGACATCGCTGCAGAAAACACAAAAAGAGTCCGACTCCTTGCAGACAACGCTTTTGAACACCACCAAGGAAACCCGGTCATTGAAACGTCAACTGGCACTTCTGGAAGGCGGAACCTCTTCTGCTTTGGATCAACTAGCGAAAGAGCGCGATGAAGCTGTGGAATCTGCAAACGACACCAAGAAGAGGCTAGAGACTGCGCAGAAGAAACTGCGAAACCAGGAGGAGGATATCGAGCGCGTCCATCAGCAATGGACGAAGGAGAAGGATGAGCACGAGGAGGAAAAGCGGAAGCTCGAGGTCCGCGTTCATGTCGCTGAAAGCCGTCTGAAGTTGGTCCTTGATGAGGTTACTGCGTTCCAAGCTGCGCAGACATCCGCTACCCTTGATCGCCCTAAGAGTGCGGCGGGCAGCGAGACCGGACAAGAAAACGATGGCGCAAGCGTCCGAACTCTCAGCTTGACCAACAGCATCCGGTTCTCTACTGTCAGTGCAATGATGAAGCCGACTGGCAATACCTTGGCAGACGAGCTTGATTTCGATGGAGACTACGAGGATGAAAGCGACTACGGTGGCCGTCAGAGTGTCTTGTCTAACCGTGGGCACATGCGGACGACAAGCCGTGACAGCGCGTTCGTGCGGTTTTTGGGCCGTGAGAGCGGCCACATGCGAAATGGAAGCCGCGATACCCTTTTCTCCATCAAGACACACCGAAGACACCAAAGTACCGAAAGCCTTCTCAGATCTGCTAGCATTAATCGTGGAAAGCTGTCTCTGAACCAGTCCACTCTTGATAGACTGGAAGGCTCCGTGATCAAGGAGGACGAGGAGTTGCAGCCGCAAATACCGAAGCCGACTTACGTCGATACTGGAATCCAATACTCGCCGCCTCCTTCCCCCAAGATTGCATCAATCGAACCATCGACTCCTCAACCGGCCCTAGCCCTTTCTCACCAACTATACGAGAGGCCATCTGACGTCGATAGCCCACCTCGCACCGACACCGAATCTGAGTTAAACCAAAAAAGAAAGAGGGTTCACCTTGGCGGTCCGCTGTCAATCAAGACACCCAACACGCAGAACTTGATGGTGAACGGAGCGACGCAAACCAACGCGGAGCCACTCAGCCCACCTCGAACACCAAAGTTGCCAGTTCAGGAATCACTACCCATACCCCAAGCGACCCCGTCTACTATGGTCACTTCTTCCACGCAAACCGACATTCCTTCCGTTCAGCTGCAGCCACCAGCTCCTGAGTCTCCTTCATACACAATCCCCAGTATCAGCATCATTCCTCCCTCGAGCCGACCTGCGTCACCATGCGAGCCACTCCTGCCGCCTTTATCTAAGGACTTTGGCTGTCAGGTCAACATGCCTGCTCGTGTGTCCATGACATCGACTGCAGTGCAAACGGAGGAGATTCGGGTTGACTTGCGGCTGGCTAAGCTCCCCGCCCACTTGCATCCCTCCGCCATTATGTCCAGACCTGTTTCGCCAGCCGTTTCGTCCGTTGATCAGCACGTTGAGAAAGCTAGACAGTTCACTCCAGTACCAGGAAACCTGCCACCTCGGAACCCAAGGCGACTGACCAACAAGCACAGTGTGTCCGAGATCCCATCCTCCCCACCTGTTGTAGCATCCCCGGTTTTGGAAGATATGTATGACGCCTACCCTGGGATCAACGATGATGGGCCGCTGTCCCACTACGACGCTCCTATGCGCAGACTACACCGGATTAGCAGCTTGTTTGCCGGTTTCAATGGACATAGCTCGGACGAGGAAGACTTCATGGATCCGGCGGATCACAGTGATTCGGAATATTGCACAGCTCTATCTGCTCCCCGGCCCATGACCAACTCTAGCTTTGGCAAGCGGAGCTCGGGAAGCGGTGCCCTGATGAGCTCACCAGAGCAAACCTTCTCGCAAAGGACCGCTGGAGTGCTTAACACTCTTCGCAGACTTGAAGAGAAGGAGATCAACACTCCAGATGTCTTCGACTCTGTCAGTATTTTCCATCAACGCGATAACCGCGATTTGGCCCTGGTTCGAACTGCTTCCAGGCGCTCAGGACGATCAACCGCTTCCAAGGCAAATGGGATGCGCAGGGCTGCCTTGGTACAAAGCGGCATCGTCTCCCACTCTCTGGCAAGAACCCCAAGCTTTACCACGGACGCTGCGGAACCGCCATTCCCGATTCCAAAACGAGCTAGTTCGAGGAAGCCTCTCAATGCCAGTAGCCCGAGCGAGGGTCGCGGCGTAACTCGCATGAGAAGTAGTGAGGGGATTCACAGGCGAGGTTCAAGTCGTGGTCCTTATCGGGCAAACAGCATCCGGAAAGCCCGTCCGCCATCGGCAGTCTCGCGTAAGAGAAGCCAGCGGCGTGCGAGCCGGTCCCCTCCGCCCTTCATGCCCCCGACCCAAGCACCCGACAGCCCTGATCTACCTCCTCTGCCGCGCAACGCTATCAGCAACCCCAAGAAGACCGATTCGTTAGGGCGGTCGACAGCGGCGGCGAACATGGACGATCTGCCAGGTCGCCCTACGAGTAACTCAAATCAGTCGACTAGTGTTGTTGATGCTATTGCCAAGACCATGGTTGGTGAATGGATGTTCAAGTATGTCAGAAGACGGAAGTCGTTTGGCATGATGGACAAGAATGGCGATGACAGCAGCAACGAGCGCCACAAGCGATGGGTATGGATAGCCCCCTACGAGCGCGCGATCCTCTGGAGTAGCAAACAGCCTTCATCCGGGAGCGCGTTGTTGGGTAAATCCGGACGCAAATGTGAGTTTCCCTTGCTCGTACTTTGAACTGGCAGATGCTGACTTGATCGTGTTCCTAGTGATTATCCAATCTGTTCTTGACGTGAAGGACGAGAATCCAGCTCCCAAGGGATCCGGCCCGCTCTTCAACAGATCCATCCTGATCTTGACACCTCAAAGAGCACTGAAGTTTACGGCAATCGATGCTGAACGACACTATCTCTGGCTAACAGCCTTATCATTCCTGGCTCATTCGAATCAAGCCATTCCGGAGAACCTCGCGGTCCCAGACCCGAACCCGCAGCCTGAGGTGTTCGAGCTGCCCAAGCCCAAGCCGGTGGCAGTACCACCAACGGCACAAGCGCCCACATCCGTACCGGTTCCCAAGCCCAAGGCGCGAAGACCTATCCGTGATTCTATTCGGTTGACAAAGGCGAAGGCTGCTATCATTCCGACGGGACCTGACAGGATCTTCCCACTGCAAAACGATGAAGACGATGCCGTTCCCCCAAGCATCCCGACCTTCCGACCTACACTGGCCGAGTCTTACGACTTTAACCCGGTGGTAATGCACAATCGTGAAGAGTCTTATGATTCCACCATACCTCCTGCCATTCCTCGGTTCAACGACCGGAACCTGCACGCTGCGCTGCATAATCGCAAGCGTAGTAGCACTGGTGGCTATCTCCCACCGCCGATCTCTTATCGAGGGTTCTCGGGGCCGATGGGTGGAAGCTCCCATGCGCCGTCTGATAGTACAGCCGGCATGAGTGTTGCCGGCTCGTCTGATATCTTCAGCAATGCCGGAGCACCGAGCATCATGGGCTCCAGCATCTTGGGCTCAAGTGGCATGACATGGGGAACCGGGTCTGTGTCCCGTGTGTCGGAGACATCAAGTCGACCTAGTGTTCCCAACTTCTTTGACGCGATTGGAACTGTGCGTATGGAAGCATTCATACAGCCGATGGCTTTCACCAAATACGATGACGACCAGGAGAGTTATCGTCACATGAACCGCCGCCGAAGCAAGGAGTTCCGAAGAAGACACAGCCGGAGCTGGCAGAGGGATAGCATCCTGAGTGGAAACACTCGGATCACACTCGGCAGCGATCCCATTGAGGACTATGGGTACGACAGAGATGACCCGTTCAAGGGGTTCTAAGGAAGCTATTTAAAGCATGGTGTTGGACTTTTACACTCGTTGCCTTTCTTGTGCAACCCATTGCTGGCGCTCATTTATTTCCTTATGTTTGTTTTTGTTGAGTTCGGAGACACCGAAAAGTTGACGGCGGAAACTTTGTGAGCAGGTTAAGAGTTTGATTTCTTAAACCATTAACCCCCTACAATACCAGGCAGGGGCAAGATTCAAAAAGTTAAGACGACGCAAAGATTTACGGACATTAGAGTCCAACATAACCATAACTTCTAAGCCGACCAAAGAGGGGCCCCTCGAAAAGGAGGAGGCTGTGAAAGGCAACGGCACCAACACTTACTCCGAATCCTCACATACTCACCACATACTAACCTCATATCTCCTTTATTTTCCTTCTCATTTCTTTTTCTTTTGCATCCACTTGGAGGTTGTTCTGTATATTATCAAGCATGTGTATACAAGTGTACTTATGTAGTCAACGGCGACGGCGAAGATGAAGTTACAAGCTCACAAGGAGCGTTCAAACTTAAAACACATTTGGGGGAGAATCGCCAGTGACTCCGACTCCTCGGAGGTATGGACTGGTCGAGAGGAGGGGGATTCTATCTTACGATCATAGCCACGATACGTCTGTTTTTCGACGTATGAATGGCCACAGCCAATAAGATAGAGGTAGATTACTGTATAAGTTCACTACTTAACCACTTTGGCTCCCAGCCCTGGAGTCTGTATAACAATTTTGCATGACACTATATGTAATATGGCCAGACCTTCACTGCAGCTTCTATACATCAGCCAAAGGAGCAATACATGAAAACACAGGTTGTGAGCCCACCCGGTCTCCCAGCTGTTTTCCTACCACATGGAAGCATGTAGCAGAAACACATGTAATACGTCCCCGGCCAACCATTCCACAACCATCCACAGCCACGAAACCCACCGGAACCCATCCACTTTTGCTTCAACAAGAGAAAACAGAAAGCTCAACCTAACCTTACCGGAGACCAGGAAGAGAACGCTAGAAGGAGGACTGAAGCACATAACGTAGACAATGCCGGCCCTTCACCTTCCAACGTCACTCGTATCCTGCTCGAACCGAATGAAGGCAGGGACCCGTTCTGCTCTTGCGCTTGCTTTAACCATTTTCCGAGTTCCGACGTCTTCGGTGGCTATAGAGATGAGTGGATAGGATAAAAGCCGTGTCTGGTACCAAGTCTGGAACCAATTCATTCGACTTCCATGCCTTCGCACCCCTAGGCCCTAGCAACCGTTAGTCTACTGGCCGACTGCCAGCTGCTATGCCTTTCTGGTCATGAGAGAGAGAGGGGTGAGTGGTTGACGGAAACGAGATCCACAAACAAGAAAAAAAGAAAGGAAAAGCAAAACCCGACAAAAAAATCCCAAATGCTACCACCACCTCTGTCCCGTTTCCCCCTCCCCCTCCCTTCTATTATCATTACCTCGTTTGTATATGGCGTAAATCATGACCCCATATCATCATTCGTGGACCAATTTGGGGCCCGTAGAAAAAAAAAAAAAAAAAAAAAAAAAAAAAAAAAAAAAAAAAGAAAGAGAAATCACACTGATCCCGCCTCTCAAAAGTTCCTCCTTGTGTTGACAGTCTCATCACTTCGTCATCCTCCTCCCCCTCCCTTCCTTCCCCCCCTTCCCTTTCTCCTGTTTATCTCCTCCTGCTGCTGCCGTCTTCGTCGTCGCCGCAGGCTCCTGCATCCCAGCCAACCACCCCTTAATCATCTTCTTGCTATCCACCTTCATCTCCTTTTCCGATTTAATCTTGGAGTTGAATTTCTTGGTCTTGGTAATCGTCGCTTTTCCCGGTGGCGCGATGACACTCGGCGCGCCCGTGTCGAGGGGCACGACGACGGTGGTTTCGCTTGCTGTTGGTACCGTCAAATGTGGCTTCTTCCTTGGTAGTTTTGTTATCTTCGGCTTGGTAGTTATGACAAGTGGTTTTTTTGTTGTTGTCACTGATACTGGTTTCTGGGTGGAGGTCTTGGGGACGGTGACTTTGGTGCTGCTTATGTCTTGCTTGCTGATGCTGATGGAGGGGGAGCGAGAGGGGGAGCGGGAGGAGGAGGATGTGCGAGCGGTTGAGGGGCGGGTGGAGGTGTTTCGTGTTGTTGACTTTCCGTGTGTGGAGGATCGGTGCGGTGAGGTGGAGGGCATGCGGCGGGTTTGCGGGCCGCCGCCGTGGGTTTTGGTTACGGCGTAGAAGATGGAGAAGAGGAGAGGTTGCTTGTGGCTTGGGTCGTGGCTCTTGGTGCGTTTGTGGTGGTGGTGATGGTCGTGGCTGTGGCTGTCTTTGTGGCCTTCTTTTTGCTGGCCTTCGCTGAAAGTATGCCGATGGGGGACTCGGGGACGGTAGTGCGAGGATGTCGGGACGCTGGTGTCAGCCCCGGTTGTATGTCTTCGCTTTGGTTTGTACTCTCGTCGCAACGATGGGACTTCAGCGGGAGATAAGGGTCGAAAGGGTTCTGGCTCGCGAGTGAAGACCATGGGCTCCGCTTCTTGCACGGTTGGCAAGGGCTCGCTTTCACGATAGCCATCGTCATCTGACGTCTGGACCGAAACATCATCGCCCGAGACTGAGGTGGCGTTTGTGGTCGTACCTGGATGTTGTTCCTCCTCATCGGCGGCCGAAAACTCCCCAATGGGCTCCGACTCCGCGATCTCCGCGTATCTGGGTTCCGGGTCTTCCATCACCTCGGGGCTCTCTGGCATGATCACAGCGGTTTCTCCAGGGAGTTTCCATGGGCTGACCGCAACTGCTGGGTGGTATTCCTTCTCCTGAGGAATCTCTATGCCTCCCTCATAATCCGCCCCATATCCTTCCGCGTAGCCTCCCATGTAATAACCCTCTGTGTATTCATAATCTCCCCAGGTGCCTGTAAAACATGAGCTTAGTCCCAACAAGAAGGCTTGCGGATGACTTACCGTCGGCTAGTCTCCTGGCTCGATAGAAGTAGGTTCCATCTTCACTTGAAACCCAGTCTGACCACACCTGCCCCTTAAAGTTAGTTTTTGAAGCTGCCATGTTCGTGAGGGAAGATCATCTCACAGGCTCGATCTTGACCACTTTCTTTTCCCGCTTCCATGGAAACCACTTGAAGCCCTTGGCCGAGTGCTCGGTAGTATAGGCTCGGTGCCTTCCTGGCATGATGATGGAGACAAGGCAAGATCCTTGAGACCTGCACCGAAGAGATAGAAACAGATGGAGTGGGCCTCTGGTTGACTAAAGCAGGTACAATGCCCTTCAACGAGATGGCCAGGGGCAATACGACCCTCGAAGGATGATATTCTGAGTTTGACTGGACCACGCGGTCCCGACAGTGTGCGTTCTGTTTTTACGATGAGGCAAACAACGAATGGAATTTTGGATTTGCAAGAAAAGGATCTTGTGATAAAACGCACCGATCCCACTCTGGGAGAGGGACGGGCATAAGTATGAGACGGGAAGCCCACATCACCAGGGGTAAAGTGTGCACGACGGCTAACATCAACTCCTCAATTACCGAAACCGATGGAGTGACCAGACAGGAAAATTTCCACTCGGAACTGAGATGTCATGTAGCGTCCAGCGCTAGAAGTTGGCAGATACCTCCTGGGAAAAGTGGTGAGACGTCCAATCAGGGACAACACCAGTTGGGACATGATGGTGGGAGGTGGGTGGGATGCAACCGAAAGCTGCCGTCGAGCTTGTAAAAAGCTTGCTAGTACCGCACCATCACCACACGATCCAGCTCACAGAGAGGATAAAAAAAAGGGTGGAGAGAATCTAAAAGTCCAAGACGAAGGAGCAGATGCAGATAGACCATGGTCTCGATGCACCCTGCATGCAGCCTATAACAGCCAGTGCTATGGAAGATCAGTCCACGCCAAACCCACTTGCCGCAGCTCGACTTTGAGACCGTCTCCTCACCCATTCAGCGGTTCGTGGGGTTTGATCACAAAGGTTTGGGCATCAAGCTGACAACACAGCAATTGGCCGACGGCCCACTTGGCCAGTTTGAAGGATGGGACAATATGGCCCCTTACTCGCTGGACAACGTAGCCATGCCAGCCGTGGTCGTGGCAGACAGGGAGAACGAGGACGGAAGCACGGAGTCATGATGCAGAGGCACCTGGGTACGGGTGTATCTCGGGTCGCGTGCAGGAAGTCTGGAGAGCGTCGAGAGTGGTTTCTGTCCTGCATCACATTCCCGACCTTGGCTGGCAGGATATGGTTGGAACGAGGCCGACAAGGAAGGTGGGAGATGCTCGTCAACGGTTGGCTTGTTAGTGATGGGGACGGGAGTGACTGTCCAATACTCGGGGGCGCGGGTGATATCGAGGACCAAAGGACCGCACACAATCCATCCAACGTATGGAACATCGGAGAAGGCCCTCGTTTAGAAAGAAAAGGTTCGGGATGCTGTGTTCAATGCGTTGGACAATCCCATTCCCATGACGGCCGCCATCATGCGACGACTCGGAACATGAACCGGGAATGTTGAGCGATAACCGAGTTCGGAGGAGGACAAGTGTATGACACAACAGGTCGGTCAACTAAGTGCTAATGGTTTAGAAAAAGGATTGTTTAGGTCAGTGAATGAAGATGACGATATTTTTTGATATGTCACTGAATTCGAACGATGACTGAATGTGAGACGATGTTTCACTGAATGCGGGGACAGCACAGAAGAGGCGTGTGGGGAAATGTTGGAGGCTGGAAAAGGCGACAACGGCAAAAAGGGTTGATTGGAGTTGTCTAACGGAAGAGGAGAAACGGAAACCAGGGTGGCCTAAATACCCCAGAAGGGAGTGCCAGTGAATGGGCGGCCCAGTGCCATTCACTGGGCACGGACTTCCAACAGGAAACCTCCATACTTTGAAGGACCTCAATGTCCGGTACGTACCCTTCATGCTCTTCAGCTGGCCGCCACCTGTCAAGATCAGTTGGAGACGACCTTGGTTCTCCGACGAAATTCCCAGCAAGCACCGGGCTGACAGGGCTGCCGCGTTCACGTCAAGGCAACTGATAGCATCCACTATCATCGCGAACCAAGTCGCCTGTACTTACGGCATACCATCCTAAAGTCCAAAACCATCACCACCAAGAACCACAGTTCGCCCTTCCATATTGTCAACAACCAAAACCCCACGACATATCCACACAAGCGCCAACATGACTTCCACAATTGGTATTCCCATCAAGCTTCTCAATGAAGCTCAGGTTAGTAAACACAACACCATTGCCAAGTACAGACTGTGTTGTTGCCAAAATGCTAACCAAGCTACTCCTGTCCAACAGGGTCATATCGTCACTCTCGAGATCACCTCCGGTCAGACCTACCGTGGCAAGCTTATTGAAGGTACTATTCTCCATCTTAACCTCGATCTACCTTTCCATCTACTACAAGTCAAGTGCCTATCCATGCTAACCAATGCGCTTCTCCAGCCGAGGACAACATGAACGTCCAGCTCAAGGACATCACTGTCACAGCCCGCGACGGGCGCGTCAGCCATCTCGAACAAGTCTACATCCGCGGCAGTCATGTGCGATTCTTTATTGTGCCGGATATGTTGAGGTATGGCCACTTATCACCCATTGCGATTTACGATCCCACCCATGGATCGCCCTGGACACCCAAGCTAACTTCTTTCTTCCCTGTAGGAACGCCCCCATGTTCCGCTCCCGCAACGTCCGCGGCCGCGGTGTCGGTCTCGCCCGCGGTCGTGCGACAGTCAGCAGGGCGCGCGCGGGTGGTCGTGGCAGTGCCAGGTAAAACGAGACCCAGACCGAGAAACATTTTAAAATTGCAACCGCAATGCAATGTTGGAGCAGCAACAATAATCGGCGTATGATGGTTCTTTTTTCGACCGTTATTTTGATGATATTTAGGCGTTTTGGGGGACAATAAAGCAATTCTCGATTTTTTCGGCAGCAAAGACGGTGGAAAGAGAAAACGAAAAGTGATTCGAAGCTTAGATGGTCATAGAAGGGGGGCACGTGGGGAATAGGGAGGGCATGCCTAGGCCGGACAGAGAGGAGAAGGGACCGAAGTGAGTGCTGGAGACGGGGCTGGAGGGCTGGAGGCCGGAACAATGGGGACGGGAGTGACTGGGAAGAAGCCAGCCAGTCTATCCATCCACTTGCTGCAAAGCGATGATCATGGGAAAAGCGTGCCTGTGGCGTCTCTTGCTCCCAGGGTTTCTCACGCTCCAGCCAGCTGGACGATAATCATCAGTTAGGGGCCACAGCCGCTACCCGTCCGTCAGCACGCAACGAAACCCCGGGGCAAGTTTCGGATGGTGACGAAGATGGCCAGCGCAGCAGCCAGAGCGCGAAAGCGAACCATCAGCTCGCCTCAGATTTCATACGCCTTTTCTTTCTGGCGGCCAAGGGGGCAAGCGCAGACAGCATGGATCAAACTGCACTGAAAGCGAAACCTCTACTCTATTAGCCCTGGTTCTAACATAGACAGGGTACGTATCATCGTCTTTTGTCTATTTTGTTGTACAAACCCACTTCAATCCTCAGCTAGTCTCGCTGACAGCCAGATATCTACCACAAAAGTCCAGTGACCCTTTTTTCCTTACCTCTCTCGGCTTGCTTATGATACATGGAGTAGTACCCGCCTGTCCCTGAGCGTGAAGCTCGCATGAGATCCGCTCGCAACAGGCCTCCCCAGAGTGAGAGTAAACGACGTAGACTATATATACAACTAGTTACTGGTTACAAAGACGGGTTGGAGGGAATTATCTGAGGACATCCACTCTCCCAGTTTAGGGACTGACGGGCAAGATAGGCCTCTGGAAAAATAAACACGAGAAGGAAAAACGGAAGCAAGGTTGGTAAGATCTCTTTTTGAGCATCTGTTACATCTCAACATCTCTACTTCAACCTCGCCAGCGCCTCCTCGGCCCGCTTGAGGGCACTCTTGGCCTCCTTCAGCTCCTCCAGCTCAACCGCCACATCTTCGGGCACCTCAGGGGAAACGCTATCCAGCAACTCGGCAATGCTAGCCTCGGTTGCGCGAACGGCCTTGCGTCCTTCCTCACGGACCTCGCCCTCCCAGAAATCTCTCGCCCTCTCCCACCTTCTCTGCAAGCCCCTCAAGCTCAACGCAATACCCAGCGCGGCAACGGCTCCGCACTCGTACACGCCAAATCCAGAGAGCCAGGACATGCCGCCGAGTGCCGTGGTGGCGCCCGCCAGTGTTGATGACTGTAGCACGAGCTTCTGCGCTAGCGCTTGCAGGGCCGGAACAGTTTCCGCTTGTAGGTAGTTCCTCGTGAAGGGGATATGCGCGGGCCAAGTTCCCTTGGTCTCAAGTCCCGTAGATTCCGTAGTAGTAGCAACGCTGCCCTCGCCCTCAGGGAACGACGGTGGCACCGCCGGGCCAGAGTACGTCACCGACTTGTCGCCGCCAGCAGTAGTAAGGCCAGTAACACCAGCCTCCTGAAGCCTGCCGGCCAAAAAGATCAAGCGCTTCTCAGCCTCGGGCAAGAACCGCTGAGCCACCATCTCGGACGACAGCATGCCCACGTCATCCACGCGCCAAAACAGTTTCCACCAGTTCATCTGCCTCCACGCCTCACCGACAAACGCGATCTCCAGCTGCTGCTGCAGCTCCTCGTGCGCATCCTGAGCCCACTCCGCCAGCGCCTCATTCAGGCGCGCAACCGTGCGCGGCGACGGACCCTCTTCTACGGAGAGCTTCATGTCGCGGTACTCGGCCGCCTGGAGCGCCGCGCCGGTGTTGCGCAGGACGGATTCGACCAGGTTGCGCACGGGCGCCTTGGTGGTGCCCTGTTCGGTTCGCGAGAGCACGTTGGACCGCAGCCACTTGTTGATATGTCCCACGCCGGCCTCGGTCCAGAGGGCTTCGTACTTCATGGCGTTGCTGGCGCTCTCGCGGAAGAGGTCGAGGCCCTGCGCACCGGACTCAACGCTCGTGATGACCAGGGACGGGCATGCGGCCTTGTCTTCGGCGCTGATCTTCTTGAAGTTGGCCACGGCTGTGATGGTGTCTTGGCCCTCGGGACTGATGGGCAGCGACAGGATCGAGGCGGCGCCCAGCACGCCGTCGCCTACCAGCACGGCCATGTGTACGGGCGTGACGATGGGTGCTGAGTGGCCGGCGGTGGTGGCGGCTGTGTCGACGGCGGGCACGAGGATGGCGTCGTCGAAGGTGTGTGGCTCCGAGCTCGCCTGCGCGACGGCGCCCTGGTCGGCCTCCATGACCAGCATCTCGAGGTTGGCATCATTGTAGATGTGCGACGGCACGGTGATTTCGGGAATGACGTGTTCACTCGCGGCAAGTGATAGCGGCGTGGCTTGCTCCTCGGGAGGGCCGATGTGTACGATGAGAGGCTTGGAGGGGTCGTGGGCCTTGAGTTGCGCTTCCCAGTTTTCGGCGGACTTTAACGGATCGGCGAGAACGAGACGGAGCAGCTCCCTGGCAGTGTGTTGGGGCTTGTCGCCGGTGGTGAGGCCGAGGAAAGCGACTCGTATCGATTCATGGCCGGGTTGTTGGCTGAGGTTGCGCAGAGCGAGCTGGAGGCGCGGGAGATTGACGTAGTTGGGTGCGTGGGTTTGTAAGTCGCGGAGAGCGCTCTCGAGGTCTTTGCGGGGGTCAATTGGTTCGGCGGGATCGATGGCATCGGAGGACGTGCTTATGAAGGGTCGGAGCGGGGTGGCGCCGGTCGATTGGTATCGTGGTCGGACAGCCGGAGCTGCTTCTTGTTGTTTCGTCCTCGAAGCCCGGAGCTTGGTGTTGAGTGGTGACGACGATGTGGGAAGAAAAGTGGAAGGCCGAGTCGCAAATGAACAGAAGAGACATATGGACGACGACGGTGTTGTTCGCTGGGCAACAAATCCGAGACCGCGACCGCGGCTCTGTAAGGCCCGTCGTAGGCCCAGCGTTGGCGGCATGACTGGCTGACTCGGTGGGAAGGTTGGAAAGCTAGAGTGTAGCTCCCGGTCGATGACGAGCCATCAACTTTCCAAACCCGAAACAAGAAGATGGGACGGTAAATGCGATAACCACCCGCGGCCAATTGCGATAACAGCAGGCCGGCTAAAAAAGATATCGGGTTGCCGGCCGGAAAAGCAACAGCACCACCCGGCCGCTAGAGACCCCGGGCTGTACCTGTCCGTAGGCGCTTCTGGAAGGGTCCCAGACCTGGCATGCCCCCTGTGGTGCAGCAAGCAGCTTCCCCAACTCCTGTCGTCCCAATCATCCGAGCGGCCGACGTCAGACGTGTCAAGCACTCTGCGCCGCTGACAACCCCGCTGTGTCCTCCGCGCTTCCCTTTGCATCCAGTGATTCATGCCGGCGTCAACTTCAGCAGAACAAAGAACAACTTGCAAAAAGTAGATTGGGCTATATTTGTTTCCGTCTTTCCCTTATACCCAAATAAATATAATACTTTTCGACGACGACACGCGACTTCCCTCCCGACAATCAAAGCGCACAGAGGCATCCTCACATACCGAGGCACTCTCCCCTAGAAAGCCCAACTGCATCGCGTCTCGATCATCCCGCTCAACGGGCATCACCAACACCAACACCACACGAGGACCCCAACAACAACAAACAAACAAACAAACAAACAAACAAACAAACAAACAAACAAACAAACAAACAAACAAACAAACAAACAAACAAACAAACAAACAAACAAACAAACAAACAAACAAACAACGAGCACCATCAAAATGTCCCTCAACGTAGCCCAACGCCGTCTCCTCCAAGAATACCGCTCCCTAACCAACAACCCACCCGAAGGCATCACCGCGGGCCCCATTTCCGAAGACGACCTGCTGCACTGGGAATGCTTGATCCAAGGGCCCGAGGGCACCCCCTTTGAGGGCGGCGTGTTTCCCGCAGAGCTTAAGTTCCCGAATGATTACCCGCATATGCCACCGAGCATGAAGTTCCTGGGGGATGTGTTTCATCCTAATGGTATGTTGTTTTGCGCTTCCCTATCCTTTCTTCTCAGCCTTGTAAATGCGCAGTCGCTAACAACCCCAAACAACAGTCTACCCCTCAGGCCTAGTCTGCATCTCGATCCTCCACCCACCCGGCGACGACCCGAACCACTACGAGAAGGCCTCGGAAAGATGGTCACCCATTCAGTCCGTCGAGAAGATCTTGCTGTCGGTTATGAGCATGTTGGCGGAGCCTAATGACGAGAGTCCAGCGAACGTGGAGGCGGCCAAGATGTGGAGGGAGAGGAGGACCGAGTACGAGGACAGAGTGAAGGCGAGTGTGAGGGCTAGTTTGGGACTTTAAGGGGCATGGGGATTAGGGAAGAAAGAATATCGAGAATGATGGGGAGGATG
This sequence comes from Sordaria macrospora, assembly GCF_033870435.1. Lineage (NCBI taxonomy): Eukaryota > Fungi > Ascomycota > Sordariomycetes > Sordariales > Sordariaceae > Sordaria > Sordaria macrospora. The sequence continues at coordinate 4,353,290 of NC_089372.1, read as the reverse complement.
GAAGATTCGGTTACGGTGAGGATCTTCATGGATGGGTCAAGCTCTTCCGAGCAAGAGGGTGATTTGCGGTATACATTTTTATTAGCATGGCATGGCATTGGTGTTTTCCTTTGAGGATAATAATGATGATGAACTTTTACTCCGACGTTTGGATCTACACACACATACGACCATATGACCACTGCTTGGTTTCCACAGCTTGAACCGATGCGTTTCTAAAGCGCGTAGGCAGCTTTTACTCTATTAGCATTCCTCAGTGTTTACTTCTAGCTCACCCCCTATTTCTTCTAACGTAGATATCATATCTCAATAAGCACCTTTCAACATCAAACGCTTATATATGCTTCCAACTCCATCCCAGCTATAACTCATCACCAAACTCCTCTCACATTTCGCACCACAGCTCACATATTATTCTCCTTCTTAAACTTATCCCAAGCCTCATTAAGCGTAGCAAACACCGTTCCAGCAATCATCCTAACCTCGGTCGACGCATCGGTAGGGATCTATAACACCATTCAGTTAATACTCTCTTCACTCTTTCTTCACAATATCCAGGAGGGCAAAAGACGGACAAACTGACCTTATCGGGATGGCACTTGGCAATAGCCTTCATGTAAACAATCTTGACCTTGTTCGCCACCACTAGCTCATGCAACCCGACCTTCTTCCACCCGCTCCCCTCCCACAGCACATTATCCAAGCTAGACAGCAGCGCGCGCAAATTATCCTTCTTGCCGTCTCTCCAAGAAGCGATTTTGGCATCGACCTTGTCGGCAAGAGCAAACTTTTCGTTTCCTTCCTTCTCCGCGGCCTGGTTGGCTAAACGGAGACGTTGGACTGCCTCGTTTGATTTCTGACTTGTTGCCGTGGGGGTAGGCCGAGGACGAGCTGGGGCAGCAGAGGGCTTCTTAACGGGAGCAGCAGCGGCGACGGGCTTGGGGGCAAGAGCTTTCTGACACCTCTGTCTCCCCGCCGCCGCCGTTTGGCCACCAAGACCAGCTTCGACCGCACTCTGCCATACTTTTTCGGCTTCCACCCACTTCTCCATTTGCTCCAGCGCTTCGGCCTTGCGGGTGAGCGCTTTGCCGTAGAGGTCGCGCATTTCGCGTTTCTCTGCTGGGCCGTGTTCGGACGTCTGGACTTCGACCGACTCGCCTTCTCCCTTGGAGGGGCCGATGAGCGCGATGGCAGCGTCCGCATCCTGGACGGCTTGTCGGGGTTCGCCGACTTTGAGCGCGGTGAGGGCGCGGTTGCAAAGTAGGAGGATGGCCAACGGGTGGGTAGACGGGATGGCGGAGAGGGAGGCACCGTATGAGGTGTGCGCCGCGGCGTAGTCTCCGCGCTTGAAGTGGGCGGTGCCTTCGAGACGGTGCTTGGTGGATGATTGGAGGGCAATGGCGGAAATGGGAGGGACCTGCCGGGGAGGCGCGGCCGGCTTGGGTTGTATGGGGGCGGGAGACCGTCGGGGAGCTGGGGGACGTGGTACTGCAGCTTTGGCGGCGGGTCTGGGAGGTAGTGTGGTGGTAGGTTGAGACTTGGATGGAGCTGAAGAGCCGAATAGAAGATCTTCGTCCTCAAACTGTGCCGGTGGAGGAGCTTGCGGTTGCGGCTGTGGAGTGGCCTTCTTCCTGCGTGCAGGACTAACATAAGCTTGGGAACTCTGCTCCTCGGTAGCCTGCTTGCTGAGCCTAGACCGTGGATCGATCGAGGCCGATGGTGATTGTGCCTGTTGCTGCCACCGGGGCACGGGGGAAGCATGTCGTTGCGGACCATTACTAGCAGTCCAGGGTTCCGCCGGGCGTTCCCTCGTAGAATCCGGCTTCCGTACCGGCCGCCCACCACCCTCCAACATCATAGCTTCATCTGTGACATCCGGCGCTTGCGGCCTCCTGCCGCCTTGCTCATACTCAGCAGCATCTCTCATCCATTTGGGCTGGTTCGGATCGCCTCCTTCCTGCTGGAACTCCTTCACAGCCTCCTGCACCTTCTTCTGCCCTGTCTTCCACAAGCTGTTCGCCGTTTTGAACAAACTCGTGCCCACAGCTGCCGCAGTCTTGGCAAAGTCCACCTCGGCCAGAGACGCCGGTGATCGATTATCCCTACTCCTAGACCTCTCAGCCTGGTGCTGCTGTTCCTCCCTCATCCACGAAGGTCCTCCTTGACCACCACGTCCAGCGCGAGACTGGCTTGCTCCTCGTTCCTCGCTCCGCCCAGTGTGTTGGTGTCCGCCACCACCTCCATTCTTAGTCCTAGCCTCCTCCTTCGCCTGCCTGTGCGCGTCGTCGAGCAGCCAGTTAACGGCCGCCTGAACGTTTAGTCCGGCGCCACTCTCCGTCAAGCCTCTTCTGGCATTTTCAGGAGTGAATCCGTAGTCGACTAGTTGGGCCACTGCCCGGTCGAAGGGGTCATCGGATGGGCGAGAGGGTCGTGCGGGTTCCTCCTCATCAGAAGACGAGTCCTCGTCGTCCTCGATCGGCTTGCCTGGTTCTCGCCTTTGGGAGAAGGATGGTCTGGCGGCTTGTGCTTGGGGCTGTCGTTGTTGCTGTTGTTGTAATTGTTGCTGCTTTTGCTTGACCTGGTCAACAGGTTTAGCTAGGTCACCTAGCAAATCGTCCTCTTCGTCGAGGGCCGGGGGCGGCGGGGCCGCACTCTTCTTTGGCGCACCGAGTTCGCCGAGTCCGAACGGGTCGTCGTCATCGAGTCCCGCAAATGCCGTGTTCGCCGCACTAACTGGCGCCGGAGCAGGGGCAGGCACAGGCACAGGTGTACTCGGTTTCGGCGCGCCCCAGGCCGACGGATCCGAAAGATCCAACCTCGGCGCACTCGCCGTCGCGCCCGTCACCGGCCGAGGACTCGATACTTTCGGCGGGGGGTAATGGCTCGCATTATCGACCTTGGTCTCGGCCTTGAACGCCGCAAACAGGTCGTCATCCGAGTCGCTCGGCTTCTTCGTTGTCGTGTTCAACTGGTTCACCGTCGTCGGGTTCAGCGGGCTTGCGACCCTCGAGATCGCCGGGGACGGGATCGACGTAGTGGACGTAGGCATTGCCCCGAACCCAAACGCTGCAGGTGACGTCGTCCTGCTGTTGCTCCCACTGCCCAGCTGTCCCAAAGCATCAAGCCCTCCATATTGTGCCTGAAGCTGCTGTCGTCGTTCCTCCTCCTTCCTGCGTTTCTCGGCCTCCAACCTCTCCTGTTGTTCCTTCAAGCTTAGCTTCGCGGTGTTCTGGGTCGAGGATGAGCCGAAGCTGACGAGGCTGCCGAGGTTGCTGAAGCTGTCTTGCGCCGGCTTCGAGAACGGGTTGTTGTTGGACTTGGGAGCAATCGTACCGGAACCCTGAGTCGAGATAGGTGTACTACGACCCGAAGCGAAAGGGGACGGTGTTGGTCGGATCGCGGGAAAGCTGGAGAAGGCGGGAGTCGTGGTGGTCGTCTTCGGCTTGGAGCTGTTGCTGGACGCGGACCAGTCGAGGCCGGAGAGGTCGTCCATGGTCAATTAGGTAGGTTCCGATGGGAATTGCGATCGAGAAAGGAAGATAGTGAAAAGAAGAGTAAAATCAATAGAGGTCAAGTAAAATCAGAGTCGGTGATCATATTAAGTTGTTGGCTGTTTTATGAGCGAGCGGAAGTTGGAACTTTAAAGTTGTTGGTGATGACTTCGCCAATGTTGGTGGATTGCCATGGGTTTCCAGGTTGTGTCAAGCGGCCCAGGCGGGACGTTGTTCAGGGGTCCAGGCCAGGAGTTATAGGACCCAAAACCGGACTATGCGCCCCTAGAAATAAGGAACATGGGCATGAATAACACTTGCCCCTGAATGCAGGATCAAAGGCCCCGCCATGACGTGGCTGGTGATACATGGAACTTACAGGACACTCTGTCTGAATGTGGCGCATTACCTTACCTATTTTGTTCAGATGGGACAAGATGGCCTTCTTCAGCATGTGTACTTGGGGGTTTGGGTGCGGTTGGTTAGGACCTTTCTTCAACTCCTCTTATGAAAGAGGGGGAAAAAAAAACTCTGGGACAAACTTTTATTTTGTGACAATTTGAAATGTTAGGATGCACTATAGAAAACTGTTAGTGGACAGGGTGCAACTATGACAACCACTTCTACTATTTTTCTAAAAGTTTATTAAAACTTAAGAAGAAAGAAGCAATAATAGAAGAGACGCTTTCAAAATCTCCAAAAATTATCCTCTCAATTGAGCAAATAGTAGCCTTCTAACTTTGTATTAACGTTAAAAGTTCCTTATTTTTAGTGTTGTGGAATTGCCGATCTTAATGATGCTTTAATAATGAAAAAGCGGAAAAACTTGGGATATTTCAATAACTACTTGGACAGAATCAATACAACTTCATAAGCATCTTTAATAAAGCTCTTCCGACATTCTCAATTTTTTCTGAGTTTTTAAAAAATAATAATGGAGTGGAATAATCGTTGCATCTTTCTACTAATAATTTTCTATAGTGTACTCTAATATTCCAGATGTCCCAAAATAAAAGTTTGTCTCAGTTTTTTTCCTTCTCTTTCATAAGAGGGGGTTGAAGAAAGGTCCCAACCAACCGCACCTAAACCTCCAAATATTGTGACTTGCTCGTTTCAAATACGTCCGGATCAAAATATTCATGCGTAGAATGGTAGTATACAGCATATCCTTACCTGACACTTTGCTTCTCTATCTCTCCGTTTTGCTCTTCACATTCCTTTTCACCTGCTATACTTTCTCTTTATGCTTTCCCTTTAATTTCTCTTCTTCGCTAACTTCACATCTTTGTCACCTACTTATATATATCTTCACTTCTCTCTTCACCTCTCTTTTTCACCCCTCTCTTTGCCTCTCTCTTCACCTGTCTCTTTACCTCTCTCTTCACCTCCTCTGTGCCTCTCAACTCCTTTCACCCTCTCTTCAAATTCCTTCAAATCCTCACTCCTGACTTCTCCTCTTAACGCCCTCCGCCTCGCACCACTCCTCATCACTCATCCTAAACCAATCCGCCACGCACATCATGCCCGCCCACAAATCGCACTGCAGCACCAGATGCACCATCTCCAACCCCACCGCATTAAACATCCTTTCCAGTGAAAACGCATCCAGAAACCCCAGTCCATGAAAAACCACGTCCAACGCCGCCCCCTCAAACCCCATTTGCCTCGTAACATACGGTCTCGCCAGTCCTAACAAAGCCAAGCTTTCAAAGGGTGTCATCATCGCCCTCGCGGCACATAGTCCTAGCGCTCCAGCAGCCAGGACATGTGGTAGGCGGGTAAGGCCGTTGTCTCTGTAGAGGGGGGCATCCAGCCCCAGAGTACTGCTGGTAGCAGCCGTTTGTTGGGAGTTGCGGTTTGAGCTGGAGTTGTCAGGCACGTTAGGCCTCAACTCGGCGGCCCAAACGGCTGCTCCTGGGGGAATCGGAGCGGAGTCGCTGGTGGCAGAGTCGGATGTGTCGACGTCGAAGGTGATTAGGGTCGGGTTGACGTGCTCGGTTTCTTCGTCGTCGTCACTGAGGAAGGGAGCTTCGTCCGCTGTTGCTGCTGGGGAAGGCTGAGCTTGGGTTTGGGTTTGGCTGGATGAAGAGCTGCTGGGACCGCCGGGTGTGGTGAGGCCGGCGGCACCGCTGACGGAGATGGTGCTTTGACGGCGGAGGGTGCCGTCTGGTGGAGGACCGGTGGGAAGCGCGTCGTTGGTTGGGATGGCGTCGGAAGGGGCGTGAACCATCTCCCAGCCTGCATCAATTGCGTTCGCATTTGGGGCTTGTCGTTGCTGTTGTTGTGTTGGGGTTGGCGTGCGTGGCTGGGTTTCTTGTCGCTGCTGCTGTTGGGCTTGTTGCTCTTCTGGCGTGGGGGTAGGTGGGATGTATGTTCCCGATGGTGGTTGTAGGTAGGGGACTACCTCCTTAAGGGTCCTCCTCCTGCTGAAGTTGATGGGTTTGGGCAAACGTCTTTGGATCTTCCGCCTGAGAGACCAGACGAGCCGGGCATATGTCTTTGAGAAGAACCAGTAGCCGGCAAAAGGGACGACACCAGCGACGAGGGCGCCGAGCCAGCTGATGATGCTTCCATTGGTAAACGACGATGGGAGCTTTGGTAGAAAGATTGGGGAGTCATTGCAACCGGGAACGAAAAAACCAAGGGTAGGAACCCATCTCGAAGTGTTGACTAGGCCGGTTCGTTGCATGAAGACAAAGATCTCTAGATGCAAGTTAACCCATGCGAACACGTACTTGACCCAGGGATATTCTGGCATATCGAATCCAGCAAAACTATCGCTCAGGACAGATGATGGCAGCCCAGCCCAGATGTACTCTCCCCATGACTGCTGACTTCTGTGGAAGCCGAACAGGCGAGAGAAGGGGACGTGGGCGTAGTCCTTATACAGTAAAATGCGCTGCCTCAAGCCGTTAACTCCCCAGACACCGACGGTGGCCAACACCTCACCCGTGAGGAACAGCCTCCTACCGATTCCATCTTCGTAGTATTGGTGCTTTGTGGCCGCCTCATACAGCGCTTGGGCCTCGTTGATGCCACTGTCCGGTTCCGCAACGCCGATGACCAACATGACTTCGTTGTGAGAGCGGATAATGTCTCTGTTGATACGACGTGTCTCCGGATTCACTGGTCGTCCTCGGTCATCATATAACTGCTCTGGTGCTCCAGGCTGAGGCTCGCCAGTGCCCTCGACCACCTCATCGTAAGGAGAACGGCCCTGTGATCGGTGTTAGACTCAGGGCATGGATACATGTATAAACTATAAGGTGCACTGCAAAAGTCTTGCATCTCATGACAGACGGGTGACTTACAAGGGCCTGTGATGTCAGTGGGCCCAGCCGCATAGTGAAAGGGTCAACTAGATTCGGGAGATGTTTGTGGTTTGCTATCTGGCATTTGCCAAGATGTTTAAGTGTGCATTACACGGTGAAGTCTGACCAGTTGCTGGCCATCCTCGTGTCACGAATTGCGTGGCCGAGATTGTGTTAAGTGAAGATTACCTCTAGGTATGGTAGGTGGTCCTGTTGATGAGTGATGGAGACAGTTGATGATGCTCTGGTGGGGGAGCTTGGGGAGCACAGTTAGAAAGTAGAAGCCGAGGCGTCAGTGCCACCTGCATGTCCCGGTCATGCTCCAGCGCTTCAGCATGGTTCGTCACTGTTTGCAGTGGTTGGAGCTGCATTGCGCTAAGATAACCTTATTTCTTGGTCTTATCAGCAGGCGGCAGGCATTTTTTGCGAAAAGTTTTTGGAATTGGGGAGTTTGCTGCAGTGTACCTTCTACAGCAGAATCCAAAGGCGGCGGCGCGCAATCGCAACCCCTCTTCCTGCCCTCTGTTTGATTTAATCCACTTGTACAGCCAGCCAGACACTCCTTCACAATGGCGTACAGGCAAACCACCACCAAGACGACCTTTGAGGTCAACAATGTCATCCAGCCTATCTTCACAGGAGGTTCCGTCGCCCTCGACAATGGCGCTAGGATCCTCGCGACCACCCTCGGCGAGCAGGCCGTCCTCACAGAGCTCAACACCGGCAAGCAGCTCGCCGAGATCGAGGGCGATGGAGAGCCCATCTCGACCCTCACAATCACCCCTTCGGCCTCCCACCTGATCATCTGCTCTCGCTCTCTTACTATGCGCATATACTCCCTGAAGGTTTCACCAGATTACGATTCCATCGAAGCCACCCTTGTACGCACCACCAAGCCCCACGCCACCCCCGTCGTTGTCCTCGCCGTCGACCGAACCAGCACCCTCCTCGCCACTGGTGCTGCCGACGGCGCCATCAAGATCTGGGATATTGTCGGAGGATACGTTACCCATACCGTCAGCGGCCCGAGTGTCCTTATTTCTGCCCTTCACTTCTTCGAGATCGCCGCTCTCGAGGACCAATCCAGCAACAAGAACAAGAAGAACAGGAGAAAGAGCACAGCGGATGAGGACCAAACTCAGGATGACAGCATCGCTTCCAAGTTCCGCCTTGCCTACGGCACACAGGACGGCAAGATTCGGGTATTCGATCTCAGCAAACGCAAGACCTACCCCGTTTACGCCGACCCGAATTCGAGGAGAGAAGCGCACGAGTCCAACGTACAGAGCCTTGACTATTCGCCAGAACTACATGCCCTTCTCAGCGGCAGCAGAGACAAGACGATGACAGTATGGCTATGGAAGGAGGGGGCTTGGAGGGGAACACCCATGTTGCGCCACGAAGGCGTCGAAGCTGTTGGCTTCCTTAACAACGGAAGCTTGATGTATTCGGCCGGCACGAGTGGCCTTCTCAGGCTATGGGACACAACCACACACCAAGAGATTACAGCAAAGCAAGACGCCAAGTCGGAAGCCGAGTCGATAGTATCAGCCTTTGCTCTGCCCCACAAGAACCTCGTTGTTTGCGCCCAGTCCGACTTTACTATCGCCCTCTACCGCACACCTTCGGCCGCCGATGCCGCGAAGAAGTCGACGAAGCCCCTGGACCCCTTCAGGCGCATCTCGGGAACGCACGACGAAATTCTCGACCTCGTTTACCTCTTGCCCGATCAGTCTCTCATGGCTCTTGCGACCAACTCCGAAGATATCAGACTTGTCTCTGTGGCGGATAAGCAGCCGCAGCTGGGCGAGGAGGAGGAGGGTGCGGCATACTTTGGTCATGACGTAGCTCTGCTGAAGGGACATGAGGATATTGTCATGTCTCTCGACGTTGACTGGTCTGGTCACTGGGTTGCCAGTGGTGCCAAGGATAACACAGCTCGTCTCTGGAGGGTCGACCCAGCCAACAACTCCTTTGAGTGCTATGCAGTCTTCACCGGTCACATCGAATCCGTCGGCGCTGTCGCACTCCCCAAGACCGTACCCCCCGAGAACTCGGATGCGTTCAAGAACCCTCTCGACCACCCACCCGCGTTCCTCATCTCCGGTTCCCAGGATCGGTTCGTTCAGAAGCGCGACATTCCCCGAACATCACAAAAGGGAGCTGTCTCAACCAGTCTCCGTCGCTTAGCCCACGAGAAGGATATCAACGCTCTCGACATCAGCCCCGATGGAAAGCGCTTTGCCTCGGCATCACAAGACAAGGCGGTCAAAATCTGGGATTCCGCGACACTGGAAGTCGTGGGTATCCTCAAGGGTCACCGCAGGGGTGTCTGGACTGTCCGGTTCGCGCCTCTGGGCATGCCCGCCATCCAAGGCGAGACTGGCACCGCCGTCTCCGGCAAGGGTGTGATCTTGACCGGTTCCGGTGACAAGACCATCAAGCTTTGGAATCTCTCCGACTACACCTGCCTGCGCACCTTCGAGGGCCACTCTCACAACGTCCTCAAGGTTGTCTGGCTACGCCTTCCCAAGGCCGCCGACGGCGAAGACGAGGCTGCTGCTGCCGCCTCCAAGGCCAAGCAGCGCATTCAGTTCGCGTCTGCGGGTGCCGACTCCCTCGTCAAGGTCTGGGACGCCAACCTGGGCGAGACCGAGTGCACGCTCGACAACCACGAGGATCGTCTCTGGACGCTCACTGCGCACCCCAAGACCAACATGCTTGTGTCTGGTGGTTCCGACTCCCGTGTAACCTTCTGGAAGGATACCACGGCCGAGACCCACGCTGCCGCCTCCTCCGCCGCCCTCAAGCTCGTCGAGCAGGAGCAGCAGCTCGAGAACTACATCCACGCCGGCGCCTACCGTGACGCCATCATCCTGGCCCTGCAGCTCAACCACCCCGGTCGTCTGCTGGGTATCTTCACCAATGTGGTGACCACCAACGCCCCCGAAGAGGGCTCTCTCTCCGGTATCAAGGCCGTTGATCAGGTGCTTGGTAATCTCTCGGACGAGCAGATCTTCCTTCTCCTCCTGAGGTTGCGCGACTGGAACACCAACGCGCGCACGGCTCCTGTGGCGCAGCGCATCCTCTGGGCGCTCGTCCGACTATACCCTGCCGGCAAGTTCTCCAACCTATCGGTCAAGGGCGCGAGGGGTCAGAAGAGTTTGAAGGAGGTTCTCAATGCGTTGAGGGTGTATACCGAGAGGCACTATAAGCGCACGGAAGAGCTGGTCGATGAGAGTTACCTTGTCGAGTACACTCTGCAGGAGATGGAGAGCTTGGCGCCCTCGGCGGTCGAAGAGAAGGATGGTGATTTGGCCATGGCTGATGCGTAGATTTTCTTGTTTTGAACTGTTGAAAGCATAAAGAACGGGCTGGGAAAAGTAGCAGTAGAGCCTTTTTGACATGGGATGAAATAATGTGATACCAAGTTTGAAACACATACACGTATAGACTGAATGATGGCGTCTGGTTTGCTGATTGCCTTGTTGTCAATGAAGTTTTGTTCTCTGTGAGAACGCAAATATCCCATAATATCTCTTTTCGCTTCCCAGGGTATCAATGTTGCGTGTGTAGTGTCGGCCAAGTCCCATATTGGCCCTTTGCTTCAGTAAGCCTCTTCCATACCTCATCCTTGTCATGACTTACTCACCCTGCCTCAAGCAGTCACAGAAGACTTTTAAACTTCTTGGCCCAATCCGAAGACCGAAGCTTGTCTGTACTGGATGCCTCTCTCCTATTTCTTTTTCCCAGCCCTCGTCTTCTCCTTGACCTTGGCAGCCTTGAGCTTGTCAACACAATCCTTGATCACAGATTGAAGGTCGCTATTCCGCCTAGCAAGCAGAAGCACGTCATCTGTGGTGACAGTGGTACGCCCGGCGTGTTGGCTGAAGGTTTCCAAATCGATGGCGACGTTTTCTGATGCCCATAAGTCAGTATAAAAGCACCTATTGTCTAAGCTAAGAGAAAATGGCGTACCTATCTGAGTCCACACAAGCTCGGTAAGAGCTCCGATGAACTGGGGAGTGGCATTCATATTGCGACGAAGCGACTCATCGTCGACCATCTTGCCTATGGCGAACCATAGGGCTGATTTGAGACGCTGCTGTTGTTTAACATCTGAAGTGAGGCTTACTGACGGAAAAGAAGGAAACCTACCTCCTGGACGTCTTCACCCGAGGCGTCGGCCATTTTTCGGATTATGTAAGTGGCTGACTTACACACTCATCTCACAAAAATACACCCCTCGTTCAAGCGCTCGTTCAATGATGTTCGTTGGGGGAGACGCGTCGAGCGCGTCGGTAGTGGGGTAACCCTGCGGCTCGCACTTGCCGTAAAGTGGATTACGTAATGCGGCTAAAGTTCCACCGAGTGCCTGCCAAGGGACATGCTCGGTGGGGCATTAGGGAATGGCCCTTCGGCGCTGGTGGGGTCCCCGAAGTTGATGTAACCTGTACGTCCATATCAGCGGTCGGTCCCCGTGCCGTCGGCGTCCCGAGTGGACGTTTCTCGCGCAGAGGATGGATTTATGGAGCACTCACCAGCCCGCCGCAAGTTCGCAAGTGCCAATTGCCAGTTCAACACTTTTTTTCTACCCTCCTCCTTTTCAGAACAGAACTCTAGAGTCTTCTTCTCTTCTTCTTCTCTCTTCAACTCCGGCAACCTCGGATCCTTCTATGTAATACCTTCTTCAAACTAAACATCTTCTTCTCCGTACTTTAATCAGTTCAGTCAGCGAAAGCTTTCCATCCGCCGTTTCTTTACAACAGAGTTGTCGCAAGTACACCAAAGCGACCTCCACTCCCACCGCCCTTTGCGCAAAGAAGCCTAAAGACACCACCACATAACCAACCAAACCACGCTCGAACAAAAAAAAGGATCAAGATGGACGGAGTAGTTCATGTCGTAACGGTCCTGGGTGATCGTATCTCCAACAATGTCAAGGGCACCTTTGCCAGCATGACCGCAGAGAAGTGGATTCGCCTGATCATCATTGTCGGAGCTTGTGAGTAGCCTCATTCCCAAGAGCGCAGATGCGTAAAGATATTTAAAGAAGTACAGCAGCTGACAATGCGCCATCACAGATGCCCTGTTGCGCCCGTACATCATCAAGCTCGGCGGAAAGGCGCAGATGCAGCAGCACGAAGACGAGTCCGCTGAAGCCATCAGGGGCACCATCTCCCCCAACGAGCTGCGCGGACAAAAGGCCATGGTCCGTCTTCCCGGTGAGGACAGCGACTCGGAAGACGACGAGGCGCAAAACGGAGAGTCTTCGGCGGCCGACTGGGGCAAGAAGGCCCGCAGGAGACAGCGCATGGTTATCAAGAAGCTCATTGAGGCCGAGGAGGACAGACTTCGGGAGACCCAGGAGGAGGAAGAGGATAAGGATATTGAGGAGTTCCTACTCAAGGAATAGAAACATGGGTTCGGGCTCGGGTTTTGGGTATGACTGACGTTGGATGAATTACATACATTAAAAGACGGATGACGGACGACCAACAACGCATAATAATCAAATAATAATATATTCACAAGACAATAGGTACATCGTACGGAGTGTACGAACTAGTCCTGCTTGCATGTGATACGGCTAAAGACACTGTGCTTGGGGAAAGGTGGAACATTGCAACCTGCATTCTGCGGGTGGAACAAGTCTCGGCGTGCAGCCAAAGGGAAGGCAAAGCGCATTCAAAGGGGCCCACTTCTACGTCCTTTTAACATTCACTCACCTTGCACTTCACTTCAATCACCAAACCTCCAAACCTCATTTTCGACGCCCACCCTACAAATTACTTCCCAGGCGAACCCTATCAAGCATTATCACAAATCATCGCTATACAGCATCTCTATATACGGTTCTACAACAAATTCTTGGACCCTTGCTTCACCACCAGCGAAGTCATCAAAATAGCTTCATCGCCATCAGCGTCAGCGAAGCATACCAGCGGGACTCACCAGCAAAGAGTCCTTCTCGCCCAACCCCCTGCCAACCCAACTAAAAACCAAGAAGAGATATTTCTTCATACCACAGCCCAAAAACACAATGGCTAATATCACAAAAGATGAAGCCATAATCCGCTCCTCAGGCGAAGGTATGCCCACTTAACCCACCCTCTCCCACGCACTCACCCACTCTCACCACCTATTTCACACACACTAACACACCCAAAAACAGCCGCCCGCGCCTTCACAGACTGGTACTATACGCAACTCACGGACGGCAAGCCCATCACCTCCGCCTACGTTAACTCCAACGCCAAGTATCTGGCCGCGTCCCACCCGCCGGCAGACATCTGCATCAACGGCACCGTGGTGGCCACGCCCGAAGAGTGGGACGCTCTGCTGGAGCAGCAGCGCCTGATTCCTTTTACCGGCTCCAAGGGAAAAGTCAAGTACGAGGTCGAGGGGTTCGACGTGCACGTTATCAACAAGGATTACCGGTTTGCTGCGCCGGCGGAAATCCAGGCTGCTACCGACGCGAAGCTGATGCAAAGGACGGAGGACGCACGCCTGATGATGGTTGTTACTGTGGCGGGCAGCGTGGTGTTTGGAGGAAAGGAAAAGGGGACGCCGCCGAAGCAGCATTTCTCGGATGTCTTTGTGTTGGTGCCCAATTGGGACTTTGTCACGAGGCCCAAGTTCAAGGGCCACAAGAGGTATTTGGTTGCTAGTCATACTTACAGGGCGTACTAGAGGGTACCGCGGCTATGAGGGGATGATGAAGGTGGTTGGAAGCAACGTGAGGATGTATGTGGTGAGCGGAGGTGGGAGGAGCGAAAAGGGGACAAGCGGGGAATTATAGAAGGGATATATCAAAGGGGTTTTTTGTGCTTTGCTTCAGCGTTTACGGTAGCTTATGGAATTTGGCGTCAGGGACGGAAAAAGAGAAGGATTTCAAATATCGCTCTATGGTACTCGAAGAGAAATGGAACATATGAGCAACCGATCGCACGAAATACACATGATAGAAGGTATCCAAACGGTCAGAGAATAGTCAATAGTCCATATTGATTTTTCTACAACACAACTAACAAAGTGATCCGCTTGGTATTCCTACATTGAATAATCCAAACTACCTCTACCAGGTGCCCTTGACCTTAACAGTATGCTCGCTACTTGGGAGCTATCCTATGACTGCTTTCGATACTACTTATAGTTCCCACTCCGATATTATCCATTTCTTAAAATAACCTCCCAATCCTCCCCCAAATTCGAAGCAGCCTCCTAAACCACCGTAACCTCCTCGGCCTTCTCACTCTCCTCAACCACCTTCTCACTACTACCCTGTGTCAAACACTTTCTCCTCCACTCCCAATACCCCCGACGAATCCGATCCCACTTCTCCGCCAACCTCCTCAAACACAAATCCGCCTTCTCACTCTCCCCCTTCTCCGCATAAATCTCCGCCAAAAAATCCAATGCATGCGTACTCCTCACCTCTTCTTGGTCATCACCCTCTCCAAGCTTCACCACAAATTCCTCCACAAATTCTTGCACGCTCGCCAATTGCCGACCACCCTTAACCAAAACGCCCCGCATATAATTCCACGGGCTCTGATTCTGCGGTGCCAGGTATACCTTAGTCTGGGCATACTGCACTTCTCTGTCCACCAACTCCTGGGTGACCTTGTCATCCCTTTCCGTCGCGCCCTTGCCCGGCGTAGCGTACTTGGGGTTGGAGAAAACGAGGAAAAATCGATGCGACCAAGCGCTGTTGTTGCGCACGTCCTCATCAATCAGCGTCTCGATCGACTTGAGTTCCTCGGAGTCTTCCCACATCTCCAGCTTGCCCACCAGCCACGAGCGGTACGACCAGACGTGATAGTTCTTGGTGTCTTCCGAGAGGATGGCGATGAGGAAGTCACGCTCCTGTTTGGCGAAGTGGGCTAGGGCCTCGGCGTCCGAGGCGATGGTGGGGTGATAGTGCTCCACTAGCAAATGGCGGTGGTGCCAGATTTGGTAGTTCTTGAGGTTGGCGAGCGCGACTTCGTTCAGCCACTCGATTTCGTCGGGGATGGAGAGGCCCAGGGCAAAGATGTTGGCGGCCCGGTAGAGCCAGACGGTGTAGTGCGCGGCGTTCATGCCGATGATGTGTTCGGTTAGACGGAGGCAGCGGGGGGAATACTCCTTTTTGGACATGACGGCGCGGAGGTAGGACATTGCTGTTGTTTTTGGGAGGAATTAGCTTTTGTCATGGCAAAGTATAGTAGTATATGGGAGGGGAGGAAGGGAAGGAGACATAAACATACCCTCAGCATACTCGGCCGGATAAGCAATCGCCGCCAGCGCGCCCTCTGGCTCCTCATGGGGGGTAGGCACCACATCCTCCCAGTCCACGCTGCTCGCCAGCTTCCCCGTGATCTCGCCGTACAGTTCCTTCTTGAGCGCAGTCATCTTGCTTCGTCGGACCTTTTCCTCGTCGATCTCTCGTTCCGTAACAATAATTTCCTGCCCGGACCTAGCGTCGACAAACCCTCTCTTCTCGCGCTCAACGTTCTCCCGAAATACTCTGCTCGACACTTGGAGCGCTGTCAAGGCGGCCCGCTTCTTTATCCTCTCGTCGAACCGCTCGATGCTATAGCTGCCGACGTCGTGGCCGTTCCGGTCGGTGCCCCAGGTAGTATGTGCTTTCGGCTGCTGCTTGAGTCCGCGAACGATCGAGTTGGTCCCGTTGATGGTCCACCAAATCTCCTTGGACGCTTTAGGGCTGAGGAGGCGAGCGCGGCTAGCTGCGGGCAGGCGGTTGGTCAGATGGAGGAGCTGATCGCAGATCCAACCTTTCTGGTCTTCTTTGGAGAGTTTGCTGAGTCCGTGTTGTCGACGGGCAGCTTCGAATGGACGGGTCTTTTCGTAACGTTGTTGGCTACGTTCGAGTACAGTGGTAGGTTCTGATGGCTCCTGCGATGATGCTGTTTGGCTAGTATTCGTCGTGGTGGTAGTGGTGGGATTGGTTGTCGCTGGAGCTGCTTTGAATGGAGGAGGCGCTCCTGGTTAGCTACACCTTTCTTCAAGTATTGTACCACTCAACAGACGGACTAACTGCAAGCAGAAAACAGGGTAGAAAGACAAACAGGAAACTCTCGAGGTCGAGGATACGAAAAAGAAAACTTACGTTCGGTTGCTTTGGGCTTTGTGGCCGCTTTGCTTTTGGGCGGCATTGTTTATGAGGTGGTTGCTAAGGGGGAAATGGTGGGGTCTTAAAGCGGAACGGGGACCTTGCTGAACCCATTGATTTGCGGTCGTCGGATTGTGATAAGATACAAACATAAGTGACGAGAACGTCAGAAGCCGATGGCGTATTGAACAAAACAATCGCTACTTCCAAGCTAGCACAATACTTAAAACATCATATGCACGGGATTATCATGATCTTCATGGTAACCGCAAACATCGCTTGTCGCCCTTTTTTTTTCTCTCCTGACTATTCCTTCTGCTGTACTTATCCCAAAAGGTGCCCCTGAAGTACATAGACTAGTACCTTTGTTACTTCCCGCTCAGTCACTTCACCTCCTCCTCACCAGCGAGCAACTCCCTCATATTGCCTTCCAGACAATCCTTTAGTATATACACCTTATTAAATAGGTAATACTCATTACGTAGTAATCTTTCCACCTTCACGCCCAGCAAGAATAGAACGCGATATGTACAACTGAAGTGAGGAAGTTTAATAGGGGAATTGCCTCCTGCTGCCAGCTCCTTTTAGGTATCGTGGGATGAGAAACCCTCAACACCTTGCCTGTCATCCCTTGCTTGCCTGCACACAAAAACATGGGACGGGCTCTATTACCGTCCAACCCATTAGTCCCGGTTCTCAACCCTCCAGAACTTCCAGCCCTCTCGCTCGCCCCGGTCACCGTGTACACCGACAAGCTTCTCAAGCGCCTCGTTACTGTCCGCGCTGAGGAACTTCTCAAGGTCAATCTCCATGCCGCCCTCCTCGTCCTCATCCATGCCGTTCTTCAGTACAGCCGGCCAAAGCACGCCAACACCGTCGCTACCAAGTGTTGTCTCGAACTTGGAGTACCCCTCCTCATCCAGCTGCTTCTCCAGCTTATCGAGCTTCTCGCGCGGCACATTCGGCCGCAGAAGCGTGATGGAGCATCCGCCACCGCCCGCACCAGTGAGTTTCGTCCACCCGATCCCCTCATGATCCACAAGCTCGCGCACGCGCTCCAAACGGGGGTGCGACACGCCCAGCGATACCAGCAGGCCGTGGTTGATGGTCATCATCTCGCCCACCTTGCTCAGGCTCTCCTCATCCTCCGTGTTGAACCCTTGCTCCTCAATCAGCTGCGCAGAGCTGTGCGTGACCTGGTCGATGGCGGTCAGGATCGTGCCCACCAGCTGCGGGTGCTTCTTCTTTAGCGTGGCCACCTTGGCGACCTCATGCGCTGTTGACTTGGCCGTCCTGGTATCTACGAGGAGCAGCGGGAGCTTGGGAAAGTCCCACAGGGGCCGCACGGAGGGTGGCTGGTTGTAGTCTGTCCGTTGGAAGACAACCGCCTTGCCCTGTGTTGATACCGTGTTGTCCACGCCCGACGGGTTGCCGTGGATGAACATCTCATAGACAAATGCCCACCGGTTGATGCGCTCGATTTGTAGCCTGGCCTCCTCGGGAGGCTGGTCGGGATGGGGACCGGACAGTGTCCGAAGCTGGAGAAGGAGCGCTGCCGACAAGCAGACGGCAATGGTAGCGCTACTGCCCAGGCCGGCTCCGATGGGAATCGTCGAGCGCAATGTGTACTGGCAGCCGGGGAACGACTGCGAGCCGAGGGAGAGGAACATGTAGAGGAAGGAGCCGGCCGAGTTCTGGTGCACCTTGCGGATGTCGGCGGGCTTGTCTATCGAGACATCGGCGAGGAAGGGTTGTACGGCGTCAACGAGTTCTTGGTCGATCTCGGTGACGAGGCTGTAGTAGTACTTCTTTTTCCCTGGTTGCTGGAAGATCTTCCATGGGAGCTCGTCGATATTCCACGAATGATCGAACTCGATATCGGGGAACTTCAGCGTTACAGTTCTCTTAGACTTGGAAAGCGTGTTGACGAGCAGGTAAGACCGCAGGGAGATGGCGGCAGCAATCGCAGCCTAAAACAGAAACAGCTGTTAGCCTCTGATGATGTTTACCCCCCTTTTCTGACACCCATACGAACTTTGCGCCCACTCAACATACCTTGCCGTGAACCACAGCGTGCTCTCCAAACACAATGACCTTTCCTGGCGCCGAGACCATGAAAGTCGGCATCATAGGACTGGATTTTTTGCGCTCCATCTTCTTTCGTATGGGTGTTATTGTGCCGCTGGTAGGAGAGCCCCCGTTGACGGAGCTGCTGGCGCTTTCTTGGATGGTCACTCTGAGACCACCATTGCTGGTGTTTCCGTTGACGGCTTCGCTCGCACCGCCGTTTATGTGTTGGTCTCCTTGCTCGGACTCGAATTGGAATCCATTGACTCCGTTGGGTTCTTGCTCCGCCATGGTTGGGTGGTTTTCTTTGTGTGTATGTAGTACGTAATCGACCCGAGCGACCCTCGGTATGTGTTTGCGACACCAACGCCAACAACAATGCTAAGCGGGAGGGGTCCTTCAAAGAGGGACTATATGTACAGATCCGGCGCAACTGGTTGAACTGTGGAATCGCCAACAGGTATGATGGCTGAGTACTAGTTCACGTTGAGGTAGAACTGTGCCGTGGTGCTGAGGTGATGAAGAGCGAGTCGGCGTGGCCGTGAATCAGCAATAAAGGCAACCGAAGCTGCCTAGATAGGGTAGAGGTATGTAAGATATTGGAGCCCTAAAGGAATTGGGGGACTCGAGAGGACAGATAGGTCCACGAAGCAAGTGAGGGTATCGCGGCGTAGGTGTGGTGGTGAAGCAAGCGGGCGAAACGGGGGTTGCTGATATACTGCCGATCTTTTTCTTGCTTTCGGAGTCTGCAAGGTCCAGACGACGGATGTTATGCGGAGGCTGCGGACGAGGGCGATTGGTGTTCCTGATACGCCAGATGACCACAAGTTACACAAGGTGACAAGCCCCAGGACGTTTGCGATGCAAATAATCTTGCAGACGTGCCGTGTTGAGGTTGCGCAAAGTCAGAGTTTGAGGTTGGATGGCGTTGTCAATTGGTGTTGACTTGGGTTGATTGGGTGCCGAGCGAGGGGTGCCAACTTGTGATTGAAGCAACTGCGGGCGGAGAGTGTGTAAGAAAGGGGCCCCGTTACGTGGGGAAAGGGGGTCCGGAGTCAAAGCGATAAAGCCAGAGAAGCTTTTATGTACACCAGCAGAGAGAGGTCGGTGGGTTCTAGATATCTTCCCTTTTTTCCCTATCCCTATTCAACAGCAACGGTGCCTGATGCCATTCTTGTTTTTTCCCTGCTGTCCGCTACAACCGAAACTATCTACGCCTAATCAAAACTCTTTGCCATTGGAAATTCCAGCCCGCACGCCGAAGCCGCTACTTTCCATACAGAAAAGGGGTTGTCATCATGGACCTTTATTGACAGGGGGGCTTCTAGCTCTGGATTTCCTTCTCAAAGCCGTTGATTGGCGCTTTCCGGCCTTCTGGATTCTCAACACAACGCTAGCTTCCGGTGAACTGGACAACGCCTCAAACAGGGAGGGGCAGAGGGGGGAACATCGGGAGATCACAAAACAACAGGGGCTTTGGACAAGGGGAGCTTCTGCTGCTTCAGGCTCCTCACTCAACTGACAACTGCCCCATCGTCAGTCGAGTCTGGACTGCAACAGGCAAAAGAAAGCGTGGCATCACCCAGTATCTCTCTTGGTTCTGCAGGATAAACAAAACACCAGGGTCTTGGAGAAGAACAACGAAGAAAGTCCACAAGTCTGAATCCTTGCCGTTTCCCAACTGCCCTAGACCTAGGGCTAGACCACGCTTGTTGTCGAAGCTGTGAATTCCAATCGACAAATGTCAGGTGGTTACCTGGACTTTTCCTGTTTAGACTCGGTTTGTTGGGTTCATTCCTGGCTATATTCTACCTAGATGAGCTAGGGTAATGACGAGGGCTTCAACTGCGTTTCGACATGTTTGTCGATGTGCATAGGTATATGAGTTGGCAATATGCACCGCAACCCGAAGACTTTGGAGATGCCCGATTTACAAAGATCGTTGTGCCATTTGCCGAGAACTCCCGCGGTAACATCTCCGACATCAGCAGGGATCTTTTGTGAAGATGATTGTAAACTTATCATCGCATCCAAGCTTTGTAGCATAGTTGCTGCTCATACACTTTGCGCGGGTGACGACCGGCACAGCTCCCATTGACGTTGAATCACAGAGCATCATAATGGACATGATCTGAAGGATGTGGTAAACATGGACGGCACGATTCCTGGAAAGGTGCATATAATCCATGGAACGCCCAAAGTGTGTCGCGTATGAATACGAATTCCGAAGCAGCCTAATTTGTATTTCCTGTTGCCGGGATGAATGAGACTATAAAGTGAACTTTAACCACTACACGCATATGTTGTTACCAAGTTCAGAATTTGCTGCATTGCAAAGCGTTGAGGCCCTGAAGCTCATACTCACACACCGGCTTTACTGCAAAGGCATATCTCAACAATGACCGTCACCGAGATCGCCATCCTCCGCGTTCACGCCGGGGTCACCGACTCTACCCTCCGAGACACCCTCGGCGGAGCCACTCCTATCCAAGAGGCATGGCACGCCCGCACTTTTCCCGATCGCCCCTCTTCCGCCTCGGCACGGGCCGTAGCTTGTTTCCGAGGGATCAGCGACGAGACGCAGATAACTATCACAACAAACTGGGGCTCCGTGGAGGAGCATTGGCAATGGATCCTCAGCGACGACAACAAGCAGCTGATGGAGGGTTCAAACTTGACCAAGATCATCGCAAACGAAGGGCCGCCCAACCAGTCAGGCGGACTCGGCCTTTTCCACTTGGATACCGACATCTTTGGTAATAGCCATGCTGCTACCAGCAAAGACACAATTGCGCTCCTCGATAGCCCGGTCATCGGTCTTGAACGATTCGTTGTCGACGCCGAAAAGAAGGAGATATTTGCCGAAACGCTCGAGAAGGTGAAGGCCAGCATGGCAAAGGTCGTACAGCCTCATTTGGTCAAAAGCGGGCACGTTGCCGATCGTGAGGCGGATGGCGAGGAGTTCATGCTGGTTTCCGGGTGGTCCTGTGTCGAAAGTCATACGCAAGAGTTCGCTGCGTCGTCCGAGTCGTTCCTGTACGGTCAGCTTGCTGGCATCGCTTCGTCGGTGGAAACACAGCACTACAGGCGATTCCTGTAGTGCCTCTCTTGTCACTCAGACACTTGGTTGGAAAAATGCGCGGGTCTCGGGTCCTA
The DNA here is from genome assembly GCF_033870435.1 of Sordaria macrospora. Lineage (NCBI taxonomy): Eukaryota > Fungi > Ascomycota > Sordariomycetes > Sordariales > Sordariaceae > Sordaria > Sordaria macrospora. The sequence goes on along the minus strand of NC_089372.1, from coordinate 4,332,150 downwards.
AAAATTGGTCGCTCATGAATGTGTATTCAGACCCTCTGCAAGGGGTTGGTTTGCGGTCGCTGAGACCTTGACAACTAAATAGTCATCGCGTTTCTCTGAAGACCTGTCCGCAACTGCTCCCGCAATTGCTCCTGTTCCCAATCCCATGAAGGTTTCCCCCGATCCGAGAACGCCGTCTTAGTTCGCGAGAATTAAATGTCCAGCACCAGAACCAGGCAGTTGAAATCGTCATTCATTCGCTTCCCAGTCGCCCAAAAGCAGCCATCATTTCCTCATTGTCGGGAAATTTAAGCAGTCTGCTTCTTGTTGCGCTTAGCAACGTCGGCGATGGTGAGGGCTAGGTTGGCATGTTAGTTCCATCATTCTCTCGCAGCTATCCTTCGTTGTCCATCTCTTCCTCTCGATCAGATATTCAGGGTCGGGGAGAGCGTACAAGGAGGAAGGGAAGCCTTGAGCTTCTCAGCCTTCTCGGAGTCCTTGAGAACAAGGGTGTACAGGTACTTCTGGCACCTGACCTTGAACTTGATCTGCTGGGTGGACTTGTTCTTCTTGATCCGGGCGGCTGTAGGTTGAAAGCGACTCTGTTAGAATTTCGTTCGGTTTTCGCGATGGTGTTTCTCGGACAGGCCCTCAGCCAAACATACCGGAAGCGTCCTTGCGCCGGCAGATCTCGATGAACTGTGATTGAAACGAAAGTCAGCAAAGAAGTCCCAATTGCAGCAGACATGCACAATTTCAGCATGACGACGTACCTTCTTGATATCTCCGATTTCCTGAGGCATTTTGGCGACTTGGTGCTGGACTTCCCGTACTTGTGGTGACGACGACAACGGAGTTCAGGAGCGTGGATGAATTTTAGGTACTATGGAAATAATTTTGTGTGGGTTTGGGGCCTGGGCGGTGCGAGTGGCTTGGCGGGGGTGCGTGCGGGCAATGGGCCGCTAACGCGATGCACCCTTGTTTCCGCTGTCACTTCTCCCAAATCACACATGCCGGCGTTAGCGCAAGCTCCAAGTGTGGCTGATGCTGCACTTTTGGGGAACTGCTTTTCACTTTGGCAGACGCTGTGACGCAGGAGCTCGTGTGGCGTCGACTCACCTCAATCCAACGAACAGTCACCGTTGGACCATCTGGAACATCTGATTGCGAAAGTTCGCCTTGAAGCTCGGTCGCAACTCGTGGAGGCCTTTCGAGGACACGATTTCAATTTGTGTACCCATATAGTATATAACCAGAAATCAATCACGCGGTCTTACCTAGAGCTTCTTTTTGTTCCAGATCAAGTGCCACCTCATCAGCCAACTTAGTTTGGGCGTTAATGTTTAACAGCGCGCCTACCCCTCTTGCCTAACCACCACTTACAAGACAATCCCCTTCCGAACTACTTAAACATGCCCACGCCACTGGATAAAGCTTTGAGATCACGAGTGAGTTTTATCTCTTCACCACAACTCAACATACCGAATCAATCATGCTTGTCGAATCTTTGCTGATAGTTTCCGCGAGCAAGAACGCATTTCTCGGTAAGCTTCTTGTTCAACAGTTGGCAGTCGACCGAAACATTAACTAACCCCACATAGCGTTCGCCGGCATCGTGACGGGAGTCGCCGCATGGTCTATCTGGGGGAGCGACGTCTTCCCTCAAGACCAGTCCGACCCCAAGGGCAATCCCGAGGAATGGACTCGCGAGGAAATGCGCAGATGGCTTACACTGGTGAGTTTCCGTGCTTAGTTACAAGCAGACAAATAACCCGAAGTTAATGTTGGGAGCTAATTGTTATCATCTCCAGCGTAATCTTCATCCACAAGAGTCGGACACCCGGGAGCAGCTACTGGAAAGGATACAAGCGAACATGAGAATCCCAAGAGAGTGAGATGTGGTACTGGAGGAAATGGAGGGTCCCGAAAAGCTCAAAAGCCCCACGATGTTTATACCCTTTGAAGAATACCTAGCATGCATTCAATTCTATGTTTCTATGACGGTGCTCCCCTAGTGGCAAGTCAGCGATGGTAAGGTCAGCCGGCGCTCGTAACGTTCTGTTCTCCTATCATACTTGCCATCCTCGTGATCCCGACCGCCGAGTCTATGAGCATAAACCGAGGAGACCAAGCGATATACCTCCACACAGATAGTTAGAAACCATCTTGATGTCAACAACAAACACTGTTTACATCCGAGAGTTCGTAGGGTAACCCGGCAACTGCATTGGAGACACCACGCTGCGCTCGCGGGGAACCTCTACGACAAGACTTATCGATAAGGATGACTATGTGGGGCGAGTCCAAAATTAACCCAATCACCATCTGTCAATCAACTGTGTGGCTGCGCCATACGTAACGGTACGTACCTGCAAGGAAGCTTCAAGCGGAACTGGAGCAAGGACAGGTTGTTGTTACTGTTTGTACCTTGCTGGCATTGTGCTTATAACCAATGCGACGGACAATCTGACACGGTCGTTTGACTTTCATTGTTCCAACAAACATCCATTTTGCGCATTCGGCGGCGCCTCAAGTAGACACGCCCTTATTGCGCGATGATGGAGTTTCTTCAGGTACGTTCTGCCAATTCACCCTTCTCTAACATCCAAGGGGAGCATCGGCTAACATGGCACTCTCCAACCGACAGCGTCTCGCGAGGTTCCTCGACCGGCCTCTCTTCCCCTGGAAGAAGCTGATCATCGGTTTCTCTCTCGCCAACTATTTCATCGAAGGTGTCCTCGGTTATCGTCAGTATCAGGTCCTCAAGAAGACGAAGGTCCCCAAGGTGTTGGAGCATGAGGTGTCCCAGGAGGTCTTCGACAAGAGTCAGGTACGATATCATCCCCCAGCTACGGGCCAACCGGCTATGGTTTCTAACACACATATACATATATAGGCATACGGGCGCGCCAAGGCAAAGTTCGAGTTTTTCAGCGGTATCTACGGTCAAATCCAAAACATCTTGTTCTATCAGTTCGACGTCCTCCCGAAGCTATGGTCATTCGCCGGCAACCTCCTCGTTCGGTTCGCGCCAGCCCGGTTCTCGGGCGAAATCTCGCAATCTATCGTCTTCGTCCTGTCCTTCGTTGTCATCTCCCAGATCCTCTCGCTGCCGACTAGCCTCTACCACACTTTCGTCTTGGAGGAGAAGTTCGGTTTCAACAAGTCGTCTGCCAAGCTATGGATTACCGACAAGATTAAGTCCCTCTTCTTGACCTTTGTGCTTACGCCTCCGATCCTCGCCGGATTTTTGGCTATCGTGCAGAAGACTGGAAACCAGTTCTTCTACTATCTCTGGGTTTTCGTCGCTGGTCTCCAGGTGGTCATGATCACCATCTACCCCATCTTCATTCTGCCCCTGTTCAACAAGCTCTCTCCCCTTGAGGAGGGCGAGCTCAAGAGCAGCGTCGAGGACCTGGCCAAGAAGCTCAAGTTCCCTCTCTCCGAGTTGCACGTCATTGATGGCAGCAAGCGCAGCGCCCACAGCAACGCCTACTTCTTTGGCATGCCCTGGAAGAAGCACATTGTCATCTACGATACCTTGATCGAGAAGAGCGAGACCCAGGAGGTTGTTGCAGTTCTTGCGCACGAATTGGGTCACTGGAAGTTGGGTCATACCACTAGCCTCTTTGGCATCTCCCAGGTAAGCGGATGCTCCTTTGTTGTCGTTTCCGCTGTTTGCCATGAATTGTGACTAACAATGCACAGGCCCACTTCTTCGCCATCTTCTCCCTCTTCTCCGTTTTCATCAACAACAACTCCCTCTATGCCGACTTTGGTTTCCACACGGTGCACCCTATCATCGTTGGATTCCTTCTCTTCTCGGATGTTCTTGGCCCTACCGACACCCTCATCAAGCTTGGCATGAACGTTCTCAGCCGCAAGTTTGAGTTCCAGGCCGACGAGTTCGCCAACAAGCTTGGTTACAATGCCGAGCTCGCTCGCTCCTTGATCAAGCTCCAAATCCAGAACCTTAGCACCATGGATGCCGACTGGTTGTTCGCCACCTACCACTTCTCACACCCCATCCTTACCGAGAGACTGAAGGCTCTCAACTGGCAGTCCACCGGAAAGGTTGAGCTCAAGGAGAAGGCCAAGGAGGTCGATGAAAAGACTGATGTTGCTACTGCCACTGGGCGGGATGAGCTCTAAGTTGGGGTAGGGATATGGAAGTGGGGGTGTTGAGGAGGAATTGAAACAAAGCTGGGATGTGGTCATCACAAGCGGAAGGATATCATACCCATCAGTAAAAGAGTACCCTACTCTACGTTACCTTTGAATTGTCATTTCATAGAGAAGCTAGAAAGAATCTATTGCCAATTACTGGATAGTCCTTCCACTATGAACCATGGTTTTCTTTATGCTATTCGCCGTCAATCTGCCCTGCGTTGATCTTGAATGCTACGACCTTGTGAAGCCGTGACGGGTTGCGGTAGGACATATACACAACCCTAACCCTCAAAGTTATTCCACAGCAGCTGGCAACCGGGTGCAAAAAGCCTCCCCGGACCCCGGCCGATCAATCGAACTTTGGACGGAGCCGATCCAGCAACCGCGCCCGCTCGTCGCGAACCACCCCCATAGGATCCGTTCCCGAAACAGTTGTTGTTCGTCCCGGCGCATTCGGCCTCGCCCGGTCCTGATTTCACCCCGCATTTCTTCGACGTCAACCACCAACACCACCACCACACCGGCGACGACCACATCTGCCGACAAGATGTCCAGAATCTTCTCGTCGGTCCTCCAGGCCGCTTTCAGGCCGAGCGCTTTCCTCCCCAAGACTGCCACTCGGTACGTTTAACCGTCTACTGCGCGCCCTACCATTTGCTTTCCTTCATTCCGCATACCTCGCCTACCTCACACAAGTCCTCCACACTAACCCATGTGCTATGAATTTCAATCCAGTTCCTTCTCCATCCTCCCCTCCCTCCGCCCCACCTTTTCTTCTCCCAGTACCACGACGATCGTCTTCCGCGCTCCCCAAGCCATCACTGCGCCCTCCGCTTCCTCCAGTGTCACCACCGGCCTTGATGGCGAAGTCCTCGACGTCCTCTCCGCCTCCTCCTTGGTCTCTTCCCACCCGGCCCTTTCGGGACTGGGCTCCCAGATCCGCTGCGGCCCGCGCCCGACGATGAGCGGCGCGACAAGGCTGGTGCAGAAGCGCAGACACGGGTTCCTGAGCAGGATCAAGACCAAGAACGGGCAGAAGACGCTGAAGAGGAGATTGGCTAAGGGGAGACTGAGGTTGAGTGCTTAATTTGCACTTGGCTCTTTCTATTTGAGGTGTTGAGATGTTGAGACGTTGGACCTTCGACGGTTTGAGTAGGGGAGGGGAGGGGAGGGACGGCAGCCAGTATGGGAGGCAAGGGAAGCAAAGGAGGCAATGGACGCAAAGGATGCAACAGGGAAAGGAAACGGAGGGAATTGCAGGAATCCGAAATCGAGCGAGGCTTGCCCGTCCGTTCATCCGTTCGACTACCCATACATTTTCCACTTTCTCCTGTTGAGTTTGGCTCAGCTGGTACTCAGCTGGTATACGACTGGACCGACCGACCGACCGACCGACTCTTCCGCTTCTTGAAATTGGAATTACAGACCCAGCCAGCCAGCCAGGTCACGAAGAGGTGGTTGGTTGGTTACATGGGCAGAAGGAAGAGGAAGAGGGGGGGCCAAACTTCCATACTTCGGATCGTTTCGACCTGACATCTACGACGGGAGGAGCATAGCGAGCGAACGAAGAACCCACGCAGACGTTTTATGGGAGGGGGGAACCGGACTCAAAAGCTTGGAAGCTTGGTCAACCGTGGAGAATACCTACTGGAATGCTGGGACGTCACTGTATTACAGCCGCAGACGAGGCCAGAACGAACCACACGAACGAGCTCTGTTAAGGTGTCTGACTTTGTGTCTGCACTCTCTCAATGGTCCATCGAATGGTAACCGAATCTCATCTCAGCCTTTACCTCACATTCCTCCCTGTCTTTTCCTTTCCTCTCTTACCCATTAGGTGAAGGAGAGCACTTGTATATTATGAAAAATACGACCTGTTATACCCACCCATCAATCACTCAAAGTTCTTTGCCCACCTTTGCTACATGTCTTTTCCACCTGACAGGACTTAGGAACTATATATCATACACATGATGACTTTCGGGACGGAATTCTGGGCGCAAGCGAGCAATTTTTGTGCAAATCTATCCGTTCTATCTATGCAATCCGACGTACCTACCGTGGAGGTTGACTTCGAACTCTTCAGTTCTTTCTATTTAGTCCAGATGTTACTTTGACTGCCAAGTGGCAGTTCTCAGAGATATTCTTCGAAATCACGTCATAAGACACCAAGGTATCCCAAAAAAAAAAAAAAAAAAAAAAAAAGGAAAAAGGTGATTTCACTGGGGTATCATTGCTACTATCCCAAAAAAAAAAAAAAAAAAGCTATCTTCCAAACTTTCCGTCCTTCACAAGAGTTACCCCTTATTTTACTTTATTTGGTTCTCACAATCTCCACGTTTAAGCCTCGGTCTCCAGGTTGTTGCTGTTGACATAGTCAACATCCTCAGCAACCCACGTGTTCAAGCGAGCCTCGAGCTCCTCATCAGAGACGTTGGAGGCAGCAACGTTAAAGTCGTCCCTCTTCCAGTTGAAGCCACCAGCTGAGCAGTCCGCGATGCCGCCGAAGTAGTCGAGGTGGTCATCAACCTCCAGACCAAGAGTGCCGGCGTTGCAGCTGATGCTGGCGTATCCGGTGCAGATCTTGACCTGGCTGGCAGTGGGCGAGGGGACCTTGAGCCACCACTCGGGGGAGGTGTGGCGGTAGTTGAAGACGATGGGAGGAAGACGGGGCACGGGGTCCTTGTCGTGGGTGACGCGGTACTCCTCGCCGGACTGGCTGGTGGTGAAAGCGGCGAAGGCCTTGTTACCGACGCGGGGCGAGCCGAAGGTATAGAGGTCGGCGGTGTAGCCGGCCTTACGGAGGTAGGCGGCGGCAACGGTAGCGACGGCACCGCCGAGAGAGTGGCCAGTCACACCGATGCTGTAGCTGGGGTAAGTGGCCTTGGCGGACTTGACGGCCGCGGTAACCTTGGTCGCAACCTCCTTCCAGGCGGTGTAGAAGCCGGTGTGGACGAGACAGCCGCTCACGAGGTCACTGCAGGAGGACTGGACGAAAACGACGCTGGATGGATGTCAGCTGAGGCCCTCCTGTGGTACAGGATACGGACTCGGTGTTCGACTTACTTGGCAATCCAATTGCGGACTGAGGAGGATCCCCTGAAGGAAACAGTGATAACCTTCTTGACAGGGTCAACCGAGACGACGCCGCGGATATCAGTGACGGTACCCCTTTTTTGACTTGTTAGAAGCTTCATTATCAGGACTGTGTCTGTATGGAGCCTCTTACTGGAAAGAGGCAATCGTCTTGGCCTTGTTGCTGACGAGGGTAGGGCAAGCATTGCTGGAGCAAGCGATCAGAGCGCCGGCAGCGTTGTTGCTGTTGCAATAGCTGGTGGCAGCTTGCTCAGCCCAGTAATCGAGCTTGGTAAGCTCGCTGGCGGTGACAGTGACTGGAGAAGGCTGGTTAGCTTCCGGTGCATATCATGAGGTGGTGTAGTTGTCGTGGACTTGCCTCTCTTGGCCACCTGAGGGCTCGTTGAGGGCGCCGCCAGACCGGTGGCCGCCAGGGCGGAAGCCAAAAACAGAGATGCCTTCATCTTGAGTTGGAGAGATGGGTATTCCAGAGAGAAGAGAAGACAGTCCACGGGATCCGGCCCTTGCGAGAATCAGGAGTAACACTGAACCTGTGCCTGCTGCAAGGGAGAGTCGAGAAGGGAGACAGCGGGCACGTCGTGATTTTTATACTCAACACCATCACCAGCCGAGACACCATGTGGCCGTCCGTCGAGAAAATAGTGAAGAGGGGACAAACATCCCTTCCACCGCGCGGCCCTCCATGGATCCAACCACCCACCCACACTGCTTACTCCCTTCTCCCTCCCGATGTATCGTCAACCAGGATTTTGTCTCAATTCCTCCGCAGAGATGGAGGGCGGCCAGGATCGACTGGGTAAGGTTCGGGGACATTGGGCCAGGAACACGGCAGCTAAGAGCCAAACAATGCGGAGACTAGTTTAGTCTCGCTAAGCACAAATGGGCCGGACTCGTTGGACCGGGACAAGATCGTCAACGGAGCTAAGCATTGGAGAGGAGTGGGTGCAGTACGAGGGTGGTCGAGAGACACACTTCTATCAACTGTCAAGAAAGTCGTGCTTCCCGTGTGTTACCCCTCCCACGCCTCCAAACCGCAGCCTGGGCAAGAACACCCACCGCACACCTTGTGTCGTTTCCCTAATGACCACGAAGGAGATCATCCTCTGACCTTCCACACTCGGGGTTAGAGGCACGGCGGTCTGGTGGTTAGCACAGCCGCCAAGTTGTATAGCGCTCCTGTAGGTGCGGTGGGAATGGGAAGGAGGCCAAGGAGAGGAGGGCACTAGAGGAGAGTATACTGAAGGCTAGAAAGATGTGATAGAGATCAGTGTGTTGCAGAGAGCACTAGGGGATTTCGGTCAAGTGATCATCTTGATACTAGTTTAGAACGTTCCCCTGCTATTCTAAACTGTACACTAGGCCGGACCCTCCAAGAGTATCCAAGAGCGTCCAAGAGGGTACCGGGACCGCAGCCACGTGCACCGTGAGAGATCAACTTTGGTCAGATCGGGCCGTATAAGTGCAGGGGTTGACTATTGTTATCAGGCTCGTCAGGGTAATCCGAGTATTCGTGCTGGAGCAATTGGGGAAGTACAACGTAATATGGTAGCGTCCGCGGCTCCAAGTTTGCAACGTGATGAAGAGAAGACGGTTGAGCGGCTCCGGATTCTGCATCAACGACCGACTCGAGTTGCACCAGGTGTGGTCGTCTTCTCGGTGCAGTGTTCGGTTTGGGAATACTTGGGGCTTCGTGATGAGGGGAATGCGGAGGAGAGAAGCTTCGGCACTTGACCGGCCAAGGTTGAAAAAAGAGTGAAAAGGGAAAGGTGGAATTGGAAGTGAGGTGTAACCGCCGTTGATACCCTGAGAGAGTCCAAGTGGAACATCCAGGCAAGGTACCCTCGGCGGGAGATTGGACGATGGGGAAGAACGATGCAAGATGGAAAAAGGGAAAACATGACGAGTCATTCCCAAGAAGAAAAGGATGCAGCAGGACGCTGTGTAAGAAACGCTCCTTCCTTTTCTGGTTATTGTTCCTCTCGTTCTCTTGAAATGTGTGGACAAGAGTAAGTTTGGGGTTCCACTTTGCCGCGAAGGGCAACGACTTCCCGTTCAACAAACTTTCTCTATCGCAAACCTCCGCAAACTTTGCAACTGCAACAGAAACCCCGCAGACAACAACTGATAATTGGTGCCCAAACGAAACCCCAATGAAGGGTGAAATCGGTCGAGCAAGCCGAAGAAGTTGACAAATTGACAGAAAACTGCTACAGCAGGTGTAATAAGGTACGTGCCGCTTACGGCTGTCATGTGCAGATGACTGACTGACTCGGAGGAACAGGAGGAGACGGCGCCTCAAGGTCACGATTACACTTTCATCTCACGCCAAACCTCATTGTTCTTAGTAGGGACTGAGTGGTATAAAAAGTTCTTACTGACCCAAGATATATGTACCTCCAGCAAGTTAGTACTTGTACGCTAAAGGTCAGCCGACGAGAATGGGTCCTGAGATCCATCCAGGAGGCTACCAAACAAGCTGAGCGAACATTAGCAAAGTGCTTGATGGTGCGAAGGACCTCAAATTCCCCAACAACGACCATCACCACCTCAACGAGTCCAACGACCTCCTTGAGTGCTCGTGCAAGATGTTCATGCTCATATGAACGCGTGCCATCTCCGCCTTCCATCATCCGTCTTGTTCACAAGCTTGCCGTCCTACACCCTCTCCGTCAGCTTCAACATCGCTTCGCCTACCCGCACCCCCCACCACACCACACCCTCTTGGGCTTCACTGACGTATAACTCCCCTCCTCATGCTGGACGGGAATTTGTCCGCACCCGGTCGAGCCTGCAGCCGCTTACACCACCACCACCAAGGACAACCATCCCCAAGACCCCAAGCGAAGCCTTTGGCGAGCTTATAGTCAAGAGCAACTTGCGTCATTGTGCTGCTGCCCAACTCTCTGGCTTCTCTGGTTCTGGTTCAAGAGGTTCTTCGGTACATGTCCCGGCGCGACCTACTGCCACGGTCAAACCAAGGCCGTTGCCGACCGGTACCCTTGCCCCGTTGCCCAATCATAACCCCATGCTTTTCCCCGCCATTATTTCTCCGCATAAGGGGATCTCTGCTATAGCTCCGCTTACAGAAGGGATCAACAGGTGCATGGAATGGCTAAAAAGGGGCACTCCTCCAGTGAGGAATCCTCTCCGAATTGCAGCTTCGGCCAAGCATCTGTCCGAGTGACCTTTCTCTTCAAGCGGAGAGCATCTCGATTCTCTTCTCACTCTTGCCTCTCTTCCGACGTCCGATCTTGACTGTAGTGGAAAAAGCAATTTCATCGGAGGAGCTGGCGGCCAAAAACCTGTTCTGGATCTTCACAGTGGCTAGTGCTGCGACTGTGGTGGAAATTGGGTTACACACAGGCTTGCCTATCGGAGAGAAAACAGGTGCTCATCAGGAACCACCAGCGCTCCTTTCCCTTTTCTGGACACCATCAGTCAAACCGCGGGCTGGGCCGAACGGCATGTTCGTTCCTACGAAAAAGTGCAACTTGAAAGCTGAAAGTATTGCTTCAACATTCACCACCTCATTCAGTCGTCCTCTGTATCGATTCACGATACACAAGCAGCAGATTGGCACGCGAGCGGGTGGTGGAACGTGGTGGAATCGTCCGACGAGTCGGGTTCCACGTATTTGCTATGAATGGCAATCCGGCTCCAGCCTGTCATGCCTTGTGTCCTGTCATATCGTTCAGCGCATTCCATCGTCATGCCTATCCTCATTTGCTATACGTGTATGCGTACAGGAAATCCTCGTGCCTTCTCTGGGGTGTTCCAGGTAAAAGTTGATCGTTTAGCACTTGGCTGCTACTCTGTCCACAGGAGATCGCAGAATGTCCCCTGATCTTATTCGTGGAACCTCGTCAATATCCCCCGTCGGCCTCTCTTCTAGCAAGGTTTGAAGGGATGGAAACGCGGTACCGATAGCAGTCCAGGTATGGCCGAAGCCACTTGAAATGGAGGCACAAGAACGCCGTTTTTCATATTCTCTTATAAGTTACTAGACTCCCTCCAACGGGCCGTTGTTCCTCGCTAGGACATCCCTTTTCTTTCCGAACGCCTTCAAGCTGACAGTACCCGGACATCCGCAAGGGCATTTGTCAAGATGGCTGTCCGATCAAACCTTGTGTGGCTCACTCTCGCCTTGAGCCTTTTCGACCCTACATGTAATGCAGGTCCAGTACGCCAAAGGGAGGCCGTCCCGGATGGCTTCTACGCGGCTCCTTACTACCCAACGCCTTACGGCGGCTGGGAAGAGTCATGGAAACAGAGCTATGCAAAGGCGCAAGCACTGGTGGATAAAATGACTCTAGCGGAGAAGACGAACATCACGGGTGGAAGCGGTATCTTTATGGGTAAGTCCTCCGGGAACATTGTTACGAGTGCGGAACTGCGCTAACTGAGACACAGGGTAAGTAAATAAGAGTATCTACCATATCACTTGAGCACTTCTAACCATTGCACCAGTCCTTGTGTAGGAAACAGCGGTAGTGCATACCGAGTTGGCTTTCCTCAGCTTTGTTTGCAGGATGGTGCTCTCGGTGTGGGCAACACTGATCATAACACGGCATTCCCGGCTGGAATGACGACGGGAGCGACGTTTGACAAGGACCTTATCTATGCTCGTGCTGTGGCTATGGGTAAGGAGTTCCGCGGCAAAGGGGCCCACGTTTTCCTTGGTCCCTCGGTAGGCCCGTTAGGTCGCAAGCCTCTCGGTGGCCGCAACTGGGAAGGCTTCGGTTCCGATCCCGTTCTCCAGGGTATTGCCGGTGCCTTGACTATCAAGGGCGTCCAGGAGCAGGGTGTTATTGCTACTATCAAGCATTTCATCGGAAACGAGCAGGAGATGTATCGCATGTACAACCCATTCCAACCAGGATACAGTTCGAATATTGGTAAGTGACAACGGACGGACGGTTGATTGTACTGTCGGATTCTAACCAATTATTGTAGATGATCGTACCCTGCACGAGCTTTACGTAAGTTACCCATCACAAAACCCTCGATTTGTGAAGACTGACACCGAATTACCTAGTTATGGCCATTTGCCGATGGTGTCCACGCCGGTGTTGGCTCGGTAATGACATCTTACAACGCTGTCAACGGCTCGGCTGCTTCTCAAAACGCCTATATGACTAACAACTTACTGAAGGATGAGCTCGGATTCCAGGGTTTTGTCCTGTCGGATTGGCTTTCTCATCTTTCTGGCGTCGCATCAGCACTGGCCGGTCTTGACATGAGCATGCCTGGAGACACTCAGATCCCACTGTTTGGTGGTAGCCCTTGGAAGTTCCATCTTACGGAGGCGGTTCTGAACGGCTCAGTGCCAGTGGACAGGCTGAACGACATGGCTACCAGAATCGTGGCCGCTTGGTATCAGTTCGGCCAGGACAAGGACTTCCCGGCTGTTAACTTCCACTCATACGTATCGAGCGAAAAGGGACTTCTTTACCCCGGTGCTGTTCCGGCCTCGCCCATCGGTAAGGTCAACTGGTTTGTGGACGTTCAAGCGGATCATGCCTCCGTCGCACGCCAGGTTGCCCAAGACGCCATCACTCTTCTGAAGAACGACGATGATTTCTTGCCCCTTTCTACCAAGACGCCCCTCAGAGTTTTCGGTTCCGACGCCCGGGTCGATCCTGCCGGGCCTAACGCTTGCGGAAGCCGTGCGTGCAACAAGGGCACTCTGGGAATGGGCTGGGGCTCCGGCGTTGCGAATTACCCTTATTTCGATGACCCCATCACTGCCATCAAGAAGCGGGTTGAAGATGTCAAGCTCTACGACAGTGATAACTTCCCCCTCATTCTCTCCCCTTCGCCCACTGATGACGACGTTGCAATTGTCTTCATCAACTCCGACGCGGGCGAGAACTCGTTTACCGTTGAAGGCAACCATGGTGATCGTGACAACGATAAGCTCTCCGCTTGGCACAATGGCGACAAGCTTGTCCAGAAGGCTGCTGAGAAGTACAAGAACGTTGTAGTCGTTGTCCACACCGTCGGTCCCCTCATCGTGGAGCCCTGGATTGACCTGCCCTCCGTCAAGTCTGTCCTCTTTGCCCATCTCCCCGGTCAAGAAGCTGGCGAGTCACTCACCAACGTTCTCTTCGGCGACGTCTCACCATCCGGTCACCTTCCCTACTCCATCACTAAGAAGGAAGACGATCTCCCTGACAGCGTTTCCAAGCTCGTCAAGGAAATTATCGGCCAGCCCCAAGACACCTACAGCGAAGGCCTCTATATCGACTACCGCTGGCTCAACAAGCAGAAGATCAAGCCCCGCTACGCCTTCGGCCACGGTCTAAGCTACACCACCTTCAACTACACCGACGCCCACATCAAGCTCGTCAACGCCCTCTCCTCGGCCTTACCGCCCGCCCGCCAGCCCAAGCCCTCCGTCCCCGTCCTCTCCACGAAGATCCCCCCCGCCTCCGAAGCCTACGAGCCCGCCGGCTTCACCAAGGTCTGGCGCTACATATACTCGTGGCTGTCCAAGTCCGACGCCGACAAGGCCTACGCCGTCGGCATTTCCGACAAGTCCGGTTCCAAAACCTACCCCTACCCCGCGGGCTACTCGACGGTGCAAAAGCCCGGCGTCCCCGCCGGCGGCGGTCAGGGCGGTAACCCGGCCCTTTTCGACACCATCCTCGAGCTGGACGTGACTGTGCAAAACACGGGTTCCACGCACAAGGGCAAGGCGTCCGTGCAGGCGTACGTCCAGTTCCCTGCGGGCAGCGGGTACGACACGCCTATTATCCAACTGCGCGATTTCGCCAAGACGAAGGACTTGGCGGCCGGAGAGAGCGAGACGGTTACGTTGAGGCTGAGGAGGAAGGATTTGAGCGTGTGGGATACGCTGAAGCAGAATTGGGTGGCGCCCGGGGCCGAGGGCGATAATGGGAAGAGTAAGCGGTATACGGTGTGGGTGGGCGAAGGGAGTGATAAGCTTTTTACTAGGTGTTTTAGTGATACGCTGGTTTGTGAGAGGGGGGTTGAGCCGCCTGTTTAGTTCTAGGTTACGCTGTATGGTAAAAGTGGGGTTGTTTAACTATCGGTTTTTGATACTTGCTTGGTTGATGTGTTCGAGGTACCTACGGGTGCTATCTGTGTAAGTCTTCAAGTCTTTGGGGTGTGTAATCACCAATCTAGTTTGATGTAAATAGCAGAGTAAACAGGGAAGATAAGAGATTAAGACGTTATTTGTGATTATGGAGTAAGGTATTTAAACGCAAGACGCCGCCAGTCTATCCTTTTCTGCACACGGACAAGAGCTGTCTGCAGGTATCTATTCTGGATGTAAACAACATTAATCTCACTCGAGTGAAATTATGTTTCATTCGAAATCCGTTAAATACCAAGATTTGGCTCGACATTCCAGCCTTTCGTCAAGCTATCATCCATCTACTCTTTCACAGCCTCTTCACATCTTGATAGACGACAGTCTGAGCCAGGGAAGCGGGACTCCTTTAAAGTATCAGTCCATAACGAAGGAAGGAAGGCACAGATCAAACTCTGTTCTCATTAGGTCTGGCTTGCTTGCGGTGAGTCATTGGCTCCTTCCTTAGACGAGCTGGCAACCAGAGGATGGACAAGAGGGACCTAGCGGGAGAGGAGGCATTGGCGATTGAGCAGCGTGAAGAAACAAATCTTTCTGTATTGAAAGTATTGAAAAGATATCTTTCTCTTTGAAGATGTATTTCTTGTGAATGTTATCTGATCCCACCATCTTGTGTCGGGAATAATGCTTGATCCATCACTGCGCCTGTGGTCACGATGAAGTTCTTTTGTTCTTCCGCGTGTCGATGCAGCATCAGAAGTGCATCATCAAATAGGTGATTCGTCTCATTGTGTTCTTGTCGTTTTGGACTCAACTAGCACCGAGCACTGGCTGATACGGTGCTTATCTTTTATTTGACCACAGAAGCATGGGTCCGAGTCAGAGTGTGATTGTAGTAGTAAAGTTTATAAATATCTAAAAAAAGCTAGCAATAAACCCAACCCCCCCCCCCCCCCCCCAGCCGAAGAATGCTGTTTTGTACGCCTAGCTGGTTTGTGTTTGGTCTGGTCTGCCTGTCGTCAAATGCACAGAGAAACAGACAGACAGACAGAGACAGGAAAACCTCACAAAAGCCCAACCAATCTCACCCTTCGTTCGCCCGCCGTCCGTTGTCGCCGAAAATCAAACTAAAAAACTGACATCCGCCTGACCTAAAACCGAGACACAAAAATTTGTCCGACGCCTGTCTTGCTTTGTCCTAGTTCCTGTTCCTTAATCGCCTTCCGTCCGCTCGTCCGTCCGTGTATGTGTGTAAAAGCGTGCCATACGTCCGTCCATTGCATATGCGTTCCGTCGTCTTTCCATTGGGTATTGTATTGTCTTGGGTATCCCTTCCTCCATTCCTAGAGTAGTACAAAGAAAGTCGTAAACCGACATATGCATGTCTCCTCCTCTTGTTCTTCGTCTCTCTTTGTTTGTGGTCTGTGTATTGTAACAATACGTATAATATGTATGTATGAATGGTAAGGTTTTGTTTATGATTTGATAATGATTATAAAAAGGGATGGGATATCTGAATGCGAAGATGGGAAAAGACCAAGAGAGCTCCGGGGGTATTTGTTGACAGTAGAGAGAGAGTAAGAAAGTAGAAAGATCCCTGTAAAGATGCAAGTAATGATGATGATGAGAGGGGCGACCTTCACCGATGTGATGAGGTCAAGAAAGAAGAAAAATCGCAACATAGGGGAAGGAAACCGGCATGGATGTGGAAAGACCAGACTGGATAGGAGAGATCAAAGGAACGGACGGCATAAGACTTGATGTCCATAGCCCCATATGTCCCAAACGCTCTCCACCCGAATCAGGGCAGGGGTGATGACAAACTTGATGTGAAACCACCAGCATTCTCCGGGACAGCAGGAATGCAAACCTGCCCATGAACCCCTGAAACGCCGATCATCCTTACACATCAAGCTCGTTAACCCTTACCCACAAACCCCGTCGTCCGATTCATGCCGCTCACGTGTCTTCCCGCTCCCGTTCCGTTCCGTGTGCCATCCGGCATGCATTCCATCCCATCAAGGCAGCCCTCCCTGACGCTTGAAAACCCGTTTCGTTCCGCCAACCTTGCCCATGTCGCCGAACTTCCCATCTGCAAGAGCTGGCGGTTCCGACACTTTGCGGCTCATATTGGAGGCGTTCTGCACTTTAGCCTTCATATCCTCTACCCACGCCTTATCCTCCTCGCTCATTTCAATGTTCTTCGTCCGCGGGCCTGCCAATCCAAGCACAATCTCCTCATCGCCACGATGACTGAGGCGGGAGCTTGAGCGAGAGCGAGTCGAAATCGAACGGGAGCGGGCTGCAGCTGATGGGGGTCTTGGCGATGATGCGGCAGTCGCTTTACCAGCCGGGATGAAGGGCGTTCTAGGAGTCGCTTTGGGTGTTCCGGCGTTCTCCTCGCTTGCTTCCGCAGACTTTCTAGTCTTGCGGACGTTCAAGGGAGTATCGGGAGGGGATTGTCGATCCTGGTTAGACCGTCTGGATGGCGGCCGAGTGGGTGAGCTAGAGCCACCGGCTCTTACACGAGGCAGATTGACCTCCACCTTGCCATCTAGCACGACGTTTCGGCGATGGTGACTGGCGAAAACCCTCAGATACTCGCCCAAATCGGCCCATCCACCACCAACTCGTACCATGACCCGTTCGCCATGCTCGCCAACGCATCTGATGAACAGCTTGATAGGGGCATCACCATTGTTCCTCGTAAGGTGGTAGATCTTGATGTCACGATGGCTGCCGCGGTGGCGTTGTCTGGAACTGCGGGAAGGCGCCGGGGCAAGCGTAAAGGAGGGTGTCCCGGCACGAGAGGACAAGGTAGACCTCGTCGACAAGCTGGACTGACTCCGGTTTCGCAGCTCCGGCTTGGATGACTTCCTGTTTAGCGCAGTGAAATCGGGAGGATTCAAATTAATCGGCGAGGGTTCAGAGGTGAGGCGGATCTTAGCCGGCACAGACTCCAAAATCTCACTAATTTGCTGCTGGAGCTGATCCAACTTTTCTTCCGAATTTCCAGCACTAGACTTGGATGGGCTTCCGTCCTCATTGATACCCGATGAATCAAAATTCGACTCGTCAAAGTCCGGCAACTCCGCCACAGTTGGCATGTCGTTAAACCCGCGCGACAATGACCTGAGCCTTGATTTCGATCGGCTGAAGCGTGGAGGAGAGCTTGGCGGGCTGACATCCCGCGAAAGACTGCCGTCAAGATCCTTACTCCGTCTTCGAGAACGATCCGGAGTCTCCTGCTCGAGTGCACGATTTCCAAACACAATGGTTGAAGTGGTGGAGAAGTTGCTACCGCGTCTCGAGCGGGGGAAGCCAGGGAGATCATGCTCGACGCTATCATCGAAGTCGAAGTCCGAATCAAAGGGGTCCAGTTCGAAATATTCGCCATCGGATGTCGCATAGCTCAGACTGGAGGAATGAGGCCTGGAGCCCTTCATACTAGCAACAATATTAGGAGATGGCATCATCCCTGGTGCCGGAGCTTCGTCGATATCAGATCCGTCAAATCCGCCCACAGAACGATCTTCTGCGGGTAGGCGCTCTTCACTGGTTTCGGGTGCTGCAGTTTCGTCCACAAAGGTCCAAGAGTCGTTTTCTCCCTTCTCGGCGTCATTCTCGTCAATTCCGTCCAGAGGAACATGGACTTTGATTAGGGGAGGGACATCGACGTTCGTCTGTTGTTGTTTGCGTTCATCCAAGTCCAGCTTGGCAGTGGTATCGCTATTAATTGGCGCAACAATCTTCAAATCTGCTTGTTTGATCTTGAGCTCGCAAGCAGCAACCCATTCGCCATACTGCTTCTCTAGAGACTCTACTCGGTCCAGCCATTCGTCAGGAAGCGTGTATTCCCATCCTTCCAGATTGTCAAGCATGACGTCTAGGTCGCGACCGGCCTTTGCGACTTTCTTCTCCAGTACTGACTTCATCACGTTGAACTCGGCCCATGATAGCGGCGAAGGCGGCCTATTCGGTATCGCGCGAGCATTGGAATCCAACCCAGCTACATTCCGTCCAGACTGAAGAGCAATTTCTCCATCGGCGAGAGTATCCAGGAAGGCGGGAACCCTCTTCAGAACAAGCAATCGAATGCTCCAGGAGTTTAGGAGCCTGCTAAGACGAGCCAAATTTGGTAGGGTTTGCATGATAGTGGCCGTGAGAAATGCCGTAAGGTCGTCCATGTGGGCATAGCTTGGGGGAGATCGGTTCGAGCCCAGGATCGGGGAGCCGGATGTTGATAGCGGGACAATATGGTTGCGCAAAACATGGTTCTTGATTTCCTCGATATCGATTTCCTCCATGCTCTTGTAGATCTCCTCCACACGCTTCTCATATCGGGCAACCTCAGTAGCAGGCAGGCTGCCACAATATAGCTTGTCAGGTAGTTCTGATCTGGATTCAAACTTCCTTCTCTTCGGGTCGGGCACCTGAAAGCCAGCGGAGCCAGCGCCGGACGGCCATAACCACGAAGAGAGCTCATCGAGCCATTCCTGGATCTTGTTGCTAGCAACGGCGGCTCGGAGAGCAAAGGCTTGCTCGGTTGGGGAGGCGGAAGCCATGCATGCCCTGAATTCCCCCGTAGGGTTCCGTATGGTATGGAGTGCCGTGCGCGGGCTGAGGTTGGACAAGAGGTCGTCGTTCTCGCGGTACTGCCGGGGAGGCGATTCGGTAGAGGATCGTGGGGGGCGGCTACGTGGGGTGACGACCGCAACGGCGTGGGAGAGGTTGGGAGAGGAGGAGGGGGATCTGGTCATGGTATTCGGTGTTCGTTGTAGGTCTTGTTCTCATGGGCGTGTTGTATGTCCGGCTGGACGGCAGCATAACGGCGCTGTTTCGTATTATTCTATGAACCTGGGGATCTCGCAGATACGATGCTGTCGTCGGCTCCCATAGTCTAAAAGAGGTCGGATCGGGGAGTGTCTCGTTGGGAGTCGGACACCGCCTGGAGCAATGTCGTCTTCCGCAGTCGATTCGGGGTGGGAGGAGGCAGTCTGATATGGTCGCAGAGCTCGGAGATCGGATGATATTATAATGAGTGGTAAGGATATGTTGTAGGTTAAAGGTACTAGGTTATTGGAGTTGTAAGAAGGGTTGGCAGGCGGTCGCCGGTTACCGGTCGGCAATCGCCAGTCGTAGAAATTAGAAAGCCAGAAGATCAGGCAAGTACGGCCGGATCTTGAGCTTATGAATATGGTGACAACGGAAGGTGCGTCGCGGTAGCTCTTTCCGTGGCCGTGAACAATGGATGGTTGCACAGAAACAAGTAGTTGTACCCGACCAGTCGCAAATCTGAAATTACGGAGGAGGTACTGAAGGAGGTACTGGAAGTTATCGTATTGCTTCCGTATGTGTAGGACAACAAACAAGCAAGTGGACTTGTCGCAAACTGGCAGGAGCAGCAATCAAGGCGGGGAATAGAGGTCCGAGGTACGCAACTGGTACGCAGGAGAACACGGAGAAGACGCAGGAGGGACTGCGCTAGAACGAGAATGCGGTCGATCAGGTGGATGGCTCTAGGAGTAGCGTAAGGACGGTACGCAGCATGTACGTAACAATGCAGAACTGTTGGCGGCGGGATTGGATCAAACGAATTGTAACGAATGGGCTTGGAAGGCGCAAAGGGGGCTCGTGAGAGGGTAGTGGGCAGCAAAGAAGGGCCGTGGTCCGTGGAGGGGAAGGTACTAGGGGAAAAACGAGTGCACTGAGTGGCGGCAGCGCGCAGGGGCGCGTTCGAAATTTCGACGCACGAATCCGAGTTGTTGATCCGTGTACAAAGCTAAAATCTAGAGTACTGACAGGGATGAGTCTGTACTAGTTTTCTTTCTTTTCTTCTTTCTTTTATTGCATAGTAGCGCCTGCACGTACTATAAATAAGGCCACATAAATTATATAAATTATTATCAAAATACTTAGCAGAAAGTGTCATCTTTCATGCTATAATACTATAATTATCATAACGAACTCAAATTTAAAATTATTTATAAACGGATAATTTCATTTAATAGCTAGAAAATTACTGTATACAATAATATATCGTTTACATGGTTGCTCAATTAGTAATTAATATTATTTGTTACGATGCACTATCTGCCACCGCCGTAACATTATTAACTATAGAAATTTTAAAAAGAAAAAAAAGTGGATATGAATAATAGTCTTTAACAATAATAATTAAAATTAAATAAACTACGGCAACTATACTTTTAAACTTATAATCTAAATTATTATTGGTAATGATGGTAAATTAATATAAATTAGTAATTTTAAACTAATTAAATAGAAAAAAAGAGGGAGGAGAATTGAACCGAATCCAACTAAATAGAAAATTGGCTGAATATAAACATAAGCGTCAACTTCATGATTCTATCAATTAAAATCCTCTATCAACAACACTTCTTTCTACCATTTTATTTATTACTTTATTCAATCTACCTATTGCACTACCTACTATTTTTTCCAACCGCTTCAATATTGCTAACTTTATTGATAATAATACCTTCCGCTTAAATAAATTTATTAATAATAGCTTTCATTATATATAGTAATTTAGAAAGTAAAAGAATCTCCTTATTGATATTAAAGGTTTTGATAATATACCACAGTAATATATTCCTCTACGACAATATAATTTACTCGTTTATACTACTACAAATAAATATAATATTATTAATAACCAACTCTCTACTACTATTAGTTTTATAACTATCAACTACCTTTATCCTCCTTCTCCTCTGCTAATTACCCCGCCAACCTCTAAACCAAAACTTATTTCTTAAATATTATACCAGTACGCGTACTTACTCGCATTGCCTATTTCTTTGATTAACTATCTCCTATCCTTCTACTATAATTATTCTTATATGAATTAATTGATGTAGGAGTTAAAGTAGAAATTAAATTTAAAATCGGAATTAAGGAAGTTATAATAACTAAATGAGATAACTGTCACGGCGTAACCAAAGGGCAAGTTGTGTACGATTTGATTAACTTAGACTAAGAATAAAAAGCTGAAAAGGGAAGAAATCTCAAAAGAGAAGGCTCGATGCCAGAGCTGGGTTTTATACCCAGACCACAAGCGACAACTATGACGGCTGGCACCATCTGAGCTATCACATGCCTGCCATCAAGGCTCCCATTCACAGGTTTGGATGTCACTGGTTGTCGTCTATAGTCTAGGTATAAAACCCAGCTCTGGCATAAAGTGTTCCCTTTTAGGATTTCTTCCCTCTTCAGCTTCTTATTCTTAGTCCAAGATAATCAAATCGTACACAACGTGCCCTCTGATTACGCCGTAACAACAGCCAGTAACAGCCAAACCCGTGAATGAGATGACCCGATTGAACATCACCTATGTGAATGAGAACCTTGATAATAGTGCATGTGACAGCTCAGATGATGCCAGCTGTCACACTAACTTCCAACTAAACTTCTATTAAAGCTCTCTACTTCTACTTAGTTATTATAGTAAGATAAATTAATTTATAGTAGTAGTAAGAATAGTAACAATAAGAATAATAATGATCTTTTATTTAATACTTCCATTATACGGTTGCAATTAATAATCTCTCTCTTTAATATCTAATCCCTAATTTCCTAACCGGTACCTTCCGAACCGCTAACTATATAACTGCTGAATACTTTTACCTCTATTATTACTAATACTACTACTACTACTACTACTACTACTACTACTACTACTACTACTACTACTACTACTACTACTACTACTACTACTACTACTACTACTACTACTACTACTACTACTACTACTACTACTACTACTACTCCTACTACTACTACTACTAATGAAGTATTCTTTTAAATTGAAATTTAAAAGTAAGTATTGATAATTATATTTACTAAATGGATTAAGAAGGAGAATTTTCATAACAAAATATCTAATTAATTGCAGCGAGCTTTTATAAAAGTAGTTAACTACTTATTTACTAGTTAGCTAATGATTAATTAATTGGTTTAAAATTAACGATAATATCTAAGAATCTTTCTTTTCTAGTAAATTAATAACAGTAAAGTAACAAAAAATAACACTTTTTGAACACTATGAAGAATATACTACAATCTTTATTATAAGCCAAATAATTAATTAATACATTATATAGCCAAAGCAATAGTTACAATAATAGTTAGAAGAGAAGGATATTAAAAAGAAAGATTATAAAGGTACCGCTATTGCGAAATCAGCCCGCTTGAAGTTAAAGAGAGAAAGAAAAGCGATTTATTTAGGAAATTAATAAATAACTGTAATAATAATGATTCTTTCCTCAACGTTTGGTCTACTGTAAAGAAAAATTTAATTACCGCTAATATTATAGCAAAACTAGCTAGTTGTGTTCCTAATATATAAAAATACTTACTTAAAGTATTTTCCAACTACTATTGTCCTTCTTATTTATTATTATAGTTAATCCTTCTACTATCATTATTTTTACTCTTTTGCCGGCGAATCCAAGTAAGTATAGTTACTATTTGAAAAGAATCTATTGAAATATCAATAGACGAATGCCCTGTTAAGTAGTTATAAGATACTAACAAACAGGAATTTATTAAAGGTCTATAAAATAATAAATATATAATTTGTTTCTTTACTAGTATACCATTAGAGAACTTCTTATTCCCAAAAATAATATTAAATAATAAATATTTTTCTTATGATGAGAAAATGATAATAAAGAATAGGAAGAAAAAGAAGAGCGGAATATAAATAATGTAGTACTTAAAGTTTGAATTAGTATTAGATATTTTCAAATCCTTAGAAAGTATGCTGATATTTTTATATTATTGAATAGTTTTTATTTATCTGATTCCATTCTTCATACTTTTGTATTCGTACGTATTATGATTAAAAAATTATTTTATAATATATAGTTGTTGTTTTGCAACGCAATATCATTATAATAGGAAATATAAGAGTTTAATTGTATTGAATACAAAATATAATGAAGTTCGAAGAATTGTACTAAGTTCAATCTAATTCTAAATATTTAATGGATATATAAGTATATTTAGTAAATCTGGGTTCAAGTAACTAATAAACCCATGCCGTTGCTAGTATTGAATTAAAATATAAGGCAAATATAGCAACGTAAGCTCGGAATAGCTAAATATAAACCTTGAGTTTAAAAATTGGAGCTTTAATATTTCCTTCAAATTAATTCCAAGTATTATAAAACTAATCTAAGTTAATTTATTTCAATTCACCAAATAAAGTAATATCTTTGTACTAAAGTTTTAAACAAAAATAAAAAAATAGTCATAGAATAATTAAATGATTTTTCCCGCCTTCTGAGCAATTTTTTGAATACAAAGTCGGAGGTAAAGTTAATTTGTTGCTAAGCAGCCCAGGTAAACTTCTATACTCTATAATCTACTTATATCCTTTTTACTTAAATTCTTTTAAATTCAATTATATATATTTTTTATTTATTATCCATTAGTTTTGTATTTTCTTTTCTATTAAGATTAGTATGACTATTATTAGTAATAATCTTTTTATTAATTTCAACAGGCGGTTCCAATTTATATAGATCCGTTTTTTTAATCTAATTATAAAGTAAAGTAATTGTTACGATGCACCAGCTCACGTAGTTCCGTATTGCGTAGTTGGGTACAAATGAATAAATAACTAAAGCTAAAGAAGAGAAGAGGAAGAGATTGAGAGCTGAACTCTAGAGTGCATCCTTACATAGGAGGAGCTCAGATTCTGCCAGTCTCTACCGCCTTCCTTATCTAATCTCATAATGTGTGAGAGTTGCGGGATTCATATCGTCACAGTAATAGTATATACGAAGCCGCACTGATTTTTGACTAAATACTCTAGTGCTAACAACTTTACAATATTCAACCATTTTTGTATTATAATTACTGTAATTTCAACCTTTATATGATATTTTGAATACTTTATGTCACGGAATGCACTTGGGTGCTTCTTCTGGGACAAACTATATAAAACCACTTGAGCGACCGAACTGCCAGCTTCAGTTACTTGTATCCTTTTGGAATGTAGCTTAGTGGTGTAGTGGTCCGCCAGCGCCGTGACACTTAACCGAAGCTAAAAGGCTACGAGTTTAAACCGCATAGTGGGGAAAATCTTCGGATTTTTCGGATGCTCTTATATAGGTTCCCTTTTATAAAGATGCACACGACCAGGTCGTATGGATGCTCTACCGTCGCTTAGTTGAGAATTCCCGTTCGAAAGTTCAATCGGCTTTTAGGAACCGTCGCTGGCTGTCCCGAGGGGATCGAGGTTCGAGGCGAACCTCTTAATGTAAGAGGAGGAATGTCACGGAATGCACTCGGGTGCCTCTTCTGGGACAAACTATATAAGACTACTTGAGCGACCGAACTGCCAGCTTCGGTTACTTGTATCCTTTTAAAACATAGCCTAGTAGTGTAGTAGTCCGCCAGCGCTATGCCACTTTAAATTATATAGTTTCTTTTTATTCTTTGGTCTTCTTGCCTTTCTTGCCTATTCAATTAAAGAGTATTGTATTATAAAATAAAGTACTAAAATACTATGAATTATATAAAATTCTGTATTGGCGAAGTAGAATTTTCTCGGCGGTATTATAAATCCAAATACAAATATTAATTTTGATAATCTAGTATCATATATTAATCCTTCTCTTCCCGGAAGTATATACGTAAATAAATTATTAAACTTAATTCTAATGGAGAGATTCTATACTATATAGTTCTTTGAACTATATTACGCTGGCGCTTCGCTTATTAGTACCCAAATATAAATAAAGGTCCTGTCAATTGCTTCTAGGTAATACTTCAAGAACTAACCCAGCTTTATATCGCACAACGCAAATTTGTATATAGTATTAGGTAGTAGGAGTGTAATAATATAATTATACAAAAGAACTATAGTATAAAGTACTTTATTAAAAACAAAGTTAATAGTCAAGGTACTATAATTCAAGTAATAAAATATATTTCACTAAGTTTCATTGTAGGGATAATGATATAAGATAATTATAAATTTCTATTTAATAGATATTTATACAATACTATAAATACTAATATAGGCAACTAACTAATCAACTAATTGGATTAAAAAATATTGCTTTATATAATATAAATCGAATAATTCCGTATTTAAAAGTAAATATGACAGGCTAGGATGCACATGCCCAGACAGCTAAACCTACAAAAGATAAGACGATGTTCTGCTTGCAAGGCAGAACTTGGAATGCACACTATATAGCCAATGCCAACCTGTGACAGTAAAGCATCTCAAGTAACTGCTTTACTTTTATACTAATTTATATAAATTAATCCCTATATAGTATTATTACTGCTACAAGCTTTCAACAAAGGAACTACAATAATAATAATCACTAATATATATCTTATTTGTAATTGTATTCGAATTTATATAATGAAATTTATAATAAATTATTCTATAAACGAGGGCAAAAAAGCTATATAAAGGAGTAAAAACTGCTAACACTACCAGCATAACTAAAAAAAAAACCTCTATCATATCCAATCTTCTACACAAACACAGCTTTTGCTTATATTATTAAATGACCAACTTTTAACAACTCGCAATACCTTTTTAGGAAGGCAACCAAGGTTCATACAAGCGACAGGTCGATTACAAGGGGGTTACGGAGGTACTACAGGGCTCTCTAATCGAATTAATACTTTCTAACAGCCTGAGTCTCTTCCTGCACCTTTCTTGCAGTGTAATCAACTGCAGATTAACAACAGAGGTTGATTTTGTATGGGAATCGGATTCATGCGTCGAAATTTCGAACGCGCCCCAGGAGTGGGAAGGAATGAAGGTCTAGCAGGACCAGAATCAAACGAATGGCAACTCGATTCAGCGAGAATCCAAGCAGTAATTGGATGCAGGTTCAAAACAAAGTGGATGAGGCGGATCACGGATGGTCGAGAGCCATCAATGAGATGAACAAGATGGAACAAGTTGTGGACTTTCTGTTTGGGACCTGAACCAAGACCGACCCAGACCCACACGCACCACTCCCAGGCCCGGGTCTCCTTTCGCTTAGGGCCCGATTGGGTTTAGTGATGCTATTCCAGACATTATCGAACGGCATATGGGGAGAATTTGAAGCCGTTGATTCGCCGCTTTCAGCCCTCTGGTGCTGTGCACTTGACTCTGTTTGAACCCGACATTTCAAATTGCACCCTGTCCGATGGTCGTGTGGTGCTGTCCTGGACTACTTGCTGGCTGTCTTCCGCCCCGGCCGGCTGCCCGCTGCCCGCTGCCCGCTGCCCGCTGCCCGTTGCCGTTGCGATGGCTCGGTTGCGGATGCGGTTCCAACATCCAACGTCCCAACCGGTGAAAAGAAAGATTGCTCCCGGGGGGGGCTGCTGTTGGGTTCCATCTGGGAGCTGCCCAGTGCGACCTCAGCGATGCCCTCCACGGGTGCCACGCCATGAGGGACGGACGTGATGGATGCCCGCGCCATCATCCTTGGGATCCGATGGTCGACGACGCGGAAGCGGAAGGAAACCGTTCAGCTTTTGCGCGCGGCGCCTCGGGACTCCAGGACGCCACGAACAGGGGGAGCAGGGACAGGCCAATGTTCGACAGGGGCAGAACAGGGGGAGCAGGGGTGACACGGTCATCATAATGGACGGCTAACACCGAATCAGGACTAACTCACGATGGCCACGGCTCCAGTCCCGACCTGTTCCTGGATCAGGCTGGCCTGTGAATGTCGAGTGTGTGTGGGGAAATGTACGCTGCTGTCATTACTGCCCGCTGAAGCCCATCTTTTGCCAGGACAAGACTGGCTGACTGGCCGCCAAAGCAAGGCATCGCCGTCCGGCTCTTGTTAGCTGTGATGAGGCCGCAATCTGACCACCAACGCCGATACGATCCCGATCCGACCACACCGGCCGGCCTTTGTGCCTCGTTCTTCTCTTCTGTTCGCGTCGCTTGTGCCAACAAACCACTAACACAGCCGCCGCAGTGCCGCGCTGCTGAAAATCTCGACTGGCGCTTGGCGAGGCTCTTATGCGCGAAATCGTGTCAAAGTCTTGGGTAGCATGAGGATGATGCAACTCCACCTCGTTGAAACCCCGAATGGTCAATTGTTCAGGCTGCGGTAAGGCTCCGTGTCCGGACTCTGAAAATACAGGTTGAGGGGCGGCTTGTTTACTGGTCGGCCTGCTCCTGCACCTTTGCTGCAGATGGTGACGTGGGATGGGCACGGTTGTGCCTTCCCATCCAACCAACCTCACCTGGCCTCATTGCGGAAAAGGAAAGAACTCCAAGGCAGCCGCGGGCTATCTCTGGTCCAACTTGGCAAAAGTTTGCAAGAACCACCAACAATGGAGAAAATCATGACCGGGCATGGCGGGATCACATCATTTCATCGCTCCCGGCCTGTTCTTCACGTTCTTTCACCAGAAATAGTTCTGGGCACATATCACTGCATGATCCCCTCATACTCCCCGCATGAGCCAAAGCCCAGTGTTGGACATATCCCAGTTTTGTGATCGATGTCATCTCTCTTTTATTTCTCTCTTGTTTCGCCAAGTGCTGGAAGTACCGTGGTCGAACCCGTTATCCGATTGCTCATTTTAGCATCTTTCTCTAATTGCCCTCTACCCTCCAACAAAGCCTGTAACTGATTCCCAATGTCATTGTCCTTGTCCCATTATTTTCAATACCCAGAAATCACAGATCAACTCCCCAGGTTCAGTTCTCCTTTCAACGCCATTGTACCGGTTTTCTGTACGCAGCGCCCCGTGTCATCAAGTACCCATCATGACCACCCCGTTGCCTTCAACGGAGCAGAAGTGTTCCAAAATAAAAGAAAGCACTAGAAGTCGAAACCCATTACCAGTTCCTCCGGTCAGACGCCCCATCCAATGCGAAAGAAAAAAGGAAAGAAATAAAGAAAGAAAGAAAATTCTCAGCAAACAGCCGCGGGGGCCGGGTTGGTGTTGCAAGGTCCATCAAACATCCACTCGTCGTCGTTCTCGTGGCTCATGGTAAACGCTTCCATGAAATCGCCGTCCACGGCCTCGGGGTCGAGGATGCTACCAAAGGCATCGTCGAAATAGTTGGCCATTGGGTCGTTGGTGTCACAGTCCATGGCGGTGGTCTGGATCGCCTCATATGCGGTCTTGTCTACCGGAGGGGTCAAACCTGCCGATGACATGTCCTCAACGTCAGTTTGCGGTGGTGTGCTGCCGCCACTGTCCACGTTCACCAGGACCAAAGCGCCCGGGCCGTGCCCTACCCCCGACACCATGGCATCTACCTGGGGAGGACGATAAAAGGGGGTATTGGCCGGCTGGAAAGATGAGCTGGTCTCAGGTGGCGGTGTTGGCTCCTTCTGCGGTCCCAGCTGGATCTGAGGGCCGAGGTTTACCGTAGCTGCCTGAGGGCCCTGAGGACCCTGAGGGCTGATAGCGGTGGCCTTGTGACGAGCCTCAACCCCCATCAAGAATCCGTGTGCGAACTCGGCCGCTGCGTACATGCCCCGCAGCTGGAGCAGCAGCTTTGCGCACACCTCAAAGTCCCGGCGTGCTTGCTGGCTGAGCTCAGGATCCGGAGATCGGCTATGAAGCAGGTGAACCGTCATGGCTGGCAGTGTCACGGTCACAGCCGTGGTGGGCAGATACTTGGCCAGTCCGTGGCGCAAAAGATCTTCCGCCATTCTCGTCACCATAGTAGCCGCGTGGTGCACCTTGCTCCGAGCCTGCTGGGCAATCATGCTGGTCTGAGCGGATTGAGTAGCGGCCTGCTCCATGGTCAAGTAGTGCGGCCTGTGGAGAGCCGAGACGGTGGTGTGGTAGACCATGTGGAGGAGAGTACGGTGGACAGCTACCGGCTTGTCCTCCTCAGCAAGGGCCTCGGTCAGGAGTGGCCTGTATTGGCAGTCCTCAGGCAGCTGCAAACGCCAGCTCTCCAGCATCTGATCCACCTTCTGGACCTCCTGGATGTTGTTCAGGCTCTTGTTCGGGAACAGCATGGTGGTGCTGGACGTGGTTTGACCAGCTGGAAGACCACCGTCGTGGTTGAGGACCGTGTATTGGGTCTTGATCATGTGGCTGATACCAACGCAAATGCGTGCCTTCTGGATGCACAACCGGGCAAGCTGTCTCTGCGTCGCAACATTTCTAACAACAGCGCAGTTGGGACCAAGCAGTTGGTTATCTGCCGGAAGCTCCACGATCTCGAAGTCGGATTCCTCCAACATGGGCACGTCAAAGTCCTCGTCCTTGATGCGGGTCGGCCGGCGCATGCCTAGCGCAATCAGGCGGTCGCGCATGAAGCAGCACCACCAGATCCGCTTCCACAGTTTCCTTTGCGCGGGCGGCATGGCCAAGTTGGCCGGATTGCGGTGGATGCCAATGGTGAGTCCCAATGAAATCGCAACTCCGATCCAGTGCCACGTATCTTTCTGATCCTCCGGTGTTTCGTACCAGTAGGTCATGAGAAGCAGAGACTGGACAAGATCGAGACGGTCCTTTTCGACATCGCAATCGTACAGAACCCGAGTTCTCATAAACAACTCTTTCCGAGCGTTCCTACGGCTCCCTAGCCCAGCCGCGTCCAGATATTTTTGGTCTACAAAGTTAGACCCCGCAAACATAACGGCTTGGTAGAGGACCAGGCTAATTTGGCCCGATTGGCCGTTGGAATGGATCGCGGTAAGGAACTGACGCAGTTCCAGAAGCGGCATGTAAGGGTGGACATATTCAACATAAGCCTTGAGCATGGCATTTTGCACCTCGGGCGTCGGGATCGTGAAGGCTCCCTTGGCCATCATGTATTGCACATCAACTGCGTCCTTGGGCGGGAGAGGCTTGAAGAAGTTCGGAAGATGCGGAGAGACGGTCCGGTTGGGTTTCGGTTGGAGGTTTGGTTGTAGAAAAGGCTGTGGTGGGGGGGTCGAAATCGACGTAGGAGTTGGTAGTGGGTTCACAACCGTCGCGGAAGGGTTGGCGAAGTTTCCGGGCATGGTCGTCATCAGCTGTGGATTTTGCCAGAGACGCGCGCTGGCTTCGGGGAGGCTTGGACTGTTCCAGAGTCCTTGGGTTTGGGCCGCTTGAGCGTCTGTCACAACGTGATTCAGTCAGATGAGGCTCCCTGACAGCCGGATTACTCGGGAAAGACCAATGACTTACAAAGTGGCTGCATCAGGGCATTTCCCATGGAAAGAGGGAGTCCAGCTCCGTTCATCATCTGGAAACCAGCCATGAGCGAGGCATTGGCATGGGCAGCAAGCTGCTGGCTAGAAAGAATCGGCTGGTGACCGAGAGTCCTGGCGCCAAGTTCACCGCCCACGGCCGCAACTCCATTGGGAACGTCTTGTCCTGCCAACATGTTCTTCCTACTCAGAGGAGAAGGGCAATGGCGTTAGCCACTGCTCGGGTTACTTGGTTTTGAAGATTGGGGAGGCATGGATGCCGAGGCACTCACTTGCGACGCCGACTCTCCATAACCACACATTCGACCCGATCCCATTTGCAGTTGTTACAAGGCAGGCCGCCCTCAACAACATTGCAGCGTACTTTACGGTTCCGGCATGTCAAGCAGGCCCGAGCCGCACGTCTTTTCGCTGGCCTGGGGTTCTGGCTATCTGCGGGACTGGCTTTTGATGGTCGCTTCTTGGAAGGTGTCGCGGCTTCGATCTTTGCGAGGGAACTCGGCTTGTCTTCGCATGGCGACGTACATACTGGTCCCGTCGACTCGTTTTCCGTCGATGGGCTCGGCGAGGGAGTGCACTGTGATCCTTCCCCGGAATCAGACATTTTGAAAAGGGCGAATTTGATTTGATGCCTTGGAAGTTCTGGTGCCGAAACTGAGCTGATAAGAAGGGTGAGTTGCTTGGTGGTGAGATTATAGTCAACTCCGGAAGCAGGCTGATGTGTATTGAGGTTGCTGGTAAGAGTGATGGCGGGTGATAAGGTTCGGTTTCCGACAAGGTTATGTCTCGATGGATGTTGGTAAGTCGTTACTTGATATTGTCTGTCTATTTACCCAGATCCACGTCGACGTTCACCTTGACGAATTCATCCAAGAGGACCCGGATTGGGAGGTGGGGGGAGAGGATGTTTTATATTGTTCCCTTGGTTTGACGGTGTACTTGGTACATATACACCTCACACAGTTAAGGTCCCATATCCTCGTACATATGGGGCATTAGAGGAGGCACTAGAGAGCCAAGAATGGGGCCCCATGTCAACCCATCGAGGTATGGATCCGGGTTTTGGGTGCTGCTTTCTGGAAAGTTGGATGAGGCTCAAAGGGCAAACCCAGCAGCTAACAAGCGTGATGAGTCGTGACAGCGGCAAACGCTGTCCATATGTTGAACTGACACTTCCGCAACAGAGATAGAAACATGTCCTTGCAAGAAATCAAGATGCCAACGCTGACCTTTAAAAACACAACGTCAACCGCTCTCGAAAAAAAAAAAAAAAGACTTGGAAGGTATTCGACACACAAAAAATCAAGATGGTTTCCGAGGCAAAATAGTTGCCCC
Organism: Sordaria macrospora; assembly: GCF_033870435.1. Classification (NCBI taxonomy): domain Eukaryota; kingdom Fungi; phylum Ascomycota; class Sordariomycetes; order Sordariales; family Sordariaceae; genus Sordaria; species Sordaria macrospora. The sequence goes on along the minus strand of NC_089372.1, from coordinate 4,300,341 downwards.
ACCAATAGGTACCCCGGCAGACGCCCAGAGAGCTACGCTACAGCAACGTACAGACAGGAACGGGGGTGGCTCACATGCCTATCATGAGCTTGGAAGTACAGTACAAAAGCCCGCCGTACCCGTCTCATCTTCCTGTTCGTCTCTCCCAGCCCTCGTCGAGCCCCTCGTCAATCGTCATGGCCTTGGACCCCGTCTGGGGCTGGCACAGCGAAGTGGAATCCTCAATCGAGCCCATTGCTCCGAACCTGGTTGTGATTGGGTATCCACTGGCTGGCCATGCCTCAAAACGGTGAGATCTTGGAGCCTTCGTACATAATCGAATCCATCTTTCTCCAGTCTTTTGTTTATTTTCTGACCTCCCCGCCTCTTCCAACTCCATACCCAGAGTCTTGACTACATGAACTCCTCCACTGTCACCCAAAACTATTCGGGTCTCTGGCGCATCAGCGGGGACATAATGAAATGGCGTCTTCTTCGTTGACCTTTTTCAAGATCTTGAGCGAGGAAAGAGATTGAGTGTGGAGGAGCCAATCACGACACTTGGGTGGATGGTGTGGCAGCCCAAAAGGGCTTAGATTTTGCTGCCCACACGTGAAGTAGTAAGCCGAAAAAGGTGCACCTAATCGAGTTTGGCGAGCCAGGGGTTGGGCGAGCAAAAAGTCAAGATACCCCAGGCCGTCGTGGAAGAAGCGGGAATGTTGCGATTTGCGCAATGTTGCCAGCGGTGGAAAATGTTACGGTCATGTGCCCAACTGCCCACCTTTTTCTTAACAGTTTGGAACAAACCTTGCAACCCATGAACCCACCCATGCCCCATCGTTACCCCATGCTGGCCGTCGTTGGGGAGAATCAGTGGCAGAAGAGGAAAGGCAGCAAGGTACTGGACGCAACGGTGCGTCGCGGATACCACAAACCCTTGAACTCAGTCTTGGCCTTTGGGGTAATAACTCCGTTGCTGGTCCGTTGCACATGTCAATGCCTTTGAGGCTTCGAATCACAAGCTTCGAGTTTTGACTCTCCTATCTGGGGTCAGACGGACTTTATTGGAAGTTCAATGAAGCCTTTGATATCTTTCATACGGACATTATCGGCGTCAAAAAAAACTCCCACTCCGTCCACCAGCCAGCCCCTTTTTTCCTCGAGGTTTCTTTGGCTTCGATGCATTGCATGGCAATGCGAGGTACTTGAAGTCGAAGTACTGCTTGTACTCTGGAAGAAAAACTGGGGAGGAGATTTATCTCCGTTCCGTTTTCTCTACCGTCTACACACATAACCCTCTCCAGTCCTCTTCGACCCCAAATCTTGTGTACTGTACTGTGGCCTTCCCAAAGTTAACGGTGACAGCAGCTGTAAAAGAGATTGTAGGACACCAATGATGGCATTCGCTATTGTCAACCAAAACTGGATCTCCTCAATTGGCAAGGGAACAATGAGCCAGTGACAGGTCGGCCGTTTGACCGAAGCAGCGAAGCGCGATGCGATGCCGCTTTTGTGTGTGGTTCCCGTAGGCCGGAGCGGGACTTCTCCGCAGTGGCTTCTGCATCTGACCGGGGCGGTGTTCTGATTGACCGAGAGCACAATCAGCACATGGCGCACACTGTTTTGTAGGTGGTACGGGTTATCACCGAAACTACGAAGGACATACGAGCAAGAGCCTTCTTGGGATCGATCTCAGTCCAGACCTCAGCCGCTTTGTCGGGAATAACAAAAAATATGAACAATCGACGACAACGACCACGACCATGTTGATATCCCAACACCGCTGCACAGATCCCAAGACAGCGATCGGAGACTCTCGGGTGCACACCGTTGTCAGACTATCGATGTGAGTAGCAACCTTGATAACTGGAAGAGATAACAACACATGAAACCGAAGATCACCAACTGTCACCTTCCCACAGACGCCAAGAGCAGATGTGAGGCGAAACCTGGGGAATCCAGCAACCTCATATGAATCCGCTGAATGCCAGTTTGACACATCGGGGGCTCATCCACTCCATTTCAAGTTTCGTGATATGGTCAAGTTGTCAACCACCACCACGGCAGCATCATCATCATCATCATCATCATCATCATCATCATCATCATCATCATCATCACCAGGGCAACGCAAAAAGGAAACAGACACAACCACCAGAGCCACAAATTCAGACGATCATCACTACAAACTGGGCTTAGCTTCGGCCTTGAGTCAGTTGCTTGGGGACGAGCCTAACGAAAACGGCGTGAAGTTGCATGCATCACCGTCTTTCGTTGGCCCCGGCGGCGACGGCGGGCCCGGCAAACCCCGTTTTTCTGGAAGCCCACTTTTTGCAACACTGGGCAGCAATCAACCAATCCACATTTTCTGAACATTGTGGATTTGGGAAATTTGAAACGATTCTTGGCTGATGATGTGGTCTTCCTGGAGATTCTTTCTTGTGTTCTCTTGTTGGAGTTTTGTTTTGTTCTGTGTCCCTTCTCTTTTGACCCCTGAGTATCCTCATCACCAAGTAAACAAAACAATGACAGGCAAAGTTGAAGAAGGGCTGAGCTATCTATGATTTGGCCAGGTCCGAAGCAATGCATTAAATTGCGTCGAATGGTAAATCATTCGCCAAGTTCATGGGTAGGACCCACGATCGATCAACAACAACAAGCGAACATCACGACCACGCATCCTTCATCAATCTCTTTTTTTTGGACTTCCCCATTGACGCCAAGAGCGGTGAAGCCTGGCTCGCCTGGATTGACCAGTCGGTATCCAAGGGTTTTTTTTTTTTTTGCAAGCAAGTGCCATCATCACAAAAGCAAGCGAGTGACAAGGAAAGCTGTGGGGAATGGGGATGAAGAAAAGATGGAGAGAGAACGCAGAAAAGAAACGATCACCGATCTTTTTTTTATTTATTTTCTTCTCCCTCCCTGCCTCCCCCGCTTCCATTGGCGGCCAACCCCACATTCCTCCGCAAAAGCCAAGCCTTTTCTGCTGCTGGTTGCCCCTCCGCACACCGTGCTGAAGCGGCCCTGCAGACAGTGATGCCACAGTGCCAAATACCAACAGATCGTCCGCTGTCACCGGGCATCACTGCCACCGTTCAGAGCCTCAAGCCCACTCCCCGCCTGAAGACTTCTTCGTTAGTTTGTTCTTCTTCCTCACCGTTTTCCCCAAGGTCCCCAATAAAAACTTAGCTTGGCAGCCTCGGCAGCGATCCCAGTTCCAGCCTCCCCGCCTCCAGCCGTCCAGTCCGCCCACAGCTCACCGGCGACCGGCCGACCCGGTGACCTGAGCGGGTCAGGCCCTGCCTGTCTCATATCCTCCCCCTCTCCGTCTACGCCGTCCTCCCAGGCAGATATTCACACCGTCTCCGTTCGACCTCCTCTCCGTTCCACACACACACACTCTCCATTCCCCCAGGCACGCCAGGAACAGACAGGCGAGACAGGTTCACCCCTCCTCCTTTGCTTCTCATAACATGACATAGGCAACCCATTTTCAGCTCCGTAAAAACCTACAATTGTTCATCCGTTCCTTCCCGGCCCTGCCCTGGTGATGACCTGGCCGGACCTGACGCTACCCAGGACCACACGTCCCCAGGAACACACACACTGAACACACCCACAAAATGAAAGAATGAGTGGGATCACGAGACACGGGGAGTACGGGGAATACGGGGAATACGGGGAAAATGGGGCACGCCGCCTCCTCCGCATTATGATGTGCAATGTGTGTTCTCCGCTGCCGAGTGGCGCGCGAAGAACGCCGGTCGTTGTACGTACTTGTAAAGTGTCGTGCTTCACTTTTACATACGGTGTGCGATCCGGACTGGGTCTGACCGTCTGTCAGCGTTGGATCCGATCGAAGCTCGACCGAAACCATTCAACGGGAGGGAAACCACCTTGATGGACGGACAGCAACCAACCGCAACGAAGGGCTTGGTTCTTACGCCTATGTAAATTGCCTGTCGCCAAGAGTGTCGTTTTGTGCGGAGGGGCACAAGTGAGAGGCACGTATTATGGATTTCACGCAGTACACGTCGGGGAGATCACAGGTTTCACATCGGCTATCGACTTGGAGATATGAAGTAGTATCGCTGGATATAAACTGCCAGGCTCGCAGGCTGGCCATCAAGGGACTCGATCGACTCGAGAGCGAACCAACGAGTGAACGAAGTAACGTTATTCATCGTGGAGCGTGAAGATGAGGTAAGTTGGTGGGACGGCATCACAGGAGAGGTAAGCATGGATTTAGCAACGAATATGTATAGCACTTACCCTAAGGATCATGATTAACAACAAATCAAATCAAACAAACAAAACAGATCAACAGATGGGTGTTTCAACAGACGCGGGTAGACACGAATCACTATACGCTCTACCGCTCCAAAGCTTAATGCTGCCAATAGCCGACGAGACAGGATACAAGGTAAAGAGATCAAAAAGTTAAAAAGGCCTCATGAGATAGCACAAGACGAAAGACTGAAAACAATACTATTCTGACACTAGATACTAAAAAGAGACAAAGACATGATCGAGATGAAACAATCACCTATACGATTGACGATCCATTCGGTGTCGCGAAGGATCTTCTCTCGACCGACGATCATCAACGGAATTTGTTCCGCGGTGTACATTAGGTCTAGGACTCCGATTTGACGACGGTCTTATTGCTCAACACAAGTACTCACTCGTCATTTGATAGCAAGCGAGCTTGGATATCAACCACGGGACCTCATGCCCCTGTGTACAACAACAATTCTCAAACCAACAACACCATGCCGGATTCTTCGAAACTTTTACTTTTGCCATTACCTGCATTACCTACCTATCGACCCTCGCGAGACCAGAGAGCGAGCGGAAGGCGTGATCAATTCATCTACCTACAACTCTGCACACCACTACCTTACCTATATCAATCACCAGGTCAGCAAAGCCGGCGTACACCAACAACAGCATTTTACGTACAAATTACACATCACACAGGTAGATGTAGTAATCATCACCATTAGGTATATGTTCAAGTCGCACATCTTGGTATCTTGATGCAACTAGATCTCACCTTTGCTTTGAACAACAAATTTTACGACTGGTTTATCCATAACCCGCCGCAAGCCATGTACACTGCCGGTCACCTACAAAGGTTACTAGTGTTGGCGAAGGGTAAGGTAAACAACCAGCTTCAAAACTCGAGGAAAAAAAAAAAGAAGAAAAAAAACAGAGGTAAAAAGGTGTTGTCATTCCCCCCCCAAACGCTTACCAGGATCTTGTGTACCTACCTACCTACGCAGTACACTAAGAAAATTCCCAAAAAGGTTCTAGACCTGCATAAAAAAAAGTATTGGGTTCCAGACTTTCGGAAAATTTTCCTTCACCAGGTATTGTTGGTTGGTTGTCATGCATGTACGTAGATAAGTCCCGTCCGTCTGCATTTTTGCTTCTCGCTTCTCTCTTGTTGGTCCGTAACGGAGCGAAGCGAAAAAAAAAGTGACTAACAAGGGAGAAGCGACGGCAGAAGTGTCGGTAGAAGAATGAACGGAGGGAGGCATTGGGAGGGATATGGGATATGAGAGGTGTGGACGCCACAAAACTGAAGAATGCACTAGCATCAAGAAATGCATGCATCATGCTCTGATCTGATTTGGTTTCCTTCTCGATTCGATCGCGTGCCCGATCTCGAAGGAAGTTTGAAGAAGGGCTGATGTGGGTGATTGGCAGTGTTGTGCTGGGTTCGGTTACATTCGGGTGAGAGGAGCATGTTGAATGATGTTGGAGACGTTCAGTAGCCGTGTTTGGAAAAGGAGATGCGGACTGGAGGAGGTGTTGGAGATGGAGATGGAGATGGAGATATCTCGGGTGTGACGAAATGAATGAAAGGACAGTAACGGGACAATAGGTACGTATGGTACTCACTCACCCAGCCCTGTCCTGTCCTGGTGGCTGGCCGTCAAGGTGCTCAATCTAGACTATGTCACTGCGAACACTGCGAAGATTCGGTACGGATGAGTTTACGAAGAACTTTTGATTCACTTTGGGTTATCTTTTCGAGTTTTTCTTTTGATTATGGTTTCTGAATATGCGCGCCAATGGGGTTTGACTCCTCTTGAATAGGCTTAGCAGACTGGAGGGTGTTGTTTGATGAAGATAAGGTCTCTTGCCGATACCGGCAGGCGGAGCGAAATTATCTCCAGGTATATGCAATCTCATACTGCACCTCTATGTCCACCGGCATATTCATCATGACCATCATAGTGTCGCCATGGCTTTTACTTTGGGGTTTGAACTGTCATCAATGGCCCAGAAGCCAGGGAAAAACAGGCGGAAAACTGCGATGCTTATAGATAAAGAAGAACGAACAGCAAATTGTCGGGTCAGAGACGATGAGGGTGAGGGTACGAGGAAAGAGAATGTCAATATTGGAATCGATACTGAAGAACAGAAAGGAGGAGATGATGGAAACAGGAAGAGGAAGAAAAGAATGACCGCGGCAAGTATAACTGCAATTGCAGGGAAATAAGACAACTAAGTAGAGTGATAGGAGAAATTGGTTCGTTCGTTCGTTCATTCGAACTTCTCATCATCAGACTAGTGTCATACCACCGCGTCAACCTTTCTGTTCCGTTGTTCTTCCTTCTCACTCCCTTTATCCTTCTCCGTTCCTTCAGTCTTCCACCCCCAACCTCTATACGCTCAAATACATTCGCTCTTCGTTCCCGCTTCTGAATTGCATGGTCATGCTAAAAGTACCAAGCACAGCAATTTGTTCCTCGCTACTGAAGAAAGACCAATCTGGTACTGTCTTTTTTCTGCAAGGCACCGGCCTCCACTCTTCCGAGGTCCTGTTTCAGAGCCCTTTTCTTCGCGCCTTCCTTTCCTTGTTCTGTCTAACGTTCCTTTCTTGACGGCAACCGACCTCTACACCCAAAACTACTTAGGTACCTTAGTACTTGGTAGACAGCAATTTATGGAAGAGTGTTTGGGATGGGAGATACGCGCAGACAGCGGGAGGCAGCGCCACGGGCAGGCACAACTCAAGGTTAGGTGCAGTTAGTGTAGGTGGGTAGGTAGTTTGCAGTCCCTGGTGACAGACACCAGTATCACATATCATCATGAAGCCTCGTTCAAGTAACATTGGATACCCAATTATCTCCTTAAACTCCAGTCAGCCGATCCATTCAAAGTCATCCATAACATCAACCTATTTGTATGTGCCCCGAGACCCCAATAATGTATGTATCGCAACACTATCCGTGGTATATTTCATCCATCCCGATCATTACTGACTAAGAAACTACAGCCTCCTCGCTCTCTCTCCACGAGTCCTCTTCCTAGCCTTCGTCGATGATGAACTGGCACTCGCCAATCGATAAAGCTCAAGCCTGTTCCCAGCACCACAGTACTGATACGGGTTACCGGCACAAGTGAAGCTGCAATCAGCCAGCGGAGCGGGAGCGGAACCGCCGCGGAGGGTGTTGCCGCAGAAGCCTGTCATACCGTCATGTTAGCGCTGACCAAGCTCACAAAATAAGATGGGAAAGGGAAAAGAGAGAAAAGGAAAGAGGGAAGAGAGGAAGAAAGAAACAAAAAAAAAGGAAGAAAGAAAAAGAAGAAAAAAGAAAACTCACACTCCCTCCCATACTCCGCCCCGAAATACTCCCACCCCTCACAAGCTTCCGCACACCCCTCGAGCGTCATCCCGTCATCAGCCCAGAACTTGCCCTCCAGCGCCCTACCGCCTTGAGTAGCTTCAGTCTGGCATCCGACAAAGACGTAATCGCCCACGGCGTCCTTTCTTCCCAGGGTAGCCGTCGGCTGTGCTGCACTACTAGTTGCCGTACCCGTCCCCGTGCCCGCAGTGGTAGAGTAAAGCTCAAGTCGGTTTCCCGCTCCGCAATACTCTGTGCTATCACCGGCGCACAGCATGTTACATTCGCTATCGGGCGCCTCCGAGGAGGAAGAGGCCAGGGTGTTGCCGCAGAAACATTCGCGCGAGTATTCGGTGCCGAAGTAAGCGAAGCCTGTGCAGTTGGCGGCGCAGGATTCGAGCGTCATGGTGTCGTAGGCGAAGGAAGCGCCGGTTAGGGCGCGCACGCCCGAGCCTTCGGTTGCGCAGCGGAGGCGGGTGTAGCCGGCCACTGTGAGTTTTCTGGCGGGGCCGGTGGCTGTGGGAGTTGAGGATGAAGTGGTGGTGGTAGAGCTGGGAACATCGCTGGAGCTGATTTCCTTGACTACGCTGCTGGTTGATGATGGCTCGGCTGCCGATGAGCTAGCAGCGGTGCTGGCAACGGTGGAAGAGGCGTCTGGGTCGTTACCACCACCATCACCGCCACCACTACCAGGCGTGGTGCAGGACGCAGTTCCCGAAAAGGTGGCGCAGCTGCCTGACAGATCGCTGGCCTTGTTGAAGCTATCGGAGCTGGAACCTGCCGTGACGCTGAGCTTGGCGGCGTAACTCAGGCCACCGGCGATGGTGTAGCTGGCGGAGTAGAAAGTGTAGGGGCCGATGCAGTCGCCTTTGGTCATGGCGACGGTGGCGCTGCTGAGGATGGGGACGGGGTTACCGTTGCGGACGACGCCGCGGGGAGTGAGGTAGGAGATGCCTAGCGAGGGAGTTGTGGTGATGTCGTTGCGGACCTGTTATGTTAGTCAGCGGAGGCGAGTCTTGATGGTGAGGAGGAGGGGGAGTGGGAGCTTACGAGCGCAGAAACAGTGAGTGCACCAGAAGTCTGGAGGAGACAGCTCTGGGGCTTTTGCAGGATGATGGCATCTGACAAGGGGTAGGAGTTTCCGTTGTTATCGTAGGACTCGCTGGTGCCGTCGTTGAGGTTGATGGTCACTGTGAACGAGGAGATGCCCGAGGAAGCGGGGATATTGGTTGAAATAGGGTAGAACTATGTCTTTGGTTAGATATCATGAGTCCGAGTCCGAGCGAGAAAGGAACCATACCTCAAAAGTATCATCAAACCCGGTACCAGCTCCTTGCACGGTGGCGGTATATGAGCACGACCCGGAAGCGCAACCCCCATTCCTATCCTTCCAAGTCATCTTGATATTCTTGATGGCGCCAGAAGCCCGGTTTGTTGTGCGGACTCTGATGTACCCGGTCAAGAGAAAACTGCTACCTCCTGAGTTCAAGGTCAGCTGCATATCAACAGGCTTAACCGCATAGGGAGCAATAGGATCCGTCAGCGTCACGCCCGAGGGTACAGTGTCAATCATCTTCTGGAGAACAGTCTTGCAGACGTTCCTAAAATTCTCAGCCGAAGTCAGCCCGTTCATCGTGGCATTCCCATCAATGTTATACACCTTGAAATCCGAGTGTCTGTTGAGCGCAACAGCTGGGCCGACCACCAATGGGTTCTGCGTCGTTCCAGAGATGTACTCGGTAACCACCTTGTTATCGAACGTGGCATCCGTGGTATCAAGCGACTTCTGGCCGTTCGTTCCCGTACCCACGGGTACGATCTCGGGGAACTCCTCCGTGTGGACGCCGCCGAGGGTATGTCCGCACGCCGTCACCTGGATCATTTCTTCGGTGCTGAACCCCATGCGGTCGAACTGCTGCCTGAACGTTTCCGCCGAGTTTTGGGGTTGCGGTACGCCGGTGCTGCCACCGGATGTTGCGTCTTTCCTCCCGAGGCGAAGGGGGATGATGGGGCCTCCGCAAGATCGGACCGAGGCGTAGACTCCGGCGGCAATCAGGTCGGACATGGTCGATTGGGATGAGTAGTAGTTGGCGAAGAACTTGAGGGTGGTGTTGTGGCCCGGTCCGGTGTTCTCGCCGTTTGTGAGCTCGAACTGAAGCGAGGCGTCGAGCCCGCCGGTGCCGAAGACGCGGTTGTGGGTGGCCATGTCACTGGTCGGAAGTTAGCATGTGCGCAGACGGCAAATATCCATTGAGTTTGAGCAAAGTGCCCAAAATCACATATGAGTTTCCCATGAAGTGTCTTTCCAATCTTCTTTTTCACTTCCTTTGGATTTTATTCCGCCTTTTGGCATGTTCTCCAACCCTCACCACAGAAATATAAAAAATCACATACTGGAATCCCACCCGCAACCACTCCGAGGCCGTCACCCTTCCAGGCCCGGCAGCCTCATTGTTGCAAGGCGTGATAATATCATTGAACACCCTTCCCTTGAAGCCCTGAAGTTGGTACACAATTTCCTCCATCTCGTCCGTGGCGGCGGGCCATGTTGGGTCGGCTCCAGTCCTGGCCGCCAGCGAGAGCAGGCCGGCCAGGGCGTGATATGCGTTGTATTTCATGATCGGCGTGTGCGGCGTCTTTTGAGGCTTGCGCGAGATCGGGAAACGGTTCAGGACATCAGATCTGGCAGCAGGAGTATGTACGATAACAACGGTCGAGAAGCCCAGCTGAACAACTGCAGTTTGAATGTTTGAAATAATGAGTGATAACAGCTTTGGCTTTGAGGCGTCTGCAAGAGAAGGTATAGGTAAAAAATGAGGAAATGTGGTAGTATCGGGATTGTATGTGCGCCTCGTATTGCCAAACTCGACGACAACACGACAAGATACAACCGCTGGAAGGAGACTTGATGTTATTTCAAGCCAACGGGACGAACAGCAGCTGATATATCACAGCACTCGTTCTTCTCTCGATCAAAGAGAGGAAGAGACTATTATATTACTGCGTCCATGATATGCGCACTGCGACCTATGTTCACCTGTAAGAGGGATCACAAGGCGAAGATGGTACAAGACAGACAGAACAAGGCTTGAGACATGAACATACAACATGGGGGGCAAGAATAAGGTACGAAGAGGGTGGCCTGGAACCTGGACCCGGGGAATCGCAACGCTGGTTGGGAATTGGCTGACCCCTGCATCAGCTTTCCATCGGCACGCACACAACGTCGTCTTCTGTCCAGGATCTGAACCATCCTGATTGGTTCTTGGTAAGACCTTGTCGCTCTTCAGTCTTCTCGTATTATCGCGGACAAGAACTGCATGGCAGGCATGTGCAGCCGAATGGGTTTAAGGCGAGTGAGAAGTGCAGAGCTGACGGCTGTGCAATCGACACGGGGTGGGGATAAGGTGGCAGTGGTGGCTCTTTTCTTTCCAACCACATTGCGGTAGCAAGCGAGAGAACGACCTTGTTGCTTGATACTGTAGATAGTTCAACCACCACCACCACCAACACCATCCACCTCATCGAACGCCAAGCTCTGCCGAGATGCCGAGCCGAAAGACAACGAGGGAACGCCCATTACGACGGCGGCTGTTGATTGGTCTTATTTCCACTTGGACTGCCGATAAGATGATTCATTTTTTGGATATTTTTTTCCAGCCGCATGGCATGGCCCGAAGCAGATGTCCTGATGTGACTCCAGATGTCCACACGGGGAGCGCCACATAACCACCGATGAAGGTTGTTATGACAGATGAAGCCCGAACTGATGGATAGGTGCCAATACCAAACCAAGTTTGGGTTTATTGACCGACCAGATCGAACGTTCCTTGAGACTTTGACAGACAGAACAGGGCAATAGCTGAGTGAGGTAAGATAACGCAAGTGGACACTATCGACTGTTAGTGAGGGTGAAATGCATACCGATAATGTAGTCATCAGTGTGTGATATCTGTGATATGCACTGAGACTCTCCTTCACCGAGCATCGTCGTAATTAGGCCTGTCTGCCTCTGTTCCCCTATCCTTTTACAGAGCGCCATATCGTTGTAGGTAATCGGGCCGGGGGCTTGCTTGCACTGATGGACGAAAGTCGGAAGAGAGCGAGAGTGGTACAGCTGTAGGTAGTTCGGACTTGTCGTTGTGTTCCAATTCTATGCGGTTTGCTATTCCCGTGGTAGCCACGCATGTTTGAGGCTGGGCCTTGAAGTCGGAGCAGAGAAGAGGGTGACCATGCAGAGCTGACAGCATTGTCTCTGAAATTAGATGGCAGAATGTGTGCGTGTGTGTGACGGTGACGGTGACAGTGAGTGACAATGGAGGAGGTGAGCAAGCGAAAGGAATGCTTGAGCCTTTTTCAAAGTTGAGCAACACGAAAGCGGAAGAAAGGGGGCGTTTTCCGAATGGCGAGGACTTGTGAGGAGGTCGGAGAAAAGACGATTATCATTTCATCCACCACATATTCGGCGTGATTTGAGGCTATGTTGTGATATTCAATTTTCAACCCGGATGGACGCCTTGTCAGCTTTGAAGATGCAGTGCTTGGTGACTGTGAAGAGGGGAACAACGGATTGAAACCCCTCATTTGGTGGTTGCTGAGATGTCTACGGCGGGTGACAAAACACCAGGTGCAAAGCTGTGGTCTGTGCGCAAAGCTGCCCCTGCTCCCCAAAACCTCGGATTGCAGATCCCCTTTCCTCCCCACACCAGACGACATCCGTCCCGTCTTCGTAGGGCTGAGGTTGGCAACGACACTCCTCGACAGTCTACTCAGCATTGGGTATTCTACCATGAATTTGCGTTCGACATACACAACCGCCATTGCCTGTCTAACAGGTCCAAAGAGAACTATCCATTCCCCCCCAAGGTCACTCCCCGCTCGGTGACTCCGCGGCCTCTTTTCCTCTCCAGCCAGTACTCCATCGGAATTCAGAACCTCACGAGATCATCAACAGCCTCTCACGATGCATCTGGGCTTTCTAGAAAAATGTCACATGTGAGACAAAAGCTCCCGCCACCGGTACTTATCTACCTCAGATGGATAATGAGGCGTCCCTGGTTAGTAAGTGGCTATAGAGTGGCTTTAAAGTATTGGTGCTACCTACCTGATTCGGGATGCCGGTTTCTCAAAGCTTTCTACCTACAAGACAACCGAGATTGGTGGTGATTCCGCGACATGTCTGTTTGCTCGTCTACCACCCACGTCACAGTGACTGACTGACTGACTGACTGGGCTGGCTGGACCCAGAGTAAGAAAAAAGAAGAAGAAACCAGGCGAGGGGATTCGAATCGGCGACCTTATCAATACGGGCGCTTCACAAGCGTGCACATCGTTAGCGGTCAGCACTTCCTTAGCCAGCTACGGGGACCCTTGCACTAATGGACAGGCACCCTTCAAACCTGCAAACCTCGAGAATGATGGAACATGTATTCTACTCCAACACACAGCTCGGCCATCGTCCCTTGAGGTTCATACGTTAATAAACCTACCATCTGGAGTCCCTCTTGTACCACCAGCATACAACCAAGTAAGTGCCAGGACATTCCTCAGCAGGCACCTACATCCCGGGGTTCCTCAAGTCCTGCTCATGTTAGCAAGGTTCAGTTTGACGAAAATGCCGGATATTTTGATTGCCTTCCCTTGGTGAACGAACAATCCGAAGGATTCATCATCATATGAATCCTGCCGAATTCCCAAAAGCCCGTCGTCCCGCAAATTCTTCATGGCAGGCAGGATCTCACATTGAGAAGAAGCAAGTTGCAACGAACAAGACGGGAAAAGACCAAAAAAAAAAAAAAAAAGTCAGAAAGTTTACCCTACCAGGGAGTTGAACCCTGCGCTGCGGAAACTTGATCAACCAAGAGAGAAGATTGAGAATCCGCCATGTTAACCGATACACCAGTAAGGTTGTTTCTTGCTCATCGGAAAGAGATAATGAATAATTCCCTTATGTCCCCCTGTTCTTGTTTGTAGCTGCTTCCTTGGACATACCAATGTCCCCGTTTGTGTGTGGACTCCTCTGTCTTGCTAGGATGGTGACAGAAGGCACGACTGAGCGGAAACACTAAGTCAGTAACTTATCAGCAAGAGCCAATCTGGAGGTGCACACTCACTTAGGTAGACATCAATCACCAAGTCTCCCGCCTACAGCAGTGCGGGTTTCGATGGCCGAGCGCAGATAGCCTGAGGCTCGCTCATGTCACACTCACCACAGGTAGATACCATTAGGAAACCGGCGTATCATAATGGTTTCTCATTGTCCCTGCTTGATATTTACACCTACATAAGAAAGTTCTAACCGAACTTCCAACCGAGCTCTTAACCCTCCCACATAAACACTTTATGCCAACAGGGGCAAAAGATGAAATTGATAACTAAACACTTCACACAATCTCTCAGCGTTCATAGGACAGAACATGACAGCAAAAGGAGAAAAAAGCCAAAAGGCCAGGAAAAGAGAAAAGAATGTTCAAAAAAAAAAGATTACCCTACCAGGGATTTGAACCCTGCGCTGCGGAAGCTTCATTGCTCGCAAGAATGAGAATCCGCCATGTCAACCGATACACCAGTAGGGTTTACTTTTCTTGCTGGAAATGTTTGTAAGAGGTTTGCTTATATGTAAAGAGACAGTTGTGTGTGGGGAAGGTACGGTAGGCATCCGGGCATGTGGTCGTTTGAGGTGGAGATGTTGAGAGGGAAGAAGCGAGGGGAAACAGGGGCAGTTGTCGACAGGTGGCCATTGGCCAGCATGGAAGGTACGCAAACAACCGTGACCTCTGTCAGGCGGCAGTACAGTAGAAGGTAAGAGTGGGAATGTAGTGAAATGTAGGCTCCCGTGTGGAATGGGGACAAACGTGGAGGATCACGCAGGATCATCAGCAAATAAAACACGGCGCTAAAATCCGTAACGCAAGTTATGTCGGTTCGGATCGCGATGTTACGGGACCCGTACCTGTTCTGATGCTGGAATGGAGGAGAATGCAATGGCACATTATCTCATCTCACAAAATGCAGATTTGGTCTATTCTGGGACTGAGTATGTGTGAAATGACAATTAATTATCATTCTTGGAATGAAGACTATTTATTACAGCTAGGAGAGAGGAGAAAAGACAGGAAGGAAACGGGATCATGAGAGCCATTAAAGTGATTATTCGTACAACAAAAGAGAGAATGTCGACGACCAGACAAACAGACAGACAGTTTTAGGTGTATAGTAATACAAGAGACAAGGAAAAGAAAATAAGGTATTCATCAATCATTCATTCATTCATTCATTCTCAATTACCCATCCATCGGGACGCCCCTAAAAGAGCCGAGTATCAATCTTCAGCAAACCCAAGAATAAGAAAACCATTAACAAAATTCGGAAAATAAATGAAACCACAATTTCCCATGCTCAAGAAGAAGAAGAAGAAGAAGAAGAAGAAGAAGAAGAAGAAGAAGAAGAAGAAGAAAAAACACCAAAAAACCTGACACCCACTTACATATCCTCCTGATCAAAATTCTCCGAAAACCTACTCTCCCTAAACGGACTAATCCTCCCACACCCACTAATCGACTGATTCCCCACACTCAGTCCGCCCGAACTCACCGGCCTCTTCTCAGCAGATCCAGATCCAGACCTCATACTTCTTCTTCCACTCATACTCCGCCCCGCCCCCTCATATCCCAAAAAAGCACCACCACCACCACCACCACCACTCCCCGTGCTCAGCGCACCGCCGCTAGCCCTAGGATCAGAAGCCATCAAGAACTGCGAGTGCTTTTCCTCGCTGTTGACAGCGGGAGTAGGCTGCGTGATGGCCACCTTCATCCCGTTCATTACCATAGGGAACCCGGCAGATGGGAGTGTGAGCGGTCCGTCGCTGGAGAAGGTACTTCTTGCTTCTAGGAACTCGTCGGCGTCGTTTTCGTTTTCGTTGTCTTGGTATTGAGCATGAGGTGAAGCGTTATCGCTGACAGTGCTGTAAACGCTATCGCTTAGGTCTGAGCTGCTCAGGCTGCTGACGGACCTGGTTTCGCCTGCTTCGCCGGCTGAGTTGGCAGTGATGGTCGCGGTGACGTAGGGGAGGACGACTTGCGGTTGCGGTTGCTGTATCTGCACTGGGTAGGGAGAGCGATCTCTAACTGTCGGCTCGGTGGTGGTGGTAGTCCTGGTGGTGGTGACGGTAGCCACTGCGTCGAAGCCACCGATGGCGCTGATGGGGCGAGAAGATGTCTTCAGGGCGGTGGTGCCTAGGGCTCCGGCGGAGCGATCAGGGACAGTATAAAGGCCACTGCTTTCACCGGGTTCGTCTTGCGCCGCCGCCGGCAGGTTAATAGCTGGTGTCATTGTTGTCGATTGGACGGGTGTCGGCGCTGAGAGCCCGGCGAGGGCGACTTCGCGGATACTTCCCGGTCCGCTGTGGTCGTCTCCGACGACTGAGGGGACACTGGTGTTATTCTCACCAAGCTTCCGAGTAAGGGCCACGCCACCGATGAAGCCCCTGTTCATATCAGGGCTGGCAGCGTCGGCAGCACCGTCTGCCGTTGTATCGATTCTCGACGAAGCGACAGATGCGCCGGATGCCGCTCTGGGACGAGAGAAACGGTTCTTTAGCCAGGCTTTCACCTTGCTAGTTGGCGAGGCCGCCGATTGCGGTTCCAAGATGGGACTCGCTCCTCCGTCTGGTGTTATTGAGCCCCTCTGGGGAGGCGATACGCGTCTTTGGAACGGCATGGACAACCTGGTCAGTCCCGAACTGTCTGTCCTCCTATGGGCAACTGCATTCAGTGGAGGAGCCGCTGGCTTCTCGTCCGGCGAACTTTGGTCCAAGT
Source organism: Sordaria macrospora (assembly GCF_033870435.1). Taxonomy (NCBI): domain Eukaryota; kingdom Fungi; phylum Ascomycota; class Sordariomycetes; order Sordariales; family Sordariaceae; genus Sordaria; species Sordaria macrospora. The sequence goes on along the minus strand of NC_089372.1, from coordinate 4,283,903 downwards.
CAGCAGCCACGGCAGAGCCTTTCCCCTTTTCAATTTGCTTTTCCTCCTTGGCTTCCTTAACCAGACGCTTCTGCTCAGCTCTGGCCGCCTTCTCCTCCTCCTTTCGCTGCCTTTCTTCTCTCTTCACTTCTGCCGCTAGAGCCTTCTCCTTGTCTTTTTGCTGATCTGTTAATCATTCGTGTTAGCCTCTTACCCCTGATACTACCACCAGGTAACGCAAAAAAACCTACCTTTCAACTGCTTATGCAACATCTGCACCTCCCTCTCTCTCATCTTATACTTCTCGATCTCCTCCCTCTTCCTCTCCTCCTCCAGTTTTATTGCGGCCCGCCTCTCCCTATCCCTCTCCGCATGATCATTAATCTCATCCAGCAACGGCTGCACCCTCTTCGCCGCAATAACCTCCACCTCGGCCCTGTCTACCATCTTGCCTCCGCCAATGTCCACTTGATCCGCATCCATCGGCCTTCGGCTATTGCTCGCATCGAACCTCGCCTGCGCCGCCGCATGCGCCTTCACCTCCCAATCACTCTTGCTCGTATGCGGAATCGTCATCCCTTTCTCCGCGTACAGCTTATCGTCCATCCCCTGCAGCTGCGCTTTGACGTTGCGCTGGGCGGCTTGCAAAAGCGCCTCACGGTCGCGCGCCCGCTTCTGCTCGTCGACTTCGGCAACCTTGGTGTTGAAGAGGGACATTTGCTTGCGGATGTGTTGGGAGCGTTGGCGGTCGTTGGCGACGATGATGTCGCCGTCGCTAGAGGACCGACGTCTGGTGAGCCTGTTGCGGATGCTGCCAAATGCGCCTGCGTTGTTGCCCTGGCTAGTGGAGGGGGAAGTGCCCGTATAGTATTCCTGCATCTCGCGGTTCTTTTGGTGTTGGTCATGCAGTTTGGCGAGGCGTTCCTGCGCGAGACGGTAGGCGGCATCTTGGAGGCTATTGTACACCATCGGAGTGCGTTCCACATCGTCGTTGGTGGCTGTTGGGTCGTCGGTACCGTGGCGCTCAAATGAGGACCTGCGTCCTTGGACCTGCTTGGACTGGTCGATCATCTTTTGTTGCTGGGTGTACATGCGCTTAGCCATGGCCAAAGCGGAAGCGTGGAGAACGTCTTGCCGGTTCTTTTCGTCCACCTCGGGCTTGACAGGGGGTCGGGATGTGAACATTTGTCTGCTCATGGTCGTGTAGGGTACGGCACCGGCTTCTTCGGTCGGAAGAATACTGGGCGGGCGCATCGACCTGGTCGCGGCGCTGAGGGCATTGGAGGCTGCGTTTTCTTTATCGGGGTATGCGGTGTTGTCGGTTACTGGCTGGGGTTGCGACCTCGATCGCGGGCGTCGTCCGGCCACGGCATCCCTTGCTGCACTCAGTGATGCTTGTCGTGTCAAGGCGGAACCTTGTGTCTCTTGGACAGTCGGGGTAGAGGAGGTAGTAGGTGATTTATGTCCCTTGAAGGCCAAATTCGCAGCCGAGTTCCCCCAGTTTGAGGCATCCAAAGTAGGCTTAGGCAGTTGAGGCTGGACTTGTTGCTGTTGCTGTTGCTTCTGTTGGAATATCTGCTTCTGCTGTCTTTGAGCTGCACGCAAAGCGTAGATAGCCGCCTGTGACCCTGCTACACTGCTCTTGGGTTGCGATACCTCCAACCCGTTACTTGTCGGTGACGCCATCTTTTGGCCGTTAGCCAGCACGGCAGCGGTATTAGCGTGAGAAGCGTGTGTTTTTGATAACTCTGCCTTGGGATGTTCAACTACTTTGGTGTTGTTCCATCCCAGAGTCGCAACTGAAGACGCAGGAGCTGTTGATATCTCTGGTTTTGGGTATTCGACCAACTTTCTGTTAGCCCATCCCAAAGATGCGGCGGCACTAGCAGCTGCGTCGTTGTTTTTGAGACCGGAAGACGGGTAGCTAGGTAGGTCTTTGGCGTCTGCGTATCGTAACTTTCCCGTGTTGTCTTTACAAGGTGGTCAGCAAGGACCTAAGCGGGTGATGTTTGGGGATTCAGGTCGAGGACGAGATGTGCGGGTGTCATGCCACCGACTGACATGTACCACCTGATGAACGCGCGGACTTACTTGGAGGAGGAACGAGCGCTGTTTGGGCCATGGCTTATGTATGGTTACTGTAACCAAGACCAAGGCTCAAACGAAAAGTCAAAAAGACCAGACGAGCCGGCTAGGTATCGGATGTCGGGAACTGTGGGGTATCCGGTTTGGTGATGGTCCACTGCGGATTGAGGCTGTGAAATCTTGAAATCTTACAGGTCCTTTGCGTTTCGATGAGTTGTTTGATGTTTTGGCTTCTACTTGACGATTGGCTTTGTACAATGATGTGTCGCGTGTTGGAGTAACCTTCTTACTCTGTAGGTTTTCGGTATAATAATAGCTTTGGTAATAAGAATGTCGATCAGGATGTCCAGGCTTTTTAGAAGAAAACGAGTGGTTACGCCGATGTGGAGGATTACTTGTAAGTATGCGGCATTGAATCGATGTTTTGGTTTTCGGTTGGAGATGGGATGACAAACAGGAAGAGAAGTCAAAAGTGAAACGAATGGAGGAAATAAGGGTAGCACCAATACTTCTACTTCTGTCTCTCCTCTTTTTTCCCACCCAAAACGATCATGTCTTATTAGGTACAGGCTCTATGATGCCAATCCCGTCGTGTTCCTCCCGTCATTACAAGGCTGGCTTCCATTCTTGGCTGGGCCTGGTTGCTGCGACAAAGAGGGCGACGGTTCCTTTCCTTCCACTTCCCACACACGTCGTCATGCGCCGAGACAGCAATCGCTTCCTTCGCCCACCGACGTCATTGCTCACCAGTTTCAGAACGGTGGGTGCCGCTCAGCCATGCCCTCATTGGCTGGCGAGATCCATTTAAGTGTGATGCCGAGACGCCAACGCTGCGTATCATTCGGTCGGCAGCTGTTCTCCACCGGATCCACCGGGAATTGGTAGCTGCCAAGGCCCTGCGCCAGTTGGCCAGAACTTCTGCTTCAGCTCACCCACAAAGGCAAGGGGACTTTTTTCAGGGACTTGCCGACCTCGCCGACTTCACCGGGAACTTCACCTGACAAAGAAGCTGATGTGAGGTCACGCCGCCTTAACAAGCCACTGCACTAAAAGCTGCAGATGTCTTCGTGAGGCTATTCCGAGCTTGTTTTGGTATTTTAACCCCCGCCGTTTCTGTTCAACTTTTCTTCAGACAATAATGCGCCGCATCCCTGGGCTCGATATAGCTCCCTGTTCCTACCATTTATCCCTCCTTACCTTGAAATATCACGACCAGATCAGCATTGACAGTCAACCGTGTTTCACAAGGGCATCCTATTTCGACCAACCCGGCTATCACGGGAACACCTAACAAGAAGCTAAAGCTCGAACTTGAGGTATCGAAAGAAATGGCTCACTCGGTTGTGTTTCAGTAGCGTAACGGTACCTGTAGAGATACCCCCGCCAAAACCAAACCCTAAAGTTCGACAATCCTCCACACTCAAAGATCACCAACCCAGGAACCATCCCGCTTCCCCTCCAGCATATCAGCCTTCAAAGCCTCCTCAACGTCAATCACCTTCGTTGTCGCCGACTCCTCTTCCATAAACCTCAGCGCTTCCACCGCCTTCCCACCACACGCCCTCTCCAGCGCCAGGAAAGCAAAGTGACCACCCACCACCGGTCTTGCCATAAAGTAAATACCCGGATATCCACCGTTACCTTCGGTATCGTAGAGATCGGTTAGAGGACGGTCTATTTTTTCACATATGATCAGTCAATCAGTCAATCAGTCTTTCATCCATCCAGCCAGCCAGAAAAAAAAAAAAGGCACGAGATGATTTTTTTGGAAAACGAAAAAGGGGGGGGGAAAGGAGAAGGAGGAGCCATGGACCACAGCACATACCAGTAACAGTCTCATTAACCCACAGGGAAATGACCTCCAACATCTCCATCCTCGTCTTCTTCCCCGTCACTGCCGCCGCAAAAAACTCCCAATCGCTCTTGGTGTACAAGTGTCGAGAGTCGAGCGGTAGCCCGTACTTTTGTAGCACGGCCGAGTACCAATCGCTTTGCATTTGGTAGACTTTGTCTGGGATGAAGGGCTTTCCAGTGGTGGTATCATCATTACCGTCGCCGTCATCTCCACCGCCGCCGCCGCCGATGGGTTTCTGGTCTCCTCCAGTGGTGCCGAACCAACGCCCAAAGCCCCTCTTTCTTCGTTCATCTCGGTCCTGATGATCATCCTTGGTGGACGAAGACGAAGAAGAGGAAGAAGAAGAAGAAGAAGAAAAAGAAGAAGGAACATGGAAACACAACAACGAATCCGCATAAAGGTTATAGATCGTCGTCCACGATCCATACCACGTATACGCCAACTTGGCGTGGGTCTGGTCTCTCGAGATGCCGTACTCCTGCCACTTGTCAATATAAGTAGCCGCAATTTTGCGGTAATGCTTCGCCTCGTCCTCGTGGCCGACAATGTCCGCTATCTCGCTCATGGCCTTGATGCCGATGATCCCTTTGAGCGCCAGGTTCGTCTGGTTGGCCAGCCACCCGGCAAAGTCATCGGTGCACAGCTGGTTGTGCGGAATCAGCGATTCGCGAACGAGGTAGCCGGTCCATTGCTTCCAGAGAGAGTAAGAGCGCGTAAGCCATTTCTCTGCGGCTTTGGATCCGGTGGTTTGCAGATCGGTTTTGCGGTCGCGGTAGCCGCGCAGGTCGAAGCCGTATTTGTCTACCGAGTGTGACCAGTCTTTGGCTGAGGAGATGGCGTTGGCAGGGAAGTTTTGAGGGGCGGCGGCTTGAACGAAGGCGGGTTCGGTATCGTAGCGGAAGGCATTGGCGAGGGCCAGTCCCATGATGAGCATGTTGCCGCATTCTTCGACGGGCATGTACTCATCGTTGCCGTCGCTGTGACCGGTAGCGTTGGGGAAGTGCGCACCGAGATCATGCATGCTGTAGTCATTCGGGTATTGACCGCTGAGCTGGTGCTCAAGCAGCGGCTCAAGGAGGTAGCCGAGCCACTTGGGATTAGTGTACAGGAAGAAGGGAAAGGCAGGGAAGATGACATCCACGGTCTGGAAGTTGCCGTTTGACGAGATCTCCTTGAGGAAAATGATGGGGTCGTCGGGGGTGCCGGAGAACTGAGTGGCACCGAGCACCTGACGGGCAGAAAGCGCGGCGATATCCTGGTAACTCTCCGATCCGGACTCGAAGGCATCGCGAGCGAGCGAGTCGGAGTAGTTCCGAGCCAGCCAAGATGCAGTCTTGAAGTCGTCGTAGTGGTACCGGACCAGCTCGTCAGGCGAGGCGAAGTGGGATGCCCAGAGCGGTTTCATGAGTGTCAGACCCCTAGCGGAAGCGAACTGCACCACCGGATCCTGGATAAGAGCAAAGGTGAACACCACGCTGTCTTCTGTCTTTGAACAGCCCTTCTTCTTGGAGTAACCAGCCAGTTTGAAGGTCTTTGCGAAAGCGAACACGGGCTCTTCTTGCATGATGCGACGGAAGTCCCGGTCAATCTGGTTTCTCAGATAGCCCTTTTCAGCAAAGTGTTGACGAAGAAGGCCAGAGGTGCCCGCTTCATGTTGGACATCAGCTGGACCGGTGAAATGCAGGGTTCCCCATTCGGCGTGGTCGTTAAACTCGGTCAAGTGCTGCTCTGTTTGGCGGGTCCACTTCCACGTCTTGATGGGTGTCGCATCCTCGGAGCTTTCCTCTGGTATCTTGGGCTCGTGCAGATCCCACTTGATCTCGTTCGCCCTGTTCCCGCTAACCCATTCACCATTGGCGTCGGTGTAAATCGTGACATCAAAGCAGCCCTCGGCAATGACGGTCAGATACGCGGCAGGTATTGACTGTCTGAGGGTAGATGATGGGGTGATGGGAGAGAGGAATGAAAGCGTGACTTTCACTGGTTCGTCGTTGGAAGATCCGTGGAGAAGGTAAGTCAGGTTCGTAGTCGAGGCGTCAAAAGTAGGTCCTAGGTATTCGGGCAAGGTGATGTTGTAGAGCTTGTGGCCGTGCTGGAGGGAATCATGAGGTCGTCCGATGAGAGGATATATCTTGCCAGAGTCTGGTACGGCTGCCATCACTGAGAAGCCGAGCTATACCGGTTTGGCAGTTTTAGCTATCTTGCTCGTCTCAAACCGGATGAATACTTACATGAGACCCAGTCCAGAACATGGGCCAATCCTCCCATGGTGCTTTTCGAGCATTTCCCAGCCATGTACTAAGGTACGGGTTGCGGACAAACAAAGGCAGGACATTGGGCGTAAGTGTTGATGCGCTGGCTACGGCGGCCAGCGCCAGGATATCGAATCTCATGTTGGGAGAGGTGTGGTTCTCTCAGGATTTACTGTCTCGCTGCCATAGGATTGATTTTGCAAGCGACTGTTGTTGGGAACAGGCAGAGCCGTACTCTATGAAATGTCACGATTTGGACCAGCGGAAAGGTGAACAACCAAGAGGGAGAGCAAATAGGTTTAAAAGATACTTTATGAGGGCTATACGAAAGGATACTCAAAGATGGCGATGTCCAACCCCGTGTTGAACAAGAGTGATACTGGGCCGTGAGGTTTGGAAAAGGATAAAAAAGGTTTCAAATTCCTTGGAGTTCGGGGAAGGGGGAAGGGGCCATGTTTAAGGTGAGCATATCGGCTAGAAGGTGGACTGGCTCAGCCGGGAAGCCAAGCCGTTCCTCCTCCAACCGTCCTTCATGTCGCCAATGATCGAGTTGACCTGACGACGATCCTGTCGGACGAGGAGGGAGGTGAGGGGGAAATAAGTAAGAGACAGGGGTCAGGATCTCGTGCCCCTCCTCTTCTCCAAATCCGTCTTGGGGACTGCCCTATGAGAAGAACATGACAGGGGTTCTCCGCACTTGGTCCCAACGGAGGGTGGGGGACTTTCGCGTTCCCGTCATGCGGACCCGCTGCGGGAGCGAGTGGAAGCGGGGGAAGGACTCCACCCTGTTGTGTTCGAGCATCCTTCTCGTGCTTCTGTTCAACCTTTGTGGCCTTCTCAACTCGAAAGATGGAGGGTGGAAGGAATCTTGGGATCGGAATTTAAGTACACAGCATGTGCTTGTGACTGACAGGTGGGTGGCACGGCAGCAAGGGCTAGTACAAACATGCACATTGAATGGTTGAGGAAGCCATCGCCAGCTTTGCTTGAACTTTGAAGTGTCTATTATCATCAATACGTATTGACCGGCTAGCAACCTAGCAGTTGCTCGACATTAAACTATCTGTTCTATTCCAAACAAGGCTGACTGGATCACCATGGAACATTGCTTGGTCTCCTCCTTTTAGGTGACCGTATGAAACATTGTATGTCATAATGACTTAAAGTCAACTTTCAGCTTCGGCCGAAGAGATGTGCCGAGATTATCCAGATTGTATTGCGGTTCCTACTATTCTCCCAAGTGTACGTATAATACACTAGCAAGATGGCCGAGAAAATAGACCGGTTGTCAGGCAAAGATAGGAAGACGATGGGGAGAAGTGGTGCTACAGACACAGGCACACACTTGCTGCCATTCACACCTCGATATCATCGATACCCTCGATAACCATTCCCAGCGCATTCGGTACTCCCACAAGAATTTTTCCCTTGGGTACCCTCACACTCTTCACATTCATGCAGCCGAAAACATTCAGCTCATGGATATTGGGGCAGCACTTGAAAATACTGCCAACAATGAAATCCGACACTTCCTCGCAGAAGCTGATCTCCAGCTTCTTCAACTCTGGATAGACCTTCTTACCATTCGAGGGAAACACCTCCTCAAAGGCTTTTGCTGAGATGTGTCTGCACCCGTGCACATTCAGATGCTCAATCTTCCTTCTGGAATGCGCCATCAATGCCTTGAAGCCTTTGTCGCACAAGCCGATCTTGTCCGGGTTCTGGCGCGGGTTTGCCGAATCAACCTGTCGACACTTTTGCAGGTCGACAAACTGTAAGGACTTGTTCTCCCAGTTGGTAAAGAGACGGGCAAAGCCTTCGTCTGTCATGACCTCGCTGTCGGTAATACGCAGTTTCTGCAACGAGCGGCAGTGGTTGTGTATAGCATCCAAGACGGTGTTGTTGAGATCGATCTCGCGTGTGATAGAGAATGTCTCCAGATTTTTACCGATGGAGGAGAGAACGCTGACGTAGACATCAGAATGGACGTGATTTCGCAGATCGATACTGATGTGCTTGAGGTGCTTGAGCTGGGCGAGGTGCTTTATGCCTTCGCCGGTGATCTTCTGGTTATGGCACGCTTTGAGGCGGACCAAAGAGGGACATGATGAGGGGAGAGCTTCCAGGGCGGAGTCGCCAAAGTGTTTGTCTGTCCAGTAGACACGGAGAGATTGTAGGGATTTTCCCTTCTTTCCGAGAAACTCGAGCCATTTCTCTTCGTCAATGAGGTTGGAGCCGTGAAGGTAAAGGTCCTCAAGTTCTGTCTTACGAGAGATAAGGAAGTCCATAACTTCGTCTTTGAAGTGGATAGCGTTTCGTGCTTTCAACTTCTTCAGCCCTGGTACTGTCTGGAAAATACGAATGTAGTCGTCGGCGGATAGCTTGGCACCATCGTAGATGCAGACCTCATCAGTTGTTGGTTGCAAAAACAGACTGAGTGTTGTGGAATTCAGAAGTCTATGCTTCGATAGCTTCCGGGCGATTTTGTCGATGACTTGCTGAGGGAGATCACCTAGATCCTCGGCCAGGTCGATGTTCTTGGCCAGAGTCTCGATGCAGAGCGTCATCAGGCTCTTGGCTCCAAGTTGAAATGTGCCGTCCAGGATTTTGCTCTGGATCTGTCGACGCCTTCCTACTGGACCGGCAGCAGCACGCTTGGCAGGCTTTTTCTTCGGTGGTGCATCCTTGTCCATTTCCTTTCCACAGGGACCACACAACAGTCCTCCGTCGGGATGGTTGCGCGAGTATGCCGTGACAGTGAACCTCTTCCCGCAGTTAGCGCAGTTGTCCATCTGGCCCGGTAGAGGAGCGCGCTCCTGAAGCAGAGTGTCGAGCAAATCGTCATCTTCGTCATCCCCGTTTGCGTTCCGTTTTCGTTTCTGATAATTTTTGCTGGCTTTGATTTTGTCAATGACCTTTTGGTCCTTCTGCCGTCGGGATGTCCTGGTTGTGACGGTGACAGAGGTTGTGACCGTAGATGACTCTCCCACTTCATCTTCCGCAGCCTGCTGCTGGTCAGAGGAGCTAGCGCCATTCTCCTCTTCTGCTGCTCTTCGTCGTGCATCTGCTTCAAGACGAATCTGATTTGCCGAGATATTGTGCGACTGGATACAAAATGTCAGGATTTTTGGCAACATGCGGGATCTCCCCATGCTGGGTCACTTACGGCCAAGAAATCAGTTAGAGCCGATTGACTGCGAAACGTGTTAGCATTTTGATCGTTCTCCCAAACAAGGAAGAAAAATGGGGAAAAAATTATAGGAACTTACGGTCCCCTAATCTGTCGGCCCGCCCTGTTACTTTGCTGTCTCGACCTGGTGGGTGCTGTTAGTGATGATTTTCTGATCGATGACCGACAACTTCAGCTTACATTTTAGCTGGGCCGTGCACCGGCGAGAGTTCCCTGATGTGATCTAGGCTAGATAGGTGAGAGTACTGTAAGTCGAGTAGGAAATGCGTACAACTTCTGGACGAGCGACGAGAACGAATGGAGGTCTCCAGATGAGGAAACAAAAGACAAACGCAAGAGGGGCGATGTTTGGGGAAAGTTTCGGGCAAAAAGAAAGGTGAAGGGAAAGCACGACACGGCGATACGGGGAGTGAATGGAACTTGCCTGCGGACGTGTTGAGGGGCAAATTCAATCAAAGTTTGCGACAAAGACAAGTACCTTTTTTAGTAGTTTGCACCGTGCCAAGGGAGGGACATTCCCTAAAAGAGCTGTTACTGCCTGAAAATGGGACCAATTGTTGTCTGATGGACCAATCAGATCATTGGAAGGTCATGTGCCCTCGCGTTAAGACGACGCGCGCTTTTCCTGTTCACAGTGGGAGAGTGACGGATCATGTCTTTGCTTTGTAACACAAGTGGAAGCTGCGTCGCCCACTCGGCAAAGCTGAAAGACCTTTGAAGCTGCCGGTGAATGGAAGGCGCGGTGGCGATAAGTCGTCTCGACTTCCGTTAACGCGACGGGAATTTTCTCGTGCATCTACATTTCCATCTTATTCCTCCTGTCCGTCCTCTGTGATTCACTGCCTCCTCCCGGACCACTTGTTACAGGGTGTCCTCTTCACTTCCATCGGGTCATCCGCTTCGACACTAGGGGAGCACAGGACGTTACGTCTTCAGTCTTTCTTTTTTTTTCCTCCTGGGAACTTCACCGCTCGTTTATCGGTGATCTGATTGTCTGGGTTTTACTTGTTGCCTGTCTACCATTTTGTTGGCCAGGCACAATACCCTACCTTCTTCAGGCCGTTCCCCCGCAGTCCGATACCTTGACTTTATTTGTCCATCAAATTTAGGGCGATTCTAGCACCCCCCGCTTTGTCGAAACAACATCTCAACAGAGGCACCTTGTCGAATTCGCCTCGGTGCTGTCCTGTCCATTTTCTCAGCTTGGGTCAACTTGTTTAACAAGGCCGACTACTTGAACCGAGACGATGGTTCGCACCAGAAGATCCATGGCTGCCGCCGGCGAGGTTGTTGGTAGGTTTCCCAATGAAGCTCTATCCTCTCGGTCATAGTGGCGATAGAATGGCATATGGTCTGGATATGATTATAGACTGACATCAATATCACAGTAGCAGCACTTCCTCCCGCGGAAACCAAGAAGCCTCGCGGTCGCCCTCGCAAATCAGCCACCCCAGCCGTTAGTGTCACGGCGTCTTCTGTACCGACGCTGGCGACATACACATCTGGTAGTGAGTATGCTACGCCACTTACCAGCCATGGCGCGACCCCGACGCCGTCTCTACTCAAGGAGAACGTACAGTCCACCAGGTCGACCCGGTCCGCTTCCAAGATTGAAGTGGCTATACCCGTTCTCAAGGCCTCACATGCTACGCAGATAATGCTTCGCAGTAGCACCTCTGTTACGACCAGCAAGCGGAAGAGAGATGTGGTAGCGGACAGCCAAGAGGATGACTCCGATGATGGTCATGACGCAAAACTTGCGCGAATGCTTCAGGACAAGGAAGATGCAAAGATAGCATCATCATCCAAAACATCCTCTTTCCGAGTTGATCGTTTGGGCAGTACCCCGCGTAGCACACGGCCTACTCTTCGGGTCAAACATAATGCTTCGAGCAGCAAGTTTAAAAAGGAGGTCATTGCGGATAGCGAGGAAGATGATTTTGACGATTCCCCCGACGCTATACTTGCCCTGAAACTTCAGGCCGAGGAATACGGAGACGAAGATTCCGAAGAGGAAGCGACTACGTCTAAGTTTAGGGCACTTGGACTTCGTCGCAGTTCGAGAGGCCTCAACTCGTCTCCAGTCCGGGCGTCAATGTCTAGCAAAGCCACAAGCAAATCCACCGCCGTTGCAAAAGGAAAGCAGCCTGTGCTTCTACGGAACTCCACTAGGCGTGGTGTTACAGAGTCTTCCATCCAAGTTCCTCGGTTTAGGACAGCCAAAGATCTGATTGCTGATTCTAAGGAAGAGGTTGATACCTCTGGTTCTCTGTCGGCCTTCGAGTCTGACGAGAACGACAGCGATGTCATTATCCAAGGAGGTCGCCCTTCCGTGGCCCAAAAGGGAAAAGGGAAGGCAAAGGCGCCCCCGCCAGAGTCGGAGGATGAGAACGATAGCGACGATTCTGCCCAGCCCCTCAGCAGGCGCTCTCGTAAGGTTCGTCCTTCCGCAGCCCAGAAAGGAAAAGGAAAGGCAACCGAGGCCCAGAAGGGCAAGGGAAAGGCAAAAGCAACCCAGCCTGAGTCGGAGGATGACTTTGACCTAGACGTTACTGGTTCTCTCGAGTCGGAGGTCGAGTTTGATCTAGACGGTGCTCTGGACGAGTCGGAGTTCGAGATTGACATGTCGCTGCCAGACGAGGACCCTGAGTTTCTTATTCCGACCGGTTTGGAGGGCTTGGCAGACGCGAGCGACGCCGATGAAGATGCCAATTTGGGCACCCACATCGCAGAAGCTGGTGAGGGTCTCGATCGTATCAGGGCCCAGATGAACAACCGACGTGCGTATCGATCGTATCGGAGCGATCGGCGCATTAAGAATGACCGATCCCGTCTCGAGAGACAGCATCCCGAAATCAAGACGATGTGGAAAGATCTGGAGAACATGCCCGTTTTGAAGGCTGGTAAGGCGGAACAGCCAAAGTCCATTTCACGACAGCTGAAGCCCTTCCAGCTTGAAGGGTTGGCGTGGATGACAGAAATGGAAAAGACAGAGTGGAAGGGAGGACTTCTCGGTGATGAGATGGGCCTGGTACGTTGTGGCTCCTTCCTCGGTTCATTTTAGTTTCTGGGTGCTAACTGCCTCTGTCACCTCATAGGGTAAAACGATTCAGGCTGTGTCTCTCATAATGTCCGATTATCCCGCTAAGAAGCCTTCCCTCGTTCTTGTGCCTCCTGTGGCCCTGATGCAGTGGATGACGGAGATTGACTCATACACCGACGGTACGCTGAAGACACTCGTCGTTCACGGCACTAACTCCAAGTCCAAGAATCTCACCGCCAAGGACATCAAGAGTTATGATGTGATCCTCATGTCTTACAACAGCTTGGAGTCCATGTACCGAAAGCAGGAAAAGGGCTTCAAGCGCAAGGAGGGTCTCTACAAGGAGAAATCCGTCGTTCATCAGACCGAGTGGCACAGGGTCATCTTGGACGAAGCACATAGCATCAAGAGCCGCACAACGATGACGGCTAAGGCATGCTTCGCCCTCAAGGTTACCTATCGGTGGTGTCTCAGCGGAACACCTTTGCAAAACCGCATCGGAGAGTTCTTCTCTCTAATCCGCTTCCTCAACATTCGGCCATTTGCATGCTATTTGTGCAAAGGATGCCCCTGCAAGACTCTCGAATGGGGCATGGACGAAGACAACAGGTGCAAGGGTTGCAAGCACAGTGCCATGCAACACGTTTCGGTGTTCAACCAAGAACTCCTCAACCCCATCCAGAAATACGGAAACCGCGGTGAGGGTGCTTTGGCCTTCAAGAAGCTACGGACCCTCACGGACCGCATCATGTTGCGGAGACTCAAGAAGGACCACACCAATGCAATGGAACTTCCAGTCAAGGAGATCAACGTCGAGCGTCAGTTCTTCGGAGAGGTAGAGAACGATTTTGCAAACAGCATCATGACAAGCGGCCAGCGAAAGTTCGACACATATGTGGCCACTGGTGTGCTGCTGAACAACTACGCCAACATCTTTGGCCTTATTATGCAAATGCGACAGGTCGCTGACCATCCGGATCTGATCCTGAAGAAGAACGCTGAAGGTGGTCAGAACGTGCTCGTGTGCTGTATCTGTGACGAGCCTGCCGAAGATGCCATTCGCTCCCGTTGCAAGCATGACTTCTGCCGTGTTTGCGTCAAGACGTATGTGCATTCGGCTACGGATCCGAACTGCCCTTCTTGCCACATTCCTCTTTCTATCGACCTGGAGCAGCCCGAGCTTGAGCAGGACGAGGTTCAGGTCAAGAAATCATCCATCATTAATCGGATCAAGATGGAGAATTGGACTTCGTCATCCAAGATTGAGTTGTTGGTGCACGAACTCCACAAGCTCCGATCCGATAATGCCTCCCACAAGTCCATCATCTTCTCCCAGTTCACCACTATGCTCCAGCTTATCGAGTGGCGCTTGCGCCGTGCCGGTATCACTACCGTCATGCTTGACGGCAGTATGACTCCAGCCCAACGCCAGGCTTCGATTAACCACTTCATGAAGAACGTGGACGTTGAGTGCTTTTTGGTGTCCCTAAAGGCAGGAGGTGTCGCTTTGAACCTCACTGAGGCTTCGAGGGTTTTCATTGTCGATCCCTGGTGGAATCCAGCAGCGTATGTTTACCCTTCACCCGTAGTCTGAGAAACGTGTTGACTAACAAAAGTATAGTGAATGGCAATCTGCCGACAGATGCCACCGTATCGGCCAGAGCCGCCCTTGTACAATCACCCGTCTTTGCATTGAGGACTCGGTTGAGAGTCGTATGGTTCTTCTGCAAGAGAAGAAGACCAACATGATCAACTCGACCATTAATGCCGATGATGCCGCGATGGATTCGTTGAGTCCTGAGGATTTGCAGTTTCTGTTTAGAGGAAGCTAAGGACATCGCTCTTCGGCATAGTGTGTTGCATCTGTGGAGTTATTAGGTTTTATGGTCAAAGATCTTGCGACTATTTTAGCCGTGCGCAGCCTTACGACCTCTTTGTGTGTTCTATCAAAAGGGCATGTCATTCTACAGTTCTCAGGAAGCTAGACGGATTAGGATGGGTTGGCCATGTTAAGGTGTTACTTACATCCGAGCCATCGGGACAAGGTTTCCCTTGCATTTTGCTCTGATGGCTCTTCACTTTGTCAGACTGGGATGCTCAATGTTCGAGGCGCCTGGGTCAAGGTAGAATTCAGTCGTATATATATATGGCTAACTTGGCTAAAGATTGGAAACTGTCTGCTATATCTTATAGGATGCGAGCAAATGTAATCCAGTCTCAAGGTAACAAGTTAGATCAGGAAAAGCCACGCTATGTGGTCAAGGCTAACTGTAAAAGGAATAGAATTCTACAAAATATAACGATGTTGCCGGATGTGATGGACAGGAGTATACAACATGTCAGGACTTGAACATTAGCTGCTTATGTGGACGACATGAAACCAGTCAACATTCAATCACTCTACCTACAGAGACGAACCATTTCTTTTGCTGGATACAAGTGTCCTGTCCTCTTTTATGATCATCTCTTTGATAGCCTTCTAACCATGTGACTTACTCAAGCACGCGAAAGATATGGACGCGGCCATGATCTCGTCGTAACCACACGCTGACGAAGGTCACGTTGAGGACGGGAGAACCCACCAGTCAGTGCCTGAGTATCAATCAGGTTTTCAATATTCGTGTGCTCGTTTTCTTATATAATATATCTGTGGTATCCTTGTGCGTTGCATACTTAAGGTTGCTATTTTGTACCTACTACTTGATGTTCGTTGTCTCCCAAGTCCAAGGTACTTTCCTTTTCGTTTCACCTTTAATGTTAATGCTTGCTTCAGTAATTTCCCCCTCCTCATCTCGTTCTTCTATGCTAAGTTCCTCTTCCACTTTCTTTCTATCAATGTCTCTCGATCTTCTTCATGTTTCTGCTGGCTTGTTTTGTTTTTTTTCGCCTGCAGACGGGACCGGAGGCATGGACGACCTATGAGTTCGGTTGCTCGCTCTTTCGTGATTACTCTTCGTCGCATGTTTGCACTTCAGTTTGCGTACTAGGTACTACTCTCTTACCGCAAATATGTGGAAGGAAGGAAGGAAGGGTTCAGCAGGCCTGAATTGTCAGTTTGTCACGACCCAGTTTTTGCAAGATTTCAAAATTAACCCCCAGTCTAGAGGTATCGAGGTCTCCGATCATGGTGATGGCTATGGCTGCATTGAACTGACTCGCGATGAGCATTAGTCTTCCATTCTTAGTACTTTTCCACGACAGGGGACTTTCAAGGTTTCTTCCATGTTACCGGTGTCGGTACGCTGCCCTCGCTGTCTCGCAGCCACATAGATAGGTCTCTTAGTCTTGCCCTCTAGAGCTCTTTACTTGTAGTGAGTATGCATTATATGATTATCATAAATACTGTATTCAGAAAACCACGTCAAATCCATCGTAGCTAGCTTTCTTGTGGTCTAGAAAGTTTCAGTTCGTTTATTCCTTCTGCTAACTTCTTGGCTACCTACGGACTTGGCTCTTTTCGGTACAAGAGTCAGAACGTTTCAAGTCCTGACGAGTAGCGCTTCAACGAGCCAGCAAATAACACAAGACTTCCCATGGGCCATGGTGATCAATCGGGAGACACGTGCACTTGTCGCTGCTCGCATCTTTCTCGGTGAATACGGTACCTAAGTATGAACAGTACCATCTCTCGGCGTAGCGGAAATGCTCCGCATTCATTATGCGACTCCTGTGCCCCGGACTCGGAGAGCGGAGAGCGGAGTTTATGGGATTAATGGAGTCGGATGGAGTCGGGATGGAGAACTCTCCGCTGTTCCCCGCGGCACCGCCGCCTCGGCATCCCCATTGTTTGATGGAGTCGAGGGACACATTGTGGAAACTGGAAACATCACCGAGCTCCGCCATGGCCCGGACTACCAGGGCGCCACTTACAGCCTGTTCTCCGGGTCGTTATTCGTGCGTTCCGGGCTTGAGGATGGTTTGCTGGGGAAGTCTTGGCCATGGTCACCTTGCTCTAGGTATAGATACTTCATGTGACTCATGAAGACGATCATGGTACAGCCTTGGCATCTGCGAGACATGGGGAATCGCTTTTAGCGTGTTGGTGATGATGATGATGATGATGATGCATAGTGTATATGGATGGATGTCTGTGGTTTGTGATTTGAGGTAGGAAGATATTCGAAAGAAGGTAGAAATGGCCAGTAGAGTGATGATGACGTGCTGACGATAGGTGGTTGGTGTCAGAATATCGTTACGAGATTTGCATGTGAAGAAGTTCACCTCTAGCCGATAGTAGGAAAAACCATGATGGGCGAGGAGGTGAACCAAAAAGAATCGACATCGTTCGATTCTTCGTATAGTGTTAGGCCAACGACAGGTAGCTTGGCTGGCATTTTGCTACGTTAGTGTCTAGGGTGATGATGGATTCGGAGATTGGAAGCGAGAATGAATCACAAGCAAAACCCAGTTAAGTCCCATATGACAACACGCTCACATGCGTTTGAACTTTAGGAGGTCTGGAGCTATGACTCGGGGCCCGGGGAAAGGAACCAATGCGGGGAAGAAACAAGGTGTGTAGTATGGCTGAGATATGCTTAATTCGTGAAAACGGTTCCGATCATCGTAGGTGGTTCGAGTCATGTTCCTCTTGGCTTCCTTACCCATCCCGCATCACATCCCCACGAGCACATGCTTGGAGGTTAAGTGTGGGGCTGCGGAGTAACGACACCCGTCGAGAGAGCCTCAACCCCCGGCCGGACAAGTCATCCATGACAACCAACCCCCCGACCGAGATCCTGCCGCAGCCTCCCCGAGCTCCTTCATGGATGCTACCATTCCTTACCAAGTCATCGGCATCTCATGGGCATTGGCTGACTCTGAGCTCCGAAATCGCAATCATGTGCAGCCAGCAGCGATCCAGGGAAGCAGTTTGTTTGGATTGCTCGGAAGAGGTGGGCCTCCGCCAAGCAGGTCATAGCCGGGAGTTGACCGGGCACGGCCGGGAGTTCCAGGCTTTCAGCCAACAATCAATGAACACTCCCCGTTGGTCCAGAACCTAGAGATCCAGGGGGAGAGGCACCCGGGATGGCCACCAGCTTACCGAGATCGCATCACGGCAATCAGATGTCAAGGAGATGGATAGTGCCAAGACGACATTGCCGGGACAGGAGCTGAGAGGAGGGTCCAGACATGCCAAGGAGAACTACCCCAGATACGGTTTGCTACCCTGCGGCTGACTCACCAGGGCGTCGTCTGTGATTGGGTGACTCGAGACCATTTCCCCCATCGAATGGACAGCCACCACGAGGCACCTCTGCTAAATCGTGGAATGGTTTCAGAATAGTTGGGAAACGTTGAAGCGTAGGAACGGTAAGATGTTGAGGAATTTTGAGTGTGGGCTAGTCTTGATGTAGCCCAAAGTAACGCGGACTAATGATGTGAGAGTAAAGAACATAATTCCAAGACAGCAAAGAAGACGTGAGACATCAGTTCGCACAATATCTCAGTGAAATCAGTGAGGTCAAGGGAAACACCGAGCAGTTGACACAGTTAGCGCTAGGCTCGAACGAGCATCTGCATTGGCGGGCGGGTTTGAAGATGAAGCCAACGGCTATGCAGCCCCGGGCCTCAAGCTCGGTTCGAATGTCAATGTAAAAGGTCCCGCAGCTTGACAGCATCAGCCATCGTCTTCCGGCTTGCATCACTTGGTTGACACGGAAAGCTGATCATTGGTGTAAAGCATTGATGTACCAGCGCCACAGCTGGATGTCGGGCCCAGCAAAAGCTCGAGGTAGTATATGTTGACAGATCAGATCGTCCGACGTCATGAATGTGACAAGGAAGGGCATGGGACGACGAAAATGTCGGGGACGGCGGTTGAACTGGGCGCTCAATGTCTGTCCGCGGAAGGCTACACTATGATTCTCGTTAATTGAAAACAGCTGAGCATGAAGGAGGAAGTGATCGACGAACAATTGGATGCAGGGGAGGAAGGGATGAGCGTGATGCAGTTTCGAGACATGATGGTGGAAAGGTCCACTCACCGCAAAACAATCCGGGGAAAGACTTGGCACAGTCCCAGGGTTTCACAGCTGAAGGAATCGTTGAGTTGGAGATTCGCTCACCTCCTTTCCCCTTTGGCTTTCACTTTTCTACAACACCGGTGTCTTCGTCCCCGACGGCCAAGGTTTCTAGAAGTCCGGACTTTAGCATCTCGTCACCCTCCCTGTCCAATTGTCTCAGCGCCCAAAACTGAAGCTGCAACAATCTCGGGAGAAGTCGGACAAGAATCCATGCCTTTTGTAGTATTTTTGGCTCGTCAATTCGATGCGTGTCACCCTGGGCGGATGTCGAGGATGTGAGTCCTGGTTAGTGCCCCCCGGTCAGCCCCTGAACGCCCAGGCGACGTCGAAGCGAGAGACGCTCCCGCTGATGCTTCGGGTGCTTCACGAGGGGATCCACATTCACCGACACGGCATGACCGCAATCCTCCAGCCTAAACCCGTCCGGCCCGTTTCGATATCGTTGTTGACTGTAGACCTTACCATCTAGCGGACAGTAAGATAGCGACCAGATTATGTTTCCTGATTTCTGACACCCAAGTCACGATACTTCTGGCGCGACAAAGGGGCAAAAATGGATGGGAGTTATTAGTAACCTTACCTTATCGCAGTCTGCTATGGGTCCAGACCGGAGCTGACGGTACAATCCCGTCGCCTAAGTTAATGACAAACAAGGGTATCAAGATTGAAGCGGTGTTGTCGGCCAACACGAACGTACGTATTTATGTGCTGTCGATGGGGGCGCAGTTCGCGTCAATTCTGTCACCGCCGTGCGACGTGTGGGAATCCGCATCCAGACCAGAGGGAGGAACAGAAAGCTGTAATGGAAAGTCAGCCCTGGACGAGACAGGTTGTGGTGGTATGTAGTGGTACAGGGTGAGCTGAAGAAGGGTGTAGAGGTACAAACTCTACAATGACGCCGTCGCCTTCAGCACTCCAGCCCCGTACTGGCACCCATTAGAACCTTGCGGCCCACAGTTTTCAGTGTCTCATGATTCCTTCGTGGACTCTGCGACCCGTTTTAGCCGTGATTGCGCCGTGATAACTTCATGGGCTTTCGTAGAAAAAGTGGACGGGTGGTGGACGAGTTGCCAATCGCAGAGTTTCAACTGCAAAGCGGAAAGTTGGATTGACATACTGTTGGGAATTTGATGGGAAAAAATTACGAAGCCTTTCCGAGAAACCGACGGGAGTTGGAATCAAACAAAACCTGAGGTGGAATCAATCCGAGGTCCCAGTGCGTATTTTCATCCCCGATGTTACGCATTTTCCAACCAAGCGGGAAGGGCCCTCTAGCCCGATTGAGAAGTTGATGTCTTCAATTGAAGCATTTGATTGGACAACGGCGTGATCAGGGTCACCATGCGGCCCCTGTATAAAAGAGGTTCGACGAACTTGAAATCCACTTCTCCATAAATTGGTGCCTTGAGGTTGACGGTTGCTGCTGCCCATCGAAACAAGACCACTGCGTGACTCTTTTCACTTTTCCGGTCACACAAAGCCGACTGTGGAAGTTGCAGTTGGGTGGAAAAATAACTGGAAGGAATCAGCGCTTTATGTCAGGTCTGAGTAGAGCCCACAATGCACCATGCTCGGACGTCCGACCCATCCGCCTTGTTCCTTTCATGGTCCCCAAAGTAGGCTGGGCGTCTTGACGGTCAAAGAGGTAGATGCCACTATAAAGTCGGCAGTTTCACCGTGCAATATCTATTGCAATTCTCACATCAGCTGCAGAAGCCTTAGATTTGACATACATGCGAAGCTCAAGATATTCGAATGGAAAAGCGGATGAAAGTCGCTGGTGGAAGATGTTCCATTGTCGAAGGCAACTCAAAAGAGCAGTGGAAGCAGCGGGGGACTGTGGATGGATGGAGCCGCTAGCCGCTAGGCGGTGGAGTAGCGGTGGGGACTTCGGGTCTGACAAGCGGCATCGCACGCGGCCTGCACCTGCATTTCCAGTGTTACGAAGGATTGCAGTGACTGACGTGCCCCAAAGTCCACTGTCCAACAACAACGACTTCCACCACATTCTGACTCCTTTTCCATTTTGAAAATCCCCGCCTCTCTAATGGAAGTTCGAAATACACGACGCCGGCCACACCCCGAACCATTACCGTGCATGGGGATTACCCGTTTTCATTTCCTAGATAAGAATTCCAATGGAACGCTACGAGCAGCACACGACCTGTTCCCAGAAATGACTGTTCTGAAAAGATGACAAGGCGGGACGCAGAGGTGGACAACCGGTGCGAGACCGGACGGCAGAGCCCGTTGATAGATGGAACAGGAAAGAGCATCCTCCACGTAAAACTAGTGCCCTTGCAGCCCTTTCGTTGCTTCCATCTCCTCGATCCCATCCGCACATGCCTCACTTCGTACCCACAAACCTTACCTACCTTCCTCCATCTCACATTCCTCATTTTTGGTGTTGACCGATCATCATTGTATCATCTTGGTGGCCGGGATCTGCCGTTGTTGCCTCCAATTTGTAGAAGCAAGGTACCACATACACCCGACGCTATTCGTACCTAGGGCTGCTACTGTAACAACATCATCGTTGTACCGACCAATTCGCGGATATCGTTTTCAATTTTTTATTGTCAATTTTCGCCGTCCCGGTACAACACTTTCCCGGAGGCATTCTGAGCTGCATATTCGTCGCAGCAACAAGCGGTCACAGCTACCCCAACCGGGTGCATTCGGGTGTCTCCAACAGCTGGACCACGAGCGTGTGCAAGGTGTGTACACTCCCCTTTGTTTTCTTTCTTTCCCGTTTGGGGCATGCCCAGCCGTCCGGGCCAGATCCAACCCACACCATCCGATCCTCCCCCAATCGTTCGTGGGAGAGTCAGGACTCTGGCCGTGTGTTGGAATCCACAACCGGCGGCGCGAGTCGGAGACGACTCCCAAGGACAACACCACGGACACACACGGATACCCTCCTCCTTCACGGGCAGGCGGCCCTTGAAACAGCCATACCCCGGCTCCCGAAACCTGCCAGACAGGCCTCTGTCGCGACAAGCACCCCCCAAGCACTTGAGAATGTCCTGGTTATTCTTGCCATTGCTACCTGGCAGCTAACAGTGACCCTCTTGGTGCCCAACTACCTCTAGAGAGCAAAAGTACCATCAAGAAATAGGTGGAAGCCGCAAAAAGAGCACAGCGTTCCATCTCAATCTCGCGTCGCATGGGTAAAAACAGACTCCCCGTTTCGCCCTGGACGGTGCTCATGTCCGGGGCAACCGCTCGACTGCAAAAGGCTTTAAGTCGGCCGGTCCTCTCGAGTAAACTGGATGGTGGAAGAACATCTTCTCATCATCTATCCTCTTTGACTCTGACAAAGAGTCTGTTGCTTGCTTCACGGTTCGCTGCTTCTACCCTCGTTGCTACTACTACCTCTACTACTTCTGCTGGTGTATCTACAAGTACCGGTACCTCCAACCCAGACCCCGGCACTACCATCAGGTCTCAGACCAATCGCAACCCCTCGACTTACACCTCACCTCCAAATTCCTTTTCCAGAAAGTTTAGTTGGGGTAACCTTCTAGGCTGGCACCAACGGACCCTCCCCAACAAGTACAAGTACAACTACGGCACCCACGATCCGCAGGGGCATCTAAATCCCAGCAGCACTACTACCAGGACTACCGATACTACACTTAGTACTAGCTCACACGGTGAAAGAGCTGAAAGCCCTTACTTCAACCTCACCGGCCACCTCGACGATTTGTCTTCTTTAATCCGCCCATTCCTGGCTTTTCTGGACCCGTCCTCGCTTTCCTCTTCATACTCAATGGCGTCGTACGCTTTCAGCACCTCCTCAGGCTCCGATCTCTCAACCCCACGGTCAAGCTCCCCTCATTCGTCTGCATCAGTTGCGTCCGCACGCTCCTCTCACTCGTCCACTTTCAGTGCAGCAAAGCGCATGTCCATCTCTTCAGTTCGGCGCACTTCGGCTTCGAATCCGATGTCTTCCGTTGATCTCTCAACCATTCAAGAAGCTTTAAAGATGGCCAGCCTCGACACCCTGAGGGGCTACTGCCAAAATACCTACGGAGAGGTTCACCAGGAAACCGCTACCGAGTACATTCCCCACGAAGAGGCCCGGGGCTACCAGGTGCTCAACGAACCCCACTGGAACAAGGGTAAGCCTACCTCCACTACATGCTCTCTTTTTGTTCTTGACTTTCTCTACCCTTTCCCTCCACGTCCCACGCTTCCGTTCAGTCTTCTCCCGTCACCATCTCTTATCAGAACCCGAGCTTTGTCCACAACTTCCTCTGAGTCAACCAGCAGGCCATGCTCGCATCATCAGTCTCTGCTGTCCGTCAAGGGCCCATCATGCCTTGGTCCGCCAGACTACTGCACGCACGCCAGACTTGCTTATATTCACGTTTCCTCCCATCTTTTTCTGTTGCTCGACCCCGCCTATCTTCCTCAACCTCATCTGTTTCCGGTCCAGCACTTTCTTCTGTTTCGTCTGTGTCATATTCACGCGAACCGTCCTCGTCCACTCTTGTACACAACATGGCTACGGTTACTGACATCTACATCTCACCCAAAGGGACGTCTTTTACTCCCGAAGAGCGTGTCTCCAAGAACTTGACCGGTCTGATTCCCCACGTCATGGAGGACTCGGAGAAGCAGGTTGAGCGTGCGCTCAAGATGATCCGCACCCGTCAGACCGACATTGACAGGTATCTCTACCTGTCGACCATCAAGAGTCATAACGTCGACCTCTTCTACCGCATTCTTATGGATCATGCCAAGGAGATGATGCCATTGGTTTACACTCCCACCATCGGCGACGTCTGCCTCCAGTACTCGACCCTCTACACTCGGCCCGAAGCTTTGTACATTTCGATCAAGCAAAGGAAGTCGATCCGGACAATCTTGAGGAATTGGCCCTACCCCAAGCCCGAGATTTGCGTCGTCACTGACGGTTCCCGCATTCTTGGTCTGGGAGACCTTGGTGTTAACGGTGTTGGCATTCCGGTAAGTGTCTTCGGCAGTTTGTAGATGCATGCATACGCTAGTCAGCCGCTAACATCCACCAGATCGGTAAGCTAGCTTTGTACACGGCTGCTGCTGGTATCCACCCGGACAAGACGCTCCCTATTGTCCTCGACTGCGGTACCGCCAACGAGACCAACCTGAGGGACCCTCTCTACCTGGGCCTTCGTCAGAAGCGTATCCCGGTTTCCGAGCAACAAGAGTTCATGGACGAGTTCATGGAGGCTGCCGCTGAAGTGTTCCCGGAGATGGTTGTGCAGTTTGAGGACTTTGAAAGTGAAAAGGCTTTCAACTACCTCGACCGGTATCGTGATCAGTACAAGTGCTTCAACGATGATATCCAGGGAACTGGTGCCGTTGTCCTTGCTGGGTAAGTTGGAGATCCTTTCACCTCTAGGCCATGAGTTGCCTCGAACGGAAAGTCCCATTTTTCAGAGGGACTCCAAGACGTGGGACTAAGTGCTAACAATTTGCTGGACAATATAGTTACATCGGTGCTGTCAACCTTTCAAATGTTCCCATCGAGGAGCAGCGTCTTGTCTTCATGGGAGCGGGCTCCGCCGGTGTTGGCGTTGCCAAGCAGCTGGTTGAGTACTATACCAAGCGTGGCCTCTCGGAGCAACAAGCTAAGGACAAGTTCTGGCTTGTTGATACCAAGGGTCTTGTGACCAAGGACCGTGGTGACAAGCTCGCCGAACACAAGAAGTACTTTGCCCGTACCGACAACAATGGCCATCAGTTCCGCACCCTCGAGGAGGTTATTGAATACGTCAAGCCAAGTGCTCTTGTCGGTCTTACCGCCACCCATGGCGTCTTCACCGAGTCCGTCGTCCGCGCCCTCAAGGCTTCCGTCGACGCCGGAGGTCTTGGTCGCAGGCCCATTCTCTTCCCCCTCAGCAACCCTCTCACCAAGGCTGAATGCACCTTCAAGGAGGCTGTTGACTGGACTGAAGGAACCGTTCTCTTTGCTTCCGGTTCCCCCTTCTCCAATTACACCGTTAACGGTGTAACATATCACCCTAACCAGGGTAACAACGTCTACGTCTTCCCCGGTATTGGTCTTGGTGCCATCCTTGCCAAGGCCAGCAAAGTCACCGATGACATGATCTACACCTCGGCCGCTGCCCTATCCAACTCGCTCAATGCCGATGAGGTCAAGCAAGGCCTTATCTACCCTCGCATTGACCGTGTTCGCGAGGCTAGCGTCATTGTTGCCCGCGAGGTGATGAAGTCTGCTCGCCGTGAAGGTGTCAGCACCCTACCAGAAGAGCAGTGGCTTGAGTGGGAAGAGTGGGGTGACGTGGCCCTCGACAGGTATATCAAGCAACATGTCTACGACCCCATGCTTTAGAGCGAGAGTCTCATAGATCATACCAAGCCCCTGTGCGCAAAACGGATAGAAAGGGCGGGTTAGCGGGATATATTGATATGGAAAGAGTCGGCTCGGAGGTTATTATCATGGCGTTTGGGGTCTGATTTGTTTTACCCTTCTGGTTGTCAGTACTCACAGGATGACTGCTTTATTATTCAAAGAGTTGGAGTGGCGGGTTGAGTGGGATTATCGGAACCGTTAATGAAGATCCCTTTCCAGTCGGAAGGATTGGATGGATCTTGAGCGTGTTCGTACTTACTTGTTAAAAGACCGGGCGTGTTGGATGCAAATACCCCAAGAGGCAGCGAGAGATGCCCAATGTTCCAACATCGGTCACCCGGCATTAGATACATACAGTTACAGTTAAGAGGTTTATTGAGCCGTTTCATGGATTAGAACAACGCTTGAAGATGTAGATCATTGTGTAGTGCCTGACGGGATGGAGCTCGCGCAATGCGCGGAAAGTATTTTACACTATCTAGAGTTCTTTTTTACCATATCGTTGGTCCACTCACCTTGACAACTCTCGCTCTCCGACCGGACAATCGCCCAATCCACGTTTTTCAAGTTCGAGTCTTCCTAATCTTCCCGCAATATTGCGTCTACGCGTTGGGGAGGTTGATAGTTCCTGGCAGCAGGGTTGGGGAACAGACAGGCACTGACTAAGGTAACCTGCCTTCCCAACGGGTACATAGGGTATGCATCCGGCACTTCTGTCATCTAAGCCAACATCACCTAAGACCCGCACACCATGCTTGTCCGAAGAACACTTCTGCGTTATGCAGGCTTTATCTTAGCTCACTTCCATGTAGGTACGGTGTGATACCATGTTGTCCGATGTTTAACGGTGCTGGACCCGTGATATTCCGCACGTGTACATGTGTGTATATTTCACATGTCACTCATTACCAACCGAGAAATGTTTACAAAGAAATTAGAATATTTGTCATCATTGAGAGACGAGCTACCTGTCTCAGTTCTCTTTCGTTATCGGTGCCGGTGTCGGCTAATTTTTTTCTTCTTTTTTCTTTTCTACTCGCACACCATGTTTTTAACACCTATGGTATTAGAATACCTAGACACGGACTTCAATACTTCACTGTCATTCACTCTGGACTTGGTTTAACTTCAATTTCTCTTCACCAAGGTCCTTGCCTAATTTATTTCCCTTCGCCTCATTTATATCTTTCAACCCCTCTTTATCTCTCCTGACCACTTTCCTCTTTACTATATCCTTCTTGGCAGTTGCTCTGGCTCGTTATCTGTTCTTATAGAGTATGCTGAACCTTGTTTTTCAAGGAATGTCTCCGATTGGTCTTTTTGAATGTGGCTTCTTGCCACGAATCTCTAGCAAATCGTGTTAGATATCCAAGATGAGAAACAGCCAAGTAGCTCTGATGTTACCACGTGGATGTGCTCGACATGGAGTTTTAGAGAGAACATTGACACTTGGCTTTATGTTTCGTATCTGTTGCTTCAAATCCTAGGTATTCCCTCAGTAACGGTTTAGGGACGATGAGAGTCGGAAAGATAGTATGATGCCGTACAACAGCATCTCTCTCCATACCTGACCCGATGAATCCACATCAACGCCATGTATATCATGACCGCAAACAAGGGGATATATATCTGTTACTCCAGCTCTTCACACATCCATCTCCTTTCCCTCAACCGGAGGCTTCCCCATCGTCTCTCCTCCTACTCCTTTGCTCGGCCGCCTCCCCAGCCAAGAACCCTCTCGTCACCGGATTCTCCACCAACATCCTATCGTCACCTGCGTCATTACCACCACCAGTTCCACCACTAGTTGTTGCCGGTCCAGTCGGAGGCTTGACACTCCCAAACAAACAAGTCCACAAGTCATTTTGGTCCACTGCCTCACCGACCACCCCATCCGATCCTTTACCCATCAACCGACTCAAATGCGCCTGCTGCATTTCCTGGGCGTTGGCTGCGTCGAGGCTGATCATCTCAGAGTCAGAGTCAGAGTCAGGTTGCTTCCCCTTTGACTTCATAGCCGAAGAAGAGGCGGTGCTAGCAGCCACCCTCCGCTCCATATGCTCCAGCCTCCTCTTCACACTCAGTTCATAAACATTCTGCTCCACCGTCCCATCCACAATGTATAACCACACCGTCGTCTCCTGCTTCTGACCAATCCTGTCCACTCTCGCAATAGCCTGCAGTTCCAGCGCCGTGTTCAGCAGCGGCTCGCAGAGAAAGACATGGCTGGCGTTGACCAGGTTCAACCCGCTCGCGTGAGCGCGGGCGTGCAGCAAGAAGACTTCGATCGAGGGGTCGTCGCGGAAGCAGACGACGCTGGATATGGCGCCTCGATCAAAAGAGGAGTAGCCGATGCGGTAGCGCTCGAAGGCCTGGGCTAATGCGTGGAGGAAGTCTGGATACTGCGAGAAGACGATGGATTTGGCGCCCGGGTCGGATTGCCGCAGCCAGAGGAGGTGGCGGAGGAGAGTGTCAACTTTGGTGGTGTAGTGCGGGCCGTTTTCGAGGTCGATGTTCTGGATTTCGGCGAGCTTGGAGGGGTTGAACTCGGTGTAAATAGCTGAGTGTTTTTTGGACTTGGAGGGTGATGTTGGTTGTGATGTTGATTCGTTGCGGTGGGCTAGCTGCTTATTGGAGGAGTAACCTTCCGAGTGGACTTTGAGCTCTTGAGGTTTGTAGGTGATATCGTGAAGGTTCGAGCGGCTGAGAGCGCGCTTGCACACCGGGCAGTTGTGATGAGCTGCGAACCACATGGTGATGCACCCTTTGCAAAACTGGTGGCCGCAGACTGTCAAGACGCCGATGGAGAATGGGCACTGGCAGATGACACACATTCGTTCCTCCTCAGAGGAAGCATTTGTTTCCTTGAGGTGAAGTACTGCATGCGGTGTCAGTCCATCCTGTTTCACACAGCACCAATGTTTCGGGACGGGCATAACTTACGATAACGATGCTTCGACTCCGCCGTGGCCAATTTCGTCGTCAACCTTTCTTCCTCGTCGATAGCCCTCTGTAGGGTCTCTTCGTCCGTGGCTCCTCTGTACTCTTCTACCGAGTCTGAAACCTGCTGCAGTTGCCGGTAGAAATCAAGACGCGCGTTCAGGATGTTTGTGAACTTCTCAACCTCTTGCTCCATAGCTGTGGCTGCTTTACCTTGGTCCGTATGCTGAGCCTGGGTTGACTTGAACAATTTCTCTGCCAAAGCAAGTTCCAACCTTGCTCTTTTGCTCCCACTCGCTTCTTGATGTCGTAAATCCGTCATCAAAGCTCGAAGCTTCGAGATGATGCCCTTGAGGGATGTATGGCCATCGCCTTCATGGAATTTCGGCTTGATACTTGCGCGAGAAGCAAAGAGCTCAAGGATCCGCTTGGCCGATTCGGGAGGCTCCTGGCCTTCTTCGACTTCCATATCATCGCGTGCCATATTGAGCACCACCCCAACTTCGTGCTCGATCAGACCGTTTCGTTGCCCGGATATTACGGCTTGTCGGTCGGCGATAGCGGCCTTCAAGACCTGTACGTATGCCAGTATCTCATCCTGAAGCTTTGTTGATTCCTCATACTCTTGGCCTGTGGCTTCAACATCGGTATTGTCCTCATCCACCAACGGCTTGAGCAGGAGTTGGATGACGTGCTTTCTCCATTCATCGAGCTTCTCGGTCTGCTGGTCAAGGGCCTCGTATATACCCTCGAGAGTGATGATGATGTTGCTACATTCGACACCACTTTCTTCGGGTAAATCAACTGCCGGGATGACCACGAAGTCTTGCTTCTCGCGACATTCGTCAAGATTGTCCATCAACTTTCTCGCCTTGCCGTAACTCTGGAACGGAATCCGTTAGTAAAGGTCGAACAAAAGTTGGGAATTCAGAAGCACCTCTTGCAAAATTTCCTTCCTGATTGCCTTCGCAAGGTCGTAGCCTTCAGATTCCAGTTTGTCCAGCCGCTTGAACTCGTCTGAATCCGGAACAGTCGATTTGACATCCGACTTGATCGAGTAATATCCATTTGCGCACAAGAACACGGCCATGTGCTGGACCTCAAGGGCGTTCCTTAGTCGACGGCGGGAATCTTTAGAACCTGATGCGGTATCCTCATCATCATCCGACTCGCTATCACCCCCCTCACCTGACGGCACCACAGGGGCTTTTGCAAGCTCTGCCTCAAGCTTCTTCCGGCACTCTGCTACCATCTCTGTGCTTTTCGCATGAACATCGTTCCAGATTGTTAGTGCATCCTGGAGGCGGTCCATTCCAGCCAGAATTTGTCCTCTTTTGAGCTGCATGAGCAGGAGACTACGTTGATCACTCCTAATGGCACCGTCGGTCTGCTCTAGCATTGCATCAAGGACCTCGGCCACTGTTCGCATTGGTTGTCCGAGCCTTTTCCTTAAAGCCCTGCGGTTTCGATTCCCTACCTCGGGGTGAAGAGTCAATTGCCGCAGGCAATCGAGAGCAGTCCGCATGCTTTGTTGAATAGCAGGGTCCTCAGGATCCCAGTCTTCCTGAATAGGATTTCCCTCAACATCCAAGCCGCAGTTGTTAACGAGCTCACTGAAGACGGTCCGGTAATGTTGTTCCTCCACGGCGCTGAAGGGCATCGTGATCACATGTCGTTTCTGAGGCGGAATCGAAATTTCACCTCTAACCATGCTCTTCGTGTGCCGCATGGTGATGGAGCCGAACAGGGCCTTGAAACGCGCCTTATCGTACATCAAGGCTTTCCAGGCGTCTTTATCCGAGGCATACGGCTCAACTCGAAGGAAGTTCAGAAGGCCTCGGAGATCTGAGTGTAACCCGTTAGCCATTATCAAACCGAACACAACTTAGCTTGTCTGGTACGAGCCTTACCTTTCTGTATGTCATCCTTCACTGGGGTGCCAGTGATGGCCCAAGCATGGACGCGGGGGATACGCCTTGCAAGCACTGCAGTGTTGCTGGTCCAGTTTTCCACCATTTGGGCTTCGTCAATGCAAACGCGCCACCATCCGAGTTCGACGAGGGGAGATGTTTGGCGCTCATATTGCTTTTCTCCGCGCATGGATCGTTCGGGACGGTCGATGGCTGACCAGATCTCTGTCCGGAGAACTTCATAAGTGGTGATGACCACATCCTGCTGAGCCAATTGTTTGACAGAGAGATCTACACCTTTCATCTTGGCCGCCTTTTTCAACCCCGGGTAGTATACCACCTTGAGGCTCGGAGCATGGCGACTCAGTTCGGAAAGCCACTGATCGAGAAGAGGTAAAGGCGTTATTATCAAGGTCGCCCCTGTGGTCTGGAGCTCGCGGCCAAGAAACGGGTCGTAAGCGATTGTTGGGCCTTGCGGGCGCCTGTGAAGCAAGGCGAGGGCAATGACTTCGACGGTTTTTCCAAGACCTATCTAGGGTTAGCCAACTTGCTCTCTGGTCTCACCAATCGACTCCAGGAAAAAAGCATTACCCATTTCCTCAGCCAGGATACCGCCTTTGATCCTGTCATTGGACTGGAGCTTCGTGATGTCTTTTATTGCTATGCCAAATAACGGGCTAATATAAAACATGCCGCCATTGGGATTCCTGACCTGCTGGAAGAAGGCAGGGAGAAGGGACGCATCGCCGCTTTCAGATGGTTGGACCAACGGCTGGCCATCGGGTTGGAGAGCGCCGCTCCATTTGACACCCTCACGCTGTAGAAGCCACTGAACAGCCCTTTGCTGGAACGGAAAGAGGTTCGCCTCAAGATTGGGGATCGTTGCTGCCGCAAAATGTTCGTCGGACAAGTACGGCTCTGGGGTATGCGCTGCTTCGTAGAAATCTTGTGGAGACCAGGAGAGCGGCTCTTGCGATGGAGGAAGCAGATTCGGGTAATACACCAACAGCACATGATTTTTCAGCCCTTGTTGAACCTTGGACTGGTACACATCTGTGCTTGTGTTCCACATTAGCCTGAGAGTGACATCGATTTTGACAGATGCTCCTTCTTGACGGATGGCGATATCCACAGCAGTCCAGACATAGCCCTTTGATCCAGGATCGAATGAATGTGTTTTGGCAACACGGGTCATGAGACTAAGTCTCCGAGAAACTGTCCTTGTCTTGAGCAGATAGCAGATGTGGGCGCTCCTTGTTTTGTTGGAGTGACTGGTGTCTTTGCCTGGAGCAAGGTGCAAGTACCAGGTGCCACGTTCTGGAGCATGACGGTCGGGTTTGGTGTTCACCACCCAAGCATCCACGTAGTCTCCAATGTTTTGCTTAAGGAGGGCAAAATCCTTGGGAATGGCCGCCGTCTCGCGGCCAGGCAGGGCGACTGTGTGTTCATCGATACAGACGGCATCGCTAGGCTCGATTACGCCTCGTGAAAGCTTCATGCGCTTAGCAGGCCGAACTTCAAGGTCCTGTTCGGCATCAGTGGTGGAAGCGGCGGGATCAAGTCCAATGGATCGAACGTAGTCGACAAATGCTGCTAGGTTCTCGGGGTTGGTTTCCCAGTCTGAAAAGAGTTGTCGAGACTGCGCTTTGGACTTTTTCTTTGGAGGCATGATGGCGACAACTCGATCGATACTAATTTCGAGATGACGAGGTTGAAGCAGGTACCAAAGCAAGTGGTAGTGGTCTGGCAATATCACGGAGTGGATGTGCTTTATCTTGGTAGTGAACAGCCCGACCTTGCCGGCATGTTCGAGGTTAGTGATGGAGAGTGGATGGCCGATCCGGATGACCAACCGGTGAGTTGGTTGAACCTGGGATGAAGGTGCATGAAGCAGGAAGAAATGAGCAAGGAGGAGGGGGGAGGGCAGGAGTGATAAGGAGGGGGGTTGGTAGCTTCCATCTGTAGTTAAGGCAGAGAATTGTTAATGCAAGAGGTCAGCGCACAGGGGCAGGCACACAGATGGAAATGGAAGCCCGGCTTACACGCGGGCGTACCAGCTGGGAGTGTACGTACTTGTAGGTTTTATAGGGCTGCCCGCTATCCTGGGTCTTGGCACGAACACAACCGTGCTAACATGCAGGGGAGCCACTTTAACCCCGTTACTGACTGCTTATTATTGGTGAACAGACAGCGGGAGCTATCCTGTGCCCCACCAAAAGCTTCAGATATTGGACGTCGGGCGCTCAGACCGACCAGCGGCTCCGGCTCCAATTTCTTTTGGGCGGACGAAGCGGCAGGCGGGCTGCGGAGGAAAACTTTCCCAAGCGTTCGGGGAGTCCACCGAAAGCGACCGCGCGCGATCCAGTCAGTCCCGGGGCCGGAACCAGTTAAGGAATCTCCATCCACAATATCTCGCCCCGTCTCTTTCCCCGGCTCCGTGATATGAGCGGCAACCTTGACCGATTGCTGGCGACATTTCTGCAATAGGTATGTACCTACCTACCCTCCGCCCATCCCACTCCTACACTTTTATCCTTTGCGACTTGCGACTTGCGACTTTATCCGTTTCTATTTATTTGTTTACTTGCCCACTCACTAACACTGTAGCCCTGACCCTCTCAGCACGGATGAAGTCCTTCCTCCGGATCCCGTCCGCCCTTGGACTCCTCTTCCGGCCCTGCGCCGTCTCGGCCCCCGTCACTGTCCCCGGGCTCAACGCACACGCACGATGGGCGCATAAGCTGCCCCTCATCCCCGCGCCGACTCCCTTCGTCCCCGACGTCCCTACCTTCCTGAACTTGATCGGTCGCGACCTCAAGCAACATGCCGACAAGTTCCCCACGTGGGAGGCCCTCTTCACCCTCACCACCGACCAACTGAGAGAACTCGGCGTCGAGCCTCCAAGGACAAGGCGCTACCTGTTGCGATGGAGGCAACGCTTTAGGGAGGGCAAGTTCGGCGTTGGCGGCGACCTGAAGCACGTCGAAAACGGTGTCGCCTACTTGAAGATCCACGAGAGGCCCATCAACCCTGCCCTGACGGCACGAAAGGTCGTCAATGTCCCCGCCAACAAGAACCCCGAGACAATCAAGAACCCCAGACCCTACCGGGCCAAGGGCTTCAAGGTCAAGGGCGTCTCGACAATCCTTGGCCCCTACGCCTTGCCCGTCGGCAAGGGCGTCGCCAAGGTCACCGTCACCGAGGGCATGTGGGAAGACAAGAGAGGACACAAGGTCGACGGCGGTGAGCGTAGACGCGCCGAGGTGCGCTTCAAGAGGGGTGTGGCCGAGCGCAAGGCCCTCAGGGAGAAGATGGGCTTCTACTAAACAAACAAATCGGGCTATGGTCATGGAAGACACGGGTTGGTTAAAGTGCCGTCAGATATGAACGTGCTCGGTTGGCCGCAAGCCCTACTCCATTTGTAGCCCTGTGTAAAATCTGTATATTAATGGGATTCGGCTTGTCATCTTCCGGCGTCCTGGGCTGTTTGTGTCACTTCCTGGTTCCATGTCTTGCGACTCTGGTCGTTGCACGAATTGGTCAGGATCCTTTGCGAAGCTGTTCTGGTCATAGGAAGTTACTGGTGCCATGGGAATGGTGTTTTTCGTTCCCTGATGTGTAGGTGACCTTTGATCCCTCCTAGCTGTCTTGTACTGACGGGGTTTTCGTTGAAGCTTTCCTGGAACAGTCCGACCTCACTCGCACTTCGAACCATTACCTTAGCGCTAGGATCTTATAGTCCCTGTTCGCCCCATCCGCTCAGTACATCCTGCCGTGGATGGGACGAGCCTGTCGCTGCTCTGGATATAGACCGTATGCAGTTATATCTCTTAACTCCGTGCCCTGATACACAAGCCACAACTTCCCTCGGTGATAACAGTAAATAAATCCTTACGCACCTTTTATTTGGTCATTCATCAAGTCTCCTCGTCATCCTTTGCCATGTTACTTCTTTGAAAGCGTCTCTCTTCGTCAAATCTGTCGTTGTCATTTTGCGCGTCACATAGTCGAATTTTCTACGCCAACAATACCCTCTCCAAGTTCCCTTTCGGGCTATACTTCACTCCTACATGCTGCACAATTCAAAGTTCTCATGGCAAACGGGAGTGTTCCAACACAAAAACCGCCTTGACACGGAAATCACCATCGTTTGGTAAAGAAAAGGTCTTGCCAAAACCCCAGTGCTAACGATATCGGTACCTACCTAGCGGTAGGTCTTCTGATATCGGCGAGATAATATCGCGCTTCCCCTAACAGGTGAGACGGGGCTGGGTTTTTTTTTTCAGGACGGAGACACTGATCCCACGATCCGGGTCACGGCTACGGGAACAACAGTGGGCATGGTAATGGAAATGGCAACGATAGTACCGGCGATTTGTTCGTGGACCAGAACTCTTGGTGGTCCGTGAAAGGCTTCTGTCGCCACTGGAACGACACCACGCACTCGATCGAGCTCAGCTTTGCCATTGGAGACTCGCGGGACCGAGGAGCGAGGAAGAAGCTGGGAGAACCTCAGGCAAAAGGTGGAAGGTAAGAAGAGGGGAGGCCGGGGTAGCTTCCAACTTTGGGTACTGTCCACGGCTCCTCCTTCCCTGTGATGATCTCGAATTGGGAATGCAGGTAGCAGGTAGTGTCACTCGGACGAAGAGTTGCTCCTCCATGTTGGAAGAAACGGGGGAGACGTCTTTCGTTTCGGCGCTTTCCTTATTCCATTTTGACCCACAGCCGGCCATTACAACTCCCGTCCTCGCTTCACCTCATTCAGCTTCCTCTGATCATTACAAGAGAGACAGAATCAGCATCTACGTCAACGACTCACCTGAATGGAACAATGACCGCAAAGACCTTCCTATCGGCAACGCCCGTTTAGAGCGCACTCATCGACGCCCACAACTTCGACCATCCATCATGCGTGGCATCGGTGTCGATAAGCGTATTCCTTCTTCTGCCACCGATACAGCATGGCGCCGCTGCTATTTCGGGCTCATGGATCGTCCACTACACAGCCACTGGCGTCCAGCACTTTACCACGTCTCAATATGTCCACCTCCGATCTGATTTCTGGCCACAGCTCCCAAACCAAGCACAAGCCCAATGCAGGCTGCGTATGATATAATGTGCCTGCCACCGTTCCTGCCGCCGCCGCCCGGCCGACACGTCCTTCCATTCCTCAAACATCGGATGGCAGAGCCCCTCCCTTCTCTCCCGGCTGCCGCAGTTTGAGCCCAGCCCAAGCACCTGGCACTAATAAGGTCCGTTACCTAGTCCTACTACCACAACGGGGAGCCTTGTGGTCTTATGGCGCAGTGGTTATCGTTGATGAATAACTTAGCGTGGCGGTTTTCGCATAGTTGTACCGGCGGATTGTCGTTCGTTCTACAAGCGTACCATGGGCAACTTTGTTTTTTGCCTTTTTGTCAAATAGGGGAAGTAATGAAGAGAGCGGGAAGGAAGGTCTTGCATTTTTCTTTCCAGTTTTGTGGTTTTAAAAAGGGTTGTTGGCGTGCAATGCAAGGTGAGTTGAATTGTTGATGGAGGGCGCGCATCATACAATTCGACAGTGTCGACCTTTCCTAACCGAAACACCCATCGCTAAGCAAATCT
Organism: Sordaria macrospora; assembly: GCF_033870435.1. Classification (NCBI taxonomy): domain Eukaryota; kingdom Fungi; phylum Ascomycota; class Sordariomycetes; order Sordariales; family Sordariaceae; genus Sordaria; species Sordaria macrospora. The sequence continues at coordinate 4,248,658 of NC_089372.1, read as the reverse complement.
AGAGCCCCGCGACAAAGATCATAATCAGAACATGGCTTTTCGCTGCCTACACCAGGGGGCGGAAACTTCAACTGATCATTGTGCGCTTGGTGCGCCTGCTCCTGACGACAGTTTCCCGAAAGCCTGTAAGAAAATTGTCCGAACGGTATTCTCGGCCATTATGTCAATTATGCGCCAACAAGCCTCACCTTGACCCCTTCCCATGAGCTCGAAATAGCTCTCGTCTCAAGCTTAAAGCGCCATCGCCGTACTGCTCGGCGATATCGCCAATGATGGCATTGAGGCCCGATATCATGAAGCGACTACTCTCTTATACCGCTGGTCACGACTGCACAACGAGTTTGATATGAGGGCAATGGTGACACACAAAAGACTAAATCCAGGAGCTTCTGGTCTGGTTACACAGAAACCACCAATCTCCATTGGCAGCTGTGCCGCAGCTGAAATCGAGACACGCTCGACGCGGTGACGTTCGTCGCCGAATCATGCACGAAAACGTCTTCCAGACATCGTTCACGTATCATCTAAAAAAAGCTACCGATTTCTGGAACACTATTGCAATCTCCCAGGATATCGGAACGTCAGTCACAACCCAAACGTGAGGTGAATCTCGAAGCCCATCAAGTCGATGTCGTCTCGATTGGTGACGGCGGGGTTCACGGTGACGGTGGCGGCGCCGTTATGCTTAAAACTTTGAAGGTTGCAGACGTACCACATCGGGGATAACTCCGAACGGTGCCTGCCATCACACCAAAACGGCTACGTAATAAGAAGTCGCATATAGGTAACTCTATTCGTATCGGGCTTGGCTTGCAGCTAACATTCCATGTCCTTACAGGTTTCATGACTGTCACTCACACCACGTTCCTGGTGAGTGAGTATCCATCCGCAAAGGTGGACAAACTTGGAAAAGAAGCGCACGCCCTATGAGGAACACGGAGGACATGCAGTAGGCTTTTTCGGCAAGGAGAGGAGAAAATCCTCACGAGTCTCAAGTACTCTCACGATGTGCCTGGCAGAACCACACAGGGCCCATGGCCCACAGTCTTGAAGTGTATCTCCGAGGAGCATATTTCTACCACAGACCCAAACAACAGAGACGACACAGAGAGTCCTATCCTCCACTTGAAGCCAAGTACAGGGTACATCACCCCCACACTCGGTACCACTGCCTCATCACACGGCACCCCTGCGTCTCTCATTTTGCTTTCGATCTCGCTAACCCCATCTGGTAACCAAAGCACCGTTTCACACCACACGCCCTTAAGCGTCGTTTTGGTCCCTGGCTGCCACTCGCTTGAAAGCTAAAAGAAATGGTCGAACTACGTTGCACACCGGATCCAATGCTGCGTCCGAGGAGTTCTTTGGTCCAAATCCTGAGCTCTGAGTCTCGATCAGTTTTCGTGATCCACACCCTTGGCCACCGTCCAAGGCTCAACGACAAGCTCTCCTCCGTCCCACGATGTTCAGTCAAAACAAGAGACAATACCGGGCAGTCAAGTTAAACGCAGTAACTATACCACAAGGTAACTATAGGAAATTGGTTAGATTGCGGCTGAACTGCATACGCCCTTTGTGAGTTGCAATCTACGTGGAGTGGGAAGACACCAAAAGAGTCAGAATGGTCACAACCCACTCAATGATACCTTAATATCAACTGTTTCTCAGGGGAATCCCGGTGGTGTGGAGGAGACCTGACAAAGTCGTACCCCAACTTTATTCTCTTAGCAGACGGAAGTCCCCCCTTGCTCGTGACGTCCACAAAGCCTTGGGATTTGCTCTGACTGGCACACTGTTACCCTCCAAGCCCTGTTCTTCGTCCTCGTTTTCTTGCCCAGTATTTCCAGCGAGTTGTCACAGTGGAAGTCCTACAGGAAAGTCTGGGGAAGCAAATACACGGGTCAGTATGTATAGTGATGGCCTTTCTATCTGGTTCTTTACCAGCTAGGCAAGGTTAGTGTCTATACGGCTCGGGACGCCTTCCTTGTCCTTTCTCCTCATACTCACACACAAAAGCGGCGGTACTTGGTATCCTTACCACGTACCTAGTGCTACGGGGTTCTCCGTGCAACTTAATCTTGTCACATGGCTTACTGCATTAGCTCTTCTTCAGTAGATCTTGTCTACATTATGAAACAGTAACGCAAGTATGAGCCGATGTTTCTTCGACAGACCAGGCAAGTCAACAGGCACGACAGGTCCTGCCTATTTAACTAGACTCTAGGCGACATGGGAAGTTGGGTACCGGATAGGTGTATGCAGGGCCAAGCTTCCCTTACCGAAAGCCACAATCATGAGAATGTTCCCGAAGTCGGCGAGGGTTTGGTCAACCAAGCGGTTCTACTAAGGACCTACGGTATTTGATGGGAATACTACCATGCTACTTTGATCACTTCATGTTGTTCCTAACCAGACGTATACGAGGGTGAAGGCTTGCTAAAACCACATCAACGCCCCATCCACTGGAGGATACAGACCTGCCTTGCACTTTCCTGTGACCATCCTTCCACATTTTCACAAACTGGTTAACAAACCAAAAGCCAAGACATCACTTACTCCTGCAGCTGATGTTGATCATCGACGCCTCTGCCTGACTTATTTTTACCTACACTTCCGTCCTTGTGGGGTTGCGTCAGAGTACACTACATACCCAGCCTTCCTTACCAAATCCTCCTCAGACGCATATCCCTTGATCCAGTCTTCGAAGTCTTTCACCTCGTCGGTGAACAAGCCTGGATATCGGGTTTGGACACATGAAAGTGGCGGAGTACACTAGGTGCTTCTGGACACGCAGGACACGCAGAATCATCACGAGCCTCATCTGTGAAGCATTGATACCTTACGTACCTCTGATAGAGAGCACGAAAACGGAAACCAGACTCCTCTTCCTAGCTCTTTAAGCGCCGAAGGTTTCTTATTTAGGACATATCTTGAAGCTCTCCAACACCATGTCCACCAATTTCCGCATCCCCACAGCATCCCTCGGAGCAGGAGGTACCTGGCGTGAAGAAGAACAGCCACACTCACATACCTCGTTTCCCCGTCGTCCTTCTACCTCATTATTGGCGTTCCCGTCAGGCTGGTCAACAACTGCACTGAACGACGAACACTTAAAGGGTGGCCCAGGAGTTCAACTACTTGAGCAGGGTGTTTGGGGAGTTGTTGCTGAAAAGGAGCAGCGGCTTGGCGGCGTTCAAAAAACTCGTATTACTAGATCGACATATTCGAGACGACGACGGTCACTGTCTGGACCTGGAACAGTCAAGCAAGGAAACAAGGGAAAGAGGCTGAGGAGCAACAGGTTGGTGAAGGATTTGGAGCGTGAGTATTTCATATGTTTTATCTTTCACAGCACCAAACCTCTTTCTTACTCAGTTACCTACTTATCTAAGCTGTTGTCACAACCTTGAAGGCAGGAGATAATCTCATACCAAATTTCTACATACAGGTCATGACTCCCAGACTACAGTCGAGGAGGTAGTTGAAGAGCATAAACGACCGAATCAACCTGAGCATATCGATGTTGAAGACGACGACGATTCATCCACCATCATCTGTGCCATAGACACACGCCTAGTAGGGAGCGACACTGTCGGACACAACAGTCACAAGCTCGGCAAGGGAAAAAAGGCACCAACAGATATTGACCCATCAAATTCACCATCAACTACCACAACCCCGCCTTCACCAATTTCAGATCTTGTCGAATTCAGCTCACCACAACCCAGCAAGAAGATGTCCTCACGCTCCTCACGCTCCTCACGACACTCCTCCTCCTCCCAATCCCCCTCCCCCTCCCATACCTGCTCCCCACCAACATCAAAAAAGTCGTCCCTGCCCTCCTCACCAAGGCCAAAATCATCCTCAACTTCCCCACAAACCACTTCACGCACCAGAACAGCAGAAAAGGACAGAAGAACCACAGTACCTCTAAACGACAAAGATGACAAAAATGACAAAGATAAAGATGACAAAGACGACTGGCACCAAATCCACGAACCGGAACAACGTCGACGCATCCAGAACCGCATCGCCCAGCGCAAGTTCCGCGAAAAAGCCCGCTCGCTCAAGGACCAGGCCGCGCGCGACGAGCAGAATAGGAGGTTTGCCGGGTGTGCTTATACGTGTCCTTCTGTTGACGGCCTGCTTTTTGAGAATGAGACGTATTTTCCTGAGGAGATGGATGGCTTCGCGGAGGGGGTAGGGGAAGGGGAGGTAACGCCCGGCGAGGAGACAAGGGACAAAGTGGGAGGCGAGAGGGTATTGTCTGGTTTACCATGGGGTGGACTGAGTATGAGGTTTGTGGTGGGGAGAGGACATGAGTATTATCGATATCAAACGACTTCGAGGGGATCAGGGTCTGGATCGGGGTCTGGGAATGGCACTGGGATGGGGACGGGAACAGCCGCGACGACACTGTCCCCTACCTCTACTATTACAGCTTTGAACACACCGCAGCTACAACAGCAACAACAACAATCGGCTACATATTACGGACACGCAACAAGTGCAGGCAGCGGGTCATCGTCGTCTTTGTCTCCATATGGGATGATGATGATGCCTGGATCTATGGGCATAGGCATGGGTCTGATGGGCAGTGGTGATATGGATATGGATATAGATGTGGATTATTCCATGGCTTCGGGGCCTACAGAAGGACGTGACACGGGCATGGAGTATGTGACTTCTCCTTCAGGATCCATGGCGGGGGTTACTTCGGGGACTGGCACTGGCACTGGCACTGGTATGGATGTGACGTATTATGATTCATCGCCATATTATTACGGCTATGGAACTGGTGGTGGTGGTGGTGGAGGCAGTGTCTATGGAGGTTATGGTGGAAGAGCAGGGCGGATGTGAAAAGGACTGTTGCGTCTGTGAGTGGGTAAGGGCCGTGGCCGTGGCGAGGCTATGGGAATTATGGGTTCTTTGGCTGTTGTTCTTGATGCTTGATGATGGTTGGTCGGGATACGGTGTTTCTGTGATGACTTTGATTTCTTTTCACTTCTTTCCTGTATACGCATTAGCTATTTGTCTGTATACCCAACTTTTCTCTCGGCTCCTAAACTTGTTAGATCAGTAGAACTCACAGGTTCCCCACGACTGTTACTGTTTTTTTTGGTCTGTCTGGAGCACCGCTTAGTTCAGCTTGGATATGCGAGTCACCTCCTCGGTGGACCATCGTGTCTTCGTGCATGCAAGAATTCTTCGTATCTCCCCTCTTCGCTAGTTGTCTTTGGAAATCACTTACCTAACATTAAGATGGTCGATTTCCGATACCTTGCATGGTGGACATGACCAAACCATGTACCGCGTCAAGCGTAGAGGATGTAGTCAACCAACGTTATTACCAGGGGTAGAAGATCCCCGCCTCTAGAAGCTCGCAATCCACGCCTCATTACCACATTGGCGTCTGGGAGCCAAGGTAGCCTACCGCATATTACGCCCAACTGTCCCATCCTTCTAGAAGGTTTGGAAAGGCTTCCGTGACACGGACACACGGCTCGGATAGGACCCACAGCATGTTGTCGCACACACTGCATACCTACCACTGTAGGGACCTACATCGTCAATAGCCAAGCTGGTACCGAATGTGTCTGTGGATGATCCTGATAGTACCTGAGAAGACGATCAAGGTAAGGCGAGGCGAGTTCCAGGCAAGGCAAGGCGAACATCCCGTTTTGAGTTCCTTATCAACGGGCTGGGTAAATTGCCGTGTGATTTTGCATTCTTCCATGCGTCTTCTACGCATCTTCTTTGCATCCCGGATATTAATGAGCTGTAGGTCTGCGCAGAAATGGTGAGTGTGTGTGGGTTGAAGCATATCAGTTTCGGTAGCTTGGATAGGGTTGGATTTCCCTTCTCTCTCCCTCCCATTGAGTAAAACCTGTAGATCAGTTCTCTTCGCTTGATTCTTGGCTTTACCACCCGCTACCCACCCCCCGATCTCACGCCGAGCCGCGCCGCCGCCGCCGCATTCTTGCTTGTCAAAAGTTGCTTGCAGCATGCATGAAGCTGCCTGAGGTTGTGGAACCCAAGACGAGCAGAGTGACACATGCCCTGCGTGCCTAGACTCAAGACAACAGGCATGACGGTGTGACTAAATCAGTAACAGCGGACCGTATGAGCATCTTGCTTGTGATGGAGCCGTGGTGTGACAGGTCGGGCGGGAGGATCAACAGGATTGGACAGGTTGTCGATAACGTAGTGGAGGGCAGACACGGGAGACGAGGGCAGAACGAGGCCACTAAGCCACCGCCCACAGTGATAGATATTCTTCGGTTCGGGCAGCGTCCGCAGACACGGGCCACAGCGTAGGGCGGGTGTGATATGTCTCAGTTGACCGACCATACATAGCCGTTGGACCACCGATTGCCCGGATCTAATGACCGAGAATGGGTGAGTGTTCTCTTGTGCCTCGTGATGACAGAAAGAAGGACATGATATTGCAGCCGAAGATTAGCCTTTTGACGAATACAAGCTTCCATAGGGAACATCAACAGTGGAATACAGGATACCTCAAGAGGTGGAAGGGAACACAACCATGAACAGAGACAGAATCTGGGCTCACCGGCGCCGAGATTCAGGAAAGGGACCATTCTTCGGTGCCGTACATGGTACATGACGCATGGTCCCTTTTTGTCAGGGGCTACTGCAGGCACGCCGTTTCTTGAACGTCATGTCCCGTAAACGGTCACAGGATACGGTGAAGACTTCAACGTCAGGTGTGCCTGGGGAGGTACTCACCTAGGTAGGATATCTCGTCGACCGAAGGCTGGAAGCCATTCTACAAAATCAAGACTCGTCCACATAGCGTGCATATCTCAGACCGCGTGACTGTCTCGGACCTGTAAACTGGCGAGAGAATATCCTATTTTGAGGGTTCGTCGACACTCGTTAATGGATTACATAGTAAGGTGGATGGAACGTTGCAGACAGTGGGCGTTCGGCCTGGGGATCTGTACGAGGCTGAAGTCTTGGCGAGACTGGCTGGTGATCTAGCCATGATCTAGATGGCTTGAGGTGATTGAGACAATCCGGTATGATATGTCTATCTCCGGCAATGAATGAAGCTATTCTGGGATCTGCCACAATGCCGGCGTCGACGCCCGTAGAGAAGAATGATGCCCATCCGAGAATAGACGTCGTGTGTTATGTCGGGACGGCCTTATAGGGCTGCAGTGCGTGGAATGAAGCATGGCGTCGGTGGTGATGGGACGGAAGAAATGTCATTCGCAGAGTTTCGTGTGCGGCTGAGGTTCCAAAAGAGATGAAACGAAGAAAGAGTTGAGGTTGTCGTGGAGTGGAATTGGAGACACGGGACGAGAGCTGGAGCTGGAGCTTGAGCTGGAGCTTGAACTGAAGTCAAGGAAAAGGTGGGGTAGCGGGGTCCCAATGGGATTTACCATAGCCCCGCAATGTGTTGAAGAGACCCACTTGGGCTTTTGGAGTCTCTGTGTGGGGTCAGGGGGTCCTGGTTTAGGCGACTTTACCCCTGCAGATTGGTGCCAGCTTCATCGTTATGGAACGTGTTCGGAAAATACCTAGCAACACCATCACAACTTCCGACCCTTCCCATCACCAACATCAACACACTGTCCTGGAACTGGGCGCTAATTTGACAGACCCGAGCCAGCCTGTTGCCAGTTCCTCATTTTGTTTTCCAATACAGACCTGGCTTCGGAAAATTACCAATGTCCAACTAGAAAGCTAAAAACAGCTACACCGAACAGCTATCCCGAAGCTTAGAGGTACCACACCCCCCTTTCACTCATCTGGGGAACAACCTCAAGTCATGGCGCCACCATCGCGGCAACCGCGCCAATTGAGCCTGGTGCTCGCCCTCTTCCTCCTCTGTTTCAACGCCCTCTTTGGCCAAGCCGCCGCCCAAGAGGACGAGGCCATCCTTAACAGCGAGATTGCTCGACTTAACAACCAGAGCCTGCTATGGGGTCCCTATCGTCCTAACCTCTACTTCGGTGTCCGCCCCCGCATACCCAAGTCCTTGATGGCTGGTCTTTTGTGGGGCAAGGTTGAGACATACACCGACTATCAGACCTCTCTCCGGTACACGTGCGAGCAGAACGAGGGCATGAAGGGTTATGGCTGGGACGAATACGACACTAGAAGGGGCGGTGTTCAGTCCATCCACGACACTGAGAACGGCGTCGACATCACCACTTCTTTCGTCAAGGTACCTGGCGGTGCCAATGGTGGCAGTTGGGCGGCCAGAGTCAAGGGTCAGCTCCAGGAGGGTGTGCCCTCGGACCGCAAGACTGCTGTCATCCTCTACGTCACCCAGGAGGGACTTGGTACACTCGAGGCTGTCAAGGGAGATGATGAGAATGGCTATGAGGGCGATGTCACCCTCAACGGCAACTCTGCTGCCCTCGGAGACTACAAGCTTGTCCTCACCAAGGGCGAGGGAAAACACCCCAAGAGCAACCACAAGGTCACCGAAATGCGTGGCGATGCCCACACCGTGGTCCAGTCCTTGAACTATCAGGAAGAGTTCCTTTGGCAGGCCAAGGGCATTGTCTTCAAGCAGCTGAAGGAGAGTGTCGATGCTTTCGTTGAGAAACACTTTGACAAGGAAGACCCCCCGCCGGCCTGGCAGGTGTTCCAACTCGAGAATCGCCCTGGAGCTGGAAACGTGCAGATCATCCAGAGGGTCTTTGAGGGCGACTTCGAGTTTGATATCCTGTTCTCCAGTGCCTCGGCTGGCAAGGAACTCTCCAGTGGCGATCTGACCAGGGAAATCCAGGAGGCAACCGAGTCCTTCGGTGAACGCTTCTCGAGCGTCTTTGCCATCAAGGCCCCCTTTACTGCCGACAAGTACAAGAAGTTTGGAAGGAGCATGTTTTCCAACCTCATTGGCGGTATTGGATATTTTTTCGGAGAATCAGTTGTCGATCGTTCGTATGCGCCCGAGTATGAGGAGGAAGATGAGGGATTCTGGGAGGAGGCTGCGGCGGCCAGAGCTCGCAACAAGCCCACGCTCGAGGGCCCTTATGAGCTCTTCACCAGCATCCCGTCTCGCCCCTTCTTCCCCAGAGGCTTCTTGTGGGATGAGGGCTTCCACCTGCTTCCCATTGCCGATTGGGATATTGATCTTGCCATGGAGATTGTCAAGAGCTGGTACAATCTCATGGACGAAGAAGGATGGATCGCCCGTGAACAGATTCTGGGCGCGGAGGCCAGGAGCAAGGTTCCGGAAGAGTTCCAGACCCAGTATCCTCACTACGCCAACCCACCCACGCTGTTCTTCATTATCGACTCGTTCGTCGACAGGCTGCTCAAGGCCAACGGCAGCGTGCCTGTTGTCAAGGAGCACCTTTCCCAGGGTGTCTCCCTTTCCAGCGCGTCCGTCGACAACGTTGAGGTAGGATTGGAGTATCTCCGCCGAATCTACCCGCTTCTTCGTCGCCAGTTCTACTGGTTCAAGAAGACACAGTACGGTGATATCAAGTCTTACGATCGCGAGGCCTATTCTTCCCGTGAGGCCTACAGGTGGCGCGGCCGCACGGTTCCCCATTGCTTGACCAGTGGCTTGGACGACTACCCTCGCCCTCAGCCCCCTCACCCTGGTGAGCTCCATGTCGACCTCATGTCGTGGGTTGGCCTGATGGCCAAGTCGTTGGCCAACATCGCCCAGGTTATTGCGCCTGAGGAGGCTGAGGACTACACCAAGGTTCTCGACGGAATCGAGCACAACCTCGATGACCTGCATTGGTCTGAGAAGGACGGCTGCTACTGCGATGCCACCATTGACGAGTTTGAGGAGCACACGCTCGTGTGCCACAAGGGATACATCTCCCTTTTCCCGTTCCTGACTGGCTTGTTGAAGCCCGATAGCCCCAAGCTCGGCAAGATCCTGGCCCTCATTGGTGATGAAGAAGAGCTGTGGAGTCCTTATGGCATCCGCAGCTTGAGCAAGAAGGATGAGAACTATGGGTCTGCTGAGAATTACTGGAGAAGTCCCATCTGGATTAACATCAACTACCTTGCCATTACCCAGCTTTACGTAAGTTTACCTCTTGGTTCTACCTCACCGCTTACACGGTGATGCTAACCATAGTCACAGAACATTGCAACCCTAGAAGGACCCTATCAAGAGACAGCCCGCGACTTGTACCAGAGGCTTCGCAAAAACGTTGTCGAGACGATCTACAGCAGCTGGGAGGAGACGGGCTTCGCCTGGGAGCAGTACAACCCGGAGACGGGCAAGGGCCAGCGCACCCAGCACTTTACCGGCTGGACCAGCTTGGTGGTCAAGATCATGGCCATGGATGACCTGGAGGCTGTCCCGGTAGCAGTCCCAGTCGACCCAGAGTACGTCAAGGACGAGCTATAATGCCCCCCAAGACCGAACTGTCCTCTGATTAAGATATGTCGCTAGAAACAACGAACGGGGCTTGTAGACAGAAGCGATGACAAGGTCTAGGATGTCTTCGAGACATGTCATCGTATTAACACATTTGACTACCAAACTGCTGTCGTTCCCTTCTTTGTTTTGATAATCTAGCTATTGTCCAGTGTTTTAAAGCTTGTTCGCAGTCAGGGGGTGGCGCAGTTGAGTCTTCTGCCATGCACAACCCTAACCCGGGGCCCTTACCCTGCTGCTAAACAGGTGCTATATTTGGCCCCATAGCTCTGTGCTCCTGAGCCCCGCGAGGGACCCCATTCGGCGGGCCCCTCTCACCCCTGACTGAAGTTACAGTTACGTGATAAGAGCCAGGTCCGGGCATCAAACATGGGACAGCACATCCGCCCGTCGTATCCAACTGCCTGCTGCTTTGCTTTCCATTCCGCCTTTCTGTTAACAACTTGTACGGTACGGAGCTGGCTTGTTGTTCAATGCAGTCCAATCGAACAACCACGACTCCTCGTATCGGTAGTATTACATCTCACGACGACGACGACGGTTTCTCAGATATCATTCTGGCCGGCAGCAGCATGAATCTTCGATACGTCCCGCCTTGAAACTAGCACTTGTACATACCTTTCTTTACTGGACCTTGACCGATCACCAACACCAACATCCACCTTTGAACATAAAAAGTCGTAACAACACCAGACCATAGCTAGCTAGCTACCTACTGCAATACCATAACAATAATTACCGGACCGAGACACAAACAAACACAACACCATGTCCAACTTCAAGAGGGCCTCTATGGCGGGTGCCGGATCAAAGTCCGCCTCTTCATCAGCGGCGATGGCAGCAGGCGGCAACAACAAGAACGGCAGCATTTTGAATGCCCTCCGAGCAACCACAATGATTGATTCCAAGCCAGTATTACCAGCCGGTATGTTGCCCTAGAATACCACACCGTATCCTCGAACCTAGCAGCAGCTAACCACACTCTACAACTCCCCAGAAATCCTCGTCACAATCCTCGACTACCTCCCCGTCTCCGACCTCCTCCGCTTCGCCCGCACCTCGCGCCGCATGCGCGAGATGGTCTACGACGACACCCGCTGGGTTGCCCGCCTTCGCTCCATGGGGGTGTGGGACGAAGCCGAAGCCCGGCGGCGGTTCGAGGAGGTGATGAAGCGACGGCGCGAAGCCGCCGAACGGGCGGAGAGGGAAAGACTTGCCGCTGCAGCAGCGGCAGGGAGGGGACAACACGTTATTCCGGGACAAACACAGCATCTTTTTCCTGTGTTACAACAACAGCAGCCGCCGCCGCCGCCGCCGGTGATAACGACTACACTGTTTGATGCGGGCGAGGAGGAGCTGAGGAGGAAAAGGATCGCGGAGGAGCAGCAGAAAAGAGAGCAGGCGATAAGGGAGGCGGCGCAGAGGAGGGCGGTGGAGGAGATGGAGGGGTTGCAGGACGGGTTTGAGACGATGAAAGTTGGTGGTGCTACCAGTGGTGGTGGTGCGTTAGGAGGACTGCTACCAACAGCGGCACAACAAAAAGACCCCTTCTCCGATCCCGAAGCGTTACTAAACGTGATCAAGAACGCCCGCTCCATCCGTGGCCACGCCCGGCAAGAGTACGGCAAGATCTACGGCGCGCTAGCACCCTTCTACTTCGACCTGGCCAAGGCGAAATCGCACACGGACCCGGTCGTCTTCCGCGTGTTTCGGGACCCGGAGCGGCAGGCGCAGATGCTGGCCAACCTACGGACGTTCGCCAAGTCGGACTGGGCCGCGGGGTGGCGGCAGCGCGAGGAGAAGCTGGCGACCATGGCGGGCATCTTCGAGAGCGCGGTGCTGCACGAGTTCGAGACGGGCTACGAGTTCTGGGACGTTGATGGGCGGATGCACAAGTACGCGCATGTGCTGGATCTGCTGAACGGCGGGACAGCGGCGGTGGAGCTGTTTATCCAGAAACATCCGATCTTCTCGGACAAAGAGGTGTTGGCGAACCCGATGGATTGCGTGAATCAGGCGCTGGCGGACGACGTCACGCTGGAGCCGTCGAGGCGGTTCTTTGAGGTGTTGACGGCCAAAGTGAACGAGCAGGCGGATATTATCCAGCGGGTGTTTCCGAAGCCGGCCGAGGTGTTTTGGTTGTTGATGGGGAAAATCAGGGACGATATCCTGACGGACTACGTGACGCCGCTCTTTGACGAGACGCACGAGAGGAGCTTGGCGGCGTATGTGAAGGCCGTCTCGGGCTTGTTTGAGCAGACGTTGCAGTTCTTTAGGACGGTGAATGCGCCCAAGGACGAAAAGAACCCTAAGGAGCAAGGGGCGCTTGCGAAAGAGTTTGCACTCAAAGTGTTTGAACAGCATCTGGATCTTTACCTGGCCGATGAGCTGGATTACTTCACCCAGCAGGCGGAGGCGGAGGTGGGCGAGTGGGAGAAGAAACTGTCGGAGCAGGATGCTACGGCGGAGTCGTTCTACATGGGCAGCTTCACTAACCGACAGGCGGATAAGAAGGACTTCTTGACGTCGTTCAAGAAAGTGGTTATGATGCCCGTTTCTGTTCTGCCCAGTTTACCGCTGGGGTCGCCCTTTGCTTCAAAGCCGGCTGTAACCCCAACGACGGCCACGACAGCAGCGGCGAACGGTGGCGAGTTACAGGCGCCGGAGAATCCTGAGCAGTCTCGTCCAGTTTCTCCCAGTCTGGCGGCGCCAGGGATTGTTGATCGTACAGGAAGTCCCTTGCCGGACAAGGCTCCCACGGATGAGCTAGCAGCAAAGGCGGCACTAATGACCTCCAGACTAGAAGGCATCAAGTCTCTCTTCAGCATCGAGGTTGCCCTCAGTCTCGTTCACAACGCCAAATCTAGTCTCGGCCGCGCCGCAGTTTTTATTCAGTTAGGCGGCCAAGCCGGCGGCGAAGCTCGTGAGCAATGCGAGGCCATATTCGTCGCGTTGCTCCGCATCCTCGGCGGCCGTCACATCAAGCCTGGTTTCGACAAGGCAGTCGCCCACCTTTCGCAATACAATCCGCGCGAGGTCTCCCACCACGACAAGGGCGGCGTGGCGCCCCTAGTGACCTTTATCGAGCTCGTCAACGTCGGCGACCTTATCTCACAAATGATTGACGTCTTCTACGAGCAACAGCTCACAACACCCAAGATCGCAGACCGCAACGACTTTTTGGACCCAGCCGGTCTGGCCAAGAAGAAATTCGAGCAGATGCTCGACGAAAGCGTCGCGGCCGGTCTCAACAAGGGCATTGACGTGCTGATGGACGAAGTCGAGTACGTCTGCGCCACCACGCAACAACCAACCGACTACAACCCGACCATGACCACCGACCCGTTCAACGACGCGGCCAGCATCAGCGGCATGAGCGTCACCACCGAAGGTACCACCGGTAGCAGTAGTAACCACCACAGCAGCAGCAGCAACAATAACAACAGAAAATCCCGCTACAAATCCGGCACGCCCTCCATCTGGTCCCTCCCCTCTCTCCCCGGCACGCCCACCACCCCCGGCGGTGGCTCCAGCAACAGCAACACGAACTCGCTCGGCCCGCAAGACATCGGCCCCACACCCACCGCCCTCCGCATCCGCGACCTCGTCGCCTCACACACCTCCATGCTGACGGGCTCAACGGATAAATCGATGCTAGACGTATTCAACGGCGAAGTCGGCCTTCGCCTCTTTGCCGCAGTCTGCAAGCACCTCAAGCGTCAACGCATCTCCACCGAGGGCGCCATCAAGCTCATTGCCGACGTAAATTTGTATTATGAGTACATCCGCACCCTCAAAAACAACGATTTGCTAGCGTACTTCAAAGCATTGAGGGAGTTGAGTCAGATTTACCTGATTGATGCTAAGCACCATGCCAAGGAGATGGCGACGATTATTGCGGATAACGAGCGGTTTAGTGGTGTTTTCAGGGCCGAGGAGGTATATGAGTATGCGGAACGACGGGCGGATTGGTATAGTGTTAGGAAGGAAGTGGAGAGGGCTATGTATGGGTTGGAGTGTGTGGTTATGTGATGTGAGTAGTGAGGAATCGGGTGAAAAAGAAGCATTCGGTCGGTAATGGGAGAAATGGAATGTGGAGGGGCGTAAATATTCGACTATATAATCAACATAACAGCGAGCATTTTGGATTATACTATAGAGAAGCATGATGAGAAGCTATATAGTAGTAGATAAAATGGTTTATTCCGGTTCTTTGTTCAGATCCTCCATAATATGTATTACACAAAAGGAATGAACCATTTGCCCTCAACGTTCAGCAGCAGCTTGTACGATATTCTCAAAAGTAGTAAATAATAATTAAAACTGATGACCTCTATATGTGTTGTTCTGTGTTTCATGCGCCCAAACGCCTTTCTTCACGCTCTATAGTGCCAACGCCAATGCCGTGCATACCGTATGTAACCTCCTTTCCAACCAACCCAGTCCGGTATATGTATCCGTTTCATAAACATATAATAATGCATTTCCCAGAAAGATGCTTCGACTTCGATCATGAATAGCTCCCTCACCTCACCTCACCTCACCTAGCGAGCACCAAAGTCCAATTTCCTAGCAACCTTGGACCCGCGCACGTCGTCATCCTCCACCATACCATTCCGTCTCTTCAAATCCGCCGCCGCCTTCTCCTCCGCCCCAGCCGTCTTCTTAGGCAGATCGTGCTTCGGCGTCGGCTTCGGATCTGCCTTCCACCACCTATGTTCCAGCATCTCCCTCGCCGTGATGCGCCTCCTCGGATCCAGAATCAGCGTCTTGGCCAGCAGATCCACGCCGTCGGACCCGACCGCGCCGAACCGGCCCATGTATTTTTCTTTACCCGCCACGGGCACCACGTCGCTCGGCACCGTGTACTCCTTCAGCTGCGTCACCCCCGGCCAGTTCTCCTCCGTTGGCGTGCCGATTTCCCTGCAGATCAGCGCGATCTGCTCCACCTCCGAGTTACCCGGCAGGTACGGGTTGCGGATGATGAGTTCCGCGAACACGAGCCCCACCGACCACACGTCTACCGCGCCCGAGTAGTGTCGGGCGCCGAACAGCAGCTCGGGAGGCCGGTACCATCGCGTAATCACGTTCGCTGTCATCCGCACCCCCGGGTCGGCAAAGCTCCGCGCCAGACCGAAATCGGCCAGCTTGACCTCACCGTCGGCCGCGATCAGCAGGTTGTTCGGCTTGATATCGCGGTGGAGAACGTAGTTGTCGTGACACCACCAGACGGCGCGCGTGAGCATGCCCATCCACGCTTTGATGTCGGCGGCGCCGTAGCGGACGTGGTCGACGTCGCGGATGAGCATTTCCAGGTCACCGAGGGGCAGGTATTCGAGCACGAGGTTGAGGTTCTGGTCCTTGGAGGAGAAGACGCTGTGCAGGATGATGATGTTGGCGTGCCCGCGAAGCTTTTGCAGGTACTTCATCTCGCGGATGGCGTCGGGGGCGATGCCGTCTTGGTATTCCTTTTGGACTTTTATTTTCTTGATGGCGACCTTCACCGAGGCGTCGACGCGCGAGTGGCCCAGGTAGACGTTGGCGTAGGTACCTTCACCGAGTTTCTTGCCTGGAAGATGATCACAAGAGGGATTCGTTAGTTCTGGGGAAACACCGGCGAAATGAGTTTGGTATGACGGATACACGCAAACGCACCCTTGATGTATTTGTTCTTCTCGTCTTCGTTCATCTGCTCCATGAGATCCATGGTCGGACGGGCTTCGGCGGCGATTCGCTGGCCCCGGGCCGAGCGCGGGAGTCCTCCGCTAGGGGTGCCGCCGCTGGATGTCGGGAGGGATTTCGAGGGCTGAAGCGCATCGGTCGGACGCGCAACAAGAGGGGAGTTCGCCATCTTGGCTTGGTGGATTCGGGTGAACCTCGCGCAGACGGTGGACGGCGGACGGTGATCCCAGACAGGAAGAGTCGATTAGTCGAGAGGTCTCTGGGAAAGTGACGGGTTCGAGGGATGAAAGAATAGGGTCGGGCGCCAATGGCGAATAAATAGCCGGACGCTGTTCAGTTGTTGTTTTTTGTTTGTTGTTGATGTTGGGCCGCTTCGTAGAGGCAGCCTTGTGCATGTACGGAGTTAAGATAAGGAGGATAAGAGGTAAGGGAGAGTGGGATTAAACTTTGGCGCAGGTGGATGCATGCGCGGTGATGGATTCGGCGGAAGGGCCCTGAGTGGAGGTCATCCCCGTGTGTCTGTGGGTCCACTGCCAGCAGGTTACAGTGAGATGGTGACTTTCATCTGAGTTTCTCATACTAACATCAAAAATATTATCAAACATTCAACTAAGTTGAAATAAAAACACCAGCCGTGTTTCTTCACATATCGGTTTTCATATCTTATCATGGTATGCATCTCACCTTCAACATCTCCGTGGTGGGAACCTAATGGAATATGCCGATGTCACCGTCACACCGATCAAACTCGTTTAGGTAAGCACTAACAGACCAAGACCCCTGTATCCGCAATGAATTGACCAAGAAACACGCTAAACCCCAGACGGCTCAGTGCTCCGTAGAGATGGGCAGACGTCTGGACCCTGACGTCACAGCTCACCCAACCAAAGTGGCAGTGTGAAGGCTCTTCCCCTTCTCATGACTGATGTGCATCGCAGACAGATCGGGGACGGGCTTCGACATCAGTCCGTCCGGCGGGCAGGAGATCATCACGTTGGTGCTGGGATTAGAAAAGAAAGATGATGATGAAACGAATACCATGCCATGCCAATGCCATGGCAGAGAGACAAGTAAGTAAACCACGAGAGGTTTAGTGTAAGCATCATCATAACGTGTCTAGAACCCAATCTCTTACTCTACCATAGAATAAAACTTTAAGGTCCCCCATTGTGCTCACTCCATCTCATCTCGTCATACTCCCCCCCTTTTTGACCTTTTTTTTCCCTTCCTGTGCCAACCCGGAACTTTTGGAGAAAAAGGTCTTCCGTTGTCAACATTCCACTCTACCGGTACCTTTGACACAAAAAACAACATCCGTCCGTGGTACTTAGCACCCGACCAACCCAACACAACAGTCGATTGTGGCTGTCGAGACGAGACGACCGGGCCAAGAGCATTCTTTAAACTTCCACATTGTCAGCATAATATCTAATCACACATATCAACCCCCACGAAACGACAAGACATTCCAGTTTTCCACTTTCAACAACCCACACATACTTTTGTGAGGAAGGGCGTGCGTGCGTGCTTTGGTGCTTCTTCGTCCAAACTCCCCCTCCAACGCTCGTTCCTGGTTCCTGCATCCCGTCTCTGGGCTGCTCGTGCATCTACCTACCGTACCTACCTAGCGAAAAGGTCTGGGCGCACACACCCGGTTGTTAACATCATACATCGATCACACCAAACCACCAAGCCATCGGAAGAAAAAAGAAAACAAACCGCCAAAAATGTTGCGAGGGATACTATCATACTGGGTAAGTAAAGCAATCCATCCAAAAAAAAAAAAAATTTGTTTTTTTTGCCCCCACATCTTCAAAAGTTAACACGCAATGCCCTTACTCTTCCAGATCTTCCCCATAATCAGTGGCGTAGTCTGGCTCGGCACCCTTTTAGGGTTACTAATCTACTGGTGCACCAACGAGAACCGACGACACTACTCGTCCATGGACGAGCGGCAGACCATCGCGTACATCTCTGACGTGGGCGCCTCGACGTTAAAACCGCTCTTCATCGCGGGCTGTGCTGTGACCACGGTGTTTCTGGACCTCTCCTTCGGCGCCGACCGCTGGCTGCGCCACAAGGGCCGGCTGGTGCCCAACACGACGACGACGGAAAAGGTGCTGTCGGGCATGACCATCGTCTTCGCCATCATCGGCACCTGCGGCTTGATCCTGCTGTCCATCTTCGACACGGCGCGCCACCCCAAGCTGCACAACATCTTTCTGCTGCTGTTCATCGCCGGCTACGTGATCAGTGCCATCTTCATCTGCTGGGAGTACCAGCGTCTGGGCATGCGGTACCGTGATCATCGGGTTTTGCGCATCTCGTTCTGGATCAAGCTGGTCTTTGTCATTGTCGAGATCATCCTCGCCATCGCGTTCGCCAGCTGCTCGTTTACACACCACTATAACCCTGCGGCCGTTTTGGAGTGGACGATTGCCTTCATCTTCAGCTTCTACGTCTTTTCATTCTGGATCGACCTGTATCCCGCCGTCAGGACCAAGGGGAGCGGTGGATACAGGGGCAACAAGGGCGGCATGAATGAACATGGTGAATCTGGACAGAGTATGGAGGAGCAAGGGATTGCCGGCAATGATAGGACGTTGATGGGAGAGGGACATGGGCATGGACATGGACATGGTGGCTATGATGACCCGAGGAACAGTTACTACAGTGGCAATGGGTATAGTGGCAGCCGGCCGGGTATGGCGGGGAATTATCAAAGTGGGTTGAGGGGGATGGCTCTCCCTAATGATTTTTAGGTGCATGGCTTTGGAAAATGATGCGATCAACAAAAAGGGATATCAGAAAAAGGGACCAAGAAGGATAATATTGAATGGGCGTAGGTTGAAGGATTGCCATGTAGGATACCACACTTGTCTTTTTTTTTCGACTTCACGACGAGCAAGCAAGCAAGCGAAGAGCGGATTCCCCTTTTCGCTTTACGAGGCGATTCGAGGATACAGCTTCGGATTACGACTTTTATGAGGCGTTTATGGGATGGGCAAATCTTTGGTTTTAGATTCTTCGCTTCTTTTTTTTGTATACCTTTGTACTGTGAACCTTTGCAGTAATTTAGATATCATCAGAACCTTACCTACCTCTGTTCAGTTTGAAGCACAAACTCTTAAAAAATCTTGTCAGCATGCCGTACTTAGTTTGGTACGTCCGTTGTGTACCGCAAATCACGTCGTGTATCCCATGTTATAAAAATGCTATGATCCATTCATCCATCCATCCATCGATAACACCCCACCTCAGTATCCTTCCGTCCAATGTTCAAACCAAGTATTCCCCCAAGTACACCCAAACCACTTCCCGAGAAACACAAAAAATAATGCCACTGTCATCCCATCGTTACACGTATATGTCTACACCACTTCATCAAATCCCGCAAACCCAAACCTACGCACGCTCCCTAGTCGGATATCCCGCCCCCTCCCTCACCGGAGCCCGTATGATCTCCACCTCCCGACTCAACAACTTTCTCAAAGCCGGTGTTACGATCTTTTCCACATTTTCCTCCTTATCCTCTTCCGCCGTAGTCTTGCCCTCATTAACCTTAGTCGTAGCTGCTGCTGCGGGGGGAGACGCCGCCCTAGGCCCCGACTGAGGCCTTGCCGGCAACGGAGGACTGGGTGATTTGGAGCTGGATCTCTTCGCATCTGCCAGAGCGGCCGATGCCGATGAGGATGAGACTGTCGATAACGTCCTCCTGGGAGCGGGGAAGTGTTCCTTCCTGTCGATGGCTTCGATCAGACGACGGAAACGCTGGAAGAGGGCTTCGGCGCGGATGAGGGTCGATTCGAGGTCTATTGTTGTGGACAGCTCGTTCACTGTCATGTCATCATTAGTAACTATCATTGGTAAGTGATAGATGGGGAAGAGGAAAGGGGAGGTTGAAAACATACCATACTTCAGCACCTCATCAAAGTGCTTCAAATGCGTCATGATCACATCGCGATGTCTCTCCAGAATCGCCAGCGCGATAAACAAGTGGAACCCGCTGCTCAGGTAATCCGTCCACAACGCCTCCCACAGGCGCAACACATCCGCCCACTCGAACTCGCGCTTATACCATACCAGCAGCATGCGGAAGAAGAAGAAAAAGTTGGTGCTGTCGGCCGACTCCAGGTGGGCGTACAGCTTTGGGTCCATGAACCGGACCAGGTTGTCCAGCGCCAGGAGCTGTTCCCGCATGCCGGATTGGTCGCGGAGGAAGTTGCGCTCCATCCGGTCCATGAAGTGCTGGAACGCCCAGAAAGCCAGGGCGTCGTCTTGCAGGACGGCGTAGATGGGGGCGAGCAGGTCCGACATGCCCTGGACGTAGCCTAAGCCCTTGTTGTACTCGTTGTAGGTGAGGAGCATGTCCTTGAGTTGCTCCATGTGGACGTTGGTGCCGGTGGAGGCAAAAGGTGAATCAGGGTCAGGGTGGGGGATGTCTTCACCGGCGAAGATGGGGACGTTTCGGTCTGTTCGGTGAACATCCTTCTCTGTAAGTAAAAAAAAGCTGTGTTAGGAATCTCGTCTCTGATGTAGCAATCACAACAAACGTTGAAGTGTTTGGAAAAGGAGGAGTCTTACCGATCCTGTTTCGCTGCTCCCTCCACCACTCGCCCTCTTCACCCTCTCCGCCCAAATCAACCTGCCGCTCCCACCACCCGCCCTTGAGCTTGATGTAAGCGTCTCTCAACGACGCCGCCTGGGCTTTGCGCTCGTCCGCCGTGCTATACCAATCATAAACCCCAAGCAAGAACAGCCACGCCTCCTTGCGCACCCCATCCTCAGGATCAAGCCCGCCATGGAAGATTCTCTCCTTAACCTCATCGACAGTAACACTCAACCTCCCCGTCCTCTCATCAAAGAACCCCTTCCACTCCTTCAGCGTAAGCACCCTCCTCCTCTCCTCCAGGGACAAGCTATTCGCCCCATCAACCAGCTCAAACTCGCCCACATCCGTATCCTCCAACTCCATGACGTCCCGCGCCGTCCACGTCCTCCTGCTGCGGTCCCTATCGCTCTGCTCTGCGATACCCATCGCCCAGCGGGCCAGGTAAATCCTCGCGCTGTCGAACTCGTCCTGCAGCGTCTGCACCTCCGGGTTGCGCAGCAGCCTCCTCATCTGTGGCGGCACGCGCGGGTTGTCCAAGACATCGTTGGCCGCCTGCCTTGTGAATGTAGTCACCTTGCTGAACTTCTCCATCAGATTCCAGCCGGCTTCCTTGATCAGCTTGACAAACGGGTCCATGCCTGCCTCTCCCCTCGCACCGGGACCACCACCGGGACCACGAGACGAAGACCCAGCTTGTTGTTGTTGGGAGGTAGTGGGCTTCCCCCCAAAAGCAACACTGTCCTCCCTGCTAGGCTCAACAAGATAAATGTTCGGCTCCGCCCCGCTCCGCTCAACCTGCACGTACCGCTTCAACCACCGCAGTACTTCGTCTCCTCCCCAAAACATCTGCCCCGCGTCGCCGAAGGGGTCGAAAGTGTCGGCCGTCCGCTTCTTCTTCTGCAGGATCGTGCTCTGGCACTCGCTATCGTGGAAAAACAGCGCCGGAAACGAGTCGCCGGCCCGACTGTTGATGATGATGCTGCCCCACCACCACCCGACGCTCGGCGGGCGGATCAGTAAGCTGTAAACGGCGCTGACGGGGATGGCAAAGGCATAAGGGCCGACGGAGCCGCGGTGGGTGGTTACGGTCGGTGGAGGCGGGACGAGGTAGGATTGTTTGGGAGGCGAGTCGCCATCACAGAGATCGACTTTGACGTAGAGGTTGGCTGCTTCGCCTAGTTGGGATTCGGGGACCCAGGCGAGGAGGAGGTCCGAGGATGCCGGGGTGGACGACGAGTCCCGGGAAGAGGGGCGGTCATCGCGGTGTTGGTGTCGTTGTTGGAGGAGAGCGATATAGCCGGGGATGTTGTCTTTTGCTGATGGCGTCGGGTGGATGTAGACCTGCAAATGTGGTTAGTTACAGTGATAACAGATGGACAACAGGACAAATTCGAACCTTGCTCTTGGTGTATAGGAGTTTCACGCCTCTCCCCGAAGAGGCGTGAGTGATGGTGTTGTAATCGCCTTCCTCGTCGTCGCTCATCGCATAGTAGCTCCCGGCTGGTGACGAAGGTCGCGGTATTGAAGTGAGTACTGAAATCGGGTTCGTTAGCGATACTGTTGCTGGGGTCGCTGTTGAAGTGCTTCCTGTTGTTGTGGTTGTACCTGCTGATGTTGATGGTGTTTGTGATGTTGAACTGTCGGTAACGGGTGGGGTTGTGCTCGACGTCATCTTGATCCGTGTCATGCTGTGGGACTAACAGCCGATAACAGCCATCGACTACTGTGTATACACTTTGTTAGGGGCAAGTAAACAGCGCCCTTTCGATAACCGTCTTGTGGATGATTTTGAATTATGCCGTGCAAAAAAGTATATGATTGTGTGGCACTCGTAGAATCAAGTTATTTGTGTAAGGCAAGAAGAAGTGCAGGTGACGGAGGTGTTGGAGGGATGTAAGGACGGGAAGTTCCTTAACCGACGGAACTTTAGTGTCACAAGCTGTTAATGATCACACGCTCAGTCTCCCGACTCGACCTCTTTAAAGCTTTCATTCATCAATTGCCAACGCGCGTTTGCCCCGCGCTGAGCAGTTCTGCGACCAAAGTCCTGATACCTATTTGCACAGCCCACTGTCTTATACGCTATCGTATATCTACTTTGTTGTCGTACAGTTAAGTCAATGAGACATTGTCACAGGCCTCGTCATCCTATCAGATATTTACTGGGCAGTAGTAGTTCTAGCGGGCCTCCTCTTGTGCAGTCCAGACAAAAACCGCCACGGCAGGGGGTCGCTGAACCCACGACAACCCGGCACCTCCACCCTTGCTACGTTCACTAATAACCACCGCACCTCCGCACCACACCATAACCAATACCTTGGACCTGGTAGTTACGCGGCCATTTTGCCTCTAGAATGTTTTAATTGCTTCTTTGAGATATAGGAGGCCCGCCGAAGGTTCTGGCCGCAATATCGCCAACCAGGACCTTTTCCCGGATACATGCGGCTTGGAATGTGCATACGCGTATAAGCAATTGCATGCCTCACTTACACACATTGTAGCCAAAGTAATCTCTCGTAAGGCGCGCTTTACGTCGGGACGGTGGGCTCTTCTAGTTGCCACTCGCATCCTTCAGTGTCCGCGGTGACAGATACTCTTTCGCCTTGCTCCAAGCCTTCAAATCGTTGGCCGAGATGCCCTGGCCGTCCAGCGTCTGCAAACCGGCATACACGGCCTTGAAGAACTCGCACGCAATCTCCAGGTCCTCGCTAAAAGCCATAGAGTAAGGCACGAACAAATCGGGGAAAGTCGCCAGCCTCTCCGTCTTCTCCTTCTCACTTTTCCAGTTGATCGTCTCGTCAAAGTACGTCTTGACGGCAATTCCGAGAGCAACATCGGGGTTGAAGAGGAAGGGAAGTCTAAGTGTAAAGTCAGCAATCTTCATCCAAAGGTGTAAATAGAGAGGGCAACGTACTGATGGCTGAGCTCCCAGCTATCATCCCTCTTCCGTTGTCCTTGGCCGTAGAGGAAAAGAGAAGCCAGAATGGCCTCCATCAGAGCGCGTTCAGCACTCCTAACCTCGCCAGCCAAAGAGTGGAACGTCAACAGGTTTTTACTCAAAGGACCAGTGTATCCATTAGCTTGGTGTCGCAGCTTAAGCAGTGTCGCACAGCGGCTGATCAGCATCAGACTGGACTTGTCATCATCGTCGCCGTGCATAGGGAGGCTTAGAGGCTCAACAACCTTAAGACTGCCGTTGAGAAGCCCAAATCTCACCATTTCCATGGCAACAAGCACCGACTCGTAGAGATAGGGAACCGTGGGGAACTTCTTCACCGCTGGCTCCAGCGTGACCATGGCGCGGTCCAAAGCCTTGCCCCAGTTAGTCAAGTTGTGTTGGTCATCGATATAACCGCGGACATGGAGGTATCTCCACAGGCAGATCGACTTGATGACGCTCGCTGACTCGACATTCCTCAACTTATTCTCTTGCTTAGCGAAAGTAAGTTTGACAAAATCGGGCTTGGTCAAAGCATGCACTTCGGAAAAGATTGATCCGTGTTCGAAGCCGGGGAAGTGCTGCTTGATGTCCGCTTCCTTGATAACTCCCCATGTGGCCATCTGTACTCCGTAGTTGGTCTTGGTCCTAGCTTCATGACGGTGGTCGAGAACAGTGCCAGAGTAGTTATCATCGTACCAAACCTTTGCCTTGATGTCCTTGTAGACGATACCACGGTGCAACCGAGCGAGCACCAAGCTAAGCGCAGTCTCCTCGAGAGGAACAAGTTGGCTCGAGACGAGCTTCTTGTATTCCTCGGTAGCGGAACCGTCCAAAGTCGGCAAAACATAGACTTGGCTGTGCGTAATCCAGCTCAAGAGGCGAGGCCCAATCAGGCCAGCGTTGAGGTAGTGGAACATCTCCCAAGGAATCTGGAGACCTAGATACTCGTGGTTGTCGTTTGTTAGGTGGTCCGCGTCATGGACCTTAACTACGCCGCTCTCCGCGATATAAACGAAGTGCTTGACAGCCATCCACGCCTTGCGATACTTATCCAGCCAAGTGGGATCCTGGTTCTTGATCAAATCGTGGAAGGTGGTGCTAACCATCGTGACCGACTTGTCGGCTGTCCGGAGCATGTTGATGGCATCCACAATGTTATAAGGCTGGCTCTTGACGAGGGTAGGATCCGTGAGCGGCGGGAATGGAGGAAGGAAGGGGGTGCCGGTCATAAGGAAGGCGTCAATGAAGTGTGGCTCGCTGACGTTGAGCACCTTCATAACGTTCTTCTTGGAGATGGCGGCGCAGGTGTTGCTGGTCCATTCGATTGAGCGAATGACGCAGTCTTGAATGGGGTAAAGCATCAACTCCAAGGGGCCCATGATGCCGCCGCATTGATCAGAGTCGATCATGTCCAAGTATGCGATCTGCGCGGCAGCGTTGAAAGGTGCGACCAAGAAGTGAAGTTTCCGCAGTCTCAGCTCATCTTGAAGCATGGGGTATAGAGCCTGGATGTTGTAGAGACCTTGACCCGTAAGCTATTGTCGAACCGCACAAGTCAAGCTATAGAAGACTTACTCGCACACTCGCCAAAAGCGGCCACAGCGGCCTCGGCTTGTCCTTCGCTGTAGAGCTTCCACGCAACACCGGTTTGTTTCTGGATTTCGCGACCCTGCTTGGTGGTGACCTCGTCCTGTCCGACCATAGGTTGGCCATCGAAAATGAAAAAGGGGGTTGTGCGGTTCCTGAGCCAGTTGTCCAATTCGACTTGTATGCGCGCCTGGATGCCGGTGAGACCTCCGAGGGCGGTCAACAGCGGTTCATTGTAGTTTTCCGCTTGTTCGAGGAGCTGTCGGAGAAAGTATGACGCGTCGACGGCGACGGCGCAATCCTGGAGCTCGGATACATTGTAGGAGCTACACCGCGGGGGGTTAGCGATTCAGAAGGTTCAACACCCGGGATTGGGAGCAAAGCTCGACTTACACTTCCTGGGCCTTGAACCAGGGATCTTCAAAGTTGACTGGCATGATGTTGTTAGTTGTGGAAGAGACGAAGCAGGCGGCAGGGCGAGCAAGTAGTGGGCTGTAACAAGGTGGGTAGGAGGTGATGGCAAGGGCGGCGAGCGGTGTCTAGCTGGGTCAGGCGGTCCCGGTTCGTGCGGCCTCGAGGTGGCAGGCGAGAAGTGGTCTGGTGGGAAAACGGGTATGTTGGTGAAATGTAGCCCAAGTTCAGTCCTGAAGGATTGCCAGCAAAAGAGTGAAGTGCCAGCACGACGTCGAGGTATGGAATCGGGTGCGAGGAACCTCGAGGGACAAATGTCTGGCGAGGCTTTGGATTCGGGACCGCAATTGGCTTGCTGTTCGTGGCAGCGGGGAGGTGGAACCCAGCATTTACAGGCGAGGAAGCATCGACCTTGTAGGGACAAGCAGAGGCGGCAGCTCTACCTGGTACAATCGCAGTCCCAGGGGTAGGCGGCGGACAAGTGGTAAAGGCGTAGGTACCCGTCGCATTTGTCGTCGTCGAACATGGTTGCTTCCATTCGTGATTGAAATTTATTTTCTTCTACCGACCGCACCGTCCCCTGCCTGGGGTAAAATTGAAAGGGCAAGCCAGGCATTGGAGAAGAATGAGGTTTGGTGACGAAAGAGTTGAAGGACTTACCTGGCATCTTGAAAACGTTCCTGTCGGACGCCAATGAGGGGTTCCACAATTGGTGAGGTTCAGGGACCTGAAGGTGCAGGGCAGTGGTACGCAGCTGTAGCTGTGAGGCTAGCTCTATGACCGGCGCAAGACGGTTTTTGGTGGAGCTTATCCCCGGGCAGCTTGCAGTTGGAGTTTGCAACAAGCAAGTAAGAAGTTGAGGGCCGAGACGAGCTAGAATTGGAGAACCGGGGAGTCGAAGACTCGGCATGGAAAACAAGTGGAAATGCAGCAGATCACCAAAGGGGTGTTGGTGGTGGGGGAAACTGAGAGGTGAGGTTGTCCGAGTGCGTGGAGGTTCAAGTCATGGGTACTTAGCATACAGGGTTAGGGTTTAATGTGGGGATGGAAAGAACGGTCTCGATGGCGTGGATCTTGGAGGGGGATCGTGCCTTCGGGTTCGGTTCGTCCCACGCTCGGGGAGGATCCCGCCGGGCAGTCTCACCACTCTAGACCTGGCAACTGACGAAGATGATGACTGAGATGGGACGAAAATATGAAACACATCGAAGGAGCGACCGAGACATGAGGCCACAGTTGCCATATTTCTCACAAGATCTGAATTGAAGAAACTTGAATCGTCTGGACCAAGCAACCTCCCTCAGTCCACTCGCCGAGGTGAGTACCTCTACATGTAAGCAAGGTGCAAGTGGAAATGACAAGAGATGAACCAAGAGCTTCCGCGGTGTTTTTTTACCACGAGCACCGACAGGAAACGCAGAAGCCACCATCATGCGAGGCTGAAGAATAGTGAAGTTTTGTTTACAAGTCAAAAGCAACACAGGTAGATCGCCCGAGTCCACTACCAGTAGCATACAAATACCACTGTAAGAACGCTTGCTAACGTCGCCAACCATATAGTTGGAGAGCTGTTAGCCGATCTCGGTGGTTATTCGCCAAAATGTGGCTGCTCAGGCGAAGAAATGGGCTGTGAGGGGAGCGGTATCCAGGTCCCAGCCTAAACTCCTAATTACTTCTTTAAGAAGTATACGTAATGGAGTATTAGCTTTTTTTCAAGCGCTGGAAGTCGTTTGCAAGCGCGTACTAACAATTTTGATAACTTTGCATCTTTTCTGCTGCATGCTATCTCTGATTCTTATATAGCTTATAATGATTATATCTATATCATATTGATTATATTGTTTCTCGCGTATCATTTATATAATATCCTATAACCTACACTTGTACTATTATATAACCTCTAATTACAATCTTAAAATTTGATGAATTATTCGTAATTATTAATTTATTCGCTTAAAATTAATATTTAAACGCAAATAATATATTTACTATCCTTGAAAATGAACAAGAACTTTATTAATTATTCGTTAATAAAGTAGGCACCCATAAATTGAATACTTGATACCGGAATCCCTGGATTCCTGGTATCGTTGGCTATACCCTGTATTATAGCTTAGACTAGTCATGACAGCCCAGATTAGCTGGGCTGCTATGGAGGCTCTGGTGCCTGCCCAGCCGCTGCTCTGCGCTCGGGCTATCTAGCTCGCTACACTGCATATCTACTGCGGGCAGACGGCTGGCTTGAAGCCAGGCCTTTCTTCGAAGACAATCTCTTTATTACCTTTTATTTACACACAATATGGCCTCACTCTCATGACCCCTTGTATTGAGTGTAAATCCCACGATTCCCGTATCAATACTGCTAATAATATATTGCTTCTCTTCTTTACATTAGTACTAATACTAATACTAATACTAATACTACTACCAATTATTTTTTGTCAAAATTAAAATTTAATATTAGAAATTAAACTACTCTACTCCCTGTCACAGCGCTAGCGGACCACTACACCACTAGGCTATATTCCAAGGAATACAAGTAACCGAAGCTGGCAGTTCGGTCGCTCAAGTGGTCTTATATAGTTTGTCCGGGAAGAGGCACCCGAGTGCATTCCGTGACACTCCCGAACTAAATAGTTCGCTATTAATACCTATATAAATGAAAGATTTTATTAAACCTTTTTAGTAATAGTAATGAAATAAATTAAAACTCCCGCGGAGGTCTTTTTTACTATTATTCTCTTTTTCATTACTACTCTTTTCTTTACTACTATCCTCTTCTTTGCTACTTTCTAATAATAGAAATAAAAGTAAAAATAGAAGTTTTAACCCTAAGCTTAAATTATAAAATAGCCATTGTAAGATACAAAACTGCAAATTCATTAAATTAGTCCGAATCCTTCCGGGGATCTTCAATAGCAATTTTATATTCCAAATTAAATAACTTTTACTTGCAAACGGTTTTTCTTTTCGTATTAATAAATTTTAAATAACTAAGAATAAATAGGATTACAATTAGCGGTAAGTTTTACGTTTTTTCAATTAAAAAAAATAGTTTAAAAAAAGGAAATACGAACGCTACCACTATTATTCATATAAAATAAACTGAATAATAGTAGCGGAACTAATTTTACATCTAAACTTATTTGAATATTTAATACATGCTTTACAAATTTCCAATTAAAAGAAATTTTAAAATATATCACGGCGGTGGCAGACCACTACACTAACCAGGCCACGTCTCTATAAAAAGATACAAGTAATCGAAGCTAGAAGATTCGATACTCAAGTGTTACGAACTTGAGCAAGTACATAGACCAACCAGGCTGTCGGGATGTGGCACCCCCGCTCACAATTAGGACTGTCACAGGTTGACATTGGCTATATAGTGTGCATTCCAAGTTCTGACTTGCAAGCAGAACATCGTCCTATCTTTTGTAGGTTTGGCCGTCTGGGCATATGCACCCTAGCCTGTCATAAGAACCATGTAACCTAAGACAAGAACTGGACCAGAGAGCGCATGTAGAGTGCTCACGGTGAGCAGGACATCGTGTGACGAACGACAGTCTTATCTCCCTAAGTAGGATAGCGGAAGATAATAACTATCAGTGCTGTTCGGTGAAGCTAAAAGGTTCACAACAAGTGTATTCGTAATACTGGTCTCGGTGATGATGATCTATTGACTACTGTCAAACTATCTGACAATCTGAGTTCTCCAGTCGTCCCTTTATACCTCCTCGCCCTCTGCGAGATATTTGTTTCCAGATGTTTACGCAACCGTAAACCCCTAGTGTGTGGTGATGGGTTCGCGGGCTCACTTTTTGGCGGATCGTGAGCCTTTCCGTCCTTGGGGTTGCACAGTCTAGCCCTTCTGGGTTAGTTGTGCTACCAGCGCCCTGGTTGGCCCGTGTGTTCTCTTAAGTTCGTAACACATCGCCAGTGAGCGGACACACAACATCCAGTAGATAGAACTATAAGGCTTAGTAGAAAGAGCACAGTGGACTCTGCACTGTGAGAAACAACTATTATGATGAACTCTGCACTATAAGAGTAGACTGTATTATATTGCTTTGATTGTGCTTGCTTGCTTGCTTAAGGAGTGACTAACTAAAGGAGAGAAGAGGTCGTTATATACACAAACGTTAAGTATCTAGAACCTTCCAGAGTGTAGGAGCTTCTGTAAGTTGATAGGAGTGCTTGTAGGAGCACTATATCATGAAAGGAATGAACTGAATCTATGAGCTTCTGGTACATTCCATGATGACAAATTAGCCTAGAAGGAATGCTAAACAAGTTAGAGAATCCCAGAATACAGTAGCAAAACCTCTGTATTCCAGTACGTTCTGCGAAGGCTGAGTGGACTGATTCCGTAAAAGGAATAGTTCAATTAGCTTTCTATACTACAAAGTAGTACAAGGCAGTTACAAGGCACAGTACTAGCCACACGTTAATAAATAACTTATATTAAAGAGAATTAGAAATTAAAAACTAAGTATTAGGCTTATTAATTTGGATACAAGATTTTTCTACTTTAGTAAATTAATACTACGAATACAATTAAGGCTTAACATAGTTACCCCAAAAATAAAAACGCTACAAAATCGGATATAGCAAAGTTTTATAATTTAAAAGGCAATTTTATTACTATTATGAATGAGTTAGAAGATTATTACCGTTTAAAGAATAAGCGGAAAATTCGTATACAAATAATAGTTTTCGAAAAGATTTACAAAGTAAAAGAATAATATATTTACTCGAAGAAATTTAAAAAAGATTATACTAAAATACTTAGCGAGGAAATAGTATGTAAAGGAAATAATAAAATGTAAACTCTTTACGTTTTTAATACTATTTAGGATATTAAATCAAGACATTACAATTATAATATCAATAAAACTACTCTTTTTAAACTTATTAACAACGAATCCCAAGATTGCGATTATTCTAAATTAAATTATAAATTATTATGAAATATTAATAATAATTAAATATAAAGGAATAACTTACTTGTCAGTATAATCCTATATAGATGTAAATTGTTTATAGCGTAATAGGTTTGATCTACTTATATTCAATGTTATTATTTTATATTCGATTCATCACTTCTCATATATTTCATTTAATGAATTAAGTTCTAACTAGAAAATATCTTTGAAATTTATAAAAAGATTGAAATACCATTTAATAATCCATTTAATACTATTGTTGTTATACTATTAAAGTAAAAGCTAAAGATTCGAAAGATTAGTAAATGGTTGAGTGCAAATATTTATTGAATTAGAGATTTGGTAATAATTTGCGGAAGTATAGTAGAAAAACAGATTATTAATTTCAAATATCTATTAATAAAGTAGAAGAAGGTATAAATAATATATTTATTATTAAACTGAAAAATTTACAGTAGTAGCAATTGAAAGCTACGGGAGAAGATTTAAATTCGTAGGATAGAGTGTAATCAGGATATACGTAGTATATTATTTATTATCTCGTAGTATATAATTTAATATTATATTCAATTTAAACCATTTAAAGATTTTATTGAATTTTCTAACGCTCTCCCCTTCAATATACTGTAAAAATATACTTTATATACTATCTCCTAGAGCTAGTTTACTCGGAGAATAATAAAGGTACTATAAAGTTATAACCTCGCAGCGGGAAAGTACTATATATAAGAAGTTATCAATTAATAGTGCTCTAATATTTAAAAGCTAATTGCAAATAATTGTATACAATCAAACTAAAAATTCAATGATAAAAGTATTAATAGTAACTATGTGTTTAATTGTATAAGTTTATAAAGTATATATTAAAATATATAATTCAATATTACTAAAAGTATAGCTTTCAGCTATTTTTTATTGGTATTTTATCTAGTAGTAGTACTAGGTAATCCCTCCGCTGAATATTTTGTTTAAGTAATAAAAAGAAAATTTCTAATGTAAAATCCTACTGCTAAATTTATGTATAGAATAATATTTGATATAGTAAAAGAAATAGATATATTCGTAACGCCTATCGACTAAGAACGGAACCAGCACCGCATACCCACTGGGTAGACTATGTAAATAATTAGCGTGTATAAGACCAATAAAATATTCGTAATGTAGTAATTTCAAAATAAAATTAATATCAAACGGATTTTAATTAGGAAATTACTTCTCCTTCGTACTATTTTTTGTCGCAATTCCTCTTCTCCTTTCTTTTCTCCTCCTTTATATATTATTACTACTCTTATACATCTTCTTCCCTCTATCATTTGCGAAATTTTTACTAATAATCTTTACGTATTTAATAAATTCTTACTCCTTTCATACTACACTTCTACGGTATATATCTATTTTTTTCATTCCAACGGCGATTTAATTCTAAATGTGAGTTTAAATTAATAAATTTGTAATTATTTAGTATGCAACAATTACCAACTGTTTGGAATTATATTATCCAATTTACGCTATGCTAGTAAGTCTATTACTAAATGAATTAAAGGCTTTATACCTTTTAATTAATAAATTATTATTGATAATAATGAATATAAAAACAAAGCTACTACTTCCAATTCTACTAAGAAAGCTATAAAATCTGTTTCTTAATATTTTTTCTACTATACTTCTATATTCTAGTAGTAAATAAAAGCTAACTACAAGTATGGAAAAACAAATTCTTTACTCTCTCTTTATTACTAAAATTAAAAAAAATTCACTAGTCAAGACTAATACAACTAAAGTAGTAGAGAATTCGGTTGTACTAAATATACTAAAAGTAACTACTATAGATTCTACGTTCTGGTAAGAAATATATAAGAAACTTTAATCTAACCTTTAATTGTTCGTTAATTTTGATTTTCTCTCAATTCCCGAAGCTATTTATAATAAGTTCGGTACTTAGTAGAAGAAGAATGCTAATAAAAAACCGTGTGCTAAGCGCTTTATTATACTTGTAAAGGAATACTCTAATATTATAAGAGTTATCTCAGCTGCTAAAAAAGCGGAAAAGTAAACCGCTGCCGCCCCTTTTGATTATTTAAATGTAAACTTCTTTATATTTTCAATATTTAATAATGATTAAACTTTTAGTTTTTCTGTTTAGTTTATAATTAAGAAGGATATTAAAGTTGAAATTATGGAGGACAAAAAGTTCATTTTGCGTATTCGGTAAGTCAAAACTTTAGAAAAAATTGCTAGCTATATTAGTACTTATTTGCCCTCCCTTACTTAAATTACTATAATCACCCAAACTATCTTGAATACTATAAATAGTAATATTATATATATATTGTCTTATTACGCTAAACTACTTACATAGTCTACCCAGTGGGTATGCGGTACTGCTTCCGTTCTTAGTCGGTGGGAAAAACCGTACTGTAGCCGGATGAAAACCTTCCGTTTCTCTATTGCAACGGCGCCGTGTCGACGCCCTGCCTTCGATGTTTAATATTCCTCTCGACATGACCTCATCTTCATTCCCGAGGCCTGATCTTTGATTCCGCTGCGTGGTCCCCCGACTGTACTCCCGCTCTCCAGAATCAAAGATTAATCTGAATTCCTTAGTAGCTCTTCTGCTTCCTTCGCTTGTTCGATCTTCACTGCCAGCTTGTACTCCTGCAGTCATCCCAGTCGCAAAGCCTAGCGAAGGACTTGTTCCGCCCCCGCCACTGTCTCGAGTTTGTTATGGAGTTGTTTAATGTTTATCGGCCACGTTGGGTTTCCCCAAAACTATGTGTCTTCCGCTTTTCTGCATTTCAAGACAATATGGTCGAACGTCTCCTTTGCTAAGTAATATTATAGATTTTTAAATGGAAATTCGCTAAATAAGAACTTTTATCAACTTTTACTAAAAGAGTATAATATTAATAACTCTAATGATTTTAAAGTTAAATAAACTAGCGAATAAATTATTATCAAAAATACTACGAAATATATTAATACGAGTAAAAGTAAGAATAATAGTAAAACTAAAAATAAAAGTAAAAATAGAAGTAAAAATAAAAGCAAAAATAAATATAACAATAAATGTAAAAATAAATGTAAAAATAAATGTAAAAATAAATGTAAAATTAAAAGTAAAAATAAATGTAAAAATAAATGTAAAAGTATTGGTAAAGAATAAAGTAAAAAGAGAATTATTTAAAAAGGTTATGCCGTTACTTCTTCCAAAATTTAAATAAGTCTTCATTAAATTAGAATAATTTTATTCTCTCTAAATATCAATTAATACTAATTAGAAAATCATTAATCTAACTTCCTTTCTCAAAAATTCTTTCTTTCAATAATATTATTGAACTCATATTAGAATATTACTAATACTTATCTAAGAGTTTCAAAAGCGGTACCTAGAAAATAAGAAAAAGAAATGATATTTAGTAATGATCTTTTCAAAAATAAAACTTTTTTTATAGTTATTCCAATTATTAAATAGCGCTCTTTATATACGAAACTAAAATTTAATATTCTATTTTGTAATACTTAATATAAAGTTTTTCAAATCCTAATTTAAATATTTAAAACTTCAACGTAAAATTTATTTAATTATCCTTATTATATTAATAAAATTTTAGATTTTCAATATCAAATTTACTATTTATACGTCGATACCAATATTGTCGCTAAAATACCAGCTAACATGCGGCTCCAGAAGCGTACACAACCGCTATACAAACGCTCACGTACCGCTACGGTTCCTACCTAAGCGCGTTGCGTACGGGATATGGAAATTACAAGTAACATTAGTATTACGTCCGTACGATAGCTCGTATCAGGCGCAGCACCTGCCAAAACAGGTAATTGGGAGAAAAAGCTGGGACCTAGATAACAACCCTTGTGAGAAGCATTTTACAGCAACTTCCATATGCCCGTCTTAACATTTAATGATATATCTTGGCAGCAAGCACTAACACTTGCGTATAGAAGGTACCTTTGCAGCGTGCTTTGCGTGCATCTTGGCTCGAGGACCCTGCAGCAGGAAGTGACACCAAGTCCTGGCCAATTGGTCGTTCCTGTTACGATGCCAGAGTTACCCGTCAGTTCAGTTGGTTGACTCTATAGGTACGCAGGGCCGAGGCCATCGCAGTGGTGACAAAGAAAGCCCAACCTAAGTGATGGTTCGCAGCAAACCACTTTCTTTCATCTAATTCGGGGACGCCGCGGCGGCCATGACCGAGCGGGTAGCTCCGCCGATTCGATCCTTGACCCGTGCCGTAATGGCCGGGCGGTAGTATTGAGTATCACGGCATCCGAGCCCATCCAAGATGCGGCGGTATACTGCAACGGAGGGACCCGCAACAGCACCGGCCCGGAACTCACTCTCCGGTATTTCGGCTGCCCTTGAGAATCGGCCGGCTTGACTGATAGTGCACTAACAGAATGCAGGCAGCCTTGAGCAAAAGCTGGCTCAATCCATACACTGCAATAAACTCACCTACCAAACAGAGGATGACGGCGTAGCAATGACATTCGTCGACCAATCAAAAGGCCATCGCATAGCGCTAATTTCAACGGGGTAGCATCCGCCTCGCTGGATGGTTCCAGCTCGCGACCATGATGGTTCCGCGTTTTTAGCTTACCATTGGATGGCAACTTGTAATTATCACAGGCGCAATGGAAGCCTCACCCTGGTCCCAGGTTTTTGTTCTGGTGCGAACTAGTGAAAGCTCGTCACGCTTTTAGATTGTGTCAAAGGTGCCAAAGGTCTCAAAAGGGGGAAGAATGAAGTGAGGGAGGACTGAAGAGGGCCGCCATTCCCGCCTTGAAATTTGAGCGACACGGGAAGAATCTGGAGGAACAAGAGATGGAAGCTGAATGTCTCAAGGACAAGGCAGGAGGAGGATGGGCGCAGCAAAGAAGAAAGATGATGGGTGGACATGCATCTCATCTTGCTAGAAAGAGGCAAGCAGAGCAGGGTGGGATTGTCCGCTCGGGATCAGCGTTTGCTCTCTTCGACTCGCTTCCAGGTCTCCTCATGGATTTCCCGATAGGCAGGCATTCCAATTAAACATTTTGACGACGGGACAATGAGCAAACTTTAAGTTGTGTGTTCCAAACCTGCAATCCACGTATAAGATTCCTACGAGACGGTAGCAGCCAATAATGGCGACGGCAAGTGGTGATAAGGTCACAGTCTCGACAGTTCTCTGAATAAATACTTGTCGAGCTGTAGAGGTAGCCCCATTTTTTGTTCTTACCCCGTACTTTTTAGATCAGACAAATGGCATGCATTCCACTTTCTTCACAATCCACAGTGACCGCACCGACAGGAACATGAAGCGTGAGAAGAAACAAACTGTATGGACCGACCAAACAAGGAACCAAACGGTCGGGTAACCACGTTTTCACCTGTCACGGTTGTGCTTGAATGGCACGAAACGAAAGAACGCCCAAACATAAAAAGCTGAAAGCTGCCGTGCCTGCATAGGCCCATTTTTATATTGCTGACTCTCATTGCTCATTCACGGATTCACCCCAAAAAGGACCCTTGGTACATGGACATCACATACGGCTGACGCACGCTTGCTGTCACCCCTTGCACCGCTTTTGCACGGCATCGCTTTTCAGTTGCTCTCGAGTTGCCAAGGTTCCCAAGGTGCACGAGAGGCTCCGAGACCCGGCCATTCAAAAGGAGGCAAAAAAGATCCATTCATCGTCCATCCACCTAGTACAACACCATCCAATCCACCCACTGACCGCTGACCGCCGCCGTCCAAAGAAGGGACAAGTCAACGTCAACGAGGCCACCAACCTGCGACAAAAGGCCAACGAAGACGCGCACTAATCAACCTTCGCCGTCGCAGGTGTAATCTATTATCCAGTAGGAACAGGCAATTGTTTACTGGAACTGCGGTTGGCGCCACCCGTACGTATACACTACAACCCGGTCCAGGGATTGGAGTTGCAGTTGTTTTTTTTTTGCTCGTCAAACAAATCCGCTTGCCCCGTTTTATCGTCGATGCCGATTCCGAATTGAGACTCTCCGCCCCCGTCGGTCGCTGCCCCCGTCGACTACACTACACTACAGCACTTGCACCCCCCGTCAACTGCCACCGACCCTCGTCGCTTTTTGAACACCAACCTCCCGCTTCACGTCCTCCTGACCCCGTCTCTCCTCCCACGTCAGCCAAACAGCAAAAAAGAGCACAGAGACACACATCGAGCCCGTTCTCTGATCCACTTTGTCGTCTCCCCCCCCCGACGACGTCAAATTCTGCAAATACAATACATAGCCCTCGCCCGCCTCGACTCCAACCGGGAGAGCGGCCGCGGCGTCTATAGGCGCTGCAGATGATATTAGCATGATGGCTACCGTTTCCCGGACTGCAACTGCCTTGACGACGCCGCCAGCCACATCCCACGGCAACAGCAACAAGTATACTTCGTGGGACAGCGTGTCGGTGCCCGTCCATTCGGAGGTGAGTCTACGAAGTCCCATGAGTCCATCATGATATCTTGGTAATTCGGGAGATTACACGCAATATCCCCTGTTCCCCGCATCTCGTTTTACCTCCCAGTTTCCTTATTTACTCCTGGCCCCGGGAAAACACCACCACGCGCCTGAGGCCTTCCGTCGTCGTGCTCCTGTGCATCGAGGCTGCCTGTGTGCATCTCGCCCCATCCATCCATCCATTCTTTCCATCTCTTCTCTCCCCGTGTCCACACCCTGCCCTGGTGCCTGCTCAGGTCTAGCAAAGAAGGAGGCATCCACTGACGCCATTGCTCATTGCCATCGCCATCTCCATCGCCATCACCGCTTCCATCGCATTTCCATCATCCATTTCCGTCCATCCATCCATTCACTAACATCCTCCTTTCCTTCCGCTTCTAGAAGCCCGTCAATCCCAAGAGGTCTTCCATCAACAATGAGAACGGCTACCCCTTTGGCCGCCCTGTCCTAGCTTCTCAAAAGAGGAATTCGACTCTGCTCGCCACCAACAACACACCACCCATGGACTCGCTCGCACACGATCACTATAACGGGGACGTAGCCGACGATGCCAGGTTTACAAATACCGACGCCGGCTACCTCGTGCCGTCGCATCACAAGGACTTGAAGCCTCGAAGCGCCAAGGATGGCGGGAGTCCCGCCGACAGTTTGTTCGACCCGGAAACCGACGAGAGCAAATGGATTCACCGTGACAAGCTCGTCCAGATTGAGAACGAGGAACTACAGGCTGCCGGATTTGTCTTGCCGGGAGCAAGAGACAATAGGGCACGGTCGAAGAGCGGGAACCGTCTGAAGAGGGATCAAAGCCAAGATAAGCTTAGCGGTCAGGCTAGATCCATTGGTGGCGGTGAGCACATCGGTTCGAGGTCGAGAAAGAACTCGTCAGCCACGCAGGACTGGGACAAGCGAGCCGATGATGGTGCTGAGCACGCTGATTCTAGTTATTCCACGTCGAACCCCGGTGCTAAAGTAACATCCCGGATACCCGTGCCGAGAACCAAGGCCTACCCAACAACGCCCACTGACGAGAAGGTTGCTGCCTTCGCGCGGAAACGGGACAGCAGTCCTGAGGAGGACAAGGAGAAGATCGCCATTCCGAAAACTCGAGGTCGGAGCGGCAGTACAGGGAACGCCCTAACCAAGGCGGCCAATGGACCCGATGCCCGGCCTATAGCGAAGCGGGCCGACACCTCTCCCATCAAGAGCAAACCGGCTGCGGGAACCAAGAAGGTTTCCGGCAAGGCTGCTACTACCACAACTGTGCGACCGCGAACACGAGGTGCATCCAACAAGGAGTCAACCGGTGCTCGCCCAACGACGCGTTCCGGTGACCGAGAGCTCTCGCCCACAACGCACAGGCCAATGGAAGGTGAACCGCCCTGGATGGTTTCGGCATTTCGCCCCGACCCCCGTCTGCCGCCTGAGGAACAACTGCTACCAACAGTGGCCAAGCGGTTACAACAGGAGAAGTGGGAGCGGGAGGGCAAGGTTGGCAACGTCTACGACAAGGAGTTTAGGCCACTCACGGACGAAGGCTTCCTCGAGCCACCTGAGCATCCTATTGTTGCGCCCGAACATGAACCGGTGGAGATCAAGAACGAGGATGCCAACGAGAACGAGAAAGAAACAGAGAAGGAAAACGAAAAGGAACAGCCGCAGGCAGATTGGCCACTGAAACCCGCCGAGCCTCAGTGTCCTCAGAGTCCGCCTCCCCCGAGTCTTCACAGCCTTCAAAGCCCCCGGAGCCCGGCTCCCGTTGGACGTACCAACTCTTACTCGACGATGCCCAAGATCGCGGACAAGCCGGCTTTGACCAAGGTCCCCAGCCCGAAGAACCCCCCACAGCCTCCTCACGCGTCGCAGGTGATCAGGCTACCGGAGCCTCCCGAGGATCCGCCTGCGAAGAAGGAAAAAGGAGGATGCGGATGCTGTATCGTGATGTGAGCGTTAGGCTCCAGAACCTGGCATCATCCATACTCGACTCCTTAGTCAACCGACACCTATCAAACCCATCGATCACCAACACGACCTTTGGTCTTTTATATCGTCGTCCGCCGCAATCAAGCCGTGACTCTGCTATCATTGGCTTCTGGTAGTCCCCGAGCACTACCCTGAATAATGACGAAACGAGCTCCTTTTTTCTATATACTCAAGTCTGGCACATTCGATTCTGCATTTGCATTCACATCACACCCACCACGCGCACATGCACATACCCCCAAACCTGCTTGATTTGACTGCTACTTTTGGCAGTGTTCCCTCATTAGTTTCCTTTGTCCTCAGTTTTTATTTCAAAGCACTTCCTGCTCCAGACTGCTCGTTGCTGTCAGCGTGCTCCCGATCTTTAGCCTTGTATCCGACCTTCAGTCCCCATACCAAGGGACAACAATGGTCAGCAACGTGACCTAACAAAAATGGAGCTTCTCGACCACGGCGACGGTTATTCCGGCAAAAGGGAGAGCAAGGGTTTACAACGGTGGACGGAGAATTACAGAACAAGGGAGGGAACTCCTATAGTTTTGTCTTGACGACAACCCGAACGAAGATCAGGATCATTCCCACCCGTCGTGCCAAGTCGGGAGCAAAAGTCGAACTTCCTGGAAAAGGAAAGACCATTCGACAAAAGGGAATCGATCATTGACGGAGAGAGTGAGAGAGAGAGAAGTTTCAAGGCGGCAAGCAAAGAGAGTCGGAGAAAGGGAGAGCGGGAATGGAGTAGGAAGAATTTGGAAGAAACATTGGGGTTCAAAGTGGAAAAGGAAGGACCAAAGGCGAACACCCAAACAAACAAAACCCCACCCGGTTATAATACCATCTTATCTTAATTCCCAACAACTCTCTTGTACATGGTCTGGTTTTCCTCTCTGCCGTCTTTCATCAGTCGTCGAGGATATCAATCATCCATCCACATCACGCAATACAATCAGTCAAGTCAATCATACCAGAGAACTAAACTCTAGTACTTAGTCTATCCCCATCATCACCCAGATTGTCTCTCAAAGAACAAATTTTCGGTCTCGGTCTTTTGTGTTTTTCCGTTTGGCTTTTGATGTTTGTGTTGTTGTTTCAGCCTGTTTTGTCTTGTCTGTCTTTCTGCTTTTGCGTTTGCGTTTGCTTGTCTCGCGCGTTATCTGCTTTCCTGTCTCA
Source organism: Sordaria macrospora (assembly GCF_033870435.1). Classification (NCBI taxonomy): domain Eukaryota; kingdom Fungi; phylum Ascomycota; class Sordariomycetes; order Sordariales; family Sordariaceae; genus Sordaria; species Sordaria macrospora. The sequence continues at coordinate 4,208,461 of NC_089372.1, read as the reverse complement.
GTTAGTTATGCCCCCCTCTTTCCAGCAAAAATGGGGAAAGAATGCGCGGAGTTAGTTAGTTTTCCGATGGGGTGTGCGGGCGTTTTTGTGTTTTCAATTGAGTTTTTTTCTTTGTTTCCTTAGTCAACTATCTATCTACACGCACGGCACGCACACGCAAGATCGAAGAGCAAGAATGGCTCAAAGAGGAAGAGGAAGAGGAAGAGGAAGAGGAAGAGGAAGAGGGGAAGGATAGCCAATGCGCGGTGGCTGGCTGGCTTCAAGGGAGGACGGGAGAGACGGGAGGAAAAGAAGCAAGCAATAGGGGGAGCACATATTTCAGGATTATGGACCAGACTAGATAGGAGGGGAGGCAAAGAGACCGTCTGTCCTATCTATCTATCAGCTTACTACTTAGTAGCTAGCTAGCTAAGTCGTTCTTTTGAATGAGAACAATAAAGGGAATTCTGAACGGTTTTTTTTTTCAACTTCGGTTCCATCCCACTTGACAACGAAGTGACTCTAGTAATGATGCGTCACTGCTAGATTCTATATAAGCTAATAACCCAACGGGTATGCACTCCATGGTACTTGTCGTTGTCTTTGCCTAGGTATCTAAGGTGTTTGTGAACACTCATTCCTTTAGAAGTAAGGTCGTTAGTTTGGAGTGTTATGAATCTACCTGTACTGCGAGACACCGTACACTACCTACCTATCTACCTACCTACCTACCTACCTACCTACCTACCTGCCTACCTACCTACCTACCTACCTACCTACCTACCTACCTACCTAAACTTGGCCACAAAGCCATACAGACAGACACGAGACTTTGCTCAGATTGACCGAACCCATTTATTATAAGGACCGTGTTGCTAGTGTAGATCACTGCTCGATTGTCCCTGCCTCTCGCTCCTTCCCGTATTATACAATACGATCCGACCTGTCAGTCTGGGGAAGGCGCGACCCGACCGTTTGAGTACAACCCGGTCAGGTACTGTTTGTAAATTAGGTAGGCTTAACCCTGCTTCGGCTATGATCTCATAAGTGAGTGAGCCCAACCTCAATAGTTGATTACGCTTGTAAACCGACCTAATATGGGAACCAGACGAAATGTCACAAAAGAAGCGGCATGAAGCATGCCCGGGCAGACTTCACACGGTAAGCCGCCACAAGAAACTGAACCGAACTATTTGTAGGCGTGCACATTGGTGTGAATATCTGTGAATTCGATACAACTAGTAGGTATGGCCACTTTGGTTGAGTATGTATGTATATGTAGGTATACGAACATTCATGAATATTCCTTTGTTTCTTTGAACAAGCAGAAAGCAGCTTCTTCACCCTAGTAGTTTCTCTCGCTACCTGATAAAAGAGAAGGCAGGTCTCAAAACCTCAAAACCATACGCTAAAAAAATTAAAAAAACGCCAGCCAGAAGCCCAAAACTGGACATGCAGCGTCAACAAGGCAAAACTTGATCTTAATCAGAACAACCAAGATTTTGGGGGTATCTTGAAAGAATTCTCCTTCTTTAGAGCCTCGTGTAGAGCCTCCCTCCCTCCTCTTGATCGGTGTCGGGAATGCTCCGCGCTTCGAAACTGATACCGGTACCGACAGAGGACCGGTTTGGATAAACTGACAGACTTGATCATCATGGCTATCATCAATGTACGGACTCAAACAACCGATTCCACAAACTCAGTCCACGATCAACATATATACCGGGGACTCGTCGGCTCTCAGTGTCGTGGTATCCTCCTCTTCTCTTCTCTTCTCTTGTCTCATGCTCACACATCTCTTTTCCCCTCATCACCAGTGATCATTTACCAATCATCAACATCTCCATCCCACTGATCACCGACATCCGCCCATCCACAACCCCACCTCCGTCCGCCAGTCTCACCACCTGTCCTCAAATCCTTCGCCTCCTCGCGACCCTCGCGCCAGCATCTCACCAGGTAGTCATCGCTGGCCGTCACCAAGCTGCCATCCAGCGCCCACGTAAGCGAGCCCACTTCCTTCTCGTGCCCCCTTACAAGCGGCGTGCCGCGGCGGACGATGGGTGTGTTTGACGACTGACCTCCCTTGATACCAAACAAGCTCGCCGAGGAGCTGGTTCCCGGTCGTCCTGACGACGAAGACATGGACATTGATGAGGATGACAAAAGCGAGGTGGTAGCGCTGCGGGTAAGACGAGGACGAGCGGGCGTGATGGGGATGCAAGAGGTGGGTTCGCCGATGAGATAGGAATCATCGTCTTCCTGGTTGGGGTGCTGGCGCTGCCAGGCAAAAGCTTCTCTAATGTAGCGCTCGTCGGTGGGGAAGAGGACGGCGGCACCATCGCTGCTTCCCACTGCCAAAAGTTCCGAGTGGCCGTGCCTAGCGGGCCGGATGGCGGACTTGACGTAGAAAGATGTAGCGTGGAAGAGCGGGTGGCGGAAGCCGTAGAGGGGTCCGAGACCCTCGTGCGCGGTGCCGTGGTGGTGACGACGGCGTGGGGGCTCCTCGCCGGGGCGGGCGGCGGCTAGCTCGACAGCGTGGCCGAGGACGAGGTGAGCGGTGCTATAGGCGTAGACGGTATTGTCTTTGCAGAGGGTGTAGAGGCGGGAGCCATCGCCGCCGAGGGCCATGGAGGAGATGCCGAAGGGACGCCAGCTGGCGTGGCTGGGCAGGGGCGCTGTGAAGGAGACGGGCGTGCTGTATTTGTGGTGGCGGCTGGTGTGCACGGCGCGGATGTCCCAGAGCTTGACGCTGGCGTCGGCTTCGCAGGCTGTGAGGAAGAGGTGTTCCCTACCAGGAGGAAGAAACTGGAGAGCGGTGACGGAGACTTCACCAATGCGACCAGGCACCTCGCCTATCCGAGCTACATCGACGTTACTGGCGCCGGGAAGCAGATTGCGAGCCTGTTTCTGGGGAATACGTGAGTGGGCATCATAGATGCTGTTAACAACGCAGCCCGGGTTAGGGGTGCGAGGAAGACGAGCGTGAAGGCCAGCTTCAGAGCGGATAGCAACGTCTTGCACCGGCCCACCTCGGCAACGGAGATCCCAGATCTGTACGCTGCCATCTCTACTAGTCGTGGCGAGGACAGAGTTGGCGCCGCGGCCCGGCTGGAAACGGACTTGTTTGAGGGATGCGGTGTGGTGACCCAAGATCGAAATGGGCTGTTGCGTTACAAAGTCCAATACTTTACCTGTCTGGTCACCAGAAGCTGTGGCAAGAAGCAAGTCATCGTCGGAGAAGGCCATGTCAATGATGGCGTTGCCATGTGCCTGGAACGACATGTTGATCTGGGAGAACTCATTCTGGGTGTCCAACAGACGCACATACCCTTCCTCGTCACCTACAGCAACAATACTCTTGGCTTTGGGGTGGTTAGCAAACGGAATACTTTAGTACATGACGCATCATGACTTACTATTGCAGCTTGTGGTGCAGAAAGGGATGCTGCGAGGGTGTCCTTCGTGGCTGGTCATAAAGTGAGCGTCCTCTCGGCGACTATAAAAGTCTGACGTTTCCGACCGCCAGTCTGTTTTCGAGTCAGCATGGGCCCCAAGGAAGACACATAGATACATCATCACATACCAGAAACTGGGCAGGACAAGTTCCTGTTTCCAGGACCAGGCATACCACCTGTCAATCTCTGCACCAGTTGAGCCCCCACTCCTCGACGATCCAACTGTAGAGGCGCGCGGTTTGGCCGACGCCTTGTGGTTGGCAACTCTTGCTCATCCTCATCACTTTCTTCCGACTCAGCCTCATCTCCATCAAGGGCCAATTGGGATGGCAGCTTCCGAACAGAGTGGATGGGACTGCCGAGACGATCGCGCCTCAACTCGGGAGTTGGAAGTAACGCTGGGGATGTGGCCGCAGGAGAGGGTAGGTGGGGTACGTGAGATGCCTCAGCCCTCTTGGGCGTTGAAGCATGGGTGACCTTTCGACGCTTGGAGCTTCTCTGGCCATCCTGAAGGCTCGGTAGCACATCGGGGATCTCCTCTTCCGAGATGGGCCTAAGAGGACTGGATGGTGTATGGCCTCGTTGTAGCAGAGGACCGGCTAGATCACGAAGAGCCCTTTGGGAAGCGCTGGGGTTGTTGTTGTGGTTGGTGTTGGCTATGACTCGGGGGGTAAAGAAGCGTCTGAATTTCCTGGGGGTGATGGACGGGTTTCGACGTTCCTTGGCTGAGCTTCGCGGAGGCGGAGAGGATGGAATCGGGGGGATGTTGTTGGTGGTATTCAACGACGACGAGCTCTTAACTCCCAAAGGGGTCGAAGTGCTGTTGGAGTTATCGGCCATGGCGATGGGATTCTCTTCGACTACCAGAGCGAAGAGTATAGTCCAGGGCGCTTATGCGACAAAATAGAGACGGTAAACGGGGCCGGCGACGCTGGATGCGCGCGACCTGGCAGCGTAGGTGCCGCCGATGGGTAGGGTAGACGTGGACAGAAAACAGGCCGTGGTGACGGATTATATGTACAATGATAATCAGTTGGGCATAACTGGCCTATGTATTTGCTGACAATTGTTGATCGGATGTTGGATAATGGCCGATGTCAAAGTTGCAGACTAGGTAGACTATGTGCAGGCTGAGCTGTTGAAGAAAGACGGGAGGTCGTCGTTCCTGGAGTGACAAGGTAAGCGGCTGGACGGGGGTTTAGGTATTGGCGTTGAGTCTATTGGTTGGCGGAAGTGGTGCTGGATGGAGTCTCTGGGTGAATTGAGTGGTGAATATGTATGTTGGTTGTCTGTGTCCGAGATGTGCTTGAGATTGAATGCGTGGAAATGATGGAATTGAATTGTTCGGTTTCTTGTTGTGTGGATTTGCCTGGTTCTGTTGCACTTTCGCTGAGTCTGAGTTTGCCCGGCAACCAAATGGAAATCGACAAGCCAAACCTGACCTTGGACCAGATGGAACAGTGGGCAATGAAGGCTGAGCGTGCGGTCCGCAGCGGCCGGGGGGCCCTAGAAGGTATGCGGTTTAGTGCTCCATCGGGAACGCGAGACGCGGAACAAATGACGCGCTGGATCGCGAAAGCTTAATGGCTTTTCGTCCCATTTATTCGCGGTTGCTGGAGACATGAAGATTGGTCAATGCACTGCAGTTCGACCGTGGATGCCTGACCCACTCTGACGGGGCCGGTCTGGCTCGTTGCCCCACCAGCCGTTGGAGTCTTGGAGGAGTCCAGTTTCCTTATCGCTTATCGCCCTGCAGCCGCCATCCAAAAAAATCATCCTACAACGACGACCCTGCAATCCCTGCGCTGCGAGTGCTGGAGGAAAGTCAAAGGCCACTGCATTTGCACCAGAACATCACCTACCACTACCAAAAATCACCAGGTCGTCTTGCTCAACAACACCAGTCGGCCAGTACCCGACTTAGAGCACCGACACCATGGCGATTCAAAAGAAACACGGCAAGGGCCGTTTGGACAAGTGGTACAAGCTTGCCAAGGAGAAGGGTTATCGTGCCCGTGCCGCCTTCAAGTTGATCCAGCTCAACAAGAAGTATGGCTTCCTCGAGAAGAGCAAGGTCGCTCTCGATCTTTGCGCTGCGCCCGGTGTAAGTTATCATGTAGTCTTGGATTCATGTCATGGATGGGGTGAACTAACCGTGTTTGTTTCCGTCCCTAGTCGTGGTGTCAAGTCTGCGCCGAGACCATGCCGACAAACTCCATCATTATCGGTGTCGATCTCGCTCCCATCAAGCCTATTCCCAAGGTCATTACCTTCCAAAGCGATATTACCACCGAAAAGTGTCGCGCCACCATCCGCACCCATCTCAAGACATGGAAGGCCGACGTCGTCCTCCACGATGGTGCGCCCAACGTCGGTACTGCTTGGGTTCAGGATTCGTACAACCAGGCCGAACTTGCCCTGCACTCGCTGAAGCTGGCCACTGAGTTCCTTGTCGAGGGTGGTACTTTCGTCACCAAGGTTTTCAGATCCAAGGATTACAACTCCCTTCTCTGGGTCTGCAACCAGCTTTTCGCCAAGGTCGAGGCCACGAAGCCCCCTTCGTCCCGTAACGTCTCCGCCGAAATCTTCGTCGTCTGCCGCGGCTTCAAGGCTCCCAAGCGCATTGATCCCAAGCTTCTCGACCCCCGCTCCGTTTTCGAGGATGTGGCCGGCCCCGCCCCCAACAACGAAGCCAAGGTGTACAACCCCGAGATCAAGAAGAGAAAGAGAGAGGGTTACGAGGAGGGAGAGTACATCCAGTTCAAGGAGATCTCTGCCAGCGAGTTCATCAACACTGTCGATCCCATCGCCATTCTCGGCCAGTACAACAAACTCAGCTTTGAGCAACCCAAGAATGGCGACGTAGCGTTGGCTGCCCTCGACAAGCTCCCCGAAACGACCGAAGAAATCCGTCTCTGCTGCGCCGATCTCAAGGTGCTCGGCAGGAAAGAGTTCAAGCTCCTCTTGAAGTGGCGTCTAAAAGTACGAGAGATCTTCGGCTTCCCCACCAAGAAGAGCCAGAAGGCGGCTGTGGACGAGGAGGTTGCTGTAGTGGAGAACATGGATGAGGAGCTCAGGATTCAGGAGGAGCTGCAAAGGATCAAGGAGAAGGAGAGCTCCAAGAAGAAGCGCGAGAGGAGGCGCGAGAACGAGAAGAAGCAAAAGGAGATCGTGCGCATGCAGATGAACATGACTGCGCCCATGGATATCGGTATGGAGCAGGAAGGTCCTCGTGGTGAGGGTGCCATGTTCCGTCTTAAGGCCATCGACGCGAACGCTGCTCTGAACAAGATCGCCAAGGGCAAGATGGCCCTTCTCAAGGAGGCCGAGAAGACGAAGGATTACGACTTTGGCTCCGAGGGCGAAGACGACTCGAGCGACGACGAGGCCGATCGTCTGGAGGCAGAGCTCGACAACCTATACGATCAGTATCGGGAGCGTAAAGCGGCGGCCGATGCCAAGTACCGTGCCAAGAAGGCCAGGAAAGAAAACGGCGACGACGAATGGGAAGGTGTATCTGGCGATGAGAAGGCGGGTAGCGACGAGGATGATGATGATGAACAGCTGGAAGTGGACAGCAGTGATGAGGATTCCGACTCAGAGGATGGTGAACCTGGCCAGAAGCTTATAACAGACCTGGACGGTCAACCAGAATCGAAGGATGGTCTGTCTAAGCGTGCCAAGAACTTCTTCAGCCAAGGTATCTTTGCGGAAATACCAGGGCTTTTGGAGGAGCCAGAATCTGAAGAGGAGACTCAGGAGGCTGAGCTTGTTGAGGCTGTCGTGGAGCTCAAGGTCACCAAGAAGGAGAAGGAGAAGAAGGCGGCCAAGGAAACCAAGTCCAAAAACAAGTTGGCCGAGGAGAGCGCTGACGAGGACGATTTCGAGGTTGTCAAGAATAACGAGGATGACGACTGGGAGAACGTTGAGAAGAAGAAGAAGAACGGCAGGCCGGGTAAGTTTCTTCTTTGGTGTGACCTGGTAAGGACGCTAGCTAACCATGGCAAACACAGACATCGACATCATCACCGCCGAGGCCATGACCCTCGCTCACCAGCTCGCGACCGGCGAGAAGACAAGTTACGACGTCATCGACGACGGTTACACCAAGCACGCCTTCAAGGACCGCGACGGTCTTCCCGACTGGTTCCTCGACGACGAGTCCAAGCACGACAAGCCCCACAAGCCCATCACCAAGGCCGCGGCCGAGGCCATCAAAGAGAAGCTTCGTGCCTACAACGCCCGTCCCATCAAGAAGGTGGCCGAGGCCAAGGCCAGGAAGAAGTTCAAGCAGGCCCAGAGACTCGAGAAGCTCAAGAAGAAGGCCGATATGCTTGTCGGTGACGATGGCTTGTCAGAAAAGGAGAAGGCTTCCAGCATTTCGAAGCTCATGTCCCAGGTTAAGAAGAAGACGAGGAGGGCGCCTATCAAGGTCGTCAAGGCTGCTGGTACCAACAGGGGTGTCTCGGGCAGACCTAAAGGAGGTTCGTCGTACTTGCCTACGCTTTCGTGTGCTTATCGGATGTTGTCGCTAACTTTGTTGTTTCACTACTACAGTCAAGGGCAGATACAAGATGGTGGATCCTCGTATGAAGAAGGAGTTGAGGGCGATGAAGAGGATTTCCAAGAAGAAGAAATAGACGTCGCGTCCGTGTCCGTGTTCAGCAGCAGCAAAAGCAGCAAAAGCATAGTTAGGGGTGGAAGTTTTAATTGCGATACCTTTTTACCTGTTCATCATATAGTTGTAGAAGACGGTTGTTGTGACAAGACAGATTTTGTAGTTGTTGTACTACATCGAAGGGGGATAAATTGTTGGATGGTCAGTCAATAAGAGCAGCACTGTTGAAAGCTTTCAAGACGCCGATTTACTTGGGTTCACCTTATTTCACCCCTTCCTTCCATTTCCTACCTCGCAACCGAACCTTCCGGCCCTCGTGATCGAGAAGTTATCTGCTCGCACGGTCGGTATATCGTTTGAGGAAATTGTGCGTCGGCGTCGGCAAAAGCAGTTGATACCCGTAAACTGGATGCCAATGGCCATGCAATCTTGCTGATAACATTTTCCTCGCGGCATATCGAATGGAATGCGATAATATTGACGAGTGTCCCCGGCCCTTCAACGCTCGCGAGGCCAGTACGCCCAGATGTTACACTCCATCAAGCCCAGGGCAACTGTATTCCATTCCATCTCAGTGAAGATGAACAGTGTTTCGACCCTCGAAGGGATCCATCACAAGGTGAATAAAGAACGTTAATTGATTGTATGATTAAAGTGTCGTCGTTGGCCGACTTTGGTTGTACAGAAAACCTTCGATGTGCCGAACATACTTGGATCATCACGATTTTTTGTAATCCCTTTTTTCACCCCAGAACCCAGAACAAAAATATAAAAAGTACATTTTTCCGATATCAAAAATATCTCCTGAATCAAAAGAGAGAGAAAAGGCACAAAGCTAAGTCGCCAATGGTATTTACGCTTGTGGAACGAACGCAAAATCCGCCCGCTGCTACTGAGTTGGCGAAAACTGTACCTCGGGATACCCAAGCGCACCCCGTTACCTAACCCCCCCTACCACAACGGAGAGCCCCTGTGCCGTGGCCTTCCGCTCTTATGGCGCAGTGGTTCCATTCCCCGGGCGTTGATGAAAACATTGCCAGGATTATATGATGCCTAGGGCAGGTTTTAGGGGTCCTGCCGGACGGGAAGGTTCCTGTCATCAGATGTTCTGCGGCCGGCGGTAGTGGCGACGGTGGCAGGAATGGCGATGGAACGGTAGCAGAGTTGTCCGGTCGCAGTTGTCACCAGCACCCGGTATCCATCGCACCGCACCGTGTATTCCTGGCCCGCCTTCATCGATGATTATATCTTCGGTACTTTGACCAGATATCAAAGACGGATGGATATGTTGACTTTATTCTATGATCTCACTTGTCGTTTCTTCATTCTTTACTTTTCTCCTGCTGCTGCTGGTTGACTGCCCTCACAAAGGAGGTAAACGGGTACAGAGGCCCGGTGAAGTCCATGTCGTACCTGTTCGTTTTCTAGTGGTCAGTATATAGTCGCTTCAAAATGATGAACACTGCTTGTTTACTTACCAGTAGTTCACAGCAACGCAAATCCCTTCCTGCAAGCAAGACTGTGAGACCTTATGATACCTGTCGTTCAGACACTCATGTTAGCAATCACGCTCTCATCTCACTCACTCACTCACTCACTCACTCACTCCCGCTTCCTGAATGAAGAGAGGAAAAAAACTCACCACATGGCAGGCAAATAAAGCATATCCCCCTCCTCGAGCGTCACCCTCATCGGCTCCGCCAGCTTCGAATACCGCGTGGCGTTCTCCTCTGGCTTATCGGGGTCCCAGATAGCGAAGGGGACTGTTACCTCCTGTTCTTTTCCTGTCTCCTCATCTTCTTCCTTTTCCATCACCAGTTCCAGTTGCCCCTTTTCTTCCCTTCCAGTTTCCTCCTCGCCCCTGGTTTTCTGGTGTTGGCGACGCACATACCCCCCACTCTTCAGTTCACTCTCATTCACACAAGGCAAACAATGCGGCGGCAACAGCACAAAGTGTTTCCTGCCCCGAATCTGCACGTAGACATTTTCGTAGTTGTCTTTGTGCAGAGCGGTCGTCGACAGGGAATTGCCGATCCAGAGGTTGACGGCTTCCGGTTTGGCTTCCTCGTGGGGACTGGACAAGGCGATGCGGGCCCAGTGGATGGTGGGCGGGACGTGGCTGTAGAGGGAGAGGTATTCTTGTCGGAGATTGTCGTTTTCTTTGAAGGGGTGTTAGTGTGAGTTGTGAGAATTGGAAAGGGAGTGAATATGAAAAGATGCGTGAGTGGATGGTGCGAGTACTGTGCAGACAGCATGAGGTAAGTGGCTTGACCTACGAGTTTGAGCATAGCGAACCTCGGAATTGCGAAGTCCTCGGGTCTTTTCTTGGTGAATCACATAGGTGAGGAAGTCGTTGAAGGACTGGTCTTCTTCGTGGGGCTTGGCGAAGACTAGAGAGCCGGTTTGGGGATGGATGGTTGGGGCGTCGGCGTTTCTTTTTATGTGAAGATATACGTGTGAGTGTTTTACGATAGAGGTACCTGATATTTTTGCTTTTTCTCAATCATCTCGCGGACAGTGACAGCAAACATACCCATAAGGAGTGACGGCAACATTGACAGTCTCATCTCCAAGAAAATTGGACAGATACTCGGCGGTCCATGTCTGGGTTGCCTTCCAGTTTGCGGCACCGCCTCTTACGACGAAAGGGGTGTTTCTGGCTACAAATCTCATAAACTCGAGCGCACTGGGCTCTTCGTGGAGCTCCTCGATGTGGGAGCTGTTGAGTTCATTGTAGGTGACGATCAGGTCTGCAATGGGATCGTGGTCCCCCGGTTGTTCCTCTCCCATGTTTACTTTCAGCTCAGCTCGGTGGGGTTTAGACCGAGATGATGATCGGACCCGAAGTTGTTTGTTTGAGGTTTTGGCGGTTGCTCTTTTTTGGCCGCCTCTACCGCTGCAGTGCTGGTCGTTGCCCGGCAGTGGCACGCGGTAGGGGTGGATAGGCGGAGGCTCGGAGCAGGCCAATCAGTATAGGTTACGGTTACGTTACACCCAAGACAGCGGCATCAATGACAGAATAATGGCCTGACTTTTGAGGGTCCTGGGGTCCAGAGCAGAAGCGTCATCAAGTTATCAACGCAGCCATGTGGTAGTGTGGATAGGCGGGAAAAGGCGATTGCTCCAGCATCGGAATCTCAGCTGTCTATAAAGTGAAGCTGATTCCCATCTCGATTTTCTCGTCGGTTTTTGCATGCCAATTTTCCCATCGACAATGTTTTGGTTCCGAAAACTGGAGTTGGAGTTCTCCTTCTCCCCTCCCTCTCCTGCACCACCATCTCCGGCCTTGCCGCAACCACCAATCAGCGAACACGGACCCAAAACCCCCAGTGAACAGCAAGGGACAACAGGGCACAGCTGGGCCACAACTTGGTTCTTCCATTCGGTCTCCGCTCCGAATCCCCTCATTGGAAGACGGGCTACAGTTGCCGACACCGAAACTTGAGAAGGTCCCAGAACGGATACATGCTCCGAAGGCCAATGGATACTTTTTCATACACCGATATCACAGCACTACAACAAGTCGGTCGCACAATATTGGGAAAGGCAAGTCGTGGATAGAGGTGGATTACGAAACCGATTGCGAATACGACGTGGACCCTCACCCTCATTGTCGTCCATACCTGTACAGGAGTCTATTCCGAGTTTATGACCCATAGCCATGGATGGGGAGGAGGAAAGAAAACGCGCTACTAGGGACAGCAAAGGATGGGTCGACCAAGTCACAAACGGTTTCGAACGAAGGTGGTTTTTATCGGAGCAAAGACAACGGGGTCGAACGGGGTTGGACAGTTGGGACAGTGGATTGCAGCCATCGACTCTCCTTTTTTTTTTTCCAAAGGAAGTCTATGAAAGACTTGCATCCAATATCTCTCCGAGACTCCATCCCGCTCACACCACGTCTTGTGGCCAAGCATCCCCTTGCGTTGTCCGTCTTTTCTTTCGTGGCAAAGAAGGAAAGGGGGATCCGAATTTGCACATCGCCTTGCTACCCAACTAGAGGTATCCCTGGACTTTCGGAGATGGATTCGTCACTCGACAGCGGGCATTGCGAGAACCCTTTTCTCTCTTCCCCGCCTCCAGACCGCCGTCGCCCCGACATTGTACCTACACGCGGCATCTCATATCCCGCATCACGGATTGACACGACGACACATCACATATGCTCATGCTGGCCGAGGCACCTGGCATTTCCAGCCGCAGTCATTGTAGGCGACGGGGTCGGCATTTATTCTACTGGGCAGTCAAGGCAAGGTGAGTTTTATCCCGCCTTTTCTTCTTTTTTTTTTGCTTTGACAAGTGCCGCTGCATCATTTGGTATCCAACTGAAGCATTTCCGCCATTCTCTACGACAGACGGCGGTGTTTCGTTGGCCGGTGGCGGCATGGCTGTGATGACAGTGATGATGGACACGTTGGAGGGGGCTCAGGCCCCAGACTTATCAAATCCAGTTAGGTTACGACTCTGCGAGGGTGGGGGAGAAGTACCCCACATGTTGACATCATTCTGTTCAGCGGTGTCCTTTGATTTTCTCCCGGGCCTTTTTCCGTCCGCTTTTCTTCCCATTCATCTCATTCTTCCATTTTCGTTGGATTCGAGCGCAACAACACCATTTCTGTTCCTAAAATTCGAGTTAATTTCCACCATTCTTCTCCGTCACCAAATCGATCCTCGGAAGAGGGTTTCCAGGGGATCATCTGTACGTACACATTACACTACCTTACAGTACACTATTTACCTTGCCTACGTGTAATGCGCCTGTGCCTTGGGGGTTGGTGATGGGGCCAATTCAGGCTTAGTAGGCTTCTGCTTAGCACCATCGGCGATCACACCGGGTCCGCGCCGAGAAGCAAATCTCCAAAGATCTAAAAGTCCAATTGGAGTCAAAGCTCGGGCTCCTCTTTCCCTTTTCAAAGCTCACGTTTCAATCACTGCAGCTCGAGCGAGAAGAACCCCTCATCCAAGTGCATATCGTCAATAGGCTGGTCTACGTGACTCCCTCAGTGTGCTTTTTATTCCATCTTGCACCGTGGTTCGCAAAAAAGAAAATGCCCGCTTCAGAAGCGCTGCCGTTCCTGCGCTAGATGCCCGGCACAGTGCGTTTCAAACAACACACCTTGAGCACAAGTGCTGGGTACCCAGCTCGCCCAGGTACCCCACGCAAGGTCAATCAGACTCCATCGATGCTTCTCCAGCTTGCACCGCACTTCTCCAATGCGATTGTTTCGCTTCCATTTCATTGCAACCGGTCTGATCTCATCCTCTTCCTGTTACCGTGTCGAGTCAGAATCACCGGGCCGTACTAGCAAACGCTACCCCTACGACGACCTTGATCAGTCTCGCAATACTTATTTGAGCAAACAACATCATAACCGTGGAATGGTTGTGAGATCTCTTTGCGCTTGTTTCACTTGTGGTGGATCCGTCTCTTTGAGTTCTCGGGAGCTCCATCAGATCGGGACTTGACCACACTCCGGACAGCACCGCACCACGCTCACTACGGCCCGGATTCGGTGCGGATTGCACCCTCTGCTGAATTCTTCAGTATCCAGCACCGGCCCCGTTCGGTGGCTCTGATGCGGTCTCCGAGTGGGAGACTGCCCGGGAAGGCCCCTGGCAAATGCGCTTTTTGCCCTGAGAGCCAAGCATACCAAGTGATCGGATTTGGAGCCTTTCCCATGAGTTGCCCTGGCTCCAGTCCGGGGCTGCCACTGCCCGCTGCCCGGTGCCCACTGCCCACTGCCCCGGAGATCGAAGACGATTCTTCGGATGCCCCCGTATGCCACCACCGTTCATCTTTTCCCTGCCAAGTCGTTTTGGTGTCGAGCCAAGTTCCCGTCAAGCACCACTCACACTTTCCACGCTTTGCACACTTTGCACGCAACATTTTTTTTTCCCCAAAGAAAATCAGCGCAAAAGTGGACGTGCCCCACGGTTTTTCCAACTTCGGGTTTTCCTCTTTTGACCAGCTCCAAAGCTTGGAATATTATGCGACACTAGCGGATCAAGATACTGTACCCCCTGGCTGTTCATGATTCCTAGCAGCTTCCAAGGACAGGACGCCCAATCCCCTTGCTCACGGTTGCGTTAAGGTTATCCACCATCCACACTCCCCTTTTTCCTTCTACCGGTATCTATAACCTTATACTATCTACCCGTCAACACATCCACCAACCTCGGGCATATTTAAAGAATATAGAGGATCGGTAGCCCCGAGATACCATTCCAGGTACAATCTCCACGTATAGCTCTCTATCTCAACCTCTCAACTACCTACAATTCCTCGCTCAGTCCCTTGACCTGGTCCGATCCGAGGTTCTGCCGTCTACACTACATACCTACTGTACCTGCTTCTTAGCAATAGGTACACTACCTTCAGCCCTCGACGCCAACACAGTCCACTCACTCAAAGGTCCACGGCCCCTGCTCCATCATTTTGTCACTTTTTCTTTCTTTACAGCCGCCTCTTGGACAGCACAGGTCATCTCACTCTTCTTCCCCCATACCCACTCCGGTGACCAAACCTTACTACGACCTCACAGAGGACGTTCCATCAGTCCGGCACCCACCCCCATACCACCCATACCTCCCAGGGCATCTCTCCCTATACCGCGCTAGAACCGCTTTAGAGTTGGGGCTCCTCTACGTTGGGACTAGGGCCTGCATTGCCTGCATCACTGCGCAGCACTGATCTTCGCTGGGGTCACCGGCATCTTCTCGACGCTTTATCGACTGGCCTCAAGTGCCACCACTACCACTCACACTCCCGTGTCCCCAGTCACTACACACATACACCGGCTGTCTTTGGGATCGATCCGCTTCCTCACACCTCCAGAAAGGGAACGCCAGCTCACCATTTAGCAGCTACACTAGCAGTTTCCAGCAGAAAGTCTCGGCCAGCATCATACTACATAAGTCTCTAGAGGGCACGCGCACGGGCATCGGCACCGAGCATCTCGCAGCAACAAGTCACCGATCGCACCACTCACTTATCTCCAACCACGACGGGGAAACTGAATCATCTTTGTCACCCACCACCACCCCCAGCACTCTTTACACTCACTACATCTCATTTGCTGGTGGGAATTTATTGACGCCACAGCAACCACTCAGACTGGTCGGTATCATCGCCGTTGCTGTTACGGGATCAGTTCGAAGCCGACCCGCTTGACAGGGAATCTCACAGGGAAGCCCCCCCGAACACCTCGCAGACTAATTTCTGGGCAACTAGAGGTCCTGGTCTCTCTCTTCTCTAGACCGTCCTTACAGACGCTTGCCACCTCCGCTTCGGTCATCCACTTCGACATCACGGGCAGGATCCTTCCCCAATGCGACTGCGACCCTGTTGACCAGGTCGACCTGTTGTTATCCATCCGCTCCAGTCAGCTGTCTCTCTCTCCTTGGCCAGGGGCAACATATCTATCATCTGCCACCCGCCGCGACTGCTGGGAGATGTGATCGGTCTCTTGCCTGCATTACAGACGAGTCCTCCATCTTTTACAGGGGGCTGACCTAAGCCGCTCAGGCGATTATGCTGTGGTATTTGCTCTACCCGCTAAGAGGGTTGGTTATCCTGTATTTCCTTTTCTTCTTTTCTCATCTACTCTTCTATAATCATGCTGACCTTCGGCAGGACAACCGAAGCCCCTGTGCTTCCTCCAGACCATCCTCTGCGAACCGCCTTTTCGCGGTATGGAACCTGGACTGCCCGCCATGTCAAGACGGTGCTACCCATGTCGGTAGCACTCGTCTTCCTCCTGCTTTATCCCATCTTTTTTCTCTACACGACAGACGCCACCAATGTTACCAGTGGGGTGTCTAACCTTCCTCACCACGTCTGGACTGATGCTCAGCCGCTTAGTGAACGCGCTGTCGTAGAGCCCGACGTCATCATGCGTTCCATTTGGGTGCACGGCAGCTACATGAAAGCGCTTGACCGCGAGGTTTTGCTGGGAGCTCTGGAACTGCAGAATACCCTCCTAGGGCCAACCACCGACTTCAACCCTCGTCGACCAAACGCACCTCGGATCTTGCCTGATGACCCTACGGTTGACATGACTCGGGACCAAAGGGATGCTTTCCATATTGTCAATGGGTTGACGGATCAGTCATGGTTCTTCCACTCGCCTCTACAGTACTGGGGTGGTTCTGCCGATAATATCGTTGCAGACAAGGACATCATCTCTACTGTCAACGAGAAGAAGACGCAGTCAACTTCGGTTAACGTAACCTTGCGGCACTCTATTGTGTTCAGCGGCAAGCGTTTCGAGGAACGGAGACTTGTTGCTGCCGATGCCCTGGTTATTACCTTGATTCATCTCAGGGACTGTCCCCTTGGCCAACAGTGGGTTAGAAATGCTGAAAGGCTGGCTGCCCAGGTACAAGACAAATACACCGTCATTCCGCATGACGGCAAGAGCATGGCAAGCCAGTTGTACGAGTTCCAGTTTCGACCAATGTCATGGCCTGACTGGTTTCTCTTGACCATCGCTTACTCGCTCACCCTGTTTTACCTCCTCCTCAGCCTTTCCAAGCTCCGCGCCGTCAAGTCCAGGTTTGGGCTCATGGCTACTATCCTGGCCCAGATTGCGGCTTCGATCGGCTCCAGCTTCACCGTCTGCGCCATCTTCAAGATCGACCTGTCTCGCGTCCCATACTATGCCTACCCGCTTGTGGTTCTGGCTATCAGTATGGAGAACTCTTTCCGGCTGATCAATGCCGTCATCATGACCTCTTCGTCCATTAGCATCAGCGACAGGATAGGAGAGGCCTTCGGCCAGACCGCTTATGTTGCCGTCGCCAACAGGTTGCAGAACCTGGCCATCCTCCTTGGCCTCTCCAGGATCACGTTTCCAGGTGTTGCTGCGTTCTGTACGTTTGCTGCAGTGGCCATTATCTTCGACTTCCTCTACCTCGCGACCTTCTTCCTCGCGGTTCTTAGTGTGGATGTACGCCAGCGAGAACTCTACGAGCTGGAGAAGGCTTCGGTGAGGAAAACCAATGCCATCTACGAGACCAGCTTGCTCGATCGTATCCGCCGGATTCGCCATAGCGGGGTGACCGTATCAACTCGGGTAGCTGGTACCATAGTCATCCTTGGGTTTATCCTGCTTGCACAGTCTCACTATGCGCTAGAGAGCGGTAGTCAGTGGGTTCACTGGATATTTACGAGTTCCTGGAGGGTTGCAGAACCTGTTATTAGCAAGTCCTCACTCCTGGTCGACATCCATCAAGCCAGAAGCCCCACGTCGTGGCTCCGCCTTCAGGACCATGAAACTGCGCGAGAAGTCATCAATGTTGTCAAGCCATGGGCGCACAGTTACGTTGCACGCGTGTACGAACCACTAATTTTTGTGGCAAAGGGCGCCGATCGCATTCCCCATAGTCCGGAACCTATGTTCTTGCCGGCCGTGTACGACTTCATCCACAACGAGATTCCTCGTTTCCTGGTCTTCATGTTGACGCTGGTGGCTCTGCTTCTACTTCTTACCAATTACCTCCTACAGGGCAATGGCAAGCACGCAAGTGATCCCGACCATCCTGATAACGAGCCTCTGCTGTCGGTACGCTCTCTCAGCCACGGCCATGACCTTGATGTTGTCAAGATGGCTGTTTCGCCAGGCAACAAGCTTGTTTCCGTGGGGTTGGACAGGAACATACAGATTTGGGATGTACCCCTGAACTCGCGAACCCGCGTCATGTCCGATTCTGAAACCCCTCTGGAGAATCCCTTCCCGGTCTTGGCCATGGCTATAGATGACGACTCAAAGTGGTTGGCTCTCCTGACATGGCAGAGGATTTTCCTATGGGACACTGATGAACAACAGTGGGGATTGTCGCTCGAGGTTGACCTAGGTGGTCACAAGCCCGAAGCCGTGTTTTTCAACTACGCGAACAAACCTTTGGATTCGCCGTCTCTTGTCATCGTGAGGAAGAACGGCACGATGCTTGAGCTGGACCTTGAGGACGGGGCATCTAAGGAGTTTACCATCTGCAAGACTCCTTTTTCCATGGCGCTGCCATTTGCAGAGCTCAGTAAGTCTAGCACTTTCATTTTTATTATTTTTATTATTTTTTATTTTATTTTTGGAAACAGAACATTTTCTGACAACTTCATGAATTAGCCTCTCAAAATCAACTCAGCCAATCGCTTTCCATCTTGACACTTTCACGTAAGAGCTGCATCCACGTAGTGAGGCAGCAACCTGGCGGGTGGATTTCCAAGGAAGCAAAGATCACGACAGGCGAGGCAAAGGACATTCACTCCATCGTCCCTGCACCTGACCTGTCCATGTATCTCATCTGCAGATCCCGCTCTGTCGACCTGGTCGATCTCGAATCCTCGGCTGTCATCCAGACCTTCAACACCGAACCCATGGAGCCACGGTCACTGAAGCTTCTACTCTCCTCTCGTGGGGCTCCGCAGCACGGGCTGCCGCCACTGTCGCTGTGCTACATCAGCTCAGAGACGGGCGATCTCGTGATTCAGACCTTCCACCGAGCAGACGAGGCCGACCCCGTGCATCATCCCAAGGACCATGTGCCCGAAGCGCCTCGTCAGCCATGGGATGAGGAGAAGGAAGTGAAGAAGCGGATCGAGAACCCAGGTCGCTGGGAGATACTCCCCAACGGAGGTATCGTAGGTGTCAGACGGGTACCTGTGGCATCATCGTCGTCGTTACGGCGTAGAAGCTTCCAGGCGATGTCATCAGGAGTCGGAGTCGGAAGTGGTTTGCGACGACGTGGAGGAGCAGCAGCAACAACAAACAACAGCACAGCTGATTCCACTGACTCCACAACTCCCGACATAGGCACGGCGACATGGCAGGCCTGGGCCTTCAACAATCTCGAAAGTGCCAGGACGAAAGGGATCGAGACCCAGCCGCTTGATCAACAAGTAGACGACGAGGAGGAGCAGGATACCAGCATGTATGATAACTTGCTGGTGTCAGAGCTGGGACCCATGGTGAGACTAGGCACCGCGAGTGTGGCGGTGGGGCTTGGAAACGTGATCAAGGTGATCAGTGTTGGACACGAGCATTTTGATAAGGTGGTCACGAGGGACCGGTTGACGGCGGAGAACTTGAGGAATCAAAACTTTGTTAGACGGAGGAAGACAGGGGTGGCGGCGCATAGAGCGAGGGGAGGGGTGGCTGCTGGTGCTGGTGCTGGTGGTATTTGATTGTAGAGAATTACTAGGATAGAGTTGGAGTAGCGGGAATGGGGTCATCGACATAAAGTAGAAATACCATTATGCTATTTTGGTGTTTTGAGTTTGCAAACTGCTCCTGTTCCTGTTGATTGCTTCAGCACGTGCTAGGGTGTTCACTATGGCTTCACCAAGTAGGAACAGCTTACGTTATGCGTAGGTACACTGTATCTGCTAAAGATACATTGCTATTGTTTTTCTTGATAAAGTGCTGTCAGAATCGTCGAGGTGTTGTCTTTCATCCCATACCTAAACCACTTTTCGTTGTCATCCGATAATAGAACCCCTATAGAAAAAGGCGACAATAGCAAACAAGTTGCTGAAGCGGACTATGACAATAGGATGGTGCGCGCAGCTCTCCGTTCCCTATCCACTTATGCTTGGTGGTGAAGCAGGGTCCGGCAGCGGCAACGTTTCGGCGCTCCAGCTGTCAGGGGGGCGGACGGATGATGCCAAGCGAGGAAGGGCCCCGGCCAATGGAAATCCACCCACAACCCAGGCGGGCAGCGTCCACGCCACGGCAGCAAGGGCCAGCACCAGCAGTGACCAGGTCCAGCTGAGGTCTAGGACCCCATTTCTTTTGACAAGTTTCCCTGCCTTGCCTGCCCTGCGCCTGCAAGAACACAACGTCAAAGAAACCACCAAGCCTGTGTGTTTGTTGTACCCACCCCGACAACAACCACGTAATTCCACTTCCACTTCCGTCTTCCACTTCTCCCTTCTCTCCTTTACAACGAGCAGCTCAACCACAACATACTTTCTTCTTCTGTTATCGCAACCATCACCTATACCCGCGACTCAGCCCATTGACCGTCATAACCGTCAACTGCATTTCAGAAAATACTCTTAGCTATCAACCACAGGTGCAAACGGCGCCGCCGACCAGCAATCCACAATGTCGGACTACAACAGCATGAAGGTCCCCGAGCTCAAGAAGCTTCTCAATGAGCGCTCCTTGCCCCAGACCGGTAACAAGGCCGATTTGATCGCTCGTCTTCAGGAGCACGACAACAAGCAGGCGAAGCCCACCGATGCCCCAGCTGGTCAGTTTCCCCGATTCGATGATCATTGTCCCTCTCCCTGGCTACGAGAACAAAGTCTGTCACGTCGCCCTGCCATCACGCACGCGTTTCAAGCTTTCACACTTAGACCCCACGATCGCTACCATGCCATTGGCGTTTGGCCAATGCCCATCATTTGAGGAGCTGGTGGTTCTGTGTAACCTGGACCGCTTCCAACGCGCAATTCACCCACAACTCACCTTGCCACCAACGTCATCATTACATTCGGGGGAACACCAGTCACTAACATTTCACTTTGAATTCAGCCACCACCAAGAAGGACGGCGAGGCCGAGGATGAAATTGACTACGAGGATGATGACTTCCCCGCCGGCGACAAGAAGGCTGCCGCCACCGAGAACACAGAGGAGAAGCCCACCGCCGCTGAGACCACTACAGAGTCAGAGCGCAAGGCCCCAGTAGAATCCGAGGAGAACAAGACAACAGAAGCTGCCGCCCCCGCTACTGCCAGCACAGAAGAGCCCGCCGCCGCATCCACCGAGGAGGCCGCCAAGGACACTGCCACCGACACCGCTACCGCTACTGCCAACGAAGAGCCCAAAGAAGAGGAGAAGCCCGCCGAGCCTCTTTTCTCCCAACACCTCCCGCCCACCGACGCCAAGTCTGAAGCCGAGAAGCGCGCCGCCCGCGCCGCCCGCTTCGGCATCACAAAAGACGAGAAGTCGGAGGAAGCCGTGAAGGCTGCGCGCGCCGCCCGCTTCGGCCTGGCTAATGACCAGGTGTCAGCTATCGACAGCGCTTTGCCCGACAGGCCGCGCAAGCGTGGCCGTGGCGGCAAGGAGGAAGGTGGTGAGGAGGAAGTCGCCGGTGGTGAGAGGGCAGCTAAGGTTCAGAAGACTGCTGCTAGTCCTTCTCAAGAGAACAAGGGCGGTAATAACCAGAGACAAGGTGGTGGAAGGAACAGACACGGGAGGAATAGGGGCGGTAACAACAACAACAACAACAACAACAATGGCGGGGGCCGTGGTGGACAAAGTCAAAACAACAACGGCAGGCAACAAGGGAACCAGCAACCCAAGCAGCAGCAACAGCAGCAACAGAAAAAGCCTGCTGCTGCTCTTGACCCAGCGGAAAAGGCCAAGCTGGAGGCTAGAGCTAAGCGCTTTGCTGCCGCGTCCTCTTAAGTTCAATTTGACGGTAGGCAGGATATTTAATAGCTTCTTCGATCGGATAGCGTGATAGGGCGGTCAAGCCTGTAGCTCAATATTTTTTTTCTTCTGTTTTGGCCCTCTCTCTCTTTTTAACGAGTAAAAGTTTGGATGCGGGGGCTATTTGATATTTGATCCCTTATGAGATATGTACGGCAAAGAGGGAGGATAAGAGAGACAAAGTCATGAAGAGAATCAAGCCCCAGCTCAGCTCGGCTCAACTGAGTTTAGGTTTCCAAAAACTTGCTTTGTTTGCTTGCTTTCCACCAGAAGAGTGTACGTTTGGCGTTTCGGGCGGCGGACATGAAGAGGGTAGGGTTAATAATTTCTCTAGGTTAGATTACTGCTTTCCTATCCAGTCATCTGCTTCATTATACACTAGGTACATATCTACATCTACATCTATGTTGGATGATGTTCTTCGTCGGATGTGCAGTGGTGTTACACTACATTGATACTCTACCTTATTTCTCATATTGCACAAGTGAAAGCGTTAGTAGAGGTACTATTGTGAACTGAACGGATATCGTAACTGTCATGGTAACTGTCATAAAAATACACATGGGGTAAGTACGAACTACAAAGGCCCTGCTTATTCTCAGGTAAGTTTGCGTCCAAAGTCCCAAGTCCCAAGTTCCAAGTTCCGAGGTTCCTGTCGTTTATTTCACTACATCTCTGTGTTCATATAAGTCTAAGTATTCAAAGCATTCAGACAACAGCAAACACCTCACCACGGTTAGATCACAGAACCTCTCTCTCTCTCATCGGTTTTGTCACAACTGTGCCTACTATCGCCTTATTCGGAAATTCAGCTGGAAGTTTTCGTCATATGCTGCTGGAATGAATGTGTGCACCTACTTGCTACCATATCTTTATGTGAGATATACACAATACTGAGCGGGCATCATTTTTATCATGACATGTATATACATACATGCATGGCCCCCTCGTGTCTTTCGCACGAGTCAATCAAACTCCAAACTCACACGCACTAGGTACTCTAGATAGTTTCATCAGACTTGATGTGAATATGTTAGGTAGGTAAGGAGAGTCAGTGGGACGGACAGAACGCGGACAACATAAACATAACAAGATGGAATGAACGGGATACGGTCGGTCGATGAGCATGGCTACAGTTGCTACCTTATGTCACCGTCTGGCTCACGTCCACGTTATACTATCTTGAGGTTACCGGAGTCTTCCACACATAAACAAAATGGACAAAAGCTACAAAGCTTGCATATGAACAAAAAACTCAGCAGTGCGCAGGTAGACTGCATGCATGCAGCTGATGCTCAGAGAAAAAACCCGTTGTTCATGCGCAGAAACTGGAGCAGGTTCGTGCTAATAATAGAAGTATTGGCACTTCAAAATGTAAAACGCCCGACAGGAATCTCTTACTGTTGTATTCCTGCCTACCTCTAGGTTAGGAGAATCAGAAGGTTCATCAAGTTCCTTTCCTTTTCACTAAGATAGGTAAGGCTGTGGTCATTTCTAGCATTTAGAGTGAGTTTCTAGACACTAGAGTTATAGTCTCGCAGGGCCAGGAAGGCCAGTCTCTCACACCGACGTGTAGCAGCTACTGACTTTATGTGTAGGTATCTACCTGTCTACATACTTCACCGTTTCTTTAGATTTGTTTTACGAGATACCCCAAAGGCAGCGGACGTGGGTTAGGTATTTATTCTGCTAATTAGGTATGACGTAAAGTTGGAAGCAGAGGTAAACAGCTCTCTCACATCGCATCCGATTCTCTTAGACCAATCTATACCTGATAATGGGACGAATGATAGCCGTCGATATTACGAACTTACATACTCACTCCCTACTTTTGCCAATATAGATTTCGACAAAGACACCCAAATAGTCGAGTCGTATGACCAATGATATAGATGCTTCTTGAGTGTAGGTTACGTACGTATTTGAGCGGCGGCGGCGGTATATCTCGCGAGCAGTTGTGTTGTGTTCTGGTATAACCACCTCATCAATGGCCAAGGTAGTAAAAAAACAAAGATCACGAAAAAAAAAAAAGGAATCAACCCCGTCCATCTCTCCATTCATGCGTCCATCCGATAGCCAACCTTCCAACCCATTCAACACCTAAACCAACTTAAAAAGCATAGATGAGATGAGTGAGGTCCGAATTTTAGTTTGGAAAAAGCCATCACTATCGCTAAATGCTCCATGCAACCAACCCCCTTGGCCTAATCACCCTGAATGGCTGACACTGACTACCTCTACCACCGATTTGAATGAAGTAAGTGCAAATTTGCAAACCTCCCAATGTGCTGGTTGATGATGAGAAAAGGAAAACAGAAAAGAAAGGAAAAAGGAAGGAAAGAAAGGCAACCTGTAACACCTTGACTCCTACATGCCTATCTGTTTGTGTGTTGATTGATCGCTCGTTTTTCACTTACTCACCATGACAATGACCTCCATGCATCCCGCACTCAAGTGACTTTTGTCTGTGTCTGGATACCCTTTTTTATAGACCGATGATACAAGGTTGAGAGCCAACTTCCTTTGCCGGCGCTAGTTTCCCTTGCTTGAGTGTGTCTCGTCTCGTCTGCCTTGTCTGTAATGATGAGCGGTATGCTTTCTGGTTCCTTGTTCCAGGATATGTTATTTCCTCCGTCTCAGTCCCTATCCCTGTCCAAGGGACGCTCATGATAATGGGCACCTGTGCCTTGTGATGAGTTGCTGCGGCACCAGCGCGCATTGTGTGGGCTTTCCTCCCATCCCGGTTTTCAGCCGTTTAGCTTGAGTCCCTTGCACTTCTTGTGCTGTCACTCCTATCACGTCCAGCGCCTTGTCGAACGGCATCCTGATAGCTCGGAATTGGGGGGCTCGACGGCCTATGAGAACCTGCCCTTGGCCTGGTGTTGCTTCCACCGCTCGGAATTGGCCTTGTTGTGGCCGACGAGGCACCTCGACTCCTGCCACTGAGTTGGATGAGAGGAGTGTTTTCGCTATCAGAGCTGTTCCTCCTGCTTCCCGGTCGAGAGTTGGCAGGGCTGGTATACTCGGGAGGTGGCTGATCCGGATTGAGGAATCCACCACCACTTATAGGCTGCCCATCTTGATTGACCAACGCTGCAGCGCTACTGCTAGGTTCGCCTGCATCCTCAGTGGGTACCAAATGAGCAAGCGAGATATCTGTCGGGCTGCGAACGGGTCCGGGGCTCGTCGGTGGGAACATTCGGAAGTTGCCTGATCGTGTGCGGTTATGACCAGAGTCGGCTCCAGCCAATCCTTGCCTAGAATAAGTCTGTACGGGATGGCTATACCCGCGACCACGCCCAACTGTGCTGGTGAACCCATCCTTGGTGCCGGCCTCGAGGAGAATGCTCCCTTGCTCCGAACCATATGGCGGTGGCGGTGCGAGCGACCCAGTCATGGGAGCGAGACCCCACTTTTTAACATTGGCTTCGATGAAGACAAAGCCAGCTTGACCAAAGTTGACATGAACAATGCAGGGTCCGTTCGCGCCGATCGAGGGGAAGAAGTTTTGCGACTTCAGGCCGTGTACCACATCCTCCAACTTCTTTCCGTTTCGAGTAAAGAAAACCGTGCCACTTCGGGGGCGGTAACCGACACCAATAACATCGCCTTGAACGACTTGAGGACCGTAAGAAGTAGCGTTGAAGGGTTGGTTGTAGCGACGGGTTCCGTTGGATAGATACGCGACAGAGTACTTGTGAAAGCCTGGAAGGCTGGTTAGTCATTACATCCGTGGAAAACAGCGACTGATGTGTACGAACCAGGAAGCCTGAACAGAGGATACGGCTTGGTAGCCATTCCTATGCTGATCAACGTGTTGTCCGGCTTATCGTAAATCTTGGCCTCCCAGTAGTAAACCTCATTCTGCTTCGGTACCGGCAGGTTGCTCATGACGGTGCATTCAGAATCGAAGAACTCGATCTCGGTGCGGGCCTCGACAAAGCAGTTGGCGATTTCTAGCTCCGGCTCAAACTCCCAGGCCGCCACCCCCTTCTCCTGTATGGCAAGATATTGGGAAAGCGAGATGTCTGTCTGCAGGGACTCGGGTGGGTTGGCAGCGATAAAGGCTAAAGACACAAACCGCATTAGCAACACTTCTCCGGATGTGACAAAAAGCCGATAGATAGCTAACAGCCGCCGTCCTTACCTTTTGCCCTCAAGTATTCTGTCCGTTGCATATCATCCATCGTCTCGAGGGCCTCGGTCTCCTCCCGCAAGAACTGTTGTTCGTCATCGTATTCGCCCGGTCGACCAATGCGGTCGAGGAAGATGCGCCCTGATGTTGTGTAGCGGAAGAAGTAGAAGATAAGGAAGAAGCAACCGATCAGTATCGCCGACCCGAAGGACGATAACAGACCGATGATGATGCCGTTCATCCCGGGAGAGTAATCTGGCATTATTATCATGAAGACGGCGGTCTAAATGTGTTGGGAACGAGAGGTCCGTCGTATGGTCGTCGTCTCTCGAACAAGAAGTGTTGGAGTTGGTCGTCTACTCTACGCTGAGTATTCGGACAACGGCCGACTGACGTTGGCGTCACCGCCAAGCCTTGAGCATCCGTGACTGCCTGGTCGTTCGTTGATCCTCACGGCGCTTCCACGACAATGGCAAGCCCGGCAGATATTCAAAGAGTGGGTGGGAGGTTGAACGCGATCGCAACCAGCGACGGGAGACGAAGCAGCTGGGGCAAACGTTCGAGTCGAGGGAAGATGCAGGGTGAAAAAGGAACGTCGGGGATGGTTGGGTTGTTGTCGGCAAAACCTGAAGCGTCTTGGATGCGGAGAAGAAGGCGAGTTGGGCGTCGGTTTGGCTTATGGTGGTTATCGCTGTGGGTAGGTGGATATCCGTCTTAGTTGGCAGCGCAAGCTAGGCAGACTATCCTCGCAGTCGCAGTGGTGCGTTCGATCCGAAACGAGAGCCGGCGAAGGGAAACCTGACCTTGTTAGGTGGACGAGTGGAGGGCTCAGCACCGTACAGGACGACCTGGATGGTTGCAGGTCACCAAGCAGGCAGAGCTGGGGGGCTACGGTCTTGGGAGCCCAGGGCGGATGGCGGCTTGTGTTGATTGATGTTAGCGCGCGATGAGGTGGGCAACCGAAACCAGTCAAATGGGCAATGCCTCGGGAGGATGCTCGGCCTAGCGATGTGAGGCGATGAAAATAATTAGAAGAAGAGGTGAGAGGTGAGACAGTTTACTGCAGCAGAGGTACGATCAGAGGTCATGAGGTGATAGGATAAGAGGGAAGAAAGACAAGATGATGGATGGTCCGGGCAAGGCCAACGCTCAGAGCGCCCAGCGTCTAGCGAAGTGCCCAGTGCATGGGGAAGCGTGCTTTTCTTGGTCCCTGAAGGTCAGCATGCTTGGACGACACCATGATTACAGAGAATCTCTGTTTGGACACTAACTGAATCAAGCCATTTGAGCAGTAGCCCAAGTTAATGCAGTATCAGGTGGCGGGGAAAGGATCCTGCCTATTTCGTCTGAAAGTGGGCCGCAGAGTTTCAACAAGTGGCGGAGAGCCCAGATGACGCTCACGACAGGAACGACGGAACGTTGGATTGCTGAGGTGGAAACCCCTCCGCCCTACAACACTGCAGTGGTTCCGTCAACCATGAAATTCTTACAGTGGGAGTCTGGCCTACCTAGATCTACATCACAACTTTTCTATCGGCCAGAGGAAGAAGCATCAAGAATCTTGACCAAAGGAGGAACCCATACCTTGATCAGTAAACATTACTTACCTTAGCTTCTCCGATCCTTCACAGCGTGACAGCAGCGCATAACAACAGCAGACTATTCTAGGAACAATGTTACAGTACGTGGGACATGATGGGGCACACCAAGGGTCCTGCTGGCCGCAGCACCGTTTCGAATGGCGCAGTTGACGGCTATCTAGGCTTCAAGGTTCTTTGACGATCATGCCGGAGATTACAGATGGGATAGAATGCCCGTAATAGCCATTCTTATATGTCTAAACAATGCATCGGTCTTCAAGTCAACAACGCCTTCGAATACTTCATGGCGCGTGGCTCGAAACTGAAGTGAAAACATCGAACCTCGGCGCAAAAGTTAACCACCGTGACGACTTCGACACCGTACTAGCAAAGGGTTACCTATCAATTAACGACCACTGATATAGAGATCGACCAGGGGATTCCGCTCGCTTTCAAGCCAGTGTCGTCATCCTTACGTTTTCCTGGGATCGCGGAAATCAGCACTGCATTATTGCTGCTCGAGCTGCTTCTCACATGCAAATTGACGAGACTTCAAAGTTGAATGAAACTGCCCGAAATGGCTTTCCGGGGTGCTCTTCCGGACGGGACCCCTGGATCTCCGTCAGTCACCCGGCGCATCCGGAGCATCTCCGAGACCCTCCGTGCGCCCCGGACGTATCTTATGTAATAACATTTTCACTCTTAAACATGCTGTCCGCTTGGAACATCAGAAGGCAAGGAAGTTTTTCTTTCTTTTTTCTTTTCTTTTTTTTCTTACATTACTTGTGAATTCTCATTTACATCAGCTAGCTACGTTTGAAATATATCAAACAGTTATTTGCTCCGAGTATAGAAAACATAAGGAAAAGAACGCCCGCCTGCTTGTGCCCGAGCTAGGTATTTATGAGGCAAAGAAAAAACGACAAAGAAGTGGTTTTTGTTCGTCGAGAACTCGTGCAGACATTATATCTCTCTTCTTCCGCTCACCATCTCATGTATCAGACCCGTCATGAGTGTGATACATTGCTTTCCATCCATCGGTCTCTCTCGTTTCCAATCGTCGTCATGATCATCAAAACTCCTACCATAGTCATGCGTCCTTTTAGTAACCGCCAACGCTGCTATCCCCATCACCGTCCCTACGATGATGCTTCCTGTATCCAGCACCGTTTCTCTTCTTCCTCCTCTCCTCCGCATATGACACCTCGCTTCCCACCGAGCTCTCCGCGCCGCTGACGGGGATGTGAACCGGGTGCTTGTAGACCTTGTGGCCGCTGACCTCGCTCTCCGTCATCAAGTCGCTCTCCGTTCCCGTGTAGCTCGACGGGACCAAGGCGCGTGATGTACGCAGCGGCGGGACTTCGTCGAGCTCGTCATAGTCGTTGTTGTTCACCCGTGCGTACTTCCCATTGCCGCCGCTGCCCGTGGCGACAACACCCTCCTCGTGCTCTTGGACATCATCCAGGACACTCTCGCCCCGCTCGTCGATGCGGCGCAGCGCAATGGAAGATTCGTCGTCCACTCCGTGCTGCCAGCTAAAGTCCCGTTTCGACGAGCGCTGTTCGCGCTCACGCTGCCCGGCCGCTGCAGCCGCACGATCCCGTTCCCGCAGACGGCGCGCCTCGGCCCGCAACCGCTCGGCTTCGCGGCTGGCGTTCTTGTCGGCTGTCGAGTACACCTTGCGGATGCCGCCCGTCTTCTTCTCTTTCTCGCGCTCTCTATCAGGGTTACGGTCACGGTCACGGTCACGGCCAAGCTCGCGATCACGCTCACGCTCACGCTCACGCTCACGCTCACGCTCACGCTGCTCGCGTCTCTCCCTACGCTCCGCCTCCTTCCTGGCTGCGCGCTCCTCATCCCGTTCCTTCTTGCTAGGGCTCCGCTCGCGCTTCTCCTGGTGCTGGATCAACCCCTCCGTGACGGTGCTGCCGCTATCAACAGTCGAAGTACCCACACCGCTCCAGCTGGGGTTAGTCGAGCCGTCCCACTCGCTCGCCTCGCTAGCGACGTTGATGCCACCAACGCGGGCGGGTTTCTCGGACCGGTAGTTGCGCAGCTGTTCCTGGGCCATGGCCTCGGCCTCCTCATCGACCATGATGCCATCGGCGCCGACCTTGCGCTTGCTCCGCTTCTTCTCTTCCTTCTCGCGTGCCTTCTCCTCGCGCCGGCGTTCCTTATCGCGCTCCTTTTGCTCGCGCTTCTTGCGCCGCTTCTCGCGCCCGTAGATGTCGGACACGCCGCCCGTGATGCCTGTGATGCCCGTAGTGCCGGATACGACTGTGGTGTTGTCCATCTCCGTCATGCCGTCGTAATCCTTGTACACGCTGCCGCCGCCGAGAATGGTGCTGGGGGTGGCATTCGAATAAATGGTGCCGTTGGGACCCTTGCGGCGCAGCACTGTCGACTTGTAGTCATCCCAATCGTCCTCCCTGAAGTAGAAGCCACCGTTCTTGGCCCAGAAGAAGAACCAGACGGCACCGATGACGATGGCGGCGCCAAGAATGCCGAAGAGCGCGAACATGGCGTTGTTGTTGATCTCCTGCGGGTGCACGAGTCCCTGCTCTGGGTCGGGACGGTCCTTCTCTTTGTTGTCGTCATCGCGGGCGAGAAGGATGGCGCGCGCTGCCAGAGGACCGAGAGCTGCGATGTCTTTGCCGCTCACGACAAGGCGACGGGCCATGAGGGCGCGAAGTACGGGTGCCATGGTTGCGGTTTGGCGTCCGCCGTTTGGTGGCAGGGACGGAAGCCCAAACTTGGGTGAAGAGCTGGCCAACCAGCCAAGCTGAAGAGAAGGTGAGCTTTAGTCGATCGGTGTGATGGGTTTAACGCGCTGTGTAGCTAATGCGTGCGGTGAAGCTAGCTTCTGAAGAGGTCCAGCTGCTGGAATGGAAGGGTTCGATGGAAGAAAGGTCCAAATGCTTGCAGGACTGCGAAGCGGTGGAGGTTGCTTTGGGGAAGAATGCAGGTCGACGTGCTGCAGGCGTTGGCGTAGCCGTAAGCGTTCAAGTCTGTCTCTCTGGGCAGTGTTTTGGCGCTTGGGGGGGACCTGAGAATGTTGTTCACCCAGAAACTGGGGGGCTGGGAAAGGACCGGGGCTGGGCAACTGGGCCAGGGCAGGGGTGGCTCAGTTCTGTTCGTTGACTGAACGGCCTCCTGGTTGGCTGCCCGGTGATCGTCAGGTCGTAAACTTGAATTCGGTTGGCTGGGGACCACGCAAAAGGCAGGCAGGCACGTCTGGCAGGTTTGGCAGAACAGCCCACCCATCCGTGCCATCCATCATCTTTCCAATTCTCTCCCGTTCGTTTTGCGAATCATGATTCATCTTTCCCGCTTCGTTGCCGTGACTTCTGTTTCATAATTACCGGCTGTCACCGCGTTCACGGCTTGTAAACATGAAATGCTATGACGTCGTTACAGGTATCCCAAGAACTTCGTGGGGTGAACAGCCAAAGGCTTGGCAGTTTCAGTGTTTCAGCTTTCAACCGAACTGTGTTAAAGTGGAGCATCCACATTGTGGAGTTGGTGCCACTGCCGTACAGTTGGGATGAAAGAGTTTTGGCACTGGGCTCTTATCGCGATCACTTACACGGTTCAACGTGTTCCTGAATCCGTTCCATGTTGAACTTGAAGACACTCAAAAAGCTCAGAGCTATTGAAGATCTAACCAGCTATATTCGAAGCTGGCTCAGAGTTTGCACCTATTATCTCTCTGGTCAAAGTGAGAATATTGAACACTTGATGGAGAGCCTCTGTTAAGAAGTCACGAATTCGGCAATGAACACACACTCGTCCTCCAGGTAGCAGTGTTGGTGTGTGTTGGCATGATAGCAAATCATCAACACACAATGGGAGGGGGTGGCAAGGACACTGGAAAGATAATCACAACTGCTTAGTGAGGAGTCAATAGAACTGTTTAAGAACCCGAGAAACGTCTTCATATGGGTGATCGACAATGATGGCCGTGGGAGCTGTCGGAGTGGTAATATTGACCATAGGTAATGGATCAACAAGAGAAGGATATAATACTTCGATATGATGTGGGATGAGGCAAGCGACCACAGTAATAAGAATGTAGGAGTGTAGATAGGTATTTCTAGCCGGCCGCCGCCTGTCCGATCCCATGCAAACTGTTCATCTGTTTTGATATTATCTTGAGATCTGCCACCACCACCACCACCACCACTAGTCCTTCCTTAACGAACCAGAAGTGAACCGAGATTTTGATCATCAAGCAGAGTCGAAAACACAGGGAGAAAATTCAGAAATGGTAATGTCGTGCTTAAAAGATTTTATTTGCCATGCCAGATAATGGGTATCGTGTCTCCAAAGCTTTTCCCAGGTTCCATCAGACAGTGACTTCCAGCAAGACTAAAAACCGCCAACCAAGAAAAGAAGAAATCGCAGTACATAGATCCAAACTGAGGAGCAAGTTGAAGAAGGTATTATGCCAAAAAAAAATATAAAAAATAAGAGGGAAAAATTTGCCATCGCTAAACAAAAAGGAAATTCATAAAACATGATACATAGTCGTGTTCTTGCTCGTTCTTCTTTTCTCTTTATCATCGTCATTTCATCGTCTCATTATCTCATATTCATCAGATCCAAAACATGAGAAAACATCAGTCGTAAGCTTCGTACATGACCCAGTCATCTATCAGTAGCGATACGTCGGAGGATCCTGTGGGTACTCAGGATAGGCCGGGATGTAGTCGTAATCGGTGCCATCGACATCGCGACCGGCGTAATGCATCGATCTTGGGCGTGACCTCGCCCGCGAGGCCGCGCGAGCCCTGGTCTGAGATCGCTCAGCCCGAGGACGACGTTCTTCATAATGCTGCTGACGTCCATCCTCAATGTACCGAGGCTGGCGCTCATCAAAGTCTTCTTCGTAATCATGGTATGCCTTCTCGCTCCCGTTTCGTCCAGAGGTGATGGCGTTTCTTGAGATGTTGATCTCGGCTCCATTAGAGCACTTTAGCTTTGCTCCGTTTACTTCGAGTACGGCACCCCTGCCCTTCATCACCCGAATGGTGACGTCCTCAGGCGGCATGCCACTTGACCGCGTGGTGCGTGTTGATGCCGAGTGCCTGTAATCGCTCTCATCACGACTCTCTTCCGAGCTCTTTGTGGAACGACTGCTTCCGCCGTTTCTTTGGGCCCTGCGGAGACTTTCAGCCGTAAGCGGCATCGTATCACCACCAATGGTCTCGGTCTGGTACTGAGCGGCTTGCCGGATTTTCTCCTCGTACCCGTTCCCACGGGCAGCACTTGGTTGTAGTACTGCTCCATAATACGAGTGCCGCCGGTTATGGCGAGTGGCTACTTCCATCCTAGAATCCGGGTCTTCGTATGTTCCCGCGCTGACACTGGGTCGCCGCTGGTGCCTTGGTCTTGACTTGGAACGCGCTCGGCTTGGGGCAGGAGCAGGGGCCTGATATTCGTAAGGAGTTGGCGAAAGGGCGAACAACGCACCCGCCGCCTGGTCTTCGTCGGCATATCGTGAAGCTCGTCTGCCTGGTGTTGCCGGTGCTGGCGGTGGCCTGTGCGGGGTGGCGGACGGGTGAGCAGTAGAAGACCTGACCGGAGGAGGCATTCTTCGGGCATCTTCGTCCCTCGACGGCTTCCTGTGAGAGAGAGAGGGTCGCGGCATCGGTTTCTCGGGCTCTTCGTCGAAATCTGCCTCCCCATATTCAAGGGCGCGGGAGGTACGATAAGCCATGGCGGTTCGGGGGCGGCTCGGGCTAGTTCCAAGGCTAAGAGCAGCGAGTTGGGCATCCAGGCGTGGATCGACGGGTTGTGCAGAGAAGTAGTCCGTAGGCTGTCGACTCAGCGAGCCAGGCGTTGGGGTCGGGAATGGCTGCATGGATCCCGGTCCAGCCCATGTTGGCGGACCAGTTGGATAGGATGGAGGCATGAATTGCGGAGGATGAAGCGGGGGCCCAGGCGCAGTATAGCGAGCAGAAGGCGGAGGTGGTCGTGTTGGGCCCGTCCCGTAATAACTACCGGGCCGGGGAGCGGACGTCTGAGGGCGAGGTGGTCGAGAGGAGGATGTTGTCATAGTAGGGCTCACGCCGTAATAGGAAGCCTCGTTATCTCTTCCGGTCCTCTGGGACTCTCCCCGTCTGGGAAGATCACCAGCGGTGTTGGCATGTCGTGGAACGGGGCGTGAGGACGACATGTTTGATCTTTTGGTGCCGTGTGTCGATTTCTCGCGCTCTCTTCGCGGTGTCTTGAACGATTCACTTCTGCGGGGCTGTCGCGTCGAGTCGGAGTCAGGTTGGCCGTTCGTCACTATGGGTGACGAGTCTGACTTCTTGTGCTCTTTTCGTGGTCGGCCGGAGCTCGAGTTGTCCTTGGAGCCAACAGAGGCAGCGTAGCGGGAGGTTCCCTGAATGATATTTCCGTCGTCGTCGGCGTCTTCCACAGACGCAATTCTTGAACGGGTCGAACTCATTGGGAACGAGCAACAGCTCGAGAGTCGGTATTTAGGCCACTCGGGGAGATGGACCAAGGCAACTAAGCCTCAAGGCGGAGGCGGGCCGCAGTCAGGATATCCAGTCGCTAATGTAGGGACAGCGAGGTTAGCTTATGCTCGCGCAGTGGATGCCGACCCCAACGACAACATCAAATGACACAGTGAGTTGGGACGAAACGCACGAACCTAAGAGCGGGGGTGGTCCTGAAGCGATAACCAATTGGTGCAGGACAGGAACAGCAAGGGTGAATGAAGTGGAGACTTGAAGCGTCGGGAATCTGGGATGGAGTTAGGGCCGTTTCGTCTGATGTTCCATCAAGCGCTTGCTGTTGTTAAGTGCAGTGTTTGCTTTAAAAGAGCCGACTGTGGTGTTTCGTCGCGGTGGATTATGCCCGGTAGAAATCCAAGGAGGGGATGTCGCGGAGAGAACTGCTAAGCAACGGGAAATATTAGGAAAAAAATGTAATGGAGGAACGTGGCTGAGTGGGCAGCGACGAGTTTTATTGACTGCGGGGGTGTTAGGTAGCCTCTGTGCCTCTGACACTTTGGTCCGACTGAGGACAGGCCTGACGGGACTGGAGGGGTGCGTTCCTGCCTGCTGTGTAGCTGGGTGCTTGAATATTTCCTAGTGTAACACAATCCGCCCCTCTCAGGCTGCCATCCAGGTCTGTCTGAGCTGGGGCGGGAATCCCAGAACCGGCGACACCTCAGATGGAAAAGAAGGGAGGGGGTTGGAGGGGGGGGTGAGTGATTGTGTGTGTGCGAGTGGTTGACACAGAAACACCGCCCGCCTAAAACACTCACACTTGTATCGATAATGCAGAAATGGCGTTACCAACGGTGCTCCGGAAAAAAGCAGCTTGCCGGGACGGTAAGTGACCGGACAACAGCAGGGCTGACATTACCAGCGATTTCGCTTATCTCGATCGTTCCGGACACAGCTCCGCTGGAATTTCTCTGATCTCCGTCTACTTTTCAGTCCCTCTTGTGACTTCTGTTATTGACGCTGACAAAAGAGTCGAGGCTGAACCTCATGTCCGCTTCGATGAGTCGATGCCGAAAGATACCACGGCTGGGCGTTGTTCGGGTATCGTACCGTACAGTACGCTACTGTATGACAGGGTGTGCCTCGTGGACTCGTGGATTGTGTGCTGGAGACTGGTGGATCCCGTCCTCTGTTGTTGATCCCGTTGTGGGGGAGCCTGGGGGAGATGCTCCAGATAGTGGATCGTGGTCAACCACAACCTAAACCCTTGCGCTAAGGTGATGATCGATAATCCCACGACACTTCCGAGAATCACCTCATGCGAGTGCTCATATTCAACCCT
Source organism: Sordaria macrospora (assembly GCF_033870435.1). NCBI lineage: Eukaryota > Fungi > Ascomycota > Sordariomycetes > Sordariales > Sordariaceae > Sordaria > Sordaria macrospora. The sequence goes on along the minus strand of NC_089372.1, from coordinate 4,173,450 downwards.
CCAAGAGATGAGGCGACCGAAAAAGCAGACAGAAGGCCGAAAGTGAGAAACTTGAAGGGATTTTGTCCAGTCCCGGAATCCAGCGATGATCTTCACGCGGATGAGCAAATCGCTGCTATAAATCTTTTGGAGTAAGCCTGCAGGTTTCGGGCTGTCTTTGCAAGTTTCAATGTTGGGAATTAACGGGTGAACGGTTTATTGTTACATGAGGCTTCACTCTCCAAAGGGGTGTGGTGGGTAGACGAGTTTGAGGTTGCTCCTCCTTGAAGGAGGGTACAGTTTGGGCAATGACCCGAATGACGGGAGTGAAGAGAGGGGGCTGGTGGGTGGTTGCTCTGCGCCGATGAGAACAAGAAATTAAGCGCAAAGGGAGGGGGAAAAAAGCAAGCAGAAGAAAAAAGAGGAAAATGCGTAACGATCTCGACAATATCCCGGCATGATGGGATAGGCAGGCTGTATGAAAACATGGAGACATGATGTGCCACTCACTACAGTCCTGCTGTTGTCTTGATTATCCCATCTGTTTCTGCTTCGCCGTGTTTAATGCCCGACCTCTTCTCTTTGGGTATCAACGGCAATTTGCAGGATCACTTCAGTTCCCACCGTACCGACACAGTTGTCGACACTCTCTTCATTTTGGACCCTCAGAGCCGAGCACGACATCGTGATATGTTGGAAAATGGTTTAAACATCCCGAGGAAGGTCTGCCTGGAATGGCATCAAATTCTTGATACTGAATGTAGTCCAGGTGTGATCAATGCATCGAATGATAACCCGGCATCTTGGCTCTTGCCTAGCAAGCTTTAGATACCTTCAAGGCACCCACCGTCCGCTTTCCAGGCAGAAGGGTCGACACGGCTATTCGCGTCTACTTGGACTTCCGCTTGTTCGCTCTTGCTGAAGTCGTGAGTTCTGGAATGCGGGCTTCTGCAAGTCAATAGCCGTGCATGGTCATTTTCAGATTAGCAGTGACAAATTCGAGTCATCCAGCTTGGCGCCGGTATGTAATCTTCATATGTGTCCCAACCTCCTCACAGTCATGGTAGTGACTCTGAGCATCTATGCATTGAACCTTTAACATTCTCCGTTATCGGGTCAAGTGAGACATGGCGCCATTGAGGAACCCTGATATAAAAGCATCGATTGTCAGAATTGTCTCAAGGCAAACTCGGGAACAACAACTCGGAGATCTTTCCCACGAGCAACGCTTCGTTATGCAGCACAATGCTATGTGCTAAATCTTTCACCTTCAGATAATCTTTATCGAGGTACCTGTTTGCCTCTAAATCTCGAGTGTGCGCGCGAGTGACGCTAAGAGTCGGTTTTAGCAGGCCACACCAAATGCATAAAGACTATCAACCCCTCAAACTTCAAGTCACCCGCCCATAAAATACGGCTCCAATGCTTCAGTGTTGCCAGACTAAATAAACATGCGGCGCGGAGAGGGTGGGTTGATTGGTAGGGTGTAATACATGTGCCAGCTTCGCGCATTGTCGCATTTGCGCGGGAGAGTAGCTACATCTCATGCTGTATCGCCATGAAAGCGGCATAACACAAGAAGGAAAAAAAACTGAAGCCTCTGTTTTTTGCAACTGAAGAACAAGTGACTCAAAATCTTTGTGCCACAAGCCAAGCCATCGTGGGCGGCCATCCACATGTAACGAATTGGACAAATTCTCAAGACGCTCTCCCCTCTCTGCTCCGCATACAAGGCATTGACGCAAGTGCAAGGGTGCAGCCGAATTTCTGGTGCAGACTATGCGAATCTCTGCAAGAACGATGCGGCCGATGATGCACATAATTATTGACGTACCAGGAGACAGGGTGTTCCAGTGACATCACCCTGGATGAGATAGCAACGCCTTGATTCCTGCCAATCTGGTATCTTCAAACCCGGCGCAGATCACTCGAGTCTCAAGATCTTCTGGAAACCGTCTTTGAGCCCAAACGTGGCTGAAACATCCAACATGGAGGACGATCAGACGGCAAGCTGTGAACCAAAGAGAATACCAGTCGTCCACGCCCAGTCGAGTTGTAACGCCTTCAGCCTTCCGGGAGCACCTGACGATCACGGTATCGGGCCTTACCGACAGAAACCTGACGGAAGAGCATTGTGTCTCTCTTTGTTGCTTGTATGGAGGAATCCGCAACGCGGAGCTTCGGCCCAAACAATGGACAGTTTGCTGCCAACGGCTCAGTGCTTGATTTGCAAAGAGGAAAGCATGGGCTGACGAATGGCCTGGCCGTAGTGTTTCGTCCGAGCAGTCTCAAGACACTCCTTGCTCTGACCGAGTGATAGCTTGCGTGTCCTTCATTTTCACCTCATCTGCCAAGCCTAAAGAAAGACAAATCGGGTATAGCATGAAAACCCGTGCTGTTCACAATGATTAGCTGTATGATCTGTAACAGAACCGGGGAATGTGTATAGAAAGGTAGCCGGCTCACCAAAGCATCGACGCCCAGCCACTGGCCAGTCAGCTGTCTGAAGGGTACTGGCATCCACCTACGCGGGAGGAACCTAACACAAAATGAAACCGATGCGAAATAACGAAAACATTGGACGAGAAACGCACATAAAAAGGATATAAAGAAGCAACAGAAAAAAATAATTTCTGGGTCAAGCCTCCACGTCCAAAAAGACGGGCCGGTGGTCGGACAGGAAGACACCATCATCAAACTTGTTTGAGAGAATTCCAAACAACATCAGTTTGAACGTTGGTGGTCTCTGGACAAAGAGAAAGTCGATTGTCTTTGCCTTCTCGTCTGGCTCGCCAAAAGACGTGTATGTGATCTTGCGGTTGCCATATTTGAGTTCATCCGGGAAGACTGCAGATGCGTCTTGTAGTCCTGAGTCTGATGAGGTCAACGTCTTGTATGCCAGGTCTGTTGGGGTGCTGTTGAGGTCGCCGCCCAGAACCAGCGGAGGATCAGAGTCTCGGTTCGTTTGTCTCCATTCGGAGGCGAGTTTGAGAATGAGCTTGGAGCTTTCTTCCCTTGCAACCTGCCCTCGGTGGTCAAAATGGGTACTCATGACAATGACTCCTTTGCCTGTCGTCTTGTGCCGGAATGACCCGACGGTCACGATCCTCTCTAGGACAGCGTCCCAACCGAATGACGGCTTTTCTGGAGTCTCGGAAAGCCAATATGTTTTCCAGTCTTCACAGTCCCATTGATCCACTCGGAAAAAGATGGGCGAGAACTCGCCAGCGAGTTTGCCGTCTTTTCGACCCCGGCCAATATGACCCCACGACGGACCGAGAGAATCCTGGATATCCATAAGCTGTAAGAAGAGGACTTCTTGGAGGCAGAGGAACGTTGAGTCATGGCCAGAGGTAAGGAAGTTCAGTTGAGCACAAAGCCTTGGCCGACGCGTAGTCCATGGTTGCTCTCCGGGAACAGGGTCTTTGGTAGCGTAGCGGATGTTGAACGAAACAAATCGAATGTGGATTCGAGCAGACCTTGGGGCTGGCGATTCTGGGAGCGTCATGCTGCAGTTGAAAGCCCAAACCAAATCCTTGCTGGCGATCGAAGCTAGCGACAGTGGATGCGTTTTAGGGCTCGACGGGAGATCGCAACGGGGATCAGGGAGATTTGAATATCGGAATCACTTGGAAGGAAGTAGTAAAGATGCTATTCGGACCGAGTCTTACTGACTGGGTTGTTTCCCAACGCATGAATTTGAGGGAGAACTCTGTGGGTTTTAATGTGTTTGTTTCAAAGTTCAGGGAAGTTGGAGGTGAGGTTTGAGGTTGAAGTGGCAGTCGCGTCATGCCTGCAACACCATGCCTGCCGCAAGCCCTCGGAATCTCTTATCGATGCTTATCGGACTACATACACAAGCAAAGCACATATCTTGCACAACTATGAGTGCATCCACAACTCAGCACGTGCCATGTGTGGTGACTGATGACTGCAACATGATGCCCGGACTTTCGATCGTCAACCTCACCAATGATTTCCGTCTTCATGTCACGGCCCGGTTGGGCTGCTAGCGGTGCCGGGTTGCAGCAATCAGCAGTACAGGTTCGATAAATAGTTGCACCCTCTTTTCTCCTCGTGCGAGATCGTGTTCCTGCTTCATGACGAAGCATGACCTATCGGCGCACCTTGTTCCTCGATTTCTCGTTTATCGCTCGATTTCCATCCGAGATCATTCCAGAGGGTTTGGCCTTGGTTTCCTTCCGGTCATGATCAACACACCACAACTGCACATCATGCAGGTACCTCAGATCAGACTTGAAAACTCTTCTCTCGAGGCATGAACAACAAGACAGATATCGTGGAGTCTCGTCGTACGACCACCATCGCCAACAACCAGGGCATCGGCGCATCTGCTGGCGTGACCTTGTGGATTCCCAAGCTCCCAAGAGCTCAACCCTACCTCTACATACCTGCTGCTCCGTAGCCGGGTAGCCGTGATTCGGCAGGCCGTCCTGTGGCTAGTGACTCGGCGATGCGGCTCCGTGCCATGTCTCTGTCCATGGCTCTGAATCAACACCGAGCAAAACCTTCCAAAAATCCGGCTTATTCACCAGCCTTTACGGATTCACAGCCATCATGCTTGCGAATTGCGCAGTCATCTGGCTGCCCGAGTGGGTGCTATGAGTGCTTCCTCCTTGATTTCCTCATCTTTGGTTGACTGTCTGAGCTCAGCAACCCGGTCTTTTGCTGCGCGTGATGCCGAAAAGTCGCGGGAGCCGCGTTTCCCGCTTTCCATCACAATCCTTTTCCTGCTTTTCGATATCGAGCCATGGGCTTTTTCCTTCTATCCATTTCGTTCCAAGCTAACCAAGCGATCCCACAACCCCCTCCTGCCCCTCCTCAACCCGCCCCGTGATGCCAGGAATGGCACGCTTTACGGGAGCTTCTGGAGTCCTGTCGGGGATAGGCGATCAGAGGTCGGGGCCTGATTGGCTGCAGCGCTAAAGGAGGAGGGCGGTCGCCTTGTATTCGCCCCGCCAAATGAGACATATCGCTGGGTAGTGACACACCATGTTCACCTCACAAGGCGACGCCTCATCCTGGTTGGCACTACATCGATGACTGTGTCTGATATTGTGAGAGCGGCATGCGAGACATGCCAGCCATTTCCGGTGAGAGGGTGTGGTCCTCACCGGGTTGGTATATAGCCAAAGGCATGCTCGTTCGTGTTCAGCTCGTCAGTCTACACAGTCATCTCTTGTCAGGTTCTACAACAGCAGGAGAACGCTCATTTCTGGTAGTGTTTGGCACTCGTTTTCTGACAGATTCGTTATCTTGAGCCGGCCAAGCCAGCCCCGGGTTTCCTCTTTTGTCACCGCGTATCTTTCGGTAGCATATCTCATTTCGGTGTGGTGCAACGGTTCATATATCACAGCAGTCTCGCCTTTACTCCCCACCCCGAAGGATCATTCTCTTCACCGAAGGCCAGCACAATGCCTTCCTCTCAACCCTTTAGCCATGGAGCTCTTCGTGACTCCTGGCCACCTACTCAAATCAGAATCGACCATGGCGACTTCCACGATGTTGACCTATCCCACATCGACCAAGACCCTCTCACATACTTCCTCACGCCCACACCTGCCGCCGATGCGCTTGACGACGACGACATGGATTTCGACATGGATTTCGACGCTGGTATTGAGGACACCAAACACCCGGCGCCCATCGTGAGAAGCGTCAGCCCATCCAGCCTCGGTGGCCTCAGCCTCCCGCCCCCTCGGCCACCAACACCACCCAGGTCGTCGTCGACTCCCGAGCTCGACTTTGACGGGTACCCGACCCCTGATGACAAGGAAGACTATATGCATCTCGCGGCCGCCGCATTCAATTTGCCTGTTCTCCGCCTGAAGGACCTGACCAAGAAGCCCAAGATGAGGTCCCGTCCAAACATTAGCAGCAGCAACAGCCGCCCCAGCAGCAGACTGGACAACTACAGGGACAGTCACTCGACGACCGACTACGACCTGCCCCTGACACCTCCCTCTCCGTCTTACAGCCACTTCGCCAACCGCGGTCGACCAGTGACCCGACCTAGTCCGCGAACCGGCATGACCAGACCATTCCGTCGGTCACCGCACTCTTGGCGGGAGCCCAGCCCGGATGTTTGGGCTATCGAGGAGGAGACGGATGAGGAGCTTCACGACAGCGAGATGGGTGACAGTCACCACGCGGAGCACAAGTATGCTGGTGCTAGGAACATTGAGTCACCGTCGACGGCTTCGTCAAAGGGAAAGAAGAGGGTTCGGTTTGCGCTGCCCTTCGAGCAGTGATTCATTTCAGCTTATGTGTTTCGTTGGAGGACCTCATCTCATCACCTCCATTTTTTAATTTTTTTTCGTTCGCGCATGGTCTAAGGTTAAGATGGGAGGAATTAGGTATCGTCATTTGCATTCGGAGGGAGGTACATTTGCATTTCCTCATCATGATTTTCTTTTGGTTGGGGCTACGGCGTTGGTGGATCAGTATATCTTGTTTTCCTTATACCCTTCTGTACATTCTTTCTTGTTGGATCTTTTTGCATCTAGGGATCAATCATCGGGCGTCATTTCATGTATGGAGTACACTGCATTATTACCTAGGTATCACAACAGTATGTGGAATAACAGGGAAGAGATGGGACGTTTGTCGCCTTGAAGTCTTAATATATTGGCTGGTTATTATGGGTGTAACTGGCAAGGGTCTAATCTGTTGTCTACTTACTAAGGGAATGAAGGGATGGGGTGGAGGACATACGTTTTTAGATACATATCTGAGGTCCACACCTCGCGCGGCTATCTGTTCAATTTACTCACAATCATGTACACAACTTGGCGATATTCCTCCGCGTGTCAAGAGACCCTTTGTATACGTATTGAAAACCCATCGCCTGGACAGACGTTAAGTGAGGACTTGACTTTGCATACACAGTACATGAACAGCTCGCTCATGGAAAACTAAATTAGGTTACATCCGCCCGAACATTAACGCAGTTCAGTCTCGCAGTCGCAGTAAAGTGAGATCCACAGCAAACTATACATTGCACATGCCGTGCCGAGCGGATTGCAGTCTGCCCGACGGGAGTTGCATGTCCAGGTGGTCCTAGGACGTTGCTTTTCGGGTACGCCGACCCTATCTATACTCGGGTCGGCTCACCTATATTATCTCCGTTGTCCTTATCATGATCTCACGTAACATGCTCAGGTGAGATTGGCTGAGATTATGAGAAGTGAGGTCGAAGGGAAGAATGTTGTGCTGAGTTTATTAGAATCGAATCGCCCGTCGTGGTGGTTGCAGTTGCTGATGATGTCAGGTGCCAGAACCACAACACCCACCCCCCATGAGAGCCCAGCCCCGCTACCGTGCCGTGTAAACATCTGGTGACAAGGATGACCCACCATTTGCGATTGAGCGTGCAAGTGCAACGCGGCGTTGAAGGCCCACTTCGGAAGGAAAATGCTCACTAACTTTTGAAAGCGAAAAATAAGGGGGAAAAAGTTAGTGCAGTACTTTCATATTGGGTGAGCTTGGGTCACTGCACACGTCCGTCCTTGCGTCCAATTCCCGTCCCTCAACTCAACTCAACTTGAGCTTCTGCCCTCGTGTCGCATATCTTGAGGTTACGTACTTCGATTAGCTTGCACAAGGGACTCGAGGGATTGTTGGTGAGATATTCGACTTCCATGGCTGCTCCGGCTGCTTCCCTTGCGTTTGATGTTGGTTTCTTGGTTAACTAGGAATCAGGAAGCGAAGTCAAGGGAACTTATGTACCACTCGCTCTGAGTGGAAGCGACTGTAACAAAACGATGAACGGCACCAGCCCCCACCAAGGCAGCCCACCCTTCCCGATCTGGTGCATAATTAGATACCAGCTTCGCCAACCCGGCCGCAGGAGAAGATCAGCTTAGTTTCCAACTTCCAGACCGGCGCGGGAATGACTGCAGAAGCAAGAAGTCGGAGGGAGAAACCGGCCGATAACTGACAACATCGCGGATTGACCAAAGGGTATGAAGTGGAACTACGGCTTGTGTCTTTTCGGTTCCGGGTGTTACTGCTCTTTTTCACTTTTGGGATTCCGATTCGGATGAACTTCAATTCCATGTCGATGTCCGTTGTCCGCAACACTGCACCCATTTCGATCATTGTCATTGGCGGCCACGGGAAAAGATAACCTCATACTCAGCCACGAGGGGGATTGGTTACCCATTACGATATCTGAACGGCCTCAGCAAAACAGAAGCTCGGCTCCTAGGTCAGGCCCCTTCTTCGCCCGCCCGCTCCTTTTTTCCACAACACGCGCGCCAGCCAGCCTATGATTGTCTGAAGGTACCAACATTCGTTCACTGAACCTTCCTGTCGCACCACAGCAACTTTGCCCGTCGGCTACCTGCTCGCACTACCGAACCGCGTGGTCGACAGCTGATTGCCTCTTTACCTCAGGAACATACATACCCTTACCCTTGCCCTCTGTACGTCTGTCCTGCGGTTACCTTGACTTTGGTTTCTGTTCTTTGGGATATACCGTGTTGCGCGTGTCTTTTAGTCCCAGAGTCTAATATCACCTGCAGCCCAAGCTATTTCAGGGATCAAACCAGAGCTGAGCTGATATAGCTAGAGCAAACAGCTGCAAAGCCAGGGCTGAAGAGAGCTTGGAATTCACCAACACCACACGCCAGCCACTCTCCACCGCCTTTCGTCGCTCGTTCCTGGATTCTGGAGAACATCCACGTATTTTCCACGCAGGCTGGGCGGAGTTGGAAGCGCCTAGATCGGTGCCGCAGAAGACGCAAACACCAGGAGCTAGACCTACTGTGGTTTTGTTCCCGTTAGCCAGTGGGGCCCCTATGGGCTCTTACGATCCGACCCAAACTGGACGTCATCCCATTCACACTCAGTCATTTTCTCCTTCATCTCTTCTCGGCTGCTTCTCGCGAAACCACGGCGACCGCGGAAACGCGCATCCAGAGAACCTGACCGGCGCGCCTCGTCGACTTCTCCATGAATCACCGGTAGCGCCCTTCAAGGTTCAAGGTTGTATCTGGACCCCCAATGCGGACTACCAGCATGCGGGCTCCCTAAGGTTAGAGCGCCAATTCATCCCATCTCCACATGTCCAAAAGTCAACAAACAACATCCCCGTGGCTACCATCCATGGGCATCGCAAGATTATTACCCCTTTTGTCGCAAACAAACTGCTGACGCTGCACCCGTGATAGACAGAAGAAATGTCACCCCCAAAACCGAAACCCGACAAATCTCCATCACCACGGCCAAAGACCCCCAAGATCACCCCTACAAACTCCAAGAATGGCGCGCCGACAACCTCACCGACCAAGTCGGCCCCGGCTCCGGGCGCCACCACTCCCAAGAGTATGCCGACACCTACCAATAGCGGCCTCTCGCAACATAAAAAGAAGCCCGAGCTGAGGAAGCCCGAACCGAGTCTTCTGGGGGATTTCTTGCTCGGCCGACCATCCCCGCAGCGCATAGCCGCCCAGCGCTCAGCCTCGAAGCGCCGAAAAACCATGTCCATGGATGCCCAGAATGTTCGCGAGGAGCTACGCCAAGAGATGCGCGCCGCAGCTGTACGGAAGCTACAACAACCAGGTGGTGTTCGAGATCGCGTCAAGGCATGGCAAAAGGCGTCGCAAGCGGCCGTCAAGGCAGAGGGCCTTCCTATCCCGGTAGCAGAGGATGCACCAAGCGAACCGACCGAGTTCGCGGTTAACCTGAGCGGCGATGACGTGGATGAGGAGGACAGAATGAGAATCAAGTGGCGGCAGAAACCCAAGAAGAAGAACCCGAAAATAGTGACGGCGGAACCCAAGACTTCGACTGGGAGCGATAGCACTGCCAAGGAGAGGAAAAAGGTGTCAGGAAAATCAGCCGACGACAGGCCCGATGTTATCATCAAGGAGGCGCGACCGAGGCCCGAGTTACCGAAGAAGAGGATCATAAGCGACGACCACTGGATGAAGAAGCAACAACAAAAAGGGAAAGGGTCTGCGAAGCCACCAGTACCCGAAGCAGGCCAACCGATACCGAAAGACTTTCTCAAACGAACAGCGCAAAATCCATCGGTACAGAAGAAGATTAAAGATTGGGCTCAGAGGGTAGAACTACCACCGCCCCCACCACCGATCGCCAAGCGCCCAACGATCAAGAAGTATCGACATGCCAAGACCGGTGAGACCGTCACGGTTGAGGAAGAGGAGAGCGACGAACATCACCGTGGGGCTTTGTCGGAACCAGATATGCCTCGGAGGAAGCGCTCCTCGTCTGGTGAACGTAGGAGGGCAAGCCCAAAGCCAAGGACGGCACAGCGTACACCCGATGATGGAATCAGGGTACGTCCTTTGCAGGAACGGCGCTCCCATGATGATGGTATCAGGGTCCGCCCAGTTAAGCCCGCTCGCTCACTGCCAGACGATGGGGTCAGAGTCCGCCCTGGTCGTCCTGCCTCTGCCAACAGCAGCAGCAGGTCCACTTCTACATCAAGTCCCTCCTCTTCGTCCGGACAGACACCCAGTGATCGGCCTGGTAGCAGAACACCGCCCAGAAGGGCTTCACCTCCTCCTAGGCGTGCTTCAACCCTGCCTAAAGAAGCATCGACTTCCAAGCCAAGAGCGCGTAGTGAGCACTCGGCTGCTTCTGACGATGTGATAGAGGTTATTGTCGAACCCGAAAGCGAAACGTCATCTGCTTCGAGAAGCCCGAGTCCTCCGCCAAAGAGAAGGTTAAGAAGCCCTCCGCCTCCCAAGCGAAAGGGACCAAGAAGGAGAGGGTCTCGCGGTGGTGTGCGAAGAAAGCCGAAGCCAAGAAGCCCCAGTCCACCAACCACTGCCACGCAAACAGAAACCACAACGGATGGCAGGCGGCCGGGCGCTGACAAACCACGGCCTGCTCCTAAAGTTCATGAATCATCAGGAGAGGATTCTGACCGACACCCACCAACTGTCGCTGGCATTGACGATTTAGCAGAGATTCCATTTGGCTTCTCAGCTTTTAGTGAACTGGATCTCCCGCTGAGGGGAAATCCCGAAGGAGCACACGTCCGACAGAGTACGAAACCTAAGCCGAAACCTCAGAGGACCGATAGTCTCAAGCTAGTACCGAATGTCCTCAGGAAGGTTGTGAGCGGCGCCATGGAGAAGATGCAGGAGATGGCGCATGAGATGGCGGAACCGCCGAGGCCTCCTCCTACGGGGAACAAGCCCGCTAGGATCGAATCTTGGTTGAACAACACGGTTGACCCTTTCGTGGAGGGTATGCCTAACCTACCGCCTGTTGTGGCCCCCGAACCCCTACGAGTCTCGACCGCTGAGCGCAATTCCAAGGAGAAGTTGGTGGACAGAGGTTTGCCGGCTCATAGGGAACGGGCCCCTGAGCGCAACTCCAAGGAGAGGTTGGTCGATAGAGACTCGCGCAATTCTAAAGAGAGGCTGGTCGACAGAGACTCACGCAATTCGAAAGAGAGGTTGGTCGACAGAGAACTGCCGGCCCATAGGGAACGGACTCCTGATATTTCCAAGCGCGCTTCAGTAGAGCAGCCGCGCAGGAAAGAGAGACCTCACACTCCACCAACCCATGAAGAGCCACGGAAGGCTTCAACTCGATCGGACGATAGCGGCGTAACTCCCAAGAGGAGAAAGAGCCCTACGACTACCCATGATCCGGCGGCCGTTCTGAAAAGACGCTCGACTCCTAGGAGCCCAACATTACCACGAAGGAGTAGTGGTCCTGTTAAGAAGCCCTTCCGGGATGTTTTGAAGGAGGCCTTCAAGGGCGAATCCAGTGCGCACAAGATAGTCCCTATGGTATATCCCAGCTGCGAGACAGATGTTGAGTCTGAACCAGAGACTGAGGATGACTTCGAGTCCAGGAGAAGCCCACCGCAGCAGTGCTCCCCTGACTCGTACAAGAGAAGATCAGCATCTCCAGATCGCCCTCCCACAGCTGATTCCTATTCCTCATCCGAGCCTAGCACGCGAGGTCCCCCGCGAAGTAGACGGCCAACGAGTGGCGCTCATGATTTATCCACCATACTATCTGAGGACTCCCGCGAAGATCAGGAACCACATGGCAAGAAGGATACGGATAGCGTCTCCACTGTTTCCCAGTCCACCGTGACACAGACTCCCGAGGAGGCGTTCGGCCAGCCGACACCCCTCACCAGAGAAGCGAGTCAACAGTCACAAACCTCCCAGAGATCCCGCAAGTCTGGCAGCTTGAAGCGCCGACTTACCAAGCACTCTGATTTGGTTTCAGTACTCTCACTTCCAGACGATGGCCAAATCATCCCACCCAACCGCTCAAGGAGCATCAAGGCCTCGCGCAGCCTTCATAGAAAGCCTAGCAAGGCTAACGACGGCAGAGTAAAGGATTTGCTAGAGGAGTTTGCTGATGATGAACACTTTTATCATCGGGAACTCAAAACCTTGGTCGACGGTGTCGTCCCCGTGCTTTTGAACGAGTTTGTCCATGGCGACGATGTGGACGATGCTGATCGCAAAACGGACAGCATGGCCAAGGCTGTGGTAAATATGGGCGTCGCTCTCGAGAAGTTGTGGACTTACCATAAGCGTGCTCCTCTGCATGATATTCGCAGGCTCCTTGAATGGCTCGAGGCTGTCTCGCCAGTCTATAATAACTACCTCGACGTATGGCGATTGGGATTCCAGGATCTCATTGTCAATCTCGCACCACCAAGTGGGAGGATTGACGAGAATGATTCCCTCCTGAATGCGCTACCTCGCAACGAGGCTGGCGATGTGCTCAGCTACAACGGTGAGCGGGTAGATGTCGCGTACTTGTTGAAGCGGCCCCTGATCCGAATAAAGTGGATGTACAAGTTTCTCCGGGTAAGTTCCACTTGCACAACCATTGTCACCGCTAGCTTGGCGTGAACTGTCACTAACATGAGCGGTGTGTATGTGTAGGCGGCTGTTATGGTGATCAAGACTCCAGAAACCGAGGACTTGCTCAAATTGTACGGCAACCTCCAGGAGAAGGCCCGTACACGGCATCGTGAGGAGTTTGCTCGCATGACCGATGAGGACGCCAACAACACCGACACAACCCGTATCAGAGACCTCCGCACCCTCCGACCTCTGGACAACGTTCGGGTTGACCAGACCAGGCAAGTGGCAGCTAAAGACTCCTTTGAGATGGATCTTGACCACTCGACCGGTCAACGACTTGAGTGCCAGATCGAGCTCATGCACCGAGACAGGGTCAACGTGCCTTCCGACATGGGTGATATCCTCATCCGTGACATCAGCAACAAGGCTAAGCCATGGCTTCTTTTCCCGCCCGTTCCAAGGCAGTACATCTCGGCAAGGAAAGGCGACAGTCCCCGGAGCATGGTTGTCATGATCCGCGGTAGACACAACGGCAGCGAGTGGTACGAGCTGATCAAGCTGTCCACTACCGAAGAGGCCCAGATCACGGACTGGCTGGATATCTTGGGTAGCGATCCTATGCCTCCCCTCTCACGGCCAAAGCCCAGGATGAGCATGAGCCTCATCCAGGTCAGTTCAGCAAAAGCAGACGACCTCGACGTCCCGATTGGTGAACCAAGCGTCATTGGCGCGTCTGATGATGAATCCAAGACGCCTAGCCGATATCACAAGCGGCAAACCAGCGCTCCAGTTACCTCTTATCCGGCTCCCAGCAAACACATTCCCTACAGCGAATCAGTGGATATCTTCAGATCTCAGCCACTTACACCAGCTTACGGAATCGAGCCTGTGCCTATTCCTAAGCCTCTCAACATTAAGGGTGCAGCTCCCGTTCAACCTCCCGTTGAACTTGCTCCTACTGCTCGGGTAAAGAGGCGCACATCCTCTCCTCTCAAGCACGAGTATCATCCTTCAGACACCGACTCTGAAACTGAAGACTCTGCCCTCAGCGACTCAGAGTCTTCGTCATCCTCCAGTGATGAGCTGGATGAGAATGATGTTCCTGATACAATCCCAGGCTATAGCATCAAGCAGCCCCTGCCCCAGATCGTTGAAGAGTCCGTTGTCTCCGACAACACCATAGCGCCATTAGACTCAGCTTCTCAGGTTGGAGCGCCTCTTCCAGGCCAGCAAACACCGCGAGAGAAGCCTGTGCAGAGGTTCGTTGCATCAGTCTCGTACTGGTCCAACAGAAAGGGCATTTGGAGGGAGATCAACACAGAACCCTCCCAGATCCTGGTTTTCCCTGGTAGCATGGAGGTACACATGCTCCACGAAACCCCTGGCAACAAACAGGCATACCCTCTGCAGACCTCTGGTACGTCTGAGGTTGACATGGCAAACAGAGAGGCTGGAGGCATTGTCCCTCTCATCTGCCTCATCCTCACCCCCGTGGTCATGATCCGCCGTAGCACGGCACTTGACCTCGAGGTCCGCAGCCGCGTATCTCCCGAGTCTCGCCTGAGCAGCATCGATAGCGGCATGTTCCGCTTCCGCGCCGCGAGCCAGGATGAAGCGAAGGCCCTTTACGAGGCGGTGCACCGAAGCCGGCTGAACAATGCTAGGTACATTCAGCTTGCTGAAGAAGCACGCGTCCGTTCCTTTGGGCAACAAGTATACGACAATTCTGGCGCCGGTAGCGCCGACGGCACTGAGACCTCAAGCCGTCGGAAGGGCATCTTTGGCCGCAAGAACAGTTATCGCGCATCCACTCGCGCACCCAGCCAGCACAGCAGCGCAACCACCAGCGTCTCGGCTACCAGCTTCCTGCGTCGCTTGCTCGGTGGCGAGAACAAGTCGTTCAATATCGGCAAGTCCACTGTAGACAAGCAATCCCGTCCCGGCTCGATTGCCGGAAGCGGTACCCCAGGCGGCGGCGGCAGCCTGTACTCTAGCGGCTACTCCTCGAGTCCCGGCAACGACTCCTCAACCCCACCACGGAGCGCCTCCGCCTCCGTCTCCGGCAGCGGCAGCCACTCCCCCAGCCGCTGGAGCACCGGTCTTGCCAAGCCGTTTACACCAGGCCAACCGCTCGAAATCCGCTGCCACTTGAACGTGCAGGGCAACCGCTGGGCCGACAAGGGCGATTGCATCTTGCACATCAGCCGTCCTCCCCCCGGCGTCCGTCAGGAGCTATCGCTCTACCACGGTCTGGAGAAACGCATCATCGTGACGCACGCCACCAAGAAGGTTTCAGACAAGCCGCTCATCTTGCTTGATGCCGTGCTGGGATCCAAATCCTTCAGCATGCTGGGAACAAAGGGCATCATGTGCAGCGTCTGGGAGAACCTGCGCGACGAAGAAGGAAACGTTGGTCTAGCGCCCCGCACAGGAACGGTTGCCGGCAAGGTGACCAAGTGGTGCTTCCAGTGCAAGAGCGTGCAGCAGGCCAACTGGATCTTTGGCATCGTCACGAGCGAGGTGGAGGGGTTGATGCTCTAGGCGATGCGTCATCCCCCGAATTCGAATCCGGACCTTGAGCCAGTCTTGGAAGAGAAGCAGCAGAGCAGTAGTGGAAGTAGAAGTGGAAGTGGAAGTAACAGTGGAGGCGGTGGGAGTAGTAGTAGCAATGGCTGTTGCTACACAGCACAAGCACAGGTGGTGCGAGATCAAAGAAGAAGAGAAATGTGGAAACGAAAGTTGGACGAAAGTCCTGAAGGGAAGAGAAGAAGAGAAAAGAGAGCGGAGGAGAGGCTGAACAGGTTGATGATGATGTCTGCCGGCGCCGCGTAGTAGTGCGGAGTGCAGAGTGCAGAGTGCAGCACTGTACTATCTACAGCTGGCGACGCAGACTTTGTGGTGGAGTTTACAAGCTGGGTTTGCATCGATGCACATTAAGTGCAAGTCGGTGATGAGCGCTCCATGCATTGCATTGCGTTGGGTTTTAAACTATTTCTCTCCTATGTTTTCATAGCCTGTGTATGGCTTTTTATACCCCTTATACATATATACCTATATCCCTCTCTACACACGGCTATCAGCGAGCCCGAGGGGGGTGTATTTCTTATTCATAATCATTATTCACTATTGAGAAGACGCAACTTTCTCTCTCTCCTCTGCTCTGTTCTTGTTATCGTGGTACCTACCCAATACTTATTCCTGCTCCCTGAAGGAATTCTGCTATGTCTTCTGGAATGATATACCAAAGGAGTTTCTGGTCAGACGGCGGTAGGGGTACCTCCAACTTTAGCTCTAGTCTCAACAACAACCTACCCTGGTTGAAGTTATTCGAATGACATGACATACACAACCTGTACAGCCCAGTTAAGACTTTGTCCTCAAGCCGATATTTGTATTTTCTTGAAATGACCTGCCCCCTTCTTCACTCTGCCTCTCTTGTTATTATGCGCTCGTTCTTACCACCCCACCTTCCCACAACATCTTTTTAAAAAACTCTAGTACCTAGTCTGAGCTGGTCTAGCCCTCGCTCCCTCCTTCCGACGGGAGTCAGAGACGTCCACGCGTGACCAGTGGCATGTAACGGCAAAGGACGTTTCCATACCCGAACACTTGTAGTATAATCCCGATTCCTCCCTCAGTCAGCTCTTTAACATCCGGAGATGACGGTATGTACCATACACAGAACAAAATCACTTGTTATAAGGTCCAGGGTACTTTTACGTAAGCTGAGACTTTTCTACCCACTGTCACGGCGCTGGCGAACCACTACGTCACTAGGCTATGTTCCAAAAGGATACAAGTAACCGAAGCTGGCAATTCGGTCGCTCAAGTGGTCTTATATAGTTGTGATGGCAGTCGAGAGGCACAACTGCAAGGCTGCCATCACACCCACCGTTCCTGCCGTTCCTGCCGTTTCTTCCACCACTAACCAACAACTACTCTGCCTGCCTGCCTCTGCCTACCTGCCTGCCTGCCTGCCTTCCCTCCACTGTTCCTACCTTCCTACCTTCCTACCTTTATACCTTCATACCTTCCTACCTTCCTACCTTCATACCTTCATACCTTCATACCTTCCTACCTTCCTGCCATACGGTTGTACCTACACTATCTCCTGCATTCCATCTTGTTAGCCGGACGGCCGCCCGGTACGCTCACCCTTTTTCTCGTTTCTCTCCTTCTGCCCTTCCTAGGCAGACATGATGACATGGGACGACAAGAACACTTCCCATCCGCCCGCCCGACTGCCCCGTACCTGCCCTCCGCGGACACCATATATATGTAAACTCCCGTACCTTATCTGACCTCCCTTACCCCAACAGGGAGGCCCTGTGGCCTGGTCTTATGGCGTAGTGGTTAGGTACCGTTGGTGAATAACTTGCCCGACGTGGCGGTTTTCGTAAAGTCGCAGCTGGCGGATTGTCGTTCGTTCTACAAGCGTACCTGGGTGACTCGGTTTTTTGCTTTTGTTTCATTGGATTCTGAAAACTGCCGAGGATTTCAGAAATTTGGTTTGGAAGTTTTATTCTTGTTTCTTAGGAAGAAAAGAGGTCTTCTTTGTGCGATGTGGGAGGCGAGGCGGGAGATGGATTGAAGAAGGGTGATGTTATGTTTGCAGCGCCGACCGATCGACAGACCCACCGTGATCTCGCCTTCAACCAAGATGCTCAGTCATGCTGGGGAGTCAAAGTACAAGATAAAGTGATGAAACACGAAAATAGAACGAATAACCAGTTCCATGTACAATAACTCAGCTATTATATGATTATGGTTAAGTATTAACAGACCCTATGAGATCCTGTTGAACCATCTTGCCCTGATCTCCCTTGCCCTCTTCTGCATCGCCAGCGTGGGAAATATTATCGTAGTCCACATGATACACATATCCGACTTTGGAATCGATCAAGATCTCCAAAACGATCGAGACCATATTAACACCCAGCACATTAGCAAGGACCAGCTCAGCTCACATATACACCGCGCAAGAAAAATGTTCCAGACCATCTCTTTCTTTCGCCTGATCACTTCAAGATACTACATATCCTTCTTGTCCATCTGCGAATTTCATCATTCATGGTCTGTCCACCTATCGTCCTCTCTCCCCTCATTGTAGATCCTCCCATATCCACAAAACAGTATAATTATCGATCGAGCCGAGGTGCAATAACAACCTCGCTCATGAGATGTCAAGCCAAAACAAACGCCGCCCAATGCAACCTGTAGCCACCGCTGACGGTGCTAAGGATCCAATAACCAATTACCAAAAATCCAACGCTTTTTTTTTTTTCAGAGCCCAAGGGTAGACACATCAATGCCATACCTTGTCTCTCAAAACAACTTCAAGTCCCTGTCCAGAGAGGACCAAAAAAACCATTATCAACAGCAGTCGCTTATGCAGTTGGGTATCATGACCATCCAGTGATGTCCGTAAGGAGTGTGTATCTAAAGCTCGTCGAGTGTGTCGTCGAGATGCAAGTGTCGCAAAAAGGAATGTGTATGCAGTTGGGTATAAATGTGATTCGTCGATCCATATAAAAGGAGTGTCTATAGTTCGTTATGGGATCCAGCCGTGGGATATATAAGGAGTGTCTATGCGTCACTGAAAGGAGTATCGTTAAGGAGCGTCTTGTGCTGTCAAGTGCAGCGTCATTGCAGTCGTTAAAGGAGTGTGAGACGCATCATAATGCGTTGCAATGCTGCAAGAATATCGTCGTGTGATCGTAAAGGAGAGTGGTATGCAATCGCGTCTGTGTCGAAAAGAAAGAAAATGCTGAGAAGAGATGAACACCGGATGCCAGATTCAGTTAGATGCGATGTGCTAGGGCCTTTCGTCCTTGATGCAAGGCTGTTCATCCTTGATGTAAGGTCGTTCTTCATCCTTGATGTAAGGTCGTTCTTCCTGGACGTAAGGCCGTTCTTCTTTCACGTTCTCATTGTCCAGGTAGTTCGAGGTTATGGAAGACATCGAGATGCTGTGGCCATGGCTTGAAGGTGGTGTGAACATCATCGATGGGGTTGGCGACTCCGGGAGCGGAAGTCTGGTGGAGTATTGTCCGGAACCGAGGAACGGAGAAGGGGCGAGGCGTGGGGGACCGGGCCAAAGTACGGTAAAGTCGTCCGGAGGCGGGTAGGTGGGCGTTGAGCTTGGCATTGTGGGAGTCCTGGTGGCCATGTTAATTAAACCTTTGCCTTTCTTAAGAGCCGGACAGCGGCCGGTGTGGCGATCAAAGATCCTAGACTGTCCACACGGATTGGATTGGATGGACGAACCCGACACCATAGGGGCTGGCACCGCCCATCATGGGAGTAGCGGAGAAGCCCATGTCGTACGAGGGGTATTCGTCCGGATCACTGTAGGTGATGGAAGCCGCGTCGTTGTAGTCACCGAAGGTACTCGTAGTGGGACTGTATGCTCCATACGACGGGCTCGGGATGCTAAGGTACTGTGGTTGGCCAAAAGGTGCCGAGATCTGGAGCGGACTGGGTCCGCATTCTGGGATGACGGACAGGTTCTCGGTACTATAGCTGAAAGCTGGCCTCTCTCCGTATGGCAGGTATTCGGACGATGACGCCGCGGACAAGGGCATGGGCGAATCCCCATTGGCGTAGAAGTTGTCGAACACAGGGAAAGATGGCGTACGGACCGGCTGGTTCCACCCCATGCGAGACCGGAATTCGGAGACTGTGTCAATAGGGAAGTTCATCAACGCAAGAGGGGTTGCCAAATCACCCTCGAGTTGTCCAGAAATGTTCATGGAATGCAAGCGACGCGTAATCTCCTCAACCGGGCCAATTGTCAAACTTCCAAAGTAAGCGGCACCGATCTCAGGGAAGAGGCGCTCCATGACCAGAGCAACTGTGTAGTAGTGAGCAATGATGACCAAGGCACTGGGCGAACCATGAGTCTGTTGGAGGTACATAACGGGGAGCCAGAACAGCCACGTGCGCAGGGGTCTTAAGCGCTCAAACTGTTGGGCTACCGACAAGGTTGGGCTAACCTTGCGAGCACCCTTCAGGAAGCTGATGAGCTGAGCAACGGACTTGGTGTCCTCCCTGTTGTGCTTGAGGTGAGACTCAACCTTCTGGAGCTGCTGGAGAGTCCTCTGGAAGGCGTCCAGGTCTTCCTTGCGCGGCTGGCTGGGCTTGTGGTCAGGAGCGGGTGACGGGGGAGCGGTTGGGAACGTGCTGCTTTCGGCAATGAAATCACCGAACTGAGACTCGTGCTTCCAGGGGTCCATAGCCTCAATGACCTATTGTTTCCACGTCAGCATTCGTGCCTTTTTGTAACAGTGTACGCTCGCGGTCAGACGTACCGATGAGGTTCCCTGCATGAGCTGGGTCCAGCTTCGCCTGTAGAAGCATTTTGAGTTAGCCCCTTCCATGTCTGTGTAGCCGGAAGGCTGCAGTATATTGCTTACCAATCTGTGGCTTGCCACGACAGAACAAGAGATGCGGCAAGGATGGCGTCAGAAGTGTCCTTCGAGAAGGTCCCGATGGCTTCCTGGAGACCCTTCAAGGCAATACCCCGATGCTCATAAGCCATGTTTCCGACCAATGGACAATCGGTCAAGTATGCAATGTGCATGGCAGAGAAAGCCAACAGCGAATGCAAGACATAGTTATGGGTAGCACCAATCTTGATGATTCTAGAAAACCTGTTAGCGCCCAGTCCAGCCCAGTGTTGACGTGCCAAGTGCTAATCTTACGTCGGGATCTGCCGAGTCCACAAAGTGAAGCCGTTGGCATCAATTTCCATCATCTGATTGCTGATTGAGGCGACGTGGTGAATCAGGCGCAGCTCGTCTGTGCTGAGGTACTGAGGAGCAGGAGTCGGGTAAATGTTAAGGTTCGGGAACGGGAAGAGGCCAGTGCGCTGCCACTGTTCAATGACAGCCTCGACTTCGGGCGTCCACATAAGATCCGGCTTATCAGGAGAAGTAGATCGGTCATCAGCGACAGGAATGTCATTGTATGGGCAACGGATCTTGTGCTTGGTGCAGTTGCGGCACTGGGGAAAGCTTTCATCACAACGAATGTGGCGGCGCTTGCTGTGTGATTGTTAGAAGCAGTTCTGTACACAAATTGTCACGGGTCGAGTGAGCTTACCATGTCTCGCATCCCTTTCGGGACTTGGTGTGACTGAATAAAAAGTGTCAGTGAAAGACCACCCGAAGTCAGCGCACAAGGAAGCTTACCTGCGCCTAGGAGGACCACCGCCGGGACCAGCCATTGTGACAGTAAGATAGTTGAAAAATATTAGCGAGAGAACTACAGCAAAGGTTAGCACACATCTCCGTCAATCCAAGCACACGGACAAACGAGGCACTCACAAGAAGCAGAGACACAATGGACCCTGGGGACGTCGAAGTAGCGAACGTGATGGGCTGATGCGAGGACAGGAAGCGTAGGCTGTGCCTTATACCGAGAACAGGTACTGAGACTGCAACGTTGTCTTCCTGAAAGGTCGATCTAGAGCGAGCGTATTTCGAGGGTAGTTGTTGAACGTGAATAACCTGACAGTCAGGTGCTTTGAGCGTTGACTACCTGGAGTAGCCAATCGGTGGTGGTGCTGAGTAACTGGTTGCTTGTTCCAAGTCGTTCACAGTTGCGTCTTCTCGATAACCCTGATATCCAAGATCTTCCCTAAAATCCAGATCCAAATCTCCTCCTCTCCTTCACAGCTGGTAGCGATCGTGGGTGGTGAAAGATTTTGCTTTTTGCGTGTTTCCAAACGAAACCGGAAACCCAAAGCGAATGCGGGCGTCAGTTTGTGGCTGGTTTGAGTTTGGGCAAGTCTTAGTAGGTGTATGGCAACATCTACTTTTGATGACTTTGGGTTCTTGTCTCCTTTTTTTCTGTTTTCCGTGGATATCCAACGAGGGTGGTTGGTTAAGCGAGAGTCAGATGAATGGGGGTTGTTGTTGTTGTTGTTGTTGTTGTTGTTGTTGATACGGATCTCCTGGGCTCTCCTTTCGATTCCAGATGAGTTGTTGTTGTCGATGCCGGAGCGTTGACTGGAGCAAATGAGTCGAAGTCTTTCTTGTCGTTCTCTTTTCAAGTGGTGATGAGGCTTCAGTGTTGTTTCGCAGGGTTGAGTTGAGTAGGCGTAGCGAGGGGGGAGTTTCCTTCCAAATCTTTCCGTCTCTCCAAACCACCAAGAAAAATGAAACAAGCGAATGACAGGAGTCGACGAGGACTTCCTAGGGGTGCTAAAAGCGAATGTGGGAGGCGGAACGACAGCGGAGGACTGAGAATCAGACCTGAGGTTGATGATGTACAGTTAGTGAGATGGGTCGAAAAGGAGAGGGGGCGCGATGTGTCCGGGGGAAGCCCAAGTGTTAAATAGCGCCAGTGCGGACTGGGTCTTGGTGCCAGGCTTGGGTGCAGACGGGCATTGACGGGCGTGACGGGGGACTGCTGGGTACCACTGGCGCACTTGGCCCTGCGTGCGGACTGGTGCAGTTTCCGCGCACCTTCTATGTTCTCTTTGGGGTCATTGGGCAGAGCCGCCTGATCATTGGCTTACACGCCGGGGGTCGGCTTGTCTCTGCCACCAGTCAACCACTCCTTCCCACTGTGTGCTTCCCAGTGCTCCAGTTGCTCCAGTTGCTCCAGTTGCTCCAGTTGCTCCAGTGCTCTTTCCGTGTATCCATCGATTGTTCCCCCAACTGCCACAACGCCAAAACTGTGCCGTCATTGGCTGTTGATCCCCACCGTCTGAGCAGAGCAGAGGAGGGGACTCCGAAAGAAGAGAACCCCCAAAAATGTACCCACACACTGCTGCTCGCTGCCCTTGCACACCCAACACAATGCGACCTGAATGGGCACTGCATCGCTGCAACCACTGTCTGCACACCCACTCTGCACAATCCACTCACTGCTGCAGGCAATGAGATGGAGGTGCCCGCTGCGTGGTGGACATCAGGATCGAGGGCGAGCGCTGATGAGGAAGTATCGGTACCGCGATAGACGATGGTGCCGATGAGCATCATCAACAACAACACAGTGGAAATCAGAGAGGAGCTACAGACCGCGGACAATCGCCGCTATGCTAGGAGCTATAACCTTACTAGAGATACAGTACATTGGCACAGGTAGGGCACAAGCGCAGTTCTACAATTGTGGATGTATGTACACTATGGAGGTGATGGGTGGGATGGATGGATGATGTGCAACCGTTCGATTCTCTGTCACTGTATCCGTCTGTCACTAGCGAGTCCTCCACTCAGCGCTCTGCAGGTTGTCAGTGGTCGATGTCGGCATGACATGCCAATTCATCGACGACCAACAGAGCATCCAACGGCTCATCCGGTAGGTATGAGAGCAACTGGCATCCAAGAGAAGGGGACCACTCAAGCACAGGGCGCAGCAGACATGACGGCAACGTCAAGCATGAAGCAACAACGACAGCTCCTGGTAACCTGTCCCATCCGGTTAGCTGTACATACTCATGTAGGTATGTATGTTGACTTCTCCGGTATGATGGTCCGTCATCCTGACTTCCGATTCTCCCAAAGATATGGGACGCTTCGAACCATCTTGTTGGACTCGTCCGGCATTGAGGATGATTGATGAGTGGCCGGCCACGATTGGGACTTGCTGACAGACAGAGGAACTCGGAGCGAGAGAGCAAAATAAACATTATCACTTTCGACGAATTACCCCCGATCGGCCTGGGGAGCAACTCCACCCAAAGGCTACCTTACCTTACCTTTAACACTACGGAATAAAGGGCACAGCCGGGCGGAAACGTGTAAAGAACCATGGACCATGGAAGCGAACGGTGCGGAACTGCCATGATCATCCATCCAGTTTCTTGGGAACAAGGGTCAAAGAGATGGATCGAGATGGCGGAACAGGATCTCCTCTGATATCTTTTTTTATGTTACTCTCTCCACTCTTTGAGTGTCAGAAATGGAGATTTGAGGCTTGTTGCTGTCACGGTATTGCGGAGACGGGAGAGACACGGCAGCAGAGGAGCGAAAGGAAAAAGCAGAAGTGGAAGCAGAGGCAGGCGTTCGAAGCGAAGCGAAGCGAAGCGGAACAACGAACGGGCCATCCACCTGCAAAGAGCAAAATAGGTGAAAGAGCCGACACCGATCGAACGGGGTTGTCTTGGTGAATGGAACTCTCTCACTTCTCCATCCATTCATCCCCCGGGAACCCAGCCAGCTAAGAAGGAGGAGAGGAGAAAGGGTATCTTCTGGATCTCGCTTCTTTTCTTCTTAGGCCACTTGTTGTCGCACCATGTCATCGTCCCTGCACGTGTTGATGGTGGTGTTGGTGTTTTGTACCAAGTACTAGTAGTAAAAATGGGACTAATTTAGTGACTAGTAAAGGCAGGTAACGTAGCGTAACTTCTATTCTCTTTCTTTCTCCTAGGTGCACTTTGCGATCTCGGGGATAGGTGATCGACGGCCGAGGGACACAGTAAGGGTACTCTACAGTGTGCCTACTCTAATCATCTCAACTCGAAGCAAATGATAACGTGACAGAGCATGATTGCCATTTTTGTCCCTCCAGTGTGATGAAATTGAGGCTCATCCGGTGTAAATAACTGTCTGGGTTCTCGCTCGCTGTCGAATCTGCGGTGCGCACAGAAGTAAAACATTTGGGAACATCCTTGGCCTCATTTTCAGGGCTTATGGTGTCTGCGGTTCGTTTCCGCTGTTGTCAGGCTGCTTCACGTCCTGTCTTTCGCGAGGTCCCTGTTCGCAAGGTCCTTGGAGTTTACGGAACCATAATGAGAAAACCCTCGAGTAGCTCCGCCAGCTGGCCCGAAATTGAGGGCTCTTTCTGTCTTACCAACAACAACTCTCCATCAGCCTACCGGTGTGCAGGATCTGTACATAAAGTCTATGAGTGTGATTTGTGTCCTGGCAACGCTGTAATGAAGCAAGGTACCTACCAGCCTGTCTGCCTGGCGTCCGGCTTCATTTCGTCCCAGAACGTTGGTTCTTTGTTTCTTTCTTGTTGAACCTGTTGGTAAGCTCGGCAGCCAGTTCATGGCTTTTCCATCACCTCCGTCCGCCAAGTCCGATTCGCCGCCAAGGCCTTGGCCCAAGTTTAAGTTTGTCAAAGTGTTCCGTGATGAGGTGTGCGTCTCTGCTGTCAGGTGGTGGTTTTTCTCCGAGCTTCTGGCGCTAGTGGAGTGCAGGACGTACATTTAACAGCGGGCTTGAATCCGACTGTTGACTGCACGCACTCTGCAGAAGGAAACGGACGATACCCATACTGTGCGAGAAGATTAAGATTGATACTGTCATCCTACAGCTCCAACTAACGGCGGCGGCTTATGCTTGGTAAACTTTATCTCTCCAGGTCGGACGTCAATCTCGACTTTGTGTGCCAGAAACGCCCTCATCACCAATTGCCATGGCGTGACAATGGCCACAGAGAGGTTCTCGTTCGACCAAAACAACTCGTTTCTACTGGCCGAACATCGCTCAGGGCAGCCGACTTTGATCTATTCTGGGCCCTTTTAATCAGGCACAACAGCAGATCCGGCGGGAGCTTGCCGAGGTTTAGCTCAGGTCATGATCATCACTGAGCTACGGAACTGAAGTGGGAGCCAAGAGTCTTCTCCACCTTTTCCTGTGCGGGTTTCCTTTTTATTCTGTTGCCTTGTCCTTCGCGCCCGAGCGCTCTCAAGGTGTCATCCACATCGAGTTGGATTTGTTGTGAGTTTCTATTAAGTTCACCTTTGGGGCAAGCTGAGTAGGGCACACATGGTCTGTGCATGGTTGGTTGGCTCTTGGTTCTCTCCCGCGGATATTGAGTGATAACAGAAAGTGCAGATAACCATTACGTACCCATTCCGACAACGGTTGAGTTGACCATTTTCCCATCACAAAGGACCCTGCCTTCCTGTTCATCCCAAGCGGGAGAAGATGAGGAGGCTGGTTTAAGCTCATCTGGGGATAGCCGCCCCTGTAAGGTTCCTGGAAGAACATGTTACCTATTACTACGTGCCCCTGGGCCAATCAGAGCGCCCCCTGTACCGGAAACACAATTGAGGCGGAGCTCGCATGTTCCCATGTTAGCTCTCTTCTTTCCTCCGTCAATGATCCGTTCCAACCTTCAATGTTCCGAGGGTGGGTAGCCGACGACCTGTCTACCTACCTCTCTGGCATCGAGCAAAAGAGTTTTGGAGGGTACAGAGCGAAATGGGAAATTGTCACGGATCTGGACGTGGACGGGCACTGACCGTTTGGGATCTGG
The DNA here is from genome assembly GCF_033870435.1 of Sordaria macrospora. Classification (NCBI taxonomy): domain Eukaryota; kingdom Fungi; phylum Ascomycota; class Sordariomycetes; order Sordariales; family Sordariaceae; genus Sordaria; species Sordaria macrospora. The sequence continues at coordinate 4,147,414 of NC_089372.1, read as the reverse complement.
CCTGCATGACGCACGAACTTGACACTGACATCAACAATCTCACGGCCCTGGAGTCGGTTGGGGGCTTTGTGGTTATCATTTGAGGAGCGTCCGTCTTCCCCCCGCCTGCGCTGCACCAGAGTATAAAGCCAACGTTACTATGAGCCACTTTGGACCACTTTGGTTAAAATTGCAACCGGGCGCAGTTGGCAGTGCTGGAACTAACAGCAGTCCTTCAATTTCTTGAGTGGTCCTTGCGTGGACGAAGGGGGGCGGGGCAGCAACAACTGCCTCTCTAGTTGCCGTCGTGAGGGGAAGTTTGGGTGCTTGACGAGGTCTTTGATGGTCGCGATATCATCCTGCAGATGAGGGGGTCTGCCCTGGTCAGTTCACTTGGGAAGAAAACAGGCCAATGGGGAGTGGTAGAGGTTTAATTCGAGCCAAGCCACTCCAAGGAGTCACTTCGACGTCGATGTGTCTGTGTGACGGTGGTAGAGTGTGCTCTGCGGCAGTCTCAGGCCATCTTCATCCGCGCCACCTTCCATGTTCCTCGACAGTCGACGGTGACTTGAGAAAGTGCTCGAATGGGTTGCGTCGACTGGATTGCTAGCAAGAAGTTACGCGAAGCTCACGCCGAAGTCCTGAAGAAAGCATCGACGGGAGTTCCACCAAACAAACCCAATGAACATCAGGCAAGAGCCTCAGGCTGAGATTTGACAAGGTCCGGTCTCGGGTTGAGTTTGCTCCAAATCATCCCTTCCTCAGACCGAAGTTCATGCCTTACTTCGAAAGCGCCTTCCAAATTTCGATCCATTTGAAAGGATATTTTGGACGATAAGTCACATGTACTTGGGGGGTTCGGTTTGCCAAGGAATTTTCCCTCCCTACTCGTTAAGTAGGGGGTAGGGAAAATGTAGGACGACTTTTTAATGTGAGACAAGCTACATACAATTTTATTACAAATCTACCTTATCTTCATATTAAATTACAACATTACACATAATGATTTATCAATACAATAGTAGTTAAAGCTCATATAATTACTTAATTAAATAATAAGTAAACAAAAGAGTGAATTACATCTTTACTCATTAATTTCTAATACAAGTACGAATAGAAATACAAATACAAGTACAAATATAAGTATAAATACCTCTTTAACTACCACTTCCACTCTTACTAGTATAATATTTACAATTAACTTTTATCGTACTTTCAAGCGAAGTTACATATAAAGTCTTATAATATTCTTAATATAGTTTATAATACCACAATATAATATTTCTTAAAAGAATCGTAGCCGTAATAAACTTAATAAGATAAGAGTAAAAGGAGCGGAAACTGGAGTTAATAATAGCTTAGTTAATAGACTAACTCATATTAAGGGTTTTAATATAAATAGAAGTATAAAAAACCGGCAATAAAATTAAGGAAAGAGGAGTAAATCATCTTCTTTCTCCTTTCTATTCTCTTCGTTATTATTGTCGTTATTATATATTTCTTTTAATAACACCTTGTTCTGCCGCTCTTCAATAAATGTACTCTCTGTCACAGCGTTGGCGGACCACTACATCACTAAGCTATATTCCAAAAGGATACAAGTAACCGAAGCTGGCAATTCGGTCGCTCAAGTGGTCTTATATAGTTGTGATGGCAGTCGAGAAGCACAACTGCAAGGCTGCCATCACACTCTCATACTTGTCAAATATCGCATCTTGTCACAGGTTGACATTGGCTATATAGTGTGCATTCCGAGTTCTGCCTTGCAAGCAGAACATTGTCCTATCTTTTATAAGTTTGGCCGTCTGGGCATATGCACCCCAGCCTGTCATAGCATTAACGGTCTATATATCTAAAGCAGCAACAACGTTAGTAATGAATTCTAAGATAGGGTCTAGCTTTATGATATGAATAATTTAAGTATTAACTTAAACAGCGACTTAACTTACTGTTTCATAGAAAAATAAACGAGGAAAGGAAGATATAACAGCGGTAAGCTTAGTAGTAAAATGATTATTACTGTGATGACAGCCTTGCAGTTATGCCTCTCGACTGCTATCGCAACTATATAAAACCACTTGAGCGACCGAATTGCTAGCTTTGGTTACTTGTATCCTTTTGGAATATAGTTAAGTAATGTAGTGGTCCGCCAGCGCTGTGATAATTTCTAAAAATGATATCCATCTCCTCATTAAAGCTTTTATTTTTATATAGTAAGTAATCTTCGAAAATATAATCTTATAATTATTTATCATAATATGATACTTTTATACTCATATCTACCTAATGAAATAGTATCTCCTTTTAAATATTAAGCACATTCCCTTCGTTAATAAGGATAAAACCTTCCTCCTCCTGGAAGGCAGAACTCAGAATGCATACTATATAGCCAATGCCAACCCATGACATCAGCGCTCTCTAACACTCTCTATAATCTTATAGTTAATAACTCTAATAGTATACAATTATTTCTTCTAGTCACCTATAGCCTCTCGCTATACTTTCTTAACTGCCTCTTTACTAAGCTGAGCCTTCGAAAGACTTAAAAAGTTGCTCTCTTTAAGGATTTTATATACCCGTCTTCTTATCTTTTTATCTAAATTAGCAGCCCTCTTCCTATCTTATTAATTAATATCCTAAATCTTATTATACATTAATACAACTTCGTTACTAATAATATTAATAAATAAAAAGCTGCTACAAATAGGTAAACTAAATTAATTGGGATACTTATCTTCAACATACTTCATAGTCCTAACGGCTTTAGTAAAGCGGTTAACTTTAGAGAATATTAAAAGTAGAGTAGGATTTAATTCCTTAAGTTGCTTTATGTGATGGCAGCCTTGCAGTTGTACTTCTTGACTGCCATCGTAACTATATAAGACTACTTGAGCGACCGAACTGCTAGCTTCAGTTACTTGTATCCTTTTGGAATATAGCCTAGTGGTGTAGTGGTCCGCCAACGCCGTGACACTAACTATATTGCTCTCGACGTTTTGAAATATTTCTAATAGTAGTATAACCGTATATAATATTTATAATAGCTTTAATAATATAGAAATGTATGACAAGCTGGGGTGCATATGCCCAGACGGCCAAACCTACAAAAGATAGGACGATGTTCTGCTTGCAAAGCAGAACTCGGAATGCACACTATATAGCCAATGTCAACCTGTGACAAAATGTGCCTACTAAACTAATTGAGAGTATTTTTCCTATTCTAAGTAAAGTTTCACAGCGCTGGCGGACCACTACATCACTAAGCTATGTTCCAATAAGATATAAGTAACCGAAGCTAGCAGTTTAGTTGCTCAAGTAGTCTTATATAGTTTGTCCTGGAAGAGGCACCTGAGTACATTCTATGACAAGGTTCATATTTAAAAAAAAAACTTATTAGTAATTTAGTAAACTGTATACCCTCCTCGAAATTGTTATTAATGAACTTTTTAATAGAATTAGTCTTAAAAATTATATAAATAAATAAAAATAGACTTCCCAATTGCGTTCAAATTAGCAATAAGCGTAGTAAACTCACGGTTAGTAATATTATTAATTTCTACTAATCAGAGAACAGTCAATATCTATTTCCATACAGATTAACTAGCAAAATAATATACTAATTTACTTTAACATTCAACAAATTTTTAAATATAATAATTCCAATACGCCCACCTACTATATAACTAATTCTTATACTTATTTCATCACTATTCCAAATATCGCCTTTCTCAACTTTGTAGTTAGTAAGTACATCTTCTTATCTATTAAACCACTTGTTAACAAAGTTGTCATTCAATTCCTAAAACCTCCACCTAATATTTACAGCGTAATATATTGTAAATTTCAATTCTCAATAGTATTTTATAAACTAAACTAATTATTTACCATTAAAAGTAGCTAAAATACTCCGCAACTTGCGTAAGCAGTTCACGGCCAATATTACTATTTTGTATAAGGTGGAAAACCTTTCTTAGAAGCAAAGTATTATATACGAAACAATAGCATCTTCTTTAGCGCTTATTAATATACAAGGGCGCCCTCTCGATTGCAATAACACAACAGATTTATAAAGCTCGCGCAACAACTTAATATAGCAACTAATAGATATACGAGACTCTTTAATAATTATAACTATTTCTCTAATAGTTAGCAGCTTCAATATCCTACCTCTATCGCAAAACAGATTCGTATCTACAGTAAGCATTGAAATATATACGGACACTATAATACCTAGCGGGCGCCTTTCCTAACTCTTCAAAATACTTATCAAAGCTAATAGGTACTACAATATAATAAATTAATAATTAAAAACTTCTTTATTAATTCATAGATATATAAACGACTTACTACTTACAAATTCACAGCAAAAGCAATCAAATAACAACATATTATATTACGAAGCGAGGTCTAAAATCATAATGCAAATAAACAATTTTGCAGAGCGCTAATAGGAGATTTGACATAGTATCAACCGGGCTTGTCCCAAATTAAAAAGTTGTTCCACATTTCCCCTAACCCCTACTTAACGAGTAAGGGAAGAAAATTCCTTGGCAAACCCAACCCCCCAAGTACCTACTGTAGCGGGGCAGTCCTGATTGATGTCATCATGGCACCAGGATCATCATTGAAGGCGAACGGATGAACACTGTACAGTTCCTTCCCTTTATAGTATGAACTTCCTAACGCGCACGGAAGGAATCGCCAGGGCACCCCATTTCCCTTGGGCTCCCAAGCTACCGGCCCTACCGGCACACAGACGAGCGCGCACAAATTCAAACGCAGAATTTCCCCCGAGGCGGCACAGAGACAAAAAGTTGGGGTTTCTGCCAGATCTGCCTGTAAAAACCCTTCTCGTCAGATGTTCATTTTTTCACGCAAGACAAGATCAGCTACTGTCCACCCACCTGTCCACTTGGCCGAGGACCAACTTGCCGATTATCGCCAGCAAGGTGGAGAAGGTACAAGAGGTTCATATATTCTAAATAATCGATACCATTATATGTGAGCGCGAGCACCGACAGAGCGTAGCGTTTCTGGGATGCCAGGAAATACCAACAAGTCCTCCCATGTTGGTGATCGGTACCCCTCCGCGCCGTCCTCCGCGAAAAGACTCCTCCTACACCGGCAGCAACGCAGCGCTATGCATGCGTACCTAGGCGAGGCAGAGAAATATACCTCCCGGCTCCCTACCCTGAGTTCCGGGGCAACGAACGGAACGGACACAGTACGGGTTGTCAAAGTCTCTGGCACTCTGTCAGTTACATGTAGAGGTGTGTACTATCGCAAACCCCGACCTCGTAACGGACCGTTCGGCTGTGCCATGATTCGAAATTCTCTCGCGGAGCCGCCCGTTGCCCGTGAGCCTCCCGAGGTCAGACATTCCGCTACGGGACAGTACGGGATCAGACACGGCCGTGAAAACTCCACTTCTCTGCTCTCGGCTCTCCATTGTTCGAGTGAAACAAAAAAAGCATCCGCCTCTGCTTTTCTCCGTCTTCGAACGTTGTGGTGAGCCGCAGATATCCATGCATCATGGACCAAGTGATGGAGCCTCAACTCGACGGTCCACCGTTGACGGGCAGTGGAGGCCGGTGGTCCCGATGGAGGATAGTGGAGTGGCAGCATCGAAAGAAAACATGTCGAGGGTACGTACAGAGTCGCAACTGATACTCTCGCGACGGACAGGTATACCCAGTTGAAGAAACTTAAGCGAACCGTGACCCACGGCACCACCGAAAAAAGAAGATTTTTATCGAGCCCCATCACTGTCGGCAGGACACGATTGTCTGCATGTCAATGGCTTGACTACAAGCGACAGATGGTGGTGGATGGGATGGACGGACAATGAGTCGAACATGATCTTCTGTAATGAGTAAGTTTGAGCTTTGCCCTCACCCCATGGTTATCGTGCCCGAAGTCCCGAACGAAGCGATGATGATGCAAAAGTTAATAGCCCTTGTCCATTGCTTTTGGTTGAGAAACTAACAGTTGGCGCGCGGGGGCATCTGGTTGGATGAAACAATCGTTTCTCGTGTCCATTTTTGGATACTTGCCTGCCGTCTCGAGCCCCTGCAACTCCTTCCTTCTCACCTCCTGACTGGCCTTCGGAGCTTGGCGGCCAGGGCATGATGCATCGTCATTGCCGTGAGGCTCGGTTTGATCAATCTGGGGCACGCCAACGACAACGACGGCAACACTACTGCATACCAGGTCCCCTTCTTTCACTGACCAGTCCTCCAGTGAGGGTTTTCCATCGCGAACAAGCTCGCCATGTGACATTTTGTCACTACACATGCATGCCATGGAGTGGCTGACAACACCCCAGAGAAGGCAGAACCTGTTGTGACATGTGTTGGCTAGTGCCCTTGACATGTGCTGCTACAAGCGCAGACCTCAACGTTTCTATCCTCACTCTTGTCTGGGCTTGTCTTGTCTGGGTCGAGAAGTGGTCAACCTGGGTTCGGTTGCGATGAAGTTCATCTCGCTCCCTGGTCCTATCAGGCCTTGGCCTTGCTCTCTTGTTCTTTCATGGGATTTTCGGAGCCAACGGCAGGCCAGCCTGCAAAAGTTCATGGACACCTCAGGTGGTGTGCAGGTGTGCTAGCCTCCTCGTCCACGCCGTCGACGCCATCCACGCCCGTCCCACGTTCACCCATGGGTTTGTCCTAGGGTTTGTCCCCTAAGTATGCCGCTTGACTGCCTTGGGCGTAGTCAGTTTCTATTCTTAAAGTTAACCTTCTTTGCCCTTCTTAGCTTGCTCCACTTGGCTGCTGCCACATCCGACCGAGAAACAACCGGCTCAGCCACTCAGAGGTGAGGAAGCAGAAAACACACTGCTAGCCCTAAAGCCACTCACCAGCAACCCCTAAATATTAGGCCGTCTTACAGGCTTCCCAGTCTCACTCCCGTCATCAAATGACTTCTTTCCCCAGATCTCTCTCTGCCAACAGACACAGATTCGCAATCTCGAATGCATTGCGCAAAGCCCCAACTCCTTATTTCCGAGCACGAAATACCATACCAACAAGTTTGTCGTCTCCTTTTCCCAACGACCCATCGGCCGCTTTAGGATTAGCAGGCCGCAATTGTCAAGAGCTCCGATACAACGTTCCACTTCAGTCATTGCCCGCGACTTCCGCCAACAAACCTCTTTTCATCATTGTTTGACTGTCGAGACCGTTTTGGCTGGCCATACAAGCCATATTTTGTGCTTTTGACCATTCAAGTTCCATTTCCACCATCCATCTCATACGTCAGGCTGCAGCCAGCATGGAAGCAATGAGAAGCCAATTTCTTCAGTCCACGCTCTACCCAACCTTTTCCATTCTCATCGACACTTGCCCACCACCAGATGCACCCCGCGACAAAGCTCAACTGGTCCTGTCGTGTGTCGTTGGACAAGTGACAGCAAGGTCAACGGACTGCACCTTTTGTTCCCGAGTTCCTACTTTGGCAATTGTAGATCCCAGACTCCCGGGGGCGGTGAGCCATTTGCAGAGCTGTTGTGCAGGTGAAGGACACGCACAGATGCGAATCACTCGGTACATCAGAAGATGGTTTCGCAGCAGTAGCTTCGGTCCCTACCCCTACCCTACAATGTCGGTTCTGATACCATTCACGGTGTTCACCCGTACCCCGGTCCCTTCCCCCCAATCCTTGAGAGATGCGAGTGCGCAAAGTCTGTTATCGGGGTGAAACCGTCTTCAACATCCACGTGCGCGCGGATCTCGCGGCTATCCTCACGAATTACTGCAACAGGCCGAGGGCAAACCCTCAAAAAAGCAGGCAAATCCCTAGTTCGCTCACTGTCTCCTGCGCCTCAATATCTACCGTGTGCTGTTGGCCTGGAACTAATTTTAGTCACATCCCATTCAGGGAACCCTTGGGGTCATCTCCCGCTTGCCATTGGCAATGTGGCTGAGTTGAGCCACTCAACCACCATAATCGTGATAGGTGAGGTGACAACTACATTGCTGTGATCACCATCCTTTCCTATCTGGGCTCCAAGGATTATCATTATCAGCTCTGAAAACGCTCTTCTTCGACGAGATCACGGGAACATCATAGCATCCTCATCCGACTGAGCATGCATCAATGCCAGGCACAGCATTATAGACGGTAGATATACTGTTACCTCAACCACTTCCGTCCTTCCAGGCCATGCCGCTAATAAATACACAGCATGTTGGCCACACAGAACGAAGCTGCACGGGTATTCTGTGCATTACACGTACATCACAGCCATGCGTTTGTGGAACCTCAAAGCGCGGTGAGAGACGGGACGAGACCATCGAGAAGGCCAGCTCAAGTCACACGGGGGCTGCCTCCTTCACCATGCGTTTTCACACCCGACACAATGGGTATCTCTCTATGCCTGGAGTATTTCCCGATCCTTCGGCACCTACCCATCACTGTCGAGTGACTGTTCAGGGCAGGCACAGGAGGGATGAAATACCCCGATGTCTGTTCCCGTTGCCTTGCTATTTGCTCCTGGGATGAGTGGCTGGGTTTTGCATCAAACATAATTCGTTTTCCAGGGAAAAGATCACAACAGTATCTTGGTGGACACTGAGATTTCCTTCTCTGGGTCGAACAGACGCTGTGTCTTGAGGATTCACTGCTTTTCTCCTCGTCTGATAATATGTCCTGAGAAGGTATATTGTTCGAGGCGGATAGATCCGGTGACGTTTGCCCTGCGTGGTCCCCTGCCGGCTCATTCAACAGCTTGGGTCACATGCGGATTGCCTCATGCCATGATCTCCCGTACCGTCGGGGTTGGCAGGGTAGTCACTTCCCAACCTCGAGCAAACAATCAGCAATTTATGTGCAAGAACTCAGATTGCAGCCAGCAAACAAGGGGATTCTGGTATCTGACTCGGCAACGAGGCAAGGCTGACACTCAGCAAAGATATGCAATCATTTATGGAAGGCCCAAACAGGGAGAAAGCGTCTGGAAAAGGAAACAAAGTGTTGGCAAGACGGCCTGAAAGATGCAAAACGTGTACAGCACCAACAACTAAATCCGGGCTCTAACAACTTCCTTTCTCTCGGCAGTGCCAATCTGTTGGGTCAGCACCAACCTCTTCTGCTTCCTTCCTGTCCTTTGTGTTTCGTTGACAAGTCATTTCTGTATTCATCCATCCCAGTCAAACTGCCGGCTCGCTCAAAAGCTTTTTATCTTCTTGTCACACTGTTTCCCCACGTAATACCACTCTGCGGCTGTAGGCTGACTCTCGACTGCTAAGTTTGACAGGCGAGAGCTTTCCTTCTGGCTGGTAGTTTCATCAATCGGCAGATCGAGTTATCTCGCGCGAGACTCCTTGTAATGGAGCCGATTAACTGCTATGGACCATCTCGGACATCTGATAGCCGAGAGTTTGTCCCCCCGACGAGAAAGATTTACTGGCCGATAAACGATACCTCTGACTCCATTTGATCGCGATAAGTCTTTGAAAATCCTTGGTCTCCATCTCCATGTCCGATTCCGTCACTCCCTTGCTTCATCTCCATAGTATTTTTCCCCGTTGAGCATTTTTTTGCTTGCCACTCATCGAAGAGGCTATGACATGGCCCGGCATGGCATGGTGTAGGTAGTGGCAGTTACTCATCCGTCTGCCTCAACTCCAATCCCTCGCTCCACCAGAACTCCCCTCCCCACATTGCAACATCTCGTATTCCGTTACACTAAGGCAAAGACTAAAAAGTAACCCATCAAGGTTCCATAGGTCCATCGGTGGTGGTCCATTCCATGGTGCTCGGGCAGCTATCCTATTCAAGCGCCTCGCAGGGAATCACTACATGGGAGACCAACCTGGACTTTCTGACAAGGTAGTCCCCTGCGTGGGTTGAAGCGGAATGAAAGGGTGAGGTTGGGGAAGAATATCCCAAAACGTACAATGTAGCCGACGACAGAAACGGCGATCAGGAAGGAGTGACTCCTTAGTCCTTACTCATCGCCAGGGTCACCGTCTCCGTCATCCTCACTGCTGTCAGCGCTGTCCTTGTCGCCCGTCGCTGCCGCGTTTCCGTTTAGATCCGACTGTGGTATGTACCAAGCTGTGAGGACATGAACCTGTCTACTACTCACACGAATTACCTAGTCACTCAACGACCACTGGACAGACGGTCATCGTTTACGCCCTCCTTAAGGCCTCTGCAACAAGTAGCATTGATAAGGACATGACTTCTACCTGGGAGCCACAGCAGTGGTCAAGACCAGCAAAGAGAAACGAAGAAAAGGTTGCCCGGCCACACCTCTCGCAGTTCGCCTTCAGCACCAGCTTCAAGGTCCCTCATCCTCACCCCGGTCCTTGCCCTTGTCCATGTCCTGGTCGCCTCCGGCGCCGGGCGCGACGGTACTGCGGTAAGTGGACGCCCCGGCCCGAGAGAACCAGCCAACGGGGTCAAGTTGCGAAAAGTCTCATGTTCCACTGTACTACTGTACAACACTTACTCAGGCTCAGATCATGCTCTGTGTTCTGTCTGGTATACGTGGCTGCTCCCGGGGACACAAGTTCGGTTCGATGAGAAAAAAGCTGTGTTTTCGGTCTGGTGTCAACCGAGGTTATAAGCAGGTCGGGCCAGGTCGGGTTTGTTTAGGCCTAGAGAATGAGTGGATGAGTGAGTGGACAATGATGTGGTTCGAGCTGCACGATTGCCCTGCTGTATGTAGTTCAGATCGCCAACTCGGTGGACTGACAGTGATGATGATTTGTACATACACTCAACTTGACTGGAGCGGGTGGCCAAGTGGCGTGGGGGGGGGGGGGGGGGGGGGGGGGGGGGGGGGGGGGGGGTTTGAGTTTGGAGAACTTGGAAGCCTAACGAATGGAGAGGGGAGAGAGATTAGGTAGGTAGTTATGGCGCTATGCCATGTGTTCGATGAAAAAGTTTTTCTTCTTGTTGTACTACATGTGTTACAGGAAGAATTAGAGCCTTTAGAGTGCGGTGTGCGCGTGATCGGAGGGAGTGTCTCCTTCCGTTGTGTCGGATGGGAAGGAACTACCTCCACTGACTTTGGCTAACAGAGGAGCAGTTCGAAAAGCTGGTAGGTTAGGTAAGGAGGAAAAAGTTCACACTGAAGGAAGTCACGGGGAACTTACACAGCTGAAGCCCTCATACTCATCTACACGGTGAAACCTCCACCAGATTCAGTTTCTCAATGGGGCCAACTAGCTTCCAGAACAGAAAGAACGTGACAACTTGAACCCGGGCTGATGTTTCGCTCCTTTCAGGTCTCTCCATTGGGCCTTCCCTCTCACATTGGCATAACCATCGCCCGGCTCCTGTCTTCTGAGACTACCAAGACGGGTCCTTACCTCCATTGACCAACTCCATGACCGCCACCTCGGTCGCTCCTGCCCTATGGTTTCTGCCCGCTTAATCTTCTCCCAAGCGCGCCCCCTAGGTACCTACCTGCCTCATGCAGGCAACATACCTTCATTTCACCACCTAAATGGACCAAGGACTAGCATGTGACCGCTTTGAAGCGCGAGTCTCAGCCGGGGAGGCGGAAAAAGTGAGTCGTGTAGTGTAGCACGAGAAGCACATTAAGATAGGTAGAGATAGAAGGGACACGTTCGTTGTTACACATTTCACCGACTCCAAGTTACCTAGATGCCAGAGGCAGACCCTCAGGTCGCTCCTTCCCCAGACTTGTAGTCAGTCGGGGAGAGATTACAAAACAGGAGCAATGGAGAGCAAAGCCAAGGAGTAAGAGGTAAGGCTTCTCGGTCGTCCTTGTCTCGAGCTTCTTTTTTTACAAAGTCCAGTGCCAGGTCAAGTCCAAGTTCAAGTCCGGAAGAAAAGGAGAAACACAAGTGGAACATTGAGACTGAAACAGTGGGAGGAAAGGTGGAAGGAGAAGTGAAAGTGGAAAGTGGAATAGCAAAGAACCAATTTCATTGGCTAGATCACTCATCATTTTCATCTTTCACCCAGATGTTTCTGTTAGATGAATGCAAGGCTGACTCGGCTGTAAGAATGAACGGACTTGGATGTTATTGTTCCAAAATGAATACCGACCGGTCGACCGGCACGGTCCCGACCTCGGAACCTCAATCCTGACTACCTTAAATCGGTGATGATGCTTTCGGGCCGTTGGTAGTTGGTAGCCTGGCAGGCCTGTACAATGTATGGTATGTTTTCGTCAGCTACCAAGTACCCCGTCTATTAGAATAGATTACCGTCACTCCGTCCATTCAAACAATGAAGCAGACGTACCGGGACAAGCAGCAAACAATCCATCCCCCTTGAACGCCCTACCTTAGCTACCCTGAAACCTGGAAACGCAACCCGGACTGTGACAGCGGACAATGGGAATACCGCGTGGTTGGTTGTTGGGTCATCCTACCTCTACTCGGGACTTCGGACTCCACACTCCAGACCGCAAACGCCAGTCGTCTGGTACATACATACCTGTTAGCATTCAACAAGCGTAAATTAATATCCCGGCCTGGTGGTTGGGTCATTCGGGGATAACAAACTGGGTCAGGAAGAGTTTGAGGCCAGGCTGCTATTCTATTTGATTAGAACAAGGACGCAAAACCGAGAACGCAAACCGCAGATACGACCGAATCGAAAATTTGACAAGAAGGGAAGAAGAAAAGGACAAAGAACGGAAAAAGGTCGGCCAAGAAATACCAAAAAAGAAAAGAAAAAAAAAAAGGATTAAGCTTCTGACACGCGAGAACCATGCATTTGAGAATCTCATTCCATTAGCAGCAGGCTATACACGTTCCGTTCATGGTGCCATCGAGATGAGGCTGTGTTGAAGGGTACATGTATCTCAACCGCACCGTATAAGTCACTCACCCACTATTAATAAACCTCAGGGGCGGGAAAGGGAACCAACAGACCGCGATTGACAGTCCGTCACAAAAACGCTCGAAAGTATTCACACAAAGCACAAAGCAACGCCACAATCAAACACCCAAATCCCAAAAGTCGGTCGATGATCGAACTGACCAGAGAGGCATGCAATACAACGTTGCCGTGGTACCGGTATGTGCTCCCTTTCTTTCCAGTGTGGCGGGCTCCTTACTTACTGTACAATATGCTGATGAGTCGGTTGGTGCTCACCTATGTTGCCGCCTTGCCGCCAACTCGCACTTGCTGTTGTTCCCAACCGCACGCAGCCTTAATTAGGTTGTTACACAAGACCATAACCGCGGGACAGATGCTCCTTCTTTGTCTTGCCGTCCAGTGTAACTAACTGCTTCTTCTCATGGATCGAAAAGCCAAGTCAAATTTCACACACACACAAGAACCATTTGAGAGTACTTAACCACCCTCCGACAGCGGAAGATGTTAATGTTTCTATGGAAAAGAAAAAATAACACCAAAAAAAGATGCCGCTGCTGTTGTCATGCACCACAGAAGAAACCAACAAGAGAGAAAATTCGATCCATCACCTGCCAACGCTGCATCCCTTGTAGGAAGCTGCGGCCTGTTGTTACCGTTCGTTAAGGATCAAATAGGCAAGAGAGAGATGTCGTGTGCTTCCGGGTTTGGGAGAGGCAAGTAAGTGTCCTAGGATTAAATACCCGTGAAGAAGGTAGCTGGGCTTTGCCAAAGAGTCACTAACCCACGTGAAACGCGCGTGTGGGAGGGGAGATGAAGTAAGAATGCGGTACGAAAATGACAGTATATCTACCTCACGAGGTTGTTTTCTTATCCAAGCGACCCAATTACCCGATAACCAGTTCACTCTTGAACTACTTCGAGAACGAACTCTCTCTTCTTGCCATTTTTTGCTTGCCCAAGAGTTCCCATATCCATAGCTGTCTACCTAATCTAACTAAGCTACCTATCTAAATGAAGTGAACATCATCACCCATAACACATATCCATCCTCCCATAGCATTCTCAATATACTGCCACGGTCCTTTCCTATCACTGCTTTTGTAGTGCCGTATCATACCCTAAACATAGTCTGATGTCGAATAGTTTTTCTCGCATCTTGTGAGGCCCTAGGTCCTTTCGACGCTTTCTTCTTGACTCCAGAATTCTGCTCGGTCAGCTTACAACTTTTGTTTCCAATCCAAACGAAAATCCGGTATCGTCTCCACATCACCGGAGCCAGTTTTTTCCCATATCATTGCCTTTGAGGTACACCGCGGTCTTCAGCTCTCCTTCAGACACCACTTCAACTGGAGATTCATCTTTTTCCCGCACATCTCAGCTTTGTACTTTACATTGCCCAATGATCGCGTAGAGCACCGTACCGAACACGATTTGGGTATGTCAATGGCCTCTCGCACTTCAAAGGTTACTTCGTCACCAGCTCAACAGCGCAAGGTGTCAATTACTGTCCGCACTTATGCCATCCCGTTCTTTGGTTGATACCACCCTCGACTGGAACAACTTCGCCCTAAAACTGTGCGCAGACCGCTGATGGCGTATATCATTGGAAACAGGACACTGTTCAAGGCGTTCAATCATATCGTATCATGTGGCGTGGCGTGGCCGTTGCATCTGGACGTCATGATTCAGGGAAAACTGTTTGTTCGAGGAAGGGGACCATGGATATATTTGCAGTAATGACCAAACAGTGGACAGTTCTTCGAGGTAGGTATAGTGTGGGTACAGGCTTGGTTCAGACGCGGTGGCTCAAAGTGATCAGCTCAAGCTCAGAGGATGAAGAGCTTCTGGAGCAGCTCGAGGTCCTTGGCTTCCATTTGCATAAGGAAGTTGGCGAATCCCGGAATGATTTGCTTATAGACATTGATAACCTGCGTGAAGAAAACATGAAGTTAGCATAGGTCGGGTTATGGGGTTCTCGGGTTGAGACTTACTTTTTGAAAGGCGTCATGCAACTCTGCCACAGCAGGCTTCTGCAGGGTGAGCTCCTGGTAGTTGGCAATTGTGCTAAAGTAGTGCAGTAAAACGCTCTCCATAGCCTGGGGGTTGCGAGTAACCACTTCAGTAAAGCCCCGGAGTGCTGTGGCCTTCTCTTCAGAAGGATCAACATCGTCCATTGTGTCGAGGAACTCCTCAGCGAAATTGCCAAGATGTGGTGCCACAAGTTCGGCGTTGGCAAGTCCTAACCTGCCCAAGGCAATGGCAGCGTTTTCGCCAACACCTCCGGGTACTCTGGGGTTGGAGAGGATGTCAACGCATCGCGAGAGGAGCTGAGGCACAAATGGCGCCATTCCTGCCTTGTACTGAAGAGCAATCTCACCAACACTCCAGCAGGCGTTGTTGATAACGCTGAAGCTGTTGTCGACCTCCTCATCCAGGATAGTCTCCATATCCAAGCGCTTGATCACAACCGGCATGATGTTGGGCAGGAAAGGCTTGAGCTGTTCGAAGACGTACTTGGCACAGTCACCGAGGAGAGCGTATGCCGATTGCTGAACTGCATCAGATTGATCCCCCATGCACAGAGCCATTAGCTCGAAGAATGTTGGCTGAGCGTTGGCAACAAGCTTTGAAGCCTTGTCGTTGTCCAGGCCTTGGATGATGGCACTCAGAAGATCGAGGCTGGTGACCAGGAAATCCTCATCAGGTTGATCAAGGTCAGGGTTGGTCTTGGCCTTCATGGCCTGCTCCAGGTTTTGGTGGATGATTCTGATACACCTGGCAAAGATAGGCTCGGCGTAAGGGGCGAAGGCATCGCCAAGGGCCATGGCAACGTAGGAAAGGCACTCGAGCAAGGGGAAAAGCTCCCGAGACTCATCGCCCACCTTCTGCCATCTGTCGAGCAGGACTGGCATCAACTGGCTGCTAAGCTCAGGCCTAGCCAGGACGGGGCCGATGTGCTCAGCCAGCGTTTGAACGCAGTCGTAGAGAACCCACATATTCTTATCCTTGTACTTGCCGAAGCATCGGATGTATTGCTGGATGATGGGTCCGCAGTAAGGCTCGAGCGCCTTGCCTGCCTTCTCTTCTAGGTTCGCCATGGCGGAGGCACCAGCCTCCTGGACGTTCTTGTTCTTGTCAAGCATCTTCTTGAGAATTCCGTCCATCATAGGCAGGAAGTATCTTTCCTTTTCTGCCGGATCCGTAAGGCCAACCGCCCACGCCGAGTATCGGCCAAGGGTCCAGCAGGTAATCTGGCGAACCACCGGCTCTTCGTCGTCGAGGAGACTGATAAGATAAGGCACCAGTTCTCGAAGGTGGGGAACGACCACGTCCATGCAGCCATCAGCAACAGCACCAAGGGCGAGCACAGCCGCTTCTCTATAGGACCAGTCCGCGTGCTTGAGGTTGCTCTGCAAATAGGGTAGGATAGCGGTGAAGACTGGTCCGCCAAAGTCGCGAGCAAATACATCAAGTGCTGCCGCCGAGCACTTGCGGAGAGTCCACTTCTCATCGGGGTTCTCATCTCCCTCGGACTCGTCGTCGTCGATTTCGCCATCTTCCAGGTCGTCGTCGTCTTCCTCCATGCTCGCCACCTTCTCGAAAGCGTTTCCGTTCTTCGCCATGTCAGACGCCGTGTTTCCGTTAGCAGCACGGGTCAGCTTCTTCTTGGCGAACTGTGGCTTAATGTCCTCCTCCCTATCATCTTCGTCCTCGTCGTCTGAAGCACCTCCAAGTATGGCAATATCCTCAGGACTATAGACCATGCACTCTAAAAGTACGGGGATGATGTCTGTGATGTACGGCTGCAGGGCCTGCCACAGGTTGTCGTGCTCTCCGACAGTCAGCCAGAACTCAGCAGCCTCAGTGGCGAGATCCTCGTCGTCGCCCTTTTGTTGAGAGATTATGTACTTGGCCAGACCTTCGATATGTGGCAGAAGCTTGTCCGGGCGGGTTTCCACCAGGTTCACAAAAGCACGACAGACCTGTTTCCGAACATCGATTGAAGGGTCTTCAGCCAGAGCAAAGAGGTGCTGTAGAAGGTCATCTATCGAGTTCAGCATGGCCTGCGACTTCCTAGGGGTGAACACATTGATGGCTGTGAGAGCATGGGCGCGGACTTTGGGAATCGTGCTCCGGGTCGCCTGGATGAGCTTGGGAAGGAGGAAGTTGATAGGTCTTTGGCCGTTGTGTTCCCTTTCCAGCATCTTGGCATTGTCTTCGCAGATCTTTGCCATGGCGGCCATAGCTCCCTCCTGCGCCTCGGGCGTTACCTGACCAGACTCGTTGGTCAACATCTTGAGCAACTCCGGCAGAAACTCGGGCCAGCCGTAGATTCCTCCCCTGTTGATCAGCTCAGTCGCAAGGGTGCCTGCGTGACTGCGGATCTGTGAGTTCTTGTCCTGAAGCCCCAAGGGGACGGCCAACTTGACGAGAGCCAAGCTCTGTTCTGGAATCTTGTCATAGCTGTTCTTGATGTTGTTTTTCAACATCAGCGCGGCGGCACAGCGCACCATATGCCAGTCCGAGGCGGTCGCTGGAAAGACCGGGGGTGGTTCCGAGCTCGAGATAATGAGGGCCAAGTAGTTGTTAATATCGGGCGACGCTTTTGCTTGGTTAAGCATCTGGTTGATGGATACAAGTTAGAATCTCTGTCTTGGGGGCAATACTCGAGCAAAGTCCACCTAGCCACCGAGGGATGTCAACTCACGATTTCAGCCTGCTTCTGGGCCGACTTGTTGAAAGCGCTGAGGGAGTCCTTCAGACATTGTGCCAACGTCTTCAGGTTTTCTCCATTCGGTTGCCAAGCCATGGTGATGGTTGGGGTTCAAGTCACACAGGCGCGTGACGTCGACGATGTGTTGTGTTGGTGGTGGCAGCGGTTGGTGAGTTCTCAAACTTTGATATCTCGTAGCTGACGAGAACTAGAACGCTGATGTGGCCGATACCGGTTGAAGTGCTGAAGAGTCGAGCGCAAGATCGGGAGGCGCAAAAAAAGGGTAGCCGACTCGGATGAACTCTTTGTCAATGCAAGTTG
Organism: Sordaria macrospora; assembly: GCF_033870435.1. Lineage (NCBI taxonomy): Eukaryota > Fungi > Ascomycota > Sordariomycetes > Sordariales > Sordariaceae > Sordaria > Sordaria macrospora. Next base: position 4,129,596 of record NC_089372.1, on the reverse strand, counting down.
TGTAAGAGACGCCGGGTCACCACAGCGCAGCCTTCAAGCCAGAGCTTCTCTTGAAAGTTCGTTTAGTTGGAGCTGGTCATGGGTAGTCGCATCTGGCAGGCCGACGGGTAGCAAGAGGAGCGGACAATAATCGGCAGTTTGTCCTCGGGAAGGAAGCAGGGTGTTGTTTCGCGATGGAAGATATCCAGGAGCAATTGCCAGACAGCACTGGATGGTGGTCGTGGGTGGGCGGCGGGCAAGGCTCGAGCAGGGCAATGTTTAATGTGGGGTGCAAGTGGGGCCTTGGCTGGCCTCTATTTTTTGCTGTGGCCGTCAAGTTTCGAGGGGAAGGGGAAACTTTGTTGAAGACCAGTGCCCGGGCCCTGCACATCTGCACTGACACTCGGAGTGCGGTGCAGATGCCAAGCCTCCCGTCTGCTAATGTAGGAGATGCAGGCCTGTCAAGAAATGGTGGCAGGTGTGGTCACTGGCTCTGTGTGGGCGGTCGTAGCTTCTGTCGAAGAGCGGGGCCGGGGCCGCCCCTTACGCTCGATGAGGTCGTCCCTGTACCTACTAAGGCGGCCACCCGCTTCGACGGTTGCACAACCACCCCCCTTTGATAATGATAAGCTTTCTGCTACGTACGCGCCTTGATATTGATGGCACAGTTACAGCAGCAAGTCATTAATGCCCGAACCGAAACAGAAGATGGCACAGATGAAGGACACTCATTCAGGAGGAGTCATCGGCACAGCTTTTGGTGTCGCAGTCGATGAGACGCCTAGCCTTTGGAAGCTCAAAAGGCTGGGAGAAGATTCAATACTTTGGGTTCATCTCATTCCCAGTTTGTGGCCCGTCCGTCTGTATCAGGTCAAGCTTGGTTGAAGAAAAGCCGGGTTTATATGCGTTGCCTGGATTGTTTGGATGGTAGTATTGGTACCTGTAGGTAACATCTCGCGCAGGTGGCCTCTGTTTCTGGGCCAAGGGCCGGCTTGATGCTCTTCCACATCTTCAACTGGAAATGGGCTTCTAGACCGCTTCCCGTCCTTTGGAAACTAGATGACAAGCTTTCTTCATCGCTTGTTTGGCTCCTCTTTCTGTATAAGCCGCATGATGTCCATCACAGGCAGGACACCAGTCGTTTTCTTCAGACCGACCAGAGACATGGAACTTGGATGTCGTCACAGGGTCCACGACACAGTTGCTGTGCAACAGACGGCTGAGACCTGCCAGACTTGCCAGGTCAGGTTTGTGAGCCAACAATCCCAAGGCCATGTTCGATGTGTCCAAAAATGAAGCTGAAGATAGCACACCCTGCCGGATCATATAGCCAGGACTTCCAGTTTCCGAACCTCTCCGTTGATCTCTGAAGGCTACTTGCCGTCGGCCATGCCCCATCGGGATATCGTGCCAGTCCATATCGCTACCAATACCCGACATGTATCAAGCAGGTAACCGAACACGAGTGACAGTTCCGTGGCCTTCTCGGGGCATGGATCGTGGGGGATAACGGTCCTTTGTGGCACACCCAAACAAGGCGAATAGGTTAGGCAAGCTCGATCTAAGCGTTTGCAGAAACTCGTCAAGAAGGGAACTGGCGGAATCCCCTTGGCCAAGAGGCCGAGGTGTTTGTGTGCTACAGCTTGTGCCCGTCAACAGTAGCGAGAGAATGTAGTAAGGGGAGGATTTTTTTTGTCGAAGTTCGAGGCTCAGGACTGGACCCCATTGGGCGTCGCGTTGGCAGACTTGAGTTTGGACAGGACAAGCTCGGCCACCTGTTCGAAAGCTTCCATCTCCTCTTCAACGGTCCCGCCAAGGCCAGCGCTGGCAAAGCTCACCGAGTTGCCCACGTAGGTAGGCAGTTGCGTCCTCCTTGTGATCAGCTTTGCCAGTCGGGTGGTAAACTCCAACGTAGGTTCAACCGTACAAAGAGGTGTTGACAAAGGCTGTGTCGGATTGTATCTCTAGGTCAATGTCAGTCCGTGCTGCCAATATCAGTTTGGGAACGGGTGGTCAACTCACATCCGGCAGCGCATAAACAAATGACCCCAGCGGAGTGGGTGATGTGGCCTCTTCAGCCGAAGCTGTTGTGAGGAAAATTACAACGGCCTTGGACTTGACTGTCAATTGCATGTAGATGCGCGTGCCCAGGGATCGCGGCAAAGGAAGCGAGAGCTGGATAGGGGCATCCATGATGTCCGTGGTGATCTCAGCTATCGAAGAGCCCGAGGACAGTTGCAGCCTTTGATTATAGTTTGCTTGACTATGGTAGAGGTACCAGGGCTGGATGCGAATGCAGGAGTTGGCAGATTCGAGATTAGCGGTGGTTCGTCCGGATTGATGTTCAGCTTGTAAGTGTTCAAGTGGGAAGGAACAGACGACGGAACGGGAGTGAGATGAAGACGGAGCTGGTCTCGGCGGAAGCGAGGATTCGAGGTTGGAAGTGGAACTCAAGATGCGGCCGGTGAGACCCACGGCAGCCCGGAGTAGGTGAAACTGCAGGGGCTTGCACCTTCTGTAGCAAAGAGTTTACAGCGCATAGAGCCTGCAGTTTCCCGTGCGATTGCCGCCTCCGGAATTTCCCCGATGGCATTCAAAGTGCCAAACCGCCCGGCAAGAGCAACATGGTGCCATTGTGCATTGGGGCAACTGCTCCTTCCACCTCACCATTACATTGATGATGAACAGTATTGCAGGAACAAACCAATGCAGTGCAGCATGGTAATTTGCTGAAATGGAATGTCTGTTGCTTTCACTCTTATGACTTGCATTGTTCTCCCAGCCTCCAATGACTGAAGCGGAAGTCTCACGGCAGATGGAGGACGATATGAATCAATAATCCGCTCGTAACCGGCCCGGCAGTCACAGGAGACGACCGTGCCGACCTCCGCGCCGAGACTCTTCAACTGTAGCAAAAGGCGCGGCTCCGATACTGGCCGTCCATATCCACCACACCCAACATCGACTACGCGTCTCCTCGCACTGATACCTCAAGCCGTTTGTACTTGTGACGAGTATCTTTTTGTCATATCACTTTGGCCACAGGATACGCAGAACTTGAGAAAACACAGTTGCCCGGCGGCTTTAATCGCGCCTTCATCGTTCAAAAGGTCTGAGAAGCTCCAAGGTTGCGACTCATTCACAAATTACGGAACATATCTATCTCTAAAGTGAAGCTTGAGATGGAGGAAAGCGAGCAGCAGTGGAAAGGTGTTGAGAACGCCATCGAAGACCCGGAGGAGGCAAGAGTCATATATTGTGCACTCGACTCATTTGTGTCAGTAGAACCCCCCGTCACTTCATCTGTTCACCTCTGGCCTCGAACCCGGTCCACACCCTCGCAACTCTCGTTCTTTGCTTGGTCATGTTCCGGCAGAAGACGCAGTTACTCTCGGTTTCCGTAGCACGGCGCCGTGAACTGCCATGGCCCGGTCCCATGACCGGCAGATCCGGCTTTGTTCACCATACTAGTCAAGCCTATTCGAAGTCCTGAATACATTTGCAAATTCCCTATTACTGACTTGTGAGTAGTCAATATGCCAGGGTAGCACATTTCAACTGCACTCACTTGAGGAGGCAGTCCTTCTATGCCCTTCCCGAAGCACACTGGAAGATGCTGGCAGCGCCACCCTTCAACTATCTGGACACTCTGGATAAGGTTGACGATGCCATCGAGTCCAACGCTGAACTAGCACGCGCCATAGTCCGCGTAGGTTTGGTCAATTTTCAACCACAGGATGTCACGCAAGGTAGCGAACCCGCAATCCCTCCGCGATGGAGGGGCTCCGCAAAACGTTTGGATATCGACAAGGCCCGTAGTACTCTCAGGCAGTTCTACCGGGACTGGACCGTCGAGGGCGCCTCGGAGCGCCAGATTTGTTTTGGCCCAATCTTCCGCGCCCTGGAAGCACAAAAGGAGTCAAGGCCAAAAGACGCGCCGCCCATGAGGGTGCTTGTGCCTGGGGCAGGGCTGGGCCGCCTTGTCTTTGAGCTCTGCGCCAAAGGGTACGTCGCTGAAGGCAATGAGATATCTTACCATCAGCTACTGGCCTCGTCTTATATCCTAAACTGTGTCGAAAAGCCAGGGCAACACACTATCTTCCCCTGGATTCACACTTTCTCCAACCATTCGACGCGGGATAACCACCTGCGAAGCTATGCCGTCCCAGACGTGCACTGTGCAGCCGAACTGACACGGTTGGAAAACGAGGGAGTCGCCAGTGGAGAAATGAGCATGACTGCTGCTGATTTCCTATGCCTTTACACTGAAGACTACCAAGCCGAAGCATGGGATGCGGTAGCTTGTGTCTTCTTCCTCGACACCGCCCCGAACCTGATTCGATACCTTGAAACCATCTTTTACTGTCTAAAACCTGGCGGCCTGCTCATCAACCACGGTCCGTTGCTCTGGCACTTCGAGAACAATGCGCCTGGCGCACATGGGCATGACGACGATGAGAACGATTATGATACCACCGGGATTGCGGACCCCGGCAGCTTTGAACTCTCTGATGACGAGGTTATGGCGCTGGTTGCAAAGGTCGGATTCGAAATCGTCTCGCGCGAGATCGGCGTCGAATCACCCTATCTTTTGGACCAGGAGTCTATGCTGCAAACAGTGTATAAGGCGAGTTCATGGGTGGCACGCAAACCACATACCACCGCATAGGGCATGATTCGCCTCTCAAGAAATCATAACTGAATATGAAGGCTGCCACCACGAGCTCTACGCATACAACATATGTACATAACACAAGGCTACAACCGCTCATGAACCAAAAAGAAAACAGGAATGTTACAACATACCCCCCTATCGTCTCAAAAGATCTAGCTGAACTCGTCTTCTCTTCATACAAAGCACCAACTTACAACTTCGCCTTCTCCTCCACATTCAACTGTCCCCTCGCCCACATCGCACCACCATCAATCGCAATCGTCGCACCATTCACGTGCGCACCCGCCCTACTCGCCAGGTACACCACAACACCGGCGATATCCTCCGGCCTTCCCAGCCTCTTCATCGGGTTCGCCGCCGCAATGCTCTCCTTGCCACCGCTCATATCCAACAAGCCGTTGCTCATCTTGGTCGGGAAGAAGCCCGGGCAGATGTTGTTCACTGTGATATGTCTGGGCCCCAGCTCCACCGCCAGATTCCTCCCCAAGTGAATCACCGCCGCCTTGGAAGCGCTGTACCCGTACGTGCCCTGCTTGCCAATGGTCCCGATGCCCAAGCCGGCAACAGACGCAGTGATGATCACGCGGCTAGGCTCGTCCACGCTGGCATTCTTCTGCAAAAGGGGCGCAAACTCCCGGATGGTGTTAAACACTCCCCTGACGTTCAGGTCCATGACCTTGGCGAAAGCCGAATCCGGGTGCTCGTCAAAGGCGGCGCCCCATGTCGCTCCAGCGTTGGCGAGAAGAATGTCGATGTGGTCAGTGTGTTTGGCGACTTCAGCAACCAAATGTTGTACGCCCGCGATGGTGGCGGCGTCGGCGGGGATAGAGATGGCCTTGGCGCCGGGGGAGAGACCGGGGAGGGCGTTGAGGGTCTTGACGGCGGAGTCGCAGGCGGAAGCTTTGCGGGAGGATATGAAGACTTTGGAGGCGCCGGCTTGGAGGAGGCTGTGGGATATTTGTCAGTCAAGTTCAAAGTGAGACTTTGAAGGGTTGAGGAGGTGAGTGAGGGAGGGTGGGAAGCTGGATGAGCTATGTATGTATAACCACGTGTGAAGACCAATAAGAAGAATAAACATGGAATACAAAATAAATGGTGATCGTGACTATATCAAGTTAAACAGAAAACGACTTACGCAGAAGCAGCACTCAAACCCAATCCTCTCGATCCACCCGTCACGACAGCAACCTTGCCCTTGACGGAGAAGAGGGAAGGGAAATCGTTAAGCTGAGCGTCCGCCATTGTGTCTGTTTTTTCCTTCCTTTGACTGACTGGTATAAAGACCTGAGAACTTCAAGTAACAAAAAAATTAAGTCTAAATATCTAAAGCCTTTCAGAAAGAGTCGACGGGGTGATGTAACGTGTAAGTGAGAGTTGAAGATTCCCCGGATCGGGACGTGGGCCGCTTTTTGACGTTCGGGAGTTTGCCCCCTGCACTGCTTGGTCTGCGGGGGAGAGGGCCAGCTCGGTAGTGGGAGCCGAGGCTCTGGGGCCCCGCATCATGTTAGATCGCTTCGCTTGTTTTTTTTCGGTGACGAATACCTCGGGAATTGGCACCTTCTTTACCTCCGCCAGCTCCGCGTATTGGGTATGAAGAGGAATTCGTCTTCAAATCGACTATGAGAGCCTGGGTGAAGTACAGCGAGGTTTAGTGAAGGCTAATGACGGGAAGCGGGTTTGATACACTCGACAACAGACTACGTGGCTTGTCCTCGGTACGAAGATCGAGAATGAAGAGATTCCACAGAGCAACGTTGTACGTATCCATCTGTCTGCTCCGAAACAGTTCGGTTTTTGTCCGATAGCCATCGTCTACACTCGTATACTAGGTATAGGCTTCTTTGACCGTTGCAAAGATAGAGTTCACATATCGTAAGGCTATCAACGGCGCAATACTCAAGGTACATTGATTCTTTCCCAAAGAAGGACCCTAAATAATCATTAGGTCTAAAAGTCTGCTAGAGACATCACCATGTCTATTTAAGAATTTCATATCCGTACACCTCACCGTGAATTACAACCGCTGAACAATAGCAGTTGAAGCGATCTTAAGCGGCCTGGAGAGGAATTTCTCGCTCCGGCACATGTTCCGGGTTGTGGACAGGACTGTCACCATCATTGTTGGTGGTTTGTTCGGCCTGATCACCTTGCTGCTGGTTCTCTTGCTCGTTGGGGGCAGCAGCCGCGGCTGCTGCTTCTGCTGCCGCCGCAGCTTCTTCCCTTTCTCTCCGCTCACGCTCACGCTCAGCCGCCTCCAGCTGCGCAATATGCCTTTCAGCAACGCCAGGAGCGATACTCGCCAAGAACAAGAGGCCAGCTCTTTCAATGCGGCGGAAGAAGTTGACCAGGTGAACAGCCCCAGCATTGTCCATATCCCGGGGTTCGTGTAGACCGGCAAGGCCTACGTCAGGCGCACCGTTCGCGCCTGCGGGGTGCGCTGCTTGAGGTCGTGGAACATGCTGGCGTCGCTGCTGATTCGGGGCGGCCATATGAAGTAGTCCATCAAGATGTTGCCTGATTGGCCCAAGAGCTTGATTGCCAAATCGATTCAGGAAACCCGCGTTCATGGCGAGAACGCCAGCGGCCAAGGCCACCATGGTAAACACTCGAGTCCAAGAAGAATCGTTGGACGTGAACCACCATATGAAGAAGATCAACCTAATAATCAGCCATATATGAGGCCACGCTGCAGCGATCAATGCGGCGGCTCCGACGGGATTGTTCGGATGCCCTAGTCCATGTCCAATAGCACGATGGTCGATCCCGACCCTAATCCTCACCTGCACCGGTTGGCGTTGCCCTTGTGGTCTCTGCGGCTGGTTCCGGGCTTGCGGTGCCGTGTGTAATGGCCGATAGTTGAGCGCACCTGGATGACCAACTCCAGGGTATAATAAGGGTGGTTGCGGGAGGGGGAGGGTCTGATGTGTCTGAAACGTCCCTGGTGTGGCGTACAGCTCCGATCCGTTTTTGATTAAAAGACCTCTTGGGCCGCTAGGAGAGGACAGAATATACACCTCCGCTTGTTGTCTCTGCGGTTGGGACTGTTCTTGGGGCTCTGTAGTTGTCCCGTTCGTCGGACCAGATGTTGATGTTCTGACTGCGGGACCGGTCAGGTATTCGTTGATATTTCGAATCTGTTCATCTGTAGCTGGTGGTACTCCGGAAGGAGCCGAATTTCGCAAAGCGTCAATCCGGGCTTGCATCCGTTGTACGTCAGCACGCCAGTCGTTCTGTGATGAGGCGTCCTGCTGCGTTGTTGTTTGCCCCGTTAGAGCAGTTTGGCCTGAAACCGGTGCTGGTTGAGAGAAGAAAGTAGCCGGGTGGTGGTTGGAGGTTCTGACTACAAGATGGAGAGGCTGTTGGCCACCTGTGCGAAGCTGTTGACAATTGACAAGTATATCAGCCCATGTTCCCCAACTCGTGTACCATTGACGAAGGTGTGCTCACCTTCTCCTCACCAAAGACGTCTAGTAAAGTAGCACTCTCGCTGGCGAGCAATCGGCCTTGGTGGATGATGCGTTGCTCGTCGTGAGCCGGGTGCATCGTAAGAACATCGCGGATCTTGTCCTTTAATTGCCCGACCGTCGTCGTAGCTGGGAGGCCTTGAAAGTCAAGGTCATCGGGGACGCCTTCGGATGGGGAGACAAAGTGAATATTGACGAGCAGAGGACCGTCCTCGCCGGCGGTTTCTAGAGCCGAAGGCGTAGACGTTGCCGACTCTCGGTCATTAGCGGCCATCCTGACTGTCAACGAGCTCCTGGTGGGTAGCGATTGGTTTGGACTGGTTGCCCAAGGCAGGCAGCGATCCGTAGGTATATGATTGCTTCTGCCTGTTCGGCTCAGCTAGGTCAACAGGAGGCTGGAACTAGACTTGGAGATTACAGCAAGCGGGTTCCGGGGACAATCAAACAAACTACGGTAGTGTAGAGAGGTGGGAAGAGAAATATTGATTCGAAGCGTGAATGTAGATGCTAGATTTGTTCAAGATGGGATGGGCAGTGTAGAGGTGGGAGTTGTATGTAGCTTAGGTCGGGTTGTCTTCGTCGTGATGTTCTATCGCCAGCTCCTAAATTCCACGTTGTCATTCAGAAGCGGCCGACACGGCAGGCAGGGTCCGGGCAGCTGGTAGAATGGTACCTGGCCCCACGTTGGAAGAACGGGGTTGTACGTGAAATGGGCCGTTCTCCCAATAGGTCCCAGCGTTCCAAAGACATTTTCTTGTACACAGCTTACGAAGCCATGCACCTGGCAGGTACTCGCTATCCCAGGGGCAGCTTCTCCAAAAGCACGTACATCTTCCGTTGTCCTGACTGCGCAGTCGCTCTGCCACTGGCACCCACATGCAAGGAACGCGGGGTTCACTGCCGGTGAGCGACCTGGAGTTCGGGGTAAGAAGGTGCGATCAAGGGACACCGAGGTGAGGCCGTGAGGGGAGATCGGGGAAGCTACGAGGTGAGAAAGAGGGGATTTGAGATTGGAAAGGCGGCAAGTGCCATGCCCGCCCGGGCAGCCGCTGTGCGTCTGGCACACTTGCGTCATGACGGGAAAGAGCTTGGTGCGATAGAAAACCTGATGGGATGGAAGGAGGTCGTGTGCGCATCGCATCCCATTGCGCTTGTATTTATATCTTCCTGCCTTTCATCTCGGTCAGGTCTGGACTCATTTGTCTATCGCGACACTTTTTTGTCACCCACCAATCCGACGCAAACCGACAGCATATCTCGGTTCTCATCCTGCCACTTGCTGGGACTCCATCCTTATCCCGGCTAACATTGGGCTTTATCAAAAGTCGACAGACGGCAACCTGGAACGCAGATACGGAGACCCGGGGAAACGGGGGAGGAAGATACGGGGTAAACGCGACGTCGCCACCACTCGGACGGTTTCCTCATTGCCCAATTCGATATTTCGTTGAACCACCGCCGGGTCAGACGGGCACGACGGGGTCAGATTTACCCCAACAAATACCACAGACACCTAACTGTTCTGGCCTCTGCTACGACGCTGGCGCATAAACACGCAAGACACTCGCAGTAAGGCTAGTCTAGAGTGTCTCTGTAGCCGAATTGTTGCCGCGGACAGCGACGCTTGATACGTTTGCGGGCGTGGTGGTGTTCCACTCGACTCTTTCACAAGCCAGAAGGGAACATCGTTAGGATCGTCTGCGACCCCCCCCCCCGTCAGGCTCTAGCGGCGCCCATAGGCTGTAGGGGAACCCCTCGAAGGCTCGAACAGCCCCCTTCCTGCCCCTATTCGGTCAAGTGGCGGGAGCCCTGAAGGGCAGTTCAACTCACCCACGAACAGGGATTGCAACGCATTGCGGACCCGCTAATTAACGGAAGCGACTTTTTCACTCGTTTCCCACTTTGCCTGTGGCCCTCTAGCCCTGGCCTCTCCGTGTGGTCCTAGCCAACGCTGTCGGCCCTGTCGCTCGTGAAAGACCGTCTTCCTCCCCCAAGATGGCCTCTTTCCAGCTGGGCCCGGTCTCCGCTCGAGTCCGGGTTTCCACGCTTCCTTCGACAGCTTTCGGGCGGTGTCCGACTTCCACGCGCTTCACCAGACTCGAAACTCCGTTCCCTGCGTCGACACGGGCGCCCCAAGCCCACCAAATGTTTGGCCGTCGCTTCTTTTCCAACCACATGCCAAAGCGGCCCAGGATGCAGTGGCACCCCATACCCATTGGCCTGGGCATCGGCCTACTAGGCGTGATGCAGTTCTACAAAGTCTACACGAGAGACCGGGATGAGAAGCGCCAGGCCGCCGCCGAAGGCTCCGAGCCTGGTCAAGCCGGCAAGCCCAAGAAGCGGCGCCGCATCCGGCCGGACGGCCCTTGGTACGTTGACCACGCCGGCCAGCAAGGCCAAATTTTTGACGCCATGAGCTAACCACCCGGGTGTATAGGCAAGTCCAGGTCATGTCGACTCTCCCCCTCAAGGCCATGTCCCGTCTTTGGGGCAAGTTCAACGAATTGAACATCCCCTACTATCTCAGAGCTCCCGGTTTCCGTCTATACGCATACTTCTTTGGTGTCAAGTGAGTGAGACCCGGCCCCTTCCCTTTTCGTCTCGTCAGTCTTGTGCTGACACGTGCGCTCCAGTCTCGATGAAGTCGAAGAACAAGACCTCCACAAGTTCCCCAACCTCGCCGCTTTCTTCTACCGCACTCTCAAGCCTGGTGTCCGCCCCGTGGACCCCAACCACAATGCCATGGTTTCGCCGTCCGATGGTCGAATACTACAGTTTGGGCGAATAGAAGGAGGCGATATCGAACAGGTGAAGGGTATGACTTACACTATCGATGCGCTACTCGGTCAGAATTCTCCAACTCCCAGCATCTCCGGTACGACTTTGCTCGACGAAAGCACCAAGGCCAAATCGGTTAATGGAGACTTTGAAGGCGACGAGGAATTGGTTAAGAAGGATGAGGAATTCGCCCTCGTCAACGGTATCTCTTACACCCTCCCGGATCTTCTCTCCGGTTCCAAGAGGCACGACAAGCTGTTCAAGCCCAAGGATGAGTCCGTCACCCCGTCCAAGACTTCCGAGACTGAGGTGAGCGCCGAGCTTGCGCTTGGTGAGAAGCCCTGGTACGATGTTCTTTCGGGTGGCGAGCGCCACACTCTCTACTATGCTGTTATCTACCTGGCTCCTGGCGACTACCATAGGTTCCACTCCCCTACGGAATGGGTTGTCGAGCGCAGACGTCACTTTGCCGGCGAGCTCTTCAGCGTGTCCCCCTACCTGCAGCGCACCCTCCCTGGTCTTTTCACCTTGAACGAGCGTGTCGTACTTCTCGGCAGATGGCGTTGGGGCTTCTTCAGCTACGTCCCTGTCGGTGCGACCAATGTCGGCTCTATCAAGATCAACTTCGATCGCGAACTCCGGACCAATAGCTTGACGACCGATACCGCTGCTGATCGGGCTGCAGAGCTTGCAGCAGCCAAGGGTGAGCCTTACCTGGGATATGCTGAGGCCACCTACGAAGCCGCGAGCCCGGTCCTGAAGGGCCATGCTCTGCGCAGAGGTGAGGAGATGGGTGGTTTCCAGCTTGGTAGCACCATCGTCCTTGTCTTTGAGGCGCCCGTTGCCGAGCACGACGAGTCCGGTAAGGTCAGCAAGGGCTGGACCTGGAACGTCGAGAAGGGGCAGAAGATCAAGATGGGACAGACTCTGGGTCACGTTGAGCTCTAAATTGGGCATACAAAAGAAGCCTTGGTACGGTGGGAGGCGTTTGCAGGGATGGAATGGTTGTTGAAAACTAGACAAGATACAGGTGGTGTATTCGGGTCTCGGATCTCTTCAACATGTATCCTTTGACTTTATGCTCTTTATATGATACCCCTTCCCGGGTAGCTATATCTACATTGCACTCTGTTTTTTTTTTTTTCTTTTTCTTTTCATTAGGTATATATCTTTCGAGATTGGAAGCATCAAAAAGTTTGCATGGCATGTGGTTGGGATCTGAGAAGGGCAGATAGATAGACAGGCGGCATGTACATAGCTGAGAAATCAAAAATATCTGTACCACACGACTTTCGCAAGTCTTCTCAACGCGGTCAGTGGATGCTTCGCACTATCTATCACATGGATGAGAAGTCATCACAAAAAAAGTAAATAAACATGGGCCACAACTTAAAATGAGATCAATCCACATCCCCCAGCCCCTATCTCGGGAGGCAAATCTAGCGTTAAGTATTTTTAGGCCTGTCTCCCCATGTTCTCCCTTCGCTTTTAGAAATTGGCTTTTTCATCGGAAGACCCAGAACCTTTCATCTCATGCGTCCACCTCCAGAAGTCTAGATGAAAGGCCAGGGTCAGGATACCGGCTGTGCGGCTGTGCGGCTCACAAAAGTGGCACGTGCTCATGTATCACAAGCTCAACTCTGCCATCCAATCTTCTCCAGACGAACTGATCTCCAAGTCCCAACTGATGAATGAATGATGTTAATACAAAGGGGGGTATTCATCATCTACTCTACTCTATATTCTAGCGCAGTAAGTAGCAGTATACAAATCGACCAAAAATTCGCTTCGCTTGCTTTCTTTTTTTTTTTTCCAAAAAAAAAAAAAAAAAAAAAAAAAAAAAACACAACACAACCAAACACGGGCATGGGATTCCTTCCTTTCTCCTCCTTTTAGGCGGAGCCGAAAGTCTTGAACTTCTCCTCCACGGCGCCAAAGGCCTTCTCACCCGCATCACCCGTCTTGCCACCGAAAACGAGCTGGGCGTTGAGCTTCCAGTTCTCGGGGACGGACCAGGTCTCGGCAACCTTGGCGTCGATCAAGGGGTTGTAGTGCTGCAGGTTGGCTCCGAGACCCTCAGCCTCGAGAGCGACCCAGAGGGTGTGCTGCAGCATGGCGTCCGACTGCGTGGCCCAGACGGGGAAGCGGTCGGCGTAGAGAGCGAACTTTTCTTGCATGCCCTTGACGACGGTCTCGTCTTCGAAGAAGAGGATCTGTTTGTTTGATAAGTTTGTTAGCATGGTGTGTTTTTCGGCAGGGGAGATGATGTTATGGATGACGGGAAGATAGGGCGCGCGGCCAAGACGGCGCAAAATGAAGGCCCAAGGGAGTATTGTAGAAAAAGAGGGATAGAAGATCGTGATGACGTACAGTACCAGCAGCACCCTTGAACATGGCCATCCTGCCCGCCGTGCTAGCCCAGTTGTCCTCGGGCACGATGGCCTTGAGGGTCTCGGTGGTGATGTCCCAGAGCTTCTCGTGCTCGGCGCCGAACAGGACAACGACGCGGTTGCTCTGCGAGTTGAACGACGAAGGGACGTGCTGCAGAGCCTCCTTGACGATCTCGTTGATGCGCTCGACAGTCAAGGAACCGAGGTCCTTGGAGAGAGGGTAGTAGGTGCGGCGCTGCTTGATGAGGTCGAGGACCGCGTTGGCGGAGATCTGAGTGGATGACATCTTGGATGACGTTTGGAAGTTCTTTTGGAGAGAAGGCTTGATGGATAATGAACGGTGCGTTTGTTGTCTGAAGGTCGCGGTGAAGGTGGAAGAAAACTCGGGAGTCGACGTGCTTCTTATGAGACCAGCAAAGTTGGTGGTAGCTCGAAGTCTACTGGGGGCTAGGACGTGTCGCATACGGGCAGATTGCGATAGTATCAATGACACACTTGCGATCGCAGTTGGGGTGTGGAACTCTTTTCGGGGAGTTGTTGGAAGGCCGGCGGCTGTTCCGTAGTCTAGACGTGGATGGTAACGGAGGGAAAAGGGCGGGGCTGGCCGTGGCAGGATTCTTTGATGTTCCGGGTCCCGGTGGGGTGAGTAGTATGGAGAACGGAGCACTAGACAGGAAGGTGAAGATGTTGAGAAAGATGTCACTGAAGATATTCACACGGGGTGTTGAGGAAGGTTTATATCTGTGTCTCTTGAGCTGTCTGGTTTCTAGGAATGGGAGGGAAGGAAGCCTCCATTACCATCGTGTCCCACCCGCTTCCACCATCGTGAATTGACTTACTACCTAAGAGCATTCATGTCCGTTTACATTGCGGATGCCTTCATCTCTCGAGACTCTTCCGCAGAGAAGAGATAGTCAGAGACGAAACAAGCATCGCGATCGGTACCTCTCTCCCGACCCCCACACGGCGACGACCGTGAAGGGGGAGCCGTCCAGCCGACCAGGGTTGTAGCGTGTGGTTTTGTTGGATTTACAAAAGCTCTGTCAGCCATTAACAATACAATTAGACTCCAATTCTTGACCACCACACCCAATGAGACGACGAGAAGGTTCCATATTGGGGAAATTTTGCTCTATCCAGTTAGTTTGTAAGCTTCAAGAGGCTCTGCGGTTATGCGCTTTTATCGCCAACTCGCACAGATAATTGCTGCAGTCCCTGCTGTCAAACAACCCCTCGGCTGATGACGAAAGCTGACAAAGTCGACCTTGGCATTTATTAAAGGCTTAAACAAGACAAGTACCGGTGGTAGAACAGGCACATGGGCCTCTTCCATTTCCACACCACCAACGAAAGATTGGAAAGATTGGTGAGCCTTTGAAATTCTTACAAAACAACAGACGCGGCCTGACAGTCAGTCCATGACCTTCAGGGTCCGAGACTTTTACTAGTGTACCGCTGAGTGAGCACGTCTTGGACTCAATGAGGAGCAACAACAACATCCCATCCATCCTTAGCCGACTGGCTGGGTTCCTTCGCCCGGGTTGTTGTCTCGGATCGTTCATGCATTCTTCAACTCTGCCATGCATGTTCCATGTTCCGCGCGGTTGGGTCTTCGGTTTTTGTTATCGGCCCTGGGCTATGCGGGCTGCTGATAACGTTCTATGGTATGGGATGCGGATGAACAGTTATGCTCGCCGGTCGGCAATTTGTCAAAATCAAAAGCCTCCTCCCCAACCTAGCTACAAAGATTGGTCGTCAAGTATTGGGAAAATAGAGGGATGAAAGTCCGAACCCTCTCACTCAACGCCCGTCACTTTGGTGAAGGGTGACATCCCAGGACGGAAATCCTACCTAGTGAGAATTGACGGCTAGTCTAGCACGCGAACATCATACACTGAACAGCTTATTTAGAAGGAATTATCTATGACCATATATACTTCCTGCACTACTAAAACCGCAAATCCAATGCAGCCGGGTGGTAACATTCAAAACGTGATATGGCGGGATCACCATCGGCTATTGCGTCACGGACATTGCCTTCCACATCATCAATGTCTCTCAGGTATGTCTCCTAACGGCGAGGTGACTGGGTGAAAAAAGTTGTGGCCAGAAGAGAGATCTGATTGGTCAATTCGTCTCTTTGAGATTCATGATTTCTGTATGGCACTGCGTAGTGGTGCTTGGTATCCCCGATTTGGCGCTGAAGTTCTACTCCCAAGTGCTGTTGGTAGTTTCTACTGGCAGTGCTTGGCGAACGCTCTAGATACCTAGAACAAGAGGAATGAACTTCATATATCTTAAGCCGGTGATGAACAAATGTGTCGCGGTCCTCAGCGTGAGTGATTATTGCCGGCAGTAGATATTTTCTTGACAGAGTATAGCTACAAGTCAACGTACATCATCGAACCAAACCCACGAAACTATGCGTATTACATAAACAGATGGCTTCTAGGAAATCTAACCAACGCTCAACAAAAAGTTTTTGTGGATGATAATGATATGCATAGAAATAGCTCAATGCGTATGTGCAGGGCAAAAAAAGAAGGAAGAAACCCAGAAACAGAAAAACTCTTTGACAGAAACCCGCCCATGCACGCCGGAAAATGCTGGTGTTGTTGTTTGTCTTCGCCCTTGAACGCCGTTTCTACTCTGCCCCGCGTGCCCTTGATATGTATGTTTTTTCGTTTGGCCTATGCGGCCCCTGCCCATGTATATTTTCCCCCTTTCCCAATGTGACCGGTTGTCACAATCCTAGAGAACCCCAAGAAGGTTGAAATCAATCACCACGTCTCGGCGATGTATTGGCCAACCTCCCTCTTCAGTTCCCAGAATTGCTTGGCCTCGTCGTGCTCAAGGTTACCCTTCTCCATCGCGACCTCGATCAACGCCTGCTCGACACCTTCGCCCATGCCCTTGGAGCTTCCGCAGACGAACACCCTACCGTCGACTGAGTTGATGATATACCAGACGAGGTCAGCCTGAGCTTTGACTTCTTCCTGGACATATCGCCCCTGGCCGCGACGGCTCTCCACTACGCGCTTGACCTCGTCCTCATGGACACCCCACTCACCGCTGTAGAGCTCATCAACTAGCGAGTCACGGCAGCCCTGGAGGACCCAGACCTTGTTGGCGCAGTTGGCAGTCTTGAGGCGGCGCTGGACGAAGCCTCTGAACGGGGCGATACCGACACCGGCACCGATAAGCAGCATGGGGCCATCCGAGACGAACTGCTTGGCAAG
Organism: Sordaria macrospora; assembly: GCF_033870435.1. Classification (NCBI taxonomy): domain Eukaryota; kingdom Fungi; phylum Ascomycota; class Sordariomycetes; order Sordariales; family Sordariaceae; genus Sordaria; species Sordaria macrospora. Next base: position 4,113,071 of record NC_089372.1, on the reverse strand, counting down.
GGGATTGGCCATAAGACCCTTGAACATAGGGATGTAGACCTCAATATCCTTTTCGCCTCTTTCTTGTGCTTCGATGTACTTGAGGGCTTGGCGCTGGAAGAAACCGGAACCGACTCCGTTGCGCTCGCCTGTCCTCCAGTCGTTTGCGGTGTGGACGGTGACGGCGATCTCGATCAGGCGGTGCTGCTTGCCGTCGCGTCTCAAGAAGGACTCGTGCGGGTCGTTGGACAAGGAGTAGAAGCGGGGCATAAGAGGTTGTAGGACCGAGAGGAGCAAATCGAGAGGTGGCCTAGCGCTGGGGAAGGCATGGAGCAACTGGGCGACGGTGATGTGCGGGCCGGTGCGGAAGTCGCAGAAGACTCCTTGGCCTTCAGCCGAGCAGAGGAAGAAGAGAATCTTGCGCTCATCCTCGTTGGTCGCATGCTCGGCTAGAATACGGAGAAGTGGCTTTGTGGGCGGGTAGGATTGGATGTCAGAGCACCATGTCAGGAGGTCTCTCCGCGTTGTGACAAGCTTACGAGCTTGGTCTTCGCCCCATACGGTGGGCCATCTGCCCTTGGTTGTCCGCAGGAGGACAGGCTTGTCACGGAGGAAACGAGGAATGAGGAGAAGGTCGAAAAGCTCCTCTACCATGGACTCCTCGTTGGGAGCCGAGACGCCGATGGCTCCACCGACCTTGAAATCGACACCCTCATCCTCGGGGTAGTTTGTGACGTCAATGTCGAAATGGAAGGTACGCTTCTCGGCGCCTTGGCCTGTCAACTCACGGGCGGTGTGAATGCGGGCGGGGAAGACATGGAAAGGCGGGTGAGGTTGGACAAAGGAGGGTGGCTGAATTTTGGTGTCGAGGTCCTCCAGAGACAGCTTCTGTATAGACTTTTCGATATCGGTTGTGGCGGATGTCGTGTTACCATCGATGTTAAGAGCCGCAGTGGACTCTGTAGGAGACGGAACATTGGATGGACGGCGAAGGGGCTGCAGGAAGACAGTCTGTTCGGGCAGGTCGAGGATGTTGTTTAGGATGGTCGGAACTTCTTCGATCTTGAGGTTGAGAGCGCGGTATGCGTCGTTGTCCGGGAGGTTGACCCGCTCATACTCGATACCCTGCTTCTTGACCCTCTTGCCGTCGGAAGTGAGGCAGCAACCACCACCACAACACCTCTGGACCAATTGGGTTGTTGTCTCGCCCGTGATACGTTGGATGTCAGCGGGAGACTTGACGATAAGGACAGTGGATGCGCGGCGGCGGCGCGGCTGCTCGTCAGATTGGCGGGGTTCCTCGTTTTCAGAGGGTTCGGAGGACTCCGAATATGTGAGTGACGGGGCGATGGAGGGCACTTGAGGCTCTTCGGGTATGCTGTTTGCCGAGTGTTGGGCCATTATACGATCAACTTGTGCCGCCATTGTTGCGTGGTTGGCTTTGAATACTAGGGTTTGCTAGGCTTTTTCTTTTCTATTCGGAATTCGCTGTGGCGAGTAGCGAGTAGACAAGACCCAGCGGTTTTGGTGGCAGAGGCTAGTAATAAATAGGGAGTTGGAAGTGGTGACGATGGAGGTTGCAACGGCCGGGCCGAACGGTGAATGGTGAAATTCCAAGATTCCGGATCTGATTAGATCACTGTGGGCGAATCACTGTGTGAGATCCCGAGATAAAAAATGCTCGTGCGCTGGCTGACAAAAAGTCCTGGGGCAAGTCTGTGAATGGAAAGCAAAGAGGTCAAAACTCAAAGACTCGGGATGGCAAGTAGAGATAGAAGCGGGGATTGGAAGATGCGAATTACCAGGACATATAAAAGAAACCAGGAACAACCGGCAACTGAACGCAGTGGAAATGGCGAACCCGGTCTGAAGGAAGAGGCAGGAGCTGAGGGAGATTCTGGGGTGCAGTGGCCACAAGCTCAACGAAAAAGGACGGGAAATCACGATCTTTAATTATTTGCATGTCATAATGCAGGGCTGCTGGAGCACCGGCTGGAGTCACTGCACCCGCTGGAGCATGCCGTTCGCAAAGCCCATTTTCTAGCCCAGTACGCACGGGGAAAGCGTTAACGGTTTTGGCAGGTTGGCCCACCAAATCCCCGATATGGCGACATGAGGGTCCCCGCACATGCTGGTGGTTGATGGCAAACGAGCGCCCTCCCGCCGTTCTCCGTGTCTGCCCGACTTCAACAAAGAACATGTTCCCCCAAAACGTTACAGTTTCCCGGAGATATATGTCTTGAACAAAATACCGCAAGCCCAGGTTCCTCCCGCGACATGCCACGGATTAGGCAATTCCCCACGAACCTTAATGTATTAGGGCGGCACCAGCGCCTCGGGCGGTCGAATCTCAGGCACGGGGTTGTACAAACCGAGCAGCCGGGCAAGACGCCTTGCACTCAGCTTGTTGAGGCTATGTACATATATGCGCTGACACCCCATGGAAAGGTTCTCGATTTTCCCCTCCGAGCAGGATTGGCATTGAGCCTGGCCAGCCTGGAAAGGTTAATCCGGGAGAAGCTGTCAGAGTGTCAGGTGATTCTGACCGCTCCTCATCCCGTTTACTCGTCGTTTTACTAAGACGTCCATTCCCCCTTTTATAAATCAATCTTGGGACCGGTCCATGACTGATGACTCCATGGACCTGCCGTCTTTCCGAAGGAAGACCTCAGGCGACTGTAATCTCGTATGGTATCATACCTCCCTCGACCGAGTACAAGGCCTTGCTTGCAAGACGATTGCTCACAAGACCGGTTTCCCACCGATTTCCCCAGATGGTGCAACGCTTTCCTTTTCAGAGTTACCAGAGAAAAGCAAGAACCGGTAGATCTTCCGGCCTTCACAAAAGCCAGCCGATCCGGGGCCGTGAATGACAAGAGGTAATGTCGCCACTTTTTTCCACGATCATGCCAAACAAGCCAAGACAAGCGTCGGCAATCTTGATACGTCCAGACAGGGCTCGACCTGGATAACACCAACTCTCCCCAGAGTCGCCAAGGACACCGGGCAACCAACACCCTAGCTTTGGTCCAGACACTTGCACATGCTCTTCTTCATTTCTGGATAGGGAAATGCGATCTTCATTTTTATAGTCGGCACGTTGATGGCCTCTTCTGCTTATGAAGGTGGTGAGCATATGAAGCCCTCCTCAAACAGCTCCCTAGTGTATAGCCAGCCTGGAGAGAAAGAGCTGCTTAAAAACATCATCTTCTAGGTACATCTCTCCCCTCAATTCTAGTTCGGTTGGAAGTTTCCTCGTGCAGAATTACCGATTGCCGACTCAGCGCCATGCTTATATGCATACGATAGCTTACACCACCTGAGAAGGCACCAGATAAGTCCAATCACGCCAACGAGCTCTCTTCTTGTATCACGCATCAAGAGTTCTCGACTTTACCCTATTCCTCCTTGCTCGGATTCTTATTCCCTCGTAATCCTGATAGGCAGGTCTAGCAGGACAACAGAAACCGAGCCCCTCCCCTTTCGATCCTAGAGCCGTCACTCAAAAGAAACGGCGCTAGAGCGCAACATCGGAACCTCCGAGTTCGGCGTTTCTTAACAGCTCTCTGCAGTTCTGCACTTCAGTGCACCGCAGCGCACCGACTTGCCCACAAAGTACAAACAAGAGCTCGCACTGTACGATCCCCGAGCGGGCTCGGCGGCGGGTGGCCCGGGATCAACCTAATCTAATCAATCAGCAAAATTTATCAATCAGCCCCACTGCGGGTGGATCTTGGGCATCCGCCGGCGCCGCCTAAAGGGGCTGGCCTGTTGAGATTAGATGATCAGATAATTCGAGATCACGAGACGGTAGCCGAGGTTCGGTCTCTGGGAGCATCAAGATCTCAACAGTTCCAAGTTGTGATCAGAAAAAGGGGAACGAGGGCAGGACAAAAAAGCAGATGCAGCATAATAACGGAATACAGAAACCAGTGTAAAGGGTTTGGGCTTGGCTTGTCTGGAGGAAACTGACAGACAAGCAACAAGAGATAGATGATCGCATATCCCCCCGGTTCCGCACATCACTCACTCTGCAAGAAGAAGAAGAAGATGGGCAGTCCTCGTCAACCACAAAAGCTTACTTCCAAAATTCAAAGGTAAACCCCAGAAAGGTAGGTAGGTAAATATTCATTTGACTAGGAAGTCAAGTAAAAGTGTCAGTGTCAGTGTCACCTTCACACAGGAATACAGAATACGCCTGGGGCGGGAGTTTCCAGAATCTGGAAACAGCACGAGGATTACTCCGATCGTAAGGACCAGAAAGACCACGACATCGTGGTAGGACCGCCCCTTTCTTGTCAAGTCGTACATACTATTATCCACAGCAAGAAATATAAAACCAGACCATCACCGTCGACCCAAGACCTATAGTACGCGATTGTTTCGTACGAGCCTCCCACTCCCAGTGGAAACATAGCGCCAGGCATGTAATGTGAGTAGTGGAAGGGATGATGGGGAAACGGAACTACCGATTTACGAACGATCTTCCTCAGTCACTACTGCACCCCGGAAAATCAAGCATGGTGTGATCAACAACCCGCTTGTACACCAAGTAGATCCAGAAGGACAGGAGTTCCATGTCTCATGTCCATCTCCAAGTGCCCTGGAAGTGGGACGGGATCATCGATCGTCGTCGTACTTTCCTTCCGCCCACTCCCCAATCTTGGCTGCGGCTGGATACCTCTACGGTACATGCAGTACCAGTTCCTGTGCCGGTATATAACTCGTTCGTTTCATGTTATTTACACTACAAGCACTACACCTGTACTCACTCCATTGCTTGGCTGGTGCGAAACGAAGGGGCCGGGCAACTCGAGCGGGTTTCGCTCCACCGTTTCTTTCCTTTCACCACTGTTAGACTATGCCCGATACGTAAGGTACCGTGGATCATGTTTGATAGCAGACTTAGTGTAGTGCTCGTTTCTGGATCCGACAAGGGACTGCTCGGTTGACTGGTAGTGGTATGATTGTTGTCTGCGAAACACATTACCTGCTCGAGTCTAAATCTCCTGTTACCTACCGTATTTACTTTGCGTGTTGAGGTATTGATTGCTCCGGCCCAGCGAACTATAGTACCGCTAGAGGTAAATACAGCCCACAAAGTAGACCCTTGTTCCAATCTTGTATCTTGTAGATCCATTACCGAACGAACCCACTCCATACCTTGCTGACTGAGTGTTAACTGTACTTGGGGGCTGCGGTGTGGTGGGATTTTTTCTCAACCCCCTACTCATAAAGCTGGGAAGGAAATTCAAGTACCAATGGAAAAGGAGAGATAACGTATCATGAGTTATATTTGGCTGCAAACTTCAAAGAAACAAAACATACTTCCCTTCACATGAAACGGGTAACCATGGAAAGGTTAGCACAGCATCCCATCCGCTGCGTGTTGCCTCTTAACGTGCCCTTCACAAGAAGTACCAGATGGAAAGAAAAAGAAAAAAGAAAAAGAAAAAGCGGGAAAACGAACGCAGAACGCAACGTATCCAAAACATGAACAAATAAAATGGACAGAATATCAGCAGAGGTAGCTTAATAGTAGGACACCGCCCTGCTGGTCTTCAGCCAGGTAAAAGGGTATCCAATGGGAGCTCTCCTCCGGTTCTCCTTATTCCAAAAGGTGCGTTTCGCACTACGCACCCGCACCAAAATACCCGACATTCCCCAACAGTCCAACCTGTCACCGAGAGCCTCAAAAAGCACTCTATCTTTCAATCGAACCTCTCGATATATGTCTTTGGTGATCGCTAGTCGTGCCTCGGTTCTTTGCGTTCCAACAAGCGTCGACCGCCGGTATGACTATCTCCCGGAAGTCCTCGGGGGTGACTCGGCCGATAAAGAAGACCTTGTAGTTGTGCTCGATCGTCATAAGCTTTGAGTAGTTTACTCGGGACTCAATCGTCAAAGTCTCGGAGGGAGAGTCCGCCATTTCGATCTGTATCGGGTTGAAACCCAGCTGGGGTTCTCCTTCCAGAAGCTGGGGCTGGCTTCCAGCATTATAAACGATGCCGTGTTGCCTTGGCTTCACGCCAGCTTTGCTGCATCCTCTTTTGAGGTATGTCAAGATAGGTCTGGGCTGTGTTAGCATGCCATAACACGGAGGCTGTGATAAGAACTTGCTGACTTACACACAGGTACAGTTGCCTTCGTCATTACCGACTACAATGTAACGCCGGATGGACGAGTAGAAAATCTGACTGGGGTCCTGTACACTATCCCTCTCTATCTCGCCTGAAAGCTCATTGAGATTGACACCAGCGGGCTCTGACCACAGGACCTTGAATACCTGAAATACATGATGAGATGATGTCCATCAATCGGGAAATAACAACTTATGTACTCACTGATCCAGGGCTAAATTTTGAAGAAGGGTGGACCTTGTAGCCTGCCAGAGAGTGTCAGCAAAGAGTTGGTGGCTACCTATGGCACGTTTTTCAGATAACTCACGGGGGTCAAGCTGTCCAGATATCGACCTATTCGTCAACAGACTGTAATCAATTCCGCCGGAAGGGAGGCTCGGAACAGTCGTAGACGAGAGGTTCATTTGTGGCCAAGACTGCTGGCTGTTCGCATACCCGTAAGCCGTAGCTGATGAATAATTCGGAGATAAGGCGTCGGCACTGAAACCATTGCCAACGCCGCGGCCATTGCTGTTTAAAGCAGTTCTTGATGGAGGCGACGTAACATAATCCGCTGCTGTGTCTCAGTGTCAGTGTGGGCTTTGAGGCATTCGTGCGTCACGTACCTTCAGGGTTCTTGCCGTTGTCTTCATTCGAATGGCTTCTGGTTTCAGTACTTCCATCGATGGTAGTTTGTGGCTCCGTTTCCAGTAAGTAAAATGGATCGTCCCTTTCGACATCGCCTTGGGTGTTTTCGGACCTCGATGAGTTAGTCCTACCGTGCGCTTTGATTCTCCCGTTACCTTTGTCTCTGCCTCCATCACTAGTACTCCTGTTCTTGGATCTTATTCCTAAATATACAGGCTTTCCCTTGTCGATGAAAGTTGATGCGCGATTCTGATAAACTGGCCCTGCATGCTGCTGGGTTTGATCTACAGAGAGATTAGGAACAGGATCAAACGTGCGTAGACCTGGTTTGGCCTCACCTCCACTGTAACTCCCTTGAGCTCTATGAGTGTAGTGCCCTGTGGCGTGAGTCTGGGCTAAAGCTCCATGACTAGTATGTTGCTCGTGCAATGCCGTGTTTGAGTATCCGGGTGTCAGGTGGGCTGGGTTTGAAAATGGTGAGACTAGGTATTGTTGGTTGGGAAAGGATTGGGGATTATAAACCATGTGTGGGTATGGATGTTGCTGAAGACTTTGACATGCCGGAAGTTGGTAAGTATGGGTGTGATATGCTGAATTCTGGTCATAGACTTGTTGGTGTCCGATGCTTGTTGCGCCAAGCTCATCTATAAGATCTTCCACCTCGTCGACCTGTTGGCCAGTGTGACGTTGATTTGGGGTGTCGGACCAGCCTGACAATGTGTGCGCCCGTCCGGGGGACCACTGGTCCTGACCATTATAGTTCATGGTTGACGCCCTTTATTCCAGGCACCCGGCCAAATGAGCGCTCGAGGTTCAGCAGGGCTGACCGGATACGAGCAGCACCACAGCGTAACTGGCAATTGATTTGATTCCGGTATTAAAATTTGATAAGAACGATGAGGCGCCAACAGAAGAGCACAAGTGAGCTAGTTGCCCACCGCACTTGAGACTGTTAAGTCTCCCGTGTTGGTCACACACAGAGCCTCACTGCGAGTCGGTGTTGTAGGTGATGGCTGACGGATGATTGATGGAGTTATTTCGTGGTGTCGGCGCCCTTGGTAGGTTTCCAAATGCAAACACGATTGGATGAATAAAGGGTGTGACACTCGCGGTCTTCCGAAGCTGGTTGCGAACTACCAAGCTGATCGGATGTTTCGAAGCTGTTGATGCAAGCGGGATGTACTGTCCTGCCTACTCGCCCGCGAAAATACACCTCGGAGACCAAAAGGCAAAGACGTAAATGAGAAGATATTGTGAATATCGACGTACAGGTTCAGAGAAAGAAAAAAGGTAGAAGTTGGGCTCAACCGCGGGCGGTCTGGCAGCAGGGCAGCGCAGTGGCTGTGTGGCTCCTCACACTGCCCCCGGTTACCTGTCATTCAACCTAAACAAAAAGATTCAGATGCGCTTTTGACGGTTCCCGTTGGCTGGATCCCATTATTTGATGTGTCGCCGGTATGTCTTGCAATTTCTGACCAATATTCGACAACAGTTGGAGAGCCTTGTGGAAAGTGTAACGTCCGCGGAACTGCGGGTTATCCGGGAGGAAGCCAAGGCAACCACATGGATATGCAGGATGACCACGCAGCCTTGCCAGCCACCCAAAGTGGTAAAGAGTGATAAAAACCCAAAGAAGAAAGAAAGACCTATGATTATCGATTGGGACAACTGTACACGTTTATGGATTTGTAGGATCCTATATGCCGCCATTTGGCAGCTTGACTCCTTGAGCGACAACTGAGACAATGTACGAGGCGAATGCAAAGACTGCGGGGAAGACAGACATCATGTGATATGTCTGGGGTCAGCTTCAACCTCAAAAAGATGATGTCTGTGGATGGAATTGGGATAAGAGAGCCATGGGAACTTATACATGTGGATGATGACTTTTCCGCTGGTGTTGTCTGGAAGATGATTGGGGTGGTGATGGATAGTTTGGCAGGTCGCGGATCAAGTGTCTGCCAAAGCCACTTGCTGAGATGCCTCGAGTTCTGCCCAATTCAAACGGAACCCATCAAATTTGCCCCGCTGTGATCATCAATGTCGAGTAACACGATTTTCTCTCTCGTTCTTTCTATGGGAATGGTTACTTCGCCCAATCTCTCAATCGCATCTTCTATCTCCCTACGAGTTTACTACTACTACTACTACTACTACTACTACTACTACTACTACTACTACTCTCCGCGACAAAAATGGCAGCAACGAGTCGATCATGGAAGCCGCTCGACCAACAAAAAGCGACGATCTTAACAATCTCAAATCTGGTGAGTACCTGCTTTGACTATGGATGACTGATGAAACATGACCGATGCAGCGACAACAAGCCCTTTGCAGCGGCGAGTGTCCTCGGCCTGGATTACCTTCTTGGAGAACTTAAAGCTAGCATTGCGCCTTCCTAGATCAAGTACTTTCCACATGTAGGGGTGTCATTTCCCCCCCCCCCCCCCCCCCCCCCCCCCCCCCCCCCCCCATCAAAACGCAGCTCATGTTCGCCGTCTTGTGCAGGTGTATGGCCTTCGGAAAACTCATCCTGCCACATACGTTTGGTCAGATTCTACTAGTATGGTCGTAGTTGAAGGTCATCCTTTGGAAAATGAGGAAGAACCCTCGACGATGCATTCATGCTGACCCTACGATATGCTCAGAAGGAAAAGAATCAGGCAAATGTCCGATTCGTGGGGTACATCCTCTCGACTCTATCTGGCCAGCACTCCTTGAATTTGTTGCTGAAAATTGAAGCCAACAGCCTCTTCACAAGGTATATCAGGCACAAAATCTCCAGAAAGAACACCCTTCCTGTACATACTACCACTCTCGATCAGCGTATTGTCTCCACGCAGCTTCTCGTGTATGTGAAGTAGGAGGGCGCCCACTTCTTTGCGCAATTTCTCTGTTTATGCCTGGGAGAAATCTGAGGATCAGTTTGGAAACATGAGCTTTGGGGCTACCGGTTGGTTCAGCCGAGGTTTCTTCTCTTGCTCTCCAACTCAAGACGTTTCGAACCTGTTTATAATTTGGTATTCCGTGTAAACCCTACAGATATTCAAACTTGTCCCCGTCCTGGATGACGTGAGAACGCCTTTGATGCCGAAATGCTCAGGAATATTGACCACAGGTCTCGAACATACAGCTTTGCAGAAATACGTTTTATTTGTTATCTTACACTTGTGGTAATCTTATCCATAGCTTTGGTCGATGACTGAGCAGTCAAAGGCCTACCTGAACTTCTGCATCCTGAGTGTCCTTGTCGTGGCTCCTATCTTGTCGGAAGTTTAGATCAACGCAGCTACCGTGACCTGAGTTCAACATCATGTAAGAGATGGAAGGAGTATCATCTGGTCTCTCAGCAACTTGCACTTGCCCCAAAGTAAGAGCGCGCAAGTACCACTCGACCATTGCGGTAACCTACTCTTTCGAAAGACCGATTATAAGCACTATCGCTGCACTAAATCTGATATCCACAACGGCAAGATGGCCGAGCGGTCTAAGGCGCCAGGTTCAGGTCTACTTGAACTCGCTCTTCTGAGCTTCCTGGTCTAGAAATAGGCGTGGGTTCGAATCCCACTCTTGTCATTATTTTTTTTCTTTTTTTTTTCTAAAAAGCCATCTTTGATGTTGCTTTCGGCCTGACCATGGCTGCTGTGTTGTGGATCATGTTCCCGTTGTGAGTGTCTATTGGCGTCCGACTCCATGCACCGTCCGTGGTTGCACGAACGCTTGGAAACATCGGACGATATCTCACAGCCAGACGCTCCGGTGGATGAAGTGGTCTCTTCAGCCTTCAGCGACTTTTGAGTTGTGATGATAGCGACTGGAAAAAAGAGTCTTTGTCTTGATATGCGTCGTCGTTCCCAAGAAGTGCAGATCCCGAGCATTTAGTTCCTGAGCTTCGGGTTGAGAGTTGTGAAGACTGAAGGATGCATGAGGAGCGATGCCCTCACAACTGACAGGCGGCTGGTTGGGGACCATTGACAGCTGTCGGAAGCCAGGGGTAAGCTCCACCAAATAACCAACAGTGACGAAGTCGATGGAGGGCCTGCTTTATCTTATCGCTCTTGGTGCATGTTCACGAGCTGCATCATCGCATTGAACCTTCGCCGCGACTTTTTGCAATTCCCAGGTTGTTGGCGTACGGAGTTAGAACACTTGATCTTTTGTATAACGAAGCTGGCCCTGTAACCGAAGCGTCAGTTGAGACATCTTCGAGCGATATACAACTTACTTTCCGTCCTGCGCTTCTGATTCACCCCTCGATTCTGGGACAGCTCCAAGCCCCGCCATAACCTAGCAACCTCTCCCTAATACATCATCTTCTGCCAACACATACGGCTTCGGACCACCTCTTGACATCTGCAAAACTTCTTGCCAAAATGAGTGGTGGTTGGAACACTAGTAAGTTAGGCATTAACACGCCAGCTATAGTACTTTCAAAGCTAACAACTTGTCCACAGTCGAGTCCGATGCGGTATGTTGACCATCTGCCCACCTACCTCACTTTGCCCGCCGATGCACATCCGCAAGCACCAGAAGAACGATGGATAATTAACGGCTCACTTTCAGGGCGTCTTCACCGACCTCCTCACGAACCTCGGCGTAAAAGGGGTCCAATTCGAGGAACTCCTCTCCCTAGAACCCGACGCTCTCGCGCAGCTTCATCCCGTCTACGGTGTCATCTTTCTCTTCAAGTACCCGACGAACGAGCCATACCGAGGCACCGACAAGCCCCTCGACGGCACCTTCGACTACGACGCCAGCGAGCGCCTCTTCTTTGCCCACCAGACCATCCAAAATGCGTGCGGCACGCAAGCGCTCCTGAGCGTGCTCCTCAACAAGGCGGACCCGTCCGTCTCGCAGGAGGGCGACGCGGGGTACATCGACATCGGCGACAAGCTTCGCGACTTCCGCGAGTTCACCATCGCCCTGCCGGCCGAGATCCGCGGCGAGGCGCTCTCCAACTCGGAGCTGATCCGCGACACACACAACTCGTTTGCGCGCAGCAGTCCCTTCATCGACGAGACGCAGCGCCGGCCCGACGAGGAGGACGGGGACGCCTTTCACTTTATTGCCTACTCGCCCATCGGCGGTACCCTTTACGAGCTCGACGGTCTGCAGCCGGCGCCTATCAGCCACGGCGCGTGTAACCCGGAGGACTTCCCGCAGAAGGTTATGGACGTTCTGCAGCGGCGCATTGCCAGGTACGACGCTAGCGAGATCCGCTTCAATCTGCTGGCTATGATTCGCGACCTGCGGATCAGGGCGCGCGAGTTTGCTGATGAGGATTTGCTGGCGAGCGAGGAGCGCAAGCGGGAGGCCTGGCGGTTTGAGAATGCCCTGAGGAGACACAACTTTGTTGGGTTTGCGGGAGAGATCCTCAAGGGTGTGGTGTCGGCGAAGCTGGCTGCGGGAGGAAGTGCGTATGACGACTGGGTCAGTCAGGGTAAGAAGAAGATGGAGAAGAGGGCAGCGGAGCAAAGGGCAAGGAAAGGTGGGGAGACAGAAAACGTTGAGATGCAGGGCTGAAGAGTCCCCTTAGTCAAATATTAATGGTGGATCAGTTTACTTGTACGTATAATCACAACTATATAAGCCCCTGGTCTGTCCTTGGGAGTATTGAGGTGTTCAGGTGGTGAAGAGATAACCAGCAGTAGATTTCGTAAAAGGAGTATGATATCATAGCAACCATGACTATCAAATGCCCGATTTGCTCAAGTGGCGAAAGCACAAAAGCAACTGTTTCTCCTCAAGCATCACTTGTCACGCAGCAATAAAGGCACATCCAAACTGAACTCGGAGATGCTGGATTGGGTATCGTTTCGGGAAGGCTAGCTACCTGAACACCAAGCGGCTCTGCATCAGGGGCAGACATGTACGTCACAGCCACTCTTCAAAGAGCCCAGGTAACCCGCGATTAGGTTTGGCGTCCCGTTGGCAATTACGCCAGGACTTGAATGATTGCTTGTTTCGCCGTTTCATGCTTTCTCAAATTCTTTTATTGAGTATTCATGACCGACCCCTTTTTCCCTGGAATCGTGACCTTGACCCGAAAAATGCCATGCTCGCGTACACCGTTCCGGAAAAAAAGTGAAGCCCTCAATCAAAACATCCCTTCGTCCAATTCACCTAGCTATCAAAGCGCATTTAAGCGGCAGTGATGGCACGGCGGACGCGAGCACCGCGCTGGCGGGAGGTAAGGTGGGCCTCCTCGCGGACAACGGACTCGGACTTCTGGACGATCTCATCGGCCTCAGTGAGGATCATCTCAATGTGGCAGGGGTTGGACATGTAGGGGTTGATCTAAACGCGGAATGTTAGCCCATGGCCGGCTGGTTGTCTGCTTGCTGCCGCAGCAACAGAAACCGGGGAGTATATCGGAGGTTAACGTACGCGACCGTGAGCGCGGTAAGTGCGGCGGCGCTGCTTGGGGGCCTGGTTGACCTGGATGTGCTTGACAACGAGGTTGCCAGTGTCGAGACCCTTGGCATCGGCGTTGGCCTCAGCGTTCTTGAGGAGAGTGAGGAGGAACTCGGCGGACTTGACGGGCCAGCGGGCGCGGGTAACACCGAACTGCTTGCCTACATGAAGAAACGGTCAGCACCGTGTCTCCCATATCTGCCATTCGTTTCGCGATTTCGTGTCGATCGATCGTGGTCCTATCATGATGACAATTCCCCCCCTTTCCCCCGCCAATTCATCCTCCACCTTGTCGTTGTCGTCGCATGATGTACCGGTTCGGGTGTATTTGTGCATGTGGATCTCGAGTAGTCGTACCTTGGGAGGCGCGGCCGGTGCCACCAGCGTAGCGGCGCATGGGGACAGCCTCCTTCTTCTCAAGAACGTTCTCGAGGAACTTCTGAGCACGCTGGAGCTTCCAGCCGTTGATGGCCTGGGCGGTCTCACGGGTGTTCTTGAAAGAAACACGGAGGTAAGAGCCGCGCGAGCGGGCGGACTTAGCCGGGGCAATCTCAGTCGCAGCGTACCGAACCTGCGATTTTGAACAAGACTCGGTCAGCGATTCCCTCTCCTCCAAGTGCTCGGATTGCTCGCAAAGCCGTAATTGTCGCCCATCGAGAATTTCGTCGTCATTTCGGCTACAGAAGCCCGCAAACTGTCCTGAAGCAAAATAACGGCGGCAATTCTCGATTTCGGCGGGTTTCGCAGGGATTTACTCACCATCTTGCCTGCTTGTCGATGAGAGGACGGGGAAATCGACCAAGTGTGATGTTCGGAGGTGGTGATGGGTTCCAATTTTGGCGTACAAAAACCGATTTTCGCGATTAGGGCTCTGTGGGCACTGCGCAGGTGGCTCGTGCGGACCGTCACTTTGCCTGAGGCACGTGCACGCGGGGATAGTAAGTGCTAGCGCTGATAACAGCCTGCCGCTTGGACTGCCGGCCGTGCACGATAGCCTCCGCAACAAGTTGGAGAACCTCAACCGCCACGCCAGGGCGACAGCCAATGGCAAAGGCAACAGGCCTCGACCGGAAAAAAAAGTGCTCCAGCGATGAGACTCTATGCCCCGCTTTTTTTTCTCTTCAATCCATGTCCAGGAAATTTTGCACCCAGCTCCAGCAAAAGCTCTTTTCCGAGTCTCTAGACAGCGCCGCGCGACAACTCTAAACCCATTGTGCCTCGCACGACAGACATTACAACGCGTTTCGGCCCAGAATCGCAACTTATACCGACTCCGACTTCTCAATACCAACACATTCTATAAAAATGGGCTTCGAGCGTGGTGGCAGAGGCGGCGCCCGTGGCGGTGGTCGTGGTGGATTCGGTGGTGATCGTGGTGGCCGCGGTGGTGGCCGTGGTGGCTTCGGCGGTGGTGACCGTGGTGGCCGCGGTGGCTTCGGTGGTGAGTTTGGCCTCAATGCCATCGCTTGAACGGTCTCTGCGTCTTTGTCGTTGCTTCTGTTCGTTATCCTGCGAGTTGTCTCGAGTCTGCTGCGTCCCGTGGTCGCTATGCATGTCTTTGGACCTCTCGCATTGGGATGACGACTTCAGTCGAACTTCATCTCGCACCCGACTCTACATACGATGGCAACAAACAGTCGCCTCGACGATAACGCGTTACTGACATTGGCTTAACAGGTGGCCGTGGTGGTGCTCCTCGTGGTCGTGGTGCCCCCCGTGGTCGTGGCGGGTACGTTTACCATATCCAAATCTGTGATCACTTCAAAGGACATTGACTAACATTACGATTACAGTCCCCCTGGCCGTGGTGGTCGCGGCGGTGCCCGCGGTGGTGCTAAGGGTGGCGCTGCCGGCAAGAAGGTCATTGTCGAGCCTCATCGTCACAAGGGCGTCTTCGTCGCTCGTGGCGGTAAGGAGGATCTCCTCGCTACCGTCAACCTTGTCCCTGGCGAGTCCGTCTACGGCGAGAAGAGAATCTCCGTCGAGAACGCCTCCAAGGAGGAGGGTGGTGCTTCCACCAAGACTGAGTACCGCGTACGTTTTCCAGACTTTCCCGCTTGTGGCCTTGGGCAAAGACTAACGCTGGACTTTGCAGATCTGGAACCCTTTCCGTTCGAAGCTTGCTGCCGGTATCCTCGGTGGTCTTGAGACCATCTACATGAAGCCCGGCTCCAAGGTCCTCTACCTCGGTGCTGCCTCCGGTACTTCCGTTTCCCACGTTGCCGATATTGTCGGCCCTACCGGTTCCGTCTACGCCGTCGAGTTCTCTCACCGTTCCGGCCGTGATCTCATCAACATGGCTACCCGCCGCACCAACGTCATCCCTATCGTCGAGGATGCCCGTAAGCCCATGGCTTACCGCATGCTCCTCCCCATGGTCGATGTCATCTTCGCCGATGTTGCCCAGCCCGATCAGGCCAGGTAAGCGGGCCTCTACGTACCCTTGGTTTTCTGTGAACCTGAGACTAACACAACACAGAATTGTCGGCATCAACGCCAAGCTCTTCTTGAAGCAGGGTGGTGGTCTTCTCATCTCTATCAAGGCTTCTTGCATTGACTCCACTGCTCCCCCTGAGCAGGTCTTCGCTTCCGAGGTCCAGAAGCTCCGTGAGGACAAGTTCTTCCCCAAGGAGCAGTTGACTCTTGGTACGTTCAACCGCATCCCTTTTGGCTGATGGAGCGAACAATGACTAACAATTGCCTACAGAGCCCTATGAGCGTGACCACGCCATGGTTTCTTGCGTCTACCAGCAGAAGGAGTTCGTCGATAACTGAGTTTCGAATTAGTACTGTTCTATCTTCGTTGCTCTGTTCTGGAACCTTCACATAATTCGGTGTTCTACTGGCAGGATGGTTTTGTAAATCTGGAACGGCGAATGGCGTTTGGGTATTTGCCTTGTATTAGCATTGTGGGAATAAAGCACCAGGGTTCTTAGACTGACATCCGAAGTGACCCCGGTTGCTTCTCACCTTCCGTCGCCTTTCACAATTTCGTCACGACTCTCGATCCACCAGCAACGATCCCGAATATTCACAAGCGAAAGGGCCAGCCTACAACAATTCGACAGCGATTACCATTCATACCACCCTTCAAGAACGATAAGGGCGTTGGATAATCAAGCAACGGTTGCTTTCATGGACTCCAAAGACAGCCGACGGCATGGTTCATATCATCTCACGCTTCATGGCGTTTGGGCTACGTGGACAGAGGGTTTCTTCCTACCTCACCAGAGGACCGCGCCGACCCCCTGAGGCTATTCCTAGGGCCTTTCCGGGTTCAGGCGAGACTGTTTGAGCTTGGCGGCGCAAGGGTATAGCAAGCCAGTTATCACATGGCTTGAATGCTTGTCTAAAACGTCTAGGGTCAATGCAGGTTGAAGGGTATGCGCGGAGGTCGATATCACTTGATGGCGAGCACATTTGAGCTTGCTTAGCCCTACAGATATACATGTCAATGTTTTGGATTATCTTCACTCCATGCCCGTGGCCTTGTTGCATCTTGAGTTTGCTGTTTCTTTGTGTTTCACGCTATCCAGGATGTGATTTCTTCTGTGATCCGCATACTGTCCATCCTCTCGATTATTTTACCGTATCGTGTACCTTTTCCCCTAAGTTGTTGCCTTGCTTGGAAGTCATGAGAGTCTTAGGTATCTCTTTGTTCTATTTGCTGGACAGTTCGAGTGTCATCCGCTACCGGGCACCACCCTAGGTACGACTGATAACCGTAGCCAGACCTGAGGAGGATGTAATCTCTTAAAGGTCCCGGAAATCCCCGCGTTGATGTCCTTAGAAGACTGATGCAAGCAATGAGCAGCAAACGCCCTGTGATGATAGGGGCCGGATGAATCAGGTGTAGCTTCCCTCTCCTTGTCCGGGTTTCATGTTCACTGTATTTATAGATCCCGAGGAACTCCAACAGACCCAACATTATGCCCATTAGCGTATTCTTGTGGACAGACGATGTTGATGATCCGTTTTGATTCCTAGGTCACCTCTTTGTGAGACTCGGGTTCTTGTCGAAGACGATGAGATTCTACTGGCGAGGCGTCTCACTTGAGTCTACCCTTACCATCTGCATTTGCGTTTCTCTATGAATAGGCAATTCGCTCATCATCTACAAGCCGTCGTTTGGAACAACCCTACCTCGATCCCATTTTTCTATGATTAAATTAGACAAGCCCAAGTCTGATTATTAAAGGGCCTGGAAACAGCCATCGTGCCGCTTCATCTCGTTTAGTCCGCCTCGACCCTCAGCCACCCACTCATGAATCGACCCTGCTCACCCAACAAAACTCACGATCAGACCGACGATAACAACAACATAAGAGCACGTGCCAGATTTGTGACAACCGCTTGCCTTACCTCAACTGCACATAAAAGGGGTAAATTCCCAGGCGGAAATCCACGAGCGGGGATTGGCGCCTTTCAAGGCGTTTAGGGAGAGGCTTTTTCGTCGGCGACAAACCAGACACGTCTTACTCTTGGCACATATCTCGTCAGCGGCATCTTCCTGTTGATGATCACGATGATGATTGGCTTTCTATAGACGACAACCTTAAATTGCAGTCGTTTATATTGCTCATGTCATTGTTGTCGTCGGCCCAGAGCTGAAGGAGGACCTGTATCGTAGTGGATTTTGGGTTTTAGATGAACAGACGGTAGACCAGTGTACGACTTTCCTCGCTTATCGTTGGGTGTTCTCGACGCCTATGTTCCTGTCAAGTGGGAACTGGCGGAAGTTACACCTGCCAGCTACATATCGTGAAAACAGCCTCCTGTATCCCGTTGAACGGAGATGGACTTAATTTTGGCCTGCCTGCAGTCTTCTCATCTCGGCTGCAGCCCGTCCTGGATCCCCGGAAGCGATGTGGTGAAATCGTAAAAAACGGCGGCGAGGGGCGGGTCGGGCAAATCATAGCATTAGAGCATTACTTGGATATCAAGCAAACATTGGAACAGTAAGTAATTTCATATGTAGGTACATCTTACATACATATGGGAGTGATCAAACTTTGGTGATGTACTTTCCCCATTCAAACCCCTGGACTCGGCATTTGTCAGGACGTTTTACACACTTGGCGTACGGTAATGTTATACAAGGAAATTTGAACGCCTGATGACGGAGTTTAGTTCCGGTCGTTGTCGGATGATGTCCATTTCATTCTTTTTGGCAGATTATTCGCAATACCTATCTTTTCGCGATAGGAGTTGAGTTCTTAAAAGTTTATGACACTTTTCATGCCAGGTCGCCTTGCTCAACCTGTCCCACCTATCATACAGTTGTGGAAGGTGGTAAGTACCTTGAGCTCTGCCCATGCCAATGTTCAGTCGTTACTTCCTCAAAGAGAAATCATTTGTCCGGCGATTGCAAATCGTAGCTTCCTCGTGAGACAAGAACATCGCCACACCGAGGCATGAGAGACAGAGCGACTCCACTATCCTTCTCACGATAGCACTTGCTTAGTGTAGTTCCTGCCCTCACAAAGCCAGGATGGCCCGTGTTGGTGCTGGGCAGGACCGAACCATACAAGTTGCACACATTTTCTTCACCGCGGGACGGCAGCTGCAAGGCAAACAAATGCGGAAGAAATAAGCGGAAAGAGCGTACACTACCAGTTTGATTTCAATTATATGGTCTGATTGAGTGATGTGCCTGTATCAAGGAAGTACCCAAGACTTTGGTGGTGATCTGGGAAGGCGCCAAATGATACATAGTCTTGTCCGGGATGCCAAGGGTCCAAAGAGGTCCAGATCACTCACACGCAATTGTTGCACTTCCACTTGCAGGTACGAATGGCTACCTTCTATGGGTTTCCTGGTAGCCTTATCAGAGCGATATCTCAGCAGGTTCTAGTCCAAACCTCCGTTCGGCATGGTGCAGTTCCAGACTGAACTACTAGAGGCGAGGCTTTGACACCATTGGGATTTTTAGCTAAGATTTGGGAATCCCTTCGCACCTCATCGGTATTGTACATAATCTACCTTATCAATCCCAATCGACCGAGCTAGCCAAGCGCCGCCCTCGAGATTTCCCTTATCATGCTCCCCCTCGGAATTGCTCCGGGGATATCACAATCGGTCAATCCACTGCGAAAACCTCTCGATCGAAACGCAGAAAAAAAAAAAGACTGTGTCGTTGTGGTAGGTAACTCTTTTCGGATCAGTTCAGTTAGGTTGGACCCTTGAACGTTGAGAAGGACCGTTCCAGTCATCGGAAGCCTATCAGGCCATTCTACGCCTTCCCAATCATCCCCAATCCCATAACATTCCAAAAGCAACTAAGCCGAAAGAGTCTGAACTCCGCAACTGTGGCTTGCGCATAGACACGACACGCCCGTACGAGAGAGAGAAACAAAAGAAATTGAGACTATACTGCGCTAGTGTGAAGTGGACGACTTCGATAACAAAAGCCATCGACTGTTAAGGGTCTGGCCCGAGCAAAAGGACCCCCATTCATGACCATGACCATCCGGCCGGACTGGACTGGAGGGAGTGTCCCACTGCCCCTGCCCCCCCTTGCCGAGGGAGTGCCCCTCCGAAGGGAATGGTGGTGGCGCTGGGGAAGGGAATACCGAACCATCCAGCTGGGAACCGGCGGACACTCATGCGAATGCGTGCGCCGCCACTGCGCTCGGTCGATGCTGCAAGATAGGACAGGCCTACCTTGGGAACCTTGGCTGGGCCGGCCCTTCTTCCACTCGCTATCCGTCCTTGTCCTTGTCTTCCATTCCTACGGAAGCCCCATCGATCTTCAGTTTTGGATGAGACCCTGAATAGTGGCGCAGAGATCGGTAGGAGACATAAGAGAGCCAGCTACTGATACAGACAGCCGAGGTGCATTTCTGGGATTAGACTTGTAAGATATGGGTGGAGTTGCCTCGTTCATCGCTTATGGCACGTTCTTGTCAAGGTTCACAAGCGTACGAAAGATCGCGATACGATACGCATAAGGGGAGGATAGTTGTCACTTGTTGAAATCAGTTGTTGCAAACCGAACTGATTTGAATGAGTCGTATGTGCCTCCATCCCGGGAAATTGGATCCCATCGTTTGTACGCCCGGGATGCTTAGCATCCGGTATCTGGTTGAAAAGGAGTGCTGCTAGAAATACATTCTTGTGCTCGGGTCTTGCTTTATCAGTCGGTTTAGCAGAGCCTATGGTATGTCGAAGAAGAAAGATGTATCGGTGGCTCCCCCCTGGTATGACTATGAAATGAGGCCTCACCCTTTGTGGCTCGATCGAGGGCGTACAAATTCGGGACGTCATTTTGACATTCCGGATATATTTGTGTGTTTTTAAGGGTACCGTCAGCATCACGGGTGCCTGCCGGAAAGTATTGTCTACCTATTTTGATATGTGCGAGTGTCTTTGGTGTGTCCCTGGCTTGTGTAATGTACCTACCTATCTTCGATGATTGCACTGCTGCTCTGCATAGAGATGAACCTATTTGGGGATGAGTAACACAAGAACTAGACAAGTGTCTGACAAAAGGTATTCGGACCTTTCGACAGTGAATGAGTTTTTCTGATATTGAGCACGTGAAAAGGAAACAGAAGGTTTACTCTTACGGTTGAAGGAAGCAACACTATGGACGAAATAGGCCATAGTTGCGAGACATCCTCTGACCTCCGGAGACGGCACAAACCCGTCCTGTCGTGAGTTCCATACCGAAGAGTGGAACGATTCTCTGTTCTCGATTTCTGAGAGTGCTCTGGATTTGGAAATCACCGACCTTCTTCTGGAGGAGAGGAGTATTGAGTTGCATGGATGAGGGCCACCATTAGTTCACCGTGAACGGTAACCGACAATCGTGATGGACAGTCCCGCGTTGGCGTTGCCCCATGGATTGGTAAAGGGCGTGATGAGACCAGGCATGGCGGGGCCGTTCAGTAGCCCGAGTTCATGGCAACGTGGAAGCCAACAATCTTTCCCATGTTGTTTTTTGCTGCGATTTCTGTGTCCCTTTCTGGGACCGGTCTCCCACAAAGGGGTAGAGCACCGAAAGCTCATAGCCCAAATCGGTATTGTCTCCGGGAGGGACCCGTGGTAGGGACGGGCGGCGCCGGGGGCGGAGGCGGGGGGGGACGATGGTACCCAACCGTCAACGTCGCAACCGGCAAGGCCGAGTTGAGTGACGGGAGAAGGGCACCAGATTTGTGACCAACAAAGTGACACCTCAAGTGTGGTATCTTCTATCGACCTTCCACCCACGTTGGCCCAATGGAGGACGGGCATCGCTCACCGTGGAGGGTGAGGAGAATCCCCACGGTCACATTTGTTGCGCAAAGACACTTGCAAACTAAGCCCGTGTATCGTTTGGCGCGCAAGATATCACTTCAAGTTGTCCTCTCTGTGTTGCAGAGTTCCCCGAGGGCCGGTGTGACGGGTCGGAAGACACTTCCACTTCCGAATCAGATGCCATCCCGTCGGTGTTGTTGAGTGTCTCCAGGATGATCATCGTACATTCCGCCCATCCTGCACCAAACCTTTGTTGAAATAAATTAATTGATTCGGGGTCTGAGGGCCAGGAACCATGGTATTGGTTACGCGACCCTTGCGGCGATCTGATCGTCCAAATATAGGAATCGATGCGCACACAACATACGTATTCGGTATTCAGGACTTCCCATTGTAGCAAATTCGACCTGGGGAATCAGGCAAAAGAGGCGAGAAGTCTCGATAGTGCGTTGGCTACTGGTCATTGTGGTGGTGTATTGGGTCACTGCTGCCATGTTGAAAAAGGCATCTTGCAGTTCATTGTGCAACACAGACTGCAACGAATTGGACTTGTCCGACTCGGATGTCAAAGAAGTAACATAAGTACCTACCTAGCTGAGGTATCTTGACCCCGGGAAGGTACATTTGCACACGTGACTTGTATGCCGCCTTTGCAGCTAGCAATTTCGTTTTGCTCCACGCTGGAAAACACTGCAGGTTTCGATGACAATGATGTGCCTGAATCGATGAGTTGTCAGAACTTGACAGTAGCTCTCGACGCATGTCATTATTTGCATTTCGAAATTGAACTGAAATGGAAGTCGTCGGTCGGTTACAATTGTGGCTGGTGCCGGCACTAACAGAGATTGACTCCACCGAAAACACGGGCGGGGCCTCTTATCGCGATGAGCTTCAGGCTAGCCTCTACTTATAGAGGTACGTACCACCCCCGCGTCACACTTTAGATTTTCCACTTCCCTCATTCCGCACTTCCACTTTTTCGTCCCAGCCTTGCAAGTGTGCAACCCAGACAACCCCACCTGCCATTGCATCAATGCAAGCACTCAAGCCCAGTCCGCGCCTCGATGGGCACCAATCTTGTCTGGTCCTCACGGGCGGCGAGAGCCCTGGATCGCCCTCTGGAAACTTTTTGGACCTCACCGACACGGCATGGGCCCCGGGAGAGTGGAGGCTCGGCTGGCAGAAAGTGGAATCGTGCCAAGTGCTGTGCCGGTGCCGGTGCCGGTTGCTTTGGGGGAGGACCCGCCTACCTCTACGGATGGCCAACTCGCGGACAACTCGCCCTTTCTCCTCCCGCAATGACACTTCGCGGATGTATACATAATGGGATGATCGAGAATCGACTTGGCGGTCGTCGACAGAAGAAGGCACACATCAAACTTGGACTAGCACATGGGGGATGTACCAGAAAGGGGGATCTGCGTTGTTGACGTTTGCTGCCCATCCCTTCTCATCTCCCATTTCCCATCTCCCCTCGTCTTTGGGTGCTTTTGCAGCAAGATCCCCTCTTGACGGGCCACCCACTCTTCGTCATGGCACGGCATGTACCTGCAACTCCGCGGGCCCTCCACCCCTTTTCCGTGCCGCTGATGGCTTTCTACCCCGCGACAGGCAAATGCTTGATGGGTTGCTCACGGGACCAAAGGGCTGGCTGGGCAGTCACCGCCCCCATCCTCGCCATCTCACTCTCCTCTCCCAAGCGAGCTCATGAAACGAGATACTAGGTAGATACTCCTTGAGAGGTCCTTTGCGGGTCAAAAGAAAGGGAGATGACCTTTTGCGGACGTGATCGAATGGGTCTGCCTGTTCTGGTATCTTGGTTTCCTGGCACGATACGCAACCTCCCGTCATGGTGTGGTTGGAAAACCCTCCAATGCAACGACGGGCTTCCAATGTTGACGACCCCGCGCCCTGTTGGGGTTAATGCTGTGTTCCTTCGGAGTTGCAAATTGGGGTTGCTCTGGGGGTGCAGTGCACGAGGTTAAACTTAGAAACCACCACTCACTAACATGCTTTTGAGGTTCCCCATGACGCTGATGATGGTGCACCAGCCTTGCCTTCATCTCATGGTCGATACCCTTACTTGTGGGTGGCTTGTTCACCACCACAGCCTGTTGTCACTAGGGCTCTGGAATCGCATCACAAACAGCACAACCCTGAAGCCGGCCTTCTGAGTTCTGACCTTGAAACATTGGCATACCGCTGACATGGCATCGGGCAGGGAAAGAGAATACCATGATCCTGGATACCCTATACTATCCAACCTCCTTCTTAGCACTTCCACGGTCACCGACCACAGCAATCCTTCGTTCTAGAGTCCGCGCCCGCGCCCGCGATGTCGCAACCGTCAAGGTACCTCCCACTCGACAGCCACTGCGACTCTGTCTCGTCAAGTTACCAATCCCAACCCAAGCTTCCAAAGCCTCTCCAAGCGCACCAAGGCCCGCGGCCGGGGGTCCGTCTTGGCAATTGACGAATCGCGGGAAGATCACCTTCCCCCCTCGTCGAGGACCCTTGACCCTTGTCTGAAAAAGAATGGTGCCTTGAATACTGGCAAGACTGGTGGCCTGGTGCCTTGGCTTTTCCTTGGCAGCTTTCTGCTTGGGGTTTGCTTGCCCTTCTCTCCGTTTTTTTTTTCCTGACAAGAGGCGCGGCACGAGCCACACAGGGGCATGAGAGGGGGGCCATATCGTCGGGCCCGAGAGACGTCACGGTGCACCTTTCGAAGCATACCATTGGCTTATGAGGCGTCCAGGGCACAAGTGAGAGTGAGAAGGACATTTGTGGGCCTGGATCGTTCTCTCGTTTACCTTTTCCCTTTTAGGATGACATCTGTGGGTTACTGGGTTTTGGTGTTTTCGTCAACCAATGGAGCTTGTGCAGGGTGGGAGACACACGATGCTTGCGGGAAAGTATCTTCCTAAAACCCGTACGTCTTTCAAGCCGTGTTTAAGTTCACTTGATGGTAAGGGAAAAAGCTTGAAATCCTGAGCATTGTCGTCTTCCAATATCAGTTCTTCAGAAGGTCGAGCCACTCACGAGACGGAGGCTTGAAGCTCCTGTCCAAGTGGATGCAGCGCTTAACGACCTTACCCTAGACCCAACGGACCTGGCGGCGGCCGCGGCGGCACAACGCAAAGCAGAGGCGTGAGGCGTCGAGAAGGCGTCAAAATGAGGTTGGCTCCTTGCAGTTGCACATCGAGCTCACAGGATGAACCGACTGCTTGACATCCATCGTTGGCCAACGGGCGGGCGGGAAAAGAAACGCTAGAAAAAGGCATAACTCGCCCGGTGTGCTCTATCAAAATCCGGATCATTGGTTACTACATTTCCACGTCAACAACCGTCTCATTTCCTCTCATACCACCTCAATGATGTGATGAGAGTGGCCCTACACAGTCGTTCAGTCGCCTCGGAGCCTTGCGTGGTTTTCTTTCCAGGAGAGCAACCAGGCGGCTCTTTGCTATGGTCCATCGGATGCAAGAGCTCCGGTCGCTCATCCTGCCATCCAAGCAAACAATCTTTACCGCGTAACGCCTCCGCCGCTCATTGTCGTCAGAGTGCATGTTTTAGGCCGGTCAATCTAATAGTTCTGTCACTGGCACGCAAATCCGATGATGATTATCAGAACGTTGATGGCAAGATCTTGGTGCCTTGAGTTTTTGTGTCGAATCTGACAACCCTCATTTCAGCTAGAAGGCTGTCGATCAGCCAGAGGTACGGCGTTATGTGCCGTCGATCCGCAATGCTTGTTTTCTGTTGGATGTTCACGTAATATTCATCACAAAAGTACCGTAACTTTGTACAGGTTATAAGATACACGCCTGCTGGAGAACAGCACGGTGCCGACAAGAAACTGAAAGCCTGCTCTGAGCTCTTTGTGTGCGAAGCGGCACCGAAGATATCCAGGATTCTACTAGATTCATGTGAATATGGAGCCTGCTCACTTTGATTTCTGGCAGAGATATCAAGAACAAAAGAGTTACTGTTCGTGGATAAAGGGCGTAATGCGATTGGACAAGAGAGCTCAGAGCACCAAACAGTAGCGTAAGGGTTCAGCGACCCCAGAACACCGCAATCGTTACCCAAATCGGATTAAGAGTAACATCGCAACAGAAGTTGTCCCCCCGAAAGATTTTCCATCTTTCCGCTTTTCCATTGCAAGAATTTCGTTCCTGAACCAGTCGTATCTTCACACCTCTTTTTTTCCCACCCGTCTACGTTGCTCATGAGGGTCGGGCACCCACGCGCGCCAACAAGCCGAACGCAAGCAAGCAATTCAAACAGCGCATGCCCCGTTCCCTTCGGGCCTCGTGGGATAAGCTGCTAGTGCACACTAAGGTCAAGGGATCGGAAACCGCGGGGAACAGTGACATCGTGGACTCTGGTAGCGGACTTGAGCGGGATAGGTAAAAAGTCGTGGGTTTTTCGCAGCGAGACTGTGTTGTGACGATAAGCGAGCGATGTTACACTTGCACTGACCCCCTGGAGGAAGAAATGGGGGAACAGTAAGGTAATCTTACACAAATCTTACCCGAGCTCGAATCTTACACCAACTCACAACAGAGAGGCTCCAGTTTTGTCAGAAGTTCGGAAGGCGTGAGTGGTCAAATTGCGGCGACGGAAAGGGAAATTGCGACTTCCGTTGCTTACAGTCGCGATATCCACTCTGGGAGGTATCTCGGCGGTGGTTTCTGATATCCGGCACGCCGCCGCGGAATGACCCGAGACTTAACCAACGCACGGCCGGCAGCCATTTATTTAGTCGGCGAGGGATGAGGATGCAGTGCGAGCAAAAGACACAGACGAACCAAATTACGCGCCTCACTGATCCTTGCGTCAGGTACCATCAGCATCATCGCCAAACCCTAAACTCCGGCGATATTGACCTGTGTTGTTGAGCAAGAACCCATTTGTCCGTATCCCTTCGACCCTTTCATCTCGCGCTTCTCATCGACCTGTTATTAAGCGCCTCAACAAACATCGAAAGCCAGCCACAAAAAGGTAGTTATTGGCCAAAGCCAAGCACCAAGTACGTAAGAAGCTTGAACACTGCCCCGGACCGGCAGATAGGTGCCCGAAAGCCGCCACTGGCGCCGGGTGCTGAGCTTTAAGCGCAGGCCGCCACGAAACAGGGTTTTCCGCGATCCGACATGATTTACCCGTATTCCTCTTCTTGTGCTTACACCTTACCGGCCGTACGAGACACCTACCGCGGTAAAAGCACAGAAGGACTTGATGGAATGGAATGATTCAGTTGGTTCTACGCCGCAGGCTTGCAGGACATGGAACAACTGTATGTGGTGCCTGAAGGTGAAGGAAAAGGGCCCTTGGCTCCCCTCACTCGCTTCCATTAACCTGAACGACCCGAGTTGGAACCTTCAACAGAGGGAGGAAAAGAGACCGTGGACTTGACACATCTCTCATCAACCCCTACCTATTTCACCAAAAGCAAGTACCAATCACAATACATTAAGTAAGTTGATAAAACCCAAGCACATTCGCATCCGCCAAACCAGACAAACCTCAACCACTACGGCCCGTCAACGTACTGTACTGTTGGGACACACGGGGCTCAAACATCCAAAAACCGCTTGTCCCGACCGTACAACGCCGGGATCGGGGAAGCAGTTGCTCGCCTTCATCCCAGCCAGGTTGGGCGGCGTGGGAGGGCATGGCGGGCCTGGGCGGGTAAGACGGGTCGGAGCCGCGGTCGTGGGCCGCGGGAAGGGGACGGCAGGAGGTGGACCACTTTATTTGTCGCAAAAGTCGAACCTGCTGTTTGGATTTCCATCCCAACCTCTCCTTTTATTCAAATCTGACTTCGGTTCGGAGCAGTAGTTCGTCCGTCTGTTGAGACTTGAGAGTGTGTCTTGGTCGGTCAGGAATTTTTCTCCGGCTTGTTGCAAGATGGGTTCGACAACGGCTCGCCCAGAGCAGTCAGGAAAGTGCTAAATGCAAAGACACTGGAAATTGATTAAAAAGTTAAAGACGCTGAAATAGAATTGCCCGTTTTTCTATCGTCACTTTTCCTCCGCTCGCTACTATGTACAGTGCACTTCACTCGGATCTAACGGTAGAGGTAGTTTGAGGCTGGGGGCTGAACTAATGGAATGGACTGCGGTGCCTACCTACCTTATAGGGCTGAGCACTGCCTCAATTCACGACATCCAACTGCCACCAACGTCGTTGAACCTAAAATAAAAATAAAAATAAAGCTTGACTTGACTGCATGTATCAAAACTAATCTGATCTCATCTGACCTAATTCGATCTGATAACAGTCATGTGGACGACATCTCTGATGCTTTCACCTTCAATCGCATCACGAGATGCCTGGGTAGTAGCTGAAAAAATATCTTGGTTGATGGTTTAGGACGCGCCTACTCTACCTACCAAACCGAATGGTTTACATTGCCAGATTGCTTACCACCCAAACCAACAAAAACATAAAGTTTCCTGCATGACGGTAAGGCAGCTCAGATGTGTGTAATAGTTTATGTCTGCTGTGGTTGTGGTTGTGGTTGCAGTTGCGGTTGCAGAACCCTTAATCTGACTGTTGATAACTTACGAATAAGTAACAGTGGCACTCATCAAGATATGCCAAGGCCACCGGGATGAAATTTCAATTGTCTCCTTTCACCAAGCTATGCTCGTACATATGAAAGGAAATTTGCCCGAGAGGATTTGTATCAGACATTATGTTCATAGGATTGTCGTCTTGTCGTCATCATGATGCCGGAGAAACTCTTGGTCGTAAGAGGATCGTATACCTACATACCATCGTTTTCGTAGCGAGAGTCCGTCTTGACTCTTGTGAACCAGAACCAGATACGAGAGTCAGGGAGACCACAGTCAAGTGTAAGTCCAAGATAGGGGAGGAGACACAAGAGGACTCTTGGCCTGAGTCTGTGCGACATGTCCAACTTGCCTCCAAACAAGGCCAAGACCCCATTTGGCTTTGGGTACCTGCGCCGGATAGGGGGGCTCGGGGGGGGGGGGGGGGGGGGGGAAGATGCATGAACTGGGAGAGCTAGACAAGCTATCCATAACCAAAGGATCAGGAACCTCATATCGAAACATTAATGACTCCCCTATTTTCTTGTCTGTTTTTGTGTGTCTCTGAGTTGCGAGACTCCGCAACGATATCCCAGTGGTTTGGGTGGATGGATGTATGTTCCAGTGTGATCCCGGCTGCTTGCATCGCGATCCGGTCATCGTAATGAAGACGTCGTTACAGATATGATAATTAAGTGGAACTCCAACAACACCTATTATAGGATCCCCTTGAAGTTTAAGAGACCCCGGTGTAGGTGGTGGGTGAGAGTGATCATACCAGAGACAGGATGTTCTGATATTAGCCCAAGGTCTACACAGTTAGGCAGCAAAAGGACCTTCCCAGATGCCAAAAAGCAACAAGTAGGAACGGTGCCGGGGACTAGTGAAGCGATGATGCCTGTTGGATATCATCCTGGGTTTTCAATAACAGGAGAGCTATTTCATCCTTGTTTGTTGCGTGTGGGGGTACCATATACGGTGTAAGGTTGAAGGACTCTTCGCCCGCCCGGTATTATGATATTCACAATCTAGCTCGATACCGAAACCGTGAAAGGCCAGTCAACTGTCCGGAGATGTGTGAAGAAGTGCGATGTCGACAAGCAACATGAACCGGGACTCCATGGCTATACAAAAGAGACCCTTTGCTATATTCGCCTAAGATTGCTTACTCAGGTCTTCTTCCCGACCACCCCTATAGCACATCCCCCGTGGCAGGTATAGTACCGAGAGCCCTTCTGTAATATAGGTGTGATATGCCGGGTGTGGTCCCGGTACGGGAGCAGCGTAGGGATTGTTGTCTGACAGACCCAAGACGAAGGTTGCACCGCCTCGTCGACATGAACCGTTGCTTTTTTTGGATTTTACTTTTTGACTTCCCCACACAGAGTGGGATTTTGCATCATCTTGGACCCCTTGGATCACAACGTAAAAGAGCCAATGACTGCCCGCGATCCGACGCCATGCAGGCATGAGCCACAACTAGACCTATCTGGGAATCCAGCGAGGGGATTGGTCCTGATGTCGGCTGAACGCAACGCAGATCTTGACCCGGCTCCACTGACGTTACACGCTGTGATCTGTCTCTACCAAAAGCCCAGCCAGGCTCGCCTAGGGTTTGCAATGTGGTGTTTCTTTCCATTTGGTGGTGCCTGTGTCGGTGTTGTGTTGTCTGCTGCTTGTGTCTCGTTAGCAGAGAGGGACGGAGACGGAGCCTGATCAAGGCCACCTCGGTTGTTACTTGTTGTTATCGGACAAGTCGCAGCACGATACGTACGGATATCTGTACCGTCTGATGCCGGCATGCAACCACCATCAAATTCAAGACGGGCCGTGCCCCTCGAATGCTTGTACTTACCCCAACCCCTAGAGCTACAGCCTCCCGTCACCACCACCAGCACCTTATCACGGCCCTTACGCACTTCAAGGTCCAAAGACTCGGAGCGGGCGCTCGGCTCGGAGACATACTACGGTCCAGGCAGGACGGAGAGAGAACTGGAGCTCGGCCTCAGAAGTCAGAAGGGAGTTCTGTCATTGTGTCGAATTCCACTTGCGTGGGAGTCAAAGTGGGAGTGTGCGATGGGTCCCGGTCTTCTCCGGGGGGCTTCTCCATGTCATCGGCCTCAGTTTCGAGATTTGCTCCAGCGGTACGAGAGTAACATGCTGCGGCGCCCCTGTCACTTGGCGGGGCAAGCGGGTCTGCATGTCCCACTGCCCGTCCCACCGCACGGGTTCCATCATCTTGGGGCCGCCGGGGCCGGGGGAACGGTTCGTCGTCGTTTCCGCGCTCTCCGCCCAGGAGGTTCAGGGCTCAGGCACGGAAAATCCGCCGATCACGGGCTTAGACCTAGAGGTACCTAGGTTCTTGTTTTGAATCGGCCTGTCGAGCGATTGATCATCGGAATCCTGGGTGTTAGGATGAGTGTTGCTTTTCCGCTACGAGCAGCCGAGATGCCGGTTGCAACCACCGTGGAGTTTGTAATTTGCTTTCTGCAAACTGCCTTTTCCCCGTAACGACGCGGGCAAGCGCGGTGCAGTGCAGTGCAGTGCAGTCCAATGCCAATGATGCAAAGAATGCGCTATTGGCGGTGGAACGAGCCAGTTCGTCAAATTGGTTTGCTGTGGGTTTGTGTCTTCATTTCCAGAGCTTTCCCGAGCCTTGTGATGACGCGAATGGCGACAATGAACCGCGATGACGGTGGCCTTTGGGGAAGCGAAAACGAAGCTAGTGTAGCGAACGAGGCTCCACGGTGATATCTTCGTTGGTAGCTTTGTTTTGTTTCGTTTCGTTTGGTGTTGAGGGTCTGTGGATAAGGTGCGTGCAAAAGTTTCAGAGCAGAACCACTACAGCGACAACTGAGCCTCGGGCTGCAAGTCCACCTACCTAAGGTGCCTGTACTGTAGTGGGGTGCGGATCTTGAACTCTGTCCGTTGAGAGGGACAGCGCGATTGAATTACCCTTTGTGCATATGTACCTTTCTTACTGGAGTTGCACGTTAATGAACGCCGCATACGGGGAAGGTGCAGACTTGTAGATTGTACTTGCAGAATTTGAAGACGCTCCCGTCGTTCTTGCCTGCTTTCAGGTTGGACCGTCGGTTGCTGCCAATGTTCAAATTTCCAAGAGAGAAAAAGTCTTCCAGTATTCAAGGAAAGAGCATGTTGGCCAAACATGAAGTTGAAAAGACTTTTTAGATTTTCAGGTGCCGTTGCGCTCGCAACTCGCAACTTTAGTATTATCGCACCGGCGATTTCCGGTCGTCCGCTCTTTTTTTCACGTTCAATTTTTCAACATGGCCGCCGACAACTCCAGCAAACTCGCAAACTTTTCTCCTTGTCCACTCGCGCGGTGGAGAAAAGCGATATCTCGATCTGGTCTCGACTTTCTAGGCATCGGCTTCTGACTCGCTTGAGCCGCTCGTAGCAAGCGCAAAGCCGCCCGAAGTTGCTAATTGTCCTTCCTCGTGCATTTCGAATTCTTGACCGCCAAATTTGCGAAACCCACCGACTCTACGATGAGGCTCGTTCGCGAAATCGTTTTGAGATTGGCTTGCCCGTTTGGGAGAAGCGCGCGCACACAATGTTTGGCCCGCATGGCAGCGCTCCGGAGTCCCAGTCGTCCACAGATGCCCCCCATTCCCCCCCCTCGGACCAAAATCCGCCGATCGCTCTGGCAAGCGGCCCTCTTTCTGCCCGACATTCTCTGCCATGTAGTGTATTCCGCTTTTCATCGCTTGGCACTGCACCGACCAGGACCGACCAGGGGACAGCGGATTGCAGTCCGGACAAATACCGGATGAACAGCAGACAGCGCGATGCGATGGGAACGGGTTGCCGAGCAGAGGGGATCCATGCCCAGTTCCACTGTTCCAGACTCGCCGTGATGGCCCCGTGATAGCTTCACATTTTTCGAGACGAGACACCACATCCCGGAGCACCACCATCACCACCATCACCACCCCAGACACTACCGAAGACACACGGCCCGGACGCAAGATGAGCTACAGTAAATGACAGCATCATCGTCGTGGAAAGCAAAGCAAAAGGTTCAAATTATAGCATCGCGGATGGCAGACTATCACTAAGCTACACGTTGAAGCCACGATTGCGACAAAAGAAGGCTTCCATCTTTCCCGTTTGGGTCATGGCAATAAGGCTGTGCACCTTATTTCGGGGTGCAAAAAGCACACACTGAACAACACCACTGCAAACCCTTCTGCTCTTTTTGGCCCTCTAGCGCACTGGCCGTCCACTGCTGCAGTCCAGTATGTAACCTCAACATCCATCCGCGCTGGCTGCAACCCCCCTCGATTTCGATTGGCCAGACAGTCCCGTCACCAGCAGCCACCCATCAACTTGAACCCTTTCCAGTCAGTGGACATGTCAAGCCACTGCACCATTGCAGCACCCTAGGGCACATCTCGCTGCCAGTCCCTACGGTAACCCCAAGGAACCATCCGGGCGCTGCGGGCGGCAGGCTTGCGCATCCAATACGTCGGGTATGCGCAGCAGCTTGCACAGCACAAGGAATGAATAAAAATATCTTTTTGATTATTCCTTGACTTCAGAGGATACGGCCACTTTCACCATATCGTAACTACGACAACGGCTACCTCTACGCCTGCAATTGCGACCCCGAGTCCCTACATCTGCGACAAGGACAAGGTCGGAGTATGCCCACACAGTCCTCGATGCGCATCAGATGCCATTGAGCGCCGGCTTGGAACGTTGGCGATCGTGGACGGCAACTAATTCTTGCTTCTTGCCCAGTGGACTCTGTCTCTCTCAGATTCCTGCAGGCAACGGGCAGTTCTGGGCCTGGCAATGGGCGATATGCTTAGGTATGTCTGCAAGCAGAGTGACGGAAGAGTGTCAACTCGGTGGCTACAGAGTCGATTCGAGAGCCTGATGTGCGGTGGTGGGCTCCCCAATCTGGTGCCTTGTCCGCGAGACAGCATCGGTAACTACCTGGGTCTGCTACCTAGCGTGCGACTGACTGAGCTCCTCCGACCCGGTTGTGTGACCGTTGACCGGTCTCGTGATTCACCCGGCTACAGTACAGTGAGCCAAAGCAAAGCGTCCATCATCGAGTTTGTACATGTCTTGGAGTGAACAGGACGATGGATGTAATCTCCCCATCTTCAGATGACTCCCGCGCAAGACAGTGCTTACACCCAAAGACACACTAGAAAAGTGTAAAATGCGTAGGAGAAAGAGAGCTCGGAGGCGGAAAGACACGATAGGCACAGCACCGGCGCGGTCTGCAAAGAACGGTGCGGGGAGCAAATCGCCATGCTGGAGTCCCAAAGGCTCGTGCTGTCCTCCCAAAGACAACCGATCCAGGGTTCTGCCTCACACTCTCATTCCTCGCCTGTCCACTGCGTCGACTCTTCAGGATCCCACGCTTGTATGATGTCCAGACGAGATATGACTGGTCGTTCGGATCATGAGAGATGGAAGAAGAAAAAAAGATAGCAACAAAAATGACATCCAGGGGCGAGGACGGATTTGCGACAGCATGTCTCGTTTCCGGATGCTCTCTTGAGCTCTGGGAAATGCTCGACAGACGGCGTGCCAATTTCCAACCCGCGAGCCCTTCCTGGACAGGGACCAGGGACCGTGACCTTGACCTTGGCTTGGTCCGGATACATACGGGGGAGATCAACAGCACAGGAGACGGGAACTAGACTGATAAAATAACCAATAATTACCCAGTCCAGAACCCAGATGCCATTATCTTGATGGTGGGCGAGAGACGGGATCAACTGGCTCGACCGTGTAGAATTCAACATCACCAGTCACCACCTCAAACTAGCGATCGATATTCGGGGCCCTGCTCCATCCATACTGTGCCGGTCGAGAGGTGGTCTTGGACTCTTGGTGGTGGTGTTGCTGTGTCGGTATCCCGTACGGAACAAGCACTGCACATACCAAATGGTCTCTCGAGAGGTCTTGCCAAGTCGCTTCACAACCCCCTCTGGCCCCGTTCACCCAACCACACCATCGATCCAAAAGGGCTCGTGGGTGCAGTCGTCCAAGTGGCCAAGTTGTGGTCTGTCGACGAGTTGGGACATGAGAAGACAGGGGTGGCCGGTGTTGATGACGGTACAAGGGTACCTTCACAGCAAATCCACGGTTGGCGCCCTCAGGAGCATGAGCCCCATTCAGTGGACGGGCAGCAGGGTCGGCGATGGTGCACTCGCTACGTAGCTCCCAAGAAAGTCTCTCGGTACACACACCTCTGTACCCTGCCCCCTCTCTCCCACACCAGCACCCCCTGTCTCTGCCCCCTAGCCCCTGCACCCTCGCCCTGTCCCTGTCACACACTCTTGCGTGTGTACGCAGTACATTCCCAACGCATGTACTACGCCTCGCTCGCTGCTCGCCGGCCACTGGAGCCCTACCAGATCTTCCATGCCCACCGAGCTCCACGCTCCTCCGGGATAAGAGCAGTTCGTCAGAGGCTCCGAGTATATAGAAACCTCACACACCCCGATCGTCTTGGAATACGCCTCTCTTGTCCCTTTCTTTCACCATCAGCCCAGGAACAAGAGTGTTTAGATCGACTGAAGCTTCTAACAATATCCCAAGTTGGATAAGCTCAGCACGAAGGATCATAATCAACACTCCTTCCGACTCACTCCCACCGAAACACTACAACAAAAAAACATCAAGGGATCAGGACTGATCAAAGGACGAAGGGTATTTTGGAAAATCAGGACACTCGCGTCAACCGATAATCCGACACACCGATCATTACCACTCATTACCACCACCGGTCACTTCATCCGTGATTCCGTACTCACCACGACCCGAGGTCTCAGTCACGGTCTAAGACTCACTACCAAGGAACCGCTCCCTTTGATTGATTCCCGGCTTCCACTTGCGTTTTGTTATAAACCGGCACCTGCGAACTATCCAGTCACTCTGATTTCGAAGACCTTGAACCAGTGTATCCACTTGTGAAGGTGAGTGACTGACGGATCATAGTGGGCTCCGAATTCCCCAGCGCAGTTTGACTGATATGCAGACTTGCAGCGAAAGGATTGTGGCTCGTTGTTAGCAAGCCACCATATCTTCGACGCTTCCACTCCCATCACTAGAAAAGTCCTGCTCCGACGAATACACAATGCTTTACCCAGAGCCCCCACAGGGAGGAATGTTCTCAACTCCCGTAGATATGGGCATTTCTCCTGAATACTACCCACCCCGATCCCAAGAGTACGAAACATCGATGGCCTACGACCCAAACACCACTTTGTATGCCGATACGCCATACAACATGTACCATGCGAAGTCCCCCAGCCTGTATCCCGAAGACTCCAACCTGAGCGTCGACAGCCGCAGCGCATCCTCATCAAACGCCGGTTCCCCCCTCTCAAATCCTGGCAACCTAGCCTCGTGGGGAGCTCCTTCGGGCCCCGGTGTGAGCCCCGGCATTGTCGACCAAGGCGAGTACTTCCATGGCAACGAGTACTCATTCGCGCCTCTTGATGGCTATAACCCCAATTTCGAATTTTCGAATCCCAAAGGCCCCGGCTTTGTTGGTGAGTTTGAACAGATCCCTAGATCTCGTCTTTCGCCGTCTCAGAGCCTTCTTTCCCCCTCCTGTGTTTCTTCTTCTTCCACATCCTATGCCATAACGCCCAAGACTGGTCTGGTCCTCGACACACGCCTGCCGACAAGCCCGGCGACCCCCTCCACGGTTTCAACTTCTTCATCTTCACTGGCTTCCAGCCGTGTCTTTTCTCCTGCCACTTCTACTTCTTCCTGTTTCCCATCTCCTCCACTCCCCGCCTGGGGTAAACACTATGTGGACCGAAGGCCCCAAACTTCTCGCATGATTTCCTCTTTCTTTTCTCAGTCAAGCGGGCATTTTGTTCCTCCCCTTGATTCTTCGTGTTGGTTTCCTCTGTCAGGTCTCGAATCTTCCTACCAAAAGCGGACTACTGACTCGACCCCTTCTCGAACAGATCCTTCCCTGATCCACCCCGAAGTTCGATCGATGGCGATGCCTAGCTACGAGCATATGTACCCTGCCCCTAGCTCCGCATATCCTGGCTCACCCGCTCTTTCCGCATCTCCTCAGCTCCGAACTGGCAGCACGTCACCTTTCCTACAAAGCAACAACTACCCTACATACTCTCCCTTCCCAGCACCTCTTGAGCCACAAAGGAGGCAAAGCCTGGTTTCATACCAGTCCAACTTTTCCGAACAGCCATATAGCGGAGACGAAGCTTCGAAGGAGAAGCAGAGATGTCCTCATCCCGAGTGCGGCAAGACCTTCAAGGATTTGAAGGCTCACATGCTCACTCACCAAACAGAAAGGCCAGAGAAGTGCCCCATTGCGACATGCGAATATCATGTCAAGGGCTTCGCGAGAAAGTATGACAAGAACCGTCATACTCTAACACATTACAAGGGAACAATGGTGTGCGGCTTCTGCCCGGGCTCCGGCTCAGCGGCCGAGAAGTCGTTTAACCGTGCCGATGTCTTCAAGCGTCACTTGACAGCCGTTCACGGTGTAGAACAAACACCACCCAACAGCCGCAAGAAGACGCTCGGTGTCAACAGCAGCTCTGGCAACAAGCTGACTGGCTACGCACCCGATGCCACCGGCAAGTGCTCGACATGCTCTCAAACTTTCAGCAACGCCCAAGACTTCTATGAGCACTTGGACGACTGCGTGTTGAGGATTGTGCAACAAGAGGACCCGGCTGAAGCCATCAACGCGAGGCGGTTGGCCGAGGTGGAGAGCGATCGCGAAGTCCACAACACTCTCGAGAAGAACAACCTCCCGACTACCACGACAATGACCTCCCAGATGGGTGATCTCGACGAAGATGAAGATATGGCGGATGAGGACGACAACGAGGATTCCGTCTCTGGTCGTGGTTCCAAGAACTCGCCTTCCAGAAAGACCAAGGGCAACCCCGCCAACGGTGTGCAGAAGTCGCGAGGTCTCACCCACTCCCGCGGTGGCGTCACCCTCCAGAGCAAGACGCGTGGTCGCAAGAACCGCCGCGACTACCCTTCCAGTTGGGGCTTCGACAAGGGTCAAATGACCATGAAGAAGCGGGTCGTTGCTGTTTTCGATGGACCCCGTCGTCTGGCTAAGGACGACATGATGTTGTCGACCGAGCACGAGGTGCGCATCAAGCTCCAGGATGGCAAGTCGTATGTGACGGATCTCGATGTCCAGACTCTCAGGAGGACGGAGGGCTTCCTTAACGCGACAGAAGAGGAGAAGGGCCCCTGGATTTCGGATGACCCGACCGAAGAGGAAAAGGAGGAGGCGAGGAGGTTGCTCATGTTGCAGTAATGCAATCAATGAACTGGGGTCGGGTTGGACTAAAATAACAGCTTCTTGCTTCTTCTAATGTTTCTTTGCTCTCTCTCCTCTGCCATGGCAGGCAGGAAAATGATACCATAAACTAGGTTTTGGGTGGCTTTCTGGATAATAACGGTGGGATGGAGTTTAAACCGGGAGGGGAAATGATGAGGAATATCCATTTAGCGACAAGAAACCACGAGAAGGTTTCTTCTCTTATATCCTTTTATGTTTCTTTGTATTTTCCCCTTCTCTTTATTATTTTTTGGCCAGGACTGGTTGGGAACAGGGAAGAGGGACGGGATAGGATGAGGATAAGGGGCCTCTTCTAATGATTGAACGAGACAGACATAGCATTTGTCTGACATAACTCCTCTACTGTACTGGGTGGGCGGCACGGTCGGTGGTAAACCGGGAACAGGAAACGGGAACGGACGGGTCAGGGTTATTTATACCACACATCTGGATGGATGAATGGATGGGTTCGGATGAATACCAACATCCTTGTCGACGGCTTCGTGTTTTATGATTAACATTTTTGTTCTCGGTCCTCTCTCTCTCTCTCTCTCTCTCTCTTGTCTTTTTCTTGAACTTGAACTTGGGCATTTTCACCCTTTCTGTATGTATGATATTTGTAAGGAACACATCACTGACTTGCGGTGACATGATACCCCCAAACATCTTGCTTTTCGCCAACGTCTAACACCCGAGTACCTTTCTTGCTTACTCGTTCACCACTTACATCGGCTCACATTTGCGCGCGCTTAACAGCCGCTCGTTTTGAATGACTTCATCTAACCCGGTTGTAATGATTTGTCTCTCTTCATCTATTTTTCCCGTGCATACTTCGGTACCGAGCTAGATCTGTCGTTACAGCATTCACACATTTGGATAGATCTTAGTCTCATCGGGTGGCTGTTGAAATGATGGGGGAAAGTAACAGATGGTTTGTGGCAAGTTGAGATCACAAGCTGGAAACTAGAAAATATTTTTGGAATAATCTTCAACGCTGTTGTTGTCCCATCCGTCGCTGACCGTCACGTCTGACATTTCATACATACTCTTGGCTCCATCCAGCCTACATATATCCATCTATAGAAACCTAAATATCCCAACCCAAGTCGACAACTTCAGCGTATGATGCCTTTCTACTTTGCTCACTTTGTTCCCACACTGCATCATGGAGATTGATGCAAACCGAGGGAGGGAATCTTGGCAAAGGAAAAGAATATGTGGCAAACACGGCAGGAATGATGTAGAAGTTGGAAGGCACGGATGGCGCAGATGGTACAGATGCGGCACTGGACTGACACTCACTGAAGAGGGAAAGAACGTTCGGCTCATGTCAGTGGTACTATTGCCATGGCAGTCCTAGGTCCTGGCACACTATGTTTGGCCAACAATCTCGGATTTGCATCGCAGTTGAAGGTACGGTAGGTAGCCGTGGTGTAAGAAACGTGAGCGTTCCCTCCATATCTATATCTGTGAAATGCTAGCAAAACGAAGTTGAAGTTGAAGCAGTCACGACGCTGACTGAAAACTAGAGGTAGGTGCGTGAGTTGGAAGGCAAGAGCGAAGGGAAAGAAATCCGCGCAACATCCCGATCCAGAGCAGTCATGCTTAACTGAATACTGAATATTCGACCCGAATGCCAGAATGGCAGCATCAATAGTACTCGAGCCAAAGAGTGCGGACACCACTTCGCGATGATAATGGAAAACAAAACAGTGCTATGGCTTCGGTAATGCCCCTATTGTGACCCCTGTTAAGTTCTATACATGTGATGTTTGTAATCAGGTCCATATCACTTACCTGTATCCAGGCCTTATTGATGAACTCGTCCTACTTACAATCCTCTCCGGTTTTGTTACTTCCTTGTCTCTCACTTGTTTATTTTCGTCAGTGCCTCTCTCTGCCTGCTTCGCAAATTCCGTCCGATCATACTGCGTGTACATAGGCGTATGAAAGAAACACGGTGGATATGAAGCCGTAATTGCATCCAGGTAGAACTGTCAGGTGGGCAAGACACTTCCGAGGCTGTGAAGATTGAAAAGATCCCCTCGATGTCTGGGTAGAAAGATGAGAAGAATGATGACAGATATTCGTCTTACTGTAAACCGACAGTAGGACAATGTCTGCCTGCTCTGCGTGATTGATTGAGTAGGTCCGGGTGTTCAAGTAAAGGTACCTTACTCGACACTATGGGTGTTTGATCGTGGCGCAGACTAGGCACTCGCGGTAACGTACACAGAGAGAGAACGGACGTCTATGGCATGCTCATGTAACAGGCTACGTAACAAACTGATGAGGCCGCTTGCGATGGTATGGCCAGGTCCACGAGAGATTCATGGTAGTTATTTTCAGTCCCCGAATCGGACATGGGTCCTACGTACTAGTATTAGCTTGCTGTGCCGCATACCCTCTGGGACCATCCATATCTGAACTGTTCTGCGAGGTTTGTTGAGCGAAAATCGGATGTTGACGACATGGAGTGAATACCAACACAACCGGGACGATATTCGCGACCGAGTCCCAGTACGATGAGGAATATCGCCGTGTTCGCACACGACAAAGCAGCTTCTATTGAGACATAGGTATGACGAAATAAGCATTCACGGTCTGGATTCCATGGTCCATTGGTAGTCCAATTGTTCTTTCCCTTTTCATATCGCGCACCTTCTTGTATACCCCGAGGCTCCGGCAACCACCTGTCTAGGGAAGGCACGAATAGCTTTCCATACCGCACTGAGAATCTTCTCCGATCGCCACTGCCAGCTGACCCCAGTTGATCGATGTGGGAAAGAACAGAAAACTCCAAGTTCTCTTTTTCCTAGACTGGTTGCCAGATGACCACCACGGCCATGTTGTTCCTGGGACCCGGCGTCCAGTACTTTAGCGAGTCGACCTTTAACCAAGGTCTTGATTTGCATCCAAAGACCTGAACAAATCTTCGGACCTCGTTATTTCAAGATCCATGAAAATTGTCTTCAATTTCACGTCAGCCGGGTTGGTCCCTCGCTTCAGTCAGTGTGTCCACTCTTGTTTCTCGCTTCTCCTTTCCAACTCTGGTTCTCCGGAGTCCTCAGTGCTCCATTGACGGGCAGCCGGCAAACTTCCCAAATTTCCGGGCAAAGATTGATACACCACGGTCATGCGGCCAAAACTCTGTCACGACAAGTTCTCTGAGGTATTCCTTTCAATCCACGAACCGAACCCTTCAGTGCCTCACGCGGTTGTTGATCAACAGCTTTGTTGTGGAGAACGTCAAAAAGCGTGCCACTAAATGGAGAGTCAATGCCCTAAACCCTTATCCCTCGTCAGTCTGGGCCCACCAAATTTGTTTCGAGGGCTACCCCGCCAAAGTCGCGAGAGACACCCGCTGTGATGGGCGGATCGCTTCGCTCGCCGGTGCGAGTTGATATATTGGAAGAAAGTGCAGATATCCTTTTCTTCGATACGTATAGGCGAGCTCTCGACAGCGGCAATTGGCAAGTTGAGCAGGATAGCACCCAGTGTTGTGCGAACGAATCAGAATTTCGAGACCACACAAACGGCCTCCTCCGGTCAAGATCTTGACACATCCTACCTACCCACCTACCGGTACCTGTGAGGATCAGAGGATCTTCATCTCTCTCCTGGTGCGATTCGAGCCTCAAGCAAATCTTCTGCAAGGGCCAGGCGTCTGGTCATCACATCGCATCACACAACATCACATTTCTCACTCACCTTCGCGACCTTTTCTCATCACATACACACCACACCA
Organism: Sordaria macrospora; assembly: GCF_033870435.1. Taxonomy (NCBI): domain Eukaryota; kingdom Fungi; phylum Ascomycota; class Sordariomycetes; order Sordariales; family Sordariaceae; genus Sordaria; species Sordaria macrospora. The sequence continues at coordinate 4,072,025 of NC_089372.1, read as the reverse complement.
AAACTACCTCTCACCAAACACTCACCTATTTAGGTAGCTCCCCAACGGATCAGCACTCGCTGATCGAAACCAAACATCCAATTCACCTCGTCCCACCCATAACCAACCAAAATGGCCCTAACAGCCCGCCTCTCCTTCATCGACACCACCGAGAACGAGCCCGAAGGTGACCCAGAAGATCTCTTCGCCGGCTCCCTCGGCGTCATCTTCACCGACGACGTAACCAACCAGCACGGCGATGCCTCCACCGCCCTCCATTACACGTCCCCGCACCTCTCCAAACCGCTGCGGATCGAGCTCTCCGACCCGAAAGCGGCTCAAGACCGCTCGCTGTTCAGCCACTTCCTGTGGAACGCCTCGCTTTTGCTGGCCGACCTGATTGAGGCTGGCACGCTGGGCTTGCAGGCTGGTGGTGACACAACGGGAGCCGGCGCGGGGACGGTTGAGCTTGGTAAAAATGTGCCGGTGCCGCCGTTGAAGAATTTTGATATTAGAGGAAAATCGACAATCGAGATGGGAGCTGGCACCGGGCTGCCGAGCCTCATGGCTGCGTTGTTGGGGGCTAAGAGGGTGCTGGTGACTGACTACCCGGCGCCGGTGGTGATTGAGAATTTGACTAAGAATGTTGAGTTGAATCTGAAGCATCAGGAGGCCGCAAAGGATGTCGAGGTCGCAGTCGAAGGACACGGGTGGGGCGAGCTGGAGACGCCGCTTGCGGTTGAGAACAAGGGCGCGTTCGACCGCGTCCTATGTGCCGACTGCCTGTGGATGGAGGAGCAGCACGAAAATCTGCGGAGGTCGATCGCCTGGTTCCTGAGCGACGACCCGGAAGCCCGGGCGTGGGTCGTGGGCGGCTATCACACCGGTCGGAAGAAGATGCGGGGATTCTTTGACGACGAGGAGCTGAGGAAGCTCGGACTCGAGGTGGAGAGGCTGTGGGAAAGGGACTGCGACGGGATTGACCGGGAGTGGGCGTGGGATCGTGGAGCGGAGGATCTGGACATTACGGGCCGGAAGAGATGGTTGGCTATTTCCGTTCTGAGGAGGATACGGAAGGATGCGGAGGGTGGCAAGGCTGAAAGGTGAACAAGGGAGATGACGATGGCTGACGGGGTCTTGACTGGGACGTCAACAGTCGTCTCGGTGCTGCTTGGAATGCAACTGACGATACTGGCACAGTCGAGAAATGACATATGTGACTGCGTATGGATCCCGGCGCATGTGAATCAATATTGAACACGCAGAGGGGTTCAGAAATCGATCCCGGCAAGTTCTCTTCCATACGAAAATTCCATGGTCCCTTCAATGATCGACCTTGGCTCTCCATTGTGTCATCCACCTCGTCCGGATACCTCCGATTACGTCTGTTCATCAACCCGGAACGACGGATGAGGGGAGTGGTGGTGTCGGCGGTCAGGTCGTCGATTAGGGCGAGCCTGTGAGGAGGGTACGAAAGTCTGAGGTACCGATCTGGGCGGGCGAGCCAGGTATGCAAATACCGAGATCAGGCACTGGCCAGAAAGTGAGGTTATTCACAAACCACAGGTCTGGCGACGGTGTCGTTACGACCCCCTTTTCCAATTCGCCACACCTTATTGGAGAGAAGCTTTCTCGCTCGGGGAACGATCTGCGCCTGTCTCGTAGAGGCCCTGGACCCTGTTTGATAATGCAGCCTAACCCGGTTTCTAACAGGAACTGACACGGGTAGTTTGACGAATGAATGAATGAATGAATGAATGATGAATTTTACGACTACGTTCTACTACTAATAGATAAGTTGTGCCCGCGACGGTGGCTGGGCAGAGGTATATAAATGCGGGGAAAAGCTTTATAAGTTAACTAAGTCGGACCCTAGCGTAGCCGTGTGCTGGAAAACCCTAACTTCTTTTGTATATTTAAAATGATATTATTACTTCAGGCTCCCTATACCTGGCATCGTCTGAACTTTCGTATAGGGTAGCGGTTCGTCGTCTGGGTCCAAAGTCTTTATTTTAACTACTTTTTGTTAACGTGTGGCTAGTACTGTGCCTTGTAGCTACCTTGTACTATCTTGTAGTATAGAAGGCTGATTGAACTATTCCTTCTATGGAATTAGTCCACTCAGCCTCTACAGAACGTGCTAGAATATAGGGGTTTTGCCACTATATTCTGAGATTTTCTAACTTGTTTAGCATTTCTTCTAGACTAATTTGTCATCATGAAATGCATCAGAAGCTTATAGATCCAGTTCATTTCTTTTATAGTATAATGATTCTATACTCTGGAAGCTTCTAGATACTTAACGTTTGTGTATATGAAGATCTCTTCTCTCCTTTAGTTAGTCACTTCTTAAGTAAGCAAGCAAGCACAATCAAGCAATACAATACAGTCTACTCCTATAGTGCAGAATTCACTATAATAGTTGTTTCTCACAATGTAGAATTCACTATACTCTTCTGTCTTGAGAGCAGAGTTCTCTCTAAGATCTCTTTTACAACATCCCTCTATTGTCTTTGCAACTACGCTGCTTTCTTCAGCACTGCTGTCGTACTTCTACCGCTTCCGCTCCGCTCTGCTACAAGTGCATAGTTCACTGTAGCATCTTTATACTAATGCTATTATTATAGGCCAGTTAGGGTATTGCAGCAAATAATTTACTAAGTATATTAATTTATTAGTTGCTTAATGTAGATTTAGATCCATTTCCGGAGGGAATGTTTACTTCCTAATTTTCTTTAATTGTTTATTCGCTCTTAGAATTATTTAAATTTCAAAAATTAAAAAATAGAAGATATAAATTTCATTAGAGAGTTTATTGTTTAGTAAAAGAGGTTATAATTTTACGAAAATGTATAATTTAAAATGGTTTGATAAAGGAGGCCGCTTTAATTTTTATATAAAAGAATAAAAGTTTAGGAGCTTAAATAGTTTTACTAGTATTTTTACTATTTTCTTACTTATAATTTTCACCAGTATAGTATTTATTAATTCACAAAGTATTTATTTAAGTACTATACCTTACATTAATATAAATTTCTTAAATATTTTAAATACTGTCATTTCTAATTCGTAAAATACTAAAATTGTCACAGCGTAACTAGAGGGCACGTTGTGTATGATTTGATTAACTTGGACTAAGAATAAAAAGCTGAACAGGGAAGGAATCCCAATGTCACAGGTTGACATTGGCTATATAGTGTATATTCCGAGTTCTGCCTTGCAAGCAGAACATCGTCCTATCTTTTGTAGGTCTGGCCGTCTGGGCATGTGCACCCTAGTATCACGGGGCAAGGCCAAGGTTAGGGGGTAGATTGGATATGCGTAGTTGTACGAGGACGGAAAGAGAGAGGTGTGCGCCGGTCTGGCGATATGGGGCAAGGCACGAAGGCATGCCCAGAGCTGGGACCAGCGCACGTGCCCATGCACGTGATGTGCTAGTCACAGGTAATCCTGTGACACCTAGCTTGTCATACAGCTGGCACCATCTGAGCTGTGATATGCCTGCCATCAAGGCTCCTATTCACATGGGTGCTGTTCAATTGGGCCATCCTATTCACGGGTTTGGTTGTCACTGGTTGTCGCCTGTGGTCTGGGTATAAAACCCAGCTCTGGCATTGAGCCTTCCCTTTTAGGATTCCTTCCTCTTCAGCTTCTTATTCTTAGTCCAAGTTAATCAAATTGTACACAACGTGCCCTCTGGTTACGCCGTGACAGTAAGAGTGCTGTAAATTATATCAATAGTTTTAATGGTTTTTTTTTACAGTTTGAAATCGTACTTAGAACTTTTGGATTAACTGTTTATTAGTAACATAGGAATTTAGAACTTTATACTCAATATAGGAGGTTACGAGAATAAAGCCATATTATGTGTAAATAAAAGGTAAAAGAGAAATGATCTGAAAAGAAAAGCCTGGCTTCTGTAAGGGCTCTACGAGGTATACATGCAGGTAGGCCTTGGTAAAAGTGATAATATTCGACAAAGAAGAAAAGGGAAGCCTGTGCTGGTATGGCATGAAGCTTACAGCTAAATACACAAGAGAGGTGCGGATATCGAAGGTGCTAGAAACGCCAAGGTCGAAAATGTGGTTCGTGCGGCGCACCTCAGGAGTGCACCCAGTCGGAGGGCAGGCCTGGCTTGCATAGAGTTCAAGCCAGGCAAACATCCCTAGGCGCCAGCCCCATGACAGCTTCCAGTCAGCCGTCTACACGCAGTAGATATGCAGCGCAGTGAGCTAGGTAGCCCGAGCGTAGGGCAACGGCTGAGTAGGCACCAGAGCCTCCATAGCAGCTCGGCTAATCTGGGCTGTCACGACTAGTATAAGCTATAATACAGGTTATGGCTAACAATACCAGTGTCACAGGTTGACATTGGCTATATAGTGTGCATTCCGAGTTCTGCCTTGCAAGCAGAACATCGTCCTATCTTTTGTAGGTTTGGCCGTCTGGGCATATGCACCCCAGCCTGTCACAGTATGTTCTGCTTAAAACGGTGGGTTCGATTCCCGACCGTGGCAATTTCGAGGGCGATTTTGGGAGACTCTTGTCGGCACTTAGTCGAGCACAGCTCCTAAGAATGCAATGACAATTGAGGACCATGTATGCAAATCGAAGAGTACCGAAATGCCACGTATCGGCCCATTGGAAAATGTCCAACTTAGCGGGAAGTTGCATTTTCAGGTAGTGCTATATAAGCTGTCGTATTGCGATAAATCCTCCGCGACATTGTCGCCCTCGGAAATGGGGCCGGGGCCGAGGCCTTATCTTGAAGATTATTGAAAGATAACTTCGCTTTAAGGGGAGGTAGTGTCACAGGTTGACATTGGCTATATAGTGTGCATTCCGAGTTCTGCCTTGCAAGCAGAACATCGTCTTATCTTTTGTAGGTTTGGCCGTCTGGGCATATGCACCCCAGCCTGTCACAACCAGGAATCCAGGGATTCCGGTATTAATTAGTTTTGCGTAGGGTAGTTACAATATTGTTTTTAAAAGGCGCTTGTTACGGCGGTGACAGACTACTACACTAACTAGGCTATGTCTCTACAAAAGGATACAAGTAATCGAAGCTGGAAGATTCGATACTCAAATAATCTTATATAGTTGTTTCAAACCGTACATGGTTCCGTATCACGTCAGCTGTTACAACATTATTATAGCTATTTTATAGTAAAAGGCAAGCGCTGAGCCCTCCTCGAAGTGGTAAAAAGTCGCAATAGTTGTAATGGTATTTTAGCAACTATCTAGAATACCCAATCCTAATTGGTTTACACTTGAAAGACGTCCTCTAATTGGCCGGAGCCAGTTCAGAAAAATATTTTTCAGGAGAAGGTAGGGTAGCTTAACGAGTTCTGAGTTCTAACAAGCTGAACTGTATCATCCAAATTTATCGTAGGCTTCGGGGGTTAACAGCTGCTCCCTTCTCGTTTTCGGTGACCTCTCTGCCAGACAGCCTCGCTCTTCTCGGCATTATCCGAAAGCCACAGTCTCTGCCGGACTCTTTGTTTAGCGCGTCGACGGGATAGTTAAGCCCTAGAAAGCTTGGCATGCCGGACCCTATGCGGAGAGCCCCATCGTCAAAGGCTTGTCTTTCGAGGCCGACTTCTGGAGGTGTGAATCCCCTCATTTGCCCCTCGACTATCGTTTCGCTGCATCATTCTTGAGGAGTCCTCCCAGCCCGAACAAGTGAACTGGGCAGCCCTACGAAAACCGGAGTTCATGCTCCGCCTCTCCACCCGTCATGATTTGCTCAAAGCCCACAATGAGTGACATTGCAGGAAATATGAAGTTATTCCCAACGTCGTTTGTCCACTTTCGCCATCTTGATGTAAGGCTTTGGAGCAAGCCTATCCTATGCCCGGACGGACTCTGAATCTAGACCGTGCATCAAAGCCTTCCCCATGCCCTTGTTAGCTCCGGCCCCGTTCGGGATGCCGTCCTAGGGAGGAAGGTGAATGGTCCGGCGGTCGAGAGGCTTCTGGCGTTGTTACCCTAATCTCCCTAGTGAGGCAATTTCGACTTTTTCTCGTTGAGTTTTTGGTACTATATCGCACGGAAGCCGACATATCGGTGATGGAAGCCGAAGGAGAAAGTGAAACCAATTGTTTGTAGTCCAAGATTGCGCAATTGTCGATATGTTGGGGAACATGACATCGCACGGTCCCCGATCATGTCCAGGCCCGCACCGCACTCCGGCTCTTCCACTTACACTGTCACGAAACCCCCCTTCTTGCCGAACGCCTCCGAGAGAAGGCACTTTTGATACCCCGCCATGGTCCCCTGATTTTATCCTGTGCTCGCCTTTAATAGCCAGGGGCCGAAGCCGTAACGCGACGTCTTTTGTTGGGGTACATATATAAGGGTGCGATCGAGATCGAGAAAGTGATGCAATACCTTTTTTGATGCCGCTCCCCCTCCTCTCGTTGCTTCGGTTGTGGTGCTAGCTTCGAGAGAGCTCAAGGCCCTGCGTCATTAGACGACATACCTCTACCGGATGGCGGGTAAGTGAATCCTTTTTGATAGGGTGTTCGTTGTCATTCGTATGTTGGTTGCAGCTACCGTGACAGTTGCTTTGATATGCGTGAGGGTATGGTTGTGTAAGACCTTACACTCGATACAAGGCAACAAAACACCCCGTGCTAACAAGTACCGGGGTTCCTGGACCAGGGTGTACGGCATGGAGGGTGGTAGCTGAGGGAGGCATGACAAGCCAACAAGTGCAACACCGGTAGAGTCTCCGATGGCGGTTTGGCGATTTTGACTCGTCGGCGCGGGTGAGGGTGTTGCTTGTTGCGAATAGCCTCGCTAAAATCAGGGCAACGATGCATGATGCTTGATGCTTTGCGGTGAAATGCTCCTCACGATTGCCCACGCAGGAAGCAGCAAGCTTAGCGCAGGCGCACTGCGGCACGTTTCTCGTGTGAACGGGCATGCTGCTTCACTTGGACGCCATTCAGGGTTCGCACATGCCCTCACCTCAATCTCTCGTCAGTGCAAAGCATCATCTCCCCCAAGCATCCATCCCTTTTTCCGTAGCTCCAGCGTGTCCGGTCCGCCGCCCGTTGAACGTTACCTTGGCTACTCTAGCGCAATCAGTATCCGGTGCACGATCACACGGCGTAAGAGGTGATGCTGAAGGGATCGGGACGCCACATTTCCCAAGATAACAACAAATCATTGAAAGATGAAACCAATGGTGCGGTGGATTACGGATAGGTATGTTCTCGAAGGACGGACATGTGAACAACCTCAACCCAAGCAGCGGCTCTCGTCCGGGGGCGGAGAGTGAGGACAAAACGGGCGAGAAATCGACATTATCAAATGTAAAAGAGGAAAGGCGCATTCAATTTCAATTCTTGCTTGTCAGTCGTCCGTCCGCCCTTTCTTGTCGTGTTCGTCTCGTTAATCTCATTGTCTCCCCAGGTCCGCTCTTTCCACTTCCTTCCTTTCGGTCCAGGTACCTCTACATCCGCAATCCTTTGCAGTTTGTAGCCGTCATCCAGCACTTTCCCGCCCGGCGGCCACTTGAGCGGAAGGAAGGGACGAGCAAGCGGGGGTCCGGGACCCGTAAAACCAAACTCGAACGGATTGGCTGGGGGTTGGGCCCCCCCTCCCCCCCGTCACGACCCCCTCGACGACCCTCTCACGAACCCCATTTTCGGCCTCACAACCTATAAACTCATAACCTAATCAAACAGGACGAGATATTAAATAAAATCAACGGCTACGCAGGTGCGGGAAAATGCACAATGTCGTCATTGTGTGGGGCCCGACCGATTCCCTTTTCGGAAGGCCCTCGCACCGCAGCCGAAAAAAACTACAACCACATCTCATCCCCCCCTCTGGCTCCGAATAGCTCTCACACCCCCCAAACCTTGGACAGAAACGGGGCCTTTTTGCACCCACCCGTAAACAGCCAATATCCGTATGACGAGTCCTTTTTTTTTTTTTTTTTTTTTTTTAGATAAGAAAGGTATGCAGAGAGGAGAGACACGAGGAGGGAGAAGAAAGGGGTCCTGTATTGTCCGTTAGACCCTATTCCCATCGTCATCGACGCGACTCGTAGCACCTACCAACCGCACCGCCGCCGCCGGTGTCGGTGGGCGCCCTGTAAAAGCGAATCAAGCTTTTTCCCCTTTTCTTGATGCCGTCTCCTCCCCCAGAACCCCAGAAGCCCCAGATATTACCTACGCGTTACCGCCAGAAGAAGCCGAGCCCGAAACGCCTCATGTCAGGTGCGGCTACACGGCTGGCTGGCTGAGCTAGGGTTCAACCAAGGGGATTCTCGGCTATTCAGGGCCCCCCATCAACCCGCCGTCACCGGGAGAGAGGGAAGGAAAGCAAAGCGGGACGGAAGAAGGGCATAAGAACATAAGTTTGTTAAGAATGGATACATACATAGGGATGATGATGATGTTGTGAGACCTGGAGGTGAAGCACCACACACACACACACCCTTACCTCCTCCACAGAATGCGTTACCCGTCATTCAACACTTGGCGTCATCATGGTCTCCAACGTCCCTACCTACCTACGCTACGTAGTAGGTACGGGGAGATACGGTAGGGACTGGACCAAAGCGGGAGATGGAGAGGGTAGGTGTATGTGGCCTTGTTTCAACTCGCCGAGTTTCACCTTCATATCCCCGAGCCCGAAATCAATTGTTGTGACAGACTGACAGTGCCTGGCAGCAGTCAAGGTGTGCCCGGCCTTTTTCTAGAAAGCGGACATCCAGGTCGTCGCCAAAATGCGAAACTTGAAGTGTGCCAAGGACAATCGTGAAAAGGTCCACCCCGCCGTGGAACGGGAACGGGCCGTCAAGTCCCGATATTCAATGCTTCTGTCCATTCTTTTCTTTCTTCAGAAGTTGTAGCTGCAGGGGCCGTCTTCCATGTCGTCGTTGTTGTTGTTGTTGTTGTTGTTGTTGTTGTTGTTGTTCGACCTTCGGCCTCAATATCAAGATCGATGTCAACAACCTTGTCATGGAAGTTAGGTGGGTGATCGGGCTGACATGGAATCGAAAACAGACCAAGATTCCCATATGCTTTTCCATCCAGTACCAAGAGCCAAACAACAGGAAAGACTGCAGCGACAATCGCTGCTGATCTACACTACGGGAACTCGGGAAGAGCGACAAGCAGAGCCGATACGCGGTAGAGGTAGGTGCGATGCGATACCGCACCCCTAACCCTGATACTACAGATCATTCGACAATCTCCAAATGTACCGTATGTACACTTACCCTCGAGGTCTTTACAGCAAAGATCACCAGCCATTTGTTCCAAATCATGGATCGCAACACGTGTAATGTAGTGGGATGGGCAGGTTATGATGTTGTTGACCTTTCCCATGGGCAACTGGGATCTTGGTTACCTAGCCCTACTACATGTACATCTGGGCTGATAAAGTGAGGCATAATATCCGACACGGATGATAATGATGATCGTAGTTTGGTGTGAAGCATCAACGCGGGGTCCAGTCTTGGTCTCTAATGTCTGAACCACTGAGGCTTTTGAAATGTCTCAGTCAGAACGTCAGTCAGTCAGTCACAACGTCAGACCAAACCACCTCACCAAAATCCAAAATAGGGGTCCTAAAGAGTTTACATCATACTAACCTTACTTCTTTCCGCACTTTCAGGTACCTACCACCCTATGACCGACCCTACCTACATGTTTTGATCAACTGACACCTATGTACACTTACCCAACACCCAAGCTTCACACCAGTGCAGTGCACCCAACCCCCAATCATTTTCCACTGATAAGCACTCCCGTCTCTGTTTTGTGTGACATGCAGATAGCAAAAGATAGCCGGAGCTCTCGGCTTCAATGAACCGCACTACACTACCGGCACTACACTACATCATATACATATGCTTGTCCAACAATGATCAACCCACACACACACACATATACACACACCAAAACCGAGGTTGCCCCTGGGTATGATGATGTCTTTGTGCAGTACCAAGCTCATGAAAAGAGGATCCCGGGAGGGACCCTTAGATCTGCAAGACTATTTGAAGAACTATTGAACTACCTACTTACCGTACTACTAAGAATATGTATGTCTCAGGATGGAGTTGTGGTACGTGTAGTACGTATTGATAGTGCTTATCAGCTGTGCTTAGTATATGGGGTTTGTACGTAGGTTGTGTGATCTGGGGGGCTGTGTTGTACTTTTGAAATCTCGAACTCATAAGTTTTTTGCCCCTGGCTTTCTTTTTTAAAAACTCACCATGAATATCCAGCTGAGGTTCATTGTGATACACCCAAATTCGCAAGGCGAAGATGAGGCTGGTTGGAACAACGAAAGTCAATCATACCTATGAACAATTTCCGGTATAGTGGCATTACGGGGGATGGACATTGACCGCCGAACGCCGAACACACACCCAAACTGGCCAACTGGGAATCGCCTCACGCCCAAAAAGAGAACAAAAAAGCAAATATTCAACAGAGGCTGTTGATGATCATGGATCTTCGTCATGGGAGGCTTGTCTGGCTTGTTGGTCAAAATCAAGCATCAAGTCGAAAGCCACAGAGTCCGAAAATAGCGACATGTTCATGTTGGGTGTAATGGAAGAAAAAAATGCATCTCGACAAAGATGAACAATGAAGCTAAGGTATGCAGGATATATGTTTGTTAGGTTTCCTTTCCTTCTTTTCCTTCTTTTCCTTCCACGCAGTCTTGCAGTTGCAGTTGCAGTTGCAGTTGCAGCAGCTGAGCCCAAAAAGCCGCGTGGCATTTCATTCTGCTTTTTTTGGAGAATTCGTCCCAAGCCGGGCTGTCCACAGCCGCCGCCACGCAGCAACGTCAACGCATTAACCGAAGCGCGTGTTTACCTCTAGCGACCAAATAGTGCAAATGTAGGGCAAGTAGACCACCATGCACCGGCCGTGGTAACTTACTTACCGACAGACTTTGTCGAAGCAAGCGTAGACTTGCGTTGGCGTCAATGGACGACCGCTTTTTGCAACTACAACTGCAACGGGCGAGGGGGGCCGGGAGGAGCTTCCTGAGGAGCTTCCTGAGGAGCTTCCTGAGGAGCCTTCTGAGGAGCTATGAGGAGCTTGAGGGGAGCTCCGAAGTGTTGGTTCTCCTAGAATGATTGGAGGAGAATGCATAATTGGAGCTGTGTAGCTTTGCTGGACGTACCTACTGCACATTGTTGTTTAGTTCATCATGTAGCTCCACATCTGTCTTTGAGTGAGTGCATTGGATCAATGGCACGATGGCACGATGGCAGGATGGGAATGGCTTCGACGGCGTTGCAGGACGAATGCAGGTTCTAAAAAAGCTGGATGGGGATGGAAGGATGGCGATGGAGACACCGCCCACAAATAAAAACACGAGTTGATTCACTAGGGTGAGATCAGCCCGTAGGAAACAACCCCGATCTTGCGAATGGAGGCTTTTTGCTGCTGGCGCGGGGAACCGTTGTGGTTGTGGTACAAAAATAGCAGCTGTTGATGTGTCCAATGGCACTATTATCTGCAGCACATCCAGGGCATGAGCAGAAAACCTGCCTGGCCTGCATAGCCCACGCAGGAGAAAAAGGTGAGCTTCATTGACTCTGCAAGATGGGTCTGCACACATGGAAGAGGCGGAGGGAAAAAAGTGGTCAAGAGGATACTGATATCCGCTCAACGAAAAATACAAGTCACAAAAGTGTGCAGAGGAGAGTATAGTTGTTTTCTGAACAAAGTCAGATAGCCATCAGGCTCAAAAGTTGTATTGATGTTTCCCGTTGCCCCATGTTCTCCTATTGTAAAAAAAAAAAAAAAAAAAAAAAAAAAAAAAAGGTATCCAGCCCAGCCATTTCCTTCCGCCATTTTGTTACCGTCCTTTCCTTTCTACTCCGTTCCGTGTATGCAATGCATGAAAAAGCAAATCTAGCGCCTCGCTCAAATGACAGATGTTGATATAAAAATACAGTAAGCCCAAAAGCGTCAAATTACAGAAGAGAAAAAAAAGCCGTTCGTAACAGCTAAAACTCCACCGGTGCCCCTGGATGCCTTTGCCAATCTGATGCTATCCCCACCCGGAGACGAGAGCAGGATCCAAGCAGGTCGACGTCAGTGGCTTGGCAAAGGGCAGGGGGGTTCCGGAGGAGGGAGAAGAAGTGAAAAATGAGGGGTAGTCTAGTAACCCCGACCGCCATTGGTCGGCCGCCGGCGGTGATAGACAGTACCAAATCCCCAAGTCGGTTGTTGGTAGCCCAATGACGTTCTCAAGGTCTCGTTGCATGTGCCTTTAACACAACAATGACGGGAATCTGAGAATGGGAAAGATAACAAATTCGATCCCTGGGCTGTGATGAGCCGCGACCGTCGCGGTCAAACGTCAGAACGGCTCATCAGTTCAAGATAGTCAACTTGGTGTCTTGAAAGGAGTCCCAAGGATCTTGAGTGATTTGCTCTTGGCTCGCACATCACTCGGTGTGAGGATGATGGTTGGCGAGTCGAGGTACTCATAGTGTAGAGTAGCTTGAGCACAGAGTCGTTGAAGAGAAGACTGCTGCTGACTTATTGTAGCGGCTCGGTTGCATGCGTCGCGGTTGTGAATGGATATTTTCATGTCGACACTTCAGTCCGCGGAATCACCGATCAATGGTGGACACTTGTTGCCGCCGTGGGGATGGCGGCTGTTTCAAGTGCCTGTAGCAGAAGAAGTGTCGCAGGCTGTGTTGCAGGAGGGAAAATTCCGCCGCAGAGGAATTTGCCACCGTGATCGCCGGGACGTGCGTCGATCGGTCAGGACCTTTTGGTCCAGACTCTCAAAATCCGCCGCTATTCGACTCTGGGGCAACGTGGAATGTCGATTTGATATCCAAGAAGCAGCCAAACAGCTCGAGTATTGTCGCTTCGATGCTGGAGGTTGTGGATGTTTCGTGTCCCAAGTGGCCAATTCCCAAACATTCCAACCGTGGTGATGAATTGTGAAAAGGCCGACTGATATTGTTGATTCACTTGTAGCCGGTCATCTTGGCGCAGCGGTTGCAGTAGTAGATGTTGGTGCCAATCTGGACCATTCCCGAGGAGCTGGGGTCGTCTGTTGACGTGATCTCTTCGGCGCGGGCGCACCTTAGGCACCGGAGAACCTCAACCGAGGCGATGGGTTGTGTCGAGTCCATGCTGTGCCTGACTGATGATGATGATGACAGGTCGGAGTCGGAAGACGAGTATGACGAAGCCGAAGAAGTAGAAGTAAGGTACTGAACTTTTGGTCGGGCGGACATTGTGATAATGTGTGTGTGTTGTGTTGATGGAAGTGCGCAAGGCAGGCTATTAGTAACCAGTGCTGGGTTGGAGGATGCTGCAGGCTTTTGTTGCTGGCTTGGTCTCGAGTGTTGTGGTTGGTGTTGGTGTTGGTGTTGGTGTTGGTGTTGGGTTTGGTGTTTGTGTTTTGCTGGTGCTTGCTGGTGCTTGCCGGTGCTTGCAGGTTGGTGGTGCGGGTGTGAGGTTTATACGTGCGAAGGTCGGTTCAAGGAATTTGTATCTCGATCGAGTTGGAGCGAAAAAAACAAGTGGGTATTCCTTCCGGTCAGAGACGAATGGGCTAGACCAAGACTTTGTATGTAAATGGTATTGACCCACGTCCACCAACGAAATGCCAAGTCTGCCTGCTGCCCAGGGGGTAGGGGTACCAAATCCGAGGCTGTCAGGGGGGTGGGGCTAGAAAAATCATATTCGCGGCCCAGCCAGGTGTGCGCAAAACAGGCAGGGCAGAGCAAGCAGAGTGGAGGAAGGCAGGTACCTGGGCCAAAGTACCCGACCATACCGAGCAGACAGAGCCTGAAACCGTACTCAACATGCAACTAACGAGGTGAAGAACGATAGTCGCAAGACTATGAGCACCCTCATGGGGTAGTCAGGTCATCATGCCGTAATGTGCTGCTGCTGCGACGTCCTACTACGTACTGCTTGCTACGTACCCTACTGCTTTTTGGAATCAGGTCTTGCAACCAGTTCTCGACTCCGGGCGGTCACCGGTATCTCTCGCCCACGCTCGCCGTTTCGGAATGTGACGATGCCCTCCAGCCAGTTTTGGAAGCTGGAAGAGAAAAGGAAAGGGAGGAATCATGATGCTCACCCCGCTACGTACAGCCGTCGCAAACCCCTCTACGTACAGCCGTCGCAAACCCTCAGCAACCATCTTCCACCATTTCGTTCGCCGGAGTGTCATCCGCCAACCCACACAACAAAGCAGCACCAATGTTGAAGCCATCCCTCGGAGGTACCGCGCACCAACACAGCATGAGAAACAAACACACTAATTGCACTCTCGTTGGGCTGCAGTTGCACAAGCGCGAAAAGGTCTAGAACCTGAATCTGTTTCTGGGATGGGCACACGACGTGGTACGTCTCCTGTGCTCCTTAATCTCTGACCTACATACATGACACAGGTGAAGCAGATTCATGTTGAAGAGGATGTCCACAGTTTAGGAATTGCGTCAACGCTGTTGCTGGGGATACCCCGTACAGTCACAGCACTCTCAGGGTGTTGTACTTCCAATAATGCGGAAGGGCCGGTCCTATGTTAGGTACCTACACTATAACAATCCACTACGTAGGGCTTCGAGTGGACAGCGCAACAAACCATCAATCTGGAAGAGCGAAAAAAGGCGAGCGAGATTGGGGATCTCGCGAGAAATTCTGCTCAAAACGGGAAAAACAGGACACGCCGATCCTAGCAGTACCCAATGGAGCGCTATTAGGTTGACATTTACCTACTCAGGTTCGTCATCACAGCTGGGCAAGGGACTCAATCACCGTCACAACATACATAAAAAGGCTCGGTAACCACCAACCAAGTAACTTGGCTCTCGCCCGTCGGTGCCGTCGCCGTCTTTGAAGCTTCTGATACCTATCCTAGCTGATGGTGTCGTATAGCTCGGCGATGTCAAATGCGATGCAACTTTTTAGCGAGCACAGCACGCCCGGACCTTGCCGTCCATCGTTCATCCCGCCCCCGCCGGGTTCATCGACGAAACGGAATGTCGAGCAGCGGGAACAGTGATGAAAGAAAGGGTTTCAAAAGATGCGGAAGTGGCCCCGGTCGAGCGCTGAATGGCTGTCGGTGGATCCTCGGCCTGGACTCTGCCCTCTGCACCAGCACATTCTAGGCCACACGACAAAGTCCACACCAAGACAGTCCAGAACGCTGACCGATCCCACGCACAAATTTCGATCTGGATGGCCCGCCCGCCCACGGCTCACACGCTCGCCCAATTGCTGCACCCATTCATTTCCAGACCACCTTGCATCAAATGGTCCACCGTGTCTGGCCAGTTCCAGCCTGTATTCCAGACTCAATAGCCTGGCCCCTTTCTCCCTAGGGACCTTGTGGTAGAGTATCATGGCTTGTCTATAGCGTACGACAACTGTGAGGTCAGCGAGATTGCTCCCCTAGACTTCGCAGACGAGGCTTGAGTCTGGCCCTTCACCATCACCGCCAAATCCATCACGACGGAACGAATGGAACAAGTCCAGAAATGCCCAACGTCTACCACTCAACCGCGAGACCGGCGAGGGCCCTAGGGACGGGAAGGTCCAGACCGATGACTGACACGCCCGTGACACACCGGCCTAGCATTCCGGGCCGTGATCGGCGGTCCGTCCGGGTACCGGTTTCTGATGTGGAGATTTCCAGACTCCTGCCGTGTGTCGCCACCTGACTGTAATTAACCGTTGTCCAGAGCCTGAGGCTTCAACAAGGAGGACTGGTGAGACTCACAACGAAGGGTCAAGCAGGGCGTATCATCGAGACGTTAGGTTATCAAAGACTCGTCTCGAGATTCGACAGTGTAGCGAGAGTCTGAGAGATGAGCACAGCCAGCCAATACTCCGTACTCCGCAAGGGCACATGCGTCTTTTGGGTAGCTTCCGGTTCGTGCTTGCTACTATCCTAGAGCCCACGTTGTTGGTTGCTTACTTCTAGGGAAAGGAGACACGTCTCCTTGCGGGGATGGGTGGATGAATGAATGACCGGTTGTCCGGCTTCGCAAAGGTATGCCATGCGGGTGCTTCTTGATTGTACAAACGGCGTGGGGAAGCATAGCCCCGTTTTGAGGATGTTGCGCGGGTTGAGTGAGGCTTTGGATGATATTCGCCGAGTGTTTGAACAATCAAGAGCGAGCCACGTCTTCACTGCTCAACAACACCTACCAACTGCTTCAATACACCCCCAGAGTCATGCTCACGTGAATACAACAGGACTGGCAAGTGCCTCTACCCCCTAGACTTCCGTGGAAGCCTGGAGCACGGCAGGACGGGAAGGCGACGATCTTTGCGTAAGTTCATCGATCTGAGGCTAGGGTTTAACTCACCGCGTGCAGTCCATGTCATGTCATTGTCCAGCCCTGCTCGGCGATTTGGACCCAAGACGACCCAAAGTGCACCGCCTGCCATTTGCTTGCCTTGTTGAGCGAAGTCATCACGGAGAAGGGAGCCAGGACCCCACTACAGACACAGTCACAGATGGGGTCTATGGGGATGACATTTGCAATTGTTCCCTTACCCCCTTCTTGGGACCTCTTGGCTGAAGCTATACCCATTGCGCAAAAGTCTTGGTCCTCCTTGGATAACTTGGTAGCTGCGTAATAATTACATAAAACATGACCAAAAGCAGTGGTTAAAGTGATTCACTGGGGTCCCGTGACTTCTTGTCATGTAGGCCAGTCCTTCAATTTCCTTCGAGATTTGGGTCTTTGCGACCATCCAAACATCTCTGGGCAGCAGGTGCACGGCAACCACTCCAAACGGGGCTTTACCTTTCTAACCAGGACAACTTCAGAAGTCACGGCCGGGCATGAAACCCACCTGGGCCATTTCATGCGCTCCACTGGCTGGTCCTTGACTAAACATTTTTGTCTCTTGTTTCATATTCCTGATAAATCGATATTAACAATCTCCTTTGAGAAAAGCCTTGGCGGCTCCTACCTATTGTGACAAATTACGTGACAACTTTTTCCGTACTTGCACCTGACCAGTGAACCGAAACGCACCTTGTGTAGTCGACACCTTTTGCAACATGGGATTCATTTCGAATCCATCGATTACCAGCCCTTTCCAACCCGTCGGTCCTGGTCACAGACTCAACAGCTATCACAGCTGCAACGGGACAGATGGGTGGGGAGGGGGGTTGTTGCCCCGCCGTTGGTCTGGACCGACAACATTTCAGCCCGGCAACTAGAGCAGTTCGTCAGATCCCCCGCCAGGTGTGCGATCGTGCGCCCCCAAATAGTGTATGCTAAGAGTGATATGCGGTGCGGTGCCCTGGTGGGATGCCATTGCTTGGTGCGAGCTGCTTTTTTCGGTTCTTGGGGGGATGGCAATTCCACGATTCTCGATACTTCTCGATCCATCAGTTTTTCTTGTCATTGGATGGCTGGACCTTGTGCTTGCCCAGAAGGAAACACCGTGGATATGGCGTACAGCATCCAAGACACGTTGACACGGATGATTCTGTGTTTTGTCTTCCATGCTAGCTAGGACCTTTGTGCTGGGCAATCATTACGGTGTCAGCAAGAATGAATCCATTGACTGCAGTGGACTCTCCTGCTGAATTACACTACAGACATGGAGCACAACTGAGTTTCAACACAAAGCGATTACATACATACACTACGGTAGACAGCCAAGCAGGCCATGTCGGAGCTCGGAGAGAGACTTTTTGATTCTTCACGTCAAATCAGCGGCTTACAAACCTCGATTGTGTCTGTTCCAAGGCTTAGTGTAGATTCGCAGATTCGTCGGTGTTGAGAAAATTAAGAGTGCCAACGGTGGAACGTTAGCACATGGTTCTTCCCCGACGGTTTTCGGGGCGTTGATGCGAACGAACAGTCCATCCGTCCGTTTGGTTTTTGTTTCCGACCGAGATCGATCGATGAGTACCACTGAGTGATGGCTTGACGCACTCCCATAGTGTGTACCTTCAAGAATCTTTTCTGCTGAGCAATCGCAGGCTACCGGTAAATGGCAATAACAGACATTGTGTTTCGCGTTTCTACTTATATCCGCTTGGCGATAGGCATTGGGTATTGAGGAAAAGGGGGATTGAAATCTCAAGGTGCAACCGTGCAAAATGGGTGTTCATCGCTTCTGTGTGTAGGAGCAGCCAGCAATTCACACGAACCAATCGCAATGGCTGGAAGACTTCCCGATCTATGGTACTCGGTGGTTTTCGCCCCGTGAAAGTGCATTGGCCAGCCGGTCGCGGCGACATCTTCTGTCCCTTGCAGCCAGCTGCCAACAAGCTTTGGTTTAGCGCTGCCGTACCTGACTTGTTGCGGTACTTCCACTTCATCTTGTTGCAACCCCACCATTGCCCAGCAGTTTTGATGGAGCTTTCATCAACATCACGTCTTCAACCTCATCTCCCGCGCGGAAGGACAGCGATCCGGCGAAAGGCCAAGAAGCGAGAACCGTCCGAGAAAAGTACGTGTACAGACAAGCCGTCTCCACGACGCTCTGTATGGGCCAACAACAAAGTCTCCGGAGTGCAGCCCTGAATCCACAAGAGATCACGTACATTACCCAGATACCCCGCGATTTTTGGAGCGTTGTGGGAAGGGACGGGAATTGTGAGCCCAACTAAAACCGGAAACCCATCCACGCCATCATGTCAATTGTGACTTGCATCGAGATTCACCCGCCTAGTCCCCGAGAAGCTTAGCAGCAACGCGCGTACCGGTACAGAAGGACCGGAGCTGTCTCCTGGCGTCCATCCGCCATCCATCTTTCGAACCGTTCTCTTGGTACTATCCACTCTTTCAACCGTTTCACAGTGAATGTCTCCGAAAGCATCTGTTTCTGTTTCGCGGATGACTTGCTCCTACAGTTATCCCGTGTGGGATCTTACTATGCGGCGGCCACGAGTGACATTGACGACATATCTCATGTTCTCATCGAGATCACAATCGTCCTACCAAGCCTTTATGCTGTCTATCGTCGCCACTTAAATGCATACCATTCAGTGTGGGAGTATAAAGGACGGCAAGAGTGCAGATCATACCATATCAGACCAAAAGTTTTCCTATCGAACCACAAAAATCACACCTCAACAGACTTTTCCTCCTTTCTCATCTCAAAAACATCCTGCCATCGATCTTTTCCAAGTACTCGGCTCACTCATCCTTGAAAGTTTCCAAACTTGCCTATTCTTGTGTCCTCTTCCAGGTACTGCCAGACGCCCACGCTACAAACACGACTTGGGCTAGGGCTCTTCTTTCCCCCACGGTACCACAGCAGCGGATGGGGTGATTTCGACAAGACCGCCGATCACTTCATCAGCACACCAAAAACCCATCTTAATCACCAAGACCTCTCACTCATATACGCGACCATCGCTTTTCGCTTAATGAGGCTCTCTCTCGGACCTCATCTGTCCAGTCACAACCCCGTCCAACTCGTCCAGGTCGACTCTACTGAAGTCGATGTGCCCGATTCACATCCACAATCGATCGGATTTCAAGGTTGTCATCGACGATTTTTGTTGTGCTTTGGGCTCTACACTACACTATTTCCCCCTATCCCCCCGGTTCGTCACTCTCCTCGCGTCCCGGTTGGTCGGTCTAGTTGATTTCCAGCAAGGGGAGGAGGATTACCATCATACTCACATCATATGCTACCTACTTTTGGGTTCCGGAGAAGGGACAAGCCGAACATTCCCATAATTTTCCCACCCCCTTGGGTTCCGACCTCAACCCTTAGGTGGAGCCCAAGTGAGTATATGCAACTTCTGAGGTGCCCCGTGAATTCCCCTATGAGGTCCTCGTGGGGACGATCAAAAGATCTAATTGAGGACCAGACTAATTACTAGGTGGGTGGTTTGCTGCTCGGGACTAAACTGATCAGAGAGCACATCATAGGAGGTACATCGATCCAAAGGCCTATTCGTAGCTGACCAGGAACTGTCTTTTTTCTTCCTACCTCTCTCTCGCTACATACCTATTTCCATTAAATTGGGCCTAGGACACACACGATCTCTGTCCGGGTGTGCCGGGATATTGTATGGGGAAGTCTACCTCTGCACTTCCTAGCTGCTGCTGTCTGTACTGTCTCTTTATCTATCCCTCCCCCCTCGTTATATGCATGATATGATGTAGACAACATACCTGATTGACCGGAAGTTCATCTGAAAACTCAAAGCTTGTTTCAGACTACACCCAAATTCTCTCATATCGGTCACGAATTTGACTGAAATATCAGTTTCAACTTGCCTGGCTGACCTGGTTACCAGCTGCCGGGCTTGGCCACACCACTACCACATTACCTCATCTCCCGACATGAGCAGGTGCTGAGGAGGAGGAGATCTGGACATATTATGCGGATCGGACTTTTCGCAGTGTAAAGTTTCAGAGGTGAAGCAACTTCCATGCCGACTTTCTCTACCTAGGTAGGCCGCTCTTCTTGTCTTGGTTCGCATGTTAAGTAGGCTAGGCGCAGCGTCATACTTACCAAGTTGGCAAGATTTTGTAAGTTGCAGTAGACTCTCACTCAGTATGGCGACATGGTGTGAATAGGCAGCCCTTACGCCATCCTCAAGAGTCAGAAGTCCGAATACCTAGGCGACATCTTGGAAATGACAACATGGTGTTCCTGGTCCTTGGACGTCAAGAGATGGATATGATAGTCGCGATTAACGGCTATGGGATGATGAATATGTCCAGAAATTTCAGAAACTGCCCGGGCGGTTGGCCATCGAATGGGTCAACATCGGGAACTAAAAATTATCACAAGTCACGATGGCCACTCGCCAACAACTCGTCCGAATATGCATGAATGCTGTCAATAAGTGATAACAATGCACATTGGATGATGACAATTCACCATCTTTATTGCTCTTTTTCAACATATATAAAGGGAAACCGGTACTTCCACTGACTCACCTGTTAGAAAAGAATAGGATATCCTGTTGAAGAAGGAAGAACCGAGATAGTTGAGCAGATAAATCCAATCAGGGAAGTGATAACCAACTTGAAACTTGCCCATCCATCATCCAAACGATAATTCCTAAAGTCTTGAACCCATCGGTATCGACGATATTTTTAAAATGTCAACCATGTTCTCCAGTATTCGGATACAAACCAACCTGTGTTAAGTTATCTTTGCAACTGGACGGACGTTTTATGTTCCTAGTAACTACTGGTAAACGTCTGGCAACCTAATAGTCACAAGTAAAGAAGAGAAGTTGAAGTTGAACTCCAACCATTCATAAGACACAGAGGCAACGAGGGAACTGAACCAGAGGCATTTTTGGAACAGAATGCAGGTTCTTAGTAGATACCCCTCACATGCCCGTCTTCATGATCCATTGTCAGTCAACCTAACCCAATCGATGGAGACCATTGCAGTTTAGCAGTGGCAGGCAGGCACGTCCTGCGTCGTGGCATGAATCGTCACCTGTGTCTTCCGTGGATATTTTTTTCTGGGAATCCTCAGCATAAGGTAAAATGAGAAGGTGCGAATGGCTAGCTTACGAAAGGGGAAGGGGGGAGTGAAAGTCAACATGACCAAAAGGTGCCGACATGAGAAGAAGAAAGAACGAGTCGCAAGGCCGGCAGTGGAAAATTGTAGTCTTTGCAACGGGGGTTTTCACTCCATCGTGTGTCGCTGGCTGAAGGATCTGCTACCGGTCGAGAATAGAGTTCACGTTGTGGTGACAAAGCAAGACCGCACACAAGATATTCATTCACGAGAACCGAAAAAGGGGGAAAAAAAGAAGTAAGAGTAAACTCGAGACTCTATTTAACTAGGAAACTTGGTAAGAGTAAGACAAAACTAGAGCATTCATAACGTCATTAATCCAACAAAAGCAACAAACTAGACCACAGCAACCCCAGGTAAACCAAGCACCCTCTTAAACTTTTCTTTAACTTTTGGAAGAACCTCCAATCAGTCCCCTACACATACGACGACCTCGCAAACCCAGGATCATTCAAACATTCCCACCACCCGCACCCGCACCAGCACCAGCACCTAAACCAGCACCCTGGAAGCCAGCACCAGCAAAAGCACCACGAAACCCACCCAAAACCCACCCAGCAGCCCTCGCCGCCATCGTCACCGGCAATAACGTCCACCCAAGCATCCCTCTTAAGCTCACCACGCCCCAGACCGCACCAAGGACGCCCAGCACGAAGACAAACTTCCACATGAACCTCACCGGCCCGATAGCCAACAGCGACAACTCTTTGCTCTTCACCTTGATTTTTTCTGTGCCACGCTTCAGCTTCTCCTCAGCGTGGTCCATCTTGACTTTCAGCTTGTCTTGGCCATGTGCGAGCTTGTTCTTCATTTTGGATTTGAGGCTGAGGGCTGATGATGGGCCGGCTGAAGTGGAGGCAGAGGCGGCTTCGGTGATAGTTTCGGTCACTCTCACTTCGCTGGCTCCATGATGACCGATATCTTCGACTTCGGTTTTCTTCTCTACCTTGGTGACATGGAGGTGAGAAGAGAACAAGGACTTGTCGTTGCTGGAATCATGACCAGCAGCAGCAGTGTCTTTGATCTCTACCTCCTTTTCTACCTTGGTGATGTGAGAAGAGAACAAGGACTTGTCGCTGTTGGTATTATGATCAGTGTCTTCGATTTTCTTCTCCCCTTTGGAGATGTGGGAAGAGAACCAGGACTTGTCGCTGTTGTCACTATGAGTAGTGTCTTCGACTTCGGTCTTCTTTTCTACCTTCTCCACCTTGGTGAAATGAGAAGAGAACCAGGATTTGATCTTGTGTCGCGAGGATGAGGATGAAGGAGATCTTTTCAAGACCGGCCTGTCACCATCGCCGTCATTGTGCTCCGTCGTCAACAGTCCGCCGGTTCCGGACCTTGATGTGGACTCTTCATCACTCAGAGGTCGACCATCACTGTTGCTTTCCACCCGCTCCATCATCGCAGTGTCCGTGATTATGACAGATATAATTCCATGTTCCCCAGGTGCCTCCGTCCTTGGCTGCTGCTGCTGCTGCTGCTGCTCTTGCAATTGCTTCATCTGCTTGTCAGAACCAGAAGAATCATCAGCATCAGATTCCTCGACGTCAACGATGTGGATGGCTACCGCACCGGCTGGGTTATGGTCTGACGTTGGAGACACCTTTTCAGCAGAAGACATTCGTCGACGTTCGGCCTCCTCCTTGTTCGGGTCCTGACTCTCAGAGTCTTTTGACTCGGCAACTTTCTTGCTGCTGCGGCCACCCGTGGTAGGCTTTTTGAACCTGACGCTCTTGTTTCGGGTGACGAGGGAAGATATTTCCGACGACGACGATGGCTGGGAACCGGCTGGTGTTCCTTGTTCATTCATGCTGCTAGTGAACGGGTCGAGCATGCTTCTGGGACCCGGCATGGAGGGGGACGACGGGTCCGATGCGGGATGGGTGGTGGTCAGCTTCAAGCTCTCGGGTTTCTCTGGCGAGATAGGGCTCTCTGGATTCTCATCGATGGAGGTCGATTCAGAATGGCTGTGGGAACCGTAGTGAGCAGTCCGTAGACCGCGTTCCCTCGAGACGGCAATGCTGTCGCGCAGTCGACCGCCTTGCTCCATGGGCCTGAGTAGAGAAGCTACCAGATATGGAGAAGGCACGTCTGAAGATCTGTCGCCACGTTCGTCGAGTGGCTCATCGATCGAGACAGACTGAGAACGACGATGGTGTCTCATGCCGGGGGCTGTTCGGACACCCCGCTCCTTTGAGAGAACAATACTGTCGCGTATCTTACCACCCTGTTCCAGTGGTTTGAAGGACAAAGGTCCCGGTGAGGGTGAAGGTGTCTCCATCTCACGATCAGGTCTCGTCACATTGATGTCCAAAACGCTGTCATCTCTGGTGCCCTCCAAGAAGACATGATCTAGCTGCGAGACAAGCGCAAGCATGTTTTCGAAAACATGAATAGCCTCGTGCACAATCCTCGCCTTCTCAGAAGTCGTGAGCAGATCCTCCGCCTCCACCAGGCGTCTCTTAAACTCACGCTTCAGATCCTCTCCGTCTTGGTTGGTGTTGAAGTGGAAGAACCGGAGACGCTCGCTCATCGGTGCCGCTGCGTGGGATTTGTCTGGAAATGCGCATGCTTTGTTGAGGGGTATGATGGGATCACACTTGGTCTTCCAGAACTCCGGGCCTGCCTTTTCCAACGAGTTTCGGATAATTCGGCCCCCGGAGAAGAGCGCCATGTAAAGGACCCATGCATAAGCGAGCAATACATGCGGACTCTCGCCCACAGATTGCTTGATATGGGTGACGAACTTCTTGAGGTTTCCGTTCTGAGCCGCAACCTCAATCTGCTCGTCCACCACCTCTTTGGACCAGCCTGTCAGACAACGGATGTCCGCCCGTAGGCAGTCGGCTCGCATGAGACCTGGAAGACGAAGGCTTTCCAGGATGGAGAATATGCGCTCAGAGGTACCAGGGCGTTGAGAGAGGCCCGCATCGTCGCCATCGTGGAAAGGGACACGATGTGAGGTCTTCGGATCAAGGAGAAATCGGTCCTGTTCCTGCAGTGGCTGAGGAGAGGACGATCTGCCTTGGTATGGTGACGGCTTTCTGAAGTCCTTCGTCTGCTCCTTGTGGGAAAGAAGGATCATGTACCATAGCGTTTCGAAGGTGATGTATACCGGGGCTACGTGGAGCAGACCGGATATGTAGGTTGAGGGAGTATTCGCAGCCGGAGGTAGAGCCAGAGGTAGACGGCGGATGATCTGACTGTTAAGCTGGGTATGCACCGATCTCGTGGCCGCGTTGATCTGGTCTCCAAGATGGGAATACTGGGGAGCGGGACTTGAGCGTGCCATTTTGGTCGTATCTGTAGCCGGACACTCGTGGTTTTTGATATCTCGGGTCACAGTCTGATAACAACTTTTGGTTCAGTTGTTGATGCTGAAAAGCGCGCAAATTTGACGTAGCGGCCTTGAGGGTATTACTGAGGGGGTGCAGGCATGCTTCTGGGAGGAACAAGAGACACGATACACAGCAGACTGAGACCGCCGACTGGGAAGTAGGACAGGAAGGCCCTCCGATCGGATGAGTAAGAATACTATGAGGACGAATAGATGTTGCAGTTCCGT
Source organism: Sordaria macrospora (assembly GCF_033870435.1). Taxonomy (NCBI): domain Eukaryota; kingdom Fungi; phylum Ascomycota; class Sordariomycetes; order Sordariales; family Sordariaceae; genus Sordaria; species Sordaria macrospora. The sequence continues at coordinate 4,046,990 of NC_089372.1, read as the reverse complement.
GAGTCAAATAGGTACCAAGAGAAATGGGGAATAATCCTAGGTGCTACTGTTCATGTCGTAGAGTTTAGAGTTTCTCTTTGGATGGGTCATAACTTATGACACTGCGGAAAACCGCACCTCATTCGTGCCGAGGGAAGGGGTCAAGTTGTAGGTAGGAAAGAGCAATGGCGGCCACATCTCGACCCGATCCACTCCTGACTGTGACTTGAGGCAATGACTCCGATGAATTGTTGGGCTTGACAGTATGAAAGTGTCAAGAGCTCTCGGACCATGATGGCGAATGAGAATGGGAAGGAAGGGTGAGAGATCCATGCGAGTAGCCATGAACTACGCCTCAACAACAGAAAAATCCCGGAAACGCAACCGACAAAAGTTGAAATACGATCGCATAGGGCGGTTGAGTGTAGAAGCAGAAATATAATCAGAAGTCGTTGAATTATAGTGTTTTCCGGGGTTTCTCTTGAACCTATGCTGCTGTCCCGTCGTCAGTACCGCATCTACTCACTCGATTGGAATACCCCTTGGCAAGCACCTAAATATCTTAGGATACATGGAAGTGAGCCGCCATACCTAAGATGGGCATTGAAGCGAGGCGGCCACCCGTTGCCAGTGTACGCTAGGCTCCCAGAACGTTACAGCGGGCCTGCGGGAGTCTTGCAGATGGGGGCCAGTCTAAACTGAGAGGAGTTTAAAGGGTATTCCAATCGAGTGAGAAGATGCGGTAGCAAGGTCAACGGCTGGTGGCGAAGGAACGGTGCGCAATGTACGTCACCTCAACATCCACAGCCCCAATGGCTCGCGATCATCAACATTCGCGTAGTCCCGTCAGATTTCTCCAAAGGAGGTTTGTATTGAACCTGATGAATCTGCGCGGTTTTTTTTGTTTTTTTTTCTGGCTTGACCGATGAGCGGTCATGTTTACCCAGCAATGAACGGTCAAGTTACACCGTGTCCTCCCTTCCTGAGTGACCACCCAGCACACTACGCCTCGTTGATGGAACAAGAAGCAGACATGTACCATATCTATCATTGTATCGACACTCCTGAATATAGACAGTTGAATATGTATATGACACTGTCGGGAAGTGTCTAGCTCTACCAAGAGCTTGTATATAAGTAGATTGAAAAAGAAATAGCCAGAATGGCATGCCGGAAAGTAAAAGGCTCCCATCTCTATATGCAATATCCAAAAGATGCCACGCTCTGCAGCAGAAGCCACTCAAAATATCTTCGACCTATTAGACAGCGATAGCTGCGTCGGAAGTACTCGATCCTCCCACAATGCTCCTCAGCTCAGCCGTTGTATGTTGCTCCTTACCGTCCGCTTTGCCCTCTCCATTACCACCGCCTTCCTCCTGGCTCTCGTTGTTCACAAACACGAACGAGAAGACCACAATACCAGCTCCAACCCAGTAAATCCAGCTGGAATATTGGTGGTATTGGATCATCTCGCCGATAAGCGACAGCGGGATCGTAAGGGACAGGCCGACGGTAACGACTAGCGGCGTGGTGAGGAGCATGGCGTATGCCCAGATGATATCGCTGAAGAAGGAAGAGATAGTGTTGATCTGTTTTTGTGTATCGTTAGTTTTGGCCCTGCATAAGACTCATAGGACGGACGGTACTCTAGCTTACCCAGATGATGGCCCAAGTTGTGCCGTTTGGTGGTAGTTCGAACTAACAGAGGCAGATATTAGCAAAGTGTGTCCACGCCACGCACAGCTCGCCAAGTCTCGCCAAATATCCCTAACCACACGATGGGGATCACTTACAGTCTCGATCCCTGTGACATGCAGGATAATAAATAGTGGCCAAAGGAATATCAGATTAAGTACCCCCACAATCCCAAAAAACAGCGTCATGTTCATTCGATCCTCATCCACAGCCCTCTTCTTCATAACCGTCACATAAACGCCATACACAATGGCGCTGAAGAAGGCCATGGCATCGCCAATGGCAATCTCCGTCCTCGACTTCTCCGGGAAGTCTCCTCGCATCTCGTCACTCGCGCCGCTCATGTCCAGCGACGAGATGAGCACCACGCCGGCCAGCGACGCCAGCACTCCCAGAAGTTTCCGTACCGTAAACCCTTCCACACCGGCCAGCGCGCAGAAGATCAGAGTCCAGATACTGCTCGTCGATGTCAGGATGGTCACGCTGCCGACACTGGTGTACTCGAGACATGCCGACGCGAAGTAGTTGGCCGCGAACCACAGCATGCTGAACTCGAGACTGAGCCAGAAGGTCTTAGCCAGGCTGAGCGCCTCAGACTTGTTGTTGGTTTCGATGCTGCCTGTGTCGTCGACCAAAAGGCTCTCGCCCGCCATTTCGTCTTCGTCGTCGACTGTGGCCACTTTTTGGTATGACCTGCCCTGTCGTATCTCGTACCAGGCCTCCACCAGCTGTCGCTTCGATGCCGGCCACCCGCACTGCATAACGTGTCGGATTCCCATGGGTATTAGGGCGAAGGCGAACATGGAGATGTTGACGTAGAGGAGGAAGAAGGGCTTGTTGTAGGAGCCATCGGCGAACATGACCTGTGAATCATAGACCGACAATTGGCTGTCAGCGCGCGTGCTCGCACAGGAAAAAGAGGGCTAGAGGTACGGATAGGGGCTTGCGCAACTTACGCTGGCGAGGAAGTTGGATACCGTCCATAGGAATACCACAACCAGGAGCAATGTGATTCCCAGCGTCCGTCGTCCCATGTTTGTGACCCAAAGGGGCATCCTGGAGCGGAAGCTCCCCTTGCTCGCTGTTGTCGACATGGAGAGAGAGCGTGATGATCGCCCTCGCGTGACGAGTTCGACACTTACTGTGGACGGAGAGTGCGAGCTGCGGTCTACAGCATTGTATGAATCGGCATCGTCGTCGTGTTCGGGCTCGTAGCTGCGGCGTTGATGGTAGTTTCCGTTTGAGGGCGGCACTAATGCGGCAGCCGCCGGCGACACTGACCGGGCAGTTGCCATTTTCTGCTTTGGGTGGGAGTGGTCGCGAAACGGCCGAACGAAGCTTGAAACAACAGCAGGAGCTGAGTCTCCGGACAGCCCTGGGGAGGAGGATTTAAGACAGGCTCGAACCAGAAAACAAAACGCCGAGAGGTTGCAAGAGGATTGGCAGGGTCCCGAAGCAGACAGTGAGAAGAGTCGGGAGTTGCGAAGCGGACGCAGGGGACCTTATCGGTATCATTGGTTGCTGCGACCACGGGGCTAACGATGCGGCGTCAGTTGGAGAGAGCTGAGGTGAGGAAGGAACTATGTACAGCAAAGACAATGGAAATTGTTATTGGGGTATTAGGGGAAGACAACCTACCAATATTAATGAAGGAACGCTAACAAGAGAGGCTAGACCAGCTGCTTCTTCAAGAGTTTTAGAGTTCAGAGCACAGAACGACGAAACGGGACATCCCGAGATATTGGATGGAAACAGAAACAGGATGAAAAGGAGTAAAGAGGGGCAACCGATGTTTACCTACATCTCTTTGCCCTTAGTTTGGAGTCCTTCCTTCTCCCCCCCTTGTGGCCACGACGCTCCCAAAGCCGACACCGCCTATAATTATACTGATCCCGGTAGGGGGTCCAAAAGGTGGGTTTGTCGCTGCTTCTCACTCCGGGGAAGTGGAATCGCAAAATCTCAAAGTCGAGTAGAGTTGCGGAGGCGCCATGGGAGTCCCTGTGATAACAATCCAGCCCCTGAGGGGAATAGTGGAAACGGGTTGCTATTTCCAGTCAACAAAAAGTTCCGCGGGCCGTTTGAGGTGTCCGTCGCTTTCTCTTCTACCACTTGTACTCGAACACCGAAGTATCGCGCCATTGCGCTACTGTTGGTGACGGTTTTGTCATTGGCCCATTGGTGAAGATTTTCATCCTGGTGAAAAGGCGGAAGACGAGGTAGTATGAAGAAGTGAAGTTGAAGGCCCAAGTGTTGTCGTTGCTAATGTGAATAACCATCAAACATTTATGCCGAGACGCATATCGTGCATCGCTTATCGCCGATAACGGTCACAAAGAAGTTGCCTCGCATCGCTGACAGTTGGCAGCAAGCAATTGCAGAAGAGGCATTGTCATGCCATGGTACAACTCTGATTTGGAGAGTATTGACCTATGGCCACTTCTTACACAATGTTGACGACTGAAGCAAGGGAACAACACGTATAGGTACTTCAGAAAACTGCAGGTCCTAATACCAGATATGATGTTATCGTCAGCTATAGAAACTCAAAGAGCAAAGGCAGTCGAAATATTAGCCTCTGGCACCAGCCCCATAATAATGTCCATGCTCCCATCTACACCAATGCATCTCTATCATTGCTCCCCATCAGTCACAATCACTTTTAAGCAGCCCATTGACCGTCTTGTTCCAAACTCGCTGGTCATTAACATTCCGTCTCTCCAGACCAAGATCAAAACCGCATTCCTGTCATACCCAGCGTGATATCATACAAATGAAGACATGAAAAAACCAAACTCCCTCATAAACCCAAAAGGAGGACTTGAAACTGCTTGTTGGAGCTCCTTCGCCTCAGCACGCGCATCCATCCCGGTCGTTCTCGATGTGGATGTTGATGGGATCCTGGAAGTCTCCGCTGAACTCCTCCGATTCTTCCTGCATGAGCGCGTTTCTGGCGATAACCTCAAAGGCCTGCTCGACATTGATGGCCTCCTTTGCACTGGTCTCGAAATACGGAATGTTGCCTTTGGATTGACAGAAGGTCATAGCCCTCTTGGTCGAAATCTGCGACAAAATGTCAGTAAACATTGGAGCTCCAACATAAAGACCAGGGAAGCAAAGACATACCACCCTCTTGCTCTCTTCCATATCGATCTTGTTACCCAGCACGACGAACGGGAAGTTATCCGGGTCTCGCGGAGATGCTTGGATAAGGAACTCGTCTCTCCAGCTGTCGAGCGCATCGAAGCTCTTGGAGTTGTTGACATCGTATACTAGAACGCAGCAGTCGGCACCACGGTAGAAAGCGACGCCCAGCGACTGGAACCTCTCTTGTCCCGCCGTATCCCAGAGCTGTCCGTCGAGAATTGTGCGTATTAGCAGGCCGTCCAAGCTGGTCAAACCGGGGTATTTGCCGCACGCACCTGCATCGTCACTTGGCGGTCGTCCACCAGAACCTCCCGCGTCAGGAAATCGGCTCCGATGGTGGCCTTGTAGCTGGCACTGAACTTCTTGTTGACCTGTTTTGCGCCAAAGAGCGGGGTGTCAGATAACGTCTTCTTTGCAATATCACCACCTACGGCGATAGCGGGTTCGAGGATGGCGTACATATTGGTTCATCAAACTGGTCTTGCCGACACCGCTGTCGCCCAAGATAATAACCTGCCATTGGGAGCCATTGTTAGCTGTTGCTGTCCAGATGATCCGGGTTCGCGGCTGACACCAACCTTGAGAAGGACCTTCTTCCTCGAAGACATGGCGGGCGGTATGGAATTAGATAACGTCGTTCGATAAAGGCGTAGGAACCGGAACAAGATGGAGTTGCTGTTGGCTGGTGTTTCCGGGCAATCGTCGAGATCAACAGTCCACCGGGTGATTATAATCGAGAAAAGACGGGAGTCGTGAAGTGAGGAGGACGGCGGGCGCAACAAATGTTGGGTCAGTAGGTCGTGGCAGGCTGCTAGATTCGGCAGTCTAAACAAGGCCAAGAGGCTGGTTTCGATAACAAGTGAACGTGACCGACGTTGGGGCGGGAACTTGTTGAACTGGGGCTGGCCACTGAATGCTGCGCTGTTGGAGGAGCGACGCTGCACACAGAACCAGTGACGGAGGTGATCGCAGCGCTAACACTTACGCCCTCGACGCACTTTGGCGCGCCGTCGGGCAGGCACGCACTGGTCCGGTCCTGTCTCGAGCCGGGAGTGCACACTCGCACAGAGCGGCCGCTGTCCCTGGAGCCAATGAAGTCATCCGACAACGCCCAAAAGTCGGCCTGGTCCGAGCTGAAACACAGTGACAAGGAACCCACGACCCACCACGCTATCGCATGCCCAACGCCAAGGACTAGACGGGAATGCTTGGATGGAACTCCATTGATCATTCATCTCCATCATCCCGCCATCCTCCCGTTTCTCAAAGAAACAGTCCCAGGGGCAGAAGGGATCGACACATATCTTTCTTCCGTTCAGTTTTGTCAGACTCTCGATGTACTTGTACGCTTCACAGAAATAATTACAATTACACATAGATCCTTATATCCTGCCGATTGCGCGACTCTGGAACGAGCGATTACTCGATTTCTTGTCAGCCAAGAATGGCCGAGTCCCGGTGACAAGAAACAGCGCCGGCGTGAAAGATCGTAGTATCGGCACCCAATTCTTCTTTGCTCTTTTTACACTACCTTCTAGACTTACATAGTCCCGCTCATGGACATAATCCTCATGCTTCGACATGACAGCGGCCCCGGAAATGGAGGATGATAGCAACAAGGAGCGACAACAAGCCGAACTGTTGGACAAAATACACAGCCTCAGCGACCTCGAGCTCGCCGTCCTCCTCTCCCTCGTCGCACGGGAACACTGTCTGGTCAGCACCGAACCCGACTTTGTGGAGGACCTATCGAAAGAACTATGTCTTACCGCCGTCAGGACCTTTGGCATCACGCCCGTCATCGTCCCATGCCACTCGCAGATGACGCTCGATGAATTCGCAGCAGCACTCTTAGTTCCCGTCATCCCACCAAGCTCACCACTGGCCACCAACAACCAGAACAACCACAACAACTACCACACCCACCGCTCTGTACCATCGGGCTCTGGGTCATACTTCTCCTCGAAACACCATAATGTCCCAGGCTCATCTTCCTCCGCCCACCCGCCACCATCACAACACCAGCAACACCAGCAACAAGCACAAGCAACGCAAATAGCCAATGTTATCCTTGCCCAAAACCTCGACCACGCCCCGCGCGCCGTGCAGATCCAAGCCCTCGAACTCCTGCGCACGCGCCGCCTCTTCGCCCGAACGAGCGTCCACACCGCTCCAAAGCAGTTCCTCTTCGTGGCCGTAGTCGGCGCAGAAAGCGGCGGACAGGCACATGTTACCCACCACCTGAACGATTTCCTCTACCTTGCGCACTGGCACGATCCGGAAGATGGGTTCGCTTACCTTGAAGAACAAGCGGAGGAAGGATGGGCCAGCCGTATGGGGATACTGGGAGTGGGAAACAATAACGACAACAACGACGGTGATGACAGCCCTTATACGAAGGCCGACGATGACCGAGCCTCCATCGACTCCGGAAGTAGCGTCGTCAAAAGGGGCACGGGCACGGGCATGGGGAGCATGGCCAACAGTGGGTTGATTCAAGAATCCTACCACTCAGCCCTCAGCGGACCTGGTCTCGGTCTCGGTCTTGGCCTCGGCGGTCCTGGTCGTTTCGGATCTGGTTTAGGAGCGGGAGCAGCTAGGCCCTCGCTCTCCCCCCAACTCACCTTCCACAACAACGACCTCACGGCCATCGATCCAGCCTCAGGGGAACCACAACCACCCCTCCTCTCCGATTCCGAAATCGCCCACCTCGCTCACCTCGCCCAACACGATGTTAGCGTGGATATCGACGTCCGGCGCTACCAGATGAACATCGTCGCCTTCTTGCGCATGCACCGGGCTGTGAGCGGCGGCGTCACGCCGCAGGCGACCAAGCATTTCGAACTACTTATGAGGAGCCTGGCGCCGCTGCACGGGCTGGATTTCGTCACGTCGGCGCTAGTCGGGTTGGCGGCTAAGAAGGTCTACCTGCACCGCATCGAGATCGTGGCGTCCCCCGAGCGGGAGAGGAGCATGCAGTGGGGCAGCGAACTGAGCGCGGTTGAGGCCATGCTAGAAGGGGTCGGGCCGGAGGAAGTAATCGAGGATGTCTTGGGAATGGTTGCTGTTCCTCAGTAGGCCAGTAGGGCGGTGGTGTTGGTGGGAGAGTGAGTGGATGGATGAATGAAGGTGGCTTGGGCCATGAAAAGGGGTAATGTTTAATCATAATAGGATGATAAGACGTGCGGAAAAGGGGGCCCAAAACAACACATATCTTTGGATGGACGGCAGCAATAGATGGTGCAGACAAAAATTACATGTAAATTAGAACAAAGCTACAAGCTACCTTGGCCACCTTACCATTCCATTGGGTGGTGACAGATAGCTCTTATATCTATGATTTTTTTATCCCAAAGTCATCCAGTCCTCAACCTTCATTATGTTGGTTTAGTTGGTTATATCTTTCTTTCATCCGTTGATGGCGTTTCCCATTTTCTGTCATCCGATCCCTGCGTTGTCCCAACCCACTCAATCGTCGCTTCCAGATAGGTAAGAAAGGAGAACACTCCCTCCTCCCTAGTTGAGGTATATTCGTAAAACGCCGATTTGTGAAGCACGCATTACACAATGATCTGCCCGTCGACTGAGCAGTATAGCAATAGGGAGAGTCCGCCGCAGTCCGGCTTAACGTCTCTGAAGTTGTAGAAGAAAATACATGTCCATCGTCAGGTAGGTCGGTCGGAAGCTTCCAGCTAAATAGCGATTTAGTGGATCTCCTTAATCTTGCACTTCCAGCCGGAGGACTGGGAGAGCAATGGCAAGCTGTAGAGAAACGGAAGTTAGCAATCATGTAAGCAAGGCGAAGAATTGGCAACCGTATATAACTTACCTAGCACCAAGGCACCAGCCCAACTCGTTATCCTTAATCTTTTTCGCAATCCTGACCTCGCGATCAATCGGCATCTCGTAACCGGTATGCGTAAGCGCAAGCATGAAGTTGAGATCCATGCAGTGCTCGGGCCTATCGCTGATCTCCTCCAGCGCACCGGGGACGCTGGTGAAGATATCCCAGCTCTGCTCGCCGCCGCACACCTGGGCGGCCAGGTCGTGCATCTCGCGGAGGGTGAAGGACTCGGGCATGCCGAGAGGCTGGGTGCGGTCGGTGAAGTAGGACAGGAGGAAAATGTCCTCGCGGGCAAAGGTCTTGGCGATCTGCGGCTGGTGGACACCGTTGAACGAGCAGGGCGCGAGCTTGCACTCGGCGTCCTTCTCAAGGATGCGCTCGGCCAGGCTGCGGCACAAGGCGGGAGCCGGGGTCGAGGGGCCGGTCATGTTGAGCTCGACCTTGGGGCCGAGAGGGTGGTTGTCGCCGAGGGGAACCTTGACGGCCTTGGTCATGCCGGTCGAGAAGCAGGGGTTGATGACGGGCTTCTGCATCCACGACTTGTCCTGCTTGTTAAGCTCGAAGAGGTCGTTGACGAGAGTAGCGAAGATGGCGTCGCGGGCAGACATGAGGCCGTAGCCCAGATGCGAGTGCTGGTACAGGTCGAACTTGCGGCCGCCAAAGTCGAGCTCGTACTTGTGGTCGCCGTCGGCCAGCTTCTGGGGCATGCCGCCGCCGGAGAGACCCTCGAAGGTGGGCTCGAACACGATCTGGGTGGAACCGCCGCCGAGATCGAAGACGGCAGCGGTAGGGCTGTGGTCAGGGCCGCCAATCTTGCCGAGGAGGTAGTTGACAGTGATCCAGGCGTAGACACCCTCGTCGGCACCGTCCATCATGGCGACGCCGTTCTCCTCCTTGGAAACCACGGGGAATGGGTATTCGTTCTCGAGGTGCTCGCGGACCGCATCGAGGATCTTCTGGCTCTTCTCAGGACCAATCAGGCGTAAACCGGCGGTGGCCTTGACGGCGACGGGACTGCAGGCCTTGAGCTTGTCGGGAATAACCTCGAGGGCAGCCTGCATCAGGGGGTCCAGACTCGTGGCGGCGGCCAGAGGATCGTCCTTATACGCGCTCAGCCCGCTGCTCTGGCCCTCAATCTTGGCGGTCATCTTGAAGAGAACCTCTCCCTCCAGCTCGGGGGCGGGGCCGCAGTTGTTGAACTTGTAGACATGGATACGGGAACCAGTGCTGCCGGCGTCGATCATGGAAACATATTGCACGATGGGCTTCTCCTTGGAGAAGGATCTTGTGCATCGGTCGGTGCCATAGGACGAGTCGGAGGGTACTTGACCCTGGTTGTTGTTTTGAGGGGCTGGTAGAGACAGGTTGTAAGCATTCGGACTCGTGTAGACCAACTTCTAAAAGATACTTATGCTTACCTCCACCGGGGATCTCGACGCCTGATGGGGAGAAGAGGTAGAAGAGGAAGAGGACGGCAAAGACGATTGCACCCGTCTTCAGATAGCGCGCCTTCTGCGACTGCGACATCCAAGCGTTCTGCATCCTGATGAAGACGCTGGCCGGTTCCTGATTGTGCTGGTCGCGGCGGTAGCGGTCGGGCTTCTCGTGGGGATCGTGAGCTACGTGCTTAGTCGGCAAGGAGACCGACGTGCGCCTCATAGGGAAAGGGACCGAGCCACTTTATGAATGCCTGACTGGGGGTGGAGGGACAAGTATGTGGTCGATGCGTTCAACTGCTAGCGAGGAACGCGGAGATTCGAGGAGGTGAGGACCTAGCGGAATCTCCAACTGTGGGTGGACCTGGTCGAGGCACTCCGATAGTAGCGATAAACCAGGTTACCTATGCGCCGTTGCACATGCCAGACAAGAAATATAGGAGGTCAACGAGAGACTAGAATGCGCCAAAGGTGAGGCAGGGGCGAATTAAATTAGAAAGTCGTGAGGTTTATAATGTTTGGTCCGTCAACATTGAATTGAAGAGTCCAGATGGGAATTCTTGAATAGGGGTTGAGGGGCGGCAAGTGGTGGTGAGGTGGGTTTGGGTTTGAAAGATTTCAGCACTTCTTCTTGGTTGAGGCTGCAGGTGGGAGATTTGGCTTGTTGGATCTTTCCGCTTTCTGGCAATATCTTACATAAAAAAGTACAATTGCGTGGCAGGCGGCCCCTGGGACGAATCGTGAATCGTTCCTTCCTCTCCAATCCTCTTCTGCTCTCCGGTCTCACGGTATCCGTCAGCGAAACACAACGGTGACAGTCTTGACACTTCCCATGCAGTGGTGATGCTGCGGATGCCAGGTGCCCCCTGGACGGTGAGGGTCTGGATGTGGCGTCGCGCCAGCCGGTTCGGGCTGCAGTGCGGGACCTGGACGAACCCCTGCTTGGCAGCCAATAGGGTTCTCCAGAGTCCTTAAAATAGGGGCCAGCAGTGGAATTTGTTAGTGATGGAATACGTAACGAGCCCCTACGACTCTTCAACCTTGTTTTCACCTTCAACTTGGGGGATTATAATGATGAATGTGAATATTCGATGACAGCTTTTTCAACTCGGGCCCAAATGTGGTTCTTTTCAAGATATGATGCCGATAATAAAAGATACATGTCCCGAAAATGTTTACCAACTGATGTCTTTGACCTTTGACGTGGCCCAGGCAACTTCAGCAATGCGTCCTTGCCCCCATAACCTAAGAAGTACCAGGGTACCTTTCCGCTTCTTTCGTCTTCCAGAATGATGATTCTACGACCTCGTAACCACTGTTGCCTCTTGCAACAATCACTGAGATATAAACAACGCCCCGATAACCTCCTCTCTGCTTTCTTTCCTTACCAATATACAAAGTTTTTCGGCACTTTTCGGTCATCACGTCGAGTCTTTTGTCGTTCTTTTCCTCGAGATACCCCTACTACCAGTAATACCACGCTCCGACACTCGAGTACCGGTACCACCAAGACCCACGTCACTCGCCTCAAACTAATTCGCAAAATGGATGTCCACCTGCTCGTCTATGACCTCTCGCGAGGTATGGCGAAACAAATGTCTGCTGGTCTTCTCGGTTTCCAGCTAGACGCCGTTTATCACACCTCGATTCAACTAAACGGGCGGGAATATGTGTACGATGGCAACATTGTCTCCATCATCCCTGGGTCTTCGCACCTTGGCCGGCCCTTGGAGGAGATTTATCTTGGAAAGACTGAGTGTAAGCATCATGTCGTTGGATACCATTAAAACTCCATTGCTGACGAATGATGTATGAAGTGCCCATGGAGGTGATTGAAGAGTATCTAGACTCGTTGAGGGAAATTTACACAATGCAGGTAGGTGAAAATAGAACCGGCTTGCTAAACTGGTGACAGCTACTGACCACTTTCGCAACAGACATATGATCTCTGGACACATAACTGCAACAATTTTTCCAACGACCTTGCTACGTTTCTCCTCGGAAAGGGCATTCCCGACTACATCATCAACATGCCCCAAACGGTGCTCAGCTCGCCTATGGGACAGATGCTGATGCCCATGCTCAACCAGCAAATCCATGCCAACAAGCGTGGCGGTGGCATTCTGGGTATTCAGCAAAACACCCCTGGAAGCACGTCTAAGCCAAAATCACAACTTCACCACCACGAGGGCAAGGTCCACAACGTCACCAGCCTGAAGGAGCTTCAGTCTCTTTTGGAGAAGTACCAGAACTCGTGTGCCGTCGTCTTCTTTACTTCAGCAACCTGTCCACCGTGCAAGGTGCTTTACCCTCTATACGACCAACTAGCAGCTGAGCTGGGGGACAAGGGTGTTTTGATCAAAGTCGATGTCTCAGCTGCCTTCGACGTGGGAAGCGCTTACTCGGTCAGTGCAACGCCTACATTTGTGACGTTTTTGAAGGGCAAGCAAGAAAACCGGTGGAGCGGTGCAGACCGAGGAGCGTTGCAAGGGAATGTGCGTCTTTTGGTTCAGATGGCGTGGCCGGCTCACGCCCACCAGTCTCTAAACCTTCCAACATTTTCGAACCCGGGCACAAAACCGGTCCTCTACACCAAAGTACCGCCTCTGGAGAAACTGCTCACCAAAATGGGCTCGGACGCCCAGAACCCGGCAGTGCAGGGTGTTAAGCATTTCATCGAGGCTCGATCGAAAGACGGGCCTGCTGAGGCAACACTGCCTGATATGGCTGCCTTCACAACGTTTGTGCGCCATTCGATCAACAACGTGCCAACAGAAACTCTCTTTACGGTTGTTGACTTGATGAGAATCGGTCTCGTTGATCCTCGTTTTAGCGGATATCTGGCCGAAGAGGTGGTACACGGTACCGTCACGGCGCTTCTGGAGCACGTCAACGACCTGAAGGAGTGCCCATACGCTCTTCGATTGGTTACCCTGCAAATGGCATGCAACCTATTTTCCAGCCAGCTCTATGCCGACGAGGTTCTCAGCAACGACAAGCTGCGAACTCCCCTCACGCAGCTCGTCTCGTCCAGCCTTCTCGACGATACTCATAACAACGTGCGGGTAGCAGCGGCGTCTCTGCTGTTCAACATCGCCTTGGCAAACAGTCGCAAGAGACAGGATGGACCGGGTGACGTGCTCCCGCAGGACGATCAGATCGAGCTGGCAGTATCCATTCTGGAGGCCATCGCCCAGGAGGAGGCTTCGGGCGACGCGCTGGAAGGTATGCTGTTGGCCTTGGGATATCTTGCGTATCGGATGCCGCTTGACGGTGAGCTTTCGGATCTGTTGAGAACGATGGATGCTGAGAACAGCATCCTGGAAAAGAAGAAGGCATTCCCAGAGCTGAAGCTGATCGATGAGGTCGGGGGCGAACTGTTGGGCAAAGGATTGAATACGCCGTAGAGAGTGGTAGACGGCGTTGGGTGACCATGGCATGGAATTATTTACACCGGTACGGGAATTTGCGTGTTGTCTAGCGTTTGGGCGTTTTTGCGCAGGGCGTTATGTGGTTCTGGTACACGGTTGTTATCGTTTTTAGAGACATATATCTCGGGTGGCGGCGTCTTGGCCGCCGAATCTTGCATCTAATATCGTGATGATAGAGAAATATCGAGGAAGAATCTGTCCAATCATTTGTGGTGTGTATTCTGGTGTTTGCTTTCTTTGATGCCCATGAACCTTGAGATACTGTTTACATAGCTACCGTACTTCGTCATCAGCTTTGAACTCTTGTTTTGATCTTTATTTTCGAGAGGAAAAACCGCACTATTGACCAGAGAAATACATAAACCTGATCTGGACGTCACCAGCCTGAGTAACTGACCAGTGAAGGAAGCGCGATCCGGTCTCGTTGGTTTTGATAAACGAGCTGCCCTGGCCCTGGCAGGAAGGAAGACTCCGCCCCGAAGCTGCCAAATGCACGTCAACAAGATGCCCCACTAAACCCCTTGCAGAACCCCAATCTTGGCACCTGTGGTACACGATCTCTGGTAAGGCAGGTGCAAACGCACTTGCTTCCCGAGATACATGCATCGACGAAATGCTAGTCCTAGCTCGAAGAATCGAGGAAGAAAAAAGCATAGAAATTTCGGGGAGCTGTTTTGTAAACTTTCAATCCTCATCGCTGCCAGAAGAAGTCGCCATTTTCACGCTCTACCACCACGAGCCTGTATTGCCTTATCGGTTATTTTTAACAGCACCTGAGTCTCCCCGGATTCAGCGCTACTGCAGGACACCAACACATCCTTGGTTTGCCCTGGCAACTGCAACCCAGACACACCCTCCTTTGCATTGTAAACATTGGCCGATCCCTGCTCCCTTGTCACCAAAAGCATCTGAACGTGGAAGTCGTGCCGTGCCGTAGGGCGTAACGGATCTTTCCCTTACACAGGCAGTTGTCACACAGCTTTTACAGCTACCACAGCAGCGACACTACTACCTCCTACCTGGACCTCACCTGCCTTTGTCAGTCTGTGGGTGAGCATCCAGGTTGGTGGTATTCAATAACCAGCACCCCTCCCCAGCTCTCGCCCTACCCTTGTACTCGACCATTCGTGGATCGCATCTTACATGTTCAACTTTCTCCAACTGCGATTTCGCAGCACCATACTCGATATACAGGATACTTTATACGAAATATCTTTGGAACCGCGCCTGATGCCGAACTCTCTTGACGTCCGTCAGCGGCAGACCCGCTCCGATGTCTCGACCCCAACTTTACGACCGCGAGATGGACCAGCGACTCCTTTTGTCCCCAAGGACCCTGGAGCGAATGTACGGGTGGTGGTGAGAGTTCGGGCGTTTTTGCCTCGCGGTACGTTATATATCTAGTCGTTCATTGGATCAACAGACACTCCCGTGCTAACACTTATACCTACACAGAACTCGAGCGCAATGCTAAATGCATTGTTGAGATGGACCCGGCAACAGAACGGACAACCCTTCTGGTTCCTCAGGAAACAGACCTCGCTAATTCTCGAGGTGTCCGGTCTCGTAGGGTACTGGAGGAGAAGTCGTTTACCTTTGACAAGAGCTTCTGGAGTCATAATACAGCAGACGAGCACTATGCGACCCAAGAACACGTCTACGACAGCTTGGGCGAGGAGTTCCTCGACCACAATTTTGAAGGGTACCACACCTGTATCTTTGCCTACGGTCAGACTGGTTCGGGGAAGTCTTATACCATGATGGGAACGCCCGATCAACCCGGACTCATCCCCAGAACTTGTGAAGACTTGTTCCAGCGCATTGCTTCCGCCCAGGACGAGACACCAAACATCAGCTATAATGTCAAAGTCAGCTATTTCGAAGTTTACAATGAACATGTACGAGACCTTCTCGCCCCCGTCGTGCCTAACAAGCCGCCATACTACCTCAAGGTCCGCGAATCTCCTACCGAGGGGCCCTATGTCAAAGATTTGACCGAGGTTCCCGTACGAGGACTTGAAGAGATCATCAGGTGGATGCGCATTGGCGATAGAAGCCGCACAGTAGCCAGCACCAAAATGAACGACACCAGTAGTCGCAGCCATGCTGTCTTTACCATTATGTTGAAGCAGATCCACCACGATCTGGAAGCAGATGAGACCACAGAACGCAGCAGTCGTATCCGCCTTGTCGATCTGGCTGGCAGCGAGCGAGCGAAGTCCACCGAGGCCACCGGCCAACGCCTCCGTGAAGGAAGCAACATCAACAAGTCCTTGACTACTCTGGGCCGTGTCATCGCTGCACTGGCCGATCCGAAGTCAAGCGCAAGCCGCCCGTCTTCTCCTGTAAAACCCGGAAGAGGAAGAACACCCGGGCCAGCCAGCATAGTGGTCCCTTACCGTGACAGCGTCCTCACCTGGCTCCTCAAAGATTCTCTTGGCGGAAACTCCAAGACCGCCATGATCGCTTGCATCTCCCCCACCGACTACGACGAGACACTCTCGACGCTCCGATACGCCGACCAAGCCAAGCGCATACGCACCCGTGCCGTGGTCAACCAAGTTGACGGCCTCAGCACTGCCGAGCGCGACGCCCAGATTGCCGCCATGGCCGCCGAGATCCGCCAGCTACAGTTGGTCGTGAGTGATAGCCAGACTCGGGAGAAGAGCGCTCTCGACGCCGAACAGCAGCTTGAGGACTACCAGGCGCGCGTCCGAAACCTGCAGCAGCTGATGGAAGAGAAGAGTCTGGTAGCCGAAGGCAAGATCCGGTCTCTCCAAACGGAAAACGAAGCGCTGCGGTTGCATCTCAAGTTGGCCCTGGAGAGTCTCCGGAACCCTATCAAGGTGTCTTCGTTCCCCACCACCGCGCTGGCCATGTCTTCGGAGGACTCGACCATGCCGCTGATGGCTATGGGCGAGGTTAGTACCGCTCATGGCAGAAAGACGGAAAATAACGTAGTGTCAGACGACCCCTTCGTCGACAGCGGCAATGGTGTCACTAGTGATGATGATCAAGGCCTCATTTATGAACATGATGATGATTATGACACTTATGAAGAGGAGGAAGAAGAGGACAATGACCATGGAATTGATCTTAGCGAAAAGGCTCATGACATGGACGAGTATATGAGTGGCTTGCTCAAGGATTTGGGCATGTTTAGGCGCAAGATCGGGGATGATAAGACGAGGTTCCTGGACGAGTTGGGCGTCAGGAAACCGCTGGGGGTGAGGACTAATATCATATGATGATGGAGGTTTGGTCTGGGACTTTGATTCTGCGTATTTGTAAGACGGATGGACAGATGGATGTAATAAAAGTAAGCAATGGAAGGAAGCAAGCAGAGAGTTTGTGGACGGCGTTATGAACGAACGGCAAAGGAAAGGGATATGGGGCAAAAGCCACGGCAATGACTGGAGTCTGGTTGGGACAAAGGCGCAGCGCGGTACGGCATCTAGTTTGAACTTGACAGTTTTTCTCCTGATCATGGCCTTACTATTCCCCAAGGTAATGTACCGGTTTGCATCTGACGCGGTTCCCTGTTTTCCCTTTGGATTATCTATACTAGTACTTCTAAA
Source organism: Sordaria macrospora (assembly GCF_033870435.1). Lineage (NCBI taxonomy): Eukaryota > Fungi > Ascomycota > Sordariomycetes > Sordariales > Sordariaceae > Sordaria > Sordaria macrospora. Next base: position 4,029,883 of record NC_089372.1, on the reverse strand, counting down.
AGTCCTATTCACGTATGTTGCTTGCCGGTTCAAAATGGGGTGAAGCAAGCATAGCATGGCATAGTCTACAACTTCCACAATTGACTTTTCGGGTTTCCGATTGTCCATCAGTGGAACTTGATGATGAGATACGGTAATAGCGTCCCGCACTTGCCAGAGTTGAATATTAGAGATGGTCTGGAGTTGAGGATCGATATAAGGAATTAGTTTCCCATCGACTATTACGTTTTCCTTCATGTCCAATCCACTCCATCTAATATGATACCTATTCCCCTCCGCTAAACCCCTTCTTGACGATGGGAAACCGCGGGTTTGCACACAAGATGATGATATGTACGGTTTTTGTTCAGGCGGTACCGGCGGCATACATTTCCCAACAACATAACACCAAAACCAAAGGGGAAGACCTATAAAACACAACGACGTTACGCGCCCAACCATATCCATGTCGATGGTGATAATGATGATGATGGGTAGGTGGGTATCCACACTCTTAACTTTTGACGCCCCGTTCCATTTCCTACCATAGAAGGGTCATGTCTTGTCATGTCTGAAAACATGACAACGATTACCAAACAACAACCGAAACAATATGCCTCCCCGACTTTCCTTTTCCCATTCATTTCCCAGTCTCTCCTGTCTCGTGCCGCTGCCGTGGAAAACAAAAAGGAATACCTACTCCGACTAACGCCATTTATGTTACCATATCGTCATGTTGCAATGTTTGAACATCTGGTTGGGGATCGTTGAACAAATCGGGTAATGCCGTATTCCTTGTCGTATTGAAACGCCACACTTTTTTTTTTTCCGTTTCTCAGTAGCTTCGGCGATGATGTAAAACACTGGATATCATTGCGACCGCTTGTCGAGTTGCTTCGGTTTGTGTGATCCTCCGCTCCGCTCTGCTCTGTACCGCTCCCGTGATGCATATCCAGATGTCGTTGGGCGATACAAGATGAACTAAGGTGGTTTCTGCATGTATGTATGATTTGTTACTTATTTTAACATCCAACAAGCAGCAGCAGCCCAGCTTTGTATCAGTCGGGAGGAGATAAAGTACCTTGGCCTCGTCTCAAGACAGGAGAGGGGGAGATATTGTCTTTTTCGGGCCTACAAGACCCTACTAGTCACGCTGCTTCTCGTAAACCTCCAGGTATCCTCCTCCTTCTTCAACACTAACAGCAGCTGATCGGCCTGCTGATCCGCTCTGGCCCGACTGACTATTCACCCAGTCCTGCACATTCTTCTGCGATTGTTTGGCCCCCAGCCTGCTGAGCGGAACCAGCACCTTTCTGTTGGGCGTCCCAGCAATCTCGGTGTAATCCCCCATCATGGATGGCTGGTCGTTCACCCAGTTTTGGACATCTTGACATTTCACTGGAGGGGAGGGACTGTTGCGTCCTTTGAGATCGGTTCTCTTGGTTGTTGCTAGTGTTGCTTCCATCAAAGAGGTCCCGGTAGCAGGAGCTTCGCTGCCTGATTTGGTCCTTGGAGGGGGCGAGGGCGATTTGGGAAGCTTAACTCCTTTGCTTGAGGAGGAGCTTGGACCGTTCGTGCTGTCCGCGGATGCTTGCGAGTCTGGGCTGCCCTCCCTAGCGTTGTCTCTTTCCAAGACTGGGATCTTGATAATCCGGGTCTCTCCCTCGGAGCTGCTGCTACTGACGCTGCTGCTGGCGCTGCTGGCGCAGGAGGAAGACGAAGCTCGGCGCTTCCTGTCGTTGGTAGTGGTGGTAGTGTGTCTAACCTCGACCGGCTCCGAGATGAACGGCTCAGCATCGCCATCAATAATACCATCCCCGGCGAACGGTTGCCCGTTGGGCATGACAATCTCCTTCTTCGGTTCCTCCGACTCGAGCACGCCCGAGTAGAGATTCATCTCGATGACCTGCGTGTCGACTTCCTCGTCGTCGTCGATCTCAATTCGAGCAGCCTTGGGGTCGGCTGCCATGAGCTGCTGGGTCTCGCGATTCGCACGGGCCATCTCCTCCAGGAAGCCAGGGAGTTTGCTGGCAAGGTCGGAGTTTCCGAATGTCGATAGGTCGAATCGCATATCGGGCTTTTGGGCAGGGCCCGGTTGGGCGTTTTGGGGACGAAGATCAACGACGTCGTCGTCCATGGCATCGGTAGGCTTGGGTCGAAATGCCATATTGAACATTTCTGAAGAATTTGAGAACCGAAGGCGATGCGTACCCCGATTTGACGATTTGATGTGATGAGAATAAGAAGAGGTAGGATGTTAAAAGTTTCTGAGCACTATCGGGAAGAAATGTCAGTGGGAAGGTATGGAATGATAGTAGAAGGAAATTCTAGGTCTGGAGGTCTTACAGTAGCACCGAACAATTTCTAACTGGAATGTCTTTTTGAAAAATTCCAAGGCGATAAGTTGCAAATAAAAGTGGTGGATGCGAAAGTTCCTGTCTATTTCCAATTCCCGGGAAAGTGTTTGCAAGAAATGGGTGTCATGATGAGAGGATGAAGGTCATCTGAACATGGCCTGGCGATGACTTTTGAGTTGATATTCAAGTAGGTGGATACCAAAATCCTGTTTGTCGGTCGGACTGCAGGTGCGAATTCCTAACTGTGCTCACTGTGCTTCAGCGCGGTGCCTTGTTCGTTCCTGTAGGTACGTTAGTGTATATGGACAGCACTAACAAATTGGTATGGAACACCACATTTTAAACTGTTAAAACACGCTATCAGGATGCACTTCCCAGCTGCACTTACACCGGATGAAATGATAATGGAAGCTACGGGCATACATTTAACATCACCTTTCTCCGCTGTCTTCAATGAATGTTTTCATATGAGTGGAATTACATATTTGTGCATTGCCTCTATCTACCCTTCTCTACTCCGCCTGCATTGAGCACTTTACCCAACATCTTCATAGACCATTCCCATAAAGCAGTAGCAGAGCCATGGGTACCTGGGTTAAGGTACCTAGTCAAGGATCGCCATATATACTGAAGGCCCAAGATAGGGAAGTAAACTACAGCTGCCTTTCAACGTCTAACCATAAAAATACACACAGATACATATCAGTACTCGCCGGCATAGTCATGATTTTTGATATCGTGGGATTTGGCACAATGACCCCGGTTCCCCGCATCCTCCACAAAGATGATTCAAATTCCGAAAGGTCCCTCTCGTCTGGGACCGTTGAAACGACTTCGAGCATGTGTGGACGGATCTAGCTTGGGAGCTCATGATGCGACGTCTGCCAGGGCGGTTGTTGGTGATTGAAACCTGGGGAACATTGATCCTGTCGCCTCCCTGACACCCCTCGTCAGCTGGCAGTGATAGTGTTTCATGTCGTTGGTCCGGAACGACACAGCGTCCAACTGATGGAACGCGACTAAGAGGTACGGGAGCGATAGCCGCCGCCTCATTGTTTTATCATGACCTCAAACTTTCTCCAACTCTGTCTCTTTATCTGTTCATCCGATATTCCTTCCCATTGATCAGCGGGACTTATAATCTCACAAGTCTTCTTGGATCCATCATTTGTTAACAGTGACAAGCCCAACAAAGAAGCCAACCAGCGTTGGTCATCACATTTCGAATCCTCACAAAATCACAAGCAGCGTGCCGTCACGGACTTCCTATCACAGGCTCTCAGCCCCTCCCCCTCACTTATTGCTTATGTACCTCTAGGGGTCAGGTAGCCTCCTTAACCAGCCATTGGAAACACCACTTTCTCGGGCTTCCCCTTTTATCTCAGTACATATATATATCTGTCCCTCCTCTCATTCAAGCCCGATTGGAATTGCGGTACCTTGGGTCATCATCAAACTCCGGCATCACTCACATTATCCCGGAACAATGTCATCAAGACCAGGTCTCTCCACGCGCGGCCCCTCCGGCCTGTCGCAAAGTACCGATGCAAACGTGAGCCCACCATCCACAGATCGTGGTGACCTGAAGCGCAACTTCCTCAAGTCTATGCGTCCTTTGCCGACGCAGCATTACTGGAACGTTTGGTTCGATAGGTATGTGTGAAACTTCTGTCAGAGTACCAAGCATCCGCGTACCTCTACTTCTCCAAATAAATTTACATATTTGCGATGTAGTATCCTCTAACACATTGCCGTAAATAGACCTGATAAAGACCAGAAGTCCGCCGCCGATGGTAACTACCACTCGAAGCTGGAGCAACTCGGGTCCACGATCGAGAGCGTCCAGGATTTCTGGCGCTACAACAACAACATGCCCATTGACAACATCAAGATGCGCGAGTCCATCTACCTGTTCAAGGCCGGGTTCAAGCCCATTTGGGAAGACCGCCGCAACATTCTCGGCGGTAGCTGGACTTTCCGCGTTCCCAAGGCCAACGGGGCTGATTTCTGGACCCGCGTGCAGCTCCTTGCTATTGGTGAGGAGCTGCAGGATGCGCTTGAGGAGGGTAAGTTTTCATTCCAATTTCTCTCTCATGACATCGTGAAAATATCGTGGTGCTGACACACAATGACAAACATGAAAAAGGCGATCAACTCTGCGGCGTAGGCCTCTCAGTTCGTTTCAACTCCCACCTGATCTCCATCTGGCACCGAGACGCATCCAAGCAGAAGTCCGTCGATGCCATCCTTGAATTGGTCCTCACCAAGGCGATTCCGGACGATTTTCCCCAACTTAAGCCGGATAGCTACTTTTACAAGAAGCACTCGGACCATGCGGGCTTCAACCCCTCCCCGGAGATGCAGGCAGTTCTGGACTCGCAAAAGGCGAGGGAGCAGCAAGCTGCCGCCGCTGCTGCGAAAGCTCAGGCGGAGGCGGCGGCCCAACAAGGGAGCCAGAGCCAGCCGGAACCACCCCAGATTGTTGAGGTGCCGCCTTCGGGAGAACGATGAGCTGGGAACCATGAGTAGTAGATATGAAAGACGGTTGTGGCTTTATGTGCAGTGAGAAAGCTGCTCTAAGAGCTTCTTGGGAACCGGTGAAAACAAGGACAGTACAAGAATGCGATCCGGCAGAGGGAAAAGAAAGAAGGGAAGAAAAGATGGACGGGCAGGTGGTGAAACAGGCCGAATCTCGCAGGGAAAAACAGTTACGGGATACCGGACAACCGAAAGTTTCAACTCCAAGATCCAGATCGTTTTGGTTGGTTATACGAGGGACGATAAAGTTGGATAAAGATCTGCATTGTCTTGGGCGTTGTATTAGTTTCATGTATTAGTATGGCGGGCGCATCCTTCTTCAGTTGTCAAAAGATGCTTTGAAGATATCGTCAAGTTAGTTACCTGTGCCTTTGGTTTCGTGTTTCGTGCCACATGTCATCGCAATGAATCTCTTCAAGCGGCCCAAGTGACTCAGCCGTAAAGCTTCCATATGCATGCATCATCGACTCATACCTAAGCATACGCGATTTCGCTCTTTCTGTCGTCAACAAAGCATTAATAAAAATTCATAGGGTATATCCTCTCCATCTAAGGCCTATATGTACACCCGCTCCCATACATCCCTCTTGTCCAACATGCCGTGGCACGACCCATTTGAAAATACAACCCGCACCCTTCACAACTCCTTCTTTCTCTCTTCCACCTCCCTCCTCGCCAACCTTTGCTCCTCCCACTTCTCCCACCCAGCCTGCGGCAGATCCTCCTCCACAACTAGGTCCCTGACCCGGAACCACCTGACAACGGGGAAATCCAAGATCTGCCCCAGCAAGCCCGACTGCCGCACCACGTGCGTGACCACAAACCATGCAACCGCGCATAGCGTTCCCGCTCCGCAGCCCACCAGCACCTGCTTCTCCGTGTGATAGCCCAAGTAAATGCGACTCCAGGCCACAGCGCCCGCGAGCCCCAGCGCGCCCAGGCTGGCGACGAAGCGGTGGGCGAAGGACCAGGGCTCGTGGGCGTAGCGCTCGAGGTCGGTGGCGCTGTCGGTTAGGGTCTTGAACAAGCCGACGTTTCCATTCCCAGGACCATTTGTTGTAGTAGTATTCCCATTCGTAGCCTGCTTCTTTTCCTTCTGCTTTTGTTGTAGCTGTAGCTGCTTCTCCTTGGGCGTATGTCTCCCCAGCAGAAACAGCCCCACCGCCACGGCCCAGAAAAACGCAAACTGCGCATGGCTGCTCGGCATCCCGTACCCTTTGCCACCCGTCGCGTGTATCCTGGCCGGCCGCTCCTCCTTGATCAAGCGCTTGAGCGCAAAGTTGGCGGCCTCGCAGGCGAGCTGGCCGGCGAACATGAGTATCACTTCGGCTTCGCGGGTGGACCAGATCAGAGTCGCGTAGACGACGCAGAGCGCTTGCGGGACGAGGGCGAGCCAGGCGCAGAGGAGGGAGACGGGGTCGTCTGGGTTCTGTTGAGCAGAGAAAGAAGGGTTAGTGGAAGCGGTTTGGACTTGTAGGGGGCGAAGAGAGCGTACATAGTAGACATGGGTCAACGAGAGCGAGGCGAGAGGTGTTACGTCGTCGGCCATGGTTGTGATCTGGGAGGGTAGGTAGGTACGCGCGGGGTGCGCCGTGGGTGGTCAAGGAATTGGGTTATAGGGAGACAAGGAGAGGTTAAGATTGCATTTGAGGATATACGACAGAGATTCCGCGGTATTGCGACTTAGATACGGGACAAAGGTACAACAACAGCCGAAGCCGAGAAGTGGTGATGGCTTCAAATTGTGCGGAGAATGTGTTGTTACACATGGAACAAGGAACCGAAAGCTTGAACGAGATGGCACTACGTAGAGTGGAACCCAGCCAATCGGGAGCTTGCAAAGCGGAGCCAGCCCGTTGGAGATGGCGTTGTTCTGGGCTTCTGCGGCAGCAAATGGCAGTTAAGGCTCAGCACGTCAGGCTACCATTTTAGGGTCATGCACTAACAGATTTCGCTGGCCGTTGATTTGCCAAGAAGGGGACGACCACACCACCGGCGCCGGCAGGCGAGTCATCTGGGGTCGGAGACCCGACGGCGAATCTCCGTTACTCAACAGTCAACGACCATCAACCTTCAAATCGCTCTAGCATCACCCGACGGTGGGAAAAGATATTTCTTACGAATTTGCCTCCCTTTGCCTCTCATACTTAGCCTTACGGATTATCAACGCGGATACCGGTCGGGATATGCGACTAATAAATGCAACGGACTTCCCTACTTCTCTTTTTGCATGCACTGGTTTATTCTGAACGAGAGGGATATTTCCATCTGCTTCTGACAAATCTATTAACTTGCTTTTCTTCCACTAGCCATTTTAGCTCTTTCTCTTAGCATTTCCGTCTCACAAGTTTAGACGTAAACTCCGACTAAAGACACCTTTAAGCTCCTACAGCCTCATCCACAACTCACAAACTCTTCATCGGAAACGAAGCTTTACTGCATGGCTTTTCAGAGTCTTCCCTCAAATCGAAACTTTCTTTTCTCTCATATCTGCTACAAATCGTCCAGGTAGCAACACGGGTGGGCAACACCAACCAAAACACCACAAAGATATATCCTCAAGTCTTGGCGCAACATCGCGTATCGATGGCCTCCTTCAACTATGATGACTTCGACAGCCCCCGCGATACCGAGCTCAGCTCTCTCATAGCCATTTATCCCGAGATCCAACATCCTCGCCCAGATGATCCCTACGCCATCGCCATCGATATTCCCGTCAACCCCACCAAGCCAGTTCTCGTCTACTACCCCGCTGCCGCGGACCCAAACACGGACCCCAGGGCGCAAGGAAACACTCAGCAAAATGGAGTGAACCACGTCAATGGAGCTGCAAATGGAGGTCCTTCGAACGGTGCGGATCGTGTGGGAGGAGCAGGTCCGGCTGAAGGCGCCGGCGCCGGGGCTGGGGCTCTTGATCGTCATGAGGTAGCCCACTTGCCTCCCATCCACCTAGAGATCATCTTCGGACCCGACTACCCGGCTGAGAAACCGCCGGTTGTTACCATCTCTGCGGACCCTCCGTGGCTTTCCAAGGAGACCATCAAGAGACTCGAGGATGATGGGCCGCAGCTGTGGGAAGAAATGGGTCGTGATATGGTTGGGTTCACGTACATCGACCACATCCAGCAGGCAGCTGAGAATGTCTTTGAGCTTGTGGACGAGAAGGGGACCTTGGAGGTTGACCCACAGCACAGGATCGCTATCATGGATTTTGATATCCAGGCACGTCGGGCAGCGTTTGAGAAGGAAACGTTCAAGTGCGGAGTGTGCTTAGGTACGTGTTTATCGTGTTATATCGTGTCATAACGAACGACTTGCTAACGCACAATTACAGATCCCAAGAAAGGCACGGTCTGTCACAAGATGATCGATTGTGAGCACGTTTTCTGCGTGGAGTGTCTACAGGACTTCTACAACAACGCCATCAAAGAAGGTGATCTCGCCTCTGTCCGCTGTCTAGCACCAAACTGCGCCAAAGAGCGCGAACAAGCAGCCGCTTCGTCTTCAGGGATCAAGAAGCGGAAGAAGCCCAAGACGCACCTCAGCCCGAGCGAACTTCTACAAATCCCACTCGACCAGGAGATGGTGAAGCGCTTTGTCACGCTCAAGTACAAAACCGAGCTCGAGTCCGACAAGAACACCATCTACTGCCCGCGACAATGGTGCAACGGGGCTGCTCGATCCAAGAAGCACAAGAAGCCGCAAGGGTTAGAACTCAACGATGACGCCGAGGAGGAGGACGAAGAGGAGGAAACGGGGGCCAGCGGTGCTTCGAAACCCTACAACGCGACCGAGCTCCTGGCCATCTGCGAAGACTGCAACTTCGCCTTCTGCTCTCGGTGCAATCAATCTTGGCATGGCGAATTCGTCCGTTGCCAAGCACCCCGAAAGAACGAAGAGCTCACAGCCGAAGAGATCGCTTCACTCGAATACATGAAGCTGCACACCACCCCCTGCCCGACATGCGCGGCGCCTGCTCAAAAGACGCACGGCTGCAACCACATGATCTGCTACCGGTGCCAGACGCACTTCTGTTACCTCTGCTCAGCGTGGCTGGATCCAGGTAATCCCTATCAGCACTTTAACGAGATGCCCGGCGGGAGAATCACCGGGTGTTACCAGCGACTCTGGGAGTTGGAACAGGGCGATGGCGATGATGTCGGCTTGGCGTTCGAAGGCGGTGCTGGTGCTGCTCCGCCAGGTGCTGCTGGGCGTGCTGGTCCCGGAGGAGGAGGAGCGGCAGTGGCAGGCGCACCCGCACCCGCAGCAGCAGCGCCTCCCGGGTTTGGAGACCTACCGGAGCAACAACTCATGGAGCTGCTGATGGCAGACTTGGAGATTGAGAGCGACGATGAGGAGGACGCTTTTAGGGTACCGCCTCCCTTTGGTGAAAGAGAGCTTAATAGGCAACCTCAAGAAGCCATGGGAGCGGAAGCGCAAAACCGAAACGGCGCAGGAAGAGGTGAAGTCGCGGTTGCGCGTGAAGGTCCTCTCATCCTACGGATAGATGGAGGTAATCAGCCGGCAGGAGGTCGTGGTCGTGGAGGTGCTGGTGCTGGTGCTGGTGCTGCTGCCGCCCCCAATGGCCCTGCCGCAGGTGGTGGCCGTGGAGCAGGAGGAAGAGGAGGAGGAGGTTGGGGAGACAATGCCCGAGGAGGACAAGGGGCAGGGGGAGCAAATATTCGGGGACAACATCAGAATCGAGGAGGTGCCCCGAACAACCGGCATAATAACCGTAACAACAACAACAACCACAACAACGGTGGCGTCGGTGCTGGTGCGGCTGCCAGAGGAGGAAACAGAGGTGGTGGTGGTGGTAATGGTGGTAATGCGGTCAGGGGTAATGTGGGAGGCAGGGCAAGACGTGGTCCTAACGATCCCAGGATGGACTTTGATAATCCCAACAATCCCGATAACATACAGGTCAACGTTCCGGACGGGATACGACTCGATCCGCAGCAGGAGGCGTGGATTAGGCAGTTTGTGCACCTGGCGCTGGAGGATCAGGAGGACTTGCTATTTGACGATGATGACTGGTAGTCTTTTTTCGGTCACTCATCACTGAGGCAGAAAGGAACAGAAAAAGTACAGGGGTCATGAAACTGATAATGGCAATGTCTATAAACTAGAAAAAGTCTGTACAGCGGAATTGGGGAAAAAAAATCCCATTGTTTGTGTTTCGTTGGCTTTCATCAGCGGCATGCTTCTAAGGAAGAATGAAAGGGAATACGTTAGCTACCTCTTCCTTGCATACCTGGACTCCCAACGGGAGCTCCTCATAAAAACTTTGAATAAAGATTATACAGCGTTTTTAACAAATGTTTGATAATCATCCTCACAGCTACGTACCCAGCTCGTGCATGACAACAGTACACGGATATATACAATTAGGTCGTCTTGCCCAAAGAAAACACATTCATCGTCTATAGTTTGCAAGGTCCTTACACTTTTCAATATTATCCTTCAAATTGCTTACGTACATTCTCTAACTCTGCCATTCCACGATTATTCTTCCTATGCTCACCCATGGAAAGAGAACTTCCTCTCGTTGTAATATATCCCGAACCAAATTTTGAATGGAGCTGGGTTGATGCTACGCACGTGCCTACCTAGACCTAGTGTACTCTTCCTAGTGTCTTGCACACACACATACCCTTCGTGTTCCGTTTTAATTCTACGAATACCTACTAGCTCTGGCTACGTTGAAGGGTCTGTTTTGTTCGTGCTTTCATGCGAGTTCAGTTCATATGCTGTCATGGGATAGTCAGTATATTAAAGATGAGAGTGTAGCTTCTATTCATCTTGTCCGTCCGGAACGATGAGTACATACCAGCAATCGGCCACTTGATCTTCATCATCTTGTTTGTTCGTTGGTGGAGGAAAGAAGTACATAGCTCAGAAACACACATTATACCTCCAAAAACTTTCTTAAAAAAAAGAAATAAACATCATCACAGAGCATCAGCATCAGCGCGACCGGAACGCGACGCTGTCTTTTCGGTCTGTCTGGTTCAATTTGGTTCGGCTCAGATCAATGTCTCCCCTCCCTTCTTGGGTGCGCGCTTCCCCAAGACCCCAGCCGCGAGCTAGCCAGCCTTCCTTTCCTGCACGATACATAGTTCGGTTGGATGGTTGGTTAGATGGTCGGAGGGCCGGCTATATATGAGTTTCTATACATAGAATGTTCCTGTATATCTGTCTGTCTGTCTATCTTGATTTGATTTTGATGGGGGGTTACACTAACTTTCCTGTGGTCTTTTTCTCGTCTCTTCTATGCATAAGGTATAGGAAATATATATGACCTCTTCCCCCCAATCCATCCCATCCATCTATATCGGCTAGGCTAGGCTACCTACCCAAAGGAAGGGAAAGGAAAGGAAATAAGCAGTGTGATAGACGTACAGATTAGACAGACGCATACACATATGATTTACATGACATGGCATGATACCTACGGTATGGCATTCCGTGCGCCACGCAAGGCACGGGAAGGATGGATGCAATGGATGGATGGATGGATGGATACCTAGAAGGTAGGTTGTATGTGGAAGCGAGGCGAGGCATACGATACATACCCATACCACAACCCAAAAAGAGGGAGAAAGTGAAGCGAGGGGAAGCCACGTATGCCTTTTAATCTCGGGATTTTGTGGTGGGCAATAAGGAAAGGAACTGGAATTAAGACGAAGTGAAAAAAGCCGAGGTAAGCGCGCCGTTTGTTCATAATGATTTGTGATTCTGCACGAGAGGGTTACTATTTCTCTTGGATGGATTATATGATGGTTGTTAGGTACACAGTGACAGGTCCTTCGTTCTCGTTCGGCCGGAGCTCATTTCCGATAATCCGGGTCACCAACCCGGGCTTTCTTTTGGTGTTACATCACTTCACTTCCTTTCCTTTTTTACTTGATCATGTGCGTTTGTTTTCATGGGTGAAGACAGACCTGGTAAGCCATGAAAGTTTTCACTGCAATCATCGCAGTTGTTGTGGCCGCTGAGTAGTCCTGGCTCAGCTCATCTGTCTAAGCCTGGACGTACTCCTCCTGGTGTTTTTCATACTGGCATGTGAGTAGGAACTACCCTAGGTAGCAGTCAGCCAAGGCACTCGCCAAGAGAGGAGAGACTTCTAAGAAAGGCAGGAGCTTTTACCTACCGCAATAGACGTCTGTCTGTGAGTTCTATCAATAACTTGCTTTCAAATTCGTGTTCAATATTTCACGTCGGTAATAGTAAAAGCCAGCCTCTTAATCCCATGTCATCTCCGCGAGTGAAAACTACCCCTCAAGGCCCTATATACTAATAGTTAGCCAACTGGGCCCGTTAACGTCGTGACGCAAACTGACTGACAGTCGTTTTCGTGTCTTGTAGTAGTCAAAGACGACTCGGCTGTTGCTGTGCCAGTGCCGTGAAGATGGACCCCGGACAAGACACTACCTACCGTGCCATCCCGTCCAATTGCACACTCTGCACCCAGTTAGTGTATGATTGCGGGCACGGATGGATAACCTAACCTACCCATACGCAACGCTGTGGCTTGCGGGTTGTTGCCCATCCCATCGTGACGAAGGTAGGAACAGCAACAACCCTAGCATGCTTGCTTGCCATGTTTTGCTCTGCCATTACCTCACCATAGACTTCTATGGTTGAAACGGGCTGACTAGCTGGATGTTAAACTGCGGCAGGAGTCGAGGGGAAGGGAGGGACGAGGAAAGGTACGGAGAGGGGTGTCCTTCCAGTGTATGTGACATCCTGATGTCCACTCACAAGTCACACTTCCCACTCCAGACTTGCCTCGTAGCCAGAAAATGGGTGATGGAGGGTGTACTGCAACCGCTCTTCTCCCTCAGCCTCTCCCCCCCCCCTTTCGCCATGTCTCCATCCGCCCATCCACCCACCCGTAATTCCATACAACCATCCATCACCACCCACCCTCCGACATGACCCCTCTCCCACCCAAAAGCGTCGCCCATCCTTGCCTTTCCTGTCCGTCGTAAAGGCTCCCCGAGTCCTTGTGGAAGTCCGTGTGTCTACGGTGACCATCCTCTCTTGTTCTGTTTCTGGTTCCTGCAACTATGCCCATGCATTTTCCTCCGATAGCAAGGGCCACTGGTGTAGTGTAGTACAAAACGAGCTGGTTTCTGGGGTCTCGGTCCATTGCTAGTCAGTTCATAGGAGACCTCGAAGGAAAGAAAGGGGAAATGATCATGCCCACAGACCACAAGCCAGACTAAAAGCAGGAACAGCCAAGACCCCCAGTTTCCAGTCTTCTTTTTTTGGAGTTCCCACTGTCACTTCCAGGTTGGTTGCTCGAACGATTTACCCTTTGGTACCCCCACTGAGCTAGTATCTGTCACAACGGCTTGATGGGACAGAAAGGGTCTTGTCACCGGCAGAACAACCCCTAACAAGCCTGGTTCCGTTTGATTCTCGGCGATGGTGGTTACATAGTGTACCCCATCAAGACATCTGGAGATGAGCAGGTCAAGGGCAGTTGAGCCGACAGACCGACCGAGAGAACCGAGGCCGGTGTGCTTGTGTGTTTTCGATCCCTCAACACGCCAGGATGGGGAACAAGGCCATTGTTAGGCGCCTGCCTAATATGTCCAACTCAAATCTTACTCTTGCCCTGTTGTGCAGAAGGATATCTCATAGCACACCGTTGTTGTGAGGCCGTTCCATTTCGGTTTCTGAGTGCCTTGTGGAAACGAGGGGGCGTGCCGAGGGTGTGATTCCGTTTCAAGCAGAAGGAAATAAGAATGGAAAGAATGGCAGGGTGGTATCCGAATGGATATGAAAGAAGGGGTTCGAAAGGTCAGCCAGAACTATACGGGACAACCGTGCTTGGCTCTTCAATGCTGAAAGACGCCAGGGGCTCTTAGGGTCGTCGCATTTCGGTAGCTGCTTTCCGCAAGCGCAATTGAAGACCCCAGGGGCTGGCCCCGGAACCCTGCTGCTGGCGGGGATGAGACGATCAAAAAAGGTCGCTGGCGCGCCACCAACTTCACCGCTAAAACGCTAGTGTGTCTCCGTACCCATCACGCTATAGCCCAGTGTAAGCCCCTACACGTTAGAGCCCCTTCATACTCGGCAACTGAAGTCTTCTGCTGGAAACGAGAAACGCCATAGAGGTAGGCAATAGGTATGCAGACCACAGAGAACCCCCTAGAACTCGGCTAAGAAGCGGCAAGCATCTAGATGTTAGCCATGGGTTCAGAAACAACGATCGAAACATGATCAAAGTTGAATGATGCCGGGCAGGGTGTCGATGGAGCTAGTCACTCCCTCCCATCATGAAGTTGGCTAGATTTTTGGTCCGAGATCCGAGAGTTGAAACCTGGTCTTTGTTGAAGACAATGAACCCCTTGTACTTCTGTTGCTTGCACCTTCCTCTTCGTGGAAACGGCCAAACAGCTTTGCCAAATATCACGGAACTTCTGGGTTGACGGACGCAGTTGAACCGTACGCACGGTAATATGGAATCATGTGAGATGACTATCCACCCAGATCCAGTGTCGTAACAGGAACATCAGCATGCTGACAGCCCGTCTCACGACGCAGAAGTATGTAATTTCTGCAGCAACCTGTGACAGCAAGGACAAGGGCCCGACTATGGTCGTAGTAAAGGCCTTGGCTGCTGGTTCGGGGGAGCTGGGGAAAGGGAAATGAGAAGAGAAGGGGTTAGGGTATTGGGCCGGAGAGCCAGCCACAAAGCCACTTGCTGGTGTAGAGAAAGCGGAGGGCAGGCGTTGGTAGGAGGCCAGGAGGCAGCGTTGCACTTGCACCCGTCCTTTACAAGAAAAAATGTCAAGATCGATGATCCCATGTTGTTGTAGATCTGAAAGGTAGCAGTTATCCGCGGCACTGGTCGGTACGACACAGAAGTGTAGCAACTGCAAGAGCCCAACGCCGGCGTTGGGACAGCAAGGCCCTTATATCGATATCCCTTATCATCACTGTGACATCTCATAAACCTGAGCCCGCAGAATATCAGACCGGAGTTGAGCCATTGGAGAAGCGAATAAATGCTTGAAGAGGCAGCAAGTGGATATGGTTAACGTGAACGATTGCCCAAGCATCGAAGCCCCGGCGTTGTCGTTTCCAAATACTTTGGATACCATGGTGTACTCAGACGATGTGGTTCCGGACCCCCAGGCAGTACAGTGTTGGGCTCAAGAGAAGGCAGTTCGCCCTGAGCTCACTTTTGAGTGGGTCGTCACCCCTCCGAAAGGGCTAGGCGCCGGAACAACGGCAACGGAGACGACAACGACACATCGTGGACTTGCGTGCACTACCAATTTGAAGTACACTATTAGCTGATATCTCGACTTCTACGCTTGCTTGGTCTGGGAAGCTTACTTTCCCAATAGAAGCCGTTGACTGGGCCTTGATTTGTTTTTCTTCTACTTGACCTTTTCTGACGGTTGATGCCATGGAGTACCCTCGTGGACCGAAGACCTCAAGAACCAATTCCGGGTAGTCAAAAGCGGAAGGTGAGTTAAGGATCGAGGGCGCCACACCTTGTTCTGCTTCCCCTGCACTCTCATTGGTCGGTAAAAGTATTACGTCGCTGAATCGGCCCTTCCAGGCTAAAGTCGGATGGCTTTGGAGTCAACTTCCTCCA
This sequence comes from Sordaria macrospora, assembly GCF_033870435.1. Classification (NCBI taxonomy): domain Eukaryota; kingdom Fungi; phylum Ascomycota; class Sordariomycetes; order Sordariales; family Sordariaceae; genus Sordaria; species Sordaria macrospora. The sequence goes on along the minus strand of NC_089372.1, from coordinate 4,014,388 downwards.
TGTAATTTCGGGACCCATCTTATACGGGCTGCGCGAGCCCCCAGATTCGCTAGGATGTGGTGGCATCCCGCAAAGGGAGCACCTGCATGGGTCTATTCAATGTCTTGAATGACAGGAAGCTCGCCTAGCCATGCTTGGCTTTCTGAGCTGACTCTGTTGAATGTCGATACTGTTGTTCCAACTGCCCAATTCAATAGAACAGTCAAGCACGTGGAAGCCTGACGACGGATTCCAAAGACGATGTTCCGACAAGCGAGCGCAGCGCCGCCGAATATCGGCTCGTCTCCCAATCAGCTGCTTTGAGTGTCGGCGCTCGCGAAGATAAAGAATTGGATCTGTTTTGGAGGGCAAAGGTGCGGAAATCAAGAAACGCAGGTCGCAATGCGCAATACCCGGAGCTGGTTGATGTAGAGGTGGCGATTGCACTGCGAAAACGACGTTTGTAAACCAGCCCAGTATGGTAGGGCATGATACAGCTTGGTAACTTGGAATGTTCTTTCCGCTTTCCAGAACGCTTTCCCTTATTGCAGATTTGCAGAAGCCAAGGGAAGACATCGTGGTATAGAAATGGATGGACACCGACCAACAAAATCAATGTGATCCGGTACCTTTGAACCCATAACCTGCCGATGTCCTGTCCGGCCGCGGACATGCATCTTTCATGTAAGTAATCCTGTGTGTGACAACACAACAAATATCAAGTTGTGTGCCTGCAGTGATGAAAATTGGCGAAGGGACGTTGTATCGCCCGTCGTTGCTGTGGTAAAATGTTGTGGAGGGGGGGGGGGGGGGGGGGAGGGTGAGCACATCGTAGAGCCCGTCGGCCTGCCAGATCCAGCATAGCTTCTGCTTGCTGGCTCATAATTGCAGATATGGATATCAACTCCTAGCCTTCCAGGTTCCCTTGTGAAACCTGTTCGGAATCTGCCTGTTTTAATCCATCGTATGACCCAAGCAGGCAGTCGCAGGATAAACAGACATAGTGCTAACAGAGGCGCCTTATATCTCCTTGCGGTGTGAAAACGGCTGTTGTTAACGGGAGTGGCGCCGATCCCTCAAATTAGATGTCCTTGTATACGGTATGTATGAACCGGACCACAATAAGAATCTTGATGGCCGGTATTATCGACGTTGAAGCTTGAGGTATGCGACATCTCGCGGCGGTGGGCAGGTGCGCCGACATATGCCTGCTTATATTTTGGATGCTAGTCATATGGCTTTGGCAATTCCCGACCTACTGCGAGAGTCGTCGGTATGTACTGTGGTGAGAGACTTGCGAATAAGCAGTCCAATGCTGCCTGTACTGAAGTTGGGTAATGCGTTTAGTCTGGAGCCAAAAGTTGCTGGTGTAACCTTGCGTCGAAGAAGCCCAGAGATAGAACAAACCACCAATTTGAACGGTATCTTTCAGGCGAGCGAAGGAGTCCAAATAGGTACGGGGGTAAAATACCGCGTTACAGCACATCTTTGCGACCCCTCTCAGAGCCATGCCGTCAGATTATCGTGCTGCATAGCGGTTTGGATGATTCAGCGATGACATTTGAGGGTTGTTGCGCTATGGTCCATTTCTACCCCTGGCGACGATGAGGAGCGGAAAATAGCGGCAGGAAAGACTTCTCGATTGAGCCGTTGGTTCCACGGTGGAGAAAGAGATCTTCATCTGAATGGGGCCTTCTTCTCGGAGAGGGCTGCTGAAACGGGTCTAGGTCAATTGATCCTTGCCGAAAGATTTGTAGCAAACCATCTCCGCCAACCACCGTACTTTGGTGATGGCAGTGACTGGCATCTGATGGATGTACCGATGTTTCCATAGAGCATCCCTCGGCCCAGCAGCAGAAAAAGGCAGCTTGAAGGTGGCCAATGCTCTATGGCTTTGGTCCAAGGTTCCGGTGCTTGTTAAAACGAGTAATATTCGAAGTAAGGCTGGATGGATCAACTTGATTTTGATATCGGTACACAGTAAGCGAAATATGTGATAAGATAAGGTTGTTTATCATCTCGATTTCACACTTTTAGAAGGTGATGTTGATGATGCACGGTAAACACACTGTGTACACATAACGGAAAAGAAAGCGCGGTTCCTCGTTGGCTTTCTGGAAGTGGGTCCCGGGGAATTTCTGGCCGTGAAGTGGATGTCCGTCTGCCGTCCCTGGACCTTCGTCCATCCAGCAGGCGGCAAAGGGTATCATGCGAGAACGAGAACATCGACTTTTTGGGTGGTCTATTCTTTCGGCACCCAGGCACCCCACACGGAGCCAAGAGAGGGGGTCCGGCGTCAGTGATATAGTGTAGGCCACTGACGAGGTTGATGCGAGACCGCGACTGGCAGGGTGTTCTTTGACAGCTGAGTACCTTGACTAGTCACACCGAGCAACTCCATGAGTACGGCATTGTATGGTGTAGATATCGCCGTAGGTGTCGTCCACAGCATGGCCTTCGAGTAACAGTAGTAAGATCTCTGCCGAAGACTGAATCCCATGGACGTGATTCGTGACATCGTTGTCGGATGCCAAAATCGTCGGAGGGATATAGTACCTCCACGTGTGTGTACTGAGCATTACGTTCTGGGTGGTGACCCCAAACGATGCTCCCACACTCTGTGGCTGCCGCGGTGCGTACGGTGTGCATCGCTAGAGAGGGTGAGAGCGAACTTGGAACACACAGGGGTTATCGTTCGGTTCTAGCTATAATGGCCAGTTAATATAGGGCATTGTACTGGTTATGTTAAGATAAAGAGCAATGGGGACAATCTCGGTCTGCAGCTTACATAGGATATTGACGCGCAATCCCAGTTGTGCCTTACCTACAATTTCTAGTAGGCAGGTGAAATTGCCTCTCTCCTAAGGTCGCTTTTGGTGGAGAAGTTTTCAATCTTAGCCTCTTTGGTCACCGATAACGTATAACACTCAAGTGGTTACATAGTCTGTCGACCAACCGAAACAACGTCCGGAAAAGCATAGGTGTTTGACGGTGTGTGGCAATGGCAACTGAGTTTGCCATGTGTATGCCAATGAGGTGTACTGCGTACCTAGTTTGGTCAGATAGATGTACGTGTGTATATGTAATGTAGCGGTGGTGGCTTGCCTCTAGGTGCCATTGCTGCGAACGTTGTCTTGATTCAAGTTTCATTCGGGGTTAATGGCACGGGTATGGCATGCAATGGAGTCCTGTTGAACAAGCAAGCGAGGCCATTGGCTCGAGTATATCAGGGTCGACAATATCAAGACTTTGGACCAGGGCCCTCTCGCCGGGTAGCGTACTGAAGGGGGGACATCGAAAGAGTTGTCAGTCAACAGTCACACTCTCAAAGTATAAACGGAGATCCTGTCTGTCATTTGTGATTCGATGGCATTTGGCGACTCGGATCAGTTGCCCTTGTCACTGGGGACGCCGGACTAGCTCAAACCTCAAGGCTGCCAGGCTGACATCCTGCAAGGACACCCCGTCGAGGCACAGAATCTGGCAAATACAGCACTGGAGCTTTGTCGCGTTGATCATCCACTGTGTCGTTCTGGACATTGAAAGTTGGGGCATCTAGAGGATTTTGACTGTGGACTTATTGCTCAGAATACGGTAGTTTTGGCTGTTGTGGCCGTGTACTGCGTAACTGTGGCATCTTCTGATCAGATGGGCCGGGCCGTGTATGTGGGACGCTCAGAAACAAGTCCCATGCTCTTCGATACGTACTCCGTCCTCCACGGTTAGATGAGTGGTGTGCGGCGCTACAGTATTGGTATCCGTCCAGTCCGAAGGCTCGAACGACGTCGTGATGCGGATAGGTAGGTAGCATCCGTCCCCGGACAGATCTTGCAAAGCTTCAACTCTGGTCCCCTGACTTTGCCCAAAGCGTAATCGTGACTGTAACGTTCGCCCAATGCACGGCAGCGCGGTTGCAGACCACAGTGGTAGCGGAGCGGGCAGCCACCGGCCAGTGCCATACTGCCAGTGGGGTGTGGGAGTGGTGTACTGCGGTTGTACTGTGCAAGTAGCTCCTCTCCGGCACCTCTAGCCAGCCAGCTAGACTAGGTAGGCTCCGTTTCCTGGTGGTTCTCATGGTGGAGGCTTCTCTTGGCTGGCGCTGGCCCTGCTACGCAATACCCAGCGAGCCCAGGTGTTCTGTTATGTCCTCAACGGCAGTGGCAGAGTGGTACCTGCCAGAGATGTTGTGTGCCGTAGCGTAACATATACACACACCAGGTTTCTCTGGCGGTCTCTCGAGGCTTGACGTGGTGTTGAGGTTGTTTGGCCAGAGGTCATGGTCTTTGTATCTGGTAGGGGCGGGTGGATTCGATTGCTTTCAAATTTTGCCCGCTCGACCACTGTCACTGGGATATTGTTCAATGACTGGCTCTTGCAAGACAGTGAAAAATGTCCGCGGATTGATTGGGTGACAGGCGGCTTTGGCTCTGAGGGTCTGGCCCTGCCAGGTGCGGATACCTATCTTTAGTGTGAAGAAATGCCTGAGGGAAAGTGACCTCGAAACATAAACCCTTGTGATCAAGACGGGAGGTCGGGGGGTCTGCAACTCGAAAAAGCAAAGGCTGGCTTTTGGTCGCTGATCGGGGTGTTCGTTGAGTCCCAGAGTGCTTGGCCGGTCTGCTGGTCTCCTGGCCTAACCCTAACCTGTCAGTGTGCCTGGATTGGACGCTACACAGCGGAAGCCACTGCAATCGACGACGTCTAAACCCACGATGCGGCATCTGAATGATACGCTGGACGTTGGCCGCTGGAGAAAATGTTTGAGATCACCACAATCCCCAATTCCACAAGCTCTTGGCTTTGTGTGACGGGTGGTGCTGGGCTCGCTCGCTCGCTGGGCTGGTAGGGTTGGCGTGGGAAACAGAATGGAGACGGGAATCGGAGATGGCTCGCAATTCAACGAAGCGCTTGCGGTCATGAAAATTGAACCGCCGTCCTGCCTTGCAAGACGGATGCTAAAACGGCATGGGGCGGGTTTGTGAGCGTGAAATAGACTTGGTCCCTTCGGTGACTTTCCATTGTGGGTGAAGTGAAATTGAGGGGAGCACAGGGCCTTTGCGGGATCCTTGGTCGCGCTTGCTGCGCTTCTTGCGGAACGGCACTACCTGAGCCGAGTGGCCTCCGCAGCTTCCTCTTTCTGAGCACCGGTGGACCTTGCGGAGAAGGCAAGAGCAATGCATGAGAAACCACTATTGAATCCGCCGCGGCCATCAAGGTCCTGTCCTGTCAAAGTGAGTGGGGACAATCCGAGTGGAATGACTGACCTTGTCCGGGAATGCAAAAAGGTATTTATTCCTCAATGTCCATTGTGCAACCGGTGGACTACACTAGTAAGGTAGGTAGTAAATCGAGGGTCGAGATATCGTCGTTTCTTTTTTGGGGAGCAATATCGCGAAGAGGAAGCACAGATACACAAACTCTATCCAGAGCTGCGTCTTGTGGTGTTCGACTGACCTGGGACGAGTTAGTTCTATGGGCAGAAAACAAAGAAAATGTAATATCAGATGCCACCGGTTACTGGTAGCTTCACATGTAAAGCGATTGCGAATCGCGGAGCCGGGGTCGGATTCTCTGTGTGCGGAGGTGATGTATCGGCGTGCACGTCGGAGATTCTGAAGCTCCTCAGGTGGCCCGTCGCGGCCGGTATCAACCCTATTTCCGCTCCTCAGCCACGCATTGCAACTCGACCATCGAAAGTTTGCATGTGCTTCGTCTTCCTTTTCCACCAGTCTTGTCGTCTTCGATTGCCCGATGGGTGGATGAGATTTGCGCAAGCGCACGCCTTCCCGCCTTCCGCAATGGCCTTGGCGCAAGAGCATGAAATTGACTGGGGGAGGCGGGAATGGTTCTTTCCCACATTGCAGTAGCGCAAAATCTTTTTACCCCTCCTGAACCCCCCTCTTCTTCAAAAACAGGCCCGCACGGGTTCATATCCGCTGCAGCTCTCTACATGTACCTATTTCGGTTCAAATCCTGCAGTGAAGCATGTTATCAATAAAAGATGATGGAGACTTGAAAAGCTCGAGTATCGACTTGGGCGGAGAAACAGGAGAGCAGATGGGGTCTGTTGGGCAAGCATGGAGATCAGCATGACAAACCAAAATATCATGATGATTCCGATTATGAAATAAATGCCTTGTGTGTTCTTTCCACTCTGGTGAAGATTGAACAACAACGGTCACGGTACGTACCTTCCCTCCAATTTTTATCGGTACTGACTGTCGAAGGCTGCCTGCGCTGTGTACCTGGGCTCTGCTTTCTGAGCTTCGTTCCTTCCCTTCCCGTCTCAATGACTGGGAATGATTTTTCCATGCCGATTGCCATCAGTTGCTGCCGAGTTGCATTGAGGGATGATGGCGCCGGGCTGCCCCTCTCTTCTACCTGAACTTTCTTCATTCGGTTGTAAAAACTTCCACACTTGTCGTCAACCTTTGGCAAATTTTCTTGTCAGCGTTCAAGCTGCCAGACAGCCAGACTATGCACATCGAACTCGCAATCTTATTGAGCTGCCGTGTGCGGGTAGCAGCTTGATTCTGCTGCGCGTGGCGTGAGCCAAGGTGCCGACCTCGTCAATGATTTTCAGTCGGGGCGGGAAATATCACGAATATTGGCACCTCTACGAGCCAGCGACGGTGCTTCATTACCCAACTGGGCAAGGGGCCTGATGAGCCGGGGTGCCTCGATCGGGCATTTTCGAGGTGAGTTTTGCATGATGTTGTGCCTACCTGAGAGTGCCCTTTCCTTCAGTTCCCTCTCAGATCTCGTCAGATTGTCGAATTCTTCCTCCGGCCCTCTCAACCTCTCACATTGAGGACGGCGTCATAACCTGACAACACCTTTGGGCTCTTCAGCCTGAACGCCTGGAATCTCTTCCCAACGCTGCGGCCAAGGAACCCCGAGGACATGACTGCGTCCGATCCGGGTCTCGGGCGCCGGGCAGCTATCTCGACTTCGAGGTATGCGTAGGGTGTGATTCGAAATTGTACGTACATTTAAGCCGATGACGGCGGCGACCTGACAGCCAGACACCTTCAACAGAAAACCACCTAACCCTCGGGCAGCTGCAATGGCACCAAGAGGACGGGGTGGGAGGTCTCTTATTGCCGTCTGCCATTCCCAACCCGACTAAGAACCCAATGTCCTTGACCTGTAGGAATGCAAGCTCAACACACGCTCCGGAGAGCCAATACTACCACTTGCATATCTATACACAACTCCAGCCGAGGAGATGCCAAGATGCGCAGATTATGTCGCGATATGTGGATGAGCTCCTGTCGTGTCACCAACGCCAGATGCACAACTATCTGAGCTGCACCTCAACGTATGGCTCCTCGCCCACCATTCGCATTCCTGTTCGTCAGGCCAGTGGCCAGTGGCAACCGATTGCAAGAAGAAAGATGTGCGGGAAGGGTGCCAATGCTGTTTGGCTGGCTGCGTCACGGCGGCGGTGATGGTGGTTGATGGTCATTGCGCCCAAACAGGGGTCGTGGACATGGTGTTGTCGATGGCTGCTGCGAGGCACACAAGTCGAAAAGCAAAAAGCACAACTGCACCGGCAGGGCATGGACACTGAATGGCACGTCTCGTCCCGTCGACGCCGTCCTTGCGTTGGAGGGCTACTTTCGCAGTACATGCCGACGAAAAAGCTACCTGCTCCATCACGGACACCCCCCTTCGGCCCCTCTTACCCCCTGGTCCAGGCACAACCCTACCGGGCCCCCATCACCCCAACCCTGAAGCCTTGAACACCCCTACCCCTACCGCCCCTTTCGGGAATGTCGTCAAGCGGCGCCATTTTCCCTACCTCCGCATTTCACTTCCCTGCGAACCGAACCGCAGCCAGAACCGCACTATGCTGGATGTACACTGACAGTACCTTACTTCCCCAGTCCTTGCCAGATCGGCCCACCCATCAAGAGGAAGGCCGCGACCGTTCAAGTGCCTTGTCAGGTTACTCTGCCGAGACTCGAACACATCAGGGTATTTTACCCGTACCTTTCGGCCACCAGTCGCACAACACGAGGGATTCGAGGAAGCAGGACGAAGAACAAGCTCGCTCGGCCGCCATCCAGTTGCCATTCAGTCGAACCTGTGTTCCAGAGCCACAAATTGGGCTTCTTCACGAAAAGATGCAATGGTCAAAGACGTCAGCATGAAAGAGAACGACAAATGAAAGCAGCGGTGCTCCTTACCGCGCAAGGCAACGAAAGCCCAAAACATCCGGCTGGTTATGTTGGAGGTCTTTCAATTGTGCTTCATGGTCCGATTTATCACCCATGCCCTGGCCCTTTTTGTTCCTTCTTCACGTCGATAGTGTCAAACGAATCACATACAGGGCCTCTGTGTTTCCTCCCCCCTTGAGATACGGAGTGGCCCGTAGACCCGCTGGGAAGGCTGTGCAAGACAGAAAGGGTGTTTCGGCTGCCGCGGTCCTGCTTCACATTATGATAGCACGGCCGGCCCCCATATCCTCATCTGGCCTCGGCTCCGTCGACAGCTTGTCAGGAACAGGAGCAGGTCTCCAACCCGCTTCACGCCAGTGCAGTGTACAAATTTGGGTTCATCTGGAACCACCAGTCCACTTCTGAGGATGAGATGATGCATCCACAGTTTTGGTCAAAGCTCATATATAACGACCGTTGATATTGCTTGTCTCTATGCCTCCTTTGGATCGCGGCCGTGCTGTTATTCGGTGCTCGACCTGGCCAAGCTGGCTAACAAGGTTCTGCGATAGGAAAAAGGTCAGACTGGAAGCAGGGGTTCCAATAAAATTTCTGTCCTCTTTCGCCAGCCGAGCGTGCTGGGCCAAAGATGCTGGGGGTCTGGGTTGCTGGGAGGAACTGGGAGAGGGGCCGTATTGGCCCCTCCAAACACTCCGCCGTGGACCCTGGTCAAATGACAATCTCACGAACCAAAATTTTCTCTGCCAGGTCTGCCTCTTGACTCCTTGAGCCCTTCCCCCCGTGCCCCCTCACAATCAGTCATTCAACTCAATCCGCTCTGCTTGGAAACCACAGAAAGAGGGGATCCTCTAGTAGCATGCGCGTTTCTTGCCCAACGGTCTTCTAGAAATTGCGGGCCTCTTAACTCACCTCTGCCCAAAGACGTTCGGAGGATTATGTGTTGCCAAAACCATTCGCCCCGGGCCATCACTTACACAATCTTTTGACTGGGCCATTGTTACCAGCTTGAGCCTGGATTGGTTAGAGGGACTCTGTGTGAAGCCAGTGGAGACGGGCCGAGGGGCGGCGATGAGGGTTGGCGGTTCCTCTGGGTGACGAGCCGGAGACGGGCGAAAGTGCACTCACACCTGTTCATCCTCTTCTCTGATCGCATGGGCTGTTTGGCCAGATGTTCCTTCAGCGTCGCTCAATTCTACACCCCCATGTCGTTATGTAGCTACGAGGCCTGTTCCTCTTTGAGCTAGTCCAGGTTCCAAAGGCCCTCTACCGTGTTTAGAGCAGCCAAACCTCGAGACTAGTGTTCCTGTTGTTGGTCCTTCCTTCTTCCCCGTCCGGCAGAGCGGAGGGGTAGGTAGAAGGGGCATGAAGGGGACGGGAATGGCAGTTGCCCGAGTGGTGTACACTAGCTACGTACAGTAGCTTGAATTCACTGCCTGACAAATTCTTTGCGTCAGGAGGATCAAGACCATCAATACCCAAGCATCACTCTTCATGATATCAAGGGTCAGACTACCTCGTCCTTTTCATTTACTCTCCTTACGTCGGATACGGTGCCGAGGTCATTCATGGGCTCCGTCATCAGCAACAGTCTGTGTCCTGGGTGTGTCCGGCATAATAAGAGCTTTGGGGCTCATTTCCCAATGCATAGGACCCAGAACATAACACTGTCTGCTATGAAGAATCAGACGAATGTGGTCAATCCTGAGCTTGAACTCTTTTCTGTGGGCTAAATGGGGCCGTTAGCTCTTGATATCATACCCCATCTTGACTAGCAAGGGTCGCGGCCCTGCCTGCCAGATCGTCTCGTTTTCCCTCAACCTCCTTCCCTGTACGGTTGGATCGTTTCTGCAAGTGCGAGAGTGTTAGAAACAATCCCCTACCAACCCACCCTCATAAAAGGCGCTAACTTTGACTTGGTCTTGTCCGTACCCCCTGTAGCTCCCGGGACAGTGCCGAAGTTAACCCTCCTCTCATAATGACCATTGGTGGCACTGTTGGCTTGATACAAGTACATACATATGTACACCACCGCGCTCCTCTACGACTTCACTCTTTCGTTATCCGATCTTCCTGTCGTTTCTTCTTTATTCCTAAATCAACCAAGACGGCGTCTCTTTCGATTTCTCTTCCCAGCATCTACTTTGGTGCTCTACTCTTTTGCCCCACAACGCACGCGGAGGAGTACAGACTACGAGGCAAAACTTTCCTTCAGCCTAGGCGACTCGAAGGATTTTTCTGCTAAGGAAACCTCCGGGCAACCTTTGGAGGAGTGACTACTGCCCATGTCAACGACAGCAACATACACGGTCAGTATGGCAGAGTTGAGAGCTGAGACTCAGCACGGAAGCATCTGGCCCAACTACGGAAACCCGGTGCAGATGTCTACTGGTCGGTATAACACTCAAGAGTCTTCGGTGCCAGTAGGATCGACGGCATCTTCACATCTCGTACGCCCTCGCAGTCGTCAGCACACAATGGACTACCACAACGCACCATACCATCATGGACGGCCTGCTCAGGAGGAGGGTGATGGCTACGAGAGATACCCGCACCCTTCATTGATGAACATCCCGAGCATCACCACAGGCATGAAGCGCAGCTACTCCCAGGTCGACCAAGCCCCATACACGGAAATGGTCCAAGATCTCCGCGATGACTATAAGCCAGCCATGAATCACGACCAGAAGTTGCTCTCATTCAAGAAGGTTGGCGACAAACACACTATTGTCGACCACAAAGGGCGGATTCACGAAATTGAAATCGAAGCTCAACTTCACGGCATGTTCTTCCTGTCGGAATTTCCTTCGCCTGGCGACGGCAATGTTTTGAACGCCGAGTTGACTTGCTACCGCCGCAACTTGTTCCAAATTAGCGGCAATATCTGCTTTCCCCAAATACCGCTCTCCGTCATGACAGAAACAGGCGAGACCAGCCAGATCAAGAACATGGAAGTCACTATCTCGGCAATCGAATCCGTCGACGGCCACCCTGTGCGCTTGATCGTCATTCCCTGGAAGACGCCCCCACCCAACTCACCAGAGGTCAACCAAGCTCCCGATCAAGAACCTCCGTCACTTCCTTTGATTCCTTGGTCAGACGAGGAGGAAGACAATGGCGGAGATCACTACGCTATTTACCCTATCGGGTGGCGTCGACTTCAATTTAGGATGTAAGCACCTCGTCAAAATTACCACTCTCTCAAGACCTCGATATGTTCAATAAGCTAACGAGTTTCTTCCTAGTGCAACGGCCAACAATGGTAGACGGAAGGAACTCCAGCAACACTTTGTTCTACACTTGAAGCTGCACGGAACCCTGGCGAATGGCACGAAGCTCGTGCTTTCAGAGCTTACCACTGCGCCGATTGTTGTCCGAGGAAGAAGCCCGCGGAACTTCCAGGCAAGAAAGGAGATCCCGCTGTTGGGATCTAGCGCTGGTTCAAGAGGACAGACGCTAGTGGAAACTGGTCACTCAATCGTCGCGCAAGCTGTCGCGCTCAACAAGCCTTCCTATGATTCGAGACCCCGTGTCTCAAGCATGGACTTGCCCAGAACAGCGTTTACGTTCACGTCTGCGAAGCAGATGCCCCAGAGTCCTATGCAAATGCGTTCGAAGTAAGTCAAATTAGTGATATCATCTTCGCTAGGACCCTGACTCGAAAGAAGGAAACGATACGCGATGCTAACAAAGGTCAGCAGTTCTTACCCCACAAGTTGGAACCCATCTAGTCAAGTGTCGATGCCACACAACCCAGGGTCGACCTCTTACCCGACAACATCCATGGCCGGCCCCGAGCCCTATCCTAAAATGCCACTCTCTGGAGCGCCCAGCTACACGGCCGAGCCTCAAGAAATGCCTATCCAGCAGACCTCTATGCCTTCTATGCAACTGTCTATGGTAGCCCAAGATCAACAACCGTCGGCCCCAATCCGAACACAATATGCAAGTTACGCATCGGCACCTCCGCCGCATCTTTCGTTGCCGAGCACAGCGGACAGCTCCCTTAACGTGCCGCGCTATGTGGACAGCAACCCCCGCCCTTCAAAGAGCCCTCGTCATGGTAGCCATGGCTCCCTCACGAACGAGACGGCCTCGGGGGAGTACCGTTATGGCCCCCCTTCCTACCTTGGCAACAACTCGAGCGATATTAGCCCCCAATCTCAACATCATCCGTCTACATCAGGTGCAGGAGCGGGAGCAGGTGGGGCGCCGTCTGGCGCGTACGGAACACCATCTCAAGAAGGAGGTGCTTCTGCGCCGTCGTCTGCGCCTACAAGTGCGGCTCCACCGCGTGATTATTTTCCCCCATCTCAGTCCTGGACCAGCACTGCGGGCGAGGGGCAGACTTCGTCGTACTCCAACGGGGGTGATAGGTCCTACTCCTTTCCTACAGGTGTGAAGACCGAGCCGCACTCGCAGCCTCCGCACTCGGGTGCAGCCGTGCCAGGCGTGTATGGCAATAACCACTATGCTTGGAATGCCACATAAGGAGAGGAAACGAGGTTGGATCCATGACGGAAATACCAGGCTCTTGGTTGCGTTCAAGGGCATGTTCTAGCGTGCTATTTCCCTGATGATAACGAGGAGATGATGGCGTAATAAATGGTAACATTTGCTTGGAAGTCAAGCTTGAAAAGGGGTTATGTCAAAACAGTGGTGGATATTGGTGTCTTAGCCCCGTTCAAGGTGGGCTACTTGACGACACTGTGGAAGGTTTGCAGCTCGGCATTTTCAACATGTCAGTGACCTGCCTGGAAACAACGCACTGCCCGGTTGACGGGATGCGCCTGGCATCAAAAGAGGACCCGAGAAGGCATGGGGAGCAAAAAGGAGTCTGTATGTCTCCAAGACGGCGGCGGCAGTTTGATTTTTGTTGGGGGGTCAAAATACCTTTTTCTTTGCGGTTGTGTGTTCCTCAGCCAAGAACTCTATTTCTCTATATCCGTACATACACACATACACGGCCATGTACAATTTTCATGTATTTCTGTTGCGGGCGGCGATTTGGCTTCACCACTGCATGATATATACTCTGAAGGGATTTCGTTTGTCATTTGTCTTCGGTTCTTGTTGCGCATTTTCAAACGTTCGATCGATACCACTCCAAATATCACAATGAGCATTACTTCTCAGAACAATCCAGCTGTGTTTGTATGGCCAAAATAGGGCGTATATCTGCGCAATAAGTGACGGAGCCTTTCAGAGTGCTACAAACTCCCTTTCATCTGCGGTCTCGTACACCCACTGACTGACTCCCACGCAGCCTCAGGTAAACCCAGTCAGTCACACTTTGCGGAGTGATTACCGTCACTCGAGATCAATCACATCACGCTCACACAGCACTTGCTCATGCTGTGTCTCTCCAAGTTCAGGGCATTCCGCCCCCACGTGGTCCCCCCCTTTCGTCACAGCTATAATGGCTGCTATACCGTCGGGCCTTCACGATGATACCGAGTTTCTAGGTGGCCACAGATGGAGCCAAATGACAAAGTACTAATCAATGAAGATAGTATACAGGCTCGGTCAGAAGTTCGGCGACGAAAACCAGGAAAAAAATGAGACATGAACCCGGTGCGTGTGACTACTGGGGCTCGACATCCCATATCCGCTCTTTTTACACACCTTCTCCTATTCTCTATTTGCTTGTTTTCTCTTGTGACAATTAATGCGGCCTTGTATCTGAAAACGAGGAGGAGTACACAAACGAGATAGGTGCAGAAACTGAACCTGACCTAGCCACCCTCCCCTTTTTCTTCTTCTTGTCCCTCTCTACCTCGTTGGCTCTACCGTATCAAATCGAATCAAGCCGAATCGCATACTCAGAGGGTACGGACTTGAGGAGTCAAGTCAGATATGTAAGTAAGGCAGTCTATGCTATATCACATCTCACGTCTCACAGCTTTTGGGAGACGACAAGGGAGAAGCTCGCCACCACCACTCAGATAAAGGAATCAGCAGGTACCTACCTGGCTGGCCATTATATATGTAAACACGTCTATCTACCTTGACCAGGAAATTAAGAGACATACTTACTGACAGAACGGTCGTTCCTACCTACTTTTACTGATCGGGCAGGTGTTAGAGCTGCATCTAGTGGTACCTATTTGATATATCTACAATCCGTACGGTACCTACCTAACTACGCCCAAGAACCGGAAAATACGTATTTAGGCCAGGCTTTTCTTCTTGAGTGAGTACTGTGCTATGAATAACCTAACATAACATACCAAGTTCAAGTTCAACTTCAAGCTCAACTACAACGTCAACCTCTTTTCCTGCTGGTATTTCCTGCTGTGCTCCGTCAGGCGCCCACTGCATCCATCAAGACTACTTACCTTACCTACCCGTGAAAAAAGAAGAAAAAAAAAAAAAGACTCGCGGTTGCCCCCAGACCCCCGGGATCACCTCCCGGATTTTATCAAGCAGGTAGGTAAATGTGTAGGGTAGGTAAAATAGGTCCTACATACCGTACATGGATAAACTGCTGTGTTACCAACCTTTCCCAAGAACCACTCAAACTACTCAGACAGAAAACGACGATACATGCATGCATGGTAGTTACCTACCTCGAAGATTGGAGTCTTAGTGGCTTCTTCGGGTTTCCATTCTTAGTATGGTCCCATGGATAGTAAATGTGTTCCACGACACTTCAATTTGTTCTCGACACTTTTTGTCGTTGACTGGAGTTCTGTAGACTGTACCGGTATGTACATGGAACCGTGTGCGTGTGTATTCCCGGCCTTTCACGACTGGAAGCCTTTTTGATGGGTTTTATGTACGTGGGCAGGAAGATCGAAAGCAGATGATGATGGATGGATAAAAGGAAATGATCCTGTTCCTCCGCCCGTCTTTTCTTTTTGAGCGGCAGGATCTCATCTAGTTACATCTTCCATCTGCTGCCCTTGATCACGATGGACACACAGTGTTTAGATGAGACCGTTAAGGTGGTGTAAAGGGTGCTGCTGGATGATCACGTAGAAATTGTGTTTGAAACTTCCTCCCCAGGAGAACACAGCTTCAGGAAACGTCATGATGAGACTATCATAGAAGAAGCAGCAGGGCACCAGTCATTCAGTGGAAGTCAGGTCGCTGCGCTTCCGACGGCACCTTCCGGTTCTGGGGTCGCGCACGGAGATATCAATCGGTCTTGTGAAAAAACGGCGACAAACTATTTTCCGACGAGGTGTGTAGGACCTGAAGTCTCGAGACAGTACAATGAGAATGACATGCACGTCGGGAGGTTATAAAAAGAGGGGGTCTCTCAATATGCAAGTATGAAGATGGGCCAAATGTCGAAGGAGGTTGCTGCCTCAAGTCAAGAGCAGCAATACCTAGCGGACAGTTGCCAAGCGGTTGGCAGCCCAGCCCGGCAATCTGGCAGCTGGCGGGCCCTTGGCAACCCGCACAACCGCCCGGTGCACGGCGACGACGAGATGCAAGATGCAATCCATGTCGCGCCTGCGTTTTGAGACGGCTCAACACCAATTCGCTCGTTCGTGATAATTGGTTCAGTGGATTGTAGTAATTGCACGGCTTCGTCTACTTACGCCCCCTCTATTTGCGACTGTAGTTGCACCACGGACCTGCCAGCTACTTCAGTTCTTAGACCGCACAGGATCTAGCCGAAAAATTTCTTTCATTCACTTGATCGTCCATCAGTGGCACAAGCCTCGGCTCACCGAAACCCAACCAAATAATCTCACTTTACACGAGGCATCACAATCGTTCGATACCGAATCCTAGAAAGAACAGAAATGTTTGAAATACCCGACGCAAAGCGGTCAGTTTTCTTTTTTCCAAACGCCTTCTCGTATCCAATATCTGCACCAGATAGATCACCTCAAACCTGTCACGGTACACACACACACAATGCACAGGACTCTTTACTGACCTGCCAAAAACAGAGTAAGAAGAGATGAGCTCTTTGCCTCAAGGGCTTCCGATCGTGGCTCCAGTCCGGACACGGCAGACGAAGCCGAGGCGGAAGCCAAGGCTCAGCTCCTCAACGCCAAACTTTCCAATCTGCTTTCATTGAAGATTGAGTTCGATGACGGCACCGCGAAGGATGATGACGAGGCCACCGGTACTGCTCAAGAGTCGACAAACGCTGTGTCTGAAGTAACCAAGAAGGAGAAGATCCAGAAGAAGAAGGAGACGAGCCAAGCAGACGACGACGAGTCATCGTCCTCAGATGATGATGATGATGATGATGAGAGTGACTCAGAGGAGGACACACCAATGCAAGGTCAGCCACCACGAGAACAGGAAGAGGAAGAAGCTGCCGAGTTCGAGTTCCGACTCTTCTCCACCTCAGCCCCCCAAAAGATCGTCCTGCCTTCCAAAGAAGAAGAGGAAGGCGCAGGCGAGACGGTCATCGCAGACCGACCTATATCCTACTACATACGCGGCGAGCTCACGCCCGAGCAGCAAGAGCAGTTCCGGGCCGCGGCCGTGACCAGCCAAGATATCCTGAACTGGGCCAAGCAGCGGGCGTGGGGGCTTGAGGTGCCTTGGAGGGTGAAGAGAATTGTCGTTACGGTGAAGGGCAAGAAAGCAGAGGGTGTGGCTGCTGCTACCCATCAACATGGCCAAGTTCAGCAACAAGAGGATGGTGGTGAACAGAAAAAGAAGAAGAAGCGATTAGGAAAGAAGGGAAGGATTGCCATGAGAATCAAGGAAAGGGCGAGGAAG
Organism: Sordaria macrospora; assembly: GCF_033870435.1. NCBI lineage: Eukaryota > Fungi > Ascomycota > Sordariomycetes > Sordariales > Sordariaceae > Sordaria > Sordaria macrospora. The sequence goes on along the minus strand of NC_089372.1, from coordinate 3,997,535 downwards.
GAGAAGGAGGAGGCGGAGCAGAAGCAGAAGATGACCAGGGAGGAACACCTGAAGGAGAAGAAGAAGCGGTTGAATAGGGAGAAGAAGCTCAAGAGGAGACAGAAGGAGAAGGAGAAGAAGATGGCGGGCAAGGCGGGAAGTTCGGTGGGCGATGCCATGTCTGCGGTTGGGCAGGATTCGGATTCGGAGTAGGAGGGAGCAGGAGGAAAAGAATGGTCGAGTGAGCGACTCGTGGGCCAAGTGGTGAAGGGCTTGTAACTGTTGCTTGTGATGATGCTCTGGGAGTTAAAGAGGATACAGGTTCACGATAACGAGGCGGCTCGGTCACTACCCATAGGACAATGGGAAGGGATGATGACTGCCTCTTGTAAACAAACCCCTGAAGCTCGATCTTCATCCTCTTTGTCATGTTCCTTCACGAGTCGGTCAGGATGCTAGGTATAATCTCGGGTCGTGGCCCACTAAGCCGTGGAATGAAGTTTGCACTCGCCTGGAGTGAGGCACATTACAAATATGTTTCGTGAACATTTTGCGTACCTATGTTCAAGTCCCGTCCGTGTAGGTAGGTGTTGCTGGACAACGAAGGGCAAAAGGCATCACACTGTATTCTGGCCAATCACAGGCGGCAGGCGGTAACGCTACCCGACGGGGACGTCACAAGCTGCCTCGCTCTACCTTTAGCGCGGCAGGAACGCGGCAAGCTCTCCATATCAGCGCCTCTCACTGTAGCAACTGCACTGCATTGCATCCACCTGTACAGGACGAGGAAGGAACATCTCGAATTGAATTCTCCCATTTACATCATCTTGATATGTTGTCTTATTGACATTGTCGGCCAGCATCAAACCGAATAATATCTTCAACAAACATGAGGTAGCCCTATCGACGAAATTCGACAACCATTGACCCCTGAAACGCCCCCGAATTCTTTAGTTTAGCGGTCTCATCACTGGCACTTCGCGGTTGCAGCCATCTGCCCCACCATCCACCATCCTCCATGACCATCATGAACGCGCTCTGGTCCAAAGCTACATCCTCCTCTGGCGACAGCGCCCAGAAAAGCGCCAAACCGACCAACGATGCAGTGAACACCACTTCCGAGGCTCTGCCCGATCTCTCGGAGAGGCCGAATGCGCCAGCCCTACCAGCTCGCCCGGCCCTTCAGAGGAACCAGCCCTCGGCGCCTCCCCCAGCAGCACCGTCGAACCCTCCGCCGCCTGTCCCCTCCGGTTCTGGCTCCGGCAACGCCAACAATGCATCGGCACAGCCTCAAGACTCCTTGTCCTTGGCCCAGCTACGACGGATCGTTGCCGAGTTCCCCAAGTCCGAGCCTATCGCCTACGACTATGTCTACTCTGATATGGGCCCCATCGAGGAGGAGGTGGACGAGTGGTTCTTCTACGATTTCTGGCAATATGTGCGTCTGAACAACGCCAACCATGCCTTTGACAGCGCTTGGGTCAAGATGTACGGGGAAGACGAGACTTGGGAGAGTGTCGACGACGATGGCAGGGAAAAGTTCGTGCGGAACGAGGTTGAACAATTACAGGTGTCATCCGACAAGACGGCTCGCGTCGAGGCCATTGGCACGCTCCTATACATAGTGTTGGGACGTTGGACGGCAACTGTCAAGAAAGCGAATCTGCCTAACCTTGCGGACCACAAGGTCAAGTCCGCCGCCACCAAGGAACAGCTGGATGCTATGAAGGCGGGCGTCAAGCTGCTCGCCAAGTATGGTGGCCTCCCTCCTATGTGGGATGCGCTGCGGAAGGCCTTCGAGTTGTTCTGGGCGGATGACGGAGACGCCAGCCAGAGAGTGCAGGCGAATAACGAGGAGCTCATGGAGCTCATGCATCTGATGACCATTTTGTACATCTCCTTGCAGACGACGATGGACGACGTTGAGGATATGGCTGTGGCCCGCAAAGAACTACGTACGAAGTCTCTCCCAACAGGCGATGCACGCTCTGCTAAGTTGCTAACATAGGACAGTTGCCCTTAACCCAAACCTGGTTCACTTCATGTTACACGCCACGGCAAAACTCCGATGGGACGACAGGAACATTCTCCCCCAAGCCCAGGTCGGTTCAGCTACCTTTGGAATCCCGGTCGCGGCCAACCAACATCGAATGCTCATGAGTTCCCAGGTTTTCCTTTTGTTCTGGAAGTCACTTCTCCTCGTTTTCGGCGGATCCAAACACATCGCGGAGGCCAAAAAGGCTACGGCAGAGACACTATCCGACGTCAAGGACAAGGAAATCATCACTGCTTCTCCCCTTGACTACCATGTGTTCCGGCAAGAGATCACCTCCAAGTACCCATCGTATATCCCACCCCAGTGTGCCATTCCTCTGGAAGCAGAGCAGACGTCCATCCTTCCTCCGCTACCTAACCACCCAACCAGGAACAATGGACAAAACGGTATCCTTCCCGGCCCACCCAACCAGAGCGCCTCCGCCTCGATTCTCCATCAACCGGTTCATATCGCGACTCCTGCGCCTTCGCCTCCTCCGAGTCCGGGTGTCGGCGGTAAAGGCGGTAAGAAGCAAAACTACCAGACCAACCAGAACTTTCCGTTTATGTACCCGCCCTTGGATGCCACGAGCAACAGCGCTGGCGGAAAGGGAGGTGCCGGACTACAGGACCTTCTGGTAGGCAGGAAGTGGGAGGGAAGCGATGTTCCCGCTTCCATCATCGAAGCTGGCGAGCTGTTCTCCACGCGAACCAGGATGACACGGGCTACCAGGCAGCTCTGGGAAGAGCGCGAGAGATTCCTGAAGTTTGAACGCGGGTGGGAAGGCGCCGATGAGGATCTCATCGATGAACTTGATCTTTCTGAGCTAACACTTGAGGAGAAGGAGGAACTGGGCTTACTGAAGGAGAGCGAGAAGAAGAAAGAGAAACATGGCCATGAGATTGACTTGGGACCCCGGCCTGTGGATGATGATATCAAACGTCGTCTTGAGGCCGTCGAGGAGTTTTATGTAAGTCTTCAGCAGTGATGGGTTTTTGTCTCACGCCACATACTGACCCTGCTACTCGCCTACAGAAAGAGGCTCTCCCTCATTTGCAGTCACTAGTTATTGTGCTATTGAAGGCGATTGTTGCAATTGCCAGCAGTTTCGTTCAGCCGCCACCCGGACAGCAAAATCCTGGCCCGCAGAACAATGGACGAGCTGGCGGGGGACCACCCCAAGGCCGCGGTCAAAATAACGGCAACAACGCTAGCAACGACCCCCCCTCCCCCTCGGATGATAATGTCGATGAGGCTAGGAGTAGGGAAATTGCCGCGAAGGCGGTGACGGGTATCATGATCCTGTTGTTGAAGTGGCTAAAGCTGTCACGTAAGTTGATGATCCGATGGGGACAGTTATGAACGCTTGACTAATGACTGGATGTCCCAGATATTCTCAAATTTGAGTACTTCACACAGCTACTTTTGGACTCTAATTACCTTCCTCTAGTACTGAAGCTGTTTGCTCTGCATGATGTGCAGCAGGTGGTCGAGAGCAAGACAGACAGGATAGAGCACAGGTGAGATTGCTTCGTCTGCGTCCCTGACCTGCCATCAGAATATCGGTAACTAACACATAACAACCAGTTTCTTTTACTTCTGTGCTTCACGTTCCGGCGTAATTCCCCCACAGGGTCTTATCAACCCAACCGCCACCGACTTCGAAGACGTTGATGTCAGTGAAGACGAAGCGGCCCCGCCCGCCATCAAGAGAAACCGATCACCCCCTGGCGCAGAAAAGGGAGGACCACCCGACGCTTCTTCCCAACCAACCCAGCAGCAACAGCAGCAGCAGCGGTTTGAGAACTCCGACGTCCAGAGTCGCCCCGAGGTCGACGAGCTCGGCTACCCCGTCAACCCTCTGCCCAAGGAACCCATCACCGACTTCTCGCGCCGCAACTTCTTCTCCCTGATCAACTACCTGCGCGTAATGCAAAAGATCTGCAAGCACAAAGCGCACCGCAACCTTCTGCTCGTGCACTACAAGTCCTCCAACATCCTGCGCAAGTCCCTGAAAGTGCCGCAGCAGGAACTCCGCCTCTACACGCTCAAGCTCTTCAAGAACCAGGTCCCCTACTGCGGCCGCAAGTGGCGCCAGTCTAACATGCGCGTCATCACCGCCATCTACCTGCACTGCCGCCCCGAGCTGCGCGACGAGTGGCTGTCGGGCTCGGACGTCGACGCCGAGGTCGAGGAGGCGCTTCCCCTCGAGCAGGCGCTGAGGTCCCTGACGCACTGGTTCAATGTGCAGCGGTATCCTGAGAGGATGGGCGCAGAGGTGACGGCGGCGATGAGGGAGGAGAGAGATTTCTTTACCAGAGAGCTGGAGAAGAGCGATTGGATGGGCTGGGAGGGGATCATGGCTGGAGGAGGCATGGGGATGGATGGTGGTGGTGGTGGTCCTGAGCCGATGATGGGCATGCAGGGTATGCAGGGCATGCCGGGTATGCCAGGTATGGGTATGGGTATGAATATGGGGATGCCGGGAATGGGAATCGGCGGAATGCCCGGCATGGGTGGCATGGCGGGGATCGAGTACGCGGCTGCTGCGGCGGCGGCGCAGACGGAGCATGAGAACTCGATGGGGTGGAGTTAGGAGTCTGTACTTGAGTATGACATGTCTGTTCTTGCTAATATTATCATTGAATTGAAGGAATCGGGCAAGTGGAAAGGACCTGAGGATGCTGATGCTATCATGCGTCCAGCTTCGGCACGCATTGGGACGTTGAGGGCCTTGCTAGCGATGAGCCACATAGAGGAAAAGAGACGGATTTGGGTGAAGGGACGAGGATGGCGAATCTTCAGTTTTGACATTCAATGATGTTAGACGAATTAGATGCAAGTTTTAGGGTGTCGTCCATCCTGCAGCGTTTGTTTCTCCTTGGGCATTTATAGGTTTCTTAGCGCAAATGAGCATTGCTTCAAAAAAAAAAAATATGGACATAAAATCGACGAAGTAGTTTTGAGTCTCATCAATTAATATTAAGCGGTTTATGTGATAGTACTATCTGAATCCGGAGAGATATGTACAGTGACCCTTTCGTTTGAAGCTAAACGGTTTGTACAAACTCTCCAGGACTTGCGTCTATGGGGGGTATCTTGGTTCCTGGTTGGTTACCTCTGTATATGTGAATCCTCTTTATCTCGACCCTTCTTGTTTCCTCCTCCAGATCGGTGACGTGATTTCTGATGGATGATCTTCGATTATATCCGCAGCATCGGAGCGGTTGTGGAGCTTTGTTGTTGTCCGTGGGGTAGATTGGGCTCTCCTGACCCTCTGTCCTGTTGTTGCATCCGATAGATCCGACCCGAGCGGCTTCCTTCCTTCCTTCCAGTGAAAGTCGTGAGACCTGTTCCTGTATCTGCATCCCCTCTCTTTCCACTCTGGCTCGCTACCAGTAGGCACTGTTGAATTTGTTGAATCCATCCATCCGTCCCATCGGGTATCTTTCTTAATATCCAGCAAACCATCAAACCCTTCTTTTCGGTTCAAGAAAAATGCTGCTTCCCTTATCTCCGATCATAAACATGATCCCCACTCTGCGGATACTGTCCCATAGCAATATCCTGCTGCTGCTGACCAAAGCTCATATCATACTTGTTATAGCTGTTTCCACCATGCGGCGGGCTGTAGGCGGTGGGTTGATGCTGCTGGCCAACGGGCGTTTCGTTGTACGGGTTGTAGCTACCGTAAGCACCCGTGTTGTTATCGGGGGCGACACCGCCCACACGGGTCTGCTCCGTCGCGTAACTATCACGAACGTCCGAGGGGCTGCTGTGCTCGGGCAGCTTGTTGCTCATCAAGTCGGCGTCGGGGTGGGCGCCGCCCTTGCCGCGAAGGCTGGCGAAGAAACCCGGCTTGCGGCCGGAACCAGAGGTGTAGTCGTTGGCGGGCGAAGGGCCGTAGCGCTGCTCCTTCTTGCGGTGGCGGACGAGGACGACTTCCATGAAGGGGGAGAGGATGAAGAAGACGCTAGAGAGGTGTTAGCAATTTTATTTTATTCTATTTTTTGATTTTGTTGGAAAGGATTCCAAAAGTTGCCCGTCTTGCAATATGTATGCGAGGCAACAACACAAAGACAGCAGGGGATAAAATGAACAACTTACCATCCAATAATGGAAACAGCCAAGCAAGCCGTCTCCATCTTGCAGGCATGGTGCAAGCTAGGAAGGACGGTGAAGCCGCCATGGCCGTTATCGACAACGTTGGTGTTGGCGTCACCCTTGCCGTAAACAGTGTCGACGATGCCCTCGCAGGTGTTGGCGCCGTTCTTGTTGCGGATGGCGACGTAAATGAGAGCGCCGCAGCAGCAAACGTCAACCACCATCATGATGAAGGAGAAGAACGGCTGGCCAGGGATGCAGCATAGTAGCAGGATGGTGGCCAGGGTATAGGCCGTGATACCGCCCGAGATACCCTCAACGGCACGGAGGTGGACGTCAATGTCGAGGCCGTGGTTGGCCTTGGTGGCCAGGAAGTAGGAGGTCAGGGCCAGCACCGTGGCGGCACAGCCGAACTGGATGCCGCGGATGGTGCCCTGCAGGCCCCGGAAGAAGAGGCCCGTCTTTGCGCCCATGATATCGGGATGGATTATGAATATGTGTGTTTTCGGTTGACTGCTCGCTTCCGCTAGGGTTCACTCTCAAGGTCGAGGGGAGGGGGTAGGCGGGAGCCGGTCGTATTCGGGGATGAAGATGGTTATATGATATGTTTGAGAATGGTGTAAAAGTCGAAGATGCTGTTAAAGTAAGGTTTGGGAATGCTTCCCTCGTCCTGTTTATTTCTCTGGGGTATCGCAATCTGCGGTGTGGGTTTGTCGTGGAACTGGTGGGTCGGTTCCTTGGGCGGTTGAAGAGAAGGCAGCTGGGCAGAAAGGATCAGGGGTTCTCGTAAGTGAAGCCAAGGAGGCTGGAGGGGGCCACCGACCTGAGTTCGGATGGATCTTAGAAGTGGATGTTCGCAAGTGGCACACTTTTCCGCAGCGGTTACTGTGTCAAGTGTGTGTGACCGGTGAAAGGGGGAATGATCGATTGGGAACTCCCCATGAAAATGGCCGGATTAGAATTGGTGAATGTGACCGGACAAAGAGTTTATAATTCAAAGCTTCAAAAGCTGCACCAACGAGAGCTGATCTTTCTGCAATGAGAGGTTCAGGAAGTTGCCCGAAATCTAATGATAGATTAGATAAAGGTGCGTAACGTTGAGAACCCTGGAAGTTGTGGTTCTGCCGTGTTAGTCGTTCGAGCAGGCAACAACACTTTTCGAGTTGCAACGCGAATTCCGAGGAAGGTATTGACACATGATAACCTCACCTCTGCAAGAACAGCTATCCGGTGGGTCAATTGAGTGCTTTTCTCGCCATTCAAGCCACTCAGCCATCTAAGCCACCAGTGTGAAGCTGTTGAAGAGCCCTTCTGCGCCCCTGAAAAATATCTTGAGCTCGCTAATTTGACGGTGGACGGCCGATCACACAAGGTGGTTCCGCCCCGGATGCGCCGCTGAATGACGAGCCGTTGTCTGCCGGCCGCAGATCTGCTCCAAGGGGTCCATTGAGTGGAGTCCTGCATGACATCAGATGAGGACTGCAGAGAGCTGATGTCCAATAAGATAGCCCAGCCATCCAACCGACCCGCTTCTTTGAACGCCGCCACTGTGGCAGGATGGCTGTGCCACACTCGTCCACGCGGCGTCTTTTCTTCGGCCCAGCTGTGATTCTTCAACCCATCAACAATCACATGGCATCCGAAACCTTCCAAACGCGGGGGAGGAAAAGGCGGAACGTGTGAAACAAAACAAAGGCTTTGTTACGCTTTTATATCCCGTCCGCCTGTACCTAAGCATACCGACAATTTGCGGTGACCACAAGGAGAACTGTCACACCGTCAGTCTGGCCCAGTCAGTCTTGAATACCGCCCATACCCTTGTCGGAATAGCTCCATCGGCAGTGTCGGGATGGTGTCGAATGTTCTCCTGCCAAGAAACCAGGAACCATGCAGTTCCGATTAAGCTTATCTGCTTTCTCAAGACTCGGCCTCCCCTCGACGCTCACTCGGTCTGTTCGCCTTAGCAATTCGCGATCCAGGCATTAAATGAGTTCCTGGAGTGGTCGTACAGCTTCCGCTTGACGAAAACAAAATGGCTTGCCGAGTTATCACGGTATATTGCGAGCGCTTGGGGTGTGCATCCTACTCAACCCATATGATGATCACCCCGTCGCGAGGATGAACAAGACAGCTTGCCTTGATTGAGGACTCAACACGAGACAAACAAACAGCTCCTCCAGAGCACCCGGTCTGCAACTTCCGTTGAAGGGAATATGGACGACCACAAGGACGCGATCCTGCAATATCCCGGATAGTCCTAAGCTTGGCCTGTCTGGGCGGACGCGATGTCTCGCAAACGTCGAAGTGTCGATCTAGCAGTAACGGCGGCAGGTGTACTGTTTATGGGCATTAGAATTAGCTAATTGCTGAACAGATTACGTTTTCCGTGCAATCCGACATGGACAGTGGATAACTTAGGCGAGCATGTAAGCGCCGCCGCTCAGAACTTTACTACAACCTTGGCCGTGGCACTTCCAGATCCCAAAAGAAGCCCGTTTGACGGTGTGTCTGCCGCAGAAAGCGCTGTGTCTGAAGGGTTGAAAGTTAGCAATCTCTTCCACCGTGTGAGAAAGACCTCCGCTTGGCCAGAGAGAGGGCAATCTCGACGTCGAAACAGAACGGAGACTGGGGCACAAACCAAGTATAGCGAGCGTGTTGACCGATCTCAACTCGCTTGCACTGCTTTCTCAGAGAGGAGCCATAGCTGGAGCAACAACGTTAGCCAGCTCCTTTGTGTCCGGAGAAGGGAGCAATGAAGAAAGTTGTTCAAAGAGGAAGCCAATGAATGGCTTTAGCGGGTGCCATATCTGCCGGAAACTCCGACCTCTGTTGGGAATCAGTTAAGCGATTCTCCAAGCATGGTAATATCATTGATGGTGGTACATACTGACGGTGTGCTTTGCCATCTTGGGGATTCTGCTTTCGAACCACAACTTGCCTGCGAGTTTCTTAAAGTTCGTCAAGCAACAAACGGCGAGAACTGGTTGCCTTCAACGTTGGCGAGCGAGGGGCAACGACTTTCGATCTGGGAGTGTAGAAGGGATATATGAATCGAACGAAATGAGGGGACATGGCTCTGGAAACAACTCGGAGACTCGGAAGGCGCGACCTTTACTTGGTCCGGTAAAAGAGCAGACTGGCCAGTTCAGTTGGAAGTTGTTTGCGTAGTTCTCTTTTGGAAAGAACACTGCACATATGCGGTACTGTTGGTCACTCGATTTTGGAGATCGAAATTCAATTCAGGCCATAGTCATGTCGGAGACTTGGACATTACCAAATGGGCAAACTATGGTGTCGAGTGCTGTGGAAAGCTTCTTGTATATGATGGCAGTCAATAATCCCACTCCTGCAATTGTTCTACTTTGTCCAAGATAAACTGAGTTTATTAACGACAGACTCTGGCTTTGTTTTGCGTGCGAAATCCGTTGTCATATTCGTATCTGACAGAAGATGGGTGATGAATCCGGCTGGCCAGTCGCCCGATCGGTAATGTCTTGTTTGAGCGATGCTAGTTCCCGTCCTGAGCCGTTCCGGCCCATTACATGTCCCCGCATTCAATGCTCCGCATTTCGTTGTTGGGATCCTCCGGGAGGAATATCACCGACGGGACCTTGGCAAACAACCTGTGACATCAAAGTAAGCAGAAGTGTATTGGTATCCCTTGAATCATATCGCTATTTACCGCTTAGCGCAACCGGCAAGATGTTGAGAGCACTTACCGTTCTCTCTCTGCTCTTTTCCAAACCTCCGCAACCATCAGGTCTCAACATCACCGTCCTTCAACCCGACGTGCCCTTTGTTCCTCACCCTCGCCTGTTATCCGGCGCTGCTTCCGACTCAAAAGAGATTATTCGACAATTTGTGCAGCTTGATCGTTCCACCAAATGGAAGCTTGTCGACAAGGTCAAGTTCGAAGGCGACACCTACGAGCCCGAAGGATTAGTTCGCATAGGTGATGATCGCTACTTCGTCTCGGCTGGTGAATACATCGTTCCAACGGTCAAATACAATGAGACCATCAACGGCACGGACCGAACAGCTGGCGAAGGGTTCGCTCATATGATCATCTTTGATAGCAAAGGGAAACGTATTGCCGATGCCTCTATCTCACAGGCCAAGTCTCTCGAGGTCTGTCCGTCCGTTCTGCAACATGTTCTTCCAAGAGTAACCGCGGCTGACAGAACAAGTAGTATCACAACGGTGGCATCGACTATGATGGAACCTACATCTGGGCTACCCTCTCCCAATACCGCCCAAACACAACAGGAACGCTCGTGAGGATGCGCCCTGACACACTGGTGCCAGAGCCCATCCTGAGTGTCGCAGACCACCAGGGAGGAGCAGTCCACGACACAAAGTCCGGAACTGTTGTCACTCTGAACTGGGGGTCGCGGAAAGCGTCGATCTGGAACGGGCACGACAAGCCTCCAGCGCCACCCGAGCTTACTCGGCCCAAGGCAGAGGTCAAAAACCCGAGCAGTTTCGTCGACTACCAGGATTGCAAGTTCCTGGGCCGTTATGAGCTCTACGGGACCCGGCCTGTGATGTTATGCTCTGGCGTCGCAGACCTGGCGAACACGCGAATCGGCGGCCTCGCGATAGTGGACATGGAGACCATGGTTCCTCTACACGAGGTTCCCGTGACCTTGGTGTCGGAACTTGGTGCGGCAATGACCAAGAATCCGATGGACGTAGCTATTGTGGATGGTAAAATGAGGCTGTACTTCCTGCCCGACGAGAGGAATTCGACACTCTATGTGTACGAGGCGGTTTGAGTTTTTGGCACATTCTGTTGCCGCTGTGCTGCCGCACCGCTACCGGGTGTTGGAACATTTTGAAAGAAGCGATGTTTTGTTCGTTATTACCCCAGCAAAATAGCAAAAGAAACTACTCATTCGAATGCCCTTTGTAAGAGTGTTTCTATAAAAGATCAAGTGCAACCGTTGTTGGCTGTTGGTTTCCATGGATCGCGTGAATCTGTTCCCCTGCGGCCCTGCCAACACAGGGCACGACGTAGGATGATTGATCGATCTAGACTCGCAAATTCACTGGGTGTCGGTGTGTCTCATACGAGTACCATTTTTGAAGAATGGGATTGAGAACGGCTGGGTATGATTATGTGACAAACTGAGCTGGAATAATATCGCATACTGGCCATAGCCAGCCCATCGATGGTGTTGGGTGATGATGTCCACGATCATTGATCTGCCCCTGCTGCTGACAGTTTCGCTGAGGTCAAGTGAGGGTAACTGATGGAGCTTGCTAGCTGGCTTGGCGGCCCGCATCATTTGGCGGGGACCTAGCGTGTGCTCATACTTGTTAGCGTAGCCCTTTCCCTGCAGGAGCAATCGCCTGGGTAGGAGGAAATCACTAACAGGCGCTACTTCCGAGATGTACCCACTACGCGAGCGCTGCGTCACTATCTCCAGGTCTTGGAAGCCGATAGGCTCACGGTCGAAGGTTCTACAACCTCCTGCTCCTGATACACACGCCCTTCGCCAAGGCATTTTACGGCTTTGTCCCTCCCTCTTCCACGAAGTGATAACTTCACTCCTCAATTCTCTATTGCTTCTCGAATCTGCTCAATATCTGAAACCTACACTCTCGCGTTGCGAATCTGCCCTTGCGCATTCTAGCCAAGAACGACCTTGACGGGCGCTTTCACGAGCCATCCGACAGACCCACGAGCGCTATCGAATCGCTGACGTCTAACACGCATTCCCGTCTGTCATCGCTACCTTGCCTTAACTACCTTACCCGCACCACAACAACAACAACCCGACACGTCGAGTTGATCTTGCATTCTCCTTTGCACCTCACGACGAGGAGATCTTCGCTGCTCTAACCAACATCTTGCAATAAACCTTTTTATTTTTACTAAACACATACACCATACTAGTCTCTGATATCGCGTCACAACGATGGTCAGAGAAACGAAGCTTTACGACCAGCTAGGGATCAGCCCCACGGCTACCCAGGACGAGATCAAGAAAGCCTACAGGTAAGCATAGCCCTCGCCCACGCCAAATGCCCATATCATCGCTCTCCCAGTATACCATCGAGGAGGTCTCCTCTCTTTTCAATGTTATCAAGTTTTCACTTCGGCAGTTCACGTCATCCCCTCTTACAAGCGCAACTTCCAAATTGGACCCCTGCTGACCCCTCACCAGGAAAGCCGCCCTAAAATGGCACCCCGACAAGAACAAGGACAACCCGGAGGCTTCCGAAAAATTCAAGGAGTGCTCCCAGGCGTACGAAATCCTATCGGATCCCGAGAAACGCAAGACTTACGATCAGTTTGGCCTTGAGTTCATCCTGAGAGGTGGCCCGCCCCCGACCGAGGGAGGCGCAAACCCATTTGCCGGTGCCGGAGGAGCCGGTGGAATGCCCGAGGGCTTTGCTTCCTTCTTCGGAGGAGGAGGCATGCCTGGCGGCGGAGGAGGTGCGAGAACATTTTCCTATGGATTCAACTTTAGCAACCCCGAGGATCTCTTCCGGGACGCATTCCGTGATGAAAAGATGGGCGGCGGTGGTGGCATGGGTGGCATGGGCGGAATGGGTTTTGAGGACATCCTCTTTAATGCTGCGCGTGGTGGTGCAGGCTCGCGGCGGACTACGAGAACCTCCTTCCCCGGCGACAACATGCGCAGTGCCCGCCAAGCAACACCCGAAGTCACGACAGTTGAACGCCCCTTGCCCGTATCCCTTGAGGATCTGTTCAAGGGCACGACGAAGAAGATGAAGATCAAGCGCAAGACCTTTGACGAAACCGGCAAGCGCACGACGAGCGATACGGTCTTGGAGGTACCCATCAAGCCCGGTCTCAAGAAGGGCAGTAAGATTCGGTTCAAGGGTGTTGGCGACCAAGAAGAGGGTGGCCAGCAAGACTTGGTCTTTATCGTTGAAGAGGTACGTATCCTTTGCCTAGCCTTCTCTCAGACAATGTAGTTTTCAGCAACGGTTAGCTGACTATGCATTAGAAACCGCATCCACTCTACACTCGTGACGGCAACGACCTCCATCACACTATCGACTTGGACCTCAAGGAGGCATTGACAGGGTGGAAGAGAACCGTCACCACAATCGACGGCAAGAACCTTAACATTGAGAAGGCCGGCCCGACACAACCTGGGAGCACAGATGTATACCCCGGCCAGGGCATGCCCATCTCCAAGCAACCAGGCCAACGGGGCAACTTCATTGTCAAGTACAATGTCAAGTTCCCCACCACCCTGACGGCTGATCAAAAGCAAAAGCTGAGGGAGATCCTCTAAATGGTGTTTCAGCGACGTCTATTGGTTTTCCTGCGGTAGTTGAGTCTCGGATACTTTGTCCTTCTTGTCGCCTCAGCAAGAAGGGCCCAGCGGCCCTCGGGATTGGCCTGAAGAACAGCTTCGACGCCGGCCTTGAGAACATTCGGGAACTCGTTCAGACCCATCCCCTCGAAAGCATGTAAAAGAGTGGACGACAGGGATTTATCTTCTACCTGGAGGCGTTTGTTTTTGTCTCTGTCCGCCCTGTGCGGTCTTGCGATCATGGTCCACCATATTTTGGGCGTTATTGGAGTCAAGTTTATTTTTGTTCAGTTTGTACTACGTTGGGGCTCGCATCGAGATTGGCACTGTTGGGTTAGGCGGCATATGTAGTGAGAGCTGGTGATGACAACGATTATGATAATGAGAAGGTCAAAGCTGGCAATAGTCGCCAGAGACACGCCTTCCCAACCTCTCGACAGGGGCACGAAGCTCTAGACATCAAATGGCTATATCTGTCTTTCTGTAGAAGACGGCTCGGGATATTGCATCACGAAATGAGTTTGAAGTGACAGTCTTCGGTCGTCATCACTAAGCTACCACGCAAAGTGAAAGTTGGCCAGAACCGTAGACGGACAAGCAAGGTGGTCGAGGTTGATAGATGGACTAGGTACTTCAGAATGCATCTTAATTTGGCCCAAAGAACAATTCTCCATTTCCCTACTCAACCGGGAAAAGAACCCGGAATATGCTGACAGACGAGCGACATAACTGGAACGTGAGCCCAAGATCCAAACCCGACAGAACCCAACACATCACAACAACAACAAACATAATCAAATACTCACAATCTTTCTTCCCTAACATGAAGCATAGGAAGAACCCCGACCTCCTCTATGCCCATGATTCAACTGCCTTTCCTCGTGTTTCGGAACAACGGCATTGTATTTTTGAGGCCGACCCGTCTACCCAACGCAATGCGGGATGTCTACCTCCCGTCCAGAATCTCCCCCCGCCGAGCCTGCCAAGCCAAGGTTTGGCGATCGGGAAACGCGGCACACCTTGATGAATTGCAACGCGACATTTTGCGAAGCCAGGAAGGTGGGAAGGTAAGCAGAAGCAGACGCAGACACGCAAGTAACCACTCGGTCTTTTTACCTTCCCCGCGGTTGCCTTGCGTGCGGGAAGAGCTTCTGACATGACATGAGCATGGCGTTTACTGCTGGCCGCGGGGGTCTCAATGGAGGTTATGAAGGGCATCTTGTTGAAACCAGGGCATAATGAGAGAAACAGATGTGCAGGGTCCTGGTCCACGCAGACCGCAAGCTTCTGTGAGGTTCTGGACTTGAATTGAATTGAATTGAATTGAATTGAGAGCTTCTCTTTCACCTGCTCCCGGTTTGTTCGTTCGTTAGTTCCTCGAGTGAACGTCAAGGTGGTTCGATTGGGCTGGGCTGTCCTTGGCTGGGAGAGAGTTCTGGTCTCATTGATAGTGGCAGTTATGTAGCTAACTTTTATCCAGCATACTCGAGGGTGATGGGTGCCTTTTTGGCTGGGCGCCAAGGCTCTTTCACCCTCTTCCCGTAAGGAGAGGGTGGCAATAATTTAGGATATAAAATAAACTTGGGACAATCAAATTTGTATACACAACATTAGCAAATCTGTTAGTGAAAGCTAAAAATTATAATTTCTTAACGAAATCTTTATTAAATATTATATTAAAAAAAAAAAAAAAAGATAATCTAAAAAAAGGAAATAGATTCCAAATAAGTGCATCCCAAAAAAAATCTTCTGCCTTTGGAAATATCAATTTCATTATTATCTCTTTACCACATTAACTAATATTGTAGCTTCTTGTTTTATATAAGAAAATATTACTTTTTTCAATTTTTTCAATATTGTATTGATAAAAAAAAAAACGCTTTAAGCTTGAGGATATTATTTCATCCTAGCCCTATCTTTTATCAAATTTACATTAAGATCCGGATAGTAGTTCATGTTGGTGTTGAGTTAAGAAGTTGATTTCCCATACGAAAAAGCGTATCCCAGATTTACTTCATATCCCAAATTATTACCACCTTCTCCAAATGAAGAGAGGGTAAAAGAGAGCCTTAGCACGCCCAAGAAAGCGAACCCATCACCCTCGAGTACCTCTATGAGCCATTGTTAAGAGACTAGACTCTCTTTAGCGTACTCGCTAAGCCCCGCTCTTACCACTATGGGGCTCTCGGACCACCAATGACATCACCAGATACCCCACTACTGTACCGCGACTCCGATGCCGATCAACATCCTGTCTAAGAAGGCACGCATCTGCAACGCTTTCCGTCTGTGGTGTTGGCGAGAGGGGCCTGAGGGGGTGAATGTGAGGGTGCGTGAGGGGTCAAAGACATTTTCAGAAAGTGATCGGGAAGATCCCTATGGGAAGGCTGGAAGGGACCATCCTCGCTTGCTTGGTGTTTCATGATTTTTTCCCGAGCTTCTTCTTCATCTCGAGGGTTGTGCGTTCAGGTGACAAGCAGTTCGTCAACTTTGTCAGTTTTTGGTCCTCGAGCGCAGACCGCGCAGAGCGCGCAGACCTGACGGACGGTTAAGGTTCCGGAACTTGGTGGGTGGGCGGCTCGTGGGGTGGAGTTTCAGGAACGGACAGGGAACCAACTCGTAACCATTTGTCAAGACCGGGCTATTCACGAGTAGGGCCTCGGTCCTTTCCATTGGGTCTCCCACGGGGTCCTCATTCTATTTGTTGTTGTTGTTCTTGTCTGTGCCCTGGACGGGACCGTGGATGGTGGGTTCCTAGAGCAGACCGGGAAGTAAATCTTGGATTCAGTAGTCCGTTCTTAACCTTCGTACTTGAGGCTTTCCCCCGCTCCTACTTATCTCGTGGTCTTTCTTCCCTTCCTCTTTCTTCCTCTTCCTTACGAACGGCCTCAACTTCCACCTCTACCTCCCTCCTCTCGCTCTATACCCTCGTCTGTACTGGCAGACGTGCTCTCGCTCTTGTTGTACCCGTTTTTTGCTTATAGCTCAAACTTTTGTTGCTTCGTGTTTACGAGATACCCATTTGCTCATCACGTTCATCCTTTTCAGCGATCAGCCTTAGACGATCGCTTTTGGAAAATCACGGCCGGAGACTTCGAACCCGTTAGCGACGCCATCATCTAAGAACACTTTTATACCCCCAATTCAAACGATAAACTACCAATCAGTCAAAATGGGCAAGGTAAGGACCACTCTGTCTCCCGGGCCACACAGAATTCCACGAACGGCCACTAACAACCGATCCGTCACACAGGTCAACACCATCCTCTTCGACTGCGACAACACCCTCGTCCTTTCGGAGGAGCTCGCCTTCGAAGGCTGCGCCGACCTGATCAACCAGATTGCCGCCGCCAAGAATGTCCCGCTCGAGAAGGCCTTCACGGGCGAATCGCTCATCGTCGAGTTCGTCGGCCAGAACTTCCGGGGAATGATGCGCTCGCTGCAGGAGCGGTACAACTTCCCGCTCACTGAGGAGGAGCTAGACACATACGTGAAGAAGGAAGAGGACGTGGTGATCGCCAAGCTGCAGGAGAAGCTGTCGCCCTGCCCCAACGTCGACGACGTGCTCGAGCGTCTGGCGACCGAGGGCAAGTACGAGCTCGCGGTGGTGAGCAGCTCCGCTTTGCGCCGCGTCAAGGCCAGCATCGAGAAGGTCGGCCAGGACAAGTACTTTGGCGACCGCGTGTTCAGCGCGGCCACAAGCCTGGAGAAGCCGACGAGCAAGCCCGACCCGGCCATCTACCTGCACGCGCTCAAGGTGCTGGGCAAGAAGGCAGAGGAGTGCGTAGCGGTGGAGGACAGCAAGAGCGGCACGCTGAGCGCGGCGAGGGCGGGCATCAAGGTCATTGGGTATGTTGGACCCTACCAGGCCGCGGAACGCCTCAAGATGGAGAAGGTCCTGGCGCAGGCGGGTGCTTCCATCATCATGGATGACTGGAAGCAGTTTGAGGGGTACATGGCGGCGATCGAACAGGGCGACTATTAGAGTGTTTTTTTTTGTTTAGACGATATCCATCATGTTTTTTTCTTTCTTGGTTTCCATTGAATTAAAACAGCCCATTTTCATTTTCGCCAGTCCATTAGAAAACTGTTTACGCTCTGAAGAGTTGCCCTGCTCGGGTTGGCATCGGGAAATGCTGTCATGATATGACCGAGCTTCACCCTAATGGAAGGCTTGTTGTGATTCTGCTCTTGGTCCTCTGCAGACCTCACCGTCCCAGCCGAGTCGGCAAAGCACCAACAGTAAAGAGCAAGAGCCACTCCAACTGACAAGTCTCTTCCCGACTCGCATAACAAGACAACCTCTTTATTTGCATCTCTGCCCGCGCCGGTGCCCGTCCCTATCTCCGTCTCGACATCGTGATCGGCGGGTTCTTGCAGGAACCGCGAGACAAAGTCGCAAATACTCGGCAACGCCTCCCTTAAGAACCGACTCGCAGTCTTGCTCTTACCCAGCCCAACTTCCATATGCCTCTTGGACTTCTCCCACGTCTCCTTTTCCGTCGTCTTCGGGACCAGACTAACCACACAAACCTCTTTCTTGGAACTCGAAGAAGCGCTCCGCAGCGCTTCTTCCTCGGCCGATAACGCACCCACCAACAACCTCGGCGCAACCCTCTTCAACTCCCCGACCGCTTGTCCACCCGCCTCCGAATTGGCAACCAGCTCCTCAATCAACCCCGGCAAATGCCCCTCCGGCGTCTCCAGTAGCCGACTCTGGTTCGCCCAGAACAGCGGCGCTGTCAACCCGTGCGCCCAGTTCTCCGTGTCGTCGCCCGCGCCCTGGATATATCCCTCCTCGCTCATCTCCGTCCCAACCACCCGGCGGGAGCTGGTGCAGCAGACGACGGGGTGGTAGCGGGTCTTGATCTCGGCGAGCATTTCCGGGGTGAGGTCGTCGTCGGGGGTTACCCAGAGCGGACGGAGGGGTTTTTGGATGTGTTGCCGGAGAGCAGGGAGGTCGGGTTGGAGAGCGAGGAGGGAGGTGAGGAAGAAGGGAAGGCGGGAGGTCATTTGGGAGGCTTCGGAGGAGGAGACTACGGTGGGCGGGACGTGGAGGTCATGGGAAGAAGGGTGAGAGGGGAAGAGGGTTTGGTTGAGGACGGCGCACCATGTGGGAATGGTTTTGGAGAGGGCGTCGGGCATACCTGTTTATGATGTGAGTGAGAGGTTCTGACTTTGGAGTTGTCAAGGGGACGGGTGGTGACATACGCTTGCCTCGCCTGGTTGAGTCTACGATGATGCATCTGTGATCCATCACGATTGTCAGTAAGGGAAGTTAAGTACTACTACAATCAGATATGCAGTGAGAGCAAACAAACCCATCATGTCTCCCAATAACCTCCAAAAGATGAAAGTTCAACCTCCTCGTGCTAAACTTCCACTGGCCCGTATGTCCATCGGTGCTCTTAAAGTAAGCAGACAACCTTTTCAGGGCGGGATCGATATACCAGCTGCCGCACCGCTCGTTAGCCACGAGCGGCAATCCCAGAACATCAGCTACCTTCTGCACGAAGGCGGCATCGTGCTGGATGGACTTGAGCCGGTTGGTGATGGAAAGATTGGACTTTTTGAGATCGCCTAGGATCTTGGAGAAGTTGTGGTTGGCTTGCTCCGAAAAGACAATGTCTGCTAGGGTGGGAGCCGGCATCACGGGCTCTTTTTTCCGATGCCTTTAGCTTTACGGGCTTACGCCGGAGCAAATTTCGATTTTATCTCTCTCCTTGCAGTGGTTGTGTATACTGTATTGTATGTAAGCGATGATGATAATGATGATGATGATGATGATGATGATGATGATGATGATGATGATGATGGAAAGCCGGACCCCGGATTTCTCGAGTCGGGGAGATAGATCCCGTGATGCGACTATTCGATGCTTCTTCCTTGTTTCAAAAACTGCAATACGAGACTGCCCTGGTCCGATATGTTGATGTTAGGTATGTTGTGACTGGTATTTTGGGAGGGAGTTATTGTATCTTGATGAGCCCGAATATCGTGGCTTAGATTTCTTGGTGTTGAGGACGACGGAAGGTTACGATGAAGTCAAGAAAGAACCCTGCCTGCAGTTGTCCGGCACTGAAATCTGCGATTTCAGTTCCCTAGCGTGTAAGAAACTTTACGGAAACCTTGAAACAATCCTCTCGGCTTGTAACGAAGCTCGCGCGAAGGAAGTGTGGATTCTTACACTACTGTACTGCGGTATGTACCTGTACGCTAGTGCGGTAAGGTAAAGTAGCGGCCCAAGCCACTGCGCTAAGCCCGTTTCGAGTCCACACCTACTGGATCAACTCCACACGTCCCGGCGGGTGGCCGGGAGCTGGGGACCGGGCTCGGGGATCCCGAGGAAGGATGCTGTTGCGGGAGGTCGGGAATGGACATGAACACTGGACGTCCGAAGTATGCCTCGCAAGGCTGATCCTTTTTTGGTGATGAGTTGTTTCGAGGATCGCTGTTGCAATGTCGGAGTTGAAATTGTCAATACGTAAACACGGAAGTCTGGTGTTGTTGAGAAGTTCGCTCGCTGCAAGTGAAATCAACACCGAGGATTTTGCTGACGCAGGTGCACGGATTCATGTCATTGCTTTTCCGCTTTAGCACCGTTGAAAGGCTTCTGTACGCTGTATGGTAAGAATGGGAAGAGCAAGGTGATCAGCAGCCATAACCGATCTTTCGAAATCCAGTTCACTCGTGTCTGTATCAAGTTGAAGTTAATTAAATAGGAACATGGAGGCACATATCATCATCATCATCATCAATCGTGTGGTCGATCTTGGTCGAGAAAACGATGAGATCTGGAATCATCCAGGGGCACTGATTACTGAGTGACCCCACATTCTTGACGACCAAAGAGTCTGGGCCTCCATTTTCTGCCCTTGAGGTTTTCTTTCTGTAACGCCATCAACGGTACGCTAAGGCAGTCGAACAACGTATGGAAAACATCATAACCGACGTTACAATTGCACGGCTTCTTCGAAATCTTGAAACTGGTTTCGAAGCGAAAGGATTTTTGGCTATTTCCCATTCTGACACCAACAAGATTGGTTCATCCAAAAATCGGCTTTTTCGTTTGGCCCGAATTCACCGTCACCTACATTCACACAAGAAGACAAGGAAATAGTTTGACCTTTTTTTTTCTTTTCGAATGATGGCACGATTGGCTATGATTGGCAATCGGAGTTCCCGATAGCTGTCTGCTCGGGCCAAGCTCCTGAACTGGAAACTCATTACACAGCGGCATGTAAGCCCGCCATTTGTCCTTTTATTATTTCCTTTCCTCGCTCGCGCGGCTAATCAAAAGTCCCAGACGGGAAGGATGCCCGGCTTTCTCATTGGCAGCCCCAAACTTGTCAGCGTACGGGACATGTTTCTTCTGGCGCTTCACGTTTTGCTTTTGAGTAATGCTACCGGTCTGACGAGCCTCTGTCGAGGTTCTTGTAAATGTCTGGAACGACGACAAACAAGCTGGCTGATAACTGCCGAGTACCTAGCAGATGTCAATCAAGGTGAAACGGAAATACCACGGCATTGACGACTCTGACTGCACCACGAAACATGCAAGCCAGCTTTGTGGCCCTCATGGACCGCCGTTTCCCCTGCGTCAGGTACCGTGTTGCCGGCGTCACAAAGGCCGGCTTCCGGGCGTTGTCCGCACCGTGACCGGCCGTAGCTCGGCTCCGCACCGGACAATTCTGTCCGGTTTACCACATTCGAGGATAGCTCCACGGCGTCGACAGGTGCCCCGCATGAAAGTTCGATAGCACAACACTGCCAGTTGACACAGCCTCTTCTGCTCCAGCATCACCCCCAGCCAGAGGGTCCCGACGATACTTGAGATCGTTCGAAACTGTCGTCCTGCGTTCCTGCCGGCGAAGCTTTTGTCGAGAGAAGTGTCTTGACTTCGAGACACCGCAAATTTAAAACACCCCGCCAATCGGCATATGAAGCTCTCGATTCTTGGAGATCATGGTCTGAAGCTAATCCCGGACGATGCCTTTGAAAAATGGGGCGCCGAGAACAGATCAGAAGATAGGAAGCTTGCTGATTGGTGGTGATGGAGACATGCTTGGCATGATCCCTAGCTTCGCCGCAAAATCATCAACGTTTCGACTTCACTCTTTTCTGAAGCCACCGACGCAACTTCTCTTCACTCTTCATTGGTGAAGACGTCAGACTGCTCAGGAATGTGCACTTCGCCTACGCCGCCCGGCCGCACCTAGCGAGGCCACCCATCCCTAACTTAGGGGACCGACCACCCTGAATTTAGGGCTGATGAGGAACTGCAAGTCAACGGGCGAAGGATCTGATGCCAGCCATTGAGAGCTTGTCCCAGGGAAAGGGTATGCAGTCGATGTAGGTATGTATGTACCTACATTCTCTGTCCGTCCTCTTGGGTCAATAGCCGTTCGTACATGCGTTTGTTGTCTTGAAAATGCGCAGCAGCCAGGCCATGGCCCAATCATCACGGTTGGGTAAGCTTCGCGATCACCATCCGAGCCATCCAAGCCGCACCGCCGCCTGTGGGTCGTAGGGCTGGAATGGAGAGCAAAGCCGGCGCCGGCCGGTGTTCGATTCGTCAGTGGACCACCGACTCTTCAACCCTCCACAAAGTCCATATCATTCTCATCGTAGCCCAGTGGCCCTACCTTCTTACTACGCCGCCATCCCGTGGTGTAGTCTTTCGGCCCGGCACCGTCAAGACCGCATCATAATCTTGCGCAACGTCGGTCCATGTTTGTTTATGTGTCGATCTTCATCAGCCCCAGCCATGGGTGATGTTGGTAACACAGACATGACGGGGTGACTAGTGGTCATTGCCGGACTTGGGTTGACGTTGACGTTGACGTTGACGTTGACTGTGTAGCTGTTATCCAAGCCTTTGCCGCCACATCGCGGTTACCATCATGCTGCCCTTTGTTGCGCAAAGTTGCGATTCCTAGGGAAACTCGGACAGAGGTCGGTTATAGTCCAGTCGGATAAGCTCCAGCCAAAACAGACTCGTGGCCCCTGTGGAAGGGTCCATCTCTACAGCATCCGCAGCTCCTCTTGCGCGACTTTCAAGCCGTTAGATGTTGAGATAACAAACTGGCAAGACATGGACATGCGGTCATGTTTGTTGAGAATGGCAGTGAAGACGCCGGCACATGATTTCGAAACGGGGGAGCCAATGCGCGCGGCCGGACTAGCTAGCCTACTACGTAGGTAGCCTCCGCCTACAGGTACGTACACAGCCTGGTGAGACCCTCGGTCCCTCAGAGGCAACCTTGCAGCCGTGTGGCACCCCATGTCCTACGAGCCAAACAGAAGCGGTGACCTTATGAATTATTTTCCCCTGCCCGCTGTGGAAAAATGATGGTTACGTACCTTGGCTTTTTCCTTGCTTTAGCTTGCCTTGCCTTTATCCCACCAAGAGACCTCATCAAAAAGAAACGCGGGGTGAACACCATCCATTCAAGCATCTCGGGATCTGAATGATGGAGGGAGGCATCTGTACCTACCCCCATCTCCCATAACGAGGCCTTCCCCCATGGAGATTGCTTCTTCCAACAAAACCCCATCACCCGAACCCCAATAATATCCCAATTCATTACACATCGGCTTGGAGACTCATTAAGGCCATCCACAAGCGAGAGCCGTGACCGACTTTGTTCCCATCTTGGCGTCCATTTAGGGATTCGAGTTTTGATTGTTTCGCACGAGAATACATAGCACACAGTTTGTTACCGTTACATGGCTTTTACAGACCCGTTTAATAAAGCATGGGTCGAATGATAGGGCAGCGTGGCGGATGGCGGCCTGCATACGGTAGCGCATGTTACCCCCTAGTCATTACAGTAGTACAGGACGGACTAGTTCCAGTACGTGTAAGAAGCTCTCTTCCCCCAATGCCATGAGGGTGTCTTTAAGAAGTCCTGGATTCGCCAAAGCTCCTCCCACCCTTGCCTTTTGTTTAATTCCATTTCTTCCCCCAAACCGAACCTCAAGTGACACCGACGTCGGCGTATCGCCTCGCTGCTTGCTGCTTGCTACTTACAACTAACTAGCCATACTCATCCCGTCGTTGTTGGTCCCTGATTGCGTCTGATCACCGGCGGTCCACTTCGTCCCGAGCTCGACGACATATCCACATACAACACATACATACATATTTACACATCGAAGACAACCGATCTGTTTGCGCGCGACGGTCCGATACACATTCAAGGCAACGAATTCGAGCCTGCCGCACGACTGCGGTTTCTTCGAGTCTTCGTCGACTGCGATGCCGCTACTTGACACCTGCTTTCACCCCAGACCGAAACCGAATAGCTCCAATCAACTCCAAGAGATCGACGTCTAAATACCAGCCTTCATGTCATCATCACCAGAACTTGGCCACTCGCCTCAATTCTCTAGCCTCTCCTCCGACATGATCGCAATATCAGCCATGAACGGCACGGCAGTTGACGCTTCGCAAAGGCCAAAGCGGGCGAGGACGAGCAAACCAAAAGTCAAGACTGGTTGCAGCAACTGCAAGTACGTACATTGCATTATGCATGTAGAAAGTTAGGACGATATGGATATGGGATGGCAGCTTGAAAGCATGGGATGAGATGCTAACAAGCCTTTCTCGGCCAGGTTGCGGAGAATCAAATGCGATGAAAAGCGGCCGGCGTGCTCCAACTGCGTCCGTTCCAGGAAGGAATGCACAGGTTACCCACCTCCGCCCCGGAGCGCGAGGCCATTCGAAGAAATCAGGATTGCGCCGAAACCACGACTGGCAGCAGCGACACCTCTTCCTGGCCGCGATGCTCCAATTCAACTTGCCCCACGCCGAGCTCTCAAGCAGTACCAAAGGCGAAACACACCTCCCGAAACACCACCACGAGAGTCTGCTGCCACTGCCGTGATACTCCACCGAGCGCCGACCGCGAACGTGCCATTTACCGACAGAGAGGGCTTGTACTTCCAGTTGTTCCGCGAACATACCGCCAACGAGCTTTCGGGATTTTTTGATTCTGGTTTCTGGTCGCGAACTGTCCTACAAGAATGCCACTCGGAGCCGACGATCCGCCATGCCGTGGTGGCATTAGGCGCCCTGTATAAGACATTGGAGAAGACGTGTGAATCGCCGCCGGGCTCTCCAGCCAGCGATCGAGATCCCACCGACCTTGCCATGACGCATTTCCGAATGGCTCTGGAGAAATATCACGAGGCCATCCGCTCGCTCCTAAACACAGAAGATCCCATGTCCAACCGGACAAGACTCATGGCCAGCGTGCTGCTAGCCTGCTTCGACTCGTTCGTTGGCGACCACAAACAGGCCATTTTCCAGATCCAGACAGGACTCCAGTTACTCGAAAAGCTGCGTGCTGAGAGGAGGCGGGCCTTCATCACCCAGCCGGGCGAGCCCGTGGAAGACGAGCTGATCCAGATGTTCACCAGGTTGGCGATCCAAGCCAAGTCCTACGACATGGCGTTCCACTTCCCGCAACCGTACGTCGTGCGCTTGACAGCAGCCGAGCAGGACCCCTCATCACCAGCTTCCGACGCCAGCTCGCCCGGCTCCCAGTTCCAGGAACCCATCCCCGACCGCTTCGCTTCCGTAATAGAAGCGCGTGTGGCATGGGACAAGCTCTGCGAGCGCATCTTCAAGTTCACCGAGACCATGTTCAAGCACGTTCCCAACGGGCCCATGGGGCTATTACCTCCCAACCTGAAGCGCTACGGCCTCAGCTTCAAACAGGATCTCGACGCCTGGTCGGAAGCCTTCGAGCCGATCCTCCAGTCGCGAACCGCACCGGGGGTAACCAGCCAGGAAAAGGCTGCCATCGCCGTCCTGAAGATGTTCCAGATCATGGCCCTGATCCTCTTCCTCATGACCTTCAACGCGTCCGAGATGCAGTTCGACAACTTCAACAGCTACTTCAAGACCATCGTCGACCTCGCCTTGGAAGTCGTCGGCGACGAAGAGCGCCGCGCAGCCGCCAAGCGCTGTCCGGATCCGGAGTTCTGCCGGCACGGTCATGACCATCATGGCCACAACGCGCGAGGAGCGCCACGAGACATATTTGGTGGGCATGAGTATGCGGCCCGGCATATCAAGCCGAGCTTCAGTGCCGACCTGGGAATCGTGCCTCCCCTGTTCGTGGTGGCGACCAAGTGCCGCGACCCCGTGATCCGAAGGCAAGCTATCCAGCTCCTCCGCAGTAGTGCTCGGAGAGAGGCCATGTGGGATAGCGAGCTGACGGCCAGGATCGGCATGTGGATCACGGAGATTGAGGAGTCGGATGATTTTTCTATAATCACGCCGGGAAGTAGCCCCGTGGCGAGTTACTCGCAGATGTCCCTGTCTATGGGCATGGGCATGGGTATGGGTATGTTTGGGGCTATGGACGAGGCTGCCGTCGTGGTGGAGAGCATGGATGGAGCCGCCGCAGCAAGTGAATCCGGGGTGGTCAGGTCTGATAGTAACGGGAGTGCGGCGAATGGGAATGGAAGTGCGAGGTGGGGAAGAAGGACGGGGAGTTCCAGCTCCAACAGGTCTGCTGGGAGCAGCAGCACCCACTACATTTGGCCAACACAGCAGCAGTTGGCGCCGCCAAAGGTCATTCCCGAGGAACGGCGAGTGATGGTGAGAGCAGTTCAGTTCGACTTGCACAAGCGGACGGCTACCGTCCAGCTTGGCACGAGAGGGTTGCGGAACGGTCAGATGGATTTGAAGACTAGGACTACGAGTATTACGTGGTGATTGCAATATTTTGGATACCCCCACCAAATGACAGAAAGAACAATTTTGTTTTATATGAAAACGCTATTGGGCCTTATATCAAGAAATGTTTGATGTCGTTGTCCTTTTTTATATACCCCTTTCCTTTTGAATATTCGGAAACGACATTCTTCTCGAAACATCTTACATGAACAGAAGAAGAGAAGAACTGGAAAAGAACGTTACGGATGACAGAAGACCGTTTTCCACGTTACAAGGAGCTACCTCTAGGTCTGCAGTTTCAAATGTAGCTTGGAACGACTATACAAACTCAAGCCTCTATGGAAATGCATCAAAGTTACTATGCTATCTTGTCAGTCTTGAACCAATAGAGAAGATGATCAAAGTTACTGACGTTACGACTCCTTTCCATTACACCAACCGAAATCGTTCTCTGAAACCAAGCCTTCCGACATTCGTCCGTCCCGTGATCACACTCATCAAGTTTAAAACAAGGACATGGATATACACATCCAAGTGAATATTGAATATAAAGTCAAGGAGAAACCGTATACTCCATACCCCAACGAACCCGCCAACAAACGCCAGATAACATAATATACCTACATGACTGCCCGTCCACATCTATTCCGTCCCCACCCCCATGTTCGTTTCTCATTCACAGGTACATCTTGAGTTTCGTATATACCCACCCGTACTTCAAATGCCTTCCTCGTTCATTCGTTCATTCGTCCATTGTTCATGGTTCATTGCCGTTTCGTAACCGTCTGTCTATTCCTCCTCATCATCATCATGATCCAACGACTCAACAAACGTCATCGTGACACCTTCATTACCAGTATCAACATTCAAGTTGACAGCATCAATAGTGGTGTCCCGCTTCGCTTCCGTACCGGTGGTGGTGGTGGTAGCATTGCGTTTGGCGAACTTGATGGGTACGTTGGCGATGTAAGAATGGACGACCTCACGCGCTGCGAGTTCGGGGTAGTTCCGGTCTTGGAGGGCTGCCGAAGGGAATAATGTGTTAGTTAAGCTAGCTCGGGAGACATAGAAAAAGGAAGAGGCAGCAAAGGTGGAAGGTGTAAGTGGAAAGCGGGTGAATGTGAATGTGAAGTGACTGGTGACTGAGTTACTTACAAACAGGAATACCCCTCCGGACATACATGGTCGTCACCTTTGTTGTCCTGCGTCTCGGGGCGGTGGTGGTCTCGTCGTTGGCGGTGGCGCGCTTCTTCTTCTTTTTCTCGGCGGCGGCGGGTTCTGCGTGAATCCCATTAGCAACTCGGACTTGAAGAACGGCTTTCGTAACAATGAGCGGATGGCAAACACTTACGAGTACTAGCATTATTATCCACAATAATGCCCACCCCCGAGCCTTCAGCACCAGTACCCAACTGAACCTTAGGTCCCTTGGTCAAGGCCGCCTCAGAGAACTTGAGCGCCCTGTCAAAGCCGGCAAGGTCTCTCTTAATCTTGGCCTTGTCTAGGTCTAGAGGTACCGCTTCCATGTCATCGCACGGCTCAGCCCGAGGGGCGATCGACTTCTTGCCCATGCCTTGGAGGCCCTGGATGGACTGGGCCTTTACAGCAGGGTTCTTATCATCAGCTTTTAACACATTCTTAATCTGAAGTGATACGGTAAGGTAAGGTAGGGTGAGGTACTCACTTGTTGAGCAAGAGTGGGATCAATCTTGGGAGCGTTGTTGTTGTTGTCGACCGCTGCCGGGCTGACACCTCCGGGGGTCGTGGGCACGACAACTGGTGAGGAAGGCAGGACGGTGGGAGCAGCAGCGACGACGACGGGAGCGGCGGCAGCTTGAACTGGCTTCTTTTCCTCGGGAGCCACATCGGCGTTGGAGGCAGCACCTGCGGCAGCGTTAACCGCAGCGCCTTCAAGTGCGTTGATCAGTTGCGAGACGTCCTGTTTACCTCCGAAGCTTATTTCACCATCACCTGGTTCATGCTGTTAGTGACTTATGTATTTGCTGGGGAGCAAATGTTGGGTTGGGACTTGCCGACTACCAAAGCGGGCGAGTATGCCCCCAAGTTGATGTTGAGCGGAAGAGCGGCAGCCAGGCCGGCGAACATGACGGAGGAGTATTTGACCATTTTTGAAAAATTGTAGCAACGACCACCAGGGACTTGCGTTTAGAAACTCGGTAGTATGAAAAAAAATATTAAGATGATAGAAAGAATATGCGACCAGCGACTACGACCAGCGTATGAGAATGAGAATACCGAGTGAATATGGAGGAAGAAACTGGAAGATCGAGCGCTGCTGATGGATGATGAAGCAGAAAGGCCTTAGAAAAAACGCCGAGACTTGATCTTTATGGATAACTTAAGACAATGACGAAGGAGTAGGACGAGTTGCTTTCTCTCGACCCCTCTCTCGACCCCATCACTGCCATAACTTCATGGGTGACAGGAGACTACGACACGCCTCTGTGAAACGCCAAGTGAGACTGATCACCTACAACTGAAGGGTAGCTAACCGACCGTGAGGGATATCCTGAACACTGGAAAGCTCCTGTAAGGGGGTAACAAACACCGACATGGGGTATAAAGGCGGCTGACTCTGAGTGTCCTTGGAGGCCAGTGGTCGATGAGAAATGCAAGGCGAGAAAGGTCTAAGGGCAATAAGGATGCGGAGAAAATACAGTACCGCAGGGGTTGAGACAATCCCAAGGGAGAGGCTCCGGAGAGCGATAGTATGGATCGTCACGTTCTAGTATCATGGAGGATAGTGTAGTCGTTCAGCTCTGTATCCGAGACCTGCCAAGAAGTTCCGAGCGGCATTGAGATGTTCGAAGATAAGGTTCTAGGCGCTCTGTAGCATCTAGACCACGGAGTACTGGCTCCCTGACGATGATACTGACCGTGAAGTCTGTGACAACCATTGCTTCGTCGCGATCAGACCTCGTGCCAAGCGCGGAGGCTGTTGAAGAAGCTTTGCTGAGCCGCCGGGTTCAAAGGCTTGTTTAGGAGATCTGAGCATTTGCAACGTCGAGAAACCTGGGGGCAGGGGTCACAATGCTACCTGGGATCTGTAACAGAATCTAGCCCGTGCTCTTGATAGTCAACACGTACCGAGACTCTGTCACAGTAGGCGGCAATGTAAACACCAACCACAATGACTTGGTACACCGAAGGAGACATCGTGGCTCATGCAAGCGAAGCACACCTTGGACACGGGAGTCGGAGCTCGATGCTGATTGATGGATATTTACCAGCAAGAAGATTAGATTGGCCGTTGATATGAGAGCTATTGTATCGGCTTGAAGACTGGCGTCTGGAGTCCCCAACTTGAACGGGTTTGATGCGCAAGTAGATGGGGGTTATCTCAAAGAGGGCGAAGAAAAACCCATCCGACCTCGATCAAGCTGCTGACCGTTCAGTTTGGTCTTTGCCTCCGGACAACCCTGAAGTACACTTTGCAGTTTCGTCCGATGTCAGCCGGATTTGACATGAAGATCGAAAGAGTTGCGTGGTGCAGACCACAGCCGGGCAAAGCGATACCAATCCCTTGATATACAGTCCTGACGATGCTCCCATGTCGCGAGATGATTTCATATAGCCATATAAGCCGTAACACCAGGGGTCTGGTTACTACCAAACCCAAACAATGTCCATCAGCGTTTGGATTGGTTCCTTGCTCTTCTCTATCTTTGGCCCCAGCTCTTCCAAGCAAGCATCTCAACCGCACGGATCCCAAAAACACGTGAAAGACAATCTCCATCGATTTCCCCATACCTGAGGTAGAAGTGCTCGAAGTTATCTGGCCCTGGTGCCCATGACCCGGCGAGTGTCCTAGCGTATCGGAGTATATTGGGGTTTGCCGACACTTGTCTTATTTTTCTGATCATGTTCAGGTCTTTGCGCACTAGAAAATGTCCAGGAGGAAAGCCGTGAGGTGATATTCTACTTGCATATCATCCTGAACAGGCTCTGGAAGCACATAAGCGAACCGTGACAGAAGACACAAAGTTCGAGCAACATGACAATAGGCTCGGTTGCTGGGGAAACTGTACCCGCCGTGTTAGTAAAGGTGTCTCCACTCTCCACTTTGATGCTATCACCAAACCGTAAAGGTGCGCAGCCGTCTGAGGTTCCTGGAAGAGCAGAAAATATACTTGAGAATGCTCAATGCAGAGGAAGGGAAGAGGGTATATGACGATGGCAGAGTTGACAGTCATTGTAACAGAAAAGAGTGCCGTAGTATGACAGAACGTCGTTGAAGTTGGGAATGGAGACAAACATATCCCGCAGACCTGGATGAACTGGTGGTCTGGTTCAAAGTCCAAGTTCGGACTGGAACGGCAAACAGTTCACCCCATCTCGATCTCGGCGGAGAGCCCGGGCGTGCACGGCTCGCACAGCACTTTGTGCGTTCCAAAACTGCCCCGCACGATAGGGAAAAGCAGGTCTTGGCATGGCAATGGGTCCATGCGCGACAGGCCCAAAATTTTGGATCGAGCCAAATATTTTCCCCAGGTCGAAGGTTTCCCATCCAGCACTCCTCGTATCGTCTGAGGTCCTGTTGGCTCGCTCTCCTTTCAACTCCTCCCGCTCATTCCTTGTGTGTGTTTTTGCGGATACCCTCAAGATGTCGATTCTCAGGACGATCGCCCCCTTCATGAGGGCGGCCCGTGCCGGTGCCAACACCAACCCCCTCATGGCCATGAGGTCCCCCATCCTCAACCGCGGATACGCCTCCTTCCAGCGTACCAAGCCTCACGTCAACATCGGTACCATTGGTCACGTTGATCACGGCAAGGTATATATAGATCCTTAGAAGAAAGCAAGGACCTTGACGACTGACATACATACCTCCCCCTCCTGTAGACTACCCTCTCTGCTGCCATCACCAAGCGCCAGGCCGACAAGGGCCTCGCCAGCTTCCTCGACTATGGCTCTATTGACAAGGCTCCCGAGGAGCGCAAGCGTGGTATCACCATCTCCACTGCCCACATCGAGTACTCGACCAACAACCGCCACTACTCCCACGTCGACTGCCCTGGTCACGCCGATTACATCAAGAACATGATCACTGGTGCCGCCTCCATGGATGGCGCTATCATTGTCGTCGCCGCTTCCGATGGCCAGATGCCCCAGACCCGTGAGCACTTGCTCCTCGCCCGTCAGGTCGGTATCCAGCGCATTGTCGTCTTCGTCAACAAGGTCGATGCCATTGACGACCCCGAGATGTTGGAGCTCGTCGAGATGGAGATGCGTGAGCTTCTCTCCAGCTACGGCTTCGACGGCGATGAGACCCCCGTCATCATGGGCTCTGCCCTCTGCGCCCTCGATGGCAAGCGCCCCGAAATCGGTGTTGAGAAGATCGATGCCCTCATGCAGGCCGTCGACGACTGGATCCCTACCCCCGAGCGTGACCTCGACAAGCCCTTCCTCATGTCCGTTGAGGATGTCTTCTCCATCGCCGGCCGTGGTACCGTCGCCTCTGGCCGTGTCGAGCGTGGTACCCTCAAGCGCGACCAGGAAGTCGAGATTGTCGGCAAGGGTACCGAGATCATCAAGACCAAGGTCACCGATATCGAGACCTTCAAGAAGTCCTGCGAGGAGTCCCGCGCCGGTGACAACTCCGGTCTGCTCCTCCGTGGTATCCGCCGCGAGGACATCAAGCGTGGCATGGTCGTCGTCGCCCCCGGCTCCGTCAAGGCCCACACCAAGTTCCTCGTCTCCCTCTACGTCCTCTCCAAGGAGGAAGGTGGTCGCCACACCGGCTTCCAGGCCAACTACCGCCCCCAGATGTTCATCCGCTCCGCCGATGAGTCCGTCTCGCTCACCTTCCCCGAGGGTACCGAGGATGCCGACTCCAAGATCGTCCAGCCCGGTGACAACATCGAGTTGGTTGCCACTCTCTGCCACCCCATCGCCGTCGAGGCCGGTCAGCGTATCACCGTCCGTGAGGGTGGCCGCACCGTCGCCACCGGTATCATTACCCGCATCATGGAGTAAACCATCAACTACTCACAGCAATGAGATGACGTTGAAGCTGTAAAAAGCTATGTAATGATATCTAACGCCGAACCAAAGGAGCCTAGACGAGCCCCCGCGGGTGAGGTAGTAAAAGACACACACACACACACATACAAGGAAAAAGGGACCGCCGAGCACCGCCAAAGAGAAGCGGGTTTTGTCGTTCAGGAGTTCAAAGAGAAATATACCTACAGTGTACGATGTAAAGCAATGAATGTTTATGGATCTGAAATGCCTTTTTCTTTCCCTGGAGAGCCTGCCATGTTGTTTTTTTGTACAAAAAGAGTGTTTTGGGCCCCTATGATGATCTCTCCCCTCATTATTGTTTTCTTATCGTGTTGTTAATCTTGTAGTATAGACGGTTCAAAAATGCCATGATAGAAGCCGAAAAACACAAAGTCAATACTTGTGTCTTATACCTTGGTAAAAGATGTCAAGTACATGTTGAAAGCCGAGCAGTACATTAAGTAACAGCCGAAGCGATCATAAACAACAAGCGAATACATACCAAAAGTGACCAAGCAGGAGGATTTTAGTTCGACTCTTTCGAGCACCACTTCACTTCAGACGGACATGGAGAACTACTCATCAGAGATTCAAAATTGGGATGCCAGCCGCTAGTCACGGGAGATTTAGAGTCCCTGACAAGTAGGCGTACTATCGACCTGATCTTCTTTTCTTCTTGTTCGGTTTTGGCAGTGCGAGATTATGTGGTGTTATTGGCACAGGTTGAGGTTCAAGCAGGATGATCTATTCACGATTCCCTGTTCGGTTTACTTCACAAGTCCACCATTGGTCATCAAGGTTCGCAAAAGTTGTTCACCGACCGTAAGCGAAAAGCATACGAAAGGTCACAGGTCACAGTTCGAGATATAAGATAGGAGACGAAATGCTGGTTGACCAAAGAATCACGCCGGTCTATTGATCGCTCGATGGGAGAGGAGCAGACAAAGTCTAACCTCTGCTGTTCCTCAGTCCGCCGCCCTGTTCCTCTTTTGCTTGTGCCAACTCCGCAGGCCCCAAAACCCGAATCCCGAAAGAAAACCAAGCAAGCAAAAAACTCCAGGGGGTGTGTGATGAATGAACAAGAAGCATTGCTGCTCCCAGTCCATTTTTTCGTAAAAGAAGTTGTCGTCGTGTCGTCTCGTGTGGTTGGTTGTCATGAGTCAAGTTGAACGCCCCCATTTTCCAGCGTCGTTGTCCCCCCTGAATCCATATCGAGATTTCCATCGTCGTGTCGTCTAAAACCGTATGTATGATATAGATGGACACGTCGCGCGCGATAGACAAAGTTGTTTGTTTTTTGGCTGGACATTTATTGCATTTCCCGTAAGATGACGAAACGATTTGGAACTCGGCTGTGATGATGTTGTGACCCTTTGTGTGTCCTCCCCTCATCATCGTCCTCCACCAAAACCTCCCATCATGTCAAGAAAGGGGGGAATTTAGCGGTGCTACAAAAAGAGAAAAACAGAGTTAGCCATGATCCTCTTGTTTCCTTTCCTTTCTCCATGATGACCCTTGCTGCACGCGACTGGGAACAATGTTTGGGAATCCCCCGGGCCGTAGAGGTTCTCCTTTTTGTTGTCGCAAGATTGTGTGTTCTCTCGTTCCGCGGCGCCGCGGCTTTCCATTCCACTGTTCCAGTCGCGTGCGCAATTCCGCTATTTTCTGCCCGTTGGTGTATTCTCTTACCTTGGTGAAGCCAATGTCGTTGGCCTTCTCACGGAAGCATTGACGGCAGATGTTGAGGCCGTACTTGCGGATGAGACCAGCAGAGTGGGTGCAGACACGGCTAAACAACGTCGCAAAAACGCCCGGTTAGCAGCAATTCTTCAGTTTGTCCGTCAGAAATTCGAATGTGAAGCCGTATTTCCCTGTTCCGTCATTTTCGCCAATTTCCCCATTCTCCCTCCTCTTTCAGATTTCCCAATGTCCATTTTGGCCCCAGCAATAATTTTGCCCCAAAGTGTTCGTGCCATATTCCCACCTCTTGCACAGGTGTGATGTATATGTGTGGATTGTGGATTGTTGAATAATAATCCTTACCAAGAGCGGGCGCCCTTGCCGTAGGTGCGGGGGCGGGAGTTCCAGACGGATTCGTGAGACATCTTGATTTTCGGGTTTTGCTGTCGCAGCGAGAAAATCGTTGGCGGGCGGCGGGTTGACGATGACTTGGTCTGTCGGGCTGGGGGGAGGGGAGGTGGTTTTTTTCGCAAGAGGGTTGCCAAATATGGGGCGAGATTTTTCTGTGGGCGGTTTCGCGGGTCCGGTCCGGCAGCAACTGCCCTCGTCCACTTGCCGCCAGGGCTTGTGCACGTCGGGCTTGGCACTCTCAGTGCACAGTTGCGTGGCAGATGGGTGTGGCTAGTGCGGTGTACTGTTTACACGGGAGGAAGGAGCGACACAGTGGCGCAGCAGTGCTGTGGCTAACCTTTTGAAGTTCTTATCGATAGAAGAAAGTTTCTTATCGTCTTATCGCTGTTGCACACCGCTCTGGACACAGTGCGGCTACAGACGGACCTGAGCTCTCAAGGCCCCACTAATGACAGCAGCATGCGGGGCTACAGCGACTCGGACGACTGATTTCAGGGGATTTTGGGGAAGCACTGAGCGCTGACACGACCAACTGGCAAGGATCACAAAGGTTAGGCCAGTGGCTGTTGACCGGGCGGACAACTTCGAGTTGCCAGCAAAGCGCAAAGTGGCATCTTCCCCAAACTGTTTCCATCTGACTTCCAACCATTCATCTGGAACTTTGCCAATTTAGGATACCTTGCCCATTGTTTGAGGTTCGTTGCCACCAACAGCTGAGTTCCAAAGCAGGACATCTCGTGCCTGCTGGTCTTCTTTTCTCCTTTTCTAACACAACCAACCTCTAGAGCGTTTGCGATCAACAACTTCATCCACACGCCTCTTCACACACCATGGTCCTCCTCAAGAGCTTGGTGGTAGCCAGTTTGGCTGCTGCTGTTGCGGCCAAGTCCGCGGTCCTCGACCTCATCCCCTCCAACTTCGACGATGTCGTCCTCAAGTCCGGCAAGCCGACCCTCGTCGAGTTCTTTGCGCCCTGGTGCGGCCACTGCAAGACCCTTGCCCCCGTTTACGAGGAGCTTGCTACCGCTTTCGAGTACGCGAAGGACAAGGTTCAGATCGCCAAGGTTGATGCCGATGCAGAGAGAGAGTTGGGCAAGCGCTTTGGTGTCCAGGGCTTCCCCACCCTCAAGTTCTTCGATGGCAAGAGCGAGAAGCCGGTAGACTACAAGGGTGGACGTGACTTGGAGAGCCTGTCTAGCTTCATCGCCGAGAAGACTGGCGTCAAGTCCAGGAAGAAGGGTTCTGTTCCTAGCCTTGTCAGCGTTCTCAACGATGCCACCATCAGCGGCGCCATTGGCGGCGACAAGAACGTCTTGGTTGCTTTCACTGCTCCCTGGTGCGGCCGTACGTAACATTCAAGACCCATTTTTTTCGAAAACCTTTGTACTAACATATTCTTAGACTGCAAGAACCTCGCTCCTACCTGGGAGAAGCTTGCCGCTACCTTTGCCAGCGAGCCCGAGATCACGATTGCCAAGGTTGATGCCGATGCGCCCAACGGCAAGAAGTCCGCTGCCGAGTACGGCGTCTCCGGTTTCCCTACGATCAAGTTCTTCCCCAAGGGAAGCACCACCCCTGAGGACTACAACGGCGGCCGCTCCGAGGCTGATTTCGTCGAGTTCCTGAACGAGAAGGCCGGTACCCACCGCACCCCCGGTGGTGGCCTTGACACCGTCGCTGGCACTCTCGCTGCCCTCGATGAGATTGTTACCAAGTACACTGGCGGTGCTTCCCTGACTGAGATCACCGAGGAGGCTAAGGAGGCTGTCAAGAGCCTAAAGAACTCTGCCGAGCTCAAGTACGCCGACTACTACCTCCGCGTCTTCGACAAGCTGAGCAAGAACGAGGGTTATGCCGCCAAGGAGTTTGCCCGTCTCGAGGGCATCCTCAAGAAGGGTGGTCTTGCCCAGGCCAAGGTTGATGAGCTTACTGCCAAGGTCAACGTTCTCCGCAAGTTCGTTGAGAAGGCGGTGGAGGACGTCAAGGATGAGCTCTAAATGCACAGCTAACAGCTAGACAACAAGCTGTAGCTGGTTGCGTATAATGATATATCCTTTTCTGAATAAACGAATATTTGGTCCCAATACCTGTTGCGACAGCTTCTTGTTGTAATGATACAGTGAAGGAGAGATGTGTCTTTCTGCTCGACATGTTACTGGCATATTATACGTGAACTACCGCACCTGCGTAAACATTAAGACGCTTGCTCTGTAAAACTCCCAAAACTCCAACATCCTAGCATGTCTCGGCCCACACATGACGTTCCCTAACCCCGACCCCTATTCGCACGCGGTTTGTTTACTTCCATGGCGAAAAAAATCACGCCGGTCCATTTGGCTTCTCCTTGCCGGCCATTATTTGAGACTCCAGATTGTCCAAACGCCTTGACATCTCGTCCACTGACCCAAACCGCCGTTAGCATTCACTGACTTCACAGCCTTCCACTACAACTCTTACTCTTGGCAAATATCTCGCTGGAGACACCGGCGAACTTGTTCGACAGCGTATTTAGCAGATCCTCAAGCTGGACTGAGAGCTCTTGACGGGCGTCATCCGCAGACTATTGGATGTGGTCAGTCACGGGGCTATATGTACACGAGTTCGGAGAAAATGTCCGACTTACGTTGGTCGCTGTTGGGCTCGTAGCGGTGTTGGCCTCGCCGTTTTCAGACATGATGATTTTGGATGAAAGATGTGGTTGTCTTCCGGAAACTGTACTGTGGAGGCCGCAAGGATTCTCAAAGTGGTTTGACAAACAGGTTTTGTGAAAGTGATCTCACTATAAATCGCTTTAAGTGTTGATGTTGAAAAGGGACGAGGACCTTGAGGGCAGCGGATGATTTCCATCATCTGCAGGCGCTACGGGCGAGCCGCCTGGATGGGTCGCGGAACCAAGGCCAGGACGACCGGCGCCGGGACGGGAAAGCATGTGCAGCTGGACGCACTGTCCGTACACTGTAAGCCAGCGGGGTTCAGCGGGTATGCACTAACAAATACCCTGCTTGCATAGAGCTGTCATCGGCCGCTTCCATTATCACCGCGGTCCAGCTTCCACTTTCGTCACCAAAACAACACACACCGAGCTCCCGTCGTCAACATCCATCCTTTGCCGTGACGTGGCACACGATGAGAATTAGATTATACCAAATATTACACTTTGACTGAACCCCCTACATACGAAACATCATTGCCATTCAACAATGCTCTCTTGAGCTTCTTCTACCTCCCTTCAACTATCAAGGTCCCAAGAACCAGACGACAAACCCAACAACAACTTCAAGGGGACATGGAAAAATGACAAGGCGCGACTCGGACGTTCCGCAATGCCTTCTCAAAACTCAGATGTCAGAGCTCTACTGATAATCCTCATTCTTCTATGGGTATTTTTCTCCCCGGACGGTAGCGATCCCGCCAGTTTGACGCCGCCTGAACTCTCCCACAAGCGTCAAGCTCGATTCCAGGGTGCGCTCGACGTCCTGGACACCACACGATGGGGTGATTTCGCTCCCGATGCGCCGCTCTCCTCGTTACCGCCGCCTCCTACCGAAACCGACAGGCCGGATGCCGATCGAGAACAGGGCCCTCGGTTTATAAACATCACGGGGTTCAGCCAGCTCGATGGGCAAGGGTACGCGTGGGAAGACCTCGGTCGGTTCCGGAACCGCTGTCGCGAATGGAGCCGGAACGCCTTCCCCTCGGCCTCCGCTAGCCGGTTGTATGATGACGACAGCTGGGAGCGCAATATCGGCAGCGGCACATGGAACAACGCTACGGGCACTCTCCATGGCACTTGGGTGCGACGACCGGGAACCGTCGCCAGGCAAGCCGCGGGATACAACCTCAGTACAATTGCCCCAGGGGCAACTTGGCCTAGTGGTCTTGGTGAATGGGGGAGAAACATTACGGGCGACCATGGCAAGGTCGAGTTGCGGATAGACGAGGATGAGGGAGGTGGTGTTTACGAAGAGAAGGTTGACGGCAACACTTCTAGGGGGGCTAGTTTGGCGAGGGAGATCCAGGCCGTGGCTACCATCCAGGACGACGCGAGCGAGGCTAGCAGCTTGAGCTTGTTACTCCATGGTGTTCACTGGCCACGGCAAGGCGCTATCCTTCTGACGACCAGCAGCGAGAAGTTTGACGGCATTTTTGGCCTTCCCCATCTGGCACCAGGACCCAACTTCTTCCATACCGGCCAGCATTTGCTGAATCAAACGCTGGGCAAGATCATCGAAGCCAGAGAGAAGAGTAAATATGGCTTCCCAGGCAACCCATGGGGCTCAAGGATGGAGGAAGATGACGGCTACCCTGCACAATGCGAGTATGTCATGTACCTCCAACTACATCCGTTCGAGATCACCCGTCGGTATGACACTTTGCTCGAATCTTACATCGAGGAGCTTGAGCGCGAGTTACGCCATCCCACAGGAGCGCCCATCGGCAGAATCCCCGATCTGCGTGCGTCCATGGTGGCTTGGTCTCCTGACTGCTCGTTTTTCCTAGAGTCCAAGGGCCCGCCAGAGTTCCCTTCAGTCGACGGACAACATCTTGTCGGTATGAAGGAGGACATGTTCACCTACACCGCGAAAGAATGGCTGATTGCATTCGCTGCCGTCGTTCTGGGTCAGATATGGCTCTTCAAGGCACAGATGAAACAGTCGAGTACGCCGTCTACTACCGGTCGGGTGAGCTTCTGGACTGTAGGCACCATGCTCTTTGCCGATGGCATGATCTTTATTGCTGTTTGTGCCTGGAGTCTGAACGCGACAATCACACTTCTGCCCTGCTTGCTCGTCACATTTGCGGCCTTCATATCCATGTTTATCGAAGGCGCATTTTTGTCAGAGGTCTGGAAGATTCAAGAGCCAGAGAGGAGGATTCGTGACCGCGAAAGAGAACAAGCCGCTGCTGCGAACCGCAACGTCTCATCAGGGGCAGCATCGACAACAACGTTGCCATCCACTCAACCCTCCATCAGTCAACCTCAGCCACCCACAGCACAACCAACTGCTCCTCCCAGCGCCCCCGCTCAGCCTCGTCAACCCATCATCGTCCCTTCAGACGGCGATATCGACGAAGCCGAACAACTAGCCAACCTCCTCTCCGGTGCCTCTGCCCTCCCTCTCCCCGCCACCGCTCGAACTCCCGGTCAACCAGCACCCACAAACGAACCCCGTCCACCAACCCACTTCAGCGCCATAATTGGCCGCTTCGTCCTATCCGGCCTCTTCCTCCTCTTCCTCTCCGCCGTCGCCACCTCCTGGCCCTCACACATTCGCTCCCTATACGTGAACACCCTCTCCTTTCTGTATCTCAGTCTCTGGGTGCCGCAAATCATCCGCAATACGCAACGCAATTCCCGACAAGCTTTCACCTGGCGCTTCATGATCGGGCAATCTGTTCTAAGATTACTTCCCTTTGCGTATTTCTTCCTAAGGGAAGATAACGTCCTGCTAGCTGACCCCGACCCCTACGCTTTCCTCGTGTTGGTGGGCTGGGTGTGGATCCAGCTCTGGGTTATGTGTACCCAGTCGGTACTAGGACCGAGGTTCGGAGTGCCGAGGGGATGGGTAAGAGAAGCGTGGGATTATCATCCTGTATTGAGGGATGATGATCTAGAGGGCGGTAAGGTTGGGTCATTGCCGATTGGACTGGCGAGGACTGGCACCGGTCTGTCCACAACAACGACGGCTTCTGCGTCGTCCCCAGTTGAAGAGAGAGGGGGCGGGAGCGGGAGCGGGAGCGGGAGAGATAGGGATAGGGAGTGGAGTGTGGTTTCTTTGACTGGCACGGCTTCAACTACAGAGGCAGGCGAAAGTAGTGCTGGTGGAGGAACCACCACGGGCAACCGTGAACGTGAAAAAGAAAAAGAACGAGAAAAACAAAAGGGCGTCACCATGCGCTCAGTCGACTGCGCTATTTGTCGCGAGTTATTGGAGGTGCCCGTGTTTAACAATAACAACAACAACAACAAAGCTGGCTCCTTCTTCTCCTCCTCCTCGGAATCATCATCATCAGCAGTAGCAGCAGCTTCTTCGGGCATGGCGGGCATCACGGGCGTGTTTGCGAGAAAGGCATACATGGTTACGCCGTGCAGACATATTTTCCATACGGATTGCTTGGAAGGGTGGATGAAGTATCGGTTGCAGTGTCCCATTTGTAGAGAGGAGTTGCCGCCTTTGTAGTAAGCTGTGTATATAAATATGGCCAAGGAGGTGTACAGTGTGTTTGCTGAAGGGAATTAGTTTAGACTGCAATGGGATGTATATAAGGTACTAGCCGTTATTTAGGGGATGGAAGTTGGAAAGCGCACGTTATTATAGATTGGTTGAGGACATGATAAAGAGCATAATTTTGAATGAAATTAGGTATTTAGTTTATTTATCGCCGGCGTTTGGTTCGGAAGTTTCAATACCTCCCTCTATGCAGCACTTCTGGGTGAAATAGAATCGTGGATTGCAGAGGCCATCTAGAAATTGGATGTAGCTTCTAAATGTATGAATATCTTTTCATGCTCTAGCATCCTTGATAACATCCATGAAAAAAGCCACTCGCTATGTACAATCCGCTGAGCTTTTCGTTTTATTCCCCGGCAGAGTGCTGCTGGCTTGTAATATTCCATCTGTACTACGGCCCATAGACAAATCTTGGCCTTTCCCTGCCCTTAGTCCAGAGTAAGTAAGTAAGTACCCTATCTATGTAAACGTCTTCTGCTTTTGTCGGGTGTTCCAACCAAGCTTCGCATTGATACTTTTGATCCACTCCTCACTCCTCCTTCCTTGCACCTGAACGCTGGCAAACGGATACCTGCTCGCGCTGATAGTCACGTAGTCGCCCGGTCTGAGCTCGATACGCTCACGACCATCGAAACTT
Source organism: Sordaria macrospora (assembly GCF_033870435.1). Taxonomy (NCBI): domain Eukaryota; kingdom Fungi; phylum Ascomycota; class Sordariomycetes; order Sordariales; family Sordariaceae; genus Sordaria; species Sordaria macrospora. The sequence goes on along the minus strand of NC_089372.1, from coordinate 3,956,446 downwards.
GCCCAAGAGCTGGTTCGTGCATCATAGGGCACGCCAATGCGAAGCACGATGGTATCAGGCAGAATGATGGGGCGGAAGGAGAGCGTGTGAGCGCAGATAGCGGTCACGAGCATGACGGGGTTCTCGGGGTGGCAGAGGGAGCCGCCGGCGGCGAGGTTGTATGCGGTTGAACCTGTGGGAGTGGAAACGCAGATACCATCGGCGTGAACGGAGGTGAAGTGCTCGTCATCGCCAAAAATTTCGATGTATGACATTGCTTGAGGATATGTTAGCTGTATGATCCAAGACGTGTATGAGAGGGAGTTAGATGGGATGCCTTACTAGGATTCGGTCCTCTATCCACGACCACCTCATTGAGCACTTCCCAAGTTCCGTCTGGTCGATGGGTTCGTTCATCATCCTTTTCCTCGCCGATGAGTTCTTCTACTAGATCTCGTTTCCTCTCTCCCTCTTCCTCGTCGCTTGTTTCATTCCCATTTTGACCCCCATCACCATCACCACCATTTGTGCCCTCTGGTTTTCTGTCCGTTTCTTTTGAGCTGCCATTTTCGTCGGGTCCATCCGTGATAAGCTTCCTTCTCTTCTTCTGACTTCGCATGACAGTTCCTTCGAACCTTAGCCTCAAAGCCACATTGACGCCTTCTGTGAAGGCAGCTGTCAAGGTCTCTTGATAGTTGTCAAAGTCAAACTTGGTCAAAAAGCCTAGGCTGCCTAAGGCAAAGCTAAGCACAGGCGGTACAATGCGCTGGAACAACCAGCTCGCAAATAGTACGGTTCCATCGCCGCCCAGGGTTATTACAAAATCGGCCGTTTGCGGCTTGGCCCGACACAATTCCTCGTCCCAGTAGCGTAGGCGTTGGGATATGTCGTGACTGGCTTCCTCTGAGATCTCGCCAGACTCAACATAGTCCTTACGGACGTCTTCGATCAGACCGGGTGCGTCGAACTTCTTGTTGCCACGCAGTTCCTTGTCGATATAGACAGTATAGCGCACGTCGCGCTCCTTATCAAGTAACCACCGGATCAAGGCGCGCGTTTTGGGAACTAGTTCCTGATCATGCGGTTTGGTGAGCACAAAGATGGTCTTGATCTTAAACTTCAAGCGCACGCTACCCAATCGCCGACTCAGCTCCCTCACGCCCCATGCCATCTCACTCAACTGTTTCTTGGTGAGGAGCCTGCTGTGCTTTGCGTCTAGGTCTATGTCGGGTGGTTGTGTGTGGTCTAAGCATGTGGCTCTTACGATCTCGCTTTTCCATTCCTTCTCATCAATCTGACCAGCATCGCTAGTATCGCTCGAGTTGACATTGACTATTGAGCATTCCCGGGGGCGCACACTGGCAGCATTGTTACTGGCAGTGCTGGAGAAGCCTTTCGGATCGGGCACCCGGTCCTGGTCATTTTCACGAGTAACATCGATGGCTTCACAAGCAAGGTCGGATAAGCCCCTTGCGAGGGGCTTTCGGGCCTGGATCGGGGTTGTTAAGTTGCTAGCAACGCCATCAACCTGTCCATCTAGGGTATTTTGGCGTCTAGGGGGCCGTCGCTGGGCGTCGAGAAACTGGTGGACGAGGCATTCTGTCCTGGCCGGCTGTGACCGGCGAAGGTGAAGAGGAACACGGATATCGCTGTTCACCAGAGAGCTCTTGCGCCGGTACGGACTAGATGGATCGAACGAGACCTATGAAGGGCATTTGGACCATAATTCAGCTAATGCGCATAGTATGCAAGTGGGCAGCAGGTAGAGAAAGGGGTGTGCAAGTGGAAGTAAACAGGGCACGCAAGGCTGTGCTTCTCGGTCATGCTCGGCATGGACGGGCGTGGGGACTGCAGTGCATTGATTCCCTACCTCAAGCGCATTCTGGTCCTCTTCACTCGAACTCGAGTGGTCATCTTTCTCAGGCTGCTTTCCACGATCTGGAGCAGGCATTGTCCTCAATCAATGGAGCTCCGCTGCTCTGATTGTCTTGTCTTCCTCCGCTCGATATGTTCGCCCTCGGGGACTCGGCGTCAGGTCGGGCTGGTTAGCAACCTCCACTCTTGTCGGTCCAGGGTGGGTTGCAGTCTGTTTCTCTCGATAGAGGTATCGCTCGACGTCAATCACGAGCACTACTGTCGACCATTACTGTGTAGGTGCGTACGGGATGATAGAGGTACTTTGGTGCGGCAGGTAGCAGGTACTTTCGGAAGAGCTGGGTTGAGTGGCTCCGTGGCTCCAGAGTTCAGTCTGTAACTGGCCGATCATGCACCGCTGCGGACAATGTTGCTTTGTGCTGTATCGGATCGGTAGGGGCGGCTTCTGGTGGTGGTTGCAAGGTGTTTTGGGTGACGATACTTGGACTTGTGAGACTGGGTCGCAATCAATGGGTGCTATGGACGGGAATGGGAAATGCTACCGGCTCGGCCTGTCGTTGTGCCGCGTAAAGAGGTTGTGTGGTGGACTGGTGGCATTGCGCACTAGAGGTAGAAAGACAGAAACTCGAGTCACGACGTTACTAGGTAGCCGAGCGTAATCCATTGAATCCGGTGAATGCTCCTTCTCTGCTTTTCTCCCACTGATCGGGGTGCTCTCCTTCCTCCCATCCAATCTGTGAAACAAGCGCCCGATTCAGTCAAGTCAAGGGCTGGCCATCGCTCTTGCACTTTTAGGGCGGGGCAAGTGGTGATGTCTACACTGGACGGAGAGAACAGCAATACGTCATCGGTTTTCGCAGTCGCCAGATAAGATCTCTTGGTCGCAATCACCACAGCTTGTACAGCTCGATCGTCGGACTTTCCCAAGTGGAAGTCAGAAGCACCGAGTCGCTCTAGTACAGTATACACCAATCTGTACTCGGCATCAACTCGGCGAACCGAATAAATCGTACGACGGCTGTTTCTTTTTCGGCGCGACAATCAGGACAATCCAATCCTTGGTGATTTGGAGGAGGGGAAACTTGGATCACCACCGACAATCGGATATGCCTATTGCGGTAATTGCATAGGTCCAGCTCGTCTCTCACTTCAACGGGCTTGGCAGTTGACACCCTGCGCATGAGCATCGTAAACAGCAACAACACCACCGACCACCGAGCAACCACCTCTACCATCCAAAGAGGCTCACGATACATGCGGTGTGCGAGTCCAGGCAGAATGCTAACCAGGGTCCAGGACGGACAGACCTCATGCAGCTAGAATATCGACGTTGTCGATGAGGGACATGCTCCGTGTCCACCACTTTCGAGCCACCGGTCACAGCAACCAACCACTCCCTGATTGAGGCCCCGCCCCTCCTTCATAACCAACTTTGGAAATGGCCTCAATTTTCATGCAAACCGAGTCCGTGGGGTTCCGGAACGCGGGCGATTCTCTCCAACCGATGCTTACATTGATACGAGCACAACGATGCATCAGCTGCAATGCTGTCCCGGACTGTTTCAACAATCTCGGTCCATGGAAATGGAAGGATCTGCCACGGCACCCACAGGTCAAGGAGGCCGTCATCAATCACATAAGGAAGGATGCAGTCCACGCACACTGGCGACTGCACATCACATCCCCAAGCCGCTTGGAGACAGAAGCTGCGATTGTCCTCCAGCCAACCTCCACTAGCCGAACGTACTTTCCAGGTTCACGAGCCGGTCCGTCTCCCTACAGTGCCGCCCATCTCACCACTGGATGGTAAGTGGAAGTCACTCGAGTCGTTATTACAGGTACGCGGCTCAAGCGGGCAGTTACCACACCCTTGCACTTGCGTCTACACGCTGTTTCTGCGCATGAAAGTGTTCATGCTTGGTTGTTCTTGCATGTTCCTCAGCCTGTCTTCTTTCCTTTTCGTAAGCCTCCTTCGGATCCATGAAAGGTCTCGAACGTCCCGCTTTCCCAGAACCTTGTCGGTGCACTGAAGGACCTGAACCAACAATTTCCCAACCCGTCTACAGCTTGTCATTTCCGACTGTCTTGGTGGTTGTCACTTGTCAAACCATCCACGCCGGGCGGCCACTCGCTCAGTTTGTTACGGACGAAAGATACGAAACCCAACCAAGCCGTACACTCCCCCCAACTTCGCCTTTTGACTTGCAAGACACACAAAGGCCAGCAAGGGAGGCCAGGCAACCGGCCGGCTCCGAGGTTGACGCCCATCCATAGTCCGCTACCTCAAACAGTGCCACTGGTTGATCCGTCTCGGACATACAGAGTCCCTTACTTTGGGTTGCCACTGTCGTCTCAAGCCAACAACAGAGACAGAGAGGCAGAGACAATGAAGCACCTCATCTTAGTGGGGGCGTGCTACTTGGACACTATTCTGACGTAAGTTTCTCAACCTTGTCCAACATCATACATAGCTCTCATCCTGTAGCTCTATAGCCACCGGTTTGTTGCGGCCAGAGCTGTGGCTGTGGCTGGCATTACCGGGATCGGGATGTGTATGTTATTTTCACTATAGGTTTGTGCTCACATATGAAATGTCTGTAGTGTTCCCCAGTTCCCTGAAGAAGACTCCAAGCTACGAGCAACGGCCTTGCAGGTAAGACGCGGGGGCAACTGCCCCAATACAGTTGAGGTTCTCCAACAGCTGCTCCTCTCAGGAGGTGGCCTGGACACTTCGTCAAGTCAAACCCAGCAAGTCAGCGCTGCTGATGCTGCTGCCGTTACACCGCTACCATCGAAACAACAACAACCACAGCAGCAGCTGAAATTGCACCTGGTTTCCATCTTGCCTGATGTTGAGTCGTCCGCCACCCGCAAAGTCCTGTCATCCTTTGCAACTCCTCCTGCTCTTCAGTCGTCCCCATCTTACGACTCTGAGTCTCTGTCCGAGTCTGTGACCGGCGCCGCTCCCACTACGGCTACCAGTGTTGACTTTGGTCACTGTCTGTACCGCAAGGGGCACCATGAAGCAGCTAGCAGTTACATTATCCGCAGTGGCGCGACAGGCAGCCGGACCATTGTGAACTACAATGACCTCCCAGAGATGACAACGGACGAGTTTGTCAATATCGTGCATGGTTTCGCCGCCATGCCGGAAGACCAAAGTCATGATGGAAGCACCAGCAACTTGTTTGGAGAGGATTATTGGTGGCATTTTGAGGTAGGCTCAGGCACCCCCGTTATACACATGCTCACTGAGAAGAGTCCTCATGCTCTCTGTCTCCTGTTCCCTTCTCTTCCGTATAACGAATGTTATAAGTCTTAAGGAAGCTATTGGTCTCATCAGTCTCACTCGCATGTCTACCCAGGGTTTTCCCCATATTAACACGTAGATGGACCATGTCTAAAGGGTCGAATACCAGAGACAACAATGCAGTGTATCCACCACCTGCGCCAGGTCTTACCAGGAAGCACTATCAGTGTCGAGGTAGAAAAGCCAGGCCGGGAGGGCCTTGTTGAGCTGGCCGCGGAATCCGACGTGGTGTTTTATTCGAAGAGTTGGGCAGAGGTAAGTTATATTATTCCCATGACACTCCAACATCACGTAGAAACCGGCATGGGCATGCGTGGCGTGTGACATGCTATAGCACTTGGTCCCATACTTCGCCCCCAAGATGATCTGGTTTTCGTTCATGATGCTAATGTCTGGCCTTGTACCTCCGGTTGTGTAGAGTCGGGGATACACCGAGCCAGAAGCTTGTCTGAGAGGCGAGCTGTCCAATTGCAACAAAGCGTAAGTTTTGCTGTCCACGAGAAGAGCCACAGTCCGATATGTAACAGTCAATGGCAAATGACACTTGTTGTTCTAACACAAACACTCGCCATATTGCTCTACAGTTTTCTTATGCTGTGCACATGGGGATCACAAGGAGCTGGGGCTCTCTTCCCTTCACCCGCCGGCGCCGGTGGCGGTAACAATGAGCAAACAGCAGAAATAGCAGAACCCGAATATCTGCACTGTTCTCCTTCAGAGGTGTGCAAGACACAGACAATTACTGTGGTTGAGTAAGTCTCTCTTTCTTTCTGTTTGATCGAGATGGGATGTTTGACATAGAGGTACTCTCTTTTCTTGCCCTTTCTGCGCTACCTCAACCCCTTGATTGAGCCCTGAAAGGAGCAGAGTCAGTACCTGCCACAAGCGGCACGCATCTGAACCCGTCGCTGCAATTTGGAAAGGTTCACGAAAGGGAGAACAAGACAAGACAACAACGCAAAAAGAAAGACATGCCGGTCTTGAATGAAGACCGAACCGTCCGAGACCGCCAACAACTCCGCATATAGCCTTGCCTTGTGGCTAGTATTTCTTGTCATCCCTACCGTCTCTTATTGCCATTAGGTCACAAGAGCACTACACCAGAGTCAAAACCAAAGGAAACAAAAAAAGGGGAAGAAGCCAAGTGATAGAAAGCCACACAGCCAAACGTTTTGAACAAGAACAAGACAACAACACACATGACTGCAAAACTAACCACCATGATCCGATCACAGTACCATCGGCGCAGGAGATACTTTCATAGCCGGCATCTTGTACGGCTTGTCGATGATGATGACCTCACCGCCGAGTATAACAGCACCAGCAGCAGCAGCATCGGGAAATACAACCAAAGACATCCGATCATGGATCCAATCCAAAAGTGAAAAGGAAAAGAAAGATATTCTCTCTTTTGCCGTGAGGTTGGCTACCAAGAAGGTCCAGATGGAGGGTTTTGCTGGTATTCTTGAGGGGTGGTGACCTACAGAACAACTACACTACCTACAAGCCGCGATAGATAGTAACAGATAGCTGGCAGTATCTACTTGACAAGTTATCTATCTAGGGCTGGTTACTACTGGTTGATCGTGAAAGAGAGGAAATATTGCTCACACGATGTTGTTGTTACGGGGAACAACATGTGCTTTAGTACGTGGGGACTGTGTGTGGATGGAGACTAAACCAAATTTCAGTTCGTATTATATGCACTACCGGCCAGCTAGGAAGGCATTGCAGAACGCCAGCCTGCTTTGTTTTCTTTTGAACCCCGTAACGGGAGGTGCCCCATGGCCATTCATGCTATGGGAGGCAGATATGTAGGTAGGTGAAACGGAGGAGTCACGGAGCACGGACAACCTCAATTAGCGTCTTTATGTTTGTTATGTTAGTATATTTATATTATACTTGTGTTGGTGTTGTCTCTTTGTGAGTCGAATCCCATGTGAAAATATTATCACCATAGTAGCTAGCTAATCAGAAAACAAGTGAAGGCAAGGTATGTACCTTCCTTATATGGCCGTGTTGTTGGTGCACTCGTCCCGGACTCCTGTGCTAGGTATGACCTAGCTGGTTCAGAGCGTCAGTCACTCTACTCTGTGTGTCTATCTCAATGTGACTGAGTGACTGACTCTGTGGACTCAGAAAGAGATTACCGCTACCTATGAAGCCAATGACCGTTCAACTTCGATCACTTGTGTAAGTAAGTACTCACCTCCCTACATGCCTATAGCGAGGGGTTGATTAATTGACACCTCCCTTGCTAGCCTGGGTAAGTACCTGAGTACGAAGATACAGCATGCTCTCTGTCCGCGTCCGGTATGTATGCAATGGGCACAACAGACACCAAGGCGTATTGTTGTCTTCTGTTGTTTACCTACCTACCTAGGTATCAAAGTAACTTACTTACATACCTCTACGTAGTAGACCAAAGCGGAACGAACGAACGAAAGACGATGGGAGATTGGTGTCAGATTTCCCGTCTGGCCCCCGTGTGTGCGTAGGCTTGTGAGGCTTCTAGACTTGTACACTAAGTCTAGGTAGGCGTGTGGGGGCGTTCCGCAATCGCAATAACTTTGGCATACTCAAGTGTCAGGCTGGAGTGTGTGTAAGTATTTTAGAAGGATAACTAGCTTCGGTAGGATATGGGTACATTAGACTCGTTGGACGAGGTTAAGGTATCTTGATAGTGACAAGGGGGGAGGTAGCTCGGTAGGTACAATGGTGACAAGAAGAAGGAGAACAACGTATTCCTCCCAGCCTTTTGACTGGATGGTATAGTTAAGGTATGTGCTTGAGGCACGAACGAGTTGAGGTAGAGGAGTTGGGTGAGTGAGTTGGTTGGCCAGTTAACGGCGTGTGGATGTATAACATCTGGATGTTGTACTGCGTTGCAGTACCTACCTATCCTTTAATTAATATAAGTAGCACGATTGCTTGTCTGAGAGTTAGGTAAGGTACCTCTAGGGATGTCTTTCATCGACGGGCGGGTATCTTCTGTTATCTATCTGGTGCTGGTGGTTAAGAAGCAGGATTCTGAGACTCGATGCGTGAAAGTATACTTACTATATGGCATGTAACTTGTGACTGGAGGTGGCCGGAATGGATTCCACTGGCTATGTATGTACTCCGAGGCTGAGCATAATAATACCCAGCAAAGAGACATCGTAAGTATGTAGGTAAGAGTAGGTTGAGCGTTCGGAAAGTAATCTTAACCACCTACATAGGTAGGAAGGTACCAACCATTACCTGTTAACGCTGTTAGGTTTCAATATTCGTGATCCGTCTTCATGTGTAGTCTCATTTTTTGCTTCTTCACGGCATGTTGCCCTGTTGCGTGGCTCACTAGGTATGTACAGTACCTACTTGCTTTGCTTTTCCGGGAGATTGAGACAAGGTTGTCCATGTCGAACGTTGTTTCTGTTGGCAGACTGTTGTTGGCTGGTGTGAGGCAACGACAACGACAACGACCATACGATAATTGTTTTAATGGGCTGTAGTATACTTTGTAACATGTTAATGTCGTTGTCTTGGGCCATCGTGATTTGATGCGTTTGTGAATGGCTCGGTGGCTTCGGTGGCTTGGGGTTTGGGTTAACCCATCCTTCCACTATCAATCCATCCTACCCAATCCACACGATGTTCCATGTAATGTAAGTATACTGTTTGACTTCTTGTCTGACTGTGACGGAATGTCTCCCCGTGGGCTTTTGTTTGGCCTCAACCTCCTTCACCCCCGTGGGCCATGGGCATGGCCTCCCTGCGGCCTGTGGGCTTCTTCTTTGGCCCCTCCCCGTGGGTTAGACAGGCGGTAGGGCTGACCACCGAATCGGAGAAAAAGGAACAAACCAGTTGGAGAACGAATGAGGTTGCGCGGCCTAACGTACTGTATGCAGTTGTACCTACCTGGGTATTTTTATTGGTCGTACAAAACGTATCCCTTATTATCTGGTACGTCCAAGAAAGTGATCTCAAGATTCTTTCCAGTCACCACTCACAGGAGTCGAGCCGAACCATGAGGTGCCGCATATGGGATGGCAACCTTGAGAGAGAGCTTGGCCTCACCTTGGCACTATCCGAGGAAGTATCTTATGCATTCCATATCCTAATTCGGACGGGCCGAAAAGAGGAAGGAACCTCCCGGTCGTGTAAAATCTGATGGGAAGTGGAAGAAAGCTGCCGGATGAAGACGAATATGCCAAGTTCAGACAGAGGCGGCTTGAATCCGTGGTAACGTACCTAGTGCATAAACCGAAACATAAAGAAGCGGTGAGTGAACCGAGTGGATGTGCAAGATATCTGCCACTGTCCACGGTCCACGACCTCCCCAACAACGCGCATTTATAGCATCCCCAGCATCCCGCCTGCCCGTTCGTACCATTGACTTTCAGAGTGGGTATAGGTAAAATGGCCTTGGCACGAGAGCCAACCTCACACCCACGGGAAACAGTAGTCTGGGGATCTGGGGGCTTTTTAGCGAAGCGCCAGTGACACCCCAACAAAGCAAGCAGTGAGCGGCATGTCGTGGTTCGTCCACAAGGGTTAGAAGGGATTTCGTTAGTCCGCTGCTCCGTGCCTCTGGGCATGGCCAGTAAATTGCATGGAATCCACGGACAGGAACCCAAGGTGCCTCAGCAGGATGCCTAACAGCCAGGCTCTTATATGCAGTTATCGAGTGTTAAGCTGTTAACGAAAGCATTTTGAACGGGGGCAACCTGAGCTTCGGACAGTCAACTCCGCCATGTCGTTTGATGGCCGGGACATCGATAGGTAGCTTGAATGAAGAGGGGTGGCATGGAAAGGTCGGATCATCCAACTCACCTGGCTGTGGATGTGATGGGGAAGCGTTGGAAGATGCCGTTGCCATTGCCTGCCTCTGTCATCGTCAGAGACTCTCCAAAAGTGAGCCCCGAGCAACGCAGGCATGCGCCAGGTGGATGCGTTACATTGCGTGTTGTTACAATGCTCAGTATCTGGTCTCAGGCAGCAAGGTGGAACATGTCGAAATATGAGCCGTAAGACAGCTTGCCTGTTGATCGTCCAATGTCTTGCTGAGACATCATGACTGTGGGGATGCACCAATACAGAGATGCCCGGGCATGGATGACGAGTGTAGTATGGTGTGAAAGGTCGATCCGCTGTTGTTTCGGTCTATCCAGGGGCTCATTGACGTCTCTATAGTGTACTGTATGAATGTAAAGAGAATACACCCCGGTAGCTGTCGGACAAGAGGGCGAGACTCAAGGGCCTCAATCGAGGTCTGAGAGTTGCGTTCCCCCCTCCACGATAAGCGTGATCCGAAGACCAGCAATGAACGGCGCAACTGAGGACCGGCCGAGTTCTCCTGGCTATGTGTGACGAAGTGATAGACGTGTTGCTAAGGGTCCACAGGCGATGTCAACTCGTCTCAGGCACTTTGGTTTCGGACCACGACAGTGTGGCCTCGGTCGGTTCCTTCTGGATCTCGTAAAGCCAACTTTGGAACATCCCACTCATAATCCCACTACATATATTGGGTGGGTGAGGTGCGGTCCGGGGCTCAAGGCGGGGAGCAAAGCGGACATGATGACTATTCCAAAGTGGCTTTTGAGCTGCTGGGAACTCGGAATGCCAGGCATTGCAGCCGATGGGGGTTCCACGTCAAGCAAGGCCAGCTCGCTAGGATTTTCATGTACATTATGGCGTAACTCCAGCAGGATATACTGCCCAGACTGGATAGACTGTACGCTTAAGTGGATCGAGTAGGCGCAAGGGAAAACTGACATCTCCGTTTTGCCTGCACTTTGGACAGCATGATGGGCGGCGTCGGTGATGGTCGTTGCTCCGCCCCTCAAGTTGGTTGACCGAAGGAGAGCATCTGATTCGTAAAAGGGGTCTCATATGCAGTATGTAACCTCTGTGGGAGCGCCGAAGCCAGATAGGCCAGGGAAAGCGAAGCAACCCCCGTGTGATGCAAACTATTGCCGGCCTGGGGCCGCCGTATGTAATTTCGAAGGGACAGCCGATAGGGGAAACATGTGTACCTGGAGTGCCATCCGATTGATAGGGCAGTTTCAACAGATATGCTTTGGGAGTTCGAGGTTTTAGTGGTGGTTATGCCGCCACATGCTTTTGGGAATGTAGTGTTTGTTATGCCGGCTGTGCCTCGAGGTTTATCTGCATGCCTTCCAACCGGAAGCGCTGTTCGCACGTATTAGATTCTCTGTTGCGGAAGCAAGTCGCCATCCCTTTTTGAGGATGGCGTCGTCTTGATTGACTTCTCGGCGTCCGTTCAGTAAGCGCAGGTGCCCTTGATCCTTCTTATCCAAACAGGCCAGCAACCCCTTGGCTCCAATATGGGAACTTGCCCGCTGACAACAGGCAGCAAGCAAAAAGCACCGTCACACCTTGTTGCCAACCACAGTTTCGGAGGATGAGGCGCACAAGGCGCGCATCATGGTACAGCCGAAAACCGCGAAATGGTTGGCATGGACAGGGGGCATCATCGTTCATTCAGAGCCGAAGTGAGAATGGGACTCTGTCGTAATCCGTTGCTCTTCTTACTTTTTGTGGTGCACAAGTGAGAAAGCGTCCCGTAGATGCATAGCATCTCTTCTGTGACGGGATGGGTCCTGTGCGATACCGGAATTGGCCTGCTGGTGTAGATGATTGTGGTGTACGTGGAATCGCCGATTGGGACGAAGGACAACAAAATGAGCGGCATCACAAGCTGTAACCGAGAAAGAGCGGCAGGTAGAGGTTGGAGAACGACCAGCAATATCACTCTCTAGGGGTAGTCAAGGGGGCATTTTGGGGGCTTGCCCGTTGTGCCTGGGGTTCCATTCGCGCCCTCGCCGTCCTGTCCTCGCTTTCTGGGCACCTCAGCCGAGTGGAAACTGTCAAGCCAATCTCTCCAACAACGAGAAGGACAAAATCAACACCCCTCGTACACTAGAACCCCTTCTTCCACCCCAGTGCCTGGCCAGCTCTTCGGGTGCGCACGGCTGGATACAGCTGCACAAATTGTACACAGTACAGTGCGACCTTAAGCATATGCCTACACAGTGAGTAGTGATGTTTAGCTTTTCTTTTCGCGTAGTGTACCAAGTACTTTGCGAATATGCGCCTGGCCGGCAAACCTTGTTATAATAAAGGAGCCGCCAACTTTGCCCGTTGTGGTTTCAATCTCCACGGCTTTCAGGAGTCTGTCATTGTGACTGATGAGCCTGAGACCAAGAACCGGCCCAGTTTTGCAGGGCAATCGCAGAGGATTCTCGCGACTCGCGAACAACCCCCCCCCCCCCCCCCCCCCCCCCCCCCCCCCCCCCCCAGAACGTTTTACGACTCAACGCTGTACTTGACCTTGCCATGAAGTTGCGAGCTGAGGTGGGATCGGGATTTGGTTTCTCAAAGCCTCCGGCGCTCTCAGCGTACAACGCTATGCTCGGCCCACTGCTTCGAATATCGATAGGCCATGTGACCCGTCATGTTCTGCATCGTTGCTTCAATATGCCGCATGTTTCTCTACGGACCCAGGCAGCGGGGGCCACGACCGTGAAAGCAAATGGGTATGCCTGAACAGGCACGACGGGGTAGATGTGTTGACGGGGAGAGGCGAGTCATGATGGATACGGCTTCTTTCCGACGTATTGCCGCCTTAAGCATTCATTTAGCGAGGCTATACAAGCTATCCTGCTTTGCGTGCCTTCAGAACAACCAGAGTTCCTGTTCATCTTGGGCGAAACGGCAAAGGCTCCGAGGAAAAGATCATGTCGAACAAGCTACCAGACGAGAGGATTGACTAGTGTTGACGTCAACTAGCCAATTCATGCGCAGTACGAAATGTGTATAACCCAAGGATAAGATAGCGTTTGTCTACGAGCTGTCGCAAAGGCGGCTTGAGGGCGCTAGGTACTGGGAACAGAGTCGGATAGACCCTTCACAGGCCGCATCTCGGGGCGTGGCAAATCGTTTTAGTTTGCCCATGTTTATCATCGCCAGCGATGTCGATAGCGATTGGGCCATTGCGGAGAGCAGCAACATCGTGAGTGAAGTGCATGCTGAACGCCAGGTAGGTAAAATGCATTATCAGAATCACGGCAATCCGATGTACACAGTACCTGCGTGTGCACTTGGTAATGTTCAAGTTCCTGTGACAGGCAGGGGTGCTAAGAATAGTGCAGTTGGATGATGCACAATGCTGGGTCCGGGCGCTCGTCTCTGGTTCAGTGGCTCTGGCCTCTCCGGTGGCTGGGCCTTGGACCTCTGCCAGAAGCTGGTGTGTTCCAGTTCTCCCTGTTGTGGTGGTCTTGGGAGTTGTGCTGTTGTCTGGAAAATGAAGTGAGATGTCACACACCTGAGCACCGACTCGCACCGCTCCGCAATATCCGTGACGGGTCGATCTACCTCTGAAATGGCAGGTGACTGGACAGAGGAAACAGACGAACCTTGGGAAGGAAGAGTCTTGTCGCAGCTCGGCAGGACGCCAGGGTTCTGGGCAGGATGCGATATTGGAAAGCTAAAGGTGACCAGGCTCGAGCCAGGACATGATGGTCATCGAGAGATGAGGCCCCAACATTCTCTTCCCTTCTCTGTCTTTGACGGGTATGGTTGCAATCTGGCTGAATGTGAATTGCCGCCCGCTCGCGACATCTTGCGGCATGCTCTGGTTTGCAATGCGTCTGAAATCCTCCTGCCGGAGTCATGAGCGGCCGGAAAGTGGAAGCCGAGAGAGTGGATGAAGGATTACGTGTTGATATTGTCGAGTCGTTAGCATGGTGTCAGAACACCTAGGGCAATTGACGATTCTCTAAGACGGCCCCGTCGGTTAGAACGTCGAGTGGCATGGTTGGAGGGTCGTGTCTGGATGAGACTACTGGAGGTGGGCTCCTGAATGGAAACGATACTGCTCTCCACAGGGACTGGATTTGGACCGGATTCCATATCCAGATGGAGAGCCTTGCGGGGCGATGCGCAGACGAGAAACGAAGAAAGGACGGAGGGGAAAAAAAGAAATCTCTCTCGCCGTGGTCCGCGGTCAACGGTCGAACCTCACACAGTCGCGGTAGGGGTGGATGTCGTGGTGGGTGCGCGAGGTTCAGGTGTGAGATGCAGTGGTGCAATGGTGCAGTGGTGGGTTTTGGTCGTCGTGACAGTGCATAGTTCGAGACTGCAGGGAGACGGAGAAGAAAAGAGAAAAGAAAAAAAAGTTTGGAGCCCGAAACCATTCAACCAAGAGCCTCGCCCCACTGCGCCTCCCGTCGGCGCGACAGGGCATGTCGGGATATGCATCTGGCTTGACCGACCAATTAGTGGCGTGAGAAAGCACAAGTCTTGGAAGGTGCGATCTGGAAGTGCGGCCCAATCGATCTCTCACTGTGTCGGAAACGGAAGTCACTCACCACTGCACTTTCTGTGCACTGCAATACAGTGCAGTTGCAGCAGAGAACTCACCAGCCTCAGCCAGGCACGCTCCAGCAGCAAGGACATCGAAATCGTGACAGCAAATGATGGTTCGGAGTTCAAAGAGCTTGCATGTGTACCCCACAAAAAAAGGACCTAACGGCGGCAGTCTTTTTCTCCTCAACAAGGCATGGTTCGTGCATCCGATAGATAAAATTGCATTTGGCTTTATAATTGTTCCTGGTTTTACGATTCCCAACAACCAGCAGATAGGTGCAAGTGCCTCTGGTGAGCAAGACGTAGCAAGTAACTTTTCCATATTATAATGTGATTAATCATTGGAGTGCCTTCAATCTTACTCAAAAGAGTCCGTACAGATAAGTACATGGGGCTATCCGCATTAGGTATGTATCCGTGTTTCCATGCCAAGGTCTTTCTGGAAATTTCTCATTGTCACCAACCACGCATCCTACTCGGCAGGTACTTACCATCCTTTTTCGGTCGCATGCACGGGTGTGGGTGTCCCGCGGCCTGTTTCAATGCTAAAAAAAAATGCCTGCTTTTCCCCTGCCCGAACTGACCCCGAGACGGATGCCTGTCTCTGGTTTTGCAGTCTCCCTTGTGTGGTTGTTCTCTCGGCGGTCTCCTTCGTCCACTTCCCTTGATTGGCACCATCCTTGAAAATACCAAAACAGATATCTGCACCATACAATAACCACACGCAAGTGGAAACGAAGCGGGAAGTAAGCACTGATAGCCATGAACTGGGCATACTTGGACATACATTGAGCATGCATACGCGCTGACTGCGAAGAACACATTGACATGAATTCTAATGCCAACTGAAGCATTCAACTTTGCAAATCTTTTCTTTGCCATCCAATGGTTCAGATCAGGAAGGCAGGAATGTTCAACTTCTCAACTTCCAGATGTCAGCATCGCTCTGTGCTTCCAAGCTTCGACAGCAGTCATGGAAACACAGTGCCTGAAGCAGCGACAGGGAGCCTTGTTGGGGCCCGGCTGATTGGTGAGATCTGCCTGACAAGGAACAAGATTGGCTCAACGTAAGATACATCCGATTCTTATCGGTAACCGACATGGAGCCAGACTGTGTGACGGTACCTTTCAACCGTTCAAGTCTCGGCTGGAATATTACCAGATAAAAGTCGTCACAAGTTTTAGGCGGGATGCACTGTTAGGTCGCAGGGAAAGAAAAAGCGAAGCCCCACTTTCCTCTGGAAACCTGACCTACACAGTACCTAATTCCCTGAAACTGCAGTGAGGTCGAGTCCCGCTTCAACCCACGCGTCCCCGCCAATGGTACGTACCTGCCCTCGCCAGGCTTCGTTTCCTTGTGAAGCCCAAAACCTTTCTGAAGATCCATCACAACCTCCCAAAGTTCCTCCCACTCTAACTGCATTCGCGCTCGTACACAGTAGTATGAGCCACCCAAAGAGCATCAACCCCGACCGCAGACGAGACCACCGATGCCCGAGTCGTCTCGCAAGCCTCGCTAAAAAGAACACGAACTAACTCTCCACCAGACCGGCATCGCCCTTTGTTGGGGTTGATCGGGGCTGATGTGGTTGATGGCACCTTCGCTGGTGGTGCCCCCAGAACTCGCAGGCCGTGGGGAGGCGAGTCACGAGCTGGGAGTCCGGAAGAGCTGCGCAGAGGCCCAGTTACCGCAATATCAGCTCAGACCTTCTGTCAACCCTCCAACTGGGAAAGCATCATGCGTACATATGCGCAATCTTTCATCAAGCCACAACCGTCAAAACGAGAGCGAACAGCGAAAGCAAGCAGCACTAACAAACCGCCGCAAAAGATCGGCCAGCTCCAAACATGTTGCCAAAACCAGGGTTGCGGGGGGCAACACCCAAGCAATATCAAGGTACGTACCTATTCCTCGTAGGTACACCACTACATTCCAACAGCTCTCGGCCGAGGCCCCGTCCTTCCTAGAGCCATGGGTCTTTGTGGTGGCTCTATTATCGGAATGCCATAATCTGTGCAGCATATTGGACATCCACGCCATCCACGACGTTGCCGCGAGCTCCAGGCAAAGGCATGTACCCACCGAAACGGCGGCAGCAGGGCAAGTTTCGGCCACGGCCACGGCCCACGGAAGGAGACAAATCAGGAATCTCCAAAGACACCTGGCTCACTATCATCACATCCCTCTCGCAGTCGCCAGGAGGCATGTGGGCACTGGGGCATGCCTTCAACACCACGATCCGCTTCTTCGGTGCAACTCTTGCTGTGTCGACAAAAGAAGGCAAAGAACGACAATCCCTAAAACGCAAGGCCCCGAAATCCTGCGCTACTGCTTTCCGTGCTAGCGCTAATTATGACCATTCCTCTTCCTTTTCCTGGCCGACCCTGGCAGATGGTCAGCATGATTCCTAAAAGGTAGGGGGTGTCTAGTGGGGACACGACGCGTGAAGTTCTAATAGGAAGTTGAATGCTTGGAAAGATTTCAATACGTTACGATACACGCCCGGCTCACCGGGGGAAAGCCTGCAGAAAGAACAAGATGCGCGTATTTGCACGACATGGTTGCGGTAACCACCCTTTCAGGCCTTTGAGCCGCGACCGCAGAACCCACGGCCTGGAGCAACACATCAGGGCCAGGCAAGTAGAGCAAGTCAGGGTTTCATCGAACGGCAAGGGGGGAAGACACAGGAGATGCCACATCTCTTTCTGGAAACACCCCCGGCTGAGAAGAATTCGGTACGTTGATCCTGGCCGATTCTCTCGAGATCACACAACGGCCACTTAACTTCCGTACAGGCCTTCGCACAAGTCTTGGCTACTCATCTCACACACCCATCTTTTCCTCACGCACACCCTCCATTGTCCAAGGCGCACCTGTCGTCCCGTGCATTGGGTGCATCAGTGCAAGGACTGGCTTTCAGGGTGTCGCTCCCCGCTCGCTTCGATACCTAGGTACCTCACCTCACTTTAACACGCGAGCATGGTCATGGGCTTTGCAAATGGAAGCCATTTTTGCTGTCAGACTCCACGGCAACTGAAAGTCATGCAGACGACAAGTCTGTTTGCGATCCCTGCCAACCCCAGTTGCAAAAGGGACGCCGCGGGTGGCCATTATCCCCTCCACAGGACGTCCTCCTTGCTCTTGGGCCTCCGCGGCCACAGTGGCTCAAGTGGGTACTCTACGCTGTACCAACCCGATTCTGTACATCACCACCTCCTCACTTTGTTGCGAGTTTTCTCCTCCACCACCTCAGACGGCTATCCCGCCGTGCCTACCTGGCTTACCATGCTGTCACCATGGCTCCCACCTCACTATGACCGAAATGAGGGCACGAGGGGCGGTTAGTTTTGCAAAGCCAGCAATATCCTCGCCCGTCTAGCCACGGGCAACATGCTCCTGTTCAGTCCGACATTGTTCATCCTGCCCTGGGTATCCAAGCCGATACCTCTTTCTGTACCTGCAGAGTATCATTGTGGCTCAAATACGTATGTTTGCTCGTAGTTCTTCACACATGCTCGTGATCGACAGCAGTGAAATACAACCCGCTACTTTGTCGGGCATTGCGCTCGGCTTGACAGGCTATGAGAACCTCACCTCTGAAAGGTTTGGGCCCATCGGTGCGTAATCATTACAAACGCTCTTTGAAGCAGGCGGGTACGACGGGGACGGCAAATAAGGCATATGTTTAACAAACTCGCTTTCAACCGTTGCGGACGGCAGACCACTACTTGTAGGTAATCTGCGCATTGGTACCGTATCCATCAGATTCTCCAAGTATCTGCCCCATATCCAAGTCACCGACTCGGATTATGGAAGGTACGTACTTGCCACTTTCACACTAACAAGCATGCCGGGATGAGGGCACCAAAGAATGGCTCGAGACACGACCCACGGAGACGGAGTGTTGGAGAGTGGAGGCGGTTTCTTTTCCGCTTCATTGCTCCGCTTGACCGCCCACCACCACCCATCTGGAACCTCCGCTCGCTGTTATCGTACGCTTTGAGACGTTGACACTGTGTGTACCTGACGAATGACCATTTGTGGTGGCACAGTGTGTATACCACGATACTTCAATTTCCTCTTGAATCTTGCCTGGCGACCAACCATGGCCCATGCCATGCTTCTCCAGGATGTAACTTACACTGCGAGTACAGTGGTATAAGCCCCACAATAGGTACGTTCTTTAACAGCTTACACGCGACCCAAAAGAATGCACGACGAGGAGGCTGAGGAGCCGCCCTTTTTCCCCCCTGCAACCCCGTAGTGCGTACGGAGCCGTCCCTCGCAAGCACTTCGGATTACCATTGCCCGTCAATATTTCCATCCGGCTTTGCAGTTTGCGTCTACACTACTTGTACCTTGCCCATGATACCCTGCAGTTTATTCTGGTGTGGGCAGAAGCCGAAACCCTTTCAAATTCTTTTTTCTTTTCTTCAAGGTTATCCAGGCTGAAGCATCCCTGCGCGCACATATGACGCAGGCTACCCAAGCCAAAGTCATGGGTAAGCTTCCATTGAGCCCCGTCGACGCGGAGTCTTGCACACGACGGGATTCACTTAACATGCCTCAGCGCCCCATCGGCTGTCTTGTTGTTTCCTTTCGGCGCCAATATGGTCAGATTTCAAACTAGGTTTGATCCATCCAACCGCTTCCAACTTCCATCTCCATCTCGGTTCCTCGGCCGGGGCCCCAAGTGTCTTGCATGGTTTCCGCAATATCATAACTTACACTTCCTTCTCACTTCATATACCCCGTCTATCTTCACTTGGAAAGTTGACCAAGCTTCCCCCACCAAGCAAGATCTTTCCATACACTCTGCCTATCTCTCTCTTCACAACATTCCACCAAGATGATGCCGTTACTGGTTAGCAACAACAACTTCAACATGGATCTCTCCTACCAGGCTCCAATGTTCAACGCCAACATGATGGAAACACCCTTTGACAAAGCGTCACAACAATATATCGCTGCTCATACACGAAACATGTCGAGGGGTTACGGTGGACAGAGGATGAACACCTCGATGCGGATAACAAAGCCCAGCAGCGCCAGCACCAGCCCGCGCTACTCACTTTCGCAGAGGAGGAGGACTTTGATGGGTGATGGGTTCCAGAATCTTTACACTCAACCTGCCGAGGCGGCGTATCTTCCCACTCCTGCGGCTGAGTTCCTGGTCGAGTTCATGTACGAACCGGAGAGGAAGCCAACGACAACAACACGACCGGTTAGCTGGCACCCCTCGTCGCAGCAGGTGGCATATTCCCAGCCTTACTCTCAGGAGTCGACGATGGCATATGCTCCCTACCCATCCTACCAAGATTTTGAGGCTTGCACACAATTTCCGCAACTGCCCCCGACCCCAAGCGTCTACTCCGGCTCCAACTCGCCATGCTCGGCATCCTTCTCGCCACTATCACTCCCTTACGCCAGCGTCGACTTCCAGCAGTCGCAGCATCAGTATGCCACGCAGGGGACTCAGCTCTACCAATCAGCACCAGAATCGCCCCAAAGCATGGCTGGCATGGCCGGCGATCTTTCTTACGCTGCCTTCCCCAAGGCGGAAGGGAATGTTATGGGATGGGCTTCTTATGCGCCGGCGTCGAGCGGCTTGGACACATACACGGCGCCACCTACCCCAAAGAACTTCGAGCTGCCGGAGCAGTTCTCAAACACCAAGGTGGCCTCCGAAGAGCCTGTTTGCTATGAGGCACCAGAAGACGACGAATCTGATGGCGAGATTCTGTACGGCATGGGACTCTACGATCCCCCCGAGACCAACGAGCCTGCCGGCATGGACCTCCACCAGTCTACCGTCTTTTCGCTTCTTGGAAATGCCGGAGCCTACGAGAAGCCCTCGGGCAAGGGCTTGAAGCTCGAGGATGCCTGGGAGCCTCCTGCGAGCGACGATGAAGAGGACAACGAAGAGGAGGAAGAGGATGACGAGGAGGAACAACAGGAGGGGGAGAACTAAAGACTCATGATTATGACACTTGCATTGATGATAAACCGGGAAGAAGCATTATACCGGCAACGGTTTGGGATACAACACATAGCATTTACGGAACACGGATTCCCAGCGAGGATATGGGCTGGAGTCCTATCAAAGGGGTGCATTAACACATTGGGAATGTGTGGCTAGGCGTTTTGGTTTGCGTTTTTTTTTTTTTTTTTTTTTTTTTTTCACGAAGACAAAGATACCCATCTCTTCTGCATATAAATACATGTACATATTGGAACAAACATACGATTCTGTATCCTTGATTCATACACGATCTTCCTTATTCTTTGGCCGCAATGCGTGCCTGCAACTGTGTTGTCGTTCTTGCTGAGCTCTCATATTACCTCTCATCTTGAGCTTGCCGGGACGCCCCTGAATCAAGCAAAAGAGAGTGATGAATAAGCGGCCAGCCGTCAGGGTAAGTGGATCCGGCAAAACAAACAGAACATGTTGTTCGCGATTGGCCGGAGCGTTGCACTGCCCGTCAGGTGACAGTTGTCAGGAATGTTTTGACGGCCAGCCAATCCGCGGTACGTACCTCTTACACCTCAGCTTGCCCAATGCCGGTCGCCGAGAGGAAGGAAGGTCCGGCAGGCAAGCCTGAACCCTTCGGTGGGAAAGAAGGAAGCTTTTGCTACCCCGCCATGGGTGCTTGGCACCAATTCGAACGACAACCAACGACATCGCCGTGGGTGCCCCTCATTGAGGTCAGGAAAAAACGGATAACGCGACTGCCAGGAGCCGTTATCGGCCGGAGCTCCACCAATTGCATCTCCATCCGCGAGCGATGAAGTGTGAGTCAAGCTTGGAAGTCGGTTGCTAGCGGACACAGGACGACAATTGCACAATTGATGACTAGTTCTTGCTTGGTGTGCATGCAGGTTTAGTTTGTAGATCTGATATTCTTTCCCTCCTCCGAATTCGACTTGACAAAACACCAAAACACTGCGTCTGAATCACCTCAGTTTGCAGATATCACAAGTCGCAAAGATGGCTTCCCAACAGTAATGCCACCCCCCTCCCCCCCCCCCCCCAAACAAACCCCCCTACACGCCGTCCTACCCTTATCCCGGGCGACCTTAAGAGCTAGGGATGCTAACCTCAAGTCTCCCATTCTCAGCAAGGTTCTCATGCTTGGCGCTGGCTTCGTCACCCGCCCTACTCTCGATGTCCTCAGCGAATCTGGCATTCCCGTCACCGTCGGTACGTCAACACCTCGACAATAAACGATAAAATGTGCATTTCCGGCTGACTTGAAGGGCACAACAGCCTGCCGTACTCTTGCCTCTGCTCAGAAGCTCTCCGAGGGCGTCAAGAACGCCACCCCCATCTCGCTCGATGTCACCAACGACGAGGCTCTCGATGCTGAGGTTGCCAAGCACGATCTCGTCATCAGCTTGATCCCCTACACCTTCCACGCTACCGTCATCAAGTCGGCTATCCGCCAGAAGAAGCACGTCGTTACCACCAGCTATGTCTCCCCCGCCATGATGGAGCTCGATGCCGAGGCCAAGGCCGCCGGCATCACCGTCATGAACGAGATTGGTGTAAGTCAATTGACATATTAGCTCTCGAAGCTACCATTCGTACTAAGTCGTTCTACAGCTCGATCCTGGTATCGACCACTTGTACGCCATCAAGACCATCGATGAGGTCCACAAGGCTGGCGGCAAAATCCTCTCCTTCCTCTCCTACTGCGGTGGTCTCCCCGCCCCCGAGGACTCCGACAACCCGCTCGGCTACAAGTTCTCCTGGTCTTCTCGTGGTGTCCTGCTCGCTCTCCGCAACGCCGGCAAGTGGTGGCAGGATGGCAAGATTGTCGAGGTTGAGGGCAAGGACCTTATGAAGATGGCCAAGCCCTACTTCATCTACCCCGGCTACGCTTTTGTCGCCTACCCCAACCGCGACTCTACCATCTACAAGGAGCGCTACAACATCCCCGAGGCTCAGACCGTCATCCGTGGCACTCTCCGTTACCAGGGCTTCCCTCAGTTCATCAAGACTCTCGTCGACATTGGTTTCCTTGACGACACCGCCCGCGAAAGCCTGAGCAAGCAGACCCCCTGGAAGGAGGCCACCAAGGAGATTGTTGGTGCCGCTTCCTCCAGCCCGGAGGACCTCGAGGCCGCCATCCTCTCCAAGGCCACATTCGAATCCCCCGAGGACAAGCAGCGCATCCTCAGCGGTCTCCGCTGGATCGGTCTCTTCTCTGACGAGACCATCACCCCCCGCGGCAACCCTCTCGACACTCTTTGCGCCACTCTTGAGCAGAAGATGCAGTTCGAGGAGGGCGAGCGCGACTTGGTCATGCTCCAGCACAAGTTCGAGATCGAGCACGCCGATGGCTCCCGTGAGACCCGTACCTCGACCCTCGTCGAGTACGGTGACCCCAAGGGCTACTCTGCCATGGCCAAGACCGTCGGTGTTCCTTGCGCCGTCGCTGTCAAGCAGGTCCTGAGCGGCCAGATCTCTGGCAAGGGTGTTTTGGCTCCTATGAGCACTGACATCACCGAGCCTTTGATGAAGGAGCTCCATGAGAAGTATGGTATTACCATGATTGAGAAGACCATCTCCTAAGTTATTTGAGCAAAAAAGCTCTTTGGTCAACTGGAAAATGTTGAAAACAAGAAAAGGTGTTCTCTTTGACTAGGACGCCGAGTTGGAAATCCCCGTGGGCGAAGTCAACTGGACTAGACGAAAGGGGTTTATCCCCGATCGGACATGGAGCACATAGAAGGGTTGTGCATGGCGTTGCTTCGGTGAAATGCAAAGATAGCAAAAAGTCGCGGCGTTTAAGAAAACAAAAAGGAGGAAAAGAAAGGGAATTCGCCCGGCAAAGTCAGGCGCCTCATGAAGGTGGCATGTCCATACACTCAGGTTCATGGGGAGGCATGTCATCATGCCGTATTGGGTTTTGCGGGCATGTAGGCATGGATTTAGGTAGTTGCACGAATCGACACCGCATGTTGAAGCCCCATGTGAAATTCCGTCTGCAGTGGCAGGTTTCTGTGTTCTGACGCTTGAACCGCTTAATAAGCTTAATTATTTGCCTGTTTCCATCATTTATTATCATTTGAGGTGATTAGATGAAAACGGCGGTCGTGAGGTCGAGTATAGAGTCGTAAAATTTCAAAACTGAACAAGATCTGAGAAAAGGTCATGCAGTCGAAAATGCCTGGGGGTCCGTGTCCGACACAAAAAGTGTATTTTCCCACCACCACCCAAAAAGCAACGAAATAATAACCGTCAAGATATGATGAGGAGTCAAACGCCCAGACAAACCATCCGTACCGGCTTCAAGTTCTGTTTTGGTGTTTATGGATGAGCTTCATTCATCACACGGATTTTTTGACAGAAATTCCACTGCCGCGCGATGCCGCAAACTCAAATTTAATCCCGACTTCAAAGCTCAAACCTTGAATCCGGTGAACCACTTCAAAGTCCAAATACCGGCCAAAATACCGTGATTTGACACCCTACGAAACCACAACTACTACTACCGGAAGTCAAGGAGGATAAAAGAGAAAATGGTCCAGTACATCTTCACGCCCTGGCGCGACCGCCGCGAACTCCTCGCCGTTCGCCGGCAGTTCTACCCGCATCAGTACGAAACTCAGGCAGCACCACAACCACCACCACAAGAACTATCGCAGCGAGGAGGGTCAGGAACAGCAGCAGCATCAGGATCAAAACGAAGCCGCGCAGCACAAACCACTAACACCCAACGCACCGCCACCACCACCACCCGCAAACGCACCCGAACCGATGACGGCAATGGCTCCTCAGCCAGCGGCGGCGGCACGCAACCCGAGGATGAACATGAAGGCCGACAAGCTCAAGCTCAAGACCAAAACCAAGACAGAGGAAGAGACCAACGCCGCCTAGCCGTCGCTCGCGTCTCCATGTGGATGCAACGCGGTAATTGTCCGCACATGGTTGAGTCGACGGCCTTGCTCATGGCGGCGATTTTGTCGGATGAGGAGCAGACTGGTATTGCTGGTTCTTCCTCGGGCACTTGCAGTTCCTGGACTTCGGGGATGGGGATGGGTATGGGTATGGGAAGGGTCGTGGAAGGGTTCAGGGTTGGTAATGGGATTGGAAGCGGCAATGGGATAGGAGTTATGAGCTCTAGTTATGCGGTTCGGGCGGCTTATTCTGCTGCTTTTAGTCGGTATGTTTTTCTTTCCTTTTTTTTCTTTTTCTTTTTTCTATTCCCTTCTGTCCTTTGTTCGTTCCTTAGCCCCTTTTCCTTTAAACCCTTTTCCCCTCCTTCCTCTGTTCTTTTGCTTTATGGTGTGTGTCGAGAGGCTAACGAACGACAAAAAACAGCTTCGTAACAGGCCTCCTAGACTCCCATCAAGATAAACAGCGCAAAATGTCCATGTACGGCGTCGCCAAGAGCGTCGGGCTTCCCGCGACTTTTGTCGAGCTGAGGCACCAGGCTACGCACGAGCAGCTGCCGAGCTTGACGAGGCTGAGGACCGCGGCGAAGAAGGGGCTGGAGTGGATTTGGGAGTATTATTGGAAGCATTTGCCGGAGGTGGAGGATGAGGATGAGAAGAGGGTGAAGGGTGAGGATGTGATTATGTTGGATGAGGAGGAGGAGGAGGAGGGGAACGAGAAGGATGAGGGTGGTAGTGGTGAGGATGGAGGTGATGAGGATGAGGGACCGGCGTGGCGATTGTATAGTGAGGATGAGTGGGTGCCTAAGCCTATTGGTGCTGTTTGAGGCTTGAATTAGGACTGTTGGGTGGATTTGGCGATGTTTTCATCTGTCGGAGTCTTTAAGTTGCGATACCTTGTGGTGGTCAGCAGTTTCCATACGGCCGTCAAAAAGCTGGTTTCAATCGCTACTGAACCTGGACATGTCGTTTGGTATTGACTTTACCCGCCTGGAAGCGGAGTATGGCATGTTATCTCCGTGAACCTTTTCTGCCGAGCGAGCTTATCCAAGCAGTGATAACGTCATACGGGCAGCACTAACGCACTTCAACTCTTCCTCAACAATTGCACCTTTCCACTTCGCGTGTGTAGGACAACTTCAAAAGTTGCATTATTTTACGGAAAAAGTGTGGTGAACAGAAAAACGTGGGTTAGTCAGCCGTCATCTCCAACATCGCCCAATGCAAGAGAAGAAAGAGCTAACACCGAGCTCCGGGGAGCTTCACTGCGGGGTTCAGACCATCACCAAAAACAAAACAGCTTTGCATCTATGAACACCTTCATCGTCAGGACATCTCTAGCTCCACGACACGTCTATAGACAGGTAGGAAGAGCTCCCAATTTTCTTTCATGAATGGATCTAGAGTGCTGATTTCGTTGGAACTTCAGTTCGCTGCCACCACCCGCAAAATGCATATCAAGTCGATTCCCATGTGTATGTCATCTTCCATCCAGACCCGTCAAGTTCAACGGTTCTCTTTTTAGGAAACCGTGTTGTGTTATTCCTATGCTAACGGATTGAACAGGGACGGGCAGTAGTGACAACTACGCCTACCTCGTTGTTGACGACAAATCCAAAGATGCCGTCATCATCGATCCCGCGAACCCTGAGGAGTGAGTCTCACAGCGTTCTAGCTTTAAGACCAGAATATGCGCGTATTCAACATTCGGTGTGGGAAGGAGATCTGTTGACAGGCAATTTCCGTATGAAGGGTCGCTCCAGTCCTGAAGAAGGCCATCGACGATGGTTCCATCAAGCTCACAGCTATTGTGAACACCCATCAGTGCGTTACCTCCCTTCTGTCTTCCAAATTACCTTCACAGGCTAACATCGCCTCCAGCCATTGGGACCACGCCGGCGGTAACACCAAGCTCGTACGCCCCCCTTCCATTCCCTCCTTAAGAGTTGCGGGTGCAAGGTTTACTCACACATCTACAGCGCACCGCCCTCGGCCTCCCCAATCTCGAAATTATCGGCGGCAGAGACTGCGAGAAGGTGAACAAGACCCCAGCCCACGGCGAAGGTTTCAACATCGGCAGCATCGCCGTC
This sequence comes from Sordaria macrospora, assembly GCF_033870435.1. NCBI lineage: Eukaryota > Fungi > Ascomycota > Sordariomycetes > Sordariales > Sordariaceae > Sordaria > Sordaria macrospora. Next base: position 3,929,919 of record NC_089372.1, on the reverse strand, counting down.
AAGGCTCTGCATACGCCGTGCCACACCCAGGATAGCATATGCTGGTTTATGGAGGATGGGGATGACAAGGTTGTGTTTACTGGGGATACGCTTTTCCATGGAGGTATGTTTTGGCCTCGGGCCCTGGAGTGTTGTTTGGGTTGACATGAAAGCCATGGTGAGACTGACAAGTTGGCAAACGTAGGATGCGGTCGCTTCTTCGAAGGAAATGGTGCGGAGATGCACAAGGCTTTGAACGAGACGCTTGCTGCTTTGCCGGATGAGACTCGTGTTTTCGTAAGTCCACTCAGTCCCTATCTCTACCACGATGCTAGAGAATGTATATCTGACACAAGCTGAATCAAAGCCCGGTCACGAATACACCAAATCCAACGTCAAGTTCTGCATGTCAGTATTGCAGAGCGAGGCCGTCAAGGCTCTTAGCGCTTTCGCGGACAAGAACCAGGAGACGCAGGGCAAGTTCACCATTGGTGACGAGAAGAAGCACAATGTGTTTATGAGGCCTCAGGTAAGAAAGAGTCAATCACTGCTACCCGGGAGACTACCTATCACGAGGAAAAGACAGCAGCTAACCTGGTCGTTCAACAGGACCCTGTGATCCAGAAGGCGACGGGAGAGACCGATCCGGTCGCTATCATGACCAAGTTGAGGGAGATGAAGAACAGCTTCAAGTGAGCGTTGGGATAGGTTCATGAATCATGAAGAATAAAAGAAGTACCCAAGACCCTCTCTCTGTCCTCGTCGTCATCGTCATTGTTCATCCGTGAGGCTGTGACGCTCGATTCCAAATAAAATCTGAACGAACATGCGATCGAGCAACAACATTGCAGGAACGACCTTTTTTAATGGCCAGGGGCAATCGCTGCAACAACGGTTGGTTCTAGAATTCGAGCCACAACATGCTCGTCCCAAGGAACCGAGCACATCAACTCATTCCACAATCTACACAAAAAGCTTCATGTGTCACTCGAGATGTATCCGCAAGCACATGCCATCAAGGCCCGAGACGGGCAAAACAAGATGATTCATGGCTTGACGGAGGGTGGCCATTTGAAGGAATGAACCAGCCGTACATTTATTCTTGCTTCAATGTCCACACTCGCACGCCCTGGGGTTATTTTAAAGGCGACAAGCTCTAGCATATTGATGAAGCTGTGTTGGGTGTTTGTTTTGGGTAAGGGGAAGGGAAGAGATGACAAAGGAAAGGGTATGTTATGTATCATGATCATCATAAGCTTCATCGGTCCCTCTTTCTTCACAGAAAAAAGTAGAGTAGGCATAACCAAAAGGGGGGCCGAACTTGACTGGCCCGCCGTACTCCTTTTACTTTCTTTCACTAGACAGTGAGAAAAAGGGAGGGAGGGATTCTGCTTTGTGACGAACAAGGGATGAAAAAAAGCGTCCGTTCAAGCCGTTCATTGAGAAGAATCGGTTACAATGGATGTGCTGGTGATGGTGTTGCTGTCGGGATCGGTTTTTGTTTTGACAAAGACTGGTGTTTTGGGAGAAGAAGCAAAGATCCAATGGATTTTCGGCAGACTTTTATCTGGGCGTTGTTCTGTCTCCACTCCAAACTGGTGGAAGATGTGGGTCTTGGTTTCTTTGAGCGGGCTCCGCCAACCCGCGCACACACGTGACCAGGCGTCTTCGACACTGCAAACGGCATCCACTTCCTCCTATGTTATCGGCTATTGGATCCACCCGTCAGATAAGCCTAACAGGTCGTTGCGCGCCTGTCGCATGCGCATCATCGTCACCATCGTCATCATCGTCGCCGTCGTGGTCGCATTCGATCGCAAATACAATCAATTGCGCACCATCGCCTGCTGTCGCCCTGCTCCATACTACCAGACATTACGAATCAAACAGCAAAAGAACATCAAATAAATACAAAAGAACAAAATGGTAAACCACCGCACATGCTAACCTGTTCTCTCCCTTACGTAGTAGTCCCTGGCAAGCGCGCTGACCTCATCCCGACTTTGCAATACAATACAGCCCCCAGCAAAGCGCAAAGCAGCAACAGCCTCCTCCTCATCCAAAGCCGCCGGACCGCGCCAATCGAAACTAGCCAAAGAGAACAACATCACCGCCCAAGAAGAAGCCGAGATCAAAGAAGCATTCAGTTTGTTTGCCGAACCAATGGATGGCGAGAAGGAAGGGGTTATTCCTATAGGGGATGTTAGGCGGGCTATGATGTTCGTACTACTTATCCTTTTGACTCCATTTTCCCCAATTCTCCTACCAATCAGTCGCACACTGGAAACCAGATCGTACAAAAGCTAACAAAAAAAAAACAAAAAAAAACAGCGCCCTAGGCATCTCGCCCAAAACAAACCACGAACTCCGCGAATTCACTTCAATTCTCGACCCCGAAGACGAAGGTTTCGCCACCTACCCGTCCTTCCTCGCCATCTGCGCCATCAAGCTTTCGTCACGCGACCGCACCAGCGAAGCGCACATGCGCGAGGTGGACGAGGCGTTTGCTTTGTTTGTTGGGCGCTCGGTTGAAGAAATCGAACAAATCTACAATGATGATCACGACAACGAGGAAGAGGAGGAGTACCCAGAAGAACAACAAGAAAAACCGGTGATAACACTCGCCCATCTTAAAAGGGTCGCGGCCGTGTTGAAGGAGGAAAATGTCACTGACGAGTTGTTGAGGGATATGATACTGGAGGCGAATGGGGGAGCCGGGGTCGGGAGGGGTGTGAGGAGGGAGGAGTTTGATGGGGTTATGAGGAGGGCGGGGGTTTGGAGGTGAGAAAGAAGGGTGGGACCGGGTGAATGAATGATTTTGGAAATTGGAGAACGAAAAAGGCCGAAACGGACAGGGTTAGCTAGACTCCGGGACGAGACTTCTCCCCTACTTTGGGATGCCCGAGAGGACGACTGGGAACTGGGAGCGGCCAGCAGCTGCCAGCTATGGCGTTATTGGGTCCTCAATGACTTGCGTTGGCATGCATGGGGTCGACATCTGAGCTGGACTCTTTGGCTGGATGGCTATGCCAGCCATATTCAATGGGTTCCAACTGTCTGGCAATCCCGGAGCGGCAGATAAGACGAGGCCACCGGCGTACCTACACCTTCTTTTGCTGGGTCGTCGCGTAACTACACGCCCAAGCACGTTGAAAGAGGGGCTTGAAATTGGCCGGATACCACACAACTCGAGCCGAGTTAGTGGAGCCGAGGACTTTGGCCGACGAGATATTTGGGGTCGGAACTTCTCTTCTGGAGGAAGATGAAGATTGGGTTTGAGGGAGGACGATCGGGGACTAGCGGGAAGAAAAGGCACAAGACTGTATCGGGCGGGGGGTTAAAGCACAGGAAGCTCGCCGCAAGTGAGACTCATATACACCCATGAACCAGAGAGTATGCTGGTTGGTCTGTATCACATCCAGAGTGTATTTGATAACGGTACTCTTTTACGAACTATAATGACACAATTGACCACATTCTTATCGTCTCCTGGGTAATACGACAAAAGGGACTTCCTTATCCTTCAAGTGTATGGTACTCTTCTTATTCGTCATTCATAATACATTTCTAACTCGAACAAGTACAAGTGGTAGGTACATAGAAATGGTATGGTACAAGCTTCCCTCAATGTGCCAGCAAACTGGAGAAGGGTATATAAAACAGACACACAAACAAAAAAGAAAGAAAAGAAGGAAAAGAGAAAGTGAAAAGGGACGGTGAAGTCTAGGTATATATGATAGCCAGATGAACGATTGTCCCGTAACGCCGTGCAAAAAAGGAGGGACAGAAGGCAAAAAAGAAAAAAAAAGCGAAAGAAAAGAGAAAACAAGGACACTTCATGTCTTTTGTGTGTTGAACCACTGGGTAATGTCGACTGACATTTCGTACATTCCATCATCTCCGTGTATATCCAAGTTCTATCCGATCCGATAATCATATATCTCTCATTTAATCACCATCGGCCTCGTCACGGTGTATACCTCGCGCTCGACAACAACTCCCCACCATCATCACCCTGGGGGCTTCGCGGGCTAGGTAATTTAGCCTTGGTAGGAGTCGTAGGCGAATACGTCTTCGCACTAAGCGTCACCACCTCCTCAGCCGCAGCCGGGCCAGTTGGCGAGTAAACCTTCGGGCTGAGTGTCTCCAGCTTCTGTGCCGGACTCGCAGGCGTATAAACCTTTGAACTAAGCAGCACCGGCTCATCTGCGGGACTCTTTGAGTTGTAGATGGTGGGACTGAGCGTCTCGAGTTGTTCTTGTTCTTGTTCATGTTTCTCGCCCTCGGCCTCAGGTTCCGTGTACGTCATTGAATCCCTCCGCAGATATTCTTTGTTGACAACGGGCGTATTATTATCAAAGTCCGTTATCAACCGAGGAGAAAGAGGCTGTTGTTTCCTTTCTGGTATTATCGTGTTCTTCCGATCGAGCTTGGGGCAGTTGATGCCGTGGACGTCGGTACCGGGACTGAGGAGTGGAGGTACGTTCTCAACTGACGAGAGACGCAGGCCAATCTGGACTGTTGCTGATGAGACTAGGGAAGAGTTCCTTCGGTGCCCACGGGCGGCGAGGAAACCCATTGATGGTGGGGGCTTGAGGGTACTGGCGTCTGAAAGTGTGGAGGAAGAGACAGGTGTATATGTTGTAGATGATAGTAGGGCGGCGGATGGTCTTGCGGTCGGTGCCCCTGGGTGGGTGGGGAAAAGTGAATAGGACTCTTTTTGCATATGATTTGCGGCGGCAGAGGATGTCGAGGGCATCTGGGCGGGCTCTGGAATCGTGGGTGCACGGAAGAGGATAGTTGGTGTTGTGGGGCTGTTCTCTTCTTCTTCATCTCTGGCCGTCCTTATTAGACTGGCGTTGCTGCCCAAGCGGCGGACTCTGCCGGGGCTCGTCACCGGTCGCATGATGTGGCTGTCGAAGTCCAATCCGCTCGACTCGTATCGTTCGGCCTTGTTGTACCCTTCCCTTCGATTCTCGTAATCGGCATCCTTGTTCTTCGGCCCGATCGTGGATGAGGCGTTGAATTTCAGAAACAAGTATAAACCTCCTGTCATCAAGCCGGAGATATTGGCGACAACAGCAGCAACCATGGACAAGTTGAGAGCGTGCCTTCTTTGGCCCCCAAAAGCAATGACGTAGAAATATGGGATCATAAAAGCCTAGTGAGGTGTGAATACAAGTATACCTGAAGAGCGGGATGATCATGGGAGACTTACTTCAGATATGATGGCTAGTGCCATGTAATAAACCATCCTTGAAGCCGCAGCTCTCTCGACGAGCTCGACCTTGTTGCTCCGGTGCAACCTCACGAAGACGACCACGGCGCAAACCAAGAGCAAAGCAGATATGCCCACAAGAAGACCAAAACACCCGACCGAATAGTGTGCGAGGAACCAGAAAAGCGAAGTGATGCAAAAGTTGGACGAGCGGTCGAGAATAGCTACCAATAGGTTCACAAGGAGAAGCAAGCCAACCACGGAAAGGCAGATTGTCACGTTCCACCTCCCTCGCGGAGCAAACGGCTTCTTTAGCAGGCTCCTTATTGTGACTTCAAGCCCGAACACTAACTGGATATATGGAACGATGAAAACAGCTGGGAATCGTCAGACAGGATCACTGCAGATTGTTGACGCCATATGAGCTTACCAGGAAACATAAACATGGCGATCAGGGTACAACCGGAGCCAAAGAGCGAATCGAGTCCCGTCGATTGGGCAACCGCAAATGTGATGCCCTGGACAACAATACCGGCGGATAGGATAAGCGGGAACGCTTCGGTCGCGGGCACAAAGGAGAAGCCATTCCGACTAAGGGATGCGTAAGCACGTTGCAAAATGATGGTGTTCCATGCCATGCCTCACCTAAACCTAAACCTCTTATTCTCCTTCTTCTCACGTTGGTAGGTATCGGTCAAAATCCCAACAGCCGTCACCAAAGCGGCAATGGTATTGAAAGAAGCCAAGATGATGGTGGATGTTCTGATGGATTTGGCGGCGGCAAACCGGAATTGGGTGAAGGTCTGTGAATCCGTTGCCGAGTTCGTCGCCGACTGGAGCATGCCATAACCCGTCCGGCTCGAATCACTTTCCGGCGTCCATTGCGTGTCGACCCGCGACTCTAACCACCCGCCGCCGCCTCCATCCAAAGCGTAAAATGGCGACATCGGGATGGTTGTAAGACAACCACAAGGTTGGCGATGGCGGTAAGCCGCAGCAGTGGCCTCGGACCGTGTCGTCGTCAAATCATGAAAACCCAACTCGTCGGATTTGCTGACTCGTAGTTGGTTTGATCAAGGTGGGATGAATGGAGAGAAAGAAACATGGGATGGAAGGGTAGATCAAGCATAGCATGCGCTGCTAAGTGTCAAAGGCTTGTGAGCATACTTTGATCCAGACAGGGGGTACCACACGTGGTGGTTGTCCGTGGATTGGACGAAACGAACCCTGAACTCTTGAGCACTGATTCCAGAAGCACACACGATGGTTCAAGAGACATGGCATAGAGCGCACGGGTGAATCCGGACTGGGAATGGATTTCCGGACGGACAGAAGAGAGCCGGCCATGGAACATGGATCATCGAAGGGCAGAATGCCCGGCTCAGGTCATGAACCCCTGCAGGCGAGGCTCCCAACGACGTCGTAGTGAGACCGGACTTGGGGATATCGAGAGAACGTTCAGTTTCTCGACCAGCGATGATATTGGGCCCACACGTCTGAGGCCGTTGAGACTCCTCAAGGGCTTGCACTCGCAAGCCAATCATATGTTCTTGACTCTTCCTCCCTCCAGCTCGAGCTAGGCAAGAATCAACTGCGAGCACGTATAGCTTGCGTGTATGACGGATGATGATCGCGGACAAGGCCTGATGATTGACGACAGATTCGACCAGTGGCCAAGAGGCCTCGATGGCGTATCCATCTTCGACTTCGACGACACCCTTGAACAAGCATCACCGTTGGGTACGGGGCTGGGCAAGCAAGGCCATTGTCTGGGACTCCTTGGGGGAGACAACGGAAAGGCCCAGATCCGGTGTGAGATCGGGGCCAAATGTGAGAAGAGATCCAGGTCATGGACACCGGCGAGATACCATCTGGTTCGGCAAGAGGCCGAGGAGGCGTGTAGGAAGCATGGGATATGCCATTTTTGTTGCAAGGTTGAAGTTCAGACTTGAGGCAGTTCTGGAACAGAAGAGCCCCTTGCTTGATGACCCCAGCGTCCCCTATCGCCAAGCTTGAAGTCTGTGCGTCCAAGGCCTAAATGTGGAGCGTTCCTGCCAAGACCGGTAGCATCCAGGGGTCACTAACACAACCCTAGGGCCAGAACTTCAGAACGATCCTTGTGGAGATCAAACCAGATGAACCTCTTCGCGATAGGAGGAATTCAACATCGTGCCATATTCTCCGAGTCAAAACTCGCTCCAGCTTGACTACGACTACGCTTCTGATATATGCGACTATTGGATCTAAAATCATCATAACTTTGCCTTCCGAGTTGTTGATCCGCATCATCTTCGCTGGGATGGATGGCAGTAGATGTCGGCGAGCTTCCTGAGTGCACGTCCTGGCAAACATGCAGAGGATTAACAAAACTCGAAGAAGAGGATCATATATGCGAGGGATATAGAAGGCAAAACGGCAAGAGAAACATATTTTTTCCACCTTGCCACTGAGTCCCTCTGATCGATTCCCAGCCAGCTTGTTCAATCCTTCTCGCCGTTCATGACGCAAGAGAGCGGAGAGTCGTACGCACGAGCTGCTGTGCAACGAGATGTCGTGCTCGCAACGCCCTGCTGATGGCGATTTACACCGACACGACTGATAAGTTGCGTCTGGACCCCCCAGGGAGGCGCAAGTAGACGTCCACTCACCAACCGCCTCAGGTTCCTTAACCATCCGGCACCACATCCCCCCCTCGTTCCTGACAAAAGGGTGGCACTTTTGCTGCGCTAATTACCCATTAAGTGCTTGAAAGCCTGCCACCTTTTTTGTCGTCGGCGAGCCTCCAAATCACAGAGACTTCTTGACCTTGGCCGCAGCATCCCGGACCTTGAAGGCATCCATAATCTCCCCAGACGCCACATAGATGACATAGGCGGGGATGACCACCCAGAGGCCATTGAAGAAGGTCAAATAGAGCCACAGGTACATCCAGTTGCTAGTGTCGAGGTTGACGCTGCCGACAAGCCACTCGGGGCAGAAGGTCATCCAGCCTAGGTAAGATAGTAAAGTTAACGAGTCAGCTACAGCTGCACCGGCCGAATTGAGAGAACAAAGAGCATGGGGAAAAGGAGAAAGGAGGCACAATAAGGTACTTACCGCCGTAGATCTCAGCCGTAGCAATCATGATCATGATAATGTTGACCCTGGAGTTCTTCTTGGCAATATCATAGCAGACCCAGCAAGCCATGGGGCCCACGACGAAGACGGTGAGGAGTTCGAGACTGACGACGCTCTGTGTGGGCGAGGATGATTAGCATGACTCCCACCATATATACTTCCAAACTGCTTTTCCATGGCCCTCTCCATGGCGGGCCTCATTAGCAGCAGCATCAGCATCATCAACATTGTTCCGCCCCTTCTCTTCTTCGTGGCCCATCCCCTCACCACAATCTCCACCCCCATCCCCATCATATCCCACCCTAAATCTCACTCCCACACTAGACAATAAATCACAGGAATAACTCACCAAATCAACACCCGCCCATCTCTTATCAGCCTTGGCATAAACCATCCACAGCTCCGCCGTCCCCTTTACAATCTTCTCCAGAAACCCGCCATCCAATCCATCGACCGCACCCGCCTTCGCGGGACCACCCACCAGCCCCTCAACAAACCTCCCAGCCACAGCCTGCGCACCATGCACCTTATCAATTCTTCCTAGGTAGTTGTAGGGATCAACGAACACCTCCTTGGGGTCCAAATGGCCCAGGGGCGCGGACGAGAAGAAGCAGTGGTAGAGAAAACTGCCCTCGAGGCAAAAGTGGATTAGCGCGTCGAAGGCATGCCAGATGAAGAGGAACCGGTAGCAAGACGTGGTGGTCTTGGGATCGAGAGCCAGGCGGGACAGAGAGTAAGCTGCCACGAGAATGGCGACCGTGGAAGCGAGAGAGATGAGCGTGGTTTGGTCAAAGAGATCTGGGGGAAGAGTGTTCAGGAATGATTCCAATGACGATGGGGCAGTTGTGGACGCCATCTTGTAATTGCAACTGTGTCTGTTTGATAAGTTTGACGGAATGTTGTTGGGCTTCAACCGAATGGCTCTGAAATCTTGAAGGACACGATGTCGCGAAGTTGATTCTTGTGGTCCGTGCATAACCCCTGCTAGTGTCCACAGCTTGCTGTTTGGATCTACACTCATGTAAGACGTGTGAACTGTTGATGTTTGGCGGCTATCGATATTTTGGATCTGTTGCCATGTCAAATCATGAGTGCAATGTGCCATTTCGGTCGTTTGCCGATGTTGAAATTGCATTGTGAAGAAAGTCATGTTCATCACCATATCACTCGAAGCGATCAAAGTTGCAAAAACACATTCAATGTCACAAAAGCACAAAAGTCAGTGTAAAGGTATTAATCGGCAATGAGCCGGGTCAATTCCTAGCTAGAACGGACCAGTGTCCATGCCTATGTAATAGGGGTATCGGTTCTGGTGCAATGCTAAAGCTGCCCTTCGAAATTCCAAGCCAAGTGTGTCATGAAGAAGCCCTTGGCGAACTCCTTAACCGGCCATTATCATCAAGTCATGATTGAGGAAAAGGAAATGGAAGACGACTGTTGGTGAAGTCGCTTAGTGGGTAGCACCCTGCTTGTGGGCCTCGGCCTTAGCGTCGTGCTTGTTCTCGGAGACCTTGTCGGAGATGGCATCACCGGCAGCGTTGAGACTGAGAGGAAGACGGTATTAGTGTCTGATGATCAAGTGAGTGGGAAATGAGTGGAGCTTACCGAGTGCCGACGCCAGCGTTGGAGTCCTTGGCAACGTCCTTGTTGGCCTCCTTGGAAGCAGTGGCGGTAGCGCCTGTGAGAGTTAGATGTCAGTGAAACTGTTGTTATGAAGATGCCGGAGGTGTGCTCAGGAGCTGAGCCTGGGAGTCGAAGACGTACCCTGGACCTTGTCACCGACGAAGTTGGCAGCGTTCTTGATGGTATCCATTTTGGTTGATTGGGGGGTTTGAAAGTTGATTGAGTGTTGTGTTGATTGTTTTGAGTGTAGAAGTGATTGCTTTGTTGGCTGATGATGGAGAAGAAAAGATTGGTATTGGGGAGGTGGGAGGACAGTCTTATATAGCCATTTGGTGCCCTGGATCGGGAATCGAGAAGACTAAGGCGGAAGCTTGTGTTCCTGGATGCCTGGTGCCCTGCCTGGCCCAAACTGGCATCCACGATCTCCGTCACAGCCTACAAACAAGCAACAACGGGATGGAATCACATGAAGAAGAAGGAGCTACGTCATATCCCAGCGGGGATGGTGTGGGTGGGGCACTTTGAAGTGGGGAGGAGAAGTGCCAATTTTGGCTTGCAGGAACCCTTGCTTCCATTGACACTTGACACCTGCACACTGCGAGGTACCTTCTGAGCTTTGCAAACAGGCGTTTTGCGGGCGTCTTCCCTCATCTCTACTTTGCTTGCATTCAGACGAGCGCTTTCTTTGCAGGCAGAGAAGTGAGGCAATGTTCGTTGTCTGCCGGCAAGCGAGCGGACTGTGACGTCACACCCCTTTGAACCCCAAACACCTCCCCGCAGCAGGTGCAAACCGAACAATAGCTCCACTCAGGAGTGACTTGGGATGACCACCCAATGCATTGCCAGAGATCATGTCACGATCGATGTCTGTGTGCTGTTCTATTACTGAAGGCCGCGCGTAGCCGTGGCATGTAATGTTGCTGTTGAAAGCTGCTTGTCTCGTCTGCTTCGACGTCCCTAAAGTGCACGGTCACTGAGTTCCCAACTGCGCCTCCTGTTAGTGACACCCATTGGAATCAATGCTCTTGCCATTCACGCTGATGAGATGTCCTTCCTACAGCAAATTCGAGACGCGACTTTGGCAGTAACCTTCCGCGTCGTTGCCTGGGGATCACATCTCAAGGAAATGAAACTGCGAAAGTACACAAACTTCCGGAAATGGAAAGAGGCTTCAAGGCTATTATCCCTGCCAGTGACGCATGGCGCGGCTTGGCTCACCAGAAAGGACTTTGATTGATCGATCCTGCGCTATTGATGTGAATGTACGTCACTGGTGCCCCGCACAAGAGACGAAGCTCTGCTAAACTTGTGGGGGAAGAGCCGCTGCGGTCGGCTTGTTAGGGGTGATGGACTTGCATTGACACTTGACAGGGCAATGGCATCTTGTTTGTGAACGTACGAGAGAGGCCTCGCGTTGATAGATTCGCCTGCCTCTGTTGATCATCTGGTAAGAGCAATGGCGAGATTTGCCAGATTCCCATCCTGGTTTTCCATGGCAAACTCGCTGCGATTCATGCAGTGTGAGCACCTGCTCATCTGATAGGAAGCTGCGTTCGCCAACGTGTGCAATAGATGTTGGGTGAATTTCCCAGAAAGAACAATGAGGGGTAACCCCAAACCGAGCTCGCCGAACGCGAGCAACGAATCCAATTGGCAGGAGCAATTATGCGACGATCCAGGCCCGGCCATTCAACGTTGCTCCTCATCCAAGTTTGTGTTGTTGTGCCTGCCGAGCCTGGCCCGAAAGATGAAATGAATCGGCGATGAGTTGCAGCTTGGACGAGCTCGATCCAATCTTACCAATCTCCATCAACCAACGGACCAAGCTTTGAGGCAGGAACCATTCGCCTTTGAGCTTAGCGGAAGATCGTGTCCGGTTTACACTTGCCTTTCCCTCATCAGCTGACAGGTGCCATCAAGGTTCTTACCTTGCTGCAAGCAGGCCGCAGCAACCGCTTGGTGTCCACTGGCCGAGCTTCACGATCTATGAGATGGAAGGAGCATACTGAGATCCTGTTGTTGGCAGCAACGTGGGGGTTGAAAGGCAAAAACTTCTCCTCGGACACTTGTTGAGAGTCAGTGAGACCCAACAGAATTTGGGAGGGTGGCCAGATCCGTGACATCCACAATCTCGGTCGGTTTGATGAAGCAAGTCCAAAAGATGTCGGCAGATCGAACAAGTTCGTCGGATGCGACAGAAGCAACTCCCATCAGTGCCATGTTCAACCGAAACCCGCAACCCATCGTGCCATCCTCGCCGAAGCCGTCAAGGGCAATCTCAATGGATGGGTAAATCACCAACGGACAGAGACCGCCCTTGCCGCCGGGACGTTTCAACAGTCGAATTCTGTGCAAGAAAGGGCCGCGGTCAACATCAACAGGTCCGAGTCGACGGGTGTCGCGTTGCGCAGTCTCATCTCCAGACTTCTCCCGCCTTCCGTCCCCGTCATGGAAGAGCTCTCAGCGCTTTCCGAGACACCTTCCGAGACATGCGGTCGGTCGAGGCTTTGGTAAGAGTGGGTACTTGCCATGGACGACTCGTTGGTCAGTTGTGTACTTTGTTCCTGTGCAAAAACCCTCAGCGACTTCCTCCAAGTAGGTTTCATACCCAGGTAAGTCTCAACTATGAACGCCTCCAGGACAGCTGTCTATCTGCTGGCGGTGATTTGGGAGAAAGTTGGATCTCGGTGTTGCGTGGCACGCTTGCAGACGCCAGTTAAGCTGACACATACATCCCCGCAGCAGTTTCCTCGAGAGAGCCGCTTCATCCCCTCCGACGTCTGCCCGCCACCGCGAAGAGACTATGAAAATACCACTTGACCGAGCAGTCCAGCCTACAGGGTCGACCTAATGACTGACCATGCACCAGCTACCATCGATTGATACAGAGTGTTCGAAAAACCTTCAACCGAAGTCTCGCGCAAACACCTTTCTGCTGTCCATACACAGGCGGTAAACGAGACAGGACGCTCTACATACGTGATCTGTGTGAACAATGGTGACACTCGCGGCTACACCTCAACGAGGCGAAGGTGACTGTTGAACTCTGGGTTTTTGATGGTGCTTGACGCTTTCAACAATCCGCAGTGTCGGTTCTTTTCTGCTTCGTCAGGTCATATACAGTAGAAGAGCTTTCGTGGATACTCGAGCTGAAGGAAGCGGCTAAGGAATTGCTAAGGTACCATGATCGCACCACAAACCCAAAAGCGTGTTTGCGCGGAGGCACCCAGCGTAACCGAAATACTATAATCCCGGGGTATCCGCGGTTTGGGCTTTGAAAGAACACCATGGGCTTCAAACCGATGAGGATTGCACAGACGCAACTTGGGCGCCTTGGTTCGGTCTTTCGGGGTGATTCGAGCAGTCCGCAAACATGGACGTGTCTGGGCTGTGGATGGCCCGAGATTATACAGAAAGTGCTGATAGCATCTGAGCTAGATGAAAAAAACATACATCGATTTGATAACTAAGTCGTCTTCCGCTCACATATAGCACATCTGAATGCTTACGTTGCCAAATGTTCCTGTCGGAAAGAGACAAACCATGTCAATGTCGCCTCCCTTTTAACAATCACCATGAGCGGGGTTTGAGTCGCAAAAAGTCAACCAGGCATGATCACCAGAAAGTCCAACGCGAGAAAAAAAAACCTCCCAAATGAGAAGGGCTATGTATTAAAAAAAATGGACCGTTGCGCAAAAAGAAGGTGGATGACTGCCAGAAAGAAAAAAAAAAAAAAAAAAAAAAAAAACACATACAACACCAGGGATTCGCTGGTCGTTACCGACCCAACTACTAGTCTGGCCCTCAGTGTTCTTATCTATGGGAGCGGGAAGGATAGGAAACGGGTCTTTTAATCACGTACCAGCTCCCTCTGGCGTGTGGCCTGGTTCGAGACCCTTGATCACGAGGAGACGGACGCGTGGACCATCCGGCTGACCAAAGTCCTTACCTACATGGTAGCCAGCTTCGACTCTCCAGACGGGACCGATGTCAAGAACTTTTGGGCACGCACAGTTCATGAGACAAAAGCAAAGAGCTCTGGCGGCATTGTGAGCCTGTCGGGGTGGCTGACTACGTTTTGTTGGTGGGGGGCTGGTGGCGAGAGAGTCCCGAGCTATACCGATGAACAGCTCTCGAAAATCTTGAGGCCCGGATATTGTCGCTTGACGCTAGAGGTGTCGAGTTTCCCATTATTGAGCGGAAGAGGGTGCCGCCGGGCGTAGTTACAGTCCCGGTCATTTTGCACCCGCATGTACCTAGCAATGCGATTTTTGTGGGCGGGTCGATGGGCATGCAGGTAATTGAGCAGGAAGACGACCAAACAGCGGCTCAACCTGCTTCGGGATGGTGGCTGCTGTCAGCCATTGAGGACCCAAGTATACCCCCCAAAGATCGCCCGAAGGACATTGGTACGTCCCTGGTTAGAGGTAGTGTTTGGTACTTTAGTCTATACCTTCGTAACCCGACACAATACATTACGCTGAACATCTCACGTTCAGAGCAAAGTTGGGACCGTCGCCAACCGTATAGCCGGCGACTTCGCTGGTCGGAGGGTGCTCAGGGAAATCACCATCGAAGAGGCGCTGTAGAACCATTGCAAAAACACCAAATCCAGCTATCCTTTAGTCTGCGTCCTTTGTCAACCCAAGCCCACAATGCCCATGTTCCAGAACAAATTACCGGGTTAGCCAACCTAAAAAAAGGCTCCGGAGGTATATTTACTGAAATACACGTGAGAATGATCGGAGGTACACGGGGAAGTCTTAGGATCTACTAGTTTTACGTCCATCATTATTCGCATTTCCGTAAGACTTTGCATCCATCTCACAGAGATGACCAAGGGATTCCAATACACATATACAATATCAGTCACATACGCTTCACTAAGACTTTCTAGCCAAGTATATCTAATATGGATTAACAAACTGGTACCTATTCAGCTGCAATTTAGGGGGATTCCTCTTCTCGCAACCCCCAGCCTCGAGCATCTTGTGTATTTGCTCACTGGCTTATCTATGGGAGAGCGGACGGGATCCCGAGTTCTCCAGTGGGTATGGTCGTATGTACTAATCAAGCGCAAAGAACCAACCTATATCAGTTTGATCCATTCAGCTGGGTGCAAAAGTCTTGCTACTCCCGTTGGAGGCTGAAAACCACACGTTGAACAACTTGTCATTGGGAGTTGACTATCTTTTCCGATCACACCGGCATGATTTTCCGCTGTCCTAAACATGGAGAGCAAGGTAGGTAAAGAAAAACTGGGATTTAGCTAAACTTAGCGCAATACCTTGCAGAATGAGACATGCGATGTTAATATAACACATTGCCCCTCAGTAATTTCCACTGCAGATACTAGCATTTCATAATCAACGAACAAAGAACTCTTTTCACCAACCATGTACTCGTCCGGGCTGGAGCAATCATATCTTCCATCATCGCAATGCAAATATTTTCAAATACAGATATACTGCATGTGAACTCCAAGACCAGGTTAATTGGCAACCCACCTAGCCACCAAGCCACCATCAACATCCCGTCATGTTACTTCTCAAACTTCTTAACCGCCTTCTCCAACTTCCCCTTGGCCGTTTCATCCTTCAAAAGCAGCCTGTACCACTTCTTAAGCATAACCATGTACCCAGCAAACTCCTTCCAATTGTTCACCGGCAATCCCTTAATCTGCGGTGGTCTCATTGCAGCAGCATCCCCACTCTCCCTATCCTTCTCATCTTCATCCGCCTTCGCTTCGTCGGGAGTAGCCTCGAAAACAGCCCAAGCACTGTTATCTCCCGTCCTAAGTCCAAATCCTCCTTTACCCGCTCCCGAGATCGACCGAATCTCCACCTGCTTCAGCAGAATCGCATCGCCGGGCGTGACAATCGGCAACTGCTCTTTATAGCCTTTGTACATCTGCACTTCCACCACATGGTTGGGGGCGGTGGAAGGGTCGGTGATGTTGAAACTCATCATGTACTCCCTCGGTCCGCCTTTGGCGCGAGTAGGGTTGGTCGGGGTGGAGGAGACGATGGCGAGGATGTCGACGTTTTGGCCAAGGTGGTTGCGGATGGATTTTAGGGTTAGACAGTTGGCAAATTGAGGTTCCGAACGTAAACGGCGGGAGAGATCCAATTTAAGGACTGCCGGGTCGTTGCTTAGAGGAGGTCCATTCGCTGTGTTGTCGTCGGGATGCGAGGTGGACTGCTGCGAGGCGGTCTCGGCGACCTCGACAGCGGCAGCAGAAGAGTTGAGGGATGAAGTGAAGCTGCGCCTGGAAGGCGAGGCTAGCGCGGCGGCAGTACTGGTGACTCCGCCGTTTTCTTCGGTGGTGGCGCTCTTGGGGACGCTTCCGGAGCGGGCGCGGGTAATACGCGCGCTTGTGCGTAGAGGCTCGAGAGCTGGCTGTTGCTTTCTTCCGCGCTTAGCGGAAGCTGTCACGGCCGGTTTGGCGGGCTTAACGCTGGGGCCAGCATCTTTGTCACCGGCTGGTTGGGACTGGTCAGGCGTGACGGCCGTCTCGGATGACGCTCCCTTTTGCACTGTGGTTTCCTCGGAGGGCTCAGCAGTGGGAGTTGCCTGCTTTGACTCGTCTGCCTCCTCGAAACCGTGTTGGGAAATCGACTGCAGTTGAGTACCGGCATCCGTCTCCTCGGCTTGATCCTCAACGAGGCCCTGAGTCTGCTCTTCAGAGACCTCCTCAACCACTATCAGGGAAACTTCATCTTGGGTCTCAACACCCTCCTCCGTAGTGGCTACTTGAGGTTCTGTTGTGGCCGTCTCAGTTTCTTCAATGATTTCAACTTCAGTGACAACCTCTGTGGACTCCTCGATCACTGTGTCAGCAGCGACCTGAGCCTCCTCCGGCTGCGAGGATCCGGTCACTTTCTGATCAAGCACACCGCTCTGGTTAGGTGTTGGAAGTGGCTTTTCGTGGACCGCTTCCTTTGCTGGTGAGGAAGACCCAACCAGCATAACTTCATCCTCTGCGACCTGGCTAGCAAAAGGCCGACTCGAGGGAGAGCTAGAGGGAAGAGCAGCCTGCTGAGGTGCGTGATCGACGACATCCACAGTCGCAGATAGGCTTGCTTGCGGTTGCTGGGATGCCGTAGTTTCCGTAACCGTGAGTTCTTGCTCGACAGTGACCTGGGTCTCCTCCTCCACCTCGACTATCATCTCGGCATCCTCCATGGCAGAATCCTGCCCAAGCGGTGCCCCGGTGATTTCAGTTTCGACCAACTCTTCGTGAGTGACTGACATGCTATCCGAGTCGACTTCGATGGTCTCGCTCGTCATTTCGACTTCAACTGCCTGTGACACCTGGCCTTCCTGGGCATGGATTTCGGGCCTAGGAGTCGCCGCGTCCGCCATCTCCACGTCCTCATCGTCACTATCTCTCATTTCCTCATCCGAGTCAACTTGAATAGGTCTGGGGGTATCTTGCGACATAACGGAGACGTGTTCGACATCACTGACTTCCATCATGCTGGCTTCTCTGGATGCACGGACCATGTCTTCGATGAGCTGATGCTGGATTGCTTCCATTTCATCAGCCTCCTCCACACGAGGTGTTCTGTCCCCTTCATCTGCAGGGGCAGTAATCGTAGGCAATGTCTGCACCTCAGTTTCGCGAGCGGTGTCGACATTGTTGGTCTTCAGTCGCTGCTCCTCCTCAACGGCTTCAGTCTCTTGCGCCGTCTCTTCAACAGCGACGGGCGACTTCGCCGGGGCCTGAGCTTCTCCCTGATCAGCTTGAGTCTTCTCTTCTTTGGTCTCATTGGCGGTTTCGGCGGTCTTATTGACACCGCCCTTCTCGGCTTTGACCTCTTGAACATCGTGTTCGGTGCCCTTGACCTCTAAAACTCCCTTATCGGTTTCCTTGACTTCCGCAACGACGTCCGTGGTCTCAACGGCGACAGCTTTTTCGTCGACATTTTCCCCTTCTTCCGCATTCTTCTCCTCGACCTTCTCTTCAACCTTCTGTTCAACCTCGATTTTCTTCTCCTCCTCAACCTCAAGAACGACATCTTCTTTATCGTCTTTTCCTACCACCTCAATGGCTTCCCCATCCCCGTCATCCTCGCTTTCGCTCTCAACTGGCTCGAAAGTATCATCATCCACCTGTTCCTCCTCATCCTCCTCATCTTCTTCCTCACTAGTCGTGTCAAGCAGGTCCACAAACTGCTGACTGCCATCCTGTTCTTCATCCTCCTCCGCAATTTCACTGTTCTCTTCCTCATCCTCGTCAAGTAACTCGTCGTCTTCTTCCAACTCGGACTCTTCCTCAGGTCGCTCAACGCTTTGTGCATCACTTGAGAACCCTTGGAATGTCTCGTCATTGGCTTCGGACTCAGATTTGTTTTCCTTTTGCTCTTCGAGCTGATCATCTTCCGCCTTGGGTACAGCCTCTTCACCGGATTTAGAGTCAGATTCGTGCTTATCGACTTGTGCTTCCGACTCAGCGTCGAGGGTCTTGGGCAGCTGAATGCTCTGGGCGAGACTTTCCACTTCACTGGTAGTGTCCTTAACATCAGCGAGGCTGGAACTTGGAATCACTTCAGCATCCGTGCCCGTAGCCGGTTCTGTATGGACGATTTCCATTGCGAACTCCGACGGCTTTGCGTCGTCTTTGGGCTGACGGTCACGGTCGTTCTTATCGACTTGGGATGGCTCATTCACGTGCCCGACCCATGGCTTTGCTTGATTCTCAGTAGGCTCATCCTTCACACCAGGTTGCTCAACAGTGGGTTCTTCCTTTTTGACGGGCGGAGATTTCTCAATTTGCCGAGGACTGGTGTCTTCGGTAGACATAGGTGCAGGCTTAAGGGGAGATGAATGGCGAATGCTGAGTTGTCGAGCCATCATAGGTCTGCTCGTAGGGAGAGCTGGTTGAGGTGGTAGAGGAGGATCATCATCTTCGTCCTCCGAATCTGACAACAAGCTTATAACGACTGGATCCGCCGGTGCGGCGGCAGCTGGTGCACGCCTGGGGGGATGCTGACCGAGGTCATGATCCTCGGACTCGTACTCATCCTCATCGTCATACTGGGAGCGCTCTGCCTCCCAGTCCTCGGCATAGTCGTCCGTTTCCTCGTCTTCATCTTCATTGTAGACGTCACCCTCGCCATATCGCTCCGCAACCTCCAGCTCAACCTCATCATCATCTTGACTGATTCCCTCGTCATCACTTTCGGGCTTGTTGTATACGCGTTGATCGTAATCGCCTTTTTCGACTTCCTCTCCATATTCGTCGTATTCGACATCGTTGTCAACACCGATGTCATCTTCATCGGCCTCGTTAAGCTCCTCGTTCTCCACAAGGTCCTCGAATTCAGATCTCTCTGCATCTTGTTCAGATTCTGCTTGTGACTCCGGCTCTTCAAAACCAACAGGCCCTTCGTTGCCCGTGCCGTAGCTCCTGAAGCCTTCCGGAACTTGATCTGGACGAGTCGGGTCGGCATGCAAGGAAGGATCCTCGATGACAGCTGGAATACCCTCATTGAGAGCATCGGCGCCAAAGTGACCACCCTCGATTGGGTTGTATTGCGGTGCCTGAGTTGCCATCTCCCACTGGCCTCGCTCAAAACTCTCCGTACCTGTTGGCCCTGGTACTAGGTTATAATCCTGGCCATGTTGCAGTTCGGGGTTGCTCTGAGCAATGTTCATGTACGACTCCATGCCCTCGTACTTAGCGGGGACGGAATGGTCGAGGTAAGAGTCCGGATATGGTCCAGACTCTGGCGCAGCATGCATCTGTGGTTCTGGAACTCCTGACTGGGGAACCTGAGGTGTGTGGGAAAAACCAAACCTCACTTGGTCGGCGATTCCATAATCGGACTCAACAGGGACACTAGCCGGTGTGCCGAACATGGAAAGGCCAGATACCACGGGTTTAGTAGATCCAAATAAGGAGTTAGCTGCCGGATGGGCTTGGTTGTCGGTATGCTGGTATGGGTATGACTGATTCAAGGTTCCATTTGCCATACCAAGAATGTGGGAGGCGGCCTGGGCGACTTCTGTCTCCTGAAGCGTGGTGTCCTTTAATGTCTGCTGGTTTCCAAGATCTACCTTTCCCCAAGTGGCCGGGCGTGAAACTGCTTCCGGCTTTTCTGTTGGGCCTTGCTCGGATTCCGCTGGTGGAATGGGCGTCATCTCGGATTCAACCGTCTGTGAAGCTCCATCTGTCATTGTGGGTTTTGGCGCGGGCGTTTCTGCAACCGTATCCTCCTCCATGGCATCGTGATTCGGTGACTGTGGCTGGCTCACTTGGTCTTCATCGGACGCAGGTTCCGGCTCGGGACTCGGGGATTTACTAGAATATCTCCAGCCATTGCTCTTCCGCGCGAAGCGTGATCGCTTGCGACCCTTGCCCTTGATGCCACCATCCTCCTCGAATATGTCCAGTCCGTCCTCGAAAAGGGAGCCGTATGAGATTCTAGCCCTCTTGATGAAAGCAGGCGATGGATATTCGTTCAAGGCAATATCTGGGACCTTGCGAATAGCCGATAGCGTGTCGATAACGGCCTCTTCAGGCTCATTCACGGTCTGCTCTAGGTGCTGTATCGCTGATGGTTCCGGTAGCTCGTTCGGCACCTCGGTTTGTGTGCTATCGACGTTGATGTGTTTCGGTTGGTCGGATCCGTTGAGCTTCACCTGAAGCACCAGCTTCTGGTTGAACTGCAACTGCCAGTCTACTCGAGCCCCAGGAATGCGCCCGGGTGACTCGTCCTTTGTCCACTCGACGCCATCGAGACTGAGCAGCACCTCATCGAAAGCTCCCAGTCCACAGTCGGCGACGGTCTTTGCGCTAGGTCCATGGAGCTGGACTCGCACTTGGCCCTTGGTTCGACGGAGGCGCACATCGGGTTCGGCAAGGAGGAAAGCGAGAGTATGGGTGACCCTGTTATACGGCCATGTGATGGTGACCTCGCCTCGGACACTTCGTGAATTCTGGTCGGGGAGTTCTGGGTCCAGTTGCGCAATTGGCGTCACAGTCCGCGACTCGAGAGCTACGGCGGATGCAACATCGATCGCATCGGCCGATGCCATTTTCGTGCGAGTCGAGTTGGCCGGGGCCAGAAATTAGTGATTATTGAAAAATAGAGAAAAAGGCAATTATGACATTCATTGAAGCCCGTCGCGAAGCCACTCAGCGCGAAGGGTGTGGCAGCAGTACAGCGTGCAGTACTGCGATCGGATAGGTAGGTAGGTGTAGGCAGGCAGATCTGACAGCTCAGCGCCGGGATCAGGGCAGTGACGGGCAGTGACGGGCAGTGACAGGGCCAGCAAGGTGCCTGAGACGAAAGATTGCTGAGATTGTCCAGATGGAATCAACCAAACAATGGACAAGTTGTAAGCAAAGATTTGTTTTCACATCCAGACGAGATGTTTAGTTGAAGCCTCCGCTAAAGGCAAAAAAGGGAGAGGAAATAGTGTGGATGGACGGGAGTATCCCGGTGAGGTGATGGCAGCTTCAAAGAGCTGAGCTCGGTGTTTGCTCCAGGGCAGTTGGTGATGCTTTATGAAAGCTTCCCCCAGGCGCCAAAAATATCGGTGCGACAGGGCAGTTGCGCGTGCCACAGCTCGGGCAGCTTGGACTTGCCGTTTGCATCTTCCGTCTGGAAAGGGAAGGCGGTGAAAGCCCAACCGACAAGCTCTCACTAACAATTTCCATCCCTTGGGCTTGGCGCTTGGAGCATGCTTCTTTCCTCTTGTCAGTCAACAATACAATCTCATGATCGCTTCATCCTCGGAATTCAAGACTGACCCCTTATTCTTCCTCTGTTGTCATATTACTACTCCAGACGTCATGGGCTCAACAGAACCGAAACGATTCGATGTCAAAAGGGTCGCAATCATTGGGGCTGGCCCCTCCGGTCTCGCTGCCGCCAAGTTCTTGATCGCCCAAAAAGTCTTCGAAGACATCGTCATCTTTGAACGGCAAGATGAAGTGGGAGGGGCCTGGT
Source organism: Sordaria macrospora (assembly GCF_033870435.1). Classification (NCBI taxonomy): domain Eukaryota; kingdom Fungi; phylum Ascomycota; class Sordariomycetes; order Sordariales; family Sordariaceae; genus Sordaria; species Sordaria macrospora. The sequence continues at coordinate 3,908,022 of NC_089372.1, read as the reverse complement.
ACTACAGCAAGGAACCGACACACACCTTACATGTGCCTCAAGTGAGCGCCTACTGCCCTCCCGACCCTCCTCTTCATCCCGAAGGCAAGCCTCCAGTCTTCCCTTCGCCCATGTACGAGGTCTTGCACACCAACATCCCGCGCCATCTGATGCAGTTTTCGGACAAACCGTTCCCGGAAGACTCGCTCATATTCCCGTCCCGTGAGCTTGTGCAAGAGTATGTGGTGGACTATGCCAAAGACATCCGGCATCTTATCAGGTTCTCAACTCTGGTTCAAGATGTCCGTCTCAGGCAGGACAGTGACGGCCGGGATCAGTGGGATGTGGATGCGCTCACTTTGGAAACGGGCGAGGTTACCACCGCGACCTATGATGCCGTCGTCGTGGCTTCGGGTCATTATTATACCACATTTATCCCCGATATCAAGAACATCGCCGAGTTTCATAAGGCACATCCGAATGTCATCACTCACTCCAAGCTGTACCGGACTCCCGAGCCCTTTGCAAACAAGAAGGTGATTGTTGTTGGCAACTCAGCATCAGGCATTGACGTCGCGGCTCAGATCAGCCGCGTTAGCAAGCAGCCACTGCTTATGTCGGTTCATTCCGCTACACCACCGGCTCACTTGGAATGGATTGGCGGAGAAGAGGTCCCGGTCATTGAAGAGTTTTTGGTGGAGGAACGGGGTGTGAGGCTCGAGGGTGGACGGGTCGAAAAGGATATCGATGCTATCGTTTGCGCAACCGGCTACCTCTTCACCTTCCCTTTCCTCAAATCGCTACAGCCCCCGTTGGTAAACGACGGGCGACGCGTGTATGGTCTGTACAGAGACCTGATTCACATTGATCACCCAACACTAGTATTTCCTGGGCTTCCCATCAAGGTCGTCCCCTTCCCCTTTACAGAAAGTCAGGCGGCGATTTTCTCCAGGGCATGGGCGAATTTGCTACCGCTTCCTTCAGTCGAAGAAATGAAGAAGTGGGAAGATGAAGAAGCAGAGAAAAGGGGCCATGCTTTCCACGTTTGGCCCAAACTTGGCGATGCCAACTTTATCAACGAGGTCCATGACTGGATCCTAAAGTCAGGCACAGAAGGGAAGGAGCCTCCTTATTGGAATGATGAGCTGGTGTGGCAAAGAGGAATCTTCTTCAAGGCGAAGCTGCAATTTGAGATTGATGGCCAGAAAGCCAAGTCTCTCGAAGAGCTCGGTTTCAAGTATGAGCCTGAAGAGAAAGAGTCCGAGAAGAAGACGACGACGCCAACAGAGACTCTGCTGTGATTCGAACTCGATGTGACTGGTTCGGTGAGGCTTGAATAGGAAGGCTTCTGGAAGTCCCATGTCAGCGAATGAGACACGCAGTGCCACCTGCCAAAAGCCTCGGGTGCGTGGCATTTGAGACAAGTGGAAGAAAGCTCCGGAGTCGACAGGGCGTTCGTGTAAGACAAGCAACGGCTTTGATAAGTGCCACAAAAGACGACAGTTCGTCGCTTAAGCACGAACACCACCAATGATAAGAATCATTGGATAGTGCTACAACATCTTTTACACCATCGGGAGGCGCGCTCAATTGTCAAAGAAATAAAGAGAGAACAACCACTTCGGAAGGTGGACTATTTCCGGGGAATCGGCACGATCCTCAGCCAAAAAGGCGGACAGGGGGGACACGGCGGGGCCTTGGCTTTTCTGGGGATGGAGGAAGCAGGGGGAAGCCATCCTTCGTCCTGGACAGTGGACAGTGGACAACGAATTGATAACGTAACCGCCAAAGGGCTTGCTTCGCACTATCTGACTGGTTGTTACTGGCCAACAACTCTGATATGGCTCTCCCACCGTGACCGTGAAGGTTTGTAATCAACTATCCTTTTTCCTTGAACGTACCCCCCAGAGTCGGATCTATGATCCCTTCATAAACTGTTTCTTATCCCCGAACATCAACCCATCTTCCTGGAGAAAAGGTCAAAGCTTTGAGAATCCAAATGTCGAGGATAATCCCCATTATTCCTGACTCATCGTCAAGTCTGACCATGTCTGAGAGCTCAGTGGCTTATCGTGATGGTCCCCAACTCGGTGCCGACGGCAAGCCGTTGCCGCTCGATTTCACCCATCATCTCTCCGAAGTGACAAAGCGTCGCCAGGCGAGCTTGATAAAAAAATACTATCGATTCTTTCAGATTCCCGGAATCAAGAATCTTGCTGGCGGTTTGTCCTTTTTTTTTTCACTTTGTCACTCTTTTCCTCACTTTTGACAACTTTGGGACACACTTTCCAACCAAACACCACCACACAACACTCATCACAAACCGTCTTTATAAGAAAACTAACACCAAGATAAGGTCTCCCCAACACCAAATTCTTCCCCTTCGAGACTCTTGAAGCTCAAAGCGCCAAGCCCGAGAGATGGCAACCCACGCCGAACCACCCAGGCGACAAGGATAGCAACAAAAAAGACCCGGCCGCCGCCGAGCCCGCTCACATCACCGTCCCCACGGTCTCCGGTGAGGCCAACCCGATGAAGAAGGTCGACGTCGCCACTGCGCTCCAATACGGCCAGGCAAACGGCTACCCTCCCCTCCTCGACTGGGTCTGCAAGTTCACCCGCGACCACCTCCACCCGGATGCGCCCTACAGCGGCGGGCCCGACGTGATCCTCACGTGCGGCTCGACTGACGGCTTCGCCAAGACGCTGGAGATGTTCGTCAACCCGTGGATCGACGGTCTGAACGACCCGCGGGAGCGGCCGGGGTTGTTGTGCGAGACGTTTGTCTATGGCAACATCCTCAGCCAGGCGGAGCCGAAGGGCGTGCAGATCGTGCCGGTCAAGGCGGATGCGAAGGGTATGTTGGCTACCGGGCCCGGTGGGCTGGAGGATGTTTTGAAGAATTGGGATGTGACCAAGGGGAGGAGGCCGCATTTGATGTATACTGTTACGTGAGTATCCTCTTTTTACCCCCAAGAGCCTTTAGCAGGCACGACTGGAGACTAACACACCAAAAAACAGCCTCGGCCACAACCCAACCGGCTTCGTCATCCCCATCTCCCGCCGCAAGGAAATCTACGCCATCTGCAGCCGCTACGACGTGATCATCGTCGAGGACGAGCCCTACTGGTACCTGCAATTTCCTTCCGCCACGGCCGCTAACCTGGCCAAGACCGGCACTGTCAAACAACAAACCCAATCCGCTGAACCTGAAGTCACCAAGCGCACCGTGTCAACAGGCTATTCCTTCCTCGACTCCCTCACGCCCTCGTACATCTCCATTGACGTCGACGGCCGCGTCGTCCGCCTCGACACTTTTTCCAAAACCATCGCCCCCGGCTGCCGTCTCGGTTGGATCACCGCCCAGCCCGCGCTCATCGACCGGCTCACCCGCATCGCCGAGACTTCTACTCAGCAACCTTCGGGCTTCGTGCAAAGTCTGGTGGCGGAGTTGGTGATGGGTCCGCAACCTGAAGCTTCCCTCTCTTCTTCGTCCTCTCCCTCCTCTTCCACCACCTCCACCCCTTCTTCCACCTCCTCCTGGAGCCTCTTCCGCTCCTCCTCCTCTACCACCCCCGCCGCCCAACCCAAGCCATCCAAAGAAACCCCCTCCTCACCAGGCGAAGGCTGGCAAATGACCGGCTGGATCCGCTGGCTCGAAGGTCTCCGGGGAATGTACGAGCGGCGCATGAACAGGATGTGCACGATCCTCGACACTGGGTCTTCCTTAATCTCCTCCAATACCCGTTTGCGCGCTACCAATTCTACTTCTGGCACACCAGGCGACTGGGACGTGATCACCACCACTCCGCTGTACACTTACTCGTGGCCGGAGGGTGGCATGTTTATCTGGTTGCGGATGCACTTTGATACGCACCCGTTGTGGGAACACCCCCTCTTCTTCGCCAGAAATGGGGAGAGGGAAAAAACAAAGGTAATAGACGGCCCGACGCTCTCCCTAGCGCTGATGCTCTTCCTGACACTCAAGCCGCACCTGGTGCTGGTGAGCGGCGGGAACATGTTCAGCGCGACGCCGGAGATCAGCAAGGAGATCGGGTGGCAGTATTTCCGGCTGTGTTTTGCGGCGGTGAGCGAGGAGGACGTGGATGCTGGCGCGCAGAGGTTCGTGGATGGCGTGCGGGCGTTTTGGAAGATTACGGATGCGAGGGTGATCGAGAAGTTGGTGGAGAAGCTGGGGGACGATTTGGATGCGTCTGGGGGTGAGGCGCTGAATCTGATGAAGGTGATGGGACAGGCTGGGGCGGCGGAGGGGATGAATAACCTTGGGGGTTGGTTGGGGTGCTAGTTATGTCTAGAGATGAGATTTAGAGGGTATAGTTGTGATGAAGGAGACAATGCGTATATGATTTACGATAAATGGGATATAATGTGTAACGGATTTTGAACAAGATTTCAAGTTGCACGACTTAATAAGCAATACGGACACCAAACTGATGTATGTCGCGAATGCAAGCATGGTACCTGTTGCATTTCACTGCCTACCTACGTAAAGGTGAAAGATTGTCATGATCACACCAAAGGACGTAGCATGCAAACAAATGGGGTATTGAATCTACAAGGTCACTCGCTCAAGTACCGAGATTTTGGTGAACAAAGAAAAGGAAATTTGGTTCGGTTTCAGAATTCATTGATGTGTATATTGTGAACACATGCCTAATCCATGACGCCGAATTCGCACCCACAGCTTCCTGCCATCCATTTTCCCATCAAGGCCAAATTTACTCCTGGAGGAGGGTCTTGAAGGTGGCGGGAACGCGCTGGGGCTTGCCCTCCTCCTTGATCTCGCCGAGCTTCTCCTTGGCGAAGGTAGCGGCGTAGGGGTTGAGGCGGAGGAGAACCTGCTTGTTGCGGAGAGGGTTCTTCTTCTGGACGTTGACGCGCTTGGTCTTGGCCTCGCCCTTGGGGGCACGGAGGACGGACTGAATCTCAGAAGAGTTGATGAGGCGGGTAAGGTCGGCCTGGGCGACAACGTTGACGGGAAGCTGGAAGCCCTTCTTGGACTCGTAGACGGCATCAAGCTCCTTGATGGCGGCAGAGGTCCAGACGATGAAGCGGCCGAGGTGGCCACCGGGGGCGAGCTGGAGGAGGTTGAGGGCATCGACGGGGGAGGTCTCAACACCGGCGATGTTGCGGAAGCCCTGGACGAGGTCCTTGCCGTCGGTCTCGGCGGAGTAGACGACGAGGGGACCGCGACGCTGGCGGTGGCGGCGGCCACGGAGCTTGCCCTTACCGGCGCGGAGCTTCTTGGAGGCCTTGGCCTTCTCGACATCGGCACCAGCACCAACAGCCTTGAGGAGGGCAAGGGCGTTGGCGGTCTTGTTGGCACCGGAGAAAGCAGCGGAGTCAATAACGAGGGGAACCTCGGGGACGGAGGAGACCTGGTGACCGCGGGCCATCAAGAGAGGAGCGGCAGCGGAGGCAGCAAGGGCAGAGGCAGTAGCGAAACGCCTAGACAAATGTTAGCCATGATTGTTTTTCCCCTTGTTGATATCTTGATAGCACGTACTTCTGGCCCTGGTTGACCTTGACGTGCCACTTGCGCCAGATCTTGGTGGGGGCGAACATGCGACCGGAACGGCACATGTTACCGAAAGCGGCCTGACCGGCGCGGTGAGTACCACCACCGGAGACACGGGGGATACGGGCAACAGCGCGACCTGTGTTGAGAATCACGGTCAGCTCAAAGTGTTCCTCCACATCGTGTTGCAGAATTTGCCCGTCGAAAAGAATTCCCCTAAGTCGCGGTTTTCGTGATCGTTTTCGTGATATCGAGTTCTTCGCCCAATCAAAAAAATCTCGAATCCCTTCCATCGATCATCGTTCCGTTTTTCCGACCTCGGTTCAATTTCCTTTCGTGTAATTCCAAAATCGCGTGCTGGGTGTTCACTAACCAGTGCCCCAAGACTCAGCGGAGGTCTGGTGACCAGCCTTCTCGGAGACGGAGTAGGGCTGGCGCTTGTTCTTGGCCATGCCGGTGTGGACGTGCTTGACGATATCCGGGCGGATGGGAGCGCCGAAGACCTTGGGGAGGACCTCGGTGGCGCCGGTGGCCTTGCCATCGGCGCCGATGATGGTGACGGTAGGTCTGGAGGCCATTGTGTCCGCTGTTGTTTCGCGGAAAAAGGAAAAAGTTAGTTTTTTTTCTGGACTTTCCCTGCCTTCTCTTTCAAACAGCAATAATTTCTGCAAGAATCCGGCCTCGTCAAGGGGATCGTGAGGGCGCTTCTTCCAACCGTACGTACCTGTATCTGTGCTCCTGACAGGAAGTTGGGGGATGCGAAAAAAGATCAAGATCCGGCGGAGACCCAATTGAAATTTTGGATATTTCGCTGTCGAAAGTGCGCGCGTGGGGCCAGCCTGGGGCGCTCCTGGCAGACCCTAACAGCCGCTAGCCCCAAATACGGGAAGAAGGTAGCTCTTTTGCAGCTGGCCGACCCCGCGGCAGCTGGTGAGACTGGGGTTGTGGGCCCGTGCAACATGGCATTTCTTGGCATTTGGACATCGCCAAATGCAGCTCTCCAGGTTCCAACGTCATCAACCACCTCACGCTGAACTCGACAAGGTGGACGATGTTTGGGAATACATTCGAGGGGAATTTCAATGATGATGCTGGAGCTGCAGCCAGTCATGACTCTTTTTTCTCATGGGGAATGATATCTTGACACGATGAAACGAAGCTACAACGCGGGTCACTCAGCACCTTATCGAAGATCCTATCTGACAACATCACAGCAAGGAGCTCGCGTCGTGCGCCGAGGTCATGAAGAAGGCAAAGCTCACAACTCACACCTCTTCTGTTACCAAAGAAACACCGAGCTTCACTATCTTCATGCCCACCCGACCTGAACTCGCAGTCAAGTTCATCCACCAAAACAACCCTCGGATTCAGTATCATGCATTCCCCGATGACTCCCCGGACACGGCCCCGTGCACGTCGATCCTGACGAAACCGGATTCTTGATATTCGAGCACAGTGTCTTGATACCTCCACCCTTCAACGGCTTGATATCGATACCCGAGAACTTGAGGTTATCACACGGCGCGGCGGTGCTGCAATGGAGGCCGGCAACTACATTATATCGAGCCGTTCCCGTGATGTTCTTCCAGCGGATATCGGTGATGGGGATGCGGGAGGAGTCGCAGTTTGAGTACGAGTTTTTTCGTGTGTTATTGTCGGTGAGCAGTTAGGCCTCATGTCTGACTTGGAGAGACTGGGATGAAAACGGAAGGGATGTGGTCAGGCACGTACAGATACAAAAGGTAACGTATACAGGTTGGTTGACATTCCCGAAGTGGATGTTGCGAAAGGTGACGCTTCGCACATATCCACGGCCTGGGTAAGTCTTGATCGAAGCGGCGTTGCTGCTATCGTTGAGCTCGACGTTCTCAAAGACGGCGTTTCGACGTAGTCTGGCTGGTTGGCGTTGCTTCCTATGCCGCCGCCGCTGCTGCTGTTGTACAGCAAAGGTTCAAAGTACGCCACCGCCGCCCTTTGAGGAGGGCGCCGGACGTGGGAAATGATTCAGCGCACCAGGAGAGCCAGGAGCAGGATGGGCGTAGGGGTCGTCATCGTCTTCCCATACCGATGATGACGACGGGCCAATGTCATCAATGTCTCGCTTTGATGGAGGAGGTGTGGGATCAACAACGATGATACTCTTTACGGTAGCGGCGGCTTGGGCTTGGGTGGATGTGACGATGGAGGTTGAGCCTTCCTTGACTACTGGTACAGCGGCTGAGGTGATGATGATGATGGTAAGGAAGAGTGCAAGAGATAGGTAGAGGTAGGTTGAAGTTGAGGTGGGAAAACGCATCTTGCTGTGTATGATTACGAGTGGCAAGGAACATGTCCCGTTGTTGGGTTCTTGGGAAGGTGGACAGGTTGAGTCTTGTATTTCAAAAGACTTTATTGCAATGTTTATCATGCCTGTACAGATCCTTTTTAACACCATGCCGTGGTGCCTTTGCTTCCATTTTACTTGGATGTTTGCAGAAGATTATTCCACACACCAGGAGGCTAGATATAAAGGTCTTTAGGCAACTGAGATACCAAGCTCTTAGGATGATGATTTGCCAAATATAATACTTCCACCAGTATCTTGCTGTTCGGCTAATGTGCCGTACCATGTCGCGAGCCGTCTCGCTTCAGCCGTGGAAAAATACAGGGTAGGTTATGGTAACCAGAACTCGTAATCAATCCGGGTTGCAGATTAAATGCCAGACAAGTAGGTACCGACACTTTCAGTTCTCATGAGCGCTTGAGGGTTTGACACATGCTTCTTGCTTTTATGCCCTTCAACACCTGTGTCTAACCTATCCTCTTTAACGCCTTTGCTAGGTTGACCCCAAGCTACCATGGAATCAGGAAAGTGGTATCATCCGGCAAATCTCGTTGTTACTTTTCCCCTCTCCCTCATCTGTATTCCATCAGTGCCATGTTACAGACCTCTGACATACTCACTCTCTACCGCATTTCCAACACACAATCTTCCCAGTACAAATGTTGTTGTCTACCCTTCTTTCTAAAACCCTAGCCTTGCCGCGGTAAACGATCCCCCTACCACCTAGACACAGGCGTCACTGGAGTCCCCATCCGTTCGATATATTTGCCCTCGAGGTAGCCATAATCATTAAGCCGGCATGCCTCGCGGAATTCTTCCCGCATCCGTTCGCTGGAGAGGTGACAAGAGGCTATCGGCTTGGACACAAGTCTGTCGGGGAGGAAGTTCCAAGGGATGTCGCTCCTAGTATCGTTGGCGTCAAGCATGGGCTTGACCACTTCCCTGTAGCATTCCTCGCACACCGTAAAATCCGGAAGAAATTGCATGACATGCCAATATGCGTTTACAAGCGCCTGATCTTGTGGGCACGGCGGGCATTCCTTGACTCTAGCGATTCGGCGAAGCCCGCTCGCGAGCACACGAATGTCGGGTTCGGTTTGGTGGCTGAGTGCGATATCCGAAGTCGTCTCCAAAAGGTCCCAATAGTCCATAAAACGCTTCCTTCCAGGTGCGTAGTGAAGTTGACAATATGCTGTGAATGGCTCTAAGCTCATTGGATATAGCGTATTGACCAGGTTCGGTAACACTGCCTCCAACATCTTCGCGCAGCCCACGCAGACTTCAAAGTGAGGCACATATTCTCGTTTATACGGATCCCACATCCCGTGCCATATGCGAGATTTCTCTTGAGGTCCACTACAGGGCGGATTGAGCCCTGAAATTGCAGCTACGTTTCGCACCAGTTGCAAATCTGGCAAGCGCTGCTTGAGTGTCATGAGATATGCCATGCGGTACCAGAATGAGGAGCCAATGTCGCACACAACGTGCTTGTCGGGTCGCAAGGAGGTCGCAACGAACTCGTGCCTGAACGGGCTGTTCGCAAAAAGCTCTGAGTGACAATGAGGGCATACCAAAAAATTCTCGGCCCCGCGAAGAGTCCAGAAACGGTCTCCTGGGTTTCTGCTGTAAGGTAAACCAGGAACAGTCCAAGGACAGGTGGGGAGAGGAGCTGAGAGTCCGTGTTCTACCTCCTCTGAATAAGTCCGGAAGGAGAGAATCGGTCTGGTGCCTGGAGCTCTACGGCCCGCTGGCTCGAATGGATTCGGGTCCCAGAAAGACGCTGATGGCCTGGTACTGACAAGTTCTTGCCGAGTAAGAGATGGGGATGCCAATGGTGAAGAGACTTTTGCAAGCGCCATATTCCCATGTGAAGGAAGATGACCGGACACAGACAAGATTGGAGAGCTGTTGGAATAGGGGTTTGTGCCCATAGTCCGTGAACGAGCTCGCCGCCTGGTCCTCGGGTTGCCCTCATCTTCCCTCCGCGGTGCCAGTCTACCGTTAGGGGGGGAAGAGGTCGAAGAGTAGGTGCCGGCCCTCCCCCTCCGGTAATCTCCTTCGGCCGAGAATGTGGCGCTTCTCGAGCTTCCTGGATCACTTGGTTCTGAAAACTGATCCTGCTGCCTTAGTGCAAGGGCGGAAGGATGAGGTACCATATCCTGGGACTCTGAACCCATATCCACTGCACCCAAACGATGTCTAAGGGCCATCAGTGAGGCGTCTTCTTCGACCACAGGGCGAAACGGCTGGGGCTGTTCCTGGTGGTCTAAATGGTGGTAACGAGGATCGTCATCGATTGGGTATTCTCTGCGGTCACGAGGGGCAGCCATAGAGTTGCGTCGCCTCCTGTTAGTAGCAGCCTGACTTGGCATCCTCTTCCGTTCTGCACCTGAGGGATACGGTGGTGGGCTCTCTTTGCGGTTTTTCCTCGGCGGCGGAGACTTCCTAGTCAGATCGTGATCGAGGATGGCGTCTTCTTGTACCATGAACGCCATGGCGTCATCCGCCTCGTTATATCGGTACATCGATAGCGGAGCTATTCCAGGTCCTTCCAGCTCAAGGGATCTGGAGTCGATTCGTGGCACGTCAGGTGTTGAGGCCACACGGTCGTGGCGCGGTCGGCCTGGTGTTTGTGGAGGAGACAAGTGGTAGGCCTGCCTACTGTTTGACGGTGTGATTCGAGCACCATGTTTGGATTTTGAGCGACGATGGGAAAGCCCGTCCGCTGCTTGGTTCAAATCATAATACGCACGCTCCCTACCACCCGCCATTTCAGTGACGACGCTAGCAGGAAAGTCGCTTGCGCCTGGGTTCACATTGTCAGGAGAATCAGCGGTGATCTCAGAGTCGTGAAGTGGTCGATTTCGGGGTTTCCGACTGCTTGATCGCTTGATAGGAGAGTCCTTAGCATCATGGTCGACGGGCCGCTCTCTGTATCTCCGGCTACTCGATCGCTTGATGGAAGTATCCGCAGAGTCTTGGTCGTCTGGAGGAACCTCTGGGCGCCGACGGCTGCTTGCTCGCTTCAAGGACGCTTTCTTGGCGTCCTCTTCATCAGCATATGCTTCTGGGCGCCTGCGGCTGCTTGATCGTTTGATCCGGGCCGCTCTGTCATCCTCCTGATAGACAGGAGTCTTCTCTGGGCTTCGTCTGTCCTTCGGTGGTTCAATAAAAACGTCCTTGATGCCTGGCTCTTGAACGTGGGTATCCAACCGTGGCAGATCCTGGTGGCTCTTTCGCTTCCCGAGTTCCGATACCTTCTTCTCCTTTTGCTTGTCTCCGTCGTTGGTCTCATCGGAAGGAACAAGAACAAACTTTTTGCAGTCATTGGTCTCCTCTTTCTCGGGATTGGATGGTGTTGTCGCAACGATGCTGGGTGCTGGTTCGCCCTCTTTTCCAGCCCCTGGGCCCGTGACAACTACAAAGCGACGCTCTGGATTGTTTTCCAAAACCGGCTCCATGAGTATTTCCTGGTCAACCTCCCCGCGGTTGGGAGGTTCATCCTCATAAGAGCTAATGACCGACGGACTTCCATGTTCCTTGGCTAGAGACTCGGTCTCGTCTTCAACAGTAGGTGGAGGCAATCGCGGGATGCGTCTTCGTGTTTCCGAGGGCTTGTCAACATGAATATCCAGCTCAGAGAGTGGATCAGTACGACGGGGAGTTCGAGAGTAGCTTAGAGTCCAACAAAGATCAGCATATAACCCAGGTTGATGTTTGGGTGTCTGGACAGACTCACGGGTTCTGACTCTTTGAGCGCGAGGTCCTCCACGATCCCGTCTCGAGGAGCGCGCTAATAGCGTCCATCCCAACCATGATTGAGGGTTACCAAGTGTGTGATTGGGCCAATAGTTTGTGAATATATCTCATATCATGATACACCTGCGTGGTGTTTGGAGAATGTGCTGGTAATGAATTGCAGCACACGAGCGGCCTCGAGGGCTCCCAGAAGCAAGAAGAAGGGTTGAACACTTGGGAGGGCTTCTGCCGAATCAGTCGGTATTGGGCGAAGGAGACGCACGCGAACTGTAGCACAGCTTCTTTTTTCTGATTCGAAGGAGATACTCGTCTCTTGAAGTACACAGATGTTGCGATACAGTACCAGCGTCGAGCAACAGTGAGCAACAGTGATCAGCAGCGAGGACCAGTGATGGAAAGTAGACCGAGGGGTGGTGGGGGCGGTTCCGGATCTCGATGAGTCGATCCAGCTACTCTGTTTCTCTCTGATTCTTTCTTCAAAATCTTCCGCAGTTAACCTCGGGCTGCAGCATAAATTCAGGGACGGGTAGGATGGCCAATGGCGGGTGTTGGTATCTGACCTGAGGTAAAACGTGGACGTTGGCGTCAGGTGTTCAATCTGGTTGAGAGGCGCGGTATTGGAGCCAAATGCGTTTGTCCAGCTCTCTTGGAAGAATGGAAGGGATACACGGGTACAGTGAACTGAGAAGAAGGTGTGTGTCTTTTTTTTTTTCCTGTCACGGTCGGGGAGGAGACAGTGAGGGCTCGGTGTATAAGCCTCAGCTACTTCCTGTCACGAGGTGCTAAGTGAGTGAGGTTGTTGGGCCGGGCATGGCATGCTTGAAATCCCAAGGAAGGAATCACCGGAATGAGGGGTATTATTGTACGTACTCCGGTAAGCTCAAGGCACGAAACCGGTTGTTGACGCCTGGGGCCCATAGAGGTGGGTAGGGATAGTGGGAGGCCTGGCGCTTCGGACTATCTGATGAGGATTCTGGTGTGGTTACCAGATTGAGAGAGCGAAGAAAGGAGACACCTTGACATGATTGTCCGTGATAGGCATGGCATTTGTTGCTTCATTTTCAGACAAATTAAACCAGTTCTGTCGTTCTGGCCTTTTCTTCATGGTGTTTGTTTTTCTTGAAGAACACGAAGAAACAAACAGCGCCAACTGCCAATATGTTAGTGAGGTACTTTTAGTATGACAATAACCGCATTGGGGCAGCCAGATCTTCCGTCCCTTGGAGTCAGGCCCCGACTGTTCCTTCCAACAGCACGGGATGCGACATCAGAGGAACCAGAGTTGCGTTGGACTTCAACACCGTCCAACTGGAATAGCCCGACTTTAGGTAAACATTCAGCTTTTTCGGATGTGAATGTGAATCCCTCTTCCGGCCACCAATCTCTTCTGCTGTTATTGAGAGTTGACTTGACTTCGGATGGACCCTGGAAATCATGCCGGAATATCGGATGAACACCGTCTGAATGAATGAGTGAACCCCCGAGCAAGTTGCTCAAGAACTCGAGGAGCCATCTAGTACGACGTTCCAGAGCTAGTGGCGCTTTTTCTCGTCATTCGTCATGACCTCCAAGATCCATTTTCAAAAGAGGACCACCCTACCATGAAAGCGTCACTCGACTGGACTCTGGCGGGTTGTCTTGTGGAAGCCCAGATATGCAGCCATCTATCTGGTGTTACAAGCAGACGCTCATTTTCGGCGCTTCGGTAACATTCACGGTGTGTAGCCGAATTGACTTTAGAAATGTCTCCAAAGAAATTCTGAAGAGACCAACTTAACATATTGAAGAAGAGTTGAAGCGCTTCAGTTCTGGAAAACAGGACGAATCGTGCCCTAGTAGGTGCATATAATGGGGCTGTTTGTTCGGTTAAATGAATACGGGGACCTTGCGGACTGCCCCTGCTCCCTCGTTCTGGCTCCCCCACATCACGCCGTCAGGTATGTACGTACCTCCACTGTAGCTTCACTTTTGGGGAAACTCTTCCTCCCCTCTTCCTTCAGTTTGGCGGGACAGCGCCAGCAACCACACAACAAAAGCCCGCCGCCCCGGCGAACCAACCGCGCCAATGGATGTCCTCCGAACGGCATCAGCTCGCCGCACTTTCAAATGGCAAGCTTCCGGCATCCTGGCGAGGAACAGCTGGGTCTGCCGGTCATGCCGCAGCAGCCAGTTTGTCGCGCCCAAAGCTCCTCGACGAACCCTCGCGACATCGACACCGACATCGACAGCGACGAAGACGCCAGACAATAAGCCCTTCTATGTCACGACGCCAATATTCTACGTCAATGCCTGTACGTGAAGGACCAACCACCAGTGTTCGAGCTCGGGAGCATGCGACATGCTAAACACCCCTCGCAGCGCCACATGTCGGCCACATGTACTCCATGGTTCTGGCCGATGTGCTGAAGCGATGGCAGAAACTCAAGGGCAACCAGGCCATTCTGTGTACGGGGACCGACGAGCACGGAACGAAGGTGCAGCGCGCTGCCATGTCCAACGATATGGACCCGAAGCAGTTCTGCGACTTGAACTCGGCAAAGTTCCAGGAACTGGCTGCCGCATGCCTCATCGACCACGACCGATTCATCCGCACTACCGATCAAGACCATGTCGAGGCTGTCAAACACTTTTGGCTCTTACTGAAAGACAAGGGGCTTATCTACGAGGCCAAGCACGAGGGCTGGTACTGCGTCAGCGACGAGTGCTTCTACCCCGAGTCCCAACTTGAGAAGAGGCAGGACCCCTTCACGGGCGAGGTCTACGTGGCGTCCATTGAGTCTGGAAACAAGGTGGAGTGGATCGAGGAAAAGAACTACCATTTCCGCATGACCGCTCTGAAGGACCAGTTGCTTGAATTCTACAAGAACAACCCCGACTGGATCGTCCCTCATACTCGGATGAACCAGGTCGTGGACTGGGTTACAAACAACTTGGAAGATCTCTCGATTTCGAGACCTGTCTCTCGGTTGAGCTGGGGCATTCGCGTTCCTGATGACGAGAGCCAGACCATATACGTTTGGGTTGACGCCCTGATCAACTATCTTACCAAGGCTGGCTACCCCAACTGGCCTCCAGGACTGGAGCACGCAGGTGGCTGGCCAGCTGACGTTCATGTCATCGGCAAGGATATTCTTCGGTTCCACTGCATCTACTGGCCTGCTCTGCTTTTGGCTTTGGATCTTCCCTTGCCCAAGAGGATCCTAAGCCACGCCCACTGGACTATGGAGAAGAAGAAGATGTCCAAGTCGATCGGCAACGTCGTGAATCCGTTCTACGCCATGGAGCGGTTTGGCATCGACACCATGCGTTTCTACATGGTCCATAATGGCGGCATTTCCAACGACGCGGACTACAGCAATGGCTGGCTCACTGTCGAGTACAAGAAGCATCTGCAAAACGGAGTAGGAAACCTCAGCGCACGTGTAACAAGACCCAAGCAATGGAGCTTGCGCAGAGCAGTCCAGTCTTACAACGATGGAACCATGCGTCTCCAATCGACGGGGGAGCAGATTAACGATTCTTGCGTTGAACACCTTGCCCGGCTTGACAAGCTTGCCTCGACTGTCGATAATGAAATGCTACAGCTTAACCCTAGCCATGCCCTCCAAAAGATCATGGGACTCATTGGCGAGGTATGTTTCCTTTGCTCCATACACCGTGATTTAGTTACTAACCATTTTCACAGACCAACGCCTTCATCTCCAACGCGGAACCCTGGGTCGTAGTCAAGAAGCCTGATTCTGAGGCCTTGGTCGACCGGATTATTCTCACCGCAGGCGAAAGTCTCAGAATTGCCGGCATCCTCCTCCAGCCATTCATGCCTGAAAAGGCCGCCGAACTTCTTGATCTATTGGGAGTCGAGAACGACAAGAGGACGTTCTCTCATGCCAAGGTATTCATTGATGGTACATACGGCACTGCTTTCAGGACGTTCGGGAAGGAAGGCATTTTCCCTCCTCCTATGTTGGACGACATCATGGACATGAAACCCGACAGTGGTAAGAAGCACAGCTCCGGCAACAAGAAGGACAGGCCATTAGAAGTCTTGAAGCAAGATTTCTGATTTGGTTTTCAAACCCCAAATTGTGTGGCCTGTCGGTGTTCTTTTGCCGTATATGCCTGATCCAGTCTGGCCTCATTGCCCTCCGGATGTATTAATAGTCTGCCTCTTTGTAGCTCAAGATACCCTACTAGCTAGAACCCAGATGTACATATGAGGATGTTGTTAAATTGCATTCCATTTTTGTGTGTGTTTTTAAGTCAAGCAAGTTGCAATAAACTCTTCTTAGGGGGATCAAGCCAATAGAGCACTTGATCTTACCGCTATAACGGGGCTTGACAGACGTTACGAAATTTACACTTCAGATGGGTGGGTATCCTTACCTGAATTATGTTACTTTCAGTTCAAAACCCATCCGCACGATTCGTAGACTCATACAACCCAAAAACCTCATTTATCATATCAACCTGTCTCACGAAGCCAATCGCGAGGCATACCTACCAGTCATATCATAATGAAACTCAACGAATCTACCGGTAAACCCCCCCTCCCTCTTTTTTCCTTCGATTTTCCCCCTCGCATTCACTCTGACCCCGCCTTGCCTTTCACTCCTCGTCCTTCTCTACCACCCATACCACTCACCCATACCACCCATACCACCCATACCACCCATACATACATACCGTAGTGTAGTTCATGATGTGATGACAAAACCAATGCCGTTCGGTGCTAACCTGAACCTGAACCTACCTACCTAAATAGCCGTTTCAACAACAAGAGCTCTCCTCGTCCCCTACGAGAGCAGACATGTTCCTACCTATCACCAGTGGATGGAAGATCCGGTAAGTACGGTCATTCGGCCCCCCTTCCTCTTTCTCTTTCCTCACTGCATGAAAACACACAGACAGAAAAACTAACAAACAGTAACAAGGCAATCCAAGCAGCCACAGCCTCGGAACCTCTCACCCTCGAGGAAGAATACGAGAACCAGCAATCATGGCGGTCCTCCCATGATAAGCTAACTTTTATTATCTGCCAACCTGTTACTTCCGTCGTCACTTCCACTTCCACTTCCACCGCTCCAGTCACTCCCGTCACAACTTCTGAAGATTCAGCACCACCTGCTTCAGTACAAGCCGTAAAAGCAGGCAAAGTCGACTCCCCCTCGCAAATGATCGGCGACGTCAACTTGTTTCTGTACCCAAACGACGATGAAGAAGATGACGACGAGAATGACTGCTTCCAATGCATAGCCGAAGTAGACATCATGATAGCCTCCCCATCGCACCGCGGCAAAGGACTGGGAAAGGCGGTGGTGTCGGCGTTTTTGCAGTATATCGCGAGGAACCTGGAGGGGGTTTTGAGGGAGTATTATGTTGGTGAGATGCAGCAGGAGGAGCAGCAGCAGCAGGCCGGTACTTCCACTAAAAAGCCCAGACTGAGGATGCTCATGGCCAAGATCAACAAGGATAATAGCCAGAGCATTGCGCTTTTCAAGAGTCTGGGGTTTGAGCAGGAAGGGGAGGTCAACTACTTTGGGGAGGTCAAGATGATTTGGAGGGATTTGGGGGGGGTTGCGGGGATAAATGTGCCGGAGGGGTATAGGGAGGTTGTTTATGAACGGGGGGAATAAGTCAGGATGTTGAGAGAGGGCGACTGACTAAACTGGTTGAACTTGGGGATGAGTGGTAGAGGTGTCGATCAGCGACTGCAGAGAAGTGAACTTGGTTAAGGACGAAGACGAAAGCACTGGTTGATAGAAATATAAACAAAAATAAAAATAACAAAACCAATGAACGCCCCATATCGTGCTTTTTGTTACTTTCACCCATCCATCCATGACCCGTTCGTCTACCCTCAAACTCAAGCCCAAGTAACCTCCTTCCCATACTCCTCCTTATACTGCTGCAACACATCCACACTAACATGACTCCCTCCACAAACCACCATCACCACATTAAAGTTCCTCCACTCCTCCTCACTCAGTCCCTTCCCCAGGTACTTTCTCAAATCCCCGTTATACGCCGTCGCCAATGTCGCGCCACAGGCCACCTCCACCAACATGCGATGCTCGTCCGCAAATCTCACACTCGCCATGGCGGCCTCCGCATCCGTCACCGTCGCGCTCACCAGATTCTTCCCGCCGACTTGTTGCCTCCACTCCCACGTCTTGCGGGAAACCTGCAGCGCGCCCAAGCTAGCCGCAATACTGGTGATGGCCTTCATCTTGACCAGCTCGCCTGCTTGGACAGACTGGTTGAAGCTATCGGCTCCAACGGTCTCAATGGCCAAGACCCGCGGCTCTTTGCCGCCTCCTACTTCTTTACCCATCCCTCTCCCTCCCTTGTTGCGGGTAGGACCCCAAACCCCCTCCATGATTCCGTTCAACAACCCGCCTCCGCCGACGTTACACACCACGGCGTCGAGAAAGGCGCGATGCACCACCTTCATCTGCTCAGCGACTTCGTCCATCAGAGTGGCTGCTCCGGCCCAGATGTCTTCGTGGTCAAAGGGGGGCACGTAGACTTGCTTCACTTTTTCTCCGTCGCTGCTATCGGCGACGGCAGAAGCAGGCATGACTACTTCGCGGAGGTGCGTGTCGGCTTCAAACCACGAGCTACCATGGATCACAACTGAAGCACCTAGTTGGCGCAAACGACGGAGGACGGGCTCCCGAGCCGAGGTCGGCACGACGATGGTTGCTGGGCAGGCGAGCGTGTGGGCGGTGGTAGCGCAAGCGAGGCCGGCGTTGCCAGCGGAGGAGCAGAAGAAGTGGTTTTTCTGGGGGGTTTCCTCGGAAGAGGAGGAGAGGGTGGAGCGGAGCATCATGTTACCAATGCCGCTGTTTGGGGTATTAGTAACTGTTTAGTATTTGAGTGAGGTGGTGAGTTGGAGCATACCGAGACTTGAAAGACCCTGACGGCTGGACATTCTCGAGCTTGAGATAGATGTTGCAACCGGCGGTGTTGGATAGTTGGGCGGAATAGATGAGGGGGGTTTCAACCCAGGGCTTGGGAGGTTCCGAGGGAGAGGGGAATGCTACGGAGCCCATCTTTGGTGTTTGTTGATTTTTGGTGAACTGGAAGGAGGTTGTTGTTGTTTCTTGAGGGCTTGAAAGGGAAGTGTTTGTTAGTGATTCCTTGTAGATATTTATGATTGATTCCTTCTAGAAGCTCTTGGTAACAATGATGAAAGAGGAAAAGTTAAGTAGCCAAGAAGATAGGTCGAGTTTCGAAAATCCGGGGAAGCTGGAGGGCAAGATATATCCGTGTACCTGGGGTGTGGGTAGGGTATATCGACAACAATTTCTTCACCCTCTCACTTGGTCATCTTGATACGAACGGTTCCCATAGGTTCACTGCTCGATGGTGTTCTTCCCCATCTTTCTTGCTTCATTTGAACCCCGGACTTCGGCCGGTTGGCCAGCCGGGTGGCGGTCGTTGTTGGGCGTCTGTCCCTTGCCGCTTGGAGCTGCCGGTCCCATGATTTGTGTACTTGGTACCTGTTCCCCCCCTGGCCTGGACTCACCAAGACCTGTCACTTAACCCATGTGGCGGCTTCGATACGATCTTGAGGCTCATGGGCGTGTTGGGGGCGTGAAGCTAGAAAAAGACATTACGGAATGGAAAGAAACAAAAATACCTGTCAATTGATCGGTCAAGATCGAGTGTGACTGTGTGTCAAATATTCCCGGCCGGTATGCAACGACAGACAACGGCACTGGCTTTGAGGTCGGTCGGAGAACTTGGACTGGTCCTGTGATGATGTGTTATTACATAAAAATAAGCCAGAGAAGGTAGGTAGATCCCATGACCTACTGTAAATAAAATAATTTATTTTTTATTTATTTTTTTTTCACCGTCCCAACTGTTGTGGTTGACCCTTTGCTCTGTTGAGAGAAAATCTTCTCTTGTTGCTTTTTTCCCTATCGTCTTACACCATTAGCAGAAGGTGGATACACGGTTCCAGACCTTCCTATAGCGCGCTTAAGGGAAAAGATGGTTTCGTTGGGCTGGCCGAAAATGTTCACCAAGGATGCCTTTCTCCGGGGAAGGAGCCGGATCTGGCTAAAGTGCTTGTTTAATTGTATGGAAGAAAAAGACGGCGTTCTTGAATTGCATCTGTGTATCTCAGGCTGATGTTTGTTGCTTGGAAACAGTAAGGGCTTCCCCAGACGGCTCTAAAGTCTCTTTGTCAAAGGTCCGGATGATGCGGCATAGCTGTTTCTATTGCACAGTACCACAGGTACCGTGCCTTCCTGGAGGCCATGATAGCTGCCTCTTTCGGCGAGATAGAAGAGGAGAAGGAACAGGAAAGAATCGAGAACGACATGCCGAAGTTTGTCCATCTCGTCCATCAAGAGAAAGATCAACCCAGCCAGGCGGTATCATCACGTAACAAGGTAGGCGCCGATACGGTGAGATTACGCCCTTGAAATTCACTGATAGGGCGGGAAACACGCCCTTGTATGCCCATGGTGCAGACCCGACATGCAGTCATGCAGGTCCGTGAGAGAAAGTTGTCTTAGAGCCCCGATAAGGAAGCCCGGAATGCCTCTTTTATGCATTCACCCCGGTGCATTCTGTTTTGTTTTTAGCAATGAGCGGCTCGTACCGTCCGTTGTACCGATGAACCGATGTTAAACGTTTTTCTTTTCAACCGAGCGGCACGCCGCACGGCACTGCAGCGTTGGATGGGAGGTGGGTCCGAGACCGGAGATGTGGGTCGGTTGGGCTGGGCCTTCCTTTTTGGAACGTCCGACCTCCAACGTCGTTCATTCTTTTCTGGTGTTGACGAAGATGACGACTTCTGGTGAATGGGTGGGAATTCGATTCATGATTGACCGTTTCGGAATTACTGTTTGCGCACTTGTTAGCCCTCATCTGAATTTTGTTTGTACTATCAGACACCAGATGAATTCCCTACTGGGGAGTGTCGAACTTCGAAAGACGCCGCATCTCGACGATTGCGTGGAAGTCCGTCAGCTCCCGTCTTATCTTTGAAGACGTGATGGGAAGTCGCGATCCTGATGTCAGGTGTTTTGTTGCGTTGACTCCGGGGAAGGAATGAACGCGATCATGTCCAATGTGAAGGATTGATGGACGTGTCATTCCCAGGATCTGTGTCCTGCATCTCCCCCTTCCGAGTCTTCCCATTCTCCTCGTACCTGGACTCAACGTCGTCGAACACTACCAACACGTCCGGCTTGCTATTCAAGCAAAAAGCATTCAAGTGGAAGTATGAGTCCAGCTTGGTGAGCCGCCCGCTCATCGTCTGCTTTTGTTATGACACTAAACCTCTCCCCTTATCGCCAATATTTGTGTTGCTTTTCACTGAAGCATATCTCCGATGATGGTCCTCATTTGCTTTGTGTGTCTTCCCCATCGCATACACCTTCGAACTCATCTCTCAGGTTCCAGCCATGCTTCTCTGTGTTTCTTTCACAGTTTCTCAAATCATCTCACTTCAACCACCACTCTAGGGGCATGGGATGAATAGATGGCGAGTGCCCGGAAACCGAAAGGTTTCAAGAATAGATATACTTTGCCCAAGTCGAGTACAGTAGCACGTGTACCGAAATCTCTGTATGTTCAACTCCAGGATGGCATCCTTCGAGGTTGTTTGGTGGAGATTATCGCGACGATGTGGCAGGAGTGAAACGAGCAGGCCAGAGGTGTTCTGCGAGCTTTTCATTCCGTCATCCCATCTTTTTGTTTGGAATCAACACCAGCAACGGAAATGGTCATCTCTGCCTCCAGACCACATCCACTCAGCTCCATGACGGGACTGCGACTTGTGGCGAATTTTGCTGGAAAAGAGTATTTACTTCGTTCTCGCGGTCGTCGAGGAACTTTCTCCATGCATCAACAGGCCAGCTTCTCGGGTCCTTGCTTGCTTAGGTAGCAGCACTTGGACACGATCTTCAGTAACATCCCAAGACAGCTGGAATCCTGACACACACTGTTTTCTTGATACATCAAGGTACGTTCCATCTTCCTTCAGCTGGCCCTTCCTTTTGAACCAGTTACAACCTCAGCCATATCTCTCGTCGTCCTCACCTTTGGTATTGCTCCCGGTGGAAGGGGATCACGGTAATTCTCCTCTGGAAAGATAAGCTCGTGGACAGATATTGCATTCACAAAACTACCCATCTTCCCAAACTCGAGCGTCGTGTATCTTGCATGAAGCCATCTGGGCACGCTTGATCTCGTCAAGTCATCTGCGGGATAGGCTGTATCATTTACGGAACAGTCGCATCCATTGATATACCAAGCCCAAGTCACATTCTCCATACTGTGAACCTTCATGGGGCGTCATAGCAGACCTGCATTAGACCAGCTTCTGATTCAAATCACTAACTTGGATCCAGGTCTTGAAGGATTTCAAACCTTTGTGGTCAGCTAGAGATTGAAGGCCATTGGATCAATCCTCCCGGTGGCTTCATCTGTCCGGCCTGCAATCCGTTGATTAGTCGTTGCCTACGGCAACCAGGTTTTGCTCTTGTCTGGGTCAACACCATACGCATACGATCACGACCCGAAATTTTCCATTCACCACCAGTCCTTGTGGGGCAGCAGGCATTGAAACCTTTTTTTCTCGCTCTGCTATTCACTCCGCGGCACGGCAGCACCACAATTAATTGAGGTGTCCCTATAACACGGCAAGAACCTTCAGCCTACGGCCCAGCAAAGCCATCTCGTCGCACCTGGCCCTCTGTCATCAGGGGCAGCAACACATCATTATTGTTTTGCATCCTACCGTCGCCCCTTTTGCCGCACCGGCGTATTGTCATAGCATCGCCGACACCACCAGTGGTATCGACTTTCCACAAAGATCCCTGACTGGGAATGCCCTTTTCTCGAATTTCTTTTACAATCACCATCATCGACTTTCAACACGGATCATCTGACCCTACTGTCTTCAGCGAAAATGTCAGCCATGTCGAGCCTGGAACAAGAACGTAGCGACCGCGGACACCTGTCACAGCACAAGGTGTATGGATGGCTCGTCAACCAACAGCCTTTTATACAGGCCGGCGCCATGGCCAGTGTCGACTCACCAAGATCCATCCGGATGAGCCCAGCCCTATCAACAAGCACTCGGTCTAATATATTCCAAACACCACCTAGACACTCCCAACATCTCGATATGTTGCCACCTCTCAGACCTTCCAAACGCACCGCTTCCTACGGCGGACACCAAGAACAGGACCCCGAGATTGACGACACCTCGGACAAATTCCTTAGACGTAGCTTCACGCGCCTCCTCGAGGTGCGCTCGGCCAAGAGGCCCAGAATCAAACCTCCTCCGCCACCACCACAGCCCCGACAACAGCCAACAAACAGACGAACCCGCAACGGACAACCAACCCGTTCTTCTCGACAGGTGTTACGAACCTCAGCTGTGCCAGGAAATCTTGAGACTGCTGCACTTGACCAAGCCGCCGAAAAGCCTTTTCCGTTCCTCAAGCTTCCATATGAGATTCGTGAAAAGATTCTCCAGCACCTCCTTGTTTCCGACAAGCCAGTATACGTCAAGCGTCTTTGGACTGAACAGGTCCGTTCCACCCGCCGCAGTACCCGCGGACGAGGACACTGGGGTAATGGTATGAGCGAGCACACCATCGAAACGGCCATCTTGCGAACATCCCGTCAAATGCTGGCAGAGGGCAGCTCGCTTCTATACTCCCAGAATCAGTTTGTTTACCTGTTGCGAGATCCTGCCCATGCCAAAGTCGATTTCGCTTCCATGATTGAGGAGGTGCACAAGGAATCCTTGGAGGAAAGCTTGGGTCGTGGCAAGCGTAAGCGTAAAGCAGCCTCCCAGTTCAACTCTGGGACCTACGGCTTACACGAGATCAACATCGCCAAATACGGCCACTTGGTGCGGCACCTAAGCATTGAGCTCGAGCTGAATCGAACTGGCCAAGAGTACAGGGAACTAATGGAGCGGGCACTTGATGTCCTGGCCAGCTCCGACAGAAAGGGCACAAAAACCTTGCTTGCTGGCCAAGTGGTGAACGGGAAGACGCCGAAAATCTTCCTTCATACCTTAACCATCACTATATCACCGGAGAACGACCAGAACCGTCGCAGTTCCAGGAGCTCTCCTAATGGCAACCAAGAACCGACCTTTGCCTCGAGCGCTATCGAGCTGTTTGGTAGCCGATCACCAGTTATGCATGCCCTCTGCCGCATCGACACCCAGTTCTTGAGAGTCAACATGCATGTTGACGAAAGCGCTAATGAGGAGGAAGACGAATTCGCGGTCAGCCCAGAAACTGGAAAGCGTCATCTCGAGACGACCCTTGACCTGCGCTTCCTTTCGCGTCACCTCATAAAGCTTGAGCAGTCCGACAACAGTGGTTTGTTTTAGGTAAACGATCACTTGATGAAGGAACAGCGGGTCAAGCGGGGTGAAGAGGCCGAGGCAGCGCTCAGGTTTTTGAAGGAGCGCATGTACGCGGGATGCAGAGATCCGGACCAGGCCGTCGCAGATGGACTCTGGGAGAACCATACCGCTGCCGACATTCGTCGCAAAAACGAAAGAGCTGAATTCGAGGCCCGTATCGACGGCGTTGACCGGTCAGCCAGGGACGACGCTCATGGTGAGGACGACGATGAGGAAGAAGCATCCTCTGATGAAGAGGGCGATGAAGATGACAATGACGACGATGACTACGATAGTCGTTCAAAGAAGAGGAAACAGCCGGCTCGCGGCCGTGGACGGTATGAAGATTCTTTGCCGGTTTCTGTAAGACGTTTTGCTGATGTGTTGATTGCTTGCAGGTCTTGATTTTTTTGAGCTTTTCTGCCACAATTTTTTTCATGGGTTTTTGATTATCTCCCAGAATCACGTTGCCCATGAAAGAGGGCTTCCACCCGGGCTGAGGAACTAACACGGGGCATCTTATCTATCGGCAAAAAAGAGTCAGTATCATCACCTTGATCGGAGTTGAGGACTTGAGGTCCTGTTAGCTCCACAGCCGTGGACCATAACTTGGCCAGCGTAAGGAAATGGGAGAAAAGGCAAGGGAGGGATTTCGAGGCTGGGGAAAGGGAAAACATGAGTATCTACCAAAAGGGAGGAAACTGGTCATTAACGGGAGCGACTTACAGGTTCATCATTTTTCATGCACGAACGATCCTGAGACTATGGATCTCAGGTCGAGCATGACGCTTTTGCTCTTTCAGTGGAAAAAGACATCTTTATCGACGAGGACATTTTGTCACGTTTTGCACAAGGTATCCAAGTACAAGTTCACAGCAAGAAGGATAACTCGAGGATTCCAAAACAAGGGAAAGAAAAGGCAGGAGGGATGAGTGTTGCTTCTTATACTTACCAAAGGTCTGGTGGTCTATCGAGTTCCTTCAGAAGGAGTTGAGCAAGCAAGGAGTACGACAATACCACTCAGGCACACAATAACACCTTCAATAGCTCATTCGTCTAAGCCCGATGTATCAAGCAAGTTTGCATGACCTCCATAGCATTATCACGAGTTGCGTTGCGTTGATCTTAACATTGACACTTGAAGAAAAGTTCTCATCTTGTTCCAGATCGTGTCAAACAGATCATGAATCTAATGCAATGGTTCCCAGATACCTATGTACCAAACACCGATACCCATCACTCCCAAGTCCCAACCTCATCCGTAGGATAGTACCTCAAACAAAACAAAAGAACTCCCGTAGTTTTCTCTCTCCCTGTACCTAACCTAACTTAACTCCCAATGCTGCTCAAAGCAAAAGACAGCAGCAAAAAAAAAAAAAAAAAAAAGATGGATATAGCATCCCACCCACCACCCACCACCCGCTCACTCACCCATCCCAAATCAATAGATATCAACACCATCCATCACCATCCAACTACCGTCCTACTAGCTCTACTCAGCAACAACCCTCACCCTCTCCACATCCAACGTCTCTGTGTCCACCAACACTATCTCTCTAGTCTCAGAGAACGACGGCACGGCAATTAATCGGACCGCTTGGCCATTGGGCCCCTGGACCACTTTCGTGCCGAACTCGGGCTGGCAGCCGACAAAGAAGAGGTGGGGACAATCTTTGATTACGAAGGGCTCGTCTTCTTGGAAGGGGTAGGACCCTGTTTTTGTTTGTTTTGGTTAGTCGGCCGTTTGACGAGGTGGGTGGCCAAGAGGAAAGATGGAATGGAAGGAGGGAGTAGGCAGGGTAGGGGAAAACTATTCAGGGGGAGGAAACATGGAACGGAGATACGGGGAAAGGTAGGGGTCAAGGGTAAACAGAAAAAAAGGGAAAATAGACAGAAACTCACAGAGCGTATCCGGCGCCGTCGGCGCCACACACCTCCACCTGCACATGGCCTCCATCATGCCCAGTCTGTCTTCGCTCTCCACGTACTTGAACACATCATCGAGATTCTGGCCGCCCGTGCCCAAAACCCGCCACCCCTCAATCTCGCCCTCCCACGGGTTCGTCACGTTGTCGAACCACCCCGGCTCTTCCGCCTCTGGAACATCTCCGTCCTTGCCCACCCCGACTTTGGGCGGTGACATGTACGTCCGCGACTGCGGGAACATAGCCGGGTGGATTGGCTGTTGCGGGTAACTCGCGTTTGCCGGGTCGAGGGCGCCGGGGAGCAAAGTGACGGGCATGGTGGGGAGGAGTTCAAATAGAAAGTTGTCGAAGAGTTGGGACGGGATTGGGTTGTAGGAGCTGCTGTCGTAGCCATATTTCTTGTGTTGTGGCTGGAACTTGTTTTTAAGCGTCGAGGTGTCGTAGGCGGCGGCCTTGGTGGTCTCGTTGGCGGTGGTGGAGATGGAGTTGCCCGCTATGATGAGGCGGGTAATGTGCGAGAGCTCGTCGCGCTGCGTGGACGGGTCGAGAGCTTCGCCGAGCAGGTACTCGAGGAGCAGGTTGAGCTCCATGGCGTAGGAGGTGTCGGCGTTGGAGAACTCGAGGCCGGAGACGATGGCGATTTTCTTGGATGGTGGCTTGGATGGGTGTCCAGAGAAAGAGGCGTCCATCATTTCGACGTCTTCTGACTCTTCCTTTTTGCCTTTTGAGAGAGACCAGCGCTCGGGTTGCGGTGGTAGTTCGGCGAAGAGGAGATCGATTACTTCGAATTCGCCGTTGGTGTTCTCGGTACCCATAACGGCTACGATGCAGCCGGTCACCATAAAGTGGTCTTGCAGAGCGTTGCCGACGAGGCGGATACGGCCGGAGTCATCTTCGAGCATTATCGAGTCGTCGCCATTGCCGGAGTAGTAGTGACCGATCGAGGTGGGAGCGGAAATCCAGCGCTGGAGGCACCATGTTAGCCATCTGCTGTCCAGCCAGGGATATGTGCCAGAACCAAGGTATGATATACTCACATCCTTGGAAACGTCCTCGAGAATCGAAGGTTTCAGAGGCATGTCCATGTATACTGTTCCTGCTACCCAACATAGTTCTCCCTGGCGAACGTCTAGGACACGTTCAACCCTCTTGACCTTCTCACCACCAAGCACTGTTCCCTCCCAAGCGGCGCGGGCGGCTGCCTCGACGGCAGGTCTGATCTTCGTAAGACGTAGGAAGTAGATGTCGGCATATTGTTGTTGGTACGGACGGGTTTTCTCGAGCTTGAAGGTCTGAAGGGGCTTGTAGTTGGTGATCTGGCGTTGAAGAGCCTCGGGCGCATCATGGCCTCTTTCGTGGACTTTGTTAGCCTGTGATGGTCAGTTCAAGATGGATGATCCACTGTCACTCACGAGGGCTTCTGTAGCAGACCGCTACCGAGAACTTCGTCTAAGGTGACCATCGTATTGCCGATTCAGATGGCAGTTCGGAAATCAAGAGTGACAAAAGCAATTGGTGTCCTGGTGATGAACTGGGTCGGAAAGTAACTTCAAAGGACGAACTCGAACGACGCGCTTGACAATTTGGAGACGCGTAGCTCTCAGTGGGTTCAATTAAGCTAACGTGACAGGCACTTCAGCGCCGCTTCAGCACAGTGATCAGCCCCACACCGGTACCAGATCGCCCCGCTATAAAGTTTCGATAAGATAGCGAACGTGGGGTAGCTAGAACACTCCAGACCCCTGCGCTGCAAGGCTGGACAGAAAAAATTGGATGGAGTCTTTTCGATTTGACACCTCCATGGTGGCCTTGTGATGTCCCTGCTGCAAAGTAAACATCCACTCTTCTATTTTACAGAATTACAGTAATTCAAGCCAACCCGACTTTTACTTGTCCATTGACACTCCACGACCCTTCCCATCCAGACAACGGCAACTACACAACCCACATAATCTCACAGCACAGGCACAGGCACCACTGCCATGGACCACGCTACCGAATCAGGCGCCCAGGTCCGGGTGACCTTCACCACCCAGGAGGAGGACATCCAGCTCGATGAGAGCAAGCGCCAGCTCCTCGTCCCCGCCGACATTCGCCGTTATGGCCTCTCCCGTATTCTCAACTCCGAGTCCATGCTCGACACCAACTCGGTCCCCTTCGACTTCCTCGTCAACGGCAGCTTCCTGCGCGGCAGTCTCGAAGAGTACCTCAACGCTAACGGCCTCTCGCTCGAAACCAACCTCACCCTCCAGTACGTCCGCAGTTTGATCCCACCAACATACGAGGCCAGCTTCGAGCACGACGACTGGGTCAGCGCCGTCGACGTCCTCTCCGCCACCTCCCCCGCCGGCCGCTGGTCTGGCGACAACTTCCAGCGCGGCCAGGACCGCCTCCTCTCCGCCTCGTACGACGGTCTTCTCAGGATATGGGACGCCTCCGGAAATGTGATCGGCACCTCGCCCTCGGGCAGCCACGGCGGCCACACCGCCAGCATAAAAGCCGCCAAGTTCCTCTCCAGCACCCAGATCGCCTCGGCCGGCATGGACCGCACAGTTCGCGTATGGAAGTACACTGAGTCGGGCGAGTCGTACGAGCGCCGCGGCGAGCTGAAGCCGACGCTCGAGCTGTACGGACACACGTCGTCGATCGACTCGCTCGAGGTTGACGGCGCGTCCAAGCGCATCCTCACTGCCTCGGCCGACGGCTCCATCGGTTTCTGGACGACCTCCAAGGCGTCGGCGCCCGAAGTCTCGGACGCCTCGCTGCTCCCCGGCGCGCACACCTCCAAGCGCCGCAAGCTCACGACGTCGGTGACCGCCGCCCAGCGCGGCCCGCTCGCCCTCATGAACATCCACAACGCGCCCGCCACGGCCGCCGTCTTCGACCCGCGCGACCGCACCGTCGCCTACTCGGTGTCGCAGGACCACACTGTCAAAACCCTCGACCTGACCACCTCGTCCGTCGTCAGCACCTTCACAACCTCGCACGCGCTGCTCTCGCTCGCCGCGCTCCCGCGCTCTTCTGCTTCTGCGCCCTTGCTCGCCTGCGGCACCTCAGCCCGACACATCACCCTCGTCGACCCGCGCACCAGCACGGCGGCGACCAGCGTCATGACGCTGCGCGGACACGCCAACAAGGTGGTCAGCCTGGCGGCCAACCCGGAGAACGAGTACTCGCTGGTGTCCGGGTCGCACGACGGGACGTGCCGGATCTGGGATCTGCGGTCGGTCCGGCCGGCGACCAAGGACGAGGGAGGCATGGGCAGCGTCAGCGAGCCCGTGTACGTCATTGAGCGCGAGAGCCAGCAGGGCAAGAGCAAGAAGAAGAGCAGCATCACGGGCGAGGGCTGCAAGGTGTTTAGTGTCGTGTGGGACCAGCTGGGCATCTTTAGCGGTGGCGAGGATAAGAAGGTGCAGGTTAATAAGGGGAGGGGTGTGAATGCTGAGTAGGGCGGAGGAAGAAGAGAAGGAAAGGAAAGAGGGGAGATATAAGAAGAACAAGAAGAACTTGGTTGTTATGATATACCCAGGATAGACAAAATGGCAATGTGAATACTGTACAAGGTACCTTGCATTATCATGAAGAAAGGGCGAGGCCAATAACAGCCATGACGGGTTTATTTTAAAGTGATGTACTGGTCATTATGGTAGATCTAACCAGCTTCTGCAGAGCCCAGTCAGACGTTGTTCAAAATGTTTGTGCAAGATTGAGCTAGCTACCAACATATCAAGGTAGAGTAGCTCCATCGGCCTTGGGGTATAGGTAAAGGCAAAGGCATAGGTTCGACATCTTCCTTCTCTTGTTCGCACTCAAGTCTCAGCCAGCTCAAGACGAGGCGAGAACTGAACTAACTCAGTGACTCCTCGACATCTTTCTCAACCTCTCCACCTCTTCTGTATCGACCGTCTCTTGAGAGCTGCTGTTCAACTCCTCATCATCAAAGTCCAAATCCTCAGCAGCCTCCAACGCAGCTTTCATCACATCCTCTGCACTTTCCTTTTTCACCTCCCTCTTTGCCTCCTCCTTCTTTGCCTCCTCCTTCTTTGCCTCCTCCTTCTTTGCCTCCTCCTTCTTTGCCTCCACACCTGCCTCTGCTTACTCAGTCCCCTCACCCTCACCCTCAACCTCAACCTCCCCCTCCTCCTCCTTATCTTGCCCAAAAATCTCATCCAACACCTCCAACTCACTCTTCCCCTTCCCCTTCCCATCCACCTCCTCCCCCTTCCCCCCTTGGTGACCCAGATCACCAATCTCCAACTTCCTCTCAGCAGCCTCATAAAGCTCGCACAATTGCACGACACTCTTCCACCGCATCGCCATATCCGTCGCAGGAATCGCCCCGCTCTCCAAAACTTCTTCGCGCATCCTCTTTGGTTCGAACCCAAGTCTTCCCTTCTCGGCCTTGATCGCTCGCAGGATGTAGCTCGTTGCGGAACTAGTCTTTATCCCCAAGAGGGCGGCGAGGGCGGCGCAGTTTAGCGAGGGGTTGCGCGACCAGAGGTAGTAAGCGCGGAGGTAGGGGACGGAGAGGGGGGGGCGGATGTATGTTGATGGTGTTTTGGGGGTGGTGGTGGGGGCTGCGGCGGGGGAATCGGCAGGGGCAACGGAGTCGGGGTTGGGATTGGAATCGGGGGCTACGGGTTGCGGTTTCGGTCTGGGTTCTTTGGGTTTGGGGGGTTGGTGAGAGAGGATGTAGTTCTGGGCCCAGAGGGTGGCTTCGGAGACTAGGGGGTCGACGGGCTTGTTAGGATCCAAGGGGGTGCGTTTGCGTTTTGTTGCCGTTGCTGATGCTGTTGGTGCTGTTGATTCTGTAGGGTCGGTGGCGGTATTTTTGGTGGTGGTGGGTTTCTTGGTGGTAGTCTTTGTATCTTCGCTGCCGAGGGTGGTGCTCCCGTCGCCTTCGATCTCGACGTTGATGTTGTCGCCTACGGTGGAGAGGTAGTCGGCTGATAGAGCGGCGGCGCCGACCGTTTCGTCTGGGAGCGGCTCATCTAACAAGCCGGCTTCTTCTACGATGACGTCCGCGGCGAGTCTAATGGGCAGTTTGAGCTCGGCAGCGTGGGGGAGAGGAGGGGTGGGGTTGAGTTGCTTCCGTTGGTGGTCCATCATGGCAAAGAGCTGTACGCCGGCGTAGGCGTCGGATGCCGAGTAGAGGATTTGGTCCATGTTTAGGGGTTTGGACCATGCACTTGTTCGCACCGATCCTTTGAACATGGGTAGCTGGAGGATCTCGTTGACCATCCTTGCCAATGGCACTCCCATTCTGTTCACAAGCTTATGTTCGCCGGAAGCAGAGTACTTGACCAGCTTGTACAAGTGGCTGAGTTCCTGGATGCCCCTTCCCTTGATCCCGAGAAACTTTTCCAGACGGGTGCAGTCACCCAAGATCCAGACGCCAGTCTTGATCACATCCGGGTCCTCAATGATCTGCTTCAGTAACGGTGAACCCAGCTCATCCTTCTTTGGATAGAGCGAGATGTGAAAAATGCCAATCCGCTTCTCCGAAGCAATCTGGATGACCGACACATTCTGCCTCGGGCCATGGGTCGGCTTAGCGTTCGCTTCCCATTCGAGGTCAAGACCCAGGATCTTGTCGTCCATGAAATATTGTTTCAAAACTCGCTCGGTGGTGTTAGCACTTCTGCAATAATGAACTTTGACCTTCTCGTTCATGTTTCCGTCCTTATCGGGTCCACGATACAGGTTGTAAGTCCAGTAAGACCCTGGCGTGCCCTCAGCCGCCTTCTTTGCCTCCCTGAAGAGATCCTCGGTCATGGTGAAGCTGAGTGGTGTGAACGGGGGTTTGAGAGAAGCACCCTCATCTTCCGACTTGACGTTCTCGTCCTCGATGATGACCTCGAGCTGTTCCTCCAGTGCTTCCTGTGCATCGACAAACTCCCGCCCCTGAGAGTCCAACGTCGTTCCAGTGGCGCTAGGATTTCCCAGAGGTACTGGCGCGTCGTTCAGGGGAAGAACTGGCTCCGGATTTGAGGCTGTTGACGCTGCCGAGTCGCTGTGATATCTTGTCAAAGAGGGTAGTTGCGGGTATCCGACTACTCTGCGACTAGTATCGCCAGCAAATGTGATGCCCCGGCTGGAATTCCATGTCTGATCTTTCCTCTCCATGGCGCTGAGATGTCTTGATTTTTGGAGTTCTGGTCAGCCAAATGAAACCGGAAAGTTTGTAGGTAAGGATCAGTTCACCTACACTGGATAACGGGACGTGAAAGGAATCGAGGATGATGGCGAAGAAGCAAAGAAGCGGCGGCGGCATTGCCTCAGACTCAAGCTGGTGGTGCTGTTTACGGCGTTGGCACCAGCACCGATGGCTTGTGGTATAGGGTGCGGGGACCTCATTATAGTGGTCTGTGAATAGGTGGCAGGCGCAGGTAGGTGAATAAGCTGCGACGGGAGTGAGTGCGTCCGGGTGGTATGTACGCGCGGTAGTAATGTTGTAGGTTGTCAAGGCATCGAAAACTGCGCCATGACCTGTCGGTTTAAACGGGACGAAGAAGTGCTGGTTTCAGGGCATTGATATGCTTCTTGGGCCAAAAGTGGGGGAAAGAAGTCGGGGGAGGAGGAGGAGTGGATGTTGAGACCTGAGAAGGGAAGGAAGACCTCTTTTGACCGGAAAAGTATGCCTTGTTGCGACGATGGAACCTGCCAGGCAGCAACGCGTCTTTTGGTCGCCAACAAATGATCACGAACTCTGTGTTTGCTTTTGCTCACAAGGGATAAATGGTGTAAACTGATTCGACTGCACAGCGCTGCCACGTCGGTCGCTTTGCTGAGTGGTGCTGAGGCCTAGATACACGGGTTATCTTCATATGCTCGGATATAAGCATTCAGCTTCTTGCGCCAAAACCCACACTGGCACTGTGAGAATTACTGATCCTTCTCACTGTACAGCAGCTACGCCCGTCGCCTTGGCCTCACAATCGAAGCTCAGTGAACGGCCACTGAACGTCCTTTCAACATCCAGACTCAAAGACTCGATCATCCCGCACATACAACATGGCTTCGCAACTACTTCCTCTCGGTAAGTGAGAGAGGTCATATGGGTGTCACTGCTCCAATGTCAAAAAATCAGAACAGCTAACGTGGCATTTTCACAGAGCTCATCGACAAGTGTGTCGGCTCCCGCATCTGGGTCGTCATGAAGGGAGACAAGGGCACGTCATGCCATCCCAGCTGCCCCCAGTTGGCTTTATCTATCTATGAATGTGTTGACTAACGATGGGATGGAACAAACAGAGTTCTCCGGTACTCTTGTCGGTTTCGATGACTACGTTAGTAAGTAGCGAACATCTCCTCACCCTTGCTGTCTTCATGGACCTCTCATGGAGCCTTATGCTAACCAGCTTCGATAGACATGGTTTTGGAGGACGTCACTGAGTTGTACGATATGTCCAACTCCTCACTCTGAAGATCATTCTCATGAAGCGGACTGCTAACTTTACTCTCACTGGATCAGCGACTACTCTGGCAACCACACCAAGCTGAAGAAGATCCTGCTGAACGGCAACAACATCTGCATGGTGGGTTATCATCGTCACCATGTTCATGTTCACAAATAGCTAACGGCCGTGCTCAGTTGATCCCAGGTGGTGAAGGTCCGATTGCGGCATCGGCCTAGTTCTGAAGAGTTGGGAGGATGCATGGGGCGGTCACGAATCCGCTACGTTAAGGGGAAGCAATCATCAGCATCAGCATATCACGAAATACGATTTGGACGTCTCTTTTCCCTCTATCGGACGCTTTTGTTTGGAACAAAAAGTCAATGATAATAGGTAATTAAACTAATCGAAAAACGCCCTCAGAGATATTGCTGCCATACTTAGCTCACATGTGGTAGGTTGACACATAATCCCCCATTCTACATTCCATCCTCTTGACCAGATAATCCCCTTGCCAAAACTGGGCAGGAGTTCCTCCCAACCATAGTCACCAAACGCTTTTTGGACATATCTTTCAACTGAGACAAAACAAAACGAATTACAAGCTAGTACAACTTACCTGAACTAAAGGCACCAACATAGCCAACCCAATCATCCGCCCCCTTACATAACTCGACCGAATTGCAAAACTAAGCCAAAGAATGGAAACCTAAAACCTCCTAATACCAAACCTTCTCAAACCTTCCTCCCTCCCTTCCACCATCCACCCAACCCACAACAACCCATCCAAATCAACCATCAACCCCCCCCCCCCCCCCCCCCCCCCCCATCCCCTCAAAATCAAACAGCCTTAGCATCCAAAATCTTGCTCTTACTCTCCTTCGCCTTTACCAGCTCCTCCACCCACTTATCCACCTCTGCCAGCGCTCTCCGCGGGTCCTTCTTGCGTCTTAGCAGGAATCCCTGGATCTCCGCCGGGCTGAGGATCTGCGTCGGCGGGATCCTGAGGGAGAACTGCTTGGCGATCTTTTGGAGCTCGGATCTGGTTAGGGGGGTGGTATGGAGGGGGATTGGGGGTTCTTTCTTTTCGTCTTTTCTCACTGTTGATTGGGGTTGGGGTTGGGGTTGGGTGTCTTTAGTGGTGGTGGTGGTGGTGGTGGTGGTAGTGGAAGAGGGGATGTTGTTGGTGGTGGAAGAGGAAGAGGGGATGGTGTCGGGATTGGGAGGAGAAGGAGAAGGAGAAGGGGAAGGAGAAGGAGTGGCGGTGTCTTCCTCGCTTCCGATGACGGTTGCGTCACTAGAGCAACTGCTGACGGAGGACTTGCCGAGGTTGTTGTTGTTATTGTCGTCGTCGAGGAGTTTGAGGTCGACGATCTTGGGGTCTATGATAGGGGGCTGTTGGTGTTTTTCTTCGTCTCCCTTCTCAGCAGCAACAGCAGCAGCGATGCCAGGGGATAAAGTGATCTCTGTACGAGGAGGAGAAGAATGAACGACCGAAGGCGATGTAGTAGCTGCCGCCGTGGTGGTGGTGGTGCTAGCCGTGAGTTTATTCCCAACCTTGGTAAAAGTCACCGCCGTCGCTGTTGCTGGGTCCACCACATCAGCCTCGTACATCCTCTCAAACAGCTCCCTGACCTGCTCCTGCGTGGCGTTGAGGAAGGCAATCTGGAGGTCCACCCTGCCCGGTCGGAGCAGTGCTTCGTCGAGCTTCTCGGGCTTGTTGGTCGTCATGATGAGCACGCGGCCTTCGTGCGAGGCCACGCCGTCGATGGCGTTGAGCAGACCTGATAGCGAAATACCCCGTTCGCGGTCGTATGGGGAGGCACGTCTGCGACTGTACTGTCTCCCGATGTACTCGATGTCACGGGTAACCTCGGCAGCGAGCATCTTTGCCTTTTTTCTTTTCTTTTGCTTCTTTTTGGCCTTTTTCTCACTGGCCGTCATGGTTTTCTTCTTCTTTTTCTTGTCGGTGGTTTCTGTCGGCTTCTCCCCTTTCTCACCGCCATCATCATCGCCTGTCGAGGTAGGAGACCTCTTCTCTCCTGCCCTTTCAGGTGTGGTACTTTCCTGAGCGTCAGTACAAACTTTCTCTTGGTCAGTAGTAACCTTCTCATCAGCATCAGCCTCATCTTTCTCACCGTCCTTCTTTTTCTTCTCCTCATCACTCCCCCCCTCCTTATCTTTAAGCATCTCTTCTAACTCAGCCGCTTTCTCCTTTAACTCCTTCTCGAGGGCCTCTGTCTCCTTCCCTTTCTCATTCCCCTTCTTCCCCTTATTTTCCTTCTTCTTCCACCTCGCCAACTTGCCCCCCAGATGCAGCACCTCCAGCGCCCTCTTCTTCTCGCTCACTATATAATCATCCTCACTATCAGTACTGCTCCCATCCCCGTCACCATCACCATCACTGCCACTACTACTACTGCTACTGTCACTCTTCTCATCTGCATCCCGTCTGTTCACCAGTCCCGCGGTATCGATATCCTCCAAAAGCACCACACACCGTCTCGGCAAGTTCGTGAACAACAGCGCCAGATCGTCCTCTGTCAGATTCTGATCCAGCAACGAAATCACAAAGATATCCAGCCCAAACACGCCCGCTAGCGCAAAGCTCAAGCTAGTCTTTCCCGTGCCCGGCGGTCCATGGAACAGATACCCCCTGCGCAGCGGGATCCCCCGCTCGCCATACCACAGCGCCGTCTCCCTCTGCAGATACTCGTTCATGTCCTGCAACACCATCAGCTTCTGCCTCTCGTCTAGCACCACGGTATCCATGGGCCGAATAGGCCGATCCGCCACCTCGGCCCACGCGTGCCGGCCGCCCCACGATCGCATCTCTGGCCGCGAGGGGCGCCGCACCACCGTCGTTGCTGCTTGGCGGTTGTGGTTCCATTCCTTGGTCAGCTGGATGAAGTCCTTGATGGGCCGCGCGGAAAAACCGATGCAGGTGATGATAAGGTTCTCTTCCTTGCGCATCGAGAGACCGCGCCACTCCGACTGCGACGCGATGTGCGACCGCGTTCGGTTCAGCCAGAAGTAGGTCCCGCCAAAGGAAAACGTGTAGGGCACGTTGACTGCCGGCAGGAAGCGGGGAGGTTTTTGGTGCTTGTGCGTGGAGAAGTTGAGGCAGACTTCGCCGTTGGGAAGGAGCATGGGGGCTTGTTTTTTCTTCTTGCTGGTGGTGGTGGTGGCCGTGATGTTGGAAGGGTCTGCGGCAGTGCCTGTGGTGCTTGTGGTGCTCGTGGTGCTGGCGTTGGTGTTGGTGGTAGTAGTAGTAGTACCAGCATCTTTGACAGCCGCAGCTCCAGCAGCAGCTACGGCTCCGGCTTCATCATCCTCATCATGGTCGTCGGCGCTGCCGGCTATGGTGTCCGCTTGGAGGAAGCGCGTCTTGGCCGAGTTGGGCTGGACGGCGACCCAGCGCATGATGTGGATGAAGATGGGGTCGTCGTCGCCAACCTCGACCCTGGCGGTGAACCAGTTGCAGATGATGTCGTCGATCACAAGTACTTTCATCTCGGACCAGAGTCTTTTGGCGGCCCATACGATAGGGCCCAGAGAAAGCAGGATCGTGGGATCAAAGCCGAGCCAGCTGGTGAGTGCTCGGTGACAGGACACTAGAAAATCTCTGACGGCCGGCGGAAGATACATGTCCAACATGGGGCTCAGGCTCGCTAAGACGTTGTCGGGCAGTAACACTGTTGCGGCCTGGGTGGTGTCGTTGATGGGCGTGGTGGAAATGTTGATGGTCTCGCCACTGTCGGTAGAGGCATCCACCAGCGTGGAGAGAACCCATATTATGAGCATGTAGCAGTTCATCTTGACCTGTATTGACCGAAAGACGATATGCTGGTTGACGTTGATGGTGATATATGCAGTGATGGACGATACAGTCCTTCAGGAGATGTCATGGAGGCGTTGGGGTTAGTGAACTTATACCTCGTCCTTTGCTGATCTATGGCTAGACGCCTCGTGATGGCCAGGAGGGGGGAGGGCTGATAGTTGAGCCGCTGAAAGTTGATTCCCGAAGAAGAAGAGCGGGAGTAAATATTCAGCCTTGCCGACAGGCCTTCTATAATGTTAGGTAGTCCATATGTCATGCAGGATGGCAACTATTGTAACGATCAAGGGGGGAGTGGGAGGCGAGCATCCATCATCTCCCACCCAACCTTCTGCTACCAGTTATGCGGTACCGTGCGAGGTAAAAGAAGAGTGGGCTATCCTTCAAGTATTTTTTCTTTCTGTCCAACGTTCTCTTCACATTTGAAGTTCCACAACAACAAATGTGTACTACTGCTTGTGTTGATGTACCCGAAAGCCGAAAGAAGGCAATCAAAGAAAGGGAAAATGTAGGACGCACCGATAGACAAACATCAGATAAAGCAGCTGCTCGCCGCTCCGGAATCTTCTCGGGCTTGACCTCCGGGACATGATGTTTGTGTCCTAGCTGGTCTAGAGCCCATTTCAGCGCAAAGCCAGATTCCTGGTGTTTAGGTATCCAACCTACAACGTAGTTCAGCATAGAAAGGCAGCTATCCTGCAGTCTCTGTCGCTATCCACCAAACCTTTTGCCCCCCGCACACATGTCGCCGTCTTTCCTTATGTGTCGGGACTGGCAAGTTCCGTTATCATTTCGTTCCCAAAGAGATGGGGAGCCTGGCCCGGTCTATACGCGGGACCAGTCTCCCGTGAAAAGGCCCGTCGGGAAGATGGCCGCAAGTAGACAGCCGGGCGCAGAGTGAAGGTACGGACCTGAAGAAAAAACAGGTGTGACGCCGTTTTCCTCTTAGTATCAACCCGAGTGATCAAAGCGCTTGTAGAAACGATCCTGCCTTTTCATATCGAAAAAGAGACCAAAAGTCCAGCAACGACTTTTCCTTGTGAATATCGGTTAGTCGGGTCCAGGACCCGGTATTTCCCTTGACCTCTGTGAGGGGTTCCACGATGCCCCGGTACTTCATGGTGAAGATGCTTGTCTTGTATGAGGCTTGCTTCTGTGTACACGGGTCAACTTGGGAAGTTTGCCGAACCAATGCAACTAGTTGCTCCTTGAACGACATATCACAAGGCCGGGTGATAGCTCCAATCGTAAAAGATTCTAGAGTGGTACGTTCGTTACTACCCCGCGCTACAAGCTAGTAACATCAACGAACAGTTGCTTGCTTGGGACGAGAGTTGAGGCTCTCGTATTGGCTCACACGCTTAGTCGAGATAGGGTGCCACGAACCTACATCTGTCACTTTCGCAGAGCCTCAAAACATTAAGCCATATTTGGTGGATGATGGACATTGGTTTTGTGGCTGGGGGAAAAAAAAAAGGTCAAATAGCTTCGAAGCGAACCAGTAATAGTGTTCCTGCAGTAGATTTCAACACATGATGTGAGCCGCAAGGTTATTTAAAGGCGGTTCATGTAACCCTGTAGTTGAGGCTCAAAATTCATACCAACCTCGTTTTCATGTGGCCGCTTTTTGTTCAAAACAACCTGTATGACTTGGATTACCTAGCATTATCGTGCTGTTGTGGTCCACAGAAAAGGAAAGTCGGCGACAAAGAAGCGATGTCACGGGGTGATAGATTCAGAACTAGTTGTTTGAATGACTGTGATTAGCCATTGATGATTGGGCTGTCTTGGCCTTACGCCCACGCATAGCATGTATGTAAGCTCCATGATCATTGAATAGAGTGTATTAGGTCGCACTCCAAGCTGGGCTTTTATCTTGAATCCAGGCCATGAACATACCCAACAGTATGCTCAATGGTGCAAGGGCACCCGGGTGTACAGTGTCCCCAGTTGACGTTGAACACGTTGACTTGTGTTGGTCGGATTTTGTGAGCCTTAAAGAGTCAGAATTTCATTTGAGCCAAGGACGTTTGTTGAAAAAGGATATACCACCTTGTAGAATATGTATTTTGTGCTTGATATGATTCGTATTCCATCCCACATGTTCCCTTTCTTTCCCTTCTCGCAGCCCAATGTCACCCAACTCTAATTGACAAACTTGCCAATATCCACTTTCTTCAGCCCATGGACCAAAGACTCGTCTGTAACCAGACTACTCTTATCCGATCCGCGCCGAGGGGCCACCGTATCTGCCACCTGATCACTTGTCTTCTGCTCCTTTTCGTCAGACTCACGTTCAGCAAGGACCCCCACATCTTTCTCATCTTCTGCGGCACCAACTGAAGCAACATCCGTCGTACTCGCCAGGTCCCCTGCTTCGGATGCGTTGCCTGAATGCGGCTCTGTCCTCCACAAGTGCGCACCAGCCTCCCTGAGCAACTTTACAGTCTCCATGTTACCCATCTTCTCTGCAAGATAAAGAGGTGTGTGGTTTGCATGATTACGTGGATGTACACTAGCACCACGAGTCAGCAACTCAAGAAGAATATCTGGATTGGGCCCAACTGCAGCAAGATGCACAGGGGTGTTGCCGACATAATCAGCCCTCTTAAGTAGCTGATGGTTAAACTCGTCACCCTCGAGGATTTCGCGAACAGTCCGAACCTCGCCGCTGCGTATGGCGTAGCCAAGAGCCGTGAAAGCGGCGTCTGATCACGTAATAATTAGTTGGTGTCGTATGTAGTATTTTGAAGGAGCCTTGTACATACCTGCAGCAGGCAACCGTGCCATAGCCGAATCAATGCTTCCTGCAGGGTGTGAGAAAGAGGGCAATGCCATTTCGGTCATCTCCCCCCGTAGCGAGTGCGACATCTGTGCCGTGACCTCAGAGTAGGTGGGGTCTGGCAGTGCCAGAAGGTATGATAGCTTCGTCAGAGCCGCCTCGGTAGTTAAATCATGGCCAAATACCACGCCTGCTCTGCCTAGTACGGTTCCGGGCGCATAGAGTGGCGAAACGAAGCCGTTTGTGCACTGGCTCACGTTGACAATAACAATGCCACGGTCGATTGCTTCCTTGATAACCTTGGTCAAACTGCCATCAACGCCGCCCGGTGCGTTGCCCATGCCGAACGTCTCAAGAATCAAACCACGGAGGTTTGGAACTCGAAGAACGGAATCGACCATCTCCGGTTTGATTCCGGGAAAGATACGCAGACAGGCCACATGTGCAGTGTCGAGGTATTTTGTCACTTGAAATTCGGCAATTCGAGTGGGCCGTCGTATCAACGCCCAGTGAACATCCACCCCTAAGCTTGTGACCTTGGCCAACGGATCGCAGTTAGGACTGGCGAATGCCTCGAAGGAAGAAGCCGATACCTTGGTCGTCCTGTTGCCGCGGTACAAGGTGTGATGAAAGAATAGGCAGATCTCGGGGATAACAAACGTCCCCGCAATGATGAGCGAGCCGAGGAGGTTGTCGACTGCGTCAGATTGGAGGGCAAAGATGGAGGCTTGCGATCCTGTCAGAATGACTGGCTTTCCCAGATCCGACATCATGAAGGAAAGGGCTGAGGCGGTGTACGCCAGGGAATCGGTTCCGTGCAATACCACAAAGCCGTCGAACAAGTGATAGTTCTCCTTGATGGTAAGTGCGATCTCGGTCCATCCTATGGAAGAAATGGAGCTTGAGTCAAGCAATGGAGTAAACTCGAGGATGCCATATCGGATATGACGAGAATATGCGCTGACTGGTGTTCTCAGGCTGTCCAACGTCAACTTGACCCCGTTCTTGTATGCTCGAAGCTGAACTACAATTCGTCAGCGAGGGCTTCCAATATAGACAAATACTCAACGAACTTACCATTCGGAGCGGTATGATCGTTGAACGAAGGGCGAGGGGCCATAGCGTTCTCCAAGAATCCTGTCATGGGAACCAGACCATCTGCAGACGGTTGCATGCATATTGTACCGCCTGTCATGATGATGAGCACCCTCGACTCGGGGTAGTGAGCCTCGGGATTCTTCCCTTCCATGAACGTAACCTGCCCCATGGTGTCGATAGGGCGTTACTTGTCGAGTTTGGCACTTTCTCTTGTTGTTCGACCTTTGGGAAACTTTTAAGGTAGTCGAGTTCGCCTCAGTGGCTCCCTTTGGTTTTATATTAAGAAGAAAAAAAACTTTGACGCACCAGTGGCCGGAGAGACCTCGGTCGACAATCCGACCCTATCAAGGTTTTGTTAGTCCAATTCCAGGCCTATTCACCAGCACCACCCAACAGAACAATAACCACACGACTCTGTCAATGAAGGCAACCAATAGAGGCGGTGACACAATCCAGATGGTTCAGTCCGATATGAGCAAACAGCATCAAGGAGACGACGGTCTGGAAGCTCTCAGAAAAAGAAGCGGTCTCGGGATCGAACAGTGCTTGGTACCAAAGTGACTGGCCAGGGTCAAATTCGCAGCAGGTGGCAGAGTGAGAAAGCAGGGGAAGATCTCTACTTCATTCACACCTTTCGAGAAAGCCTAGATGCCAGCTCGGCGTTATGTGACGACTCTCGAGAAGACCGGTCAACAAAAAAGTGACGGCTACAGAAGGTTGACGCAAAGGAGGTTGAAAATAAACCAGTCATGTGGGATGGGACGGTGAAGTCTGTTACTAACAGAAAGTCAAAGGCCCGAGCCCGACTGGACAAAGGAATCGGATCCGCAGACTAGCGACGTCTTCAGAAGGTGTGAACAGACGCCCCCCGAACCTAGCCGCGACACTGGAGGTGATTGATCAATTCGAGCCCGACTTCGGACATCCATTTTGGCAGGAGGAAGAAACGAGGGTTGGAGAAACTGTCGATGCCAAAGCACGTTGCTGCTGCACTGATGCATTGTCGACACTGGGGACCCCGTCCAGGTTGGAGATAAGAAAACCTAAGTGTCTGCCTTTGGCAGTTTGGATGACAGGACGTTGATAAGGCGGGGTGGATGGCAAATGTTGATAAGGCACTAGCACTCTGTCATGTGCCCATCACGCAATTTTGCTAAGGTGGGATCTGGGGTTTTGTCAGTAGTGAAGGCTGCAGGTACCGCATGGGACGGGAGTTGTGACAGAGCCGCCGAGGTCGATCATGGCCCATCAAGCCGATCCAGCGCCGACAGGCGCGGACGTCGTCGGTCAAAGACTTCATGTCAGATTAGGTACCGGCTCTGGCCAGCCCAGTGAACGAGTAGTCGCGACGGGTTGACATGAGATTCGGAGAGAGTTGGAAAGAGTTTGTATGCCTTGCGCATCAGGGAAACCAGTGTGTTCTAAGGAAGCCTTGAGGAGAAGAATTCGAAAGAGCAGACGGGAAGCGAAAAAGTTGGTGGGAGGAGGAAAACAAGATAATCCAGGTCTGCTTGCACAAGATGCCCTCATGGG
This sequence comes from Sordaria macrospora, assembly GCF_033870435.1. Lineage (NCBI taxonomy): Eukaryota > Fungi > Ascomycota > Sordariomycetes > Sordariales > Sordariaceae > Sordaria > Sordaria macrospora. The sequence goes on along the minus strand of NC_089372.1, from coordinate 3,865,458 downwards.
AAGCTCCTTCCGCTTTGAAGTTTGAGAAACCTCTACGGCGCCTTATGCTGTGCCTCGAGACTCGAGAGGAAGGCGCCCTCAGCATCACCAATCACACATACAGCAAAATCAGCGGGTGCCTACAAGGTAGATGCCATTGAATAGACATCGTGAGGTGATTGCCCGGTCTTCGGGGGGTGTCCGGGGACGCGTCCTCGGCCGTCGACAGCCAACGTCGTCGTTCATCAAAGTCCAGTCACGATATGAGGGTCACAACCCTTCCGCTCCCCTTCGTTCCAAAGAGGAAGAAGCTGAGATTCATGTCCGATTAGGTTGACACTGGCGGCCGCTAACACACTGCACTATAAGAATTCATCGTCACCCCATTCGAGCTCGATTCAGTGAGCTGCAGTACCCCTGGACCAAATCCCAGTGGAACGGTTACACGGCTGAACGGTGGAGTCTATCAAATGGACCTCCACTAACGACGGGAAGCTATTTTCGAGCTACTGTGTGTGCACCCCGCAGTGAACCGCAAAGGTACCCGCATCACAGAACGTGCCTGCCTGCCGAAGCATGAAACAGGACTAGGCGATCGACGGAAGACAACTACAACGTTTTTTCTTCGAGGCACGACTTCTTCACGCGTTCATTCTTTCATCTTTTCGGTGGCAGTAACGTCTCAGAATACCACGCGTCAACCTCCAAGAACGACTTAGCAATATGGCTTCCCCGGCAGAAACCTCCGTCACTTACGAGGAATTGCGCGACCTCGAGATCGAGTTCGAGGATGTCGAGACTGAGATCAGTAAGTCCGCTTTTCAACGTGCTTCTCGTCTTCGTGTCATCTGTGTTGCTTCCTTGCTTTTGGGTATCACTCATCGCTAACGTATCTCATCTGAAAGTCCGCCAGCAGGTCCAGCTGTCCCGGCCCCTCTACGAGAAGCGCGAGAAGGTCGTAGCCCAGATCCCCAACTTCTGGCCCTTGGTTTTCGAGCAGGCGCCCCAAGACATTGACGAGTACATCCAACCTCAAGACTCCGCTCTCTTGCTCTCAACCCTCATCTCTTTCTCCGTCTCCCACTTCGAAATCGAAAATGGTGGCTCCGGGGACCCCCGTAGCGTCCTCTTCCGCTTCGAATTCGCCGAGAACGAGTACTTCGAGGACAAGGTGTTGGAGAAGAAGTTCTGGTCGCGCAGAAGCAAGGGCGGCTGGACAGGATTGGTCAGCGAGCCGGTGAACATCAAGTGGAAGAAGGGCAAGGACCTTACGAGTGGCCTGCTCGGCTTAGTCAACGCCGTCTGGGAAGAGGAGAAGGTTGATGGCAAGCATTGGTCGACCGTCAAAAGCGAGAACTTCACGGACAAGCAAAAGGAGCTCAAGGACCAGATCGAAAAGATTGGGCTCGGAGGCCTCAGCTTCTTTGCCTGGTTCGGCTACAGGGGCAGGAGAGTCTCTGCCAAGGAGAGCGAGCTTGCCATTGAGCAACTCAAAGCAAAGCGACAAGCCAGAAAGGCTGCCACAGAGGATGGTAAGAGCCAGAAGGAGGAAGACGAGGAAGACGACGAGGAAGATGAGGAGGAGGAGGATGAGATCGAGTTGGAGATTTTCCCGGATGGCGATAGCCTCGCGCTTGCCCTCTCAGACGACCTGTGGCCCGGTGCTATCAAGTACTTCAGTAAGAAACATCTATACATCACTCCTTATTGATAGACTTTTGCTAACACATCGCAGCCCAAGCGCAAGAACAGGAGTTGGCGAGCGACGATGACTTTGAAGATGACGACGACGATGATGCTGAAGAGGAGGATGAGGACGACGATGCCGACGCCAGGCCGGCCAAGAAGCGCAAGGCGTAAGGGACGGAAGGAATGATGTCTTGAGGATATACGGTACTCTTGACACACAGAAGCGTGTACCTTCTGTACGGTCTCGACAAATTGAAAACAATTCGCAGCTTAAGATCAAAAGACGCCAACTAGGACGGCTTATCAGCAATACAAACCACATGGATTGCATCATGAGGTTAAGGTGATGAATCGCATGCAGCATTGTGATCGAAGCTAGTCGCCAGGTGACCCTTGGCCTACCTTTTGGTTCGATCCACGTCCGGTCTTGGCAGAAGTTAAAACTGCCTCACAGGGCTTTACAAGGATCGCAGTTTCTGGGGAACCGCTGGCCTTTATTGACAGGTTGTCGGCGACCGAAAATGCTGTTATGGGACATCTAGATGTCATGAGTACGTTTCAGGTTGTGCTTGAAATTTAACTAGGTGAGTCTCTGTTTGCACAAATCTTGAGGGCATATTCTAGCCCTCGTGCTAAACATCCCGTCACCAACACAACCCAGGCGTTTGTCACATTATGCACGGTTCAGGGGTTTCCACACACTGGCGGCGAGGGAGGTCTGAACTTCACGCTCTGGTGTTTCACCCACCCTCTTGGATTCCTGCACGGTCATGAGTGAAGACAAAGAAACGCGACTTCTACACGGAGATATTGCCATTCGATTGTGGCTGTGTTCTTCTGCCAAAACCCAGCTCAAGTCTCGGATTCCCTTGGTCTCGCCAAGTACGCAAATCATGAAACGAGGTGAGCCCAAGCCTAAACAAGCGGCACATCCGGATACTTGCGATGAGTGAGCATTCGAAATTACAGGGTCATTTTCTTTGGGAGAGAGGCATCGCTCAAGCGCTTACACACAGCACTAACAAGCTGTACAGTGTGGATAATTTGGCGTCCTAAATTGTTCAGATGAAGCAGTCGAGATCTCGAAAGCACTGGAGTTTCCCCTACTTTGCCACGTGCTATCTCCCCTTGCACATGAGATCGAACATCACAAAAAGGCAGACTTGTGATTTCCTGTGTTCTCCAGAATTTGCCTTCTGCTTCTTCCATCCTTTGTCAAACTCGCCGATTATGCCAATTTTTGCCAATGCTTGGCTCAACACGAGCACTTATCGTGTTGGTTTGCCAACCCCAATTTTGTCCAATCTGTGTTCGAATCCGAGCTGTGGCTATGCCGTCGCATTGCTCAGATTGTTATTGTTTTCAGCGTTCCCGGTTTTTCAAGTCTTGTCCGCATCCTCCATCCGTCACCAAGATCCCACTGATGGTCTACCTATTCTACATCCCTACCTAGCTACCTGGATCGTACACTCAAAAAGGTACCAGTCTAGACCGTCTTAACGGCCCAAACCACGGCCGCAGGTGTGACACTACCATGTACACAGTATCCTTTCATCAAACTTGTCACAGGCGTCTAGCTAGTGCTCGCCAAGGGTCCTTTAGCGGCTTGGGGGTCCCCTGTTGCCGATGCTGGTCCTCATACGGTGCCGTGGCCGTCGGTGTTTCTCTCTCTTTGTTGGGTTCCATTCTGGCTGCCTTTGTGACCATTGTATTGGCTGTTCTGGACCGCAAAGTGTTGGTGGGCAACTTGGTTTTGGGAGTGCTTGTCTTGTCTGTCTTGCACCGCGTGCTTCCTTTCGCTAGCACAGTCTAAACTTCCATCCTTTCATATCATTATCGTCATTCCAGTTCCTACTTTCGCTAGTTTCATTTTCTCTCCTTGTTTTTACTGGTTTTTCTAACTGAACGACATACATACTCTGTGAAAAGAGTATGCCGCTTCTGTGATTATCGCAGCTGTCACAACTTCTTACTTGAAGGCTTTCGCTCATCGTCCCTCGTTTCAAGCGCCTTTCCCCGTCATTCGCTATACGCTTTATTGATTTAGTCTTCCCTCGCTCTCTCGGTTCGCTCTCCCCACCATGAGGTGGAATGTTGCGGCCGCTGGCCTGATGGGCCTGTTCGCCCAGTCTGCGACGGCCATCAAGATGGATATCGACAATGACCGTAAGGATCCTCGACCACCGAACTTCCCTTACGTTTGGCGAACGCGACTAACACGGGGTGCTGTTTAGAATCGGTAAAGGATGCCGCCGCCACGATAGCGTACGGAATGATGAGTTACTACACGGGCAACCAAACCGGCGACACACCAGGAAACTTGCCGGACCCTTACTACTGGTGGGAAGCGGGCGCGATGTTTGGCGCATTGGTCGACTATTGGTGGATCACGGGCGACACATCCTACGTGGAAGCGACATCACAAGCCATCGTACATCAGGCATCCGAGACCCGAGATTTCATGCCCGCCAACCAGTCCCGAACATCCTCCAACGACGACGTCGGCTTCTGGACTCTCACGGCCATGTCGGCGGCCGAGGACGCGTTCCCCGATCCGCCTGAGGACCAACCGCAATGGCTGGCGCTCGTCCAGGCCGTTTTCAACCAGATGGCATCGCGATGGGACGACATAAACTGCGGTGGAGGCCTCAGATGGGCCATCAACGACTTTCAGACGGGCAAGGATTATAAGAATTCGTAAGTAGAAGATGGTGAGCGAGGTGGGACTCTTGTGGCGGGACGTTTTGGTGGTCCCGTTATTGTTTGCGTTGTCATGCTGACTTGCAAACAGTATCTCCAACGGCCTCTTCTTCAACCTCGGCGCGCGCCTCTCGCGCTTCACCGGTAACAGCTCCTACGGCGACTGGGCCACGCGCACCTGGGACTGGGAGCGGTCCATCAACCTGATCACGGACGAGTACGACGTCAAGGACGGCGCCCACTTCGACGTGACGACGCACGTGTGCCGCAACGACTCCGGGCCGCACGTCTGGTCCTACAACGTCGGCGTCTTCCTGCAGGGCGCCGCCTTCATGTACAACGTGACGACGGGCGAGGAGCAAAACACATGGAAGACGCGCGTGGATGGCCTGCTGGGTTCCATCGAGTCCAAGTTCCTCACCAACGACACCAAGATCATCAAGGAATGGTACTGCGAGTCCGGCTTCACCGACCGCGGACACCCGTACCAGTGCAACATCGACCAGCAGACGTTCAAGGGCTACCTGCTGCGCTGGCTCTCCTCCACTTCCCAAGTCGCACCCTTCACGTACGAGCGCATCAACCCCTGGATCCGCTCCACCGCCATCGCCGCCGCCGCAGTCTGCACGGGGCCCGTCGGCGCCGCCGCCCCGCAGGTCGACAGCGGCGGTATCCAGCCGGGCTTTAGGGGCATCGACGGCACCGCGTGCGGGTTCAAGTGGGCGGAGCCATTCGACGGGTGGTCCGGCGTCGGCGCGCAGATGAACGCCCTTTCAGCCGTCATGTACACCCTCACGCACAAGGGGCTGGGCAAGGCGGCCAAGGGCCCCGCTACGGAGAAGCTTGGTGGCACGTCCAAGGGTGACCCGGGAGCTGGCGTGACGGACCCCGCGAGCAGGGGAGGACTGGCGGCGTTGAAGCCGATAACCACGGCGGATAGGGTGGGCGCAGGTATCGTGACGGCGATTTTGGCTATTAGTATTGTGGGCGGGAGCGTCTTTTTGACTATCTAACCCTCTAGCTCTCTAGCCCTCTGGCCCTCTAGCCCGGCTGCGTGTGTTTGTGGTTTAGACAGGTTTCGCGGGCCATGTGATGCCTTTTTTTTCTTTTTTTATGTGTTTTTGTGGTCTTTTTGATAAATGGGCAGGCAGGCAGGCAGGTAGGTAGGCAGGCAGGCAATGTAGGCTTCAATTTCTTTTTCTTTCTATCTTGACTAGAGGTAGTTTCTTGTTTGTTTGATCAAAATACTGGTTCGAGGCTTCACTTCACTTCAGCGTCGGAGGCTTTGTTTACATACTGGTGTGAAGCTGATAATTCTCAGGTTCTTCTTCGTTCTTGACTAGGTATCATGATTGTCTTGAAGAGCAACATATGTGGCGTTTGGCACGGATTTTGAGTCTACCTTGAGCAACTAACTATCTCTCCTTTGTGACTCGAAGGTTATATCACTAAAAAGGCTATCGACTAATGCGTGCCATTAGAAAAGACTTGGAACAAGGTGACAAATAGTTACCTCGCCAGGCAGGTATTGGTGTTGGTGAAAGCAGAGTGACCGAAAGCCACGGAAGAGTGCTCAAATGATAGGCTCTCATGATTGTCATAATATCGATTTACTCAAGGATATATGGTATAGCACCCCTCTTTTTCCCCTATACTGATAACATACCGACACATGTAGGTAACCTTTGACAACAGTCCAGAGATCCACGGCGAAGGTAGGTAAATCATTAGAACTATGGTGTAAAAACGAGGTTCGTACAGGGAGTTGACCGTTTGTATTACCCGTGATCTAGTAAGATGGGAGTTGGATATTCAAAAGGGAACCCCTGGGCAAGCCGAGCACCGATTTTGGGGGAAAAGAGGTCGTGAAGGACGGTGTTCGGGAGTCAGTAAGACCAATCACTTTCGAACATGATCAAAGTTGAAATCAATAAAGGCGGAGATGTCTGAACAGAACGAAGTCTCTGTTCAAAAGAGCGGAAATACCTCCTGAATCTTGAACTACATAATCAACCTTTCTCGTCTCGAGGCTCGCCCTTATTTCTCGATCAATGATGATTAACTCGGCAAGTAAAGAGAACAAAAGCATGTTAGTTCCCTGACAGAAGATATTTCACGTTTGGAAAGAACATGGGTCTACCAGTGCAATATGCCTTTACGATCTTTCTCCAATCCTATAGGCGCTACCGCCGATTGAATCTACACGGCATCACATACAACATGCTAGCTCTAAGCGTCACAAACAACATTTGTAGTCATGATATGCCATTCGTTATAAACCTAAATTCAACCCCCTTAAAAAAGCCCAACATGATGTGTGCATGCGTGCGTGTGTGTATCCAAGAAACCAAAGCCCATAGCCCATACTTAAAATGAACAAAAAGACTTCGAGTCCAGCCCGAAAACAAACAAAAACATAAAGAAACAAGAGAACTTGCTCCAAACTCAAGCAAAGTTAAACAACGCCAAAGCCGCACCAACCAACAACCCCACACTAGTCTTCAAACTCATCGTCCCCTTTGCGGATGGCGCACCAACCGTCTGAATAGGCATCTGCCCACCCGTCTGAGTCTGGCTGGACACCGTCACTACGACACTAGTCATCGTAGGCTGGGGCCCCGAAGGACCAGGAGCAGGTACGACGCCGGTTGGACCATTAGCCGGCACCGTGAAAGTCTGTGTAGGACCGCCCGGGCAGGCATTGCAATTCGTGACGGTCGTGACGACAAAGCCGGGAGGGACGACGCCCGTGGGCTGGGCCCATGAGTCCCGGTCGCCCGTGCACTCCTCGGTGATGGTGTAGGTGGCGTGGCAAGGGCCTGGGCCGTGGTGGCAGGGTGACGCAGTATTCGGTGGTGAAGACGGGAGCGGCGGTTTGGGTCTCCATGGGCACGTCGGCGTCGCAGGACTAGAAGGTGGCGGAGGTGAGAGGGCCGTGGGAGGCGGCGGCGGCGGCAGCAGCAGCAGCAGCACCGGACATGGCAGCGGCTGCTGATACGGCGGGAGCGCCCCAGGAGCTGTGGTGGTGATGTGTGTTAGTGATTGGGTTTCTATGGTGTTATGCGAGAGTTGTTGGGTTGACTTACTACATCTTGTATGTGAAAGTACGATAATTAATTAAAGAGGGACTTGTTGATGACAGGCTCAAAAGAGACAGAAAGAGAGCCCGATAACTGTTTGATCGAAAGCTCACTGAAAAAACGAGTGACTGGTCGTTGTAGAACGATGTGATAGATGGATGGAGAGGGAAAGCAGAAAGGAAGGAGTATCAACGCTCACCATCGTCCAAGGTCTTATACCGCAACCACTTGTCGTTGTGATCTTGTACCTCGCTCACTTGAGTTCCATGTGCAGTTGTTTACACTCACTGCTGACCGAGAACACAGCCCGGAAGCATTTCTCGCCAGCCATCTCGGCGGCCGGTGGTGATGGTTGTGGAATGGGAAGACATTGTCCGCATTCCGAACTTCCTGTTGGTGTCTCACCTCCTCAGCTGCTGCCCAAGCCCAAGACCGAACGGATGACGACCAAAGCCATGTGCGCGGCGGATTAAGAGCATGCCGAACATTTACCAGCATCATCTGCAAACAATCCACACCATCAGTGGTGATATTCCTGGAGAGGACTGAGACCGTGAAATTAAGAGCATCGAGCGGTGAATGTGCTCCGAGTCTGAGGAAGTTCAACGGACGGATACCAATCAAAATAACTGATTCTTTGCATTTGACAGAATACGCGTGCACGTCATCATGTAAAGATGTCGCGGTATGCATCGTGAACTCCAAGTCCTGGAGGTTTGTACACGGACAGAAAGTGGTGATCAGATGCACGGACCGTAGGGATCGCGCACACCAAAAATCTGCACTCGAGTAACGAACTTCAGCGACAGCAACAGACATGGCATGTCAATGAACAACACAGCGACAATTCACTGCAATCACAGAAACGTGCACAAGGTAGCTCAGCAAGCTCTTAACATGAGCATCAATGCCAAAGCAAAAGCAGTCAATCAAAAAGTATACCCCCCAGATCGTATCAACAACTTGAACAAAGAGAATAACAACTTGCAAGCGTATGAAAATGTCTCCAATCTATCAGCACTTCATCGCCCATAGTGGAAAGGGCGTGAAACTTCCTATCAAGGAATATCTATCTCCGAAGCGCGGAGTCCTAAAGAGGACCCCAGGCAACTCGACACCGTTGGTTCTAGTGAAGGTCGTGGCAGCTTCGTGTATACTTTTTGATCTAAGGAAAAAAAGAAGAAAAAGGGAGCAAAAGACGGGCACCTGAAGAGTATTTTATACCCTCGCTGTTTGAGGGGGGAAGGGGACGCGCCCCACTGCACTGGCCCACACAGATTTTCTGGTGGGGCTTCTGGGGCTAGACCGTTTTTGCGTGGAGTTCTTATGGCTGGTGAGCAAAAGTGGCCCCAAAAGTACAGTCAGTGGCTTTCGCGTGATGGCTCGGGATTATGTGTGGCTTGCAGATAATTGAAGCGAGCAGCTGCCCTGCAATGCGCCGAGTTGCCTGCCGATATGCACGGCCACCTGCCTCCGGCAATGCAATGCAGCGCGAGCAAGTGGCTCCACACCAAGCGGTCGCTGTCCGTCCTGGCGCTCGTCGCTTTCATCGAAGAATCGACGAGAACCTCGACGACCCCAATTGTGAATCCAATCCATAGCTTAACAAATACAACTCTTCACCAACATTCTCTGTCCATCTCAAGCCAGTGTCCAGTTTGCAGCCGCCGCTCAATCTACGAATCAATCCGTCACCAACCAATTCGCGACACAGCGCACTCCCCAATCGCGACCGGGAACTCAAACTTCCCATAGTATCATCAGCAACCTCGAGCCGCGCCCGCTCGTGTGTCTAGGCTCACGATGCCCTCAGACGACTACACCAGCGTTGCCCGCGGGCCTCTCAAGCTCAAGGGCGTAGCTGGGCCCGGGGGTAAAGTCAAGAAACACAAGAAAAAGAATAAGCAGGACAAGAAGACGGACCTGGAGAAGAACTTATCGACCGGAGATGACAACAACAACAACAACAACAACAAGTCGCCAGTAACGAACGATAACGACGACGATGACGATGAGAAGAAGCAATTACAACATAGAGAGGGCAGCAGTGCAGACGCAGAAGTAGATAATCAGGAACGAACGAGGAGAAGAACAAGTCAAAGCCAAGAACGGGAGGAAGAGAAGGAGGATGAAACTAAGACGGAGGCGGAGAGGAGGTTTTTGGAGGCTAAGAGGAAGAGGGTAGGCTTTCTTTTCCCCTTTATTGTCCCATCCACTGGCACACAACGCAGCATTATTTGGAGATGTTGACTGACACTAATCTTCCTATAACAACAGCTAAAAGAAATGACCGAATCCGGCCGCGTCCGCCCCGAGCTCCTCAAGACGCACAAGCAGCGCGTAGAGGAGTTGAACGCGCACCTATCGCGCTTGAGCGAGCATCACGATATGCCCAAGATCGGACCTGGTTAATACTGTAAAAGAGATTCGCAAGAGCGGCAAACCCAAGGAGAGAAGGAGAGGGAAAGAAAGCAAGGACCAGAAAGAGACCAATCCAGACCAGACCAGTCCAGGCCAGGAATGTGTTGGGTGGAAGGTGGAATGTACAACAACCGGCTGGCCGGCAACAGCTCGATGCGATTTGCACACTCAGCTTAGCGAAGGCATGGCATGGCATTCGACGGCATACCTATCTATGTACCAGGAAGAGACAAGAGAGGAGAGGAAAGGAGGAAGAACCGATTACCCGATACTCAGTCACAAGCGCGATGGATATGATGGTATGGGATGGATGGGATGGCCTTCAAGCCGTGGCAAGACGGCAGACAGACAGAAAGTCATTCAAAAGCGGGAATATGTCGCGAGGGCTGGATCTCGAAGATATGTTTATGCTAGACATTGGCATGTTGGCATGTTCTTGTTCCAGTCTTCCTGACAGAACTTAGTGAGAAAGGTGCAGTGCTTGATGACATGATACTAGTACATAGTTGATGGAGGGATGAATGGGAAAGGGAACGGGCATGCCCCGAGAGGCTGCAGATAGGTACACACACTACTCGCGAAAGTTTCTATTTTTAAAAATTTGTCATGATACCAATCAGAATTCTTTCTCGTACACTACACATCAACCATCTTACGGGCGAGATGTCAACCTCAGCTGTGCGGATTAACCCAAAGTTCTTGCGAGGTTTTTGTGCATTTTGTTCTCGCGCTCGGTGGACGTTGGTCTGGTTTACATTCACAAGTGCGTATCGTGTCATGGTGCAAGTTCCATTTCCTTGGTGTGATAACCAGCTTTTGACGTCTAATTGATTCCATTATTCCATCCAAAACATCTTCCCATCAACCCAGTTGTTGGTTATGTGTGTATGTACGCATGTTGTGTCCGTTCCTATATATACCTAAATCCTATATCCATCCATCCATTTGACTTCGTGAAGATCTTCTCCCAGTGACAAAACTCATCTTGCCCCTTTCGTCTTCTACATGATCCATACAGACCAAGACCAGACTTTCCAAGTCTCCTCTTTCCCAACACACTGGAGTGTAGATAGCCTACCCAAAATTCTATACATGATAATCCATTTCCTATACCAAGATTCCTCCTCCTACTTTTGTCATCAAGTGTAGCCATATTGCCCTTTTTGATCAGAAAAAAAGAATGTGGTCATACATCGCCGGCGCGCTGCTGGCGCGCATTGCGGAAATGAATGCATGTGTATGCATATGTGTGTGTGTTGTTCTGAACCCCGGAATGCAAAAACGACAGAAAAAGAATGTAAAGTGACGTAGACGTAAGTAACCGACGCAATGCAGTGCTAAAGCAAACGAGACGCAAACTTTGAAAAAGTCAGAGCCAAAACCAAAAAATAGAACCAAAATTTGCAAGACCCAAACAACAAGGAAACAACTTCAATCGCGCTCAAGTTCAAGCAAGCACAAAGAAGATCAACAGCGCTCCCAGCACAACAGCCTCAACGATCATCAGCCAGCGGCCTGATGGCTGGAGAGCAGAACCCGCATTCTGAAGGCTTGGAGAAGCCTTGGCGGCGCCGGTGCCCGCTGTAGGAGTAGGGTCAACCCGGACGGTGCTGGTCTGGGTGACGACAATCTCAACACCGTCCGAGGTCGAGGTCAAAGTCTGGACGATGACCATGGAGCTGGGGGTCATGGGCTCCTCGGGCTGCTGGGGTTGCTCGGTGGTCTTAGGTGGCTCGACGGTCTGGGGCCTGGCCTTGGAGGTGGTGGTCAAGGTGGTAGAGGAAACTATGAATACCATGTTAGTTGAAGTTCAAAGGGTTGTGAGATGAGCCGAGCCCTGAACACTGGAGTGTCTTCAATAGGGAAAGCGGTGGGGAGTTTTATGGGAATTTACAGTCAAGAAGAAACACCGACGAGCCCACGGTAACCGAGGAAGCTGATACTTCCTGGGATGCGGAGGACGTCGAAAAAGAAGAAGAGGTGGCACGTGAAATGGACGTGGACGACGAACCAGAAGAAATGGTCGTAGCAGATGTGGACGACGCTGTCGTCAACACCGATGACACGACATCAGAAGATGAAGTGGTGGGTGAGGTGGATGATGATGGTTCAAGAGAAGAAGAAGAAGAATATATGGATGAGGTGGACGACGAACCAGATGAAGGAGAAGTGGTGGAAGACACTCCGGCTTCAGAAGACGGCTCAGAAGACGACACGGAAGACACAGAAGACGACGTTGACAAAGGAACGAGAGTTCTCTCACTCTCGCTCACGGACGTACCAGTTGAGCTGGGGCTAGGCTGAGGTGAGGAGGATGTCGACTTGATTGAAGTGGTGGAAGTGGTGGTGATGATGGGAGGAGGAGCCTGGCTGGTGGTTGACGGCTCAGGCGCAGGTTCACTCGATGAAGAGCTGACGACTGGCGGCGCGGAGCTCGATGACGGAGTAACCTGAGCGCTGGATGAGGTCGAAGAAGGAGTAGGTTGCTGAGACGTCGAAGCGATGGTGGTGTTTGAGTCATCACGCTTGGCCATGCGCAAGATGGCTGTCGCAAGAGGGGCGTTGTCCCGGTGAACGGCCTCGATGGCTTGCTTCTCCGACTCCCATACTCCGTGCTGGAACCGCCCAGGGAAGGTCTTGTGAAGGATGTTGTGAAGAGAGTCTGTCGATGCCGCATCCACCATGGACTGGAAGTTCTCGTTCTGTGGCGAAGCATGTCCCTCACGACACTGAACCCTCTGCTGCCATCTCGATGGGCCGGCCGATGTCAAGCCGAAGAAGAACAAGAGGCACAGGGTGACGCTCAGGAGAGCGCGCCTTGACGAAGTCATCTTGTTGTTGTCGATGTTGTTGGTTGGTAGTCTCTGGTCTTCCTCTGGTCTCGTCTCACGTGTCCTTGCGTCTTCCGATGCCGCTTTCTCAACGTCAATGGGAAGAAGCGAGGCTCCGGGAGGGGGCATATCGTGGGTTTTGTTTTGCCCCATGGTGGCTTGCCGAGAAAAGAGAGGAAGTCTGGGTGGCCTTGTCCTGCAGCAAATGGAGATGGTCAACGGTGGTGATGTGTGGCGATCAACAGCGGCTGCCCTATGGAATCGTCTGCAAGCTGCTGGCTGATGGGGTCGTTCTGGAGTCCCGTCAGGGCTGGGTTCCGGTCCTGGAGAGTGAAGATTGCGGTCAAGGTATCAAGAAGCTGCAGGACTTGAAACTCAAAAAGCTTGAGAACCGTCGACCGACTCCACGAGAAGACAGCTTTGATTGCAGCGAGAGTCAATGGAGACTATTTTAGTGCGGTCGTCCTGCATCGGCTTGTAAGCACTGTGATCGTCCCGACTCGGTATCTTTCTTGTATGGAACTGGTTCAGGAAGATGCGTGATGCAGAACGGAAATAACGGCCAGTACCTGTCTCGTACCGTTCGAGTCAAGCCAAGCAAGACAAAAACAGGGCAAGAACCTCCAAGTCCAACGGGAAGGGAATGGCAAGGGAGCCTGGGGAGGAGGAGAAGCCGTGAGCCATCACAGAGCTCAGACTGGTTGAGTGACGATGGGCGAGGTGGGACAGAAAACCTGAAGTTGGCGGAGAAAGGGCGACTCAAAGGGTGAGGGTGAGGGAGGGAAGGGCTTGCTGATGCTTACCTGGCTAACGTTGCACTACCGAGACAACAACGACCACAGGGGCTGAGACTTTTTGCTATCTTTCTTTCCTTCTTTGCTCTGTTCTTTCCGCAGTTGCCTTTTTAAATGTTGTGCACAGGTTGCTCCTGCCTCTCTTCCTTTGGCTCCACGGTGTTATGGTCTGTAGTGTACATGAAAATAAAGATGGAGATTTTCTTTTTGATCTCCAAGATCCCCCTAGCTCCTTCTTCTTCCAACTTGTGTGATTTTCCAACTTTCCGCCCATTGGTCTGACCAAGCTGGAGTTTCCTTGCCTCGCTTGTACCCAGCATGGTAACTTTCCCTGCCATCATGACGGCACTGGCCCGTATTAATCGTATTGAGTGGTTTATTACGGCGAGACGGCATACAGGGGCTGTTGTTGTTGCGGCGCTCTTTAGCCTCTGTTGATCGGACCAACATGGCGTAAGTGGACGCCTGCGACAAGGGGCAGGGGAGCTTTACTTTTTGGTGAGGTGCTGTCTGTGGATAAGGTGCAGCTGTCACCTATCTTTCAGACGAGTGCCTGGGAGCCGCCAAGGTTCACACCCAGAAACCCAAGACTCCAAGCGCCAAGATTGATCGGTAGCAAAGAAATCCGACGAACCCACCAGGATTGGAAACCTCTGCGGCTCGCAAAAGCTGAAACGGCCACCCAGAGAAGACGCGGGAAGCCATGATGGTGCGCTTGACTACCGCTACGGGCTCCTACGAAGCCTGCTTCCCATTTGTGCGCCACGGCACCTCCCTCCCCCAGGCTTTGGGGGGTTGTCTTGCCCAAAAGAGGAGATGGTTTCACGACATCAGTAAGCCGAAGAGGGAACTGAACTGAAAACACCTTTGGCCTTTTGGAATCTTCCACTCAGCATCAATCATTACCCGAGAGACGCGCGGGCCCAGACTCCTCTACTCCCGAGGCCTCGTACTTTCGAGAAATCTGATGCTTCGTTCGTGTTTAAATGGACCAATCCCACGTGCTAAAGCTGCCACTGCAGGTCACAGCCTCCCTCATTGAGCTTCATGCTCGATCGGGTTTGTGAGGGATACACACGATTACGGGAGGCGGGTTCCTGATACGGACTGGATGCTCCTTTGTTACGAGGCGGGGAGGATCACCTAAACTTTGAGCTTGGCAGAGAACCTACAGTATGGACCTGCTACCTCCAGCCGGGTCGAATGTTGTCTGTTTCCAGATTTCCCAGCCATGCCATTTTTGATGTTATTCTTCCGAAATAGCGATGTGTTTTGTGTCATTGGATGTCTGTAACGAAGAACCCCTCACGACGTATTTTTCCTTTCTTTTCCTTTGTTATTAACAGAGGGGCTGGATGGCTGGATGACCCGACGTCGCTCCGTTCGCCGCTCTGCAGTCTCCTCTCTTCTGGCGCTGACAAGCTGAATGAAGTGTGATCCGATCTACCGCGCATCCACACTGTTCGACTTAGTCTGACCTTATCCCAACGCCACTGCCGCATGGACGGAACTGTCAACCTCTTATCTCGAGGCTTTTTGTCTTGGATTGAACCCCACCGAAGAGTAGTCTGACAGCAGGTGCGGTGTGCTTACAGTCCTGCAAGTGATGGATGGCCGTCCCTACAGAAATTGCGAGGCTGGCACGGCTGGCAAAAGTTTTGAAGCAATTCCGAATGATTATCAAGAACAGCGGCAGAGCGGCAGAGCGGCAGACCGAGGTGTGGAAATTGCAAAGTGTTCTTGTCCTTGTCTGCTGGCTTCCTGGCTCGGTGTGCAAGTCGTTAACGTCATCGGCCCACCGAAGTGGTATCGCGTAAAAAAACTCATGTTACGAGGTCATAACAGGCCGTGTTATCACCATCTTACATACTATTACATGCAGTGCTGTTGGGCGACTGAGTGCATCTTTTATGCTGTATCTCCAATAGATACTGACCAGCTGATTTTGTTCGGGAAGGTGTCCTTTGCTGTTTTGTTAACAAAATATATTGGGCCTCCATCCGATGCTCGAACAATTCAACCTCCTTTCTTGATGACCAACAAAGTCATGTCGAGTATCTGTCGCTCACTTTGCATCTCGCTTGCAGGCGGTTGGAGACCACTTTCAGTCGGATTATAATTCACTGTGCTCCACTCCTTCTGAACAACAGCGATCGTGATGAGTGTCGTCGGCCCAGGCGGTCCAATTCCGGAAGAGCACGGCCGCTGAACCCGGATCCTTGGGGCGGGGGCTACAGTACGGCGCGGCCAGCGACACACTGTCGGCTTCCGATTGGCCGGGTACAGCGTCTCAAAGTCGGAACCAACGCGGCGGTTCTCACCACTGTCAACGGTCGATGGCTACACGTGAACGGCTGGTCGCTCGGGGGGTAGGTAGGCTCTGAGGCGCTGTAGGGTTGTGCTCTCTCGGTTCACTCCGAGTTTATACTTACTCAGTTCCCTTTGAATTATTGAACTCGAGTCTTGTTGGCGGGTTTGTTTTGTCTTTCGACGGTGAGGTTTAGGGATACTATGGCGGGTGCGGCGTTGGACTTCCATTCCGTCCAGGTTATCATCACAGTTTGAACGACTCTCTTCAACTCAACCACGATACATCCCGGTGTTGAGACCTTGGAGAGCAACCTAACTGACATTCTGAAAGGTGGTGTTATCTACCGACATGGGCGTGAGCAAAGCCATCATCAGCCACTTCAAGCAATCACCCGATACTACCAAATAACCGAGATGTCCCCCAGAGCCTCATCTCGGAGGGTGCAGATGGGATTCGGCGAGTTGGCCGAAGGGCTTGGGGTACGTACAGAACACCTCCCGTAGGTATTGCGGTAGGCGTATGGTAAGGATGGCTCATGGTTGTTCTCATGAGATACCTTACTGGCAATCATAACATCCTGCTGAGCAAAAAGTTTGAGTATCCGGCCACTTACACATGATGAGATCGCCATGCTGCTTCCTGGACATGCCTCACCCGCCATGACACACCTGGATATCTTTATCGTGTCGTTGAAGTTCTCACGATATAATGCCCTGTGTGGCTGAAGCTTTCGCGGCTCAGCGCTGGGTAGCGGCGGCCTGCAGTGCAGTGGCGCTATAGTGGCCCAGGGCATGCCTCCCGTCACTGAGCCCGGCACGAACCTTGTCGCCCACGCCGTGTTCCTGGATCGCCAAAATGGAGGTGGGACTCTCAAACATGCCACTTTGCTCCGACCACCGACAGAACCGCGTCCAAGCTACAGTACCCCCCTCCCCCTCGCTGGACCGGGCATTTCTCTTTCATGTGATCGTGGGTGTAGCTTCTGGAAAGACCAGAGCAAAGTGGACGATACTACAGAAACAACAAGCTATTCCATCCCATCTTGAAAATACCATTTGTTAGCGTCAGGCTACCCGTCAGTCACATTTGTCAAGGCATTGGATCAAAACATGTGGCCTTTTACACCGGACAACTCTCTCTGAAATATAGTTGATTACGCAATTCAGGGTCCCCAAACAATTTCCCTGTTCTTCCAACAAACAACATCCACACACACACAACACAACACATCGATCACGACTTCAACAGCTCGTCAATCTACCTATCCAAGCCATTGATTACCAAACGGCCTTAACACACCATCCTCGCCCTTACCGACATCCCTTCGATGTAGCCCGAACCCCGAATCACGAAGAACGAAGTTCAGAACCTCGACCATGTCAGAGCATCTCCGACCTTCAGCTCCAGCTCCAGCTCCAGCTTCAGCCCCATCCCACTCTCCGACTCTCCACGCAACCGACACCAAATACGAGGGCCAAGACCCAGAAGAAGACCTTACGATTGGTACACGAACGCCGAAACCCTACTACCGTCAGAGCTTCGAGCTCCTCGAGCCCTCCGAGCGACTCATACACCGAGCAGCCACCGTGGCTCTGTCACAGACCCAGCCCTCCTCTACATCACCACACAGCTCGAACCAGGCGAGCGATAGCGGTACCGAAGCGGACGATGAACACTTCCTCAAGGGATTGCCGGCTCCCAAAACTCGGTTACATAAGGGATTACGTGGGAGGAACGAGCCGCTGTCAGGAACATCAACACCCCTACTTTCTCCAAACGCCATAGACGAGGATGGACGGGACCCCGACCTGAACCCGAGATCCGGCATCTCCGTGCGACTAAAAAGAAGTGAGGCCGAGACAGCTCGTAGAAGGAAGGAGGTTGTTCGCCGTGGTGCCGAGGTACTGCTGCTTGCTTGTCAGGGGTGGCTTGTAGCGTCAAACTATGACGTGCAACCTTTCATACGGACACATCGAAAAGGTACATTGAGCTCTTGCTGTTACAGTCATAACCTCAGCTAACCCAGTTTCCCCAGAACTCTCGGCGTTCGGCTGGCTATTCTCGACACTACTTGCCCTCTACCCGCTGAGGCTCGTAGCTTGGGCATACCGCCAAGGCAAGCCGTCGAAACCTTTGCCCGTTTCCGTCCCAACTTCCTTCGATCCTGCTCCGGCATTATACCCACAGCTTATACCGCTGTTCGTCTCGCTTCTTGTTGCAAAGAATGTCGAGGGTGTTGTGTTGCCAAACGTGATCTTGAGCATCTGCTCTTTACCGAGACCGCTGATACCCGGCGCGGGATACTGGGAAGAGTACAGTTCTACACAGTGGCTTCTCTCTTGCATTCCTCTTGTGCTGGGCAGTTCTGCTACGGATTCCGAGATCCTCACATTACTGTATCCCTTGCACCAGACGCTCTGCTTGCTTTTACAGCGACTTACCACGACTAGCCTTCTGATTGCCGAACTGCAGTTGCTCTCCGTGGCCCTCATTAACGTCCTTTTATTGGCACGATCTCCCCAGGTGGTCATCTTGAAGGCGCTTCTCTGGGGAGGTGGTCTCGGCATCATTGTGCTTTGTAGCAAAGTCATCCAGTGGGGCATATCTCTGGCCAGAGTGCCGAAGTGGCGTTTCAAGCGTCCTTCGATTCCCAAGGCTGGAAGTACGTCTGGATTGTGGAAGTTCTTCAAATCTGCCAAACGTACATACTTTGACGGTAGAACTGACAATGAGGAGGTACTAAGTGACTCCGACTATTGGCTTTCTGGCCATAACCGCAACCGAAGGTCCGCAACTCCTTCCTGGGATGCGAGCTTCTTGAAAGGCAGGACAAGGGAGAATAGCATCAGCAGCGCTGAAGAGAACTCGCTTCGTCAGACCAACGGTGTCGATGTTCGCTTTGATGTACAGCAGCCGCCATCACCGCAGCAGTTCTCCCCGCGAAGGCACACATTGCCTTCTCTAGGCAAAATCGCCAGCATTGTTCGGTCCCAAACCAGCACTCCTTCTGGTCGCCGGAAGCGTTCTGCCTCCTCCAGTGTGCGCGCCTTCTTCTCCCTGACACAAGCACAAGCCACTGTGAGGAAATGGCTATACGCCGGCTGGGTCTACATTTGCATATTGATCGTCATTTTGGTTGGCGTACGAGAGTATGTGGGACGATACGCCCTCGCCGAAAACGAGCCGGTAGGGTGGGCGCTTGGTTACCTTTTTGGCGATATTCCAGAATTCAGGCTCGAGATTGTCAAGGCGGATCTCGAGAGATGGATCTGCCTCCCGATACGGACCGATGACGAGGCTTCCGACGCCTTGGGCGGCTGGGTTCAGTTCGTCCGGCAGTCTATCCTTGGAGAAGCGAACACTCGTCTTCTCCTCAGTGGCTATTGGCTTGTCGTCATCATAATCGGCCTCGCCGTCGTGTTCCGCCTGTCGCCTATCTACGAGGTCGATACACGTCGGAAGGTCTTTCACTTCATGATGGTCGCCATGTTTCTACCTACCATCTTCATTGACCCAACCTACATCGCCCTGGCTTTGTCGATTGTTCTCGCCGTCTTCCTTCTAGTTGACCTTCTCCGAGCGAGCCAGCTCCCTCCGCTCTCGACACCTATCGCCCAGTTCCTCACCCCCTACGTCGACGGCAGAGATCTCCGCGGCCCCGTCGTTATCTCGCACATCTTCCTTCTTATCGGATGCGCCATCCCTCTTTGGCTCAGCTTAGCCGCACTTCCACGCGTCGGAGAAGGGCCTCTGGTAGGATGGGAGGTCCCGCTCCGGGACATCAGCATGGTCGCCGGAGTCGTATGCGTGGGACTCGGTGATGCGGCAGCCTCCCTGATCGGAAGGAGATGGGGTCACAGGAAGTGGCTTTGGGGAGGCGGCAAGAGCATCGAGGGGAGTATTGCGTTTGCGACAGCGGTGTTTGTGGGGTTGATGACGGCTAATATTTGGTTATTCGTTGGGGGCTGGCCCTCGACTGATGGTATGCCATCTACGGTTGCCCAGGAGGCGGTACTTAATGATAGCTTGGAAGTGGGCACGGGCACGGGCGTGGGTGAGCTAGTGATGGATATAATGGGGAGGCTATGGGAAGGGCTCTCACAACTGCCACAGGCGTCGTGGTCAACGACGGTGGTCAAGACGGCGGCATGTGCTTGCATGGCATCGCTCACGGAGGCGGTGTTGACGGGAGGTAATGATAATGTGGTGGTGCCGGTTGTGCTGTGGACTTGTGTCAAGAGCATGGATATGAATCTGAGGTAGAGAGCGATTGTGATGCTTCTGTCTGTTATAGATGAATAGATAGATAGACCAAGAAAAATTTGTCACGAAGGGTCCGGTCTATTCGAGCAGATCCGTGATTCCTTGATTGTCAACGAATTTCGAAACCGCAGCAACAGTACCCAGGAACAATCAACGATCCTCCCTAGACCGTCAGGTGGGTTTGAATTGAATGCTTCCGTCTTTTCACCAAAGTTACGCTGACGAGTCCCTAAGCCACTCCGTCAAAGCAAGGGGGCCAAATCTTCAAATGTCAACAACAAACCTTCAGGGGCTTTGACATGTGAACTACAAAAGTCTACCACATGAACAGAAGAAAACCGAAACGCAGGGCAAACAACCGAGAGCCAGAAAGCCAGAACCAGAACGGGCTTACGTGGACAGCTTCGTAATACTGCAAGGTCCAGAACGCGTAGGCCTTATCCCCAGGGTATGTAAAAGAAACAGCGGTGATTCGGCCAAAAGTTCCAGTTACACTCACCTTCCTAATCCAGTTCAATATAGAGAGTTTGTTGGCCGCTGCCGACGCGCAAGCGACCTGAGCGCTGCTATCATGTCATCCTTCCTGTGCCAGACTGACAGGGGGCTAGCGAGCTTACGCATACCTACCTACCTATAAGTCAGTGCAAAGTTATCATGATTCATACGCCCCTGATATGTTGGAGTTGCGAGTAACGTATAAGGAAGATATGTCCTGAGAAAAAGTCATCAAAACTTAAGGCGACTTAGGCAGTAGGAATGAAGGTATTCGCATCCTGATCGTCACCAACATCAACTTAGAGAGAGAGGCATAGACGGACGGACGGACGGACATCATGGCATCACCACTGCTGCCCGGCGATGCCTCGTGTCCATCTGGACTTGAGGCAGACAAACAGTTCGGTCCCCAGGTCGATGCAGCATGTCGAGAGTTTGACTTCACTTTGCTCTTCGAAGATGGCTTCTTCATGCTTCTTCCAGCGGTTTTGTTTCTTCTTTTTGTTCCATGGCGGTTCTGGACGTTATGGAAGAGTCCAGTTAAACTCACCTCGAGGAGATTGGCTATTGGAAAGCTGGTAAGTTCTGTCCTTCATCACCACCACCACCACCGCCACAAACACAGATAAAGTAGTTAGAACCACAGACGGCTAACTTCTTTTACCTCAGACACTCCTCTCAGCCCTCTTGATCCTCCACCTCCTCAACACCATCTACACCACCAAATCCTCCTCCATACAATCCATCCAAACCGTCCTCTCCCTCCCCGCCACAATCCTAACCACCATCGCCCTCCTTTCCTCTGCTCTCCTCTCCCTCCTCGAAGATCAACGCACCATCCACCCCTCCGACTTGCTGGTCATCTACTTCTCCGCCTCCACCATCTTGTTCATCCCTCGCTTGCGCACCCTTTTTTTGCTTTTCTCCCCTAGCCCCATCCCCCACTTACTACCCCTACAAATCCTCTGGACTTTTATCTTCAGTCTAACAACCCTCGTCGCCATCACCGAATCCCTCGGCAAGTTCTCCCTGCTCCAGCCGCGATACAAACATGTTGTCGTCACGAAAGAACAGACGGCCGGGTTTTGGAGCAGGGGGTTTTTCGTCTGGCTGTTACCGTTTTTCCAGGTCGGGTATAAAAAGATTTTGGGCATGGGGGATATACCCGGTGTGGATGGGGAGTTGAGGGTTGAGAGTTGTGGGGGGGAGGTGGAGGGGGTTTTTAGACGGTTGCAGGTACGGGTACGGGCACAGGCACGGCTAAGAGAGGGGAATGGGGCTGGTGGTGGGGAGCAGGTGATGAGGAAAGGGAAGACAGATAAAGAGGAGGAGGATGGCGGGAAGGGGAAAAAGAAGGAAAAGGGATGGATATTGATCCGCGCGACGTACGAGGCCAACAAATGGCCTTTTTGGTCAGCTGTGGTGCCGAGGTTGGCGCTCATGGGGTTTAGTCTCTGTCAACCATTTCTGATCGAGGCGGTGGTTGGGTATTTGGCTTCGAGGGAGCAGAAATACGGAGAAGATGGAAATGAAGACGAGGCGCCTCAACCGGCTTATTACGGCAGAGCGTTGGTGGGCGGGTTTGTGTTGTTGTATGTTGGTATTGCTGTGAGTGGAATCATCGCTGCCGTTATTCCTGACCGGGTTGATATGCTGACGACTGTTGATGTGTGTAGGTTTCAAGGGCAATATACTGGCGACAAGCGAACCGGATGATTGCGCGAATTCGGTCGGGGCTTATTGCTATGGTTTATCAGCATACCACTGCTCTCCGGGCTGTTGACGTCAAGGATTCTGCGGCAGTCACTCTGATGGGAACGGATGTGGAACGCATCGTTACGAGCATCAAGAACGTTCATGAACTGTGGGCATCGATACCGGCTGTTGGTATTGCCATTTGGTTGTTGGCTCGCCAGGTGTCGTATGCTGCTATGGTTCCTTTGGTGATCTGCTTAAGTAAGTTAAACTCGATACTACCCCATCTTACCAAGGCATTAGACTGACACTTGCCTTGTCTTTTCTCAGTATGCGTCGTCGGAGCATCCTTCATCGGAGCAGGCACCGGACCTGCGCAGGCGGCATGGAACGAACGAGTTCAAAAGCGAGTCGCCGTCACGGCCAACATGCTCGGTGACATGAAAGCCGTCAAGATGCTGGGACTCACCGGCGTGCTAGGCAACATCATCGACGGCCTACGCAGAGCCGAGTTGAAGACTTCAGAGAAGTTCCGCAAGTATTTACTCTGGACGATCCAAGTTTGTAAGTCAACCAAGGATGCTCTAATTCCTGCTTAAGACAAGGACTTGGACCACAAAGCTAATACACGCATACCTCTAAAGCCAACGCACCAGCAAATGGTGTCGCCCCCTACGCGACCTTCGTCGTCTACGGCATCATGTCCGCAGTGAAGAAAGATCAAAACCTGCTAGCAGCAAAAGCCTTCGCCTCCCTCTCGCTCATCAACCTGCTGACAGGGCCCTTGCTTATTTTCTGTCAAGCTTTCCCGGCTGCGATGCAGGCCGTGGCATGTTTCGGGCGTATCGAGACATATCTGACTAAACAGGGTTTGAAACAATCGGACAATAACTTGTCCTCGGCGGCGGGAGCCTCTTCTTTCGAGAGTGGAACAGAGCTAAGGAGCGTGAGACCGTTGGCCTCTGATACAACAGCAACAACACCAGGAATAACACCCGCCTCGTTTATATCTGCCGATGTCTCCTGGTCAGCGGATGCCACCGAATCGGTGTTGCAAGATGTAAACTTGGCTATCAAGCCGGGGTTCACAGCCATTATCGGTCCTGTTGGCTCTGGCAAGTCTACGCTTCTGGAGAGCTTGGTGGGAGAGACGACCGTCAAGCGCGGATCCGTCGCCACCAACTTTTCCCGGGCAGCTTACTGCCCACAAGCAGCCTGGCTCATGAACGACACCATCCGCCGCAACATCACGGGCGGCATCGAGGACTATGAGATCGACCAGAAGTGGTACGATTCGTGTATCCTATTATGCGGGCTTCAGCGTGATCTCGAGAGCATGATCGCGGGTGACCAAACAATTGCCGGAACGAACGGCTCGTCGTTGAGCGGAGGGCAGCGGCAGAGAGTGTCCCTCGCCAGAGCCGTATACTCTCGTGCTCCAGTTATTATTCTTGACGATGTCATGAGTGGCCTGGATCCGGCGACTGCCAAGGAAATTACTACGAGGCTGTTTAGCAGGCAAGGCCAACTTCGTAAGGCGGGTGTTTCGGTTATACTTGCCACGCATAACAGTAAGTCCCATCTTCTCCTGATACTGATATGCTTAATTCCCGTCACTGGACTGACTGGTCTCCTTCTAGCGCGCCTCCTCCCCTACATGGACGAGATAGTAGTGCTCAAGAGCGGAAAGATCGCGGACACTGGCCCATACAGCGAGATCCAATCGCGAGGTGACCTCAAGCTAATGGTCATGACCGACGACGATGCCATTGTGTCCGGGGAGCAGCAGGGGCAGTCCGCAGAAGATGAAGCGGCACCAAGAGATATCAAAACCTCCAGCACCACACCAAAGCCTTTAGACACAACGCAACAACAACCACCAAAGCCACCCAACCTCGAACGTCGCCAGGGCAGCTGGTCCGTCTACGCCTACTACGCCCGCAGCGCCGGCGCCCTCAGCCTCTCCCTCTGGGGTTTCTTCACCGTCCTGGGCGCCATCACATCCAACTACATGACCATCTGGATATCCACCTGGAGCTCAGCCAGCACCCCCTCGGCCTCCAACCCCGATCCGCGCCCGAATCTAGGTTACTACCTAGGCATCTACACGCTCCTCGTCGTGCTCGCCCAAAGCGGCGCCGTAGGCGAATGTTTCATCTTTCTGATCAACATCATCAGCCACACGGCATTATCTCTTCACACCGATCTTTTGAATTCGGTTTTGTCGGCTCCGCTCTCGTTTTTCTCCCTGTCGTCATCGTCACTCACAGACTCAACCCCAGAGAACGACAACACACCGAGTCCAGAAGACACCGGCACAATAACCAACCGCTTCTCCCAAGACATGGACCTAATAGACATGACCCTGCCCATCCAAGCCATAATGTTCACCTCGGCGGGCTCCTACGCTCTCGTGCAGCTCATCATCCTGTGCGTTTTGGGGAAATACCTGGCCGCCGCCGTCCCGCTTTTGGGCGCGACCTTGTTTCTCGTGCAGAAATACTACCTGCGCTCGTCGCGCCAGCTGCGTCTGCTCGACATCGAAGCCAAGGCGCCCGTGTACAAGCACTTTCTCGAGACGGTGACGAGCGGCGGCGTAGTCACCATTCGCGCGTTTGGATGGACTGAAAGATGGCAAAGGGGGCTTGGGGAGATGGTGGATCAGGCGCAGAAGCCGTTTTACATGCTGGCGTGCATCCAGCAGTGGTTGGCGCTGGTGCTGGATTTGGTGGTGGGCGGGATGGCGGTCGTGTTGGTTGCTGTTGCTGTGGGTGTCGCGCCGGATCCGGACATGGATGATAAAGGAGGGTCGAACAAGAAGAAGGCGGCCGCCGTTAGTGCCGGGGCGCTGGGCGTGAGTTTGGTGCTGGTGATGACGTTTAATGAGCTGATTGTGCAGACGTTGCAGGCGTGGACGAGGCTGGAGACGTCGATTGGGGCGGTGGCGAGGGTGAGGGACTTTGTTAGGACGACGCCCAAGGAGGAGGATCCGGCGGCCGCGAGTTATGACCATGACGGAGAAGGAGATGGAGAAGGTGATGGTGATAGACTGGCGGGATGGCCTTCCAGGGGTGAGATCGAGATCGAAAAGATCTGTGCCAGATACGGGTATGTATCCATTCCACCACCCACCCCTTCGAATTCGTCGTGTTTACCCCTGAATAAAGTAAACAAACAAGACAAAACTAACATCACCCATCATCTAGCCCCGCCACCTCCTCTTCAGGCCCCCCAGCCCTCAAAAATCTCACCCTCACCATCCCCGCCGGCTCCAAGCTCGCAGTCATCGGCCCCTCCGGTTCCGGAAAAACCACCTTCCTGCTCTCCCTGCTACGCATGATCCCGCTCTCTTCCGGCTCCATAACCATCGACGCCCTCAATCTGTCCACCAATAAAATCCCTCTTTCCCGCCGCATCTTCAACGTGATCCCCCAAGACCCCTTTTTCATACCCAACGCCACTTTGGCTTTTAACCTCGACCCTTTTTCTTACCTTTCCCACCTCTCCGAAGCAGAAGCAAAAGAAAAGATGGAATCGGTTCTTCGACTGGTTACACTCTTTCCCGGCCGCGTGACTGCCTCCAACGGCCTTGAGCAGGGACAGGGACAGAAAAGTGGACAAAAAACGACGCTCGACACCGAATTGATCCCGTCCGAGTGGTCAGTGGGCGAACTGCAGCTGCTGGCGCTGGCGCGGGCGGTGTTGATGAAGGGCCACACAAAAATCTTGGTGCTGGATGAGGCGACCAGTAGCGTGGATGAGAAGACGGAAAAGGTGATGCAGGAGGTTATTGAGGGGGAGTTTGCGGAGCATACGGTTATAGCCGTGGTGCATCGGTTGACGTATATTGAACGGTTTGATCTGGTGGCTGTGTTGAAAGGGGGGGAGATGGTGGAGTTTGGGAAGCCCTGGGGGCCGGGGGGGTTGGTTGAGAGGGCTTTGGAAAGTCGGGGTCGGGGTCAGGGTCAGGGGGAAGGTGAAGGTGAAGGTAAAGGTGGAGGAAGTGTGAGTGAAAGTGTTTTTGGGGAGTTGTATAAAGGGTTTTATCATCAAGGGAGTGGGAACGATGCCTCGGGGTGGAGGGGATGAGAAGAAGAAGGGCCGGGGTGAAATGATGCGGTTGTCATTACAATCATTAAGTCTAGGGGATAAATACGTCTGGTCTGAGATATGTCGAGACGGTCTTTAAACTGCCAGACGCCGATGATACCACTATGTACTGAGGAAAAGTCCAAGACTACACATGACTGAAGCACACAGCATAATGCCACTGAGCTTTAGACTCTGGTGCCCGGCACTGGTAGAAGAGGATGAAGGCACAGTCTCTGAGGAAGTAGCCGAAGCAATGCTACCATCGCCATCCTTCTCGTTGGGGCCTTTCACCAACCCTTCGGCAGTTGCTGTGGTCGTGGCTGTGGCCGTGGCCGTAGGTGTACCCATGGCCGCGACGCCCGTCCGCGACGCCGGCAAATCGTTAGCGCTAAATCTATTATGATAATAGTAGTAGCCCCAGTAGGTTACGTCGCCGTGGACGTAGTTGAAGACTTCTTGCGGCTGCGCGACAAGGACGCCGTTGTGGTAGTCCCATGCCGCCGTGACCACTTTGGCACTGTTACGAAGTCTGCTTTCGTAGTTCTGTCCATCCGTGACTTCGTCTTGCTCTGCGGGACTGAGATCCCAGATGGCTGGCATCTGCGCGTGTGTCACTGTCACCGGGTGGTCGGTGCCACTGAACTGCTTGACAGAAGTGGCGAAGCAAAGGCCCTGATCGCGGTCGCGAGCCATAATCTCAGACCACTTGATGCTCCCATCTGGCTGGAGCCGGGGGATCTTTGACGTCGGGTTAACGAAGAAGTCAAATTCACTGTTCGTAACCGCCGCCACGGTTAGTACATACTCTTCCATTGCTTGTTAATGCCGAATGAATCTTCTACCTACGTCGGACAGCAATATTGTACTGTTGCAGTAGCGTATCCGGTTCCCGACCATCGCGTATAGATGTGGAATGCCCTACGTGCCACGGTGTGATCTGCAGGGCACTCTGTGAGGGCAGTCTTGGTTTTATCTGGAAAACAACCAGTGTTCGGCGTATCCTCTTGATCGTACCCAGGGCCGTAGGTTGCCCGTTGGCAGGTAACTGCTCCCTGTTCAGTGTAGCATGCTGAGAAATCGGATATTTGACTCAAATGCCCGGTTTGATAACATGTCGGGTTGGGGACAAAGGGAGTAGTGAGCGTCACGGTCGGAGGTGTGCCGTCCATCTTGGTTCGTACTGGGAAGATATCTTGTCAGGCAGTAGATAGTAAAGGGGTAAGGTACGACAGGACCCGGGACCGATGTAAAGATATATATATTTTCCACCACATCCCCAACCCTTTTGGTGGGTCACCGTCCCGTGGAACGAACGGCACCTGAATCTCAAGGGTTTGGATGGCTAGCGGGCAAGCATCCAAGGCAGCAGCGAGCACAGATTCCACAGGAGTATTCTGAGCCGTCTAGTGTACAGGTGAAATTAGCGGTGGTATGGCGGAGTGAGATTTATTGAAAGCTAAAACGCTTTAACATGATATACGGTATAAAAAAAGTCGGGCAACTGTACTGTGGTTCCGTGCAAAAGTAAAAACCCCCCTGTCAGGTACCTTTTAGCACGAACACCTATGATTTTATACCTACCTTACTTAATTGAACTTACCCATCACATCAAGTAACGCCGCTGTAATAGCTTGGCATGCCAGGCACGGTTTTTGAGAGAATTCTGTTCAATCTGCCACTGAGACTGACATGGTGGAGAATATAACGATCTCCTGGACTTGGTCGACAGTGCGGTAGATGCTGTTCCTTGGCATTCGATCTGCTCAGGGGAGATATAATCGGATTCCGGAGATCATCCGTAAGAGTAACGCTGAGCGGACCTTGGTTTTACATATCCGGGAAATCCACGACACGGAAGCGGCAGATGGACCACTGATACAGCAAGGTAGCCTGGCGGGGAATGGGGGGGCAATCGTCATCATCAACACGGCGGGTTATCATACAACGAGCATTTCTCCGACCACTTCTTAGCGTCTATGTCCTTTCTATTCCTTCTTCCATTGGACATCGTCAGTACCCTTGTTCCGAACGGCCCTGCGTTCCAGGACGTCGGAAACGACTTCCCGAACACCCTGCTTGCCGCGCCTGGTCTCGACAAAGTGGTCGATCAGCTTTTCCCGGGTGAAGTTGCCCTTCTCCATAGTCTCCCTGACGTCGTGGTCGTTGGGCAGGCCGAACTTGTTGTAGGGATACTGCCGGTAGGATCTGCCGTTGAGCAGCTTCAGCATAGGAAGCTCGGGGTCGCTCATGAAGTAATCCTCAGAGATGTTGGCACCAGGCGGGATCTCGTCTAGCGAAGCTGGGCTCCACTTGACGGGCCCGTTTTGCCCCTTGTCGATGAGCAATGCCTTGACGCCCGCATTGAAGTCGTGAGACTTCATGAACTTGGCAGCCATCTGGTGTTCGCGTTGGAAGGTGCTAGCAATGTCCCAAGTCTTGCCGAGGCGCATCTGACGCAGCGTAACATGGAGAGAAGTAGGGGAGCGCTGGGTGAGTTCCTCCAAGGTGTTCTTAGCCCAGCCCATAACGCCTCCCCGAGCGGCTTCCTCCTTGAGGGCGGCAATGATCTCATCGATGGTGTTGTACTTGAAGCAACGGTCGATCGCAAGACGGACCGGGCCGCTAATATGGATCTTCTCGTCGTAGGGAACACCGGTGGAGAATTCCTCGATGGTGTCGTTGATGACGCTAAGGCGCTGCTCCATGGTCCAGTAGTCCATGGGGGTAAGCTCGGCAAGGCGGGATTCCAGGGCAGGAAGACTGCTCGAGTGAAGGTAGTGGGTGGCAATGCCGGCATAGTAGACCTGAACACCCTTGAGCATGGCGCTGGTGAGACCGAGGTAGGTGCCAACCTGGCCAGGCATCCTGGGAAGGAAGAAGGAAGCGCCGACGTCGGGGAAGAAGCCAATCTTGGTCTCGGGCATGGCGAAGACGGTGCGCTCGGTGGCGATTCTGAAGGGGGCGTGGATGCTGAGACCAACACCACCTCCCATGGTGACGCCGTCGAGGATAGCCACGTAGGGCCTGGTGTAGGTGGAAATCAGGTGGTTGAGCTTGTATTCAAGGCCGAAGTAGTCGACCGACTGCTGGACACCCTCGGGGCCCTTGGCGTTCTGCTCGGCCAGGGCGGCAACATCACCACCGGCGCAAAAGGCCTTCTCTCCGGCACCCTTGATGACGATGACGTTGGCCATATCGGAGCGTTCCCATTCGAGGAGACGGGGCGCGATCTTGCGGATCATGGAGCCATTGAGGGCGTTGTACTTGGCTGGGCGGTTGAGCTCGATGGAGCGGAGGTTGTATAGACTGTTGAAGAGGACATCCTCGGGCTCGTCACCCTCGGCGGGCTTGAACAACTCGGCGGCGGCTTGGGTCGAGATCTGGGAGGAGGGGGCGGGGAGGAGCGAGTTAGCTGTGTGCATGTCCATCTCGGCGTCTTTAACAAGATAGAAGGAGCAGTCTTACTGGGGCCTTCTGGCCTGACGACAGGACTTTGGCTCTGAGCGGCATGGCGGCGAGGGAGGTTGGTCGGCAGCAGCTGCGAGAAGCAACAGCAGAAGCCAGGCCGGCGCGGCTGGCAATGGACTTGGAGAACAACATGGATAACTAGTAATGCAAGAACTGTTGAATGGAAGAAAAATAGTCCAAAATCCACCCCGAGGCTGTTGTTTAGCACCGCTGTTGCATCATTGACCAGCCAAGGGACTTGCAAGGGCAACTTTTTCGGGATTCGTTTTCCTGGGGAAAGTGAGAACTGAATGGACAGGGCGATCGCAAATGGAATGCCGCGCGTGGATGCAGGAACCGTGATAAGTGATAGCGAGAGAGCGTATCTGCAAATAAAACCCACTTTTTTGGCTGCTCCAGAATTCAGTCGAATTGGACGGGAGCTCCAGCTTCGGTTCAATTGATTGATACAGTGGCCTCTATGGAATCCCCGGGGCGGGGTTACGGGGGAGCTACCTCTGGAGCTGTGGAATCTGCCGAATCCGCTATCGCTGTAGAAATTGGAATGACGGGACCTCCGGCCGATGGTATCCATTCAGACCTACCATTTTCTAGAACTGACGCTCGGACCCTCCGCCCAACTGACCCCCGATGTCCCGGCAACATCTGTCACCGGAGCGGCCCTCAGCCTTCCGCATTGGATCCACTTGAAGCTTCTCATCCAATGGTTGGAGACAAGTCCCCAAAAGCTTGGCGCGTGTGCAGCTCTACGCTCGCCGCCGCGCCTGGCCGCCCGCTGCTGCAACATTTCGTGGATTGATGATCGATAGCGATAGCATCCATTACAGCAACTATCGTCCGGGCGTCTACCATCCACCATCCACCACCAACCACCAAATCCACATCCAAACAACAACTCCAACTCGACAACCACCTTTCCAGACTCAACCACGAAACTACGACTTTTCTATCTCGTCCATATTCCACTACCACCAAACCCAACTCCAGACCAAAACACATTCGTCATGGCTACAGCAGACGCAAAGATTCAGTTAGTAGCTATCCCATCCTCCAGCAATTCATTAACCCATGCGCGCGCGCAGCCCATGGACGATTCAAAAGAGACCAGCTTGACTAACAGACGTCTTCTTTTTAGGGAGCTTCTCACGAAGCCTCGCAATGAGCTTACGTACGTTACACCCTCCTCTCGTCAACAATGCCGCCCTCTGCTTTCATCGGACACCTTGCCGGCCTTGCTACTACTCCCAGCTCCTATCTGCGACCCGAGACCATGACGCCTGCCTGTCCAGTCAAACAGCAAAGAAGCTAACTTGCTCGTTTGACGCAGTGAATACGAAGTTTCTCTCCTCGAAGAGCACGAGTTCTCCGCCGGTCCTCTGGTACATACATATTATTACCCTTTCAGCCTATTGTGAAACAAGAACAAAGCCGAGACTAACATGACATGTAAACAGTCCATCCTCCAGACCGCCGTCCGCAGCCACTCCCAAGTCCTCATTTCGGTCCGCAACGGGCGCAAGATCCTCGCGCGCGTCAAAGCTTTCGATCGCCACATGAACATGGTGCTGGAGAACGTCAAGGAGATGTGGACCGAGACGCCCCGACTCGCCAACGGCAAGAAGGGCAAGCCGGTAAACAAGGACAGGTTTATCAGCAAGATGTTTGTGGAATCTCTTTATTCTCTCTTCTCTCCCAGACCTGAAGAAGGAAAGATCAACAGGCTGACTTACTCACTTTTTTTCCTGACAGGTTCCTGAGAGGCGACTCCGTCATCCTTGTCCTCCTAAGCTAGTTTCGAATCTACACGACGGCAAGATGTTTAGTTTGGAGGGTTTTGTTTTTTTCCCACTCGCACGGCGAACGCACGCGCGCGCAACACAACTTTACGGGTTAATGGGTCAAATGGATGAGACCGGGCAGGTTCGATCGAATCGAGAGGCATGCGGACCTTACCACGGAAGCCACGTTACTACTACTACTACTACTGCTACTCGGCTGCTCGATCGACAATGATGACGACACAACCACCAAAGCAGCAAGTTCTCCCCGTCAAAAAGGCGCCGCGCAGGAAAGAGAAGAGGAAAGAAGAGGATAAACCCAAGCAGATTTTCAAGGGGGCTATAAGAAGAAAGGTCATATAAAGGGAAAACTATTGTGAGCTCGGCGTTTGAACGTGTATTTGGTTTTTGTTGTGTTTTATATTTCTGGTAACTTGATCAAACAAACAGAATACCCAGACCGTGTTAAGGTTCTCGCGTACGTCTTCATGATTTCGTGCCTCTTACTACGGCTGGAGCTTTGATCATGGTTTCATGGTACGTCATTGAGTTGATGTGTGCAAACTAACTACTCCTCAAGGGCATATCAAGATCATATACAGAAACAATCTCAAGCCTCAAAATGGTATGTTTATCATGGTTTCATTCGTGGTACGTCATTGAAATATGATGTGTGTGCAAACTAACTACCTAACCTGGGGGTATATCAAGATCAAGATCATGGACAAAAACAATCTCACGGCAGCTCAGCCTCCTTTGAGACCTCTTCCCATCCATCATCCGATCCCTTCGCCTGCTTATTAGCATTGGAGGAACCACCACCATCAGACTTCTCAATCCCGGCCAGTCCAAGGAAGAACTTGGCCAATCCCCAAGCGCCGGGATCTGGCACCTGCTCGAACCCAGACCCGCCAATGTAGACGGTGCGGCCCAAGTTGGCTTTCATACCCTTGGTGCCCTCGGCTCCTTGCTTCGCAGCCTCAGCCGCCTTCTTCACATCACCCGTCTTCTCGAGCGCATCGACAAAGGGGTAGAGGGCATCGATCAGCGTGCGGTCACCGGGACGAGCGGGCGTGTACTTGGACAGGGCCTCGCAGCTCAGTTTGAGCGCTGCGGCCCAGGCATTACCGTCGACAGCCTTTTTGTCTGACTCCCCTCCTCCGCCGCCAACAGTATGGAGAGAGGCGACCAGGGCGTTGAGGAAGATGCCGTAGAGAGCTCCCGAAGTGCCGTCCATGGTTTGCTCGACCACGGTGACGATCTTGGAGAGGTCGATGGCTGCGTCGCCTGTTAGGGGGTTTTTGTTGAGATGGGACAGGATTGCTGGCTTTTTGTTAGTAATCAGACAAAAAAAAAGGGGGCTGTTACTTAAGGTAGGAAGAGAAAGAGGAGACATACCTTCAGCACCGCGCTTCAGACCGATGCCGCAATCACCGTCGCCCACCGTGGTGTCATACTTGGTGACCTCGGGCTCGGCAGCAATGACAGCCTTCAGTCCAGCAACCAGCTGCTTCTGCGCCTTCTCGGGCTGCGCAAACGTCAGACCGCAGGCTCTCACCTCCTCCTCGGATTTGGCGTCGTTCTCCCGCGTCTGCTTGTTATCCCGCTGCTCCTCCCACGTCAGCTTCGAGATGGGCGCCGTCCACCCGTGCGCCTCGCACGGGTAATCCAGCAGCTCGATCATGCCTGGCCCGCCAATATCCGTGTTCACGACATTCAGCAACGAGATGCTGAACCCCAACCCGTTCAAGCTGGTCATGTACGTGCCGCTGAGAGTCCTCACGGGCTTGATCCCGTACGGTTTGTCCGCCAGCTGCGTGACCACCTCAGTCACGATCCCGCCCATCTCCAACGGGCTGACGCCTCCGAGGTTATTCACCAGCAAAACGACCTCGTTGGAATTAACCTCCAAAAACGCCCGGTCCTTGTCGCTTTGGTCCAACAGCTGCTTCAACATCTTGCCCACCAGCTCCCGCAACCCGATCCCTTTTTCTCTGCTCGACCCCTGCTCATTGTGAATCCCCATGCCAATCTCCACCTCGCCCTCCTTCAGCGTCTTATCCTCCGCCCCGTGCGTCTCCGCCCGCCGGCCAGGGACATGCACATGTTCCAGGCTGGCGCCTACGCTGACCAGATTGTCCGCAACCAAGTTCGCCACCATTGTCACTTCCTTTAGTGACCTCCCCTGGCTAGCCAACGCACCAGCAATCTTCTGCACTAACACCGTGCCTGCAATCCCTCGTCTTCCGACTTTACCGGCTTTGGTCCGTCCGACACCAACGTCGTCGCCGACAACTACCATTTCCACATTAACGCCTGCGGCCTTGGCTTTTTCGACGGCGAGACCAAAGTTGAGGACGTCGCCTGTGTAGTTCATTACTACTACTAGTACACCCCGCTCATTATCACCATCCCCATGATCGGTAGAAAGGGAGTTGTGGTCCACACGACCCATGATCGCCCTCCTCACCTGTTCCGCAGACGGACTAGCAAAAATGGTGCCGGCTACGCAAGCGGATAGGAGACCGCGGCCGACCATTGAGGAGAACGAGGGTTCGTGGCCTGAGCCGCCGCCGCTGATCAAGGAGACTTTTTGTTTTTGATGGGAGGCATTGTGGGAGGAGGAAGAGGAGCCATAGCCGGGACGTAGATAGACGATTTTGTTGGTGGTGTCGAGGGCGACGCCCGGGTTGAGGAGGGTGGTGGATTGTAGGGCTGTGAGGACGAGGTGGTTGGGGTCGTTGATGAAATGTCTGTTTGACATTTTGGCGGGAGGTTCTGGGGATGAGGTTGTGGATGGTGTTTGGTTTGTTTGGTGTTGATGCTGTGGTGGTTGTGGTTGTGGTGGTGGGTAGAAGTGTAAGTGAGGTTGGTGTGTATGTATGTAGCAAGAGAGAATCAGACCAAACTATTGAGTTATGTATGGACTGGTGATATGAAGAATGGGGATAATCTATCAGATGAAGAGGTGTAAGGGGAAATGTTTGTTTGCAATTATAAGAAACCGGGGTTGACGCTCAGGGTATCTATCGATATGCAGATGACCAAGAAACGATGACGAAGTGGAAAGTCCGGGATGTTCTGGGTTTCTTTTGGGTCTGTTAAGCCGCACTGCCCGAATTCCAGCAAAGAAGCAAGTTTGGATAATAAACGATGGAAGATCAGTGGATCAGGGGCAAAGTTGAAGTCAGGACCATTCGATGTCAGTTGGGCAAACTGAGTTATGTTGGGATTACGAACGGTTTTGAAACATAGGAGCCCGAGTAGCCAGATGCCGGAAGACTGGGAGAGGAGAACGGTGGGACGACTCAGACGACAAGAGGGACGTGGTGAAAGCGGGGGCGGGGCTGACGCTTCCTGTCCGTTCGGCACGCCGGAGACGTCCCGGAACCTGTCGTTGAGTCTTCATGCGGGCCGCCTTGATAAGTACTACCTGGAAAAGAGGGATCGACGGTGCTGTTATTGCTGGCATGGCTGTAAAAAGACAGAGGACGGATGATATCAAAAGTATGGCGATTTATGATAAAGACAAGTAAGACGATTGACAAGAGTCCAACGTGTAGGTTGTATGTAGAGTAAGCATGTGATAATACTTGGTAGCTTTCAAACATCATACTTTTGGACTTCAACCTCTTCCTCGCTCGCTCGCTCGCTCGCTAGTATTTCTCTTCAAAGAATCAAGAACTCAAATCCCCTTGGTATCCTCATCATCCCCCAAAATCTCCTTACTCCGATGCTGATCCCTCAAAAACTCCTGGATCTGTTCGTCGTGATGGGGACGGTGCGGTGGTACAGCGCTGAGGTCCTCTTTCGGTTCCTCAACCTCTTTCTCGGGTTGTTGCTGCTTCTTTGCTAGTCCAATCTTTTCGGTAACTGATGCTGGGACGTATTCGGCGACTGTTTTTGTAACAAAGTATGTAAGCTTGTATGTCATAAACGGCGAGGAGGATGTTGGAAGATGAAGCAAGTAACATACTCTTGTCTACGATTCCTCCGCTTTGTTGGGGTGGCTGTTGTTCCTCGGGTCCCTGCCACTTCTTCTCGGCAATCTCGTCGAGCTGGGGCTTGTAGTCTGAAGGGTCCTGGCCCTCAGCGCCGGGCTGACTGATGTTGTTGTTAGGGTTGGTTGACATGGTGGTGATCTTGAGAAATGGGTTGTTGGTAGGGTAGTATCAACGTTCGGAGAATATTTGAAACAGATGTAGTGTTGAGGGGTACAGATATGGAGGAATCAATCTAGAATGCTTTAAGAACCGGAGATACTCTTGAAACGGTTCGTGGCTTCTTCAGTCAACTTGAGAGAACAAGCAGAGGTGTAAGTGGTACGTAGGTGGGCATGACGTCACAAAGTCCCTTGTGCGAATAGACAGTGTGTGTTTTGCTTTTGTCGTCTGAACTTTTAATCCAATATTCTGTCTGTTCCTGCAGAAAGAGTCCACATTGTTTTGATCCATGACAGCGGAGAGTATCATGTTCGATAAACACTACGACATATTCCAACGTCGACTACAAGTTAACGTCGAGGAGGATGTCCTTATCGGCCTTGTCGATCTTATCGCTAAGGCCTGGCCAGCCCGAGCGGGAAGCCCAGAACAGCCCACGAGCCCACCTTGAGTCGTGCCCCTCCAAGCGGCGGCAAGACCCGACTCCAGGGCAGCCATGATGCTGGAAGTTCCAGAAACCAATATATCTTTCAAGTTCTCTCTTTCACAATCCTGCAATCCTGAACTTCCCGAGATTTCTCGCGACAACCTGACCTTCCACCACATTAATAGGTCGCATATCCCCAAATCAGCTCCACGACACTCGATTGATCGAACCGACCTTCGGACTTCCTTGTGCAACTCAAGTCCCAGTCCTAAACTCGACCTTTCAAGCGCTCCCAACCTACCTATCCACGACACCTGCCTCCCACGCGGCGCAGTTACATAACGCGACAACCGCCAAACCACATCCAAAATGGCCCGCGACTCCCCCATCCCCATAACCATCATAACTGGCTTCCTCGGCTCCGGCAAAACCACCTTAATCCTGAACCTCCTCCCTCAGCTCCGCGCCGCCAACCCCTCCTACAAGCTAGCCCTTCTCAAGAACGAATTCGGCGACCTAGCCGTCGACTCGCAGCTAGCCTCCTCGTCAGCAATCGCCGGCGTCTCCGAGCTTCTCAACGGGTGCATCTGCTGCAACCTAGTCGGGCAGCTCTCCGTCGCGCTTTCTGAGCTGCAACAGACCGTCCAGCCGGACCGCATCGTCATCGAGACGTCCGGCTCTGCCTTCCCTGCCACGCTGGCGCTCGAAGTGAACAGGCTGGCCCGCGAAACGGGCGGGCAGTACGTGCTGGATGGTGTGGTCAG
Organism: Sordaria macrospora; assembly: GCF_033870435.1. Taxonomy (NCBI): domain Eukaryota; kingdom Fungi; phylum Ascomycota; class Sordariomycetes; order Sordariales; family Sordariaceae; genus Sordaria; species Sordaria macrospora. The sequence continues at coordinate 3,828,508 of NC_089372.1, read as the reverse complement.
TGTCATTGATGTTGAGAATTGGAAGGGGTATGAGGATACCAGCTACACGGCCAAGATCCAGGCGAGGTACACGGATCTGATTGTGTTTAATAAGTGGGAGGGGCAAGGGGAGAGGAGGTTTGACGAGTGTTTGGATAGGCTGGGCGATTTGGAGGGGGTGGATACCGCGTGGGTGAAGAGTGATAAGGGGTGGGTGGATATGAGTGTGGTGTTTGGGATTGATGGTGGGTTGGCGAGGGGTTTTACGGAAGAGACTGGCACGGGGGATGGACATGTTCATGATGATAAGTGTGGACATGACGACAAGCATAAGCATGATCATCAGACTGAGGTGGAGGTGTTAAGTGTTGAGCTCAAGAGCTCGGAGAGCAAAAAGGCGGCAACGGTGGATGCGAACAAGTTGTTGGCTTTCCTGAGGAATACCAGCAGGGAGGAGGTGTATAGGATCAAGGCCGTGTTGACGGTTTCTGCAAAGGCAGCGTGGGAGATGTTGAAGAACTCGGATGAGGATATGAAGGTGTCCAAACCACCTACATTTGCGGGCGAAGGCCCGGATACGAGGTATATCCTCAACTGGGCGTTTGGAAGGTGGACATTTACGCGTGTTGGGGACGCCGTCAAGGAGCATGACTCCAGCAAGGAGGCAATACTGAGGATGACCATGATCTTGGCTAGGTATGAGAGCACCAAGTGGAAGAGGAGGTTGGAGGCTGGTGGGTTGTTGGAGCTCGAAGGGGAGGATGTGAAGGGTGAATTGATTGTTACCAAGGTCAACTAGGGGGCAGCGGGTTGTATAGAAGATGAGCGACGTGTTATGGTGAACGATTGACGGTATTTTAACGATAGAATAGAGAGCTCTTGATAGGAGCAACTAGAAGTAGACGTCTCATAGACACGTCCAGACAAATCTTGAAAGATCAAACAGCCGACTCTCGCTATGTCCAGGTAAGTCACAAACATTAACATCAACCACACTATATCCACTTGGTATCTCAACCTCATTCTGACTAAATCTCCATTCCATCACCGGAATGTAAACAATCACTCCCTCAACCTCATAGCTTCTCGGGTTTTACTCCTCCAGCTCCCCAAAGAACATAGTCTCCCTCCACCCCCCAGCATACTGATCAATAAGATGCTCGTAATCATCCGCATTGACCACACTCTTTCCATTTCCACTCCCACTCTGGACGCCAGTCTTAGTCTCCAACTCATCACCATGCCCTTCATCCCCTCTTCTCTCTTTCACTTTCTCTTTCCTGTTCATACCATCATCGTCGTCATCATCGCTGTCACTAAAAGCAAACCGCTCTCGTTGCCCAGTAACAACATGCCTCTGGGTATTTGAACTTGTTTTCATACCCGCCCTGACACCCGTCTCCATACCCTTACCCATCTTCCCCTTAGTCTCCCAAAACTTGAGACTTTCGTAACTGGAGTCGGAGGAAATACTGCTTACGGATATCGGTCTTTGTTGTTGTCCCACGGCAGCATTCTGCTGTTTCTGTTTCTGTTTCTCTTCAGAGCCAATGTTTTCATCCAAGCTTGGCGTACTTTGTTTGCGGAATGAAGGGTGGATTTGATCCTGGCGAGGAGGAGTGAGGTTTTGAGTGAGGGTTTGAGTTGGGCTTTGATGAAGACGAGAGTGAGATGGAGGGGTTTGAGGAAGTGGAGAGGTTGTAGAGATATTTTGGGAAAGAGTAGGGGTGATATCATGATGATACTGGGGAAAAGGACCTCCGGGGTAGATGAGCTTGAGGAGAGAGACGGATGGAGAGGGATGGGGTGAGGGAGATGGTACAGGTACGGGTGCGGGTTGTAGTTTCTGGGTCTGAGATTGAGGTTGAGAGCGTAATGGGGGTTGTGGTTGTGGTTGTTGGGGTGGGAACACAAGATACCGAGGAGATGGAGTTTGGGGTGGTGGTGTCGACCGGGGTTGGTAGGCTTGAGGAGGAAGAGGAAGAGGAGTTTGACGAGAAGAAGTCTTTGAGTTGATCTCTCTCTGGGCCTCCTCTTGTTGTAATAACTGTGCCTGAGTCTGTTGAGGGATCTCTCCATGTACTTGCATCTGCCCCTTCCCCTCCCCCTCCCCCTCTTTCCCCTGAACTCTCTCTCTCGCCTCTCTCCGCTGTTTCTGACTCTGCACCCGAATCAATTTCGGTTTCTGCATTTGCATCTGCATCTGCCTTTCCATCCCCCGTTCCTGTTTCTGCATCCCAATTTGACCCATCACTGACATCGTCTCTTTCCAAGCATGAGCCTGCCCTGGGTTATATACCCCATTAACCATTGCCACGGAAAACCTGCTATCGTCATCATCATCAAGCATGCTATACCTGTAGGTATCCACGTCGCTCGTCGTCGTCGTCGTCGTCGTCGTCGTCATTGGGGGGTCAATGAAGGGATCACTTATTCTTGCCCCTGGGTGGAAATATTGGGAGAAGTCAGAGGAGGTTTGCTGGGTTTGTGTTTGTTCCTGCCGCTTGTTCTGGCTCCGATTCTGGCTCTTGCTCTGGATCTGATAATGGTTATGTGGTAACCGTGGGTGATTAGAGGTTGAATGACCTTTTGCTCCTAATGATGACGAGTGAGTAGTATTAAACTTCGACAATGGCGACGGTACTGGTATCTGCACTGGTACAGACACAACAACCGGCATCTTAGCCTTGCTCTTATTACCACTATACACCGTCGCCGGCAGGGTAAACAACCCGCCTCCTTCTCCCTCTCCCTCTCCGGATGGAAAAGACGAAGGAGCTGGAGCAGCAACAGCACCAGCACCACCACTAGCAGGACGGGGAGGAGCAGGATGAGGAGCAGGAAAAACAATCTTCGGCTTCATCTTCGGAGGAGAAACCTGAGACGGCGTTACTGACCCTCCACTTCCTGTAAGTGAGGTAAGCGATGAGAGTGATGATATGCTCATTGTCCCGGCGATATGTCCTCCCATGTGTTCTCCCATTTGCCCTCTGGTTTCTCCCATCCCTCCCATCCCTGAACTCACCATAGAATTATTCTTTGGCTTCGTGGAAGTAGGAGTGGGAGTAGGAACTGGTCTTGATGGCTTAAAATCGGGATATCCTGCTTGCCTTCCTGCTCCCAACGTCGGTCCCAGCGCTGTTCCCATCTTTACCCTTGGCTTCAGGGGAGTTTGATTGGGAATAGGAGGAACAGGTCTACTCGGAATGAAATCGAGACCGTTGAGTAAGAACATTGGCTGTTTTTCAGGAGTCTTTGGCGGTACTTGTGGTAGAGGCTTAGAAGAGGAAGTACCGGAAGGAGAAACATACGGTCTTCTATCTTTCAGAAAACCGCGGGGTGGTGTCATTGGTGGTTTTGATATCTTGGGTTGGGGTTGGGTTTGCTTTGGCTTTGGTTTTGGGCTTGGTTTTGGGCTTGGGTTTGGGTGGGGAGTTGCTGGTGTTTGTGATCCTGCACCTGATCCCGCTTTCGTTTCTGTTCCTGTCCCTGTGTCTGTTCCTTTTAATTTTCCAGTTCCTGTAAATCTTAGACTTGAGACTGGTTGTGACTGTTGTGGTTCCTCTCCCCGTCTCGAAGGGGGTCTAACATCAGGCGTCCCCGCCCTCGAAGAAGTGGACGTAAACGCGCTATAAAAAGCACTGTTTCCGCTTTCTCCGCTCTGTCCGCTTCCCTTTCGTTCTTGTTCCTGACTTTGCTTATATACAAGCTTCAGAAGTTCAGAGTGTAGTGTTTGCGTCTGTGTCTGTGTCTGCGCTTGTGTCTGGTTCAAGATGGTGAAATTTGGTGAGAGAGTCTGAAATTCCCTTCCACTATTACCTGTATTATCCATCGACGGTTTTCCGTTGCTGGTGCTGCTGGTAGAGTACTCCTCGTCTACGTCAAAGTAGCGGCCTCCTGGCGGTGCATCGGAAAGGGGTTCATTGTCGATGTCGAGAATAGTGCGAGTACAGCTGGGTTGAGTATTCTGGGTAGAAGTACCAAGTAATGGCTCTGGAGCTGGAGCTGCGGTTGGAGGTTTGGTTACTGGCACCGGTACTTGACTTCCGGAAGTAGTAGTCCCCGTAGGTGTCTTAGGAAACATCTCGGGTGTGGGAGTAACTGCCCCTGGGATTTTTGGGCTTTGAGATCTTGATGGCGAATACTGTGGACTATAAACAGACGGCGTGTACTCTTCTTGGGTAGGTTGACTGTAGTAGTTTGTATTGGCTCCGTTGAAGCCATCGTTCTTGCTGCCAGACTCGTTCGCGTTGTATGTCTTGGGTAGCAGGGCTGTGAAGTCTAGAAGTTGTTTGTTAGCTAGCGTTCAAGTCTCTCTGGGTAGTCATTTGACAGCCACCTTGATCCGGCTGATAAACCGGAAGTTATAGTACGTACCAGTCACAATATTTGGGGGAACATGTCCCCTTTGAAGCGGTCTTCCTTTAGCCGTATCCTGTCTGAGAACCTGACACACGGTCACGGTAGAGATACCCGATTGCCTTTGCGCCACATCCTCCTCCTCCTGCTGCTTCCTGTGCTGCTGCTGACCTCCATATCCATATCTTTCCCACTCACTCTCACTCTCAAGACGACGAAAAGGATTCATCCCACCTCCCAATCCCACCTCTTGTGCTCCCATTCCCATCTCCGACGTATACCCCTCAGCCCCAGCCCCAAAGACATCTTGTAATTCCCACCACTTCGTCCCATCCTTCCCATCCTTCGGAGTCTTGAGATCATCATCGTCTCTGGGTTCAGGGACAAAAGGGCCACCACTCTGTTGCTGTTGCTGTTGCTGTTGCTGTTGCTGTTGCTGTTGCTGTTGCTGTTGCTGTTTCTGCTGTTCGATAATAATTCGAGTCAGCGGGGATACTTGTCTGTTGAGATATTCAACGTATTCATCCGGGTATTTTTGGGCCACCAGGTTTACAGGAAATCTCTGTGGGTTTTTTGTTTGTGCAAATGTAAATGGAGATGGAGAGGTGGTCAGGGGCATCGTGACACCTTGAGCTGACGACGACGCGTGTTTTTCTGGATGGACGGCAAAGAAAGAAGACATGTTTTCTTAACAACAGAGAGAGAACTTGTAAGATATGAGATGGTGGAAGGAACAAGTAGACTGTTGGTTAACTCACACTTCGGTCGTTATCGTCGTCGTCGGTCCCTCTTCCTCTTCGTCCTTCCTCTGTGTCCGTTCGTTCTTCTCCTCCTACACTCTGCTGCTGTTGTTGAGCCTCCCTTTCACTCACATACCCAACTCCGTCTACCTCACGATATATCCCCTCCCTCTCACGATCAATCCCACTCCCGTACCTACTCCTCTCCCGCTCAGCAACAGCACCCCTCTGCCAACTTCTAATTGCCTCGTAACAATCGTCTTCGGTCGGCGCCTCGATCGGCGATACGAACCGCGTTGGTCGATCGGGTGTATGAACAATCCTATACTCCCCGTCCTCCTGTGGTGACGATTCCTGTACTATCGACTCTCGTTGTCGTTGTTTGCCGTTGTTGTTGTTGTTGTTGTTGTTGTTGTTGTTGTTGTTGTCGACAGAAACTCGTCGTAATCGCAGCTCTTTGCCGATGCCACGGAGTTTCTGGGAGAGTCGGAGACTTTTTGACTTTCTTCGGGTTTTACGGTTTGGGTTGTCGTTGTTGGTGTTGGTATTGGTATTGGTGTCCTTGAAGGTGTCCTTTGTTCGTGAGGAAGACATGGTCATGACTACAACCAAAAAAGAGGAATATTCGGGAAGGAAACAAGATAAGTTAAAAGGACCGATGGATGTATGGACGGATGGATACAGAAACCAACAACCAATTAACCACTAACAGAGTTTGTTGCAGAAAGAGAGAAGAGAAGAGAAGAGAAGAGAAGAGAAGAGAAGAGAAGAACCAGTTCCTTTCGATCGATCCACCTCCTCTGGTTGTCGTTTCTCTAGAACGAGAACGAGCGAATGAATCACCATACCACATCATGCCGCGCCACGAAAGCGAGACAAAGAACCTTCCTAACACCCAGACACCGAAAGAGCAAGGCATCATAGCCATTCTTTGTTATGAGGTACATGAGTTAAACCCGAATTGAGTTTCCGGTGACTTCCTTCGACATACTGAACAAACAAAGAAAACCATAATCTGGCATTGTCTCTTATGTCCTTGTTGTATGTCTCGGCTGTGTTGAAAGCCCGCTGCCAATTAACCTTGACCCAGGTCTCGTTAATCTTTGTTTCAGGCACGGGAATGGGAGTAGAGGTAGGTAAGGTAGGCAAGGTAAGGTATGTTTCGAGTATCACAAAACAATGCCCATAGTGCCCCATAGTGCCCGTAGTGTGAAACACAAACTCTGTTTTTTTTTTTCCCCTTCCGCTGTTTGGGCTGAATGCGATGCGATGCGATGCGATGTCTGTCGCTTTCATTCCCAATGACGCACGCATTATACCCAGGGCCTAACCATCGCCATCATCACCACCAGTATCAGCCCCCTACACCCCTACACCTCAACCCCCAAGCCAGCCTCAAAGACTAACAGTAACACTAACATTATTGCTCAACACCAACAACATAGGCGGCAACCCCTCGCAAAGCACCTCCACATCAGCAAGGTACGTCAAGCTAGCCTCCTCGCTCTGACACGTATTCTCTTCCGGCACGGGGAGCGTGGTCAACAGAACCGCCGCGTCGGTACTATTCTGCCGCATGAGCTCGTTCAGAATCAGATGCTGCGCGCGACTGGGGAGGTCGTTGAAGGAAAGCGGGAGGCCTTGGGTGGAGTAGCTTGAGCCTGCTTCCAACGCATCATCGTTGTCGGTACCGTCTTGCTGCTGCTGCTGGAACCCTCGGTATGAAGAGAGGAGTTCGGGGATGTTGAGGAGGACGTCACCATTCCCGCTGCCAGTGTCAGGAGAAGTCCTTGGTGGGGAGTTCGCTCTGGACTTATCGGGGGATGAAGAAGCACCATCGTAGCGAGGCTCAACAAAGGTGACCGTCCTAGGGCTCCCTTCATTGTCGTTATTTCTGGCCAGTGGTTGTTGTTTGCTTGAAAGGAGTGCAGTAGCTCCTGGTGTAGACCGACGTGATATCCCTGGGCGAACCTGATCTAGATCTTGTTCCGCAAACATAATTTGTGCTCCTGTGTCATCACTGGTTATTCTTGTTTCGGGAACCAGTGAGCTGGTGAATTTTCTGGCGGTAGAGCTTTTCAAGATGGACGAGTTTTGTCGTGATAGTGCTGGCCTTGGCATCTGAGATGATGGCCTCTCCTCAGGAGTGGCCACGCTTAGAAGATCGTCTTTCTTCAGTCGACTTTCCGAACCATTGCTGCGACTGGGTCCGGACCCGGTATCTCTTTGGGACTGCGAATGAGACACTGCGCCATAGCCATAAGATTGCTGCTGCTGCTGCTGCTGCGTAGACGGCCCTGGTCCTGCCTTACGTGATCTCCTCCTATCCTTCCAGGGCTTCTTAAGTCGATCAAAGAGGTCTCCATGACTCATTCGTCTCACAGCTGCTCCCAACAGAGGAACTCGTGACGGTTCAAGACCTTCAAGGCCACGGCCGTTACTCGCCATATCATTGAAGTCTCCATCCAATATCCTCCCGCTAGACGAGCTGTTATCACTGTCGCTGTCGCTCTCACCGTCAACGTCCGTGTCTGATGATGAGCTACTGCTGCTGTCCAGCACATTCGCCGCCAGGTTCTGAGTGTGTATCCCCATGCTGACTCCCAGCCGAACCAGCTGTGAGACTGTGGGCTTCTTGGGTAAATCAACAGCCATGGCGAGTGGCGCCCAGCTAGCGCGCCTCCTATCGCGCACCTGCGGATCAGAAGGGGACTCGCTCATTATCATGTGCGGATTGTACAACCCCGGTCGTCCCGAAGTTGACTCGACGATGTTTAGTACGGAACTCATGTCGGGCTGTGAAGTCTCTGCATCATGGGCTCCCCGGATCTTTTGTAGATCTTCCCACCATTCTTGGTCTACTAGGCAGTCGTTGACTAGTTTCTCTGTTTTTTGGTCGCGGAAATGTCCGTGGATAATGGCTTCGTATGTGCCGAGATCTCCGGAGGCTAGCCAGAAGACTAACACCTCGGCTTCGATTCTCAGTTTGTCGAGTAGAGCCTTGACTCGGCCTCTTTCTTCCTCAACTTCGCTTTCGTATTCGACGAAGACTAACACGCGTACTCGGTAAACCTTCTTCCAAGCGGGAACGGTGTCGAGGATATAGCCCAGCTGTAAGATGAGAGTGTCTGGTACATGTTAGTAACCTCGACGAAAGCATTAAGAGTTACAAGAACTTACACGTATCAAAGTTGGTGGTCAAAACATTCCTGCCATCGGCTGACAGCTCCGCCGACATCTGAATAGGCCAAAGATCAATATACTTCTTGGTGTTACTCCCATCCTTTCGCGGCGTCTCCAGAGTCTCAAACCCTTTACCAACCGCCACATTCAGACGATATCTCAGAGCCAAGTCCTCAAGGATAGTGAGATACTCTGTAACCGACATCATCTCCTCGGTTTTAATCACATCAGTAGGCAAGAACCCCTCCATCAGTCTTGCCGAAGTATCGCCTCTCTTCCGCTGCCTCACGGGTTGTTTTGTTTCAGTGCCCTTAACGGGCGATGTTGGCGCTTTGTGCGAGATCCTCAGTGTAGGTCGCGAACGACGCAGGTCCTCTAGGTTGTAGAAGCCAATGACAGCAATATTGGGCCGCATACCACCCAAACCCGCCGAGAGAATCAGGTTTCTCACGCCCCAGGTGATGGTTGGCGACATGGTGAGCTGGACAAAGGCCTTGATCCTCGAGAACTCCGAGATGTACTTTGTCCATGCAGCTTGCTGGAGCTTGGCCTCGGCAACTCCCGCGGAAAAGTCATCAGTCACAATAACATGGCCGAGGATGTACAGCCCGCCCTTCTTCATCGAGTTGCAGAACTGGATGAGACGGGTCTGCTTGCGCGGGTTGTTGATGAGCAGGATGATCTGCGGTCGCCAGAATTTGATGTGCTCTGGTTTCAGCCTCAACAGGTATTTCCGGACTTGGTGGTAGATCAGGTTCTGTGACACATCACCCCAACGCTTGGGCGGACTCAAATAGTGGATCAGCAGGAATAGAGTGACGAGCAGTGAGACGGCCGTGGTGGCATATGTCTCGTCGATAAAGAACATGGCAGCCGCTGAAAGCACACTGCCGGCGAAAGCAGTCTGCCAGCTGAAGAACTTGAAGCCCGGGCGGAAGTTGGGAGCAGATCCAATTTTCAGTAAGAAGCAGGCGAGATTCATGACGAAGAAGGTCATTTGATATCCCATAGAGATGAAGGTTGCGATCTGGTTCAGGTTCGCGAACATGGCGAACTGAGCAACAATGTACGTCAAGAAGATAGCGAGTAAGGGCTCGTCAGTCTTCTTGGTGCCTTTTCCGAAAACAGAGATACCAGGAACCAGCTTGTCTCGAGCCAGGGCCTGCATGAGTTTGGCAGAGCCTATTACTCCCATCAGAGCCGAGAAGAAGCATGTTGCAAACTCTCCGGCGAAGATGATGGGAGGCCAGACATTCGTCTCCTGGATAACATTGGTATTTCGCAGGAACGTGCCGTGTGTCGTACTTGAGGCCAACGAAATAATGACCAGCACGTACGATATAAGAGTTGACAACATGGCCCAGAGAGTTCCGCGGGGGATGTCTTTGCTGGGGTTTCTCAAATCACCCGACATGGACGCTCCAGCAAAGATACCCGAAGTGGCCGGGAACAGGATACCGAAGAGATCTCTGAAGGTGCCAGCTCCATTGAACTCGTCGCCAGCAAAGTGCGGCCACAGGTTGGACCGCAAAGTGGTGAGACTGACACCCGTGAACTCAATGCCACTGACCGGATCGTTGAAGGAAGGCAGGAAGATGGCCGAGATGGGGATACTCAGGATAGAGATGACCATAATGGCCAATAAGCCATTACTCGCCTTTGCAAACATGGCGCTGCCAGCCAGGCATAGTAGAGTGCACATCAACAACGCTCCTGTCTGGAACAGATAGGTCCACCAATACCCTTGAGGCAAGGCAGGTCCCAGATTCAGCCTCAGGCAGTCGATGAGACCGACGACGTTGAGTGCAGTGTTCAAGACCTGCGCCAGGTAAAACAGGATACCGATAGAGCCTCCAAACTCCGGGCCAAGTGACCTGGAGATGAGGTAGTAGGCACCCCCTCCCTTAACTTCACCATTGGAGGCAATGGCTGATAGGGACAGAGTAGTGACAAAATCAACCGAGTATGCAATGAAGAGAAGTCCTGATAAAAAGTCAGTTTCATGACTTTGATGTGGTACAAAGTGAGCTCCGGAAAGGACATACCGAGCATGCCAAGTAGACCGATCTGACCCAAGATGGAGCCGAACCTCAAGAACATGAGGATACTGAGGATATTGAGGCATACTGGGATGTAGACGCCCGAGACGACGCCCAGTTTATGCCTCTTGCTCTGGTGTTCGTGGTCCATGGTTGTCATTGTTTGACTATCATGTCTCCATTCGCGGATGGGTTCCGGTGTTGGTGTTGCACAGCAGAAGTGGCTGTATTGGGAACAGGCCGGGAGCTTGTTGGTGGTTTTGTCCTGTGAGACCGGCTCTAGGGTGAAGCACCCAACAGGAAGATGGGAGAAAGTGGCAAAGAGGCCAGCTCTACCCAGTCTCAGACCTTGCGGTGTCTATATATCCCTTGGATGCTGTGGTCTTGGAAAGGGACCGACGGTCGGTGGTGTGGGAGACGTAGCTCCAGCGTAACCCGAGGAGACTATCGGCGAAGGACAGTAACGGAGAAGTTATTTAGGCTTCGTCTATGTAGTGTACTGGGGCATGATGCTTTTTTGGTGAGTATATGGGAATCTAGCGGTGGTGAAGGGATTTCCAACCAAGTTAGAGGCCAAGCTTGATAGGCGACTTATTTTGGTGATGTGTTGGCGAATCAGAAGCTATTCCGTCCCTGGGTAGTCTCTCAACACTAGCATGAAGCTTGATGACGGTATGGCGTCTCAGGTCTTTCTTTTCAGTGTGAAGTGGTCCCTGACGAGACGCCTAGAGTAATGAAGATGTACTTTGTGTAGGTAGAGGTGGATACAGCTTTGATGGGGTGCTCCAAGGATACACTCCGGATCAGGAAGGAAGGACTTGATGGGTAACGATGAGCATGAAGCGGAATGAGAAGAAAGAGCAACCTCGAATGAGAGATACAGGTCAAAAACACAGAAACGTACAAGTACAACTAATGAAGAATAACGCATCAACCCCACCATTCCAGGGAAAACCTGCTTGATTCCGAAACATTCGGTACTCCAGTCGATATCATAGGTGAGCTAGTTGTAGGGTTGTTATGTTCGGACCATCATGGCCTGACGATTGGAGAAGCCATCTCCTTCATCGGCCTCCACGGTTCGTCTCAAAAACTGTCCCGGCTGCGGAAGCGGAGAGGGGCATCGATCGGTGAACAACCTCATTCAGTCAACAGTCAAAAGTTTAGTGCTGTTGCCGTCTTGCCGACCCTCTCCCCCGCCTTTGCCGGCCCGCTCCAATGACACCGGGCAGGGAGCCAGGATCGCCAGCAAGGGCCTAGAATAGGGCATTGCGGTTGTTTATGGGGGACGGTGGAGTTGCATCAGCCCAGAGTCTGGAGACCAGAGGGTCGTTGTGATAGTGATGGTGATGCCCTCGCCGTGTTTCCATCGTGTTGTTTGTTCAAGAAATATCCAGTTGTACCGATATCTCAAGTCACGATATTTGGTAAGAGAAACCTCACATTTCCAAGGTACTTGGATTGTAGCCACGAAAAAGCGAGTGCATTGTGCGTCCGGAAGTTCATCGGTTCGCATCACCGCATTGTATCGGCGCATAATTCAACGGGGATATCGGCGGGGTTCATTGTCATTGTTAGCGGAGAACATGAGCTAAAAGTGCTAACTGAACCTCCGTCATGCTGTCCGGTGCTCCGTGGTGTTGGCAGCTTGATACGGTATTCGAAGCCTGAGGCAGTCAGCCCTGATTTATGAAGCGTGATCGTCATTACATAGGTGTGTGTATCGTTGACCAAAGGTCTTGTGAGAGGTTGAAGGTTGAAGGTTGAAGTCGTGATCTCTTCTTTGGTTGACAGTAACAGCAACTTTCCAGGTTGTTAACAACGCATCCAGATCAGGGTCTCAAAAGAGTGGATCTCCCCAAAGCAGGGCCAACAATGGAAACAGCCTGGATCACCCAGGCGTCTGCCCGTCGCAGCTGGAGTGCTCTGCAGTGGCCCAGTGTCAGCAGGACGCTGTCATGGATGGTAAAAGGCCCACCCGACCGGCGTTTGAACGAGGCAGCCACGATCTCTTCACAGTTGATGAGGTTGGGGGTTTTCCCTCTGTGCCCTGTCCCTATCTCCAGGACACGTTCTCATTCGCACAGCGCTCATCAGATTCCCGTGGTTCCTTATCTCAGTTGGCCCAAGTGCCCACTTTGGCCATGATGTGCTCCAATCAAAGACCCCAATCCCTTGTGCTGTCGGCCAGCGCAGGTCACACGGGCCCGTCTCTTGATTCCGCATTTCGTCTTGGTACAAGTCGCTTGACTTGACGTCAAAAGGGAAGAGAAAGAACATGTTCCGTCTTTTTATGTTAGAGTTGATATTATCCCGGCCTCGACGTTGTTGATATTCATGTTACCACCCAAACAAACAAACAACTCAGATTACTTTCGACATCACCAAGTTCACTCATTTGTTCAAGTACTCGCTTATCATTGTCGTCCCAAAAGTCCCAGATAGGAAGTTGGCGCAGAACATAACGGAGCAGAGCGACAAAAGTGCTGCAGCAGTGTTTCGGACAGCGCGACAACCCCAAGATCGACCTACCTAGAACTAGGTAGTCTGCCACTTTAGTCCTAGGTAATAAGAACTGTACAAGCCTTCATTACGTGCCATCATCCTGCGTCGGCTAGGCATCCTCCCACCGCCAGAACAAAAAAAAGAGAGGCTGTCTGAAACACAGACAGTTCCCATCTTTTATCTCCTCTCTCCAGTCTCTAAACTTGACCTTACTTCCGACACTACGGACAGACCTCCAGACTCGAACGGACTGAACTACTGCTCTCCAGTATCTCCACCCCCGATATGCTCTAGATAGAGAGGTCTGGGCTACCATTACATCATCATCATCATCATCACCACAGACACCACCTCTACCGCTTACCGACCATGTCAACCTCGGGCAGAGACTCGGGGAGGAACTCACCGGCCCCGGGTAATATCCCCGGCCGCTCTTCCTCGCCCAGCGGTTCTTTTCGCCCCGGCTCCTTTCGTCCCAGCTCCTTCCGCGCCCGCTCGTTCGGCACCTCGATACCACGCGCTGATAGCATCGCGCGCCTCGCCTCGCCCGTACCACCACAACAACCGTCTGGCACTCGAACACCTATTCCGATAGAGGGAGGAGGAGATGGTGACGCTGGGGCTGACGCCTTAGAACCGCTTCCCGGTGCTGGCTCACACTCTGCTGGCCCTGGTGTTTCTGCTCTAGCCGCTGCCTTGTCCAACACCTACGGAGCCTCACCACCGCGCTTTGGCACCCCTCCTGCCCGCGCCCTCTCTCCTGCTCCTTCGGCTGCCCACCTCCAAAGATCCGCGACGCCCACCACGAACTATGGCTCCTTCGAGACGAGATCGCGGCTACCGTCCACGGGTATCAACGGCATTGGAGCATACGAAGACCCCGAGATTATCAAGAGACACTTGGTCCAACCTGGGGATAGTACCGCCGAGGATACAGGCGAGGGGTCCAAGGGCAAGCAGCCTGCCGAAGACGACGATGAATTTTCAAGTCTGCAGTTGCAGGGCGGTGACATCACGCGCCCTATATACCGGTGGGCGGAGGAGATCGAACAGCGCAACAAGGCCAAGCGAAGCAAGTCCTTTAGCTACCCTAGGCCTGAACCAGAAAATGAGGTTCTGGATATCAACTCGATCAAGGTCCCTGGTGGCTTCCGCCGCAACTACCTCCGGAGACACGTGAGAGATCATTCGGCCCATCCTGACGACACCGAAAATGGCGCGGGCCAGAGTGCGCCCCCACGGAGGTTACTGACCACCAGCTTCCTCGAATTCCTCTCTCTGTACGGACATTTCGCCGGTGAGGAACTCGAGGAAGACGACGAAGTGCTCAAGCCTGGTGAATACTTCACCTCGGGAAGCGATGAGGGTGAGTGGTGGAGCGACGAGGGCTCTGACGATGATCACGAGCCCATGGAGGACAGCACGCTGTTAACGCCGTCTCGACGTAAGAGGAGAAGGAAAGAGCGTGGTGGAAGCGGCCGAAATAGTCCCATGAGCGCGGCAATGCTTCTCCTCAAGTCCTTCGTCGGTACTGGTGTGCTCTTCCTGCCCAGAGCCTACCTCAACGGTGGCATGATCTTTAGTAACGCCGTGCTCCTGTTTGTGGCGGCTCTGAGCTACTACTGCTTCGTCCTCCTCGTCACCACTCGCCTAAAGGTGGAAGGATCCTTTGGTGACATTGGTGGTATTCTCTACGGCAAGTGGATGAGGAACCTGATTCTGTTCTCCATCGTCATCAGTCAGCTCGGTTTTGTGGCAGCCTACATTGTCTTCACGTCGGAGAACTTGCAGGCATTCATACTCGCGGTCACTAACTGCAAGACCTACATCTCCATATCATGGCTGATCATCATGCAAATGATCGTCTTCCTGCCTTTCTCGCTTTTGCGCGACATCGGCAAGCTGGGATTCACCGCCCTCATCGCCGACGCCTTCATCGTCATCGGTCTCGCCTACCTCTTCTACTACGACGTCCTGACGCTCAACACCTCCGGCCTGGCGGATATCATCATGTTCAACCAGAAGGACTGGACGCTCTTCATTGGCACGGCCATCTTCACTTTCGAAGGCATCGGCCTCATCATCCCGATCCAGGAGTCCATGCGCAACCCCGAGAAATTCCCCAAGGTGATGGGCGTCGTCATGATCATCATCACCACCCTGTTCACCGTCATGGGCGCCGTCTCGTACGCCGCCTATGGCTCCAAGACCGAGACGGTCGTGCTCCTCAACCTGCCCCAGGACGACAAGCTGGTCAACGGCGTGCAGTTCCTGTACTCGCTCGCCATCCTGCTCTCCACCCCGCTGCAGATCTTCCCCGCCATCAGGATCACGGAGAACGCGCTCTTCACCAAGAGCGGCAAGTACAACCCTTATATCAAGTGGCAGAAGAACGTGTTCCGCTTTTTTGTGGTGGCTTTCTGCGCCCTGGTTGCGTGGGCCGGCGCCGATAACTTGGACAAGTTCGTTGCGCTTGTTGGTAACTTTGCTTGCATCCCGTTGGTTTATATCTACCCGGTAAGTTCTACATCCCGCTTCTCCTTTGTATGTAAAGAATGTTTCATGCTAACAAATTATGTATAGCCAATGTTGCACTACAAGAGCGTCGCCAGATCCAAACTGTGGAAGTTCTCCGACGTCGCCCTCTGCATCTTTGGTTTCATCGCCATGGCGTACACGACTACCCTGACGGTCATGAGCTGGGCTAACGCCGGAGAGGGCGGAGGATCGCCTAGCTATTGCGATGCAAAGGGGTTGTAATTGTTACATCCGTAAGGCACGCAGAAAGACGCACAGACAGACGTACCTGCCTTGATGAAAGGAGTCAGGTTCTCCTATTGGTTATCATCCAAAGCAAGTGCTGGTTGGGGCCCTCAGAAGGGGCTGACGAATGAAGGAGAGACAGAGGCAGGCAGGCAATCATGCAGGCAACAGGCGAGTACCTGTCTGTGCCCTTTGATTAACTTGCCAGTTTTACCACGAGAAAGAAAGGATTCCGATGATACGATTACTTTTATGGGTTTATATGAGATGGATGGCACGGGATGGGACTGGACGAGAGACGACGAACGAACGATGGTGTTACCTACGATACGATACGGGGTCGATGACAAGGGGGATGGAAGCAAGAGAGATATTCCCATTGGGTTATGAATATAGAAGATATATGGACAGGCATGGAACTATACACACCCTTACTTATAGGTAGACCTGATGTGGGAGTTGATGAGCAATCTGTTGTTGGCGAACTTGGCGAGAAGAAGAAAGGCGTATCTTGAGTCTGTAGGTATTGCATGGTGCTATGGTAGGAAGCGGATTTGTTGTTTTTGGTTGTTTGTGTGCTTGATACAGCCAAGTTATACCTCTAGTCTAGGGATGCAACGAGATATTTGGCTTTGGAATATACCTTGATTACCTACCTCTAGTCTGGCATCTTCAGCATTACACGTCCCGTAGTCCCAGGTGGTAAGAGATGTCATACTTATATGCATTGGAGACCCTTCCTTGGATGATGCAGAAGGGGAGTGTCGGGAGGAAGAATATAAGCTCCACAAGAGCATCGAGCCAGTACATACGACCATACCCACCGGAAAACTCGGGATCCCGTCCGCTCTCCCATAGATAAGCCAGTGAGGGCCAGACTAGTAGTTGGGTCGGTGACGACCAGCGAATCCCTGGTGTTGTATGTTTTTTTTGGTGTTTCATTCTTTTTGAATGTGTTTGCCTTCTTGAGACTTGGGGGCTTCTGAGCATTAAAGCTTCATTTTGCAGGTACTGTAGTTGTATCTTCTACTCGTCACGGCAGTTCCCATGCTTATCTGGTTGTCCTGGTCTGTTTTATCCCTCCCTCCCGCTTCTCTGCCTCTTGGGGAAGGCGGTCGCTCGACGACAACAATCGTTACATATGCAAACGGAGAGAAGTGGATCACCTTCTCTCAGCTCGTTTATGTCTTCCAGATAAAATCAACGAGCTCTGGTCTCCAAAGTAGTCCCATTGTACATTTTATTTTTGTCTCTTGCCCAAGACGTCTCGATCTGAACCCTAACCCTCCCCTATGCTTTCCCACCGGTCGAGTCATCCAAAAGCGGGATGGCGCAAAATAACCTGAGCGCACGAGCCGCAAGTACCTCAATCCGGGAGTTCATTGCTCACTTGCCTCCATCTCACTGTGGATGCGCAACCTGGTCGACCTTGAAGACATCAAGTGCGTTCGTTCACTTGTGTCAACATCCAACTTCCTTCACCCAGACCTGAAACCTTCATCTACAGAGGACAAATCATCGAAACCTTAACGGCTAGAACCTCCGGTAGTCTGTCCCATTCACGCTCCAATTTTGGGTATTACAATTGTCCACGTCCTTCTCGACCTTTTAAGAACAGCCAGACCCCCCCCAGCTCCCTCACCAATTCCCCCAGGTGCTGCACCGACGACTTCGACGTTGACACCCTCTCGATCACTCACCCGCAACACCACCACCACCACCACATCTCGAGCCCACGATATACGACAACGAGGACGACGACATTAATCTATACACCACCGAACCACCACCAGTCTCTCTTCGTCATATCGTGAGCCAGTCGCCAAGATGAACGCCCCTGATAGGTTAGTTGATTCTTCTGTTTCTTAATGCCTTTCTTTTCATATGAATGAACCCTCCTTCCGGGACCTTTCGCTCTGGTCGGAGCGCCTCACGCCAAATCTTGCAAACCATCGAGCTGGATTCCCCTTCATCTCGCAGGGGGGCTTTCGACAAGAGGCCATAACGACGATGTTCCAAGTTCATCAGGTAACGCCGGTATCGACTGGGGATCGCAATTCGACTTCGACTTGGTACGGCAATGAACACAAATCGACCCAGGTAGACAGACACTCAGCAGTCCTCCCAGTCTTCCACGTTACCTGTCCCCAATTCACGGTCTACGAGCTCGGTCCTCTCTTCCTCCCCGGCCGGCAGGCGGCATTTGCTTCTTGGTGCCTGGTGCCTATTGTTTTTGGTTTGCGCAAGCACGAGTGAATGGGAGGCGGGAAGGTTTTCATCTGATCATGAACCGTGGACACAAATGGAAGACAACAATAGGCAGACGCGGCGACTGGTGGACTGGATGGACAATCTGGAGTTGGCGATTTATTCAACCTGGACTCACCTTCACCAACGTCAACCTGGAGAGTTGCTGGCCGTCAACTATATAAAAGGAGTGCAACTTACTCCTCCTCTTACAACAACCACTCACCATCATCAGACCAACGCATCTTTGGGCCACTCATCATACCGTTGAAGGACCAGCAAACAGTCCATCGCGACAAAGAGTGCCATACCAGCAAACAACAAAGCCGTTGCTGTGAAGCTCTCAAACTTGATTATCTCCTTCAGTCAATACGATATCCAAGCGGATACTTTTACGTCCTCTTCCATCATCTGGCAACAACAACCAGGAACAAGATAAACATGATGGTTTCGTCAAACCAGAAGCAGAACAGCGAGCCCAACCGGTCCGCCTTGCCTTTTATCTCTAACTCATCATCACCAATATCTCACTTTCGTGAGGCGATGAGGGCAATGTACTGACATGTTTTGTGGTCGATAGGTTCGAACTCTTCCTTCTCCAGGATGGAGAGAAGAAGATCGAGGAAAAGGTGTTCACTGGTGAGTTTGCGTCGATCCCATCATTCATCTCTCATCTCGTCGTCACCGCAGGAAGAAGTGGACAGGAAGAAAGGAGAGAAAAGCGGGAACTAACCATGACCCTCACCTTCACACAGGCATGAGCAATACCTCCGACTTCAAGATCCTGAAGGAGGACCATACTCTTGCAAACCTCCTAGCCGAGCACCTCAAGCAGGCTCCTCATGTCCTTATGGCTGGATATAAAAGTACGTTTACACTTTACTTCCCCTTCAACAACCGTACCACAGTAGCAGCAAACTAACAAAACATACAGTCGCCCATCCTAACGTGCCAGAGGTCATGATCCGAATTCAGACGGACGGCAGTATCACCCCTCGTGAGGCCCTTGTCGGCGCCTGCAAGCAACTGGTCGCCATGTACGGCCAACTGGGACGCGAGTTCCAGAAGGAACTTGCCCTGCGCCAGTACGCCGATCAGGGCGAGCAGAGCGGCAACGGTGGTGCCAACGGCGGTCACTATTAGTGCGCTTTTGGTCCCGGTACTTTCTGTGTTCACGGTGGCTAGCGCCTGTCTGTGTAGATTATGGTCGTTGGTGCTGAACGGAGAAGAGATGCGGTGGACACGGATGGTGAAAATGGTTAGCTATCACAGTTGCTTGCTGTTGTTCGATCGCGTCAGTCATTCAAATGGGCGTTAAGGGATTTCATTTCGGTTTTTCCAGGGATGCTTGATTCACATTAGGCGTTTTTATGAAGAAAAAAACACTTTGACCAAGGGGGTTTGGTGAAACATGAAAAAGGGCTATGATATATCATAGATCTCTGATCTCCTCCTGGTTGTGGTCCTTTTTGGCGGTCATTAGCTCACTAAACATAACTGCTCGCTGGCTTTCATTATCGCCATCATGTTGATCGTAGATATCAGCACCGCAGAACTGTCATTTGGTGGATTCAAGATGGGTACGTGAATCTGTCGGCACATTCTCTCGTACGTATGTACCAAGGTCGGTCAAGCATGGCATTGAAGTTGAGTACAACTTTGATGGATTGGTTGTAGATGTCAAAACAAGCATGAAACCACCATAAGCATTACATGTCACTGAAACAGAGTGAAAAATCGACCGTCATCGCATTCAACAATTTGCCCATTCATGGCATTGATCCGGTTTTCATTACGACTGCTTGTCTAATGTCATACCATACCAGCAATTTCTCTCTTCATTCAACACGCCATCCTATCCTTCTTTCAATCACCGCAGTACCCAGCAAACCCCCGCCTAAAAGTCATTAAAACCAGGGAAAAAAAAAAGGTTCGAAGATGTAGATATATTAACAATCGAAGCCAGCCTATCCTTTGTCCTAACAAAAAAAAAAAAAAAAAAAAAAAAAAAAAAAAAACCATTTTCTTTTGGGTTGGTCGGGAGCCGGCTAAGAAGACAAACTGGAATGGAATCATGACGCCGTTAAAAACTCTCTAAAAGTGGTGGTTAAAGTCCCTGAGACCTATGTGCCAAAGTTGTGTGCTGTCTGTCTGTTGTGCTGCCGCCTTCTTACCGCCTGCTTGTCCCGTTTCCTTGTCATCATTGTCCGCGCTCTTCTTGTCCTGGTTTTTCAACGTATATAAAACCGGCGCGGCAACCAAGCCCCTGTTCAGCCTTTTTCTTCATCCTACCTTTCCACTTCCCCCTCCTCCTCCAGTCTGATGATGACGGGTTTTCCAGCTCCATACATGACTTTGACACCGAACAATGCCCGTGGCCTTGAGCTCCAAAATAAAATGAACAACACGCCCGAAAAGACAGCTCTCCCTGCGAAGACGTATTACCGACTTCTGGACGATCCTACTGAGCTTTGCCTCTCATGCATCCCGGGCCGTCGCTCTCTTCTATCGCCATCCTGCAACTTCAAAGAATCCAACCTCTTTGAATTATCCTCCGTACCGTCTACTTCTTCTAGGCGAGGCAGCGGGTTCACGGTGCTGCGAGCTGGAGGAGAGCCGGCGCCGTTGGTTTCTCCACTTGGTGCCTTCCTTTGCTTTGCAAGCTCTTCGAGTCGAGCCCATTTGCTCTGGCGGTGGGCTTCTCTCGCGGGGGCGTTGCTTTGGTTTTCGGTGTACTCGTGGGAGCAATCGTCGAACAGCTGCGGGTTGATCTCCATAAATAGCTTCATGGCGTTATATACCATGCCGTGGATGGTTCTATTCCCAGTTAGTTCGGTTTACACAAACACTTTAAGCTGCTCAGACGCGTACCTATTCCAGTGTCCCTTCGAGTTCTCATATAGAGGAGCGAACATGATGGGGAGAATGATCTCAACGTTGTCGCTCACTAGGTTGCAGAAGTACTCATTGTTCCAGAAGTATAAGGCTCTCTCGGCGACCTGGAAGTGCGGGCTGGCAACCGACTTGGCAAGCTGGTGGAACAGGGGCTCTTGGACCTTGGCGAACTCAGCCGGGTCCATGACCTCGAAGATATCTTCGACCTCGTTGAGGAACATGACCTCCTTGGTGCTGTTGACCTTGGGCCAATAACGGAGGAGTCCGAGAACAACCTGAAGCAAACGTTAGTCTAGAAAAGGTCGCAAAGACATGGTGTGTCACATACCTCTTCTGTCAAGGAAGCATCCTTCTCGAGGAACTGCACAATGCAGTACGCCAATTGAGGGTGGTACATGCTCAAACTCTTGACCTTGTGGAGAGGAAGCAAGACTCTAGTAAGGAAAAGCTTGTGCTCCTCCTTGAGAGGGAGCGCAAAACCGTTGATGATGGACCCAAGAATCTCGAGCAATTCGGCGATACCGTTGAATCTCTCGGTTTCGTACGTGAACTGGAAGAAGACGTTGTTGATAGAGCGGCGGATGAAAGACCTCAGGTTGAGGAACTTGCCGTAGATTCGGTGCAATGTCGTCTTTAGGAAATCCCGTTCTCTGGGGTCCTCGGAGTCGAAGAGCTCGAGGAGTTGAAGAACGAAGCTATGGTCGATATACGCCTTGGCAATGTTGGTGTTGAAATCTTGACTTTCAATGAACCGGAGGAAGAACTCGTAGACAACTTGGATATGCGGCCATGCTACCTCCAGGACCGGTTCATCCTCCTCCGGATCGAAAGCTTCACCCTGCGGGTTCATGGGAGGAGGAATCGGGCGGAACAAGTTCTTTGCAAACATTTCAACCACACGCGGATACATTGGCTCGGTGATGACTTGCCGGTTATTAGCGACATAATCCAGCAGCTCATGGAGGGCCAAGCGCTTGATCTCCTTGGACTTCATGTCAGCACTAGCATCATTGAAGTCGAAGATGACGTTGCACTGCTCAATCTTCTTCATGAACAAATCCTGGCGGTGGTTGGGCGCCACCTCGTGGAAGCCCGGGAGCTTCTCGAGCTCGCGATGGGCCGAGATGTCGAACCGCGACGAGTTCTGCCTCTTTGGCGTCCTGAGTCCTTCCAGGACATCTTTGGGGGTCTGGTGTAAACGATCGAACATAAGCGATTTCTGTCCGGCTTTTGGAGGAGCGAGGTCGTGTGGCATCGTTTCCGCGGCGCCGGGAGGTGGGACATGCTACGGCAACCAATCGTCAGTATTCCTTGGCCAAGTATGACAATCCGAGGGGAGCTTCTTACCGGCGCGCTGGGGCTAATTATGACGGTAGGAGGGAGTGTGCCGTGACGGACAGGAGTGCTGCCGCCATTGGCACTCTGTTGCTGCCCCCCGACACTGCTGAATCTATCCGGTACGCCAGGGTTCGAGCTGCCGCCTTGAGAACCGAGCATGGAATTGCCGTGGTCGCCATGGGCCGCGTTGTTAGGCGGCAATGGCTTGTTACGGTTGTCATTGACAAGTGTTGAGGTAGACGATGAAGGGGTGAGAACGGGCGACTGGGTGGCCTCGCGGGAGCCTTGGGAGTTGGGGGAAGCTGTTCCGTCCTTCGCATCCTTATTCTTCTTGGACTTGGAATCCTTGTCCTTCGTCCTCGAGAGCTAGCACGACGGGGTAGCATTAGCGATCCATTCCATTCCCACGGGACAGCCTAGCGCAGGCACAGCAAAAGACCCAAACTTTGACTTACGACTCTCTGGCTGAACCGCTTCATCTTTGAGGACAACAGTTTCTCTGCCTGTGGGGCGAGTGAAGGCTGCCCGACCTGGTGGTGGAGGGGTAATGAGGGCGCGGCGACTTAATGATAGCTGGATACGAAAAGGGGGTGGCTAGCCGAAGGCTAGGATGTGTGCCGAACAGCTCGTGGGTTTGGGAGGCTGCGATGCCAACGGGCCCGTCTGTCCAATGAAGCTCTACGTCCCGCCTGGAAGTCGAAGAGGAGGGGGGGTGCAGTGCGTCAGAACAACCTTCTGACCACAAGCCCGACAGTGCCTGGCAGTAGTAGTATTATTATTGGGGACGTTGCCGGCGTTGGATGAGGGTAAGGCCACGGCGTGTCAATCGAGTTGTGTGGATGCCCGACGGCCGATTGAATATGGTAGAGGTAGCCTTGGTAGGATGCTTGATGCTAGGGGCGTCGGCGAGGTCAGTTCTGGGACGCGCGCTCTCGATGGTGGTGGCAGCAGCAACGGCTACAGCAGCAGTAGCAGGAAGTATGAGGGCGCACGGCGAACTGGCGGAGTAAAGGAATGATTGCCGCGCGGGTCGGATGGCAAGGTGACGACAACAGCGCAGGGTGTCTCGTCGACGACGGGCGTGCTGGCGTGGTAGGTGTTGCTGTAGGGACGTTGCCGGATGGGAGTGGGAATGGAGTTGGTGCTTGGTTCCAAGTCCAGTGTCCAGTGTGTTTTGGGACCTTTGGGGGGATGAAGCGAATGCCACAGAGAGGGACGAACTTGCAGGTTCGAGGTGCGAGACTCGGTGGAGAGGCAGGGTGCTGTTAGGGAACCTGGTAGCGCCAGCACTAAACCGCTAAACAAGCCAGAAATGGAAGTCTGAATGGTAGGTCAGTACTGGTCTACTGCCAGGATGTTGCTGCGGGGCTGGATGCAATCGCGGGACCCAAATCTGAGTGTGAGGGTGCCAGGTGCCAGGTGATGTGGCTGTTGTCCAATGTCCCTTGCCCCTTCCAGTTTTGGGTGACTGGAGTGTACAACGCGGAGTCGAAGAGCTGCGAGAGAGACCGTCTCGTCTGCTCGATCAACTTCCAGCTTTGCAGGTTGTTAGGGTCACTGACAACTAATTGCTGGGGGTCCGAGCGGTGTGCCCTGTGGCTGTCAAGGTACCTCAATACGTAGCAAAGTCGTGGACAAGGCAATAAAGTAAATGGGAGGGTGACGATCATCCAAAAAGACCCTGGAACCTCCAAACAGGCTACTAAGAGCCTTATTAGCTTTAAAAGTCCAAGGGTAGGTATAGTTTGGAAAATAGAATGGTCGGTGTTGTTACAATGAATTGGGTGTTCCTAACAGTGGTATACGCAATAACATTCAAAGTGAAGGCTCGAGGCTGAACTTCAAACGGCATTGCTTTCTCTCCTATATTGTAGTTCAGTTTCGGCAAGTTGGCAAGTTGACAAAAAGTACCGTTCATGGGGAAGCTAATCTGGATACAGCAGCGCGCTCATGTTGCGCTGGAGACGATCACTTGAACAGGGCAAAAGAACGTCCAGGGAATGGAAATGTGATGGCGAGGCTGAAATGTTATTGCTGGTGTGCTATGGAAGCGGAGGTGTGTAAGCTGGACTATCATCACACTATCATCTTTCTTCAGCCTTTGCAATCAAAGGCGTTAGAGAAATGCTAGATGACAAGCACGGCAGAGCCAATGTGTCCATGCTCAGAGGTGGCCCCAGTCTTGGTAATTACAGGTGTCATGGTCTCCACTTGAATGAACTGCAGGCGTTCATTTAGCGCCATGCAGGGTGTCTGGCCGGCCCATTTCTGGTGCTCCCCTCAGGTCCTTCTCTTTCACGCCTCATTCGCTTGGTTCAGGATTTCTGTGGTTTGGATATAAATCATCGAAAGTCTTTGAACAATGCATATGATATGGTTTGGTTGGTGACGGGTTTCTCAGGTTGGTTTGATGGTTGAAAGGAATGAGCGAATCATCGCCTTACCGAATAACGAGGGCATGCACACAGACTGACAGGTAAGAGCAAGTCACAATGAGCTGATACCTGTAAGGTACCATGTATGTTTACACCATGCGCACTGTCCTCGCAAAACAATTTCGCCGCAAAAACCCATGCAATTTTAACTCTAGTGCATAACTCTCACTGTGCATCTCAATTTATTGACATCGCCACAACAATTCAAACCACAACATCACGGCCTTTTCTTTACGGGTGGTGATGATGAAGCGACAACGACACTAAAACTTTATCCTTGCAGCGCTTACAGGCAATAATCAGCTGTAATACCCAGGCAGAATAACCAATCACCGACATCTCCGAATGACATGATGGACGAGCTCAACGATCAACGAGAACATGCGCCCAGCTTCCCAGTCCCTGCTCGGAGATTGGGGGCGCTTGAGCATCCCATGATAATAAAAAATGTGGACAAGGCTATGAACACATTCCCTTCACACTACTCACTCGAGGCTGTAAGAATTCCCGTTTTATGAAGTATGACGTTAGTGCTGACCATATCCTCAGATCGTCGACTCATCCAGCCCTCAAGTATCGATCCCACTTTATCTACGACACAGTGACCCGACAGTGAGGCCAATTGTCTCGCACAATGCTCTCACTCACAATGTTGTCGTCAAAGTTACGGTGCCTAAGCGTACAGGAAGGAAGCGCAAACGTGGGACTGATGGCCCCTTCGAGGGACCCGTCGTCGACAATACGACAAACAACCCCAATGAGGAAGTCTTTTCTCGAGACCGACTAGACGCCCCTCGCATCCTCCGCCAAAAGCTCAGCGACAATGTAGGAAAATACACCCTCGAGCCCATCGGCGTCATCACCAACACGCACCGTTACCGTGGCCTCGCCGACTTCCAGTACGCCATGGGCAACTCCCCATTCATGTCCCGGTTCGTCGACCAAGTGCTGCCAGGCGATGTCGCCAAGCTCAAGGAGTTCGCCATCCAGCCGGGCATCGAATCCGGGAAGAACATCGACCTGATCCCACCGCCTAATTTCACGCCCATGAGCCTGCCCTTTCAATACGGCTACGCCCAGAACCCGTACACCAAGGAGATTAGCCCCGGCGCGGCCGGCCGAGGGGACCACGACGATGGCGGTAATTCCGACACCGACTCGGAGGCCGAGTTCCGGCGCGTGGTCAACGTCACCTCCCGTGTGCCCGCAGCCGGTTATTTCATCGCGCACGACGAGTACCCCGTTCCCTCTGCTCCACGACGCCAGCCCAACCTAGCCGACCCACAAGTCGCTCTTATCATGAAGGAAATGTGGGCGGCGATGGAGGAGCGGCCGATCTGGACACGGCGCAGCATGTGGAACCGGCTGGGCTCCAAGTTCGCCTCGTTGCCCAAGAGTGGCTCTTTGGTCAGGCACTGCCTGCAATACGCAGGATACCAGTTCAAGGGCGGACCATGGCGCGATGCGCTGGTCAAATATGGCCTCGACCCCCGTTCGGATCCCAAGTACCGCATCTACCAGACCTTGATCTTCAAGCTGCACAAGACCCGCATCGGCACCGTCGGCCGCGAGTGGAAGGCCGTCCGCCGGTCTGAGCTGGGCGTCACTAACTTTGGCAAGTACTGGAACAGCTACGGCGAGAGCGCCAATCTGGGTAGAGGATCAGAGCGCCGCTCGCGCGAGACGCACGTGTTCACGGGCGAATCGTTCAGCACCGACGGCAAAGTCTGGCAGGTGTGCGATATCACGGACCCTCTCCTCCGCCGACTCTTCGAGAACGCCGAGGTGCGACCAGAGTGCGACACGGAGATTTCGGGATTCTACCATCGCGTGCTCTGGTCGGTGGCGAAAGCCATCATGAAGTGCAAGATGCTCGCCATCCGGTTCGGCCGCACGCTGTCGGACGACGATTTTGGGTGCACGTTGGAAGCCGTCAAGGGCCCGCATGACGGTGGTGATGGTGGGAGCGGGACTAGTATTGGCATCACCCTGCCTGATCTGCAGCTCACGGCCAAGGAGTGCGAGCAGCTGAGGGGAAGAAACAAGATCAAGCCAGGTCTTAAGCAGGGTCGTGATCGGTGGGAGGAGAGGAAGAAGAAGACGCATTACAGGGTTAGAATCCCCCTGAAAGAAGTGGAGGAGCGCGAGGCAGAGAAGATGGCGATTTTGTTGGGCATCGGGCTCAAGCCGAGAGAGAAGAGACGGGCTGCTGCTTCGGCTGATGCTTCTAACCTCGAAGTTCCATCTGAGTCTGCTGCTGCTGCTGCTGCTGCTGCGACAAGCACGGAAGAAGCGGATGAAGTACCACTTGACCCAGCACTAGCGAATATCGGGCGCGAATCACCTCGTGGCGATGCCACTGCCACCACTGGCACAACTACCAAGAAACCATCACCAGCCGCCACCGATGGCAAGAACCAAACCACTACCGCCAAACCACAAGCTTCACAAGAAGGCGAGGAAGAAGAAGTCCAAGCCCCCAAAATCCTTCAAGACATCTTCGAAGACGAAGAAGAAGAAGAAGAAGAGTTCGAAGGTCTTTCCGACGACGAAGAAGGAGGTGAATTTAGTGACGGCGACGGCGACCTTCTCGGGGACGAAGAAGATGATGACGACGAGAGGCGTGGTATCTACGACGACGAGGAGGAGGAAGAAGAGGTCGAAGAAGAAGACGACGAATACGGCGGCTATAGAACCGAGGCCGGATACCGCACTGATGGGGGTTATCAGACTGACGGGGGCTACCAGACTGAGGCGGGTTACCGCACTGATGGTGGTTACAGGACTGAGGGAGGGTACGGCTATAGGACTGATAAGGAGGTTGGGGATGAAGAGGATGAGGAGGATGATGAGAGTGAGGAGGACGAGGACATGGAGGGTGATGGTGGTGAGGAGTTGGAGAGGGGAAGACCTCGTCATAGGCAGCCACAGCCACAGCCCCGGCCCCAGCCTCGACCCCAAATCCAGGCGGCGTGGGATGAAGAGGATGTGGACATTGACGAAGAGGATGATGAGGAGTATAGCGACTATTAATCGCTTTTACGCTTTTTTGGGCCCCTGGTTTTTGTCACTCTGTCTTGGTTTGTTCGCCTGGACTTCACCCATAGCTCGCTTCACACATAGCTTTAGACGGTATGTATCTTTTTACTAGTCTTCTTGCATGCGCTCAGTCGCGTATTGAACAAAGAAGAAGCCGACTGTTATTAATATTTGTGAAATAATAGCTTTGAAAACCAGAATGAATCAAGCGCACTTCCCTTAAGAGAAAACGTAGAACAAAACCGCTACAAAAAATATTATACTACCTTGGCGGTTGGAATTGCCGTGACAAGCAGGAAATATTACCAGGTAAACAGCCCTGAAGGTGTTAAAAAACAGACGCAAAAAGACATACAACACCAGGGATTCGCTGGTCGTCACCGACCCAACTACTAGTCTGGCCCTCACTGGCTTATCTATGGGAGAGCGGACGGGATCCCGAGTTTTCCAGTGGGTATGGTCGTATGTGCTTATTTGTTGCTGCTGTAGAGCTTATATCCTCTCCTCAGGAGGATGGTCACGGTATCTTTCAAGAAAGTTCTTCAAGTACATCCACAGTCCCAGGCACTTCAGCTCACCTCAGGTCGGAAATCCTAACAGTTGGCAATGGAATTTCATAGCACATAGCTCTAGTTTTTTCTATCGACCATCAACCACCGCTCCCTTCTATAAGCTACTTGTCTGCTAGGTAAACCAGCAATACATAATCTGCTCACTCACGTAACTCATCAAGCCCAACCACCACTCCGCGGCGCACCACCACGTTGTCCTCCATACCCTCCTCCACCCCGACCGTAATCTCCTCGTCCAGCTCCTCCACCTCCCCGTCCACCACCTCTATATCCCGATCCATTTCCTCCTCCATACTCTCCTTCGCGTCCCTGCTGCTGGTAGTCACGCGGCTGATGTTGGGAATAACCTTGGTAATCACGGCCCTGATGTTGTTGAGACTGATGGTGGTACTGAGGTTGATGCTGCTGATGCTGCTGAGCATGGTGATGAGGAGGTTGATTCGCGTGCTGCGGCGGCGGAGGCGACCAGGCACCACCTGGAGGAGCAGCAAATGGGGGAGGATGGTGTGGAGATACGCCCATCGGGCCACCGGGCGGGAAGAAGTTCGGAGGTGGCGGCGATGGAGTGGTAATGTGCGACGGAGGAGTTGGATGTTGAGGATGCTGAGGGTATTGATGGGGCGGGCCAGGTGGTGGCGGCGGCCATTGGCCTCCTTGATAGGTTTGCGGAGGGTGTGGGACTGGGAAGCCGGGGAATTGGTGAGGTTGTCCTGGGAGAGAAGGGACGGGAACAGGAAAGCCGATGGGCGGCGGGACAGGATGAAAGTTACCGGCTGGTTGCTGGTTGGGCGGAGGCGGCGGTGGTGGGACAAAGACGCCCGGGTGCTGCGGTGGGCGAGGCGGCATCCCCGTTGGAAAGCTGGTAGCCGATAGAGGAGCATGATAGGGGGGTTGGTGCTGTCCTCCCCTGAGTCCAATGATTCCAGGAGACCGGGAACGACTTCGACCCCGTGAACCGTACGTTGGACTCCTCTGTCGGAAGCCTGGACGACTTGTTGACCTTGATCTGGATCTAGACCTGTATCTACCCCGTGAGCGAGACCTGGAGCGGCTGCGTGAATCGTAGCCACGGCCACGTCTGCTCCTATCCCGGCTTCGGCTCCGGCTCACGCTGCGATCTTGACTTCTTGATCTACTCCGCTTGCGATATCTTCCTTCTGGTGATTCTGACAGCCGCGGACGTTTGAAAGCAGGTCTAGCATCAGACCCACGGCTCGAGTCTCTGCTCCGACTGGGGCTGAATGAGCGCGATCTCGACCTTGATGACCGTGTCCTTTCTCGGGTTCGCGATCGGCTGTCGTTGCCCGAAGCTCCCCGCTGATTTCGCTTCTTCATTTTCTCGCAAAAGTTTCGAGACCAGCCGTAGTAGGTTTCACCTCCGATAACCTCGCCAGTAATTTCGTCAGTCTCTATGACCTCTCCCATTTGACCAATTTCTGGTGTAGGCCCATCGAGATTCGCGGCATCCTTGGAGAAAATGTTGTCAACATCGACGAGCAGTTTCTTGACCGCCTCCACGAGTGACTTTTCTGCCGGGCCTGCGTACAGAACAAGGGGCTTGATCATGTCGGGGTTCATGGGCCTCGTAGAGTTCGGTTCTAGGACGGGCATCCAGTTGCCTGCCGGCAAGTCGTACCAGGGTATGGACGGATCGCCGTGCATGGCTGGCATGATGAAAGGAGCTGCTTTTACGGGCTTGGGTACCGAGCTGGTAGTTGTTGTGACAGTTGGCTGCGTAGTGCTCTGCGCAGAAGCACTTGATGCTGGGGCTTCTTCTACGGCCACCCGTAGCTGCTTGATGACAGCCTCTGAAAAGTAACCCTTTTCCTCCCATAGTGAAATCAAGTCCTGGATTTTGCGAATATGCTTCGGGCAGTTGGTGAACGATGAGGCGCTCCTAACCAAAGCGGGGAGCGCCTGTTCAAGCTTTGGAGCGAAGCTGTCGTCGTGATTGCGGAACTTGACATGGTAGAGGATGTCATTGAGCAGGTAGAGGGCATGGAGACGTTTTCGCTTGACCGACGTCTCACGACCCCTCTTCTTCTCGCTCTCTGTGAGGTCCTTGGCCGGGCTCTTGCCATACGAGTTGACGAGTGCGACCAGGTACTTGCAGAACGGAGCGATCCGCATAGAGGACGGAACCAGGTTGGCGAGAGCCCATTGCTTGCATTTCTGAGCATACGGCGCGGAGCAAAGAGATATGCCGCACAACTTAGCAATTGGCCTTATAGACAAGAGGTGTATTGTTCATTGAGCGTGTGTGTTCAAACCTGGACATTGGAGAGTGAGCACTCGGCGGTGGCCGTGTTCAGCAACGCGAGCGTCGACTCGATCTCGTCGCGAGAACAGGACTGCGGATCCGCTCGAAAGAGGGCGCCTGTAAGGGCCGCTTTGGCGACGATCAGCTCTGCCGACGTCGACGCCATCGCGAGAGAGTCGGGATAAAAAAGATAATTTTCTGATGTAGTGTCGTGTGTGTGTTGGGGGATACTGGGTCTTGGAGAGAGCAAGTTGTGATATAAAGTTGTGAGGTGACCGAGCGCGCGTCGCGGAGGCAGCGATGGTGAGAGATGGAGTTGATGAATAGGTAGGAAACCGTAAATGCAAAGGGCGATTGGCGACGCTGGTTGGGCAGAAGCAACCACATCCAGCGGAACCTGCATTAACTTCTGCACCTAAGCCTCTTACGGCAAGTGCATTATAGTAATTGTGCACTACGGACAAAGTGGTCAAAGCTCTTCTTGTGCTCTTAGACAGTGGCGTCACTGGTCGCGCCGGACGATATCGGCTTCGCGCCGGTTATACTTTTTTCTTAATTTTTTAATTCTTTTGCATCCATCAATGCAAATTACAGAGCTTCTTCCGACTACCTGCCAATCCCATGGAGCTCCTTGATTGGAAAATGAGAATACGAGACGAGGCCCAGTTGGTGCCAACCGGTCAAACAGCAGCGAAACCCGAGTTCAATCTATGCCGAATCAAAACCAACCAGCCGCATTCCAGTTCCCAATTTTTGGTAGAACATATTCCCTTGCTGTCATATTGTACATGTGTATCTCTCCTGCTTTTTGGCCGTTCCTCTTGAGGTCCGATCTAGGAGAATCGATCTCCCTTCTTGCTGGAATATGGCACGCTCGCTTCGTACTTGCTCTTCTCAAACACTCTTTCGCGCTCGGTCGAAGGGGCGTGTCTCGTCGGCGCCGGATCGCTGCTTGATTCCATGCTGGGTGAGCCAGCTGTGTCGGTCCGTGCCGGAGAGCCGTTGCTGGTGGCAGATCCGCCCATGGCTGACGAGGAGAGTGGCTGGGCTGGGACGTTCTCCGAGTACTCGTAGGAGTTTTGCATGCTCTTCTTGCGGCGCATTTCCTCGATCTGGGTACGGCGTGTGGCATCAATCTCCTTCTTGGCGAAGTAGTACGCGGCGGCGCCACCTTTGAAGTTGTAGAAGAGCGTTAGCTTTCCTCCCTTCACTTCGTCGTTTGTGGCATTGATGGACAGCAAGGGATTGCGACGTACCAACGCACAGAGAGCCCCAACCGAACCTGCCAAGTTCCGGGTCCAGTTTAGTTAACCGGCCATGAGGATTTATTGATTTCGGCGACGGCGTGGTTGTGTCGCGGCGGACGGCGCACTCACCAGAAAGACTTAGCCTAGACGGAAGGAAAAGGTGTGACGTTAGCTTGGCGTCTTGCTTGCCATGACAGACTGGATGTGCGCCGGCGAAACCTACGGTGTTCATATTTGCGGTAATTCGTGACAATCGGTCTTTGAATCGAGTGACTGTTTCGGGAAGTTCAGGAAAGAAGCAGAGTAACAACTAATGCGGACGCTTCTTTAGTCTGGACTCTGGACCCTGGGAGTTGTTGATAGTATCCAGTCTCAATGGGGTGATGTGATGGATAAGAAGCGCAGACTGCACAGACCCTGTCGAACGATGCAGGATCCCGGCAGGCAGCACGTTTCCGGCAGGCAAGTGCTTGTTGCATAAGGTCATGGGCCAAGTAGACAAGAACAGGGCCATTCCTCCTTTCATCACCGGACCTTTGTTCCTTCTGCGCACTTGTTGATGGCTTCAAAGCACGGAGCTGATTTGAATTAATGGTAACATTGTATATTCCAAAAGCTACTGCCCAAGAAGTCTTATTCAAGGGAACAATGTCGTGATCACTTTTGTTCGGCCCAATGCCCGCCTGGTCTCACTCAGTTGACCCACAGTTCCACCTCAATTTAGGGGTTTGTTTACTTTCTGTACGCTAATAAGAGAACGTCCTTCCTCGCTAGCTAACAGGTTCCTTGGTATCCGACTTCAACTATGTTATGACTTTTGCGTGTATTTTCAGGGTCCAGATTACGACGGCATGCGATGCAGAAGACCACAAGGGGATGAAGCTCTACCTGCCTGCTTTGATTAGAGAATATCGTAGACCAACTGGACGGATGGGAGTCAAGGGACGCGTGCGGGTCTATGTAATCCCAAAACAGCTTGTGTTTCTTTTGTTGTGGTAATGCTGCTGTCAGTCAATACCAGTTACCAGTTCCGACTCCCTCTTCAAGAACCGAACGAAACCCCATCTGACAGACTACCCAGGGATCGAGACCATTGTCTATTCTATGGTGTCATGTTGCGCATGTGTCTCTCATGACCATTTCCTTTACCGGTATCCTCTGCTCTTGAGCAGCTGGGCTTTTGAGCAACCACTGATCTTTCTTGGAGAGCCATTGCGTTGCCATATCGCGCTAGCATGAGGCAGAATTTGACATGGACACGACACCGACGACACTGAGAAGGAGTTACATCGAACGCCGGATAGAGAGTCGCGTCCCTTTGAGAGAACGAAGAGCTTGCTGGAATACGACCGTAGAGTGGTGAAGACGAAAGCCCTGGAAGGTATCTACGTTGGGCTCACGTTGCCACACTGTCCTTGCTGGTTGTTACCACTATGCCGAGGACTCTATGGTAGAGCTCGGCTTCGACGTAGATGACGTTTAAAAGAGAAAGGCTTCGAAGCGGGAAACTGGCTGTGTTGTCACATGGTGGTGTCTGTTCACATATACTCGTGGCATTATCGAGAAGGCGAGTGTATTACAAAGGCTTGACGACAAAGACCTGAGATGTTTTGAGGAGTCTAAAAGCAATTGGCGTGTGTGTATATCCTTCAAATGCCTTGATTGTGGACTGTTGATAGGTACACGTCGATAAATGCCCTACAGGGCTAACTCGGACACAGCCGCACACTATCGACGAACGTCTACACTAGGCAACTATTCCACCACCACCTTATCACGAACCCTTACAATGTCGGGCATAATCGGGCGCACATATCCTCTCCCGTTACCTCTAAATAAGATAGTCGATGCTCTGTTTGAGTCCTATGAAGCAGGTTTCCATTTAACGATCTCGAAGTCTCAACAACACCGAAACCCTTATAAGAACTCACCCATTGTCTACCAAGTTACACATCGGTATTAACCTCATCATCGCAATGGCTCCCTCACCTTCGCCGAAACCATCTTCGAAAAAACGGAGGAGCACTGCATCCGTCCACGCCAAAGAAGTTGCATCATCAAGCCTGCTGACAGCAAATCCACCTCTTCGCTCCTCATCACGCCTTAGAGAGAAGAGACAGCAAGCGGCGGCCGCCGCCAAAGCAGAAGCAAAAAGCGTTGAAGCTACCGGCTCTATGACCAGGAACGACAAGAAGAAAACGAATCCGATGACTGACAAAAAAGCTCCCAAGAAGAAGTCCGCGATTCCCAAGACCAAAACGAAGCCGGAGCCGGAGGTGTCCGCCAAGCCTGCTGCTGCTCCTCCTCCCAAGGCGGCCTCCATCGAGTCCAACTTTGATTCCGCCTCTGAGTCCGACTCCTCCTCCACGAAGAAGAAATCGGCGTCCAAGAAAAAGAAGACGAAGCCTCGGAAAAAGAAGGCCAAAAAAGAGCGGGAACGTTGGCCTGGAAAGAGGAAGTTGGATTGGTATATGACGGACCCTGTGTACTGGTAACTCGGTACTTAGGTATACACACTGGCGTTTGTCTGAAATTGGGGCAATAAGACAGGAAGGCCAGATCGTTCAGCGGGGTTTTCTAGAACTCTTGTCAGGAAGCTTGTCTGGGCCGTTGGCGGTTTCACCTTCTATGGTCAACTCGGAGGGCTCCCTTGTTACATATGTAAATTGACGGTCAGCGAGCTTAAACACACACGTCTGGTTGGCAGCTGAATGACCTGGAAATGGCGGGAGAGACCCATGAAGACAGACCAGCAGTCCTTCAATTCACACTGACTCTCCACCACGTTGTTACATCGTTCTTAAATTAAAAGGGGGGGAAATAGGAAATAGCTGAACCTAAGGCATTGGGTACCAAGGGGGACGCTGCTCGAAAAGCACATGAACTCACGGTACCTGCATCTGTTAAAAGTCTTGTGTCGCAGTTAAACCAACCGTTCGTGCTTTTCGTCCCGACTCCCAAGAAGGAAAGCTGAGACAAAGAATTGTAAACTTGATAACCAACAGCCAGACGGCTCCACAGGACACGAAATAGAGACATGGAATATCTTTGTTTCCACTCAGCAGACACTTGCCATGTTTGCTGAATGAACTGCGAAAGTGGGGTCCTATTTAGCGCAAGGGACACAAATGGGTTCGTACAGTACGGTAAGGTGAGGTACGTATCCTCCGCTTGGTACCTGCCCCTGTTTGCGATTGCAGTACCCCTTGGACCCCGCTGATCTTCAACATCCAGTCTCGAACCTCCAAACACTTCGACCAACAGAAGGGCAGCCAGTTCGCAAGTCGACCCAGCCCCCAAAAAGGGCGAGTCCACAGCGCATCGTCATCTCCAAAACAGCCTGCAAACACGAGCCGGACACAGCCCCAAAAGTGAGGTGCAACCCCCCAGATCCCCCAAGACGACAGGGGAAGAGATCCAATTGTGTGCACCAGTGTCATCCATCCATCTCCAGCTGCCAACGCCAGGAGCAATCCACAAGTCTCAACCCAGACGCATTTCCCAACCGGGCCGCCCTTCGCTCCCTCCAAACTGTTGAAACCCATTTCTTAAAAGTGTTGGGCTCTGCGCCAAAACGGTCTACCACGGTCCTTCATAATAACTCGATTTTTAGTTTATTTTATTTGCGCCAATCCAGACCCCAGAGCCAACGCGCTTTCGCGACAGCTTCAGCCTTCGACGCCCGTTAACCCCCCCCCCCCCCCCCCCCCCTCCGGTCTCCGCCCGTGCCCATGTCCGTCTAGGCCCCCAGTTCGAGGTCCGAGTCTGATGAAAGAGCCCACCGGTTGTCGTGGATAGTATATGGATGGGCACAGCAACCCCGAGCTTGCTGCTGCTGCTCGTCTCGGTTGATCTTCCGCCTTCGCCGCCGTCATGGACCCTCCGACCAAGAAAGATGGGCCTGATGGCTCATCCCTTGTGAGTGTCTATCCCGTCTGCGGAGGTCCCTCTTCTCCGGATCCGGACCCGGCCGCCGGCCTCTATAGGCGTCGGACACCGGATACCGTAGGCCCGGCGACATGACATCAAAGGAGAGGCTGGCTGACCGCTGCACTAGAAACCAGTCTCGTCGCTCCTGGCGAAATTCGAAAACATGAACAAGACTGGCGACACCCAGCAACCATCCAGTTCCAATGCCAGAACGACATCCCCTGCGCCCCAGCCCGACCGGCTACGGGACCCGAGTCCTTCAGGGGCACGCGAACCCCCCGCCATCCCGACAAGACCCAAGGACAGGCCGAATATTCCGAGTTTACAGCCGCAGTACACTGGTGTCAGTGTTGCTAGTGCTGGCTATTCTAGCTCGCCAATCCGTTCCGTGCCTCCGCCGATATCCTCGTTAGGTCCTCGGCCGGCGCAGCCTCCTTCTCTCAACGTCCAACCGCCCCAATCACCACCGAGCCGCAATGTTGATGGAGTGGCAGTCGGGGAGCGCCCTTCGTTTCTACAGACCGATTCGCTCGTTAAGGCTGCGTCGCCTGCCACCGCTAGCAACCAATTCAAGATTCCGAGCCGCCCTATTACACCGGCTACCTCCGATCCGCAAAGATCGCCTCGACTTGCCGCTACACAACCTCCGTCCCCTCCCCCTCCTCGACGATCGGGCGAACTACAGAGGCCCCGGGACCTTGAAAAGCCCAAACCGGTCCCGCCGCCCGTCAACAGGGCGGAAAAGCCGGTAATTCCTTCGCGGGCCTCGGTTCAGATCGAGAGAAGCCAAGCCTTGGATATCAAAACCCGTACTCCGGAAAGAATCTCGCCTTTCAACAGTCCGCCTAGCAGCAATGGCACGCCTGACGATGATGATTCTCCGCCGATGCTACCTGCGCGACCAAGGGCGCAGCAACAGAGGGAACCAGACCCGGAGGGACTGCGGAGGTCGCGGACGTTCCACGTGGGCTTTGTACCACCGCCCCTTCATCCTTCTGTAGCGCGACAAAGGCGGGGCAGGGAAGAGGAAAACGGCAGTGTTAGGGGCCCATTAACGCCACATTTGACAGGCGGGAACCAGCCACCGGCACTCCCAGCTCGCCCCCATAGCATCATAGAGACCAGCCGCACCCTCAATGGGATGATGATGATGGCGCCGCCACCGCGCCCTCCAAGACCGGGTGTTAACACAAACTTGGATCCAAACCCTCCCGGCAGCATATCGCAAAAACGAATAGTGTCGACACCAACTCAGTATCAGCCTTCGATTCCCTCCAGAACTCATGTTAGGTCCATGACTGTAGATAGGACATCGAATCGCGTTCCCAACGAATTCCGCGCACCGCCGGCCCCAGTTAGCGCTCCCACCCACGACCGCATCCCCGAACGCATCCCTGAACGCATTCCCGAAGCGGTCCCAGTTCCTTCATCCAGGATAGCCAACCCCGGGCCAACCGTTATGATGGCATATCCTGACGCAACGAACACAAACCGGAGCAAACCCTACATCAGCAAGGGCGTCCATGAGATTTACACCAAGTACGACACTAGAATGCTCGATGTATGCGGTGAACTCGTATGCACCACTGGCGGCTTTACACGCGTGTGGAGCTTACTTGATGGCGAACTACTTATGAGCCTGTCCATGGGTGAAGGGCAGAAGGGAACCGCGGTCGTGTTCAAGCCAGGGGCCCACGTCGACGACGAAGGCACAAAGGTGTGGATCGGCAACAATGTTGGAGAGTTGCTGGAGGCGGATATCGGCACACAGAGAATCACGGACAGTTTACCAAATGCGCATGGCCGGTATGAGATAATAAGGATATACAGGCATTTTAACGAAGTATGGACATTGGACGAAAGCGGAGCCCTCAATGTCTGGGGCCCGGACGAGAGCCATACCCCGACCCTCTCCAGCGGACCCAGCCAGTCGTTCCGAGTACCTAGAGGTCACACTTTCTCGATGGTAGTGGGAGACGAGCTATGGTACGCGACAGGCAAGGACATTCGGATCTTCAAACCCACTGTGGACGGGAAGACCCAGTTCCAGGTCCTTTTAAGGGCCTTAAGTCAGCCAGATACTGGCGAGGTGATATCAGGAACGTTGCTGGCGTCTGACCCGGATAGTGTCTACTTCGGCCATAGTGACGGGAAAGTCAGCGTCTACTCCAGGAAAGACTATACATGCCAGTGTATAATGAATGTCAGCCAGTACAAGATCAACTCACTCGCCG
This sequence comes from Sordaria macrospora, assembly GCF_033870435.1. NCBI lineage: Eukaryota > Fungi > Ascomycota > Sordariomycetes > Sordariales > Sordariaceae > Sordaria > Sordaria macrospora. The sequence continues at coordinate 3,790,743 of NC_089372.1, read as the reverse complement.
CAGCCGGTTCGTACCTATGGGCTGGGTACAATAACGGCAAAGTAGCTGTCTACGACGTGACACAAACACCGTGGACTGTCAAGAAGGAATGGTCAGCCCACGAAAACCCCGTCATCAAGTTGATCGCTGATCGCTCGAGCTCCTACAAGCTTGACCGATACCAGGTTGTCTCTCTTGGAGCAGATAATATGGTACGAACCTGGGACGCCCTCTTACAGGAGGACTGGCTCGAGGGCGAAATGAAGAGGAAAGACGTGGAATACTGCGAATTCCAGAATCTGAAGGTGTTGATCATGACGTGGAACGCGGGCGCTTCGACTCCTCACAGTCTTCGATACTCCGAGTCGGACGCCCATTTCTTCAGGGATCTTCTTCAGTCCGCCGACTCTCCCGACATCATTATCTTTGGATTCCAGGAACTGGTGGATTTGGAGGACAAGACGGCCACAGCAAAGCGATTCCTGAAACCCAAGAAGAAGGAAGGGTCAGATCAAGAGCGGATGAGCCACCAATATCGCGATTGGCGTGACTTCCTCATTCGCAATCTGGATGATTACATGCAGGGCGACTTGTATCATCTGCTCCACACCGCTCCCCTGGTCGGCCTCTTCACCTGTATCTTCGTCAAGGCAGACTTACGCGGACGCATCAGCAATCTCAGCAGCAACGAGGTCAAGCGCGGACTGGGCGGTCTGCATGGCAACAAAGGCGCCATCGTGGTGCGCTTTCTGGTCGACGACACTTCGCTCTGTTTCATCAACTGCCATTTGGCTGCGGGTCAATCAGGCGCCAACCAGCGGCATAACGACGTAGCCGCGATCCTTGATGCCAACGTCTTCCCATCCGAGCGTGACCCCGCTGTGCGTATCGACAGTTATGTCGGCGGTGGTGACGGCACCATGATCCTGGACCACGAACTATGCGTGCTCAACGGCGATCTCAACTACCGTATTGACACCATGAGCCGCGACACGGTAGTAACGGCAGTCAAGCAGGGCAACCTCATAAAACTGCTCGAGCGTGACCAGTTACTTGTGGCCAAGAGGAGGAACCCCGGGTTCCGGCTGAGAGCTTTCGACGAGCTTCCGATCACGTTCGCGCCAACGTACAAATACGATGTGGGAACGGATAACTACGATTCAAGTGAAAAGAAGCGTAGTCCGGCCTGGTGCGACAGACTCTTGTACCGCGGCAGGGGCAGGATAGAACAATTGGACTACAAGAGACACGAGGTGCGGGTGTCGGATCACAGGCCGGTAAGCGGCAGGTTTAGGTTCTTGGTCAAGAGGATCGATCCTACGAGGAGGGCCAAGGCTTGGATGGAGTGTCACCAACTGTGGGAGGACTTGAGGGCTAAGGAGGCACATGCTGAGAAGTGAGTTTTACTCCCCTCTTAACGTCTGATGCGAAGCAAGCATGCATGCTAACACGTCGGAAACAGATACTACTACCTTACCCAAGTCATTGGGTATGACGATGCCACTTCTGAGCGACTGATTAAGGAACAGGCCTCAAGAAAGCAGATGAACCGCAGCCCTGGTCGACGTCAGGCGTAGTAAAAGCATAAAACTAATTGAAGAGGAGGGGATCACTTAACAGCACATGATACGGTGCCGTTTTCTATCATAGACAAATGATGAACTACTTGTGAATCTACAGCACAACGCATATACATATACACTCAGCTGGAGAGAGAAGAAGAACAAGAAGAAGAGGCAGAAACATACAATGGCGGAAATCGGGTTTTTGGTTAGACAGGATACAGGCAGGAGCGTGGGCATTAGGGCAACTGACGGATGGATGAATGAATGGATGGATCGATGGATCGATGGGTTTACTAGACTACCCCGTTTCTTAGGTAGTTAGGAAAGACTCGTTGGCCTTTTTTTCTAATGGTAAAGCGTGGAAGCGGTCATCTTTTTTCGACACTCGACACTGCCTTGCATCTTTGCTAGTTTGTCATGGGCAGCTTTATAGCTATGAACTCATGCTTAATGATGGATGTGTGATGGGCAGTGATCGTGTTTTGGGAACAGGAGTGCACTTGGGACTATTATAAATGTCGACGGAAAGCACGGAAGTCAAGGGAGCAATGAGATGACCTTGGGAAAAGAAAGTATCAGATAGAATAGTAGACCTAATCTTATTACATGGAAAACATGCGGTCTCCGAACGTGAAATGTCTATGACTTTGCGAAAGGCTCTTTTACACGCTGACTGAAATATCATAGGTTGCGGATAAGGCGGATAGTCACAAAGGGGAGGTAGCCAAGACCTTCATGTGGATGGTTGAATAAGACCGGGTTGAAAGGGGATCAATGACGTAGCCATGATACGCTTGGCCATTTCGACTTCACTTTTCATTCTCCCAACACCGAACAACAACAACAAACGAAGAGTTCTAATCTGATTCGTAAAGAACAGTATAGGCTTACACACATTGGCCTTTGAAAACAAATTACCTACGATTTCGTTCTTTCGAGTGCAGTGCGGGGAGAACCAACCGATAATAGGCGGGCGTGGCGCTCATTATTCGGACTTCGGAATCCATTGATGTGCGAACATCACAGCAATAGCAACCGGGTTCGTGATACTCTACTCCATCGAATGGACACGAAAGACAACACAGCATTACCTCGGGCTTAGATGATCAGCACTTCTCTCCGACAAAAACCGTTCTTATAAAGCATATATAATCCAACTATATATCTTTTTGGGAATATCCTAAGTTTCCCAAATTGTTCTGTTTACGGCCAGCACTTCAATACAAATCACCGTGGTGCATGCGCCCCTTCACCTCAGCCGGGACCAAAACATCCCTCCTTCGCCAGGCCATCAACATTTCTCCAAGGCTACCAGCACCAAAGACCAGCATCACCACTCGCCGTCTTCACCTCACCACACCAACCTTCAAAATGTCTTCCAAACCAGACATGGAAGCAGCAACCCCCCACTGCATCTCGATCCCCCCCTCTGCCACCGGCCTCTGGGGCACCCCCTCCTCCTCCCCCTCTCCCCTCCTCCCATCAACCTATCCCGGCCCCATAATCCCCTCCCAACCCCCCCAAGCCTCTTCCCTCCTCTCCCGTCTCCTCCAGTCCGACATGGCGCACCACCACGTCTTTTTCAACACGGACGGTTTCCACAACCACATCCCGCACCACCTCCTCGCCCTCTACGGGACCTCTGCCCCCGCCGAGGCCTTACAAAAAGCCTACGACGGGAATGCTGGGTATCAACGGCCCGTGTTGCCGGAGCACAAGGAGGTCGTGTCGGATCTTATCACGGACTGGAAAAGGGATGCGAAGAAGTATCTGGGTAGGGAGGTGTATTACCCTGATTTTTTGGCGTTTTTTAAGAGGGAGATGGATGCCGCCGCCGCGCGCACAGAAAAGGATGGAAAGGAACTGGGGTACGAAGAGGTCGTGAATGAGTACTTATTCAGCGGCACGCCCGAGGCGGATAATTTATTGGTGAGACTATACTCCGGTTTCTTACACCCGCTGATCCAGCTCATGTACGGGCTGGAGTGGAAGCAACCGGCGATAGTAGCCGAGGGGCTGGCGCAGGCGGCTGTGCATGGGGATGATATTGGTGTTTATCTTTTGGGAGCTGAGCGGGAGGCTGCGAGAGTCAAGTCCAAATCTGATGCTCCAGAGCAGATGGATAGGATTCTGGATCTACTGGAGAGGGGTGTTAGGGGGAATGAAAAGTTGGCCAAAGCAGCCAGGATGGGTGATGCCAATAAGATCCGTGATGGAGTGCTGGTTAGAGCCAAGGAGGAGGCGATACAGCTGGCGGCCAAGGTCAAGCTCAAGGCGACGACAGAGAAGGAACTGCATGAGAGGACGGCGGAGATGTATGATGCCGCGGTGTTCATGGCGAGCGCGGCGGCGTTGGTGAAGAGGGATCAGAAGAAGCCGCCGAGGTTTGATTTCTTTTTGATGTGAGTTTTTTTTCTTTTTTGTCTTTCTTTTTGGCGTTCTGTTTGGTTACGTTCCACGCATTGCGCCCATTGACCGAACTCAGGGGTAGGCTTTGAGGAGTTGAACAGGAAGATTGATACTGACTGATGATTCTCTCGATGATAAACAGGCACCACGTAACCTCAGCACCATTCTTCACCACCGTCAACGCCCAAGATTGGATCTCATTCGACACAAAAGTCCGTCTTCTCGAGTGGAAGATCAGGATGGATCTGGTGCAGTATGCGGCCCGTGGAGCGCCGGAGCTGTCGCTTGATGCTATTACTTCTTATCAGCCCAAGGAGAAGAAGAAGGCATCTGGGACTCCTGAGGGTGAGTTAATGACCGGATTTTCTCTTCAAGCTTGAGACTACTACTACTTACTGACCGATTCTTTCAGAAATCATCTCCTCCAACCTCCACTTCTTCGAGGATGATGGCCATGCTATCAAGCTCGCCAGAGCTGCACGGATTTGCCAGCTCTATTACCAGACGAGAGACGACGAGTACTGGAACAAGATCTACCACCTAATTGTTGACTCGGTCCTGGCACCGGGTCCGAATTGGGTGCGTAGTTGTGGGTTTGATGAGGCGTGGGAGGAGATTCCGGATGTTGAGTGAAAAAAAAAGCACTCAGGAATCCACGAAACCACAAATGTTGGACTAAGACACACTCATAAGGGTTAGAGATGCTTTCGTGTCCCTACTTGTAGGCTTCGCGGGTAGTACAGCTTTCACTAGTTTTTCACCTGGCGTGGCGTTGTACTTTGTATCCCGAAATCCTCTCTCTCTCTCTTTTCTCTATTGCCATGAATTGGTATCAAAATCATCTTCTGTAAAAAGTATGTATAAACTAGAATGCCGGTTGCACCTTGCGACAACAAAATTTTCCGTATCAGCGCCTATCCTATGTAGTAGTAGTAGTACCCTCCCTTCCTTACCGTTACACAAATAACCCTATAGCATTCCTTAACGACCAAGGACCTATTTACTCCAAACCGATCCACTCGTCTTCGCTGGCATTCCCCTCATCCTGCTGCATGACACCGGTCAAGCTCATCGGCTGCTCATCCGCACCGGACGCCCACTCAAGCGCCAAGGTCTTGCTGCTCGTGTTGTTGTTCGTCTCCTTGGCAGCGCTCGCCTGCCCGAGGAGGTAGTCAACCATGTAGACGTTTTCATCGGCCAACTTCCTGATCTCGTCCCTCATCTTGGATACAGCCCTCGCGACTACGCGGAGCTCGACATCGACCTTGCCGCGGTTGGCAGACAGCCATGCGCCGTGCTTGTCGACCAGCGCCTTGATCCACAGCAGACAGAACTCGACGTGCGGGCTCTGCTCGGTCTGCGCGGCAACGTACCGCAGCAGCCTGGCGACGTACACGCTGGGGAACTGCTCGACAACCAGAGGGATATCGGTGTAGGGGATGGCTTGGAAGACGCGCTGGATCAGGCCGGCCTCGTTCAGGCGGAAGGCCATGACCAGAGCCTTGAGGTAGTCCTTCTCCTTCTCGAGAACGGCCAGGGTGGAGGTGGGGGTGATCTCCATGTTGAGGTCAAAGGGATCGAACTGGATGGTGGTGTCCAGGCTGTAGATCAAAAGACCTTCCGTGGAAGCGGCGCAGAAGGCGCTGCCGTTGGGGGAGAACGCGACACCGTTTACTCTCACATCAGGGTTCTTCCTCCGTGCAGAGGGATCGCCGCGCTTGGAGCCGGGCAGAGACCTGTCTATCCTGTCCTCAAAATCAGAGGCCTCGCCTTGCTCGTCCAGGAGACCCTGGGGTCCGGCCTCGGTGAGAAGCTTGCTGTTGAGGAACTCCTGAGTGCCCTGGAGCGAAAGGTTGACGCTCACAGTGTACTTCTTCAGGAGAACCATGGTGGTGACGGAGTACAAGCAGATGTACTTGCTGTTACCGCCCGCCAAAAGGCAGGAGCCGTCTGTGCTATATCTGATGGTGTTGAAAGCCTTGGTACCGGCAACGTTGGCCGCAGTCCTGCGATCACCGATCTTGCGACCACCGGAGACATCCCTGCGCCCGTCGAGTCCGGCTTGTTGCTCAGCTTCCGAGACCGACCAGAAGGACAGGTTACCGTCGAGAGTAGAGATGGCGATCTGAAGAGAGTCTGGCCTGAAGGCAATGTCGAGAACATCCGAGTTGAGCTGGAGAGGCTCGCTTGTTTGTGTGCGGTTAAAGATCGACCAGATACGGGCCGTACGGTCCCAAGAACCACTGACAAGAAGACCACCGTTAGGCGCAAACGCCAGAGATGATACAGGGCCTTCGTGTCCCGAAAGACGATCTAGGAGCTGGCCAGTCTGGACAGACCAAATGTGGATGTCGAAAGAGTCAACGGAGCCCGCCGCCACAATTTCGCCGCTAGGATCAACAGCCATGCAAGAGAACGACAGTCTCTCGGGTGCTGTGAAGGTCCTGAAGTTTCTGTATCTGATCAAATCCCAAGCCCTGATAGAACCGTCCAAACTCGAGGTGAACAGAACATTACCCTTCTTGGAGAACTCGCAAGCAGTGATGCCGCTGGTGTGTTCTGTGAAGGTAACAATGCAGAATCCCGATTCCGTATCCCACACCTTGATCTTTCCGTCATCGGCAACTGTGACAATTCGCTGGCCGTCCGGAGAGTAAACAAGGGAGTTCATCGAGTCGAAATGGCCCTGCTGCTTGAGAATGTACGACTCGGACTGCCACTCCCACACCAACAGCTGACCAAGCTTGGATGCGCCAAACGCCAGCCATTCGCCGCTCTTGTTGATCGTCACGAAGTCGATTTCGTTCTGGGAGATGCTGAGAGTGTGAATCATGTTGAAGTCGGGCATTTCGTAGAGGCCAAAGATACCGTTCGAGAAGCCGGCAACCAGCAGGTTCGATTCGGGATGGAAGGCGGCACATCGTACGGTGGCGCTGTTCTGCATGAAATAGTGCTTGTTGACAATCCTCCACCTCAGGTCATCATCGTCCACCATATCGTCGTCCTGTCCGAGCCTCGCAACATATTGCCAGTCGAAAACGGCGCCGTCCTTGCTGACTGTGTAAATCGTCTCCTGATCCTTGGAAAACCATGCGCCGATAACTCCCTGCCTGTGACCGGACAGAACCGTAGGTGTGAAGCCCTCCTCTTGATCGATACTCCATATCCTTGCTGTAAGATCCTTGGAAGATGTGAGGAAGAATCGCGAGTCGTGGGACCACTCGATGTGGCGGACATCGTCGAAGTGTTGGACGTGGGTATGGTGCTTAACAAAGGGCGCAAATTCGAGCTCGCCGTCGGCGTTGGAGTCGGGTGTCGAAGGAACGTGCCAGGCCTCGATTTTCCTGCCGAGTCCAACAATGAAGTGGCGCCCCGATGGCGAGAAGGAGAGAGCTGTTACTGGAGCCTTGAAGGAGAAGTGGTATAGTACTACGCGCCGGGGCACGTTGGTGAGGATAGCTTGGCCATCTTCGTCGATGGAGAGTAGGAGGTTGCCCTGGGGTGTGAGACCGATGCGCGCAATGTTCTTTCGGTGGGAGAAGGGAAGGGTATATGATTTGTTACTGTGATCCTGTTAGCCAGCTTATACAAGCCATGCGCCAGGCAAGCGAAGGAATCTCAAAGACATAACGTACTCGACAAGGTTGAAGACTGTCACCCTGTTGCCAACGGGCGAGAAGAGATGGGTACCGTCCGGGCTGAACAAAAGGTTGCCCTGGCAGTAGACTGTGCCCAGTAAATTAGAAAACTTGAAGTCGGTCTTCATTGTCAAACACTATTCCATGCCTCGACTTTGGGTGTTGAAGATGGAGAGTCCGGGTTTGGAATGCGCCGATAGTAGGAATGAAGTAAGTATGTACAGGAACCAGAGGACTCTTTCGAGTCTGTATAAGTGGAACAGAAGTTCGGTTACAGGCTGCTGTTGCGCCTAGACCGCCCGTACGTTCAATGGCGATTCTGCCAGCCAAAAACCAAAAATTTCATGAACTTTTTGGCGGGGAATGGAGTTGGTTTAGCTCCTCGCCTCGACACCAGCTGCCAGAAAGCTTGGCATGGCTGGCAGCCTCACCGACCGCAGACCGACCAAACAGCAGGGTGCACGGTCACATGTACAGTGCAAGGCTGGCAGAGCTGGCAATCAAAAAAGGTCGACAAAGTTTCAATGGCAATGAATGGCTGATCACCGCAAACATGGCGCTAGCAGGGAAGGCACGTATCGATTAAATGCTCGGCGAGGGTACCTGGCAAGCGCGTTTCAGTGGAGAGCTGCCAGCGTCTCTGGGGAATTGGGGAAGCAAGTGGAAAAGGGGAGGATCCACTCATTTCCCTACAGCGCAGCCAGTCAAGAGCGGCCTTTCGTGGCAGCTCTGCTGCAGACTGCCGGGCTCGAAGGTGCCAATATGGATGTGCTCCGTGCGCCTTCTCATCACAGCCCTCTGGGAAATGCTGCTTGTTGCTCCGTCTGCTGCGTGCGGCCCTGCAGTCCCTGGAGTGCTTGGCCTGGCGCTCCCGTCCCCGTTGCTGCTCTCCTGCGTGGGTGTGTTGTGTTGGGTTGGGCCAGATGGATGGTCTGGAAATTTGAACAGGCAAATTCCCCTGAACGAAGCACAGAGCTCCACGACAGGTCCCCGTCCACCACTGTGACTGCAGTTCCATCCTCGTCTGTCTCTCGCTCCCACCCGTCCACTGTCAACACCAACCTAATTTCGATTCTCATCCACGACCACTGCACCACATACTACACCACACATCCCGCCCGACCCTCTTTTTCTTTCTCCAATTGCCGGTGCTTCTACTCGCCGTTACAGCAACGGGATCGTGACCTAATCCTTTACACATAATTATCTCCCAGCTTCGTGTGTTTCGCCCAGTTTGAAGATGTCCCCTGCCCCTAGCGAGAGCGCCTCACCGATTGGCATTGCCAATCTGCCTAACCAGCGACACAAGATTGTTGCTAAGAGGGGCGCTGCTTTTACTATTATGGTGCGCTTCACCGTCTAAAGCTTGCTGAAGCTCATATTCGTGACCCAATGCTGACGGCGTGGATGGATTTATAGGTTGCTGGCGAGTCCGGCCTCGGCAAGACCACCTTCATCAACACGCTGTTCTCCACGACCATCAAGAACTATGCCGACCACAAGAGGCGCCACCAGAAGCAGGTCGACAAGACGGTCGAGATCGAAATCACAAAGGCTGAGCTAGAAGAGAAGTTCTTCAAGGGTACGCTAGCAGATTGCGCAAGGGGACCGTGGTGACTTATACGAGAGCTCTGTCTGACCAGCTTATAGTTCGCCTGACTGTTATCGACACCCCCGGCTTTGGTGACTACGTCAACAACCGCGACTCATGGATGCCCATTATCGAATTCCTCGACGACCAGCACGAGTCTTACATGCTCCAGGAGCAACAACCCCGCCGTCAGGACAAGATCGATCTCCGTGTCCACGCCTGCTTGTACTTCATCCGCCCTACCGGTCACACCCTTAAGCCCCTAGATATCGAGGTTATGAAGAGGCTCTGCTCTCGCGTCAACCTCATCCCCGTTGTCGCCAAGGCCGACACTCTCAGCCCCGCCGACCTGGCGAGATTTAAGTCCAGGGTGAGTGTTTGCTCTTTTCCTTAACATGTTTCCCAAGTCGTCGCTAACAGTTGTTTCTAGATCCGTGCCGTCATCGAAGCTCAGGGTATCAAGATCTATCAGCCACCTATTGAGGAGGATGACGAGGCTGCCGCACAACACGCCCGCAGCTTGATGGCCGCCATGCCCTTTGCCGTTATTGGTTCCGAGAAGGATGTTAAGACCAGCGATGGACGTATTGTCAAGGGTCGTCAGTACTCGTGGGGTGTTGCCGAGGTCGAGAACGAGGAACACTGCGACTTCAAGAAGCTCCGTTCGATCCTTATCCGCACCCACATGTTGGACCTTATCCACACAACAGAGGAGCTTCACTACGAGGCTTACCGCGCTCAACAGATGGAGACTCGCAAGTTCGGCGAGGCCCGCCCAAGGAAGCTCGACAACCCCAAGTTCAAGGAAGAGGAGGAGGCTCTCCGCAAGCGCTTCACAGAACAGGTCAAGATCGAGGAGCAGCGCTTCAGGCAGTGGGAGCAGAAGCTCATTGCCGAGCGCGACCGTCTCAACAAGGACCTCGAACAGACCCACGCCCAGATCAAGTCCCTCGAGATGGAGCTCGAGTCTTTGCAGGGAAGCGCCGTCCGCAGCCACGGTCGCCGTTAAGCGGTCAACACAAGGGGGACGACTGTCTCCCGGTCTATCGAGCACTAATGTACCTGCGCCTCGATTTCTTTCGACATGTTTACGTGAAGACGAACTAGGCGACTTACATACCTTGAAGACGATGTTCATGGATATGCTGCGGTTTGGTAGATTGGCGTGGTCATCAGTCGAGGCTTGTTAGAAAGGGGCGACTCCTTATGTTTTTATACACATGCCCTGGTTTCCCCCATCTTCCCAAGCTCTTCTGCATAGCCACCAGAGTCGTGCAGGGAGTCCTAGGAGATGGGGATGAAAAAGTTACAGATATTTGGCGGATTTCGAGCGGCAACTGACATTTTACCACCACCCTTTACCACTTAACTTTTACCCATCACGGCCATTTTTTTTTCTATCCGTCTTAGCTACGATGTAATTCTGCTAGCAGCCTCCCTTTCAATGATACCAAATAATGAGAAAGGCTGCCACTTTTGAGTACAAGCTTTGATTTCATGACTGTAGTGACTCTGAGTGTAAGTTGCTAACGATGATTAGGTTGGCGGACTCAGTATTAGCATACGTTGCAATCGTGAATTACTATTTCCATACGTATCATGCCCAGCTAACGATATTGCGTAAAAAAAATACGAGTGTTTGCTCCGTACACCAAGCCCGCCCAACTTTGCACATACACGAACGCGGAACGCGGGATAACCCCAGATCCATGACACCGAACGGAATAACCCATCCATTACACTAACACTAGGTCACTGTGATACCCTTCTTCCTCGTCCTTTGCTCTCATGCTTACTGAACTGAACTGAACTGAACCATTCAACCAACTGGGAAAAAAAACAACCAATGGGTATTATTTCCTTCTCCATGTCCCTTTCCACCGCCCACCTCACTTCGTCCTTCGATGGATGCTCTCTAAACCGCATCCATCGTTGCCCGCGTCGTTAACTGCTCGTTCTTGTTCCCCAGCTTCGAAATCTGCAAAAACGCATCCACCCCGTACCCCTCCAGACTGTGCAGCGCCAGGTTACCGGCCCAATACTCGGCGTACACCCTGCTCAGGGGTAGTCCCATGCCCAAGCGCAAGTTTGGCGGGCGGCTGGTTAGTGTTGCTAAGGAGTTGCTGTAGCCTGGATCGCCGGGGAAGTTGTGGCCGTTATGGATTCCCTTGATCTGTTGTTGCTGGGGTTGTTTTTGTTGGGGTTGCTGCTGTTGCTGTTGCTGTTGCTGTTGCTGTTGCTGTTGCTGTTGCTGTTGCTGTTGCTGTTGCTGTTGCTGTTGCTGTTGCTGTTGCTGTTGCTGTTGCTGTTGCTGTTGCTGTTGCTGTTGGTGTTGGTGTTGCTGTTGCTGTTGCTGCTGCTGTTGGATCTTGCCCAATGTTGTTGCTTCACTGGCCTCGTTGCCGCCGCTAGAGGAGGAAGTACCCTCGACTTTTAGCTCCTGCATCGTCGCCGCCATCTTGGGCACCTGTCCCAGATTTGCGAGCAGCTGCTGGCTCGACGGCCCCTTGCTGAAGGACCACAGATAAGGGAGAACGTCCTGCTGAATGCCGCCACCCTGGTCCGAGATGCGGATGATGACGTGCTGATTGCTTTCGCAGATAGTGATCTCGATCGCGGGCGGGGGGCCGATCTCGTCCGTGTTCCCTCCCGCTGCGGCGACTTTCTCCTTGTAGCGCTGGTGCTTCTCCACCACGGCCTGCACCGAGTTACGGAGGAGCTCGCCGATGATGTACTCGAGGTGGCTGAGGATATACGGGAAGTTGGCCTCCAGATGTCCGTCGACTTTGATCTCCGGGATCGCCACGTCCGGACCGTAGGCGCGCTGCGCGATGTCGCGGATGGCCTGGCCGCACCGCTCGACGACCTCCTTGGCGACGCACTTGAGAAAGACTTCGCCGATGAACTCGTAGTCGGAAAGCTTGGCCCCCGGAGAGAACCAGGGGGCGTTGAAGGTGTCGGTTAGAGCTAGATGTTGCTCGGCGATGACGCGGCGGGAGATGCGGGACCGGAGAAGAATGTTCATGAACTTGTCCAGCTCTTTTGCGTCCATGAGCCCGGCTGACTCTAGGATGCCCATGGCTAGGTTGGGGATCACGGTCAGATGTGCTTTGAGGGTGGAGCGGATGGTGGCGCATAGAGCGTCGTTGTCTTCGAGGGTCTTGATCTCGGGAATCTTGCGGAAGGTGTCAAAGGCTGTGTAGTAGAGGTCGTAGACTTGGTTGATGTGCGGGTTGGTTACCACTACGTAGGGGAGGCGTTGCATGTCGCGGATTCGGTGGGCGATTCTGTGAGTATGGTTCACATGGTCAGAACTCTGTAGCTCCCGTGTTCTGAAGATTGGGTGTGACTCTGAGGGAACTTACCTCGTCGGAAGTTCCGTTCGCACATAGTTGGCAGAGCTGATCAACCTTGACTCGTTCAGGGAGCGGCCGAAGACCATCAGCTGGCGCAAACTGACCGCTCGAGCTTCCTTTGCGACCCATCTGTAGAGTAAAGAGACGACATTGTAAGCTCGAGTTCCTGGCGGTTACGCTGAGGCAAGGGCAGGAAGTGCGCATACTCATCTAGGACAGACACCGGCCGCCATTTCGGACTATGTTGGCTGTAAGTAGAGGTGGATCGAGTCTGAAGGGTTGAAGATATTGTTCGTGCGCTCGTTGGTGGTGCTGATGATAGTCTTGATGTTACGACAGAGGTAGAGCTCTTGAAGCTTCGAGTCATGGCCAGCTTGAGGAGCTGTCCTCGGCTTCCTCTTTGTGTCGCCATGCTCAGGACTCCCGCCGTGCTCATCAGCCGGACGGGCGCTTTGACATTTTGCAGCAAGAAATACGGCATACCGTCGATGCCATGCGTAAAAAATGTGATTATGGGGAAAAGGAGGAAAAGGGAGTCTTCAGAGTTGGGCTGTCACAATGTTGTGTCAGGACTGGGGAGCGATAATCGGAGCAAGATGCACCTCCACGTTAGAAGCTAGGCCCTGGACCGGGCCAGGGAATATGGGGGGCCCCGCTGGTTATCACAAGCTTGGTTTAGTGTTTACATTACGCTAGGGGGGCGCGGGATGAATGGTCAGGGGCCTAGAGCTTTTTAGGTTGCCGTGGATCATATGCTTGGAAATGTAGTCACGGAGACACGACAGATGTTGGCGTCAACGAAGCAGGTCAGGTCATTCCTATTCGTGTCAGAAATATTGAAGCTCACAGTTTCATCAATCAGGGCAGGCACCTCGTTCAGATTGTCCATGAACGTCCTAGCACTGCATGAGGCGATTCGAAGGGAAAGAGTTGCTCCTGCTGTGTTGCACTTGACCCCACACTCTGGAGCATTTTGGGGGTTGATCGGCCCGACGGCCATTCGAAACTCGAAAGAGGGACATCGGAAACAGCCGGTGAATCCAGGTGACTGGACTGATAGTATGTATTGTTGGAAACGAGCTTTTACCTGCAAGTCAAGCCAGATGGATGATAGTGTTGCCTACCGAAACTACCATATTCCAGTCATATGATGAAGAGGCAGTTATAGGTATACCTAACAGCTCCATGTACATCGAAACTGAAGAGCCCGTGCCCTTGATACACCGAGACCTCTGAAGAAGACGCAGCGAACAATCAACCGGCAATACTTACGTCACTGGTCAGTTGTCTTGAAGAAGCAAATTCAACCCGACGTCCTAACGAGCAATCATCATATCCTTAGTCTAGACTGCGCAGACAAACAGACTGGAGCTTCGCTACACTCACTAGTCGTTGGCCATAATGCTCCTGCCACCAAGACGGTAATACTCTTTGGGTCTCACTCGAAGTGTTGGTGAGAATGTTCAGCGAACACATCAGCTGTGAGCTGGAGCAAGAGGTCCGAGGCCACGAACGAACCAGCTCAGGTTTCAACAGCAATGCGGGCATCTCCCACGTCATTCAAGTTTGGAAGCCTTGTGTCCATCAGAAGCGGCGGATAGTGGTGGTACTATGCACTAACATATCAGCGTGATTCTCCGCCTGGTTTGCGATAGAGGTTCCGGCCTTGGCTAACACACCGACTGGTCAGTTTAATACCCACAGCACACATACCTTACCTGGGCGGGGTGATTCTCCAGGCCGAACCAACAGCTACGATAATCCCATTGAATGTCGAACATAGGAAGTCGCCCATGACCCATGAAGTGTGGCCATGATAGAATTCAGTACTAGAGGTATGAACTCAAGTAAGGCGACGTTTGTGCTTGGTAGAGGTAGATGATAAAGAAGAAGTGCTCTTATAACAAGTCAAAAATACTGCGGTCGTGCCAGGAGTCAACAATGATTCAAGCCCACAACACATGGACTGCATCGAAACGAACTTGTAGATGTCTGTACGTACCTAGAGTATGTAGATGAATGAATCGTTTCCTTGCGTGCAGTGACATTCCATACCTCTATACATTGCTGCCATTCAACAACTCAGAGCGCGCGGCCCGGCAACCGCGGCGGGTGACGGGACCTAGAGGTAGGTAGTATCGAAGAAGTCCGTTTCAACAAGAACAAGAAAGACCGTGACCTCTCCAACCACGACTTTCACCTTGCTCTCACTGCCACTCCCGTCACTGCACGACCTGCATCCATCGAATCCACCAAAGAAAGGCCAAGACTCAGTCCACCACCACCACCACCACCACCATCACCTGCGCCTGTGTTGCTCCATAGGTATCGCCAACCTTTCCTTCCCTTTCTCATCCTCTTTGCTCTTTCCTTACCACGACCGATCTCCTCTCCACGCCTGCCCACGACCTGCGCTCTTAGTCAGTCATTCGTTCGAGAGTATCCTCCGGCCACCCAACCGAATACTCCGCATCGCCTGCCGGAAGTCGCAGTACAAACCAACTCAAGTCAGAAGAGAAGGAGCACACACTGGGCCACGAAGCTTTCACTGATTGCAAGAACGGAAGCGAGGCATACCTACCTTAGGTAGTCCCCTTGTTCCAACAGTCGTCACTTCCCACCAGGACGTCCGTTGTCGTTGACACAATCCGCAACTTCCTGCAACTTCGCCCTCTGCAGCTCCTGTAGCCCGCTGGCATTATGGTGAGTCTCTGACGCACCGGAAACCAAAGACCATTACCGTCATCAGCGCACCTTTTGTCCCCCCTCCATCGTCTCCTTCAACAGCTCGGCGAACAAGTCGACCTCACCATCTACCTTTCCCGTGCACCCGATTTTCCCGCGAGCAATCCAGCTTGTCTGATCATCCTATCCTTCTCCTCTCTGTCGTCCGCCTCTACTTGCCCCTCGATGTTCAACATGGGCAACCCCACTACCCGCGCTCTTCTGACTCCCTCGCCATCCCCGCCACTTGACGACCGGCTCGCTAATCTGGCTATTGGCATTAAGGATGAACAGAACCCCGATGCCCCATCGCCCAACTCCATGCTGGTTGATACACCCGAGGAACACATCGTCGAACCAAACGGCGTCGATAATGACGATGTCGCAATCATCACCCCGGATGCTGACGAGAAGGAGGCTCCTGTCCTCGCCAATGACTGTGAGTTGGACGACAACAACGCACCCCCCCCTCCCGTCCTTCTGGAAGCTCTACGACTGACGCTGCTTTAGTCAAAACCATGAAAGATCACGTCCTTCCGGCCCTAATCGACGAACCCCCAATCCTTGAGGATCAGGTTCACACATGGGAGATCAAGGGTTGGCGCAGCCTAAACAAGAAGGAGCATGGCCCCGTCTTCCAGGCCGGTGGCTTCCCATGGTCAGTATCTCTCGGTGGTTCATTTCAATCTGCTAAGGATACTAATATTGTTTAAAGGCGGATCCTTCTTTTCCCATATGGCAACAATGTTGATCAATGTTCGATATACCTGGAACACGGATTCGAAGCCGACGAGATGCCCGAGAAATGGAGCTGCTGCGTCCAGTTTGCGCTAGTGCTATGGAATCCCAACGACCCGTCCGTCTTTCACCACCATTCCGCCCATCACCGCTTCACTAAGGAGGAGAGCGATTGGGGGTTTACACGGTTTTTGGAACTCCGGAGGCTGTTCAACCAGCCTTATGACGGTTCAACCCGTCCTCTGGGCGAAAACGACAGCGTCAACATCAGCGCCTACGTCAGGATTGTCGAGGATGAAACAGGAGTTTTGTGGCACAACTTCAACAACTACGATTCGAAGCAGGAGACAGGCTATGTTGGCCTTAAAAACCAGGGCGCCACTTGCTATTTGAACTCGCTCTTACAGTCGCTCTATTTCACGAATGCTTTCCGCAAGGTAAAGAGACCAACCTCTTGTTCTTTTTTCTCTGCTTCCCCCCCGCATGCTGACTGGCTTGCAGATTATCTACCAGATCCCTACCGAGCAAGACGAGAGCATGATGAACAGCGCCTATACTCTACAACGACTCTTTTATCAGTTGCAAACATCAAATAGCGCCGTGGCTACCAGTGAGCTTACCAAGTCTTTTGGATGGGAAACTCGTCATATTTTCGAACAGCAAGACGTCCAGGAACTCTCGCGGAAACTGATGGAACGCATGGAGGAGAAGATGAAGGGCACACCGCACGAGAAAGCCCTGGCACAGATGTTCAGCGGTAAGATCAAAACATTCATCTCCTGCATCAACGTTCCGTACGAATCCAGCCGAGTTGAGGATTTCTGGGACGTCCAACTCAACGTCAGCGGCAACAAGAATCTGCTGGAGAGTTTCCAGGACTACATTCAGGTGGAGAAATTGGATGGCGAAAACCAATACTATGCTGGCGACGAGTACAAGCTCCAGGATGCCAACAAGGGCGTCATTTTCCAGAGCTTTCCCGATGTCCTGCATCTGCAGCTGAAACGCTTCGAATACGACATCCAGCGCGACACCATGATGAAGATCAATGCTCGCTACGAGTTTCCCGAGGAGTTCGATGCCGCCCCCTTCCTCGAGAAAGACGCCGACCGATCGGAACCTTGGGAATACGAGCTTCATGGTGTGCTGGTGCACAGCGGAGACCTTAACACCGGCCACTATTACGCTTTCTTGAAGCCCGCCAAGGACGGAAATTGGTACAAGTACGATGATGATAAAGTCACCAAGGCCAGGAAGCTTGAGGTCTTGGAAGACAACTTTGGCGGTCCTTTCCGGCTGCCCAATGGACAAATTAGGACTTTGCCGCAAAAGAAGACGCCAATCATGCGGCCCAACAGCGCCTACATGCTCGTGTATATCCGCAAGTCCCGCGTCGATCAAATCCTTACCCCGGTTACCGAGGAGGACACGCCTCCACATCTCCGCAACAGGTTCGCAGAGGAGCTGGCTGCTCGCGAAGCTCGACGCAAAGAGAGGGAGGAACAGCACCTTTACATTGGGGTAAAGGCCGTCACCGAGGCGACGTTCCAGCAACACGGCGGTACCGATCTGACCTCCTTCGACGCGACTCCTGACCAAGATCCCGGGGCACCAATTTATTACCGTGTTCTTCGCCAGGATACCTTGGAGCAGTTGGTTGCCAAAATTGCAGTCGACCTCGGACAAGATCCTAGACGTGTTCGTTTGTGGATAATGGTCAATCGTCAAAACAAGACGGTTCGCCCGGATGCTCCGATTATGGATCTTCAGCTTACAGTGGAGGAAACTTATTCCAAGGCTACTGCGCAGAGGGATGAGTCCTTGCGCGTGTGGGCTGAAGTGGCTGAGGAGGTCAACGCGGACGGCGAACCCATCTGGCCATCGTACCAGGCGCAAGCTAACGGCGCTATTGTCAAGGACAACATCTTGTTGTTTTTGAAATCGTTCGACGTGGAGAGCCAGACGTTGAGGGGAGTCGGGCATGTCTACATGAGGTTGGACAAGAAAGTAGAGGATCTGGTCCCTGTGATTCTGAAGAAGATGGGCTGGGGCGAAAAACTCCCCAGTGGGGAGAAGATTCAACTCTTTGAGGAGATCAAGCCAACCATGGTAGAGGGACTGCGGGGCAAGGAAACCCTCAAGGCCGAGGAGTTGCAGGACGGAGACATAATATGTTTCCAACGAACCCATGTGCACAAGTCAAGACTTGGTCTTGGCGAGAGCAAGCCTTCTGAAGACGCCAAATCCTCGGACAAGATCACGGATGCCAGGGAATATTACGATTTCTTGTTCCATCGGAAGGTCGTTAGGTTTTGCCCCCACCCCCAAAAGGCTGATGTCCAGCAGTACCCTCAGTTTGAGCTTGTCTTGAGTTCCAAGATGAGCTATGACAAAATGTCGGAGAAGGTCGGAGAGCACATAGGTGTTGATCCTACTCATATCCGATTCTATACCATCAACGGCGCCAATGGTAATCCCAGGACGGCTGTGAAGAGGTTATCCAACCAAACGGTAGAGAGGATCCTTACCCCGCCGGGATACGGGCAGATGAATCTCAATCAACTGTCAGACGCACTTTACTATGAAGTCCTTGACATTAGTCTTGCTGAGCTAGACACCAAGAAGAGCATCAAGGTCACTTGGCTCAGTGAGGGCATCACAAAAGAGGTAAGTGGCTGGAAACAATTGGTGGCCTTTTACGTTACTAACGCTGCAGTAGGATCAATACGATCTTCTTGTAACCAAGAGTGGTGTGGTTGAGGACCTCATCGAGGCGTTGGTCAAGAAGGCCAAGATTCCCAGTGAAGAGGAGGCCGGCCAAATCCGAGTATTCGAGGTCAGCAACAACAAGTGGTACAGGGATCTCGACAGGACTTACCCTGTCATCTCGATTAACGAATACACCACCGTTGTGGCCGAACGGAAACCCGAGGAAGAGATTGGTGTTACTGATCCTAACCAGTACATAACTGTCTTCCACTTCCAAAATGAACCAAGCAGGGCTCACGGAATGTCGTTCAGATTCTTGATCAAAGAGGTAAGTTCACATGCAACACCATTTGAACAGTTTGTCATCTAACCAAATGGTGCT
Organism: Sordaria macrospora; assembly: GCF_033870435.1. Classification (NCBI taxonomy): domain Eukaryota; kingdom Fungi; phylum Ascomycota; class Sordariomycetes; order Sordariales; family Sordariaceae; genus Sordaria; species Sordaria macrospora. Next base: position 3,771,652 of record NC_089372.1, on the reverse strand, counting down.
CACAGGGCGAGCGGTTTTCGGAGACTAAGAAGCGGCTTGAAAAGAGATTGGGAATCAAGGGCAAGAGCTTCGAGAAGATCAAGTTCGCTGTGGTCAGACGGGCACAGTTCTCAAGACCAATCTATCTCCAAGACGGTTTGTGACCCCTACCGGTATCGTCTCCCCAATGACGTGACTAACTCAGTCCCTCTATAGATGACGTCCTGTACGATACGGCCGAGCGAGAAGACTACCTTGGCTTGGATCATGTTGATCGGTCAAGGTCTGCGCGAAATGGCGGTGGTGACTTGTTCCTTAAGGGATAAGTGGGATATGGATAATGCTGGGGGTGTTGAGTGAGCTTGCTGTTTTCTGCATAAGTTATTACCGACCAAGTTTCTTTTTGGGTAGGCTGCCCGCAGTCTGGCCGAAGTATGTACACTACATTGCGCAGCAGGCGGGCATTTGGGCGGTGGCACTTGCGATAACCTTGTTCGTTTTGCTGAGAAGGAAAAGAGCTGGCTTGTACACTGGCGTCTGTTGAGCAATTGTGGGTGTATGCGGTCTTTGTCGTCAGGAAGTCCCTAAGTCGGGCATTTTGCGGTGCACTCGTTGCCATCATCATGTTTATACAGTACTCCTAAAAGTCCTAGAAGTCGTGTTATGTCATCGACGGACGGCATGCAAGCATGGGCAAAGGCGTGGGGGACGAGTAGATATTTCTTGCCAGGCATTGGACACACAATGAACATAGATATTAATAAAGCAATGTCCTCGGGGAACGAGGGCATAGGCTCAGTGTGTGGTGATGTCTTTGGTGTAAATGGCTTCTTTTCTAACTGACGGGCACCTTGAGGGCTTCTCAGGATGAAACTCTGATGAACATGGCTCCACAACGGCTTCAAGGTCGCGGGTGAGAGACCCACATGGCAAGATGTCCGAGGTGGGGCGAGCCGCAGGACCCGGGCGACGCCGAGGGACGGCCCCGGCAGCGGTTACGCATGTGCTGCGCATGTTCAAATTAGGGCGGTGATGCAAGGCAGAAATCTTGCCTTTGCCCGATAAGCGGTTCCCCGGACGGAGGATTCGCGATAACATATTCAATCCACCCACCCACGCTCGCCCGCCCACCCGCTCAGCGCTCCAGTTGAACTGATAGACCCATCGCCATCCTTGCAGTGAACGACCAACCGACCGGAGCGAGAGCGGATTGCATGTCCCATTGAACGAGACGTCCATTGTACACCCATCGTCCTGTATCCGGATCTCGACGATTCGTACGATTCCAATCTCATACCATCTTCCGAACCGGGCTTATCTACATCGCCCACGGTACCTAAAAGAAAACGAATACCGGCCGACGAACAAGTACTTCAGTAATCAGCCATACCTACCTTTCACTGAACCCAGACCCGACCAAACTCCATCGCCGCGAACCTCGATTCCACCGATTCCACGAACGAACAACCGTTGCGCCGAACTTGCTTGCCGGACAAGCCCCCGCAGAACCTACAACCTAAAACCTAAAACCAAGAACCGAACGTCGAACGTCCACAACCAGACAACACGATGAACTTCCCTGGTATGCCCGGCGGCGGTGGTGCTGGTGGTGCTGCGCCTGGAGGGTATGATCCTAATGATCCGAATATCAAGTGGGTTAGTAGACACCTTACCCGAGCCTTTGTTTATTGCTGTGGAGGAGAAGGAAAAAGAGGAGGAAAGGGAGGAGGGGCGCGTGGATGGCGGTGGTGATGGTGACATTGGTGGTGATTGCTCGTCAGCTATAGCTGTCTATACCAGCTGGCTATGTCCACCTCCTTGTCTGTCTGTCTGTCTGTATCTTGGCTGGCTGTCGCTAGACTGGACTGGACTGGTCTAGCCTGACAGGCAGAGGTCTAGCAAGCGGGTGATGTTAGGACGGGATGTTGAGACGGAGAAGAATACTTGGTTACTTAACGTCAGGATCGGAAGAGAAGATCACAAAGGAGATGACGCTAACGAGATGATCAAACACAAACACAGATGCAAAAAGCCATGGAATCGTGCTTCGCAAAGACAGTCATGAGCGGTGGCGCCGGTTTTGCGCTAGGTGGTGTTTTTGGAATGTTTATGGCTTCGGTACGTTTTCCTTTTTTCTGCCGTTCCCTTTCCCTTTTCCTATCTTTCCCTCCTTTCGTCTTCCCCTTCCCTCCTTCCTTTTCCCCTTCCTTTGTTTCCCCTCCCTCCTCCTCCCTCCTCCTCCCTCCTCCCCCCATTCCCTCCCCTCTAGCTACCCATAACTAACACCCCCTCTCTCCTACTAATAGATGGCCTACGACACCCCCTACCACTCCCCCACCACGCCCGGCACCGGCCCCGGCGCCAACCCCGCCGCCGCCGGAATCCCAGGCTACAAGCCCGTCGACCTGTCCTCGATGCCGCTGAAGGAGCAGCTCAAGCACGGCTTCAAGGACATGGGCCAGCGGTCGTACAGCACGGCCAAGAACTTTGCCAAAGTCGGCGCCCTGTTCAGCGGCATCGAGTGCGGCATTGAAGGGCTCAGGGCCAAGAATGATCTGGGCAACGGTGTGGCGGCGGGTTGTCTGACGGGCGCGATCCTGGCGAGGAATGGAGGCCCGCAGGCGGCTGCTGTGGGGTGTGCGGGCTTTGCGGCGTTTAGTGCCGCTATTGATGCTTGGATGAGGATGCCTTCTGAGGAGGAGTAAGTTTGATGGGAAGGGGTGTGGGGATTGAGTGAGAGGGTGATGAGAAGGGGGTTTGAGAAGGGGAAGGGTGGCGACACTTGGCGAGAAGAAGAGGATGATGGGGAGAAGCAGAAGGAGGGAGAAGGGGTTAGATCTGTGTTTGACAAAAAGTTCTGGTGTACTACTACTTACTGGGTTCGGTGCTGAACCCTGAGGAGGGGATGATGGGACCTTAAAAGGCAGTAAGACGCAGATCGGGTGTGTGTGTGTGTGTACATGGACAACAAAAGACTTGGGACATGGGCACGATGGGAAACGGCGTTAAATAAGGTGGCATAGATGCTTTTTTTTTTTTTTTACATGTACAAATACTACAAGATACAGGCATTGGATGTTTCGGCATTTTGGGGGAGGCTCTGGTACTCTAGGGACGAATAGATGAACATGATCTCCATTCTTGATAGTCAGCTATGGCATTTGCAAACCTTCACTTCAGATGAAGCATGTGAAAGCGCAATATGTGAACATGTATCACCTCAGCTTAGATCGGGAACCCAAGCGACTGCATTCTATATCCTATTTCGCTCGCATCATGTCTGAATCCGCGCCAGTGTGAACAAACTCCTCGATATGCATGCAGTACGATAAACCCATGCCAATATGTGACACGATCGGCCCCCTCAGCACCTTGGAACCACGGACTTAGTCCTCATCATCATCAATCCTCGTCCGTTTCGAGTCCCTCTCTCCGTCATTCAGCCCAAAGCCGCGTTTGTTCGAAGAGGAAGCAGCACCGTCCTTCTCCACCTCATTGAGGAACTTGTCCACGTTGAAGGGATCCGCACCCGTGTCCTTCTCGAACTGCACCGGTCCTTCCCTCGCCTCCGCCTCAGCCGTACCCTTGAACGTGCCACGACCCAGGGCCTCGCCGAACCTGTTCGATTTCGAGATCCTCGCCATCTCGCCCTCGCCCGCCGCCTCGTCGTCGAAATCCTCCGCGTTGGCACGGGGTCTGTAAATGCTGCTGATGGCGTCCTGGGCGGCAAAAAGCGGCTTGTCGTACGGGTTGTCCTCGTTGAATCCGCTGTCGAAACCGCTAGACTGGTTGAACAAGCGCGAGTCGTACATGCCCTCCTTAGACTGCGTGGGCTTGGCGAGACCGAGCGCGATCTTCTCCGAGATATCTCTATCCATCTCGCGGGCCATGACCTGCGCTCTCCTCTCCGCGCCCATGCGCGACTGTCTGAACTTGCGCTCCTCCTCGCGCTGCTTCTCCTTGCGCGCTTCCCTTCTCTCCCGCTCCGAGTCGTCGTCGCTCCCGGAGCGAGATTCGGAGCCGCTGTAGGACCGGGATCGTGATCTCCTGCTCCGTCCACCGCCCGCGCGCTCTGCCCTGGCTTGCTGCGCAAGTTGGCGGAGATGTTCCTCTTTCTGTGCCTTCTCCTTCTCTGCTAGCCTTTGTTGCATCATGGCTCTCTGTCGGACTTCCTCTCTGGCGTGTCTGTCAGCCATGAAGAGGGCTTCGGAGAACTGGGCGAACTTGTCGTTAATTTGCACGTCTTGCAGACCACGGCCGTCGGCGGCCAATCTCTTGTCGAGCGGGACGGTGAAACCCTTGGGGTTCTTCCAGTTGGAAATAGGAGGTGCTAGTGCCTGTTAGTGGAAGGTTTCTGTATGACAGCAGGTGGATAACTTACGGATTCTCCATGCTTCCTGGTCCTCGGCCGTCAACTTCCTGGGAGGCGAATGCATAACTGGAGGAGGAGGAGTCGGGGGTCCTCTGGGAATCTTCTTGTGCTTGAACTTGGGTGGCTCCATAGGATCTGCCAACTGTTAGCCTGCCGCCCATAGCTAGTTACCAAATCTTGGATGGATGGACATACCTCTCTGTCGCTCCACAATCTTCATGATACGGTCTTGCTTCTTGGAGTTGTCTCCCATCTGCGCCGATGGCGTGTAGCGCACAAAGGTCGGCTCTCGCTTCGTGTTGATGTTGATGTTCTTGGGCTTCTGGGACGCCACGGCGCCGCTGACCAGCGCAGCCAGTGCATTCTTGGTCCTTTCCGCCGTTGCTTCCACCTCCTCCTTGCTCGGTCGTGACAAGTCGAGATCGCCCGCTTCGGCCCTCTGTCGCAATGGGATCAAGTCCTTGAATGATGCGTGGATGACCCGGTCGCTGCTGTGGCCCTGTCGCGCAATCGCTGTGTAGTCGACCTTGCCCTCTCCATCAACCTGGACAACTAGCGCGTTCGACTTGCTCGAGGCGTCTTTGCCCCAGGGATACTGAGCAACGGGGATCTCTGGAAAGGCACCGCCATCGCCGAAATCCTCTGGTGCCCGCGGTCGCCAGCCCTGTCGGTTTCCATACGGTGGTGGTCCGGTTCTCTGTAAGACCGCAATGTTAGCATCAGCCAAATCTTGATTGCAGGAAAGCGGATGGTGGAGGAATCGATTACTGACCCTCAGGACAACTTGGGTTTCGTCGATCTGGCCGGCGCCGACAATTCTGGGACCGCGTTGCTGTGACTTTGATTCTTCGTATTCGCCGCTGTACTTTGGCTTCGGAAGAGCCTGAGACAGGCCTGCTGCTATCGAAGCCATGGTAGTCGATAGATATGTGGTTGTTGGATAATAGTTGATTGCCGCGAGATCGGACCCTTGATATGCAATCGAGTTTGACAGTTGACGTTTACTTCGACATCACTGCCTGCAACGAAAAGAAGTTCCAGGTAACGGTAAGTGGCTCAAGCGCGACGCTCCAAGGTCCAGTGTGGCGCCAGGGTACGTACCTGTAGCCGGTACTGCAGCGCTGGCGTAGACGAGACAGGGGCAGTCTTATCGCCCTCCTTATCAGTGACTTGTACTGTATGTAAGGTACGTACCTTACCCAGGGGTCAATATCAAAACACCAAACGCTGACCCCTTTTCCCTTTGTGTACCGCGGGTGGTATATCATGAGAAATGGATGTTGAGTCTGAAGTTCCCCTATACATGCCCGGTATTTGACGACTCTCTGGGTCGCAATAGCTCATGCCTGAACCCTCCAGCCTGAACACTTTATCTGCCGAACACCCAAGATGGCATATCATTGCACGTGTGAACTTCTATTATGTTTTAAAGATACCTGACCGCCAAGTAAATCCATCAGTCATACATGTAGATCGAAAACCAAGACACAAGCGCATGTTGTTGTTATGCCCTCTCCCTCGCCATCTCGTAAGCCATCATTATAATATACACCCCATGCAAGCAAGACCTGTGCTGTTTTTGTGCCTTACGCCCGGCCAAGACCAAATCAATCTTGCTCCTTGAGAGCATAAAACTAGTAGTCGTTTATACGTAACCCTTCCGCGCGCCCTGCGTTGTGAAACATGTTAGAATTCTGACGCCAGGATGCAACATTGGACAAAAGGTGAAGCTTACCTGGAAGAAGAATCTAACAATGAAGACCTGTAGAGCACCCATCGCAATGACCAGCAAAATCTGAATCAAACTGAAGTTGACAATTCGCTTCTCGGTGCTCCTGACCGTGCTGAAGTTGCGGTTCTCGCGCGTGCGGAAGTACTTTTGGTTACGGGTGACGGTAGAAAGCTGCATCGAGATCTTGAAAAGGGACTCTTCGAGAGCCGAGGTCTGCTCGGGGGAGCTGCCCTGCTTCGAAGGGATGGTAACGCGGGCCTCCTCTTCGACCTATACTCTCACAGTCAGTATAAGTGGTAGGTGGTGGAGTAAAAGGGGGGTCCGGGTGTACTGACCGCAAGCTCGAAGTCGACGAACTTGTCGGCAAAGGTGCTCATCTCGTTGTTGAAGCAGAACTTGTAGTCGCCAATATGCTTGCCGGTGAAGACAAAGTCGCCCTGGCGTTCCTTCTGTCCATCCATAATAACGTTGCCATCGGGGCCGGTTACTTCATAGTCGATATCGAACGAGCCTCCTGATTGTACCTGCGCAACCACCAAAGTTAGCACATTCGGTCCCGGCGCATGACGGTCGCGTGCATTTATCGATCGGGTAGGCGTACGGCAAAGTAAAAGGCAATCTTCTCGTTGGCCCTCTTGGTCGTGGCGAAGAAGCAGGCCTTCTCGTTGGCGACGAGCTTGTAAGTCAGGGCCGTGGCGGCAACCTCGCTGGCCAGACCCAACAGGGCGCAGGTTATTGTTGACAGCTTCATGATGTGCTGTGTGTCGTGGTAACTGATCGTGGAATTGCCTGCAGTTCCTAGGGGGGGTGTTCGATATTGACTTTTGCAGATCCCGTCTTGCCGTCGCTTCGTCTTCAGGACAACTTGGAGTTCACGGGTGCCAAGTCGCGAAGGGAAGCTGAGCACAGGGCAACTCGACGACGGCCAGAAGCACTGGGCTGCTGCTGTCCACTGGGAGCACGGGGTAGGTGTCTTGGCACTCCTGGGGACTGGCCGGGACTTGGGCGGGCTACAGCCATTACTTGGACTTTTTTTTGGCGGATCATTCAATTTCCTGACCGCCTTTGCTGTTGATATCCAATGGGCCAGGTGGCTGCAGGGCAGTTGACGGTTCGAACCAGTTGACAAGTTCCAGTTCCAGACCTCCCCCGCCCCCTGAACAGCTTCAGTGGGCTGTCCCTTCCAACTCCTGCATGTGTCCACGGAGGAGCACTGGAGCTCAAGGAGCCCCTGGTGCGGGAGATGGGTTTGGAGCTTGTGCCAAGCTATTTCTTAGAAGCTTGAACCACGACCGGGGTCGGTTTCCGGGCAGTGACATCAACATGCGACGTGCCGCTGGGACTCGAAGCAGGTGCGTCAGTTGGCAAATGGAATAAAAAAGAAAGCGTCAACCACAGCTGCTGTTATTGCTTTTGGTGTTATTTACATGTTTTCCTTTAACAGTTGGATACCGAGCGTGTCTCGACTCTCTTACTTAGCGTTTGCCGTCATTTCTCAATCGCAGCTCGTGTTGTGCACTGTTTTCCTGCTTCTCCAACTCTTGTTCCAAACTCCACGCGTATGACAGCTATCCACGTCGTTCTGGATTATTTTGGGCAGCAGCACCTCAACCAAGCTGATTAGGTTCTCTAGTGATTCCCCACAGCTGAATGATAGGTTCCATAACTTCATCCATCAACTTTCAGCTCTATTAATGACATAAAGTCTGCCATCTTTCTATTCCGAACAAACACACGACTTGTCCCTCTTCTCTGCTACACAACTTCAGAATCATCCTGGCTACCCCGTGAGAGAGGGGACAGCCAAAATGGCGATATCACAAACGCGAGCAGCGGCCATCTCGTCCATGGGGATAAGGGCCCTCAGTTACTTCTTCCTGAGATGGGCAATGCTTCCGGTAAGTAGGTTTTGGGTGTCTCTGGTCAATCTCAAGCTAACGAGGACATCAAGTTTGGTCCTGCGCTCATTTTCACACTCTTCGCCATCTATCTGCCTACTTTCGTGTCTGGCTTCCGCAAGGAGCCCAAGTACAACTTGGTTGACGAAGTCGACGTGGTTGTTACCGAAACAACCATCAGGGATGACAATGCTGAGGAGGACGATAGCCCTGGAGCACCTACTCCTAACGGTAACGAAAAGGTGATCGCCGAACAGGTAGATGTTCAAGAGACTATCTCCATCGAGAAGCGACCCATGCACGCTTTGCGCACTCTACTTAGCGGCGCACCCAACCCGCGGAGCCTGGCCCTGTCCGCGCTGACCTTCTTGATTAACGCTGCGTTGGTTGGCTTCGTTGCTGATCGGTTGTTCCGCGAGCGTTACTATGGTGCCGAGGACCTTTCCTTTGCTCGCGTTGGCTATGTCGGCGAACACGAAGCCAAGCTCTTGATCCGTGAGCCTGATCAGTCCATGATGCCCATCAACGTGCAAATTCATCTCAAGGACCCCCAGCCTCCTTTCGACAACCCTCTGTGGCAATCAGTCGGCGGTGTCAGATGGACCGGAAACGAGACCGATTACACTGCTGTTGTTACGATTCCTCTCCGCAACTCGGGACAGCGAACTTACGAATGGAAGACCTCAAACAACCACACCGGAGAGTTCACCACCCCACCCAAGGTTGGCTCTGCGTTTGAAACCGGCGAGGGCCCTTTCACCTTCCTCTCAACCTCCTGCATCGTGAGCCGCTTACCCTACAATCCGGCTGACCATCCGTTGGCCATTCCCGGTATGCGACACCTGGCCAAGGTCCTCCCTAGCCTGGGTGCCCAGTTTATGCTTTTCCTTGGAGACTTCATCTACATCGATGTTCCGCGCTATTGGGCCAAGAGCACCGAGGAATACCGCAAGAAGTACCGTCAGGTCTACGCTTCCCCTGACTGGCAGGCTGTCGGTCAAAACCTCAGCTGGATCCACGTTCTGGACGATCACGAAATTCAGAACGACTGGTCTGCCAACACCACCGGCGTGTACCAGAACGCCATTGACCCTTACAACCACTACCATGCGGCTGCCAACCCTCCCCTGGCCAAGAAGGCCGGTGCCCTCAGCGCTCGCAGCGGAGCCACGTACTTCGAGTTCACCCAGGGCCCCGCAAGCTTCTTCCTGCTTGACACTCGCACCTACCGCTCGAACAACAAGATTGCCTTTACTGACGATGCCAAGACTATGCTGGGCGCCGGACAACTCGAAGACTTCATTGCATGGCTCAGGCGCCCCGAGCCAAAGGGCGTCAAGTGGAAGATTGTCGCTTCGTCTGTCCCCTTCACCAAGAACTGGGGCGTCAACACCCAGGATACCTGGGGCGGCTTTTTGACTGAAAGAAAGCGAATTCTGGAGGCCATGTGGGATACCGCGAGCAGGGGTATCGGTGTGATTGTCCTGTCTGGCGACAGGCACGAGTTCGCTGCTACCAAGTTCCCGCCGCCGATGAACAGCACTTGGCCTGAAACCGCCACGGTGTTTGAGTTCTCTGCTAGCCCGCTGAGCCAGTTCTACTCGCCTATTGGCACGTATAGACAGAGAGATAGCGAGGATGTTGAGATTAAGTAAGTTGAGCCCTCGATGGTATCCTTGTTGAAGTTTGGATAACGTTGCTAACGCGAAGCTTCCAGGTACATCAACAAAGGCAACTCCAAGTTCGGTGCTATCACTATTGAGAACCTCGAGGGAGGTGATCAGAGCAGCTTGAAATACCGTCTGTTTGTCGATGGCGAGGAGGTCTGGAACACTGTTGTTCTCTCCCCACCGGTCGTTGTTGAGGATGTCAGGCCTGCTATCGCAGCTGGCTCGTGGTGGGAGCGGTTGTTCGCATGGAGGAGATAAGCTTCGAACTTAAGAGGATGTGGGTGGTGAAGGACGTCTAGGAGGAGAAATACTTTGAATGTTGAGTGTTGGATAGGGTTTGAATGTACCGATAGGATTGAGTACAGTGGGATTTGACATGATGTTTATGAGGCCGGCAAGGAAAAGGAATGGGTGGAAGAATATGGGACATGTGTCATTGGGGCGCCATAGATACCTGCTTTTTTGGACCGAAGATCATGGGATATAGCTAGATAGTACAATGACAGTAAATGAAAACCATCACTCCTGAGTTTCACTACTTAATGTTGATAGGAATATCAGATGTCTCGATCATGAGGCTCTCGGCTTCAAACGTCCCGACTTATACTTCCCGATTCGGCTTAGCGTCTCGGCGGAGCCAACCAAATGCCAGCCGAGGCAAAACGCAGCGGATTCTCGAAGTCTGACGGAAACGTCTCCATCTCGGAGCAAGGGGCCCCATCGCGAAAAGAAAGATACAAAGTTACTTGGTTTCTTGGTATAAGACGATGGTGTGGTGATCATGTAAATGCGACATATAGTACTCATCGGCAGATTGTTCTTGTAACACTTCTTTTTTTCTCTTCCTCAAACTATCACGGGTGGCATTCTGTTGTTTCTTGCATCTTTCACATTGGCATTTGTCTTATTTTTGCATTGTCCCTGCTTTAGCCGTACATACCTTACCTGCCTCTACATACATACGCAAAATTACCGCTTCGTCACATCAGACCCTCTTCGTCATTGACCAGGACATAAACCCTCCAAAGACACTTTACAAGAACATAGCCGAAGATGAGACCACAAGTGGTAGGAGTGATCCTCCGCTCTAGAGCCGTTGTCAACAAGTGTGAACCCTTTCGTTCTATATATAATCAATATCTGGCAACCCTTGACTGACTAACTGACTAACTTCGCCCTTCGTTCCGTTTTTAGACAACCTCTTTCGAGAACTGGCCTGAATGCTACTGCTGCTGTTACTGTCACAAAGTCCTCTTTGTCGTTTATTCAAACCTCGAGAAGAGCCTTCTCATCTTCTCTCCCAAGGTTGTTACAGCATGAGCCAAAGGCGGAGATCACAGCCGAGGGACTTGAGTTGAGCCCTCCGCAGGCTGTTGCAGATGGGAAGCGGACTGTTCTGTAAGTTTGTCCTTCCTTTCCCTTCATGGGTTGAAAACATAGGCAACGGTTATGGGAGGCAAGTTACTGACTCCGGCTCTGACTCTGAGTATAGGCCCAACTTCTGGTTACGGTAAGCCTTCCTTCCTGGAGGTTGAACTCAACTCAACAGTTGACTCTGTATGAAACTTGATGGTTGACCACGACGACGACAAACAGTGATAACTGCCGGTGTACGAAATGCGTAAACCAAGATACTCTGCAAAGAAACTTTAACACTTTTGCTGTGAGTACCTAGTCTACCTAGTTCACCTTACTCAGCACTTTATCTCTCTCTCTCGCGCGCGCGCGCTTCAGTCGGATCATCACGGCTAAGCAGCTATTCTTCAGATCCCCTCCGACATCCACCCAACAAAGGCTGAAGCCACCAAGGAAAATGTTACCGTCCAATGTGAGTATCACCAGTCACCACCATGAAGTCCCTGACATCCCTCACTATCCCTCACCATCCTTCCCAGTCCCAGTCTCATGTCCAGACCAACTAACACCCCTTTTTACAACAGGGTCCGACAACCACACCTCCACCTACCCCTGGCCCTTCCTAACCTCCTACCTCACATCCAACACCCGCTTCGGTCACACGGAAAACGACCAAATCTCCCTCTGGGGCCGCGAGATTCGGTCCCGGCCACCCACCGTGTCCTTCGCCCGGGTCATGGGTTCCTCTTCGCCAGGAGAAGACCTCCGAGGCGTAGCAGACCTAACCTCTCTAATCAAAGAATTCGGCTTCTGCTTCATCAAAGACACCCCCTATTCCGACCCGGACATAACCCGACAACTTTTGGAGAGAATCGCTTTCATCCGCGTAACGCACTACGGCGGCTTCTACGATTTTACCCCGGACCTCGCCATGGCCGATACCGCCTACACCAACCTGGCGCTGCCGGCGCATACCGACACTACGTACTTTACGGAACCGGCGGGGTTGCAGGCTTTTCATTTGTTGGAGCATAAGTCTGCTCCGGGGACTTCTACTACTGAGGAAGTAGCAGAAGGCGGCAAATCCCTACTAGTAGACGGATTCAACGCCGCGCGCATCCTTAAATCCGAAGACCCAAAGGCGTACGAGATCTTGAGCACGGTCAGACTTCCCTGGCACGCGAGCGGCAACGCGGGCATCACGATCGCGCCCGACAGGATGTATCCTGTGCTGGAGCTTGATGAGGATAGTGGGGAGCTGCATCGGGTTAGGTGGAATAATGACGATCGAGGGGTGGTGCCGTTTGGGGAGAAGTTCAGCCCGCAGGAGTGGTACGAGGCGGCGAGGAAGTGGGATGGGATTTTGAGGAGGAGGAGTAGTGAGTTGTGGGTGCAGTTGGAGCCGGGGAAGCCGTTGAGTAAGTTTTTCTTTTATTCCTTTTTTGTAAAAAAGATGGGTTGACCGTAACGTGGGATGGGTGCTAACGACGGATGATAATAGTCTTCGACAACTGGAGAGTCCTTCACGGACGGAGCGCGTTCTCGGGTATTAGGAGGATTTGTGGCGGGTATAGTAAGTCTAAGTGTTTTTCCTTCCCTTCCCTTCCCTTCCTCCCATGGGGCTCATGTTTGAAACCCCCTTTTCTATTGTGTGTGTGTGTGTGTGTGTGTGACCGGTGTCGGTAACTAACAATACTGACTCAACAGTTAACCGCGACGACTTCATCTCTCGATGGAGGAACACCAACTATCCTAGGAGCGAAGTCCTTCCGAGGGTTACTGGTTAAGGCCCTGCCTACCTACATAGGGCGGATATCCGAACGGAGTATTAGATTGTGAGGCTGTTTAAGAAAGACATTACTAGAAGTAGTATATCACGTTCGCCAGCCGGTACCGTAAGGAAAGAAACAGGTGGTCACTTACTTCCCTTGCAAGTAGATGTTGGATAACAGATGATATCTTGTTGGATAAAGCATATACCCAAATCTCGAGACTAAGATGATGTATGTTACCTGTCTGGGTTAGACAAGCCATTCATGCGGTGTTCCATAAATTTCACAGAAGATGCACTTCGATGGCAAAGAAAGTGCTCTAGACATGGGAGGCAAATGAAACACGGCCTAGGTATACGTCCGTATCCACAAAGAAACCAAAAGACAATTTAGAAAGGGGGTTAGTAGGTTGCAGAAAGTTTGTGAGAAAAGAGTTACTGATCTTTACTATTTACCAATACATAAATAAGTATCTAGTCAGTCAGTAGATGAGGTTATGTAAACTCGTTTAAACGCTCTAGCAAGAACCTTTTGAAACAGGCAGACAGGAGAGAGTATCCTTATTGATGATACCCATTCGTATTTCCATTAACCGCCAACATTTAGAAAAAGTAGGTAGATGGCTACAATGAATGTCAAAGCCCTGAATGTGACACTGTTCAATAACACGTCTTCACTCAGTCAGCCGCCGCGCCGCGTCCTCTCTTATTTCCTTCCTGTTTACTCCCACACAGAAAAGTCCCATGAGACCCTCACTCGATTCCCTGACGTAGTTCTGTATCCTGACACCAATTAAGAACTATAAACCCATAAAAACCGAAAAAGATTAGCATCCTTTCCCATCAATTGGCGTGGTCACTACGATCGCTTGCGGTCACTTTATGGTAATACCGATCAAGTCAGCATCTGAAAACCTTCGGGGATACGACAGGCCAGACGCAAGAAAAAAGTTTCAAGGGGTTGGGGCGGATGTGAACTTACGTGCTAAGCCTCCTCGAGAGGGTCTGCAACTTCGTATCGTTGTCAGCCTCTCTTGTCGCACGCTCCAAAGCCTGCGCGCGCTCCTCGCCCTGCATCTTGACAACTTCGTCGTGGCTCGGCGGGAGCCTCTCGTTCTGCAAATCGACCTTCCTGGCATCCTCGAAGCTGCTGATAGCGTTCTTGATACCCTCGGCACCCAACATGAGAGTACCGGCGGGAAGACGACCACCAGAAACGGTCTTGAGTTCTGTGACACGCTCAGACTCCTCTCTGAGAACTTGGAAGACACGAGACAGACGACCAATGGCGAGAATCTTGTTCTTGATCGCACGTCTCTTGAACTCGATAGACTCGGGGTCTTGATTAGCCGCAGACGGGAGGGCCGGGGAGGCCGGACCTGGAGAAGTTGTCGCAGAATCCTCCCTGAGTTCCTCCTCTGAGCAGGTGCTGAGAATGGCGATGAGCATGTCGGTAATCTTCTCGCCGACGAAGGGGAGAGACCAGGTGAAAACGTCCATGAAGTTCGGGAGCCAGTAGGGATGAGGCGTGCAGTTGAACTGGCGGATGTTCATGACGTTGTTCTCGTACTTCAACACCGCAGCCTTGTTGTTGTACACGTCGAGGTAGTTGGGCGCAGAGAAAATGGTCATGACACTGGGGAAACCGGTCGTCCTGGTCTTGCGGTACATGCGGTAGCCCGCATCCTGGGCCTCGTGCGCGCGGATAACGGAGAGAAGGTTGTTCTTCTCCAAGAAATGGCAAGCAGCCGAATAGGAGAAGAAATATGAGCAACCTCGTACGTGGTTGTGTACGAAAAAGTCCGTCGTCTTCTCCTGACCGAAGTCCTCCAGGGGATCGGCCCAAAGGATGTCGCACATGAGACCTTGTGTGGGGGGCTCGCGGAAACGGTCAATCTGCATAAGTCATCGAGTTAGTATGCCCGTGGCGCATATAATGGCAGTCAAGTGGCTGTTGGACTAACGTTTCTGATGTCGTCGAGAGTATGAAGCTCGGGGCTCAAACCGCCGTGAATGCAGAGGAATTGCTTGTTCATGACTGCCGCCAGCGGCAGACAGCAGAAGGACTCCATGCATGCCTCGTAGATGGCCTCCGAGTACTTGTGCTTGCACTCGAGCTTGAAGGTGAAGTAGTCGGTCAAATGGCGACACTCGTGGTTTCCGCGCAGCAGCCAGAGTGTCTTGGGGTAGTGGATCTTGAGAGCCCAGAGATACAAGACACACTCGATACTGAAGTAACCACGATCAACGTAGTCGCCCAAGAAGAGGTATCTGGTCTCGGCCGGATCACCGCCGACCTCGAAGAGCTTCATTAAATCGTAGTATTGGCCGTGAACGTCACCGCAAACGGTAATGGGAGCGTCCATCTCCAGCAAGTTGGGCTCGGCGCGCAGAAGCTTGGTACCCTCCCTGATGATCCATAGTGCTTGCTCCTCGGTCAAACGGCCCTCGCGGTAGAAATGTTGCTTCAGAAACTGGATGTCGGGCTTGCTGTGGGTTTCGTCCTCGAAGAATTGCTCGTCACTGGGCTTGAACATGGCAGGCGCCTGAACGTCTGGAAAAGGAGGCCAAGACGGCACCTGTTAGAGCTCGCGGTACAAAGAAACGGGGGGTTGGGGGTAAGTGGAATGTGATGGTAAGGTCGCAGCGACAGTCATGACCTGACAACAACTTCAGGCTCAGTGGCGGGGGGGAGGAAAGAAACTTACCTTTGCAAACACGCTCCATGGTGCTCACTTGGGTGCCGTCCTCCATGGTGTGAATGGTGAAGTCGATCTCGGGCAATGGCCTCTTTTGCTGGATGGCGCGGATCGCATTGTCAACCTGCTGGTTGTTGAAGGCGCCGGGCGCGCCGGTACCGTTGTTGGCGTCCATATCTTCTGGTCACGAATAATGACTAGGTGGTAATGGCGGCGGCAAACGAGAGACTGAGCAGTCGAGTGTCTCGGGATGGTATGTGATAAGGCACAAGCCTGAGGTGAGAGTGGAAGATGTTGGGCAGGGTTGTACTGTAGTAGGATCCCTAGAGTCGGTCGCCTGACTTGTGCGATGTATTCGGTCGCGAAAAGGAGAAAGTCGGCCAAACGGTCGGGTTTGATGGGAGGCAAGACGGGTTGTCGAGGAGTAAGAGCGAGCAATGCAAGGTTGCGAACCAAAATGTAGGGCTGAAGGAGGAAGGAGTTGGGCGGGCGGCCGAGGAGTTGTGAAGGAGGCGACTTTTGAGTGGCAGCCAGCATGCACCAGCACTGAACAGCGGGCGGCGTGTGGTTCACCAGCGACGGGAGCCCAGTGAATGGAAGGGTGCAGCAAAGCTGGGGTGGGATGAGGGGTACAACCTTGCCTTTTTGCTTCCCGTCCTTCAACCACTGACAGGCACCAACAGGTAAACGCCCTTTTTGGTCCGATACCGAAATGATATTACCGTTGCGTGCTGTGTATTCAACTTGTTATAGGACACAAGAGACGAGCGGGGAGCGTGTAGAATGGCATTATAACATGAGTACGTCTATGAAAGACATTCCCGTTTATCACCTCCTCGGTGTTTCGACAAGATCTTGGAGGCTCTCTGATGCTATTTACAGTATCAACAATTTGCCGTACAACCCATCCCCGTATGCAGAGGCAGCGGGCACGTTTTAGGGGTTCTCTGGTCAAGCTTGCCGAAACACACTGCACCCAGAGCAGGCAACAGCACCTTTTCACCGCGAGGCAAGGAAGCCCAGGCACAGGGCACCTCAGGTCCCACAGGGGCTCTCTCTCTCGTCTGATATGGAATGTTTCCGTTGCAGCGGTACGCCATTCGACAGATCCCTCCCGTCCTCGATGCGAAAATGCGCCTGACAAGGGAACTGTCTGAATGGCGACGTGTGTTCACATGCGGCAAAGTCTACAGGATGGACGTCATATGACTAGGCATGTTAGACCTCTGACAAATTCAGTTGTCTAATCTGGCGTTTCCTTCGCCAAAATGGGATTTCCTTCTTCCCAAGTTGTGCGCCGTGAAAATGCTGCCAAAGGGAGTTGTGAGGCTCCAAGTGTCAGAAAACAATGATACAGCGGAGCGCAGTCTAGACCCGGCAAGGCCTTCTGCAGGGCCGCCAGGGACAAGTCCAAAACTGAACTCTGACCGCCCAAGCAGAGCGCCCCTCACACCGCCAGGTTGGCAGGCCGCGGCCACTTCGTCGTCATATTGAACCCCACTCAGCTGCCGGACAGCTGGCGATACCCAGATACACCGAAGATGTGCTCCCCACGAGGCACTCTTACAAGGCACTCTGGCTCTCTTTCCAGGCTCCCTCCTCCACACCCACTCAGAAGCTCCTTCTCGGGTGCCCGCCAATGGAAATATCACGGAAACATTGCAACATACCTTATTCACCACGCTGACATTCGGATATTGACAGCGAGCCTTCTTAACGCTTAATGAATTGGTCTATTTAGGCCATCAGTCATAATACAGCAGTTCTTTGACAGATTCGGACCTCTTTAAGGGGCACAATATCCGCCATCAACCAAAAGGTCTGTGCCCGTCGTGTAAGACGACGCATCCGATGCAAAGTACAGATATGCGCCCTTCAACTCGTTGACCTCTCCTTCACGGCTGTTTCGCACACAAAATCTGTTAGTATTTGTTTTTGATGGACAATGGAAGAAAGCACTGCAACTCACCCCATAGGAATCTTGTCCTTCCAAGCATTCTTCACCTCGGGCGAGCAAAACTGCGAAATATCGGTCCTGATATACCCCGGCGAGATGGTATTCGCTCTCGCAAAGCCCACCCACTCGATCGCCAGCGACCGACAAAGATGGATGACCGCCGCCTTGGAAGCGTTGTACGCCGCTTGGAGCTGCGGGATGTTGGCAATGTGGCCGCTCATGCTCGCCGTCGCGATGAAGCTGCCGTACGTGAACCCTTCAAGCTTCTGGCCGTCGATCGTCATCCCCTCCTGCTTTTGTCTGCGGAAGTGACGGCCGGCTACCTGGGCGCACCAGAAGGTACCGTCAACGTTGGTGGCCATGACCCGCTTGTAGGACTCGGGGGGCCCGTCGAGCGCGGGGCCGTCTGTCCATGGGATGCCCGAGTTGGCGACGAAGATGTCGAGACGGCCGTTGAACTCCTTGACGATCTCGGTGACGGCGGACTCGACGGCTTCGAGAGAGGTTACGTTGACTTGGTATGCCTTGCCTGAACATGAACATATCCCGTTACTCGTTAGACGGTCTGAATTCAACAGTTTTGTAGGTAAAATGAGTTCGGGGAATACGTACACTTCACACCATACCGCTTCTCGATATCTGCCGCCGCATCAAGCGCCTTCTTGTTGCTGTTGTACCAGATGGCCACGTTGGCGCCAGCTTCCGCAAACGCCTCCGCGACTCCGTAGCCGATACCAGCTGCAGCTCCCGTGACAATGGCAGTCTTTCCCTTCAGGGAGAAGAGAGACATGACGCTGTTCGACGGGGGAGCGACAGTGATGTCGTGAGCGAACTTTCCGTCCTTCATCTCGGCCGCCATAGTTGCGTTTGTGCTGTATTAGTGTTGAGTAAGGTAGATGTAAGAGCTTCAAAGAGTACCTAGTGTAGGTAGATCGGCTTGATGAGGCAGCCTGCGGTGAGGTGACGCAGGCAAGAGCAACTAACTCTCGAAAAGGATTCGAATTATTACAATAACAAAGCAAAACGAAGGGAAGGCGCGAGGCAATGGTCCTCCTCCATTATAACAGATTCCCCTCTTCTCCCCGGCCCAGGAGGGAGCTTGTAAGTCCAGTCTAAAGCTGCAACCATTCCCGGAGATCCACTAAGACGACACCAGCGAAGCCGGCAGAAGTTAGAATGAAGTGAACTCTCATAGGTATCGGACCATACCCGACCGAGATGTTTGGTTAGGTACGCAGAACCGTCATCTTTGGTTAATACTTTAAGCGGTTCGCTGTAATCCACCGGGTGCCAGCATACATGTATCGGCGCCGGCTTCACACGAGTTTCAGTGAGGGGAGGGTTAGGTTGGAGCAATGGATAAGAGTGGGAGAGAAGGTGAGGGGCCCCGTGGGTGAATAACTGCACCCCTGGGGCATGCAGGATGATGCCAGCGGTGGAGCTGCTGAGTTGTTCTCGTCCGGTCCGGTCGTTGCACACTGAGAGAGCGTCAACCGGAGAGAATCAGAGTCGGGGTCTTCTATCCACAGGACCACAGTTTGTGGTTGGTGATCAGGGGTTTCCGGTTTATATCGTCCGGGTGAATTGCTTCGAGATGCTACCATAGCTAATGTAGTGTTGGGGTTAGTCGGTACATGCTGTGGAGTTGTTGGTGTTAATGGTATGTTTGGACACCTGTACGGTTCAGGTTACATATCTTTTGACTCCAAAGATGTTAGAGGAGGGCAATAGATAGCAGCAGCAGCAACGACAGGAGTATCTTGAGCGTATACACACATGGCAATATAAGCAAGCTGTGGTCGAAAGTCCGTACATATCAAGACACAAAATTCTTAGGTATTGCTGTTGTCCCACGGGGAAGCTTCTCCTTTGGCGGGGTAGGGATGGGGGTCCTTGTGTGGGGGTGAACCCGGGGAAGTCCCGACGAGTTCTATTTACCAAATAGAACAACATCTCATTCAGTTCAGCCGTGGAGGAATGTTTCACCATAACCATATGTTGTTATCATCGTAAACGAAACATCAAATAAAAACCCTTTCACGCCCATAATCAATCCCAAGATACCCACCTACCTATGATCCACCATAAACCATCCCAAGACCTCAGCTCATCCTCAAAAGATCGCCAAAGCATTTGGAGGACTAAACAACCCACTCGTCAGCAAACTTAACTCACCCAACCTCAACACATCCATCCCGTTCCCTCAAATTTGGGTTTTACCCTTCCTCATTCTCTTCCCCCCAACACCGCCAAGGAAAGGTTAAGAAAAGAAAAAGAAAAAGAAATTAAAAGCAAACACAAAACTCACCTAGCAACCCCACCCTTCACATTACACACCTCACTCGTCAAAAAGAAACTCCATCTCTTTTGCTCTTTACACTCCCTCGCCAGCTCCTCCAAGTCAAAAAGCTCGCCAATCGGCATTCCCCACCCCGCCAGCATCACCTCGTGTAGACTTAACTCGTCTCCGTGATTAACGGGATCGCGCATAGCTGCAGGCGGCCAGCATTCGAGAGAGGGCTGGTCACCCGCTACGGCGGAGAAGTTCTTCCAGAGGTATTTGAAGAGCGGGATCGAGGGTTCCAGGCCGCAGAAGGAAGGGGGGGTTGACTTTTTGGTGGGATTGAAGGGCAGAGGAGGAGGAGAGAGATTGGTGTTGTTGGATCCAACCTGGAGAGAGTTGGTTGGATGTTAGTGATTTTAATAGGGAGTAGAGTAGTGTGGAAGAGAAGGAGAAAGAGAAGGGACAACGAAGAGACAAAAGCGTGGGCAGAAAGAAGGAAAGGAAGGAATAAATAAAAAGCCGAACTCACCAGACCGTACAAACAACACATCCCCAAACTTAACCTCCGTCCCCTGGTACTCCAAACAAGCCAGTATATCCCCCAGCAAGATGGGCGTAGTGGCAAAGTGATCAAAGTTGACCAATCTCTGGGTCAGATATGGGTTCAAATTCGGCTGCTCCTCGATGACCTTCAGACGCCAGGAGTGAAAGTCGACAAGGACGCCACGGCCTACTATGCCCTTTTTTGCCCATGCTAATTCCAGTCATTTCTTCCCCGTCAGCAATTTTCTTTCTCATCTTCCTAGCCATAAGAATTTCCTTTTGTCGTCCATCCAGTCACTAATCAATCCTGCCGTAGTAGGGGGAGGGAAACCAAACCAAGCCAACCGAAAAACCTGTAGAGTAGTACCTAAAAGAGAAGAGAAGAGAAGGGAGGAAGATGACAGGACAGGGAAGAAAAACTCACCTTGCACCCCATTAACCCCGCTCCCACTATCCTCATGAATCTCCTCCATCGTCACCCCATTATAAAACAACCTCTCCTTCTGGTAAGCATAGTGTCTCAGCCCGTCCCACTGGCTGGACACCTGCGTGTTGAATGTCCAGACGTCATCGTTGACGCACCGGGGTGGCTTGGCGAAGAGGTCTTGGTGGAAGAGTTTGCGGTTGAAGAAGCCAACTGACTCCGAGTCCGAGTCCGAGTCTTTGTCTTTTTTTGGGGCTTGGGCTTGGGCGCTGAGGGGCCAGTTTAGGGAGATTCTATCAATACAAATCTTGGGTGTTAGACAACTAACTAACAGGAAGGGTAGGTAGGTGGAATGTATATAGTGTATATGATAGATTACAGGCGAATCGTTCAGTGAGCTCAGGAACGTACCTAACACCAGCCTTGATTTCGTTCTTTGCTGCCTCGGCGACTCGTTCGTCGGTGAGCCTGTTGAGAGTTCCCAATTCGTCTTTTTCTCCGTATAAGCCCCATGTGGAGTACTTGGGGTCGCCAGGTCGCAGAGGGAGAGCGTCGAAGTTGGGAATGCCGTTTTCGTTGAGCTTAACAGCTGCTGGCGGGCTTCCAGAAGCCATGGTGGGCAACTTGACTGAGCTATGAGATGTGTAGAGGAAGGACAGTTAAGTGGCAACAAACGGAATATCAACGGTTCCCTCCCCCTCATGGGGTCACCCTCATATGAAGTGTGAAGCGGGGAAGCAGCATGTATAAGTCGAAGTCGGTGCTAGTGTGTTTTGGCCCAGGATCCTAAAGCAAGTATTGGTCCGAGTGCAATGCAACTTACATCACATGGACTTTGTCCGGGCTATGAACGAACGGTAGACGTTGAGGAAAGCAGATATAGAACGGCATAAGTGACATACGAAACACGCGGATATATCATTCTGGGAAAGGGCCTATGGACGAATGTTTCAACCTCACAATGGAATGGCCAAGGAAACGCTCATAAATAGGATCAACCGACCGTCGGGCGCAGGCCTTCATTTATTCGTTACTTGCCCCTGAATCAGCAGTTTGCGACGCAGCCGCGGCCCGGGTTACCCTCTCGGGACCACCCGAGTTCGCCAGTCTGCAGCATGGCACGGTTTGTGAACGAATTCCCGGACCCAATGTTGCGATGCAAATGAACTGCCATTTCCCTAAATGCTGCAGACGAGGCGCTGAGATTTTCAACCACCTCTGACCCATCCAGGACTCCGGGACCGAATCTCGTCGTTGTTCGTCTGTCCGACTGTTCGATCCATGACCATCGGGTTCGTTTCCGGTTTCCCTCGTACCGTAATGCCAAATCGCCAGTCCTTGAAGATATCATGCCGCATTCAGAATTTAAGCAACGAGCTCAATGACACCACCGGCCTCCTTGACCTTGCGCTCAGCCTCGGCGGAGACGTAGCGGGCACGGACAACGATGGGGACGGCGGGGAGACGGCCTAGAAAGTGATTGTTAGACGAGCGTTCCTTGGATGTTCTCTGCAGTCGCTTGTTTCTTACCCTTGCCGAGGAGCTTGGCATAGCCGTGGGAGAGGAGGTCGATGACGGGAGCAGTCTCGGTGGCAGCACCGGAGACGTACTTCTCGCGAGCCTCAGCGGGGACGAGAGTCCAGAGCTTCTCGATGTTGAGGGTAGGGGCCCACTGGTGGTTGCGGAGGAGGTGGAAGTGCCTCATACCGACCTTACCGAAGTAACCAGGATGGTCTATTCCGTCATCGTCAGCGTTTGTTTCATTGTATCGTGGGGGAACAGTCTGGTCGCATGTCGGAGAAGTTATGTAGGGCCATGCCCCTGTCTCCAACATGCGCCGACCGTTGTTTTCGGGTTTGCGTACACTTATCGAGGTTGGTACGGTGGTGGTGCTTTTCGTCGTGTTAGTATCGCGTATTCGAGATCGAGTTGTTGGAGTTTCTATCGGCATACCTGACCACCGGCCATACCACGACCACTGTTCCCATTGTTAGCATCATGATTTCCCCCATTCAAATATGCAAGCGGCGGTACGTACCCTGGATGCTTTCTGTGCTTGCCGACACGGCTGGAAGAATGCTGTCAATACATGTTCGTCGTTATCGGTCGGTCGATTGGTTTGCGACATACCCCTTACCGGCGGAAACCTATGAAATCACCAAAGTCAGCCATCTGTCAAATCGGCGACGACAAAGTTCGAGGGGGCGCTTACATGTCCGCGGTGCTTTCTTGTCTTGGAAAACCGAGTAGGCTACATAATGACTGAATCAGCGTTTCGTCCTGCGATAGTCGTGCAGCAATTGCCATACCATGTTGTCTGCTGGTGGTGCCGATGAAGCTCGTTCTGTCGACGTCGGTTGATGCTTCCAAGAGACTCGCTTCACGGGTCTCGTACAAGTCAAATTTAGGGCTGTGTATTTTTTTTGGTGGGCACGAGTGGTGGTCCAAGCTCCGGGCTTAAGCCGCACCACGCGCGCAAGCCACACCGCTCCTCTGCAATTGTAGGCTGCCAAGGTAAGCCTGCCCAGTTCCACCAGCCACAATTTCTCCCTCGACCTGACAGGGTTAGGGTAATGGGCCAAGCCTTGTCGCTCAGCTCGTCTGCTCGAGCCCCTCTTGCGCTCAACTTCATCCTATCATCCTGTTTGGATCTTTGCTCTAAACTGTCGATCTGCCATGAGTCGCTTTTTGTCATGTCACAGAACTTTTAAAAGCTGCAAGATCGGGCTCACTGCCCTTCATTCTTGTGTGTTCTACACATTCTCAAGGACGAAATTGACCAAGAGGCCAAGTCGCAGTCTGTCTGTCCAGAGCCCGCGTTAAAGACGGAACAGCCCTGCTTCAACCAGCCGAACACATCCACTGACTTTCGAACGCTCACTCCCGACAACCACATTTCGGCTCCTGCTTCCTTCTTCACCTCATCACAAGCCCTCACCGCGATATCCTCAGATCCAACTTGTTACTGCCAGATACGGTTCGCTCCAAACCATTATCATCAGAGGACTTGTTGTACCAACTCGACCACATCATAGAACGAATCGCTAGTAGTGGTGTCGACCTTCTCCAAACCCAGACCAAGCAACAAAGATCGCTGCTCATTGGGATTGCGCAACGTCAAGAGACTGGCAATCTGGCTGGCATAAAGCTGGCCCATGGTCTCCCTATCCTCATTCCCACCTCCAAGAAGTGTTGTTGCTGTCAAATGTTCTGATGGCAACAGGCTACCGGCGCCGGGAAGAGCCATGTCAACCGAGGCTGACGAAGGTGCGGCTAGTGGTACTTGAACCTAAAATGCAGCATGTCAGTATCGTGAGTGAGATGACGACCGGACGCTCTTGACTTACCCACTGAGCAAGTCGCCCGTCTTGAGAGATGGTGACCATGATCTTGTCTGAGAAGTTCATTGATGAAACCTCAGTTTCCACTCCATTGACAAGCCCCTTCGCCTGTTTGGAGGGTGCCGGGAATGGCTCTTCCCTAACTGCGTTCTCAGACATGATGATCTCTGAATGTGTTGAAGTTTCGATTCCAGCTGCGTATGCCTCAAGGATAAGATTGTATTGTGTGTGAATAGCTTTGGCTTGAGTAGTTCTGGTAGGCTGCTTCTCAGTATGTCACTATTCAGAGTCTAGACTTGGGATCCATCATGATGTTTGCTGATGATGGAGCCTGTTGGCCTGCAGACATTCAAGATGGACCCCCGAATGATAAAACACTGTACGCGCACTGTAGCCGGGTTCCCTGAACCCGCACAGGCTCCAAAAACGTGGGGTATCACTTTTTAGCCCAAGAATTCTGCCGGGCGGACAAGTTTTCATCTTCAAATCTTCAGGGTACCTAGTGACATTGCCATCTTTCGCTGCATCCTGCCGTCGCGACACCGGCCCTCATTTCTCCCAACACTGCTCTCCACGAGCACACCCAACGACAATATGGCTGTCATAGACGGGAAATACGTGCCGCGTCAGCGCAAGCGCAAGAATCTTGATCGCCAAAAGTCAAGGCAAAAGGGAACACAAGACCCCGAAGACACCAACGTCCTCGAGATCGCCCAAGGAGAGGATACCACTACAGATGCCGAGAAGAAGAAGGCCCAGCTACGGGAGGAACTGAGGCCCGAGGGCGTCAAAGTCAGCAGCAAGAAGGCGAAGAGACTCGAAAAGTACATCGACACGAAGCTCAAGAAGGACGAGAACCGCGAACTCCTGGCCAAGCTTGCCGCCAACAAAATCGATACCACCTTATTCTCAAGCACAAAGTCGCTAGGCCAGACAAAGTTGACCAAGAAGGAGGAGCTTAGCCGGCTTGTCAGGGAAGCAAAGGCTGGACTTGTAACAGAGAAGGAGGTGGCCCACAAACTCTACGAAAAGCGAGAGGTGAAGCAAGGTGCACCAGTACCGAAGCCCAAGCCTGGGGTCGATGAGGATTTAGAGGAAGATGAGCAGGACACAGCAGCCCAGAAGCCCAAGAGTGCGCCGGCGGAGACAAGCGAGCCTTCACCAAGACAATCGACGACAACGACAACAAGCCTGCCAGTACCAGTCGGTGCTGGTCTCAAGCGCCCTCTAGAGGTCGACGAGTCGGGTCGCCCAATACTTGCCAAGAGACAAAAGAGAGGAGGTGTTAAGACGAAGCATAACTTCACATCAGTACAAACTCCAGCAGTCATTCCTGTACCGGAAGTGGTAGAATGGGACGGTTTCAGCGAAGACGAAGAGGGTTCGGACGATGAAGACGAAGAGGGTAGTGGTTCAGGCAGCGAGGAAGAAGGCAGTGAAGAGGAGGAGGATGACGGGGAATCTGGAGAGGAGGAGGGGTCTGAAGAGGAGGAAGAGGGTTCCGAGGAGGATTCAGAAGATGATGATTCTGCGGAAGAATCGGACGAGGACATGGAGGATGCGGAGGAGGACAAGAAGGCAAAGTCTTCGGCCTTCAAGGCCTGGGCGCATCAGGCGAGGAACGAAGCTTTGGGTTACAAGCCTGCCGAATCAAGCATTCTCGAGATACCCAAACCTGCCAACTTTACGCCCCGGCCGATCGAACAAGAACCTCTACCTATCGAGCTGCAACCAACAAAGAACGATTCCCGCAAGGCTTTCGCCGTGGTCGTTACCAGGACACCCGAGATCCAGGAAACTCGCTTCAGGTTACCGGTCGTTGCAGAGGAACAGAAGATCATGGAGGCCATTCACGACAACGACATTGTCATTATTTGCGGTGCCACCGGTTCCGGTAAGACTACGCAGGTTCCCCAGTTCCTCTTCGAGTCCGGTTACGGTGTTCCCGATGGACCTACTCCTGGCATGATTGGTGTCACCCAGCCGAGACGTGTCGCTGCTGTCAGTATGTCGAAGCGTGTTGGCGAAGAGATGGGAGACTACTCGCATGTGGTTTCCTACCAAATCAGATTCGAAGGTACCGTTGACTCCAAGACGGCCATCAAGTTCATGACGGACGGTGTCTTGCTTCGTGAGGCGGCCATCGATATTGCTCTTCGCAAGTACTCTGCCATCATCATTGATGAAGCTCACGAGAGAAGCGTCAATACCGATATCCTGATTGCGATGCTCAGCAGAGTGGTCAAGCTCAGGAGGGAGCTGGCGGAGGAAGACCCCACGATCAAGCCTCTCAAGCTAATCATCATGTCCGCCACCCTTAGAGTTGAGGAATTCACCCAAAACTCTAACCTGTTCCACACCACTCCTCGCATCATCGAGGTAGAAGGCCGTGAGCATTCTGTTACCATGCATTTTGCCAAGAAGACAAACCACGACTACGTTGATGAGGCATTCCGCAAGATTTGCAGGGGCCACAGGAAACTGCCCCCTGGTGGCATGCTTGTGTTCATGACTGGTCAGGGTGAGATTGCCCAGCTCAGCAAGCGGTTGAAGGCGCGTTTTGGTGGTGGTGTGAACACCGCCAGCACCACCAAGGTGCGGATCTCCGCGAACGAGGCACCTATGGAAGTTGAAGACATCGACTTTGGCGACATTGACGATGACCGCAACAATAATGATAGAGACGACGACGATATCTCTATCGCTTCGGACGAGGAGGAGGACAAGGAGTTCGAGATTGAAGACGAAGAATCTGGCACAGGGCCGTTGAAGATGCACATTCTACCTCTTTTCTCTCTGCTCCCCACGAAAGAGCAGATGAAGGTGTTCGAGCCGCCCCCAGAGGGCCACCGTCTGGTTATCCTGGCCACCAACGTTGCTGAAACATCCTTGACAATTCCCGGTATCAAGTACGTTTTTGACACTGGAAGGTCGAAGGAGAGAAAGTACGACTCCGTCAGTGGCGTCCAGAGTTTCGAGATTGGCTGGATCAGCAAGGCCAGCGCAAAGCAGCGTGCTGGTCGTGCCGGTCGTACCGGTCCGGGTCACTGCTGGAGACTCTACTCCTCGGCCGTCTATGAAAGAGACTTCCCCGAGTTCTCAGAACCCGAGTTGCTTCGCATGCCCATTGAGGGTGTCGTGCTGCAACTTAAGTCCATGAACCTCCAGCACGTCGTTAACTTCCCCTTCCCCACGCCTCCACCGCGCGAGAGCTTGATCAAGGCCGAGAAGCTCTTGACCTATCTCAACGCCATCTCCCAAACCGGCCAGGTCACACCTATCGGATCTACCATGTCGATCTTCCCGCTCTCTCCCCGCTTCGCCCGCATCCTTCTCATCGGCCACCTCCACGACTGCCTGCCATACACCGTCGCGCTCGTGGCCGGTCTCTCAGCCGGCGAGATATACATCCCCGAGAACCAAGCCATTCCGGCCGCCGCCGTCCAAGAATCCAAGAACGGCTCCGACGACGAAGACGAGGACAACCGAGCAGTCACCTTCCGCACCACCGAAGACGTCCTAGCCGATGACCGCCGCGCCAAGATCCGCGCCGCCTTCAACGCCGCCCACAAGAACTTCTGCTACCTAGACGACAAGTCCGACGCCATCAAGCTGTTGCAAGTCGTCGGTGAGTTCGCGCACGACCCCACGGAATCCTGGTGCGACTCGCACTTTGTGCGCTTCAAGGTGCTCAAGGAAATCAAGCAGCTCCAGAAGCAACTCATCGATTTATTGAGGACCAACATCCCCGCCTTCGCCAACCTTTCCTTCACCGACACCCTCCCGCCCCCCTCCTCCAAGCAGGTGCAAGCCCTCAAGCAAATGGTCGCCGCGGGCTTCATCGACCAGGTGGCCATCCGCGCCGACAAAGCGCCCACGCCTCCGGAGATGTACCGCAAGCCCAAGCGCGCCATCGACGTGCCCTACCTTCCTTTAATCCCGCTCGAGAAAAGCGAAGACGGGCACAAGCTGGACCTGGAAGATAAGCTAGTCTACATCCACCCCTCGTCTCCCCTCGCGCACTTGTCAGTTGACGAGTGTCCGGATTACATCGTGTACGTGTACCTGCAAAAGGCAGGCAACACGGGCGCGGACGGACAGAAGCGGGCCAAGACCAGGATGCATGCCTTGACGGACTTGACGGCGGGACAGCTGGCGAGCCTGGCCAAGGGCACGCCGCTGGTTACGTACGGGAAGCCGATTAAGGAGGTTAAGGGCAGCGAGAGCAAGGATGGGAAGGAGAGGGAGGTTTGGGTGGTGCCGTATTTGAGAGCCGAGGGGCAGGGCGGGATGGGATGGCCGTTGCCGGCTAGGAAGGTCAAGCAGAGGAAGGTGGTGGGGCAGGGGTGGGTTGTTGAGTAGATGTAGATGTGGAAATTATGGTCATTTTTGTGGACGGGAGTTGTATATAGTTAGATGGACTGCATTGATTGAGGTTTCATTGGGTTTGAAAAGTAATCGAGGCGTTTTTATTGTTGGTTTCTTTTGCATGATCTTTCCTCTTTCTTCGGTGACGTGTGCTTATTTTTTTACTCACGGAAAAGAAACGTCAGAAATACATGTATCGATGGTTCGTTTGTTGATGTGTTCACTTCGTTTAAGTAAGAATCAACTACATACCTCCTCGTCACTCCATGAACGCTCGCTTCCTATGCGTAAATATCATGGACATAATCATCCATCTGCCTACCATTCTAGGGTATCTAATCGCCGTACCTAAAAAGCCAAATGCCATCCAACCAACCATGCTGTACAATCAACGCCGCTTTCTCTGAATGCATCTCTTCTTCCGACTCAAGTAAGTCCAACGTCAATCGCTCCCCTCTCCCGAACCCTTCGTGTCCTTCTTCTATTCTTCTTCTTTTCCTTTTTCTTCTCCTTTTCTGTTCCATCTCCCTCATGCTCCTTCTAAGCCGCACTGGGGGTAGTAACAACATTCTTGCTCTTCCGCCTCTTCGGCTTCGGTGGTCCACCAGCACCCGGTGTCTTGGGACTCTTTGTTTCCTTGCCGACAACTGCATTAGCAGCAGCCGCCGCCGCCGCTCCTTTCGCAAGCGGATTACTTCCCGCGGCTCCCAGCCCTTTCGTGTTCAAAGCCGGCAACGCGGCCGCCGCCTCCTTAAGGGTCAACGCACCACCGCCACCACCGCCGTTCTTGTTGTTGTTTTGCGGCGCCTTGCGGCCCGTCGAGGTCAGGTGGAAGTCGCCCGGCTTACCGGTGATGGGATTCTCGTCCATGTACTCGGTGCCGTAGCGTTCGTGCGTGAGGAGGGCTTCTTCCATGAGGAGGGAGTCGAGGAGGGGGTCGTTGGTTGTTCCGCCTGTCCTGGTGGCGCCGGGTTTGTTGGTCGTGGTCGTGCTGGGAAGACCCTCGGGGAGAGGAGTGGCGGTTCGTGAGGCGGCGTAGTTGGTTGTGCTGCCGGCACCGGTGGATGGTTGGGCGGGAGTGATGTAGCGGCGGCCGACGGCGGGAGCCCAGTCTGATACTTCGTCTACTAAGGGGAGGGTCTTGGTAATGGCGGAGGCGATTGCGCCCTGTTGCGGAAGTGTTAGTATTGTGGACTGGAAGGGAACTCTTCTTGTTTCTCGGAAGACGTACAATTCGGGAGCTAATGACATCTGCCAGCGTGGGTGCCATGTAAATGTTTTCGCCCACCACGAAGTAAGTCGAATGAACGATGATCTCGTCGGGTGGACCATCCTCAGGCCTTACCGGGTTTGTCGGTGGACGCTTCCTCCTCGTCTGCTTGTTGATAACCCACACGCCTGTACCCATTCCTGGACCCGTCTCGGCAGGTTCCTGAGCAACGATGAACTCCAGCCCGGACATTTCCCTTAGTCGACTCTCGAACAGCTCCCTGGTGGCAAGGTATTGGGACATGGCCTGGTTGTTGAGACCCTGTTGGAAAACGACCTCATTATTGGAAGTCTTGTCGTAGAATGGCGATTGAGCGAAGTAGTAGAGGATGCTGTTCGAGTGGAGGCCACCTTCGAACTGAGGAGGAGTGTGCCATTGAATCTCGTCGAGAGGAGGGCCGGCGTTGGCCGCTGGGTCGAACGCCATTGTTGCTATTTTCTCTGCAATATGGCTATACTGTGAGTTTTGCAGTTGCCGGTTGCCCTTGGTGCTATATATACTGCCGAAGGGATTCGCGAGAAGGTGTAGGCAAGTTCGCGGCCTGGACGTTGGCGATTCGAGAGGTGTCTGGATCAGAGTTCGATGAAGGAATCCGAGAACAAGAAGCGTATTTGGCGAGAAGATTTGTTGGTGGGAGTTCAAGGAAGTCCTAAGCAGCGCGAGACGGATCGCCGTTGAAGTCAAAGAAGCTGTGGCAGGTGGAAGTCGAAAGTCACCCAGTGTTGCTATGATGCTATTCGGATAAAGATTGAAGTGGAAGCAATGGATGGCGTCGACGCGTTTGGGTGGGGTGTGGAAGATCCGGCAGGCACCGTAACCCCCCGCGCTAGCTGCAGCCTTCAGCGGACCTTGTCCCCTGAAAATGGAAGTCGCAGTGGAGGGCCCCACATCCCGCAGTGACACTGGAGTGGGCCCGTTCTGCCTGGGTACGCAGTTCAACGACAAGAATCGCAGACGCAATTCATCCATTCAACACCTTTACTCACGTCACTACAAAGACCTGCCGGCCATCACATATCTACCACCGACTTCCTACGGGACAGATACCAAGGAACATTTACGCCTACATTTGATACGCGATCATAAAGTCCCGGGAAAAACTCATCCACGATAACATCCCAATGGATCTTCTTTCGACCGTCCGCAAGTCGGGTTCCCGAGGTGGCGTCAACTTCAGCTGGGACGATGTCGCCAGCTCAGCACACCGTGAGAACTACCTCGGCCACAGTTTGAAGGCACCGGTTGGTCGCTGGGCTAAGGGTCGGGATCTCAACTGGTACGCCAAGGCAGAACCGTCAGCTGCGAACGCTGGGGAGACCGAGGAGGAGAAGGAAGCGCGCGAGCGCCGCGAAGAAATCCGTAGGATAAAGGAAGCAGAGGAGGATGCCATCAATCGCGCATTGGGGTTACCTATCATACCACGAACTACCAGCGGCGCCAATGCTGTTGAGGTCCAAGACTCCAAAATCCCAGAACGAACAGAGGAAGGTTCTGCTGCACAACCGGCAACAACACCGGCACCGAAAGAAGCACAAGCGACCGAATTAAGAAGAGGCAGACACCGCGACTCAGAGAGACATCACAAGCGGAGGCACAGGAGCAGGAGTCGTGAACGTGGTCATGGCCGTGAAAGAGAGCATGATGGGGAGCGCCATCGTGATCGGGATAGACATCGCAGCCGCAGTCGTGACCGGAGACGTGATGGGGCGGCGGACCGAGGAGAGAGAGAACATCGTCCTAGCCGCAGAAGCCGGAGCCCGGAGCGTCGTTCACACCGTGATGAGAGGGTGAAGGATCAGGATCAGGATCGCAGCAGAGACCGTGGAAGACACCACCACCACAGGAGACGCAGTCATAGTCCTGGTCGGAGCAGGAGCAGGGAAAGGAAAGCAAGGCATGACCGACGATGAGGTCTATCAGAATTATGTGTGCCATCAACGGAAGTAAAACAATCATCATACAGTCTACCCATCGGTATTCATAGCGGAACATTAGCATACCTAGTACACCTAACGGATTACTAAGCTGAACTTTTGCGATTTGAAACGGTTCCTGAGCCATATTGCCACTTCTGGTGTTGTTCTGTCACCGTCTTTTACTTTCGCTGGAAGCTCTTTGGCCCCATGTGATCGTTGTTTTCCAGTGGCAAGTGGAAGGCGTTGTCGCGCAACCCTCTTGCCAGCCTGGTGCCTGGAAGATATGGCGGGGATTTGCTTTAGTGGAGTTTCATGGGTACACTGCGCTGAAAGGGGCCCCTGCTAGCCTGCCGTGCTTACCCCTGGAAGGCCGTCCGCCGGTCTGGACACTCAAAGGACGATGACGGGATGAGGTGTTCACGATCTTAGACCTTTCATCCTCCTACATATGCATGCAGCTACCTACCTTTCTCCTTACATCGACCTCACGACGGGATTGTTTCTGGCTAGGATTGGTGTCTTCCGGTCACACATTAACAGTTCGCTCGTTGGGCCGCGACATTTCCACCCGGACGCCTCCTCTTCCTCCCGGACACTTCCTTAACAATAATCCGCCACTTCGACTTTCCTCAGTCACGGAGACGATCCGTTGCATACTTTACTCACATCACAGCTTACTACAACTTCATAATACGACCACTTTCACTTCACCTAGCATCTCAAGGCTCTCATTTGGGGAAGACGACATATCATAGACTCATCGACCGTATATCGTAGCTCTCCACCTCGCTGGGCTTGCCTACGAGCTGTCCGACAATAGAGCAGGGCACCCCCCTCACCCAGCAAACTGCCACTCCGCCTATCTCGGCTGGACTCTTGACCATAGTCACAGACGATGGACTATTCACAGCTTCGCGCCGCTGCTTTGCAGAACGGCGAGGATGAAGAAGCAGTCACCGTCGATACCAGGGCCCTGATCGACAAGGTCCTGGCCAGATACTCCGGAGAATGGACAACGCTCAGAGAACTTATCCAGAACGCCGCCGATGCCCAGGCAACCACGGTCAAGATCAAATGGGAGACGATACCCTCCGTCAGTGTTCCGGCTCCGCATACCATGGACCCCTCCGAGCTTCTCAAGCACACCCTCACCCACCACACTCTCCGTCGCCTATTAGTCCAGAATGATGGTCAACCCTTCGCCAACACAGACTGGGCACGCTTGAAGAGGATAGCGGAGGGCAACCCGGATGAGACCAAGATTGGTGCTTTTGGTGTGGGCTTTTACAGCGTCTTTGCCGATTGCGAGGAGCCATTCGTCAGCTCAGGAAAGGAAGCCATGGCGTTTTACTGGAAGGGAAACGCCCTCTTCACCAGGAAGCTACAGCTGCCGGTTGAACAGCATAGTCAGGAGACCGCCTTTGTTCTCGATTACCGGAATACAACAACACCTCTGCCTAACTTACTCTCCGTCAGCCAGTTCCTTGGAACCAGTTTGACGTTTGTTTCCCTGCAGAAGATCGAATTCTGGATCGACGATTGGAAAGTTCTCGCCCTGCAGAAGAAGTCATCACCTAGTGCTCAGATTTCTATCCCCCGGGACCTTGAAACTAGAACCAAGGATGGTCTCATGAAACTCACAGCAGCTGAACAAACCAGCACTCAAATCGATGCCAGTTTTATGAGTGTCTTGGGCTGGAAGCCTAAGCCAGCGGCATCGTCAAACAAGTCAACCGAATCTGCTTATACACCAGAACCTTCTGGGCTGAAGGGGTTCTTTTCGAGGCTTACTTCGTCTGCCGCTCAGACGGCACAGCGCACAAAGGCGGCAAAGGAAGAGAAGGAAATACAGGAAGCGATAGCCGAGGACCTCACTGCCGTTTCTACCTCCACCATTTTCCTCCGCATCACTGCAGCCCAAATAGCCACCAGTGTTTCCTCTTCGTTTGCAGCTGAACTGGAGCGTGCAACAAAGAAGCCTCCACCAAAAACCACACGGATTGCTCTCCTGACTTCATCTTACGATGAGACTGTTGCTTCTGAGGAGTCTACTGCCTCCAACAAGGCCGCCAAGGCCATCGATATCTTCTCCTCTGTGTTACCTAGCAAGAAGCCTGGTGGGCGTGTCTTCATCGGCTTCCCAACCACCCAGACCACTGGTGCCGGCATGCACATTTCTGCACCTTCAGTCATCCCGACCGTGGAGCGCGAAGCCATTGATTTGAATGCTCGCTGGGTGCGAACATGGAACATCGAAATGCTTCGCGTGGCAGGCATTATTGCAAGACTCGGCTTCGTCAATGACATGTCAGACCTAAACGAGAAACTGAAGAGGATCTCCAGTTCCAACAACAGCAAAAAGGGCTCAGGATATTCTCCTGAGGACGTCCAGAAGTTTGTGCCGGAGGCTCTCCATATCCTCAAGACCTACTCGTTTGAGGACTCTACTCCGAGCGCCCAGGTAGCCAAAATCATCGAGGAAGCCTTCTGGACCTCTTACCGGAAGGCTTCTATTGAGGTTTACTCTTCTCAAGGTGTCTTGCAGACGAACAAGGTCCGGCTGTTTTCTGAGGATTACGCAAAGTTTCTGAGCGGAATCCCGATCATACTGAAGGACATGCAAGCCGCACCGTTTATTCAGAAACTGATAGACTATGGGCTGCTCGAGCAGATTACTGTCGAGGATGTCGTGAAGGAGCTAGGCTCGAAGGCTATGGATAAACAGCAACTTCATCATTTCGTGGCGTGGCTAGCCAAGACTGCCGCTTCGGGTAATATGAAGTACCATGAAATCCAGCATGTTCTTGATGTTGCTGTGGCTACAGTTTCTGAGGATGGGAATGGTGGTGAAATTATTGCCTTGGGCTCCATCAAGAACTATCTCAACAACAGGATACCAGCTACACTACCTATCCCCCCAACCACAATACCTGTCGCCTTCACAGCCAATATTCCTGAAGTTCAGCTACAGTCGATTGGCTGGGAGCCTCTAGGTATCGTTCCTTGGCTTAGGTTCTTGATCGCATCTGGATCTAGCAAGGATGAGGAGCATGATCTTACAAAGTCAAGCAAGTTCTCTGTACAAGTCCTTTCGGTTCTTTCAAAGAACTGGGAAAACTTGAACCCTAGCGATAAGTCATCCGTGGTGTCAGCCTTGGAACATCTGACCATCATTCCCACAAAGCTGGGCATGCGCAAGCCCAAGGAGTCTTTCTTCTCTAGTGTCAAGCTTTTCCACGATCTTCCGACCATCGAGGGCTGTGACAAACTCAAAGATAAGTTCTTGGTGGCTTTGGGAGTTCGCAAGACTCTTGACTTGGAAACCATCTTCACCAGGCTATTGAATCCCGCACCTGCCGCTGAGGGAGAAGCTGGGGCCAAGAAATGGAGTCATGTCGAGCTTATCAAGTACCTTGCTTCGGTAAAGAACGATATCCCGGCTGAGGACATGAAGAGGCTCAAGCAGTCCAAGCTCTGTCCTGCTGAAGATCGTACCTCGTCCGGGGAACCAGAGTCTAGGAAGGGTACCGAGAAACTCTACAAACTGTCTGAGCTCTACGAACCCAAGGATTCTCTGCGGCTCTTGCAACTCCCAACTCTCCATTGGCCAGGCGTCTGGAAGGCGAACAGCCCGGAGGGGGCCTTCGTTTTCTCGCTCGGGTTGCGTCCTTATCCGGCAGTCCCTGAGTTGATCGAGATGATGGCTTCTTCTGATGCGGACATTCGGAAGAATGCCATGGCGTACTTCATCAATAACTATCAACTCAACCAGTATGGCACTTACAATCTGTCTAGGATCGACAATACCATCTTGCCGCTCCAAGGTAATGAGAAGAAGCTTGTCCGCCCTTCCGCGTGCTTCACGAATCCAGATGCTGCAATTCTCGGTTACGACATCCTGCGAAGAGACCTTCATGACCATGCCAGCAAGTTTGGCGTCGCGCGTGACCCAAGCATTCTGGAGTGCGTTGGCAGGCTAATCGCTAATCCACCCAAGGATCACCAGGAAGCCGTCAGGGTGTTTAGCTATTTCACAACCCGTATTGCAGAACTGGGTTTATCTCACGTTGTTAAAATTCGGAGTTCTGCCATTATCCCCGTAACACGACGGAAAGTGTCCGGCGAGAAGGGTGAAACCAAGGTCGTCTACATCACTCCTCCGAACTGCTACCTTGGAACATCCTCTACCTACGGCGATATTTTTGACTTTGTCGATTTCGGTCCCAACGCCAACGTGTTTCTTTTCAAATGCGGTGCGAAGGAAGAACCAACCAAGCCGGAGATTGCCCTTATGGCATGTAGCGAACCGGCAAGGCTCTTGAGCACCCTGCAGAGCTCGGAGAAATATCTTACTCTCCTCCGGTCTCTGGCAGATGAGATTAATATTCTCAAGAAAGACAAGGAGTTGTTCAAGAAGATGACTTCATCTGCCTGGCTTCTTGGCTCCCGCGACATCTCCAACACCAAAGAGGAGCCCGACTCGGGCGATTATGATGCGCCTATCAAGCAGTATCAGCTCGCCTCACCTCAGCAGATCACGATCTTGGACGATATTATCTGCTACCGTCTCTTCAAGGACTCGTTGCTTTTCGCACCCGAGGACGACGCTCTCGAGGCCTTTTACGCGGCGCTGGGGTCCGAGGAGATCAGCAGCAAGGTTTCAATGGAGCACAGAATCGGCCCTGCCGCCGAGAAGCAGGATATTGCAGCCACCATGCGCAAGCTTGTCATTGAGCGCTCCAAGATCTTCTTGTTCGAGTACTCCAAGTACAAGAAGTCCTCCATCAAGCACAACGCACAGTGGTTGGAGAAGAACTTGCAGGTCAAAGCCGTCACCTCCTTGGCTCTTAGACGATCACTCAAGGGATATAACCAGCAACACACTGAAAAGCGCTCAGCGGCCGCCGTGTACAGGGACGGCAACTGGATCCTTTACGTCTCGACCCACAGCCGTCCCGACTTGTACCAGGTTGGACAGGCTATCTGCACGATGTTGCTGAGCCGCCATGGTCAGCAGGCTTACTTCTTCATCGAGCCATTCCTCAAGCTGGACCTTTTGGAGCTCCGCGCGCGCGGCTACAACGTTGACCGCATTCTCAGAGCAAAGGCTGCAGAGGCCCGGATCGCCGAGGAAGAGAGACGCAAGGCGCTTGAGGCGGAAGAGCAGAAAATCCGTGAACGCGAGAAGGATTGGGCACAGCAACAGGTAGCGACTACCGCCGATACTACAGTTGCCAGAGCCCCTCAAACCCCTCATCAACCCGACCAGCCTCGGATGCCGGGAGGCTTTGATGATTCTCCTGAACATGACCCGGCTCCTCAGCCTCTCAAGAGGTTCGGAGATCTCTTTAGTGGCATCAAGAAGCAACTCGGCCTCGAGGCTGATGATGATTCAAACAAGCCGCCTGCTCAGCAACCCGGTACTCGTGCACCTGAGCAATTGGGATCTGGTAGCGGCGGCGTTGGCGGCAGCAGTGGCACTGGCAGCGGTGGCGGTACCGGTACTGGTGGCAGCAACAACGACGGACGAGTGACCTCGCCTGCAGTTGTCCAGCAGAACTTGCTCAGTGCCATCAAGTCCACCCGCGCGCACGATTCCTCCGGTGTCTTCGCCCCTCCTACTCAGACAGAAATCACCGAACAGTCCACCTACTGCGACTCCACCCCGGCCACCAACATGAACTTCGTCGCCGAAGCACCGGGTGGCATGCGCGTCTTCCTCGCCAAGGACGTGTCCGTCAACCCGGGCCAATTCCTCAGCTCCAACATCGCCGGCATCAGCAAGTTCGAGACGCTCCTCAGGGACGTGGCCAACGTGTATAACCTGCCTACCCACTCGCTGCATATCTACTACGATGAGCAAGGGCCGACGATTGCGTTCAACAAGAGCGGCAGTATCTTTTGCAATTACCGCTTCTTTTCCCAGCTGCATCTGGCCAAGTTGACCGGTGCTGCTGGTGGCATAAGCATGGGCATGGGCATGGGTAGAGCCGAGGCGACGGTTTGGTGGTGGGTCACCATTGCGCATGAGTTGGCGCATAACCTTGTTAGTCCTCATAACTCTGCGCATAGTTATTATACGTAAGTTTTTTGTCCTCTCACCCCAATACTTGAGTGAATGCTAACGGGAGTGTCACATACAGCGAGTCCTTCATCCAAGAGTACTTTGGCAAAATGATGGCCATGACAGCTATGTGGGCAACCCAGTCGCAGTCGCAGTCGCAGTTTCAAGCAAGCCTTCCAGCACCACCACTACCACCTCCTGGACAGCAGCACGGAGCCAATGTCTTGGGCAGTATCTCTGGCAACCCTTTCCATACGGCGCATGACAGCCTTTCGTCTGTGGCTGCTGGTCGGGGGCAACAGGGACATCAGGAGCCTCCACCGCCTTATGAGAGGAACTTGACTGGAGTTCAAGGCCAGGGGCAGGGACATGGGAATCAAGGGTATCGTAGTATTCTTGATTAAGCGAAGCGTTGGGCTTTGTTTGAAATGGTTGGGCGTGGTGTGGTGTTTAGAGGTAGAGGTAGATGGCACGGTTGTTCGTATACATGACTGGTCGGGATGGGAAATGTTACTTAGATATACGAGATGACCGAGATGAGCGTGATAAGGGAGGGTGTAGATGAGTAGATGAGTACTAGATGAGTAGATCTCTATTAGTGTACAAACGGTGTCTGATATATGTATATGGGATGGGTAAATGGTTCATATATAGCGTTGCTCGTTGTTAGAAGGAATGAATGATATATATGTACTGCGTATCATCAGTCAAGTCTTGTTCAGTATTAAGCTCAGTGGTCAGGCAGAGATGAGCATAAATATCGGAATCACTTTCTAAAAAGATGCCAAGTTGGACACTCAGTCACTCAGTCACTCTCAAGCACCAAACCTCGATTCTTCAGATATACCACATTCTACTTCTAGTTCTTGTTAGCTAAGACTCATCCCATTTCTACTGCTGCTGGTGTAGCATTACCGTACCGTAGGTACCTATGTTCAGGTGCTATAAAGAGTTGATAATTATCCGATTGGAGGTCAATGAGACAACCACACGGATTTTGTAGACTGTATTTGAAGGGACGTTGAAGAGACGTTGAAGAGAGTTTGACGAGATGTTGAAGACACGTCGTAGAATTAGGTACACGTACTGGTGAGGAAGTGAGATATTGAACAAGTGTCGGATGTCAAGTCGAACTTCTCCTCGACATTCGATGCTCCGACGAAGGATGCTGGTTAAAATGATACCAATCGACAGGTGCGCTGGTTCATCACTGGTAATTCACCATCTTCACCACACATAGAGAAACGTATATTAGGTCATGATCATTAATATTCCGCTACCTATCTTTTGTGCTTCATACCAAAAGACATCGCTTCATGAAAGGTATCCAAACCCCATCCATCCATCCAAAAACCGAAACAAACCAAAAATCGCTTATTTAATCATACAAAAACCACCTTCCGCTTAAGCTTAAGAAGAGCCCTGATCAAGAGCAGCAGCCTCCTTCTTAGCGCGCTCGCGCTCACCATAAGCCTTGGTGGCATAGTCGCCACTGTGGACGATGAGGTCCTCAGGCCTGTAGTCGTGCTTGCCGGAGAGGTAGCTCTCGATGATGGCCTTGGTGCCAGCCGCATAACGCTTCTGGGCGTCGAGCGAGGTGCCCGACATGTGGGGCACCATGGCGTTGCCGCCGCCGAAGGGGTTCTTGGCGTAGCGGAGGGGGTGGTCCTCGGGGGCGGGCTGGGGGAACCAGACGTCGCCGCCGTAGCCGCGGAGGTGGCCGGACTTGAGGGCCTCGGCCACGTCCTCCTTGACGACGATGGCGCCGCGGGCCGTGTTGACGAGCCACGAGCCCTTCTTCATCTTGGAGATGAGCTCCTTGTTGAAGAGGCCGCGGGTCTTCTCGTGCAGCGGGCAGTTGATGGTGACCACGTCGCACTGGGCGAGCATCTCCTCCAGGTCGTGCACGCGGCGGCAGCCGATCTCGGCCTCCTTCTCAGGCGACAAAGGCTGGTAGTCGTAGTAGAGGAGCTCCTTACAGTCAAAGGCCTTCAGGCGGCGGAGAACACGCTCGCCAATGCGGCCGACGGCGACGGTGCCGACGACCTTGCCCTCGAGATCGTACTCGTTCTTGGCGGCCTCGGCAACGTCCCAGCGACCCTCCTGGATCTGCTCGTGGGCAGGGACGAAGTTGCGGACGAGGACGAGGATGGTCATGATGACGTGCTCGGCAACGGAGACGACGTTGGAGCCGGTGACCTCCGCGACGGTGATACCGCCGTTGGTCTTGTTGGCGGCATCGAGGTCGACGTGGTCGGAACCGATACCGGCAGTGACGGCAAGCTTGAGCTTCTTGGCACGAGCGAGACGCTCAGCAGTGAGGTAGCCGGGGTGGAAGCTATGGTTGAAGTTAGCAGTGAGTAACACCAAGAGAAGATGGAAAGTGTGGGGCAACTTACGGAGTGGTGATGATGATCTCGGCATCCTCGAGCTCCTTGTCAAAGGTAGAGTTCTCACCGTCCTTGTCGCAGGTGGTGACTAGGGTGTGGCCCTGATCCTCAAGCCACTTCCTGATACCAAGCTCGTTCTGGATGGTTCCGAGAAGCTCGGGGACCTGAAGAGTTGAGTGCCGTTAGCCATTGTAGTTCTTGGTGTTTTCTCTGTCTGGTTGGTGTTTCCCATGTCGTCTCCATTCCCATTTATGTCCATGATGATGTCGAAGATGACCAAGAAAAAGCCAAGCCAACAACCACGCTATGCCAAGCCGGAAGCCATTCAGACAGGTCGGGGTACTATGTAAGTGCCCCACATCGCCGAATGGATCCCGAGCCCGCTCCGTGACCTCATGCATTGAACATGCAACGGGCAACCACTTTACCGGTAGTATGCAGTGTTGCCTCTGAGCCACGCCTACCCCGCAATTCCTTCTCTTGGAACAGTTGACAGCTCAGTTCATCTAATCTTTCCATCCTTCTGTTCTCATCATAGGGCTGGATTATGGAAAATGGGGATGGAGACAATTTTGGCGGATATGCCAAGGAAACATGGTGGCACTCCCAGGACAGGGTGGAATAAGTGGGAATTTGGGAATTGTAGATCTTACCTCCTCGCCGTGTTTGCCGCCGTCATAGAGAACCGCAAGGACTTTGACCTTTTCACGTCGTGTTGTTAGCAATCGTACGCTTGTGGGAACCTGCTGCTGGGCCCGTAGGCTTTGCTGCTGCTGAAACTGGTGAAGCCCCGTCGAGGAACAGCCCTGGACACTAGGTCGAAGGCTGGACGCTCTCAGAGGTGAACAAAAAGATGCTCGAGAAACATTGTGGAAGGACCGCAGTGAAAAACGGGATGAAGCCAAAAGAGAACGAGAGAGCATTGCGCTTGAAGAAGGAGGCAGAAGAAGAAGCGATGGAGCGGGCTAGAAGTACCATTTTGCCGGTTGTTTTTGTCTATACGTGATAATAAAGATGCGAAGTTATCGTCGACAGACAAAAGACGAGATGGACGTCTTTTTATATCGGGAACGGGATAGACAACTGTTGATGATGGGTGGTATCTAAGGCGTCAGCATATCTCTCATTTTCCCTGGTAACGAGGAAATGGTTGATGCAAGAAGCAAGGTAACATACGGCAGATCAAAGCCTGGTTGGGAAGTGTTTGTTGTTTGGGTGAAGAGTGGTGACGAACTGGAGACGAGACGAACATCGATTCCCATGAAAGAGGGACATGTTCACATTTATATCTTTAAAATGGCCAAGGAACCGATCGTCTAATCCTTACATGAGCCCCTCTTTTCCGCTTGCTCTTTCTTTCCTCCCATCATTATGAGCTCCGTCCATCAAGGTACAGCTTTTCTGGCGGCCACGGGCTCGACAGCGTGCCATCCGGGATCGTTGGCTAGAGCTAGCTAAGTTTCGATGAGGAGATGAGAAGCCAAAGGGCGAAAGGCGAACAACAACAGAAACAGCGGGGTACGGTACGTTCGTCACAGGGTCAATTCGATCGTCTACATGAAGCTTTGACCAATCATGTCCTGTCTTTGCCGTTATGTCACACCGTGGGGAATGCCACATCGGGGTAGTTCATGTGGTTGCGGTGGGATACCGACTTTGAAGATGGCGCGGGAAATATTTCGGAATCATGGTCTGAAGGGAACACAACCTTGGCTTCATCTGCTGCTTATTCGCCAAACCTGGTCTAGTTCAGGCAACATTTGGATGCAGACCTCCAGAAGAATGCCCGGTGTGTGTTTAGCCGGAGTTTTTTAGACGAGTCGTCAACAGCTATGCGATATGTCGAGGTGAGCAAATACCTTCAAAGCAATACTTCTTTTGCTGTACGTAAGATAGTACCGTATTCCTCGATATCTAGTCCATCTTGGCCTTTATGCCAAGATGCTTTGAAGCTCTCTGTGGCTTCCCCTCCCGTTCGTGTCTGTCCGTTGTTGACAACCACACACTCTCAACGTCTGTCCTCTCTTTCTCAAGTTCCCATAGTAATCCTCTTCTCAGCGCCCTGACTACAATACTTGAATGTGATCATCAAAGCAAAAAAATCTTGACCGGTCACCAGTCTCGTTGATCACCTTGACCGTTGCATCGCCTCCATTTTGACATTGGCAG
Organism: Sordaria macrospora; assembly: GCF_033870435.1. NCBI lineage: Eukaryota > Fungi > Ascomycota > Sordariomycetes > Sordariales > Sordariaceae > Sordaria > Sordaria macrospora. The sequence continues at coordinate 3,729,449 of NC_089372.1, read as the reverse complement.
TCTGGCACTTCCCGTTTGCCAACACGTATGCCTTTCTGCGTCTGTCAACCACGCGGGACCCCATAGAGGAGTATGTAGATCCCGAGATTGGGAATTGTTGAACGCTGACAAAGATACTCTCCTCACGAGGGAAGAAGCGCCGAACACGGCTTGCGCGGCCGCTTGTACCGAATTCTAAATGGTACGAGATTGCTTGCGGCTTCTTTCGGGTTCTGTATTTGTGTGGTGTCTGATTGTTGATGATTTGCAGTTTGTTACGTTGGAGGTGTTGTTCGGTGTTGGTTCGGCATCGCCCCCCTGGCCCCTGGTTTATACGGTCTGGAGCGGGGTAAAGGCACCGCGTCAGCTGGCCTTTCCCGCTCGCCTCCCCCTGACGTTCCTGTGCTTGGACACTTTGATTTGTTAGGCTTGGATAATAGTATACTATCTTTCCATCACTATGTCTGGTAGGAGAACTGTTAGCCAGCCATCTTGGTGGCTTGGTGTTGCCTCATGAAATCCTTAACACCATGTCTCCCGAAGATCAGGACACGGATATGCACCGGATATGGGCGTCTGTGGAAAACGAGATAGCCCGCCGACATTCCCTCATGATGGTTCTCATATTGTCTCAGAATCGGTCTTCACAACAAGTGATGATAGCACTTCCTGCTACAACCTACTCAACACATGTCGAAAGCCCAACTCATCATGCCTTCTGGTTTGAAGGACAGGATGCCTTGTGCCAGACATCCACCAAACCATCATCGCCAAGCTCTCAAAATGCCGTCCTCGGTTGATCTCCCGACACCAAAAAAGCTTGGTTGTTATCCTCCCTTGCCTATCCATGCTCCCCTGACACGCCTGGGAGCTTCGGAACGCGGGAGGAACTTCATGAGAGAACCCATGTGGAGTTCCTCTCTGTCCTACACGGACCACACTCCGCGATCGCTCCGAGAGACGACGTTGCCTCCCCGCCTTCCTATGTCTCGCCTACGCTAGGTGTCATGCAAAGCCTTGAAATGTACTAGTAGACTAGGATGAGAGGAATATCGTGCCATCCAGTCCGTAGGTATGTCGGTGTTCGGGTTTGCTTCTCGTGCTCGCGGATGATGATGGTAGCTCAGGTCCAGGGTATGTATCACCGGATCAACCGAAAGGTATCTTTGTCACAGGGGGTTCAGGTGTGAGATTTCTTGATGATGATCTGGTTCGAAAAGGACGAGTGACCTGGGAACCCTGAGGTGGTTTTGTCGGTATCCGTTCGGGTTTGCTTGCTTGGGTATGAGAGCAGACAGGCTGGCTCAATAGGATGATTCAGAGCCTCATCCGGGTAGGTACCATCCGCTCATGGGCAGTAGTGCAAGGGATCGTGCTCACACTTTCTATGCAGGTAGATGGCTCGGCAGAAGGGATCTGAAGTTCCCTGATGATTCAGGGTTGAAGGAGAAGTTGGTGCCGTCGAGTCAATCGACTATCTTAGGGTACCTCTGGTCGGCGTTCGGGTTTTGCATGTCTGGGCGGGAATAGCATCGCTCAGGGCCTCAGGGCAGGTACCATGCGATTAGTTCGATCATCTTTATGCAGTAGTGTAGTGCAAGGAACCATGTACGTACTCGGCAGAAAGGGTCTGAAGCACCTTGGTGATCAGGGCTGAAGGATGGACGGTGATGGACGTTGATGGACAAAGAGTGATCGATGGGTGACCCATCTGTCCGGTATGGGTGCCTCGTACCTTGCATACTGATTATCATGCCAAGCTCGACGGCGGTCGTGTTTCGTTGCTTATGACGATGACCATATCTCGTGAAGTGACCATATCTCGTGAAGTGACCATATCTCGTGAAGTGACCATATCTCGTGAAGGTTAAGTTTCATGTAGAAGAAGGCTCCCTCCCCCGAAGACAACACCGAATATGCAAAACGTCCGTCCTGCTTGACTTCAAAGCTTCCATTATAAACGTTTTGGGCTTCTCATCACACTTCATACTCAATTTTTTTTTAACAGCAGCAGCAGCAAAGAAGGGATAGATACCAGAAGCTGGGGTGAAAAGGTAAGTTTCCAGAGTGACTGGCATTTTTTGGAAGGGATTCCTATCCGGTGTGGTACCGTACCTTCCATTTCATGTCGATTATCTCCTCGCCACGCTCTATGGCAGCTGTGCTTTCCTTGCTTACCTACAAGTATGGTGATGCCCACATTCCAAGAACTTTGTAGTAAAAGTGCGGAAGGGTAACTGCAGAAAAGCGCTCCTTCCCTCAAAGACAACACTCCTCGTCCAGGACTTCTTCATCACCTACACGATAGTACGCCTCAACACCTCTACCACACCGTAGCACACCATGAGGGTACCTATAAAATATGTAATCCCCACGATGGTTCCCTCTCAGGTAAAATCATCAACAAACCCCAGACTGCTCCGTAGATCCCGTCTGTTTGAGACGGACGGCAAGAGAGCATCCCTCATTCTCCTCCTCCTCCTCCTCCTCCTCCTCCTACAAGTCAAATACCCCAACCATCAAGCCAAAATCGACCACTTCAGACATAGGTACATGTCCGGAACTATGACCCTGCTCAAACCAAGACTGGATTCTTGAGAAGAAAGTATCTCAATGAAATTTGGTTGGACAAAGGAGCAGGTAAAAAACAAAAAAAGATTACAGGACACATTTACATCATCCCTCAAGCAATCTAGACCTCAAACTTGCCAAAAAGCTCAGTCGCCCAGTGAGACTTTGGTTGGACCGAACCACCATGCTCTCTCCAGCTGCAAACAAACCTGCGAAGACTGTACCTCGGGATACCTACCAGCGCACCCCGCAATCTTTTCATCAACGTACGGGACCACTGTTCCATCAGACCACAGGGTCGCCCGTTGTGGTAGAGAGGCTACGGAACGGGGATTATATAGTGCCTTGGCCAAAAGGGATGGAAGTGGATGGATAGGTTGGGGTGGATGGGATGGGATGAGAGGGTCCGGACAAGAGCTCGGAATCCGAGTAGGGAGCTGGGAGTTATGAGTTGCAGATTAAGAGGGTACGGAGAAGGAAAGAGATGATTACCAGCGGCCTGATCTGATGGAAAGGAATGACTGTGAGGACGGGAAGCGCGTCAGGAGCTACAGAGCTAAACAAAGAACTCTATGAATCTCCAGAGCATAACGAGAAGAACATGAAGAATGGCAATGATCTATTCCTCTCCCCAACTTACGTCTAGTACCTCAAACCCCTTTTCACTCGCTTATACAAATTACTCATATCTTACACCCCTCCACGCCTTTTCCCCCCTCCACCCGTCCGTCCGTCTCGGGAATTTACATAACAACATTCAACAACCTCCCCCCCCTAACAACAATAACCTTCTTCGCCTTGTTCACATCTACCCCGCGTCCTTCCAGCTTAGCCCTTCCTTCCTCCGTCCTCAACACCTCACCGACAATAAACTCCCTTAACTTCTCTTCAGCGTCCTTACCCTTCTCCAACAACCCAGCCGGCGGCGTCCCTATCTCCACCACAAACTTGGTCTTGCCATTCAGCTGGACCGCGCAGGTCTGTTTCCTGCTCTTGAGGATGGCTTCGGTCCCGTCGGTGACGGGGAATCTAGCCGCCGCCTGCTCATTATTTTGGGGGTTGAAAAGGGAGGTGGTGCCGTTGGGGTAGAGCGTGGACCAGCATTCTTCGGCGAAGGCGGGCGCTATGGGCGCCATTAGTCTGATAAGGGCGGAGACTGCTTCGTGTTTGATTAGGGGGTGTGCGTCGGCAGAGGCGGCGGTGGAGGAGGAAGAGGAAGGGTTGATGATGAGGTTGGTCAAAGACATCAAGTCCGAAATGACCGTGTTGAGCGTGTACACTTTGTTGTAGGAGGTGGTGACGGAGGAGATGGTGCGTTGGACCTCGCGCCAGACGGTGACGGAGGCGTCGTATTCAGCCGAGTCGGTGGAAAGGTTGTTTTGCTGTTGGTATTGTTCGAAGAAGGTCTTGACGCTGCTGGTGCTGGTGCTGCTAACGGAAGATTCGGACGCGGTAGAAGAAGCAGCAGCGGTCTTCTGAACAAGATCATAAACACGACTCAACCACCTCGTCACGCCAGTAATCTTGTTCTCGTCCCAGTCCAGAATCTCGCTGACGGGCGCTTGGAACAACATGTGCGCGCGCGTGGCGTCGGCGCCGTACTGCGCGATGAAGGCCGTCGGGTCCACGCCGTTGTGCTTGGACTTGGACATCTTCTCGTAGCTGACGCTGGCGATGGCGCCCGTGGCGACAACCTTGGGCTGGCTCGGGTTGCTGAGGTCGACCTCGTCCGGCTTGAGGAAGCGGCCTGTGGCGGGGTCGGTGTAGGTCTTGCCGTGCACCATGCCTTGGGTGATGAGACGCTTGAATGGCTCGTAGACTTCTTCGGTGGTTTCGGACTCGGCACCTTCGGACGTGGCTTCGGATTCCTTGCCGCCGAAGGAGGAGGAGGTCATGAGGAACTTGTAGATGAAGCGCGAGTAGAGTAGATGAAGAATGGCGTGCTCGACACCGCCGATGTAGAGATCAACAGGCGTGAGAGCCTTGGCCTTCTCGGGTGAGAAAGGTGCCTCCTTGTTGTGGGCGTCGATGAAGCGCATATAGTACCAGCTGGAGTCGACAAAGGTGTCCATGGTATCAGTGTCGCGCTTGGCCTCGCCGCCGCACTTGGGGCAGGAGGTGTTGATCCACTCAGTCTGGGACTCGAGCGGGTTGCCGGTCTTCTTGCCAGCCCAGTGCTCGTCAACTTCGGGAAGCACGACGGGGAGCTGCTCGTCGGGGACGGGGACGGTGCCGCAGGAGCCGCAGTGCACAATGGGAATGGGTGTGCCCCAGTATCTCTGACGGCTGATCAGCCAGTCACGCAGACGCCACTTCTCGGTCTCCTTGGCGAGACCAGCGGGCTCGAGTAGCTTGACTAGCATCTCACCGGCCTCCTTGGACGACTTGCCCTTAAAGATACCGCTGTTGGCGTTCATAACGCCGTGTTCGGTGAATGGCTCGTTGGGCATGGAAGTCGTGGTCTCGTCTTCGGAAGCCGCTAGGACGAAGCGAACAGGTACGTCGTAATGGTGTTCCTTCCAGAAAGCATGGTCTCTGAGATCATGACCAGGCACACCCATAACGGCACCCTCACCATAGTCACCAAGAACATATGGTGCCACATAGATGGGAAGAGAGACCTTGGTGTCCGCAGGTGTATCTTCGTGATAGGCCAAAGGGTTGACGGCACGGATGTGAGGGAGTAGGTATCCAACCTTGGAATCAGGAGGGAGTCCGGGCAATGTGGTGAGGAAGGCCTGAAGTTCGGGGTCGCTCTTTGCCAGTTGCTGAATAGAGGGGTGAGTAGCAGCGAGGGCAATGTACTGGACACCAAAGAGGGTATCAGGACGGCTGGTGAACACCTCGATGGCAGAGTGAGTGCCCTGACCAAAAGCCAGGACGGGAAACTTGACAGTAGCGCCCCTGGACTTGCCCAGCCAGTTCTTTTGCATGGCCAGAACTCTCTCGGGCCACGCCTCGTCCTTGGCCAGCGTGTCGAGGTCTTTGAGCAGGGACTCACGGAACTCAGAGATCTTGAGGAACCACTGCTTCAGCTTGCGCTTCTCGACCTTGGCACCGGACCTCCATGAGCGCCCGTTGGCATCAACTTGCTCGTTAGCAAGCACCGTCTTGTCGACAGGGTCATAGTTGACCTCGGCTTCCGCCTGATAAGCGAGACCCTTCTCATGGAGAGCGAGGAAGATCTTTTGCGTATGCTTGTAGAAGTCGGGATCGCATGTAGCAAGTTCCTGGGTTGGGTTAGTATTAAGCTTCATAGTCACATAAGATGTGGAATACGCACGCAGTCCCAGTCCCATGAGCCGTTCATGACATCCAGCTGCTCCTTCATCTTGGCGATATTGGCCTTGGTCCAAGTGGCCGGGTTAATGCCTCTCTCAATGGCAGCATTCTCAGCTGGCAGTCCAAAGGCATCCCAACCCATGGGCAACAGGACCTTGTGGCCCTGGAGAGTCTGGAACCTCGCAATCACATCGGCAATGGTGTAGACTCTGAGGTGGCCGAGGTGTAGATAGCCCGACGGATAGGGAAACATAGGGAGAACATATTTGTTCTTTTCGTCATCCTTCTTTGCGCCCTTCTCACGGCTCGATTCGGCCCATTTCTGGCGCCATTTTTGGTCGAGGGCGAGGAGGTCTAGCTTGTGGTCGGCGTAGAATCTCTTCCAAGACTCGGTGCCCAAGTGCTGGAGGGCAATGCCAACAGGGCGTCGGGGAGAAGCAGCAAGAGAAGCTGCAGCTGCTGAGGAGAGAACTGGTCGTAGTGATGAGCCGAGCTTGGGCACTAACCGGCCGAGCGGCCTTGCGCAAATGAGAGGCATCGCGTTGTTTTTGTTTGGGCTAAATATCACATTGCCTGGTCAACCGGCGGGGATGTTCAGTTGGAGGAGGAGACAGACAAGCCGATGCCTCTTTCTTTTTTTTATTTTAGAAATGCATGTTCATCGGATTTGATTGCATCCAGAGTCAACGGGAAGCTACGTCCTGAAGTCTTTTGTTCACATGGCCAGTTGCTACACAGTCAACAAAGAATTAAAGTAATTATGCTGCGATAGAGCAATATTCTCAATTCCGAAGCTGTTGTATTCAACATCGGGAGTTATTTTTTTAATTTTTTTAATTCTCTTGGCTATATCGATCTGCAGGGTTTCTGAGTCCAGGGTACAACAAGTGAAGCTCCAGGACAGCTACTCAGCCCCGAAGACTTTGAATTTGGTGGTGATACATGTCAAGGTTTTTCTTACAGTAGAGTCATCAGCACAAATATGGTCCTCAAACTATATCAAATTAAGCATAATAACTCAATTCCATGTTTCAGAGCTCGCATGACTTTCATCATCAAGTCACCGGTACTTTGCATGCCAGATGGGTCACGGTGGGAGTGCACAGACCATGCAAACTGGAGGTCAAGCTCTTGGCGTGGAGCGTGCCCCTTGAACCTGCTTCTTGGCCCGCAATTGGCCCGCATTTGGCCGTGCCTTGCCTTTGCCTGCCGGGGAACTGCCTGACCCGCCCCCCGTACTTTGGGCCCTGTTTCCAGGGCGGGCAACCTGTCGCTGTCACTGTCACTGTTCAAAGAAAAAGAGAAGCCTCCTTTTCCCCAGATTCGGCCAGAGACACCATCCCACATTCTAGACTCTTTTTTTTAATCAGCTTCTTCCTTTCTTCTCTGTCTTCTGTTTGCTTGCCATTCAAGCCTCACCATTGTCTAGAGCTACGCTTGGGAAACTGTGTTGACCACCAGCCACGATTATAACGAAAAAGAGATACCCTCCACTAAGTACCACTATTACACCACTTAATACCAACCAACCACCTTGACCGAGACTTACGCCAGTCCATATTTCGAAACAATTCTCTACTCGACAACCGAGTCGCATACCGAGGAAATCAAACGAGACCTATACGGCTATGATCCCGTTGTCAACATAAACACTCCCGAATACAGAGACCGACCGAGCGCCCCCAAAGAGGCAGCACCCGAGACATGCCACCATTGTACTCTCACAACCTGGAACCCGGCCGCGACTCGCTAGAACTTGCATCTCTAGCCAGCTCAGACCGCGGGCCCGACACCGGCGACGACACCAGTTCCCGTCCGAGCATATCTTCGTCGCGAAAGCTCTCCCTCGAGCGGGAGGACCCCCTGGACAATGGCAACTACGCTGCCTCGGGCCACCGTGTGCGCCCAGAACGATCCATGTCCGTGAACTCTACATTCAGTTTCGCCGCCAACCTCTTTCCTCTATCTTCGACGACCGGAGGCGGATATGCCCCGCTGGGCGCACCCACAGCAACAAGGGGCCATGGCAATGGCGGCTTGGGAGGAGGCTCGTTGGAGAAGCACAAGACTCTGACCTACCTCAATGGTCTGTCCCTGATTGTTGGCTTGATCATCGGATCCGGCATCTTTTCCTCGCCTAGTCAGGTCAACGCCAACGCAGGGTCTCCGGGAGCGGCCATCATCGTGTGGTGTGTGGCGGGAATTCTGGCTTGGACGGGCGCCGCAAGTTACGCAGAGCTGGGAGGCGCCATACCATTAAACGGAGGCCCGCAGGTATACCTCTCCAAGATCTTTGGGGAATTGGCCGGGTTCCTGTTCACATGGGTTGCGGTGCTGGTGCTGAAGCCTGGAAGTGCTGCCATCATTTCCATCATCATGGGCGAGTACCTGGTGAGGACCTTCATTGGCGCCGAAGCCGAGACCATCAACCCCTGGATCAGCAAGTCGGTCGCGCTGGTCGGACTCTTTCTGGTCACCTTTCTGAACTCGGTCTCGACCAAGCTCGGAACAAGGATGAACGATATGCTCATGTTTCTCAAATTTGTTGCATTGCTTGGCGTTACCATTATCGGCATTGTTGTTGCGGCGACTGGATTCTCATTTTCCGGGGCGGCAAATCTCGACTGGAAGAAGCATGACTGGTTTGAGGGGACCAAGATGGATGCGTCGGCTTTCGCGGTGGCCCTGTATGCCGGTCTTTGGGCATTTGATGGATGGGATAACGTAAGAGTTTACTTTGCCCCTTTTGTTGACTCTTGCTAACCGAGCACCAGACCAATTATGTGGTTGGCGAATTCCGCAACCCCGGCCGGGACCTCCCACGGGTCATTCACACGGCCATGCCCCTCGTCATTCTGAGCTACATCCTAGCCAATGTGGCTTACTTCTTCGTCCTTCCCCTGGACACCATTAACTCGACCAACACTGTAGCTGTCATTTTCGGTTCCAAGGTCTTCGGCCCCGTTGGCGCGCTAATCCTCGCTCTTATCGTCAGCGCCTCCTGCTTCGGCGCTCTCAACGCCTCCACCTTCACCAGCAGCCGTCTCGTTTACGTCGCCGGCAAGGAAGGCTATATCCCCGAACTCTTTGGGCGCATCGGTAGTGGAACCGCTGTTGACCAACATGAATCTCTAACCACCATGCGCACTCGCTCTTGGTTCACCAAGAAACTCATCCGCATCGTCGCCGACGAGGACACCGGTCTCTTCTACACGCCCATCCCTGCACTCATGCTCAACTGCGTCCTCACGGCCGCTTACGTGTGCGTCGGCGAGTTTGGCACGCTCGTCACCTTTTACGGTGTCGCTGGCTATACGTTTTATTTTGTGACAGTGCTGGGCTTGATCGTGCTGCGGGTTAAGGAACCTAATCTCGAAAGGCCGTACAAGACGTGGATCACCACGCCTATCATCTTCTGCTGTGTGAGTCTGTTCCTGCTGAGCAGGGCCGTCTTTGCCCAACCACTGCAGACTTTGTTGGTTGTGGCTTTTGTGGTGGTGGGTGTGCCGGTATATTACTGGAGGAGTTACGTGAACAGACGGAGCGCCGTTAAGAGAGAGGTGGGAGGGATGAGGGAGGTGAGGGAAGGAACAAAGCCGTGGTGGAAGTTTTGGCAGAGGAGGCAATGAGAGTTTGGCGGTGGCTGGTTAGCCGACACTGCCTCTTGGATAGTGATGAAGGTTGTTTATGAACAAGAAGCCTTGTCACTTGGCAAGGTAACTTTGTTGCAGAATAACTTAATGATCAAAAGGATGAATAAAACGTCTAGATACCCGGTCCTCAGTACCGCAAACAAATGTAACTTAAAATTCTCCTGCGCGATTGAGTTTCTACTGCTTTTTGCCTTGGTCTGTACCGGGCTGTCAACTACTCAGTAGTGTATCATGAGGCCGATTTGAGCACCGGTCGAGACCTGACCTCCAAAGAGTGTTCGTTGCCTTCGCAGGAAACTGAGTCGCAAAACCCTAACCCTGAAACCAACACCACTTCTAAACTTAAACCTCACTTTTACATTTTCCACTCAACAACAACAGTCGGTCCATTGTACATATTTCCGACTCGGGCGGTGTTCACTCTCTCTACCCTCCCCGCCCGTTTTCCTTCCTCTTTTCTTCCTGTCTATATATACCCTCGCAGTTCAACCTTCCGCTCTCGCTGGAATATAGTGAAAATTTCAACACTTATCTCCTGCCGTTTGCGAGCCGAATAAGAGCAACAACAGAAATGAGTAGCCGGCTAGTACTCCGTCCGTTAACACGGCGTCTGCCATTAGCCAGTCCAGCATGCCTCCAAACGGTCAGCAGGTCAGGGACATACAGCGTCTCTCATATCAACCCATCATCATCACACGGCGGTGGCAACATCACCACCACCACCCCTCTCCGGATTATCACCAGGAGGTCATACTCCCTCTTACCCGGCGGGATGGGCCCTCAAAAACAACAACAACAACAACAACAACAACAACAACAACAACAACAACCTACACAAGACGACCAAGAATCCAACTCATCGAACCCCAAAAACCCCTCCCCAAAAAAACTCCCTTCCTTCACCAAAATCCTCCTCATCTCCCTCGCCGCCTGCACATGCACATCATGGATCCTCTACGAAGACATGCTAGGGCTGCGGTCCCCGCCCACGCTCAACACGGCCACCTTTGTGCCCTACACCATCGTCGCGCGCGAGCAGGTTTCTTCCACGGCGTTTATTTTGAGCGTGGAACCTGCCGCTGCCACCGCCACCGCCAAAAAAACGAATGGGGACCAACAGATGCTGCAAAAGGCTTGGAAACACGGGTTGTGGTGCGTGGAGATTAAACAGCCGCAGTTGCAGGTTGCGAGGGATTATACTCCCTTGCCGGCGCCTGTTGGGGAAGAGTTGGAAGAAATGGAGAGGGGCAGACTGAGGTTCTTGATTAGGAAGATGGATGGGGGGGAGGTTAGTAGTTATTTGAGTAAGTTGAAGGTGGGGGATAAGGTGGAGTTGAGAGGCCCGCATTTGGGGTTTGATGTTGCGAAGAGGGTTGGGGGGTTGGTGCAAAGTGTTGATGGTGATGATCATGGGGGTGAGGGTGAGGGTAGACCGGGACAGAAACAGGGACAGGTGGTCTTCCTAGCTGGAGGCACCGGTATCGCGCCGGCGCTGCAGGTTGCTAGGAGGTTATATGGTCCTGTGTATGAAAGGGGAACCGGTAAAGAGGAAGGGTGGAAGCTGATGGAGGAGAATATGCCGACACAACCACCCAAGATGACGATTGTGTGGGCCAACAGGTTCAGGGAGGATTGTCCTGATTGCGAGGATTTGGAGGCGTTGAGGAGGAGGGGGTATTTACCTCCTTCTCCTGTTGCTGTCACCGGCGGTATCATGCCCTATCTCCAAGACATCAAAGCCCGTCACCCGGAGCAGTTCAACTTCGCTTGCACGGTCGACACGGAGAAGAAGTTTATTGACGCCAAGACTATTCTTGATGCTATCACGTCTACTTCCACTTCTACCAACTCTAAAACGAAGTCTCTAATCAAGAGCACAACAACGACAACAACAACAACAGATCCCTCTTGCCCCTTGCACTCCTCCTCGGTCCTGGTCTACGTCAGCGACAGACAAGATCACGAAGCCCAGTGCAAATGCCCTGACCACCATGCCAAGAACAACGGCAAGAACCTTCTTATGGTATCGGGACCGGATGGGTTCATTGCCCAGTTCGCTGGTCCCAAGGCGTGGTCCGAGGGCTTGGAGAGGCAGGGACATGTGGGCGGGGTGGCGGGCGAGTTGATGAGGAAGGGGAAGGTGAGCAAGGAGGAGTGGATGGTTTTGAAGTTGTGATTTGGGCTGGGTTGGGTTGGGGTTAGTTGGGTAATGAGGATGGGGAGGTGTGGATGGATGGGAAGAAAGCAGGAAAAGGTAAGAAATGGGGAAGGGGAAGAGAAGGTACGGGATGGGGTGTGTTGTACCAGTACCATCAGACGCTGTAAGATACCTACATATAGAGCAAAATTATCTAGAAGCCTGTCATAGATTATATTGTGTTTGTATGAATAACTAGAATATGTTGGATACCATAGGTTCAAGCGATCTGCTTCCTTTCCGTTGAATAGATCATCAAGCATCAACCACGCCAACCCTTCTCAGATACACACTCCTCCCATGTCCCTCCGGATGGCCCTTCACCACAATCTTTTCTTTCCCAACCTCCAAAACCTCTTCATACCCCTCAAACCCAACCAAATCATCTCTCCATATCTGCACCGCCCCTTTTTCTTTTCCATCCCCATCTCCAAAATAAAGCCCCCTCAACCTTGTGTCTCCCAAAACCATCCCCACCACTCTCTTAGCCTGCTCCATATCGCCCACCTCCATCAACACCCTTCTCGGCCTATAAGTCCTCGCAATCTCCAGCAAGCGGGCATAAAATACGTCTTCCTCTTCGTACTCTACCACCCCCTTTCCCTTTTTCGAGGGAGGAAGTAAGTTCTCGTTATCGGGGTAGTAATGATCGTAGAAATGCTTCTGATGCAGATCCACCCGCTCAACAGGTGGTACCAAAGCGAGTTTTGGTTCCCAGTTGCGCACACTCCGGGAGGTGCTGACAAGAAAACCGGAGGGGGAGATGTAAGGGGGGTTGGAGGTTAGGATGTCCCATTCATCGCCTGTGTAACCTGTATCATATGTAGAGGAGGTGGATGATGATGATGATGATGATGATGATGATGATAATAAAGGGATGGAGAGGATGGGGTCTAAAGCTGAGGGGGAGAAGATGTCGGCTTTGAGGAAGTTGATTGATCTTTGTGGACCTGAATCGGACTTGGTCTTGTGAAGGTTAGAGGGAGGAGGGAAGCGGTGCAAACGGAGATTGTGTTGCAGGTTTTGCCGGGAGAGGTTGATGGCTTTTTGGGAGATGTCGACTCCTACCACGTTTAATGACTGAAAGGGGAGAGTGCGGGAGAGTTGGGAGTAGAGGAGGAGCGGGACGCAACCGGTTCCGGTGCAGAGGTCGATTATGTTTAGGGGTTGTTGGGGTTGGTGGTCTGGGTTTGATGGCGAGGAAATAGCTGAGCGGCGAAGGATGTTGGAGAGGTGGATGGTATAGGACTCTGTTTCGGTTCTTTTGTATCATCAGTCAGTGAGTGTATCAAGAGAAGATGGTGAAGAGGAAGCAATAAGATGGGGCATATCTAACCTACCGAGGAATCAACACCCCAGATTGACACTTGATCTCGAGATCACCAAAGGGTTGGTTCCCTAGCACGTATGCTAGAGGCAACCCCTTGCCTCGCCTGTCACAGAGCTTCCATACTCGGGCACCAAACGGGATGATGGAGGGTGTTTCAGAGACGTGCTGCTTGATCCAACGGAGCTCGTTGGCGGTTGATTCTAGGGTTCGACAGACGGGAAGAAGTTTGGCAGCGTTGAGACCTAGTTTCTTTCGGCCTTGCCAGAAGAGTTGGGGTTTGATTCGGGCCATGGTTGCTGAACGGGTTATCACCGAAGGGTTGTCTCTATCTCATAATCTTGGTTTTGAGAGGTCTTGTGTGTTATTGGTCTTGTAGATGATGCTGTGATGAAGAAATTGTGACGACTTCAAGATGTGATTTGATTTTTCAGCTTCCCTTTACTATCTGACCATTTAGTAACATGAACGCAGGCTGAGAGGGAAAACACATGATAAAATGAAGAGAAGGTGAGCTAAACTCACTGAAACTTGTATGTTTATATCACCATGGTAAACTCGACGAGTATAGAGGTAGTTGATATGACCGGGTACCCTTTCCGTGAGGCGCCTCGAGGACGGGAGCTCATGTTTCTTATCTTATCCGATACGAGCTACGATAATTAGCTCCCCCTGCAGTTAAGCACTCGTAACTCCGAGCTCTCCGTTGACATAGCCACCCACCATCATTAACCATCACCAACTCCTTGTGCGACCACGGCAAGGGATATAAAATACAACGTCCCCGGTCTTGAATTGGCTCTTGTAAGACCACATAGCTTTGCGCATTTCATCACCACCAACACCAAACATGCTCCTCCTCCGCCCCCTCCGTCAAACATCACGAGTCGCAACCGCAGCCTTGGGCGCATCAACAGCGCGGGCTTGCGCTTCACGCTCTAGCAATGTCGCCTTCTCCTTCCGACGCACCTATGCAGCAAGAGGCGCAATGGCGACCTTCCCGACGATCGATACCTGCCCGTCGCCCACCTGCTCCTGCGCTCCGACTCCCACGTTCCCCGAGGGTTTCGAGATCGATCACACCACGCCTCTCAATGGGCTTATGCCAGCCCATGCCCAGCAAGTTCTTATTTGCACTGGCAAGGACGACTGGCCGTCCAAGATTGAGGATGACAACGATGGCCAAAACCATGCTGCCATGCTGCGCGATCTGATTGGGAGAGGAGGTCCCTATAGCGATGTGAGTTGACACACCACCAACATGGAATTAGCCCCATGGAAAAGGCCCAACAACCATACAACAACATGGAGATGGTAGAAGGAAAAAGAAAGCAGTAATGGCTAACAGGTAAGTTCCCACCTCCCCCTTGAGGTTTTGTCTTCCCCTATATAGCCCTTCCACAACATTTCCGTCCTCAACGTCTCCTTTCCCCCATCTTCGTCTTCTGCTTCACCGGGCAACACATCCATCTACCTCCTCCCAGACTTTAAATACCTCCCCACCCTCTCCTCCTCCCCCGAGCAGCTCAAAGCCCTTGTAAAAGCACACCTCCTCCCTGAAAAACTGCACCCCGTGCACGCCCACTCGCCGCCCGCCAAGCAAGAAGCCCTCCGCCGCGATCCCAGCTACGCCGACCAGATCCCTGGTCCAGGTATTCAGGATATCCGCAACGAGGTTATCGTGTTAATCTGCGGCCACGGCGGACGCGATCAGCGGTGCGGTGTGTACGGCCCTTTGTTGAGGGGCGAGTTTGAGAAGAAGTTGGCGGAGCAAACCCCAGCTATTGAGGTGCTCAAGGGCGCTGCTGCTGCTGAAGAGCATGCACCCAACGGAGAGGACCCGGAGAAAAATGTCTGGGGAGCAAGAGTCGGCCTAATCAGCCACATCGGCGGCCACAAGTTTGCAGGCAACGTGATTGTTTATATCCCACCCGGGTTGAAGCTCCCCGAGTCAGGTGCGCTGCATCCGCTGGCTGGACATGGGATTTGGTACGGGAGGGTTGAGCCGAAGCATGTGGAGGGTATCGTGCAGGAGACGATCAGGAAGGGGAATGTGATTAAGGAGTTGTTTAGGGGCGGGATTAAGAAGGGTGGAGAGATTTTGAGGTTGCCTTTGTAACCGTGGGTGTGGGTGTGGATGTGGATTTTGATGTAGGTGTAGTTGTAGATGTAGAGTGTGGATGAGTGAAGAGTGTTTTGAATAAACAGTTCGTGGAAAAGTCTTTGTAGTTGGATACGATTTGATGCAAAAGCCGAGGGTACTTGATTACTGTGACGCGACTATACAGAAGCACACTTCCCGGTTATGTATGTATATATATGCTTGCAAGCAAAACGTCGTCTACCGTTGGATTGTCACCTCGCCAGATTGTGTCAGTGTTCACAAAGAGATGTTAACAGCACTTTGTCTCGTCTCAGAAGAACAAGTTGGATGTGTGGTGAAACAATGACAATAGTAGTTATCAGCGCTATACCAACTCAACACTCAACTGTGTAGTAGTCCGTCTAGTGTAAAAAGTCAAAGTCAAAGTTCAAAGTTCAAAGTCAAAGTGAGAACAAAAACGCCGGGCATACTATGCATCACAACTAACAACTTTCTCAATCCACTCATCCTTCTATTCCATCCCATCCCATCCCATCCCACCATACCCCAGCTTAATCAAGCCTTTTTTGCAAGGTGCAGACAGAAGAAACTTTATATCCCCTGAACCTTCCTATACGAAGGCGGTTTCATCGTCCTCCTGATAACCTTGGCCGCATACGTCGGAATGAGCGAGATGGCAGCGATAGCAGCGACGCGCCACAAGAAACCCCTACAATTACCAGATTAGTTACCAATCCTCTACCCAATGCAAGTGAAGGGGATGTAAAGAAAAGGAAAAATACTCACAAAGTCAAAACAAACTTCAAATCAAAATACCCTCCCAAAAACGGTATCGACACGACATACATCAAGAATGTCCCGACAATGCTGACAACCATGACCCAATGCCAGGTCGTGATCTCGATCGCCACCATGAGCAACTCGTTGAGCACGAGGACGGTATAGCTGACGGCCAACATGCGGGGGCCGTCGACGGCCGTGAGAACCTGCGACAGGCCCTGGATCAGGCAGCCCTGGTAGATGGAGACAAAGACCCAGACGAAGAAGGTGCGGTAGGACAGGGAGCTGCCTGAGGTTAATTCCTTGTAGAGCTCCGGGTATAGGTTGGCTAGGTCTTCGTCTACGTCTTTGTCGAGGACGAGAGAGAGCACGGGCATGGCGGTGTAGACTGTTGCGTAGCCTACCATTAGCCAGTCCTGTGATTCATGTTAGTTAGTAACAGCGACTGCGACTGCGACCGCGACCAAGAGAATGGTTGGGGAAAGAGACGTACCTTGTAAAGACCCTCCGGCTCGAACTTCAGAGCAATACTGTACATGGTCTGACAAACAGCAATGATCAAGCCACGATGGATAACAAACTGCGCCAGCTTCGCGCTGCGCTTATAGCTATTCCTCCCATGCCACACCAGGAGCTTGGTCAGATGGTGAAACTGCTCAATCGAGAAATCGGCCGCCAAACTAGCCTGCCGACCCTCCTTGCCCACAATACCCACGCCCACGTCCGCGGCCTGGATCATGGAAACGTCGTTTCCGCCGTCGCCGATGCAGCAGACGCGCTTCTTGGTGTACTCCTTGATCAGCTTGGCCACCTCGGCCTTTTGGGTAGGCGAGCACCGGCAGGCCACGACGGTCGGCAGGAGCACCGCCACCGAGATGAACTCGCGCCGGAAGTGCGTCAGGTACATGGCCAGGGACTCGCCGTCAATGAGCAGACAGGAATCGGTCTTGCTCCGCAGCAGGTCCAGGTTGTCTTGCGCGCCGTCTTTTCTTCTGAGCTTGGCGATCGTGTGGATGTACTGACCCCTGGCTACGAGCTTGGAGCTCACGGCGACGCAGCGGGCGGTTTCCACCTTGTCGCCGGTGAGCATCCAGATTTTGATGCCGGCGTTGCGAAGAAGTTCCAGAGACGGCTTGACGTCCTTTTGCAGCTTATCTTCGACACCGGTAACGCCGAGAAGTTCCAAGTTATGCTCGAGGTACTGCGACACGACAGCTTGCATGTTGGCTTCGCGCCCGCTGATGGCGAGCGACGCCTCGTGGTGCTTGGCGGAAAACTCCTGATATTCCTTCAGAGATAGACGCTTCCTACCGACTACAAGCGTGCGGAGACCTTCGCGCGCCATGTTGGCCGTCTCCTCGTCGAGCCAGTCATTGGCGGCCACGATGGAACTCATGACGGTGTCCGCACCCTTTTGATAGAACCAGATCTCACTGCTTCCGAGGCTGGGATTTCCGGGCTGGAGTTTCTCGTAGAACTGGACAATGATGCCCATGCGCTTGCCCTCCGACGTGAAGGGGAAGATATCGAGGATACGAACCTTGACCACTGGCCGGCCGGTTTCGGCGGATTCGAGGACAATGTTCTTGCGATCGCGGTGAGCCAGACGCAGGCCTACGGATTCAGTCCATTTGACAATGGCAATCTCGTCAGGCGAGCTGGCTTGATATGAGTTCACCGTTTGACCGTTCTCGTCTTCTTCTGAGGTCGGGGTAACGTTGTGGCAGAGGGCAAGAGCTAGGACGACATCGCGGACGCGCGACCCAATCTCACGGCGTGTCCTCGTAGCACCCACGTTGGCGGCAGAGTATGTCGAAGACGGGGTTGCTAAAGCCAAGCTTGCAGAAGAGGCTGATGAGCTCAGGTTGAACCCTTGCTTCACGTAGGTGGCAACCTCGTCCATCGCTTCGTTGGCATACGAGACAGTTCCGACATGGATCTTCTTCATCTCCATTTCATTTTGGGTTAGAGTGCCCGTCTTGTCGCTCAGCAGATACTCTATCCGTCCCAAATCCTCTGGAATCGTACTGGTTCGCACGACAGCCCCGGGGATGCCGGGATCTCTTTGGATAAACCATGAGTAGACAGACTTGCCGAGATCCAAGTTGACACGGAGACTGATGGGAACAATGGTGGAAAACAATACCAGGAATCTCATGATCTTAACGTACCAGACGTTTCCCTTGGCTGTGCTGAAGCCTTCCAGCGCAACAAGAACAATCGAGAGGAACAACGTCAGGAAACAGAGAATTTTGGTGAGTGAGTTGATTTCGTACTCCAGAAGACCGGTCTTTGACCGCGAAGGTGATGTGGACAGAGCTGAGCGGGTTTGGGGTCCGGTATATATAATCACGGCGAGGGTTGTTGCATTCGATGCGATGACGGTATTTGCCCAGGCTGTGTTGTCAATCGAAAGTGGCGCTGCCTTGACATCGTCGCCTTCCCTAGGGTTGTAAGAGGCACCGCTGGTAACATCCTGTCGCGAAGGAAGAAGTTCCAATGTCCCGACGAACTCGTTGACCCTCTTGTCAGGCTTTCCGGCCGTAACACGAAGACGGACCAACTCCTCCAGTCCGAGGTTCTGAGATAACGGGGATGCCAATCGCAGCTTCCAATCAGTTTCACCATCCAGTTGATCAGTCCGGATGAATGTCTCGCCGCTAGAGCTTCCCTCGCCGCCGCTATTGTCGTTTTCCGTAGACGTTTCCGCGTTCTTGGAACTGCCCTCCCCAGCATCGTCATTATCGATATGGTCCAGCAGCAGTACCTCCTCTTTCACCGGTGCATCCTCCTCGGCCTCCTTATTGGCGGCTGACTCATGAGCCAAACACTTGAGAATGATGACATCTGCCGGAACACGATGGCCCTTGGTAAGCTTCAAGACATCACCGACCTTGAGGTCCTTTGATTTTTTGCTGATTTCCGAAACGTAGGATGCCGGTAGTTTGCGAAGACCCTGACCTTCAGCCTGTTCCTCCTCCTCCTGGATATCCGACAACCGGTCAGTTTCCACTTCCACGCCAAGACGTTTGGAGCCCTTTCGTGTATGCGACGATTTCATCTTCCTCCTGGGCCGGTTTATCCCCAAGCTTGCCCCTGGATCCTCAAACTGCACAACCGTGTACTCTTCGGAATTCGCCTCGTTATCTCTCCTCCTCCTCTCGATATCGTCGTAAGCCTCCTTTGCCAGGGTGATGAACAGGACGAATGCCAAGGGTGCAACGTAGGTGGAGAGATAGCCGATCCGTAGTGCGGGGATGGCCTGTGAAAGGGCCACCAGAAGGAAATACATGTTGAAGAAGAAGGAGAACTCGTTGTATAGAGTGACTGGCAGAAAACTCCATGCCGTGTACTTTGCGTTGGATATGATGTTGGGTGGGAATCGGGTAGACTGCGATGAGCCAACAGCAACTAATCGTGACGATGAGGGGTCGTCCTCCTCCTGTTCCTGTTCCTCGTTATGGTTGCTCTGGTCGCCCGAGTTGCCTGCCATGAAGCTCGGTAGCTTCATCGAGATGTTTCGTAGACCGTCACTGGCGAATGACCTCCGTCGTCTCCCGCTGCTGGTGCGCATCCGGCCGCTGCCGCCATGTTCGCTGAGAAGGCCGGCATCCTCGTCGTGGGTGGCACTACCAACCGAATGGCGACCGTGGTTGCCATTGTCATCACGGAGCAGAGCGTCGGCGTCCTCGTCGTTTCCGTCTCGGCTACGGCCTAGCTCGCCATATCCATTGCGTTTGGCGCCGCGGCGTAGACCACCCATGCGAAGATTGCGAAGAGCTATACTTGGAGGATGGGGGCGTTGTTCGGACGAGTTGCGGCTGTGGTGGTGTTGCCCCGACGAGCCTTTCTTCCCGGACTGGTGGTGGTGGTGGTTCTTGTCGGTTGCCTGGGGGTCGAGTTCTTCGAGGTCTATCTCCAAGTCGGAGTCGGATTCATCGACGTGGGAATCGGGCGGCTTGGAGTGATGGTGGTATGGGTCTGAAGAAGGCATTCCGCATTGGGCGAAGAAGCCCTTTCCTCCACGAGTCTGTATAAAAGGATATCTGTCGCGGCCTAACTGATGTAGCTAAGGTAGCTTGGGCTGTGATCGTGACTGCTTTCGGATCTGGTTGGTTTGTTTGGGTTTAAGGGGAGGGTCCTCTTTTGTGTCGAGATCAACTCCTCCTTCCCATAGTGGCCGTGGTTGGTAGTCTAGGTGCGTCTGTCTGCTGCTGCCGGTGGGTGCTGTGCTGTGTCGTGTGCTGCGCCTGCAAGGGGAGTCGTCGGGAGTCGAGAGGTGGGTATGTGTAAGTTATTGGGTAAATATTTCAGTCATGAATCGCATGAATGATTCGTACAATGTTCAAGTAGTCGTCGTAGTCGCATATAATCCGTCGTGTCGCATCAGCTGGGGAAAGATGGCGATCGCATGTGACGGAACAAAGTCACAAACAAAGTGGTTGCGAGTGGCAGTGATCGGACTGTGTGCGCGGCCTGCTTTCCGTACCGTACCTCTACCATGGCAGCTCCCTCTGGGGCGTCCAGGCTTCAGCGACTGTGATGATACAGGAGGGACGGAGTGCGCTTATCTGTTAAGAAGTTACTTCTCAAGATTTATAGAATGCTCCTTACAATAACGTCCTTCTATAACAAGAAGAAACCCCGATAAGCTCCCGCTTCATCGTTCATGCCCCTAGCCGATGCCATCTTTCTGGTCATCGTGGTAACAAGGACAGCTGTTGTAACTTTTTCTTGTTAGAGATCCCCCGCGCATTCCCCGCCATCCACATATCAGACCGCCTAAGAGCTGTATGTACCTACACAGACACCTTCTGCAACGGCACACCACTCAACTCTTCCGACGGCCGCTCCCGGTGCGCCTCATCGTCACAATCTTGGATCTTGACAAGTTGCAACAACTTCAGGTTTGGCCCTTCCCACGTGTGATCGACCATTCCATCCCAACGTTTTCTCGAGATCTGTAGCAAACAGGACGACAGCACTGCCCTCCTCCTTTTTTTCTGTTTTCACGAAACATAGCCGGCGTTTTACCTATTTTGACCAAACACCATGATCAGCTGTTGAAATATACCAACTCTGCCTGCATACCTGGTTCTTTTACAAGTTAGTCGTCCCTTTGTTGCTTTGCCCCTATTCCCATTCGACAATTGCACTCTGGGCGTGGTGAGAAGGAACAGGGGTCGTCTGTCCGGTGCCCGGGGAGTTGACAGTCCTCCGAGGCTCCTCAACAGAAGTCCGCTCCCAATTCCCGTCGCCAATCGCCGTTCGGTTTCGCGATCAAGCGATCGAGTTTCGCCCCATCCTGGACTTCCCACTATGTCCGGTACTAGCTAGCTCCTGGCCAGCAACGACAGACACACCCTTTCTCCATCTCCAATCTTCCACCTTCTCCCATGTACTGATCCCTACTTTAATATATACAGTAATTCTTTCTTTTTCTTGCTTGCGCGCCCGTATACAGCCTCTCCCGCTGTATCGCGCCATCTAATCGCCCACCATGGCTTCATGGAACCCGGCATTCATGCCAAACTCAGCCACCGACCTCCCGGCACAACCCTTACCGACTGACGACACCATCGCGGCAGACACGGCAGAGCACTCGAGCGGCGTAGCTCAAGATGGCTCGGATTTCTGGGGAATCAACGGAGAAGGAGAAGGGAATGCGCCCGCCCAGAATGACGGAACTGACGCCTGGTTCCCCAACTATGGAACGGGCGATCATATGACGAAACCCACGACTGATGCGCAAGCTACGGCCCAAATACCCAGTGAAACTGATACGAACACTCCCGATACGGCTACCGAACAGACAGAGACAGCGCATGTAATTACAAAAGATGTCGAAGCTGTAGAGCCAGCTCCTACTCAGCCTGAAGCTCCCGAGCCCATTGTCGAGGATACACAAGCTACCGAGGCGGTCTCTGAAGATGCCGCCACCGCCGACATTGCCCCCGAACATACTGAGCCTACCGATGCTGCCACAAAAAAGGCCGACACGGACGAACCGTCCGATGTCGCTTCCAAGCACACGAGTACAATGTCCTTCACTCGAACCATCCCCCATGAACCGAGCTGGAGCGATGACGGCGATCCCGAGTGGAACCTCGCACGCGCGGATACGGACCCCTTCAAGTTCTTGCCAGCAAGCGACCGGACCAACTCCTTCCCTCCTGTTCCTCCTCTAGAGCAGCACGAGCAACAGCAAGATGAGCAACAGCAGCACGAGCAACAGGAACACCAGCAGCAGCAACACCAAACCGAGCCTCATTTGGAGCATTCACCAATTGTTCAGCCCCAGGTTCCGGATTTCCTTCGTGACGACGACGAGGTGGAGGTACAGGGCGATGATGGGTTCTTCAGCCAGTTGTCGGAGACACAGAACGATGGATTTGATCAGTTTGGCGCCCAAGACGGGAACGTTACTCAGCAGTACATGGGTGGTGACCTTGGTGATAAGGCCACCGAGGCGCTTGATGCCCGTTTTGAAGAGGGTGTTCCCCTGATTGTGCATGATGGAAACACGACAGCTCAGCGGGATGATACAAAGGACCTATTTGGGGCAGAGGACGCCAATGACGAAGACGACTTTTTCAGCCAGGTTCAGCAAGGAGGTGCCGGTGAGACTGAACATGAGCCGCAGCCTCTGGAACGCAAGTCGACGATGCAGGTATTGGGCGCTATGGACATGGGCTCCGTCCAGCCAAGTATCGATACAGTGGAAGAAGAACCCGAGGAAGAGGCGGATACGGTGGTAGAGGCGCATGGCCAGGACCATTTCGATGCAACGACCACAGATCTCAACACAAATGACAATAACGAGGAGCAGAAGCCAGAGGAACAGAAGCCAGAAGGCGAGGATGTCGAGGCCAAGTGGAAGGAACTGTTTGGCGACGACGAAGAGGACACCTTGTCACTTCTTGATGATTCTACGGAGGCGTCGAATGAGAACAAGGAGATTGACCCGGCTGCCTTCTTTGGGAGTGATGATGAGGGCTTTCTCGACGATTCAGAGGAGTTCCCAACAACGGAAACAACCCAGCCCAGGGCGCCTAGTGTAGCCGGCTCCAACACCACGACAACCCCTACCACCCGGTACATGCCTCAGACCCAAACTCCGGGCCTGACTGGAGCCGCGAATCCTTATGCTCCCGCTCCGCCACCGCTAACTTCGGCGCCGTCAAATCCCTACTTCCCGGGCGCGCCCAGCACGGTTGCGCAGACACCTTCTCTTACGCCCTTTGGTGCCCCTGTTTCGGCTCCTCCTCCAACCGGGAGATTTGGTTACGGCGCGGTTCCTCCGCCACAGATTGAGAGGAAAGCCGAAAGTTTCGTTGATAAAAAGGGTGGCTACCAGTCACCGTACGATCTTCCTATGGAGGTAGTCAAGGTAAAGAAGCGCCCAAGTATGGCAACTCTTAACAAGCCCGTGACAGCACCAGCCGTTCCACCTCCTCCTAAACTCGCATCTCACCTGCCTCCCCCACCGCCTGCCTCCGTTCCACACTCATCTCAGCCTGGTGTCAAGCCGCCACCACCTCCTGGTGGAGCCAAGCCGAAGGAGAAGTTCTTTGAGGAGCTTCCTGTTGTCACCAAGGCGCGTCCAGCTTCTCGACATACAATGGTGACCGCGTCGCCCGCACAGTCCAGCCCATACGGTCCACCACCCTCGGCTGGCCCAGCTTCTGTCGTCTCCCGGCCACCTGTTCCTGGAATGCCCTCTGCTATGGGTCCTGCTCCCAACTCTCCCCCTACCCAGCATGCGGAGATTCCCAACCTCGTTGCGCCGCCGCGCGTCAACCCTTACGCTTCGTTACCGTCCAGCACTACTAGCCTCGCTCCCTCTGTTCCTGCCCCGGCTTCGAGTCGTTATTCTCCGGCGCCTCCAAGTGGGTCACAACTCAGCACCCCCGTCCCGCCTGCTGTGTCAAGTCGTTACTCTCCTGCTCCGTCAGCTTCTCGGCCGACGAGTTCCGGTTACACTCCATCTACTTCGGCGCCACCGGTTCTCCCACCAGTTTTGCCGCATCAGCCCCGTACCTCAAGTCCCTTGGCACATTTCGAGTCGAGGCCTCTTGTAGCTAGCCATGGGGAGAGTGGTTTAGCGGAAAAGCGGAGTAACAACTCGTTGTACGATTTGCGACTCCAAAGAGTGCCTTCTCTGCCTCCGACTCAGGAGGTGGAAGAAGAGGGCCCCATGCAGGGTATGGTATCCCCCAACCAAGTCCCAGCATCCCTCCAGACCTCTCCGACGGCTTCAAGGCATGGCGCTTTGCCACACAGGTCTAGAAGAACGCCGCCTCCACAGTCTCTTACTGTGCAGCCGGTGACGTCTCCTCAGAGGGCCACTTCCAGCTATGAACCTGCGGCTACTGCTCCAGTTCACAACTTTGCGCCACCACCCCGATCGCAGACCCAATCCCCCGGTGCGCTCTACGGGAACAGGAATGCAAAGCCCATCGACCCGATCCCTCGTCCTTCGTCGGTCGCTGACACAACTTCGCCGCGGGCTGCCTTGTATTCTCCTATTACTATGCAACCTAGCTCGACTTTCCCTCCTATTGCCACGACTACCTCGCGCCCGCGTGGTAACACTCAGAATTTCAACCTAGTGCCCCCGACAGATGGTAGAGAGCATGATCCCCTGCAGAGATGGCGTGGTGTTCCACTTGTTTCGTGGGGCGTAGGTGGAACTCTGGTGACAATGTTCCCCAAGGATGTACCGCGATATGGCATGGGCTCAGCGGCCCCCATGGTTATTCGTAGCCCAGGAGAGGTCAAGATCAAGAGCATGAAGGATATAGAACCGATGGAGGAGCGGTTGGCCAAATTCCCTGGTCCTTTGAAGGGGAAGTCGAAAAAGAAGGAAACCATCACCTGGTTGACAAACGGCATTGAGACGCTGGAGAAGACGGTGCCTACGAACCTGTCTCAACAGCTCAACCCGTCTCATGAGGACAAGCGGACGACAGAAAGGCTCTTGCTTTGGAAGATTCTGAGGGTCTTTGTTGAGCACGATGGCGTGCTGGAAGGCAACCCGACCGTCAACCAAGCTGTGCGCGAAATCCTGTACCCGGAGGCTTCAGCCATTGATAGTCAGCCTGAGTTTGCGACTGCTCTGAACCCATCAGGATTGGGCAACTCCGCCACGACCTCACTTCAGGCCGACTCGGTTGATTCTTCGGCTGTTGAGCAGATTCGCAACCATCTCGTCAGTGGCGACAGTGAAAAGGCTGTTTGGGCTGCGGTCGACAAGCGGCTATGGGGTCATGCCTTCCTGCTGGCCAACGCCCTTAACCCTGACCTCTATAAGCGGGTCGCTCAGGAATTTGTCAAGAACGAGGTGAATTCCACCGGTCACAACAATGAGTCGCTCGCCGCTCTTTATGATGTCCTCTCCGGCAACCACGAAGAAAGCGTGGACGAGCTGGTGCCCGCCCATGCCCGTGCTGGCCTTCAGCTAGTGGCCAAAGATTCGTCTTCTGGCCCCTCCAAGGACGCCATGGGTGGTCTTGATAAGTGGCGCGAAACTCTTTGTTTGATCCTCAGCAACAGGACTCCTGATGATGCCCGGGCCATCAACTCTTTGGGCAATTTGCTGGCGGGTTATGGAAGAGCGGAGGCGGCTCATATCTGCTTTTTGCTTGCCAGAAGCCAGTCCATTTTCGGTGGCTTGGATAACCCTAACTCCAACTTTGTGCTAGTTGGGTCTGACCATAGGAGGCAGGCTGACCAGTTTGCAAAGGAGATTGAGCCTCTTTTGTTGAGCGAGGTTTATGAGTATGGTCAGAGTCTTGCTGGTGGTATCGTGCCCGTCAGCAATCCTCACTTGGCGGCGTACAAACTGCAACACGCGTATGCTCTGGCCGAGTATGGCTTCAGAGACAAGGCGCTTCAGTACTGCGAGGCTATTATGGCTGCGATCACTGCGCAGACGAAGCGCTCTCCTTACTACCATGCCATCCTTGAGGTCTATGTCGATGACTTGACGAAGCGATTGAAGCAGGCACCCAAGGAGGAATCAAACTCTTGGATCCCGAAGCCTAGCATGAACAAGGTATCTGATTCCATGTGGAACCGGTTCAACAAGTTTGTCGCTGGAGATGACAACGAGGATGGTAATAAGGGCTCACCTGACGCTGCGGGAGAATCTGGTCCCTTTGCACGAATCGCCGGAGGAACCCCGACTATCAGTCGCTCGCCCTCTGCCAACAATCTTGAGACTTTTGGTGCAGCCATTCCCACCTATGGTATGCCTACTGTTCCCGTGACAAACGGTCCCAACATGTTCTCTCCCCCTCCCACCCGGACGGCTTCACGCTACGCACCAGGCGCTCCTCAACCATCGACTCCGAACTATAACCCTTATGAGACGAACTCTCCATATGCGCCTCGCTCGTCAGTGGAACGGGCCTCGGGCGAGTACAGCAGAAGCTCAGTTGAGCTCCCGCGTCAGTCCTTGGATTCTCAGCGGGGTTATTCGCACAGCAACTACGCTCCTAACCGTACATCATCGCCTGCTCAGCCATATACACCTTACGGCTCCATGCCACAGGAATCATCCTACCCTGTGCCTAACATGCAGCCTCAGCCAAGTTTGACATCGCCACCGACTACTATCTCCGGTTATCAACCCTTCACTCCGCAAAACAATGTCCAAGAAAATGATGAGCCGTCTCATGAACCAGCGTCCGCCCCTTCAACTGGTTACCAGCCACCATCGTACGGCGGGTACGAGCCTCCCTCATTCATCCCTTACGAGGCCGCTGTGACCAACAACGAGGAGGGTGCCTCCAAGAAGAACGGTGACTCAAACCAAGGTGGTGAAGCTGTCAACACCTTTGAGCCCCCTTCATTCCAACCATATAGCTATGAGCCACCTTCCTACGAGCCGGACACTCAGCCTTCGAAGGATGATGAATCGGAAGGAGAGAAGCCCAAGCCGAAGAAGAAGGGCCCGATGTACGATGATGATGACGATGACTTCCCCGCGGTGTCAAAGCCTGCCGGCAAGTCCAAGGCTGAGATTGACCGGGAGAACGAGGAGATGGTCCGTCGGATCGCTGAAGAAGAAGGTTAGTACTCTCACCCCATCCCCACTCACATTGCAGGTTAACCGTCAAACATTTCACTAACATTTACTCCTAGCCAAACGGGCTGCCGAAGCCAAAGCCGCTAAAAAGGGCTGGGGCTTCACCAGCTGGTTCGGCAAGAAGGAGGCTGCCGCCGCGGACGCCGCGGCCGCCGCAAGCAGCCCCGGCAAGCCCATCCGTGCCAAGCTGGGCGAGGCCAACTCGTTCTACTACGACCCTGAGCAAAAGCGATGGGTCAACAAGAACGCCAGCCCCGAAGACCAAGCTGCCAAAAAGGCCGCGCCGCCCCCGCCCAAGGGCGGCATCCCACGTTCCACCGCCTCCAGCCCTGCTCCCCCCATGGGCATGGGCGGCAGCGCTCCCAACACCCCCGGCCGCGCCAGCGCGCCGCCTGCCGGTCCGCCGAGACCGTCCGCACTCATGCCTTCGGCTTCGGAGAATAACGTCGCTTCAGGCCCGCCTAGTGCTGTTGGTCCTCCCACACCGGGCGGTAACGGACCGCCTAGTGCGGGACTCTTGTCACCGGGTATGCCCTCGGCGCTGCAGCGTACAATGTCCAGCACGAGTGCGGCGAGCGCGCCGCCTGCTGGTGCTAGCAAGCCGTTGAGCTCGACGAGTAGTATTGATGATTTGTTGGGGGCGGCGGGGCCGAGGAAGAGGGGCGAGGCCAAGAAGCCGAGGAAGGCGGCTAGGTATGTGGATGTTATGCAGAAGTAGGGGACTAGGGGACTAGGGGTTGGGTGGGTGGGTGGGTGTCAAGTTGTTGTTGCTGTAGTTGTTGTATAAAGGTTAGGTTAGATTAACAGTTTGATTGGATTGGATTGGAATTGTTTTTGCAATGCAGACAGACAGACAGACAGAAGTGTACGTACGCAAGTAATGAACAACTTAAGGGGTGTTAAAGGTGATTGAAGTTTTTGGGCCTCGTGAGCAGAAAGTGGAGAACTTGGCACACTACCTACTGATCCAACGAGTTCTCGATGAGTTATATCCCCCGTTCTATCTACGCTCTCTTCACATGACAACTTTCAAGTCAAGTCATTTAGTTATGTTACTTGATCAGCAAACCAGGAAACACGGCATGTTTGGTTTATGTTTGGTTTGGGTTTGTTCTCTCAGCCGCCGGCACACATGACATGCTCACGAGTATGAACGAAGTCCTGCTAACTGAACTGACGTTGATGTTGATGTTAAATCACGGAAGGTCGTATTTGGTCTCGACATCGACACGGATGGATCGGGTCGGTGATCGGTCTTGGCTGGCAAACAACAAATCGGGTACAGTAACCTCCGCCAAAATAAAGAAAAGGGGGTTTGTTTACATTTTATATTTACATCTTCATTGATTGCATTGCATAATGGCAAAAAAGCAGGAAGGTAGGTGCCGAATCGGTCGCCACGACTCGCAGATATTATTCCACTTCACTCAATCTATCGTATCTACAACAAAAAATAGAAGAATCGACGACGGTCGGCCATTTGTACACCACACACACACACAATAATATCTAGTACATAACCAAACCTAATGTGAGTGTGAATGTGAATTCGATGGCCTTTCAGGATTTAATGGACGAACAAGCGATGCAATAAGCAAAGTAGGAAGAAGAAGAAGAAGAAGAAGAAAAGAAGAAAGTTTGTAAAGAGAAAAAGAAGAGAAAGGTGGCAAAAATAAGTTGTAAAAAAGAACAAAAAAAAAAAAGAAAAAAAGAAAGAAAAAAGAAAGAAAAAGGAAGAAAAAAAAAAGAGACAAGAGAAAAAAAAGAGACAAGAGAAAAAAAAGAGACAAGAGAAAAAAAGAGAAAGAGGGAGGAAAAAGAAGACATGATGGCCTGTACCACATTCGTACCGGCATCTCTCTTACGGTTTATGTACTCCTCGATGCTTCTTGATATCCATGCAGCGGAAGTCGTGTCGCACTACCGTACTCCCGAAGGTTTGATATTATTACTACCACACGACTGCACCAACGGACCATGGCTTCCATGGGAAAAAGGTGATTGGGAGGTGGGCTATATGTACTCACCTCTACCTAGGTACCTCTAGGCGGGTAGGTCGGGCGCGGGTACTGTCGGTCGTCTTGATCTGGTTAACGGGCAGGTGGGAAGGTGGGAAGGTGGGAAGGTGCGATAGGATATGATGGGATGAAACTGAATGGGAATATACCTAGGGTATCTCTAAGCTGGAACAATACATTGGTAACATGGGTAGTCAGGCTACATACAGCAGGAGGTACCTTAATGGTTGATCATGGATATGTGATTTGGGACTCTAGACTTACATCCTTGATGTTGATTATTTTATGTTTCCTTTGTTTAACTTGGGCCTGGTAAAGGTGTGATATGGTACTCCTTTTTACCTTCAATCCTTTCCTTTCCCCTTCGGTGATACCAATCATTCTGTTAATACTTAGGACTGATTGCTAACATTGCTGTCCATATTCACCCAAGGTTATTTTCTCTCTTACCATCTATATGCGCCGTATGTGGTATTACGCACACTTGAGTGTGCGACCGTCCAATAACTCCATGCTTCAAGATCGAAATGACAAGCCTCGAGGAGCCTGCCTGTACCGCCATTCCCGTCCTTGTCCGTAACGCCATGTAAGACCAACCCTTCCTCCCGGTATATTAGCAGCACAGCACAACTCTCTCCCGGAAAATTAAGGACTATAGCCAGTAACGTAGTACTGTTATCACAAGATGTTAGCAACAAGTTCAAACTTTTGTCAAGAATCAAAAGGGAAAGACAAAAACTCACAGTAACAACATCCTCCCCATCCCCATCCCTCCCCGCCCCCACCCCGGGGAAATCATCATCATCCGCCCTCCGCACATAAACATACAAAATCAGCGCATGCTCATGCGTAAAGCACGCAATGACCCTACTCCCCTCCAGCCTGCCGACACTCAGCACCCTGCTCCAGTCCTTCCCATCAACCCTAACCGTCGCCCACTTCTCCGGCCCGGCCTCCCTGTACTTGGTAGACGGATGCTCCTCAATCGGCACCGTCAGCTGCGCCGGGTCCAGCTCGGGGTTTTCGAGGCACCCGTCCCAAACACTCGTAATGTCCAGGGTGTCAGCTACCAGCCTCAGCCTGAGTGAGCCGTGCATGTTGGCTGATATTTCCAATTTCGGGTTCAGCGCTTCCTTTCTAGCCGAAGAGGAGGAGGAGGAAGAGGCAGAGGCGGTGGTGATGGCCAGCTTGGTGAACCGGTCCGAAATCCCTTTGAGTTGCACCAGCGGAGGAAGAAGAATGTGCACGTCTGGCTCTCGCACTTTCGGCTGCATGATGGTCTCGACGGTGTCGGGGTGCAGCACCCGCACGGGGATGTCTTGGGTGATGACCTTTTCGCGCTCGCGCTTGTGGGTTAGCTCGAGGGATTCTTGCGGGTAGAGGGAGTTGTTGGTTTCTGAGAAGGGGTCGTTGTCGGCGTCGTCGTAGTCATCATTTCGGTCCATGGGGTCGGTGGTTTTGGGGTTGTTGCCGCGACGAGAGGGTGCGTCCTTGGTCATGGTGTGGATGGTCATGGAGAGCATGGGGATGCCGTCACGTTTGGTCAGGCGCAGGCTGGCGTGGTTGCTGTTCAGAGCGGATTTGAGAGCTCGTTGCAGAGGGCCCAGAGGAAGTTCTAGGTTGATGGTGTTGCTGGCTTCGGCGGATTGGATGTGGTAACTGTCGAAGATGGTGTCGACGGAGAAGGAGGCCCATACTTGGGATCCGGTGTCGGGGATGACGGTGAACCTAACTGTGTCATCGTCGAGCCGGACCCAGGCGATTTTTTCCAGAGTGTTGAGGGCGGCCACAAGTCCTGGGAAACGCAGGTTAGAAGCAGAAAAAGGACATGGTGAAGATATGGATAAGGTATGTGCCCGGAGGAGGTGGGCAACTTGGGGACGGGGGACTTACTGGAGAAGGTACGGATGTTTTTGAGTTCGGTTTTGAAGCGCATATTTCCGACACTCTATAACTATGACAGTCCGACTCAATTCTTAGGGATACCACAAATGAGTAAACGATGACAAAAAGTAAACCGAGCAACTCAAGATGCGCACGCGTCGCGTAAATTGATGTGAAGTCGAAGTTGGATGCCATTGACGCAAGGTGGGGATTTGATCACCAACTAAGAGCCCTGCTAGCGCGGGGTTGCCGCCTGTAGCACCCCTGTAAGATAGCCCTGGCCCCGGCATAAGCTCCGCAAATCCACGACTCCATTCGTACCTGCCTGCTATAACGTCACCACTATCTTAAACTCTTTAAAAAGGTAGCTACAATTCCTTTCCCACCTGTACCCTTACAAGCAACCACTTCAACCCAAGAGAAGACAAATGCACCAACACCCTAACATCCGGGTGAGCCAGGGTATAGTGGAAAAGAAGGAAATGTACTCCCGTCCCAGGCCAAGGTATGCCATCCCGTCCCTACTTATCATCTGATCTTTCCCTCTTTAGCAGACCACCCCCAGACAGACAGTAATGGATTTCGGCTCAGGCCGCCCTACTCTGCTTGGTAGAAGTGGCCCGACTGAGACTTGTCAAGGCCTGCTTATCCCACCACCACTCCCACTCATAATCCCTCGCGCCATTCCAGTTGTCGAACCGACTTTCGAACCGGGTCTGGAACCGAGCGGTCGCGTACTCGGAATCGCCCCAGCGGTCCATAGCCAGCGGTGAACCAAAGATCTTCTTCAGCAGATGCTTCCACCTCGACGTATGCTGCTGTCGTTTCCTGCCGTGTCTCGCGGCCACCACTCTTTGCCCGCTCGCAATTTTCTCCGCACAATACGGGCAGTCGTGCTGCATGGATCCCAAGACGAGGGCTCGGATCGTCGCTCGGTTGACCTTGGCGGCGTTGCGGCCCTCGGTGACGAACAGGGCGGGCAGGACGGGGTGGCCGCAGCCGTGGACGAGCGAGTGTCGGCAGATGGGGCATTGCGGTCGGTCGTAGGCCACCATCTGGATGTAGTGCTTGATGCAGTGGCTCCCGAACATGTGTCCGCACGGCAGAACGCTCCAGTTCTCGACGACGCCTTCGGAGTTGGGAGAGCCGATATCTTCGTGGCAGATGGGGCACATCTTGTCTGCAGGATTTGTTTCTTCCTCCTCGGATTGCTCGACCTGCTGCTTCTCTTTGACTTTCTCGGTCCAGCCGCTGTTCTTGCCTTTCGAGGAGGAGGCGAGGTGTTTGTGGGAGGCGGGCATGGCCCTGGTGTCGAATAGTACTCGGCTCATGATGGCGGCGCGGATTGCTGCGGATAAGCCGTAGAGCAGGGAGAGGATCCAGAGAAATATAGCTATAAGAACTCTGAAAGGAGGTTCAGCCAAGTGAAAGAAGATGAATTTGAGCATTTGGTGTAACGGTGGTTTGACATCAACATGATAAGGTTGATTGGTTGGTTGGGGGGCAGGGGTCAGATGTCAAGGTGATATCGGAATGTCTCGCTGAGGTGGGCGTTGGCACGCGCATAGGAGGCTGAAAAAGGGTGGGCAACAAGGTCGCCTCAACAAGAGGACGGGAAAATAGGCAGCCCAATCTCAAGCAAAAGTGAAGAATCACGATGTGGCAAAGACTGGTGACGTGGCTAACAAGATGAATCGTGAAGGTGCCGGAGGACGAACAGAGTATTTCAATAGGGAAACCTTGTTTTTCTTACCTCGGGGCAATGGCTTTGGTTTCCCTCCAATGTTTATTTATGCAGCCGGCTCGTCTCGGTCAGTATGAAGGAGTCCAAATGTCGAGTTCCTGACACCGAATCTACGTCAAGGCCTGCGATCCTCGGCGTGCTGACTGCTTCGTTGTGGAAAAGGGACAACAAGAAGAAGAGTGCCCAAAGAGCCGAGGAGGTGACGGTAGTAATACTAATGTATGTCGAGAGTTCGTACCTATGCGTGGTTGAGTGCAGTTTAGCTTCGCAAGCTACTAATAAAATGGTGTGTGCCTGCAGGTGCATAAACCGGGCAATGAACAGGAGGAAGATTTGGAGATCCTTCTTTGCTCTGT
The DNA here is from genome assembly GCF_033870435.1 of Sordaria macrospora. Classification (NCBI taxonomy): domain Eukaryota; kingdom Fungi; phylum Ascomycota; class Sordariomycetes; order Sordariales; family Sordariaceae; genus Sordaria; species Sordaria macrospora. The sequence continues at coordinate 3,696,462 of NC_089372.1, read as the reverse complement.
CGTGCTTGAAACCACAATCCGTGTTACGGACGCTTGGGTCAGTCGTTCACATTTGGGTCGGCAACCACACCAAAACAAACCCCCAGGTTCAGCCAATCAAACCATCCAGAACCATCAGCATGATCAAGCCAGCCCGAACCGCTGGACATCCGAAAAGGTCAGAAAGCCCATCCCACGTGCTGTGGTAGAGATAAGCATAACGGGTAATCCTTTCGAGGTTGATATCTCGGTTGTAGCGTTCTGAAGATATTTCATCTCATCATCCTAGACGATGGTATGCGACAAAGCCCCACATGCCCAAGTCTGTACGACCTCATCCCTATTACGACCTTGCATCAAATGATGCCCCATAAGATGCAGGAGGATATCAACCACCCCTCATGACGGCAAGACGAAGTAAACAAGAGCCGGGATAGTGTCATGAAACTGTGATCTTTTCCATAATAAATGAAGAGGGAACTCGAAACTCGGATCGGCCTCCCTTGCACATGTTCCTGACTTGTTGGCGACCAACGACGAGGCACGGGTCCCAACAGTGAAGCATCCTGGTCCGGGACAACGAAGGGAGCTATGGTAACATGCCTGTCAAAGTTTTGCTTCTCTAGCCTGGAATCAGGACCGTCACCTACAAGTAATGGCTTACTGATCACCATCAGAGGAGTCAGTGAAACGACAAACGGTCAAATGTGAGTTGGGGTCCGATACAAGAAGAGGGAATCGTGAACTTATACGTAAGTTTTACTGGGGCATTGGTCCACAGTGGAGTTCAGCTACTAACGTGTGATTCTGAATGTTTCATACTGTATCTGAACGTTTCATTGGAGGCAAAGGCCGTGCCCCACTGCAAGTAGCCTTACCGGCATGTCTTGGCAAGCCGTGGCTCAAAGGACAAGCCAAGATCATCGTCGCCTCCAATAATTACGCGACCGACAACTGCATCCCCGACAACAACCAACATCACTTTTTTTCGGTATCACCCATCTCACTGCCTGGGACACGAACCAACTAGCCGACGCTTTGTCGGCAAATCCACAACACTTCAAAACCGGCGAATCCTGCCACTTCACCATGGCTTCTGAACCGCCGACGTCGACGGCGCTCGTCCGCAAGAGGACCGACACCGAGTTGATGCCACCGCCGCCCCCAGCGAAAAAGATCAAACGGCCAAAGAGAGTCATCGATGAAGACAGCTACACCGATGCTATATCGCACATCATTGCCCGTGACTTCTTCCCAGGTCTACAACAAGCAGAGTCACAGAGAGAGTACTTGGACGCCCTAGAATCAAAGGACCCAGAATGGATTTCGAGCGCCACCCAGCGGCTGCAGCAAGCAATGACACCCGGACGACATCAGACACGTAGCCGCTCTTTTCATTCCGCAACCTCGGGCCCCGGTTCCGAGACGCCCATGGGCTACGCTGGCGACACCCCGATGAGTACGGTATCCTCGAGAACCGTGCAGGCAAAGAGCAAGCTCGACACGAACATGCGCCTGGGCGCATTCCAGGCAAAGTACACCAGCGAGGACAACGAGAGTTTCTACAAGCTCCTCGATAAGCAAAACCAAAAGAGGGCAGAAAAGTACGCGTGGCTGTGGAACGAGAACAAGTTACCTTCCAAGCAACAACTCAAGCAGAAGGAGGTGGAACAGAAGCTGCTCGAGAGCGGGAAGAGTCTGGTTGATGATGGGTTCAAGAAGGACCGTCTGGCGATCAAGAGCAAGGATGACGACCGACCAGCTGCCCCAGCGCATTGGAAAGCAAAACCGCACAACGAACTGATGTTCGCACCGGAAGGTGTGGACGGGGTCCTGGAGACGCCAGCCGAGCGGGCGCAGAGAGAATCACGAGCCGAGCCGAAGAGGATCATTTACGAAAACACCAGAGTCCCGCAAGCTTATGTGCCGCCAGAAGAGAACAGTACAAGGGCTTCATCACCGTCACTCTCGGATATCAGGAATGCGATTGCGGGCAATCGACGTGCTTGTGATACGGAGACCAGCATCGGAGGAGGCGGCGAGACACCGAGGATCAACGGGTACGCATTTGTCGATGACGAAGAACCAGAGCCTTCACGGAACACGTCCAAAACACCACTTCCGGTTATCGACCTTGGTCCAGGTGATGCAACACCAAACCCGTTCCATCTTCAAGAGCAAAGAAAGAAGGAAGCGCTACATCATCGAATGGTGGAGCGGATATCACAGTCCAAAAGAACGTCTGCGAAACTGGGACTGACTGGAAAGGTGGACCGTACACCGGTACCGAAATTCCCGGGTAGTCCCCGGGTTTCAGGCGGTCTGACACCTGCTGCTCAGAGGTTATGGAGTAAGATTGGTAGCTCGGGGGGGAGGACTCCTAGCTCGCCGTTTAGTGGCGAGATTACGAGGACGCCAAGGGCTGCTACACCGAAAGTAAAGACATCGGGCTTGCGGAATTCGACGAAATTGACATCCGAAAGACAGACTCAGGGATAGAATGGATGAGGGGAGCGAGTTTTCTCGGAGCAATATGATACCCAGACGGCATTAGCGTCACATACGGAAGTTTGAGATTAGGTACTTGGACCGAATATGACGGTTGGTAGGCCGTATAGATCGTGTATTGTTTTAAGGACAATCGATCAGCGAGATGCCTGGTACTTAACTAGGCCAATAACAGTCTACGTTGTAGCTCTGCTTTGTATGTAATATTGACAGCCTAGGTGGTCAGCAATGAGTGGACGATAGTAAAAGATCAGAGGAACATGAGGTGGAATGTCAAGAATGGGTAGGGTTACATTACCAGGTTTCCGGGTCGATACCACGCTAGCAGGGGCCCCTGGACCGTTCCTCACCATGCCGAGCCGGGTCCAAAAATTTGCGGCTCGACTTCGGCAGCGCAGGCGTTGTCCCTTCTCGGTTCACTTCACAAGTCACTTTCAGCGCCCATCGTCCGCTATTTCTGGCACCCATCATCCACTGTTACTTTATAATTCTCCATACCCAACTCTCACAAATTACCTCTCTACCTAGCTCCACCGTTCGGATTGGATGAGATAGGATGCGAATGAGAGAAGTGAAACGTATCATCCCATTATAGCCGACTAATACCTCAACTCATCCTTCCTTTCCTTTTTTGTTCTTTTAAACTACGTCATTGGTTCTTGTCACAATTTGTTCACTCAACATGAGGTTCGCCGACTTGCTAGTAGACCTCGCCGCCGTGGCTAGTGCCTCCCGGTCCGTTGCCGGCAAACACGTTGCACTCCGGGCCAGCCAGATCGACAGATACAGTAAGACGAGTAGTATTGTCAGCGTTGCCAAGGATCTTGGGAAGAGCAAGCAACAGCAACAGCAGCAGCAATATTACCAACAGCAGACGACGCCGGAGGTGCAACAGCAGGATGTGGTTCAAAGTCAGAGTCAACAACAACCAGAACAGGGAGTGCGGGTTGAGGAGGTTGTTAAGCTGAAGGAAAAGGTGCCGATTCAACAACAATCCACGCCGGTTGCTGCTCAGCCTGAGTTGCCCCCATCGTCACCACCGGTATCCGAGGCCAAGGTAGTGACTGCCGCTGCACCAGAGTCTCAGCAGTCGTCGACGCCCAAGCCGTTCACCCCTGCGCCATGGGCAGACAGGAAACCCCTTCCTCAGCCTAGTCCCTTCCCCAAGCCACCGAGGATCGGCGTCAAGAGCATAATACCGGGACTGCCAGCGGACCTGGCTGCGTTGAAGGGCGAGGCCGATGTCAATCTCAGCAACATCTTCATGACGAACAAGGGCTCCAAGATCCTGGAGGAGTTGAACAAGGAGCCTACGGTTCCCGCTGTGGAGGTGACCCCTGAGCCGCTTGTCGCCACTGTCCCAAAACCTAATACGGCCGAGGGGGAGGTCAAGGCGGAGAGGGAGGTACAGGTCATTCAGAAACCAGCAGAGGAGCAATTGGCCCAGAAAGCTGCTGCTGTTGAGGAGATCGAGCAGCCCAAGGTGGAGGAAGAAAAGCCAGCTCCGGTTCCGGAAACCCCGGCAAGCACGTCAGCTCCTCCCCCGGCTGCTGCCGTCAAGGCCACACCACTACAAGAACCAAAGACAACCAAGCTCACGCAAGAGGACGCAGACTTGGTTGCTGAGCTCACAGGGTCTTCTCCCCTCCCAGCCTCTACCCGCCACGAACTGCGCGAGTCCAAGGTCCCCGCCTCCCGCATCAGCAGACTCTGGAACTACGGCGGTCTCGCGGCCGGCATGATGGCCGGCGCCATCGGCGAAGGATTCAGCCGGGCCATCGGCGGCGGCAGCTCCGGCTCGGTGATGCTCAGCCCGGGCAACGTCGAGCGACTAGTCTCGCGCCTTTCGCGGATGCGTGGCGCAGCCCTCAAGCTAGGGCAAATGATGTCGATCCAAGACTCCAAGATGCTCCCGCCCACCATCCAGGAGGTCTTCCAGCGTGTGCAGGACCGGGCGGATTACATGCCGGCGTGGCAGCGCGACCGGGTGCTGGTGTCCAACCTGGGCGCCGACTGGCGCTCGCTCTTTGACGAGTTCGAGGAGAAACCCATCGCCGCCGCGTCCATCGGCCAGGTGCACCGCGCCACGCTCAAGTCAAACGGCGCCCGCGTCGCCGTCAAGATCCAGTTCCCCGGCGTTGCAGACTCCATCAACTCGGACCTCGACAACCTTGCCATCCTGCTGGCCGCCACCAATCTCCTGCCCAAGGGGCTGTACCTGAACAAAACCATCGACAACGCGCGCACGGAGCTCGCGTGGGAGTGCGATTATTTGAGAGAAGCCGAGTGCGGCGCCCGCTACAGGGAACTGCTCGCCGCTGGCGGGCAGGAAGACAAAGTCTTCGCCGTCCCGCACATCTACAAGGAGGCCAGCGGCAAGCAGGTGCTGACGATGGAGTGGATGGACGGGGTGGGCGTGACGCGCATCTCCGACTTTACCCAAGAACAAAAAGACTGGATCGGCACGCAGATTCTGCGCCTGTGTCTGCGCGAGATCACCGAGTTCAAGTTCATGCAGACGGATCCCAACTGGACCAACTTTTTGTACAACCCTGTCAAGCAGCGGCTGGAGCTGCTCGATTTCGGCGCCAGCCGCGAGTATCCGGAGGAGTTTATTAGTCTTTACGTCCGTCTTTTGGAAGCCGCTTCGCGCGGTGATCGTGCGGCCGTCAAGAACTTGTCGGAGGAACTGGGATACCTGACCGGTCACGAAAGCAGGGCCATGCTGGAGGCACATATTACTAGTGTCGTCACGCTTGCTGAGCCGTTCTTGCAAAGTGCACCGGAGGTGTATGATTTTAGGGACCAGACGATCACGGAGAGGGTCAAGGCGCAGATCCCCGTCATGATCCATGAGCGGCTGGCGCCGCCGCCTGAGGAGACGTATAGCTTGCATAGGAAGCTTAGCGGGGCTTTCTTGTTGTGTGCGAGGTTGGGGAGTCGGGTTAGGTGTAGGGAGATGTTTGAGAGGGCGTTGGAGAAGACGGAGTATTTTGGGAATGGCGGGGGGAAGAAGTGAGGGAGTAAGGCGATGGGGGGCATGTGTGTATGATATGATATGGTGGATAGATTTTCACAGGCAGGTATAGACGAAACAAAAGAGTTTCTGATTGTCCCATCCATGTAAACGAAATTATCAGCCAAGTGTTCGAGAAAAAAAAAAGGGAGGGGTTTACTCAAACATCTTTACTGCAAGAAGAAGCATAGCCATCACATCACCCGACGACTAAGCTGTACAATAGATGTATGTATATATATGTGTATATTACCATCCATCCCAAACCTTTTGCATGCCCTCTTTTTTTTACCTGTCCTCAGCCGTCCGTCTCGCAAACGGCAACGCCTTCTTCTCCTTGCCCGCAATCTTCTTCCTCTTGCGCTCAATCGCCTTATCGACCTGGCTTTTCTTCATGCTGGCGAACTGCTCCACAAGCAGCTGCTTCTTCTGCTCGCTCTTCTTGAGGTAGAACGGCGTCTTCCCTTGCTTGATGAGCTCCTTCTCCTTCTTCTTGTGCTCGCTCAGCAGCTCGCGCTCCTTGTCCTTCCTGACGCGCGCCTTCTTCTTGCTCTCCATCGACAGCAGCGCCCGCTGCAGCTCCTCCTTCTCGTGCGCGTCCTTGGTCTTCTTGATGGCCATCCGCAGCTGCTTCATCTCGTCCTCCTGGTAGTCGTCCAGGAACGAGTAGGCCTTGCGCGCCTTGATCTCGTCCACCACCGCCTTGCTGCCGCCCGAGATGCTGCCGCCGAGGCCCGGCGGCGCGAAGCGAGGGTCCCGCGCTTTGGGCTTGGCCGGCGCGTCGTTGGTGACGAGGAACTCGCGCCGACGAGAGACGGGCTTTTTGGACGTCATTTCCACGGGCGCGTGCTTGCTGGTGCGGTGGTGCTTCTCGACTTTGGACTTCAGACCCTTTTCGATCTCGGTCTTCCAGTTGGGCTCTTCTTTCTCTTCGTCGTCGTCGGACTCGTCGTCGCCACCCTTACTCCCCTTCTTCTTTTTCTTCAGTGTGCCGAGAGAGGCCTGGGCTTTGGCGAGGGCACCGAATGAGAGCTGGGCGGCATCGATACCGGCGCCGCCGTGCTCTGATGGTGCATCGGACTCCTATTGTGCATGTTAGCCATATTTTTGATTCTATAAGGTTTTTTTTTTTTCACTTTTCTTTTCCCTTACATCATCACTGCCCTCCTCAACCTCTTCATCCTCCTCCTCCTCGGTGTCGCTGCCTGTGTGGAAACCGCCACCTTCTTCCTCGCTAGGGGCCTCATCTGAGCTTCCCTCCTCCACATCTGAGTCGGGCTCAGCTTCAAATCTGGGACGAACACGTCTGTTGAGCTTAGCACCCAGAGTTGGGGGAGCTTTCCGCTTAACCGCAGGCATTCTGTGATCTTTTTGTGTGTCGAAATTTCGTCCTTTGTAAGTTTTGTCTTTTCTGTTCTAGCGGTGACAGCTTCTTCCGTTTCTGGTTTTGATTTAATGTAGATAGTTCGACCGCACGGACAACGGCGGATGAGTAAGAGGTGGTGTATGAGTGAAGTCAGAGATGGATATGTGTGATTGGTTTAGTCGAATTGGCGTTGAAAGTTCTGCCGCCTGCAAAGTGAAGTTCCCAAGCCCCCGCTTTTATTGTCCGCGCACGACACGTGATTGGTTAAAAATTCGACCGAAGCATTTCACCCTTCCCCTGAAAAAGCATGAGGCCGAATGCAGGCATACAACATCACTGCTTAGAAAAAGTGCACCTGCATCTCATTTGAGCCGTTTGGAGGTCGAGTAACACGGCTTTTATTGGATACTGATATTACCGCAAATCATTTCAACAGCTTTGGCCTACCTACAACAAGCAGCTGAACGCGAGACACTCAGGCCGACTCCAAACCATTGGAGCCAAGTGGTCCGTAGCGGCACTTTTTTACACCAGCCTCAAGTCGCCTTTTCATCACAAGAATGATGAGCAGGTTACGAATATTCAACACACCACCAGCTCGCTTCCGTCTCACAAAGGGCTGTCAGCTGTTGCCTGCTACACCATTATCGCTTTTTTACTCGCCTCAGAACAAAATTTTCAACAACGCAACCAAAACTTTCTTGTTCGGCCAACCTTCGCCGACGAGGTGCATCCACACGGCGAAAGAAAATTTGGAGGCGGATAAATTGTGCTCTGAGATTGGCATACAAAATATCGCCGGGAAGGAAACAGCCGCAGTCAGCGAGACATCACCAGGCTGCTCAGAACGATCTCACCAGGCAAAAGGAAGGCAAGGCAGAGTGTCTTCCGTTGGAAAGGCTCACGAAGGGGACAACAAGAAAGGGAACAACACAAAGCAGGCGCAACTTCAAGCACAAACACGACAAACAGTGGACCAAATGAATCCCAATCACTTTGGCTACCAGTCGGGTTACCCGCCGATATACCAGGGGGGGTTTGCTGGACAGCAACAGCAGCAACAATCACAACAACAACAACACCAAAACCAACAACAGTGGTTTCCTCCGCAGCAAGAGCAATATGGAATGGGATATGCGCCGCTCCCAGGTGTCGTGGGCTATGGCTTCGTCCCTCCTGCCTTTGCCCCAGGAATGACCGGCATGCCACATTGGCAACAACCTCCGCCGCCGCCGTTCTATTCGGGAGCAGATGGAAGACGAGGTTTCAATACCAACACCAACACCAACCACACCGCTCAACCTCCTCAGCCTGATTATTATCGCTCCAGGTCGCCCAGAGGCAACTCACGGAGAGGGCAATACAACTACAACAACAGCTACAACAATAACACTGGCCCGGAACCAGACTATTATCGTCCCAGGAGTCCCGTCGGACCCTACTCAGGAGGAGGACGACGATACAACAACAGAAACACTCGCCCGGAATCAGACTCTTATCGCCCCGGACCCTATTCACGAGGAAGACAATACCACAGCGACGCTCGCGGCGCAGAGTATTATCGTCCCCGGAGTCCCGGGCCCTACTCACGAGAGTACAACAACGGGGGACAATACAACGACAATAACAGCAACAGCAACAGCTATACCCAGCATCAACATCAGCAGCACCAGCCGCAATTACCCCCCAAACCGGCCAAGCTCAACAAAAAGGCCAAAGCCCGCGAAGCAGCAGCCGCCCGCGAAGCATTATCCCAGTCCCAAGCTGGCGGCCAACGCCCCAGCATGATGCCCTCCTCTCTTTTCCACCAACAAGGCGACATCCCTCGCGAAGCCAGCGACCCGATCGTCCCGCCCTCGGCCGCCTCAGGCGGCGTTCCCAACCCGAGCAAGGCCTACCTAAGTCGAGCCTCCTCCTCCCCACCCGCTCGCATCGTCGTCCCCAAGGCCGAAGAGGGACTCGAGGAACAAGCGCCGCGTCCAATGCTAGTAGTAATCGACCTAAACGGCACGCTTTTGCACCGCCCAAGCCGCAAGCGCCCCTCCAAGTTTGTCGAGCGCCCGCTTGCTAAGGATTTCCTGCGGTACTGCCTCGAGCACTACCAGGTGGTGATTTGGTCGAGCGCGCGGCCGGTGAACGTCAAGTTGATGTGCAGGCAGCTGTTGACTGCGCAGCAGCTGGAGCAGGTGGTGGCGATCTGGGGCCGGGACAAGTTCGGGCTGACGCCGGCGGACTATAATGCGCGGGTGCAGTGCTACAAGCGGTTGACGATGCTGTGGGCGGATGAGGCTGTGAAGGGGGCGAACCCGTTGGGGGAAGTGTGGGATCAGGGCAATACGGTGCTGATTGATGACAGTGCGGAAAAGGCGAGGAGCGAGCCGTATAACTGCATTACGCTGCCGGAATTTGTGGGGGATTTGAAGGAGAAGCCGGAGGTGCTGCCGAGGGTGCTTGAGTATCTGGATACGCTAGCCCACCAAGAGGATATCAGCAGATATATCCGGGTGAACCCGTTTGACATCAGCGTGGATAGCAGCAAGGCTGTGACTGGAGATGAGGGCGTTGCTCTCGCTTCTCCTCCAGCTGCCGCTCAAGCTGACGGTTCAGGGTAGAGAATCAGGAATCAGGACAGGAGTTGTCAGTTGGACATGATAATACCCGATAGACTTGTTACAGCGGTTACACAGCTATAGCATGTGGATAGTTTTCAAAAGGAATGAGCATGGTTCACTGCACTTCGCTTTGCATTGCACGAAAGGAATAAATAGCAATTGGCCATGAAAAACAACTTTTATCGGGGGATTTCAACAAGGTACTAGCATCTACTGCAGACTCATTCATCGGCGACGACTATCCATCAGCGAGCGATACACATGAGCTCATGAGGAAAGGGGCAAAAATGGCTTGTCCATAAAAACCCATCAATATTTGTTCATCAAGTCATCATAAAATCCCGTAGTCTAGTAAACTCCCGTTGGTATAGCCTCCTTCCTTAAATTAATTTGTTCGTGGTATCGTTTATTTGAAGACCTTGCCGGAGGCGTGGGGGTACTCCTTGCCGTTGACAAGGGCAGGCTTGTCCCAGGACCACTCAGCCTCGACAAAAGCGCGATCCTCAGGGTTCTGGGGGTCGAGCTTGGTGAACTCGTAGCTCTCATAATCGGGAGCGACGTCGAAGACGGGCTTCCAGTCATCGCCACGGATGACGAAGGCGCCCTGGATGACGGAGTCGTTGTTGGTGCCGTAGACGGAGGCGCAGCCGAAGAGGTACTTGCGAGAAGCCTCGAGACGGTTGTTGAAGCCACCGATGAGGTTGTTGGACATGAAAGTCATGGTGAGCTCATCGTTGTACTTGTAGCCGACCTTCCAGATCGAGTACTCAGTGAAGGGAACGTTCTCCCAGAACCACTTGAGGGCATCGGGGGTGTCGATGTTGGAGTACTGACGCTTCCACTCATCGAGGGGGAAAGAAGCGCGGGGAAGAGCCTCAAGGGGGTGCTTGGGCTTGGGGGCCTCCTCCTCAGCGGCAGCGGCAGCGGCGGGGGCGGCAGCGGGCTTGGGAGCCTCAGCCTTCTTGGGGGCGACGTTGGTCAACTTGGGGGTGTCAAGGAGAGCGAAGGGAGCGGCAACGGCGGAGTAGATAGGCTGGTTGTAGACAGTCTCGTACCAACGGGTGACGTTGGGGAACTCGGCGCGCCAGGCCTTGTCGAAGAAGAACTCGAAGCCGCGGGCAACGATGCCAGTGGCGAAGAGATCGGCAAGGGTGATGCGCTCGCCAACAAGGAAGGTGTTGTTCTTGAGGTGGGCCTCAGCAACAGAGATGGCCTTGAGGGCAGCCGCCTGAGCGTCCTCAACAGCCTTCTTGTTGTAGGGGACCTTGCCAAGGAGAGGGCGGTACCAGGCACCGAGGTGGGGGAGGACCTCCGAGTTGAAGAAAGAGAGCCACTTCAGGATAGAGGCATAGCTGGGAAACGGGTTAGCAACTGGTCTTGTAGGAGAAAAGGTGGTTGATAGTCAACTTACTCCTGCTTGGTCTTGCCGAGGAGAGTGGTCTTCTCGTTCTGGGAAGCAACTGTTGTCCGTTAGCCATGACTGTCCAAGTAAGTTGCGTGGCAATTGAAAGAGGACAAAGAGTGAGTTCGACAATCAGAAGTTAGAACCAAGTCAACACCGTATTTCAGATAGGGATAACTGTTTGAAAAATGTCTCGGTCATCAGGTCGAAGGGGGGAAGGGGTTGTTGTGCGCTACCACATCACGAGAGGATATCTGGCGCAATGTGTGTGCGTGTTTCAAAGTGCGGGGCAGGCAGCGTAGGCAGTCTTTGCTTGACGCCCAACATATCTTGTCAATAAACGTACCATAGATGGCGATGGCAATGCACTCGTAGAGAGTGTAGCCGTCGGCGCCAACAAAGGTGGGGACCTTGGCGAGAGGGTTGACCTTCTTGTAGTCCTCGTTGGCAGCCTCGAGGTCGACGTTGACAACCTCAATGTCGAGGTTGTTGGCCTTCGCGACGGCCAAGATGGCCGTGGAGCGGGGGTTCGCCTGTTGAGCAGAATCTGTTAGAATGTCGGCGCTCGTCCGCAGGCGCCCGCCGTGTCAAGACGAGCGCCGCAATCTATTAGTTCTGCTCATCTTACCTCGTAGGTGTAAAGCTTTCCGAAAGCCATCTTTGATAATTGATCAATGATGAGGGAAAGATGGGTTTGGGGGAAGAGGAGGGGTGACGGAGAAGCAAATAAAAGGGTTCTGTGCGATGGGAGGAAGACACAACAGAGGAAATTTTATCTGTGGTGGGGCATGCGGCCAGTGGCGGGGAAATTGGCTGCTCAGCCTGCAGTGCATCCCGTTCTGGCAGCTGCGTTGCTTCCCCTCACGTCAGAGAACCTCTCAGCGCTGGAACTCGACAGAATGCATGAGAGCTCACTAACCGCCCGCCGGCCCGTTGGCGGCTGTGGAAGACTGATTACTTTCGGCCAGTGATTCACAATTCCGCTGTCTGTGCTTTCCGTTCCCTAGTGCCAGGCTTTGTTGGTTGCCATGGTGTCCGGCTTCCAGGGGAAAAGGTGCCGCTTGATTGCCGGGCACGTTTTCTTATCTGCCTGCCGGGTGGATCTGAATGGTCCCCTGCATCCGTAGTGTACACCTGCAGGAGTCGCGTGGAGGGGAAGGTGAGGTGAGGTGAGTGCTTGACTGCTGCAGTGGGAAGCATGGGTGGTCCGAGCTCCCACTTCCCGGTTGCCGGTGTGGAAAAATCCTCTTGCGAATTGTTCCGCCGCGGGACGGCCCACGACGCGCGCAGACGGGACCCGGAGTCCGGACCTGATTGACCAACTGCCCGCACTGGAACCTGCCCTCGTCTCCCGACAGCCCCCAGATACCCATCGGCGAGCCGACCGCACCTCGACCCTCCCGATCCCACTCCTTTCCCGAACCAGTAGCCCCCGGGGCCCGATAATGTACGAGAGGTGAACAGCCGCTTGAATGATGGCATCTCTTAGACACAGCATTACCAACGCTCTTCGGAGCTCCCGCCAGGCCTGCTCCAAGTCGGCGCAATGGCAGCAGTCGCTTGACCAGCAATTCGGCGCTTTGCGCATCAGCGGCTCGAGGTCGCTGTCCACCTTCACCAACGAATCCAACCCGAATGTAGATGGCCAATTCGTCGCCGCCCCAGCGCTCAGCAGCGACTACTTCAGACTCCATCCCCATGCCCGTGCCGTCCCCATTTCGCCCTCGTACTTCACCCGAACGCCCCGGTTCTACGACAATTACCTCTCCCTAGAAAGGCTCATGGAGGAGTACGAAGACCTTCCTGTCATTCCCGCGGCCGCCGTCGAGCGCGTGGCCTGGAAGACGCTCGACGACATCAGGCAGGAGCTCGGCGAGCAGGTCAAGGCGTCCGAGTTCGCAAGGTGTCTAACCCTCATCAAGCGGCTCAACTCGATCCACCCCGACCTCAAGCCACAAGAGATCAAGGACGTGCTTGACAGCTTCAAGCGCAACGTGCAACCCTACACAAACGTCGCCAAGCCGATCCCGATCGACCAGTTTGGCCGCGCCTGCGGCGTCGGCAGGAGAAAGGCCTCGAGTGCTCGGGCGTACGTGGTGGAGGGTACCGGCGAGGTTCTGGTCAACGGCAAGACCCTGGCCGACTACTTTGGGCGGGTTCACGATCGCGAGAGCGCCGTCTGGGCTCTGCGCGCGACAAAGCGCATCGACAAGTACAACGTCTGGGTCAAGGTGGAGGGTGGTGGCACCACGGGTCAGGCAGAGGCCATTACGCTGGCGATCGCCAAGGCGCTGCTGGCTCATGAGCCTGCTCTGAAGCCGGCATTAAGAAGGGGTAAGCTTCGCACCACTACACCACACCACACGTCTTCTTGGCTTTCTGTTATGATTATGCCTCGCCATACGGGCTGCTATTTTCGCGGTATGGCGGTAGGTAGGGATATGATACCTTTGCTAACGAGTTTCCCTCTTTTTTTCTCTTGCTATAGCCGGATGTGTCACACGCGACCCGAGAAAGGTTGAAAGAAAGAAGCACGGCCATCTCAAGGCCAGAAAGATGCCTACCTGGGTCAAGAGATAGTCGCCCTATCCCCTGCTACTACTACTACGTTTTTGTGTGTGGTATCATTGGGTGGGTGTGTTATGTGTTGGAGGCATTATGGAGACCATTCATGTTGCCTCACACTTTTCGGTTTTTGCATGAACGACCGGTCAAATGAAGCGATGCTTTTTTCCCTCGCCAGCGCAGCAGCGTCCAAGCTCATTTTCCTTTCTGGGAAGCATATATTCCCTCATGCTGCGTACTCTATATGTGGGATATGCGTGTGAGAGTCCGTTGTCTCGTCTCGCTTGTGGTCTCGCTTGGGCCTACCAAGTTCAGCACAGGTCGGTTCCAGGCAACCAAGAACGTGTGTACTTGTACTTCAGTTGGGTCTTGGGGTCAACAGACCGTGTCTGTCTGGGGAGGGCCGACACGACTTTGTTGTGTGTGTGTATAATACAGCAGTTTATGTGTGTGCCGGGGTAGGGGGTGGAAGGGGTGGAAGGGGGTTATTTTTGCTATGAAAAAAGGTATGCAAACCGAATCAACGCCCGGCCTTTTCAACCGGCTTCACTGCGACTTTGACATGGTTTTTTTTCTCGTTTGTGATGGGTTCACTGATTCGTACGACGAAACAAGGCATGAACCATCCGGGGGGTTACATCCAATGTTTAAGAGAGAGCGTGGTTACCTCCCATCTCTCACAGATCATTAGGCGGAAACGACGACATGATTGCAGGGCATGGACGTGTTGGTTAACCGCGCGCCGTCAGAACCACGTTTTTCTGAACTCCAGATTTCCGTTCCCGTGGGCGGCAGAGTGCAATCTGTGAGGCGTTCTCGGCCGGGGAGGACCCTGGGGAAGTGTAAGGATCCTACGAGATGGTGTATGATCACCGTGGCATGTATTATCGTTGTCAAAAATCCCACAAATTTCGATGTTTTGGTCCGCAATGAGGTCGAAATAGTCAGAAGGTCCAAACCGGTGCTCATTTCCGCCTCCAGATATAAAATGACCTGGCATCATATGGTCGAGAGTATGCTCCTTTAGCCCGTATTATCATGGCAAAATGACCCAAGCAGTGCATGTGATTGATGCTGATGAGTCTTGGGGAAGTTCCGTCTGCTCTTTCGGACTTGCTCGTCCAATGTTCCAAAGACTGCGGTCCCGTTTCATCTGGAGTTGGGTGTCTCTGGGCGCTACTCGAAGGTGTTGATACATGATGGTGGTTATTAAGGGGCAGCCCAATATTCCTGCAATGTTACGGGAGAGGTCGAGGATGAAGTCGTCGTCGAACTCAACGACCGGTCCGCACAGACCCTTGGCTGTACGTACATAGTCAAGTTTATCGGGTGGGTTTTCCCAGAGACGAACAGGCTTCTAGAAGCTGTTTCGAAGTTCAGTTGGATGTGATATTTGATGAACTATGGTTTTATCCAATGACCTGTTTTGTGTGATTTGGTTTTATTCAATGGGTAACTGCCCGTCTTTGAGCATACAACCAAAGAGTTGCTCTTTCCTCTTCGTTAATGCGACATTCAGGATCGCACTTTAGCGTGTTTGATGAAGGTTGTAGAGAGGGAAGGAACAACGCATGATCTGCCTTGTGTCATTCAAATCATGCGAGTGTGATCGCTTGAAAATACTTTGAAAAGGCAAAATCAAAACAATAATACGAGCAAGTGGATTTTGTTCAAGATGGCGTAAAAAATAATGGCGTAAAAATAATGGCGTAAAAAATAATAGCGTGAAAAATAATGGCGTAAAAAATAATGGCATAAAAAATAATGGCATAAAAAATAATGGCATAAAACATAATGGCATTTCGATGGAGTGAGTAAGCATCGTTCGAGCAGATACAGTAGCTAGCTACTGGTGCCAACGGTACGAGCCATCATCTTGTGGGCGGAAACGTGATGGCTCGATTGCGACAGGTCATACCTAACCACGCGAACTATGGAGCCAGTTGATATCAGATGGAGGAAACAGCATGATTATCAATGGAATTGACTCATGAAGTGGAAAACATGGAATTTGGTGATGCCGTTTCGTGGAGGTTATTGGCGAAAACAAATGCGGGCACTATCCGGATTTTCCCAACGGCTACGGAGTTTAGACGAGTTTGTCGTCGGTTTCAGCTGGTCATGGTTTGGAATTGGGCCGTTCTATCCAAGGATCGACAAAGGCGTTCGTACTTGGTACAGTAAGCACAATTCGATCGGTATTTCGTTTGCCGTGCCCGTGAATCCACAAATTCGAATCGGTAATCAGCAAAATCGACTCTCCAAAGTTCGGTTTGAGCTGTCGAGTAGTTGTCCACCGGAGATTCCCCCGAGTGAGTCTGGCAAAGACAAGTGAGATTCTGAGACTCGCTTAACTTTCTCCGAAGAGTTGCAACCCAAGATCTGCGCAATCAGTTGTATCTTGAACATTGGGCCGTTATTTAAGCAGGCGTTGGCATGCCAGCAACGCAAGCTGCAAGCCGGATATGTAGGCAATTGGAGTTTAGGACCGAGACTTAGATAGAGCAGTCAGCTGGGGTCGTGATAGGAATTCGACCGCATTGAGCGCATGACCGTAGCGCATGGGCGAGAGGTAACCAAGTCCACTGTCATCCACAGAGGCAAAAGGCCAGGCATTGCGAGTCCACCGACAACGAAGTGGAAGAATGGCATCTCCGGTAACCACGGAAACATAGATCAAAGCGAAGTCGGAGCCAAACACAACATCACGACCAGCGGAGGAGACCCGGGGTCGCCAGATCGGATGGCTTCTGACAGGACTCAGCGGTGGCGATCGAGTCGACCATGAACTCGGGCGGCGATGTAGTGTACGCCGAAGACATTGGTCGGTAATTATAGAGGTGTATGTCTGTGAACATGACCAGCCAATGGGTCGGATCCCACATGAACTCAAAGCTGTGCGCCAGAGCTTCGTTTCTCAACGGCCGAACCTGACCGGCCCCTTAAATCTCTTAGCATGCACCCAAGACACAACGAAGCCGATTGCACAGCAGAAAAAGGTTGAATTGCAGGCCTGTTGCAGCATGTACGCGTGGACGACTAAGCAACGAGAAAAGGACCGGTAGATGGGTTTCTGAAAGACAATTGAAAGATGCAGAACTTTGATGTCCGTGTCATTGACTGCCGATTCGAGGTATCCATGCCATGGCATACCGGAAATCTCTTGGTGAATCCGTCTGATGAGGCACGAAAGGGAACTGGAAGAATCGAAGGAAAAATTAAAAAAAAAAAAAAAAAAAAGTAAACTCGCTCGGCTTTCGAAGCTTCCAGCCAATCATATTGCAAAGATGGCCCTTGGGATCGTGTCACGACTTTGGCGTGTACAGTACACGGGTCCGTACGAGAACGAGGAAGGAAGTACCGGTACCGTTGTCCGGCTAATCCATGGGCCCAGCGCCTCAACCCCGCCGCCATGTGCGCAAGGTCGATGGAGCACGCAAAGCTCAGCTAGCATCGAGGTCAGTACCGGTACGAGCTATCCTCGGTTAGTTGTCCTGGAAACGGCCCCAGACGGTCCCAAGGAAAACGACGGGCACCGCGTCTGATTTGCCCTTGTGTCGAATTCTGGAGCCATCGAACGAAGAGCCTTGCCAATACGACTCCAAAACAACGCAAAAGACGACGCAACCCACCACACGCCCCGACAGGGATTTACCTCGCAGCAGTCCGGCAGAGCTGGGCCTCCGTTTGACGACATCCTTCGACGCCAGTGGACGCCGAGCAGACGCCCCCCCCTAGCTCGCGATGCTCTTAACTCGACGACATGGATGCCCCATCCTCACGCGCAGTCCCTTCATCATAGCAGATACAACAGTGGTACAACCAGCATGCAGCAAGCGCGGTACCGGTACCTCTGCCTACCTCTCTCTCCAAGGTACCTGCCTCTCTGGTGCCCCCGATACACCCAAAGCCGCCCACCGCTGTCCACCATCGGTCGTCCTCCACCGCCATAGTGGAGGTTCCAGGCCGCCGGAAGCATTTTCCACGCCAAGTCATCATGGCCCATCATCTGTACTGCCGTTGCGTTGGAACGCCGCCATCGTCTATGCCGCCGCCGCGGCGCCGCTGCTGCTGCTGCTGCTGCAGGTCAAGCATGCCTGGCAGCAAAGTTCGTCGTGGAACAAATTTTCCTATCCAAACGTTCGGTCGGTGGAGTTGGTGGCTACCGAGCGAGCGGGATCTGGGCGAGTCTGGATCGAAGGGTCGTTACCACAGAATCGGCTGTTGGTGGGAGGAGAAGTCAGACTCGGAAGCACCGTGGGCTGGAGTATTGGAATGACAGAATGACCATCACTGTCGACCCCGTGAAATCGATATTGGTCCATATTTCCAGTTACCGCCGCCGCCGCCGCCGCCGCCGCCGCCGCAAGCTCCTTGGTTACTCCTGTGTTCCTGCTGCCTCGGCGAGTGCCGGGCGGTTGTCGACCAGCTGGAACCGAATCGGAAGCCCCTTTGGTCTTGTCCTCCCACTTCCCCTTGGAGTTGCGTGGATGGCCAATAATGAGGCCCGGATGGCATCGACCTTTCACCCGGAGCCAGTGGGCTGTTTCTGATTCGCGACCCTTGTCAGTCCGAAAAGAATTGCCTTTTCAGATCAGTGGCGGCTGGCACTGAAACATACCCTTTCCCTCTGGTCCCAACTTGCGGCCCCGGGAACCTGTAGCATGACGCTGAACCAAGCATGGCCGACAAGGTACCAAGGGACATGATGAGATTGTCTCAAAAGATTCAAACAGAGGGCGGAGTTTTGTGGGAGCGAACATTGACGAAGCACAAGCCCCCCGCGTACCTGCACACGAGCTCGCGTCACCAGCCCGACCTCACTGGCCGCAGAGCGATAGGCAGGCAGTGGCAGTCATCGCCTGCAAGGCGTTACGCAAGGAAATGCATGGTGCTGGAGGTGTTCGTTCGTTAGTTCACGCTATGCATTGCTAGTGTACCTGGGGATCAGGTCCTCCATACCTGGCTGTACCTCCGTCTGTCCGGGCACAACCTTGAAGCAACGACAATGACGGCGGATAGCGGACAACGGACACCACAACACGGAGCCAGGTCGCCGAACCAAAAACCAATTGGCAGGACGATGGTCATCTACGAACGAACCAAGTCGAGCCAAACGGCTCGAACCGCTCAAGGGTGATCAGTTCGTTTGATCATTACATGGCAATACGCAGCATCGGGAAGCTGGGACGGGATGGCCGGGTAACAAAGGTTTCAGGGAACGGCATGCGAATCACAGAGTACCCTACAGGTACAAGTGAACGTGTAGGTTCCCTGTCTTGCCTGGATCCCTTTTCTTGTCCTGAAGCTTGTCAGTGGCTTGGAATAGCTCGCTGACAGAATGGTTCGTCTGGTTAATTCCCATCAAAGTGACAGCTGCCATGCACCAAATTCCACACCACGACCCTACCTACCTTACATTACATCTTAACTAGCATACTAGGCAGGGACATGTATGGACGGATGCAATTTTCTGGTACTGCAACCACAGCATTGCAGTGGTTGTCCGGGATGTCGATTACTTGGCTCTGTTTATGCTAAGCACAAACTGGGTCAGACAGACAGGACACGACACAGGGCATCCATGGTTCAGATCAGCGATCGACTTCCCCTTCCTGCCCTGTGGCTCTACCTGCTACCGGACTGGTTCCTGCCGTTCGAACAGTATTCCACGCTGTCTCCTTCCGAATCTGGCACTGACACGCAGAGCTTCCCGTTGGGCAGGTGCATTGCAGGCATTAACAGACACTGCGTACTTGCCATGTACCTCAAACGGACCTGCCTAATATCAGTGTCAACTGGACGTGAATTTTTCTTCTCTTCAACTGGCATCAGACAAGCTTCGACCTTTGCTTCTTGGACTCTACTTACACTATTGCACATTATTGTCTTGATTTGATCTGATATCAATGTTTCTTACACCGGGTTAACCGTACACGTACAGTCGTCTATAGGCTGCGTGCTAGGTCTTAGGTGTCATCCCTGATACCAGTTTCTTCATCTCGCGCTAGAGGTACCATACCCGATACGGCTCTCCCTCAGCTCGAATGTCTTCCCCTAGGCTCGCCGGCCTACCCAATCACGTACAACATCCTTACCTCTGGCGGTACACCAAGGCCAGCAATTCATCCCACCGGTTCCACCGGGCCCTTGCACATTCAACATCATCTGTCATTTTATTTTCCAAATCCATACCAAGCCCGGCTTCCACTGCCCTCCGAAGATAGGACACCGCCTGAAGGTGACATTTTTTCGGACGACGTCAACTGTGTGGCAGCCCCCCTTACCTCACCATTTTGACACCCGATACTCAAGGAAATCTCCGAGCCGTCAAGTGTCGTAGAAAAGAAAACGGCAGCCGAGGAGATAAAGGAAAGGAAAAAGAAACGATACCGAGAGCAACGGAAGCGGGTTTCCGCAACCCACCTGCCCTAGGCCCAGATACAGCACAACACCGACAGCATCAATTTTGGATAGAAACTGTCAGCAGTGTTGGTGTTAAACGGAACACACAGTGGCTCTGGTTGACTTTCTCGGTCATCACTTTGACACTTGTGTGTGTGTGAAATAAAAACCAAAATGAGATAGGAGCTGAGAAGAGAATGCGGCAGTCGAGTCACAGTCCAGCATCGAGCTTCTCTCTAAGCAACATTACCACCGGCGTCCTCTTGGTACCAGCGACATCATCCTTTGGCATTACTCCTCGGTTGAGAGATTATCAGTCGGAAGTGTAGATTGGCCTTGCTGGGGTTTTCCTTTTTCCTCTCCGCGTCTTCGCCGTCATCGTCACAAGGCCATCGACGGCGTCGATATCAGGTATCCAAGTGGCCCTGTGTGGTCGAGCATGGGTGGAAATTGAAGGAATCAGCTCGACGGCTAATACCCTCACGACTAATAATACGCGATTACGTTCAGCGGCACCGCTGGGCATCCACAAAGGCCTCGACGCACCCCAGCAAAAGCGGAAGACCCCCAGCACACCCATCGCGACGTCACGTCCCCAGACCAGCAGACCAGGCCCCAGGGCTACGTACCCTTCTCCTCGTAGACGGTCGGAGCTCGTCGAACGCCACGTCCCATCAGCCTGGGTTCAGCCTCCTGTCTTCACAGATCCACAATCACGATTCCCCTGTCGGAGAGTCATCCGGCGCTGGCCGCGAAGGGGTCCTCTTTAAAGCCTCTTTGGGGTTGTTGCAGATCTCCCCGCCCTACCTGAGAAAGCTGGGCCCTACCCAGGCCCTACCTGGGGTTGCAGCCGTCTCCCGACATCACACTACAGTATTTTACCTTACTTCCGTCTACCGACACACTCTCTTTCCCGTATGTCTTAGCCAAGAGCCGAACATCCACCTCTGGCACAGACACCCCCAGGTACGTAGCCCGGCCACCGACCATCAAAGCGCTCGATTGGGGTGGAGCTTTTATCACTTTCCTGCTTCTTATCCTCTTCACTCACTCACCACGACTAATAAGAAATTTCTTTGCCTTGCCTGTAGCCAGTCCGTATATCAATCTCGGCCATCACCCTCAGGACACCGTCAATCTGTCCTCAGTCAACCAACCTCAACTGTTCTGACTTTGGCACAGTTTTCTGTCACCCAGGCGGCAGTCTCAAGAGACATCTTTGTCTCTCAAGAGCCTGCGTTCGAATTTTTTCACCCGACCAGGCCGCAAATCAGCTCCGGCCGTGCCGTGCTTCAACCGTCAAAGCTGTCAAAACAAAGTTGTGCTCGGTCTTTTCGTATCGAGTCCCACTTCCCCAACCTCGCTCAAGCCGTCTCACCGTTGCCGCCGGTGGTTAAGCTACTTAGCGTCTCGTACGAGACTTAGCAAGACCTAACCCACGCTCGGCGCGCTGCCGCAGTCAACGAGAGCCCTGCTTCCGCCGGCTCCTACCATTCTGGGACGGTCGAGAAGCACGTTCTGTCACGGTCCAGGCCCGACCGCTTCACAAACGTCCGTTTGGCCCTTACCACCTGTACCGTAACCGGGCTAACATAGAGGCCAAGGTCTCAGCTCTCAGCGAGGCAGGTGTACGGGATCACCCTGCAGCCCGCCTGCTCTTTTCGACACGGTCTTTGAGAACTGTGGTGCGCCAGGTTGATCGCAGAAAAAGGCGTGGCCAACGCCTTCGACATCAAGGCATCTGGGATCTTCCTAGTTGATCTCTGGCTCAACGGACAAGTCACCCACTTTGCCCACTCTTCTCACCATCACTGTTCACAAGCCTATTCGTCAAGAACTCTTCGTGACCGAATTCGCCATCCCCACTTTCGGAGCGCAGAGTTCACACGCGTTCCTTAGCGCTATCTTGAGTCTTTCCTGCGGGAGGTGCCACTCGCCGAATACCATATTCAACAGCGAAATCCTCTTTTCAAGCCTTTTTTTTTTCGCATCTGCCATTGTCTTTGAGCAAAGGTTACTCGGCCATTCAAAGAACGCAGCGCGATTAAAAGACGCTGCTATCGAGACTGCCCCCACGGCCAACCTCGGGCTGACCTTCCGGTAGCACAAGAAACTCGTGTCAGAGGGTTTTAGATCCTGTTACATCCCCCCGACACCTCCGGAGCCACTTTCTATTGGCCTCCGAGCGATCGCAAAAATTGTTGCGCCTGGTAATTTTCGGTCCGCTTCAACAAGCCAACTCGAAAACCAAGCTTGACCTTTGGCGACGAAGCCCTATCGAAGCTGATTGTTGTGTGGCCGAAGCGCCGACCACCTCGCCTTTTCCTTAGATCGGTCCAGCTCCACTCTCAGCTGGACACCCGGCGAACACTCCGTCCCAAGTGCTAGATCGAACTCCACGAGCTTTCCGCATCATGGAGGACAATAGGGGCCAGAGGAGACAGAATGAACCGCCCATTCACGGCGCGTCCAACCCGCGATACCACCAATCGCTGCATGACTCGACGCAGCAGCGACGGTCTTTTGCTGGCGCGCAGGGGGATAGATACCGGACTACACCTCTCACCTCTTCGCCATCAGGAGCGGCCAGAGGAATGAGTGGTTCGGCTGGCTACAGCGGCTATTACCAAGAGCCCTCCGCGGCGGGATTTCCCACAACCGCTATGCCCCAGGGCGCTATGAGTTATCACCACGGACCGTCGGATTATGGCCAGCCGGATACGCGACAAACTCAGGGTTTCGCCAGCACCTACAACCCAAATGCTTTGATGTACAACGTACCCCAAGGCGCCGGGCCGCAGAGCACCACGGTATACGACACAAGCCAGCAGTTCCCTCAACGGCAACCGGCAACACTGCAAATGATGGCAACTGATGTCACTGCCCCGTATTTTTCGAGCGAGCCAACAAACACGGCGGCAGCAACCGCTTTGCAGGCGCAGACAGGGCCTTCCAACGCCCAGGTGTATGGGCAATCCAACATGCCAAGTTACTCGTCTGGTGGGATGACTGGGATGGGAGGTATGAATGCGCAGGCTTCCTCAACCTCCGACGTCAGGATGGAAGACGATTATCCGGCGGGAGGAACCCTGGATCACGCTTACGCGTCTTATCAAACAGCATTGAAGGAGATATTCCAAAACATACAGAACGGTGTGCTGGCCACGGCCAGTGACTCGCTCATTCGTGTCTCGGACTGGCTCTTGTCGCATGTGGCCGACCTAGGTAAGTCGAGGCGCTTTGAGCGTATCCGGATTCGGGCAATTATTGGCATACTAACATGACAATCATGGATAGGACTCACCTCAGACGATCAGAGTTTACACGGTGATAGAATCAAGCTGTGGAACGACTTCAATTACGCTTGGCTGGGTATTCTTCAGCGCCAGAAGGAAATGACAGAATCTGGCCAGCAGCCACAGCGCTCGCAGAGCGTAATCTCGGCAGAAGGATTGAAAAAGATGGGGAAGGAGCTTGTCAGATTGTGCGACTCGATTGAGCGCCATGGTCTCGTTGACTATCAATATGGCGTCTGGGAGGAACAAATCATTGAAAGTAAGTCACCCACCGGCTGAGACATTGAAAAACTGAACAACCTTGCTAATTTGAGGTATAGTCCTGACGGAGTGCCTAAACATCTACGAACCAACGGAGTCATCCGGGGACGATGCCGCCGCCCCCGACTCACAGCGCCGCTGAAGGAAGTCTTATGACTTTTGATTCACGTTCTGTCCAATCCGGTCATTGGAAGGCGAACATTTTGACTCGTCATGGTTCTTTCTTTTTGGAAAGCATTGCTATCTCTTCTGGATATCAGGCGTCACCAATTGTAATGCTGTGTCGGGCTTTCCTTTTTCAAGTGTCTCGTGCTCCAGCGCAAGGAGTTGGGAATTGCTTTTGGTCCCAAGACTCGGAGTTGGGTGGATGTTGTGTGTATAATTGGTGTGGCTTACGTATCAAGGCATGTTTCTCCCCAACTCGGACCGGCGTTCAAAAGAAAAAATATGGGATAGGGTGGTTTCTTGCTTTTGCACTAGATCATTGGAGGTTTTACGGGTTGGGTGATGTGGGCGCATACTACGGTTCCCGCAAGGCGGACCGTGGAGGATCCCTGGGGAAATTATGTCTTATCTTGACTTCTCTTTTCCAGATGGCGATAGACTGACCCATGATTTTCCAGCTCCGCGCTGAGGTTGGATGTACCTGATGTATGATTGGAATAGTTTGGGCAAGAAGGGACGGGGAACCATGTGTGATGGCCTACGACGAATGACGGGGAAGGCTTACATGGTTGAAGGCATGTCTCATCCAGAGAAACCAAAGGGTATGGTCCTTGACACATTCCTCCCATCGGTAGGGTGGATGGATGACAGGAGACACGGCGGTTGAGTGGATGGAGTTATTGGGGAACGCATCACGGGGTTGGGACAAATATGGGAAAGGGCGAGATTAGCTGGACACCGAGTTTCGGGGATCAGGACAACAAGAACACCAACACATACAGCTAGCTCGCCTGGGTTCAACCCCAATTCCCGTTCAGCATCAACGCCGGTCTGCTCTGACATGGCATTCCTCCGAGTAGCTTGTACATAGCTCGAATTTGCGGGCTTGGCGCTATGAGGCGAGATCCCCCGTCGATGATTTATGTATATAAATGCAATGGAGTGTACATTATTTGTTTAATGTTGCATGGGATTAAGACTGGAGTTGGGATTCAACAAGACCCTGCGGCTGATTGGCATCATTTCCCTCTGCAATCACCGATTCACCAACCACAGGGCATTTCTTTTCAAGCTCAAAATTGGCTATACAGCGTTTGTGCCTTGTCTTTCAGCTAGCCAGAGAAGGGCATCTCCCGGTCCCCTCGTGAGTCCGGTGGGAACTCCGCGGGACGGAGAAAGCTTCATTCACGATCGATCAGCACGAGAAAATTTTAGTTCTTACACCCCCCCTGATGCCACGCTCCAATGATGGGGCAGCATGGGTTCAGGGGCTGTGGGTGGGCGGACAAGGGCCTTTAGCTGACCCGGTCTGTTGGGTCGCTGTTAAAAATTCGTCTTTGGTGTAGTGTAGCTGAAGACGGTGTGCACAAGGATAGAACATGTACATTGTTGGCGAACTTGGCACTTGGTGTTTTCACCCTTTCTCGTCAAATTTGCCAGCTCGAAGGTGGTAAACTCACTGCCCGCTGCGAGATAAAAAGAGAGTGGACATGGCGATTAGCACAGTGTAATAAACCCTAGATATTGTATGAGATTTTGCGTTAATTACGGTCCCGTCATTACGTAACAATCCTGGCTCTTAACATGGCAAGTGCTTTGTTGACATCTCCTGCGGAGTCGGTGCGGTGTGGTGTATTCGTTATGGGTGTCATTGCCCGTGGACCGTCTTGCTCCTGCCAAACCTGATGCCGGTGATAGCGGCGTCGGCATTTTCAAGGTACGTTAGCAGCCTCAACACTCCCCTATAAAGAAGCGCTAAAAACAGTTGATTGACTCAGGTTGCAGACCGCAAATCTTCCATGTACAGCTACATGGACGACACAGTTGGCTTGCCACGCGCCCGGGGCCCTAGTCCAGACTAGGTATCCGTCCACTATTTCTGCAAGACATCGCATTCACATGACGCATCACGCTAGAACCCCCCTCCTCTCCGCCCATCCTCTTCCCGACAGGCGGGCGGTCGCATTGGGCATGTCGATGTGCACCAGATAGCCGACGTAACACGATTACACGATCCCCCCCCCCCCCCCCAAAACCTCTCGACCAGCTCCTCGGTTTTCCCACGCAACTGTATCCCTTGAACAATATCACCAGCGCTACAAAAACACCGCTACGAACCATACAATACTCCCCGATGGAAGAAGCATACATACCGGTCATAGTCCTCGATCCCCTCCAACACTCGTTCCGTTACCCAAAGACCGAAACAGAAAGCAGAGTGACTGGAGGACCGGGAGGAAGAGGAAGAGGAGCAGCGCGGTGGCCACAGCAACAACAACGGGCAATGACGACGAAGCTGTGTGCTACCACGAACGGATGGCTGCAGAAAGTAGTTCGGCCCAACCACCCCTACCTACCCAACAGGAGGTTGAATGCCATCACAGAAAACCACCACAGAAAACTACCACACTCCTAATGATGCGGTCGACGGTGGGCAGTACAGGGCGTGTGCAGCTACGGGGTCGCTGGTACACGTATTTTACCAGAACGGAGCCTAGGGGAGCTCGTTTCGTTGGTTGGAATGGGAACTTGGTTCTCAAACCCTGGATCGCTGGATCTTGAGGCGCTACCACGATGGGACCAGACCGGGGGGAAAGATACACGATGCCCAGGGTTACACGTAATTCACCAGTTCGATGGGGCCCCATCGTGATGCTGCAAGGCTGCTCTGCGTACCCACAGAAGGACAACAAAAGGAAGCAAAAGGGCCGGCCGAGATCTCCTATGATCTCCAGCTACCTACTAGCCCGGGCCCCTCTGGCAGATGAAGCGGCTGTTGACACGCACGCCGTCACAGGCTGAAGCGAGATTGGGTCGCATGTACACGTATGGTGCCTACACACACGCCTGGCAAGCCGTCCCTAGGCGGTCTGTCACGGTACATATGCCATCTCTTCCTCGATGTACCGTATTCAGGTGGAGATGGCTGACGCCGCGCAGCAGAGAAAACGGAGCTTCCCAAGTTGAAGGGTCTCATGGAGAATGTCTCCATCCCCCCGGACCGGAGAGGGATCCGTAGGTTGGCCGTCTCGCAGCAATGGGGGACCGCACCCTTGGAAACCTATTTGCCATCCAGGGAGGATAATAGGTGCATCTCCAATCACGATGGATAAAAGAAGCGAGACAGAAAGAAAGCCCTTGCTACCTCTTGGTCCATTTTTGGCACTTCTATACTCACCTCCTGGACCACGGCACTGGAGCACGGTGACAGCCATGTTTAACGCCCTGGGCGTTCTCAAATCGGCGACTCCTACGGTTATATCGGCGACGTATCGCAGCCACCTCGCTCCTGGGGACCCTTTTTTACGGCCGCCTCGGATCTTGAACCGTCACCGAATGACACTCACAACAGCCACCTTGGGAAATTCCAATGGATGAGGGCGGACGCATTTTGACCTATTTCCGGCAACCGGACTTTGACCTGGGACGGCCTTTCACAAATGGCGTGGCCGGCAGGAACCCCAAAATGGGCCCCCGGTCAATCTGATGACCTGGCGTTGGATGAGCCCTTTACCAGGCGGCGTTGAGGCCAAGGATGGAGACAACCAACCAATCAAGCCTCGAGCTCACAACCACGAAGAGGTTGCATAGAAGGAGCCCGAGAAAAGAAAAGAAGGTGCGATAACACGTTGCAGAGTAATCTCACAGAGCAGAGAAATTCCACTACGATGTATGCGCGATATCCGGGGACCTGGACCGGAAGCCGTTCCCCTGCGTCGCAACAGCACCGTAGAACGCCGGACGGGCTCTCGCATTGTTCACTGCATGGCACAAAATACCACACTCGCGTTCTCACTCAATCACGCGCGGAATTTCGTGATCCCACAGTCCGCCTCCTCTTCCCACCCTAACTGGATGCCCATCGGAGGGCCGCTTCCGCTGCAAGAAGCACCTCGTGATCTACGCCGACATCATTCGGTCTTTCCATGATAACATTTGAACGCCCTTGATCACATCAGGCGCTGAAAATCAATGGCCGACACGGAACCTGGCCGCGAGAGAGTGAATCGTCAATCAACCGCTGTCATTAATCAGAAAGAAGGCAGCTCGAACTTTCCTCATTTCCCGCTGCAATCATGACACAACACCACAACGCAGCCACACAAACTAGGTAGGCAGGCACGATCGCGAGCACTTCAGGCAGACTCCCGTCGCCGTCAACGGTGCCTTCGGACAAGCATCGGCGATGGCTTCTTGAATAGGAAGGCACAAGCAACAATACCACCGTCCTGATCTTTGCTCTTGCTGCCTTCCGCTCTTCTCATTGTTCGTCGCTCTTTCCGATACTACATCTCTGAGGGGTAGAGTCGGCCGGCAATGCCAATCTCGGAAGGCAATTTGCTGCTCCCGCTTGGAGCATGGAAAATATCCTTTCTCTAGCACCAAACCTTCACGGACCATCAAGAGCACCTCAGCACTCTGCACTCAAGCTTGGTTGGCTTCATTTGACGTCGGATTTCGGGCGACAGAACAGCAATTCGAGGCTTCAAATCGCTCAGACCGCACGCTTCAGCTACAGTGCCTGCCTCAAAACATCTGCTTTCCACCGGTTAGCTGAGTTTCCGCTCCATCGCCGACTCTCGTGAGGCTGACAGGCAGCTTCTAGACTTCTAGGCTCCCACGCTCGGCGCTGTCACTTGAACGCCGAACTGCACCTATTGAACGCCGGGCTAGCTCGGACTATCCAAGACAAGTTCCAGACCACGGCGAGCCTAACGATTCTCATTGGCAATTTCCATCATTCACTGATACTCGCAGTCGACTGAATCACAGCCGTGCTGATCAAACACCTAACCCTTCTGGACAAAACAAGCGCGGGTGGCTGACGGATGAACTGCGTAGATCTGCGATCCAATCCCCGGATCCGGCAGTCGGCCCGTGGTCCCAAGATTCCGCCAACCGGTTCATCAAGACTGCATACACCCGCCGGCCTGGCCTGGACTTTACCCGCAGGCAGTCAGTACTTGCACAAGATGAACACGAGTGCTTGGACGCGGAGAGAATGTGCGCTTCTTGGCGATTCTACAGTGACTACGACGGCAAAGGCAACTTGTACAGGTACATATACACAAGTCGAGTGATGCTAAACATTGGAGCTGAAAATGAATTGCTTCTGTTCTCAAGCTGAGACAGAAAAAGCAACGCAAAGTGAGGCTCTCCTAGGGGTTATCATATTCATTCAACTGCATGATTCTCCCTGGCACAAACGTATCCCTCGGCTACTCCCACATGCCGGTTTAATGGTTCAGGTTCCTGGCTGTGCTTTTCACATCCGCTGAGGTGGTGAGTGGTTGAGAGGCATTCTTGGCAAGCGGACTTATCGCACTTTACTATTCCATTCAGAGGCATCCAGTTCATTGACTTCCCGATGTCCAATGATATCGGGTTACCTCATTCAGTTTCATATTTCCCATCTCAGCTTGTATCAACCCCTACCCTTGACTGTCACCCTCCTTTACGGTATGCTAATGCATGAGCATCGGTCACCAAGATCGTGTTTGCCCAGGATCTGGCTTGTGAGAGAGTGACACTATTGACCTGGAAGTACGTTACCTTCTACGAGCGGAAGGTCTATCGCTCGGTTCGGGGATGTATCGCCGAAGATACATTGAGACGTATTCCAGTGTCGAGGGTTCCCAAGGAACTAAGCACCAATAGCACCTCATGCAAGTGATGGAACACCTCGACCTACGTCAATATTCGGTCCGTATCATCCCAGTGGATGATTGTTTCAAAATGATCATCAGCCGAAAAGCCGCAACCGCTGCGCTGGGACAAGCAGATTAACCTATCAAAGCTCATCACCAGCATCCAAAACATCTTTCCGCAGTTCCGGGGGCCGAGATAAGAGACCGAAAAGCTTGAAAAAGAATGCAGAGGCTGGCTGGGCGAACTGAGATGTCTATCAAAATTCGTGTAAGTGATCAAGATCCTTTCGTCCAGTCACTTTGTCCAATACTTTGCAATACGGGGGCCCAACAGCCCGGTAACATTGGTTGCATCCCGTCTTTTGTTCAACCACGCACCTTCTCAATAAGGCTACCGTGACATCCCATCCCGTCTCTGACTCGTCCGTGCTCATTGTTGGTCGGGCACGGGTGGGGGGTGACTTTAAGGGAGAAGGACGAGACAAGAAAAAGAAACGCGAGAAGTCGACTAAGCGGCACGGCACAACCTTGGCAGCGCGGAGATCATGTACGTACCTGGCAATGTACCCGTCTGGTACCTTTGTGACCCTCCGTTTGTCTCATCATTACATATATACATCGTTACCTTACTTACCACAACCCCTCCGTTACCTAGTGTAGTCCCCGAAGCAATTCCATATCCAAGGCCACGGATCCGACTATCGAAAGGCTAAGGTACCTAGTGTTCGTGACAAAAAGTGACCGATCACCTTCTCCGATGAACTACTATCCACAATCTTCTCTCACCCTTTTTCTTGGTTTGATCGCCATTTCGTCAAATCTCATTCATTCTCAAGGTTCTCATGCTTGTCAGAACGCACGCGTATCTCCACCCCATCCTATCATTCCCATCTTCGCTCGCCATCCCACTCGCGTGCCGCTGTCAGTCTGTCAGTCTATCAGTCTGTCACATTTATATCCACTCAAAAGTCAAAGTGAAAGAGACAACTGAGACATTTTTTGTCCTTTTTTTTCAAGTAAAAAAAATCGCAAAAGCATGTATGTATGTGCATGGGAAAGTGGAAACACAACCGCACCGCTTTGCTGCCCACGCGCCTGTGCCGCCCACTAGCCTACACTACCTGCCAACTTCAAACCCGCCGACATGGTCCCGGGCTCCTGCCAAGATATATGATCGGCGAACTGCAAGGTGCGTGGACTGTGGTCAGGGTGGTCAGGGTTGTGAAGATGTCACACTGATACGGTCATACTACCATACTACCTAGGTAAGTGTAGAGGAGAGGGGACAGGGGATGGATGGGAAGGTGAGAGGTGAGAGGTGAGAGACTGAGAGGAGGGTGTGAGGTGAGAGGAGACCGGTCAGACTTAGGCTGGGAAGACTGGCAAGAATGGGCAACTGTAACCCCAACTGTAACCGTAACGAAACCCATGACTGTTCTGCCTCTGTTAATCGTAGCCAGCGGGCCAGAAATAATCTGAAAATTGAATAGACTAGACTGGTGTAGACTAGGTGTCAAGAGTCAGGCCGTGGCCGTGATCTCCGCATGTATGTATTCAAGTCTGTGCATGAGTAGCCAGCCAGCTGAGTGGACATGGAATGGAATCTTTGAGAAGAGCATACCTAGCGTTGTGTAGTGTATTGAGCCTTTATGATGAAACGTCGGGCGGGGGGTGTGTAGAGGTACGTAACAGTAGACTAGTATTCGGCTCACTCGCAACTCGCAAGTCATTGCCTGTGTGGGGGGTTTGGAGCTTCCCTAGGTACTCACACGACAGAGCGAAATTTAATAATATATAAATATAAATAACCAAATTATCGGTATAAGAAGAATAAGAATTCAAGCCGAGGCACGTACGTCCGATAAAGCGAGAGAGCATATGAGCATGTTTGTTGAATAGATGTAGGTAGGTAGATGTAGGTATAGGTATGCTGAGTGTTGAATTGAGTGTTGAGTTGAGTCGAGTTAATGGTAAGCAAGCAGGCAAGTAGAGATACCTACCATTACCAAAGCTCGACGTGATGTAGTGTAGATTCTTACTTCTTACTTCTTACTTCTTGGCCGGCCGGTTTGTGCATGTCGTTGAGTCAATCCGGTTTCAAGGAAGAGGATTATGGGGCAAGGAGATATAAGTTGGTTGGTTGAGTTGGTATTGGAATGGAATGTGAAGTGGGAAATAGGTAAACTTCACTGATTAGGTATGATTGACTAGAGGTAGGTATCAAAAGTACTAGTTATCAATCCATCAAACTTCCTTGTCGACGTGTACCTGAAAGCGACAATGATGACGTCTGTGATGAGTAATGAATTGCTACCGGCTGGGTGACTGACTGGACTTGCCGATGGCTGAGTGACTGACTGCCCAGCTGACTGGCTGGCTGGACGGCATTATACAAAATATTCATCAGCTAGGTAGTTAAGGGGGAGGCGAGTTCTGAATACAGTAGGTACGAAGGGCAGACGGACAGCCTCCCAGCTACAACGTTCTTATGGAGCTCGCTGTACTCAAACATGAGTGTCAGCTAAAATGCTGGATACATTGGACGGATGGTGTCTCCTGGTCAGTTGATGTGAGTACCAAGCCTGCTGGGTTTTTGATACAAGGTCTTATGGTCTCTCGCTTGTGTATAGGATACTATACCTACCTATATGCTTGTGGTCATGAGGTTATCTACCTAAGGCAACTTGAGGAATATTTGCCAGGTGTCAATCAACCTTGATTTGATTCTTTCGGTGTTGTTTGTATCTGCTGGGTGAAGTTATAAATGTGGCATTACTATATCCGCTCATAGAACCATCAAGGAATTATTGTTGACACATGATTTTTGTAAGATATCTTTGAACCTTTCGATATTCAAGTATTATTTAGTTCTTTAGCAGGTCCCCAGCATGTACCTATCGCTGAGTGGCTTGGCTAAACATGTCCAAGGTTGACAAGCAGACAGTACCGACTCCTGTTCTTCCATAAAGAGGAAGGAGTTAATGGATGACTTCATGATGTTATGATAACTTGGCACTCGAGGAACGTGACTACTGGGCCAAGGACTGTAGATGGTGAGTAAGAATTACATAGTCTAGAGATAGAAAACAATAGGTAGTTAAGTCGTGCAGAGAAAAAGGTCTAGGGTCGAAAGCTATAACACAGTACAGAAAAGTAGCACCGGTTTTGTAGTGTTCACATGGTGTCTGACATTAGTAGCTTCGCGTGTGAAGGGACGACAAACAACATCCTGGATGTTACTTCTTTTGAACTTACTCTGCAAAGAATCATAGTCCGGTGGTTTCTTTTCCGTATGCTTATTTTGCGCTACACCTTGGTCGGTTCTGTGGTGATATACCTACAGTACCCCTGATGAGGATAAAGAAGCTTGGAGCATGGAGGCTAAAGTATTGATCTGAAAAGAAAAAGTAAGAGGTTCAGCAGACATTCACTTGCTTGTGACTCCCAGAGTACTTACTACGTACCTATTACCTACTTTGTTTGAGACGAAAGAAAGAAGTCTAGTGACAAAACAGAAAGAGGTAGGTAGCGAAGAAGACCAAAAAAAGTCCCGAGTCCTTCAGGGAAACTTGTACAGATCAAATCCTCATCCATCGCTTTTACCAGTGAGCTAGTCTAGAGCTGCATTCTATAGCAGGGAAAATATGAGCCATTGGGAAGAGAGGCTTTGAGCCCTGACCAGTATGTCCGCGGGGACAGGTAGCTCCTTCCAGCGGACAGGATCTCTCTCTACAATAGGTGTACTCGGACTATATAATGGAAGCTTCCAGTACAAAACTTTCCAAACAATTCTAGTAGCAGAGGCGGTCTGGCGTGGGTATTTTTGTAGGTCGCAGCTGGTCTGGGATTCAATTCGAGGCTTGGGCGGCTGAGCGTTTTGCGTCTAGGGTGGGATTTATTTCCCTTCAGTCGCCCCTTCCATTGAAATACATACCTTCCGCCCATCAGACGATAGAAGTGGAAAGGGCACTCGGGTGGTCGAACATTCTTCTAGTGCAGCCGGCTACAGACATGTTCGTCATGACCTTGAAAGGTACAACCAGACTACCTATCTATATGTTCGGTATCTGACATTTCATTTCTGACTTCGTCAACTCCGTCATCACCGAGCCCTCGGATCTTGGGAATAGAACCGTCCAAACAGTGAGATTTGCGAGAGTGACAATATACCTTCGCTGTTAGAGTTGCGCGCGATAGCTCAGTATCACAAGTGGCATACGTCTGCAGATGGACTCCGTCGCCCGGTTGATGAAAGCTCTGCAACATTGCCTACCACAGTACCTTGGGTGCGTTTCAATGCTGGGGGTCTGGCTTACGCCTTATAGGCCTGCCACTACTATGTAACACGAAGAGCTTGCCTTTACACTTCGGTGAAGCCAGTTTCGCGGATTTCTACGATGGGTTGAAGCACTCACAAGGTTTATCTGCAACGAAATGAATGTCTTTCTTCTTCACCAATTATCCTCTTTCCATTGTTCTACTTGCCATAGCCAAAGTTGCAGCCCGTAAACACCATGTCGACAAAGATCGAGCCATACGATATCTAAACGCCAGTTACTTCATCCACATGCTGAACAGGACAGTGGACACTCGCATCCCATACTTGAACCTTTCTCGTCAAGGTTTCGATACAGCACTATCTCAGTCCGCTAGGGCCCGTAGTACATACACTCCATCGCCATATGCTCAACAGCTTCCTCCTATTCTGGTCCCTGGTCACCTCATCCCGCAACTTGTGCGTAAAATTAAATCGACTCTGGAAATACGGTACCACTATACATACACTCGGGCCGAGCTGGCAAACTGCGTTTCATTACAAATCCCAACCCCAGTTCTACATGTTCCATCAATGCCACTGGTCTGGTCTTCTTCTTCTCCAGTCTTTGGTACCTTGTGACACTCCGTGAAAATTCAGTGTCCGACACCGGTACTCGGTAGAGGTAGGTAGACAGACACACTGCGGATAAAGGACCTACCTGCCTACCTACCCGGCCAGAACTTACCAGGAAGGACCACTGTTGGTGACTGTGACTCACTTCCGTTGGTATCCATCATCTAGTGTAGTCCTGCAATTTCCATGCCAGAGGAGGGAAGTGTCCCTAGACAGACTGACGACCTCACTCACCCTTTTCTCCCAGCCTTCGCTTCACGCCTCTGCAGCCTCTACCCCTCCCCCTTGCCGTCCTTCACTCGCTTCGCTTCTTCGTGTCTTCGTGCCATGTGTCAAACCGCGAGTATCCCTGATTGGGCAAAGCCTCCGAGATCTCTCCCACCTACACGGCAGACAGACCTCGTAGGTATCGATACTTGTCACTTCTCTCCGTTTTCAACGAAACTGTACCGGTACTTCGCCTATACCATATTACCCATCGTTGCTTGTGACTTGTCACATCCTCCCTCCCTCCCCACCCGTTTGCCGTCCCATCTACTGTGTACACACTCCACATTCCATCTCGTTCCCATCCCCATCCCCATCCCCATCCCCATCCCTGGTACTACAAGTCTGTCTGACTGTTTGTATCGGTACTTGACGGTTATAATTCTTCTTCTCGAAGTGCGGACCACCCGAGCCCACTAGTTAGCCCTCCTCCATCCATCCATGTCCCCAATCGTTGTGTGCTTCCGACCTACTGCGCAGTACATAGCCATGGAGAGTGGATAGTGGATAGGTATGGTAGTGAAACAGGGAAGTGAGTTCCCAACAGAACGGTACTTGTGTTACCCTACGGTCTGTATGTCTGTCAGTCAAGCACACGGTTGCGGACTCTCCATGTCTCTGACCGACCTGCTTCCAACCTGCTTCAAAGAAAGCAAACTCAGACTCGGACTTGGACCGGACCGGACTCGGATCGGAGAGGGGGTGGTGGATGTGGATTTACTCTATCCTACCCTACCATTCATGCCTGTTCGTTCGTTCGTGACCCTGCCCGACAAAGCATGGGCGTGTATCGATCGATCGAGGTTCTTCGAATGAGTGGGTGGGTGGATGGGACAGAACAAAGAGCGCAAGTTGATTGATACCCTGACTGATGAAAGTCTCCGATACTATACCGTACCATCACCCACATACCATGAACCCGAGGGCCGGGGTTCAAGAGTGTGAAGGACGACCGACGACTAGTGTAAGTACGATCCTTGTGGACAGCGGACGTACTGCATCACCGCATCGTCGTCGGCATTGACGCCGCACAGTCAAACAGGCAGTGGATGGAGGCATCTCCGTCCATCCACCATCCTCCCATGTCCCATGCGCGATATACACTACGGACCCAACCAAGTACCGACCGCGCAAAATAACCAACCCCCTTGTCCCTTTCGAATTTTTTTGCCACTCCAACCGACCAACCGACCAACCGAAGTCCGTAGACGGGTACCGGACCAGACCAGGGACCTGGGGGGCTGACTGAAGGTTCCAGGATCGATCGGACATACCAAGGGTGTATTTTGGTATTGTAGTGTAGTGTAGTGTAGAAGCGAAAGGGGAGTGAGTATCTGATAAACCTGAATGGTAGGATCGATCGTTGGTGTGATGGCTGTCGGTTAAGATCCTGTCTAGATCGCTACTGCTATCCATCTAAAGAGTGAGTGGTAAGTAGACTTCATTCACTGATACTGGTCACGCTCACTTACAGACTCGATCGATCGGATCCCACTCACTCAAAGTTAGCTCATAGCGTAGTTGCCGAGGATCGGATGGGAGATGGGATACTCTCTGGGGGAGTCAAAATTGCGCCTTTTTATTAGAGATAAATCCTGTGTGTTATGTCCGATTCGTTCATTTCTTCGTCAAATCCCCCCAGCGCCTCAGTTGACATAAAAGGGGCACGGGGACTTGTATCTCTTCTTTCTCCTTATCTCCTCTTTTCCTCAACATCGTTCTTCGTTCCAGGTAATCCCACCGGTTGGTTTACCTGCTAGTCACCGTTGCTTTATCACACGCCAAGAGATCAATCAAATACGCGGGAAGGGGCAAAAAACATCGAGCACAAAAACTTGAAAGGTATCAAGGTAACAAAACAGCTTTTCGCTTTCGGGGGGCTTCTGAAGCCAAACCGAGACAGGGAAATACTCTAGAATTGATCTGTGGAAAGCGTTGGCTGTTAGCTTTTGGTCTTCCGGATATCAATAGCAAGGGGCCCAACAGAGGCAAGCTTGACCATCAGCCAGTCGGGGGGAAACAAGTCAAGGAGCAGAAACTCACCCAAAGTCATGCTCATGCTGACATCCGTGTTCTCCACCATCTTAGTGAACTCCTCAAAGCTGATCTTGCCGTCCTTGTCGAGATCCGCCTCCATGATGGTCTTGTCGACAATCTGCTGCAGCTGCTGGTCCTTGAGATTGCTGCCCACCATCATCTTCAGCACGATAAAGAGCTCGCCGTTGCTGATGTAGCCGTCACGGTCAATGTCGTACACCTTGAAGGCGAACCGCAGCTTCTGCTCCTTGTTGCCTTTGCTCGAGAAGGCGCTCAGACCAGATACGAATTCTTGAAAGTCAACGTCACCGCCACCGTCTTCGTCGAAGATGGCAATCATTCTGGTGGCCAGAGGGTTCGTCGATATTTGCGGTAGGCTCAAGAACTCTTCGCGCTCAATGGTACCCGAGTTATCCTATTAGACCAAATCCCCGCCGGTTAGCCAAGTTATTCCAACAACCAACACCATGATCTTGACCGCTCCAATTTGTATTCGCTGACTTGCGCCAACGGTTTCTGTGTATATAAGGTAGAAGGACGGAAATGGTTGGTGTAGAACATGCCTTGTCCAACTTCATAAACCTCTTGCGCAAGCGGTCAACCTCTTCCCTGTCGACTGTAGGAAAAAGAAGGTGTGTTAGTAAAGTGATCTTGAACTAGGGCTCAGAAGACAGGCAAAAAGTGCTGATAGAAGGAAAGGAAAGTCGCATATGATGCGCAAATCCTCCATCTCCGCGAAGCTTATCGTAGCGTGAGAGAAGCAATAGCGATAGTAGTGCGTCGTCACCGATGGGAGACCAAGTTCGGGATATCGCGAGGAAAGTGTATATAGCTTCAGACATCATCAAGATGTCGCTGAGCAAAAACGTACAGTTGGATCCCTGGACAATGTTGTCCAGGACGGAGCTGGTGGTGTTGCCCATGGTTGCTGCTTGTGTTGTTGTGTATGCTGGATTCTTTCGGCCGGCGAATATGTGGTATTATTCGATCTAGACGTTGGATGCACGGGGATCGTACAATTTGCGGATGGGTCGTCGTCGACAAGTGTGCTCGTTTTGTTCTGTTTCCTTTCCACCGCTGGCTGTTGTCCCTCCTGATGATAGCAATGTGCGCGTGTGCCCAACGATGTGATGCGATACGATGCGATGCGATGCGATGCTCAAGGCGGTAGATGGCGAATGCGAATGGGTCGTATCGCTAGTCGCTCTTTTGGCAAGTAATTCGGGCGCTGGGTATTGGGTCAACACTTGAGCAGTGAAGGAAATGTTTGAGGGAGGAGGTATTCACCCGTTGGAGGAATTAGGGGTTCGAACTCCGGGTCGATAAGGGTCTGGACAAGGCAGGAATAAGGCTGAGATGGGATGGCAGTGGTGGTGGTTGACAAATGGTCAAGGTCCAGGTAGCTCGGGCTGTCACTAGTGTAGTGTAGCTGCAGTGCACCCATTCACACTCTCCTGGGCACGCTGGGCTGACACCAGTAGAGCAGCCCGCACTCCTCCCACTCGCAGGCGTTTTGGCAGGCGGCCACCTGCACTGGTCTAACTGGATTGTCCCGCAGCCAGGTCCCTCTTTCGGTTTTGGCGGTCATAGACTGGAACTGGAGGCAAAAAGAGAGGCGGGCCGCGGCCTTTGGCTCGGCTGGGCAGGCGGACAGTGGGGGCAGGCACGAGGGACCGATGCGGTGGATGGTGGGGTAAAAAGTGGGGTGCACGGGCCACCTGTCTCCTCTCTTCGCATCAGCCCATTGATTGATTCATTTCAACAGCGCTGCCCCTTTCGACGGTCAAGGTTGATGTCTGTCGGGACTGTTCGCGTGCCTCCTCGTTGAAACCAAACAAAACATTGACCGTTTTGGGGTTTCCTTGAGCGCAATGCATCGCATGTGCCGCTGCACATAGTGTGATTTGCACCTCGGATTCATAGTTCATTTGACTGCGATGCATTGATAATCGTCAACTGCCTCAAAGACTTCATATGGTCACAAGTTGTCGTTGAATGTCCAATGCGATATCAGTGGCATGGTGAAGTGGTCTTTATAAGGTGTATCAAACTTTAATTGATCAAAGTGGTTGTCAGGTTGAGCACGGGGATGGACTCAATTCGAAGAAGCCCATGACGACCAGCAAATGCTTGCTTGCATCGTCATTCCACCGAGAGCCATCTGCTTCTGATAGTAAGAATGAAAACGATCAAAAACGTGTATCAAGATAGAATCGCTGAATCCGCGGCGCTTCTCTGTAAGATTGCACGGTAAGATTGCCCGCCAATCCTTACCTTACATGACGATATTGCTCTTATCGGAGCGGGCTGGCACTGCCTTGGTCTTCCAAGCTTAGCTTCAACCTCAGGCGGTCGAGGTTGGAGTCGTCGCGGGTCGGGTTGTGAGGCGCGCCCGCGCTTCCAACTTTCAAACAGTGCAGTGGCCACGGGCGGTGGTGGTTGACCGGTGCGAGTGGACGCGCAGACCATGGACGGCCCGGGCAGTGGGCACGCTCACGTTCCCTCCCTGAAAAGCCAGCAAAGCCAGCGCGACCAGCAAAACTTCGCCCAAAACCACCCCATTCAACCCCTCCCCCCGCCATTCAGGCTTCGCAAGAGCAGAGCCCAGCCAATCCGCCAAGACCGTGCATTGGCCGTCGAATCCGCCGCCAAAACAGCAAAATCTGCGCCGAAACCTCAACGACACTCCATCGAGGGACCAGATTTTGCCCATCAAAATATCACCCACGACGCGAGTTTTCCATCAAAAAACTCGACGGTTCGATTTCGCATGCAATCCCGCATGAGATAAAAAAAATATCGTCGGGGTTTCCCCAGGCCATTCTGCCGCAATTTCCCACACCTTCACCATGGCGACCCGCAAGGTTCGGTACAAGAAACTGAGTGTCAAAACACCACTTGCGGTGCTCAGAGAGGATCAAATTGAAGCCTCCGAATATGAATCACTCACGTCCGAAAACCAAATAGCCACCGGTGTCGAACAGGCCGAGGAAAATGTGAGTTGAACACCTATGTCCGATTGATCGCGACCGGGGTCACGTGCACGCGCACGTGCCACCCGTTTGCCGCGCCTCCAACATGCCTCCATCACCAAACTCACCTTACCTACCATGCATACACACATTCATGTCACCGGTTGCTGACCTTACCCTTTCCGTCACCAGGAATACCATCTTCAGGCTGTCCTCAAGGGGGCAGGAGTCGCCGCCGACCAGGAGATTCCTGTCCCCCCTCCACAACAGAGTGAATTAGATTACGACCAGTTCTACCCTCAAAAGGTCGCCAAGACATCCACATATATCCGTTTCTCCCAAACGGTAGAAGAATGCATCAGTTGCATGTATGACATGACCGAGGACGATGAGACGTTCCTCAAGTCTTACAACCTGAAACTGACACCGTCCGCTCGTCTCTCCGAAGATGATTTCGAGAGGATCATGGATGTGTATGAGGATATGGCGGCTAGCATCACGCCTTTCTCGGCCATAGACCAGACAGTGCCAACGTATCAGGAGATGTTGCGAGGACTGGAGCCACTAGACAGCACAAAGGTCATGGTCCACGCCAAGCAGATATATGAGTACTGGAGGAAGCGCCGGGAAATCAGCGAGAACAAACCGCTCAACCCTGCACTCAAATTCGAGACACATGCGGAAAGCGACGAGCTTGACCCGTATGTCTGCTTCCGTCGAAGAGAGATCCGTCAAACTCGCAAAACGAGGGCCCGAGATGTCCAGAGTGCAGACAAACTCAAGCGGCTGCGGAAGGAGCTTGAGGAAGGTCGTCAACTCATCCTGGCAGCCCATAACCGGGAACTGCTCAAGGCAGATATGCTCAAGGTAGAACGAGCCATCTTCGACCAACGAGCCATCATTAAGGAACAGAAGCTCCGACTAGGCATCAGGACGGGTGACGAGGATCTAGTCAACCAGAAGGTTAGTCAGATGGCAACATGCGCAAAACTTACCTCGGCCAATGCTAACGCTGCACAACAGCCGCAGAAAAGGAAGGCTCCGGAGGCACCCTCAGCTCAACGACCTGCTCCACCTCCCCAGATCCGTATGCCTGTGCGCCCAGATGGCCGTCCCGCCGAGTCAGATCTTGTCCAACTGTCGGATCGTCTTGCTGAGAAGAATGCGGACCTCATCATCGAGATCGAGAAGAAGGTCCAGAACCATATGGACTGGAACAAGAACTATATCGATCTCACTGGCAAGCCGCTGTCTCCTCCTCAGGGCCCGAGACAAGATTTGGGCTTCAGACCTGCTAAGACGCAGTATCTCATGACGCCACCAGCGTCTGCATCCTCAGGGTCCATGGATGAGCCCACTCCGATGGATCTTGATAAGCCCAAACCCAACCCACCACCTTCAGTAAAATTCAGGGGCGTTGCTCAAGACGAACAGTCATTGGCACATCCGCCCTCATATCGTCGTCGTATCGGCCGGTTGAACAGGTTGTGGATCGACCGCCGTGGTTTGCCCAGCCCAGCCCGAGATTTCAGCGAAGAGCAGTCGGATCGCTGGAAGTATGATCAATCTTCTGATGACGAGGATGACGCGCCCGTGTATATGCTGGACCCCTTTGACACAAAGGCGTTAAGGTACCGTGCTTCGATTCCGCTCCAGACAGTCCCACGACCAACCCCACCGGTCATCAACCGGCAATTCATCCCTCCGGGCGCCATCCCACCACAACTTGCCCAAGGTTCCTTTGCCCCTGGACAACCACAGCCGCAACCGCAACCGCAACCGCAACCACAACCACAACCACAACCACAACCAAATCAATCACAACCTCTACCTCTACCTCTACCTCTACCACAACAACCAGTAGTACAACCGCAGCCGCAACCGCAGCCACAGGCGCAACCGGTGTCATAATATCGGCGTTTGTCGGAGTGTTGTGTTGTCATCTTTTTCAGATATCGTTTGGCTTTTTTCGCGGGCGGGTGGCCGAGCAGCCGAAGACATAACTTCGGAAGACCGCTGCTGTGTATACCCCTCAACTCTCGATTGATGCATTTAGCGATATGGGGCCAGGGCTAAAGAGAAGGATCTGGCCGGGGCGAGGCGTTTGGGTTGCGGCTTTTGTGTAGATTTGGCGCGAAGTGGGGAACGACTCATGTATATATGTAAACAAAGTAGTCGTACTAGTATCGTGTAGACGGCGGCGGATAGCTGAGACACGCGAGTTGGCTCTACAGCAACAACAATAATGAAACACCAAAGCAGTAAAACACCACTTGTGGCTCCCATCAGTTGATTCTCGCGGTGTTGTTGTGTTGTGCCGAGGGGCTGGACCACAAAGGTGATCATGGTCCAACAAAGCGGGTGAGCGGGTAAGCGTGGAGGTTGGCCTCGATGCCTGTCAAGACAGTCGAAGGACTCGGGGGGCGGCAGAGATTTTGTAGCCCGAAGATGGCGAGTGTGTGGTCGGAGGTGTTGCCAGCGAAAGCCAGCAATGATTTGAGAGGTGTTCCGAGAGTTTGGTCATCGGCGGTCCCGAAAAAGGTGCCGCGAGCGTATGCATGTGCCACATTGGTGCTTAGGTAACACACGGTGGGCGTAATGTGCGAATCCGTCGGAGGCATGCGAGAATTTGCGAACCGGGTGGACCGTTGGGGAACCAACAATCGAAACTGCGGTCCGACACAAGACGCTGTGCGCAAGAGGAGAGGAAGTTGGGAGGACGACGATAAAAGTCGAGAGGGAAAAGGCGTTCCTCGTGCTGCCCCTGGTGGGCCAGGTCGCTGCTTAGCGTAGAGACGGGGGTACGCCCCTTTGGCTTTCGGAGTGCCGTGCTTGGTGATAAGAGAGTGGAGACGCCTCGAAGCAGAGGTCTCGCGAAAGTATGTAGGTGAAAAAAAAAAAGCTAGATAAAGAGAAAATTCGACAAGGAAAATTGACCGGCCGTTTCGACGTCAATGCTGGCTTGGAGGTCGAGTCTCCCGTTGCTTGGCTTCGGAGCCGAGAGACCGTTACTCCTTTGGTGCAGGACCCTGGCTGCTGACAG
This sequence comes from Sordaria macrospora, assembly GCF_033870435.1. NCBI lineage: Eukaryota > Fungi > Ascomycota > Sordariomycetes > Sordariales > Sordariaceae > Sordaria > Sordaria macrospora. Next base: position 3,654,029 of record NC_089372.1, on the reverse strand, counting down.
GACTGCTGATCGCCGACTGATATCACCGAACCAAGGTTGCCTTGCAAGGAGGCAACATTCCACTTCGTGAATCCGTATTGTGCAAGCTGATGTGGTCAACGGCTCGAGCTGAAGACTTTGACGGCGCTCCAGTGCGGGATCAGGTTGGAACCTCCGAGCGGCAATGGCTAGCTGAAGGCCAGCTTGCTGCCTTGGGGCAAGGTCCGTGATTCAGAGCCTGGGGCCGGCAACCCACGGCGGCATTTCTCAAGCAGCGGAAAGGCGGAAGAAAAAGAACGAGTCTGGCGGGAGTGAGAGAAAGAGCGGAGGTGTCGAGTTACCAGCTTTCTGTGGGTGCTTTGGTGGTCCTGTGGTGCAGAGTTCTGGTTAGCCCAAGTTCACCCACAAGGGTACCGGGCATATCAAGTCCAAATCAGACAGGTTGCTCAAGGGACCAAATTTTCTGCCCGAAGCGAGTTCTTGAAGCCGACAGAAGCAAGGAAACATACCTGAAGAGTGAAAACCGCTCCCTCCACTCCCATCGAAGTGGGGTGGTGCTGAGTTCACGGCCTCGAATCCAGCCCAGACGGGACCGTGAGCTCGAGAGCTTGCAGGATCCGAACAAGAGACCCGGCCATGTCTACCGGAGAAATTGCAGGAAAAGGACTGCTGAAGAAGAAATTCAAGGAGATGGTCGACTAGGTTGTTGAAAGACGCAGGTAAGGCCGTGCGGTTGGGAGGTTTGGGTTTGGCGGCAACAAGGTGAGGTGTTGGGGTGATACAGGCTCGGAGGATGGAAGATGGTTGGACGGCTGCGGACTCTCGCTTGGCTGGGAGAATTGATTCTCGGTGCAGTGGGGTCCCGTGCAGAGAGCCCCAAGCCTCGCCAGCCCAGGATCGCTCGGCAGACCCCGAATCTTGCGGACCGTTTTTTCGCTATCACAGAGCGCCTCCCGTCCTACTGTGATGGAATTGTCAAAATAGCTCAAAATGGTGAAGAAGCTAGAAACAGTCAGCCTTCTAGAGTCTTTTTGCGCCGATGGACATCAGGTTTGCGCCATCACGGCTGGTGTGTGTAAATCGCTACCGACTAGCGCACGAGCCAGGTCTACGTACCTGCCTTACATAACATTGCATTGCGCATCTCGCTCTCCCAAAGCGACATAAAGTTCCCACAGTGCACAAGACTGTCACTCTTAAGTGCAGTGCGGCTGCGGGGTCCCACAATTCCTTGAACCCCTCATCGATTCCAGGGACCTCTGACGAAATTCCCATTGCCGATTGATTCGTATGATGAAGCTGTCATGTCTATGTGAATAACGGCGAAAATGGCTTCTAAATGTCGTTTAAAAGTAGTCAAGAAGTTGACCTCTCCAGAGACTTGATATTATCCCGAGACTAACAAGACCCATACATCTTCTTTCATCCCGATCCCGAGTTTCGTTCAACTCGATCACTCTTTGGCGCGCCTAGCCTTTCCATAAACTAAACGCGACGAAAAATTCTCCACTTCTAAAAAAGGTGCCCCTCCATTGTGTACAATCAATCACTTTCTCTATCTGACATCTGGCATTGGATTTGGCACTGACAACATCCCATCCCATCCTATCCATATCCAGAGTTACGCGACGCGACGCCAATCAACAACCGAAGGATAGGTATCATCAAGGTCCTCGATAATAATCCTCAACCAACAAAACAATTTTATACGGCCGTCTCCATTGAACACACAAAGAACAACCGAGTCTCTTTGCTTGCCAACAAACCAACCAGCCGAACCCCTCTTCCTCCTCGCTCTACCTATTCAAAGCCCCAACTCCCAACTCCCAACTACATTACATACCAACAATGCCCGACGCCAAAGGCCGCCGCATCGCCCTCGGCTGCGAAGGTTCCGCCAACAAGCTCGGCATTGGCATCATCGCGCACGACCCCGTAACCGGCGAACCGACCGTCCTCTCTAACGTGCGCGACACCTTCGTCTCTCCTCCGGGGACCGGTTTCCTACCCAAGGACACAGCCCGACATCACCGGGCTTACTTTGTGCGCGTAGCCAAGAAGGCGCTCTCGGCCTCTGGTGTCTCCATCTCTGAAATCGACTGCATTTGCTACACCAAGGGTCCCGGGATGGGCGGGCCCTTGACCTCGGTAGCCGTGGGCGCGCGCACGCTGGCGCTGCTGTGGGGCAAGGAGCTGGTGGGCGTAAACCACTGCGTGGGTCACATCGAGATGGGGCGGGCGATAACGGGGGCGTCGAACCCCGTGGTGCTGTACGTGAGTGGCGGCAACACGCAGGTGATTGCGTACGCGGAGCAGCGGTACCGCATCTTTGGCGAGACGCTGGATATTGCCGTCGGTAACTGCCTGGACCGGTTCGCGCGCACGCTAGAGATCAGCAACGACCCGGCGCCTGGGTACAACATTGAGCAGCTGGCGAAGCAGGGCGGGCGGGTGCTGTTGGATTTGCCGTACGCGGTCAAGGGGATGGATTGTTCGTTTAGTGGAATCCTCGGCAGGGCCGATGACTTGGCGGCGCAGATGAAGGCTGGCGAGCCGGGTCCTGACGGCGAACCGTTTACGCCGGCGGATCTGTGCTTCAGCTTGCAGGAGACGGTGTTTGCGATGCTTGTCGAGATCACGGAGCGGGCTATGGCGCACGTCGGCAGCAACCAGGTCCTCATTGTTGGCGGTGTCGGTTGTAACGAGCGACTACAGGAGATGATGGGCGCAATGGCGGCGGAGCGAGGCGGAAGTGTTTACGCGACGGACGAACGGTTCTGCATCGATAATGGCATCATGATTGCCCATGCTGGTTTGTTGGCCTACGAGACGGGCTTCCGGACGCCGCTTGAGGAAAGCACATGTACACAACGCTTCAGAACCGACGAAGTCTTCGTCAAGTGGAGGGACTAATCACAAGGACGAAGACGAAAGATGAAGATGACCATTTAAGATGATACCCCCAAATCCCATACATAACCTTTACTCCATCCAGGACCGCCATTCTATGTGCGCCTCTTGCTGTCCCTCAGTACCTTCTTTACTGGTGCAAAATCCACACGAACAGTTCGCTGACAACAGTTTGCGCCCGCTTACATAAAGTGCCCTTGGTCGTCGTTACAGCGTCGTATCAACATTACTTTTAGACACACATTGAATACGTCATACCGGGCGGTTCATTTTGCACCGCTATTTTACGCATGATTTGCGCTGTTCATTTAGTGTGGTAGCCACCAGCCATCTAGTCCCAGCCCTGTCTACTAATATTCCAAACTCAGATGCCTTCTGTTGTTGTTGGCTTGTACATGATGGTTGTCACATACTGCAATCCGTTAGCATTGGACGCTGTGTGCAAAAAGGGCACAAAATACTGGAAGACGAACCTTGTTCTTGTATCTCGTCGTTGCCGAAACAGCCAGAATATTATTCTTAATACTGCTCGTAGCTAGATGGTTAAGAACGGTATGGTTGGGCATGTTCAGAACGCTATTGTCATCCTTGATCAAGGTAGCCGCGTTAAGAATAGGCTTGCCAAGGAAGCCAGGGAGCGCAGGCGGCGTTGGGAGTTTCTCGATGGCGTTGACGGCACTCAGGTAAGGCGGGCTTTCCTCAGGCGCATCGAAGTCGAGTAGATATTGCGGGATCTTGTTCTCGAATAGCTCTGCCGGGGGTACGGGTCGGTCCCTTGGTGTCTTGCTCTCCTCCGTCTGGGACGCGGATGCCTTGGGCTCCGTAGGTTGCTGGGAATCCTTGTCGGCGGCCGCTGCCTGAGCAGCGGTGCGTCCCACATCGTCAGGGCTGACCTCGATGTAGTTGACCAGGTTGTTGCCGAAGTCGACCGTGGTCGGCAAGTCTGGCGAGGTCTGCATCTGGCCGTCAACCAAGAAGCGAACGTGATGCGTGCCTGGCAGGATATTGATGATGGCAGCAAAAACACCCGGTCGACCCTCACTGTTTGGCGAATAACGGTGTCAGCAAGCGCCCGTTGACAATGGGAGCCCAACCGGTCGGGCCGTAAAAAGATACTTACACAGGGTGTAGTCGCGTCTTCCTGTTCCATTGGAAAATGGTGCCCGTCACGTACACCTTCTCGCCGCCCCGGAGCCATTCGAGCCTAGTGGGGACAGTCGGTCTAGTCTTGTCCACCCGTAGCTCACCCGTGTCTTCTTCATCCAGAGTCGAGCTGTTACTCAAGTTGGAGAAACGTCTGGTGAGCGCAGTGAAAGTGTCGGCGTCCTCGAGCGGTACCCCAATGTCGGTCGGGGCAATAATAGGCGATCCGGGCGTGTGAAGCTCTTCTTCAATAGGCAGAGGTAGTCGCGGTGGCCTGGTCAAATATGAGACATCTTGCAGGCTGCTCATCTGCATGGCTCCAGTCTCAAAAGCATCCGATCTCTCTGATAGCGGCGATCGCACTGACGATCTAGGTGAGGACGACGAGGCGTGGTATGAAGCGGGTACCGCTACGGGTTTCGCGGGCTCATGGCTGCCTTCGGGTCTCGGCTGTTTGACTTCGACAGGTTTGGTGGGGGTAACAGAGCTGGCAGGCACCGACGAGCCCGGTGAGCCGCTCTGGGAAGATGGCATTCGCGAGTGCAGCGATTTGGGTTTGATGGAAGGCGGCTGGACGGCGGTGCCCTGGGCCTGGGTCAGGGAGGGTTCAGGAGGGGCAGCGACTCGCTGATGTTGGACCGGTATGGGGTGCTTGGTGTCGCGCTTCACTGCTCTGGCAGAGTCATTTTGGATCGAAGTTTGCGACTGGTGCTGCGACTGCGATTGAGAGGAGGAGGATGTCGGATTCGGGGTCTTGGAGTCTCTGGAGGTGGAGGGGTTGTTCCCCATTTTCCCTAGTTCGATCGCTGGCGCTGGCGCTGGCGCTGGTGACGGGATGGGGTCGCCGTGGTCGTCGGGTCGGGGGTCGGGGGTCGGGGGTCGGACGGGGTCGTCAGGTGCTTCGCTGCTAGGTACCGCGGTCTGCTGCTGCTACTGCTACACCTGTTCAACAATGCTTTCCGCCGGGTGCAATCAATTCATCTTCCGCTCTCCGGGGTAATTGGCCGAGTTCGGATCGAAGGTGGTTTAACAGTCGAGGGTCTTTGCATGCTACGCCAGCACTGGTCGCGGGTGGGGTTGTGATTTCGGGAATTCGAACGACGTCGTCAGGTGTCGTGTTGTATAGGCTTTGTGCAAGCGATAGCGCAGCAAACAGAAGATGTGATGATTCCGTCGTGTTGAATCGAGACGGATTGAGCGAGACAAGTGGAAGAAAGTTCGGAAGTGTCGAGAATGACGGGAGAGTTATCCGTATCAGCAGTTGACTTTCCTCCCTGTTGGGTCAAAAGCACAGCTGCCATCCACCTGGTTGCTCCTTGCTGATAGTTATTGATAAGAAGCGACCACTGGCAAGCGCAATGGAACTCGAATGCAACGCCCCGGGCTCGGCGAACAGAGTTGACTGTGAGTGCAGTGACTGTGAGACCACGCCCAGCTGCACGGCAATGTGTCCCACCTCCACTATCCACCTCCATCGGCCCCAGCTTCGGCCCCCACCTTTCCCACCTTCTCTCCTGCTTCTCTGGCTCCTGGACCGTGCGACCCTTGCGTGCCAAGACCAGACAGCAACCCTCCTGGCTTTGAGACTCAACTTGGTTGGCGCGACGCGGCAGGCAACTTGGGAGGCGGGCGATCTTCTTTCCAAAGAACATCCAATGTTCACATGCGATCCTCCAAAGAACAACATCTTTCCTCCGTCAACTGTCGTTTTCCAGTGATAAATATTCTTTCGCTCGTACTATTCATAAACTGCAGGCCCACGGCACAACCATTATCGGTTTCCGCCCGCAGATTCCATCAGCAACACCGCCAGCTCTAGATTGAGACTCTAACCAAAAATGTCGGAGAACTACGTCGCCCCCGGCCAACAGCGCTACCTTCGGGCCTGCATGGTCTGCTCTATCGTTATGACCTACGCTGTAAGCCTGACATCTTTCCTTCTCTCTTCATCACTATGTAGTCAGATTACTAACCTTCCCCATGTCAACAGCGCTTCCGTGACGAAGGATGCCCCAACTGCGAAGACTTCCTCCATCTCCAAGGCTCGCCCGATCAGATCGACAGCTGCACGTCGCAAGTTTTCGAGGGAATCATCACCATTGCCAACCCGCAAAGGTCGTGGGTGGCGAAGTGGCAGAGGTTGGACGGTTATGTGAAGGGTGTATACGCGACCAAGGTGTCGGGCCAGTTGCCGGATGACGTCCGGACTACGTTGGAGGATGACGGCATCCAGTATATCCCGTAAGTTCTCAGGGCTTTTCGGCTTCTCCTGGGGGAAAAGGGTTGGGCTGTAGGGGTTTGAGGCGCAAGCGGAAGCTAACTTTGGAACAGGCGCGATGGCAGTGCGACGGAGGCGGACTAGAAACGAAATTGCGAAGTCAGAAGCCTAGTTGGAAGAACGAGACGGGAACCAGGGCCGATAAGAAAGGAGGAGAGGGAGCCAACATGAAGAAAGAAATGAAGTGGGATCAACAAGACATCGATCAACGACAACACAGGAGCGGAACGCCTGTTCACAAGGAAGGGTTGGCGACGGGAGTTCAAGGCGTTTACTAGGGATGGTTTAAAGGGCGTGATCTAGAAAGCAGGATACAGCGGTCATTTCTTCAAGTTTTGCTTGATTCACACCGTTGTTGCTTGATTTACCATGGCTATTATCAAAAACGGATTATTACAACTCTCCTACCGATGATGAGTTTATCATTACTACTAGCTACCGATCCATTTTTGTGAAACCTCCCAATGCAAATTGGTATCTTTATACAGTACATAACCTCCCGAAACGCCTATAGCCTCTGCCGAAATACATTGCTAAATCATGAGACGATCACCCGAACCAGAATACCTGAGGTTTAAAACTGAAAGCGTGGCTTCTTGTTGCTGGGGAGATTTCCGCCCTTCTCCTCACGAACCCTCTTGCGCTCCATCTCCTCCTTCATGATCCTCTCGGCCTCACTCATCTTCTTGGGCGGAGCAGCCATGACCTTTTTGGGAGCTCCAGCAAACGCATTCTTGAAGACGTTCTTCGGCTGAGGCCTCATGCCGAACTTCATTGATACCGGCTTTGGGGCAGCAGCAGCGGCGGGAGCGGCGGGAGCGGCAGCAGGAGCAGGAGCAGGAGTAGCAGCCGTAGTCATCAAGTCAGCCGTAGGTTTGCTTTCCTCTGCCGTTGTCGTCTTGGCAGCAGCAGTCTCCTCGCTCTTTGAACTCCCTTCCGCCTTGGCCGGCTCGGTGGTTACGCCATCCGTCGTCGTCGTCGTCGTCGTCGAAGGTGGTGTTGCGGTGGTATCCTTCTCGTCCTCCGTCACAGCAGCAGCAGCAGCAGCAGGTGACCCATCTCCACCAGCCGGTGTTGGCGTTGGTGTTGTCGTCGCCGAAGTCTCCTCGCCCGATTTCTCCTCCTCTTTCTTCATCACGGCCGGTTTCCCAAAACTCAATTTAATCTTCTCCCCCTCCCTCCTCTTCAACTCCCTCTCCCTCAACCTCTCCTCCTCCTCCTCATCAAAGTTCACCCCCCTCTGTTCCGCCTCCCTCTTCGCCCTCCTAATCTGTTCCCTCAGCACCTTCTGCTCCCTCTCCTCATCGCCCTTATCCATCATCTCCTTCCGTCTCACCTTTTCCCTGCGCTCCATCGCCTCAGGCGAATCATCAATCCAAGCAACAAAAATCCCCTCCCCCTCCTTCTCCTCCACCCTACAAACCCCCTCCCTGCCCAGAAATTTCGCAAACTCTGTGAGGGAATGCCACTTGGTAGCATTCAAATGCACGTGATCTTTCCTCGCAATCACTTCTTGATAGAATTTATTAATGTGGATCTCCTTCTCGCCATGGCTTGTCTTGAGCTGGGCGACGAAGTCCTTGAGAAACTGATCGGAAAAGGTATCCTGCACGCCCTTGAAATTGGACCCGGCCTCCAAAGCTTTGGCCGTGTGGGAAGGGGATTGGCAGTGCATCTTGTACCCGTTCTCGTCCCGGCACGACTTCTCGCATAGCTGGCAGTACCAGCGCAGCCGGTTGAGGCCGCGAGATTTCATCTTGTTGGCGAGGTGTTTGGCGGAGCCGGGTTCTGCTTTGCCCATGGTGAGGAAGGGGGGGGGACTCGCTGCGCGCGGGTCGGGCGGGTGGTGTTTGGTTGTGTTTTGTTTGAGTGGGTGAGTGTGAGGCGAGGGAAGCGAAGGTGTCGCTCGGTGCGGTAGGCGATGTGGCGGATGACGATTTAGAAGTTGAGTTGGGTCAATGATGGTTATGCGACGGCGATTATGAGTTGTTCGCGTGGCTCGCAGAAGAAATCGTCGAGTTCGCGTTTTCTTCTTTCGAGGTTGTGTTGTTGAAAAGTTGATGTTCTGGAAAGGAAGTCGAGGGTTCGAGTTGCAGGACGGGAAGCGTTTGGATGCCTGCCGCCACTGCAGTGCACTCAATGTTACATACGCCGAGTGCCAAGCATTTGAAGAGAGCGATTAGCAATCAACCCTAACCCAGATGTGATTCCCCGCGCTTTCACTTCGGTCGAGGGTTCACCCCTTTTTCTTTTGTTTACACCACACGAAGGAGTCAACATTCCCCACGGGTCAATAATGCTACTTACGGAAGAACTGTGACCTCAGAATCGCGTTTCAACCGGTTACAGATGGGTTTGCTCTGCAACGTATTTTAAATCTCCGTCATAAGAGGGCACATGCTTGCTTTGGTTTGGGTCGAGGTTCATGTTCATCCGTAATTTTTTTGGCCAATATCCTTTTTCTGTTGTCTCCTCGGACACTCCATTTCAACAGAGTAACATCCAGCACTTTGATCCTTGTGCACAGAGTAATCCAGGGTAATAATCAGTCACCGTGTTCATGATACACTGTCTTAGTTCCAATCGCTTATCATACTGCGAGCGTTTACCACTTTTTAAGAGAGAACCATGCTTTTCTCCTTCATATAACGGACGGAACCCATCATCATCTTTCGACGATCTTTCAATAGTATTTACACAGTTACAAGTTATGTTTTGACAGCGAAAGGTAACAGCTGACAAAAAGTATCCAAAAAAGAGAAAGAAACAACCACCCATCAACCCATCAACCTAAATTTTCCGGCTCCCACAAGAACAAATCGTATCAACGCAAGAAGCCACAGAAAAAGAAGACACCATCGGTCGATTAGAACAGACGCGTTTGGGTATCAAACTGAGAGAAGCAAAGCAAAGCAAGGCAAAGCAAAGCATATACAATGGCTATACAAGAAAAATATGAAGAACAAAACAAGCCCGTAACTGAAATGACATGATGTCGTTGTATCGCGACCAATGCTCTAACCCAAAAAGCTGTGAAAATGAAGAGAAGTTGCGTTCCATCCTGTATGTCGAGGCCTCCAGGTGCTCGGACAACAGGTATATGTCGTGTGATATAGGACGGCGTGGATCTAGTTCCAGACGAAGCGTATAAACCGGCATATATACGGCATATATCACAACAACAAAAGGCTGATACACATAGTATGTAGGTGATGATGTCATAACGTAAGATCGACATCCGGGATCCGAAGTCGTTCGTTAATGCTTCGATGATTGACGCATTGAGCCAGGTTTCTGGACGTCCTGGTCTCAATCCAATGGCATATCCCTGCGATAGGAAGACACTTCATGGTTCCTGGCTCCCGTGCTCCCATGGTAATGGACGTTCTCATCGGCCTCCTGTAAGGCATCTGAATTTGGGTCTTCCTTCCAGAGCTATGCTGACGGATTGACAGAGTGAAAGTATCCAATGTCAAGTTCCCTCATCATATCATCCCTGGTGGAGCTGTAACTGGTGCCTGAGCCTCTGTCTGTTCGATCCTGGGTGTCCCCTGGGAGCCAGAATTCGACGTTCCGTGACCCTTGCTTCGAAGGGTGTTATTCGATCCCAGACCACGCTTCATCATTTTCCCAAGGACAGTGACAAGCTCGCACGCGTCGTTGAACATGTCATTGTCGATGCCTTCCGTGGCCTCATACACCTCCGAAACGGTCTCCTTTGCTAGTCTTCGGCTAGCCTCTGCATCGTGAACGCATTCGTACAGGAAAGCTGCATATTCCGTCTTGACCGAAAGCCGTAGCGAATGTGATCCCCACAGGTGCTGCTCGGCAAGCGCGATAGCTTCCGTGAAGCATTGCTGGGCCAGTGGTAGGTAGTCCCCGGGCTTCATGAGGAAGCCTGTTGGTGATTGTGGGCCAAAACCAGGTGGTGGACCTACGGGTCCCCCTTCAGATATCGACTTTGAAGCGCCGTGACCGTATGTGCCATTGCTCTTCACGACCCCCTTTCCCTTGTCGAGGCCATTCGTTACACTGCCTTCCGGAGTGTTGGTTCCTATCGTCGTGACTGGCGGAGTGTTGTGATACAGGACGATAATGTGATAGAACGAAGCTAGCAGCTTGTATGCTAGAATTTTGAGTTCAATATTCTTCTTAAGCGTCACCGACGGCAGGACATATTGATCGAGCAGTAGCAGCCCCTCCCGCGATAGCCAGATAATGTGGAGATGAAGGTCTAATGGGGGATTTCCGGAGCCTCCGTCTTGTCGGCGTTGTTTTCGTGCGGTGATGAGCTGGCTCGAGAGGTTTATCGAAAGTCCAAGAATTTTGAACAGGACGGAGGAAAGCAGGGGGTTTTCATTCTCGACTAGCCGGGCAAACTTGCCAAGAAATTTTTGGTCGATCTCCGAAGAAGCCATGAAGTCAAGATTTCGCGATCGATCCGACTGATTCTTTCCCTAGGACGAATTCCAGGCGCCAAAAGTATCGAATCCAGTAGTCGAACTGGCAAGAGTTGAATGGTGTATGAGGATGAAACTGGTGGTGAACTCGTGCTCAGTGCTGACGAGCTGTCCCTTCGCTACCCGAGGAGGCAAATTGGCCCAATGAAGATGAAAGTTAAACGAGGGACTGCCGAGATAATTCGGTTCGTGTGTTGCGTCAGTGGTGAATATTATGTTGGCCCCGGCACAAAATTTCGCATTGAGAAAGTTGGTGTACAGGCGCAGAGATGAATGAAATGCTTCGCTCAAGACGGAGCTTCGGCGGGAGACTGGCAATCAGATATAGTCTTTGTGAAGGTGAACGTTTGCACTGTAGCTTTGTTTAGAACTCATCGGCCTTGGCGTGCTTCATGAGTTGACTGGATGAAAACTCACCAGTATCAGACTGAAGAGCAAAATGTACTAGGTCGGAGGGAGGCCACCAAGGTAGCAATCTGTCCACCAGAGCGGGCCAATCAGGAACTTCAGGGCGGCAATGGTGTTAGCAAAGGAGTGAGGCGTGTGAGGAAAAAAAAAAAAGAGTTGAGGCTCAAGGATGGAGACGAAGGGCTTTTTCGAGTCTGGGGCAGGGCATGGCGACGGTGTTGGGTCGTTTTCAAGGAGGTGTTTACCGATTGATGTGGCGCGCGCAGTCGCAGTCGCAATCAGGTCGCAATCGCCGTCGCCAACAAGCCGGAGGGCTTGGAGTCACTGGTACCTGTAAGCCCCGGGTTGCTGCAGGGGAAACAGACGTCGGTCGACCAGGACCCCCTTTGCTTCTTTAAAAAGAGACACGGGGCGGTGTGAACGGACCACCTGCTGGATTCGATTTTGATAAGTATGGGCAGCGCAAAACTTGCGAGACTTTAGCAGAGAAGCGAGCAGGTTCCTGAAGCCCTCAGCAGCACCGAAAACAGGCTAACCACGAACTAGGTTAAAGCAGGTCCTGGGAGCCCCAGTGCCTTTGCAAGGTATCCGGTACCTCTTCAGCTGTTCCTGGCTTCCTGGCAACCAGTCCCAACAGGCCTAGCCTTGAAGGTGGGCCCCCACAAGACCCTGCGACGTCAGACGCCCCGTTTTCCAGCGCCCTGTGCCTTTTTTGGTTCGAAGACTCCGTCGATTGTCCACGGGCAGAGAGCCGACCTGGGTGGGGGGGTTCGATTGGGCGGCGGCAAGGCTAACGTCAGTGGACAGCAGTTAACCTGGCATGAAGCAACAGCCGCGGGCGCGGTACCGAATGTTACTGTGATATAAGATTGATATGAGATGAAAAGCAGATAGCCGCACTGCGGGGGGACAGCGCTTTGCTGGAAGATGTTACAAAGTGAACACGAAGAATTGTGAATCTCGAGACAAGGGGGAAACCTGTGCGGCTTTCCAACTGAGCTAACAAGACGGGAAACTGGGGACAAACGCGGAGGTTCAGGCTTGACCGGGGCTGTTGTGTTGTAGGTAGCGTAAGGTACCTACACTAGAGAAGTGCGGGATGTGCTGCGATGTCGCTGCGACTGCGATGCAGGTGAGAGCCAACCATTCAGGCCAACCGAACATGGAATCTTGCAGGCTGCAGCGAAACTTCAAGGGCAACACTGGACGAGGATTCTGTGCATGAACGAACGTTGCGGCCATGCAGAGTTTCATACTAGGACCCCCCGCTGTTTAGGCGCATCTTAACAACGGCACAATCAAAACTCCTTTGGCAAAGGGGAAACATGGGATGGCATCCGAGCTTCTTGCGCAAGCCACGGGGATTCCAGGATCCAGGGGATATAGAAAGTGAGACCTCGAAGACCAATACCCAAGGAACGTCGTCAAACTCGTCTCCTCCACGGAGATTGAAGGCGGGCGATGGCGGCGGCGGTCGACTTGAGTCTCGAAAAGCAGGGCAGCTCTGGACAAGCAAAAGAGACTTCCAGAAGGCAAAGTCGGAATGCGACAGTGACGGAGGTTTATGTCATACGGAAGCGGTTGGCGAACGACGATAGGTCGGCCTTGAAGTGTAAAAGCGAATGGAAGTCGTCGAAGGAATCTGCAGGATGAGTTGTCCACCGGCACGGCCGTCGTTCAATCATCTGTTTGGGTCGGCGCATGATGCCCTGGGTTGCCCTGAGAGTGCGTGCGTCGTCTCGGGCAGGGCAGCCCACTTGGCGTACTCGGGTGAGGTTACCCCCAGTTCATGTTCCATCAGGGCACGAGGACACCATCAAAGGCCAATGCAGGGCAGCCGATATCGATTGGGTCAAGAAGGAGTGAGGAAATGCCAGATTGATGGGTGCGTGATGTTGATGGAAGAAGATGGTGCGGAAAGCCGTTCTTGAGATATGCGTGCGGCGCAGTTGTCAAGCGGATGTTGATGTGAGATTGAAGTTGAACCAAGCACTTGGAAACCGGAAAGATGACATGACCGAAAAGTGGAAATGGCAGCAAGGACTAAGACCAGGTCCAATGCCTGCCGCTGTACGTTACGGCAACTTACGCGACCTGCGTAATAATGTCTGGTTACGCCTTACTTACACAGTACGTCCTTGAAAATGCCCGCTACCGGTAAACAGTAAATTCCCAGAACATTTAGCTTGAGGAAGGCACAATTCTGTCGAAGCTGAAACTCTCAAACAACATGGAGCCTAGGAGCCGACAAGCGAAATATCAGGATGAAGCAAGCGCTAGCCCACCCAGATACTGATCACAGAAAGAGCATCTTGTCACTTCCAAAAAAACATATCCCTTTCTTTTTCCGTATCACAGCTGCCGGGTTACCATCGATATGCCTCGGAGCGAAAAAGAGACGCACGCACAAACCGCAGAAAAGGGGACTCGTTGCCCCCTTTCTTTGTATTCCAACATCCTCGTGGTCCGTTGCTTGCTTGGATGCCACGAGCATCATCGCAAAGCTGCAATGGAACTTCGTCGTCATGTCGCACCCGCACGCTCTGTGTTCCTTCGGATTCATTCGTTACGTGGTTTCTTATCATGGTGTTGTGTTGGTCCATCCATTACAAGTGTGAAAGTCTCACTTCTTGTGCTCCGAGTCTGTACTACCTATTTGCAACCTCTAGTTCTTCTAATTCCCGAACGTCAAGATTGAGCTTGTGTACCTCATCGTTGTCGTCACTGTCTTGGAAGATCATCACAAGCAGCGGGCGGATGCTCAACAGCTCAAGTGAGTCCCGCCGGCACTTGCAATTGGTGCCAGCACAGGGGATGGCTGTTCAAGGAACATCATATCTGTCATTATCCGGCCGCGGCAACCTACTTACTTATTCAACACCAAAAGCATATCGAGGCTAGCTGCCGGCAGTTATAACCAAGTTTTTTATTTTTTCCTGCTCCATACACAACATGCTCATCTCATTTACACAGCATAAATGATCAAATAATAGGAAGCAACGGCTGATAAGCGGTCAGGAAAGAAGCTGCCTTGTTTTCCATCATCTTCCTCGTCAGCGAGTCATTAAACCAAGCCAAGTCAACATCTCAGCTTCCTTCCCGCTCACAGGTGTGAACTTACACGGGCGGCCCATGGTTGAGGCTCTGTCGCCGAGTTTCCAACTTCAGATGACATCCAACGCCAAGCATTTACATCTGACAGCCTACCGTTATGGATTTGACATGTCAATCTGACTACCAACGGCCCGGTCCATGTCTACCTAGTGTAGGGAAGTTGTCTGCCTATGTGGCTGCCTAGTTGCATGCCTAGGTATGAATACAGCCCTATCTGAGTGACAATATGAAACCGCTGATCATTCAGACTTCGCCGCGGTTCCTTTTTTGGACATGTTTTATCTTGTCCGAACATCACCAAGTCTTCTAAAACAATTCGGGATAACTCGAGTGTTGTTTGTCAGTTTCAGGAATTCCAGGAGTGGCTTCAAGAGCGGGAAAAATGTTCGAGGTATGTTTATGGTTGATCGTCGTCGCAAACCCAGCCGAACCTAGACACTATGGTAAACCACAAGTCTGTCTGTCTTGTCAGCGTTGACGATTTTCTGCGCGGTCAATGAGTCATCAAATCTACAATGTGTTGTTCTATACGGACGAGAAGATACCGTACGCAGTAGATGATGCCTGCGCGAGTGCGGCGAAGCTTACACTGGACTTGGTAATACGGAATCACTCAGCCTCTTGGAGACACCCTTTACTCTTTCATCCGTATATAACTGCACGACAATGTCCAGACACTTGATTTCTACGGAAATAACAACGACCGTTTTTTGTCCAACATCTCAGCTGTGCACAGGCGTGTCAGACTGTCGCCACTCTTTTCAGCTCTTGCGGTTTGGGAAAACCATTCATTTTCTTGAGGCAAGAAAGGCCAGATTTACATTTCTATTTATCTACCTAAACTGCAAAAACGAGAAATTGACGGTTGTGGTGCTGTCGAAACTCTTATAATCCGGACCCATGGACGCACTGTTCTATGTCAGGGTCCAGTCTCCATCGATATCGTCATCTCAACTTCATTCAGTACCCACGGACTATTCGCCTTACGGACTATAGACCACCTACTGGACAAAGAAAGTAACCTACCTTGACTCAGAATCAGACAAACTACTACAATCACTCAGCTCTCTGCGAATCGTCAACGACATCACTTACTTACTTACGGTATTACACTTACCGCCTACCGTTCTCCGAATCTCAAATCCAAGAGATCAGCCAAGCATCATATTTCTCGAAACCCGAGATTCTACCACTTACTTACCACCCACCCACCTACCGTTCCTTCTGCGTCTCAAACCCTCCAGTCCTCCTCAAGAGAGATCGAGAACTCATCGTCACCATCATCATAGTCACATCTCTCTCTCGCTTCGAGATCGAGATCGAGCGGGCAGATTTCACCCCCCGTACCTACCTGCCTTATTTCCCGTCCGCACCCACCCATAGGTTAGTTTGTCACAGCCCAAAAAAAAGGCAAAATGTGTCAATACTACGCCCACGCATTCACCTGCAAACACGTCTCTCTCACTTTCGCCCGCTTCTGTCCGTCGGCCAGCATGATCCAGACTCGGTGCGGCGAGCGACAGATTTGGCAGACGATTCGGATGGCTGAGTCTTGTGAGGAGTGTAAACTTGGTGTTGGTGGTGGTGGTAGAGAAAATTGGATGCAGGACGGGAGTATTGGTAATGCGGTTAATACGATGGCGACTGGGACGGAAGCGGGGTGTGGGAAGTGAAGTGAAGGCGATTGAGGTCAAGTGATGGAATGAGATGGGGATGTTATATCTGACTGACTGACGAGGGGGGTTCGTGTGTTTGTGTGTGTGAGAGATAAAGAGGAAAAGGAAAAGGGTGGGGATTTAGTGGGGGAAAGAGTGAGGGAAGGAGTGAAGTCAAAAGAGGAGAAGGGGGGGGAAGAGAAGAGAGAAGAAGAGCGAGATAGAAGAAGAGTGGGGGAAAAAAGATGGAAAGAGAGATAGAAAAGAGAAAGACAGGGATAGAAAAGGGAAAAGATGGAAAATATGGAAAAGACGAGCCGAGACAGTATCGCTCGCGTCCGGTTAAAACTGGTTGGTGATGACTGCGAATGTCCGAAGGGGGCGAGTCTGGTCCTGCAGGCTGTGACCTAGTTTTTTCCCAAAAAAAATTATATTTTTTACAAATTTTCCCAAAAATTTTTTTTTTTTTTCATTTTTTCATCTTTTTCTGGCACATGTCGCCTCACGCCAGGAATCATGGCAGCAATGCAGGCTTTGCGCATATGCACATATAGTGGCGGAGTTCGGAGGAGTTTTTTTTTGGCGTCGGGGGCCGTTAGGGATACGCACCTGCATGCACATTCTTGTGGCGAGTGGTCCGTATCTCGCGTGATTGATCGTGATCAGAAGCTTGGATTGCTTCATTGTCGAAATCCTGTTAGAGTTGACTAGACTAGAATTTCACTTGTCAGCATTTCTGGGGGGTTTGGGGAATGGGTTACCTGTATTCTGTAGACTTCCAGGTTTCTTTCCTTCCGAAGGGGGGGGGGGTCTTGGAGTTGGTGTCAGTCTGACAACACCTGAAGGGACGGGAGATTTTCATTTTGCACGTAACTAGGAGAACTAGATAGGAAACAAGTACGAGCCACGATGGTTTGCGGTGGACATGACGTTTTCAAAACATAACATCGTTATTACTTGTTTCCTATCTACTCGTCAGAGCTCGAAACGCCGCCTCTGACTTTGGTTGATAGTCTGAGGCGCTTCAAGCCCAGACAAGCAGTCCTCCTAGTTACAAAAGAAATCCTCCCCCTCATACCTCCTCTTTGAGTCGTCCCGTTTGGGTTGATACAGTCCGATAACCGTCAGGAAATCGTCATCTCAAACTTCCATCGGCTTGGCCTTGAGCCGATAGTCCCTCTAAGAGCCAGCGTACTGCCAAAACATTACGGGCTATGGGGTTTAGGGGGGATGGTTTAGGTGATTTCCCCCCTTTAAGTTTGGTTGTTGTTGCGGTTGGTTATGGGCGCGTGTCGACTGTCGAAACCGTCGTAGGCAGATTCGTTACTGGGTGCGTAACCCAAAACGAAGCGTGAAGAGTTGCTGAGGGGAGATGTGTTGAGAGACACGGCATCTTGTTGGAAGTCCGTGTCTTGGGCCTTGTCAATTCACTGGCACACACTTTCCAGGTACTTAGGCCGCCCTGGTTTCCGTTTTTCCGCTTCCGTTAGACAACTCCAGAATCAAGCCCTTTTCCAGCCTCCAACACATCAGTGTACGTGTTAGATGAGATTCCGGCCCCGCGGCAGTAAAAAGATATTAGACAAAAGAAATTGGAGCAAATGAGTGTGAGTGTCGCGGGAGCCGTAGGCGTGCTCCTCTGGCTGACCGGGGCTAACTTCGTGTTTCTCAGCCTCGGCAGAATTTGTCGTTTCCTTCTCCCAGATATAGGCTGCTGCTCACACAGTTGGCGTGGGGTTGGCTTTGGGAGTGGGTGTAGGTGGGTGGCATGGCTAACCAAAACGCAGACCCTCAATAAAGCCGGCCTTAACATGCAGGGCCTGCGCCTTCGTTGGAGTAGTCATCGTTAGGATCGTTTAGGTTCACCGTAGGATCATACACTTTATCAGAGGAGTCAGTACAGATCTGTTTATTAGTCAGATGACGGTGGCCCTTACATCTCCGCATCATTCTCATGGCTAAGGTTTCCAGTTCCCTCATCCTCTGAGTATCCTGTTCGATGGAGAGGTCGACAAGCTGGTGTCGCTGTTGCTGCTGTTCCTGTTGCTGTTGTTGCTGCTGTTGCTGATGTTGTTGTTGTTGCTGCTGCTGCTGCTGCTCGAAAGGGTGTTGGTCCTGGGGTTGGGCCTGACCCTGTTCGTAGTAGTCGTAGTCGTTGTGGTCGTGGTCGTGGTCGTGGCTGTGGTCGTGGTCGTGGTCGCTGTCGTTGTCGTTGTCGTTGCCGTTGTCGTGGCCGTTGTCTTCATCGTCTTTGGGTGATGAGTAGCCCATACCCAATGCGTCGTAACCCTCGTCCTTGCACTGCTGCTGGCCTACTCTCTCGGGAGCTGGGGTATTATTGTTCCGTCTGTTTTGTTCCGAGAGCGACAAAGACCCCAAAGCTGTCCGCGTAGCTTCCACAAACTCCTCCTTGTGGCCGAGAGAACCCGATTCAGGGGCCGTCGAGTGTTGTTTGAAGCGAGGTAGGCGCATGTGTTGCAGTCCCTCACTTGCCACTGTGGCCGGGGCAGAAGTACGCCAATGTTCCCTGGTACAATATTCGTCAGTAGAGGTAATATTACTGCTTCTGGGAAAATCGCGATCTAAGGGGAGGGAAAAGTCGTACATCTGTTT
The DNA here is from genome assembly GCF_033870435.1 of Sordaria macrospora. Taxonomy (NCBI): domain Eukaryota; kingdom Fungi; phylum Ascomycota; class Sordariomycetes; order Sordariales; family Sordariaceae; genus Sordaria; species Sordaria macrospora. Next base: position 3,635,469 of record NC_089372.1, on the reverse strand, counting down.
GTGAATGTTGGCAAAATACAGTCGCATATTTTGCTCCTCCAAGGCCCCTCGTTGATTCCTTAGGTTGACGAGAGCCGCGTACGATTTAGCTTCAGCGTCATCAAGGGTAGTCAAGAGCAAGGCCCGGGGAGATGCAGCGGCAATGGAAGAAGCAGGGAAAGCAGAAGTGCGACTCTCTCTGGGAGAATTGACAGTCTCGCGAGGAGTATTCTCTGCAAGCCCAGAGATCATCTTAGCTTGGTGCTCATTCCTCATCCTCTCCCTACCAGCCTTGGTGTCGGGGCCCAGATAAGGCTTGCCGGCCTCCCAAGCCGCAACCAGGGACTCCTTGTTCTGCCGAATGAACCCGACAATATACTTGACCTCGTTACAAATGTCGTCCCGCCAGATGTCTGCAATCTCCTTCCTGTCCTCGTCCGTGCAGTCAGGATTTCCGAGAGCGATACTCAGCACGTGTTTGATTCGGCCCATCCACTCGCCCAGGTCAGAGGTGATGAAAGGATCAAAGTCCCGGCAGGCGGCCGAGGGGGCTTGGAACATGGCCCTTGGCTGGGGACCATCTTGGGAGCGAGTGGAAGCCGGGGCGGCGGAGGCGGCGGAGGCTTCGGTCTGGCTTGGGGGCCGGATATGCGTGCTGAATATCTCCGCCACCTTATCCATCCTCTGTATGCCGGAGGGAAGAGACTCAAGGCCCCCGGCCGCGCGGGCCAAAAGTAACTGAGCCCTGTATAGTGGATGGTCTTTGACAGCAAAGAGCATTTTGACTTGTAGGAGGGAGGGAGGGATGGCGAACCCTCTGGTGGTTGGTGGAAGGAGAAGAAGAAGGGAAAGAACTTTTAGAGCAAGGGAAGAGAACTCACATTTATATTGACGTCGTGGGGATAGAAAAACCCCAAAACCCTGGAAAACACTCCTGTAACTTCCGAAATCAGAAATTACGGGCGGCATGTTCAATATTATTTAATGAAATACCCCCTAGGTTTTGGGAAGTATACGGCTAGAAGATCCGAAAACCGCGCCAACAATTTTGTCCAAGGCCGTCCGTTTTGAGAAAAAATTTAAAAAATTCTGGTGGGCATTGGAAATGCTGCAATGTTTCGTCTGCAGACACTGCTTGATGGCCCGAGAACTCATCCACTAACGGCCAAAGACAAGCTCACCGGAAATCAGTCACTTCACCGCGGAGCTGTGGCCATGCGTTTAGCATCGGACACGAGTTCCTTGAATCAAATAGTTGGCGGAGTTGCCGAGTGTTGCCGTGATTCATCTGCGCTGAGAGTGGAAAGGATGGAAGCCTATCGTGCCGTTTGTCTTGGTCACCTCCTGCTTCTTGCGTGGAATATGTAGCCAGCGGCAGATTTGCTTAGCCGAAAGCAAATGAAAGAATTGAAATGCCATTTCCTATGGCAGTCGGTCAGTAGTGGCGGCATTAAAGTTTGGCTTATTATGGGTAGGTATGATGGTGGGCGGCATAGGTAGAGATGTACTTCGAACCGATGTAAAAGCTGTCCTAATGCAAGGAAGAAGTTCAATAATGCAAACAACCAACGAGATAACAAAAGATATGCAGGATTATCATGTACTCATTCAGCTACCATTGATTTGAGCTCGGGGTTGTCTCCGACTGAACCGGCCGAGGTGTATCAAACCTCCCACTTGAAAACTTCATGACTGTTGTTCATGGCTGCGCCTTCCTGGTTTCGAGGTCAAACGCCACCAAAAGATATGGAAAATGCACATAAATCTGTTAGCTATCAACTGGATATGCCGGGATTGGACGTCAAAGTGTTTTTCAGCCGAAGTTCTTCGAGTGTCCAATACCTCTGTCCGGAGTGCCTAACTACCTTACCTTCCGACCCGACTGCCTCATCAAGCGGAAGCCGAAGGCAGCATCGACATATGTACGCATATGTACCTATGTACCTATGCATGTGTGGTCCGGGGGGTAAACCTACATGTGCGCCGACCATTACATTTTGATTGCGCCTTCATTTACAAATATTGCTCATCGACAGGAAGGATTGAAAACACAAGTACATTATTGGCGTCACATGTTTCTTGCCGCAATTTGAGGCTTCAAGGCGCTATAAAAACCCCTCTCCATTCCTTCCTTCCTTCCTTCAATCTTCTCCCTTATTCTTCTCACCGTTCCTTCCTTCCTTCCTTTTCCAGAGCAACGGTGACAGTCGTAACCGACGAAGCTTTTTGGATCCTGAGGTCTTCACTCCAGATCCTTCTTTTCTCTCCGTGGCAGTCGTGGCCGACCAGACTTCTTTGGATCCTGAGGTGTTCATTCCAGATCCTTCTTTTCTCTTCATTTTCCACTTTTCAACCTCCATTAATCAACAACAATTCTACCACCTGAGTTTCTTGCACCTCACCCATCTCTTTTTTCCTCTCCTCTTTTTTTTCTTTCTCTTACAAACTCACCAACCACCCCTCTCTCTCCCCTTCTCTCCCGCTATCTCCTCTACTTCAAACTCCTCTTATACATCCCACCCACCTCATCATCTCCCCACCCCTCAACCACCTTCGCCTCTTTCTCCCCTTGCTTCACCTTGGCTCTCAACACCCTCGGATCCACCATCCGCCCCCCCGTAGCCTGCGCAAACCTGGCTTGCAAATCAAACCACTTCTCCTTGGAAGCAGAAGCGCGATCGTACTGGTCGTGCAAAGCGATGAGAACCCAGCAGTCTCTGAGAGAAAATTCGCGGTCGGGCTTGGGTTGTGGAAGAGGCTGGCGGGAAGACATGGCGCTGAAGATGACCTGGCGGTAGAGGGATTGCAGGTCTTCCTCGGAAAGGATGGGCTTTTTGCTGAATTGCGCGCTGCGTTGGCCGGGCTCGTACGAAGGGCAGCCTCCTGGTGGTTTGGTGGTAATGACGGCGGGTTTGGTGGTGGCGTCCATGTCCCTGTCCCAGGTGTTCCATGGCGCGGTATCATTGTGGGATGGGTATTGCTGCGCATGATGAGGAACCGGGTGGTTGTTGTACAATGGGAGGATAGTCATGTGCGCTTGGGTGTTGGGCAAGTAACCGGGTGGGTGAGGAGTGTTCTCGTAAGGAGTGGAAGGGTAGCCACCGGGAGGAGGGCCTGGGGTTTTGGGCTTAACAGGAACTGGCTTAACAGGAACTGGCTCATGATAATGGCCCACGACGGGAGGGAAGCCAGAGAGGCCAGAGAGGCCGATGGGTGGTGCCAGATCTCTATTGTAACCGGGTAAGTCTGTAACCGTGTGGATGTTGAGGGCGTTCTGGTCGTCTCCCTTGCCGGGTTTGTTGTTGTTGGCCGGTTTGGTACCATCCCAGGGATCAGTGCAGTTTGCAGCCCACGGAGGAAGGCCATCTTTGAAAGGGTTGGAGCCGGTGCCACTGCCAGGTGCCTTGTTGTAATCACCTGTGATCTGTCCGTAATCCCCCCAGCCTCCGTTGTCGCTGGACGGCTTGCCATGTTGCGAACCTCTGGCGGAGCCTGCGTTGCTGGAAGGCTTGTTGTTGTGATTGCCTTGGTTTGAACCTGCGGCCCAGCCGGTGTTGCTCGGAGGCTTGGTACAATCTGCCTTCCAGCCAGCGGCAGCTCCGAGTCCAGGAGTCCAATCTCCGTTATTGCTGGGTGGTTTGTTGTTACGAGGTTTGTCTTCCCTTCTCATGCCTCCAGCAGTCCACTCGTCCTTCTCGGGGGCTTTGAAGCTTGGTGTTGAGACTCGGTCCGAGCCTCTGTCCCAACCAGTTCCAGCAGGAGCCGCATCAGGACCAGAGTTCCAACCATATTGCTCCCCGGAAGGCTTGTTGTTGTTCTTCAAGATACCAGCTGACTTATGTCCCGCATTCCTACCCGGGTTTCCGTTTTTGTTGCTGGAAGGTTTCTTCCACATATCATAACCGTTGTTGTCGTTATCCGGCTCCTCCTCGACGCGAGTTAATCCTTGCTTCCAATCTTTACCAGAAGCTGAAGCTGAAGATCTAGCGGTGGCGGGGCTTCGACCTCTGGCTCTGGTGTTGTTGTCATCATCGGGCGCATTCTCACGTAGGCGGGGGGAATCTTTGAACGTAACCGGAACGGCAGGCCAGCCGCCTTTGGGTGGTTTGATCGATCCCTTCCAGCCCTCCACTTTCTCGGCAGTGCGCATCCGCTCGCTTTCCGAGGGCGAACCGTAAACCCAACCGCTGGGAGTGCGAGGGGGGTGCGGCGCATTGTTGTTGCTGGGAGTGGGGGGTTTGTTACCATGAGGGGGAACATTATCCTTGGGAACCCAGCCTGAGTTGCTAGGTGGTTTGTAACAGTCCGGCGAGTTTTGTTGTTGGGCAACACTCCATTTCTCGCCGGAGGCTGGACCGGATTTCCAACCGTCTCCTGGCTGTTTGTCACTTCTGACAGAACCAGCAACTGAAGGAGGCCTCCAATTATTGTCGCTGCCACCCGTGTTCCAACCCATATCCACACCCATACCCATACCCATACCCTCCTTCTCGGTATGCTGATGCTGCTTGTTCTGGCGCAGTAACCTGTTAGCCCTGTTCTCCATCCTCAAAGCAAAAACTTCCGCATCTATACGCTGCAACTTCTCCTCACTGACTCGTTCTTTTAAAGCTTGAATCTCCTTGTCTCTTGGGTCACCACCTTCTTGGGAGCCACCCCCTCCACGGTTTGAACCACCACCACCACCACCACTGTTGTTGCTAGGCGGCTTGAAGAAGCCATTGTTTGAACCTGAACCCCATCCTACTCCCGCTCCTCCTCCTCCGCTGTTGCTGTTGCTGTTGCTGGGAGGCTTGTTGTTACCTTGATTCGAACATCCGCCCCAACCGCCATCGTTGTTGTTGTTATTACTGTTGCTAGGCGGCTTGGTGCAATCTGCTGCCCAACCTTCGCCGCCAAAGCCGGGTGCTTGGTTCCAATCTCCGTTGTTGCTGGGTGGTTTGTTACCACTGTTCGAACCACCGCCCCAGCCTCCGTTGTCGCTAGGAGGACGACCATGATTTGAACCTCTGGCAGAGCCTGCGTTGGAAGGAGGCTTGGTATAGTTGTCGTTGTTGTTTCCTTGATTTGAACCGGAACCCCAACCACCGTGGTTGTTGTTGCCTTGGTTCGAACCACCGCCCCATCCACCATTGCTAGGAGGTTTGGTGTTATTGTTGTTCCCATGATTTGAACCTGAACCCCAACCTCCACCTCCATTATTGCTAGGAGGACGACCGTAATTTGAACCTCTAGCGGAGCCTGCGTTGGAAGGAGGCTTGGTGTAGTTATTGTTTCCTTGGTTAGAGCCCGTGGCCCAACCGACGTTATTGTTGTTATTGTTGCCACTGTTCGAACCTGAGCCCCAGCCGCCATAAATACCTTGAGTTTGACCTGAGGTATCACAGTCGCCGTTGTTGCTGGGTGGTTTGTTGCCTTGGTTAGAGCCTCCGCTTCCACCATTGTTCCTAGGAGGCTTATTGTTGTTGCCGCCGTGATTTGAACCGCCGCTGTTGCTAGGAGGCTTGGTATTGTGGTTGTTTCCGTGGTTTGAACCTGAAGTCCAGTTACCGTTGTTCCCTTGATTACAGTCGCCATTGTTGCTGGGTGGTTTGGTGCTGGTAGGTCTGTTGCTGTTGTTGCCTTGGTTCGAGCCTCCGTTGTTGTAACCGCCGCTGTTACTGGGAGGCTTATTACCCTGATTCGAACCCGAAGGCCAGCCGCCGTTGTTGTCTTGAGTTGGACCTACGCCACCCCAGTCGCCGTTGCTGCTGGGCGGCCTGTTGTTGCCCTGGTTCGAGCCTCCGTTGTTCCTATTACCACCGCTATCACTGGGTGGTTTGTTGTAATTGTTGTTGTTCCCGCCGCTGTTGCTGGGCGGCTTGTTGCCCGAGTTCGAACCTCCGCCACATCCGTTATTGCCACTGTTGCTAGGAGGCCGGTTTCCCTGGTTAGAGCCTCCTCCCTGACCGTTGTTGCTAGGAGGTTTGGTGCCTTGGTTCGAGCCTCCATAGTTGTTGCAGCCGCCACCGTTGTTACTGGGTGGCTTGTTGCTGGCGTTGTTGTTGCTACCGTGATTGAAACCACCGCTGTTGCTGGCGTTGTTGTTGTTGTTGCCAGAGTTCGATCCTCCGCCCCAACCGTTGTTCCCGCTATTGCTAGGCGGGTTGTTGTTGCTATTGCTGCCCTGGTTTGAACCGCAGTTGTTACAACCGCCATTGTTACTAGGCGGCTTGTTTCCGGAATTCGATCCTCCGCCCCAACTGTTGTTGCCACTATTGCTGGGTGGCTTGGTGTTGTTGTTGTTGTTGTTGTTGTTGTTGTTGTTGTTGTTACCCTGATTCGAGCCTCCACCACCACCGGTGTTGCTAGGCGGCTTGCTGCGTTGGTTCGAACCATTATGGGAGCCGGCGTTACTAGGCGGCTTGTCGTTGCCTCCAGTGCAGTCGGCACCCCAGGCATTACTATTGCCATTGCCATTGCCGTCACCAGTTCCCGGACCGACATTACCACCTCCGTTGTTATCCTGGTCTCCGCCAGCCCAAGCGTCACCACCACCACCACCAAAGCCGTTGTTACCGCCAAAGCCGTTGTAATTGTTGCCGTTGTTGGTGTTATTGTTATCACCAGTGTCGTTATTGTTGTTAGTGGTATCATTGTCGTTGTTGCTGTTATTGTTCTGGTCTCCTCCGTCCCCGGTACAGTCGGCACCCCAGGCAGGACCACCAAATCCAGGACCAACATCACCACCACCACCGTTGTTATCGTTCTGGTCACCACCTCCACCCCAGGCATCACCGCCGTTGTTGTCGTTCTGATCACCACCTCCACCCCAGGCATCACCACCACCGCCGTTGTTGTTGTTGTTGTTGTTGTTGTTGTTGTTGTTGGTGGTGTCACCATTGTTGCCGTTATTCTGATCACCACCTCCACCCCAAGCATCACCATTGTTGTTATTGTCATTATTGGTGTCATTGTTGGTATCGTCTTGATCACCGCCAAAGCCAGCGAAGTCTCCAAAGCCAAAGGTCTCGTCCGCAGCAGGGGTCTGGTTAGAACTGGCATCGTTCTTATCGTTGTTCTTGCTCTCCTTGTTCTTTCCCTTCTTGTTATTGTTCTTGTCGTGATTGCCCTTACCGACCTGAGCAACGCCAGTGCGAACGAGCTCCTGGTGTCGTTTGATGACCTCCTTCTTGTTCCGGCCGATGGCTTTGCCAATGTTGACCCATGATTCGCCGCCTTCCTTCATGCCGAGAAGCATGGCATCTTGGGAAGGCGTCCAGGCGTCGTCGGCCTTGCCCGCTGCTGGAGTTGCTTTGGGCTTTTCGGCGACGGTCGTCTCCGCGTCGGTGGTCTCGGCTTCGGTGGTCGCGGCTTCGGTCGTTTCGGCTTCGGTCGTCTCTGCCGCATCAGATGATTCGACTTCGACCTTCTTCGCTTTGGACTTTGCTTTCTCGGTTGCCTTGGTCTTGTTGTTCTTGCCCTTGACCTTGCCCGCCTTCGCCGGCGTAGGCTCAGCATCCGTTGTGGCGTCCTCAGTAATCTCAGCTTCATCGGTAGTCTCGAATGTAACCTTCTTAGTCTTCGTTTTGCCGTTGGCCTTGACATGAACTGCAGACTTCTTGCCCTTCGTGGAAGAACGTGAGTTGATGTGCGTCGTGTCGGCTTCATCGGATGATTCAACTGTGACAGTCTTCTTTTTGCCCTTTCGAGTGGTCTCGGTAACGGTAACACGGTTCTTGTTCTTGACTTTCTTTGGGGGAGACGGCTCGAATTCTGACGTTGACTCATCCAATGAGACTTCGTCTTCACTTGAACCTTCCACTATGACTTTTCCCTTGCCCTTTTTGTCCCGTGTCTCGATCCTGACCTTGGGACTTCCTGCTTTGTTCGATGAAGCGCTGGGTTTGTTCTTCGCTTTCGATTTGGAACGTAGCTCGATACTGGTTGACTCAGCATCTGATGACTCGGAATCTGCTGTGGTGTCATCTGTCTCCTCGCCAGAGGACTCGACGTGTATCTTCTTCGTCTTGGTCGTCTCTTTGATCTTGCTCCGGTGGTCGAGCTTCTTCGTCTTCGTTGGGCGGTGTGACTCGACATCAGATGACGAATCGTCTGTTGTATCAGCAGTTGTGACTTCGACTTTGCGAGTGCCCTTCTTAGATGACGACTTGGTTTTGATTCGAATTTCCGATGCTTTCCTGGAGGAGGACGACTTCTTTGACAATGACTTTGATTTGCTGTGGGGAGACTCGTAGCCAGCTTCGTAATCGTCCGAGTCGCTGTGTTCATAACCGATAGCCTTCTTCGAAACAGCCTTTGAGCTTTCGCCATTCTTTCTCCGGTCCAACATTGCTTCGAGCCAGCCAGTTGGAATGTCTTCAGGGTTGTTGAAGATCAGAGGCGGAGGTCGAATGGTAAACTTTTCGACTCTCTTTTCCTCGTACGTGAGGAATGGCTTCGACTTCAGAAGTCGCTGGGATGATCCTTCAGTTTGGCGACTTTGCCTTGAGGTGTGCGTCAGAGATCTTTCATCTCCTGAAGTGCCAACGTCCATATCGGAGGTGTTGTCCTTCTTGCTGGCCAGGACCAAAGATTGATCCGACTTTTCAGACTTGCGATCGCGCTCAACTTTGAGGTCGAGCACCCGACGAGGCTTCTTGCCGACGACTGCGGGACCGCCAGCAAGCCAGCTAGTCAGGGAGACTGTGTAGTCGCCATGCTTCAAGATGCTCGCAGGTGACCGGTCAACTTCTTTGCCCTTCTTCTGGCCGGACGGAGCCATCTTGAGGAAAGATGGGGGGAGATTTGTGAGTGTCGCTAGACTTGATTGCAAGGTGAGAGTAAGATTGTTTGCGAGTAGAAAAGGCTGAGCACTTGTCAGCGATGGTTAGAGGATGGGGGAAACAATACGGGGTACCAGACTTGTGGTGTTTGATCGAAAATGAATTGACCAGCTTGTCGGATGATGGTTTGGATGCAGTTTTGAGAAGGAGGGGTAATGAGCAGAGGAAAATCAGAATGCCGCGCGATTTCAAAAGTGCTGCGTGGGAGACGGTGCTCTCAGGTCACAAAATCGGTGCCAGTTTGCTTGGGAAGCGCGGCTTTCAACTGCCTTGCAGTGCCGATGTTCGCCCGCTTGGTCGCAATTGATGGAAGGTGAAGGATGCAGATAAATTGCAGGTGAATACTCAAAGGTCGCGAACTTGCCAGTTCGCAGGTTGCCATGGAAACAGGCGTTGTCCAGTGTCGTCCTCACGACGTCCCAGGCCCGAACGACTTTCATCCCATGTCATCCTGGACAAACCACCGGTCAAGATATCCGTCCCCACGCAAAGGCCAATAAAGATGAACCCAAACAAGAATCTGGAAGGAATTGCTCAAGAATCCGACTTCCAGATTTCAACGAGCTACATCGAAACATGAAAGGTTGAAGAAGAAAATGGCTGTCGTTGTTATAAGGCTGCACACGCAAACTATGGGATGGCGTTGGGAAAGGTGTAAGCCGCATTCCGGATTCCGAACGGGGGTCTTCCGTGCTCTTATCTCTGCTGACTCATCTGGTGTGGCCCCCATTGTCCCCTCCCCCTGGAAAGATATCCACTCATATGGAAAGGGAGGGACCCTGAAAGGATCAACATTCAGCTGGCTGGGACTCATACCTTTGCTATTCATGTTCCTTGTGACTTGGCCTCTTGTCTGTTCATACATCTTTTTGAACCTTTTTTTTTTCTTTCCCTGTCATTATCACACACGTCAGCATCAACATTATACATACAGGTCTTTTCGAAGGCAAGAGACCGCACTCACCACCATGGAAGAAATTAACCCCCTTCCCGCCAACTACCACCAAGCCCTCAAGCTTATCGACGAGGCACACGCCCAGGATCCGAGATCGGTCGAGAGGGAGTCCGGCTCTGTGCCGTTCGAGCTTGATTATGCCCGACACATGACACGATGGCTGGCGTTGCGGGAACCAGGAGCATCGCCCGTTTTGCAGCTTGCATGCCGGGCTCAGCATTTCCGACGGTTTGTGTTCATCAAATCCTGATATGTATGTATGTATAACCTAACAACACAAACAAACAGATGGGAAATCCCGCGAAGCAGCTACCCCATGACTCGGCCGGGATATCTCACCTGGCGCGCCAAGCTCAAGTCGCAAGCGGCCAAGCAGGTGGCCGAGCTGCTCGGCGACGCTTCCATCCAGCCTCCGCTGAGCCAGGAGGAGATCGACCGGGTGGCCGCCCTGGTGAGGAAGGAGGATCTCAAGACCGATAGCGACACGCAGGTGCTGGAGGATGTGGCCTGCCTGGTGTTCCTGGACGAGCAGTTTGACGACTTTGAGAAGCGGCCGGATATCGACGAGGAGAAGATGGTGGGCATTTTGAGAAAGACTTGGGGCAAGATGAGCCCGTCCGGTCATGCGCTGGCCCTCCAGATGCACTTGAGCGAACGGGCTAAGATCCTGATCGAGAAGGCTTTGGGGGTTTAGGGATGGAAGTCACATGAAAAAAATTAAAAAAAATTAAAAAATTTGAAAAAAAAAAAGGAATGAATCGTCACGTGGAGGGTTCAACGGTGGACAACACTTTATATCACATGTTTGCCCAAGGTTGTGAAGTTGAGAGCGGGAGATGGAGGTGAGAGGCTGGAGGGGGTTGCAGCGCTATGAATACGGAATTTGGGGGAGGGAGGAAGCCTTTTATATGGGGATACTAATGGTCTGTGCACGAGGGCTGATTTCATTGCACGATTCCTAACTCATTGGGTTTAAAAGGAGAAAAATCAAGCACTGCCACCTAAAAATCTATAATTACTGACAATGCGCGTGTAGACGGGAATGCTCGATGTCCTGACTGTAATGCATCCTGTGTACCACCCGACACAATTTGCTTCAGGCGGAATGGCATCATCGCCGGGGACTGCCAGGGGCCTTACAAAAATTGACCCACTTCCCCAGTGCCGGCCCGAACAACCCCCACTCCTTCCGGGGCGGGGGACACTGGTGGATCCCGGCCGTTTAAGGTATGTGAGCTCGGGGCCAATTCCCCCGAGTTTATCTCTTCTCGTCTTTCTTATGTTTTGGCCCAATGTTGATCACCATCAACCTCGGTCTTGTCTCGCTACAAGACCCCGAGACCCAAATGGCTTTAAACCCAGGCTGGCTGTCTTGTTCCTTCTCCTTCCTCTGCCCCTCCCTCCCCTCCCCTCTGCACCGTCACCATCTTCAACCATTACCATCACCATCACATAAACAAAATGACGATTCCTCCTACAGAAACAACCACCACGGGGACAACCCCTCACCACCTCCCCTCCCAAATCCAAAAACCCCCCCTCCACACCCTCCTCTCAACCCACGACTTCGCCCACGCCGCGTCCCTCACCTTCCCTCCCAAAACCCACGCCTTCGTCACCTCCGCCGCCACCGGCCTCGTCACGCACCGCTCCAACTCCGCCACCTACAGCCTCATAACCCTCCGCCCTCGTATCCTGCGCGACGTCTCCCGCGTCTCCATCCGCACTTCGATCCTCGGGTCACCCGTCTCCTCGCCCATTTTCGCCGCCGCTACTTCTCTCGGAATAACGGTTCATCCCGAGGGAGAAAAGGAGATTGGGAGGGCGTGCAAAAGGTTGGGCGTGGGCATGACGGTTAGTACTAGTGCTAGTTTTAGTGTTGCAGAAATAGCAGCTGCGGTGCGAGAGGCTGGGGTTGAGGGGAACGATGAGGAGGGTGGAGGAGAGATTCCATTGTGGTTCCAGCTCTACGTCGACAAAGACCGGACCAAATCCGAGCAGCTCCTAACACAAGCTTGCGAAGCTGGCGGTGTCAAAGCCGTTTTCTTGACTGTCGACGCGCCTGTGCCCGGGAAACGGGAGGCGGACGAGAGGATCTCTGCCAGCGAAGCGGTCGGTCTTTTATCAGGGACAGGAGGAGTGGTGGTGCCGATGACGGGGGAAAAGGCGGAGAACGACAAGTTTGGCGGCGGGTTGGGGAGGATCACGGGCAAGTTTCTGGATGCGAGCGTAAACTGGGAAGATATTGCCTGGTTGAGAAGGTGTTTGCCGAGGGAGAGTGGGGTGAAGATTGTGTTAAAGGGGGTGCAGACGGCGGCGGACGCGGTGAGGGCCATGGAGGCGGGCGTGGAGGGGATCGTGGTTTCGAATCATGGGGGCAGGAGTCTGGATACGGCGACGCCGACGATTTTGGTGCTGTTGGAGCTGCAGAGGTGTTGTCCGCAGGTGTTTGAGAGGATGGAGGTGTTGATTGATGGAGGGGTGATGCGCGGGACGGATGTGTTCAAGGCCTTGTGTTTGGGGGCTAGTGGCGTGGGGATTGGGAGGGGGATCTTGTATGGGCTTGGATATGGCGAGGAAGGGGTGAGGAGGTATGTGGAGATCTTGAATGATGAGTTGGAGACGACGATGAAGATGTGTGGGATTACGAGTCTGGATCAGGTGCATCCGGGACTGCTTAATACTAGGGCGGTTGATCACCTGGTGCCGGAGACGGTTGAGGAGGAACATCCGTATGCAAAGTGGAGGCCTTCGATGAGGAAGAAGGTAACGTAAGGGGTGTTGAGAAAACAAGATGGTAGAAGTTTGGGTATCATAATTAAGTATGTTCTTATTCTAATTAACTTCCAAGGGGCTGTCTCCAGACCTTTTAAAGTGACACCAGTTTGGTGGCCCAAGAATGGTCCGCCCGCTCATCAAGCGACAGTTTCTAGGGGTAATGGGTGTCGGAACATATCACATTCATCCCTTGACGACAACTACCGTAGAATATTCTTGACCATAAATTCCTTAACTTGTACTATCAGTACACAGCATGCCCCAGCACGCATTTGTTTACTTCCACTCAGGGGCTCACCACTAACCACTACTCACAACCACTAGCTCCACGTTTCCCACCCTCATTGGATGATGAACGGTAGTGTATTCCCACCTCCACCCCAAAAGTGCCCAGATTCATGGCGAATGAACCTAATAAGTTTGCTGCATAAGGCTAATAGATATCGATGGTTGCGTGGCCCAGTGGTTAAGGCATCTGCTTTACAAGTACGATAACGCAGAGGATCGCAGGTTCGAGCCCTGCCGCGATCATTTCTTTTTTGCAATTTTTTTTACCCTTCGCTACAAGTGGCCTGTTATTTTATTCGTTTGACGCATTCAGAGAGGTTCTTTCAGACACCAGACGTCGTCGGCTTTTGATTTCCTATATCAGAGAATATTCGCCGAAAAGCTACGACGCAACTTTCTAACTCTACTTGTTCTCTGGAATAATGATTTCTTCAACCTCATGCTTCTCCGCATCTGCTTCGACGTCTGCGGCAGGCAATCTCATGTAGTCATCAAAAACTCGGCGCTTCACCTCTCCACAAACAATTACGTCTTTTGGCGACGACCACCAACACAATCCATGCTCTTCACTACTAACGCCAACTCTTTTGATTCATGACTTCCAGATTCCCCCTCGCCCAAGTTCTGGCCATCTCCAAATGCGCTGCGCGATTCCTAAATAAAGCCCCCCCATGCGGTAAAACGTCCTCGTCCGTCCACGACCCTACGTGTGCAAGCAATTCGAATTCCATCCGTCTTTGACGTCAAGGTTGTGGATACTACCCCAATTCCATCGTATCCCAGTTCCCAAAATCCGTCGTAAAGTCCCCTGTTCCCAATCCGCTAAAGATATCATCACCACTCAGGTCTCCTCCCGCACCACCGGCACCACTGCCTCCACCCGCTCCGCCGCCAGCACCTCCTCCTACATTGCCGGCGGTACCGGCACCGGCACCTCCTGCACCTCCACGTCCTCCTCCTGCTGCACCACCTCCACTCTGAATACCCGTTACACTACCCCCAGTGTTGGTATTCACCATCAACCCACCCATACCACCCATACCCATATCCCCCATCCCACTCAAATCCATGCCACCCGCTCCTCCCACATCCAACCCACCCACACCCATGCCGGCAGCATCCAAACTCATCGCGTCCACCGATTGGTGATGGTCACCGCTCGACACCGCCACCGCCGCCGCATTCATCATCGAATCACCCATGGTATCACCAGCCACCACGCCCAACGCGCTCAGCTCCGGCTGCAGCATCGCTTGCTGGTGATGGTGAAGATGCTGCGCGGGCGGCGGAGGCGGGGGAGGGAGAGTCATCTGGGCCTCGACGCGACGATGTAGGCGCACGACCGTCTCGGCCATTAGGGGGTCAGATTTCTGTATCTTCTTGAAATCTTCCGCTTCGAACTTGAGGGCTTCGCGGAGGGTGATTCTTCGTTGTTTTCTCTGGACCGTGTGGTTGTGGTTCGCATCTGCTCCTCTGGTAGAGGCGGGGTCGTCGTCCATTACGGGACTGTTGTGGACGTCGGGAGCGCAGATGATGGCGGTGACGACGTCGTAGGCGACGGGACCGTTGCCGGCTTCTGTTTGCACTTTCAGTTCCTTAAGCAGGGCGGAAAGGACGCGTTTGGCACCGCAGATCTGGAGGGCGACGAGGATCTGGCGGTGGGTGTATGTGGTGGGCACGCCGTTGCCGGGGGAGTTCTGAGCCCATTGGACTAGATTTTGGACGGTGTGGCGGATGGCGCCGTAAAGACCCCCGACTGACCCGGACCCGTTGTGGTGCGTGCCGGTCCAGTTCTCCAGCTCGCTGTGGTCGGCGCCACCGGTTCGGCCAGACACGGCCAGGTTCTCCTTAAGAGCGCGCAAGAGAGGCTCGACCTGTTGGGAGGCGGGAACCTGACGCTGGTAGGAGCGGAGTGAGAGTTCTAGGGGCTTGGCGACGATGTTCAGGACCGATGAGAGCATGATAGATGCTTCATTCGAAATCGAGTTAGGACGCAAAGTGAGCTGAAGAATCTTGATGACTGCTGCTTGACCGGCCTGCTTATCGGTTCGCAGGTTGTTTGCAAGGAACAAGAGTGCTGGCACCAGTGAAGGTAACAACAGGGTATCCAAGAGATCTAGGAGACGGTTAGTCAGAGAGCCATAATGATGAGGACAAGAGAGTTGATACTTGCATTCTAGACCACTCCTTAACAGGTACTCGTTCAAGCAGCCTGTACTCAAAGCCATGACGATCTGATCAAAAAGCGTCGGCATGAGTAGATAGAAGTCTTGCGGAGGACACGACGACATAAGGTCGTCTCCTAAACCGCCAGCCTCGGAATCAAATAGTCCATGTACCCAACCATTTAGGTGCGACTTTTCCTGCTCGCTGAGCTCGTCTAAAGGGCGACTCAACGAGCCCCTTCCTAGCAGCTTTCCCACGAATGAATCCGGAGACCGGATGGCCAAATCAGTAGGCGTCAAACTGTAGCGGTGCACAAAGGCCAATAGTAGAAGCAAGATAGAGCCAAACTCTTCGTAGACAGGCTGATACTCGCCCTGATCCTCGTCGTACCCGCCCCAGTTGTCCAAGAGCTCGCATAGAGGATGAAGAATTTTGTACGGCTTGTCGAAGAGCAGTAGAATATCCAAAGATGACGGTTTGCTGGCCAGACGGCTGCACAGTTGCTTGAGAGTCATGGTCTCCTTGTTCCGGCAGAGTGTACCGATCACCTGTTGGTTCATGTTAGCAGCCACCACCGACAGAATTTCGTTTTTTTACTGAATCTCGACCAACCTCAACAATCGCTTGCGCAGCGGCGCCCACGTTTCCGTTCATGTTGTCCAATTCCCCGATGAGCTTTTGACTTCTCTCGAAGTCTCCCAAACACGCCTGGACAAGCGTCTCTTTCACGTATCGACCCTCGTCCGGCAGTGTTTGATATGTAATTTCGCCCAAAAGGGTCTCGATAGCCGACGAAGACAAGAGCCCGTGCAACTGACAGGCAAAACAAAAGTCTTGTCGTACCGAGTCCTGAAAGGAGCTGCTAGTGTTCGACATGTCAAACATATTGGACAATGTCGGGAACACATTGGTGTCGACTTGACCCAGCGCCTGGGATATGCAAAACTCCGCGTCGAACGGGTACATGGGTGAAGAAGAAGCGGCAAAGTTACCCAATATTAGGGGAACCTTGTTGACGACGTATGATTTGAGCAAATGTCCTGTTTTTGATCCTTCGTATCTGAAGACGGCGTTCGCCAAGACATCGAAGGATGCTAGGATGAGGTGTATTGCTGTCGTTTGTAAGTCACCCTGAACCTTTTTGTCAGCAAAAACACAGAGGGCGTCAGATTGGAATGAGAGGACAAACCTGGTATCTGTTGTGTAGGTAGGTGTAAAGAGAATGATCATCTATCAAAGGTCGTCCTACGAGCTATATGGGCGTCAGCAACTCGGACCCTCCAATCCACTCCGGATCACCATAACCAGCCGTCGAACATACCGCAGCATTGATGTATATGTATAGGCCAGCACGAGAGTTAACCAGCGGAATGTCGGGTATTTGCCATGCGTCCAGCCCGATCATGTTATCCATGTAGCTATGCATCTCCGCTACCGCAGCGTCCTTCAGGTCGGAAGACTCTTCCCCGGCCAGTGTCTGCCCTCTGCTGAACTCCAATTTCACCGCAATTCCAGAGGTATTCGGATTCTGAAGGATATAGGGTATAAGCTGATCGATAGAGGCCGCTAATCGTTTGCGATGGCCTGGTGAGAAGAAAGTCATTAGCCAAGTGCTCTGTCCACAGAACAAGGAAGCATGGCACAGAAAAGGCGTTACCTTTGGCATCGGGCCGGCTAAAGGCAGAAACCACCCGTTGATTGCCCAAGAAGTGAACCAAAAGCAAACTGAAAGCCTGAAGAGAGTTTTCCATATCCTGCCTCGTCCGCATATTCTGAATATTGCCAAACGTATCTCGTGAAAAGGCGGCGATGACGTCGATGTAGAGCGTTATCCACTTGCTTAGGTTCGCGGCCATCTCGTAGGCGTCGGAGGCATGCCTGATGCCTTGACCATGCGTGATGACCTTGGAAAGTTGCAAAAAGATGACCTCCTCGTCGTTGAATGAGTTCTGCCAGAACACCCGCTTCGGCTTCTTGTCTCCTTGTTGCCCCTGGTCTCCCTTATTGGCCGTCGCGGCCTCGTGTGTGGCGTCCGCATGGTGTTGACTCTGAATCTTGGCGTGCGATGTCGAGTACTGGTGTAGAACCTTCAGGACGGACTGGATGTTGACGAGCTTTTGATTGAGGAGGATGGTGAGATATTGTAGTCGGCGGGGGTCGAGAGAATAGGACGACTGCTTCGTCGGCTTGAGGAGAAGGTTGGCAATAACGATGGGAGGCAATGGATAAAAATCCGAGCTAAGAATGGGCACGAATCTCGCAAAGTCGCTTGGGTCTAGTCGTTTGGCTTCGGCGCGCCCCAGGAACTTGGTCCATTGTCCCACGGCCGCCGACAAGCCTGCCGTCGCTGGACCTCGGGGCATGGTGGGGGCATCCGAGACCGGTATTGTCGACGAGATAGTGATAGTAGGTAGTAGAGTAGCAAAAATCGGGCGCGTACTATATCGGGGCTGTGGTCATTTTCAAGGTGGTTGGTGTTTGGTAGCTGACGTTGTTGCGTCGCGACCAATGTCCGATGATGCGCTTGTCAGGGTCAGCTTTCGAGCATGTGGTCGACGCAGCTGTTGGTCCCGCCCTTTCCACTTGACTTGGCAACAACCAGTTTCCAGAGGACTGACAGGGGCGCTTCGTTAGGACTTTAGTTCCGGATGCTGTGGGTTCGGCTCCGTGAATGCCTTTTGAGCGGAGCGTAGCAGGTACCTACAAGTAGAGGTAGCGCGTTGCCTTGTCTCCGGTGGGCGCGTATGGTTCGAGGTTGGAAAAATATGATGGATCCGTTGATGATATTCGTAGTATACAGCTGCCGTACTCGGTGAAGCGTTCGAGTCCGGATTCTATTGTTCGAGTGACAAGTGGACGGGGAGAGCAAGAAGGTTGAAAGCAAAAGATGAAAAGGTGTTAATGGTGGTGAAGTGTAAAGCAACTTAAGCCAGGGTTGCACCACCTGCACAGCGCGCCGGTCTGAATGCAAGCAAACTGAACTGATGTGAAAGTTACGGACTAGAAACGAAACAAAGCATATAATCTTTCATGTTTCTTACCAATATGCTGTAAGGTATCGTACCCGGGCGATTACAAGGCCAACCTTCCGTTATCACCGTAGGTCGGCACGAGCCGAAGACCCACACAGCAGTTGATGTGGAGAAAGACCCAAAGCTCGAGCCATTATGAGGTCTGCACTCCAAGCTGTCTCCGTCTCTCGGCACTCCGGTCTTGCACTGTACTGGTGCATCATCTTCGTTCTCTTCATATTCACAGTATCAAAAATATCGTGGACGTACCGCCACTACCGGCCGATATTCGTACGGTATATATACACGGAGACACTGAAACATTTGACAGTGGAGGTCTCGTTCATCGCCCATGTTTTTTCGATAATTGCAGTCGACATTAGTGATTTAAGGGTCCTGTCCTAGGTTGGGAATAGCAATCGATACGAGAAGTTCTCCCTCAACAACGATTACCATGAAAGAGCCGGGAATATGTCATCACATTTTCATTTCAAATTCCGGTATCTTTTTTTTCCACCCCGTGTATGTGCCACCTGCTGGTTCGGAGGTCAACTTGAGGAGGTTGACGTTCTGACCTGCCTGGACAGCACACTCACCCTTCTTTTCTCAGAGCTATGATACAAGGCCATTGAAAATCGTTTAGAAACATGATAGATATGGCCCGTAGGAAAGTTGTACAAGGGAATGTCAACAGTTCAACAACCAGATGGAACCCACATATCCAACCTATTAACCTTTTCCTTCCCGTTCCCAATTCGCCATCCAAAACTCCTGGGTTGAACCCTTTTCAGTCACCTTCCCTTTTAATACCCTGCATCCGCCCTCCATTGACGTTGTTGCCATTCCCATTCCCATTCCCATTGCCATTGCTATTGCCATTGCCGTTCGCTTGCTGCATTTCCGGTGCGCGTGGTCCCAGCATCCAGTCCTGCATCGCCAACCACTCGCTCCAGCTTCTCTCAGCCATGACAATTTCTCGTTCGGTCGCATCGCGCAAAGGTTTGAGGAACGGTATGGTCTCTTCCTCGTTCATGTCGTAAGCCGCCTTGACCTTGAGCCAGTTGGAGCTCTTGGCCGCAAAAAGGTAGTTCCGTCGCTCGTTCTCGTGTAGTTGCCCCACACCAGCCTCCCAGTCGTCTCCGAAAAAGCCGTGCAAAACACCCGGGAAGTCATACCCCGTAGCCACCAGACGGCGGATATAGGGAATCAAGTTGACACTCGCGTACGACTGAAGACCGTAGCCACCCACGGGAGCCTTCCCTCCTGTTCCCCGGCAAGAGGCCTCTAATTCCGGTGGTGGACGGACTGTCTGTGAAGATAGTACCGGGTTGGGCTTCTGGAAAGGTAGTCGGATGTTGATGAATCCGGCAAGAGCCTGCACGGGGCCATGGTACTGGGCGTGGTCCAGGAAGTATCGCATGCAGGACATGAAATAGGGATGCCACTCGAGGATGTCGAACTGGGACTGGGCATCCGCAAAGGACTGCGCGGGCGTGTTAACTTTCGGACGAGCGTTGGAAGCCGGTCGTGGGAAGGAGAAAACACCATGTACCTGTGCGTGACGAAAAGTCGGACCGCCTGGTTGAGGGAAAGCCATGTTTGGCAACGGTGATTGTCGGTGGTCAGGTGAGGGTGGGCGGAGTGAAGTAGGTATGAATGTGTCAACGAGAAGCGATAT
Organism: Sordaria macrospora; assembly: GCF_033870435.1. NCBI lineage: Eukaryota > Fungi > Ascomycota > Sordariomycetes > Sordariales > Sordariaceae > Sordaria > Sordaria macrospora. The sequence continues at coordinate 3,615,789 of NC_089372.1, read as the reverse complement.
GGTAACCCAAACGGCTTGCTCGTCAAACTGTTGATGATGTCTTATCGTCTCGTCTTGGTGTAGGCGTCAAGTTGAATCATCTATAACACCAACTGGCTGGAATGTTGTTCGATCAATATCGACCTCCGTGTATAGTTCACACTGACAACGGATGGTATGGAATGATGGAGCTTGTGAAGGGGCAGGTTCGTCTTGGTAGAGGGTGAAACAACTTGGTGAACTGAAGGGAATAACGGGACGGAAGTTTAAGCTTTCTGAAGCGGGAACTAAGATGTTATATAGCCCCGTATGGGGTAGGTAGGTAGATGCGGACCTGGACCATTGCATCCTTGATCAACCTCGGGAACATTTCTCAGCTACATACCCACTCGGTCGCTGTAGGAGGTCCCAAGCCGCATGATGTGCATGTACCATTATGGGGGTAGGATAATTGAAAACCTGTGTGGACTGTGTACCGGAAAAACAACAAAACAGGGGTCGAGGAAAGATGTCCCGTTCAGGGCAACCAAACCACGACGAGCACCGGGAGTAGGCGACGGAGTGACGCGGGAGTCAGTGTGTACTATGACTGTACCCATCTCCATCCACCGTCTCCATCGCAAGCAAGGTACGCCCCCTTGGCTGCAGCTGAGATGCGCTCGGAGAAGGAGGGAAAAAAGAAAAGATCCCCAGTACTTTCTGTGGGATACTGTTTTTGCTAGAGGATGGGCAATTGCAAAGGCCGAAGTGATGTGCATGATGGGATTGAAGTCGGGCATGGGTGGGAGATCTGAAGACGGGTCTCGTCGCCGTCATCGCGGGGGAGATCACAAAAGCCAATCACCAAGCAGCGCTCGGAAGATAGTCTGGACAGTGTCCGGATAGCCAGTGTGAGACGGGGCATGGATGTCTCCGAGACCTGATTGATGAAGCAAGCGCGATGCCCTGTGCAAATCTAAGGCGGATGCATCATGGGATGGGTATGTTGAGCGCTTCTCTTCCACTCCGAGTCCGCGTTGTCTCCCGGGTGGTGGTGGGTGGTGGTCTGGACAAATCTGGATTCTCGATGTCGAGCTTTTGCTGTGAAGCTAAACACTAGAAGCTAAACACGGAGCGCCGCGAGAAACAGAAACACCTGCGGGATGTCGGGAGCAGCAGTGGACTCGGTGGAGAACCTAGAGAGCCGTTCGACACCCTCGAGAGGCTTAGTGTACAGGGGCTGTGGCGACAAGGATATGGCTTCTTTATTTACGATAGCCAACTGCAAGGAGGGCGAGCGAGCCGTGGTTCTCATAACCCGTCAAGTGCCTGCTCCCGTAAGAGTCCCGCTTCCACTTGAGAAGACGAGGTGGGAATGGGGTCACGGAGGCGACAGGATGGGTACCTCTAATGCAAGGCACCACAGCCAGACCACCTGAGCTCTGAAACCATCCTGGTTCTGTTGTCCTGCCGAGACTGATAGATGAATGGATGGATGGCAAAGAGGGTGCGAGGCTCGCTCACTTGAGTTGCTTGTTTGTTTGCCTTGTGTCTGTGATGGAAAGGGTCTTAAGCGAGGTCGAGAAATTGGATTCAAAGTGAAGCTGGGATCGACGACGGGACGGGGACTTGCTCGGCGAGGCTGCAGTATCTTTGACAGACCCTACACGGTGATGCTGTGTGTGCGAAGTGATATGGCTTGATGAAGCTTCGGGTGAGGCGCAAACCAGAGACCTCACAAGAAACCTTGCAGACCTCACAGCACGACCTCACCTCTCCCTTCAACTTTTTCCAGCGTCCTTTGAGGGCAACAGCACCTAAAGGGACCCCGGGATCCCGGGGCAGGGAGAATACAGATTGCCATGGTAAGATGACGGGATGAGCGGGTGGGAGTATCGGTATCGACCTGATTTGCTGCCAACCCGCTTGCTTGCTTCAGGTATCTGCTGCGATCCATATGCGATGCGATGCAATGTGCTGCTTACCAAGTGCGGTATCTGGCGTTGGAACTTGGCTCGAGCTTGGGTTGGGCAACTCGGAAAAAGGAGGTACCATTCATCATTGACTGCATGTCCTGATACGCCAGGGGGTTTTCTGCAGGAGTGTAGTGAGATGGAGATGAGGATGGCGTCCACCTTGTACCGATCGATGGGAAGGGGGAAAAGCAACAAGTTCATGTCACTGACGCGATGCTTGGTATCGAGAAAATGCCATGACATCGAAAGAGTGGGTTGTGGGTTGGAGATGATGGGCGCCGTCTCAGCTTTCGTTCTTGGTACGGGCTTACAGCGATGAAAGTACCATGTTGGGCAACTATAGATATCAGAGCCACATGTTGACAGGAAGACGCGTCTTAGTGACCCTGAAACTTGATTTTGGCGTATGGTAGCTCTTGTTGTTGTGTGTTATTGAAGTGCAGTGAGTGAGTTTAATTCTTTTGCTTCAGGGGCAGTTGGTGCGCGTACGAGTTGCACTCCCGGAGGGGAAGTTACATGCTTGGGGTAGGCGAGGATATGCACATCATTTCCAAATCACCCCAACAGCCTAGCGTGGTGGAGATTCCCCTCAGCACCCCACCATCACTGGCGAAAACGGTTCGTGCATTGTTTAAAGTCATAGGCCAGAGGACAGTCTTGGCATCTACCTGCCGCCTGTGTCGTCGTCTGGACTTCAGGTACCGTCACGGTAAGTTAGAACAATGACATAGGTATTTCTCTCACTATGATTGGAGATGGGGTTGGATGGTCTTAATGTTCCCTTGGAAGCGAATGGGAAAGGTACCAACTTCTTAGCTGCTACGGCCGGTGATCACCAGACATTGTAGCTTGGCTTCAGCTGGCTTCGTATCATTGTTAGTATGGGAGGGAGGGAGCTTCGATATGATGAGCGGCGCCCTTGGATGGCCTATTGAAACTTTCCAGGGTAATATGTTGTGGTTCTTCTGTCCCTACAAGTCAAGCTTTCATGGTGGACTTGAGCGATAGGTTATAACACTTCTTTGGTGTGTAGCCCAAGAAAAGCTGCGGCCTTGACTTCCCTGGTTAGAAGTTCATATGCTGCCATGGAGACATCTAAGGCTGTAGAGTACGAGATCCACTGGACCAAATGTTACTAGTAGACCACATCGGGGACCTATCTCGTGGAGTAATCATGATAATGATGTAGCCGCCAATACCTTCTTCGCTTACCTGGTGGAACTGAAGTATTGCATAGTAGGTCCGAGGCGCCCAGTTCTCGCCGCTCATTAGTCCAGGCCGTCCGGAAGAGCCTCTGTTGACGGCATTGAACTCCGTTAACGATACTGACTAAGTCCGCTTCACATTAGCCGACCTGCTCCGGAAGCGCCAGGCACCAAGGCTCTCACTAGTCACTAGACCATGTTAGCTAGCTTGGTCCACGCTTGGTTGTCAGCCAGCGGCAGCGGGTAGTTTGAAAGCGTCCCGGTCTGAGACAACTGTGATCAAGGTTCCGCCTGGATGGGTCCAAATTGCTTGAGCTGATACCACTGACAGCCCTTGACACGGTTTGATCCACGAAGCGCCGAAAACGGTCATCGTTTCGAGGTTTTCCCTGGCGCACTCCCTTGACTAAGCTCTACCCGGAGCGTTGGCTGACCGATCCCTGTTCTACAGCTGTAACCGCCAACTTTCTTGTCAAAGAATAAGGAATTCGGTCACTTGCGATAACTTGATATTGATATACCCATTACACCGGATGGCAAGCCCGGGTACGACGTAACGCGGCAGTCTGTCAAGTCCAACTGTTACTTTTGAACTCTCAAATGACATGGCCCGCGGGACCGAGGAAGGCATGTCACCAAGTAAACCCAGGTACACACTTCCTAAGCTTGGCTGTAACCAATAGACTCGTCGTGAGCGGCCCTTTGCCTTGGGCCCTTGGCGTACTGCTTGCAAAGAATTCCCCAGGCCGATCTGTGCTTGAAAAAAAGAAGGCTCTACATCGAGCTCATATGTCGGGACCGGATGGAAAGATAGGATATATGAGAGGGCGCACTGCATGTTGAATGAAAGCCGAATGGTCCCTGGGGAAAAGGACCCTGTGGCTGACAGTTCGGGTATAATTTCCAAGCACATCCAATCAGGAATGTAACGTCTCCAATCATGTAACCATGTACCGCTCATATGTGCCGGGTTTCAGCTCCTTCGCTCATGAACAGCATTTTGGGCAAGTTGGCTGTGCTTGGGTCCATGCCCGTCCTGGCGACAGATGGGGATTGGCGATGGCAGGGGATTGACTGATGGACTTGACCAGGCATCTGCATCGAGTAGCTGTGGTACTGCGTATCTCTTGATGCCGCTGGATCGCTGAATGAAGATGTGAAAGATAAAGGATGCAGGTAAATGAGTTACTGACCACTCACCAGTGCTCTGAGAGAATCAGTCGCCAGCCCCAAGCCATCCGACAGCCACTGGTCAATCTTCTGGTCACAAATTCTCCGAGCATCGAGTCCCAATCATGCGTTCGTCCAACCCTATGCAGCGTAGCAGACGGAAGCAATGCGGGTGTCGATTCCCCGGGGAGGTGGTGCGTCCCAGCATCCATATCTTGGGGAACGGCAAACCCCCCTCGCATCCGTCAACCCGAGGGTGCGGACTGGCGACACCAAGTGTGATCCCGACCTGCGTAGCCAAGCCATCATTGGCCGGGGTAACGGTAGGGGCGAGCATGGGGAAAGTGAAAAAAGCACAAAGGCTCAACTTGATTTTGATCACCCATCGTGATGTGCCTCAGGAATCGAACCTGGCGGTACCTCTCTCGAAATTCCAAGTCCGGTCTGGTCCGAAGCTTTTCGGTCTGTCCTCCTCATGGCCGGACAGCACGGCGTCTGTCCATCCGACGCAGGGAGAATGATTGAATGAATAAATAGGGTAAATCTGAAATAGGAATTGCAGGATCCATGTAAAAATGATGCTTGGATGTCCTCGTGCGGGTTCAGCCGGGATGGTCGGAGCAGAGGGAAACTGGATCAACCGGGCGGTTTCGTTGTTAGTTGTCAGGGAGAGAAAGCGAGAGAAAGCCGCGAGGAGCCGACAGACTGCACGGCGATGGTGTTGAACATCGTCCTTTTGTGACCCGTGCACCATGTGCGTAATTTACAGTTTATTGTAATGGTTAGTACGGAATGCGCTGCAAACGCCCTGTTCAGTGCACATTGGTACCTGGACCCCGCCAATCCTCAAACGGTAAAGCGTATTGCGGAGGACCGGCAGGGTCTCGGCTGCCCTGTGAGGCTCTGCGACAAGACATGGGAAATGGTACAGGAGATCTGCGAAGCTCTAGACTCTCCTCTTTCATCATCGACCCGGTCAGCACATTCGCATCTTGGAAATGGCCTCGAGAAATGGGCATTCAATTTTCAGCATATTGCTCTTGTGTCATACCTTGACCGTTGAGCTCGAAGGCGGCAAGCCACTCTATTACGGCAACTGGAGGTGGCTGGCAGGTTTCAGAGACAACCTAAGGTAATATTTACTTCACGGCAACATTCGGCATTATGGGCATCAAGACGGGAGATTTGGATGTTCAGAGAGGGAACTCCAAGTGGAAACGAAGCAGTCGGAATGGATCGAACTTCAAGTGGTCACAATGACCAAAACAATGGAAACGACGGGGTATAATTCAAACTTCCGAGTAACACCGAAACGAACCTGGAAGGTGCATGCTCATCAAGTGTTAAGATGCTCCGACAACCGGAATGGAATGAAGTTACCTACAAGTAAGGAGGGAAGGCAGCACAGAAGGAGGGACAGAACGGGAAAGAACCCGGGCTTGAGGCACCAGTTCGGATTGCCAAATTCTCCCGACGAAGCACCAAGTGGAAGGGACTCCCATCTTCGGGACCGTTCGTGGTTGCAATTGCTCAGCATGTGTTCCCTCTCACTCGACTGCACTTCACCTTTTGTTGAACTTGCAACTCGCAAGTGCAAGTTTCACACAATCCCGTCACGCTCACCTACAAACCATCGCCCCCTTCGAATATTCCCTATGCCCTATCACTTCCCTTGGTTGGATGATAATTATCATTGATTTGTTCTCATCCAGCGCTACCTACTACCTCTGCTTTCCAAGGGTCACATCCGGGGAGCTGCCTAGTTTCAGAATCAAGCATGGAATAAACACAGAGCCACACCATGGGCCCAGGTTTCAGACACCGAAAGGGTTCTAGCAGGTACGGCCCGGTTCATTCATGTCAGGTACGAGATTTCGGCCCCCTACGACAAAGTTCACGCAGGGAACTCCATCTTCAGTTCACCAGGGAACATGGCTGTTGGTTTATTATCGAGTGTTTGAGGTATGGTGCTTGACATGTTCCACTGTGTTTCCGTGGCTGCCTTGGCTTCCCGCTTGCGGCTAGTTTCCTGTGGCTGTCTCCCTCTCTTCGACCCTTTCTGCTCATGGCTCTACCTCCATCGCATATTCTCGCAATCATCATGGCCAAGGACCATACGACGGGAGAAGTCGATGTAGGCTTGACAGCTTCGATCTTTATGGATAAGCTTACGGTCTAGCATCACGAGAAAACCAAAGCTAGCTAACATCTCTGTGCAGAGAAACGTTATACAGTCCCCTCAAAGATCACCAATGGACAACTTTTCTGGACACAGTTTCCGAACCATGACGACCCATGCACCGGAAACATCTCCAAGTGAGGTGCTTCACACTGAACATCAAAGAGCAGCGCTTGACCAATCGTGAAAGCAACGTGACGGCCTCGATAACCTCTCTTGTTCGCTCACAGCAACACGTTGTCACTTTCGCCGTTATGTCGGAGAGAAACTCACCATGGGATGCAAATGACACTGAATACTCCGGGGTTTGACTACACGCGGCGGTTGTTCCGGCTAATAATTGCCCCTAAACTTTTGGTCCAATCCAGTTGGGGCAGTTTGGTCCCCGACATACCATGTCGCCGACTGGTTACCGGACTCCCATCCACTCAATATGCTTAGATTTCCCGGAACACCGACTCTAAGAATGCGAGGCGTACGCCATGCGTCGTGTCCTTTCACGAAAGCTACAAACGGCCGGGCCTTTGTTTTAGTTCACGGGCGGTGCCAACGGCCTGGGTCACCTTTAAGCACAAGGCCTGAATAAATGCAGCCACCCGTGGCGGGACATAGGTCACCACTCCCCAGTAGTATAATATTAGAAGCGATCAGTGATCGGTGAAACCTTTGCCTTGGATCGTGCAAGATCAACCAGATCCCCCCGCATAATGATGTATGCAGCTAATCTCACGAGCACTACGAGCTTAGCGACCGTTTGTTGCCTAAGACAGCGAGGCACGCGAGTAGTCACATGTTCCTAGGTCATCTGTGGCTTTCCAGTCGCGTCAACACCACGAGATACCTCTGATTTGGGATTCCACTTTTCATTGCCATGCCGAATCGCTGTATTTTGAGGCTTAGTATGGCTGCGAATAGGGCAAAAGCCGACGATCAGTAACCCTTCCCATGAGTCTGCCACATTTCTGGACAGCCTAGACTTGTTCTGAGACAAAGTCCTGCGAGAAAGCTTCCCTCTCCTTTCCCAGGGAACCTAACGCCACTCCCTCCACTCCGCCCCGGCCGTTTCCTCAGGGCTGACTTTAGAGTGATGCTCTACATACAGCCCCGCCTTCTTTGTATGCTGCCACCGCCCGATGCAAAGGAAGTTCATCATACGGGTCCACAGCCATGTTTCGATAGTCCATGACGTCTGCACAATCCCTACCCACATGAACGACATGGGGAGTGTTAATCAATACGAGCAAGGGTGGTACGGGTGCCGATCATTAAGGAGCACAAGTTTTCTTTAAATCGCCACCCCGGCCTCGCGCTTCCAACGTTTTGATATGGCTACGGAATTCCAACCCACATATGGAAGCCAGACCTTGCCTGGTGCCTAAATATTGTTAAGATTCGTTTATCCCGTATGAGAAGCTTGATTCAGACGAGAACGAGCCTCGGACTTCTTACCAGCCACGAAAATGTAGACCGCGGGTCGGGTTTGGCGGCTTCGGTGGAAGGTGTGTGCCGATCCGGAAGGAACGGAAGGCTCTTCCGATCAGTGGTTGAAGGCTGATATGCAGATTTCTTTTTAACATGCGTACGCTTTTAGATCCCGATGCTCTTCGTCGGCCTTCCTCCGAAATCGTGGGATTCGAGCTCATCTCTTGTAAGCTGCTGATTAGGGGTCTGCGATCGATGGTTGTAGCTTCACCACGTCGATGTCGGTAAGCAATAAAATCACAGGAGGGATGAAGGGCTGGAAGATGTTGCGTCACTCGCCAAAAATTGATATCGGCTATGGCTGGTCGGTAAGCAAGTGACCACGCTTTACTCGAACTTCTATAATTCTGCCAAATTTCGTATCCGGATCTTCTTCGTTGGATCAATGAGCATAGCTGTTATTACCATCCTCCTAATGGGGGACATGCCAAATATACATGTTGAGAAACTTACGAGTCACGAACACAGGAACTATCAGTCAACCATGGCAAGCCCATACACTTAACTCCGACTATCATCTTGGAGGACCTAACAAAATCGAAACAGGAGAATACATCATGTGAGTAGAGCAGTCTACACATAAGATCTCAAGTGGATATACCAAGGGCGTCTATTGTCACTTGCTCACAGAGCGTCTACTATCCCTAAAGCTCAGCGAATCTTGACTATGATGATCAACATCGTGATCGAACTAGTAAGATCACTCATCACCACTTCCATTACACTGTAATAACCTGTGAGTCCTGCGTATCCGCCACGCCCAACTCTTTTGCTGTTATCTGCCTCCTCAAGCTCTTCCGCCTTCTTTGACAGATGACTCGAAACGATACCTACCTGGATCAGGTATTCGTTTGTCTCCAAAGGCGTGTCCCTGAGAGCGCAATGGTGCTGTCAAATTGTCAGGCTCACATTAAGACTAGATTTTATCCTTCGGACGTTGTGTTGTATGTCTGGTTAGACACTCAGAGTCGACTCCCAACCGCAAGGGAACATCATATAGATGTATTCTTACATCGATAACTACCCCCATCTGTGGTGTCGAAATATCTTGTAACTATGTACCAGCGTAGAGTACTCCCAACCGGTGCCCTTTTTGCGGCACAAAGAAGACACGTGTAGAGGTATTTCTGCCATGGATGCTGAAAATTGGCTGGTGGGTGCTCACAGCCTTCGTCTACAATAGAGATTTTGGATACCTCTAGGTATGATACATTCCTATTAAACACTGAAGGTTACCGTCCACTTTCAACCTTGTCGTCAAGCCTATAAGTGTATGTGACGGGACATCCACTTTGAATACGGTCGTCGAATCTCTCACACCATATTGACCGGAGCAGTACATATGTTCCAAGTGAGGTTCCTGGAAGTTGAGTAGATAGCTGTAGTAAGCCGTCAGGAACTAGTAACGTCTTCCAAGAAGTATGGGCTAACAGAGCAAAAAAGAAACCCCAAACATCAATGATGTCAGTAGGTATTTCTACGCACAAATACTGACACCAACGGCACAAAGGTTGGGAAATCAAGATTGGAACCAGCCAATCCACTGGCCCCTACGGGTACTAAACATTTTCGCCCTGTCTATTCTAATTGACAAACTCACCATATCTCTTCATCCGCAACTATTTCTCTCAATTTAATGGATAGCAGGTAAGGTCATGTTGGAATCCAGCGTGAGATCTTTCTGAGGAACGATCTGACATTATCGAATGCCCTGTGACTGTCCAAGTCACCTCGTTATGTGAAGCAAGCGCTGCAGTACTGCCTACAATGCCGTGTGCCTGCCTGTTTCTTATTGCCATTCGTTCCTGCCGTCGCTGCCAAGATGGCCGGCCGGCACGCCCCTTCCCAAACATCGGATGACAGACGCCCCTTCTTCCCGCGTACCTTCCCGCGCACCTTCCCAAACTGACCCAGTCACTGGCACCAGCAGTAGCAGCCGAGGCACCATATAAGGGTCGCTACCTGACCCCTCCAGCACAACGGGGAGCTCTGTCGTCTCAGCTCACATGGTTGCATGGCGCAGTGGTTATCGTTGATGAAAATCTGCGCGGCGGTTTTCGCATGGTTTCACAGCTGAGCGCATTGTTGTTAGTTCGACAAGCGTACTCTGGGCGAGCTTAGCTTTTTTACATTTTTTTATTTGATTGGGGAAGGGATGGCGATATTAGAAATGATGGTTTGACACTTTTTTTTCACTGGTTTTGGAGCTTTTGGAGGGTGTTGTTTGCGTGGTAATGGAGGATGGGAAAGGGGTGATATTTGCTGCACTGACCGACCGAACATGATATCACTTGCTGCACCTCGGACACTCCGTCTCGATGTCGACACAAGGCACCAAAATAATCTTGGGCTAAGTTGGTTGACATTGGCGGTTGCAAATGGATTTAGTATTCCCTCGGAACGAAAACTATAGGGTCTGCGAAGTTCGCTGCTAGTTAGGGAAGGCGAACGGACTGTCTTCAAGTCTTTTGACAGCATGGAGGCAAGATGATCAAGGACGAGCATCCTCTCCACAAGTGCGTTGTCTTTGAAAACAACTACGCCGTCCATATGCAGTCATGCTGCTTATTTTGGATGGCAATTTGGAAACGAGAATGCTTTAGCGTTTTCGTCGACTCGGAGTCCTAGTCTTCCTCGAGCCGGCCTCCTTCCAAATGTTCCTGAGGACGGCTTGCTCTTGTCAAGAACGCTCGTGCGTCAGTTAAAAGACGTATGAATGCTCAGCTTACTAGCAGCATAATAAATTGGTCAAAAGGGGAGTGTCTCAACGTAGGTAGCTTTGTGTCGATAACCGTGTTGATCATCTATGTTGGATATAAATGACTTGCAAATTGCTTGGAAAGGGGAAAATCAACTGATGGATTCACCAAAATGTTTATCGTCAGGCTACATAATGGATCTGTATCCATTCAACAGCAACTCATGCCGCATTTTCAAACCCCACCATGCAACGGAAAGTGCAGTCCAGCATCGAGATTCCGTACAGCGGGAGTGAGGTGCTTCGTGTAACGCAGCTGCATGTGCAGTTGATGTCTAGTACCCCGCCTTTTTAAAGAGACTCGATGACCACGATAGAGATCGTGGCACTGACTAACCATTACTTCAACTGCTGACGTGGATCAAGTCAACAAACGCCAAACAGCATCATACCAAGCCAACATCACAAGACCCAGCCAGAACGAACCAAACCCAACCATGGGCGACTTTACCCACCCCCAACGAACGATCCACGGCCCCCCTCGCCTCCTCGACATCCAAACCACCGTCCCGGACCTACGCCTCCTCTTCCTAAAAAACGTCTCCATCCCCCTCCAATCCTCAAACTCTCCATTCCCCATCCGCGCCAACATCTACCTTCCCAAAGAAAAAGAAAAAGAACCCCTAGACCAACCCGATGATGACCACCACCAATCCAAGAACAAGACCAAGAAAAAGAGGAGATACCCAGTCCTAGTAACCTACGGGCCCTACGGCAAGGACATCCCCTACTCTTCCTTCCACTCTTCGTCCTTCGCCGAGGTCAACGCCGAGCAGCGGTCCGAGTTCTCGGCCTGGGAGACGCCCGACCCCGTGTACTGGTGTGGCCAGGGGTATGCGGTGGTGCGGGCGGACGAGCGCGGGACGGGCCAAAGCCCCGGGTTGCTGGATACGATGAGTAAGGGTACGAGTGAGGCGTTTTGTGGGGTGATTGAGTGGTGTGCGGAGCAGGAGTGGTCGAGTGGGAAGGTGGGGTTGTTGGGGGTTAGTTATTATGCTGGTGAGTTTTTTTTTATGTCTGTTTGCTTGGTTAACATATGGGGTTGCGTCTGGTGGTGGTCGAGAGGAGAAGGACCTGGACAAGAAGGGGAAAGAAAATCCGAGAAGAATACAATGGTTATTGACAAAGAAGAACAGGTTCGCAATGGCGGGTAGCTGCCCGTCTACCGAAAGGCTTAACGGCCATCATCCCCTGGGAAGGCATGTCGGATTACTACTGTGACCGGTGTCGACATGGCGGAATCCTTTCTAACAACTTCATTGATATCTGGTGGAACCGCCAGGTACTCGTAAATCAGTATGGCCTGCCCGGCCGCTCCAAACTGGAGTTCCCACCTGACGGACCCGGCGCCAGGGGACAGGAAGACACGATCGAAGGTGACCTGACCGAGGAACAGCTGGTATCGAACAGGAATGACCAAACCAAAGACAACGAAGTGCACCGGTTCCGCGATGAAGACTACTACGCCAGCAAGGAGTATCGACTTGAGGATATCCAGGTTCCGGTGCTGAGTGTGGCGAATTGGGGAGGTATCACGCTGCATCTGCGCGGTAACGTGCTTGGTTATCTGTATGCCGGGTCACGATTCAAGTATCTGCGTTTCATCACTGGTCGGCACGATCTTCCGTTCTACTACAAGGAGCAGGTTGAGATGCAGAAGAGCTTTCTTGACGCCTTTCTCAAGGGAGAAGACACGGTAGGCTGGAGTGTCCCTGGCAAAGTCTCTCCAGTCGAGGTAACACTGCGCAAAGGTAATATCGGGTTCAATGATGCAGAGAAGGAGAAAGCGTACGAGAAAAGGTCAGAGGGCGCATGGCCGCTTGATTCAACAGAGTATACAGATTTCTATCTTGGGTGTGATCACACTCTCTCCCGGAACGAGCCAAATCCAACCACGCCAAAGCAGCAGATCGGATATAAAGCTCTCGGAAGCCTGGACAAGCATGAGCTGGTACAGTTCATCACGGCACCCTTCGAGAAAGAGACCGAGATAACCGGCCATATCGTGGCACACTTGAATGTCTCGGTGACACCCGAGAATCCGCAAACCGAGGAGGCAGATATTGACATCTTCCTGACCATCCGCCATATTGACCCATCAGGGAACGAAGTGTTCTACACCGGGACGGCGGGTGACCCCGTTCCTGTCTGCAAAGGCTGGCTCCGAGTGAGCAACCGGAAGATGCACGAGGAAAATCCCAAGCACAAGCCCTGGCTTCCTTATAGAGAGTACTTGTCGACCGACGTTCTCCCCGTCAAGTCCGGAGAGGTGTACGGCGTTGATGTTGAGCTCTGGCCAACCAATGTGGTGGTGGATGTAGGTGGCAGGATTGTGCTCGAGGTCTCCGGTGGTGACACGCAAGGGGCTGGGATCTTCCAGCACAACTCCGAGACAGACAGGTGAGGTTTCCTTTTAAACGTTGTGACATTCCATGGTTGTGGGGGCCGCGTGCTAACTTTTGCTCCAGACCCGCCTCCAAGTTTGCTGGCCAGAACCATCTCCATTTTGGAGACGGCCTTGACAACTATGTCATCCTGCCGATAATCCCATAGCTCTTCTGTCTGGGCTGTGCAACGTGGATGTCAGGCAATCGTTCGACAAGCGAGAAATAGTGTTGGATTCCAGAAGAGGGGGTGTCGTATGCCTGATGTATAGCCTTCCACTGAAGTGCTTTCTCTGCTAGTGTTACCAAAAAAATCCCAAAAAAAATCATAATGAACTCCGGGTATTGTACGCCAAGTTTGGTTGTCCGTAAATTCCGCTGAAAAGATATGCTTCTTGTCGATTTGTCGTGACCAAGTTTCCTCCTAGTCGCTGCTTCCTCCACCTTCTTGGCCGTTCCCGCTGTACCTCCGCGTCCAGCCCGGCATCCCCTCTTCATCCACCATCCTCCCCGCGAGATACCCAACGTTGCCACGCAACATCCATCAGCGTTGGCGCAGATTTTGGTCTGGTCCGTTTGCCGTTGTCTTCGTACCAGGCGTTATTGAGTAGATGATGATTTAGCCGAACTTTCTGGTGCCGCCCTTGAATTTCTCCTTGTTCTCCTCCTTCTTGCCCTTGCCGATCAGCTCCAGGTGACCAGCTCTGGCGCCCAGCATCTTCTCGGTTTTGGCGACCATGCCGGCGGTGAACTTCTTCTGGACCTTGTCGGCCTTGGTCTTGTTCTTCTTGACCTTGGAGACGCCCGACTTCTTGGGAGTCTTGCCGCCCTTGGACCGGTTGAGTCCAGGGTTGGGCTTGGTGATTTTGCTGCCCGAGCCTTGAGCCATGGTTGGCTGGTTTGGTTCGGATGGGATTGTGTTTGAATGAGGCGACAACCGGATTGTGGAGGTCGCGCAAATTGAAGAAGGAAAAAAGAAGAAGGAACGGAAAAAGAAAAAGTTGCACTGCAGCCAAAAGTGAGGCAGGGAAACCACCCTCACACCGCCAAAATTATGTCCGGCAGAATTCTTAGGATCCAGACGAACCCGACGTTGCGCACAGACCAATCCCCACAATCCCCTCCACGCGGCATGTTCCGCCTCCACCAGGACAGTTCCACGTTCGAGGTACCTTGTACCCGTCTGACTGTCCACTACTCAGCTACTGGCGTTATCCCCTATCAACCACTGAAGCTATACTGAACTGTTTCACATCATTCAAGAACCACGTAACAACAAACGATATATACGCCTTTCACGACATCAATACCTTACCAGGGGCATCCCATAATTGAATATCAGGCCGGTCCTCGACGCCAACAGTTTAATTCCGTCCTCGCTACCAATCGATCCATACCAGCACTACCACCACTTAATATCCTCCACGAATACCGATAATCAAGATGTCCGACCCCTTCGGAGCCGAGGCCGAGTTAATCAATATCGAGAGCCACTTCCACCAAGGCCAATACCAAGAAGTCATCGACTTCGACACCTCCTCCTTCAGCGCCGACAACGCCCTGCCGGCACGCGTCCTCCAGCTGCGCGCGCGCATCGCGCTCGGCCAAGCCGAGGACGTGCTCGCCGAACTGCAAGGGGAGAAGAAGCCGGAGCTGGAGGCGGTGGGCGCCTTGGCGCAGCTGAGCAGCGGTGACGTCGAGTCGGCCGTGGAGACGATCGAGCAGCTGGCGGCCACGGACGCGGGCGAGATCGGTATCGTGCAGGTCGTGGGCGGGACGGTGCTGGCGGCGGCGGGCAAGGCGGACGAGGCGCTGGCGCTGCTGCAGAAACACCAGGGCAACCTGGAGGCCGTGGCGCTGATTGTGCAGATCTACCTGGCGCAGAACCGGACGGACTTGGCGGTTAAGGAGGTGGCTAGTGCGCGGAGGCTGGCGCAGGATAGTTTGTTATTTAACCTGGCCGAGTCGTGGGTCGGGTTGAGGCTGGTTAGTTTTGTCCCATTTTGATGAGGCAGAAGCTTGAGCTGGAAGCTGTTTACTGACATGTTGTACTATGAACAGGGCGGCGACAAGTACCAACAAGCATTCTACGTCTTCGAAGAGCTCGCGCAAGCACCGGCTACCTCCTCGGTACGGAGTCTGGTCTCGCAGGCCGTTGCCGAGCTCCATCTCGGTCGCACAGAGGAGGCTCAGGCTGCTCTGGACCAGGCGCTCAAGAAGGAGCCCGGATTCGCGGACGCCATTGCCAACCAGCTCGTCTGGAGCGTCATTACTGGTCAAGATTCGGCCGAGTACAAGGCGTACGTTACACATATACACCTGGCTACAATTCCCGATTCCCTTCTTTCCAACTATATATATGCTAACATGACGTGTCTGCTTCACAGTGCCCTCGAGCAGGCTAACCCCAGCCACCCCTTCCTGACCGACTTGGCCGAGAAGAACGATCTCTTTGACAAGGCGGCGACAAAGTACAAGGCCAAGGTGTCTGCTTAAAGCGAAAGAGACGTGTTGGGCGGAGAGGTGACGATGAACATGAAAAACTATCTCTTAATTCACACACAAAAAGGACAAGCCGGGGAAGGGACGAGTGAAGACAGATGAGGGTGTGGCATAATGTTTTGTTGAATGAGATTTGAGCAGAGGAAGATAAAATCTGTGACCTTGGTAGGCAGTGATGCTTGCTGACATGCGAGTGGCATAAACATACTAGACAGAGAGGAAATAATGGTTCTCACGGCGATGAAGTCGTCACAACGCCTCTTCGCGATCGATGTAGTGGGAGATGTAAAGCCTTAAAGCATTACGCGGCTACCCTTGGGTGATGAAAGAACCCGACCGATCATGTGTCTTTCGAACTACGTCTCCCAATACCGTAACCATGGCGAAATGATTCAAGTTTCAAGTTTCAAGTTCAGCCTCAATACCTACCTGACCCTCGGCTGAACTGCCAAGTCATGGGTTGTGTGTGTGTGTGTGTGTGTGTGTGTGTGTGTGCAACTGGAAGATGACTGAAGTGAGGGCGGTTACGCTCGATTAAGAATGGTTGGATGGGTTGAGGACAATGGAGGTCGGACATGAATAGTCGCACATCCATCGGAAATGGGCTGCCGCGCGCTCTTACACACATCATCTTACATCGGTGTAGTGTGTTTCCGTATAGTGGCGCCCGCGCTATACCTTAAGGTATTTCCTTAGCGGTGAAAAAGGCCTATTTTGTATCTCCAGGGGTGTTGACCCAATGGATAAGTGTTGATAACCCAATGCTACCTTTACAACACTTCTAGTGACTCGGCAATTAACACTAATGCCTCGTTGTGGCAGCCAAAACTAACGGTAAAAGTGTTACTCCAAGAGTACCTCAAAGTTGTTGTGCGGAAGGTACAAAATAGGCCTTTTTCACCGCTAAGGGGATACAAGTGGGTTTGTGGAAAAGGGGGCGAAGGAGGTGGGTGGGTGAAGGGGGTAAGGGGACCAAGTGGACCCTGATGTAATTCGATGAATGAATGAAGATCTCAGCCTTAAACTGGTAGGTGACAGTGAGCCGGAGTTTGAGTGGCCCCGACGGGAAGGAATGCCTCTATGCGATGACCGAGGTGCGAATGCGATTCTGATATCACGGCGTCTTCCATGCTGACGATGCATTCTGTTGGTTGAATTTTCCAAACATATTGTCTGTTGGGAGCTGACTAGATCACTTCAAAGGGAAGAGGTGCCGAGTGACAAGTCTAGAGTGAGAAAGTCAGCCTTGGCTGAGTTGATGTTGGCTGAGGGCGAAAAGGGAGGGGTAAAGTGACGATGATGAAGGTGGCTTGTACCAGGGACCAGCGGCAGTCCTCTTTTGTTGGTCCAACATGAGGTCTGGTGCCGTGAAACATTGCAGTTGCATCATTGGAATCCATCATCCCCCAGAGAGGGACGACTCGAAGGAGATGTTTAACCTTGAAATGGCGGGGAAATGTTGAAGATGAAATGGTTTGACTTTGGGCCGCCTGTGATCCCATCTTGCCCGTCCCTCCCGTCTTCTACAAGTGTCAAAGGGAGCATATGGGACCCAAAACGGCGGCATCGGTGCGGACCCTACCATAGAGGGGGGCGGCTGGGCGGAAGCGGCAGCCCTGCTTGGCTTGGCTCTCTTTCCGCTGGGAAGCCGAGGAAGCTTGGCCTGCACGGTGCATCTTTAGGTGACCCCATTCCCGATTTCCCGTTTCTTGTACATATTCCAATTCCAGTCTCAAAATGGCCAAACAATGTCAGCAAAAAGTCCGAGAATAGAAACCTCCTTGAGAGAAACACACGACTTCAGTCAGTCAACAGTCTGGAGAACATCGTACTTGTAACGTCCAACAGCATTTTGATGCAGGTAATCAACCCACTGCCACTACACTAGGCAACAGTTTCGCAGTGTTCCATCCATTAGGTTACCTACTCGGAAAGCATGCTCGATTCGATTACTTCCCTACCTGCCAGTTCGGAGAGATATATCGTAACAAGCAGGTGACTATCAAAGAACAGGCAAGTTTCGTACCGAGGACGCGGTTAGGTAGGGGATATGATTTGCATGCGCGGTTTATTTTATGGAAACGACGGGACACACTTTCCCTTCTCTCTCTTCAGCCCGTCTCATGTTTACACCATCCTGGCCCTCCCATAGGCTCGTTGGAATGACGGCCCACCGCTTGTTGAGGGCCAACGGCGCGGTCACTGTCAATTTGTGGGTTGACGGCTTTCAAAAACAGTATGCGCCCTTGGAGATTTGAAGACAGACTAATAAACAAACGCGGGCCCGAGTATCCGGCCGGAGATCCCCAGGGGTATGTATGTAGTTGGTAGGAGGCGTCAAGGCGGTGGACAAAACTCCTCCTTGGCGGATTCAAAAAGTTGAAACTGTCCTTTGCAAGTGTTTGAGCATCACGCAACCTCTTTTTCTCTCTTCTCCATCTGTTTGTTTCCTCTTCAACCAAACATCAGCCTCACAGCCTCGATACAAGAAGAGAAAGCATTGGATCAGTCGGAAAGTGGGAACAGTTCCAAGACTCCAAGCCCCTCGCCGATCTCAGCTTCCACGACTTCCATCCAACTTGTCATCCACTTGGCTTACCCAAGGCCCCCACTCCACTCGAGAATCGCATCGCATTGTCTGGTGTACCTACTGTGGTATTTAACCAGCAATCCCGGCCCGAATGACGTCTCTGTCCTCCAGCTTCAGCTGTCCCTGATACACACACCGTCCCGAGTCCCGACTGTCACCGATCTCCAGTACTCTTCAGCTCTCGGTCAAAATTCGCATGGCTACCGCCCAGTTCGTCTCAAAGCCATTTTGAGTCCAATTCCTCTTTTCCAATCGATCTTGGTGGTTAAGCCATAAGGACTTTTTGCCGCGGCATCATTGCATACCTTACCTACGAACGCATCATCATTGACGCATTAACGCCGGGTGTAACTCGACAAATATTCCCAAACCACAGCAACGAACCCCTTTTACGTTTTGGTCATTAACGACGGGAGACACGATATAACCACCACCTCTTATTCTTGCCATTGAACCCCAATAAAGTCAAAAGGAACGAACCTGTTTGGGACCCTTTCTCCCCCACACTATTCCCCTTCCAAGCATTGCCCATCAATCGATTACACACAGGCACCCATTACCTACCATACATAGCGGCGCTACCAAGTACCAACCAGGACAAGCGAGCAACTCCCAAACAAGAAACTTGGAAGCAACCACAAGCAGCAACAGGCGCCCGCAGCACCCACCATTGACGATTGACGACGCTCTCCCCACGACAAATCGACTCTTACGCAGCACACTACGATTATCGGGCCCCTCCTTTTTGCCTTGTCCTGCCTTGGCTTGGCTGATCGATCCCGTCGATAGTGACCCGTCAATCCCGTCACTGCATCCGTCACCCTCACTGGGGAGCACTGCCACTGCCAATATCACCGTATATAAGCTCCATAAGTACCGAGCCGGGCGACCCCGCTAGGTCCCCCTTCCCGCTGCCATGGTTCGCATTATTCCAAACCGTCTCAAATCATCCAGCAACTCCTTAGCAACTAGCAGAAGCGCAAGTCCAATGCGAAGCAAGGGCGATTCAGCAAGCCCCGAGGGGCGCAGAGACACGGGCTTGGTTCTGGATGTCAAGATCATACAGGTGTGTGTTTATGTTTACTTATGTGGATGCGCGTTGGCCCGCATGATCCGGATCGGATCGCATCGCATTTCCGCGGCGGCAGCATTACTGACGATTGTGTTTTGTTTACTATAGGCCAGAAACCTTGCGGCAAAGGATCGAGGAGGAACATCAGACCCTGTAAGTTACGCGACACCCAATTACATCTTTGACAATTACCGACTAGAGGTATCGTTGCGGTATTGGTACCGACACTGACTGCCTGCTGCGTTCAGTATCTCGTATTGACCCTGGGCGATGCCAAATACACAACCTCCACGATACCAAAGACTCTCGACCCGATCTGGAACGAGCACTACCAGTTTCCCATCAATGGCACGACAAGCCTCACTCTCGCCGCTATTTGCTGGGACAAGGATCGCTTCGGAAAAGATTACCTGGGCGAGTTCGAGCTTGCCCTTGACGAGGCCTTCGCCGAGGATGGCATCACCGATCTTGGGCCAAGCTGGTTCCCCCTCAAGAGCAAAAGGACCGGAAAGAAGAGCAGCTTCGTGTCAGGCGAGGTGGAGCTGCAATTGACCATCGTCGACAACTCGAACCCCGAAGCCACCCCCAGAGAGCTCTACGATCAGTTCATTTCCGTCACCAAGTCCGCGCCTGTGGCCGATACCGCCTCGCAAGTGTCGTCTACGCGCTCCAAGAACGCATACGAATTTACCAATGGCGATAGCGACACCTTGGGCATCGTCTACCTCGAAATTGGAAAGATCACCGACTTGCCTCCCGAGCGCAACGTAACCAAGACTGGCTTCGATATGGACCCCTTCGTCGTCATCTCGCTCGGCAGACAGACCTTCCGCACCAAGACGATCCGACACAACCTCAATCCCGTATATAACGAGAAGATGATCTTCACCGTGTCCAATTACGAGCAGATGTACTCCTTCAACTTCACCGTCATTGACCATGACAAGTATTCCGGCAACGACTTTGTCGCTTCCGTGAACCTTCCAATTCGGGAAATTATGGAAAAGGCACCAAAGCCCAACCCAGAAACTGGTCTCTATCAACTCGAGGACATTCCAGAATACGCCCCAGTGCAGAAGAGCAGTGGCCGATTTGCGAGATTGGGCCTGTCTCGGACGGCCTCTTCTCAAAGCTTGAGCAAAGCCGCCAGACCCGGTCTTTCTAGGCAAAATTCCACAGCCGCAAAGGAACCATCGGTGGCTGGGACTCCTCTCCAGGTTGCTGTCGACGGTCCTTCGGATTCCAGTCGGAGTTTCCTTCCCCCACCTAGCCCGGCCTTGCTGCCCCCTGGGGAGAATCCCATTGCGGCCGCGGGTGCGGCTGCTACGGCTGGCGAGGTTGCGCCCCAATCCGAAGGAGACGATGACTTCACTTTCTTGACTCTTCCCCTGAAGATGAAGCACCTTGAGAAGTGGGAGTCCAAGCACAACCCTCAACTCTATCTTCGCATCAAGTACATGCCATACCCCGCGCTGAGACAGCAGTTCTGGCGGGCACTCCTGAAGCAATACGACGCGGATGAGAGCGGGCGCATCAGCAAGGTTGAGCTGACCACGATGCTGGACACCCTCGGTTCCACATTGCGCGAGTCTACCATCGACAGCTTCTTCCAGCGATTCCCCCATAGGATAGAAGGGGACGACTCGGATGATTTGACCATGGATGAGGCTGTCATTTGCTTGGAGGATCAGCTGGAGGCCAAGTCACGCTCGACCACGCAGGGAATGGTCGACAAGGTCAAGGACAACGTAAAGAACCTCCTTCCTGGTCACGGCAAGGACTCTGGTACCACTAGTGATCTGGAGGACGGCGAGACTTCGGCCGGCGGTTCGCAGCTTGCCGATTCGACCCTCAACGTACCGGATCTGGGCGCCTCGGGTGAGGAAGGAGACCTGCTTGATCGTGATGACTTGAACCTCTCATCTAGTGGCGAGGAACACGTCGTGGAGATCAAGGAATGCCCTATCTGCCACCAGCCTCGCCTCAACAAGCGGAAGGATACCGACATTATCACTCACATTGCAACTTGCGCCAGCCAGGATTGGCGCCAAGTCAACAACCTTGTAATGGGCGGCTTCGTCACCTCCAGCCAGGCCCAGCGCAAATGGTACTCCAAGGTCATCACCAAGATCTCGTACGGCGGTTACAAGGTGGGAGCCAACTCGGCCAACATTCTGGTGCAGGACCGCATTACTGGCCAGATCAATGAGGAGAAGATGAGCGTCTACGTTCGACTCGGCATCCGCTTGCTGTACAAGGGTATCAAGTCTAACAACATGGAGACGAGACGCATCCGCAAGCTCCTCAAGAGCCTCAGTGTCAAGCAAGGCAAGAAGTACGATGACCCGAACTCCAAGGCTGAGATCCCCAAGTTCATCCAGTTTCATGGTCTCGATTTGTCCGAAGTCGCGATGCCTTTGGAGGAGTACAAGACTTTCAATGAGTTCTTCTACCGCGCACTCAAGCCCGGTGCCCGCCCCTGTTCCGCTCCTCACAACCCATGCATCGTCGTTTCTCCCGCCGACTGCCGCTCCGTTGTCTTCAACAGCATCGACACGGCCACCAACGTTTGGATCAAGGGTCGCGAGTTCACCGTCAAGCGTCTGCTTGGCGATGCCTACCCCGAAGACGTGGCGCGGTACGAGGGTGGTGCGCTCGGCATCTTCCGTCTTGCGCCACAGGATTATCACCGCTTCCATATCCCCGTTGACGGCATTTTGCGCCAGCCCAAGACGATCGAGGGGGAGTACTACACTGTCAACCCGATGGCTATCCGGTCCGCGCTGGATGTGTATGGCGAGAACGTGAGAGTGCTGGTGCCGATTGACAGCCCCGAGTTCGGCCGCGTCATGGTTATCTGCGTTGGCGCCATGATGGTCGGTAGTACCGTCATTACAAGGAACGACGGTGACGAGGTAAAGAGAGCTGAGGAGCTCGGATACTTCAAGTTTGGTGGTAGCACGATTGTTGTGCTCTTTGAGCCGGGCAAGATGGTGTGGGATGAGGATTTGGTGCAGAATTCCATTCTGCCTTTGGAGACTTTGGTAAGCCAAATCCATTGACTGTCTTGTAAGGGCCTTTGACTAACAGTAACAAACAGATCCGTGTTGGCATGTCGGTCGGTCACGCGCCCAATGAGCCGCAGTGGACTCCTGATATGCGCAAGGACGAGGCCGATATCACCTCCGAGGACAAGGCCAATGCCAAGCGCCGTATCCAGGGCCAGGTCGCCGAGGAGTCGCCGGAGGACAGCGGCAATGATGAGATGATCTCGACCATGCCTAGTGAGGTGCCCCCTCCCCCGGCGATGGGACCATGAGGAAGAGGTCTCCGCCGTTGGGCTCCACGGTGGTTCAGGTAATTTTGTATTAGTCACTTTGGGATATCGGTGTATGTTTATGGAAGCGCTGAGTTTGAGCGACGTCCTGTATAAAGAGTTGTAATGTTATGATTTTACGAAGTATCGATATTAGTAGCACGCCAGACGTCAACAGTCGTTGCATTACGCCGAATAACTAGTACAGGCCTTGTGTGTTTGCTTCGTAGTATTTTTGGGGTATCATAAACCAACGAAAACTAGTCACTGGTTGTTCTCAACCTAAACGCATACTCCAGTCCATTTCCCAACCGAAGCCCAAGCCATAACTCCCTCAAATGCATCTTTCCCCGCTTCCATTGTCTCCCCCATCCGGCGCATGTCAGAACCGCCCACCAAAATCAAAAGCTCTCCAATAACCTATCAACCTTCTTCCTCTCATCACTAGGCCCCTCCCCATCTTCCCCTTCCCTCGCCCTCTTCCTCCTCCCACTCCCCTTTTCTCTCTCCTTCTCCTTCTCCTTCTCAGCCCTCTCTTTATCCAACTTCTCCACCCTTCCCCCCACCCTAGCCAGCAAAACCCTCATCCTCTGTAACTCGGCCTCCATCTCCCCGTTCTTGGTCACCAGATTCTCTTGCACCGCTTTCATTCCTCCTCCTCCTCCTGCTGCTCCTCCTCCTGGTCTTTCCACCCCTCCTGTCCCCTCCCCCGTTTCTCTTTCTCTTCCCGCTTCCCCTCCCGCATTTACATTTAAGCAGTCCTGGTCCTTCGAATTAGAATCGGAATCCTCAAACACCTCAACCAACCCCCTAATCTTCCTCAACCTCGCCACCCTTTCCAACACCTTCCGTTTCTGCCCATCCAGCTCCTTTAATCTGGCAACTAACTCCTCAAACCGCCTCGCTTCCATCGGATATTCTTCGGCTTCTTTTGACGAGATGGAGGACCAGGAGTCGGGTATGGAGGTGATTATGCGGGGGAGGGTTAGGTCGGCGTTTACTCGTAACCAAGCTTGTGCGTCCTCGTCCTCTTCAACATCCCCCTCATCATCACCCACCTGGTGACCTTTTGCTAGTGCGGTGGAAGTGGAAGTGGAAGAGGTAGAAGTGACGGTAAAATAAAGTTTATCAATCTGCTCCGCAACATGCCGCGTCGCGACGGGCGGGTAGGCGCGCCGCGAGTGTTGGGTGAGCAGGTGGTTGAGTTTTGTGAGGGCTTCGGTGAGTGGTTTTTGGGGAATAATGTCGTGGTCTTGGTCTTGGTCTTGGTCGTTTTCGGAACTTGAAAGAAAAGTGCGTGACGGGGCCAAGGGTTGCGAGAGGGTGCGAGTTTGGGTAGTGAGGAAGTCGGATTTTAGGGAGAGGATTGTTGGTGGTGGTAGCATTGTGTTTTTTGTTGATTTTTTAGAAGTGGTTGATGCGACTGAGTTGTGAGAGGTTGTTGTTGAGATTGACGGTTACAGTTATTCCTGGCTGATGAATGATACGAGAGTGATGCTGTTTTGAGAATGATATTGATTGGAGAACCGCGCGTTGACCCTAACCCTGACTGCCTCGGATAATGACAGCATGGGATGAGGGGTCGCTGTGGATGCGCGCTGCAGCGGTTAACTGTACCTGGCATGGGGTAGTGGAGCTTGGGCCAACCACCCGATACTCGCAACACTTATGTTGGCTGGAAGCTTGCCCCGGTCAACAGGAATTTGGAGATTTCGAGAAAAGAAAACACCTGTTCCTGCCACCAGAAGATTCCCAAGGTCGCCTCAGTCGCTTTGTTGTGTTTGCGACGACAATCGGGGTTGTCATTTCCACCACCACCATGCACCAGTAGTACGTACCCTTCTTTTTCGGAAACCAACCCGACTCGAGAAAACGTCCGACTCCATGGAGAACTGGAGAAAGATGGAGACACTGGCAATGGAGATGGAGACGAAGCACATGGAGAACCCCTCAACTTACTCGAGTCATGAACCCAGGACAGCGCTCTACTAGGATCCCTTTCCCAACCATGCGGTCGCATCATCTGGCACGCAACGCGACGAAGACGACGACGACACCGAATGTGTACAGACGACTTCACGCCGCTCATCATGGGTTGTTGCGCCCACAATGCTCTGTAACAGGAGCCCTCTCTGCCGGTCGCTGTCTCCTCGACTCCTGCCAACAACATGACGTCGTCCCCCACATTCCACGAACCTCCAAGAGGACATTCATCAGCCTCTTCACGCCGAAGCCCGAACGAGTCGTGAAGCTGCCCCATTTTGACCCGGGCTACAATGTGCTTCTCCAGTACCGGAGGAGCGAGGTCGAACAGGAGCGCCCTCCTCCGCGGGACCAGCTGGTGACGGCGTTCAGGAAGTTGACGAAGTTCAAGGCCGACACCAATAAACCACTGAATCCCAACCAGGCCTTCCTCTTGAGAACGGTGTTGCATTATCTTATGGTCACCAAGCCCGAGGCGGACGCTCCCGTTGACCTTAAAATGAAGGATCTCGAGACGGCCATGGACGCTGCATTGCTGCCGCCTCCTCGGGGCTCTCCCGAATTCCATCTTGCGCTGGCCCGGTTACTGCACGAGGAGATCGTGCGTAGGAGGCTGATCTTGTTGAATCCCGACGAGCGCAAAGCACACATGACCGCAGACGACTTTGCGAAATACATCAAGGCATTGACGCAATACGGAGGCTCCCTGGAAGCAGCAGCTCAGATGAAAGAGTTCTGGAAACAACTAAAGGACGAAGGGAGCGCTACCAACTTCAAGGGGGCGGGGAGAATCTTGTTTGCGGTCCTGCAGGGCCTGGCGAGCGAGGGTCGCGAAGAGGAACTATTAAAGGTTTGGGAGGAGACGCAAGAGACGGGAGCCAAACTCATTCCGGGCGTGCACCAAGTCTTGGTCACGTTTTATGCGAAGCAAGACAAACTCGAGGAGGCGAAGGAGTGGTATAACAAGCCTATACACAATGGCTTCTCTCCCAACGGAGAGACGTTTCTGGAATTGGTGCGATTATCGCGACGGTCAAGCCAGAAGGAGAAGTGGGATGACTGGCTTTTGTCGGTTTTTGAGGAGGTGGTCAAGGATCCGTATGCGAAAAAGGGGGCAGTGGACGCCTTCTTGCAATGGTCGGTTTTAACTCTGGATAAGGGGCCGGACGGCATCAAGAAGTACCTCCACACCATGGCCAGCGGCGATTTTTACAAAAGTCACCTCAAAGGCAACTACAAGAGTGACAAGGTTACAGTTAATGCCACCACCATCAACCGGCTTATGGAAGCCGCCATGGAAAAGGGGAATCCGTACCTGGCTGAGAGGTTTTGGCAGCTGGCCAAGGACTTTGAGGTCAAGGCTGACGTTCACACCTACCTGAACCAAATGTCTTATCGACTCGACGCCAACGACATTGAAGGCGCTCATCAGATATTCTCGAAACTCGCAAACGGCGCCGTCGAGATCGAGTTCGAAGAAGACCTACCTGTAATGAACAAGTACCTCCGCGTCTTGTGCGCGCAGCCGGAACCCGACATCCAGCGTATCCTCACCATCACCTCGGCTCTCGAGCAGCGCCACGCCGTCCTGGAGCCGGAAACCATTGTTGCGCTCTGCCTCGTCTTCCTCAACCACGACAAGAAGTTCGACGTGATCGACACCCTCTCCCTTCACTCCGTCTCCATCAGCCACATCGAGCGGCAGCAGATTTACAAGGCCTTCGTCGACTACATCTGCTCCCCCTCAACCACGACCGACCGCGCCTGGGACGCCTACTCGCTGCTGCGGCAGTACTTCCCCGAGACCTCGATCGACGATCGCGTCCGGCTCATGGAATCCTTTTTTGAGCGCAAGAAGCCCGAGATGGCCTGTCTCGTGTTCGGCCACATGCGCGCCCACGACGACGACAACATGCATCCCACCGCCGACATCTACGTGCGCTGTCTCGAGGGTCTGGCCAGGTGTCCGCCCGCCGAGCAGCGGCCCACCGACCCGGCATCTTCGCTGAAGATGGTGCACAACATGCTCAAGATGGACACGCGCATCGATATGAGCACGAGGCTGTACAACGGGCTGATGCTGGCGTACGCGGCGGGCGGCGACCCTTTCACGGCGCTGGATTTCTGGGAAGAACACATCACGCGCTCGGCGGAGGGTCCGTCGTATAACAGCTTGGCGATCATGTTCTGGTGTTGCGAGCTGATCCCGCTGGGCGATCGGTATGCCAGGCCGGTGTGGCAGAAGATGTTGCGGATGGACCTGGAGGTGCCGCAGTTCGTATTTAACGCGTATTGCGCGGCTATTGCGAGGAGTAACGCCGGGTGGGGGAGGAAGATGGACGAGGTGTTTAAGCTGATCAAGGGGACGGATGCGAGCTTGGGGTATGGGGCTAGTATGATGACGTGAGTTTTGCCTCCCTCCCGTTCTCTGCCATTGTTGAAAATTTCCTGTAAAAAGAAGTCTGAAAAGCTGACAATAACCTGAACAAACAAACAGGCTCGGAACAACTTACAACGCCCTTCCCGACCCCTGGTCCAAGGAGGAGTTTGCCGCCTGGGCAAAGGAGGAGTACCCGGAGGAGTGGGCGAGATTGGAGAGTAAGGGGCAGAAGGGAACTGAGTACTCGGGGCCGGTGTTCAACATTACCAGGGTGTTTGAGGCTTGATCTATCATCTACTATATAAGGATATCGACAGTAAAGTAAAGGAAAGGAAGAACAGGACTTGTACAGAAATTCATGTTTTTATAGTTAGTGAGAGACGCAGAGGGAGAGGCTTGCATTGTTGTATTATTGTTGCGTTAGGTGGTCTTTTTGGGCTGTTGAGCGGAAAGTAAGAAGAGGATGTTTGACCGTCTTTGGGTCGGTTGTACAGTACTACAGTTTTTAGCATACTTAGACAATAAAAGAGCTTTGGTAGATGGTGGATAGGTATGATGGGAAGCGGTTTTTGTCTAGTGCCTTATTTTGTTCGTTTCTTTCGTCAGTGCAGTGTACCAGGGGCAGGGGGTCATGGTGTATTCCAGGTTATTAAGTAGAGAGGAAACTGGTCGTTCACCCGTCGTCTTCTCACCCAGCTCAGATGCTTCACTAGGTATCCGCTTTGCCGTCCTTCAGAATCGCACCTTTGTTGACCACCCCGCCACCCAGACCCAAACTTTGCAAAATAATACCCATTTTCATGTGCCGTGTGTATACAGTAATAATAATACACCAAACTCTATATAAAAGCTGTTATAGAGTCCACCGATCAACCACCCGGCATCTTTCCGGCCCATGCCATGCCATCCTGACATGCTGCTAACCACACAGCATCATCACTCACGCCCAGGAGTCAAGCGCAGTCTCCCTATAATTTCGCCTCACCCGTCCACTCCCAAGCTATAGACAACCTAGTGCTCATCCTCTCCATCAAAGTTCTTGGTCTTGTTCGCCTCGCGGCCCTTGGGCACAACAAGCGGCAACAAGTGTCTGCCCGTGCTCTGCTTGAGGATCTCGGGGTGCTTGTGCACGGAGGGGTGGATGCCGAGGCCGATGGCGCGCCGCACCATCTTGGCGATCTTGCGCTGGTTGACGGGTTTGAGGCCCGTCTGGTTGGAGTGCTTTATGCGGCCGAAGGCGGTCATGTAGTCGGAGACGAGGGAGAAGTTCTGTTTTTTTCCCGAGAAATAGTGTCAGCAATCTGTCCAACTTGGCCAACAAAAAAGGTATGTGTGTGTGAGTAGAAGGACGAAAAAAACATACACGATAGTTATCCAAAGGACTAAACCCCAGCTGATCAACCGCGTCCGCCGGCGGCGTCCACTTTCCCTGGCGGCCGCCCTTCATCTCGTACGCCGACAGGTCGCGCGGCGCGTACACGTCGCCGTTGCTCCACTGGCGCTTCATCTGCTTCATGTAGTTGGCCGCCGTCACCTCGGACTGCAGCATCTCCTGCACCTTCTGGCTGTTGTAGTAGGTGCTGTGTCCTGCGTCGTTGAAGCTGCTGCTGTTGTTTCTTCCTCCTCCCCGGCTGCCGGAACCGCTGTTTAGGAGGTTGAACATGTCCGACTTGTACTGGTTGGAGCCCGACGAGCTGTTGTTGTTGGTGTGGTTGTTATTGGTGCGCGGGGCATTTTGGAAAGAGGTGGTGGGGATGTCGCGGACTATTGATGGTGAAGCATTGTTAGCTTATGTGTTATGTCTGTAGAGCTGTAGAGCTGTGTGTATCGAGGTGGTGCATCGTGTGTTTGCGACACCGAACGGAGCGACATACTGGCAGCGGCTGGCGAGGTGGTCGAGAACTGGGCGGTCCTCTGGCCGGCAGCGCGGGACTGCCTGAGCGCAGAGGAGAGGAATTGACGAGAGGACGACATGGTGGTGGTGTGGTGGGGTGTCGTGGTGGTGATCACAACACCTTGAACAGCTGGTGGTGTTGACGATGTGTGTAAGTCCTCCCGGCAATTGGAGCTCCGTTTCGCGATCGGTCGGGCTCGGGGGTCGGAGGCTTGCGACGGGAGATGCGGCGGCGGGGGGCACACAACGGTAGGGTGATTGGCTCCGGGCCGGCAGCGACACTTTTTGGCGGATCAATCAACTTTTCGGCGCACTGCCGGGGCCTGCCGCGAACTGTGGGAGCTGTTGCGGCTGACAGCTGGCAGGGCGGGAGCTGAAGTCCTGAAGCAGTTTGTTTTGTGGGGTAAAATATAATCCATTGCAGGCCAAGAGCGCGCTAAGCAAGGGGGTCCGGCTGGCGAGAAACTGTGGGGCAAGATTTTTCATTGCAGCAAAAGTTCAAACACCAGCCCAGAACACCACCACCACTGCAGCTGCTGCTATCAGATTACGATAGTGAACCATCCATCCCCTCCATTCCGTCGCCTCCACCCTTTCACTTACGATTGATACCGCATTTTGATACCCTCCCACGACGACGGCCTTTTTCTTGAAAGCGACCAAGAACACCACTTCCACCACTAACACCAACAACAAACCGTCAACATGGTCCGCAAGCTCAAGCACGCGGAACAGAAGCTCCTTCGGAAGACCGACTTCATCAACTACAAGTCGGACAACAAGCACAGAGATCATGATGTCGCCAGGTGAGCTCACTTACTCGAAGTGTTTATCTTTTTGTGAAAGAAGATTCCGCTAACAGTCAAACAGACGGTACATGATTCAGAAGCCTGAGGACTATGTATGTTGATTCATGTCATGGATGAAATTCACAGTGACGTTCTCATGGTCATCATTACTGACCCCCTTCTAGCACAAGTACAACAGGATGTGCGGTTCCCTCCGCCAACTCGCCCATCGCCTCAGTTTGCTTCCCCCAGACAACGAGGTGAGGCGAAAGCACGAGGAGCTTTTGCTCGACAAGCTTTACGACATGGGCATTCTTTCGGTATGTCTCCCTGTATCATATCAAACCTCACTTTGAGCAGCTATTAACGTCCGACAACAGTCCAAGTCCAAGCTGTCGCAGGTGGAGCACCAGGTCACAGTCTCGGCCTTTGCCAGGAGGCGACTACCCGTTGTTATGACCAGACTTCGTATGGCCGAGACCGTACAAGCAGCAACCAAGATGATCGAACAGGGTCACGTCCGTGTCGGTGTCGAGGAGGTCCGTGATCCTGCTTTCTTGGTGACGAGGAGTATGGAGGACTTCGTCACTTGGTCTGTCGGCAGCAAGATCAAGCAGAACATCATGAAGTACCGCGACAAGCTGGACGATTTCGAGCTTCTCTAAATGGGAGAGCATAGCATGGCTGTGGACGGCATATCAAGAAGTGGTAATGGTACGTTGGGGGAAAGGCTGGAAAACGGTCTACCGGGAAAGAGCATACTACTGCGTTGTTGTTTGCAAGTTGGCATTGGGTGGAGTGCTCATATGCGAGCAATCTTCTGTGGCGTTTAGGGTAAAGGCATTCAAAATTTGTGAAAGGGATTTCAAGATACCATCATCATTCGGATTTCCAGGTCAAGAACTCGGAGTTGCCGAAGTGCAGAGCTCTGTCAGTTGAACTTGCCATGTCGATGACTAAAACTGGTGAGTGTTCCTTCCAAAGCGTGGAGTTATCTGACCACCCGACATCTCTCAGGTCTAGCAGGTACCTATGTTTGCTCCCGCGTTCCTTCCGTTAACCAGCACTAGAATTCTAGGGAACAAAACATCCGGCAAGCATCGGTCCTTCCCTAATGTACACCATCAGAATACCGTTTTTTCCATAGTTGTGGGCTCATTTACCTCGCTCACTCCTTCGTGGGTGTTGTCCTTCGCCCGCTCCTCTTCTTGACTTTTCAGTTTCGTTCTTCATCTCCTGCTCCACTCCCTACTCCCTAGAGAGACTGGCCTAACAAATGTCTCCATATTCTTAACGACGTATCATCACTCACTTCACCTTTTATCCTCAGCTTTATTCCCTATCCTACATGGTCTTGGCACCCCTGGTGGTCTTTTTTCTGTTACCAAGGTTCCCTAATACCCCTCCTGCTTCCTAATCTTGGTCATAATCTCGAGATCAACAACAGCTGGATTTCCCTTCGGCACTTGGGGACACCGGGCCCCATACCAGACCAACACCCTTCTGTATGAGTTCTTCCCCCGGAAGAGCTCTCCAGACTTCAAATCCCTAGTCTCACCCTCTAAGACAGACAAACCACCATGCCTACCTTCGACAAGAGCCACATTCGAGATGCGAACCCATACTCTGGGCCCATCGATCCGCCACCATACCAGCGTTCTCCCTCTCCGGAGATGCCTGTCTCTAGCCCCAGAGGTAACAGTGCCTACCAGGAAGCGCTGAGTAACTTCTCGCATTCTCGTTACTCTTCGACGGATCGTGACTCGGTTCCCAAGTATGAGCATCTCGACTCGGTTCCGAGTCCGAACATAACCATCGAGTCAGGCAACATGAGATTCCTGATTCCTCCGCGACAACGTATGTCTAAGAGTCATCTTTGTCCCCAAAGTCCGCTAACTGTTCAGATCCTTTCACTCCCACGGAGACTACACCTACGAGTTCTAGAGTCCTGCACAAGGCAAGCTCCCGAGTCACATTCGACCTTTCGCCCCGTGATCTTGAGTCGCCACCGGAATCGTGCCGCGACTACTTCTATGGCGCAACGTACGAGGAAGACCCGTCTGGCCCTTCTGCCAATGTCAACGGACCGCCCGGGAAGAGCTAGAATCTCTACCCACTCAAAGAATGGATGGAGACGAGCGGAAGCCAGGATCCATCAAGGAGTGACTATATCCACCATGCATTGCCCGATAGTCAAGTGTCCCAGCTTGTCACTTCAGATCATCATCACCAACATGGTCACAGCTCGGAACCCAAAGTTCGAACGGTTGCGGAGCTCGCAAAGTCTAGAACAAGCGATCCCACCGGACGAAGGGGAGTGCCAAAGGTTGTTCCGTCGTCGGATCTGCCGCCCTTGTACCGCCCAGAGGGAATGCTTGACTTGGCTACATACATTGCCTCCCGGGATCCGAATCCCTTCGGCGATCGACAACCTCAAGGGTCTGTTACAAGCCATAATCTCGATGGTACGACGCGCTATCGTGGACAAAGGAACGTCTCGAACCTCAGTTCATCCCGAGCGGAGTCTCTTCGTCACCACAAGTCCACCGACGGCCACATGACCCATTATTCTGGCCATTCCTTGACACCAACATTGCAGCCATATAACGATGGCGATGGCTCAAGAGATTTTACTGTTGATCAAGCAGTGATTCCTCGCTGGTTTGTAAAACACAGATCAGCATCTGAGCTTGTCGCATACTGGGAGTCGATCCAAGGTGATAACGATGCCAAAAATGCCACGCCTGCCCCCCAAGGCTTGCCACAACGACCTAGGGCTGATAGTACGATCATCTCTCCCAATTTTATGGGAAACACGAACCGTACTCTTCTCGGTAAGGCACCCGAGGAGAAGCTTTACCCTGTGGCCGAACATATTTCAGTCCCAACGGACAATAATTCGGACCCAGTGGCAACGTCGCCAGCCATGGCAAATTTGAACCGCACAAGAGCCTGGCTACGAGATCTGATCAAGCAACCGCAGCCTTACAAGACCAGGTTCACCGAGCTCCCGCACAGAGATCCAATGCATGAACCCTTATTGGAAGACTACGATTCTGCGGATCCTCGATCACTGCTAAGGAAATCCACAGCCGACGCCTCCATAGACATGAAATTCCGGAGTACTGTCAACAATCTGGAGAACCTTCTCAGTGAAGCAATGGAGCTGGCGGCAGCAACTGCCCAGCGAGAAGTTGATCACCAGTGCCCAGACTATTATGAACTTGACGAGCTCACCCATCGTGATGTGCCAACGCCTGCGAGTTTAGACGAGAGCTTCCCCAGCGAAAACGGGTCGATGGTGAATGAGGTTGGCGACTTTGACTACTGGACTGCTGTGGAAAGCGCCTTGGGAATCCAGCCTAGCAACGATAGTAACAGACGAGAGCCGAAGCACTACCGGTCGGCTCCAGGAATGCGCAGTAGGAACGTGGCAGTCAAGATTCCAGTGAGAAAATCCAGTTTGATGAAACCCAAGGTCAAATCAAGCTACTCGACTCTGGGTGGTCCTCATTACGAAGATTTTGACGAAGAACCTCCGGTTCATGACCCGGCTCCAGGGCCAGCTGATCTAAGGACCAAGCAGTCATCGAGATCAGTAATCCCGGCCAGTCCACCCGCCAGTACAGACTCACCACCGACATTAGGGTGCCTGCCAAGGGTTGCTTCGAGACTCAGAAGCTACCGTAGCTTTGGCGCGATACGGCCTTTACGCCGTGTCAGCTCGCTGCGACCGCAAGCTGATGGTGCTATGGATACTCCTGACGATGAAAGTGACTCTACAATCATTCGTGCATCACTCAAACACAGAGTTCCAGTTTCAGGTGAGTGAATGTCTGGTGCAACTAATAATCACCAAAAATATGCTAACTTTTAACAAGGGCTCGATGGACCAGCCGCATCAACTGGAAATCGTTCACAGCAATCCCATAACTCGTGGAATTACGGTGATGATTCCAGGGGTCTGGGAGAAGGCGAGCCAAGGGACGCGCCAGATACTCGGATTGATCTACGTGGAAGGTCTCATGTCAGCCTCCGTGGCTACCAGGGCTTTAGCCTGGCACGAGCGTACCGTCGACAACCAGTAGCCCGAGACTGGTCTACTGCCCGTAAAAGGTTCGTTGCCGGAGTCGCATGTCTGAGCACGGCCTTCATCGGTATGGTTATCGGCATCTATGCTGGTCTTGTCCCATCCATTCAGTACTGGATAGCTGATCTCAATCACTATGCAATCCTGGGTAATGTCTTCTTCTACTTGGGCTTGGCTGTTCCCACCTTTTTCTTCTGGCCTTTACCGCTGTTGCACGGCCGGAAACCGTACATCCTGTCAAGTTTGATACTCGCGATGCCTTTATTGTTCCCCCAGGCTATTGCCGTCAGCACATGGCGGTCACCATACGTGAGCACTTGGAGATGGGCTCTTCTAGGCTCACGCGGGTTCATGGGGCTCACTCTTGGGTTTGCGAGTATGAACTTCCACTCCATGCTGACGGATCTGTTTGGAGCCTCCCTCATGAGCGCCAACCCACATCAGGAGGTGGTCGACAAGTTTGACGTACGCAGGCACGGAGGCGGCATGGGCGTGTGGCTGGGGCTGTGGACATGGTGCTTCACTGGTTCCATTGGCATTGGGTTCCTGATCGGAGCAGCGATCATCAACAATCTCAACCCATCATGGGGCTTTTACCTCAGCATCATGATGCTGGCTGTCGTGCTTCTTCTGAATGTCATTTGCCCGGAGGTCCGACGCTCTCCTTTCAGACGGTCTGTGGCAGAGGTCAAGGACGGTAAACAGGTGTCACGGAGAGTTGCTCGCGGGGAGGTCATGATGCACCGGGTGAAAGATGGTCCGACCTGGTGGTGGCAGGAAGTCTAGCACGGTATTCTGCTATCACTGGAGATGCTTCGACAACCCGGATTCATGATTATGGCCGTGTATGTGGGATGGATCTACGCGCAGGTGATTCTCATCATCTGTCTGCTTGGCTCTCTCACGTCAAAGGATTACCGGCTCAGGTCGCCTTTGGTTGGCCTTTGTGTTGCGTTTATCTCAATTGGCGCACTGGCTTCAATACCTTTCCAGAAGGCGAGCATATTCTCCCGCCACAGGCACTACCCTCAGCTGTCCAACATGGACACCCTTCTCGACAAGAAGTTTACCTGGACGTCACATCTTCTTCGCCGCGCCATATTCCTTACCCTGTTACCTATTCTTGGTATGGCATACACGGTGTCGTCAGCTGGAGGTCACATACCGGTACCTGTTCCTGTCCTTTTCGCTACTCTGATAGGCACCATATCCGCCCTTGCAGTAGCCGAATGTAATGGACTAATCATGGAGAACTTCGACTGCTCCGACCTACTCCCGGGTATGATTGGCCGTCCCAGAGGCTATTCGAACAAGCAACCTAAGCGCACAAACTATTCGTCCCATCCGCGGATAGCTGCTGGGTTTGCTGTCTGCCATACCTTTGGCTTTCTCCTTGCGGCACTGGCGACCGCTGTAGCCGGAACAGCACAGCGAAACCTCGGCCAGCGGGAGGCAACCGGTATTGTAGCTGGCGTGCTGTTTTTGTTGACTGTCCTCTTGCTTGCAGTCCTTGTTCGTTTCAAGGAAATTGAAATCATCCCGGTCTCGAAGACCGTCGAGATGGAGAAGTGGCAGAAGATTCGTCGTGAAAGCATTCGTAAATCTATCATTGAGATCAAGGCTGGAAGACCCCTTCCAGTGACGATGACTGATGAGGAGATCTGGCGCCCTCACCTTCCCGGAAACCCATCAAGCCAATTCCGAAGAGTCAACATACTGGAGTTGGGCGCAATGACAAGATGGACCGAGATCCGGAAGAAGAACAAGCTGATTGACGAATCGGCCGCACATTTGAATCGCGCAGCGCTCGAGTCTGCGCGCATGGCTGTCGAAGATGCCACTGGAATTGGTGCAAGAACTACAAACCTTATTCGAAAGGTCAGCAGTCGCAAGGGAAGGAGAAAGCAGGGCCAACCCCAACGCACGATGTACAATCACCGAGGTGTGCCAGTTCAGACGGAAGAAGCAGGCCCAAGCCGCGGTGACACAACGTCGCCCGACAAGTTTGGTCTTTATCGGTTTGATGCTGAGCCAACGAGGGTAGGCAAGCAAACACCTACTTTGACAGTGCCTCGTGAATCGGATGGTTTCTCCTTCCAAGCACATTCTGACCGAGAGGCTGGGAGTGTGCTTGAGCGTCCCGTCCCTGAAAATGATGAGGAAATGGATGATTTTATCACTTCCTCGGAAGATGATGGGAACGACAGAATTGAGTTGGACGAACTGGGACCCTTGGAGGGCCCCCCAAGCGGGCATGCAAGGAAGGAGGTTTGAACGTTGTTGGTTCGGTGAGGGTGGGTTGAGTTTGGTCGGGTAGCCCGGTTGCAAACATTCCTTTATCATTCTCGAATATGAAAATCCTAAGAATCATATCCTGAAGAAGACCTTCTCCGTGGAAATCGCAATGTTGGACGAACGTCTTTTCGGATGATCAAACACTAAGAGTTCGGATAGTCGCTCCACTTTTCAGGGGATTTTGGGTTGGTTTGTTTACTTGTTGCCGTATGAGGTTAGCACCCGGCTTCCGTCCCGAGAATGTGGGGAAGGAGCGGGGTTGGTGAGGACCTCAATAACATGCCGTGGTTCCCTCCCTCCGTTGATCTGCGTTTGCTATCATTGGCGGTGAGAAGAAAGTGAGACAACCCACGAGGTTCCCCTGAATGATAAGCATTAAAAACCCCAGAGCCTCGCGTAGTTTCTCTCCTCAGTGCTACTCTCCATTACGACATCCGTCTTGCATAGAAATCACAGCGATACCCAACGGCGTCGTGCCTATCGACTTACCTCTAATTGAACTCACCTGAAAATATCATCACCAACCAGAGCCAGACCCCATCAAAATGGCCCTTCCAACCCTCTCCAGAGTCGACCTCATCGCCCTCTCGGAAACAGACGTAACCCAGCCCATCCCCAAAGAATCCATCTTCGCCGCCCTCGCCACCCCGCCCTTCCTCTACATCCCCGGGACTTTCAACACCCGCGACCTCGGTCTCCTCCCTCTCACTCCTCCTTCCCCTAGTGGCAATACCAATAGCCAAACCCGCAAAGTCGGAATCCGCCCCGGCCTCATCTATCGCTCCGGCGGCTTTTTCCCAAACGGCGGCTTCAACGACGCCGCCAAGACGCAGCTGGCTACACAGCTCGGCATCAAGAAAATCTTTGACATCCGCTCCGTGCGCGAACACGCACATGCTCCGGACCCGGAGATTCCCGGTGTGAAGAATGTCTGGATCGCCGCAACAGAGAAGGAAGCAACTGTTAATTTGGCTGATTTCTTGGAAGGAAAGGGCGAAAGGGGGTATGTAAAGATGTATATGGATGTTCTGAGCGGGTATAGGGATGTTATTGGGGCTTTACTTCGAAGTTTGTTGGAAACTCCTGACGAGGCGGTACTGTTTCATTGTACGGCGGGGAGGGACAGGACCGGCGTGGTCGCGGGATTATTACTGAGTTTGGCGGGGGTCAGTGAGGAGGATGTGCAGATGGATTGGATGTTGAGCAGGATTGGGACGGAGATGGCTAGGGAGCAGTTACTGGGTTTCGCCATGAAGGGGGCTGGAGTGGCCAGTGTGGAGAGTGAAGGGTTTGGAAACTTGGTTAGTCTGAGGAGGGAGTGTTGGGCTGCGTTTGTTAAAGAGGTTAAGAGGGTTTACGGAGGGTGGGAGGGGTATGTGAGAAGGGAGTTGGGGTTGGGGGTGGGGGAGGTGGAAGCTTTGGGAAGGGTTTTGAGGGGGGAGTGAGAGGTGTGGAGAGTTGGAGGTGAGATACGGGTGGAAGTGAGGTGTAGGTGGAAGTGAGGTATAGGTAGAAGTGAGGAGGTATAGGTGGAAGTGAGATGAGATGGAGGTATGAGTGAGGTGTAAGTGGATGTGAGGTATAGGTGAAAGTGAGGTAATAGGTACGAGTGAACTGCAGTTGCAGATAAGGAAGGGTATGGGCATGTGGGAAGAAGTTGACCGAATTTGGATGCATTGGTCTTTGATACCGAGCAGCCGACGAACAGACATACATTGGTGATGCCACGAGGGAGGTGATAGAACCGAGAAAACAGAGAATACCATAATGCCTCGAGATGATTGAGGGAAATTGGAGCAAGTGACACTCCCCGACTGAAACCCGAAGACCATGAACTGTCAAACCTAAAATTAGCCTTTACTCCGTCATCCCATCTTGGCTCACCCGGAGCCAACTCCGCGGTATTTATCCCATCCGTCTTCACCACGAACAGAAACCAATTCGACAGTCACTTCACCTTGAATTTCACCTTGTTGTTCAAGTGACATCACCCTTGAACTCACCCCAAACAGGTTTAATGCCCAGCGCTTATGCCACCCCTGTTGGACCCTGAATGTCCTGAAAGACGGGGGCTTGGCTTCGCTTGGTAGACTTGGTTATAGGGCAGCCAATAAGCGAGTTTCAGTGTAAGGCGGAATGACGCCACTGACGTTAGCGTGCAACGTGCAACGTGGGATGAAATGTTGGAACGGAACGGAACTTGGACCCTAGACCCCAGGACCCTTACCCACTTTCAACGTTTTTCTTTCTTTAAAAAGCAACATGATATGATGCTCGTTTACGATAGATGCGGCACGGGCATGGCTTCTAGGTACATGTTCGTAACCCGCAGGGCCATGTCAAAAGAACGGGTGTGGATGCAAGTTCAGATCGAGATGCAGGTTTAGTCTAAGGGTCCTGCGAACGTCAAACGTCAAAGGGTCCATCTACACACACCCAAACACCCAGGCACCCTCAACACCAGGGGCACACCTTCAAGAACACTGATAGGATATAAGGCCCGAAAAGCCAAGCTCGGCTATGGCATCCTCAAGCGCTCAAGGTCCGTTAATATGGGGGACCACACCAACTTCTTTCCTTGCTTTTGATGTCATTCTCGCAGCATGTTGCCGAAGCCAAGGGCCCAAGGGCGAGCCAAGTGGTGGCCAAGCAGACCAAGGACATGTAAGGTGTGGCTGGTGACGAAGTGTAACTGTGTAAGTGGGATTGGTTGGTTGTTTGGTTGTTGGATATCACTTTGCGGAGTGGTATTTGTTGGTTCAACTACCTGGCGTCGTCATATTATCATGTGTGGCATGTGTGGCATGTGTGGCTACGTAGGTAGTGAGCAAAGAGGAAGGAGGGAGGAATGCCGTACTGTGTAACAGCGGGACGACAATCGACGAAAAAGACTACTGCGTAAGAGCGGGATGGCTTGACGGGATCTTCGAAGAAACCTCATCACCACCACCACCACTGAGAGGCAAGATGACGTCCGATTTGACAACCAACTTAACAAAAGATAACCAAATTCAACCGAACCATTTGTCTATATAACTCTGTCCTTGCTTCACTCTTTCCAATTTTGTCTCATCTCATCAGCATCAGCATAAACATCAGCATCAGCTTCAATACCAAACCAAGCTACACAGTACACAACTACACACACACACGCGCGCATCCAAGACTTCAAACCAAGACTTCAAACCAAACCAAAACAACTAGAGACAACGCTCAACCACTACTCTCATCTACAACCCAACAACAAACCAAAACCACACCAACCTCCAAACCAAACCACAATCAATCAAAATGTTCGGCCGTCGTCGCGCCCACGCTCCCCTAACCACAACACACGCTGCTCCCATGACCAGCACCCGCACAACCCGCACCACCCGTCGTTCAGGAGGAATGGGCGGCATGACCTCCCTCTTCAGCGGTCGCAAGCGCCGCGCTCACCACACCACCACCACCCCCATGACCACCACAAGTCGTCGCCGGGGCTACGGTACCGGCGGCGGTTACGGTCGTCGCAGCAAGAAACACCAAGCCGCTGCTCTGGGCACCACAGCTGCCGTACATCATCATCAGAAGCGCAAGACGAGTATTGGGGATAAGATCAGCGGAGCGCTGATGAAGATCAAGGGAACGATTACGGGACGACCGGGGCAGAAGGCTGCGGGGACGAGGAGGATGCGGGGGACTGATGGGCGTGGGAGGAGGGCTCGTTACTAGGTCTATTCTAGATATTCATTGAGAAGAGGGAATGAAGGAGAGAAGGAAGGAAGGGGAATGGGAAGGGGGTGTAAGATTATTGTATTGTTTTTTTTTTGTTCTCTTGCAGGCTTTTGTCATTTGGTTTCTTTTTTTTGTGTTGGTGGTTATGTACTTTTATGTGTGAAACTAGAAGCGCTGAGAAAGAGATACCCGTGAATATACACTTGAAACATAACGCATTGCATGATGAATGAGTCTAAATGATGCAAGACTAAAACAGGGCAATGCACTTCTTCATGCACTTCACTTTCACCAAGTGCGACTGAACTTTGATCATGGTATGAATATTATGTATTAGAGTGGATGGTTCTTATGCTATGTTCAAGTGACCAAACTAAGTGCATAGTAGAGTGCGGCTGTAGGTATCAGCCAAAGTAACCGAGAAAGACTGCACGAACGATATAGAATATGTAAATCGCAGTGCAAGTCTATGTGCTTTTCGAAATGACAACGCCAATGCTCCAATTCCTTCCTTGCAAACCTAGGTACTCCGACAAACTGGTAAGCCAGCTAATGACCATTAAACCATTCCTAAGTAAAAAGAAAACGACGACCAAGACCAGCATGACTGGGTAGTGGTCGCGTGAGAAAGCAAACTTTAGACTGCTCGACCGAAAGAAATGACCGAGCTGAATCGTGGGTATCATACAACATCCAAACAAAAAAACGTAAGATCGTGGCGTCAAAAGCTGTAATCCTCATGATCATTGCCATAAGCGTGGTCTTCTCAAAAAACTTCCTGTGAGCCAAGAGGTCTATAACCATGCTTCGTGGCGGGAGAATCCCTCTGGAGCTCGTCAGTCTCCATATGGCGAACATACGGGTTGCAAGTGAGCTGCGAGTCTGTCCGAGAACGTGCGATGCCGGCAGGTTTGATGACAGCTTTGCGCGGGACACCGTGAAGCTGCCTGGATCGACTAGGTCTCAGCAAGGGTACCATTGCCTCGTCATCCTCTGTACTCTCCCCGGATCGGTTGCTGGCGGAGCGACTGGCGCAAGGTGGACGAAGGTACTTGTTCTCGCGATCGGCGTCGTAGCCGGGCAAATGAAGGGTACTACGAGCAAGCTCGTCTTGCTCATCTTGCTTTACTGCGGCGCGGCCCAAAAGCACGTCCGGATACTGCGTGCGAAACTCCATGGTCATGAGCTCCAAGTCACCCTTGGCGGGGGAGGGATGTTTCTTTCTCTCGAAGTCATCAACAACAGGGACGTAAGAGAACATGTTGGCAAGTCCCGAAGACAAAGCCAAGGGGTTTTTCTTGGGTTGCGCACTCTCCGAGCATAGACCCATGGGCAAAATAGTATTGAAATCGATGCTGCGGCTTCGCAGACCACCACGAGGTTTCTTGGTAGGACTCTCGCTGGGCGACGAAGTGCGCTTGTAGCCCCTTCGGGGGGTTGATGAGGCAATGGGAGCAGACGGGAGGATTGAGTCCAGGCTGCCCTCCATCACTCTCTCCGACTCGAATGGATTTTCGGATGAAAGAGGCGGCAGCACAGAATCGTCCACAGAGTCTCCTCGAAGACGGGTTTCAAACTCGGTGACATGCCGCCGGAGTGAGCTTGGAGACGAAAAAGGATCATCCAGCGACCTACGGGTGCGTAAGGTCTTGCCGTTCATGGGAACGGGCTTGCGACGGACTTTTCCGCCAAAGATCTTTTGAACCTTGTCTTTGTTCAAGTTCACACCCTCATTAAGGCGTAGTTCGATCGATTTCAGACCTGTCCTCTTCCCTGCAACGTCTTGTGGTGCCACAAGTTCTGTTTCGTCCTCCTCTTCCACGGTGTTTTGCACCTTTGACTCTTTGGACTGATTCTTGGGGAAAAGCCGCCGTTCAGAAAGCGCATGGGAAACCTTCTTAAATAGGCCGTTCTTCTTGACTAGGCGAGAGACTTTTGAAGACGTGCTACTGGAGGGAATCGCAGTTGTAGGTTGTGCAGGCTGTGGCTCTGACTTTAGTGCCTGGGTAGCAGCCAGCATCTTTTCGATCTTGTCGGCAATCTCTGCAGGGTCAAAGCTGACAGGCTTGTTGGAGGTCGTCGGGGAGGCATTGGACTGTCCGTGAAGGGTTGTCAATGGCATTGTTGCCGATGCGGGCAACTTGGTCATCCTACTGTTCGGCGGATGCATTGCCAGGGGATTCAGAGCGCCCGTACTGGACTTTGGGAGTCCCTTGACGTAGTCACCTCGTGGAGGAGCTGGGGGAGATTGTCGCTGGCGAGTGGACCGGCGTCTCGACGACCTTCTGGGTAGGCTGGGTGAGGGTCGCACGACAGGAGCGGGTCGCTGGCGAATCTTTCGATTGGCGGCGGGTGCCTCCTCAACTCCATCATCTTCAACTATGGCGATGTTCTGGATAGGATGGGGATACACGCGAGTGACGGTGCATGGGGTCTCATCAGAGACAACTCGAGGGCCCCGATCAACCGGCGACTCCAAGGCGGAGGTCATGGTTGTATCTTCGAGAATCGCGCTGGCCAGGTCGTCGAGGCTATTGCGACTGCGGGTGTTGGAAGTGCCGCGACTGGTCCCTTGAGATTGTATATCCAGGAGACGGACGGTGGGATCTTCTTGGTGGGAGGGGCCAATGGATACTGTAGAAAGCGTGGTCAGGACCAAGGCCTTCAGGATATCGTGGTAGTAAATGCGCAAGACAGGCTGGCTGTTTGTCGGGCTTGTTTTGTTGTTTGCATTTTGGGGGAGAAGAAAGGAATGGACTTACTGGTGCTCATGGTTCTGGCCCGGGAAGGCATTGTGGTGTCAGGACGTCGGTGCATGAAAGAAAGAAGAGATTTTTTCTTGGAGTATGTTACCGTGGTGGAACTCATTCTCGTTGGATAGGTGACGAGTTTGTGGTTGCTTCAAGGTGTCCAGGTCTGGAAATTGGGTGAGCGAAAACTTGGTTCGTGGTGAAGGAGCGGCTGGGCCCAAGATGGGCACCGAAATAGATCAAGGTTGGGTCGAAGCAACAGTCCGGTACTGGCTGTTGTCCGGACGATGTGATCCACTGGGATGGCCGATTCAACTGCAACGAGGTCAGCGCCGTTGGTGGTCGGGAGGATTTGTGCACTAGCGCTGGTGTTAAGTAGGCGATGACTGCGGCGGGATGGGGGACGACGGGACTCACAAAATCAGGTCCGTTGCCTGGGCATGTTGCCCCACACGCCACAGTCTCTCGTGACTATTTTGCTACCTTGGTTTTTCTGCCTATTGCAGACCAGGTCACAAGCAATTGCGCGGGTGTAATTGTCGGCGCGCGCCAGGCTGAAGTTGAAGATCAAGATTGTCAGGGGCCAGCAGAAAATGAGCGAGTGGTTGGTGCTGGTGAAGGTTCGTAGGGTGTGGTGGAAAAGGTTGGAAGGAGGGAAGCAGGACTGAAACTAAAAAGCAAGTGCTGCCTGCAAAATGGAATTAGTCACGATGTTTTGCAATTGCAACGGGGGTGTTCGTCAGACCAAACGGCAATCGCTGGACTGCAAGGAGGAAGGTGGTGGGTCCGGGCAGGTTTCATGGCCGTAGAATTTCCAGATGAAAGAGCGTTCGGGTCCGAAGTTCAACGGGATCTGATAAGGGTGTATGATGAAACGTACAGGTAGGCTACAATGAGGCAAGTGGTCTGGTTCGGGTCCGTCGTCACCACGGACCCACGGCAGCGCACTTGCACTTTTACTCGCGCTCTTTCCTCCTTGATGGCCATCGTGACGACGCAGGGAGCTTTTGGTACGAGGCCTCCCGACAGTTCCATTTCTTGGGATAGAACCTTGATGGCCGGATTTGTGATTGTAAAACGTCCCACCTTATCAGATCAAGAGTTGGAAGAGGTGGAATCTGTCGCCAATCCGATGAAAGACACTCGCTCGAGGAAGAAAACAAACTGGCCCAGGAAAGACGAGAAGGACGAGGTGTGAACCAAGGGGTCCAGCTATATCTGATGATTTCTTGTCAGTCTCGTACCGACAGTAGGAGGCTTTCTAAAGGGTATGCGAGATCGTCAACATGTTCCCAGCAAACGAAGGTGGTGTCGACGGGGGCGTTCAAGAAAAGTTGCACTTTCACGGGTTAATATATCAGAGTAAAATGCAAACAGCCGTAGAAAAAGAAGAAGTCCAACGCCGAGTTCAAAAGCTCACGTCCGAGCAGTGCTCTTGCCATGCGATAAGTTGACTTGAACAAACAAGAAGGCAGGATGACAGCGATCGCAAATACTCGGCGTTCTATGTCATCTTTGAGTAAAGACTGTCTGCTGTCCAAAGCACCCCTTCAGCGGTTCGAGGAGTCCCACGCGGTGGAAATATAACGACTCCAGGCCTTGTATTCTGGATAAATCCGAACCGCCGGGCACCCGAGCTGTCGATCGTCCAAGGAAGCAAAGTCACTCGTGAGCATCTCCTCGGATATCCAGAATTTCTCAAATATTTTGTAAGAATATCCATTGCGGCTCACAGATCTATCGGATGCCGTCAAGAGTCAGACCTCTGGATTCTGAGAGGGTAACTTTGTCATGGTCAACTCATGTTGTCCTCAAACCATCACGTAGTTCTTGGCGGAGTTGTGATCGTTTGTCGTTGAAAGACATGGGGTGATTATGTCAGCAAAATAACCCCTTGCACGTGCCTCGCTTCGGCTGTTCCGAATGTCAGCAAAGCAGGTCAGCAAAATCCGAAAAATCAATGTTTGAGAGAAGTGGACGTGCGAGAGATGGTGGGGT
This sequence comes from Sordaria macrospora, assembly GCF_033870435.1. Lineage (NCBI taxonomy): Eukaryota > Fungi > Ascomycota > Sordariomycetes > Sordariales > Sordariaceae > Sordaria > Sordaria macrospora. Next base: position 3,571,302 of record NC_089372.1, on the reverse strand, counting down.
AAACGCACGGTCCACCCACTGCTCATTTTGAAATCCTCCGGAAGTGATTGGCGAATGGCCGATGGATAAAGAAAAGAGGGAAGCACTCCTCCGAATGCCGAGGCGGGAAAAGGCAAGTCCAAAGTGAGGAACAAAGTGCATTCATCCACTCTGGATTTCTGAAGAGAGGTTATCCGGATATCACTTTGTCACCAAACTTCCGGGAGAGGAACACAACATCCGATCCGCTCCTCACATCCCAGCCAGCAACATTTCCGTGATAATCAACTCAAATTGACTCCGAACACTGGAACTGCAACTCCGTCGTTGTCGCTGTGTTCCCAAATCCGGAAATCTCCACCTTGAACCTCGGGACGGCAACCAAGAAGCGAAGGTTACAGCAGTCCAGACACTGAGCAAGTTCCCCCAGTGCCCGCCCGCTATCACACGCTACCTTCCACATAGTGTACTCGGATCCGCACGCCGCCACTGCGCTACTTGTCCCCCTTGCACACCAACCCCGAGACATCTTGTTCCATCTGATTGAGTGTGTCAACGCGACCGCCGAGTACAATACACTCTTTTCATTGGCCGGGTCTACGGTCGACTTATCACAGCATCATATTTATAACGGTCACCACCACCACCACCTTCGTTGTCCTCTCCCCCGAGAGGCACTTTTGAATGCATCAGCAAGAACCACAGTCGGGCTTAACTTCTGCCTCGAATCCACCGTCAGACAACACCATGTCTTTCTCCAGCCTTGTACAAGATCTCTCGCTCCGGGACCCCAATGCGCCCAGGCGCCGCGGTGACGCTTCTGTCTCTACCATCGACGACCGCGCTTCTCGCACTTCCCACATCTCCCGCGCCATGTCCTATGCCAGCACCGCCGCCACGAGCGTCAGCATCGCCGGCGACATCTCCAGCCAGCTCCATGGCGGTTATGCCCATCCCCTTGCCCGCTCATGGCAGGCCGAGCGTCAACTAACAAAGGTGCGCACTCCATCGCCTCTTGTCTGTCTGGTGACTCTTCATTGTTGCTAACCCATCGTTTTCTCTAGTCCATGCTCATCTACCCCCTATTCGTTTCCGACAACGACGATGAAGAGGTTCTTATCCCTTCTCTCCCGAACCAATACCGCCGTGGCATCAACAGACTTGTTCCCTTCCTCGAGCCGCTCGTTCACAAGGGCCTTCGCTCCGTCATTCTCTTCGGTGTTCCTCTCAAGCCCGGTACCAAGGATGCTCTTGGAACCTCTGCCGATGATCCGGAGGGTCCCGTCATCAAGAGTATCCGCCTCTTGAGGCAAAGATTCCCTCAGCTCTACATCAGTGTCGACGTCTGCCTGTGCGAGTACACTTCACACGGCCACTGCGGTATTTTGCGCGATGACGGCAGTCTCAACAACCAATTGTCGGTCGATCGTATCTCGGACGTTGCTCTTGCCTATGCCAAGGCCGGCGCCCACTGCGTTGCTCCTTCCGACATGAATGACGGTCGCATTCGTGCCATCAAGCTGAAGCTTATCGAGGAGGGTATTGTCCACCGTGTGACTCTCATGTCGTACGCCGCCAAGTTCTCAGGCTGCCTTTACGGCCCCTTCCGTGACGCTGCCGGCTCATGCCCTTCCTTTGGCGACCGCAAGTGCTACCAGCTACCTCCCGGAGGCCGCGGTCTGGCTCGTCGTGCCATTGTTCGTGACATCAACGAGGGTGCCGATATCATCATGGTCAAGCCCGCAAGCCAGTACCTGGACATTATCAGTGACGCCAAGGAGCTCGGAAAGGACTTGCCTATTGCTGCCTACCAGGTTAGCGGTGAATTCGCCATGATCCACGCCGCCGCAAAGGCCGGTGTGTTCGATCTCAAGGCTATGGCCTTTGAAGCCACCGAGGGTATTCTCCGGGCTGGCGCCACCATCATCATCAGCTACTTCGTCCCCGAGTTCCTTGACTGGCTCTCCACATGATGTTGTCGATATAAGGGCGAGGGTCAATGCAACGGCTGGTGCAAGGTGTTTTGGCGTTTCTTATGTTTTCTTATACCAGGTTATAGAGTTTTATCGGGACTTCAGGGCTAAAAAGTTCAGGACGGGATGGGTCATGATGCAGGAGTACCTAAAGAGTACATGTCAATAAACGCACCTCTTTTATACCAACTCCGCGTCGTTCTCCTAAGCATCGGAGTTGATGAGCAATCCTTTTACATCTCCATGAAAAGCAAAAGACCGTCATTGCTCATTGCCGAAGTCGAAATTACACGTGTCCCTATAGTCCCTTGCATAACGAGCAGTGCACAGGGTCCTCCTTAGGAAACCACCCCTCGATGTCAACAAAACGTCATCCCACACTTTGTTACGGCTATTAGTTCTCCGGGCCGTGCAGACCGAACGCCATACTGTGTACCCCTTTAACCCCCAAAACTGCCCAAAGGACGGCTCAAGCTGAAATATGCCAGGGGCAATATCTACAGCCCTGACTGCCAGTTGACTGGGATCACAAGGCTGGGATTACACCGCTTCTGGAAAAGACACGAACCGGGAGTCCGGAACATGGTCAGCACGGGCCATATCAAATTCCCATGCACGTCTTCGGTCTCTCTGACTTCTGATTATCTAGACGACGAGATAAGTTGAACCAACCAAACAGCTAAAATTCATCACTTGGAAGGTTAAAGTCTGGGAAAATCTGGGAAAGTGAAACACTCCCCGACAGAAGATACAGTTATAGCATTTATGTGAATGTGGGTTCACGTCTTCCGTTTGTCTGTATTCTGGTACGGAAGGCACATTTCAGAAAGAAACATTTCAAGACGTGGAAGGGACGGTGAGCAGGAGCCATGCAGCGAGCCGCCACAATTTACGAGGAAAGAACTTGCCCATATGTGAGGTTTGTATTTTCCGTAATCTTGCGGACTAATTGGAGCTGGTTTGAAACACGGACCATCAACAAAAGCTGGCCGGCTTCCTAACCCTCCAGTTGTGGGTTGTGAATGTGGTTCTCTACTTCAACTTTTTGTAATTTTCCCACAATAACCAAAACACCCCAACATTCATCTCTTCCGTTCCTTGGACTGGATATCCTAACCGCGTCCCCGCTGGTCACAACTATTGCAATGTCGAAGCCTTTTTTTTTTTTTTTTTTTTTTTTTTTTTTTGGGCGAGACTACCGAGGTGGGAGCAATGACAGATATTGGGTGATCAGCCAAGTTCCTTTCCTTGCCACCGGCCTAGTTTACTTTATCTACGCTATGTGAGGAACATTGGGAACGCTGACAACCTGACAGATGATATCTGGTTGCTTCAATTTTAGTGCAAAACTCCGCGGCGTTGGGTTTCGGGGTTGTGACAAATCCTTTGCTATAACCCTCGATCGGGTGCCTTAAGGCTAGGGTTTTAGGTGTGATTTGTAAGAACCCCGAAGCTCCACGCCGCGGAATAATGCGGTAGTTGTCTTGTTGAAGTCGGAAGGAAATGGGAAACAGTTTTGAGGCCCCGAGGTCGTACGGCTCCGAGATCGTACGGCTCCGAGCTCCGAGGTCGTACGGCTCCTTTGGCTGAGACACGTGTTCTTCACGCGAGGCTAAACATGCCATTCTTTCTTCAAGGTTATTTTTTTTATTTTTTTTTCTACTTCCGGAGCTTTGTCCGGCATACATGCAGTGCACCTCACACTCCCAGATGTATCTCGCTGCATATATGTTGGAGCATCTGTCGGACGTTCTTCTTGGTAAGCGCCCTTGGGTTTGCCGCCACTTTTAGCAGCTCAACGTCGAAAGTTAGCATTTGAGATTAGATTTTTTTCTTGTTCGTCATAGATGCACAAGACTGCCATCAAACCAAGAGCTGTATGCTATGAGGAAAAAGAAGAAACTACTGAATTCTGCGTCTGAAGTTTTACAAGATCCCGTTGTGCCTTGGAAATTATCGGCTGCTGTCTGGAATCAGACATTCCGTCAGTTCTCGAATTTTCGAATCCATCGTATGAACCTCTGGCCGCATATGCGACGAGAATCAGCGAGGCGATTTATGCTCTGATGAATACTTACAAGGCAAGTGCATCTTTGACTCTGCCACGTCGGGCTTCATTTTTTTGGGCACGAGCATTAGAAAACAATGGAGTCTCTATGTAAAGCCCCTCCCTCCCCTTGTTTTTTTTCTCCTCCTCTTCTCTCCCTCATCATCACAATCAGACCTCCACATTCTCAAATCTTCTCCATCCTAGCATACTTCTCCAGTCTCACCTCCTCTTTATCCTTACATAACTTCATAGTCAGTTACCAGCGGTTTGACATCCTTTTCAGACACATTTCACTCTACATCCCTCAGACACTCTCGCTCGACATAGCTCGGACTCAAGCTAACAGTTGTTGCACAACACAGTAACAAACCGGATCAGGCTCAACTCATCAGAAGGCTTGGTGATTTGGGTAATCCCTTCTTCAGGGTCCCAAATTCACCAAGCCTCTCAAATGATGGGCAGTCATGCATAACCAATCCGCCGAGGAGGCACGAAACCTGGGTTTGGACCTCAACACAGAAAAAGTCGTGGTCCCTGACATCGAGTCCAATCCTGGCTATGGGCAAGAACTCTGGAGGGCGCCTCAACGCGCACGGCCCCGCCACTCCGGCATATTTGGACGGTTGCCCAGCCTTGACGTTGACTTTCTTTCCCGGAATCCGAGGCATTACGTCTCTCATTCAATGCGGCCCTTTTTGCTCCGTTCAGCATTCTTTCTTCTCCCGAGCTTTCTTCAGTCTCGCATACATGGACACCCCCCTTTTGATCCAACACCACAGGGAAATCAGAAGAAAAGAGACCATGGAGGCCAGGAACCTCGACCTCTGAGTCCAACGGCGTACCTGGACGGCATGCGTGGTGTCGCCGCTTTTTGTGTCTTTCTTTGCCATTACTTCTACACTTGCTTCGTCATTGCCGTAGGCTGGGGCTCAGAGGGAAGTAACTACCACTTTCTCAAGCTGCCCTTTATCCGGCTCTTTTACTCGGGGCCGCCAATGGTTTGTATCTTTTTCGTCATTTCCGGATACGCATTATCTCTGAAACCACTGAAAATCATTCACTCTGTTTCAAGTCCTACTTCTTCATCTACCATTTCTTCAGCAGCACATGGCGAAAAGCAGCAGGAACATAACGACTACTCCAAGCTCCTCGACACCCTCTCCTCCCTCGTCTTCCGGCGCGGCCTCCGTCTGTTTCTTCCTCCCGCCATTTCAACCTTCCTAATCGTCCTGCTTCTCCGACTCGGAGTCTACGAATGGAACCGCTCATTTGCGTCCGACGCAGAATTTCTGAGAAATGTCCAAGAGATTCACTACACGCGGTTCGACTCTGCCACCGAGCAGTTTGTCGACTGGGGATATGCAGTGCTCAACTTTGTGCATCTGTGGGATTGGGATGCGTTTGCGGGGTCGACGGGGATTGACGTCCATTTGTGGACGATCCCCGTGGAGTTCCGGGCTTCGATGGTGCTGTTTTTGACCATTTTGGGGACGGCAAGACTAAAACCAGGGGTGAGGATGGGAGTTGTCATGGCCTGGTGCGGGTTTGCGTTTTTGTGGGAGAGGTGGGAGATGTGCCTGTTTTGGATGGGGATGGTGTTGGCGGAGGGGGACGTGGTTAGGGAGATGGAAGCGAAACAGGAGAAGGGACGGGAAGAGGGAGGGCTTTCGGAGAGGAGAGGAGGAGGAGGAGTATTGCCAATTGTCGAGCCAACGGCGGTGGCGATGACGGGAGACGTTATGCTTATGCCTCAGCAGCGACCGCACAAGTCGCGACGCCATCCCCAGCCACACCCAGGGGCAACAGCACAAGGTGTGTCCTCGGATATGTATATTGTCGGATCCGAGGACGAGGCTTCCCACTCCTCCACATATCCTCACTCTTCAAACAACCTCTCATCAACATCCAGCCGCCGCCGCTCCGGCTCCGCACCTCTTCTTTCCACCACTCCCTCCATCTCATACCCATTCTACGAGTCTCGCCAGGCACGACCATCAGCAACAACATCTTTATTACCCCCTTCTCCGCCTGGGCACGCCATCCTCCCGACTATCCTTCTCACAATTTCCCTCTACCTCCTCTCCCAGCCCGACATCAACTCCCACCTCACCCCCGGCTGGATAACACTCACCTCCCTCATCCCACCCTGGTGGACAGAACACTACCGCTTCTACCAATCCATAGGGGCAGTCATCTTCGTCTACGCCGTCTCCCGATATTCCTCTTCCGCTCCCACCGCCGTCGCCTCCTCCACTATGACTGTCCCTATATTCTCTTCCTACTTCAACCCAAGAACCTTCTTCGAATCTTCCGTCGCACAATACCTGGGGAAAATCTCCTTTGCCATCTACCTCGTCCACGGTCCCGTTCTGCACACTCTGGGTTATACAGTGATGAACTTCGTCTGGACTCAGATGACGGGGACGGAGACGGACGGGCAGTACATCATAGGGTTTTTGCTGGCTAGTCTTCTGGTGGTGCCGATGGTGGTCTGGGTGGCGGATGTTTTTTGGAGAGGGGTTGATGAGCCGGTGGTGAAGTTTGCTAGGAGGGTAGAGGAGAGGGTGGTTGTTGCTGGTGGGTAGCGGCAATTTGGGGACCACAACCTGGCTTGTGCTTGGTTAGCCAGTTGATGTGGGATGATCCACCCACCCTTCTCTTTTTAATAACCAGTTTGGTGTTGGCAAGGCGTTCAGGCCAGATGTTCTCTTGTTTACTCTTTTGCTGTTTTTCTTCGGCTTTCTCTCCTCAACACGCTCGATTCCTTCTTGGGTTTCACTCCAGTTACTCTTTCCTACTCATCCATGGAGCGACAGCCTCGAGCAGAGCCCCCAGTAAGTTCTCTTCAGTCCCTCCCATTGCATCAGCATGGAGCGAGCGCAAACTATGGCATAGATGCCTTCAAGAGGATCCACGGTTTCAGAATACATTAGTACCACCGTCAAAATGATAAACGGTGGCACTTGACCAAACATTGTGAACAACGCTTAAACAAGCGTTGATTTCATGCCTCGGTAGCGAGGCCATTTCCCTACCATACAAACACATCAACGAGCTGGCCCTGCGCAAGGGTATCGATAGATCGGTGTAATTACATAACAACACATACCGACGACTTTCGCCCCTGAGGAGCAGGAGAAGGAGAGAAAGGAGCAGGTCGAAATTCCAAAACCCTGCTGCCCTCATACGGCTAACATGAAATCACCCCTCTTGTTGTCATTCCTCACTCGGCGTTGTGCGGCTGGATCAAGTTCATTTTCTTTGTTCTGCCATTTTTTTCTTTTTCTCTTCCCGGCACGCCCCTGGGCCGGGGATTCTTGGGGGGGGGGGGGGGGTTCATCCATTTAACAAAACCTGGTGTAGCTTTACATTCTCGTCCTTGGTTTTTGCGCTTGGTTTATGCCCTTGTTTATGCCCTTTTTGTTTTCCTTTTCTACTTCCTTTTTTGCCCTTGTTCTTGCCTTTGTTCTTATCTTTTCCTTTTCGCTATACCTATGTCAGAGGGCCAAACACCTAACTAGGCTTCCCCTCTCGGCTGATTTGGTCGTAGACGGGCAGTGCCAGGTTTCCTTCCAATGGACACCTACCACCCAAGGTTTTGTTTGTCCGAGTCGGTTCACATTGTCGGTTTTTTTTTTCTTCTTTTCTCTCTTTTCCTCTTTTTCGATTGTTGTTCGAACGGACGTAGACGGGACGGGAAAGAGCAGTGCTTGGAAAAGGAGGGAAGGGGGAAAGGGGGAAAGGAGGACGGGAATGTGTATGTCACTTGGACAGACAGCGAGCGTTAGGAAAAGTAGTGGCTATTGGAGGAAACTCCTGGCGGGCCCCTGCGGCCGAATCATCTGGGAGGGGAGGGAGAGTTCGTGTTATTCATGTTATTATGTATGTGTAGCTGGGTTCTGCTTCCTTGGTATGGTTCTTGTTTTGCTTTTCCTTTTCTTGTTTGCGGCTTACTTGTAGGGAGTTATCTCCTAGTTTTTGTCAAAGTTTTGACCATTCAAAGACGGGACCTTGGTTTCTATACCGGCCGCATACTGGGAGGGTGCGGGTTTCAACAACTTGGAACAGGAGGACACTGCGCTTTCTGCGCGATTTCTGAACCGAGTATCACGAAATTTGGGCGGAGTTGGACAGGGGCAAGTGTGAGGAAACCGAAACTGATATGTACATATTGTTGCTTATGTCATGTGTATCCAGAATATAATGTACAAATACGACCATTAAATCCCACATCAAGGTCATACATGCGCCGACAACTATATATATATACATCCGAGCTATGCAACACATGGTGACTGACTTATGCACTCCCAACATTCCTCGCCCTGTACGCTTCCAGCCCTTCAATCTCTCCCGCCGCGGTCTTTTCCTCACCCCCCTCCTCCTCCTCGGCCGCCTCACCCATCTCCCGCCCTTCTTCTCCTCCACCTTCCTCATTACCCACCACGACACTCTGGCTAATATCTCTCAGTTGCTCCTCCATAATCCTATACTCATCCTGCGCCGCAATCCACTCGGGCACCTTGGCCATCTCCTCAGCCGAGTACGAGTTATCGTTCTCATCCGCCCCCGCCGCCTCGGCAGCAGCCAACTTGGCCGCAAACGCCGCCTGCCTCCTCTTCTTCTTCTCGTCCAGCCTCTGCATCATCTGCAGCGCGCCCTCTCGATTAAGCAGGTAGCCAAACGCCCTCAGCGTGAACCGATCGGGCTTGTAGCCCGCTGCCTCCATGCGCTGCAGCGCCGACGCCGTCTTGCCGACGGTCTGCAGGCGGGCGTGGCCGGCAATCAGAGTGTTCCAGGTCACGCGGTTGGGCTGGACGCCGTGGTCGCGCATCATCTTGAAGATGCGGTCGCCCTGCTCGCGGTGCTCGCGACGGTGCATGAAGCCGTGCAGCAGGGTGGACCAGGTGTAGATGGAGGGTGTCGGGTGACGCGGCTCCGCGTCGGGTGAGCTGGGGTCGGCGTCGAAGAGGGCGCGGGAGGCGGCGGCGTCCTTCAGCATGTCGCTCACGATGTCGAGGGCGACGCGGGCCATGTTGTGGCCCTGCCATTCGAGGATGGCCTTGATGACGACGTCGTGGATGATGGTGCCCTTGGTGGCGACGAAGCCGAGGATGGTCGGGTCGCCGTTCTTGAGCCGCGTGCGGAAGTTGGAGTAGAACTCGATCAGGCTGTAGGGCTGCGAGAAGTTGCGGATGAAGGAGGTCACCATGATGTTGAGCGTGTCGTTCCCTGGTTGGAGACGGGCGTGGGGCTCGAGTTCGGGTACGAGATCGAGCATGTTCCTGAGCGATCGCATACTCTGCCAGCCGGCCCATGAAGGGGCCATCCCATCGAGTTCTCGCTGGTGGATTTCTGCAGTATAGTTTTGTAGGTCGATGTTTAACAAGGCTTGCAGGGGGCCGAGGTCGAACAGCTTGGAGTACGTCTTGAACATGTACTCGAAGCTCGGAACGGCAACTGGTGGCTTCATCCTCCGCTTTCGGAGCTCCCAAACCGTTGTAATATGAATAAAGGTGAGGATGCCGTTGATGATGACGGGATCTTGTGATGCTTCCTCAGGCAAAAGCTCGAGAATGCGGCGGAAACTCCGGTGGTCGTTGGCTAGCGTAGCTCCGTATAGCAGCTGGGAATAAAAGCGTAGATCTGGCTGGACTCCCTGACTGGTCATAAGGTCAAAGACCTGCCACGCAGTTCTTAGCTCATTGTTATCGCAGAGGTTTCTGACAATGGTCGTGTAGTGGATGATGTTGGGTTGGAGTCCGACTTCCAAAATCTCTTGGTTCAATTGCGAGCGGAGCGTTGGGAGGCTGTCGTCGTCCTCCTTACTTGCCGCTTTACTTGCCCTTGTGATAACGGGAAAGGACAGGACGGCGGTGGCCAGAGCGGCGCAGTGCAGCCCGTTGACATCCAGCTCTCCCTCCCGGATCATCTCACAGAGTAGCTCAACAGCTGCCGGCTTGTATTTTGGCTCCTTTGCCAAGTGCCATACAAACTGCTGCTTCGTGTAGGCGTGTAATCGCTGCCGGTATTTTTTCATGGTCATGAGTAGCTCGTAGACCTGGTCCGTCGTTGCGCGCCGAAGAATATGGTAGAGGGTATTTTGTCCTAGGCAGATGTAGCGCCTCGAAGTGTTGTTGTAGCAATGAAGCAAGGCCTCAGCGACGGCCCTCCCATATTCCGCCTGTTTGGGCTCTTCTAGCTTCTGTATATAGTCGGCCATGTAGGTGAAACAATCGACGGCAGCGTAGAAGTTCGCTCCGTTTTGTTCAAAGATGGCCCGGAAGATATCAGGGGCTTGGTCGGGCCACCAATGGAGAGAGTTGAGCATAACGGACCCCCAAAGCTTTGATCGAGTCTCGGTGGGTATGAGCTGCCAGGCTTGCCGCATGTGGTCGACATCCCTCTGGCAGAGTAGGTCCTGTATTATCAGAACCTCAGGGGCCCCATTTTTCAGGGCGATTTCTCGGTATCTGTCCTTCCGTTTCCTTTCCCAGTCTCTCTTGGCCCATATTTTGCGGAACTTGTATTTCCAAAGTTGGAGCTGTCGTACTCGAGTGTGAAACTCGCTCCGGCTGACGTTTTTGCGAAGGACCCTTTCTTCGTGTGGCCACTCTTCGGACCATACGCTCAATGGTATGGATCGTTTCGAGAATGTGCGCTCGTTTCTGCCCGACTCGGTACTTGGGTTCGTCTGGCTCGAGGGCGCCAGGAACTGTTCGGGTCCGGTCGCATGACTATCAGAGGAGAGCGCGGGCGCAAGAGAGCTGGCTGTGCGGACCAGCGGCCGGGGACGGAAGGGGAGCCGGAGCTGAAGCGGATCGGCTTGTCGTCGGATGTTGGAGAGACATGACCGGCAAATAAATGGCGTCTGTTGCATGGTTTCCCGGGGAGGCCGACGGGCCAGCACCAAGGTAACGCCGTAGGTCGAAACGGTATCTATGACGGAGCGTAGGTGTTCATCATGTATCGCGCGTGGGTTTGGGGGTTCAACAACCAGAGTCGGGTTGCGATATTGTCGAGTGTCGCTGATGATGGTGGGATGAATGTTGCAAGTTCCAAAATTTTGGCGGGACAGGAATTTGGTGATAAGATGCGCGTGCCCGGTGACTGGACGATCTATCCCGCCCGCTATGCGCTTGTTACCAGACTGTAACGTCAGGGGTATAAACGGGACGGCAGGCGCTAAGCTTTAGCGAGGTCCGTGCTTAACAGCGTCCCCCGGGAACCCCACGCGGAGCGCGTCCCACTGCCTGCGATCCACAGCTTCAGAACCTCACTCCATCCACTGACGGCATCCCAGTGCATTCAGGAACTCGCAACCTGGAAGTCCCAATTGAACTGTCTACCTTGGCAATTACAAGATCCCCAACTCAATAATGTCATCCCACGCGACCCTCGCAGCCGCCGCCGACGACCGCAAGGCCCGTCTAGCCAAGCTCAAGTCCTTGAAGCGCAAAGAACCTGAGCCAGCCTCCTTCGACGATGACGAAGAGTCTCACGCCCAAGATCAAGATCAGAGCAAAAACGACAACAACAACCAGAAAGAAACCACAGAATCGAACAACAATAACAACAACAACAACGACGACGACGGCGACGCCCCAACAACCGACGTAGCCCGCCTGCACCTCTCCGGGCGCAACTTCGACTTCGAGACACGGGGTCCCAAACTCGGCTTCGAAGCGCCCCCCATCTTGTCTCTGGAAAAGCCGACGCTAGAAGAGCAGGCGGCCGACATCGAGGAGGAAGCGCAGCGGCAGGCGGCGCTGGACGCGCAGGCCGCCCAGGAAAACAAGGGCATCGACCTGTTCAAGCTGCAGCCCAAGAAGCCCAACTGGGACCTGAAGCGGGAGCTGAACCAGAAGATGGAGGTGCTGAACGTCAGGACGGACAACGCGATTGCGCGCATGGTGAGGGAGCGGCTGGCTGCGAAGAAGCAAGCGGCAGTTCAAGATATGACGAAAGACGGGAAGGAGGAGGAGGAGGCAGGCATGCTGGAGGGGACGGCGCTGGTGGAGGGGATGAAGATGAGGGAGAGGGAGGAAGCGGAGGAGGAGAGGAGGGAGCGGGAGTTGGAGGAGGCCGAGTTGGCGGCTTGAAAGAGGTCAAAAGTGGACAGAAACATGGAAACCGAGCGAGGGGCGACAGGACGAAAAGAACGATAACAACGGAAGACGAGAGCGAGAACGAGAACGAGAACGAGAGGTGCCTCCAGAGAGCTTCGGGAGGAAAACTGTTTATGATTTTGTTTTACAGAGAAAGTATGGCTATTCTCTACTTTGATACCCAACAAACAACCACCGCAAATCCTATCTACCACCCATATTCATAGACTTTGTTAAAGCTAATCTCTTGCTGAAAGGGCTGAGACTCCGCTCGCGCGGCGCTGGCGGGGGAGACGGTTCGCCCTTTGGAGGTCGTTGTTGCGGCGACGGACTCCTGTATCTCGGCTGTCCACGGCCATCTTCCCTGTCCCGGTAATATCCTCCTGCCCTGTGGTTTTCTCCCTTGCTATCCCGCCTGACTGGTGAGCGGACTGGTGACCTGGACCTGGACTCGGAAACGGAATAGTCGCGCCTGGGTGGCCTTGCCCTCCCAGAGCCACGTCCGCGCTCACGTCCGCGCTCACGACGGGGCGACGGTGAATGGCGACGAGGGGGTGGTGACCCTTTCCGGGATGAATGCTTGACGGGACTCTCTGACCTACGGCTAGAATACCGATCCCGGGAGTCGACTGAACGTTGGCGAGCCGAAGGCGCCTTAGGCGACGGCTCAAAGAGATCTTGCGCATGCGCTTTCCGTGGTGGTGGCGACCTAGAATGGCGAGAAGGCCTTGGGGATGGAGATCGTGTGGAGATGGTCGACACCGAATCGACCGAAGCTGATCTGCTCCTGCTTCTCCTTGGGCTCACATCCCTAGATGGCGACTCGTCGTCCCTTTCGAGCTCCTTCTTGGCCCGCTCAGCCTCCCTCTGTGCCAGAATCTCGTCGGCTACGCCTTTCTTGTCCTGAGGCGGTACAGCTTGGGTAAGCTTGGGCAACAGCTTGGGGTTAAAAAGCTGCTGCGTGCGCGACGGCCTCGGGATGTAAGGCCGCTCCGCAGCTGAAGCTTTACACTCGTACGAATAATGGCGTTCTAGGAATGTTAGCTGCGTGGTATGCATGGGTTATCGAGATGGAGGGAACACATATCTCTCTTTAGACATTTCTGACATTGGACGGTCGACGGAGTGTTTTTGGACGGTATATTGCGTCCTCGATACATGGTGATGACTTGGAGGTTGTTGGAATGTGGCTGGCCCCTGGAAATCGAAGCCTTGTGCAGAATTAAAGTGAACTATCCTTGTCCACCTGCCGTTGCTTGGAATTACGACAATTGTGAAGTGAGTGCAGCGCCAACCAGGTCGGAATGCCGTTCGATTCGGAGCTTGTTTCCTGTTAAATGATTTCGGTCAAACTTATAGAAGTGGTGGATTAAAGACGTAAAGCCCTTTTTCGATGGCTTTGTTGATTGAGGATGGCGTTCGTTGAATGTGTCTGGATAGGTTGAGCTTGTGGTAAGTTCCTGTTTTGTACCGTTCGAAGTGAGTGAATGAGATTCAAAGGGTGATTGGTGGGTTGTATGACAAACTGTCAGCGGTGAAATTGACAGTTGAGAAAAGGCCCAAGCCCCATGTTCGATTGTTGTTGTCGACAGGTGAGAGCACGTGACGTCGCCAAGATGAAGCATTCTGCTGCGGCACAGCGCACCAGGGTGGGCAGGCAGTGATGAAGATGGGAAGCATCCGGCACTGGTTTGCCTTTTTGGGGGCCGCTCTATATCCTCCAATTCCTTTACCGCAGACATAAAATGATTGGAATTAAATAATATGTCTTCAAGTTCATGTGTTGTCATGTTCTGGAAGTAGGTAAGCTTGAACTTCAGAGTGTCTGTCTCTGCCTGCTTCGTACTGTATTGTAAACTTGAAATCATGAAATCATGCAGTGGCCACCATTACTGTCTTGTTTCTACAGCCAAAACATTGAGCCCCTCTCACTCAATTGAATCAATTCCCTCCCATACTCCTCCTTTTTACATACTCCCAGTCGGACCCCTTTGAGCTATTATGCTTTATTTTCGTATATAGTTGGAAATATAGCACCTAGAGCTATAATCATGAGTGCCTCGAATTCATGTCCGATAGGTGGAGCATCCTATGTACCGTATTGTAAGGGTCCTGTTAAGTGAAAGTACTAGAAACCAGGCCACCAGGCCCACGGTGTGGCCCACGGCAGGCGGTCCCCTACCCGTACCTGCAACATGGTGGCAGCCCAGACCGACCCACGGCTACCAGAGGAGGAGGCTCCCGCCCAGACGATGGATTACTTTGGGTGCAACCACCACTCTTAATCGACTTTACCACTTTATCTCACAAACCAAACCCACACAAACGGGAAACAACACCACCACCACCCCTCCTCCCCATCAACCACCAAAGGTCTATCCGCCCAACCGCGGCGGCACCCTTTCCAGATACTTTGCTGTCTTCTGGGAGTTACTGGGCGTCGTCGACTTTTAGTCCGCTTCCACTTCCTGGTCCGCCATTTTGGATTTCGGCCTTTTTTCATTGTACCAAACTGCAACTGGAACCCGGACCCCAACCCGACAAGCCCCAGACGGAAAGAAAGCAAAGACAAAAAAGAGGCAACGACACAAGCAACAAGGCAGAGACGGAGGTCCAGGATTCGACTTTGGCAACTGGCTTCAACATTTGCGCATTCAAGCGGACAATAGACAGCAACCCCCGAATACAATGATCACCGGCACTCTTCTTTCGCTTTGCGCCGCTTTGATCCGTTTCGTTTCTTGATTCAGCTGGACTTCTTCCCATCCGAAAAAAGCTACATCATCCAATTCCGTCCTCTACCGGATCCGACCTGCTGAGCGCGTTCAACTCTCTTCGACCCGCTCTGCTCTTCACCGGACAAACATACATAACATAGAGGCACTCTCGGCTGCTTGCGCGACTCTTTGTAACATCCGCACTGCTCTTACAGCATCTCTTACACCGCAAAAGCCATGGCGACGTTCCAATCCATGGGCAACGACGTCAAACTATCTTTCGCAAAGGTACGTGGCCTTTCTTCACCTTGATCCCAATGTTGTGCCCCAAAGACTGTGTCGTGTCTGACTTGTTCCATCCAGGTTGCAGCTGCGTCGGCATCCAAAGACTCAGCTACCATGGCAACTGCTACGAAAGCAAACGCTCCGGTGATCGCCCGGGATAAGGTTGCGGTTCCGATCATGGTGGCTCCCGCTGTCCCTGTGCCAGCGACCACGATATCTGGCTCTGCCTCTGTTTCGATACAAAGTGATGTACACCCATCCCAGTCTGCGCAAAAGACTGCCGATGAGGTTAAAGCTTCCCAGGACAATATCGTCGAAGGACTCAGAGATCTGAAGCTCGAGACCAAGACATCAGATGTCCCTATCAGCGTTCCATTGGTCAGCTCTGTATTGACGCCCAACAAGGTAGTCATCAGCCAGACACCCTCGGACGACAATTCGAGAGCCGACTCTAGCTCCGAGCTCGGCACAAAACCGCCAAGCTTGGATGGCAAGAGCATCACCTCTGGGACTACCTTTAACGCATTGGACGAGAAGGAGTCGTTGCGTCCAGATGACAGTGCCAGTATGAAGGCTGCCACCGAGGATGACGACGCCTTCTCCATCCGTGGATCCTACTTCAACGGCTCACGAATGGGCTCCGAGGTTGCGGCTCGTATCCACCGCATCCAGATTGGAGATATGCCCCCACGGGCCATCACCACACAAGCTATGGCCGGCGGTCAGGGTCAACTAGGCCTTGCTACGCCTCAGAGTGGCATATCCGACAAACAGCCAGCGGCGGAGACTGAACTGCCACTGGCAACCGGCCCCGGCGCTCCTGATGGCGTGACGGCAAATGGTGGATTCCTAAGCCAGCACCCGGATGAAAAGCTCTTAGAGGCCATGCGATCAGAGAAAGATCGATTCAGCCTCTTGAAGATGGAACAGCAGGTCATTGAGTTTGTGGAAAATTCAAAGTACGTTGCTTCATAGTCACATTTCTTCAAAGTCTTTTTGATGCTAACGTACTGTCTTTCTAGGGAACCGTTCATGGATTTCCCACCAAACAATACGTTTTGGAGAATGTTGACACACAAGCTTGCTGACTACTACCATATGACGCATTCATATGAGGCGGTCTCGGGCGCAGTTCGTATATACAGAACTCCTTTCTGCAGAATTCCTCCACCACTATCCACCATTGCGCCGTCGACTTCTAACACCAGCTCTCCGGCTCCTGCTGTGATACCGAGGAAGATTATGCGACGTGGCGAGGACGGTGAATTTGCTCCTTCTAGCGCAAATCCATCAAAGCCGACTTCAGAAGCTGGCAGTGACCCCAAAGATAAGCCTGCGAATAGCAAGGAAAGAATGACTAGGGAAGAGCGGGAAGAGGCGTATAACCGGGCGAGGCAGCGAATCTTCGGAAACATGAAGGAATCGGATTCTTCGGGCCAAGGTATGTCTGGAGGAACCCCCCTAGATACAGGGAATGAGACTAACGCAGTGTAGACGGTGAGACCTCTAACGGAGTTTCTCGGGCGAGCTCGGTATCCGCCAAGGACAAGCCCAATGGCAAGAAGAAGGCGAACAAGCAACGTCGCGATGATTCGGAAACTTTCGACTCGCGGTCTCAATACGTTGTCTATTATGGAGGCCCCCAGCAGTCAACATGGGGACCGGCACCTCAAGCCTACCCCATCAACAACGTCCCTTATAACGTCCAGTATCAGGCACCATACCCAACGGCGGTCCCGACGTATGCGCCTAACCAGGCGTATCCGCAAAACCAAGCCCTGCCGCAGAATCAAGGCTATCCGCAGAATCAAGCGTATCCGCAAATGGTTCCAAGTAACGGATATGCTCCTCAGTATGGCGCAATGGCAAACGTAAGTCATCTTCAAAGACAGCATCAAGATTTACCCCTTCTAACTCAGTATCAGTATCCCGTTCCTTCTGTTCCGCAGCCTGCAGTACCAGTGCAACAGCAACAACGTTACCAGCCTCCTCCTAACCCCCAAGTTGCTCCGCCATACACTCCTCCTATGCCCAGTGCATCGCAGCCGGCATGGGGGCCGCCACAGCAAGGCTTCAACCAGCCTGGGCCCGGCTATTCATCTCGATCGAGCACCTCCCCAGGAGGAATTCCGTATGCCTACGGACAACTCCCAGTGAATGCCAACCCCCACGATCCGAAAAGCCAACACCCAATTCCCGGCAGCTACAACCGTCAGGCGCTTAACCCCAAGACGCAGTCATTTTTGCCCGGAAACGCCATGTCCATGATGCAACCGCCGCCGGGTCCGTATGCCAGCTCTAACCATAGCAGCCCTCAGTTCTTGCCGGCTCACATGAACTACGGTGGTTACCAACAGCCTATGCCACCACCACCACAGCCGGGCTATGGTGGTCCCGGTCCCATGGGCTATGCCATGTCGAGGCAGGGGTCGAACAATTCGATGGGACCGTATCACCACGTACAACCCCAGCATCATGGTATGCCCCCTAACGCATCTCCCCACATCGCCCACAGCAAGGTCGTAGGCGGTCCGCCACCGCCTACCGGACCATCGGGACCGCAAGGCTACAGCCATCTCCCAACATATGGCAACCCTGCCTCGTTGCCACAGAAACCTCCTATGTAGGGTCAAGGGAAGGGTCTATGGCCAAGCGCGAAATGGCAGCTGACGTCTGGGGCATGATCGCCGGCCGCCATGGCAAATGATGGAAGAAGAGAATGACATGATGGTAAAAGAAGAAAGGAGCGAGGCAACATTGTGAAGCATAAGCATGTGGCTGTTACTGACGGTTATTGTTATGGTTGACATGGAAATCTCTCCTAATGTTACTGTGCATAAGAGGAAGGAGGCAAAGAGACGGAAGGTTGTCGTTTAGTCTAGGAGTCGAAGGAAGGGGGAAATAAAAAATAGGGACACTAGCACTAGCACTCAGGAACGGCAGGCAGGCAACATAGCGCAAGACTCGGACAAATCCAATCGACAGTCGGTTCTCACTCGCTCAGTTAATCTAGGCTCTAGAAAAAGTGCAAGAACCAATGAGATTACCGTCAGACTATTTTTAAAACAGAAAATTCCCAAATCAATTCATCATGCTGCTGACCTGACTGAGTAAGAAGGCTCTAGTAGTATTCCTATGAACGCCATAATTGTTCGAGACCCAACCAAAGACGTCCCACACCTCCCTTCCCTCCTTTTTTACCCTTTCTCTCCTTCCCCCTCTCTTCCTCCAAGATTGATAACCGACGACCGAGAACCACGCGCGCGGGCTCTTGTACGCTGTAGCGAAACAGGCTAACAGCAGGGTATAGACAGCAGACAAGACATCCGCACAGGTCGAGTAGTAATAGAATGGGGGTAGACCGCTTTCTCTAAGTGTCGGCGGACTGAAATCAACGCGCGCGCAAAAAGGGACGACTCATGTAAAGAGAAATTGGATCCTTTTTGTGTGTGTGTGAACCTTTCTTTTCCCCTGCCTGGTTGTGTGTAGTGGTGGCCTTTCATTAAAAAAATGGAATGAGTTTTTCATTCTCTCTTTCCGTTTTTCTTGTCCATTCTTCCACCTCCTTCTTTACTCGGCAGACTCCCTGGGTTCCCTGGGCTCCCTCTGCTCGCGGCCACCGCGGCCACCAGCACCACCGCCGCGACCGCCACGCTTGCCGCCCTGGCCCCTTTGGCCACGCTGGCCGTCGTTCTTCTTGTCGCCGCCCTCGGCGCCCTCGCCCTCCTTCTTGTCGCCGGCCTCCTTGCCCTCGTCGAGCTTGGCAGTGGCCAGGCGCTGGGACAGCTCGATCTGGGTGCGGATCGTGTTGGCGAGGTACGAGACCATGAGGACGTCCTGGATGTGGTTGTTGAAGTCGTTCTCGATGGCCAGGTTGGACACCTTGGGAGCCAGCGAAAGGGCGTTCATGAGGTACTGGCCGAGCGCGTGGTTGCCGTCGCGCTCCTCGTCGAGCACGTCGCCGACGAAGCCGGAGACGCGCTCGAGCAGGTCCGAGACGGTCTCGAGGGCCTGGGAAAGGTTCTCAATGTCGGAGACGACGGGGGCGGAGCGCGACTCGACGTCGGCGGCGGCGGCGACGGAGCCAAGAGCGCCGCGCTCGGCGTCGGTGAAGAGGAGCTTGTGCGGCACCTCAATGAAGAGGCACGACTCGGCGGCGCGCTCGGGGCTGACGGCCACGGGAGCGGAGATGTACGTCTTGGTCTCGATGGGAGCGCCGGCCTCGGTGCCGATGGTCAGGTGGACGGCCGGGTGGGGGAAGGTGCCGGTCTCGGGAGAGGCGAAGAAGTTCTGGATCAGGGCGCTGAAGCTGTTGAGCTCGTGCGAGGTGGTGTACCAACCCAACAGGGTCTCGCGGGGGCTGGCCTTGAGGGTCAGGGCCAGCATGTTCTTCTGGTACTCGACGTCCACCTCGACCTGGTCCTCGTTCTCGGTGTGGGGGATGGCGAAGGTGGAGCGCACTTCGACCTCGCTGCCGTCCTCGCTGCGGACACCCACGAGGGCACCAATCACCCGTGTCGCCTGGGTGTCGCGATCGTCACGTCTGACGGCATGGTCGACAATGGAGAAGACGGCCTAGTTGGCGAGGAAAGCGTAAGGCTACATGTCAGCTATGTGTTGTATGGTCTTGGAGCCATGGTAGTTGGTGGTAGTGGTGGTGATGGTGGTGGTGGTTGCGGGGTAGTAGACAGGATGTAGGTAGTAAGTAGACTTGACAAGCGCAAATGGACATCAAGGTAGGGGACTAGGTAGATTAGGAGTGGAGGGGCAGATATAGGACTGTAGTATAGAAATCGGTTGCTTCTGTTGACGTACCTGAGGCTGGATGTTGACGGTAAGCGGGGCATTGCTAACACCGAAGCCAAGCACGTTGGGCGCAAGGGGGCGCGCGAGATGGACGAAAGACTCCTGATCGACAGCCATTTTGACGACGGGCTGGGGCTGCTGTTGAATGGTGAGGTGGTGGGAGGGGTGTGGTGGTGGTTGATAGAGGGAAGCAGGAGTTCGATCGAGGAGGAGGGGAGGAGCCGTCGAGGTTGAGATTATGGGGCTCTTTGAAAATGTAGACAGCAGACGCTGCTTTCGGGTTCGGGGTGAGAGAGGCTAGCAGGTGGCCGGGGGGGTGGGCTTGGTGGGCACGGGCTGGGCACTGGCAGAAACAGAGAAGTGGAAGTCACTTTGCACTTTTTTTACTGGGGTTCAATGGCACTTGTGACTTGTGAGTCCCGGTGGCAGGCAGGAGCAGTCGAAGTCGGGCCACTGTTCGCAGTCACGATCGATGCAGCACTTCCATTCTTTGATGCTGCCTTCTTCGCCCTGCACTGCTCCATCCAGCTTTCGCAAAATGTGGGGACCAGCCGGCGGGACCTCTGCTCGAATTTTTGGTTTTGCAGCGCAATGGCGGGACCTTTGGGTTGTGCGCGCTAAGATAAGATAAGAAGATCCCCACTCTTGGCGTTCAGCTTGACTTCAGATTGTTCTTTCTCGCAAGGGTCAAGGGGGGTGGCGTTACAAGGCTGCTCTATGCCAAGCCGTTCTTGAAAGACTCCATTGGACTTTTGGACTTTTTCTTCTTGGCCCGTTGACAAGGCTGAATACAATTCCCGTATCTTTTTTCGACCTCCATTGAAATTTCATTTCACTTTCATAATTACCGATTTTCATCTCACCAACCTCAAATTTCGATTTTTGAGGAAATCTTCATCGCACCAAAATGGCATTCAGAGGTCGCGGCGGTGACCGTGGAGGCGGAGGCCGTGGAAGAGGTGGTGGCGGAGGCTTCAGAGGCAGAGGTGGTTCCAGAGGAGGAGGCTCCAGGGGAGGCGATAGAGGAGGGTCGAGAGGTCGCGGCAGGGGAGGTGATAGGGGAGCTTCCAGGGGCCGTGGTAGGGGAAGTTCAAGAGGTGGTGCCAGAGGTGGTTTCGGCCCTCGCCCATCCAAGTTCAACGACGCACGACTTGCCGACAAAGACGAAGAGTAAGGAATATTCAAGATTCCCGAGAAAAAAGTGAGAAACATACTAACTGAAAACAGTGGTTCTGAGGAGGACGATATTTCTGAAGATGAGTCCAACGTTTCTGAGGAGGAGATTGAGGGGTCAGAAGAGGAGGACGAGGAGGGGGAGGAGGAGGCCCAATCTGGCCAACCATACATGAGTCTCTTGAAGAGCTTCCAAAGTGCGACAAAGTCGAAGAAGAGAAAGCTGGATCACACTGAGGAGGAAGGGCCGAACAAGGCGACCAAGACGGAAGATGACGACGACAGCGACGACGAAGACGACGACGAGGAGGTGAAGGAGGACGTGGATGCGGTTGATGAGCCAGAGGAAGATCCCCAGGATGCACCACTAGAGGACTTGTTCGACGAAGATGACGACCTCGACGATTCAGACCCATTCGAAACTCACTTTGCTGCCCCAGACGAGGCGACATTCCAGGCAAGGATAAAGGCCGTTCAGGCGAACAAGTGGAGGACCGACAGGATAGCGCAAAACTCCAACAGGATATACTACAACACCCCCGAGACAGGCGACTCTACTGAGCGGAAACTTCCTCATTCCATTTCGGGAGTTGCCGACCTCAAGCTGAAGAAGAAACTGGCCGAGTCGATGGCTAAGCACACCGAGTTCGACGAGGCGGAGAAGGCAGTAGCACCTCTCCTCTTCAACTACCAAGACATGCTTTACTGCAACCGGACAGTGGCATCGTCTGAGAGCATAAGGCGGATGGCGTGTCTTCATGCGCTCAACCATGTTTTCAAGTAAGTCTGACGGGAACATGACAATTGAGAACAGGAAACTGACTTGATATGCAGGACTCGTGACCGTGTGATCAAGAACAACACCAAGCTGCAAAGAGACGACACCCTTGAGCTCAGAGACCAGGGGTTTACCCGCCCCAAGGTCTTGATGCTTCTCCCTACCCGCCAGTCATGCGTCAAGATGGTCGAGATGATCTGCGAGGTTGCCTCTCCGGAGCAGCAAGAACACCGCAAGCGTTTCGATGAAGGCTACGTCGACAAGTCCACCAAGTTCTCCGACGACAAGCCCGAAGACTTCCGCGACCTCTTCTCCGGCAGCGACGACGACATGTTCCGCCTCGGCATGAAGTTCACCCGCAAGACCATCAAGTACTTTTCACAGTTCTACAACTCGGACATCATCTTCGCCTCTCCTCTCGGTCTGCGCATGGCCATCGGGTCCGAGGAGGAGAAGAAGAAGCTGGACTACGACTTCCTCTCGTCGATCGAGCTCGTCATCGTCGACCAGGCCGACGCCCTGCTTATGCAGAATTGGGAGCACGTCGAGTTCATCTTCGAGCACCTCAACCTGCAGCCGCGCGACGCCCACGGGTGCGACTTCTCGCGCGTGCGGCCCTGGTACCTCGACGACCAGGCCAAGTACTTCCGGCAGACGGTCATCTTCAGCGCCTTCAATACGCCCGAGCTGGCCGAGCTGCAGCGTCTGCACTGCCACAACTGGGCCGGCAAGGCCCGCCTCCACCCCGAGTACCCGGGCGTGATCCAGTACCTGGGCGTCAAGACGCGGCAGACGTTCAGCCGGTTCGACGCGGGCTCCATCGCCGCCGACCCGGACGCCCGCTTCGCCTACTTCACCAAGGCCATCGTGCCCACGCTGGTGAAGCGGGCCAAGGACGCGGCGGGAACGCTCATCTTCATCCCGTCGTATCTCGACTTTGTGCGCGTGCGCAACTACTTTGCCAACAACCCGGACGTGGCGAGCGTCACGTTCGGCAACATCTCCGAGTACGCCGACACGCCCGAGGCGTCGCGCGCGCGCTCGCATTTCCTCACGGGCCGCCACCGCGTGCTGCTCTACACGGAGCGTGCGCACCACTTTAGGCGGTACGCCATCAAGGGCGTCAAGCGCGTCATCTTTTACGGGCTGCCGGATAACCCCATCTTCTACAAAGAGGTCGCCGGCGGGTATCTGCAGAAGAGCGAGCAGAGCCTGATGCTGGAGCACGGCCTGGGCACCGTCAAGGTCATGTTTAGCAAATATGATATCATGAAGCTGGAGAGGATCGTGGGCACCAAGAGGGCCGGGAAGATGATTACGGAGCAGGGCGATACTTTTGACTTTGTGTAAACAAAACAAAGATGTCAGTCAGTTAGTTGTGTGGTATGGTCTGTATAAAGAAGAGGGCGTCGGATAATAAAAATGTCAAAGGGAACTAGTTCTAGGTAAATTGGGTTTTGTTTGCACGGGTTGCTATAAAAGTTGTCCTGCATAGTTAGGCGGGATGAAAACAGAATACCTCCTTACTCGAACTACTGTATATAGTGAGCAATAAGATGGCATTTCGAGTCACCTGTTCATGTAATAAGGGTTCTAATGATGTACCAGTTTCCCATGTTCCATTTTGTGTAAGCCCACTTCAAGTGTATCCCAAACCCTTGTAAAATTACACTCTTTTTTGCTTTCTTGTCTCGTGATATTTGTACACTTTGGTTTCCCCCCACCCCTTTTCCTTGCTGAATCTTGCGACAGCTAGGTTGGTCTGGTATGGTATAGTGTGCAGGCTGGCTAGTAAAAGCTCCTTTCACACATATGTAACGTCTACCCCGAACCACAAAGAGAGAGCAGGAGATTACAGCCCCTTGCCCCTTCCCATGACCTCAAAAGGCGACAGGTGGCAGGTGGCAGGTGGCAGGTAGTGAAGCCTTTTCCAGCTATTCACGCACACCTGCCTCTCTTTCTCTCTCGCTCTTTAGAGGGGGAAAACCAAGCCCTCCATCCTCCATCCTCCATTCTCCATTCTCCATCCCCTGCCTCCTTCTTCCAACCCGTTTCTTTCCACCCATGCACAACCCAACCCAACCAGGCAACCGCACGTACTGCTTAACGATCAAGCTTCTTCCACTCGTTGGGATTTATCGCACCGGCGGTAAAGTTCATATCCCTGAGCTTGGCGACCATGTCCTCGAAGGCGCGCATGCCGTCTTTGCGGAACTTGGTGACCTTCTCCATGTTCTTGCGGGTGAGCTCGGTGCTCTCGGTCTTTTGCTCGCGGTCGCGGGCGACGGTGGCGGCCGTCATGGCGAAGCGCATGTCCTTGGGCCCGTCGACGAGCTCGAGGATGGCCGAGGGCGCTTGCGAGTACGTGTCCTTGGGCTCAGTGCGCAGCACGCGCGTGTAGCCTCCTGGCCGGGTGGCGTAGCGCTCGCGGATCTCGCCGAAGAGTTTGGGGAGGAGCTTGTCGGGGGTCTGTAGCACAAGGGTTGTAAGGTTAGCTTCTATACTATGTAGAAAAGGTTTATTAAGAGGGAAAATAAGAGAATGCGAACATACATAGAGAATACCCTGGGCACTACGCCGGGCTGTCTCGGTGTCGCGCTTGGAGAGGGTGATGAGCTTCTCGGCCAGGCGCTGGGCCTCCTTGGCCTTGGGATAAGTGGTGTGGATGGTCTCGTTCTTGATGAGCGAGGTGACCAAGTTGCGCAGCAAAGCCTGGCGATGCGCCGAGCTACGGCTCAAGTGCCTGTACTTGACGTGGGCGCCGGCCATTGTGTCTGTGGTGTTTTGTTGGTGGAGGAGGAACTAGTCCCTGGGTATGGACCTCGAAGTTGTGTAAGTCCCGGCGGATAGGTTGGCCCTTATGGTCCGGGAAAAGCGCAGTCGCAGGACGGCGAGGTCGTGTGTGTAGACGGAAGGCGTGGAGTGGAGGTCCTGGTGGGCGGACGGGTCGGGTAGGTCGTCGTACAGTCGGTCGGTCGGTGCGGCTGCCGGAAAACGGAGAATAAGGATCTCGAATCGTCAAAAGTTCAAGATTCGGGCTCGGCGCGGGCAACGGCACCCACTCAGTTGGCAGGGTTCCTGGACAGTGGACTGGAGTCGCTGTAGCGCGGATGCCGGACACCCCAAGGCGACGTCGGGCGGAGCTTTTGCGGTGCGGAACCCGAAATTTTCACGGCCCTGGGCCTGTGCTTTTGGGGTCCTTGTCCGCCCGCTACCGCGAATTCTACCGCGGGTCTACCGCCGTAAGGCCCGCTAAGGGCCCGCCTAAAAGTGCTGGATCAGCAGTGCCAAGGAGATCCACAGCACCTCCGGATCCCGCAACCGGACAGTGGGCACCACGTCCCTCAGCGGGATTCGCTAACAGCCCATTAACGCCATTATTTCGTCCCAATTCCCAACTACGTCACCCTTTCATCCCAAATCCCAATTGTCTTATCTCTCACGTTCATTTTCAACTTCTCAATCAACCACCCTTCGTTCGGTCGAGTCAAGACCTTTGGGTCTGTCTCTGTCTCTATATATTGCGACACTACCTAGAGTAGTTATTCCTCCAAGTCCCTACATCAACCTAAATCGACCGTCAGCCCACGTCAGTCGCAATAATGGGTTTCGTAGCCGGCCTCGTATGTTTCTCCTATGTCCCCATCTATATATACCAAAAGTAAGCAACCACAGCTAACCAGCCAACTCCCCACCAACCAGACCGGCGGCGCAACCCTCACTCTCGGCCTCACCTACCTCGCCATCGCCGCCCACGAGCGCAACCGCACGCACCAGTCCGACCTCCTGCGCGCGCAAACCCGCTTCGTCAACACGCTCGCCCGCGACACCCTGCCCACCAACCTGCGCACGCGCTACCCGGTAAACGATGAGGACCTAGCCTACTTCCCGCCGCCACGCTCGGAGCTCGTCGAGCGCGAGCGCCACCGCTTCGTCGAGTCCGCCAAGGACAAGTGGAACAACGAGATCGAGAACGCGGTGCGGTGGGCCCAGACGACTGACTGGTCCGTCGTCCGGGAATCGGCCGAGGACGCTGTTGCCGGTCTGTTCGGTATCACGATCGATCGCAGCGAGTATGCGGCCGAGAAGGCGAAGGAGGCGGCTAGGATTGCGGCGGAACGGATGAGGTATGCGGCCGAGGAGAGCAAGGAGACGGGCAAGATCATGGCTAGGGAGGCGCATGTCAGGTCGGAGGAGATGAGGAGGCGGGCGGCCGAGACGGCGAGGTTGTGGAGCCAGGAAGCCAAGGAAGGGATTCATGCGGCCGAGGGCGTGGCGCATAGGATTGCTGATGAGGTGAGGCACGATGCGGAGGTGGTCAGGGGCGTAGTTAACAGCGCGGTCGACAAGGCGGTTGAGAAGGGCCGCCATGGCATCGAGAAGGTGGAGGAGGCGGTGGGATTGGGCAAGGCGGCGGTTCGTCTCGCCGAGGACAAATTGGAGGCCGCGGCGGACCGGAAACTGTTGCACGTGTCGGATATCGACAGGGCGTTGCAGGAGAGGTATACCAAGAGCGAGGACGTCATGAAGAAGAGCGTGCGGGAGGTGCTGGCGGAGAGATATATTCCCATGGACAAGAGGGACAATACCCGGTTACGCAGTCTTATTTAGGGGTTGAGCGTTGGATACGATGCGAGATCAGCAGTACATAGAAAAAAGAGGCAGCAGCAGTTATGGAAGGGTTTTGAAGAGCGATGAGAGAATTGTCACGGCTACCTATTACGAACACACAAAAACCTATGATACGACAAAACATACATTCACTGTTCTAAGCCATTTATTCCCACTTGAGGACTAAACAGAATGTATCAGGGCGGTAATGGTGATCAAGCACCATCGATGTTCCACAAACCTTCGCTACTTTGTTCAGAAGAGTTCTCAGCCATCGTCTAGCTTAATAATAATCTCCAACTGTTTTCCCGTACAAGTCTCCCTCCCAGTTAGGAATACAAGAAGTCACTCGCTTCATCTATCCACTTTCAAACCAAACACCAACAACATCCGTCCGTCGCAGCCAAAGCCAAAGAAGAAGAAAAAAAACATACAACACCAAGCTCTTCATCGGTCGTCGCCGATTTGACTACTAGCCTGGCTAATAAGATCACTGGCTTAAAGATCTAGGTGAGAGCGGACAGGATCCCGAGTTTTTGGCCCCAGTGCCTATGGTCGTATGTCATTCATGAGTCAACATAGCAGGTCCAGGTTTGTTCGTTGTGTGGACATGGGAGGGATTGATCCTGGTTATAAATGCTGGCTGTGTGTCATGATTGACAGTCGAGTACAGCTTTGCCGTTGTTAAAGACATGGTTCATGGAGATGTAACTCGGGTGTGTTTTTAAATAGTAGAAAACGGAGAGATAGAGAAAGGTTGAGTTAGAATGAAGACAGTGTACGTGGAAGGAGTGCAATGAATTATGAAAGTTGGTTGTGCTGATAACCTACCGTACATATGTCCTGATGAAGAGTGAACAAGGTCAGCACGTGTTCATAGCTTCCAACCAAGAACCGAAGAAAGTAAACACAAGCAAGGTACATAACGGGTCGACTAACATGAGTGCTGATGACTTCTCAGTCCTTTAAATCGCCGACCACCAGAGCCACCGTACATGATTCTACAGACTACCATACAAATGAAGGGAAGAACATGTCGGGATACAAATTGTGTAAACCAAACCCTTCGTTCTACCTTAGAACCGAACAATCAAAAATGCTCGTTACCTACCAACATCAAAAGTTGTCTAGTTTAATGAACTTATATTGCACTTATACACCTTGCATACGAACCTAAAAACTAGGAAATCAGAT
Source organism: Sordaria macrospora (assembly GCF_033870435.1). Lineage (NCBI taxonomy): Eukaryota > Fungi > Ascomycota > Sordariomycetes > Sordariales > Sordariaceae > Sordaria > Sordaria macrospora. The sequence goes on along the minus strand of NC_089372.1, from coordinate 3,543,628 downwards.
TCCGAAGGGGTGGTCCGGCAATTAATTGATTGAGTGCAGTGAGTGGCCCCTAACATTTATCCTTATTAAATTAATATATCTAGCCGAGCCGTGTCTTGACAAGTAAAGTCGGTGGTACTGTACTATCGAGAGAGAAAAGACTAGGACAGATCGAAGATAGGTATTGGCCGTCCGGAATTATTGATACGGTCCCCCTATACGAAGGATAATTCAACACTCTGCATGCGGTGTTGGAACTGGTGTTCCATATCTTCATCGTCGCTTCTGGCCTGCCAAAAAGACATCTGAATCTCCCCTCATCGTGTACATACATGTGTCCGTCACACACACTCACACACGCGCGCGCGCACATCGCACCGTTCAGCATTACCTATTCACATTCACATAGGCTTAGCTGGGTATCCAGCTGGGTAACAGAGTTGATTCAGAATCCAGCCACCCCTGGATGCGGATGGATGTCTAACTGTTCACTCACCGCCCGGTCTTCTGACTAGCTAGCGTCAGTGGGAATTCTTGAGTCCGACACTAGGCAAGGTATCTAGGTATAGATTGAGAAATCAGTGCAACACCAAACTCCCCTGACCCCTACCTAACCCATCAATGCATACATAAGAACTCCTCCCAACCCTGCTTTCCTCTCTGTCCCGAGGACCTGGATCCAGTTGGAAGTTTGGTCTGTGAGGACGTCGTACAGGCGGGACATGGGCGCCGTCTTTCCCCAATCCCGACCCATTAAGATGACGTTTCCGAGCCAGCTTCTGGGCTTGACCTCCGTCGCCTCCCTAGCCTTCGTTCTCCTCCTCCTCTTCACCACTCCCGTGGTGGCAGCCAAATTCACCAACTCTTTTACGAACCTCAGCTACGGCTCAGCCGTCCGATTAACCTGGGATACCATATCGCCCGAGTTCTACCCGCTGTTCATCACCGCACAGCTCATCGACAAAGGTGAGAACACCGATGGCAACGAAAGCGGTGGAGGCGGAGGTGTGACGGCATACAAGATGAATATCACGACGGCGGCAATCGATTCCTCCTCCTCAGACAAAAACGCATTCGAATGGACTGGAATCCCATCACCTCTTCGTTGGCTACCCGAGGGGATTTACCAGGTTGAACTCCACGGCGGGTCTGCGGATGGGACGGGGACGACGCCCTTGGCCAAGTCTCCGTTCTTTGCTGTCGGTCAACCACCGTATGCTAGTGGGACGGAGGGCGGGAGCAAGCCTGCGACTTCTTCTTCAGGGGACGAGGTACGTTTTCTTTTTGCTTTTCCTTTTTCCTTCGACTAGCGCCATGCCATATCCAGGAGGGAACCGTGCTGACTGAGAGATTTTGCATGGAGTAGCCAACCCCTTCTGATGATTCAGGTAGTAATGAGCATCGTTCAGGGGTTAACAACAAACGGCTTGCTTTTGGCCTCGGTTTTGCAATTGGTATTCCCTCGGTCGTGGGGTTGTCGTTGGTGAGCTGGTGTTTGCTGAAGCGAAGGAGGAAGGTATTGGACGAGAAAAGGGAAGAGGAGAGGAGGTCGAGGAGGCGGGACTTTGTTATCCAGTAAAAGGCGTACGGACAGGTACGTGATGATTAAATCATTATCATTATAGCCGCGCCTTTGCCACTAGACTGCCAAATGGGTTAGTATGCGCCTGGTCAGATTGGTACAAGGGCTCGTTGAAAACATACCGTAAAGCTTGTGGTGTACAATGCCATTATCACCCAATTCTGAGCTCGACCAAGGGCTGTATCTGGATAGGCGTGTTTCCAATGTCGGAATGAGACCCTTGAGCAGCCATCTTTTTCTTCCGATGATTTTCCTTAAACTCCCAGAGGAGGCCGCCATCTTATTCATCTTCCATCACCAACTCCGTATTTTGCCTTTGATCTTGTCCCTACCATGATCGTTTCGTTGCCGCAACCTACACAGACAGCATATCTTGAATACGCTTCTTATTCTGCTGCTTCATCTTCCTCTTCATGATATGGCTATACGCACTGCCCATATCACCTTTTGTCCCAACCTCATACTGTAACGTATCCCCTCTGTCGACCCTCTGTCTCCAAAACGCCCTCCACGTCTTCACCATCGTCGCCGAGTCCGCCGAAATCCCTTGCTCAGTAGCCGTCATCTCCTCAATGTCCATGGCATCTTGGCCCGCCGACTCCCAGTCGTGCAGACCGGAGTAGGCCATATCTTGGGGCACCGAGGCGCGCAGGGCGGCGGAGTTGAGGGTCAGCTTATTATTATTTGATGGCGTGGCGCAGGAGGTGTCGTAGGAAGAAGAAGACGGATCGGGATCTTTTTCGCGTGGCCAGGGCCCGTACAGCGGGGACATGCGGATGTGTTCCTTGTGCGGGTACTCGGGGGCGTGGAAGGCTTCGAGCATAAAGGTCTTGGTTACGAAGGCGGTCGGGTCTCGCTCGGGCAGTGTTGGAAGCTTGAATGCGGACGGGGATAGCGGTAGCCGTTGTGGATTGAGCTTCTCTGTTTGTCCGGGTTTGGAGTTTGAATTCGTGATAGTGCCCCTAGCAGCGGTGGTGGGTAATGAGACGGCTGTAGATGTATCAATCGGTAATGGCGGTCGGATGGAATCGGGGACACGAGGATCGAACGAGTTTCGAGCGAGGACGTCGAACTGAAGAGGACTCCTTCGAACGATGCTGGAAGCCACATTCTTGGATGATGCTATGGAGATGAAGGAGGAAGAGTCGTAGAGCTGCTTGAACATCTCAATGTCGCCATGTTGGCTGAGGGCGCGGAGGACAGCGCGTCGCTCCGATAGACTGGTTGGTGCTGGCTTGACTCGGATGTAGAGAGTTCGGATCTTTGCTGGGCCGGCTGGGAAACGGAATGCTTGGGACATGATCGTGGCGTTCTTGTTGGTGTCGCTGTCGTCGATATGATATAAGAGGTACGTACCTGCGGTTGACTGAGTCAGTGTTCCTGGAGAATCCCAGTCCGCGATGTGGTCAATTGCGGGTTCAGTGGAATCCGTGGTGGGGAGAAGTGGGCAACTTTTGGAGAGAAAGTGCGGAGGAACCCCACCTTCCCCAGTTTGGAGTTGTCCCTTACCGTACTCACCGAGGTGAAGGTGTACCCACTTTCTACGTCCTTAATGCGTACTTGTAGGTATATCATCCCATTGGCCAAGCCTTTTATTTCCTTGTCTTCCAGTTCTCTACACTACCTCTTCTACACTCGTCTTGTCCCCCTTTCTTCTCGAGGCCAACTAATTCCATCATGCTTCTTCATTGGAGCTCTCAACTGCAACAGTCTGTTCCTCCTTCCTTGCCCGCCGCCCAGCTCGGAGGGCTCTAAGAATACCCCGAGTTGGATGCTCAGCGTTCCGCCAGATGACCAAGATGCATATGCTCAACACCAAATGAACCAACATGGCGCTCGCTAACCCAGCCTGTAACTTGCACACCTCATTCCCGACATCTACTACTTCCCTATCACGAGCCCGGCGGAAACATGGAGAAACCTCGGCAATACCGGAAACGTTGGAAAAGATCAGTTGAAGAAACGTCGATGCGAGGAACACAATCCTGCACCCCTTCGCCATGTACCACGCTGTCACGATGCCCAATATGGCGCAGAGCAGTGCGTGTATCTTCATTTCAACCAGACTGTTGTGACTGTTGTGATCCTTAGCCCATATAATCGGTTCTATCACCAGCACCGAGATTGAGGCCATATGCTGAGATGGGTCAGTTCAGTTCCAACGAGTCTTTCTTTCTTAATAGTGTGAGCAGCGGGACCGGGCCGGGGGAACTAAACTTACCCATAGAGTCACACACGACCACCAGAGCAGGTCCTTCTCCTTCCATATGGCCTGAAGAGCCCTTCGCACGAAGCTCTCGTGTTCCGGACGTGCTGCCCGACATCCCCAGCTGGCCTTCTCTGGCTTTGCTACTGCCGGATGCACATCGTGCTTTGTGTTCAGTAGTGTCCAGAAAACTGACGCGACGAACAGCAACTCGAAAGCCCCAAGGGCGGTCTCTTCTTTGCACAGTCTGGGGCTTGTGACTTCGTCGATTTCCCCCTGGACTTGGGCTGCTGCTGCTGCTGCCTTTTCAAAACAGTGCTGGGCCCATATGAACGACCCGCACGCTTTCGGAACTCCAAGCAACATCGTTAACCCTATCACCCACTCCCAGCCTGGGTACTTGTACCACGCCGCTAAAAGTACCATGGCGGCGAAAACTGCTCCGAGAACTTTGCCGGAAAACTCAATCAGGTGATGCTTATCCTGAGCAAAAGTGTCCGCGGCAAAAGCGAGTATGATGAATGGACCCCACAACTTGAACAAGCAACCGATAAGTATCGGTCATATTAGCTTCTTTCTTTTCCATGACGATCAGAGGAGAACGAGGCAAGCAAGGACTGGACTCACCCAGAGGACCTGAGACCAGAACGTGACAAAATCTTTCGACAGACCAAAGAAAATTTCCCAACGACTGTCTCCGGTGGCTAAAGGTCTGGTTGAGGATCGGCCTGACGGTGGTGCATTCGTGACCATCGGGGGCAGCAGGTTCGGTGCCATTTGCTCCGTAATATTCACAACTGAGCCGTGCCACTGCAGAGATTCTGTGTGGTCGCAGTACGTCCTATCGCCCGGTAGTCCCTTGCTGCATTCCTGCTCCCAATGAAACAAGGGATATCTCCGTGGGTCCGCGGCCTCGGACCCTTTTCGATATCCCATCATCTGAAACATGTTGAAGAACGCGTCCGTCTCCCGGCTCCTCTGACCTGAAGTCCTCGAGCGATCGCCTGGCTCGTCATTATTGGGTAGGCGCTGCTTCCATCTCAGCCAGGCAACCCACACGGTCAGGAACCGATGGGCTTCGCTGCCCACGGGAAATACCTCGTGCAGCAGGTTTTGGAGCTCGTCCTGGTAATCCTCCGTGAGCAGGTCGACGTGCTGGATGAAGTGGGCGAGGGCGAACAGTCGGTACGCTCGTGACAAAATGCGGTAGCCGAACATGTAAGCGGCTGCTGCTTCTAGGGCTGCGTTGGGGTCCTTGGCGGCATTGCTGTCACCTTCTCCGCTGTCCCTAGCGCAAAACCATCCCGTCACCGGCGACGGTGAGCTCATTTTGCACGCGAATGGCATGTGGAGTCTGACCGTGCGCTCTGCTTCGTCACGGCGAATATCGGCTGGTTCTCCTTCCTCCTCGGTGGCGGCGATGACGTTAAACGTTGTACGCCAGTGGTCGCGGTCGACTCCGGTCTGATCGGAGAGGGACATGCAAGGAGGGTGTTGGGGGAGTCCGTAGGGGGCGTAGAGATGTTGTTCTCTTTCCCCTTCCCCTTCCCCGGCGGCATCATCCGACTTCGAGGCAAATTCCTCCAGCCTTGAAGGACTACACCGGTGGTTGTTCTGGAACTCGTAAATAGCAGAGAGCTTGCACCCGCTGCAAACGTACAGCCAGACAGCCCAGCGGTAAAAGTCGTCTGGGTCGTCGTCATCGTCGTCGAAGACAAAGTGGCCGGTTTCGGCCTCGACGAAGACATCGCGGTTACGTGGGCTGAGGGCGGTGCTGAAGTACTCCGAGTATTCGCAGAGGAGACGTTTGTGGAGGAAGAAGACTTTGGTTGCTGGCCCTGAGGTTGTCGTAACTGACGATGATTGTTGGTGTTGGTATTGCTGCTGTCGATGTCCACCTCCACCACTCCCCCCGCCGCCGCCAACGGTAATTTTGATTCTCTCGCAGAGGCTTCTGCAAACCATGGGATCCGATTCACACGGGATAACCCCAGAATAAACATGACAAGGACGGATAAAGGTCGGCCACACAATCTCCACAGGCTGGGGCTGGGGATTGGGGTCGTCGGTGTACTTCTCGTCTGACTCTGAGATACTTGGGTCCTCTGCTGGAAGAGTGTCCGCCGTTGAAAGTTTATCCTCCACCAAAGGAGTGGCTGTTGTCGCCCCATCATCAAGTCTGCCTCTTTTTCTCCTCGCAAGTTTTCTTAGGATCTCCTTCGTTCTCATGGTGTTAGTCAAACTGGAGTGAGAGGTTGTGTGATAATGGGTTTGGACAACAGATCGTTGACGAAAGATCGATCACCGATTTCTTAGGACGTATGCTCTTTAGAGAATACCGATAGCTCACCTTTAAAGACTTCTTCTATCAACTCCAACCGTTCACGAACTCTTCAGGTTTGCTTCGCATGGCATACCAAATCTGGCATTCGGTGCGGACCCCTGTGCCAGTATGATCAATATGCAGCGATCTATGCTATCGCCATGTTGCAGCACAGTATATTTCCGGTGGTGGTTTCTGAAACTTGAAGCTGCAAAATGCAAGATGGGTAGTGGTTTCTTTCCTAGACAGGTCGTCGGTGATGATCACGACGAACGGTAGAAGCGCCTTGGAATGATCTGGGTTACTTTTCCGCCGCGTGTCTGCCTTGCCCCTCCAGCAAAGTCTAGCTTACTGCCCTGCTTCAATCTGCATCAGCACCAATCAGGCAGACCACTCGGATCGTTTGTTGCCGTGAGGGCGTGAGGAATGTTTCAGCTCTCCTCAATCTCTTCTCGATTGGTTAGGCTTCATGCATTTTGATAGCCTCGAAGTCTTGATATCTTCAAAAAGATGTGGCTTTTTTTTTTCAATGGTCTTTGGGAGATCTTTAACAGCGTAGCAAAATTTGCGGTGTTTACTGATCTGAATGGGATGGTAAGCGCCAAGACCGGATGACTACAAACCATCAGCTTTGGCGACTTCTAATCAGAGGTAAGCTAGCCAAGTGACATTCATGCCTTGGGAAATGAGCGTGAAACGAGCTTATCATGGTTGGTTTTTCTCATGGCGTCAAGAAAGAAAAAAGGACACAAAAAACACGGACAATGCCGCCCGTTTTCGCATACATGTCTACACCACTGGATATAGGTTTCAGAAATTGACGCGGGGTAGGATATAGCAGCCTATGGGTTGTGTGAAGCTCGTTGTTCTTGAGAACGGAGTTCCTGAAATTGAGTGTAAAAAGGAAGTTATCCATTCGTGCGTTGAACTCAAGCAAGGCCGCGGAAAGCCCGAGCAGAGAACCAAGAAACTATCTTCAGCTAACCACTGGCAGCTCGACACTTCCCTGTGGAGAACATCGCCAGACGGAAATCAACGACTTCCCCCGCCCTGTCCGTCTGGCCCGTCTCGGCTGGAATCTCGATGTTGCCGAAAGGCGGACAGACGTACGGGTGGATGAACGGGAATAACTTGCCCATCATCCATTACCTCGAGCTTACCCGATCGACACTTGTCGTCTTCATGTTCTTTGTTGTCGAGCTTCTCTGTGTCTCAGACGGAATTTGCCGTTCTCTTTCAATCTTCACGGTCCTAGGTATTGCCATTGTCAACTTTGACAAAGTGAGAGGCAACGCCATCTGCCTCATCAATGACCCAGGGCCTGAGTGGTTTTTGTTCGCCCCCAAATTCCCTCGGCGGAGTGTGGCACTTCCCCTCCTTTTATCCACCGCTCGAGCCCAAAAGGCAGACCAGGCCACACCATGTCACCGTATGCGATAGATAGTTCGATATTAGCTAAATGGCGTCTAAATTCGTCGGATAATTTGATTGAATGTAACGTATTGGCGTCGGGAACTCTCGAGGTGATGACATGATTGTCGAGCGCCAAATGGTGCACTGCCAGGGTCATTGGTAAGGGACCATGGACGGTACCGACGGTAAAGATGGTAGTAGAAGAGACAAGGGACTTTGGGGACGGTACGGTAGAGCTAATCAATATGAACCTCAAGTTATGACGAGAAGGACCAACTACCGACCGCTACCAAACTTTTGGGAGTTTGAGGGTGATGGTGACCTTTTAGAAGAGCTGTGCTTATCTAGGTGAGTACCTGAGTACCTGCTCGATACTAGGTACCACCTTTCCTTTGGCTTCCTGGCTGGATGTTGTGGGAGGCCAATCCAATCAAGCTGTCGGTTAGTTCGATGACGTCTCCGATGGTGATCTCGAGCAGGGACTGGAAGGAAATGCTTACTGTATACCTAGTGTACCTAGCCAAGCTCGGCCAGCTGTGAGGTTGCGGCGGGGATAAAAGAGCTGTGTGATTTAATATGTGTCGAGGTGAAGCAATGAGATAAATCGATGATAAATTTGCGAGGAGCCTTTGGCTGAACTCTCGCAGGGCATGGCCACCCTCTTGGAATAATGGTCACCCATCGTTCTTGCCATCATGATATTATGAGCGAACTGGAAGAAAAAGATCACCGACCGGGATCAATGCCTGCCGTACAAGGCAGTAACTGCCTACTTGCCTGCCTAGAGGTAGGTAGGTACCTCTATTTGTGGATGATAACGTCGGTCAGATAGGGAATCGCACCTTCCCTCCCATCTAGGTGTCAAGACGGAAGGAACTTCTGAAGACAAGATCTTCCAATATGTCGTCCCTTCCCGGCCTCTCTACCGATTTCTTACCTCCTTCCATTTTCCACCACCATCGTCTTGTGCGACACTACCAATTCTGAGTTCGAGGTGCTGCACATGGGCGCCGAAGTCGGATTTATGTTTGGCATCCATCGCTGCTTGTCGTAAGAGGAGCATGATAAGAAAACGTTAAACGCAGAACCCTCCCATTGGTTTACAGTAGTAAGGAACGTAGAAAGAAGTCGAACTGACCGACCAGAATTGACGAGTCGGCGACTTCTTTCTCGCTACGTGCCTAACAGTAGATACGTGAAGCAGCTGTGCCGTAGTGTACACAAGCGTGGCAGCGTGACATCGCAGCAAGACAGTAAGAAAGAAGAAGTGAGACAAAAGAGACCCTGGATGTTGAAGATCCCGGGGATGTTTTTGCTGGCTTGATACTAGTACTAGGTGAGGGTAGCCGAGGGTAATGGAAGGTGAAGGTAATCGGTCGGCCAGCTGAAGAAGAGAGGTCATGACTGTGGGTAGTGATTAATATGGGAATACCTACCACGAGGAAGGGAACTCTTAAAGGGTACGGAGAAAAAGTGATGTGTTTGGGGGTGATGCTGGCTCGGTATAAGCAAGGTAAGTAACGCTCAACTGAAAACCGAAACAGTTGACTCGAGTAATAAAATGATGAAATATCAAGCTCATGATAACCCACTCGAACCTTCAAACACAAATCTGTGCTCCTGTCTTGGAGCAACACAGCAGAAGCTCCCACCGCTGCCATTCAGTGGGTGACTCGCAGTGAACCCCCTCTCGCTTACACACTCCCAGTGACTCCCTGGTAAAACAAAGCTGACGCCCAGCCAGAGATAGGCGACCAAGCACTCAAATGGAAGGGCCCAAGCGTACCCAGGGGTAAGTAGCCAAGTAGCCAACCGAAACATAGGGACACGTACGTGTACTGAAAGTAGTGTAGGTGGTGAAACAGTTGGAAAAAATCGTTGGCTGAGCGTTGGCCCGGCGGTTTGGTCACTAGTTCATGATGGTCCCTGTGGATTTCTTCGTGGACTCGTGGGGTGGGTAGGTGGTATTTGGGATTTGGGATTTTCACTGCGGAGTTCTTTGCGTAGTGTACTGGTAGGTAGTGTTCCAGGGCGCTGGTTCATCAGTTTCATGGCGATCGATATGTCTCTGTGTGTGATCCCCAGATTTGGTGTCAAACGAAGATTTGGATGTTCAGACATGGAAGATAAGATGTCTCGATGTTTCCTGACCCGCTTCTTATCTTGGAGGAAGAAAGCCGTGATTGACAACTTCCAGGTTCCTTGATCTGTTTTTTCGACCACTCAGTTCCTTCGGCTTGACGGCTTCATCGGGCGTTTATCATGCTTGTCTTGTGTGTATGAAGGACAAGGGGACAATGCACAAAGCCGACCGTTGGGAACGAAGCTATGCAGATAATTCCCAGGGGCTTTCAATCAATGAACGAAGAGGACTGGAAAGGGAGGCACAGCATCGCGGCCTGTAGTTATCAGTCAACCAACCCGTCAACATGGCCCAGAGACACGGCCAGGTGCATCATGTATGCAGCGACGGGAAGGTCGTCGACACGCGCATGGCCAGAAAACCCCCGAAAGCTTGGATAGGGATGCTGAACAGATGTATCAAACGCCACCAACGTACACATGGCCTGATGTCGTCCATGGTCGCCATGCTTGACTTGCCCTGGGGTTTTCCATCCCGCAAGCCTCATGAGCCGTCACGTACATGATTGATGGGGGAGAGGTTCATATAAATAGACAGACCAGTCTTGATTGCTTCGAAAACACACACACAACGGGTCCAGGCATCTGACGGTCCAGCCTTTGTGTTGTGAATGGGTGTGTATGTGTCTGCCTGTGGGCAAAGAATGGCCGGGCGAGATTGAAGTTCGCGTGCCGGCTGAAGTGCTGGGGGTGAAGGGTAGGCGCCCATTTACACATGATGAAGAACATGGCGGGAAGAACGGTGAAGGAGGAGGAATTTAAAAGTAGACCAAGGAAAAGAATTGGGGAATGTGCTCTGCATTGAACCATCGGCCCCGATCCCTTGATGGAGCAAGAATAGGGAATCAAAGTTGAAACATGACGGAACGGCACACCGCGAAAACATGGTGATAGGGTGCTTTCTTGCCGTCGTGCTTTTCGTGCTCTCGCGTCGAGGGCGGCCCAGGGAGATGGTACGGTTGGGAGCATTCCTGAATTGAACGAGAGAAAAGGTTCCTCGATCCGATCATCCGTGCGGGTGCGAATCCCCTCTCCGGTGAGTCTCCCCTCTCCTTCTGCTCAGAGTGCTCCGGTTACCCTTGTTGTCGACAAGAAGTGGTGGTGATGGACCAATGGTGTTGTCCTTCACGCTGCGGGTCGGCGCAGAGCGATGCAACGTAGCAGGGTTCGGTGGGCGAATGACAGGCGTGCATTGGCAGTTATATGGGTCAAGGCCGAAAAGGCTTCGAAGTCGTGTGAAATTGCAGATATTAGCTCAGGGTTAGCTAAGGGAAGGCCTTAGGGTTATAGCAGTCAGACGACTTTATCCCCAGGGTTGGCAGGTGCCTCCTCATGTCAAGCCCGCTGCCCCTCCCCTTCGGCTTTGCTACCAACCGCCCGGAGCAAAGTGCTCAGCTCAGAGTTTTTCTAGCGCAGGTTTTTGAGACTCGGGTAGACTGCCCAGAGTGTGATCAAAGCCTAGCACCCTTTCTTGTGATCTCGTTTCCATCGGACGAAGATGGCATCTTGACCACCCCAAACCAAAATTCATTTTCTGGAAGACGAAGACTTCCTCGATGACGGTGACTGATGGTCGGTGACGGTAGCCGTTTGGTGGATGGACGGGATTTGACACCGTGTGTCTGGGACGCCCCACGCTCCCGTTCCTACGCCGGGTCACCCACCGAGAAGAACAGGATGCTGACAGTGCGAAGCAACACGAGGACAGCCAGTCATTGGGCGTGCTGGTCCCCGACGGCTTGGTTCACCCGGAAAGGAAGCTCCCAGCACAGAGTCGCGCAACAGCGTGTTCCGTGACAATTCAATCGACTTCCAATGTGAGTGGCCGGCACGGCAGCCAGATGGAGTCCCTTGGGCCCTGGCCCTCGTGCACTCCCCACCAAAACCCTTTCTCCAGCCAACCACAGGGCGAACCAGCTGCTGGGCAAGTCTGGGCACCGCTGAGGAGTAGCAAGACACGGTACCAGTCCAAGGGAACGGGGGAGGACCAAGGAGAGTCGAACGGGAACTCGACGAGCTAGCGCGGGGACTGGGAATTGGGATTTGGGGCAGCTGGGTCACTGGGAAGTGGGAATTCATCGGCCATCATGTCAATATTAAAAAGGTCCCCATTTTCATCACTCAAGCTTCCTCTATTTGTCATTCAAAATCACCTTGTCAGCAACTACCAAGTGTAGAGCAACTTATCACTCATTGTGAAGACAGGGTAAAGACAGCCCCTGGGTCCAAGTAAAATCAGGCGGTCGTTATCCAGCCAGTCGGACTGTGTTGCCAGTCCACTAAATCCAGAGAAGGAGATATCCGGCGCAAGTCGGTAGTGTCTCTTCCATTGCCTGGGATCCTGTGGATGTCTGTCTGGATGATAGCCAGCTGCATGCAGGATCCATCATCCATCCAACCTTTTTCTGAACCCGACAGGCCGTGACACTTTTACAGATGCAGCTAGAGGCTTTTCGATACCTTGAATGACTGGTCTGACTTTTGAATGGAAAGTGGATTGATGCCCTTTTTGTCCTTTGGCCGTTCCCCTCTCTCCCCGTCTGCTCGTCAGCAAGGACTCAGCAAGCCCCCGTTCCCGTCACCCACCGCGTCGGTTCTGGTTGCTCCTCCTTTTCTAGCTTCCCATTTCCTGGCTTTTCACATCCCAACCAAAACCTGAACCCGCCATCGCCCATTCCATGTTGAAGGGAACACATACAACTCTGCATACCGTCCAAACGTCAATCAATCACTCAATTACCCGGCAGTGCCACCCATAACACAAGACTTTACCTAAACGTGTCGCCATTACAACGACATAAGGCCCGACTCTGCAGCCCTTGGATCGGCGCTTGGGGCCAATTCCACCTGCTTTGCCGCTACGTACATAGGTACCTGTTCTTCTACTGGCTCAGTGTGAGTGGCCCAACTGCTAGCGACCGACATCGTCCCATCGCTACCGACAACTCGGGGACTTGTCCCGGCGCTTTGGCTCAGGTCCAGAGGCAGAGAGAGAGAGAGAGGTCCTTCCTTGCCTTCTCCTCAACTAGGAAGCTCCACGCAAAACAAGGACAACTCCCGACCCAACGAACAGCCTACTATACATGTCTCGATAGCAAGGCATTAATCTGCCCTTTTTCCCTTTCGCACCCATTTGCCCTCTTACAAACACCCACACACCCCCATCACACCGACACACAACACGAGTACGAGCTTCCCGTCCGTCTACTGTTTCACTGCCCATTTCATTGGATTGACAGTACCGGCCGGGCGACTCAACCTTCTTTTGTTTGCGACGGGACCTGGGATCTCGTCCACTCAACCCATCCAGCTGGGTCGGAGACGGACGCCGACACCAGCGCTTCCCCAACCAACACACAACATCCAACACAAACCATGTTTGATCCCAACTACTCCATGGAGGATCAAGGGCAGCAGCAGCGGCCAGTTGCCGCTGCACCGCCGGCCAACAATGATGATCATATAGCCCCCGACGTTGACGGCTTCGGTCTCGACGGCTTCCCAGAGGGCCATCATTTGAGGATCCAAGATCAATTACTCCGCAGCCAGCAGCAGCAACGCAACTATGTACGGCGCCATCACGTTGCACGACGACGACAGCGACACCCGTCGCACCACAAGATTCAGAAGCGCCCTTCATTAACCACGACCCCATCGGCATCGTCGTCCATGACAACTGCGGCGGCAAGGACAACATCAGCGACATCCACAGCTTCAGCACCCGCATCCACATCCACATCCGCTTCGGCATCGGCGACAGCACCGGCATCAGCATCAGCATCAGCATTAGCATCAGCTTCAGCTTCAGTACCTTCATTCCCTTGGTCTGGACGGGCCTTATCTCCTTCTGCTCAGCATGTCTTCGAAAAGGCGACGCACGAGTTCAGGGTCCATAACCCGCAACAAGAGGCTCTGCAATTAGAGGCTCAATCCCTTGTGCAACAGGAACAGCAGCAACAACCGCGGAAGGAGCATGAGCAGCAGCAGGAGCCCTTGTCACCACCAATCGCCATGTCGCTGGTACCCGATACCGCTGCTACTACGACTGCCGATCATCAATCCTGGGCGGGAATTGGCAGCCTCGAGGTGGATGACGGAACTGAGATGGATGATGCATCTGAACTCGACAACGCGAAGCTTCAATCCCTACTTCCCTCTTCATTCCGCCACATTAATTATGATTACTCTCCCAGTGTCGCACCCACGATACCAAATGCTGCTTCTTCGTCGTCTTCAGCAAACACATCGGAAAGTAAGGGGAAACGACCCGAACGGAGGCAATCAAAACACAATGCCCAGACGCAATCACGGAGCATTCAAGCCCTAGTGGAGGAAATGATCGAAACCGGCACCCAGTGTAACGTTCGAAGCGCCCCTCTTCCAGCGCCATCAGCACCCGTTCTTTCGACATTGGACGACCTGAAAGTCGATCACGGCTATGATTTCGCATCAATGAAGCTGGAAGTCGACGAGCGCTATCGTGATGGAACCGTTGATGTGTTGGAGGAAGAACGGGCGCTGCTTGAGTCGATACAAGTGCGGCGCGCTGGTAGTGGACCAGCGGGTATCCGGAAACACACAGTCGAGGGGACCCTCCCTCTCCGTTACCAGCTGTCGGCCGAGGCAGCCCTGCGATGCGCGACCGTGGTACGGAGTAAGCCCCGAATGCGCAGGCGAAAAGAGCACGGAACAGGTAGTGTGACCTCGTCGGTTGCGTATTCGACCAACTCGTCTCCCATGGCACAGCTTGCACAACCTTCGGAGCAACTGCAGTCACAATACCTACCCGCGATACCATCATCGTCATATCATACGCCGCCATGATGAATATTATAGGTGTTCAGATTGATTTTTGTTTAGGCGCGGGAGGGAGCGCATTGTCACTTTTTATACCCCAATTCTACGACGGCATGGGTTTGGTTCAATCAGAGCCAATTTTTGGAGCATTTCAAGGAATTCAACTGGGATCCAATTCATCTTCAATGTCGAGCATACTCGAGGTCCAACATGGGAGCGGGAACCATTTTCATGCTTTTCATTTACGAGCTGTGGGATTCAGGGTTGTTCATCTGCAAGGGTATTGATGATTCTTGCCTAGGGTATGCGACATTCATTAGAGTTGAATGGGGGAGATCGGGACGGTCATTTCTGGTCGGGGTTCAGCACCCTGGGACGCCAAAGGCTTTTCTGGATAAACATACCGTCATTTTGCATAACGGCTCGGGCCTGGTGGTCGAATCTTTTTTGGAAAGATGTCGAGGAAAAAGGGGCATCTATGTACATGAAATGCTCTAGATTGGGGGACATAACGGGATTGTTTCATACAATTGTCAGACGGGCGCTCACAGCCTCTATTCCTTTGTCGATAGACGGGTACAAATAGCTCATCCCTTGGGGTGGATCGATATCGAATGACAAGTGATGACACACCGTCCCGAAGTTCGGGGGTCCATGTGACAAAACAAACTTGGTGTGCGCCTTCTTCCTCCCTGTATTGGAACCAGGACAGGACCCTGCTGACGACTAGGCATGGTGGTATGGCAGAACCTGCGCAAGAGGCTCTCGTCCCCGTTGCCGATGACAACCATCAATCGGCACAGTATAAAAAGGGAGAATCGGAGCAGGAAAAAAACAAGCATGTTGCTATTCGTATAAGGAACGACAATGCTTTACCCTGTCTCACCTTACACCCCAACGGCACATTACAGACCTCGGTGTGGGGCGGAGCTCTTTGTATCGAGGTGAGCTAGAAGGACGACGCCCTCTGGACTCCCTCGACTTCGCTGAATGGTTGACAAAGAAAGGGATCCTTTTTCTTTATGATCCTGGCGTGTTTGCCCCGAGCTCCCTCCGAGCTATACCATGTCATCGAAGAATAGTGCCCGCCATTGCCCACCATTGCCCACCATTGCCCACCATGTCCTCTTCGGAAAGATCTCGAGAGAGAATTGGAATGGATCGCACCAGCATTCCTCGCCCCTGCGAGCTCGCATACAAATGTCTAGCACATGCCTCTCACTCTCCAATCTTAGAGATGAATTTTGGCTTCATATTTTCTCGCTGCCGGGGCAAGCTGGGTTTGTTGACTTTTTGGCCAGTGCAGACATCCCCTTATGCCTCCTGCCTCCCTGTCAACAACTTTCTTCGCCATGGTTTGCATTCGCAGCATAGCAACAACATCCCGTCACCAACAAGACTATTATCAAACACACTGCCCTTATTCGGTTGGAACACATTATAGCAGCAACATACAAGCGCCATACGAGCCAACCTTATAGCAGCAACAGCAGCAACAGCAGCAGAACCCACCAACAATGGCTACCGTCCTAGGGATGTCCTACACAGTTGGCGATTTACCCCTCGGCGAGAACAAAGGAGTCGACAGCGCCTTCTGTTGGCAGGACGGAGCGGCGGACGACGCGGGATCGGCAGATTTCTTTGACCAGTTTGTGGTGCTGGACGACCATGGCCCGGACCACTCACCCTCTCCGCCTTTTACGGATGAAGAAGGAGGAGGAGCAGAAGGAGGAGGCAACGAAAGCTTTGAGAGCATGTGCCGAGAAGCTCTCGAGTCCTCCTTGTCGCCACGTCTCACCTCACTGAGGTGCCCTCCTCTTGATCATCATCCCTCTGCTGAGCAATCATTAGGCGTAGGGGACCACGACCGTGCGAATGCCACTGCTAACAATCCGGCTTCTGGACGTCTCGGTCGTTTTTCTTCCGCCAAATTCCCACCGCTGCACCGTCAAGTCCGAGCAGGATCGCACGTTGACCTCAGCAACATGGATTGCCAGTATAGTCAACAACAACAGCACCAACTCCTTGTAGCTGGACAAAGAGAACTCAATTCCATCCTCGGCACCGGCTACAACCAGGAAGGACCGGGCTCCGGTGGTTCCATCTCCGACTCAAAGCTGCTGAGACTCGAAGGTCTGACGGTGAACGGCAGTGGCTCACCGCGCATACATTTTCTGCCATCGTCTGCATCGGTCCCTCCATCGCCTCACCTTCAGCCTGGGTCAGCCTCCACTAGTCCGCGCAAGTCCCGGCTCGAGGCTTTCTACACAAAGATCAGGAACAAGGCGGCTAATCTCCATGGCATCAAACACCAGAAGCAGCATCCCGCCACAACAGCAGCACCAGCAGTGACTTCGTCAATGCCCTCAACCATGGGTACGTCACCGAACAAGATGACGGCTCGTCCAAGGCCACACAACCTCAGTCTTGTGAGGCCGGAGATGCCACTCTCTCTTCCGTTGACAGGACAAATGGCTGCAGAGCAAAACGGCAACATTGACGGCAACAATGCTCACCTGTTCAACACAAACTTCATGGACGATCCGTTTATGGACATCTCTTCCAACCTGTCCCTACCGATGCACACTCCGATTCAGACACCTCACCAGCAACATCAGAGCATCCCGGTCCCCGTCACCACCGCCGGCGGCGATAACTTGTGGCAATTCAGTGTCAGCGGACCGCCACCAACGACACCCGCCAACCCCATCGGCGGTGTATCATCTTCCGCGTCTGAATTGCACCCCCTCTACGCCACCACTATCAATGACAGCAACAACGACTGGTGGGACCAAGCCGTGGGTGATGCCATGGACACCGACCCCGACCCGTCCTCGTCCTCTTTGCACATGGGAATCAACGCCTCCAACACCCGCGAAGCCACATTGAATCTGCAAATGGCTCTGCAGCAGCTTCACAACCAAGCAAGCTTCGATGAGCATCATTTTGGACTAGACACCTCAGGGTTGGTGATGCACATGCCGCAAACTACGTCTCGGGTTTTGTTGCATCACAACCAGCAGCAGCAGCAACAACTGAACCAAAACCAATCCCAATCCCAAGCGCAAGCTCAAGCACACGCAGCCGCCCAGCTATTGCTAGCACAACAGCAATACATTTCCAACCACGGCGGCGGTATCCCCGACGGCTTACCTTCGCAACAGTCCTCATCATCAACCAGTACGACAACGACGACGACGACCACTGCCCGTTCCCGCCGCCCCAAACCCCGCGCCCCCAGCTCCGGCGCCTCGCGGCTTCCCTCCTACCAGACCTCCCCGCGCAAAGTGCGCGCCGCCAGTCGTTCCTCGCTGGAATCGAGTCCAACCCGTGGCTCCCAACAACCCAACTCTGGCAATCTCGCAATCCCAGATACAGGTAATTCCGCCAGCGGCATCAGCGGAAGTGGCCGTCAACGTTTGCATAGGCGGAGTGCTTCCATGCAAAATATCAACAACCACTCTTCGAATACCACTTCCGCTGGAGCAGGACTGGGATTGGGATTGGGACTAATGTCCCCCGCTGCAGTGCGCAAGCGCAAGTCTTTTACTACCGGAGGGAGAGGACACGGTTCATCCGTGTCTTTATCAGCCGGGTCGAGACTGAGTCATGCGGCGAGTCATGGGGATTTATTGGGGGCTAGTGCTAGTGCTTTTGCTGCTGCTATTGGGATTGGTGCTAGTGGACAACGGGTGGTTCCTGAGGACGGGGCTAGGAGGGGGTTGAGCAGTTCGGCGTCGACGAGTTCGTTATCTGCCACTGGGGATAATAGTTCGGGGAGGTTTACGCCGCTGAATGGGTTGAATGGTTTGAATGTTGTGGGCGTCAACGGGTTTCACGGACATCCTCATCACGGGGTGGGCATGGTTCAAGGGTACCCGCCTATGCCGCCGCTTCCTCCTCAGCATCAGCATCAGCACCATAGTCAACACCACGGCCTGCCTCACCACCCCCATCACTCCCGCTCCCACTCCTCCCAGCAGCATTCCAAACAACAACTCCCCGTGCACCCCTCCTCCTCTTCTTCTTCCAGCCGCCATCCCCCCTCAAAACCCACACCCCGCTCTTCATCAGCTTCCAAATCCCATTCTCGTTCCCGGTCCACTTCCAACAACCACTCCTCCAACTCCAACTCTCAACCTTCCTCTAGGGGTGGAGAAGGAATAGGGTTCGTAAACTTCACCCCCCGCGACCACCAAACGCTAATGTCGGGCGTCGCGCCCTCGGGGTCTTCCAAGACCAAGGCGCGGCGGGAGAGGGAGACGGCAGAGCAGAGGAGGAAGTTGAGCGAGGCGATGATGAAAGTTGTGGAGGCTGCGGGAGGGGATGTTAGGAAGTTTGGGGAGTTGGGTGTGGGTATGGGTGTGAAGATGGAGTTTGGTGGGAACATGAACGGTGGGGAGTTTGGGTCTGGTAATGGTGGTGGTGGTGGTGATAACTATGAGGGGATGCATGTGTTTGGGAACGGGAATGGGCATGGGAATAGGAATTAGGCGGTTAGGCGGTTTAACATGGGACTCGGGCAGGACTTGGGATGACGGACCAGAGGGGCTGTAAAGATTGGTGCGTTTGTGTGTGTGTGAGAGACAGGTGTTGTTGAGTGTATTGCATGACGACGATGTTGATGAGTTTTGATGCTGATGATCCGATTGATGTCTTGAAGGTATCGACTACCTCTGCCCCCATCCCTTCCATGTCGAGGTTCTGCTGTTGGCTATTACAAGTTTATTGTTGTTGGATATTTGTCTTTTTGTCCTTTATTTCGAAAGAAGAAAAGGTTCAGAGAACAGTCTCTTCCTGCTTGTACGTCCATCCAAAAAGTTATTTTAATCCACAAGTTTTCTTCGCTTTTTTTTTTAAAAAAAAAAATTCTCTTCTCTGTCGTTTTGGGATTGGGTTGTTACTTCCTGCTTACGCTTCCAATTTCAAAATGCTCAGAACAGATTAATCACCTGATTACGGTAGAACAGCACAAGCAGAAGAGATGTCCACACGGACTGGAAAGAGCAAGTAGTTGCTGCAAACACGAAATATATACTAGTCGAAGGTGATGATCTTGGTTAAGCTTTAGGTTGAAGAAACAATGACACATTCACGCAAATATCATCCCGTTGGTCTGAAAACCGTGATTGCGGATGATTTTTTTTTTGTATTATTTGTGAGCTTCCGTGTTTTGGTACCCACCTGAACTCGACCTGGATGAAATGTATCGAGTATCGCTCGTTTTCTTTCTTCCCTTTCCTCCTTATTTCTTGTTGGAAAGTACAGTGATCCGTCCGTTAGAGCCTGTTGTCGACCGAGCGAGCACTGCTGACTCGAAGTCCTTCCCAACTTTCAGGTTCAAACAAGAATGGCGATGGCTGGGGATGGAGTTGTTGCAGTTGATTGACTGTAGATCATTGCGCGGGAATAAGGTGAAGTTGAGTGTCTTGTATTCACCAGTTGGAGAAGTATCAGGTCGTCGGTATAATAAATCGATGTTAACAACCAGGGTATGCAGACAAGCGCATAACCGTGCCAAGCACAACGGTTGCGATCTAGAACATCGCTGAGTGTCAGTTTCTTTTGGTTTCAACCTTTAAGCTTCCCGCAATGCACTGGATCTTGAAGCTTCCATCTTTGTGTCCGGTTCGAGGGCGGTGAGGCTTGTTGGACAACTTGACAATGATCAGAAAACCCCGAATTAAAGGACACAAAAGCACAATGACGAAAGTTACAAAACGTCCTGTAAGTTGTAAACCCACAGCGGGCTGAGTGAGGCCAAGCAGCAACCAGTGTTTGATCAGCGTGAAGATCCGTGGTTGGGCTAAGCTTCAAAGGGGTGCAAAGTTGATTGGATGGATGGGTTGTAATAGAGAGAAAGAGGGGACAGATCGTCGGATGTGAAATGACTTTCGTGATTGATGCGATGCATCTTTTTGGGAAAACCATCTGTTTCCTTGATGGTTTGCCAAGGAAACCCATCTCGAAGAACTTTGAAAAACCTCTTGGAAAACGTCATTGAGAAGCTGGAAAGGGTGTCGTGATGATTTGTTCAGTTCCTCCCAAAATTCTAGAACACCTAGGAAGAATAGTGGTATTACCCCTGGCTGACCAGCCAGCCAGCGACTCCATGGCACTCCATGGCGTCTATTTTTGCTGCACGCCAGATGGGTCTAGTGGTGGGGTTGGTTACAGCTTTGCCGTACCCGAAAAGCGGACAGCAGCAGCGGTTCCTTTTGCCCAGAGAAAGCGGGCCTTGAGGTTCGGTTTGTTGTTCATGAAGAATAGGTACCGTGGTGATTGAATGTTGTCAAAGTCCTTCGAGATGTGAAATGGGAGGATGTGAATTGCTGTGATTGTCAAGATGAGAAACAAGAGGCAGTGCAAGATGTAATCACAATTGGGACCCCTTGGCGGTTGGCGAAGAGGAAGATTCCCGACAGACGGCACTTGAAGCAAAAGAAAAGACATCAGGGTCCTCATCGTCCTCGTGTTTTATACACGTAAAAAGACAGAACAAGTATAAAAGACGTAAGATCTCGACCCTCCAATTTGGACTTCGCCCGCCTCGGCGCCGTGGCCGTCGCTGTTGGCTTTGCGCTGTTGCAGCGGAGAACCTTGTTCGGTGGAACCCGTTTTGCCTGCTTTCGTTTTTTTTTTTTTTTCGAAACACCAGTGTCCGTAGATTCCGTCGACTCGCCTTTTTGCGATCCGTGTCTTGGGTTGTTGTATCAGGAAGTTTTTCCACCTTTATGGGTTTCGAGTCTCTGGGGGTGGGAGAGGGATGGCCTGTCATTGGTCGGCGCCAAAGGGGGCTGTGCAGAGCTGTTTGGAATTGAAGGTTATGTACGCGGTTGTATTTACTGCACCATTTTATACTCGGCATGTACCTTGCCTTTTCATCTGAACTGGTATTCCCGATGCCTTACAGAAGCGCTGGAGCATGTGGCATCTCGCCGACAGGCGTTTGTACATTGCGTTAGTTGTTGGTAAATGTTTGGTGTCTGTTGTCCAAAGTGTTTCTTTGTGACTGTCATTGTCTTTGACGAGCGCTAATTTGGGTGCACTATCGAAATGACTGCGCGCCAAAAGGAGGGGAAGTTGTTGTTGGCAATTGTCATGGATTGCCGAAGAGGTTGACATGTGGTAGTGTAGTGTAAACAGATGAAGGACGATCTCACGCTGCCTATCATCCAGCATTGCTCGTCCTTTGCCCAGCTTGTCATGTTGGTGCAGAATGGAGGCATTTGGGGCATTGCCAGCCACCGCAAAGCAAGAGAATATGCTTGGTGACGAAATACGATGTTGACCAAGCACAGTTCCAAGGACGACAAGAGGCCAAGTGCAAATGTGTGACTGGCCTTTGCGCATTCCAAGAGACAGCCAAGGTCTTGTTCACCATCTGTCGAGATGAGGGCGGAAAGACCAGTCTTAAATCATTTACTCAGGACTTGTACAACTCGCCGTTGGCATTCTTCAACAGTGCCACTGCCGTGTGAGGGAGGTGCCCCTGAAGGAAAGAGGAAGGGATCAATTGGAGGAAAGGAAGCCCCAGGGTCCTGTCGTGCAAGTGCGACGGCACAAGGGTAGGGCCTCATCAAAAATGCTAAGGCGGTACCTTGCAGACTGTATGTGGAGAGTGCAGAACGCAGGTACTCCGCTAGTGGGGCCACACCTCATCTCCCCGGGGCTGCATAATGCGGGCGCTACCTTGTGCCTCGTCGTACCTGCCTTGGCCAAGGGCGGGTCCCGATCTCAGTACTGGCCCAATCTCGTCGCACTCCCGTCCGTCCTCTGCTCTCCAGTTCTCTCCTTCGTTCCCAGGCCCTCCTCCCTCGTGTCTGGCCGTCTTGTCTCTCATTACGACACCACCCTCTTTCACTCCTTCACAACACTGCCTTCTTTCTCCCACACGTCTTTTGCAAAATCAAGGAGTTACGCCCCCAGTTGCGTTCTCCGTCCCCAAGCAGCATCGTGCCGCTGCCTCTGCCGGCCTCTTCAGTCTCTCCCCCCCTTCTTACTTCTTTCAGATACAATTCTGAGCACCTTCTATTCCTGTTCTTTGCCCATCCAAACCTCCTTCCTCCCTTGGTCTACCACGTTAACCGGACAGAAACTAAACCGCATCCGCAAAGTCACTCCGAAACTTTCCTTCGTCAACATCGTCCTCTTCCCTCCGCGACCAAACCCTCGCTTTTCTTCAACACGCTCGTTTCAGCTGTGGAAACTTGAAGAGGAATGAATGGGTTGGAGTAAACGACAGACTACCTTCGCTTTTCCCATTTCTGCCTCGACGACTCGACTCGACTCAACTCGATCCAACAACCTGGAAGCCGGCCTTTGAAACGACGACAAACAACATCGGCCCCATCGTGCATTGACAATCGCTCTCTGCTATTCATCCGATCTCGATTCTTGGCTATTGTTCTTGTTGGATAATAGCGATACATTTGGGTGTCTTCTTTTGACAATCAGTTCAGCTCAGCTTCACCGGTGTCGACTACATCTTGTTCCAACCTTCAACGAGTAACCGCCGACGACACAAAGACCGCGAATCGCTTCTTCCACCCAGTAATCCCTTCGGGGTATAGTAGTAACCAACAAGCTCGAAATCACATAAACCCGACCACAATGCGGTTCTCGATATCACGGCCCTTGGCGGCCCTCGCGACCATCGCAGTCCTGGTATCGCCCGTCTTTGGCGAACAGAAGCTGGCGTCCAAGGCCCTTAAAACATGTCAGGAAAACTCGGGCTTCTCGGCCAGTCTGTTCAACGTCGTTTATACCCCGGAAACTGGCAGGGCCAATGTCGACATTGTTGCCCTCTCGTCCATCCAAGGAAACATCATCTTCGATGTCGCCATCTCGGCCTACGGCTATGAAATCATTACCGCCCAATTCGACCCTTGCGAATCTGGATTGCTTGGTTTGTGTCCTATGACGGCCGGCAAAATTCCTCTCAACTTCTCCCTCCCCGTCGACAAGGACGCCGTTTCGCAGATTCCCGACATCGCCTACAACTTTCCCGATATCGATGCCAAAGTACGAGTCAGAATCAACATGACAGATGAAGAGGATGTTAGTCAATCGGTCGCTTGTGTCGAAGCTGAAATTTCCAACGGAAAGACCGTCGACTTGGCCGGTGTCAAATGGGCTACCGCCATCGTTGCTGCCTTCGCCTTGACTTCATCTGCCTTCGTTTCCGGCCTCGGTCACCACAACGCCGCCTCTCATGTCGCCGCCAACGCCCTTTCTCTCTTTGGTTATTTCCAGGCCCAGGCCATGCTCGGACTTACCGCTGTTCGTCTACCGCCTGCCGTCATGGGATGGACCCAGGATTTCCAGTGGAGCATGGGCATCATCAAGATCAATTTTATGCAGGACATTTTTACCTGGTATCAACGTGCGACTGGCGGCACTCCCTCGATGCTCTTCGACTCCATGGCGTCAGTTTCTGTTCAAGTTCAAAAGCGTGCGCTGGACATTGCGGATTTCGGTGTGAGCTTGGCCAGGCGTTCCATGTCGTATATGCCCACCACCATCACTGAACCCATGGATCAGCTCATGAAGCGTGAACTACTCAGGCGCGGAAACGTTCAGACAGAAACCGGCACCTACGTCGTGTATGGCATCCAGCGTGCGGCTTTCCGTGCCTCTATTGAATCCACCAACCTGTTCATGACGTGCTTGGTCTTCTTCTGCGTCCTCGTCGTTATCACCATCCTTTGCGTTGCCGGCTGGAAAGCATACTGCGAATTGGCCGCACAGAAGGGCTGGATGAAGCACGACACCTTCCTCGACTTCCGAAACGGCTGGTTCACCGTTCTCAAGGGCATTCTCTTCAGAATTACGCTTATCGGCTTCCCCGCCATGACCGTCATGTGTATGTGGGAGTTCACCCAGAAGGATTCGCCTGCTGAGGTTGTGCTGGCCCTCTTTTTCTTCTTGGGTATGGTTGGTACACTGGGCTGGGCCGCATTCAAGGTTACCAGAATCGCGCGCCGCTCCGTTGTCATGCACCAAAACCCGGCCTACATCCTCTTTTCCGACCCTCAAGCGTTGAACAAATGGGGTTTCCTCTACGTTCAGTTCCGAGCTTCGGCCTACTACTTCATTATCCCTGTTCTTGGCTATACCATTGTCAAGGGTATGTTTGTCGCTTTCGGACAACATAATGGTACTGCACAGGCGGTCGGTTTCATTATTATCGAAGCCGCTGCCTTGATCGCCGCTACTGTTATGCGCCCTTGGATGGACAAGAAAACAAACTGGTTCAATATTGCTATTTGCGTTATGAACTTTATCAACGCCATCTTCCTGCTGATGTTCACCGAAGTCTTCAACCAGCCACCGCTCGTCACTGGTGTCATCGGCCTCATCTTGTGGATTTCCAACTCCATCTTCTCTCTGGTTTACCTGCTGATGCTCATCTGCTCTACGATCTTTGTGTTCTTCCGCGAGAATCCCGATAGTCGTTACCAGTACATGGCCGATGACAGGACGTCCTTCATGAAGTCCCAGACTCACCTTACGACAACCACCGAGCTGGATGCGCTGGCAGCAACCGCTCGCGGAGACAAGTCCGGGTTTAAGGGACTCGACCTCGATGACGATGCGGAATCCATGTCTTCGGATTCACTTCGTCGTCAAACCGAACTCCAGCCCGGCATGCCAGCTGGTGGAGCTGGTTTGCACTTCACCAATGCTCCCCCGAGGTCTCCGGTTGACCCTGCGATGCCGTTATTCCCCTCGGAAGGCCGCAACACGCCAGGTCCTCAGTATGGAGAGAAGCCAGGTGTGAACTTTGATCATCGGGCACCGTCACCAAGTCCATATGGCGGCCCACAAGGTGGTAACGCCAGCCTCACGCCACAGTACAGGGCTCTCAATAACGCGAGGTACGTTTTTATCTAGAATTGATGATTGGATCTGACCGAAAGCTAACGTTTGCAACAGCCCGTGGCAACGAGGTGCCGGCTATGAGCATTAATGATCGAAGTTCACTGGCAAGATATTCTAGTCTTGGCCACTTATGACCTTGGGAATAAATGGAGTTTTTGCTTTTCGGAGAAGCCATTTCATTACGGCGATACATTTTCCTCCTCGGATGGCGGTATATTTTAGGTTTGGTTTGTTGGAAGGCCCCTGCATTGGGTATGGATATCACAACTTCACATGTGGACGGGATAGAGGGGACAAAGGTTTCCAAGAAGGGAGGGTCTTTGTGTGTGCTTGCTGTGCCTCCTTGCCTCAAGTCATTGTATACCCCCTTGCTTTTGATGCTGATTTTATGCCAACCATTCACACTCTGCCGTGTTGGATACACGGGCAAAGAGTGTTCTTTTCCTTACTCTCACTCATCACAACGTTTTTTTCTGTTTCTGCTTTTAGTTCTATTTCTTTTTGTCTCAAAATATGCTAGGGCATCGCAAAGGCGTCTATGGGTGGTGGAAAGCAAGAGATAGGGCGGAGGTGGAGGAGGAAAAAGAAGAAAGTCCCCTCCGAAAGGATGGGGGGCATATACCATGCTACATAGTTAGCGTTGGAAGGGAGGAGGAGAAGAACAAGATCAACAAAAAAGGATTGGTCGTTCCATACAAACCAAACCATGACATATCTCGGCGCATGGCCTTGAGTGTGATACATCATGGATGGATAACCCAGAAATACTTGACCCCGAAAAGCCCTTACAAACAAACAAATCGAACATCACCATCAAACGTGTAACACCCACAACTCTATACCCGAAGGGCAAAACCAAGCATCCGAGGAGGGATACAAGCATAGCATAGCATATCACTTCCACTTACAGCTGAGCTGGGTGGGTAGAAGAGAAAGAATACCAAAGAAAAAGAAAAATAAATTAGCAAACCCTTTCGATGATCCATGTGACCTCTTGTCTTTTTCCATTCACACGATGTCTTCGCCTGATGTATCATGCATGTTAACCGTCAGTCGTCTTACCAGCACATCAGCAGTCCATCACACTGCGCAGAGTAAACAGGTAACTTTGAGGGTTGGTTCCAGTTGAAATCTGAACACTGAACATTTACCTCCAGCCAGCCAGCTAGCTGTCAGAGTACCTAAGAAAGCGTTCCGCTCGTCACAAACTGCCCCTTATCGAGTGTATCGAACCACACTTGAAGGGAGACGTAATCCTCTCACTCAACGACAAGAGCAACATGAAAATGACATTCAAGGGTGCGTGATTACGTTGATATTTACGAGTGTCTTCGCAGAGTAGGCGGGTGTGATAAAAGTGGGGCTCACATAAAATACCAATTTTTCAATCACCGTCAAGAGCACATGTATATGTGTGTTTGAACTGCACTATGAGCTATACGTTCGGGTAAGCTTGTACGGAATTAAACTGGGAGAGACAAGAACTTAGCATGAACAAGAGAGAAAAAAGACCTGCTTTCCGATTACCTCTACAATTAAGAAAAGAAAATGGTAAGAATACAGAGTTGGAAAGGTGAGTGAGGTGATCAGAGTCACGCAGTAAGAATCATCAATCGAATCGTGCAAGAACATTCACTCCACGGCCTCCTTCAACTTCTGGTACTCTCAACCGAGTTGATTTATTCGCTTCTTCCCCTCAAATACCATGACCATATGAAAAAATAAAAAAATACTTAGCTGCCCGGTTCACCAGACTCTTCTCTTCTCCTTCCTGCCTTTCCTATATTTCCCTCGCCTTCCCCTCACATCACCCAGCTTTATCCAACATAACCCTCAACGCCCCATTCTCCACCCCCCTCACTTTTCCCTTCTCATCCACCTCAAAGATAAACAAATCCAGCGGCCGACTGGCATAAACCACGCCCGTCACGCCCACCCAAGTCGCACAGTCCGTGCCCATTTGCATCCCCGGCTTTCTCTCGGGGAGACTCAAGTCTTCAAAGACGGCTTTGAACGCTACCCTTTTACCACCCTTTCCGTCTGACAAAGGTTCGGAGAAGCCCGTGGGGTATAACCTAACAGAAGGCTTGATCTTGTCGAGATACTCGTCTGTGATGTTGGACCCGATGGCGACGGCGTAGAAGGACATATCGGTTGAATTGGAGATCCAGTTCTTGAGGACGAGGCCGGGGGAAGAGGCGGAGGTGGAGATTGTGAGGGAGGAGTTGAGGCGTTTTCTTTCGGTTGTGATGGTGCCGTTGGTGTATTTGGGTGGGATGGTGCTGTTTGATGGGGGCGAGGAAGGAACAGGTACGGGGACGGTGATGTTACCCGTGTAGCGGTACTGGCCGCTGTAGATCCGGTCGGCCTCGGTGCGAGCGATGTATGTCATTGTTGAGAGGTAGGTGGTTGTTAAGGTATCGGCGATGTCCATGGCTAGACCGGCAGGCGGGTCGCCGGCGGCGAGGATGGAGAAGCCGATATCGAGATCGGGCATGATGGCGAGGAGGGAGGTGTAGGCCCCCAGAGAGCCCAGTTTGTTGAAAGCGTGGGTTATTTGGAAGGATTGGTCTGGGAAATATTAGTCAAGGGTAGGTAGTACGGGGGAACGAAGTGGACAGAAACATACTGAAGCCTATATCAAGCTGCCGGATACCCCAGGGCATTCCTACAAGAGACTTGGGGTCCGAGGTGAATGCCGATGGCTTCAACCATCGACGAGTGACAGCTGGTTTGAGCAATGTCGAGCGCATGATTGCACGGCCGAGCGAGGACATGTCGCCCGCCGAGGTGTACATGTTTCCGGTCCTATGGGAGCCTGTTTGTAAGCCCGCAATTCATGTGTATACGGTATACCGGGTACTCGAGAGTTACTCACGCAGCCTCCTCCGCCAACTCAAACGCCCAAGAAGTCTTGTAGCGATTTCCCGGGATGATCCCCAGCGAGTCATCCGGCGCCGACGTAAACGTATGCGTAAGGTTCAACGGTTTAAGCACCGAATCTTGCACCAGTGTCTTGAAATCCTTCCCAGTGATGCGCTCAGCGACATAGCTCAGGAGCGCAAAGCTGATGTCCGAGTAAGCCGGGGTGGACGAAGTCGGGAACGATGGTGGCAGCTTTCCCAGCCCGGCAAACAGCTGGTCTCTGTTGCAAGTAGGGTTGGTGCCGCATGGCGGAAATTCTTCGAGTGGGAGAGGGGGGAAGCCGATCTTGTAGAGATCTTCAAGGGGAGCTTCGTAGGCTAGTTCTCCTAGGAGGGCATCTTTTCCTCATGGTTTTGCACACCGTCAGTCCAGTCACTTACTTGCTTATATATCTTTGTCGTTCAACTTCAAAAGAACTTAGGGGAGAGGAGATACACATACAATCCCTTATCAACCCACTAGTCTGACTAGCCAAGCTCCCCAACGTCACCTCCTCCCAATCCGGCACCATCATCGACCCGCCCGGTGTCTTCTCCGCTAACGCCTTCAGCTCCGGCAAGTACTTGGTAACGGGATCATTCCAGAGCTTATCACCCACCGTCGCCAAAAAGGCCAGAACCGTAAAAATCTTGGTGATACTCCCTATCCTGAACACGGTATTGGTGTCAACCTTGCTGACGCCCGTCGAGTTGAACCCCTCCAGGTTGGGCGCGGTCCAGTAGTGCGACCATAGCGGCTTGTCTTCTTCGCTCCCCGAGAAGACCTCGACGGAATATGAGAAGTGGTCGGCGCCCGTGGTGTTGTCGTGATCGATGTATTTTTCGAAAATGCCGTCAAGGGACTTGGCGGCGGCTCGGATGGCAGAGTTTTGGAGCAGATTGGTAGGTTTGGGGAAGAGAGGACCGTAGAGGGGACAGTTGACTTTGGCGAGGGAAGGGGCGAAGTGGGTGGTGACTGCCGCCAGGAGGAAGAAGAGGGACCTCATTTTGCTTATGCAGGGATGGGAACGTGCAGCAGCGGTGCAGCAGTGCAGTGTTCTTACCTTCTACTGCAGACCCCTTTTCAAGATTCCGGTAATGATCTTTGCTTCAGGCGGGTGGGTTCTCAAAGGGATTCGCCTAGCTCTTTGCCAGTTAGGGATTTTATAATCTTGGACGGTCGAGCAAGTCTGACCTGGGGTACTAGAAGTCAGTTTGGCTTTCGGCCCGAACAGTGTCTACATTGAGGGCTGAATAACTTTAGGGGGTTGAAGGTAGTGAAGCTGCAGAAAAGGATGAGCACTTGGAGAATTTTGGTTTCGTCAAGATGTGGTTCCGCGGAGATCTGAAAATCTCGAAGTGGTTCGACGACAAGGAGAGTGCGGCTTTGGCACTGATATACAAAACACTGTCATGCTGAGAACTGCATGTGGGTTATCTCTGGACATGGTGAGGGCCGGGCTCTATGGAACTGGTTATTGTGTTGTCGTCCGCCGCTCCTGGTAGAGCTAATGTACAAAATTATTCACACGGGAAGACTAATCTAGATCATGATTTCTTGGATACAACACTAGAAGCAGGTTTCTGGTATATCTTGGGGACAAAGTAACATGCTAATCTTGGACTACGTTCCATTTCCACAATCAAGACTTTGTCGCTCCTGGGCGTTGGTATACAAAGCGGCCGAGAATACAACTTCACTTCCTGAGAAGTCCGAGGTCTAAATGTCCGCAAGTTTCCCAGATACGGACCTACACCACAGGTGCGGAACGTGAAATATGTGATATTTATCAGTGCCAAATGAACCGGGCATCTGGTTCTCGATACATGGTTCGCACGGATATCCCCAGACGTTAGTTTAGATCAGTTATTGGATGAGATAACGGACTTTCGATTACCCATTTATCCCCCCTCTCCCCCGGCCAGAGCTCTCCTACTATATCCATGGGGATAATCTAGGATGATTGTGCAGGTAATATCAGTTGTCCCCCATTCCGCTTCCAATGGTACCCTTCGGGCTGCTTGTACCACATCCATAGCACATTGTCCTATTACCTACTCGGAGACCATAAGGAATGGACGTGAAGGTGATCCGGTTTTAGTCACCAATGGCAAGTACCGGTAATATCAATTGACCACAAAAAAACATGACAAGAGGTGGAAGGGATGGAAGAGGCGTAAAGTCATGTATGTATTGTATTATGGATCGTTACTTCCCCTCCCATTACCGCCAGCAAATATCCATGCTGCACTATGTCCAGTCCCAAACCAGCAACATTATCTCCGGATAGAAACCCTTACAGCCAGCTCTTATGGTTGCTCAACTTGATGTAGCTCTGTCTTGGGTTGTCCATCTTTGCCTTGGTATCGCCGTCCTTGAAATCTACCAGCTCCATTTCCGAAGTGACCACATCACGACGGCTCCTCCTCTTGAGTCTCTGCCTCTTTTCGGTTGCTTCCTCAAAGAAGTAGTGATTTGATTGTTCCGAGTAGCCGATACGCCATGGCACATCCAACTGAGTGCCTTTGGGTCCTCCCCCACATGACCCGCTCAGTTGGCAACTTGGGGGAGAATTGATGGCCAGAGCAAACAAGTTTGCTGGATCCGTGAAGTCGGTGAGCGGCCGGCCCCTAAGTTGGATGAACAGATGAACCAAGCAAAACAGGTTCAGTAAGAACCCCAAGATCAGGATTACCAGGAACGCGCGTTGATATTCCTGAGCAGCACCCGAAGTGTACTCTTGTTTCGTGATCGAGGCGTTGAACTCATGCTCCCATCCTGGCATTCCTGGCAAAGTAGCATTTATCGCCTCTGGGGGCCAATAGTTAACAGTGGGCGTCTTTATCGAGCCAGATATCAATGTGGGGCTGACAAGTGCTGCCAAAACCTCTGCGAGGGATGGTGTTTTGAGGGGGAGAAGGGGATCCTCCAAAGGTAGTGCAGTCAGGATTCGATCTCGCGACGCATTCAGAGTTGTCAGTCCGGAATTCATATAAATGGCTAGCTGCCAAGCATCCGCCAACCACTTCCAGTCGGCCTCATCCGACTCCACAGCGTCTGGGACTGACTTGCGGTAGCTGACTGGGTCGCTTTCATCTTCGCAGTTTGCCGACATATGAGCGCCGGTTGTCCCTGAGATGTTGAGGTGGGTCGAACAGTTGGTGGAGAGCCACGACCGAATCTCGCACAATGTGTAGTCGTCCGTGAAATTGTTGTTGACGAGTGTATAGATAGAGCCTGACTTGTAGGTCCAGTTTGTTGAGCCTTGGACTGTTGCATTGATGATCACGTTGTACTCTGACGGAAACTACCCATCCCAACTTTGTTAGCAAGTTCAGTGGAGTCGGCTTGGAAGGTGCTTACCCTCTGAAAGACCGGTGGTCGTCGATGGTATTCTGGGCCCCATCTGAATATGTCGTCCACATCGGTCCGGTTGAGCCATTGAGTTTCGTTCGGGGCCCAGTCGTAAAGAGGGACATCGTTCAACCAATTCAAACCGCCTGTCACTTCACCTTTGAGTTCCGCGTCCGTCAAGTTGGAAAAGGGCCATGCCGTATAAACAAGAGGCGCAAGCTCCTTCCTGGTCATTTCCACGCAGAGAATATTCAGCGCCGGGCTAACTGCGCTTGCCGCTAACCTGTATTCTCCGACTCCGGAAAGATCGCTAGGCTGGAGGATCTCATTCTTGGGATCTGTTGCTGCGTCGTACACTCCTAAACATGGTTAGGCCGGGCACTTTTGTTTTCCTAATTGAAGAGGAAGCTTACCAGGGTGAGGAACTGCTAGAGTCACATTGTTGATAACTCTTTTATACTCCTCGTATCTTGTCATGGGGTCACTATATTCGGTATTAATCCACGTTCCTGTAACCGTGACATTGTCGTAAAGCGTTGCTGTTACTGGGGGCCTATTAGACATGTAACGTCCCTCTGGCTTCGTGTTGTTCCGGCCAAATTCTGACCATGTAGACCTAGATGTCGTTAGTATACAAAACGTAGCAAACGGCGGCCAATGGTAGACGACTTGCAGGAAGGCTTGAAAGTTATGGTATGCTTCGGTGACGGTTAGCTAAGGGTGTTCTTGAAACCTTCGCTTGAAATATAGCGTTGCCGTTGACTTACAGAAACCTGAAAGAGACGCAGCAAGACAACTACCTGCGCTGTGTTCATCCGCCAACAGGGTATCCGGCAGCTGGCAGCTTAGCTTGACGAAGCTCACGTTCCCATAGCTAGCCATGGCGTTATTCTTCATGAGGATCAGTTCGGGCTTGCCCCATTTCAATTTGGGGGCAACGAGGGCGTCCGAGGCTGTGGTGTATAGTACTGCGACGAGGGTGGCGACCATACACAAAATACCCAAGGGGGTAAATCCCACTTTCTTCCAGGCTTTGATATTCGTAAACATCAAACCAGGCGACTTGCGAACAGTTAGCAAGTATACTGGCAAAGATATCCTTTCAGGCACTTACAACAACCCAGTTCTTCATGCCGAACTCGCCCAACGTAACACCTCTGTTGCCAACATCGAAAGCCTTCTTGGTAAGAATCTGACCAACAGAGGCAACAAACACGGCAACGAAGGAAGTTTCGATCAACTTGGCGATCAGAGCAGTGAGCAAAGAAGCTGTCGACGGTGGAAGGGCCCCATGGGCGGAGGAAACTGTCCTTCCCCATTTAGGTTGAATAAAGGCGACACCTAGCCAGAGGCCGCTCCCGATAGTTGAGAAAATGGACAGGAACCACAAGGTCGTCCCAAGCCAGCTGACCTTGTCGCGATACGGCTCGCTCTGCGAATGGCATTCGAAGGGCGGTGGCCCGTAGGGTGGCTGTCCATAGGGTGGCTGTCCATAGGGCGGCTGTCCATATCCTCCTTGTCCATAGACTGGCTGTCCAAAAGGTGGTTGTCCAAACGGGGTGAAGGGGGTTTGAGCTGAAGACAGAGGTCAGTGATGGAGACATAGAAAAAAAAAAAAAAAAGACCCCAGGTTCTCAACATACGTGAACTCATCAAGCTCTGGGCGTCATAAGCCTGTCCCCAACCCTGGAAGTTAATCACTTGAGGTGTCATGGGGGACCCCGGGTACATGGCCATGGGCGGCGGCGAGTACGAATGGAATCCTCCAGGGAATGTCGCAGGGTAAGCAGGATAGGTCCCCATGTCCGACTCTTTTGGAGCTTGAGGCTGCTGCTCCTGGTTCAACGGCGGCGAAGGAACACTCTGGTACTGATGTTGTGAGTTGGACGGCGGCGGCGGCGGCGGCGATTGAGATCCTTCTCCGCGGTCCTGGTCTCCATCATGACCCATGGCGCTCAACGCTGAATCCGGGGAAACAGAGCGAGCAGCTTCCTCACGTCGGGTAGAGCTGTACTCGGTGTCGACATGTTGGTAGTCTGCTGGCCTAGGTGTAGTCGAAGCCATCATGGGCGTCTCCAGCTTGGACGGCTTGAAGAGAGGAATGCGCCTGAGAAGTTTGTTCCGTTTGCCAGTGACCCACGAAGATTTGGTGTTGCAGGGTGTCTGAGGAAGACTTGAGGGGGAGTCGGGGATGGTTGTATCGATTGTTTCGTTGGTCATGGGTTCGACAGCAGTAGGATTGGGGGCCATAGGAGCCATTGTCAGCCCAGGCTAATCCACCTCGATCCAAGCTGACGGAACCAGAATGCCACCCCAGCCTTGTTCTTTTCCGAGGACGTCAGAATCAAAACAAGCCGAAATGCCGTGAGATAGTGGCACGGCACATGTGAGGGGAAAAGTAGAGATAAGTAAGCAAGGCTGCTCGGGGAGACCAAACCAAGGACGAATAGTATATCGCGGCGCGCAACCACCACGTTTGTGTAGTAGACGGAAATGACTTTGGGGTGAGACAGGACTTATACCGGGAGACGGACCGGGAGGGGGGGACCGGGGCATCAGGCAGGGGGGAAAATGGTTAGGTAAAGCAAACAAACCAAAGTAGACCAAAAGTTCAGACGATATGCAGCCGGACGAGGCCGGGATTGTTGTTGGTGATGGAAAAACTCGCCTCTATGCTGTCTTCATCCACTCCTCTAAGCGCGGGGAAAGCCACTCGGAGACTGCGAGGTTTCAATATTTTAATATCGGGAAGGAGCTAGACTCTGTTTCTGCAACTCTGCACTCTGGAAACCAACACCAAATCACCAACAGCCTTGGTCTAAGGCAGGAGCGACACAATATGCATAGACACGGGCAAGAAACATTGTATGGCAAGAGGGAGCGTTGGCAGAGAGTGACTGCCCTTTCCGACCCATCATTGCACTTGCAACACTGCGACAACTGCGGCCATTGAGACACATGAGTGGTATTCATGCAGACCAAGTGTTGCGAAACAAGACTCTAGCCATGATAATTCCAAATCATTATAAGGCAATGCCACTCACCTTCGCCGTGTTCTTCCGTGTTGTTGAGAAGTTGAGAGGTGAGGCATCACCAACGGCATCCTTTGACCAACACTAGACACGAGGTTGATGAGGCACAATCCTGCACGCTAATACTACCACACCTCCGCGGAGGTTTAGTGTAGTGTAGCTGGCGGCATGGACCGCGAAACACATGTCGTGAGACTCCAACCCAACCCAACCCATGAGATGTCGCATGATCCCGCCCGACATATGTATCGGGTAGCAGACTAATCCCCCGAGCCTCAAGGCTGTAGGTAGGTACTGTACTGCGGGCCGACGATGATGGGCAAGGTAATCGGGTCACTGCACCAATTGTTCGCCAGTGTTCGGAATCCTTTCAAAGGGCTAGAAGCATCATGACCTCACAGCTGAAGGTTGCTGAACATTGGCGGCCTCTTGTTCAATCTTTGATTCGACTGCTCGTATGTGTCCCGCTAGACAAGTGTGTGTGTGTTGGTTGTTATTTTGGCCGTTGCCCGCATTTCGAATATTATCGGCTTGATAGAGGTGATGGAGCGAGAACAGACAGACGGCAAGTTGTCAACTCTCAACAATAGTGGAAGGAAGGAATGTCATGGCGTTGGAAATAGACAGTTCCAGATGCACCAAGACTCCTGCCCGCACGGGAAGGGAACAGACCCCGCCCTTGGCTGCTTGATTCGTTATCACATCTTATCGCGGCTCGCTCCACCAATGACTCAAGTGCCAAGCCCTCAGTTCTCCCCTTCATCCTTGCCTGCCGTCGCTCTTCTTCGTACGTAGAACAATCTGCCTCCCTGTTCGATGACGGAGTCTGCGGAAGTTCGTCCAAAGTTCAAGTCATTCACGTCACCTTCGTCAGATTTAGGTTCCGAGCTTTCTGTCTGCCACCTTCGCCGCAATTCCACTGCATCAGTGCACAAGTAGCGAAGTCAGCAAACAAACCGACTTTATTCTGAATAATACAACACCCTTTGAAAGCCACGTTCTGGTGGCTGAAACTCCCTCCTTCAGCTCTCGCTTTCTACCATGTGTCGATCCGCGTTTCCTAGACGGTTTCGTTCGTTTCATGCGTGCCGTACCTAGAATTAATTAGTCTTTGACCTTGGTTTTTTGAGAAGTAACACATCCATACGATTAGCGACGGTTCCATTTACGGTATATACCATGCTTCCTGTTCTCCGACCATCGCTTGGTGCTGCCGCTTCTACGGTGATCGGGCAGCGGGCCGGCCTTGCAGCTGTCGTAGGCACCCGAGCACTGGCTGTTACGTCTGCAGCTTTCCGAACACGCGCACGCCTCAACACTGCATCACCATCCACGACAGCAACCTCACAAACTAGCCGAAGCTTCTTACACGACCATCCATACCCATCGTCGCAGCAGGTCCGAGCCTACCGACGACATGTAACACCAAAACCAACACCAACGCCAACGTCATGGCGCCCGACGACAACTGCTCGCAGACCTCCGCCTCCATGGGGAGTACAAGGACAACAACACCAACAACAACGCCGTTTCGCCTCCAACGACTGGTGGAACCGCTCCTTCAACGAGCGCGTCGACCCCTACGGCGTCCACCGGCGCTACGCCGACCCCCTCTTCACGGACCAAGACTTCAAGAAAGCCGCGCGCCACCAAAACACCAAATACCTAGCCATCTTCTGCGTCGCCGGCACCATCATCTTCTACTTCATCAACCTCGAGACCGTGCCCGTGTCCGGGCGCACGCGGTTCAACATCTACTCGCGCAAGCGCGTAGTCGAGGCCGGCGAGCTGTCCTACCGCCGCCTGTTGTATGATCTGGAACAGCAAGGTGTCGGTGTCCTGCCGGACTGGGACTATCGCACGCAGCGTGTGAAGAGGGTGATGGCGAAGCTGATCCCGTTCAGCGGGATGCGGGACGAGAAGTGGGAGATTTTCGTGATTGACGATCCGCACACCGCCAACGCTTTTGTGTTGCCTGGCGGAAAAGTGTTTGTCTTCAGCGGGATCCTCCACCTAGCCAGGACAGACTCGCAGCTGGCGACGGTGCTGGGCCACGAGATTGCGCACAATGTCGCTGACCACGTCGGGGAGCGCATGTCGCAGAACATTGGCGTCAACATCTTGCTGTACAGCCTGGTGGTGCTCACGGGCATCTTCGGTGTGGGGGCGCTCATCGCGCAGTTTGGGGGCGCGTGGGCGCTCAACACGGCCATCTCGAACCCGATGAGCCGCAAGCAGGAGAGCGAGGCGGATTATATCGGCTTGATGATGATGGCGGAGGCGTGCTATGATCCGCGCGAGGCGGTGACGTTCTGGGAGAGGATGGATAGGAAGACGCAGGAGAAGGTGCCTGAGTGGATGAGTACGCATCCTTCGGTAAGTTTAGACTCTACATACCTTTTTCGGCTATTAAGTGCTGTAAGCTGTAATACTGACGGTGATATGTTACAGCACTCGAACAGAATCGAAAAGATCCAAGACTGGTTGCCAGAAGCCCTGGAGAAGAGGGAGAGGAGTGATTGCCGCACTACTGCCTCGTTTGCGGACCTGTTCAGACAGGCATTGCTGAATGGTATCATTGAGATTCGCCAGTATTAGACACTTGCTACAGCGACACGTTTGAATGGCTGTATGATTGCATGAACAAGGGTCTCAGAGGGAGGAAGGGATATTGAGCATAGAGAGCGAGGCGTTTTGGAATTTTGGGGATATCATGGGTCACCGGACATACACACACCACTTTGGAGATCACACAGAATCGGATATAGGTTAGACCCTAGACTTAGGACTTTCGTACGTTTATATCTACAATTGGGGGTGGGGAATGAGAACCTGAAGTAAGTAGTGGCACCCCTCACTCAGAGTCTTCTGCTTTATATACATATTAGTACCACAACAACATCCGACAGCCGGACAAACTCGTATTGTTTCTAATGAACTAACTGGCTTAGCCCATTCATTATTGAACTCGATATGGGATCTGGATCTGGATCTGAATGCAACGGTCCTTCCGGGTATCTTCGCTGAAAAACACAAGTAACGCCTCCTTTGTTCCTCTTCCCGGTTACCTGGTCGGGCAATCTCCATCTGGCTGGACATCACCACTGACTCCAGCGACAATCATGCCATAAAGCCACTTCCGTTCCCTTTCTTCCTTCCATATTATTTTGTGACGCGGATCATCACTATCTCCATGCCCACCAGAAACTCTTACCAGCATGAGGCGCCATAGGCCACCTCCAGAGAAATCATCAACCACACTTCCCCCCTCCACCTCACACACTCGACTGCGCTAACCCTTCTTCTTCCCAAACAACGGCAACCACCCCGTCGTAAGACTCCTCCATAATCCACCAACACCCTTGCTCTTTGTAGCGGTACTCTCCGCCATCTCCGAATCCCTCTTCAACAACGCCTCGCTCCCATTTCTCTCAAGCTCTCCTTTCTTCTCCCTATACTCTCTCCTATTCCTCACCGCCTCCCTAGCGACCCGCTCAAAAACGACATCGACATTCTCCCCCGTCACGCCCGCCGACGTCTCAAACCACGCCTCAGCCAGTCCCAGTTTCTTGGCGGCTTCTTTTCCTTCCTTTGTCGACAACTTCCTCTCTCCAATCCCGCTGAGTCCAAGGCCGAGCCCGCTCAGTGAGCCTGCGGTTGCGGCGGCAGTGGCAGCAATAGCTGCGCCGCCCAGGATGTCCACGTCGCTTTTGTTTCCTACAAGAACCATGGCGAATTCTCTGACTACATTCTTGGTAGTCTTTTTGAAGTGGAGGTAGTGCGCTTTGGATCCTCTGCCGATCGGTTTGTTGAAGGGGACCAAGTCCTCGCTGAACTGAGGGAGGGAGGCAAAGTGGTCACGGATGGCGGAGGCGATGGATGTGGCGTGCTCGAGGGAGGAAGGGTCGGTGACGGAGTAGAGGATCATGGCGCCGTCGTACTCAGTCAGAGTGCGCGTCCAAAGGTGCGGGTGTGTAGTGCGCGTGGTGGTGGACCAGGGATGGGGGAGCTCGAGAGTATGGAGGGTGTAGGTAGTCGACTTGTCCCTGCCGGAAGAGTGATCTGAGGGGAGGGTGAGCAGGTAGCGGTTGGGTTTCGAGGTGGAGGGGTGGTGGTGGGTTTTGGCAAACTGGAGCACATTGTGTGTCAGAAGAAACTTGTGCACGAGATCAGGAAGGGCGTGAGTTTGCGTTCAGAGCAGTTGTCGCCGTTGGCCTTGTCGCTGCTCGACTGTGTTCGCCGAGATGCGAAACGAGAGCGGAGATGGTTCGGCGCATTCCTACATACCTTTTGGACAAGAGCCGTCTTTCCTACGCCTTCGGCACCGAGAACGAGGATCATGATTTCCTCTTCTTTAGTTTCTTGCACCGATTTCGAGCCCTGCAGGTCGAGTTTGGACAGCGCATCATTTGCGCCACCGTCGGAGAGTCGCTTGTATTCTTCCGCGGGCGCATCTTTCCATCGCAGGACGGCGTTGAGGTACTGGAGCTCGTCCTCGGTCCAGGCGAGAAGCGAGTTTACCATCTCGACGATCGTCGCGAGTCGCGGGGATAGTCGGTCGAGTGGTGATGGGCGGCCGAATGGTGCGGGGTGCGCCGGGAGAGGGATCTTGTACCGGGACGGCAAAATATTTCTTGTTGGCCGCAAAGTGATTGGCGGTTGGTGTTGGATGGGAAGGTTTGCGAAAAAGTGAAACGAAGGTCAAGGCTTTGTGGCTGCCCCTGCTTTGGCGGAAGCGAAAAAGGCGTGTTTCAAGACCTTCCATCCGATCTGACGGTGGAGTGAAGGTGAGGCTGTGGGCACAGACGTACCCGGGGAAGTATCTTGGGTGGTTTCTGCTGATTCTCGGCCAGGTTTCTAGTATAGCTGGTCGTCTTGAAGGAATTATTTGTCCATACCAAGGGAACAGTTTGTTCATCGCCTCCGCTGGTTCTCGTCTCCGTCGTCGTCTTCGTCGTTGTCGTCGACGTTATGCCCGTGCCATTCGAACCGGCTCAAGCAGGCAGGCAATTCAGAAGTGCTCCGGCTAGAGATACCAGCGAGGCGTTTTGTAGACCGGAAAGTTCAAAGGTGCTGTTCGGTCAGTGGGCAACTCGACGCAACAGCATTTTGGTGTTGTTTCTACACCATGACGTTTCAACTTCATCAGCAACCAACGACCATTACCTACTTTTGTAGCTGTCGTACAGTATCGTGTATTCAATGTCTGCCTTGATCTCGATTCTCTGCCGTCTTGGTCCGCCTCGATCGGGTAGACTTGGATGGGCCTAGTTCACCATTACCTGGCTACCTGAGATAGAATATTGTCGTTTGTCGATGGTGGATGCGAATATTGGTAAGTAAGTACATGACCGCAAATGATTGTGTCACGCCCGACATTGCGTATTGAGCTGCTAGAGGGGGAAAAAAATTCATGACAGGAGAACAAGAAGCTGGGAAGAGCACGCAGATTGTTTCCTACCACATGGTATCAGTAACTTGGGCGGTCACAGGATGATGAATTGTGACCAATACCTTCACAAAATGACCCTGGGAAGGAACATCCAAAAGTGTCCGATGTCGGGTTCATCTATTACCACATGAGAGGAAGGAACCACTGTACTCATCACTCCATCCTCTACCGGGTGGAAGGAACTCTCTCCTCGTACGGCTATCTGCGGAGAAATGTTTTACTGTTTCCTGTAACCCACGCTGTGTGAGGAACAAGCCCGTCCCATCGTCCAAAGCTAGGAGTTGTCGGCATTGTCCTTTGTGATCTGTAGAGGGAGAAGTTGGTATTCAAACTGGACACTCAAGTGTTCTCATGGAGTATATATTTCTAGAATTAAATTCAGGGATTTATCAACGGGCAATGTACATTATTGTCCGGACATGGGAATATTTTATTTTTTGTGCATCGAGGTCCAAGCCTCTTGACTTGGAAGGACTCAGGTGGCTGGTGCCGGGAAATATCAAACGAGAAGATACACTTGTGACACTCTGTGATTACTATTCCACAAGATGAATAGCCGATAACGGATAACAAAGACGCAAAACCCGAGTTGGAGATGCATATTATGCATCTGTGTAAGACATACAGTTGGTATCTGTATGTAGACACTCATCATCATACCTAGACCCCCAGAGTTGCCACCTTTGCGGTGACTGCTATCTGTCCGACCAACCTACAGGATCTTGAGAAGTTGAGATATAAGCTCCGCGCTTGATGAATCAAAGTCATTCCTCCCGCCTTCTGC
Organism: Sordaria macrospora; assembly: GCF_033870435.1. Classification (NCBI taxonomy): domain Eukaryota; kingdom Fungi; phylum Ascomycota; class Sordariomycetes; order Sordariales; family Sordariaceae; genus Sordaria; species Sordaria macrospora. Next base: position 3,502,776 of record NC_089372.1, on the reverse strand, counting down.
GTAGTCAAGCGGTATGAGATTTAGAGCCAGTAAACATTGCTCGGTAGGCGGTGGTGGTGGTGGTGATGCAGGTGTTCGTCGGCCTGCAGCTGGTCAGTTCGGACACTGCCCTGAATGAATTTTTTGATTTGTGGACCTTTGCACCCCTTTTCTGTACCTGCGCAAGCTTCCTGAAATCATGAAGCTCCCTTCTTCACCCGTGTCACATTAATCGCATGTCGTCGTCGTCGTGGTTGTTGTCGTCGTGGTTGTCGTCTTGGTCGTAGGTCTTGGCCCCTTTGTCGCACCTACCCCTTTTCCCCAATACTGTCTTGAAAACAACTCTAAAAAGGCACGAACATTAGTAATTGACACCCAATGACGATGCTGGCATGTGTACCTTACGTTTGTACCACCATCAAACGTCGTGATCAGGGACCTGCAGAAGCGTGAGCTGCCCGCCTATAAATGGGAAACTTTCCGACATCGATCATGGGTGATCCTAGGAATAGAACCTAGGGATCAAAGGAAGCAGCTAGGCAAGCTGACAGTGTGGTAAGACAGACAGATAGACGACATCCCTATCCACTCATCAATGCAAATCCAGGACATGAACACACGGGAAAGATCATTACACCAGACTTCTCCTTCTCAGCCATCCACTTAGATCACTCGATGCCATTTGTACCTGAATTGCCAGCGATGCCATCTCCAAATATTGGTGGCACAAGCTACAAAAGGTTCAAGTTGAACAAGGACACCTCCCACACCTCCGCCAAGAAATACTTGGCGATGCAACGCTGGTGTCAACACCCCCCCGCAGTCCCCCAGAAATAAGATGTCTTGGGCCTTTTTAAGCGCACCTTGAGCGGGCCTTAACAGGGGGATGAAGCGCCAGCCCTACCCAAAGACGACCCTAAGCCCCCCATGTTCATCGTGGAGGACCCCTCCGACTGTTAACAAGGCTGCAACAGAGGGCGGCCTCCGTTCCCGTCATCTTCGTTTGGTTATTCGGTGTCGCGATGGGAACCGAAAGGTGTGATGTTGGCGAGGTTGGACAGACACTTGGCCCGCGGCTCCAAACAAACGGGTGGTCGTTACATCCTCGCGCCTTCCCCCCTCATCCATCGGGAAGTTGGGGCTGCCTGGAAGCTCGTCAGACTCTCCCTCCTCAATCTTCATCATTGACTGACCTTCGTTTCTTTCCCCTCTTTTCTCCTTACCCCCACCGTCGACGATACTTCTTTCACTTTTTGTTTCGCCACGGAGAAACGACAGCCACAATCGACAAATCTTCAGCTGCAGTCGAGGATCAACTGCAGCTTCTCAGCTCGTTGGCCAGCAGCGCTGCAGGTGTCTTGGGCGTGATCCAGTTTTTTCTCCAGCGCCCTCAACTTCAACGACTCCTTTCCTTCTTTTCGCCTTTTCCTTGATCTCCTTGACTTCTTGAACCTCTTGCCATTCTTCCTGTCGACGTTGCTATAGTGGACCAGACGCTGTTTGTAGAGCTAGCCGCCGATGGACTACCAGTATGCGCCCCCGTATCCGCACGCGCGACCCCCTCTGCACTCTGCCCACTCTGCAGGCTCCTTCAGCAGGATATCGACCGTATCGGACCTCGCAGATTTCGACCATGTACAGCCACGGCCGTCGCTGGTTTCCCTTCAGTCGGAATATGATCATGGTGGATCAAATTATCAAAGTCATGACATCGGGGGAGAGGGCGGACATGTCTACGCAGGAGCCCACACGGGCTGGTCTGCGCTGTCAAACTTGTCAGGCTTAGGCGGGGGAGGCGCTAGAAAGAGCAACTACGAGCCAGTGCAGTTTTCAGACCAGCTCTCCGTAAACCACCACCAACCACCACCGTTCCAGCGCAACAGGCACAGCCAGGGCCGGTCCTTTGCCGCCCGCGCTGCCCATCTGAACCGCCGACATGACACGATTCCCGAAGAAGATGGCATCGATCTCGGCCTCATCCAGTCCGCCGCGCCCCTAGGCGGCAGCCATCCTCCGGCTCCAGCCCTGTACCCACGCGTCGAGCCTGTCTTCGATGTTAGCGCAGCCTTGGGACCATCTACACACGCGGATGACAAGTTTGTTAGGTCGTTACAGGAACAGGAAGCACAGGGCAAACTCACCGGTGGTTTGGGGGCTGGAATCCGTACCGATGCTGTGGTGACAGAATCTGCGCTGCTGGCTACGAGTCCCATCTCCGAAAGAGGCTCTTCTATGCGACGCTCATTCACAAGAGCCGCTGCACATCTCAGTCGCCATGACACTGTCAAGCAGTTGGCACAGCAGGAGGCAAACAAAAGAGGAGAAGTAATTGAGGTGGTGATGGACGACGACATCATGAGCAACTCGGGCAAGTTCGACTTAAGCGTCATGGCTGGACCAGACCCAGGGTCAAAAAGTCCGTATACCCAAATGCGGCAGACGACGTTTCCTACATCCAAGAGGATTGAGAAGCAGGTGTTCTACCCTACGCCAGACTGGAAACCCTTTTCCATGACATGGCCATATTTGGTGTCACTCATCATCATCTCCATCGTTGCGGCCGGGGGCGTGGAAGTCCTATACCAACGATCAGCCAACCAGCCGTTGGTTGTCTTCAGGTCGCCCACCGATATAACACCTAGCGTGTACTTCTGTGTCAAGTTCTTGCCGACACTGATTGCCGTTACATATGGTGTGCTCTGGCAGATTACCAACTTCGAGGTGATGCGCCTTGAAGCTTTCTACCAGCTATCCAAGGAGGACGGCTCCCTGGCAGCAGAGTCAATCAACGTGGACTACTTTACCTTCTTCAACCTCTTCCGACCTATTCGGGCCCTCCATTACAAACACTATGCGGTAGCGGTATCAACCGTTGCAAGTCTTCTCGCCAACGCGCTGGTCCCGACTCTCTGCTCAGCCTGCATTATCCTTTCACCAGACCGTGACACTCGCCTCCTGAACCCTAACGACGAAAAGCGCATTTCCATCCACCACGTCTGGTCACGCATCCTCACACTCACGCTTGTGATTATTGCCGTATTCGGCTGCATCCTCTTCTACCAACTACAAAGTCGTCGCTCCGGCCTCCTCGCCGACGTCAAAGGCATCGCCGGTCTAGCTTCCATGGCCACGGTCAGCCACATCCTCATGGACTTCAAAGACATGGACGTGGCCACGCACAAGGACATCCACAACAAGCTCAAAAACCATCGCTACGTGCTGCGCAACTCTGCTCTTGCCCCCGCCGACGAAGTCTACAATAAACCGCTTTCCAAAAAGGAACAAGACCGCGAACGTTACACCGGCAGCCACCTCGACGAAAACCCTCACCCGCTCTCCCTTCGCGCCGTGGGCGCCATCCCCTTTATCACCTTCATCACTCTCTTCTCGGTGCTGATCCCCTGCGTCCTCTTCACGCCCGCCAACGTCCTGGCCGACCGAGCCCCCTGGGTGATCACCGCCTTGGCCGTCTGCCTCAAGCTCAGCTGGGGCGCCATGGAGACGGATGTGCGCATGATGGAGCCGTACTACATCCTCTCTACGAAGAGGCACGCGCCTCCCAAGACGCTGACCCTTGACTACAGGTCTATGCCCTTCGGCGGGTGGGTCGCGCTAAAGGGGGCCATGAACGGACACTGGCTGGTGAGCTTTGTCGGTTTCGGGAGCGTCATGGCGGAGTTTTTGACAGTGTTGGTCACAAGCTTGGCGAGTGTGGAGGGGAGGGTGTTTGTCGATGCTACCAAGGAGGCGTTATTGCTTGATGGGAGATCGGAGTTCCAGTCTCACAAGGCTAGGGACGACGAAAACGACACAAACTCAATCAACGCCGGCCAAGAAACTCCATTATCCTTCTGGATCTCGCTGTGTCTGGCGGACTTTGTCCTGCTGTACATGGGGGTGCTAGCCACCATTGTGTTCATTCGACGCCGCCGCGTGTTCTTGCCAAGGCAGCCGAATACCATTGCCAGTGTTCTGGCGTATATCCACCAGAGCAAGATGTTGTACGACTTTGTAGGCACGAATAAGCTGAGTAATGCCGATATGGTCAGGAAGCTGGAGGATCAGGTGGGCAAGACATATGGGCTGGGATGGTTTCAGGGACGGGATGGGCAGGTGCATTGTGGTGTGGATGAGGAGGAGCTGTTGACGGGATATAGAAGGGGGATGGATTATTCGAAGGCGACGAAGCCGTGGGCGGAGGGGGTGGAGTGGCTGTGATTTAGCTTGATGTTTGGGTTTAATGTTTGGGGGCCTCTTCCAAGGGGAAGTGGACTGGGAACACTGGCCGTTATAATGATGATTGTGATGATGATGCATTTTGAGTTGGGCGGAGTTCATAGTGGCTTTTTGGACATATATTCGTGATTGAACGATATTGGATATACCTACTTTCATCTTTCAAACCGTATATTATACCCGTCGTATATCACAGGTTGCTGGAAACTTACCTGTGAGTGACAATCTGTTGCCCTTCTCCAATGAACCGTCCATTGTTCGGTACAGGCACTTTGCATTCCTTTCACCAGTAACTCGGGCAACAACAAATGGCTCCCATGGATGTCTCTTTGTACAATTAAGAGAGGAAGTGCACTCTTTCCCTTCCTTCCACTTGGTACCCAGCGTACCTGACCAGTCAAGTTAGCCAACGTGACGCATGCTGAATCCCGTCCGTCAAACCAAGGGCATTCAAGACGAGCAAAACAGCACCCCCATGATCCAGAACGCGCACCTGCCTACACTACCACAGACCTTTCAACTCCGCGAGGTTTGTCAAAACCGTCCCAAACATCCAGCTCCCGACTACAGCCCAATCTCCTTACTTATATACCAACCAACCAACCCACTAACCAACCAGCCGATTTACCACTTCGCAGGCCGAAGGGAAGCAACACAACACAACACTCCATTAATAATACGAAAAGAAAGAAAAAAGATATGTGCAAAACCTACCGCCAACGAGTCTTTTGTCCAGGAGATACCCACAGGACCGAGATCGTTAGGACCGTTAGGACGGCCAGGAACGTCAACGGAGACCACCCCAATTCTGCGGAGGAGCTCGAGAATAGCAGCACCAACTACAACGAAAACAACAACTGTAAATGCCACATAGCCACCGCCGCCGACATTCTCTTCCTTCCACCAGTCATTGACTACAGCCTGGAAAGGACTTGTGCGGGGTGTATAGAGGAGGAGAGAGATTTGGTGATGAGAGTGATGGCTTTGAAGAGGGCTATTGCGGAGGAGGACGTGAGCGAGGCGAGAGCGGAAATGGAGGGGGGATATGATAGTACTGGGGATGGTGCTGGGTATGGGAATGGGCACGGGTATGGGAATCTTGCTGTGGAGTTTGTGCCGATTGGGATGAGAGTCGAAGTCGGACTTGGATTTGGGAGTTTGAATTCGGAGACAAAAACGGCGAAGACAAAGGCAAATGACAACGGAGACGGTGATGGCGACGCGAGCGCGAGTGTGAGTGCGAGGGCAGTTGAGTTGAGGTCGGCTGGGGTTCGGTGTAGAACTGCTGGTGAAGGCGTCAGTGAGCATGAACCGAGTTACCTACCTGAGCTACCTCTGGAAAGAGGGAACCAGGAGATGAACAAGTCGGGTGTTGCGGTTTCGGCTCCGGCTCTGGTTACAGGGCATGGTATCTCTAAACCTAATTTTCTACCTAATTTCTACGACGTCAACGACAGGAGGAGGACGGGGGGAACAAATGGAGGTGAAACAGCCGCCTCTACAACTACTAGCAAGAGGTTTAGTGAGCAGGCTGTTCACATCAACAACCAACAGCAATATGCTACATGTAAGCCGCCCCAACCCCTGATTTGACTTTATCCTGGACCTGGACCAGTCTTTTCTCGAGCTCAAGAGTACCTGACTGACCACGAAGATGTTCCTTTCACAGATATCATCCCCCCGCGCCCAACCTTGAGAAGATCTGCCGCTCATTCTGATATGAACAAGATGATGAGGGAGAGTTTTTATGTGTCATCTGTCTTTCGGCCTTTTGGGTAGAGGTTGAGGTGCTCAAAAGGGTGAGGACCTTGGAGCTAATGGTGAAGGGGCTTCGACCATGTATGGACTATCGACTATGAATCCTGACGGTTCAGCAGGTAGGATGCACGCACTTTCTCGGATATTGTCTGTTGCTGGTAGTGTAGGTGGTTTTGGCTTCTCTGGGCACACGTATGTCAAGCAAGTAGGTGTCGAGGTGTAAGAGTTAGTCTAGAACGCAGATAGTTAGATCCCGGCTGTTGAAAGACAGGATAGGTATGAAGCCAAAGATAGCTACACCATGATAGTAACCAAGACTAGTGATCAACTGCTAGATAATCTGATAAGTGATAAAAAGAGATCTCTTCACATCGCTCTTCGCCGACATCCGACACCTACTTCTACTTCAGAATAACTAGTCCAGAAGTTTCATCCCCACGCCGGTTGCCATGTATACGCGTCTCTCTTGTCTGGAAAGGATGGAAGATGGCATGTGGATGGATTGCGATCAAGAATGATGGGTTGCGATAACAACCCCCCCTCTTCCCAACCCCCAAATCGCGGGTCGAATCGCAACCCAAATCAGGCACAGGATGCAAAGTGAAACAAGGGCCAGTTCCAAAAATGAGTTACACAGAAGCTCATCATGAAAGATATCGGTGTTCAATCAATGGGCAACGGTAGACCGCTGAGTGATGATACACTACACGCGCGATGCGTACTTCCATCTTCCAGACTTTCTGGATTTCAACGTCCAAGACTTGGATGAATGGATGCCAGTTAAGTCTTCCACGTGTTGCACTCTCCTCGGCCTTCTTTGGTCAAATCATCAAAGATGAAGCCTTTGCTGAAGCCTTTGCTGAAGCCTTTGCTGAAGCCTTTGCTGAAGCCTCTGCTGAAGCCTGATCGTAACAAGAAACGACGAGAGGGTTGCGATGATAATGGACTGGACTGGAGTTGGGCCTGCAATGGCTGTGATTGGAAAACATGGAAATGGAGTGGCAGCCAAGGAAGAGAAACAAACACGCAAACACCTTGCATGCATTTCCCCATCTTTTTTGGCCCCCGTTACAGTAGTTTCAACGTGATCAAGATGCAGCACAGAATCCACATTGCAATCGCAAGCGCAATGGAACATTGTGATAGGAGTGTGAAAGAGAAAAAGCCGCCAAGAAGCCAAAAGGGAGCTTCCGTCTTTAGAAAGCCGCTCCGTCTGGGGGCGCTCCGATCTCCGACAGCGCTTTTCCCAAAGTCACCTAGCCAGCAAACACCAGCGGTGCCCGCTAGCAAATCAAGATGCGCACGAGGAACCTAAGAGGGGACTCCGTGCATTCAATGGTTCTTTTTTAGTGTATGGGTTTCAAGGATGGTGATCTGCCGAAACTAAACGCCAGGGCATTTGGCTGGGTGTGTTGTGTGTTCTTGGCCGTCGTCGTCAGGCCGGCTTTTTGAACCTCTCGTCTTCTTCTCCAATAAATATTTCATTCCCGAACGAAGCCGCGATGCCCGGCCCAAAGCTTCCCAATTCAACCAATCATGACGCGATAAGCTCTCCCCGTGGGCATCAAGCAATCAAGGTTTGAATGGTCGCCAAACGTGTTTGGGATAGAAAATTGATGAGGTAACCCTGTGCGGGGAAGGTTTGGGATATTGTTCAGATGGGTGAAACGTACCTGGAGCTCCGGGAATATCAAAGGAGTGACATGATTATCCAGTCACAATCGAGAGTTGGACGTTCTTGTAGACTACCACCAAACTTTTGTGAACCCACCATCACCACTTATCACCACCTCACCACCAATTGACGCCAAGTTCCGTTCCTCAAGAATCTTTCCACGAGAGATCTCCCGTCGGTGTACCTGAATGATCATCTCCATCAAATATGTGGGCGACTTTGTTGTGTATCGCTTACCGCCATGCTTTCCATGAAGAGGAGACATACTTATCTCACCCACCCGCTTCAACATTTGATGTAACTTTGGTCTCCATCATCCCTTCCTGATCTGCGTACCTAATCCGGCAATCTCACCCACTCATCCACCCACGACACCACACACCTGCTTAGACGGCTCCTACCCACAATTTCCAAGATGCAGGAACCTTCCCTTTCAGGATAAGGAGCCAGCGGTTGATCGACACACGCTTCAACAACGCTTCATCGGCCGAACGTCCGTGAGGACATAATCCCGAGGAGTTTGAGGCAGAGATATATAAAGAAGCCAGGGCCATCAAAGTCCAATCTGGTAATCTTGACTCCTGTGTCCTCGTCCTTCAGTTCCACCGTGTGATACCTAGATCCTCTTCAGATCCTCTCAAATCCTCCGTCTTTCTCTCTCTCATCCCCGGTTTCATTCTCATCTCATAACCCGCCAAAAAACCGCCAAAATGGTCCAACTTCTCTCCGCCTTCGTTTCCCTCCTTTCGGTTGTTGCCGTCTCCGGCGCCGCCATCCCGGCCGCCGCCCCCGCCCCCGCCCCCGAGGCCATCGTCGATATTGCCGTCGAGACTGTTGAGACCACTGGCGACTTCACTGCCCAGGCTTGCCAGTACACCTGCGGTACCGTCTGCTACACCTCTTCTGCCGTCACTGCCGCGTTGAACAAGGGGTACGGCTATTACAAGGCTGGAACCACCGTTGGTAGCAGTACGTTTTTCCTTTTCCTCCTTCCTTCCTTGCTTGCTTCCAGTTCCTTTCACCCACACCATTCATTCCCCTCCTTCTTCAGCCCCTCCTTCAACCCCTTCTCCTCCAACGCATCAATACTAACACCCAACCAACAGATAGCTACCCCCACCAGTACAACAACTACGAGGGCTTCAGCTTCCCCACCGCCAAGCCCTGGTACGAGTTCCCCATCCTGTCTTCCGGCTCCGTCTACACCGGCGGCTCTCCCGGCGCTGATCGCGTCATCTTTGACTCCAAGGGCAACTTGGACATGCTCATCACCCACACTGGCGCTAGCGGTAACAACTTTGTTGCTTGCAAGTAAGCGCACCGTCTCTGGAAATGGGAGTTGGAATAGAGAAGAGTGATGAGATGTGGGATGAGATGAGAGATACCTTATGAATGAATGAAATGCGAGGACGGAACTGGAAAGAGGAAGAGGAAGAGGAATGATCGGACCATGGCGCTGGACTGGACTGACTGGATTGGACCTGGACTGAGCTGGACTGGTACCTTGATACCTATAGACATGGTCAGGGCGTGATGTGGTGTACATAGCACAAGTGCTTTGTGCAAATCTTGCTTGTCTGTCTGTACATATTGGACTTACCCTGCAGCGGAAGTTCGGTTGTCTGTTAGCATCAAGAAAGGGAGGAGACCTTCAATACCTCAAAACTACCGCCTTCGAATAGTGAATGCACTTACACATGATAAAAGAGATGGTTCAGTCATCAGCAGTCACCCCGTACTGCCCATCTTCATATAAAGCACCGATAGACACCCCCTTGTTATCAGCAATCAAGCCGATGAGCTGCTGACCGATATCCTTCATGTCGTTGTACTCTTTGAGCAAGTCGATATGTTTCTGTACTGTTTCCTCTGGTGGTTGACTGCTTGTGGGTTCATGTTGTCGGATGTTAGCCAAGTTGGTGCTTGGTGAGTGAGTGACGAGGGACCTGTTTTATAAAAACGTACCTAAGGTCTGAACTCTCTAGCGCCATCTCTCGTGCCATGCGAAATAGTTGGACGAGATCATTCTCGGCTTGGTCAAAGGCTTGGAATACTTTGGCGATGTAGCCGAAGTACTTGTCCTGATCATGATGGCCGCGACGTACAAGATCAGCGGTAGTCCATAATCCATATCCATGAATAGCCGTTCAAACCGAACAAAACATACCCCCATAGCAGACTCCAGTTGGTGTCGGTTCTCGAACTTGACCTCAACAATTGGGTCATCTCCGCCCATCGTTATAATGAGCATGGGTTCATCAGGTTCGCTTTCGTGCACTTGCAGCTTCCATGCCTCGGCGGGTATTGCCAAGATCGTTCGATGGCTTTGCTCTTGATAATCTCCTTGATAGCCCGCCATGCGGCTCCTGTATCCGAGAACTTGACATCCCAGCTTGTAGTTGACTTTGTGCCATGATGAGGCATCACATCCGATCGGGGTGGTCTGGTTGTCGAGCCAAGCCTGAAACGACAAGATGAGATCGATTTGAGTTTGCAAGACTTGACGAAGATTTTCAGGTAGGCTAATGATGGTGTTTGACGGTGACGATGGCCTTGAACATGGGGAAGATATTGCGGGTGGCATGATGGCGTTGCCGGCTGAGATCAATAAAAGAGGATGTAGTGTAGAAGGGAAGAAGGCGATGAGCAAACGACGTACATTCTGAGATGATGTTAATGTTAGTGGCACAGTTTATACAGTCGCGATTCACACAGTGCATGGCAAGATCATGATCCTTAGTATCGATCATGTTCAGAAACGTCGCGATGGTCCCTCGGCTTGTTGATTCCCATCGTAACTCGCTAGCAAATAAGCATAGCATATAGACCAATGTGGTTTCGCTGTCTACCTTATGTTTGATATTTCGCTGTAAGAAATCAAGTTTCCGTCAGACGCTGCTATTCTCCCTCCTTCGGGGGTTCCTTCGTACCCCTCAGATCATTGAGCAGATTATTGAGCAGTTCAATCGTTTTCCCCGGCGGCCTCAGATGTTGCTAACCTCCCGCATGCCTTTGACTGCTTTGAGCGCCAAAGAGATCATTGATGTTTAACTGCCTCCCTGCCAGCGAACTGCCTTCACTACTTCCACCGAACGCTCCCAGAGATGCCCATGGTGCCGGCGCCTGTGCATAATCTGCCACGGCAGACCCATTGCTCGGTACGCTCTGCTCATAATGGGCTCCGACGACCTGGTCATTAGCCGCGCTCAAAGCTGCCCTTGCCTTCTCCCAATGGTCCTGAATAAGACCCCAGTCGGGATGCTCCACGGGACACTGGCCCTGGGAGTCTCCTGCTTCTTTCTCCTCAGTGCTGTGTAGATGAAAGCCGAGTGCCCGCCCGGGTCCCGCTTCGTCGGCCTCCATTTTCAGACTTAGAAACTTCTCGTTGGTGGCCTCGTACATCTCGACCTTGGAGAGGTTGATAGTGAGATTCTCCATACTACGTCGATTCAGCACAAAGAGGTTGGTTTGTGGTAGTTCGTGACCGTTGGGGAGTATGATAGGGTCGCACTCGCAAAGGAACATGGGACCCTCGACATCGCGCAGTTCCCACGAGTTTGTTGTTTGCGACCACTCGTAGAGCCGGACGAAGGAGCAGGTCAAGGGAAGGTGGCGGAGACCAGAGATGTAGCGCTTCAGTACCGACATGTTGAGCTCGTAGTTGGTACGGGTGGTGTGCGCATAGGTAGCCGAACCGTCCACTTCTGGCACGTAGTTTTTGGGGTCGTACATGCGGTTCTCGGCATCGCTGGGCTGGACCGCGTAGCTCGAGTTGATGGCGTCGCTATCGTAATCGGATTGCTGGGCGTAGCGGGCGTTGCTTTCTCGGGAGCCGCCATTGTTGTAGGAGTGGTTGTTGCCGCGGCTGCGCCCCTTGCGAGGGGGTGGTCTCCCGCTCATGGTGGTAGTTATTGGGTATGGGGGACGTTCCAAATATCGAGAGGGCAAGGCGTGAGTGTGGGCTTTGTGTGCGCAAGTGTGTGTGATTGTTCGAGGGAAACGAACAATGTCCGTGATATGGATGGGCTCGAGATACGCCGGTGTCAATGATGTCGACGGTAGATACGGGTGTAGACGAGTAATTCGACAGAACGAGTAGTTATCGCCTCAGCTGAGTATCTGCGCACGGCGCTCGGATAGAGGTAGAGACGTAAAGGTATCGATGGAAAATACCGGTATTACAAGTTGTAGAGAGAGGTAGTGAATATTGATGAAGGGCAATTGGTGTTGTAGCGACTGAAAGGAACCGAACACAGCTGGAGCCGGCGGCCACGAGATGATTGATGTGTTGGGCGTCAAGACAACGCCGAGGTGCCTGCCGCGCGAGTATTTGGTGGGGTAAATCCGGGGAGCTACAGAGACTGACCACTCAAAGCCAAGTGATAAGCGTTAAAAGTGGGTCAGATATTGATAAAAGCAGGGGCAGTGGACAAGCTCGAGACAGCGTCATCGTCCACTGGACCAGCGACCCTGATCTCCCTGTGAGCTGGGCTGGGCGCTAGGGAGGTACCTATCCGTCACAGGGCAACCCCCGCCCAAGTTTCCATCCTGTTGTCCATTTCCAAACATGGCCAACATTTCCTCCGTGATCAACACCATGACTCGGCACTGGTAGATGCGGTTTTGTTTCCCTGGTTAGACGCCAACTTTGCATCCCTTGATTATCAACAAAAGTCATCGTATCGTCCTCCTCCACCGCTACCTCTATCGAGTCTACAGCATCGATCATCATCACCTCGACATTACCTTCCAAGCCCTGCCGAGTGCCCAACCGCCTTGGTAACATCCGACCAGACATAAACTACCTCGACCGACTACCACCTATTGCGCTGTCTTGGGTGCTGTGATATTTCCTACCGGATATTTCTCCCGACAATGAGCACAACGATCAAACCATCTCGACATATATAACAAAGGCCGCCACCATGCCCTCTTCCGAAGGGCCACCACCCCTTAGCCGCACCCGTACAGGGTCCGCCACTACCGATGCCGTTGATCTGGGCACAACCAACCCCCATTCGTTACACCAGGCTATCTACGCCCGCCGCGAAGAGTACACCCGTCCCCATCGGATACGCGTCAAGGTCGGAACTTGGAATGTTGCTGCTTGCCCTGGTACGGATAAGGACCTGGCCAGCTGGTTTGTCGATGGCAAGGGAATCGACACTGCGCTAGCCACGCTCGATCTCAACAATAACGGGGCCATCGAGGGGAATTCAGATGGAGAGGATGGGGTACACATACTTGGCGGGGATAAGATTGGCCTCTATGTGTTAGGATTGCAAGAGGTGGTTGACCTGAACACGGCAAGCCAGTACGTCAGTCGCGTGTACGCTGGAGATGAAGGGGTTACCCAAAAGTGGAAGACTGCTCTCGACGCCGCTCTTCCCCCAGGCTACAAACTCGTTGCCTCCGAGCAAATGACTGGCCTTTTGCTCCTCATCTATGCCTCTCCAGAGGTGGCGCCGACCATCAGCAACGTGAGCACCGTCAGTGTCGGCACAGGCCTTCTTGGCTATATGGGCAACAAGGGCGCTGTCGTAACTCGCATCATCCTGGGCGAGTCCACAAGGTTGGTCTTTGTCAACTGCCACCTTGCCAGTGGTATTGAGGGAGCATACAACGAGCGGCGTATTTGGGACGTTGGCCAGATCCTCGGCCGCACACGCTTCAAGCCCGTCAGCTTTGCCGGTGTGTCAGAGGACTATGAAGAGAAAATCGGTGACGAGGACTTTGCCTTCTGGTTTGGCGACCTCAACTTCCGTCTCGATGGTCTTCCTGGTGACGACATCCGACACCTCTTGATGTTGCACACAAAGGGAGAATATGGTGCTCCCAGGCCAAAGTTCAGGCGCGACAACTCTCTAGAGGGAGAACCTGTTATTGTGCACGCCGACAAGTCATCCGACGCCAGCGACCAGACGAATGATGATGAAAAGTCAACCACGACCCACTCCACAGGATACAGCAAGAAGACCGACTATGACAGTGATTCTGATTTGGATGCGCTTCCCGATCCTGACGACTTCCTGCCAGATCCCCACGATGACCCTACTTCACTGCAAGCAACGCTGGACTCGTTGCTTCCCCACGATCAGCTCACCCGGTTGATTAAGCAAAAGAAATTGTTCCATGACGGATGGCATGAGGGCAGCATCTCCTTTCTCCCATCCTACAAGTACGACGTCGGCACTGTTGGACTCTTCGACTCGAGCGAGAAAAGGCGGGCCCCTAGTTGGTGTGATCGAATCCTCTACCGCACCCGCAAGGATAAGGAGGCGTATGACAAGAAGATCAAGGATGCCGAGGACGCACGCAAAAAGGATGAAGAAATGAAAGCTCGCGGTATCGACGAGGCCGGAGATGATGACGAGGTGCTTTTCGACTATGACCCGGATAACGACGGCGATGAAGATCACGCTCCAGATGTGTCACGGCTGGAATACGATGAATACGACGAGGGCGAGGAAGGTGATAACCAGCACGACAGAGATGACTGGGTGGATAGGATACGCCAGGACATCTACACGTCTCACCAAAGGATCACATCTTCCGACCACAAGCCCATCATATCCATCTTTACCCTAAACTATGACGCTGTTGTGTCCGACCTAAAAGCAAAGGTCCACGCAGAGGTGGCCTGGGAACTAGATCGCGCCGAAAATGAGGGCCGCCCGTCCCTTACGGTGGTCAACGACTCGCGCGACATCCGAGGACCGGGACGTCCTGGTGGTTCTCAAGACTCCGCCGAAGAACTCGTGGACTTCGGCGAGGTTCGCTTCCTACAAAAGCAAAGCGCCACACTGACACTGGCAAATACAGGCCGGGTTGCATGCACTTTTTCGTTCGTCGAAAAGCCTTCTCCTGGCAAAGAAGATGGTCCCAGCCCGCCTCCGTGGCTGAAGACGTCCTTCATCTCTTCAGAACCAGCCATCGATGATTCGCAGCTACCAGATCTGGGCAAGGAAGTGACACTAGAGCCCGGTGAAACGGTTAGGGCACGGTTAGAGGTCAACATCAACGAAGTAGAGCAGGCTAGAGTGTTCAACAGTGGCAAGGATAGGTTAGAGGAAGTTCTTATCCTTCGAGTAACCGATGGTCGGGATCACTTCATTCCTGTGCGTGGTGTCTGGATGCCTACCTGCATCGGTCGCTCCATCGACGAGCTGATCCGGGTACCTGAAGGTGGTCTGCGCAAATTCGTTCACTCCCTGACTGAGAAGAACGGCGGTAAGGTCATGTCCGTTCCTGAAGAAATGGACGTCCATTGCGCCGCACCCAGAGAGCTGTTCAAACTCACCGAGGCCCTGGAAGCGGTCACAGAGCGCGTCTTGGCAGACGAGCAGATGCTTGAACAGTATAAGGTACCTAGAGCATCAGGTTGGCCGTTCGAACAAGACACTTGGCGAGTTACTGACAAGTCCCTCCGTGCCTCTCGCGCCGCCGACCTTATCGATGCCCTTGACGTAGGCATGGCTCACATTGTCGACGCCTTTCCCGCCGAGGTCCCTGCCATCGAGCGTCTTGAGACCGTTGCCGAGGTTCTCCAGCTCTTCCTCCGCGGCCTTACGGACGGTATTATTACCACGTCCCTCTGGTCACGGATCGAACAAGCTTCTCTCGTCTCCCTAGGTCAGGGAGCTACCGCCGCCTCCAAGCAAGAAACAGCCTACGAAGACGACAAGGGTACCATTCTCGACATTCTCTCCACCGCTCCCAACCACAACATCTCCTTCGTTTTCCTAACGGCCACCCTAGCCAAGATCACCACTGATCTTTCCCCCGTCACTAAATCAGACCTGGAACTCCTCAAATCGGACACTCCTGTGAGGCTTAGTATGCTGAACAGGCGGTCTCTCACCGCTGGACTTGTGAAGAGAAACACATCGTCTGGGTCGGCGGGGCAAGCAATGGCTGCGATAGCGGCCAGGCAAGCCAAGGAGAGGAGTTTCGCAGAGGTGTTTGGGGAATTGGTATGTAGAGTGCCGATGCAGAAGGGCATGAAGGATAAGGAGAGAAAGGCGGTGGAGGAGAGGCAGCGCGCTGTGCTGGAGTTATTTTTGCGGAGGAGGGGAGATTGAAACGAAATGACGGACTCCCTGAGGGGATACTCTAGATGAACATTTTGGAGTAGTACAGGATATATGGGCAGCATCCTTGGCGTACGGGAAACACTGATGGCTTCATGATTGGAAATGGGGGTTGAGCCTTTGGGTTTGAGTTGTACTACCATGTTTGTCGGCATAACGTAATACTGTATCAGTCAGAGGGTAGGTGTGATACCTTTGTCGTTTGTCTATCGGAGTTCTGGTTGTATCTGTTCATTTACACATGGGATGGTGCTTTCCGTTGGTGGTGATCAATCCAGTCATGGGAAAAGGTTGAGAAGTAGACGAAAGCGTGGCAGCGATGAAACATCGACATCACGCTGACATGGAGTGTCAGAGGATCAACTGCATTGCCTTATCCGAGCTGAGATGGATCAGGCACGCAGGTTCGCTTTAAGAACCATTGCGGTTATTGCGATGAAGCTCTACACATGGGCAAGACCGACAGACTGTCAAACGGGGAAAGAGCAGGTGTACGATGCGGAAGGAGGGAATCCACTCTATTTGCCTATTCACTTGAAATTGGGAAACCGCCTCGCAGTGAGCTAGTTTCAGGAGCGGGAGCCTGGAGAGCTGATCCCACTCATGATCCGTTCTTTGCTTGATATGACACAATTCGAGCACGAGCACGGAGAGAGGGTCAGACTGTCTTCGTGGAGTCACCGAACCTTTGATCCCATTCATTTACCATCGCCAAGTCACTCCAACTTCTTCATTGTTTCCATCCAAGGCAGGGTCATCTGGCCACCAGTGGAAATAGCTGGCAGCTGCCGTCTTCTCTGCCTCCCATCAACTCCGGTTTCAAATTGAACCTTTCCCAAATCACAAAGACATTCTAATCCAAAACCCTCTGACATCTTTACCATCTTACAAGATCAAGCCTTGGAGAAAGTCTTGTGCATTCACATCAAACTCGGACAAGCAACCCCCATTGGCGACACACAAACACCATGTCCTACGAATATCGATGTCTCATGCGCCGCCGCCTCGAGCTGTACCACGACCTCTTGACAGAACAGCTGAGGCCTAGGATCGAGGCTGCCGCTGCCGCTGCCGCTACCACTGATGCCACCACCGACCACCCAGACTCCGATACAGACCAGTGTATAGACGATGACGTTGATAACACTGACGACACCGACGATTCCGACGAGGATCTGTGCGAGTGGGAGCACGCCGAGAACAGTTCATCCGAGGAATCGTATGCCCGTGTTACTCAATGGCGTTGTGGGCTTGAGAGGAACGGCATTTGGGAGGATGATGCTTCGGACCATGGCGAGAACGACGAGAAACGATCGGATCAAGTGGAATTGGAGCAACAAGATGACAGAGTTTCTACCACCACAGAAGTTCACCAGTTTGAGCATACTGACAAGGGCAAGGCTATGGATACGAGTGTACACTATTCAGGAGGACCTTTAACACCACTCTCGGCGGCATTCGCATTGGATTACATCACCAAGGGCAAAGAGCAAGGACATATGGACGATGGGAAAAACACATTCAGCGGTCCAGAAACCACAAAGAGGGAAGGGGACAACACTGCAAGGCCTCAACAGATGGCATCCGGCTCGGAACCATCAAAGGACGACTCGCCAGACAAGTTCACCACACCACCCAGCTCTCCTTGCCGCGAGTATTCCGTCACTGCAAGCCCAATATCCACGGACGAGCGCAACCACCCAACATCCCACAGGCAACCCAACCTCACCTTATTTATGCCCATAAACTCGAGGCTTTTTCAGTTACCCCGTCGTTCCAAATCTCTACCGTTATTGAACCTCCTCCCCTCCCACTGCCCACCCACGCCACCCCCCGACACTTCCTCCTCAGCCGCTTCTACGTACTCGCTAAGGCCCTTTACCGTCACCCCAGCAGAACACAGATTTTTCAACAGACACATCGAACAAGTCGAGTACATGATCAGAGGAATCGACTATCAGTTTCAAATGCAGGAGTACCGGAATGAGATCCGACGACAGAATCGGCGGAGCAGGAGACGGGCGGAGGTGGAGGAGAGGATGAGAGAGATTGAATGCAGCAACAGGATGCCATCAGAGGACTGGAGCTGTAACAGCGTTGGTTTCGGTGAGGCGCAGTGGACTGAGGGAGCAACAGAGGAGACACAACATCAGAGCTGGGAGAATGATGCTGTTTCTCCGCAATCGAATTCGGCTGGCTTGCAGGGTGATGAATCTGCGGACACCGAACGGGAGGGTACTACCAAGCCCATATTATATAGGCAGGGTGATTGGGGAGAGACCTATGGTACAGACGGACACGAAGACGATGTTGATTCTGTTTGGCCCGATGGAGCTGGGGAGGATGATGGCTGTGAGACTGGATGGGGTAGTGCTTGGTCGGCCACACAGTTGGAACCCGAAGAGAAAATTCAGCTTCACCAACCTACCAACCCAAGCCCGCTTAGGAACGGGTATACACCCGATGACATGGTCTGGGAGGAGGCGGTGGCCGAGGTCGAATACCTGAGCTACTACGGTCATCAATCTAAGAGGGATGAGTGCGGAAGGAGGTACTGGCGTTTGTGAGAGGGGTAGAGGTGTACATGTATATGCGAAACTATCCTACAATCAATCAACAAAGAAAGGAGGTTGGCATGGCTGAGTTGCATCTTGGACAGTCGTTATAACTGAAGATGGAAGCATTGTATAGATACCCTAGCTGGCATACAGAAGAACCTATGTTCTGGCACCAAATATCAATATCGTCGAAGCAAGCCATCGGACAAGATAGTAAATGTGTTTACTGATACGCTATTTACGGACGAAAAGAAAATCACAAAAAGCATTTCTACCATAAAGGAGACTACAGATTTGCAAAAACACAAACGCCACCCCACAAGAGCATCATCCCAACCGCAACAGTAACGGTATTTCTCGCAGCCCCAGACGACGTTTCTGCAGGAGGTGACGGTCCGCCCTCTGTTATTGTCGACGTGACCGTGACCACACCATCACTACCACCACCATTTCCGCCTAAGGAGGTAGTTGGCGCCTGAACGCCTGAAGTGAACGGAACGCTGTTCGTGGTCGTCGCGCCTTCCCAAGCGACAGGTTCCATGCTAGCTGTTGGAATCGGTGTTGCTGTTGAGTTATTTGGGTTGAGAACACTGATGTGGATTAGGCATGCGGATGTGCCAGGTGGTCAGTCAAGGCGAGAGTGAATATGGAGGAAGGGAGGAAGGAAGGAAGGAAGGAAGGGAGGACTCACCCATCAACAACATGCACCACCCCATTCTCCACCAACACATCACTCTTGACCACCCTCGCCCCATTAACAAACACCTGCTTGCTACTTTCACCAGCATCACCAGCATCATCCTCAGCATCCGTCCCACCACCACCCGTCGTCGAAGTCCCATCAACAACCCTCACTTTAACCGTCCCCCCTTCCACCGTCTCATAATCCTTTTCAATCTCCTGCTGCTGCTGCCGCCCATCCTCATCTTTCTCTGACCCACCGCCGCCGGTCACATCACCACTAACATCCCCATCGCTTCCATCGCTGCTTGCATCACTACTACCGATACTCTCCAACAAATCACTATAAAACACCTTCCCGCTCGTCGTCCCTTGCACCTTCAAAATATGATAGCCCATAATATCCGCCAGCTCGTCCTCGTCCATGTCCGACACCACGCTGCCCACGCGGTCCCAGGCTTCGTTGGAGGGCACGAACATGGTGATGTCTTGGCGGGTGTTGAAGAGGTTTGTCAGGTTTGCACGGGATAGAGCGCCGACGGAGGCTGTTAGGGAGAGGCTATTTTCTGGTGAGGAGTCGTCTTGGCTTGTTGTGGATGAAGAGCCGGACGAGCTGGAAGAGGAACTGGAAGAAGAAGAAGGACTAAAAGAAGCCAGCGTATCATTCAACCTCGAAGGCAAAGACAAAACATGGTCGATGATGTGAATCGTTCCTCCCGAGAAGTTAAAGTTGGCGTGCGTTATTGTTGACTTGGTTATTTGTTGAGAACCGCCTGAGCCGGTGATGCCGGAGTAGAAGGAGACTACTGGCTCACTGTCGCTGTCGCTGCTGCTGGAGGAGCTGGAAGAGCGAGCAATAACCCTCTGACCACCAGATACATTAGCATAGGGAGTAATACCCGGTGCTAACAAGGTAGGGATAAACAGGGAGTTCCCGTCTATCCCGCTTTCGTCTACCACGTCGTTACCACCATCCCTCTTCCTTTTTCGTCTCTTCTTCGCTGCCGCTGCCGCTGCCCCTGAGGAGGTCCCAGCACCAGTCCCGGCAGTCAAATTCGAAGTATACCACACTCCCCGCAACACATGGTAATTCCAAAACGCCTCGACCAAGTCGGGGTCCGAGTTGAAGTCGTCCATGATGGCCGAGTTGCTGAACAGCCCGTCCAGCGCATGGTTGCTGGGCGCTAGGATGGTGATGTCGGAGGTCCCGTTGATGGCGGCGAAGAGGGCCTGTTGGGTCTGGATGTAGTTGTTGAGCGTCGAGAGGGTGTCGTTGTGGGCGTGCAGGGTTTCGGTTAGGGTGGGACGGTGGTCGGTGGTGGTTTGGGCTTTGACGGAGGTGATGGGTAATGCTAGTAAGGACAGAGTCCTTCTGGGTTTCATTATGGTATTTTGAGGATGATGGAATATGGCTTGGCAATGGCGGGGCTTGGTGGTGGTGGTGGTGGTGGTGGTGGTGGTGGTGGGGGAGGAGTGTCGACGGATGTCAAAGATGTTCACGATGTCGGGGGCTGACATGGGGAGTAGAGCTTCCGGTCGTGTATCCAAAACAGTCGACGGGGAGCGGAACAAGGAAGCCTTCAGGATGAGGATGATTCTTGATATCGTTATATTGAACCTATGGCCTAGTCTCGTGGGTCCTTTCAACAACTTGGGAAGCCTTCCATCACCCCGTTGTCATCCTTCTTCCCATCTCCCATCATCTCCATCATCTCCGTTCTTCGAAGAAGGCTGGCTACCTCTAAGTCAAACCCTTCCTGCGTCCGCCCCATGCAAAGCTAACTTCTTGTTTTAATGAGTGATCTCAAGTGAAGTCATCTTGATGAAGACATTCAAAAATTACAAAGTGAAAAGGAAAACAAAGGGACCAAAGCTTCCATATTACAGTCGTCGAGCAAGGGATGACCACATCTTTATCTCAATTTTCAACATGGTGACTTCTCCCAAATGAAGTCAAACTGAATGACACTCCTTTAGAAATCTGCTGAGGCGCTTGCCATTTAGCTGGCCACGGCAAGGTGCAAAAGAGGTCAGGAGAACATTAAAGCCACTTGCATTCCTCACACGACCTGCACATAGTCTGTACACACAGAGATGCCTCGAGGAACTGTGGCTACGGTAGGTATGGTGATAATGATGGCCCAGTCACGGTGATGGATATCGTCATATGAGAGTTAGACTTCTTCAACAGATTATGATTTGTCTCTTCCCCCATGGCTTCGGGCTCAGAGGTGGAATGAGCCCTGCGTGATGTTCGCATAAAAGCCGGCAGAATCTCAGGGAAAGTGTACCTTGTATGCATGCATGGTGGCTACCTCTACCTTGGGTAGGTAGGTAGGTGCAAGCACTTGTAGCTGCGGATAGCGCGTGCCTGCCTTGAATGGTCTGTTGATTGTTGCATTTGGCAGGTGTACCTTATGTCGCAGAAGGCGGTACGTTGATGTTTCTGATTTTTGTTCACCTTCCATCTCAGCAGCAAATTCAACGTTGTTCAAGCCCAGATGGAACTTTTGAGAAAGGGGCGATCAATGTGGACTGGACCTGATGATTTGAGAAGGACGAACTTGTGCTTGCTTGTTAGTTGGAATTGCTGGCTCAGAAAACTCATCCTTCTGGTTTGCAAAAAGAGAAGAACCGCAAGTCCTTTGTGCTTTTGACATCCGAGAGTTTCAGCCAAAACGGGTTTCTCCTTCTCGTGTTGCTCTCTATTGTCGGTTGGGTTCGGGAGGCGGTGATCAAGACTGATTTACTAATATATTTTTGGAAGGAACGGGCGGTGAAAGAACTGATGGAAGAAAGGATCGGAGAACCAGAGAACACCAGAATTGTTTCAGTCATTTTTCGTTCGCTTCATGAAAGCAATAATAACATCAAACTTTCTAGGCTCTTTCACAAAACAGCTCGAAAGATCTCCACCGTCATCATCATCGCCTGTTTAACAGAAGGGAATCGCTTCCCGCTAGACCAAATCGTCACCGTACGAAAGATCATTCCATTCATGGCAGAGTGACCATGCCTCGATAAACTCCAGGGGTTGCCTGCTTATGACATCCAAGTTGTGGGTTAGGGAACGGAGTCCCGGAAGAGGCTCCTCAAAACTACATGGGTGATCGCTTCTTCAACAAGCTCTTCCGTGTTCTAAGCCACGGCCAAGATCCCTGAATCAAGATATGACGATACATTGAAGCGTCGTCGAAAGTCCGAAACAAGAGCCCAGAGCCTTGGCTCAGTCGCTCTCGGGGATATCGGTAAGGCTGCCGGGACATAACTAAACTCGGGCCGGACCGTCATACTCCGGGTGGGGATTCCAAGAACGCGGGGAATGCCATCCTGGCTGTCTTACACCAAACCGGGGATGTTGCCCAGACGGCAAGATCTGGAAGGAATCCGTAAAACATGGGTATTTGCGTGTCGCCAACGCCTCGACATTTTCTTGATAGCCATGTTGGTGGCTTCAACGAAGCCGTGAGCCGCTGATGTCGTCCATATGGGGCAAAAAAAAAACAAGGAATCCGGGGAAGATAACGACTAGAAGAAATCGGGGGCGACACTCGAGTATAAATACCCACGATGACCTCAAACCTCAAGCGCTGATGATCCACCACGAGCAAGTTTGAGCAGATTCCAACTTCATTCCTCCTCACCCCATCACCATGAAGGTCCTCGCCCCTCTCGTGCTTGCCAGCGCGGCCAGCGCCCACACCATCTTCTCCTCTCTGGAAGTCGGCGGCGTTAACCAAGGCCTCGGCCAGGGCGTGCGCGTGCCCACTTACAACGGACCGATCGAGGACGTTACCTCGGCCTCCATTGCCTGCAACGGCTCGCCCAACACGGTCGGCTCGACCTCCAAGGTGATCACGGTCCAGGCCGGCACCAACGTGACGGCCATCTGGCGGTACATGCTCAGCACCACGGGCGACTCCCCGGCGGACGTCATGGACAGCACGCACAAGGGCCCGACCATCGCCTACCTCAAGAAGGTCGACAACGCGGCCACCGACAGCGGCGTCGGCAACGGCTGGTTCAAGATCCAGCAGGACGGCATGGACGCCAACGGCGTCTGGGGCACCGAGCGCGTCATCAACGGCAAGGGCCGCCAGAGCATCAAGATCCCCGAATGCATTGCCCCCGGACAGTACCTCCTCAGAGCGGAGATGATTGCCCTGCATTCGGCGGGCAACTATCCTGGTGCGCAGTTCTATATGGAGTGCGCCCAGCTTAATGTCGTTGGAGGAACTGGCGCCAAGACCCCTTCGACTGTCAGCTTCCCTGGGGCTTACTCGGTATGTGCAACCATTCTTACACGGAATGTCATGGAGAGAGGTGGTGAGATGATTGCTAACATGTTTTGTTTTGTTTCATAGGGTTCTGACCCCGGAGTCAAGATCAACATCTACTGGCCTCCCGTCACCTCTTACACCGTCCCTGGCCCCAGTGTTTTCACTTGCTAAATGTCTAACGGGATGCGAGTGGAAAAGTGATAGCATACTGGTGAAAAGGAGAAGGACACTCTTTGTTTCACCTGGTGACCGCGACCTTGATGGCATCACTTGGTCAATCAGGGGGAAGGTCCTCAAACTCCGCACATAGCCGACCATATTCTTGTACATAACTTCATTACCTTGAATCCGAACATAATACCTGGGTAAATCGATTCCTCGTCCATGCATGGCCGTTTTCAATCGCCTTCTTCTCTCCATTTGGCATTTGACACGTATGATTCTTGCTCATAATCATGCAAGTATGGAGGGGAAATGTAAATAAAGTGCCCATGGAATTTTGAACGCCTGCCAAACGTGCAAAAGAATTGCAAAAAGCTCAGTCGCCCAGTGAGACTTGGGGGACCAAACCACCATGCTCCAGCTGCAGACCTACGAAAACTGTACCACGGGATACCACGTACCCGGCAATGTTTTCATGGCACAGAACCGCTCGACCATTTGGCCAATTGGAACCGCGCTGGGAGTAGGACCTGGGGCGGGAGCTTATATGGTGCGTAAAGGGGGTAAGAGCTGAGGATGGGATGAAAAGGCGGACGGACTTGTACATACTATTTCCCTTTTCCCACATACACACTGTCACACACTGCCTCATAACTTTCTCCCATCCGCCTTCTTTCCCCATCCCTCTCCCATTCCTTCTTATTCTTCATGTCTTTCTATCTGCCTTCTCTGTCCTGTCCTAAAACACCCCATGCTCACCCTCCGTCTTCTTGAACCCCGGCGCCTCTTTCCAATACTCCTCATCCCTCAACTGATGCCTCCCCGTCCACTCGTGAATCCTCTCAAAGCTCCTACACTGATGTTCCACATCCCACAACAGCTTCGTCCCCTGTGCCCTCTCCTTCCTATCCATCTTCAGATACTCCTCCGTATACCTTTCCTCGCCCGTCTGCTGGTCCGTGTAAGTATAGTTCTTATTCCACCAGTACGTCATGGTCACATCCCCGTTGCACATGATGGCCTGTCTGAGAAAATCCAAGCAGTGCGCCCGGTGGTCGTGGAATTCTGCGTCCGACGTGTTGCGGAAATAGGTCTCTCGCCAGAAGGAACGCCGCAGGATGTCTAGGCAGTGCAGCTGGTGGAACATGGAGACGCCGTAGATGTAGGAGCCGGGCGCGTAGAAAATTTCGGATGAGGGGTAGCCGATCTTGCGGGAGATGGAGAGGGGGAGGCGGAGGACGCCGTCGCTTGCTATACGGTGGAGGCAAAGGTGAATGTTAGCAGGGCAGACAAAGAGGTGGTAGGTAAACAAAGTGAGCTTGGGGTGCAGGGTGTGGGAGGACAAAAGAAGGGGAAAGAGTCAGTCAAAGGCGGAAGGAGAAGGGGAGAAGAGACGGGAGACATACGCCCGAGGATGGACTCCCATGCTTTGTCAACGGCCGGTGAAGGGTCTTGCTGGAAGATGCGGTCGGGGTGGAAGCGCCTGTTTTCGTACTCTATCACTCCATCTTCTAGGAGAGGTGCTGTAGAAGTTTCGGGGCTCTGTTAGTTCGCGTGACTCCAATCAAGTCAATGCATGCTATGGGTTAGTTGAGTTTGTTTGTGGGCTTACAATAAGGAGGTTTCGGTGCTCGGTAGAATGGGGAGGCATGTATCCTCCATAGCGCTTGGAGATACAGGCATAAGAGCCCGATGCTCAGAGCTGTGTTGATGACGACGAGAATCCTCGCGGCCCTAGGCCACTCATCATCACGCAGTACTCTCCAAACTCTTTTTAGCTTTGGTTCTACAAGACAGTAGTGGTGTGCTTCGTGAGTGTCGGGTGTAGATCTGGAGTGTAAAAGGGAGTCTGAAGAAGAGGTCTCAATGTCTGGGACCTTTTCGTATTGCATCGTGATCTAATTCTTGAAAATGAATGACACGGCGAATGGGCAAGAAGAAAAAGAAGCACTGTGGAAAAGCCTTTGAGGCGCTGTGCTGAGCAAAAGGGTATTCGGTCCTTCAGTTCTTTTAACATTTTGACGCGGGAAAGCTCTTGGTTTTGGTGCTTCGGATATTGGCCCAAAGTGGAAATACTCCATCTTCATCGTCGGTGTGGTTGAAAAAACTCCGTGGTGTATCGGAATGTACAAACAGTACGAGTGTCGCACCTGGCGCTTTCTGGTCACCCCGCCAAACTTGTACAACGGCTGAAGCCGACACAACATCATCTGATATCCCGCGCAAAATCCCGACAACGTGCATCGGTCCTTCCAGATTGTACTCAAATCTTTTAAGGCACACCGCTCACCAGTGGAATATGGTAAATATGCTGCCTGTAATTTTCCTGCTGTTCCCTCTTGGGGACAAGGAGCGTCGTAAGCATCATGAAGCCATCACCATCGAATCTTGACCAATCGCATTTCACGCTCCAATTGTGTCGGTGTTTTCTCTTTGGAACAGCTGCGTGAGGCGAAGACGGACTTGTCCCTAAAAGGCAAAAACCCGTTGAAGGGGTGTTGTTTGTCAACTCGGCATCCCCGTTAACAACGACTTGACCGCATATTCTGTTCTCTGATCTGGTGGTCAACATCGAGTTAAGGTGGATGCAAATCTCCATTTAGTCATAATTTGCTTACTTTAAAGATCTCGTCGTCCTGGGCGGTTATGTCCTTGTTCTCTCGAAGCGGTCAAGACCAGGAGCAACATCCAGTCATCATCAGTACAGGCGGGCCGACTGGAAGATCTGAGTGTTTACTCTAGGATGGCGTCAACCTCCCATCTTAGCCAAGTCCGCCATCATCGTGGAGGTAAGCGTCGTTGCATCTCGGGGTCAACCACTTTCGGTCGTCACAGATTGCAGTGCAGTGTTCAGCATCCATGGTTCTGGATGGATGGAGTCTCGAGTAGGTTAATGGGTAGGATATAAAGACTCGACCTTACTCCCGTTACCTTCACCAAAAACCTCAATCATCCGCATCAGAACCAACAAAGCAGAATCACAACATCAAAACCCACCAACTCAACCATCACTCACCACATCAACAACTACCTACCACCATAAACAGTCGTCATCCAAATTCCAAAATGCACCCCATCACCATCCTCGCCCTCCTCACGGCCTTCGCCGCCGCTTCCCCCGTCCTAACCTCCCCTCGCAACACCGATTCTGCACCCGCGCCAACCATCAACAAGCGCGTCGACATTTACTGGGGATGGTTTGCGAGAGACGCCGAGGAGATCAACAAGGAGGAAGGCGCTGGCGCTGGCGAGACACGTGACTCTGATGCTATTGTTGCCGAGGGCGTCGAGGGTGAGCAGAAGTGAGCAGAAGTGAGGAATCTGCTTTTTTAAGCTGGTGAGTATGGAAGAGAACGGTGTTCCCGAGAAGCAATCCCTGATGCTGATATTTGGGATGTGACAGGAAGCGATTGGGAATGAATTTCGTTTGGTGTGATGCTGGAGAGCCGATATACTGGAGAAACTGTCTGTTTGAGAACCATGCGGGAAATGGGGATTGTTATGGATAAAGTGTCGAGACACTCTGGATTTGGCAGTTGAAGCTAGTCAGCTGTGTGGCCAACTGGAAGAGAATATGTAGGTGGAGGAAAGGAAGAGACTACTACCTCTCCCTAGGTATATAACTCTAGGTGCGACTCGGAAACCCTGTTTGGATCCTTGGTAGTATTATTCAACATAATACACATGGGCTTATTT
The DNA here is from genome assembly GCF_033870435.1 of Sordaria macrospora. NCBI lineage: Eukaryota > Fungi > Ascomycota > Sordariomycetes > Sordariales > Sordariaceae > Sordaria > Sordaria macrospora. The sequence continues at coordinate 3,475,661 of NC_089372.1, read as the reverse complement.
TATTCTTGATGTTCATATTCGGATTGTGTGTAACATATCTTTCCACACCTTGTGCTTGTGATCCTTGCAATGGCTTCCTTCTTACCTCTAATATCAGTATTCCCATCATCCTGGTATGCACATCGCTGAGTGAACCCAATACCCGTGCGACCAGTTGACAGTCCCAAGGATGCGATCCTGACGAATCACTTGACGACTTCGAGGATGGCCATTGATGCGGCGGTTGAATTGATGAAGAGAGATATGGAGAGGGCGGTGGAGGGCATACAGAAGACGGGAAGGTGGACGATCTGAGGACCTGTGCGGTTGGTTCGTTAGGATAAAGATTGCGACGAGGTTCTTACACAATTCATATACTCCGGCGCACATCCTACCTCCTCGATATTAAGGTACGCAGCTATCCATGAGCTTATCTGGGCATATACGCTAAATTGTTTGTCCAAATCCAAACATCATTACACTCTTAGTCCATCTTTGCATTGATATCCTTCCATCCAACCTGTCCGAACGCACCGGCACATAATATCACTTCTCCGGAACAAACATCGACCCCATCCATCCGTAGGCTCTGTTCAACCTTCTGCCAATACGCCTCGCCATCGTGAAGGTGAGCTTCCCCTTAGGATGCGGCTCGTGGAACTGAATGGCCCTCTCCACATCCAAGTTGGTCGGACGGAACTGCCAGACGGATCCATACAGCTTCTCAGCCATGAATCCGGTAGTGGTCATGGCATGCAGGAAGTCGTTCCAAGGGACCTCGCCAGGGCTGGAGGTAATGTTGGGATTGTAAAACAGCGTACGGAAAACCTTGATGGATCTAGCATCGACGGCAAAAGTAGGCTGTTTATCATCGCTTGTGTCGGGGGCGGGGGTTTTCCCTGTAGTGGTGGGGTCCGCCGGGGCGATCGTTGTTCCACGGGTCTTAACCTTGATTTTTTGAGAAGGGACAGGCTCGGGTTTGGGAGCTGTGAGGCCAAAGAAGAATGAAGAGAGAGGGATGATCAGGTCATCCACATTCGCGACGGCTGCTTTCGCTCCTTTCTCATTTGTAGCTGGCGTGGAAGGCTCAGCCCACTCTGGTGTGCGTTGAAGGCTACGCGACTGAGTGAGGAGTTTTCTGACGAACGTGTTTTCAAGGTTGTTGGCGTCCTTGTACATGATTTGGTCGACAGCCTTCCAAAATTCGTCGAGGTTGTCTTCTGCACTCCTCAGAGCCTGCACATTCTCCTTGGTGCGGCGCTTGTCAACAGGGTAGAAAAATCTCTTGGATGCAGGCTTACCCAGCTGGACAAGCGAGTAAAACCTACCCTGCTTCTCACTAGCAGCCTGGAGAATAGCTGCCCAAGGCTTGCTATTTTCAGCAAACGCAGCCTTGATACCATCCTCATAGTCGATATTCAGAGTCTCAAAGCTGCGGGCCCATGGTTGGTAGCAGTCAAGCTGTCTCATGCACTGGGTGATGATAGACAGCTGTCCGATTAAGCCAGCAACGTAAGACGAAATCATCCGGCTAGCTTCCGTTTCTGTTTCCAGCAACCGCTCCAACTCGTCCACAACAATGGGCTGCGAAGCTAGGAACAGATCCATGCCGTCCTCCCACAGCGTCCGTAAGAGCCAGACCAGCCGCTTCTCTACAGGTGTCATCTTATGATTAGGGTTGAAGGCGACTGCGACCTTGTTCAGATCCCTTGATGACCCCTGGGTTCTGGATGAGAGATATCTCATGGGAGGCGATGACATGGCTGTGTGTTTCAGTTCGCCAAGGACACCCTTGGTGGCCTGGTAAAGGTAGAAACGAAATTTGAGCAATGCCTTCAGGTACTCCTTGGGCAGATCATCCTTGACTGATATGACCTTTGCATATTTTTCCTGGAGACCTTGCAACTCTTTTGCTTGCCGATGAAGCTCGTTGTATACCTCAACCTCTATGTACGCCGTGGTGACAAGACTGGACAAGATACGTGACCACAGAATCTCGTCGTTGACGGGATAGGATTTGCCCCAGCGGTCTTTAAGGGTCTCCAGGCGATGTTCCTGCAACTCGAGGGCTTTGTCGACGAAATAGTTGGGATCCTCACGCAGGGACCACAAGTGATCCTCGCAGGCTGCGGCTTACGCACCCAGAAGTGACTCGATGCGGCCAAATTCAAGTTTGGCGGGCACTCGATAAGGGGCTTCGGCAGCCAAGACGGCAAGCGAGTCGAACCCGGTGGTCTCACTCTCTTCTTTCATGTGTGGCTCGGGCCGAACTGGATATTTACTGCCTAAAAGCTGGTCTTCGGGGATCTCGTGAAGGATCTCTGTGCAGCATTTGACCAAGAAGGAAAGGAGGCGATCCTGAACGTCCAACACGAGCAGTCCCTCACCGGGCAGGAACTGCCTTTGACTCATGGCCAACTCGAAGTTGCTGGGGTGCTCGTCCCAAGACAAAAGCTTGCCATAATCATCAGGGTGCTTCTCATCGACGCCGTTGAGAATCATGGTGTACTCGTTCAAGAATATGGGGACCACGGCCTTGGTGACGAAGGCGAACTTTGTGTTGGTGGCATCGATGCCGGCAAAGGTGCAAGGATGATGGCGTCCCCGTGAGTTCAGCAGGAGTGGCAGTAAGCGAGGGCGGGAAAGATCCTCCTGGTTGATGTACGGCCATATGAACCAGTCCCTGTACTTGGTGCCCATCATGCGCTGTTGCTCAGACTCTTTGAGGAAGGCCTCGAAGTCGGGACGATGGTTGGGGGCCATGTTGGGCCATGCCTTGAGCAGGATCTGGAGACGCTGTGCCTTCTTCTTCTTGGCCCAGCGCTTTTGGATGGTGTCTTCATGTCGTTCAAGGATATCGTGCAACTTGGCGTAGGAAGCAAATATGCTGTCACGTCTGTTTTTGGCGGTGCGACGCACAGAATCCGGGGACTCGGCTTTGGGGATAGGAAGGCCACCTGGGCCACCCCCGCCTAGGGCCTTGAAGATGCTCGCGGGGTCATTGAAGTCGATGTCGTCAAAGTTGATACCGGAACCCCCAAAACGTTCGGCATCGGCACTCCAAGGGTCAAACTGATGAGTGGGACGGAGATCCATGATTTCACGCCTTCTGAGGGATGGTGTGTAAGTGGTAAAGGGTCTCACTCAGTCCAGTTGTGGTCGGAATCAGAAGCGGTTTCCAGGTTGGTCGTGTCAAAGCAGCGTCGCCACCAGGAAAGCGGGGCTCTGACAGCTGTGAGCGCCGAAGCTGTCTCCACTATAATGCCTTTTGACAGGTGTCCGGCATCTGCACTGGTGCACAAGCGACGTCCTCTGCAATGCGTGTATGTCGGACTTGCCGTTTGCACATTGTTTTCACTTGCTCAACATTGCCTGTTTTCTGGATAGGAGGCAGCGGCCCAACACGCTATGACCGAGGTTTCAAATGGCATTTCCTGAGTGCGAATCTGATTGATATGGCCTTATGTTGGCGATTGCTCAACCGCTACCACTTCCATGTTCTTTTTTGGACCCTCGTTAGGTAGCTTCCGCGAACACCGAGCCACCATCAACCTCCCCCTTTCTTGTTCTTCTTCTTCCAATCCCCTTCCCATCCCATCACAGACAATAATCAACATCCTATCAACCTTGATAGCCTCAGGTCCTCCGTGCCCGTTTCCCGCATACTCTTCTCCTTGTTGACCCTCTCCACCATCCACAGCCCGTGCTTCACCACCACCATCATCACCCCTCCTCCTCTTCGCAACTCTCTCCTCCTCCGCTTCACGACCGTCCCCGCCATTGTTAGCCTCATCCCTTTTCCGCTTACCACCCCCATCACCCTTTGCAGCAGCGTTTCCCCTCCCAATAACCCCTCCCTTTGCCGTTGTCCTCCGCCTTCTCCCCCTTCTGTCAGAGCCAACAACAACTTCCACATCCTCCACCCAGAATTTCCAGATGTCGTCCACCAGCCTGTATTGCTTCAGCTTGTCCTTCGTCTTGATTGCCGGTGCCTTTTTGACCACCTCGTCGTGCGTGGTGAGCGTTTGGGTGATTACGCTGTCGAAGGCTGTTAGGAGGCGAGTGATGAGTTTGTGTGTCAGGGGGCTTAGGGATTGAGGCGGTTGCGGTTGCGGTTGCGGTTTTGGGTCATTTGGTGCCGCGGGCGTGGTGGTTGATGACTGTGAGGAGGGGGTAGTGGTGCTGATGTTGGTTTTTGTGATGGTGGTTGATGGAGGAGAGGTGGATGTGGGAGTGGTTGCATCGGTAGTCAGGTCGATTGGGTCGGTTGCTTCGCTACCGGCGGGCTCACTGGTTAGGTCGACAGCGTGGTCCGAGGCGGCGCCAGGGATGAAGGGGAAGCGGCCGGCGATGATGAGCTCGTCGATTGCTTCGATTAGCGCCCTACCTAGGCTGCCGTCACGGTAAAGCGTGAGATAGTCCTTGGGGTACTGGGTTCTGGAGGCATGTTAAGCTGTTGTTGGTTTCAGTGTGTGGACTATCTGGGAATTCCTGCCCTTGTTTCCCTGCCCAACAAGCGAAACACGGACACTTGCATCTTCACGATTTTGGCCCTGCTGACGGGGTTTATATAGGTGAGTTTTCACAACGTTGTGGTACGGACGTTTGGGGAAATCATGGATAGATCGGTTGGGTAACGTGGATATATATGAGGACCATGATCCCTTGGATCACCGACTATTGACCCATTGCCATTGTCGAACCGCCCGCCCTGTGACACCGCTGCTAAGGTTTCGCAGGCCGCTCTCCAGGTTCCGCCCAACGGACCTTGATCTTTGTGTGGTCAGACCGGCACCGCGTTTGGAGGATCGGTGTCATTGCCAGCAGCAAATCGATTGATAAGTAAGGCAAGTAACTGGACGATAAGTTCTGTTTTTGGGCTGAGGCCGTATCTTGACTTCCGTTGCCGGATGTAAAGTGAATGAATCCAACTTTTTCTACCTTTCATCTCTTGAGAATCTTCTCGTTCCCGCAAAATCTCTTCACTTACCTTACTCAGCCACAGCAGTCTCCAACGGTTCTCCCAATCCAAGATCAACACCGTTAGAAGCAAACTGCGCAGGATCGTCGGACTCTCGTCGAGTGATGCGGATCCAGAAGTCTTCCATCAAGTACAGACCCTAATAGCACTCGAACGTTAGTTGGGCGTGATGAACCCTTTAAGCGAGCGACCAGCTCAGGAGACAGGCAGTCAGGTAGGTTGCGAGGAACCACTAGCAGAAGAAAAAGTCGAGAAAAGTAAGGTAGGTACTCACAGGTTGACAAGCCACAGCCGCAGGCTTATAAGCATCGACAATGCTCATATCGAACCTCTTGAACAGCTATTACACGAAATTGTCTGGTCAGTACCCATACGATGTCCGGTGCCCACACCGTTCAAATATCAAGGGACAGTATCCAGAGTCAAGTCAGCGGCTTACCTCGATAAAAATCTTATTAAACTCCATCAACGCAATATGTTTTCCCAAGCACTGCCACTTGCCATGATTAAACACCAAATCGACCGTACCATTCATCCTCGCCAAGTTTTGGGCGCCACACTCTAGCCAGCGTTCCGGCCTCCAAACATGCGCGTCCTCGCCGAAAATGTCGTTGCGCTTGCACATGGAAAGAATCGTGTACCCGACCTCGGTCCCGCCCGGGACGAAAAAGCCCGAAATTGTATCGCCCTCGGGCGGAACCACTCTCGGAAAATACTGGGCGGCGGGCGGGGCCATGCGTAGGGATTCCTTGATGACGGCTTGGAGGTAGGGCATGCGGCGGCCTTCGCTGTCTTTGACGATGATGGTGCTGGTGCTGTCATTGGAAGGGTTCATGTTGGAGATGGTACCGTCGGCAAGGCAGCGGTCGATTTCGGCTTGCAGACGGCGGTAGGCGACGTGGTTGGAGAGTAGATGGAGGATGGCGGTGCGGATGAGCGTGGCCGAGGTGTCGCTGCCGGCCACCATTTGCAGGACGGCCTCACCGACGGCTTGGTTGGGCGAGATGCCGTGGCGCATGAAGGAGGCGAGCATGTCGCGTTTGGGATCCTTGTCGTGGCCGTCGGGGGTGAAGCGTTCCTCGATGATTCTTTTGGCGACACTGTTTTTTTGGGGAGGTAGGGAGTTAGTTACCTGGTGGATCGGAGCTTGGATTTGATATGATGGTGGGAAAAAGAAAGAAAGAAAGAAAGAAAGAGAGACATAGAGAGCAAAGAGAAGGTTACCGCAACTCACCCGATAATTGGCCCCAATCCAACTGGTTTGTCTTCCGGGAAAAACACCCATCTAAGGGGCCGTCGGTAGAGCCATTTGGTTACCTCGGGAAACATACTGAAAAAGGGTGCTCTTGGGATGGACCCTTCAATCGACTCAACGTATAACTTGAGATCCGCGTCCTTTTCAAGGCAGCCGAATGTTTTCCCAAAGGCCAATGCACTGATCACATCAACCGTAAAGTACTGCGCCCTGCTTGCGAGGTCCATTGGCCGGAATTCCGCTGCAGTGGAAAGGTACTTGTCCTCAATAAGCTTGATGAAGGCAACTACTCGGTCGTCTACGCCTGCTTCTATCGAGTCATTTTCCTTGCCGAAGTACTGAAGTTGCGTAGTAGTTTGATGGTTAGTATCAATATTGTACTAGACATTCCTGAAATCTTGCTTTTGGGTGGCATCCTAGGTATGCTCTGTGGTTCGTTCGTTTTGGGTGAAAGGGGAAAGTGAAAAATAAAAACCTACGCCTGGCGCCATTTTCTTTCGCATCAGAGTATGAAAGTCGTCATCGGCAAGATTGAATAGGGTATCTCTATCAGGATCAAAGCGTGCGACTGAGTACCAAACGGCGGACCTGGTATACTTGGATCGTGCACCCATGATCTGACGCGTGGCATCCGGGTCATCTGTCAAGACAAGGTTGGGCGCAATGCGTACCAATCGACCTAATTCGTACGAAGAGTTGGTCAGTATGTTGAAGCAGCGTAGACAAATGGATATGTTCAACTTACCATACTTGTCATGATATTCCTTCGCGGCCTGAGGTTGCCGGGATTTGAAAGCGTCCCAGGCGAAGCCCAGCCGGGTGAACCCAGCGTGCCAAGGGCCAGGAATGTGTGAGAGACGAAACCGTATACGAAGAGAGTATACGATATATGCTGTGACAAGAACCACCAAGGCACCGGTAACTGCTTCATTGCTGATGGGCAGCCCTTGGAGAGCCGTTAGGATTGCCATGGCGAACCCCGATAGGAAAGTGATGTCGTTCCTTTTTCGGAAAATAGAAAGAAGAAAAAACCATGTACACGGGGATGATTGCTTTTATATCATACTCGGCACCAAGGTCTACAAAGTGTTCCACTTCGATGGGCCGTGGAATGTAAACGATCTTGATGTAGCGCCGGTCTGCATGACTTCAGAACGACATTAGCACCAGGAGAGGTTGCACTTACCTAACAGCAGCGATCCTAATGGTTCCTTGAGCTAGAAGGATGAGCCTAACAGAAACTTCTTTGCCATATCCAGGTGCACACATGGGAAGATATCGTGAGGGCGGAATTGTACCAGACTGTAAAACATTTAGATTGGTCGTGATTTGTTCTGAAGAACATGTTATGTGGAGGTTAGGGTGCTCTTATAAGGTGACATTCTCTTCAATACACCGTACTGGATGCACCCTAAAAGCCATACAGATGCATTAGCATGGGAGGACGACATGTTCATGTAACATCCGGCAAGGACGGGGAAACGGGTGTATGGACCATGATGAAGAGCGGGAGAGCCAAAGCTGGAGACTATACCTAGATAGTATAGTTGCCCGCCTTGTGTATCATGTTTGCGAAACCCCGTAGAATACGCACCCGGGTAGTGATGGGCAATGCAATTTCGTGATGTGTGTGAATGGGGTCGAAGTGTGCCGCAGCGTCAATTGCGATGATATTTGGTGATAATCTCGAGGCCCTGAAGACGTCTCATGGTACGTCGAGATGAGAACTTAAAGACTGTCTGCGGTAATGAATATCGAAGGCGGGGCTTGAAATCCAGGACGAGGGAGAGTTTTCAGAATGAGGCACGTCGTCGCCATTCATGGCCTCCATGGCCAGGGGGTAGATGTCCCAGAGGCTTGGCATTCATTCCTTGCTCACTAGGGGTCCTTTCAAGCCCTCAACTCCCAAAATAGTTCGCCGAGTGACTCTCTGTCAATGCCCTTGACTTGGGTATTCCACATCCTCGTCAACAATCCCATGCCTCATAGAAAAGGATTCAGAAAGAAAAAGCAGCTTCTTGTGCTCGCTCCAGAAAAAGGTGCGGTCCGCCAGATACAGTAGTATGTCCAGGGTAAGCGAGAGTGATGAAAAAAAGCTCGACATTCATTCCGGGCCATTGAGGCGCGCACGTGGCGCAAAACCCCCCAAACCAACATTTGCCGAAGGCGTGCTTTGAGGGCTGAAGAGAGAGAGTTCCATGTCGGCAGTATAAATTTCTTTGACCTCCCAGTGAATCATCCAGAAAAGATGCAGTGACAGATGGTTGTACAATCACCTACATCTGCTGTTCAAACAGATATCGCGGAGAAAAACTCGACAGGGACCGCTAAGTCTACGCGCCGTTGGTACAGCACAGCACAGTGCAGCCCCGAAACCATTCACTGCAAACACCACCAAGAAAGGGATCACCACTTCCGGGCGGGGGACGTTACTTGGGTTGTATTGAACGACAAAACGAAGAGGGGGGACGCTTATGCGGCAAAGATGTCACATCAACGTCCAGAATCTCGTGCGAGAGCGCTGGTATCGCGAAGCTGGAAGGTTTTCCGAGTCAACTGGCACTTGGGCTTTACTGCCTTTGGAGGGCCGCCAGTCCACTTCCGCATAGTGAGTACTAAAGCGAGTGTCATGTGAACTTCACACACTTGTGTGTGGTGCAGGACCAACCGTTGAAACATCGGGTGCTAAGCATGGGGGGAAGTAACAGTTCAATGACAAATTCGTGCAAAAGACAAAATGGATCGATGAGCAGGTCTTCCAAGAGCTCTTCAGCGTCTCGCAGGCCCTCTGCGGACCAGCCAGCACCAAGATGCTGTACTGTATCAACTTAATACAAGACGGATTCCTTGCTGCTGTGTTCAGCTTCCTGCTGTGGAGGTAGGTCGCACCATCACGCGCTCACCATTTATGTAGATTGTCGTGAACGGCAGACTGACCCAGCATGATTAGTTTACCGGGTGCTATAGGCATGTACGCCCTCGCTGTCGGTGTCTCGAAAATCGACGAAACTTTGCCAAGACCGGTGTATGCGTTGCTGTCGGGCCTTAACGCCGGAACGGTCGGTGTCATTGCGCTTGCTGCCGTTGAGCTGTCCGAGAAGGCGATCACGGATCGACTGACAAGAATCTTGGTCTTTCTCGGTGCTACCGCTGGCATGCTGTACAATGCGCTCTGGTATTTCCCAGTCCTGATGCTAGCATCTGGCATTGCGACACTCGTTCATGACTTGAGATGGATGCATCAGCCAGTTTCGGCGATCCTGGGTTTTGGTGCAAGTCTGAAGGGGAAGCTCATCAGCGCCTGGCCTTTTGGAAAATGGCCGGGCTCAACTTCCAATGCGGGTGACAACGATACCGCCGCGCATCAAGGGCGAAGGAACAGTGCAGATGACGAAGAGAGCATCGAAATGTCCAGTGTGACAAAAACAACAGCGACAACATCAAGCAGCTCCGGAGCCCGGTCAAGACCAGGACAAGGGACGCCGCGGTCCAATCTTCCGGTGACCGAGCAAGAAGCCTCCGCGTCCTCCACCGCCGAAAGCGAGCCACGAACCATCCCAAGCGAATTTCGACTCGACTTTTCCTGGAAGATCGGTACTGCAATCATCGCCTGCTTCTTCGCCACCTTCATAGCCGTTATGGTCACTCGCGGCGTATTCCCAAATCCGCCTGGGCTTCCCCTCTTGTACCACTTATTCGCCAACATGTATCTTGCCGGAACAATCATCTTTGGTGGTGGCCCTGTCGTCATTCCTTTGTTGCGAGAATACGTTGTTGCCGAAGGCTGGGTAAATCCTCGTGACTTCCTCATCGGACTTGCTCTGATCCAGGCCTTCCCAGGGCCAAACTTCAACTTTGCCGTATTCCTGGGGGCCTTGACGGCCATTGGAAGCGGCAATAACCCGGTAGCAGGTGCTATCATTGCTTGGGTGGGTATCTTTAGCCCGGGTCTGATCTTGGTACATGGTACAATGGGGATATGGAGTGCGATAAGAGGCAAAAGATGGGTGAAGGCTGTGATCAGGGGGTTGAACGCTGCCGCAGTCGGGCTGATCTATACCGCCGTCTACCGCATTTGGAATGTCGGCTACATCGACGAAGGCTTCCAGTTTGGAAAGAGCTTGGGCGATGACCCGTGGTGGGTAGTGGTAACGGCGACGAGCTACGTCGGTGGACGCTGGTTCAATCTCAAGGCGCCTGTGGCAATCATGCTTGGTGCAGTCATGGGGATGATCAGGTATGGTGTTGTATCTGCATGAGCGACACTCTCTTACATTGCTGTCTATACCATGTTGACAGTGGCCCATTCCCCACCATCGTACCAATCGCTTGGGACATTGGTGATGTTGCCAATTCTCTCCATACAACCCGGGAAATCAGGCGAAGAAGACCAGCTGAGGACGAGTCCAACGTAGTTATAGTTCAGCCACGGAGTACGTCCGATACAGAGAAAGATAGCTTGCCCATGTACATCTTCTTCCCACTCTTGTCCTCTTGCCCGACGGATGCACGGAACATTGGATGATACCGAAGAACCAACCTGGGACATCAGTTGTCCGTCCGCACGAAAATGCAGCTTCTTGCTTGTCGTATTCTTTTGTGGATTGCGATAGTAGACCCATTGCTCATTTTTGTGCCGCGAGGTTTCCACGAAACATTGCTTCACGCGGCCGCGTATGGTGAGTTTCCCTCCAGCCACCGTGCCGTACGGATTTTGGCCGTCCACATTGACATGTGCAGTGACCAGTTCGGAAAGGAGCTCAGGTTTTTGAAGAGGGTTCCAGGTAACACCTCGATCTATCGAAGCCCAGGACCAAGAGGGAACAACCCGACCGGATTCGTCTGGGTAAGTCAGTGCCTTATGCGTGGCTCCTGGCATGACTTGCCAGAGCAGGTCGAGTAGAAGGCTTTCTTGCCACATTCCAGCCAAGTACTTCGTCCGTTGAGCCTGCGGCGTCTTGCTAGCTGCGCCTGCAATGGCAGGTAGCTTGTCAGAAGCGAATGTTAGTTGACGTTGGGTGTAGGCTTTCACGGTCATGCGCCATTTCTCTGCGTCCGGTGGTTCTTCGCCAAGTGTGCCAGTACGAAGTAATGGGTAAGGTGGCAGTTGATCCTCGCTGCGGCGATGTGTTTTGCACTCAAATATGATTGCTCCAGGGGCAAAATGAATCGTGCGCTGAGCCAGGAATGTCTCCTGGAAGCACCAACCTCGGGAGTACAGCGGGCCAACACGCTTTAGGGTTGCCCAGGCACCTGTGTATGGTGGCTCGAGCAGGCCTTGCTCGAGAGGGGCGGCGAGTAAATGGCGTTGTCGAGCTATGATAGGCAAACTCTGACCGTCTTCAATCTGGAGGTTGAACTGTTTTGGCAGCCACTCTGGCTCACGAGGGCCTAGGAAAGGTGTCTGAGGATTCGGAGACGAAGCACCACAAACCACCACAAAGGCTTGGCTATAAACCATTCCCATCCGCGAAGCTTCAATCTCCCAGTCCATCTTGTTGTCTTGAATGATGCATAAGGAGTCTATCCATATGTGTTGGAGTCCCAACTCGCGAGAAACCCGGATTCCGTCACAGAAGGTTGGAGGGAGGTCGGATATCTCCACCTTTTCCAGTAAGGCCTGAAGGTTTCCCTGAAGAAGTTTGAATGGGGCACCACCACCCCAACAATGGCTCAAAGCAGCCCATCTGATATTCTCTGTTGCAGGAATCCCCATACGAATGCGGAGGTCATCGTTGTCTTTTCCAATATAGAGAAGTCGGGTTGGGACAAAACTGGTGTCCCGAGGTTGGCTTTGACAATCCTGATGCTCGATACAGCACTGTGCCACGCACTCTCGGATGAACTCGAAGCAGGCATCGGAGGCGACCGTTTCCGCTCTGTGGCCAGTAGGGTCCATTGTTGGGATGTTGCCGAAAGTAGGGCTAGAAACCAAAGCGGCGGTCGGGTCGGGATACAACTCTAGATCGACGCGAGGAAAAAGAGTGTGGCGGTCATAGGTAAACCCCCAACAGTTGACAACGAGAGGCTTGCCCTCGCAAACCATGAGGCCTACAGAGATAGGCATCTTGTTCAGTGTCTCAGTAATCCAACTCATGTACTCGTCGATGAAGAAGGCGTCAAAGATATCGCACAGGAGCCTACAGTAGCGGCAATGGCGCTTGGGCAGGCCAATTGTCGGATCTGGCTCGCGGGCGTCAAGTAAATCGCGAGTGGAAATATTCTCCAGAGTAAGCATCGTGATAGTCTTCTGGGCACCAGCGCTCGAGGTAGCAGCCATAGCGACTTGTCGAGTGTTTTCGTGGTGATATGGTTGCAAATTGTTGCATACCAAACAGAGGCCCCGCGAGGATGCCGTCAACTGTCTCTTCACGGAGCGGCCAACGTATGTTGCTACCTGGGCAGCCGTGCCAGCGCCCTTGAGCAGAGATGATGTAGCATCGCGGAGAGATGCCCAGGAGTTCTGCATGCTGAGAAGCGTTATTTCTCTTCAGCTGGTTGCCCTAGTGGAAAGTGTCGCTATTACCAGGTGGTATCTGTCGTCCAAAATGTTGGGAGTCTCTAAGAGCGGAGAGGAGAAGAGGGCCACCTTCGGATGGAACAAGTCGGGGTCATTGTCAGCTCTTATATGCGGATTTAAGCCACATCGTGACTGTAGTTGGCATTGCGTAGGAGACTTTTACCGAGCTCCAGGGCTGAACTTGTTCTCAACCAATGCTGTTGTACTGTAGCATCTCAGCTCCTCGAGGGCACGACGCCGGCGCGCTGGCTTGTCTCTTGTCATCGCACGCGTAGATTCGGCACAATAATAATCAGCATGTCAAATTGATCGACGGAATATGCCTAATTTTCCATTTAACTACCCTGTCAGCTTTGATAGAGTTAGTTGCAGAGACAAAGGGTGATGAGGTTCTTCTGGGTCGCGAGTCGGAAAAGTCAAGTTTGGAAATGGAAGAAGTTGCTCTGCGGTCGAAATTCAAGCTCGGTGTCTGCAGCGCTGCATGTACAGCTCCACATACTTGTAACAGGAGGGGTAAATTACATAGTACGTGCTGCTGAAAGTTACGGTGATGGCGGGGTGCGCTAGGTACGGGTCGGTAACGCTAAGATTTCGGGCCGCTATTCTTGGCTTCTCAAGACAGGCCCAGGTCCCTGAGCATCCCCACTGGCAGTGCTTTAGTGATACTGTACGGATATTACATGTGCGTATGTTACAAACCCTTACACCCTTTCCTGCCACGAGTGGTCTAATATGTATGTAAATAACGAAGGAGACAAACAGGGCAGCTTCATGTACCTAATGTTACAGTCACGTTAAACGCAGCGAAGTCCCCTGAGAATCGAGATGCAGACCGGTGACGACTTGGTGCAACAACTTTCTTGTCACATCGAAATCCCGTCCCGTTTTAGACATTGACCCGGAAGTTCGAGATTCGATTTCGATCCGTTCATGTCCTCTACATATCTCACCTTTTCTTACCTCCACCCATTGTCGATCATCCCGCCATCCAACTCCAAAATTCCATTTCCCGATCCCATAATGCCGCCCTTAGCTCGGCGGTGGGGAGCGTCACTGTTGATTGCCTGTGTCACATGCTTCATCCTCTTTACTTCGCACCGTAACTTCGAACTGGCTAAGCTCAGATTCTTATCGTCCTCGAGTTCCTCCACTGCTGTCAACATCGACCATGAAGCAGGACTGGAGCCGACCCTCGTCTCTATACGAGATAGACTGCAGAACCCTCCCCAGTATCCCGTTACCAAGATGAGACAGCTGCCAACAGGAACGCCCTTGAGACTACCCACCGTACAGACCACATTTGCCCCCGAGTCTGACAAGGATCGAAACGTACGCGTTGAGAGACAAGCTGCCGTCAAAGATGCCTTCCTTCGCTGCTGGAACTCGTACCGCACCAAGGCATGGATGAGTGACGAGCTAGAACCAGTTAACGGTGGCCGGAAGGATACATTTGGAGGATGGGGGGCAACCTTGGTCGACAGCCTCGACACCCTATGGATCATGGGCCTGAAGGATCAGTTTCACGAAGCCGTTGCTGCCGCTGCCAACATCAGCTTCGAGTCCACCTCCCGATCCGAAATCAACGTCTTCGAGACCAATATCCGGTACCTCGGCGGCTTCCTCGCAGCATACGACCTTAGCCGAGACAAGAGGTTGCTGGAAAAGGCCAAGGAAGTGGGCGATGTCCTATACCTGGCCTTTGACACTCCCAACAGAATGCCCCAGACGAGGTGGAACTTCCATGACGCCGCCCGTGGAGAACGTCAGGTTGCTCATGATGCTGTCCTCCTTGCCGAGATTGGGTCCTTCTCTCTCGAGTTCATTCGTCTCTCCATGTTGACGGGCGATCCCAAGTGGTTTGATGCTGTGCAGAATATCATGGAGGCTCTCCAGAAACAACAGCAAAAGACACGTCTTCCCGGCATGTGGCCTGTCGTAGTCGATGCAAGACGGCAGGACTTTGGCAGGCACAACCAATACACGCTAGGTGCGATGGCCGACTCCCTCTACGAATACCTACCCAAAACTCACGCCCTTGTCGGCGGCTTGCTTCCCATGTACGCCGACATGTACAAGGCATCCATGGATACCGCCATTCGCTACAACCTGTTCCGTCCTATGATACCTGATCAGAAAGACATCCTGATGACAGGCATGGTTCTTGTCGGGTCAGAAAATGGAAAGAGAGTGACACGGTTGCGCCCAGAGGGCCAACATCTAGCTTGTTTTACTGGCGGCATGCTTGCCCTTGGAGGTAAACTCGTCCAGAATGGCACTCATGTGCATAAGGGGGAGAAGCTCATGGACGGGTGCGTTTGGGTGTACAAATCCATGCCCTTGGGCATAATGCCTGAAGTCTTCCACGTGCTACCCTGTGACTCGATTGACCACTGTCCATGGGACGAAGAAAAGTGGAAACTGGCCGTCGTTGAAGCGGCTGGTTGGGGACTGTCCGACAACAAAGAGGGGGATTTGCATAACGCGGACAGAATCATTAACCACAAAAGGTTACCTAAAGGCTTCCTGTCGATCCCAGACACCCGCTATATCCTTCGCCCTGAAGCTATCGAGAGCGTCTTTCTCCTTTACCGCATCACGGGTCGCCGCGACCTTCCGGACTCAGCCTGGGCCATGTTCCAGGCCATTGATTCCAACACGAGGACCGAATTGGCTAACTCAGCCCTGCTCGACGTTACCGTCAAGCAGGGGAAAGCGCCCATGAGCCATTCCATGGAGAGCTTCTGGCTTGGAGAGACGCTCAAGTACTTCTACCTCATGTTCAGCGAGCCGGATCTTGTCAACCTCGATGAATACGTCTTCAACACAGAAGCGCATCCATTCAAACGCCTCGTTCCTCGATAGTCTCCATCACATCCCCGACAGTGTCGCGCCTCGAGAAAGGACGATGATGCGTCAGGGAAGTGGGATCTGTATACCTACAAAGAGAGCTGGACGATGCACTACCACTTTCAACTCAACTAATATATAATACAACTAATTGAACTGTTATTCCGCGTTTGAGCGTTCGTGAAGAGGGTCTGTTCCTGAGACTTGCATTGCATGGATTATAACTTTGCACTTTGAAATAATTCTGATGGAAAAGAACTGGCATATAACGCGAGAATTACGCGGACACTCGGACGTCCTTCTCTCCACTTGCACGACAGACAGTAGTGGTCGCTAGTCACCTTATCCATTCTCGCACCTTCCTTCTCAACCGCAATCTCCTCCGTTTGGTATTTAACCACGTCGTGCATCAACATTTCCCACGCTCTACTTCTCATCAACCATCTCCTCCTTTCGACCTTTGGTCAAGTCACCTTGAACATCAGAGCGCCCTTTCGCAACAACCCCTCCTATTTTTGATCTTTGGTCGAGTAAGCTCGCGCATCACAAGGCAGGCAAACCACGATCACCATTTCTACCGCCTTTCTTTTCAACCAACGATCTCTTCTTTCATCTCTGGCAAGTCACGCATCACCAGTTTTCACGCGCTTCTTATTTCAACAACGATCTCCGTTGGACAACAATCACCATGTCTCATATTCTCCTTCTCGATAATAGTCTCCTTTCCTTAATCGTTGCTCAAGTCACCGAACACGCTGATCGCCTCTCTCTTCGACAAACCTGCCACGTGTTTGAGGCTCTCGTCTCTCACCACCTCTTTCGCCAAGTGACGGTCTCCCCCATCGGCAATGATCTTGCCAGATACCTGCGCGTCGCTTATAGTCCTAGGCTAAGCAAACACATCCAGCAGCTGATCTTTCTGGAGCTGGACTGTCCCATCGCGGAAGGCCACAGGAACCAGTGGCCTTTCCCGCCTACCTCCGCACCCTGGGAAAGCCAGGTTCTTTGCGAAAAGAACGGTCTGTTTTGGCACTCATATTCGCCCTTGGAAGTTCCAAGTGGAAGCAGCGATGAACAACTGTACAAGGTACATGACGGACTTTTGCCTGTGTTTCTGGAGGCCATTGCGCGGATGCCCAAGCTCCGCACATTCGTCTCCATCCCCTGCGATTATGATACCTACTGGGTTCGCTGTGGAATAGATCTCGCGCTTGCCCGATCCAGAGATTTCCGAAGCCATCGTTGGCCGTACGCCTATCGGCCGCAGCTCAACACGGAGGAAAATGCCCCAGCAAGCAACATCTTCATGAAAGGGGCCGAACTTTACGTCCTTCCAGCTCTAGCTCAAAAGAACGTGGTCAGCAACAGGTGGCTCCAGCTCTATTGGCAGAGCAGTACTTACTTCATGTTCAAGGCTCCCCCATTTCCCCTTCAACTGACGCACTTGCCATGCCTATCCGAAAATCTTGGCGTCTTTGAATTTAACATGGGCACAATCGACAACCCCGTGGCGGAGCCGGAGCGCCGTCAACGCCATCTCGAGTTGCAACACAAACTGTTTTCTTGTCTCGCAAACGCCCAAAACCTCCGCACCCTACGACTCTCAGCATTCCAAAGATCCCCAATCTCATGGCCCTACGCTAAGAAGGCCCGTGACAATTACTTCTTCGATCTCCTGGCTGGACAAGCGACTGATCCTAGCCGCGGTGAGCTTTACCTACCCAAGCTCGTCTGTCTGCGCCTTGAGACCGTGAACTTCAGTCAGGCGGCTTTGATAAAATTCGTCGCGCGTCACGCCAAGACTCTGCGCCGCATTCACTTAGATGACTGTCGCCTGGAGTTCAACACCGTTAAGCGTCTAGCCAGACTGCCTCTGCATCTCGACAAGTTCGAAGTGACCTCGGTCACGGGAATGATCCGCAACATTGGGAGGATGGGAGATCAGCAACACCATTTTTTCGGAGGCCATTGGACCAGAATTTTCGAGTACATCGCCCCGGCAAGCCTCCTTGGGTTGATCAACAACCATACCTCACCAGCAATCGCGTGGGAAAACCTCGAACCCACCCGCTTTGGCCGCATGCCCTACCAGGCACACTTCAACTTCCTGGCCACAACTGAGGATGTCAGGGGATCTTACCGAGTCATGGATGCCAAGGGGATCGTTGTGTATGGTGGCAACGAATTCGAGCAACGCTGGGAAACGCTTGTTGAAGAAGGAAAGGGAATCGACTTCCGACAGCCCAGCCATCCGGAGATGGCGAATTGCTTGGGCGACGAACACGGAGATGGAACGTACTACCCTGATGATGGTGCGGTCCGCTATGCGACTGGTGAAGCACCTGGACTCGTCACTGCTGATTCGGTACTTCTCGAGAAGCTGAAGCGGCGTGCTTTGGAGCTCTCACTGTCACCCAGGGATATGGAAGAGGTGCAGGCGCTTATGGATAGCTGCAAGCGCGAGGAGGGGGGACGAGGTAATGAGGACTCGTCCTGAAGGGGACCACACTTCCACCACTGTCGAAGCAATGTCAGAACAAAGATCCATAAGCAGACTCGCAGCACCTGCTGGAAGACCTGAGCTATATGAGATGGAAAAGGATACACAAAGAGCTACTTGCATCGGAGGACAAACAGAAGGGACACAACAGGGCAAACATGCATTCAATAGCTAGGAATAATCGCACAGGTACGTAGCTCAAAGATCTTATCTCATGAAACTTCCATTCCAAGTGATTCTCTGTGACTACTTACAGCAGCATCCGAAGTTGCCTAGTGCTGAGCTGCTGATGGACATTGATATCCGCAGCAAAGCGGTTTCGGAGGCAGTCAACATGTCGTGCTCAGTGCGGGCCTTCAAAGAGCCACCTATGTGACTCTCATCCCCATCAAAAAGACAGATCTAACACGACAATGGGCAAGAGCATCACCGTCCTGCGTTAGTGGCCATCCGAGCCGTCCAAGGTGTGGAAAGAATCGACCGCTGTTGGTTAGCAAGATGTCGAAGTCGCATCAACGGCCAAAGCTCGGAAACTTCATGGCGGCTTGAATTTCATCCCGTTTGGCCAATCGGTAACAACGGTCAGCCGGGAAAGGCATCATCCACGAGGGGAACCGGTATGATGATGGTAGATCGGGTCGATGGCGCAATGCTCGCCAAGGCACATATCTAACCCTAACCCTTTACCACTTACACAACCCCCTTTTCCCGTTGCAGGGGGTCTAGGAAACGGGATGGACAAAGAAATGGCATCTGATTGAAGTCTAGAAGCTGCATTTCCTTCCTCCTTTTAGTAAAGCTTCATGGCGACAAGGCAATCACGGTCCTGGAATGTTTGTGAGGGGAGATTTGCGGGGTTGAAGCTTCACGTCATCACCATTGTAAGCACGCAATCGACTTTCGGGATATCGCAATGGTCTTGGGGACGCCGCACCAGAACCGGCCACTCGGTTGGGTTAGCTTAGTGACCGGCTAATGATCACGCAATCGACACCAATCAGCAACACAACCACTATTATAAAGATGATGGTCTTCGAGATGGTTGCCAGAATTCATTTGATGTGTTGAATCATCAATCAATCAGTTTCATATATCTTCATTATACCCCCCTCATCTTTCCTCAAGAGTAGTGCATTGCATCTGCAGCCTTCATCAGTCACTCACATATTCACAACACTTCAAAGACATCTCATCCCTCCTGTCTTTGATAACTCGCCACTCCCTCACTCACTCACTCTTCACTTTTACACATACACACATACCCTCACACAAAATGGCTCCCGGAGCTCTCGTCGAGGAGGCCCAGCCTGCCGTCGTCTTCAAGCACAAGAACGCCTACATCAACAACGAGGCCCCCCGCGACATCTTCCCCGACGGCATCCGCACCTCGGGCCAGCACGCTCCCCTCTACGACGTTCTGAAGCCCTACTCCGAGTTCCCCAAGGAGATTTCGGGCCCGACCGTCTGGAAGCGCGAGGACTTCGTCAACAACCCCGAGCGCTGGGTTCACCCTTTCACCGATGAAGAGGTCCAGGAACTCTCCGACACGGCGGACGCCTTCATCGCCTCGGGCACTCCCCTGACTGGCATCTCGCAGGAGAACTTCCCGCTGCCCAGGCTCGGCAAGGTCCTCCAGAACCTCCGCGACGACCTGCTCAACGGCAAGGGCTTCATTTTGTTTAAGCGCTTCCCCGCCGACGTTTGGGGCGCCGAGAAGAACGCCGTCGCCTACATGGGCCTGGGCACCTACCTGGGCTACTTCATCTCTCAGAACGGGCGCGGCCACGTGCTCGGCCACGTCAAGGACGTCGGCGACGACCCGACCCAGATCCACACCGTCCGTATCTACCGCACCGCGGCGCGCCAGTTCTTCCACGCCGACGACGGCGACATCGTCGGTCTCCTCTGTGTGCACCGCGCGCAGGAGGGCGGCGAGTCTGATATCGTCTCTGTCCACAACGTATGGAACACCCTTCAGAAGGAACACCCCGACGTCGCCGAGCTCCTGACCAAGCCCATCTGGTACTTTGACCGCAAGGGCGAGGTCTCCGAGGGCCAGGAGGAGTGGATCCGTCAGCCGATTGTGTATATTGAGAACGGCAGCAAGGGCAGACTGTACTGCAAGTGGGATCCCTACTACGTCAAGTCCCTCACCCGCTTCTCGGACAAGGGCCTGATTCCTGCGCTCAGCGAGGAGCAGTTGAGGGCTATGCAGATTCTTGAGGAGACGTGCCAGAGGCTGGCGCTGCACATGGTTCTTGAGGTTGGCGATATCCAATTCTTGAGCAACGCGCACTTGTTGCATGCTCGTACTGCTTATAAGGGTGAGTTTTTGTTGTCTTTGTTCTTTCACATGGATGAGATTGGTACTAACTTGTTACCTTGTGACAGACTTCGCCCCTCCTGCTCCCCGCCGTCACCTCCTCCGTCTCTGGCTCTCTACCCCCGAGAGCGAGGGCGGCTGGGCTCTTCCCATGCCCGACAGCGACGAGAAGAAGCGTGGTGGTATCCAGGTGAACAACACTCCTCCCAAGGCTCCTCTCGATGCCGAGTAAAGAAAAGCACTGGCTTCTTTCTTTCTCTCTCTTCTTTTTCTTTTTCTCTACTTCTTCCTCACATGTAACAATTGGTTTCCACACTACTTTTCTTTTCTTTTCTTTTCTTTTCTCTTCATTAACTTGTACACATGAAACGGCGGTGACTGGCTGGTTGGAAAGACAAAAGAACAGGCCGGGGCATGACATACCTGCAAAGTAGTAGGGAGCCCTTTCGGAGATCGACATATGAGACAGAGGGAATCCTGGGAAACAGGACATGATATAGCATAAATGGCATTGACTTACGAACGCTTCACTTCTTCGCACGGTGGTTTCTTGTATGTTTCATTGTCAGCTTCACACTTTGACTGGACTGTCTGCCAACATTAGCTTCAGAGGAAGACTGAGGTGGTGAGTACATACATATACAAAGTCCATTTCCCCCTTGCTTTTCCCGCTCACTGCAGACATGTACACTGACCATAACCAACAGAATTCGAGTGTCTCATCTTGCCTCATCCGGATCACTGACTAACTCAGTACCGCCTGCACGCCGTCCATGTACGTACAGATACCATGACTACGGCCTCATGAAATGTCACTTCTCAATCAACTAGGATTTCCATCCATCTCCCTACTTTCTTCCGATCTTCGTCAAACTCAAATACACCATTCTGACATTTCTTCTACACCCATATATTTTCTCACTCCCATCCCGTCCCTACCTACAACTACGTGACCGACTTTCTTCCTATATCTCGCGAGTTCATGCGCAGACAGTTAATGCGCAGGGTTTAGTTGTTCTTTTTGGCACTTGATTGCAACTCCACAGGCCCGTAGTAGTTACTTTGTTCTCGGAGCCGGTTTCGCAATCACCCCAGAATTTATTCGGATCGATCTTGACCTCTTCGCAGGTTTCCTCAGTGGTGCGCACAAACACCACCCTCTGACACGTTAGACACAGCGTGTGAGAAATGTAATTTGTGCACATCCTGGATACCGTAGCTGGCAATAATATGGAAGAGGGCAGACCGTCTGTGGTGGTATAGTGGTATGGTGGTGATAGTAGGGTTGGGTCGAAAGTTATTAGACTAGAGTATTGGTGCTATGACGTGTTGTTATTGTTTTGCTTGAGTCATACCTTGGTTCTCTCAAGAGCTTTTTGTAAGTGGGTTGATGCTGTGAGGATTTGTCAACGAAGATTGATTGAGACCCCATGGTCCATACTTCTATACGATGACGCATAAGAGTGTTCTCAGAATCACCACCCTATCTTCCCATTTTAACAATTTTCCATTCCAGACAACAGCTCTAGATGGCTTAATTTCGTTCCATGTATCCTCCTATAAGTCCCAAATGCAATCTCAACCTCCAGGACCCATGCTTGATCAAGCTGAGGTCTCCCACATTCCATTTCTAGGAAGGCGTATCAAATCTTTGCTCGCATGAAAGACAAAACAGTATAAACTCAGTGTCCACCTCGTTGGCAGAGGTTCCGCAATCGCCCCAGGACTTGTTGATATCATTCTTGACTAGCTCGCATGGTTCCTCTTTAGCGTAGACGAAGACTATCTTCTCGCATGTCCTACACACCCGGTGCCAGATGTGGTCTGTGCACATTTTGATGCTACTGAAGCTATTTGGAGGCAGGTCGGCTGTGAGCGGTCCCGGCAGTAAGAAGGTTAAAAACTGCTGGAGCCAATATTATGGTTCAAATTTGCCTTGAATTCTCAAGAGATTTATGTGTACTCGGATGCACTGTGGATCTGACAAAGAGGTCTACATCACAATGTGACCCGCCATACTCGGTGACCAATTAATCTTCGCTGGGAATCACCGATTCATTCGCATCTTCCCACGAGTTATCATCTGACTTCATCCTAGCAGCATCAACGGACAGGACACCAGGAATGAATCCCGTTCTCGGCGAGTGTACCGGCCTGCAACGCCTTCAGCCGAAGCTGATATTCTT
The DNA here is from genome assembly GCF_033870435.1 of Sordaria macrospora. NCBI lineage: Eukaryota > Fungi > Ascomycota > Sordariomycetes > Sordariales > Sordariaceae > Sordaria > Sordaria macrospora. Next base: position 3,453,070 of record NC_089372.1, on the reverse strand, counting down.
CCTGTTGGAAATGCCTACCCAGGTGCAACATCCACTCTGTGAGCTTGTCGGAGTCACGACAGATGTGAGTCGTCTTGGCCGAGGCAAAGTTGGCTTGCACCCGTTCCATGTACATCTAGGGGATGGTGCTAATGTCGGAGTAGCACATGATAGCCTGGCGAAGGTTATTTGTGCAGTGTTCTGTTTGTTTGGAGCATCAGCTTGACTCCCATATGGTCGAAGTCTCTACCAAATCCAAATACTCACCGAGATAGATCCAATACTTCTTGCATTGCTGATCCGTCATGTCTCGATTGCTGCGTAACTATCGGATAGCAAGCAATGAAGCTGGTGGTAAACTTCTGACCCTACGATGTACCCATCTTTCTCTCCTGGGGTAAGCAGAGTCTGGTTTGGCAACCTCTGGGCATCCTCCTTGGGAATCTTAATGACAACAATGTTGATGTGCAGATCTTTCCAAGCCTTGACAACTTCGTCGTTTGGTGGTCCCTGCCATTAAATGTTGTCTTCGAAGGTATCATGGAGGACAACCTCTTTCCTCTGTGTTGCCTTGATGACTGGAGAAAATACTTCTGGCATATCTTTGAGGACGTAACCTGCACAACGACTGACCATCAGTGTTTGTTCTTTACCTTTGAGGTGTTTTGGTAGCTGTGGTTGGATCTTACCGGTGAACTGAGACTCTACTTTGACATCTCGATGCTCTGTAAACTCTCGGAGAGCCGAACCCAGGACTAGAGGTACCAGGACAAGTAAACTAGACAGCAGTATGGCTGCCAGTCTGAGTCATCGAAGTTGCCGTCTCAGAGGACCATTAGTTTTGTGTTTCGCTCTTGAGGGTGTTCAGCCGTTCTGTACCGATCCTCTCTTCAGACTCTGCCCCTCGAAGGGTGTTGTACGCGATGCGAGCGTTGGTGTCTCGCAGTCACGACGTTGGCCACGAAATACTTGGCGAACATCTTTTTTACGTTTCCCGGAGAGGAGTGAGAAGCTGTTAAAACGAGAGATATGAACAGGACGGACGACGACCGGGCCTGAAGGATGAGAGGCAGGAAGCAATACAAACCGAACTTATCGAGCATCACCAGCTCCTTGAGCCTGGGAGATGGGACCTACTCGCCTCTCCTTGACCATCTTCGAGCTGAACCCAAACGCAGGCGGAGATGGGGGCAGCTCCCGGGAAGCAATAGCAATGATACTGCAAAGCACGTTTTGTCGCTGAGCGCTTGTAGAATGGCGTGCACGGTTCACAGAACCGATGTTGTCGTGATCATGGTGGAAGCCGAAGGTTTCCCCGAAGGACTCATCGGTTGCCTGCAATTGTGGGGCTGTCAAAACGGTGAGCTTCAGGGGATGCGAGGTGCTGTTATTAGTGGCCTCTGCTGCAATTCACCTATAGTGCCGCCAACGACATCCATCCACTAACAGGCCGTGACAGAGGAGATTACTCACAGTTTGCGATCGGCGGGCCAATGGTCTTACACGGTTTCAGACAAGGCGACCCTGGTGAAAGTAACGACTTGAGAAGATAGCGCAAAGCCGCAAACCGCGACATCGTGGGGAACGAGCAAAGATTCGAAATGTGCGAGAAAAGAATCATGATCAAGAATTGAAGAATTTGTCCTATCATCACTCTGGAAGGATGGTGCTGTCGGCGGAAAACTTCCTTTGTCGCCTGGCGGGGCACATTTGCGATCGTAGGTTTTGCGGGAGCAGAGCACACTTTCGGGAAAGAGCGAAGGGGACGATAGCACAGAGTTTTCACCCAGTCTGCAACACTTTGGATCTCCTGTCTCTCTGCACTTTCCCAGAAAGTTCCTGAAGCCCAAGGAGAAAGAAGCGGCGCTTCACTTCTTTCCTCACATCAAAAGATTTCAGGATCTCCCTATCCAGTCATGCCTCGTCCATCTTACAACCAACTGTGACTTGGAGGGCGATGACTTTGAGGACGATCCGAGTCAACACTCCACCTTGCTGAACGGTGAACCGCCACTCGGCAATATTCCCACACCAAAACATTCAATGACCAAACTCTACATCGCCATAATCATCGAGCCATTCTACTTACCTACTATTCTTCTTGTCTTCTTGATAACCCCCTTCACCCGCATCCTTTCCCCTAAACTCAAGTCCTCACCCGACAGGTCCTCACCCCCTCTCCACCGACCGCCTGACCTCAAAGACTGCGGCCTTTCTCCCACATGAAGTATAGGTTGTGACTGGGAGATTTGGATGGCCTTGTGAGTCATTGACTAAGTCTGATCTAGAAAGAGAGAACCGGATTGGAGGGTATCTGATAATGTTTCTTCATTTTTCTTTGCCCTGGATGGAGGGGGGCGTATGGTTTTAAACACTGGGTGATGCAAGACGAGTAGATTTGGCCTGACATGCCGTAGGGCTACAACTCACTTGAGAAGATGTCAGATTGCCAAGGCAAGTAGGTGCTGTTCTCGGTCAACCACCCGAGCTGAGTCTTGAACAATCTCGTAGGAGCTCAGGTTTCGCCTTCCGTGAACATCCTAGAGTTCATCCTTTAGAGCCAACGTCGCTGTCATCAACCATCTCCACTCCTCCATCATTTCCATCGAGATCCCAGAGACTCCGGGCAGCTCCTGCTCTGCATGGACCAGGCAGACATCTGTCCTGATTAGGGGGAGGGATGACTTCGGTGAGAGCAACTCGCCGTTCCAACAACCCGCAAAGCCCGCAAAGCCTGCTCATGATGCTCATGATGTCGAGTTGTCGTTGTTTCTCGGTTCACTCGCCGTGCCGATGGGACGGAAAACACGAGGGGTTACACAGTTCTGGGGGGCGGTCCTAGGAAACCTTCTTGAGTTTTGAGCGGGGTAAACGGCGAGGAGTCTCGTGAAGCAATTTCATAGACCTTGGGAGGAGGGTGATAGCGACCTGCGTAAAAGTAAGGTAAGCGATGCAAAGACAACCAAGATTGAGATAAGGTTTTATCGATGTAGCTATGAATTGGGTGTCTCGTAAGACCGGCTCCGAGTCGGCATCAATTGTTACCAGGACCTTAGGTAAGCGTCTCGAAGATTCTTGATCTCTGTGATCCCAAGTCATCCACTCCTTCTTTTCACGTTCTTGGGATAGAATAGCGAGAGATATCAAGACCATGTCAGTGATGCCTTCCTTCAGAATCCAGGGCTAGGTCGGGTATAGCCGGGGAGGAACGACTGTTAGTAAGGGCTGATAGGGCTGGTACCGCCTTTGTATGGGTTCATCTTCCCTTTTTGGTCTTGCATGCTACGTCTTCCGGGGGCTGTGTATTTATGCTGGAACCAACAGACATTCCCCGCTCCATGACAACCACTTCCACTCGATGAAAAACATTCCCAGTCGAAATCAACATTAGTCGTCATCTTTCACCGCCATCCTTTCCACAATCATCTTTTCCACCATGAATATTCCGTGGCCAACCCTGAGCTCTATACCACCAGCTCCAAGCTCTGGATTGCCGACCGAGACAACCACGGACACCACCGGCAAGGTCCTCAAAGGCAACTGCCACTGCGGCCGCAATCGCTTCGACTATTCGCCTCCACATAACCAAACGCTCGAGGATGTAGCTGTGAAATGCTCCTGCACGCTCTGCTCCAAGAAGGGGTACATTTGGCTTCCCTTTCCTTCAACGCCATCCGAGGGCGAATTAAAGTGGACACGAAATGATGGGGTGACTAAGTATTGGACTCCTTTTGTATGGGATAAGGTGAGTGTTCTGACTGTGTCCAGAGTGGTTTCGGATCAAGCATAGTGCGCGTTGCTGACACTGAACACCTTGAAGTTCTGTAGCAACTGTGGCACAGGACTGGTAGGCGTGCATTTGTATGGACCTTTGAAGGGACATGCGTTGGTCAATGTGCGGGCTATTCAGGGCGCCAATACCTTCTTCCTTGAGTATGAAGACACTACTTCCCTGTATCACAAAGGTCAATGTTTGCTAACCAGCTTCCCAGCTCGGTTATCAAGACGGTCCATCTTGAGGAGGAAGGACCCTTTGAACCATTGGCTTTGAGTCCAGATGTCCTGTACAATGGTAGCTGTCACTGTGGGAACGTTCAGTTCCAGCTGAAGAAGCACGGACAAGAACTGGAAAAGCCATGGCCAGTCAAAGAGGACAACTGCAGTTCGTGTGTGAGAGTAAGCAGCAACACCTTTCTCTACCTATACGCAGCCATCAACAGTTACTAACCATTGCGTCCACCCAATGTCAGGATGCTTTCGTCGGGATCTATCCCAGCAAGGAATTTGTTTTCATTCCCGAGGAATCATACAACAAGGCTTTCGAGTACAGGTATAATAAGGGGAGGAACGCTATTCACCATTGTTCAAGTTGCGGCGTGATGGTTTTTATGGTAATCCACGGGCCTCCCAACCTCGCAGAAATACTGGAGAAGTTGAAGAAGGAAAACCCTGAGCGGTATCGGGTGGCGAAGGGGATGGCTGAGCTGAACCTGAGTCTGCAACCCTTAAACGTGCGGACGCTTGAGGGTATCGACTGGGAGTGTATTCGGCAACGGGTGGAAAGAACTGATGAGGGGACCGAGGGCTATGTTATCGCTGGTTGAGCAACACTTCGGTTGGCCGCGCTGAGTGACGGAGTCCATTTGACGTCAATGTGTTAGGTTTCGATTGACTTCGGGTTTGTTATTAGATTCTGCTTAGTATCCGTGGTTTAAATATGACAACAGCCTTATGATATAATTAAAAACCTGACGAAAGAACAAAAGCCTGATAGGCAGTGAACAAGGAGGTGGTCAAGGTGAAGAGTCGGGTTGAAAAAAGAAGATAGGTAAGGTGGAAGCTCAAACCCGCCTAGGGTATTACTCTCGCACAGGTCCCGGCCGGCCGCCAATCTGTGCGCTACGAATACCCGGCTTACAGCGCTTGCCGGGCCGGGCCGGTAGCGCCGGCGGGTCACTTCCAGGTACCTAGAGGTACCCCGCGCCAAGGGAGGTCCCCGCCAGGTTATCCTCCGGTGGTGTGGACTTACCCCCGTCTTGTCTCAATAAAGAGTATCATTTCCGAGTGATAATGCTCGGTTCCGTGCACGGAGAGGTAGAGTTTGTGGTTCTGAGGCGCTCCGAAGGGACCAGTTATCCTTCCGCGATATACCAACGAGTGAACACTATTCAAAGAATGAATTTATTAACAATTTGGCTTCACGAGGAAATGCAAGGCGGAAGAGGATTGGGTTGGGAAATGAAGGAGACTGGGATTAGGTGATAATTTGGAACTTCGCATGCTTCTTCCCCTCGCTCAGTCATTAAGCACTATGTATTAGACACATATACCCCCCTAGTCGTGACCTTCATAACCTTCATGTTCCATAACCCATACAAATGCTGTGTAAACACGCTGATTACCTCCCACCAGACACTCTCCACGTAGTTGATCCAACCCACAAGCCAGTCACAACCAGCACACTGCCTAACAAACAACATCTTCACGCATCTTTTCTTTCACTCCGACAAAGGATTAAGCCACAGCAGTCATCTCCTTCGGAGCAACACTCAGATCAACAGGCGAACACCTCACATCCCTCGTCGAGTAAATCTGTCCCTGGGTCCAGTTCTGGTTCACCCACTTTGACTCGCTGCACTCCAACTCGAGGTTGACAGCCGCATATCCCGTGAACGTGGTACTACATTATCATAATCAGCCATCACGTCCCAACTCATACACGATCCAAGATGTTGTACTCACGGATACCTAGGATCCTGATCCCGACAAGTCCAGCTCTGATTAAACCTCAACTCGCCCGTCGGCCGATTAAAGTCAAACGTCGTCTCGCCCACGTCGTTACTCTTTACACCTTCAGGTGTATTAGTGCAGGTGTACTGTACGGTCCCGTAGAAGAAGTCGGAGAGCTGGCTGCTAGAGGCGCTGCAGACGGTTGTGACGGAAGAACCGATGGCCGGGTTCGTCAAATTGAAGTTCACGTAGCCCCACGAGTTTTGATGCGCCGGCGTCGTGAAGATGAAGGAGGCGTGGTAGTCGAAGGATGTCATGGCCCAGGAGAAGTGGCCGAAGGAGGTGCTAGCGCAGGGGGGGTGGTCTGGGTTTGATGGGGGAGTTGTGGTGGTGGTTTCTTGGCGGGTGGCGATGGGGGATGCTGAGGAGAAGGGGAGGAGGAAAGCGGCCGCTAGGGCGGTGGTGAGTGTTGTTGTGAGCATTTTTGTGACGTTGTGGATGAGGTAGAGCTTATTGGTGTGGTAGCTCTCAGTTGGGTGTAGGTGATGTTGAACTTGAGATTGGTGAAGTGTGGTAGAAGTAGTTCACGATGAGGTGAGGTTGAGGATGTATTAGTATTAAACAGAATGATACTAGGGGTCTTTTCTTTAGAAGGCTGGGAGAAGAGAGATCGGCTTCTTGTGACGCAGATCGTTATTTCTTATGTGGTGTAGTTTGTGGTGTTAGTCCAGGTCCTGAGTCGTGGGGTTCCTTAGCTGCTGCTTTATAGCTTTGCTATAGCAGTCAAATCAGTATAGGAGCAACGTGAACTTGGTACTATCACCAGTTTTTACCCAATGGTCAACAAATGATATTGGTAGCTGAACCCAAGTCATCTTGCATCTCGTGTTCTGATATGCAACTGTAACGTTATCTTGTTCCGCCTGGGACCAGTTAGATGAGTTAAACAAGGTGAAAAGACCCGGAAAGGCGGTCGGCCGTCGGTACTGCCGTTTGTGGTTTCCTTTCACTTTACTTTCTCTGTGGTCAAGTTCCATCCCAGGCTTTTTTTCCCCAGCGACTCCAACCCCAGCCACCATGTTGGACCGTCTGTGCCGCCTGGGCCGTCGATACAATGTCTTGATGGGTTGACGATCCGCGACGTAGTTAGGGCTGCAGATCTCCGAGACCCCTCCTCGTGGCGTGCCAGATGTCGGTGTAGGTTCGGGATTGGTGCCATGGTATACCTACTACCATGGGTTGAGCTTGTACAGACAAATAGTATCGCTACCTAACGTGTTCAGTGTTGTTCGAGGTGTTGTCGTTCCTGTTGTGTCCTGGTCCGGCCACAAGCATAAAGATGGTGATGGGAAGGTAACACGGCTGCTACCAAAAAGATGCGGTGTCTATCCGGTCCTTCTTCCTTTTTTGCTCTGGGATGCCTCCATTGGGGCTCGTATTCCCAGGTTGGTGCGGAGCATAGCTTGTATATTCCGCATAAAGGTGTGGGATGGATGTTACCATCGATCTGTTGCCCCTTCTGGTTCAGTGGTTGTGTTGTCTGATGTTTTGCCAGATCAAGATTTGTACGTAGCCAATTGTAAGACACACAGACGGGTGCCTGTCTTGGGCGCCGTGGATTTTGTTAGTGGTTGCTCCAAATGCTCCTATAAGCGGCCGAAGCGGGGTAGCAAGCCAGTGGTTTACAGAAAATGGCTGACGTCCTGCTTCAGTTCTGCCCCATCGATGCTTAAATCTTGTAGAGTGCCCAGGAAGATCGTCATCCATCGCTGCCAACCCCCGCGCCAGGACACGCCCTCCATTTCTTTCCCCAACCACAACTTTCAACGTCCCGTCATCATGGACGGACGGCTGGGAGCTGCCGGCCTATCCGTCAACATGCAAAGATCCGGCGCCATCAACATCGCCGTCATTTAGTCTCACCTATTTTTGTCAATTGATTTCGGAGGTAACCGTAAACCGTACTTACCCAACCTCACGGCAACCACCATTGGGCCGTCTCCGACCGAACTTCCCTTCCGTCGGCCTCCCGGGGGAAAACAACCTGCCACTTCAGCCATTCCACGCCACGCCCATGCCATTACGTGCAGCAGCCAGGCGATCCAGGGCGGCAGTGCCACACTAAGCACCGAAGCATCGTGGAACCCGAATAGAATGAATGGACGCCTTCCTCGCGTATACGACTCCGCTGGCCGCGGCTGGGTGATCTGGCCATCCACGGTACCGGCCACGATACACAGACCTAGGCTGGAGCTGCAGAGGTAGCCGAGGGGGGCGGCCCTGTGGCCTTCGCGCGCGCTGTCTGGTTACACACCAAGTACGACGTGGAGAGACAACGGGAAGACGGACATGGTCGGAAAAGGAGGTGAGCAAGAGACAATGACGACAGAATCGTCTAGACCGTATGTCGGTCCTTTGACATTCACCTCACCGACTATGCCCAAAATCCGTACCTTGCAGCTCGATACTGTCGCCAAACTGAGCCATCTAACCTCAACCCATTCTGTTGTTTGGATCACGACTTTTTCACTGCAAACACAACAGTATCGCTCGTTCATCATGGCTGCTGTCCATCAAAGAGTGGCCCAAGATATGCACTATACATTTTTTTTAACGACTTCTAAGTTACAGCAACACAAAACACCATCAATCTTATCACGTCCAGTACCCATATCACACCGACCCATTCACCCCAAAGTCTACCGAGTCTGGGTTTACCACTTTCTCATCTGATGTTTCATCCCTCCGTTTACTTCTTCTCCATACCCTCCATCGGGTTTCCGGGAATGGAGTCGAGCCCTGAGATAGGCCAGTCAAATTAGCAAATGCCACTCATCAACGGCCAGATCTTCTATTGCAGACTCACATCCATCGATTGGCTCGTCCACGAGTACCTCGTTGTACTTGCACTTGTTCATGGCCGACACGCTCTGCGTCTTCAGTGTCGGGCAGTTGACATAGCACGCCGAGTCCATGGCCCGCTGCAAGGAGTCGCCCTTCCAGCCAAACATATAGTCGCCGTGGGATCCGAAACCGGTACTGTTTGTCCTTGTTAGCAATCACTTCATCTTCCACTTCCCATCTTGTGAGGGCAACGTACTGATCACCCATAGACCAGACAAAAGGCTGGGTGCCATCCTCGGGCCAAAGCTCCTTGTCGTTAAACATACTAGTGTCCCAGATGGTCTCGTACATCAACTGGGGTACCCGTACGGGATGGCTAGCCGGGCAAGGCCCGCCGCTCTCGAAGGTCCCGGATTCCGGATACGTCATGTGGCTCATGTGATCCGGCGTGTCGAGGTTCTTGCCATCCCAGCAGGTTGGGAACCTCACGTTGGCCATGATGCCGGCCGGGCACGGCTTGGTTGGGAAGTTCAAGGACTCGGGGAAGCGAGTGCCAAGGTCCTGGAGACATGTGTACGTGATCTGCCGGAACCGGGTAGCCTGCTGCTTGCTCCGGTAGGAAGCCTCGCCGATGAGCATGCGGAATCCTTGCTTGAAGGCGGTTACCTTTGACGTCTGCTGGTAGTTGGCGAGCCCGTCCTGCATGTAGTACACGGTCATGCCTCCGGTGGAGCCTTCGAAGCCAATGTTGGGAACCTGAGGGACCCGGTGGTAGGAGCCATTTCTGGCACGGAAGAAGAGCACGGCGGTCCAGTAATTGGAGAAGTCCTCCGAGAACTGGCAGGTTGTGCATGTGGCCTTTTCTCCAATGTCTTCTCGGGGGTCCATGGAGAGGCTGAAAGCATTCTTGATCGGATATTAGTCACTTGAACAAGGGTCGTCAAGGGAAACGGAGACTTACGCCGCCGATGATCTGGTGAAGATGAGGTGAGGGAGAGAGTCCGGGGTTGACGAGCGGATCGACACGTTGGACGGTGAGCTGCGAGCAGCCAAATCGGATCAACGCCGTCGAAGGCGCCACAAGCGCGAGCGCGGTGAGTGAACTCCAGTGCATCTTGTCTTCCCTTTGTCCGAATCAATCAAGGGGTTGTTGATGTCGTGTTAAAAAGACTCTTTGTCGACAACCTTTTCTCTGAGTTGGGGTCCCTCTTGGAATGGAAGACGATGACGAGCAGACACTCGAAAATCTGTCTGAAGAAAAGACACAGCAGGCAAACCGGGTAACACATGTGGTGATGGGGACAGCATGAGCCTTTATCCTGCGAGATCCTCCTGGCCTCATCTGTTCCCATTTCCCTCCCATGGTTCTTTTCATTTACTCCTTACGAGCCGCAGCCGTACCATGTGCCGGGCTACTAAAAGGGGCTCTAGAAGAGACGCGACGATCACTCACAGCCCACAAAGTGCTGTGGGTCCCTCTCCCGCCGCGTTGTCCCATTGCTATCATGGCCAAGCCCTTTCAAGGCGGCTACAATATTACGAATGATGGCGATAATGCATCCATGATGAGGGGTGGTGTTTTGGCATCAACTGCCGGCTGTTAACATGGTTGCTATGCAATCTACGCTGACTTCTAGGCACTCTCCTCAACCTTGCTTCCTACAATTCATCCGCTCAAAACGACGATAGCCCCCGCCTCGAGCGAAGTGGAAGTAGCCATCGAGTGATGGGCATTCTCTGATTGGCGAATGCAACCCGGAGCCGGGAAATATCAACATCCCTTTTTCCCGGTTTGAAGTCTTGATTAACTCCAAGATTACCATGTCTCCTATCAGGCGGGAAGTATAGCCCGTATATTGTGTCCTGACATCAGTCAATCGGCCCGCCATTTTTTATCATGGACTTCGAAATACTGCTGTTGGCTCAACTTAAACGCCTCGTCTGCGCTAGATCGGCCAATGCGCGACGCCTGGATTTATTTTCGCCATGTTTGAGGGATTCTATTCGGGTTCACACTCAGACAGACACTCGCTGCTTCTTACATAGGTCACGCATGGGCTCGATTTTGCATGTATTCCATCTCTCTACCAGGTCTTGGCAGGTTAATAACTGAGGAGTTCATTGCCACCATGAAATTACCAGCAGCTCAGTCTGTTGAAATTCCTGACCGGTTAATGTCCTGACAAGATCTCGACGGTTCGGTCACGTTAGCGAACATGCTGGTGGTTGAAAGTGGAAAGTGGGCGATTCGTCCCAATTTGCTGAGTCACAGCCCTTTCAGCCGGCACTTTCTTGCCATTCTCCTCACAGGCACAGAAGCTCGCCCTCATCGTCACATGTTGCTCGATAATGATAAGGGTCTGGCTGACAATGGTGTCGCATATGGATGATCAAGTGGTGCTGGTTTGCGAGAAGAGACCTGGCAAGACCCCTCACAAGGAATTAAAATGTAGTGTCACACCGGAGCTCGACTGTGACAAAACGATAGCAGTGTTCAGGCCCAGACTTCAAGAGCTCAACTTAAGCCTTGAGTGAGACCCATTACAGCTGACAATATCTCCATCCACGTCTTCCCCGTCTCATCCATTCTCACCAACAAACTCAGTTACCATGCAACCACTGCTTGAACCACGCAACCGCCGCATTCTTCCCCCTGATCATCGCCTCCCTCTCACCCTCCTTCCTCTCATCGCCCCTAATGAAACAAGCATGATGCACTTCCGGGAAATGCAAATACTCAAACGGCACCCCCACCTTCTGCAGCGTCACGAACGTATGCAACTTCAACTCCGCCGTATACGGCGGATCAAACTCCGGCGCCAGCATCTGCACCGGCACGTTCCTTGACACACTCTCGATATCCGCCTTGGTCAAATAGGTAGGATGACCAGCCGTGACCGCATCTACCAACTTCCTCCCATTATCAGACTCATGCTCAGCAGCAGCCAACCTAAACACCGCCCACCCACCATAACAGTACCCCACAGCGCCGACCTTCTCAAACCCTAGCCCCCCTTCGGCAGAGGCAGTTTTCAACGCCCTAGCAAAAGCAAAGATCTCGGGCTCGCGCACTTCGCGCGCGTTCTCCTTGGCGAACTTCTTGAGATCGATCTCCGCCCACCGTTCCTCGATCAGCAGCTCGGGAGGGACGACGAAGCCGTCGAAGAAATCGGGCACGAATACCGTCGCGTCCGCTTCGGCAGCGTAGTGGTCGGCTAGCAGTCGGACGTTGTTGAAGGTCCAGCCGAAGAGGTCGTGGATTAGCAGGATGGCGACGCGGGGGTTGGTGCCGGTTTTGTAGACGGCGTTGGTGGTGCCGGGCAGGGGAGAGGGGAGGACGGTTCCGCGGGGGGTGCCGGACCAGGAGAAGCCGGTGAGGCAGCAGGGGGAGATTTCCTTGGGGAGGGATTTCTTGGGGGTGGTGGTGGAGGAGGACATGGTGATGTCTGATATCGTGATGTTATGATGTAATGCTGGAAGGAGGGGGAGGAGTATGGTGTGGTGTAGTTGTGCTTTGGGAACTTCTGAATAATTGAGGTCAACCAAGGTAGGTAACTAAGTAATCGTCTAGATGCAGAACTGAGGGATGGATGTAACTCGTCTGATGCTCAAAAGCCAGAAGAACCCAGGTTTGATCCGCCTTATATAGGTACCCTACAGTATATACCCAACCGATGGGCATCCATCATCAAGGTCAACCAACAACCTCCTTTTTCAGCCGACGTCTCACTCACACACACACACGAGACGCCATTTGGTGCTATGGACTTCTAATTCCGTCAGATTTGTCAGACTCAGTTGGCCGTTTCGGTCCCTGATTCCTAAAATGTCACTCTGTGAATGTCACTCTGTGCTTACTTTACAACCAGCAGTCAAGATCCGCGGACCGCGATGAAGAAACATGGTTTAACTCCGAAGGGAGTTAAGAAAATTGAATCTTACTGACTAAGTGGTTGGTTGGTTGGCTGGTCATGTTCTGTGTGACAAATGCAGTTTCCGTTCGCAATCGTCAATGCAAATGTCGAATATGTTGCGAGGGGAAAGAGTATCATAAGTATCCTAGTTGTTGAACATTTGCACGCACACCTTCTCTTGACACTCCGGTACTATGTCAGGTTAACTACGAACCTGTTACTCTACCAATCACACACAGAAACATAAAAGCTTTGCTTGACTGAGCAAGCAAAACACAAAAAAAAACATCGAGAAAGGAACAGAAACAAGCAGAAATAAAATACGCCAAGACCGACAAAAAGAGTGCCCAAAAAGGCAAAAGGAAAGGCATCTTGCCCACAGCCAGAATCGAACTGACGACCTCATCATTACTAGTGATGCGCTCTACCACTGAGCCATGCGGGCGTTGTGATTAGATGTTTTGTTTCATTCGATGTTTTTCCTATCAATAACATCACACAGTTCCAGCGGAAGCAATGCCCCCTTCTCCCCTCATTCTTTCACTCGTCCGCCAATATCCTATCACCGGCCACAATAAACCATCCACACCCCTCATAACAATCATCACGGTAAACTATCACCACCACCCTCCTCCCCAATCCCCCGCCCAATCCCCCCTTCAAAGCTTACTACCCCTCCTCCCCCGTCCAACTGGCCCATTCTCCTCCTCCCTCACCCTCCTCCCATCACTAACCACCTGCTCCCGCTCCATACTCGTCGGGTCTCCCTCCAGAGGAACCCTTTTCCCGGACGAAGTCCGTGGGTTTCCCCCCCAACCACCCGATGAAGTGGCCGCCTTCCCGCCCGCGGGATCATTTCTCGGTGTACCATACGCCTGTGTTCGATTGTGATCCGACTTCGACAATGACTTGTTATTTGAGGAGGACGAAGGCGAAACCTCGGCTCCCTCAGGAGTGTATTCAACATTATTGGGAGAATCTTGGTTGGTCTCGGACTTGAGAGAGATGGGGTCGCCTAATTGGGAGGGGTTGGCGTCGGGGCCGTTGAGCTTTTCGGCGGCGAGTTGGCGGAGTGGTTTCTTATCTTGGGAGGAGGGCATGTTGGTTTGTTGTGTTGTGTGTGGATGGAGTGGATGTGTTGAGTTTGGTTGTTCAGCGGTAGGTAGTTTCGTTTGGTTTTTGCTGTCGGAGTGCGCAATTGGAGTTATTGGAATGCGATAAACTGTTCGCGGAAGAATCGAGGTTAGACAAGATAGCAAAGGTTAATCGCGTCTGTTTTGTAGCGCAACAAGTTTCAGTCCTTTTTGTGTTCAACTTGGTCATAGTCAGCCGAGGTTAACATCCCGAGAGCAACGGTTGTGTCATGCTAGGTGCGCGTCACTGCAGTCTGCACATATCGTGATGTAGTGTATGACGTTGTTGATACGAAATGGTCGCGCGATCTCGACCGTGCCGATCTGTCGGGTTCACCGTGTACGGATCGTGCCGGGATCTTGAACAGCCCCCCGGCTCCGAACCGAAGATCCGGCAAGTTTAGCACACGTTAGCGTTCGGTATAGCTCCGTTGCATCGGGTTGTGCATTGATCGTCTGAGGCTTGATGGGCCGACGACAACGGTGCATTGAGATTTGAACTAAAGGGAGAAAGATGGTGGATTTTCGAAGAAATTTAAAGTTAACTGCATGCTGCTGGATCAGAGAGACACCCTTCCAACAGTACAACTGAACCTTCGTCCCCGCCTTGCCGTTCATCTGATTTCCAATCACGAAATCACCATCGACAATTACTCCTTCCCCATTCCATCTTCCTTTCTCACTCACTCCCATCCATCTATTGATACTTTCTTCCCACACTTCCTCCCCACCTTTTCTTTCCTTTTCAACCCTCTCCAAACACCAGCCCCACCTGCCACTTGAAATACATTGCACCTTCCTATTCCCGTTCCTTCATTACTCAATTCTCAGCCAGCAGCAGCCCGACTCCCATACAACTCCTCGGCCGCACTCTTACTAACAGGTTTATTCCTAATTGCCTCCTGCGTCTCGCTGCCTCCCAACTGCTCAATCACCTTTTTGCTGTGTTCCTTGGACTCCTCGCTTGTGTCTGTTGATGGTCAACACGTTCCTGTTAGTTCCTTCTTCGTCACAAAACAGAGTGATGAGATTGTTGGATTGGAAAGTGGACAAGAAGGAAACGGGGGGAAATAGAAAAAGAGGTTCGAGGGAAGAAAGGTGGGAAGAAAGGTGGGAAGTAATGTGGAAAGCAGGTTGGAGGAAGCAGAGAGTGATGGACTTGGAAGGAACGAACAAACGAACACAGAGGGAAGGTGAGGAAGACGAAGACAGGGCAGAAAAAGTCAAAAAGAAAAAAAGAGAGAAGGAATGAAGGAAAGAACATACTCGGATTCGCAAGATTGGCTTTATGACCTCTAATCTCGTTGGAAGTGTGTTCCTTCCCTTCGCCGAGCTCTTTCATGTCGTTAGACATGACAGATTTGGCGCCTTGGGAAGACATGTTGCCGGATCTTTCTGCTCGGTGTGTAGATGTAGTGCGGATGATGGAGTGTTTTTGGTCAGCTTGTTGTTGTGTTCAGATTGCGTGTGTGTGGTCGGTTCGACACTTATGTTGAGGTTGGAAATGGCTTTGTGGGAGGGATTCTGCCTCGACTTAAAGGCAGACGGGCTCATGGAGACATGATATATCTTTCTACCTTCTTACCTTCTCTTGTTTCGTGCTAAAATGACGTCTGCCAAAACCTCCTGACCTCCCATATTCGGCTTACCGGCTTACAATTGATGTGTGCAGTGCACAAAGTTATTCCAGTTTCGTCGCAAAAAGGTTGCTTTGTCTCCCAATGTGAGGGACGGTCTCATATTTGACGTCATCTGTGGCCCGTCTTGGCGCCCGAGAGTTCCGTCACGGGTGATCAAGACCATCACAACACTTGTGTTTGACTTAGCGGGGCGATTGGTGAGAAGCATTGGAAGAACCTGACTGAGCGTGGACATTAGGTTTCAAGAAACCAGAAACTTCGGAAGTCAGGTGACGATCGGATAAGTAAACATCAAAAGCCCATCAGAAAACACAAAAGACAGGTCAAACAGTGGTGAAAGGATGATGAGCAGGTCCATTTAGGCAGAACTCAAGCTGGTATTAACAAAAAGCCACATGGTATCATTGGTATAAACATCCCTTCCTCATAAACAATCCCTCGAATCCTCTTCCTTCCGTACATCATCATCAACAATTCCACATTACCACTCCCGAACAGGGTTCATTATGCATTCATCACACGCTCGGCGGCCACCTTTAGACCTGCTTTTCGGGATCCCTCCCGCTGATGCTACCCGCCGTGCTGTTAGGGGCAGTCAACCCAGGAATGACGGTATCCAAGCTGCGAGTGACCTCAACATAATCGTACGCGAACTCGCCGAGCTGGTCATCATCGAGACCGATCTCCTCCTGGTGCTCGTCGACACGAAGCGAGAGGCCAGGCACGAGGTTGAGCAGAAAGAGGATGACGCAGGTCATGACGAAAGAGTAGGAGAAGCCAGCGACGGAGTCGGCGAGCTGGTAGGCGAGCTGGATGTAGTGGTGGTTGACCCAGCCGCCGTCAATGACGGAGGAACCGTCCAGAGCGGCAATGTAGTCACTGTGATGTGATGATGTTAGTGTTGTTGAGCCACAGAGAGGAGAAGCCCAGGGGGAAAATGGAAAGACATACGCAGCAAAGATGCCAGTCAACAAGTTACCGACGATACCGCCAACACCGTGCTCAGCAAACACATCGAGCGCCTCATCGATACCGAGCACGAACTTGAGCTTGGTAGCAAAGTTGCAGCTGATACCGCCGACAACACCGAAGATGACAGCCGACCAGGGAGGAACATAACCCGCAGCAGGGGTGATGGCGACGAGACCAGCAATGGCACCAGAGCAGAAACCGACGGTGCTCCACTTCCTCTCCAGACGATAATCGAGCAAGACCCAGGTCAAGCCACCGACGCAAGCGGCAATGTGGGTGACGATGCAGGCCATGACGGCGCGGAGGTTAGCGGCGAGGGCGCTACCGCCGTTGAAGCCGAACCAGCCAACCCAGAGGAACACGGTGCCCAAGACGACGTGGGTGACGTTGTGGGGGCGGTACGGGAGGCCGTTGACCTTGTTGTAGCCGTTGCGCTTGCCGAGCATGAGCGAGTAGGCGAGGGCGGCGGCGCCGGAGCTGATGTGCACGGGGGTGCCGCCGGCAAAGTCGAGTCCACCCATCTTGAAGGACCAGCCGTTGGCGTTCCAAGTCCAGTACGCAATAGGATCGTATACAATGGTGGTCCAAATGAACATGAAGACCAGGGCGGGAAGCATACGGCCGCGATCAGCGCACGCGCCAATAGCGAGAGCGGGACTGGGGGGTGTTGGTTAGTGTGGGATCAGAAGAAAGGAAAGAAAGGAGGAGAGAAACATACGTGATGGCGGCGAACATGCCCTGGTAGAGGCAGAAGAGAAGGTCGGGGATCTTGGTGCTGCCAACGCTAGGCTGGGCGAGGGTCTTCATAAGACCAAAATTGGAGAGGTTGCCGATGTAGGCGCTTCCGGTGTGGGAGAAGGCGAGTGAATATCCCCAGAAGAACCATTGGAACCCTACAATGGCTATTGACATGAGAGACAGCCAGATGAGGGCCAAGGCTGACTTTCTTCGTGCAAGACCGCTGTAGAAGAAACCGACACCGGGAACCATGAGCAGCACGAGGGCTGTACATGTCATTATCCATCCGAAATCACCGGCCTGGTGTTGTAAGTCACATGTTAGCCACTAATGTTTCCCCTTGAACACTCCTTCATGAGATGGTTATGGTGCTGTCATACAGAGTAATAGCGGTTGAGGTCTTCGAGAAGGGGGTTGCCTCCATCGTTGGCGACACCGATAACCCCCTCGTACGTCTCGACGGGGCCGGACGACATGTTGGAGGTTGTTTCGATCCTAACACCGATCGGTATAAACTTATGTCGAGGTCAAGTGAAGATGTTCGATGGTGTGGTATTGTGGCTGACCAAAGCACTTGTTGCTAAAACCGTACACGAACCAAGTCGCCGGTGCCGTGTAAGTGATGTCGATGACTTGACTTGAGGTTGCAGAGAATATGAGTGTTCGAGGAGAGGGATCTGCAGGGTAAATAAACAGACCCAGGACCAAGGGCGAGGAGCCGTGAAACATGTCAAATGTGTGGCATTCATGTCGACCCCATGCACCTCTCTGCTGCAGTTATCAGTGTTGATACCCCTTGATCCCCTGTTGATGGTGTCGAGGTAGGGCTCCATTCCGTTTTGGGAAACCCTCCCATCGCCGCCAAGACCTCAGCTTTGATGGATGAGTGGGCCGTAGAGATAAGAAATCCGGACGCCATGTTCGACGGTGGGGGTTCAACCCGTGGGATTCCGATCCATTTTTGGCCACTGTAAGCGGTCGTCATGTGTTTGTGCCTTGTTCTCCGTGCTGGGCGTGTTGCCCGAAGAGTGTCGAAACAGAGAAAGAAAGACCTTCAGTGGAGAGGCAGAGATAGGGAAACACAGCATTCGCTGACGACTTCCTGTGAATAGCATCCAATCCACAAAATCATGGACTGGAATAGCCGGCTATGGGTGTACAAGAAGGACCAGAGAATCTTACATTGAGGTCCCCAAAGACCAATGACGGCCCGTCGGGCAAAAGACAAAGCTTCGGAGCTATGTAACCGAATCTGTTCAGGTATTAAAGTGGTTACACCGTTCCAACTTGATGAGGTGAGAACAAACCTTTGGCGATGTCTTGTCGTACCAGACAAAGCCTTGAAGCTTCGAAACAATCAAACCGTGAAATATCCCTTTTCGTCCCTTTCACTTTATCGATCTGGCCTAGTGATGCAGGCGACCTTTTGGGTTACATGATCATCTCTGCAGTTTACTTAGGAGCCCTTTCCTTTCTTCATGGAAAAACATGGAGTATTTGGAAAGTTGATTCTATACCTATTGTGGCTCAATTAAGAAACACAGTAATCCGGGGTACATACGTTGTCCCTTTTGGTGATTCCATAATTTCCATTGGCGGGTAGGTAGTACCACATGGGAGATGTGCCTCGGCAGCGACGGGAAAATCGGGCTGCTGCCAGCAATTTCTTGCATTCCACGACATGAGCTTGGATGAGGAAACTGCCGTTTGATGGTGTCGTGAGCATCTGAGTCAACGTCAACGTCTCTCGATCCGAAGAGTCTCCGTGATGCTTCTCAGCAAGGGAGTCACAGAGAGATGGATAGACGGCATATCGAACGGCAGGCTCCCGCCCGTAGGATCCCGATGCCTTAGACAGCTGGCATCTGGCATCCGGTTAGCACCCGACGGGTCGAGTTGAATGCGGTCATCGGTTGGGTGTGGTGGACTGATTCGGATCAAGCAGTAAACGAAATGCTGATAGTGATGAAAACAGAGTTGGAAAACAACCAGTGTCGTTCGACGGGAATTACGAGAATGCATCGCTCCCTGGTCCTTATCAGTTTGTCACTTTGCCTGTTATCAGTGACTCCACTTCAGCCTAGCGGAGGGAGGGTCAGGGTTGGGGCAGTGGCAGTGGCAGGGGCACCTAAGCGCGGTCTGGAGGATCCACCTAAGGTTTGTTTCCCCGTTGGCGCCCCACCTACCTGTTAAGTATCAAAGTCAACATCATCGAACATGTGCATCCTGATGAATCCTTCATGTTCCAATATTGACGCTGAAAACAGAGGGGGGTCTTCGTTTAAACGAAGCCACAAGTGGCCGGATCCAGCATATTCATGACTTCTGCAATGAGACAAGCCACCTCCATGAGTCCATACCGGTTCGGATAAGACAGGGAGACGTTCTTGCCATTGGCGCTGTCCGTTTCTCTCTTATCTCTGGGCAGGGTGGGTCCCGTCTTGGCTCTCTTGGCGAAGTTGAATCGATGATGGGAAATGTAAATGTAGATTTGAAAGATAGACATCCGAGAGAAAGAAGCTATTCACAGGGAGTCAGACGTGATAGTTATAAATACAGACAGGGAGTCAGACGTGATGGTTATAAATACAGACAGAGACGACACCATAAGACTTCGGATTCAAAAGTCACACTCTTCGCGATGCACGACATCCTCAGCCTCACAGTCTTGAAGCACCGATACACAGCAGGGCATGGATGGATGTCTTTTGTGTCAAGTTCTTCAGGTTCGAGAGAATGGCGCAACGAGCAATCAAGCAAGTGAATTAGAAAGCTTGAAACATCCAAAGGGAGAAGCCGATATTCGGAAGGAAGGGCCAAACCACTATCCTTCATCATACTAATCATCAACCGATACAAACTTTGAGATTCTTTGTCTTCAGGTTCTTCCAACTTCTTATCTCGCTCAAAGTCAAACAAGCCCGTCACCGGAATGCCATCTCGTTCTGGAAACCTTCCCCAGCGAAAGAGGCGCTTGCCATGAATGATAAAAAGATAAGAAACCGCACTGGGGCCGGTGGTGACCCGACCAGGACCCGTGCCTGATTGCCCTCGCTCCACTTTGAGCGACCCGACGCTAACAGCTTCTCCACTCCACTGTGATCCCGACCTGGCTAACGCTTATTTTGTGGGTTCGCCTTTTTCGGTGTTCTCGTTTCGAAGTTGGGCATGTGCATTTTTTTGCTGTTCAACACCGTCATCAACCACAGTGGTGAGAATCACGACACAATGACAGAATGCTGCTGCTGTTTGTTTTGTTTTGATACACGCATGACTTCATATTGAAAGTCTCAAAAAGTCAATGGGAGTCCATCCTTCTCTTATTCCCCTTGGCCATTGCCCCTTGCCCGGGTTGTTACCTCGAATTGCTGCGTTTATCTCGCGCACACTACACTTCTTTTCTCACTGATCTGAACATCCACACTGCTTGCGGTCCTCCTTGATCAGATGGAAGGGAGATTTAAATGACAAACATACTTACTGAAACCCATGATCTGACTATACCCAGGCGAAAAACAGTCACTAGAAAGTGAAAAGGTAAAGCAGTCTTTATTACTAAACTCATAAACATTAGGTCTATTTCATCCCGTCATCAAAGTTCGTTCCCCCATCACCAACCCCAAAGTTGCCGTGAGCAAGAGGTTTTTGTATCCAACGGTAGGTACCTCTCTCTATACAAACCCGCATCGACTACTCCCTCCCTCTTCATCACCTCACCAGCTTAATTAAACATCAATCCATCTAGCCATCCACTTATCCACCGTCGCTTTAGCCTCATCCACCAGCCCGAGCTCCAACAACAACTGCACGCTCCCTCTAATCCCGCTCTCCAGCGCCGACGCGATCCACGCGTGCGTATAGCTGGTATGCTCGCCCACAAACACCAAGTTGTTCCTAGTCTGGAAGTACTCGGGCAGGTAAAGCTCATGCTGCCCCACAGTCGGACTAGCCCACGCCGCGCTCTCCAGGGGATCCATTGCCCAGCACTTCCTGTTGAACTTGCCCGTGTATTGGCTCCTGATCAGCTCCTCGCCGTGGATCTCCGCCATGGCGTCCAGCACGTACTGCACGTGCTCCTCCTCCGGGACGGAAACCCAGCGGTCGCCCCAGTCCGGGCCGGAGATGTAGGAGCCGATGATGGAGGCCGGGCCGTCGGTGCCGTTGATGTTGTAGGAGGGGTAGCAGATGGAGCCGATACCCGGGATGTCGGAGGAGGTGGAGCACGAGCCGTAGATGGGCGACGGCAAATGTTCCCAGAAACGCGTCTTGAACTCGAGCGCTACCTTGCAGGCGGACTGGTAGTTGAGGTTCTGGATGGCGTGAGCGAGCGTGGGGGCCGTCAGGTCAAGGGCGGGCGAGAAGCGCCACTTCTTGACGATGGAGAAAGGGGCGGCGATGACGGCGTAGTCGTGCGTCGAAGACTCCAGCGCGTCCTTGTAGCTGCTACGGCTGTGGAGGGTAACTTTCTCGGTTTCGGCGTCGAAAGCCACGCGCTCCACGCGCCTGTTCAGAGTGGTGGCCTTGTCGACGAGCGGGTGGAAGGATAAAGGCAAGCGGTTGAGACCGCCGTCGATGGTCTTCCACGTTGACGCGGAGAAGTACATCCCTTCGTACAAGGCGTCCCAGTAGGAGTGGGCGCTGGCGCCCAGGAAGGCCGTGTCGTTGAGCGAGCCCCGCAGGTAGTTCACCATGAAGCCGAACTCGCTCCATTGGTCACCCGGGAGGCCGGCGAGGCCACCGCTCACCCAGTTGGCGTGCGCTTTGAACATGTTCTGGGCCATTTCGGCAAAGAACTCGGTTCCGGGGAGGAACGTGTCGACTTTTTGCGAGAGCGACTTGGTGGAGTTGTTGGAGACGCGGGTTAGGGCAAGGGAAGCGTTGGCCGACAGCTCGGCGCGAGTCGGGGGAAGACCGGTCTCGGGGTTCTTGATGCCGTCGTAGTAGTACAGGCCGTTGGGGTTGGACTGGTACCAGGGGATAAAGTCGACGCTGAGGTTTTTGGAGTGGCCGTTCAGGTTGTTCATCTCCTCGGCCAGCTGGAAGACGAGCTGGTGGTCGCTGACGTTGTACGTCTCGTTGCCGAGGGTGATGGTGTCGGGGAACCGCATGGGTCCCATCTCCTGGTAGCTGTAGTCGAAGGGACCACCAGACAGATACTCGGTGTGCACGCGGCCGCCGAGCCGGTTGCCGCCCTCAATGATGCTGACGTTCTTCATGCCGGCTTGCGTCAGGCAGAGGTAGGTCATCAGACCGGACATGCCGGCGCCGACGATGGCAATGTTCTTGCTCTTGGCCTTCTCGACGTCGACGGGAGAGATCTCCTTGTCCTCGAGTAGCTTGACGCCGTCAAACCAAGGTCCCCATGGGTTGATACCGTTATCGGTGGTCATGGGAATGGCGACAAAGTCAGAGGGCGTGGTGGCGCGCGCCTTGAGGTCACGGCGCATCTTGATGGACTTGAAGTCGAAGGACTGGGGCTTGCTGCGACCGACTAGACGGCCGTTGGCGCGGCTCCAGGCTGAGATACAGCCACCGGACTGAACATTTTCAGGAATCACCCAGACGAGACGGTCGTGATGAGCATCGGTGGGCTGGCTGATGGAGTGGTGGGATTCTTCTTCACGCTTGGACTGGCAGGAACCGTAGGTGTAGCTGATGGCGCCCTCGACTGATGCTGAACGCTCAACGTGGATGTTGGAAAGCCGAGAGTTGAGTGATGATCGAGTCTCAAGCTTGAGAGGAAGGGAGGGGGTTACTGCGGACTGAGCCGGTAGGGCGAGCAGTGCCGCACCCGCGGCAGCGGACCACTTCATGGTATATGAAGACTGAACAGACTGAAGGGAAAGATCTCTGGTGATCCTATGGGGATCAAGGGACTTGAAAAGAAGAAGGGATGATGATCAAAGAGTCGATGATGATACAACTTAATGTTGGCTTCCTGTAAGGCGAGGGAAGACATCTCTTATATAGACCATCATCCAACCACCGAAGAGTCTAACCCCGATGAGACCCGTCATTATCTAGGCCCGGCCCTAGTCCATTCCTGCTGATGAGGCTTCATATCGAGAAGGTCGGTCCGTTGTACGTAACTGATTCACTTCAGTCAGCCAGCCAGCCAGGCTCTCTGCACTGCCTAGACGCGGCTCAAGGAGAAAGCAAGTGTAAAGGTACGGTATCGGCGTTGCCTTCAACGGTTAACGTTCCGCTCGAGAACCCTTGCGGCCTAGGTATGGGAGAACTGATAATCGGTCGATGGCCGAGTTCCGAGTAGCGTACATAGGTACCGTATCTTGGAATCCCGGTGGTCGGATTCGAGGAGTGGAGTGGAGGTTGGTTGGGACGGATATCCAACTGCAACTTCACCCACACACCCTGATATGGTTAAGGCTGAACGGTTGGGATTCTGGGTTCAAGCTGACAATCCATGCGCACGTGGAGATCCCATCCCTACATATATTGTTACCACATTCGGTAGGTATTATGTGGGTGAGATACCCCTAGTCCGGTGTAAGTCCGATCTAACGGATAAGTGTGTGTTCCTTTCCGTGGAGAACCCCTGTAGGTCTATCAGTCGGTGTCGAAAAGAAGTATCATTATGGATCTCTTTTTCTTATCAATCATGTTTGCCAAGCCGTCAAGCGTGAGAAACTCGTCGTTCGTACGCCCTTTGCTTAACCTCAAGGCTGACACTCTTCAGTTGCCGAGCTCACAGCCGGCTGAGCACGGCAAGCCCGTTAGTTGGTGGAAGCATCTGCCTCATGTCTCAATGACCACCAATATGTCAGCTTATTCAAGTTAACTTTTTGCTTCGCCGCGAATATGCACCAAGGCCACCACTGAGAGCCGTCACTGACCGAGAACATCGAAAACAGAGGACGTAAGATGTCGAGTCCGAAGAGTTGGAATCCTCTCTGTGGGTCAACAGACAAAGAACAAGAAGCCGGCCCTGTAATCCGCTCGGTTCAGAGCGTCTTTACCTAATTGCCAATGCCAATGATGCCAGGAAAGTTTGAAGACGAAACGAAAGGATTGAGATGCAGACGATAGTGCTAGCAATGATATGCGAGGAACCTTTGAACCGCGGCGCTACTGCGGCCCCCATGAGTGCCAAGACTGTGGCCGATGCCCAGAACAAGCTAGAAAGGAAAGAAAGTGAAGTGAACATTGTTGCGTGTCCTCGTGTTCCCGGCGTCCCGGGGTTCCGGGGTCTCGGACTCGGGTGCGAAGCGATAGAGAACCGGCTTGTCGAAGGCGGGGGTGAGATTTGTCCGAGATCGGTACCACTGGGTGCAATCGCGATCAACAGTCCAGATTGACCCACATTTACTCCGATGCTCATTGAGTCGCGACGGGCAACAATCCAATCTGGACGATGGGCCAAAGTCGTCTTTGGGGAAAACACCATTTTCAACTTCTCATAGCATTTCCACCCAACACCTCGCCAACAAACGCTTTCTGTGCCATGTTTACGTGCATACCGAGAGATATTGCTCGACGAACTTGCGCCGCGAAGAGGAGTCCTCATTCCGGTCCTTTTTGGTTGAGATACCGCGCTCCGGTTTGTAGTCTTTGACCTAACGCTGCACCCAAGGGAACAGTTACCGATTTCTGGATTTGTCAGTTCAGAGGATTAAGCCCAGCTAGGAAGTAAAGAAGGAGAGGCGGGCTATCGGCAGACTATCCATTTTCCTATATCTCGACTACATTCAACCGCTTCGGCGATGAGTTTTGAGATATTGTGTTATCTTACCTATCATTAACACCGCTAACCCAAGTCTGGGCCTAAGTCCGTTAGTCCAGAGTTGGTCTTTCCGAAAACCGCTCTAAGGAAATGGTTGGTCATATTCATGGTCAAGCCTCAGGGCATTGCACTCCGCACCAAATACACTTCCTCAAAATCGGGAGGGAAGCCTTTTACATCCGAGTTGACAAAGAAGTACCCGTACCTACACACATCTTTGGACAGAGCGTTTTATAGCCGTAACTGTCGCGATATCAAGAATGAATACCTGTCCAGGTTAGTGAATCTTGAGGACGAATGTTTAACAAAGGCAGGATAACCTATGTGGGAAAAGTTCGAGTTTGCGCGTGGTATATGGGCTGGGTGTGGATGAGCTGAGCTACCTCTTTCGAACCCTAGCAGACCTTTCGGGTGCGGTTTCGTTTCAGTCCCATGAAAGCTCGGCGAAGACAGCTTGGAACGTGCTGAGCAACGGACTGAGGCTGGTCATGTAATGACAAAGAACATTAAAGTCGGTATGCCTGGGGGCAGGAAAGGAGAAAACAGACTCGGATCTCGACGTCTTTCGGATCATCTATAGCATACAACACCGCAAACTCTCAATCCAAGATCCAGGTGCGACACTCTTTGGGTTTATGGGGTAGATTGACACTTGATCAACCTGTTTGGCTATGCTGAATGTTGAACTCAACTTGTGAAAGCGTCGGGGGTGAAGGTGAGGATTGGATTTTTGGGGCACGCCCACAGAACGTCTTGCGGCCAGACCTCAAATATCGCGGTGCTTTGGAAAGTTGAAGAAGGTTGGTCAAGTCCCGGTATCATGATTGTTGGTAATTTTGCGTGTCGTAGTCGATGTCGATGTCGAAGGTGCCACGCGTGAGGCTCTGCTCAGTGACCTGTCATATCTTTGTTGTATCCAGCCTCTGCCCAACTTGGAAGCAAGATATCTTGCCCAACACCAGCGGTCGTTTGCGGGTGTTTGCGTCGCGACCTGACACCGCTAAATCTTTCCCTGGATAATCAGATGCTTGCCTGCTGTTGAATGGCACGACCCCAGCCTATCCTACTGGCCTGGTTTCCGTCTGGCTGTTAGGGTCGTAGAGTTGGTCACAGGACCCATAGCTGCCCAGTCATGTTGACACGGAGGTCACCCAACGTCCAAATAGAAGAAGTAGGGGCTGTTTTGAGTGGATCCAGCTGTGAGATTTCGGCTTCGTGTGATGATGATGGGGGTCGTAAAGACGATGCTAATGACCTGGGACTTTCAGAGGAAAGGGGGATGATCTATATCTGGTTAGCTGTGAAAAGACAGGAATTGAAGAGTAAGCAGAGATAGATGGTAGATCGGAGCCGGTTGCTAGGTAGCAGGAGAATTCCTCCATCTCTCTCCACATAGCTCCGTTTGAAAGCGGCTCAGAATGTGGCGGCGTTTGTTGATTTCCACTTGGTCGCGCTTCGGTAAGCACCGTGATCATCGTCGCAGAGCCGCAGAGCCACAGTTGCTTCCACACCAACGAACAAGGATGAGAAATTAGCGGTGTCCGGCTCGATCAAGTGACGCACTTCCATTATGGCCGAAAGATTTGAAGTGTGACGGAAGTTGCAACTCGTTGTACCACCCCAGCGTGTATTCATCCCCAGTTGCCATTATTACAGGGGCTCGAGGCGGTCCCTTCAAGGACTTGGAGTAACATGAATTGATGATTGATGAGATGAGGCTCTGTCGTGGTACGAGAAACGGTCCGTTTTATCACAAGGCCGAGGTAAGCAATTAAAATGAGAGAGCGAAGGGAGGAGGCAGGATGCGATGTTAAAGCTGTCAAGTTGGGAGAAGAAACTCCGAGGGAATTGGGGAGGTTGGAAGGGAAGGAATGCCTGCTGGGAACACACCAACCCAACCTGGAACGCTTCGAGTGCGGGGTCCCACTTTGGCGAGAACCGAATGAGGCTCAAGAGCTGTTACTACTGCTGAAACTTTCAAGTACTTGTTAGGTAGCTTATTTGCTAACTTCCGCCTTGAGCAAGTTGTAGTAACATAACTTCGGCCGCTCTACTGACTATCACCACCTGTAAGCGCACTAGTTTCTGTCACTGTGCATCCACCCAGTACCTGCGCCAAAACGGTCACCTTGCAACCCCAAGGTCAGCACGACGGGAAACACTTCTCGGCAACTTAACCTAAAGCTGAAAGAGAAATGGAACTTGACGCGATCTCAACCCGACATCCCATGCGCCCTTGTTCCACTTGCCTCTTTGGCCGCCGCATTCGTGTTCGTCAATTTTCTGAATAATTTCCAGCCCCTGGTCGTTGAGCAGAGCCGCAACAAGGGAACTCCTCCATCTGAACCATCATGATGGCATCCTGAGGCAAGTCTCCTGGGGCCGATGTGCCTTCGGACAGGACAGCAAAATCACCATCTTCGCGGCTCTGGCCTCCTCATCTTATGTATGAGACAGTGAGTTCTCATCTCAGGCACATAACCCAAAACACAAGTCAACTAACGTGCGACAAACTGGGCGAGAAGTGGAAATGCTCAGAATCGTTGATGGTTGATGTTTTGTGCTCAGCCCTGGGAACGGAGCCGGGGTCAGAGGGATCCTTCCCAAGTGGGAAACTTGCAATTCCAAAACCAACTGACAAGTTTCGTGGTGGGGACGGCGGACCCCGTCCGGGTCACTTTCATTCCTCCTTCGCTTGCTCTTGCTTTCAACATTGTTTGTTGGGAAAGTTCAAACACCGAGGCAGGTATAAGTTCGCTCGCTTGAGCTCTTGCTTGGCGAGCGAGCTGCTTGTCTCCCGTACAGTGGTCACTTGTCTATTGCCTGGCGTTGGACTTCCTTGTCGTATACATTTCATCTCAAGTCATTGCTTCTCCGTATTTGACTCGCATTCATTTCCTTCTTCCGCCTTCAACATCACCCTGCTTTCTCCATGGTATACGCCCATTGACAAACTCCTTTGAGGTCCCGCCAGCATATCACAGAGGACATAGCTACCGACACCGTGGCACTGCTTAAGCTGCCGTACGAGATGGTCAGCTATTTGCTGGACCATCTCGACCTTGACGATGTTTGGCAACTGAGTCTCACCTGTCGGCGTCTGAGGTCTCTGGTGACAGAATCGCACATAGCAAAACGACTGCTTGAGGTACTGTCTTGCCACACGGTACCCCTATCTTTTCTTCTATGGACTAAGCTGACTTCTACGCCTGCGACACAGACAAAAGCACCGGCAGCAACAGAGACTAAAAATGCCCTCATTGTCAAGAACTATGCCCACGAACTTCGACGCTTGTTGAAGCGCCGCCAATCCATCTCTTCGGTCACCCCCTACTTGGCTGCTGTCGTTGGCTTTGGCGAGGACTGGATATACCAAAATGGCGTATTGTGTTACATCCAACAGGGCCAACTTCGAATATTAGACCTCCATGGGTCCGCAGCCGCTGAGATCGTTGTCAACATTCGACTTTTTCTTGACGAAGCGATTCCAGGATCTCGCAATATACGCAACTATCGGTTTCGGCCTCTCAACATTTCGAACAACATCGTTTCCTGTTTATATTACTATAAGCCGCGCTGCACAACGGGATGTGACTTTGGTTCTGTCTATGCGGGTTCGCTCGTCGTCTTCAGTGCTCAGACTCGCAAAGTGCTTACTACGCGACGTCTAGAAAATTTCGATCCTAACGGGCTCACGGTACGAAACAACGACGGATTCTTATTTCTCATCGAAAGATCTCACTATCATGAAGGACGAGCGGCATTATGGAACTCTTACAACTTTTCAGCCAACGCTTGGCATGACCATACTCACTTGCTGCACCTCGACTTTCACTCATCTGAAATAGGCATCACCCATTGCTTCGAAATATTCAACGGTCACGTTTATTTTCTTTCAAACTATAGCGAGCTCGAAGAAGAGGAAGGCGATTGGGTGTCACCTTATCATTGCCTAAGATTTCCTTTCGCTTTCAATGCTCCGGAAATACTCGGGCATGGCCAACTGTTGCGCAGAACACATCTGGATGGGCCAATGGACCATAGATGGACGTTCCTGAAGATGTTCAAAGATGAGGCAACGGGCAAAACCAAGATTTTGGAGTCGCGAAAAGAATGGATCAAAGGGAGTTCATCCACGACACGTACTTACTATACAACCACGATCAAATGGCCTGACAAGAAAGAGAGTCATGGGGTACATGACTCCCTGGAAAATGGATCCTATCGAAGCAGCACCAGTGGAAACGATTTCGGTGGAAACAGCACAAGCCCAGGCTACGCGAGTAATCCAGGCGATGAGCCTCAACCAGAAGATGGCACGTCGGGACCTGGCGAATCGGACTCAAATCATCGACGGGTTAACAGGGCACCAAGAATCCTACCTCCCCGGGACTCTCAAGACATCCATCCTGGAGATGACAGCTCCAAAGGACCGATATTCCCTCGCAGTAAATGCCCGATCTTGTCATACCATCCGTCTTGCCAAACGTTCCTTGATCTAGTGGACTTATCGCCGTCGAATTCGGACAAACTGCAGATGCGTCTCCGTGGAGGTACACGACATCGCCGAAGGCCAGAAGAGATTGAAGAACGGAGCCGTTCTACGGATGACGAAAGCTCGTTGTCAGTTGCAGAAAAACACTTCAAAAAAGTATACAAAATGTATAAACACGAAGAACCCATCACTTGGCCACCCGATCAGGACCCCAACTCCCCTAACACAGCTTTAGCCCAACTCTACGAAATCCTTAGCCCGCCAAAATACGCGGGCGAAATCACTGGCGATTGGGATGAGCGTTCGTTTGTGTATGCTGCGCAAGCGACTGATGGCAGTAAGGAGAAGGCTCTTGTGTTTATCTCCTTTGATCCGTCCATTTCGCTCGCGGGAACTTTGCCATACCCAGGTCCAATGGTCCTTGGTCGACCTCAGCCAACAACCGACAGAAACGCTCCAACAACTACGGACGACAGGTCTGCTGCTCCTAACAGCCATGACGATGAACCAAGAAGGGGGAGGCAGCTGGAAAGAGCAGGGCACACTGCAAGGGAAAGGCAGGCAGTGAGGAGGAGGCACGTGTCAACGGCAAGGAATGCACCGGCAGAGGCAACACAGGTGCGTAGCACTAAGACAGACGCTATCTGGTGCACTATTGAACCAGCACAGTATCAAACCATTAAAAAAGGATTTCATTTCTGCGTCTGAAAGATAGAGGATCACAGGGTGAGGCCTAGGCGTGAAGACCGGGCCGTAATACATTAATGGTATGGTATTGGCCGGCAGAAAGCCTAATACTCAGTGTGTATCAACAATGGCGATTTTGCTATCACTAGCGGACAAGTACAATAGCGATTCATATTACAAAAGCCGCAGTTCCATTTTCCTGGGTGGTTGTGTGCGAGGCGAGTTCCGGGTATGATGTTAGGAGCATCCGCGGACTTCCGGAGGTGCTACTCCAGGCAAGGCTGCGAGAGCTCTATAAAATTCCGTCACTACAGGAGGTTCAAATGGAGACTTTAGAGCCTCATTTTACGTACATCACGGCATCTCATGATACACAACAGGTAAGCTCTCCCGGTCTTCTGGGTTCGAGTAGGGGCATGCGGCCAGGTGGTCATCTTTACCCGTCTCTGCCCTACATCAAGCCGCTCTGTTGTTCCAAACAATCCATCCAGTAGGGGAACAACACGGTACAGCCTCTTTAAATGACTTAACAGCCCTAAAGCAACACAGTGGACTCAAATAACACAGCCTCATCACCTTTCACCCCACGCCCCGGATTGATGATCAACTCTGCATTGCTAAGAACGTGCCTTAGTGCTTACATCTAGAATATGGCACCAAACACCGTGGAATATTCATGGCGATCCTAATTCTAGATTGCTAACTACACAGGAGCTAGTTGTCTATTCGTCGGGCTATCCGGTCCAAGCGAGCTGAAGCAACTTTGATTGTCGCTGCATTAGTTCACATGCAGACCTTTTGCCCCAGGCGTATTTCTTCAACACATCATTTATGTATCCTCAACCAATTGGAGGAATGAAAAACTCAACGACCGTGCGAATTTTCATGTGGTCTGGAGATCGTAGCCTTGTGTTGTTATTTCGGACTGGCTCGAGAGTGGTCTAATTTGATATCATGCAGTTTGCATGGTAACCAAACACTCAAATTTCCATCCCTGACAGATCAAATCAGATCAATAAATCTGCCTTGGCCTTATAGAATGACAACAAAGATGACAACAAAGATAACAATAAAACAGAACACACCAAAATCAAACAAAACAAGACAAGACAAAATAACAAGCTTGGTCTAGCTAGACAACCCACCCATATATCAGGAGAGAAAAACAACCAGACCTCTAAACAGTCCACTGGCCAACTTACAACATTGGGCCACAGAAAGTGGAAATTCTTCGTCGTTGTCAACAACGAGACACTCAAAAACAAACACTAAAACTCCCAACGCACTCCACAACGGGATGAAATGTCTCTATCCAGCCTCCTTCGCTAAACCCCAAACCCCAAATCGGTGTCACAGTTTTCGTATCCATCCATCATAAGGCTCCGGGCGGGTCTGGGCAGTACCAGACTGACATCCGCTCCAATACCCTCCTTTCGATCCTCAGGCGTTGAACACTTCCTAATTGGCTCCTGTATTCCCGGCTGTTGGCCTGAATCTTTTTTTGAGTAACACGAGTTTACCGTAACGTACACTGCAGACAGACAGACAGACAGGGGGGGTTAAGAGCCTCAAATCTGCTCATACATATCGAAATGCGGCGTCGTCTGTTATTGCCTAATTGGGGAAAAGAAAACGGGACGCGGGATACAAGCTCACCGTTCGAACGATATCTCTGACGGGACAGAAAAGAGGGCCCAATTGGCGAGATAAAGAAATACGGGAGACAAATTACGTGGTTTTCGAGGATATACTTGTTGGGGTGATCGTGAAGATTACGAGAGCGAAGGCGAGTTGGTAGAAGCAAGGGTAATAGTGAGGAAAGAAAGAGAAAAAGAAAAAAGGGGGAAAAGACACGAAAGGCTCGCTCAGAAAAGGGTTCGAGATTCCCAATTCCAATACAGTAAGCATTTAGAGGAAACCGTCTACGTTCAACCCGACATGACGGCTTGGATCTAACTAACTAAGTGTGCCTCATGGCGTGCAACTGAAGCTAGACCGGAACATTTCATGAGCTCTTCGTATTGGGATGTAGACAATGTTGGGAAGTTTGATAACTCTAGATACGGACTTGGAAGATTAGGGGGAAAGGGGGAAACGAGTAGTGTGCTAATGATACTGTGAATGTTAAAAGTCCCTCCGTTTTGTTTCCGTTGCCGATCCGGAGTATATTGCTGTAAGCTCTTGAGTAACTGCTTCCCTTGTCAACCTTTCGAAGGTACCTAGGTATGGTGAACGGCAAATTCGGGTGCTTTCCCTATCGCAATGTGTTAGGGCGGAAGAAAACAAAGTGGGTGAAGACTGTAAAGCGAACATATGCCATAAGTGGCTCGACCATCACACCGCTCGGTTTTGTTTCCAGTTATGGTGCATTGGAATGAGTATTCGGATGAGTAGTCGGTGCCTTCTCTTTTCGGCCTCTTTGCCAATTATTAGGTTCTTCTAACCCCTTGCCATCCACCGGGGCGTCTATCACCTCCTCCAGGTCCCCTTGTGTCTCTTGCTGGAGCTCTCTGAGCATCTCGCTGCCCCTGACCACCAGGCACGTGCCTCTTCTCAGCCTTTGCCTGAGCAGCCTTCATCTCAGCAACCTTCGCCTCAGTAGCATCCGCAGCAGCCCTCGCCAGCTCACGCTCGCGGTCCTCAGGACTCAGCAACTTTCCCTTCGCCATATACCCCTCCAACTTCCACAACTTGATCTGCAGTTCCGTCGTCGCCTCCCTCCCCACCGCAAATAATTGCGCCTGCCTCCAAAACCCTGTTTCCTCATCCACCAACCTCTTCAACTCCTCCTCCCCAAGTAAAACCGTAGCATCATAAACAGGCAGTCTGGTATTATACCTCTCCCCTTTAATATCCAACGTCGACACCCTCTGTGGCGGCCTCATCGTCCCCATCCCCATCCCCATCCCCTTCCCTGGTGCCCCGCCGACATAAACCAACGCACCCCTCAACTTCCTCTCCTTTGCCTCCTCATACCCGCCCCTCAGCGGAGTCAAGTATTTCCTTCTCAAACTCCCCGTGCACTTGCCCGTCAAATACAATAGCTCATCCACGATCCTTCTTCTCATCAGTTTGAGAACCAAAGAATCCATATCCTCCCTCCAAACCGCTCTATTCAGCACATCCGTCAACCCCGTCCGGTTCTGCGCATTCCGCCTCAACATCTTCCTGTTACTCCCATAATACGGACTGCCGCGTATCACGAAATCCTGCAGCAGCGCCTGGTTGGCAAGCGTATACGCTGAGGGGCCCAGCTCCTGGTCCCTCTTCTTTGCCGGATCGGGTGCGCCGTGGGGAGCCAAGTCGGCGGGGACGAACCACGGCTCGTCCGTTTCGGGGTGTCGCAGGAGGTTAAATTTCTGGAGGAAGGGCTTGGGTAATAGCACCTCGGTGGCGGTGCAGGCTCTGAGGGGCGCGGCGAGGGCTAATGCAAAGGGGCTGGATTCGAGAAGCTGGGAGAACTTGGAGACGCGTTGGCCGGGTGGACGGGAGAGAGGTTTTTTCTCTTTCCACCGGTTGCGCGAGGAGTGGTAGGCTGGGTCCATGATGGGTGAGAGGGGGAGGGTGAGGCCCGTCTTTGTGAGGACGGATTTGCTGGTGGAGTCGATTTGGTAGGGCCGGGAGGAGTCGAAGAAATCGGTCGAGGGATCGAGGTCGAAGTTGAAGTCTTCAGAGTAGTCGTCTTTTGTGGCGTCTTTTGGCGTTGAGGATGGTGGTGGCTCGTTATATGAGTCTGGGTTTGATGATGATCGGAGAAGTGAGGTTTGGTGGAGTGAGCGGCGGGATATGTAGGGCGCTGTGGCGCAGCATTTTTGTATTGTTGACTTCATGCTATACTCTCTGATTATTTTCTTTCTCCGTAAAGAAGATCGGGTTGAGGTTTGCAAGAATTCCTTGTGATATCCTGTGGTAAAAAATTGAGATTGAAAAGTTGAAGATTGACTTTTGAGATGCGAATGATGGATAATCTCAAAGCTTCTTCCAATGAAAGTCTGTGCTTTGCTGTTAGTGCACCCCTGCAATGTCTAAGCAGTTAGGACACGCCAAGAATGGAGACCGTCGCGACTCCACGTTAGCTCCCAGAGGAGCTCCAGTTCGTCATTTCCCTTTGCCTGCCTGGAGCTTTGAACATTGAACTGTTATCGCGAGTACCTTGAAGGTTCGGTTTCTTTCCTAATCATCAACCTTGCCGAAATCTCGACGAAATCTGTAACTTTCCGTTTCCTAGCGACTCAGACCACCATGAACTCCCCACGAGCGGCAATGCGCATTCTGCGACGGGTTGGCGCGCCCGCGACACGTCGATGCTTCGGCCAGTTCACCGGCTCCGGCTCCGGGGCACCTTTGCGGCCCATGGGCAACATTCCCATGCCATACATCACAGAGGTCACGGTATGTTCTACAATTTACCATTGTACTATTAGCGTACGAACACGGGCTAACTAAACAGTCTGGCGGATGGCGAACATGTATGTCTTGTGCTCGACTCTCCGGAACTCTAGCAGGGCGCTGACCGAGACCGCAACAAAGCCGACATCTTTTCCAAACTACTACAGGTTCGTCTACCTCACTTCCAGAAGACCATTGCGCGACCATATCTGACAGCAACAGGAACGTATAGTATGCCTCAACGGCGCGATCGACGACACCACATCGGCCGCGATAGTCGCCCAGCTCCTTTGGCTCGAATCCGATAACCCCGACAAGCCCATCACCATGTACATCAACTCCCCCGGCGGCGAGGTTAGCTCCGGCCTGGCCATTTACGACACTATGACATACATCAAGTCGCCAGTCTCGACTGTCTGCGTTGGCGCCGCCGCCTCCATGGCCGCCGTCCTCCTCATCGGCGGCGAGCCCGGGAAGCGGTACGCGCTGCCTCACAGCACGGTCATGGTGCACCAGCCTCTCGGCGGGACCCGGGGTCAGGCGTCAGACATCTTGATCTACGCGAACCAGATCCAGAGGATAAGAGAGCAGATCAACAAGATTGTGCAGTCGCACATCAACAAGTCGTTTGGCTACGAGAAGTACGACCTCGCGGCCATTAGCGATATGATGGAGAGAGACAAGTACCTGACGGCGGAGGAGGCGGTGGAGTTGGGCGTTGTCGATCAGATTCTCGATAGAAGGGTGAAGGATGAGGCGGAAAAGAAGGCGAAGGATGGTGAGACGCCGGCGCCGCAGCCGTGAGCGTGATACTCATGTCATCCCTGAGATATCCATGGTGGACGATACCTATGTCATGCACCTTTCCTAGCAAAGCGGCATTGAACGATATGGATAGCGACCCGGATGTCAGATCAGTGCCTACGGTCGAATACCGACCGAAGACTTGCGGGAACGAATGGTGCATGGCAAGAGGCATGGCATTTCCCGGGACAGCCCATCCTCAGTGTTCCGATGACGGAAGCTTGACATTTAAGAATGTGGGGCCCGAGTCTCATAGCGCATGTTGTGGAACCTGTCTGAGTAAGATGGACGGTAAGCCAGATCCGACACCGTGATTGCATCTTTTTTCAAAAAAAATTGAAGCCATTGAAAGATGAGGATGTGTTGACCATAGAGGCCCAACATTAAGAATTCTCTCCCAATATTTACTTTTCCACTTTTCTGTGGTTCATCTCAAGCTTTTTGTTCAGACACGTCATGGCCCTCGCTGAAGTGTTCAATAACAGAAAGCCATCGACCAATCACAGAGCTCGCATATCTCACCTCCCCCTGGTTGACATGGGGAGCTCTGAAGCTCTTTTGCGGGGTGGACATGGGACTTGGCAGCGATCCCTGTGGCCAGTGACTCGCTGTCGGCGTCAGAGGAATTTTGTGTCCTGGACGCCGACTTCGCCCAGGCCGCCCGGAAAAGAAATGAGTCCCATCGCCTCTTCTCCGGCTCCGTAGCTCGTCCCAAGTCTTCCTCTTGATCTTATTCCTCTTGTTGCGATTCTCTCCCCTTTCCACCCTTTCCTTCTGCCAGCGATTCCTTGCACGGCAGTTTCTCCCCTCACATCATGCTCGCTCCCTCCTTTCTGAGGGCTCAGGCCCCCAGAGCTCTGGCTTCTGCCCGTCTCTCCCTGTGAGTTTGTGCCCGGTGACAGTGACAGTGACAGACAACCTTGATGTCCAGGCAAAAAGTGAAGCTGTTCAGAACATCACATACTGACCAAGTTCTTTTTCCCCTTCCAGCCGCTCCCTCTCCACCACTCCCCGTCGCTACAATGCCCAGGAGAAGCAGCTCAACAGGGTGTCTGCCACCATCACCCAGCCCAAGTCCCAGGGTGCTTCCCAGGCCATGCTCTACGCCACCGGTCTCAACGAGGACGACATGAACAAGGCCCAGGTCGGTATCTCTTCTGTCTGGTATGACGGTAACCCTTGCAACATGCACCTTCTCGACCTCTCCGGCCTCGTCAAGGAGTCCGTCGCCAAGGCTGGCCTCGTCCCCATGCGCTTCAACACCATCGGTGTCTCGGACGGTATCTCCATGGGTACCACCGGTATGCGCTACAGCTTGCAGTCGCGTGAGATTATCGCCGACTCCATCGAGACCGTCATGAACGGCCAGTGGTACGACGCCAATATCTCCCTCCCCGGTTGCGACAAGAACATGCCTGGTGTCCTCATCGCCATGGGCCGCGTCAACCGCCCCTCCATTATGGTCTACGGTGGTACCATCAAGCCCGGCTGCAACATGAAGGGCGAGAACATCGATATCGTCTCCGCCTTCCAGGCCTACGGCCAGTACATCTCCGGCGAGATCGACGAGAAGCAGCGCTTCGATATCATCCGCAATGCCTGCCCTGGCGGTGGCGCCTGCGGTGGTATGTACACTGCCAACACCATGGCCACCGCCATCGAGACCCTCGGCATGACCCTTCCCGGTTCCTCCTCCTTCCCCGCCGAGTCTCCCGAGAAGAAGAGCGAGTGCTTGGGCGTTGGTGAGGCCATCAAGAACCTCCTCCGTGAGGACATCCGCCCCACCGATATCCTTACCCGCCAGGCCTTCGAGAACGCCATGATCGTCGTCAACATTCTCGGCGGTTCCACCAACGCCGTCCTCCACTTGATCGCCATTGCCGACTCCGTTGGCATTAAGCTCACCATCGACGACTTCCAGGCCGTCTCCGACCGCACTCCCTTCCTTGCTGACCTCAAGCCTTCCGGCAAGTGGGTCATGGAGGATCTCTGCAAGATCGGCGGTACCCCCGCCCTTCTCAAGTTCCTCCTCAAGGAAGGCATCATCGATGGCTCTGGCGTTACTTCCACCGGTAAGACCATGAAGGAGAACGTCGAGAAGTTCCCCGACTTCCCCACCGACCAGACCATCATCCGCCCTCTGTCCAACCCCATCAAGGAGACCGGCCACATCCAGATCCTCCGCGGCTCTCTCGCCCCCGGCGGTTCCGTCGGCAAGATCACCGGCAAGGAGGGTCTCCGCTTCGAGGGCAAGGCCCGCTGCTTCGACTACGAGGACGGCTTCATTGAGGCCCTCGAGCGCGGCGAGATCAAGAAGGGCGAGAAGACCGTCGTCGTCATCCGCTACGAGGGTCCCAAGGGCGGTCCCGGCATGCCCGAGATGCTCAAGCCTTCGTCCGCCATCATGGGCTACGGTCTCGGCAAGGATGTTGCCCTCATCACCGACGGCCGCTTCTCCGGCGGTTCTCACGGTTTCCTCATCGGTCACATCGTGCCTGAGGCCATGGAGGGTGGCCCCATCGGTCTCGTCCGCGACGGCGACACCATCGTCATCGACGCCGAGAAGAAGGTCCTCGACCTCGAGGTTCCCGAGGAGGAGCTCGTCAAGCGCCGCAAGGAGTGGAAGGCCCCTGAGCCCAAGGCTAAGCGTGGTACTCTCAGGAAGTACGCCCAGCTCGTCAAGGATGCCAGCTCCGGCTGCGTCACTGATGCTTAAGGGACAGTAGGCTAGAGTGAGCAGAAGGAGAGGAAGAATGGAAAGGAAAAAGGGATGGATATAAAGGGGGATCATGATATCATTATACCGGAGTTTCTGTACATATTTTTGTAAATTCGGGCATTTTTCTTCGTCTTTGAGATTTTCTGGAAAAGGGGGGGCAAGCGCTTATTGGCAGTTTGTGCAATGTGGACAGCCTGGGTAATACAAGAATTTGAAGCATGAAATGATGGGCATTGGATGCTGTGCTCGGATGAATTTTTGTTGTCCGTGATATCCTACTTATGGGTTCGCTCCCTTGGCTACCGCATATCAGACTGAATTCGGCTCAAGACACCTCTTGAGTACCTCTCCTTCCGAGCATCGTCTTCATCCTAACACAGAACATCTGCTTTAGGTCTATCTCCGACCACTTATTTGATTGATGAGGCAATAGCGCTTGACTCGATCCGTATTCTGCCAACTTGGTACAGTAAACGTCCCAGACGCGGAGTTCATCAGCGGGAAGATGATGGAAGGAGTTGTGTCGTGTCAACGGTGGCTGTCAATAGTCATTACTACTCAAGGAAGACGTAGAACCTCAACAATCACATACGACCACAGATGGTAGAAAACTCGGGATCCCGTCCGCTCTCCCATAGATAAGCTACCAATCGGCAGCTTATGTATGGGAGTTGGAAGGATATGAACCGGGTCGTTAAATCACGTGGTAGGGTCAAAAAACTGAACAACCACCTCCCATATCCATATCGTTCGGACGGAGGCAAGACAGTGAGTGGGGAGCTGGCGCTAAAAAGATGAATATAATTGGGCCGATTACGAGACAAGTTGGTCGTCCTGACACTGCAGCTAGCCTCGTTAACGTTTGTCAAAGTGCAATATCCGCGGTATAGGTATACTAGCACAATTCTCAGTCACGGCCGTACAAGCTCCTCTTCTGGTAGCTGAACCTTGATTATTATGGACTTTGTAATGGTGACAGTAGGGTTGGCACTGGTACTATGCGTAATGAATGGATAAGGTTCTACGAAGGAGAGAAAACCAGCTCGCATAGCGAGGAAGACTTTGGTTGAGTCTGTTGTACGACACGCATGCGTCGCCTGCGCCCCCTGAGGCGTTACCCCACGCTGTCGGCACTAGCCACGTAGACGGCGCTGGAGCCGTCGACTACCAGGCCGCTGTTGGTACACTTACTGCCAATCCTGTAGACTTGTGACAGAAAGTCAGGACCCTCGCCCAACTCAGGCAATTGATTTGGCGCCCTGAACCTTCCGGGTCCATGAATGCCCAGCTCAAGAAAGAAATGGCGTTTGGGTAATTGGCGTGTAATTGGGAGAAAGCCACCAGCTATCTCGTGCCTAACAAGGTGACAACGCAGAGAGAGCCCTATGCTCCCTCATACCCTCGAGAAAATACAAGTGTTCTAGTTTCTTTTCCTTGTTTTGTCCTAGATGGCAGGAGAGAGGAGTTCCCGGCACTTTCATAAACTCGATTCATTAATCATCAACCATAGCATCCTCACCACAGTTAAGACGTTCTTACCTCAAAGCTACGATGCCTCGACGACTGCGCTCATGGTTCCAGACGCGTTTCAAGCGACACGGAAATGCGAAGGATAGGAAAGGTTCCAAGGACCAAGAGCAGTCTCGCCCTGGACTTCTGCTCGAGTTGCCGACGTCTACACAGCACATCCCTGCCACTCCCTCTACGTCCTCCCTCCCCCTCACGGCCGCTCTGGCTACCGGTTCTACCGACGTAGAGACGTCCACCTCACGGCTTCGAGTCGCTCCGGCTACCGGTTCCATCAACATAGAGACGTCCACCCCACGGCCTCCAGCCGCTCCGGCTACTAGTTCTGCCAATATAGAGACGTCCGCTGGCGCGGATGACACCACTGTTCGCCTCCCAGCCGCACCAGCTACCAATCCTACCAACACAGAGACGTCCGCCAGCGCAGATGACAGTACTACCAGCTTACCCATACAACTCTGGGACCGTGCCTACAATGAACTCAAAAAAGAAGAGGCCGAATTGGTGGGCGCATATGAGAAGATACTGTCCCGACAGCTACTAAATAGCTCCAACTCCATGATGCTCGAGTCTCAGCCGAACATCATCGCCCAAAACAACAACTTGGACAGACGCCACCAAATGACTCAGCTTATCGATGCCGGCCTAGCCAAGACCGAGAGAGAGGCTAACATGAAAGAGAGTTGTGGCGAAGTCGTGGACGTTGTTCTATCCGTTAAGAACATTATAAGTGCGGCAATCCAGGCCGTGCCCCAAGCCGCGCTCGCTTGGACCGGCATTTGTATCGCTTTAGAGGTACGTTTATCTGGAGGATAATATTTCTCATGCTAACTTTTTGCAGATGCTTGCCAACCCTATAAAAGCGACCGAAGCCAACCGCAAAGGGATTGACTACGTTGTTAAGAGAATGGACTGGTACTGGAATTCGTCAAAAAGCCTTCTCAGGCCCACCAACATCAGCGAGCTCGATGGAATGAGAGGCGAATTGAAGATCCAAATTGTTGGCCTCTACAAAGCGTTCCTCTCTTACCAGATTAAGAGTGTTTGTGCTTATTATCGCACCCGCGGCCTAGCCTTTCTCCAAGATATAGTCAAGCTCGACGACTGGAATGCTTATTTGGTGGCTATCCAAGACGCTGAGAAGCGCTTTGACACAGACGCCAAAACATATATCACTCGGAAAGGGACGTCTTATCTTGAGCAGCTCGTTAGCTATATAAGGCACCAAAAAATACAACAAATGTCAGAAAAGGACCAGCAATGCCTGAAGCACTTGCGCCTTACCGATCCTCGCGATGATAAAGTCCGCATCGAACGGACCAAAGGCGGCCTTTTGCAGGACTCATATCGTTGGGTCCTCAATAACGCTGACTTTCAACAATGGCGTGACGACCCACAGCACCGACTGCTTTGGATCAAGGGCGACCCCGGCAAAGGGAAGACTATGTTGCTGTGCGGTATTATCAATGAGCTGTACAGTATCATCAATGAGGTGGATCAAGCCGATACTGCCAACGCGCGCCACTGCAATGTGGCCTACTTCTTCTGCCAAGCTACCGACTCTCGCATCAACAATGCAGCCGCTGTACTGCGCGGCTTAATCTACCTACTTAGTGACCAGCAGCCATCTATCCTCTCACACGTGCGGAGTGAGTACGACCGTGCAGGCGAAGGCCTCTTCAAAGATGCAAATACGTGGGACGCCCTGTCGAGAATCTTCACCAACATCCTACGAGACCCAAGCCTCCGAACGACCTACCTGGTCATTGACGCGCTTGACGAGTGTGTTACACCAGACCTACCACATCTTCTCGATTTAATTGCTCAGCAATCATCATCTGGATCTCAAGTCAAGTGGATCGTCTCAAGCCGTAATTGGCCGCAAATTGAAGAACGGTTGGAGAAAGCCGCAGATAAAGTGAAAGTCTCCCTGGAGCTAAATGCGGAATCCGTCGCAGCGGCTGTCAATGCATTTATCCTGCACAAGGTGGATGACCTAGCAGGGCTAAAGAAGTATGATACAAGGATAAAAAAGACTGTTCAGGACTACCTATGCTCCAACGCGCAAGATACCTTCCTTTGGGTGGCGTTAGTCTGTCAAGCGCTTGAAAAGGTCCAGAAAGGGTTTACCCTAAGAAAGCTACGCATGTTTCCATCTGGGCTGGATGCTCTATATGCGCGGATGAGAGAGGATATGAGCCAGTTCGAAGAATCTGATCTTTGCAAGCACATTCTTGCTGTTGTCACAATTGTTCGCCGGCCAATCAGCCTTGAAGAACTAACCACTCTCGCCGACGAGCTTGATGACACTTGCAACGATTTCGAGTCTTTAGAAACAATTATAGGGCTTTGTGGTTCATTTCTTACACTACGAGAACGAACTATCTATTTTGTCCATCAATCAGCCAAGGACTTTCTACTTGGCAATGCCTCTGATAAAGCTAGCAACCAAGCTTCTCAGGAGACGTTCAAGTGGATCTTCCCTAAAGGGAAAGAAGATATGAACTTTACCATCTTCTCGAGGTCACTTGATGCCATGTCTACAACACTGCGACGCGACATATACGGCTTCAGCGCACCGGGATTTCCGAGAGATAAGGTCCAAGTACCGGATCTGGACCCGCTAGCGACGGTGCGGTACTCGTGCGTCTACTGGGTTGATCACTTGTATGACTCAGTTTCTGACACGAACACAAAATGGCATGATCATTTACAAGATAATGGGGTTGTCTGTACATTCCTCAAGACAAGGTATCTTTACTGGCTGGAAGCTCTAAGTCTACTCCAAGCTATGCCTGCGGGCGTTGTTGCTATTAGAAAGCTCGAGAGCCTACTAGTAAGTACAAGTCTAACTCCACCTAAGGAACTTGGTCTAACTGAAGATACAGGGAGGTAATGATCAGTCGCAGATGTCAAAGCTTGTTTGGGATGCTTACCGGTTTGCTCTATCAAATAAGTCAATAATAGAGCAAGCTCCACTTCAAGCATACATATCAGCGCTTGTATTTGCTCCAAAGAATAGCTTGATAAAGAGAAATTTCAGAGCAGAAGAACCTGAATGGATTCGAACTAAGCCGGCTGTGGAATTAAATTGGAATGCATGCCTTCAGACCCTAGAAGGCCATGGCGACTTCGTTGATTCCGTGGCCTTCTCGCCGGATGGCCAGCGGCTTGCGTCCGGTTCGGGGGACAGAACGATCAAGATCTGGGATCCGGCATCGGGGAGCTGCCTCCAGACCCTAGAAGGCCATGGCTACTCCGTTCGTTCCGTGGCCTTCTCGCCGGATGGCCAGCGGCTTGCGTCCGGTTCGGATGACGAAACGATCAAGATCTGGGATCCGGCATCGGGGAGCTGCCTCCATACGATTCCTACTAGTACTCTGATAACTGATATCTCGTTTGACCCTACTAGTCGCTACCTAGTTACCAATATTGGACGTATTAACATAGTTACAGAAACTACCAAAAGCCAAGTTGTACTAGAAATTCCAGAGAGCCATGGCTATGCTATGGGAGAGGATAGGTCTTGGATTACTTGCAACGGCCAGAACGTACTTTGGCTGCCACCAAATTACCGACCGTCTAGTTGTTATGTCCAGGGACAGATGATATGCTTCATCTGCAAATCGGGACTGATTTGGTTTATTGGCGTCTCGCAAGATATATAATGTATTTCATGCCGTTCTTAATTTCTTTCTCTTTATTTCTTTTTTCTAGCGTGCCACCAGAAGGGTTTGGGAGGACCGGTAAATTTATAGGAATTTTGTAGATTCTGGTATCATCTGCTGTTGTCAAGATGACGTATTTTATTTTGAAGATTCAAGGCTTATTCCATCCTTTGACTCTCCTTTTGCAGGTGCCTGTGCGGTCCAGGTGCCACGGGATTAACCCGTGACTGCCCAGTTCCCACCGAGTTAGCCTGTGACATTGTCGCACTACACGTCCGCGCACACGGACTGGCCTGTCTGGGCTCTCGCCCATATAGCCAGTCCTCCTCCTTTTCTCTCCTTCGCACAACAACGCATATCTCACTACACCCCTAATGGTGCCCTCTCGCCCCGTGATATGAGGGGAACCTCGTGATGATGCTCAGCGCTATCGGCAGTTTCAGGGTTGGCTCGGTTAGCTTGATGGCGCGAGAGGGGTTCGGGTAAGTTGTGCCAGTGGCTAAGAGTCTGACCGAGGTGAGTTTCGCGGCCGGAGGCCGCCAGTCAACTTACCGTGGAGCAGGGGGAAGAGATCCTGTTCATTTGTGAGATCGTGAGATGAGGGTATCGGACCAGTCGATAGCGTGCCTCACTTGAGTACTATCCGTGCTCTATGTCCTTTGTGACATGCCCGTCCAAGACTTTCCACCATCATCACCGCACGCCGCCCTCATTATCGCCTGCACCATATCCTTGAACAGCTCTGTCTTGACCTCTGCCACCAACTCCCATCTCATTTCGGCTATCAGTTCCTTCTTGATCTCCCACCGCATCTTCTCCATCAAGTCGTCCTGCATGTCGGCCCACAACTGCGACTGCTGCTCCTCCGTCTTCTCCATCACAAGCTCCCTCGCCTCGCCAAACAATTTGTCTTCCAATTCCCATCACACATCATCCATGTCCTGGTCGATTTTACCCTCCACATGACCGATGATGTGCTCCGGTTCCTCCGTATCGTATCGACATGAAGTGTGATCACATGCGGGTCATGCCCTTTGCTCCGGAGGCACCTTCTCGGTTCTTTCTGACAGCAAGGTCTAGGTCAAAATTAACCACCCGTTCTATTGCCTTTCTCCCTATCTGTTGTAATCT
Organism: Sordaria macrospora; assembly: GCF_033870435.1. Classification (NCBI taxonomy): domain Eukaryota; kingdom Fungi; phylum Ascomycota; class Sordariomycetes; order Sordariales; family Sordariaceae; genus Sordaria; species Sordaria macrospora. The sequence goes on along the minus strand of NC_089372.1, from coordinate 3,408,959 downwards.
CTATAGCTCGCTGATGGCCTCATCATAAGCTGCTATGATAGGCTTGTAGAGTTGGTCTGGCTCTCCTGCAGGGGTTCCAATGTTTACACTTGCATCTTTGTCGTAAGGAAAAAGAATCTTCCTGATCCTCATACAAAGCGGTTTAACCTTGTCCAATTTCTCTGGGAATTCGTTCACAATCCTTTGAAGCCCACTTACATACATGTCGCCTTCCTTATTCATAGCAATCTGACTGAAACTTCCGATCTCCCATCGTTGAAAAACGCTCTCCTGAGGCGCCTTCTTGTTGCCAGAAAATCCGTTATACCACGATTGGCGCGCACACATCCAAAGAAGGACATAGAAAAATGATTCGAGGTCATGACGATATGTGTGGTCGATGTTGCGCAATACTTCAATCGCCATGAACTGGATCGTGCCAGTTATTTGTCGCGCTCCGCTTGGGCCGCTACTTTGTGCTTTAGCCATGTCAAGGTCGATCAGCATGCCCTTGAAGCCATCTGCTGTTTCAGGGTCCGTGATGATGATGTTGTTTGGAGAGATATCGCGGTGGAGAATATTGCCAGCGACGAAGAGAGATTGGTGCGCCTTGATCGCATCTCGCATCGATTCTAGCAGTTGCTTGATATCGGTAAACTCGCTGATGACGCGACCGGCAGGTGAGATGACGAGGCAGGAATAGATCCGATCTTCCCACAGGTCCTCGCTAGGCGTAGATAGGGCCGGCTTGGTCTTGCTTGTCGACGACGACGGCTGGATGCTCAGCTTTCGATTTAGCTTCTGGCTATCGGATCGCTGCCTCTTATTGGATCTGGATACGGTGTCGGTGGCGCTAGATGACGACTTGCGCTTATTGCCCGATATACTAGTGCTTGTTGAAGCCAATGAAGGGTCGTCCGCCCCGTTCTGAAACCGGTGAGCCGTTGGGAACTTCAGTTTCTTCCGTATTTCTGCAATGGTAGCGATTCGATGATGCGCTACTATTCCAGCTACCCCTTTAACACCCTTTTCCTTTGCTTGCGTTAGGTGGTCTACCTCCGCCGTCCGTTTACCCGATGCCCAAGCGAATTTGACAACGCTGTTGTTTTCGGTCGTATAACAGGTAGTTCCGCGACTTACAATGGCCTTCTGGCTATACATCGCCCTATCCAACCTGATCCTCGTTGCTTGACCGCCTGTGTCGTTTAGCGTAATGTAGCGTTTTTTTCCTCCCTCGATAACTCGCTCAATGAAGGTATCCAGGCCCATCGCCTTAGCATCCATCGTAGCATAGCCGACAAGAGCGCGCGCAAACATGTCCGTGTTTTGGTGAATATCGAAGAACCCGGAACTATACGCCCCAGCCCGATCGAAAATCCAGAGCTCCATCTTGGAGGCGCAGAGAAGGAAGGCGTGGACGAATCGACGGGTCGGCTGGTCGGCGAATACCTTGCGCACGTAGCGGGAGAGTTGCAGGAAATCCGTCTTAAACCTGCGTTCACTGTGTGACTTCTTTTGCTCCCCAACAACCAGAATGTTTTTGTATTCATAAAGGGTACCCGCTTCTGTAGTTGACGCTTGGAAGAATATATCCATCTGGTCTTTCCCTTCTTTAAACTGGTGGGCAGATGCGGTGGTATGGAGCTTGTTCGGTGCCCCGGCTAGGAAGCGCTCTTCCAGGGAGCAAAGCCATTCCCAGACCGGCTTTTCATCAGGAGTGGCCGGGAAGCCCGTCCATTTCGTTCCGTTATGCGCTGTCTTGATCTTCTCTAACATTGCCTTCTGTTCGTTGCGCCAGTTTTCGAGGTCGAAGAACTTGTCCAAAAAACCCCCTACACCGCGGAAGGTGCAGTTTTTGATCTCGTGGAACAGTTCCTTTTCCACCACCTCGCACGTTGCACTATCAGCAAGCCGATTCGAACTGGTCTTGAAAGGCGTTCCTTTGAACGTAGACGGAACTGTGGGGCGAAGACGGGGAGTGCGGGGAGTCAAGGTGTCGAGGAGACTGAAGACGGCAGCCCAAATGGCAGTGTCGTTGGAGTTGTCGACGACAAGGCGGACGAGAGGGCGAAATGGGTCGAGGTTCGCTGTCTTCCCTCCTTGGACATTTTGTCGCAGGTCCAATAGTCTGAGTGCCACGCTACCGTTTCCATCAGAAGAGGGTAGTTTGAACGCTGCGGGAGACAAGACAAGCGCCCCTAAAAGGGATGCAATAGATTCCCGGTACGCATCGTCGGCTTCGTTGGCGTCGCGCAATTTATCTCGAACGCGGTCAAGTGAATCACCGAGCGGATGATCTGAAATGATCTCCTTCTGTTCTTCTGAAAGAGTCATTTTGAGAAAGGGCGTGCTGGGAATTGCTGATTGTGTGGGAAATGGATGGGCAATGAAGATGGTAAACAAACAATGCTGGTTATTGAAAGAAGGGTGGGAGTAAACAAAGACCCACTAATTATGGACCCAGACACTGGCGTGATAGACCACGTGATGCTGGAAACTATTGGGCTCCCTAGTTAGCTAGCTCAGGTCCGTGAATGAGATGTTCAGATTACTAATAAGAATAGGTGCAATTTTCACCAAAATCTGTTACGGTTCTGCACATGACATTAACACCACTGCAGTAGTCCAAAATAAGGTGATTGGGACCGCTAATATTGATGGAAGATGGCCAGAGGTGCCAGACTCACCTTTTGAAATCTGACAGGTTGCGGAGGCAGCGAAGAAAATCTCCGGACAGCAAGGCCAAGGAGTCATTGGAATCAATCAGTGGTGGTTCTCCCGAAAAAGACCCGAGTGCCTTGCGATTCAATGCAGGTTTGTTTGTTTTGGCATGTCGTAACCATTCATAGTAGTTAGCTTGCAACACGGTTGGCGCAGCCGCCAACATCTTTGTATACTAGTTAATGCATACGGGGCAAAGCTGCGGAACAGGAAGACGCCGAAGAACCAAACCACAATCAAACAAACCTGCATTGAATTAGGCACTTGCTCTTAATAAATAAATAACAATTTTTAATTTTTTTTGGGAGAAGAGGGGAGGGGGAGAACCACTACTGATTGATTCCAATGATTCTTTAGCCTTACTAGGCTCTGCAGCTGCCTAAGTCCGGAGGTTTCCTTTGCTGCTCCCGCAACCTGTCAGTTTTCAAAAGGTGGAGTCTGGCACCTCTGGCCATCTTCCATCGAGATTAGCGGTCCCAATTACCTTATTTTGGACTAGTGCAGTGGTGTTAATACCATGTGCAGAACCGTAACAGATACACATTTTTGGCCACCAGATGTTCCGGGTAATAAACTCCATGGTTTTATCCATTCCCATGGAGCCAGCAACCTTAGTGTCATGCTCGGAGATGATGACTTCCATTTTCAGCGATTCTAGGACCCAGAGGCGGTTCTTCTGGTACAGCAGATCGTCGAGCTTCTCATAGTCTTTCTTGAGCTCCTCCTTGTTGTACTGCTCCATATAGACCGTGTCTGATAGCCGTGCTTTCTTGAGACGTTGTGTGCAGTTATCGTTCCATCGAGGAGTTGAAGCCCTGGCATGCAGCTCTCAGCAATCGACTTGATGATACAAAGATAGGGTGTGATGAGAATAAGGCAACTGTGACGAACGGCAGTCTGATCTGCCTAAATGAGATAGCTGAAGGTAATAACTATCAGAGTCGTTCAGTGAAGCCAAAAGGTTCACAACAAGTATGTGCGTGGTACTGGTCTCAATGAACAATTGTGGTAACTGTGATCTGTTGACTACTGTCGAACTATCTGACAATCTGAGTTCTCCCGTAGTCCCTTTATACCTGCTCGCCCTCTGCGAGATATCTGTCTCCGGATGCTCTTGTCGAGCCCCATAGGTCTATCTACGGGGTGCCTGCGCGCAGTGGTTGAGGTGATCAGTTCTGATCACCTTGAGCAGCTGCGCGCCCTGTCTTGACTAGCTGCCTGATCAGTGAACCATCCTGGTAGGACTGATCAGCCTTCCCTGTCTGTGCATCCTGGGTCACGGTTACACTGCCCAGCCTTCTGTGGCTGGTCCCGCCCTGGCGACCTGGTTGGCCCGTGTTCCTCATAAGTTCGTGACAGCAACCAAGAATTGGGGGATGTCCTTTCTCCTTCTTCCTCTTTCTTTCTCCCTCTTCCTCCCTCTTCCTTTTTCTTTCTCCTTCTTCCTCACTCTTCCTCCCTTTTTTTCCCTCGCTCCTTCTTCCTCCTCCTTTCTTTACTTGCTCTTCCTCTAACTTGCTCATACAAGCCACCACTATGTTATGAAATACCAGAATGGAAGTGAAAAGATGGGCTAATGCAGGCAGATGAAGGAGATAGGTTAAGACAGGTCCATAAAGGAGGTCGATTGTGATCAGTTTGTCGTAATGGATCAGCAAACCGTGATCCAACAAGACAAGAGCGAGAGATTCCCTTGCCACGCTTTCATCTGCATATACATAACTATTAGGCCAAGGAGTACGAAGAACCAATTAGGAATGGTCTTCTGACAGAGTGCAATCTTGGTGTTGTCCATGTAAAAGATCTAGTCGCAGTATCAGGACAGTCTACTTTACTCATAATCTACCCAATTATATTTATCTTTTTAGCGCCGTATCCCCACTTACTGTCTTGCCTCCGTCCGAATAATATGGATATGGGTTCAGTTTCTTGACCCTACCATGTAACTAAAAGATCCGTTTTCTGTCCTTTCCGCTCCCATAGATAAGAACACTGAGGGGTAGCTTATCTATAGCAGTCATTTTTAATTGGGGTTTGGGTGACTTAGTAGAAAACGCTGCTCTCGTTTCGAGAACCGTTTTCCCATTGCCTTCGCCATCAAGTGCACTGTTCCACTTACGCCAAGCTCAGCTGAGTAGGCTAGGCATATACTACACAAGGTACTTACTTCTGCCATTTACTCCAACATCTACTCCATATACTTAGTACTTCTAACTGGGAGGTGTAGTTAGCTTTCATGAACATCAGAAGGTTCTCAAGATATAAATCGCGTCTTTACCTTCAGATTTTCAACTGAACTAAACTGTAAGGGTTCTACGAGGTATACACGCAGGTAGGCCTTAGTGAAAGTGATAATATCCGACAAAGAGGAAAAGGGAAGTCTGTGCCAATATGGCATGGAGCTTACAGCTAAATACACAAGAGAGGTGCGGATATCGAAGGTGCTAGAAACGCCAAGGTCGAAAATGTGGTTCGTGCGGCGCACCCCAGAAGTGCACCCAGTCGGAGGGCAGGCCTGGCTTACATAGAGTTCAAGCCAGGCAAACACCCTTAGGCGCCAGCCCCATGACATATACCTCGACCTCACCTATTCTGGCTCACGATAATCAAGTGGAGGAGTTTTGGCTGGTTGACCAACAACGCACAGACCAGTTCTTCACATGTCCGCAGATCGGAGTCGCAAGGATCCAAAAGTCGCGGACAGCACCTTGACCCCTGACGTCGTTGTTGCCAGATTCCAAACTCCAAGGTCTGGATCTCCCAGTTCAACAAATTTGAACCGCAACCAGCTTCGGCTTTTTCGACATCTCGCAAGGGGCACGACTGCTGTTCTTCAATTCCTACAGACACCGACGAATTTTACTTTACAAAATCGCTCGTTCGACGACAGTCAACGATCGCAAATCGCTAGTCCAGTTCTCGTCGCGATACCACCCGCGACTATCCTATCTACCACGAATCGCCGATATAGCTTTCACATACACATCCCGATAACACAGCGACATAGCTACGAGACAACCGTAACAATGGAAAAATTCTCTCAATTCCGCGATCGCGGTAAGGATCCTCTCCTCCCTCCCCCCTCTCCCCTCCCTCATCTCAACCTGTGCCAAGACTAACTCCGTCCCCCCTCAAACAGGCTCCGGCATCTCCCCCTTCATGCCCTCGCCCGCCCCCGACGCCTCCCTCCCCTCGCGCCTTTTCGGCCCTCTAATCTTTCTCCTCCGCCTCCCCTTCTTCATCCTCTACACAACCACCTACTTCCTGCTCCTCCCTCTCCTCCCCTCCCCGCTCCGCAAGCTCTTACTCTGGGGCATCTTCGCCCTGACAGGAACCTGGTGGTCCGATTTACAGTTAGACGGCGTCAAGCGCGGCTCGCTTTCCCAACAACCCCCTTCCCGAATCCCGCGCGCGGGTACGGTGATCGCCGCGAACTTCACTAGTCCTTTGGACGCGGTCTATCTGGCTGCGGTGTGGGATTGTGTGTTTGTGCAGAGTTTCCCCAACTCCCAGCAGGTCAGGAAACTGTCTCTTTGGCAGGCTGTTACCCTCGCGCTCAGCCCACGCCAGTTGACGTCTGCAGGAGACAACGAGAAATTGACGACCATCGCCCAACTACTCAAAGAATACCCCACCCGCGCCATCGCCGTCTTCCCGGAGTGCGCGACGACCAACGGAAAGGGTATCCTGCCACTTTCGCCATCGTTACTTACCGTTCCAAGCTCGGCGCAGATTTTCCCGCTGAGTCTGCGGTATACTCCCGTGGACGACACCACGCCTGTTCCCGGCGGTGTGAAGGTGTGGTGGGGGTTCTTGTGGAAGTTGTTGGCTAGGCCGACGCATTGTATTAGGATTCGCATTGGCGAGGGGGTGGTTAATACCGTGGGGGCTGCTAATGGTGTGTCGTCTTCGCATGGTGAAGCTTCGGGTGCTGACCTCCGGAGAAGAGGGGGAGAGAATGACGGAGATTTGACGGCGGAGGAGCAGAGGGTTTTGGATAAAGTCGCGGAAACGCTGGCGAGGTTGGGCAGGGCAAAGAGGGTCGGGTTGACGGTGGAGGATAAGAAGAATTTCGTGAAGGCTTGGGAGAAGAGGCGGAGGTAGATGTTGGGAAAAGGTGGATGGAGGGATGGATTTTATACGGAGTTTTGATAAGGAGGGTTGATGAGATTAATGAGGATGATGTGTTTAGAATCGGACTGAGCATTGCGGATAGGAGCTGTCATCTTTCATTTTATGAGTTGGAAATCCAGCAGTTTTTAACGAACATGACATTCAATAACGTTGCGGTACAATCCCATCACGCCAGTCTTGCTGGGTTCGATAGGCAGGAGGTGCTTTTGTGGAATTGAATCGAGTCTTGCCTGGTCCGGTATTCATTTTGATTCCTGGTGCAAGACACAGCTTCCCTTCATTGTACGGGTGGTACACTATTAACAAAGAGAAATGACTGAGATGGGATAGAAAAGAAAGAGAAAGCAAATCACTATAATTATAGTTGAAGGAACGAGAAAAAGGGGACAAAAAACATACAACACCAGGGATTCGCTGGTCGTCACCGACCCAACTACTAGTCTGGCCCTCACTGGCTTATCTATGGGAGAGCGGACGGGATCCCGAGCTTTCCAGTGGGTATGGTCGTATGTACTCGTTCTGGCTCCAGCTTTTGTTTATAAGCCAGATTTAAGCTAGATGGAGGGTGGTGCCAGATGCGTGAACGTGGAGTGCGATCGATGCTATTGTCAAGGTTTATGGTTTACTACCGGAAACATCAAAGACTTGGCGAATCGTCGCCAAATTTGACGCATCTTCTTGTCGATGAAGATTGTAGACCAATACAGGGCAGACATTGACTTAGAGTAGAAGTCAATACGGTGATGTTGTCTTCCAGTGCCTTGCAGTTGTCAAGTTCAACATGGAACATTGGACGGTCGGGGGAATGAAGACCGAAGGAAGAGCGGATGTCTTGGCGCTGCACAGAATGGTCTAGCGCAAGGTACAAAAAGGTACGTACCATCTCGGTGGTCGAAGGTGGTCTTTGCACACTGTGAGCCCCGCTCGTCTGGTTGCTCAAGATCGAACGATTGGACACAGCGCTGGAGAGAAACGGTTGCCGTGGTGAAGTAAACAAAGCGATGCAGGGCCAGGACCGGGCCCAACTCGCAAGTCCCACTGGACCACTTGTACGCCAATCGACGCTCTGGAGCCGGCACGCCGTCACTGAAAGCGCATGACCGAAGTGGAAGAGCAGCACAACGGCTTTCATTCACAACGGCGCCATCACTGTCTTCAACATCCGGGGCGTTGCTGCTCGGCTCGTGTGTGTTGGTGAACAACATCATCCCTCGCATGCGCACGCTCACCATGGAGAGCTCCGAGAACAGGGTACGTATGATTGAAACACTCTGTCTTGATTGTTTACCCCCCAGGGCCCTTATGGAGAAGCACTTGAACCTGCTGACGATATCCCTACCGCTTATCGAAAATTGTAGAACGCCCTTATTCCTCCTCCTCCAGCCTCAACCAAGTTGCGACTTCCAACCACCTACGCCGCCACGGCCACCGCGACTGCTCCCGCCGGCCTCAAAGAGATCTCCGACTCCCAGAGCAACGCGCGAGCGCAAATGTCGTCCATTCCCACAAAGCGCGCCGCAAACGACAGCGGTGGTAAGACATGCCCTACCGTCCGCCTGCTTCTTCTTGTTCCATCAGCCAAGTCAAACACCACTACACACATCATGGCTTTGTCTATGCCATTGTCAAAGCTCTCGATAGCTGACCAGCAATGTTCCTCAGTCGCGCCGCCTGATGCGAAACGAAAAACCCTCGCTGAGAGGGCTGGCGAGCCGATCCAGCCAAAGTCACAATTACCGGCGCCGACGCCCACCAGCGCCTTTCTCACGGGCAACATAACCGGCTCGTCAATCGTCCAGTTGGCTAATGTAGGTCTAAACCTCCGTCCATCGGCACGATACATCCCGAATCATGTTTGCTCTCCTCAAATTCAACCATCACGACAAGTCCGGTCACTTATCACAAATACGATTCCAATACCACTGCGTGACATACAGCCCCTATGCTTGTCGGGAGATGGTTACTAGAGCGCATTCTTATGGCCCAGGCCGGTTCTGACTGAGAGTTTACCTAGGCCCGAAATGCGAACAAGACGACGACAACAGCGCTGCCGCGCGCAAACTCGGCGACCGGTCATAGGCCAACCTATTCCTCGACAAACCCGTCCAGCTTCGCAAAGAGCTTAGGCCCTTCAAGCCGACCACCTGTGACAGGATTGCGACAACCCAGCTTCACCCAATCAACAAACCGAACACGATCCATTTCGAAGCCTCGACCAGCGACATCGATGAGCAGCCGTGAACCTTCGAGAGACGTTAGCGTGGCGCCTACCCAGCCAGCGCCTACCCAGCCACCCAATGGTACGGAATTTCCATCTTCTATACCCATCCCCGGAACCAAAATGAAGCCCAAGAAGACAAGACCGTCTCCCTCGCCTCGATCTTCAGCATCGGGTAAAGGGCAAGAGAAGGGAAGGACTATTTCGGGCCTGAGCAGACGCCTGCAGGACTTGTCGATCTGTGATGATGAGAAGGAAAACATCCCCAGCGGGAGTCAAGTGACGCCTCGGAAGACTTCGCAGCCCGCCTCAAAGGCGTCTTAGTCGGATGCCAAGGCGGTGCCTGCTAGGCCCAGACGAAAGACCGAAGGAGCCGAAACTGCACGACGCAAATCCTCTCTCCGACAGTCGATAGCGGCGTGCCCGGAGACCCCCAAAGCAAAGTCGAGACTGGAAGACCCCCGTGTGGCTATGGAGCGGTTCGACGTCATTCTCAACTCTGCCGTCGTCTCCGTTCAGAAAGAGGCCTCGACCCGAAAATCCGTCTCACCTATCAAGCTTTCTTTTCTCACCAAGGACTCTAATAACACTGCATTCACAGGCATAGACGTCGACGAGCGCCTCAATGAGGTTGATGCTGAGTGGAAGGTGATGAAGGAGGCTTTCAACATCTCTTTGCAAGACAAGAAGGCCATGGAAACAGCCGTTCAGATGGCAAAGAGTCAAGGTACGTGGCAACGAGTGTATTAACTTGATAGGACCGGACTAACATCCTACTAGTGGACACGCTTGAACTGGAGCGGCAAAAACTGAACGAGAGAAACGAACTGCTGCAGAAGGAGATGGATGCCTTGCGACAGCAATTCCAACAACTAACCCTCACATTCGAAAGACAGAAGATGGACCATGAATATCAGCTTCAGAACAAGTCAAGAGAGCACGAAAATGAAGTTCAAGAACTCGAAAGAAAGCTGAAAGACGAAAGCGACCGACTGCAAAGAATCAACCGCGAGGAGAAGGAGGCCTTCGAGAGGCAATGCCGGGCGGATCTGGAGGGTGAAAAGGCAAAGACGGCAAAGGAAGTCCAAGAACTACGACTGAAGCTTGGGGCGGAACAGCAAGACATCAACAAAACACTCATTGAACGAGAGCGAGAACTACGACAACTACAGTCTCAATTGGACGATCTGCGGTCAGAGCTCAGTCAGGAGCAGAGGAGCAAAAGGGCGCTGCAGGAACAGATCAGTGAAATGGCGACGACCAACGGGAAACTCGAAGCTCGGAACCAAGGACTCAGGGCGCAAATTGATTTCCTGGAATCCGATAGCAAGCAACAATCGGATTCGTTTGCGCAGATGGAGGCACGGCTCCGAGAGGCCCTGGAAATTGCGGAGAACGCCAAACAGAAGCTCATCAAGGAGGAGACCGAGAGGCGGATATTGTTCAACAAGTATCAGGAACTGAAAGGCAACATCCGGGTCATGTGCAGAGTCCGTCCTGCACTCACCAAAACCGAAGGCAACGAGGCCAAGATCATGTTCCCCGATGCGAAAACATCGTCCGCACAGATCGAAGTAACCGGGCTGGAGGAAAAGAGCAGCTTTGGCAACATCAACCGCAAGGTGCTACCCTTCGAGTTCGACCGCGTCTTTGCCCCGTCAGTACACAACGAGGAAATCTTCGACGAGATCTCCCAGCTGGTGCAGAGTGCGTTGGATGGTTACAACGTGTGTATCTTCTGCTATGGTCAAACCGGTTCCGGAAAGACGTACACCATGTCTTCTCCAGATGGCATGATCCCACGAGCAACCCACATGATATACGATACCATCACGAAACTTAGGGAGAAGTCGTGGGCGTATACCATGGAAGGAAGTTTCGTCGAGGTATACAACGAAGAGCTGCACGACCTGCTCGACGGCAACAATAACAGCAAGAAGAAACTCGAGATCCGTCATGACGATGTTCGCAAGCAGACAACGGTGCTCAACTGCAAGACCGTCGCCCTCGACTCGGCCGACAAGGTGGAGATGATGCTCAAGCAGGCGCAAAATAATCGCAGCGTGGCGGCCACCAAGGCCAACGAACGATCTTCGCGCTCCCACTCTGTCTTCATCCTCAAGCTTGTGGGCGAGAACTCGGTCACGAACGAGCGGTGCGAAGGTACCCTGAACCTGGTCGATCTGGCTGGTTCCGAGCGGCTGAAGCACTCGCAGGCCGAAGGGGAGAGAATGAAGGAGACGCAGAACATCAACAAGAGCTTGGCATGCTTGGGGGATGTTATCGAGGCTTTGGGCAGAGGGTCGTCACACATTCCGTACAGGAATTCTAAGTTAACGCATCTGCTGCAGTATTCGCTGGGAGGTAACTCGAAGACGTTGATGTTCGTGATGGTGAGCCCGTTGGAGGCTCACTTGAAGGAGACGATTACCAGCTTGAGGTTTGCTACTAAGGTGAGTCATTGGTTCATGGGGATGTATGCAACACAGAGATGCTAACGTGGTGTCATTACAGGTACATAATACCCATATCGGAACAGCAAAGTCTACGAAAAAGACTATCAAGGATCGGTCGGATCGTTCGAGCGATGCTTGAGTCGATGGTCCCGATCTTGTCTTTAGCGGCTGTAACTTTTTTTCTTCAGATTTCTGTACATCTTTTATCCTTTACAGAGAACATTCTTCTCTTCACGTGTGTATCTTTTGAGTCGGTCATTTATCCGGGGCCTGCTGTCAACAGAAGGCTTGCCTCGGCTGGAGAAACGGGAGTGACTTATTGGTGGATGGATGGATGGATGGATGGATGGATGGATGGATGGATGGATGGACGGCCGGGACTTGTTCTTACTATATGATACCAATGAATCGTTTGTTGCACCCTAGGTCTACCTACTCAACAATCCTGACCTAATTGGTGGTGGCTATGTTCAAAACGCCAGCATCGGAACTCACTCCGCGGAGGTGTAGAAAGCACAATGCCAACGAGCGACAGATGTGCCTAGGTAAGTCAGTTCACCACGAGTGCCACCAAAAAGCATATGTAGTACCGCAACCGATATCTTGAAGTAGGTTCTTGCCATTGAGCTGCAAGCCTTCGGAGCTCCAACCGAGAGACAAGCTGAGCTTTCGTTCATTTCGCCAGGAATTACGTACCGGGCTTGTTGATAGAACAATGACTGACGCGGCTCGTAGACGGAAGCCCGATCGATGGCGCCGGTCCGGCGTTCCACAAGGGGCTAGACTTCCGGACGCCGAATGCTGAGTGTGACGGCAGTTGCTGGTCTTGAAGCGGCTCGCCGCCGTTGTAACCACAGGCTTCATCCATCAATAAATAGTCCTGACAAAAGTTGTTGTCGGTGGTCAAGTTACCGCGTCAGCGCTCTAAGTTCAAAGGATTTAGTAGGATTCAGTAGGTGTGAGATGCACTACCGCCTGCCTGAAATGGAATGATGGGATTCTGTAATAGTCATCGACATGCGTTTACATGACGAATCTGAAATGGGTTTCCAGAGGCCATGACTCTTCAGTTGTCTTCCTTCTCCCAGTATCGCGCCTCAGGAGAGGAACAAATTTTCAGATCATCTTCCTCAAGCCTCGTGTTCCTTCCAGCTTGTGGTAACAGAAACAATGCCAATCTTCGCTAAAACCATACACATTGTTCTCACTATCACATGCTGTAAAACAAAATTTCCATAGTAGCTTCACCTACCATCTCGAAATCACCGCACCGCAAGCTAAAGCCACGGAAAGCCACCCTTTCATCGTACAACAAAGGGAGGCTTCAACCGAATCCTCGGTTCAGGTTCAAACCTGGAACTTTCACAATCACGGTGTGCAGGTGGCTGGCTTAAGCTTTTTGTTAGCTTACATATGCGATTCCCTTCAGGTACTTTTGGCTTCTGTCTTCAAGGGATGGGATAGGAACTTCTCAAGTTTGAACCTTGGCTCGCTTGGGTGGCTGAAACCACCACCACCACCTTCCATCACATAGGAAGCTTACGACAGCTATAAAAACACCAAAAAAAATCTCCGATAGCCTAGACCCGGCTATAGTTTAGCATTGTTCTTCGTCACCTATACCAAACAAACAATACTAAACTTTACACAGCCCACTATAGCTGTACTTCGTACTGCACCAGGGTAACATAGCCGACCCGACCCACCTTTTTGGGTTTTGGGATGCATATTCCCTACAACTTCACGACTACAAGAAAAGAAAGTGGCAGGGATCAGGGCCCTAATTTCAGACTGGATCGTGAATGACTCTTACTTGGTTCCTTTTTTTAAGGGGTGGAAAACGGTACCTAAGCTACGAAGATGGAGGTTTGCATCGGAGATGGATGAGGAGCATGAGAGAGAAAAGGAAGATGAAGACGGCGTTGCTGACTCACTCAAGCCATGTCAACGACACTCCAAGTCGTCAATTTTCCAGATATAAAAGGAGTAAATAAGTGGGTTTCCCAACTCAAGAGGTGGTTTCCTTTTCTTTTTCTTTTTCTCTACTAGAGGTAGCAAGCTTCGTCAGTCCGAGCCATTACTGACGAGTCCGACTTACGAATCTGACAATTGTCACCTTCCTAGTTGAGCAACGGTTGGAAAGTCAATGTCAGACGGGATACCACACAACGTGAGTATCATACGTACCTCTACTATATTGTGGTCTTGACTCTTTCGACGATCATCAAACGTATAAACACCTGTTTTGTCACATTTTCTTCGGGTTGTTAATATATTTCGGCGCCTTGACGTTGACCAATTCCTAGTATCAAGTTCAAGTTCAAGTCAAGCCTCAAGTCGAACCTCAACCTCAACCTCAACCTCACTCCCACCATCGCCAACATGTCCACCCCCGAGCCCTACGCCCCTACCCTCCTCAACGCCTGGCGTTCTCCCCGCCTCATCTACCGTGCAATCGAAGACAATCCCATGGACAGACAAACCCTCTGGTCCTTCGCCGACAACGATCCCGTCTCCATCGCCATGGGTTCCCTGCGCCCTTTATCCCCGCAACCCAGCGCAGCCGTGCAGCGTTTCTACGAGCGTTTACACCTTCTTCACATACGCGTCTTCGTCTGTCTGCCTCCAACGGAGGAAGAGATTGCGCAATGGGAGGCTTTGATCCAAGAAAAGGGGGAGAAGATCGGTTTGACTGCTACACTTGATGTTGAGAAACTCAAGGGGGAATATCCGAGGCCCGAGCCGAAGCCGATTGGAGTATTGACACTCATGGCGCCTGGTGAGGAAGGGTTGCATCATCGGAATGCGATGATTGGGATTGGGATTACCACCGGGTATAGAGGGAAGGGGTATGGAGGGGAGGCGATTGATTGGGTGCTGGATTGGGGGTTTGTGAGGATGGGATTGCATAGGATTTGGTTGGCGGCTTTTGCGTACAATGAGCGGGCGGTTAACCTGTATAAGAAGCTGGGGTTTGTGGAGGAGGGCAGGGAGAGGGAAGCGGTGTTGTATGAGAGGAGGTGGTGGGATATTGTTAGGTTGGGGATGTTGGAGGGGGAGTGGGAGGCGCTGAGGAAGAGGCAGGCTGAGGAAGCTGGAAAGGAGGGGGGGGGGGAAAATGAGGAGTAAGGGGCAAGAGAGTGAGGGAGTCTGAGAAGGGCGAAAACGGACATTCTAATGGGGTATATGTGACACGATAATGGGACATAATGAGTGCGTTAGTTTTTTTGGTAAGCTTTTTTGAATTTGACTTTTGTTACCTGACAAAAGCTCCCTTGGCAAGATGTGCCTTATGAATGTCGTGAGACATGTTCATAGACTAATGAAACCCCTGATATAAGCCGAAAACGCCGGTTTCCTGTTCCCTTATAAGCCCAACATGTAGAAGTCGTATCCGGACCGAACGATATGGCATTGCGCCACCGATTCAAACCCACAGGAATCTTGACCCAAAGCCCTGGTATCTCCTCACAACAAGCCAAAATGCCAGTAAAATCCAGTGACCAAAACAAGGACAAGGTCAGATGCAGATGACGAGCCAAATTCCACCTAGCAAACGTAGAGAAGATGGCATCCGCAGCGCGCCTGCAAAGAAAGACAATCGGTCGGCAACAAAGGGTTTATCTCGTACCCGTATTTACCACTTTTGCGACGCCCAAAGATGTTTCGCTTGGCGGACCGATTTGCTCTACTCGTCGTCGTCCTCATCCTCGGCACCTTCCTCTTCGTCGCTGGTAACGTCAATGTTGGACTTGCGCGGCTTCTTCTCCTTCTTGTTGTTCTCCTTCTTGGACTCCAGCGCCTTGACCTTGGGAGACTCGACGGGGGCGTCGGTCTGCTCGGTTACCTCGGCAAACTCTGGGTCCTCAATGGCGTGACCTTGCTTGCGAAGGTCGGCATTGAGTTGGGGGATGACCTTGAGGAGGGCCTGGTATTGAGCGAGTGAGAGGGAGATGCCCTGGCGGTGGGGTTAGTCCACTGGTGAGCGTGAGAGATGGGTGAGAGGAGTAGCTCACCTTCTTGCCTGGCATCAGCTTGCCATCGGCATTGTAGTACTCTCTGATATTAATCAAGGTGGTATTCCTGAACACCGAAGAACTGATTCGACGGTTGCTTCCAAGCTATCGAATGTGTCAGTTTGAGCTCATTTACCACACCAAAGTGATTTTGTTGGTGGACAAACCTCCCAGAAAGTGTTGCCATCCTGGTCGGATCCCTTGGTCAGCTCCTGAGGCTGAGCCTTTCCGGTGTTACCCTTGGACTTCTTAGCGTACTGGGGCTCAGCATCGCTGGTGTCCTCAGCCTGTCTTCTTTTGGGAGGCATGCTGGCGGTTGAGAAGGTGGGATCTTGTAGATGAGTTGCTGGAGTTATTGGAATGAGAGAAAGAGCGGCGCACTGGATCAGATGCCGCGGGAGATTTGGCGGAATTTGAAGTGAGAGATTTGTGAGAATGAAACGAGCGACCGGCAACTGAGTCTGGGAAGGCGCGAGAAGAAGAAACAACGCGACACCAAACGCAGAGGGCAGTGACGTCGTCGATGGTGCCTCCCTTAATATCGAACGCGACCACACGTGAACTGAAGCTTCGTGGAGGGGTCGCTGTTGTAATTGTTAGTGCAAGTTAGCGAGCGTCGATGTCAACAGTCTTGGCGCTTGGCAGCCAGCCCTGTAAATGTGCACTGTACAGAATCTGGACGCCAAAAGGGGGCCGGCAGGGGGTCTGCATTTTCTGGGCAGCTGTCAAGGAGACAAGCTCCAATCAATGGGAGCTCCAATTGGGAAAGTTCATGGTATTGGTTGGCCTGAAGAAGAAGAGGAATAATTCCAAGGGTGCCAATCCTTCAGCTAAATACCCCAAGAACGAAGACTTTTGGGGGGGGGGGGGGGGGGGGGGGGACAATTTCAAGTGGAGACAAGCCCGTTGAACCCGGGGCAGATCCCCCTGAAAATGTTACCACTGCGGTGCCTGGAACCACAGAGACGAACGATTGTTGAGGAATTGGAAGGCCGGGGGAACAGAACAGGGACTTTGCTCGCACCAGACTTCTCGAAACACAACATGATTGACATCTCATTTCCCACTTGTTCCTATTTCTGATTCTTTGTTACAACGGACCTTACCCCGACTTTGACCACGATCTGTCCCCCCGGGCCCCGGCGCGACCTGTCCTTTTTGCTTCCGTCCCTATAAGACATAAGACGAACGACTACCTCTACCAGCTAGCTCCACGACTTTCATCCACTGTTCCCGTCGCCCGTCTCCCCCGCCTTTGCGACCGTATTCATGAAACGATTGACGACACCGACTACTCCATGAATGATCCATATTCCCCAGACTTCTTCTGCCCTACCGACCAACCGACCCTAGCGTACTATAACAACCGATATTAATGACCGACAAAGATGCGCCCACTCCGGGCGCCATACCCGATGATGTTATGAGCTCCCCCACGACTAAAGACCCCGTTGCCGCCGATCCCGTCCCGCAAGCGAAAGAAGACCACGACTACTTCAATGACGAGGCGAAAGGCGGTGGAGGGTTCTCTTCGGCCGCCTCGGATATAACATCTACAACCACCAACAAGGAGGAGGACCTGGCAACACAAGCTTTCCGCTTTCTGGCTACCGCAACCCCCGGAACACTCGGCGGAGTTGCTGTCGGTCTCGGCGCCGTTACATACTTCGTACTAGGTCCTCTCGGACTTGTGTTGATAGGGGCATTCGGTGGTGTCGTCGGTTACATACAATGGGAGCAGCGCAATGCCGAAGTAGCCCGGGCCCTCAAGGGAGAAAAGGGCGTTGACCTTATCGCGAGGTTATTGGAGACCAAGACCAAGGCCGAGGTCACCCAGAGTGAACAAGACGTCGACAAGCAAGAAGCCGCATTAGCCCTTCGCCTCGAAGATTTCCAGCCAGAAACACGTGAAGCCATCAACGAGCTAATCGACGCTGTCATCAGCGGATATGTCAAGTGGTGGTACTCTCCGCTGGTACCCTCGGACAAGTTCTTCCCTCTGGCCTGCAAGAGGACCCTGACTTCCTTCATTCTCGCCATTTCCAACCACCTCAAGAGGAAACGACCAGCGGACGCCTTTCTGGATTTCTTGACAAATTCGTCGTCCATTGTCATTGTCTTCCTCTCCGAGCTCACCAATGCCTTTGCCGAGTTTCCCGCGGACGTCAAAGTTTCGGCCGCCGATGCCCTTTACACCTACCTTGCGGCCAACCCCGACTCGAACCTTGCGCAATTACTCAACAAGAGACAGCAGGCCGGCAAGTTTAGGATGGTTGCTGAGGACCTGCTGGCCTTCTTGGACAAGCCCACCTACGAGTGTGATCCTGCCAGAGTGTTCCTGAGGGAAATCCTTGCTGGAGTCGTCCTTGAAATGACGCTTCAGAACTGCTGCAAGCCTGAATGGATCAACTCATGGATTGTCTATTTGCTTGAGGCGGGCGAACCGGACTTCAGCCAAGCTATCGACGAGGGCATGCAGACTGGTCCTGCTGCAGCTGATGCGACTTTTGCCGATTTCGATGGAAACGTGGGCAACATTGGTCTCACCAGAGGAAATAGGAACTCGTTCGAGACGGAGAAGGTGCGCCGGAAGGAGTCGATTGCCTCCCACAAGAAGAAGCTCAGTAAAGCCGATGAAGAGGTGGAGCTCATGGAAGATATGAAGAAGCTCAATGAAATGATTGCCGAACAAGAGTCGAAACGCGACAAGGAGGCCAAGGATATCATGGCCAAATCAGGGTCGGTGCCATTGCAGCAAACAGTCGTGGCGGAAGAGCCGGATCAGTTTGCCGATGCTTTCAAGCGCAGCTCTGAGGAACACCCACATGCGGTACAACCGATCGCGGCCCGTACCGAGCCCGAGTCAAAGGGTTCAACGTCAAGCAATGGTTCTAGCGGAACTTCCAATACGATCAAGACACCTCCAACGCCTCTTTCTGGGAAGAGCTCGCCGACGCCGGAGCAGGCACCATCTCGGCCTGATGGGCCCTCTCGGTTTACCAGTTTTGACCAAATCGTCCCTCCTGCGCGGGCAGAAACCCCGGTCGATGAGCAAAGGCCTAAGCCACCGCCTTTGACATTGCACAACGCTAATATCACTATTCTGGACGAGCCCGGTGACCGAAACCTTGGCTCAAAGCCTGGATGGGATTATCTCGTACAGATCGAACCCGCCACCTCGATCTACCCAGGTTGGATGATTGTGCGAAAATATCCCGACTTTGAGCGTCTCCACGAGGTTCTGCGCCGTATTGCTGCTATCTCTGGAGCCACCGAGTTTAACACCAAGCACAAGGCATTGCCACAGTGGAAGGGCGCTACCAGAACCTCTCTTCGGGAAGAGCTCGAACGCTATGTAAAAGACGCCTGTTCTTATAAGCCACTGGCGGAGAGCGAGGGCATGAAGAAATTCCTAGAAAGGGATACAGCTAACATGCCCGTCCGGCCAAAGTCGGGATTCGAGGCCTTTGAGAAGATTGGAAAGGGCGTCTTTGACGTTATGACCAGTGCTCCTCTCGAAGGTTCCAAGGCCCTGGTGGACGGGTTTACCGGTGTTCTAGGGACTATCGGTCTCGGACACAAGAAGAACGCGGCCTCATCTGCAAGTGGGAATTCCACGTCTGGGGCACCGCAGTCTGCTCTTACCGACGTGACAGCGGCTAGTCGTCTCTCCATGTCAACAATCCCTAGACCAGACAGTAGTGCATCGCTGAACCGTATTCGTGAAAGCATTGACAGCCAAAGATCATCCATCATCTCTACACAGCCCAGCAAGGTCGACCCTATGGATCGTCGAACTAGCACTGACTACCGCACCGAGGTAGAGTCCGCACGCTACGGAAGGACGTCTGCGCGTGACAGCCGCGATCAAAGCCGTGCCTCTAGTCGCGCGCCACCCTCCCTCCGTTCTCCTTCATCACTCAGTCTCACACTTGAATCTCTCAGACTGCCCCCTCCGCCCGACATGATGCCAGACAACTACCAAAATTCTCCTGTTAGTCCCGCACCAAGCTCTCGCATCCACGACTACCCGCCCCATCACGCCCGCTCTCTCACAATGCCCACTCTTTCTGCCTCTCACTCGAGAAGCCAAAGCCGTAGCCCCGGACCCGGCGCTGCCCCTCTCCAGGGCTTTAAGTCATATCCCAAACTCTCGGAGGAAGAGACCCGTGTGGCAGTGGAACTTCTCTTCGCAGTCATCAACGAGCTCTACACCCTCTCTTCGGCTTGGAACTTCCGCCGCACGCTTCTCGCGGCCGCCAAGTCGTTCCTCCTTCGGCCGGGTAACCCCTCGCTCTCCTCGATCCAGTCACTCATCCAGTCGTCCGTCTTGGACGCGAACACCTCGGACGATGGTCTTGCAGCGCACTTGCGCAAGCTGAGGGAGAACGCACTCCCCACCGAAGAGGAGCGGGCGAACTGGCCCGGTGAGATGAGCGATGAGGAGAAGGAGAAGTTGAGAGTCAAGGCGAGAAAGTTGTTGATTGAGAGTGGAGTTCCCGCTGCTTTGTCGGGAGTGATGGGTCAATCGGCTACTGGGGAAGCTTTGGGACGGTTGTTTGATTGTCTGCAGATTGAGGAGGTGGCGAGGGGCCTGATGTTTGGAGTGTTGTTGCAGGCCGTGAGGACGGTTACACATTGAGTGCGGTGATCTGACGAAGTGAAAATGAAAGATGTTGATGAAATCTGAATGATATATATAATAGATGGGATACCTAGGGTAAACGGACGGGCGGGATGGCTTAGATGTATGGACAACACAACATGGGAAACGACCAAGGGGGAAAGGCTCAAGAAAAAGAACGCTGCCGGTCTCTTCCTCGATGCGATGGGGGTCTTCCTACCCAAACCGCCAAATCTTTTTTGGGTACGGGTTGACGACGACAAGTATTGATATTGTAATGGGGCCTGCCCTTGTCTTGGTTGATGTACAGTAGTATTAACTATTATTAATGACGAGAAGAACCGTGAACCAAGAGGGACAAGTCGTCCTCTCAAGCTGTCCTCAAATAGGTATAGTTGCGCCTACTCCCCTGCCACCTTGGCTGCTGCGCCATGGGTCGTTACTCCGTTCGCGATCATATTTTAACCTTTGTGTCGCAACCGCTTCATGAGCGGTTGGATTCTCGTCGTTATCGGTTCCTCCTGACTTCTCAAAGAAAGGACATCACCAGTTAACCACCGGGAAAATAGATTTAACAACATGGAAGGCGACGCAATCATCATGGTGCCGCTACTCCAGCAGCAAGCCGCTCAAGAAGAAGAGCAGACCACCACTACCAGCACCTCCACCAAGAAACCAGAACTACAACCAACAGTAACGCACCTCAACTCCAATGGAGACCTCTACGCCAACCTTCCGCTTCTACCACACTTACTGAGTTTAGTTTTGGCGATGAATGTTGGGAACATTTTTTTCCGCTGCGAATTACCATACAAAACGGCGGATCTTTCAGGTCAGCTGCCATTCAGCTGCCACTGGTGGAGTAAGTGGTGCATCAAGTTAAAAAGGGTGCATAAGGATATACACTACGGTGCGGTGAGTCAAGCTATTAACTTATATGCGTAGATCGAATACGAGTGCGACAGCCGAAACTAGGAGAGTTGCGAGTGTATTACATTGCCATGCAACTTCTCGGACCCTGAGTCGCGCGCGATCTTACCTTTGTGATCACCAAGTATTTGTCGTGGCGGAGAGAAAGAGCGAGAACGGATGTAAGCAGTTTCGACGCCGTGCTTGGCCGCGGGTGGATCGGGTGGGCGTGGACGTTCCAGGAGATTATCATGGCCAGCAATCCGGTGATCATGTGCTGCACCAATTCGCCAACGTGGGACGAGCTGGTTTCGACGATATACACCCATCGGGATTACGAGAATACCGGGCCGAACTGTGAGACTCCGGTCGCTGTCATGGGACACTGGCTTTCCATTGTCGAGCTGTGGCTTAGTCTTCCTCGCCATCACCACGCTCATAACCTGAAGAAGAAGACATCGAAAGAAAGCTGTTTGAGAAAGACAACAACAATAACAAGACCTTGCCCCTTCGTTCCGTGAATACCTCGAACACCTCCGGAAATCAACAAACTACACCCCAATACATACATTCGCCCACGTTAATATCACATGCCATTAACACTTCGGTATTCCATCGGATGTAATTGCCCATAACCACCACCACCCATACGCATGGCTCCCATATCCGAGCAACAAAATGGCCACAACAGAGGAACGCCAATTCGGCTATGAGTCGGTGTCTGTCCTTATAACAGCATTATTCGTTTTCTTCCGGGTCCTGTTGACTTTCGTTCTCACAGGTTTCATCCTCGCTCTTCTGGTACGCCGTCTCGTAAGTCTCGTCATCGGCGGCATCGTTATCTCTTTGGCGTGTCTCCTGCATGGCAATGTGTTGGGCAATGGCCATTAGGACAATTGCCTGTTCGTCAATTTCACTGTCCGCATTCGGAGAGTGCCATTTGTCATCAAGACGATGACCTGCTTCCTCAGCCATCGCAACCAACATGGCCTTGTGCAGGTACCTGACTTTGATGGCCCACATCCTCTTGCCGATTTGGTCCTTGAGAACCGCCGACGGGTCGCGCCTATTCTTATGCGCCCAGGCCTTCTTCAAGATTGCGCAGACGTAAACAAAATACAGGTATCTTGCTCTCGGGCGATGGGTAGACGTAGGACGGAAAAGAAGTTTTTTTCCGTCCAACTCCTCGACAAGCATGAAGTCGGCTGCGTCCTTGCCCTCGACAAAGTTCTTCTCCAGGACATCCCTTGCATTGCGGTCGATGATTTTCCAGCGGTACTCCCGTTGGATGCTCGCTTCCCAAACACTCCAAGCGTCCTCCCCCGCATCATCCGGAACATCTGGCACGATAGCAATCACCCCTAGATCAAGGGCTATCTCAACCTGATTTGGAAGCAAAATTCCATTATGCGCCGAAAAAACTTCAGCCACAGCCTCTTCACCAAAAAGCTGAGCCATAAGCTCTTTGCCTAGACGCACCGGGACAATGTGTGCCGCAACCATATGACATCTCATCCTCTGTTCTCCTGTGGCGGGACAATAAACGAAGTCGATTATTTTCGGCTTTCCAGGGCGAGGTATACCGGCGTGGTACGCGTCGATCAGCGCTTTCTTGAATCGGTCTTGTTGCGATCTTGCCCTCCGTCCCTCCCCAGCTTTATCGACATTGAGGCCGAGAGACGAGGTGTTGAACAGGGCAACAAAGCATCAATGGAGGTTTCCACTCTTTTTGATCTTGGTTTCCTGTTTCTTGTACAGGTCTTTTTGTACCGTCGCCGCTCTCATTTTCGCCAAAATTGTGGAGGCGTCCACCGTCTGCCTCCAGGCTTTCTTCTCTTCTCGCCCCGGTCTCAAGGCCATCTGATACCGCTTTTCAAAATTAGCGGCGTTAAACTCGGCATCGAAAACGTCTAGGGCCAAGCCCCAGAACTCCTCATCGAATGAGGTTCTCAAGCGGATTCTTTTTTGCGCCATCTGGACACTTTCGCGTGCTTTTTCCAGCTCCTTAAAAGCCTCGTCTGCCTTTTCTTCCTCCGAATGGGTGAGAGGGCGCTTGCTCGACGAGCGGGGAGGAACTTCCG
Organism: Sordaria macrospora; assembly: GCF_033870435.1. Lineage (NCBI taxonomy): Eukaryota > Fungi > Ascomycota > Sordariomycetes > Sordariales > Sordariaceae > Sordaria > Sordaria macrospora. Next base: position 3,385,821 of record NC_089372.1, on the reverse strand, counting down.
GCTGCTGGTTGGAGGACGGACTGGGGCATTCGGGTGCCTGCTCGTTCGATGAAATCTTGGGGGCCGACTATGATTTGATGGCTAGCTTCACTCATCTTTTGTGGATGGGGTATGTAGCCATCCTAGTAAGCGCCTACATGAAGCGCGTCGATATCGAATCTGAACTGAATACACAAAGTCACCGTCTCGCTGGATAGATACCTAGTCAAGGTCCACGACAGAAACAAGAAAACTCCGTTGCGAGAGCAAAGCCACGAAGAGCGAGAAAGGGCGAGAAAGATTGAAAACGAGCGAAAAAGGGCGAGAAATATCGAAGTCGGGCGAAGAACAGCAAGCAAGAGACGGGAAGAGTCTGACGAGTGAGAAACCAAAGGGGAAAAGGAGGAGATCTGGTGGAGGAGAAGGAGAGAATATATACCCACCAGCACCGCGTACGAGATCAAACACACTTCCAATGCTGATTGGTAAGGCACCATGTACCTCCATGGAGCAAGAAGGTGCCCTCATATTACTTGGTAGGAGTAAGCGAATTCATGGGAGCCGGTACCGCATGGATTTTAGCTTCAAGGTCAAAGTCAAGAGACTGAGACGGGCAAGGACAAAGAAAAGCTCAAATCCTGAAGCAGGAGAACGAGAGACTAACCTGGCTCAGAGCGGACATGGAAGGTATGGGCTTGATTTACACATGTTTCCTGTGCAATTGTCTGCTATATACCTTGGCTACTCAGGAAGGCGGCAGTTTTGCAGCTCTGTGCCTTACCCTCCCCCCCGTCTTTGCTTACCTACCTAGTACTGTAGAAACTGGAGTTGTTCGCAATTGACAATCTCCTCTTTGAACGCTGAGTAGGGGGCGGAAATTTGGCAGCTGTATGCTCGGTCTGCTAGCATATGCGTCTTCCAGTTAGTGGAACCAAAGGCCATTGCCTTCAACGTTACCTACCGTAACTTACACACATTCGAATGCACAGCGGCCGACCTGATCCTGCCAGCTACCTGCACAGATCTGCTCCCCGTCGGGTGCCTAGAAAGGGAAAATTAATTGCGAACGACTCGAGTTTCTACGGTAGGTACCTGTGAATAGACATGTTGTGTCGGATGCCTTATGTGCACGTGTTATGGAAGACATACAACGAACGCTACCTCTCCGTGTTATCTTTGGTTCTCAGCCCTTAAAATGCTATTCTCTAGGTAGGAATCACTCATCTCTTGAGACCTCACCCTCAAACGATGACCGGGTCGTACAGCAGAAGGGACCTACCTGAGAGTCCAGGTCCGACCCTTAGAATTGTGATTGACTCGTCTCTGAAAGTTAGCATACGACGGTAGTCGGTGCAGTAACGAGCGAGTCACAACGGTCATCACGTCTGGCAAGTCCAGACTGACCCGTCCCAAATCTCTGCGGAAACCTTACCGAATAATCTCGGGAGATCCGGCTTTGTAAAATACCCTTTGAACGCTGGGCAGGGCATACACAAAGCCCAGTCAGCCAGCATACACCAACATATGTGCCCGATCAAACAATTAGTAATGCCACACAGTGGTGATGGCCGGCATGCGGTGTTGGGGTTGACATGTGCTTGTTCCACTCGCTTCTCATATCCCGATTATCCTGTTTCTTCCCGCTCATTCAGGGTCGTCGTCGTCGTTATGCCCCCGCTCGAGCACACAGTCAACGAGGCTCAATTGAACAGTCCCCAGCTCAAAAATACAGCCCTCCAGTTTAACTCACATACATTCGCATGTACAACTACCGGACATGCCTTATACTTGCCCTATCCTGCCCAGCGCTCAGAGAGGAGATTTACAAAAACGGATCCCCCAAGATTATTCGGTAGACTTATGGCACACAATCGAGGGCTAAGGCTTGGAACCCTGAAATCAATACCCCGAGTCTTTGCGGTACGTAAGATGATAATTTCGAGCGCCGTATCTCGTACCGCGTAGATTCGAGCTATCGGATTTCAAGAAACCTAGGAACCTCTTTCTAAATCTTGAACTAGCTGCCTTAGGGTCGGGCTTAAGATGAGAATTCCCAAGGTTGTTAAAACCTGTCATGGGGCTACCGCCCGGGCACTATAGCTCTGGTCGTGGACCAGAGCTGGCATGTACGCTCGTATCCCTCCGCCCCTCCTAAGGTACCTTTTCTTTCCTCTTTCAACACAAGCTTGAAGCTTCTGTCACAATCATATCCAAACGTGCCTTACCTACACGATACAACCGCTCAGAAAGTATTCGCAAGAACCAAAACTGCATAACGAGTGAGAGCACTCCAACCATCCAGTCAGGAACTTTCGAAGCTACCTCTACTCTTCATCCGCAACATCATTTGAAGTCCCTGGGAGCATTGGGAGAAGTAAGTGTCTTACTAACCTGGCACCTTTCAGTACCCAGCAATCAAGCTAACAAATGTTTTCGGCATTGGACCACAAATCCTACCACATCGCTACCCGCATTATATCAACTACTTTTGCGGCTCAGTCGACAATACCGTAGCGATGTCGACTTCGGTGCACTCCGGAAACACTACACGCCTTCCCTGCGATCAGTCTGCCCTACATACCTCCAAGCATTTGCTTACCGACTCCGAGTTGGCATTAATGCGAGTAAGCGAAGCAAGGCGCAAGATGCATCAAATGAGCATCCACAATCGCAGGGCATGGGGGACAGCGGTCGAATTTGCAAACAGCAAGATCAAGGCAGCAGAGGCCGAGACCAAGTACTTTCGATATCTGGCCGAGACGAACCAGGCCGAGGATGCCGATGTGATGGAGGAAGTAAGGGATGCTTCCCTATTGGTTGAGAAGGCAAACGCCACTATGCTCGAGAAGCGTCTTTACCAGAGACAAGTCAACAAGATCACACGCGGAGAAGCTGTCTCAACATCACTTGCCTAGTTAAGCGCGTGTCATCTCGGAATGGGCAGAGTCACCCAAGTCGAACACTCCCAATTCAGAAGGTCTCTCCTCAAGGCATATGACGCGGGGATTAGCAGGCCAGGCCTGCCGGAAATAATCGATCTCGTCTTCGATTGTGCAACCGGCAGCTATCAAGTGGCGTTCTCCATGGTTGCAACATACCTCGTACCCCCTTCAGTTTGGCCCTGAAATGATGGCCGCTCTTTTTGGACAGGAGGCCCGGTCAGACCTACTCTCTGCACGCAACTGCCTCATCCTACTACACGAAGCAGAGCGTGCCCTCATCTATGGGGCCATAGCGATCGTCCCTGACATCGAGGATGGTGCGTCAGCCGACGAAGGGGCGTTGGCGGGATGGGCAGCCGCATGCGGTCACATACGAGGATATAAGTGGAAGGTCATTGATCCGGAGGCCGAGGACTTTCTGGATATGCCTTTCGTGCCCACCCCTACAGACGACAATCCTGGAATGACCATTCAGGAATTGGACGGGAAGGCACTCCATTTTCGCCCAGAGTCCACTGTCCGCCCAAGCGTGGACTACATGTACTTTTTCTTTGTACTTTCCATCCTGAAGATGGCAGGGCGGAACCATATCGACAGGGACAACCGGTCGCGGATTGAAGATATCGACTCACTTAGGCTACTGGTTGGGAAGAAGGCGTGGACTGCAGAGAGTCAATACCTGCATCGGGCAATGGTAGAGGCCTTGGGGCTGAAAGAGGAGCTAGGCAGTGCCAACGACGATGAAAATAAGTACAAGCAAGAGGTTGCACTTTTGGCAATCATTAGGACGTTTGAGATTCAGAAGACGAGGTTTGAAGAGGAATGCGAGTTGGATTTGGGGGAAGGAGAAGATGATGTGGCCGATGTAGACGAAGATGGATACGATTATTGGGACGTCGTGGAAGAAGCTCCTTCGAACCTGGAGCTACAAGATTGGGAGGACATCGAAGAATACGATGTAGATGAGGATGCTAGCTGATGATGATCACCCGGCAACTTGCCGTCCAACACAAGAAGGAGAGATGAAGAAAATAGGAAGAAAGAACTTGATAATGCCAGATATGCCAACCGTGTTTGGGTTTCGATTCTGTTCTGCCACCACAGTGTCTATTCATTGAGCAATGCAAACTACCAATCCTTTGATCGCCTTTACCGAGCCGATAGTACCAATCCCAAGCCCCGACCTAATACCCAAACTTCCCAGCACAGCCCCGTGACAAGCCCAGGGTCCAGGCCAGATTTTCCTCCAGACAATCAAATGCGAAGCCTAGAACGTACACTCCCTCACCCTCCCTCCACCTGTCCCTGTTCCTCCCACTCCCGGCAGTTCATACTCAACCCACCTCGCCGCGCCCTTCCTCCCCGGCACCAATATGCTTCCCGGGTTCATAACATGACACCCCTCATACGTCACGCAAAACGGCGGCGCCGTGGTATCCACTAACACCATGGCCGTCGGCAGCGGGTAGAGGTACATAGCGGAGGTATAATCCCAATGTACCGGGCGGATGGCTTGCCGGAAGGGAGCGAGGTATCCTTGATCGAGAATCGTCTTCACTAGCTTGCGGGCGGCAAGAACGTCGTATGGTATGGATGGGGGTGGGAGCATAGTGGTAGCCTTCTGGTTAGGGGCCGGGGCCGGATCAACGTCCATAGCGTCGGTCATGGTCGTGTCTGCCATGTCTTCGTCGTCGGCGTCCGGAGCGTCGGGGAGGGAGGAGGGTGGGCATTGGTTATCCATCGCCGAGTCGTCGTTGTCGTTGTTAGTTGATGGTTCCGGCTCGACAGTGGCAGCAGCTTTGTTCGTGTTCTTAAGACGGACGGAAGCTCGTCGTAGCCGGGCCGAGATGTCATCTCTGAACAAAACCATTTCGTGACTGGGTCCGAAGAGGGTTATCCTGCTTGGGTTGGTTGTCCAGACGGCTTCGCCACCTTTTCTCTTGCCAGCGTCCTTTTCTGTCTCTTTGCCTGGGTTGGCAAGCCCGGCTTCGGCATTCGCTGCTGCGAATACCCTCCTGATACGGGAAGTGAAGAGATCTGGCACGGGTTTCCTGGGTAGGGGAGTTGCCGCACCGCCGGAGAAGGCAGACACCCACCCGTCGTTGTCGCCCGGCACGAAGACAAAGGTGGCCGTCGTTAGCAGACTGGGGAAATCTGCTAGTGTCGACGCCAACGCGTCGAAAAACTCCTTGTATTCGATGCTCCCACCACTACCGCCCCTCGCCATAACAGCATGCTGTGTGAAGTTACCCGCTAGCACGAACGTCATGGGTGTACACCCTTCGGGATCACTAGCATAGAGACCCAAGATCTTCCTCAGCGCCTGCAAACTCCTCGGTTGATCTAGGTTCAGTTCGCCAATGATCACCGCCCTACCTCTCGACGGCCTGCCATCCTCCAACAGAGCCGACTGCCGAAGGATTCTGTGCTCCAGCTTGCGCATCTTGGACCCGACTGCCCTCTCGCTGCCTACCCCCAGGAAGTCGATCCAGCCGAACCCGCCGCCAATGGTGTGATCAGCGCCGCTGCCGTCGGGTCCACTAACCCCGAGGGTAACACGGCGCTTTTCGCATGGCGGCTGGCCGATGAAGAAACCCTGGAATCGACCGCCGATGGTACCACCTACACCGCTGCTTCCACTGAGACCATTGCCCATGGTCATGGTTTCCTCCTCTTCTTCATAGACGCCGTCGATGAGTACCATCATTCCCGGTGTGAACCAGGCAGAATCTTCGGGGATGGCGACAGCGTGGGAGAGGTCGAGAACGATGGTACCCGTCAGGTCGCTGATGGCGAGGGAGCCAGTAGGAAGAACAACGAGCATGCCCAGCAGCATGTGGTGGGTGCCATGGCGACCGAGCAGGTTGGCGATCGGGGTGATCTTGTGGGAGGAGAGGCCGTTGGCGTTGGTTTTTTGACGCAGGCTGGAGCCTTGGACGGAGGAGGATTGGAAGGCTTCGTTGCGGAGGATACGCTGATGGATGACGTTGTAGCGGTTGCGGAAGGCATCGGTTTTGTGGGAGGCGGCTGGTAATAACGAGGGTTTAGAAGGGTCCCTACAAAGGTTAGCTGTAATTTCTATGTGCAGGTGGTAATAACCGGGACATACCTCTCAAAGTGTTTCTTTCCAACATTATATGTCAACCGTGGTTGGTCAAACGCATGTATAACCTTGAGCCACCTCCTAACATCCCTCACCGAGTCGTCTTCCGGCTCTTCTGCGAACTCTAACCCAGACATGCCAAAGCTGGCGTTGCTATCATCTCGGGTTAATGACTGCACAGGTCTGAGTCCCAATCGAGTATGCGCATGTTGTTCGTCTTGCTCGGGCTCCAGCAAAAGACTGTTTTGTCTGCTCAAGCTTCGTGGCCCGGTCAGAATCTTTCCTCCGCTCATGTTACCCTCGAGGTTCTTGAGAATGTCCTTCAGCTCGGGGCTGTTTCCTTCGACAATGACGCCGCCGTTGCGGTTCTTCCAACTCCTTGCCACCTCCTCTAGCACCTTTTCGGCTAGGCCTTCTTCTCTCCATCCTGAACCACAGTGTCTACCGATAAAGGTTGCGAGTTCTTGTAGGGCCGTCGAGGTAAGTGTCAGGCTGTGCTTCTTGGTAAACGTTCGGAAGGCGAGTGGTCGTAGTGTCGCTGGAGGAAGAATGATGGGGAGGATTGCGGCTTTTGTGAGAACTGGAGGTTGGAACGGCTTCAGAGGGTGCACTGGAGTAGCGAAGGCGGGCGAAGAGGAAGGTATCGGGTTGTATGGGCCTGCTGCTGGGTTCTTGGGCGCAAAGAAGCCGGCGGCTGGTTGTGGTTGTGGTCGAGGTGTTCTCTCTTCGGCATTCGTCTGGCCGGATTTCGACCGTTTTGGGCGGGGACTTTGGACGATCATGTTAACTCTGATTTGTGTGCTTCAACGAGACTTCAATAAGACAAGAGACAGGTACAATTGAACATGTGTCAATGTACATATGATGGTGATATTGCCGTCATATGTCACTGTTCTGGAAGACGCGTAAATTGAGAAACGAAGCAGGGGACCAGACGCGTTCTGGTGGGGCTCTCCCCAGATTTCAGCCAATACAATCTCCACAATGTCAGGAAGAAGGCCATCAAGGGCCACCCTAGTTGCCGCCGGCAGCACTAAAGAGGTACTTAGAGCAGGTACCTAGACGCACTAACACCACCAGAGTGACATCAACTAACTTTTGACGCCATCACTAACCAACTCATCCTCGATTTCAGGAAGAAGTCAATCAACATGTTGCTAGCTACAAGATTCCGTTTGGCTTTTAAGTTACCAGAAGCATTCCGATCGTTTACAACTTTGGCGTCGAACCCCAACATCGTAAGCCATCCACCTCCACCAACAACCCCACCCCTCACTTACACCACTATCACCATCATCACTCCATGCTCATCCTCATCTGTCCCTTCCGACATCACCAAATCTCACAAATCACACTCCCTACTAACACACCACCACAGAAAGTCTTCCCCCTCCCCAACAAAACAGGCCACCTCCTAACCCTCCTCCCCACATCACCCCCCTCACCAACCCTCTCAATCGGCACCACCACCACCCTCCCTCCAACCCCGCAATCCTTCACCACAAACCCGCACTTCCTTTCGATCCTAAACTCCGTCCTCTCGGAACACGCCTACTCCGACCCCGGTCTGCAATCCCAAGCCCAAGCCTTCGCTTCCCCAGCCGGTTTTTCGTTTCTTCCCGGATCAGCGGGTGCCAAAGCAGGCGGTGCCGGAAGAAGGACAGGCAAAAAGGGCAACGACACTGGCGCCGGCGGTGCCTCAGCGGAGGGAGGAGCCGGAGGGGCAGGGAGAGGAGGATGGGTGCATCTGAGCGATGAGCGGACGCCGGTGGATTTTGGAAGGATTGCCTGGCCGGAGGATATCTTTGGGAGTGTGGAGGTTGATGGCCGGGGAAAGGTTCTGGAGGGCACGTTTCAGGGGAGTGGGACTTATAGGGTTGTTACTAATCAGGGGATGTGAGTATTTCCATGATCTGGAGGTGATGTGAGGAGGCGGTATATTGACTGATGTGTTGCTAACTTTTGGGGAATGTTTACAGCTTGGGACTTGGCCCGTTTTTGATGGAGAAGTTGGTTGCGAGATTGAGGGAGGAGGAGGCGAAGGAGAAGCAAAAGGCTTGAAGTGTGCTCTCACAGTAACTACGAGGATTGTGAATGATAAGGACGGCGAGGTCATGAGGGTGGGTGTACGATGAGCGAGCGGCCATTGCATTGTGTCACTATTCTTCACACTGTTGGTCCCAAAATGGGAAGACGTATGTCTTGAGCCCTGGTCCAAATTGATGAGGAATGCACAAGGCCGTTACTATCAAATAATCAACCGGAAAGACCTAACATCTTCATTTTGGCAATTGTGAAGGGCAGAAGGGATGTGAGCGGCAAAGAGATTCAAAGTTGATTGACATGTCTTGAGTAGGTGGAGGTTCCACGCCCGGCCTGATGTGGAAGGTAAAAAAAAACGGGCGAAAATGAAGAACAAGAAAGATGAAGACAGATATGATCACGGCAAGAATATTTCAAGTGCAAAGTCCAAGAAAGAACTCAAGACAAAAAAGAAGCGAAAAAAAACATACAACACCAGGGATTCGCTGGTCGTCACCGACCCAACTACTAGTCTGGCCCTCACTGGCTTATCTATGGGAGAGCGGACGGGATCCCGAGTTTTCCAGTGGGTATGGTCGTATGTGCTTGTTCCTTAGGAACACTGCCCTTATAAAATCAGGGCAAAAGGTAGGGGTCTAGGGGTCGTAGTCTTGGGTGTATTGTCCATGTGCTGGCTCTGTTCCCATTTGGGCTTACAACTCCCCAGTTTTGCGAAAATGCTTTCGTTTTGATTCTTCACCTTGAAGTACGTGGATCCCGCCAATCTGCTTCTCAAACCGCTACACTCCCGTAAGAAAGCAACCTTCTTCCGCAGCAGTTAAATATTATGGTGTCGACACTTCCCGGTGGCCGCTGACGATATCGAATTGTAGCTTGGCGATATCATGCTTTTGCTCCCCCTTTTGCCTTTTGTTGTGAGATATGTACGTCTAAGCCCGGTGATAAGGCAAGGCAGAGGCAGCAGGAAGAAGAGGCAGTGTGATATGGTACAGCATCAGACTATTTTCAGCTTGCTGCCGAGCTACGCGTTGGTGGGATCTCTTTTGGGACTGACTGTGGACAGTAAGAGATTGGTGCTGTATTTGGACTGGATTTTCCATACTCGTCAACGTTGAAGTGTCGTCTCCATATCTGGATCCTAGCGTATCTGCTGGGAAATGTGAAACGTTCCGTGGCTGAATATTTCTCGCGATTTTGAGCATGCGCCTGAAATTTGACACTCTGCATATTCATACATCAAATGTGGTGGTATACTTTCCATTCCTGGGAAGATAGGTCCTTTCTAGTTCCCGATGTTCGGAATCAGGATATGCAAAGAAAATGGGTACCTGCGTTTGACGGTTATTGTGGCTCAAAAGGGAGATGTGTTATCAGCTGCTTCGGCTGTCAAAGAGGGAACACGAGGCAGTATCGGTTAGGGCTCTTTCAACGCCAGACTTACTGTCATCGTCAGTAGCTCAAAGGTCTTGGATGTCTAGTGAGCTCCATGCGAGGCAATGGAATGCCACAGTCAGCCAGCTCGGGTTGAGAAGTTGCACGCTGCTGCCCCCACTTCCCTTTAATCTCCTCCATCCTCAGTCCTTCATCTGCGCCTCGTTGAGCTGTAGAAAGGTTCAGTATCCGCAGGTAGACGATAAGTATGGTACATAGACGTAGTGTAACATATCAAACGGCGCTTTCTGTCAGTATCGGGCACAGCTAGGCTGAGCTACAGCAGCTGAATGCATCACCGGTAGTAAGGTAGGTAATAGTCAGTTCTTGGCCTACCTTAGATAGTCGAGTGGCACGACCTCTCGGGACCTAATGTAAGGTACTGGAGGATTTCGCGCAACCTCAAGATGCATTAACGTTGGCGTTAAGGCTGATTTCCATCGTTTACGGGGTATGCATGAGAGGCGCTCGCGCGGTAATGATCTCCTCGGGTCCCGACTCCTCTTAAAGGGATAGCCTTCTGCATCAGAGGCCCGTTGATGCGAGTCTCAACTGCTGGACGGGTATGCATGAGGGTTTCCGAGACACCACGACTGCTCGCTCGAGTCAAGTCCCTTGGTGTTTATCCTGTCAGGAGAAGCGAGTTGTGTAAGTCTCGATCCATACAGGTGCTTTTAGCACAAAGCTGCGGAGACTCTAATTGAGATACTGGACGTGCTGGTTTGTTCATTCGGAGATTGACCCCTTTGATGGACCGGACAGCACGATACGAGCCTATCATTCAACGATGTGTAGGGGAGACCCGAGATCCGGTAAATATTCTGTGTCTAGTTAGCCATCGGCTTGATAATCAAGATTGTAGCCACATTCCATGTAAAGTATCAGCATCGGGTAGGAATTCTGCAACAGCAAACCGAGTGGCTAATGAAATGAATTGGATTTTTGTTAACCCTTTGCAAACCTGAGAAGTTTACCATCACTTGACGGTGTTTCGCTATGTCCCCGCTAGGGCCTGCTGCTGTAGTAAGGTTAGAGTTAAGATCTCGGGAAAGTTTATTCCTCGGAGATTTTGAGTGAGACAAGGAAAGAACCAAGTCTCTGGGCCCAATGCCCAGACCCAACAACCCGTACCACCAGAGCAAAACATCATGGAGTGATTCAGGGCAAATCTTTCCATGTCATCCAAATTGACCAATCCAGATATTTTCATAATGAGATACGGCTGACTGATACCAAGCCCTAAAGGCTGAGCCATGAAGAACAGCCAAGTCCGAAAAACGAACGGGAAGCAAATGTTCTCCGGGTAGTCGCTCGCCTTTGCTGAACGGTTACACACCCGCCCTGGATCAGGAATCTCTCCGTGGTGATTTATCTTTCGTATCCGAGTCCGGCATCGTGAGATGTCTCGCGCGCGCCGCTCCTGTGGCTGAACCCCCTCTTTGGAATCCTCAAGGCAACTGTCCTCTTCGGTTTCCGAGCCGCTGGAAGCGACGGAGTCTCAGAAGTCAAGCCAACAAAACACTCCCCAAGTCAGCCACATTGGAGGGTCGGTGGCCAAAGAACCCCGTCTCTAGTTGAGCGAGATGCCGGTCTGAATGCCGGTGCCCGAGACACTTGGTTATTCTGTCCACTGATTTCGCTCCTCAATATCCATGGCGAACGCCTCCCAATATCCCATTCCCTGCCGGCGAAGGGAACAAGCTTTCCCATGGTCTCTGTTTCTGCCTTGCCTGGGTAGATTATTGATCGCCTCCTGATCGAATTTGGGGGGTTATAGGCAGTCGAGCTTGACGTTGGAACCCGCGGATCACAAAGTCCGGTATTGTCGAAGTCGAAGTCGAAGGTGAAGGTGAAAATCCCCGACGGGCCCGAGTCTCTGAAGCGCACGTAGAGCAACGTGTTCCTGAATTCTTGACAGGGTCGATGCGTTGGGAGCACTGTATGACTGCTTGAAGCGGCTTCGTTGGTTATTATTTCGTGTCTTCTCGTTGAGAGATGTTTATGTTTGGGTGAAAAATCACGAGATTCACGAGCCTCACGAATTGGCGGAAACTTGGCAGGACCGGGCATCTCCCGCTTCCGCATTCCAGTTGAAGAGCGCTGTCTTTGTCGTGCCCACAGTGCGATTATTTGGCTTATTATAGGGTCCGATAAGCGATACCACTCATGCAGCTACGGCGATCCACAGGGGTCTCCCAGCAGGGTGACATTAACAGACATGGTATCGCGCCAAGCAACGCCCAATGAAACTCTTCCCGAGCCTCCAACTCAACCTCACCTCATCTTTTCCTCTTTTCTCTCTCTTCCACATTCTCATGTCCTTCTGCATCGACAACACTGCAACGTGGCAACGGTTCTACAGACCACCTATTCCCAATATACAGACCCCTGCTTGGAGTGACTGTTCACGGCTCTTTTCAGGCAATAACCCTCGGATTCACGTCGTCGAAAAAGAACAGCAGCCCCCCCCTCAGGTCGAAGCATTTCCCACCGGCATGTTTGTGCAAACGACCTTCCCGTAAAGCTCGAGGATCGCCTTGAACCTGGCAAGCACATGATACTAAGCTTAACTGGACATCAGTCAATGATTCTTACAGAAATATGTACTATCGATGACAAGCTCGCCCCAGTTTGGTTTGCTTCTCATCCTCCTTTCCCCTCATCTGATGAGCCCTGCAGCCACCACCATTCTTTCCATATACCAGACACCCTGACAGATGGCTGATACGTTTATAGACCTCACGTGTAGTTTTGTATCTTCCTCTTTGACTATACAGTTCCCCTCTGTATGTATCCGAGCGACCTATTGGTGTCACCCTAAACCAGGTCTTACACACCACATGCCATACGCCTCCGAAGCTTGTACAACTTCGCCTTTCTGTCTTCTTTCGTATGTGAGCTGTCCAAGCGCCCGCCCCTAAAGCTGGCATGGAGTTTCCGCCGCTACCCGGGTGCTCGAAATTGTCAAGGCGAGCAGTTCAAACGAAGCAGACAAAGAAGTGCTAAGCTGTCTGTTTACCGCCAGTCTTCAACCTCTTCACCCCGAACTGGAACAGACTACAGATTTTACATGGTTCTCCCCAGTTCCAGAACCATTTTTGGGTACTGTTTCCACGAGCGAAGTTGTCCTATATGGGTTGATCTCTTCCACAAACAGGATATCAAGTGTGAGCCGGGATGTGGGAGCATCAAATTTGCGACTATACTGTAGTCCTCACTCCTGCACATCTTCTGATCTTTCGCGTAGTCACGCCTCTTCCTACAAGCTTCAGATTCAACACCCAATCAATGATAGGTGATCGTGCCAGGTACGGAGACCCGTCCTGCAGCCATTCAATATTCTGATGCCTCTCAGCCTGGAGCCGCTCACAATCACTGAGCTGACAGCTTGGCTTTGGCTCTTCGGATCTAGAGCCGCATCCTGCACACCCTCCTTGGGACAGTATGGACTGCAAGTGCAGCTATCATGTGGGCAACCCTCCTGATTAGGAAACTTCCGATTATCCTTCGTACCATACCCCTGTGGTCGAATCCATCATGAGCCACCATGCCAACGAAACACAACTCGACTATCTTGTCGTTGTCGGTTCCAGCAAGGCCTCTACCACTCGTCGCTGTTACTTATATACGGAGGTTTCTCTCGTTCCTGAATCATGTATTTGTCCAGTCCCTTTCATCCTCACCCTCTTCGTCGAGCTCTAGGTTCACCTTTGCTTGTCACTTTCCAATACCCTCCTCCTTTCACTGCCACTTTTTTGGCTTGACTCTGATTTCCAACCCGGACCATGATTTGGTCACCCTTCTTTTCCCTGGCATTGTTGTGCTTTGGCACAGTTGCCAGGGCAGCAGTTATCACCGTCAACTGGAACGTCACATGGGTTTGGGCTTCTCCCGATGGTTTTGGTAGACCTGTCATTGGTATCGACAACCAGTGGCCATGCCCCAAGCTCGAAGCGACTGTTGGCGATACCCTCATTGTGAATCTCCACAATGGTCTTGGCAACCAAACAACTGGTCTTCACTGGCACGGTATCAACCAGTTGCAAACCCCTGAGATGGATGGACCTAGTGGTGTCGTCCAGTGTCCCACCCCTCCCGGATCCACGGTTCAGTACAAGTTCTTGGTAAGACATATGTCTCTTCTAGATTCCGGATCGAACCGAGGCTTACATGATTCTAGCTCGATGAGCCCGGCACCTTCTGGTATCACTCCCACGAAAAGGGACAATACCCGGATGGCCTGCGCGGCCCCCTTATTGTCCAAGATCCCAATGACCCCTACAAGGGCAAGTACGACGAGGAGATTGTCTTGACTGTATCCGATTGGTAAGTCTTCCTCTTAAATCTAGGTTAGAAACCATCTAACAACGGCATAGGTACCATCAACAAAGCATCCCGCTTGTGCAGAGCATGCTCAATCCTTCCAACACGCGGTTTGCTCCACCATTGCCGGATACCATCTTGGTTAACGACAAGAAGGATGTCAAGTTCAACTTCGTCAAAGGCAAAACCTACCGCGTCCGTCTCATCAACATGTCCGCCTTTGCCTCGGCCTTCCTCTGGATCGACTCCCACCCGCTCACCATGATTATGAGCGATGCCACATACATCCAAACCGAAACCGCCTACCATCTACACGCCAGCTCCGCCCAGCGGTACGACTTCCTCATCTCCGCCATCGACCGTGACTCCGGCAACTACCCAATTCTGCTTGCTCTCGACATCAACCGGGACTTTCGTAACGCAACCCTGGCCCCCAACTTCCCCCACAACCAAACCGCCTGGCTAGTGATGGACGAAAATGCTCCGTTCACCCGTCTAACCAACAACATCGACGTGTGGCGTCCCGCCGACGACACACACTTCAAGCCGCTCGACAACCTCGCCATGATCCCGTCCTACGACCACCTCGTGCAGTTCGACTTCCGCTTCTGCCGTGACGCCAACGGCTACCCGCGCGCCTGCTTCAACGGCAAGCCCTTCATTGGCCAAAAGGTTCCCTCCCTTTATACGGCGGCAACAGTGGGAGAAAACAACACCAACCCCGTCGTCTACGGCCAAATTAACCCCGTCGTGGTGAAAAAAGGCGACATCGTCCAGCTGGTGATTAACAACCAAGACGCCGGCACCCATCCTTTCCACTTACACGGGCACCGGTTTCAAATCCTTGACCGTGCCCGGCCGTACGCGGGTGACTGGCCCGGTCGCGACGTGAACTACATTTCTACCCCCAACAGGCGTGATACCGTCACCGTATGGTCGTGGAGTCACGCCGTGCTGAGGTTCAGGGCGACGAACCCCGGCGTGTGGCTGTTCCATTGCCATGTCGAGTGGCATGTGGAAATGGGGCTGACGGCGACCTTCATTGAGGGCCCTGAGGAGCTTAGGGGTCATCAGTTCCCTGCGGATCACTTGGAGAATTGTAGGATTGGAGGGGTGCCGACGAGGGGAAATGCTGTGGGGAATACGGTCAATCCGTTGGATACGACGGGGATGTTGACCATTTCGCCGACGGTTTATACTGGGTATGCTTTGCTCTTTCTGGTTTTTGCCCCATTGAGGGTTGATAAGAGTGATTGATGGCTAACTATCTTACTTGCAGCGCCACATGGATCCCTCCTGCCGGAAATACCACCACACCTGCCCGCGATGGCTCGATTTCTTCTCCTGCCCGGAGGAGAGCGGCGTCGAGGCTTCAGGGTCGCGATGCTGTGTTTGGAGATAGCGAGCTGATGATCTAGACGGCTGGGTTTCGTTGGATGTGGCCCCCTTGACCTGTAGCCTCTCGGTTTCGTAGATTGGGTGGTTGCTAGGTGAAATGGAGAAGTCACAAGAGGGATCATGGAATGAATTATAGGCTTATGGAAGGTATATATGGGGTGATTTGGAAGATCACGGCGTTTTTTGTGTATATGTTGTTTTGGTTGGCATTTGTTTTCTTCATCGTTTACGCCTTTTTGAATAATGTTTATACTACTTCTTGGCTACCAGTATTGTGCTTCATCGTTCGAGAGTAATGTGGTTGCTGTGAACGTTGGGTACCCCACCCGGTTTCGGATGTGAGCATGCGTGGTATTCATTTCTCTCGAGTTGCGCCTTCATCGTCTTCAATCCTTCCCTTCCACTTGCCTTAAGCCCTTCTGGCCCTAAAAGTTACATTAGCTGCCAGCACCGAAAAGCACCCATCTGACGCCCCTTTTATCTATAATAATCATCACCGCCAGGCGCCCCCTAAAGCCCCCGTTTAAAAAAAAAAAAAAAAAAAGTAAGGTAGATGTATTAATAATTCATTACAATCATTACCCTAATCCAACATATGCATGGTATGATTTTCCTTTGATCCTCCGGTCTGATCCAGTCCTCCCGCTTAAAAAACCCCCATCGTTTCCCTTCCTGGTTTCCCTTACTCAGTGAAATCTGTACCCGTGCACTCAGCCCTCCACTCCTCCATCTGCTTCCTCTGCTTCTCCTGTACCGCCGCCCAGATGCCATACGCGTCCTTGCCAATGAGCAACCTCGCAGGCAACGTACGGCCAGCATACACGCCATTGCCGCTAAGCGCATCAACAACCACATCCGCGAGCTTGGCTGGGTCGCCAGGCTGCTTGTTGTTAGCGGCCTCCCACATGGCCAGCGTCGTGGCCATCTCCTGGCTGCCGTTCTCGCCCCTGAGCTCGTCGATCTTCTTGGCCGGGTGCAACATGTGGCCCTGGTCGAGGACGGAAGTCCTAAAGTAGCCGGGCTCAATGCAGGTAACCTGCACACCAAGGTGCTTGACCTCACCCGTCAAGGCCTCGGAAAGAATCGAGCACGCCGCCTTGGTGGCGCTATAGAGACCGGCGCCCGCGGGACCGAGGTAAGAAAGGATAGAACCAAAGTTGGCGAGGATACCGGCCTTTTGCGCGCGGAGAACGGGCAAAACGGCGCGACCGACGGACAGCTGGCCCAAAACGTTGGTGTTGAACTGCGCGAGCGCCTCCTCGCCGGAAACTTCCTCGCAGCCGCCGGCGAGCACGTAGCCCGCGGCATTGACGACGATGTCGATGCGGCCCGTGACGTTCTTGGGGTGCGAGACGATGCGGGAGACGGTTTCGGCGAGGACGGCGTCGGGAGAGGTCACGTCGAAGGTCTCGGCCACGCAGGTCTCGGTGTAAGAGGTGAGGACCTCGGGGATGCGGGCGGGGTTGCGGGCGGTGGCGAAGACGATGTCGCCTTGGCCGAGGGCGCGACGGGCGATCTCACGGCCGAGGCCGGAGGAGGCACCGGTAATGAGCCAGACCTTGGGAGTGGTGGTGGTGGAGGCCATTTTGATGATTTTTGTTTTGGAGGGAAGGGTTGAGATTTGAGTTTGAGTTGTGATTGTTGTTGATGAATGAGAAGAGAAGGGAAGGGAAAAGAGATGTTACAAAGTTGAGACACACGAAGAAACGGGGATGTGGCTTTTTATAATTCCCGTATTTCTAGCACAAAAAGGCCATGGGCATGATGAACCCCCGCCATCGAGATCTCCATCAAAAAGCTAGGTGCCCGTAATTCCGCACTTTCAAAACACATACACGGCCCGGCCGTTGTCGTTCCGGGTCGGGGTCCCGTAACGGTGGGTTCTGTGTTAACAGAATTTCCCCGATCTTCTCCGGTGAACCAATTGGTCAGAAAGAGCGCCCCTATTCGCTGCTGTTCGCTACTGTATAGGGGCTCCTGTCAAGTGTCAGCACCTCAAGCTGCGGGAACTGGCCCCACGGCGGTCTAGGGGGACAAGCTAGGAGACTCCTTGTTTGTGCGGTGTCAATGGATTTCCACTCACCGTTATCCACGTGGTGTGGACCTATGTAGGCGCCAGTTTGGATAATATTATTATGGATGCTGTGTTGGATTCCGGGTGAATCATATTCATCAGATGTGATGCAGTTTTCCTGTCCGTCCTGTGATGTCCATATCTTTTTTTTCGTTGCTGCATGTAGGGTGTCCGAAGGATTGCAGGTGGGCACGGATGCTGGGAAACAGATGGGGACTCTTCGCTTCTCCTGGTCACACTTGCGAGACTTTTCTTTACCCCCAATTCAATCTTCAAAAGTTCATGATCAAAATGTTGGCCCAAATTTGGGTTTCGGGCTTCTCTGGTTTAAACACGTCAAGGGACTGGTGGAGAAAGATAGGCGTCGGTAGGGCACTCAGGGGGATGGTCCCAAACACTAAACTTGGTGCCAAAACCCCTTTTCTCCCATTCCCGGCGGTATAGAAAGTTATGTAGCGATAGAGGTAAGTTGAGCGGAGAGGATGATGGGAGAGTCGGAGAGAATGACTCCTCACGGGAAAGCGGCGAAGAAAACAAACAAAAGGATAAAGAAGGAAAGGAAAAGGATAAATGCGAGTCAGTAACAAATATGAAAACCCCCACGATCACCTGTTTTTCAAATACGAACTTGTGACTCCCACTCCTTCACAAAGTCGTGCAGTGACGACAGATATCCAATGTGAGAAACATAACCGTCAGGTCTCACCATCACAAACCCGCCATGACCATTGTCCAATCCAAGGAGACCATGGACCCGACCACCCGGGTCCGCATATGAAGCAACGCCGCTGTCCCCTGTAACCACCTGCAGCTCACCATCGCCCAGCGGACGCAATCGCCCCTGCCCCGCGCTATCACCACGATCCTGATCCTCTGCAACGTGGTAGAAGAAATGAAGTGAGCACTCCCTTTTGACGACCGCCAATACTCTTTCGCCCGCCAGTGTTAACCCCTCAACCGTCACCGCATTGCTATCACCAGTTCCTGTCCCGGAGAACAGCAACAAGTGC
The DNA here is from genome assembly GCF_033870435.1 of Sordaria macrospora. Taxonomy (NCBI): domain Eukaryota; kingdom Fungi; phylum Ascomycota; class Sordariomycetes; order Sordariales; family Sordariaceae; genus Sordaria; species Sordaria macrospora. Next base: position 3,367,518 of record NC_089372.1, on the reverse strand, counting down.
CAAGATGCACCTCGACAGATTCGATGCAGGCTCGTTTCTGTTCTCTCCTCCAACAGGGGCAGGTCCGGAACTCTTCTCCCTTCATCACCAGGGGCATATCGCCCATCTGTTCGTCCTACCTCTGCCCGTCCTGGGGTTAGCTCAATCACCTTCCCATCCGGCAACCTATCACCACCTCTTATCTTCATCGATGACGATTCCGAAGACATGATGTTCATCCCAACCACACAGCTCTCCCCCGCACCACCACCATTCCCCTTCCCCGAATAACGATAACTCGTTCCAAACCCCGAAATAAACCCATAAAACCTCCTCCTAACCCACTTCACCGCAACCAGCCACGGCAAAACCCACGGCAACACCGCATTCCTCACCTTCAAAATCCACGGACTCGCCGCCGCCGTGAAGCTAAACATCCTATCCGTTCCCTGCAGCAGCGCCCTGCCCACGGGGTAGCGTTCAGCATGATAGCTATCCAGCAAGGCCTCCCTCGCTTCCTCGGTGAGCTTGTTGTGGTGTTTAAGGACAGAGGCTAGTTTCCATCCCAAGTTGATGGCATCTTGGATTCCAACGTTCATCCCCTGTCCACCGGCCGGACTGTGGATGTGCGCGGCGTCGCCGGCGAGAAAAAGTCGGCTAGAGCGGTAGCTGTTGACGCCCCGGTGGTGGAGGCGGAAGCGGGCTAGCCAGATGGGAGAGTGCACGGTTCCGGAGCCGGGAGGGGCGAAGGAATCTAGGAGGTGTTGGAAGTGGGAGAGGGTGGGGGGTTCGTCGGGTTGTTCGCCGTGTTGATGCTGCGGCTGGGATCCAGGAGAGCCGGGAGCAGTGGGCTGAGATGGTGGTTGCTTGGTGACTGAGCGGCCACCTGATGCGATAAGGCGGATGAGACCGTCTTCGTTGTTGTCATTGCTGTGGGGTGAGATGGGGAAGAAGGCTAGTAAGCCGGTGTCGCCGAAGCAGATGGTGAAGCGGTCTCTCGCGACGTTGGAGTTGCGGAGGCGGGCATCGCAGAGGATGAAATCTTGTGGGTAGGTGTCTCCGTCGAAGGTAACGTCCGAAGCAGAATGTCGAACCACGCTATGGGCGCCATCACAGCCGACGACATACTTGGATCGGATCGTTGTATGACTACCATTTGGTGTCTTAAGAGTTGTGGTAACCCCCTTGTCATTTTGAACGATATTCGTGGCGGTATAACCCCGTTCAACGGCTTTGCCATACTCGGCCAGGGCCTCTTCCATGAACTTCTCCGTCTCGGCTTGGGAAACCATCAAAGGCAAGGGGAAGTTGGTATCGGTGATGTCAAGATCGTCCATATCTACTCTGGCTACTAGCTTTCGGTTGATGTTCATCACGGCGCCACGGGCAATGGTGCCTTTGGACATGAGCTTGTCGACGACGGGTCCATGGCGGTCTAGCAGTTCCAGAGTACGAGGGTGGACGATCAAGGCTCTGCTGTGTTCTGATCGGGTTGGGCTTTTGTCGATGATGCGAAAGGATACGCCTTGTAGAGCCAGTTCGAGGGCTAGAGTTGTCCCTACTGGGCCGGCTCCGACTATGAGGACGTCGCAGTGGTCCATTTGGAGGTAAGGCGGTGCGTTGCAGTGAATGATGTGTAAAGGTCAGAGACATTGATCGATGATGATGATGATAATAATATGTTGTCAATGCTTGGGGTTGAATAAGCTCCCTATACGACTTGCTGGTAGTAGACATGATACGATTAGACCATTTATAGGAGGTGACTTCGTGATATCAAGGATGTGTGAAGTCATCGCCATGGGGCAGCTGACTCTCACGGACATGTACGGAATGAGACTTGTGTTCGTCGCCAATGGTGTTCTCTTCGTGACTGTCAGCCGGATAGATTTCCCTCCGAGCAGTATTCTGCATAGGAAGATGTCGCATCTCCCGTCGTTGCTATTACTGGTGATCACAGAACACTTCCTTGGAGAGTAGTCATCATTGGTCTTGGCGATGGCTGAGTACGGAAATCCCAGGAGGTGGTCGAGTCCGACATTTCCCGCGGCAATTCTTTGTAAGTGATTTAGGTAGGAATCGAGTTCTCGTACAGCTGTCACTATTCCCAGTTTTCTGAATCCAGTGGTTGGAAATGGCAAGTGACAAGATGGGAGGTCGGAATAAGGCGAAACATTCGTGCGATGATTTTGCCAAAATTTGATGATATAAATGGTTCCCGTGAACAAATGATCACTGATCCGATATTCATGTGTTACTGGTAAATCCGAAAATATGTGTAGAAAATGACCATTGAGAAAGCACAACACCAGATATCGAGGGTTGACGACAAGATGGCAACAGGCGAAGGTGCTCCACGTGTCAAAAGGTGCCTGCCGGAAGCGAGCTACGCTGGAGTGGAGACTTGCCGCCGGCAACCTGTCAAGCAAGCAACCGCCGCCGCTTGCAGCCTACATTGGCAGTTTGGCGGGCAGTGACTGGCTTGACGGCTGTCCTGCAGCTGCACATGAGGGACCCCACTTAGAATTTCGCAGCTTGCACTCGTGCACAGACCATGCCCTTCCCAGCACAGGCCACTTCCCAACACCTATTTAACCTCGTCCATCCCGTTAAATTTTTACCTGGTTTTTTCTTCTTTTTTTCTTTAGCTCTCTTTGCCTTTTGGCTTAGATCAAGTGTAGTATCTGTTCTTTTCAGTTTAATCTCTGAAAGTGCTCTACGGAGTACAATCGTGATTATTCTAATTTTTGCAACTCGGTCGGTTTTCCTCTAGGCTTGCCTATGATTACCGGCCACTGTGTCCCTGGTATTACACTGTCTCCAGGTGACGCGAACTACATCTTGCTTGTGCTCAACTTTTCTTCATTGCAATCTCAGGCCAAGTGCTTGGGGTGTGAGGAAGAAATCTGTTGCTTCGTGTCTTTGTCGTCGCGAACTTGTAGTGTAAGGTGAAGATCTTGATTGTTTGGACTTGCATGTGCCCAGGACAAGCGCTGTGTTGCAGATGGCATCCCTCCATGCTGTGATGACATTTTGAACATGTCGTTGGTCGCGCCGGGCCGCAATGTGACGCAACCTCCACGGATAATGATTTTGGAACCAACTCGTAGTCTCGAACCAATGTTGGCGATGCGACAAGTGTTCTTTATATTGTGTACAACGCATCTAGCATCCTTTTCCCCCTTCCAGCCGAAATGGCCGAGGCATGTTTGGCGACGGATGGAGACCTCAAATTGATGGCACTAGGCGACTGAATTATGCAGGGAACAGCGGTCCATGATGCAAGTTTCATCCAAACCACTCTCACTCTCAGAGAGCTGGACGGAGCAAGCAAATCAGACAACTCATTGTCAAAGTGTCCAACTCGGCTGTGGAACCGTCATCATCCTCTGAACCTCAACACCACCATCTTTAGCATCACAGCTCTTCCTCAGTCGGCATCGCTTTATTTCCATTGTTGAAAAATTGTATATCCTTGCTATTGTTCAGCCGCATTCGCTTTCAATCCCCTGACCGCACCCGACCAGCCAACAACATACGACCATCATATCGCCACATATAAACGCAACCGCACTTCACCATGGCAGGAGGCTTAATGAACTCAATCCATGCCCCGAAGGCGCATCAACCACCGCCTTCCTCATCGCAACCCCAATCTCACCGTGAGTCACCCAGCACCTGATCCGAGCCCACTCCACATCCTCCTATCCCATCTTGGCCTCATCTCCAAGAGTCACGGCCCGGCACGCATGGCCTTCAGGATACGGACAATAAACCTGTGACAGACCAATCGGTGGACTGCCGATGGGGTTATAGAAGGTTATTCCGCGTATGGACGGCGAAAGGCACTATGATGTCGGTCGTTGAAGCTATTCCAGCTCCCGGACATGCATGTCCTCAGGGGTCGCCAAATATGACCTGAACAGATATGTGGTACTATGGAGACCATATACCGCATTAACGGGGGATGTCTATAGGCTTCAGGTCTCTCATACCAGTTGCCGGAGACGTCCCATCAGTGGCCCTTCCACTGCATCTTATACCATGACCTAATGACCCGTAGCTAACCTCTCTTCAGATTCTCATGACGAGGGCGACTCCTTCCACGATGGTCCAGGCCCAAAGTCCAAGAGGAACCGGCCACCACGCAAGAAGCAACTCATGAAATACATCCCAAAGCCGGACCCCGAGCCTCAGCAGCAATCACCACCAGCAGCGGCGGCGGCAGCAGCAGCATCAGCGCCCGTTAAGCCTCCTTCTCCACCAAGGAAGACATCGCCTAAACGACAGACGCAGGCTCAAGCTCAACCAAAGCCACCCGTCACCGTCGCTCCCAATCCTCCACCTCCCATCACCACGACCACCTCCATCCCCATCAGGACCAACACCTCTCCCATCGCGAAATCACCCACCACTCCCAAATCCCCCGTCCGCGTTAGCCCCTCCGCCAAACACGAACTGATTCGCTACACCAAGATCGTCCGCCGCCTCAAATGGAAGCTGCCCTTCCTAGCATCTGGCTACGCCCTCGCGCTTAAGGGGCGCGATCCCAAGCACGGCGACGCCGTCATCAGCGGCGTCGTGCTCAACGAGGGGGAGATCATGTTCAAGCTTGATTTCTTTGAGTACTACATGCTTATCGAGCGCGCACTGGTGCATTTGTTGGGGGTGTTTGGGATTACAGTTAGTGGAGATGGGATTCGCGGAAAGGGGTTGGCGGGGAGTCGGTTTAGTGGGCAAGGTTGTCAGGCTGGAGGAGGAGGAGGAGGAGGAAGGGAGAGTAAGGGGGGTAGCCGTGGGGGAAGTCCTAAGGAGGGTTCACCTAATCGTGCTGTTGCGGCGGGGGAAGCGGCTTCTGGGAATGGGGGAAAGTTCCAGCATCGGTATCACGCCCATGTGCTGGAAGCGTTCGATTCGCCTGTTCACCCACTACATGACATCTTGGGCAAGGGGGAAGTGCGCAAGCAACTGCAGCGGGCAAAGGACTTGCGTAACCGGTGGAAGACGGCTGATTCGGAGGCGGAGGAGGATGAGCGGCGGAAGCTGACAGCGCCGCTGGAGAGTTATGATGTGGAGAAGATGCTGGAGACGATCTTCCAGGGGTTTGACGCGGCGTTCTTGATTGCCGAGTGGCATGTCAGAGACAAGGAGGGTGGTTTGGAGAAGGGCGCGCAGTCCAAGTCGCTGAACTGGGCAGATGATGATGATGAGGATGGTGATGCGACCATGATGGATTGGGCGGCGCAGGAGGCTGATCAGTGGGAGTTTATGGTGGATGCTATGGATTGGGAAGCTGTCTGAGCTCCCTCGTGGTTACCTAATTTGTGATGTAGTGTTGGGAAAGCTAACGGGCTATATAGGACTACTAAAAGCTTTTTGTATAATTATCTTTATGGAACTGAGAGCGTCAATTTTATAGCATTCTGGGCAGGGTGGGATCTCGGTCTTGATGAGGTGGCGATTATATCAGATGAAATGGGTCTGGAAGAGAAGGATCTAGTCACCGGGTAAGCTCAACATTCGTCCGTGGAAGAAAAAGAAGACACTAACAATTCCCATCTTCCGACGAGTGAGCGAAAACACCTTGGCGCTCGGAGTATTTTCCAACAACTTCCTCTCGCATCGAGTCGTTTGTTCGGATATCTCCCCACACTTCAAGCTTAAATCTTACCACGACGGTGGGCAGCGAATGGGATGCCTCAATTGCGCGCTTACTTGACCACTATGAACACTACAGTCCAATACTGGTTGGTTTGTTAGCTCGAGACTTCTGGTCAACTTTCCGAGGCGTTTCATCATCTCATTGAACCGTTTTGCTCTATGGCTAAAGGGTAATCTTGCCTTGCATATGCTGTTTGGGAATCTAATAAACTATATAGAAACTTGTTGATAGAGTTTGGGACAGTCCGACTTTGATCTTGTCCAGTCTAATAGAGGTACCAAGCTAACAAACAAACCAGCATTAGATTGTACACTCCCCTCCTCGGCCAGAACTCCTTCCTCTTGCCGTCAACTTCTTTCCACAACAATATCTGCTCTATCGAATCATCCACTCATTTTTCATCTCGCCGGTCTGCTTTGCCTCCGACCATATCTGACGCCTTTATATCTGATCGGGTGTACTGGCCCATGGTATCACCACTGCCTATACCCATGCCATCCATACCCAGGCAAAAAGATGGCCACAACCAATGAACCTCACTTCAGCTACGACTTGGTGCCCCTCGCCGATGCCGCGACTCACATTCGCCTGCTTGAGCTTTGCCCGGTTCCTGACAATAACGATGAGCTCTACTGCAAACTGTACTCTGCGCCCATCACGGACTTGCCAAGGTACAGCGCTGTGTCATACGCATGGGGCGAGAACACCAAAACCCACAGCATCCGGATCGTGGACTACGACCGGGCAAAAACATCGACGGAAGAGGGTCTTCAACACAAGCACGTACACACGTCTATCCTCCCCATCACATCGTCACTAGATACCTGTCTACGCCAATTCCGTACATACAAGGAACTTCGCTTAACACCTCTCTGGATCGACCAAGTCTGCATCAACCAAGATGATGATGAAGAGAAGTCATGTCAGATTCAACTTATGAAACAGATCTACTCGTCGTCAAATGAAGTTTACGCCTGGCTCGGTCTAGATGCTGATGGCTCTGACGAGGTCATCCAAGCCTTCTGCCAGGTTGCCGAGTGCATGTGGGACTCCGGACTCTTTGGCGGCAAACGCTCGACGAAATGGTTTCCTGCCCCTCGCGCCATCTTTTACAACCGGATAGAGACCCCCGAGGTCCAAGCTTTGTTACGAAAGGTTATACCGATCGTCGTCCCGCTGTTGGCTGAGAAGAAGATATTGGCTTGGTATAAGAGACGCTGGTTTTCCCGGATATGGACCATCCAGGAATTTTGTCTCAACCAGTACACCTTCTTTGTCTGCGGCGACAGGGCAGTCCTGGATGAGATAGTCCTGCTGGTTTGGGAACTCTTTCTCGTTCTTCCCGACTTCAATAATGACAGAAGATTCCGGAACGCCTTCAAAGACAACCATCCCGAAATTCTTTCTCTGAAAGATTCGCTACCGGCAAGCCTGATCCCGCCTCCGATGCAGCATCTGTTCGGAACAAAAGGGTCGTGGAAGCGTGGGAAACAGACCACGCTACGAGAACTACTCGAAGATGTATCCACGCGGCTTGATCTAGGCGACAGCCGCGTCGACATTCTCTCTACCAAATACCGTGACAGAGTATACGGGCTGCTTGGTCTAGCGAGCGATGCCGAGGAGCTCGACATTCGGCCGGATTACAGCAAAACGACCACGACGGCGCAGGTGCTCACTCAGACAGCACGCAGTATCATCAAAAAGGAAGGTAGCGTTTACATTCTCCGCTTTGCACAATTTCCCAAACACAACGTCGAGGATGCGGACGAGGATGGACATCAACAACACCCGGAACAACTACCGTCATGGGTCCCCGACTGGGCCAACGGGACGCACTACAGCTACCATTTCATCGACAACATCTACTCAGCCTGCGGCAAGTTCTCGAACCAAGTTGACCTGATCCCTACACCTACCTCCACCCCTTCGATCCTCGGACTCCGGGGCTTGGTGGTCGACGAGATCGAGGCCGTATGCCGGCCATGGCGTCAAGAGTGGGGTTTGGAGGGATATCACCGCTACATCCTGCAGTACTTTTCCATTATCAGGGACATGATGCGTCGCTCGGCAGAAAAGATTTCTAGCTCCGGTGACGACGAGATATACCCCGACAACCCGACAAGACGCAACCAAGCCTTCTGGCGCGTACCCTTAGGTGACTTGTACATTAACGGCCCCAGGAAAAGAGGAAGGGCAAGCGCGGAGGATGTTGTCCCGGTATTTAGGGAGTTGATTGATCATTGCAAATTTTGCTTTGAAGTGGATGAGGAACAGCAAGAACTACGAGAACAGCAACAACAGCAGCAGCAGCAGCAACAGCAAAGTGACAACGACAAAGACAACGACAACCCTAGCGACAACAAGCCACCATCACCCGAACTAGACCAGGAAACCCTCGACTTCCTGTCCAACCGGTGGGAAGACCTTCGCGCCAAAGGATCCTACCTCCACAACATGATGCACATGGACAGGAAACGCCCCTTTCTTACGGGGAAAAAGGGGTACCTGGGAATGGCTCCCGGACATGCGCAACCTGGTGATGTTGTGGTTTTGTTGTGTGGGGATAGTATTCCTTATGTGCTTAGGCCTGTCGCGACCGGAGCCGGTGACGGGGATGGAGGTGGAGACGGGCATGGAGACGGGCATGGAGATGAAGATGGAAGGAATAACGGAAGGTACTACACTATTGTAGGCGAGGCATATTGTGATGGGATCATGGCTGGGGAGTTGGAGGGGATGTTGGAGGAGGAGGAGGAGGACGATAGGGGAAAGAGGCAGGATTTCTTTTTGGTTTAATGCACATGACATTGGGGTGGGTTTATAGGCATATCTGAGGCACACAATAAGCACATACGACCATACCCACTGGAAAACTCGGGATCCCGTCCGCTCTCCCATAGATAAGCTAGTGAGGGGTAGCTTATCTATGGGAGCGGGAAAGACAGGAAACGGGTCCTGACACTGCGGCTAGATCTTTTACACGGGTAACACCAAGATTGCACTCGGTCAGAAGACCATTCCTGGTTGGTTCTTTGTACTCCTCGGCCCAGTTACGTGTATGCAGATGAGAGCGTGGCAAGGGAGTCTCTCGCTGTTGTCTTGTTGGATCACGATGGACCTCCTTCATGTACCTACCTTAACCTACCTTCATCTGCCTGCATCAGCCTACCTCTTCCCTTCCATCCTGGCATATCATAAACCATAGCGGTTGGCTTACAACACACTGCTGGCGCAGCCGCCAACACCTTTTTAGACGAATCGATTGGCTGAGAGAGCTGCATGCCAGGGGTGCGAAACAAGGTGACGGCGGCGTTGAGAACAACAAGGCAACCACAGCTCTAGCTCAGAATACTGTACCCGAAGCTCAAAGGCCAACTCGCGTATCACAACTTCAAATTATGATATTTTCTCGGACGATTTCAGATGAATGTCATCTCGATATATTGAACACTGACAGCGTTTATTATTGTCGGTAGGGCTAACATTGCCGGTTTACCAAGCAAGCCCCTGACATCTGACCCAAACCAGTTCGATGTTAACACAAAGCATTTGAATCTGAAGTTTGACAACAAAATTGCCCTCCAGACAGGATAAGATACACTAACTCCACACTGAGTTGCGTTCTGGGACAGCAGCAAACTCCCTTCGACATATCTCGGGTCTTCCTCTCCTCGATCCCACCGTCCAGCACATTCTATCTGGGCCTTGAGGGCAAAAGCCTCAGCCGCAATGAAACCCTCTCCCTCTTGACGGTACTCGTCCTTCCCACGTAAGCAACAAGCAATGTCGATGTCCAAACCCTCGGCGACTCTGCTTTCACCACTCCCTGCGTAGGCGGAAATACCCTCAAAGCCATCCTCGAGGCCTTCCTCTGTTGTTCCTTGCGTCTGATTCTCTTCGTTGAGGCGTCATCTTCAAGGGTTGGTGGTGGAATGAGACGGTTGCGAGGACGCGGCGGGCCGCTGCGGGGCGCCACGCCGAATTGAGCCCACCCTGGGCCCGGCAGTTCTACGTTCCTGGGCAAAACTTTCTCGGTGCTCGCCGGTAACCTAACCCGCTGTGTTAATGTTGGGATTTCGTTTTGAAGCTTAACATTCGAAAAGTTCGTCTATGCCCACACCTTCCTTTCCTCACCTCATCGTTCCTGAATGTACCTTCTTCCCTGAAGCTCACCGTGACTTCAACCACGTGATATGGAGGGCATCAGAGCGAGCAAGCATCCAATCAAGACCATCTTTCCAGAGCAGCTCTCCATTACAGTAAAGGCTGACCAACGCCTTTCCTTTCCGGGCTCCTAATCATCTATGCCCAACCATGTACCCAACGCGATATTGGCGAGTCTTCTGCTTGCAAGACAGCTGTGCCGAAGAGGCTGTGCCCGATACCTCTGCTCAGTTCGCGTTGGGCATGGTGGAAGTCCTGCGGGATTGGTGATCCAGGCAAAGGCAGCGCCTTGAAACAAAGACAACAACAGCAACCACCTTCAAGGCTCCCAATCAAACCCACCGAGATATATGCTACGAATTTTGTCAGTCACTTGTAGTAAGTATTTCTCGTCTTTCGAGCAATTTCCCTAGTTTCAACTGCTGATTTACTATACCTACAGTCCCACCAACATAAGCCGTCCGCTCGCGAAGCCTGCGAGCCTTTTCCCGTTATCGAACATTTGTAGGATTAGCTGCCGAGGGAGCTGAGGCTGGCGGACTCTACAATGCGACTTCTGGAGCGTGACGATACCGGCGGGGTCCGACTGACGGAGGACCTACCCAACGACAAGATTCCACCGTATGCGATACTTTCACACACATGGGGTCCCGATGAGGTCCTCTTCAGAGACATGACGGACGGTACAGGCAAGAACAAAGCAGGCTACGCTAAGATTCGTTTTTGCGGAGACCAAGCTTGGCGCGATGGGCTGAAATTCTTCTGGGTCGACACATGCTGCATCGACAAGTCTGACAGCGTTAAGGTTCAGCACGCTCTCAACTCCATGTTCCATTGGTACCGCAGCGCGGTGAAATGTTACGTGTACTTGGAAGACGTCTCAACCCATCAACACAGCGACGGCCCCGGTTGGCAACCGGCCTTTCGAGAGAGCAGATGGTTTTCCCGAGGATGGACCCTCCAAGAGCTCATTGCCCCAACGATCGTCGAATTCTTCTCTAAAGAGGGCGAGCGCCTGGGAGATAAACAGTCTCTGGAACAAGAAATCCACAGTATAACCGGAATTCCGCGAAAAGCCTTCCAAGGTGTCCCTCTACCTGATTTCAGCGTCGCCGAACGGATGCGATGGATCGAGAAGCGTGACACGCAATACGAGGAAGACAAGGTGTACTCTCTATTCGGCATCTTCAATGTGCACATACCGGTTCTCTACGGTGAAGGAAGGGAGAAAGCATTGAAGCGGCTGCAGGACAAGATTCACGAGGATTACCTCTGTCTGGCAAAATTGTGGCCCACAAACCCGCGTGACCCGCACGTCGAAAAAAAGCGGATTGAGCTGGCAAAGGGTGGTCTGCTGGCTGATGCTTACTGCTGGGTCTTCGACAACCCCGACTTTAAGCGATGGCGCCAGCTGCAGGAGAGTCGCCTGCTCTGGATCAAGGGAGATCCAGGCAAAGGCAAGACCATGTTGCTATGCGGTATCGTCGACGAGCTAGAGCGGCGTGTTGTCGCTGACGGCGGCAACTTGGCGTATTTCTTCTGCCAAGCTACCGACTCGCGCATCAATAACGCAACTGCTGTGCTACGAGGCTTAATCTACCTACTTGCCCACCGGCAACCACGCCTGCTCTCACATTTACCGGAGAACACATACCCTTCCGATGATGCAATGGCATGGATCGTCCTGTCTAAGGTTTTGCGCGAGATGCTAGAAGACCCAAACTTGAAGGTCACCTATCTGGTAATTGATGCTCTGGACGAATGTGTGACAGACCAACCGCGGCTTCTCAAGTTGATCGTCCAGATATCATCTGTGTCTGCTCGTGTCAAGTGGCTTGTATCTAGTCGCAACTGGGTGCAGATCGAAGAACAGTTGGCGATCGTCGCGCAGCAGTCCAGACTCAGCCTCGAGCTAAACGCTGAATCCGTCACCACTGCCGTCAGTGCATATATCCGCCACAAAGTCCTTCACTTGTCGCAGCAGAAACAGTACGACAGCACAATGCAGACGGTTGTATATGACTATCTCTCTTCTAATGCGAATGGGACTTTTCTTTGGGTGGCCTTGGTCTGCCAAGTACTTGCGGACCCGAGAGTTCAGAAGTGGCAGACACTAACAAAGTTACGGGCATTCCCCCCCGGATTGGATTCCCTGTATGTGCGGATGATGGAGCAGATTATTCAGTCCGATGATGCGGATCTGTGCAGGCAAATTCTTGCCATCTCCTCTATTGTTCGCCGACCCATCAGCCTTCAAGAACTGACCACTCTCGTCGAGATGTCAAACGATATCTCAGATGATCCGCAGTCCCTGCAAAAGCTTATAGGGCTTTGCGGCTCGTTTTTGACATTTCGAGACCAGACTGTTTATTTTGTCCACCAATCCGCCAAGGACTTTTTACTTGGCAATGCCTCTGATAAAGCTGGCAACCAAGCTTCTCAGGAGACGTTCAAGTGGATTTTTCCTTCTGGGAAAGAAGATGTGCATTATACCATCTTCTCGAGGTCACTTGATGCCATGTCTACAACACTGCGACGCGACATATACGGCTTAAGCGCACCGGGATTTCCGAGAGATAAGGTCCAAGTACCGGATCTGGACCCGCTAGCGACGGTGCGGTACTCGTGCGTCTACTGGGTTGATCACTTGTGTGACTCAGTTTCTGACACGAACACAAAATGGCATGATCATTTACAGGATAATGGGGTTGTCTGTACATTCCTCAAGACAAAGTATCTTTACTGGCTGGAAGCTCTAAGTCTACTCCAAGCTATGCCTGCGGGCGTTGTTGCTATTAGAAAGCTCGAGAGCCTACTAGTAAGTACAAGTCTAACTCCGCCTAAGGAACTTGGTCTAACTGAAATACAGGGAGATAATGATCAGTCGCAGTTGTCAAAGCTTGTTTGGGATGCTTACCGGTTTGCTCTATCAAATAAGTCAATAATAGAGCAAGCTCCACTTCAAGCATACATATCAGCGCTTGTATTTGCTCCAAGGAATAGCTTGATAAAGAGAAATTTCAGAGCAGAAGAACCTGAATGGATTCGAACTAAGCCGGCTGTGGAATTAGATTGGAATGCATGCCTTCAGACCCTAGAAGGCCATCACGACTACGTTAGTTCCGTGGCCTTCTCGCCGGATGGCCAGCGGCTTGCGTCCGGTTCAGAGGACAACACGATCAAGATCTGGGATCCGGCATCGGGGAGCTGCCTCCAGACCCTAGAAGGCCATCGCGACTACGTTCTTTCCGTGGCCTTCTCGCCGGATGGCCAGCGGCTTGCGTCCGGTTCAGAGGACAACACGATCAAGATCTGGGATCCGGCATCGGGGAGCTGCCTCCAGACCCTAGAAGGCCATCGCGACTACGTTCTTTCCGTGGCCTTCTCGCCGGATGGCCAGCGGCTTGCGTCCGGTTCGGATGACCACACGATCAAGATCTGGGATCCGGCATCGGGGAGCTGCCTCCAGACCCTAGAAGGCCATCGCGACTACGTTCTTTCCGTGGCCTTCTCGCCGGATGGCCAGCGGCTTGCGTCCGGTTCAGGGGAAAACACGATCAAGATCTGGGATCCGGCATCGGGGAGCTGCCTCCAGACCCTAGAAGGCCATCGCCGCTACGTTCGTTCCGTGGCCTTCTCGCCGGATGGCCAGCGGCTTGCGTCCGGTTCGGAGGACAAAACGATCAAGATCTGGGATCCGGCGTCGGGGAGCTGCCTCCAGACCCTAGAAGGCCATCACGACTCCGTTGGTTCCGTGGCCTTCTCGCCGGATGGCCAGCGGCTTGCGTCCGGTTCGGAGGACAACACGATCAAGATCTGGGATCCGGCATCGGGGAGCTGCCTCCAGACCCTCGAAGGCCATCGCGACTCCGTTCTTTCCGTGGCCTTCTCGCCGGATGGCCAGCGGCTTGCGTCCGGTTCGGATGACCACACGATCAAGATCTGGGATCCGGCGTCGGGGAGCTGCCTCCAGACCCTAGAAGGCCATCGCAGCTACGTTCGTTCCGTGGCCTTCTCGCCGGATGGCCAGCGGCTTGCGTCCGGTTCAGGGGACAACACGATCAAGATCTGGGATCCGGCATCGGGGAGCTGCCTCCAGACCCTAGAAGGCCATCGCCGCTACGTTCGTTCCGTGGCCTTCTCGCCGGATGGCCAGCGGCTTGCGTCCGGTTCGGAGGACAAAACGATCAAGATCTGGGATCCGGCGTCGGGGAGCTGCCTCCAGACCCTAGAAGGCCATCACGACTCCGTTGGTTCCGTGGCCTTCTCGCCGGATGGCCAGCGGCTTGCGTCCGGTTCGGAGGACAACACGATCAAGATCTGGGATCCGGCATCGGGGAGCTGCCTCCAGACCCTCGAAGGCCATCGCGACTCCGTTCTTTCCGTGGCCTTCTCGCCGGATGGCCAGCGGCTTGCGTCCGGTTCGGATGACCACACGATCAAGATCTGGGATCCGGCGTCGGGGAGCTGCCTCCAGACCCTAGAAGGCCATCGCAGCTACGTTCGTTCCGTGGCCTTCTCGCCGGATGGCCAGCGGCTTGCGTCCGGTTCAGGGGACAACACGATCAAGATCTGGGATCCGGCATCGGGGAGCTGCCTCCAGACCCTAGAAGGCCATCGCCGCTACGTTCGTTCCGTGGCCTTCTCGCCGGATGGCCAGCGGCTTGCGTCCGGTTCGGAGGACTGCACGATCAAGATCTGGGATCCGGCGTCGGGGAGCTGCCTCCAGACCCTAGAAGGCCATCGCGACTCCGTTCTTTCCGTGGCCTTCTCGCCGGATGGCCAGCGGCTTGCGTCCGGTTCGTATGACAAAACGATCAAGATCTGGGATCCGGCATCGGGGAGCTGCCTCCAAACGATTCCTACTAGTACTCTGATAACCGATATCTTGTTTGACCCTACCAGTCGCTACGTACTTACCAATATTGGACGTATTAACATAGTTACAGAAACTACCGAAAGCGAAGTTGTACTAGAAATTCCAGAGAGCCATGGCTATGGCTTGGAAGAAGATAGGTCTTGGATTACTTGCAACGGCCAGAACGTACTTTGGCTGCCACCAAATTACCGACCGTCTAGTTGTTATGTCCAGGGACAGATGATATGCTTCATCTGCAAATCGGGACTGATTTGGTTTATTGGCGTCTCGCAAGATATATAATGTATTCCATGCCGTTCTTAATTTCTTTCTCTTTATTTCTTTTTTCTAGCGTGCCACCAGAAGGGTTTGGGAGGACCGGTAAATTTATAGGAATTATGTAGATTCTGGTATCATCTGCTGTTGTCAAGATGACGTATTTTATTTTGAAGAATCAAGGCTATTCCATCCTTTGACTCTCCTTTTGCAGGTGCCTGTGCGGTCCAGGTGCCACGTTATCACCGGGTTAGCCTGTGACATTGTCGCACTGCACGTCCGCGCACACGGACAAGTTGTGCCAGTGGCTAAGAGTCTGACCGAGGTGAGTTTCGCGGCCGGAGGCCGCCAGTCAACTTACCGTGGAGCAGGAGGAAGAGATCCTGTTCATTTGTGAGATCGTGAGATGAGGGTATCGGACCAGTCGATAGCGTGCCTCACTTGAGTACTATCCGTGCTCTATGTGCTTTGTGACATGCCCGTCCAAGACTTTCCACCATCATCACCGCACGCCGCCCTCATTATCGCCTGCACCATATCCTTGAACAGCTCTGTCTTGACCTCTGCCACCAACTCCCATCTCATTTCGGCTATCAGTTCCTTCTTGATCTCCCACCGCATCTTCTCCATCAAGTCGTCCTGCATGTCGGCCCACAACTGCGACTGCTGCTCCTCCGTCTTCTCCATCACAAGCTCCCTCGCCTCGCCAAACAATTTGTCTTCCAATTCCCATCACACATCATCCATGTCCTGGTCGATTTTACCCTCCACATGACCGATGATGTGCTCCGGTTCCTCCGTATCGTATCGACATGAAGTGTGATCACATGCGGGTCATGCCCTTTGCTCCGGAGGCACCTTCTCGGTTCTTTCTGACAGCAAGGTCTAGGTCAAAATTAACCACCCGTTCTATCGCCTTTCTCCCTATCTGTTGTAATCTCTATAGCTCGCTGATGGCCTCATCATAAGCTGCTATGATAGGCTTGTAGAGTTGGTCTGGCTCTCCTGCAGGGGTTCCAATGTTTACACTTGCATCTTTGTCGTAAGGAAAAAGAATCTTCCTGATCCTCATACAAAGCGGTTTAACCTTGTCCAATTTCTCTGGGAATTCGTTCACAATCCTTTGAAGCCCACTTACATACATGTCGCCTTCCTTATTCATAGCAATCTGACTGAAACTTCCGATCTCCCATCGTTGAAAAACGCTCTCCTGAGGCGCCTTCTTGTTGCCAGAAAATCCGTTATACCACGATTGGCGCGCACACATCCAAAGAAGGACATAGAAAAATGATTCGAGGTCATGACGATATGTGTGGTCGATGTTGCGCAATACTTCAATCGCCATGAACTGGATCGTGCCAGTTATTTGTCGCGCTCCGCTTGGGCCGCTACTTTGTGCTTTAGCCATGTCAAGGTCGATCAGCATGCCCTTGAAGCCATCTGCTGTTTCAGGGTCCGTGATGATGATGTTGTTTGGAGAGATATCGCGGTGGAGAATATTGCCAGCGACGAAGAGAGATTGGTGCGCCTTGATCGCATCTCGCATCGATTCTAGCAGTTGCTTGATATCGGTAAACTCGCTGATGACGCGACCGGCAGGTGAGATGACGAGGCAGGAATAGATCCGATCTTCCCACAGGTCCTCGCTAGGCGTAGATAGGGCCGGCTTGGTCTTGCTTGTCGACGACGACGGCTGGATGCTCAGCTTTCGATTTAGCTTCTGGCTATCGGATCGCTGCCTCTTATTGGATCTGGATACGGTGTCGGTGGCGCTAGATGACGACTTGCGCTTATTGCCCGATATACTAGTGCTTGTTGAAGCCAATGAAGGGTCGTCCGCCCCGTTCTGAAACCGGTGAGCCGTTGGGAACTTCAGTTTCTTCCGTATTTCTGCAATGGTAGCGATTCGATGATGCGCTACTATTCCAGCTACCCCTTTAACACCCTTTTCCTTTGCTTGCGTTAGGTGGTCTACCTCCGCCGTCCGTTTACCCGATGCCCAAGCGAATTTGACAACGCTGTTGTTTTCGGTCGTATAACAGGTAGTTCCGCGACTTACAATGGCCTTCTGGCTATACATCGCCCTATCCAACCTGATCCTCGTTGCTTGACCGCCTGTGTCGTTTAGCGTAATGTAGCGTTTTTTTTTTCCTCCCTCGATAACTCGCTCAATGAAGGTATCCAGGCCCATCGCCTTAGCATCCATCGTAGCATAGCCGACAAGAGCGCGCGCAAACATGTCCGTGTTTTGGTGAATATCGAAGAACCCGGAACTATACGCCCCAGCCCGATCGAAAATCCAGAGCTCCATCTTGGAGGCGCAGAGAAGGAAGGCGTGGACGAATCGACGGGTCGGCTGGTCGGCGAATACCTTGCGCACGTAGCGGGAGAGTTGCAGGAAATCCGTCTTAAACCTGCGTTCACTGTGTGACTTCTTTTGCTCCCCAACAACCAGAATGTTTTTGTATTCATAAAGGGTACCCGCTTCTGTAGTTGACGCTTGGAAGAATATATCCATCTGGTCTTTCCCTTCTTTAAACTGGTGGGCAGATGCGGTGGTATGGAGCTTGTTCGGTGCCCCGGCTAGGAAGCGCTCTTCCAGGGAGCAAAGCCATTCCCAGACCGGCTTTTCATCAGGAGTGGCCGGGAAGCCCGTCCATTTCGTTCCGTTATGGGCTGTCTTGATCTTCTCTAACATTGCCTTCTGTTCGTTGCGCCAGTTTTCGAGGTCGAAGAACTTGTCCAAAAAACCCCCTACACCGCGGAAGGTGCAGTTTTTGATCTCGTGGAACAGTTCCTTTTCCACCACCTCGCACGTTGCACTATCAGCAAGCCGATTCGAACTGGTCTTGACAGGCGTTCCTTTGAACGTAGACGGAACTGTGGGGCGAAGACGGGGAGTGCGGGGAGTCAAGGTGTCGAGGAGACTGAAGACGGCAGCCCAAATGGCAGTGTCGTTGGAGTTGTCGACGACAAGGCGGACGAGAGGGCGAAATGGGTCGAGATTCGCTATCTTCCCTCCTTGGAGATCCTGTTGTATAGGGAAAAGTCTGGCTGCCACATTACTGTTTCCGTCGGAAGAGGGTAGTTTGAATGCTGCGGAGGATCCGACAAGCGCCAGTAAAAGGGATGCAATAGATTCCCGGTACGCATCGTCGGCTTCGTTGGCGTCGCGCAATTTGTCTCGAACGCGGTCAAGTGTATCACCGAGCGGGCGTTCGGAAATGATCTCCTTCTGTTCTTCTAAAAGAGTCATTTTGAGAAAGGACGTGCTGGGAATTGCTAATTGTGTGGAAAATGGATGGGCAATGAAGATGGTAAACAAACAATGCTGGTTATTGAAAGGAGAGTTGGAGTAAACAAAGACCCACTAATTATGGACCCAGACATTGGCGTGATAGACCACGTGATGCTGGAAACTATTGGGTTCCCTAGTTAGCTAGCTCAGGTCCGTGAATGAGATGTTCAGATTACTAATAAGAATAGGTGCAATTTTCACCAAAATCTGTTACGGTTCTGCACATGACATTAACACCACTGCAGTAGTCCAAAATAAGGTGATTGGGACCGCTAATATTGATGGAAGATGGCCAGAGGTGCCAGACTCACCTTTTGAAATCTGACAGGTTGCGGAGGCAGCGAAGAAAATCTCCGGACTGTAGGCAGCTGCAGAGCGTAGCAAGGCCAAGGAGTCATTGGAACCAATCAGATCCACATGAAGACCGCCAGATAGGTACCTTATGACAGGCTGGGGTGCATATGCCCAGACGGCCAAACCTACAAAAGATAGGACGATGTTCTGCTTGCAAGGCAGAACTTGGAATGCACACTATATAGCCAATGTCAACCTGTGACATACCTCGAGGCATTCGGAACAAGGCTCGGTACGTACCTCAAAACGTACCACACCTCTTTGGCAGAAGACAACCTTCCTTCTACAACCAAAAGCCTTGGCGCCAAGTGTTAGTCTTAACGCTTGGTTGCCCGCAAAATTCTTAACACGTCTGGGGTAGACAGGGTTGGAGATGCAGAGCTTTTCTGCAGGGCGCAGTCCGGGCTCTCTTGGCCGACTGCGCCGTCGTGGAGGGCGAGGCTCTCTTGGCCGACTTTTCTCGTAATCCGCCCAATTGTATTCGTTGTTTTAGCGCCGCCTCTCCATTCCACCGTTTTGCCTCCGTCCGAACGATATGGATATGGGAGCTGGTGGTTCAGTCTTTTGACCCTACCACGTGATGAAAAGACCCGTTTCCTGACCTTCCCGCTCCCATAGATAAGAGCAGTGAGGGCCAGACTAGTAGTTGGGTCGCTGACGACCAGCGAATCCCTGGTGTTGTATGTTTTTCTCTGCTTTTTTTTCGCCTTTAATTTGAACTTTTTGTCCATTTTGTTCGCCTTCAATCCTCTCTTTCTCTCTTAGTTTTTTTAATCCACTCTCGTATTTGCTTTCCCTGATCTGTCTTGTGTAAAAACTCTAACAAGCCGCCAAAAGATGTACCTAACACAAACCACAAAGGTTCAATCACTACTGACTCTCCAACCTTCGATATACCAACTTTTGGGTGCACAGAATCGTATCGTTCGTTCATTGGCATCACGGCTGTCTAGCTGTCGACAGGAAGAAAGAGAAATAAACAGCGCAATCCCTTGACCCAAGTTCTCATATCCCATCCATCCCTTTGTTAGTAAGGTTGTTTGTTTCCTCAGCTCGCCCACTCACTCATTGCTGCTCCCTCAGCTTATACTTCAACCTCACCGGCGTATCCGGTCCACTAGACGTATGGTTGCTCCTGTTCGTCTCCGGGGCTTCAGACATGTGTCTTCCCTTTGCGTCACACAGTAAGAAGTCAAACATCCCGACGAAGTTGGCGACGAGGATGGTGATTTCGAGTTTTGCCAGCTGTTTTAATAGAAAAATCATGTTAGGTCCCCTTCACTAACACCGGAGAGGAAGAGAGGGAAAGAGAAAAAGGAAGAAGTCTTACCCTCATGCCCAAGCACGGGTGTCTTCCCGCTCCCCAGCCCAGGAAAGCCAGCGGCTCCTTCTTATCCTCAGCACGATCGGGCAGGTAGCGGCCTGGATCCCAGCGGAGAGGGTCAGGGTAGATGGATGGGTTGACGTGGACGTCGTCTAGGAGGTAGGTCTGTTGTGGTCAGTTAGTTTGTCGTGTTCTTAGAAAGGATGAAAAAGAAAGAAAGGAAAAAAAAGACAAGGAATTGTAAAAAAAAAAAAAAAATTAAAAAAAATAAACGGGAGAAAAAAAACTCACAGCAAAACCCCCATGCGGCACCACCTCCCCCTTACTCCCCAGTACCACATCCTTCCCACTCACATTTCTCCTAAACGAAGTTCCCACAACTTGTAGTCTCGTCGTCTCCTTCAGACACAACTGAATCACGGGGAACTCAGCCTCCCACTCATCCAGCGTCAGACCAGCCAATACTTCCCCAACACTCTGTTTCTCGCCGTTCTGTCTATGTCTCCTCAACGCCCCATCAATCTCTTCCCTCACCCTCCCAACCCACTCCCCATTTTCTTCCGCAGCCAAATAAACAACCAACCAACAAACCATAGTGCTCGTATTCAGATGTGCCGCATACAAACTCGCAATGATAAAAATAAGCACCTTCATCGCGTCCTCGCCGTTATCCATAAGATATTGCATTGCATCATCATCATCACCTTCTTCTTCTTCTTCCTTTCTTTGTTGTCCTCCCACAGTCTCCCTTTGTCCGCGGCGGTGTTCAAACTCATTCTTGACAGCAAAATACAGCTGCGCGGAAGCGGTCATTCTTCGAAAATGGTTTGGCGTCGGCAGCCATGGAAAAATAATCCGGATGGGAGAGGTGGATTTGTCGATTATTTCGAACCACTTCAGCGATTTGGAAAGCATGGGTGAAGAAGAAGAGGCCCACGAGGAGATACCCAGCGTGCGCATGGTTAGTTGGAAGATTAGGCGGTTGATTGTGTCGAATGGGTCTGTCATGGCCTCGTTGGTGCCGGCTGGGGAATTAGAGGAGGCGAGGGCTAGCTGTTCGAGAGTTGCGCGGACGTCGGTAACCACCAACGGGAGGGATTTCTCGAGAGACTCGCTCTTCATGAAATTGAACAGGTACTTGGCGAACCACTTATCTTGCAAATCGTAGTGCATCTCTTTTACCGGTTTGCTATCCTCGGGCGTGGGCGGGGTCACGGTCAGGAAGACTGCGTACCCTTTCGTCATGTTGAGCGCTTTGTTCTCGAAGAAGGCGCGGCGGGCTTCCACACCGGAAAGCCCGACGAGGTGATGCCTGCCAAAAAAAAAGCTGAAGTTGCCGGTTTTGGAAGATAGGATGCCTTCGTTGTAAAAACGGTAGCGGTCCGTGAAGAACCGGAGGGAGCCGAGAATGGGCCAGTCCGATGCTTTGAAGAGGGGAGGGGTGTTGGAGGGGAGGTGAGGGCGCCGTTTGGTGAGTGAGGTGAGAGCGTAAAGGAGGAGGAGGATGGAGAGGAAGGTGAGGATGGTGGGCCAGTCACGGAGGGTTTGGGTGTCCAGCTTGGTGAGAAGGCGGATGGAATCCATGATTGAGGTTTGGCCGAGGGCCAGGTGTGAGGTTCTTGTGGTGTGAGGTTTTGGATATTCCTCAGATGTAATGAGGATTAACAAGGTTGCAAAGAGCTTCACTCTCTGGTTGGAAGAGAGATAGCCTGAAGAACTGCAGATTTGATATCGACATGGAAGCTGCCCGTGATGCCTCCTTTTATGTTCGTTGAGTTCGCTTAGAGGAATAAGCGAGTATCTGTGCCGCCCGCTCATTCACTTGGAAGTCCGCCAGCACACACCATCACAAGTATGGATGTGCTTCTCATTCGCGAGGAACAATTTCCCCTCTCCTCTTGTCAACATGTCGTTGGCACCTCTTTTCCTCCCGAGTCTGCACCATTTCGGAGTGAAGTTCTACCTCGTGCTCTGTCGATACTGAAGTTGGTTCTTCATCACCCCCCTCTTCTTCTCTTCGTGGCGTTGCTACCCCCCTCAGCGCTTGATAGTTGCTGTATCGAGGTCTTAAAACCAACGAAGACTCGTGGCGTTGCTCTTGGTCTCGGCGCTTGATGAAAGCAGAGCTGAGGTGGTGAATCCAAGGAAGACGCTCCACCAAAAAGATATCACGCCTTCCCGATTTGGCAAAGGGTTTGAAGGGAAGAAGAAACGTGGAATTGGCTGTCTCTTGGGTGTTCGTCTCGGTCAGTGACTGGAGGTAGGACCAAGACAGCAAGCGTGATATCGTCTGGGCGCAGAATGTGTGCTTTGTCTTTTGAGCCACGCTGTTTCCTATAGTGGGGACGATCGTATGTGTGTTCTCACAACTGGACATCATCTTTTGTGACTCTTTTACAGAGGTGGTTGCTTTCGGTAAGACAGGTAATTGTGGATCAGGTAAACTCGTCGGCGTGGTGTATACACCTTCTTCCTTCTTTGTAGTCTCGTGGGCTAGAAGCCATCTTATGATAAGTCTCCGAGTTCGTTATATACGCACTATGCTCACAGCACGTCAACTAACATGGCGTTTTGTCATGCAACGGCGGCGAAGAATGGGCTAGCCATAAGCGTCGAGCACGTCATGAGGCTCCTCTCCACGCCTAGATCGTGCTTGCTCATAGCCAAACAATGTAATCACCCGGTAGATCGACATGGACCCCAACTCCCGAGGAATGTTCATGCGAGAAATTACATCTACGATGGGAACCAAGATGCGCCGCACCAATGAGCTCAGCCTGAAAAGAGACGGCGCTCGGCCGAAAGGGAAAGTATTCGTCTCAAACTCGGAGGCTCACCTATTCTTTAACCGATTTGTGGACTTCAGAAGTCCGAGGCCGATAGATTTCAGCCACAGAAGGAGTTAGTGACTTAAAGAGAAGAGGAAGCCCAGAGACACCATAGGTCTGTTTGCGAGAAAGAAACCGTATGTAACGTTAACTGAGCTTGAAGTTCAACCTCTTGTTCGATTTGTACTGTTCTGGAAGCACTATCATCACCATGACATATCGCCCCTATCAGTGAGCAGCATCGTCCGGTCCAGTACCGTTCCTCTCTCCAACTGCACGACATAGTCAGTATCAAATCGAAATCGGCAAAAAGCCACGAGATAAAGACTTACCATCCAGCGCAACAAGGAAGCGGCTCACGCAGTTGTAGCAGGCGATCTGTTCGAGTCAAGGTCAGCTCTCTGAGCACTCCTCTAGGAACTTCTTGCCCGTCACCCGCCCAGGTTGTTTTCAGTCTTCCAAACTGGATCAAATTTCCCGTCCTCTGCTCCTTCCTCAATCTTTCATCGCTCCCTCCCCATTCTTTCCCCACACTTGCCTCACCCTTTTCCTCGCTCTTTCCTGACTTTCCCCACACTCTTTCCCTACCCCGTCACTTCCTTCTCTTCCATCGGTCTTTCCACTTCTCACCCATTCGCCCTCTACCTCTTTCCCAGCCCATCAACCCACGCCAAACACAAACTCCAAAAGACCTCCCGAACTCGAAGGGGATAAACTCACAATAGCAGTCAACTCCACCACCTCCCTCTCGCTAAACAGCCCCCTAACCTTCTCAAACGTCTCATCCCTAACCTTCACATTCCTCGTCATCTCATCCGTAAAGCACACGGCCGCCCACTGCCTCTCATTCAGCCCACCCTTCTTCTGGTCCCCCTCCTCAATGAGCAGCGGTTCCTGCCTCTTGACCACACCCAGACCATCCTCGCCCTCGCTAACGCCCGCCTGAACGGCAAGGGGCGCATGGTGGTGCCACTCGTACCAGGCGCCGTTGCAGACGGCCACGCGGGAGATGGCCAGCTCGCGCTCGTCGGCAGGCAAGATGGTTTGCGTGCGGATGGCGCCGAGAAAGGAGTTCCAGCCGTCGGCGACGGGCGGGGAGTGCAAGAGGGTCAGGTCAAGCGGTTGGAGAGGACGAGGGGCACGGCGGGCGGTGATGCGGTCGACGATGGCTTGTTCGGCTTCCGAAGAGGTGGGCGGGGGGTTAGCGACGTAGGGGAGACGCATTTTGGTGGTTGGGGTGGTGGTGAATAGTCTGGTGTTGTTGATGAGTGGCCGTGTAAGTCGTGAGTACGAGGATACCCGGTGTTGTTGTAGTGAGCCGCGGAGGTGATGTCTTAACGTGAAGGACATTGGGTTTGAGATGTAAGAGGGAAGGAGAGTGAGAAGACAGAACGGATGAAAGGAAATAGCTTGATGGGTTGACAGCTGCAATGCATGAGTACTGTAGGTATCATCGGCTTCGCTTGAAGCCGGTGACGCAGGTCCGTCACACACCCACAGATCCGGGCCATAGCCGGCATCCCGCACCCCGCCTTTCCTCCACAATGATCTCCGCCAACTCCCCACATCTGGGGGCCGGCGGTCGGCAGCGGGGGGTTGCGGGGAATCTCTTGCCCGCTTGTCCGCCGTCCGGAAGGAGGGGTCGGCAAGTGGACGTGGGCCCGGAGCTTCAACGTCAACGGCCATTTCACCGACCTAGCGAAATTCAACCTGTATTCATCTCCAGAAAATGAGTGCCGTTGTCGACAGCTCTTACCGTCAAGAATACCTGGTAAAACTACGACAATAACAGTGCATGCACCTGAATGAAAGACAGAGGTGTAGCATCCTATCTCGCGAAGAACAGAGGCAAGCTGCTCAATCTAGGTACTCAACACCGATGATGCTCGGCTTGATCTTCACCACATATATATATATTCTCTTCACACAGACAGACATGACAGCCGTTTCCATACAAAACCAGAAAATCACATACGACCATAGGCACCCGGGAAACTCGGGATCCCGTCTGATCTCCCACGGATATGCCAGTGACCGCCAGGCCAGTAGAGGTAGCCAGACCGGCGACGACCGGCGAATAACCTGGTGTTGTATGTTGCTTCCTTTTTCGTCTTTTGGTCTATGGAAAGCTTGAGGATGCCGAGGGCAGATTCGAGCTCTTGGGTACGCCCAGGAGGGTAAGATGGGAAATGTGCGGTTGATGTGCGAGCATCGAAGCATGCAGTCTTTCTGACTTCAACTCGCAACATCCGGACTGGCCATAAACGACCCGTTGAAATAATCTAGCCATTTGACCGATCGAACCAACATCTTCTAAAGTCCATGTTGAAGTTTCCCCTGATGCTTTAGAGACCGAAATGATCTCATGGCAGACAATATCGAGGTCGAAACTTCAGGTTCTCCCTTTACATAGTCGACAGGCAACTGCGTTGGCAGGAGGATGAAGCCTTTCAGCGCGAATGGTCTTGCAGAGGATCCGATGCCTAACGCGAAACGAGTAACTTCTAAAACTGAGGTTAAATATTAAGACGCTTGAGGGAAACGATAGTTGATGACATTTGCGAAAGTTGCGAGGTTGATCAATGTTGATATGGGGATGTTCAGGGTTTAGTCGAGATCACTCACCGGGCAACGGGCCGCTCTTGGTGTTGGCTTTCAGCGGCACAGTGTTAACAATATTGCCTCGTGCTTATCCTGTCTCGCCTGTGTGGGATAGTACCTTGGGTCTTGGCGCCATGCCTTTCCCAGCGAATGTGCCCCTCCATCCGTCGCAATTGCAGACAACTGAAGCCAACGGAAAACAAAAGTTCGCGAAAATCAACAACCACCACCACAATTCCACGCGCAACCACATCACCGACTCCGATCGCACATTCAAACCAGCACAAAATCCCGAAAATACCATTACCAAATTGATGGACACCTCCCCCCAATCACCCCCCACCAAAAAGCGCAAAATGGCGACCGACACGATCGCCGCCGCTGCCCCCGCGGCCATCGAAGACCAACAAGAGCACCAATTCCCCCTCCCCACAATCCTCACCCACCCCTCCGCCACCCCTCCCATCCTCATAACCCAAGGCGCCGAAGGCCGCCTCTACAAGACAACCTTCTTCAGTCCCAACATCCCGTGCGCGCTCAAATACCGACCCCCCAAACCCTACCGGCACCCGATCCTCGACGCGCGGCTGACCAAAGCGCGGCTAGCCTTCGAAGCCAAAGTTCTCGAGCGGTGTCGGCGCGAGGGCGTGCCCGTGCCCGCTGTGTACGCACAGAACGCCGCGGCGGGCTGGATCGCGGTGGAGTGGATTGAGGGCGCGCCCGTGCGGGTGAAGATCAACGAGTGGCTTGGCCAGCGGCCCCGAAACGAGGAGGAGGAAAAAGAGGCAGACGCAAAAGAGAAGGGCCCGCTCGTGGAGCTGATGAAGAGGATTGGTGCGGCGATAGCGGGACTGCACAGGACGGGCGTGGTGCATGGGGATTTGACTACCAGTAATATGATGTTGAGGCCACCTGCCAAGTCTACGACGGACCAGGGGAAGGAGACGAATGGGGTGAATGGGGTGGGAAGTGAGGAAGCACAGGAAAAGGCGAAGCTGTTGGAGGGAGATGTGGTGATTATCGACTTTGGTTTGGCGAACCAGAGCCAGTCAGACGAGGATAGGGCGACAGATCTGTATGTCCTTGAGAGGGCGTTCGCGAGCACACATCCCCGCGCGGAGAACCTGTTTGAGCATCTGCTGGAGAGTTATAAGCAGACGTTTGGCAAGAAGGGAGTGTCGGTACTGCATAAGTTGGAGGATGTGAGGATGCGTGGAAGGAAGAGGAGCATGATTGGTTGAGGGTGTAGACTTTCTTTGCACGATATGGCGAGAAAAAAGATACCCAGGGGTTTATACTCAATACACATAAACGAACGATTGCCATGATGGTTTGTCCGTAAAAAGGACCTTGATCGCTGAAGCTGTCAGTCAACTTGCTGCGAAACGTGCAAAACCAGAATCCCATTCGTTCCAAGAAAAATGAAGACAACGCAATTGGTATCAATATCAATAGAATCAAAATGCCTGCCTGCCTGCCGCCGCCATCCAAAAACTCCCTTTCGACCCCGAGCTTTGCTACGTTGGGTCCGTCTTGTATCTTCTATTACCCTAGCCCCTACCATACTAAAGTGCCTCAATTCAACTCAGCACCAGCGAAGTATCCCTTATTCTCAATCACGCCCCTATTCCTCACCACAGCTGTATACTTAATCACCCATTGTGGCGTAAGGTTTCCGCTTAGGCCCTCGCTGCTCGTCGCCTTAGGATCAGCCAGCAGACCCGCTCCCTGAGGGCCGAGGAGCTCCCTCAGCGTCCCCTCAGGCAAGATATCCGTGCAATCGCTATGCACCAACAGTTCCACGTTCTGTTCCTTGGCCAGCTTCGCCAGCGGCGGCGGCACGTTGCAGCAATTCTTGATGTTGATCTGGTCCACGGCGGGCGGGACCTGCACTCTTTTAATGAACCTCGCCAGCTTCTCGGTGCCGAACTCGGAGATACCTAGCCTCTTGACACGGCCCTGGGCGTAAAGCGCCTCCTCGACAGCCGCCTGCCAGGTCGCGATCTCGGCCTCGTCGTCGCCTTGCGAAGCGTTCCTCTTGTCGGCTTCCCACTCGCAGTCGCCGTCGAAGGACATGCCCGGGAACGAGACGACGAGCAAATCAACATCTGAGATCCCGCCAAGCTCTTTTTGCACTAGTGACAGCGCTTCCGATGTGTAGGCCGCCCGCCGCGAAACGTCGGGCGTGGTGGTGGGCAGGAAGAAGATCTTGACGGTGATGTCGTACTGCGACCGCTCTTCGAGCAGACCGGCGGTTTCCCAATCGATGCGCGGGACATAGATTGTGTTCTTCGTCTGGTCTTGCGCAGTCCAGTAGAGGGGGCCTGCGACGGGCTCGGGGTTGCTGCTGTTGCTGCTATCGCCATTTGTGGCTTCGTGGACGCCATTGTTTGTGCCATTGGTCGTTGTAGTTGTCGTCGTCCCGTTCACGTCCACGTTTAGGTTCTCGATCTCGTCGGCATAGTCTAATTGCGCATCTTGAAAGCTGACTTTCAAAGAGTTTATGAGTTCGAGGTTGGATGCGCCGGGCTTGCGGACGATGGAGGGGCCGCCGGAAACGATGTTTCTGAAAAAAGTTTGAGCACACAATTAGCGATTGGGTCCAAACGGCGGCATAGTATTTTCCCTAGTTTCTCTCTCGAGGTCGCACACGTAAAGAGACAAGAGACAAACACATGCCCTGCCACACGCCATCTTGCCTGACACTGGAACCACACAATGGGAGAGGGAGGGACGTACCCGGTAGAAAGTATTAACTTGGCCATGGCTGCTGAATCTGAGGAGCCCTTTTCTTTCGGGAATGAGTTAAAAAAAAGTAAAGGTTCGCCTGGCGCAAGACGAATCTATCTGCCTCTTGAACTTTAGACTTCTGACTAGTGGGGTCCGACTTGTTATGGTTCAATGGAGCCTAGAACCGATTATTAATGATTCATGGGCATGGGTCCGGGGTTTGGTGTTCCGATATGGGAGTTGCTTCTGTTGTTTGTAAGCTTGTGATGCCGATGGTAGGGGAATGTAACTGGAGATAGGAAAGGTTAAAGATACAGATGAAGGTCGAAAATGGCGAGGAGATAAAAAACATTGTTGAGAAACTGAGCGTGTATCAAGCAGAAAGACAAGTAGAGTACCTTATCAATGTGGGATATCTGTAGGATATAAATCGGGGATCTTCATCCGACTCTCGGACCTTGACCTTGTGCTAGGTGAAGCATGCCTCTACCTAAGGAAGGCGCCAGGAGCAAGCACAAGTGCATACAGTCCAGTCGAACTTGTCAAGGCCGGAAATGCACATCGCGAGCATTTCCCAGAATACCGGCAGCTAAGCCAGCTTCGGCATCTGATGACTGCCGGTTGCGTTCTCAAGCACACTTCGGTGTATATAAACGCGGGATGCCGTTGAAGGAGAAGAGGGCGACAACCAACCAGATGTTTGACAATGTCTTGTTGTGGGAGAGAAAGGCGAAGAGAACGTGGGGAGCCTTGTACTTCTCCCACGCTGCTGTTCGCTTGTTACAACCACTAACACTGAGGAAGAGAACTATTTGAGTCATGCCGGCCGAAGATGACATAAAATCAACCAAACACCGCTGAAAACTGAGAAATAAACAACTAGAGATATTGTATCTTCAACCTGGTTGTTGAGGCATTGTTGCGCTGAGAGGTTTATCCAACAATGGCAACAGGAGGTATCGAGTCCAACTCCCAACCCTTGTCTTGTCACAGGCAATCATCGAACTAACGCTTCTGTTAAGTGTTGGCGCACTAAAGCACACAATACGCACTGTAGTGCCGCCTAATAGTACTCTGAAACTGAGCAGTAGCAGATACACTAACAGCGTCCGTACCATGCAGAGCCCCACTTGCCTTCGCACATTGGACGGCCGTCGTCCCGCCCCTTTGGACAGCTCCAAGGAGTCCAGGCTGTCGGCGGCGTGGTGTCCTTGTCCAAATTTCCCGCCCGTGACAACACCTCCATGATCACTTTGTTGACTCCCGCTCAACGTGATCCTGGGTAGTTCGAGGAATCATCGTCATCATGGCTATCCAGTATGTACCCCGTTTGCCGCGATTTTGCTATTCGCATGGAACCCAAGCTAACCCAAAGCTCTGCAGCTATCTAATCCTCCTTTCGCGCCAGGGCAAAGTGGTGCGTCTAACCCGCCGCGGGCGTTGCTCTCGTCCCCAACCACGGTGTCCTTCCCCCAGCTGACCGCTCACCTCAAATATCCAGCGCCTGGCCAAATGGTTCACCACTCTGTCTCCCAAGGACAAGGCCAAGATCGTCAAGGACGTTTCCCAGCTTGTCCTGGCTAGGAGGACTCGCATGTGCAATTTTCTCGAGTACAAAGGCAAGAAGCTCCGCCAGTTCTCCTGAGTCGCCGGATGTGGCTAACTGTCTTTGCTCGTTTGCAGATACCAAGATTGTCTACCGCCGATATGCCTCGCTTTTCTTCATCGCCGGATGCTCCTCCGAGGACAACGAGCTGATCACCCTCGAGATCATCCATCGCTACGTCGAACAGATGGACAAGTACTACGGCAACGTCTGCGAGCTCGACATCATCTTCTCCTTTACCAAGGCCTACTACATCCTTGACGAACTCCTGCTGGCGGGAGAGTTGCAGGAAAGCAGCAAGAAGAACGTCCTACGATGCATATCGCAACAAGACTCGTTAGAGGACATGGAGGTGCGTACAACTATTTCATTTGGAGCCGTGACCGCTTGCCCGGACAGAAGCCTCATTCTTCCTGCGTTGCTATGCCTACACGCTCCCCACCCTGTTACGACCCCTAATGGCAAACCACTGAACTCACTGACACATTTATTGCACTTCCTCAGGTCGAGGATGAAGTTACAAAGATCATGTAAAGGCTGAACAGGCCTTGTGGTGTCTTTTTCTCCATAATCATCACCGACCAGGACCGAAGTCTCGCAAAACACTCGCGATTGCCACCCACTGGTCGAGTTCTACTTACCCTGGCAGCACACGCTAATGCATACTGAATCCCTGATGCAGGATGTGGAACAGGTTGAGAACGCGCTCAAGAAGGTTGGAATTCTCTGAAGCAGTGGCAGCAACCACATTCCCTCCGATAGGTGACGGCACCGGATGGATAGACGAAGAGGGGCGACCCGAAAGCACAAGAACACGACATATGCAATCAGGGAGGACAATAATAATCGCGCCGAGGGAAGAGAAGGGTGTGGCGTGGTGGCAGGACGTCTGGGCTACAGTCACCCATTAGGAGGGAGCAAACTCCCTTTCCTTAATCATATAGATATGGGCATTGTAGATTAATGAGCTTGCCAAAGCTGAGCCACTCGGAGGCCGGATACACCACTGATGTCCTGGTCATGGACGATGGCGGGAGGAATCAAGTGGTTGCATATCCGGTACACTGGGCATGGGCTCGGCGTTGTGCTAATTGACAACAACGATTCAACGGCGCGTTGCCAATACCGATCCATCCGTTCTAACCTCGCACGCAGTCGGGTACATGCGCAGAAACAGGTCGACTCACTCGGGGGACGTTGGGTTGGCATTATCTTGATGCCCACCAAAGGTTTGTCCACATCAGCGTCGCAAGCAACGCTCGTGGCGGGTCGAGAATACTCTATTCGTCAGGTGGTTGTGGTCGATGATTAACATGAACAGCGTTCAGGCCGGGACACACACCAAACATTGACACACATTGACACACATTGACACACAGGAACTCGTTACGATGACTGGAGGTTTCCAGGCGGAACGGCGGAGTGGGAATGGAGACATTGTGGTGACAAGGGAACGCCGATCATTTAGGGGGTGCGACTCCACCCGACTCGAGGAGCCAGCAGGCGCATGACCGGGGTTTTGGCGGGTCGACCCCAGCGTCACCCCAGCAATCCCCAGCGAGCCAAGGCCAACGTGGGCTGGCGCAAGCAGGCCACTCACCCGAAAGGTCACCCACCTGTTACCGTCAGCGTCAGCGAACTGGCTCTGGCCCTGATGGCACGGCTTGAAACGTCAGATACCTAACGAGGGCCCCCGCGTGAGGACACTGGCTGGAGGGAGTGGAAGGAGCGAGACCGCAACCGGGCGGGCACCAGCATTGGATGATGAGGCCCTGATTTCAATGACCAACAAGAGGAGCCAAGCTGAACATCCACGGAAGCGTCAGTGTGCCATGGCCGTATGCCGAACCGATACCCGGCCGTTCCCCTTGGTTTGACTCGGTTTGGAAGGAAACGTTAACATCACATGGGATTCATCTTTCCAAAGATGTCCCTCCTCCCACCTTTCCCACCTCTTGTTTGCCAAACTGATCTCAACCTCACTTCAACCAAGCAGCAGGACATCACCCAGTGATTCCTCAGATATCTGACGATATCATCACCCTATTCCATATCAGGCCAACTTACAACAACAACCCCACTTCTAACGTTCTACCTACACCACATCTACCCTTTCATTATCTGGACTCGACATTGCGCTAGACATCATACATCCCGTGTCTCTGCCTTTGTTCACATTCTGGACTTAGTCAGTGAACTGATAGGCACGATTTCCATTATCCCAGCTTAACCGCTTTCCCCCGAACTCACGGACTCGTCGGAGGACCTAGATAGGTCACATCATCCCCCGTTCACCACCAACCCTGTTCCCACTTCCTCCGCACCGCCTTTTCCGACAACAATAATAACACCTATTTCCAACATCAACGTTTCGCATCAATCTGTTGCGCCATCACGGATCGACCCGGGATCAAGAATCACTGGTTGAAAATTCCTACAAACAATAATAAAGCGGGTATATCTCCCAATATCCTTGCGGTAACTCACTCTACCTTACATTCAAACAACTCCCATCTGGCGATCATTCGACCCCTCCCACTTCCAACCAACGACCACAACGATTGCGGAGCTGGGTCTGCCACTTGTTCATCGCCCTTGTTACGACTCTCACCGTCTCCTATTATTCGTCGCACCACATCGCGAATATAATACATACACCACCTGCAATCACCGCACTTTCCCCAGGTTCTTCCATCACCTAACCCTTACATCAATCACGTTTACAAGTCGCATGCCAGCGCAACCACCGACAAAATGAAGGCAAGTATACGTCGTACCGGTTGGACCGGGCACCGCTACCCTCCAAATACCAGAAGCGGTTGATCGTCGAAAGCAATATTGACCCTTTCACAGTTTCTATCTCTTCCTGCGATAGATGTTGTGACGAGCGCTCTCAACTTCGACACACCAGACTGTCACATCACTGGCAGCTGCGATCTCTACACAACAAAGGCTGCGGGTTCCGATAAGCGTCTTTACAAGAACATCCAACAGTCTCTCCAAACCCAACATGACAACCTCATCAAGTTTGGCAAGTCACTGTCACCACCTCAGCGCGAATCAATCGCTGAGACAATCAACTTCGAGCGGTCGTCACCGTTCGGCTCCCTCAACGAAAAGGCGAACCGCAACACCTACGCCTACCTAATAGCCACCCTCAATGCGTCGCATCCCGACTACGACTTCTCGAATGTCCTGCGACCCGACGACTTCAAGCGCGAGAAGGAGTTGCGCCGTGTTATGGCCCACATCGATAGTACCCTTCAAAGCGTGCGGCCCAACTCGTCCTACTTGGACGTTACAATACCTCGCATGGGCTCCTCGCCCGCTGCCGCCTCCAGCTTTGGCTCCTCGGGCCTCGCTATGTCACCGGTCTGGGGCCCCGCCATGTGGGCGTCCATCGACAAAGAGATGGACCTCAAGGACTGCTCCATCTTCTCATACCAACCCGTCGACGCCCCCTTTGACGAGGAAGAAGGTGCCATCTGGGCGCTCCACTACTTCTTCTTCAACAAAACTCTCAAGCGCGTCTGCTACCTCTACGTGCGCGGGATGCCGGTCATGTCCCATAGTCCGAGAATACCGGGTCACCACGCCATCATCTCCGCAAAGGGAGGACTCGTGCGACCCCGTCGGGTCCTCTACGGGATCGACGAGGAGCTCGATGACGCCGGAGCCAACAAGCGCGCTCGGTACTGGCTCGGAGACCAGTTCGCCGAGCGCGTCATGGCGGATGACGACGAGATGGAGGCCGATGACGGTCTAATATGGAACCGCGATGCTGATGGCGATTTCAACCATAACTATCACGATGATGTCGATTACGACTATGATGACGAAAGTCTGGGGGATTTCGAAGAGGACGAAGAAGACCTCGAAGACGGTGCGAATGCAGATGACAACGCCAATGACACTAAACAAACGACTTCGGCCGCCACCAATAAGGGGGGCTCAAGTTGGCGCTCTCAGAATGTTCCGTACCGGGGGGTCAGTGAGGATATCGCGTCGAGGATGGAGATTGATGTCTAGACCATGTCAATCCCAATCCGCACCTTGCGACGCTGATGATGACAGTCATCGACGGGACTGTCACCTCATGTTTCTTCTTGTTTTCTTTTTGGTATTGTTTTTTTTTTTTGATCTTTTTGTTTTTGATGACAAACCTCATTGCGCGCGGGCCTATGGGAGCGTGAGAGGCTCCTGAATTTTCGAAGATACCATGGTGTTGGTTGGTTCGCGCGCGCTCGCATTGTCTTTCTTTTCTTGGGTGTTTTCATCTCCTTATCATTTGTCGTATCTTTATTTTGCGTGTACATGGGTTTGTTTTTGCGTTGATCTGTTCTCTCCTTGGTTTTTTTATTTCTTTTTGACAGCACCTGTGCTGTATCACTACTGCTTCAACGCATGACACAATGGAATGGGTATTCGCTGGCTGGCTAGCTTATGCAACAATACATGGGAAGCTCTTTTTTGGGTTAAGACATGGGTGGGAGGCATGTTGATTGACTCAAAACATTCCCTCGGAGTATGGAAGTTGGCCAGCAATGCATTTGGAGAGCGAGAGAGATTTCACGACGGCGTATTCGTGGAACTATGGGAATTTGGGATATGGTTACGTTTTTACTACTGCTACTGATATCTGCGCGCGGAGTATTTCACAACTCTACTCTTTACTCTATCTACAACCACTAAGAGCAACAACCGGGGTTTTCACAAACGGACTTCTTCTGTGTGAACGGAACGGAAACAGGGTTTAACTCAAACAAACAAGTTTATATAATGGCTACTGATTCAGAGGTCTTCTTCGCCTTTCAGATTGCTACAGACGGACGGGGAGCATCTACAAGAATGGAGAAGGACAAGCCTGCCTAATAAAGGGAAAAGTGTCCTTAACGTGGCATGGCATGGCAGTACATGCCGGAATGACTACGCCCTCTGCTGTATTAGTTTTAATTATCAAGTTATTCTCGAATTGAATGACTGTAAAAAGTATGTTCAATACCAAATAAACATGAAAACACGAAGCATGAAAATAGCTTCTCTGGTAAATGTTTCGAACATGGTTGTGGTGAAACTGTAAATCGAGACATGGGAAAAAGGGGGTTTGTTGGCTGAACGATAGTGGTGACGCCTGTGAGGTACCCGTTGTGTACCCCACCATTCGCACAAGCAAGCAGCAGTTAAGGTGCCACTAAAGAAACGGCCCTTGTCCCAGTCAGAGAGAAGAGCGATGACGACAGTGGCCCCCCATCGGACATCGGATTCGTACTGGTATTCCGGCAGTATCTTCGTCCTTTTCCAATCCACTCCATTTTGCTCAGCTTCCACCCCCCCAAGCCCAAAGGCTCCATCGCTAACGAGGTCGGGACCTGCGTGGGATCTTAACTTATCCACCAGACCACCAGAAGCGTGTCCAAATCAGGTCATCTCGATCGCCATCGATTGTGAAAAGGTCCCCGAGATCGTTTGGATGAACGTGTCTGGTCTTCTTCAGCTGAAATTATTAAACTGGCAACCCATCGTCACAAAATTCAAAGACGAGACAACTTTGAAAGCAACACTTCAGTTGACACTTCGATGATAGTGTCTTTTCCTTTGTCATCTGGGTTGTAGGGTAGTGACGAGTACGAAACACCAACGGGTTGAACCATCCCTTCTCACTCTTTCCCAAAGCTCTTTAACAAGTGCCGTGCGTGTAGGTGGAGCATTACCCATCACACAGCCTCCGACATCATCACGCGCCCGAGAGTCTGGCTCTTGACAGCCTTTGTCAAACTCACCGCTCCCCGATCAAAACCCACACCCCGACCTGTCTGAAGGGTCCTCTCTCCGCTCCGTAGCTTCGTTCCGTTTTCGGTTACGGATCCATACCAGACCACCGATCGGAGCCAGTCATCGGTACCCGCACCGACTACCGACCCCGTACCCCGTACCCCCGCCTCTACAGCCAGCCTCCGCCGCCGCACGCACGCCCGCACTTCTGCCGACAGACATCCCCGCCCCGAAGGGCATACCACCGATCGATATCCACACTTTCAATTCTTCCGTTCCGAGCCCGGTCGGTAGATTAGCGGTACCTAACCCAGGTCACCGGGCATCATGGCATCGGCCACCTCTACGGGGCCGTCCGGAGGACCAAAAACCAACAGCATCGTCCCCGCCCAGCTTGGTTTCCTAGCCATCTACAACCCCAGTCTTGGCACTACGGACGAGACGCTCGAAGACCAGATCGTCTACTACGCCTCGGTCACGACACTGAAGGACCAGCAGCGCAGAAGACATCGGTCGGACCGATCATCACGCTCCCGCCGTCATCATGCGCCAACAAGTTCTGTATCCGGAACAACAGCCCCTGGCACGGAAGCCGTTTCGCAAGAGGAGAAGAATGAGCGCCTCAGGCAGATAGGACTGGCCCAGGGCATGGTTGAGTTTGGCAAGAGTTTCTCGGGCGGGAAGGCGGTTAATACGATTGATACCGAGAAGAGTAGGGTGGTGCTCCATGAGTTGGAGCCGGGGTGGTGGATTTTGGCTGTAAGTTTGTTTTCGGTGTTATCCCAAACCACCATGACCTACAACATCAAAGTAAGATAGGATCGCATGAAAACTCACTGACACATCCGAAATGAACAGTCTATAGACCTCACCCGTCTTCCCCTCCCCAACCAGTCCTCGGGAAGCAGCAAAACCCCGGCCTCCCCTACCCAGTCGCCCATCCCTGGCAGCCCTCGCAAAGGAGGAGCCGGCGCATCATCGACAACAGCAACTGAAGAACACCAAAAAGCCGAATACTCCTCTCGCGAACTCAAGCCCGCCGCCCTGTTATTGAGGGACCTGCTCCGTGCCCACGCCTGCTTCCTCCTCCATCACGACAGCTCCCTCTCGTCCTTGTTCGTGCGCGCCCAAAGGCCTAAATTTGTCACCTTGCTCAGCCGCTACTGGGATTTGTTCCTGTCCACCTGGAACGTGCTTCTACATGGCAACCCGGCTTGCAACATCTATGGTGGGATCAAGGTTGCTGCTAGCGGGGAACTTGGTGTGGGCGTGGGAGAAGAGGATCGGGGCTCGGGAGAGAGGGAGGTGCTGGAGGGGATGGTGGACAGAGTCGAGGGACTAGTAGATCTGGTGGTGGGCAAATTTGGAGAACCGGGTGAAGAAGGGAAAGAGCCGACGGAGTGGCTTGGTACCGGAGCGGAACCCGGAGCAGACGATGGTGCAATTTTCTTGGGCACAGGGGCGCTGTCGAGGCAGTCGTTGCGGTCGATCATCTGGTGGATGGAGGATATGTATACGTGGGGAGAGAACGCGTACGGGGTTATTGAGAGCCCCACAGCGACGAGAGTACCACCGAGGAGGCAGCATAGACAAAAGGAAAGCAGGACGAAGATTGCACCGCTTGGGGAGGTCATGTCGCCGGGGTTGAAGGTGTCGGATCTGAGGCTGCCGCCGCCGAAACCAAAGGCAACACCGCCGTCAGAGGCAGAGCAGAGCAAGACGACTTCCGATACAGATGGCAGGCCGTCCGGACCGCCAAGGCCGGTTACTTCGCTGCACCCTTCGACTAAAGGCAAGGATCTGGCAAGTCACACGGGTACGGGGACACCAGCTAGCCCGACGACGACGGATGAGCATGGAGGCGTGGGCCATCTGTTCAGTTACCTGAAAATGGGCTACGGAACCCATTGGAGTTTGGGAATGGGTGGCAGCTCTCAGCCCGCCGAAAGGCAGAAGGACAAGGTCGAGGATCAGAAGCCAAAGAAGCCGCCCAAGGACTCCCAGTTCTTGATCGGTCTTATGGGTGACTTGGACGGTACACCTGCTACTAGTCCCGACGCCCAGCCCATCGATCCCTTTGATATGGAAGATTCGAACTCGCGCCTGCTCTTGCGCACTTTGACCGTCGAGATTGAAAGTGAAGGCGAAAACTGTCGCGCTTCACAGTTTCAACAGGACTTTGGCAGTCATGACACCGAGCTTGCTGAGACCCAGCCCCAGGGTACCAGCACTGGCACAGTGACTGTCACTAATGATGATGGCCATCGCCGCGTCACGACTGTTACAACAGCCAACAGCCCCACGCCGACCCCTAGAACGGGCTCCGTAACCTCTCGTTCCGTGAACCAAACCGGCTTCGGAAACGGGTCATCGCTGGGTAGCAAAGGAAGCGTCGGTACTACGGGTATCACCTCCGCGTCCACCAGCTTCGACAGCCAAGACCGCAACAAGACCAAGAAGCTGCGCGTGGTGGTCTACGTCATGCGTCCCTTCATTTTTGTGTTCCTCTTCCAGCTGCGCACCGACTCGCTCGCTTTCGAAGGCTTCTACAGGAATTTGCACCAGCAGATGGCTCCTCTGCGAAAGTCGCTGTTGCGAGCTACGGCTTACAGGCCAGAACGTCCCTTTGATTCGGTAGCGGGAGGAAGTGGGCAGATCTACGATCTTGTCTGGGACCCGAAGGAGTTAACTGTTCACTCAACGATCCCCAACATCCCTGAACCTCCCGTTCCCGTGGCTGCCGGTGTCGTCGGTGGTGGTGGCGCGGAGACGGCACCGGCTAAGACGGCTAAAGCACCCTGGAGCCGCATCGAAGCGTTGAACACACATAATCAGATTCTCAACATGTTCGTTAATACCCGCGATGATAACCTCACCGGTTATGAGAGGACCTGCAAGACGAGTAGAGGGTGGTGGGTGGTTTGGAACCGGATTTTGGAACGGACTGCTGCTGCTGAGTCTCAAGGACATCACCAGCATATTCTGTCCGTCTCTTCGTCAGGTTCTGGCACGAGGACTGCTTCCCCAGTAGGGGCTTCAGGGTCACCTACAGTTGCCAACAATAACTCCAACAACAACACAGACGAGATGTTCTTCTCCAACGTCAATAAACCCCGGCGCGAAAGAAGAGCGAGCGATCAGACTCTGAGGAGAAGGCGGAGGACGCCTGTTTCTTCTTCTGCTTCCGCTTCGCCTAATCCGGAGGCTTCTGGTCCTTCTTCCACTGCTCCATCTGGCTCTTCCGATCCCACCGGTACTTCTGCTGCATCGGCATCCGCATCTGCATCAGACGACTCCATCTCCAGCATTCCTACAGACCATTCACAACTACCCGAACCTGGCCACGAAGCCGACAACGAGGGACAAGGCGAGGACGCAGAAGAAGAAGAATATGACCACGACGAACATAATTCAAGTGAAACCGCCATGCCCCCCGCCTCCATGCATCCTTCTGCTGCTAGCGGCACTAGTAACACGTCATCATCATCATCTTCGAGAAGAAGGAGGAGGGATGATATGGTTGAGGTTTCTAAAGAAATCTTTTTGATTAGGAAGGCTACTGCGGGAGAAAGTGGGACTGGATTATCTGTTGGTGTTGCTGAGAGACAGCTTGGTCATTTGGGGCATACGAGGGGGGTTAGTAGTGTTGGGAGTTTTGTGAGTGCTGTTGCTGGTGGTAGCACCGGAAAGCCTGAGGCAGACGATGTTGGTGGTTCTGCTGCTGGTGCTGGTAGTTCTGCTGCTGCTAGTAATGAAGCGGGTACTGGTGCTGGAGGTGGCAGTTGGGCAGACGGAGCGACCAAGTTGGCTCAGGGGTTTGGTGTGGATACTAGGAGGTATATTGAGGGGTTGTTGACTTTGAATCGTTGATTGCAAAGGCGAAGGGAAAAGACACAAGGTACGGAAAGGGAAGTGAACGGTGGTGGTGGTAATGACAGAAGAGAGCAGAGCAAAAGTAAGGCACACAAGATACGAACGAACAATCACTATAGTACAGTACAGTACGATACAAAGGTTTAGGCCTAGGTTAGGTTTTATACAACGGTAATGAAAATCAATGGGTATTGGGTATATCTGCAAGTCCAGGCGGTACTGGTCACTTTCCAAGTTCTCTCGCGAAACTCTTATGATCTGAAGCAAATTCCCAAGTGTCGAACAGTCATTGATCCTTCGTCTTGTCTTACGGTCACAAAGCACCCGATCGGTAATCTCTGCCAAAGCCGCGAGTGCCGGCTATTTTGAATCATGGTAACGCCGCAATCCAAGATGAAGGCCGTTCCGCCCAAAGAATCAACCTAGGTGTTGTTTAAGCAGCGGGATGGCGTACGCACGTAACACCTTTGATCCAAACGATCCAACTACCTAGCCAGGGGCAAAGCCTGGTGTATTCCGTCTGGGTGGTTCTTCCATGGGAGCCAGATAGATAGGCAGATGGATAGATAGATAGTTGGGTAGTTGAGTTAGGCATCAAGTATGAAAAGCCCTTCATTCAAAAGTTCAGATCAAGCTGCTGACTGAGTGATCCGGGCTCCGGGTTGGTGTGTCGTATTGGGTTTGATTTTGGGTTTGATCTGAGTTCCTTTGGGCTCGCTCTTTCGGTTGCCCACGGCTGAGGCTGACTGATGGACAGTTGGGACGAAGTCGGATGACGGAGAGGCTCAGAGGCTCAGAGGCTGGCAGGTAGGCAAAATGGGAGGTGGTGGGACTGATTGATTGATTGATGGCTTGTGGCACTGACGACGCCGGGATTGGCGCAAGAGTCTAGGTAAGTCAGTAGGAACGTGTTCTTTAGGTAGGTGGGCACGGTAGACTGAAGAGTCGGTTCAAACAAAGAGAAAGTGGACGGAAAGTGAATAAAGGTGAATAAAGGTTGAATAAAAAGGGAACAAAAATCAAACAAAAAGTGAATAATATAGAAAGTGAAGTGACGGTTCAACGAAAGAGAAGTTGAAGTGGTGAACAGAAATGAAGTAACAGTAGAGACTACTAAAGCTAAAAGAAAAGAGCAAACACTAACCCCAGGGGTACTAATATGTCTGTCTGTAAGCCTCAAGTTATGTGACAAGTCTCTCTCTGCCTCGACGTTTTCCAAGTCTCCTCTCAGTCTCTCTCAGGACCCTTCCGAGCCTCTTCTCACATATGTGAAGCCTACAATTAAGATAACCAAGATGAGGCAGGGAGTATAGTAACTATGATCTTCGTCTAGTTTTCCGGTATGGAAAGGGTTAGTTTACATTGACAGCGATGTTCACTACCCATACAAGCGTGCAGCACCTGAACCTTCCCATGGCATTACACGACATGCTCTGCTCCGCGTAGACTCGCGTAGACGATACAAACATTACGCAGTACACTGAGTACAAGAAATCCACAGGTTCCAGACAAGGGAGGTAACGTAATCGTCATAAAAAGCATCATCTTCTGGCGTGACTTGACTTGACTTTGCTTGAGTTTGGTATCTCCATCATCCCCTTTGTGAAGCAACAACAACAACCGATCGACCGACCCGTCCTTCTCCTCTCCACCCACACTGTCTTGGTCCAATAGCCCAATAACCCACCACCCGCTTCACCAGGCTTCGTGCTGCAAAAACCCATACTTCCATAAAACAGTATACTACTAACTTGCATTCATGAGAATCTCTTTGACAACAACAAAACTTCAACAACTTCATCATAAGGCGTTCGTGCCCAATCCCGTCATCCCGTGCAGCGCAGGGGAATGCGTGCGCCTGCCTGCTATATCAAACTTCATCATCAAAGATGCCATCAATCAACAGGGAAAACATCCCCGAGGGATCGTCACCTTCAGCTCCTTGGGTTCCTCTTCGCTGCTACCGCTTTCAGCTGTTGGGTCTACCTAAGCCTTAGCCGGCGAGCTTCCCTCCTCCTTCTTGGCGTTTTGCTGTGTGCTGTTATCCGCCGCCGCCGCGGCAATGGCAGCCTGCTCCTTCTGGTCCTGGTCGGCAGCCGACGTCTGGGCGGCCTTATCGTTCGCTGATGTGCTTGAGGGGGACTTGGAGACCTGG
Source organism: Sordaria macrospora (assembly GCF_033870435.1). NCBI lineage: Eukaryota > Fungi > Ascomycota > Sordariomycetes > Sordariales > Sordariaceae > Sordaria > Sordaria macrospora. The sequence continues at coordinate 3,326,035 of NC_089372.1, read as the reverse complement.
CTGGCAAGATCCTTGTCCTCCTCTGCGTTGTCAAACATCTCGGTGTCGTCGGCGTCGGTCAGGACCTCAGTTCCGTCGCCGAGGAAGATGATGCGACCCTTGTAGCCACCCATGCCGAAGGGCTTGCCCTTGTTTCCGTTGTCCTCGAGATCATACCCGCTGTCACTATCATCAAAGTTGTGATGCACACCGGGACCGCGGAACTCAGCTATAACGTGGGGAACAAACAGACATGGTATTAGTGTCAAGCTCATAAGAATGGTAGAGAAGTAGAGCGTATGTGCCATCGAAAACGAGCTGGGTTATATGAAGTACACGTAAGGTTTAAGAGGGAGATATAGGGAAATACGGGGAAGTTATGATATGGTGGAGTTTGTGTTATGATGATGAGATCAGTCAGGGGGATGGTGTTTCCCTACCATATTCGGGAGGAGCGCAAGGGCCGTCACCGTTGGCAACGCGCTTGGCAATCTCCTCATACCACTCCTCCTTAGTCCGTCCCCTGAGGAAACCAACAATGATCATGGTCATGTTGTCACAGCCAACGCCACCCGTCTCCGAGTTGGAGGCCAGGCAGTTGTCCATCATGTTTTCACAGATCTTGTCCAAATCCTGCTTGGCGGCAATGCCTCGCCTGACGAACTCGACAACCGCTTGGGAAGACTGGCAATCCCAGATACCTGCAGGGAAAACGTGTGTTAGCTAAACGCGCGGCTGTACACAGGATCTGGCCTTCTCTTACCGTCGCAAGCAAGTACGAGGAACTCGTCATCATCGGAAAAGTCGTGGACCATAACGTCGGGGTATGCGGTAACGATTTGCTGCTCGGGCGCCAGCTCGGCGCTCTTCTTGAACTCAAAATCGCCAATAGCTCGAGAGAGAGCCAAGTTTCCGTTCACGCGACCAAAGTCGACGAAACCGCCAGCGGCAGTGATACGAGCCTTCTCGCCTAGAAAATCACAAACAAGCACTGGTTAGCATGGGCCCTTGTCCTCCCAAGAATCAGCGAGCGCGCGCGCAACTGCGTACCTTCATTCTGAGGCTTGTGGTCGAAAGACAAAGGTTTCGCGCGGCCCTTTACGCCCAGTACGGATCTCGAATCGCCAGCATTGGCCTAAAGTAAACAAATAGGGTTAGGGAGAGCGGTTCGCCAGCCGGGGGGGGGGGTTCGTTTTCTTCCGAGTACAACTCACCACATAGATTTTATCATCGCTGATAAGACCGACGCATGCGGTGCACCCAGAGACTTCCTCCTCGTATTTGGGATCTGCAACATAAGGGGGGCGAATATTAGTTTCCTCGTTTTTTCTCTTGTTTCGCACCGTACACAGCCCGCAGCACACAGCCCACAGCTTGCCAAGAAAAGGGGTTTTCAATATCGTACCGTTCAAAATTGCCCGGTCAGTCGCCAAAAAGCCGTCCTTGAGAGCCTGCTCGTAGTTGCCGGTCTTAAATGTGTCCTGCTTCGCAATGATGTCGTGGATGTTGGCGCCCGCGAATAATGCCACCTTGTCGCCGCCGTGGCCGTCAAAGACGCCGAAGAAGGAGAGCCTTTGGCTGTGTTCCTTGGCCTCCTTGGGGTTGTTGGCTAGTAGGTCGAGGACTGTCGTGTGCGCGTCCTCCATGCTGATACGCCAGCCCTGCATGGCCGACACGCCGTAGATGAGGCGTTCATCGCCGCCAGTTGCCGACGCCTATGGTTCAGAGAAAGACAATCAATCGAGTTAGCCAACTGGTTCTTGTAGCGAAGTGCGTTTGTGCTTCACGTGGTACTTCCGTCCGGCTTGGTCAGCCCAGCGCGCGGGGCAAAGGCGGGGTGGCGGCGTAGGTAGGATTCAGGGCAGCAGCCGATGGCGGTCAGCGGCGCGCGTGTAGGAGCCAGCTAGCATGGGTGCGTGAGGAGGGGGAAGAGAGCAGGACCAAGGCCACGGCGTCTTGTTCGCGAGGACCTGACGGTTGGGCGATCCGAAGGCAGGCGGCAATGAGCAGGACAAACAGGGAGGCAGCTCGGTCGCGCGATTGCGATGTGGTAGAGGAGTGGTTCGACGTGTGTTTGTGCTTGTCTTGTAGCAGGGAGGAAAGATGATGGAGGCAGTACTACTCGTCAAGAGTAGGTAGACCAGGCGCGGGGGACGGACGGCATTCACACGATGAACGAGTGGTCACGATGATTGCCACGCACCTTTTCGACGACGGGCTCAGAAAGTGTCTGGCCCATGATGAGATGTGGAGTGGTGGTTTGGGAGTAGATGTTGGTAGTTTGGTATTAGTCGGCGACGAGGCTCGTGACAAAGTTAAACTTTAATCGTGTTACTTTTGCGGAGGAGAAGCTCGAATATCGAAAGGGGTGGAGGTCTGGTGGTGGTTTGCTGTTCGGGAGTGGATTGCAGCAGATTGTTGGCAAGATTGGGTTCTTTGGCTGGAGGGAAGATGGATGTGCAGCAGCCAGGTCTCTCCTCTCTCCCAGTCTGGTAGTATGGCAGCAAGGCCCTGCCCGTCCGGGTTGACAGGTGTGGGTGGGCTGGTGGGTTGTGGATTGGAGAGCTACGGGTCCAGAACAGCCCCAGATGGCAATCGATAACGGAGACTAACTGCTTTGTAGTACCTGCCGGGTTGCGAGATGTTACTGCACGCTAGAACTAGCAACGATAGTAGCTCTTTCTGCAGATATGATGTTGGGTCGGGTATCCGCGCGTAGGTGCGTAGGGTTCACGAACAGTCTGATTGCTATGTAGGCAGGTAGTGTATGGCGACGGCGACTGTTGGAAAGGCTATGTAATCGCCCGGATGCGAGTCTAGAGGAGTTGCCCTTGTTTTTCTCAGTGGCAGCCTGTGATGGTGACTCTTCTCTTTTGGTTGGATCTGATTTTTCCTTGGCCCGTCTTGGTGCTAGGAGTCAACAGAGTCTAGGTCACTCCACAAAGTAACCAAAAATACCTTTTGACGGGACTGTCGAATAAGGGTAGGGTGTCCGGTACGGTGATGATTAGGGTTTCGGACGGTATGGGATTTTGGGATGTGCCGTCAATTCAAGCAAGATGATCAGGTCTAGAAGCGTAAAGAGCTTTAGGCAGAGATAAAAGGTCGGGTACGATGGGGTTTAGGTATATCTTGCGCGGATCACAGGTTTGGGGTCCAAGTTCAATCTCATCTTGAGACGTACCGATAGGACCCTCTGGTCAGCCTTGCGTTCCCGCGCCCCGGTGAGGCCGACCGGTGGGCAGCTAAAGAGGAACCTAAGTCGTCACCACCTGAGCTCTACAGATAAATCCCCCTGCCCTGCAGAGAAGAAACTGCTGCTGGTCGTGAAGCGGGGTTCCCCGGCTGTTTCATCCCGCAAAAGCCCAGCTGAGCTTTTATGGTAGGTGCCGCGCCGCGCCGCGCTGCTGCGGGTGGACGTTGCCCCAAAGCTGTGAACTATTCTTTCTCGAGATTGTCACGGCATTATTGTCACAGGAGTATTGTTGTTCAGTCTGGACAAGAAGTAAAATGCCTTGTTTGAGTTTTTAATTTGAATATAAGCATTGCAGCAAAGCTCAATGGAAATCTTTGGAGCTTGCGATGTTTCAACCACGAACCCTTCAGTTGATGCTCCTCTCCCCTCTGGCAGCAGCGAGACCCCTAACCTGAGTCCAGTCCTGCACGAAAACTCACCAACCCCGAGCCGCCGAGAGACAGAGACCCAATGTGGGGTAATGAGCTGCAGGGGTGCGGATGCCTCCGCGGTTGGTAGGTGTATTTCTTGTACAGGACCTGGAGGCATTTTGGCAGGCTTCAGCTGAAAGTGGAAAAAAGCATTTTTAACTTCAACTCGGACGGCATTCGACGAGATCAAACGATGCAGACACGGGCGCAGTTCGAGACAGTTTTCCATCGTTGGTCACGCGATGAATTAACCAATCTGGCTCTTTAAGTATTTCGATGCCGAAGTTCGTTGTGGGAAAGGCGCGCGGGTAGCTGGGAATGTTGTGCGACTTTGAGTCGAACGAGACGACTCTCAGAGAGGATAATGCTCAAGGCAGTCAGCGCTTCGTTGCCCGTTTGCTGTCGTTGTTTTCTTCGTCAGATCAGTGAATTTTACTGATCTCTTTTACCTACCAGGGCCTTTGAGCCTTAGAGCCTGGGAAGGCATGGTTGTTACTTGAGAAAGGAAAGGCGATGTTTCCTCTTTGGAGGAACAACACGCAGTACAGTGCCTGACTATGAGATGATGACACGGAGGAAGATACTTTGGAATGAATGAAAGTTGCTACGTTGGTCAAAGTCTTGAGCTTATCGGGTGGTCGAAAGGCACACTGTGACTCCGCCTCAAGATGGCAGTTCACCCCGCGGATCGCTATTCCCAAAAAGACACCGCTCGACTCTAGGCCGCAAGGCCTAGGTAGCCTAGGTAAGAGCCAGGAGTCATTGCCAGTTACGTACAGCAGAGTGCCGTTCTTGCCAGTGACGGCGGGATAGGTAGCGGTGTCCTCTTTCTGTTGAGGTTCAGTTCTCACCAGGGAAGGCGAAAAGGAAGACGGGATGTCCAAGGCTCCCGAACACAAGATTGGGTTGGCGTCATCGAACCTACAAAATCAAATCCATAATTCCCGAGCCAGAGCCGTCCAAATTCAATCCACTATCCACACTTTCCGGCTTGGGATGGAATTGAAGTTCCAAATTTCGTCATCAGTTCAGTCAGGGACAAAAACTCGCTATCCATCGCATTCCACACGGGCGACACTAACTCTTTCTCTCTCTCTCTCTCTCGCGCGCGTCGCATTCTTATTTTTCGTTCCAAATCCCGTTTTGTTTCATCATTTATTTGTAGCTATCTATGTGGTTTAACGATGAGAGGAGCCGGCAAGCACAAGCGCAGGAATACTAGGGATGAAAAATTGAAGCCCTAAAGCCCAGACAGCTGGGAATACACTACTTTGAGACCGACTGTGCGGTCAAACGATGACGACACACACACCCACCCGGCATTTGGGTTCAGGCTTTTCTTTCATCCCTGACTTCCCTATTTTTCCATTTTCCATGCTTTGGATTCCCATTGCCACATTGCGAGACACTGGAAAGCGGAAACCAATCTCTCTCGTGACCTGTTGACCTGGGCCTTGTGCTACTTGGTAAAAATTGTTATGGGATTGGGTTTCGAACTGAAACCAAGGGAGGGAACACAGCATGAGATTGCATTGGGCTGCTGGCGGCTGATATCATACTGTAGCACCATTTTTCGCCGCCACTGGTTCGTGATGACGGCATTCTTTGGAACTAAGAACTAAAATTTGGGGCTGTGGTAAAAGTAAAAGTATCACAGGTGGGTTGTACAATTCGAGCTGGCTAGGCCTGCTAGGCAAAACAACGGTCACGCCTAAACATTGAACTTGATATCCATACTCGCACAAGAGCAGAGATTGAGGAAGATCACAAAAGGGTAACCAAAACGGGGTATTAAACTCAAATGTAAACCGCAAAATCCGAACTCGCCTTGCTCTGGGAAGTCACCAATGCTATCGGCTGCGGTGGCCGAAACCTCGGGTTTCCACTCCTCGTCGCACTTGCCCACTTGTTTTCCTTATCTCCATCTCCATGCGCATCCCCGTCCAACCAAAACGATGAAGGAGCCTTGGGAAATCCAACAGATCCAAGCGTAGGAGCTCGCGCAGACAAGCCCTGCGACGCGATGGAGGACGCAACACCAAGAGGCTGGGGCCGCGGAATAGGGGCAAACGACCATTGACTCTGTGGGTATACAGAGCTTGCGGCGTCGTTGATGTTGGAGAGCAAGTCCTTGTATGGTGCCCAATTTGGTTGTGATGCTGACCTTGAGCGTCTGTGACTGGGACTTGGTAACAAGCTGTCGCCATTCTCGAGGCTCTGTATCGTCTCATCATGCCATTCGTGACTGGAGGGTATTGTTGACCATGTGCTTGACTGGTGGAAGGGTGAGTCGGATGCTATGTCTGCATACGAGATCCCAAGTGAGTTCCGGGTAGGGCGGTCGAAGCTAGGGGTCGGTGGAGCTTGCTTCCTGTCCTCTGATGGTTTGTGGCTGTTATCATCCGGGCGTCCCACTACTTCAACCTTTGTCGACACTAGCCTCTGTCGTGGGATAACGATACGCCCTGTGCCGACTGCTCTTCTCGTTACCGGTCTTTCATACTTGGGCATTATGGCTCGCTTCGTCGTTTGTGGCGGTGATGGGAAGTCGGGAATGCCTGAGCTGTTAGACTGCTTATTTGATACCAGCGATGTGTCTGGTGTCTTTTCGTGTAAAGACACCTGAATGCTTGATAGACTGGGCAGACCGGCCTGTGTTGTCTTCGCTGCCCTCCCGAACTTCTCGGCAACGCCTTTGATGCTGATGACACGACCCTTGAACCAAGGCCATACCAGCTTTCTCGCAAGCATGGCTGGTTGGAGCCGGAAGTGCCTGAAGGGTCATCGTGAACCGAGCCTATCGCAGGAGATCTGTTGTGGACAGATGGGCCGGAGCCTAGTTTGCTCCAGGATGACTCACCCGTGTATGCAGAGTTAGGCGTGGGCTGGATGCTAGAGATATCACCAAGGCACGGAATGTCGACTTCGACACCGTCCCGAAACGAGTCTCTCGTGTTGCTGTTGCCGAGGAACTCCAAAGTGTTGTCAATGGTAAATCCGGCGGAGTGTTCCTCATAGTAGCTAGTCTCCGATATGTGACTGAGGAGTGTCTGTGTTCTCTCGTGTCGCCGATTCCGTGGGGTTCTGGTAATAGCACCACTCATGAGAGGTGAATCTGTGACATCCAGAAGACTGCTGCTCGCCGGTAGCAGTTCTTCGTTGGTAGGCAGCATCCGGATGGTGCTAAGCGGGCGAGGCACGTCGCCATCGAAGCTATGTTCGCGGCTGGTACCCGATTCAGGGTCACTCTTCCGGTCCTGTTCAGCCAGTGACATCCGACCTATCGTGCTTTGCGTGTTGTATGGTCCCGTTATCTGCTCCATGGAGCTCTGCCCATCCGGGCTTGTGACATTGATGGTGAAAGTTCCCGGGAGAGGGCCCGATACATCACGGGTACTGAGCTTCGGCCGCTTGGCTTCTCTCCGTCGCCTAAGGCAACAGATAAGCATGCCCATGAGGGCGCCGAGAAGCAAGAGCCCGGGAAGGATAGTGCAGAGCAAAATAAGTCCGATAGGAGTGGGTGCATGTTTCCGACCTGGCTTCGTACCGCCCGGATCCTCAGTCGATGTCGCACCCGAATCTGAGTCAGTACCTGTGGTGTCTGCCGTGTCCCCGGAAGCCGCCAGCATGTGCACATTTAGCAAGACTGACTCTGATGCTTCCGAAATTTTGGAGGTCAACCTTATTGTGGCGCTCATGATGGAATTTTTTGACGAGTTTGGCACGTCCCCGAAAATGGTTCCTTCGCGGACATGGATCCATGAGGGCGAGGCATTGTCATCGATAGCTATCTCCGTGTTGTTGGGGTCCTCTAAGTAGGGGCCAAGATCGAAGGATATGTGCTCCCCTGCTTGTCCCTTGATAACAGGCAACTCATCCTTCAACATGCTGGAGCCCTGGGCTTGAGTGCCCCTGACCTGAACCATGCCAGTCAAGTTGAATCTGTCCGCAAAGCTGTCCTTGAGCGCAATGGTAAAGTTTGTTGATTTTTCTGTCATTGGAGGGGTTCCGGTCATGCGCAAATTGTCCTTCTCGAGGGTGAGCCAAGGCGGGATATTGAAGGTAGAGGCCACGGTCAAACCGTCGCCGGAAGTCATGGGTTGGCCATCAACATTGATGCTGTTCCGCAGCCCATCGTATGAAAAGGGCTCCCCGGCAGTTGCGTTGATGACGACTGTCGTCTGATTGGCCGTAACTCTGTGGTTCCCGACCACAATGTTAACCTCAGAGAGGCACCGGCGAACCCAGGTGCGTCAGTGGCCAGGAGTTGGAACTCGAAGGTTTGGGGTGGGTCGATGAGAGCCTCGAAAGCTGGAGTCTGTCCCGAGAAAGCAAGCCGGCCAGCATCAAACGATATCCAGGCCGGAAGAGGAGTGTTGCCCGACATGACTGCATAGTAGGTCAATGGCTTGTCCGAAGATACTGAGAAGGTTTCTGGGTCCAGCACGAAAGAGAACTGGTTCCTCGGCGGCGACAGGATGGTGTGGGGTTTGGAGAAGAAGCCAAATTCTGGTATCTGCTGGTTGAGAGGAATATCGAGTTCAATACCGGTCTTTCTTGAAACGATCAGAGTGAAGTCAAGAGTTGTTGAGCCCGCCTCATCGGTTGCCACCAGGCCAACTGGTATATCCACCACCTCTCCCGGCCCAATATCCGCCTCCTTTGGTGTACCATAGAGTCTCCGAGCACCGCTGTCGATCAAGAGCCATTTGGGGGAGTTTGTAGGCGAGTAAGTGATAGTCGATGGTGATGTAAAGGTTGACTTGGAGAATACAAACGAGAAGGGCTCCCCGATTCTGGCGACTGGGGGGATCTGGGGCCGATACGGAAGTAGACTGAAAGGACAGCACTAGATACTGCAACGAAAAGTAATAAGGTGAGAAGATGCGTGAAAGATGCCATGGTGACGACAAAAATGGCGAGCAAACCGCTGCCTAGGGTATCAAGTCGTAGTAACAGAGGCGACAACAATATTCACAAAGACTGTAAGGAAGAAGAAATCATCATGGACACCAGAGCTGCCTGCTCTGAGGGCATCAAGCTAGACATAAGAGACAGTGAAACGCGAATCTTCAAAGTAGGGAGGCTGACCCTAAATTTCTTCACGAGGCATGTTCCCTTGCGTCATGCTCTTGGGGGATTGCTGAGGGGGGCAAGTCGCGACTCACCAGCCGCCCACTGGGCTTTAAACGCGACATAGATATTGAGAAGAGTGCCGTAGTGAAACTCTATAGTGGTGTCGCGAGCCCACTTGAGAAATGTGGGATTGGCATTGAGACCTCTGAGATGGGGTTGGTGAAGTGGTTGAAGCATTCCAGTCGGGCCTCGGAGTGAACACCGGCTACCACATGAAGGCACATGAGACGCGTGCTTCAGGGAGGCGCTCCATCGTGACACATTTCCGAGGGGGAATTAGGTAAAGACGGAAATGTCATGATCGAAGTTGAATTCGAGCATCAAGGTTGAGAGGCCACTTGGTGTTGATGCAAGATATCGCCGATCAAATGACAGTCGCATGCAAGCGGAGGTGTTGAGCATTTCCTCCAAGTGCCCTGGTGGTGGAAGCGAGACACTCGATCACGCTCGCGCGGCTCGACAATATTCCGGTGCGGAGAAGCCCGGCTTCATTCTACTCTTGACTATAATGGCAAGAGCGACCACAATCCCGATGGTCCCGTCAACGTCTTGTTCGGTTGCTCAATGATCGTGCCTTCCCGTTGTGTCATGTCGAAAGCTTCGTTCTTATCGGTGGTGTCTCTGCAACCCCGCAAAATGGAAGGGAGGGGATTTTTGGTGGAGACTTTTTGTGCGCTTGCCCGAGCGTCTAGACCACCGCAGGGCAACGACGACGATGATACCAGATAACGATTTCTGCCCAACAACATCTTTCGCTTGAAAAACACACAACAGTCGGCATAATTTCATCGACTTCTTCGAATCATTAAATTTGCTCTGTCAGCATTATCCCGAGAGAAAATATCAAAAACACCAACTATGAGCGCCCGATCCCGATCATTGTCACCGGAGTTTGATCCATTGGCCTTCGACCAGGATTTCACTCCTCTCCCAGAGTACAAAGCTGCTACCGATACGGCTCTTGACTTTAATGGACTCCTGCCAGAGCCTTTGAAGCTCCACCAAGATTTAAGGACAGGATGCGGAGGGCAACTTTGGCCGGCCGGAATGACCCTCGCCAAGCATATGCTGCGCTACCACGCTGATAAGCTGCAAAAGGCTCGGATGTAGGTGCCTTTTATGCCGGCTCTTCATCCAACATGAAGCCACGAAAAACAACAGCCACATGGCATGACACTGACATATCTCCCCCAGACTCGAGATTGGCGCCGGCGGTGGCCTTGTCGGGCTTGCAGTCGCCAAAGCCTGCAGCTATGAAACTCCCATGTATATCACAGACCAACTGGAGATGGAAGAGCTCATGGCACACAACATCACCCTGAATGGCCTCGACGATAAGGTCAAATCCATGATTCTCAACTGGTGAGCAAATCTGTCCTGTGTGACGGCTTTCCCCGCTCTCCCTCCTGCTGTGGCCTTTTCCACAACATCGGAGTCTTGTTCTTCCACGGTCCCGACCAGGATGGGGTTACTCGGGCTCGGGTTCTGAATGCTTACGCTCATGCTTATTCTGACAACCTCTTGTGATGCAAATAGGGGCGAGCCACTCCCAGCGGAAATCGTTGCTCTCAAGCCCAATACTATTCTGGCTGCTGATTGCGTCTACTTCGAACCCGCCTTCCCGCTCCTCCTCCAGACCCTGAAGGGTCTATTGGCCCTTGAACCCAACGCCACCGTTTACTTCTGTTTCAAGAAGAGACGCCGCGCAGACATGCAGTTTTTCAAGGCTGCCAGAAAGACCTTCAAGATCACCGAGCTTGAGGACGAAGACCAGCCCGTGTTCACCAGACAAGGCTTGTTCCTGTACGCGATTACCCGCAAATAAGAAATGAACAAGTTTCAGCACCTCCAAGTCCAGCCAGCATCGCCAAAGAAGGATCTTCAGAAAAGCCTGCCCCGCACCTGAAGGATTCAAGAGAGGCATTTTGTCGAAAAGAAACATCTCCAATCAATCGAAGATGGCAACCAAAGTGGGACGCGGAGTCGACGTTTTTGCCAGAGTCTGGCCATGACAGGCACCATTGCATGTCCAAAGACACCATACATATTGCAAGGCGAATGTGCATCTTGCCGACCTCTGGAGACGCCAACGTAAGACGAGCCTGCCGAGCCCGCATATCAACTGCGAGAACGACATGCCCCACATCTTATCAGTTATTCGCATGCATGACAAACAACTGTGGAAATCGAACACCGGATACCGGTCAGCCTTGGTTGCTCAACCTTCATCACATCATTCTGGTCGTCCAGTCGTTTTGAACCGAGAGCTTGCGGAACCAGGCCAGACGTCCGAGGCCGGCCAAAAGGAGGGGGAAGAGTATGCATCTCTATTCAGAACCGCAGGTCTGTGGCATCATATTGGTGAGTGACCATTGCTTTTACGAAAAGCTTTTGGCCTGTCAAAGAGGCTTTTTTCTTTATCCAAGTCCCACTGTGGCAAGTCGCAAATGGGCCTTTTTCTCTACCGGTATGCAATACATCGACGATGCTTTGGGGGTAGGTATACTTGCAGCTTTCTATCACATCAGCACATTTATACCGTGGATCTTTGCTTCCGTCTCTATCCGTGCCCGTTCGCACCATACGGACGAACATGTCGTTCATCCTTAATCTAACAACTTTTCGTTTTTATACTTCTCCTTTCAATTAGCAGTGAAGCACTAAAGGCATATTGTCCCACCACGCGTCGGTCCTCAGCCGACTCCTCACAGGGCGCCACGGTATTTGGCATTGCAAATGCCTTTCAAGTTCCCCTCATCCAGCGATGCGCCGTGGAACAACGTACGGGACGGACGGCCCCAGTCTGACAAGCTGTCGGGCCTGTGGGCGACAAGGACATCCAGGCACGCGGAGCACGGCAGAATAAAGAATTTTCGATGAGCGGGGCGGATCGCCGGAGGTGTTCAGCGGCGCGCAGGAGCCCAGCCAGGCCTCGGGATCGCCATGGATCATGATTGGTTAGAATCATCCCGGTTCAGTTGGTTCCTGGCTGTTCCTGAACCAAGAAAACAGGGGCCCGGCTTTGGTTCCGCGTCAGTGCCTTGCAGGTCAGCTGCAAGGGCCAAGTCTCCCGCGTCGCTTCTGGTCAAGTTTTTCAATTTCAGCGTCATTGACCTTCTTTGGTGCCATGCTACGCCGCCACATTGCGAGATTTGTTAGGTCGCTACATGTCTTGGGTCGAAGGAGCTGGGCTTGGATGCGGTTCCCCTTCCTCAGCGGTAATATCAGCGGTAACTCTTCGCGGCCCTACGAAACCACGGGCACGTCAAAGAAGCTTTGTGGGACAAATGCAGGATATCTGCAAACATCGGGTAAAAGCAAGGGTCAAGGTCTCCGGTTGGGCTTGATAGCATGTCGAAAGCAACCGCCAATTCCTTTGTCCAAGGCGCGGCCCACGATGATTTGTTTGATTGCCCGCACTGTCACAATGCTGTTTGGCACTCGGCAAGCCAGCGGTCTGCTCCTCGTCGCCGAAACAAGGACTTCACTAACAACTGATTGAGCTTTGGATGGTATCAAACACGTGGTGAATGGGGTTGTTTGACAACTCGGTTGGGACGATCGAGTCGGGCCTGGCTAGGCATCTTCGGGATGATGGGGCCCACTCGCGTGGAGGCATTCAGACGTCCAAGCAGGGGCAGGGGTGAGAAAAAAACAAGGGAAATGGCTGAGCATTGCTTGCCTCCAGCCGGATCATCAGCCTTTTTGGGCCATCCCAGGCGTTGCCATACTCGCCCGGACCACCCGTCCCCCCTTCATTTTGTTTCCCCCAGCCCTAAGATCGAACTGGTCCTTTTCCTTATAAAGGTTCACGCCCGTTTTCCCTCCTCCATCTCATCTTTTCGCTACTCACAAGCTCCCCTGCTCTTTGCTGATCGAACCTTTTGGGAACATCAGCTGTACATTCCTTCCTCGAGCCGGCTACGAGAATCACCTTCCTTGAATATCAACCTCGATATTGGCGATCCTTCACATTCCAACAGCTTATACAGCACGGACAATCCCAAGGATCCTTCTGCCTACCTATACCCTCCCTTTACGGTAGCCAAGACAACCAAGACACAACCATCAGTTTCTCGTTGACGAGAGACATATCACAATCCTTTTCGAACTTCAACAATCATCAACATGAAGTCGGCCACCGTTATTATCAGCCTTTTGGCTTCAGTTGCTCTTGCCCAGCCTCGCCACGGCCACAACCACCAGAAGAAGGACCATGGTCACCACAACAAGCGTGCCCTTGTCACGGAGTGGGTGACCGAAACCGTCTATGAGACCGTCACCAAGGTCATTGACGCGACCACCACCCAGGTGATCGTTCCTCCAAAGGCCACCTCAACCCTCATCACCTCCGTTTCGCAGGCACACTCTAGCGCTGCGCCCGTGGTTCCAGTGGTTCCCGCCTCTTCTCCCAAGGTTGAGGCTCCTGCTCCTGCTCCTATCACCAGCTCTAGCCAGCCCGCCCCTCCGGTTCAGACCGTGGCTCCTGCCCCTCCTCCTCCTCCTGTGGAGAGCTCGTCTGCCCCGGCCCCTGTTGTCCAGCCCGCCGCCAACACCGTTGCCTCCCCACCGGCCGTCGAGACTGTCAAGATAGAGTCTTCTTCCACCACTAGCAGCTCCCACACTGGTGACCTCACCTACTACGATGTCGGCTTGGGCGCCTGCGGTTTCGATGACAATGGCTTGGACGAGTCCGAAAACATCGTGGCCCTTTCCCACGAGATGATGGGTACCCAATCCAACGGCAACCCCTACTGCAACAGGAAGGTTGTCATCAAGGCCAACGGCAAGTCTGTTACCGCCACTGTCCGTGACAAGTGCATGGGATGCGCCTTCAACGACATCGACGTCTCCAAGAAGGCCTTCCTCGACGTCTTTGGTGCCCTTACCGACGGCCGCAAGAAGGTCGAATGGGCTTTCACCGACTAAAGGATTGGTCACACTATCAAGTGCCTTCACAGCAAGGCACTCTTCTCATTTTTGCTTCTCACACAGGCGCGTAAACTTGTTTACCGCGCATTGACAAAAAATTGGTTCACGCGAATCTTCTCCAGCGTCTCTTTTTGGACAAAGGACGGAACGACCTCGCAGGGCGATGATGACTTTTATGACCCTTTCTTCCTTCACACCCCTTTATTGCATGCTTTCTTCTTCTTCAACGTCAATTCTTTCTTGGCAAGGGAACATAGGAACAACACACAACAAAGGGGACAGAGGGACAACCACTTAGAAAGATACCACACACAAAGATACAGGACGGAACGGCGACTGGCGCGTGCGGGAACGGATTGGAAAAGAAAATTTTCAAAGGGGGCGCGCAAGGCGAAAAAGATTGGCGCCGGAACTGGTATGACTGTGGTTTTTTTACGAACGATTTGATGACAAACCTTTCTTCGGTTGTTGGTGCAAGGAGCACACAGCCTACCAGGTACATAGTCCTAAATCTCAGACAACTGGATCCCTTCACCATCCCATGGGTGGTGACAGGTGAAAGTGGGCTGAGAGCAGCAGGGTAGCTATCTATCTGTTTCACTCTCTGATGTAGATGCTTTTTAGAAAAACATTGGCGGGGGATTTTGGGCAAATGACAAATTGAGACATTCGCTCTCTTTGACTCAACTTTTGTTACCAATCGCTGCTTCTCCTGTGACATTGACCTGTGCAATCCGTGAATCGCTTCATTTGACGTAGCCATCAATTGACCGTGTTCGGTCTATTCAATTACTGGCTGGAAGCTCTAAGTCTACTCCAAGCTATGCCTGCGGGCGTTGTTGCTATTAGAAAGCTCGAGGGCCTGCTAGTAAGTATAAGTCTAACTCCGCACTAGGAACTAGTCTAACTAAAGATATAGGGAGGTAATGATCAGTCGCAGTTATCAAAGCTTGTTTGGGATGCTTACCGGTTTGCTCTAGCTTATAAGTCAATAATAGAGCAAGCTCCACTTCAAGCATACATATCAGCGCTTGTATTTGCCCCAAGGAATAGCTTGATAAAGAGGAATTTCAGAGCAGAGGAACCTGAATGGATTCGAACTAAGCCGGCTGTGGAATTAGATTGGAATGCATGCCTCCGGACCCTAGAAGGCTATCGCGGCTCCGCTTACTCCGTGACCTTCTCGCTAGATGGCCAGCGGCTTGTGTCCGGTTCGGATGACGAAACGATCAAGATCTGGGATCCGGCGTCGGGGAGCTGCCTCCAAACGATCCCTACTACTACTAGGATAACCGATATCTCGTTTGATCCTACCAATCGCTACCTATGTACCAACGTTGAACGTATTAAAATATTTACAAAAACTACCAAAAGCCAAGTTGTACTAGATAATTCAGAGAGCTATGGCTATAGCTTGGGACAAGATAAGTCTTGGATTACTTACAACGGCCAGAACGTACTCTGGCTACCACCGAATTACCGACTGGTTGTATATAATGTCCAGGGACGGATGATATCCATTGGCTGCGCATCGGGGCTGGTTTGGTTTATTGGCTTCTCATAAGATATATAATGTATTCCATGTCGTCTTTAATTCCTTTCTCTTTATTTCTTTTTTCTAGCGTGCCACCAGAAGGGTCTGGGAGGACAGGTAAATTTATAGGAATTTTGTCCGGTGGAGCTGCATCTTTCAACCTCAGCGCATCGACAGCCGATACAAACTAGTTATGTGTGCGCAGATGCGAGCGTGGCAAGGGAATCTCTCGCTCTTATCTTGTTGGATCACGGTTTAGTAATTTTATAAATCACAATAACCTCCATCATATACCTGCCTTAACCTACCTTCTTCATCTGCCTACATCAGCCTATCTCTTCCCTTCCATCCTGGCATGTCATAACCATGGTGTTCTGATACTGCGGCTAGATCTTTTACATAGGTAACACCAAGATTGCACTCCGTCAGAAGACTATTTCTAATTAGTTCTTTGTACTCCTCGGCCCAGTAGTTATATGTATGCAGATGAAAGCGTGGCAAGGGAATCTCTCGCTCTTGTCTTGTTGGATCACGGTTTGCTGATCCACTACGACAAACTGATCACAATCGACCTCCTTTATGGACCTGTCTTAACCTATCTCCTTCATCTGCCTGCATTAGCCCACATTTTCACTTCCATTCTGACATTTCATAACATAGTGGTATGAGCAAGTTAGAGGAAGAGCAAGTAAAGAAAGGAGGAGGAAGAAGGAGCGAGGGAAAAAAAGGGAGGAAGAGTAAGGAAGAAGGAGGAAGAAGAAGGAAGAGGGAGGAAGAGGGAGAAAGGACATCCCCCAATTCTTGGTTGCCTTATTCTCATCACACCCTATCTTTGTATCATCAAGTCGATTGCTGAGAGCTGCATGCCAGGGCTTCGACTCCTCGATGGAACGATAACTGCACACAACGTCTCAAGAAAGCACGGCTATCAGACACGGTCTACATGGAGCAGTACAACAAGGAGGAGCTCAAGAAAGACTATGAGAAGCTCGACGATCTGCTGTACCAGAATGTTACGAACTTAAGCAACTACGCGGGCCAACCAGGCTGTTGGGATGTGACAGCCCCGCTTACGATAAGATAGTGTAACCTCGGACCAGGGCAGGAAACAGGGAAACACTGGAAGGGCGCTCACCAGGACAGGCGCTCACGGTGAGCAATGCTCACGACGAGCAACGCTCACAGTGAGCAGCGCTCACAATGAGCAAAATACCATCGTGAGCCACCACACACTAGATAGACCTATGGGGCTCGACAAGAGCATCCGGAAACAGATATCTCGCAGAGGGCGAGCAGGTATAAAGGGACTACGGGAGAACTCAGATTGTCAGATAGTTCGACAGTAGTCAACAGATCACAGTTATCACCATTGTTCATTGAGACCAGTACCACGCGCATACTTGTTGTGAACCTTTTGGCTTCACCGAACGACTCTGATAGTGTTTACCTTCAGCTATCTCATTTAGGCAGATCAGACTGCCGTTCGTCACACAGAAGAACCGCCTCTGGGTCCCAGAATCGCTGAAAATGGAAGTCATCATCTCCGAGCATGACACCAAGGTTGCTGGCTCCATGGGAATGGATAAAACCATGGAGTTTATTACCCGGAACATCTGGTGGCCCAAAATGTGTATCTGTTACGGTTCTGCACATGGTATTAACACCACTGCACTAGTCCAAAATAAGGTAATTGGGACCGCTAATCTCGATGGAAGATGGCCAGAGGTGCCAGACTCCACCTTTTGAAAACTGACAGGTTGCGGGAGCAGCAAAGGAAACCTCCGGACTTAGGCAGCTGCAGAGCCCAGTAAGGCTAAAGAATCATTTGAATCAATCAGTAGTGGTTCTCCCCCTCCCCTCTTCTCCCAAAAAAAATTAAAAAATTTTATTTATTTATTAAGAGCAAGTGCCTAATTCAATGCAGGTTTGTTTGATTGTGGTTTGGTTCTTCGGCGTCTTCCTGTTCCGCAGCTTTGCCCCGTATGCATTAACTAGTATACAAAGATGTTGGCGGCTGCGCCAACCGTGTTGCAAGCTAACTACTATGAATGGTTACGACATGCCAAAACAAACAAACCTGCATTGAATCGCAAGGCACTCGGGTCTTTTTCGGGAGAACCACCACTGATTGATTCCAATGACTCCTTGGCCTTGCTGTCCGGAGATTTTCTTCGCTGCCTCCGCAACCTGTCAGATTTCAAAAGGTGAGTCTGGCACCTCTGGCCATCTTCCATCAATATTAGCGGTCCCAATCACCTTATTTTGGACTACTGCAGTGGTGTTAATGTCATGTGCAGAACCGTAACAGATTTTGGTGAAAATTGCACCTATTCTTATTAGTAATCTGAACATCTCATTCACGGACCTGAGCTAGCTAACTAGGGAACCCAATAGTTTCCAGCATCACGTGGTCTATCACGCCAATGTCTGGGTCCATAATTAGTGGGTCTTTGTTTACTCCAACTCTCCTTTCAATAACCAGCATTGTTTGTTTACCATCTTCATTGCCCATCCATTTCCCACACAATCAGCAATTCCCAGCACGCCCTTTCTCAAAATGACTCTTTCAGAAGAACAGAAGGAGATCATTTCAGATCATCCGCTCGGTGATTCACTTGACCGCGTTCGAGATAAATTGCGCGACGCCAACGAAGCCGACGATGCGTACCGGGAATCTATTGCATCCCTTTTAGGGGCGCTTGTCTTGTCTCCCGCAGCGTTCAAACTACCCTCTTCTGATGGAAACGGTAGCGTGGCACTCAGACTATTGGACCTGCGACAAAATGTCCAAGGAGGGAAGACAGCGAACCTCGACCCATTTCGCCCTCTCGTCCGCCTTGTCGTCGACAACTCCAACGACACTGCCATTTGGGCTGCCGTCTTCAGTCTCCTCGACACCTTGACTCCCCGCACTCCCCGTCTTCGCCCCACAGTTCCGTCTACGTTCAAAGGAACGCCTGTCAAGACCAGTTCGAATCGGCTTGCTGATAGTGCAACGTGCGAGGTGGTGGAAAAGGAACTGTTCCACGAGATCAAAAACTGCACCTTCCGCGGTGTAGGGGGTTTTTTGGACAAGTTCTTCGACCTCGAAAACTGGCGCAACGAACAGAAGGCAATGTTAGAGAAGATCAAGACAGCGCATAACGGAACGAAATGGACGGGCTTCCCGGCCACTCCTGATGAAAAGCCGGTCTGGGAATGGCTTTGCTCCCTGGAAGAGCGCTTCCTAGCCGGGGCACCGAACAAGCTCCATACCACCGCATCTGCCCACCAGTTTAAAGAAGGGAAAGACCAGATGGATATATTCTTCCAAGCGTCAACTACAGAAGCGGGTACCCTTCATGAATACAAAAACATTCTGGTTGTTGGGGAGCAAAAGAAGTCACACAGTGAACGCAGGTTTAAGACGGATTTCCTGCAACTCTCCCGCTACGTGCGCAAGGTATTCGCCGACCAGCCGACCCGTCGATTCGTCCACGCCTTCCTTCTCTGCGCCTCCAAGATGGAGCTCTGGATTTTCGATCGGGCTGGGGCGTATAGTTCCGGGTTCTTCGATATTCACCAAAACACGGACATGTTTGCGCGCGCTCTTGTCGGCTATGCTACGATGGATGCTAAGGCGATGGGCCTGGATACCTTCATTGAGCGAGTTATCGAGGGAGGAAAAAAAAAACGCTACATTACGCTAAACGACACAGGCGGTCAAGCAACGAGGATCAGGTTGGATAGGGCGATGTATAGCCAGAAGGCCATTGTAAGTCGCGGAACTACCTGTTATACGACCGAAAACAACAGCGTTGTCAAATTCGCTTGGGCATCGGGTAAACGGACGGCGGAGGTAGACCACCTAACGCAAGCAAAGGAAAAGGGTGTTAAAGGGGTAGCTGGAATAGTAGCGCATCATCGAATCGCTACCATTGCAGAAATACGGAAGAAACTGAAGTTCCCAACGGCTCACCGGTTTCAGAACGGGGCGGACGACCCTTCATTGGCTTCAACAAGCACTAGTATATCGGGCAATAAGCGCAAGTCGTCATCTAGCGCCACCGACACCGTATCCGGATCTAATAAGAGGCAGCGATCCGATAGCCAGAAGCTAAATCGAAAGCTGAGCACCCAGCCGTCGTCGTCGACAAGCAAGACCAAGCCGGCCCTATCTGCGCCTAGCGAGGACCTGTGGGAGGATCGGATCTATTCCTGCCTCGTCATCTCACCTGCCGGTCGCGTCATCAGCGAGTTTACTGATATCAAGCAACTGTTAGAATCAATGCGAGATGCGATCAAGGCGCACCAATCTCTCTTCGTCACTGGCAACATTCTCCATCGCGATATCTCTCCAAACAACATCATCATCACGGACCCTGAAACAGCAGATGGCTTCAAGGGCATGCTGATCGACCTTGACATGGCTAAAGCACAAAATAGCGGCCCAAGCGGAGCGCGACAAATAACTGGCACGATCCAGTTCATGGCGATTGAAGTATTGCGCAACATCGACCACACATATCGTCATGACCTCGAATCGTTTTTCTATGTCCTTCTTTGGATGTGTGGGCGCCAGTCATGGCATAACGGATTTTCCGGCAACAAGAAGGCGCCTCAGGAGAGCGTTTTTCAGCAATGGGAGATCGGAAGTTTCAGTCAGATTGCTAGAGCGAAGGAAGGCGACATGTCCGGTACTTTTAGAAGGATTCTGGAGGAGTTTCCAGAGAAGCTCAAAGTTTTGGAACCGCTTTGTTGGAAGATTAGGGATATTCTTTTTCCTTATCACGAAAAAGGAATCATTATCGGAACCCCCGAAAGAGATCCAGAGCAGCTCTACAGACCTATCATAGCAGCTTATGATGAGACCATCAGCGAGCTATAGAGATTACAACAGATAGGGAGAAAGGCGATAGAACGGGTGGTTAATTTTGACCTAGACCTTGCTGTCAGAAAGAACTGAGAAGGTGCCTCCGGAGCAAAGGGCATGACCCGCATGTGATCACACTTCATGTCGATACAATACGGAGGAAGCGGAGCACATCATCGGTCATGTGGAGGGTAAAATCGACCAGGAAATGGATGATGTGTGATGGGAATTGGAAGACAAATTGTTTGGCGAGGCGCAGGAGCTTGTGATGGAGAAGACGGAGGAGCAGCAGTCGCAGTTGTGGGCCGACATGTAGGACGACGATGGAGGAGATGCGGCGGGAGATCAAAGAGAAACTGATGGCCGAACTGAGACAGGAGTTGGTAACAGAGGTCAAGACGGAGCTGTTCAAGGACATGGTGCAGGCGATGATGAGGGCGGCGTGCAACAAGAAGGCGCCTCAGGAGAGCATTTTTCAATGATGGGAGACCGGAAGTTTCAGTCAGATTGCTATGAATAAGGAAGGCGACATGTCCGTTACTTTTAGAATGGTGCTGGAGGAGTTTCCAGAGAAGCTTAAAAGTTTTGGAACCGCTTTTGTATGAGGATCAGGAAAATTCTTTTTCCTTACGGCAAAGATGCAAGTGTAAACATTGGAGCCCCTGCAGGAGAGCCAGACCAACTCTACAAGCCTATCATAGCAGCTTATTATGAGATCATCAGCAAGCTCTAGAGATTATTGTTGTGGGGGAAGAAATGCGATGAAAAGAGTGGTTTGGTTGTTATTCTAGTTGTAGAAGGTAGGAGCGACATTTGCAAGTTTGTCAAGCCTTGTCGTTGGATTCTTTGCTTCACTCTCTTCACATCAACACAATCTCCCCATCTTCCCACTACATACAACCATCGTCCTTTCTTCCGTTCTTGATTCCAGCCGTTTCAAAATTGAGGTGCTTAAGAGCGAAATTGAATCAATCAAACGCCAAATCCAACACTGTTACGAACTGATAGGCGACGGACACGGGCCAACCAAGCCACCGAAGGGCTGGGTCGTGTAATCATGACAGGGGAAGCGGCAGGCACAGGCTCACGAGTCGAGTCAACACCCTAAAGGGGGTTCACGACTTCGTGAACCACCGGAGCCAGATATCTCGCAGAGGGCGAGGAGGTATAAAGGGACGACTGAGGAACTTAGATTGTCTTATTCCACGTGACCCTTCCTTCTGTTGGTCCTTATCTACGTGTGGCCATGTGACAAGGGTAGTATTCTGGGCTTGGAACAAAGAGTTCAATTGAGCTGATCTGCTTTGGTCTCGAAGGCCTTGATGATCTTCTCAACCTCCAAGAGAGGGTTAGACTTCAAGGCCTTCTTATGCCAAAGGGAATTGGTACGTCCTTGAAGTACGTATCGAGCCTTGTCGCGTTTGTTTGTTTGCTTGTTATTTTTTACATCTACTTCCGCCTCCCGTAGGGCATGAGACGTGCAATATCGGTGAATCTAGCGTACAAAAATTGACCACCAAAACCATTAATCCGAGGGCAACCCGAGGTCTATTGCCAGTGTAAATCATGTGTTGTCCGTAGCGTAAATGCGGCCCAACACCTCCAATCGAATCGCCCAGTGAGCGAGCCGCTAGTATATGGCGGGACCTGTAGAACAAAGGAAAAGAAATAAGAAAGGGCAAAATCACTCCTCTCCGCTCACGCTCTCACTCTCCTCCTCCTGCAAAGCCTCCTCCCGTCTCCTTGCACGGTGAACTAGCCTGTCCAAGTCCACCGTAACCCTCTCGATGTCGTGGCCGTGGCCAACCTCCACCCCTTCACTCCGTAAAAACCCCGTAAGGTTGTCAGCGATGCCCCCGTTGTCAATGTGCTGTTGCCAGAGTGACTGGCGCCATGCCTTTCTCGTGCAAGTCCATGAAAAGAAGTGCAAGGTCTGGATCCTAGCGATGAAGCGCTGCCAGTAAATTCCAATAGCAAGGGAGAGATTCTCCCGCGTAGCTGCTTCGCCTGTGACTGGGGAAATCGCATATGCCTTCCTACAGTGGAAGGGGTGAAAGGGGGTCTTCCAGCTGCCACAATAGCATGTCCGCAGCGCGTCCTCTTGCTCGAACCTTTCATGATAGTTCTTGAAATCACCGTGGCCAGATCTGGCCGCGAGGAGGTGTGTGTAAAGACCTTCTGTCCAACTCTTTTAGTTCGTCGTTAGGCTTGAGGGAGACCCCCAGCCGGTAGTCTGCATAAGACTCTGGCTTGTTCGCGGCCCACCATGCCTTGAAATCCGTACGCGCCTCCCTCTTAGCAAGCCGCCTTGGGTGCGCAAGGGTAGCCAAGCCTTCATTGTCTACCTCCCCCTTCAGCACCTGCCTTAGCAAGCTCGTCAGCAATCTCGTTGCCCGTGATGCCTTTGTGGCCAGGAACCCAGCGGGGCAAATGTCCGTGTGACAAAGAAAAGGAGGATGTGCGTGGAGGACTGGCTATATGGGCAAGAGCCCAGACAAGCCCAGTCCGTGTGCGCGGACGTGCATTGTGACAATCACAGGGTAACCCGGTGACAACTGGGCAGTCACGGTTAATCCCGTAGCATCTGGACCGCACAGGACCTGCAAAAGGAGAGTCAAAGGATGGAATAGTCTTGCTTCTTCAAAATGGCATATGTCATCTTGACAACAGCAGAAGGTACCAGAATCTACAGAATTCCTATAAATTTACCTGTCCTCCCAAACCCTTCTGGTGGCACGCTAGAAAAAAGAAATAAAGAGAAAGGAATTAAAGACGACATGGAATACATTATATGTCTTGTGAGAAGCTAATAAACCAAACCAGTCCCGATGCGCAGCCATTGGATATTATCCATCTTTGAACATTATAATGAAACAGTCGGTAATTCGGTGGTAGCCAAAGTACGTTCTGGCCGTTGCAAGTAATCCAAGACTTATCTTGTCCTAAGCTATAGCCATGGCTCTTTGAATTACCTACCAAGCCATAGCCATCCGGCGAGAAGGCCACGGAGTCAACCGAGCCGCTATGGCCTTCGAGGGTTTGGAGGCAGGCATTCCAATCCAATTCTACAGCCGGCTTAGTTCGAATCCATTCAGGTTCTTCTGCCCTGAAATTCCTCTTTATCAAACTACCGCTTGGAGCAAATACAAGCGCTGAGATGTATGCCTGCAGTGGAGCTTGCTCTATTATTGACTTATTCGATAGAGCAAACCGGTAAGCATCCCAAACAAGCTTAGATAACTGCGATGGATTGTTACCTCCCTATATCTTTAATTAGACCAAGTTTCTAGTGCGGGGTTAGACTTGTACTCACTAGCAGGCCCTCGAGTTTTCTAATAGCAACAACGCCCGCAGGCATAGCTTGGAGTAGACTTAGAGCTTCCAGCCAGTAAAGGTACTTCGTCTCAAGAAATTCATGGACAACCTTCTCATCCCGTAAAGGATCATACCTTTTTGTGTTCGTGCCAGAAACCGAGTCACACAAGTGATCAACCCAGTAGACGCACGAGTACCGCACCGTCGCTAGCGGGTCCGGATCTGGTACTTCGACCTCGTCGCTCGGAAATCCCGGTGCCCTTAAGTTGTATATATCGCGTTGCAGTGTTGTAGACATGGCTTTAAGTGACCTTGAGGAGATGGTGTAGCTCACATCTTCTTTCCCAGAAGGAAAAATCCACTTAAACGCCTCCTGAGAAGCTTCGTTGCCAGCTTTATCAGAAGCATTGCCCAATAGAAAGTCCTTGGCTGATTGATGAACAAAATAGACGGTTTGTTCTCGTACAGTTAAAAATGAACCGCAAAGTCTTATAATCTCTTCTAGAGATTCAAGATCGCCGCAAATAACATCAGGCACCGCGACGAGAGTGGTTAGTTCTTGAAGGTTTACTGGTCGACGAACAATTGCGGCAACGGCAAGAATGCGCTTGTAGAGATCAGAATCCTCGGACCGGCTCATGTTCTCTCTCATCCGCGCATATAGAGCATCCAGTCCGGACGGAAATTTGCGTAGCATTTCTTTGGTATGCCATTTCTTAACCTCCGGGCCTGCAAGTACTTGGCAGACCAACGCCACCCAGAGGAACGTGTCCTGCGCGTTGGAGCACAGGTAGTCTTGAACGGTCTCTTTTGTTGTTGAATCATACTTCTTCAGCCTTGCTAGGTTATCCACCTTGTGCAGGATATATGCATTGACAGCCGCCGCGACGGATTCCGCATTTAGCTCCAGGGAGACCTTCACTTTATCTTCCGCTTTCTCCAACCGTTCCTCAATTTCCGGCCAATTACGGCTTGAGATGATCCATTTGACTCGAGATTCAGATGATGATTGCTGAGCAATGAAGTCAAGAAGCTGTAACTGATCTTCAACACACTCATCAAGTGCATCGATGATTAGGTAGGTCGTTCGGAGGCTTGGGTGTCGTAGGATGTTGGTGAAGATTCTCGACAGGGCGTCCCACGTATTTGCATCTTTGAAGAGGCCTTCGCCTGCACGGTCGTACTCACTGCGCACGTGTGAGAGGATAGATGGCTGCTGGTCACTAAGTACGTAGATTAGGCCGCGCAGTACAGCGGCTGCCTTGTTGATGCGAGAGTCGGTAGCTTGGCAGAAGAAGTAGGCCACATTGCAGTGGCGCGCGTTGTCAGTATCGGTTTGATCCAGCTCATTGATGATGCTGTACAGCTCATCGATAATACCGCACAGCAACATAGTCTTCCCTTTGCCGGGGTCGCCCTTGATCCAGAGCAGTCGGTGCTGTGGGTCATCACGCCATTGTTGAAAGTCAGCGTTATTGAGGACCCAACGATATGAGTCCCGCAAAAGGCCGCCTTTGGTCCGTTCGATGCGGGCTTTATCATCGCGAGGATTGGTAAGGCGTAAGTGCTTCAGGCATTGCTGGCCCTTTTCTGACATTTGTTGTATTTCTTGGTGCCTTATATAGCTGACGAGCTGCTCGAGATAAGATGTTCCTTTCTGAGTGATGTATGTTTTGGCGTCTGTGTCAAAGCGCTTCTCAGCGTCTTGAATAGCCGCCAAATAAGCATTCCAGTCGTCAAGCTTGACTATATCTTGGAGAAAGGCTAGGCCGCGGTTGCTATAATAAGCACAAACACTCTTAATCTGGTAAGAGAGGAACGCCTTGTAGAGGCCAACAATTTGGATCTTCAATTCGCCTCTCATTCCATCGAGCTCGCTGATGTTGGTGGGTTTGAGAAAGCTGTTCGACGAATTCCAGTACCAGTCCATTCTCTTAATAACGTAGTCGATCCCTTTGCGGTTGGCTTCGGTCGCTTTTATAGGGTTGGCAAGCATCTGCAAAAGTTAGCATGAGAAATATTATCCTCCAGATAAACGTACCTCTAAAGCGATACAAATGCCAGTCCAAGCGAGCGCGGCTTGGGGCGCAGCCTGGATTGCCGTACTTATAATGTTCTTAACGGATAGAACAACGTCCATAACTTCACCACAGCTCTCTTTCACTTTAGCTTCTCTCTCAGTCTTGGCTAGACCAGCATTGATAAGCTGAATCATTTGGCGGTGCCTGTCCGAGTTGTTTTGGGCGATGATGTTCGGCTGAGACTCGAGCACCATTGAGTTGGAGCCATTTTGTAGCTGTCGGGACAGTATCTTCTCATATGCGTCCACCAATTTGACTTCTTCTTGTTTAAGCTCGTTATAGGCACGCTCCCAGAGTCGTGCAGGTAAGCTGGTAGTGGTGTCATCCGTGCTGGCGGACGTCTCTGTATTGGCAGAACTAGTAGCCGGAGCGGCTGGGGGTCGTGGGGTGGACGTCTCTATGTTGATGGAACCGGTAGCCGGAGCGACTCGAAGCCGTGAGGTGGACGTCTCTACGTCGGTAGAACCGGTAGCCAGAGCGGCCGTGAGGGGGAGGGAGGACGTAGAGGGAGTGACGGGAGTGTGCTGTGTAGACGTCGGCAACTCGAGCAGAGGTCTAGGGCGAGACTGCTCTTGGTCCTTAGAAGCTTTCCTATCCTCTGTATTTCCGTGTTGCTTGAAATGCGTCTGGAACAACGAGCGCAGTCGTCGACGCATCGTAACTTTGAGGAAGGAACGTCTTGACTGCAGTGAGGATGCTATGGTTGATGATTAATAAATCGAATTTATGAAAGTGCCGGGGATTCCTCTCCCCTGCCATCTAGGACAAATCAAGGAAAAGAAACTAGAACACTGTGTTTTCTCGAGGTTATGAGGGAGCATAGGGCTCTGTGTTGTCACCTTGTCAGGCGCGAGATGGCTGGCAGGTTCCTCCCAATTACACGCCAATTACCCAAACGATATTTCTTTTTTGAGGCTGGGCATTCATGGACCCGGAAGGTTCAGGGCGCCAAATCAATTGCCTGGGTTGGGTCGTAGCTTTCCGTCACGGGTCTACAGGATTGGCTCTCTACCCAGATGTTCTGACAGTATGGACACCTAGTCGACGGCTCCAGCGCCATCTACGTGGCTAATGCTGACAGCGTAGGGTAACGCCTCAGGGGGCGCAGGCGACGCATGGGTGTCGTACAAACAGACTCGAGCAAGTCTTCCTCGCGATGCGAGCTAGTTTTGTCTCCTTCGTAGAACCTTATCCATTCATTACACATAACTGGGCCGAGGGTACTAGGAACCAACCAGGAATGGTCTTCTGACCGAGTGCAATTTTGGAAAATCTAGCCGCAGTTTCAGGACGGTCAACTTTTCTCGTAACCCATCCGATTATATTCATCTTTTTAGCGCCGGCTCCCTACTCACTGTCTTGCCTCCGTCCGACGATATGGATATGTGAGGTGGTCTTTCAGTTTTTTGACCTACCACATGATTAAAAGACCCGTTTCCTGTCCCTCCCGCTCCCATAGATAAGCCACCCCTCACTGGCTTATCTATGGGAGAGCGGACGGGATCCCGAGTTTTCCAGTGGGTATGGTCGTATGTGTTTGTTGTCTGTAGAAAAAGTGTTTATAAAGGGCTAAGAAGAAACGAAGAAACAATGCGAGGGAGGTGTTGATGTCTTGGGTCCGTCATCGACCTGAGTGAGGTATATGAACAATCTGAAAACCAGTGTAAGCGATATAATATGTCCAACAGACCACCAAACTTCACGCAACGCAGCATTGCAAGCTGCCACTCTCAGTTATGGAACCGAATGCGAAGGAGGATGATATTGATGCATGATGGATAATGAATGAATGCCAAGAAAACCTATAGGAGAAGAAGAAAGAATCGAATACACCCCATGCCATCCCATTCCCAGCCAAACCCAACTATCCAACAACCCAGCCAACCCAAACAGTATATAAAGGTGATGCTTATCGACGACGAAACGCAACGCATGCATGCTTTTTCCTTTAAAAACACAACACCGACCGCCGCAAAAAACCAAAGAAATGAAGTATAAACAATACTGTGTCCGTAAACCCTGTTCGTGTACGTGTGTTTAGTCCAAACTTTCTTCCGCCCCTCTTGTTATCATGCCCGAGGGTACTGTTACCGGGTCTGTTCTTCCTCCGGACTTATGAATTAGGATGTAGCCAGCCTACTTCGACTGAGCATCCTCATGCATCGGCGCTGGTGGCTGTGCTGGTCCCGAATTATCCACGCCCTGCCAGCTAGGATCCCAACCCTTATCGGTATCGACGCCGCCCTTGGTCTCTCCCTCAATGACCATCTCCTTGACATCGCTCCAGAACTCAAGACGTCTAACTTCCTCGTCGGCTCTCTTAACGGCCTGGTGGAGGTTCTCTTCTCGTCGGGACTTTTTCTCTTCGAGTTCTTCGGGGCTGAGGGGTGGTGATCCTGGCGAGGACATCGCTCCGTCTGTTGGAGAAGTGGCATTCTCCTCGGCGGATTTGCCCTTGTTCTTCTTTTCCTTCTCTTGCCTCTCTTCCTGTTCCTTCTCCTTCCGCTCCCGCTCCTCGACAGCCTTGTCATAGACCTCCGTAAGTCTCGCCAAGAGCGTCCGTCTCGAAGCTTGGAAGATGAACATGGACATGATATCGTGCATAACGCCTGTCAGCCCTTCCAGGTTGTCATCGGCGTGCGCCAGGTAATTATCAACCGCCTCGATCTTTTCCCGATCAATCCTGCACTCCCTCAGCACAGCAAGCAGCTGTTCCACATCCTCAATATCCTCCACCATCTCATCCCTCTCATCAAGCGCCTCCGAAATACTCCGCATACTCGCCCGGCTCCGGCGCGAGTTCATCAGCGTGCTAGCCCGACTGGGACTGCGGCTCTTGCTGCGCGTCCTGCTCTTGCTCCGACTGCGGCTCCTCTCCCTGTTCATTTCTGCCGAAGCCCGGACAGTGAAGTACTCCGGGTTGAGCATGGAGGGGTCCTGTCCCTCACGCAGAGCATCATACCCGGCTGCCTTTTTCACCCGTTTTCGTATCCAGGCCCTCCTTCTTACGAACGAGTTCCACCATTTTGGCCGGTGCCATGAGAATTTCTTCCAGAACGCAAAGCTGTACTCCCACCCTTCTTCGTCGGCGTAGTCCTTTTCATGGTTTATGTGCCACTCGGCCCACACCCACTCCCAGGACGGATCGGGAACCTGCGCGTTGGTGATGTCTGTTGGGGAGGCCTTGTGTGCAAAGTTGGTCCACGCTGGCGGATCGAGGTTGCCGAGAGCTTTGGAGGAGAAGAGGGGTATGCCGCAGAGGAAACCGCCCCGCTGGTTTTCGTAGAGGATGTCGATGGCGGATTCGGGGGTGGTTAGGGATTTTCGACGGGTGCTGCCATTGGTCTCGCGGGAGGCCCTAGAGACCTTCGAAGCCTTGGAGGGCTTGGACTTGAGGGATGGGAAGGATAGTTTCCGTTCGACTTCGTTAGGGTCAGGAGTGGGTTCTGATTCGGTGATGTTAGTATCGTCATGGGACCCGACGGTGACTCGACTGTACGAGGTCAAAGTTGGTGAAGTTGGATAGAGTTGATGGACTCACGTTGGACGTAGACGGATGGACCATCCGGCGGTGCCGTAGCCTTCACGTCATTGTCTGCGATTGCGGTACCCTCGCTTGTTTCGATGCGATGTGGAGTAGCATCTCCGTCCTCTACTCCGGATCGGGAGTCGGTAGAGACGGAGAGCCGTTTCTGTCGGCGGGAACCGGAAGGCTCTGGGGCTGTTCGAGTGTCCCCGTTTGTGTTTGTGTGCGCAAGAGATTCCCTGGAGCTGGTTGGCGAGACGTCTTCCTTGTTTACCAAGGTGATTTCATGGTCGAAGTCGCTATCTTTTGGCGGAGATACGCGACGAGATGAACGACGGTTATGACGACGGATTTTGGGCATGGCTACTCGGTCACAACAAGCAACATAGCCGAGCTGTATGTAACAATGTGGACGAGGACAAAGACATCAAAGGACTTGGTTGACCCGATGGACCTGGCTAATGGCGTAGGGGTCGTGCCAATCGCCGTGGAGACCAGACGCGCTCTCTCTCTGGGGTCAGCGTCGTGTGTTTCTTTTTTCGTCTACCTGCTGCTCATAGACACGGACATCCGGATTGGAGCATGTAGATCTCAATGGAAGACTCGGGGTCCAGGGGTTCGAGAGTGGACGGCAGCAAGCAAGCAGGCAGCCAGGCAGGGCGTTTGGCTTGCAGACGGGATTGATGCAGGTTTGGATGGTCGACTGGAACGCCGACTGCCCGTGGAACTGTGAGGAGAAGTCAGTCAGGCCACACTGCCACGATAACATGTTCCAAGACGCTGGGCTAGACTCTGGAGGCTGGTACCAAGAGTCTCTAGCAAGCGCAACCGAAAGGGCCTGTAACTTTTGGGTTCATGTGCTCAGTCGAGCGCGTCCACCCAATGATGTAATTTAGCTAGGCAGGTGTCCACAGTGGCTCCAGTGAGCTTCAGGGCTGAGTATCGTGCATTAACATTTTCGAAGAAGCATTCTTGAAGTTCTCAAAGACAGTTGAATGGATTCTTCGAATGCGGCAGTAAATCACCCATGAGATGCTGAGCCTAAAGGGTATCGAATATTTCCAGACGTCCAAATTGCTTTGCTGGACAACGCATGAGTCTCATTTCTTTGATCAATCAACACGTAGCATTCATAACTGTTAACAATTGCCTGCCAGAAAGCCAGAAACAACATCCCTGCCCTTACCTTAACCGTACAAGTGGGTCCAAATCTGGTCTTGGCATCCACACGTTTCCCCATTCTATCAACGGCCCCGCTCAGGGACAGAGCGACACTACGTCATGAATTGATGATTGAATGAAGTGGATGGACGGAAGGCACCGCCGGCTTGCTTGACACAAGCAGCCGCTTGAAGCAAGAACGCAAGCAAGAAGTAGCTCCAACTTGGAATTAATTGGAGAAAGTTGACGGGACGGGAAAATAGAAACATGAAGGATGACATATGCATTTTGGAGTACTGCCCGCATGTGTAATACAAGTATATAATGTCGTCCACCTCACCCAGACCACTTACACACATCAACATCACAACACAACAACAACAACACAACCAAACCATCACTCGAAAAACCAGCTATCGCGATAATCACTCAACAACCTACACAAACTAAAGTTTAATACCACAACAACATCCAAAATGTCTCAGTCTCGCGTTCTCCCCATGCTCGGTGCCGGCGTTGTCGGTCTCGGCGGTTACTACATCTGGAAGTCCGGCGGCAGCCCCTCCGCTGCTGAGAAGAAGTTTGAGGGTACGTTCTTCTGTCACCATCACCACCACGCAATTCCCAACAATCGCGCAACGAAGCTAACTCAACTCTTAAACAGCCGACCTCCACCGCGGCGCTGCCAAGCTCAAGTCCGAGATCCCTCGCACTTCGCAGACCGACGCTCGCTCAGAGGGCGCCGAGTACGGCAAGCAGATCGGTAGTAAGATTGATGAGGCTGTACGTGTCCTACTATCCACTACCAAACCACAACCGCCATCCGCAAGTAAACAGACGCTGACAGAGATAATGCAAACAGGTCTCCCAAGCAGACAAGACCTACTCATCAACCAAGTCCCAAGCCGAAGCGCTCGCCAAGGACACCAAGGCCGAAGCGCTCAAGAGGGTTGACCAGTTCGACCGCACCGTGGAGCAGAAGGCTGCCGAGGTCAAGTCTGGCGTTTCCGGCTGGTTCGGTAGCGGCAACTCCAAGTAAACGGACGACACTTTTTTCTTCGAGTAAACGGCCGAAGCCACAACAGCAACAAGTGCGCGGGAGGAAGGAAGGAAAGCATATCAGGCGTTTTCACTCTTGCTTTGATAATGATGAAGGGTTTATGATATCATGAATGAAAGCGAGTTCAGTTCCGGGTTGGAACTTACTCGGTTTAGGGTTTCCTACCATGGGGTTTTCTAGGACTTCTTTCTAGGAACATTTAGTTTAAGAAGGAAGTTAATTCGAATAATGCGAACCACTGCCAAACAAAACAAACACAATCCAATGGCGGTGATATTTGTTGACTTGGACTGTGACTGAATCAATTGTTCTTTGCGCTGCTCTATAAAATGTCCACCTGGTCCAGTGCTGACAGATCACGCTTCCAGCCTCAACACCACGTCGAACATTATAAAGTTAACAATAGCCCCTCGATATTCTTCACCTTCCAGTGCTTTCAGACTATGACTCATCGAATGGATATTTGTGCTCTAGAGTATTTACTCATTCCA
Organism: Sordaria macrospora; assembly: GCF_033870435.1. Taxonomy (NCBI): domain Eukaryota; kingdom Fungi; phylum Ascomycota; class Sordariomycetes; order Sordariales; family Sordariaceae; genus Sordaria; species Sordaria macrospora. The sequence goes on along the minus strand of NC_089372.1, from coordinate 3,294,302 downwards.
GAGCTGCCCGCCCAACCCATCATAAACAACACCGCATTAACATCACACAAACTCTCCCTATTGCCATCGAGCCATCCTAAGACAACGTCTCCGCAACCATCTTCAACACCTCGTCCGTCTTCTTCCCCGCATTCCTCGGATCCTTGGCCACTCGCGTCCACTCTTCACCATGCCTAGGATCGTTAAGAACACACTTGGCCACCAAATCCGCCCTCTTCTCCTCCGTCCCATGCTGCACCAAGAACTTGTAATACCACGCCCACGTATCGCCCACATCGCGATCCAGCAACAGCGCCTTCTCGAACCAGTTCTGCGCCCTGTCAAGCTTGCGTTCCGCCCACAAGATTCGCGCGGCAGTTACTAACAAAATCGGGTCGTCTTCCACCTTCTTGACGGCTTCTGCGAGCAACGACTTGCGCTGCGTGCGCGGCTCAAGATTCAAAATCCTTTCGGCCCATAGCAAACCGCTCTTGGGCATCTGCTGCAGCGCTTGCGCCATGAGCGACTTGGCTTGGTTGAGGTTACCGGCGCGCCGCTCGACGCGGATGAGTTCCGTCCAGAGCTCCGGAGACTTGGGCACGGCTTGGCGGGCACGGTCGAGGACCGAGCGTGCTTTCACCACGTTGCCGGCCTTTTCTTCTAGACGGGAATACAATAGCCAGAGCGGGATGGAGGAGGGAACGGCGCGCACGCCGGTACTATAAGCTTCGCGCGCAGGACCAGGTTGGGAGAGGTCTTCGTAGATTTGCCCCTTTATCATCCAGAGCTTGGGCTTGGCAGGGAAGAGTGGAAGCGCTTGTTGGACCAAGTCCAAGGCAGCTTCGTTGTCTCCCTGCTGGCGCTCGAAGGCAACGGAACGCATCCAGACGCGGTCGGTGGGCGCGTTTTGGCGCGCCGTCTTGAGGAGTTCGCGCGCCTTGTCGATGAAGCCGTTGTCGGCTTCCAGCTTGACGGCCGCGAGCCAGATGTCTTCGGAGTCGGGGTTCTGCTTGAAGGCGCGGGCCAGGACGAGACGGGCTTCGTCGACGCCCGCGTCGGCGGCCTTTTCGCGCGCGAGCATGAGCCAGAAGACTTCGTAGTGGGGGCAGGCCTCGACGGCCTTTTCGAGCGCGTGCCAGAGGTCTTCTTTGCTGCCGTGGTTGCGCTCCAGGTCGATGGCGGCCGTGTAGAGGGATTTGCTGTTGGGGAAGACGCGGATGGCGTAGGCGTAGATGGCGCGCGCCGTGGCGAATTTGTCCCGGTTGATGGAGGCACGCGCATCTTCCATCCATAGCTCCTTGCGGTCGTCGTCCTCGTCTAGACCCCAGCCGAGCGTCTCCTCGATGATGTTGCTGCAGGTAATGACGGCGCCTTCCTCTTCGCACTTTTCCGCTTCGGCGATCCATTCCTCGCGCTTGGGCATGGCGTTTTTCTTGGCGAGGAACTTGACGGCGTTCTTCATCACTGGGCGCCTCTTGCCTTCGCCTAGCTGTTCTTCCAAGCGCGCGGCGGCAATCCAGAGTTCATGCGAGTTGGGAAGCTTCTTGACGGCCTTGTTGAGAACCTTCCGGGCGTTTTCCGGGGTCTCGAGACGGGCCAGTGCCAACCAGAGGTCGAGCGACTCCGGGATGAGCTCGGTCGCCTTAGCTAGTAGAATGCGGGCATCTTCGACGTCCTCCTCCAGGTTGACAGCCTCCTTCCATAGTGCTTCGGACTCCTGGTTATGATCGAGAGCTCTCCTGATGACCTTCTTCTTTGACCTTGGATCATTCTCCAACTTCATAGCCTCCACCCATAGCTTGACTGAGTGTGGGTTTGCCTGAATAGCCTGTGCCGCAATGACCTTGGCGTTCCGGTTATCGTTCAGATGAATGTTTTCCAGCCAGATATCCTCGCTCTTGGGACAGTGTTCGCAGCCCTTTGCGATTAAGCTACGGGCAGCACCAGGCTTTCCAGCCGCAATCTCCAATCTAGCCGCAGCAATCCAACTGGCTGCCTGTTTCGGGTTCGAGTCGACAGCTGACTTAAGCATCTTCCGGAACTGTTCAATGTCGCCAATGCTCTGTTCCGCACCCTGCATGCTCGACAAGGAGGTCAAGTAGCCCTTGGGGTCGATACTTGTCGCGCTTCCCGCCGTTGCCACGGTACTTGACTGTGATTGCTGTTCCAAACGCGCCCTCAACACCTTGTCGCGGGCCGCGCCAATCTTCGCGAAATCTGTAACTGCGCCATCCTTGTTGACGCCCTCGGTAGCGGTGCCGTCTTCTGCAACGGTGGTTCCGAATTGGCCGGCATCTCTCGCGGCAGCTAGGACACTGTCGGGAACGGCGTAGAAGCGTTCCATGCGGGCCTGGCGTGCCCTCTTGGTCCGGCCGGTAAGGTCCTTGGGGTCTGGTAGGTTCGCCCATTCTTCGTCGGTAACCGTCTCGAGCGCTCGTTTAAGGCCGGCAAATTGCTGTTGGATCTTTGGGTTCTTTCGTTCGTATTCTTGTCGTTCGGCTTCTTCTCGTGCTTCCCTGTGAAAATGCGATTTCTGGTCGGTACTCTGCTTTTCATCTATCTTGACCGATAAACCACATGCTTGCTTGACTGGGAGAGTGTATTGTGGCAGGGAAGGGGCGGCTTGTGAATGGATGTAGATGTCAAGTGAGGTATAGGAGGTGATAACTAACCTTTGCTTCTGTCGCCGCTTTGCCATTCTGTCGTCTACCTCTTTCCATATCCGGTCTGCCTCTTCGTCGTCCTTCTCGTAGATGCCGCCGGCAAACAAACCAACTTCGTTGTCGGGATCCTGATATCGACCATCGTCTTCGTTGTCGTCGTCCTTGGCCTCAGTAAGACCCAGCTGCGCAGATCTCTTCGCGACGGCCGCCTTGATCTGGTCTTCACTAGGACCCTCGCGCGCGGGGCCAAGATCGGATCGTGTCGTGAAACCTGTCGCACCACGACCGAGACCGGCGACGTAGTTCTCGGGTGCGGGCTGGCTAAGGAAATCCCGTCTCGACATGGTGACGGTTTTCTAAGAAAATGTGGTTGTAAAAGGTATTGTAGACACGCGGTGCCTGGAGTTGTGACCGTGTTGGCCGTAGAGGTAGCTCCAAACATTTGAGTTGGCGGCAAAATACCGGCAGGCTGCAAGTCGAACTCCACTGAAGCCTGCCCCCAGCACAGTGTTAATTATGGAGTCTATGACTCCACTTTTCGTCGCTTTACACTGTCGGCGACTGTTTGTTTACTTTCCTCCTTTCACGGTCTTTCCCGACCATCACCATGAGCTGACGATAGCGAGTTCCTCTTCGGACTTATCACAAGCGATAACGATACCTATGACCTCAAGGTGGTCACTGCCGCAACGCTTTCTTGTCCGTAACCTAGTTGTGCGGAATTTATGTAGACTTTTGTCTTCCAGATTTTCTTCCCATTTTCGACTTGATGGCCAACCCAGGGGCACTTGTTGCCCAATTACCGTTCTCGATACCGTTCTCTTTTCCATTTCCTCAACGTTCTCGTATTGACTTAAGGCCATCGATTTTGTCCTCCGTTACTGCGAATTGGTTACCGAAATAGTTTTCCAAAGAGCCGATAACCGTCCATGCAACTTATGTACTCAACCTGGTTGCTCAAGCTATTGTGAATGAACACATTGCTCAAGACAATAATTCTCAGCCGCCATGGCTTTTTAAGGTAGAGACCGGAAGTGCTCCATGCGAGAATCCGAACTTTGTGCAACTGCCTGCTAATTCGATTTGCTTAGATATTCACAGCGTTGTCTGGCCATCTGATGTATGGTTGACCATGATCAAGCGAACTACAACGAACGTGCTTCGAAGTGTGTACTCGGACCAGGTCCGCCAAAAATAAGCCCTACACATGATCGTAAAGCAGACATGAACGTTGTCTGGCTTTTGATCATGGCTTCTTCGTCAGGTCACCTTGCGATTTTAAGATAACCCTTGGAGCACGCGCTTACGGGAAAATGTCTAGGGCTCGCTAGGGCATGGCACACCCACTTCCACCACGACGCTCGCCACCCTTTTATGCCATATTGAGCACAACGCCCAATGACAAGATAAACGCTATGAGATCTGCAGTTGAAGAGCGACTTCAGCAATTCACCCGGGTGTTTCAAAATAGGGACTAGTTTAGACTATAAGCCTTTACATCATGTGGGGGTTTGGATGATAGGACTCCACGGCTCTCCCCAAGTCGGAAACTATATGTATGCCCCATGAGCAGCATTGGTGGCACCTACATTCCTTTTATTGCCTTCTCCAGTTGTTCCTTTGTCTCTACTTTTTGTTGAGATTGTCGACCCTGTATACACCTCATCCAAGATGGAAAAGCAGAGCAAAAGCCACATTATCCAATACACCAAACAACCACGACTACACAATATCTATGATGTGTCTTGGAGGCCAAGCGGTCTCAGGCGGTTCCCATGATCTGGAGTTGTTCCATTAGTCCTTAGTGTCTGCTGTAAGTCCTTATTACTCTCTTTGATCACTCTTGCACAACTCCAGCTATGGCAGTCTTGAAGAGGTCAACCTTACCTTGCGGCTGACACGATGGCTTAGGTACAGGAGTCGCGATAGGCATAGTCCTCGGGAGTAATGGTAGACTGGAGAAGAACTGGTCCGGATTCAAGCAACCTGGGGTCCTGTTGGCTTACACATCGACTCTTGCAAATTTGTTGATGGGGCTTGCATTCGCTCAAGCAACTGTGATATTCTTTTATGTCCAAGCGATGGCACCTTCACCAGTTGAGTCTCACCATATATCAACAATCTATAAAGCATTCACTCACAGAGTATCAGATGAGCAATCTTCACTACAACTGGGCAGGCTCCTCTGGCATCTTAGGAGTACTCAAGGCTATATCGCATGGAAGGGCCATTCCTGTCAGTCTCGGTAGGTGCCTTTATTATCTTTGCTCTGTTCATTTCGTAATCTTAGTCGACAAGGTACAATGCTGGTCCTAACATATGCAGTGACCATTCTCGTCACAGTCACAAGTCTCCTTCGTGGTCCTCTAATGCAACGAGCCTCTTCCGTCCAAGTTACCGAAGAATCACGTAACGGTGTCATCACTTTGCCCGTTGCTTACAACGCCATCAATTTCTGCGGTGGTACGCTGAATTCCGCGGACGATAATCGGATTGTCGGTTAGTTTTCGCCCGGACTCTCTGATGTGACTCGGGACTTTCTAGACAAAGCACCTATTCGAATTCCCAAAGCTCAATGCGATAACTGCACGTTGACCATCAAGGTAAGGGCTCGTGAGGAAAATGAAATACAAGCGACTACCTCTAGGTACTTCAGAAGTGACTAATCACGAGTCAAGCATTAGGCATTCGGCTTCGATGTTGTAAACTGCACACAAACAAGGGCCGAGGCGTACGACTACGGTTATCACTACCTTCCTGAGAAAATCAGGGACGATCAACAATCTGAGAAAAGACTCATGTTCGAATCCTGGGTCGGCATATCGAATGGTGGAAATTCAGGGATATCGCTGGTGGTCGCCACAAGCCGGAAAGACTCGAGCGGATGCACTGGTAACATCCTCAACCATACCTGTTATCTGAGCCCTTCAGCAATGCTCTATGACAACAGTCTTCAGGGTGAAATTGCAACTCTGCGGTCGAAAAGCTGGCGAGACGACTCTCTTGCGGAATCCGTGTAAGTTGCTACAAAACCCCTACCCAACCTACATACCTATCCGTCTACCGGGTAGGTTTAGCTGACATATCATAGGTCCTTTTACGCCGACAGCGTGGGCAACGAGGTTTCCTCTGGGACCATTTGGCTGCCCCTTTACCAAATAGGGCGCCTACTCTTCACCTCGAGCGCATGGGTGACATACAGCTTCGGTTTCTATCAACACTTGTACAATGAAGGACTTATCGCCAACCTCTACGCGGCAAACTGGAGCAGCACTGACCCGAACGATGGGTGCGCTCAGCACTTTCACGATCCCATGGATTGCATCATCAACAGTTACCGCGACATAGCCTTTCGCATGTCCGTCCGCTCTGCCGCCGACCCTATCTACGATTCCATGGGTAAACAGCTACCCCAGCCTGTGCAGACATGAATTCCTTATACCTGCCATTTCACTCAAGTACAATACACCTCTCACATTCCAGCACTCATTCTCGCAACCCTCGTCGGCCTCGCCGGCCCCCTGCCTACACTCGTGCTTTTCTGGGGCTGGTGGAAACTAGGCAGAGACTTCACAACGAGCCCTCTGGAACTCGCAAACGCGATTCTTCAGCCACAACAGCCAAGGTTCGAGCTAGGCGCGAGCGGTGGCATGGCGGAACAGAATAAAACGGTGACCGAAGAAACGTTAACGGCTGTCGGATACACGAGCAGTAGTGGTGAAGGATACCCTTATTATCGCCATCAATGTGGTGGTCAACACCTGGCCAGTGTCTTCACCAGCTGTAGCGGCAACGCCTCGGCCGACCGACTGGCCGAGCATTTCAGATGCCTCGGTCGAACTGGGAATACCGACAGCGTTGTGAACGAAGGGGAACCAATGGTGCAATACCATACGGTCCAAAGTGACGCTGGGGAGCGTCTTGGTTTTGCCGTGGTGTCTGGTCCACAGGGGGCTGATGCTCTTCATCATCCCAAAAATGGGTGGTTGTTTTGAAACATTCAAGCATCCTTTTTGCATTGTTGATTTCTGGTTTATAGGGATACAGAGAAGCGTAGATAATCACATACGACCATACCCACCGGAAAACTCGGGATCCCGTCCGCTCTCCCATAGATAAGCCAGTGAGGGGAAGATTATCTATTGGAGCTATGGGAGCCGTTTTTTTGACAGGGGTTTGGATGACTCAGCTGAAAACGCCGCTCCCGTTTCTGGAACCGTTTTTCCATTGCCTTCGCCGTCGAGTGCACCGTTCCACTTACGCCATGCCCAGCTGAGTAGGCTAGGCTTTTTGTTGTTGTTGTTGTTATTTTTAACGTCTACTTCCGCCTCCCGTAGGGCATGAGACGTGCCACATCGGTGAGTCTAGCGTACAAAAAGTAGGAGCAGTCCCTTAATTGTCCACCAGAACCATTAACCCGAGGGCAAACCGAGGCCTATTGCCAGTGTAAGTCATGTGTTGCCCATAGCGTAAACGCGGCCCAACACTTCCAGTCTAATCGCCCGATGAGCGAGCCGCCAGTCCATGGCGAGACCTGTATAACAAAGGAAAAGACATAAGAAAGGGCAAAATCACTCCTCCCCGTTCTCTCTCTCCCTCTCCTCCTCCTCCCACAAAGCCTCCCCGCGTCTCCTTACTCGGTGAACTAGCTCGTCCAAGTCCACCGTACACCTCTCAATATCGTGGCCGTGGCCAACTTCCACCTCATCAGCCAGTGGCCCTCTTGGAGGGCGTTTTGTGGCGGCTAGAGCGGCGGACTGCGTCGGGGGAGGACGTGTGCTCGCTCAACTGAACCATTATTGTGTCCTCATCAACTGAGAGCTGGCCCTGGTCAGAGCTGTCGGAGTTCTCGGGACTAGAAGGTGCGGAACTAAGACTGGGCAGCTCGTTGGAAGACGTGGTGGTACTTTCCTGGCTGCCGGGAGAGGCGTCGCGGTCATATTTCCTAGTGAAAAGCATGTCGCCTTCACGTCGAATCTGCTTCTGTTGTAGAGGGGTCGGGCGGATGACGGTATCTCTTTGGCTTTTTTTTTTTTTTTTTTTGTTGTTGTTATTTTTAACGTCTACTTCCGCCTCCCGTAGGGCATGAGACGTGCCGCACCGGTGAGTCTAGCATACAAAATTAAGAGCAGTGCCCTAATTGTCCACCAAAACCATTAATCCGAGGGCAAACCGAGGCCTATTGCCAGTATAAATCATGTGTTGCCCATAGCGTAAACGCGGCCCAACACTTAAAATCGAATCGCCCAGTGGGCGAGCCGCCAGTATATGACGGAACCTGTAGCACAAAGGAAAAGGTAAAAGAAATGACAAAATCACTCCTCTCCGCTCTCGCTCTCGCTCTCCTCCTCCCGCAAGGCCTCCTCCCGTCTCCTTGCACGGTGAACCAGCCTGTCCAAGTCCACCGTAACCCTCTCAATATCGTGGCCATGGCCAACCTCCACCCCTCTATTCCGTAAAAACCTCGTAAGGTTGTCAGCGGCGCCACCGCCGTCAGTGTGCTGTTGCCAGAGTGTCTGGCGCCATGCCTTTCTCGTGCAAGTCCACGAAAAGAAGTGCGAGGTCTGGATCCTAGCGATGAAGCGCTGCCAGTAAACTCCAATAGCAAGGGAGAGATTCTCCCGCGTAGCCGCTTCGCCCGTGACCGGGGAAACTGCATATGCCTTCCTGCAGAAAAAGGGATGGAAGGGATTCTTCCAGCTTCCACAGAAGCATGTCAGCAGGGCGTCCTCGTGCTCGAAGCGCTCGTGGTAGTCCTTGAAATCCCCGTGGCCAGACCTGGCCGCGAGGAGGTGGTGTAAAGAGCGTCTGTCCAGCTCTTTTAGTTCGTCGTTAGGCTGGATAGAGACCCCCAACCGGTAGTCTGCATAAGACTCTGGCTTGTTCGCGGCCCACCATGCCTTGAAATCCGTATGCGCCTCCCTCTTAGCAAGCCGCCTTGAGTGCGCAAGGGTAGCCAAGCCTTCATTGACTACCTCTCCTCCTTCGGCGCCCGCCTTAGCGAGCTCGTCAGCAATCTCGTTGCCCGTGATGCCCTTGTGGCCGGGTACCCAGCGGACATCCACCAAACTGGGGCCGTAGCCCTTTCGGATGGCGCGGAAATCGAGGAAAGCCGCTTGTGACGACGCAGCTGGGGTTCCTCGGAGTCCTCTAATGACGGACGTGTTATCAAGGCATATCGTAATGCGTGGTCGGGCCTGTGCCTCCGGGAAGAGCGCCACAGCGGCCTTGAGACCATGCCGCGCGCCTTCGGCCTCCGCATCGAAAACTTCCGCTTGTTCTAGCTGACCGCATCCGCGGCCGAGTTCTGTTTGTCCTTGAAAGATTACGTAGCCAAAGCCTACGCACTCGCCCTCTGGTCTTTCTTCGGCGTCGGGGTCCTCCGCGTGCGCTGGGGGGCCCATCTGCTTAGCTATCATAGAGCCGTCGGTGTAAACGACAATCTCCGAGGGATCTCGTTGGAGAAGCCATTCTTTGAAATCCTTGGCAGCCCTGTCCTTAGACGTGGGCGCTGGATCTTGGTGAGTGTCTCCGTTATAGACGGGCGGCTGTAGAACAGGTCGCGGGAAAGGCAAGGCGAGCTGTGCAGCCGTCTGTAGAGTTGTAGGGCGGCGAGGCAGGCCGCGCGGCGTCATTCGGGGTTCCGAAAGACGCGGGACGAGCGGGTGGGCAGGATCTAAGGTGAGGAGGCGCACAGCGTGCCGCCGCCGGGCCGCTTCTAGAAGAAGGGGGACGGGAGGCAGGCTAGCTTCGCGGTAGAGAATGGCAAGGCGCGTCGTTCTCCACACTGGTAAGCTGGCGCGGATGGCAATGTTAACCGCAGTCTGGACTTTATGGACGAGGTCCGCCAGTCCATTGCTAACAAGCGGAAACTCCCCTTGTTTACGATGAAGGGCGTGCTTCTTATGGCCTGGCCACCAGATTTCAGAGCCAAATAGGGCCTTTGGCAGGACGACAGCCTTCATAGCCTTCACCATGGAGCCTGGAGGGGCGCCGTGGTAGACTCTGTTGAGACCGCGTATGTGGCGGACTACCTGCTTGGCGGAGGCGAGCCTGTGCTCAATGTGGTGCTTCCAGTTCAGCTTGCTGTGGAGCCAAATCCCCAGCCAGCGCATTGCCGGCTGTGCAGCCACCTCGACTCCTCCGTGTGTAATGGTTGGGAAAGGCGCAGTTTGTCTTTTCCTGGAGAAAAACTGAATTTCGGTCTTGTCCGGCGAGAAGTCAACAGCGTTGTCTACTCCCCATTGAACCATGGCGTCCAGCTCTCGTTGGGCCTTCTCTGCGACCTCTTCGTTCGAAGTGCCAGTAACAAGAACTGCACAGTCGTCTGCATATCCAAAATGCTGTGCTTCGCTCTCTCCAAGGCGATGGACCGGCTCTGTGTAGAGCAAGTAGATGATGGGCGAGGCAGGGGAGCCCTGAGGGAGCCCGCATCTGAGACGGCGCATAGGAGTGGTCACCCCTGGGTATCGCACGCAGGCCATGCGGTCCGTCATAAAAGACTCAACCCAGCGAACCACGCAGTCCGGCCACCCTTGCTCCCGCAAACGTAAGACCAGCCTATTCACTAGGACAGCATCAAAGGCGCCTTTGACATCCATGGCTACAAGTGCAGCAACGAGTCCCTTGTCGAGTGCAGCTTCGATATCGTGAAACAGAGCTTCCACAATGTCAACGGCCGAACGCCTTGGAAGGGCGCCAGCCTGCTGGGGATTCAAGACCCCGTTAGAAATAGCCGTCCAAGCAATCCGCCTGCCAATAAGGCGTTCGATGCCTTTTCCAAGGCAGGACAGGAGTGAGATGGGCCGCCATCCCTTGGCCGTCGTTTGGTCTTTCCCAGGTTTCGGTATCATAACCACTTCCGCCTGTCGGAAGACTTGGGGGTGGTAGCCGGTAGCGACGCAGCCCTGATAGAGCCGCAGGACAGGGTCTTTGATCGCTTCCCAGGATGCTTTCAACATACGGACGGTAATACCGTCGGTGCCGGGGGACGTGTTGCCAGAGCCGCAAAGTGTTTTGTAGACTTCATCCGCGTGTACGACGGACGACCAGGGTAGGCGACGGCGTGGTACTGTGGGTACCCAGCCAGTTTCGAGGTCTTCCTCTTCGCTGTTCCTTTCTAGAAGGGCCGTGCGGAGTGCCTCCGCTTTGGCTTCTGGCTCGATCACGGTCTGCCCATTGATGACTAGTGGGGGGGCCTCCATCCGGTCGCGGGGCTCGTGCCACGCCACGATCCGAAAAATGTCCTTGTCGTCTCGCGCTTTCGTGATAAGGTCATCGAAGAACAGCTGCTTTGCTTCTCTGACTATCCTCTTAAACTCCTGCCGAAGAGCTTCTATCCGCTGGGGGATGGGATTCGGATTGTTGTGCCGATAGTTGCGGAACATTCTGGAGGCCTGCGCGCACGTTTTATTCCACCACTTTGCGTTTTTCTCAGGTCTTGATGGCCTGCAAGAGATTTGGAGGGCCTCTGTAAGGACGTTGCAGAGGGCCTCGGCGAGCTCGTCGAGCCTTTCCGGGGAGTTCTCGCCTGCAGGGAGGAGCGGGACCAGACCCATGAGAAACGAGACGTTTTCGGCAAATAGTTTAATAGCCTCTGGGTCTTCACGAAGGACCAGTCGACGGCGAGGAGGCTCTACCGGTTGGATAGGAATGTCCGTAATGCAGACTTGGTGGTCAGAGCCGCAGTCCGCCTCTGGGGCAATTCTTGTTGAGCAGAGTGGTATGTTCGAGAAGGTAAGGTCGATAGTATTACCGCAGTTGTGGGTAGGAACACCAGGGGCCGTCAGCAAATCCAGGCCATGCTCTGTAACGTAGTCCACAATTCGCGTGGCACTCTCTGATGTTTCCGCACCAGGTTGCCAGGAGTGGTGTTTGGCATTGAAGTCGCCAGCGAGGAGTGTCCTTGTCGTTGGTTGCCAATTTTGCAGTAGCTCGAGGGCCGAAGTATCGTTTGACCGGCGGTAGATGTTAACGAAAGTGACACCCTGCGTCTCTACCCATAGCAGATCTCTGGTATGGCCGAGAGTGAACCCTCCTGCTGCCATTTCCCTACGAACGTACGTGGCGACGCGTGGGTGGGTAGTAGTCTCACTTGTCCATGTGCGGACAGGTGTGTAAAGAGCGTAGAGGGAATGCCCGGGAATACCAAAGCGGCCCTCGTGGAACCACACTCGTGGCTCTTGGATCATAATCACGTCCGCTCCAGCCTCACTAGCAGCTTGGAGGGAAATTTCGTGCGTGTCGCGTGCTCGTGCTACATTAGCCTGAAGGACACGCAGTCTGGAATTGTTCAGGCTATCACGAGAGGGGGTTGAGTGTCTACTCATTGGCCGTCGGCCCTCTTGGAGGGCGTTTTGTGGCGGCTAGAACGACGGACTGCGTTATCCGAGGAGGCGTACTCGCTCAACTGGACTACTATCATGTCCTCATCAGCTGGGGGCTGGCTTTGGTCAGAGCTGTTGGATTTGGACAGCTCGTCGGGAGACGTGGGGGTATTTTCCTGGTTGTTGGAGGGGGCGGCGCGGTTGTGTTTCTCGGTGAAGAGAGTGCCACCTTTCTGGCGAATCTCTCGCTGCTGATGAGGTGTTGGGCGGATGATGGTATCTCTTTGGCGTCTCGGGCGCATAGGACACTCGACGTGGGTGGACTCAAAAGGGCCACAGCAGTTGGCGCATTGAGTGTGACGGTCACATTCTCCGTGAGCAGTACGTCCGCATTGTGGGCATTTAGCAGCGCGAGCGCACCCTCTACGTCCATGCCACCCAAAGCATTCGGTGCATTGGTCCAGTGGGCGGCGTTTCTGGACGAGGCGGCTGACGTTGCTAGCGTCGAAAAGGCGGAAGGGAGAGACAGGCCTATCAAAGGAGATAAGCCAGGTAGCATAGGCCTCGCCAGGGTGGTAGGACTGGGAGGGACGGAGGGCGACGGGCTCTTGGCCGGTTTGGACGAGAACCTCGTCCTTGATGGCGGTAGTTGTGTCTACAGGGACCATGCCGAGTCGCATCGTCATAGGCACGTTCGGGACGGCATAGGTGACCCATTTCTTGGGCACTTCGACTTGGATGCAACCAAAAAGAGAACTAATCTCATCCTTGTGGGCCATGAGGGTCTGGCGGGCAGCGTCATCCTTGGGCACGAGGGCAAAACCAGTAGGGACCTTGTGGCAGCCAGGGATGTCGGTGGGGGCGAGGCGGAGGAACGTTTGCACTTCTTTGCGAATAGCAAAGGCATCTGTGTTGACGAAAGGGGAATCCCTATCTAGTCGGAGGAAGACGCGGCCGTCACTCTGGGGTACGGCAGCCTTGCGGGTAAGGCTGGGGCGGGGAGTGGAGCGGGAAGCCGAGGCGGAGGTGGAATCTGTACCGCGGGCGGCAGCATCCGCGTAGGAGATGGGTCCCTTTCCCTTGCTGGCAGAGGGAGTGGAGACATTTTTGGCGGCTGGGTCAGACGTAACCGGGGTGGGCGAGGGAGATGAGGCAGAGTTTTTCTGTAGAGCGGCCGTGATGGTCCGTGCGAGACGGTCAGCTTCACGTGCGTGAGCGGGCGAGACGGCGGAGAAGCGGGCGAGTTCGGTGTCAAGAAAGGCGGCGAAGGAGCGATAGACCTCCGCTTTGGCGAGAGCTTCAGAGATGAGGGTCTCAGCGAAAGACGTGATGGGGCCGGAAGCAGCAGAGGTGGCGGTGGTGGCGTGGGCAGGACGGGCTTCCTCGTCCGCAGTTCGGGCTCTCTTGGCCGACTGCGCCGTCGTGGAGGGCGGGGGCAGGACGAAAATGGAGTCCGGCAGAGGTGTAACCGGTACTATAGCCGGCGGCGGTGGTTGGGGGGGCCCAGAGGGCGAAGGCGTAGACATTTTGATGTTGTGAATGTTTGGATATCGACCGTGAAAACGGCGATTTAGGTGGTGTTAGTGATTTTGCGGGCAACCAAGAGTTAGCACTAACACTTGGCGCCAAGGGTTTTTGTTGTAGGAGGAAGATGGGGCAGCGTCGTCCTTGGGCACGAGGGCAAAACCCGTCGGGACCTTATGACAACCCGGGATGTCGGTGGGGGCGAGGCGGATGAGTGTCTGAACCTCTTTGCGGATAGCGAAGGTATCTGCATTGGCGAAGGGAGAGTCTTTATCCAGTCGAAGGAAGACACGGCCGTCACTCTGGGGTGTAGGAGGCGGGGCAGCCTTGCGGATTGGGCTGGAGCGGGGAGTGGAGCGGGAGGCCGAGGCGGAGTTTGCGCCCTTGGCGGCTATTTGTGCGAAAGTGGCGGGCCTTTTTGGGGCGGTGGAGGTGTCTGGGGTAGACAGGGTTGGAGATGCAGAGCTTTTCTGCAGGGCGGCGGTCATGGTTCGTGCGAGGTGTTTGGCCTCGCGGGCGTGGGCAGGTGAGATGACGGAGAAGCGGGCGAGCTCAGCATCGAGGAGAGTGACAAAGGAGCGGTAGACTTCCGCTTTTGCGAGAGCTTCGGAGATGAAGGTCTCGGCGATGGACGAGATGGGTCCAGTGGTGATGTCTGTGTTGGTGGTGGTGTGGGCATGACGGACTTCCTCGTCCGCAGTCCGGGCTCTTTTGGCCGACTGCGCCGTCGTGGAGGGCGGGGGCGGGACGCAAAGGGAGTCCGGCAAGGGGGCAACCGGTATTATGGCCGCCGGCGGTAGTTTGGGGGCTCCGGAGGGCGAAGGCGTAGACATTTTGTCGTTATGGTTATTGAGATATCGACCGTGGAAACGGCGATTTTGGTGGTGTTAGGTATTTTGCGGGCAACCAAGCTTTAATACTAACACTTGGCGCTAAGACCTTTTGTTGTAGGAGGAAGGAAGAAAAAAAAAAAAACCGGGCTTGTGTATATTATAAAACGAGAACAATTCAACACAGCTCTAAGTTTTATTCAATTTCTATTCCATTTGTGATACGTACATCAAGCTATGCTTTGAGACTGACATCACCTGTGTTGTAATCTCTATAGCTCGCTGATGGCCTCATCATAAGCTGCTATGATAGGTCTGTAGAGCTGCTCTGGATCTCCTTCGGGAGTTCCGATAATGATTCCCTTTTCGTGATAGGGAAAAAGAATATCCCTAATCTTCCAACAAAGCGGTTCCAAAACTTTAAGCTTTTCTGGAATCTCCTCCAGAACCATTCTAAAAGTAACGGACATGTCGCCTTCCTTATTCATAGCAATCTGACTGAAACTTCCGATCTCCCATCGTTGAAAAACGCTCTCCTGAGGCGCCTTCTTGTTGCCAGAAAATCCGTTATACCACGATTGGCGCGCACACATCCAAAGAAGGACATAGAAAAATGATTCGAGGTCATGACGATATGTGTGTTCGATGTTGCGCAATACTTCAATCGCCATGAACTGGATCGTGCCAGTTATTTGTCGCGCTCCGCTTGGGCCGCTACTTTGTGCTTTAGCCATGTCAAGGTCGATCAGCATGCCCTTGAAGCCATCTGCTGTTTCAGGGTCCGTGATGATGATGTTGTTTGGAGAGATATCGCGGTGGAGAATATTGCCAGCGACGAAGAGAGATTGGTGCGCCTTGATCGCATCTCGCATCGATTCTAGCAGTTGCTTGATATCGGTAAACTCGCTGATGACGCGACCGGCAGGTGAGATGACGAGGCAGGAATAGATCCGATCTTCCCACAGGTCCTCGCTAGGCGTAGATAGGGCCGGCTTGGTCTTGCTTGTCGACGACGACGGCTGGATGCTCAGCTTTCGATTTAGCTTCTGGCTATCGGATCGCTGCCTCTTATTGGATCTGGATACGGTGTCGGTGGCGCTAGATGACGACTTGCGCTTATTGCCCGATATACTAGTGCTTGTTGAAGCCAATGAAGGGTCGTCCGCCCCGTTCTGAAACCGGTGAGCCGTTGGGAACTTCAGTTTCTTCCGTATTTCTGCAATGGTAGCGATTCGATGATGCGCTACTATTCCAGCTACCCCTTTAACACCCTTTTCCTTTGCTTGCGTTAGGTGGTCTACCTCCGCCGTCCGTTTACCCGATGCCCAAGCGAATTTGACAACGCTGTTGTTTTCGGTCGTATAACAGGTAGTTCCGCGACTTACAATGGCCTTCTGCCTATACATCGCCCTATCCAACCTGATCCTCGTTGCTTGACCGCCTGTGTCGTTTAGCGTAATGTAGCGTTTTTTTCCTCCCTCGATAACTCGCTCAATGAAGGTATCCAGGCCCATCGCCTTAGCATCCATCGTAGCATAGCCGACAAGAGCGCGCGCAAACATGTCCGTGTTTTGGTGAATATCGAAGAACCCGGAACTATACGCCCCAGCCCGATCGAAAATCCAGAGCTCCATCTTGGAGGCGCAGAGAAGGAAGGCGTGGACGAATCGACGGGTCGGCTGGTCGGCGAATACCTTGCGCACGTAGCGGGAGAGTTGCAGGAAATCCGTCTTAAACCTGCGTTCACTGTGTGACTTCTTTTGCTCCCCAACAACCAGAATGTTTTTGTATTCATGAAGGGTACCCGCTTCTGTAGTTGACGCTTGGAAGAATATATCCATCTGGTCTTTCCCTTCTTTAAACTGGTGGGCAGATGCGGTGGTATGGAGCTTGTTCGGTGCCCCGGCTAGGAAGCGCTCTTCCAGGGAGCAAAGCCATTCCCAGACCGGCTTTTCATCAGGAGTGGCCGGGAAGCCCGTCCATTTCGTTCCGTTATGCGCTGTCTTGATCTTCTCTAACATTGCCTTCTGTTCGTTGCGCCAGTTTTCGAGGTCGAAGAACTTGTCCAAAAAACCCCCTACACCGCGGAAGGTGCAGTTTTTGATCTCGTGGAACAGTTCCTTTTCCACCACCTCGCACGTTGCACTATCAGCAAGCCGATTCGAACTGGTCTTGACAGGCGTTCCTTTGAACGTAGACGGAACTGTGGGGCGAAGACGGGGAGTGCGGGGAGTCAAGGTGTCGAGGAGACTGAAGACGGCAGCCCAAATGGCAGTGTCGTTGGAGTTGTCGACGACAAGGCGGACGAGAGGGCGAAATGGGTCGAGATTCGCTATCTTCCCTCCTTGGATATCCTTTCGTATGTAAAATAGCTTGTCGGCCACCTCAACGTTTCCGTCAGAAGAGGGTAGTTTGAATGCTGCGGGAGACAAGACAAGCGCCCCTAAGAGGGATGCAATAGATTCCCGGTACGCATCGTCGGCTTCGTTGGCGTCGCGCAATTTGTCTCGAACGCGGTCAAGTGTATCACCGAGCGGGCGTTCGGAAATGATCTCCTTCTGTTCTTCTAAAAGAGTCATTTTGAGAAAGGACGTGCTGGGAATTGCTAATTGTGTGGAAAATGGATGGGCAATGAAGATGGTAAACAAACAATGCTGGTTATTGAAAGGAGAGTTGGAGTAAACAAAGACCCACTAATTATGGACCCAGACATTGGCGTGATAGACCACGTGATGCTGGAAACTATTGGGTTCCCTAGTTAGCTAGCTCAGGTCCGTGAATGAGATGTTCAGATTACTAATAAGAATAGGTGCAATTTTCACCAAAATCTGTTACGGTTCTGCACATGACATTAACACCACTGCAGTAGTCCAAAATAAGGTGATTGGGACCGCTAATATTGATGGAAGATGGCCAGAGGTGCCAGACTCACCTTTTGAAATCTGACAGGTTGCGGAGGCAGCGAAGAAAATCTCCGGACAGCAAGGCCAAGGAGTCATTGGAATCAATCAGTGGTGGTTCTCCCGAAAAAGACCCGAGTGCCTTGCGATTCAATGCAGGTTTGTTTGTTTTGGCATGTCGTAACCATTCATAGTAGTTAGCTTGCAACACGGTTGGCGCAGCCGCCAACATCTTTGTATACTAGTTAATGCATACGGGGCAAAGCTGCGGAACAGGAAGACGCCGAAGAACCAAACCACAATCAAACAAACCTGCATTCAAAGCGACGTCCTGTAAATCAAGCCTGATGTCAGCGTGCCACATCAACGTTTCGTCTTTCAAAGATCAAATGCAGCTTTGATGCTGCAATGGAGGACATGCCAAAAAAGCAACCAGAGGTAGCGTTTGTCTTGATATCAAGGCTTCCAGCCTCGCTTCGAGCCAAGCCCCATGCAAGTATGCCAGGGGGCGGGGGTGCTGACACGGGCCCCCGCCCAGGCTTAAAGCCATCTCACCCTAGCTGCCGGCTTCTGATCCTAGAGCTGTGGTTGCCTTGTCGCTCTCAACGCCGCCGTCACCTTGTTCCGTAGCCCTGGCATGCAGCTCTCTCAGCCAATCGACTCGTCTTGACCGAGTGCAATCTTCACAGTGTCAGGACGGTCATTTTTTCTCATAATCTGCCCAATTATATTCATTATTTTAGCGCCGGCACCCCACTCACCGCAATTCCTCCGTCCGAACGACATGGATATGGGAGCTGGTGGTTCAGTTTTTTGACCCTACCACGTGATTAAAAGACCTGTTTCCTTTCCTTTCCGCTCCCATAGATAAGAGCACTGAGGGGAAGATTATCTATGGGAGGCGTTGTGGACAGGGGTTTTGATGACTCAGCTGAAAACGCTGCCCCCGTTTCGAGAACCGTTTTCCCTATTGCCTTCGCCGTTGAGTGCACCGTTCCACTTACGCCAAGCCCAGCTGAGTGGGCTAGGCTTTTTTTGTTGTTGTTGTTGTTGTTGTTATTTTTAACGTCTACTTCCGCCTCCCGTAGGGCATGAGACGTGCCACATCGGTGAGTCTAGCGTACAAGATTAAGAGCCATGCCCTAACTGTCCACCAAAACCATTAACCCGAGGGCAACCCGAGGCCTATTGCCAGTGTAAATCACGTGTTGCCCATAGCGTAAACGCGGCCCAACACTTCCAGTCTGATCGCCCAATGAGCGAGCCGCCAGTGCATGGCGAGACCTGTAAAACAAAGGAAAAGACATAAGAAAGGGCAAAATCACTCCTCCCCGTTCTCACTCTCCTCCTCCCGTCTCCTTACGTGGTGAACTAGCCTGTCCAAGTCCACCGTAAACCTCTCAATATCGTGGCCGTGGCCAACTTCCACCTCATAGGCCAGTGGCCCTCTTGGAGGGCGTTTTGTGGCGGCTAGAGCGACGGACTGCGTCGTCGGAGGACGTGTACTCGCTCAACTGGACCATTATTGTGTCCCCATCAGCTGAGGGCTGGCTCTGGTTAGAGCTGTCGGAGCTCTCGGGGCCGGAGGGGGCGGAACTAAGGCTGGGCAGCTCGTTGGAAGACGTGGTGGTACTTTCCTGGCTGTCGGTAGGGGCGTCGCGATCATATTTCTTAGTAAAAAGGGTGCCGCCTTCGCAGCGGATCTGCTGCTGTTGTTGAGGGGTCGGGCGGATGACGGTATCTCTTTGGCGTCTTGGGCGCATAGGACACTCGGCGTGGGTGGACTCAAAAGGGCCACGGCAGTTGGCGCATTGAGTGTGACGGTCACACTCACCGTGGGCAGCATGTCCGCATTGTGGGCATTTTGCAGCGCGAACGCACCCTCTACGGCCATGCCACTCAAAGCATTTTGTACATTGGTCTAGTGGCCGGCGTTTCTGGACGAGGCGGCTAATGTTGCTAACGTCAAAAAGACGGAAAGGAGAGACAGGCCTTTCAAAGGAGATAAGCCAGGTTGCGTAGGCCTCGCCAGGACGATAGTACTGGGAGGGACGAAGGGCGACAGGCTCTTGGCCGGCTTGGACTAGGACCTCGTCCTTAATGGTAGTGGTAGTGTCGATAGGGGCGGTGCCGAGCCGCATCGTCATGGGCACATTCTGGACGGCGTAGGTGACCCATTTCTTGGGCACTTCGATTTGGATGCAGCCGAAACGGGCACCAATCCTATCTTTGTGGGCCAGGATAGTCTGGCGGATAGCGTCATCTTTGGGCACGAGGGCAAAACCAGAGGGGACCTTGTGGCAACCAGGGATGTCAGTGGAGGCGAGGCTGAGAAGAAATTGAACCTCTTTGGGAATAATGAAGGGATCGTTGTTGGCGAAAGGGGAATCCCTATTAAATCGTAGGAAGACACGGCCGTCACTCTGCGGTGTAGGAGGCGGGGCAGCCTTGCGGATAGGGCTGGAGCGGGGAATGGAGCGGGAGGCCGAGGCGGAGTTTGCGCCCTTGGCGGCTATTTGTGCGAATGTGGCGGGCCCTTTACCTGTTGGGGCGGTGGAGGTGTCTGGGGTAGACAGGGTTGGAGATGCAGAGCTTTTCTGCAGGGCGGCGGTCATGGTCCGTGCGAGGTGTTTGGCCTCGCGGGCGTGGGCAGGTGAGATGACGGACTTCCGCTTTTGCGAGAGCTTCGGAGATGTAGGTCTCAGCGATGGACGAGATGGGTCCAGTGGTGCTGGTTGTGGTGGTGGCGTGTGCTTGACGGACTTCCTCGTCCGCAGTCCGGGCTCTCTTGGCCGACTGCGCCGTCGTGGAGGGCGGGGGCGGGACGCAAAAGATGTCCGGCAAAGGAGTAACCGGTATTATGGCCGGCGGCGGTGGTTTGGGGGCCCCAGAGGGCGAAGGCGTAGACATTTCGTCGATACTGTTTAGATATCGACCGTAGAAACGGCGATTTGGGTGTCGTTAAGAATTTTGCGGGCAACCAAGCGTTAACACTAACACTTGGCGCCAAGACTTTTGCTTGTAGGAGGAAGGTGTGAGTGGGCTAGGCATACACTACACAAGATGCTTACCCCTGCCATTTATTCACCCTGACACCTATTCCATATACTTTGTACTTTTACTTGGAAGGTATGGTTGGCTTTTTGGAAGGTGTGTTTGGCTTTTGGGAGGTGTGATTAGCTTTGGTGAACATCAGAAGGGCCTCAAGATATAAGTTGACCGTGTGAAGTAATGTACAATACCCATCATCCAACGCTGCTGGCATACTGGCGTTACCAGTACCTATATGTAGAGACTAGGTACGTGGGAAAGTTGAAGCCCTCCCCCCTCCGCGGTCTTCCGTGCTTTAAACCCTCGCCAACCATCCTGGACGCACAAAACTTCCAGAGTCATCGCTAATCCGTGTCTTGTTCCAGATCTGAATATTCATACCAATCCGACTCCGGCTCAAGAACCCGCTCTTTCCACTCTTCCTCGCCATTATCGTAGTAGTATTCAAGACCATACAAGTGCTCTCCTTCCAGCCACCTCGGCGGGAGCCAAGGTACGAGCGGCACATGAGTGTCAGGGTTAATTCTTGCTCCTCGTTTCCTGTACCTGGCTGCCCGCAGCTCACCCAGATCAAACCTAGCAGCCAAGTCCGAGTAAGATGTCACCGTCTCGGCCTCGCCCCCCGTTCCGGTTCCGGTTCTGGTTTTGCCATCGATCAGCAAGACGTTTCTTGTCTTCCAGAGACCCCACACATCTTCCAGCAACACCCATTTCTCTATCCCGTCCGTGCAGACGATCTGGATCTCTTGGAGGTTGACCCAGTGTTCGAGATGGCTGTCGTACTTAAACTTGTTGTAGTCGTATGCGCTCTCGAACTTGAGCCGTCTGATGCTGTGTTCGAAGAACTGTGGAAAGGCGTCGAAACGGGTTTTCCCAATGTTGATCAGGTCGACTTCGAAGTTCACCCAGACGTAACGTGCCGACTCCGATTCCGGGTCCACGCCCAGGAAAAGCCGGAAGTCCGGGTTGTGCAGTGGTAGGATGCCTACAAATACTCCCCACGACGCGGGGGGCAGTTGGTGGAAGACCCTCTGGTAGTGCCCCAAACCACCATTATCCTTTGTCGTAAGGTGATTGCGCGCTTCTCGACAGGCGTGCAGGGCCGCAGGCACAGGGGTGGGTGACCGAAATCGGGTGATGGTAATCCAGGGATGTGCATGCTCGCGACCAAGATTGAATTTGGCTCTCAGTTCGTCGGTGACTGGCTTGGCGGAGCGGGTGATGTTGACGTCGACTGTGCGTGGCTCGGCCGTATACTCCCATATTTGAGATCGAATCTCCCATGGTAGGTCTACAAAACGGGGAGACGAAGCTGCCATTTCGAGCTGCTGGTGTCAAGCTGGCCGGTTGAATAGAGATAAAAAAAAATTCAAAGAAAATTGCGAGGTTGTTCTGTGTGTGATTCTAAGTTGTAGGCCGAAAGTTTGTGGGGTGTGTGATGATGGTACTGGTAAAGGTTAATAGGTAAAGAAATAGGGTTAAGCCAACCCTGCGGGCGTGACCTGAGTGGCGTCGAGATTAGTCAAGCC
Organism: Sordaria macrospora; assembly: GCF_033870435.1. NCBI lineage: Eukaryota > Fungi > Ascomycota > Sordariomycetes > Sordariales > Sordariaceae > Sordaria > Sordaria macrospora. The sequence continues at coordinate 3,272,500 of NC_089372.1, read as the reverse complement.
TGTAGACTAGCCGTGCCATGCATGCAAACCCACTTCCCATAATCCAGGACCGGTCCTACCTCCGTCTCGTCACCTTGGTGCACTATCACACCTTCCTAATCCAGCGTCGCAGTGCCGAGTGGTAGGGAACTTGGGTGTGCCCGTTCTAACCGAAGTTACGGTGAAGCTTAGACTGGACGTTTCCGTACTGGACCGGACCTGACAATAATAATGCACTATGAAAATAGAAGAAGGTCGATGGAACTTTAACCACTCTGAGTTAAGACTGGTGAGGCACCTTGTTTATGTCTGGCCTGAAAAGCATCTGCATAATTCGTTGTTGTCGGCAGTACATAATTGTGAATGGAGTCTGGTTTTGGTGCCCGCTGCATGCCCTTGTGTACGGAGTTGGCTTTCGGTGGAGTCAGTGTTGTTCGAGCGTGTCTGGCTGTGCAATAACTACCTCTACCTAAGGAAACTAGAATATTTATGCAGGTTTGTGATTTGTCAATATGCACTTCCAGGGGCCAATACCACGAAGAGCGCCGCGCTGTATTTCCTTGTCCCAGAGCTTCCACGAATTGCTCTCAAGGATAAAGATTATCAGGTGGATGACCATTATACTTAGGTCCAGAGTGAAGCATAAGGTCGAAGGTAATGAGCCATGGACGCAGGAGCCCGGGCGTGCGTTGAAAATGCTCCTTATCCTATCTCCCGCTTCAAAACAATCGGGAGGGAAAATGGGGAAAACGAAAAGTTCTACATTGCTGGCATGATGGTCAATATCGTCATCATTCCCATGGCCTTCATTCTATTACGCGTACTCAGCCTATCCCCTTAAGAAACTCTGTTCAAAGACAAGTACCCTAACGGTCTTCAATGAAATTTTGTCAACGGCCAGAGCATCCAGGTACTAACTACCCTAAAAACTGCAGAAGCCACCCCGAATGTTCTCAACCCTATCTAGCTTTGTCTTGACGTTTCCGAGATTGTTATACTCCTTGGGACTCATGCCTCTTCTCGCGCTTGCAGCAGTTTTGTATCCGCCTCTTCCCACTTCGGCGCCTATCAGCGAACTCAGGATAATTCCCAGAGCGTTGCCGGGGTCGTTGACCACGTCGTAAATACCCATGGCGGCCTCACCAACCCTTCCAATCATGCGCAGAATTAATCCCACCGTCCTCATTCCCGGGCCGAGGATCTGTCCCACGAAGGGAATCCAAAACAGAAGGCCGCCAAGGAAGTTGAGGATGAACGCCTTGCGCTTCATCTCCTCCACTTTCTCGGCCGTCTCGATGACTGACTCCATGTTCGTGAGGGCCTCCTCGGCAAGAAACGCGGGGACCGACATAGCGTCCACCAAATCGTCCCAATCCAAGAGTCCGTCATATTCTCCAATAATCTGCATGGTTTCGAACCGCTGGAGCATGTCGGTTGCCTGGCGAAACGAGCCTCCGATCAAGTCCTTTGGGTTGAATACCTCAATTTTGCCGGGGTCGGCTCGTACAGGAAAATTGTAGAAATACCTGTTGCACTCCTCCAACGACGCCTCGCTGCCGTCCCCGTACTGGCAGCCGTTTAGTGTTGCTATGAGTCTTTTCCCAAACACGATCCACGACTCATCGATACCGTACTCCTTGGCAATATCGGTGAAGAAACCCTCCCGGTCCGTCAGAGTGAATGTGGCATTGGGAACCCGCGTGGTGTCAAAATACTCTTTGCTCGTAGCGTACTTGGGACACTTGTCCATGGTGACCGTGTGCTCGCCGTTGGTGCAGCCTGGCGTGTTGTTGCACCCTCCTGGTCTAATTGTACACCACTTGCAGCTCGTTGGGGGACAGCAGCCGCGTTCTGTATATGTCTCCTTGCATTTGAAGTATTTGTCCGCCTTGTCTGTAGCCATGAAGCTGTTGATCTGGCTGGAGATTTGCTCGATAACATAGTCCTTGTATATTTTGAACTTTTTGTCGTACCCATTGTCGATCAACTTCTTGTACTTGTTCAAAGCCGTTTTGTACGTCGCTACTTCGACTTGGACGAGGTACCGGGTGATACAGTGACTTGGCACCTGCCCCTTTGAATTCTCTAGGCTGTCCAGGGTTGCCAAGCTGTTGCTGTAGCACTTCTCATAGGCACCCTCATCGGCGTATAGGTCGTCTAACTCGAAGGAATCATCGTCGTAATAGTCGTCATAATCGTCGTAGTCGGCAAGATTCGAACCACTGTAATTGAGGCCATTAGCATAAATGCCTCCCCGTAGCGTCCGAAGACAAGACAGAGAACAGAGCTAGCAAGTCAAGGTGATCTGTGTCTGTGACAGTAAGGGAAGGGTAGAGACGAGCGGTTGTTCGTAGACAGGAAATTCATGAGTTAACCACTTACTCTCTGAATCTTTGCAGGTCAACGGCCCAGTCCGTCGTTCCAGCAAAGTTGTACGAGTCGTACACCCGTGCCCTCGTGGCCTTCATGTCATCATCCATGAAGGCCACCCATTCCGTGTCATTGTAAACCAAGAAGTTTGTACCTTCCAACGCCCACAACTTCCGGACGTTACCCGTTGCAATGATCTCATTGATCTCTGCGTTAGAAATGTAGCCCGCTGTACGCGTGCAGCGTCCTTCCGCCGCGTCGGAATGGCGGGAGGATCCCGTAAACAAGCAATTCTCATTCGAGCAATCCTTCTCAGCCATCTTGAACGAGCGGCCGTAGCTGGCCACTCCAACCACAACCTTGTTCGATGGCGCGCCGGCTTTGGTAATCATGGAGAGAGCATCGAGTGTTTCCGTCTCGTTAACGTGCGACCGCAGACAGTTTCCCGTCGGGCATCCGGAAGAAGTCCATTTATTGCCGTAATCCCATTGGCCATGCAAGTCGTAGCTCATATAAATAATGTAATCGAGGTCCCTGGCCATGTTTTTGATCGGGAACGCCCTAAGATACCAGTAGGACGCCGGTGCGGCAAACGAAACCGACTTGGAAGGTCCAACAGCCGACTTCAGACTGGAAAGAAGGCGGTAGTAGTTCAGACCATTCACGGGGTCATCGCTAGGTATGTCCGGAATATCAGGAGCCTAGATTGGTAGTTGGTTGTTCAACGTTAGTTTCGTGCTCCCCATCTTGGTTTGGCTTGAAAATGCAGATCGCGTGACACTTACCCCTGGATATTCCCAATCGAGGTCAATTCCATCCAGGTTGTGCTCGTTCATGAAGGCAATAAGATTGTTCTTGAACTTTTCGCGGTTGGCAGGTAACACAGCTTCCCGAAGAATGGAATAGGATTCTGGGGCGGTGCTAAAGTCCCACCCGCCAAAGGAAATGATCTTCTTGACGCCCGTCATTTGCTTGAAGTACTGAAACTGCCTTAGAGTCCATGGCTCGGTAATTTCAGGCTTGTAGTCGCCTCGTGTGATATTGGCAAATGCGAAGTGAACGTGCGTGTATTGACTTGTGTCGATCTGGTCGACCCACATGTTCAGACAGTCGCGGCCGAGGTTCCAGGATTCGAAATACGCAACCTTGATCTTCTCTGCTGGCGCTGGCCCTTTGATAATGTCTCTGCCACAATTACTGATGCCTATTCGAAGCCTCAGAGTTAGCTGCTATTCCATCCCAAGCATACCTCTATTCGCCCGCGACCCCGCCCATACTAGGTACGAGATGAGGCTTTGGAGACCTCAAGATCCTGATGAAGGGAGCACTTACATCCATTTTTGCCAGGAGCAGAGGTTCCAGGCGCACCAGTTTCAGACTTGGAGATGACACAAAAGTCGTCAGTTAGACCACACTGGCCCCAGACATTACAGCAGACGTTGAGGGGACACGGGTTGAGAGTGCTCAAGTTTGTGCCTGCAGTGGGTTGCAGGGTGCCAGGAACCGTCGGTCCGCATACAGCATTCTGTAGGTAGAAAGTACAAGTTAGTTACATGCAGGCTGGAGGCGGTAGAAGGACGGAGCTAAGGGAGGTTTGAAGGCAAGGCAGCCGATGGTCCTGCCTGCACGTAAAAGAAGAGGCAAACACGATGGAAGGAACTTTTTCATAAACTTACAGAGACACTGGCAGGCATAGGGGGGCTCCCCGAGCTCATACACATGTTGAAACCCGGATAGAGAAGGTTACAGCCATTCCAGCCCCACGTGTTTTTGTTGAAACTCTCCAGCTCGGTCAAGGTCAGGCCCCGGGAAGCTGCGATTGCATAACAGCTGTCATCCTGTTTGGTCTGGTAGACTGCACAGTTGCCGTTCGCATCAGGCTTGGGCTTGAGATTGGGCATAGTGCCTTTTGTGCAACAAACCGGTTGGCCCACTGCTAGGGTTGAGCAAAGATTGGTTTTGGGGTTGGCCGTCATGAAGTCTGCTGCGCTGATGCCGCACTTGGAGGCAAGCGAGCCACAGTCATCGCCGCTCACGACGGATTTTGTCTTGCATGTGCCGTCCGAATTTCCGGCGGGCAACGTGCTGGGCAAGGTCCCACTGCTGCAGCAGACCTTTTCATCTTTGACAAGAGTACTGCATAGATTGGCGCGGTTGTACTTTTCCAGGTTGGCTTGAGTTATCCCGCACCTATTGGCCACAGCCCAGCAGCCGTCGCCTGTCTGGACGGTAGTGGTTTTGCAGTCGGCCCTGACACTGAGATGCGTTCCAGAACGTACACCCACCACATGCGCATGAAGATGAGCGTGGGCGTAAGCCTGGCTGCGGGCATTAGTATGAGCTTGGATGTCTCTGGTGGTGAGGTTACTGGATCCTTGAGTGCCGTTCGTCAAGAGGGAAGAGGATGAAGGAATGGTGTCGGCTGGTGCAGGGATACGGAGGGTAACTTTAATCCAGTCCTCGCCGGCATCGGCCTGGGAAATGCATCCGCCGTTGGCCCACGTTCTTACAACCTCTTGGACGAAAAGAAGGTTCCTGGAACTTGTCGCAACGACACCAATGCTGTAGTCCGCGCCTCGGCCATCCGCGCCACAGAGTTGGACAACAGTTGTTCTTGAGACGCTCTGTTCTTGTGCGTACTCCAACAGCTTCCGCAGGATGACCGAGCTGACTCCGTGCTGGTGGACTTCAGCTCCGGCAAAGATGCCGATTGCTGACGACTGGAAATATCCGAACTCCATCGCATTGTTCGTGCACGAAGGCTCTTGCTGGGCGAGGCGGTTGACGATCTGATGCCCCGCAGCCACGGCTTGGCTGACCGAGAAGCCATCATCATCCTTAAGTTGCGGGTGGTGCATATAGACGGAAGCTTCTTCGAGCACTCGGTTGGCGGTTGTACAAAGAGAGGCTTTCCCGTCCTCGGGAACGAAGGCGCTCTTCAACTTTGACTCATAGTCGGCCAAGCAAGCCCTGACGACGGGCTGACCGGGGGATGCTTTAGGGTTGTCTTCTTCGACTTCGGTCTGGACGGCCATGCTGAGGAGCATGGTCTCGTTACATAGCGCCAGCTTGGTGAAATCCGGGAAAAGGAACCATCCGTCCGTAGAGGAGCTGTTCCCAGCCGCGCTGCAAAATATAGGACATGGCTTGAGCGCCTCTGGAGACATCCGCTCGGTCGCTGCTAGCCACTCATCAAGATCATCCGTATAATCTTGATTCTGCGATGCGATGCCAATATCAGAAGCAGAGGCTTGGGCCCAGGCGGATAGGGCAAAGAGAAAGAGATGGCAAAATGGAGCCCGCATGATGGCGAGGGGCTAAGAGAGTTCCGGTTAAAGCGCTGGCGGGTTTGTTGCTTTTGTGCTACAAAACCGGTAAAGAGTGAAGTAAGAAGATGAGAGAGCATGAAGCATTCCTTCTGATTCCCAAATATTACTGGACATAGAAGTTGCCTTGATGATCCATCGAACAGTATATGATCCGGCTTTGGCATATGCGATGGACGATGGGTATATATTTGCCTGGGAGACTCAAATAATCAACTCTGAGTCCAAACTCCTGGACTACAACAGAGGCCACATCCTTGAATACGAAGGTACCTATTCCTTCTGTAAATTTCAGGTGGATCGGTACCTCTACATAATACCTACATCCAGGCAATGGAGGCAAAGAAGCTACTTAGAGCTTGTAAGTTGAGGTAAGTACTGGTGGTATCTCGGAGTATTCCCTACCTCCACAATACCTCCATCCCATGTATACGAGAAATTGGTTCGATGTGCCAGGGGTACCTACTTCTACAAGTGTCGTGCAGCGCCCTGGGAACATGAACTCCTCGGTTAAAATTTTCAACCGAATTCGGAACGTTAAAAACGTTGTTGGCACAAGGGGCACACTGGCCTTACGTGCCTCAACTGATTTCGTCCGTCCGATGGGAGATTGCGGTCTGTGAAATGTGTGGTGAAAAGAAGTAGCATCGAGTCCTCCATAAGTGGATTACTCCAGTGCGGGTCCGACGGTAAGCCTGCCAATCCCCCTTGTTTGAGAGACAAGGGTGAGATAAAGGTATGCCCTGGTTAACTACCATGTCCTGATTTGAACCAGGATGAGACTCCCTAGAGATACGTGGCAGAGAGCGCCTCTACATGTACCTCGAGGGTCATATTCTGCTAGCCGAGGATGGAAAGAAGCTAACAGTTAGGCAGAGTCCTCAGTCGAGGTGAAGACCATGAACACAAGACTGAGAATTAGAGAACAACGTCGTATGTATCCCGATGGCGACTTCGCATCTCTAGCCGGTGCTCTCAGATCAGCCCTGCTGATGACACCCCTCTCTATACCTTATTCATTCTCATGATTGCAAGGTCTATTAAAAGACTACTGCTGTGCCATGAAACGGGCATGCTTCATTCCCATTTTCTTCATCATCTCGTGTTTCTTTGCGAATTCAACGCCCACTACATACTTCCGCTTCTTTCTTCTTCGGCTCTTATCGACACCGTAGCTGTCTACAGGTGTCAGCTAAAGTTTGCGTTCACCTTTATCATGCGGGCTTTTCTTCCCCTCGCTTTTTCCCACCTTTTGGTCACTGTCTGGGCCGGAGGCTACCAGTCTGGCCTCGAACGTATTTGGCTATTCAAGGCCTACGAGATTGACGGACTCAATGCCGAAGCAGACCAAACAATTGGCATGAGATGCAACAATTTCAAACCCAATCTCAAAACTCCAGCATGCAAGGAGGCATGGATTCCATGTGTTGGTAAATCCAGCAGTCGATGCAACTTCGACGAATTCATGGACTTCCTGCAGCAAGATGCTTCAGCCGCCCCTCAAGACCCCAACAACCCTGCAGCACCCAAACCCCAAACAAAATGGGGTGTGTTCCAAGGCGACAAACTGGACGTACAAAAAACCGCCATAAACATCTTCAAACTCAGCAAGGGGAGAGGTTCCCCCGAAGTGCCTCCTCACCAGATGATGAAGAGCTCCGCAGTAGGCTATCCAGAGTTCGTCAAGATGGTCAGCAAAACGGTAGACGACACCTACAAGAAGCATGGGAGCGTCGGGGATCCGCGTTTCTGGCAAGAATTTGACCAAATCAGAGAGGACATCAAGACGGCGCGTGTTGGAGATCATGGGCCGCATCTCATTAAAGCAGCGAACGAAGATGAAAAGCTAAAAACCTACCAGCTTGAGATCAAGCACATTGGCAAACATCCGGCAAATGAGAGCTGGAGCTGGGACACAATAGATCAGGAGGCTACGATTGCGAAGAATACGAGGGTGGATGAGAAAGGCAATTCAAACGCTGACGTTGTGCGGAAAGATCTGAAAGATTTTTTCGATAGGTATTACGCTCTCAGGAATGGGAAGAAAAACACCCCTGCAACCCGCCATCGCAATGTTATCGAGGCATATACCGAGAGCGCAAAGGAGAGCGCGAGCTGCAGGGCTAAATGAGGAGTCGGGCTTTGGAACATCGCGGGTCAACGAATGTAGCTGTCAAGCAGTCTAGCTGTATTTCCATTACTGTGTTTTGTTAGCTCGCTCATAGATAATTATGTCTGGACGTCCTTTTGGAAGTAAAACGCCGTTACTAATGTCGACAACCAGGGATGTGTGTTTTCCTCCAAGTATTTTGCCTCTTTCTTGTTCAAGTAGGCAGTGAGGAGGATTAATTGCTGGTGGGTAGAAGCTGACGAGTAGTGTTAGCAGTATACAGCCTCTCCATTTCCCTTGTTCTCATGTCCGTGTGCGTTCTAACCTGGAAGAGGGCTCGTCTTTCCCTTGCGCGGAAGAGCTCTAGATCAGGATTATTGGCGATGCGGCCGAGGTCCTCTCCGCCTGACTCACCAAGCACAGGTTTAGAGAAGCAATATCTTAGGCCGAGTGTAAACTTGATTGGAGCCTCTTGACCCACGGTCCACTCTCTACAAATGTGACCAGATGTACAGCTCATATTACCGCTGTCAAAATCACTAGCGAAGACTCCAGTCACCGGTAGAAGCTCAAATCTCGGGCTTCTCGGCGAGTGTAGAAGGGAGCCGAGGCAGACGGAATGACAACGCTACGTAGCACGGCTTCATTTCCCACATAATGCGACGTGTGTCCCCTTGGAAGCGGATCAGCGTGCTAGGAGCTATTAGGAAAGAGAGGAAGAATAGGTACCTCTACGTGGAAAGCGCCCGAGGATAAGTATGTCGCCAGTTTCGTCTCCATGTCAACGGCTAGAGGGGGACGACTACCTTGAGGATACCTGCCTACATGAGCTCCTTGAGGGTTTGACGGCTCCTCTTCCAGCCGAGTGCTCTCGTGGTGGCCCGACGTTATGTTCATGTATTGTTCTAGCCTCTCGGGCAGTGCGGCAGTCCCTGCAGATGCTTAAAACGGATGCAGGGATCTAATGCAGGTACGTACGTGGTTGCCAAGGTAAGGTACATACCTCTACGGTGTACCGAGTAGAGTACTGTAATTCGGCACTTCAGTTGAGGTATGTACCTGTGGAGGGTCAGTACCGTATAGTTTCGGGCCATTGGGTTTTAGGGTTGGGATGTTTCTCTACCGTTGTCACACGGACATATGCCACACTGTCAAACGAGCATATGCCACACTGTTAAACGGGCATACACCACACTCCTGGTGTCATACGAGAAAGACCTACATGTATGCAGATTGCTAGATGCCTTGGAGCCTTAGGTGACAAGGACCCGTACATACTAGATAGGTACCGTTTCCCTTTGGCATAAGAAGGCCTTGAAGCCCAACCTTCCTCTAGAGGTTGAAAGGACCAACAAGGCCTTCGAGACCAAAGTAGTTTATCAGCTGAATTGAACTACTGTTCCAAGCCCAGAATACTGCCCTTGTCACAACCGTTAACCCTTTACTTAAGGTACTTCATGCGTCCATTCTCACAGTTAACCCTCCAACCCTGAAACCCAATGGCCCGAAACTATACGGTACCTCTATACGGTACCTCTATGGGTGAATCCGAAAATGCTGTTGGCCCGAGGTTGGAACAGGACACGATATCGGTCAGCCATGTCTTCCATCCGATGTTGTACCTAGAGCCTAGAGGTACTACGGTACTAGAGGTACCTTACTTACGTCTTAAGAGGACCCTGACAGCTCCCCAGACGGGACGGGCCCGGGGGAGTCTTCGCTTCGGCCCGGTTCCACAGAGGGTCTAGGGACTTTTTATGTGTCCGATGAAGTGGAGCCTCCATTGCAACGCCCGGGCCTAGCGTTCGTTAGCTCTTGAGGTTGCATCTGTCAAGGTGTCACGCACAGTGATTTGCACTAGCTTGAATGCGGGCCGGCCCATTACTTTTATCCTTGTACATCAACTTTTCAGGTCACTCGGTTGTGAGGGTAGTAATCCCAAGTCCGAGCCTGTCATGTCAAGATTCAGATCTAGAGGTACAGTACTATGTAGGTCAAGTACCTACCCAATTCGTAAAGGTGGTAACCAGGGCACCACTTGTTGAGTCCATTCGCCAAACTCTCATTGCCTACATCCACCTACTACCAGTAGCTCCTATTGACATATACACATTCGTTTCTTTCCTCCCTTCTCCCGCCTGTTACCTGCCTCCTCCATTCCTCCCGACCACCGTCTCTCACCTCTTGTCCAATTTTCTTTTCATGGTTTTTGAACCTCATCCTTTAGCATCACTATCACATTATGAAGGCATCCATTACTCTCGTCATTGCAACTCTCGCCCGCCAAGTCGTTTGCGATCCGCCGGGCCAGACCACAGATATACGGCAGCCGGCGGACTGCAGCGACTGGTACGACAACGTCTACGGCAAATCGTGCGAGTACATCCGGGATGTTGGGTTTTAAAGTTCCTCCCGAGCTGTTCAACGAATGGAACCCATCGGTCGGCGTCGACTGCTCCAACTGGTACACGTGGATGTCCTACTGCGTCCAAACCTGGTCGAGATGGAGCAGCATGAAGAGTCGGTACGAGGCCACAGCCAGCATGTCCACAACTGCATCCGCGCCCGCGACCACTACCACCACCACTTCCAGTTTGGCGCCTTCCCCGACTGCGTGGGAAGAAGCGGGCTGTTTCGTTGAACACACCGATGAGCCATATATCCTCCAGCAGAACTTGACCCCGGCCGCCGGGGGTGATGCGCACCTATCTATCTCCAAGTGCAAGAACTCTTGCTCTCGCCGCTCTTATCCCTTCGCCGGCGTCAAGGAAGGCAACCAGTGCTGGTGCGGCACCCATGTTCTCGGGACATTCTCGCGAAATGAGACAAGAGATTGCAACGTGCCCTGTAGCGGAGACTCAACCGCCATATGTGGCGGGAACGGGTTCATCAATATTTTCAGGACCGAGTACGAGGATGGCGTCGTGTTGGAACCACAACCACTACCGCAAATTACTTCTTCCACCAGCACCAGCACCCTCAGTAACGTCGGTACGAGCACAAGCACCAGCACCAGCAACTTTAGCACCGCCACCCAAAGCAGCGGCGGCGTCAGCGCCCGGCGATGGAAATAAGCTACTCAACTCCCCTGGACTCTTCACTCAACAAACCTGAGGCTCCCTCCAATTTGGAAGGAGTTACGTTGATGAGTCTCCACCACTGCCAGCGCGGTCCAGAACGCCGAGACACGTTTGGCTCTACGATTATCATGACAAGCTTGGGAGTCGGTGACTTCATCACGACATTCACTTGGTTCCAGATCGAAATGACCTGCAATTGACGCTAAAGCATCCAATCGGGCAAGCATGTATCCAGGCAGACATGGGTAACTGGATGAAGGACGGGAAAACAGGACATTGGGTACCTAACAAAATGATATGAGGCTTATACATATATCTCCACCTCTCCGTTCAGTGTTCTTTGAAATCAGTCGCTGTCAGGCTACGAAACACTGAAATGACAGCAAGCTGAAGGCAATAATCATGTTCTGAAGTCCACATATATCTTGTCATCCAAACATTATAGGCACATGTTTCTTTTCCAAACTCATCATGTAACTATTTCGCCTTGACAATTCAAATCAAGCTTATACACTAGGTAATTCTCATTCACAAGTTCGCAGGTTGGAGGAATCCCGTCCTAACCCGTAGAAGTCGCCCAACGACACGTGATTCTCCCTTGATGTCCGGTCCGAGGCTGGAACAAATTGTTATGGCACTCGGCACGGAGAGAAAACTAAGCGAAAAGACTAGACCAAAGACTTTTCATTGCAATTTTCCATCCTTGCCTTTCCTGCTCGCTTGAAATGATTACATTACTGTGACGAACCGTTACAAGCACAGGAGTATTATCGCTGGGATAGAACAATAGAGTAACAGTGTAGTAGCCAAAAGGTACTGGTAGATTGTGATAGCTATTGCTTGCTGAAGAACCGGTAACAAGAGGCCGGGGAAGGCCTTCTTTTATACCGGTCTTCATGGACCCGATATACTGGACCCGTGGACCCGGGCTTAGGACCCGGGACTTCGGGTCCTCCCTTCGGGTCCGATCTGATTGGTCGGCTAGTCTAGTCTCCATGATTGGATCGTAACATGCAGCTTCGATATCGTGAAACAGAGCTACCACAATGTCAATGGCCGAACGCTTTGGGAGGGCACCAGCCTGCTGGGAATTTAAGACCCCGTTAGAAATAGCCGTCCAAGCGATCCTCCTGCCAATAAGGCGTTCAATGCCTTTTCCAAGGCAGGACAGGAGTGAGATGGGCCGCCATCCCTTGGCCGTAGTTTGGTCCTTGCCAGCTTTTGGTATCATAGCCACTTCCGCCCGTCGAAAGACTTGGGGGTGGTAGCCGGTAGCGACGCAGCCCTGATAGAGCCGCAGGACAGAGTCTTTAATAGATTCCCAGGATGCCTTCAACATGCGGACCGTAATGCCGTCGGCGCCGGGGGACGTGTTGCCAGAACCGCAAAGGGTTTTGTAGACTTCGTCCACGTGGACGACGGACGACCAGGGGAGGCGACGGCGTGGTACCGTAGGTACCCAACCAGTCTCAAGATCTTCCTCTTTGCTGTTCCTTTCTAGAAGGGCCGTGCGGAGGGCCTCCGCCTTGGCTTCCGGTTCAGTCACGGTTTGCCCGTTGATGACTAGTGGAGGAGCCTCCATTCGGTCGTGAGGCTTGTGCCACGCCACGATTCGAAAGATGTCCTTGTCGTTTTGCGCTTTTGTGACAAGGTCGTCGAAAAACAGCCGTTTCGCTTCTCTGACTACTATCTTGAACTCTTGCCGAAGAGCTTCTACCCGTTGGGGGGGTGGGATTCGGGTTGTTGTGCCGATAGTTGCGGAACATTCTAGAGGCCTGCGCACACATCTTATTCCACCACTTTGCGTTCTTCTCAGGTCTCGAGGGCTTGCAAGAGATTTGGAGGGCCTCTGTAAGGACGTTGCAGAGGGCCTCGGCGAGCTCGTCGAGTCTTTCCGGGGAGTCCTCGCCTGTACGGAGGAGCGGGACCAAACCCATGAGAAATGAGACGTTTTCGGCATACAGCCTAATAGCCTCTGGGTCTTCACGAAGGATCAGCCGACGGCGTGGAGGCTCTACCGGTTGGATGGGAATGTCCGTGATGCAAACTTGATGGTCAGAGCCACAGTCCGCTTCAGGAGCAGTCCTTGATGAACAGAGCGGTATGTTCGAAAAGGTAAGGCCGATAGTATTGCCACGGTTGTGGGTAGAAACGCCAGGGGCTGTCAGCAGATCCAGCCTATGCTCTGTAACGTAATCCACAATTCGCGTGGCACCTTCCGATGTCTCCGCGCCAGGTTGCCAGGAGTGGTGTTTGGCATTGAAGTCGCCAGCGAGGAGTGTCCTTGTCGTCGGTTGCCAATTTTGCAGTAGCTCGAGGGCCGAAGCGTCGCCTGACCGGCGGTAAATATTAACGAAAGTGACACCCTGCATCTTTACCCATAGTAGATCTCTGGTATGGCCGAGTGTGAATCCTCCCGCTGCCAATGCCTTGCGAACATATGTGGCGATGCGTGGGTGTGTAGCAGTCTCGTTTGTCCATGTGCGGACAGGAGTATAAAGAGCGTAGAGGGGGTGCCCGGGAATGCCAAAGCGGCCCTCGTTGAACCACGCCCGTGGCTCTTGAATCATAATCACGTCCGCTCCAGCCTCACTAGCAGCTTGGAGGGCAATTTCGTGCGTGTCGCGTGCTCGTGCTACATTAGCCTGAAGGACACGCAGTCTGGAATTGTTCAGGCTATCACGAGAGGGGGTTGAGTGTCCACTCATTGGCCAGCGGCCCTCTTGGAGGGCATTTTGTGGCGGCTAGAACGACGGAGTGCGTCGTCCGAGGACGCGTACTCGCTCAACTGGACCATTATTGTGTCCCCATCAACTGGGGACTGGCTCTGGTCAGAGCTGTCGGAGTTCTCGGGGCTGGAGGGTGCGGAGCCATGGCTGGGCAGCTCGTCGGAAGACGTGGCGGTGCTTTCCTGGCTGCCGGGAGGGGCGTCGCGGTCATATTTCTTAGTAAATAGACCAGGTTCCATGATAATAAGTGAGGGAAGGTAGAGGAAGAGCAAGTTAGAAGAATAGCGAGGAAAAGGGAGGAAGAGGGAGGAAGAGGGAAGAAGAGGGAGGGAAAGGGAGGAAGAAGATAGGGGGTTGAAGGCAGGGGATGCAAGGGTAATGTTCGGGAGGCTTTGAGCGGACAGGCGCCGTAGGGGATTACCCTTTTATCTCTTCCAGTCTTTGGGAGCTCGAAGGAGACGGATAGAGGCATAAGAATAGACAGAGAGAGACAGAGAAGAGGCTTTCGTGGCGTAATAAACCCTGGTCTTTGTCAGTGATTACGAACGAAGACCAGTTTGAGGTCAATCTGAGCTCCAAATTCCCCCTGCTCAACCCATGGCCGAAGAAGTAGCCATATAAGAATGCAGTAATGATACCTCTCGAGCCTAGAAGGTCAAATGCGGCTGGGCCAATATGGACCCATTCTCTCGGACGTAATGTAAGGCACAGCCTGGCGTCGGGAAAGTGGAATTCGATAAACGCCGCCTTGTACCGTGCCTATAATCTGTTACGGCGATGGCAGACTACATACTCACATCAACCGGTGCCCTGGGCGCCCATTCAACGCGCTTCTCATTCAACGCGCTTCCTATTCACCGGCACTCCCTTCATGGGTATTTCGCCTGCCCTGGTTTCAGGTTTTCCTCTTCCGTTATCACCACAGAATCACAGCCCTTTTCTACACCAACTTTGGTTCGTAGGACGGCGAGGTGATTCGGTCAATCCACAACCTCCGACTCAGACTACCAGCGCGCGCCATGGTGTGATATACATAAGCAAATCAGGAAGCAGGCCGAAAGGCAACCAAACGATTAATGCCATGGTTAGTCAGGCACCAGGATGTGGGGCAGTCTCAGCGGGGCGGTCCACCTGTCACACGGACATTTGCCCATAGTTCTGGGTTAGGGTTGCCGAGGCTTAGCAGAGTCTCAATGCCTGACATCAGCCTCATGAATGCCCGGTGGCCGCAGGCCGCAAGGCTCAACCTCGCTCCTCAAAAAAAAAAAAGACTCGAGTTCTTAGACGGCCAGTTTAAGGCCGAATCCTCAGCGGGCGAGATAGTAACTTATCCGCTGGAGCCCAGGATTAAACGCCAGCTCGACGCAAGCGATCCGGATTACCTTAAGAACCTGAGCGCCGATATCTATAACCTTCCGATACGGTCACACTTGAAAAAGCGGGACACCTGTCTTGGAAATCTGCAATGGGAAGCTGCTCTCGGACAGGATTGGTTTGGTTAATCGTGGCGTGGAAACCCCGTCCACCATATTGGCAAAGTTCTCGTATGGCGGGAAAGGAAAGGAAAAAAAAAAAAAAAGACAAGTGCTATATGGCCTATATTGGGCATTCAAGCTTGTCTCTGTTGTGGACAGGAGGCTCTGGTGTTTACAGGGCTGACCGCCAATCTACACCTGCGCCTGCCCCACTGGGGCCACTGGCAACCGCACCAGAACTTTTGCACCTTTTTGTAGACCTTTCGAGCCTCCTTCAAACCCTTTTTAGGCCTTTGCTTCTTTATGGTCACGGCCTGCAAAGGTTAAGCTGACCACCCTCATTATTAAGGTACCTACACTACCCAGTCTAGATTACCAATCACAATCATCAACACTTATAATTTGAATCTCACGTCTTTGCCCTTTGAACCTGTCATTAAAATACTCTGCCTGCCGTGGAACGCATCCTTGAACAAATGCTTCTGCTTTACCACAACGGGAGGCATGAAGTGTTTACCTTATTGTAGCCTCCGGCGGCTACCGCAGTACCTACCTTACTCCGTGCAAGCTCTCCACGGGGATCCTTGCTCCGGTCGCAAAAGACAAGGCAAGGACCCAGTGCCGCTCCATCGTCTGGGGATGTTGTTGTTGTTGTTGTTGTTGTTGTTGTTGTTGTTGTTGTTGTTGTTGTTGTTGTTGGTCTCTGGTGGTGGTGGCGGTCCCCCCGAGGAAGCGAGCATCTTCACCAGCTCGAAGAACTGCTTCGTCGCCGAGCTGTTAAGCCTGCCATACATGGACCAGACCGTTCTATCCGCCAAAACGAGCAAGAACTCCCTTAGAACGGCCGAGTCCGCGCCGGGGTGCAGCGGAGACAAGTTTGGTGGAAGCTCCGACGCCAACGAGGCGAAACTAGCCGCCAGATCACCCTTGCCCGTAGGGTCCGCGTCAATGGCGTTCAGCGCGGCAAGGAAGTCCTCATGCACAACATAATCTAGTTGCGAGGGTACCGTTTGCGGACCCAGCGCCAGCCCGAGCAGGGACATGAGCGAAGGAAGAAAGCGTTGGCGGCTGGACTCGCAAAGGTCCAAGACGAAGTAGATGCGCGGCGGCGAGACGAAGGGCAGATCGGAGGTGGGGTCGCGCCAGTGGAATTCGACGCCGAGGGTATCATTGACGTCGGGGGAGAAGGTGCGGGTTTTGTCGAAGCCGTCGAGGAGGACGAGGACTTTGGACGAGGAGGAGGAGGAGGAATTCTGCTGCTGCTGCTGTTGCTGCTGCTGTTCTTTAAAGGTCAGAATGTATGATGCCTTTTCATTGCTGCGGCGCTCGAGCAGGTCTGGAGTGCCGACGTAAAAGCAAAAGTGTGGTTCGCGGCTCAGTGCATCGCGGGTTTGCGGCACTATGTCGGAAGGAGAATGACAACCCATTTTGCCGGCTTCAAGTTGTGCTTGTGCTTGTTGTGCCTGTCCCCACGAAAAGATGTTGTTGTGTTTTCTGAAATCGATGGTAGTTGTAGTAAAACGGAAGTAAAAGAAGGCAGACGTGACAACCGAGAGAGTTAAAACTCCCCAGACTGTTCGTTTGGTTCGCATAAAGTGGTTGATGGGGATTATGTAGTAGAGTCGTGGTCTCGTGGACGCAGGTCCGAGCATTCGCCAGTACATGTCTTATATTCCACACCATGGGAGAACTCCGCACTGCCACACAATTTGCCTCGGCATGTGGAAATGCCGAGTTTGCAGCAGTGCCCACGATTTCCAACTTGTCTTAGTTGTGTGATGAATGTCTGGCAGCTCTTGCTTGCTTGCTTGCGTGGCTTTGCTGCAACCTTGCAACAACGAAGATGGGCAGTTGTTGTTGTTGTTGTTATTTTTAACGTCTACTTCCGCCTCCCGTAGGGCATGAGACGTGCCACATCGGTGAGTCTAGCGTACAAAAAGTAGGAGCAGTCCCTTAATTGTCCACCAGAACCATTAACCCGAGGGCAAACCGAGGCCTATTGCCAGTGTAAGTCATGTGTTGCCCATTGCGTAAACGCGGCCCAACACTTCCAGTCTAATCGCCCGATGAGCGAGCCGCCAGTCCATGGCGAGACCTGTATAACAAAGGAAAAGACATAAGAAAGGGCAAAATCACTCCTCCCCGTTCTCTCTCTCCCTCTCCTCCTCCTCCCACAAAGCCTCCCCGCGTCTCCTTACTCAGTGAACTAGCTCGTCCAAGTCCACCGTACACCTCTCAATATCGTGGCCGTGGCCAACTTCCACCTCATAAGCCAGTGGCCCTCTTGGAGGGCGTTTTGTGGCGGCTAGAGCGGCGGACTGCGTCGGGGGAGGACGTGTGCTCGCTCAACTGAGCCATTATTGTGTCCTCATCAACTGAGAGCTGGCCCTGGTCAGAGCTGTCGGAGTTCTCGGGACAACGAAGATGGGCAGTGTGACAATGGAACAGTTCCCTGAATTAGTCTAGTGTACCCGCTTATACATGAGGTAGTCTGGCTTGGCATATAGTACGTACACATCAATGCTGGAAAGTTCGTTAGCGTGGTATTTATGGAGGGCTCTCTTAACATTCATAGGCTGAACGTGCCGGAGTCCTGGTATAACAGCTTCTGGTTCGTTATTTCCCGCTGTGAATGGAGTCAAGTTTTGGTGCTTGTGTGTGGGACACCATCAGTTGTTGGTCTTGGCCTGCCTTTGCTATGGTTTGGACCAATGAGCAGTCTTAAATCCCTTGTCATCCCCCTTATCCTCTCCCTTGTCGAAGACGGTGCAAGTCTGGCGCTAACAAACTTTCAAGCATTGATGTATATACATGTACCTATGTGCAGCGGTAAATCAAAAGCTCCAAAGTATCCCGGCGCCTAGACGTCTATACAAAGGTACCTCAATACATTCTAACTGGGACCTAGCACTAGCTTATATAACCACCACACTACAACCGTCGACCCGGATAATCCGACTGTGTTCGATTCCAATCCGCTAACTAACCCTAACCTTAGGGAAGCCCGTGAGAACAGGAAGCGACACAATCGGACTATCCAAAGCACACAGTCAGAATATCCGACTGGACAACCGTACGTTTCCTCCTTCTAATCTCGAATCCGCACATCAGGGAGTACCTCACTAGAGGTAGCCACCGCAGTTACACTACTTGTAGCTTTCTGCTCCACACTGCTGCTCTCCGTAACCCGCGTAGCGCTATTAGTTTGACCCTGTTGCTGCTGCGAAGTGCTGGTCACCGCAACATTTGCCGATGAACTTGCAGTAGTAGATCTACCACTTTCCGACAAGACAAAGCTCGCAGAGATGACAGACGACGACAAGTCCGCATCGTC
This sequence comes from Sordaria macrospora, assembly GCF_033870435.1. Classification (NCBI taxonomy): domain Eukaryota; kingdom Fungi; phylum Ascomycota; class Sordariomycetes; order Sordariales; family Sordariaceae; genus Sordaria; species Sordaria macrospora. Next base: position 3,254,097 of record NC_089372.1, on the reverse strand, counting down.
AGCATTGGCAGCATTAGCAACTCTAAAGCCAGCAACAGCAGCCTGAGTAACACGCGCGGTTGCAACCGTGCTGTAAGTTGGTCGGTAGTTGGGGATAGAAACGCAGTATTCGTAATCTTGGTAGAGACCGGTGCCTGTAGTTGAAAGGGAAGAAGATGGCAAATGTTAGAAATTGAAAGACGCGGCATGCATGCAGGTCAGACGAGAAGGAGAAGGGGAACAAAAAAATAATAAAAAAATACGCACAGTCTTGGTAAACTTTGGGATTCCAAGCCACAAAGCGGGCATGGCTGAGACCAAAGTTTGTCTCGATGATTTCGCACGGTTTTTTGATCCAACTGGTCGTGTTGGGCATGACGAATTTGTTGCAGTTGGAAATGATACCTGGCTGGCGGTATCTCCAGACGGCCACGCAGTATTCAGTTCCTGTATCGTGACGAAAAACAACAAGATTAGCACACACACTGACCACCCACAAGAACGGACCAAAGATACACTTACCTGCTGTGTAGTTTCCGCAGTCGGGTCCCACACTAGGATTCCACGCCACAAACTCGGCCATGTCAATTCCCCGAGTTCCGGAAAACTGACTGCACGTGTACCCCGGCGTCGCGAGTTCCTTGCGAATACAATACTTGGTAGCCTGTTCTTCCTGCAGATAGTGTTGCACGCAGTAGCGATAGTCTGTGCTGACTTCACACGAGGCTTCGTTGGTGCCTTCTAGTGTTGGATTCCACTCGATAAGATCGCTGACACTCACGCCATATGCACGCGCAATATCCGAACATCTGGTTGACGTGTTTCGGGTAATGGAATCGAGCAGGAGTGGCGGGTTGAGATAGTGGGCGCAATCCATCAAGGTGCCGTTGGCAATGGGCATCATGCTAGGCCGAGCCGTGGTCGAGTTGCTGGTCATGGTGGCTGTGGCGGTCTCGGCAGGTAAATCCGCGGTGCCAAACGGGGTCCAGTTTCTGGTGTCTGTTTCTGTGCTGTTGCAGCGTGTTTGGTTAGATGATGCGGTGAACCAAGAAAAAAAAACACCTGCGTGGGAGGCCCGGGGAAAGAGAACTTACATGGTAGCGCTTGCACTCTCAGTCGGTTCAGGATTGAGATCAACCCATCCACCTCCGGGGTTGGACTTGCAGATGACATGGCCAACATAGTCTTGGAGGTTGTCACAGTTGATTCCCAGTTCAGGATTCCAAGATACCAGTCTGTTCCAGGATATATCAATGGAATCGGCAATGCTCACGCAAGTATCATCCTCCTTTAGAATATATGGCGTGCATTGTCGGTCCGTGGGTATGCACAATGTCCCCTCTGTAGGGAAATCATAGCAAAAAGCCGACAAGTGGTTGGCAACGGCCAGGTTGACCGTACTCATGCCATGGGAGGTTGACACGGAGAGGCAGGTGTCTCCCGCCTTGAGGATGTATTTCGTGCCACTGCATGTTTCTGTGGGTTCAGCACTAGCAGTAGAGGTAGCTGTACCAGTCGTCGTTATTCTAAAGTACATATCCACAGTCAGTTAGAAGAAATGGTGAGTAGCATGTCCAAGATACGGCTTACGGAACAATCCATGTAGAGGGTACAGGAGGAGTGGGTGTCATGGAGGGTATACCACAGCTCGAGGTGAGATATGTAAAGGCACTCTCCCAGGCAGGGTTAGAAGCCAGAGGCATCTGTAACCTGGTGGCGAGCATGGTGAGAAAGCAGGAGTTGCATTCGAAGGAGGTTTTCGGAGTCGCGGTCACGACTTGGTTGAGCGGGTCGATGTTAGCCGCGTCCCTGAAGACGGCGTTGCATAGCTTTCCAGACCTGCCAGACACACTTCTTGTCAGTCGTTGGCACAAGATTGAAGTTTTGACCACGTGAAAACCCGGGAACCTTACGCATCTTTGACACAAGTAGCTCGGTAGATCTCATAGTATTGCTCGACGTACGCAGCGGGCGACTGGCCGAATCCCTCTCCGACGGCGAAGTACTGATTGGCACAAGCACCTTGGACTCTGCGCATCCAGGTAGACAGAGCGGCGTCGCAGGTGGAAGTGCAAAGCTTGTCAAGGGTGTCATCGTTCCAGAACTTGATGACATCAAGACCAATGCGAGCAACATCTTGGAAGACGGGGTCGCAGTTGATGGCTTGGTTGATGACTGAACGACATGTTGAGGTTAGCCCTGGAAGGTCTGTAGCTGTAAAGTTCAGCAGCTGAACAGCGGCCGATGTAGTGTGGACAATAAGGCCGAGGCTTAGCAAAAGAAGGGGTCTCAAAACAAACATGAAGGGAGGCATCATGACCGTGATGAGAGACAGCACAAGGCTTCAGTTTGCACTTTGGTCCTCTCAATCTCTGTCCTCACTCTCAGTTAATCAAGGCGGACCAAGGTCGCCAGCGCGAGACGTGGCCGAAGGAGGGCCGTGTAGGGATAGAAGAGACTCAAGCTGAGGAGTCGAGGGCCAAAGCTTCCAGACACATTGTGACCCATTCGGATCAAGAATTCAAGATGTGAGCCCTGGAGGGGGTCGGCATGTCGGCATGTCAGCATGTCGGATCCAACGTGATGCTGAGGAAGAAGTCTAGAAAGGCCGCAGATGGTGATGCCGGGTCGAGAAGTTGGGTCTAGCCAAAGTGACCGGTCCCGGGCCGAAGCGGATTGTGACATGTCCGGAGATGAAGTCGATGTCTAGTTAGGAAGAGTTTCAGTTGAAAATCATTGACAACCTTGTTAGTGAAGCTTGTTCGTTCAGGTACGGTGTAATTACTATACCGTTTTGTAACAATTCGAAAGTTACGGCTTCCAGGGTACCACACCCTCCGAACGACCTACCTAGTCATTGACGCGCTTGACGAGTGCGTTACACCAGACCTGCCACAACTTCTCGATTTAATTGCTCAGCAATCATCATCTGGATCTCAAGTCAAGTGGATCGTCTCAAGCCGTAATTGGCCGCAAATTGAAGAACGGTTGGAGAAAGCCGCAGATAAAGTGAAGGTCTCCCTGGAGCTAAATGCGGAATCCGTCGCAGCGGCTGTCAATGCATTTATCCTGCACAAGGTGGATGACCTAGCAGGGCTAAAGAAGTATGATACAAGGATACAAAAGACTGTTCAGGACTACCTATGCTCCAACGCGCAAGATACCTTCCTTTGGGTGGCGTTAGTCTGTCAAGCGCTTGAAAAGGTCCAGAAAGGGTTTACCCTAAGAAAGCTACGCATGTTTCCATCTGGGCTGGATGCTCTATATGCGCGGATGAGAGAGGATATGAGCCAGTTCGAAGAATCTGATCTTTGCAAGCATATTCTTGCTGTTGTCACAATTGTTCGCCGGCCAATCAGCCTTGAAGAACTAACCACTCTCGCCGACGAGCTTGATGACACTTGCAACGATTTCGAGTCTTTAGAAACAATTATAGGGCTTTGTGGTTCATTTCTAACACTACGAGAACGAACTATCTATTTTGTCCATCAATCAGCCAAGGACTTTCTACTTGGCAATGCCTCTGATAAAGCTAGCAACCAAGCTTCTCAGGAGACGTTCAAGTGGATCTTCCCTGAAGGGAAAGAAGATATGAACTTTACCATCTTCTCGACGTCACTTGATGCCATGTCTACAACACTGCGACGCGACATATACGGCTTAAGCGCACCGGGATTTCCGAGAGTTAAGGTCCAAGTACCGAATCTGGACCCGCTAGCGACGGTGCGGTACTCGTGCGTCTACTGGGTTGATCACTTGTGTGACTCAGTTTCTGACACGAACACAAAATGGCATGATCATTTACAGGATAATGGGGTTGTCTGTACATTCCTCAAGACAAAGTATCTTTACTGGCTGGAAGCTCTAAGTCTACTCCAAGCTATGCCTGCGGGCGTTGTTGCTATTAGAAAGTGTTACGATCCAATCATGGAGATTAGACTAGCCGACCAATCAGATCGGACCCGAAGGGAGGACCCGAAGCCCCGGGTCCAGTATATCGGGTCCATGAAGACCGGTATAAAAGAAGGCCTTCCCCGGCCTCTTGTTACCGGTTCTTCAGCAAGCAATAGCTATCACAACCTACCAGTACCTTTTGGCTACTACTCCGTTACTCTATTGTTCTATCCCAGCGATAATACTCCTGTGCTTGTAACGGTTCGTCACAGAAAGCTCGAGAGCCTACTAGTAAGTACAAGTCTAACTCCGCACTAGGAACTAGTTAACTGAAGATATAGGGAGGTGATGATCAGTCGCAGTTATCAAAGCTTGTGTGGGACGCTTACCGGTTTGCTCTAGCTGCTAAGTCAATAATAGAGCAAGCTCCACTTCAAGCATACATATCAGCGCTTGTATTTGCTCCAAGGAATAGCTGGATAAAGAGGAATTTCAGAGCAGAAGAACCTGAATGGATTCGAACTAAGCCGGCTGTGGAATTAGATTGGAATGCATGCCTCCAGACCCTAGAAGGCCATCGCGGCAACGTTTCCTCCGTGGCCTTCTCGCCGGATGGCCAGCGGCTTGCGTCCGGTTCGGAGGACGAAACGATCAAGATCTGGGATCCGGCATCGGGGAGCTGCCTCCAGACCCTAGAAGGCCATCGCAGCTCCGTTGGTTCCGTGGCCTTCTCGCCGGATGGCCAGTGGCTTGCGTCCGGTTCGTGGGACGAAACGATCAAGATCTGGGATCCGGCATCGGGGAGCTGCCTCCAGACCCTAGAAGGCCATCGCAGCTACGTTCGTTCCGTGGCCTTCTCGCCGGATGGCCAGCGGCTTGCGTCCGGTTCGGATGACGAAACGATCAAGATCTGGGATCCGGCATCGGGGAGCTGCCTCCAAACGATTCCTACTAGTACTCTGATAACTGATATCTCGTTTGACCCTACTAGTCGCTACCTAGTTACCAATATTGGACGTATTAACATAGTTACAGAAACTACCAAAAGCCAAGTTGTACTAGAAATTCCAGAGAGCCATGGCTATGCCTTAGGAAAGGATAGGTCTTGGATTACTTGCAACGGCCAGAACGTACTTTGGCTGCCACCAAATTACCGACCGTCTAGTTGTTATGTCCAGGGACAGATGATATCCTTCATCTGCACATCGGGACTGATTTGGTTTATTAGCGTCTCGCAAGACATGTAATGTATTCCTCGCCGTTCTTAATTTCTTTCTCTTTATTTCTTTTTTCTAGCGTGCCACCAGAAGGGTTTGGGAGAACCGGTAAATTTATAGGAATTTTGTAGATTCTGGTATCATCTGCTGTTGTCAAGATGACGTATTTTATTTTGAAGAATCAAGGCTATTCCATCCTTTGACTCTCCTTTTGCAGGTGCCTGTGCGGTCCAGGTGCCACGTTATCACCGGGTTAGCCTGTGACATTGTCGCACTGCACGTCCGCGCACATGGACTGGCCTGTCTGGGCTCTCGCCCATATAGCCAGTCCTCCTCTTTTTCTCTCCTTCGCACAACAACGCATATCTCACTACACCCCTAATGGTGCCCTCTCGTCCCGTGATATGAGGGGAACCTCGTGATGATGCTCAGCGCTATCGGCAGTTCCAGGGTTGGCTCGGTTAGCTTGATGGCGCGAGAGGGGTTCGGGTAAGTTGTGCCAGTAGCTAAGAGTCTGACCGAGGTGAGTTTCGCGGCCGGAGGCCACCAGTCAACTTACCGTGGAGCAGGGGGAAGAGATCCTGTTCATTTGTGAGATCGTGAGATGAGGGTATCGGACCAGTCGATAGCGTGCCTCACTTGAGTACAATCCGTGCTCTATGTGCTTTGTGACATGCCCGTCCAAGACTTTCCACCATCATCACCGCACGCCGCCCTCGTTATCGCCTGCACCATATCCTTGAACAGCTCCGTCTTGACCTCTGCCACCAACTCCCATCTCATTTCGGCCATCAGTTCCTCCTTGATCTCCCGCCGCATCTTCTCCATCAAGTCGTCCTGCATGTCGGCCCACAACTGCGACTGCTACTCCTCTGTCTTCTCCATCACAAGCTCCTGCGCCTCGCTAAACAATTTGTCTTCCAATTCTTATTGCACATTATCGATGTCCTGGTCGATTTTACCCTCCACATGACCGATGATGTGCTCCGCTTCCTCCGTATTGTATCGATATGGAGTGTAATCGTATACCGGTTATGCCCTTTGCTCTGGAGGCACCTTCTCGGTTCTTTTTGACAGTAAGGTCTAAGTCAAAATTAACCACCTGTTCTATCGCCTTTCCCCCTATCTGTTGTAATCTCTATAGCTCGCTGATGGCCTCATCATAACCTGCTATGATAGGTCTGTAGAGCTGCTCTGGATCTCCTTTGGGAGTTCCGATAATGATTCTATTTTTGTAATAAGGAAAAAGAATATCCCTAATCTTCCAACAAAGCGGTTCCAAAACTTTGAGCTTCTTTGGAAATCCTCCAAAATCCTTTTAAAAGTACCAAACATGTTGTGTTTCTTATTTATAGTAATCTGACAAAAATGTCTAATCTCCCATGGTTAAAAAACGCTCTCCTGAGGCGCTTTCTTGTTGCTAGAAGATTCATTACACTACGATTGGCGCCCACACATCTAAAGAAGGATATAAAAAAACAATTTGAGGTCATGACAATATGTGTGATTTATATTGCATAATACTTTAATCGTTATAAATTGGATCATGCCAGTTATTTGTCGCGCTCCGCTTGGGCTGCTATTTTATGTTTTTTGAAGCCATCTGCTATTTCAAGGTCCCTGATGATGATGTTGTTTGGAGAGATATCGCCATGGAGAATATTGCCAGTGACGAAGAAAAATTGGTACGCCTTGATCGCATCTCGCATTGATTCTAGCAGTTGCTTGATATCGGTAAACTCACTGATGATGTCACATGGACATTTGCCCATAGTTCTGGGTTAGGGTTGCCGAGGCTTAGCAGAGTCTCAATGCCTGATATCAGCCTCATGAATGCCCGGCGGCCGCAAGCCGCGAGGCTCAACCTCACTTTGGCCAGACTCTCAGCTACCAGCATTGCTCACTCAAGCCCCTCTCGACGCCTTCAGGCTAGCGAGCCAACCATCAAACTGCCGACGACGCTAGTAAGCGAGATGAGGCAATCCCCAGTCATCACAGAAGCGATCACAGCAACCAAGCAAGGATCAGAGCGACCGAACGAGGATCGGCGCCAGAAGAAGGAAGTAGAATGGTTGAAGGCACTCAGGAAGATCCACATGTATGAAGATCGCTATATAGATACCCTGAGGCCTCAAGCAACAAGGCTTGGTACGTACCTTAGTACGCACCAAACCTCCTTGTGTTACGATCCAATCATGGAGACTAGACTAGCCGACCAATCAGATCGGACCCGAAGGGAGGACCCGAAGTCCCGGGTTCTAAGCCCGGGTCCACGGGTCCAGTATATCGGGTCCATGAAGACCGGTATAAAAGAAGGCCTTCCCCGGCCTCTTGTTACCGGTTCTTCAGCAAGCAATAGCTATCACAATCTACCAGTACCTTTTGGCTACTACACTGTTACTCTATTGTTCTATCCCAGCGATAATACTCCTGTGCTTGTAACGGTTCGTCACAGTATGGTACCGCTATTGGGAAGACGCCAGGGTATCATGAAGCTGTCAATATGGTAGATATGTTTTCGATATTACGCTCTTTGGTTTCGCCGCTAAATGTAATGACTTGGAGGGACGTCGTGAATGGAGACTAAATGTTCCGGACGTCGAAAAAAAGACATACCCGAGCTGAGCCGAGGAAGACAAGCCGGTGGGGAGCTTTGCGCTAACATACACTAGCAAATCCTTTGCAATCATTGGTGTAAGAGTATTAGTGCACATTTGGATGCAGGTGGAGGCCGGGTAAGGCTGAAGGCACATGCCCGGTCTGGGGTCAACCCTATAAAACAAGTGTGACGGTCATCCAAGGTTTTGACTAGTAAGTTGTTTTCAGATTATTCACAGAAAAAGAGATATGAAGCTTGTCCTAAGGTAGAGGTATCCAACCGCCCATCGTGGGAGATTAGGTAGGTAACCAGCCCCGGTCGGTGTGCCCAGCCATACATTAAGCATCCAATGGCTTCTGGCCATACACCATGCGGAAGATGAAGTACGGATGAAGGGTAGTGTCCTTCAACTCCTTCTGCAAATGTTTGATGTAGATGTTGATCTCCTCCGTGGTCCATCCCATTACCTTACCAAACATAAACTGAAGACTACCAGCAAGGTCCTGGTTCATAGCGACATAGAAGTACAGACCAACTTCGTTCAACTTCTTGTCTTTGGACCATGGGGAAAGAGGGATCTGCAAGTATCCCGTAGTTAGAGTTTCTGAGATAAACAGACGCTGTGGGAAGCGGAGAACTTACCTTGTAATCCTTCACTACTATGTTCACGAAACCGGCCTCCTTCATTCCGTTCTCCATCATGTCGTTGCTGAGCAGTTGCTGCCCAATCTTCTTGCAAGCCTCCTCCCACATGGGGCCCCATTGGCCCAGGGCATGAACCTTAGGGTTCACGGAACCATCGTCTGAGCAAACAGTACCGCTGGAACCATCCATATGCTCGATGTAACCGCCTGGCTTGCAGCACCGGTAAGCCTCCTTATAAAAAGCAGACCAGTCTTTGACGGTGCCGGTAAGCCACCGGAGGTGGATGAAGTCGAAGAAATTAGAGTTATAGGTCCATTCCTTATTGTAGTCGTCGATTTCAAAACGGACATTGGGGGGTACCCAACTGGGCTGGATGGGCGAGATATCAGTACCCATGACGTTGCAGTTCGGGAATTTATCGGCAAAATCGATTGCCCACAGCCCTAAATTTCGAGTTAGTATTTAAGGAACAACCACCAAGATAGTGTAGAAAGTCGGCGTACCTGTGCCTGTGCCAAGATCAATTGCATTCTCAGGATTTTTGGGAAGAGGGGCATCATAAAGCCTGCCATCCAGACAAATGGTCATCACATGATGGCTAGAGGTGGGCAATATTTGGTTAGCTACAAGAACTCGAAGTCTCGCGGACATGGGAATGCTACGACAGGGTGCTGACGCTCTCGTGAAAAAGGAGAGCTACTGCAGCTTGTACGTCCCAAATCCAGACGGTCGAAGGGAAGTCTTCGATCCTGGATGCTGAGATTCGACGACAGGTCGACAATAATAGTAGCGCAACCTGACAGCTTTTCAGCAGCCTCATGGGGCCTTAGAGGCAGAGAGACAGATTGAGTGGCTCGGATAAAGGTATGCATGATAGGTCTTTGAGAGATCAAACCGATGGTGGGAAGCATGTTTCACTTACAAAATATCCAACATTTCATTCTGCTTAGCGTCGTTGGGGCCCCTGCATGAAAGTTTAAAATGCTCGTTAGCGTTGGTGTTTCCTCCCACATGCGCAGAGCTTCTCTTCATCCATACTCTTCTGGACTCTGGGCTAGAAACGACACCTCATATACCCAATGCGGAGGTCGGACTGGGCGCTTCGAGCCCTGACGAGTAATCCCAAACAGACTTACCAATACTCTCCATCCGTTACGCTATCGCTATGGTAAGTTCGGCCGTTCATAGTACGGTATTTGAGGATACTCGAACTAATCGAAGCAGTCGAACTCTGGATATCACTTCCAATGGTTGAATCCCCATCATTTTCCTCCTCCTCCGGAAGTCCCTATAGTGCGTAAGTAAGGTAGAAGTATGTCAGTGATCGATTCCGATTATGACTGGGCTTGTGGCCGGGCGACGGGGAACGTGAGAGGGCCATACCTGTTCCGCCCAGTGAGATCCAGGAAGAGGGCCAGTTGTTTCAGCAGCGGGAGATGCAGGACCAGGCGTGGGTTCTCTCGCAGCCGCTGGAGTTGCGGGAGCAGGCGTGAGTTCTCTCGCAGCAGCGGGAGACCGGGATGAAGGACCGGGCGTGGGTGATTGGGGTGCCGGCGACTGAGCCTTTTTCGCCGGAGAACTCATGGTCGAATCTTGGATATCTTATCTTCTACCTGAAATTCAAGTTCGGGTGAAGAAGATGGAACGGCCAAGAAGTGGTGCGGGTGCCAGAACCGTCCGATTTATAGAATGCTGCCAGTGCCAAAATGACAGGCACCTGGTTCGGTTCATTACAGTGTTCAAATGTGACACAGTGCTGTCAAATGTCACAGCGGATATCAACTGCCCTTCACCGCTCAAAAATTGATATTAGGCTATGTGATATAACTACAGTGTCTGGCCAAAAAGACACTGGGGAATATGTGGGAGTTGCTGGCTGACGCAGTGGCTGGGCGGGATAAATCGACTGCGTACTATTGTGAATCGACTATGTGGATTGGATATAGCCAATGATAGAGTTATGTTCGCGCCTGCCAAAGTTCGCCGTAGTGAACATCATACAATTATCCTCACCAAAAAGTCCTGGAAAATATAAAGACGAAGCGCTCTACATTGGTGCCTTGATCTGGCTTTATATATAGGTTCTTGTTTCCGGTGCTCTTCTACCGCCCTTACCTCCTGCTCTATTTGCCTCGCTGGCTATACTTTTACAACCCTGCACGTACTCGTATTCTACAGCAGGAGGAAGGATTTACGATCCAATCAGAAACCTCTTATGTAACCTACAAAGATTGACCAATAGGAGGCAGCGCGAAGCCAGAGTCCCGTAGTCCCGAAAATACGGGACTACGGGACGGGTTTGAAGACCAATATATAAGAAGACCGCTTCCCAGCCTTCGTTATTCTGGTCCTTCAGCAAGCAATAGCTTTTACAATCGATAAGTACCTTTTGGCTACTATTATCGTTGTTCTTATTCCCAGCGATATACTCCTGTGCTTGTAACGGTCCGTCACAAAGGAGTCGAAATCTGGAAGCGGGATCGGATGGCGGATGGCAGACGTCGTTCTACGAAGTTGTCAGCTTTCCCAAGACAGGGGTGGCTGACTAGCTTAAGAACTACCAGAGTGGCTGCATCATGGTAGAGGTCGGGTAAGGCTGAAGGCATCCGCACAATCTGGGATCTGCCCTGTCAAACCCTTGCGAGCGTCACCCGAACATCCAACCACCACGCATGTTGTCATGGCGGTGCCAGACATGTGTCAGATCACATGCACTTTCATTCTTCCATCCCATCTGTTATTGCATATAAGGATGTCATCCCTCTCATCTGATGTAGACTAGCTTCCTCTTTCTTCTTTATCTTTAGCTATTTATCAAGAACGTCAAATTATTTGTGTGCCAGGGCCGCTAGATCCACGTGCGAGACACATGTCAGACTATTTAAAGAAGCAGTTATGAAGCTGCTCCGAATCCAACCGCCTACTGTGGTAGAACAACCAGCTCCGGCCGGTGATCTCGTCCAGCCGCACCTCAATCCTCAGCATCCAACGGCTTTTGCGCATAAACCACGCGGAAGTCGATGAGCCCGTGAAGGCTCATGTTCTTCAACTCGGCTCTCAGGTGGGCCAAGTAAACAGCAATCTTCTCTTGTGGCCAGCCCCTGACGGTGCCAAACATATACTGGCAGAGGCCCTCAAGATCTTGCGTGTAGACGAGGTAAAAGAATTGGCCGAGCTCCTTCCTCTTCTCATCCTTCGGCCATTGCGAAACCGGGATCTGATATGTAAAAGATGTTTCTGGTTAGCTTTCTTTCGTCGTTATTAGAGACAAGCCCTTCAAACAGCTTATGGGATGAGAACAACTGGATGTACAGCTTGCCGGGTAATCCTTCTTCGTAACATTTACAAAACCGGCCTCTTCCATGCCCCATTCCTGCAAATTCCTTTCGAGTAGATCAACTGGGTTTCCGGATTTTCTTCCAGCCTCCTGCCAAATCTTGCCCCATTGAACCATAGCATTTTCCTCATTTATAGTATTGTCCTCCGAGTAGATTATACCCGACGCATCGATGTGTTTAATCCAACCACCAGGCTCCAGGCAGCGGTAAGCCTCCTTATATGCAGCAATCCAATTCTTAGTAGTGCCAGTGAGCCAGCGCATATGGATATAATCGAAATGGCTAGATTTATAGGTCCACTCTTTAGTATAATCGTCGATGTCGAAGCATAGATTAGGGGTACTCAGGTAGGCTGAATCGGCGAAATATCGGTACCGATCACGGTGCAGTCGGGAAACTTGTCAGCAAAGTCAATAGCCCACAATCCTATACATTGAGTCAGTGCCTCTATCTGGTTACTCATCCCTGGGGATCCTTAAATACATGGCTTACCCGTTCCAGTGCCAATATCAACAACATGCTTAGGGTCATCTGAAATTGGAGCCGTATACAGGTGACCATCAAAGACAAGAGTCATCGTATGATGGCTAAGTGTGGGTCAGGAAGCTACCGCAGAGTTTGATCGTTGACGTCTACTCACTAGATGTCCAGCATCTCATTCTGCTTCTCATCATTGGGACCCCTGTATCATGAAATGGTAGTTAGCTTCAGAAACGCTACAACACAGTTCCCCAGGTTCCAAAGAAGACTTGCCAATACTCTCCGTTCGTAACAGTATCGCTGTGATAAGTGTGGCCGTTAAGAGTACGATAGTGGAGGATACTCGAAGTAATCGAGGCAGTCGAGCTCTCAGTATCGCTTCCTAGGGTTGAGTCCCAGTCACTCTCTGGGTCCGCTGTCGGGAGACCCTATGAGGCGTGTGAGACTTGTGCCAGTAACAAGCCTGGCAATCTTAACCGTTAAGCAAAGGGCGGCAATGAGCATAGAGAAAGAAAGCATACCTGCTCCAGCCAATGAGCGCCAGATAGAAGCCCAGGGGTTTCTGGTGCCGGTGTGGACTCCCTCGCAGCCGCTGGAGTTGCGGGAGCAGGTGTGGGGGATTTGGGTGCCGCCGATGATGCTCTTGCAGTAGCTAGGGGACGCAGGACCAGGCGTGGGAGACTTCGCCTTTCCCTTTGGCGAAGCTGACTCGGATGCCGGCGACTGAGCCTTTTTCGCCGGAGAACTCATGGTCGAATCTGCGAACTCTTTTCACTGGAGCTAGGTATGGGTGAGGATGATGGAACGTCCAAGATGCAGAGCCGTCCAATTTATGGAATGCTATCAGTGCCAAATCAACCCTGGTTTGTTTGTTAGCGTGATTTTTACGACCTCTTCCGACAAGGGAGAAAACACTGGATGCTGGAGTTCTCCCTGGTCCAAACCACCGCAGAATCAGGGTGAGGAACAACACTCGGTCACATTCCACACATGCTCCAAAACTTTGAACTCGGTAATCCGCCATGGTAATCTTCATCCACCCCTCTAAGTCTGAACTGCGATAACACCACCAAAACAACAGCTGAAATTGTGTATTCCGTTCGAGTTAACTTGAATTCGAATGGGCTCTGTCCCACTCTGATTTCATAAGATGCCCCTTCAAATTTCATTGTCGTGTTGGTGGTCAAAATGATGCTGAGACTTACATTAATAACTGACTTGCCGACTATGCGAGGTAGGCCCGCTGTACTTTTGGTGCAAAAAAGGCGAGTTGCCATGGCGCATTACCGAAGTTTGTATAACAGCGAATGCAACTACCCCTTATGGAACGATCAACCGCTCCAGTAGTTTCTAGGCCAGACCGTTACTCCTAATTTGTCATCCCGAGACGATGGGGAGCAATGATGGGGAAAATGCTTGATTGGCGGCTTTAAAAAGTGAAGAGAAATGGGTTACCAACCTGCTAACCCAGGTCTAAATTCTACTAAGATGGAAAATCAAGGTGGGAAGCTCTTTCCACTTGTTACAAAACCGTAAGCCGTTTCTGGCGCTGATGCAATCCAATCCAAACGCGCTCATTACAGTTCTGGCGGGTTCGGAAGTCTAGCTATCCGGAATTTGACGTCGGGGGAGCAAGTCTTTACCCCGGCAGATCCAGTCTTGAACTAGGGTCCAGATACAACGTGCTGGATGGATGGATCGAGGAAAGGAAGACCTGTAGGGCAATTTTGTTGCGAAACTTTCCTTCAGACTCGAATGCTTGGTGTTAAAATCGAACTGGTTTGGGTTAGATGTCAGAGGCTTGGCACACCTGCAATGTCGGCCCTACCGACAATAATAAACGCCGTCGGTATTCAATATATCAAGGTGACCTTCGTCTGAAATCGTCCGAGCAAATATCATAGTTTTGTCTTCGAGGCCATCCGCAAAGCTCCAGCCAGATGTGGGAATATCCGGTTTTCGACTCAGACGACGACCGGATTAGTATGGATGGACTTTGCTTCCGTGGGCAAGGAGTCATACCCAGTCATGCACCTGGATGGTGTGGCCGTGTACTTAACGGGACTGAAGCTCGTTCAGCCAGTCGATTCTCTATAAAGGGGCGGCTGCGCTAGCAATAGTAAGACCAACCTGGAGGTGCAATCTCGGTGTTTCAGGACAGTCTACTTTGCTCATAATCCGCCCAATTATATCAATCTCTTTAGCGCCGCCTCCAACACTCACCGTAATGCCTCCGTAACGAACAATTTGATACGGGAGGTGATTGTTCAGTTTTTTTACCCTATCACGTGATTAAAAGACCCGATTGATATCTTTCTCACTCCCATACACAAGCTTAGTGAGGGCCAGACTAGTAGTTGGGTCGGTGACGACCAGCGAATTCCTGGTGTTGTATGTTAATTTTTTTGGTTCTTTCTTCATTTAGTTTTGCTTGTTTCAATTATCCATATCAATCATCATCTTGCAACTCGAGCGAAAAACCAAGGCATGGACATGAGTGGGTATCAGGGTAGTTTGTTGACATTTTTGATACCTACAGTATATCTACCAGTTTTGTCTCCCTCTCCCTTCATTCCACCCTTGCCAACGGCAACTTCCTCTGTCGACTGAGTGCCTCAAGAAGTTTCGCTGTTTCCTCTCCCTCCCCTTTAAAAGTGACGAGAGTTCCTATCTCCACTTATTATCAAGCCTAATAACCGTAAACCCGTTGCCATACCCATTCTCCATTCCACCAGTCGTTCCATCCGAAGTGCAATAATCCATGATGCGGCCTCCAGTTTGGGCGATATGTCTCCTACATCCATCCATCCATCACAGTCACAGTTAGCAAAGGTCCCTACTCCCCTGATCCAGAAACAACTACAAAGAAAGGAAAGAAAAAAAAAGGGGGAAACTCACGCCCAAATCCTCTGCGCAGTCACCGTATCAGCCAACACCCCCGTCAAACTCGCCGCCCCCGCCATCCACAAAGTCGTCCACTCCGCGTTGATCGTGTAATATTTCTCTCCTTGGGAGGCCATCTCATTGATCACGGCTACGGCGTCGGCGATGTTGACGCGCGCGGCGCCGTTGAGACAGACGGGGTTGCCAGCGCGTTTGGTGATCTCCTCTTCTGTAGTGGGAGAGGTAGAGTTGATGGAAGCGTGATAAGCCTCGATGGCCTGTTCTGGGGTGAGGGCTACCACGGAGGGGTCGGGGTTGAGGAGGTCTTCGACCCAGGAGGAGAAGGTGAAGGGTTTCGTGGTTTTGACTTCTGATGATGATGATGAGGAGGAGGAGGAGGAGGGGGAGGAGGAGGAGGAGGAGGAGGAGGGGGAGGAGGAGGAGGAGGAGGAGGAGGAGGAGGAGGTGGTGGTGGTGGTGGTGGGAGCGGCGAGGGAAAGTGCGGGGAGGAGGGCCGCGAGGGCGATGAGAGACTTTGTGGTGACCATCTTGAGGGATGTTGCTCTGGTTGTTGAGAGAGGGTTGAGAAAGGAGGATGAGGGATAGAGATAGGGGATGGGTGAGTGAGTGGCATTAATGAAGCTGGGACGGGGACAACTACGGTTTATATATCCTGCCATGGACTATTGACCGAGGTGTAAAAAACCTCTTTTCACAAAGTAGGTAGTATCTGGACTCTTTCCTAGACAACCCCGTCAATCCTTCTCATCCACCTCACTTCCTCTACTAAGTAAGACATGGCATAATGCCACGACCAATCCATCGCTCATCCATCGCTTGAAGTTGATGACAACCTCACCATAGGACCATAGGTGAGGATCGGAAAACTTTTGCTAGTGTGGCAGGACTGGAGAAGTGGAGGATGGGCAGGATTCGAGAGCGGAAGCCCTTCCCCGCTTGATTCTTCTATTACGTTGGGGGAGAACGCCCGTATAGTAGTATTTGATACCGACGGCGTTTTCGAGCGTTAAGCGAAGTGGAAGCCAAGAACAGTGCTGGCAGCCCTTGGATCCTAGCTAGGTTTCCATAGTTTCTTAGCAGCGCCGAGTCGATAGATCTCACTGTTTTACTCTTGGCGATATCCGCATGTACGAACGCCGACAAGAACATGACGGAGACAGACCTCGGAGACAACAGTGAGTGAATGTGTCCTTTTAAAGACCAGTGAGCGTGTATCTCCTTGCTTCAGGTACCTTTGCCTACCTAGTAAGTTAATTCCCCCTACACAAACGATTTCTAGAGCTAGACGTGGGAAAATCAAGTGTTGCAAAGACGAGCTCCCTTTTTCTTCTAGTAACGAGCGTTAAACGTTGCCTGGAGAAGTCTACACCCCAAGCCACACATGACACACATGCACCAAGTAGGAAGTCCGATTACCTCCTATTTCCAGCTATATACATACAAGTAGGGACCCGCAGACCGCCCCGTTTCTACGATACAGTACATAGATATCGCGTAGTTGTAGATAGATAAGCTTTCCATCCCAAGACATCCTGTTCTGTTCCGCTCCCCCGTGAAATCCCAATATGACCAATATATATACCGTTTTACAAAACGCTATTTTACACTACCGGTTCTTCTTCCTCTTCGCCTTTACAGGTCAGCAAGATCCTTCCACTTGACCCTCTTCTCCTTCTTTGCCTTTGTCTTCTTCTCTGAGGATGACAACGCCGACAATGCGGACAGCGCCGTCTTCGATAATGGTGGTTCAACGCCGCCGGCTTTTTCCTCCTTTGTCTTTATTTCTTGATTTGATGATGATGATTTTGTGGGTGTCTGTTGTGTCGGTGGTGTTGTTGTAGGTGGCGGTGGTAATGTCTTCTGCGCTTCTGCGGGTACTGGTGTTTCAGTTGGCTTGTTAGGTGTCCTTGATGAGCTTGAGATTGCTGCCTTCTTTTCTTCATCATTTTTTGCAGTAACCTTCTTCGACCTAGAAGAAGAATAAGAAGGCTTGGTCTTAGCCACCACCCCCGCCGTCGTTGCCGCCTCTTCAAGCACGACATTGGCGTTGTTCTTCGCAGCAAAACCACCACCACCACCACCAAACCACTTATCCAAAGCCTGCCTCCTAATCGCCTCCTGCACCTCACCAACCTTCGCATCCGCATCCCCCACGTCACGACCACTCTTCCTACGCTCCTTCCTTGTCGATACCTCCCTTTCCCTCTTTGTCGTCATCCCACCGGCGGCAGCGGAGGCCCTCCGTTCAAGTAGTTCCCGTCTAGTACTAGTATACTTGAATAACTTGCCCACTTCCTCAAAGGCCGGTTCGGTTCTCGGCTTGGTGGGGATTTGGATGGGAGTCATTAGCTCTTTGATGTCGAACCCTAGTTCCGGGTCCCGGAGAGCCAGGTGAAGCTCGCGGTCGCGGTCGAGGGCTTGCACGAGGAGGGAACCGATGGATCCGGATGGGTCGAGGTGGAGGAATTGGGTGGTGAAAGACCAGCGGCGGAAGGAGCCGTAGAGGGCGCCCCATCTTGTTGGTGGTTCTTCGGGCCCTTGGAGCTTGGGGACGTTTGGGTTGGGGGTAAACTCGGATGGGTTGGATGGGCTGGACTCTGACGGTAATGGTGGTGATGTTGATGATGTTGCTGATGGGGTAATTGTTGAGTTAGACTCATCCGAAAGCTGAGACTGGAACCAATCCCCCAACGAGGTCGGCATCTCACCATCCCGTTCGGCGGCGGCCATCTCTTCCATCTCCCGCTGGCGTTCCTGCTCTCCCTTGGCCATGCCAGCCATAACCTTCCCCCATGTCTCCTCACCGCCATTGGCCTGAATAAACTCGCCCAGCAAGAGATTTCTCAGAAACTGCACCCTCTCCTCATCCCCGAGCTTAAGTCTCCTCACCAACTTCTCCTTCTTCAGTTCCGTCTCGTCCATCGCCATCATTGCAATCCCCCTCCGCCGCATATCGGAGCTCGTAGCGTTGACCAGGTGGGCATACCGCCAGATGGTGCTCAACACGTGCGGCTTCTTTTGCCAAAGTGCCATGTCGAAGAGCATGTCGCAAGCCATAGTATCCAGCTTCAACGGCGGCCGCGGCTTTTCGCTGCTGCTGCTGTTGCTGCTGACGGCGTTGTACCTCTCAAACAGCTGGATGAACTCGACCGCCAAATCCAGCTTCTTCTGCGCCTTGCAGTGGGCGAGTATGGTGTTGACCGTGACCTGGTCCGGGTACGCAACCAGCTTTTTGCCGGTGAAGATCAGATCGAGCAGCTCGCGGATCTCGGCGAACTTGGAGTAGGACCCGAACACGTGGATGATCTTGTTGATGACGTCGATAGACACCCAGTTCCGCTCGCCGCCGCCGCCGTAGAGCTCGTCCTGCTTGGCCAAAAAGGTGGGCACGTCCCATCGCAGCTGGACGGCGCGGTACGCGTCGTGGGGAGCCATTTCGTTGGCGATCATGCGCGGGGTGCCGTGCGCGTTGAACAGGCCCCTGTCGTTCATGGCTTGCAGGACGTAGCGCTTGACTTCTTCTGCTTCGAACATGCGCAGGGCCAGAATCCAGGTGCGCAGGTTGGGCTGGTACCCGCTCGTGGCCATCAGGTATAGAACCCAGTTGAAGCGGTACAGCGAGCGGGTCTTGACGGCGGCCTCGGCGAGGATGTTGAACACTTCGACGTCGAGCTGCAGCATGCGTCCTCTTTGGGCGTAGTTGAAAAGCGAAAGCATCTCGGGCCGCCAGGTCTCGCCGCCGCGGGTCATGTAGTGCAGGGCCATCTTGAAGGCGGCGTTGGAGACGAACGGGGCGGCGCTTTCGTCGTTGAAGACGGCGACAAGCTGTTGGATGACGGCCATTTCGTGCCGGCCGTGCTCGGGGTAGAGCTTGGAGGCCAGGCCGGACGGCATGTGGGACTTGATCAGGGCGTCGACGTACTCCTCAAAGGTCTTGCGGGTCCATTCTTCCGGCTTGGGGAACTCGTCGGCGCGGATATTCACGTTGTAAGGCGCCCGCGAAGAGGGTATGCGGCGGGCGGAAACGACCACGCTGGGTGCGGGGAGGGAGAGGTCTTCGCCGTCTACTTTGCCGTCCCAGAGCACCTCCTCCGTGTCTCGGGTCCGGGAGATGATGGTGACTTTTCTTGTCACGCTCAAGATCTCGTCGATTGCGGTGTTCACCGAGTGGTGGTGGCCGTCAATGATCAAGTACGGGTCGTCGTCCTCAGTCCCTACCTCATAACCGGCGTCCCCAACCCTGTATAGCACCATCCCGCAGCCGGTCCGAGACTTGATATCCCACATGCTGTACTCGCTGTCGGACAATAGCCGGGTGGCGGTCTCGCGGGGTATAATCACCTTGACGGTGTCGGCGAACTGCTCGGGCAGGTGTCTGGGTGTCCATTGGAGGAGGTTTCGGAGGGTGGCGCGCCAATCTACCCGGTTGGTAGACTCTCTCGTTCCCAACAGCTTCTTTTGGCGGGCATTGTCCTTCATGTGTGTCCTCACGCTCCCTCGTGCCTCGTACTGGTCGGGATATTCGGTAACGGGTCTGACGAAGACGGATTCGAGCGCGGGATGGGCTCGGACCGGAAACTCGGCTAGACGGTTGACCAGACTGGGGCCTCGAGCTCGCTTAGGTTTGGCCGGAGATAAATGGTACTCGTAGTCTTGGACGTTCCATGCTCGTATTTGAGCTTGTTGTTCTTGAGCTTCTCGGGGCGGTGGTTGTGATGATGCTCGTGATGGTTCTGTTGGTGTTTGTTCGGCGGCGGGGGCGGGGTATTCACCAGAGTCGTGTACCTCAGTAATAGCATCATCCTGCCGGCGCACCTTGGGTTCGGCCTCGGCCTCGAACTCGTCTTCGTCAGGGTCAGGTTGAGACTGTTGGTCGCAAAGAGGCGGCAACTTGGGGCTGTGGTGGAGGGCGCGAAGAGTAGATCTGGTGGTGGTGGTGGTGGTGGGAGCTGCTCTAGCTGCTAGTGCTGGGGTACACTCCCTAGGAATCAGGGAGAGCCCGCGAGCGCCATTGGAATTCGACAAGACTCTCCATAGCTGTTTGACTCCCAGGGACATTGGCTATAACACGGGCATTTCCGTACGGCGCTTTCCTCGCGGCCGCCGTGGTTGATCGTGGTTCGGAGTTGTTGTCGCGTTGCGCTGGTTTCGGGGGTGGTAGGGTACTGCTACTTCGTCTGCCTATGTGGTTGTCGCGGGATTTCGGTGATCGTAGTCAGGTGGTAAGTATGGTCGTATTATCAATCCCGTCTCGGTCGGCTATGTAGACTCGGAAAAAGGACCGTGGAGAAGATGCGTGGCCAAAGAGTGACTGAAATCGGAAAGAGTTGAGAGGTATCGGCGAGCACGGGCCACTCTTGATGTTCTTCAAAAGCGCGGGATGCTTTTCAAAAATTTGGCTCAATTCCGTCTCCTCCATCGGGCCCGGTCCATTTTCCCCACTTTCTCCCGCGGGACTTGCAACGGCATGGGCTCGGCCTGCGGTGGATTCGTCCGGACATCACGGCTTGTCTCCATCACTGCACTTGCCAGTCAACAAACCCCCTTTTTGTTCGTTCAAGATTCATAGTGATACTAATAGAGATATAGTAACCAAAAAAAAAAAAAAAAAAAAAAAAAAAGACTAACGCATAACATGCTTCGCTCTTAGCACGCTGGCTGGCTGGCTTTTCAGTACACTGCACTAGATATTACCTCCTCGAGACTCCCATTAGATTACCATTCACCAGATATTACCCCGAAAAGATATCCAGCACCCCGGTCCACTGTCCACCCCCCTTGGCTCTCTCCTCCCAATACCCTTCCTTCCCGCCCTTCAACTTCCACACCTCGTCGCCATCCTGGCCCGTAGCCACCTTGACGAACCACTTCGGCTTATACTCCTCTCCTCTCTCCTCCATCTCCTTTCTCCTCTGTCTCTGCGCCTCCTCCAGTTTGACCTTCCACTCCTCAGCAGAATCCAAATCGCCTTGCTCGTGGAACCGCTGATCGGGACGCAGCCTGCTGTCCGTAGGCGGCAGCTTGCCCTTCTCCAATGGCGTGATCTCGTTGAGCGACGCGGCGAAGGTGGTAAGACCGTACGTGTTCGCGGCGTTGGGAACGAGACTGCCCGCCTTCCAGATCTCCTTGCCTCCGGGGGCCGTCTTGAGACTGCTCGTCCAAGTGCCCGTGAGCGTCTGGCCGGTGTTGGACCCATCGGGCCCGAACGTCTCGACATGGACTTCCTCGCCTCGGCCACCGAACATGCCCTTGGACGAGCGGAACTCGACGACGGCCTTGGCGCCTGAAGTCTCGTTGTTGACGTTCATGCTGCCGACTGGCTCGACGTACTTCTCGCCGTAGACGACGTTGCGAAGGAAGACGGTGGCGATGTGCCAGCTGTAGAGCTCGTCGGTGCCGTCGGGGAGATGCAGGCTCACGCGCACACGGCCTTCAGTAGTGATTTCAGCGCTCTTGCCCCAGAACTTCTGGGAAGGAGCGGGAGACTGGGAGAAAGACCAGAGAGCACTGTCGGCTTGCACGGCGAGGCGGACAGGGCGGTGAGACACCTTCTCGACAAGCACTCTAAACCCGCCGGGCACTTCGTTCTCGGAGCGCACCAGTTCGTAGGTCTCACCCAATAGAGGGTTGAAGGGCTTGCGCGTAGCACGCTCCTTGGCACGACCGTTGCTGAACTGAGAGACAGCAAAGGCAGTGACATACAGAAGACGCTCCTTGGCGTCAGTCTTCTTGGCAGCCTCCGTGAGAAGTTGACCATACTCAAGCTGTTCCGCCATGCGCTGGCACAGTGACAAAGGTTCGTTTGCAGAAACAGGCATACTGATCGTACTAAGATCCTTGCCCACGTTCTTGCGGACGAACGCGATGAGACTGGGAGGCGGCACCTTGGCAGCAGGAATAGTCGTACGCCTGGTGACCGTATCTGTGATAGGCAATGGCGCAAGAGACTTCGGCTTGACGGGGAACAGACTGTCATGGTTCTCTGTACCGACACCTTCAAACTCCTCCTCTTCCTCGACCGAAGAAACTGATGAAGAGTCGTGAATATCGACCTCCTCCGCGTCTGAGCCAGGCGTGTCCTCTTCGCTCTGACGAATGATCATAACTTGGTTCTGTCCCCCGGCGCCCGTCTCACCAGCCTCAGCGTCAAAGAACTCATCAATAGTAGACGTAGTAGACTCGTAGCTCTTTCTAGATGCCGCGGGCATCATGTTAGGGGGCATCATCTGCGTGGGGAGTCTTCGGCGCTTATTCTTAGACAGCAACTGTGAAAACTCCATGACAACAGAATCCAAATCGCTCAAGAGAGCCGCGCAATTATCGTAGGTGTTCCGTTCCTCGCCGGCGCCGCCATTAACGGCCGTCGCACTGGTTGGCGACGGCACCGCCAGCGCAGTTCCATTCGCCGCCTGAACGCCTGGTTGCGCACCCGGGGAAGCACTGCTGGTCTTGCGCTTCCAGAACGGCCTGCGTGGTTCCGTTGAGGGAGTGAAATAGGTCTCTGAGTCCTCCGCAATCGTTGGCGTATTAGGTGAGAGCAACGAGGCCTGACTCACAAGAGGCCCCTGCTTCTCGGCAGCCATATCCTTAACCAGCCGTCTGAGAGCATCTCTTGTTCCTGCCATTCTGCTAACCAAGGACTCAACCTGCGCCCATTCTCTTTCGTCCTCCTGCTGTGCGCTGGGTACGCTGGTGGAGGGTCGCGAAGCCGGTCTGTCAACGCCGAGGGATGCGCCGTTGTTGAGGGTCTCCAGACCGCGGGCAATGCGACTGGCCTTTTCCAGAGCCTTGGCCCAGTCGTTGAATTCCTTCGGACCAGACGCTTTCAAGTGCCAGATCTCGGCGCCAGAATCGATAGTAATCTCGCGCCGTCTCTCGTCAGCGGCAATGGCGGCCAAGCTCAAGGGGATAGCTCCTCTCAGGGCAGACGAGTTGCGGTTGTGATAGTATGATAGCGTGCAGGTCGTGAAGTCGAGGGAGAAGAAGCGCCTGGCAAAACCTTGGCCCTTCTTGCGACGTCTCTTGAGCAGTACACCGACGTGGTAAGTGGCGCCCGGTACAAATCCGCCTTCGCTCCTCGCGTTCGAGACTGCACGGCTGCGACCACCGGCGACATGGCTGTGTAGACTATCGACCGAGTCGGAGTTGGCGGCGCCAATTCGTGGAGTAGCACCGGCTCCAAGACTTGTTCTGCTGGCATTGGAGCCGGACCCTGCTTGTACGGTAGGCAGATGGTGGGCAGTCTGGGGTGGAGCGCCGGTCGGGTATGTCAGGAGGACGAAGGTGGCCGTCTTGGACGTCTGCTTGGAGAAGGTGTTGTCGAAGACGAGACCGTACATGCCAGCACTGGTGACATCGTATGTTCCCACTGTAACCTTGTCGGCCTCGCATTTGCCGTGCCATTTGATGGGTATGAAGCCTTTCTTGGCGAGCTGATCTTGCGCTGTGCTGGCATCTCTCCTGAACAGGCCTGTTTTTGCATCGGAGACGACGGCCTCGGTGGGCGGGTTTTCGGGGGTGGCGGTGGCCTCGAAGGTCTGGGAGCCGGCAGCTGTACCGCCAGTTCCTGGGTGCTTAACAATGGCGAAGTTTCTGTGGTTGTGTTGGTTTGCAATGGTCAGCGAATTGTTCCGAGCTGGAGCGAGTCGGTGAAGAGGGACGAGACGGGGAGGTGTTATGGGATTTGTAGGTATTCGTACATGGACTTCTTGTGTGGTTGAACACTCCATGATATCGTGTGGCCTTCCTCGACCTTGACCCATCGCACAATGTAGGACTATAGGGGGTGAAGAGTGATTCGTCGGTCAGCAACTCCCATTCGCAAAGTATATATGTAGAAGCTTAGCTTGGACATGGTCAGGGAGCGTACCTTGCTGTGAATCTCGAGCTGCTCGATGCCCGCCATGGTTGTAGACTTGCGATCAGGAGCTTAAGTGTCGTACTATATATGGCCGCGTATGCAGGTAAAGGGTATAGCTCGGACGAATCGTCAATGCGATAGTGAGGATGGATGCGGAAGTCGAGGTCTGATCGTGATGCCCTGTAGGTAGGTGCAATCGGTTGTAGGAGGTTCGAGCTGTTTGTTAGTGTAGCCTCCCTGCCTGTCCGCCTCTTCAAGCAGTCGCGTTGAGGATTGCAGAGTCGGAGACGGAGGTTCCTTGATCAATGGATGGGTTGGTGATGGAAGCGACCCATTAGCCAAAGATCCAATGCGGTGTTATGGGACTAGGGGTCTTGTTGATGTTGTGCGATCGAAAGGAGGGAAAAGGTGGTGAAGGTCGGGGAGAGAGGTTGGGACCACGTTCGGTTCGGGGGATGTCAGCGGCAGCAGTGGCAGTGACAGCGCGGACAGGCAGTGCCTTTTCGGTCAGACAGCAGGAACCCGTAGACGGTACCTTGGAGCGGAGCCTTGGAATTATCGTAGAGGTACATCCAGTACTAGTGTGTCTGTTAGTTTGCTACTCATAGAATGTCGTCCCAAAGCTCAAAGTCAATAAATTTAGCTTGGAATGGCTCTGAGAGCAATTTAAAGGATTCTATATAGTCTGCTCAAAGCAGGAGCACACTTCTAGCATAGAAGAAAACCACTAGGTTAGATAGAAAGCCACCTAGCAAGTCAACTCAAGGTTTCAAGCTAACACTAACCCAACCACGGGCAGTACTGGAGCAAAGTCCACAACTAAGTGCGCCCTGGCAACCAACAGGGGCATTCCCTTCTTGCCCGTCTTGCCCGTCTTGCCCGCTCATCAATTGTGTTCAGGAACTTCCACTTCAGAGTTCAGACCGCCTGCTCTGTGCTGGTGGTTGCCGGCGCTGAAGAACATTCCACCTCAGGGTCAGGGGGAAACAAAACAATGGAACCCACCTCACCTCATGGAACCCTGACCGGAGCTCCCGCCCCGACAGTGGGCAATATGGAATCGGCCATTTCATGCAACCTCCGATTGCCGTCCGTCGCCGCCCGGCCCGCTGGCCTTACCGTTCTCACGGCTTCCGGGGGTTTGTACATTGCATCTGCAAATCTCGCACTGAGAAACATGGCATACCGTGATGCATGGCCACCCCAACGGCCCTGCCACGTTGGATGGCAGGTTGCCTAGCGCTCAGCCTTATAACAGCACAGCTTACACTACATGATCCTATGGCTTTCATTGGTCAGAAATGGGCTGTTAAGTGTCGGCAATCTCGGCATTTGTGCTGTCATCTGTCATCCTATGTTCGGTCTTTTTGCGCCCGTTTTGTTTCCGAACTTTCGAACGGTTCGGTGTTTTGCTGGGACTTACTATCACCGAATTTGACCACATGTCTTTTTTATCTATTTCTAGTAGTTTGATAGTGATTGATAATTTGCTAGTCCTCCTTTCCACGTATAGGCACGATGAGGTCACGAATTGCTTTCGATGGACAGAGAAACCTGTTGGAACGACTTTCTCGGTTACCTATTGCCAAGGCATCCGATGTCTTGAGTTGTAAACGAGCATTGGCACATCAAGACGATGGAACTTCGAGGGTAAGGAAACAATGTCCAATCATTCCAAGCCATGCTAGATATGTACAGTGGTCCTTTTTCTGCGAGGCGGATAAAGTAACTATATAAATCGATAAAGTAATCGTGTCTAACCAAAAGGAGCTGTACCTAGCACTTTGGCTGTTCTGGACGGCCATCAGGCATCAACCATTTTTGTCAACACCACTGCCGGCGTTTTGAAAGTGCTCCGGAAGCATACAATGAGAGTTGCGATAATTCACTTCTATTTCTATACTCTGCGACCGTTTTGGTGAAGTTTTTTTTTTTTTTTGGCGAAAAGCGCCGATGGAGGTATCCATCCGCGTACGACCGCGCTCTTAATGTTAGTATGAGTAGCAGCTTTGACACCCCGATACCCTTGAAAATGAAAGGGGAGGAAACGATTAATGTGAGACTCTCTTTCCTTGGAAGAGGAAGCACCGATTTATCTCCCTCAACGTCCATTCAGTGTCGCTGTGGTTGTCGTGGTGGTTTTGTCTTTGTGGCCCCTTTTGGTTAGATACCACTACTTTATCAGATCACAGTTACTTTATCTGCCTCGTTTTTTTTTGCAACTCTTCATTACTATACTTCAAAACTTACGTTGTTCTCCCTGTCAACCATTCAATAACCATATCGGCTTTTTGGTAAGGTCTCATGATCCACTACCCCAATCTGATGTAAATACGTAAAAAAGTCCACCCCTCAATGAACAAATGCGCTGCCTCTTCAAAGTCCCCAGACAGAGAGAACGAGACTGTTTTCCATTGCAACCCGAGACCCTATGAACAATCAAGCGAAAACCCATCGAAAACCCAGTCCGTTAATTGCAAATCACGGCCGCATCCGTGATCCCAGACAAGTAACAACACTATCTGCCTCCTGACTGCTGCTTCAACATCTCACTCTGGTACCGGAGCTTGAAGCCGTTGCAGAGGGCTCTAACATCTGGGTACTGGCTCTTCATGAGCTCGAACGCATGAGGGATGACGCGCACAGGCCAGGCGTTGACTCGCGAGTTTCGGCTGGCCTTGAAGCAGAGGAAGAAGTAACCGGGGTGCTTGGTGTCGATGCAGAATGCGTATGTCGACCGGTTGGGGTTGGCGTCCATGTAGGTGGTGAGCCATTTCTCTGTTAATGATGGTCAGCATCTGGGTTATGAACAAGATCAATGAGCAGTTGAACTTACCAGTCTCATTACGGGAGCCCTTCTGGAACTTATCGCACTGCATGAGCTCATCCACCTTCTTGGCCATGGCCTTGACGTGGTCCACAATCAACTCGTCCAGATCCTGGTATGTGTACTTGCCCACGCGGAGGACACGGCCGACAGCGAACTCATTCTCCTTCTGCAACTCGAGCACGTCGACATGCTGGAACACACCATCCGCCACCTTCCAGGTGATGGCGAGGTGATCGTTACCTTTACTAGAAGGTCGGATAACAACCTCGCCAGACGGCTGACTGCCCAGATACTCCTCGGCCTGCGTGCTGTTGAAGGGCTTGAATAGAGGATGGTTGACCACTCTCTGTGCACGGCCCGTGGTCTTGTCCTTCTCGCGAAGCTCCTCCCTGTCCTCATCCTCCCTCCTGTAATCCCACTGATCGCGACCGTGGTCAAAGTGCCTGCGGAATGGTCGCCTCATTTCTTCATCCCTCATTGAGAGTTTGCTCACAAACTCCTTGCGGTTGAGATCAATGAGCTTGGCCTGAACGACTTGCCCAACGTGGAGCACATCCTTAATGGAGTGGCGATACGAAACATCGTGAGACTCAATGCGTCCCTCAATGCCGCAGTCCAGCTTGACAATAGCAAAGTCATCCTTCACTACGCGAACATTGGCCGCCACAATCATGCCCTCGCAGAGCGAGTCGCGGTTCTCACCGGTGAGCATGGTGAAGACCTGGTCAACGGTTAGGCTCTCAAACTTCTTGCGAAGCTCCTCGTACGGAACCTGCAACTCAGCCCGGATAGTCTCGAGAGTTGCACGCTTGCGCTGTTGGTACTCGCGTTCTAGCTGCTCCGCATATTCCTCTAGGATGAGCTCGTTGACCTTGTCCTGCTCATCATCCTTGAAGAGCTTGCGAACAATCGCACCAGCACCGTTCTCGTCAGTTTCGGCCTTGACATCCTCCTCGTCCAAGCCCAATGCATCGGCTGCCACCTTCCGGGCAAGATCGTAGTCCTCAGGATGGATACGCGTGTTGTCTAGCGGGTCGGACTCAGGGTTCGTAGGCTCGTACTCGATGAAAAGGAAACTGGCGCAGTTGTTCCACACGCGAGGGCCAAGGACCGGAAGCTTGTGTCGCTCGGGGTCACCGACAAGCTCGTCACGCGAGGTGACAACGCCGCCGTTCTTGTTGATACCCTTAATGAGCAGTTGTGCTTTACGAGGACCAAGACCAGCGACATAGGGAAGAAGATGCGCGGTATTAGCGTCCTGCATCGCCACGTTGATGTCGACACCGACGAGGTTGACCATGTCGACCATGGCCGTCTCGAGGTGCTTGAGCAGCCTTGCTTGAGGAAGGTACTGCTGGTAGGGGTGAATTTGAAGAGAGGTGACATCCTTGCCAAGGGCCGCATACTCCTTCATGGGGTTCTGCATATATCTAGCCAGAGCAATGCAGTACCTGGTCATTGGGTGGAGGCTCGGGTGATCTGAAACCGCACGAGGGCTGTCCTTGTACAACCGGGCGACCTCATCGTTGATGACAATCACCTCGAGCAGGTCAGAGCGGTACTCGTTTGTCTCCGGGTCATCGTACTCAGGGCCGACCAGTCCCTTTTCACTGACAAGACCCTCAACATCCTTGATGAGACGGTGTGTGTCGGCTGAGAAACCAGAGATGCCAATAACATCAGGTTGCCGACGCCTGACTAGCTCAGCCAAAGCCTCACGCTGACTCTCATCACGAGCCAAGTTGGTAAAGGTGCCGTGTTCGAGGATCCTTCCATCTTCATCCATCGAGACCCAGGATACAGGTTCACGGTTGGGGTCGCCCATGCCATTCGACAGAACGAGCACACGGGGAGTCGTGCCGATAACCATACCTTTAGGCTTGTAAGGGGCTTGATCCAGCCTCTTAAAGTAGAGCTCACGGCAGGTTTTGAGCAGCTCATCTTGGCACGCCGTCCGCAAGGAGTCTTTCACACCCTTGACAATGACCTTTACCAGCTTGTCGAAGGCCAAATCGATCACCTTTTGACGTTGCTCATTCCACTTGTCGGCAAGCTCGCTGAAGTTCTCCGAGGCAAAGTCACTGAAAAGTTGTTGCCTGAATTCCTTGTCGTTTTCCAGCGAAACCTTGATTTCGATGAGGCCCTCTTCCTCTGCCTTCATCATCTTGAGGAAGAGCTCCGGTCGAACCGCAAGATCGGCGATGCTCATGTTTTTGAGATACTTGACCTCGTAGTAAGGATTCGCCTCGTCGATCTTGCGTAGACCCTTATCAGTACGACGGCAGCTTACAATACCCATGCCGTAGAAGTTTTTCCTGAAGTGCTTGCGCATCCGAGGACTGGCAAACATCTCTTCGGCAAGCATCTGGCGAGCGGCGTTGATGACCTGCTCGCCGGTCGGGAAATCAGCGTCTACCAAGGCGTCGGCGAGATCATCCGGTAGTCTTGAATCGTCTTCTGAGGTCACCTTCTTGCTTTCGCGCAGAATGTTCTTCGCAAGACGATCAGGCGTTATTCCGAGTGCCTGAACAAACTTGTAGGCACTGGATCGCCGAATGCGTTCAAACTGAGCTGTCCTGCCACCGGCCCTCTTGATTTCACGCTGTGCGCTATTATCGTTAGCAGCAAGGTCCTTGAGCTCCGCCGAGTACTGAAAGTTTAGGTAATCTTGGAGATCCTGGAGCTCCTCAATGGTCTGTGCTTGGCGTATCATCTCTTCAAGGGTATCGTCTCGCGTCTTCTCCT
Organism: Sordaria macrospora; assembly: GCF_033870435.1. Classification (NCBI taxonomy): domain Eukaryota; kingdom Fungi; phylum Ascomycota; class Sordariomycetes; order Sordariales; family Sordariaceae; genus Sordaria; species Sordaria macrospora. The sequence continues at coordinate 3,224,606 of NC_089372.1, read as the reverse complement.
TCAGCTTGTCGTAGGTTGACTCTAGCGCGTTACGCTTCTCCAGGAAAGACCGGAACCTAATGTCGAGATCCAGGACCTTCCACAGGTCATCTTGGGTAAGGAGCTTCTCGGCGTCAACGGTATACTCAGGGGCGTCGGGGTCATCGCGGCGGTTCGGGTTGCGCATCTTCTTGGCGTGGATGAGATAGTCTCTTCGGTGCTGGAAAACATAGGGAACCTCGACGCCGTCAATGACGAAGAATTCGAGGACCTTGCCCACAGCCTTGTTGAACGGGCCGTGAAGCTCACTAGAAAGACCCTTGCTTGGTAGCATCAGGTTGCTGATCCACCGAGCCTCTTCCTTGAACTGGTCGGACGTCATTTGGAGATTCTTGAAAGCCTTGCGATCGAGCTGGAAGCGCTCAGGCTCGTCGTTGAACCGAATCTTGTTGTCGTCGTCGGTAAGAAGCTTCTCCTTGAGCTGCGATGGCTCGAAGACATCCTGCAACTCGATATCCTCCTTTGTTCGCTCGGCATGCTCCTGCTCTTCCTCCAGCTGCAAAGCCCATTCGTAGTCTTCGCCATTGCCGAAGATGGCATCCATATCCTCGAGAGCATCCTTGTCGAGGCCGGTTGTGTCAATGTTAAGGCCCCTATCCTTGGGACGAGCAACCTCCTCGTCTTCTTCGCGGTGTCGGCGTTCTTCGTCATCCTCGGGGTAATCGTCTTCGATGAAGTCATCAAACTCGTCCGCTTGAGGGCGGCCGCTGGGACGGCCGTAGCCTCGATCATCGTGCTCTTCGTCTTCGTCGGAGAAGATCTCGGCAAGACCGCGGCGTTCAGTGGGGCGGTGGTCATCCCTATGACCCCGTTTCAGGCGCTTGAACTTGGTTTGCTGGGAAAAGGTGAGCCGACTGGATGATGTCACCGGTGCTGCAGGAGACATACCTGGGGTTGTGGTTTCCGCTCCCACTCAGGGATGGCTTCGCCAATAAGGTCGAGATCCTCTTCGTCAAGCTGCTCCTCCTCTTCGCGCTCCCTACGGCGCTTCTTTCTCCTCCGGCGTTCGCGCGCGTCGGAATCTTCAGCCTCGTCCTCTTCATCTTCGTCTACGATGAAACCTTCGCGGATCTGCAAGTGATGGATGAGTCAGCGTGTTTCCGGTTGGAGGTACGTTGCAGGATTGGACCAGAGGCGGCGTACCTTTCTGGCCTCTTCCTCATCTTCGTCATCTTCCTCCTCTTCGCTGGAATCATCAATATTGGGTCTTCTTCTCGGGCGGTCGCCGGCCTCCTCATCGAAGGACTCATCATCCTCTTCGTCATCGAGCTCGGCCTCGCCGTCAATCAAGTCGCGCATGCTGTTGCTCATGGTTGCGGTTGGTCTGGGTGGCGCAAAGTGGTGTGTAAATGGGTGTGTTTTCGGACAACTCTCGACCGCCTAAGAGGGTCGGAATTGGAAATTGAAGCGTTTCGATGGAAGCAATCGTCTCTGTTGAGCTGCCGATGAAAAAGGAAAGAAGAATACGGGAGGAAGTTTGGTGCAGAGCGAGGTGATTTGGTGGGAAAAGGTGTGGTTTGCAACTGAGAGAGAGGACTGAGTTGACCGTGACTGCCCTGAACCTCTTTGGACCGAAGGCTGCTACTGCGTGCTGGTCGCTCCTGGCCGCCTGCCGCCAGTTCACGTTGGGGCACGCACGTCAATGGGCCCGAATTTTTGGAGCGAGACGGCCAAGGCCCGGCCACCCGCCCCTGTACGCTCCAACTTTTTACGCCACGCGCCACACAACGCGTTCAGCCTCGCCAAGGCCCAGGCCGTAGCAAGTAGCAACTGCAATGAACTGTCACTGCTGTTTCCTCTTGGAAACTCTCACCGCGACTCGCCCAGCATTTCAATTTGGACTGAAACAACACATGGCATGGCCCGTGCACGTCATCAACTTCGAACGTCGAGAAGTTGAAGATATCTCCAGTTACCTGACAGCCTTTCAGTTTGACGAACCTGTTCATCAATTTACCACTTCTCTTATCAGTACGCCACGATGTAACTTCATGGCTTTATATGTCAGCTTCTGAACTAGGCGAGCCCTGTTATTCCTCGACCGTGGCAGTCGGATACACCCAAGCAGTCTGGAGTTCACCCAGGAGTGCCCACAATCAACATGGCAATTGGTGCTGAACCTATACTGGACAAGACGTTGTATAGTCAAGAGTGGTCAACATATCATCGGAACATATGATGCCGTGAACAGCCACCAACACCATCCACACTTAAGAGGGGAGCTGGCAACGGAGCTTTGGCTATGATGTTAGTGCACTGGGCATGTTCATGCGAAGCCATCACGCCGGCCTACGAACATCTCACCCGGCCTTGGACTCTGGGGTCCGTATGGTTCATATACCTGAGGGACGTTCATGCCGCGCATCATGGAACTCACCACTTGACTAGAACCGAGTATCTCTGGTTTCAGATGTTCTTCGGGGTCATGATCCCCCAGCCATCCGCGCTTAGAGCCACCATTTGGGAACCACATATCGAGCCAATCCCTGGCTTCATTCGGACAACAGCCGACTGTTGGTTCTGATGAGGCCCAATCACAACAGTGTTTTGCTTTATTTGGCATCTCATGGCGCGCTTCTTGAGAGCTCTGGGGTTGTACGAACTTGGCGTGCACTGTGCTTGATGTGCTACGGTTAGGCTTTAAGTTGAAGATTGTTTGATCATCAACATGCTGCTTCTTTCACTGACGGACATGAGAGATAGCGATGAGTATATGCATCTCGGGTAAGGGAATCACAAGAGCTTCACATCTCTGCGGCCTACTGGAGATAGATTGTGCTCAAGACGGCAATATTCATATGGCTACTTGGGAATAGCTTCGTCAGGTCTCTTACAATGTCCGCACTGTATCAGGGGGTGCTCTTTCGGCGACAGGTACCCCCCCCCCCCCCCCCCCCCCCCCCCCCCACTACGGTGTGTGCCATCCCCGGATTCAGAACCACATGCGACAAACACCATCCCGTTTTGTAGGGTTTGATTGTCTGCAACTCAAATCAATGATTCCTCCCCGACGACCTCTTTGCTTCACATGATGGCGCCATTGGTTTTGGTAAAAAGAGACCACTCAGTGTTCTGAGAAAGGCATCATAATGTCTTGTTTACATTGAAATATGAAGTGTTCACAGTAGTGCCAAGCTCTTTCCATCACCAGGAAGCCTTGTGCTTGCTTTCAGGGATCGACGAGATACATACTTCTGGGTCGCCCCTCCTTTGTCCGCTAAGACCAAACGTTCCCAGTCCGCTTAAATCCGCTGTGTCTTTTGCTTAAATCCCCTGTGCCCACACCAAAGTTGCAGCAAAACCACCAAGAGGCACGAGCCATTTTGTGACTTCCTGTGCCATCGACATCACTACTGCAATGCTCCACGGTATTAAATACTCACCTTCACTAAACCACAATTGGTTCCCGTGAACTCTAGTTCGGAGGTTATTCTAAGTACCCAATTTAAAGTAAGGAAATGAAGCCGCTTCATATAAAATGGAACGCCTGCAATTGAAGGCCATTCCGTCGGCAGGCTTACAAGTATTGGAACACCAGTGTCCTGGTTGTCTCCGTTCCCAAAATCGTTCCCAATACCGCTGATTGCGCTTCCAAAACCCTACGGCGTCTAAAGAACTTTTGAGAAGTGACAGAAGCCCTCAATCCTATCATCTTTCTTGCATGGCCAATGAAAGACCTTCGTGAATGCTGGGCTTGGGACATACAGTGGATTTAAGCGGACCGGACGTTCCGCCAGTTGATCCCTGCACTGGACTGTTGTGGGTTGCAGTGACGGCGTTAGTGAGAACCGCTGCACACCACTGTGCCAGTGCTGAGCACTATCGCCGGCCGTGCTCTGTTCTGGGCTCCGTGCTGTCTCCTCCTCTTCATCCTCTCATCACAGCCGGACCCCACCTTGAGCCCAGACTGTGACGAGAACAATGGACGGCGAGACCTGACGGGACCCAGCGTTATTACCACCTCCCTCTACCGGCCTGTACACTTTCAACCTCTTTCCCATCTAAATGTTGGCCTAACCTTCGACTCGTCTTTTTTTCTCTTCTTCACCGCCTGGGCTAAGGCTTCCCCTCTTCGAATAAATCCCCGCCAAAAGCGATTTGTCTCTGCGATCTATTCTAGCGTCTACTTCTAGTCTTGCCGGTCCTTCCCAGTCAGCTGAAGAGCGAGCGCGTGTTTGTCCGACTGTTGCACTGGACGACGACATCAGAGGGTTATTATCATCACCCAACTGCATACCTCTCGGCCCCCTTTTTAAACATCGCTTCTGGTTTTTACGACAGTTTCGAACCGATTGTCTTGCCGCTCGTCTGCTTCTTCGGCCCCCCGTCTTCGGGTTGACATCAACAATAAACAGAAGCCCGATCCCAAGCACTGACATTCTGGCCTGACGGTTGTCAACCTCGGAATCCACACCTCATCTCCGTACGAGTGGCGTATCGCATCGCATTGGGCTTCCATATCTGATCGCCTCCTCCCACCCTCACTCATTCCGGCCTTGTCTTGACTATTCCCAAGACACCCAAATATAGAAAACGAGAGCACCAGCACTTGCGCACTCTTTCCGAACAAAACCGCAACAGAAGAAGCGTATCCGATTACGCTTAAACCTACACCATGGCCGACCCATTCGCCCCGCGCTCCATGAAGCGCAAGAACGTCAAAGGTCTTGCCTTGGCTCCCGCCGCCCCCAAACCCCCTCCAACTGCCGAGACCTTTTATAAGGATAAAGACGACGACAACAATGCCCAGCTAGAGATTGGCATCGAGTTCAACCTGGATCTCAGGCCTGAGGATCTGGAGCTGATCAAGGAGTTGGGAGCTGGAAATGGAGGCACCGTCAGCAAAGTCAGGCATATCCCGACAAATACAGTTATGGCTCGCAAGGTATGTGGGAAAGACCAAGGTTGCCCAGCTTTGCGGTGTAAGCTCTGCTAACAACCATAAACAGGTCATCCATGTTGAGGCCAAGAAGGAGATGCGCAAGCGCATCGTCCGCGAGCTTCAGATCATGCACGGCTGCCATTCCGAGTATATTGTCACCTTCTATGGCGCCTTCCTCAACGAGCATAACGATGTGATTATGTGCATGGAGTACATGGATGTTGGGTATGTTGTCTCCTAGACCTGGTGCTCTTTGCGCATAGATACTGACCAAAGCTATGCAGTTCGCTCGACCGCATCTCCCGTGTTTTCGGTCCCGTTCGTGTCGACGTTCTCGGAAAGATCGCCGAAGCTACACTCGGTGGCCTCACGTATCTTTACTCCAAGCACCACATCATGCACAGAGACATCAAGCCCTCCAACATCCTCGTCAACTCGAAGGGCCACATCAAGCTTTGCGATTTTGGTGTTTCCGGAGAGCTGGTCAACTCTGTCGCCGACACCTTTGTGGGCACATCCACCTACATGGCTCCTGAAAGAATTCAGGGTGACAAGTACACGGTCAAGTCCGATGTATGGAGTTTCGGTTTGTCGATCATGGAGTTGGCAATTGGCAAGTTCCCGTTCGCTAGTGATCAGCTTGGGGATGATGCTGAAAATGCTCCCGCCGGTATTCTCGACCTTCTCCAACAAATTGTTCACGAGCCAGCACCGAAGCTACCCAAGAGCGACGCTTTCCCACAAATTCTTGAGGACATGATCCAGAAGTGTCTTTACAAGGAACCTGAGAGGCGACCGACGCCCCAAGAGCTCTTTGTAAGTTGTTTCCTGTTGTTCCTTTGCGATAGAGTTACTAATTCCGAGTTCAGGATCGCGATCCCTTCGTACAAGCGGCAAAGAGAACCCCAGTCGACCTGAGAGAGTGGGCTTGCAGCCTGATGGACCGGGATAACCGCAAGTCTCATCTCCAGCCCCAACTCTCTCCGACAACGCAAGAACTTTTAAGGTCCAGCGATGAACCTACACCCACTTCAGGTGAGATTCCCATTCTGGGGACTATGGTGTCACCTCGTGACCAACATAGCAGCGTACCAAACCGACCCCCGCCACGCAGCCGAACAGACAGCGCTGGCCGCACAGGTGGACCGCCTATACATCCGGGACTGGGAGCGCGAGTAGCTACGACTGGCTCTCAGCCCAGGTACCCGCAGCAGGCGCCTACTCCTCCTCCGTCCGAAAAGCGACCATCCATGTCGACCGGCCATTCGTATACTAGTTCCTCGTCCTCGACCCGATCGGGCTTCGCCCTACCCATCCGACCGGGGCCTCCGGGCCAGCCGATGCCGCCGCCGCCCCCGCGAAGACAGCTTACAGCGGAGGAACTGCAGAGGGAAAGTCGCCGGCAAGCCGCAATGCAGCAGCCTCCAACCGGCCGATTTTAAAGTTGAGCGTTGCCTGTGGTGGATCAGTTGTCGTACTCGTATGAGAGGGTGTTTCTTTGCATAAATAATATTCAAGTCCCCCTTTTCTTTTGTAGCTGTGCACTGTTCCCTTTATCCCCCTTGTCTTGATTTGCGAATACGTTGACTACCTGAGAATGCGCTTGATGTCGTTGATGCACACGCCTGAAGACCGACGGCCTGGTAGAGATGTCGTTGGAGAAGTCGGCGGGTCTACCTGGACTGTGCTGGCACACCTCAATGGTACGAAATGGCATATTGAAGAGCAGAACTAGGGTGCTGGCCAGATAGGCAGATATGGTGTGGACATGGGTTGGGGTTGATTTGGTTGGGTCACATCTTGGTTTTTTACAGGGAGGGGAAAAACGGTGGTTGTGGTTATTTGATCTGAGGAAAGTGTATGTGTGAGAAATTCTCGATCCATATCTAGCCCGAATAGTCGGGAAGGAATATGCCATGTCCGTTTTGCATTTGCTGAGGAAATGGGTACTGTCTATGATGGGGTATCTGGTTATCTCAAGGGCACGAGAAAGTCATTTGTTCACAGCTATTCAAGCAAAAAACCACCTAGAACTCTATTTTCGTCTGAATATCATCCATCACGTCCATCTGCCTTTTGCCTCCGGTGAAAAGTCTACAAACACCATTCCTCCCGCGTCACCCCCTTACCCTAATACCCTACAACAACCCCTCCTCCAAAACCTCAACCAACTGATCCAATCTCTCAATAACCAAGTCCGTATGTTCATGATCCACCAGATGCCTATTCACATCATTAACCAACAACACCGTCTTGGCCCCCGCCCTTCTTCCAGCCGTCATGTCATCAATACTATCCCCCACCATGATCAATCCGCTCGCATCCGCCACTAACTCCCCTTCCTCCGTCTTCTTCAGACCCTCTTCTGTACTCGTACTTCCCCCATTCCCATTCTTTCCTTGAGAATCAGCATCCTCATGTCCCTCCTCATCTCTCACAGGCACACCCGCCCCCTCCCCCCTCCCCGCCCTTCTGGTCAGTCCCCACGCCTTAGCAATATGCAAAATCCCCGCCGGATCGGGCTTCGGCGGGCGAAACTCCCGGGTGACAATCGGATGGAAGACACTGCCACTTAAAAACTTTTCTAGCAGGTTATGCACGGGGGCATCGAAATTGCGGGTGCAAATGCCCTTTCGGATCCCCCGCGAATCGAGGTAGGTCATGAGGCTGACAAGACCGGGCTGCGCAACTTGCGAGGCCATGGCGTCCCGCTCGATGGACCGGATGGATTCCATGGCGGCGGCTTGCGCGGAGGCGGTGGGGAGGGAGTAGATGTATTCGAGGATGTCAACGGATTTGGGGATGGAGAGGGATTGGCGCATGAGGGAGAACATGTAGGTTTGGGGTTCGCTGGAGGGGGTGTTAGTGTGAGTTTAGATACGAGGGCTGAGGTGAGTAGGTGAGGAGGTTGGTGTTGATAATCTGGTGATGTTCATGGAGGGTGAGGTTTGGGTTTAGGGAGGGTGGGTGTGACTCTTTGTTCTCAGATATGGATGATGGGGTTGTTGACGAGTGGTGCAACAGATCTTTCCAAGTGAAGCTGAGTTATTCCACACAAGAATACACACATACCATAATGTCCCATCCATATCAAAGACCACACCTTCCAGCTTGCGCAGCTGAGAGCCTGAACCCGTCGTGAAGGGCTCTTTCAGCGGCGCAAAGAATCGTTTCGAAGTGTTGTTGGTAACCATGTTGCTCATCATAAGTGTCCGACGCATAAAGACGGTTGAGACTGTTGGAGGTTTTTGCTGAGTGGGATATCTCCCAGAGGCTGGCTTATGAAACCGGGACCAAAGTCAGTCAACCAACACGGTATCTGTTTATTTCAGCTCTCTCGTTACTAATGTGGTTGAGGCGCCAAGGCTGGAAGTCGTGATAACTAGCGGGCACCAGTGATGTTTCAACTTTCGACTTGCCCTGGAGTTTTGACAATGACTTATCGCCGCTACGTTATCATTACAGCGCATTGCCGCCTATAACAATTGTTAACAGCTCGAAGTTCATCAGCCCCACTTCACCGCCAATAACCCTGCTGTTTACTGACAAAAGTACCTATTCTAGTTAGGTTCAAACTTTGTTTACTCTCGGGGCTGCAACGTAGGACGTCATGAGAATCTTCAATCCGGTTGAGGGATGAAAAGACAACAGAGATATACATATCACAATCTAACATATGATGGACAAACTCCGAGTCCGGACTCCGGATCATCAGGGTCCAAGACAATCGGCAAGTGCTACTTATCTTGCTTCACACATACACAGCATGGCAGCATGAATGGCAAGAGCGAGTGAGCAGCGGGACAACCAACCGCTGGCGCCGGAACGGGTCATGAGCTGCTTCATCCTTCACTTCTTCAACCAATCAACTTCATCACCTCATGGGCGCCAAGTCGCCGCCTTCACCGAACCTGCTCGTCACTTTCTATTTTTTCATCTTTCAACATCAGAATAGTTCCCATTGACTTCTTTCCTACCTAAGAACCATACCTATCCGCCCCTATTGACTAACCCTATTGCGCCGTCGCGATCGCATTTTACCTGCTTACCCTCCTTCGGTGGGATCAACCGAACAAAGACAGCGCCGAATATGCGCTTTAAGAACCTGAACCGGGAGCGCAAACCAACTTGAGAGTGTCGTTACCATCATCATAATGAGCTCTCCTTCCCCGTCAAACAACACACCGCCCTACCCTCAAGGTCCTCCGGCCGGTCGCAGGGCCTCTAAGAGAAGCGTTCGTCCCACCTCTTCTACCCGCATGCTCCATATGTTTTATCCCGTCTGCGGCTCTGACAGGTCTTGAAAACACAGAAACTGCGCGTTGGAACCTTTATTGAGCCCTCCACAGGCGAGCAATCTCGACGCACTTTTACCCTACGGCTACCACTCCGGAGGAGAAGTATACAGGCTTCTCTCAACGGGAATGGCGCGTCCGCGAGCACGGCCATATTACCCGTCTTTTCGGACCAGGAACAGTCCATCTCAGAACGCTCCCGTGCCGCGGCGCACAACCTGCGAGCGGGCGTGGTCCGAGGGTTCCGATGGCTGAACTCCCCCACGGGCCGCGGAGTGCTCAAGTGCACTCTGGCCTACACGATCGCAAGTCTAGCCACGTTCTTGGCCCCGATTTCCGACTTCCTCGGCAAACCGGACGGCAAGCATGTAGTCGCGACCATCACGGTCTATTTTCACCCGGCGAGGTCCGCTGGCTCCATGATAGAGGCTATTCTCATTGCTATCGTTGCCGTGGCCTACGCGCAGGTGGTTTCCATCCTGTCCATGTGCACCTCGGTTCTCTTTGGCAATGTCTGGGGCAATCCTGCTCTGGCCCACATCCTGGTTCTGGTTATCTTTATTGGTGGCGGGTTTGGCTTCATTGGTTGGCTTAAGCAGAGAATGAACAACCCGCTGGTCAATGTGGGCTCTACCTTGGCCTCGCTTGCCATCATTGGTGTTGTCACCAAGGAAACGGCTGTGCTTACCAGCGTCTTCTCCAATCAGAAGATCATACAGATCCTCAAGATGCTCGTCATGGGCATCACCATCACTACCCTGGTCAATCTGCTTGTCTGGCGCGTTTCTGCCGTTCACTTGCTCCGAAAGTCCATGACCCAGACCTCCGCTGCCCTGGGAGATATGCTTGCTATGATCACTCATGGTTTCCTCAGCGGAGCCGAAGATGAGCTCCTCTCAAGAGAGTTCAATGCCGCGTCAGCTGCGTACAAGTCGGTATACCCGCAACTGACTAAGAATCTGCGTGAGGCAAAGTTTGAGCGGTACTTCCTGGGCCAGGAAAAGATATACCAGCTTGATAGAGCGGTTGTCAAGTCTATGGAAACCCTCGCTCAGTCCATCGGTGGGCTCAGAAGTGCAGCTAACACACAGTTTGCCCTACTGAAGGAGTCATTCGAACAGGCCGACCAGCCACTTTTGTCACCCAGAATGCAGCGGACGGCATCCACCATTCTCAAAAGTGGAAAGGACCGGTCATCGGTTCTGCAAGCTATTCGGGAGGCTTCTGACGAAGGTGATGATGATAGAGTCCTACCTGGCAACAGACGCCGCTCTGATGTGTCTATTGCACCCTCATTCCGCAATTCGGGCGAGATCTTCGAGCTTTTTATTGCACTCTTGGGACCTTCTATGAAGTCACTAGCCTACACGCTCTCTGAAGTGCTTCGCGATCCACCCTTTGGATCTGCCCCGAAATACGAGATCCTGATTAATGACCAGTTCCGCCAGAGTCTTACTGATGCTCTGGGTCTATTTAACGATGCGAGAGCTAGAGCCCTCCATGAGTTGTACAAGTACCTCGAGATGGACCGGACGAGATCGGAACAGATACAAGCTGACTTTGAAGAAGTTGCGGCAGCATGCGGGCACTTCAGTTTCAGCCTGCAGTCCTTTGCGGAGGAAATGCAAAAGTATCTGGACGTGCTGGATGACCTGAAGCATGAGAGCCAATTCAAGAGGCGTAGCTGGCACTGGCTTGTCTGGTGGAGGAGCAAGGATCACCATAGTCGGTTCTTTCCTGCCTTGCCGTACAACCAGGTGCCTGAGGAGCAAGAGGGCTTGATCAAGCCGATCAAGAAGACAGCCATCCCCAAGGGCATTCCTGATTCGATGGTCCAACGGAGGGATACGTACAACTGGGAGGCAGCGAAAGACCAGTCGAGTAGGGTCGTGGCGACGCTGTCCCAAAAACTGCTTCGGTTGATGAGGAGACTGGCAAGAGACGATGTTCGCTTCGGTCTCAAGGTCGGTATTGGTGCCATCCTGTGGGCAATGTTCGCCTTCATTCCTCAGACGAGAGACACCTACCAACACTGGCGAGGCGAATGGGGCTTCCTCTCCTTCATGATCGTCTGTTCCATGACCGTGGGCGCAGCCAACACTACTGGTTGGGCTAGGTTCCTCGGGACTATGATTGGCGCAGGAGCAGCCTACGTGAATTGGAACGTCACCCACGGCAATGCTTTGGGGCTGATTGTCCTCGGCTGGCTGATGGCTTTTTGGAGTTTCTGGATTATGATAGCGCGCGGCCAGGCTCCCCTGGGGCGCATCACCTTGCTCGCCTACAACGTCTCAACACTCTACGCATACTCCCTCTCCCAAAAGGTTGACGACGACGATGATGACGAAGGCGGTTCGCATCCCATCATCGGCGAGATCGTCCGACACAGGTTCATTGCTGTTACCGCCGGCATCCTCTGGGGCCTGATTGTCTGCCGTGTGATCTGGCCCATCTCGGCCCGCAAGAAGTTCCACCAAGGTCTGAGCATGCTCTACCTGCAAATGGGTCTGATCTGGAAGCGCGGCCCGCTCGCCATTCTTCTGAGAAGCGACTGCAGCCGCTCCTACCTCAAATCCGGCGAGATGACAGCCCTGAAAAAATACGCCGCCCGCCTCGACGCCCTCCGCGCCAGCGCCGTCTCCGAGTTCCAGCTCCGCGGGCCCTTCCCCGCTGCCCAGGCCAGCCGCCTGATGCAATGCGCCAGCCGCCTGCTCGACGCCTTCTACGCGATGTCCCTCGTTACGCAACGCAGGGGCCATCTGACCGAGGGCGAGCGAGCCTTGCTGCTGTACACCGCGGAGGAAAGAAAAGCACTCTGCGATCGCATCTGCCACGTCTTCCAGGTCCTCGCCTCCTCGCTCATGCTCGAATACCCCCTCACGGACGCCATCCCCTCCGTTTTGGGGCAGCGCGACAAGCTCCTGGCCAAGATCTTTCTGTTCAGAAAGGAACACATGCCTTCCCGTACCCTGCAAAACCTCAACACTGACCGAGACCGGGCCCCAGAGTCACCTACAGCTGCTGGGCGAGCTAACAGCTACGTCACAGCGGCTTCCAGTCTCAGTTTCGGACCTACTAGTTTCGGCCAGAACACGGGGAACGGGAGCTGGAATAATAGCTTGAGGGGAAGCATTGATGAGAGCTTGGAAGCCAGCAGTGTACACATGAACCCTTTGGCGCACGTCACACTGGAGGAACGCGATTATGCCCTGCTTTATGCTTATGCGCTGGTGACGGGGCAGGTGGCGGAGGAGTTATCGGAGGTGGCGAAGGAGATTGAGGGGCTGTTTGGAGTTTTGGATAAGGAGTCTATTCTTCTGCAGTAGTAGCCCTTTGTTTCCGTAGGGATTTGAGAAGCGGGTTAGTTACGGGCCTGTGGTATGGCATGGCATAGCGTGGCGTGCGTGTTTGCTCTGACTTTCTTTCTCTCGGTCAAGGAAGGGCTATAAAAGGTTACGAGGCTGGAGTGACCGTGGCGTGGGGATGGCAGGGGAAGACAAAAGGTAGGACGGACGGACAGACAGTTAGGTATTCGCTCTGCGGTTTGAGTCTGGTGTATACTTGTATTGTCTATAGGGTACCTAAAAGAAGCCACCTTACGTATGTAGAAATTTCTCAGTTACATTTGTTCATGTCCGATAGATGGCCAGCCTCTTTGCTGTCTTCAATTCTTCAGGTCGCTATTCCGTTCACCTAACTTGGAATTATAGACGTTCCGCCGTTGGATACTATAGATAATAAGTTAATAAAGCCTACTTCACGTTCTATATATGGTAAAGTTCGAGGCTTTAAACCCCCGGGGAATAGCTAAAGATGGATACCTCTCTCTTCACCTTCTCGCTACCTTGGGTTTGTTAGGACGGGGAAGAAACGAACAAACAAAATAAACAAACAAGCAAAATGCTTATTAAAAAAGCACAGAGCGTATGCTTATAAGTAGATACCTGAAGATCCTGAAGTACTTGAAGTATGCTGCATGTATATTACAAGTAGTTAACCAAAACCGAAAAGCACGACAGAGCGCCAGTGTCTCGTAACCTTACAGTTTCCAGCCAAAGACGTAAACCAGTCGGCCATTTCCTCGCTCACTTATTCCTTTCAAGTATTGCGGTATGGATGTCTTCCTGTTATCCCTCTTGCACCCCGCTCTGCACTCATGAGCAATCATAATCCGCCCACTATAGTCTAGATGTATATCTTGGGCTGTTGGGCCGACTTGGACTGCTTTTCGCCGCCATGACGTCCGAGGTTGCACACTGGCCCAGACTGGCTCAGCATGCTGTAGTCTCGGTGTCGTGTAACCGGTTATCGTATCTGTCTATCCATCCTATCCGTCCATCCTATCTGTCTGAGAGACTGGGAGACTGAGACTTTCGGGATTTCAGATCACGACAACACCTACAATACCTGCAGCAGGGTCTCAGACCACGACAATGCATCAAGTAAAAAATTGATTAAGTAGAATGTTTTTTCGCATAGGTCTTGGAAGAAGAGGAGAGAGCATAAGACTTGCACATTATACCACATCACAGTAGTCACAGGTCACAGGTCACCGCAAGAAAGCCGTGCTTGTCTCTTCATGTATGTTCTTTTTGTCTCCATCGAAATTCTCATTCAACCATTCTATCATTACATACCCCGGGTATATACTAATAAATAAATAATCTGCTGCTCACTCACCCATATCACGTCTCCCGTATATGTTATATGTATATGCATGTACATCCCCTCCTTCTTCCCCGCCTATTCCGAACTTAGAACCTTGAACTTAAAACTCACGCACAGGTTTGCCCGGCCCGGCTAGTACTGTGCTGCGTGTGTTTTTGCTCAAACTTTTTGTTATCCGCCAGATGACAAGGTAGAAGGCTAGGAAAGAAGGCCGGCCGCTTTGGATATGCTGCAGCAGCAAAGAAATGGTAGGTAGATAGGTAGGGTATTATAACCAGAGTAGTGATAAATAGAACAAACAAACCTCCTCCTCCTCCTCCTCAAGGAAGCTTGCTTGGTTGTGTGAAGACAGCAGCAAGAGAAAGGAAAACAAAACCAAAAAAATGAACGCCAAAAATTTGCCGAACCAATGTATATCGTTCGAGAAAACCCCCCCCCCCCCCCCCCCCCCCCCCCCCCCCCCCCCCCCCAAAAAAAAAACCAAAAAAAACCAAAAAAAACCGAAACGCCTCGCCATGCTGATTGATACTTTCGCTCACTTGTTGCTTGTTGTACCCCGTGTATCCGATTACTCGCTCGCTCGCGCGCTTTCCCCGTGTTTTTATAATGGAAGCGAACCAATTCCCCAAATCCTCCAAACAAATCATTAACACAACGTAAGAACCTCGAATCCGAAGGGAATTATTCAGGCTCGAACCAACGACTCCCTAGAAAGAGACATCATGTGCAATCAACTTTGCTTGACTCGATGTAAACTTCCGCCGATGATTCTGATACGGATACCGCTGCCGATACCGATACCGACGCCGATTTACCTCCCGCCCCTGAGATAATCCCCCCTAGTAGTAGACGTCGTCCCATTACTCCTCGGCTGACTCTTCGGCGACGGTTCATCAGAGTAAGCGTCCACCGGTTTGGGTCTCGTCGGCGCCCAATTCGTCATGTTGGCCCCAGTAGTCCCAGTCCCAGTCGTCGTCGTCGTCGCCGTAGTAGTCGACCCATTCGTCGCCGCCGTTCCACCACCAACGGTAGTACTACTCGCCGTTTTCGGGGTAGTCGTCCCGTTGACCAGCAGCGCTCCATCGCCCTTGCCATCCTTCTGACCCTTCCACTCTCTCCCCTCTTTCTTATCCTTTTTTTCTTCCTTTTTGTCATCCTTCTTCTTTTCCGTACTAGAATCACCCTTCAAACTCCCATCCGTAACACTCGGCACGGTCTCCGTCTCCCCTTGCTCCTCATAAATGGTCGCAAACTTCTTGAGCACCTGCTTCAGCGCCGGCCTTCGAATCGGTTTACTCAAAAACTCGTCCATGCCGCTCTCCATGCACTCCCTCACATTCGACTCCTCGCTGAACGCCGTCAACGCGACAATAGGCGCACTATATCCCATTTTCCTGATCAGCCTCGTCGACTGCAACCCGTCCAGGTTCGGCATCTGGATGTCCATGAAAATCACGTCGAACTGCAGGTTGTGCTCCATGTTGGCTTTGACGAGGTCGTAGGCTTCTTGCCCGTCTTTGGCGATGGTCACGTCGTAGACGTCTTCTAACTTCAAAAGGCGGGAGACGACCTCCACGTTGGTGCTGTTGTCGTCGGCTACGAGGACGCGGAGCTTTCCCGGGCCGGAGGAGGTGGAGGAACTGGATTGGAGTTGTTTGGCAGCCATGGCGCGGTCGAGGGCGGCCATTTTGTCGTCGACGTCACCTGAGGCGGTAGTCGTGGTTGGTGGTTGTTTGGGCGTCGTGGCAAAGAAGGGTTGCGAGAGGCCGACGAGACGGGGTTGGGTGTCGAGAACGGAGGCGGCGGCTGGTGGGGCGGCTGAGTGTTGGTTGTGCCCGTGGGAATGGCTGTGGGAGTGGCCGTGGCCGTGACCGTGGTGCATGTCAACGGTGGATTGTTTGGGGAGAGGGTTGCGAATGGTTTCGCCGTCGAGGGAGCCGACGGACGGTGGGCGGGAGGCTAAGGAGCTGGAGGCGGTTGATGAGGCGCTGGGTTCGTTAGCATGCTACGTGTCACGTCTAGAGGTAAAGGAGACTTACCGATCCCGAACATATTTCAACGGTATCCTCATCGTAAACGTCGTTCCAACGCCAATAGTACTCTTAAGCCCAATCGTCCCTCCCATAATGGTGGCCAACTGAGAGCAGATACTTAGGCCCAGACCAGTACCGCCAAACTTCTTGCTCAGACCGAGATCACCCTGAACGAAGGGCTCGAAGATCTTCTGTTGCATATGCTCCGCAATACCCGGGCCAGTATCCTCAACCTCAAACTCGAACATGAATGACTTGGCATTCGGCGGTGGTGGTGTCGGTGACCTTTCCCTGATCTGGACATGGGGCGTCGACTTGGGGTCCATGGGGTTGATTGAAAGAGCCGTGCCACTGCCCTGGTTCTGATTAGGCGAGTGTGGCGCCCCCGTTGAAGATTGCGAGTTCCTGGATCCCGAACCTACCCTATGGCGAGACCGACCTGGACGGTGCGAGTTCTTGGAGAACGACGATGTCCTACTCTCGTCTTGCGGTTGCTCAATCTCACCGACGCAGCGTATTCTCAACTCAACCCTGCCTCCCGCCGGCGTGAACTTGAGGCTGTTGCTGACCAGGTTGATGATGACTTGGAGAATACGATGCTGGTCACCCCAGAGACACATGTCCTTGAGACGGCCGACACCAGGGGGTCCAAGTGCGGGAAGTCTCTTCTCAATGCTGGTGCGTCGCTCGGGGCTGCTCTCGAGAATGTCGGTGCCGACAAAGCTGACGGTGAAGGTGATCTTGTTTTCGCGGACCTGCTTGTCAAAGATAGCCAGCATTTGGGATCTTATCTCACCAAGTCTGAACTCTCTTTGTTCCAGGCTGACTTGCTGGCCGATTTGGTTCTTGGAGAAACTGAGAAGATCCTCGAGCAAGTGCAGCAGAAGATCGCCTGTTATGGTTAGTCTAAGAAGGCCAAGCAAGTAGGGGGTAGATACTAACCTGACTTGTAAATGGTCTTGAGCGACTGCTTGATGCGAAGAACATCGTCTTCTTCCATCAAGACAGCGCACATGCCCATGATGCCGTTTAGAGGGGTCTTGAGCTCGTGGGAGATGTTGGCAATAAACAGCGTCTTGCTCTCGTTAGCAGCTTCAGCGGCCTTCTTGCTGAGTTCGAGTTCTCTTGTTCGTTCGGCCACCTTCTCGTCCAACGAAGTGTACTGCTTCAACAACTCATCCGTCATCTCGTTGAAAGTTTGCGTGAGCTCGGTCAGCTCGTCCGTGATGTAATGCTTATGATCCTCGACCTTGGCGGGAATCTTGAAAGCATGGCGATGCGGATCCTGTGCAGCGGCAGCTCTCATTCTCGCCCTCTTCGACTTGCGCATCCTCCGTTTCAACGTCTTGAGCCAACTCTTCTCGGACCTTCCCGATGTGGTGCCGCCCGAGCTAGGGTTCTCCTCATCAAAGTCGGAATCAAACAAGTCTTCGTAGCCCGGTGGTGCAATCGATTTCTCGGTGGCCTCCTTCAACCGGCGAATCGGCATGACGCTCAGGTGAGCACAGGGGATGGTGAGCAGTAGGACAAGCCCCGCGGTACCAAACACGCAACCCAGGAGTATGTTCCTCAACGTACGGATCGGTTCCGTCGCCTCTCGCTTGTCCTGTTCCACAACCACTGCCCAGGAAATCAGGGAGGTCTGTGGCCGAGCAGCACCAATCGCCACCTTCTTGCCCTGCTCGTTCCTGGTCGAGATCTTGCTCATGGCGTAGTTGGTCTCGGTGCTTCTATCGACAAAAAGATCCAGCACCGCCTCGTACGTGGTCAGATCAAAGGGAGCATCATAAGCACCCGACTCGAAGCTGTGTTCGCTGTGGCGGTCTTCTTGGCCCGGGTTGGGAGCGGGTGGGAACAGGAAGTGGACCTGGTTCGTCCTCGCGAACTCATCACGGGGTGGGACGTAGGACTGGTTGCTCGCAGGCATGTTGGCGTTGAAGTGGTTCCAGGGATTGACGGGGCCGATGAAGAGGGCAATGCCAGTCTCGCCCAGACCTTCACTAGACTGCTGGACTTGAACGAGCTGCCTCGCGCTGGCGACCACAGTCATGTAACCAAGAATGAATTTGCTAGATTGATTCTCTCGAACAGGGACCGTGATGGAGACAAGGGCGTACGACTCGTTGACTACAAGCGGTCCCAGGAGAATTCCGTTCCCTTCGCTGCCGTTGCCCAACGAGACGCCAGGAAATATGGTGGCAGAGAACTGGCTGGTGTTGTCTCTGTAAGGGCTCGGCTTCTTCTTGTTCTCGTATGTGATATTCGGATAGAGCATAGGGGGGAAGCCATATTCGGAATCGCCAAGTTTGATGGCCTCACCGGTTGGGGATTTGTAAGGTAGATAGACTGGGTGGGATACGGCAGCTTGGCCGGTAATGTTGAGAAGGCCACTTGCGTCGCCCGTCGTGTTGCGACTGTATAATCTTGCTTGCAATAGACCCGACACATTGCTGGTGGAAAGCGCGCTGGCCAGATCCTCGCGAGCCTGATTCCAGACGTCTGCCGTCTGGTTTTTGAAAAAGTCATTGGTGTAGAAGTTCTCAAAGGCCTTCTGGAGCAGCAGTCGTGTAGAGATGGTGATGCATGCTGTCTGGATTAGATCGATCTCGGAAGAGATGCGAGAGGCCTTGAGAGAGGCGGACAAGGCCAGGCCATCCGTCTTGACGCCAATGACAAAGTTGTTAACAAAGATCCATACGGGGATTGAGACGATGGCGAGGGAGAGGAGGACGGCAAAGACGACGAGAGCCGCGAGCTGCTCTCTAATTGCGATCCTCATTTTCGAAGTCGCGTGCGGGGGGGAGACGAGGATGAGGGACTACCGAGGGGGGATCGGACGGGGCCGAGGCGATGCATGCATTATTCTCGATCCAGTCTGGGGGGAAAGGGTCTGGATGCGCTGCGTGCTGGTTGTGTTGTGATATGTGTGGAAGTCCTTGGACAGATAGTTGTTGTTGTTGTTGTTGTTGTTGTTGTTGTTGTTGTTGTTGTTGTTGTTGTTGTTGTTGTTGTTGTTGTTGTTGTTGTTGTTGTTGTTGTTGTTGTTGTTGTTGTTGTGGTTGTGGTTGTGGTTGTGGTTGTGGTTGTGGTTGGATCCAAGTTTCTAGAATGACTGAGTAGACAAGGGCAGGCTGGCTTTGTTTGATGCGAGGTACTCTAACTGGAGAAGGAAATGACCAGCTGGCTGATCGATCCGGGTCTCAGATTTGGGTCGGGGACGACAGACGAGACAAGCAGCTGTTGTATTCAGGATCTAGATGGGCGCCGAGAATCCGTCGTGATACCAAGATGGATAGTCGTCGAGTCTATGTTGAAGAAGGTTTGTTGAATGGGTAGTGGTAGTAGGTGAGAGAGAGGTAGCCGGGCCTAGACTCCCAAGGGATGCTGCACCGCCGTTGTTGATCGTGTGGCAAGTGGAGGAAGGCTGGTGCTTCTGGAGCTGGGCTGGGGGGTCGGCCAGTCGCCTGTAGTATTGTGGTTTGGGTGAAGTGAAGTCGGGCGGTGTGTGGCTCACCTCGTCCAATCCAACAACAAATGACCAAACTGGGGACGGGAGAGAGAGGGTGGAAAAGGGAAATGGAGGAAAATAGGATGGGTGGAAGGAATGGAGACGGACAACGGGATTCGGGAGAGTCGGCGTGGTGGTCGGGTGTACGTGTATGAGATTGTGAGATGAGACGGAAGGAATGGATGGATGGATGGATGGATGGATGGATGATGGAGGGTTGCCTTCTCAACTGTACGGTACGGTGGAAATGTCCCGGAGAAAGGCTTTGGGGCCAGCGAATGGTAAGCAGCTCAACCACCGGCACTGTCTCAAAACCAATGACCCGGCTCGGACCCAAAAGACGGAAATGGGGGGATGCTGGCAAATTGAGTGGCTGTAACAGCAAATCTGATCGAGATTTCCAAGCCGGGAGACTGTGTCTGACTTTTTTTTTTTTTTTTTTTTTTTTTTTTTAACAGTGTCGCCGTAGAGGTAACCTCGACATTCAATGTGGTGACAGTGGCTGTTTTGGGACAGGTACTCTCTACAACTACTTGGAGTTCTGACCGGTCAGTACAGTGTGTTCTCTCCGTTCACTTGTCTTATAACTTGTGTCTATGAACTGTAAGGTACCTGCTGTGTATTATACCTCTCTTGTGTTATAAGTCGAAAGTTACCGAGTGTACGGTTGGCTTTTGTGTTGCTTGGTAAGATGAAGTGACAGTCAAGTGCGTGCCGGTGGGTGGCAGAGTAGATAACTTTCAAAAGCAGAGAAACAGACCAGCAGAGAAGAGAAGGAACACGGAAACACTGAACAAAACGAAACCACTGCACTCGACACCGACCGAGAAAAAAAGAAAGTCGAGATGACTGCGGTGCTCGTCCGGTCGATGGCCTTGGCAGATGCACTCATGGTACTGTGACAATATTGGCCCCGTTCTCGACTGTTAGGGATTAGCGGGGTCCACATCCATCTGTTAGTACAGTGCTAGTGTCGAATAGCCTGGTGCTACCACTGGGGTACCTGGATGGACCTGAGGCGGACCTGGACCTGGGAGCTTCCCCTGACAGCACCGAGATTTGACACGATGGCACATCAACCAGCCATGGCCGCGGTCTGGATTCATTGTGGTTATTCCCTAATGGGAAAAGATTTGTTGTCCATGCTGTGTGTTTCTTGGTTTCTCGATTCATGACGTTATGGGGCTGAATCCGTGGTACATTTCCATTCGAGATGCCACCTCATTCTGAGAGTGTAGGTACCTTAGGTAGGTAACAGGTGGATGTTCCACTGTTGATGCTGCTTTATAGTGGATGTTAACACTCCACTCCTGTCTTTAAACCGAGACGGGGCCGGCACAAGCAAACAGACAACAACACATTAACAGTCCTTCCCCAGACCCCCAGCTCCCCAGACAAAATGAGCGACACTCATTCTCGCCCAAACGGGAGCGTTAACCGATGCATCCACTCGGTCTAGGCCCTAGCCTTTTCACGGCTAGGTCGCAGTCCTCTGCACTGTATCCCGCCCGGCCCCCACTCACACCTTCCTTTTGTTGTTTCTTGGCTGCTTGGCCGCGACGACTCTTCCTTCCACGGCGTCGTTGTTGTCTGCCGTCGGTCAGTGATTACCTAAGGACACACCGACGGCAGGCAGTCACCTCGGTGCTTCGATGAAATTGTTGGTCTCCGGCCTATGTTGACCCTAACCCTGAACTTCAGGCCGATCCGGATCAATTTCCCCGACCAGCGAGAAGCCAAGCAATTCATGACGATTTCCATCCATGTTTCACCTTTACATGTCGGATTGTCACTGCCCAAGAACGACACCACCACGCATCGTGACTTCCTATGGTTTTGGAAGATGTGACCTAGTTGAGATTGCGATTCCCATTCCTGGGAAAGAACTCACCAGCAATGCGATACCCGACTTCACAGAGGGTTCGAGGACGTTCATCATTCCATCCATTCCCTTCCGTTCCCGTCTCCTCCCAGGACCACAGTTCCGTGGCTCAAACCCGCAATTTCCATATCCTCCTGCTTCCCGTCGTTGGCAACCGCCCTGATCCATTTGGCCATCGGCAGAGCCCGATTCTTCTGGAACACTACGCTCGACAATACCTTGTCATAGCCCACTCGTCACATCTTTCAGTCCGACTGAATACTCCTTTTCATCATGAAGCCAAGTATTCGTTGCCAGTCGGTATTTCTCATCCTCCCATACTTCCTCTCTGTTCGTGTTTTTCAACGGATGGCATCTTTCTCTTGAGTGGTAGGTTCCATCAACTCTCCCCTCTGAACACGTTCAAGCTTCACGTACAGATCAAAAAGAGGTTCACCGAAAGGAGCCAGAATTGAACAAGAATTGTCCATTTTCACACCTAGAACTACCGTGTAGGTTACACTATTCTCATCCTTCCAACAACCAATGTATTGTTTTCGGGGTTTTTCTTTTCTGCCAACTCTCTGTCCTTTTTGTTCAACCTCATTTTTCTCAACATCTTCCGGTTTCTCAGTTGCAAGTGGATTTACCAGCAAAACGCAACCACAACAGCAACAAAACCCCCGGTAACCACCGTCTTCCAGAACTGACCACCATTCACGCTGGCGGCCCTACCAGCCACGACAGGGTTGTGTGGCACGGGAACCGGCACGTTCGGCTGGTTCACCGGCGTCTGCGGGTTGTTGTTCTGGTTGTTGTTGTTGTTGCCGACCACCCCGTTCGGAGCACCATAGCCAGGAACATACTGCTGCCCCTTGCCCTTCCACTCCTCCCAATTCTTATCCTGCGGTCCGTGCCATGATCCCCACGCATCAAAGAAGCCGTCGTTCGAGTTCAGATTCGCCTCGGGGATGCCGTACTTCTCGGCCAAAGCCTTCCAGTCGGGCGCGCTGTTGGTCGGCTTGCCGTTAGCGCCAGGGGCAAAGAAGGGGAGGTTCTGCGGTCCCTGCGGCGCATTTTGGTTGAAGTTCGGGTTGGGGAACGCGAGCGGAGCAGCCACGTTGCCGTTGGGCCCGACCTGAGGGGCAGGGCGGACTTGGATCTGCCCGTCGGCGATCTGGGCTACGGGGTTGCCAGCGGGAGCGGGAGCGGGAGCGGGAGCGGGAGCACCTAAGGGGGATGTGTCAGTGGATGATTCTTGAGGAGGGTTTGAAGCGGGCTGAGGATGTATAGTGAGAGGATGGGCAAGCTCACCAGTGGGGATACCAGCTGGGGCGGGAGCCGGGGCGGGAGCGGGAGCAGGTGCAGGCGCACCTTGAGGAGCCGGAGCCGGAGCCGCAGCCGGAGCCGCAGCCGGAGCCGCAGCTGGAACGACGACAGGAGCTTGAGGAGCAGGAGCGGGGGCCGGAGCTACTACAGGAGCAGGGGCCGGAGCTACTACAGGAGCGTTGTTAGCCTGATCCGCCTTGTTCTCCTCGCCGTCCTCGTCGTCATCCTCGCCGCCATCCTCGCCCTCCTCATTGTGCTCATCAGTCTGCTCGTTGGGATTTGCCTTACCATCTTCGTTGTTGCCATCCTCCTGGCCCTCATCTTCGCCCTCGTCACCATCGTCGTCTCCGCCATCGTCCTCACCACCATCCTCATCTTGGTCATCACCGCCCTCTTGGCCATCTTGACCACCCTGGCCGCCCTGGCCGCCCTGGTTGCCATCGGCCTTCTGCTCCTCCTCATTCTTGGGAGGGTAAAAAGGAGGGTTCTGGTTTTCACCACCTTGACCGCCAACGTTGTTGTTCACTCCGTTGTTGCCGCCGTCGTTACCTCCGTTCTGGTTGCCGCCCTGGCCGCCGGCGTTCTGGTTGTTCTGGCCCTCTTGACCACCGCCCTGGCCGCCGGCGTTCTGGTTGTTCTGGCCCTCTTGACCACCGCCCTGGCCACCCTGGGCACCACCATTCTGGTTGTTGTTTCCGCCTTCGTTTCCACCTTGACCACCCTGGCCCCCGCCGTTCTGGTTGTCCTGGCCTTGTTGACCACCTTGGGCGCCGTTGTTGCCGCCGTTGTTGCCGCCGTTGTTGCCGCCGTTGTTGCCGCCGTTGTTGCTGCCTTCGTTGCCGCCTTCGTTGCCGCCTTCGTTGCCGCCCTGGCCGCCTTGACCAGGAAAACCGGCGACGTTGCCTGCCAACTTGTCAGTCCGTTTTATTCACGTCCCTTTTATTCCCGAAAAGAGGAGTTTCACTCACCATGACCGTTTCCACCAAAACGGCCATCCCTAGAGGCATCAATGCCGCCAAAGACCCGTCGCTGGCCGCCATCACCACCACCCTGGCTGCCTTGACCTCCCTGCTGGCCGTCACCACCGCCACCTTGCTGGAACCCCTGACCGGAAGCAGCATATCCCTCCCCAAAGCCACCAGCGTTTCCGCCAAAGCCACCAAAGCCCTGGTTGTTTCCCTGGTTCTGCCCATCACCACCACCCCCGCCGTCCCTACGCTGGATCTTGTCCGGAGGATAGTGAGCAAAGGGGCCGTAGCGATCACGGAGGGCCTCGACGGCGCTCCTGGTGTCCGAGGGGTCCAGTGAGTGCACGTAGTCTAGCCAGTTGTCGTAGTCTTTGGCGGCGCGATAGTCCTGCTTGTCATCAGCGTTGCCGTGGTTTTGGCGGTGCTTCTGGCCGTGCTCGTGGCCATGCTCGTGGCCGTGCTCGTGGCCGTTTCCGTGGCCGTCGTCCCCGTTGTCGTCCTCACCGTCCTCATTGTCATCATCTTGGCCATCGTCTTCATCCTCGTTGTCAGACTCCTCTTCCTCGTCATCGTTGGAGTCATCATCGTCGTGGTCAGGCTCCTCGTCTTCGTCATTGGACTTCTGAGGCTTCTGGGCCTCGCCATGGTTGTTGTGGGCGGGAGCGACGGAGGTAGCGGGCGGGGCCTTGTGGTCGACGTTGGCAGAAGGCTTGGTACCCTTCTTGTCGTCGGCCTTGTGCTCGTTGCCAGCCTTGTGCTCGTTGCCGGCCTTGTGCTCGTTGCCGGCCTTGTGCTCGTTGTCGGCCTTGTGCTCGTTGTCGGCCTTGTGCTCGTTGCCGGCCTTGTGCTCGTTGTCGGCCTTGTGCTCGTTGTCGGCCTTGTGCTCGTTGTCGGCCTTGCCGTCCTCCTTGTTGCCGTGTCCCTTCTTGCCAGAGTCGGCCTTCTTGCCGTGCTCCTTGTTGCCGTGCTCCCCGGCCTCCTTCTCAGAGCCGGCCTTCTTGTCAAAGCCGGCCTTCTCGCCAGAGTCGGCCTTGTTGCCGTGCTCCTTGTTGCCGTGCTCCTGCTTTCCAGAAGCCTTCTCCTCAGAGTCGGCCTTCTTGCCATGCTCCTTGTTGCCGTGCTCCTGCTTGCCAGAGGCCTTCTTGTCAAAGTCGGCCTTCTCGCCAGAGTCGGCCGTCTTGCCGTGCTCCTTGTTGCCGTGCTCCCCGGCCTTCTCGCCAGAGTCGGCCTTCTTGCCGTGCTCCTTGTTGCCGTGCTCCTTGTTGCCGTGCTCCTGCTTGCCAGAAGCCTTCTCCTCAGAGTCGGCCTTCTTGCCGTGCTCCTTGTTGCCGTGCTCCCCGGCCTTCTCCTCATAGTCGGCCTTCTTGCCGTGCTCCTTGTTGCCGTGCTCCTGCTTGCCAGAAGCCTTCTCCTCAGAGTCGGCCTTCTTGCCGTGCTCCTTGTTGCCGTGCTCCTGCTTGCCAGAGGCCTTCTTGTCAAAGTCGGCCTTCTCGCCAGAGTCGGCCTTGTTGCCGTGCTCCTGCTTGCCAGAAGCCTTCTCCTCAGAGTCGGCCTTCTTGCCGTGCTCCTTGTTGCCGTGCTCCCCGGCCTCCTTCTCAGAGCCGGCCTTCTTGTCAAAGCCGGCCTTCTCGCCAGAGTCGGCCTTGTTGCCGTGCTCCTGCTTGCCAGAGGCCTTCTTGTCAAAGTCGGCCTTCTCGCCAGAGTCGGCCTTGTTGCCGTGCTCCTTGTTGCCGTGCTCCCCGGCCTCCTTCTCAAAGCCGGCCTTCTCGCCAGAGTCGGCCTTGTTGCCGTGCTCCTGCTTGCCAGAAGCCTTCTCCTCAGAGTCGGCCTTCTTGCCGTGCTCCTTGTTGCCGTGCTCCCCGGCCTCCTTCTCAGAGCCGGCCTTCTTGTCAAAGCCGGCCTTCTCGCCAGAGTCGGCCTTGTTGCCGTGCTCCTGCTTGCCAGAAGCCTTCTTGTCAGAGTCGGCCTTGTTGCCATGCTCCTTGTTGCCGTGCTCCTGCTTGCCAGAAGCCTTCTTGTCAGAGTCAGCCTTCTCGCCAGAGTAGGCCTTCTTGTCGTCCTCCTTCTGGCCGAACTCCTCGCCGTAGGCCTCCTTGTCGGACTCCTTCTTGTCGCAAGACTTCTCCTGCTCCTTGGAGGACTTGTGGTCGTCAGAAGAGAACTTCTCACCCTCATCCTTCTTGCCAGAGTCGGCCTTCTTGCCGTGCTCCTTGTTGCCGTGCTCCTTGTTGCCGTGCTCCTGCTTGCCAGAAGCCTTCTTGTCAAAGTCGGCCTTCTCGCCAGAGTCGGCCTTCTTGCCGTCCTCCTTGTTGTCAGAGTTCTTGCCGTAAGCCTTCTTGCCGTCCTCCTTGTTGTCAGAGTTCTTGCCGTAAGCCTTCTTGCCGTCCTCCTTGTTGTCAGAGTCCTTGCCGTAAGCCTTCTTGTCGCCAGACTTCTCGTCCTCCTTGGAGGACTTGTGGCCGCCAAAAGAGGGCTTCTCACCCTCCTTCTTGGGCCACTGCTCGTGGCCGAACTTGGGGGCCTGGTCGTTAGGCTTCTTCTCGTCCCTGGGTTCCTTCTTATCCTCGGACTTCTTGTCGCCCTTGGACTCCTCCTTGGCGGCCTTCTCGTCCTTGGACTTGCCGTCCTCCTTCTTGTCCTCGGGCTTCTTGCCGTGGAAATACTGAAGCTCGGCTCTCAAACGCTCAAGCCTAGCTTCTTCCTGCTCTAACATCCACTCCCACACATCCTTCTTCTTGGAGTCCTTCTTGTCAGAGCCCTTCTTGTCAGAGTCCTTCTTGTCAGAGCCCTTCTTGTCAGAGTCCTTCTTGTCAGAGTCCTTCTTGTCAGAGTCCTTCTTGTCGGAGTCCTTCTTGTCAGAGTCCTTCTTGTCAGAGTCCTTCTTGTCAGAGTCCTTCTTGTCGGAGTCCTTCTTGTCAGAGTCCTTCTTGTCAGAGTCCTTCTTGTCAGAGTCCTTCTTGTCGGAGTCCTTCTTGTCGGAGTCCTTCTTGTCAGAGTCCTTCTTGTCAGAGTCCTTCTTGTCGGAGTCCTTCTTGTCAGAGTCCTTCTTGCCATCATCTACAGCAATCCCCAAGTATGCCAGGGCTTCCTTCCCGGCCGAAACCACGACCTCCTTGGATCCAAATTTCTCCAAGAGCTTGTCAAGGAACTTTCTCGGCGCACCACCACCGAAGACATCGCCGAGGTAGTCCAAGAATTCGTCATCGCTGCTCTTGTGAGGATGATAGTTGATGTGGACGGTGAACTTGGCATCCTCAGCCTCCTCCTTGTTGGTCGCGGTAGGCTTGACCTCGTTGGAGTTGGACTCCTTCTTGTCGGTGGCAGAAGCAGAAGAGCCGCCGGTGGCATTGACAGGAGTGGCGACGGGGGTAGACGACGCAGTCTTGTCAGACTTGGCAGTGGAAGGCTCAATGAGTCCAGGCTGCTGATGGCCACCAAAGTGCTTAGGAGGAGCAGAGTGAGCAGAGTGAGCAGCAGGAGCAGCTGAAGCTGAAGAAGCCTTAGCACCCTTCTCCCCCTTGCCCTCCTCCTTGCCGTGATCCTTGCCGTGATCCTTGCCGTGATCCTTGCCGTAGTCCTTGCCGTAGTCCTTGCCGTAGTCCTCCTTGGAAGAGGAAGAGGAAGAGGACGGCTTCTCCCGATGGAAACGGTTGCTAGGCTTGCCAGGAGAGTTCTTCACAACGGCATTGGCATCGGTATCATTGCCGCCGTCATCGTTGTTGTTGTTGAATTGTTGGGGAATAGGGAAGACCTCATCGGGAGAGAGGATGACAAGCGGGTCGAGAGCCGCGGTGGGGAGAGAGCTGCTACCAGCAATACGGGTGACGAGGTTGTTGTTGCTGCTGTTGCTGTCGTCGTGGTTGCGGTTGTTGTTGGTCGGGGCAGCTTGGGAGAGCTGGGAGACAGCCGTGACTGCTCCGATAATGAAGGTGGTTGAGTACTTCATGGCTCTGTGGTGGTGGATTAGGTATTAGCAAGAGCTCGAGAAGGGGAAGACAAAGGAGAACGTACTTTGACCTAGTGTGCGTGCAAGCTAGGTAGTAGCTGCACTGTTTAACTTGGCACACACAAGACAAGGGATCCTTTGCTCTTTTTTCCTACAAGAGTGAGCGAGAGAGAGTGAGCGAGAGAGAGTGAGCGAGAGAGAGTGAGAGAGTGTGAGAGAGTGAGTGTGAGAGAGTGAGTGAGTGTGAGAAGGGTAAGAAGGGTAAGGAAAGAGATTTCTATCTGAGGAGGGGAAGGAGGAATGGGAAGGGTCTTATATCTATCGCTAGAGGTATCTCTACGTGCACGGCCTTTTGGGACTTGGGAGAGGGAAGTTGGGAGTTGGTTCAAGAACAAATCACCTGTTTCTTCTTGACTGATGCCTCATGCTTTATGTCGGACGGGCATGTGGCTGGGGAAACCGGTAAGTTGGATCATTGATCGGGCGATGGTGAGGTGAGTGGCATAGGTAAGTTTGGGCAAGTCTCTCTCTCTTCACCTCGCGTCGCCTGCCTCGCTTGCGTTCTGTGAACCATCTATCACCTTGAGGCTTACGAGTTCCTGCGGTAGGATCCAGGCTGTTTGGGTGGCTTGGCTGCGTGAGTATGCGTGGTTCTATGAACTGTAAGCTGGAATCGAGCATCGAACAGTCGAGAAGGGGGCGAGTGTCCTCTCGCGACCTGGGCTTGTTGCATAGGTATGTTATATGCTTATGCGTTGACGAGAAAGCGAACAGGTTTCCCTGCGCCAGGAATCAAGCGTAGGTAAAGACTTGCATGTTGACGAGGGCTGAGTGTCCTCGTGGAAGACAGCGATGACTCCTCCTCCACCTCCTCGAAGCTTACTGACCTGGAGTGTTTCCGGCTGGCTTGAAGTCTTGCTTCTGTCAACAGCTGTCAGCACAGGTTTTAGTTACGACGAGGAGACCGAGGAAGGTCAGCGTCTTCCGTAACTGCGGACTGAGTGTCCTTGCAGCGTCCCAAGTGGCTGGCTTCTCTGAGCAACAAACAGTACATACCTACATGATGATGTTTCGAGCAATGAATCCACTGGCACGGGATGGAAGCATCCACAAAGCCTTGTGACCGCCGTCGTTTTCCCGATGAAGAACTCCTGCTGAGGTAGAGGGCAGGTGAGGTGAGAGGTGAGGTGTCGTCGAGCTGTGAGTAACATCCCGCAAAAAGAAAAAAAAAAGAAGGGGGGGGGGCAACGAACAAAAAGGACGTGGCCTCACACATCTTGCAGCTATCGACTTAGGAAGGCCAAGCTCCTGCCAAATCATGCATATACATGAAGGAAATCATCTTCAGGGGAAATAATTGTTCCAAGAGTAGACATCAAGGTGTTTATTACAATGCCTCGGGCCTGGGTAGTCGATGCACCAGAGCTGTCAACAGGACCTGCATCGAAGCCTGCTTTGGTATATTTACATGTACAAGCATGTTACTGCATGTACATCACAGCAACCCAGGTGACTGGAACGTCAGGAGGTTCTTCCCCAAGAGAAGACGTCGTCAGCTCAAGTCCAGACAGATATCACGAGCTCAAGTTCCGAACACTACCTACTAAAGAGACTCCTCCATCGCCACATCACGTCTTACCCCCGCCGTAAGGCTTAAACTGTTCATGTGTTCATGTATCCAAGTGTCCAAGTGAGTGTGCATACTACTTTGCATCAAGCACAAGACACGAGGCACGAGACACTACTGTCTAAGCGTCAGAGAGCATGCGCCTCATGTTGGCCTTGTCCTCGGTCTCGTATCTTCTAGGTATCGGTACGTTGACGGACTTCCCACACCAGTTACAGTATAATACAGGGAAGACCTCGAAACGGCCATGCTTGCTGCGGGTGGTCATTTTCATCGTCACTCACGGTTGGGAGCGGTTTAAGAGGTGCGAGTACAAGATCCCATTTTGCCCCATCGATCAACCCCAACCCACAGCCACTTACTTACTCACAAGCCAGGAGTCGCTAGGAGTCGCCAGTCGAAGTGTCGGATGTGAGCAAGCAAGCGAGATATTTGCTCGGTTTTAACAAGGCGAACTTTTCCGAGAAAAGACAAAAACTTGGCTTTGCCAAATCAGGTCAACCTGAGTTTGGAAGTTACCCGTTGCCCGGTGGCAGCAGAGTCGGGGAAACTAGTAACAGGATGACTTGACTAAACTCACCAACGGGTACGGTAATAACTTTTAAACAGATAAATCCTTACTGTTGGACAAGTCTAGATAGGTAGTAAATAAAAACATAACGGTTCAGATCCACCGATCTAGAGACAACATTGTTAACTCTGACCGGGTTCTCTGTTATAACTGAAGGAAGCAGACAAAGACGTCGTAAGCGAACAACCGAAGAGACAGCAATAACACTGACGAAGTAGGTGAAGAATAATCATCATATCATAAATTAAAATGCCAAGATCTTCTGCTCATGAGAACAACCCTGATCGTCTTCTCTTTCCTTCCACGCAGGCGCTTTGATTTGGGCTTGTGTATTTATTGATGCCGGCTTGAGGTGTGAGCTGGATTCTGAATCCGTCTTCGGTTTTCTTTTATCTTTTACGAACCCCCTTCGGGCAAGTACAACTTCTAACTCAACTTAACGTATATAAGCACTTCAAGTCACAAACAGAGAAAAGTAGCAAGCAACACGCAGAGAAAGGACAGTGTAAAATCGTGACGCTGATGATCCTATACATTTAACCCTAGACTTTAAAAAAAACAACCAAAAACCGGAAGTAGCACAAACATTCCACATGTTGTCTTTTTTTCCCTCTCCTTCCTCGACCAGGCAGTCCTTGACCATGCTCGAACCTTTCTTTCTCCGACGGTCGGAACCAACTTCCTCTTTCTCTACCCTATCCTACCCTAACGTACCCTACCCTAGCCTGACCTTGCCTAACCTGACCTGACCCATGTGTGTTGTGCGTTGTGTTATATCTCCTAAATCCCGACCCGATCTTCTCCGTCTCCTTCCTGTCCCGCCCGGAGAGTGGTTCTCAACATGTAATGCCTTGAAGCCTGATTGCTGGCGTACTTCCGTGCTTCCTCTCTGCTGTAGCCCGCATGTGCCGCTGCCTGGACTGGGTCCTCCTCCTCCTCTATGTCCCCAAGAGATTATCAAGCCTCAATCCTCCGACGTCCGCATCGACCAACCCACAGGTGTTCTTTTGCCAAATGGGGGCCCTAGCATTGTGTTCCAGGAGGCCAGACATCATGTTTTTGACTCCCTTCCGGCACGGTCTCCCCATCTTCCTTATCTTTGTCTTGCTCATCGGGGGGATTCTATTCCTCTGGGACTCCAGAGAAGAGACCAACACGCATACGATGGCTCTGTAATAGGGATAAGTAATTAGTAATGTGTTCTAGCCAAACAGGCAAAGCCGGTAGAAGAGGCCAACAACTCACATAAGGCAACTTGGGAATGATGACCGCCATGACAGCCAAGAAGTTGATGATGAAGTACGTCAGGTCGTAGTGGGTGTAATGCGTGCTGAGCAGGAACAAGACAATGGGCACGCTGAGCAAGAACTTCTTGGCAGGCGTGTACTGGGCTCCGTCGTCAATCTGCTCCCACATGTTCAGGTTGTCGTAGGCGCCGCCGTTGAACTCAAAGGGGATGCCCCGGACGTGGTGGAACATGATGTACGAGCCGATCATGTACGTGATGTTGGTCAGCGTCCATGACGTTTCTTGTGAGACACCGGGGACAATGTCGTATATGATCTTCAGGGCGAGGATCAGGACAAAGTGGATTGTCCAGGCGCCTGTTTTATAGTAAAGGTTAGCATAAGCTTTTGACATAAGATCATGGGAGGCTAGGAGCTTTGAGGGCTTGTTTGGTGGCACCCCGCGGCTGATTGACAGGGCAGGGATCACGACAAGCTTCTTGGAGGGGAGACGGGAGAGGATCATTACCCTTTGCGTTCACCCAGTTGGCATTCAGATTGGGGAGGGCAGCCTGATCGCTCAGCTGCTCAACGGGCTCAAGAGGCTCGTGGTAGACCTGGAGAATGCTACTAGATCTCCTCCTGCGGCCACCCTTATCTGCCATTGTGTTCTGATATGTCAAGGAGTCCCGACGCGGTGCTAGGTTGGTGGCGGGTACGTCGTAAGAGACG
Source organism: Sordaria macrospora (assembly GCF_033870435.1). Classification (NCBI taxonomy): domain Eukaryota; kingdom Fungi; phylum Ascomycota; class Sordariomycetes; order Sordariales; family Sordariaceae; genus Sordaria; species Sordaria macrospora. The sequence continues at coordinate 3,192,921 of NC_089372.1, read as the reverse complement.
GTGCGTGGGAGGACGATTGGAGAAGCCAACTTTGCGGTATTGAGACCGACGGAGAGGGTCGTCGGTGTGTTTATAGAAAGTTTCGGAGGGTGTGTGTGTTTGCGCAGAGAGGCGAAGATCACCGACTTGCTTGGTCTGTCGTGGTCGTCGCTGGTCCGTCTTCGTTCGGAGAAGGTATGGGTAAAGTACGGAGACCGAATCTCTTGGGGATTCAGAAGCGCAAATTGACTTTGGATCAAGGGCCGGTCGATGTTAATACTCGTCTTTGGGTTGGTGAGGCGAGGATGGTGCAACTTGTCGGTCGAGGTGGGATGATGTCACTTGGCTTTTTGGCTTTTGGCTTTTTGGATTTTGGAGAAAGGAAACCAGCCAGTCAACCAAAATAGAAAAGGTGGAAAAGGGGGGGGGGGGGGACAAAGTTGGAATATTCGCTAATCTGGTATTGGCGGCGTAATCGATGCTGGCGCCGTCTGGTAGATTTCGGTTGTCGAGATGAACGAATGCTGTCGGTATGAATCTAGAATGTCGGGGTGAAGCAAGGCCGGTCTTGAAGAGGTTGACACTGGACTTGGAGAGAGGGGACGTGCTAAGCTTAAGGTAGGCCCTGTACGCTAAAAGGGCCAAGTCTAGGGGTGCTGGTTGTATTCAAGTTCCGCGTTTGTCCCAATGGCCGATGTTGTTAACTTTGGAGAAAGGAATCCACAGACGGGCGAATCAGCAACCGGGATTGGCACTCGGGAGTGGGGAAGTCCTCTCTTGTCTACATGTACCTGTCCGGCCTGAAGTGGTGCTCTGGAGTCTGGACTCTCTTTTTTCTCTCTTCAAGCACTCAGCTTCAATGAATTACCGGCTAGACTCTGGTAACGAAATGCTTATAGTTTGGAGATCACCCGACAGGTCTGCTTGGCAAGGATAGTCAGTGAAATACGAATCATCAACATGAGGAAATCAATGGCAAGGAATAGTCAAGGAAGAGGCCACGCATCCCCAAAAGAGAGACCCCCAGGTACCTCTCCAGACTCCAACGCCGTCCCGCATCCCGCGGACACCCTTATTCCCACTCGACAGATGAAAGGGGTCTCTCCCCACGTGAGGCTTGAGGCTGCGGCGGCAGGCGAGCAACTGGCAATTCGCTGCAACCGGGCTCCCAGCTCACAGCAGGCATTGGTGGAGGCTGAGCATTTGAATTGTGGATCTCGTATCATTGGTATCATATTCTCCAAAATTACCAGACGGGGCTCTAGACCGCCCCGGCCACAAGGGGTCCCCCGGTGCTCTCTGTTACCTCTAGCGTCACACACTGCGAACAAGACAGCGCGGTACATACCAGATCGTGTAAGGTTGCGAAATTGTGAAATTTCGGCTTGCACTGCACACAGTCAGATCTCGTAGTAAACCTTCTTCAAAGTCTAACAGGTCAAGTCCAAAACAACGCAGCCCCTTCACTCTTAACCCTGACGCCATTGTTACTCGGCCCAACGCCTAAGGTCTGTCGCACTCCAATCCCAATCCTTGCTCGACGCGAACTGCAAAACGTCAAATTCACCTTTCGAGATTCGTTTCGCGCCATCAACCCTCCTATTTATCTCGGCCCTGCAGAGCCGCCATCTCGCTGTCAGCACCCCGGCATCATCAAGCGCATTCCGGACGACTGTCCCGGAACGGACCCTGTGTCTGACCGGCTCAATTTACGCGGTGGTGGTACCGGTCAGTCGGTGCTGCTATTCATTCAGTCCTTCATATCGACCTCAGCTCATCAATTTTAAGCACTCAGCTTTTGAGGAACAAGGTGAGCCACCTATGATTGATTTGAGGCGTCTTGTCTCAGACCCTTTGCGCGATCCAGCAATCCCGTCACCATCGCGCACAGGACGTACTCACCATTGAGAGTCCTCTCCCTACCATCCGAACTCTTTTATGGGTTTGTTCTTCATTTTATTCCTGAATATCGGAATCTACATGCAGCTTTCAGCTTCAATGCTTTTGTTCGGCTCACTTCCATCACTGGAAACCAAGCTAACTACCATGGAAAGCAGGGTCGAATCTGGCCATTCTTGGTCTAGGTCTAGGAATTTGCTTTTGTGGCGTTTTGCCCCACTAAAATTTCGACACTGGCATTTGCAGCCACACTTCACTTTAACTTCATCAGACACTCACTCTGTCTCTAGTTTCACTTATTACATATCGATACCCCCAACCCACAATGAGCGCTCCAGGTTCACCGCCCAGCCGCAAAAGGCCGGCCGACGATGAATCGGATGCATCGGGAGCCAAAAAGGCCCGGGTGGAAAATGCCGAGGCTGCCTCCAACACGCCGGCTGATGATTTCGAGGAGGGCGAGATAGGAGAGTCGCCTTCCGGGTCTGAAGCAGCGTCGCCCAAGGACAACGAGGCTGGAGCCGAAACCACGCCAGCGCAAGGTGGTTGGAACCGCGGCGTTAGTAGCGGCCTGCGGACATCCTTCATATCGCTGAGCACATCACAAAGCCTACGCAAAAAGTCGCAAAAGAAGGAACCCTCGCCAGAGACCGCACCAGAGAGACACACGGCGGCACCTAGCACAAAGACTAAAAACCAAACGCGTCCAAAGAGCTCATCGCCGACAGACCAAAATATCGTGGATGGCTGGCTCGCCCTTCCTCCTCATGAGCCCTTCGCGAACTTCAAGGCCCGACCAAGGTACCCAGAGTCGTGGCAGGAACGCTTTATGAAATTCTGTGGGGCCCTTATCAGGCACAACATCCGATGGCCCCAGACCACGATGGACGAGGCTCAGGCCAAAAAGATGAACAACCCCGATCTCTTGTACAAGGCTTGGGGGCGGTGGCTGCAGGACCACGCGGATCAAAAATTCTGCAGTTACGATCAGGTGGCTGGTGGAATCAAGCAGGCGAAATTGACAAGGCAGAGTAGTGAACGACTCGGAATGGTCATCTCTGAAGCACTCAATGGAGAAGGTCAAGAGCCAGAGGAGCCAAAGACAGAGGCTCAGGAGCTGAAGAAGAAGGGAAAGTTTGCTCAGGCAAGCTGGACCCAATTCACCCTCCAAGGCACCAGATTCGAGAATCTGACAATTCCACCGTTGGACTCCAAGTCGGATCTGGACAATCTGAAGAAGAACAATCGCCTTTGGAGGACCAAATTCCTTCAATGGTCTCAGGAGTTCATCAACCTGAATCCAGACCTTCTGACTTCCGATACACCGGAGCTCCTGGGCGTTATCTGGACGACCTGGTGTAATTGGTTCAGACAAATTGTGGGCAAGAACAAAATTCCCGTCGGAAAGGACGTTGCTAGGAATTTCTTCCTTGACCACAACGAGGACGTTGAAGCCGTTTACCATGCTATTACGGCAGCCAGCCCAAAGCCTGCTCAAGATGAGACAGTGGAACCTCCAAAATATGAAGAGAGAGAAGAAGCTGCCGATGAGCAGAGCGAGCGCACACAAGCGGTGGCCGCCAGAAACGAGGAGCAACAACAACTATCACAACCCGCAACACCCAGAAACGAAGACCTCGACCTGCACATCCGCCACAAATACTTCTGCGGTCTCGAGCACAACCAGCTCTTCTGTGTCGAATGCGCCTCCTACTCGCACGGCTCCTCCCAATGCCCCCTCCTCACCTGCCGGTGGTGCCGCGCCGTCGCCGAGCACCCCTACTACGCCTGTCCCACCCGCCGCCGCTGCACCGAGTGTAGGCAACTCGGTCACGACGCCGAGTCTTGCACCGAGAGGCTTGCCCTCCCGCGCGACCAGATGGATTGCGCCATCTGCGGCTCTACCGATCACCTGGAAGAGACCTGCGTTGAGCTCTGGCGTACCTACAAGCCCGATCCGCTCACTTCATCCAAAGTCAAGGCTCTGCCTGTCTATTGCTACTGCTGCGGCAACGCAGGTCACTATGGAGCCGACTGCGGCATGAACATGGCGCGCCCGTCTACTATTACCGCGTGGGAGACGTGGAGCAAGAGCAACGTGGAGCAGCTCTACATCGACCCGGAATCAGCCAAGATCCCCATCGCACTGCAGCCGATGCCCAAGGGCTCTGTGTTGGCGCCTTATAAAGAAGAGGATCCGTATGCGGACTGGGATGCGGACAGCAACGGTCGTCCAGACTTTGGACACAGCATTGCCCCGCAGAGACATGTCTTCTTTGAGGACGACGAGGACGAAGAAGATGAGGGGTTTATTAGGCCTCCCGTCACTCAGAATCAGGGACCTGGGTCCGCTCAACACGGGAAGATCAACTTTGGTGGTAACCGTGGTGGACGCGGCAAGAACGGTGGCGGTACTGGTGGACAGAGACACAACCCGCCGCTTCCGCCTGGTCCCCCTCCGCAAAGACTGAGGGAGTTCCAGAGCTATAACCATGGCAGGGGAGGCGATACCTTTACAAATGGCCCTGGCGGCGGCGGACGTGGTGGTGGGCGTGGTGGTGCTGGTGGAGGTGGTCGTGGTGGCCGCGGTGGATTTGGCGGCGGCCGGAGGGGCAGAGGTGGGAAGAACCAGTGGTCAAGGGGACATCACTGAGCAAGCACCGACGTGGGCTCTCTTGGATGCGATGATCTTGTCTCACCTTATGGATATCTTCGCCACGGCAGCGACCGGGTTGACATTGCTCTTCAGTCGGCGCCGACAAGAACGGCGTTATTGCTTGGATGCGGTGGCCTTGGTATAGGCTACCAGCGAAGTTGAGTGGTTTGGAGGTGGCTTTGTCAAGCCATCCCTCCCTCAACGCAACAGAGCTGCTGTACATTGTTGCTCAAAATCATCAGTCTACGATTTGGTCATCGGTTGCCTGAGATACTATTACAAGCGCATGGGTGCATATCAAGTTACAATAGAGCTGAATTACGGTTCATCGTGGGAACGGAATACAAAAAAGCGATTGATCCCATCGAGCTCATTTCCCATACCCACCCCATTTGTGAGTTTAAATACAGACATAAGATTCTCCTGGCTTCTTTATTACGGCTGTTTCTTGGCCCTAGAGAGAAGTCTGGTGAGGAGAAAACCTAGATGCACTCCAAGAAAAACCTATACCCACTCTTAGTTCCGAGAGGAAAAAGAGATATCTATTTCTTCACAAGGTAAATGCATTTTTCGGGATGCATGTGAGGTCTAGGGTCGAGAAAAGTCTTCTGTTGGCCTCGATTTAGAGTGGATGTAGGTTTTTCGTGGAGTGTTTCTAGGCTTTCTCTTGGTGAAAGTGTGAGTGAGCCTTTGCCCCCCGAATGAGGCAATAAACCCAAAAGTTTCTTCACAATCTGAGAAAGTTGATAATCTGTGCAACCCGACTGGTCCTCACTCCCCCGGTCATCAGTCTGTCAATCGTGTGGAACGGCAAGAGCAACTGATGAATGACGAGCACCTTCCCCTAATTTCGTGAACCACGGACGAATGTGCACCATGATGCACTCTTTCCTTGAGGTAGCTCTTTCCTTCCAAATGAAACGTCCCTACTGTAGAGGTAGGTAGTACTTGGGTCCTTCCTGTTTATACAATCCTCATTTTCGGACAGGCAGTGAATCTTCTTATCATTCAGATAGGAGGTAGCGCTTGCTTCCATTTGTGACGGGGGTTGAACGGGACGCCTTCATTTTCTTCGTCTTCAATCTTTTGGTCCTCCAATTCTTTGTGTTTAGTTTCTCCGTCTTACTACGCCATCCATCTGTACCGGTCAACCAACTTCATGTTCACTATCTCGTCTGCCCCACTTGGAGATGAGGAATCACAACACTCAGCACAACGACGTCGTCAAGCAGTCGGAACCGTTCAGCCAGCCATGAACAAATCGTCGATTCAATTACTACCCAAACGCGGTCGAGTTGCGCAGTCCGTTACCGTTCTGTTCCCCCACTCTCTCGACATGACCACGTCTTGATGGATTGTACATATAAGAGGCACCCCGCCCACCCACCTTTATCTGCCGGCGCAGCCGTCGGTGAACTTGCGTCTCGGAGTCTCCCCGTGGATCAAACCACCAAAAAGAACCAGCACACTCAGAGAGCTGTCCAGATCTTCCAAGTTTGCTAACACATTAGCTGATTAGGTGTTTGATCTTTTCTCCCCCGGGTCCATAGGGGCTGACAACTCAGCAGCCAACTGGGGAGCGCTAGAGTGCTGGAGTCTCGTCATCGAGAGATGTCCGAGGCCATCCCGATCCGAACAAATTCTTCCACATCACCAGCACTCGGTTGAATGCTTTCCATAACGGTGTTCTTGCAGAGAGTCACACAGTCACCACCGTACCCAGCGCTTAACTGCGACCCCAACCGCAGAAAGCAAGGCGAGCCACGGATTCTTTATACCAGCAGCACTGATCAGGAAAATCTGACATGTGCCTAATCGCAGACGTTTGGGCGCCAACGTGTACCTGATAACTTGTGCCCTACAACCAGGGACAACCGCGGAGCGGGGCCGCAAGAAGGGTCCAGTCCCGGACCATCCCGTTTCACCAAACACGCACGCGCGGGCCCGGAGCGGAACGAACTCTCCATTCAACCCCTGGCGCGATGTGATCCTGTCGATCCACGTCAACTGTCTGGCCCAGATGGACTGAACGGAAATGCCCCGCTGTCGTGAGCGGCGTGTGTGCGTTGACAGAGAGACGGAGACGGATGGACGGACAAGACGGGAGCACGGGTGATGGTGCCGAGGAAGTCAAATTGTAAGTGCGTGATTGGTTGGATGCGACTGTTATCGATAAGCTTCACACCACCACTCTGTTCTCCAAAGTAGCAACTGGCTGACTATTGTACAACTACCAGGTATCGAAAAGCAGACGGCAAAAAACGACGCATTATGCCCTTCTTTTGTCAGCCAAAACATCAAGACTATACTTGCTCGCTGTTCCTTCTTCATGGTTGATGCAAATTCCAAAAGTCTTCTGCTTGGATATCTCATGATCGCCCATCAATGTGTCGCAAACGTTAAGATTCCGCTAAGCATTTGTCCACTCTTGGCAACGGTGGTTACCGCATTGAATCGCCAAATCCTCCCCCATCATGTTTCGTTTCATTGTTTCAACTTTTCTCTGTCTTCCCCACCACCAACTGCCACCACACCTTTGGATCAAATCGGTTGCCCCTAGTTGCAGCACCATCCCGTTTCTTGGTGAGGTCGACTGGATGAGAAGGCCCCAGAGATCAGACAGGCTGCATTGGTGTCATGCGGGGGGCGCGACCTTATTTGAACATTTTGATCCGGTCTGACCACTCACAGTCGTCGGCGCGGCCCGGAAGAAAGACAACGACCAACCAGCAACGACACACTTCACCATCAGCCAACGACCATCGTCCAAATCAAGTCCAGGCCGGAGGTCGCGCTCGCAATGGAGTCTACGGAGTCTACGGAGCAAAAGACTGCACAGTCACAGCCGTCTCAAGTCTTTCTCGAAGCCTCTCGCATTCCGTCCCCATCCATTTTTTCCCACCCACTTGTTCCTGTCCCGACCGACATTGCATGGTGCAGCCGTCCGAAATGCCGCCCCAGAATTCTTGCAACCATCTGCAAATGCACGAGAGACGGCACTTTGATTGCAACTGAAAACAGGTCACTGACAGCCATACGATATCCAAGTCAAGACACCCGTCTACCGTCTGAATGGCCTTCCTTTGATGGTTGGCATATGCTTCCTGCTCCATGGATAGTCTCCTTGACAGGTATTCAACTTATGGCCTGCTATGTATGGTCCATTCTTTACGTCCTGGATGCAGTAAGAGGTGGTAGTCTTTGTGGCATGGCATGTCAAATGGCACATGGACATGGCTATGGCCTGTGGTCGAATGGGATAATTTGCACGGTTGATCGATTCGCGGAGTCGGAGCCAGCGACTGTTGGTGGGATGATTGAATCCATGGGAGAGTGGATGAATGGGGCAGGATCAACTACTGGGATGGGATGGGGGAAATGCGCGACCGGCCGACCGCCAAATCACGGTTGAAGAAAGATACGTGATTAACTACTAGTGTAGTTCAAAGGGGAAGACATACCGAGTGGTAGGTCCATGTATGTCGGTCGGTGATGAGGTGTCACCAGTGGGGTATATCTCCCTATTCGAGTCCTCCTCCACTCTTCTTGGGAAAACAGAAAGTCCTTCTTGTTTCTTCTCTTGGTTTTGTTTGGCTTCATATCCCTTTCTGTTGTACAAGGTCTGGAACCGAAAACGACTTTTGCCTCTTCTGACGACATCGGACTTTGGGGGAACCATCATCGTCTTTTGGATAGAGACGACTTACACCGGTGGACCACCGCCACCATCTGAGATACCCAAAGCCTCCCTTCCCTTACCCATCGTATCCTTCTTCTCACCTGTCTTTGATCAAATCATATTTTTTTCTCTTCACTCCAAGTTTTGTACAATGGGAAAGGTGTGATGCCAGACCAGTCATCTTCAAACCACCGTACCACACACCCAAAAACATCATCATATTGTCCAAGACATGCAAAAGCGAACATGGCACCTAATACCAAGTCACAAGCAGACTTCTACTGCCTGTGGAAAGACGAGACCATCCGCGAGAGACTCTTCGACCTGCTCGACAAGAGTGACCTCTGCGCCGTCCGCGCCACCAACTCAACATTTTCTGCTCTCCTCACTAAGCGGCTCTTCTTGAGAACCCATCTAACCTTCACAGCCAACACCTTCACCAAGCAGACGCGCATCTCCGCCCTCAGTCGAATCGGCCACCACATCGAGCATCTCACCTTCTCCTTCCCTCATTCGGACGCCACTTTTCTTCCACCTTTAATCCACCCGACCACAGGCCATGAAATCTCCTTCCTCTATCATCCTATCACCTCCATGACCGCCGCGCTGTTCAGGCCGAAATTCACAAGCACCGAACTGGGTCAGATTCTCACGGAGCAGTACCCGCCCTTGTTCCACGCCGCTTCCAACGTGCCTTCCTTTATCAACGCCATTCGTCACTTGCCCAACATGCGTCACCTCACCATCAAAACCCCCGGCCAGGACCCCAAGGAGCGGTATCGCAGAGACTGCGTTGACTACGCCCTAATCAGCTTGCGCATCTCTCTGGAACGGGCCCCGCTCACCAAATTTTCCAAACTGTCGCTGTCGGGCGTCCACCCAACAGCCTTCAACTACCTCCGGCACACCCCCGGCTCCGGATACGGCGTCTCCCCTTCCGCCGAGCGCCGCTGGCGACAGATTCGGAAGTTATACATCAGCGTCGAGAGCTGGGATTTCTACCACCCTACTTCGCCCGGGCTGGACCACCTGAAGATTATGGATGAGTTCATCCGTTGGTTTGCTCCACGACTAGAGAAATTCAGTTTCACGTGGGATGGACACCAGAAGGGGCCCTGTCCTATAGCATTGGGCGAAGACCCTCTTTTCGCGCCAGCTGGAGGAAAGAAACAGCGAAAGAAACTGTTCAACGAGTTGACGGACTCCATGAGCCCGCTACCGGAAAGGCCAATGAGAAGAGAGATTGACATGCCTCGTCTCAAGTATTTGTCGGTACGAAACGCGACGATGAACGCAAGTCAGGTGAACGGGCTAGTCAAGCGACACATGCGAACAGTAAAGGAGTTCCAGTTCGAGGAGGTTTTGCTCGTCGGAGAGGGAACCTGGGACGAAGCACTCAAGCCGCTGTTTGACGAGGAGGAACGGAGGGCCAAGGGCGGGAAGAAGGGGGACATTTGGTGTAGGCGATCGATTAGCGGGAGTGTCGAAAGCGGGAGCGTGATGAGGCAGGGTCAGAGGAGGCAGATGAGCGGGTTGTCGAGCACAACGGACGGCTGTGAGACATTGCTGACGGAGTCGTCGGCTGCTACGGCTATGACAAGGGAGTTGTTGAATGCTGACTTGGAGACGGTGTTGGTAAACGGAGGATGGCTAGAGGACGGGGTGGATGAATTGGAGGTGGGAGTGCAGGAGTGGGCTAGGGGTGTGACCGCTGCTGCCGCGAGCGGTCTGGCCACCAATATTGTCATTCATGACGGCGGAGGAGTCGACAAACGAGGAAGCGGTACAATCACCACGATCCACGAGGAGGGCGAGGAGGAGGTGGATGTTTCCGATCTGCAAATGGGCACCAACATGTCTGTCAGCACGAGGATCAAGAAGCAGCGGCTTCGTAAAAAGAGCTCTGGGAAGCACCGCCGCGGAGATGGCAGCATCACTGAGGAAGAGGAGGCCAGTGAGTCGCGTCGCCGGGACCGTGAGCGCCGTGAAAATGCCAGTGACGATGAGCGGAGGTACCGCAGCACCGAAAAGGAGAAGGATAAAGGACGCCACAGTCGAAGCAAGACCAAGCACTCCCGCCGTGACGAGTCGAGCGATAGGCACCGTTCTCGTTCACGCTCTCGCCATGGCAGCAAGCATCGTCATCACCGCCGAGACTACCCGGAGGATGACAAGGTCACGACTCTGCCAACTTTGCCTGAACTCAAGACCTTGTCGGAAGTTAGCGGTGTCGATGACGAGGACGTCCCTCAGCCGCCTCAACCCAAGAACGCACCCTACACGCCACCACAACTCGTTACCCAGCGACTCCCACCGTCACCTCCCCAATCTGCCAGTGGTGCGTCCAACAAAGACAAAGCATTGCCTCCACCACCACCGGGCTATTCCTCGCCCACCCCTCCTCGCTCTCCTCCCCGGATGACCGAGCAAGATCATCGCCCTTCTCCTCGTCCATCTCTGGACACTCCTCAGGCTGCCCGACTCAACATCACCGCCCCCATTCTCAACGCCAACCCTTTCCCCGCCGTCCTCTCACCGACCGTCTACGACCCATCCTCCAAAACCGGTCCCCTCCTCGGCATCAGTGGACCACAAAATGCCCGGGGCGGTGCTGTCGGCACCCTCCTATTCCGCGACTCCACTTCGTCTAATCCCGATGGGCCGTCTCTCTTTGCAGATCTCGAGGCCCACGTGGAATCCGAGCAAGACCGGGCCGCCGCCCTCAAAAAGGCCAGGGAACAGGTCCTCGAAAAGCTCAGCAAAGAATTTGCTCACGGCCCCTACGGCACGCCCTCCACCAGGGAATCCATCGATCAACCTCCTCAGCCAACGGCGCGTCCCCAGCCGCCTAAGCGCTCTAACTCGCACTCCATCAAACCACAACTTCCGAATCCGTTCCCTTTGAAGCGCGCCAACTCCCATAATCACCACCAGACCGGTACGTCGACTGGTCAGAGACGCAAACACTCCGGTCACCACGGGCACGACTCACCGGCCGTAATGGCTGCCCTCAACGCTTCTCGCGCAAGACCCGGCGCCGCCGAGTCGGCTCCCACCTCAGCTGTAACTGGTGATCGTGACCACGAGGACATGTTGGCTTTCAGCGTCCCTTACCACCACCACCACGCTGATTGCGGGATCACTTGCGCCCCGCCTACCATCCCTCCTCCCCCTCATCACAACAGCGCTACTTCCTCCTCTCTTGGCTTTGGAGCACGACTTAAGGAAGGGTTGTTCGGTATCGTCAGGGCGGGGACGCCAGGGTTCTCCAGAAATGGTACCCCCGGGATCTCTCATATGGCTGGGACCGAAACAGTGGTGCACCGTGGGCGGAGGAGTGAAGATGATGCGGGAAGAAGACACAGGGAGAGAGACTACAGGGAAAGAAGGGAGGAAAGAAGGGAAGAGAGGAGGGATGACCACAGAGACCAGCACGGCTATAAGTACGGGCATGGAAGTCTCGAGAGCAGTGCTGGCGGCCATAGCAGAGGGACTAGTGGCAACGGGAGCGCCTATGTTCCGTTGATGATCAGTTCGAGTGTTATGGGACATAGGGGAAATTGAGCGAAGATGCTGGGCCATCTTGAGAAGTGGAAGGAAAAGTATAGAAGGATCCGTACCATTGCCTGGTCGGACTCATACGTCTGAGACGTTTAAAAAGCATGAAATGGCATGGCCATTAGGATAGAACGAACGATAGATGGATGGGGACAAGAAGACCGGGGACAACGGCTGCATACAAGTACACGGATGGTTATGGGCTTGGTCAGGACGGACGGATGGACAGATGGTGATGATGATGATGATGATTTTATGACGATGTTATGAAAAATGTGATGTTTTATGATATGAAGTAACGACTTTTCTTTTTCCCCTTTCTTTGTTATTAGTTAGTTTGTATATTTATAGGTCATATAGTTTGAGCTCGATGCTAGCTGATGTAATGGAGGAGGTGATTATTCCCTGCATGATATCGTCCTGTTTAGTCGTGCCCGACTTTTGTCAGTGGTGATCACGCGCGTTGCCGGCCTCGTTTTATGTCTGGGAAAAAAAAAAAAAAAAGATATGCTGATCGCATTATCGCCCGGGAAGTGGCAGACAAGAATCGACTGCACCTTGGAGAAGCCACAAACGATCGGAGTGTCACAAAGTCGTGTAACTCGTTCTTTCCCGTCTTCTGGACGGGAGATTTTGCAGGCGGGAACTGAAGTGTCATTTTCTCCTGCCTTTTCCCTCCCAAATGACAAGGCCGTCAGGTGGTACAGACCCATCAAGGTTCTCGCATCATCAAGTCTTCACGAGGCTTCGTCATCTCATTTGATTACGGCAAGCTTTCATGCTCCTCACATCAAAACGACACTCGGTCTAAACTCACCAATAGAGGATCATCTAGCACATCCCGTTCTGATTCTCGAATCTGTCCTTCATCACACGCTAACTGAAGGTTAACGTACACAGACTTCCAACAAATGCTCATTAAATCCACATTTTGTCCTACCAAGGCCGAGCCCTTACTCTCGGTCACACGGCAAGTCGACTATCTCTGCACTTTAGCCAGCAACACGGCAATATTGAACACAACTTGCCATCATGGATTAGGCAGCCCCTTTAAGCCAGCGCACACGACCATGGAGGCGACTATGCCAAGTTGCCTCCAGCACAACATCCAATACCAGCTAAGTCTAGGCAATGGTCACGTTATTGTCATACCAACCAAGCTAACCAAGGCAACCTCGCCGGCCACATAGACCACTATGACCACCATGATTCGGATATCTCGGCCTCGTCTCCCGGATGGCTGACCGAAAGCACGTGGATTAGAAGCTGCTGACTGATTACCTATGTCACTGCGGGATGACCCGAGTACCTGCCTACGCTGCCTGGATCGTCACCGGGATCTTACCACACCACCATCCTCCTTCCGTGAACCGCGGAGGCACTGCAAACAAGACGCGTCACGTCGGCGGCGATGTTTCTTAGAAGACAAGATACAGGCCGTACCTACGCAAGTGCGCCATCACCCTCGCCGTCTTTCACGACTAATCACACTCCTTCACCACGACCCGCATAGAGATCAACTTCACGGTGATACATCTCATTCATTCTCATCGGCCGCTCAGTCTCACTCAGATCACTCCCGCGATTTCGGTGACTCACCCCGGTGTGAGCTTTCACTTTACGGCGCAGTATCGATACGGCCAAGCTGGGCAACGCGGCTTACCATTAGTAGAAACCTTCGTTCACTCACTTGGTCAGTCTCGCACCAGTTACCATCTCCTACCAGCCATGTGATGTGCCTCACGTATGTTGTTAGGTCAGTTTCTCCCTCCCCCTAGGCCCTCCTTGGCGATGACCCGGATGTGACGTCCATTCGGTAGCCTGTTCCAGACTAACCCTTTCCCACTACATCCCAGGCAGGGTACGAGTAACACAGCAGAGCCACACTCGTCTGCAACGGCTTCGGCATCTGATGACGACTGGTGTCCAGGGACGTGTTTTCGCGTACGCCAAGAAGGCTCCGGCAAATGCTCACCACAAAAGCCAGCCCTCGACAAATCCCGTGCAGTGAAGTCGGTTCCTGGACTGGTATTGGCAACCGAGTTGTTGGCAAGCAGGCACCAGCCGATATTTTCCATCCACCAAGAGTCGAGTCTTTGGACGAGAAGCAACCCAAGCGCTCCGCATTTCGGTGTTCCAACTCAGGCCGGCCAAGACACACTCGGCCTTGGGCATACCATGGAATTTCTCGCCGTATACCTATCTACCGACATTAGCATGGTCTCGATACCAGGTCCCCGTCCTCAAATTGCAGATCACTTGTTTGGGATGCCTTGGCAGTCACTTATCCGACTGGGCCAGAGAGACGGGTTCACAGCTGAGAATGAGGCTGATGCCCGCAGGACAGCGTCGTGGCCATCGTGGAAGCCACACCCGACGGTCTACATTTGGGCCATGGATTGCGAAGGGCGAACTGGGCAGCGACCTAGTAATGGAAAATCTCGGGAGATATTGGGATTGGACGACGTTGCAGCCTTGCGCCATGGGCTGTCAACCGAGTCAACCTGGCATGGCCATTGAGATGTCGCGTTCGTTAAATCTCAGGCTTCTCAGCCATGGACGATTTAGTGCGTGATACCCATGTGAGTCACTTTCCGCGGTGAGGCGTGCACCCTCAAGCGAAAACTTCACGGCTGCCTCCAAAGTCTTTGTCTGGGTTGCTACCTGGGCAGCATTCGGGTTGCGGCTCACTTCCGTGGTCTTCTTATGAAAGATTGAAAGAGATATATCTAGAAGGTTGCGCTGTCATCACATCATGGTAAGCATCATGAAAGCTACAGAAAGTACTAGGTGCACTAACATTAATTCAGCTCCGAATCACGTGGGAGGCCTCTTCGAAGCATTCAGCCCCAAACTTTACAGCTGTCCAGCAGCTGTCGGATACCACCTTCCACGTGTCGTGCGTCAGCGGGCCGGAACCGAGCCACAACACCCGAACCCCTCCAAAAATTTGAGAGCGTCCACTCGGACGTTATCGAAATTCACAACCTGAAGCAAAATCTACCTGCCTGAGGTATCAACCTCCGTCGCCTGTCCAACCAGCGCCAATATTGACATTGATACGGTATCAACAAGATAGGGGTGTAAGAGACAAGGTGCACCGCCGACTGCGGGGGGCAAGGCCGATTCGATATTCGGATACGATTATTACACAGGATCGTTAAAGTCCAGCCATCGGCTGTTGAGATTTTGCACTCTCACAAATATCTCAAAAGTTTCGACATCTGCGATCAAGCAATCTCACCACTCACAAAACGTCCCTTGACGGCTGACTTACAAGGAAGGAGCCGATACCGTCTGGGCGCAGGCAACCGCATAACTTCTCCCCAACGCCGTGTTCAAGTTCACCGTCGCGCACGGTGAAACTTTCAGAGTCAACGAACATGAGTATCGTTTATGGCGAAGAACGGGAGTTATTCCAGGATGAGAATTACCCGGACATTGACGACCACATCACCCACGATTCTCATGAACACCAACACCACTCTCATTCAGAAACCACCCATGATACCCAGCAACAAGAATTGGAACAGCACTCCCTTCATGACCACCCTCACCCACAAGCTCATGACACCCACCAGCAACCCCACGAATCTCACGAACCACACCACTCTCACGATTCCAACAACCAGCATCAAGATCTCACTGAGCAACACCATGGCTCACCCGACACCGATCGCTTCACAAACGCGAATGATGTCGTTGTGAGCGACCTCTCAAGCGACTTGGTGGAAGTTGCCCGAGCCACATGCAACGCGCATGCAGCAGCAGCAGCAGCAGGGGCCGCATTCGGTGCCGCCGTTCAGAGTACGGATCCGCGACTCAACGACTACCTCACTGCTGCTTCAGCCCCGGAACCCGAATCTCAGCAGCAGCCGGCACCAGTATCGGTATCGGTAGACGTGTCGGTCTCGAGCTCACTGTCCGTTCAAGCTTCCCTGCCTATTCAGCTGGCACAACAATCACCACTGGAACAGCAGCAGCAGCAGGCTCTTGTACATCCTCAGTTGCCACCACATCTACATCAGCATACACAAGTAACACAACCTTTGACATCAGCAGCGGCTGCGCCATCGCCGCCTTCACAACAACATCCTCAGGAGCAGCAGTCGCCAACTACACCAGTAGCACCATCATCAGGGAGAATTAAGCCTATCCCCAAACCAGTTCGTCAAGCTACGAAGAATGCCGAGGGGAAGTTCGTTTGTCTGTGGCCGGGTTGTGTGGAGGATATCAAGGAATTCGGTCGCAAATGCGAGTGGAAGTAAGTTTTCCCTTCCCTCCTTCCCCTTTCCCTTTATCAAGAAAATTACCAACCATCCATTTCTTCTCAAACAAACAGTAAACACATGGACAAGCACGACCGCCCTTACAAATGCGGCGCCGTAGGTTGCGAGAAGCTACCAGGCTTCACCTACTCCGGCGGCCTTCTGCGTCACGAGCGCGAAGTACACGGCAAGCACGGCGGGCCCAAAAACCCGTTGCATTGTCCGCATGAAAGCTGCAAGCGCGCCACTGGCAAGGGGTTCTCTCGGCTCGAAAACCTCAATGAGCATCTCCGAAGAGTCCATACCCATAATGCTGATGGCACAACACCAACAACAACAAACGGCGGGATAGGGATGGGCATGGGCCTGGGTATGGGTATGGCGATGGGTATGGGGTTATCAAATGGTTGCACCAACATGCACGACATCGAATCCGACGAGGCAACCAGTGATGACACGCTCGGCGGACATGCCCAACATCAACACCAACACCACCACCAGCACCAAACCCCATCAGCAGGTCCCGGTCCATCACATTCCCACCACCAACTTCTAACATCCCTAAAACGAAAACGACGTCGCGATGACCTAGATGGTTGTAGCGGTGAGACGTCCGAACTGCGAGAAGAAATCAAGCGTCTACGACAAGAAAACGAGGAACTAAGAGAACAAGTCCAAAAAAACACGCAACAGACGACGTTACTGGTGCAGAAACTGCAGGCGCTTACGGAGGCTATGGCGCTGCCTGTATCGGTGTCGCCAGTGCCGACGCCGAGGACGAACAATAATAATATGGCGCCGACGGTGCAGATGACGGCCGCGGCGCCGGTGGCGGCGTCGGTGGCGGGTGCGGGTGCGTCTTCGTCGCCAGCGTATTAGGGAAGATGAGGTGATGAGGCGATGAGGCGGATGTCCTCCAAGAATGTGGGGGAGATTCCGGAGGGGATGCTAGTCCGAAAGACGGATCTTCAAGAGGCCGAGATGATGCCTAAAGACCGCCTCCGGA
Organism: Sordaria macrospora; assembly: GCF_033870435.1. Taxonomy (NCBI): domain Eukaryota; kingdom Fungi; phylum Ascomycota; class Sordariomycetes; order Sordariales; family Sordariaceae; genus Sordaria; species Sordaria macrospora. Next base: position 3,175,876 of record NC_089372.1, on the reverse strand, counting down.
TTCTTCTTCTGCAGGCCATCGGCGTGGAGGAGTCACTCAGCTCCTCTTTCGGTTCCTGACAGCTCAAGCTATCGCGCCCGCAGTTAAAGCAACCCCCTTTACCCCTTTCATTCTTTTCCTTGTTTTCTTCTTCTTTTTCCCCCCTGTTTACTTGTATCTTGCTTGTCTTTGCATTTCAGGTGTTGAAGGTGTATATTAGAAGCATCCACTCGTCTATGGCTTTGGCGTGGTTTCTTTTTTTGTTTTCCCAACAGTCATGGTAGAGCTAGCTTTTCTTTCCCCGTTCTATTTCCCTCCGTTTCGCTACAGGTACTACACTGGAGGTTCATTTTGCGTTTTACCTGCAAGCATGATCACATTACGCATGATACCCAGGAAAGAGAGTCCGTTGTTGTTATTATTGTACGATTTGGTTTGTATGGAGAACCGAGGAAGGAGGAAGGAGAGAGAGAGAGAGAGAGGTGCCTCCGTCGCTTTACTTGAGATAATGATGGGATTAGAAGGAAGAGACACCACAGTGGTCAAAGAAGGGCCCTCGTGAAGATTGTACAATTGTGTTAGTATAGTGTTGATACTTGGGGAGAATAATTGCATACATACTGTATTTGACACCAGTGCTCGTGAAAACCAAAAACAGCTACACCTCGTTGACTTTTGTCTTTCACCCTTGTCGACTGCACACACACATACACACACACACACACATGGATATTATCTTCCACCTGAGTTTTGATATTTTAGCAGAGGCTGCAGAGTGATGAGTCCATAGGTACCTGTGGCTTATGGACACTCATGCGCTTGCCTGCCTGCATTAGCAGCCATGGTCCCAACAGACCGTAAACCTGAGCTATCGATTTTTTTAAAAGATTTATTAAGTCTCTTAATCGTCAGATTGATTTATGAACACAGTCAATCAAGTAGGAGCAAAGAGACATGTTTTCATCGTGACCCCAGAATTCATAAACGCAGCGAGACCGGAACACCCATGGAAAAGAGGGTTAGGGTCTACACCCTGTCCCACCCTCGTGCACAGGCTGTCCCCAGTTCAATCCCAAATTGATCCGTGGTTCATACATAAGCACCAAATCCGTCCCTTTCTCAACGGTTACAGCCCGGGACGCACACTACGGTTTATACCTCCTTTACCTTTTCTTTGCGCGCACCTTAAGTGGATTTAAATCTCTGCTAGGTGTCATACTTTGCAAAAGGTAAAATAGTATAAGCCGCGAGTACGCCTCCGGACTGTGACTTACGATTTTCTATTTACTATTCTTCCTTTTTGCGTACTTAGGTAATGAGGAAAGAGCGCAGTGAGCTGGTGGGCATGAAATGAGGCCTACCGTTTTGATGGCACGTTGGCGGAGGTGGTTGCATGTGCGCAGCTTGTGCGACATCATGTGAAGTATGACGAATCAGAGACGAGAGAACAGAAGGAGGGTAGCCAGATGAGGAATAGCGGAGGAGTCTAAGGCGTACGTTCGAGTCTTGTTCTTGTCGTTGAGCTTGTCTCTTTTTTGTCGCAGAATCCATCCCGAAATCGACAACCACCATCCATTCTACATTCTTCCCGATGTTTTCACCTACGCATAATTCAGTCTCTCCTTAGTCCACCCCGGCTGCAAATACTTCCCATCAAATCTGCTCTCAAAAGACGATTCTACTGCGTACCGCGTCACCAGCTCAACATCCACGTTTGCGCCCCTTGCCGTCTGCGCCCAAACCGCAAGACCAATAACATTATCACTTCCATGATTAAGTACACCCGCCGGCACGGGAAACACGTTTTCGGAAGCAATAGAAGGGTAATATCGTCCGAACTGATATCCATTGACATACAAGAACGCGCGATAGTTCAAGTTGGAAGTGTCCACGGGCGTGAACTTGAATGCGAAGGAGGCGTCTAGCCCTTTGGGTACACTAAGAGGAAGGGAAGTGCGGTAGAAGCGAACTGTTGGGCCGGCGAAGCCTTGCGCTGGGGAGGCTGATGTGTCGGACCAGTTGGAGTCGTCGAAGCCCGGGAGGTGCCAGCCGAGACGCTCGGCGGTGAGACCGCCTTCATTGTAGTGGCTGCGTAGAGGATCGAGGGTACTGCGATTCGCATCAGAGCCGCCTGCTGTTCCAGCCAACTTCCAGAGGTTAAACTTGGGGGTAGCACCGGAGTTGGAGGTGAGGAGAGTGGCGTTGAGGATGCCGCGCGGGTTGAGGGCTGCGGAGAGTTGGTCGTGGCCTGTGTCATCGTGCATCACAAAGAGGACGTTGGTTTGGTTGGTGAAGATTGTTGCGTTGGTGAACGTGAGGGTTGCATTGCTGGCGGCCACTGTTGGGTCCCCTGTGTAAGAGCCCAGGAATTTGCCGTTGAGGAAGGCAGACCAGCTATGGGCAGTTCCTCCTTGGATGTTGAGGTAGACGCCCGTAGCTCCGGACTCGCTGGAGAACTGACCACGCCAAAGCTTGATGCCTGTGTGGAAGCCGTACTCGTCCGAGAAGAGGTAAGGCACGGTACCCTTGGTGGCACTGGGTGTTGTGGTGTGGTTGGCGATGACCCAGGCTGGACCGTCATCGGAATAACCCACGGCTATTTCAGGAAGACTTTCTTGCGATTTCCATGATCCAAACTTGGGGACCGAGAGCTTTGCCGGGTCTTGGAGAGATGCCTTGAGTGTGCCATACTTGGTCTTTGTGGTTCGAAGTTGCTTTCCATTCCACTTGATAGTAGAGACGCGGCTTAACGTAAACACCTCGATATCGGTCGCGTTGGTGGAGTCTCCAGTGACGGAGATGGTGTTTCCTTGCACGCTCGCTGAACGAACAAGATGTGGCCCGATGACAATGGCTAAGCTTCGTTAGCAACTGATATTTGCCAAAGAAGAAATCTGAACTCACCAGTCTTATCCACGGGTACCTTAGGATCCTTGGTCAAAGCAGGAACCCAAGTTTTGTAGGCAGTCTTGCGATCAACAAGGACAACTCTAACATCGTTATCGAACTCCAACACAGTCGCACCCTCACGCTGGATAAAACCAACAAGCACACCCTTATCCCGCCAGTCAAAGACGGCCGTCTGACCTTTGCTACTGGAGGCTAGCGTACCTTTCTTGGCGCTCTTGAGATAAAACTCCCCGGAGATTCCGACAGGAGTCCACATCACCAGTGTTGTCTTTCCATCAATGACACTGTAGGTCAAGACCTCTGTTGTTGCGTAGAAAAGCGTATGCTTGCCGAAGTGAAAGTCGGCAACAAAGATCTTGCCCTCGTGACCAATGAGCTTGGGGCATGGTGCGACTTTGGGGACGTAAAAGCTTCCCACACTTGTAGTCACATTAATGGCAAAGGTCTCTTCAGAGGCCGAAGACGTCGTAGAATGACGAAGAACATAGAACCGAGCACCAGTCTTGGGGTTTCTGAGCTCAGTGGTGAATATGTTCGTATTGTTCGTGTAGTTAATGCCGGTACCGAGACGGTCCGTGTAGGCAAGCTCATTAACAGCACGAGTGAACAGACCCAAGTTCTTAATCTCGTAGTATTTGCCGCCAATGTTGCGATCCTCGGAGATTGCAGCACCATAGTCGTAGCTGCTCCCCAGGAAAGGAGCCGCCAGCCAACCCCAGTTTGTACCACCGTAAATCATATATAGATTCAGAATTGTGATGCGCTGGGCAATGTTGTCGCGATAATAGAAGTTGACGAACTCGGTTCCAGTTCGTTCGGCGCATCCACCAGCCGGGCTAAGCCAGGGGCTCATGGCTCCGCCTTGGAATTCGGGCATGAAGGACGGTTGGTTCGGGGATACGAGTTGGAAGTGGTCGTGATAGTTGGAAACAGCGAACGGCTTGATGTTGTTTCCGCATTCTTCTGTTACGCAAGACCAGCATTGGGGCTGGTATTTCTGTTAGTAAACCATACGAAGGAAATCGCTTGGAGAAGAAACTCACATAGCTGTCCAGACCGTAGATATCCACATCTCCTCCAGCACCGACAGTGTCATAGTCTTTCGACCAAGGACGTCCATTAGCATTAGGAGCATTGTGTACACTAGGCACCACAATTCCATTCTCGATGGCGTTCTCCTTCAGCTTCTCCATGTAGGACACGGCCTTCGGGTTCGGTATCTTGGCCTCAACATCCTTCCACTGCTCGCCGTATTCATTCTCCAGTTGATACATGATGACCGTTCCGCCCTCGGTGAGCTGGAACGGTTTGACGAGCCTGGACATGCCAGTCTGATACGGAGTCCATGCTTCGGTGAATGCCGACCCGTTGGACCGCGACTCTCCATAGGCGCCCGTGGTCGACCAAAGTGCCAGTCCTCCAGCGTTCAACTCGCCATTGATATACGGGCCTGGTCGTACAAGGACGTAAAGACCAATTTCCTTGGCCATTTCGAAGAAGCGGGTCAGGTTGTGTGCGCCGGTGTCGAAATCAACTTGGTCGGGCGTCTGAGCGTGAAATCCCCAGTGGGTGTAGATGGAGATCATGCGCATGCCCATGGCCTTGACTTTCTGTAGGACGTCTTCCCATAGTTCAGGAACTGGTAATCGGAACGGATGCATCTCGCCGCCGAAAAGGAACAGTCGTTCGCCATTGATGATGATGCTGTAGTGGTCCCATTGGATCTGGTCTTGGAGGTCGTTGCCCTGAATAGGCCAAGCTGAGGATGGGCTAGAAGCTCCTAGGACATACTGAAGACCTGACGATAGTAGTAAGAGGGCACAGGCCGGCGACCTGAGGGCCCTGTTGATGAAGCGCATCATAGACTGCCCTTTTGAATGTCTAGTGTCCAAGCCGATGAAGGGTTGCAGTCTTTCCCGGAAATGGGAGTCCGGCCGTATTTGAAGTCTCGAAAAAGTTACCTCTACTGACGATCACTTCCCCCGGAGGGTCTCTGTCGAGGTAATCCCAATCATCATTCATGATTTTTGAATTGGTTTCCGTTGACTCGGAGTGTTTCCTGGGATAGACTGGTCATGAAGTCGGCAGTGTCGCATTGAGGGGATTCGCGATGGCCAATGTCGAATGGTATTGTTGCGCTTGTAGCAGAGTCGCGGTTGAAGAGGAGCCAACCAAGTTTAGTTCTGCAGTGGTTGACGGACCGCGAATGCAGACGGGAGAAATTGATTTGGGGAATTATTTTTCCACTGCTCATGACGTTGCTCCTTCTCGAAATGGGATCGTGATCAGCGTAGGTCGGTGAGCTTTGCCGAGGATCTCGACCACCAGATCTTTGTTTCCCTTTCCTTATTTCGTTTTCTTAGGCTGGTCCATAAGCATCATAATTGAAAGCGAAAGTCTGGAGATTCTTCCTTTTCTCCTTGCCAATAACGACCTCCAAATTCCCCTCTTTCCCTTCACCGTTTCAGGGTTTTCCCTCGGTCAGCCTTAGTCCGAACATCCGAGTTCCCTCTTATTTACTTGATGTGCTTGCCCAAAACATTGTCGAGAACCTCACTTCATGAAGATGTGTGTTTCTCCATATCAGGCCTCACGAATGGACCACTCTCACTCCAGATACAGTAGCACACTAAGGACGCATTGCTTTGCCACCCAACTTTTCGGTCTACATTGTCCGACTACCTGCTCGACAACCAAACGTGTGTATGTAAAAGAAATCTTGACAAATCTAGCGGGTCCCAAACCAGAACCGAGGAGGGTATCTAGCACTAAATGCCGTCAAGAACTACCGTGTATGCGATCCGTAAATGCTCGCGCGAGACATGCTAGATGCGAAGAAAGAAAGAAAAGAAGCAGAAACAGAAAGCATTTTTTTGTAACACGTGAGACCTTCCGTTTTTTCAACGCTCCATCACCACGCGGTGACCATGTCCAACATTTTGAGTGTGCTCTTGCACGTCGTAACATCGTAATCCAACCCGTCTTCGCCGGGTTTGTTCGCCCCCGTAAGCACCCCGCGCAATAACAGAGAGCATTTGTTTTTGTTTTTCTCTCCGGTTCACCCCTTGCCTTGAGCTGCTTAGATCAGAGCAGGTGTCAAAGCGCGGTCGCGGGTCTCAACCCTTTCGAGTCTCTCGCTGCTTGCATCATTGTCCCCTTCCTGTTGCTGTTGCTCAGGCTGCTGGTGCTGCTTCTGTTGACCCTCCTCCTCCTCCTCCTCCTCCTGGCCTTCTGGCTGCACTTGCAACAATTCTTCCACCTGTCCCTTCTTCTGCTGCTCCTGCTCCTCTTCGCCCTGCCCCTCTAATTGCCCCTCTTGCTCCCGTTCCTGGCGGTCATTGTCCTCGCCCTCAGGCCCATCCCTATAACTCCTCGCCTCAACGCTCTCCACCTCTGCATCCCCATTGGCGTCGGGCTCATCCCTATACCTTTCAACCGCCACCACATCCTCTCCAAGATGGCTCACACTCTCCAAGTCTTCATTCCTCACGAAGAGTCTCGCTGTCGCATCATCATCGACGCCACCAGCGCCCACCACATCCACCACCGTCCGTCGCTGCTGATGGTGGGACCACCACTTGGGTGCCTTGAAAGTCGGTCGGCTGGGTCGCGAGACGAAGTCATACCAAGGGATCTTCGGGCGAGCGGCCGGGCGCAGACGGCTGCTGCAGTTAGGGCAGTCGGGTGGCAGGGTGTGCCAGGCGGCATATTGGATTAGCGGGTAAAGGGCTAGACCGATGGCGAAACCGCGGAGCGCGAGGTAGGTGTGGATCAGACTTCTCAGAGGGGAGAGCGACGGATGTTAGTTTTGTCTGTACAGTACGAGGCCAGGAAGTTCAGAATTGAGGGGGAACAACTTACAAGTTTGCCAACAAAGGAATGGTGGCGTAAGCGGCCAACATGGCCAGCTTGCCGCCCAAGACTGGATTGTTGATCCCTGTTCGGCCCTTTTGTGTGTTGATCCACGTGAAAACGAGAACGACCATGACGCCCGCGGCGAGGATGCTGTCGACGAAGAAGATGAAGATGGTGTGAGCGTAGAGAGGCGTCTTCTTCTCCTCCGCTTCTTCCTCCCATGCGGCTGTCAGCTCTGCTTGAGACCTTTCCGATGCCGCATATGCCGGCTCTTCCGCTCCACCTTCGATGAGTGGTTCACTGGAGCTAATTCCAGCCTCGTCTCCATTCCTGACGGACTCGAGATCGTTGTCTCCCTCCACATGTCCGATGCTCCGACGGTTGTTTTGCTTGTGCTTGCTGCGGCGGCGGTAGGTCAAAAGCAACACCGAGTAGCCGGCCGAGAGGGCCATGGGAGCGAGCCCAACGGCCGGTATGGGGTTGTGTGAGAGAACGCCATGAGTGATACAGAGTGGGAGCGAGGGGATGAAGATTATGGCAGTGAGGATGCGCAACAAGGGTTGGGTGTCGCTGTCGCTCATTGTGATAGCGGCGCTCTAGCAGCAAGTGAAAAGCTCACGGGAAGAAACAAAGAATCCAATGAGGCAGGCGCCTGCGCCGGTGGAACTTGCGAGTTCCTGAATAATCGAGTGTATATTCGGGGAACTGAAGCAGCTACGAATGAGTGAGAGGGTAAAAAAACTAAATAAAAGGCAGCAGCTGAAAACGAGCAGAAACGACAAGAAGAGGGGTTGAGATGTGGTGTTCGTTGGCACCTGTCGAGCTAGTGTTAGTTGGTGTTAGTGTCGTTGGTGGTCTCCTTATCAGCAGTTGACCCTGGACGTTGCAGTGGGGCTTATCGCTGGCCGACAGAGTACCCATAGGGCTCTACAGTGGGGTCCCTTGTCGGGCATGTCATTGAAGCTGAAATATTGTATCAGACATGTATCGCGAGGGCATGTTGAAGAAGCCAAAACTTGACTCCATTTTCTCATCGCTCCTCCTTCTCTGCTAGTCTGTCTCGTTGAACCTACCTCTACTAGGTATGAATACCTCTAAGATCTCGATTCATACTCAACCCAGTCGCAACTCTTTCTCCTCAAGCCCGGCCTCAAATTCTCGCAACAACGACCAATATTACGATTTTAGAAAGCACAGTTCGAACGCTGAACATATTACGCGCTCATATATCCATCTTCCAGCGCTGTACCTAACTGGCTGAAGTAACAGCAGTCTCATGCTGTGTATCACCTCGCGATCGTTCCCTACTTGTGGCTCCGACTCATATACAAAATGCGAAAGAAGCAGCGCAACAAGTTTATGTACTTTCCCTTCGCCTTCTCCAAGGTGTCCGGTGGGATAGGATACTTTCAAATACCACGCCGGCTCCATAGCTTGAAGGGCAGCGGTTCAATAAACTTCCAACCACCAATCTCGGGGTCCCAGACAAGGCTCAGGTCGAAACTTGTCCCCTTGATGTCCAAGAACTTTGGGTTCAGGCCAACGACTGACTTCTCAAGAATTTTATCCGCATCTTCCTCCCAAGCCAGGTCCAATTGACCGTCCTCACACACTACCCGGATGGCATTTTTCCATGAGCTAAAATAATCGTAGCCAGTGTTGGTAGCCACATTCAACTCGTACTCGGAGATACATTTCCATCTAATTCAGGTCCAGCTCAGGAACTCGCTCCTCCGTGGCCGCTCTAGCTTTGTCGAAGACAGCTCAGCCCTCCGAATACCGATGGGTTTTTCCTCCCAAATGCCCGTCCATGATAAACCCTGGATTAGGACGCTTGTTTCGCAAAGGCTCTTGTGTCTCTCCTCTGGAAACTTACCCCAGAGTGTCAGAGGCACGCCGTACAAAACGGCGACACCACTGTCACGAGTACTCTGTGACCGATATATGTTCAAGATGCCACTGACGGCATCCAAAGCATCTCGATCGAAAGAGAGATCGCGTTTTGAGAACTCATTGATTGCGCTCAATCCCACGATGTGGTCTTCGAAATGTTGGAGATGTGGGAAAACCAAGTCCCCGTAAGTTCGACCCAATCCTGGTCTTGATGTCACCTGGCTTTCTTCGTAAACCATATTCTGGCATTGGAAAAATATAAAGTTGTCGGTAAAGACAAGGCGCCTCCTGGACAAGAGAGCTTCTTGGTATGTCCAACCTCGAGTATTCCAGAAAGACCATTTGATATCTTCTTTGGGTACGTGATATGCTATGAGTGGTCGTGGGAGCCAGTCCCCAGTACACACACCCACAGAATCGGTCCGCAATTGTGGATTGCGTGCCCTCAAGCCGACGCCCGGCAAGCCATACTCCGCGTCCTCTCCAGCTGCCGCAATTATGGTTATGCTCGGATGTGCTTCCTGAAGCCGCACCCCAGACGTAGCTTAGCGTCAGGTACGGGCTACTAACAGCCCCGGATGCCGGTATTATACGCCGGGCAGTGCAGTCAATGAACTGAAGCCCCGGAATAAGATCGGCATCTGAGTGGCTGTTGAAGCAAACGTCTCCGTGGCACTTGTCGCAGTCATCAAGCTACTTTGCAATGAAACCATAATCGACCAAGTGTGGGTATATCCTTTTCTTGAATTCGCCCTCTTTAGGAAGCCAAGAGTCGCGGGCATCCTGGATATAGACAAGCCTAAAGTAGGAGCCCAGTCTTTCCTGGGATATGGAGTAAAACCAATCCGGAATCATATGGATCACCCACCCTCTTCCATCTCGCCTCTTCAACTCGAACTTGGCTGAATCTGAGAAATTGAAACCTCGGCGAACAAGATAAGCGTGGAAAAAGGAGCACATAGGACATGTTTTGACATTTACCAAGGGAACCGTCACTCCGTTATCGACACTGTTGCTGTCGAAGTCGATACGTTTGCAGTCGTCGCAATATCGTGCAGTCATGGCGGCGGCGGTTCTGTTGTTGGATGGTGCCAGATGATCATTTTCGACTGGAGCAAGCACACCGCTGGCATCGACTCCCGCCCGTTTGTATTGTAGGTTATCGACTTGTTGAGGCAAATCCGAGGCATCGTCCGTTGTGCGTCGTCCGTACTAATCAGGCTGAACGACAAGTCTGGAGGTCGGGTAGTGGGCGGATTGAAACGGATACAGCTCCCACAGGGAACTATTTGGCCGGCCAATATTGACTTCCTCAGGTTAGACCCAACATGTACAGGAAGCGTACAAAATGGACGAATATGATTTTGGGGGCTTGAGATGACCTTGATGTGGTCGGTCAGTTCGTTAGGCGGATGGGGATGAGAAAGAGGCTGGGCGGAGTCAAAGCCCAATCACTCAGTGGGCTAAGGTACTCTAACACTAACATTTAAAGTGCCCTCCCACAACCAAATATGTTACTAACGAAGTACCTACTATACAGTCCTGTCATTGGTTATTCGAGGTCACCAAGTAAACAAATGTCAAAGTTGTCAACACCAGCAACGGACCAGCAACAATGAATGCCTAGCAACATAATTGGCCAATGACTTCCGGCTGAGGCACGGAGATGCCCGATCAGCCATGAAATCATGGCGCTAGCCATTGGGAGCTGTTCAATGATACGTGGTTGGCCAAGACAAGTCCACGGTCGATTTCTCCCCAGCCCTACAGTACCAAACCTGGGAATGCACTCAAATCTGGAACATTTTCAACCCGTGCCAAATCCGCCCAACAACGACGAACAGAACCCTTCCTTTTCCATTCTTTGAGGCTTCCAAAACAATAGCCGAGTTCCCAAAATCTGCGCCTCAAACGATGGTTCCACCCAGATGGGCATAGCTTGATGGACGCTCATTGGCACCGGCGACCCAAAATCACGCAGTTCATGCTTCATGCATGTAGACCCTGCTGTGTTGGCAGCCTCTCATCCACATCGCTAGGCCGGTTGACCGGTACCTGGATTGGGTACTCCGCAATCCCAAGCTTCCCAACCTCGTCTTTTGATGTTTTTTTTATTCGGAAACCACAATTAAACTTCTGGGAGGCGGGGCGTGGCACGCAAATGGCCAAATGGGCGGTGTCCGCATTAACGTCATCTTGCAAGACCACGCCCAACCTTAATCAGGTAGCCCAAGTCCGAATTGTGGTCCACCGCTTCGACAAAATGTTCTTTTCAACTTCATACCATCTCGGCAACAGCTGGATCTGTGTGCCCTCACACATTGCACGCCAGAGAAAAGGTCCCTGAGGGAAACTGAAGAATCACAATGGCGGTCTCCCGCCCGAAACGATCACTGGCTCGCCGAGCTGTCGCTTTCGTGAAGAAACTTATTCACAAGAACCCAGCTCCTGATCTGTCTCTGCCTGTCCCCACAGCAACACAGGCAGCGTCCAGACCAGACAAGAAGACAATCCTGAAGCATCCAGCAAAAAAGGACTTTCTGAAACAGGTTGTGCCCGAGGCAGTTGGGGACTGTCCCCTGCCGTCCTTCGATCCAGGCATTTTTCACAGTGAGCTGCTGGATCTGAAGTTGTATCCCGAGGTTGATCCCAATGATCCCAAGAACATCAAGGAGCCAGAAGGAAATGTCCGTGAAGGAACATATCTGGGTACACAGCTCGCCTTGACACAGGCGTATGAGCGTGTTGAACAAAGGTGAGTTGATGTGTGGTTACAGTTATGAGGCGGTGAACACCGTCTGCCAAGAAACCAAGATGTTGAACTGACTTCCCCTGTAGATTCAACTCTCTCTTTGACGTGCTCGGTATTGAACCTACCTTTCCCAGATATGTCTCACTTGAACAGCAAAGGAACATCTACCAGTTCACGCCATATCCCAACAACGCCGATGGAACTCCTGCCGAGTTCCCACCTCATCTCCAGCATATCCCGGTCAATCAGAACTACACGGTCTTTGGCGTCTTCAACACTGCCGGTCTGCTCGAAACAGCAGTCATCTTGCAGAAACTCATTCCGGATGAAGATGGGTTTCTTGGACGGACGAAGCAGTGGTTGCTGGAAAAGGCTCGCGCTGCTGCTTATGGAGGAGAACCGGAGAAGGGCATCACCATCCAGGACGTCGACGACTACAACAGGTTTCATCGCAAGATAGGCACCGACATTGCCAGCGGTGGAAATATCGGTCTCCTAGACGATTGGTACAGCGACCGCCACTTTGCCGAACAGCAGTTTACTGGTACCAACCCTACGACCATCACGCAAGCTGGGAAGCAATGGATCGGCGAGTTCCTCACTGCCGCGAGAATTGGCGGCTACAACGAATGGATCTCAGCCCTGGAAGCCGCGGACCCAGCATCTCTCTTCGTCCAAGACGGGAGTTACTTCCGCAACGCCGTCGGTGTCTCCGACCATACTGCCGTCCTCCATCACAAACAACCCGGCAGCGACGACAACTGGTCTGTCGGTGCCGTCAGTCTCTTCCAGCTTCACGACGACGGCAAGCTCCACCCGGTCGCCATCTGCATCGACTACCGCGGCTCCGTAGAACAATCCGTCACCATATTCAACAAACGTCTTACTCCCAATGCCTCGACTCGGACCGAAAAGACCGACTGGCCCTGGCGCTACGCCAAAACCTGCGCCCAAGTGACCGACTGGATGCGCCACGAGCTGACCGTCCATCTCACGCTCGCCCACCTGGTCGAGGAAGCCATCATCGTCGGCACCAACCGGTCCTTACCTATGGAACACCCCGTCTACCGCCTCCTCTCGCCTCACTGGTACAAGACTCTCTCCGTCAACGCCGCGGCCCGCGCCACTTTAGTCCCGCAAGTCATCGTCGACATAGTCGGCATCTCGCCCGAGCAATGCCACTCCTTCATCCGCCACGCCTACGACACCTACGAGTTCGTAGGGAATTACGTCCCTAACGACCTCGCCCGCCGTGGTTTCCCCAACACAGCCTCGGGTCTTTCTTCCAGCACAAAATACCGGAACTACGCCTACGCGAAGGACGTCCTGGCCCTCTGGACCGTCCTACGGTCCTACGTCTCCGAAATGCTCGCCCTCTCTTATCCGTCAGACGAATCCGTCGCTCAAGATCAATACATCCAGTCCTGGTGCGCCGAAATGCGTCAGGGAGGCGCTCACATGTCCTCCTTTCCCGAGATCAGAGACCTCTACTCCCTCACGGACGCAGTAACAATGTGCATCCACACCGCCACCTCGTTCCACTCGGCCGTTAACTACCTCCAGAATTTCTACCAGGCTTTCGTCATTGCTAAACCGCCTATGCTGTGCACCGCGCCGCCTACTTCCCTTTCGGAGCTGCAGCAGATGAAAGAACACGACCTCGTTGCTTCGTTGCCCATTAACCGGCAGCGCCAATGGCTTTTGTCGGCGCAGGTACCCTGGTTGTTAAGCTTCAGAGCACCGCAGGATCGGTCACTGCTGAATTACGCGGCGAGTATGTGGCGCGTTCATAAGACCAAGCAGGGACGCAGGGAAAAGATGGTTGCGGAGGCTAGTGAGAGGTTGTATCAGAGGCTGAGGGAGACGCAGACGACTGTGTGGGAGAATAGCAGGGCGATGGAGAAGGGGAGTTTGCCGTATATGGTGCTAGATCCGGGGAATACGGCTGTGTCGATCTTGATTTGATTTCCAGGAAGGGGGAGGGGAAGTTGTTTTGCTTTTTTTTGTTGTCTTTTTTTCCTTCGTTGGATTTGTCGTCCGCTTTCTTGTGCTTGTCTTTGTTCTTCCATCTCGCTCTTCATGTTTACTTACGATGTTTTCTAATCTTGATGATGAGACATGATGCTGATGAAATATAGAAAGGAAGATCTTGGGATCACTATGATGGGAGGACTTTTTTAGTTAAGCAGTTGGAGAGGCCGTTGTCTGTTTTTCCGTTTTTTTGTATACCGCCCTGAAATTCCGTGAGCAAGAAAAAAGGTGCTGGTCACCACCATATATAGTCCTTATATCGTCCTAATCTAATCAATAGTTGTTTGTTGCGCAAGAGACTGACATCAAGCCATCACTACCTACACCTCCTGATTGTTTACTTCCACTCAGGGGAACTTTCAGCATCCCATTCCAGCACTGTTCAACTGTTTCTCAGCGGCTCTTCAGCAGTCACAGTAGAGCCCCACTTATAAGTCCCCTAGACCGCCAAGCCATGCATCAACGTCACACTGGCTCCAGCGATCCCCACAAAATTTTTGTTTCTGTTCCTTCGGTCGCCTCCACCGGACGAACCTCAAGTCCAGTTCAGATCTGCCATCCATCTGAATCTTATCTCCAACCTCCCTGCCTCCCCATCCCATCTTCCTTCCTACCTTTGACTTTCTCAACAACACATCGACCTCTCTTCAGTCTTCCCACCCAATCCCCAGCCCCCTTCTCGAGCTTTTCAACAACCACCCACCCCAGAACCAACCAGCCAAACCACCGCCAAAATGCCTTCCGTCCGCAACCCCAACGGCCCCTCCAAGAACCGCCTCATCGCGAAGAAGGCTGCCCTTCGCAAGCTGCGCCAGAAGGAGTCTGCCCAGGGCAAGATGGAGAAGATCCACAAGATCACCAGGGACGACCAGAACCGCGGCGCCCGTCCCGGTCTGCTTCCCAATAGCGGACCTAAGAAGGCGCTTGGCAAGAAGGCGCAGCGCAAGCTTGAGAAGAAGATGGGTTATGCCATCAGGCGCAAGATGGAGAAGGAGGGACTGAGCAAGATGGAGGTGGAGAAGGTGGAGGAGATGATGGGTATTGGTTAGTACACGATTCTCATTTCTTATATTATACTCTTTTTTGCTTGGGATGGGGTGAAACGAGGGAGGGGAAGAACGGTGGGGGGAGGAAGGGGAGAGATGGCCAGAAGGAGGAGAGGAAGCGCAGAGTAATCACTGTTTGCAGGGGCTCGAGCTAACAAGTTTGCGACAACACAGGCAAGACCAGCAAGAAGAGCGCCGAGACCAAGGCCGAGGAGACCCCCGCCACCAAGGAGGTCGAGATGGACTTTTCTTAAAATCCCCTTTGAGCAAAGCACACCACCACACAGACATAACCATGCATTTACAACAACTGGCGTTGGGGGATAATTACACGGGATCTGGATCATCAAGAAGAACAAGGCACGACATGATGCGAGATGGAGACGAGGGGGAAAATGTGCCATCAGCAAAACTAGGAGAGGAAGAGGAGAAGCGTTCAAGATACCCTTTGCAGCAGTGGAAAGAGGAAGAAGGCTTGGGTTGGTTTCTTTGGTATAGATACGGATGATTACCTTATCGACCAAACCCGTTATCATGAACAACCCCCCCCCCCCCCCCCCCCCCCCCCCGAGTTCATCCGATTCTGGAAGGGGCCCCGTTGAGGGCGAAAATGAAGAGGTTTCGACCGAAGTCTCGTTCCAGACGCACCGTGTTCCCCCGCCTCTGGATCAAACCGACCTGACCACAAGATGACCGGGTTCTTCCTTCGATGGCTCCATAACGACGACCCCCACCACCCCCCACCATACCCATATCTACCAAACAATACGTCTCGGAGACAGACAGGTCACTTGTAGTCTGGCACATGCCATTCATTCCGTCATGTTCTCGGCTCGACAAGTTATGCTTGCTGTGGATGGAGCTCAAAGAATGAGAGAGCCGTGGCACTACAGGTCAACATGGGGCGCTTCAGAATGGCGACTCTGCTGCTACGCAGACTGGTTGCTTTCAAGCCCGGCTGGGAAAAGGAGGAAAGGCGAATCTAAGGTACCTGCCAGTCAATCAAATTGCATTCCGAAGAAAACGTGTTGCCAGCGTTTGAGCTCAGCTCATTGATACTCGCAGCCCAGGTACAAAATGTCACTCCAAGTATACACTGATATATTAACAACGCTTATGACAATAAGCAGACCCTAACCCTTGATTTTACAAAATCAGCTTTCGTGGTTATGTGCGTCTATGTTGACGAGTGACTGGTCTGGTTGATGAAATCTCGATTATTACCTTGCCAATAGAATTAGAACTCTTACAGTGCGTTCAATCTTCATCAGCCGTAGTTTGGGAGAAAACAAGATAGTTGAGCGGGAGTGACGATTGAGTGTCCATCCAGGCTTTGTTGGGGATATGACACCCTGCCCCGACATCGACCATTGTCGGCAGGGGAAAGTGTTAAACGGGGATGTCAGTCGACAGGAGAGGATGGATGTCACAACGGTATTACTGATTAAGGGTTAGTTATTTACATGACTCGACAAGTTACTCCGGCAAAAGTCAACGCCACGTCCTCTTATGGCACTGTCAAGATACAACATCTCTCCGGTTTGTTCCGCAACAACCGACATGATCCATATGTACCCTATTTCTCTCACCCTCACCAGCTATTACATCCAACCCAAACACCTATTCATAACCGACATTGCCTAACATGGTATCAAGACGTTCGTCAAAGCAAGATGAAAGCAAGTATATGGTCAACATGAAGACAGAAAGACACGAACAAGAGAAAGACATGGAAAGGGAAAGACACTGGTCTGGATTCCCAGGACAACGGACAATGAGTTCAGGAAAAGATCTCAATGTGCCCAAGTACCTGTCGCACAACGCTGAAAGCTGGTTCTTGCCTTCTTCTTCTGGTTGCAAGCTTGAGTATATCCCATCTTCAGCATCAGCAACCGACGCTGAAAGCCCCCAAAGCCTCGGTATTGCCGACCTTGACAGCCTCAATCCGGCTGAACTCAAAGAAGGTCCCAAGCCTAGAACACTCCTCAACGCACTCGGGATCATCCCACCAGTTATCGTCACCAGTAACCATCTTCCCCCAAACCTCCTGCCACAGCATTCTGCCAACAACGCTTCGGAGCTCCTCTTGGATGCGCTCTTGATCATCATTGAACACATCTGTGGAATCTGGGGGTATGGCCAAGAACTTTGTCTTGGTGCATGTTTCCTCATGGACTCGGAGCTGCGCTTCCTCTAGAAATCCTGGGAAGACTGCACTTGGTCTGACACAGCGAGACTGTGACTGCAGGTTCGAGAGTATGTGTTTCTCAAACCACTTTCTTGTGCGAGGGCCGAGTCGCCTTGCCACTGGGAAGGGGTCAAGCAGCACTAACTGCAGAACGCCGTTCGGAGCAAGGCAGCGGTGGACTTGCTTAAGAACCTCGAGGATCTCGTGGGCTGGTACCAGTGACGGCAGTGAAAGGCAGTGAACTGTGTTGAAAGAGTCTGCTGCGAAGGAGATGGACGCCTTGTTAGGTGGTGCAAACAGTGGCTGTACATTTGGAAAAAGATCGTGTGGTAGCGGAGAGAGCGAGAGGTGGGTGATTGCGGCCTCTAAGTAAGTTGCAGCTAGATAGGAAGCAGTTGCTGAGGAGGTTAGTAGGGAACGGCAAGTGTTCGGTACTGAAGTAGGCTTACCTTCAGACTCGAATAGGGCGAGGATTTTGTGCCTTGGAGCGTAAACAGCGTCTTGGTGCGATTGGATCGCCATGTCCCCCGGAGTTATAGTAGTTTGGCACATGTCGCAGAGCACCGAAAGCATCAAGCGCTTTCTATCTTGCTCCTCTTGCATGTGTGACGCGGTGTCGGACGGCTCGCCCCATCCTTGCGCCAGGCGAGATAAAATCTTCTCGGGGCTGGAGATTGCCATAGCCTCGACGTCTTTCTCTATTCTTGCCACATCCTTGTTCTTGGGTTTTTGCTTGTTCGGCTTTTCATTAATCTTTGGCAACATCTCGGCAGTAGATTGACATCCCCAATCATTGGGTGGCTTCCAGACATCCGCGTCGGTTACTCTGCGCTTGGTTGATTTTGGGGGAAGACCTGGGGTCTTGGGAACTGAAAGGAAGCCCTGGGTTGAAGTCGGAGCATGAGCCTCGGCCGAATCTTTGACGGGGCTTGGGCCGGATGTGTTGCTATTATTCGCGCTTGGAGGACTCGGTGAGACGGCTTTACTGGGGCTCTGAAGTGCGGTGAACCAGTTGTCGACAAGAGATGAGAATGACGGAACCGCATCAGCCGCAGCTGGTACCGGAGGATATACGAATGGGGGTGAAGGTTGCGGTTTTGAACTCTTGGCCGCGGCAAAGGGCGAGGGATCGACCGAAATGGTGGTTTCCATGACCTGGTCATTCACGTCAGCGTCCCCTAGAGGCTCGTATGTAACAGTGGTTGTCCTCGTTATATATGAGTCTTCACTCAGCCACTGGATAAGTGTTGCATTCGATGGGTCATCCTTGGAAGTGCGACTGCCAGAACTCTCCGGCGTCGAAGGAGTCGTGAGGATGACAAAAGCAGGCGGCTTGGATGGAGGCGTTTTCAAGCCCTCCAGTGCTTCCAGTGCTGTGTTGTCTTGGCCTTTCTTTGGCGACGCGGGCTTTCTCGGTTGGTCATCCACGGAATCCTCTTTTGATAGCTCGTTGCGCTGGTCTTCCATGGCATTATTCTTTGATAGCTTATGACGCTCGTCAGTGTGGTTGACTTCATCACTGACCAGTTGGTACGAGTTGCCAGAAGTAATGTAGTTGTTCTCGGCAAAGAAGGATGACAGCCTCGAGGAAGGACCGTAGTAAGAGCTTGGCCGCAGCTTGTCGTCAGATTTGTCGGACAGACGTGTGCCTAGGAAGGCCTTCTTAAGCCTCGATACAGCGCTGCCCTTTGAGTTACTCGTGGCACCAGACTTATCCGCCGTGGACGAGGAACGTCGCGTAATGGCCGATCCAATTGCACTCCTGTCGTCTTGGCTTCCGAGTTCAAGTTCCTGCTTCTTCCGTTGCTCCTCCGCAAGGCGCTTCTCTTCAGCAAGGTGCTGCTGTGCTTGCTCATCCCAGGTGAGTCCGAACATCTTGAAACGTAGGAGCAGCGAAGGTTAAATCGCGACTTCTTGGGTTGAGAATGATCTCAGACGTGTTGCAGAAATCGTTGAATGGTATTCATCACCGATCTAGTGATGCGAGAATCTTAAATTTGTGGCCATGTGCTTTGCCGCTGCCGTTCTTTCGGTCGTTGAGTCGCTGATTAGAACGGTGAGAGAGGTACTCGCCGATGACGCTGGGCTGGACCTCAAGATCTGCTTCTGGGGCTTGCGTCGAAGATTTGCGATGGGGAGGATGTAAGAGTGGGGTAGATGAGGGACGGGAATTGCGCAACAAAATCAGACGAGGTCCTTTACGCAAACGCTGGCGAGAAGGGGTCGGGTCCGTGTAGTACGGAAAGATAAATATGGAAGGGATGATGTTCTCGAGCGCTCGATTGTCACTATGGGAGAAGAGTAAAGAACTTTCAATGGTCTGTAGTATAATTCAAAAAAAAAAAAAAAAAAAAAAAAAAAGGTATGTGTTATGTTTATTCAGTCAGCGTCATTATCACAAGCTTGAGAGGCGGAATGCCAAGTGTGGGTGTCGGGAAGAGGACTTGAATGTGACGATCTGTGAGAAATGCTGAACCGGTGCAGGAATTAGGGCAGAATGATAAGATACCTAACAGCCAATATGTGCAAGATCCGGTGCCTTCCACGTTATTTGAACTTGGCTCGGTCCCGTCGGGTAGAAAGCGTGTCTTCCGGTCAGTGTCTCCCGGAGAAGATGGAAGGAGCGACTCATCTGATCTCGGGCTTCTGGGCCACGAAAGAACTCTGGCGGGAGTGAGATGGGCCCGGCACCGCTTGACTGCGCGTCTCGGCAGTTTTGAGAGAAGTACAACTGCTTACTAGTATCGTGTACTGTACAAAGCTTCGGGCTCGGGGTTTGACCCTTTCGGTCAAGTGGTCCTTTGGTGAGAGATGCTGATGAGCAATAGTTCAACATCGTTGTTGTCGCAGAAATTGGTGCTTGAAGAACAAGCAAGAACATATTAGACTGCAGCGACATGTTGGCAAACTCTGGAGGATTATACCCAAGTGTTCAGAGTCAACACCAAAAGAGTAAGCCATCTCCTGTTTCCCCTTTGCCTCCCTCGCGTTGTGTTTGAGAAGATGGGGAGGTCCGACAACAAGAACAAACTTCCTTCAGTGTTGCATTCAGCCGGTGTGGTAAGATAAAAAAAACATGAAGCACAATAATAGTGTCTTCTCGCGTACTAGATGCTTGGAGGCTTCAACATTTTGAATTGCTTATCCTGAGATGCTTCCCGGTCGGAAGGAAGTTGATGGTGGCAGCGTCGCAGTTAGGATAGTAGCACATTATGTAAGTATATGACCTCCTTGTGCCTGAGTGCCAAGAGTGCAGTGCAGATCACGAGACTTGGCAGTTCCATAGTCACCGGTATGTACCGAACAATTCTGTCAGAAACAGCAAGCCATGTGTCAGGCCACGCTGCTGAAGTCCGTTGGTGACCATGATGACTTTTCTGAGAAGGTGAATGGTATTTTTGGCGGATGGAATGTTCCTGTGCTTCCCTCATTCCAATTGAAGATTCCGAGTCGGTCGAGTCCCGTCAGTCACTGCATGGTCTTTGTTTCACCATGCGCGCAAAGATTGCAGTGTTGGTCGAATGATGTAGCCGCGGTAGAATGAGGTTCATGGTGCCGCTCAATCCGATTTGTTTCTGTCCTCGATGACAAGAAACGGTCAAGGAAATTGACGACGAGATGTGTTGTCATTGAACATGTCGATTCCGGGGAAGTGGGAAGAGGGGGACGATTGGATGGCAGATGCTTTGGGACGTGACATCAGCGGGCGTTTCGGTGCCTGAATTCACTGGGGAGATCGCTGGAAAATCCAGTACTGTAACGGGGAAGTTGAGGCCTCTTGGGTCGCAACCCAACTGGGGCGCTCCTGCTTGGTGATGAATCAGTGTGGACCCTGAACCAACGTGCCCTGCAAGAGCGAACACAGGCTGTGAGGCGGTGCTCCATCAGTTGAATGGGCAGTTCGGATCAACAGCCTCTAGGGCAGCGAATAACCGCCGGCCCCCAGTCTCTTCACTGCCAACGATGCGGGTCGCGATGGATCAAGCTGGGCGCTGTTGCAAGGGTCTTTTCATCTGGGGGCTGGGGATGGGGTCACAAGAAGGTCAATATTCTTTTTTCTGTCTTCCTTCTCCCAGCCCTTCAGTTCCCTCTTGATCAATATCCTCATCATTATCTGTCTTGCCCCTCAAGCCCGATCCTGTCTCGACCACAGACACAGAGACAAATTCCTTTGTTCGCGAGACTCGACCGTCAAAGACAACGAACTCCGCTACGGGCTGCGCCTAACCGACCTACCCGCCTCCACCATGCCCATCTTCACAAACACCCCCGAGGCCAGGCTTGGCAGAAACGACTCCAAAAACCCATCAACAACATGTCGCGGAATCACGTCTTCGGGCCGGCCCTGCAGACGCCCCAACAGTCTCCCTCAAGGCGGAAAAGTAAAGGTCAGCGACCCGACCGATGAGCGCCTCTACTGCCACCAGCACAAAGACCAGGCTCGCCTGGCTGCCCATTCGGCTCCCGGGCCCGTCCGACCAACCCACGGCGCCATTGCCGAGGAGCGTTCTAGTCTCGACACCTTAGCTGAGCGTCTGGGCTTGATGAAGACCAATTCGGCCCAAGTACGGCCATCAGCGCAGTACCAAAGACCTCCACGACCGGCGCAGCAAAAGAAGAGCTCCTCGCTTTGGTGCTGCTGCTTCAGCATCCCCCTAGACCTCGAGCTCGAGGAACAAGCTCCGCCGCCGCGACCACAAGCCAAGCCCGTACAGCACCATGGATCCTCGCGGCCCTCCCACCTGGCGCCCAATGGCGTCTCTCCGCGACCGAGCTCGTCGAGCCAACGACCCCCAGCGGGCTCCAACGTTTCCCAGACGGCACAGTTCATGTCCCTGATCCCGCACTCCGCCTCCCCCGAGACAGCTTCCTTGTTGATGAAGGAACTCGCCAAGGGCTTCTCTGCTGGAGACGAGGCCGGCTACATCTACATCTTCTGGCTGACGCCCGAAAGCGACCCGGCGACACCGCCGCACGAGGCCGCCAAGGCCCTGCTCACCACCAACCCACGATCGCGATCGACCTCCCGCGGGCGGGCGGCCAGCGACGCTCTCGATCGTTACGCCACCTCATACGATGATGAGCCTCGCAGTCGCGGCAGGGGCGGTGCCGGCGGCGGCGCACAGAAGAAAAACAAGAAGATCCTGCTCAAGATCGGCCGCGCCAACAATGTGCAGCGCCGTCTGAACGAGTGGCAGCGCCAGTGCGGATACAACATTTCGTTGATTAGATATTACCCCTATGTTTCGTCGTCCAGCACCAGCGACGTGATGCGCAAGATGCCGCACAGCCACAAAGTCGAGAGGCTCATCCACATCGAGCTGCAGGGGCGCGGGCTGAGGGTTATGGACCGCGGCAAGTGCCCTTCGTGCGGGAAGGAGCATAAGGAGTGGTTTGAGGTGGATAACACGAGGGCGGCGGTGGCGGATATTGATGAGGTTGTGAGGAGATGGTCGGATTGGGATGAGACTCAGGCGTAAGAAGATGATGGACGGATGATGGGTGATGGTTGATTTTCCGACATTTTTATGCTTTTCTTGGATGAGCGACAAAGTTGGGTTGTGGGTATATGATTGGCATATAACATGACACGGCACGGCACGGCACGGCATGGCATTTGGCATTTGGCATTTGGCATTTGGCGTTAAGGATGGGTAGGAATTTTCGTTGGGTAGATTTCGGTTACGTTTCAACCATCATGTAGACGGGAAATTTTGCCTGTGTGTTCACATCTTCCTTTATCTGTTATTCCCTTCTTGTGATCAATGTCTTGTGTGTTCTACCTGGAAACATCCTTGAGCAACGCAAGTACAGTTTGAACCCATACTCTCCTTGTTCCTTCTTATCTTCACCAACAACCACTACACTGCAAATTCGCAGTCAAAAGAAACAAAAAAAGGGCATCTCTACCTTTATAAAACCAAGACCCATCACCTTATACTCTCTGAATCCGCCCAAAGTCCTGACGTCCACTAATCTTCCTCAGTTCCGCACCATAACTAGTACTTTCACTCTCCTCAGCCGAAGAGGTCGCAGTCGAGTCATCACCAGAAACCTGGGATGAGTACGGGACCGACACCGTAGACAGCGTTGTTGGGGATGGCGTCGTCAATGTAGTTTCTGATCCCGTAACAGCGGCAGTTGAACTAGCCCCTTCTTCAGGGATCCCCGACGACGTCTGACTGGCGAAGGAAGTCGTTTCTGACGAGGTTTCAAAAGTAGGTACGAGAAGAGTAAAGCTATAACTACTGTCGTATGATGTGGAGAGTGTTGGGATCGAGTCTGAGGAGTCTTGACTAGTAAATGGTGAGACTGAAGTAAACGAGGGCGCAGGAACACCCGTTAACCACGTAGAGGTAACAGTAGCTATGAGTGTCTCGGTGACTGAGGACGACGGTAGAGGTGTTGTAGTAGGAGTTGACGTGTCACTAGCTGAAAGAAAAGTGGCGGATGAAGCTTGTGTGCTGTCATCAGTGGACCAGTAAGATGTGCTACTACCAGGGAGGCTAGTCGAAGGAATCCCTTTGCTCGATGAAGGGAAATCGCTGGTCGGTGACAATGGGGTTGAGCTGATGGACATTGAGACTTCTGTAGACTCTGAAGTCCCGGGCGTCGTGGTTGACTCGGTCACAGAATCTGTTGATTGTGTAGTGGTCGAAGGTACTGGGACTGGATTGGAAATTGGGGAGGTCGTGGTAGACTCTGAACTCCCAGATATTGCTGAAGACTCAGTTACAGACTCTGGCGACTGTGTGCTGGTCGAATATTCAGTTGTCGACATCTCACTCGTAACGTCCGCTGACGTTACACTACCAGCAATTGAAGATGAAGAAGTCGCTTCATAGCTGGTAGTGGGCTGGTAAGATACCTCGCTTTCGTTGTAGCTCGCCGGGGCACCCTCAACAACCGACGGGGCAGCAGAGTTGGTAGTAGTGAAAAGCGCATCTGCTGCGCTTGTGTCAAAATCCGGAATACCTGCAGAGGTGACACCAGGCATAACAGTGACAGTGACATGGCCTGTGGATGTGAGGACCACCACCGATCTTGTGTCAATCTCCGGGATACTTGCAGAAGGAATGCTGCTGGGCGTGATGGTGACAATAACATGGCCCGTGGAAGTCATGACCACGACCGACGTAGAATCAGAAAAGCCTGTCTCATTGTCGGTAACGGTAGTTGCCAGTTCATTCGGGATGTCCACGGTTGCGGTGACTACTTGTGTCACTGTCACGGTCGTCTCAAATGTGCCGACACTGGGTTTACCAGTTGCTGTGCTCCCGGTGAATATGGTCCCGATGACTGTGGTCCCAGGTACTATGGACCCATCTACCACTATGGTCGTTGTGCTTGCGGTGCTGGTAAGGTGGATGGTGCGGGTGGTGCCCGGTGTAGCGTCAACATCGTCTCTCGTGTAGGTAGAAGCCGAGCTGATCGAGCCATATCCTCGTGACGAAGATGATGATATCACGCTGCTGTCACTGCTGGTCCCCAAAGAGGGTGTCGCTTCCGAAGATGAGTCTGAGGTAGATGGTGTCTCAGAAGAAGAACTGAAAAGACTAGTTGGAATGGGAAGACGAGTGCTCAAGGTCGAAGTTTCGGTCAAGGATAAACTATTACTGGAAGATTCCGTGGAGCTGCTTGCGGTTGGCACAGCCGTTGAGCCTGTTCCGGGAATATCCCCAGATGAAGTCGATGTACCGGCATATGTGGTTGAGTTACCAAACAACGGGGAGCCCGTTTGTGTCGTTGAGTCGCCGGGCGGGAAGGCGGTGCCGCTGCTAGATGAACCATAAGGGGACGAGGAGGAGAGTGGAAGGGCGGTAGAAGTGTACGCAGTTGATGTAGAACTGGACGTGGCGTTAGAGCTGGGTTGGCTGGGGCTTGTGGTAGTTGATGATCCTGTCGGTGTGCTGCTACTTTGGGAGGAGCTGGCAGAATCGGATGACAATCCGGGGATGCTGCTCAAGGAGCTCGGGCAGCCAGAGTAAACGGTGACAGTTGATGGGAAAATTGGTGTGCCTCCTGTATCCGCGGAGATTGTGATAGTTGTGTAGGTATAGTCCACCAAGGTGACAGGAACCGTTATGGTGTGGGTTGTCGTGCACGTTTCTCCGTTATTCTGGCCATACCCTTGGCGCCGCCCAAGACTGTTAGGCATGCCATTGACGGCAGTGAAGCTTCTCTCAATGTTAATTTCTAATCTCTCAGTTCTTTGACGCTGGAATAGCACGTACCTTATGCCCAGTAAGGCAAGATGAACAAATGCAAGCATCGTGGCTACAGTTCACCCTGGGGGCTAGGAGAGAAGGAATAACAGTCCAAGAGTGGAAGTACATAAGGAGGCCGTGCTGACGGAAGGTGAATGCTCTCATGATAGTTTAAGCTTTATATATCTATCCTTAAACCCTTCCGCATGCCCATCCCGATCCACGACAACACTCCCAAATATCCTTTGTCAGGTAGCTCGCTCCTGTCTTTCTGCAGCATTGTGCTGTCGATCAACTCGATCAGCATACGGCTGCCGGCATCAAAAGGACAGCATGAGTCCCCGGCCATAGGCCTTCGCCCCGGCCGCAGGACATGCAATGACGGGGAGACAACATATCTTGAGGGAAACAGATGCGGCTTTCCGAGCCTGTCATTTGGTTTGTGATGCTTTGGGTAGCAGGAACCCTTTGGTTGTACCGGTTAACAATGGTTTTTTGGTTTTTTTTTGGCTTTTAGTCGCTATGTTGGTGCCATCGTTACCGCAAAGATGTTTACTCACCAATACACGGGCCCTTATCCAGGGTATACCGCGTGGCCAAGCACAGCAGGGGAATGTCCGAACCCCAGCATCAAATGGAAGTCATCTTGACAAAAATTCCCGATTTGTAGTTTGTGTGCATGAGGAGGTCTAGCGCAAAGTCGCCTAATTGCCAGTGACCCATTGAGCAATAGCGGGATTGTGTGATTGTATGTGACTCCGGATGAGCACCCGCTTCGTCCCGTCGGATGCGAAGAGGAGGGAGGATAGTTGGGCTCTGGATTGTACCATGTGGGGGTGTGTTGTCTGGTGAAATATTGGCATCGTGTCTCATCTCCATCCAGAAAACCTCAGGCCAGTGCTACCGTGCTCGGATGCCATGATACGTTATGATATAGGACGAAGTTGTCTCATACGCACGAGGTGTTGCTGTCCTGTTCCTGAATCACAGACGTGGCACTTGTGAACATAATTCAACCGAGGATACTACCTATCAGTGAGTAGTCAATGGAAGAGAACAGAAAAGTAAATGGGATGAGGCTGTCTCGGTCATTCGGAGCTATAAAGTTGGGAGTTCATCCCTGGTCAGTCAGTATAGCTTCTGGTTCCTGCAGCTCATGCTACGTAGCTTGCCGTTGTGCAGGTAGCGCAAGCCTGCAGTCCCGATCAAATGCGTTGCGGAGCGGGAAGGCAACCAGCCAGGCCTCTCCGTGACGTCCGTCCTGGGAGTTAGCCCGGGGTGCATTCTGTCAAAGAGATCTTGCATACTGGGGCGTTCGCCACAATGGGAGTGTGCATTTTGACATGTCAGGGGGTCGGTGACATATAAAAGGGATGAGCAAGAGCCGATAGAAGTTCGTGAAACGGAAAATTGGAGTAGCAAACACCGGAAACTTCCAGCTATTTGCTATCGTACCCGTGTAAGCTCTTTCTAGCCCGTGGGCACGCTTGTCATTCCTGTTGCTCAGGTCTTCTCAAGAGGTTGGTGCGTGGCTGTAGGACACAGACAAGACAGAGTTCTGGAAGTTCGGGACCGTACTCGAAAGGGGCGCTGAAACATGATAGTCATACCCAAGTGGGGGTAGGTAGGTGTTGAAGATAAGCAGTGACGGGGAACAAAGACGGGGGCGAAGGGAAAAAGAAAAATGAAGGAAAAAGACATTGTATTCATGAGTCGCTGGTAAACGAGTAGTAAACATCCTGAAATTTGTCGACACGCAAGGAAGAAAATAGCGGCGACAAATCCGTCAAGCCGACAAGGTCACGACCACGACCACAATCATAGCAGAGCCTTGAGGGCTGCAAAGGCGTCCTCACGACTACCCTGGAATCGCCCCTCAACCGTCTTCCAGTTGATCACCTTCCAGATATTCTCAACATACGCGGCCTTTCCGTTCAGGTACTGCAAAAAGAGGGGTAAACTGTGTCAGTCATGGTGGGACGGGTCACGGAACAAGGACAAGAACAAAAAACAAAAACAACCGACTAACCTGAAGGTAGTACGCATGCTCCCACATGTCCACCCCGAAAACGGGCACCTCACCGCTGCCCACGACGGGATCCTGATCCTTGGTGGTGACGATGCGCAGCCTGCTGCTGTTCTCGGAAGTAGACTCCTTGACGAGCCAGCCCCAGCCACTACCCTGGATGCCCAAGAGCGCAGCAGAGAAGGCCTTTTTGAAGCCGTCAAAGCTGCCGAATGTCTTTTCAATCTCGGCCACCAGCAAAGGGGCCGCCTCCGAGTGGTTGGTCTCTGGTGTATCGGCGGGGGCCAGGTTCTTCCAGAAGAGCGAGTGGTTGATGTGGCCGCCGCCGTTGAACTTGATAGCGGGCTGCTGGGCGATCTGGGCGGGGATGTCGTTGGAGGTGATGGCGGCGACGTGGGCTTGCAGGGCGTTGTTGAGGTTGGTCACGTAGGTCTGGTGGTGCTTGCTGTGGTGAAGCTCCATGATCTGGGCCGAGATGTAGGGCTCCAGAGCCTAGATAGGGATGCTGGTGTTAGACATCATCATGGTGTTCTTGTTCTTCCTTACTCGTCATCTCCATGCCGCATTGGTCGCAGGACAGACACCATTTCATACGACAAGGCATCCTCAATGGCTTACATTGTAGGCATACGGCAGCTGTGGCAGCGTATAAGTCGCGAGGCCAGACATGGTGGTTGCGTTTCCTGTCATGGATTGAAGAGGAGCTTGTGAGGCAAGAAGGTTTTGCCAGATATTTCCTAGATTGACCATCTTGACCGACTCTTTGTTAACCACGCGCCTGCCTTTTGAGTTCGTCTGATCCTACGAGATGGAAGTTGCGATGACGAATGACAGTAATTGAGTGTCACGATGTGCGGCCGTCAAGGTGCTCACCAAATAACGTCGACAATTGGATGATGAGTGGAAGTTGAGGAGTGGAGTGGACTCGGTTGTTGATTCCACTTGTCGCGTTTCCAATGCCTTCTGTGATTGGTCAATCTAAACAACTTGCCAAGCGATAAGTGGGACTGAATGATCTCCTGCCGTCCTGCGCGGTTGAACGTCCCTGACGTCTTGGCTCCATCAAGGTACAGGTACCTGCCACGCCTGCCGTTACAGAGGGCGTTGCAGCGGTCACAACAGTTCCAGATTCGCGCGCAAACGTGCTCAATTGACCGCGGATCTTGTGTCCGCCGGCCGCAAAACCTTCTCGTTCAAAGACGTCAACGGGCCGTTGCAACCTGTCTACAACTGGCAGAGCAAAGTGAAAGCGGTAGTTTGAGCTTGTTTCCGTCATCCAAGTCTCACATCTTCCTTTCATCCCGAGTATTGAGAAGGTTTCCAGATGGGACGAACTGGTATCCACGAGCCTTCCTAGACGCCTATCGGCCTCTGGACCCATTGCCGCACGTCACACGTGGTATGCTTGACCCTGTGAGTGAACGTCTCGCAACGTCCTCTTGCAGGCATATCTCAACTGTTATGCGGACTTGAATGAGCAAGATGTTGCAAGGGCTGGTCGTCGTTGGTGATGGTTGGTTCGGAAACAATGGTTGTGGTGGAGAGAACCTTGATGGCCTTCCTAAGGGGTTGAGCTTTGATGATTGATATATATATCCATCAAGGTCCTCAACTCTAAGAATAATAGAAGACGTATCAATACACCAATATCAGGTCGATCACTGAACCTGAAGAGCACCAGAATCCCAATATATTCGTCAAGACCAAGATAAACCGATTCAAAGATCACTCATTTCCCCGTCCAGACCAACTCAGGAGCCCAAAAAAACTAAGGGGCAACCACCTCAACCACCTCCTACCTTCCTTCATACTCTCACCCAGAATGTGTGGCCCCGAAACCCCATCCTCAACACCTCGAATCGGCGCCCGAGTCGACTTCTTTTCCTTATCTTCCAGAGACCGTCACCTCCTAGGCAACCTCCTCTTTCTCAACCCATCGAACCATAACAGCCAACAAGCCACCCACTTTTCGTTTATCAGTCCATCAACGACCCCGGTGCTGTCCGAGAGAGGTCCAGTAAGAGGAGATGCCTCAGACTCGTCCGACTCTTCGGATTCCGAGCTCGATGATCGTGTGATTGTTTCTATACAGTAAGTTCTCTTTTGTGCGTCCTCCAACAATGAGGAAGGCAAAGGAAACGGAGGGTTCGTGTTTGCTAATGTAGAGATCAGTCAAACCGGCGACATGACCAAGTCCGTTCATGAATGCGGGCTGCTGAAGCAGTTCACGCTGGACGAGAGCAGCTGTCAGATGTGCGCTTTGAAAGAGAACCTGTCCATCAGTGTCGGGCAAGACGGCATCATTGGGAGGAGGGTGTCGATGATGAGGGGTGGGGTGGTGCTTGGTGATGGGATTGTTGGGTATAATTGCTGATTTAAGGGATTTATGAGCATGGATTTCTGGGATTTGGAAGGCGTTTTGGGATGAGATCTTGGTTTACCTGGGGAGCATTATTTTGTTGGGGGTTTCATGGCGGGGGAGTTAACTGGTTGAGGCCATCATACCTTTTGATGCATTTGTTCGGCGTCGCTCAAAGATGTTTCCAGGTAGAACACAAGACATTGATCACAAGTAAATGGAGATGTGAACACACACACTGCCAAGCACGGTGCTAAACATTTAAAACGGTAACGGCTGTAAGCCGGCCCGAGACGGAGCGTTTGGGACCACAGCCCCGCAAAGGTCCGATGTCACCTCCGGTCGGGTCCTGACGCCCGTCCCCCACACCTCCGAAACAAACAACCCAACAACGCACTGCACTGCACCACGTCATTGAAACCCAAACAACATAACAGCCGCAACATTTTGAAGCTAAAATCAATTTCACCGCATCATCAAGAACTTGTGATCAAATCACACCTAATTCATAAACCACAATGGCCGAAAACAGCAACACCTTCACTATTGCCGGGGACATCCCGCCAGCGTCCGCAACAACAACAACAACCACCCAAGCCGCAGAAACCCAGACTGAAGAAACAACGACTTCAAGCGATTCCAATTCTCCAGCAACAGCACCAGCAGAAGAAGAAGAAGAAAAAGAAGAAACCCTCCCATTCACCACCCCCTCCCCCTCCCTCTCCACCTCGGTCCTCCTCCCCCTCACGCCCTCCACCTCCTCCGCCCCTGCTCTCGCCCACGTCCAACACGTCTGGGACACCATCCGGCCCAACTCGGCCATTTACAACCTTTTGCTCTCGGACATCATCCTCGTAGCCGCTGTGTCGCAACCCACCGGCCGCATCCTTGCCCACTTGACGCTCCAACCAGTCCACCTCAACAGCAAGCGCATCCTGCACGGCGCCGTCAGCGGGGCGCTATGCGACTGGGCGGGCGGGATGGCTATCGCTGCCGATATTGCTGGGGACAGCGGTGCGGTGGATAAGGACGGGAAGAAGATCTTGTCGACGGGGGTGAGCACCGATATGCATTTGAGTTATTGCTCTACGGCTAGGGAGGGGGATACGCTCGAGGTGGAAGCGTGGGTTTCTAGACGTGGGAAGAAATTGGGTTTTACGGGTTTTGAGATTAGGAAGAGGGTTGAGGGTGGGGGGTGGGAAAGGGGGGAAAGGGGGGAGGTGGTGGTTGTGGGGAGTCATACTAAGTATCTACCCTTTGGGCAGAAGAGGGAGTAGGAGCTTGGAGGGTGGTAGTTGGCTGCGGAAGGCGAGGAAGCTTGGGTTTGACATAAAGCGGGCCGGAGTCTCGTGTGCAAGAAAGGAAGGGAGTGAGTGGCTGGAGGAGAGGTGATGTTTGTTTGTGTGGTGATTTACGTCTACTTCAAGATGACATGGTAGGCTTTCATGTTATCCGTTTCTCGGATTTTGGTGTTCGGCAGTTACAAGCCGCATTTGTTATTCTTCTACGTTTCATTACCTTCCAATGGCCCCTCAAAGTACAGCAGTAGCATTGGGAGGAGAAGCGACAAGACCGGGATGCTTAAGCGGGGCGGAGCTCAGAAAAAAGCTGTACTTCCCCGTTTTCTTGCACGCCTCGCTGAGGGCGTCGAGGTCCCACAGCTCGCCAATGGACATGCCGAACATAGTGAGGAAGTATCGGTGGAGGACTTGCCAATCGTTCATTTGTCAGTACAAGCACCCCAAGTCAGGAACAAAGAAAAGAAGAACAAAAAAGAGACTTCATAAACTCACCAAGATCCAGTCCCGTCTCCTTCGAGTACTCGATTGCCTCAAAAGCAGCCCCATCTCCCGCTACCGCCGCAAACCTCTTATTCCACACCCACCTCGCCGTCCTCTCGCTGCCCTCCACGCCCGCCATCTTCGACTCGGCCATCTTGGCAAAATCCTCCGCCGTCGGCTTCTCCATAACGCCCGTCATCCCCGTCCGCACCAGCAGCACATCACCCGCTTTGAACTCCACGCCAAAGTGTTTCGCCGCCTCCTCCAGATCGTCCACAGTGATCTTGTACCCGTCAAACGAATGGAAGCTCCGCTCTCCCCTGACCTCCTCAGCGTAACGCTTCCAATCGATCAACACGCCTCGAGCGACCAGGCCTCCCCGTTCATGCCAGCGGTCGATGGTCGGCAGCACCTCGTTTTCGCTTTGGGCACTGCTGGAAGTAGTGGTGCTTAGTTTCTCAACGGTAGGCACAAACCCATTATACGTCTCGCCCGAGTGCGAATGCGTGACGTGGCACAGCGAGTCCCACTGCGAGGAGTACTGCGTGTTGAAAGTGAGCGAGTCGTCGAAACCGAGCAGGCCCTTCATGCCCATCTCGGAGCCGATGACGAGAGGAGTGTGCACGGGAGGTTGGCGGTGTCCTAGGGGGAATTTGATGGCGTTTAGGGCCCAGCTTTTTCGTTTTTTAAGTGGTTTGTGTTAGTAAGATAGGCAAGATTTGCAATTAGAAGACAAGCGAACAAGAGGCGCAAGAAGGTAAGGTAAGACGAACTTGAGAGAAACCGAAATGCCATGTTCAACTTCAGCGGCTGCGGCCTTGACGGTCTCGGGGGTGATGAAGTTGAGAGTGCCGTAGACGTCCTTGACGCCGTTTTTGTCGAAGAGACCCCAGGCGCAACCTTGAGGTTGACCTTTGACCTTGGGGAGGTCGTCGAAGTCCGGGTAAAGGGTTTTGGCGTCCATGGTGATGATGATGATTATGATGACGAGGTGGGGTTGGTGAGATGGGAACTGGTACGAGAACGAGCTTCAGAAGTTCAAGGGCAACTTTGAGATAAAGTTTAGGAAGAGATGACGGGACTCGGGAGAGGTGCTTGTGTCCACGTTGTTGTAAGAGCACCGTATTTAACCAAAGACCAGGTGTCGTTGGTCGTGGACATGGGTCAAGGACGGAGTAAGCACAAGTGGAGAACCCCCCGTCCGGACTCCGGAGTTCATAAATGACATGACTATTTGCGGGGGAGGTCACTTACACGCTATGCAATCTAATACTGGTTTGCTTGTTAGCGCGAGACCTCTGGTCATTCTTCCTAGGTAGGCGTTTACATAGCTAATCGATCCGTTTCGCCCCATGTCAAAAGCGTAATTTTATATTGCATATACCCTCTTGACTCTCATCAATACCTTTTCAAACTGTACTTAGCCATTAAATACTGTCCTTGTAAGGTTTAGGAGACTTTGGGATAGATCTTGTCCCGTATGATAGGTGTAGCGAGCTAACAAACAACCAGCATTGTATTGTAGACATGGGTGGTTGAATGCAATACCAGGGGACTATCCTCGATCATGTTCATACAGTATCTCCTACACACCGCGGGTCGGGCATATTCAAGACCCCGATGCTTTCAGTATGATATTATAGTTGCTTGGAGGTGGTAACACAAATAATATGTAGCAGACTTTTGGTGATACTTCCACATCGAGAAAAAGGGAGGTGACGGTGCTTAGGTTGCATGTAACCTTTAACGACGAAGGGAAAAGGAGATATTATCCGTCTTGGCGGCAGCAATAGCACTGTATCACCTGCACTCAACACTAAGATACGCCAATGCATGATCTGTGATCGAACGAGCAAGGACGTCATTGTTTTCTTTTTTCTGTCCTGTTCTAGACGCTGGTGCAGAGCCGCCTCCAGTCAGGACCTTTTCCGATCTCATAATGCATGGCAGGATCTTGGGGGCTAATTCAGCTTTGTGGAAGAAGGTGCGAGGAGGTGAAGGTCGCCGACCAAAAAACATAAACTTGAGGAGGGACCGACCGAGTACGATCACTAACATGAATGGAAAGTGGCAAGCGGGATGTCGTGTCCCCCACCAGTTCGTGAGTCCAGGAATCTGTCAAACCTGCTGAGGAGGTGTGGTAGCAGCTCCCAAGCCCATGTGCATCGAGTCTCGAACTCGGTTGGCAAGGTACCGAATAAGAAGGCGGCGGCAAAGGTTTAGCGAGCGGCAGATGTCTTTGGCTGTTGAATCCGATGTCAACTTTTTAGTTCTGGCCACCATCACCTAGGCCCGGCCGCTCCCGCACCTTGTTCGTTTGGTATCTCTATTCTGAGGTAGAGCGGTAAGGAACTGTAAACGTCCATTCACCGGTAAAGAACATCGTCGTCTCTTTTCGACGCAGGTACCTCCATTTCTCCATGTCTCCTTCTCCCAAATCTGGGGCTATATCAAAGTGATCGACAAGTGCTCCACAGCAAGAACCCTGTGAGAATTTCGAACTTGTCCACACCGCTCGCTCTCGCTTTCTTAGTTTGTGAACATTGGGACCTTTCACATATTCAAAACTAATCAGCTTGTTTTCCGCGATGATAGTGGTTTCACCACATATTTGGTTCTTTGGGGGGATTGAGTAAATGCGGTACCCTGGCGTAGCATGGCTTCACCAGCTTCTTGAGAGGGATGTCTTGGCTTCGTTGTGGAGAAGGTGGTTTCACACCAAAAAGAGCAGTGGATCCGAATACGAAACGGGAAGTTCGCTTTCGCTTTCAAGGAACGACCCCCTATTCTCCAGACGGAGTGAAACATCGGGGTGTAAAAGTTGTTGTTTTTGACGGGCGGGGATATGGTTCCTCTTCCGGTTCACGGTCCGTGTTCGTTCGGTTATTCATCTGGTCGTCTCCATGATTCGGTGTAGTACCTAGGACGGCAGATGTATAGATATATAGGTGGGAGTGCCGGAGTGATCAACTTGACTTTACAAATGATCCATTGCTCTTAGCTCTTCTACAGCTACATAATATAATAACTTGATCATTATCTTCACCTTGTACCTAATTCGTATTCAGATCATTCCAATCCTTCCAATACTTCCCACAATACCATGACGGCAGACTCAACAAACGGTGTCAAAGACAACATCCCCAATGGCGCCTCTGACGGCACCAACGGTCACTCCCAACTCCCAACCGAGGAAGACATGAGACTTCTCCAGCTTCAACAGAGATATGCCGAAGAAGCTGCCAAGCGCATCCGGGCGGACGGCCCTGCCCAATTCCTCGACCTCACAGATGCCGACACAGACCGCTTCAAGGCTATCGCCGAGGATCCCTGGGCCGACCACGCCGCCCTCAATGCCAAACAGACAGTCAAGGACGGAGCCACCTATAAGTTTCTCGTCCTCGGTGGTGGGTACGGTGGTCTTCTGTATGCCGTCCGCCTCATGCAGGCTGGGTTGATCAAAGGGCCCGATGATGTGAGATTAGTCGATGCCGCCGGCGGTTTCGGCGGAACTTGGTACTGGAACAGGTATCCGGGCCTGCACTGCGATGTTGAGAGTTACATCTACATGCCACTTCTCGAGGAGACAGGGTACATGCCCAAGCAGAAGTACTCGCCCGGGTCCGAGTTACGCGAGCACGCTGAGCGGATTGCCACCCAGTTCGAGCTGCACGACAAGGCCTTGTTCCGCTCGAACGCAAAGGCAGCGACATGGGATGAGGAAGAGAAACTCTGGACTGTCCAGATCACCGAGGGACGCGGACCAAACGAGCCAAGCAGAGAATTGACGCTCAAGTGCCAGTATCTGATGGTTGCTTCGGGAGTGCTCAACGTCCCTCATGTGCCCAAGATTCCTGGGCTTGAAGGATTCGGTGGTGAGATGTTCCACACAGCTCGTTGGGATTATTCTGCCACTGGAGGATCCTATGAGAGCCCAGACATGGAGAAGTTGAA
Source organism: Sordaria macrospora (assembly GCF_033870435.1). NCBI lineage: Eukaryota > Fungi > Ascomycota > Sordariomycetes > Sordariales > Sordariaceae > Sordaria > Sordaria macrospora. The sequence continues at coordinate 3,140,895 of NC_089372.1, read as the reverse complement.
GGACAAGAGGGTGGGAATTATCGGAACTGGTGCGACCTCCATCCAGATCATTCCGCAGCTAGCCAAGTGGGCAAAGGAGCTTTATGTGTTCCAACGCACACCGTCGGCCGTGCATCCCCGTGATCAGAAGGCAACAGATCCTGAAGAATGGTGAGTGACTCCTTTTATGATCCATTGAGAAGATAAGCAACGGCTGACACCCAGCAGGAAAACCAAGATTGCATCCAAGAAGGGCTGGCAGGTGGAGCGCGCGCTCAACTTTGCCGCCCACATGAGCCTTGCCACCAAAGAGGGAGAAGAGAACCTGGTAAACGACGGCTGGACAAGGATCCCAGCATACTCTGCCCTGATCGGCTCTCCTGGGTTTGGTCTTATCGAGCCTACTCCTGAGGCGATTGGCGCGAACGTGGCACGCCTGTACAAGATGGATACTCCCACGGCCGAAACTGCTCGTGCCCGCGTCGATCAGATCGTCAAGGATCCAGAGACTGCAAACAAGCTGAAGGCCTGGTACCCTTCTTGGTGCAAGCGGCCCACCTTCAGTGACATGTACCTCCAAGCCTTCAACGAGCCCAACGTCCATCTTATTGACACAAATGGCCAAGGTATCGAAGCGGCGACAAAGGACGGCCTCATTTTTGCCGGAAAGGAAGACCCGTTGGACGTTCTTGTCCTCAGTACTGGTTATCGGTCACCAGCCTTTGGCAACGGTAACCCGGCGGCCAAGACCGGTATTTCAGTTATTGGTCGTGGAGGCCTGTCGATGGACGAGAAGTGGAAGAACATCGGCTCAGCGACGCTTCACGGAGTTGCCACTAGCGGGTTCCCCAACCTGTTCTTTGCTTTTGGCCCGCAAACTGCTGCCACAGCCAACTTCATCACGATGTTGGAAGTGGGCATCCAGCACACTGCACACATTTTGGCCAAGGCAGAAGAGAAGGTGGGTGCCGGCTCGCGAGCTATTGTTGAAGTCACGAAAGAGGAGGAAGAGGCTTGGACAATGCAAGTCATGATGCGCGCCCCGTATTTTGCGTCCATCATGGGCTGTACTCCTGGGTATCTGAACGGGGAGGGGCAATCTGCAAGACAGGACCCGAAGGACATGATGAAAGCGAGCAGATCGTCAGGGTGGAGTGAAGGAATGTTGTCGTATGTCGAGGTGTTGGAGGAGTACCGCAGGGAAGGGTCTTTGAAGGGTGTTGAGATCACTGCCGCATAAGGAGTTTGCAGTTGCCGGTTGAGTTTGTACATTAGCAAGGGTAGATCATGATCTTGTGATTTCCCGAAGACGGACCGTAATGACATGAAGGAAAATAAAATTCCTTGTCTGATCACCTGACCCTCAGAGCGTCCTTTCCGTCAAGGCAGGTGCTTCTTTCTCCCGGTCCTCGACGTAGTGTTTGGCTGAAACCTTGCCGTTCCTTCCTTCCGCGCGGGATGTTACAACGTCATACACCAATTGCCTCTCTACAACATATGAGGAAAACTGCCTCGCGCCCACCCGCTTCTCAAACAGTTCATCCAATTGCTCCAAGCTTCTCCCCTTTGTCTCGAGCACAAACACCCACGTCCAAACGGCCAAGATCAGGTTGCTCCCACCCCAGATATAACCATGCTTTGGGCCCCAGTTCAACTTATCCGAGTTGATGAAGTAGGGCGAAAAGAACGACACCATCCAGCCAAAGAAGGCGTTGATTCCAGCCCCAGTTCCCACTGTCTGCGACCGCAATCTTTGCGATGGAATCTCGGCTGCCAGGGCAATCAGCACGCCAGCTTGTCCGAGGCCTGCCACCCAGCCGTACACGATTGACAGCGCAACAAGTCCCTTTGCAGCCCCGGCACCATTATCTGTCGAAGTGCGACTGCCCGAAACGGTGTATATGATGGCCATTCCGAGCCACATGGCAGCCGACCCAACGGAACAATAAATAATCAGCTGCCGACGACCGAACATACGCATAGCCGGAAACGACAAAATATTTCCTGCCAAGGCGACGACCAGAGATATCATGACCCAGTGGAATGGCTTTCCGACCTTAGCCATCAAAAACAGGTATACCGAAAACCCCGCCATAAACGTGATTCCGGTGCAAGTTCCGCCGATGATGCACCCATAACTGAGCAGTGTCCTTCGCAGGTCCGTACCACGGAACATGTCCTTCAGACGAACGCCAGCATGAAGCTCCTGCTCCATCTCATACGCGCTCCTGATATCCTCGACTTCAGCTCGGAGCAGCCCTTCGTCCTTAATGCCCCTTAATCGTCGAATGGCATTGATGGCATATTCGTCCTCGCCTCTCATCACATAAAACCTCGGCGTGTCCGGCAAGAAAAAACAGGAAACCCGTCAGGAGTGACGGCACAATGTACATCACTCCCAGCGGTATCCTCCATGACGCATAACCTTCCCTCACATTCGTGTAGTTGTCCACCAAGATCCCAAACAGCGCCCCCAGCGAAGTCTGCAAGATCGTCATCCCGAGTATTGGCCCCCTCAGCAAACTCGGCGCCGACTCGCTCACAAACATGACGTTATACGGCACCAGAAACCCATTCGACATGCCCAGCAACAAGCGACCCGCATATAATCCCCCGAGATTCTCGACCCCAATCATTATCGACACAGACAGAAAGGCGAGGGCGCAACCAATCCATAACCCTAACCGACGCGAGATCATCGAGCCCAGGAAATAGATGGCAACAACGGAGACGAAACTCCCGATATTGAGGAGAGATTGGATCAGGCGCTGGACTTCGGTGCTGATGTTATAGTCGATGGGCGAGTGCGAATCGACATGACCGTAGATCTCGAGGAAGCCACGCATGGACTGGAAACCAGCGATGGCAGCGGAGTCGTAGCCATACTGGAAGTAGGAGAGGGTGATGACGAATGAGATGGCTATGATGCGCTTCTCGGCCCAGAAACAGCTATCGTGAGCGGTTGTAGTGGTTTTGGCGAACATTCTGCAGCAGGTCCGTGTCTCTTCAGCGTTAATGAAGTCGTGTTGACGAAAAGAGGAATCAGATGCGAACCAGGAGGACAAGGTGGATTTATTAACATCCATCCTCCTTCAGCCAGCCGGCTCTCGTTGCTGATGTAGCATCTCTAGCGACACCGGTCATCGATCTGCTGGATATATTGCATGTTACCGAGTCCGAGATCCTGACATGCCGGCGAGCCGCTTTCCCCTCAGATGCACGGGTCCAGTTACCGCCCGGAATTCGACAATAGCCGGCTGGGTTTTATAGTATCCGGACGGTATGCTCAAATTGCACTTTCGGTTTGAGTCAACGAGCCGTCGAAACTCTAAAGTTTCGAGGACTTGTGTAACCGACATATTGTTGCTTGATAACAACGCGCGTCAAGCAGGAGAGTGCTTTGGCGGCGAGGCATGGTTGACTGCATTCACACAAGCGAGGCAATAGATCCGATGGATGATTCGGAATTTTGATGGTGTTGGGATTCATTTCCTGACCTCGGGACGTCATGAAAATCGGAAAGTATCTAGTCAGGCCTCGATAGTGCCACGGCGAAGAGTTCCGTTTCGTTGCTATGACGACGAACTGAGGCCCACAAAAGGGGTCATTTTTTGCACCAACATGGCCAATTTGGCGGCTTGTGTGCAGTAGCGAAACATTCTCGAAACATTGCTGAATGCGCGCCGTGTTCCGAACCGACAGAGTGGTAGGGAAAAAAACCGAAGAAAAAAAAATCGACTGCGATGCCATTCAAAAATTGAGGTGGGAAGAAAAGGACGTGACAGACCCGGCAATCGCGACGGATGGAAATCGGGGAAAAAAATCAGCAAAAGAAATGGGACCTGGGAGGCTCGAACTCCCGACCTCAGGATTACTCTGATTTTTTAACCAGATCATATGGGGATATGAGACCTGCGCGCTAGCCAACTGCGCCAAGGTCCCTTATTGGTTGTGAGCTTGCGCTCAGATTCTATTATTATGAAACCGCCACACCACGCTCGTTGGAAGGGGGTTTTGTTTGCAGAACAACTTTGTCTAACGGTCTACAAATATGAGCACCTACGGGAAGATGCTGACATATCTTCTACCTACCACAACTTCTCACTTAAGTTTGAGAGCTCTAATTGGAAATTGGAAATATAAGAGAATCTCGTAAGGTACACGTGAAGGTAGCTAAAAATACCTCCAATTATATTTGAACTGCATTTGTTCTCGTACAAAGTTGCCATAGAGGCTGCTGTATGGCATTTTCTGTACTCTGTACGCAAAAAAAACCACCCATTTGGCAGAATTTCGTACAGATTTCAAAGTTGCAACCCTCCCATAATAGCCTCACACAGCCTTATCTAAGTTAGGGTTTTGTATGAACAGAAAATTGTATAAATTTTCCAACTTCGTATGGAAGCTTCAAAATGTATATATGGTCGAAATTTGAGTACAGATGCAGTATGAGAGTGGTGCAGAAGGGTATACGCATCGTACAGAAAAAAAACTGTACAATACGTATAAAGTTGTACGGCGGTCAGCTCTGTAACAACTTCGTACGACAACAAAGGCAATCTTGGTCTCGAATCCAATTGAATTCAAAAGCTCTCACTTCTCAGCTGGAGTTGTGCACCGCTCCCATAACTCACATCCAGAGCCCGGAACTATAAGCTCTATCTCCGACCGACCTCTCCAACAAACAAAACCCCTTGTGGTGTAGTTGGCTATCACGTTCGGCTGTAATTGACTAGATTGTATACCGAAAGGTCACCGGCTCGATTCCGGTCGAGGGGAACTTCTTTTTTTTTGTCTTTTTGTCCTTGTTCCCCTTTTTTGCGTGGTTTTCTCTTCTTTCCTTCTATCCTCCAGGGTCCACAGTCCAGTAGCCCCCTATCAAGATCCACTGACTGACTATGCAAGATCCAGATCTGTGATCCACCACACGACGGGAGATTTACTTTTGGGACATGGGGTATCCTGACTTTATCTTTTTCCCTGGTTCCGTTGTCCATGTTCAGAATCCATGAGTGAATGGAAGCATGTGTAGAGCGAAAATATAGCCGCTCTAGTGTCAACTTCTTCAAGCCATCACCGGTAAGCATCGCCTGCGTCTCGTCAGGCGTTAGAAAAGTATGAACAAGATGGCCAGTCTGCTTGATTCTACCTATGCAAACAACATACCAGCATCTTTCACACCTCCAGTCGTCTTTGTCGGCTGCCAGTCCAGGCCCACAGAGATTCCCTCGGACATAGCCACTGACTGCGTGACATTCCAATGGCGAAGAGCCAAACTGCAGATTTGCTCAATGCCCCTTTATGAAGACTAACTCCCGTCGGTGTTTTGCAGCCGCAGACAATGTATCTAAAGACGACCGGCATCAACAAACATTTCAAGAGATCAGAAAGCACGCCCTATGACCTTAAAGACAAATGTTAAAGATATGCTGAGCTTCGCAACCTCCTCTTGCATGAATTTCTTCTTGAGGCCCCGTTTCCCCAGACCCCGGATTCTGCTGATCCGGTTCAGGTTCCTGCATGTGATAAAATTCTCATCGATGTCATGGGCAATTCGATTTCATGATTGTCGCGCATTTCCATCGAATTTCTTCTTCCAGTACCCGCAAGTGCCAAAAAGGGTTGTCGCCATTGGCTATTCAGGATAAAAGTCTTGGAGAGTCTAGATCTTTTGAGGCTTTGAGCTAGTTTGATGGTAGTATCCACATCATCTGTCCGGTCCGGGTACGGTTCCCTTGCTCTTCCTCTTCATTGCCCCAGGGACCAGGGGCTTTGTGCCAGCGGATATTCTTGGTCAGTCACAAAGAATCGCTGGGATTGATTGGTAGGTACTGAGGAGTTGGAGGGAGTTGGAAATATCTAATATATCTTGTATTGAACCCGTGGTCCGCGTGTTATCACATACGGTTTGTTGTTAATGTTGACTTCTCCTCGGTGCTCCACGCTTCCCAAAAACCTGGCCAAACGAGATAAAACCCATATACGAAAGGCGGGCATGTAACGACGCAAGTAAGATAAAGGCATAAATATCAATCTTCTAGCCTAATAATGTAAGGGGTAGCTTCTTAATCCCTCAAAAACCGCCACGCCCAGCTTGGTATAAGAAGAATAGCCACTCGGCGTCTTCTATCAACACACACAGTGATAATCATAAAGTCATTGAAGCGCTCCGCTACAGCCTGCGAAGGATTCCAGTTAAAATTTTATGTATCCCACCAACCACCAAAAATAAAACGTATCCTCATCCGCTCATCCACCGGCAAGTAAGAAAGAAGCAGTGGTATTAATACTTAAAAGAGCGATACCCCATAGCGCTCTAAACGGGCGCCCCTCCACTGCCACTCGCGTCAGGATTTCGGGCCCCTGTGAGTATCGCCAGCTCAACGTTTTCCATAGGATTTGATGCCATGGCCTGCGACGCATCCGGGTTTTGAGCTGTTGATGTGCCTGGCGAGTTCCTGTTGGCTCCGGAGTGATGGTTGCCTTCAGTGATTGTCGAGTCCAGCCCAGTCGCTTGTCCAACTAATGGAACCTGCGAAGGGGTTCCATGAACGATGCTGGATTCTGTCGCTCGCAGTGCCTCGTAAAACTGAAGGCCCTGAGGCGTAAAGGGCTGGCCAGGTACAAAGTGGAAAGGGTTCGTGATAAGGTGCTGCTGTGGCTGTATCGCCGGTGGTGGTGGTGGCAGCAACTGTTCTGTGGATGCCACGCCCTGAATAGGAAACGCAGTCCCGCCCATAACAGCATGATGATTGTGAAGCATTGGCTGCGTGTCTATGACCATCTCACTCCCATCTTCCAAGCCATCGTCATCATCTACCGCATCAGGCTCGCCATCGTCAATGAACGCTGCTGCTGCGGCATGGTGACCAGGTGGAGTGACCTGCATAGGATTGACTGCTGCTCCTGGGAAGACAGGGCCGGCACGGTTCGGTACTCCGTCGATTGGTCTCGCACCACGGGTGGGCTCCGTCAGATTATGCTCGCTGTTAAGGTAGCGTCGAAGATTGGTCACACCCTGACCCGAAAAGACGCAGAAGACAGCTCTCTGATGCTCGGTGAACTCTGCAATTTTCGTTAGCCTTTGAATCACAACGTGCATCGCTTGGGGGTGGGGGGAATATCGGCATACCAGCTGGTGCCTCGCGGCAGAAACTCTCCAGATCCTCACGCAGGAACGCTTGGACACCCGTGACACTCAAGTGTGTGAGACGAGGGCATGCGTTCAATAGTCTCAGGACGCTCTGTCGAAGATATTAGTATCAGAACTGAGATGGATATGAAACAGATTTACTTACCCTTAACGTCAAGTTGGTGCAATAGCTCAGATGAACCCTCTCAAGGCTACTGTGGTGCATGCTGTTGTAACAGTCTCCGGGAACAAGATTGCCGTCAGCGTCCCTACGGGGTCGGCGTTGGTTCGCCCTAGCAAGAGCGTAGACGCTCTCGTCTGTGATGTTCGAGCATTTGACCAAGCCAATGCGCTTGAGCTTGGGTAGGGTAGCAAGTCTCACGACAGAATCATCTGTCAAATGAACACAGCAACCAAGATCAATGTATCGAATCCGGTTGCAGCATTGGACTAGGCGTTTGACAGCCTCATCTGTGATATTTCCGCAGTGGCCTAGATGGACATAGTGCAGATTCTTGCCCAGCCTGGCGATAGCGAACACAGCAGCATCAGTGATGTTACGGCACTTTGCAAGCACAAGGTTGCGCAGGCGAGGAGCCACATCAATGATCTTCTCAACGGCTCGGTCCGTTAGTCTAGAGCAAGACGTCAGGTCTAGGATTCGGAGTTGCTCGTAGGTCTTGTTAGCGGGTAGAGAAAGGAATGCGGAGTCATCGATCAAATCGCAACTCGCGAGGCGGAGTTCTCGAAGGGCTTTGCCTTTAGACATAAGCGCCGTAACTGGGTCGTTTCCAATCAGGCGACACTGGTGAAGATCGATCTCGAGGATGTTGGGACAATTCTCAGCAAATGCGATAACAGCCTCGTCAGTCACCTGAGTACACTCGTTGAGTTTCAACTGCATGGAAAGAGGACGTTAGCTTTTGCTTTCGTACCCAGATTCTTCACCACCAAAGGCAGAACTGCCCCATGAACGCGAAGTAGCAGAAAGAACCTACCCTCTTGATGAATCTGCAACTCTGCGCCAACTCCACCAGACTTGCAACTGAGACCTTAGTGCAGTTGGAGACATTCAGGCCTTGTAGTCTGCGGCACTTTTCGGCCACAGCGTAAATAGAAGTTTCCGTGATGTCTTCCATGCCAGAGATGTCGAGAGCCAGGAGGCCATGGTTGTTCTGGAGCAGCTTGAGGAGGCCAGCATCCGTGATGCGTTTGCAACCAGTCATGGTCAGTCGCTCGACACGACTGCACATCTCCAAAGACTCGACACTGCCATCGTTGAGTTCGGGAGCCAGCGCCGACAGGTTGAGTCGCCTAATGAAATGTCGGTAGGCAAAATACGGTCGTGGCGCACTGAGAGTTTGGCAGATGGTCGTGTGTCGTTCCCAGGACGAGCAAGCTGGACGGTGCCATAGGATCTCCACTGCATTCCGAGCCCATGACTTGCACGTCAACATTACATGGAGAATGTCTGAGGAGGTTGTGAGTTTGACGAAGATGGCGATGAGTAGTTCGTTGGGCAAGCGATTAATAGGTGCTATACGGCACTCTTCATCGGTGACTTGCATATCCTCAATGTTGGGAACACCAAGCGACGACTGGGAGTCGTTCGCGGCGAGATAGAAGTCGGATTCTTCATTATCGACGGGTGGAGGCGTGCTCGACGATGAGGTTGATTGCGAATCGTCTTGAGCCTGCTGTTGTGCGGACTCCGGGTTGGCTTCGGGAGCCGCGTCCCCTTGGACCATCGGTGCTCCCCGGTCGTCGGCGATTATGTCGAGAGACTCACGTAGCCTCATGATAACAGCTGTGCCAGTCTGGTGGCAAGCGAAGGGAGATGTCAAAGGGTTGAAGGACTTGTCAGAAGGGAGCGCGACAAGAAACAAGGCGATGTAATGAGGGATGATTAAGTTGGCGCGAGGATCGGTTGATTGCTCGTCGGGGGTGGGCGAAAGTTCTAGGGGGCCAGGGGCCGCAGGTCAATCAAACGCCAGGTCAAGGGAGCCTCAGCTTATTGAGGGGCGGACGGAGGAAGGCTAGGAGTGACGAGATGGCCCTCAGGGAGACGGGAGGGAAAGTCGGGGCGGCGTGAGCGGAGGTGAGGTGGACGATTCGCGTCCAAGTTGGTCAAGAAGCCGCCGAGATGGGGTGCCGATGGGTTGGTAGCACCGATGCCTCCTTTCCTAAAGGCGTGCTATTTATTGTATACAACTAGATACAAAAAATGGAAATCGTTGTTGGGGGAAAGGACGAAGTATTGTCGATGATGGCGATTTGCGTTGCAAGGTGAATGGGGCCGCTTGCTTGAAAGGATGGCCGGCTGTGCAAGTCAAGGCCCGGGGTTTATTGTTGGTAGGGGGAAACAGCGGCACTGGCGTAGCTGCACTGACTGTGCAGGGCATTCACTTTGGATGGAAAAGGGAAAGGGCGAAACCTGGCTGGCAGAAGGCGAGACAGGGCAACAGGAGTGGGGAAAAGCTGCAGCGTCAGTGAGCGACAAGCAGGCAGTATCCATTCCCCGGTCACGCTCTCGGGTCACTGCCGTTCTCATAACGGTCGGGCGTAAAACTCCAGCTCGTCCTGATGTTCGTATTCTTCCTGGAAGGTTGGATCATATTCTTTCTTTGAATTTCTAATACGTGTGATGGCTAGCCCGGTTTGATGGCCAGTTGGTAGGCAAGAATGGCGGGCCGCTATACCTTGGATATCGCCGAGCCAGGCGCCATGCAGGTTACGCCATTGTAGCAGTTCCTACCTATTCAGGGGATGGGCAGTGGAGGTCCCGATATACGCCAGTCCTGTCGCTATCTAGCCTCGCTACCTATGGTAGCGTGGTGTATAGACGCAGCGGGCTGTCTGTCGGCGGCTGTACAGTCGTTGCCCTGTCCCCTCTTTGCATTCACGTTTCTTGAGCTTCCGTGCATGTCTCCTGCTCCCATAGAACTACTTGTTACTATTCCACAGATCACCGTTTCCATGCTATTGGCTTGGGAAGAGACATGACAGTTTGGAAGCAGGCAAACATCAGTAGCCGTGATCATTGCGCACCGACACATCGAGACATACGGGAGGACTCCAAACTCCAGAGTCCCGCAGGTCTGGACTTGACAAAGTCCGGTGACTGTCCTGCAGCCTCATGACATAGATTGTGTGTAGGCCCCTCTTATTGATGCAACAACACAGATCTCGAGAGCCATCAGCTGGTGCAACTCTGTGACATCAAACCATCACAATATCTTTGGTCAGGCGCGGGCAATTCGGATATTGTCAGCAAAGACAAGCCAATTTCCTCCTCTGATCATCACAGGGCGATGGCTATACGGTGGCCAGCAAGGTTCAGGTAGCGATTGATTGTCCGTCCCATCCGAGACCCAGCAATTTTCGGTCTGAAAGCTTGGAGTTTGGACGCTGTTTGTCAATATCGGAAAACCGGGCTCGGGATGGTGGCACTTCTAGGTATGTACCTACACTATCTCAAGAAGGTCGTTTGGAGTCGAGAGTGTGTCAACTGCCATTTCAAGATCTTCATTCAGACTTCAAAACGCAAGGACGACGATGAGCCCAATATCAGAATCCTTCCAAAAGCCCAAGCTGCACATTGAGGTTGTATCGAGGTCGAGCGGGAACGAGACGAACCCAGGTGCGCAACGGTTATTCGCCCATGACGCTCTGCATGGCGCTTAGAGCACGACGGTGGCTGGCCAGTGGAAGCTCAATAAATGATGTGCGAATCTCGACCCTCATGCCGATGCTTTGGACCTTGCGTTCAGTTGGAGAGGCCTGCGCTTTGTTCGCATATCTCTACATAACCCCGCGGAGGACCCTGGTTTTATCACATCAACTCGTCCCGCCTTAGCTGCCCCTGTCCGGGCTGTATCACTCTTGGAGGGGTGACCTCGTGTTACCATACACGTGTATATATGGCTTCTGTGATCGGCAAAGACTGAATATATGTGCAAAAGAAGGGAAGGGGAGAGGATATTATAAAACGGATAGGCATACCTCTCGGTAGGCTGCTAGGAGGTAGCAATCCGCTTGATGGAGACGGAAAAGGATTGTTTGCGGGTTCGGCAACCACGAGCAAAAGCGCGGGCAAAGAGCATGGGAGCGGAGGCTTGCTCCTTGCCTTTGATCACCACCCATAATCGTCTGGGCTAGAAACGCCACCGGCGACCCAGTGAGCCCAGACGAGTATGGCTTTGCGTCCGAACTCTCTCTTCCCTGCTATGTGCATATATAGGAATAATCTGGCAACCATAGGTACCCGTATCTTGATCAACATCGATGACTACCAGCATGCATATGCCCAAGGGATCTACCCGTTGCACGCAACCCACTAGTACCTATTCCAGCTTTCAGTCTGTCCGACAGGAAGGCCATCGGTAACCTCACTTTTGACGATGCCCAGAGGTCACATTCGTTATCGTCCTGCGTACTATCTATCTGTCTTATCGTACTTAACAGCTGGTAACAGTTTCTGAACCGTTTTCACCAGTAACTCAAGGCAACTTGGTGGTTTGCTGTTAAGCTTCTGAACTCGAATTGAGTGCCCACCGCTAGCGCTGCGGAGCTCGGCTACCAAAGCCATGATGTCAATCTCGTCTTCTGGTTACGGGGCTACCTAGCTAGTATCACCGAACTCAAAGTTTCTAGACCCAGCACAATTGCAAAGATCGTGCGCGAAGCTTGGCCATGAGGTGACCAGTCAACTTATTCAACTGATCATCTAATCGCACATACAGAACAGCCCCGAAGCTGCGATAGTCCACCACGTCCACGACAATGCTTCGCCAGTCAACCTTCAAGCAGCTGCCCCGGTCCCTTGGATCGGCAGCCAAAGCCGCAACGCGAACACCAGGCGGAGGAGCTTCGCGCCGAACCTTCCTCAGCCCTCCGCGCAGCCAGCCCAACGAGCACCTCAACCGCCTCGACGTCAACAAGCTCTCGGAGCAACAAATCAAGTATGCCCGCAACCGCCGCGCCTTCCTATGGACGGGGCTCTTCTGCAGCGTCAGCTCCATGATCTACGCCGGCTACCTCATCAAGCTCGAGCTCCAGAATCCTATCCAAGCTGACTCCTCCTTGCCCTCGACCGACCCTCTGGCCGGTACCAACGCCGCCGAGCGCAAAGTAGTCGTGCGCGACGAAGAGGGCCACGAGCTCGTCCCGACCGGCAACAGCACCGTCCCGACCTTCCCGCGCACGCTCTCGCTCGGTAGCTTTGAGGGAGCCATTGCCCCCGGCGGGGCCTCGGGCTTGGCCATGACCATCACCGGCGCCGACAAGACCGAGTACACCCTCGTGGGCTTCGGCCTGCGCACCGTCACCTTTGTCGGCATCCAGGTCTACGTAGTGGGTTACTACGTGGCTACCGCTGACGTGGCCTCGCTGCAGTCGGCGCTGACCAAGAAGGTCAACCCGATCGCCACGACGCTCGTGCCGGGCGAACGCGACCAGCTGCGCAACGATCTGCTCGACCATACAAAGGGCGAAGAGCTCTGGGACGGCCTGTTGGCAGACGGAATCCCTGCGCGGTCCGTCTTCCGCGTGATCCCCGTGCGCGACACCGACTTCCACCACTTGAGGGATGGCTTTGTGCGCGCGATCCAGGCGAGGGCTGGCAAGGTTGGGGACGAGCAGTTTGGCGAGGCGATGAAGCACTTCAGGCAGATTTTCAACCGCGGAAAGGTTCCGGCCAAGAAGGAGCTTCTGTTGATCCGCGACGGAGAGGGTAAGTTGAGCGTTGTATATGACGATGGCGGCAACAAGAAGGAGGGAAGGCCGGCAGGGAGACAGCTGGTTGGAACTGTTGATGATGAGCGCGTCTCGCGTGCCCTGTGGTTGAACTACTTGGCTGGAAAGAAGGTTGCCAGCGAGCCTGCGAGGAAGAGCATTGTTGAAGGCATCATGGAGTTTGTAGAGAGGCCGGTTGGAACTGTTGCGGCTCAGGTGGTATAGACATTATAAGAGTAATATGAAAAACAGTTAGTTGAGGTGATTTGACACGATGCCGCTTGAGCAAAATGGGCCTTGATGTAAGAATAATGGATAGGGTGCTTTTTGCACGCAGGTAATCACAAGTAAACTGAAGCATCACTCATTTGTGACAATGATGTTAGGGTATTTCAAATGTTTTTGTTTCCGCAAAATGCTTCAGACGAACAGCCGCCGTATGATAGATCCTTGGATATCCCATCCCGCGATTTTAAAACTAGAAGCAGTGCCCCGTTGCGCTACGCACATTCGGGCTTTCCGTGATGTCTCCCATAACGTGAGCCTTTTGAACGCTGCTTTCCTCTTTGCCCAACTTTCTTCCCGTCATGTTTCTTCGTAACCACCAAAACACAAATGTCTGTCAGGGGCGATTTAGAGAGCACCAGCCTCCTGGAGGAGCTCCTGGATCTTCTTGCCGTTCTTGCCGTTCTTGACAACAGCCTCGAGATCGGAGTTACCGCCAATGTGCTGCTTGCCGATGAAGATGTTGGGAACGGTGCGCTGGCCGGTCAACTTGAGAAGGGCATCCTGGACATCGGAGCCGTCGCTCTCCTGGTTGAGCTCGTAGGTGGTGTACTTGGCATTGAGACCGTCGAGGATCTGCTTGGTGTTGGAGCAATAGGGGCAGTAAGACTTGCTGAAGACAACTATTGGCGACGAAAAGACTCGTTAGCGACGGTTTCCTTCATGCGACGAGCAGCGAAATGGCTGCCATCAAGGCAAACAGGAGTTAAGCTGATTTCCAAGTTCCTCTCAGCGACAAGGGCTAGACCGAAGACCGGAACTGCAAGTCTCTGCAAGAGACACACAATAAAGGGTCCGCGAGCGAATGGCCACATGCACCAGGCCGCCGGACTCGCGCACACACATGGAGCGCACGTGTAGCGGCCCGTGCCGATGCAGCTGATGACCTCGCGCGACTTCATGCCGCCAGTGCGCAGGGGAACACATAAGACAGCTAAACACGTGGGGCGGTCACATACCGACAGCGTTGTCGTTGATGAGCTGCTTAGCCTTCTGAGTAGCGGCGTCGGACATGGTGGATGTTGTGCTGGAGAAGAATCGGCGGAAGATGAAGGACATAGAGGTTGCGCGGGGTTGAGGTCCAAAGGGAGCGATATATATATACAGAGAGGGGAAGGGGAAGGATTTATATGGTAGAACAGTTGGGGAAGGCAAATTGGGGGAAACTACCTTAAGCACTGCGGAAAACGAAGCTTTTGGAAAGCGTGTGTGACCGTGTGTCAAGCTAGGGTGGGCACAACGGGATATGAGGGGTGGAAATGGCGATTGCGACATTCGGTGTGAATTTGTCACGACTCCAGTTTTGGAAGGCTCTCATATCGGGGGCAGTTCAAGGACTGGGTCATTTGATAGAGCATCGGGGATGAGGGACGCCCGACACTGTGCGGCTTCTGCACACTTTGGCACGCGAAGATGCTGCAAAGTCACCGACTCGAGCAGAATATTTGCAGAGTAATTCCAGTTTCCGCGTTACCAATGAGAACAGTTCAGTCCTACCGGTTGAAGTTCGCCGGTCTCACATTGTGTCTTGAGAATCAGATACAGGGACCTCGAGGGACGAATGTCGCCATCATCTCTGTTTTTCGCGCTCAGCAGTTCAAATCTCTGCCGTCTCAACTTGAGCCACACGGCTCATCCTGGGAGCTTGCATGGACACAAAGAACCCAATGACGCAAAGACCTTTCCCACCGCGCGATTCACCCACGATTCACCAGAAAGCCATCATCAAATTCCCCGCCGTTATCTTAACTCCCCCTTTCCTATGACCCCACTTCCCCAAACTTCAGGCCACGATATCTGTGTTGAGATTCGGCAAGTCTCCGCGCAAATGGTGAAAAAAGAAAATGAAAGCTGCACCACAGAATGATTTCGGATCGCTCCAAACCATTCAGACATGTGCAATATCTTTGCTTTCTCTGATAATGCCAGGATCTTGATGCCACTGTAGGCGCGGCGACAAGAAGAGAGCAGTCCGAAAACAGCGAGGTTAGCCGCCATCAAGGGTTCCACTCGGGACGTTGACTTCAGCCACGGCCGGCCGGAGCAGTTAGTGTCCGGCCTGGTGAAGCGAATACCACACTCCATACCCTGAACCTGCCTGGCAAGCCCGGTCCTCTCCAACACTGTGCTCAACGGGAACTCGAATCGGGCCAGATCGCAATTTCTGGCGAGGCGGACTTTCCATCGTTTCCCATTGGAGCAGTGAAGCTATTCACAGCATGTGAGCCGAGCAGGAGGTCAGCAGCCTTGGACCCGGCCATGACTTCATCTGGAAAGGAAATGCATGTCATTGACTTGTTGCCGCCACGGCATCGTAATTCCTGGCTTGCAGACAGTCCACTTTCCCCAGAGCAGAGGGCAAGGCGGCTCCACGGGTCTTGGGAAGCGATGCACGTGAGTGACCCCGACGCTCATATTCCTGGTTCGGCAGTGTGAACAAGGCTTGCCGGTGATCATGGACTTCGTGGTGAGCTTCCAGCCAGTTGAGCTCTCCAACGTGCACTAGAAAGCGAGACGAAGAGGGGCTGAACGGAAAACTAGCGTCTTCTTTCTTTCGACGTTATCCGAAATTGATGGATTATCCTTTTCAAGATGAGGCAATGCCTGGAGTTGGTGTCTCTAATCTCACACTTACACCGACATCCCGTTGAGTTTACTGTTGTCCTGTCCG
This sequence comes from Sordaria macrospora, assembly GCF_033870435.1. Classification (NCBI taxonomy): domain Eukaryota; kingdom Fungi; phylum Ascomycota; class Sordariomycetes; order Sordariales; family Sordariaceae; genus Sordaria; species Sordaria macrospora. Next base: position 3,125,095 of record NC_089372.1, on the reverse strand, counting down.
ATTCGAGGCCCTGAAGCGGCTTCTTGCAGGGAGCCAACATAACCACAAGGCATGATGCAAGACCCCAAAAGACCCAAAAGTATTTTGAACGGAGTTCCCATGTCGTCGTAGCAGAAGTCTGGAAGTAGTGTGGATTCTATGAACAATGTCCGGAGAGGCCGTTGAGCTCATGAGATGAACGCCATGGAGCCAAGCAATCGATGAATGTGCAAGTCATGATGGATTACCTAATGATACTAATGTGGTTCCAATGGGAGCAGTTTGCAGAAGGGACGCCCCGGGGCAGAAGTAACAGGCAAAGCCCGGGCGTGCCTTGGCCTTGGGAGTTGGGACCACTTTTAGCGGCTCCGTGGGTTCTTCCCTTTCGGACGGGGTGTTCAGATGAAAAGTTGGGATCCTGGTCGCCCTTTCAGACTCAGCTCCCGCTCCATGTGCAACCTCTCCTGCTGACTTCAAAACTGTCCTGACACGAACAACCGCCACCGTCCACTTCAAGTTGCACCCTCAAACCTCAAACATCAACCCGAACCTCGTCTTCCCACCCTGTCCGCCACCATCCACACCATTCGCACCCAACCTTACCGGCCCTGCTAGACTTGTCCAACCCAATCGGTTCTGTTGCCAAAGACGCCCACTCCCGCATCTGCGCAACAGCCTGAAAAAGGACCCTTGGACCCCGAGGCAGTGATCGTCGTTCTAATCGTCATTTCCCTACCGATTTTGGATACGGGTGTCAAGGACAACTGGTCTCTCGTACCTTTCTTCGCCAGCCCACGAACAAAGAAAATTACAGCCCTAGCTTCGCGATTGGTCTCACGCCCTTCTGTCCATCTAGATCTTGTCCGCCGTTGATTGCTCGACACCTGCGGCCAAGTCGATAACAGCGCCGTAACATACAATCTCACCAGTCAAGAACGTCAACCCAATTACCCCCCAAACCGGCCAGATCAACTATAATAGATTTTCGGATTTCCACCTTTTCTTCTCTCTTTTGTAGCAGGTCAACGGCATACTGTCGTAGGACCAGCCCATAGTCGCAAAGGTGGCTTCCGGAGGAGATTCGGCATCGTCAGGTGCCTTGATTGCCCAGCTTGCCAACATCACGTCCTTCTTGAAAGTCCCGACTCAGTTGCAGCCTTATCTCGAGACGACCGCTGAGCATCTGGCTTCAGCTTCAGAGTATCTTCAGTCAGCGACCGGTCTTTCTCCCAACCAGGTCTACAGTGCCACCGCCGGTACACTCCTCGCTCTGAGCATCATCCCCGTCATCGCCACCCGGAGATTCAAAGGCAGAAAGGGAGGAAAGATGTCTTGGTGGGGACGCCCCAGCTTGTCGTCTTGGAACTCGGGTGTTGGCCAAGGAGGTGTGCCGAGTGTGACTGAGGAAGATTTCAGCTATATCACTACCGAGGATCTTGAAAGTCCTCGCTACAGTCAACGCTATGACTACACTCGGTCACCACCGGCTGCCGTTCCGGCTATCAGCAGGTACGAACAACCTGAAGACGACGCTCTAAACATTGTTTACAAGAACGCCGTGTACCCCGAGGGGTTTCCTGCGTATTCGATTGGCGACGGCAAACTCTTGGTCAGCGATGTGAAGGAGCGAGTGAAGCTGATCTTGGGGATTTCTGACCGCCACGGAAGAATTCGTCTGTACTACAAGGGCCGCCGCTTGAGGGACGATGACAAGCCTGTCAGAGAGTATGGCGCCAAGCACAACAGCGAGATCACGGTCACGATAAGCGAGCGCGAATCCGAGAGCAGCAGTGATGTGGGGAGCGATGAGATTGTCATCGTTGATCGTGACGGGCACGAGGTTCGCGGTGAACCAGAGCCTTCCAAGAAGCACCGCAAGAAGCGCAGAGGCAGGACCAGAGACGAGCGTGGTGCCCGCAGCCCTCAGAGCCCGCAAGAGAGTGCTTCAGATGTTGGTCTCAGAGTGCCGACTGAAGACCCTCGGAAGAGGGCAGCTTCACGAGTTCGATCCCACTCCCCTTCAGCCGAGTCCGGCTTTTCAGCAGCATCCGGAGTGTCCGGGGTCTCGGCTATCTCTGCTATCTCGGCCGGTAGCGTCACTCGCGCCAGCCCGGCCTCGGTTGCCCCGGGCGGTCCCATCGAGAAGCTCGATCAAATCGCCGCCCACTTCAACAACACACTCCTGCCATTGTGCCGACAGTTTGCGGCCCATCCTCCTTCGGATCCTAAGAAGAGATCAGAGGAGCACCTCAAACTATCAGAGACAATCCTACAGCAGGTTCTCCTAAAGTTTGATGATATCGAAACGGGAGGAGATGTCGCAGTTCGCACCAGGAGGAAAGAGATGGTGAAGCAGTGCCAAGATGTTCTGAAGACGCTCGACGAGGCTCTCAAGGCATAGTGTGGACGGTCATAAGCGCAGTGCCCGGAACCTTTTATCATTTCAGGCTTCTTGGTCGGCATGAGCATGGAAGGATTTAGGCGATTCGTCGTTATAAAGTCGACATTTCTTCGGTATTTCAGCCATTTGCCAGGCGTATCAAGGTTGCTGGTGTAACTTCAACAGCCACACATGTTCGGTTCGTTTGCACTTTTTAATTGCTGTTCCAGGTCGAAGCTTTCGCGCAACCGTGTTCAGTGGTGTGACAAGAGAACATGGAAGTTAAAGAGAGTCTAGCGTTTTGTGCATAGAGCGTGGTCAGAAGTGGTGGGAAGTTGTTGGCCAGGTCATAGATGGTAATTGACTGGCGTCCCTCCCAAAATCCCAGTTCACGGTTCGCGATGCATCCAAACACCCGTTGGTAACTACCTTGATGGCTAGTGACGTGACGTGACGGTGATCGACCAGGCTGTTGGCTGTGAGCACACGTTGCTCAATGCGATGACCTGAAGATAGCAAAGGCCACAAAACCACATTGATGACCATCGACTTGAAATGCAATTAACTTATCAGTGTGCTCTAATGAGATCATAATTCCCGTCATTGTGCCCATGAGATAACTACTGCAAGCACCTTGGAACCTGGACTGAATCAAGGGGGCCGTGATAAGGTTATCAGCGTGGTTGTCTCGCGCCACAGGAGTGCCAAGACACGGGGAAGCGAAGCAAAACCAGCCCCACCAATTGCAGACTGTAGGTCTAACCCTACCCCAACGCCTCAGGCAGCAAAAGGCCACACTGGCTGGCAAGCCTCCACCGGTTCCGAAAACGGACTAGTGCATCTCTCACTACACCAAGCACACGGGCAATTTTCAGCACACACAAAAAAGTCGCAGACCGTCAACCATCGCGAGGTAAGAGCCAGACTTGCTGCCCATTTGATCTGCCGGAGCTTGACGGACAGATCGCTAATCCTCCTTCTTTGTCAACCCAGTCTTCCCCGGCAAAGATGTCTTCTTTCGAGTCTGTGGTACGTTGCGAATCCCCGAATACCGATTTTATGATGGATGTGGTTTCCACCGGTTCCATTATCCGTATCGCGACGAATGGCTAGGTTGCCGACCGCTGCAGCGACACCGAACGAGATGGAGACGACATGTTCGATACGGCGATGGATACGGATATGGAATCGGAGGAACTCAGGGACATTGCACACCGAGACGGGCCGTTTAACGGCAAGGGTGCGGCAGCAGCAGTTTTGTGATGGCTAACCTGTTGATTTACAGGTCGTCATCGACGGCAAGGGCCACCTCCTCGGTCGCCTCGCCAGCATCGTCGCCAAGCAGCTCCTCAACGGCCAGAAGATCGTTGTTGTCCGCTGCGAGGCCCTCAACATCTCTGGCGAGTTCTTCCGCGCCAAGCGTACGTTACACCTTCACTCCTACACGAAACCGAGAGAGACATGACTGCGACGATGGACGAACTTGGGAGGATATTGGAATTGGACACAGCAAGAAGACAGATTGGGAATCGCAGTCATGGGCGAAACGAACAAAGAGGACCGAAAGAAGAGAACAGTCAAACTGACACGAAACCACCATTTTAGTCAAGTACCACTCGTACCTGCGCAAGATGACCCGGTACAACCCCACTCGCGGTGGTGAGTTACAGCCCTCCCGAAACGAAGACGACGACGACAGTCGACATTCTCAGTCAGACGATACTGACTGCCCGCAGGTCCCTTCCATTTCCGCGCTCCTTCCCGCATCTTCTACAAGGCTGTCCGCGGCATGATTCCCCACAAGACTGCCCGTGGCGCCGCTGCCCTTGAGCGCCTCAAGGTCTTCGAGGGTGTCCCTCCCCCCTATGACAAGAAGAAGAAGATGGTCGTTCCCCAGGCTCTCCGTGTCCTGAGACTCCAGCCCGGTCGCAAGTTCTGCACCGTTGGCCGTCTCAGCTCTGAGGTCGGCTGGAAGTACGAGGATGTTGTTGCCAGGTACGTTGGTTCTGCAAGAGCCTCAGCTCTTGCCCCCCGAAGCCACGCGCCGTTTGATGCTAACAGCTTGATAGACTCGAGGAGCGCCGCAAGGCCAAGGGCGCCGCCTACTACGAGCGCAAGAAGCTCGCCGCCCGCCAGCTTTCCGAGGCCAAGAAGAGCGCCAAGGTCAACGACAAGACCGCCGAGGCTCTCAAGGAGTTCGGTTACTAGAGATAGTAACTGTTGCTTCGTCGACTTTTCATCCTTTGTGCGTTTTCACTCTAGATTGGCGCGGTTCAGGGTATCATCAACATCTGCGAGGAAATGTGGAGGAGTCAGTGGCTTTCCGACTCGCAGTTTGTCCCAGGCTTGGGACCTCATACGAATAAATGATGAGATCACACAACCAATGGAGAGATCATGCATGGGATGAATGGAAGAAACAAGACAAATACCCCCGGGCGTTCAGCATGCAGTTCGGGACCTTTGTGTGGTGCGTGCCAGGCGTGTTCTCATGACAGAAAGGGACCTATGCGTCTCGTAGATGATGACCATGCCGTCCAGCGGCACCCCGTCCACAAGCCCGAACATGCTGAAGTAAGCCGATGAATGACTACTGCGTACTTAGCCAAATAATGCCAACTAGTCTACGAACTAAAACCTCTGATGTCATGGTTTTGTGCCTACAGGATAACTTCTTATCTCCAAGCCTCAATTACGGCCTCTAGTCAACAACTCAAGACAAGTTCTTTGCCAGCCAACCTTCAAGTCTGATATCGCCTATGACAGCTCACTATTAGGCCTGTGTTAACTGTGTTACTAGGCATTAACTGTTGGATTGGTTTAAGAGTGTCAACTCAGCTAACTGATGAAGTCTTCGTCTAGTTGACAACTTGACAACCCGACACCCCAGTGTATTATATCAAGGCACACGGCAACTTGATCAAATAATGACCTTCTCATCACTTTGTGACTTCGGGCTCATTTTTCCCTGAGGAACTTATGCAGTCTACAAACCTCCTCAACCACTTATCTGAGACTTGGGTAGTAATGAAGCAGACGCGGCGTATGGTTCACGTGTAGTTTTGTCCCTCGTCGTCGATGGGCAAACTGACGTTAACGCGTACGCTTCACGACACTCTACTTCAAATGAATTTCTCTCTACAGAACCAGACACGATAGGCATCCACCTATGGTGTACATCTACTGGTATTTCTTCCACTTCGCATTATAAACCAATTTGAATGTACTTCAAGCTCCAGGAGGCGTCCTTTCCTGATCTACGTTTACGTTGTGTCTTTTGAATCACTTGGATCACTTGTGAAAAAGAAGAAGTCGCTAATTATAGTGTTCCTGGCTTGACATGGGTTCACACCTTTACCACTTGTAGTGCAATTGCAATTTAACAAAAGATTTCAGATCAGAATCATGTGGAAGTATCTCTCGTCAGTTGGAACCGAATGGCAATGGTGTTAACAGTGCTGTTGCCATGTGCAAATGTATGAGTGTAAACCAACACTCTTGATTTATCTCCCCAATCTCTATGCACATCAATCCCCTTATCATGTTTCCTTACAATATTTCTCAACCGTTCGTCGTCCTTTCTCCCTTTTCCATTCAAGACATGATTTTACTTTTCTTTTTAAAACCGGTCCGTCTCTCAGACGTTCAGCTTGCAAAGTGAACAATGATAGCTGCAAGCTTCACTAAGCATTATATTCCGAAGGCAACGTGCCGATGGAGATAACATAAACACAATTTTAGCCGCTGTTTCTCAACTCACATCGGGACCTTGGCGCAGTTGGCTAGCGCGCAGGTCTCATATTCCCATATGATCTGGTTAAAACATCAGAGTAATCCTGAGGTCGGGAGTTCGAGCCTCCCAGGTCCCAAAACCATTCTCTTTTTTGCCCGATCTTCGGTGTTGACTTCTCCCGAAACTTCTCCTTCCCATCTCACCATCCTTGTCTTTCTTTCTTTTGCCAAGCAGTTTCTTTCTGTCTGGCCTCTTTTCAAGGTCCAGATTTCGAAATCATGCACGAGCCATCGGTGCGAATTCGAATCCTAGACCTAAGTTCCGGACAGTGTGGAGACACCGGTCACCGTAAGGCTTGATGAGCCGATGACATCATTGCACTGCCCCGCGCTGCCGCGAAGTCTTTGGTGGTGATGAATTGCTGACCTGCACAACTTTGAAGGTTTGGGGAACGAGTGGTTGTCGACTTGGTGTCCTGGGTTGCTTGGCGAAGGAAAAACATTGGTGCTGCCTCAAGATGAGGCGCAATTGACGGCAACCTCGGTCGTATTTTGTCAGTTTGTATGGTCGTAGATCACTGGTTCCGAGATGATATGGTATGCTTCTTTGACGCGTACGTTGTTGACACAAGCATCTTTGTTCCTCTTTGTATCATAGCCATTTCCACCGTTAAACAGAGAATTGTGATTTGACGATCTTTGACTACCTACGTTCCCTTTTACACTACTATTGTTTCTAGAAAACCATCGTTCCGCAGATGTCATCACGAGCAGATCGAGGCCGCATACCCGCATTGGGCGGTACCAATCCCGATTATTACCAGGAGACAGCTAGTATCTATGGAGATGGTGGCTCAGGAGATCCGAACCATCGCCGGCGGAGACGGCGTCGTCGAGATGAACACCATCATCACCATCATCACCCTTCTACACCACCAGTAGCGCCACAACCTATAGCGGCACCTCAGCCAGGCCTAGCATACAATTCTGCTCCTCCGCCGGCTTACACTTACCATAACCCTCATCAACCAACAACACAGCCGTCACCACCACCACAACAACATCATGGAAGTGGTCGATACTCACCCCCTCCACCACCAAAGCCTCCAAGGCCGGTGATCTCACATCAGCCCGGTTCTAGTCTTGGTGCGGGACTGATGTCAGGAGCTCTCATGCCCACAGGAACAGGACTAAGCTCCTCTTCACAGTCAAACAACATCAACAACAACAGCACCAACCCCAACAAAGACAAACGAACACTCAGCGAACGACTCCACCAACTAAGCCTCAAAGCCGGCACGCCCATCAACAAACTAACCAACGCCCTCGGCTCCGAAGCCTTCTGGCCATCGACAATGGATCAAGAATGCGACAAGGCTGCACGTATCATTCAGTCTTTTTGCAGTAGCAGCAGTAGCAGTAGCAGCAGCAGCAGCCTCCTCCAAATCCCCCCTCGCGTCCTAACCACTTGCTCCGGCCTAGCCATCTTCACCGTTTTTCGCACGGGGTTACATCTTTCCGGCTCTTCTGGTTCGGGGATAGTCATCTCTCGCCTACCTTCTGGTGGAACGTCTGGAAAAGGATCATCATGGTCGCCGCCCTCGGGTTTCCTAATTCACTCCCTGGGTGCTGGCCTTCTAGCCGGTATCGATATCTACGACTGTATCTGCGTTCTACGCACACCAGCGGCGGTGCGAGCTTTCGCCGAGCGCTCCCGTGTGAGTTTGGGAGGGGATGTAGGCATCGTTGCTGGGCCGGTGGGGGCCGGGGCGGGCGTGGAGGGTGTTTTGAGGTCGGGTTCTTCTTCCATGTCGGAAAAAGACAGGGACAACAAGGAAGGGAAGCCGCTGGTGTATAGTTATATCAAGAGTAGAGGGTTGTATGCGGGGGTGTCAATGGATGGCACGGTGGTGGTGCCGAGGGGGGATGCGAATGCGGAGTTCTATGGGAGGAGGGGGATTAGCGTAGAGGAGATTTTGAGGGGCGATGTGCCTTGGCCGGAACCAGGGAGAGGTGGGAAGGATGGTAAGAAGGTTTGGCCGGAGGGCGCGATGGGGTTGATGGAGACTTTGAGGACGGTGGATAAGCAGGCAAGGAGGAAAGAACGTAATGGAGATCATGGGTGTTCGAGCAGGGCAGTGGATGATGAATGGGCGTACGAGGATTGAGAAAGGGATAGGCACAGACGGATAAACGAGACGCCGCCTGTTGAGTATGGAAGGACAGCAGGCGAAAGAGGTAAGGGGCAAAGCATAGGTAGTGAGACGAGAGGCGGTCGTAGCCTTGATGGTCTGTATAACAAAATTGACACGAAGCTGGACTTCATGATGAATGACCAAATCAAGACTTCAAGGAGTAGAAAACATACCCTAAGATGAGTCAACCTTTATTGAATCTTTCGCTATGATAAAACGCTACGGTATCCCTATATCTTCACCCAAGCCAAGGTACGCTTAGTGATGGCCGAATACCGCCATCTCAAAGCTGGATTGTCAGATCCTTATGTCATTCGTAATCCGCCCAGATCTGAAACGTCTTGCAAATTAGACCTGATAATATGCGATTATGTTACAAGTACAAGCCCTCGGGCTCGCCTTCCTGCTTCGTGCGCAAGACTCTTTCACGAGCAGCTCTGAAGTCAGCCATCTGCACCCTCATTCTGCGCTCACGAAGGGCCATAAGACCGGCCTCGGAGCAGATAGCCTTGATGTCGGCACCTGAAAGATCATCCTTCTGGGCAATGAACTCCTCCAGGTCAACATCCTCGTTGAGCGACATCTTGCTGGTGTGAAGCGTAAAGATCTTGCGCTTGGTGTTCTGGTCGGGATTCTCGAAGAGAATCTTGCGGTCGATACGGCCAGGACGGATCAGAGCAGGGTCGAGCGACTCGATCTTGTTGGTGGCCATGATGACCTTGACGTCTCCACGGTCGTCGAAACCATCGAGCTGGTTCAACAGCTCCAACATAGTTCTCTGGATTTCACGCTCACCGCCCGATGTTGAGTCGTAACGCTTGGTACCGATGGCGTCGATTTCGTCGATAAACACGATGGATGGGGCATTCTCGGCGGCAACCTAATGAAGATGTTAGAGTCTATACTTAAGGGCGTAACTCAAAAAAGCCTTTACATACCTGGAAAAGCTGGCGAACCAGTCGGGGACCGTCACCAAGATACTTCTGGATAAGCTCACTACCAACAATGCGCAAGAACGTTGCCGAAGTTTGGTTTGCCACAGCCTTGGCAAGGAGAGTCTTGCCGGTACCGGGAGCACCGTAGAGAATGACACCCTTGGGCGGCTTGATACCCATTTCCTCGTAGAGCTCCGGATGAAGCAAAGGAAGCTCGACTGATTCACGAACTTCCTGGATCTGTTGCTCCAAACCACCAATATCCGCGTACGACTCCGTGGGCGCCTTGTCGAGCTTCATGACACTAACGGCCGGATCCGTGTCATCGGTGAGCACGCCAACAATGCTAACACTCTTGTGATGTAGCAAAACGCTGGCGCCGGGCTCCAGCAGGTCTTTGTCGACGAAGCTCATGATGCTAACATAATACTCAGGACCAGATGTGCTTGAAACGATGGCGTGGTCGTCGTCGATCAACTCCTCCAGGACACCGACACCCATGGGGCTGCCGCGCATGTCATCGACACGGGAGCGCTCGTCCGCCATGCGGTCGGAAGACTCGAGCTCGGACGCAGGAGCGTTGCTGTCCTTGGCGGTCTTTGCCTTGCGTAGACGTTCTTGATTCTCGACATATTCCTCCTCGAGCAGCAGATGATCGTGGATTCGTTGCATTCGTAGCAGTCGGAGTTTGCATCGACTCGTCGGATACACTGAGGGGAGCTTGGCGGCAGCGCTGGCACCGCCCTGTCTCTTCTTCTTGCGGCCGATGCGGGTGGTGGGCTTCGGGGGCGGCTCGTACTTGGGCTTATCTTTCTGTTTTGGTGGCGATGGAGGTTAGCGATGTCCATGATGTCAGCGCTCGAGTCCCGCAAGATAACAACGTCCAGCGCAACGAAGAAACCATCAAAATGATGAAGCTACCGTACCTTATCTTTCTTGGACTTTGAAGGGTCCTGGCCTCCGCCCATGCCAGACTGATTTTGACCCTGCGCAGCTAGTCAGTATGTGGTACATTGCAAGCTTGAGCTGAGCTCCGTGTTGCGGCCAACTGACCATGTTGACGGTTCGCCTTGCGCAACTCTGGGGAGTGTGGTAGGGGGTTTGACGGTGTGTTTGGAATTATAATATCAAGTCGTAAGAGCGCCGCACGATATTAAGTCGTTGAGCGGGGCGGCAGTGATGGAAATGGTTGTCCTGGAGTTCGTTGTTGGCGGAGTGCCCGTTTGAGGTTGTGATGGCGAGCTCCAGTTCAGGCCCCCAGTGAACGCGACATCCGTCAGTCGTCCAGTCGCACACCTGACGCACAGACCATCGCAGCTATCAAGCTGCCGGGGGCAACAGCACGATGCGGGCCGTTCGAGCGCTCCTGGTATTTCACCGTGCAATTGCATTCAACTTGTTCAATGACCATACACTGGCAGTTGCATTGCTTGTGTTGTTTGACGGGCTGTTTTCCCATACAGCGCATGGCCACGGCATTGAGCGAGGGAGGGGCCCAGTCCAGGGACCAGCGGGCAGTCCGAGGCAGAGCCTCCTGCTTCTATCCTGCCCCGTCGCAACTGTGTGTTCCTTGGAGCCGACCTTGCCCGTAAACCGAGGAAATAAACATTGCGTGGTTGATGCTGTCAAACAATCCGTATCATCTCCTTAGTACACTGTAGCAGGCACACCACGCTCGGCAACTGTTGTGAGCATTTCGAGTCTTGGCACTTTTGGGTACCTCTACGGACGCGGCGCCCCACCTCAACTCTTCACTGACGGAAGTTGCGTTTCTGCACTTTCCTTTCTCTCGACAGGAAGTGACGACCATCTGGATCTCAGCTGGTCAGCGAAAATTCTTGCAGCCTTGCATTCACCTCGCATTCAGAACCGAGGAGCCCCCGTCGATTTGGTGAAGCTCGAACAGTTGTGGATGGAAACTTGACAACCTTCCTTCACTTGAGTGTTCTACTACCAACTCCTCCATCACCTGGAAACCCTTCCACCTCGCAACGTTATTCACGGACCTCCTTGACCCCTCCACAAGGTTTATCTTATCAGTGATTATTCTACTTATCCTGCTGAACATTTCTCTCTTCCTACGATTTTATTGGCATACCATAAACTCTACTCGCTTCTATTGCAGCACATTACATACACCTATCCCGCTGCACCGACACCACATCACTGACCATGGCGACTACCCGCGAGCGCCGCGTTGCGAAGGAACTACAGGACATATGGAATGACAGAGAGGCATCGGGTGTCATGGCCGAACCCCTCAACTCTAGTAACCTGTCGCACCTCAAAGGCTCCTTCAGCGGCCCTCCGGACTCGCCCTACGCCGGGGGTACATACGAGGTCGACATTCAGATTCCCGATAAGTACCCGTTCAAGCCGCCCGCCATGTATCTGATGACGAAGATCTGGCACCCCAACATCAGCAGCGTCACTGTACGTTCCCTGCCTTGTAACCCTTGTTTGTGATCTATGTCAAGATGTGGGCTGGAGGTTTCACCAAGGCTAAACTAACCTCCATGTTCTTCCCACAGGGCGCCATCTGTCTCGATATTCTCGGCACAGCATGGTCGCCAGTCGGTACCATCAAGACAGCGCTGCTCGCCATTCGAATGCTTCTCGAATCGCCGAACCCGAAGGATCCCCAGGACGCCCAGGTCGCCAAGATGTTGATCGAGAACCCGAAGCTGTTCGCCCGAACGGCGCACGACTGGGCCGTCAAGTATGCGGGCGCGCCCAGGGTGGAAGCGATTCCGCTCAAGTATGACGAAGGTTCAAAGGAGGGTTCAAGGAACGATGCCAGCCGGTACGTTGCGATTCTTAACATCCCAGGACATTGAACAGTCTAAGATAAGCAAAGAGCCATATGGACAACAGTGTGGAAACTCGGGGATGAGAAGTCAGGGATGACTAACCTTGGGGCAAACCAAACACAGATATGCTGGCTACAACAAGGACCTGGTGGACCGTTTTGTCAACATGGGATTTGACGTTGACAAGGTGGTCGAGGCTTTTATCTTCGTTGGTATTGATAGGAACGGAGGCAACGACTACGAACTCGAGGAAGCGTATATGGGCGATATCACCGCACGGCTCCTCGGCGAGCAGTAACAACACATCTTCCAAAGGGTGGGTGATGGGCTGTGAGAGCGACAACCACAGCGCTATTTGGGATGCAAATATGGGATTGCATATCAGCACTCTGGCACCAGGAGGATTTAGACTCTTGATAGCGGACGGTGAAAGCGCAGGATGGAGAACCCAACAACTGGGGTCTGGTAATTGACTGGTTTGATCGGTGGTACACAGGCTGGCCCGGCTTCTCTGTTATTAGTCTATGCATCAGCCGCATTCGGATATGGAGTTTTACGGATGGCAAAGGGTTCAACTGAGCAATGGAATTTTTGGCTTCTTTCAAGTACTGATTCTTCGTTTCCTCCCTGTTTTGGGTTTTCCTTCTGCCTTTATTTGGATACTAGCAAAATCACAGCGTAGCCATAACACAATGTAAATGATGCCTTGGTACTGTTAGGTGAAGGCAAGTAAATAAACTGCGTTTTCGGTTGACCAACGTAAACGCCACACCTGAGCCTGTCAAGGCCAAAGCTGCACCGTGGAAGATATTTTAAAGTAAATGTAAATTATATAAACCTGACCGCCCGCACCCAAGCCATGATTTCACCTCTATCTATCAACCAGAATCTCGCAAGATGAGCAAAGAGGATATAAATGCACCACGGTATACGCCCTATTCCCACGCCCAAGAGGGATGGCAAAATGTCTATATCAAGCTTCATCATCATCCCCAAACACACAGTCACACATGAAACACGCTCAACACTCCCTGCTTCCTTCTGACCTTGCTATACAGAATGTTTTGGTTGGTTGGTTCTGGTGGTTGGCTGGCCGCTGCTACTATTCATCCGTCCCGCCTGAAAATAAGACAAAAAAGATAAGGTTCAAAAGATTAAGAATTATGCTCCTTCAAACTTTCCCTTTAAAGCAAATCGCGTCTGACGAACTCCTCACGGAGGGCCTTGCCCAGGTTGGCGGGCGAGCGCTCGACAACGACACCGGCGGCCTCAAGGGCCTTGATCTTGGAGTTGGCATCACCCTTGCCGCCGGCGACGATGGCACCGGCGTGGCCCATGCGGCGGCCAGGGGGAGCGGAGATACCGGCGATGAAGGAGACGACGGGCTTGCCGCCGTTCTTGGTGTTGTACTCCTTGAGGAAATCGGCAGCCTCCTCCTCGGCGGAACCACCGATCTCACCGATCATGATGATACCGTCGGTCTCGCCGTCCTCGAGGAAGACCTTGAGGCAGTCGATGAAGTTGGTACCGCTGAAGGGGTCACCGCCGATGCCGACGACGAGGGACTGGCCGAGGCCGGCCTGGGTGGTCTGGTTGACGGCCTCGTAGGTGAGGGTGCCGGATCTGGAGACAATACCGATGCGGCCGCGCTTGTGGATGAAACCGGGCATGATACCGATCTTGCACTGGCCGGGGGCGATGATGCCAGGGCAGTTGGGACCGACGAGACGGGTCTTGGACTGGGTCCTGAGCATAGAGGTGATGCGAACCATGTCTGCGACTCCCTGTTAGTCCGTTTTTCTTCCTATGCTCGCTTTTTTTCTTTTGCGCTTTGTCCTTGCGACCCAATGTACTAACCATGCTGAGGGATGCCTTCGGTAATGCAGACGGCGAGGGGGATCTCGGCGTTGAGGGCCTCCTCGATACCGGCAGCAGCGAGAGGGGGGCTATTTTCACATTTATTGTTAGCAAATGCCCTTCTGCGCTTGTGATCCAGAGAGGTTTCTTACGGAACGAAGATGGCGGTGGCAGTAGCGCCAGTCTCCTTGACGGCCTCGCTCACATTCTTGAAGACGGGGCGATCAAGATGTGTTTGGCCAGCCTTCTTGGGGTTTGTGCCGCCAACAACCTTGGTACCTAGAACAGAGGCGCAATGCGTCAGAACTCCATGTTTGCGACATTTTGCGACCGAGAATCGGTGCCGATAAGCGTGAGATAAGGATGGGATGGTGGTATTGAAGGTGGTGGTGATTTACCATATTCGATGGCACCCTGAGCGTGGAAACTATACAACAAGCCAACGTCAGCCAAGTCAATTTCGCATCGTCATTCACATCCCATGGTGTCCTGGTCTTGGAAAGCTTGTGATAATGGGCAAATGTGTGGAGGTGGAGCATTCCCCAGATGCGCCCGAGTCGTGTCATCGGCGTCGCGAGTCACGACAAGCAGGGCGCAATGGGGAAAACGGGGAAGAAGGGGGGCTCTAGGCAGGGGAGGCAGCTCTAACTTACGTTCCCTGCTTTCCCGTGAATCCCTGAAAGATAACCTTGGTGTCGCTGTTGATTTTCAAGTTGTTGATGGTCGCAGCATAGGGGGACGAGTTGGAGCTGTAGGTCCTCTTGGACAGCTGCTGGACGAGCTTGCCCGCGGGCCGTGTTTGCCTTGCGATAGCCTGCATTGTGAATGTGTGTGGGGAAGAATGCGAAAGTAGGGATAAGAGGGCGCCGGAGGAAAGAGGAGGGAGAGGGCAGTAATATGGGCGAGAGGACCAATGGAGCCGATGATGTCGTTGATGGGGATTTTGTTGTTCGTTTCCAGTTTGCACGGGATCGCACGTAGAAATTCAGGTCGTCGACGGCTCGAGCTTCTCCAACTGCCAGCCAACGGAACCCTCTCCTCGTCAAAAGTCTCCAACTGCTCTTCGGGCCACCATGACAGGATCCGCTCGCGAGCCACAGCTCCTGTCGCGGACCCACAAACACCCACCGCCCACCGCCCACGGCAGGGTCCGCGGCAATTCAAGCTCATGGGGTCCATCGTTATCAGCCAGGTACACTGCGCTAACGTTCTGTCAAAACTGTCGCGCATGACCACACTCAACCCCGCCGCTCCCCTAACGTGAGAAACCTGACCCAGTTGCCCCGGTGGGAACCCGGCCAAGCCGACTCCAGCCGTACGTCACGAAGTACCGATCGGTATCAAATGTACCTTCCTGTCTCGCCGAGCTCGCCAAGGTATCAGTGGGTGCCGGGTGGATTCTCAGGGTCAAACTGTCAGATCGCGCCGAGGTACAAGCCACACTTTGACAGCTCAACAACGGGAGGCTGGAGGTCTAGTTCAGCCGCAATTTGGTACCGAGTCACGTGCATGACCTCAAAGTACTACACTCTGCAATTCGAACAAAGACGAGCACATGCGGCTGGCATATTTGTTACAGCCACGGCAGCCGTGAATAGTACGGCAGCTCCAACGACAAGCGTCCTGAAATTTGCCCCGCCAAAACATTCAAATAATTGTCTAAACGCCAATACCGAAACCGACGATAACGAGATACGAGGGTCGCCAGCCAGACAGCGCAAACATGGCGACAACAACGGTCACAGTAAGTCGCAGTAAGAAGGACGCCAACTTGCCGTCCGAAAACGACAGGTTTCTGAGGTGTTGCGCCGACATCGCGAACGCGCTCATCGAAGACCATGAAGCCGCCCAGAACGGCCGTCCGCAAAAGGACATCAACCTCAACAGCCTGCGATCCAAGTTTGCGAAGAAGCACAAGATCAACAATGTCCCGCCACTGACCGCCATCATCGCCGCCGTCCCCGAACATTACAAGAAGTACATCTTGCCCAGACTCATCGCCAAGCCCATCAGAACCTCATCGGGCATCGCTGTAGTGGCTGTCATGTGCAAGCCCCATCGATGCCCCCATATCGCGTATACCGGAAACATTTGCGTCTACTGCCCCGGTGGCCCAGACTCCGATTTCGAGTACAGCACACAGTCATACACGGGATATGAGCCGACATCGATGAGAGCCATCCGGGCTCGCTACGACCCCTTCGAGCAGGCGAGAGGACGAGTTGATCAGCTAAAGTCGTTGGGTCACTCGGTAGACAAGGTCGAATACATCATCATGGGCGGCACTTTTATGTCGCTCCCCGAATCATACAGAGACGAGTTCATTTCTCAACTACACAACGCCCTGAGCGGTTATGGAACCTTGAACGTGGACGAGGCGGTAAGGTCGGGAGAGCAGAGCAACATCAAGTGCGTGGGTATCACGATAGAGACGAGACCAGATTACTGTCTTCAGCCCCATCTTTCAAGCATGCTGCGCTACGGCTGCACCCGTCTCGAAATCGGCGTCCAGTCCCTCTACGAAGACGTCGCCCGCGATACCAACCGTGGCCACACCGTTGCTGCCGTCGCTGAGACCTTCTGCCTCGCCAAGGATGCCGGTTTCAAGGTGGTCAGTCACATGATGCCCGATCTTCCCAACGTTGGTATGGAGAGAGATCTCGACCAGTTCCGGGAGTACTTTGAAAACCCAGCTTTCCGCACCGATGGCCTGAAGATTTATCCCACCCTTGTCATCCGTGGAACGGGCCTGTACGAATTGTGGAGGACAGGCAGGTATCAGAACTACACGCCCAACGGCTTGATCGACCTCGTGGCAAGGATAATGGCCCTCGTTCCTCCTTGGACCCGTATCTACCGCGTCCAGCGTGATATTCCCATGCCGTTGGTAACATCCGGCGTCGAGAACGGTAATCTGCGCGAGCTGGCTCTGGCGCGTATGAAGGACTTTGGAACCACCTGCCGCGATGTACGCACTCGTGAGGTTGGTGTGAACGAGGTCAAGAACAAGATCAGGCCGAACCAGATTGAGCTTGTCCGTCGCGACTACACCGCCAACGGTGGCTGGGAGACGTTCCTGGCCTACGAGGATCCCAAGCAGGATATCTTGGTCGGTCTGCTCCGTCTGCGCAAGTGCTCCGAGAAGTACACGTTCCGTGAGGAGCTGGTTGGCCAGCCCACCAGTCTGGTCCGCGAGCTGCACGTTTACGGTATGGCTGTGCCTTTGCACGTCAGAGACCCCAGGAAGTTCCAGCATCAGGGTTTTGGTACGCTCCTCATGGAGGAGGCCGAGAGGATCGCGAGGGACGAGCATGGAAGCGTGAAGATCAGCGTTATCTCTGGTGTCGGTGTGCGCAGCTACTACAGGAAGCTCGGATACTGGCTCGATGGGCCTTACATGTCCAAGTGGCTCGATGGCAGGCCCGGGCCTGAGGAGTAGGAGGTGTACTGGTTGGTACTCTGCGAGTGAATTTACAAAAAAGGATATGAGGGCGTTGGGCTTCTGTTATGGTTCAATCGGACAGGCGCAAGCGGTTGCATAAAGGCGGGAAAGGCGTTTGAGGATTGATGTGCGGTTTTGGAAGTTGGTGACCCTTGGGGTCAATATCAAATACAAAATGGACCTTGTTCTTGGGCACAGATGCTTGCTACCCAGTCTTTCCCCAGCTTCGTTCCCTTGTTTTCTCTCGCACCTACAATCGTCCTCGGCGCATTTTACGGTGCTTTATTGAATTAGACTTCACGATCGTGGATGTTGATATATTTGCGCTTGATCATTACGGAGCGAAAAGGTGATTAAAAGAAAAAAAAGGGGAGAATATTCCTCTAATGCCCCGTGAAATATATATTCTAAGTAATAAGGGTAACAATTTTGCTCACTGTATGTCCCAATGCCAAACCGAAAACAGTCTAACCATCCCAGTACCCTCATATTATGTGATCCTACCTCCCCAGACACTAGAAAATATTACACCCTCTGAATCCCCTACCCCGAACGCACAAGCTGGTACACGTACCAACCGCCCCGGTCTTTATGTCGCAGTCGTCAACTACCATAGTTGACTCATGCTTGCCTACCTACCTACCTGCCTCATCAGGTGATGGCTCGTCCGAGTCCGCGTACTCCCGTCTTTCTCTTTTCTCCTTCAGTTCAAAAACGAAAGTCGAAATGCAGACGACGAACAAAAACGTGAGGACCAGCAGGTACATCAGACCGGCAAAACATAGAACCAACACATACTCCATTCCCATATTTGCCGTCACCTCTAAGGTATCTTTCCTTGTTGTTGCTGCCTCGGATCTCTGAGCCGAGGAGATGAGCTCTGCAATGTATTTGATGCATGGAATAATGTGCGTGGTCCACCCCATAGCTGGAGAGTTCATATCAAAACTCATGGCTGTTCTTAATGATGTGTACGGTACCAAAGGTAGGTGCTTTGGTTGTGTTTTGCAGGGAATTGGTCGGTATAATAGGTGGTTGCTTAGAGAAAATGTTAGTATCAATGTCGACAACACCGGAAAAAATCAGTCCCGATAATCCTGGGGATTCTTTCGTGGGAGCCGGTGTCGCGGTCAGAGACCTCCGAGGGTTAATAGAGAAAATTGAGGTGTCGCGTCGCAGTGGCTTGGTACATCAAGATGAAGAATCTACACCACAGTCATAGGCCGCTGTTTTAACCTTGACAAATAGCCGGCAGATCCTTCTCTGAGGAGAAGGTCCAGAGATCAATGCACCTTTCATCCTTCCCCTCGCCTTTGACATCGAATCTCCTGTGAATGATCCGTCCGTTGACACTCAGCTTTGCCCATCTTCTACCTCATAAGGAATAAAGACCTACCGGGTACGCGAACGCGTAAGAGCTATGTGGCTGCGTGGATGGGGGCGAAAAGGACGGGGGCCCTTGTATCGAGACGTCGGCGCTATCGTGGTTTGCAAGACAGATGAGGAGGAAGAGTAAAAGGATACGCAAAGTGGGAAATTATCAGTATTTATATATGGACGAGCTCAGCAGATGCGGGCCAGACCCTAATAAGAATAAAAATAAAATAACAATAAAAGCACCCATTGGCCACACACGTCGCGGCCCCCAAGCTCCCAGGATTGTTTAGGGTTTAACCAGGATATAAAATGAGCTACCCTACGGAGGCACCAAGCCACCCACTCAAGTACTCATGTTATCTGCAGAAGCGTAAACATATGGTAAACATATGTGTCTAACTTTCTAAATTCACGTTAGGTACATCATGAAAACCACCTATACCTCCTCTCCTCAACATTTAGATCCCAAAGTCTCGTCCTAGGAGACGGGTCAACTGGCGACGGCCGGCCGGCCGACCGGCCCCCCTTTCCCCAGTCCACACCACCTCTTCATTGGATGATAAACAGGGTGTTGTTGTTGAGATGCAAGGCTCGTTTCATGCCTCCATTCGCTTTCTCCAATGACGAGCCAGTCCGCGGGAATTGACCTTTTGCCGCGGGTCTGGAGAAAAGGATTGTTGCCTATGTGACCGGATCAAAAGTAAACAATCCGGGATGATCCGATTCGCTGTATATAACAGGGGTTTAGGCTTTCTTCCGTCAGTATTTTCGGCATCCTATGTTCTGGCCAATGGACCGGTGGATTGCTGAAAGTGTTGAGGATCTTCTGCTGCTCTAGGAGAAGGTCTGGTGGACGCGCCGAACGGAGGCCACAGATGACAAAAACCCGGAGGAGCCCCAGCCGGCATTCACTGGCACCGTTCGCCTCCCATCCGTGTTTGCCAGTGCCCTGCGTCCGTCATGGTTGGCTCTGGCTAAGGCGCGTTCGTTTCGTCCTGGCCGTGAGCCGTCATGCCACCATGGGTCCAGTCCGAGTCGCGGCAGCCACACATAGGGCCATGGAAGTGCTGATGAGGTGACTAGGGGAGCGGATTTGGGCAAATTTCGTGTCCACGCGGAGTGTCAGTGGCAGGATCTTCGTTAGCCTGAGGCTCAGTCGTGTTTGGTGTTGCTCCGTTGCCGTTGATGGTGGTGGCGGTGGTAGTCGTCGTCGTAGTGGTAGATGACCCTGGCATGGCCGTTTAGTGTCCGTTTTATTGGCTCCAAGGATGCGTCCGATACCTACCTTTGCCAGTGGCATCGACATCTTTGGCAAAGTTCGAGATACTCATATAGTCCGTGCCAGTTCCCTCTCCAAAAGCGGCATTTCTCTCCAAGTCGGTTTCGAAAGTGTTGATGAACTTCAGGTCGTGTGGTTTGCTTGTGCCAGCCATGTTGAAGAGTGGCTAGGTTGAGGGGTTGAATTGTTGTCTAGGGATGGTGTTGAGCTGAGTAATCAAGGTTTGAAGATGAGTGTTGACTTTGTGAAGCTAATATCTCCCCATTCTCCACCAGAGATGGGATTTCCCTTAATATATGTGGTCGAGGGTTTTGACGTCGCTCCATCCAACCTGCTCTCTTAGCCTCCATCGTTGAGATTGAGATGTTCCTGAGTCCGAGGTCCACTTCTCGCTCTCCCTAACAGAGCATTGAGTATCCTGATAAGGCTCATTGGGGCAGTGTCTCCATCAACACCGACTCTTGATGCATGGGGAGAGTTTCGCGGACTTGTCAACAAAAGGAGGTGATGGTGTAACATATCCGTCGAGAGGGTATAGTATCGGAAGACGACTTGTTGATGACGAAGACATGTTGCTCCCATAGGTCAGCCGGCCACAGTCCTGTCTCTGGAGACAGACTCGGCTCAGCCTCATTCATTTTCCACAGCCGGTTGAAAGTATGAACAGCAACATCGTCGACCTACAGCCAGAAGGCGTGCCCAATGCAAACAAAGACGGGAAGAAGCAGCAGGCCAAGAATTTGGGGAAATTAGGTGGAAGACTGTGTTGTGAGAAAGCGTTGAAGTGCGAAGAGAGAGAGTTGCCTACGCGTACAAGGCAAATATTCAAGGCTACATGAGCTTCTCCTGCTGGACGATCATATTGATGGCTTTCGAGGCTGCGGTGCGAGACTCGAACGGCTATACCTCCGGAATACTAAGTCCGTGGTCCAACTCATGACTGGGCCATCTACAGAATGGCGTCGAACCATTTGTACCTCTTCCTAGCAGGCTAATCAGGCAGGCTTCCACGGGATTACTCCTGCAGCGAATAATTCCAAAGACGGCATGACGGATGGCTCCATCCCTCGCAATGCGGGATTGATGAGGAAATGATCGCTAGGTAAGGTAATTTCCGACATTTTGAGGACTGGATATCCACGGCTATCAACGGACGGGTACCTATTCATGTTTCAGCATTAATGAAGAGAAGAGCTCAACACAGCCTTCTTTAACTTATCTACCGCTTCTGCTCATCGTAGGCAACCCGAGAACAAATGTATGCCACGTGTTAGGAGCGGAAATTGGGCGACCACCCAGTTCATCTTCGCAGACATTACTGCAAAGCGATGGGTATCGTTATTGGCCTATATGTGGCACATAAAATAATTCGAACCAACAGAAGCTGGGCCGTGGGAGACGCCATGCCGAAGAAGCTGAACCACGTGCATGCGGTGAACGTCTCGTGCAAAACGGATAGCAACTAGGAACAGAATAGTGATGGAAGTTGAGAATGTAGAAGTGAGGCAGGTACAGTTGTAAGTAGTGAAGACTGCATGACATCCAAGGGCGACGGCGGTGAACTCTCAATCAGTGCATCGCGATGGATCTTCGTGATCACTACCACTACACAGTTGTAGTACCTAGTCAGATGAGCATTGCTCTTGGCAAAAACGTCCAATTTAACGTTCGAAAGACCCCGGCTACTCATATTGATCGCGTTCGACTTCAAAGAGATCTGGATAGGTCCTGGTAGTGTGCAGTCTAGAAACTTGCTGAAAGGGATCTCAAAGCAGAGGTATGACGTGAAGTCCCTTCTTAAACACAACATCGGTCTGTTCAACAGTGCAGTGGGGTCAGCCTGTCGAACCATGTTTAAGAGCTTATTTTTGGCAAGCTGGACCAACTTAATCGAGCCATGAACCGTAATCCTCAACGAGCGCCAGATTCGGGCAGGTCAGATCCCCGGTCCCTGAACGGCCCCAGCCTGCACGCCTGACTTCGATTTACTAACTTCTGGCCCCTTCCTCGCGTAACCCCTTCTGAACTCTTATTTGTTGAATTCTTGCTTGAGGCTCAAGAGAAGCTTGTCACACTTCAATGTCTGGTCAGTTCTGTTGTTGATCATTTCAAGAGAGGTACACCTCCCGACAGCTGTGCTAAAGCTTCTCCATACTTTGTTGCTGTTGTCGGTGGACTAAAGAAGATATGCGACATCTTCGACATGTAATCACGTACACATGTTTGGTTTTAGTAATGTTGCTAGGTGTGTAGTGGACGGGCTCAGGAATTCGAGTGTCTTGCCAGACATCCGGAGGGTTTCAGAAGCTAAAAGGCAGAGGTTGTGCTACCCGAACGGCGCACCCGACACCCCAGATCTTCAACCACAAGGATTTCATAGCCGAACCCCGCGTACGCGAACCCGCTAACATGGGGGGTATGACAGCCTACTAGCCGTTGCGCTATTGCGTATATGGTGTCAACATGCTACGCTTCCGTACAGCTACCCCGCAGGGCGATCCGTCAACAGCTCGGGGCCACAAAGAACCCGTTGACAAGAGCGACCGAGGTGAGATTCCAAGGAAGGAATCGAGGCAGTGAACTCGTTTCTGGTCCATGCCAAGCATCATGTTCCTAGTGTACAATGGTAACAGTCAGCATATGGCCAAGATGACAGGGGAGGCAGACCATCATATAAAGCTCGGGTACGGAATTTTGTCCATCGGTCCCATCTTCACCTTCCTTGACCTCGTGCCAATTTGATTCCCACCATGAAGTTGCTGGGGCCGTCTGTTACCGCCGCTTTGTTGGCGTATGCCATCTACTCTTGGGGCACATTTATATACCACAATGCCGTCGTGTTTGGCTTCCTTCGCACCAACCCTCTGAGCACTCATGTCCAACAAGAGGACATTGTATACATCTCGGACACTGTCCATTGTGAAGACTTGCACTACCATGGCCCCAGCAAGACCCTCTTCACTGCTTGTGAGGACCATCCCGAGACTCGCTTCCAATGGTTTCCCCCTTTGACCAACTTCAACAATTCGTCAATCCTCAAGACCTACCATGGTTCTCTGCATGTGATTGACCCCGAAGTAAGTCCAAAACACCCTATCCCCACACTCATACGCATAACCGAGTCACTTACAATTTTCGTAGACGAAGAAATCACGACGTCTTGTCGTGGACAACTTCGAGGGACCATTCATCACCCATGGCATCGAAGTCCTTATTGACCCCGAGCAACCGAATGCCGTGTACATCTACGCCGTCAACCACCTCCCAAATCCCGAGCCCGTCATAGCCATCCACCCTCCACCGGCAGACGTCCCCAAAGCGCGATCCCAAATCGAGGTCTTCCACCATGTGATAGGCACGTCAACTGCGACTCACATCCGCTCCATCTGGCATCCTCTCATCCGCACCCCCAACGATCTCATCGTCACCTCCCCCACGTCCCTCTACGTGACCAACGACCACTTCTACCGGGACCACGGCGCCATGCGCTTCGTGGAAGACATGTACGCCAACGCCAAATGGACCGACGTCATCTACTTGCAGTTCTCCCTTGAAGCCCCCTCCACTCCCGCCGAGACCGACGCTTTGGCCGGCGTCACCGCCCACGTGGCACTCGGCAAGTTCCATAACGCCAACGGACTAGGCCACGGCCGATACGACGATGAAGTGGCCATCGCCAGCGCCGCCTCGGGGGTTTTGAGCATCAGCCAGCTTCCATCGGCGTCGACATCAAAGTCCAACATGATCACGGTGCTCAACCGTATCGAATTCGACTCCACCATCGACAACCCCTCGTACTTCTCCGACCCTTACGCCGGCATGGCGGACGGCGTTGACCACAGCGGGTTTGTCGTGGCCGGTTTGGGCAAGGCGCATACGCTGGCGGAGACGTCCAGAAATCCGGAGGCCAAGGACCCGGTCATGGTGTGGTTTGCGAAGCCCGTCAAGCAAGCTGATGGGGGTGAGATTTGGGAGAAGAGACTTTTGTTTGAGGATGATGGGAGCAGGATTAGGAGCGCGAGCGCGGCGGTTTTGGTGGCTATTGATCCAGAGAAGGAAGGGGGAAGGCGAAAGGCTTGGCTGTTTGTTACGGGTTTCGTGTCGAGCAATGTGGTTGCTGTCAAGGTTGACTTGTGAAGTCACGGTGATGGAAGAAGGCGGGGGAGAGATTGACTGCACGTGGGGTTGGCAACTCGCATATGTTCAGCACCTGCCTGTTATGCAGAAATGCACGGGCCACAAGTCCGTTAGAAGCATCTCGAGTTAGGAATAGGATACAAATGAAAATCCACTCAACGAAATCCAAGTTAATACACTGGAAGAGATGTAAAATTCAGTTGTCATAGTATCATAGAGTATTGAAGTGATGGGAAAAAATTGAATGGAAAATCTTTCTTCGTATAATGTAGACATGAAAGCGTGACCTGACACACATGGAAGATGATGGGCAACTGTTCATTTAGCGGAAGGTGACCTAAGTGCCTTATCAAGATACCCCCTTCCTTCAACATTACTAAACTCAAAGCTTGAGCATAAAATATAAGGCTTGTTTGTTCGTTACCTCGGTAATCCTAGCATACGGGACGGGATCTGTCTTGAACTGGCCCACACTCCAAACATACGACTACGCTTCGCTCAAAGAACGAAACCAGTCAATTAGTTATGGGAACACGTAGGGGAGTTGGCCCGAGGTCTCAAGCTGACAAAGAAATAAACCAGTATCGGACTTGTACGTAAGCCCGCAAAAGGCAGTAAATTACTAGCATTTAACATTTGGTATCAAGTACAGAGATCCTCATGCAAAATGCGCATGCCGTTCAGGGCCGCTATACCCGGAAATATCTCCACAGCTGCCAACACCCTCATGGAAACCACACTCACACTTATTGTTTAGCAGGGACAGCAACGTTTTCCAAGTGCTGGCCTCTTGCCTCCCTCTTCTCATCATCATCAAGCCCACTCGGCATCTTCTCCATATCACCCGCCTCCAAATCATCCACCTGCTTTTTCTGTTGCTGCTGCTGCTGGAGGTTCATACCAGCCGGCAGTGCCTTCTCAAACTCTCTACCTCTCTTCTCAGGCCCAAACGCCGTGGTAACCACGATGCCCATCACGATGATTGCAGTAGCGACGCCCATAGTCGGGCCATATGCCTCGACCAGCTTGCCAGTATGGCTTATGATGTGGATCTTCTCCGACACGGCATTGACGATCTGCGCGGACGGGGACGACACCATATTGCCAACCTGGTACGTGATACCGGGGAACGAGGAGCGGAAGGCAGGCGGCGCAAGCTCGTTCAGGTGGATGGGGATCACGCCCCAGGCGCCCTGGACGAAGAACTGCATGAAGAAGCCGGTGGCGGACAGCGCGCGCTCGGAAGTGGGAAGGATCCACGCGGGGATGATGCAACCGCTGAGGAGTGCCGAGGCGATGATGGTGCGTCTTCGCCCGAAGTATTGGCTGAGGTAGCCGATGATAGTACCGCCAACTGTTTGTTCATCACAAGTTAGAAAGCCGTCATTTCGGTGAGAGAATATTTGATTAGGTAGGTAAGCTTACCACAAGCGCCGGCTTTCATGATGATAGAGGCGCGGCTGGCGCCGGTGTTGTCCATTTCTTTTTGCGTTCTCATGAACGTTGTGTAGCTGTCCTGGCTGGTATGGCTGTAGTCTGTTGATGGCAAGGACGGTTAGAGTGGCTCGATGGGTGGCTGCAAAGCAGAAGGGGGAGAGGTAAACTCACAGTTAAACCACGTCATCAAGATGCAGCAGTAGACACACATCTTCCACTCCTGGCGAAGCATCACCTTGGTCTCCTTCCAAAACTGGGATGGGTTCGCTTGTGCCTTGCCCTTCTTGCGCGCTTCAAGGAACTGCTTGGACTCGGGGAAGAAGCAGCGGATGATGCCAACACCGATGGACAAGCCAGCAGCAATCCAGAATACGGTCTTCCAACTATCGGTACCGCCACCGACGCCGAGGTTGGCACACGCAGCACACACGTATCCAAAGCTATAACCTTGTTGGAGGATACCGGACATCAGACCTCTGGCGTCGACCGGGCTATTCTCCAGAGCCATAGCGATTGCGTTACCATACCTGATTAGGAGTTTGTTAGCAAAACCAATCTTCGAAAACAGGATGCTGAGGAAGAAAAGAAACTTACACGCCACCCATGAACAATCCAAACAAAGCTCTCACACCAAGGAACTGTGAGTAAGTCGAGCTGTAGATAGTAGCAATCTGCAAGATGCCCAACACAATCATGTTCAGTACCATAGGCCACTTTCTCCCCCATCGATCGCCAGCCAGGCCAAAGGCAGCGGCACCAATCGACCTGAGTAATAATGTCAAGGTGATTGCTGTCGATACTGATGTTTTGCTAACGCCATAGTAGTCCGCCAGCTTGACCTGCTGGATGGACAAGGCGTGGAAGTCAAAGGCGTCGGCACTCCAGGCGGCAAAACCGACGATAAAGTTGAGCCAGTCACGTCCAGAGAGCTGAGCCATCAGGCTGATGGGGTTCTTGAGGGGTACGGGCTTTGCCCATTCTGTTGCGGTCTCGCCGTAGACGTTGGTCACGACGACGCGCTGCTTCCAGATGAAGAGGTCCTTCCATGACTGCCGGGCAGTGGGGAGAATGCCCTTGGCGACGGGGTCGGCGGGCTCGTGGGTTGATTCCATGGTTGAGGCTCTTGTTGACGACTGGATGAAGAAATGTTTTTATTACCGCGGTGCTGATACCTGGGATGTATACTCCCACAACGAAGTGCGGTTGTTTAAAGCCGGAACAATTACTCGAAAGTTGTTAACCGGTCTAGGGGAGAATGCGAAGAGAAAGGTGTGAAAAATATGAAAAAACGAGACCCGGATGGAGATGGGAGAGACACCAATTTGAACCTGGATCACTTGCTCCCGGTCGGTCTCAAAATAATATATGCACCCAGGATGTGCAAAAATAAAATAAAAATGCAACGGACTTCCGTTACCTCTCGGGGCGAGTGTGCATGCATTTATCTTTCATACAACCGGGCATCCTGCACCCAAAGCAAGATGGATACCGACATGCGTTGGGTGGTAGTACCAGCCATGTGCCAGACCTACCAGGTAACCTTCGAGAGATTCCGGTAGGGATGTGCAGGCAATCCCCCGCATGCCATCATGTTCCTCATGGCCGGTCATGATCCCATTGCCAGCCACTTCAACAAGCAGAGCAAGCCGAAGAACAGCCGGTCGGGGTGTTGATGTCCCAGATGGATGGCAGGGTGGGAATGATATCAAGACACTGATACAACTCTTGCTTGCCGGACAGTCGTGTCCGGTGGTTGTTCGGGTAAGTCTTTTCCCTAGTAATCCTCCCTCCATCTTTACATCTTTACTTCATCTGGCAGCCTCCTCTATCTTGGCATCCGTCAGTTTGCCTTTGGGTCACACGCGATGCCAATTCGGGGAATACATATCCTGGTGAAATGGGGGAGGCAATGTTGCCGCTCTTGGCCGACGGGAGTGGCTTGCCAAGGGAAGCTTTGCTTGCTTTGACAGTTGCTTGATATCTTTCAAGCTCGACAAGCTCCGGCACCAAGAAAAGGGCGAGACTTGGCGGTTGATCAACAAGTGAGGAGAACCTGGCTCGGGCCTGGGCACTCTGGGGTGTCTGGGGACAAGATTCTGAAGACAGGGGTAACATGTGCTTATGGTTTTCCCTAGCGGTTCCCCAGGCCAACCGGCCCAATGGTATTCCATGATTTCTTCAGGGGACCACTTCCCGCAGCGGCCTCGCAGAGGCTTTCCACATCAACCCAGCCACTGAAAGCCGCTGACGTCCAGACCGTTATGGGGACTCTGGGGTTGTGATGGAGTTCGAGCTTGCGGGGAAGTGGAAATCTCTTTGGAGTTTGGAACTTGTGATTATGGACCGCCATGAGTTGCCCGAGATAACGCCATGCTCCAGTCTTGACCACAGGCCAGAGTCGAACACAGATCCAGAACTGGCGCGGATCCGGGGAAGACGGAGAGACAAACGGAACCATATCTCCAGATCGTTCGAGGTGATGAGCTGAGAAAAAAATGCCACCACATGGCGTTGATCACCAATAACGCGTGGCAGACGCCTTGACCCTCCCACAATTCTCGGAAGATCTAGTAGGGCATCGAAAAGTTCTGGTGGTGACGATCTTATCTGCGGGGCCCCAGTCATGTTGGCGGCAACATTTGAAAGAGCCTGACGCTACTGCATCACAGCAGAAAATTTCACCGTAGCTTCGGATGACTTAATCCGACAACTTGAGTTCCTACAACGTTTCACTGCATCATGAACGTTGAGACTACCTCGGCCGGCCAGAGGGATGAGGACGTATCGTACCAGATCCAACCATTTTGCAGAGAAAAATCATAAGGTACCCAGCTAAACAATCTCTTCAGCGTCTTCATGCGTCGTCTATGCTCTCTTTCTCACATCACTGAAGCCGAGTTGGAAGCAGATGATGAGTGCTGCCACACCGGTTCTCTCGATGACAATGAAAGTTGATAGGATGTCTTCGGGTGGTTTGACTGATCATTTTTCTGAACCTGGTTTTCTTGATCAGCACCTTATTCAGGCCTTTATTTTTGGGGGTCGAGTTTAGGTAACACCAACCACACTCCGTGCATTTTAGGTGGCACACGGTATTGTAAGCTGGTGAAACAGGTCACTGTCCGCCCAGAACATTGAACCACCTTCCTCTTTTGCTCGAAACCACCTGGATCTTGGATGATCTTCACCGCTCATGTGGAAGGTTTTCCACTTTACATACAATCAGAAACATACCTGTAAGCCAGCCTACCGCATGTACTCACTCATAACAGATATGCCTATTTTCTTTTAGCGGGCCGCCATACTTGATATGGGTCTTTAAGCGAGCGCCATCCAGCTGTCACCCCCTGCCAGCCACGCCAGCCGATTGCAGATGACCCATGCCGCCCACTTTTCAGCGCCCAGAGGTTACAGCGGGCTTACAGATGGGGGCCAGTCTTTACTATAAGAAGCTTGGTGGCTGCGGGAGGCATATCTGTTATGAGTGAGTACATGCGGTAGTCCAGTAGCCCCGGATGGCTACACACGCGCCCAACATCCATTTTTTGTGAACGACGCCAGATGTGGGTTGGAAATGCACGAATGCCTCCTTTTCGGCTCGTATCAACCGCCAGACTGAACTCCTGATTCCTTGACGGTGATATGTCGGCAATGTAGGTTCGGGCTTGGCGGACTGATACGTTATTAGTGACGGCGTAAGCCGAACGTCTATTTCACTGGTATGGATATCTTTTTCCGTGATCAGTGCTCTGCTGCCTAAGTAAGTGAGAATCCAGAGGAGGAGGGATTCACCTCGCAGGAGACTCCGTCAACCTGCGGCTCCCGAATAGGGCCGGGGCAATATCACCACAGCAAGGGAAAAAGACATGAAAATAGAAGGCAAGTAGGAATGGATAATGATGGCGAATACAGCCGAAGCTTGAATTGAGCATGATAGATACTGGGTTTTCGTAGGACTTATCTGCGAGCAGCGGGCGCCGTGATTGGTAGATACAAAAATACCTGTGCAAGGTGTAAACACGGACTAAGAGTATTTAGTCCGCATCAGTAGGATCCCTAAACACCATCAATCATCAGCGAGTCAGCACACCATTAACATCGATAATCCTGAGGGAAGGGAGAGCTCACCAATCAGTAACCAACTTTTCATCCAACCCATCCAGCTTCTTCACATCCTCCTCCGCCAACTCAAACCCACCAACATCCGCATTCTCCACTAACCTCTCCTTCTTGACACTCTTCGGCAGCGTCACGAACCCCTTCTGCAGAGACCACCTCACCAACACCTGCGCGGGCGTAACCCCATACTTCTTCGCCACCGCGCCCAGCGTGCGATCCCTCATGCGCATCCCCCTCGCCAGCGGCGCGTACGCCTCCACCACGATCCCGTACTTCTCGCACGCGGCCCTGATCTCCGTCTGCGTGTTGAACGGGTGACACTCGATCTGGTTCACGACTGGCCTCACCTTGGGCTCCGTCGCCATCAGCTCCTCGATGTGCTTGGCGCCGTAGTTCGAGACGCCCGCCATCTTGACCTCGCCCGCGAGCACCGCGTCCTCGACGGCTTTCCAGCTGGTCAACCGCGCTTCGTGGCCGCCGAGCGGGCTGTGCAGCAGGAACAGGTCGATGTAGCCTAGGCCGCATTCCTTGACTGACTTGCAGATGGACGCGCGGACGGCGTCGTAGTTGGTGCGGTTATCTTTCAGCTTGCTGGTGAAGTGGATGTCTTCGCGGGTGAGACCAGCGGTATTCTCAGTGGATGAGGACAGGAAGGAGAGGATGGCCTGGCCGGCTTCACGCTCGTTGCCGTACCATTGGGCGCCGTCGAAGCCGCGGTAGCCGCCGCCGAGGGCCCAGCGGACGGAGCGGGTGGTTTCGGCGCCAGACATCATGTAGAGGCCGAGTTGGATTTGGGGGATGGAGAGGCCATTGGAGAGCTTTGTGTGTGTGAGCAGGTAGGTAAGTGAGATTCAAGGTGGTTGTGAAGTTCAAGATACCTTAACTCTGCGGCTCAGCATGTCGGTCACGGTTTCGGACATTGCTTTTAACACTGCGTAAGGTAATGCGATCCAAGAACTAGGTGGGTAGTTATTGTCTGTGTTGGAGAGTGAGATGAACGCCTTGTTGTCCGGTTGATGTTGTTGACTTTGATCATCGAGTCTCCACTCTTCTTAGAACAATGACAACATTGACGGGTTTAGTTCCGTTTCGTAATTACCGTATCAATCAATCCGCCAGTCAGCCCGCACTTCGCTAGTCTGTATCGTAACGACATGTTACAGCAGCAATGTTTCACGTGTGCAACGTCAGACAGCTCTGTATGCAACTCAGTTTGAACATGTGAAATAAAGCCCGGTAGGGCTGAGCGTGTTTCTTATCGCTTACTAAACTGCACGCTAGGTATAAAACTGACATGAATAACCTCATGGCTGTGATTCAAGCGGACCCGTTTCGTGTCTCGTTGATATCTCGTGCGCGTGCTATCCCCTAGATATGTTGTCCAACCTGTGTAAGGCGTCCTTGTCGTGTATGTCAGCAAGATGTGTACAACGAGCCAGGATCGTGGAAGGCTACCATACCTTAACGCCGACATGCCCCTTTCCTCCCACTTCAGTCTTGTCCTCTTGAAGCCATCTCTTGTGGCCCAAGTAATCCTGGACCCGACTTGCCCCTTTTCATCTCGAAATAGCGTGTACCTGAGACATGCCATTCGAGCGTCTTAAGAAATAAGATCGGCAACGTTCATGGGCATCTCATCAATCTGGGTCGAGTAGTACACTGCATCGCATGTTAGCAAAAGAAGATGCCACGGTCGGATAGTTCGAACTTACACTCGATATCACGCAAGATGCGCACGTCCTCGCTAGTAACGAAGTTGATCGCGACACCCTTGCGACCGAATCTGCCGGAACGACCGATACGATGGATGTAGTTTTCACGGTTGCTGGGGAGATCGTAGTTGATGACCAAGCTGACCTGTTGAACATCGATACCGCGAGCCCACACGTCGGTCGAGATAAGAACTCTGCTGTTGCCCTGTCTGAAATCCTGCATAATGCTATCTCTCTCCTTCTGGGGCATATCGCCGTGCATACTGCTAACGGTGAAGTTGGCTTCGCGCATCTTGTCGGTCAGCCAGTCGACCTTCCGGCGGGTGTTGCAGAAAATAACGGCTTGCGTAATCGTAAGGGTGTCGTAGAGATCGCAAAGGGTATCGAACTTCCAATCCTCCTTCTCCACAGCGATGAAGTACTGCTTCAGGCCCTCGAGGGTCAACTCGTCACGCTTGACCAGGATACGGACGGGGTCGGTCATGAACTTGGTGGTCATGTCGAGCACATCGTAAGGGAGAGTGGCGGAGACGACAACGACTTGAGTGGCAGGCGGAAGGTAGCGGTACACATCGTAAATCTGCTCGCGGAAACCCTGGTTAAGAAGCTCGTCGGCCTCATCGAGAACCAGCATCTTGATGTGTCTGGTGCGGAGATGGCGGCGGCGAATCATGTCGGCAACACGACCAGGAGTACCGGAAACGATGTGTTGACCATAGTCGAGCTTGCGAATATCCTCTCCAACGTTGGTGCCACCAATGCAAGCATGGCACTGGACGTTCATGTAGTCTCCCAAAGCCATCACAACGCTCTGAATCTGGGTCGCAAGTTCGCGGGTCGGGGAAAGGACGAGGGCCTGGGTCTCGCGGACGGCGGTGTCGATGACCTGAAGCATAGAGATCGAGAAGGTGGCCGTTTTACCGGTACCGGACTGGGCTTGGGCGATGGTGTCGCGACCCTTGCAGATCTGAACGATGGCGCGGGACTGGACAGCGGAGGGGGACTCATATCCGTAGGCGTAGATACCGCGGAGGAGAGACTCTGTTTTCGAGACCAGTCAGTTTCAGTCAGACCAAAAGAGCCGCGATAACCCCAAAAGTACACGATGCGACAAGACATACCCTTCAGGGACATCGACTCGAAAGTCGGATGAACCGTAACCTCCTTCGAGGTGGAGAACTGAATCTTCTCATCGGCCTTGCGATCAATACCGCCGTCAGCCATGGTGGGCGATTATGTGTATGAGATTGAAGGGGTTCTGGGGTGCGTCGGGATTAAGGCTGCGACGTTGTGGGTGCGGATGTTGACGATGATGTTGAAGTGTTAGACTTGTTGGAAATTGTTTGCACCTGAGACAAAACAGCCCACTGTACCAAAGCGCGACAAGTGATTGATGATGGATGCGATGGACGTGTTGGCGGCACTGGAGTGGAGCTTTCCACCAAAAAAAGTCGCCAAGGTCCGCTTCGGCACAACGTCGGCCAACCTTATTTGATGGAACAGCGGGGATGTTTGACAGGGCAGTTGGCGGATTGTGCCAAGTCCTTTGCCGGGTGATTTTTGCCTGCCGCGACATGTTTCCTTGCTGTTCTTCTGGTCTCGTACAAGCAATTGGTGGCGCCGAAAAAGCACGTCTCAACAACCTCGAATCGAGGAAACATCTTACTAGCTTTCCCACTCCCGATTCTTCATCCGGCGCGACAAGTCCGGCTCTCCTACACGCAGCTTTCACTTTTTATTTATTAGGGGACTTTTGCGGGTTCAAAATCTGCCAACATGCTGTTAGAAGAACAGAGATACATCCACGAGGATCTCGAGCGCCTCGAGCAGGGTATTGCGGACCGTATGCGCGACGAGCCAAAACAGGTATGTCCTTCCACGCGAATTTTCACCAGTTCATGCGCCTTTTTAGGCACCCTGTGCTGACGCATTTCCTAGATCCATGAACGTCTCAATCGCGACCATGAGGTATCCCAACTTCTCGACCAGATTCAACATCAGTCCCGTGAGCTTCTTCCCCTATACGAGGACAAGTCCGGAGTGCGCTCCAAGGAGATTTTGCAGATCGGCAGTGGCGATCCCTTCGAGGAATTCTACAAACAAGTAGCCAGTATCAAGGAACACCACTCGCGATACCCAAATGAGCAAGCGGAGAACTCGGAAAACTGGTACCGGCCACGGAAGCAGGGCGACGACCAGCCATTCCTTGTGGAAAGCATGTTCTCGGGCGAAGAGGCATACGGCCGCTTTTTCGATTTGCACGCCAGTCACGAATCCTACCTCAATCTTCCGAATGTGAAGCGACTCCCGTACATGCAATATCTCGAAGTCTTCGACAACTTCCAGCCCGGTTATGGTGGAGTGAAGCGGGCCGACAAGTTGACCGACCAATATTTCAAGTATCTCGGCGAGTTGATGGAGTATCTGGAATCCTTCATTCGACGCACGCGACCACTCGAAAATCTCGAAAAGGTGTTTGGTGGTTGGGACAAGGAGTTCGACTCAGCCTGGGAAAAGGATGACATTGAAGGATGGCGAAAGGAGAAGCCGGCTGCCAAGGGCTCTGCGACAAATAGGATCCTGAGCAGCGCCGATGCGGTCTGGTGCGAGGCATGCGAGAAGGAGTTTAAAAATGAGAACGTCTACAAGAACCATCTTACGGGCAGGAAGCACATCAAGGCCGCAGAGGTGCTGGCGGTGCTTCACGGAGACTCGGTCAACGGTACGACAAACGGCTCAGCTGCCCCTCTAGCGCATCGCCTCAAGGAGCGGGCGGTCGCCGAGAGGGAGTTCCGCATCAAGAAACTTGCTAGCGCCATGAAGACGGAACGGGACGACACTAGGGTAAACGTCGAACGCAGGCAGGGCATGACGGAGCGTGAGAGGCAACAAGAGCTGGAGAACCTCTACAACACCACGTTCAAAAGACAGGCTAAGGAGGCCGAGGAAGATGAGGATGATGGTGGAGACGACAAGATCTACAACCCTCTCAAGCTACCGTTGGCCTGGGATGGAAAGCCGATTCCTTTCTGGCTCTACAGGTTGCACGGTCTGGGCCAGGAATTCCCCTGCGAGATCTGTGGCAACTTCGTCTACCGCGGCCGGCGTGCTTTCGATAAGCACTTCAACGAGACGAATCACATCACCAACCTGAAGCGTCTGGGTATCACAAACACACATCTTTTCCGAGACATCACATCTATAGAGGAGGCGGTGAGGCTCTGGAACAAGATTCAGAGTGATTCGAGAAAGGTCAATGTGGATGAGGGTTCGATCGTGCAGATGGAGGACGCTGAGGGCAATGTCATGCCGGAGAAGGTCTATCTCGATTTGCAGAAGCAGGGTCTGCTTTGAGAGGCATCAGGAGATGGATGAGATATGTGGTTGTTTCTTGGTTTCTGAAGACTAAAAATTGCTTATCAGCTTAGACTATAATACCCAAAACAGTACCCAAAGATTTTTTACTATGACCGTAAAACACGTCAATGTTCGAATCCCATGTCATATGTTGCAGGCGCGATGGAGCTTGGACCCACTAAATGGGGCTGGGTGAGGTCAAGCGCGTAAATTCATTGGGCAGCCATTCCGGGTTACTGCGGCCATGAACGAACAACATCCTTCCTGTAAACAAAGACGACAACCTCACTTCTTCACGGTCACCACTTTCAGTCTCATATATAAGAATTAGTCGCACTTTAGCTTTCTACACTTCCGCACAATAATCGCACTTTCCAATGGGAGTAATCAGAAAGTGTTCAGTATTACTTGGCGACTGCCCTGACTGACGCGTCGCTCTGTTCACCTACCTTGATACGTATCGACCAACAAATCGTCCAACGGGATTAGCAGCGAAAAAGACGAGTCCTTAACGTGAACGACGACAAGAAGCCCAATATCACAACATCCTTACCTGATACTAGACAACCATGCCACCACTATCCAAGGAAACCGCAAAGATGTCCACTAACACCACTCAGCTCCAACCCAAACCCATCCCCGCCCTCTACACAGTCTACATCCTCCGCTCCCAGCCCCGGCACGCCTCCCTCTACATCGGTTCCACGCCGCACCCACCCCGACGGCTCTCCCAACACAACGGGCTCGCCAAGGGGGGTGCCTACCGCACCTCCAAAAAGTCGCTCCGGCCGTGGGACATGGTCTGTCTTGTCTCCGGTTTCCCCAGCATGATCGCCGCGCTGAAATTCGAGTGGGCGCTGAACAATCCGCACAAGTCGCTGCTGATCCCTGCCGACAAGCGGTCTGAGGCAGTCAAAGGATTGGGCAGGAGGAAGACGGGACACCTCAAAAGGCCGAGGAAGAGCTTGGTCGGGGTGATGGAGGCGTTGAGGATGTTACTTGGGGTGAAGAGTTTTGGGAGGTGGGGTTTGAGGGTGCATTTCTTTGAAGAGGAGGTGTGGAGGGTCTGGGAGAGGAAAAACAGCGATGGAGGATTGAGGGCAGAGGTGGTTACGGATTTTGGAGGTCTGGCAACGGCATTACAAGGGGTGGGCGAAGAAGCCGATGGAGACGATGACGACAATGACGACGCACAGGACGGGAAGAAGCACGGCATATATGCTTTACCACTCGATTACATGCCAATAAAGGAATACGTCACCAAAGGTCAGGAGATATTTGAGTTTGAAAGACAGGGGGGCTGTGTCGTGTGTAAGGAAGCAATGGAGGCGGGAAGGGGTTTATATGCCATCTGCCCGAATATAGGCTGTGAAGCTGTGGGGCATATTGATTGCTGGAGTCGGTGTCTCCTGAAGCAGGAAGCAAAGAGGGCTGGAACTGATAAAGGGGACGAGATACTGCCAGTCAAAGGCGAGTGTCCAAAGTGTCACGGCGAGGTCCTTTGGAGGGATATGATGAAGGAATTGACATTGAGGATCAGGGGACAGGCGGAGGTAGATAAACTGCTGAAGAAGAAGAAGAGGGCACGGGCGGCGGCTAAGGTGAAGGCGAAGGGCAAAGACAAGGCCATTGAGAAGGAAAGCAATGCGAAGCGGAAAACAGAGGTGAATACGACTCCTCAGCCGATGATCGTGGAGGATAGTGAGGCCAGCGAAGACAGCGAGTTCCTCGATATTGCGCATCTCTAGTCGCCCAAAGAAGTCGGATATTAAAGAATTGAGTGATACCCTTACCACATTATGCTCGGATTGATGGAGCTCTACTCTGGAGACTCCATCTTCATGTGCGTCGTAAAACGTCAAGTTGCAGTGGTCGACCCCAAGCTGACGCATCGAACCAAAGCATCAAACCAGCCACAGAATCAGCCACGGTGAGCCACAGGTGTCGTTGGGAGGAGGCTCGGAGGGTTGACAGAGAGGTGCCGGTTGCGGTTTCACGTGCTTGCTGAGTCATCCAAATCTGCCCCGCCAGCGCAGCGAAATCGCCCCAGTCTTGCGGTCTTGGCACTTTTTCCAACGTCAAGTCTTGTGTGATTGGAAGGCGGTGCGACGGCTGACGTTCGAACCCCTGTCGATATCAGAATCTTTTCGGTTCAATCAGTGCTTTTCCGGGTCCATCGAGTCCCTCTCGCTGTCCCCTCTTTGGTTTCCCTTCCACATTTGTCTCCGACCAAACCCGAGTCGGACTTCCACCCACATCGATGCGCATATGGCCGCTTGCGGCATTCCCATTGTCCAACGATGATTCTTCACGTTCAAGGATTTGGTACCTGACATGCAGATTCGTGCTCCTTACATTTGATGTTTTGATCGATTGCGATTTTGACTGGCTGACTGGATCGTGTACCAAACGACCAACTGGTTTTCTTTGTTGGCCACGGGGCCATCAAAATCGAATAGGAGCTGCGAGGAACCAAAGGAATCGGACCATATTTGCTATCAGTGTGTGGTGATTCATTGGTTTCCTAAAGCGAGCAATAGAAAGCATGAGCATATGTATCCAGATGCACACACGCTGACCACCCGCCGCTCTTTCTGTTCGATTAACTGCCTTCTCTTATTCCGAGGCCATAGCATTCTGATTTCAAACGAATCAGACCTCTTTTGCTTTTGACCTCTCGATGTTGATTTCCTCATCTTTCCATGTACATGGGAGTTGCGATGGCGTGCACTGATGCTTACACCGCAGCTCGGACCTTCACCCCTGCCAATATCTCGAGGGGATCAAACACATACAATTTGCAGGAGCCCACTTTTGTTTGCGACGGATGGTGGATGAGACTACGGGGGTTTGGGATATGACTGATTACCATGAAATCGCCAAGATGGATGAAGCGGAGAAAAAGAGAGACAATACCTACAACACATCGACATTCTAGAGGTAGGTAGGTACGTCTAATATGTTAGCGCACTGCAGTTTCCAGTCGACGACGACGCACCGCTCTGGTCAGGGCAGTCTTGATGGAGAACTAGAGAAGTGCGGAAAGGCTGTCATTATTGACCTCAGCCGCAAATGAGATTTTCACCAGAGAACTTTCCCCCGACTGATATAAGAGTGGCTGAGGTAGACAGACGGTTTAATATACCAGGTGCGACTCTGGTGGTTGTACTTCAACGGAGCCCCGAGCCGATCGATGACATTGATGAAAATGGAAGATACAGAGGTACTTGGCCTAGAAGGGTCTAGTGGAGACCCACCAGATGCCGGAAGACCGCGACTGAAGTTGGATGGCGGGCGGCATCATGTCTAGCGTCGCTGCTACCGTGACCGCACTGCAAGAGTTGCGCCTCCCCTTTCGTCCCGACAGCTGCCGCAGCGCCGCCTTGCCTGTGGTCCTTGCTGGATTTGAACGTCTTCCGTCCGTCTCCCGCCGCCCGTCAAACTGGTCGTCTCAGCCTGTGCAAGTGGAATGTGCCCACTCGACATGCCCTCTCCCTGATATCCCAATTCCCACCTACAACCCTCAAAACTGTATACTTTTAGACTGCGGGACCGGGGGGAGCTGCTATCAATCAGTTCACTGTCTAGGCGTCCACACACCTCATCCTCACACCACATTCTATCCATTCACCATTCACATCGCCTCGTGCCGTCCAGGTCCCGGCCATCTCTTCCACCCGACGTTCACTTCCACTTCTTCACTTACTCCCTTCCGGTCTCCGCCTGGCCCCGGCCTCCGTCTCCATTTCCAACTCCCTCTCTTTCTCTCCAGTCTACCTACACTCCCCATCTTCAACAACACAACACCACAGCAAAATTCCGAACAATCTGGACCTTTGTTCGGCCAACCCTTCCATCTTTCCGGGTCAATCCACTCATTCCCACAAATCACCAACCAGCCTCACTACGAACGCATCCAGTTGTCCACCCCATACCGCAATCTTGAATAGTTCAGACGGCAAACCTCTTGGTTGTCACCGAACAGATTCCGGGCCAAATCGCCTTTTTCAACAACGAACCTGGCTGGTTCTGCTGCCACTCACGGTATATACATACGGAGTGCTTGTACAAACAGCCAACCCTAACACGGTAGACTGAGGTTGTGGAGGAACACAGAAGAGGTTCGATCTGCATTTCCTTCTGCGACACACACACAGGAACGACATACACTTCACTCTCGGTCGACCTCCGGCTCCTGAATTTCAGGTTTCCAAGGCTCGCTCCCTAGGAAATCTGTGCTCAGCCGGGACTCTCCCACGGCCCTTTGTCCGCGCGGACCCTGCCAGCAACTAATAGCAGCAGCGCAGAACCGAATATCGTAACCTCAATTCACTCACAACTCCCTGCAGCGCTAAATCATTTCGCGGTCCCGCCTTGTCGACCGTTCTTCGCCCGAACCAGCTTCTAAACATTGTATTCTACGATGCGTC
Organism: Sordaria macrospora; assembly: GCF_033870435.1. Taxonomy (NCBI): domain Eukaryota; kingdom Fungi; phylum Ascomycota; class Sordariomycetes; order Sordariales; family Sordariaceae; genus Sordaria; species Sordaria macrospora. Next base: position 3,085,917 of record NC_089372.1, on the reverse strand, counting down.
CGATATTTCGATAAGACAGAGACTCTCCGATTCCGTAAACGCCAATACGTTACTGCTGCGTCTCGGTCCACCCACCACCGATCTTCGCCTTGTGTGATTATCAATTCGCCCTCCAAGACAAGCCTCCACCCGCCATGGTGTCCACCCCCTCTGGAGGCGGGTCTGTCGCTGTGGCGGCTGCCGGAACGTCGAGCAACAATGCAAGCGCGCGAGCCTCCCCTGCTGTTACCACCCATTCCAGCAACGGAAAGTCCAAGGCGGCGCCAGTCAACTCCAACGGCTACCATCCTCCGAAACCCCAGATTCCGCTGAGCTTCATGAAGAGCGAACCTCTCGATCTGAATTCGGTGGAGCGACGCGGCCAGCCTACCGCGTGCAAGGAACCCTCAAAGAAGAAGAGCCGACCACACGGTCTCGAAGAGGCACCAACTTATTGCCCAACAGAGGAAGAATGGAAGGAGCCCTTTGAGTACATCCGCAAAATCACGCCAGAAGCCAGCAAATATGGTATCTGCAAGATCATTCCGCCCGAGTCGTGGAACCCCGACTTTGCAATTGACACCGAGGTACGCTCGCTCGCCCGTCAACAGCCGTGATGCCATTTGCAACCACGCAATCTTGTTGAACAAGTACTTTTACGGATGGCCTTGCTGACCCGTGTACCACAGAGTTTCCACTTTCGCACTCGCAAGCAGGAACTAAACTCGATCGAAGGCAGCTCGCGCGCCAATATCAACTATATCGACGCCCTTCAGAAATTTCACAGACAACACGGGAACAACCTCACGCGACTTCCGTATGTCGACAAAAAGCCGCTTGATTTATTTCGGTTGAAGAAAGCCGTTGAAGCCAGGGGAGGGTTCGACAAGGTGTGCAAACTCAAAAAATGGGCGGAAATCGGGCGTGACCTGGGCTATAGCGGCAAGATAATGTCGTCTCTATCGACGTCGCTGAAAAATTCGTATCAAAAATGGCTTTGTCCGTACGAAGACTACTTGCGAGTCGCAAAGCCTGGCGTTCATCAGCAACTCGAGCTGGAATATGGCGGGCCTCTAACACCCAGCCCAGCCCCAAGCCCTATGAAGCGATCCAACGCCCAGACCCCATCAGACCTCCGTGGTGAATCTCCATCTCGGCACCCCATGGAGACAGCAGTCAACGGGCATGTCAGGGATCCTGACCGGGATGTCACCATGATAGACGCCCCCTCGATACCAGCGCCACCGGTCAAAAGTGGCTTCACAGCCATCAACACTGGAGGCTTCACGGCAATCAATTCAGGGTTTACAAGTATAAATCGTCCGCTGGCCCCGGCATCAGAAACCATCACTCCGCTGTCTTCCGCCAAAAATACTCCTGAAATTCGAACATCAGCAGCTGGCTCGTCTTCACTGAAGCGGCAACTAAGCTTCGACAGTACGTCGGATTCCGCCAAGAAGGAAAGCTCAGTGGACAAGGACGATGGAGAAGCAGGGAGTCGTCGTAGCAAGAGGCTGAAGAAGGGTACGTCATACTATTTTCCCCTCACCTTCAGGCGTGTCAATGTTCGCGAGCCAAGGGAATGTGGTGCTGTACACAGTCTCATTGTCTTCGAGGCAAATATGTCGTCTCATTTCATTTAAAATCTGTGCTCCGAGTCCAGGACACTTCATGGCTCTCGTATGCTAACGTGACCTCTATGACAGATTCGGTACCAACAGTTGCTGGCTCACACATGTCCCTCTTTCGCCCTTCGGCACCCAGAATTCCAAGAGAGGACTCTAGTTCGGGAGAGGTAGGTCTTATCTCAACGTCTGAATGGATATTCCCTACTGACACGGTGGTAGAATTGCGAACAATGCGGAAAGGGTAGCGAGGAGAGCTCATTCATGCTGGTTTGCGAATCCTGCGATAGCCACTACCATGGCTCGTGCTTGGACCCCCCTCTTAAGAGCAAACCAGAGAATGAATGGAATTGCCCAAGATGTCTCGTCGGAGACGGCCAGTTTGGCTTCGAAGAGGGCGGTCTCTATTCGCTCAAGCAGTTCCAGGAGAAGGCTGCCGACTTCAAGCAAGGCTATTTCGAAAACAAGATGCCATTCGATCCGGTTCTCAACTGCCACCGTCCGGTTACCGAGGATGACGTTGAGCGTGAGTTCTGGCGCTTAGTCGCAGACCTGGAGGAGACCGTCGAGGTCGAGTATGGCGCAGATATTCACTGCACGACACATGGCTCTGGGTTCCCGACGGTGGAGAAGAACCCCAACAATCCCTACTCAACCGATCCTTGGAACCTGAACCTCCTGCCCCTTCATCCAGAAAGTCTCTTCAGGTATATCAAAACCGACATCTCTGGCATGACGGTACCTTGGGTATACGTGGGCATGATATTCTCCACATTTTGTTGGCATAACGAAGATCACTATGCGTACTCTGCCAACTACCAGCATTTTGGAGCGACAAAGACCTGGTATGGCATTCCCGGCGAGGATGCCGAGAAGTTTGAGGCCGCGATGCGCGAAGCGGTTCCGGAGCTATTTGAGACGCAACCGGATCTTCTGTTCCAGTTAGTCACTTTGCTCACACCCGAACAGCTCAAGAAGGCAGGCGTGCGTGTATACGCCCTGGATCAACGGGCCGGTCAATTCGTTATCACCTTCCCCCAAGCATACCATGCGGGTTTTAACCATGGCTTCAACTTCAATGAAGCCGTCAATTTCGCCCCTAATGACTGGGAGCCATTCGGTCTTGCTGGAGTGGAGCGACTTCAGACATTCCGACGGCAACCATGCTTTTCTCATGACGAGCTATTATCGGCCGCAGCAGATGGAATTACGGGTACCGGGTTGACGATCCAAACAGCGAAATGGCTCGCCCCTGCTCTTGACCGGATCCATCAGCGGGAGATGGCGCAGCGTAAAGAGTTCATCGGTAAGCATGACTTTATCGCCACGCATCTCGACGCAAAACATCCGTCTCCGCACCATCCCTGCGTTTTCAACGGAGAAACGAGCGAGCAGTGCCCGATCCAGTTTGCCATTAATGACGTGGACGTGCCTGAAGAGGAGTATGCTTGTTTCTACTGCAAGGCATACACCTACCTCTCCCGGTTTGTTTGCCTGAAGACCGGCATGGTACTATGCTTACTACACGCTGGAAGTCATAAATGTTGCGATGCTCAGGAATCCGACCGCTTTTTAGGCAAAGAACACGCCCTGTACTATCGGAAATCCGACGAGGTCATGGCATCTACCCTTAAAAGGGTTACGGACAAGGCAAATGTGCCGGAGACATGGGAGGAAAAATATCAAAGACTTTTAGACGACGAAGCAAAACCGTCGCTCAAGGCGCTACGCAATCTGCTAAGCGAAGGCGAGAAGATTCCCTACGAGTTGCCATCGCTTTCCACCCTCAAACTTTTCGTCGATCGCTGTAACCACTGGGTAGAAGAGGCGACTAATTACACTATCCGCAAACAGCAGAATCGCCGAAAAAGCGAAAAGGCCTGGCCAGTCGGCGTCCGAAAGTCCGTCGGAAACGCTGAACACGATCAAAAGGAGCGGGAAATGCGCAACGTTGCCAACATCCATCGCCTCCTTGACGACGCGGAGATGATCGGGTTCGAATGCCCTGAGATTCAACAATTACGGGAGCGAGCCGAGGCGATCAAGGCGTTCCAGGAGAGTGCAAAGAAGATGCTGGATCTCCCACGAGACCTTCAGCCGATCGGCACCGTCGAAGAGCTCCTTGAGGAAGGCCAAAATTTCAACGTCGACATCCCCGAGGTAGAAAAGCTCTACAGCGCGCTGGAGAGACTCAGATGGGACGAAAAGGCCCGGGAGAGTCGATCCAAGTTCATGACCCTCGATGAGGCGCAAGAGTTGGTAGATGAGGGAAAGCGCCTCGGTATACAAATATACGAGGACAACATCAAATACCTGGAGGAAAAGCTTGAAAAGGGTCGCGAATGGGAAAAGAAGGCTAGGGAGTTGATCAACGCCGATGTTGTGAACTATTCGCAACTTGACTCCTTGTCGGTACAAGCACAACACGCCAACCTGCCAATCTCTAAGGGGACGTTGGATGTGGTTGACGCGATACTATACAAACAACGAGAAGCCCAACGCCAGATCATCGAGCTGAACAAGCGCTCCGCAGATCCCGATTATACTCAAAGACCCAAGTATAATGAGGTTGCCGAGGTGATGAAGAAGGTCGAAGAACTGCAGGCTAAACCTGCCGGCACGCTCGACCTTGAGAAGGAACAAAAGCGCCACGAAGACTGGATGCGTAAGGGAAAGAAGCTTTTTGGAAAAAGTAACGCCCCATTGCACATTCTCAAGAGCCACATGGACTACGTCCTTGACCGAAATAAGTGGTGTTTCAACACTGTCGAGGACACGCCAAGATCACCCGCTGAGCCAGCATCCAGGGAGCCCAGCGTGGATGGGGAGCATGACGATTCGGACAACGAAGACGAAAGTGGCTCGAGACAAGTGTTTTGCATCTGCCGCCGTGTGGAAGCGGGTATGATGATCGAGTGCGAGCATTGCCGTGAGTGGTATCATGGCAAGTGTCTGAAGATTGCCCGGGGTAAAGTGAAGGAGGACGACAAGTACACCTGCCCGATCTGCGACTGGCGAGTCAAGATCCCTCGGGACGCATCGCGACCTAAGCTGGAAGACTTGATCGCTTGGTACGAAGAGATACCGAACCTTCCGTTCCGGCCTGAAGAGGAGGGTGTCTTGAAAGACATCATCGACATGGCCGAACGTTTCCGCAAACACATTTCTCCTCTGTGCTCCGGTTTTTCGAACGCTGCCGATGCGGAGAACCAACGTTTCTATCTCCGGAAAATCGAAGGTGCTGAAATATTGCTCGCATACGAGACCAACTATCTGAGACAGGAACTGCATAAATGGAATCCCGTCGCACCCGAGGCGCCTCCGATCCTGGAGCAGTCCAAGAGTACCCGCAAGCCCCGTCCAACGAAGCTTCAGAAGTTGCTACAACAACATGGTGTACAAGACCCGGACGACCTGCCTGAAGATGTTAGGGGGAGAGCTAACAGCTTAAAGCGTAAAGCTCAAAACGCCGAGGCTCATACCATTGGCCTGGGTCCAGGTCCCGGTATGCACCCATTCGGCCCCGGTCACACTTACTTCTCGCGACAGTCATCAGCTCAACCCCAGACGCCGGGTTTGTCGATGACTAACAGCTCTCACGCCCACCCCTCACGAGGACCCGACTCTGTGTCGCCCTCCAACACGCTGAATGGGCGCGCGGGATCGCTATCCCATCACTCGCCTCTCCAGCACTCGAGTTACTTTAACGGAGACAACAGCGCGTCCGGCGGGGCACTCAGCATCGAGGACCGGATACTCCGCGATCACCACGACAACGAGGACCACGCAGATGCCAACAGAGCCAAGTTCCGTGACTCCATTTGGGGGAGCGGCAGTTCTACAACCAAGAGGCCCTCGGCGTCCGCTCTGGTGACGGAGAACGACCCTATGGGCATTGGCCCGCCTGCTGACGAAGGTGTGGCGGACAATCACATGTTCATCGACTTGGTCCACGATGACGACGAAGAGGACGAGAGGAGAAGGGCGGCGACGGCTTCAGCTGAGCTGGTGGCTGACCATCACCACCTCCGCCATGAGATGGAGACGGATCACGATCACCTGTTGGAGGTGTAGGATCCCGATATCTGGCATGGCTGATTCTTTGTGTGTCCGTTCTCGTTCCTCCTTGGCGTCTTATTTGTTTGGACCTCTGTTTTTCTCAAGAGGAGTGGGCAATAGCTCGTTTACGTTGTGATTACATATCGGTTGTGATCACAGAGATGTATGCTTTCTGTCAGGGTCGTTGCCAGGTCCCTTCGTATGTTTTAGTTGGCGGCGTGTAGTGATGATATTTTAGAGCAAGGTTTAAACGGAGTGGTGTCAAAGTGGTGTATTCTTTCTCATTGTAACGGTTTGGTCGGTCTGGCTCGGTTGGTTGGTTTGGTTCAGTTCTGGTCGCATAAAAAGAAATGTTCGCGTTGTTTTACCTCTTTGTTTACCTGGTGGTGTCTCTCGTAGGCAGCATTATGTCACGTACATGGGTTGGTGACGACGGTTAAGAAAGGCGGACGGATGGGAGGAGATGGAGTTGGTTTCATCCGCGTTGTGTTCTTGTCTTTTGGTTGTGCTTGGTGGGCACAGCACAATATCCTCATCCTTACCTTCATCCTCAAATTCCAGCCGTATCCTTACTCATTCTCGACGCCTTCGTATGTGTTTGGTTGCTCGAGCGATGTAATCTGTTCCGATGCAGCCAGCTTGCCTGGTTTACCTCAACTAAGTCGTTTCTGGGTGGATCTGGTCACACTACTACTGCTACGCACGAAGAAACTGGTAATCACTAGAAACTTAATTCATATTGTGTCTAGGCCGGATAATGCGCGGGTACAATATAAACAAAGCAGTTGATTCGGTTGGAATATGAGTAACATCGTATCTACCGGGCATGATAGATCGATATGGCAACAGACAAATAGAATACTTAGCCCATCCACAAAACTGCATGCAGGCTTGATGCTCGCAAATCTCTTCCTCTTCATCGATCTTGATTTATTTCCATCCCCTCATCCCAGACTACATTAAAATCGCATTTTCTCATTTGTGTGTTTGTTTTGTCCCATATTTTTCCAAGAAAAACACCAAACCAGCATGATCCCAACATAAAGGGTAGGTTATTAGGTGGTCTGTGTGTGATAATGAGTTGATCCCCTTTTTGCCACCCGCTTCCGTTCACTTCAGTCAGGTTCCCTTCGCCATTTTTTCCCCTTCGCCATTTCCCCCTTCCCGTTTCCCCGTTTCCCGTTTCCCGTTTCCCGCTCACTTCCCCGGCTCCCCCGTATTTTTCTTTTTCATTTTCATATCCCCCTCCCGTTCCCGTTCCGGTCGTTCCGTCCGTCCGCTCCCGCCCCGGCGGCCCCGCCCGGGCCGTGTCTTGTCCCGTCACCCGTGAGCCCGCTCCAGCGCCCGCTCCATAGCTCGTTTCGTTATTTCGACCGCTCTTGCCACGTTTTGTTTTTGTATCATGAACACACGCGTTTGTGCTTTTGATTTTCTTTCTTTCTTTCTTTCTTTCTTTTCCACGCTTGGCTGACCTTGATGATATTTTCGTGATGAATTGCCCATCCCCCTTCCCATTCCCCCGCACGTCCCGGAGTTCGTACGAATAAACTCCGGAGAGACACTGTCAACGCCCAAAACGGGCGTTTTTGGGGGGGTTTTGAAACAGATTGATAATCACGCTATGATCAAGACAAGACGAAACAGAGACTATCGAGGAGTCCCTCCCCAGCAAACAACTTATCGTTTGCTGCGTGTGGCGTGTGAGCAACAATCATTATTACGATTACTCCGAATCGCCGAACGACCGACTGAGAGAGACCGATCGACCGAAAGGAAATGTTTTCGTACTTCGGAAAGCACGGATGCTTTACCCCTCCTCGTACCCTTCTTTTGATCATGAACGAGCGAACGAGAGACGAAAAGGGGACCAAAGCTACTTTTTAAGGTTCAACGGCTTCGTCGGTTGTCGTTGGTACACTGCAGGAGAAGGGGTAATTACCCTATCCGAGCTTTTTATAGCTTCTTTTACCCATCGCCATAACTCGGGGGACCCCTATTGTATGTCCCGGAAGGTCTAGACTTTGGTGCTTTGGAGGGAAGGCGTTAGGGGCCTTGCGGTTGTACGCCGTTAATACCGTTGGTGAAGATCGTCTTTTGCCATCAACGCTGCTGCATCAAGAAAGGTACGTAGGGAGGCGGATTCGTTCTCCTCAGGGTACGCTACCATTTGGTGAGCAACATGAGCAATAGCGCTACGCTACTAGTGTAGCAAGGACAAAAGATGATGTCACGGAGAAAGCCGTTTAGTATTACGTACAGACAGGGTCACGCAATGCTCGCTGGGGCAGAAAAACAGGAAAAGTGAGGCTTCGAAACGATATAAGGAAATGCCAAGGGGTATGGTGTACTGTGGTATGATGGTGATTGTCAACAGGGAAGCAGTTGGCACAAGAAAAAAGCGGAATGGATATTCTCGCAAAACACGTGTTGAAATACCGATCTTCAGGGCAAGGGTTTCTCAGAGAAAGACCAGGAAACCAAAGGTATTCCATATCCCCGGTTTACTGAAGAGGGAAGTTTGAAGTGCCGATCAGTCACCACTATATCCACCTGCCACCGATTTAAGTCCACCGTTACCAGTTTGATGGGACGGACTACTCGTGGAGTCATACCATCGGCAAAGAGGGGAAAGAGGACGAACTCTTGGTATTTGCTCTTCCAGTTCGCCTTAAAGTACTAAGCAGCAGGTTGTTGCGCAAAGCAAGCGTTTAACACAGAGCACGGGGTGAAGGTTAGGAGCAGCAAGCGGGGTGAATGTTAAGAGCAGCAAGCAGAGCGCAACACGACGGAGAGGTCCCGAGTGGTTCTCAAGATGTAGTCGGGGCTTCCTCCGTAGATCCCCAGGAGCCCTGATGCGCTTAGGAGATGGACACGGGGGGAAGGGTTCACGACCCGGTTTGATGAAGCACTAATCACGGTTGAGTGGTGTATAGAGAGAGCATGTGTGGCTTTCAAGACATCAAGCAAGCATGTAATGTCGTTCGGGCTCCATTCGGCCTTCAGAGCGCGGAACGTAATATCGGTAGGGCTCGCCCGGGGTCTTCGTCGGTCGGTACCCACCAGGGTCGCGGTCCCGGAGGGGAGGTGGGATGATGGACATCAGAAGTCTGTGAGCGAAGTGAGAGTGCGTGAATGTGAGCGGGAGATATGGGTGGGAGAGGTGAATGGGAGATATGATTGGGGCATGTATCCCATATGAGTTGTCTTGACTCACATTGCTTTTCTTGGCCAACCGAAAACGAGCACGCATTTCTCTTTGTACCTGGCGGTCTTGATCTGCTCAAGAGAGAGGGTGATTCAATATGAACAGTCTGATATGTGATGCCAATTCGATAGACAACCTTTTGATGATTCCATTCTTCAGGACGGGAAGGCGCACCCGAGAAAGACGATTCGCGTGCAGGGCATGGCACGGATGAGGTCCGTTAGGGTACCAGCACGTCGGTTCTGATTTCGTTGGGTCGCCTAGCAAGCTTCTTATCGGCCGATTACACTTTCTTTTTGCCTTGATCAAGATGATGTCCGGGCACAGCCAGTCGGGCAGAGGGCTGATGTGCGCGTGTCGAAAAAGGTATGGTGTTTGCAAATGCTCAAATTAGGGAGGAGTCTGGTCTGGGTCTCTGCTGGAGCCGCGGCTGACGTCGTGGGCTGTGATGGGCTGGTATGGGTTATGATGGGTCTCGACAGAGACACCATGACAAACAGGGTATGGCAAGCGAAGTTTCTTGATGGACCCAAGATATGGAAAGCGTAGCCGGTGCTGTACAGTGCACACTATGGTCCATACCTAGGCCCGAGTTATGTCAGACAGCCGAAACCGAAACGAGAGGACTCGATGATGGATGACATGGGCATGGATATGTAGCGAAACAGCGACCTCGGTGTTTTTTTTTTTTTTTTGCGGGGGGGGGGGGGGGGGGGGGGGGGGGGGGGGGTGGGTTTGTTATCCGTGCTTGGGCTGGCGCAGTAAGCGAGACGAAGCGAGGGATGGTATGAGGTTGTGATGTGAAGTCGAAGAGGTGGTCTTGATATCCTGGCGGTCGTGTTGTGCATTTTTTTCAATGTTTGTAATGCCGTGTACACGTGCTGATGTGCGTGCATATGATGCGGTGGAGGAGGCACAGCGACGCTCGCATGCTGCACACGTGTGAACATCGTGGTTTTTGTGGGCATTTAGAGCGAAAGGGTGAAATAGTGAATTTATTGGGTGGATGGGCCACCATTGGTGGTGATTCCGGTCAAAGCAATCCACTCCGATCGAATGCAACTGCAGTGCCGTGCATATCCCACCGGCGCACTATCTACATGTGTGAACACGGCACGGTAGTTTGCCAGATTGATTGAATGTGCAAGCGGACAGGGTGGGCGGGTGTGAAAGCTCATCTGTTGGATAGACTGCAACGGCCGCCGCCAGTTTGCCCCGATAGTTGCTGTCAAAACAACAGTTTGCCGTTTAGTGTAGACCTCGATATAGACTGTACGCTCTGCGAATGCAAGTACACGGAGAACGTGATGGCGATCCTTTTTTCGTTCCAAGTTCACGCGAGCGCGTGCTTTCGGGGAACGGTGTTCTCTGACATTACCAGAGTGCCGGGTTTCTCTTTTGATGAAAGCTGAACAGCACCAAAGTGGAAAAGGGCCGGCCCACGTTCGGATCTTCCTCCGGAGCATTTTGTGTTTCCAGAAGGTGACAAGGTGTCGCGAAGAATCCTAACGGTCCGGTGGTGTGCGAGGAGGCCTGCTGAGGTTACATGTACCTGCATAAGAGCTTCGGTTCCTGGCTGGCAGCCGGGATACCGCTGAAGAGCCTTGCCTGTTCCTGGCCGTGGCGCCCACTCAGGACCCCTGTTTTTGGAGTTTACTGGAGTTTCGCTGGAGTTGCTCTGGAGTTTATTGCCCTCTATCCGGCCAACTGGAAGTCTTCCCGGACAGGTGGCTTGCAGGGGGTGTCATTTTGTCCGGATCGCTGGAACCAGACGGGGACCGCAACAGAGAAACAGAGACAGAGACCTCGCTCATTGTTCTCGACCGTTTGGGCAGTCCTCTGAGTTCCAGACAGGCCATGGCAGTGCTGTGGCTGCTCTCATGTCTGTCTCGGCCCAGGTATTTGCCAACAAGAATTGTGCATCGGGGCCAGTATAGAGGCCGTAAGCTAGAGATATAGCATAGTGTCGGCAGAGGAACCGTGTCGGGAAAGGATCTCGATGTTCCGTGCACCGCGGGGGAGAGAGGACCCTTTCAGTTCCGGGCTTGGGGCTTGGGGGGGAGCAGAGAGCTTGGATGGGGCTCGACGCTCCGCTGGCCTCCGCCGGCCTCCGCTGCGTCAATTTCTCAGCGCAGCACCACACTGGACAACACTGCCTTTTTGGCCCAGGATCCGCTGGCGACAAGCAGAGCGAGTGGTTCTAGCGCCTGGTGGGGCTTATTTTAGTCGTTGCTTGGTCGCTCCAGACCCTCTGTGGCCCTCTTCGACCCTCCTCAGACGGGCCTCAACGGTTGGTGATCAGCCCATGTCGGGAACTCTCGAGTCGTTCATTGTACGAGTTCTGAAAAGAATAGCGCTCGGCGGGTGTCGAGTTGTTGTGTTGGAATCCAGATGTAATCCACCTTCCACCAGCACCCCGGACAGAGACGGGGCAGAGACGGGGCTTCGAGTAAAAAGTTTTTCAAGGCGGCCAGTCGGGTCCGACAAAGGTCCCATCGATACTGCAACCATGATTGCGCTTCATTGCGGCGACGTCGCTGCTTCTGGACAACGGCCGATCAAATAGAAGGATGTTCGTTCTGCAGGCGATAAGGGGCCCGTCACACACCCTTTCGTCACTCGGTTACATCTTGACACTCGGCTGGTGGAAACTGGGCGTCGGAAGCCAGAAGGTGTCGAGCTATGTCGTAATATTCAGCAAAACTGAAGCTCAACCGAAGGCTGTCTGGGTGTTCCAGGTTCGCTGCCCAACTCAAAAACTCTGAGCGAACGTCCTCCCGTTGCTTTCCCGTAGCCAGGTGGGTCAGCACAGACCACCAATCCCACTGCATGTCCACTCGATCCCACCCAGCAGGCATGCATTCCCACGCAAAAAGGCAGCTGCAGCAATGGAAGAAATGCAGGCACCGTGTCCAGGGGTCCGCCTGCTGTGCGTGACTGCAGGTGTTATGCGACTGCCTTCACACTGGACAGACTGCCAGATTCGTGGACTGTGGACTGCAGGGTCGGAGGGTGGTTCAAGCTCCCGTCCTTCAGGCAAGCTCCTGCCTTTGAACGTACTGTAAGAGGGCGGGGAGGTACCTCCACCCCGGTGCCAGTGTGCCCATCTCGCTCGCGCCCACACACACTCAAGGTTCTGCGCCCACTAGGTGCACTGGGCAGCAGGCCAGGCAGGTACCTCGAACCTCCCGTCGTCAAGGTTCGCGCCCAGGTTCTCTCTCCCAGGTCACCCCCCCCCCTTTTGCAGGCCGTCGGTCCCCATACAATCCCCATCCATCATCCCATCCCATGTCGGTTTCTGTGGAGGTCCATGTGACCGTCTCATTGCATTTAGTTTCTTTCATTCCTCCTTCCCGTCCCACGTCTTTTTAGTTTTTTTCCTTTTCTACCAGGGCTCTTTGCGAGTTTTTGAAACAAAAGGTGCCGGTGTCCGTCTTCTGAATTCAAAACCAAAAAGTCCCCGAGTCGAGGTTCATTCGTTCTTCCTCTTCTCATTCTAACCAGTCACTCGTTCAACTGATTCGTCAACTAAAACAAACCATACTTCGGACCCGAACCCGAACCCGACCCTCGTTCGCAACAAACCATCTTTATCAGCAAGGCCGGCCAGCATACTATCAAAAGTAGACACTAGACGAGACGGGAGTCATATTATAGCAGACTATCACTCACCTACTAGGTAATACATCCTTACCTCCTCCTCTTGCTTACCTGCCTCTACCTTCCTATTACTGCTTTATCATTACACTATCGCCCGACCACCTGTCATTGCAACTCTGCAGTACTGCAACAATACCCCACGGGCGATACCAGACGGCCGACCAGACGGGAGAATCCATTACTACAACTTGGTCCTCGGAGCCTCCCATTGCTCCAATCTCAACCAATCTGTCTCGTCGATTTGGTGCAACCCATCCTACGCAACCTCCCGCGATCCTCCTCCTCCACCTTTATCACCTCTGGGCGCATGGCGACTGTCATAGGCCTCGATAACCAGTCATAGATAGTGTCTAACAGCCAATCAACAGCCCTGTACCCCGCCAATTGCGCACTCCCGTTCCGAGCTACGCCCTCAGAGTGCAACCAGAGTGCAACATCGACATCGAGACAGCCATAGGAATTGGCCGACTACCGATTGTGTCCACTAGGAGCCAACCGCATCACTTCACCACCACTCACCACCGGATCAGCAGAGATGGGTCTCTTTTCGCGGAGGGATAAGGCGCCGAAGACGGAGGCGCCGACGCTGAGCGCATCGCAGTCAAAATCCTCCCTCACCTCGGGTTCGTCCAGCATCAAGTCTCCCGGTTTTTCTACTTCTCGCATCCTAAACCGAACATCAGCCGCCACCATGAGCAGCAATCCAGGAACACCGCCCTTCTCTCCCGGCCTCAACCCGGGCGTCCCCCGGATCGACATTCCCAAGCCTCCCGACCCGCAGCTCGACCCTGTTGGATACCTCAGGAGCCTGGGCGCCGTCCGTGAGCGCTGCAAGATCGTCACCGAGAAGGCTCTGCGCAATGAGCTTAACCACTTTGATGTCGACATGCACAAGTTTGAGGACGTTGTCTCTTTTGTTGCCAATATCATCAAGGTCAGTCGATTTTGCTTCCTGCTCTTCTGAAGAGGTGTTGTTGTTGTTGGCTGTGCGGGGTACCCTGCGGTGTTAGTGCGACCCGAAGGGGGTTGAGATGACAGCGGGTCATCCCGCACAACGCACCGACATGAGCTTCAGTGTGGAACAGGTACACTGCGCTTGGAAGTGCATTATGGATAACTAACAATCTGCGATACAGAGAGACTATGACGCTCCTTTCACGTCCATTCCCGGCCACGGCCGTCACCAGCACTTCGCCATCGGCGGCCGTGACCGCATCGCTCACCTTCTCTCCACATTCCCTGAAGATGTCGACAACACGGAAAAGTGCAAGCGCATGATCGATCTCTTCCTTGTCAGTGTATTGCTAGACGCCGGTGCGGGCACCCAGTGGAGCTACAAGAGCAACGAGAACGGCCGGATCTACAGGCGATCTGAGGGCATTGCCGTTGCTAGTTTGGAGATGTTTAAGACTGTAAGTTGGATTCCAAGTCTTGGTAGATTCGCGGAAGCGCATTAGACTGACACAAACATCAGGGTCTGTTTTCTGGTAACAAGAACAACAAGTACCAGGTTGACAAGGATGGCCTGGCGAGCCTCACCGTCGAGAAGCTCGCCCAGGGATTGCAGTCTGGACCGGGCAACGAGATGGCTGGTATCGAAGGCCGCGCTCACCTCCTTATTAGGTTGGGCCAGGCTTTGGAGGAAAAGACAGAGTTCTTCGGCGCGGACGGCCGGCCTGGAAACATGCTGGACCACATCCTTGACCACCCCTCGACACAGGCAACGAACGGCTTGATTGTTCCTCTTCCCGTCTTGTGGAACGTCCTCATGAGCGGCCTTGCTCCTGTCTGGCCACCATCGAGGACTGCCATTAATGGCGTTTCTTTGGGCGATGCTTGGCCCTGCAGCTCTATGCCTCAGCCGGCGCAGTCGCCCTCTAGCCCGACATTTTCTCCTTTCCCCAACACCTCTGGCCAGTCCAACGGTGTTGCGCCCTGGGAGAGCATTCTTCCCTTCCACAAGCTTACCCAGTGGCTTACTTACTCGCTCATGCAGCCCATGCAGAGTATTATGAAGATCCAGTTTGCTGGCCAGGAGCTTCTTACTGGTCTTCCCGAGTATCGCAACGGTGGTCTGTTCATCGATCTCGGTGTCCTAACATTGAAGAAAGAGGATATGGATCGCGGCTTGGCACATTACACCTCGTACTGCGAACGTACCGGCACCAAGGAGAACGAAGTGGCACCCATGTTTGAGCCCAGTGACGATGTCATTGTGGAGTGGAGAGGCGTCACTGTTGGCTTCCTCGACAAGCTTTGCGTTGAGGTTAACAAGGCCTTGGAGAAGGAGCTGCAGGGTAACGAGCTTACCCTTGCTCAAATGTTGGAGGCTGGCAGCTGGAAGGTGAGTTCGACCCCTATTGTTTTGTCTAATTTTCGAATTCCCAATGCTAACTACTATCGCTTCAGGGTGGCCGTGAAATCGCCGAAGTCAGCCGACCAAACACCAAGGAGCCTCCTATCCTTATTGATAGTGACGGCACCGTATTCTAGGAGAGACGAGATTCTATCTTGATATGGAATGGTTTGCTTTTTTGAAAGCGTCATTGCCCAAAAGGGAAAAAAAAGAAACGAAATCGGGTTCACTGATTAGCCTGGCCACCAAGCAGAAGTCTTGGAGGCCAGTATGTATATGGCCAAATCGCTATGTCGGACATGGTATGAGCCGGCAAAAGGTGTTATGATGTTACGAGAGGAACCTGCTTGGATTGGAATTGTGTTCTGAGGTGGTCTAGTCTAGTCTGGTCCACCAACTTGTTGTCTGCATTGCCATCGACGTCTTCGATGACTGCAATACTGTGTTACTACTATTCTCGTTACCCTGTCATTACCTGCCGCGCATGAGTATCGTCGTAGTAGGTGTTTTGATGCAATACTGCAAAGAAGAAGAAAATAAAAATGCCGAGATACATAGCTTTTCATTGTTTTCTCGAATAGATTCATACGGTCATACAAAGAGGTCGTCCTGTTGTCCACGTGTGATTTCACCCCGAGAGTATATTGCTGGCCTCTCGGTCCAGCCCAAGCCACCCATCTTCGACCGCAAACAGGACATACACAGCCCAATCGATGATTGACGCATAATGATCGGTTTATATACATCAGACTATATCCGGCCCCCTACCCAGGCCACACGGTCGGGAGATTCATGCAGTGACATCTTCAGCAACGGTACTGAACGACGTTTTCATACCCTATATCACCGGTTGATAAGGTTACATCACAGACGTCAAACCCAACGGTAGGTGGGTGGGTGATCTAGGGTAAATGCGAGTGATCACATTCCTGCAAGCACGGATGGGAAACCAGACACACTTACAGAAAATACGGTGCGCGTGAGTAGCCTGGTTGGGTTGGTCGGGCCAGAGTAGACCCGGTGGAGGTGTATCAAGTTCACCCACCCACCATCACCACGACCACCTCCCTCTACCTACCTACTGTGCACTGCTCGATAATATCTCTTGGTAGGGAATAATTTCAAGATTCGGTAAATGATGACAGGTCCTCAGAAACCGACACAATCATACCTTCACCTCCTCCATGAAGTTGTAGTGGACCTCATGAATAGTGAACGCACAAAAAAGTTCCCCAAGAAGCGGGCATTTAAGAAAGCACCCATCCCATGTCCCTTCCTCAGTTGTCATCACCATCTCTGCTCATAGTCTCTGTTCAACAGAGGAGAGACACCTTTACCCCACAACCTTCCAACAACATCAACATAATTCTTTCTACAATGCCATCCCGGACACAAATCTCACCTCCCCAGCTAATCTCTAACCCCAAAGAATCCCATCAGTCAAGCATCATCGCCTGCGCCGTCATCACATGGTCCCTCTCGGCCCTCTTCGTCGGTCTTCGCTTCTACACTCGCGGGTTTCTTTTGAAGGGGAAGGTTCTGGGAGCCGAGGACTGGGTACTGTTGGTGGCGTTGGTGATGAGTGGGTTGACTAGCGGGGGGTTGATTGAGCGTATGTTTATTTTATTTGTTTCTTCCTTTTTTTTTTTTTTTTGCTCTCCTGGAGATTTTAGAGAGAAGAAGTAGGCGGGGGATGGAGCAGATTGATGGTGATGAGAAGGTGCACATTGTACTGACGGGTCGACCTTCCTTCAACCATGACAGAAGCCATCTACGGATTAGGCAAACACGCATTGGATGTTGATCCCGCTTTGGTTATTCCGATGGGAAAGGTACGCACCTCTTTATTTCCTTTCGTTCTTGCCAATCTTCTTTTCACCATTCTTGCCATTCTGGGTATCGATCGGTACCTCCATCCCAAGTTTCCGACGGAGTGAGTGTCTTCCAAGTGTACCTAATACAACGAAGCTGACACAACCCTGTACGGATCTCCTTAATCAGGCAGGCTGGTATACAATCCTCTACTACATGCTCTCCCTCCTCTTCACCAAGATCTCCATTTTGCTCCTCTACATCCGCATCCTCTCCTACCAACACGCACGATACCTCGTCTACCTGATCCTCGGGATAGTGGTCGCCACAAACGGGGTGTGGACTCTGTACACGGTGGTGACTGCTTGCGATCCTTTGTGGGCGTTTTGGGATCCCGCATCGGTTTCCATTCCCTTCAGGTGTAGGGGAGTGGCATATTGGTACGCCAACACGGGTCTGCACATCGGGACGGACTTGCTGCTGTACATCCTGCCGTTGCCGGTGTTGGTGAAGTTGAAGGTTGGGTGGGGAAGGAAGATTGTGCTGTTTTTGGTGCTGGGGTTGGGTGGTTTGTGAGTCTATCTGTTTCGTGACTTTCTCCCTCTATCCCCCCCCCAAGCAAAGATTAGAAATTAGAGAATCTGCTAACCAAACAATCACCCTCTCATCGAAACAACAGAGTCTGCCTAGTATCCACCATCCGCCTTTGGGACCTCGTCGCCGAGGCTTCTCGACCAGACTTCACCTTTGACAACGTCAGCATCGCCTACCTCACTTGCTCAGAGGTCAACGGTGCCGTTGTTGTGGCATGCTGCATGACTCTTAAGCCGTTCTTCGACCGGATTTCTACTTTTTGGTGCCTCGGGCGCCTACGATTGACGAAATCGGACAGCAGCGGCAAGAGTGACGTGGTGGATTCGGACGTTGAGGCGCAGCACTTCTGCAAGCAATCCCCGAGGAAGATGATGAACCTGCAAGGTGTTGTGTCCCCAAAAGGTAAAGTAGGTGACGGCCCGCCTACTATCGGTTCAACCCCGACAAGGCCGATGGTTATGGCGATGGCACAATGCAAGAGAAGGGGTTCATGGAGCTGGCTGTATACGTCTTCTAGCCAAAGTCGGTGGGACGAAGGGGATCTGACGGAGGCAAACGAAACTTCGGAGAGAGGCAATGCATTGTCTGTCAACGCCATTGAGTGTGACGCGGTTTCGCAGGAATTGAGTCCTGTATCACCGGTTTTGAGCACGGGTAGCGAGGCGTCGTGGAAATCGGAGGAGACGGTAACCACCAAACTAGTTACAATGTGTCCGAAGGTCAGCTGAGATGTTCTGCTACATACAGTTAGTGGTCATGTATGCTTTTTGCACATTGATTTACTTTTTGGAGATTCCTAATAATCAAATTTGCTTTTGAATGTATCTTTCCTCCCAAGTGAACAATTGGAGAAACAAGACGGGTTCGTCGAGTGATGTCCGGGTTTGTGATGTTTAAAATGTAGCGGTGGTAAGAAATGCATACCTAAGACTACTTGGGAAAGGTTTGCCAATTGACTGATAGAAAGAGACATTGGGAATGATGAAGTCAAGAAGTTATTGATTGACAAATAAAGGAAAGGAATATGTCACCGAGCCAAAATTGTAACCTAAGAAAATGCTTCAAACATCTTATCTATCCAGGATCTCGACTAGGACGGCTGCAGGAGTACATACAAGCTGGCAGTGAAGATCGAACAAGCGAAGGAAGCAGAAGAGCTACTGGGGAGTTCAGATTGATCTTTGATTCTGGAGAGCGGGAGCACGGTCGGGAACCACGCAGCGGAATCAAAGATCGACGGTGAGGTCATACCGAGAAGAAGATAAACATCGAAGGCACGGCGTCGACACGGCGTCGTTGCAATAGAGAAGCGGAGGGTTTTCATCCGGCTACGGTACGGTTTTTCCCCACCGACTAAGAACGGAAGCAGCACCGCATACCCACTGGGTAGGTAGACTATGTAAATAGTTTAGCGTGATAAGACAATATATATATCCAGGGTCTCAGTTGAAAGAAGCCAAGAGCCACGAAGAAAAGCAAGACGTAATAAAAATTCAATGTAAAAAGAAAAGAAACGAATTTGAGGTATAGAAAATATCAAAAAGATTGCGGTTTGTGTGGATCGAACACACGACCTTCAGATTTATGAGTGAAGTGGACTTCAGTCTGACGCTCTCCCAACTGAGCTAAACCCGCTGATTGGTTGTTATAACCGCAACATTTGCCTATGTAGTGTAACTGTTACCCAGACAGACAGTTACGCAGGTTTCAATTGGTGATCTCAGCATATGCTTAAGACATGCCCCTCACCTACTATTCACATGAGCACAAAGCTTGAGGATGGAGGAGAGATTTTCATTGTAAGACACACGCTTCTGTCTCTACCTAGTCTACTAGCTGTTTATCTTCCCACCCTCCCCTAATGACTTTTTTCTCTATCCCACGCAAGAAAAGGTGTTGTGAACTGTGAAGATATCTGATTGCTCTAGGGTAGTCAAACTCTATAAGCCAATACCAACAGAGGATGACAGGAGCCGAGGAGAGAATGATGGGCAGAAGACGCGAGAGTAGAAAAGACCGAAGAAAACGGAAGCTATGTCTACATAGATACAGATCCGTTTCCTTGCCCCCTTTTCTAAGTAAACTTTGGAAGCGGGAAAGGGCAAAAGGCAGTCTCCGATATGAACACGAGTCCGAAGTTTGAGAAAAGCAAGTGAAAGAAAACCTAAGCATTTCGCTGCAAAAATTGGCATGTGCAAAATACGACCATATACGGAAATCTGACAAAAAACGACTGAAAATGAAAACACGCCACCACCCCATATCGCCCTTTTCTCCCTTGAACGCCTCATGTTTTGTATTCTCATACTCCATGCTCGCTGAACTGATATCATGAGAATCCTTTTCCCCACCATCTTGTCTAACAGTGCACCTAAACCCCTGTCTGATCTTGTGCCCAAATCCAATATCGTTCTAAAGTATATGCCGAAACTAAGAATGAAGGATAAATGAAGGGGAGGGAGATGGTCACCGTGATGGTGTACTCGCACAAGCTCAGGCGGCGTAGTGTGCATTTGCGTAACGTCGGTGGAGCTTGCGCAACTAGCCCTGCCACAGGCGTTCGATGAGTGCCATGGGGTTTATTTGATCGAGACCAAATAAAGTGTAACGGAATAGAGGCCGGTAACGGAAACCCGTTCGGTCACCTCTTTTCATGCAGTTGCCAGCTGCATTTACCGACAATCTGCTGAGTTGCCACACTCATAACCCCCATACCAGCTTCGATAGCGGTTGGGTCCTAACGCTTCGTAAGTGCCACCTTACGCGGTCTTGGGAGGGTTCTGCATCCATGTGGGCAGAGCCTTCCAACCAGCCGCATTAGCATCAAGTTTAACGCGACCAAAATGCTCATCAAGATCCAGGAGGATCTTGAGAGCGTTGCGGGACCTCGTGTACGGGCTGTCACCAGCCACGCTGTCCTGCACCAAGGAGACAGCGTCAGCAACGCCCTGGTGCATCCTCTCGGCCTTCTGTCCAGGATAAGGCAGGACACCCTGGAGAAGCTCGTAAGCGGCAAGGGTGAAACCGAACTGCGGCGAGGAACGGAGAATACGGGCAGGGCCGCCCTTGAAGAAGGCCTTGAAGCCTTCCTCCCTCCAGATAGTCTTAGCGGCGTGCCTGAGACCAGTATACTGCGTGTCACCCTTACGGGCCTCGACCTGCAAACGAGTCTTGATGACGTCGCAGGGTGTCGTAAGATAAGCAGCGGGCATACCGGCAATGGCACCGGCCGTGAGAAGCTGGAGAACGCCGAGCTTCTTGGTCTGTGACTCGCCAAAGAGATCCTTCTTGAGGTGGGAGTAAGTGGGGAAGTAAATGGCCGAGAATGGGACATCGCGGAGGAGGCAAGCAGAGGCGCCCTTGTACAGTCCGACTAGGCCCAAGTTACGGACAATCCACATGGCGGAGCGCTTAGGAGCCCCCTCAACGCTCTTAGCAACTTCGCCCTGGACCTGCAGTCTAATCTTGACAATCTCCAGAGGGTTGGTGAAGACCTATTGCACACGCAAACAATTAGCATTGTCGACAGCTAACACAGAGGAAACTCGAAGAGAACTTACGACTTGGCAGCCACCAGCGGTACCACCAGCAATGATCTCGTGCATCAATTTGATGTCGCCCTGCTTATCAGTGAATGCACCACGAACAAGGTCGTTGACAGTCAGCTTGATAGCCTTCTCGGGCGCGACACCAACAAGCTGAGGAAGGACACCCGAGTAAAGACCCCTGAAGCCCTCGTTGCGAATGACTTTTCTAAAACAATCGATGGAGTTGTCGTAGAGTCTGCTTCCGGGCGAAGCGCCTCTCTGGTTCTGCATTCTTGTCTTGACCAGATCAATGGGATAGACCATAAAGGCACCGAAGGCGCCAGATAAACTGCCGAGGATAAAGTTGTAAGCCGACTCGCCCGCCTGGTGGGCAAACTGCTGGCCCTTTGTCTGGGCAATCTTGGGCAGAAGTCTGGCCTCGGCGACATGGCGGTTCCTCCAGGTAGGGTCAAGAACCTTGGCGAAATCTTCGAGACCAAGTCGGCCGGAGGGGTTTCCAACACTCGCGAAGTGGAACAGAATGTCCGCTTCCATTGGGGTGAAGAGGGAGAAGCGGGTAATCTTGGCCGCCTGGTTGAGGAACTCGGTACGAGTGATCTTGCCGTCCTGGCTCTTCTCGCAAGCCTTACGGATAATGAGCTCAACCAGATCCATTTCCTTAATCATGTTCTGGAAGGCCCTGACATTCGCATACGAGACCTTGCTGCCCTGCGAGATGTTGCACAGAGTGTTCAAGTTTTCGAGGAGGTGGTCGGAGAGCTTATGCTTTGAGGTCTCCATAATGATGCGCTCGAAGTCCTCGGGTTCGATGAAGCCATCGCCATCCTTGTCGAACAACTGGAAAGCCTGGCGGATGCGCTCGCCCTGGAGGCCACGAAGCATCTGGGAGAATTGCTGGTAGTCCAGGTTGTGCCTCTTAGTCTTGCTACCGATATACAGTTTGGCCCATTCGCAATCCCAGTCGAACGGGATGCTATCGGGCCCCTTGTTGAGCTCATAAAGACGACGGAAGTCTTCATACTTGACGGTACCGAGACGCTCGACGTCGAACAGGCGGAAGGCAATCTCGTACTCGGCATCGGGCTTTTCAAGCAAGTTTTCGAAATATGTCCAGTCGGAGAGGGTCACCTTGCCCTTGTTCGCTCGGTCGGCGACGCTGAATAGGATGCTGTATTGCTCGCGCTGGATCTTATGCTACATTTCGAGAAGGTGGGCGCGAGTTAGTCAACTTGTCGCCAAGTGAGAATAAGGTCAGAATCTCTTGGGATGTGACTCACGTAATCCTCATGAGGCGGGGCCACGGCATCGATGAATTGATCAGGTCCCAAAAAGAGCTCCCCCGTCTCGGAATCTTGGACGGCGTAGCGAGTGAAACGCGCCTTGGTCTGAGCAGTAGGCTGCACCTGGCCGGCGGCGGCGTGCTCATCGGAGCCGATGAGGGTCTCCTTGACCGCTTCCTTAACCGCAGCTGTGGACATGGCGACTCTGTGTGGCAGTGAAGCGCTCTACGCGGTACGCGGACAGGCTGGGTACTTTGTACAAGCAGAGAGCAGGTATGCGACGCAGGGGACGATCTTGTGCGCGAAGAGTCAAAGCTTTTGCGTCTGTCAAGGTTGCGGGCTTGCGGCTGGTGAAATGCGTCGCGAATTGTCGCACACGCACTGGGGCTGCACCTCAAAGTTGTCGGCGCGGGTGGGTCTCAGGGTATCGGATCTGGGGCCTCGGATGGGGTTACAAGAATCCTCGAGGCTGGAGACGAACGGAGGGACAGAGAGGACGAGACAGCGCTGTGGACTCGTGGAGGTGCAGGCCGAGCTCGGGATATATCGCAGGCGGACCGCAGGCCGTAGCGGATACGGAGCCAGTTTTTTTTGGACACGATGTGACGGCAGCCCAATGCGACGGAGCAACGGTTGGACGGCCCACGGCGGGGAAGAGGGGGATCGCTGGCGAAGACTGCACCCAGTAAATAAACCCCGGTTCGATCGAGGAAAAAACGGAACTCGTCACGCGGGTAATCCTGCCGACGACAGCTGAGGCCACGGGTGCGCTTTGAGGTCTCTGGAGTCTGGGACCCTTGGCGAAGTGAGAGTGAGGTGAGGGAGACGCGACACGACTACCACAACCCTCCGGCTTGGGATATTGTTCAACGATAAAAGAGTGATGAATGATGTATGACTTTGCCGTAACAACTGAGGTAACGCTCCAGAGCGAGTGTAGATGGAAGAGAGTGAGATGCGGAGTGGTTGTTGTCGTGAAGGTGGGGGACCTCTGGAGATGCGAATGCGATCGCGCAATGAGGTGGTTGACGAAAAATGAAGCAAAAGAAAATTTCAATTATAAATTACGTGTGGCCGAGACCTCATCCCCCTTCTTGGCTTTCCGGTTGCCAGATCCAAATTCTGGTGAAGGTTCCTGCCGTGCCTTCCTCTGTTTCACGAATCCGCCGTTCCGTTACGATTGATTGCCCCTGCCGTCCCGAGATTTGTTCATCCCAGGTACCGTCGAGTCACACAACACCCACGAAGGTCTTACGCACACACAACAAATTGTCTCCTTTTTCCTTTCCAGTCCGTCTCAACTCCAAGCATCGAAGCCGCGGTCCAGGCCGGGCTTCGGCCAGGTCCATCACTCCCGCCGTTGATATTCCGAGTTTACACTTACGGCCCTTCCGCTTGCCAAGCAAACCCAACTTTGGACCTAACTTTAACCTTTGAGCGGATGAAGCGGTGGTTCCACTCAACCTGGGAAATATCCACGAACTCCACCCCAGCCACTCCGCTCCGGTCTCGTCCCCACCCATGAAAGTTAACGGAAGCCCCACCCCTAAAGAATGACTCCATCGTGAACCCCGCCGTCCACCATCATCAACAATCCACTTTGTGTGAATTCATCGAACTTTGGCGCCGAGGGTTTGTGATCATCCAATTCCGCTTTTGATCGACCCGATATTGCATGGGAAAATAGCCAAGAATGCCATTATGACACATGTGATGGATGACCTCGGAAAAACTTGACTGATACCGAATAGAAATATCAAAAGAACAAGCGTGTTGCAAATTTCGGTATCTAAGAGCGCGTATGTATGCAATCAGGATGACCACAATGGTGGGACGAACTGCCGACTTCCGCATTGCAGAAAGTAAATATACACCGTAATCCGACGTTTTATCATCTCAAGTATCGTAAATTATAAAAGTGGAGTTAGCTCACTGTTTGCTTCGTGGCTCAAGCGGAGGAGCAAACGTTCTCCGAAGGCAGCGTCGAATCTGTTGATGTTATTATGTTACTGTCTTTGAGTTCAGAAACGAATCATATGACCTCTTTCGTTCCTTAGATCGAACGTGCGTTGGGGAACGAGGAAGATGTTCACTCAAACTAATCATCCCAGGAACAAGGTCATCCGGCAGAACAACGAATTACAGAACCCATCTTGTATAAGTAAGACTATCGGTCTAAAGGCCATGCTGATAGTACCAACCCGGAATGATGCTCTGCCAGCTCATCTTCCCAATTGATCAAGTACCTTAGCACCTATTGGGTGTAAATCCTTTTTTCGCCGACACCAGACATGGCGCAGAGTTGAAAAAGAAACTCAAGGCATTTCGAGAGAAACAGCCAAAGAAGAACATCATGAACATGCTATCATGCTTTGCTGTCCTCCTCACTTTGACCCAGTTCCATTTTTCCTTCCTACCATTTTCGTGCCCGGCGTGTTCAACGACTTCTGCCAAGGCGATAAAATAAAAATGCAAGATGAACAGAAAATGCGAACCATCCCTTTTCAGCTGCTCCGAGCTGTCGCCTTTATCGCAAAGCAAGATAAATAAAACAAGCTATACAATAAAATGCCGGAAGAACATGGGAAAGAAGACCATGCACTTGCAATTAAGTCTAAAGCTCGTTGAGATATCATGTCCATTGCACCGACGCCATCCCCCTTGTCCGACCGACCGTCCGTTCACCCATCCATCCCGCTCTGGTGTGAATCCCTGAAGCAGACGCCGTTCCAGTTTCCTTGTAAATGAGCTGCCTTTTTTTTCGCCTGAAACCCTAACCTGATGTAAAAGCCTTAGAAGACCATGCATGACGATTGCCTCCAACACCGCGCCTGGAAAAGTTGGAGCGGCATGAATCCCAACCTCCTTTAAAACGCCGCTGAGAAAAAGGGGCAATTTGCCCAAAAACCTGTGGTGGAAAACGACACCGCAAGTGCAAATGAGAACGGAACCTTTTATCAAGGCAAAGAGAACCTGCAAAGGTAAACGGGGAAAAGATGTCGTACTTCGTCGCTTCATCATCAACGTTTTGTTTCCCTTTTGGTAGTCTTTTTCTTCTTTTCGCGTAAACATGGTACCACCGGGCCCGTGGAGCGTCAATAATTAGATCGGACAGCGCCGGGATAGTCTATAAGCCGCAGTACCGGATGTCCGAAAGGAGAATATGCTAATCATGGGCCCGGGGTACGAAACAGGTGCTGCCGTTGTTGATAAAGCAGCGCCAAAACTGTCCGTACATATCCTCTAATGGACATATTATGAGCGAGAGTGGTCGCTATCGTTGCGGTTTCTCTCTAACAATGCCGTTAATGATCCGCCTCAGCCTCAGCATGTTTCCATCGTCCAAGATCCATGCCCTAGCAAATGAGTGGAAGGCATGCAAGTTTATGATTGCGCACTGGCGCTGATAGAAGCGTTGAGTTGAAGCGGCAACACGAAACCTTTCGCAATTTTGGTTTCCACGAAAGTAGACGCGCTCTTGAACCTCTGATGAGAATACTTGTCGTATACCGCGCCGTGATGTTTGCGTGGTTCCTGGCAGCATTCGAGGATGGTAGTGATGAGGGGCCTCAGTTGAGCCAGCGTGTAGCCGGAAAAATGGACATGAGCGAGTGTCTGTTACGTGTAAGTTTTCAATCAATCATGTCATGATGAGAGGAGGACTTACCCATGGTCCCCTTGCCAGAAAGAAGCGGGAGAGGCAATGAGCCCCAGCAGCAAGGTAGCTCGGAGGGCAGCCCACAAACCGCTCGTCCATGATAGTCACTTCGAGCAAATACTTTGCAAGAGTCCGAGTCTCTAGATCGTAGTCATCGGCCTTGCTAATGCGGCGAAGGAAACTCATCGGGCCTGGCCACCCAAGTTCGAAGTTCAACATGGTGAGCATGAACTTCTCCGCCTTTAGAATCTCCTCAACGGAGTATCCCTGATCCACCATGTACACTAGTTCCTGTACAGAGGGGCAGTTGATCTCCTCGTACTTGGCTGCGACAAAAATGGCAGTCGCGCCAACAAGTTGGAGCTTGCCCAGCGACACAACCTTGACTGAAAGAAAGCGGTCGATGTAGTTCACTGTGAGGAAAAGGGTCTCTGGGAGAAGACTGAAGCGATGGTGGACCTGTACTAGCCAGTCCATAAGGACCGATCGCATGGACCACCGGATTTCGGTTTGGATGTCCATGTAGTGTGGATTTGGTAGCATCCGTCCCTAATTCAACGATTGGTTAGCGTTACGGCGATATAGAAAAAGCATCAACGACGTATCCTACCTCAAGCTCGCGCAAGTACTCGAAGATCTCGTCACCGTACTCGGCTACCATGCTCACATCCCAATTCTCTTCCTCAACCTCATCTTCCGTTTGATGCTCTAAAACCCACGCCTTTGCGATGTCGAGTTCCTTCTCAATGTCCGATGTCATCCTGGGCGCGACTAGTGTGGTAGGTCCTCCTGTGGTATTATCGCAATGAGATCGATAAGAGTGGGCGGTTGTATATCCTTGGTCTTCATAGAGGTCTTGATCGTCGTCGTCCTCAGAATACTCTTCGGGATCAGAGATGTTGGGGGGCATGGGAAGGGCCCTGACTGGCTTCGAGGGAGCGAGCGGTGCACCATGAGGCACCAGGTCATAGCTGGCTTGGGCTATTGACATGTGGCTTGAATGGACAACAGGCGCAGCATCGGTGTTTGCAGGAATATCAAGATCTCTGGACAGTTGCTCGACCGCGTCCTCGTAAGACTCAACGAAATCGTCATCCAAATCGTCGTGATCCTCTACGTCATTCAGGTTCTCGTAATCGGGCATATATCTGCTCTGATTCCGGTGTAGGGTATGCTGCTGGTCCGACTTGAGTTGCGGCTGGCTTTTGTAGTGACGTGGATTCTTGATATGCTTGTCGACCATCGCAACAAGGTCATCAACTGACGAAGAAGTGGGCGCATGCGATGTGCTCGCCTCCTTGAGTTTGTTGTCGCGGTAAACGTTGGTCGTTTTCTTGACCGGTGCAGAGGGTTTCAAGATGGTATTGTGGGAGCGAATGCCGCCATATGCCCCGCTGGCAGTATGGGATGATAGGGGAGCCGTCGAGAGATACTTTTGGCCGTGTGATGCTGCCTTGGAGGCCGCCGTCGGCCGCGCATAATGCTCCTCCACTGCCGAGCGGTTGTTCTCCCTGCCGTCCGACCGTAGGTCCCGAGTGCTGCTGGTTGTGACCATCGGTTTCACCCTGTTCTTGAACGACTCCTTGTTCCCGCCGTGGGCCAGTGGTTTCGAGATGTTGCTCTTGTCGAAGCACGCAGCCCTCTTGGGTGGCGCATTCAAGGTGCCATTGACCGTCATCATTGCCTTGATATTGCTGTCTGACCTCTTGCGTTGGTGAATAGGATCGGCGGGTGGGATGTTCTCATCGCCGTATCGAACGGGAGGAGCCCAGAGATGACGCTGGGGCTGGATTGAAGGTACCAGTCAGTATATCAAGCAAACGAAAACAGGTCCCCATTCCCACTGAGTTCCTGGGGTGATACCAAGGCCTCCAATGATTTGCAGCAGGGAAGGTAAATTGTGTGGCCTAGTCGGGATGTGTAATCTGTGATAAGGTGTGGGGTGGAATACGAACTCGTGATCAGGAAGGAGAAAGCCGAACTTTGATGGGGAAGAAGAGGTTCAGTCACGTACCTTTGCGTCCATCTTGACGGAAATTACTAAATAGATACGGGATGATGGTTTGCTGAGTGGGTGCCTGGTTGAACTTTGAGAGATGGTATTAAAGGTGAAGGCTGGGTGACGTTGAACACGCGACGCGCTTAGCGTGGGTCGACGGTCAAAGTGGTCCAGATGGCAAATAGCTGAAGTGGAAGTTATACCGAGTTCTCTAATAGACAACGGAGAAGATGAAGCGTTGGTGCTGCTGGCTGGTGGCTATTGTTGGTGGAAACGACTGTTGGTTTAAAAAGGACCTGTGAGCGCTGGCGAAGAAAGAACCGTCCTGCAGTAGAGCGCCTCGCTCTGTACGACAGCCAACAAAGTAGGAGTCCTAAAGTGTAGCCAAGAACTGGGAAGCGATGCGCCCAGTGCCTCAGACCGGAGGAAGTGAAGGGAGTGCGTGTTGAAGAAGTTGAAAGCACGACCCGCGAAGAGCAAGACCTGCGACCCGGGACTTGATATCCTTCCTGGACTGGCGAGACTGGTGAGACTTGGTGGCCGGCGCGACAGGTCCAAACTGACCAAAGTCGTTCGGGCGAAACTTGCACCAACCTGGAGAAGGAATGGGGACAGGCGACGGATTGATGGGCAGGGCCCCAGGGCGGAGATTACCACGGTGGAGCTTGCGTGCCGTAACCGTAACCGTAACGCTCACTTCACCTCGACCTGCAGGTGATATACACGCATAAAAGTCGAACGTGAAAATATCAGGAAACCGAAAAGTCCAACTTCAACGTCTGAACGAGTAAACGAGTGACTGAATAAAGAATGGACGCGCAGGCTATTTTAGCTGTGGCGGTGCACTGCGATCCTCGGGCTGCAGTGGTGCTTGCTCCACGATGTGCGAGGTTGTGGATGTCGCAAGAGGAAGACGAATCGGGCGTGACAGGCTTTCAAGTTGATAAGGTGGTTGGGAAAGGGAAAGGGCCCGGGCAGGTGCTGGGGTTTGTTGTGGGCGAACGTCTTTGCAAGGCCGGTCGCAGCGTCCCGACGTGCTGGGAATGTTCAGTTCCCTTGCTTGCGACTGTGTGTTTATTGACAGCGATAGGAATGGGGTAACCTAGGAAACACTAAAACACAAAACTGAAAACCGCCAGATTGGTCTGTGCAACCCCGACCCCTTTCCGGACCCGCTCCCACCATGACGTAACATCCCATTGGAGGGATGCCGCTCAAATTCCTCAGGGCGCGGGGCAGGCACGCTCAACGCGTCAACCAACGCCCGGCGACGAACAGGTCAAACAGCGCGCCATCCGCAATTTAGTTGCTACTTCAATTTCACTTGTTTCCGAATACTTTAAGATTCATTATCAAGCCAGGCAGTCCACATAATCTTGCTCTTCGCAGGTTGCGGAGTCACAGCTATGGCGAAGACTTCGGTGTCGCACTTTGTAACAGGGTTCTCCGCTCATACGCGAGTCCTTCACGGCTGCACGTGCCACTGATGACGGAGTGGGGAGCGTTGGAATCTTGAATGAACCCAACCCTCTTGATGACTTCCACTTCCAGCGTCATATACTTTCCCCTGCAGTGGTTTCAATTACCCGAATGAAGCTTTGATACGATCACACACGAGCCCAGACCTCGAATTGTTTGCGCGCGGCACTTGCGAGTTGCAACACTTCAACTAAGCATGTGAGGATTCAACGCTGAAATGAAACTTTCGGAAGTGTCAGCTTCCACTTCAAGCAATTCATTATGGGTAGGGCTGATGGGAAGCGATGCTGCCTCTGTTTTGGCATGCCCCTATCAAGTCACAAAGTTGAAATGCCAATGGCAATTCATGATAAAAACTATAGAAGCTTTCACTTTTCGATGAAAGCGAGTCGGATACTATTCCATCATTGACAGACACAAGATCAAACGAAAATACCACCCCGCTTATTCAACCGGCGCCAGCGTCGAGACATTGTTGGGGCGCGCTGTCTGTGGACCATTCGTTTCGGGAATTCAGGGGTTTGACCCGACTGACGACCCTTCACCTTTCGGTACCACAGTGAACATGCCCGCGCAATTGCACCAGCACCTTGAAACGACAACTCTTGAACGAAGAGGTGAATAGCTTCTGCGTTTCCGTCGCAACTGTTCTTTGTTCGTTTCCAAGACAGTTTACCTCTTTGAAAGCATCCGCGACCTTTGTGCGGGAGCGCGCGCGCGCGTGTATAACCTCGTGGCTTGCGCTGTTACCATGGACCGCCCGGCCGACACAGAAATCTCAAACATGGTCGCTTCCGACAAGATGAGACACGCCTTCCGAAGTCAATTAGTTCTGACCTGAGGAGGAAACAACGGCTTTGAATGCCCCCGATTCTCATGACATAGACATCAGTGCGGATGAACAATTATGGTGACATGTAACCGTGGTTTTGATTTATCTCACTGTTTGCTCTCCAGTCGAGTGTCGGTTCTTATCCATGGTTAACTCTCCTCCTCTCCCGAAACACTTTGCCTTTGTGCTATCATCAGTTCAAACGAAATAATGATTCTTGTGGGCGACGACCTTATTGATTCTCGCTGGACGTGGCGAATTCACATCAAAATGAGTGCGGAATGCATCTTGCGAGTGTAGGACTCCCACTCGGGCGGTTTGACCCGGGGTGTCGATCGCGCCAGCCAGGGCCTTCTACACGTGCTGGCCTCACCCAATATCAGGAACGACTGATCTCGTGGTCGCACAGAGAGGAAACAGGAAATGTCAAAGAGTGACGCAGAGAAACATCGGGTGCAGTGCTTCTCGGAATATTTTCGCTCAAGTTCCAGTACCTAACTTTCATGCGCGCCTCACGGGGCTCTTACCTCGAGGTGTACGGTGTCTGCGCTGCCCGGAGAGGGTATTCAGCAACAACAGTTACCTACCTGATTAAAATATATTGTAATGCACGAGGGGCAGCATGTACGGAATCTTACTGAATGGGAAGTTTATGGAAGGTGATGTCCATGTATCCTTAGTTCCCGTCGCCAAAGACAACGGCGGACAATATGCAATGCTTTTGACTCGGCTGTGTTGAAGCTAACCTCACCTTCCTCGCCTGCCGACTGGCTCGTGAGAGAACCGATCTCGAGTTCTGGACCCTCCCCGGGGTGACTCGGTTAACCTCGATTTTGTGTTATTTCCATCACCGTTGCCTTTTTAGTACAACCCCATCTGTTCGCTTCATGCCTGTTCCCGTGAGGATTCCAACAAAATGGGTTCAAACGCCGTCTAAACCAACCTCCCAAATGGTTCATCAAGGGGGGTGACTCGCTGACAACCGTTGGCAATAATTGCCTGTCGGAGAGGAGACCGCAGGAAAACCTCCGCCTTCGAATGCAGGCCACAGCAATGCAGTGATGCATGAGCTTCACGTTGGCGTGGAACGACTCAATGAAAACACTTCGATCCCGGCAAATGGGCACGAGAGACGCTCTGCAATGGCTGACGTGCGTAGAGGTAGCGATGTTTCTACATTTCGCGGCCACACAGTATCAATCGACAAGCCCATACGTTCAGGCACGGTACTTCGTTCCGTCGCATACCGGAGCCGAAGTCATGAGAGAGTCGGAGGGTTTGAGGTGATGGGCGTAGACAACTCGGAGAGGCTTTCAACAGCTTGATCGTTCTTGATTTAGTTGATTCTGGATCATCGTATTATCTGATGACGAAGAGGAAATGACCAGAAACAAAAAAAAGTGTGTGATTCTTCACAAGGGGAGATGATTCGGCGCAATTTGTAGATGGTCCCGGGGGTGCACTTGAAACCGTTTCTTGCTCTGCCAGCGCATCTAGGACACAGGAGGTCAGTCTCCGGTCTGTCCACTCAACTTATGGATTTTAATCGCCAACCGAGCCAAGGTCCTCACAACCCCGTTGAGACTGAGTTGGGGTAGAATATCGTAAAAATGCAAAAACCTAGCAGCTTGAATGGGATTGATCGTGGAGTGTCAAATCCTGGAGGTGAACCCGTCGGGCAGGCAGACACTGTGTTGCAACTTTTGACAAGTCTGAACCTAGACGGAGCCAATTCGATCGAAAAGGCCAAGCCGCCATGCCACTGCACCACATGCGGGAGTGGTTCCGAGTCCTGACTTTTACACATAGAATTGGGCGTTTGTCACTTTGTCGCCAACCGTTGTTTCTGATGGCTAATGGACTCTTGTACCCGAAATTTCGCTAGAATGGCCTTCATCTCGAGTTTGGACTCTTTCCCCCTCTCAGTTCTTCAAGCTGTGTCTTGAAGGACATGTCAAGCCTCCGGTGAGAATTTCCGGCATCTGGAAAGACCCAGGACAGCGACAAGTTCGCCCACCTTCCATCCGATGGACGGCATTCCACTTGTCATACGAATTCACCTGACGGCGAGCGAAATGGCTCCATTTTGTCCAGGGCACTGCCGTGCATCCAATCTGCCATTGCTTTAGAGCTCCACCAGCACTTGTTTGGCCCACTGAGAGGATGCAGAGTGGGCTCGGCGTTGCGGGAAGATCCAGAATGGTTCGCACAGGGAAGAAGGGAACGTGAAAGGTCAAAAGAGGGAGCGCTGAGGGCGAAATTAAACCTGGGAAAGCTGGCGAAGACGGAGCGCAAGGCGAAACGCACGCAGGTGATGGATACCTCTAGTAATCAAGCTTCTGATTATACTTTGATCAGTCTACCTATGGTGAAGCGACGGATGGAAGATTGAAGACAGACTTTCCCACTTGTGCACGGAAGCGCATTCGAGTGTGGGATTCGGGCAGTATCACAGTATTTCTTGGGTTGCAAAGAAGTTGATCGCCCCAAAAGGGAACAGAAGCGAACGTTCCAAGCCGTTTAAAGAGGTCGCGGCACCACCCTGGCGATGGATCTCCAGGTTGCGACAGTGTAAAAGTAAAGGCACGGCAATAAGTGTAAAAGTTGACCCCCGTCATTCAGAAAACCCCCGTTTGGCTAAATTCGGGTATTTCTTTCCCTTTATACGGACCTACCCCAGCCCAGTTCTAAGATTACATACACATGTAGAGGCAATCGAGGCGACTAACTGTGAACGCACATGATGTATTTTTATGCAAAGACTCAAGTCGTCTGTCGAATGCTCGGATTACCTTAGCTGGTGCACGCAGCATCAAAGGGGGGTCTACTAACCCTACGAGACCTGCAGTGAGACGGGCAACATACCCCTGTTTTTAGGATGGCACTGCTGGCCCTGACGCCATTGGTTCGTCGCTGTCTGGAGCGCTCGCGACGGCTGTCTGGAGGGTCATCGACATGGCTATCTGGCGCATCCTCATCCAGTGGCTTCTGGTGGCCACCTGCGCTCGACGCACGCGACGGGAGGGTCGGTTTGGTAAATAGGTAACGAATGTCAACTGCCTACAATAAATAAAGCGACCCCTCGCCAGCATCCAGACAGGAAACAACAGAGACCGGCGGCGCGACGGAGTGTCCGAGCATGCACCGTTGTACCTCCCCCCGTCGTCATCGCTGGACATGGAGGTTTCTCTATAGCTTTCCATCACCGCTTCTCGCCGGTAAGTTAGCTCTGTAAAATGCCTGAAGCTCTTCCTTAGTCAAGCTGCCTTTGGTACGAACCGTAGGTAGGTCAAAGTGGTAGAGATGGAAATCGGGATATCGCGAGGTTCACGGTTCGAGAAGTAGGTAGTGCGCCAAGCCTTTAAGATTATTCAACTTTCCTCTCAGATAGTGTCAACCAGGTCGCATACCTATTTCACCGAAGAGGTTCCAACAATGTTTGCAACTCGGAAGACAACTACGTTGATCTAGCGACCCAAAATAAGGCAATTGATTCTGGTTTACCTCTACGTAAGTATCGCGTAGCCAACCAAAACCTCGAGGAGCTTCTGGTCGGCACAATATGCATCTGCTACCTATGAGTCGTGGATTCCGCGTCTTCATCTTTGCTTCCTGGGAGTTTGTCCAAGTTACCGAGAAATAAAAGGCGACGGCAATTCGTCCCGGTCAGTGTAGCCCGATGGGAGGAGGTTCGGCGGGTGACGTTGTATGATACCGACTCGTTCACTGCCCTAACATGAGACCACCGAGAAATAGAGGCGTAATGTTAGTGCTTCCGTTCACCTCGTAAAGAACTGCACATGTCGGAATGGAAAGAACGTGGAACGGAGCCGCTGGGGTCCACGCCTTCCACCAGCTCCACGCTGTCGCATTTCCATGTTCGCAAAAGGGTCAATGCGATGCGCATGCGCGAACCTACCTACGCACTTAGAAGCTTTGCGATAAGGTAGGTAGCCACAAAATAACAGGCAAAAAGGCTCTTTCAAAAGCCCCCCCGCAAACCTGCAATGGACATCAGTCGACATATCTAATCGTAAATAATACCTACCTTAGATGCACGTCCGCCCTGTAGCTGACAACATTTGGCGCTGTAGAATTTGGTCAGCGGGGCCATCGTTGGGACAAAGCACCTACAGACAGCTGAATTTGGGCACCTGCAGTGAACCAGACCGGCAGGGCACAGTGGGCCCGCTAGGCCTGGTGGTGAAGGGGGGTTGCGAGTCCGACTGCAAGTGCAGACTCAGTTTCTTGCGAAACGGACATGCGTGCTCTTGTGTTGACCAAACCTCCATTCTCCCAGCACATAAGCGGATTTCCCCCGGTCGTCCTACTACTTCAACCACTCACCTCCCACCTTCGACCTCGTCAACGCTTTCTCTTTCTTTCCTAGTGTGTCGCCCAGATCAAGCTCTCGTTTTTCAAAGTCATCTTCGAGTCGAGTCCCGCTTCCCGCGCTGCCTCGTCCCTGATCCTCAATTTGCTGCTGGAGCTCCGGTCGCTCACGATTGCAAGCTTCGCCCGATATTGCGTGCGCAAGAGTCGAGACCGAAGCCACCGGTTGACCATCACCACCACCCTTACCGTACTTTCTGGTGAGTATTTTCTGTTCTTAAGCGTTATGCGATTACTTGGTCAATGCATATAGCTCCCTCCTACTCCTTGTTTGGTACAGTTGGGACAGTTGGCCTGCGTGTCTGCGTCGATCGTCGGCGCGGCGGAATCGTGTAGGCCGTTCTTCAAATACCGGCCATGCGCTCATCGTTCTCTTCCCCCTTCTTTCGTCCGACTCGTTCCCCAATCTCTACCCTTCTGTTTACTTGACCAACCTCGATTCTCCTTTTCGAACCAGTATCACTCTCGACCCCTACCTTTTCCAATCTAACCGCAATTAGTTCACCGTAGAGCCGCGAGCCAAGCACATCTTGACAACCTTCGCATCAATGGCGACCGCCTACGGGTTTAACAGCTGTAATGTGTCGCCACGGACGATGAGCACGACACCCGAAGCCAAGCAAGTCACATTTGTTCTTCACGAAGCCCGTATACCGCTCCGAGTTTCAATCTACCCGCACGACGCCACCGAGTCCATCATTACCACTGTCAAGAATTTCTACGGTTTATACTACAATGAGCGCGCGGGAATCAGCTTTGAGGACGAGCGAGGAAACACCATGATTGCCCGGTACGAAAACTTTGTCGACCACCAGTCCGTCCATGTCCGCATCATCGACAACCCCCGCGGGCTATCACCGAGCTACAACCATGCCGATGACGACGAGAGCAACCACTACACACCCAGAACCACACTGCGAACATCACGAATCCGTAGTCACTCTCCCCATGGTACCAGAGGGCGTCGTAGCGACTCAACTGCCATTGCCGGAAAGAAAAAGCGGTCTCGGTCCTTCAAGACCATGCATGGTGACCACGGCGACGGCGTCAATGGTTATAGCAGTGGAGATGATGCATCGGGCTCGGTGTCAGGAAAGAACAAGGAGCCTATCGGAAACACCGACATCAGTGTTGAAAACATCGTCGAAGGAGGACGTCGGAAGCGCGCCAAGTTGTTCGAGAGTTCGGTAAGTTTTTCATGGCTCTTGAGTTCACTAGCTGTCGTCAAGTACTGACACCTCTTGTCTAGGAATTGCCGCTTTTTGCTCCCCCACAGATGCCAGCAGCTACCTCCAATCACTCATTCTCACCCATCCGACATAATGACTCGCACCGACCCCCCCTACCTTTCAGCAATGCCACTCAGAACCCGTTCAGCAACCCTCGTCCTCTACAAACCCCGCCGAACTACCACAACCACTACGCGGCTTCTAGTACGTATGCGACGCCAGCCATTGACGACCGTCGCTCCCGCGGTAGCATTGGCTATGATGCCTCGGTTGCTGCCACCGGGAAAAGAACGATGCTCACACCTGACCCTACTGTGAGAAGCTGTGTATCGGAAGAGGACAAAGATATACAGGACGTCGCGATGCAACTTATGCTGCTTCAGGGAGATTGGAAAAATCATGGGCGATCATCAGGCTCGACACTTGATGATACGTTCAGCGGTAGAGCAGATGTTTCTTGCTCCACCGGTACGACGAGCGACTGCGAGAGCGAAAGCGAAGACGAGATGCCGCTTGCGCATACGAAGACGGATGGGTTTGGGAATCAGAGTGTCTTCCAGACAACGGAGAGCCACTTTGCAGTTCCGCAAGATGGCGCCGAAGTGAGCGGTGATGACGCCGACTACGAGGATGGAGATGGCGTAGAGCAGGGCACGATGGCCGCCCCCAAACTCTTGAAGAATCCGAAACCCAGATCCGGTTCCCTGAACGGCTCTAGGGCACGCTCACAGTCAACTAGCAAGCCCAAGCCAATCAAGGCCACCAAGCCGAAGACCAAAAAGACATCGGCGAATCCAGTTCTTATGACACCCGCATCCATGCCTGCCTCCCGCAAGCAGTCAGTCGTGTCAACCTCGGCCTACTCGGCGCCTCATGGAGAGGAGGAACAGCCTGATCTCTCTACCAAGCCACGCTGCCAACGGTGTCGTAAGAGTAAGAAGGGATGTGACAGACAACGACCTTGCGGCAGATGCAAGGATGCCGGCATTCCTGCCGAGCAATGCATTAGCGAAGACGAGGGTAACGGCCGGAAGGGCCGCTATGGTCGCCACATGGGTGTTCCTGTTTCCGTGAACAAGGAGGAAGCGTCGGCTCCGGCAACACTATTGCCGGCCGCTCTAATCGCCCCCGCGGGGGTTCTGGGCTCGGTCCCAAATTCATCGGCACTCGATAAGAGCAGGAAGCGCAAGAGGTGATGTCGCTAATGATGGTCCGAATGCGGGTCTGCTTCATCATCCACAAGTCTAGCTTTCTCTTCGGTGCCTCATATCATCTCTTCAGTGCTTCATATCATGTCTCTGGGCCCCCTTTCTTTTCTGTTCCAAAGTCTTCCTGGGCAGCGCGGCAAAAGTTAAATTCACCTATCCATTTTCTCTTACCATTGTTATATCTATTGCGTGTCGTTCCGCGATCAGCCGTTGAGCACCTCTGAATTCAGTTGATTTTGTCCTTGTTTGAGTCAGTATGGTTTTCGCAATGGGAGGCTGTGCAGTTTTCTTCTTGGGTACTTTGATACTTGCACTAGGGATGAGATGGGAAACCCTCGGACGGAGTGAGAAGAGATGGGCGAGATGCGCCAATGTCATATGTTTTTCGGGAGATGATCGATTCGAAGCAGACTGTCAAATGATTTTACAGCACTTCTCTGGTACGCCGTTGTCGGATATTTAAGCAATGCGGACAAACTGAAGACAACCATAGCAGGGGGCTGATGTGTTCTGGTCTGAATGCCTGAGAGATGGGGAAGTTGAAGGATCGTTTTTTTTTTTTTTTCTTTTACGCAGCGAAAATGTTTCTGTTCCAGCAACGCGCACGAACGGGCGAACGGGAGTATGGAAGAAGCCGAGTGAGACGACCTGAACTAGAAGCCAGCGACATCGGGAAGTTGAACGTGCAAGGCGGTTGTTCGTATTTTCCACTTAGTCTTTACCAGCGAAAATGTTTCCTGAACAGTGTACCTTACCAAACATTGGCTTAGCTCTCTGGCTGTGTACTCACACAGTCAAAAGACAATAAGAGCAGCAATATTATACTTAAACCCATGCGATGATGATGATCACCTCGAATGCTCCAGCAACCGCGATCACTTAAGTGATTAAAACTTCGTATACGCAAGCAGCGCAATCATTCCTTCTTATGCGCACGGAAAGTGGTGAACCGGAGAAGTGCGAAGTTTGCGCCAGCGACACTTGTAATACTGATGATATTTGTGAGATGGACATGCCTGGGGAGGAGGGACAGGCGGGGAACGGTATCCAGGTCCGCGCTCTCTTATCCTGAATTGCCTCTTTTGGCAAGTCACTCCAGCACTCTTCTCACAGCAAACGCCAGGCTGGAATACTCCTTTTCGCGCCTACTCTAGCTATAAAAGGGGCTTTTGTTTTAGGTAAATTGCCAGATTCAAATCTAAGCAAATAAGAATTGTTGTAAAGTTATTCTATCTTTGTATTGTAATTAATTTCAATATTAATTTTTAAGTCTTTTCTATATACAAGGCGCACAAACCAGTTTCTAGCCAAAACAGGCAATTTAAGATAAGAGCGCGGACGTAAATAACGACCCAGGACAGGCAGCACCCAGAGGAGAGGATGCTTAGCTAGAGCGATGCCATATAGACTATAGAAAGCACAACTTATAAACTTGTCTCTCGAATGTCGTATATCAATTTCTCGTCAAGTTCTTTGGTTGTGGTCAGCCATGTGTACAAAAACATCCTTGCGCGTGCAGCGTACTGTATAAAATGAATGTGCGGGGACTGAAACGTCATCAGCCCGGATAAGTACTCGCAAAAAGTCTCCACTTCATCAAAATGCGCGCAAGCCGTCTTACGTCGCCATCAGCATCCAAAGGACGTTAATATTCATGGTCCTTAATATGTAATCATATCCCACATCTTGCGCGACTCCAAATAACATCACAGCTCTATCTAAACCCATTTCGCCGTCTTGCCGTCAACCAGCCCTTGAGTTGTCACACGAAACCCTGACCAGCAGACCGACCGACCGACCGTCCGTCCAATATCAAAAGCGGTGTCTGAACAAGCTTTCCCGCTAGTCCCCGATCCAACCTAGCGCCAAGCGGAAAGGTAGTGGAGGTGGGGCTAACAACACTTTAACGAGCCGCCAAGCCAAAAAGAGGAGTCGATCAACTTTTTGCGGGGTCACCGTTGGGCTTTCAAGTGTACTGTAGAGTGCAAACTGTGCGGATCTTACCGATTTGTTGATCGCCGCCAAACTGAACTGACGGGCCGGCCGCCTTCCTTTTTCGATCATCAAAAGGCGCAAATGCGGGCCGTGATTGGTTGGATCAGGCTTGTGCTGGCTTACCCCACCCACTATTTGCTATTCGTAGATACCTTTTAGTACTGTAGATGTGTGAGCGAAAGAGTGCACAACTTGTAACAGGAAGTTGAAGTCACCTAGAGCAAACGGAAGCACTGAACGGCCGGATAGCACTGAGTAGAGCAAGGATACTAGAGGCTCAACGCAGTGTTTCCATCCACGACGGACTGAACAATGAGCGACGAACCAGAATGTGATTCGGGCAGAGTGCTAAAGACGGGAGAGGAGAGGAAAACGTGGGGAAAGCTTTGACTGTTCAGGTTGTCAAATTTTTATCCCACGTAGGTAAGGTCGGGCGTTGATTCGTTCTTTCTTCGATGCTGGGTTGGTTTTGCGACACCCACCGAGAACCCCCACGGAGCGCAAGTGCCCGTCCAACTACCTTATGCAGTGGTATTGCTTTCAGACTGAGAAAAGCAAGGTCGGGATCCATGTGTGCATGTGTACGACATGACAAAACTGAGGCATTCTCGAGGATTCGATTATGATGCTTTGTGTAACGATGGACAAATGTTCGCTTGACAGGTTTCGTTTCGGGTTTGTTCATGTAGTGTAGCGTTGGTGTTGCCCATGTTTGGCATTCGCTTGGAAGTTGGATATTTGGATGGATAAGACAGTTGGGCGGCGGGTATTGTACGATTGTACAACCTAAAATGCTGGTTTGTTCGTTAGCTTAGTACCTACTGTTATAGTACTATGGTACTAGCCAAGTAGCATATTGGACGAGATCTATCCCGAACTGTCCCAAGCTTCACAAAATCAAGATGCAATGGCTAGGTTCGGATTGAAAAGGCATTAAGAAGATTCAATATAGCACATAAAGACTCTAAAACAACTGGAGCAAGGTGAGATTACGCCCTGGATATAGAGCAAACGGTTCAATTACGGTATGTATATAAACGCCTGGGAAAGCTGAAGAGCGATCTCGAGCTAACAATCAAACCAATATCGGGCTGTAAGCGATTGGTTTTTATTCATGATGTCGAATACCGGCTCCGGCACATGCTCAAAAGTAACAACAATAAACCTACGTTGGGAAAAATACAAAAGGAAAGGATCGACAAGAGGTTTGACAACAATTCAGTCGATGTTCACAGGTTAACCACTCAAGCTCAAGTCGATCCGATGCCAAGCCTCTTAAGTAAAGCTCCCGCCTATCCCCCGGTCTCGGCGCAACGACATCCCACTCCTGTTTCCGACGAAGCCATCAACATTTCGTGAAAGACACTCACACACCAGCAATTCTCATTTAAAATACAGCATCCGGGGACAAATACGCGACATCAATTAGTACCGTATTTTAGAAGACAGACAGGCATAGGTCACGGCACACCGAATCGATAACATTATCACTATCCAAAGACACCTCACTCCACCATCGGCGGTAGCTTTCCCGATTTGGAGACACCCGCCAACTTGTTTGCTCTACGCCGGAACCAACATCACCGCCCGCAAATTGAAGCAATTTCATCATCTTCGGATTGCGATGAAGCAGCCGTGGAGAATTCAGAGCACCAAGAGACCACACAAGTTATGCTCAGGACCGAGTTATCTCACAGTACTAGTTGAAGCGGGACGTCCCCGGATATCACTTTGAATACAATCTGGGAATGAAATCGCTGCTATCCTAATACTCCAACCTGGTGAGAAGAAGTACTGCTAAAAAGAAAGCTGCTTGGTAGATATGCGCTAGCGACATTACGGTCGCAAGTTTCTCAGACAAATGCCTCACACCTTCACCTTAAGTTTCCGCCCAACAACAGAAAACCTAACAGCCACGAACATTACGCAAGCCCCTAACACCATCGAGCCTGCCCACACCTGCGCCCCTTTAAACTTTCCGCCCTCATGACCAATAATTGCCCCGGCCGCCGGCGGCCCCCCCAACGCGGCAAACGCTGCAATTGTGTTGACCATGCCCAACCTCGTCCCGAACCTATGTGGGTCCTTGATCAAGCTGGACATCGCACCGTTGTAGATGCCCTGAGCCGCGCCGGTGGACAGCCCAAGGAAGGCGGAGAAGACGTACATGCCTGCGCGCGACTGGACGGCCATCCAGGAGAAGAGCGTGCAGGACAAGACACAAGTGCTGATGCAGATGGTGTTGATGGGGCCGATATGGCGATCGGCTATGTAGACGACTAACGAACGGGCGATAACCGACACGCCGTTGACTATAAGAAGCAGGTCGATGGATGAAGTAGTTGGGAAGTGGACGATGTTGTGGGCGTAGGTGCTGATCTGTGCGTTTGTTTGAAACCATCAGCCAGTGTCCCAAGGTGATCAGGCGACGAGGAAGCTAGGGGAGGAAAGACCAAAAACAGATTGATGGATGGACCGGTGGATGGAGGACACTCACATAAAAGAATACAAAAAAGATGGCGAAAAAGAATAACCCAGCGCCTACGACGAAGAGCCTATAAGGAGTCTCCTTGAATGCTTTCCAGTCAACGAAATGTCCGCCTTGTCTGGGGTCTAGCCTTGGCCTGACAAGGGCCAGCGCAATTACAGAGATCGCCAGCGCCACAAAGGCCTGGCAGCGGACCGCCCACGCGAAGCCGATCTGGGGAGTCAGTTTCCGTATGATAGCCGGGAACAATATGCTTCCGACTCCAGTCCCTGCCGCCGACAGCGCCAAGGTAATCGACCGCTTCTCCTTGCTAAAGTACGAGTTCACCACCGCCAGCGGCGGCATGAAGCACATGCCTAACCCAAATCCTGTAAGGATCCCTTGGGCCAAGAAGATCATCCAGTGCCTGACGTTGTCGCTGATCCCGTCTTCGACACACAGGCTCGTTATGAAGGTGCCGAGAACCACCATTACGAACCCGGAGAACATCGCCGTCCTGATTTTCCCTGCGTCAGCCAGCCCGCCGGAGAGCGTGCAGGTGGCGAGGGTGAGAAACGTCTGAGTCGAACCGATCCACGAAACTGGAGACGAGGGTAGCCCCAGTGTGTCGACGTAATGGAGCTGGTAAACGCCAAAGGTGGCCGGGTAGCCCCAAGCGACCATGTGGACGAGGAACGCGACGAGGACTTGCGCCCAGGCCCAGGGGCCACCGTCGGGGAAGTCAGGTTGGTCTTCTATGACCTCGGTATTACTCGAAACGGAGAAAGAAATGGCTGATGTCGAGGAAGATAATGAGCACCATTCTTTGCTAGAGATGATACTATGATTGATTGATGGCGAGAAGTGAAAGTAAGGATGTTGTAGTTCCTGGTCGGTGGTGTTCTCGGATGGCTTGTTCTCCTCCAGAGAGGACTTCACCGTTCTCGACCACATGTTCTATAGTTGTGGTAAAAAGGCAGGAATAACCAAGTACGACTCTTTTTGCGTTCCCTGCTTTCGGTTAATCAGTTCTGTTTATAGTTCTTACCGCGTGAAGAAGTGGGAAGGCCGCGAGGAGGGAACGGGTGAAGATGGGAAAGAGGGAATGAAATGGGGCAAAGGAGAGATTGAGAGGAGGGGTGAGGAAACTTAAATCAAGAGGAAAGGGATCACTCGCTGCATTTAATGCATGGATGGCTTGACGGAGGCGATAGTGCGTGTTCATATGCATCTTTGACCGGCGTTTTCCTTTCGGCAAATTCTTATGAACTGCCGTGTCGATGATGGTAATCGTCTCGTGGCCCTCTCTTCCCGCTATCGTCGCTCAACAGACAGTGGACTTATTATACCCATTTCCTATCATATCCATCTACGTATCGATTGCACGCTCTGTCGAACCTGACTAAGTAGCCAGGCTCGTACAGCTTCCGAGCAG
Source organism: Sordaria macrospora (assembly GCF_033870435.1). NCBI lineage: Eukaryota > Fungi > Ascomycota > Sordariomycetes > Sordariales > Sordariaceae > Sordaria > Sordaria macrospora. The sequence goes on along the minus strand of NC_089372.1, from coordinate 3,043,105 downwards.
ATATAATTGTCGGAATAGTCAGAACGGCCTGACTGTATCGGGCTTTGTCCTATCGTCATAGACTACACTGACCCATGCCGTCAGCCCGTCCCGATATCGCGGACCGTTATTAGTTTACATTCCTGCCGAGGGACTTTAACCACCTAATACGCTTTCCAGTCCGGGCTGTAGCAGGTCTGCGTAGCCGACGAGTGTGTAGCCGTGTAGGTTAGCAATCACAAGATCCATATCGTGAAGATGCCGGTGACGGGTGAAACGATAAACGGCTTGTGTTGCTGCCGGGCTGCTTGCCCACCCTTCGAGCAGATGCCCGAAATGACAAAGGAGCTGTGTGGGACATGCCGTCAGACATGCAAGTGATCTAATAGGAATTTCGCACCCTCATTTGCAAAGTCTGTAGTGTTGTTCTTAATGGGTATCAAATTCGTATCTGTTTTCGCTGGCCCCCTTGCGGAGGCAACACATTATGATGAGCTGCATCTACCATGAGCTCCGCTAATGGAAAGTCCTCGGGAAGCCTCTGCTAGTCTTGTTTACTGCTCCTCATCGGCAATGACGAGATCGCTTGGATCAACAACCCATTCTTCTTCATCTCCGAATGTGTGCGCCAAAACAAAGGAGCCCTGGATCCTGCCCATGCCGTGGGCAGCTCCCGTGTACTGATCTTGCGCGGGCTTCACGTCGTCCTCCTTGGTGATAACCGCCGTCGACAAAAAGTTGGCTTGAATGCCCAAGCCCATCTGTAGAGGGACGCCGCCCCAGCTGACTTCGACCTTGCCTGACTTTCGCACAACCAGCTGACCAACGTAGCCGCCTTCCCGAGTCATATCTTGCTCAGCCTCCGCATCTGCTTCTTCTCCGTTCTCCTTCTTGACCTTGCTCGCCTCCTCCGAAGTCAAGTCAATACGAGAGGACGACTTTGGCGCAGCCGGCTGGTCCAGCATAACAACATCATCACCCTCCGGTTCTGGCTTGACCTTGGGAGCTGGCGCTGCACTTTTGAGGGGCGGGAGTACGACGGGAAGCTGGAAGAGGAACATGTGCCCTTCGAGCTCAGTGCCGTGGTTGAAGAGCTCGACCAAACGCTCCCGATCTTGCTGGGCAAAATCTGCCTCTGTTTCTTTGGGCTTCTTAGGCTTCTTCTCCTTCAGCTTCTCTGCATCCTTTGTAGTAGCCATAACCTTCTTCTTAAGCTCTGGCGACTCGGGAGCTTTGATGACTCCTTCTGGGATGTTCTCCATATTCACGTCCTCCATCTCACCGCCCTCCTTTTTAATGACGGCCTTCGGTCCAGTGTTGTCCACCACGCCCTCGTCCTTGATCTGTACTGAACCTTCTCCGTTGTCAACAAAGAGATCTGAGCTGTCGTCGTCATCTTCATCGCCAGCGGCCACATCGACGCCGGCGTCCTGGGCTTCGATTTCCGCAGCAGTCGCCATAACAACCTCCTCTTCCTCATGCTCAAATCTCCTGATACCCATCGGCATTGGGGCCTTCTTTTTCTTCGTCCGGACCAAGCCGTTCTCGAGCTTCTCCTCTTCATCCTCCAAGCTAAGGGTGTACAGCATGTCGGCGTTGATTCTGTTCGCGTCGAAACCGTTGGAGGTTCCGAAGCCATCGCCACCGGAACCACCAGAGGAGCCACCACCATCTACCACAGACTATTAGTAACGGACCGCACAAAGGGCAGGTAGCTTCGATGACTTACAACCCATGCCTCCAGACAAGGGGCCAGCAGCACTCGCGGTGCGGCCTCCCCTCATAAGGAAGTTACCCCGCCCACGACCACGACCACCACCTCTTCCGCGGCCACGGTTCGCCCGGGCTAATCGCCTGCTCTCTTGCTCATTTCGGATGTCCTGCAACCTCTGTTGTTCCTCTGCAATACGCTGTCTCTCGGCCTCGCCTCTTCTAACTGCTTTTGGTTTGAACTTTGGGCCGGGCTTAGCGGCCGATGAAGATGCTGGAGTTGCCGCTGACGATGTTGACGTCGAGGCTGCTGCTGGGGTGGCTGACGACCCGGATGCGGGTGTCTCGACGGAGGCGGCGGCGGCAGGGCGACGGCCGCCCCGTGGCGCCAATCGTCCTCTACTCGGGGGTTGTGACATGGTCTGGGTGACTGTGATCTGAGTTGGGGCTGTCTCGTAGTGATGCTGCTGAGATCAGCTTCTAGCTTTTAGAGAAATGCTTGATAAACGCGGCAATTGCCGATACTGATTGCGTGGCGAATGAAGACGGAAGCAAGGGATGATATTATTCGCTTCAGTGTGATGTGTAGTGCTCGGTGGTGAGTCAAATAGTCGGTCGAGTAATTGAAAGTGGAAAGTGCGATTCGTGAGTTCACGGACTGGATGGTTGGCGACGAACATTGGGAAGTCCAGTGCTTGAGACGTTGCGGGGCAGTTGGACCAGAAAAAAAAGATAAATTTAATTGATAAGCGTTGCGGCCCGGAGCCGATAAGAGTACTCTCACTGCTATCGGAACAGCCCAAACTAGCGTGTTAACCCACCATTGGCAATTGCGTCACACGTGAAGCTTACACGCAGCAACTCGGCTGCATGGTCCAAATAGCACCAGTAAGTGTAACGGCAATAGTCATCCGCTATCAATAACACGCTGGTTATTAAGGTAGAGCTTCCGAGAGCGGACAAGCAGTTGTAAACTTCAACAACATTGACATGCATCGTTGTCTCCTTCAAATACCCATAATGAGGTGACACTGATTCCGTACTTCCCTCATCGCCATGAACTCGCCATTTCCCAAATCCTCGTCTGCGGCCGGCGAGGGCAAGATTATTGCCCGGCTTCAACCCGATGGAGTCTCTGGCTTGGAGACCATCACCTACCAGTATCCACTCAAGCTCATCTCCCCCTCAAAGCCGGCAGAGGACAAGAGCGTCCTGGTCTTCTTACTTTCCTATGGCGGTGGTCTAGTCGGTGGTGACCAGGTCGATCTCTCAATCCACGTTCATCCACAAGCAAAGTTGACTATTGTCACCCAGGGCCACACCAAGGTCTTCACCTCTACGAAACCCGATATCGTGACGCGCCAAACACTGCGCGCAGAAGTAGCAGCAGGCGGTGCCCTCTGCCTCTTACCGGACCCCGTCCAGCCATTCGCGGGCAGCGTTTACGAACAGACGCAGATTTTCAAACTGGCCAAGGATGCCTCCCTCTGTCTCTTGGACTGGGTCACCCAGGGGCGGTCGGCTCGTGGAGAGGATTGGAGCTTTGTTCGATGGCTTGGCCGCAACGAGGTGTGGACGCGGCCGGGAGACGGTGATAACGGAGGTCGACTTCTTGTACAAGACTCCCTTATCCTGGACAGTGCCCAGGCTCATCCACAGATGAAGACGCTGCGTGAGTCCATGCACGCGATAGGCATTATGGGTACGCTTATCCTGCGAGGGCCATTGATGAAGTCTCTGGGCGAATTCTTCTTGGACGAATTCGCTGCTTTACCGCGAATCGGAGCGCGGGACTGGCGGAGTGAGGATGCGAAGAAGGCAGAGGTCAATGAAGGACTGTCGGCGGCGGAAACATGGCGGCGTGACAGACTCAAGATGGAGAAGGAAAGTGGGCTGTTGTGGTCCGCGGCCCTTGTCAGGGGTTGTGTGGTGGTCAAGTTTGGTGCTCCGGAGGTGGAAGCTGGGAGAGCATGGATAGGATCGATGCTTGTGCAGGAGGGGAGCATCGATGAAATCTTCGGAAACCATGCACTATTATGTGTCAAATGAATACAAGGAAATATATCTTATGGCTCTAGATCCGTATTTTATAGGTCAAAACTGTCATAATCGTTGGCAACAGCCTCAGTTCAGTATAGGTTGTCCTGGAAACCAAAAGGCAAGGGGAAGCAAGTATAATCCTTGAATCCTTACGGCGTCCCGTTAAAGACTGTGTTCTGACCGGAGTTGCCTGACGCTGTCGTGGCTGGATAAGGAGGACGAAGTTTGAGAATGGGGGAAACTGTCTTTGAAATGGCCTTCATCCTTTTTGAAGACGGGATGCATTTTTGCGTCTTGATGTTCAGCTGGACGACTGAAGCAATGACTGCCTACCCGAACCACATTGTTATGACGACTTCCTCACGATGATTTCACCTCAACATTGGAAGGACCCAATGGCATTTCTGCACGGTCGATGGTACCTGCAGGTCCAAGAAGCGCTCGCAAGGACATTGTTGGTTGCAACGGTTGGGAACACTGGCCAGTTACTGAATCGCCCCTGAAGACTGCGGCGCCTCTGTTATAAGAATAATGTGAGGGTGCTTGATACATATTAGTGTAGCGCTCTCAAGTGAAACATCCGCAACCGGTGGCCACCTGTTCATTCTTGACAAAGCACCAGATTCCATGTTGACCGCAAAAGAAAGTCCCCAGGGACTCATACCATGATTGTAATATCGCGGCTAAGAGTTGAGAAAGGGTTATTTGATATTAAAGCCTGCACATATGGACAATGCTCCCTAGTAATGTAATAAACGGGTTATTCAAGAGCTGAGGGACGGGAGGCTCATCGCACACTGTAGCAAGTGTTGACAAGCTGGAATAAAGTGGGGCTCCGTTGGGAACCGCCAAAATAATATCTGGTGATGGGCGAGGACTCCATGCAGCAACTGCAACCTCCCACCCGACGCGTCAATACCCTACCTAAACCCACCACCGAACAGAGTCGCCGGGTCGCTCTCTTCGCCACGCCGCTCCGCCATCATAGTTCACAAATGTAATGACGACGACGACGACCCGACAGCCCCTCATGGAGACCACCGATAATACTGCGACGAGCTCGCCCACTCCTACCTCGACTGCGCGCCGTAGTGGACGCGTCACGAAAGCCCCCGCCAAGTTCACCCCCGAACCGACTACGCTCAGTAAGCGTAAGCGCACATCGGAAAATGACAACGGCGAGGACGGCGAAAATGAATCGCCCGAAGACGAAGAGGACCTCAATGAAGATGACGACCCCGACGCCAGCGAAGTTGAGCAGGAGCGCCAGCGTTCCAGAAAGAGGAAGCCGTCATCCCAGTCGGCAAAGGCCAAGAAACCGGCTTTGAAAAAGCCAAAGATCAACGGAGATGCGCCATCCACCACTAATCCGCCATCGCGTCCGCAAACACCAGCAGAAGTGCCTGCGGTTGCGCACGCGCTGGCACTGAACAACCTTGCCAGCCTTCCTAGCAGGCCGAAGAAGTCTGCTCGAGTTGCAATCGCCCAGCCTGAGGGTGAGGGCCTCTACAGTCAGTCACCATTCCGGTTCAGATCCCAGTCAGCGCGCTGGTGCATTTTGTTTCTTCCATTGCTGACAAGGTCCAACAGCCGATATTTTTAGGTCCGACGACCGACCCAACGAAGTTGCGACCCGATGGTATCACAAATACCAGGCTGACCACGCCGAAGCCCTTACCGACCTCGTCAACTGCATCCTCTTGTCCGCCGGATGTGACCAGCGAGTGACGGAGGATGATATTAGAGACCCCGATAACTGCCAGAACCGTTTGGCGGATCTACAAAACGTTTATGCCGAGGTATGTCACTCCCAGTCACACCAAGCTCACACTCAACGGCAAGCGTGTCTTGTACTAATACAGGTATTGTAATGTAACAGGAGGGCATTACGGATTACCCATTGATCTCACGGGCCAGAACAACTAGGTCATTCCGCGATCTTCTAGTTGGCTTCTTCAAATCCCTGGTGGACGTTTTGCATGAGACCGATGCCTTGTACAAGGATGTTCAAATACTGGAGAACATTTCCCGATGGGTGGCATCCATGTCCTCTTCGACACTTCGCCCATTCAGGCATACAGCCACTACCATTGCGCTTGCCATTCAAACGGCACTTGTCAAGGCGGCGGGTATTTTGGATGGGCGTATCAGCAATTACATGCAGCAACTTGAGAAGACGAAAGGGAAAGGATCCAAGAATGCCGGCCTTGTCGAATCTATACAACAAAACCTTACAGACGCCGAGCACTACCGTGATGTTTGCAAGGATCAAATCCAGGACATTTTCGACACTGTCTTCGTTCACCGGTACCGCGACATCGACGCCAAAATACGGACGGAGTGTGTGGAGGCGCTCGGCAACTGGATTTGGATGCTTCCTACAGTGTTCATGGAGCCTGAGTACCTCCGTTACCTCGGCTGGATGCTTTCCGACGTAATGCCGCAAACAAGACACGAGGTTCTCAAGCAGCTCGGCAGGATATTCAAGAACCACGCCGAAAAGCTCGGTCATTTTATTGATCGGTTCCGGCCACGACTGGTCGAGATGGCCACCAAGGATTCTGATGTCAACGTCCGCGTGGTAGCCATCAGCAACATTCAGATCTTGAAGGATTCTGGCAATCTGGAACCGGACGAGATCGACTCTATCGGGCGTTTGATTTTCGACCCAGAACTGCGTATCCGCAAAGCTGTCCTTGACTTTTTTGCTGGGTGCGTCAATGATTCCATCGAGGGCAAGGTTGAAGAAATTGGAGGCGAGGACGCCATTGATGAGCTGTTCCAGGACCAGGACGAGGACGATTTCAGCTCGCCGCGGAGCGACTGGGTTAGTATCAAGTGCCTCGCAGAGCTCCTCGCAGCATATGATACCCAACTCGAGGAGGAGAACCCCGTCGAGCCTCCGCGCAGTTTGGATATTGCTGTGGATGCGATTCCGGCTGTCGCCCCCGAGACCAGAATCTCTCTGGCTGGCCACGTCTTGTATGAGAAGATCGACCAGCTAAAGAACTGGGAGCTTCTATCTGGGTATCTACTTTACGATCACTCTTCTAGCGCAAGCTCAAAATCGGCGTCCAAGGGAGGTTCCGTTGAGGCCGCCCTGCGGAGAGCAGTTGCGCCTGAGGGCAGAGAGGAGGCTATATTGTTGGAAGTCCTCGCTTCTGCCGTGCGGTCGAGTCTTGCTGCTCCTGCTGAACTCGAGAAGAGCAAGAAGCACCCGCGAGCTGAGGGCATCCACCTTATCGGACCAGAAGAGGCTGCTCGTAAACTGGCTTCTATCATTCCTCAGCTTCTGAGCAAGTATGGGGGGGAAGCAAGCACGGCCGTTACCGTGCTACGGCTAGAACACTCGCTGGATCTCAACGTATACCAGCAACTGGGGCAAGACTCAACTACCTACGACAGGTTATTAACTGGAATTTGCACCCAGTTCGACAGGCACATCGATAGAGGTGTTTTGGCAGAGACGACCACGGCATTGTTGCATGGAAGGAAATACCCCGCATTGGAAGAAACAATAGACGAGAAGGTGTCAGAGCTATGGGACAAGACCATTAACAAGCTACGGCAATTTGACAAGTCCAGCGAGCTGGGCATCCGTCGTAACCTTGAGGAGCCTGCCATCATCGAACTTGGCAACGTCCTCTCCAAGACCAGTAAACTCGTCACGCTTAGGGACTGTACCGAAGTGCTGGAGGCAGAAGGCCAGGTGGAGGGCTCCGAGTCTTCGGCCATTGAGGTTCTGATTCGCATTGTTATGCGTGGCAAGCTGGACCAGGTTGATGAGAATCTGGATGACCCTGAGGACGAGACAGTTTCTTACGCCGTTAAGACCTGCCTCTTCTACTTCATGTGGAAGGCTCGCGCCTTGCGCGAAGCGGTCAACGAACAAAGGGCTATTCCCGCCCTTCAGATCGAGCGTCTCAACGCCCTGCGCCAGTCCTTCGTAAGGAACCTCGTGTGGACACTTTCCTCGCGCGGAACCAACGATGACTTGCGCCTCTTCTCCACCGGTGCTCTGTGCGACTTGCACGTCGCCTTTGCCTCGGTCCGACGTGTCATCGAGCGCCATGCCGCAGAGGGATCCGACGTCGACTACTCGCTCATCGACCCACTCCTCGAAACCGTCGACCCTGGCCTCACGCGCGAGATGATTGAAATCTTCACAGCTGCCGAACGCGCTTACGCCCGTTGCATCAATAGGCAACTGAACAACCCGGGCGAAGACGAGGGGCCCATCGAGCATTTCTCGTCGGATGAGGAGGACGACGAAGATGAAGATGACAGCAACCTCACGCCCGTGCAGAAGAAGAGGAAGGAGCTCAAGGCGGAACGGGTTCTCTGCGAGCTCACAGGCAAGATGGTGCTCGCCATCGTGGCCAAGGTGTTCGACCAGCGTGCGGATGGCAAGATCAAGAAGAGGATGCTGAGGAATCAGAGCAAGCTGGGTCACAACTTCAAGGAGACGCTGGCGTATCTTGTTGACGAAGGCCGGGCTGCCAGGGTGAGGGACGCGGCTGCTAAAGCGGCTGGCAAGAAGAAGAGGCCGGCTCCTGCTGCGCCTGGCTCAAGGGGTCGGAATAGCAGACCAGCGGCTGCCGGGAACTCTTCTGGTGCAGCAGCTGGGAAGAAGCAGGCGCTCAGTGCGGAGATCATCACTGCTGATGATGACGACTCGGAGCTATCGGATATTGAAATCGAGGACGAGGATCCCGCGGCCGCAGCTCCCGAACCTGCAGAGACAACCGAGCTGGCCGATGATCCTATTGAGGATAACGATGAGAAAGGAGAAGGCGGAAAGGAAGACGGCAAGAGCAAGAAGGACGACGATGGTGACGAAGACATGGACGATGAGTAAGTAAATGTCTGCTTGGGGCAGAGTGTTATGTAATCACACCATGGACAGGGTGAACAGGTTTCCATGGACGGGAAGAGAAGAGACAAGATGCGACTCAGACACTTGTGTTTATTTTATGTAAATGGTTGGGCGGCAGGCATGCAGGCAGGCTTTTCTGTTTTAAGGACTCCAAGGGTTTCAATTGTTTCGTTCATTTATCATGCTCTCTACATTCGATCTTGAAGTCGGTATTATAATGATTCGCAAAAGAGGTTACGGTGGTCCAGTCAAACTTTCAGACATAGTAAGGCGTGACTTTGCCAAATTCCCCGAGTCGTGCAGCACAGCTTATTGCGAATGAAGGGTAGAGATAGCGCAATAGTTTTCTCGTCAATATCGATCAGACACAGCAAATAGGTATCATTCAGTTCAGTTCATACACATATCTTGGTACCAAACATTCCAAACACCCTCACCCACCCTCCGGTAGGTCTATCATCCGTCTTAGGCAGCCCATCATCGTCCTCAGACAGACGAACACCATACTGCTTCAGACAGCAACTAAACGGCTTGTTGGAAATCTCTTCCTCCTCTTGATCCTGCTGCTGCTGCTGCTCGCCATCCGAGTCCTCAAGCGGTGGCTTCAACCTCTCCAGTTGTACCACCGTCGTCTTTCCCTTGTGCCTTTTCGTTTTTCTGCCATTTCCATCCTCGGCCTTCTCCTTCTCTTTGGCCGCACGGGCTTTAGCAGCCTTGAGCTCCTCCAGGGTTCCCCAGAGGGTAAACATTCTCTCCCGCAGGGTAGCCAACGTACGGGGGTCTCGACGGAGGTTGACGGCGTCCAGACCGGTGAGACATTGTGCTTCGGTGTTGTCTACCGTTGCCCAGAGTCTCACTCTTGCTGTTTTGGGATCGTCACGTTTCCGTTTTTTGTTCATGTCCGTCGCAGCCGTGGCTGTGGTGTCGGATGGCGATGGGGATGACGGGGTGCTAGCGTCTTCCAGAAGGAGAGCGAAGCGCCATTCCCATGTCCTACGGCTTTGTCTATTATTATGGTCTTCACCGTCCGTTGTATCCATGGTGGAGTTAAGATTGTCCTCATCACTTTCGGCATCATCGTCGTTGTCGTCATCGTCATCGTCATCGTCATCGTCATCGTTGTCCGACAAAATATCGAACTCGGTCCTCTTCCTACCGCAAGCAAAATCCTCCAGCTTGCGAGGGTAAAAGTCCACGACGCGGACACAGGCATTGTACTTGGCGTTGGTAAACGGCAGCGGGATCTTGACAGGCTGGTTATCGACCAGAGTCTCGTACATGACCGGCTCCAAGATGGTCGCGAGCGTCAACACGGGCTTCGGGTGCACTTCGCAAGTGACCAGCTCGTTCAACCCCAGGGCAGCTTTCTCTTGTTCCTCCGCCGCCTTCTCCAACGCGGCGCGTCTCAGCTTGCGTCGTTCCTTGGCCGTCAACTTCTTTTCGGGTGGTGATGGCTGACCATCGAGGGGCATATCATCGCTTGCACCAATGCTACTAATGCTGGCTGCTTTCCGCTTAGCACCGGCCTCCTGCGCGGCTTTCACGGCTTTGATCTGCGTCTTCTTCTCCTGTGAGTAATCGCACCAGCGGCGGACGGCCTCCTTCAACCGCGGGTCGACTGTCTCTTTGGTGATGCTGGGGTGCGGGGCGACGATATCTAGGATCTCGACGTTGATTTTTCGGGAGGACGCGTTGCGCTCCTCCCTGAGAAAACCCTCCAGGTGCGCGCCGTTGCGGCCGAACTTGACTTGCACGTTGCGCAGCGAGAGCCAGGTGCCGGCGCCGACGCCGGCTTCGCGGATGAAGTCGGCGTGGGAGTCGTAGCAGCTTATTTGGATGGTCCGTTTGCCGTACGGGCCAACCCATGGGTGTTGTTGGGAGCCAGCGGCTTCCGAGGGGTTGTTGTCGTCTTCGGGGTAGGCATCGAATGACCGGGAGGCAAGCTCTCGGACACCTTCCCAGGTGTAGTGAAAGAAGAGATCATTTTCGGTGTAGTCGCTGAGGTAAAGCGTGACTCGGCCCACCTCGTCGGTGTAGGGGTCCTTGGCAACTTGGCCGATTAGGTCGTAGAATTTGCCGTCTGTGACATCCTTCAGGAGGCTGAACTTGTCTTTGACGTTCAGAGAGACAGTAACTCTCTGTTGGTATTCGGCCTCATCGGGAACGTCGTACTTGTCGATGACATTGTAGAGGTATGACACATACTGATGGTGTTCCTCCTTCAGCAGCTTGTGGCTTTCACCTTGTTTTGGGGGCAAGAGTGCTACCAGTGCTGAAGCGGGATAGACGGGTATTTTCGCAGCCTCGTAGACGCAAATGGAGGTGACCTTGCTGGTAATGAGAGACTTCGGGTTGGACTTGAACCTCTGAACCTTTGCGCTTAGAACAACAATGACGTCTCCGGCGCCGACTTCGGGCATCCGCGCCTCGGGGCGAAAGATGACGAGCTCGACTCCGGCTGGTTCATCTTCAATGGATAGGTCAGATATGGTCAAGGTGCACTTCCAGTCCGATCCGTGTGTCGAAACCGGGGCTCGGCAGTCTTTGAGGACGCCAATCACGTTGACCATAGATCCAGGCTGGGCATCTCCGTCATCGTCAAGAATGGCTCGGAGGGGTGTGAATGTTGACGGAAAAGATGGTGGCTTTGCCTTGGCCGCCGTCTTCCTGTTTCTGAGAGGGCGCATCATCTGGAAATCCCGTCTCTCCGCTGCGATTACATGGCGACGGATGGTTCTGCGAATGAAACACCACAGCGACTGGTGGTGATAGTTACCAAGCGTAAGGTATCTTTGGGTCAAGTGTTATACGTACATCACGCATTCACTTTACGCGTCTCAAAGGCGGAAATGCCATCTGCCAATCGCCAAGCTTGCGCGACCGCATGTGCAGGGTCTTGGCCCCCCACTGGACCAGACCTTCCCTTCAAGCACTGTGTTTCTAGCAAGCCTTGCAGGGCTACGGTTACGATGAGAGGTGTGGCCTGTGCTTCAGTATCTTAGTCATGAGGGGTCGGGGACTCCCGAGCAGGGCGTCGCAGGCCAGTCTCCTACCACAACCTCAAGGGATCGATCCGTATGGAAGTAAAGAAGAAACCTACCCGAAAAGGAGCATGGGAGTGGCCTTGACATCATTCTTCCCCATGTAGCAAAGTATCCTGATTTCAATGGTACAGATTGGGGATTGACGGACGCGGCCTGAGGTAGATGAAGTTCCATTGTTGCGGGCGGTAATCTGAAAACAAATCCATGACGTTCACAGCAGACACAGAAGCAATATGGAAGGAATGAGAAGAATGCTTGGAGGGTCCAGCCGCGCTGAGGTGGGGCTGTGGTGGACAAGTACACGTACGCGGAGAAACAGCGGACAAGGTACAAAATCGCTTAGGTGGCCTGTGCTCGAGCTTGACTCTTCCATCCCCACATTCAGATGCCAAACTCTTTTTGCTAGAGGTACTGTACTGTACTGCGGGCGGGCAGTGGCACATTTTCACTGGCCAGTGGGTGGCACTGGGCGCTGCGTGCAGTCGACTGGACCACCTTCAGGCCTGGGTGGCAGCTGTGACTGCCGTGCCCGCACTTGCAAAGCGAAAGCCCACCCGCCCGTGGAAAGTGGAGGGGAGACAGGCCGCCTTCTCGTTTCCGCTTTCTGCTTGTGAGGCGCGGGCGAACTCCCAAATTCTTTCATCGTCGCTCCTCAAAAAACACACAACCCACCTGCCCCGTCCCCCAAACCAATCCTTTCTCTGACGTTTTCCGTCTCGCCGACAACGCACCCATCCTCTCCTTCGTCCCGCATCCAGGATTGCTTTGGCAGGACCGCATCGACTGGACTCATCCTGTTCTCCGACTTCTTTGATCCCTTATACCTCCCTTTGAACGACTCGTAACAACTTCATCGCTGGGGCTTTCTCGATTGCATCGCCCCTCGTTTGCCGCCTCCAACATCACCACCATCACCCACCCATCTGGACGCCGTCGTCCCGACATCACATCGCAACCATGGCTGACCGCTATATCCCCGAGCATCGTCGCACCCAGTTCAAGGCCAAGAGCGCCTTCAAGCCCGATGAGCTTCGTCGCCGTCGTGAGGAACAGCAGGTCGAGATTCGCAAGGCAAAGCGCGAGGAGAACTTGGCCAAGAGGCGCGGTATCGGTGCTGGCGACTCGCGACCTGGAGCTTCCCTTGGTGCTGCTCCCGACAGTGATGATGAGAACCCTCCCACCGAGTCTCAGGTATGCAAACCTACATATCCCAACCCCCCTTACATGATCGGCTGTGATGTCGCTACTGCCTCCGTCTGTCGCTTCTCCCTTTTCTCCCCCGCTTGTACCCCGCCGATGATGGCGATGCTTGAGCCACAAACCTCCAAGCAGTGCCGAAGCTGCATTCAAGCTGCACGCGCAAACTACAACATTATGTCGACGTTCATCGCGGCATCAAATCATCATAACCTGCCCCACGTCCCGATTTGTCATGGTTTATGTCAACATGCTAACCAACTGGTATAGTTGAGCGAGGACCTCCCCAAGATGGTCGAGGGTGTCTTCTCCAGTGAGATCGACAAGCAGATTCAGGCGACCACTAAGTTTAGAAAGCTGCTTAGCAAGGAGCGCAATCCTCCCATCGAAGAGGTTATCAAGACCGGTGTCGTTGGTCGCTTCGTCGAGTTCCTCCGCTCCCCCCACACTCTGGTTCAGTTCGAGGCCGCATGGGCCCTTACCAACATTGCTTCGGGCTCTGCCACCCAGACCCAGGTCGTCATCGAGGCTGGTGCTGTTCCCATCTTCGTCGAGCTTCTTGGAAGCCCCGAGCCCGATGTCCGCGAGCAGGCTGTCTGGGCTCTCGGCAATATTGCTGGCGACAGCCCTCAGTGCCGCGATTACGTTCTGAGCTGCGGTGCTCTGCGTCCTCTGTTGACCCTCCTTGGTGATAGCCGCAAGCTGAGCATGCTCAGGAACGCTACCTGGACTCTCAGTAACTTTTGCCGCGGCAAGACTCCCCAGCCCGACTGGAGCACGGTTAGTTTCCCTCCACATGCACAATCGAGTATGTTTACTGATCCATCATAGATTGCCCCTGCATTGCCAGTTCTCGCCAAGCTCGTCTACTCGCTAGACGATGAGGTCCTTATTGACGCCTGCTGGGCCATCTCCTACCTCTCGGACGGGTCCAACGACAAGATCCAGGCAGTTATCGAGGCTGGCATTCCCAGGCGTCTTGTTGAGCTCCTGATGCACGCCTCCACCTCTGTTCAGACGCCCGCGCTTCGGTCCGTTGGCAACATTGTTACTGGAGATGACGTTCAGACCCAGGTTATCATTAACTGCGGTGCCCTTACCTGCCTCCTGTCTCTCCTGAGCTCCAACAAGGATGGCATCCGCAAGGAGGCTTGCTGGACCATCAGCAACATCACTGCTGGAAACTCGGCCCAGATCCAATCTGTCATTGACGCCAACATCATTCCTCCTTTGATCCATCTCCTCTCTCATGCTGACCTTAAGACTCGTAAGGAGGCTTGCTGGGCCATCAGCAACGCGACTTCGGGTGGTCTCCAGAAGCCCGATCAGATCAGGTACTTGGTTGCTCAGGGTTGCATCAAGCCTCTCTGCGACCTCCTTGCTTGCCCTGACAACAAGATTATCCAGGTTGCCCTGGATGGTCTTGAGAACATCCTCAAGGTTGGCGAGCTTGACAAGAACGCTGCTGGCGAGGGCCCCGAGTCGATCAACCGCTATGCTCTGTTCATCGAGGAGTGCGGAGGAATGGAGAAGATCCACGACTGCCAGACCAACGCCAACGAGGAGATTTACATGAAGGCGTACAACATTATCGAGAAGTACTTCTCTGACGAGGACGAGGCCGGCGATGAGGCCATGAGCGCTCAGCAGCAGTTTGGATTCGGTGCTTCCGGTGGTGCCCAGCAGGGTGGCTTCAACTTTGGTGCTAACGGCACCGAGTCGATGGACATGTAAAGTGCTGTACAATCCGTCTAGTTTTGTTTCGAAAGGGATGAGTTGGGTCAAAGACTGGGATGAATGGATCAGGTGCGATGCTTATCACGGCACTATCTGGGAATTCCTACCATGAACGTCTTAGCCTATCAGCCTTTCGGTTCCCCATACGAGTTCATTCGCCCTACACACAAGACACATCACGGCAGAACTATATTGCTTCATTCTCATAGTGCCCCCCCACGCTTATTCACCACACCATACCCCATGAATTGGCGTTATCGAAGTTATGTTTGAAAGAGAAAGGCGAGGATGAGTTGACGCACAGGGAAGCCGAATGGTCCCTTGATGCGAACGCTCTAACCTGATGAGGACGCGATGATGCGTTTTATGATGATGGGAGAGTAGATAAAAGGGTCTGAATGGTAGCTTGAAAGCTCCAACCCTATAGCGATGTTCGGACGCGTAGTGATCAAGCCAAGGAGATAGGGAGCCTTGGGGCTGATGCAAAAGGGCGGTCCAGGGGGTGGGAAGAATCTACAGCCTCGAGTGGCCATTGCTAGTGCATGGCCAGAGAGTCGAGGTCACAGTTGGTTTGTCGGGGCAGTTGGCTATGTAGTCACGACCAAGTGGGCTCAACGACACCAACTTTAGCGAGTATCTAGTCAACATAGCTAGCTATTCGCACAGCAAAATAACATGCTTCTCAACCGTTTCTTGTTCCTGTCCGCTACCATAGGTGGCTCATGCCGTTTCCCTGCTATAAACTAGGGGGGTTAGGGTTATTGCGGTCCCAATTTTCTCATACCACTCACTGACTTGCAACATGACTTTGAAGACATGGTGAGAAGGGAAGGGCGTAGAACAAGGAAGGTAGTTGTACATGATATAAAGCGGATATGATTTCAAGAATATTTCTCCATTTACGACTAACAAGATCACACATCTCGTCGTCCCTGTACGGCACATATAGTTTATGTAAGCGGTTGCTACACACGTGATGACGTTTTGGCTCTAGTGTAAACCTCGCAGGTTACCATTCCCATGCACGTCCCTTCTTTACCAACTTCATCACATCCATCTATGTAGCACAACACATCAGCCTTCTCGGACTTCCTTGGTGCTAGGCATTTCATGCTGGCCTGCTGTGCTACACAATGGCTGATTTCACGTTCTTGACCGGCCTGTCGTACGTCTTTGGCTGGACGTACTTCACTTGCTGGTCTCTCTCGTTTTATCCCCAATCGATTCTCAACTTCTCGCGCAAGTCAACATCCGGAACCACTATAGACTTTCCTCTCATCAACTGTCTAGGTCAGTTTTCACCCATCTACCTAGTTACAGTGCAAATCCATCTTTTTCTGACACCATGATAGGCTTCTTCGCCTACACCGTCTCCAACATCGCCTTTGTCTATTCTCCCTTGATTCGCGCCCAGTACGCAGCCCGCTACAAAGGCTTGACCCCCACGGTCCAATTCAACGATATCACCTTCGCCTTTCACGGCCTCCTCCTCTGCTTCGTCACCGTCAGCCAGTACCTCTTCCCGCGCGCATGGGGCTTTGCACCAAGCCTCGGCAGCCGTCCCAGCCGTTTCATCCTGGGCACCTTCTTCGGCTGCGTAGCCGGCGCTCTCATCGTCATTCTCCGAGTATGGGCTTCCCCCGTTCGCAATGAGAGCACTGCCGCCGTAACCGGCTGGGTCTGGCTAGACGCCATCTATGCCGTCTCGTACGTCAAGCTCGTCGTGACCCTGATCAAGTACACGCCGCAGATGTACATCAACTACCGCAACAAGTCGACCGTGGGGTGGTCCATCTTGCAGATTTTGCTGGATTTTGGCGGCGGAATCTTGAGCATCTCGCAGCAGGCCATCGACAGTTATCAGCAAGGTGACTGGTCGGGTATCACGGGCAATCCGGTCAAGTTCGCGCTGGGGAACGTGTCGATGATCTACGATCTGGTGTTTATCGTGCAGCATTATGTGCTTTATCGTCACGCAGTAGGGCCGAAGGTAGATGGAGATGGAGATAGTGATGGTTATTCTGATTCGGATCCCTTGCTAGGAGAGAGTGCAAGGGAGGGGGATGAGGAAAGGCGGATTCAGTGAGGGCTGGGAGCTGTAGCGGTTTCTCTGGTATGTCCATTGAGAGTGTCGCGGGATGGAGTCGTGGCGTTCGAAGAAGGTTTGGAACGGCGGGTGTCGCAAAGGCACAGTTATAGAATTTGATGACGAACTACGGTATCATTTCGTCAAAGTCGGTTTACAGGTTCGTCCGGCAACGCAGGGCAGGACCCGGGATCTGTTGGTTTTGATGGAGTGTCATACATTTTCTTTGCATGTTCCAGAAAGTTCGAACGCAGTTCGGAGAGATTTCCTTTGACCTTTATCCCAGACAGTTGGGGAAGGCAACGGCCAGAAAATTCAAGTTGATAACTCTGACGCATCAAAGTCGAGTGACCCTGTAAGTTTCCAACATCGGCTCTGGCAACCGCCTCCTTCCGCTGTGACAGCAGCCTGCAGAATCCAAGATATCTTGCGCGGCTTCCTAATCAGACAGATATTCCATGCGGCACTGGAAGGAACGAAGGGAGGAATGATTGATCGTACTGTCCCAGTTACGAAGCAACCTGCCAGGCGCTGGTCCTTCCACTGGGCCTTATAAGGTTCCCCTTCAGCACTCACCAACAAGTCCCAAGTTCCCTCTCAGTAAAGGTTCCGTCGTGGTCTAGCGGTTTGTGGCGGGGCCAGATAAACATTGCTCGTTGCGTTGGTAACGGTGGTACAGTTTTCGTAGGCGTGTCTCGAGTGGACGGGTTCGACCCTGCTCGTGGGCCGCTGAGCTTTTTGCTTTTTTGGTCTTTTTGCTTCCCAGATTATGTTTAAAACCCATCCATTAAGCTCGGGTCTTCAAAGCTGGCTGATTGATTCTAATCATTACCATCATTTGGCAACCCCTTTCCGTTTGTGTCATTGTTTTTGGTTACCAGATAGAGCGGGATGTGCACCTGGCCTGACTGAAAGTGGAAGAAAGGTACCATTCCAACTTTTAGCAATGAACCGAAGTCACGATGAACGGCGATTGCGATGCGGACGTCCTCGTGCCCGTCTTTTTTTTTTTCTCTGGTGGTCACAAACCAGGGCATATACATAATGAGATAATCTCAATCACCTAGGTCTTAACTTCATATCAATGTTTCTTGTTACCACAACGTCTGAGGTCATATCCCAATCACATTCCCCTCATCCGTTAGGCAAGGAAGCAAGAACCACTGACAGAGAAAACAAAACCTGAAGATCCCGAAGGAAATATCAACCCCCTTCTTGGTCTTTAACCGACTGTCACTTAACCCTTTACCCTACCTGTACATATTTTCCCGGAGGCTCACCTCACACTCGTCTCCGGTGCTCATCATCATCATCTCCAACGGCATTTTGGCTCGCCAGTAAATCCTAATTATTGTCCAGTGACTAGCAGGAAAATAGATCAAGGTATCCATATACCTCAATGCTGGTTTGTGACTTAACTCGATACTCCTAGCATACTGGGAAAGATCTATCCCAAACTGTCTTAACAAGACAAAATGAAATGACCAAGTACGAATTAGAAAAGCAATAACGAGATTCAAAACAAAAGGGATCAATTTAGAAATGTAAACGCCAAAAGGCTGACCAGAGCTCTCGAGCTAACAAACAAACCAGTATTGGACTGTAGGTCTTCGAGGCCATCTGATTCTGCTTTTGACTTTTGCACGTCGTGCCTCAGCCTCACACAGTCAAGTCGATCCATCATCATCAGCCCTACGAATTTAGCCAGCTAACCGAGATCTGGCGAGGAGATAATCACGATCGTGACAGTGTGCATGAGCTGATGAATGCCAAGTCATGCTGTCAGATCTTTAAGAGGGATGGGTTAGAGGTGGTTTGGGTCGAGTGTCACACTAACTTCGTGACCACGGACCGAGTGTCCGTCGAGTAAGGCAGGGGGGCGTTATGATACAGTAGATGCCTCCAGGTTGTAGATTTGTTTGAGGTGATGTCTGATGTTCTAACTTCTGGCTGTGGACTGTCTGGTAAGAAAATTCCATTCAGGCGTGGGTTGGTCACTGCGGCCAAACATGAGGCCTGGAGATAATTTGAAGAGCAATGACTGCCAGATCTTCAATTCTGACCATTACTTAAAAGGTCATATTCCACGATTTTGATGGCTGATTAGCGTCAAAGAAATCTCTGCGGAATGGTCTGCCGAAAAAATTGGAAGCCCACTTCCTCCCCACACCAGGGGTTTCCCATCCGATATATTCCCCGACGGGGACATGGAGTCCTGAGTGTCGATATCCATCAAGCAGTTACTATCTCCACACACAACTATCTCGAACCCAGTGAGGAACCAGAGAGAAAGAAAGGAGCCTCCAACACGTCGAGTGTCTTTGAAAATATATCCTCCCACAACGACGACCTCAACCTCCGTCGGGAAAGATGAACGAACTCAGGCTGAATTCTCAATGGCTAGGATTTGCCTCATGATGATGATGCGGAGAAGGAGAGGGGAGAGGGAACGGATAATTGTCATTGAGTAGTGGAAGGGCAACAAGAACACCCGAAACAATGAATATCAAAGAGAAGAGTTCATGGACAGCTCTTGGGGTTGGTTGTCAACGGGTATGTATAAAGCCCTCCCAAAACACCCCGTCATCTCCATTCTCAAGCTCTCATCTCCCTCACCAACAAGCACAAGCACAAGCAATCCATATTCACATCCACTCCCATCTCTTTTAACTTCCAGCTCAGTCTCACCAACCAAACCGAATCCAACATGAAGTTCACCACAACCCTCACCCTCCTCCTCACCTCCCTCGCCAACCTCGGAGCCATGGCCGCTCCTGCCGCCGAACCCGCCGCCGCCGCCGGTGATGTCGCCGCCCTTCTTCTTGAAGAGCGGGCCGGAAAGTGCCCTCAGTTCTGCAGTTGCAGCAAGGGCAAGTGCTATTGCCAGTATTGCTATGGACCTACTTGCAATCAGTGGGTTGATGGGACTTGCTAGAGCCAAGTCGAGTCGAAGAAGGAAGGGAACGTGCTAGGTATGTAAGTTGATCTTCACATTCTGAAGGTAGAGAGAGGGAACGAGGAGACATGAGATGAGGAAAGAACGGAAAAAGAGTCGAGGAAAAAAAAAGGAAGGAGATACCGAGATGTTTGACTAATTCATTTTGCATACCTACCTAGATTGCTGCCCCAGATCACTGCTTCGGCACCACCACTTGGTCAAAGAGAAAGGCCGGGAGATATCTAGTTGAAGTCTGAACTGATATTGGAGGAGTGAAAGTCAAGGGGATGGTTGGACGGTTTGGAGATTAGGAACTGGAGAATCAAACGACCGTTGGATACTCAAGCGGTCTTCAAGTGTAAATGGAATAACCAAAATCCAATGTCACAATGTCTTTGATGAAAGTCTGATGGCATTCTGCGAGGCCACCATGAATTGGAGTTGTATGACCTCGAGAATGATGTCTTTCGGCCCTCGAGACTCCACGGCATTGTTTCGTATCTTCGCTGTGGTATATAGCCTGGGTCATCCTATGTTTTCTCCTGTTCGTGTCGATGGTTGAGTTGAATTGGTCTGCACCAACCAGTTGCGTGAATTACCCTTGGAGCTAAGTATTGAGAAGCTCCCTTGGTTGAGCTCTCTTGTGGTCCTCCAACATTGGTTCTCTCTCTTCAGCCGTAACTCCTCACCGGCAACTGTTCGCCCTCTTTCATCCCATATTTCTAAACCGAGGTCATAACTATTGTCCATAATTCGTATGCTTAGCTCAAGTCCCTTTTGCCGACAACGTATTTGCCTGTTCGCGTGCACATGACCACCATGTTACTTAATGAAACGCAAATAAAAGACCCTGCGAACGTATGTGTTTGTGTGCATTGCGTGTGTACCCGCGCTTAACTCTGTTTTCATCAATGCCTAGGTAACCGTAAGAAAGAGCAACAACCTAATCAACATGTTTGCAAATAAAGGAAACCAGAAAGAACGCCAACCCGATGATGCCTTCCCACCATCCAACCGTCCACCCCACCTTCCAAGGCCAACGCAAAGTCCCAATCCCGATCCAGATCTGCTGGGGAGGGGAAAGATGTGCGATGCGAATTCTCTTTCAAGCCAATGCGTTGTTTTCCGTTTCCGCTCGTATCACTCATTGCGAGTTGGCTTCACGACAGTGTCCGTGTCGGATCTCAATGTACGAAGCAGGGTTGCCAGTGTTGAAATAACTCGAAATTCCTTTGAATTGAAGAAACCAATTGGAATTGATCTAGCGAAGAGAGGTAGTCGTAAAGTATGGACTTTCAGAGACAGTGCACCCAGCCGGGAAAAGCATCAATGTAAAGCAAAGACAAAGGGAATTGAAACCGAGGGGGAATCGTATGGACTGTGTCTGATGTTGTAAAAAGAAAATCAATGCATGAGTGTGTGATGATGCATGTTCGTTGAACCGCCTTGGATATATGTATCGCGCAACGCCATGCAACAGGAGAATATGCTTTGCTTTCGTAATGCCGCTCCAACCACTTTAAGCTCCCAACTCCTCTTCCCAGTAGACATTAGACGCAAAACGCCATGCAAGCAGCAAGTATCCCGGGATGTGTGTACCGGGGGGTATCAATAACGGATATCGTTCCGTAAACGTCCAAATCATGGCGTGGCGGCAATGCACCAGTGGCGGTGGAAAGCCCATGCACTTTTCTGGCATTCCTTACTGCAGTATTTGGTACGCCGGCAACGGCGGCACTTTGCAAATTGCCTCGTGTACTCTTCCCATTTGCCGCACTGGTAGTAAGCACACTGTCGGATGCCTCCCCGGGTATCGTCCTTGCGGCACAGGTTCCTCATAACCACCCCGGCCCAGTATTGCATGTCTGTGCTGTGGTACCGGACTGTAAACTTCTCCACGAGGGGGAAGATGTTTTGATCATTGGGGAGGAGGTATTCCTCTTCGCACTCTTCGTCTTCCGCCTCCAATTCGGCCTCCAACTCGGCGGGATCAATGCCGTCGAGAAGTTTGATCTCCTTGCCAATTTTGAGCTTGGGGACAAGGTGGCATTTTTGGAAGTACTTGCGAAGATTGCAATACTTTGATACGTATGCCAACAGCTGCAATGACATCAACACGTCCTCCTCCCTGGGCATGGCGGCAAGCATCTGCGGGTTCGGAGTCACATGGCGATCCAGCAGGTAACGTGGGACACTCGAATTGGGCATAGTCGGTTGAGCGGTGTTCGCAATGGTCGGCCTGTTTGGTGACAGATGAAGGTTGGTGACTTGAGTGGGTGTTGTGTTATTTTCCATGCTGGCGTCCACGGCACCTTGGTGGGTGATGTTGAAGGTTCCAGCTTCCTGAGCCTCCGAAGCCGTTGGGGTGGCTAGGTCAAGAGCAGCACCAGTCATTATACCGTCACCATCTTCGACCGACACCTGCTGGATTTCAACGTCATTTTGTACGTCTCCGGTTCCCGACATCTCGGCATCCTGATTTTCATCAGATGCTACGCTATCGGTGTTCATGTCGTCTGTCTCGGCCGCAGTGGAATGTTGATGACGAATTGATGGTCGACGGCGAGAGCGGCCATTGGGGGCCAAGATCGAAGGGGGCCGGACGTTAGTCGGCAAAGGAGTTGTTGGCGAGGCAGGCTGGGATGTAAGGTTCGCGTGAGCAAATGGCGCCATGTTCCGTAGGCGATCGGCTTCCCGCACAGCCCTGGAAAAGCCATCGATGTTCTCAACAGATGATGGCCCGGCCGATGTAGGCGGCTGGATTTCATGACGAGTAGGCGAGGGTACAGCCGACTGCGATTCCTGTGTTCTACCACCATGGTGATGGTGATGTGAGCGGTGTGCGGAGAAAAGAGTCCTTTCACCAAGGGTTTGGCCAGAGAAGCGGGATGCGGTCGGGGTTGTCTCAGTGTCCGGCGCAGCGACTTCCGTCGAAGGACCAGCCAAGGTAGCTGAAACATCAATAGGCTGAGGGGCAGCCTGACGACGGAAAGCGCGTTGGTCCACGTCTACGTTGGTGGGCCTAGAGGAAAAGCTCGCGGATTTGTGCACCCGGCTGCTGCCACCAACCCTGTGCCGGTGATGGGGATCCGACTTGTGCTTTGCTTCTTCAGCCTTTTCACGAACCCTTTCGATGACTTTGATGTAATTGTCGAGGATGGTAGCAATGACGGGGACCATGTCGGCCTCGACAACGCGGGTTCGGACATTCTCCGTGCCTCTTACACCAATGTTGACCACGCACTGGAAAGCCAAGTTCCACTTCCACATGTCCATCATATCCTTGCTGCGACCCTCCTTCAGGATGCAGACTAGTCTTTCGATACCGCCATCGACAGTGAGAATGTCTCGGATACGTGCCGATGACGTGGTCAGATAGGCGAGATGGTTTAGAGAGTTGATCAACGGGAGGGTCGAGGTGCAGTCGAGCGCTCGGCGGTCATACAAAGCCGTGGTGATGCCCACGGACGCCTTGTTGACGTTGGGTATGCTGAAGTTGACTTCCCTCATCTTGGCTTGCCACCACGAGTGTCGAGGTAGGCACCAGACGGGGAGATGGAGATGGGATACGTCTGTTGCGGACGACGGTCGGTCGGACGTCTAAGACTGTATGTGGTCGTACCGTGACACGCGGAGGCTAATAGTCCGTGGTCAAGCGGTTGAAGGGTATGCGATAGGGATCGGTATCGAACGAGATAGCGCGCGCACAATGTTGTCGAGATATAGTATTGAACAGTTTGGATGTATAGTTGATGGTTTGAGGGCGATAGATGGCAGGTCGTAGTGAGAGCGTGATATTGGCGAGACGGGGAAATGATGCGAGTGGATTCTGGATGGGGTGGGTTGCTGGGGGCGAAACCAAGATTGCAAATTCGGCGGGCTGTATCGACTGAGAGTTGCACCGCGAGGATGAGGACCCCGTCTGAGGATGATTGATGGGATGGGCGAGGGTGATGGTCAAATGCCTCAGCCGCGGACGAGAAATCGGGATCGGAGGAAGGAGCTGAGAAAACGGAGACGAGTGCGTGAGGAGTACAGGAGTATGTCCGCCGGTCGGTGCGATGCGGTGCGTTGCGGTGCGGTCGTTGGGGTTTGGGCCCAAGCAATTGCCAAACAACCTAGCAATGCCCTTTTGTTGGTTCCCTTTTGGTTGCAGTGCACCCTGGGAGTCTGGGCAATTGGGCGCCTGGGCGGTCGGAACGAGGGCGCGAGGAAGGACGGCCGGGACCGAAGATTGGCGATTGGCTTGGCCAGGTGGAGGCTTCCAGTTGATCCAGGGTATTGGCGAGGAAATAGCTGAGAATATCTGGTGCAGAAACCACTGCAAAGATGCGATGTGATGCGAGATAGTATGGTAGAGGTAGGGGAATCAGAAACCTAAGATGATGCCTCAACTCTGTGGGAGCTGGGAAAGAAAGAAAATGTGGAAGAAGAAAAAAGCTTTGAGCGTGCTGACGAAAGTGGAAAACCAAAAGGAAGCAAGGAGACCGCCCTCGGGTCAAATCTGATGGAGATTATAGCGTAGTCGCTGACCCTTGCCTGCTCATGCCTGGACTGTTGCGCTTCCAGGTTGTTCTGAGTTCAAGGAGAGGCCAGAGGCCAGGAGGGGAAGTGGAATTGGTAAAGACGGGACCTCTCTTGGTGGTGACTGGAGACTGCAGACTGGTGACTGCGTGTTGGACGGGAGGCTGGACGACACAGCAAAGACACTGCTTCCGACTGACAGGCGGAAATGCCAAGCGCCAAGATGCGTAACGGAGGTAACGTTCAGGTCAACTGAAGCTCAAATTGTCCAAGCAGATCAGCCCGCTGTGACTAGGTATCAAAGGCTTCTTTTTCTGTAGACGCTGCTTCGTTAGTGTCAGGGCACCGCACAGATGCAGTTGGTAAAGTGCACGCTAAAGACGACCCGCTACAGGTAATTTATAACTGAGAGCGGGAGTTCAAGGTACGTGCGCTAGCGTCTGCTTTACCGCCCATGGACTGGTTCCCTCCGCGTAATTTTCAGACGGAAGGAAACATGCAAGGCGACATCAGGTAAGGTAGCCGCTTCAAGTACGAGTCAACCCATTGCCGCTTGAAATTGCTTCACTCTTTCATCCTATCTATATCAGTTGTGATTCCGTCAACTCTCAAACAGCTTCCCATCCTGTTTATCTTCCCCTCTTCTCCTATCTCTACATTCGCACCAACCCGGCATGGTGGCCGTTGGAGCTGAAAGGCCGATTGCATTAGCATTAATTACGTTCATTTCCAGCTTGCCCAGACGACAGGCGGACGCGAAGTGCCCCGTAATTACCCAGACAATACCGGCCTACATGAGCTGCTGTCACGGAGCACTCCACAACAGTCCCGCTCTTTCTACGGCGGACCGGGGCGGAGGATGCGGCATCATGAGCTGACAGAGCTGACATGACGATGTCCATGGACAAGGGAAGCTGGAAGAGGCAAATTCACCCAACGAGCTGTCGAGTTCAACCCGGAATCAAAACATGGAATTGTGCGGGGGGTGGACGAGATTCTGGGGATGGACGTTTGCTATCCAGCCATCGAAGCCGGGCATCTGTCTACAGCGCAGAAATGGATTTGCGCATCATATCCATCAGAGGACAAGTTGGGCGGGCTGTTCAGCTATTACCAACAATGATTGACGCCAATATTTCCAAACACAACCTTCGACAACTTCCACAGAACGGTCCAGCCAGATGACGGGAACTTTTGCCTCAATACACCCTACAATCGAGCGCTCTAGCTTCTGTTTATGTTGGCCTTTGTCAAACAGTTCCATACCGGTCTAGTACCAGACGTCCGGTTGTCTGTGGTGCCCATCAACTGGTTTGGACACCCGTTCTGTTGCTTTGTTCCCAACCGTATCCCATTCCCATCCAATGGCAGGATATCAACCCCGTTGTATCCTTCTCTTGTATCACCACACGCCGTAACCCACCACGACGCATGGCTCTTGGCCCCCCGCCACCTCTCCAGGATTTGTTCGTTATGCATCAAGGCTCATCGACTCGAAGAAGCGGCTCTCGTCATTTTCGGTTGTATGGGTGTGAGGGACCATTACATTGACTTTCCCCTCTTCATGAAACATATCCCCTACTCACAGCAAAGAGAGCCGGTGCCGATGTGACAGTCTGCATCAGCATCGGAGCTGCACACTCAGGTGATCTTGGCATTTTTCCCACCATTCACACAAGAAGCATTCGAAAAAAGAACCCCGACAAGATGAAGAACTTCTGCTTCAAAAACCGTGTGAGGACGAGCACCAGCAGCTCGGAATTGTCCTACATTCACAAGCCTTGGGCATGTTTTGGCAAGGAAAGATATCTTTTGAATTGGGACTTGGCAAGTCGAGGTTTCATGTTACAAATCTCTGAACGCATTCGCACCGAAAGAAACTCCTTCGATCCGTCATTTTCGACAGGACCATCACCTCCCCCGGTCCCCGCCACCTCACCGGGCATCCCATACATAACCTCATCGGACCACGCGGCAGTAGCCATCAAGGATCAGGACTGAACTAACGACGGGTTTGTGTGTTCGAACCCAACGGGTACGCCTCCAGCGCTTGCCTGGCTTAAATCTCCAATGCCCAACTCCCAACAACAAAAGAAAGCCGCACTGGGGTCCCCGCCAGGGCTGAGATTGCCGCCAGAAGAAAGAAAAGGCCAAGAAAAAAGCCGAAGCATTTCACATACCTTTTCCACATGGCGGAGGGGAAGGAGGCAAGCGCGAGCGCTTAACTTTTTCATAAAGTTGATGACGGATGTCATTGGTCAACTCGGCACGTCTTTCGAATGCAACCGCCTTCGATTTTAGTTGCCCTTGCAGTTGAGAACGACAATGGAAGAGCAGACAAAAAGGTAATACGGGCAAGTGGGATTTCGGTTGATTGAAGGCTCCTCGTCAAGCGCGCTTATTTTGTCTTCCGTCTGAACCTGAAACAATTCTTTTGAGGATATGGACAACGACGGTTCAGTTTGGATGCATAAAACGTGAACTGCTGAAGTTACACGAATATTTCAGTCACAAACCCTTCGTTACGACCCGAAGGCTTGGCAAGATATGCTTGGCTTGGGGTGGCTTTTGGGGACTTCCCTGAAGATTGACATGTCTAACCAAGCTCATGTCGATCGCTTCTTCTGAGTTGTGCTTCCGAAAGTACAACAAATTCCCCGACCCTTCTAGAAATTTGCATGATGTGCTCATCCGGCTCGGCTACGTTTTGCCAACTGAACCACACGAGGTATGTAACGAGACACCTTGATGGCCACAATGAGTTCAGTTCAGTTCGACACCTCGACATCAACCTCGCCCCGGATGCAAGACACCTGACCCGACCTGACTGCCCATCGAGGTGCCCCGAAGGACAAATCCCACACACTACTTACCCGGGATACAGTAAGATATTGGGGCACCCGGAAATCCTGCCTGCCTTGCCAAAAGGCCCCGATGATCAATCACACGATCGGAACGATACATTTGGGCTTTTGATTACAAGATCATCATCTCTACGAGCAATCGATGATCGTGGGAAGAGTGACAACACCGGCAATATGGAATACGCCGACAAACCATAGTGTCGGTCTCGGGATATGAGCTGTAGGTATGCTGTGACACACAATGAATGACAAGGAACAGAAAGTCCGTAAGAACGCATTCGAGTCGAGATGCCAAAGTTACCTAGTGTCCTCTTTTTGTTCACTGCGTGTATTTTTTTCTCTTTCTCTTAAGCCCTTCGCCATGCTCTCTGTCTGTATCTCTCATGCTATTTTACCTTCCCGGTTGACCAGCGCTGTTGTTGGATATTTCAGCGCGGCATGATGATGTTTGTCGTATTGTTCCCATGAAGATAAAATAAATAATCCAAGATAACCGATTAACACAAAACCCCCGATCAATAGTTATGAACGATACTTTGTCCGTCCGAACCTCAAATATGGTTGCCTTATATATCTGTCATTCCTTGCCTTGCCTTTCAATCGGTCTGTCATGTACTTATGTACTGTATGTACTCTGTCATTGTGTACACTTCCCGGCCTCATCAACTCAGCCGTAACCGGTACACTAACAAATAACAGCCACCCAACGGAACGGAACATACCGACCGAGATTTATCTCCCAAGCCATGTTCTCAGACGGGAGTAATGTTCTTTTATTGTTCTAATCCCTTTCCATGATATTTTCTTTGTTCACACCACACCTCACTGTCCCTCCTCCAAACTTGAACGGGCGAAGTTTGCACGCAAAAGAGGCGTGTGCGCCACATGGATGGCGAAACCGTGTCTGTCCTCCCTCTGTCGTACTCACTCACTCATTGTTCGGAACCCAACCGTACCGCAAGGTCGAGATGAAATGAGTGAGGTGGATGGCCACGTTTCCGGCGCCACGTGGCTTTTGGCTTTTGAGGGATGGAGTCTAGAACGAAACCCCCCCCAAAAATCAGGATGAAAACACCGCGGGGAAAGTTTGGGGGTTGTGTTGACTGAAGTTCTTACTACTGTGTACTCACCAGTGTAGAATGTGGTAAAGGGGCGTGAGCAGTGCCAAGCGACTACCCCCTTTTCAAAAACATGCAAAAGTAAACAATAGACATTAGTATTCTATCTCTCGGCTTTTCCATTACCATGACACATTTTAACCTTTCTCTCCTGACTTTCTACCCAAAATATCCTTTCTTTCACCTCAACCACCTCCCACAACGGGTCTGAAACAGCCCCTTATCAGTCTCCCCCAACCCTCGCATGTCTAAAATACTTCATCCCCACCCAGCTCACCGACACCCACACCCACACCATCATCCACGTCAACACGAATAGCGCAGGATAGTACCCAACAATCGGCAGTGTCGGGTCATCCTCGAACTCGGGCGGCGCGTAGGGCGTCGTCCCCACGTCCCATGCCCAGCTCCACACGCCGAAGCATGAGCCCATCCCAATCACGAACGTGATCCACGTGCAGAGCAAGATGATCCAGCCCCAGAACTCGGTGTCGCTGTAGTCGTCGTAGTAGTCAACCGCTTCCTGGGGCGGCATCGGTGTCGTCAGGCTTAGCGGCGACTTGGCTCGTTGTTGTTGAACCGAGCTGCGGCGGCGGCCTTGGATTGAGTTCGAGGTGGCGGTGGCTGAACTGGTGCCGTTGCTACCGGGTGTGTTCTGGGTCCCACGTGTAGGACGACTGGTAGGCATGGTCTGGAAGTAGGAGTCGGAAGTTGAAGAGGAGACGGATGCACGCGCCGGGTGGAGGAGGTTGAGGCTGCTGATGGAGGAGTTGGTCGAGGAGCGGGAGAGAGAATGCATGATACCTGGCCCTCTGGAGCTGGCCATGTGGAGGGCGTCTTCGTCGTCCGTGGTGGTGTAGCTGATGGTGGGGCTCGTCATTGCCGGGTCATCGGTGCCATTGCTCATCATACTGGGTGATGTGATGTTGCTGCTGCTCGTGCCCTTGGCCGTATATGTCCCTTCAGAGTCCGACTCTTCCATGCTGGCACTGGGCTGGGACGAAATGCCCGAGATGCCCAGCCCAAAGCCGCCGTTCCTGCTATTTTCCTTGATAATGGAGCCTGGACTTGATGTGATGATGTTGCTTCCCGACCCGGAAGCGCGTGCAATGTTTTCATTGGAACGATCTAGCTCGAACTGTGTGTTGATGCTGAGCGGGTAGCTCTCCCGCCTTTCTCGCTGAGCGCCTCGTCCCAACAGAGCAACCTTCCTCAGCGAACCCCTACGTCGCCTCGTTTTCTGTTGCAATATCGTTTGTTGATGAAGGGCCGCATGTGAGAGCGGAGGTGCGGAACCATATAAACTACTGCCAGCGCCGCTGTTTCCGGTATAGGTATTCGATGTGGACGGGATCGTACGAAAAGATGGTATTGGAGGCGAAGTTGTCGGTGACGAGGTTGGGGAAGCGGACGGCTTCGAATCGTTCTCGTTGGTCCCACGGCGCGCACGAGGCCTATGCTGATCGCTCGATGCGCGCATGAAGGGAAACCGAGACAGCAGCCCGCCTGTGCCGGAATTGCTGCGCTTGCGTACGACTGCAGGTGGACGATTCAGGTTGACGTCGGGCGCCGCAGCAGGGCCCGCAGGTTCGGATATCGGCTGGTCCATAACCAGGGTGATGTGGCTTGTCTATTTATCGGGTTTTGACCGAGAACCCGGTTGCTCGGACGTGGGGAAGATGGGTCGGGGATAAGGTTCGCCCAGACAATGTCTTTGCGCCGTCTCTTATGGGTTCGGACAAGGGCGCACACACTCCTCGCCCTGTGTTGACCGTGAAACCGTCTGTCTGGGTTGAGGGTGGGCTCGACAATTGTTATACCCTGGTGATGAATTGGTCTTGCGAACGTGGGTGGTCGGAAAGAGTTTGACTATCGAATTGAATGGAAGGACTGGGCGCAATCGAATCGGTCGAAAGTCGCGGAGGTTACTCGACGGCCTTATTTCCTGATCTTTCCTCAGATCTACTGGGGGTTTGAGGATGGGGATATCGTATATCGAACGTGGCTTCGTGGATGCGCGATGGCTCGAAACCGACGAGAAAGATCGATGCGAGTTTGAACACCTGGTCTGTCGCAAATCGTGTCGTCCCTGTGAATAATGGAACGGGCCTCTGTTCCAAAAACACAAGCGCCGATGTCGAATAGGGATGCGCCGGCCGGACTCGGCTGCCCTTTCCGTTAAAATAAGAGAACTGCAAAGGGAAAAAGTCAATCCCTCGGTCATCAAGTGGAAGTCGCGAAGATCGGACGTCAGCTACTTTGTGTCGTCCAGTATCGTTCGCGTCCAAGGCGCTCGAAGCTACCAATCAAACCATCAGTCGCATCACCACCGCGGCCACCGCCCGCTACCATCGACAGGGGGACGGCGTTTTTAGGTTTGGGGAGGATCGGGGTTCCATCAAGTCGATTCCACTTCTCCCACTTGTCCCCACAGTCGTTGGAATTGAGGTTTCCTGCGATCCTGCCGGATTGCCTTCGTCACGGCAGGCAGTCGGTCCCTGGACCCTGCTGGGCTGATCAATGGCAGTCCCGACCAACCCCTTTGTGATGTGGTACTGTACGGTAACGACTGCCGAGCTCAGTCTGTTTGAGAAACACAAGGAAGTAATGTACTATGCAAGGGATGAACGGGTGTGACATGGAACGACATCTTGTCGGGTTCGGAAACACTTCATGATAGTGACTGAAGGGCGAACATTCAACAACTTCTTCCCACGATGGTTATCGTTAGTACAAATTTCACACCTTGCACGTCCGGACAGGTGAAAAACATCAACGGAAGACAAACAAAAGATCAATGGAGCCCCACACTGGCGCTAAGCCCAATGCCGACTACGGCCGCTCACCCCTGACACGGAGGTCCACTCTCACCAAGCCCGCCTCCACTCCGTCTGGCCCTCCACCTCTGCCCCTGGCGCTGCTGGTCAATGACTGCGGTAGCGCCACCGCGGTAGACACGGCTACGGCCACGGCGACGGCCACATCCACAGCTCTGTCAACCGCCATCCAGCACAATCCACCGAACAGGCACATGGCGACTGGTCCGACCGTCATTGTGCCGGCAATTGTCTACCCTGCTGTGGACGACGACGATCATCACGGAGACGAGGCTAGAGGCGCCCCGAGGAACAACTGGCGTCACGATAACAACCATAGCGGCGGCGACGCTATCAAGACCACCATCATCTCCTTGGCCCTCGACGATCGCGACCAGGATGATACTGGCTCCCACAGTCTAGCCGCTCCATCGCCCTCATCTCCGTCACAGTCTCCGTCACAGGACAAACACAGCAAACGCAATAGCCAGGGCCTCTTTCTCTCGTCAACCTACAATCCCCCCATCTCCCCGCGGTCAACAACCTTCTCGTCCGATACCTTCCTTCATCCCGACCACGCGAACCTGAGCCTTCTGCGGTCCCCATCGCCTGACCCCAGTCCCTTTGCAATGGCGACCCAGGACGGGTCTGCGTCTCCCACCACGGGCGAGTTCAATGCGCCGCCAAAGAACCCCTTCAACTTCCAGACCCAGGTCATCTCGTCGGGGCCCGTGAAATCTGTATGTTGCGTTGCTGTTCCGCCTATGTCTCCTTTTTGTTAATAGTGATTCTCCCCAGAATATCGGTCAACGCCGCGGCCATCGATACAAACACTCCTCCATTAGCGCCCAGCATTCCTTCTTCCAGGAACCCCCACCGCGCCCACCGCCCGTTCTCCCCGCATCCCTCCCTATTCCGAACCTCAGGGAAGCATGGCATAGCATGCAGAAGCTCCAGCGCATGCGCTTCTGGTGGTGCTGCTGCCACGCCGCCATTGCCGGTTATGTCTTCCTTAGCGCCGAGGGCTCGCTCGCCATGACTGCCCTCTCGCATCTGGTCGCCTTTGACGTCGGTTCCGCTGCCGTTTGCGTCGCCGTCGACGTCCTCGGCAACTTCGAAGTCTGGCGTCGCTCCAGCATCCGACACCCCTTTGGTCTCCAGCGCGCCGAGGTCCTGGCCGGCTTTGCCATGTCCGTCTTCCTCGTGTTTGGCGGCTTCGACCTGCTCTCGCACAACATCAAGCATGCTTTGGAAAACGTAGGCGAACATGCGCCTCACCACCCTCTACCCGATACCTTGGACGACATGAGCGCGAGCATGGCCCCTTCGACACCGATAGCGCACATCCATGCCCACGACGTCACTACTCCGCGGGTTTCGGCCGGCGCCGTCGATTTCGCCAGCTTAGCCGCCATTCTCAGCACGCTGATCAGCGCCTATGGCCTGCGCAACCACAGCCGCATCGGCCGCGTTATGCGCGTGCCCCTGCCGTACCTGCGCAAGCTCCTGCCGCACGCAGGCATCCTGTCCAACCCCTTCCACCTGCTGACCACGTTCTTCGCCTGCGTCATGCTGCTCCTCCCGCTACTTAGCGTCTCGTACTTTGTCTGGCTCGACCGGCTCATCTGCGCGTCGATAGCCGTCAGCATGTTTGTGTTGGGCACCCGGTTGGCGATTGCGCAGGGGCTGATGTTGTTGATGAGTTACTCTGGGCCAAGAGACATGCCATCTGCACCATCATCCTCTTCCTCGTCTGCCATGGATAAGAAAACGGATAATTCAGGGACAGAAAGCAGTAACAACAGCCAAGTCTCGGCTGTCGTCCGTGAGATCGAATCCGAACCTCAAATCAAGCGCGTCGAGGAGGCTCAGTTCTGGCAAGTGCACTACGGCCTGGCCATGGCCAACCTGAAGGTTTGTCTGGCTACCAAGAGCTTGGACGATGGCGCCCTGGCGCAACTGAGGAGCAGGTTGACGAGGTTGGTGCAGAATCGGCTGGGTGAGGGGTATGGAAGGGGGTCGAATTTGAGATGGGAGGTTACAGTGCAGATGAGTACTGATTCTACGTAATTTACGCCGTAAAGAAGGGATTTTACATATGTTGATAATGGACGGGATGTTTTTTTGTGATAAGACAATTGGAAAAGGGGTATGGTGTTTTTCGTAACGATGGTGGTAGTTTTGTTAGGTATTTTACCACCGCGTGTTTATTTAGCAAGCGAGAAGAGGCAATGGAAAGAAAGTCTTGTTGATATCAGAACAAGAAGCGTTCCTTCCTACAACGTACTTGTCGTAATCCAAGTCCCATGTCAGTTCACAGTGATCATGTTAATCTCTCATTCTTTCGTCCACCAGTAGAGGCAAGAACACGTAATGTGAACAAAACGGATGAAACTGAACACAGTAAAACTAGTATATGAAGCACCCTTTTTTGATATGACGACGCTAATCAATTCCCTGATTTGCCTGCCTGCCTTTGCGGTATCAAACACCAGTAGTAGTAATAAGACCAACTCGCTTCCTCCATGCGAATAACTGACAAAAACCCCCAACCAAGGAACCTAATCAAAAATGAGAATTCTCAAGCAAGCACACGAACGCCCTTCTACCTCCGATCCCTTCCTTACTGACTGACTGGCCTATAAATAGACAGAATCCTCCCAATCCTTTGCAACAAGAAAATCTGTTGTTTCTTCCTCCTCCTCCTCCTCCTCCTTCTTCTTCTTCTTCTCTCTTCTAGAGTCAATTTCACGCCCTTACCCTCCCTTCCCTTTCCTATCCATCACACTCTCTCTGCTTGCTTGCTTAAAACCCAAACCTCCCCCTCGAAGACCCCGACCCCTCTCTCGACGAGTTCTTCTTACCCAAGTTCCCGTTATAAGCCCTATGCCCATGCCCATGATAGTTATGAGAATCAACATCATCATCGCTCCTGTTAAACCTCCTGAGCCCCTCAATCTTGGACAGCACGAGCTCGAGGAGCTCCTTGCGGCGGATCAGATCCAGGTGTCTCCGGATGCGGGGGTCCTCGGAAGCGAAGCGCTCGAGCCCACCGCCGAGCATCTGCTCGCCCAGCTTGGACTCGACCTCGCGCGGGAAGCGGGCGTAAAAGTCGTTGAGCATCTCGACGTTGAGGAATAGCACCGACGTCTGGGTGAGCTTGGTGGCGACGGCGTCGAGGAAGACCTCGGGGCAGTAGTATTTGTTCTCGAGCGACTTGCACTGGCGCGACTTGACGGCCATGATGCGCATGTTGATGATGTCGGCGCGGTCGCGGAGGAAGACGGCTTCGCGGCCTTTTTTGTTGTTAGTTTATATGTTTTGGAAAGGGGATGAAGGAAGGGAAAGAAACATACCCTTCTGGAGCAAAGCAGCGCTGAATCCACCGGCGCCGTTCCTGGTCTCTCCCTCGACGACAATCTCACACTTGCGGGCCTTATCGACAAAGTTCATGACCTCCTTCAGCTTCCTCTTGCCTCCGACGGAGTTCTCCAGGTTACCCATGGCTCTCTGGCACTGGTCCAGTTCCATCTTCAGGACACCGGCAACGTGATCCCGTCCTTGCGACCATTCCTGTGGCTGGATATCGACTTCGTACTTGTAAGGCTTGAGAGAGAACTCGATACCGTCGCTGGTGGTGTATGAGCGATCGGCGAGGACGGTGGCCGCAGCTTCGTTGATGACCTGGCGCGCAGAGGGGTGCTTGGCGAAGGTCGACTTGTTGACGAGCTTGTCCACGTTGGCCTGGATGGCGTTGGCGACAACGGTAGCGGCCAAACGACCGACACCCAGCCTGGTCAATGCCGAAGTGGCGGTATCGAGCTGCATATGCCAAAACTGCGAGTTAGGGTCGGCCTTGGGAAGGTCGGCAATGTTCTCCGGCTCAAACGGAGCAGGGGAGAGATCCTCGATAGGCTTGTTCCAATACTTGGCTGCCAACTGATCGAGAACCCGCTGATCGAGGGCTTCCTTCAGCAATTGCTGCATCTGGGGACGGCCAAAGCTGGAAGCAAACCTCTTGAAGGCGTGCTTGAAATCGTCTAGACTCGCGGCGAGATAGGCCTCTGCGGTCATGGGCTCCTCATTGTACTGAACCTTAAACTGGTAGGAAGTCTCTTCGAGTTCGCGTTGAATGGCCGCTGTTGTATCCTGTAGCTTCGATGACATCTGCTGTTCTAAGACATGCATGAGCTTCTTGCGTAGTGTTACGGTGCCGAGGTTGACACCAGAGTCTGGGCCGAATTCGGGATGAGTGCTGAAGTAAGACTTTTCGTTTTTACTGATCTGTCTCAGGAGAGCACCGGTATCCCGTTTGAACAGTCCTGTTTGCTGAGGAGCTCTGGAAATCACACCAACGTAACCCAGGCGTAGAGGATATTGCTTGTCGCTCAGAATTGCAGCACCCTTTTCCGGATCAACCAAATCCATCTTGGTAATGACACCAATCGTCCGCTCTCCCCTTGGGTCAACCCTACGGCTTGCCTGCAAGGCGGTCGAGTTGGCCAGATCGACATCGGCAGCAGAAATGGCGAGAATGATGTTGGGTCCTCGGATATACTTGTCGCAAAGTTCCGAAATCTTGCGCTTGAGCTCCCGGGGTTGGTTCTCTCCAGCAACCTGGATGTACCCGGGCAGATCGATCAAAGACAGGTCCGGAACTCGGGGCGAGTGGATGGTAAGACGGATTGGGTCGTCCGAGACACACTGGTGTTCGGGGACGGACTGGTTAAGCTCGGTAAGGTTCTTTTGGACCAGGGAGAAGTCGGTAATTCTGTGAAGGCCGAGGTCCGGAAATTCAGCGTAATCGGCGCTGACCTTGGGGTCGTTCACCAGCGTTAACTCGATCGGTCGGCGAGTGATCATGTTGTTGCCCTTGGGCAGGAACTCATGACCGACAATAGCTTCGAGAACGGAGCTCTTTCCTGACGATTGAGAACCGATGACAACGATGGAGGGCAGGGTGACGGTGCTCGACTGGCCAACCTTCTGGAGTAGGTTTCGAATCTCGATCATCATCTTGGTCATGTACATCATCTGATCGTCTTTGGAGATCTCCTCAGGAGTCCGGTCGTCCTCCTCGGCCGCATCATCGTAACCATAAGCAGCTGCTGAAGCACCAACGGCGGCGCCCATCCTTGCTTTCTTAGGGGGCTCGGGTCCTCCAGGCCCAGAACCATTGTTGTTGCCACCTTCCTGTCCGCCTTCTGATTTGAAAAGGTTCCCTAGCCATTCAGGCAGCTCGAGTTCTTCCTTTGTGTTGTCCCAACCTCGCTTGGTCTGTTCGGCAATATCGACGGCGCTGCCCCATAGACCGGAGGCGGTTGTGGTGACGGTATTTTTGACGTTGCCAAAGACTTCTTGGGCCGAGTTGCTCACCTCTGTGTGTCTGTTAGCGTGGGTCCTCGGCTACCAGCAGACTCGGGCAGCAAGTTGCTTACGGATGGCCTGGTACTGGATCCATGCGACACCTCCAATCATCACGGTGCCGAACAATGCAGGGATGCGCGCAAACTTGAGGGCTAACTTGGGGAGAAGGCGGATAAAGGAGGCATTCCGAACGATGACGGCGTTATGGTAGGAGTTGGCGGGGAAGCGCATCGAGCGCCTCAATGCTCGCGAGGCATGCTCGGTTCGTTGAAGGCCGCCGGTAGGGAGCTGGCTATGGTATGGGCGAATAGCTCGGAGAGTAACACGCCGGGCGACGGGGCCCAGAGCCCCGGCAGCGCGAAGCTGTGCGCTCATGATGGAGAAACGACGGAGCGGTGCCTGTCTCGGATCATGCAATCAGGCAAGGCATCTAGGCGTCGATCAAAGAGCGAGGGTCGTGGTCGTAGTTGTCGGCGTCAACGTCGTCGTCGGTGTCGTATGTCGGTCTCAGAGGGCGCAGGACCCTTTGAGTCGGATAAAAAGAAGTCCGGGCGTGATCGCGGAGTCGAGATCGGGTAGTGTTGTCGTCAGTTGTTCATTGATGCTCAGGGAGCCGAACGGGATTCTTGGAGCCGCGCCAGCCCGCCAAACTCACCCCACTCACAAAAACTGGGACCGTGGGCGGGATTGGATCGAACAGACGACGGGACCTGGTTCAGGTTACGACTGCCATGAAGTGGGGCTTTAGCTGTTAGTGCTCTAGGGTTGGTTACTGCCAAATCATATCTAGGTTGCCAAATCCTATTGAAGTCACTAACTGTAAGCCAAGACCCTGAGATCCCTCAGTCGCTTCGCCCACGATGGGAAGGGATCTTGGGATTTTGGGATTTTCTGTAGTCTGTACATAGGCATTGCCCCTGATATGAGAGTGTGGGTAGCTGACATGAAACCAGATCTTCCATTGTTGCCAAGGCTAGGAACAATGAGTTGGTGTGATTGTGTACACAGCAAGTGCACAATGATGGTCCGTCCCGTTGCAAACAAGCGAAACAGCCGCGGAGTTTAAGCACCCATTTGCTCCGGAGGGTGTCGCCATGTTTGTGACTCGGGTAATTCACATTGGAAAACCTTGGACCATCTCGTATAAAGAGGCTGATATTTTGCCCGATATCCCCGGGGAATTTGTATATTCTATGCTTAGACAGCAGCAAAAGAAACCCACACATATCTCCCAGTGTGATGGCAATACAGGCTCGGCTACAATCAAGATACATGGAACCCTGGGCAGTTGAACTGTTTGTTACAGTAGTTCTACTGGTCAGTTGCGAGGGTCTTTGTTCGCGCCAGGGACTTTTTTGTCCGACTGGAAGAGCGCGAGACATGAATAGGGCATCAGAGTGTTGAGGTTGTTGGATGAAACATGTAGAAAACGTCAGACAAAAAAAGAAACGGCCGCGCTTCCGTCGATGCCGCCCCGTCCGCCGTTCCCCGGCCAGTGCTTCCCGTCGACATCGACCCGACATCAATCTGAATCGTGCGCCTGCAGTGCTGAGAATGTGCCAGTCGCGCCTGTCGCAGTGTGGCAAGCCTGGAGATCCTGGGAAAGACTGCAAAATGCCCCAAGAAATGGGTGGGTCCCGGCTGTTGCGCCTTGCATTCCGCCATTCTCGCAGGCGATGCCGTCAGCCCTGAATGGGCGGGACTGGCATGACTGGACGCGCTGCGGCAACCTTGCACTAGACCCTAGATTTAATCCCATCTTACCGTCTTTCCATTCAGCTCCGCGTCTCGGTCTTTGCCCAAAAGGGCCCAATTACCCAATCCCGCATTCCACCTTTCTTCTCCAGGATAGGACTCATATTTGAACCCTTTGTATCGGCCCAGTCCTTGTTGGTCATAGACTCGCTTGGCCCTTTAAAGTCCCGTCGACATCCTCGCTGCTTGTCCCCTTCGTCATTGCGCTTCTAGAAGACAACAAACAATACGATCCTCTCCGATCCTGGAAGCCAGCCCGACCTGGCGACGTCAGCCTAGCGCATTCAGCAGCAAACAGTACGCCTCAATTCAACGACACGGTAGCAATTAGTACGACGCTCCCACGCTGCTGCAGACGAGCAATTGCCGGCATCGTCACACCTTAGCTTCATCCTCAGTCTACACCGTTCGGCCATGTGTCGGTTCTTGGTAAGACGACAACCACCCTCGATCCCGTTATCGCGTCATGAATGTTGACTAACCGGTGCTTCAACAGGTATACAAGGGAAGCGACGAGATCTTGCTCTCCAAGCTGGTCCTCGACCCCGCCCACTCGATTCTCAAGCAATCCTTCGATTCTCGATTGCGACTGGTATGCGATTCCCCTGTGTTCGCTCTTTGTGGCCCTTTCCTCCTCGAGCGATAGTGACTCACCATTATCCCATCGAATAGGACACCCGTCGCGGCCAAAACAATGCAGATGGCTTCGGCATAGGATTCTACACAGACCCCAAGCTCGGTTCCGCCCCTTGCTTGTTTACTTCGACAACTCCCGCCTGGAACTGCCAGAACCTACAACGCCTTGCCTCCAAGACCGCCTCACATCTCGTGTTCGCCCATGTCCGAGCCACCACCGAGGGCACTTTGAGCGAGGACAACTGCCACCCTTTCTGCCATGGAAGTCTTATGTGGATGCACAACGGTGGATTGGGGGGATGGAAGTACATCAAGAGAAGACTTGGCGAGCGCCTTGCCGATAAGTGGTACCTAGGTGTGGCGGGCGGAACCGACAGCGAATGGGCCTTTGCTCTGTTCCTCGATACACTGGAGCGCATGGGCTTTGACCCAAGCTCGCAGCCGGAGGGTGGTTTTGGACCGATCGTTTTGCGAAAGGCTATGCTCAGGACAATTGACATCATCAATGAGCTGATCGACGGTATCCCGGAGAGTCTGGTCCACTCGGAAAATATCGACACCCGCAGTCTTTTGAACTTCGCCCTTACAGACGGGCACTCGATCATTTGCACCAGATACGTCGGTAGTTCGACAGACGAGGCTGCTAGCCTATACTACTCCTCCGGAACGTTGTGGGAGACGAGGGAGGCGGATCCTGCGAACCGGGACTACCAGATGGAGCGGAGCGACAAGGGGGCTGACGTCGTGCTGGTCGCGAGTGAGCCGTTGTCCTTTGAAAGGGGTATGTTTAACCAACTAATGGGAAATCAACTTCATGGGACGGAGCTAACAAGCCGTATAGAAAACTGGGTAAACGTGCCTACCAACTCGATCTTGACCATTCACAACCAAACTGTTCTAGTACATCCTATCAAGGACCAGTACTATGAGCAGGATCCGCAACAACGTCGTTCTACGGCTTTCGTCAGTTCGAAGGGCTTGGCCGCGAACGAGAAGACGTCATCACGCGGCGCTGCCGCAACTCTCATGCCATCCATCGAGATTGAAAGTCCCCAACAACACGCCCAGAAGAAGTTTTTGGGTCCGATAATACCATCATTCACCCCCAACCGGGGCCGAACAACTACAGATCCCGCTGGAGTCCGAGGCCGGACCCCGCTAGCAAACGTCGAGACAGCTAGCAGCTCGTCTAACGTACCTGATGTCCGTAACATCACGGCGCCTCCGCAGCTACTGCGGGCAGGATCCCAGCAACCGCCCACCCAAGGAAACATCAAGAAGAAGCGTGCCTCGTTGAGCGCCGCTTTGGGAGAGCCTTACTCGGCAGCCAGCATAGGCTACAGCCTCACCTCCACCTTGACGAACAATAGCACGACCAGTAGCATGATTAGCACAGACACAGCAACGAGTCCCCTGACTCCGGAGCCGGGCCGGTCTGAGTTTGGAAATCCGAATAAGATCGCTCAGTTCTTCCCGGAGCTTACGCCATACCACTGAAAGGCTAAACAGGAGGTTCTTTTGTGGCCTGTGGGCTTTTGATGGTTTTCTCTTTGCTTGTGGATTCAGGGTAACGGTTCATGTTCGGCGTTGGTGGTTTAGAATAGGTCTATCAGGTCAGTCAGGGTCGAGTCTAGGCCTCGCGGTCAGCAGCAGCAAGCGGGCGTTACGATGGTGTTGCGCATTACGCCCCTTATCATAAGGGTTTGGGGAGTGAAAGAGGGATGTCTCATGTACTAGCTACATTGTAGTAATCTTGCAGCGAGGGCCTTTACTAGGCTCCTCCATGATAATTTGTCGTTGTCAAAGTTTCAGTGATCGAGAGTTGCCTGTTCGATGACATGAGGTCCAACTAGTTTTCCACAATGAAGGCGAAGGCATCAATTGTCCGACGAAGCTATCAATAACATCGAAATAAAGGAAGTATTTTGAGGGTTCAAAGCATCAGTAAACGTGATGGTAAAACGTACAACTGTTTTTGAACATCGTGGATCTTTGAGATAATCATCACTTCGGTTGACCTGGCTCAGTATGACACGTATGTCCTTGAAAGACATAACGGATGAGCAGATGATCTTAAGGCATGAAAAAGAACTCTTTAGGTATCTAGGTAAAGGTAAGTGACTACTTGCTTAATCTGATCCTTCAATGTTTGTTGTGTAGGACCGGTCCCATGATGATGTATACTCATACACACGCTACTACCACCTTCCACTAATCAGCCTGCCGTGCTGAACTTGCTTAATGTTTGGACTAGGCTTGAAACAGATTACCCATCATGACACCGACACCGCTATCTCACTTCTTCTCCTGCTGCTGCTGCTGCTTCTCCTTGCTACTTCACCCATTCAACAAGCACTTCACCTCCTTCCAGCCGACGCCGCCCTCCTGGCCTTGCCAGGCCTAGGCGCAGGCTTGAACTTCTTGGGCTTGCTGCCGCCTCCTGGACCGCCGGCGCGACCACCCTCTCCGCCGCCCGATTTCATCTTCCTTGCGCTGAACCCGCTCACGTCGCCCGACGAGAGCGCGTCGTTGGATTTGGTGTACTTCTTCTTGCCGCCGAAGCCGAACTTGTCGTTCTTCCGTTGCCTCTTGGCGTTGGGCCCACCAGACTCCTTGCCGTCGCGGCCGCGCTTCTTGCTGTTGTCCTTGCTGCCGGGCTTGCCCTTGAGCTCGTTGTCGACGGCGACGTCGAAGAGGTCCTCGGCTTCGGTGGCGCCGGAGGGGCCACTGCCGTCCTTTCTCTCTGTTGAGGGGGAAAAGGGGAGGTTAGTGGGATGATTGTCTTGGGTGAAATGGAGGATATGGAAGCGAAAGGAAGGGGATGAATGGGAGGAAAACACGTACTCTTCTTGAGA
The DNA here is from genome assembly GCF_033870435.1 of Sordaria macrospora. NCBI lineage: Eukaryota > Fungi > Ascomycota > Sordariomycetes > Sordariales > Sordariaceae > Sordaria > Sordaria macrospora. The sequence continues at coordinate 3,001,563 of NC_089372.1, read as the reverse complement.
AGCTCGATCTTCTCGAGGGTATCACGCTTCTGCTTGGCACGCTCCTGCTGCTTGGCCACCTGCACCTGCTTGCCGAACTTCTTGAGGTCACGCTGCTTGCGCGCCTCGGCCGAGGCCTTCTTGGCCGTGGCCTCCTCGATAAGCTTGGCCTTGACCTTCTCCATGGTCTCGTCGCTGCGCAGCGTCTCGGCGAAGTAGTCGGTAGGGCGGGTGAAGGGGACACCCTCCTTGCGGAGAAGGGCGCGGCCGACGCGGGCGGCCTCGAGCGCCTGGTTCATGAAGGCCAGCTCGCGGGCCAGGTCGTCATCGATCGCGGGGATGGACTCTTCCGTCACCTTCTTGGAGACGACGGACTGGTGGAAGGCGAAGGGGACCTTGTCGCTTGTGCCGAGGGCGAAGCGCTTGAGCGCCGTCAGGAGACCTTGCTTGTTGTTTATTGTTTGGCGCGCCTGCGAGATGGCCTTGATCTCCTCTCCCTCCTCTCCCTCGGCATCGAGGTCGTCAATGTCGATCTCATCCTCATCCTCCTCGTCGCTAGACTCCTCCTCGGCGGCGTTCTGGTACTTGTTCGCCTGGATGCCGGCGGCAGATTGCTTCTCGTTCAGGTCGCGCTCGAATTCTGAGTCGGAATCGGATTCGTCAAGTGCATTAAGATCGAGATCGTTCTCCTCCTCGTCGTCGCTACCGTCCTCGGAATCTGAACCGGTCTCCTCTTGTTGCTCTGGTTGCTGCTTGTCGGCCTTGGTCTGAGTGGTAGTTTCCTCCTCATTCTGCTCCTCCTCGACCTCCATCTTGTCCTCTACGGGGGTCTCCTCGACGACCTGCTTGGGCTTTCTGCCACGCTTCTTCTGCTCCTTCTGGGGCTTCTCCTCAACGACCTTCTCGACCTTTTCAGGCTCGGCAGCCTTGGTGGCCGGCTTTTTTGTGCGGGTGGACTGTCGCGGCATTGTGAATAATGTGGGGTTGCTGTACAATTGATTTGGATGATGAGCTCGAGAAGCGGCAGCGCCTGCAGTTCTGGAAACTTTTTTTTGACATGGCTGCCATTGCCCGATAAGATAAGCTTGGTGGGTCGGCGGCTTTCTTGGCGCCCAGTGTACCCACAGTCTAGCCCCTGGAAGTCCCCTTCACATTCTCTGCGAACCTGGGACTTCAAACCCTAACCCTTATATCCTCTGCTGGGCCGGTATTGACGGCGATGTTCATGATACTCTGCGTTTTCTCTGGGTGATTTGCATAGATGAAAAGACCAACTACCATAAGATAGTCCTTCGCCTATTTATTTTTGCTTTGTCGATATCTGTTGATGTGGTTTCATGACAGACTTCGGAAATATTAACTGGAAAACGGTCTTGTCCTGCAAACATCACAAAACAAAGCCCAAGCTAAACAAGAAGTGATTAGGCATGTTTGAAGCGTGATTGGAGTCTTTGCCATGGCGTTCAGTCTGGCATTCTGGCGCAAATGGCAGTCGTCAAAGTAACTTGCTTTCTTGCAGATTCCTTCACAGCTCTATCGCTGAAAGGAATTGTTCAGAAGAGTACCATGTAGAACATAAAGCATTTGATAGCAGAAAAGCCACAATCACAATCACAGTCAAGGATAGATGCAAAGACATGGTGTCAACCGGGCGGTTTTTTATCAAAAGAACTAACACTCTTCAAATCCTCCACTCGAGTCCCCTCACCCCCGCAATCCATCCCCTTCGCAAACCGAGAGTAGAAAGATACAACAAAGTCCCCCCATAATGGTCCTCCACCTCCAGAAGCTCCATCCCGCGAGTCCTTCCACCATCCCGAGTGAGGGAGGAAGATTTTCCCACTTCACAATCCTATCCAAAGAAAATTCTCAAGAAAAGCGCAAAGAGAAGAGAGTGGTGAACCAAGCGCCGAAACCAACCCCTTCCAGCTCCACCGAGAAAAGAGAGAAGCATGTCGCGAAATAGCTCCCTTCCAGCTGATGAAAACAAGTCGAGACTGGAGGTCCGAGTCCGCCGACTCACAGGAGTGTAGTTTGCCGAAAGTTGAGTACCGAAAAGAAGTTGCTGTATCGTTTTCCCGCCGGCGATTTCCTCAGTTTGCGAAGAGTGTTTGATGATTGAATCAACGACGAAAAGAAAGAAAAGGGTGATGAAGTTGTTGCCCGAGTGTCAAAAGGTGAAGAAGGTGAAGGCTCCGTGTGGACGAAAATGGTCCCGTGTGAAGTTATCCCCAACAAAAAGAAGCGAAGATCGTGTATGAAGGATGGTGTGTGACATGTGTCGGATGTATATCCCCGGTTGACGAAAGTTTCTTTTCCATTCCCATCAAGGAAAGATCCTCACCGCTCTGGTGTTGTCGAGTGGTTGTGCTCCCATTGTGCAGAGCGCCACCATGAAAGCAGAACAAGAAACTTCCTAGGCGAGGTTGCTGTTGTGGCGAAACAAGAGTTGGGCTTTCCCGAGAGAGAGGGGAAAAGAAGGTTGCTGGTCTGACGTTGAGAGGCGAGATACCGATTCTCCCGTGGATCTCGGTGAGTGATATTGGTGGTTTGTCGGAAGATTGCTGGAGGAAAGCTGGTTGGAATCCACCTCTCAATGCTCTCGTTGCCCTTCAAGACAACTGTGAGGTTATTTACATAACAACGCAGTAGCCGTTGAAGTTCATGGTGGTCTGGGGGACCTTGGTGGAAGCAGCGGTGGAAGGCATGTTGATGGTTTTAGGGTTGTTTGATAAATGGATTCAAAGGCTGTTGTGGGATGAGGAGGAAAAGGAAATCCAGAGTTGGGCAGGAGGAGACTGACGTTCTTATAGATTTTCCACTGCGCTGAATCTCCTAACGAACTGTCAGTCTGAAGCTATCTCCTCCAATCTTGCCTTGCTATTATCGATCTTGGACCAGGGGATGAAGAATGACACTGCACCACCAGACTTGCCATCACGCAGACTTGTTTGACAGAATGAAGGTGACTTCAATGGCAAACAAACGACGGCTTCGACGGGCTGTCCTATTCCATCATGAGCTGAGCGCTTAGTATTGTGCGCATCTTGAGATTGTTCTCGACGAACAAGGGACTATCTTTGCCATCTTTCATCCCTTCGCTTAAAATGGAGACATGCCACTGGAGGATGTCAAGAGATGTAAGGCAACACTTGCACGTGGCACTCGCGTGTACACAAGCCCGATAAGGTTCTAGAATGCAACGTCCTTGTGCATGATCGAAGTTAATATTATTTTTGCTTCTTGCTATTGTTGTTTACGCATACCGCTTTGCGTAGATTTGTGGCAGCTACTCAGGGGTTTGTTTGGCTGGTGATGTGTGGCGCTTAGTATTGTTCCTCCTTCCTATTGTTCCTCCGCCCCACCAAAAAAGGACTCGACGTCAACTCGACACCGACAACGTCAATCATCCCAACAATGCATGTGGACCCTTCTTTCTTCGGCCCCGAAACCTTTATGTATGCCGATGAAGAAATTGTGATACGGTGTTGCGTGTGCATAGTCCTCCTCGGAAATCGCCGTCTATCGCAGACTCGCGGTGAACCGCTGAGGTTGGTGATGCGAGGCTGGCCATGATTCTTTTAACGAAGGGAGACCAAGGAATCCGGCGGCAAGCAGTTCGAGTCCGTTTCCATCCATTTAAAACCGAGTAAAGGGAAGCCTGCTCTTGTCAGCTAACGTGCGGCGGCGACAGGAACACAATTTGACATACCACTTTCCCTTGAGGGTGATGACCACCCACGCGGCACCAGTCTCGTCGACTTCTTTGTCAACAGTAGTGTTGAAGCAGATCGCGCTCATGATTCCGTCGCCGAACTTCTCATTCATGACAGCCTTGAAGGCATAGCCATAGTTCTGGACGATTTCGTACAGACGGTAGATCAAGGGCTCAACTGGAGGCATGGGGCCTGCCCGCCCGCGATCAGGGAATCCCATCATCTGCGCAGCAATGGCTTCCTTGGGAACACTGAGCAATTCAGAGAGCTTGTCGACATCCTCAGCTGAGGCCTGGACTTGGCCGTAGAACAAACCGGCAACGGCAACTTCACTCCGGCCCAGATGCTGGGCAATGGCCTCGAAGGTCAAGCCCTTTTGTGTCTTGGCCTCAAAGAGGGATTGGGAGTAGGCCGGGAGGCGGCTGACGATAGAACTCTGTTTGCCTCATCATTTAGCGTCACATGTCTAGGAGGGATTAAAAGAATATCGTACATCGAGGGTAGCGAGTCTCTGTTGTTCAGGCATATGGTGTTTGATATCGGTGAACCGTGTAAATCAGTCTTGAAGTCAGTAAAGAAGATAGTTGAAGTAATCAGAGTGCCCAGTTACAACACAATGAATGGCTCTTGTTTATTTTATATCAAGGCAGTAGACCTCTTCAACTGGAACGCTGGCTGACCATCGACTGAAGGTCATGAATAACACAGCCGAGAGGGGGCAGAGGGGAATACTATGCCGTACCAATCGCCGAGAGGATCATACCCCGCGCCCCGCCTCTCCTCTTCTCCTTGGCTGGTTGAGGTAGTGCCGTCGGAGAAATGCCGGAGACTCGGGAACGTGATCCAAATAGGAAACCAAAGTGGCCCGAGACGATGATGACCAGAATGTAAATAATCGATCGGGGGAACAAGTCAACAGCGGGCGATCAGAAAGCGACTGCCGACACCGCCTAACAAGGCGCAGAGTTACCGTAGTGCACAACAGTAGCACTTAGGCATCCTCACAACCTTTCGCGAAATGCAATGGAGGTTGAGACCGCTGCGTTGCCTTGACAACCACGGCCAGGTTTATGAAGACAAAACGATACCACAGAAAAATGATATGCTCGTCTTTTGTCCCAAGTTCCAGCTTGCTATTATATCGCAGAAGGAGATCTTTGCTCAAATGAAAGAGGCGGATGATTGCGACGGTGAACTGTAACAGGTGAGGGGCGGCTCTGTGATCACGACCAAAACATTCAATGTTGCGCACTGGGTGGAATTGGCAGAAATGGGGATTGTTAAGGTTGTGTCGTATGTGGGGTTGCAGCAGTGGATCAATCTTGAGGTGGGTCTCAAGCTGCATCCTCCACTGGTGGATCCTGTCATGGAACAGCCCGTTGGACGCACGAGCCCCATCAGCTAAGTGGGTACAATTGCCTTATCTTATCGGAGTTGTGGGGAATTTTTTTGCAACAACGAACACTCAATCCATCAGGGACCAGCATCATTTGACCTTGACTGGACATCGGCTGAAGCACAGCCTGGAGACAGTTCAACAGCAAGCCTGAAACGTTCACGATGCCTCACAAACATACTCGTCGCGAGAAGGATTTGTCGACGTAAGTAAACAAAGGCGCATCATCACGCTCAATTGGATGGAGGTCTGACTTGCGACACAGCTTCGACCTTCCCCCAACCCAAATAGCGAAGCCGCTCCCGCCCACGACTATCTCGAAGAAAAAGGCGCCCGCACAAAACAAGAAGAACGATGGTATCCAGAAGACTTCGTCTAAAAGGAAACGAGCGCCTGAAACTCAGGATGCGCCGCGCGCCTTCAAGCGTCTAATGGCTTTTGCCGAAGGAAGGAAGCCGCGCTCCGGGCTCGACAATGGCGCACCGCCACCCAGCAAGAAGGCCAAGAAAAAGGCTGCTGCCGCCGCCGCTGCCGCCGCTTCCAACGAGACGCCCGCTCCCGAGAAAGAGAAAGAAACCGAATCAAACCCCGAACTCAAGATCCGACCAGGCGAGAAGCTTTCAGAGTTCAGCCAGCGTGTAGACGCCGCGCTACCCATCAGTGGCTTGGTGAACAACAAGGCCAAGAATGGCAAGGACCCGCTTGGCCTCAAGATTTGGCGAACAAGGAAGGAGATGAAGATGCACAAACTCTATGACGAATGGAGGGTACAGGACGCCAAGATCAAGGAGAAGAGGGAGGAAGAGCTCGAAGAGCTAGAAGAGAAGGAGATGGAGGAGGAGGCCATGGGCGTCACATGGAAGCTGAACCAGGAAGCGGGGAAGAAAAAGAAGGGCAAGAAGGGCTCGAGGTACCTTGGCGAGTCTAAGGACAAGGAGGATGACCCTTGGGAGGAAATCAAGAAGAAGCGAGGTGAGGCCAAGATTGGTCTCAACGAAGTGGCGGACGCCCCTCCCGAGTTGAAGATTCCCAGCAAGAAGCTGCTTGTCAAGGGAGCGATGGTCGATGTTGATGGGATTCCCAAGTCGGCGGGAAGTTTGCGGCAGCGTGAGGAGCTACAAAAGGTCCGCGAAGACGTGGTGGCACAATACCGCAAGCTTATGGCGGAGAGGAGACCCAATACGCTTGTTTAGCTAGGCGGATTGGGTGATGGATTGCATTTCAATGGAGTTTTGTATGGCGGCAATCAAAAGGCTGGCACGCATCTGATAATGTTTTTACAAGGAGCGTAATCGAATTCTTTGCAGGGTAATGCTATAACCTGAAGTGATAATAAACAACTGCTCGCTCATTGCTGGCTTTGAATACAGAGGTCAATCCTTTGGTGATAGTGCACATCATGGTTGCCGAGCGCCATGGCATCCCAATCGGTGCAGGCACCTTCCAAACCTGTCGGTGTCAGTGATAAGAAGGTGAACTGAGCACCACTGCACTCGTCATTCGTCATCGACACTCGCAATCAGGAAATGGAAAGAGCACTTCCATTGCGATTCTGAGACGACGGGAGCTTCCTCCAATTGCACCCCACCCCATAAAAAAAATCCTCAATCCCCCACACAGCGGACGGACCTGGACCTGGCCAAAGTGGAAGTTGCGAAACGGAAAGTGCTCATTGCTCTAACAAATTTTCCATTGCCCTCGTCGCATGTGCCGGTCCGTCAAACCTTAACAATTGCCCCTCGTCTGCGCCTGCCATCTTATCTTCATCTGCTGCTCGTCCCCCTCCATTCACTTGTACCGACTGCAGTGGGCAGCGAGAAATCAGAAACAGCGGCATTTCTTTTGCACGGTCCAGGTCGATAACCACAAAAAATTTCCTGCTCCGGTCGCACTCGAACCGAGATCCTTTCCCTGGGCCCCAACAAGCGAAAACCTCCAACAATTAACCCAGTCCGCCCAGTCGGCTTACAACCGCTTGCCACTACTACCCAACGAAAAAAAATTGCATCGCGAGAGATCTTCGGTTCGAGTCCCAGCATCAAACTTTCCACCATCCTTTTTTATCGTTTCATGCCAACCGTCATGTACCACGGTTCTCACTCATTATGAGCGGCGTTGGTCTCGAGGTTTTGCTCGAGGGTCTCATTCCCGAGATCGCATATTCTGGAGAAAAAGGTGAGTTTTTTTTTTCTTTTCTTTTTTTCATCTTTTTTTTTTCATTCTGCGTTTATTATTATCATGCGCATCAATCCCCCAAGCCAACAATCTTGATCCTCTTACACCCAACATCTCGCTGCATCATCGTCTCCTTGGCAACAAACATTATGAGATTTGCTACTCAGCTTGCGCTACTCTTGTTTGCAGTCAAGTCCAGGGTGCCTTGTCGCAGACTGCAGAAAACACAAAGTGATGCATCTTTGAAATGAACTTAGATACTGACTTAGTTTGATTTTACAAAGGCGTGTCTGTCTCTGCACTACTCAAAATCGTCCGTCAGTATCACAACACTCTCGATGCACGACAAGATGCAACTTCAGGAGAAGACATCGCTGCTGTGGCGGCGCAGATCACACAGAAAGATGAAGAGAAGCTCGATGAAAGCTCATTCTCGCCCGCTGAGATGGTCTCAGCTCGCTGGGCTTGGGACTGGCTGCGTACCCGACCACAAATTCTGATCAACAAGAACAAGCGCTACAACAAGCTTGAGCTACAAGAAGTTCTCGCCTTACCCGAAGCTGCTGAGAGCAATGGAGCAGAAGTTGATGACGGCCCTGCCGACATTCCCAAAGAGAAAGAAGCCGCACCAAAAGCGAAAAAGGCGGCGTCCAAACCCATCAAAGCAGCTGCCTCTCAGAAGAAAGCCTCAAAACCGAAATCCAAGAAGGCCGCACTTACTGTTCGGCCTCGAATCTACCCTGCCGAAGACCTTGTTTGGCAGACTCTCACTCGCCATGGTGTGGACTACAAGAGAGTCCCTGTTCTTGAATGGAAGTGTCTTCTTGGTATTGCCTCTGTTAGAGACAAAGGCATTCTGCAGAGCGATCTTCGAAGATTGGTGGACCAGGACAAGCGTTCCCTTCCCAAGCGAACCGATTCCCTCGCCAGAAAAGGCTACATCGCAAAGCGGACAATCGTGGTGTCGAAGATGAAAACTAGCAAGCTCTGGCTTATCGACTTCGCGCCTCCCATTCTGGAGACTGAGACTGGTGGACTTGATTTGTCGGTCGAGACGCTTACCAAGGACCTGGAGCCTGTTACCTGGCATGATCGGTGGACTAGGGATAACATCGACATGGAGGCTTTCGCTCGGACCTTCGTCGGCGTCGTCAAGGCATGGCAAGTCATTCGCTATGCCGATTTGAGGTCCAAGATGGGCGTCGTGGGGAAGCACTGGCAGATGAAGACCCTTGCCAAGAACTGTCAACGCATCGTCGACTTGGGTGTTTTGAAGTACACTGCTGCCACCTTTCCTGGCGCACGTAAAGTCTTCAAGGACTGTCTCAAGTTCATAAGAGACCCAACGGACGAGGAATGGGAAAAGTTTCTTGCCACAGGCAAGAAGACATCACTCTACTCGGACGCTACGCGCCATCGTGAGCCAAAACCTAACGCGCTTGCCCTCTTCGGAAAAGCCGCCAAAGCCGACGAGGCGGCGAAAAATGAGCCCAAGCCCAAGCGTCGCCGCATCTTTCCTGGCTGGACTCCAGAAAAGCCGCTTGCTCAAAACGTGTTTGAAGTGATTCAAAGCGCAGGCCCAGCAGGAGCCTCGAATCCTCAGGTCAGCGTTGCCACGGTCGGGTACGCCTTTCGTCGGTACATGGCAAGCCACTTGACCAAGGTCGCTGAAACGCAGCAACCATCGCACCTCAAGCATTTCCAAGTCGTAAGTAGACTGGAGCGGAAGGGAAAGACTTCTGCCTACATGTTTTCCGTGACAAACCCTGCTGCTCAAGATGATGCCAGGGACAGCCCAGCCGCTGCGACCGGTGCTAGTGCGTATGGCTTTGGTCAAGTACGAGCAAAATCGTTCCCCGAAACATCAGACCTATCCCTTACGGAAATCTGCCGGTTGGCCAAGAAGCCTCGCTCGATGGCAAAGCGAAAAGGCCGCCATCTGAGCAAACTTGAAGCCATGTCACAAACTGAGGCCGAGGCATCCAAAACTCCAGACGATGTTGTCATGTCGGGACAACCGAATTTTGAGCCTATCACGCCAATAGACCAGAGTGTCAATGGAGATGATGCCACCCACGAAGACCTCGCAAACCACACAAAGGCCGCGTCTCCTGAACTTGTGGAAGAGAGGCCACCGGGTGCCTATAGAGGTATCCCTGGGTCACTCAATCCAAATCCACATTTTATTGGACGACCCAGAAAGTCCATCGTCATGGTGTTCCGATCAGATAAGTTGAAGGACCCCAACTTCTTGGGTACTCCTCGGGTGTCCGATGCGGACCCATCACCCGCTTCATCAGTTTTGGGAGTTACCGACCATTCGAGCACCGTACTCAGTGCGAGGTATAATGGTATTGCCGGAACGTTAACAATTTCTGCTGCAAGTCGGGCGGTTACATTTGACAGGGACTCCAAAGAAGCTGGCAAAGAGCCTCTTGCTATCAAACTTGACGATATGCTGGATGATCCGGCTGTACGGGACGTCCCTGGGGCAGATGGCAAGAGTTTGGTTATTGTGACCAAGGAAAGTAGTGACGGCAATCCTTCCTGGACCTTCGTGTTCGTTTTTGACGACACGGAGGAGAACAATCAAAAGGCCCTGGCAATCCAGAAAGAGATTGCAACACTCAAAACAGATCAAAGCACCAGCCAGTTCGTGGTTGCTGAACCATCAACCCCTCAGAGCATTGCAGATGATCTGGCCCCAACAAGAGGTGGGGCTGTTCGCGGTGGCCGCGGTGGCCGTGGTGGCCGTGGTCGCGGAGGAAGCACCCGGATCCGAGGAGGCCGTAGGGCGCAGATGCTTGCCAACGACCCAAAGCCTTACAAATGTGAAACTTGTGGTGGTGCTTGGAAGAACGACATTGGACTCAAGTATCATCAGACGAAGGCCCAAACGCCCTGCAATCCGAACTTCGACCCTTCTACTGTCGCAGAACGCGGAAGAAAGAGGCGAAAGCTTATGTCACCGGAGCCAGATGCTGCTTCTGTGGCTTCAGGTGCTGGAGATAACCAAAACGCACCAGTTGGTAATCAACCGGAGAAGGACGGGCGCAAAATGCGAAAATCATCAGCTCGCTCACGCGCCACTGTCAGAGCCGGTGTTAGAGCGATCCAAAATGCCGAAATGACTTTCCGTGGGTTGAATGCCAGCAATGTTGTCGAGAGCGTAGAAGATGCTGCTCAGTTATCAATTCATCAGCACCATCAAGCAGCCGGCGGGCCTCTGTCCTCTCATGTCACCCATGTTGCACCTAAGCCCAAATTTGGAGGAATCATCAGTAACTTCTCCAAGGAAGACGATACCCTTCCAACACCTAGCAACCCACACAGCCAACATGATCCGATGAAGATTCAGCATGTTATCGACCCACAACAAACACCCCAGCGTGTACAGCCATATAGTCCTCGAGATGGACACCACCTCAATGCCGGAGTTGATACTGATCTCGGATCTCCAGTTCAGCAAAGAAAACCGGCTCGCTCAGTCCATCCATCGGCTCGCTCAGTCCATCCATCGGCATACACTGAAATCCCGTACCAACAGAGTCGTCAAATTGGTACCGCCGGTTATGCCTCTGATATCGCTTCGCCTTTTCCTGGAATTCCTCAGAGCTCGCTGTATCCCGATCCTAGCAATATCCAACCCTCCTACGCAGCCCCGGGCCTACACTCTAACCGAAGTCATTTTGTGCAAAGCCACCAGGATGCTTATGTTGCTTTATATTCATCACCCCCACAACCCTCACCGTATTCACAAGAATACGGCCATGCACTGGATAGTCACACAGCTAGCGAGACATACCCGGAACCGTACCCCGCCAGCATTCAGCAGCATCAACAGCCTGCCAACCAAGTCCAGGCTCAAGTGGTGCCGTTTATTCCTTCAAAAGACTACAATCGGTTTTCCACCGAGGCCAAGAAAAGGACCGCTCAGGCTCGTGACATCATTCTCTACCTTCTGGACAACAATTTTGGCGTTTTTCCTGGTGGCAAGTCATTATTCTATGCCCTGACCAAGGTGTATCTTCGGGCGTTCAGACACCAATCTCCCCCAACCTGGAAGAATCATCAGGCCGCGATCAAGGCGCTAGAAACTCGTCACCTAGCTGTTCTTCACACCCACATGCTGAGGACAGAGGCTGGCAGGTTCATCGAACTTTCCCTGATTTTGAAGACCGGAGTCAAGACCAACGATCCCATGCCAATGAAGGTGAAGAAAAGGATGAAGGAGAAGTATCCAAGCCTCTATATTCCCACAGCGTTTTCCCCGACACAGGAAGAATTAACCACTTTGGAGGAGTTGTATGAGAAACCTGCTGGTAATGGCAAGGAAGAGCGGAAGGTCAATGCAAATGGCCAAAAGTTTAGGAGCAGGAGAAAGATTGATGAAGTCGAAGTCTTCAACGCACCTTTTTACACCCAGCACAACGAAGAGAAAGTCCGCGACTCTACGGATCCTCTCTGGGTATTGGAATCCGAAAAGGTCAGCTCCTACAACAAGCGCCCAGCGATGGATGAGCTTCCGGATGGCCACCCAGAAAAGAGGGCAAGATTAGATGAGCAAGGTACACCCAGCAAACGTTTCGGCGCGCATCATGACGATTCAGATGGTTCCGTGTGGGAGCCGGATCACCCATCCCCCTACCATACAGGCCCCAGGAGGAGGGGACGCCCCGCGAAGCTTTTCGCACCAACGTACACGAAACATGTCACCGACCAGGACGAGAACATAGAACCACCTTCAGTCGCCGAGGCGATCAAGGCATACGGTCTATTACCGGCTAAGTACGGCAGTAAGAAGAAGGAAGCGGCGCTCAGAAAGTTGCACAAACTGCTTCCGCATGTTGGTAAGATGAGGAATCCAGGCTTAAGCAGCTTGCCGCCTTGGTTCTTTGACAGCCGCCAACGAACTATCGATAAACGCGTTGTTGAGGTCCAATTTTTGGAACCTAATCTCGACATCCACGGGCCCGGTGCTTCCACAGCACAAGAGCAGCCGAAGCAAGCCGAGAAGTCAATCTTATCAAAGGGCGAGGGCTCCACAGCTGGCGATGATACCACATCGAATAACGAAAAGGCCGAGGGAGCCCAGAAACCCGTGGTCTTTCAGTTCGCGCCTTGTACTACGATTCAAGACGAATCACGGGGTTCTTGGGCTTCAAAGGGGTGGCAATTCTTCGAGAACCACAATGGCAGTTTTGCTGTCAAGGGTTGGATGCCAGATCTCGACTCTCTTACTGAGGAGAACCTTCCTCGCAGTGCTGAAGCGATGGCCAAGGGCCCAGGAATCACATTCAACCCCGATAGTTGGAAGGATCCAGAATACGGGAGAGTCACCACCCTTATCGACAAGTGCGCGGCGTGGGAGCGCTCTTCACCCGGTACCGCCTTGCTCACAGCCAACATCGTGTCGTCGAAGCCCATTTTAATCAACGTCTCTTCATCGACGACCAAGGCTAGTATGAAGAACTTGACGCTCAAATGGTCAGAGGATCGACAGTTCGACTTGGATACCTTGCCGTATGATGACGTTGTTCAGGTAGCAGACGATGAGTCGCTACCGTATGACGGTGGTAGCCCCGACAGAGTCTTCATACGGCCTGTTCGGGCCACTCGCACGATCCGCAAAACTGAACCGAACAAACCTGGACGAAAAGGCGCAGGAGGCCGGCCTCCCAAGATCAAGCTTCCTGCCATCAAGACGGAGCGTGAGCACACAGCTTATCCAACCACAGACAATGACTTCTTGCGGGTTTCCGGTGACCGGACGCAGGAGCTGGATTGGAGCAGTGACAACGTCAAGGTTACCGCGTTTGTTGTCGTCACTACATTGCTGGGTGGTGTTGACAGGGTGGTTGATTGGGGTCTGATGATGAGACTCTTTCCCGATATGACGCTTAGCCAGCTCAGGCATACTTGGGGTTCTTTGAAGAAGGACCGTATGTCAAGCATTGTAAACCTGACTGATAAGTTCAGACGTGCTTTCCTCAAAGCCTATGGAGTAGGCGTACCGAAGATCAACTTCGACAATATCCTCGAATACGACTGGAAGTGGCTCATCAAGTGGGCTTCTAACCTTGACGAGTTCCGTCATGCCGACATACCGGGATCCAGGAATGCTCTCAAGAGAGACTACAACGTGACCGGAATAGGAATTGAGGACCGTGAGTGGCGGGAGACATACAATCATCCGCAGCGCTCGGTCTTTAACAAGTTCCAAGACGCAACTTCGGAAGCAATGGCACTGTCAATCGACGAAGACGATATCAAAGAACAAAACAACGTCAGAAGAAGAGAGCTGGCACTTGCCATGGCATTTATGCGCTCACTATGCGTGACGCCAGTCGAGACTTACTCAAAGGAGCACATCAGCAAGCAACGCAACAGCTTATTCCCCACCCTCTCTAGGGCAGAGGTTGAGGGTCTTATGGTGAAGGGCGTTGATCAGCTCCAACGTGAGGGCATCATCTCCAAATCTAACTCCCGGTTCCAGAATGGCTGGCGTTGGCGCATTGCCAACCGCATCACCGACCTGCTTGACAAGGTCTCACACGAGGAAAGACTCGCTCAAGCCCTCGCCTACAAGCGGGAACTCGACAAAGCCTTCCGGGCTGGTGAGAAGAAGCGTGTCACATACGTCACTAACGACGGAATGATTATGGCTCTGCTCAACATGCAAGCCCACCAGCGCGTCCGCATTGAGACCACCGGCCAGCCATATGTGTCTATGGGTTTCGAGCCTGGCAACTACGAGACAAGAAAGTACACCAAGAAATACCTTCACTTCCGCATCGATGTCATCCCTACTGATACCTACCGCTACGACGATGATCAGGAGCTGGAAGATTTCCGCAAGCGAGTCATGTCAGCACCGCCTCCTAATATGGGGCCGGATGGCGCAACGCCTATTTGGTGCGATGTGTTTGGCCGGATTGACGCAACTCGCTGGCTTCGCTATTTGTGTGTCGTACTTGTCACAATCGCTTCCAAGGGCGCCATGGGTCCCGAGGAATTGTGCAAGACGCTCAAGCCCGCGATCATGCCGTTCGAGGCTGAGTTGATCATCAACTGGGCCGAGCAGTTGGGCATCCTCGGACAGCAGTATGAGGGCACAGCGCTAACGGTGATGGAGTGGTGGTGGATGGCCTTGGATGCACAGAAGCAGGGTCTGGAGGCTGGTCTTGCTGGTGCTGATGTAGCAGAGGGAATGAGGACTAGGAGAATGTTCCCCGGTATGAAGACATTCTAGGTTGATCCTCTGGATATCCAGAGACGAAAATTGCGATGAGGATGCAAATCTACAAGGAGCTGAAAGGGATATACAGCATGTGGAGAAATATTATGGCTTCTAGTTATTATTCAGAAAACATGTGCCTTAGATTTTGTAGCCGAAGGAACAACTGTTGGAGTAGAGATGAACATTGAGAGAAAGGGAAAAGGGAGAATACAGATCATGAGCGCATTTCAGGTCTATCAGTACCATTGAATGATACCCAGCATACTTCAGTATAGCAGTCCCATCACAAATTGTTTGACAAAGACCATTACGCACATAATGTCGTCAGTGTGGTTTAGGTTTTTTTGTTTTTTTTGTGCTTCACAGTTCTTTGTACTTGTAATTCAGTCTGCAATGACCGGCAAATCCCAAGTGTTGTATGCCACTTTCCCCCATTATATCAAAGCGTCTGCTTTTGCCATGAAACCTGAGTCCGTTCAAACCTTGTTGTTGATGAATATGTATAGCAAGCATCACGTTGAGTGGAACATCACTGGCGTTCGACGCAATGATATATGCCCGATGTCTGTATCACCACTTTACAATAACGGAGCTGACCACTATCATCAGATGTTTTACGGTTTAAACTGCAATGCCAATGCCGAATCGGCTCCGAGCGTCTTACAAAGTATGTCGTGCTTCGACAAGTACAATTGGCAGATGTGACCGCTTTGCCATCCATCTGTTCACCCCATTCTTCAGTCGATTGAGAGCTACTGTAACTCATGACGCACTTCAACTTTGTCACTAGGACACTGACTGTTCTCATACCTACTTTTGGTTCACTGATCTATCTCCCTCTTTACAGATATATAGGAGCACGGAGATGAAAATATCGGACAAATTGAAGGGTTGGTTGCTCGGCCCCGATGATCGCGGGCCAGGAGGGTCATCGGAGTAGGGAGAAGTGCCACATGGCAACCCCCAAAGATGAGGAGGGGCACACAGGTCCTTCCCAGACAGACAACCCGCTCCTTGTAATTTTGACCCAAGCAGGTGGTGGAAAACAGAGAAACGAAGCAAAGAAGGAACGAAACGATGAAGGGAGAGGATCGAGGTTCCACTCGGTTGCCTGACCCGGATAGAAGAAAAGGGGAAACCACCCGAGCAGATGCACGACTGGAAGTTGCAGCAGAGCGTGGCCCGAGCCAATGGTAACTTCCCATCACTTCGGATACACTCCTTGACAATTGGCCGTTTGCTTGAACTGTTGTCGTAGCACAGTTTGAGAAGAAGTGGTGGAAAGGGAAGAACGAACACGGGAACTGAAGAGACCATCTGCCTGCATCTCTCCGATACCGCTCTGCAATAAACTGAACCTTCCATCAAAAGAGGCCTTCCGAAACTATTTATCCAGTTGATAGAGGCTTCCAGAGTTCAGGCAAGAGTCACGATAACTTCATTACCGTGACTGCCTGCTGCCTGTTTCATAGGTAATCATCTCTCATGCAGTACCGACGCGAGGAAGGAAGGCCCAAGACGGTATACCAAGCATATAAGATGACTGATATCAAATACGTGCCTGTCTCGCAGGGTAGAGGTACATGAAGGCTCAGAGAGACTTGATCCTGCCGAAGACTTGCTTGTTCCTGCCAGCTAGTGGACAACGCCTTCCTCATTAGCTCTTCTGGGGCAACACCGCATAAGGTACGCAAGTGCTGGCAGAGCAGACTGGAGGGGGGCGACGACGGGAGGTGGTGATTGAGGACTCCGGCTGGCCAGCTGAAGGGCTCCTTGTTGGACGACCTTCTCACAGTGTCCAATCCGAACCTGGTAACAAGATTACTAGAAAGATGCATTACAATCGGCGTGTCCGGACCAGCACTGTCTGGTCTGCCTGTCCCGCCGTCATGCGTTTACGGACCGCGTCGAGTTCTGACACCGATATAGGTACTCGGACCTGTACTCGTCGACGGAGACGGAGACACCAAGATGATGTACTCAACCGTGTTGTGTACACGGTATTCAGGTACGTAATAGCGTGTCAGAAGTATGCCTGACACTTATCTGCAAAGTTATCTAGGATGCCCCTTGTTGGGACATTGATTGATCTTGAAGGAAGGATCATGATGATTGCTGTCGTGGTCAGAAAAAGGGGCGTCTGTCATGTAGATGAAAAGGAGTCAAAGAGGCGTCAAGTCGCGCAAAGGCGACCAGTCCCCAAGCGCTATCAACGCTGTCAAAGCTATCGATAGGCTTTTTGTGCGACATGAACTGGCCAACCCCGGGGCAAACGCCGTGCACATCAAATGCCAAACCGCTGCATGTCGCAATTTCTTTCCCAACCTCCAACCAGTCAACAACCACTGGGGGAACAACCACCAAGCACGTCCAACGAGAAGTCCACGATACACCCGACGCACCTCGCTCAGACCTTGCCCAGGCCATGTCCGCGGAGACCTTCTTATCTTGCTCTCACCGAGATGGCCCAGCGCGTTGCGGCCGTGAATGAGCTGCATCATGTCAGCTACCTCTCAATGCAGCCAAAGGAGGACAGGCCAAGTTGACCCGACTTCAAGCATGCCCACCCCGTCAGGCTCTCAAGGGGTAAGTCTTCTCCCAACCACACATATTCTACCATGATTGCCTTGCCCATATCTCCTGCATGTTTGCGCTGCCTGTCTCTTTTGTTCCTCTGTCGCTTTCAACATGACAGCCTCAATCCTAGGCGAAACGCTTCGGCATTGTCTATTTCCGGTCCTCTATCAGCCACCCTCTTCTGAGATCTTGCAGGCCATCCAGCTTCTCCGCGGTTCTTCTCACCCCAGACTATCTCGCGCTACACGAACCCTCAAGCCACAGGGGAAAGGGAAAGGGGGGAAGAGGAGCAGAGAACTGCCACAGTGGTTTAGATGGAAGGTGGCTGAGTCAGAGCCCCAACTCATCCAAGGCCAAGACTCCTCCAGGAGGGCAAACAAAATCAACATGAGACAGCGACCCCTTCGCGAACGAATACGCATCACCGGCGTGCAATAGTTGCGTGGGTCTTGGCAGAAGTCATTGTCATCAAAGGTTGACAGATGGATCACCGCGTACTTCCATCCTCGCTTTCCAGCATGGGAACTGTCTCGTTCAGTTCGTCCCATGGAAACTTCAGAGATTCCAACACTCACACACATGGTATGCACCTTGTCGGCATGAGAGAAGGCTGCTTATTCCATGTCTCTCCTTATCCCTAGTCCAGCTGAAGAGGCCGGAGGCGAAGCGGCCTGACGATGCGAGAGCCATGCAGACATCCGAATATCTACCCAGCCAGTACGTTGGCATACTGAGCCTCACAAGACAAGGCAACCTCTATAACACAGCTATTTGCACCTGCATCTCCTTTAACACTTGTTTTGGCCAAGGCTGGCTTCATTTTGCCTTGCATTATCACTCCCGCCGACTTTACCTGTCTCACCTCCCACTCGGTCAGCCAGTGTTCAGGGGGCAGAGACGTGAGGACACCAAGGAGCGTTGGGGACAAGGAGATGCGTCGGAGAGTAAGACTTTCTATCAAGGTATGGATGAAGACATGAAAGCCCCAGAGTGTGAGGAGACATCACGCGGCCTCTGGACCCTGTTGACGGTCGCCGCCTGTGCTACGCCCAGTGCACTCCCCATACGGACAATGACAGGAGGGACTGTTTTTGGACAATAAATCTGTGAATGCATGGTGCTGACTTTAAAAATACAGTATCATACAGAGCTAGACACTCTGTCACCTACGGGAATTTCTGTACTGTCGCTGTTACTCGTCACCCAGTGCACAAGATTCAAATTGCGGGGCCTTCGTCTTACCGTCACTCGGTTCATAACTCTCTATGCCGGAGGCTTCCCAATCCTGAGCCACTGAGGTTCGTTCATGGCATGAATACTCTGTTTTCTATACAGAAATAACGTCGAGAATCACAGACTACCCTATTCTATGTTTGCGGCAGACATGTGAGCGACCTGCAACCCATCACAGAGAGCCATATCATCCAAATGATGGAGTTGGGCATGAGGGATCCTCTGGGCGGTATATCGGTCTGAAAACAAACGCGAGAAGACAAGAACGCATGACCGGCTTCAATCAAGCCGGTGAGAAGCACAACTGCATTCTCACGATGTTACGATATTCTCGATGATGTACATCGAAGAGGGTGACTCGAGTATGGGGAAGTACCTTTTACGAGACGGTACTCAGGCTCTTGCTCCCTGGCAAGATCAAACGGTCGTCCATGGACAGCTCACCGTTTTTGCTCCTCGGCAGGGTTAGTCCCGTCCTGGGTCTTACTTAATTATCCCCGCCTGAAAATGGATCGAGAGCACGCCATTTCTCTGTTAACCACCATGAACAAGGCCACGCATGTCTGCCTACGCATGCGAGTGTTTGTGCTAGTATTGATGCCGGTGACTTTATGTCAGACAGTCAGGTGTGTATGGCTCTATGTAGGTATCCGAGTACACTGACCAGTCTGTTATGCCCGGTTTCAATTTTCCCCAGACTGTAGCCGGAGCATCCTTCTCGCTGCCTCATTTACCATTATACTTAACCCTTGTGTGCCATCTATCTCTCAACCTGGCAGCGGCTAAGATTAGAAGACGATGTTAGGATGGTGTGCCGACCATATATGAAGCAAACGAGATCATGGTTGGTGTCACGAGCCTCATCATGCTCCATGCAACCCTTCCTTCACTACAACCTATCTGACGGGTCCTCACACAACCCGATTGATGGAGATTGGCGATTGCCCCAACAGTCTACAATGGGAAAGCAAGCATGGATATTATGACAGCGACTCATTACTGACAGGCTCGGCTTTTGGAAGAGGGCGCCTTCAGCAATAACCGAGCCTGTCATGTTCTTTTCGCAGGGCACGTATGCACCCATCCTTCCACCCAGACTGGCACTATTGATCCATGTCTCTCGCGGATAATGGCATCTAGGTCTTAAGGCAACCTGACACCCACAGAGCGGTCAGTCGTCAGGCACACACACAACGGATAGCTGCTGAATATTCCCCATTGTCTAGGTTTTGACACAACGACGAAGGAACCCTCATTATGGAATATTTACTGTCTTTGTTCTCTTACTGACCTTTTCTTCATGCATGCATCTGGCGCTTCTGTCAACTCTTCTCTGCAGAGAATCGCCAGACACATGGCAACATCTTACCCACATGCCAATATCTGGACTTCAAGCTTTGGTGAAGAGCAGAAAGTACCGTGCGAAGAATGTTTGAAGACCATGAAAAGCCCACATTTATTATTATGTGATTCGTCACGATCGGGCACCGATGCTTTGGAACCTCGGAGCTTGTTTTTTGGAGGACAAACAAAAAGCAACGAACAACAAGAACAGATTCAACCGCAACACTACGATATTGCAGACCGCCCTCTCTCATCACGTAGCCCTATCCCATCTCTCTGTCATATTGTCTCCTTTTTCTGAGCGAGTGTCTTAATGCAGAGGTTAGCTGCCGAGCATTTGATGCCAAAGCAGGAAGAACTCGAACGGAGGAAGGACCACGCAGGGTTTGGCAACAAGCATCGGGAAATCATTGCGCTCATGTCTTCGCACTGTAGTTTCCGTCCCAGTACGAATTGAGCGAACGATTGAAGGAGAATCAACGACCGAAAGAACAGAGCCAGTAACAGAGTGGGCCATGTATGTGATCCCGGAGGGTGACCAGTTAAAGAGAGACCAGCTAAGCCTATCTTAAGACAGGACCTGACTATTGAATATGTAGCTAACAACGTTAAATGTCGATGAATTATGCAGGCTTTGACCGTTCAGTACATGATGCCGGTCATACAGCACTAGTCGTACCATATGGGCTCGGCAAATGCTGTGAGACCAACCGGCGGGGATCTTCTCTCTTGAGCAACGACGATGAAGACAACGATACAGAAAATTGACTGATACGTTTACCGATCCCAGCTGGCTACAGAGGAGATATTGACAAGACAGCGATGTCATCTCCAAGCGGCTACTACGGTACGACATGGGCAGTCATGATCCGTGAATGTTGAAAACGCTATTGAAAAGGTTAGCTTTCCATGACATAGGGCTCACTTCCAGCTATGTTCCTGGCAACACTTGCGGACGAATATTCGGTTCCATTGCATTAACGGACAGTAGCAAACAATGGTAACTTGGCCCCTGTTTCTCCTTCATTCTCTCTCAACCCAGCTCACTGTCCAGTGAGGAACTATATGGGCCTTCCCAATTAGGTCGCTCTGAAAAGCATCCTTATCCTAGCTCCCACATATACTAGTGTCCATTGCGTCTAGGCCATGGGTTTTACTTTGCTGTTTCCCTTTCCCATGTATCTGACCGCGGTATTTGAGTTTCCGTCCTCGAAGGTCCCAGGCAGGCAGGGCAAACGGACCTGCGCTACCTTCTTTTCCAACAGGCTCTGGGAGTAGGCTTTAGGGTAAGCTAGACGTAAGTAACCGCTTATTCACAAATCCAGCCTATCTAACTACCGGAACTTCCAACCTACAGGACCATGTTTACTTATCGAAAGGCCTGGAGAAGACCGGCGAGAAAGAGAAAACCCATGCAGTCCCAAGACGTGACAGGTCGTATTTCTCATCCTTTAACCCAAAATAAAGAGCATGGCATTGGTCGGTTGGAAGTTTCTTCTTTACAAACCCCAGGCAGCCTCTTCCCTTCCGGGATGGAATTATGGACAATTTTCCCCCGTCCGGTTTCAAAGAAATTTCATATTGGGAAAGAGCCCCCCCTGATCTCAGCATAGAGGCGAGTGTGCATTCCATATGTGAGCAATTAGTTCATGATATCTTCTTTCCCTAAACTGTACGCTAGGTCCTCCCATCACTGCCCAGCCAGATCAAGCTACGGCTGACATTCTCTCATTTCCCTTACCAAGTTCCGTCTTCCATCTTCCGCCATTCAGGCCCTGTAGCTCGAGTCTTCCATAATCGCAATCTCCCCATGTCAGAAAGAAATTACAGTGGTATGTAATGAAGCTGGTGGCCGTAATCATAAGCTGAGTTGTAGACTCCTCAAAACCCATACGTACAAGTATGACGCTTACATCCCGCGACGGGAGGATTACCCCATATGGTAGACTTCGAAAACAGATATCTCGGTAAGCCCAAAGCAAACCCCCAACGGTCGCTTACACTTGCCCATTCTATCCTGCCGACATCACAATCTCAAAGCTGAAGCAACTACTACGGCGTAAATATCACGGGAGGTATCACGGGGCGCATCAAGAAGATGATTAATCAACTATTCCAACATCACCAAGTTTGCCTACCTTACCCAGCACAGCCCACGCAATGAAGAGGATGTTATCATCTCCGTCTATCTTTGAGTAACTCGCCACGACACGGGATGATTGAAGTAGGATCCCATCCCGAAGGGCCGAAGACCGGCTAGGACGAACGAACAGCAACTAAAAAATATGATGAATCAGTTGTCATCAGTGTCATCAAGAAGCTGGGCACAGGTCTTGGGTTGTCTACAGGACCTCTAGAACGAAGCTGATGTGGGGGGAGAGCAGCGACGAGGGCATTGTGGGCTATGGCGGCATGACTTCTGCTGAGACAATGGTGGGTGATAACTCATTTTCTTTGTTCGGCAGATGTTTGTTGCGTTGGTGAGGCAGTAAGGTAGGCAGAAGAAGCCTGGACTGTAGTTATCGTGACTTCCGTTTCCTAACCCACAGCTGCTGCTGCTGCTGCTGCTGCTGTTGCTGCTGTGATCACCCGGAAGGCACGAGAAGGCAACAGCTACTCACCAGTCGAGATTGCTTGCTTGGTATCATCAACCTGAAGAAGATCCGCTTAGTTGCATACAGACCTCAAGAGGTAGATAAACCCTAAATATGACCATAACACGTCGTCCAAGAAGGTAAGCCAAAAAAAGGGAGAAATGAAACTCCATCCCACACTATCCTTCCTCAGAATATCACCCGTACCGTCCCACCTGAATATCCGCGTAGGACAAGCACAAACGTCAGGTAACATACACAACTCTCGCACAGAGATGCCTGAGATCCGTGAACGACATAACATGAACCTGTTTGAGAGAGTATCACTTTGACTTACTAACATCGTACCTAACAGCAAATATCGTGGTAGATAGCATACCACCTTATTACGTTAGATCAGGATGTCGTGTAGGAGTGGAACAATCTCCGGCACCTACCCAGCAATAGGGCATGAACCAGTCGATTCGTCAAAACAGAAGACAGGTACAACAAGGGACCAATGAAATGCATGCTAGATCGCGATCGTACCCTGTCTGCGTGTCACTAACCCAAGTAAGGTATCTATCTATTTACCTTACTGGGCCAATTTGTGGGTGATGGGGTCAACCTTTTGCCAAAGATGTCCTCCGCCTGGAAGGCTCTCAACGCCGAATGTAGGTAGTTCGTCTAAATCCTGGGGTATCTCCAAGCGACCTGAGACTATTGCTGCTTGTCAGACTTTGACTCTTCTCATAGTTAGTTCGAGGGCTATGCGATCGCCCTAGCTTGAAGCAGAGCTTAGCTTTGGACGGGGGGACAGGGGCATTGTCGACTCGTACCTTGTACATACTCCTGCAGGAGAAAACGCTCTACACTCTACGCCATACGACAGAGACAGGGCCTCTTTTTTTTCCTTCGTTCTGACACGTGGAAGCCATGGCCCCATGTCGCCTTACCTTACCTATTTACCTGGCCTGGCTAGCATGGTTCCAAGCCTACCTACCTAACCCCCGTTCGATAAGACCTATCAAGGCATCTCCCTTGCTCCTTCGTCAATTTTCATGATCACTTACATATGACATACTATCAAGGACCAGGTATTGAATACCACCCGCCCTAGGTAGGCCCGGTAGGTAACAACGAACCATACTTTGGGGGAAGAAAGGAAAGAAAGGAAATAGCACGGGTACTAAGATCGTGCGATTGATCGATGAGATGCATGTCAGGTTGTTTGGTGCCGAACGACGGCCAACTACCGGTTGAGGGGTCCTTGCCAGGTAAGATACTGGAGAAAAGCGGTTAGAGAAGGGACAGAGAATGGACAGGGGATAAGGGATACTGGATTGGATCAATGGACAGTGACGCCTACCTACCTATGTCGTGATTCAACGTAATGTGATAACTGATGAACTGAATGTTTCCGAGTGCCTGTCTGTCAGCGCAAGCATTACAAGCGTTATTACCATACATGATGGACATAGGTCACGATGAAGGGTTGACGACTGTAACTAGGGTAATGATAGCTGTAGAGTATAGGGAACTCACATACATGTCAACAGGATTCATCTCCCGCTTGGTCGCTCTGTGTTTCTTCACATGTTGATCGATCTCCCCATCTTACGCTTGAAAAAATAAAATAAAAACGGAAGAAAAGATCTACAGCAAAACATTAAAAAGGAACAGAGTACTGCAGAGATCTCCTCATACTAGGAATATAGGCTTTGATCCCGATCCCGCGAGCGAGCGAGCCAATTCAATTTCATCTTTGACCTTCTCTTTTCTGACTTTCCTCCTCTTCTAACCCCCAGAAGCTGACTGAGACACCCCATAATAACCCCAAGGATACCAATCTACATACATACTCACTATTCATCCTTGGCAAAACACATCAGCCCCCGAGAAAACCGACAGTATCTCACCACCAACGAACGCATTTCGTGATCACGCAAAGTCAAAGTCAATCTGAAATAAAAACCCTACCAGTCTACCCTGGTGCTGGTGCTGGTGCTGTGCTCAGCTTGCTTGCTCAGGTTACTTACGTACGCGTCATTAGCAGCATGAAGCATGAAGCATGAAGCATCAGCGTCAGTCAGCAACGTTGTTTCTCCCTGCCCAACCGTTCATCCACTCAGGCCCTCAGGGCAACGTAACGCAACCAACCGTCCGTCATGACAACCACCAGCCAACCAACAACAATTATAATCACCTTCCCCGTTCGTAGCCAACCGTTTCTCGGTATGCCAGTAAGTAACCAGTCAGCAAAGGTAACCTCTTGTTTCGTCGTTTCGGCAGACTGTAGCCGAGCAAACGGACGATTATGATGATGCTGCTGCTGATGAGGATGAGGATGAGGATTTTCGTTATGGCGATGCCTTGCTGAGCTGAGCCCCTTTCAAACCCTTCGATGTACACCCACTGTATATACTCGGTAGGTAGCGTTATAGTGATTGGAGTTTGTCTCCCTTCAGTAGTACACTCAAATGGGTTAGCAGATAGGTGGGATCAATGGCCACGAGGATACGGTATTAGTCGTCGCTTCGATTCGTTCTCAGCATAACCGATCGGTCGTTGATAGTCATGAAGTGTGACTGAGTGTTCCCGATCATATGGAATTATCGTTTTCCACAGTACACAAAGTCCGGTTCATTACGGCGTTACGCAAAGTGCAAGTGCGGACATGGGCGGGACTGGCCGCAACACTAGCCAACCGGCCGGCCGGCAGGTACTGTAGGCACTGGTATGTAGGAGATGTATGTATTATGTATGGCGCAAGGGTCCGGTGGGGAAGGGGCTTTTGTTAGCAAGCAAATCGGCAGACGGAAGAGGTAGACGGGCCGGTTAGGAAATGAAAAACATTTGCCTGCCCGGACGAAGGGTGCAAACAGAAGCAAAGGTGGGCGGAGTCTTCCGACTTTCTGCAACACAACTTGGAGGTTCCGGAGTCCGGAGTCGGATCCGGTACGTCCGTCTGGCTTCGGGTCCCCGCCTTGGACGGAGTTTCGGGGAGTTTATATGGGGTGTGGATGACCGCCAGCAAGCCCGGAGTGAGTGAGTTAGAAGTGGGGTTCGCTCGCTCACTACACTAAGGAGGCTCGAGGGGAGCTCAGGTACCACTTGGCTGCTCGTGGCTGGGTAAGGTACACAGGTTGCCTAAGCCCAAAGCGGCATCTGTATTGTCCATCCGTAGCGCCTACCTCTCTCTGCCGGCCGGCAACTTCCAATTCCGTGATATGTTTCTGTGCCTTCTTCCGAGCGAATCGTTCTGACAAGCAATTGCCTGATATATGGTCGCTTTTCGATACTTTATGCTGATCATCCAGAAATCATGCCACTCGTCTCTTCGACCAGCACCATGTGGCACCGTACACACGTTTGTATGCCAATTGGTCTAACGCGTATGAGTGGGGAGACGTGAGCCGTCCAAGAAGTTCCAAGATCATGAGATGGAACCGGACCGATCATCGGGATATCTGGAATAAGAAGGTGCAACGCAGTGGTGAGAAAGTGCTGTTGCTCTCACGCAAGCAAGCAATTGCAGTGGAAGCAAGACCAAAACGTTACGGGGCAGTGACGGCCCAGAGAGCAAGTGGGAAGGAACGGATAACCACAGCGCTGGGTAGTATTCATAACGTGGAGGCAGGAGCAACCAGAGAGATAGATGATTTCAAGTGACGAACAAGAACGCAAACCCGCAAAGACAGGAATGAGAGCATTTTTGAGCGGGTGGTGAGTGAGGGAAAAGGCGTGTTTTCATGTCTGTCTGACGTGGCTAGACTGGAGGATGGAGACTGGAGACTGGATGGAGCAATATCAAGATCTAATCGAGCAAAAGAGTGCGGTTCGATTGATAGGGCAGATTTAAGGGCCGAGAAATGGGGCAAATGCTACCCTAGGTGAGCTTGACTTGGCCGTTGAATGGATATTGTTGTTTAGTTAACATGCGTAGTCCTAGACTAATCACTGTAGCCTCAAGTCCTACGGGTAGACCGATAACGGGTGCCCGATCCGTTTTTGCTTCTCGTGAGTGTACAATAATGCGAAGTGAAAACGAGAGAAGCTTGGGGGCGGGTAACAAGGCGCAATGTGCTGGCACGTTGCATTTTCCTAGGATATGCTTGGATCTGAGAAAATGAAGAACGCAGCTAATGTGCAGTTTTGCTGTGCCGAGACGGAACATGGACGGAAAGTAGAACGAACTCCCCTCCTATGGATTCCTATGGAGTCTTCAAGATGAAGTATGATAGGACGGTTGAAAATTAACCGCTGTAGTTCGTCGTTGGACTTGGAAGATCATGATACTTACATGGAGTAAACGCCAGCCTTAGTTCAGTACCGAGCTCATGCTTGTAAGCGGCGCAGAAGATGGCGCGAGGCAGCTGATCGTTGTAGGAACGGGTACGGTAAGGTAAGATAATATGATAGAATAAACAGACAGAACTGAAAAGGTATGGATGGAACCAAGACCGTATCGAAAACGGGAACATCGCGGTGGGGGCCGATGTCAATAAAGAATTGAGTGACTCCCATGCAAATAAGATGGAACAGCGAGGATTGATTAGCATCCAGTACAGTGACTGAAACTTTGAGACCCTTAGGAAGGGAATGTCAGAAAGTTGCATATTTTCCCTACTTTCCCCCATTAGAACCATGCCTCTGCATGCAATAAGACGGCGTGCCCTACGCGTGGAGGTTTTCGTGGGTGATTGCTGTTTCCGGATTTCTGGGGGTGAGGTACCCGTTACAATCGCCGATGTGCGATAACCCGCAAACGCCTTCTTTTCCCTTTGGCTGTTTGACTTTATAGTATGGTCGCACAGGATTAAGGGGTAACATCAATCCCACTTCGCCCACGCAGAAATATTTTTCTGTGTCTTCAGAATGCAATTGACAATTTGTAGTATTGGTGGCGTACGCGGGAAGTGTCGAGAGCAGTGAGACCAGGAAACAAAATCTCATGACGGAGAGGAGATTGAGGTGATGCCAGTTTCATTGCCGTCCATTCTGTAAGATAACCATGACAGGTCACATTGCGAACCTCGACGTCCACGAACTTCTACTTTACGTCTCCCAGCAGGGCTGACGACGTGCAGGAATAGTCCGAACCAAGTGGAGGTCAATGTCAGTCTAGAGAGAAAATAGCGACAGAACGTATTGAAGAAGGAAAGAGGCAGTGTCTGGACCGTTGTACTTCGCCATGTTTGACGGCTCGTGGTGGGTGCGGTTGGCTCAAATGGCCAGCGGCGAGTCAAGCTGCTTAGACAAATGACCCTTGAGGAATATAGGCAGCCATATGGCAGGCCATGAAATATCCCATGTAGGGTAAGATGGACTTGCCCAAAAGTGCATGAGAGTCCGAAACGGTCTCAGGTTGAAAGGCATTGATGTGGCTTTTCATTTAGAAAACGGATTTGTCAGGTTACACAAACCGAGGTCTGGCCTGCGCTACACCGCAAATTGAAGCCGGTGAAGATGGGGTTTGAAACAGCTTGACGGCCCCTCACCGAACAGGCTCAAACATGAAAGGTCATGGTCCTGTCGGGTTCGCGATCTCTCTTCTTGTAACCAAGCTCATTGCTTCTTGTCGCAAAATTTCATGGATTCGAAAAAAGGCGGAGAAAAAAAGCATTGCCTTGGTGTTTCCTGCTGACGTTAGGGGATATCGTAGAGACATGACGGTGGTTCGTGATAGCCTGGTTGTGTCGAGAGAAATGACTGTGCTGAACTTGTCCAACGGAGGCTCAATGTTGGTAAGATCTCTGGATTGCGTGGAACAATGCTACCCACCACTCCCGTTTGTACTGTACCCCAGATTAGAGCTCCCGCAATCGTCAATCGTCGTCCGGCGTTGGAATTGAGCGCATGTCCGTGCATATACGGACCGCATGTCGCCCAGCGACGGAGTGGTGTGCTTCTGGGTTAAGGGAAGGACCGTAATCAAACATATCTGACTATTTCCATCAGGTCCAAGCCTATAAGCCTCAGAATCCAATGTCGTTGTTGCGGGCCGACTTGAGGCCTTGAGGTCTCCCAGCTTTGGCAGAATGACAGGTGGTATTCGGATGAAACGCGATAGTTAGTAAGGTTAGGCTGATGGTAAGCTGGTAGCCGAGATCAGCTGTCTCTGCGCGTGAGATGCGCGATGCCGAAAGGGGCAGCCACGACTAGTAAGGAGTGGCAGTCTGGCTGTTGATGGCGAGCGGGTGAGGGGGGCCGGGGACCCGGAGAGGGAAGGACCGAAATGCTCACCACCTAATTCGTCTCGGGAAAAGCTGGGGAGCGGAGCTCGAGGCGCCACTTGAGTTTCCTATAGTGAAGAATTTCATGATGAGCGAGACGCACATAGGGAAGGATGGGGTCTCAAGGGTCCAGAGTGTCCTGCCAAGGCTCGCAAAACTCGACTAGATCAGCCACGGGCATCCGAGAAAAGAGCACTGAGACCGAAAGAGGGTATTCCCATGATGGTCAGTGGCGGGTCCAGACCTGAGAAGAACTGCATTGTCTTCCCCCTGGTGTGGTGTAATTTGGGGCCATCCACCGCTAAGCATCTGTGGACAATAATCATAGGCAGCATGTGGCAACCGGCATCGTCAGCCTCGCTGGCGGGCGAGTTGAGAAGGATGGATGCCTTTGGGGGGAGGCCATGGGGTGGTGGTTATTGGCGGAGGGGTGCAATGATTGCATCCATACGGTACACGTCGACCAGACGTTATCGATAATTTCCAAGCGCCACTGTATTTCCCGAACGTATGAGCATACGAGCAGAAGACCGGGGAGAGAGGGGACTGAGGGGGGCATCTGGTCAAGACGGTACCGGTTTTGGTGATCCTCGCATGGATGACTTTGTGAATATCGAAACCTACCTGTGCTCATCACGTCGATTCTCGCCTCGCACCAACGAAGCTTATCGTGGGGATGAGCATGGGGAGGTAGAGCCGTAAGGAGGCAGGTCAGAAATCCCAAGATAATGTCAGGCGAGATCTGCTGGGGTTGCGCGCATGACCGCCCCCCGCTGTAAGCTTGACGAAGGGGAAAGTCAATCGCAATAACGAGATGCAATCGTGTTATTTTTATCGTCGGAGTTCAAGTCGAAGCAAGCGAACGATCTTGCGATATTGGCATCAGCGGCAGATGGAGCACCGCACCTGCCTAATTTCGCCTGTCAGCATGTAAGGTCGTCGAGTTGGTACATGCCTCTCTACGTTGTAAGAAGGAGCGATTCAGTGAGCTCGGGCATCAGGGCAAGACCTGGTCTATAATTCTAAGAAAAGAAGCCTAAGATAGCAGTATGTAACGGCCCATTTCTTTCCACTACGTCATGAATGCACCCTTTTGCCAGCTGATGCTGGGTTAGCACAAGCATGAAGAACATCTTGGCGGGCGGAACATTGGGTGAAACAGTGAGACATCTTTCAACTTGGAGAACTAGCCAATCACCTGGCAGTCGCTCCTTTTGATTTTTTTTTCTGCTCTTGCCGAGCTGGGATCTTCACACTGGGCAAGAGCTTATGAGTTTGGTGGAAAGAGAACGAGAACTGAAGGCTTGGTTGTGTTCTTGGCTTCCGCGCTTGTTTGATACAGATTGTTGATGTATGTAACGAGGGACGTAACGTGCAACCGTAATCCATGTGGATTTGTAAGTTACGCTTCCGCTGTTTCAAGATTTCCATACAGTGTGAAATTTACTCCAACTTCACCCTTCCTCTCTCCAACTGCAATTCTTAACGGAGAACGAAATTTTCCCAGGCCGCGAAAGATATCCCCCATTGATTCCGACCTCCGTTCTCTTTGTTACCGTCCACCACTCGCACTGCAGCCGCACTCCAGGGCAACACTGGCAGTTCCCGACGGAGCCGAACTGGGTTGGTCGCACAGCGTTGCTTTTTGCAAGGGAAATGCTTGCCGGCTTTGCTGCAAAAAGGACGAAGCGAACGTTTTCGAACCATTCTAGAAGAAAAGAAAAGGCACTTATCACAACTTGAACACCGAGCAATTGTCCGACATTGGACGTCCAAAAAGCTTTGCCACGGACATGCAGAACGGTACCAGGGACAACAGAAACGGCGGGGGAGCCCGACTCAACTGAACTCTATCGGGACGTACAAGTAAACGCTGAGATGGATGGATGGATGGATGGACGGGATGAGATGATTTTGTGGTGGCACCGATCAGAGACAAGCGGGTGGTTCCTGAAATCCCCTATTCTACATCCCTTTCTCAGGGGCAGTACATCTCAATGCCCTTTTTGGGCGTGGGCCGCTTTCCGTCCCATATGGTGTAGCATAGTGGCATGATGGGACGGTGCCCATTGTTTTGGCTACATAGCAAAAGTAGCTGGAGAGCTCTTGCTATTCTTTTTCTTCTAGCAGGTATGTAAGGCATCCGAGAAGTGATCGTATTCATCATAGCTGGTACTTGTTTGTAGCCAGTAAACAAAACAAGGAGATAGATACCCCGCTTCTAAGAGGTGACTCCTACTTCTCATAATTGTTTATCAAACAAGATCTTCGTCTTCACATGCATACCTTTGTTGTACGTGTACACTATGCACGTGTAGACGATCTTACGATTAAACCAGCAATTCGTCGGTTGGAAAAACGTGCTTGTAATCGACATCCAGATGATGTCTGATTCGTCCTTAGTGTTAACCGTTGAATGATCGCCCGGCCGGCGCCGGGCTCGTGCCCGGGGCCCCGAGCGCTCCCGCTCCAGTCGTGCCCGCCTGCCTGCCGTCTCCCGATGAGCACAACACTGGTGACAATTGGTATGGCAGGAACAAGAAACAAGTGGACCAAAGAAGTTTGCGGAACGTGTCAATATGCTGCAGTGCTTTCTAAATCGGTCTCGGTAAGGCAATTTGCTTTCGTGTCGGTGATACACTCGTAGGAATTCGCATGATCCATCACACCAATGGTGTCAGGTAGGTACCCGTGGGTTATACGGAGGAAAAAGTAAGGAGATGAGACAGGGGAGTTCGACCAAAAGGGGGCTGAAAAGGATGTTTTTTTTTTTTTTTTTGGTTTGGGTTCAAGGGATGGATCGTGAGTTGCCCTCGAGTGCAAAACGCTGACATCCATTGTGATAAAACAGATTCCACTTTGCAGTATTATCGATGCTCTCAAGAAGTGGTCTTCTTTGAGCGGAAAAAAATAAGAGATAAAATTTAAGAATCCGTCTCGAGGGCGCTCAGCGATAAAGAGAAGCTACCGCGGTGCTGATTTGCATCCGGATCCCGCACATCAGGCCATGTACTACGGGCGTGGGATACTGAGACGGGATCTTGGTTGTGACTCGGTTGAAATGCTCAGCAGCTCTCGCGGGGGTGACGGACTTGGACGGGAGGTTATTGCTATCTTGATCGCCGGAATGGTGCTCGCTCGATCCATACCACCTCCGGAAATGATGCCCGCCTGGCTAGCTTTTCGATTGAAGTGTGTATCGCCTTGCAGAGTCACAGTCCCTTTTAAACCTCCTCATTCGACAAAATCTAACAAACTCCATATCCTGAAGCCCAAGGGTCGAGTTGTAGTGAGCGTACTGAAGCTCTTGCTCATAATTTTTCGGACAGCGTATCCTTTCTGAGAGGCTGAGCCACTAACAAAAGCATCACTGTCAGCAGCTCCGATGAAAACTGAAAAATCTCGCGACGTACGGTAGGGGACCATGTGCTGATACGGAATACTTCACTGCGTACCAGCCGGAGCGAGTCCAAAGGGGAAAAAAACGCCATCAAATCAATGGCATCGGAGCCATCATATGCAGCTGCAAGCTGCATATCATTTTCGAGATGCTGCACGTACCTCAGCGGGCCCTCCCGCCCCCCTCACGGGCATCCATTCTGTCACCATTCGGAGGAGCGAGCGCTGTGCCTGCTAGTCTAGTGTGCCCCCATCCCAGTTTCCGAAATTGTAGG
The DNA here is from genome assembly GCF_033870435.1 of Sordaria macrospora. Taxonomy (NCBI): domain Eukaryota; kingdom Fungi; phylum Ascomycota; class Sordariomycetes; order Sordariales; family Sordariaceae; genus Sordaria; species Sordaria macrospora. The sequence continues at coordinate 2,969,420 of NC_089372.1, read as the reverse complement.
GAAGGCCATTGTAGCTAAAACAGCATTGAACCCTGTTACACGCCGACGCCGTCACGATGGTTGCATACCATCACCCGTAGTTCTGTGCTCAACCGTTCCCCTCGCTTAGCTTTTTCAGGCACCAGGTAGGCCCCAGGCCCCGTCCTCACAAAGTTGCACACGAGCGGACAATTTTTTCCAACCCCGTTGGGCTGAGGAGATCGCGAGTTTATGGTTGTTTGCTTTTGATGGACTTTCGCCGGAGCCTTCTGTAATCTGTGCCTGCAGGAAGAGATTGCAGCTGTTGTGTTCGAGCAGTAGTGGCTCTTGGCGTCTGGCGCGACTCGGCGGCTGGAGTGGTGAAGAAGAGAGGGACGAGGCAATCAAAGACGGGGAAGGAGGTGGTTGGCTAGAAAATTCATGATGGGTGCTGTAACTCGAATAGCGAGGATGCTTGTTCGAAGAGGAGGATGAGAGGAACGCCGGCATGGTTGAGAAAGTTGTCGCTGTTTTTTTTTTTCTTCTTTTCGTCCGAAAGTTACATTGTATATACGGCGATAGAACGACACGAATCGCAAAAGTAATCCGTTTCCGGTAGGTAGCGAAGGTGTTGTCTACTCTTTCGAAAGCTCGCACAGTTTCGAAGTGATATCGCATTCGCAGCGGGCAGCGTCACATAGCGAACCCGTAACAACTCCAACTGTAACGACGGGATAGCCCGTCTCCCTCCCACAAAGTTGTTGTCAGTGGGTTGGGGGACAGTTGCTTTCTGCTGTGGGATGTAGGTGGCGGTAGACAAAGGTGAGAGAGCTGAACTGTGCACATAAGATATGATAGCTCTCACTCAAATGCCGAACAACATGGCACAGAGCGCGGTAGTAATTAACGAACGGGAAACCAAGCAAATGCGGAAAAGGGTAACATATCCTGCATCATAACAATGAGGCGATCTCGCCCTCGCACCTCTCGTGGCTTGCTCTGAGATGACCTGTAAGCATGGCTTGACGATGGAAGTTGATTTTGTCTCAGCGCATGCAATTTCGTTATGAAGAAGCAAATTTTGTGTCCAGAAAAAGAACTGACGCAGGATCGCCATATCTACCGAAGCACCTGCAACAGATGATGTGCTGGCTTTCGTCTAAATCTTCCACATGGCGATGTGATCTTAACCATGTTCGGATTCTGTTTCTTCTCTTTCCGACGTCTTGGTGGTACCCTTCTCGCCTCTGTAAGGTGTAGGTAAAGGCTCCGGTGGTTTCGTATGGCTGGTTTGGAGAAGCTTCCATCGCCAGGTCCTATGTGACAGTATAAAGCCAAGCATCACAGGCCGGACAAGGAGATCCGACGTTCAGGGAAAATCATTTCAAGGGAGTCGACGGGACATTGATCGCCTTCCCCAACAATGACGCAACGGGTGGAGAACTTGACGTTCAGGGGCTTGAGCGTTTTCGACAAAAGCCCATACCCATTCATGAAAATTCCATAGCCAGCTTTCAGGTACTGGGTAAAAAAGGAGTCCGTATATTACGTCGTACTATACTGTGTATATCTAATCATGCGACGGTTCTCTCGAGCCGTCCCGTTGGCAGGAGGCAGCGTCTCTCGAACGATCCTGACCTTGAGCCTTGTGAACAAGGGATGGATTCGGCGTACTGTGTAACATCAGTAGTCATAGCACCAAATCCATTGCCAAAGGTGTACGCAGCCAGCAACTCAACGTCAACTCGGTATGCCACGGCGCTAAACTTTATCACGCCTGACGATGAAGCGGTGTGATGAAGACACGAAGGTAGAATATCACTCTGCCCGGCTCAGCGACGGGTAGATGCACTTCACCAGCCTGGCCTTGCCCGCTCTTATGTCTATAGTGTTTGATACAACCTGCGCATCTCAAGCGCCATTAGCTTGGGGAGAGGAGGGGTCCGGCTTGCTTGAAACGGTGCCTCCGACCTGGCTTTGAAGGTACCATTGACCGATATTGACTGGTATTAGCCCTGATGTTATTGGACTCGGTAAGACTGATACACAAAATCCAACCCGTGTGGCTCTTGCTCCTAGCGCCCTGGAGTGTAACGAGACGTTGGGGTTTTATGGCCTCGTGACACATACCTGACAGCTGCGGTAACCTAACAAGCCTGTGAAGTGCCAAAGGCGAGAGACAGGAGAAACGTTCCCATCTCTAGCCATACAGACGCCGAATCCATCTAACCAGCAAGACCGTTTTTTAGATGGCAGAGAAATAGCGGATATCCCGGTCTATGGTCTACGCCTTGTTTTACTTCTCCTGTGAAGAGGGTTTTGACAGCAGATCGTCCAACTTGAAACGCGCGTGGTCGTCCAGCAATGGCTGATCCTCATGGTGATCAATCAAACGGTCTTGGTGAGATTCCAAGGGATCCAACCCTCCAGCGAGCGGAAGCGCAACCGAAAGTGCGTGACGCACAGTGACCGGCGAAATGTGCAGACATTTACTTGCTAGTAGGGAAAAGAGCGGGATTATCAGTCGATGTACGGTGTCTGTATCCGAGTCGGTCTCATCGCGGACAACGGCAGACGAGCGATGTGAGTGCGGCGCCACGGATCGTGGTCCGATAGCATAAGGTGTCGACATGCCGGCCGGCCGGCCGGCCGGGGTCTGCTTATTTGTTGAGCGCCGTGCTTGACGTCTCTGAGCTGGCATAAAACAGTGGCTACTGAATATTACAGGATGTCCGATAGTCGGTACCACTGATCGTACGCAGCTATCACTTAAATATGGCCTGAAGGCATCAAATTCCCCTGGCATGCTCATCGTATTGGGCGTCAGGTGCAAGAGAATCGCAGCATATGTCTTGGCATCTGGGTAAGTAATGGAACTATGGAATGGTTAGCACCCATGGCACGCCCCCATAACAGCTACATAGATGCTGTGTTTTAGCACTGTCATTTACTACTGCGTAGTAAGGAACTGACGTTGTGGTGCTCACCTAATCTTGCGTTCAATGATGGCCTCATGGGCCAACATCCTGGCGCTAAACACAAAGCCAGAGGCTGCCGTGACAAAATGTCGGTGAGTCGGAACTGTCCAATATGTGTAAAAGTATCGGGTAAGGTACGGATGAACCACCCTCAACCCTTGTATCGTATCGTGTATGTATGTACCCGACTTTCAACCCATTCGTCTGAAGATTGGGAGTCACCACAGGAAGCAAGCAGCAGTCGCCTTGACTTCTATGTTAGAAAGCAGCATATTCGATTCGACGTGCTATTGGTGTGCAACTCCTCTCATGACCCCCATGAGTGCTGCCAAAGCTGGTCGTATCCGAAGGAAGCTGAGCGCTGCTAAGAACGGCTGTTTGCTGATGAGGATTCGGCCCGGTAGGAGAGTGTTTGGCCCCCGTCATTCCATCTGAGACAGCGGATGAAAGCATTTGACGGATGTAAAATCACCAAAACCAAGACTCGGCGAGAAGCGAGTTGAGTTGGAGGCGGCATTATCCGTTCTCCGTTTCGTCTACTCGGCCAAAATTTACCGCATCTCTACATACCTTGCAGTGGTACACCTGATCTCAGGCGTCAAAACCCCCATTGGCGTGAAGACCCTTGGGGTTGTTCTGCTCTAGCTCAGCCGCATGTCATTGACATGTTACGGGCGGGCTTCAAGAGACTCGGGACCGGGTGCCCGGAATCAGAGAGTGGGAGGTAGATGGCGCCGCAGCTCCATGTTTGTCGACTCGCAAGAATGCCGCGCCTACAACCACATGGGCGAGCTCCAAATGATTGGTCCTCACCCATGAAACGTGCTGTTGAAGACCCTGATGCATCACATCCCGGGGGTACCATACTACCTCCACTCGAAACGCGCGATGGCCCAAGGAGCTTTCTCTCGCTTCAATTTCTTCCATGACTGCGGCGGCGGCGGCTCATCAGTGAGTGGCTTGCCGGGTTTGTTCAATGGTACAACGGTCAACAGGGGACTGTAGCTCCTCGGAAACCCATCTGCTTGGGCTTCCATGTGGGTAACGGAAGAGCGTTAAGAAATTCTTTTCTGTCACGAGGCAGAGACAAGATAAGCCCCCATCCGCGCCGCATGTAATTCCACACGGCTGGGAAATGCTAATGCTAAAAAGGAGGTCAGCTCGACTCGGCTTCATGGGATGAACGGCAGGATTCGTGGTGGGTAACCGAAGGTAATGTAGGCAATGAAAGGTACACAGGTCCCGCAAGGCAACTCCCTCGACGCCTGGTGATTGATCTGTTTGCGACGCGAAGTGATGTTTTGACGACATGAAGGTGCAGTGCTGAGGTGCTTGAGAGATCTTGATGATCACTAGCCGAAATCCTGGTTACAAGGGAAGTGTGGACGGGAGGGAGGAAAACTTGAAGGCCCGGTTGGCTGCGACTGCCCATGGTTAGCGACAATGAGCCGATTACACACGCTGCCTCTTTCCAACAAAGCCGTTTCAATGGTGATTTTCCGCCTGCCAAGAGACTTGTGTTTCAGGATTGCTGATTCTTGCCTTACTTGACCTTGGTAGACTTTGGTCATTTGGGGTAGGCAAACAGCAGGTTGAACTTGGAGCCTTGACCCCTCTCTTATGTCCATAAACGGCAGTAGCGATCTGCATGGGAAGAGGAACTTGAAGGCATTTCGTGTGAAGTTGAGAGTCGAAAAATGAATAAGGAAGGGGGGATCGTTGGACATACCGTATCCCTTGTCACCAGACTCGAACAGATTACTTTTCTTACATATCAGGCTTGGCCAAGAACGAAAGTACGTACCGGGGCCGTCAGTACGGAGTAAGGACGGAGAACAAAGAGACCGTCCGTTCGAACCACTTCCTCATTGGATGCCCTGATTCATGGTCAGTGACACGGCTCCAGCACGGGACTGGGAACAATCAATCAAGAGATTCCCATCCCATCTTGCGAAGCCGCCTCGGCTGTTCTCCTACCCAGTCTGTGTACTCTGCGAACCCCCATCAGGCTCGAGCTGAACAAGGTGCCGGGTGATGACAGTCGTCGAACCCGGCCCGGGACCGCATGGCCGGCACCAGTCCCGCGGCAAGGTTTATTATACGGACCAGGACTCTAGGTTACCGTCTTTGTCCTCACTCCCATTTCTGATTGGTCGCGGCGGCCTTCTCGACTGCACCCACCAACCAGCCTATCATCAATCACAGCCATACCTGCACCTCATTCGGATCCAAGGTCCTGGGGCCTCAGCACGTACCTTTGCCAACTTGAAAGCCATCTACGCTACCCTTTACTATGTGTAGTGCAGTCTACATACTGTATCTCGAAAGACTACAATAGTAGCTGAGTAGCCCGGACCCGTGGTCAGCCCTCGACAATCAGTTTGTGGTCAGGGCGTCAAACCGAAGTGAAAGAGATCGCCAAATGGGGTGATTCGTTGGTCGAGACGATTTTGGGGTTATTCTCTCATCCCAATTGCTGTCCATTGAAAAGTGCCAAAAGGAAAAGGGGGCTCCTGGATGATCTGTACCAAGCAAGCAGTCCTGACGGCGCATGTCTGACCTCACTGCGCTGAAGCGAGCAGGCCGAAAATGCAGCGGTACGTACCCCAGCGACCCCGTTCACAGGTCGCCTATCAGCGTTCATCCAAATTTGCGGTAGCCTGGCGATAGGGACCAGAGAAAGACTTGGACAACCCGGAACAGCTCATCTGATCGGCCCCGATTGTGAAATGTTCCGATGCATTTGGAGAGATGCTAGTGTGGTCTTGCTAGTCTTCCCCACGAGTCTCTGATGAACCTAAGCCAATGTAGATCATCCGAGACGACCCTGCCGTCCATCGAGGGTGTGCCATGGAAGGTTGGGAGGCTACTGTTGTAGCCCAATTCACACCCATACGCTCAGATGTGAGATATCTCCCTGCCCAACCCTCGCCCACGCGACGTGGACATCCATCCAGTCAGACTCGAACGTCAGAAGGAAAATGCGGAGGGGCCAGATAGTGGACATAGGTCAGAAAGGGGAAGGATGGAAAGGAGAAGGAAGTTGAAGCTCGACGCTACACTATTTCGGATATACGGATGCGCTAGGCAGGCGCAATGAGCCTGCCACGCCTGGGCACTCGTCGCAATTGGAAGAGTGATTCCTGGGCGTGCTTTCAGAATTTTCTTTGCTACAAAGATTGCTGCCCACAACTGCCGTATTCCGTCCAACTCGTGCGCGCTCGCGTGCAATAGGCTCATGGAAATCCCTTGCTCATTTGCCTCCTCTGCCAAGTTCCGCGGAACCTCGACGCTTTGACATGCAACCACTGGACTGGTACGCACCACTGCAGGTAAGTTGATGTGTATTTTACGGCTTACGCTAATACAGAGCGCAAATTTGTCCGTATGATTGCTGTAGTGTACGACGCTTCGTTACCTTACATCAGTGCTACGGTCTTACGGTTCAGTAATTTTAAATCCAGTCACTACTCACTGCTCACCCGAGCTCGGTGGCTCCTGCACTGTGCAGTCTGACACTTGAATCTGGGGCGCACCTTCTTGGTATGTACCCACCCTCAATAGTTCCGAGTCCCCATTGATGTGGATGTGGGATAGTGGAGGCGGCCCCCTCTGTCCCAAAAAGCTCCCCAGGATCAACGACCACTGCGGCAGACAGAAGCAGCACAGAGCAGGCATTTCTGAGCAAAAGAAGAAGCACCGATCGTTGCAGCCAACGGTACTTCGGCCACCCTCGCTCCCGCCCGCACCACAACCACCACCACGCCAATTAAGGTTTGCTCGACGAAACCTCACTTTTTGCGACATCACCTCAACTCGGGCCACCGAATCAAAAGTTTAGATTCCGAGTTCGATACGTACCTCCGTTACTGCTGCACAGTACGCAAAAATTTCAGCTGCTCAATGCGATTACAAGCACCGACACTGAACCCACCGCGACCCCAAATTGAAATTTTGCTTCCATCGGGTTTTCCACTTTGATCTCTTCCATTACAGACCAAAACCCCAGGGGCCCGGCGGGGAGGCCAAGGGCAGCTACACCACTACCGACTTGCAATACTACCTCGACGCGCTACATTTGTACGACCGAGCAATACATACACTCTAAGATACGCTTGTTATTCCGAACGATACACAATACGTTCACATCCACATAACTACCTATCCATACGCTACTTTACGACACACATCCACGTCTCTCAAACTGAACGCTTGTACCGGCGGCCACACACCGTATCCTAGCTGACTCTTGCGCGGCTGTCGACACCTCTCCCAGCTCCAACTTTTCGTCCGGCATCCAGCTCAGTCATCTCAAGATCCACAGCAACGGAACCCGGCTCATCAGTCGTCAGTCATCATTGGATTCATCCACTTTCTGTTTCTCGCTCTCAGAAGGAGAAACTCGACGCTGCTCCACCATCACTTGGTTACCACAACCATTGCCGCCGTCAACGATCCCGTCACCGGTCCCGTCACCGCCGACCTGTCGTTCTACTATCTCCCACCGTCTTCCCCGAGGCTCTCACCGATTTGCCAGCTTGATTTCTGCCTCTTCCTCCTGTTGCTATACTACATAGTATATACCGCTGCTATCTTTCTGGGCACATCCTGGCCCTACAAGCTGCTTGCCCAGCTCCAAGCTCACAACCACATCCAAAGAGGGAAGACGACATCAGGGTGCGGGCGGCTCAACCACCAAGCGCAGCGCGGATACCTGTTACGCTACCGAGGCTACATACCCAGGAACGCAGACGCCGGTTCGCGTAAATTAGGCCCTGGGCGAGCCAACAAGCAAGGAAGGTCGGAGGTCGGAGGTAGCAAAACGGGAGCTCGCCTCAACAGGAAACGAAGGGATCGCACTGCAGGACTTCATACCACACAACACCGTTAGCTACAGCACCCGACGGACCAATTCGAACCCAGCAGTCCTGGTACCCGTACTCACTGGACCGAACAGCTTCCACCCAACGTATCCAACGTCTCTTGGCCGTCTGGTGGATCACCGAGCTGTCCCCCAACTCTCCAATCCTGGACGGTTCCCAAATAGGAGCAGCTTGCATACGGCTGCCACCTCATCATTCTGCCGTGGGTTCACAGACCGTCACAAAACGGCGCCGGCGGCCCATACCTTACCCGCCCCTTCCTCGCAAAATCCTACACGTGCAACTGCATGCTTCGAGGTGTCCTGTGTACAATACCTGGGTCCAACCCCGTACCAGTACGACTGCGATACTTGCAACCTGCCTGGTACCTACTTACCTGCCTTACAGGCTACCTAGCTCGACCTGTTGCTCACCCCCGTACGCCTCACTACTTCTGCTTTGTCACTTGCTGACTTGTGCGTGAGAGCAAGAGAGAAAACGCCAGAGTGGGACTCGATCATTGTCCACAACCATTCGCTATACCTGCTACAGGACGTCCCCTCCTGCAATCCACGCCTTGCCAGACCCTTCGACATTTATATATCTTTCCCCGCACTCTTCCTTTACAACCATAGGGGACCCAGACTAGTCGGACAACTCCTAGAAGATGCGACGAAAGACTTCTCATCGCCTATAATCTCAGTTTTCTTCCTCCTCGTTCGTGGCACAACCCACCCGGAAAAGACTTGGTCTATCACTTTGTTCGCCCAAGCTTTTCTGCACCGGCTTTGCCCCTAGGGGATCTCTCCCTTTTACCCAACATCATGTTTTCAGCCACAGAGGCTCTCTTAGTCTCTCACAACTCCCCCTCGACTTTGCCCCAGGCCATATCCCAAGCCATGGCTTCAAATACCTCACCACCACGGCGGGCACGTCCTGCCCAGGTTCACACAACTCTCACGCTACAGCCCCATGTTCCCACCAGCATTCCTCCGTTGTCCGCCACGAGCACGTCATCTGCCTCCCCTACTTCACAACAACCCTCTCCGGCCTTGACACCGGACACAGCCGTCGCCATCTTCACAGAAAGCAGCTCCCTGCAGGATTCACCCGCAACCTTCGCCTCATCTACGCAAAAGGAAACGGACTCTTACGCTTCTACGACCAAGGGAATGGAGGACCCAGTTACACCTCTCAACCTCCCCGAGCCACTTGCCCCGGCTCCTTTGTCATCAAAGACAAGCAGCACCTCGCTAAAAAAGAATGGAGAGAAAGTCGGAGAGAAGATCCCACGACAACAGAATGCTATGGGCGAGGCTCTGGCCAAAAGCAGCTTTGCGGGCAGTCTGGTCCGTCGTGCTTCAAATACTGTGAACAAAGCGCGCGACATACTTACACGAAGAGCGTCGATGAATACCATCAATCGGGATGCTGACCCTATGGTGGCGTCTTTCCGCCGTGGGAGTAACACCTTCCCACTCGGGGAACCGAACTACAGAGGTTACTTGCTGGAATCAGATGACGAGTGTGCTATAGATGATGCGAGTCCGTTTGATGGGTTGCGAGACGCCCAAATTCCCCTGAGCATTGGGCCTGAGATTCCGGTCGCTTTACGCCAAGGTGTCATATTGAAGAAAATCAGCAAGAAGAAAAAGGAAAAGAGAATCACCCTCACCATTGATCCAGACACTTCCAAGATATGGTGGGACAAGAGTCGATCAGGGAGAAAGTCCGTTTTTATCGATGACATCAAGGAAGTAAGGACGGCAGAGGACATTCGACAGTACCGCCTTGACGCCGGGGTTGATGAGTCCGAAGAGCCCCGGTTTTTCTCAATCCTGTATACAGTCCCAGAAAAGTCGGGGACCAAGGTATTGCATCTCATTGCCCTGAATTCCACCGACTTCCGGAACTGGGTCACGACACTCAACGCCATACTTCAGTATCGCCAAGACTTCACGACGAACCTGATGGCCTCCAACGAAAAGGCTGTCCACGAGTTCTGGCAGCGACAAATGAGAAAGAAGTACGCAGACAGGAACACTCCGGCCGAAGGCGAAACCATTGAACTTCCCGACATTGAGCGAATCTGTCGCTCTCTCCACATGCACCTCTCGCCAACAGAGATCCGCGACAACTTCAACGCGGCTAAAGCTGCCAAGGCTGCGTCCAATGGCCCCTGTGATCCAACCTCTCCTTCCAATCTGAACTTCAATGAGTTCAAGGAGTTTGTGCGGCTACTGAAGGCAAGGACAGAGATAACCGTTGTCTTCGAAACCCATACGGCCAACCCTAAAGCAGGGATGACGAGGCAAGAGTTCATGCATTTCTTGAAAGAAACTCAATGCGAAAACGTGGAGGAAGATCTTACGCATTGGAACGATATCTTCTCTCAGTTCGCGCGTAAGCGCAGGTCCAAGGATGCTGAGCAGACCACCAGCGAGGACGAGTCACTGGTCATCTCTGAGGCTGGCTTCACTGGATTTCTGACTTCGCGGTTCAACAACTTGCTCGTTCAAGAGCCATCTGAATATGTACTCGACCGACCTATGAATGAGTATTATATCTCAAGCTCACACAACACATATCTCCTTGGTCGCCAAGTCCGTGGAATCTCTAGCGTCGAAGGCTATATTTCGGCCCTTGAGCGTGGTTGCAGGTGCGTTGAAGTTGACTGCTGGGACGGCCCAAATGACGAGCCGTATGTGTCACACGGTCATACTTGGACAACACGCATCAAATTTGAGGAGGTGATCAAGACCATCAACAAGTATGCCTTTGTCAAGTCTCGCTTCCCTCTCTGGATATCGCTGGAGGTCCGCTGCAGCACTGCTACTCAGGCCAATATGGCAAAGATCATGATTGACATTTTTGGCGACAAGCTTGTCCGGGCGCCCCTCGATCCGTCCTCTGATCGACTCCCTTCACCGTCCGAGTTAATCGAGCGCATACTTATCAAGGTCAAGAAGTCCCAACCAGTACCCAGCGCACCATCTGAGGAGTCGCTGAAGACTGAGCGACCTGGTCGGAGGCGCGGCAACAGCCTGCCCTCACCTTATCAGAGGTCATCACCTTTGTCATCGCCTATGGATAACACACCCATCGCCGTCCCTGGAAGCCCTTCGTTGAGTCCAAGTCCATTGTCCCGCTCGACACGGCAGATCAACACCATCACTGAGGGCGAGGTTCATTCTCACGGGGGGCCTAGTAGCAGCCCTAGCGAATACGAGAGTGATGCTGAGAAGGAGTCGGGGAAGAAGGTGGTGAGCAAGATCAACCCTGTCCTTGGCGAACTGGGCGTATATTGCATGGGTGTTCACTTTGATGGGTTCGACAGCCCTGACGCCAAAAGGTTCAACCACATCTTCTCCTTCAAAGAAAAGACCTTTGCTGAGAGAAGCCAACCGGGCGAAGCAAAGCGTGCTTTGTACCGTCATAACATGCGCTATCTCATGCGGGTGTATCCGAACGGAGGTCGTATATCTTCTAGCAACTTTGACCCACTCCTCTATTGGAAGCGCGGGGTTCAAATGGCGGCACTTAACTGGCAGACCTTCGACCTGGGAATGCAGCTGAATCAGGCCATGTTCGATAGTGGCACCGACTTGTCCGGCTACGTTCTCAAGCCCCTTGAAGGACGTCAGATCCAGGTCGTCCCAACGGATGCTGCCGGGCAGCTGTTGGGTAAGAGACCGCGCAAAAAGATCTCGTTCAAGATTGAGGTCATCTCTGCGCAACAGTTGATGAGGCCACTGAATCATCCCAAGGGGCGAACACTCGATCCGTATGTCGAAGTCGAGATCTTCCTGGCCGATGACAAGAGAAATAAGCAAGATGGTGCCACAAATGCGCCAGCTCAGGAAACTCTGCTGAAATATCGCACCGACATCGTCAAAGATAATGGCTTCAACCCCGTTTTCAAAGGCAATAACTCTTATGAGTTTACTGTTACCACCAAGTACCCTGATCTCATATTTGTGCGCTGGAGCGTGAAGCTTGGCGACCACAAAGGATACAACGACCGCAGCCCTCCTCTGGCGACTTTCACAGCCAAACTTGGCGGCCTCAAGCAAGGTTACCGCACGATACCGCTGCTTGATCACAATGGGTACAATTACCTGTTCTCGACCCTCTTCTGCAAAATCACCAAGAGCCAACCTACCGATATCATGGTTGCCTATTCCAGCGAAGTTCCGAGAAACAGTGTTAGCAGAATCAAGAACATCTTCAACCAGTCCGGCATCAGCCCCAAATCCAGCATGGATAGCGGCCGGACCTGAGCCGTTTCGTACGGTTCACTCCGGTACTGTATCATTATCACCATTTCTTTTATTGTCTGTTACGGGGATATTCCATCATCTCGAGCGACCATGTATCATCACTATCTCGGAACACTTCACGATCTGTTTTATCTCGTGTGGGAGGCCGCATGTTCATGATTCATTTTTCAACTGTTTCACTGTTTGTGATTAACACATATACCCACCCATACCCGCAATTTCCAAACATCACATATCCGGCGCCGAGCGTTTTCGTTTCGATTCTCTTGTGAGGATTCTGTGTCATTTCTCCCTTGTCCTTCAGATGGACAGAGTCTGTTCGATTACCAGGGTTGCATCTGAGACTGGATCATTTGGTGTATCAAGTCCCATCGCTTTTCTTTCATCACAATGCGTTAACTCTTGTTTGGCAGCGGGCTTCTGTTCTGATTATGCATCGTCAACATCGGGAGGGCTGCTTTGAGATATTTGTGTGCAAACTGGGAATGGCACGAGGCAAACTTTAGAGAGAAGGGTCGGAAAGGCTGGGCTGGCATTGGGAAAGCAGGGAAAGAGAAAAGTAATATCATTTTCTTTCTTTCTTAACTGTTCTCCTTCTACTCTCCCCTTGCGCATTTGCGTGAAGCTTCCTTGTCCAGCCAGCGGCGGCGGGGAAGCGGGGGAAGTCCAGGGGACAGGCATGCATCTAAGATGGGAGGAACTCATGTTTTTAGGGCGGCATATCAAGGGTGCATCAACTTTGCCATGAGCGAAGAAAAAAAAGAGATGAAATGAGAGCGAAGAAAAGGGGCAACGGAAAGGATGGCTATAAGGGGTTTATTACAGACACAAAGCAGGGAACCGGAAAGATCCGAGTTAACTTTTGCGAGGCACAACAGGCGGGCGGGTTCTACTCCTTTTTTGTTTTTTTGCATTGGGGCATCACATCATCTCGGAAGACAACTACTACTACCTGTAAGACATGCAAGCATACTGGGAGTTCTTCAAATTGTTTTGCAACGACGGCAGCGGCGGCGGCGGTGACCATAACTTCGGTTCGTTTGGTCTTGATGTCAATATTCCTTTCTTCTCTTCATGTCATTATTTTTAATCAAGCCTGTTTTGGCTACAGGTTGGGAGGGACTCTTCGGGCTCCGAGTTTCTTGGTTACTTCTGGGTATCAATCCAAGCGTACTACTTACTACCTACCAATTTGTGTAATCCTGCTTCTTCTTGGACTCGTTCCGAATTAAAAGTGACATGAGCGGAAAGCAAAGATGCAGCCAGATCGTTGACGGTCATTGACAGTGTCATGTCGACAGACACCTACAAAAATTGGTTACGTTCGTTCCTCCGACAGCCGCCAAGATCCCGTTGGTCAGGGGAATGTAAACAAATGGACAAGTCAAAGTAGGTGGGATGGGTGGCGTGAACCGAGAAGGAAAAGCAAAGATGATGCAATGATAGTAGCGAGTAATAACGGCTACAGTATTAAAACGCCATGCCCATGCATATATTTTGCTTGCTCAATACAAGATAAAACCTGCCTCATTCACCTACGACTTGATATTAAGCTTTTTTTTTTGACAGTTCAAGCACTTGTTTGTTTGGTGTAGGTAGGGAACCAAGAAATATGATATGGTATGTTTCGCTCAAGGCCGCCAAATGGGAGAAAAAGTAAGCTATAGATTGGATATAAAACAGACTATGCCAACCGGTACTAGTAGGCCGAAACAAACGCCTTGCTCGCCCAATTAATCAAAGGAAAAAAACTCAACCCGCCCTATCCCACCAGCCAAGGTAGGGCAAGCAGGTAAGGAAAGTAAGTCAGAAGAGAAAGAACCAGAAATTAAAATCAATCCACACCATCATCATTCGACCTCCTCTCCCCATTCCCATTCCTCGCCTCCCCAGCGTGACCACCACCGCCAAAGCCCCCTTGAGGACTAATAGGACTAATAGGACTCCTGGAACCCCCGGGACGTCCATGCGCAAGCAATCCTACGCCGCTGGCGCTGGCACCGGCGGAGCGACCCCATCTCCCATTCGTCACCACGTTCAGGGCGTTTTGCTCCGCTTCTTCCTGCTTTCGGCCAGCATCTTGGAAGTAGTCATCGTCGTCATCATCGTCGAGGTCGACTTCGTCTTCTACTAACAGAGTACGGCCTGCTGGACTGAGTCTGCTCATAGCGACGTCGTGTTTGCCGTATATTACTGGTTCATCGTCGACGTACATGTTCGGGTCGCGGCCTAGGATTCGATCGGCTTTGCTCGGTGCTCGTCGCGAAGGGGTGAATGATGGGCTGGTGGAACAGGCATTGCTGCGTTGTGTCTGTGGCTGTTGCTGGGAGGGCGACAAGTAGTGACGGCTTGCACCCCCTTGAAGTTGTTGTTGTTGTTGTTGTTGCTGTTGGTATGTGGGCGTATATACGGGCGTGATATCGTTGTTGTCTGCCGGGCCCCATCCGGCTTGTCGCTCCCGCTGCCGTTGCTCTTCGCGCTCCCGAGCGATGCGATCGCGGGCCTCGAGCCATTTCGGGTTCGGCTCCCAGCTCCATCCGTCGCCGAGAGTGGTGCATACGGGGAAGGGCCATAGCCAGGCGCTAGTTCCAAAGAGATGGAGCAGGTTGCGCCGCCACCCGAGATCAAAAGCATGCGGCAGCTTGGTCGAGTCCTGCTCGTCCAAGTATTCTTCGTAACGTTTGCGCGCGCGGATGCGCTCCATCTCGTCATAGGTGAAGCGGCGGGAGCCGGCCTGGAGTTCGGGGTTGTGCTGGGCGGTCGTATCGTTTTGTAGTGATGAGCCCGAAGGAGTCGTGATGCGTCGCAGCTCTTCACCTTCCTCTGGCCTTGTGACCCCTGGGATGGCGTTTTGGTGGATATCCAATAGTTGCTGTCCATACTTGGGAAGCGCAACACCTTGGCCGGGCGTATGCTGGTTGACATAGGTCCTTTGCATTGATTCGCGCAGCGGAGAGAGATATCGTGTCTTCTCCAAGCATTCGATGGTGGTCTGTCCGCGGGAGGCAAGGTAAATATGCCACCCGCAGAAAGCGGTAAGGACGATACCGATGATCCCGGATATGACGGAAAGCATGATATAGTTGACGGGCATGAGGGTTTCGACGTAGGTCGTATTGCTCATAATCTCCTCCCATACCCACGCCCCCGATCCGGCAAAGCTGACCCAGCAGAAGATCGAAGTATAGGAGAGAAACAGCAAAAAGGCCTTGTGGTTGCGCAGGCCAACGCAGGTTGCAAGCCATGGGCAGTGGTGGTCCATTTTCAGGACGCAGCGGCGGCATGTCGAGCAGTGATGAGCGCGGTCAGGCTTTCGTGCCTGGCACTTCTTGCAAAATCGGAATTCGCCATTGGACTTGACGGTAAATGAGGTGGCAGTAGGGGGTGCCTGTGTAGGGAGGGTGCTGTAGCCATGGTCATTGGTAGTGCTCCCTGGCGAAGTGAAGACGGCATATGTATAGCACCAGTTGGCCAAGAGGTATAGAATGACGGCGACGAAGCCATAGGACTTGCCTGCGCGGAAGAAAACAATATGGTCAGCATGACGCACCAGCGATGTTGAGACGGGAGGAGGGGGGTCGACCTACCTAGCCAAGTAACGCCAGATGGGGTCGTACTAAGCGAGACATCCACATAAACGGCCCAACTTGTTATACTGTAAACGAAGGCGAGGGGAAAGTAGGTGACGCATGTGCAGCAGTAGCGCTCGAGTTTCCTGGCCCAGCGGCGCGCCATGTTGGGTGGCAAGGAAGAAGGGGGATCGAGGGCGGTCGAGGTGGAAGACGTTCTGTATGGCGTCGCGTCCATCAAGGATCATGTCTCTGTGAGACACAGTCGCGATCTTTTGGGTTGTACAATAAATGAGGGGCCCGAAAGTTTGGGCTATTGGATAGAATGATTGCCGGATGAACCGTGGTCGGGTCGTTCGTTAAAGTAAGCTCGCTTCGAGGCTCGGGGGTATGGAGGCCGTGGTCGCGAATCGAGGCTATCGCCGGTCCATCGTCAGGGGATATCAAGATGCGAATCTGCAGTGTCCAGGCTCTGGTGGCGCGGACAGGATGGACGGGGAAAACGTGGGAAATGGGGGAGCGCAAGAGGCTGCCTCGGAAAAAGATTGAAGAAAGTGAAGTTGGCGGAGGTGGGTGGATGTTGTCGAAAGTCGAAACATCGGTGGCCCAGGGACTCCCGGAATGGCAAACAGCCATGCAGGGGGGCGCCTCCATCCGCAATCAGCCTCAACAGGGGCCCTCACAACCAATCAGGATAAGCGCTGCTGTTGGTTCTCGAAGTCGAAGCAAAAGAACCCTTGTGACATCCATGCTCGTTGGTGTTGGAAATGGGATGCTGTTGCATTCTGATGTCGATGTCCCGAACGTTGGCGAACTGCGGCTATCATCACGTTTCAACAAGGAATGAAGACAACGACGTTGGTGTGCCATGTCGTAGGTAGGACCGGCCTCCGGGTCACCAATTACTATACTACGTACAAAGAATCAGCTTTCGGGAGCTTCATGTCCCAGCTGCTCATTTCTTCCATTTAATCCTAGGCCAATCATGCGAACGGATGAAATGAGTTACAGGACCAACATTTCTTGATTACTAACGTGCCCGAGTTCACATGGAAGCTTTGGATGACCGGCTTGTCAGGGGTAAGTTGGCAGTTGCAGCGATCCACTGTAAATTAAACGGTGGGGTGTCCCATCAAAGCGACAGGCGTCGAATTTCCTTTATTTTTGGCCTTGTGGGCGGATGTGTAAAGCATCACGATCATTGTGATCCAGTGTCCCTCTATTTGAAGCTTAAAGTGCCGTTCGTTAAGCCCGCTGTTGGACGATGCCGTAGCACCTACACTAAAAACGGAAGTGTTTTGTAATAATGAAGTATTCGTGGCAGAACGCTCTGCATAAGTACCGTTCCTGCCTGCAGACAGCCCGCAGCGCACCGCTGATGATGTCGTCCGGTACCGTATAATTCCGCGAAACGTATTTTGGGGCCTTCTAAGATAACCCTCACAAGCAGCTATAATGCACAAGCATACTGCAACATTCATGCCCACCAGATTTTCTATGTACGACGGTGATTCTGAATGTCCCCACCCTCCAGCTCTCTGCCCTTGATGGTTGAAAAAGGCATGGTATTAGAAGAATCGAGTTTACACTGCTCCGGGCTCTCTGGCTGTATCCCCCACTCTTTTCTGCGGGCAAAAAAAGCACATATTCGAGCAGTATGCTTGCGTTTTCTGCTTGCTTTGTCACAACCCTCAAAATACATTTCGCGGAATTCTACGGTACCTTACTCCGCCAACGGCGCTCCACTGAAACCCCGCCCGGGAGCTCGCTAGGCGGTCGGGCTAGCGGTCCCGGCAACGGCCCGGTGCAGTTCAGTCCCAGGTCCGTCTCGGGTTCCTGAACTTCTTCTCTCCAGTTTGAGAGTCTCTTCTGCACGGTCAGGCCTGCTGTTTTCCTACCCAAAATACTTTGGAATGGCACGACAAGATGGGGACATCAATGCCTGGATCTGAGCCTGAGGAAGCTGGCCTGGTCGCCATCAGGGCATGGAACGCGGCCCCTGAATGCGGGGGAGCTTGGAGCTGAGTTGACATGACAGCTGCTGCTACGTAATTGCAAGGTGTCCAGTCAGCTGTGCCGCCCAGCCATGCACAGCGCTCCTCACCACTTGCTACAGTGACCGCAGTTGCAAACCGCAACCGCAACCGGTCATCTTCAGGTTTCCTTCGCCATCAACACCACTCTTTAACATCTGCATCCAGATAACCTCCATCACATATACCTTGAATACACCTGGATCTTGCGCATTTTATGTGACATTATTTCAAAATACCCTCGGTCTCGAAGAGCACCATAATCGTTAGATCTATATACAAGAAAGCAGTCCTGATTTCCATCCACAGCCACAACCCATTGAGGCCTTGCACGATAGCTCTACCACCAAGAACTGCCCGCTGCTGTAGGCAGTTGCACGAGTTCCGGAGGACCCAATACTCGACCATCTCAGGATTTAAAAACATCGTTTAGCATCAAAGGAAGAGCGGAAGCACCAGCAAAATGTCAACTCCGAAGTTCAACTCCAAATCGCCCACCATCCGTCGTATCCGTAAGTTTCTCCATCATCAAGTCCCTGTTTTGCTGCCAGACTACAGGACTAACATTCGCTTGACCCATCACAGTCCGCGAAGCCCAAGAAATATCCGCTTCGCCCTCATCCGATTACACAGCCACCCCGCTCGAATCCGACCTGTTCGAGTGGCACTTTACCCTTCGCGGGCCCCCTAATTCGGTCTACGCCGACGGCATCTACCACGGCCGCATCGTTCTCCCACAAGCCTACCCGCTACGACCTCCATCCTTCCGCTTCGTCACACCTTCCGGGCGTTTCGAAGCCAACCGCGAGATTTGTCTTTCCATCAGTGGCCACCACGAAGAGACATGGCAGCCCGCCTGGGGAGTACGCACTGCGCTGGTCGCATTACGTTCCTTCATGGAGACAGACCCCAAGGGACAGCTGGGCGGTCTGGACGCGACCGACGATGTCCGCAGGCGCATGGCGACTGAGTCGAGGGCGTGGAAATGTCAGGCCTGCGGAAAGACGAACGAGGAGATCATTCGGGAGTGCGAAGAAGCGGCCAAGGAACATGAAGGGGAAGGGCAGACCGAGGTGGAGGTGCCGAGTGATCTGAAGATGGGTTGGCGGGACGAGATGGACAAGAACAGCAGCAATGCGGCGGCATCAGGGTCTAGGGCGCAACAAGATGAGGAGGATGCTGAAAGTGCAGAGCTGGCCGGGGGATTTGTACAGACGGTGCCTTTGCCGCCGGCGCCTCAGCCCGAGACGGCAATGACTTCATCTTCTTCCTCGATCCCAGCGCAACCCGGGCAGGGTGTGCCACAGCCGACGAGGACGATCCCTCTGCCCGCACAGTTCAATCCTCGCCCTCAGCTTATGATGCAGCACCGTCAACCACCGCAGGTCAGGGTTAGTAACGACGAGGTGACGTTCTGGATCGACCGACTGATTGTGGTTCTATCCATCGCCCTCGCTGCCATGATCCTCAAAGTCTTCCTGGCATAGGTGCCATGGTTCTCGGATTAGTACGCTGTCATCGACCTGTATCGCTACTCCGATTCATCCCTTTCTTTTGAAGGTTACACATTTGAGATTCCGGCGTTTTTGGGGGGGTCACAAGGGATATCAAGGGATTTGGAAGGGACACTTTCCCCTACCGGGAGATTGAACTTTCTCATAGCGGCACGTGGGTTTGTTGGAATACCCCACGTTTTTTTTTATATACGGAAGACGGATACATTATGGATTTTGGCATTACAACGAGGACAACGATGTTTTTTTGCGGATATATTAGGTATTCAGTTTGTCAGCAGTCATGGAAATGGATGGTGTCACACACACACCTACATCTATAACAGAGAGATAGTACGATCATCTTCAGTGCAACCATTGCTAGGTATGTATTCTAACAACGCAGATCACAAATGGAAGCACAATCACAAGACGAAGCATTTAAGCGCTATTTTTCCAATACCCTAGCACATACGACCATACCCACTGGAAAACTCGGGATCCCGTCCGCTCTCCCATAGATAAGCCAGTGAGGGCCAGACTAGTAGTTGGGTCGGTGACGACCAGCGAATCCCTGGTGTTGTATGTTTTTTTATTCTCGGTTGTTACTTTTCTTTCCCCTTTCTTCGCTACATTATTTTTTCTTTCTCATATCAATGCTTCTTCTTCCTTTTCCATTCATTCTTTGCAAAATCTTTCACTCCTTTGTATCCTCCAGCCCAATCTTTTGCTGTCGTATGTATGGCTGGAGGTGGACGTATTCGAGGTTATATCGTTGTCTAGAAGTAGTCTAGTCGTACAGATGAGATACACTGCTCTCTCTCTCGTGCGCCAGGCTTGCTCAGCTTGCTCAACTTTTCGTCGCTTACTTGTTAGATAACTTAACAACTGTCTTTGAAACATCTATAAAGAAAAAGAAATCGTGACCTTGATAGTGTGGTTGTTTGCCTGGAAGTATTGAAGAACGGCATGTCGAGAAAGCCTTCGCAGACCCATCATAGGTATTCTCGGGTGTTGAGGTTCATTAAGTTGGTCATGGTGTTGTCTCATACCTACAACTTTCATGGCAAAGTAAAAAGCGATCGGGAAGAAGGAGCATTGCGCCTAGAGAGAATGGAGCTGTCGAGTGGCCGGAGCTTAACACAACTGGCGAAGGCGGGGAGTGAATGAGTACAATGAGGGTGGAGACACTCATTCACTTCAAACTCCTGGAAGTCGCACCCTGGATGGAGATGGCCATTGTCAATCAATGGTTGAGCAACGTTAGAGGAACTGAGTGATGAGAGCCTGAGAAGAGAGGGATATGATATATTTGGACTCTATCTACCTAGTCAACTGGTCAGATGTGAATGACTTTGGTGTCTTACGTTCTGTATTATTTAACGTCATGAAACACCCGTCCATGTGTTATGTACAAGTCGAGAGAAGAGTCAATGTTGGAACGGAATTGTGAACGATGAACATGGATGATCAACTTGTGACCGACTCAAAAAGTGGTGCAATGGTGGTATTCGCTATGTACGAAATGCAATGTAAACCTCTCCATCTCTCTCTCTCTCTCTCTCTCTCTCTCTCTCTTCTCTCATTTCATCCCGACTTGAAGAAGTCTAGTTAGTTAGTCCATCTCGGAACCTCCTTTTCTTCCACTTTACTTGTAGCATCATCCGTCTGTCTGCCTGTCTGTCTGACCGTCCAGCATGCCCGCCAAATCCCGTTACCCGTCTACTCCTCGCTGTGACCTTGTGAAAGTGTGACCAAGCAAAAATAAAGCAAAAAGAATGAAATAAACCAAGGCAAATTGGTGCAATGCGCAAAAATAAAGAGCAGAATTCGAATCCCGTCCATCCATGCCATGCCGTGCCAATGCATGCTAGCGAATTCAAAACATCCCGCCTTGTCCATTCTTTCCTTACCAAAAACGCCTGTCTGGTCCGAGAAGCAAATCGACTCGCTGAAACCTCCGATACCACACACCTTATCACAAGATGAGAAAAAAAGAAAAGAAAAGAAAAAGAAAACACGTAAGAAGAGTCGCTGATGGTTGGGCTCCTCTATCTTAAGAGAGCAACATAAGATTAAAATGAAGTGTATGTCAAGCTCCAGATAATGAGAGCAATGTGAAGAAGTGGCGCGTTGTGTAGATCGCCGAGCACGCCGTAGCCAGGACGAGTGAAGGGCTGATACCTGCTCGCGCACTCTTGGGAAAATCGACGCCATCATAGCTGAGATCCTTCCACTGGTTGCGGGTTCCTTGTCCCTTCCCGTCATCATCGAATAACTCCCCAGTCACCTGAGCGTCCGCTGCCGCCTCCGTCCAAGTCGTGGATATTTTTCTTCGTGCTCTTGCCGAAAAGGTTCCAGAACCGCAAGGTCTCGTCTCCGGCACCGGTTACAACGGTCTTGCCATCCGGGCTCATGGCCAGGTACAACACCCGATAAGTGTGACCTGTTAGGCTGGCGACTTGCGTCATGGAGGGGTACTTCCAGACTACTATTTGGTTTTGGCTGTAACCGTGCGTGGAAACGATTTCGTTGGAGTTCTTGGACCAGGCAATATTGCAGACCTGGCTACCCGTGTCCACCTCGTTAAGTACCGTGCCGCGAACGGTGTCGTGAAAGATGATGCGTCTATCAGCAGTTCCGCCACCGGAAGCCAGGAGGCCGCGTTGATGTGGTGACCAGGCTATCGCCTTGACGGCTGCTGTATGGCCAGAATACTTCCATAGCGGCGTATCTGAAAGCTTATCCCACACCATCAATTTGTTGTCGTTTCCTCCACTGGCAAGTTGGCCATCGTCGCAATTCCATTTTAGACCACAAACTTCTTGCTTGTGGCCAACCAATTTCTTCAGCCACTGATCCGGGGCTCGAACGTCGCGGTGGTATATTAGACGATCCCGGGACCCTGATGTCAGGATGTGGGTGTTCCATGCCAACGCTCCCACCCTGCCAGTATGGCCCGTCATCGTCCTCAGCCTTCGTGCTTTCTCGGCATCCCAGATTTGTACCAGTCCTTTGTGAGTACCGATAGCGAGATGGGTACCCTTTTGTATCCATGAAACGCTTGCCACGGTGTCGTCTTCCAGCGTACATAGCTTGTTGACCCTGCTTGTTTGTGCATTCCACATGTAGACGCTGGATCCCAAGCCAACACCCAGGACATTGGCGCTCCCCCAGTCGACTAGATTCAAGTAGTAGTCGTCCAGCAACTCAGGAGCGTCCAACACCTTATAGGGAACCTTGCTGATCGCGCGTGGCTGCTTCCGTGGGCTCAGTAACAGTTGTTGGCTCTTATGTTTTATGGGTGAGAGACTGTAGATTTCGGCCCGGGTGTCCAGGTTAATGCCGTGCCGACTTTGTGGCGTCCTGGATGGAGTTGGATGGCCGCCAAGGCTAGCATGTCGTGGTGATAGATACGAGAACAGGTTCTTGTGAGGTGTAGAGGGGGTAAGGGTTGTTGGTGCTGCCGCGGCCGGAAGTCCATTCCGAGGAGGCGTCTGAGACCTTGTACCCTCATGTAGATAACCCCGCGATGCTCTCCTATGGTCTGGTGATAGAGACTCCGGGGCAATCTGTGGCACAGTATCCTCAAAAACTTCTTGTCGTAGCACAGTTGAGAACGTACGATTTGCTTCCTCAGCTGCGAAATTGTCAGCAAGGCACTCTAGGATAAGACCGGATCATGACTTACTTTTCTGAAAATGAAGCTCCCCTTGCGGTGTGCGCCTTTTCTGTCTGGGCGTCGCGGGAGAGCCCTCTTCATGCAAAAGACTAAAGCTGGCTTGCAAGTCTTGTCCAGACCGGGTGGGAATAAACCTGGCTAGATGTCAGAGACTCCTGAATGCGGATGAAAACCCCACCCTTAGCAAGACATACCTATCACCGTTGATGCGCTGTCGCTTCCTATGCGAAGTTGGCCCTGGTGAATTTTGGCGTTGCTGAATTTCCCGGCGCAAAGCGCTATCGACTGCTTCCACGTCCAAGTTGTTCACATGGTTCTCAGCTGTGGTTGGCGCCCGCCGTGGGTTTCTGGCAATCTCCGTCGGTGGTTCCTCGCGTGAGTTGCCTGACGATGGTGGAGGAGGGGTTTGCAATCTCGTCGACCTGGTTACTCTAGTTGTTGATGCGTGGACTGCCTGGCTGCGAGTTTCATGAGAGGACCTTTTTGTGCCGGCCGAGTGTGCGGCGCGCCCGGAGACGTCGCCGGTGGTCACCATGTTTGACTTCGAATTTCAATACTATGGTAAACCTAGTTGGAACTTGTGATGCTGATGCGACGTTGAGGAGTGGGTGAGTAGAAGACCGGGTGGCGGGTCGACTCTTGATATCTTGCGACGGCAGACTCGGGTTGGCTTCGTTTGCTTTAAAAAGAGAGGAATGCCCGAGTCGGCGGGGGCGACGACGAGGTCGTAATAAAGTTGATGCAACACGTGCCAGTTGTATCTGATCCTTTGTCTTTGGCGCACTTGTTAATGTCGTCCCAAGTCTGATGTGGTGAGAAGCCGGTGGGAAGGCAAACAGGTATGGCAAGCGGCGGTGGTGAGAACGGATCGAACAATGCGCTGCGACGAGACTGCCTGTACACTGGCGGGGCACCACTATTGCTTGGGGGAGGCAGCGGCGGCGGTTGTCGCAAGATTAAATAGTTATTCGCCGTGGTCCCGAGTGTTGTCGTCGTGAAGAGAGAGTGTGTGACTATTCCCACATGCGCGGCGCAAGAAGCTATCGATGCTTGGTTTCAATACGGGTGCACGTCAATGAGTGGTAATTCCGGGGGTGGCTTTCTTTCGTCCCTAGTATTAATTTCGGCGATCATAGGTGGGTGCGGCAAGGTTGCGCGTCGGACCGGGTTATCAACGTTGAGACGGCGACAGCATTGAAAAGTCGTGAGCGGACTCGGCGGGCGATGGACCAGAGGCAAGGTATCGGGATCAAAGGTTGGATGTTGGAACCTGGTGTCTTCTGGTGGTGGTTGTAAAGTCGAGGTAATCTCTGGAAAAGGTAGGCCCCAGGGGTGGGACGGCAGGTGGACGGGTGGGTGGGAGCAGGCGTTGATTGAGTGAGCGTCGGCTGCCCACGCCCTGCCCACTCTCCCACTCACTGACGGACTGACGGAGTCGCGGCAGCCAGTCGCGCCAGGCCACTTAC
The DNA here is from genome assembly GCF_033870435.1 of Sordaria macrospora. Lineage (NCBI taxonomy): Eukaryota > Fungi > Ascomycota > Sordariomycetes > Sordariales > Sordariaceae > Sordaria > Sordaria macrospora. The sequence continues at coordinate 2,945,099 of NC_089372.1, read as the reverse complement.
TAACCTCATTAGGGAAAGCGGGCACTGCAACGGCCCTGCCGCGCACAGGCCATCAAAACATTGACCCGCCATTGCCTCCCATCCGCTCCACAAAGCCCAGCCAAACTTGCCAGACATGTCCCGGTCGGCGCTGGCCCATGGTCAAATCCAATCCATGGAATCACAAAACTCGAATCCACCCTTCTCAATTCGATGTTGTGGGAAGCCGGTGCATGCACACTCCCTTTACGTTACCAATACGATCTTGTGAAGTTTACAACTGCATATGATGTCCTGACCCTTTCCCCAAGGATCCCCTCCTCCCCTCCCCCAGCCAGGAGCAAGAATGCTGACATCAAAGCCAACATCAATCACATGGGCCCAAGGACTCGTGTTACCGACACAGGTAAACCGCAAAACTGGTGATGCGATACTGCAGATGTTGGTTTGGTTATCTATTTTCAGTTTTCACTCCCCGCGCTCGCCGCGCTACCATCTGCCATATGATGTGGGGTGATTCCTCAAAAAACACATGGAGTCTCCCGTCGGTTGATCGGACTGAAGTGCGTGCAGTGAGGTGTGATGCGGCAGAACCCGTCGTCTTTTTGCCCGTTTCGTTTGTAAGTAGTAGCCAGAGACGGCAACATTGGACCAATCCACATAACTTGTCCTCCACAGCCGCCTCTTATTCGTTTATTGCCCTTCGGGGATGAAGAGAATGTAGATTTTAAGAGTCACTCAAGTCTCTTTCATAAGCGGTGAGGATGATGGCAAACCTAGTACACTGCATATCGTCCTTCCGTTTCTCTTTTCTCGTCTTCTCGCGATTGTTTGTTGTTGTTGTCTTTGTTGTTTTCATACCATAGGCCCAAAGCCAACGGTCCACAAAACGGAAGTCAACCACAAATGCAGGCCCTCGTCCATCCCTTCGCTGGTTCGGTCCCGTCTCCAGTGCATTTGGCCATGCCTCCTCCTGCACCGGCACTGCAGACATGCCGCTGTTTGTTTTGTTTTTATGTACCAGCATCGGTTCTTTTGAGTGCAAGGGGCAGGGGTAACACAACGCGTTTGACTGGTGTTGTTGAAGACTCCCGACTGGCTGCTTTTTTATTCCTAGTGTCAACCAAGTTGTCAACCTGTCATGAGGTTCACTGCCACAGGGAGACGAAGTTCCCGCCTTGTCGCTGGAGATTATTCCAAGTTACAAGCGGGGCCGCCGTAAACCATATCCGCAGGGCGGACCACACTGCAGCCGACCCCACCAGGGCAGACAGGGAGCCACTTTTAAACCGCGTTTAATGGTGGTTCGAGCGCGTCTTTTCGCGTTTAGAACGCGTTTGTGGAAACCAACGTCAGCGTGTGAAATCGAAGTCAACAGCATCGAATGCATGCTTGCTTCCCGGAAAGAGACAGAGGCCAGACTCGCCCCGGCACTTCTTCTGTTACTACCATACCTTCCGTACGGGTGCATTACCAAGTACACTTTGGTACCATTATTACCATTCGACGTTCGAAAACGGATTGGGACAAGTTCAGAATCCGAGATCTAGACAATGCCACTTTCCAAAAGTCAAGGGACCGAAACACTTGGAACGTTTTCTGTTACTATTTCCAGCTCGTTTCTTGATATGCGTTCTAGACAGATTGAAAGACGAACGGTAACTGCAGCCCTTTATCTGCTCACAACTTAACAACGGTAGGCCTCCCCCGCCTGTTGATACGTATCGTTTAAACCCCACCAGTCGTCTTCACTGAATTACTCCAGCATTGGCGAGTGACATCAGAGAGCATGGATTGAGCGTGCTGATTTCTACCCCACGCTTTAGGCTTTAGGCCCAAGGGTGAGATGAGATGCCGATTTCGAAGTTTGATACAGGCATACAGCTACCAGTCAACTTATATACACCACTGAGTTTCTTCAACTGCATAAAAACGTGTTTGTGGTTTTGACGACCGGTAAAGTGGTCAATTTTGGCAAGAAAAATACAGGCGCTGAGAAGAGAAGAAACCCAAGATTGAAATATACTGTACATGCTAACCTTACCCTCGCCCAGGGCCGTGTTTTCCCATTACCTTACCTTTCCTTGACCACCACCTCCACTTTCTCAATCCCCATCCCGAACCAGCATGCTAACACTCTCCCCAAACACGATCCTCCTAATCGCCTCCGCAAAAAAGGGTGCAATATCCAACACCTCCAACTTGCCACAAACCACTCGCGGGTCCGCATCATTCTTATTCTTGTCTACCTGCTCTTTCTTCCCTCCAGGTTCAGCTGCCCCGAACGCTTCAAGATGCCGATCCTGTGCCACCGTGTTCGTCACCACCACCCGATCCAGCGCCGACGCATTAATCCTCTGTATCGCGTCACTGCTAAACACGCCGTGCGTGATGAGCGCAATCACTTGGACGGCCCCCTCGCGCTTGAGTAGCTTGGCCGCGCGCGTGATGGTGTTGCCCGTATCGGCGAGGTCATCGACCATGATGCAGACGCGGCCAGCCACGTTTCCGACGAGCATCATTGTTGGGTAGTTTGGTTGATTTTGCCGGGGTGGCATGGACGGCGGGCGTCGATCTACCGGGACAAGAAAAAAGAGTGTCAGTGTCGTTTGCCTTGTTATGAAGAGGCGAGTCTGGATGTGGCTCGGTGCAGCAGTGATGAAAGGACTTAGGGATGTGAGCTTTCGATTCCTTCTCTCACAGAAATACTCACCTTTATGGACGAGAGCGAATCCTAGACCTAGACTGTCAGCGATGGCGGCGGCGCGTTTAGCCCCGCCGGCGTCCGGGCTGACTACCACGGCTTCCTTGTAGTTCTCGATGTGGTGTTGGATATACCGCTTCAGAATAGGTTTGGCGACGAGGTTATCGACTGCAATGACCGAAAGTTAGACGGGTGTTTACTTTCCCTTGCCCGACTTTGGAAGGGAAGATGCAGGAGGAGGGCTGCGACATGAAACTCACCGGGAATATCGAAGAACCCCTGGTAACTGCTCTCATGCAAGTCGCACGTAACAATCCGATCCGCTCCCGCACACGTCAACAGATCCGCAATCAACGATCCCGCCTGCGCCATCATCGGCTTGAACCCGGCCTTCTGTTGGAACGCCATCGCCATGGTCGGGTTCTCGTAGTCGTGCGTGGTGAACCTGTCGTTGGCTTTTTGTTGAAGGGGCTGCTTCTCTCCCAACGACTTGTTACCATCATCGCTGGCTGGTCCCGTCACCGTCACTGTAGCTGGAGCCTTAACCATGTCACGGATGTCGATACCACAGGTGATGCTATTGTTGGACAGACCATTGATTAGCTTAGACATGCCGTTAGTCAGTCCAGCAGTCCGTGGGATATGTACGGCCGGTGTAGGCGGGACGCTTTCGAACGTGTAAGAGACACCGCCCGGGCCTTCAGTTGCTGTCATGGACGATTCTCGATTTCTAGACACCAGCGGCGCCCCAGTCCTGGCGTAAGGCAGGTCCGGCTGGCGGGAGTAAGGGAAGAATGGCAGGACGGCGATGACCCTGCGAGCCGATCCCGTCTTGCAGGCCGATATCATGATGCAGAGTTCGATGAAGTAGTCGTTGACGGTGACATGACCTGTGGCTCCTGTAGCCGAAGAGCATCTATCGTTGTCGTTGACCGCGTTTCTGTCGGTTCCCACCCCAAACGACTGGATGATGTAGACGTCCTTCCCACGTATTGAGTCCCTAATCTCGCAACGTGTCTCGCCCGACGAGAACTTCTCCAGCACGCGGTTTGCCGGCGGAAGCCCTAGGTAGGTGCAGACACTGTCGACGAATTTCGGATGTGAGTTACCGCTTAGGACAACGACGTTGCGGACCATGACTGCTGGCTTGCTCTCTGTCTCTCTCTCGGTATACGTGCGTGAACCTCAAATATTTCGAAACACAACGGGATGGCGCTGGCTAGTACCAGCTTCGTTGCCGTTGAAATTTCTACTTGCTTGCCGCTCAGTCACCTTCCCGGACTTCTCCCCTCGTTCCAGTCACGATTGCCTCCTTGGAGAACTGCAGTCATTCATGGATGGAAAAGGACCGTAGATGCAAACAGTGAAGACGTGATTAGGTTTGTAGAAAAGGGATAAGAAAAAGGAGGAAAGGCAAGCTCAGGAGGAAAAAAGAGGGAAAAGAAAAGGTCAGGTATCAAGCCATTGGGGAGAAGGGGGGAAAGTTGGGAGTCAAGTATCTTTCGACACCACCTCCAACACCTCCAAGTCGGATGGCTCATCAAGGTTCCCCGACCTCCCAAGCCGGGTTGCTGTCGTTACACGGAAGGCGGCATGGCCGGCTAGTACGATAACTTGGAGCAATCGGATGTTCCGCCTTCCAAAGTCCCTTCCATATCTTCATTCTGCTAATCTTGATGCTTGAGAACGGGAGGAAAGACCGGACGGATGCTGGGTTGTACCGAGACATACATGATATAAACATCCCCTACGACGTGCTTGCGAAGTGGAATCATCAATTATCGATGTTTCATCCGAAATCCCAGCAACAATGATGCGCAGCTCGTGATAGCACATGTGAAGTTCAGCGAATCACCGAGTGGGATTGGGTGAGCTGAACCCTGGGTGGGAAGATTGGAAGGCGGGGAGATAAGACATGAACGGGAAGGATGGGATGCCGCCGAAACCATGACAATATTGACCTTGGGTCGAATAAGGAAAGCCGTGACTTACACGCTGGTCGCACGAGGGCACTCCGTACATTTCACCTACCTCGTGACACTTTCAGCATGACACAGTTATAGAAGCGCAATCACCTCCTCGTTACATAATTCCTGCCATATTCAACGTCCACCTGCATTGTGTTCATCACAATGGAAATTCAAAGGTCAAAGGTCGATGGGGGCCAACGCATTCATATTCCTCTAATGTCTAAACCCAACTGCTGTTTTGCATCCAATAATCTCTAACCACGTTTTTGTTTTGTAACCCTGAGGTTGATCCAACACTGCGCTCCATCTTTTCCTAGGCCCCCTTTTTGTCGATAATCCAAAATGCAAAGCAAATTCTATAACAAAGGGGGCCCAAACGAGCCAACGAAAGAAATTCAACTTGTTTTGCATGAACTTCCACCTGCGCAAATAACAACAACAGCACACATCTCCCCCTATCCAAGGAACCTCGAATGGGCCTTATCTGTTATGCAAGGCTGCACCTTACAATTCCATGAGAGCCAGGGCACCAGGCTCGCTGCAGACGTAGATGACATCATGCTCGTTGGAGAAACCGTTGAAGGTGGTGGCCGAGCACTTGGTGTAGGCACCCATATCCTCAAAGTACAGCCAGTCGCCAACATCGAGAATCTCGCGGAAGCGGATGCTCTCGGTGATGCGATCAATGCCGTCGCAAGTGGGACCCCAGATGCTGTACTCAATGGCGTCCTCCGAAGCAGACTCGTGAGCAGCAACAGAGTCGTACATGGTACGGCCGCCAGCACGGAGGATCTTGGCCACGGGGTGCTGGTGATCGAACATGATGCTGCTGAAGTTTCCGTACAGACCATCGTTGACATAGACCATGTAGCTGGCGTCGCCGTTGTTCATCGATCCGTCGTCGCTCATGGAAGAAGAGGAGTCGGAGACCGAGACAGCAGAGCCGTCCTGAATAGTGCGGCGAGCAATGATGTTGCAGGCAAGGGTGAATGCCGAGGAAGCGTAGTAGCGACCAGGCTCAGCGATGAGGTTGACGCCGGTATGGGCCGGGAAGTACTCATCGAGGGCAGCGCGCAAGACGCTGGCCATCTGCTCGAAAGTATCGTCGCTGCAGAAGCCTCCACCCACATCAAGAGTCTTGAGATTGTAGCCATAAGCAGCGGCCTGCTGGAAGACGACATGAGCGTCCTGGACAGCCTTCAAGAAAGCAGTGGGATCAGAGGCGCCAGAGCCAACGTGGAAGCTGACGCCAACCACGCTGAGACCCAGCTGGCGGGCAAGGCCCAAGAGACCGTCGGTGGAGTCGAGGGAAGCGCCGAACTTCAGACTGAGACGGCAAAGGGACGAAGAATCGTCGGTAAGGATGCGGAGGAAGAGCTCGGCGTCGGGATACAAGCGCGCAATCTTGCGCAGCTCATCGGCGTTATCGAAGGTCATCTGGCGCACGCCCTGCTGGGCGACATAGCGCACGTAGGAGTTGGTCTTGCACGGCTGTGCATAGATAATGCGAGAGGGATCGACGCCCATGCGGAGAACTTGCTCAATCTCGGCCTTGGAGGCACAGTCGAAGCCGGTGCCGAGAGCGGCCAAAAGCCGCAAGAGCCTGTCGTCGGGGTTGCACTTGACAGCTGGAAAAAAAATCATCAAAGTCAGCAAGTTGATTCCTCGATACGGAGCCCAAGTAAGTGGAAATACTCACCATAGAACGGCTTGACGCGGGGAAGGTTCAACTTCCAGCGGAGGTGCTGGCGGTAGACCTCGCCGAGATCGGCGACAAAGAAGGTGTCCTCATCGCCGGGCTCGCAGAACTCGTAGTCAATGCTCTCCACACGCTGGCGGAGGGCATCGCCAATCAGTTGTTTGGCGACTAACTTGCCATTGGCAAGGCCGCGGAGGTAATCATCGTGCTTCAAGGAGCCATTTTTGATGATGTTCAAACTGTCGGTTTGACACTTTGAAAAGACATGATTGTTTGTATAATCGATGAAATCGATAGTGCCCATGCGGTCGGAGACAACAGTCGGCATAACCATATCCCAAGATTTAACTGGGGGGATAAGATCGAGAGTTGGTAGTGGAGTTTTGCGAGGTTTCGGAGGTTCCCGGTAGGAGGGGGGAGTTTGTGCTTGTTGGTTGTTGTTGGTTTTAGATTTGTTGTGTAGTTAATGTGTCTTTGTCAAAAGGAGCAACAGGTGCTTCTCGAAAATTGGTTTTAGGGGGGTCGGTGTCGGTACGAGACTGATCCCTGAGCGATCTGACGAGGCCTCCTCGACTCTTCCTCCGTTAGAGGAAGAACCGCAGAACTCGTCCTATGCGGCAGCTGACGGTTGGGACTGTATTCAGGTCCTTGGTTGGGAGAGAGGTCGAAAAAGAAAGCGTCGAGCTTCTTAGAGACCCTCAGGAGCGGATGGGGGAGGTACGACGTTGATGATGTGGAAGGTCTTTCTGAGGCTGAAATCTTGGTCCGAGACGAGCTTTACGGCCGAGGAAGCCGTGTTATATAGGGTTGCCTTTGAGAAGACCAAAGGCAGTCAAGGGAGGTGGATGCTATGGCGACGACGACGACGTGTCCGTCCTGATAATGGGCGTAATATGTTAGCAACTTGACCGTGACCAAGTCGTGGAGAGGCAGAGAGAAAGCTGGGCAAAGAGGGTGAAGAATCTGTGAAGAATGTGTGCAGAGTTGTGTTGGACTTGGAGGTTGGGAGTTGTGATGATCCCTCCACACTATGATGACACTGGGATGTAGGTAGTCTGGGACGCAGACTCCGAGTCGGGTAGTCGGCCAAGCCAGCCTTTTTGAGCAGTCCGCGACAGGTCGGGTTTGCCACATGGAAGAGCTCCCCACTCTACGGGGCGCAGACCCAGAGAAAGCCGGGAGAGCTTCCATCCCGACTCTTTGGAGCACACATGTGATCCGGGTCGGGTGTGGCTGGATATCAGAGGGTAGAGCATTCGAGAATCATGGGATGGAATTGGAAGCACACCGCCGTCACCGTCATTGACTTACCCGTTATCGCGCAAGAAAGCAAGCTGTGGACTGGATAGAGTGTCTGGAATGAAGGGGGCTACGTGTGTAGTTGCAATGGTTGCAGATGAGGAAGAGGGAAGAGGAGAGAAGAGAAGGAAAGAGAGGAAAAGTGTCAAAACGGTTGCGTGGAGGAGGGGAGGTTAAAAGAATCAGGCGTCAGGGGGGTGGAGGAGGGCGGGGGGTCTTGGACTCGGCGGGCCGGGGCGGGAGGTCAACGATTTCTTTCTGCTGCTGATTGTGAGTTGCCGAGTGCGCTCGTTTTTTTGTCGAGTGGAGGGGCCCAGGCTCAATTCAACCGCTGGACAATGCCAATGTGCAGCAGGCGGACCTCGAGGTGGGGAGACACAAGATGGAACCTCAAAAAGCCTGCTGTGGTCAAGGCAAAGGAGCGGGAAGAGGGCAATTGGCAGGGCACGGGGCATCTCTGGCACTGCGTGAAGGAAAGCGAGACCAGCAGGCCGGAGGCTGTGCTCCTCATCCTGCTGGCAAAACTTTTTTTTCTTGATTTCCGCCCACAAAAAAAGGGACATCGCCCTGGTGTGGTCTAGTCGCCTAGGACGCCGGCGGAGCCCCCGTCGTCCAGCCCCGGCCGCCATCTCGATCGTTTTCCATTTCGTGTTTTTTTCTCCAACGAAGAATCAGAAAAAAATCCAATCGGCGCTGCAGAATTTACCCTAACCACGTATGGCACCTGGTGCTACCCAGCTAGCCGCAGAAGGCAGCAGAGAAGCCAGAGAACATGGCAGGGGTCCCACCTTTTGCTGCCCGCAACCTCTCGTAATCACGCTTTTGCTGGACAGACATTGGGCATTGAGAAGCATCGGCCGCATTCGGTGTCTTCCGTCATGATTTGAATTGGTGATCGTTGCTGTCTCTTCGTGGCTGATTTCCACTTCCATGACCTCGCAAAACCTGCCCGAAGCCTTCTTTATTTACACTTGGACTGATCAAATGTGACGACGACTGTGAAAGTCGGGACCCCTTTCATCCCATGTTTGCGCCTATCTCGCCGCTTGATAGCATGTCCATTTCTCGGGCAATCCCAGAGAGTCTTTGAAACGAGGGACTTTCAGACCGCAACTCCGTGCGCTGCCAAAACCTGTAGCGTGCGTCCGATATCCCTCTCCGGGGAAGTTCTAGATTCTGTGCCGGGCCGCCATGCGGACCGCGTGAGCAGATAGCGTTTTTTAGGTTGGGTTTCGAGAATGGAGACAAGAGGAAGTGTCATGGGCGAGGGCTATGAACCCCTCACCTATAGCGCGATATTGAGCAACGCCGTTGGAATAGGGTGGCTTTCTAGTTCGATGGTATCACTGTATCACACAAAAACTGCACTCAGGATGTTGTTACACAACATCGCCGATTTCAAGATGGTACAACGACGGTAGATAATAAAAAGACTAATTAAATCGCGCAATTACTTGGCGGTTGAGTGAAAAGTAGGATCTTTTATCAACCTCTTTCATAAAAGAGGAGATTAAGAAATTTCAAAATAGCGAAATATTTATAAGATAGTGCTAATTGGTCTTATATCAAATCTACTATTAACTGTTATGGCCCGGCTAGACGGGTCATGCTTTACCAGATAAGCTGCATAGATACGAGAGATATAATTAGTTGTAGATTAGATAAGAAAGAGTAAGTCCATGGCGCGGCTAGCCTTAAGAGTATATCTTCTATCGTCAGCCGCGTACGTAACTCTTACTTTTTATTTTATTCTTTAGTCATAAATTCTATATTGAACGTTAACAACGCTGCAGCCCTGTCTCGCCCGTTACGTGCCTTTACATTAACGCTACGTAAAACTACTCATTCATATCATAATTTCAGACAACTACTACACTCTATTATTACTATTTAAATTATTATTAAAGCCGCACTGTCACAAAATGCACTCAGGTGCCTCTTCCAGATGTTATAGAATGCACTCGGGTGCTTCCTCTGGAACAAACTATATAAGACCACTTGAGCGACCGAACTGCCAGCTTCGGTTACTTATATTCTTTTAGAACATAGCTTAGTGGTATAGTGGTCCACTAGCATTGTGACACCGGGACAAACTATATAAGACCACTTGAGCGACCGAATTGCCAGCTTCGGTTACTTGTATTCTTTTGGAACATAGCCTAGTGATGTAGTGGTCCGCTAGCGCCGTGACAATACTTACTAATTTTAATTATTACTTTAAGAAAGTAGGCAATATATTAACTAGATATAAAAGCGTCCGTATATATTTCGCTGCTCGCGACTACATTAATTATCTTTAAATAATGATATTATTTAAGCTGCTAATGTGACAAGGGCAGTGTTCTGGGTTGAAACAGTAGTTCAATTCAGCTAATAAACTACTTTGGTCTCGAAAGCCTTGTTAATTCTTTTAACCTTCAACCAAAGGCTGGGTTTTAAGGCCTTCTTATATCAAAGAGATGTGGTACGTACTGAGGTGTGTACCAAGCCTTGTTGCCTAATGTCTTGAGGTATTTATCTAGCGGTCTTCATTTGGATCTTCCTGAGTGCTTTTCACCTATTCTCCTTTTTTCCTCTAGCATCGGCCTCTGTCTGGTCGTCATTGTGGCCCAGTTGGAGCTGCACGTACGTATGCACGGGCTGACCTGTCTTTCATGCACATTGTATAACAGTGCATATCTCACCATGTCCCTAACGGTGTCCTCTCACCTTGTGATGAAAGGAGAACCTTAGGATAATGCTCAGCGCCATCAGCAGTTAAGGCTAATGCAGTGTTGAGGTTCTGTTAAGCCCCAGAACATCTAACCTAGAATTGTGAGAAAATGTCCGTGTGACAGCCGACTTTTAAAGAAATTGCTACTATTACTAGTAAGTTGTGTATATTTACCATATTAAAATATAATAAAAGTAGAGCAAGCTAAATATTTTACTAGTCACAGTGCTGGCGGACTACTACACTACTAGGCTATGTTCCAAAAGAATATAAGTAATCGAAGCTGGCAGTTCGGTTGCTCAAGTGGTCTTATATAGTTTGTTCCAGAAGAGGCACCCGAGTGTATTCTGTGACATTGATCAATTACTTAATAGTTAGTAAAACATCAATATAAATTATTTAGCTCGCAACTACTAACTATTTATATAATAGTAAAAGGAAGTAACCAAGAAATAAAGCTATTAAAACTATTTTGCAATAAGTAACTAATATTTCTAAAAGAGGGGAGCAATAGTTATCTTGCGATAAGCAATTACGGGGTTATTTCTTGTATCAAAATTTGTAATAAAATTTAGATTTAAATAATATAAAAGCTTTATATATGTCACAGGTTGACATTGGCTATATAGTGTCTGCCTTGCAAGCAGAACATCGTCCTATCTTTTGTAGGTTTGGCCGTCTGGGCATATGCACCCCAGCCTGTCACAATATACTTATTTAATGCGAATTAACGCAAGTGAAATAGTATAAAAGCATTTTATAATACTATTTTTCAACGAACAATCGTAAAAATTAAAAAGAGAAGGGAGGAGGGATTTGAGTATTTGCAAATTTGACATCCTGTCACGGTGGTGGCAGACCACTACACTAACCAGACCATGTTCTTGCAAAAGGATACAAGTAACCAAAGCTGGCAGTTTAGTCGCTCAAGTAGTCTTATATAGCTGCGACGGATGACCAGGCCGTCATACGTCTTATACTAAATAAACAACATTATAATCGGACTAACAAACTTGTAATAGAGACAGTCTACGAACTTACTAAAAAAGAGTACGAAGAATATACTACTTGTAATAAGTTATTAAACGTTTAATTGCAACTACTATATAATGAAACAATATGTGACGAACGGCAGTCTAATCTACTCAAGTAGGATAGCTGAAGGTAATAACTATCATTGCTGTTTAGTGAAGCTAAAAGGTTCACAACAAGTATGTTTGTAATACTAGTCTTGGTGATAATGATCTATGGACTACTGTCGAGCTATCTGATAATATAAGTTCTCCAGTCGTTCTTTTATACCTCCTCGCCTTCTGCAAGATATTTGTTTCCGGATGTTCACGTAACCGTGAACCCCTAGTGTATGGTGATGAGTTCGCGGGCTCACTTTTTAGCAGATCGTAAACCTTTTCGTCCTTGGGGTTGCACAGTCTAGCTCTTCTGAGTTAGTTGTGCTACCAGCGCCCTGGTTAGCCCCTGTGTTCTCTTAAGTTCGTAACATAATACTACAACTACTATATAATGAAATAATACTAGAACTACTACACAATTTATAATATTAAAAAAAAATTTTTTATTAAGAAAAAAGACGCAACTGAAGACTGGCCTATAAAGGAATCCCCTTATAGGCATTCTTTATCTTATCGTATAACCTACTTAATATGGAACCTCACGTCGTAACTAGCGCAGCGTCATACTATAAGTATAGCACGGTCAGTCACCTATCAATCAATTGATCGCGGATAAGCATGATAATAGCCATGCTCAATCTTATCTAATCGTACATGTGATGCAATAGTCCAGCATTAATAAAAGCAAGGAAAGAGATTATACGTATAAGAAACATACTTATACGAAAGAAGTCAATAATAATAGAAGAAGTACCCATACTTGTATTTACACTTGCACTTATACTTTTACTTGCACCTGTACTAAAAAATTAATAAAAAGATATGCAATTTGATAGTTTATTTACTTTCTACTTAATTGAGCAATATTTTAGGCTTTACAGCTATATTATATTAATAAATATTGATATTCAATGTAGTAGTGTAAATGCAGATAGGATGATTTAGTAGGGAAATAGTATAGAGTCTATCCTATAAATATTTTACTGTTCTGGAATTTCTCAGCCCCCTCTTTTATAAGAGAGGGTTGACAAAAGGTCCCACTTTTCACTCAACCGCCAAGTAGGCCTCTGTTGCATCTGCAAGCGACCCAACCCGTGTCGACCGGTATCTTGCCGACTCGCCTGTGCCTTGCGATCAACCATCCCCGCGGTTGTCACTGCATACACTATGAATAGTGCCTTATAGACAGCAGCTTTGATCAAGGGGGTGTTCTGAAAAGGTACGATATTCGAACAATTGGAAGACAGATGGTTGAAAATGACTGGAGAGCCGCTTCCTCAAAAGCACACGTTATGGTTTGGAACAAGCTTGCCTTCACGAGTCCCTTTACGTGCTAGATTTTGTTGCTATCTGATACACACTTCCGTCTCCTAGACGGCATGAAACGCTCTCTAATCTGCTTGTTGTCGAGTAATAGAAGATTGATGTTGCGCATGCGCGGAAGCATGCTGTGGCTTGGTCATTGATGTAGTTGGCCGCACCCCTGGGCTCACTTCAACGACGATCATTGTTCAAGACGGACCGAAATCATTGGTCTGCTACGATTCTGCCCCTGGCGAGGCTGCATGCCAATAAGGATGGCTGATTATGTGAGTCAGCAGAGAAGCAACCACGACGCAGCCTGACATGTCTCGTCGTTGTGGTTGTAGCGTAGGGCCGCTACTCTTCAGAGGCGAGAGAGGCAACCTGTCATGGCCCAAATGCTTCGGCTATCTCGCCTGACGAGTGTTGATGACGTAAGCTAGGAAACAAGGGAATATCACGACATTAAGCACTCGGCTCACGATAGCAGAAGCATGTACTCTGTTCTTTAGTCCGCACGTCCAAAGCTGAGGAAGACGGTTCTGAAAGAACGAGCCCTCGGCCGGGCCTCAAGGCGCAGAACGCCGATTCCCTGTCACCTTTGATCTCGCACCGTTTTGTGGCATCAACGCCACTGAGCAGGCGTTGAAGCGTATCGTAGCTGGCGCTGTTTCATGACAAAGGGAAGAAGAAAAGAGGAAAAAAAAAAAAGGACGGTGAGGGAACAAAAATCTAAAACCCATTTATCAGTATACAGCCGGAAAATCGCAGCGCTGACTGGAGCCGAGTGTCGTTGCAGCCCACCGGGTCCGCACTGCATCGTTGTGCCTTTTGTATTGGAGGAGGGTATCATTCAACATATCACTTTACAAATACAAGACCGCCAACCTCATCAACATCGGCCATGTTCAGCTGTTGATGAAGTGCTCTAGGCGGAACCGTTGATGTCCATCTCGTTGACCGCCCAAGACTTGTCGACCCAGTCGCGCTTCTCGCCAAGGAATACAACGCGCTCAGAGGCGTTGTCAAGAGCCTTGACAACATACTTCTGCGCCACCTCCCGGACCTGATCCTTGGTAACATCCAAGAGTTCTTCGCGGCGTTTCTGCTTCATCTCGTCGGTGATACCATAGAGGAACTGAGCCATGCCCTCTTCGTTGACAGCCTTGGGAGCGTCAACGCCCTGGAAGACAGAGATCTTGGCATCCTCAAGATCCCGATCAGTCCATTTCTTGTCGACCGCCCATTGACCAGCATTCTGCATGATCTTGAGCGTGTTGACGGGGTTCGGGTCGCGGTACGAGTAGAAGCCAAAGATACCATCAAGAGGGCGGGCGTAAGATCCGCCACCGTAGGCACCGCCCTTCTCACGGATCTCGTGATGCAAGTGCTTGTGGGTCAGGAGCTGCGAGAGAATCTGGAGAGGGGCACCCTCGGAAGACGTGTAAGAAACCGTAGGGATAGCCAAGGCGCCGTAGTAAACCTGATAGGGCAAGGGATAAAACGCCTTGATATCACGAGTAAACTTGGGGGCTCCCCGGCTCGGGAAAGTCATCGCTTCCGAAGGCAGCGAGTTAACAAAGTTCGAGAGCGCCTTGGCATTTTCAGAGACACTTCCACTGTCGCAGGTAATGGCGGTGCGAAGATTACCAGCCAGTGCGAACTGTTGGATTTGCTTGAGCTTTGCAATAACATCCTCCAACGAGTCGGACTCGGGCCGGCTTGCCAAACTAGTCACGAGCTTTACCTGCGAAAGACCGCTGACCTGCTCTTTGAGGAAGGAATCCCATGTGAGGCCAGCTTCCGCGGCTCTCCGAGCATACGCGTGTCCCGACGAAGCAATATCGTTTACGACGCCATCAGCCGATGCCTGCAACAACTGGCGAATCTGTTGAGCCGCCTGAGGACTGTCAAAGTCAGTCTCTACGACCAGCTTGCGCAAGAGGTCGAACATCGTTGGCACATGGCGATCCAATGCCATACCAGAGAACACCAAGCCTTCTGTGGCCTGAGTGAAGTCACTTGGCTGAGATGCCGAATGGTAACCGACCGAGACACCTCCAGTATTGAGCTTGATTAGATCCTCAAGCTGCTCCATGGACATATCTTTGGTACCCAGACGCATAATGGAATCAGTGAAAAGGGGAATCAGGCTTCGGAGCTCATCCGGCAGGTTCTCAAGCTGGTTGATAGCGCGGAAGTAAGTCAACCCGTTGGTCGGAGCCTCGCGCCACTGTGTCTTGACTCTTGATGTGCTATCGTGTCTCAAGATAACCGAGTCCTTTTGGCGCGGAATATCCTTGACATGCACGCTAGGAAGGCAGCTAAGGTCTTCGGTGTTGGTCTTACTTTGCTCGGCCAACAACTTGAGTTCGCGCGCCTCAAGAGCAACACGGGCTTTCTCTTCGCTGCCAGCAGCTTTGACGACTTCCGAGATCTTGGTGCTCAGGCGGGTTTCCTCCTCTTGGGCAAGCTCCTGGCTGAAGGTTGGCGAAGGTGCCATCGTGAAGGATAGAGTGTTGTCGTTGACCAGATATTTATCAATCAACCCCTCAAGATAACCACCCTTGGCAAGCTCAGTCTCGAAAGCAGCAATCGTGTCATTCCAGGCAAGAGAGTCAAAGGGATCTACTCCGGTAAACCACTTGGGCTTCAAGCGGTGGAGTAAAGACATGCCAAAATTGGCAGTCTTATGCTTAAGGCCGAGCTCAAGCTGATGGAGATAACCATCAATCTTTGATCTCTCAAAGCCCTTGTCCCGCATGCTGCGCAAAATCTCCTGCACTTTGGCCTTGACCTTGGGCACATCTTCTTCCTGAACACCGCTCAGACCAATGGAGAAGACACCGCGCTTGCCCGAACTGTCGTACCCTGTGTTGGGGCTCCAGTCCGTTCCTAGTCCGGATTCAATCAGTCCCTTGTAGAGAGGCGAGCCATAACCATCCATGAGCAGAGCAGAAATAAGCGCCAGCGAGAAGGACTCCACAACGTTGCTGGTTTCACCCAGAACCCACGAAACGGAAGTCTTGAACTGCTTATTGGCGTCAACAAGAGGGTCAATAGGCCCGTAGAGCTTGACTTCCCGAGGGCCACTGCTAAGGTCGATGGGGCTATGGTTCGCCACATCAGGTCGGATCTTGTCAAAAGCGTCGAGCTGGGCACCAATCTCCTTCAAGTGATCCTCCAACGGCATATCGCCGTATGTGAAGACCTTGGAGTTACTCGGGTGGTAGTGATCAGCATGGAACTTCTTGAGCTGTTCGTATGTCAAATCCGTGATCTTCTGGGGGTCACCACCAGAGTTATTGATGTCAGGGAAAATGTGGTCTTGGAACCGGATCCAGAAGAGGTAGGCGGCATCAGACATCTGGCCCTTCATCTCGTTATACACCACACCCTTGAAGACAAGCTTCCTGTCTTCGGGCTTTGCGTTGCCCTCAGCCGCAACAAGGGCCTGGGGGTTCTCGGGCCCAATGCGCCATCCTTCCTGTGTGAAGTCCGTCTCATTCAAGAGAGGGTGCAGAGTTGCGTCGAGGTAGACCGACATGAGGTTCTTGAAGTCTTGAGCATTGGTGGTGGCGAACGGGTAGAAGGTGTGGTCCGATGCTGTAAAGGCGTTCATGAAATTCGAAAGCGTGCGCGGAAGCATCTTGAAAAAGGGGTCTCGGATGGGAAACCTGGATGAGATTCCACGTCAGCGCGAGTGATCCAGGCAATGCCGGCCGTCCGGGTTCGCATACTTTTGACTGCCACACAGAGTGGTGTGCTCCAGGATATGAGGGACACCGGTGTCGTCTGGGGGGTTCGTCTTGAAGCCGATCGAGAAGACATTGTTGCTGTCGTCACGGGCAATGTGCAAATGCTCTGCTCCGGTCTTGTCGTGTTGCAAGTGCAAAGCAGTCAGTTCCAGCTCTGGGACATGCTTTGACCGGAGAAGGGTGAAGCCGTGGAGTTTCTCGCCGGGTTTCGGGTACTGGGAGAGCTCGGTGACGGCGCGGCGCGCTGCACCTTTGGTCGCGTTGCGCAGCATCGTTCTGACCGCAGTAGAGAATACCCGAGTGCTGGCAGAAATCCGAGGCCGATTCTAAGGTTGCACTATGCAGGGCGACTGGAAAGGGCGATGATCGATAATGGTGATGATACTTGATGGATGCGTGCAAGTTCAGGCGTCCAGTTTGACGGCACGAGTTGGAACGGAGCTACCTCTAAGGCCTGCCTGCCACGGGCGGCAGTGGGCAGAGCGGCCGGGGTGGTGACTGACTCCGTCGCCACTCAGCACCCCGCCGCTTCCCTCGGAGGGAATCAAGTGGAAAACCTGCTGGAACTGAACCGTGCTCGGCAGGGTCGGGAATAGTGGGGCTGAGGGGACGACGGACGACGCTGAGGCTGATCTTGAACCAATGAGTAGCCATGCCCGGAGGAAAAGGCTGTTAGCAAGGTACTTCTTAGCTTATGATTTGTCAGCGCTTTTGTGTTGCTCTTCAGGTACGACAAAGAAGTACTTACCTATCTGCTCGTAACCCCAGTGACATCTTCTTACACTTACATGTACAGGTACCGTATAAACTCGAGAGATTGGACTTCGGGTAAGCAACGCACAAGCAGAGTAATGGTGAAAAGAAGCAGTAAAGAAGCATGTACACTACATGCCTGACGGACATCTCGAGACCTTTAACTCTGCTTGTACGCACGTACAATTATAACGTGATTACCCGAAGTCCAATTTCTCGAGTTTATACGGTAGAGAAACGTACCTCTAGACAAGAGGTCATGTAGGCCTGGTTATAAGCTCCTGGGCCTTCATACACCTGAGTGAGCATATCAGCTCTTTGCTACAGTCTAGTATCATGTGTGTGGCAAAGATAAGGGGTCTTTGTGTCTTTAATGTTGAGCTTTCTAAATGTCAACAGTAAGAACGGCAACCGGCATCGGACGAGTGTGAGGCGAAGTGTTTGTGAGCAGCATGTCAGTACGCTATCAAATGCTCATTGTACATATATGAGGTGGATGCACGACGGTCCAAAGAGAAATGAAGATGAAAACGCGGTTTGGCTCCTCGAGGGCTTCAATCATCTGGTTCTTAATAAAACAGTCAGGAGTAAAGGTGGATAACAGCCAAAGAGTACCTGCCTTTTACTGCCAGACATTCCTCCTCTTTCACAATGTAATCTCAATACAGTACAGGTAATATCCATAGTAGCCAACAAGTACCTTCACGTGTGGGAAGTGGGAAGTAGCGACCATGAAAAGGAAGGCGGGAGCACTGGATTTCAGTTTTATAGTCCGTGCTGGGCCCCCGAAGCCCGAGAGCAGGTACCTGCCTGTTGAAACGCAGCGGAACCTGTCATCCAATTCGCGCGCTCCGTCAGATTAACCGACGCCATAGCGATCTGGTCGTCCTTTCCCAAACATCAAAGTCTTCCGCAGCCATCTCGACGACTGCCGCCGCCCCGGCCGCCCGAATACGCAACGACCAACTTCCATACAACAGCACATACAGTTTCTCTATTGTGCGCGCACAACATCACTATACACTGACGACGACGGCAAAGCGGCAAGGCTAGCAGAAACGCACCGCTGTAGTGCACACGCAAGCCTTTTGCAACTTATAATCTGTTGACATTGCCAGTCGGAGTGGTTACTGCCGACCACAAGCCTGTTTCCGTCATCAAGGCCAGTCCCTCGACAATGTCAAGCGCCAATCCTCCGGCCACTGCGACATCCGGCCCTCGACCTGCGACACCCATGAGCAATGGATCCGCAAACCATCCGGTCGACCCCCCTCCTGTCACGAATAGCCACCCGAATCATGCCCATGAGACCCGGCCGGCTCCTGCGCCCCCCGCAAACATGGCGGGCAAAAAGGGCAAACCGAAGAAGGCACCCGAGCCGAACGAGGCTAGCAAGCTTATTGCTGCCAGGATCACACAACTTGAGCAAGATGCCGCTGGCGAAAAGGACCAGGAGGCCGAAATAGGTGCGTGTTTGTCCTTACTCCTTGCTGGGTGCTTGGAGGGCAATGACGGATGTGTTGGGATCGATAAGGGGGGGCGAAAGGCTCAGAAACACTCGACAGTCGTTGACCGAACCTCCTCAGTCAACCTTTGCTGCATGTCTTCAGACCACCCTCCTGTCTCGATCGGGACGTAGGGGATGAAAAGTATAGAGGGGCTTTTCCAAAACGGGCTCTCTTGGACATCGGATGAAAGAGAAGGCGCTGACAGCAAGCCATGCGCAGAACGAGAGGTTAAGAAAGCTAGCAGGGAGCTACACAGCCAGACCTCGCGGATGAACGACCTCCAAAAGATCGATCATTTGACCAAACGATGTGCGGACTTGCTGGCTGAGATGAAAAGGCTCGAACGCGAGAGCATCAAAAACAAGAAACGAGGTGACCAGCTACAGAAGGACAAGGACAACAGCCGCAATGAACTCAACAAGACAACATCGCTGAAGGAGAAGCTTGAGAAGCTCTGCCGTGAGCTGCAAAAAGAGAATAACAAGCTCAAGGTATGGAATCACAGGTGTGGTAAAGTAGCGTTCAGGGCACTGACAAACTCTTGTACCTAGAACGAGAACAAGACATTATCGGATACGCAGGTTCGAAGTCAGAACTCGTGGGATGAGAGGTACTCTGCTCTTCTTCGTCGAATGGACGACTATCAGGAAGAAAAGGACAATCCGCGCAAGCAAGTAGTGGACATGGAAATGGATGAATTGTCAGTAACGGCCCTATCTCTTGTTTGGTTCTCAAGTCACACTTGCTCACTGTCACCAGCTTTCGCCAGCGGTTCAAGTCTCTGATTGAACAGTACGAGCTGAGGGAACTCCACTTCCATGCGCAAATGCGGACCAAGGAGCTCGAAGTCCAATACAACCTCGCTAGGTTCGAGCGTGAAAAGAAGAACTACGAGGCCGAATTGGCGCGATCAAGGCAGCTGAACGCCCAGGTGCAGACCTTCTCAAAGACGGAGACGGAGCTGAGACAACAACTCAATGTCTACGTGGACAAGTTCAAGCAGGTCCGTACTAGCCGATGATGGCACCAAGATGGAGTGGGGATGAAGAAGGCTGACAGCTTGGCTAGGTTGAGGACACGTTGAACAATAGCAACGACTTGTTTCTTACATTCCGCAAGGAAATGGAGGACATGTCTAAGAAGACGAAACGCCTCGAGAGGGAAAACGAGAACCTCAAGAGAAAGCACGAGCAGGTGAATGGCAACATCCTCAAGATGGCGGAGGAGCGGAACAAGTACTTGGCCGAGATCGAGGACCTCAAGAAAAAGTGCGAGAAGCTGAATGGCATCATTAAACAGATGCAGCAGCAGGGCCGGGGGATCCCGCAAGGGCTGGCTGGCGCGGTTGAAACGGGCTATGCGGAAGGTGAAGGAGAGCTTGAGGGGGACGAGAGCGAGTACGAAGACGAGTACGACGAAGAAGGAGATGAGGAAGTGAGTGACGAGGGTGATGAGTACGACGATGAAACTGAGGATGAGCAGCAGATGCAGCAGCATCATCAACCCCAGCCGTACGGGCCCGAGCGGCCGCCCCCTCCTGCTCCCGCTCCTGCCCCCGTTGCCACCAAGGCCGCCCTTACCGCTAATGGCGCCTATCAACTTTGCTAGATGTCGGTCCCTCGAGAACGGCTCGGGTCAAAGGGTATGTAGGCAAACATTGAGGTTACGACTTGGCTGTCGATATACTTAGTGGACTATCTCAACCTATCAGTTCATCCAGGACGTATCGACTGCCATGAATACGTAACAACATTACCGTATTTGCGTAGTATTCACCAATGAAGAAATACAGCTGTTACGGGAGAGTCGCGGTACTTGATGGCCCAAAATTGAGCTTCGATGATTTCATGGATACTTGAGCTGTTGCAGTCCGATGAACGTGCCTGTGTGCCAATCAATATCGGTTTCCGTACGGACCATTCCCGTCCACTTGGCTTCACCAACCCCGCATACCTATCGGCAGTAGCGCCCCACTTTCCCCTGGGCATTTGTTTCCATGTTAGAGTACGGCTGCAACTTACAGTGTTGGAAGGCTGGAACCCTGGATGCCGCCCTAACAGTTTCCACTACTGAAATAGAAGTGTCAGACTTTCTGCTTGCAACAAAAGGATGGACTTTGGGGAATTTCTCCGTACACCAACCATCTCTCACTCATTTCTGTCTATCCTCGACGTTCCTGCAAGACATGCGCTTGCCGACGACAACGGACCAGGCTCCCAGTTTACCCCCCGACTGATTGCGGAATTTACCGTACCGGTATCTGGTCGAGGTTGTTTCTACCCGGCGAGTTCAGCTGCATCATACGCACACCAATTTGATACGGGCTAAAAGGCCGAACATGGGATAGCACAACCACCATCCAAAAGGCGGCAATAGCACGGAAAGACCTGAAACATTGGGATTGCTTGTGATCCTGAATACCTACTTCAACTCTCTATTCACTTATTAGTTTACCAGCACAGGCGTCTCCAAGAACTCGCAAAAGGCGGATTGTTGACGAAGACACCAACCTTTCTGTTATTGCCCTCTTACGCTAGCGGGCTGTGCCGAACGCGACAGATTGACTTTACAAATCCAGTCGCCGGACCCCATACAGACGAATACACATTCCAGCAAGATTTGACATTTCAATTCGTCCACCCATTGAACCGTCTCCTCGGATGAATCGACCTACAAGATACCGTCTCTTTAAACTCTCAGACTCTTTATCATCTCCCAGCCCAGTTTAGGTGCGGGCCGCGGACCGCGCATCTGATTGCGACCTTAGCTTCCGTCTTCGGCACCCAATAACATATTAAACACGGAACCGAAAATTGACTTTCATCCTTTTACACAACACAGCTACGGTCTGTCCTGGGCGATCGAGCACATCCACACGTACTGTGCACGATGGCATTCATCCAAGATCCCCGTCTACGGCAGCGCTGGAACCAGATCTCCCACAACGCCGAGGCGGTAACCGAGAATGCCGCCGCCGGCATCTGGACCTTCCAGCACCAATATATCACCCCTTGCTTTTCATCTCTCGCCGACTCCATCGACAGCTGCACGAGCCTATGTCTCGGGGACCGTGAAGAGCGTGCCCGACGCGCGCGCGAGCGAGACCGTGGAGCCCACCGGACAAGGGCCGAGTATATGTTTGACTTTTACGACGACTGGGACGATGATTTTGCTGTGGATCAAGGGCCCGCCAGCAGTGGCGGTGGAGGGGGAGGGGGAGGAGGGCTTTTCAGCGGCTGGGGCGGCGAGGACTGGGATCGCTTACTGGCGGGGACAGGAAACGATCGGAGACACGCGGCCGGTGGCACGGGAGACGTGGTGGATCAGCCGAGGCGAAAGAGAGGGATGAGCTATGGGACAAGAGGAGGACCGAGGAGGAAGCCTTCGCTGCCCGAAGACGATCCGACTGTCATTCCGAGGACGGCACCGCTGGGGTTTTTGCGGCTGCCCTTTTTCGGTGGTACACTGAGGTACAAACCTTCGGCGGCGAACTTGCGAGATCACCCCGGTACGCTTGTGCCTGGACAACAACAACAACAGGGAGGACGCCGGCAAAGAGATGAGAATGAGCCGCTGTTGGGGACAAGCTCCGAGGAGGATGAACATACTCGGATCCACGCAGAACACGTCAGGGAATCGCCGCAGTTGAGGCCGCGCAGTAATACTGGCGAATCAGAGGGCACATCATCGAGTTCGTATCGATCTAGAAACGACATTTTTCCCAGTGATGGAGAGGGCGATGAGGATGCGGTACCGTTAGACGACGAATTTGCAGTTGCCCTTGGCCGCGTGGACGACGGAAGCAGCAACAGGACGAGAAGCACCAAGGGGAAACGGCCAGCGAATGGAGACAGGGAGTCAGGCATATCGCGATCAGTGTCCAGGACTACGATAGCGTCAACCTATTCGGCCTACCATATCGATGACACCACTATTTTCCCAACTTCGAGTTCAGAGGATGCCCTGCCCACTCCATCGCTCGAGGATTTGCAGCGAGAGGAAGAACAGGCCGAGAGGGAAGAGTACGAGGAGATTGAACGCAAGAGACAGGCCGCGTCTCGCCTGGCCGCACAGCGTGGATTGCGCAAACAAGAGAAGGCTTCTTCCAAGCCAGAGCCAGGACCGAAGCCGGAACCAGAACCGGAGCTGAAACCAAAGCAAACAGAAGATAGCCACGGATTGACTCCCGACGAACCGACACAGCACATGAACAGAACACAAAGCGATGACACAAGCGAGAGCCCTGAGGAGGAAGTGAGGGAGACGAAACCCCCAGCTTTTACCGAGGTCAAGAGCAACGACGCTATTGTGGCCAAGTCGAGCCATAATGGAGGCGTGAAGGAGAGCACGACGGCAAAACTAGAAGGGGATAACACATCGCTCGAGTTCATACCGGCAAGGCTGCCTCATTTTGGATGAAAGGCCAAGCCCAATAATCTGAGTCCGGCACACACGAACTCTGGGGCGCTTTATAACGGGATAGAGGTTACAATAACGACGTATTATGAACTAAAAACAACGAAGGAGTTTGCGGTACAGGGTCCCCATATGACTATAATGGTGGTTTGATGGAAAGATGGAGTTTTGGTTCAGGCGGAGCTGATAGAAACATGAGGGTGTTCTAAACACCTAAGTTAAGAGACGCGAAAGAGGGAACCGTTCACAGCAATCTATAGGCCGGAGTCGGGGTCCTTTTGGAGTACTCGGCTATGAGGTTATAATAAAGCTTCGTCCGAGTTTTGGTTTCGCCTTGGAAGCTTCTGTGTTGTTGTCCTACTGAATGAGAACTCTAGCTAAGGCGATCATCGTAGACAAGCTACCTGGATCGGCCTTGAGCAGCTGCCTGGTTATGAGAGAACTCTCCGTCGAGATCCAAGTGACAAAGTGTCAAGAAGTTTTGATGAGAATAATGGGCGGGTTCATCGGCATCTTTAGCATCTGAAAGCCTGTGGCGACGCTTTCAAACGCGGGGCCTGGAGTTCAAAGAAGTGCAATGATGAACATGTCAGCATGTCAACCATTCACAATCCAGGGGTGCGGATTGGCAAAGGGTGCCTCGGCTTCCCCGCATCCCAAGACCTACCCCCGTCTACCCCGGACTCCATCATTCCTCCACGGGAACCACGATGCGACGTTATTGAGAGACGTCAGTGGAGGTTCATGCCAGATCTTGCTGTTCATCCCAATTCTTCGCGCCCGGAGTTAACTGATATCCTTTGTAGCTGAACAAGAACGTCTTAGATCGACCTGACAGCTGTGTTGATATCAAGCTCTCTCCCTCCTCTTTGTCTTTGTTGAGCTTCCTTCCCTTACGTGTACTTTCTCTCCGAGTGAACTGCTTTTGTATGACACCTTACCAGCTACTGTATGACGGACAACACTCACGATCTTACCTCTCCTTACCCATATCCGTTCGCATATATCTAATCACTTACACATCGACTATTCTCGAACTCACAAATTAACCATGGCACCATCAACCACCGCGGCCACAGGGCCAATCACAACCCCCCTCACCACTCTCCTCGGGATCAAGCACCCCATCATCCTCGCCGGCATGGCCCGCGTCTCCGGCGGTCCCCTCGCCGCGGCCGTTTCCAACGCCGGCGGCCTCGGCGTCATCGGCGGCTTCATGTACACGCCCGACCAGCTGCGCTCCATCATCGCCGAGATGAAAGCCAACTTCACTTCCCCGGACCTGCCCTTCGGCGTCGACCTGGCGCTCCCGCAGATCGGCGGCTCCGCCCGCAAGACCAACCACGACTACACAGGCGGCAAGCTGGACGAGCTGATCGACATCACCATCGAGAGCGGCGCTAGGCTGTTCGTGTCGGCCGTGGGCGTGCCGCCCAAGCGCATCATCGACAAGCTTCACGCCAACGGCATCTTAGTCATGAACATGGTCGGCCACCCCAAGCACGCCGTCAAGGCGCTGGAATTAGGTGTTGACATGGTGTGCGCCCAGGGAGGCGAAGGCGGTGGGCACACGGGTGATGTGGCTAACAGCGTGTTGATCCCGAGTGTGGTGGACGTGGCGAGGACGTTCAAGCCCGCGATGCTGAACAAGTTATTGGGGACCACTGATCACCCGGCGCTGGTGGTGGCGGCCGGTGGTATCGCGGACGGCAGAGGGCTGGCGAGTAGTTTGATGCAGGGGGCGGTGGGCGTCTGGGTCGGCACGAGGTTCGTGGCTAGCAAGGAGGCGAGCTGCAGCGAGCAGCACAAGGACGCAGTGGTGACGTGCGGGTTTCAGGGTACCGAGCGGACGCTGGTGCTCAGTGGCAGGCCGCTAAGGATGAAGACGAACGAGTATATCGCCAAGTGGCACGCGCAGCCGCAGAAGATCGCGGAGCTGACGGGCAAGGGAATCGTGCCCATCGAGTGGGATATGGATCAGGGAAACGAGATTGACCCGCCGCATCTGATGGGCCAGGTGGCTGGGTTGGTGAAGAAGGTGCAGCCGGCTGGGGAGATCGTCGAGGAGATGGTGCAGGACGCGGTTGAGCAGTTGAAGCTGGGACAAGCGTATCTGAATGGGGGCAGGAGCAAGCTATAAGTGATGAGGCGAAAGTAGAGGAGGGTTGAGAATGTATACTATGCTCGGTCTAGTCCGATAATTTACCGCTCGGGTCCTCATCGCAAGTCGTGTTTGGCACCTTCCATTTCTCCTTCCCGCGCACCCTCCATCCCAACTCTTCCAATTCAACTTGGCCCCTCGCCCAGAACGCCCGACTGCATAGCCCGCAGCGAAGCTCCTTCCCGTTGGGTATATGTATAAGTTTCACGGTTGTCGGCCCCTTCCCCTTCCCTTCCCCTCTGCCCCCGGCTTCCGTGCACGCTGCGCGTTCGATTCTTACCAGCTGTAAGTCCATTTTCTTTTTTTTTTTTTGCTTTTGCAACTTTCCTGCTGATCATCTTTTTATGCATAGGTTGTCCTCGAGCCAGACCAAGGAAGCTACAACCTTCTGACGTGCAGTGCCCTAATGGTCGCTTTCAATCAAGCTGGTAGCCATCGCCACAGCAGTAGCGATGTCGTACTGTTTTATGTTGGATGTAAGAGGGACACCCTTAGGCATCCGAGGTTATCGACGAACGGTCGGATTGCCTCCCATATTTGTTGTGGCCCCGGTCACAAAGCTTGTGATGCCGTGGCAAGCCAATGTCTAACGAGGACACTTGAGAGCTGTCAGGGCAATAGAGGGTATACTGGTAAACTGTGATGTCTTAAGATGGAAGTGGGATCCAGGAAATTGCCGCCCAGAGATTACTGAGTGTTGTGGCTAGAACTAAAGATAGACAACCTCCAACACATACTCATCCAAAGCTCAACCTGTGGGTTGAAGTCATCCGAACGCAAACTTAATTACGACCTTCATTGATTTGTGACATTTCTCAACAATGTAATCTCTGTTTGTCCTTTTCTTTTGACTGCTGTTTTGCTAGGTGTTATCTCCAAACCGAACGAACGAATGTGAAAATATCTCGATGTGCTTACAAGGATTCGGAGAGACATCCTGAGATGGAGGTGAGTTAATTGGACCATTGTATTCCAGCTATCACCGAGCTTCAACGAGTTCTTAACCAGAGATATAGACGACTCTAAATTCTAGTCATCTCGTTATAGCCTCCATGTCATTTAAACTCCTGCTTAACGATGATCTCTCTTTACACCAGTAATATGACAATGCCCATAACACACTGGCCGACAAAGCGCGCCAGCTTCCAAATACTCGAGTGACGACTGGAACGGTTCAAAGAGGTATTGATTGGTCATCCCGATCTTGATCGTTGGTGAATTTTGACAGAGGAACTCACGTCGGTATCATGATGAGAGTAAATCGTCTTACCATCCTACCACGTTTCCACGTTATAGGACATATGGCGAGCCCAAGCGAAGCAGCCAATCGAACTGTTGCCGAA
Organism: Sordaria macrospora; assembly: GCF_033870435.1. Taxonomy (NCBI): domain Eukaryota; kingdom Fungi; phylum Ascomycota; class Sordariomycetes; order Sordariales; family Sordariaceae; genus Sordaria; species Sordaria macrospora. The sequence continues at coordinate 2,918,364 of NC_089372.1, read as the reverse complement.
TGTTCAAATGGCCAAAGAGATAACGAGGCCCAGTGGCTGTTGAAACGTCACCTCCAGGTCCCGTTACTACGCATTTCCCAAGCTTGGCTCGAAGAAGTTGGATTTACTCCAGCATCTTCGACTCCTCAGCGATCGGTCGCTTCTGTCTCGGTGGATATGTAGGCAGCACTTCATGAGTCGCAGGCAATCTGAATCGCACCCCGGTAGAGATGAGTGGAATAACGATGTCTTCTTTCCCTCAAGACTCTCCTCACCACACATCACTCGGGTCCACCTCGAACTTCTCGCCATTTTCCCGAACGTGCTCCTTCTTGACGTCTCTCTTCATGGGCTTGCGCATGTCGTAGGCATCCTCCGATGACTTGGTGGGGTCGCTCGAGTGGTCGCCGTAGTAGTCCTTGACGGTGCGGAAGATGCTGTAGCCCATGCTCTTGTAAAACTGAATGGCCTTGTGGTTGGTACTCCTCACAAACAGATCGACAAACCAGGCGTCGTTGGCATCGGCAGCGGCCTCAAGCTGCTCCGTCAGCATTTTGCCAATGCCCAGACGACGGGCCTCGGGCGCTACGGTGACTGCGGTGATATGGGCGTGCCATGGGAGGTAGTGCTCTGAGAACTTGTAGTAGTCTGGCGAGGATTCAAGTTTGCCCATGACTGTTTTGGGTGTGAGAATATGACAAGCTCAATACGACATGATACTGAGTGCTTACTATATCCAATTATGTTGCCATGCTGATCCTCGGCGACCTGGAAGAGCGAAGGCCACTTTGCATGGTACTGCAAATAAAACCCAAGCTCGTATGTTTCTGTGAAAGGGTCGAGGTTGCACTTTGAGAACTTGTTCAAGTCATCTGGACGGAATTGGCGGAAGTTGGCCATTTTTTGAGTGTCTCGGGGACTTCTTTCGTTTCGATGTTGTGGTGATATTTTGAGTTGAAGATATTTGAACTGGATGAACAAAGCAACAAAGATGGTTGTTTAGTGCTCTTAACAAACTTTGGCTGAAAGTACACTACAAGCTATTAGTGCTTTGTGCTTTGACGTTGATAGCTGCCCAACTGCTTGGACCTCCAGGGGCAGAAGTGCCCCACGCGTGCCAGACAACCTTGTTGTCAATGCGGGGCAGACGGTACCTGAGGTGGCACAGGCTCCTGGAACCGAGCGAAGCCATCTGCCCGCCAGCGATTCAGTGGCCCCTGGCATGAGCCCGCAGTATGGGACCCTTCAAGTTCCGCCTTCCCGTCTTGTTCCATGGTCCATGGATGGATGTTTCCTTCTCGGTACCCCCGTCCGTAGTCGCTTGCCCCTGACAAGTCCAGGCTTGATGGTCAAACTGTTGAAATCCTCCAAGACGAAATTCCAGGACCATCACTCTGCACCACCTCAGAACCGCTGTCACATCACTCGCAGGCTCGCAGCTACTCCTAGACATTGCCCAATGCCCTTGGCCACGACTACGAATCACCGCTCGCGCTATCCTTCCAAGTCCCCATCCACCTTATCCACTTCAACACTTCATCACTCTCCAGGCCAGACCAAGAATTGTCTTCTTACGTCTCTCTAGCCAAGCTGCTTTGTTCCTGGACGTTTGGAGACAACAAAAGGGATTCCGACGCATTCACGAAAGTCCCAAGTACAGCCCGAACAGACCCCTCTCACCGACCGAGACCCGACCGACCGCCCAACAACTGCACCTCTCAACACCACCAACCGACCTGCGCCTGCCCCTCTACCTACCGCCTCACGAACTTTTGTCTCATACGTCCGACCTCTCCTAGCCATCTACCTTAATCATACTAATTTTCCCGCGTCCGGACACTACGCTTCATTGGCTCGCTTCACGAGGGCATCCCCAATCCGCGAACAATCACAACGTGCGCCGCGCACCGCTTTAAGCAGACACCAGCCGCTCGTCTTTCCTGATACACTTCTCGCCTTGCTCGTCAACCGCGGGGAAAGAGAATTCCTGAGGAAACATTGCTCTCGGATACTCCAACAGATTACAACACTCACCCACCATGATGCCGTCCTCACCACAAACACCACGGCACTCGCCGTACCCCTCTTTGGAGAACCTCCGAGATTCGGCAGCGTCCTACTCCCCGCAAGAGGGTCGCGCTCTTTCACACAAGTCTTCGTTCAACGATCCTTTAACGCCCTCGCGAAACAGCTTCAACTCCTCGGTGGGTCCCGCGATGGACATTGGCATGTTTGGGAACGGAGGCATGGACAACGGCGGTGGGCTGGGCAACCTAGCGGACGAGCTAGCCGATGCCTTTTCAGACGGCGAAGACGACTACTTCGAGGGTCAAGAAGGCGAAGAAGTACCCAACGATTTTGCGGGCGAAGAAGAGGACCTGCTCCCGACGCCCATGCCGAAGGATGGGGGAGGTGTACGGGACAGCGGTGTCGACATGGCGAGTCCCCGGAGTCGCCAGCGCGCAAGTCTAAAATCACAACTCTCACCGAACGGAAGGGGTCACCACCACCACCACCGCCGAAAGGTGAGTGAGTACGACGGTAGCGAATACGGTTCTGAGTCAGACCTAGAAACCTCCGGATTGTCACCCAGATTGGTGGAGAAGATGGCCGAAGTCGAGTCGCTTGCACGAAGAGGCACGGAAAACAATGGCTCAACAGCCGACGGGGCATTTCAGCGAGTGACCGAGGGCCTGCGCGATCTAGGTTCACAAGCCGGCGTGGAAGGTGGTGCTACAAGGTTCGTTCTCAACCCTCTCTATCCTTACCTAGCAAAGAGCCACCATAACTAACACCCCTTTTCCAAACAGATTAATAACCGCCCACTCCGCCCTAACAACCCACCTAACTCACCAAACCCGACAACTACACTCGCTCACCTTCCCGTTGCTCTCCCCGCTCTCGCCCGCGCCAGATGCCGAGGCGATTGACGAACTCCTACCCATGCTGGTCAGCCTCGGCTCGAGCATGCCGCGACCCTCAACGGCCGCGTTCGCCCAGCTCGCCTCGCTACATACCATCACCACGGACCTAGTCCAAACACTCAACTACCTGTCCGATACGCTGCACATGTCTAGACAAACTACGACGACAGCAACAAGAAGGCTGAAGAGCGCGCGCGAGCTTGTAGCGGAGCTCAAGCGCGAGGAAGAATTGAGGGAACAGGGCGAGCGATGGCTGAACAGGGGCAACTGGAGCGAGAGGTTGCGGAATCGCGAGTGCGCACACGTCTGTGGTGAGGTGGTGGGTGGGTTCGAGGAGGTGTGTAATAATTGGCGGAAGAGGTTGTTGGCGCAGGCGGAAGGGGGCGGTGGGGATGGGACGGGGACTGTGGGAAGTGTTGAGGCATGATTGACCATATGATGCGGTGGGTTGCCTGAATGTGCATTTTCAATGATGGGATAGAATATCACAAACAAGATGTTTGACGACGATAAATGAGACTGGAACGGCAGGAAGGACCGGGGATATAGAAAGAACAAGAAGAGGAAAGCGGCGCATATACTTTCAACACTTCACTTTTGTGTTAGAAAAGAAGTTGTGAGCGATATAGATGAGAAGGAGAGGGGAAGGGGTACATACTATATATATATAACGACGGAATGATGACCTGAAACTAATATATCTTATATATCATAAAGTAGATCGGTAAATAGAAAGAACATGCGATCGACGTTGGTTGGTGGCATTGGGAAGTTTCACCATGAAATTTGTTTCGAGACTGTCGGCTTCTCCACAGGACGGCCGGCCTATATCCTAATGATCATACTCGATTATGCTACACTCCCTGAGATAGGTGATGTAAAAAGGAAGAAATGGGGAGACAAGTGAGGAGAAAAACGAAGAGAGAAGGAAAATGACGATTGAAGAGCTAAGGGAAGAGAGAACTGAATAGAGAAGTGAAGATGAAGTATCGATATATGTAGTACGCTTTGTCCCAAGTGTCCATACTTGGTAATTCTTCTGACAAGGTTCAATGCTTCTAGTAAAATACAGTTCTATATCCGGAGGACAAGATGCAAGTCTAGCCTACTGGATGACATAGATCAAGACACTTAGTCCGACATCTCTTCATCCGAGTCACAGTCGCTTCCGCACTCGCCCTCGCTCTCGCACTCGCTTCCGCAGCCGTGATGGTGGTGATGGTGGTCATCATCCTCATCGTCCTCCTCCTCTTCTTCCTCCTCGTCCTCGTCGGCCTTCAAGCCGTAGTCATCGTAGAAGTGCGTAAGAGGTTGGACTTGAGTCTTGTAGCCAATGGCCTCAAGGTTCTTGACCATGCTCTGTAAAGTATAACCGTTAGTGTCTCGCATGATGGAATTACATGAGATCAGGGGCAAACTCACCTCCTCAAGAGCAGGAGCACAAGTAATCACAACGTTACTCTTGCCCGGCTCAAAGACAGGCAAGACAATCTCACTCAGAGCCTCACGAATCTGATCGCCCGTCACCTCGCGGATGCGCGCCAAAAGCTTCTTGTTCCAACCAGGTTCCTGGCCGCGGATGACGTTGCTGACAAAGTTCTGCTGCGCCGCCGCCGTCATGGTAGCCTGCTCGTCCGCGACAGCTAGCACGAGACCGCTGATGGCGCCCTCAACCAAGTGCTTGTCCAACGGTTCCTCGCCGGAAGCAATCTTAGCCACCGTGTTCCTGCTGGCCTCGATGGCCTTGGTGGCGTCGGGTGACCGGTACACGTGGAACTGGATATAGCCCGAGTCGGACTCGCGGCCAAAGTGAACGCCGTAGGCGAGACCGTTGCCGCGGACGGCGTTCCACAAGGGACCCTCGGTGGTCTCGAGATAGGAGACAGCGACAAGGTAGGCGGGCAAGCGAGGATCCGAGTACGACTTGATGCCACTGGCGGTGCTGACACTGTAGGAGGACTCGAGCGTGGTCATTGGGATAATGACGCTACCGAAGGAACCGGGGGCCTTGCCCTCGTCACTCAGCATCGTATGCGGGCGGACAACAGGCAGGAGATCCTTGGAGGTGTCGAGATCGGGGATCTCGGTGAAGCTGTCCCAGGCCGCAATGGGGTTGGGGAGCTTCTCAACGTGAGCGGTGACGAGGACACGAAGGTTCTCGAAGGTGAAGAGACTCTTGCGGAGTTCCTCGAACCAGGAAACGACGGTCTCGGGTTCCTTCTCGAGAAGCTTCTTCAGGCGACGGTAGTAAACCGCCTTGACGAGGGTCCGCTTAGCGACAGAGTAGGACTCGGGCAGCAGATGGATAGATTGATCAACTTCGCGAGACATGACTCTGCCGTCTCTCTTCGCCTCCGGAATATCGGCAAGAGCCTTGACGACAGCGGCCTTAAGACGGACGGGATCGAACACGATGTCAAACATCAGTGTGCGAAGCCAACTAATCATGGTCGTGTACTTGTCGAGATCCACCTGGAACTGCAGAGCCATGCCTTCGTTATCGCCAATGCGCGAAGCACTGTTCAGGTGGTAGCTAATCGTATCCTTTTCGAGTTGCTTAACAACATCCTCAAACTCCATACGTTTGCCATCGCGCATGACTGGCGAGTTGAAGAAGTTGTCAGCAAATAGAGGGAGGAGCGGCTTAAGCCTGTTGGGCGTCGCCGATGTTCCAACGTGCAAAGTAAGGTGTACAAAGTTGGTAGGAACGTCCTCGAACTGGATGAACAGAGGCTTAGCACCTTGGGGTGCCCCGTCAATGATCTTTTGAGTCGAGTTATCGGTAGTACCGAGGCTGCGGGCCTTGCCGCTTCTTGCTGTCAACGACTCGATGAAGTGGATGGAGGATGTGTCGGGAACCGGCCACTGATCGAGCACCTCCGAAGGGATAGGCTTCTCGTTGTTTTGCTTGGCCTTCTCAACCTTCTCCTTCAGCTTCTTAAGGCCATCCTCTCCCAACTCTGCCCTCCTCTTGGCGAGACGCTCCTTTTCGGTCTTCTTCAGCTTTTTGGCGAGTTCCCTCGAGGGCTTACCCAAGATGGAAACATGAGGTGCGTCCGAAATCCACTTCTTGAGGAAGTCACGCCATTGCTGCTCCTCCCAGCTAGCAATGACATCGTACTCGCCCAAAGTCTGAAGTTCCCTCAGAGTAGAGCCGTCACGCTTTCCAAACAGGTAATCGGTGATGATATTGCTGGAGTAGAACTGCTCCGATCCTTCAGCGTGGTACTTGATTTGACGCAACTCGCGCGAGATGCACTCCTTCATGTACTCCATATCAAATGGCTTGGATGCGACTTCCTTCAGAAGCGAGATCAAACGCTCCTCGACAAAGGCAAGTTTCTCGGTGGCGACACCGGTTGGCTGAAACCAGATAACAGAGTTGGGGCGAGTATCCCACCAGAAGGAAACTGAGCTGGCCAATTCCTCCTTCTCAACAATGGTGTTTTCGATTACAGACACGGAGGACCCGCAGAGGTATGTCAATAGGATGTTGAGAGCTGTGGCCTGCACCTGATCAACGCAGCTGGGGCCGAAGAAGGCCACCGCGATCTCGCCAGTGGACTCATCCTCCTCAGGAAACTCAACCGTCTCGACAACAGTTTCCTTTAGGGGAGGCGGCTGAGGAGAGTCGACAAATGGGCGCTTGAAGTTGGGGTCAGGAGGGGGGATGTCGTCCTTGATGCTCTCCTCAAACTTGTCCAAGATGTCCAAAAGATTCTCATGGTTCGCCTCGCCGACAATGATGACAGCCAGGTTTTGAGGTTGATACATGACCTTGTGGAACTCGCGGATGCGGTCTGGCGTCAAGACTCTGAGGGCATCCATCATACCACCCGTTTCGTAGCGAAAGCCAACGTTTTCGGGGTACAGCAACCGGCGGGCCCTCAAGTCCATAAGCTCCTGGCTCGAATATTGGATGGCCTGCATTTCGGAGTACACCACACCCGCATCGTTGCCCTCGCCGTCGATATGGTGGACTTCGGTCACGCACGCATCGTCGGTGAGAGTAGGAAGAATGACATGCTCAAGATAGACGGGCAAAATCTGAGCGAAGCCGTCCCAACCAGCCGTCTCAAGCGTATAAGCGGTATGATCCACGGCAGTCCAGGCATTTGTACCAGAGTAGGCACGTCCAGCTAGCTTGTCCAAGAGACCCTTGTACTGGTAGTTCTTGGAGCCCATGAAGACCAGATGCTCGAGAGTGTGAGGGGCACCGGAGTCATCAAAGATTTCGGTAGCGAGGGTGAAGTAGCCGTGGATTTTGGGACCCTTGCGATCCGCTACAATGACCTGCATGCCAGTACGTTCTGAGACATACTGGGTGATTGTCGTCGGGGCATAGTCGGTCTCGAAGGTCTGCACCTTGCGGAACCTTGGTGCTGTCGACATGTTGCTGCTGATTGTTGGCAAAGAACCCTGGATATTACTGGGAAAAGGATTAGCCCATGAGCAATGAGAGATGAACCATAACAGTAGAAATGCCACTGTCAGTCTCCAAGATGATGCCATGTTTGCAAGTGATAATGCTACTGTTCGATAGACTCTTGAAAAGTAACAGCTTGGGGATCCCCACGGCGTTTGCGGGGTTTATATAGCTGAGTCTCCCTTCTCCTCATACTCGACCATGATGAAAAGGGAGGAGGTACCAGGAGTTGTATGGAAGGATCAAGGTGGGAATATCACAGAAGGCACCATGGTTAACCCGTGAGTTGGCTGTGTGTGCAACTACACTCCCCGCTGCTAAAGCCCCAAAGAGCATGACTGAGCGTGTGAAGGATAGCATCTTGCCATAAGTCCTTGGGGCAGGAGGGATGTATGATGAAACAGAACAGGATTCTTGAGGAAGGGAGAATCGAAAAGGGTTTTTGAGAGGAAATGGAGGAAGGCTGGCAAGATATTGGTTTGTAGGTACATTCCGCGATTCGAGACTGGCTGCTGACAACTGAAGACTGGACTCTCTTACCGGTGCAACTGTCTGAATGGAGATGTTTGCCAGACTGCCTTGAATGTGTTGCAGATCGAGTAAGACCAGAAAGGCGTGGCTGTTCTGGATAATGCCGGTTGGGCAGCCTGGAGTCGACGTATGAATTGTTGACGCAGGATGATGGACCTTTTTGTATAGTAGAAAAGGAAAAGTTATCAGATTGCGGTCCGTGTTGTTGACAGGAAAGGAAGTCCACCAAAAGAAAGCTTGCCCCTCCTTGAGACTGGCCTGGATGCGGGTTCCTCTGGTGATGAGCAGGAAGGAATGAGGGGCGGAGGAGCACAGAGGCAGAAGGACCCCGTGGGAAAAGCTCCGGTAGAGGTAAGGCACCAATGGAAATACACATTGAAACTCACCTCCCGTCAGCGTACCTACTCCAAGTTCACATGCGTGAACTGGAATAGTTGATATAGGTAGATAGGACGATCAGTAGTTAGCTCCTTCAGGATGGAGGTTTATGAAACAGAGATGGAAGTTTATAAGAACTTCTGCCCGGTTCAGGTTGCCACGACCTCAACGACAACAGAAACTGAGGGGCATCCGGCGCTAACTCCAACTGTAGTTACACGGCGCCGTGGACAACCAGCACTGGAACCTCATAGCGGTAGCTGCCCGAAGCTCCCGTCAGCTCTCGCCTTCCGTCCCAGCGGCCGGAGGAAGCTCTCAGGTCCCTTGACGGCCAGCCCGGCCCCGATTGGTGCCGCATCAAGCACGCCCCACATGATCTCCCCTAAAACAAGTCTTGGCAGTAACGTACAGGGGGTGCTGTCAGCGGGTGTCATCAATGCCATCCATTGATTCAACTTATCGACAGCCAAGCTGGCCGCAACTTGCTTGTCAACACCAACCAACAAAGTCCGCGACAACTGCGACACCTCAGCAGCAGTACCTATCTAGTCCGCATATGACACCACGAAACTTCTAGGCAGTCGACCGGACTCAGCTCCGCTGCCTCTCGAGTTGCAATTCCAACCTCGAACCACATATCCACGCCTAAACAAACAACATATCAGGCCAGCATGGCCGTCGCGACGCCAATCTCGCCGGCTGGGCAGATTGCTCAGGCCCTTGTAGACTTCTCTGTCGAGGGAGCATTTCCTGAAGAGTCGGTATCCTCCTTAACGGTAGACTCAGATGCGCTCCCAGCAGCCATTGAAGCACTCGCCAGTGCAAAGGCCAAGCTCCAGGTACCAACCGTCACTTCTCGAGCCACGCCTGTAAACCCGTTGCTGAGGCTTTGCGCTTGTTTGTAGGCCGAGATACACACCATCAACGAAGAAACCGCCGACGATGTCCAAACATGGAAAACGAACGCCCAATCGGTCCAAGATGACATTATTCGGTCAAAGGCTCTAGCGAACAATATCCTGAAACAGTCGGAAGCACCACAGGCGTCAGGGAAGGCCATTGAGGAAGCCGAAGCAAGAGCTGCTTTTCTTGCCCGCGAGTTGGACTACAACACACAGCTGAGAAACGCTTTGAAGGGAATCAAGGCGGTTAACCAAATACTCGACCAAGTTGAGCAAGCCCGGGACGAACGCCGTATTCTCGATGCTCTACATCTTCTCGAACGTGAGTTACACTGTTGCTAGGAAGTGGCTGAGCCAGTTGTTAACTCTGCCATTAGGATCATGGAAAGAGCTCGATGCTGTACCCGTCAACAAATCTTGCCGTGCTATCAAACTCCTTGATATCAGAGCCTTTGAGCTCAAGTCGGACGTCCATCAAGTATTTGATCATGTGTGGAATGCTCTAATACACGTTGGTATCGAAGGTCACAAGGTGTCAATCAGCGCCACGAAGCAGGGTAAGCCGAAATCTCTGCAGACTGTTGGCATGCAAGATCTGACCCATCGTAGACGAACCCATGAGCTTATCTGATGCCGTCATTGGCCTCAAGGCATACCATGAAGTTGATCAGCGCGCAGCCCAGCTATGGCACGATGTCGACAAGGCCATTCTTACCCCCAGGCTCGACATCAAGCAAGAACGTTTGCCCAGTATCATGATTAATGAAAACACCTTGGAGTTAGGAGGAACATCCGATAAGTCCATTGAGGCTGTGTTCCGAGATTTAGAACAGGTATTTGCCTTCCTGGTCGAAAAGCTGCCGCCAGACCTGGTTGAGACCATCTCAACTGTCTTACTACCAGGCCTTATCCCAACCATCACCAAAACCTGGCTCGACCTGGCTGTTCCATCCTCGCTGGAGGAAATGGATAGATTTCAAGCGACAATAACGACGACAAAGGGCTTCTGCACCACTCTTAAAGCGCTGGGGCTGTCACATATCAACGAACTACAAGAGTGGACCGAAAGTGCACCTAGAGTATGGCTGTCGAAACGAAGAGAAGCTGCGTTGGGCCAAATAAGGAGGCAATTATCTCAGGGACTGGGCACATCAAAGCAGGTCGAAAGGGTAGAAAAACAGGTGGTTTCAAAGTCGGAGGGCCAGCAGTTGGCCGCCAATGGAGCCACGGTTACCGAAGACGATGGTGGCTGGGATGCGTGGGGATCCGATGGCGAGCAAGAAACTGGCGGGCAACAGACCAGTAAGCCGGTTGCGAAAATATCGGTCACTGAACCATCCGCTGACGCTATTGATGATGCGGCTGATGCCTGGGGCTGGGGTGAGGAAGACTCTGAACCAGAGAGGTCGGAGGAACCTCAGCAGAAGAAGCAAAAGCAGGAGGATGATGATGATCCTACCGAGGCCTGGGGTTGGGGCGATGAAGCTCAGAACGGCGATACTGTACCTGAGCCAGCACCGGCCGCTCCATCGTCTTCGTCAAAACCACAGACACGGGAGTTGACTTTCAAGGAGACCTACAGCATCTCATCCCTGCCACAGCCTGTTCTGGATTTGATAGCATCTCTCGCTGAAGACGGAGCAGCATTAACACAGGGCGACTATGCCAACAGCCCTGTTGCTGCTGCTGCCGCCGGACTCTTCAGTCTTCCCACTCTTGCGCTAGCTATGTTCCGTGCTGTTGCCCCCCACTACTACGCTCCAGATGTTGGCGGAAACATGTGAGTGCAGAACCCTTTTCGGCACGCGACGTTGAGATGCTAATTATGTCGGAGGTTTCTCTACAACGATGCCACCTACCTGTCGGAGCGGCTAGCCGAGTTCGCCGAGGAGTGGGTGAAGAGGGACAATATCAGCACACGGGCGCAAACCATGCTGAGACTGGATAACGATATCAAGTCCATGCAAAGCTTCGCAAACCGCGCTTATAGCAACGAGATGAGCATCCAAAAGACCGTGCTCAGGGATCTACTAGGGGGTAGGTTTCATCCACTCCTAACCATAACGTCTCCTCTACTCAAAACCTCACTGTTTACCTATCACTAACACAACCTTCAAAATCACCAGGCGAACAAAACCTCATCCAACAAGACGACACCGAATCATGCGTCTCCGCCGCCGTTGCCCGCGTGCGCTCCCTCGCCATCGCCTGGGAATCCATACTCTCACGCTCAGCCTGGCAACAAGCCGTCGGCTCGCTCGTCGACGCCGTGGCCAACAAGATCATTGGCGACGTCATGGATCTGCCAGGTATCGGCCAGGACGAGGCTTACAACATTGCCAACCACATTGGTACCGTCACGAGCTTAGACGATTTATTCCTCCCGAGCCGCTTTGCCACAGACTCCAATGCTACTGCTGCTGCTTCTCCAGAAACTGAAGTCCCCACAACGGCGCAGTACGCGGGCTCGTGGTTGCGTCTCAAGTACCTGTCGGAAGTTCTGCAGAGCAACCTCAAGGACGTAAGGTATCTGTGGCTGGAGAGCGAGCTGAGCTTGTACTTCTCTGCGGACGAGGTGGTGGATTTGGTCAATCTTAGCTTTGAGGATAATCCGCGGACGAGGGAGGTGATTAGGGAGATTAGGGCAAGGTCGAATCCTCTTGGGTGAAGAAGGACTCTACTTTAAAAGGTAGAGAGTATAATGTAGCATGGTAGTTGTAACAATTCTAACAATGTTTAAAGTTACATATGGTAACAAGCTTATGGTCAAGTCAGTGAGTTGATTGTGATATCTATCGGATGACATGCTTCACGGAACCACTTCAAAGATAGGCACCTACTCATATGTGCAGCTCGAAGCTTTTGAGCTTATTTTGTTTTCCATCCCCATTTCTCGGTTGAAGTCTACGAACTGAATCCTGCAAAAACAGCACCCAAGCAAGTAAAATATTCCACTGCTAATACACGACAGAAGCTCTTAGTCTAGAGAAGAAGTTTTGCTTGAATGAATAGTACAGACGACTGAAAAACCTTCTTGTGGGTACCGCCATAGCCGATACCTCATTCTAATGCAGATACTGACTGTCCTCTCTTTTTCTGTCCTGTCCTTTTCCTTTTGTCTTGTTTATCCCTTTTTTCTTTGTCACACACACACACACTCTCTCTCTTCACATCTGAAACGATAAAACTCGGTTTTAATTCTTGCTCCTCTTCCTCTGGAGCTCGTGAGGGTTCCCATTCCCGCACCTCTCAAGTTGCCGGTCGCGCGTATACGGATGTTGTATGGCGTGTAGCATCCGCAGGGACAATATAGGAGCTTAAGTAAGCAGGCTTTGAACGTGAAGAAATATTCATATAAAAAAACTTGCTACTGGGTTTGCTGCTGCTAGCTAAACAAATAGCTGTTTTTGCTACACCCTCTCCATAGATGACATGACCGGCGGCTGTCGTGCCTATACCTGGTCAAGTTTCTCTTACCCTTGTATGTGCTGCTGCTGTCTGCTTGTCTGTCTTTCTGTCTGTCTTTCTGCCTCCTATTCTTTCCGCGCCGCCAACGGACGCAATCCACTTTCTGTTCTCCCTCTCTCTCCTTCTTCTTCCTTAACCCATGGGTATCATATCTTCTTTCTTCCTCATGCCACTTCCCCACACCCTACGTTCGTCCTTAGATTGTTGTTGGTTTGAGGTGCACGAGCCTCTCAACAGACGATGTTGACTTGGGTGATTGTTCTCAGGTGACCTTCTTTGGCCACCGACTAGTCCTTATGTCGATGATCGACACAAACTGCTGTTGAATTGCGCCTGTAGTAGCTAGTACTAAAGCACACTCTTAGAATTGTTCAGTCCGCCCTCCAGTGCATGCCTTCATTCCTCTCTCCGAGATAAAGCTCGACAGCGTAGAGTCCCATGGTAGCAGCGACATTGACCCAACGCCACGGGTTTCCACCGGCGTCACCGGCCCGCAGAGTCCACCCGATATCGTCGCCATTGTTGGATACGCTGAAATGTTGTAGCAATAAGCTCGTATATACGGCAATGAGGATCGAAGGAGAGAACCAGCTGAGGAAGCCTACAAGGCGGTTAGCCCCGTCGGTCTCTTCCAGCAAGCTTGGTTCGTCCATGAGAGCTCTGGCGCCAAGCTCCCGAACAGCCGGAATGATGCGAGTGGCGCAGTAGAAGACGATGATCCGGTAGGTTAGCGAGATGATGACGCTCGGTGTAATAGTTTGGAATGCGGCGTAGAGGAACTGGAAAGAAGTATTGAAAACCTCGGGCAGACTGCTGAGGACGTGCATCAACGTTGAATATGATGCCATGATGATTGGGGGCAGAGGCGGGAAATCGGGCTGAAGCGAGGCCGCTTGCTCGGCGGCAGCAATAGCTTCGGCAGACGGCTGATAGTCGGTGAAGATCTGATAGACGCAGAGAACAATGTAGGCGAAGAGGAGAGATGACTCCACGGCGTTGCCGCGCCCGCTACCAATTCCATAGGCTCCCAGAAATACGGCCGAGGTCATTGTAGCGCCAATGAGGGTGGCGTCGATGGTGTTGATTTCGGGGAAACGCGCAACTCTCCAGAGGAAGTAAACGGCACTGGAGATGATGGAGCCAGAAAAGGCAAGAAGGAAAATCTGGAAAGAGGTCAGCAACATGGTTTGTGAGAAAACAGAATCAAAGCCAGCCACTTACCATCCATGTGTCGCCTCCACCGCGGGTAACGAGCCACCTCGCAACCCGCCCAGCAGTCTGGATGACTAGTAGGGTGCAGAAACCCTCCAGCAGTTGGAAAACAGGGCTCGAGTAGCTCAGTGTCTTGTCCCAAGCTCCCAAAGCGACATTCTCGACAAATCCATGCTGGCCAAAGAAGTATTCGCCCCAAGTGCTGGGCTTGTGATCCGCAGTGACAGCAGAGAAGGTGCGCGATACCCAGCCGGCGTTCTCAGCATCCACTGAGAACCTATTCAGAGACCAGATGAGAAGGGCTGGAATGACGATCCATTGTGACAAGCCGACACTGCTAGTGAAGAACCAGCGGACTCGTGACCTCTCGGGTGTCAGGAGCTTGCTGGTGCTGTAGATAAGGTAGAAGATGAAGAGGGATAGCGAGTAGGCGAGGCCGGCATCGCGACCGCCAACGTCGAAGGCGATGGGTATTAGAAGAACGATGCTCAGCAAAAAGATTGCGCTCGTCGAGGCGCTAATGAGCCACATGGTTGCGGCGGGCGATGGTTGTCCGCCCGCTGCCGAAACCGACTATCAAGTGTTGAGTTGAAGATAAGAGGGCGCGTCGGGGTTGAGAACGTCGAAGAGGTCGGTGAACAATCGCGGTGACGGGGAGGCTTCCTTGGATGTGGTCGATGATGCAACCAAGGCCAGTTTGTGTACCCGAAAGTGACACAACGAGCAAGGAGTGACAAGCAGGCAAGACACGGAGCACTGTGTGGCCAAGGCCTTGACGTCGCGGGGTTGGTTGGTTGACGGTGTTTAATAGAGTCGACTTCTAAAAAGACCTTCTGCAGACTACCAGCCGGAGTTTGTCTTGCAACAGGTCGCGATGGTGTTTTCGTCTTTCACAGAGCCTGTTTCGCGTAGGTAGCAGGTATGAAGACGAGGTATGGTTGGTGTGCCGGTCAATCGAGTCGATCGGTTGGTCCGTGGCCGTGTCGGTCGGTCGGTTCGAAGCTTCGGTCGTTCGGGACGGGAATTTGGCCGGATGTGATTCAATGAAATGTTCGATGATGCGGTATAACTGTTGGATGCTACACAATAGCAGCTTCTCCCGTGAAGCAAGTGGGATCGAATGGGAGTTGAATCCTGATGTCTGTCTCTCGACCAAACTTGGATATTGGATGTTTGGAGGTGGTGGCCGTGGTGTGGTGGGTGGCAGCGAGTGGGACGTGCTGCTAACTGCTGGGTGAAGGAGGGCTAAACCAAGAAAGCGGGATACCCTTGGGTCTCCAATTTCTCGAGATCTGCAGTCGCTAGCGAGGGGAGCAGAGGGGAGCCGGTGTTCCAACGATCTCCAAGGCTGACCCTGCCTGGAATGACAGCTTTTCAGGGTTTTTGGTGGTTGTGACTTTTTGTCGTGTGCTCCTCGTGCTCCATCGTCCTCGAGGAAAAACACTCATGACAACCCTTGCTCGACACCTTCCCCCTCATCTTGGCCAGCCAAGCCGCTAGGCTGAAACTGCTAGCGGAGCCTTGATAGTGCTGATAACGGTTCTCTAGCTCCAACCACACCAGCTGAAGATGACATTCGATTGTGTGTTGCGCCATGATTGATATAATTCACGTGCTTCAAATTGGGATATTCTATTATTGATAGTTTGAGGGTCCATGACCGTGAAGATACCTTATGTTCAATGCCTGGGGCTCCCATAAATATTCTGTGACGCATTTGATTATCATCGCTTGTCCTCCACAGTGGCAGCATGCTTCATCCCCGGGGGAAGGTCCTGTCTAACGTCGCTTGGTATTGGAAAGAGCCAAAGCCTCCCCCCTTCCCCATTTGACATGACCTGCTCACACAGGGCAAGTTTGATGCTCACATCAATCAAAACGAAAAAGAGAAAGAGGCGGAATTTCGTGGATTATGCACGACCGCAGGTGTGAATTATTTTGACAGGGTGTTTACACTTTCCACATCTGATGTCTTTCCACTGGTACGATCAAGCTCAGGTTCAAGAATACATATTCCACAACTTAACAACTATCAATCACAAAAAGCGCCAGTGGTTTAGTGGTAAAATCCATCGTTGCCATCGATGGGCCCCGCGTTCGATTCGCGGCTGGCGCATTTGTTCGTTGAACAAGTCAGTTCATTTTTTTTCTTGCTTTTTGGCTTTTTGTGTTGCATTCCATTGCTACAGTTCGAACACCTGAAAACAACCGGAGAGAATCTCAACCACATTATCGAGAAAACTTCTTTTGACGCCCCCAAGCACTGCACTCTGCCATAGTGTTCAATGCTGATGAGAATATAGGAACAACATCCGACCCAACCACACATTCCGCCCAGCCAGCCAGTAACATCTCATCCTAGCTCTGAAAGAAGAAGGTGGGGCCGGTCCGGGGCCGTCCGGCGTCCCGGCCTGGCTGGCTCGGTACTCATTGATCCGAACCGATATTGGACAACGTTAACGGTGAAGATTCGCAAAGTATATGTATTGGCAACTCATGAGAACCTTGCATCTATGTCTGTGTTATGGGCAAGATTAATCCTCAATTGGTTCATCGAGAATGAACTTCCCCCTCCGAAGCACAACATTCCCATTCGCCTTCTTGAGCGACGTCTGGGGGTCATAAAGGAGGTTTAAGCGGCTTACAATTCATTGCCAGATTTATGTCCCAAGGTCTACCTACCTATTGTTATGGTCATCATGTATGTTTCACTTGCCTTGCCTCCCTGTGTGCCCATGACTGTGAGACTGTCATCCTTCCATCCTTCCACTAACCATGAGGGGTTGCATTGTTGCCCCGTCTCCCTATCATCGACGCCGATCACTTCAGCCCTGCTAACGAGTGCCGGTCTCCTTAGGTTACCCTTGCCTTTGACTATTTGTTCCATAGACAAGATGTATCACGCGACAATTTTGGAGGGTTGTAAGAAATTGAGGTACAAATGTTGCGAAATTATGCAGTGAATGAGGAACTGGAAATAATCTTTCCGTGCTCTAGCCAGTAAACCAGGGTGAGGACAGGTTTTCATATTCAGCGCTGCTTCTGTATCTAGCGAATCTACCTATTACCAGAAAACCAGCGAGCATCTCTAAATCCTCTGTCACTAACGCTGTCGGTATTCACCTATGGTTGAGAGCAGGCATTGTAGTTAGAGTGCAGGCTTGAGCAGTGACACTGGCAGCTCCGAGCACAACCTTGGTAACGAGTCAAGGGACTGTGTATGGGATCCGATCGACAAGCTTCTCATGAGTTGCCTCGAAGTTGCGAGGTCTCTCTGTCTCTATGAAACGTGTACTATTTGAGGTGGGCACCGCGGGCTATCTATGAGTGGTGACAGATGCCTCAGTAGAAGCTCGGGAAGACCTCGAAGACCTCCAGCCATGGATGGATCAAGGAGGCCGATATTGGAATCATGTAGAACATAGCCAAGCCGTGACAGTGGTTCACTACCCAGTTATGCGGTGTTTGTGTCGGAGTCCCTGGCTCTCCAAACCAGATGAACAATTCCCTTTTTGGGTAAATGAAGCCTCAAGAACCGAGGAGCTTTATCGATGGATGGTAGCAGAAACGGTTCCAAAAGCAGGGATGGATTTCTACCGGTTCGAAACGTGAGGCTTAAAACCGGTGTTGCTCTGATCCATCAAACCGGGAGATCGACAGCAAGCCCCGTACTCACATGTCCGGGGTTAAGAAAAGGGCAAAAGCCAGGGACGATCGCGCCGAGAACATCGCAAAAGAGAACATGTCGAGGAAGTTGGGCTCCGGGCTTGTCCTTCGCGACTCTGCCTTTCAAAACCCCTTTTCGAAAGATTTTGGTGACGATCTTAGGATGTCTCGAGTGCGAGTCGTACGATTAAAGTTGGGCACGAGAGCGGTGTTTGGGGCAACCATCACCTGGCAAAAGCGATGATCATCTATTGCCTGCATGTGCAAGATAAGTTCGCGCTAGTCACCGCTGCGAAGAAGCTTGGGGTCGAAACAGCAGCCAACAAACGTCGCTGTGCATCAGCCCGTCGTCTTTTTTTCGGCTCAGGTTGCCACACCAGTGGAATCCGAAGAATCGTAACGTGTACCTCGTGCAATATCACGAGGAAGACATGCTTTCAGCTGGTAAGCATACAAGGGGTAGAAAGCTAAGCTGGAGAAGATGCCTGCTGTTCGTCCTAGAACCACGGTTCGTTGGACAGCCTATAGGGCTGCAGACCTAGGATGCCACTCGACGTTGCGCAAATGAAGGTACGGGAGGTTGTAACCAATGGTATGCTTCTTCAGAGTAAAGAATCTCAGCAAAACTGAAACCTGACTGGAAGGTGTGACATCAGCTCATCCTCAGTGAGACAACAACGTGGTTTAGGGTAGTAATTTAAACGTTTGAAAAGTGAGGTTAATGAGAGGTTTCTGGTGGCTCAAGCACAGGGTAGAGGGGGCTCGCAAGTGAGGCGAACGAGGCCTCTGAACAAATGAACCAGTAAGAAAGCAAGCATCCAAACTGACCAAAGCTTGAGCACCACAACGCAGCATACCATGGGCATGCAGAACTATGTGCCTTTGTAGTGGTCAAGGGAAACCAAGCGGTGTAGGCCCAACGATGAACAAGATACTTGGTGACATGATCCGGACGCCCCTCTTGGACAGCGAACATGCCAAATAGGCTACCATCAGCCGATTAAGGGCTTTGGCGCTCCCCTGCGAGAGGTATATAACGAAACCGCTGTCCGGCTCTGTAACTCAAACATCAGCAACCGCGAAATTGTTGTCCCCTTGATTCACACCAGAAGCCAACATGTCATCGATGAACAAGTACTGGATCCCACATTTGGATATCCACAAAAAGGTCATCACTCAAGAGCTCCAGTACTATCTGGGACCTCAAGCAACAGTCAGACCTTTTACTCGAGAGGTGTGAACCAGCCTATCTTTAAGCCTGGCATGCAATGGCTGACGGAGGTGACTCCAGGGAGAAGATGGATTTCTGATCACAACACCAGGGCCCTGCCTGAGCGATGTGGGTTGCCGATGATCTTTGTCCCAGTCCATGCCATAACAAATACTGAACGGAGCTTAGGAGCAAATCGATGATATCTGCGTCAAGTCGAAAGAGATGTGGGAAAAGCAAGCAGCAGCTCGAGCAACAGCAACCCCGGATAAACCTCTCAAGAGACCATTACATCAGCCCGTCGTGATAGCCCAGGCAAGCTCAGGCGGAACGGAACCCTCCAAGCGAAGAAGAGAGGACCGGCGGGATGACCGGCGAGATGACAGGCGAGATGACAGGAGAGATGATAGGAGAGATGATAGGAGAGACGATAGGAGAGATGATAGGAGAGATGATAGGAGAGATGATAGGAGAGATGATAGGAGAGGCGACCGAAGGGACGACCGAAGGTGGGGTGAACAGAGGAGTCGACGTGATGACCGAAGCTGGTCCAACGAGAGACGTCGTGATTAAAGCCGGCAGTTCGACAAGTGCGGGTATCAGAATGGTCCAAAAACAGGGCGGGCACCAGGCTGCTGGACGTGATGTGACCAAGTGTATGACCAAGTGGATTGACTGAAATACTGCAGGAGGGTTCCATGAGTGAAGCGCACCATTCAAAAGTTGGAGTTTAGACCAAAGTTGGGAAAGGCAAAATGACAACAAATGAGGAGCCATGTTCGATGTTAGCGGCGTAACAAACACATGCCTTATATCGCATATAAGGTGGATGATGATATTGTTCTCAGACGATAGACCGGCAACAATGTGCCATTTGGCGTGACTGTGACCCAATGAACATGGCCTCCTCTATGCTCAACGGATAAGTACATCCATGTGTTGGCTTCCATGTTCAGAATGATACTCTTCGGAATCTCAGCCGTCTACGAGCATAATCCGACTGGCTATTTGCTGATTTTGACATCGTGCGTTGTGTGCATGACAGAGTTCGAGAAGCAAGGTACAGAGACGTCTGGGTTCCATCAGGTATGGTGTGTCTTCGCCGCATCTATGACCGAAAGGAATCTGCAGTGTACCCAATTGTAGCATGGGAGTGGCCGATTTTCTCTGAAGCGGCGCATCGTCAATCCAATGAAGACCTCCATTGATCTCAAGACGAGCTTGGCGTAGTTCGGCTTGAAACTCGGGTAACGCCGTGAGCAAGTCCGTAGAGAAAGCAATAATGGGAAAGCCTTCGGTACTAAAGCAAAGGCCCGGTGGCTGGATCGGAAATCTGACTGATAGGCGCCACGGCAATGGGCCTTAAAAGAGGCGTTCTGGGACAATGTCGTGAGACTTGGAAGGAAGCTAGAACAGATCCGCTTGGTTGCTCCTGGCATCGGGCACGGATGCTATCCGGAAGATGATAAACAAGGCGAGAACCTCAGTGGCTTTGACAGACAAGCTGTGATATACCGCACCTCTTTCGTCGCTGTGCCTCAGGGCATGGAGCGTATGCTTCGTCTCCAGGAAGGTCCAGGGAAAGAGACATGCTCCCCTATCACCCTCATCGTACATCCTTGCTGGTCGAGCTTGAAGCTGTAATGCTACAACGACTTTTCAAAGCATCTAACGATTCGTTGTATCGTTGTGTGTCAAGTGGTCCAGATGACCAAATGAGAAGAGCGCGGATGTGAACCTGCGTCTGAGCCCGCACCTGAAGTGCTTCGTTTCCTCTCGAGCCTTTCCTGGCGGGTAAGGAACTCACGGCAGTGACATACCCTATCACGTTCACCCACTCTCCGATACGTACTTGATCCGATTTGAGGGTCCGCAAAACCAAGGTTACGTCCACCAAGGCGACAACATGACAAGAACCCTGGGCCGGATGCCGATACTGTAGCGTCAAGATGCCAGACACTGAAGAGTAGTAAGTTACACTGGTATCCTGTGATTAGTTAGTGTGTTCATCAACATCATGGCCGAAATAGCATGGACGAGACTTGGGTATCTGGCCAAGGGGAGGGGCAGGTTATGATGGTTTTTGCGCAATAATGTCCAAGAAGATTGAGAAGCTCAAGACAAGGCACTAAATCCTTTGAAATGGGAGGAGTGTATGCTCACCAACCCAAAAACCGAACTTTGTCACCTTCCTTCCTCAACGCTAAATCTGGCAACAGACATAGCTGAGATGGAAGGGGACCATTGGACATGGTCGTCGAGGGAAGGCCAACCGCTAGAATGACCGAGGATGGAAAGTAATTGATAATACCCGTAAATATTCTTCGTCGGATTCCTGGGTGTTGTGTACCAGTCGTAAAGCTAGCTGTTTGTCTTCTGTGGTGTTGTTGTGGGGGAAAGCTCCAGAGTGCATCACCATCAATGACACAGGTGAGATCCGAGCTCCAGCAGAGGAGTGGTCGACTGCCTAACAAGAACAGCGGAGCTGACTAAGGAGTACCTAGACGTCTGTCACGTGCTCTTATGTTCCCTTATCGCCCAGGGCGCGGGCTGGTCCTCGGACACGTGCAAGGATGGTTCCTGCCGGAGGCAACGCTCCAAGGCGCCTTGGCCCTGAAGTGCCAGCCGTGCCAGGTGCGATGGTCATTAACCACAGCGATTCCAGGTGACCTTGCTGGTCCGATTTCCTGTTGCATCATACGCGCGCCCGATAGGCAATCACATCAACCACAACCGAACATTCGAGTGCGTTCGTCATCGCAGAGTTAGGCTGCGACTTAAACCTCTCTTTCATTTGTTTCCTGCATCTTCAACCTGATACCGATCCGTAAACCGCGACTCCGAGTCAAGACAATCCGCCAGGCGGCCAAGTGATTTCTGGTTGGGGGAATATCAACCTGGTTGCGCCCCGCCAACATTTGGAGAGTCGTCATCGCCTACGAAACGCCCGACGCCGTTCCCGGCCGTGATTCCTTCCACTCGACATCCCACGTCCCGAGCATTGTGACCTAGTCCACCTATTGTACAAACACCGCTCGCGTCCCTATTATCGCATCTCTAGCAAGAGACAACATGTCCGGAATCTGGGGCTGGTTTGGCGGGGGCTCGGCCGCGCAGAAGCGCAAAGATAGCCCCAAGAATGCCATTCTCGGCCTGCGGACGCAATTAGACATGCTCCAGAAGCGTGAGCGCCATCTACAGAACCAGATCGACGAACAGGATGCCATAGCACGAAAGAACGTCAGCACGAACAAGACTGGTATGATGCCGCGCATGACTTTCTTCCCGATCACTTTTTAGCTGATAAGAGAGCTAACGTGTGATTGACTCCAACAGCTGCGAAGCAGGCCTTGCGACGCAAAAAGGTCGCCGAAAGCACTCTCGAGACCACGCTGGGTCAGATCACCACTCTTGAGCAGCAAATAAATGCGATCGAGTCTGCCAACATCAACCGGGAGACCCTGGCCGCCATGCAGGCAGCGCGCGAGGCTATGGGCAAGATCCACGGCAAACTCACCCCCGAGAAGGTCGACGAGGAAATGTTAGCTTTGAATCATCCGCCTACGGTCCCGCTGCCAAAGATTATCTCGATACTAACCAGCGCTATAGGGCGAAACTCCAAGAAGCGAACGACCTCAGCAACGAGATTGCCACAGCCATTACCAGCGCCAACATTGGGCAGCCGATCGACGAAGACGAGCTGGAGGACGAGCTCAATGCGCTCCAGCAAGAGGAGGTAGATTCAAAGCTGCACGAGACGGGCGGATCGATCCCTGTCCACGACAAGATCTCTCTCCCCGCAGCTGGATCCGGCGCACGTGAGTTATATACATCTGCTCCCTATACCGGTGCTATGCTAACACCATTTATAGTCAAGGGGAAAGAGAAGGCAGTTGTCGAGGACGACGAGGAAGAGGAGCTCAGAAAGTTGCAGGCCGAGATGGCCATGTAAGCCTGGCAAGCAAGCCTGGGGGTATGGGGAAGAGGAGCCATGGAAAGAGGGATATACAGAGGATGCGATATATGCGCGTAGCATCATATCGTTACCGCTT
Organism: Sordaria macrospora; assembly: GCF_033870435.1. NCBI lineage: Eukaryota > Fungi > Ascomycota > Sordariomycetes > Sordariales > Sordariaceae > Sordaria > Sordaria macrospora. The sequence continues at coordinate 2,895,616 of NC_089372.1, read as the reverse complement.
TCCGTTGTTGTGTCATTGGTTTTTATTACTGGGGAGTAGGAGCTGGTTACGGTCGCTCCGTGTTTGTTTACCTCTTATTTCTCTTTTTTTTTCTGTTCTTTCTGATTCACTACTCTGTCTCTTTAGAGTTTCGACTCGTAAGACGAGCGGCGCTGGCGTTTCGGGAGGGATGATACGGTTTGGCATATGAGTGACGTTCATAAGAGAGGGGACCTGGATTGGGTGGTTGGACTGGTTCATGTGGCAGGCACTGTGAATGAATTTTAAGATATCAATCTATCCATCATTATCCATCTCGAGCTCTCTAGGTAACATACTTATGCGGCCTGGACCAAAAGCGGTACCAAAGTTATTCCGACGTTATACAACTCGGTCCTTGACTGTCTCGTGATCAATCCACTGACAGACAATACGTAAGTATGCGGAACGTGGCTGTTAGTAATTCGCATTTGGAAAGTCATTTGTTGACTTTGACTTGGATACCGATCTTTTGTTGAAGATCTAGACCCCCGAGATACTCAAGGTATACAATAGTCCAATCGAACACCCGCTGCTCACTGTTCGTGTGCAACAAGCACAAGGATCAGCTAGTTACATACTGTTTCTCGATGGCGGGTTCTCGCTGGTGGCCGTGGTTCACGAAACGGAGGTTGGTCACACCGCCCTTTTTGGGCAACTTCTTCACCTGACCTTCTCTTTGATCGCTTTCGGTATAGAGGACAGCTAGGTTCACCTAAAAGCACCCCGGACTTGTGGATTGGTGGCACGCATTTGCCAATCTTCCCCCGGCCCCTTGTGTGTCGTGTGTTCCTGTGAGTTGAGTGCAGTGGTTCTGTGGGAGTGAGCCTCAAAACCTGGGGTGCATTGGCTCATTGGTTTTCCCAGCCTTCACAAGTCGCAACAGCTTTCCCCTGTCGAGCATCAACCGATTGGAAGCTGGAAGTGGATTCGGCGTGTTGAGGGCCCGGCCGCGGCGGCAGGGGTTGGCTCGGGTGGTTATTAAGAAGAGTGACGCCGGGCGGCAAGTGAGCGCCGGGAGCTTCTCCACTGACTTGACCGCTGACCACCCGATCACCGACCGAGGTCTGCAGTCCGTGAAGCCGGGATTGATCATTCATGAGGCCGATCACTTTGAGACGTGAAGATGTTGTAATACAAAAAAAAACAAAAAAAAAAAAACATATAACTGGGAAGACTTCCCTGGATAGACTCACTTGTTTCGGAGTCAGTGAAGCCTATAGTCCGCTTCTTTGCATGTTCTCCTTCGTAGCGGAAGAAGCGGCTGGTTGGCCGGGTCGTGAATTCAGGTACCCAATTGATCGCTAGCACAAGAATCTCACCGAAGCTGTTGAATCGGTACCTGATTTAGTGTACGCGCCGAGGAAACTTGGCATCGCCCCCTAGCCTTGCAACAAACGCGAAAACCCCCATTCCCATTTCTCGGTCTTTGCGGTTTTCTGTAAAGGCCAGTCTGGCTCTTCTTCCGAGTTTAAAGAGTCCGTACTCATGTACTTGTTTCTGTAAGTCATTCGAACGTGGACGGAGTCGCACGTGGGAAAAGAAAAAGGGGAAGTGTGGAAAACGGGGCCGCGGATGACCGACGGGGTTTGGGAGAGGGCCTCTGTCTTCTCGTCGTTTTCGGTCAGGTACAACGACGCTCGAATTCGCTCTCTCTGGACGACGATGGGGCCGGCCCCTTGTGCCTGACTCCCGGGCTTCAGGGCAGGTACCGAGCGAACCCCGACCGAACGAGCGAACAAATTCCCAACTTCACACTTCTTGCGTTGGCGTGATGGACCGGGGCCTTGTTAGCTCGGGACCTCGGATGCGGGGACTCTTTGGGTGGTTCTTGGCTGTTTGCCCAGCCTCGCTAGTTGTACCCGGCTACTTTCGAGAGCGTACCCTCACGGACCTCACAAGCCAACCGCCCGGCTTCGGCAACCGTCGACATTGCTTCCTCGACTGTGATGCAATGCTACGGCAGGATTTTTATTCCTACCCAATTTCCATAATGGCTCTTCTGAAGGAGCAGTTGATGCGAAATTGGGCAGAATGCGCAATTGGGCCGGACATCTGGGCTTCTATGCAGCGAAAAGCAGAGTCAGAGATTTCTACCCGCTTTTGTCCTACCTGTCTTCGTGGCCGGGTATTCACCCGATTTTTCGCATTTGAAAGTGTGATATTGATGGTGGTGTGGGAGTGGTGTGTTGGGGGGCCATCTGCCGCCGTCAGGGTCACGTCCGTTCTGCATTTCATCGCCAATCCCATCACGGCGATCGCCCAGCAACGACAAGCTGTTGGGTGCCCACGTAGCCTGATCAACCCGAATGTGTACACGGAAACCTTGCTTGACGGGATGCGTCTGCAATCTTGCAGTCAGCATATACGATCAGTAAAGAATGGTTGTCGAAACGGCAATATTCTCTGGCTGTCCTCGTTGTCGTTGTCAGTAGTGCGGTGAGTATATCAAACAGTGATCTATAGTCGCCAAGTTAGCAAAGTTCATCATGACGCACCCACCCGTTGGTCTCATAGAGCACTATCATCTGAGGTACTTTTTTTTTGCTGTAAAACAGTACTTCTGACGACACATACCCAATCCAGGAACAAGTCAAGCTCGTGTAACCCTTTCGAGAAGACCTCAATGAATGATATTGGCCGGCTCACCATTGTCAGACCCAATGGCACCTGGAAATTGTGTCGTAGCCAATGGAATAGCTATTGTCAGCCTCGCAGTTGGTTGAGTGATAAAGTGATGGGCATCTGATATCTCTTGCGAGACATTGACGCTTTGGTTCTGGACCTTTGTAAAACACACCAAAACATACAGACAGCGGCGTCTCAAGCTTATATGTACGGGACAGGCGTTGTGCCTGCTGTTGCTATTGGTGATGCGGGTCTCGGATAGGCTGGGTGTCTATTTTGAGATGACTTCATCTCTTTGATAGCTCCCGTCGTTGACTGTTGCCCGTCAGATCGGGCTTTTGGCGGCGCTCTCTTCCTCAGCTGATGAGGATGAGAGTTGATTTACCCCATCATGAATCTGCAACCCCAAACGGCGCCATCGCCCATCACCAACCAGCCCCCTCAATATGGTAGCAGTTCTTGATGCTGGGCTACTGGTACCGCCTGAGCGCCTGTACCTGAGCCTTGTCCTTTCCTGGAGTTGATCCGGGTTCCCCTCCTTCGAGCCCCTGCCGCTCATTTACAGTGTCGTTCATTCCCCCCGTGCCATTGCGACGTGGCGCCACTGTGAAGCGCTTGGGCCAATGTTTGCAAGAGCAGTGACAAAGTGGAAGTCGCTTTTGCCGGAGTTGGGTTGTTCATGAACCGTGGGGTTGGTGTCTTGGGTGTCTTGCTTGGGTGTTGGATGGGTCAATTGCTGCAGAAAGAAGAGATCAGAGGGCGGCGGATCTCCTTTGATCCCAAGGCCGCAAGGCGGGCAACGAATGCGATGCGGTGAGTGGTCAATGTGAGAACGCCGGTGGAGATGTGGTGGGTCACTGCCCAATCTCACGTCGGCGCCATCCAATGGCGCGGCAAGCTGCGAGCAATATGGGGAGCCGTGAGGAGCCGTGACGATGGGGAACCCTTCCCAATTGGAAATACCCCATGTTGCAGCCGGGGTCGCAAAGGGAATTTGTTGACGACGTCGGTCCATTCGGCCGCGGCGGTACATATGACCTACACAACGACAGAAGCCCAAAAAAAGGCCGGGGGAGTGAGGGCATCAGGGCACAAAAGCGGAACGAGAAGGGGGAAAGCTGTGGTTGTGACCTGGTGGTGTCGAGGGTTGTGTGGGCAGGTACCACTCATAATGTCGAGCCGGTGGTCCCATCCCCATCCACAAAGTCCACAAAGTCCACAACATCCACAGTTCTGAGTCCATCGCTCCTGCGAAACTCCAGTCGTGCCAAGCCAGTCGCTTTTTTTCTTCTCGAAACTTGCCCAAGGGTCCCTTTTCCACTTGCTACACTCCAAACATCAACTCTCCTAGATCCCCTTTCCTAGAAGTTTCGCCTGTAGAACCAAACGGCTCCGAGAGTCATACCCCCCATCGCCGACCTGAAAACGCGTTACGACTTACGAGGTGAATACAAACCCTTTTTTTTTTTTTTCTCTCTCTCTGTCTCCATCCCTCCCTCCCTCTCTCTCACTCTTCGTACGCCTTGTCGTTGTTCGCAATTAGCTTCCCCTAGCTCATTGCCCCGCGCCATTTGTTCATCCAGCCAGAGGCTGGTGCCCCAGACTCACCTCTTCCATCTCATACTCTGTAACTTGACGAGCTTAATTCTGATTCTGGGACCGTTTGCGCGGCCAATTACAGGACGTGACACCGCACAGGCTGGCCATACTTGGCTTATACGACCGTCAACGACCACATATTAGACAGTTCCCCCTTTTCCGTTCCTACGCTGAGATCTTAAACGGAGGCCAAACACTGCCGTCCAAGGCCCCACCTGTTTTTGCTCTTCGTTAGCTTTCTGCCGCCTTCCGATACCCCCGACGACACAGCTCTGCATGGCGGATAGTAAGAGCACACCTCAGGCCCTCTCCGTCGTGACTTCTTCCGACAAGGCACAATCTGAGGTGACACAAAATGGTGTAAACCACCACGACGGTAAGTGCTGTCTACATGGCCGAGCTGCATCCGTAGCGTCTCAGTCATACTGATCGCTGCTATAGATGATGACTTGAGCTCGCCCATGTCTCCCAACTCTCCAGACTCTCCCGGAGCTTCTGCCGCCTCTAAGAACGCCAAGAAGAACGCCAAGAAGAGGGAAAAGGAGAAGGCGAAGAAGGCTGCTGCTAGGGCCCTGGCGCTGGCCGAGGCCGAATCTCAGGCCGAGTCTCAGCCCGTAACAGGGGACGAGGCTGCCCATGAGGAGCACGAGGATAGCGGCGCCCCGAACGACGCCGAAAAGAAGAAGAAAAAGAAGAAGAAGAAGTCCAAGTCCAAGACCAGCAAGGACCTGTCGACATCTATCGCTTCCATCCTAGCAGAGCAGCCTGCGCAAACAGAGACCGCCGAGCAGACACCAGAGGTCAAGCCTATCACCGAGGAGCAGCAACAGCAAGAGCAGCAACCCGAGGAGGTCAACCAACCGAGCGAGCCTGCGCCGGAGCCTGAGACCGTGGAAGTGAAGGAGGTCGAACAGCCCGTTGCCGAGGTCAAGGTTGACGAGTCCAAGCCCGAGGAAATCGCCGCGCCCGAATCGATTGAAGAGACACCGGCGACAACCGAGGAGGCTCCTGTGGCCGTCCCTGAACCCGTCAACACCAAAGAGGAAATTCCTTCCCAGCCTGAGGAAGAGACCACCACCACAACAGCCGCCCAGGATGAATCCACTCCGACATACGCCGAAGTTGCTGAGTTGAAGGAGGAAGACACGCCTGCTCCCGAGGTTGTTGTATCTGAGGTTACTGAGGTCACCCCCGAGCCCGCCTCCGAAGTCGTTCTCGAGACCGAGGTCCTTGAAAGCGCCGAGCCAGTTGATGCCAAGGTTGAGATTGTCGAGGAGGCCAAGGTCCCGGAAATTGACAGCACGCCAGTTGAGAATGTTGAGGATTCCGAGGTCAAGACTGAGGTCAAGGAGGATGCCAAGGTCCCTGAGGTCCCCGTTCAAAGCAAGGGTGGCCTTTCTCACATTTTCTTCCATCTCCCCGAGACGACAGAAGAGGTGAAGGAGACTGCTGCCCCTGTCTCTGAAGAGATCGAGACTGTTTCCGAAGAGATCAAGGCTATCGACGAAGAGATCCAGGCCGTTGACGACAAGATCGAGGCTTCTGTCGAGGAGACCAGCGCTGAGGAGAAGACCGAAACTCCTGTTGTTGAGGACGTTGAGACCTCTGCTCCCGAAGAGAAGGCCGAGGCACCTGCTGTCAAGGAAGTCGACGCTCCTGTTTCTGAGGAGACGGTCAAAACCTCTGCTCCCGAGACCAAGATTGAAGCTCAGGAGGAGAAGCCTGAAACTCTCGCCAAGAAGGATGAACCCGAGGCTCCCTCCGCTGAGTCCCCTGTTGAGCAGGAGGCCGAGGTGCAGGAGAAGGTCGAGGCTCCTGCTGCCGAGGAAAAGACTGAGGGTCCCGAAGAGAAGCCCGAGGCGCCCGTTGCCCAGGAGAAGACCGAGGCTAAGGTCGAGGAATCTGTCGAAAGCGAGAAGCCTGTCGAGGCTGAGGAAGAGAAGAAGGTGGAGGAGGTCGAGGAGAAGTCCCCTGAGCCTGCTGCTGCCGAGAAGCCCGTCTCTGAAGACGTTGCTGTCACCGAGGCTGTTTCCGAAACCCCCATTGTCGAGGAGTCTAAGACCGTTGAGGTTGAGCAGACCCCCGTCGTCGAGGATGTTAAGGCTGTGGAGGAGACTAAGGCTGCTGAGGAGACACCTGTTGTCGAGGAGTCCAAGGCCACCGAGGAGCCCAAGACTGTCGAAGAGACCCCCGCCGCTGAGGAGGTCAAGACTGTTGAGGAGACCCCCGCTGCTGAAGCCAAGCCTGTCGAGGAGGTCAAGCCTGTCGAAGAGACCCCCGCTGCTGAGGAAGTCAAGCCTGTCGAGGAGGTCAAGCCTGTCGAAGAGACCCCCGCTGCTGAGGAAGTCAAGACTGTTGAGGAGACCCCCGCTGCTGAGGTCAAGGCTGCCGAGGAGGTCAAGGCTGCCGAGGAGGTCAAGGCTGTCGAGGAGATCCCCGCTGCTGAGGAGGTCAAGACTGTTGAGGAGACCCCCGCTGCTGAGGTCAAGGCTGCCGAGGAGGTCAAGGCTGTCGAGGAGATCCCCGCTGCTGAGGAGGTCAAGACTGTTGAGGAGACCCCCGCTGCTGAAGCCAAGCCTGTCGAGGAGGTCAAGCCTGTCGAAGAGACCCCCGCTGCTGAGGAAGTCAAGACTGTTGAGGAGACCCCCGCTGCTGAGGTCAAGGCTGCCGAGGAGCCTCAGACCGTTGAGGAGACCGCCGCTGTTGAGGCCAAACCCGTCGACGAGGTCAAGCCTGTCGAGGAGGTCCCCGCTGCTGAACTCAAGGCGGCTGAGGAGACCCCCGCTGTCGAGACTTCCGCCGTCGAAGAGGCCCCTATTGTCGAGGAGACTCCTGTTACCGAGGCGCCCAAGGCTGTCGAAGAATCCAAGCCTGTCGAGGAGGTCAAGTCCGAGCAGAAGGAAGGTGCTGCCGAAACGGCTAAGGATGAGCCTGCTCAAGAAACCGCGACCGAGCGTTCCACTGAAAGCACCCCTGCCTCTATCCCTGAGACCGCTCCTGAGCCCGCCGTAGAGGTTATGGAGTCTACCGTCAAGCCTACCGAGATTGCCGCTAAGTCTGTGGTTACTGAGGCTGCCGCCGAGCCCGCCACCGAGACCATCGAGCCCGTTATCACCGAATCCGCCACCAAGACCGTCGCCGATGCTGCTGAGCCTGTCGAGACTGTGGCTGAGCCCGTCTCTCAGGTCGCTGAATCTACTCCCGAAGTCAAGGCTACCAATATCCCCCAGGTCGAGGCGGCTGAACCCGCCACTGCCAAGGCTGAGGATCACGACGAGAAGCATACTCCAGTTGAGGAAACTGTCGGTGAGTCAAAGGCAGTATTGCCGGTTGATGAGTCGAGCGAGGCCAAGATCCAAGACACAGTTGCTGCACCCGTGCATGATGATGTCAAGGAGGCGGTTGCTGAGAAGCAGACTACAGGTGAGGACAAGACTGCCATTGAAGGGGAATCATCCAATGACAGCATCCAAATGCCCACGGACGCCGTCAGCCATGAGGAACCTGCTAGCGTTCAACAGGCCGTTGAGGAGGCTCCGTTGGCGGAGACTCAAAAGGAAGCTTCCGACATGCCCGAGTCTACTCTTGACGACACCTCCGCCTCAAAGGCTACCGAGGAGTCCGAGAAGAAGGATACCGACGAGAGCAAGTCCAACGCCGGGGAGATTGCCATCGGCGCCGGCATTGCCATTGCTGGTGCTTTGGGAGCCACCGCTGTTGCGGTTGCCGACAAGGTCACTGAAGTCTCCAAGCCCGTCACGGAGAAGGTCATTGAAGTCGCCAAGCCCGTCACAGACAAGGTTACCGAAGTCGCCAAGCCCATCATCTCGGATTCTACACCAAAGGTCGCCACACTCGAGCGTTCCGTGGCTCACGGTTCTGCTGAGTCCGGCTCGCTCGTTGCTGAGCGCCCCAAGCCCGAGCCCAAGACTCCCCGGGTTGTCACTGACGAAGCCAAGTCGACTCCGTCAGTAGAGGCCGAAGCACCTGAAATCGTTGATGAGACGGTGCCGCTCTCCGAATCCTTCCACGTTGTGGAGAAGGAAGCACCAGCTGAAGAAGAAGCTGCAAAAATTGATGGAAAGAAGGGAGCTTCTTCTGAAGATGGTGAGGAAAAAACAATCCAGTCCGTTGACCAGGAAGGAACACAGACTGATAACGCTCTTAATCCCCAAAGGCTCCCAACAGAAGACAGGACAACCGACCAAGTCTCGGTGGACCAGCGTGTACCCACATTTGCTGTCGTTCTCCCTGATCTTGACGATCCTGTGGCTCAGGAAGTGAGCCGCGCCCGCAATGAGCGGGGGCAGGACAGGAACACCATTAAGCAAGCAGAGGAGATGGTCGCAGCAGCAGTAGTCGTTTATGCCACAGCCGATTCTTCAAGCCCAGCTGCCACAGCCACAGCTGATAAGCCGGAAACCAACGCCCTTGGTCTCTCAGGTGTGCCTTCCGAGGCGGACGTGAAAGGAAAGGGCAAGGATGTCGAACCCCCATCGCCCACCGCCAGCAAAAAATACGCCCACATCAAGAACGTTGAGACCGTATCGGATCCGACCATTGTTCAACAGGGATCCTCTTCACCGGAGCTTGGGCGGTCTAGCACCACAAGACTGCGGAGATCGCTCAAATCGAGGGAGTCTCAGGATGCAAGCAACAAGGAGAACAAGGTCACGGAGCGCGGACACAGCAAGAAGAGCTCCATCTCGTCCGTCTTCAAGTCCAAGAAGCAGTCATCCACCGCATCGGACGAGTCTGGAGAAATTGTGTCTCCCACTTCGTCGGCTGGTGGTGTAGAGCCTCAGTCACCAACACAGGCCGCCGCTCACCGCCAAAAGAGGGAAGAGCAAAGGAAAGAAGCAAAGGAAGGCAAGAAAACTGGCTTCAGGGCCGCCATCAGGCGGTTCTTTGGCAGCAGTTGAAGGCCTGATGCCTAGTCTTTTATACTATTTTTTTCGGATTCAGGGGGTGGCTGCTGTGGTTTAATAATCGGCATATTGGTTTGATGATAATGATGAGGCGAACATCTACCTCTGCTTAGTGTTTAATGATGATAGGGGACGAGATCGGTGGTGATGGTGAAGATCCCACGCGCTATACGAAGATTTGGAACAGCAAAGAAGAATAGAAGAAGGAACGAGGAACGATAGTTGTGTATGTTATGGATTACTGTATTTGTCATTTCGGTCACCGGTTTTCTTTTTTTCTGAAACACCCGCGAGGGTCGTTGCGTTATGAGTTTATGAATTGATTTGTGGTTTCTCCCTCTTCTCAAAACTTGTTTGTATGTTCTTGGGCCATGACGATTCTTAGTGCTGAAAGAAGCGGCCGACATGTGAAGGTTGCAGTTGCCGGCCGGGTTCAGAAAGACTGATCAATCAGATAGCCGAGTTTGCCGGTCAGATAGCCGATGTGCCTGCCGCTGGACTCTGCTGCATGACGCAAGGGAGACCTTGTCTCCGTCAGCCTTGCAGGAGGTGGGCCGGCATGTGGAGGGATAAGGCCAAATTGACTCTCATTGTTTAGCGCTATGCACCACTAAAAAGCACCACCGAAATACAAACAACTGGCCCTTTGCAGCCTGGCCAAAATGCAACCTACAAGTGCGCCCTGCCTCTGCCGCTGCTCTTTTTATTATTCAGACACACTTTCTCTCGTTCTTTGTGTCTTCCAGAGAGGGCGTCATATTCTCTTACTGCTTCTGACTTTGTCGCATTTCCATGGTACCTGATCCTGCAATGTTCAGGTAGCAACACCACGACTTGCAAACACCACGACCCGCGCGCGTAGACAATCAGCCCAACAACCGATCGAGCGAACGAACCAAAACCTCCAGAATACCCGAGACCGAGCACCAAAATGTCCGACCTCCTCTCCCTCTTTGGCTGGACATTCCTGCCCAACCTCGTCACCGGCTGGGCGCAATCGCTCTACTACGGCATCACCATCCGCGCCGGCTCGCCGCGCCCGACCCCAGGCACCCCTCGATACGCCGAACACCGCCGCCGCATCCACATCCTGGTCGTGACTGTCTACCTCCTCTACACAATCTACGAAGCCCACTACGAGCTCGTCGTGCGCGGCTCCAACTTCTACGGCGACCTAGGCGTCAGCCCCGACGCGAGCGGGCGCGAGATCAAGTCCCGCTTCCGCCGCCTAGCGGCGCTTTACCACCCCGATAAAGTCACAGGCCAGCAACAGAGCCAAGAGGAGGTCAATAATTACTTTGTGCACCTGAAGACGGCAGTGGACACGCTCACGGACCCCGTGCGCCGGTTTGCGTACGAGCGGTTCGGCGTCGATGCTGTTGCTTGGGCGGGGCCGAATGGAAACGGCAAGGGAGGATGTAAAACCCACCATGACTTCGTCATGCGCGGCGCGCAGATGTTGTTGTCGTACTACGGCCTCGCGGCCGCGGTGCTGTACGGGCTTGGGCTCTTGGGATATCTGACCTGGGGAAGGTACGAGCGGTGGTTGGTGCTGGCGAGCATGTTTGTGTGGGAGGCGCACACGGTCATGAGCCCGGGGAGGCCGGCGGTGTTTGAGCACTTCTTGAATCCGCTACTGCAGAGGGTGACGGGGGTGGTGGGCAGGTATTACCTGCCGTTCCAGGCGGTGGCGCTGATGAGGAAGGTCAGCGTTACGGTGTACATTGCTATTTCGCAGATTGGGCCGTTGTTGACAGCGGATACGTCGAATGGGCAGCTGGTTCCGAAGAATAATGGCGCGGGAGGCGACCAGGAGGAGCTGCTGAAGCAAGGGCTGGAAAGGCTGGAGATGATGAGCAAGGGGTTGGACCTGGATACGTCGAGGCTGGTGGAGCTGGAGATGGCGCCGTTTGCGGGCGATCAGGAGGCGCTGAGCAGTATGAGGGGGAAGATCAAGGAGTGGTTGGTGCAGAATACGATTAGGAACGATCCTATGGTTCGGGATGCGTTGGGGAGGGGGTTGCAGAGGAGAAGGGTAGATGCGCCCGCTGGAGCAAGGGGGACGAAGTAAGAGGTTGGTGATCTTGAAGTAGATTTGGTTGGGCGTTCTTTTCGATTCACATTTCAGGTTATTTTATCAAAGCGTTTAGACAAGCATGATTGAGTTTATTTACCATTTGAAATGCTCTACGGTGGTGAAGAGGACTCCTTCACGATGCTCGTGCGCCTCTGTTCAACCCCTAATGCCTTCCTTGATGTCTGTGTCATTCAAAATTTCTGTTGATTCCTCGAGGCAGTATGCCTCCGGCCTCCATTTCCCTTTATTTCCCCAGCCTTCATTTTCACCAACCATCCATCCTATCACAACCTCTGCCTTCCCCTCGTCTCAATAGGAATCATCACCATCCCTACAAACGCCGCCAGAATCAGTGCCGCCGACAAATACACCGGCGTAGTCGTACCATCCCCTGGCACCGTCGCCGCCAAAATGGGTGCCACAAGTCCCGTTACTCTGTTCAAGAAACTCGCCACGCCTGTGCCCGCTCCCCGGACCGGCGCTGGGAAAATCTCGGGCGTGAAAGCATACAGGACCCCATACATGATGTTCTGCGCGAACGCCTCGATGCACGAGAACGTCAGTAGCCAACCCGGTGTTGTACCGAACTTGACGAATAAGTACAGGAAGATGGCGGAAACAAGCGTCGAGAGAGCCAGCGTTCCGCGACGGCCCAGGAAGGGTGACTTCATGTCTACCGCGTAGGCGGCGAGCAGACTACCGGGGACTCCGGCGATCGAGGTTATGGCGTAGTTGCGGTAGGTTTCAGCTGAGATGGTTTCTGGACTGCTGCTCGTGCTTGTGCTAGTTTCCGGTGTTGGCTGTCCACTGTTGTTGTTGCCGCCGTGGGATAGATACTGTGGGAGAAAGGCGTTGAATAAGGGGTACCCCATGCCGATGGTCGCCCAGCAGAACCAGATGAGAGCGGTAGTCAGACCGAGTTTGCGGTTGCTGAAGAGCGGACGGAGACGGTCGCCTGAGAAGGAGGCGAAGCGCTGCTTGAGGATGTTGGTGGTCGATAGTCGCTGTCGCGTCACATGCTGACGGCGGCGAGGAGTGGCTGGGGATGGGGATGAGAGCCCGTCGACGACTGCGTCGAGGATTTCCTCGGTCAACCACGTTTTGCGGCCGTTGCGGAAAGCGATCCCGTGGACGACGGCTACTGCCTCGGCTTGTCTGCCTCTTGAAAGGAGGAACTTGGGGGACTCGTAGAGGTGGAAGATGAAGAAACGGACGAGAAACATGATAAAAGTGATGATGCCGATGCTGAACACAAAGTGTCGCCATCCTTGCTCGGCGGGCAAGTGGCCGATGAAGTACCAGGCCAGCAACGAGGAGCACAGCTGGCCGATGGGCCACCAGATGGAGAGAAGGGTTAGCAAGGAGCTGGAGGCGTCAGGCAAGAACTCGAGAAAGAGGGCACCGTCGACGGGTAGGTTGCCACCAACGCCAAAGCCAAGGGCAGCGTAGAGAAAGCAAACGCCAGCCCAGCTTGTTGCGAAGGCAGAGGCAATACCGAAGATGGCGGTGATGAAGAGAGTGGCGTTGAAGGCCAGACGTCGACCTAGGATATCGGAGCCGATTCCCCAGATGAAGCTCCCAAAACAAAGACCGGCAAACAGGAAGGACGTGGTATAGCGAACGGTCTTCTCCGATATGTCGAACTCAGCTGATAGCGATGGGAGGGTGAGAGAGATGCCCTGCATCCATAAACTGCGCGAGACTGGTATTAACAACTGGCTGATTTTGAGTATCTCAGTAGAGGGGTCTCATACTTGTCCGCAAACCAACCAAAGCCACATAAGACAAACAGTTGCCAGTTATATCTCCCCATCCCAATGTCTTGAATGGCCTTGTTGATGAGCTTCGATTTCACTAGAAGATAGTTTAGCATAAGCATGTCATGTAAGTCAGATCTTGGATGTTCGTGATCTCACTCTCATAATCCGTCCACTTCTCGCCGCCCTTATTTCCACGGCGAACCTCTCTCCTGAGCCCCTCGATGCTGTACTCAGGTTCGGTCCCCATTTCTAACAACATGCCCGTGTCCTCATCATCGGCTGGATCTTTGTGATGGTGGACGCCCTCGTCATCCTGGCCGAGTACAGCATCGTCTAAATTAGAAGGTGGGCGGGATCTGGACGAGTGACTGTGTAGATGGGCTTCCCCGAGTGGAATGAGCACTCCCGGATAGTCTTCAACCGCCTCTGAGCGGTAACCAGACCATAGGAGGTTCGTCATCGTGGTCCTTTAATATCGTGAATGTGGTTCACCAACTAACATCAGCCCTTAATCCGTCTGTTTCCAAGGGGTAAATATTCGTAAGCGGTGGTACAGTCGAAACCATAAAGAGTGAAGAACAGTAGGATGGATACGGCCGAATATTTCGAATCGAGGATATAAAAAAAATCAAGATGCCGGAACGACTGGGAGGCCCAACTAAGGCGACTTGTGTGAGTTCAATGGGGACCAGGATAGATGAGACAAGTGTAGGGATGGGATCCCGGCTATGGGAGCGGTTGACTTCGCTAGAACTGGGAAAACCCGAGAAACTTCAAAGAAACGATGTGTCGCATGCTCTATGGCCATCACATCTTGAAGCATGAAGTTGTCGATAGTCTTCACGCAAGTTCGGATTTTATGTTGGATGGATGAAATGGGCAAGACAGGTTAGAGGCACCGTTCCTTATAAGGGGCTCAGGTGCCTGTCCCCACTGTCGTCAGGGTACATGCAGGTCGGCGAATTAGGAAGTTGTAGGGTGCGCCTCCCCGCTAAATCGAACCAGCTGGTCGGTACCTTCCAGTGGACGCGTCCACTAAACTAGTCACGCGTCACTCCGTTTGGGGGTTCCGTCCGAGCTTGGACGGTTGCGGCAGTTTCCGACCAATTGCACCAACTTGCACGTTCTTTTAGCTGAAGTTCGCCATGTTTACCAAAATCATCATAACCACCACATGGATCTTTATCAACCTCTAGACATGACCTGGTGCTCTATATACAACGGAAAACACAAGTCTTGATCAACCCAAATGATACGGTAAAAAGAGTACGGAGATATTTGGTTCATCCCGTCCGCATGATGGATCGCTATCTGATCAAAAAGACGCCTTCAAGCGGCACTCTCAAACGCAAGGCGTCAGACAGCCCCGCGAATTTGACGCTTGTTCCTGCTAAACGACCGCAACCTCTTCATCCACACGAATCCCGCTTGGATGCCGTTGATTCTCGCGACCAAGACAGGAAATATCAAGGGCTTGAATATGATTCTTGGATAGCCCAAGTGAAGTCAGCCATTGACCAAGCCCGAACCGCAGCCCGCTCCAAAGAAGGCGGCATCAAAGTCTTAGGGGCCCTTCTCAAGGTACGTTCCACTTCCACATGCATGTATAAATCCCCCCACCACCTTATGTTCAGCAGCTCGTATGAGATTCCGCACCTTCATACCGAACATCCACCCAGTACACCACCTCTTCCCATCCCGCTGCCTCTGCGTAGGTAGCAACCATCAACAAGATGGACACATTCCGCCGACTCCCGCCCAGGACACGGCTAGACTGTAATGACCCGGGCCAATTCACGTTGCGGGTCGGTGCTCTGAACCTAGGTCTCAAGCATGACGTCGACATCCCGTACTACACACCTTTCAGGGGTTGAATGATCATCTTTGGGCTTCGTTTACTGTACTGACAACTCTGTAAACAGATCATCAATCTTTGCCCTTGTAAGCCGGGCAGTCACGGAAACAACAAGGCCTGTCATATCTCGCAATGCGTGACTGCGGTGTACGAAGAGAGCCCCGATGCTCTGTACCGCGCTGCTAAGGAGCCATGCCCTTGCGGCTTTGTATGGCCATCTTGTATCGACCTCTTCCATATCCGAGCCGTCGACGCCCTGGCCGATTCTCTGGACAAACAGGAAAAGCACGTCGCCGCATTTTCCACTGCCCTTGGTCTCATTCGCTTGGATCCGGCCCACCCCATAGTGAGCGGCTTGACCATCTCTAGCCTCATGCCGAAATGGAAGATCTAATAGCTCTAGGGGTATTGTCGTGTTGCCAGAATCCTTCGCAACTTGACCAAGAACAAAGACCAGCAGACGGCAGCTCTTGCGCTTACGACCCTTTTGCGAGACTCTAAACTTGACCCTTCCCACGATGTGCACGACCTCACAGTCCGGTTCGTCAGGTCCGGGCTCTACAACATGGAAAAGTACCGCCGGGTTAAGTATAATCAGTACCATGTGAGTCCAAGCTGTCGTGACACTCTCGGCGCGTGGACATGCAGCTGATACCCTGGCCAGATTCTTCTGCGTCAGTTGTCCAGTATGCTAGACATGCCCGAGTCAAAAAGAGATCCTGTAGAGAAGCTTCCCCATGAGCTGCTCACCATGATCTGGTCGCATCTTGACACCGAAACTTTGATGTAAGCTCCTTCCCAACGATCTCTTCCTTTCTGGGGGCTAACAAATCCTCGTGGTCTATAGGAAGTGTGAACGTGTGAGCAGGAAATGGCAGAAGGCGGTACTTTCTGACTCGGTGCTCTGGAGCAAGGTCTCGCTGGGCAGGCCTGGGAAACCTGGCCGACTCTTTCCACGGTTCCTCAACAAGCACAAGAACATCCGATCGCTGACGATCAGCGACACATCATATTTCAAGATGACTCACGACAAGCTTCAAATGATCATGCGTGGCTTACCCGGTTTGGAACGGCTAAGTCTTCATAGACGCATGCGTCTAAACAACCCGGACGGACCCGAGGATGTTCCAAACTTGCTTGGGGGAGTGCAAGGGAAGCACTTCACAAAACTAACACATCTCTCACTGAACAAACTGGATGCACATACAGCTGGAGAGCTTCTACCGCTCACAAGTCTGTCTCTTCAAGTGTTGGACCTACAAGGCTTCGTAGGGAAGAATCTCAACGCCATCATGACCCGACAGCTTTGGCCGAGTTTGAGAAAGCTACGGCTGAAGATGCGGGACGAAGACTATGGCCCAAGGATAGATCTCGGGCAACTGAATATGGTCAGTAACTTGCCCTACGCTCATTGGCATCACCCACTTGCTTACCATGTGATTTAGAATGGGCTAATGAAACTAACCCCATACCTCGAGGAACTTCATATCGAGGGGTACGGGCTCAAGTTTGTCAATCTCTTTGATAACAAGATGGCTTTCGACAAGGTCAAGGTTCCTTCGAGCGATATACAACCTTGGCAAAATTTGCAGTCTTTATATCTCGGCTCATTGAGAAGTAACCCGCTTATTGAAGACATGTTTATGGGGTCTTATGTTTTGCCGGCTCTACCAAACCTCCGCTCTGTTGAGATCCTTTCCGACAGAGCGCACCTGATCGACTATCTCTTTACGACATGTGATGAGCGGGGGAGCCCGTTAGGATCTTCTCTGACTGGTCTCCATGGACCCACTGCTCAGTCGGGCATTGCTTCGGCGGGTTGGCCACGGCTGGAGGTGTTCAGGTGCCATGGCCCTATATCCACCGGTATACTGCAAAAGGCCCTGGGGGAAGCAGCCACAAATGGTTCGCTAAAGGTCCTTGAATTGGCCATCAATAGCGACCAGTCACTGTTCGATCGCCGGATCCAAGTTGATCCCCGGAAGGACTGGGCTTTCGCGTCGTCGCCGAGCGTTCACCATCTCGGACTATACCACTTCAACTGGGCCCAGCATTACAGCAATTTCGATGGCCAGCTTTTTATCGACTGGCTGCAGAAGTTCCCCAATGTCGACACGGTTACGGTCGCACCTGGACGTCATAGTGGTATATTGCCCTTCATCGAGAAGCTGATCGCCCACCCGCAAATCAAGACATTGTACTTTGATCCATCGGGCTTGTCCAGCCCGGAAAGGTACGAGGTAATGGACACAGGGAAGAAATACGGGGTACGACTGTTCAAGTTGAACGAAGAACCTTTGAATCCTTTTGATGGAGGTTCTTTCGATGGCGCTAGACCGGATCTCGGACAGAGGGTTTGACAGACACGGTCGGGGGGTTATGCGGCACTTTTCCCCCTCGCATCTTCTGCGTTGATGTGAGCTTTTGTCGCCCTCTCAACCCTGATCTAGACTTGGCCAGCTGAGGATTCATCAGGCATCAGAGCTGGGCCTACAAGAGAGTAGTAGTGGAATAGAGTGTGGTTACCAAGTTTGTCTTTCATCTCGTATCTATCTTTGCGTTGTCAAGTAAACATGTTCGAAAATTCACCCTTCTCGTCGTTGATGCTACTCTCATCTTGAACTTGTCCGGAGGTCTTCTGGAACGGATGACGAGATTGTAGGAAGACCGTCTCGACCTGAATGGCAACATTCAGGTGCATTACATATCACAGGGCAGGCAACGGGACGTTGAAGCGGGCCGTTTATTTAGATGTGGCCCGAGCTCATGTGCCTCTGCGCGCCTGTGCGTGGCCCCTGCAAGCTGGAGATTGGCTGCTGTTGCTGCTTGGTTTCAGTGACGCGAGCGCTCAATTGACCGCCTGCCGCAAGCTGTCTCGCTGTATGGCAGAATTTCAAATGCGACAAAGGTGAAGGCATCCTGACCGTCCAACTTGGCGGCCAGCATCGACATCCTCTCCACCTGCCTGCCTCTCTTGCCATTTCTCGATTTCGTTCATTCATTCATTCATTCGCTTTGGTAAACCGCGGCGCGCAACCTCTTGCGCAGACGGGAACAAACCAAAGTTAAAATTTCAAAACGCAACATCGCTCCTCTTCGACGGCCCGAAATTGTACGTCCTCCATATTAGTCTGTCCATTCTCTTGTTGGCGGTTTGCTACCAAGCTACCTTACCTTTACCTGCTTCCACTTTCAGTCAGCCCTCCAAGTTGTTGAACGACATCACCGTCATCTACCTCTCACTTCGTCATCGCGCCCCTCCGTCCTCGACTGCCATCCCGCCGCGAGCTACACTTTTCCCACCGAAATTCAGAACACATATTAATCTCTACTGCATAGCACCGGCGATTTGAACTCCCGACACTCGAACAGCCAGCACGCGCCGCGACGTTCTCAGCCCATACCGCTCCCCGCGCTGTCTACACCTCTTGTTGATCACTACCACAATAATCAGTGCTGCTTGAACTTTTCACACCTCGTCCACCGGCCCGGACAATTACCTCTGCAAATGCTTGCTCGAGCAAAGCCATAATGGCGGCAGCTAACAATCCCTTCGGGGCGCCTCCAGCTCCGGCTGCCAACCCTTTCGCGAAACCAATTCAAGCCGCACAACCGGCCCAAACAGCGTCAGTTTTTGGCAGCTCATCAGCTCCTAATCAGAGTCCGTTCGGGAAGCCCATCTTTGGCCAGGCGCAATCGACCGCGCCCAGCGCTAGTCCCTCACCTTTTGCTCAGAATCCTTTCGCGAAGCCAGGACAGACGAACTCTGCGGGCGGAAACCAGTCTCCATTCTTTGGCGCGCAAACCACGACTCAACAATCAACCGGCTTTGGGGCGGCGAATGCCAATGCTATAAAGGCACCACAGGGGTTTGGAGGCGGAAAGCCTTCTGGTCCCAGCAATGGATTTGGAAATTCGCAAGCCAGCCAGATGTTTGGGAAGGGAAAGGCTACGCCGCAACAACCACAACAGTCAGGCGGCCGTGATGCTGGGGCGACACTGGCGAACAAGTTCCAGCGCGGCCAACGGAAGAACAGCGAGCGCCCTGCGAAGACCCAGCCGAGTGCGACACGCGCTGTTGGCTCCAAGAGCACCTCCGGCGCACCGACTCGAGAACCGACCGAGCGTACGCGCGAGTTGTCCGAATTTGCTTTTAATTTTCACAACAAAATCAACGACCAGCTAAAAAAGGACAATCTGAAGCCACCCCAGTGGCCGACACCCCAACTTGGCAATCCCAACAAGCGCGACGACGTTGAGAACCTCAAGCAGTCCTTCAAAAAATACCGTAGCCGCGTCTATGATGCCCTGCGAAAGGTCGAGCTTATCGATGACCCGGAGAAGAGGAGGAAGCTTGAGGATGCGTTACCATTCAAGGGTATCTGTGAGGATATGTGCCCAGAATTTGAGAAGATCTCCCGTATCGCTGAATTCGATGTCAAGACCGAAGAGAAGGAAACCCAGCCCGGTGGTCTCACGGCATGGCCAGAACCTTCGAAGATGGTGAAGAAGTTTGGTCGATCTGCAGCCGGTCAAGATGCGCCGCTCCCTATGGATGTCCGCTCTATCGACGCTTTACGACGAACCACCGACTACCTCTTTAACGATCTTTTACAGTCGGAGAACAACCTGCCGTCCATGCACAACTACCTCTGGGATCGCACACGAGCAGTACGCAAAGACTTCACCTTCCACTCGCAAAAGTCGGCAGAGGAGATGAAGGACATGGTCTATTGCTTCGAGACGATCACTCGCTTCCACGCCACGGCTCTCCATCTGTTGTCTCGGAAGGGGTTTGCAAATGACGACTTCGAGCAGAAGCAAGAAATCGAGCAACTGGGCAGGACTATTCTCTCGTTGATGGAGGCATACGACGTCTGCAAGGAGAAACACGTCCTTTGCGAGAACGAGGCGGAATTTAGAGCTTATTACCTACTTCTCAACGCACACGAACCCTCTATAGCACAGAGGATTCGTATGTGGGGAAAGGAGTACTGGTTCGACTCCGAAGAGATCCAAACGGCACTGTCACTCATCCACGTCATGGAAGATTTGAGACAGCCAAAGGGGCCCATCAAACCACGCCGAATGACGACCATGTCCGACACCGCCTTCACCAACTTCTTCGCCATCGTCGAGAACCCCCGAGTATCATACACCATGGCCTGTGTAGCAGAGGTCCACTTTACCTTTGTCCGCCAGTGCATTCTTAAGAATCTTGTACGGGCTTATGCACGCCATCGTGATGCTCCTAGGACAATCACTGCGTCCGATCTCAACAAAATGTTGAGGTTTGACACTCCTGAAGAAGCTGTTGCCTTCGCTGAGGAGCACAATTTCGAGTTCACCACCTGGGTGCCCCCGGGGAAGCCAGCAGTACCCGAGCCATACCTCCTCATCAACGACAAGAAAAAGCACGTCCCATCGCCCAGAGTCCCCCAGTCCTACTCGGGGCTGCTGGTTGAACGGAAACGAGCAGGACAATCGCTGCCCCATGTTATTTACAACACCATTTACGAAGATGCTGCCGAAAACTCTTCTCCCGGAAAGGACTCAGATGCTAATGGCGGCGGTCTGTTTGTTAACCCTCAGCAAGCTTTGCCTGCTTTCCCTAACTCACAAGTCAACAAAACTCAAGGTGCCGCTTCATCACCATTTACGTCTATGTTTGGAGCTGCGCCGCCCGTCACCAAGGCACCTGAGAAGACCCCGATGTTCCAAACAGCGGTAAAAGATTTCGGTGCGCTCAACCACCTCCCTACAGAAAGTACGACCACTAACTCCCCCCAAGCAACTGGTGCAATGACTTCGAGTCCCTTTTCCCGTCCTTCGCCAGCTCAGCAGCCACAAGAGGCTGCAAGTCCATTCTCCATGTTCGGTCAACCATCAGCCGCGCCACCATCGACTCAAACCCCAAGTTCGGCTCCGGCTCCCAAGCCTACAAGTGTCTTTGGACAGGCCCCTCAGACCTCCCAACCGACATTCAGCTTTGGGCATCCTCAAGCGGCAAACCCATCTTCAATCTTCTCGGCGCCCACTGCTCCAGCAGCAGGTACATCGAAGCCGATCACGTGGAACACGCCTGCCCCGGCTACTTCTGTGTTTAGTTCGGGCAGTGCGCCGGCCAACCCGTCAGCGTCTCTTTTAAATCAGAATATGAGCACTGTTCCAGCTAAATCCTCAGAGACCACACAGCAACCATCTTCGGGATTTACGTTTGCTCCAGCAGCATCGAGCCCCAAACCTCCACTTAGCTTCACCCCAACAGCAGAAACAGAGCAACAACAGGCCAGTACCCCGGCGGGGCCTACGCAAACCCAATTGCCAGGAACGCCTTCGGTGATAACCACAACACCTTCAGTCTTCTCTGCCCCTCCCCAGCCAGTCCAAAGCACGGCGCCCACTCCACCTGCAACACAGCCATCAACAGTTTTTGCTCCGCAAGCCGCTTCAAACTCGCCTTTCGGGACCAAGGGCACGTCCAATGATGGTTCTACTTCATCTTTGTTTTCTACAGCACCGCTGTCACAGCCCTCACAATCTGCGTCTGCACCTCCGCAACCTGCTCCTCCTCCGAGGGATCTGATGGGCGATTTTGCGAAGTGGTTTGTCATGGGTGACGGCGGTGTGCTGGAAGAGTTTACAGCCCACTACCTCCAAGAATTGGTAGAGGGTGCCTTCGATCAGCACTTGAAAGAAGAGGCTGAGCGCAAGCGTAGAGAGGAAGACGAACAGTCATGGAGAGAAGCACGTGCACATATGAAAGACCGGCTACAGCTGAAATACTTCTATCGGTGGAGGGAAGCTGCTAGGAAGTCAGCACAGAGACGGATTCTTCAGGAAGGAAAGGAGAAGATGCGACTTTACAGAGAGCAAGAGCAGCGTGCGCGAAAGAAGAAGAAAGAACAGGAGGAGAAGTTGCAGGACCAAGAAAGGTTAGAATCGAAGAGGAGGATTCAGGCCGACGGTTCCCGGCTCAAGCAGCTGGCGCTGAATGCTTCCAGGATTGGGCGGAGTCAACAACAAGTAGAGGAAGAACTTCTGGCCAGCGGTATTTTTGCTGGAGCTCGTGACGAGCGTGCAGCCGTCCGCCGAGCCATGAAGGAAGCTGGGACCAATGGAGACTGGGCATCCCCACAACCAGGGAAAACGTATGGAATTGGCTCAGAGGCAGGCTTTGAGCTTAAAGGGGCGTCATCGACGGCCTCTAGACGCCGTGATGCTAGGAGCCTTAGAGGCTCAATGGCTGGTTCCCCGGAAAGCACCGCCAGTAAAGAGGGTGGCAAGACCCGGGCGCTGCGCGAAAAGTTCGGTCTGGGAGGCCCTAGGGGAAGCTTCTCATCCGTCGGCGGAAGCTCGGTTCAGTCTTCCATGATCAACAAGTTCCGCCATTCACTCAGTGGTATTGGTGTCAATGGCGAAAACAGCATGATCAAGCGGGCGAGCAATTTTTCCACTCCGCGAAAGCGCTCGATCGAACCTTCTCCAGCTACTGAGGGCAGAAATCCCAAGCAGCCGCGGAGATCATTGCTGGGAATGAGTATGGCAAACACGAGCCTGCCCAACATTAGCCTGAGACAAGGCACCAACGCTGATAGTCCGAAACCTAATGGGTTCAAGACTAGCCACTGGGATCTTAGAGCTCGCGGGTTGGTACCGATGCCAGACGGGCAGTGGCTCCCAGAAGCAATTGCCAGCGCCATCAAAGAAGGCAAGCTGAAGCCGCCTAGTCCTCCGACTCGCAATCACTCTTACTCCCCTGCCGTTCGACCGTCAACCGAACACGCCATCCTGTCGGACGACGACGAGTCCATGGGCATGGGCAGTACCTACGACAACGGTGACGACGTTGAAGTGGATGATTCCGCCTCCATGACCAGCTGGCGCTTGAGAGTCGCTAGACTCACCGGTTCTACTAATCCCGTTCAACAACATCTCCAAACACCCAAGCAACCGCCCGCCGACTACAGCACCTCCAGCAGACTCGCCAAACTCAAGGCAAGATTGGGATACGGATCACCATCAGCCAGCGGCGGCCAGGGATCTCCCGCCATCGTTCGCCCATCGCCCACGCCTTCTGGGGCTTCAGCGACACCAGCTCGGCCATTCTCTAGAAGGGAAGCCAGCTGGAGTGCTATTCTCGACAAAAAGAGGAAGCGAGTTGATCTGGCGAGCGAGGCGGAAGAAGCTTCTTCCGTTGCCCAAGGACGTGGACAAGGACGACCAGAGAATTCCCCGCCCTTGGCCAAGAAGGCATACTATGCTGCTTCAGCGGTCAGCAGAGGGAGCACCACTGCTTTGTCGACGAGGGAGGAGACGAACGCGGTGGTGGAGGAGACGCAGAGGATGTTGAAGGAGTTGAGGGAGACGATGGATAAGCTGGATACCGACAAGGCGGCTTGGAGGGAGGAAGTTGGTGGTGGGAAGTCTTGAGGGAGGGTTATTTACTTGCTTTAAATGACGATTAGGAGTTGAAGTTGGAGAATGCTTGCTTGATGTGTTGAGATCGCATCATAAGGTTGCTGAATTGAAACTGAATGAAGTCAGGCGTAGATTGGAACGCATAAGAGAAATGCCACGTACATAGATAGGGAGGAAAGAAAGAAAGAAGGGTGGGGAGGGGGGGGGGGGGGGGGGTCGCATGCATTCGGCGCAACGAAATTACACTTTGCTTCTGCTTCTCTTTTTTTTAGCCTGCTTCGAGAGACCCTACCTACCAGACCAAAACCATAGCGTGAACCACGAAGAGTGATGATACCCAATACTCATTTTCCTCGTTATTTCCATCCTCCTTGATTTCTTTGAACAAGCAGGCAACTCTTCAAGGTAAGTATTCATCTTCACCAGACACAGAGCACCGTTCTAGCGAGCGATATGAAGAAGCCAGTTCATTTCATGATTCATCAATCTCACGGGTATCCTTTTCTCATCTTGCCACCAACTATCAACACAAAGTATACACAACAGTTATACACACATACAAGCTCATTTACTTCCTAGGACTCTTCGGCGGCCCCTCAAACGTCGTCCGAATCTCCACGCTCTCAACCGGACTTCCCGCCGGCTTTTTCATCACATTCCCACCAAGAAACCTCGGACTCCTCGGCGACGGCGGGATGCCGTGCGTTGTCAAACTGATATTTCCCCCGTTAAACCTTCCCTGTCTCTGCTGTTGCTGCTGCTGTTGCTGCTGCTCTTGGGGTTGAGGAACAGGTAAAGGCCACCCGTAATTCTTCAACAAGGGACTAGCTGTCGTTGCTGACCAAGGACTTTGTTGAGGACCGAAAGTACTGGCACTGTGGAGTTGGGGAGTTTGTTGGGCGCCGTTCGAGACGTGATCGGAAGGAATATAAGGTTGGATGGAAGGAAGCAAAGCGGCGGTGCTCCGGACTGAGTCGGCGGACATGGGCGAGGGGCTGTAGTGGGAGTAGCCCGCGTGGGGGGTTGCGGGTGTGTTGTTGTTGGTGGAATAAGCGCGGGTGGGCGAGCGGGGGATACCAGTGGTTGTGATGGCGTGCAGGCCGAGGGGGTTGACGCCGCCTCCAGAGGCACTTCTTTCCGTGGATTGTTGATGGTGTTCCCACGCTTTATCCTCCGCCACCGTCGAGATTAAAGAGTTGTGTTGTTTCCAGCTGGTAACGCGGCGGGTGGAAAGTCCTCTCCCTGGTGTGCCAGGGGCTGAGTGCTCGGACTGATGAGAGAGGGGCCTTGTTGCGATGTTGACATTGCCGTTGGGATCCATCGTCGTCGTCTCATCTCCTTCACAAACCGGCTGTTGGCCCTCACCAGCAGCAGGCCAAAATCGCGGCGAAAGCACATGCGTCTGGCACTGGAAAGAAAGCGAAGACTGGCGCTGGTGACGGAAACGGGTTACTCGCTTCTCGGCGTAATCAAGCTGGGCACTGGCGCGGGCCGCTCGGTTCTTGCGCTTGCGGTGGCAGATGAATACGATGGCAGAAATGATGAGGATGACGAGCACGCCGATGCAGGCGATGACGGCGATGATGGCTGTTGAGATCTTGGGACCTTCTTCGGACTTGAGGACACTCGAGGGGTCGACGATGCCTATGGACGAGGGGGAGAAGATTGTGTCGTTTAGACCGATGACGCTGCCAGGTTCGGGCTTGTGTTGACAACCGGCTTCTAGGGCGGTGAAATCTAGACGGACATTATGGGTTAGTATATTCCAATCCTTCCTGCATAACTTTCTTTGTGTTCTTACAGTTGGCCAGGTAGTTAGATTCCCCTCCAGCTGTCAAGCAAGAGGTACAATGCCCGTAGATTTCAGGATCGGATGCATATCCGTCGTCTGCCGAACAGTAGGAAGATGGCGTGGTGTCTTTAGGATCAGGGACACCATGCTGTAGACTCTGTTGTAGAGGGCCACAGGCCATGGATGTGCTGCATGGTGTTGTCTCGACATCTGTAGCATTGGGATAACCAAAGAGACAGTATGATAAGGTGTATCTCAGGTTGTCTAGGTAAATACTAATTAGTAAATTGCTCACATACAATCTTGAGCTTGGTAAAACTCACAAAGAAACCACATCTGATCCGTCTCGGAGTCCTGAGAAAATGGACTTGTTTGTAAACAGGTCATGCAGTCTTTCCATTTACTTCCCGCCGAACTGTTGACTGCCCCATCCTTGCAAATGATGTCCTTGTTTTTCGTGTTGGAAGAGCTGGGATCTGATCGATCGAGGTCCGGCGAGTCCAGGCACACCGAGGCGCACGGAGAATTTGGTGTAACTTGTAGTGCGCTGGCAAGTTGAGTTGTAAGAAGAAAGGAAAGGAGAGCAGAGGCTGTTTTGCTCCTTGTTGCCCGGCTAGTGGCCTTCATCTTGTAAATTGGTTTAAGGGCGTTCAGGCGAGGACTCAGTTTGATGATCTGATAGTGGGTTCGGAATGTTGGTATGAGAAGTCGTTGAAGGGCTGGCTGACTATAATCTATTGGGTTGATTAAAAGTATTTGATATCAAAGGGCACCAGGCCGGGGAGTCGGAAAGTTAGTGTAGTGAGCGACAGGTTGAGAAAGCAAGAAAAGATTATGATAGACAAAAGCACATCAACGGCGAAGGAAGCAAGAAAAGCTGGGGCACAGAGTTAATATGAATGAGCCTCTCCCTCACTAGCCTCTACCACGTGTAAGAGATAAGAGAAGCGATCCTGTGCCGCCCATCTTGTGAAGATTCCCCAAAGTGGATGACACTATTGAGGTGGGCACCACTAGACCACTATATTCAAGGTTGTTTAAGCTGGTTGAGTGGGTAGTGAGCGGCTGTGACGAGCAGGAAACCTGCATGGCGGAACCGGGGGGACTCAGCGTGGAATAGGTTTGTAAGGTGTGCGTGATGGCCTTGAAGACTCTGTGTGTGCCTGAACTGTTGCCGCGGACGATCCCCTCTGGTTCTTGTGTCTTTCGTCAGCGCACCAATCATGATGCTGTCTGAGTTCCGATGTATGGCAAGCACGGCAGTTGTAGCGTTGAGCGAATCTAGCCCGGGGGATACATGTGGATTACTGATCCAGATGGGCTTCTGCTATGTTTTTCCTGTTGGTCGCGGCCAAATAAATCTGTATGCACTACGAAGACGAAGAGCAAGAGGTAGTGGATCGTGGGATGTGAGATCCGATGCGGCGATGTTAACAAAACCGCTCGAGTGGACGTTGAACCTCGATGCCTCTTCTTGATGGCCAGTTCCAAATGTCAATGGCATGTCCACCACATGTCTATCGTCAAACTCATGACTCTCGTCGGACGAGAATCCGTAGAGTAGTCCCAGGAATCTGGAAAGGGCGGCCTTCTCTGCGGCCACCAGCGCGTGTAGCCACCCTCACCCCTTTTCTCCTTCAGTTCGTCAAGAACCGTGTTTCTTCACAGAGAAGAAAAAAAAAAGAGGAAACAACCCACCGTGAACCACGACGACGGGCGCTTCAAGGTTACCCAAAGCGGTTTAACTGCAACACTGACTGTTCCGCTAAGAGGCACACTAACCTAAAAGCAGAATGGCTTGCTGAGAGCTTAACGAGACCACAGCCGACATCTCGATTCCCATTCGTCGAATGTTTCAGGAACACCATGTTGATCAATAAAATTACCCGCCGAGGAACCATCTTTCACTTTCACGTCCGGTCGGTCGGTCAGACAAAGCTTACCATCACTTTTTTTCTGCGGTTGCTTCCCTACCGTGCCCATGTGTGTGTAGGTGTGTGTGACCTACTCGAATAACCCTATTTTGCACGTCTTACTTGCATCTTGTTCTTCCTCAAATGGAAGCTATTTCGGAGAGAAATTAGTGCAAAGTTGTTCCTCGGTTCCGTTCTTCGCAAAAGCGTGGTTAATATCGAGTGTCGAACCTTGAAATAGGGTATCCGTTGCCGTTCTTTCGTCTGCAGTCAGCTCTACCTAGCTGCTTCTGGCTGTTCAATCAATAACTTACTCCTTATTCTTTCATTAACCAACAACCCTCATCGTGCATCTTCCCATCTATCTTTATTCTCATGACATCATGTAACTTTCTTAGGTCGTAATGGGCATAAAGTTCCCAGCGTTGCCTCGGACGGCAGTCGAAAAGAGGGCATCTTTGCACACCACACTTGACTTTCGCGGCAGGTGTGTGGTATGAGGTGTCTAACTTGGGACGGGTTATTTTGTGTTGTAGAAGCCGATTAGGAAGATCATGAACTTGCGGTCAACTCGGTGGAGAGAAAAATCAAGGACTGTCAAGGGTAGCCATGGTACACTGTCCTTTTCACATTCCAAGCTGTTGTGCTCCCAGATCTCCCCACGTCCCGGCGCGTAGATTAGATGGCCGGGCGGCTATGTCCACGCGGGGTGGGTAACGGCCGGCCCATTTCCCGACCTCCTTGTCTCGTGGTATATTGTGGCACGGGAACAGGACATGACTTCATGAACGCCATCCATACATATATTTTCCCGTTCTTACATGATCTATCCTGTACACAAGTTTGCGTGCCGACGCTAGACTTTCCTTTGGCTCTCGCCAATGACGGTAACACAAGAAGCTAATCTTGTGATCATGTGTGTTTGTAAGGTTATTGTAATGAGGATATGATGGGGAAGTAAGAACCATCCCCGTGACGCTTGTACAGGAGACTGTTTATATTGAAAGCGCACAAAACCTTCTGAGACACCATTATTGCTTGCTCTGCCGGCCCATGAAAAACAATTGTAGATGTACCAAGATACAGTAGTACGGCTTCAAATACGTCGTGAATCTATATCTACATTTATCTTCGAGCGCTTCGAATGAGACGCCATCATAAAGCCTAGAAGATAATTCCATAAACCGACACAGCAACAAACAATATTACCCCAACGCCTATTTTTTCCCGGAGCCCGATGTGTTGCGACAATGAACAAATGCGCATGTGAATAACGCCTCCAATGAAGAATAGCAGAGAAAAAGAAAGAAGGGTAACCAACTTTAGACAGACCCGAACATAAGAGTGGACAACATGTTATCCATCTCTTAGTCGCTCTCGTCACCGCCCTTCTTGGACTTCTTCTCCTTCTTATCCTTCTTTTCCTTCTTCTCCTTCTTCTGCTTCTTGCGCTCGGCCTTCTCCTCGGCGGTCTCGCCGTCGTGCTTCTTGCGCTTCTTGCTGTCGCCAGCCTCCTCAGCCTCCTCGTTCTTCTCAGCCTTCTCCTCGGGCTTGGGCCTCTCGACGATCTCAACCTTGGCGGCCTCGGCAGCAGGGGCGGCAGCGGCAGCGGCCTCAGACTCAGCGGCGGCGCTGAAGTCCTTGTAGCCCTCAGACCACTTGGCGGGAGTCTCGGCATTGGGGCGGCCGAACTTGTCGAGCTTGCCGTCGCTCTTGAGCTTCTTCTTCTCGAGGGCAACGGGGCCAAGACCCCAGCGGCGAGGGTAGAGGTCACGCTCCATGATGCAGCGCTTGACCTTGGCAACAACACCGTGGTCGCAAGAAAGCATCCTGTGGGAGAAATTGGTTAGTCTTGAGGAAGTGAGTTTTTAGGAGTTATAAGCAGGGAATGACTTACTCGACACCGTTCATCTGGGCAATACCGATGGCAATAGCCTCGCCCTTGGTGGTCATGAGGACAACCTCCTCGTGGGTCTCAATACCCTTCTCGAAGCGAAGGAGACCAGGCAACATGAGCTTGGCACCATAGCAGACAGCGTTGACAGCAGAGTCCTTGACAACGATTCTCTTGTAGGTGGTAAGGAGAGTCTCGAGGGGCTGAATGACCTTGCGGAGAGCGGTCTCGTCGCCACCGTTGTCGAACTGCCACTGAGCGTCGAGGACATCGTGGAGGGTGACCATGGAGCCGTTGTCCTCGGACATGATACCGGAACGAACACGACGGAGCTCCTGCATATGGGCACCGACACCGAGAAGGAGACCAAGATGGACGCAAAGAGTTCTAATGTAGGTACCGGCCTCGCAAGAGACCCAGAAGACACCGAGATGACGGTCGTTGTCGAACTCGATGAGCTTGGACTCATAGATAGAGCGGATACGGAGCTGACGCTTGACGGCAGAGATCAAAGGAGGTCTCTGGAAGAGAGCACCGGTGAGGGTCTCGAGGGCGGAGGCGAAAGCAGCCTCGCCACCGGGGACGCTGTCGTGGAAGCGGATAACGCAAACGTACTCCTTACCAGCACCCTGCTGGGCCTTGACGAGTCTGGTGGCACGGTCGACGCAGACAATCAAGCAGCCGGTGACCTTGGGATCGAGAGTACCGGAGTGACCAGTCTTCTCAACACTGTGGAAGGATGTCAATCAGCATAAGCCCGATACCAGCATTGAGGCTCGTTTCTTGTGGTATTGTATACATACCGGAGCATGCGCTTGATCCAGGCGACGACTTCGTGGGAAGAGGGGTTGGAGGGCTTGTCCTGGTAGGAGTTAGCATGCGCTCAGATTGCGAAAGAATGATATTGAAGGATCTTAGTTTCACAAAGGGCAATGCTTACCAGGTTGATGACACCGGAGGAGACATAGGACTTGATGTCGCGCTTGGAAGGAGAAGAACCGGCGGGGATGGGGGTGAAATGACCGGTGCGGACGAGGAGATTGCTGTAGTTCTTCAAGAGAAGAGGCCACTCGCTGGTGTCGACGGCGGGCTCGGTAGCCTGGGGCTTGATAACGTGTTCTGTCGCCATCTTAACTGTTGTTTTGCGATTGAATACTCTGACTTTTGTTGGTGGTGATAATTGGGAAACGATGATTGAAGATGATGATCTTTTCGTGTAATCAACGTCCGCGAACCGGTGGAAGAGATGGCTTCGGTCGCGGGTTGTTTGGTTTCACGAAGGAAAATTAAGGAAGTCGAGAGGAAGAATCGGTAGGCAAAACACGACTCGGAGTGGGCACGTCGAGGATTCGAGATCAGGACCGTTTGACCTTGCGATCACTTTTTTCCACTTTCTGCCGAAAAAAATGGCGGCGGAGCTTTTGGGTGATCCAAGCTCTGAATTTTTTCCTCAGCCTTTTGCCTTTTGGGCCAATGTGGGGTCTTCGTCCGGTGCCCCAACTGCAGCCTCGCCGCGCTAACCCATTCAGTGTGGGGTTCCAATGGGGCCTGCCGTGCCTGCCCAGCGGGGTTGAACGACAAACCGTCTCCCAGCAGCGGGCAGATGCCCTGTGCGCCACCAATTGGCAACAATTGGTCCCTGAAACCTTCAATTGGGAGTGCCAAGTCCGTCACTGAGTTGTGTGCTCCTCCCATCGCGAACTTTTTTGATAGTATATGGGACGAAGTTCATCATCATACTTAGTTGTAAGACATTTCGCTTGGACTGGGTCTAGCCAACAACAAACTCAACGGTCACATCATGTTCTGTTTTGTTTCGTTCTTTCCCCCTGTGAAACTCGAAGGGCAGGTCAGGCAGCAGTCGACAAATTTGGTCTTTCGGTTTCCATTAATGTGTCTAGACACTCGAACCGACTACAATGGTGAGGCAATCCTGGCTTCCACTTGTGTCTCCAAGGTCTTCAAATCGGTTTTACTAGAGGAAACTGTGACGTCGGTACGTTGACTGATTAGGATACCCGTATCCTGATCATAACAGTAAGGTATGTTTCTTCCCATCCGAACTCCATGCAAACTCCAGGGTATTAGTACATTCCTCAACTGTATAAACCTCGCCAACAAAAGAAATGAACATGACCCATTCGGGTGGTGATGGTGAGCGTTATGACTCATGTCCCCTAGTTACCCCCACCTCCGTCCATCCATTCTCGTGCTGCTTCTGTTGCAGGTGTTGTTGAAAGGACTGTTGTTGCATAACTCCCAGATCGGTTTCCGCCCTTTGACCACTTCCATTTGACCCGTTCGAGCCCGGCCTAGATCCATGGGCTCTTCCGTAGCCCGGGTGATGCAGGACCGGCGCCTGAGGCTGAGCCGGCATTTGGTAGTACCCTCCTGCGCCATCGACACCCGCGTTGACGGCACCGTTGTTATTGTTGTATGGACTCTCCACCTCGTGCATCTCGTACATCTCATCTCGCCCCTTGCCCTTCCCGCTACTCTCGTATCCTAGGTTGGTGTTTGACGGCTTGGATCGCAAACTGGCGTCTTCACCACCCAGTGCAATGCCAATAGCAATCTCCCGTTGCCGCTGCTCATGTTGCTGCTGCTCGTGCTGGCTTTGCAAATGCGCCATCATGCTCTGCTGTGTGATGGGGCTGGGCCACTGAGAGAAGGGCGGCGGCGGTGGAGAGGCCCCGTTGGCTACCGAAGAGCCAGCGGGCGATAATCGTTCCTCAATGTGGCCTAGCCGTTGGTGCGCGCCCGGCCACTGCACACCGGAAACTGGGAGTCCGTCTGTTGCGCTGACGGGACTGTTGTACTGGCTTGAGTATGGGCTGAAGTACCGAGGCAGAGCTGCAGGGCCATCCGTGTGCGCGCTGATGGGACTCTCATCCCACCCCCTGAGCGGTCTCTGGCTAACAGGTGTCTCGAACATTTCTCCGCCGCTGCCACCGTGCCCGGCATGCCTCGTCTTGGGGTGAGGCCATCCTTGACCGGCGTTGCGACGTTCCAGTTCGCGCAAGAAGCGGCGTCTTCGTCGTTTTCCGTTGCAAACAACGCCAAAGCCCAGAATGGCCAGGATGAGAGCAAGACCACCAAAGGCTATGCCGACACGCGCGCCCAAAGACACGGGGCCATAATCTGGCAGAGGGAGGCCCTTTGGCTCTGGGTCGGTGATAGTGACATTGTTGAACTGGTTGGCAAAGGGGTCGCCGCGGAAGGATATGGTTGAGCCTGCCTCGGGCCTTTGGGCGCAGGATGCGTTCAACAGAGTCATGTAGTTCACCAAATAATTCCCTCCCTTGTTCAGATTTACCAGACAGTGATTGCACGGCTCAACAGCCTGTTCATCCCATTTATCACAGTAGCTGAACGCGCCGGTACTGGTGGTCATGTTTTGGAACAAGACCGAGTTCTGGAGAGGCTCACATGCCTTGCTTTGAGTGGGGAAACGTTGTCAGATGATGGGTGATTGACTGATGGACAAGAGCTGGCTTACCTAGTCTTGCAAGGGTTATCGTCGAGATTGGGATTGTGTGGTTGATCCCACAAACAATAGGCAAGATTATATCGGAGGTTATCTGATAGAAGGTCAGATGTCAACGTCGGTTTGAATACTTGTCTGAACCAAGCAACAACTCACATAAAAATGACTTGACGTCTGTCTCGCTCCCTTGACTGTATTCACTCGTCATCTGGCATTGCATACACTCCTTGTATACAACTCCTGTGTTGGTCATATCATACTGGTCCGATGTGCACACCACCTCGTCTGCGGCCGTTCCTTGAAGAGAGTTGCCGCAGTATTTGGCGCATGGTGATCCAGCAGTTATGAAAAGGGCCGTCGTCAACGGTGCCAATGCCGCGGCAGCCGTGACAATGAAGAGTGACGGACGGACGTTGCCGCCCACCATCTTGACCTGTGATCGGTGTTCGGGTCTTCTTTATGGGTTTCGTCCCTAGAACTTCCGTACGTCCCCGTGTCGCAAAAACTGGTGGTCGGCCGCGACAACCGGTCTGCTTGACGTTGCTTGCTCGATATCCGGTCCAGTGGTATCGTTTTTCCGCACCACGCTTCCTGTCTTCCGTCCTTCCCACTTTATCGTCCGGGGCGTATGAGATTATGCTGTGTTCTGAGATTCGGTGCGGGTAACGGAAAATGCTGAATTATCGCCACAGGGTTCCTCTGTACGACATGGCTGATATGCTATTATCCGCAGTTGATGCGTAGAAGAAAGTCGACCGGCCTGCCTCGTGTCACGCGCGAGGAAGCAGGAGGCAGGGAAGAAAGCGCGGGGTGGGATAGGGCACTGGTATCAAAGAAAATAAGGTATATAACAGAATTTTGTTGGCGCGAGAAGTGGTGACGCCGACCCGGAGACTTTACAGCAGGTACATGTCCCCTCTTTAGCTGGCAAGAATTGCGGCTGTCGGTTTCTGACAGGGGGCCCAGATAGCCGTGATCAAGACGTGAAGGATGTTGAAAAGACGGGAAGGTTGTCGGAGACAGGCATTCGTTAGTTGTGATATGAGAGTTTAAAGGCGCAGAGGGCACAGTGAGATTGAGACAGTCTGGACTTAAGCATCTCAGACAAAAGTCATGGGTTGAGTTGGGGTCCAAATCCAGAGCATATCGAAGATCTTGCCAAATTTTGACCTCAACCGCGAGCAACAGTCCCCGTTCCCGTTCCCCTGAAGGACCTGGGGGTGGCGGACACGATGAACGGGACCGAACGGGTTGGGAGAAGATTGACAGAACAGGGTCGCTTTTGATGAACGAGTGGAGGGGCAGAGACAGAAGAGGCAGAGCAGACAAGCTCACTCGACGAGTGCTGGAAGTGCTGGAGTGAAAGGCCTAGTGAGGTGTGATTGGGGTCCAAATTGCCGACTAAACGGACACCATGATCCATGGGTCATGAACCATCACGGGGGGTGGGAAAAGGTCTCTTCACCATTGGATTGAAATTTTCTCTCCTTTCGGGCAACTGGAAACGATCACAGCATCAAGGAGGCATCGGGACGACTGCCGAAACCTCCCCAAGAACCCCCGTCCCGTGACGACAAGAGATCATCTTTTGACTTGTGAGATGGGGGTGAAATGGACGACTGTTCTGCGCTGTGGGGCGCGTTCAAAATTTCGACGCACGAATCCGATTCCCATACAAAATCGACCCCTGTTGTAAATATGCAGTTGATCACACTGCTCCAGGGTGAAATTCCAGCCATATATAGCCTAGTCTGTAGGGTCAGTCAGCTAACTTTTGGGCTTGGTAAATATAAGATACTCCAATGCCTCCAGCCCTACTAGAGAAATTGCTTTGGCTAGCTCTACTTAATAGTGTACATATTAATACAATTATAATAGATCTAATAATTAATAGTTAAATAAGCGCTTCATTAATACAATAATTAGTATAATTAATCTATAATAACAACAACAAGACTATTACAATGTCTCTTTTAAAGCTTACTAATGAAAATAAGTCTAATATTATACTCCTACATAATAGCGCCAATTGAATTCGCTAGGAAATATATTATAAATTAAATACAACCTCAACGCGGTCAACTAAGAGCTTTTTAAGTAATATTACTAAACTTATAAAACTCATTTTATTAAGCCTAATAATTTCCTTGTTAAAAAAGTAGCTAAAACGAATATTACTGAAACTAAGTAACAATTTCGTATCTTAAATAAAGAAATTACTTATCAAATCGTGGTTAACCCGCAAAATTTAGCTACGTAAGTTCTTATCGAATATAAAGTTAAGGACGAAATCAAGGTAAATATTATAATTGCAGAAAAGAATCTATTTAGTAAATAGTTTATAAGAATATCTTCTTCTTTTATTCTAATAAAATAAAAGACTAAATAAAATTCAAAACGGGAAACAAAGTAATACGTATTTAACTGAAAATAGGAATTAACTATGAATTTTAAAATCCAATTATAAATAAGAAATAAAATACTTATACTTAGTATTATAATTCAAAAGTAGCTACAAATTATAATAATACTAATGAATAAAACTGAGCTAAATAAAAGTATTTCGACGCTATTACTCTACTAACTAGAACGTTGTTACAAGTTGGCATTGGCTATATATTGTGCATTCCCAGTTCTGTCTTGCAAGCAGAACATTGTTCTATCTTTTATAGGTTTGGCGGTTTAGGCATATGCATTTCAGCCCATCATATATAAGTATTCAGTTATACAAAAAACGTTAACGAAACTAGATTTACTAATTAGAATCCTCGTAGTATGCTTATTATTAAATACAATGATTACGCAATAATAAAAATTGAATAATAAATTAGTAAGATTTAACGTAATTATAATTATAATTTAGGAAAGGAATTCGCCGTCAACTTCTTCGAATTTGAAAAAGGAATTTATAATTATAAATACTTACTATTTATTATCTATCAGTAATTTAGTTATATAGAGAATTATTATTTAACATAGTAATAATTTAGAACTATTATTACAACATTCATTAAGTATATAAATATACTATGGTAATAAGACAATATTAAAATTAAAAATTTGAAATACAATGACTAATTTATAGTGAAGAATATCAAATATAAAATCGCTTAGTGAAGAATTATTTTTAAGTCTTTTATTTTCAATATTTGAATGTAAAACGGCGAGGTAGAATATTTAAAGAGCATAATAAGGAAGAAATGTAACGCTCTATTAATAAATTTGTAACTAGAAATTACTTATGTAGTAATATATCTATTCAACCTCTTTCTACAATCCTTTTACAATTGAAAATTTTCTTTCGATTATTTTGAACATATATTATATATTAACACAATTAATAAAAGACGCAACGTTTAAACTTTAATCACTTGAAGGTTTATAGTTAAAAAGCTTTTATAATTACTAGTACTATTGAGAAGAAAGAGTATTATTGATAAAAATGTTTCTTAAGAATATAAATCAGATACTGAACTAGGTATTTAGTAATTTATATTTATTATATATAAAATCCCCATGTAAAATAAGGAATTCAAATAAAAGACGTAATCTTCAATGGAGAAAATACATAATCTTTATCTTTTATATAAATCTTAGTGTAAGGAAAAGTTCGACTAACTAATAATAAAGTCATTAAACTATTTAACTAATTTAATAAGTTCGTACTTACTTCGGAAGTAATAAAGTTGTATTACTTCCTATAGGAATGTTAAAACCTCTTTAACAATATAAGTAACGCCAATGTTGAATGATTACTAGTTAACTTCCTTAGTTACAGTTAAGAGATTTTCTAAATCAATAATAGCAAATTCGTTAAAACTATAAAATTAGGATATAAAATATTACTAGAGTATATTATAGAAAATTGTTTATTACCCATAAATATTCTACTTGCTGCGCTTTATATAAACTATTCAATCAACTAACTAGATTGTGCAATTTAAGACTACTACTATCATCTTGAACTTTAGAAAAGTACGCTCAATATAATAAAAACATATCAATTAATAATAAAAACTGACGAAAGAAATATACCTAAGGCGGAAGTATAGAAATTGATTTTAAAACATAGCCGTTTCAATAGGCTATATTATAGGAATTCTCTTATTATACTTAAAAATTATTATAATTTTGATAATTACCCCTTCAGAAATGAACTTAAAGTAATTAAATAAATTGATAT
The DNA here is from genome assembly GCF_033870435.1 of Sordaria macrospora. Classification (NCBI taxonomy): domain Eukaryota; kingdom Fungi; phylum Ascomycota; class Sordariomycetes; order Sordariales; family Sordariaceae; genus Sordaria; species Sordaria macrospora. Next base: position 2,859,061 of record NC_089372.1, on the reverse strand, counting down.
CAATAGCTTTGAGAATATACGTACTTAGGTAAAAATTAACAAAGATATCCTTCATATGCATAGTAAATAAATCTTAGATTATATATAAGCTTACATTTATAAAATTCTTTAAAAATAGGCAATTTAATAAAATTAAAGCAAAATCCTTAATCTGTAGAAATTAACAACAAAATATTAGTATTAATATATATATTTCTATATTAGCTAGAACGTCTTTTAAATCTGTTATTGTACTAACTACTTGTTCAAACTTTGAATTAATTCATTACAATATAGTTAATAAATTTATTAATACTCATTTTAATAAAGAGATTTATATACGATTGACTTGTGGGCTTAGCAAATATAAGATACTTCAGTGCTCCTAAACTTACTGAAGAAGTTGCTCTGGCTAGCTCTATTTAATAATCCACACATTAACACAATTACAATAAATCTGATACATATTTACTACATAAGGGCACTCGAGAGCTGAGGAAGTACCTAATTAACTAAGAGGGCTTAGAAGTTAGCGTTTTGATGCATTTGCTTGCATATAGCCAATTAACTTTCAAAAAAATTGCTAGGACTTATTGATCTAAAAATACAAGAAAAAGCTATTTTTTTATAGGTAATCAATAATGGCTCAACTATTTCATTGATGCACTTTTTCAAAATTTGAAAATAAATAATCTAAATCTATGGCTATTGAATGGTGCTACTTTTGTTCGTTTCTAAATATTATCCTTTTTCAACCAAATCATACGGTGTAACTGCCATCCTGTCGTCCGCCAAGGCCTTGGCAAGAAGGGTACCAGCCAGTACCAATTGAAAACTGCATATTTCGCTTTGTACTCGGATCAACAAAACGGATTCGTGCGTCGAAATTTCGAACGCGCCCGTGGATGGAGGCTTGGGAAGTTGGCTGAAGAGTGTTGCGAGCTCGCCAAGGCCGGGAAGCTGTAGCTAAGAGGGACGGTCACCACTAAACCGTCTGGCCCCATCACGGCCCATGCATTGCGCAGGAACCTCATTGACCAATCAGATGGCCTAGATGCGACGTCGGCGGTGGTTTGCCTGCAAGGGCCCCCGGCGGCCTGAGCACATCGCTGAGCACCGTGAACATTTCAAGCCTTTTCACGCTTCGGTTCCTGCTTCCCTCTTTACTCCACTTGTCGGGGTCTTCCCGTCCGGCAACAGCGACAATCTCGGCCAGTCACATCACATCACTTCATCTCTCTCATCAAAATCTTTTCCTTTCTTCATCAACGGTCCCTCCCGATCCGGCAAAGACTCGATCGCCAGTTTCGACCACTCTAGCCTTTGCCTCATTTCCCGATATCTCTCGTCCTACCGATCATCATCAGTCGAAGACAGGTGGGAATGGAAGTCGCCCGACCGAACAGGCCACCTCTTGGCTGGCCTTCACCTGGATGGCCGTAAGGTGTTGGTCGTGATATTCTCAGAGAGGCTGTGGCTGCGACATGATGGCGAGAGAGGGCAGAGAGGGCAACTTGGACAAGCGGGCTCAATGGTTGTTCGCCTTGGGCCAACCAAGTATTCAGCCGACTCCCTCACGTTGCACCACTTGTTCTCGCTTCCACTGGAACTTGGAATCGTTGGTCACACACAGGTGGTCATCATCTCAGCGACCCAACCGTTATGGCTCTCTGTGTGTGTGCTGCGCGACATTGATGAGATGCACACATTCACGACAAGTGTCTCACCTCTCATCCCACACATCCAACGCCGCCAACCCCCACCCACCATCGAGTGGAAGAGACCGCAGCCGAGGCACTGTACGTACCTGGCTGAGCTGGTCAAGGTATGTATCTGATGTGCCGAAGATAATTCCCATTTCAACTCTTGTCTTCATCTCTCGATGTTTGCCATTTTCTTCAAAAGCGAAGAAAAGAAATGAATCAAGTCGTCATAAGCTCCACTGTGGACTTTGGACGACCAGGCCTTAGCCGCCGGCTGGAACCTTACCATTTCTCGTCACTTGTTGGGCTTGGATGTCGTTTACAACCAGACATTGACCAGAGTGCGTGACGAAGAAGATGCAGTGTGAGTATCGCATAGTTGATGAGACAATGTCGCACTATTATCCTTTATGTTGTTAACATGTTGTTATCTTCCCCTTTCCCTGGCAGTCAGTCAACAATGACCTTCACAGGCTCCATGGGTATTATCCGGTTAAAGCCATTATCACTCCGTGTTCGATCCATGGTCCGGAGAGTTCTTCAACACATGGCCGGACCCAATCATGGCTATCATGGCGACAGGCTTCAAGCACGACATATTATCACAAATACCACCTACCCTTTGTTACCACACTTCCTTGCGCTTCTCGTCTCATACATCATCCAGCCCGTCAGCGACCGGCTGCCGTCGCACGGCCTCGGCGCGCACACGGTACACGGCACCACAGATGGACCCAGCAATTTGGTATTGCCGCTGTACTGCGCACTAAATGTTTAGTGGACGCTACCGTGATATGGCACTGGGGCCCGAACGGCTGAAGACCTTGTTCTATGTACTGCCATTGGGTCCTAGGTACACTATCGCGTATCAACCTCGCTCGCCTCGCTGCCTGTTGCTTACTAGATGGCCGAGTTGGTTGCTTGGTCGATCTCTTACCAAAAGATGAAGAGATTAGAAATTAGGGAATGAGCATATATGAAGGTGACATGAGGCAGAGCGCAAGAGGGATGGGCCTCATATGCTCGGATAGGATACTCGCCGAATATGGAAGGGGAGATGTCGTCTGAACGTGCGAATTTCCAGCGAACGTAACCTTCAGGTCTGAGCTAGGTTGCTGCTCACCACTCAGCGGCAAAAGCACTTCTGCACGGTTCCAATTCCCATACTCTATTCCTACAACCACCGAGTCTATCGCTGATATCAGCATCCTCAGATCCGGTGCACGCAACATCTGGTACCTTGGCCAAAAAGCTTGACGATACTTGGGTTCACTAGTGCAATACTCAATGCTCCTCAACATTACTACGTACGCATACAAGGCGTTTGCCGACCATCCACCCAATCCAGCGGGACACTCTTTGGTTGTCTGGGCAATCTGGTGCGTCTTCGGCGTTCTATGCAGGCTTTAGTATTTTGTGTTATACAACCGTGCCGCCGGTAGGACAGGAGGCAGTGATTTGTAGTATGACATGGGCATTGTGAAGACCTTTCGGTGCCCCTTCGATTCATTGCCGCTCAGCTTTTCCCCAGTCATTATCACTGCCGCTTCGGCACACTTGATGGAAAGAAAGGGGAAGTAAGTTTGAGTTCCGGATGGTCCTGGGTTAGAGCCCTTGAGGTCAAGATTGATGTGCCGAACCGCCGGGTGAGGAGATGCCCGTACCCCTTTTCTGAGCCGCCAGAATAATCTAGGTCCTATGTGAAGTCGAGATTGGAGCATTTAAGCTTGACGTTTCTCGGTCGGCAGTCTGTTTCAAGATTTCCTCCCGAATGCCCAGCGGCAGAGAGGGAGCTCACATGGTATACACAGAGATCGAAGTGAGAGTATCAGATGGGGATTCCGGTCACTGACCCCAGCAAACGCATCTTAACTTCATGTTTAACATTCTGTCATTCTTTCCGTTAAAGTCGCCAACTCTTACCGGAAAAATACTCGTCTTGTTGCTTTCCAAGACGCCATAACCGAGATATTCGTAGCAACATTTTTATAGTTCAAACTGTTCTGTACCGGACGTATTTCTCGCCGTCTTGCCATCCCCTTACTTGATCCCTTCCAAGTAGACCAAACAATAGCCAACAACATCCTTGGTGTTCTTCTTCCGTTCCCTCAACCTCCAACCACCAAAGCCAGCTCACTTCTTCAGACCCCTCTCTCCCCCCTTCCCAAACCTGCCACCACAACCTCACTAACTTGCCCAAACTCACTCCACATACTTCCAATACAACCTCTCAAACCTCAAACTCTTCATAAACCAATCCTCTTGTCCCGTCTCATCAAGTCCCCTAACCCACCTCTCATAATAATGCCCACCCCCAGCCCCCTGCCACCCCGTCTCCCCTTCCTTCGGCGCCGCATGATAAATGACGGCAAAAATAACCTCATATTCGTCCTCGCTGATCTGCGTAAACTCCGCCGTCCCCGAAATCAAGTGCATAGTCTGCAGCGCCTTGAACTTCTCGGAAAAGTAGGCTGTCCATGATGCGAGCGAGTCGAACCCGAGCGTCACGGGCCCGGAGGCGGACGGTTCGACGATGGGCGAGGAGGAAAAGTAGTCGATGAACTTGAAGGTGCAGGAGGGCAGGACGACGGAGGTTAGGAGGGGGAATTGCTGGGTGTCGGCGTACCGGCAGTAGCGGAGTTTTTGGGATTGGATGCGGGATTCGGCTGGGGAAGACATGGTTGGTTGCTGGGGTGTGGTGATGGGGTGATTGATGGCTGGGTGTTGTTTGAATGGGAAGGACTTTTGGGCAGTCCTGGATGTAGTGAGTGTCGACGTTGATGTGTTTGTGTGTGACGGTGATGATAATGAGGGGGGAACTTTCTGTTTCTTGGATGTTGCTTGGTAGTGGTTTTGAAGGATTTCAGTATGATGATGATGACGAGAGAGAGATGGAAGGACTAGTTTGTCACTTCCTGAATTCTCAGGCTGTTGCTGATTTTATATGATTCGACTGCAATACTTGGTGGACGATCTCTCTTTCCTCTAAGTGTTTATTCTCTTAACTTAAGTGGGAACCAGTAACCAATCTACAGCGGAAAGGCTCCAGGCCTAGAGGTAGTCAATGATTTAGATCCGAGATTCTCACCCGAGATCAGAACCCGAGATCATTCTCCTGATGCGACTAAGGCGGTTGCAGAAACATTCTTACAAAAGTACCCTTTCATATGCCGCTGGTCCTTTTGAAACCCTGGGGAAGCTCATTGCGGTTGATTTGATTCGGGTTTGGCGGGTTGGGAGACCAGTTTGAGACTGTTATCCCAAAAGGGAAATACCTATAGCGAACAGCGACAAAGGTTCGGCATACAAATAACCAAAACACGGAACATGGAGGTTGTGGGTGTTGACATGCTGACATTTGCATTGGCTCTATTGACAATTATTTGCTAGCCAAGAACACTCGTTATCATTGATCGTCGCAAAGAAAAGGCTTCGGGACTACTCACCAGTAACGAACTTCGCAATTCCAAAACCTGTATGCCTACCTATCATCATCTGTGTTCTTTTGCAGAATTGTCATATGTACGGCGTTAGGAACGGGGACACCAAAGTTCTTTGCTTTCTGACGGATGGGGTCTCAAAACCCGCCTAAAACAAAGTCCCCGACAGAAGGAACGGGACGGCAAGACGGTTAAGACGCACGTGTGTGGCGGCGCTGACAACGACGGCCTCTTTTGTGCCGCTGGACAGCGGGATCTCCCTCGGTTTTGGAAAGTGAGGGGTAGAGAAGTGTCACTGATTCGCAAAGTCTTTAGAAGGATCCCATGGACTGATATCTGAGAAGGTTGAGGAAATGCATTGGTAGAGTTTTGATGGAGGAGGGCATTACCTATCCAGTCGTTTTACAATACAATGCTGGTTTGTTTGTTAGTTCGGTGCACCTATCACACTAGACACGATCTATCCCAAACTGTCCTAAACTTTATAAGGATAGTATTGAATGGCTAAGTACAGATTGAAAAGGCATTGAAAAGAGTCTAGAGGGTATATGCAATATGAAATTACGCTTCTGATATGGCAAGAAACGGATCAATTAGGCATGCTAACGCCTAGGAAGAATGACCGGAGGTCTCGAGCTAACAAACAAACGAGTATTAGACTGTACCTTCGGGTTGGCTGGTTGTATGCTAGCTTTCGTAGAAAGGTTGTGTAACGTGACTACAGTGTTGGGATTGCATCAAACTGGTGGATTGGAAGAACAAGGCTGTCATTATTCATGAACTGCGTTGTGAGAGTCATTCAACGGAAAAAAAAGTGACATTCTCCCAGGTACGAAGTGGAACGGAAATTACGCCAGAGGCGTAGGCAACACCTCCTCGACCGTCACACTCTCCATCCATCCCTTCTTATCGTCCTGTACTATAACCTTCTCGACAACCTTGGCCGCTTCATCTTCCTCATCACCCTCCCTCACCACAGAATCCTCAGCCTCCACGCCCCTATACTCCATAAACTCGCACCACTCCGGATCCTCAATCAGCGTCTTCGCCAACCTCTTCTCATAGTACACAATGAACTCCACCCCCTCATCAGACTCCGGGCTCAAATCCCTCGGCGGATAAAATATAATCAGCCCATTTGTGATCCTATCCGCCAAATGACGGTACGCCAAGGGCGTGCCAAACCCAAAGCTCACATCTCCAAAATAGGCATCGCGATGATCGGTCAGAAGAACGGACATGGGGGGCGTCCCGTCCACGCTCAGGCACAGATCTGCTTTGTTGCTGACTATATTCACCATCTCGAGCGCCGCGTCCAGCGCCTCAGGCGTCACGCTGTCCGTCATCTGGCGGACGTAGGTCGCCAGCCTGGATATGGACCATTCGGAGGCTACTTGTGCGAGTGTCGGTTGCTCGACGGCAGAGTTGGTGGAGAGGGCGCAGAACATGACGTTGCCTCGGAGGCGGGGAGCGGGTCTGGGGTTCTGAAGACGGCGACGCATGTCGATGGCTTCGCCCCAGAAGAGCTTGGTGTCGGAGGGGTAATTGTAAACGGGGGCGCGGAGACGGGTTAGGGTGCGGTAGATGAAGGCGTTGAAGCAGTCGTAGGTGGAGATGAAAGGGACCAAGCCGTCTGCGGGCGAGCAGAGGTTCTTCAGCTTCGCTTCTTTGCTCTTGGGGAGGTGGAAGAGCAGTGATACGCCCTTGCTATGGCCTGGATGGCGTTTTAGTGCTGGAGGTACGGTGATCATGGCATCTGGCGATGGCTGGGGCTTGCATAGGCGTGAGAGGTTGAGGGCCGCGGGGTCCCAGGGTGGGAATGATGTGTTGTTGAAGATGGCATTGCAGTTCTCTGCTATCTGTCGCGCGTAACCATACCAACCCATCACGTCGTTGGTGAAATGGTGATGGTGCATGTGGAATGTCAAGCCTCCCCTGACAAAATTGATCTTAAAAGCGGCCACAATGGGAAGGGCCTCGATGTTTGCCTCGGGCCTCTCTCCATATGTCATGGGCAAGACACTCCATTGCTCGAGATTGCCCAGAGTCACGGTGCTGAAGTTCGTACGCTGGATGTCGTCGATGGATGGGTATTTTTCTGCGTCCTCGGGGGCATCGAGCCATTGGACATGGAACTCAACCGTGTCGTCCCTGTTTCTCAAGATGTGGTAGCCGCCCTCGGGATCTCTTTCGATTCTGCCAACCAAGTGTCTGGCCTGACTCAACGTCCGCTCGAGGCCTTCTTTGAGGACTTGAACAGCTCTGGGTTTGAGAGCATCATCGAGCCTGAAGAAGAGGCAATAGTTGTTGTAGGTGCTGACCGAGATATAGTCGAGGGTAGAGAGCTTCAGCTTTTCCTCCTCTGGGTCGCTCTCCCATCCTAAGGAACGAAGGCGATAGACTTCTTGCTTAGGCATGTTTTGGGTTGTCTGGCTTCCTCTGCGATAGCTCTTGATGACAACGAAAGTCAACAACAAAGCACGTAAAGGATCGGTTTCGAAGCTTTATATAGAAGACTCACCTGGCTCTACCCAGGCGCCCAGTGAGCTCACGAGTCGCAACCCTAAGGATCTCCCTTGTAACCATCTCACCAGACCCCCATCGTTATGATCCAATGTCAGACTGGATACAGACGACATACCAACAATACTGACATCCCGCCGGCAAGTTTCCATGGGATACGCTGCTGACATTCCTTTTCCGAGGTGCTCGGATGACACTAACGGCTCACCAACATGATGGCTCTGTCCGTATGTGGACAACTTGCCGGATTATGCTGACACCGGCTTCGGTTGTGACCGTGATTTCGTGGTATATGCTGTCCCATAGACTCGTTAGAAAGAAGATAATGGCTCATATTGGTGCCTCCCCAGGCAACCAAACCCCATTCAAGTCCAAGATAGGATTCATCATCGAGCCTTGGCGGAGGTTTTGAGCAGGCAGGGCGGCCGCTAGTACAGCAACCGAACAAGGTTTCAAACTTCGAAATCGCATTTGGCTGCCAGCATCGGAATCTTGGACGTGAGAGTGAAGGATTCGGTGGAGGATTATACTGCAAGGCGCTGCAGTCAGCAAGTGAGACGGGGTACGGTAACATTTAGGGCGATTCGTAGACCGTAACAGAAAAGGCTTAGCGTGATATTGGGAGTATTGTTGTCCAATCAATAAGGTCTGGCGTATGGTGCAATTGCAACACCTTGGCAATATCTTTTTCGTTCTGAGGAAGAACTATTGAATTGCGCTGTTAAGGAAGATGTAATTCAAAATTCCGTGTCTCATGCTGATTCCCGTCGCTGTAGGTTGACCAGAAATAAGATCACTTTCAACCCTAGGGCCTCTTGAGTTAATAACGCAACTCTTGAAAGGCTTTCGTCCCGCAGTATGAAGTCTTCCTGCCCATCATGACATTAAATAGGCAGCACGTTAAACCCTTCTTGGCTGTTTCTTCGCTCTGTTGACGAGCAGCCCGAAGTTCCAAGAGCACTCCTAAGATGCGAGGGATAGGGGCAGAAGGTAAAGATCTCAACGTGATAGTATATGTACCACTGGGTAGACTACAGCGTTTGAAATGGATTGTCAAGGGAGAAGTGCTGAGACTACACTCGCTGGTGATGGGCAACTCATTCCGTAAAATACCGAAACCCATCTGGACTAAAGACACCAGACGGATAAGTTGCGAAATGAAACATCCGAAATGTCAGACAAGTAAATTTCCAAAGTGCAAAGTAGAGCATATACTTGCTCAACTCGGTAGGCCTGTCTGCCCATGCCCGACTTCACCCTCCTAGCATACATACTTCATCTTGGAGGCAGGCAGACGTACGCTCGACCCCATTGTATCAGCAGCATGATGACCACGACTTCATGGCTGCTCTGACGTGCTATACGTAGCTTGTCGCCAGGAGACTAGTTGGTTCTTTTTGGCCTTCCCAACTGGGTCTATAAATGACAAAGAAATGGCACCGGCAACCAAGAACAAAAGGCTTGAGATGTTTGAAGTCGTCGAGTGACGTTGTGAATGACCCCGGAAGGCGGCAAGTGACCATGCCCAACTTGTGTAAGGCGTGTGGATTTGGGTGGCATTGCTAGTTGACGGTCATTTGGTTGGCCGCATGAAAGAATAGGCGTGTTGGAGGCGGAAGTTGGCCCCAACCAGTTGGTGATATGGGCGGATAGCAGAAATGATGAAGGAAATTGAAGTTGGATTATCGTTCAACCCGGAAGTGTCTTTGGCCAGTCATGGACATGGGATTGGATGTTGGCAAGAAGAGAGGACAGTTGAAAGGAAGAAACGCTTGCTGGAGGTTGAAACGAATCTGAGAACTGACAGTGTGGGGTTGTTCATTAACGCTAACTGACCAATCATGACACTTATATAAGCCAAGAACCAGATCACAACTCTACGGATTGGCGAATTGGACGACACATGGGCATCGAGTCTGGACCTGCATTTGACCATCTCGCATTTCGCTGCCGTCACAGTCACTTTGCCCTTTCACATTCCTTTGATATTGACTGCCATCACAAATTGATATCTGACCCCATGAGGTGTTGATCAATGATGCAGGGCACTCCCTCGCGAACCGCGAACCGTTATGTTTGATCTGTAAGAGCGGGGAAGCTTCAAAACTCAAACACACACCTGGACTGAGCACTGAGGAGCCGCCGTACAAATGCCGGGATAGGTTTTCGTACAGAGTCTCATATCATGCAGGTGCCCCTTGGAAACAGTTGACACAAAACACCTGAGAGAAGCCATTGGATGTTGTGGCTTATCTCTGCTTGATTCCCCTTTATTCGCACAATTTCTCGTTCGTGTTCCTGGTTCGGCGTTGCGCGGTTCGCCATTCAGCTTTGCTAATGTGACCAGTCTAGACAAAATCTGTAAAGGCAAGTGTGATGAGGCCCTTGACGACCTGATCACATTTGCCATGATTCTCGCGATCCGCACTCAACTCTCGCACAACATTGGCAGTGGCCCTCCAGCGCTGTTCCGCTAGCGCAGGCTGCCGAGATCTCTTGCAGACGGGAAGTCAGGGGCAAGCCAAGTTATGAGGCGAGGTACCGACCAACCAAATCTTGCCGTGAGGGTACCCCGTAGTCTACCTGAAGAAGCCTAACGGATTCGGACCCCATCGTGCCATCTTAATCATCCCACTCCCTCCCCGGGTGCCCGCCAATGCCTTCCTTCTACGGCAGACATTGGCAAGTGAGAAACCCCAATGGCGGCAAGACGGCAATATGATGGCGAGTCGGCTGGCCATTCACACTTGTTTTTCTCGTTGTCCGAGAGAATGAAGTACGAACCGTTACACAAAGCTGTAGGTACGGGGTAGAAGCGTCCTGCTGTGTTGCATACTTTCCATGCGCCCGTCGTCTTCATCTTCCACTTGTCTTGCTGCTTCCGACTCTTTTCAGTTGCATCGAACTCGAAACGAAACAAGAAGAAGAAAAAGGGCAGTTCGTGCCTCTTAACACAACCTCGACGCCCGCATACATTCCTGGGGATAAGGGTCCAAAAATATCCCAGCGCAGGTCCAAGACGCCTCCGTGTTACCACACTTTCCAGCTCGACGAAACGAGAAGGACGCGACCCAAGGGGATTCCAACACAACGGAAGGAAGGAACCAACGCCTCTACCTACCCTTTCCCTCACGCCAATTCCCGCCGCTACTGCCCTTTCTCGCCTGTTTTCTTTTTGATACCGAAACACTAGGCACAGCTCCAACTGTCGTCTCCAGTCCTCAAAACAACCAGCTCCATCGAGACCTTTTCGAATATCTCTCCGTTCGTCAACACCATCAACGCTGGAGAAATCGACTTACAGCGACCCGTCGGCGTCACAGTCGCCAAGGTCAGCACTAAAGCAAAGTCTACGGCAGTTACGAGACAACGCTTGCTGCGCCACTAAAGCGCGCTCGGCCAAATAATAAGTTGAGACCGCCGGGAAAACAACAGAAACACCAACTTACAAGTCTATACTCGGCCACCATGCGGATCGGGTGTCTTCAATTCGCACCCCAAGTCGGGGATGTCTCCAACAACCTCAGTCGTGCCGACGCCGTCTTGGCCAAGGCCGATCAGAGGGAACTGGAGGATCTAGACCTACTCGTCCTTCCCGAGATGGCCTTTTCTGGTAAGCAGCTTCTGCTTCTCATCTACCATAAATCTCATTCAATATGGGAACTGACATCGTAAAAAAGGATACAACTTCAAATCTCTAGACGAAATACAGCCCTTCCTCGAACCATCGGGATCTGGAATCAGTGCATTATGGGCACGTACAAATGCTCTCAAGTACGATTGTACTGTCGCCGTCGGCTATCCCGAAAGGGTCGGGTCTTCAGGCTCACCTCGTGGATCCTCTCCCGAGTACTACAACTCACTGCTTGTTGTCAACGGTGACGGCGAAACTGTTGCAAACTACCGCAAGTCTTTCCTCTACTACACTGACCAGACTTGGGCCCTGGAAGGTGGAGGATTCTATGGTGGTAGAATGGAGGGCTTGGGCAATGTAGCCATGGGAATTTGTGAGTATATTGAACTACAATGCTTTTATCGACTATCCAAGCGACACTCTTACTAACTTTCTCGCAGGTATGGACATCAAGTATGTTCTACACGCACTTTACTTTTGTTGAATGTAGCTAACGAGTCATAGTCCCTACAAATTCGAGGCACCCTGGCACAAGTTCGAGTTCGCTTTCCACGTCCTTGAAGTTCGAGCAAACCTAGTCATTCTATCAATGGCCTGGCTTACCCATGAGGATCCTGAAACCTTCACTCCTCTCGCCAAGGAACCCGACCTGGCAACCATGACATACTGGCTTCAACGATTTGAGCCCGTTATTCGAGGCGAAAGCGACGAGGAACTCATTGTTGTTTTCTGCAATCGCTGCGGCATGGAAGACGATGTCTTGTACGCAGGCACTAGTGCCGTTGTTGGCATCAAGAACGGTGAGGTGTCTGTTTATGGACTCCTCGGCCGTGGTTCCAAGGAGTTACTGGTCGTCAACACCGATGCTCCGCCCTATGGAAAGCTCGTCAATCGCCCTGACGCCACTACCGAGAACAATGAAGAGCACTTGCCCCAGACAACCCCTGGCACTACTGGGAATCCAGTTTCTCCCGGCCAAGCCAACACAACCTCCCCATATTCCCCTGTGAGAACACATACACAATCAGAGGCAGCAGTGCAAGCCGCAGCTTCTAACAGACATATAGGGGCAGACAGACGCAGCCCAGTCGAGGCCAGAAGACGACCAACCTTGAACATACCTTCGAAGCCTTCTCGCCTCGTGGAAGACGAGGAAGAGGATTGTAGCGATTCATGCGCGGAGGAGTACGCTGGTTGCCAGGGCAACTGTGGAGGATGTGGCAAGCACGCTTACGTAGGACGGGCAGAAGCTGTAGAGAGCCCGGTGTATCCCAGTCCGACTGTCATGGCTATGCGACCCAAAATTCCCATTCACAAAAGTGCACATACACTTCCCCCCATCACTACAAAGCGGATGCCATCCGGAGTCAAGCCTGGAAACTATTTTACCAGTCGTGATCTTTGTACTCCCCCCATCACACCCTACGACGACGCACCTATGTCAGCAGCCTACCGAACCCCATTGCCTTTTTCGCCTGCTGTGAACACACCGGTTGAGCCGAACTGGCCTGTGTCGGCCAGGACTGACTACAGCCGCCAACCATCCCACACTCCTCCCTCGAGGTCAGCCAGCAGATCTACACACAAATCTGGTGGCAGATCGCGCAATCCCAGCCGAACAAGGGGCCCGGAGATGCTCTCACCTGTCACGAGCCATCACTCCTACCAGTCGGCCCGCGCTGGTCAAACAGACCAATACCCAAGGCGGGCAAGACACGAAGACGAGAGGGAGCATGAATTCGGCGAACTAGGTGCAAGAAGGCCAGCAGCAAGGAAACCGGCCAAGACGGGCTTCGATGACCTTTTCAACATGATCCCCATCGCCGCAAGCCCCAGCATCTTCAAGACTACGTTTTCCGAAGCAGAGATAAACAACCAGCAGCAGCAGCAGCAGCGTGCCGGGCAGCCAGTCCATATGAGGCTAATGGAAGAGCCGCAACCGCAAGTAGCTCCCCGTCAACGTCCCACGGTTGAACGGGTGCCCTCTAGACTCAGGAGTACATCTGCATCAAACCCCAAGATACCGCCATCGTTCAACTATCCTCCACCCCCAGTCCCGCAAACGCCCCAATATACTCCTGCTTCATACGCCTCGAGTTCCCGCTCATCCAGCAGGAGCAGGCAGCCTTCGTACACAAGAAGAGGCAGTGAGCAACGCACAGTTCCATCAACGCCGAGCACCCAAAGCCCGACGACGCCGCATTATCATCAGCAGCATTATCAGCTTCCCACTACAACGTATGGCAGTCATAACAATGTGCACCACCAACAAAAGCCAGTTCTCGACGATGAACCCGAGGCGTTTTATGGGCGAGGACCGGTAACACCAGTTGAAGAATCAATGAGAGGGAGGGATAGTAGAGGTAGGAAGGTATCCGCCCAGCAGCCGCCGTCTAGGAGGACACACTCTGTTGACCCTCACCACCGGGATCCTGCTGTTGGAAATGGCAACGCGAATGGCGGTCGCGGGGCTAGAGTCAATGGAAGGTATTATCCTCCGGATTTGCTGTCGCCTGTTTCTGTCTGAGAGACTAGTGCTGGGACCTCTTTTCTACCTTTTTTTTTTCTCCTCTTTTTCTTTGAAATTTTTGTTTCCCAAGAAGGAGGGACTTGCAGATTGTGGTTGAAGGTGCCTTTCTACGGATGGATTTGCCTTCGAGATGAACATGTTGAAACTGTGGTAAACTTCTTTTGTGTTATTTTTTTTGGATGGGAATGTGAGATGGCTGGTAAGGAAAAGGGATGCTTGACTGGGCCTTTCGAAAGATGTCTAAGAGGAATAACGGGCAACCGGATTGATAATAAGGATCACAAGACAAAACAACTAGTGAGGACTGGGAAAATTAAAACTAAATGGATTCTATACCTTACTTCTTTCCGGTAACTTGGACACACAAACATGGACGTCATTGGACGATCAAACATGCGATGCATAGCACCGGTACCTCATCGGTGTTTCGAGTTTCGCTGCTGGCTATACTGTAGATGCTCATTGCTAACCGCCAATGCCTTTTTCTGTAATGTAATTCTAGTATGCTATGCCAGTTTACCAAACATCAAAACCAACGCCGAACAAAATTCAACACATAGCGCCCCTCGGGTATTATCTTTTTCAGAAACTCTTCATCCCACCTCATGATCCCTTCCATAATCCCTCGTTCTTCTTCCTTGCTCGAAGAAACCCCTATTCACTTCTTCGGCGCCACAAACTTCTTCGGATCCATATTCAACTTACACAACCTCGCCACGCACCCGCTCAGCTGCAATAGCGTCTGCACGCCCTCCAGAATCTTCATATGCGTGAACCCAATCTCCTTGATAAACTCCAGCTTGGCGTGCTCGCTCAGCGTCGGAATCGTCTTGGTGACCTTGAACATGGTACTAATAATATCATGACTCGAGTACCCCAAGTTCCACAGCTCCCTGAGGCCATCCAGCGCTGCGTCCACGTTCCCCTCGTAGCACGCCTTGAGCATGGCCTGCACCTTGATCGGGTGCGGACTATCCACCACCTTGAACACGTTATCCCCCGACACGAACCCGAAGCCCGCGTGCGTCGATTGCAAGTTGTTGATCGCCTGCCGCATGTCTCCCTCGGCGCTGAACACCAGCGCCGCCAGCCCGTCGTCCGAGTACTCGACTTTCTCGGCCTCGATGATTTGCAAAAGCCGCTTGACGACTTGCGCGTCCGTCAGCTTGGCGTAGCGCAGGATCGCGCAGCGCGACTGCAGCGGCTCGATGATCTTGTTGGATTGGTTGCACGCGAAGGCGAAGCGCGTCGTGTTGGAGTAGATCTCCATCGTGCGGCGCAGCGCCTGTTGCGCGCCAGAGGTCATGCTGTCGGCTTCGTCGAGGATCACGATCTTGTGGCGGCCCGGAGGGAGGGTGACTTTCTTTTGGGCGAAGCCTTTGATGCGCTGGCGGACTACTTCGATGCCTGTTTGGTTTTTGTTTGAGTGTTTGTCAGTATATGGTAATAATGTTGACGTAGCTCGTTTCGTACTGCCTTTTCCTGCTCTGCACTGGTGGTATAGATGGGAGCTGTAGTATGTAGGGAGGGAAGTTGTTAAGTTGTTAACTAACCTCGCTCGTCACTGGCGTTCAACTCCAACACTGCCTCCTTGTACGCATCACCTAGTAATTGTCTCGCCAGACACAACACACTCGTGGTCTTGCCGATACCAGGCATGCCGGATATGATGACGTGGGGCATGTTGCCCTCCTTGGCGATGATCTTGAGTCGCTCGATCGTTTCTGTGTTGCCGACCACATCGTCGAGGAAGACCGGTCTGTACTTTTCTACCCTGTTTTGTGACCGTAGGTTAGCCAGATGTTCTAATCGCCAGTATTAGAAATGTCTTCTGATCTTTCCCCTAGAACACATTTCTAGTACTCTCAAGTACGAAGGAGAATCGGCGGTTCTGTTCTGCCCAGAGTAGACTCACCATGGTAGCTCGTAGGTGGGGGAGGAGCTTGTTGAAACCGAGGTTGCTGCCTTGGAGATGGACGTTGAGGACTCGCCCCTCTCTTCTGGTTTAGCTGATGGCATATTGAGTGGATGTGGAATGAGAGTTTGCGATTGAGCTTTTCAAATGTTCGAAATCTGGGTTTTGCGACTCTCAATGGTCTTGTTGGTTGGTTTGCGATTTCTTGAGCTGCCTGGAGGGAAAGGTCAGTGGTGCCCGCGACGCGTCGCGTTCACTGATTTTAAGTGGTTTGCAGGGATCTGGCCGACGTCGCTTTCCCCTAACCCTGGGAACGCTCTTAGTGACCCTCAGTGTCGGACATTTGTTCCTTCCCTCTTGATCAAACAAGAAACCTAAACGGATTTTTCGAAGACTGAAGTCATATGATTCTCATTGGGTGGCTTTTTTATTGAGACCGTTGTGATGAGTAGAATCTAGCCCGCCATCCCCGAAAACCCACCCATAAACGGACCTTTTGTGAGCATATGCCTCAAGTGACGTGACACATGGTGGTGCCTTTCAATTACACTTCAATCCGATCAATCTAAGCCAATTGAGTATACAAAGATGAAGTATTGTCCAAGATGCCTCTAGTTGAAATAGCGAATATTCTATGCGTAGCATCAAGAAGTAGGAAAAGAAGAACGGGAAGGAGGCACAGAGCATGGCTGTAAATGACTTTTTCTATCCTGTATACCTCCGGGTATCCTCCCTAAGTAACATAACGCCTCATTAGTGTTTTCTTACGTGCGGTAGTCTCCATTAATAGTACTGTTCATAGCAATGTCAGCAGTCTGTCACTCAAGTTCATATGGAGGCCGATCAACTTACATGTACTCGTGGCTGTAGTCGCAAGTCCAGTAGGTGGCCTGCTTGTCACCAGTTCCAAGTCTAACAAGAATCTCAAGGTCCTCAAGCTCGAGGATCTCAGCAGCACGGGCCTCATCAACCTGCTCAGGCTCGCCGTTGACGAGCAGCTTCAGCTCAGCAGTACCGTCAGTGGGGATGAAAGAGACGTTGGTCTTCTCAGGGACAACCTCGGGGATATCGTTGACGGGAAGACCAGGCTCGGAGACAAGGGAGTAGCCAGTAGCGCAGAGGATACGGCCCCAGTTAGCGTCCTTGCCGTAGAGAGCAGTCTTGACCAAGGGAGAGCGGGCAATGGTGCTGGCAATCTTCCTGGCAGCCTCCTCGCTGGCGGCCTCGACAACGCGGATGGTGACGAACTTGGTGGCACCCTCGCCATCACGGACAATGAGCTTGGCAAGGTCGGTAGAGAAATCGGTCAGGACAGTCTGGAAGGCATCGTAGTCGGGAGTGTTGGCGACAACCTCCTTTCCGCCAGCAGCACCGTTGGCAAGAAGAGCAACAGTGTCGTTGGTGGAAGTGTCTCCATCGATGGTAATGCTGTTGAACGAACGGTCGACGGCGTGCTTGAGAACGGCGGGAAGGACGGTGGAAGAAACGGGAGCATCGGTGGCGATGATACCAAGAAGGGTGGCCATGTTGGGGTGGATCATACCAGCTCCCTTGGTCATGCCGGCAATGCGGTACTCAACCGAAGGGGAGGAGGGAAGCTTGAAGGAGCGAGAGATGAGCTTGGGGAAGGTATCGGTAGTGCAGATAGCCTTGGCAGCTGTGAGCCAGTGGTCGTGAGAAGATCCCATAGCCTTGTGAGCCCGGGGGATGTTGCTGGTGATCTTCTCGATGGGAAGACGCTGGCCGATGACACCAGTGCTCATGACGAGGGTGCTCTCACTCTGGCCGAAGCACTCATCGGCGGCCTGAGCCATCTTGCCAGCATCCTCCAAACCTCCCTTGCCGGTGACGGCGTTCGCGCATCCCGAGTTGACAACAACACCCTGAATACCCTGGTTGCCCTTCTTCTGCAGCAAGCTACGGCTGAAAGTGACGGGGGCGGCCTGGAACTTGTTCTTGGTGAAGACGGCGGCGGCAGCACAGGGACGGTCCGAGGCGACAAGGCAAACATCGGGCTTGGTGGTGTTCTTTGGCTTGACGCCTACGTTGATACCGGAAGCTGAGAAGCCCAGAGGGTAAGTGCCGGAAGTAGGGACATACTTCTTCTTGGCCGCGGGGATGGAGCCGCTGACGGGAGCCGAGTAGGATCGGGACTGGACCTTTTGAAGGGTACGAGTCAATTGGGCACCAGACTGCCTCAATTGGCTGAGAACACAGCCGTTGAGGCTCTCCATCACTGCTGCAAGATGCTGAGTCCGGAGGTTTCTGGGGATAGGGGTGGCTTGGGTTGGTGATTCTCTTATCAGAAAGTAAACAATCGAAAAAGCGCTCTTATTCAGTATCTGTGAGGTCACAAGGGTACACGGTCCACGATGCGCCGAGCGCGGTATCGGAGCCAGTGGGAGACGGATGTAAAAGAAAGCACAAACAAGTTCAACTTGAACAATTCAATTGAGACACAAAACTTGGTATTTTCTCCTGAGATACAAACCGGTCTGAAGCCATGCCTTTTATCTTGATTCTCTCCATCTGAGCTGGCTTCATTGTCAACATTTGAGTCACAACTCACAGCAACTATTGAAAAGGTACAAGCGCAAAGGGCGTGCCGTCAGGGCAAACAAGCGGCATCGAGCGGGGCGTCATATGCCACCTGCAACAAACGGACGGTTCTTCTTGCCGGGAGAAGATCGCCCCGGGCGCCGACGAAGCTTGTCCACTCCCGCGCTTGCCCTGCCAAGACACACATCAATCGGCGGCCAAAGCTCCAATTACCCCACCAGAAATACACCTGCCCCACTGAAGGACCGGGCTTCCATAAAAGGGCGTGCTTCGTTGGCTGCAATTTCTTCTTCCTTCCACCATTCCTCAAAAAGACACGATTCACCAACGTCTGTCTTGCCATCTCCAGGCAGCGTTACACTCCACCGCTGCCTTTGGCCTTTTCCCCCTTCCACCTTTTCTACAGAAGGATGCCGACTTGAACTTTGAGAAATCGAAGAACAAGAATCAGCATCTTGCTTTCAGTCCCCCCACAACACCACATCACATCACATCACACCCACCGCACGCACAGATCTCGACAAGATGTCGTCTGAAATCATGGCGGCCTACTGGCAGGCGCCACCAATGGCTAGGTGAGCTTTGCCGTCTGAGCTGGTTTCTTCCCACGCCCGATATCGTGTGCAAGAGCTGGCAAAGAGCCTCCATGGACACATACCAACTTGCTTCAGGACATTGGCGACGGCCATTCTCGTTATTTCCATCACAGGTCACTTCGGACTGTTGCCGATCGGCTGGCTCTACTTCGATGAGAGCAGACTCTTCAAACTGCCGCCTGAGATATGGCGTTTTGTCACATCTTTCCTGCTCAGCTCTCCGCAGCTGGGCATCATATTGGATCCGTACTTTGGTAAGCAGTCCTTCCTCGAAGACAACTTCGATGTCAACAAGGATGCTGACCAAAGTCACAGCCTATCAGTACTTGAGCCAGCTTGAAACCACAAACCCCAAGTTCCAAAGGAAGGAAGACGTCCTTTGGTATTTGATTACCGTTGGTGGTTTCATCATTGTAGGTCTTGACATATCTCTTTCTACTCTTTCTACTCTTCTCACTACACCTCCCCAATCCCATCACAACACACATTGGAATCCTCGGAATATCTGCCCGCATAGTGCAATTCTCACAACTATTGCGGTTCCTGGAACCGAGGAAGATTACCGTTGCATCTCGGCCGCCCATCATTCGCAAAATACCGGGTGAGCTGCGGTGTGACCATGGTGGGAATGCTTTGGATGACCCGAGCAATATACTCCGTGTGCTCGGGCGGTTTCTAGCGCCCTACATCTCAACATCAAGCATTCGTGCTTTTTGTTACCCAACACCAGCATTTCTGTCAGCAGAATTGCTAACACATGATAGACCGTAAACCGAATCCTCTTGGGTGGGTATTTTTTCCTCCAAGGATTGATCATTGCGATGTGCTACACAGCCGTTCAAGATGCCCGCGGCGTGAAGTCGAACTTTTTCTTCTTCACGGTGCCCGCGCAGTTGATCCCATATTGCATGCTCCTCTCGTCGCTGCTCATGAACCCCATGGCGATCCCTCTTCAGGTCACCGGTATTCTTGCTGCTCATTGGCACGACTTTGTGACGCGTCTGTGGCCCGAATTCGGCGGCGGCTCGAGCTTGTTACCTACGCCCGCTTTCCTGTCTCGTTTGGTTGAGACGCCGAGTGTGTTCCAGCGCGAGTATGGCACAGCCATCCGTCCAGGTCCTGGCGCTCCGTCTACAGGCAGCACTACAGGTGCGTCCACTGGCTCGGTGCTTCCGGATTCATGGAGAACCCGTGGTTCTGGCCATCGTCTGGGCGGTGATTGAAAGCGACCTTTATGGTGAGGAGAGTTTGAAAGCATTCGGGTGTGGGTGAGGGCACGGGCGGAATGGCAGATCAATCAACATAGTAATACTAATTTGATATATCACATATCATACACGATTCTGTTTCCTCACTTGACTGGGGAAATTGTCAAAACTGGGTTATGAACCCGAGCACAACAACAACCGACCTTTCCACACGCAGTGTTTACTATCTCCAAGTCCCGATAGGAAGCCAGCCTCCTCGGGAGCTCAGGACGTATTCATCATATCTTCGAAAACGAAGTTTCCTCCTTCCATAATACGCCGTCCCTATACCCAAAAACCTATGTCATGGTATTGTCCAAAAAGATATACAACGAAATGAAAACAGACTTCCAGGTCCGTCACTTTCAACCACCACTGACAGATCACCAGATATCATCTTCCCTCCCAATCTCCACTTCCTCATAATGCCTCCCGTTATTCCCACTATGTCTCTTCTCCCGCCTTCCACTTTCTCCTCCCTGCCTTTGCCTCTCTCCTTGCCCTCCATGTCCCTGTCCCTGTTGATGATGATCCCCACCCAAACTCCTCGACCGATCTCTGTTCCCTCTTCTCCCTCCACTCCCCGGCACCACCTGAACCTGAACGGGATTCCCATACTCATCAACATAATACCCCCCTTGCACTTCCTGCAGCTGTTGCTGCTGCTGCGCATACTGCTGATGAGAGTAATGGGGAAAAGCCAAAGGTCCACTGATAGACATATCCTCCATCCCGCTGAGAGGGCGGTGGTTGCTGGTGGACATGACCATGTCTACCATTAGACCACCACTGCCGGAGGTACCGCCGGTCTTGATGTTACTGCCGCTGCCGCTGGTTTGGTTGGGATTGGGATTGTTGGGGTTGTTGGGGAAGGTTTGACTGCTTTGTTGTAGGTTTAGTTGGGGAGGAGGGAATTTCTTCTTTTTGCCTTTGATGGGGAGGGAGATGGTGGGTACCGCGCCACTTTGGGTGGTAGTGCGGGAGGAGGAGGCGATGGATGCGGGGGTGTGCAGGGCTGGGGGTGATTGTTGAGGTTGTTGTGGGGGTTGGGGTTGATTCTGTTGCTGTTGCTGCTGGTATTGGTGCTGGGGGTGATATC
Source organism: Sordaria macrospora (assembly GCF_033870435.1). Taxonomy (NCBI): domain Eukaryota; kingdom Fungi; phylum Ascomycota; class Sordariomycetes; order Sordariales; family Sordariaceae; genus Sordaria; species Sordaria macrospora. Next base: position 2,837,836 of record NC_089372.1, on the reverse strand, counting down.
CGTGAGCCTGCTGCTGGTGGTACTGGGACTGTTCATCCTGTTGTTGCTGCTGCTGTTGTCCTTGATAATAATAGCGGTCTTCGTCTTCCTCCTCTTGGTCCACTGGGGCGAGACGAAGTGGGAGGGAAACCCTACGTCGGCCTTTGACGTCCTTCTCCGGATCCTCGGCGTAATAGTCCTCGTCGTCGTAGAAAGTGGTTGCGCCCGTTCCTCCGGACCCCGGTGGAGAGGGGAAGAACTGCTTTTCTTTGCTTCCCATCATCCTTGAATCACTCCCCCCTGTTGCTGCGGCGGCGGCCGTGGATGAAGAGCCGCGATAAGCTTGCATGGGCATGTTGTTGCTGTTTGCATTCGAAGAATAGTACGCCGGGGTGCTCTGGTCCTCGGAGGGTCGACGGGTGATGGGCTTAAGTGTTGTCCCTCGAACCACTGCCTTGGGAAGATATGCTGGGTGGGTTGGCATTGCGCTTGCCATGTCGTCCAGTGGAGGTGTCTCGGGGTTTTGGGCCCGGGGGTCTGCTGAGAACTGGGCAGGAGTCGACTGCCCGGTACCAACTTGGTTGTCCATCTTATAGTCCAAAGTGTAGGTTGGAGCTCGGCGAGGAACTGCCACGAAAGTCCTCCCCGTGTTGTGTTGGCCCCGTTGAACAGAGTCGGAATACTGATAGTACTCGCTATCTTCGGCATTGTAGCGTCGTTGTCGTCGATAGTAAACCACAAATAGAGCAGCACTCGCCAAAAACAGCACGGCCGCACCGACAGCTATGCCGGCGATGGCACCGGTGCTTAAAGGCCCTTTGGTGTCTCTCCGGACAAGGGGGGTCCATGTCTGTGTTGTCATGGCCAGACACTCAGAGGATCAACTCTGTGTTCGACAAGCAGGAAGGGTGCTGGGTGAAAATATGGTTACTCATGCGTTAACCTTGCTCAGATATCGTCCGGTCTTGGCCATTCATGTAGGCGTTTCTGTAGTTTAGAGCTCCCCGTCGGTGCCTCGTAACTGGGCAACATTCGAAAGAAGACCAGGGGACACTGAGGTCGTCCTCAAGCCGATAGAAGTCGAAGGAAACAGGCGAATCGATACCAAGGAGAGAGAAAGAGGTAAAAGCCACCACTTGGGGCCCGGCATAGTCAAGTACACTGAAGATGGTGTGAGTGGGAGGAGCAGGCTGGCTGTTGGGTCTCCGTCCCCCGCTGATCTTACCTGCGAGGTTACACGGCACAGTACGACTGCCTTGGACGGGAAAAAGAAGAGGAGGTCGCCATCATCCGGGCAGTTGGTAAGTAAGTTGAATAGTGACCAGTTAATATCGACTAATATCAAATAGTGGTACTAATGCAAGCCAGCTGGGATATCTCGTAGAACTAATGTAAAGAGAATGGAAGAGTAGCATCGTGAGTATCGACTATCCTTACCTTAAACTACCGTAACCTCTAGACAGACAGCTTCCTGAGCATCCGTCAGGGCCACGGCCATACAGATATGAAGGTCTTGTCCAGGATCTGCCGACTGAGGCTGTCCAGTCGGCAGGTTTGCTTGAGGGCTCCCGCTGAAAATGGGCTGCTGCAGGTGAGAGGCCAAGGCCGCAAGAGGTCGGGTGTGAAAACACGGTAGGGCGCACTGGCTGAGATGCGGAAAACCCTCGACTTGGCCACACCCGTTGTAACACCAGCTCTGGTGGTTCCTAGTGGTGTCCTCGTCGGTGGTGCAGTGTGGTATAGAGAGCGGACCATGGTTGCGATTCGTCTTTGGATTGGTAGACTGGCATCAGGCTGGCCTCGAGGTCCTTTTCGCCCCGGGCAAGTTCCGTTTTCCTTCTCATCCCTTCGCTTGTTTGGTCCATCCAACTGATAAATGGGTTGGGACAGTTGGAACCTTTGGCCTGTGGTGGTGTGAAGGCATGACCCAATCACGTTGGCTAGTCAGAAAGACGGGATATCGGGATGGCCTCCAACGGTTCTCAGGTCCTCAAGAGGCAACCGAGCGTGGGCAGAGTATACGCAGCGGCCACAAGTCTGGCTAGCCAACTGCTTGTTTGCCTCGATCGCGAGCCAGTGAAGGCTTGTCCAGACGAGCGTTAGAGTGTGACATTGGCAACGGCTCAGACAGCACGCAGCAGAGATTTCTGAAAAGAAATGGCAGTTGACGAAAAGAGGAAAACAGTGCTGAGAGACTTCAAGTCACTGTCAAGCATGCGTACAAGGTGTCAAGTGAAAGCGTCGAATGTGGGCCCGGACTGTCCCGCGCTAAGCTCAGTGGAGCTTGAAGCGACAAGCGCACGGCCCACTCCCAGATCTCTAGGTCTCGACCGTCCAATGGAGTGGAGGACTGAAGATCTGACCCTCAAGAGAGAAAAAACAGTCCGGCACTTTCACCTTTTTGTTTTCCCAGTTTACACTCAAATCTCGGAAGACGATCCTGGATACGGAATGATCCTTCTGAAGGAAGCAAAGCACGCAACCACCCTACCTAACTGTGGCATGGTGGTGATGAAATGACCTGTCGGCCTCCTATCGAGACGAAGGGAACGATCCACATGGGCGCGGGCGGCACAGAACAACCGTTGTTCCTAGCGCTCCCGTTGCTGATCCCGTCCATGGCTGATCGCTGATTCATCATCATTTCCGTCCCGCTGATGTCTTTTTTGCGTGACAAAATTGAAGCGGACACTCACACAGCAAATACTTGTCAGAAAAGAATCAGCAACACCGAGCCTCCCTGCTCCGGAATACCCTCCCTTGTTACCCCCAGCTTCCCCTCCTTCCCGATAACCTTCGTGCCGATCAATCAGGCTTTGTCAAGTCGATGGCCCTAGTGGTCCTGCGAGGGGCCGAACTGGAGACCCTAAACATCCTGGCATGTTGGCCTGTCTTTTTTTTCTTCTTCCCTCCTCTTTTTCTTCGTTTTTGAAACCCTCCGGCTCTCCTCGTCGTTCCCAACTTCCATTTCCGCCCTAGGAGGGCCGTCTGCCCCATCATATCACCATGCAATATGTACGGCCCGATAGGTGTCACTATTGAGGTTACAACGCATCTGTCCGCCTCCACCCTTTCCGGTTACGCCCATCTTGTGAAGACCTCGGTTGACAGTTTCAAATGATCAGGGAATACAGAAGGGTCTGTACCTGCAGAACACAGAGACTGCTGAGTTGTTCACGCCGCAGCATTGGCAAGATTGGCTGTAACTCTTCGGCAACTCTTGGAACGCCTCTTCGGGTTCACAGCAGCCTCATCCAATTTCCTCATGTGCCAGTCGGATGCTTCGATGAAAGGGCTTGAATGCATGGAGGACCAACGACATGGTCAATTCAGCCTGTTCACCTCATGTTCCACACTCCAAAGACTCCAGGTATCCGCGTTGGGCTACACGCAAACTACTGTGATATTAATCAACACCCATAACCGGCCAGTTCTCACCAGTCATCTCCACGAACGTTTCCCGGCTGTCTGGTTCACCCCCAAATATGATACGAGAAAATGCGTTACGCGATGGGCACGATGCTTAACCGACCCCGCTAAGTCGCCGGGTTGCGTTCGATATAGGGAAGGAGACAACAGAGATCAGCAACAGTAACGACCGGCTTAACATCCGCGTAGTTGACGTTACATTCGCTGCCGTGGCCGTCTGTCAATCTTGTCTGACCTCGTTTGGTTTCTCGGGCAGCTTGTCTGGTGCAACACTGCCATACCCGTGCCGCAAAACACTTTGTGCGCCATGAGGAACCTGCACAAGTCGAACGGCGTCGGCCCCCATCTTATCTGTTTTCTGCGCCCTTGAAAAACAGAAGCCTCGATAGCCAAATCCTCGGCCCCAGACACAGCCATGATTGAGATAAAGTGCTTCAGACAAGGCCTTCAGATTGCTCTGCTGCCTCCCCAAAAGTTGCGGTGCGACTGTTTGTTCATTCTGGTGTCAGTTATTTGCACTCTCATCAGCTTTGCGTGTTCAAAGATGGGGGCCGACTTTGCCCTTTCGACTTGTCATGGCACATGTTCTGCTCATGACTGATTCCAACTTCTCCGGAGGATGACGGATTGAATAGCCGGGATGCCTAAGGTACCCAGTGCTTGCCATCGACACTTTCAATAACATGGCATACACAGCCTTCATCCAAATTCTAAGGTGCCGTAGGTTCACATCACCAAGCACAAAAGCCCTGAAGGGACACAGTCGGGGTATTCCCAGTTTGCCTGTGTGGCAGATCTTTCTTTCGCTTCCAGAGCCAGCTGCCATTGTGGCCAGACCCTCTCTCCCTTGGCGATATTGTGAGATCACGAGAGTGAGAAGCCAGAAGCATCAACAAAATTGCTGTGCCAGGCGGACATGAGTTCGATAGTTCGCCATAAGGGATAAGGCGGCCACAAGACAGATCCTAAAAAGCCATAAGATATGGCATTCTGGGTGGTCGAAAGGCTACAAGTTGCCAGTTCGGCGTGTCAGTGAGCTCGGCGGTCTGGAGGGAGCTCAAAGAAGATTCCATCATTGCCTCTACTACTGTGCAAATTTCCAGAATCGCCTCGACTTTTGAAGACTATTGGCTGGATATTCAGATATGTTGCTTAGCCGTGATCTATCACATTGCAGACAAGCTAACTAACGATTTGGCACTTGTGATTGTCCAATATTTTCAGTTCAGGATACTCTTCAACGAGGCCCCAATGCTCAGTTCGCGATGGGTGATCACCATTCTCCTAGAAGGAGGCATACCCTAAGGATTGAACCATCTATGGGATGATGAAGGTACTACCTACCAATGGAAAGATAATTCATTACACGATGAGGCTCAACAACAATCAGAAAGCCATCAAGCCTCATCACTCCCTTTTGTGAGGCGCATCCTCTTTCTCCTCACGTGAACCCTGTCATCTCTTTCTTTCCTAGCCTCTCGCACCCTTCTTCTGCGCGTTTGCTGAGCTAACGCCTACAATACTTATGCGACTTGGACAACACGAAGGATCTCTAGTCTCCCACCGTAGACTGCTTAATGGTCCGACATCAACACCAACACCATCAACAACTCAATATTTTCGCCGGAGACCGCGATGGCAAAAAAGAAAGTCGGAGATTGAGGAGGCAGGAGAGACTTGTTGTTGTCGGAAACGAAGATAATGACTGAGAGTTGAAATGTATAAATGGACCACGGGTTCCTACATGGAAGAGGAAGAAGAGTAACACAGCATCTCATCATCATCACAATTCCCATTCTTCCATTGTCCGCAACAAATCATCCACCAAACTCCATCATCTTCCTCGTCCCAGACCATATCAGCGAGAAACAGCAACAATGCAGCTCAAGACCGTCCTTCTCTCCGCCCTTCTGCCCGGCCTCCCGGCTACCCTCGCCAGTCCCATCAACGAGGTCCGCGTCCCGGGCGAGCTCCATAAGAATACCAAGCACGGCAATAACAAGGGTGGCAACGGCAATGGTCACGGTAACGGCAAGGGAAATGGTCATGGCAACGGCAATGGCAACGGCAGCGGCGGCGGTGCCGGCGGCGAGTACGTGAACCAGGGCCCTTGGTGGTCTGTGAAGGGATTCTCTCGTCACTGGAACGATACCACGCACTCGGTCGAGCTCAGCTTTGCCATCTGGGACTCGCGGGACAACAGCAAGGTAGATTGCAACGTCAACGCCCGCATACCCGATGGGGTGAACTACAAGTTCGCTGAGTTCCACTCGGTGCCTTGCTCTAAGAACGATCCTCCCGGGGCCCAGAAGTTCTTGATCTCCATGGGTTACGTGGAGTATGCCGATGCTGGAATTCTGAACATCTGCGAGTGAGTGTCTCTGTTTTTGCCTGAAGTCCTGGGCTGTGTTGTTGATATCATGCATTTGTGCAGTAAGCTGACCAAGTTGCGAAATCTCCAGTAACACTTTCGACCCCGAGTATTCAGCTCAAGCGTCGACTTACTTCGGGTTTGAGGGCATCAACAGGCCCAAGGAACACGGGTTCGCCGAACTCTTGAGAGTCCCTGTCCAGTGGACCGGTTTTGGCTGTGTCTACGACAGGAGCCCTTACCCTTTGTAAGAGGCCATAGAGGCCATTGCGAATGGTAATGATGATCATGATGCATGGAACGACTGATTGGATTATGAGAATAAAGGATAGGTTGGAATCACGAATATGATGTACACGTCAGATATGAATGTTAGGGGACTGTAGTAGTTCAAGTAGCAGAGCTCTGTATATAAAGCAATTTATGAACATGAGAAAAGAAGAGAGAAATAACTGCCGACCGTTCATCATCCATCAAACCCAGCTCCCATACCCCGACCTAATCGTTCCAATACTGATAACCCCAGAACTGTCAACAGAGCCTCATGAACCCCCCGCCATCAATCTCTCACTTCCTCACTCACTCATCATCCTCATCCTTCCCATACGTTTCCTCAAACTGCCTCCACCTAGCCTGATCGGCCGCTATCCTCCTCCTCATCCTCATGGCCGCCTCATACTCACGGATGCGATGATCCGCCTCCAGCATACCACCCAGTACCATGCCGGACATTTGTATGTATCTGAATTCTCGCCGTCAGTTCCTATCAATCATCATCTTCATCTCTTCCACATGTTTTCTTTTCATTACGCGTCCATATATATAGCACATCGTCTTAGACCACACATGCAATCCAAAGCAAAACATCAGACAACCCAAACAAAAAACAATACAAACAAGCAGGGTGAAAAAAAAAAAAAAAAAAAAAAAAAAAAAAAAAAAAAAAAAAAAAAAAAAAAAAAAAAAAAAAAAAAAAAAAAAAAAAAAAAACAGAGAAAAGAGGAAAATCGAAAAGAATAACTTACACCTTGAACTGGATAGTCAACCCCCTATAAATCGGCGACACGGCGTATCCGATTCCGCCCAGAATCGCCGTGCCCACGCCCCACTTGAAGGCTCCGGAAAGGGCGCCCTTGCATGCCTCCCACGAGGCTTGGTTGGCCTCTTCGTGTTTAGAAGTGTTGATGTCGAGTGGTCTGGACATTTTTTTGGTTTTGATTGTGTGTGTGCCGTCGATGTATTTGGTATGGACTGGCTTGGGTAAGGTATGTATGGTAGTGGGTAGATTTGGTGATGAGAGAAAACTCCTGGGTTGTTCGGTTTGGGAAGGATTGCCAGAGCTTGTTTGAATTATTTCGGCGTGTGGTTGTGGTATACAGGTCGTTGAGGTCGTTAAGGTTTGTTCAACTCTCGGAAGGCCGTATACCGGAACGTATGAGATGTGGAGTGGGTCGCCTGCTTAGGTTGCCGGTCCGGGTGGATGCAACGAATGGATGAAGATGATTTCGCTGTCGATTTGATTTTTTGGCGAGTTCTCGTTATTTTTGGTCTTGATTTGAACACAGACGTTGTCGGATGAAGCCTCAGTCGTATATAGACTTATTGTCGTGTGTGTAGTGTATAGAAATCACCGAGTAAGAGGAGATGTATTGTACGTCACATCACTCGAATGATGGGATTGTGCGAGGTTCCGTTTTATTTCCCGGGACTTTCGCCTTCCCCTCGATCCATCCCCGTTCTGCTGTCCGTTGTGGGGCCCGCGCCGAACGCATCCGCTTCCCTTCCGAAAGAGGAACTTTGTCAACAACCCGCATCAGGGGTATTTTCTCTACATTTACACGTAAACATTTCACCAGTGTCCAAAATGCTTGCCTATTCTCTCATCACCCCTATTCTACGATTTCGTTATGACAAGATTGTAGTAACCAAGCAAGATGCGCGCAAAATATCAGGGTAAATGGCATTACATGGTATCTTTGCAACTCTACCTATCAAACAAATCTATAACCAACTCCCTCCTCGACGACATCTTGCTTATACGCTGAGCGTTCCCTTGGTACTAGGAACCTCGCCCTCGCGACCCGCCACCCGGCTAGTAGCCTGCCTCGTGGCAACCGCGAGCGCCTTGAACGCGCTTTCGGCTCTATGGTGGTCATTGTCGCCGCGGAGGCAGTCGACGTGCACGGTGATGCGAGCAGCGCCGGCAAAGCTCTGGATGCAGTGAGGGATCATCTCGGTGCTGAGGTCGCCAATCTTCTCACGCTTGAGACCGAGATCAACAACGGCAAAGGGGCGGTTCGACAGATCGACGACGGCGCGGCTGAGGGCCTCGTCGAGAGGGCAGTATGCGAATCCGAAGCGCGCGAGACCGGTGGGAGTGCCGAGGGCTTTGGCAAAGGCGTAGCCGAGAGCGATGCAGACGTCTTCGGCGGTGTGGTGGTCGTCGACTGTGAAGAGATTGAGTCAATGGCCAGTTCTGGATGGTGTTTGCCCCGGGGAATGGTCTACTAACTGTGAAGGTCGCCCTTGCAGGCAAGAGCAAGAGACCAGCCAGCATGCTTGGCGAGCGCATGGAGCATGTGATCGAGGAAACCGATGCCGGTATTGATGCTGATTGTTTGCGACTTGCTGGCCTGAGAGGCGTGACCTTCAGCGACAGCGACGTTCAGGCGCTCGTCGGTCTCGGGTGGGAATGCGCCGCCATCAAGGTTGAGGGCGATCTGGATCTTGGTCTCGTTGGTGTCGCGCGCAAAGGCGGCCCAGCGGGTTGCGGGCTGTTCGGAGCTCATTTTGTTTGGGTAGGGTGTCTAAAACTTCTGGGAACTATAGACTCGTGGAATATGACGACGGCAACGTGGTCGATGTTGGGATAAAAGGATCGTGACAGTAAACTTGGTGACCTTAGAAATTTTGGCGGTTTCGGAGGGCCACCCAGTGACGCACCGATAGGCAATCGATAGTGCAGCCAACCCCGCGCTAGGTTTTTCTGCTCTGCCTGCCGATCCTCAGCGGCCAATTCGAGATTCCAGGGCTGCCCCACGGCAAGCTGACGGACCCCACTGCCCCGTAGCCGCAGGCATTAATACAGTGCCAATTAAGCTCTAGCTTTAAGCAGTGATAAGATAAGACAGGGACCAATTCCAGTCCCAAAATTTTCCCCAGAGAAGTCGACCGAAGCGACAGCGTACAGGATACATTCGAAAGTATTCCTACTCCATTTCACCCAATCCATCCACCGATTCCATCTATCGACGACCGATTTCTTGCGACGGTATCAACGTCCAAAAAATAACCTACAATGGCGCCGACAAAGACGATAAAGAACAAGCACGCTGCGAATAAGTCCGGCATCAAGGGCAGCAAAGATGCGGAGAGGTCGAGGAACGATGGAGTGCTCAAGTCGAAGGGAAAGCCCAAGAGCAAGACCCACACTCTCGTCACTGCCAACAAGGGCCGACCGGACATCAAGGAGCTTATCGCCAGGAAGCAGAAGAAGAAGAAGTACAGCGAGAAGGAGCTTGCGGGCCTGATTCCGGAACTCAATATGATCACCCCCGTGGGTGTGACCAAGCCGAAGGGCAAGAAGAAGGGCAAGGTGTTTGTTGATGACAAGGTTAGTTCTCTTTGGTTGGAGTCTGGCCATATTTGCTTTTTGTTGCCAAAATAGGAAAGCATCAAGTAACTAACTTGTTATTCCCCCTATACAGGAGAGCATGGCCACCATCCTCGCCATTGTACAAGCCGAAAAGGAGGGCCAGATCGAGTCCAAGATGATCAAGGCACGACAAATGGAGGAGATCCGCGAGGCGAGACGTGCCGAGGCCGACAAGAAGGAGGCCGAGCGCAAGGCCAGGCTAGAAGAGACCAAGGACTCGCTGCGCAAGAAGCGCAAGCGTAGCAAGCAGACGGGCGGTGGCAAGGACAGGGACGACGACGACGACGACAAGAGAGATGTCAAGAACATCTCGTCTGCTGGCACGAACGCCTTCAAGTCGAAAAAGAAGAAGTCGGTATCTTTCGCTGCCGAATAAGCAGCCTACCGACCTGACCGAGGATGCTTCGAAAAGTCCCATTTAGGCTGGGAAGATCGAAAGAGAAAGGAAAGGGGTGGAAGTTTGTCGTGTAATACCGTCTACACCAAGCATTATTTCTTCGCATGTATGGCGTCTGGGCGTTTTATATCAACCAAAGTCTTCGGCGGCGGCGGGTAGGATGGGCTTGGCCGGGAAGTATTGATTAGTTTATTTTGTCTGTATGGGAATTAAAGATACCAATTGGGCACTCCAGCATCGGTTTAACCTCCGCCATCAGTCAGTGATACCTATTGTCTAGATGATAGCTGTCAAGACGTGTGTGGCTCGTGGCCCATGCCTCGTATGAGCTTCAATGAACAAGCCTCCTGTTCTATTTTCAAGCCGTAAGCACCAGTCTAATGCTGTATCCTACCCCAATGCACCTCTAGGTCTAAGCCTCTAACTAACTGTCCAACACATTTTTTTAGAATTCCTCTATGTACACTTTTCACCGTCTATGTGTTCACTCAATGACAACCTATTGGTCGAGATCCAGAATCTGCAACTTCCGCTGCACAGGATCGAAGTGGGTTCTGAACTGGCTGTCCCACTTGTCGCAAGCATCGGGCTTGATAGCGTCCAAGTCAATCTCGAAAGCCATCTTGTTGAAGAAGTTGCAGATAGGATGAGTATGCCATCTTCCGCCACCCATCTCAAACCACGAAAGATGTCCGCCGAGAGATGTAAGGCAGAGAACCGTGTAGGGGTTCTGCTTGATCTCTTCGTAAGGAATGGCTTCCTCGACAGCAATCTGTTGACGGTTAGCTCTACGTTTAACCAAGTCTTTGTACTAGACTCTCTAGGGAAAAGGATATATGCTCACCGGATCATCAGCGGCAGAAAGAGCCATGAAGGGAATTCTGATGCCCAGGACAGCGTCACAGGAGGAAGCATCGCGGTAGTAGGCGTCTTCGGTGGGGTAACCCCAGGTTACGGTCTGCACTTCACGATCGAACTCGTTCAGGTAGGTGATGTTCTGTATCCTGTCGTAGTCGAGGTTGGTGTATTTGAGCACGGTCTCCTTGTGGTTTGCGACAAGCTTCTTCATGTTGGCTATAAAAACACACGTTGTGTCAGCAATCCTGTTAAGCAGTGTGAAACATGCAGGGTTAACCTACTTCCCATAACCCGTTGGTAGAGTCTTCCCAAGTGAGTTCTCCGTAAAGCTCTGTTGGTAACATCTAGGTTGAATGGATTTCCAACGGCAATGGCGCCCTTCAGAAGACAACCCTCTCCTTCTTCTCCGACGTACTATATCAAGCATGTCAGTGGACTTTGTACCTACCGCTTAGGTGAACGGTACCAGTTACTCACGTTGGTCAAAATGTTGGCACCCAGAGAGAAACCAACGCCGAAAAGTGGACGGTTGGGGAAGTTCTTTCTGGCCCACTTCACAACCTGTCGAACATCCCATGTCGCCCTAGCATTGAAGAAGAGACCGCTTGTAACGGCGCTGTTTGCGCATCCACGAGAGTTGACTACGCAGATCTCCCACTTGCCACTTTCGACGAGAGGCAGAATGGCGTGACGGAGATAGATTTCATGCGAGCCTCCGGACAGACCGTGGAGCACAATGAGCATAGGCTTGCTGTCATCCGAAGGCAGGCTGGAAAAGGCTTGTTCGGAAAAGTAGGCGGTCCTTGGGGGCAATTTCTCTTCGAAGTCTTGGTGAGGCTTCGTCACAAAATCGACAGTGAAGCTTCCGGTGTAGACCTGGTGGTCTGACTCGAAGATCTTTCGGCGATAGTAGATCTGGGGACCATGCTCCTTAACCACAGTCCACATGGTCTGCACATGGCCGTTGAAGAGAAGCGGGTTCAGCTGGCATGGCGGAGTGGCCTGTTCGCAGACCTTGAGCAAGTCGGTCGTAGTCCCATCCTTCTGCTGGAGTGTAAGTGGTGATGCGTGGTGGGTGAAAGAGATCTTGGCACGACCGAACCAGTCCATGATTGCGCCTAAACGACCGTTGATCCGGCCAACTCGTAGAAATGTTGAGGAAGAAATGTTGAAGAGGATGAGAGGTAAGAGAGTACGTTAAAAATATGAAAGATATCAAAAGATCAAGGATGTGTGGAAGAGCCAAGAACTTATGAAATGCTCCTTTTTATATCGTCTTCAAAGTGCCGAGGCATAAAGAGATGAAGGCAAAGTCTATCTTTGGCGGTGGTTCTTGACCTGGTGCTGGCTTCCTATAGGTCTGGGTATCCGTTATCACGACGGTAGGTGATGACGATGGCAACGGACCGGGGCTTTGAACTCTTGTGTCGCTTTAGGCTTCAATCTTCAACTCGAAATATCTCGTCTCTAGACTCCTCAGCCTCTTATTGACTCTTCCCTTTTCAGCCCAAGGCGTCCAAGTTTCAAAAGTCTAGTCCGATTCCATCTTCGTTTTTCTCCACAACATCATGCCCTGATGGGCCCCGAACAATCGGGAGGACAGTGGTACGAGTGGAAAACGAACCCTTCCATTCCTTGTTGCATCCAGTCGGCTCTTGTCTTCCCGTCGGACCTGCAGCCCAGCAAATGCGGATTCTAGTAATGCCTACCCTGCGCTGGGGTTTGCGTAAAGCGTCGACACTTTGGTACATACCCCCCCTGCCACCCGCAATTATTACCCCTTTCTAAGTAACGAAGGTCCGACGAAGGTCGAAAGTCGATTTGAAACTTGTGACTGTTGCATTCTACCCTCCGCAACCTGATATGAAGCAAAATATAGCAAAAAGCACCTCTTTGGGCTAGCTAAATTATGTAGATACATTACCTTTTTTATAGTGTAGATATTACTCGAGATAGACTTAAACTATTAAAAAAGCAGTACTTGAAAAATAAAATTAACTGAGGATAAAGTATTTGAGAGATAGGGTTAATTGAGGAGGGAATACGTACTAATGTGTCGACGCTTTACGCACCAGCCTGCGCTGCGCCCCTGCTACTATTGTGGGCCACATATCCGTCATCGGACGCCAATCAGCTGAAGGATAAGTCGGTGGACGCACTGTCCTTGCCGCGGCGGCAGCGCGCCAACAGTCAGACACGGCAGTAGCAACCGCGCAGACATCAAGCAAGCTGTTGCTCTTCCTCCTGCCAACATTACCTCTACAAAGAGAATTTGAAAACTTCCGTCGCCTCTACCAAACTTTTTCCTTGTCAACCTTGACCATGCTACGCTCATAGTGACCGTCATCTGTCACATTCGCCAAATATCTGAGTATCCCGAATCCGATAGCGCGCAGTCCTACTGTCGATGCACGAACGTATTTACGCCCGCCGCGACACGACGAAACAGAGACCGATCTCCCATTGACAAATGCCATGACATATCACGATGCGATGCCCCCGGGGCAGCCATACGGCATTTACCCTCAACAAACTCAGAACCAACAACAGCAGCAGCAGGGTCAACAGTCCTTTCAGCCCCATGCCGGATATCACCATCAGCAGCAGCACCATCAGCAGCAGCACCATCAGCAGCAGCACCAACAGCACCAACAGCACCAACAGCACCAACAGCACCAACAGCACCAACAGCACCAACAGCACCAACAGCACCAACAGTACCAACAGCAGCAATACGTGAATGGCTACCATAATGGACACCCTCAGTATCTTCAACAACCTCAACAACCTCAGCAACCACAGGTTCCGTACGCGCAGTCAGCCTATCCCCCGGCTCAACCGACGTTTTATCCCAACAATCCCGTCAACTTGTCGAACTACAGCTCTAGTTCTACCACGTCGTTCACTCACACCCCACAGACGACGACGGCACCCGTTCAATTTGTCGATCCGTCCTTCCTCCAAAAACAGTATCTTCCACCTATCCAGACAAATCGCATCCTACCGGCGCCCCAACCGACGACCGTGTCAAATCTTCAGCTACCTCCGCCTCAAATTTCACGGCACAATCAGCAAATACCGCCGCAGCAAATTCACCAGACAGCAAATCGCAATGACCAACACCAACAGCAGCAACATCCGCAGCAGCGGCAACACCAACCGCAGCAGCAGCAGCAGCAGCAGCAGCAGCAGCGATCCACACAAAATCATCATCACCAACAACAGGAACGACAACAGCCACACCCTCAACCTCCACAACCTCAGAATTCCCTGCATATACAGACACAACAGTTACATCAGCCGATCTCCCAGCAGAACAGCCATAGACCAGAAGAGAGGCGCCCAGAACCCCAAGCGGCATCTACAAAAACGGCTACGCCACGCCGTCCAGGACGGCCCACTTCTGTCGCGAAATCATCTGCTTCAACGCAAAGAACCGCCCATATTGAAACACTGCCACTGTTGCTATGTGTTGCCGAAGACTGCTTCGCCAAAGTACACGCTGCAGCCTCAAAAATTGCGAGGTCCATGTCAGATAGTGAGGTCAAAGAATACAACAAAATGGTAGCAACAGGTCTGGGCTGTCTTGAAGTTGCCATGAATTCCAACAAACTTTTTCCACGTCTCGAAGCTAGACTCTGCCTCAGATACGCTAGTATTCTCATAGAGGAAACGAACAATATTATGGAGGCCGAAACTGCTCTTACAAGGGGCATATTGGTCTGCGAAAAGGTATGTGGCTCGAGGACTATTGGCGGTGAATGTCTAAGGACGTGTTAGCGCTGACTTCAAATCACAGCATCGTTTCATTGATCTCAAATACTGCTCGCAGTTTTTGTTAATGAAGACCCTTTTTCAACGAAATCCAAAAGCTGCGTTCAAGTCCCTCGATACCCATATAATGGATGCTACCATGTACAAACACGCACCATGGGTCTATGCATTTCGTTTTCTGAAAGCTGCGTTTCATATTCAATCAGGAACTGCTACTGATCACCACGCGCTGGAAAACTTGCGTCGAATGGCGTCGATTGCGACAACAAGGGACGAGAAGGCCATGTTCGTCATGGTAATGCTTCTGGAAGGACTGTCTCACCTCAACACGATGAAGGATGACTGGATCAACCGTGTGCAAAATTGTATTGCACAGGCACAGAAACTGCAATTTGATGCTGCTGCTCACCTGCCTCAGCTCGACGTTCTTCTGCTGTTGCTCGATCTTGCCTGCAGCCTCCGGCAAAAGTCGCACAGAGATGCTGCTCAAAAGTTGAGCGTTCTTCAAAGCAAGTTAGAGGAACTGCGCAACCTCCCAAGCTGGTCCTCGGTTTCAGATGAGCTTCTTCTTCCCATTAGACGCGTTGTCAACGACGCTGCGCCGACACTCAGCCGTGATACAGAGGCCGTCCTCCGGCGTGGAGATGGCGCCTTTGATTACTTGGTGTTATCGGCTCTGGGGAAACAAGAGTCATTTGCAATGGCGTAAGTGGATCGGTACTCAACGAGTAGGTACAAATCAATACTGACCATCACGCAGGTACATATTCAACGGCATAGTGGCGCTTTACAAATCCACAACGTTGGGAAGAAGCTCGACAATCTGGACTGAAGCTGTGCGATTACTGGAAGGTAGGCATTAGTGAGCATCCGTTCTTCGTTCGGTACCGCTAACCTGTCACTCAGACAAGAACTCGGGCTCGGGACCGAACCCGCTTCCAGATGCTTTTGCGCATGCCCAATGGGCAAAGGGTGTGAGGAACTACGCGCAAATCCTCATTGGACTGCAAGCCGCCACTCTTTCGGACTGGCGAAAGGTCAAGACTTGTCTTGATGCGTTGGGTACAGCGCAACAGCCAGAAGGGTTTTTGGATGTGCTGAACCTTTACCTGACCGGAGTCTTCAAACAAGGAACGGCCAAACTTGGTGAAGCACTTGCGATCTGGAAAGACCCGAGATTCGCAATGGACCGGAATGGGATACCGCAAAATAACACCAGCCACATCGCTTCCGAGCTGTGCGTCCTAGCTGCGCTAAATCGGATCTGGATCATGCAATCGCCAGCACATAGCCATGATGGAGAAACAGCACAGCTCCTGGATTTTCTACGACCCCTCTGTGAGGATAATCCTGATCTGGACATCAGGATCGCATACAACCTGGTGCTCGCCTCCATTACGCTGGACCCGCCGCTACCAATTAATCAGGTCAAGCAGCATATGAAGCTGTCTTTGAACGGCGCGCAAAACACCAGCAACACACATTTCCTCTCGATCGCGTTGAACATTATGCGTAACAAGCTCTTCGAAAACGTCGTGGGAGAACAAGCGCTAAAGAGTGCAAGAGCCAGCACGGCGCAGGCAAAGAAGAGCGGGAACCTTCTGTGGATGAGCGTGGCCGAGGGTATGCTCGCCCAGTCTCTTGAACAACAAGGGCTCAAGGAAGAGGCCGAGAAGACACGTGAAGACGGAATTCGGCTGGCCAACGAAGCCCATCTCCGAACACAGGTGGAATAAGTACTTGGGGGTGTCTTACTGGTGAAGGGTTAAGACTGGCTTTACATTGTATTTGGTAGCGTAAGTGTCATAGCGATTGGGCGCACTGGTTGGAGTTCGTTGTTGACGGGGTACGGTGCATGTGAGCGGTCTGGCAAGTCCTAGGTCGGAGTAACTGGAGCATGATATGAAGAGGAACCACTAGAAGGTATTTCAAACGGGCATGAAGGAGTATACATTTGCGCAAAAGATACCCAGGCATATCTGTAGTCAACACATGGAGCACCTTTCAAAAGCTGGAATTCGGGACGGTTCGGAGGGGTGTATAAGTCGAATGCCAAGACCTGACGCCCTGAAACTGAATATTTTGTGGGGAACTGTGATGCCAGATGCTCCATAAATCCCGAGAAGCTCCATAGAAGGAAGACACGCTAGTGGATAATTGAACCCAAGTGCCCCAGCAAAAAAATAAAATGCAGATAGAGATGAGGCCGATAACGATAGTAACCATACCTTAGTCTCGTAGTGTGAAAGAAAGATTGTCACTGTTTGCCCCAAGTTAGAACGGACCCCTCCAGGAAACCGGACCTTCAACCGAGCCATTCCTTTTCGTTTGCTTCTTTCTGCGCCCTCCCCTCCTTCATCCTTGGACGCGGAAGACGTTGTGCTGGCAGCGTTGGAAGGGATTACTTTACGGCAGCCCATCCTCGGCTCGCTTTCTCTCTTTCAGATTGCAAATTGACCATCCGAAGCCCGACCCCCGTTCGGATTCTCGATACCAGTCGCAAACGCCGACCCGAAGTCGCAGAGATGTTGCAACTGACCAGCAAGACGCGCCGCACGATCAAGCCGCACATTCTCCGCACGTCATGTCTCACCCTAATCTCGAATGCTCACCCGAGGCCAGCTCCTCTTTACAATCCTGCTAGGCTCTACTCGACTGAGCAGCCAGACAAGCCCAGCTCAAAAAACAACGCTCCCGATCTGAAAGACAACGACTTCAAGTCTGCACCAAGCAAGCAAGACGGCGACTCCAAGCCTGCACCAAGCAAGCACCGCCGACACCCGCGGGCTCTCAAGAGCAAAAACACCAAGAAGCGAGGCGGGGCGCCCAGTAAACAGCCGTTGGCCGATTTCTTGAAGCATCTCGAGACAGGAACTCTGAATGCCGGACAACAAAAACAGGCGACGACGAAAACAACAGAAACTACTAAAGCCAAGACGACAGACGGCGCTCAAGATGGCACACCAGAGGCGGCAGAGGGGGTTTTCAAGAAGAAGGGGAAACAAGCGAAGGAGCCAAAGCCAAGCAGTTCTCCTGCTGCTATTGCCAACGATCCCAAACTGATGAAACGTGCTACGGCGGTACTGCGAAAGGTGCTTGAAAAGGAGCTGCGTGCCGAGCAGGAGAGTATGGGATCAGAGGCGGACAAGGACAAAGTTAAACCTGGCAAGAAGAAGAAACAGAAGTCAACGTCAACAGAGACGAAACCCACGGAACCGAAGACTTTTGTCAGAAGACTCGGGACGGCCGGTACACACCCGCACTCGAATATTATGGCGAGAATAACGGGCCAAACAGATCATGTAACTTCAACACCGGACAATTCGGCGACGACCACAAAGAATCAGACACAAGAGGCACCTGTGAAACCAAAGAAGGCTCGCTCACCCGAGGATTTACAATGGCCGCCTCCGGGCAGAAAGCTCCACGTGCGACGAGTTGATCCCGATCTGATCAGAATGGTACCGGTTCACAAAGAGCAACCTCCTGTACCAGGTTTGTCTTATGGCTTGGATAGGGCTCTGTTCAACCCTGGAGTTTACCACATGCAGGACCCCAGATCTCGGGTGTGGAATTTCGACCCCTATCTTGCGCGTATCATGCCCATCCAGGACTTCGACTTCAACGCGCTCAAGCAATATATCACATCGTCAAAGGATACAACCCTTATCGACATTGCGCGAGAGGCGGAGAAGAAGTACACGGGCTCTACCTCGAGTATGACCTCGACACTGGCGCATTTCCATTATCTTCTTTCCTCTTGGCGACCAATCACCACTGGCATGATGTCTCAAGCGTTCAGGACCGATTCGACAAACTTCACCAGGATCATGCGCGCCCCTTCGGCTGCCTTCCTTCACTGGAAGGATGGCGTGTACGCGATTGATGCGGACAAGGAATTCGACACAGCAAACATTCTCAGCATGCTTGGAAAGTCGATGGAAAAGCTTCTTACGTTGCCCAAGGAAGACTTTGAGAAGTATCGCAAGACCAAGTCTCATCAGCTCACCGAAGAGGAACGTGACAGCCCGGAGTCATATCATTACACTAAGTTGGGAGACTTCATGATGCGGTCACAGCTCGACGCCTACGATCCCAGAATTCCCGGCACCGGCATGTTCGATCTCAAGACCAGAGCCGTCATCTCCATCCGCATGGACGCCAAGGGTTTCCAGAAGGGCTTGGGATACGAGATCCGCCACCGGAATGGTAACTGGGAATCGTTTGAGCGCGAGTACTTCGACATGATCCGTTCTGCCTTCCTCAAGTACTCCCTCCAAGTCCGCATGGGCCGTATGGACGGCATTTTCGTTGCCTTCCACAACACCCAGCGCATTTTTGGCTTCCAGTACATCCCTCTCACCGAGATGGACTATGCTCTGCACGGTAGCCGTGACACCAACCTCGGTAACAAGGAGTTCAAGCTCAGTCTCCATCTGCTCAACAAGATCCTGAACAGGGCTACCCAAAAATGGCCGGAGCAGTCGTTGCGCCTTCACATCGAGACGAGGCCAACTGACCCTCCGCTCATGTACATCTTTGCCAAGCCGGTCACCCCAGATGAGATCGAGGCGATCCAGGGCGCTAACAAGAAGATCATCGAGAAGTTTGAGCGCGACATGATGGGCTTGGAACCAAAGGAAGAGCAGGAGGCGGAGGTTGCTGTTGAGAAGGCAAGGGAAGAGCCTGTGGAGGAAGCTACCGAAGAGTCTGTCGCAGAACCCGAAGCTCGTGAAGAGATCACCACAGCGGACGTCTGGGAGGACATGGTGGTCAAGGTGGAGGAGGCCCTCGAAAACGAGGAGCACGGCGTCACCTCGGTCCGCGAAGCTATTGAGCAGGCTCTTCGCTCGAGTGGCCTGCTCGAAGCCAGTGCCCCTGCGGAAGTGCGCCGTTATCTGGACGAGCTTCTTGAGGCCCTCACGAGCGCCGAGTCGGGCAAGGTTGACGAGTCTGCGGCTGATAGTGCGGCCGAGGAGTCTGAGTCTGCCGTCTCCGCCGAGGCGACCACAGACACAAAGGTCGAGGTTGCTACTGAGGGAGAGGAGGAGCCCACGCTGAAGGATCTGGTCCTTCGTCTCGCCAGCCAGGTCAAGGCTGACCGCAGTGAAGTCGCCAAGGGCGAAAGCGACGCGTCTGTGGCGGCGGCGGATGACTCGAAGCTACGCAAGTTCGAGACCATTCTCTCGGAGCTCATTTCCAAGTCGCGGGACACCGAGATCACCGAAGGCGAGCAGTCTACCGCCTCAACCGACGCCTCGGCCACTTCCAAGTCTGCGCATCCCGAAAACGAAATCGCCTCCCTCGACGAGACCGTGCACACCAAGACCAACGCCACCTCCGTCCTGCCCGAGAGCAGCCCCGAGCTCCTTGGCATGATCCTGACGATCCGCAACAAGGTCAACGGCGAGTACGTCGAGCGGCCCGAGCACCTGCGCCGCACCGACAAGTGGGAGGTGGAGTACTCGCTCGAGGACATGCCGACGCTGCGCGCCGAGACCATCTACAAGATGGTGATCCAGCGCCGGCGCAAGACGCTCGACGACCAGGAGGACCGCGACAAGGCGTGGTACGAGATGTTCCAGGGCGCGCTGAACAAGTTCACGAAAAAGGGCCGCCGGCACAGGCAGAGGGAGATCGAGCTGGGCAAGACCAGGCCGGTGCATGTGTACGGCATGGACAAGCCGCTGGATTGGGAGTCCGTGTTTGGCGAGGGTAAGGAGGAGGGTATGAGTTACCGGTGGTATGGCCAGGAAGGGGAGAATGTGGAGACGGGCACGATTGAGCTGTCTCCTGAGGAGGTCGAGGAGGATGATGGCAGTTTGCCGGTGGAGGAGCTCGAGGAGGAGGCTGGCGAGGAGGGTGAGGTTGAGGTTGATGTTCCGGCTTTTGCTGAGGAGGAGCAGCAGCAGCAGCAGAACGCCCCTGAGGACAACAACAACAACAACAAGCCCGAGGAGAAGCCTGAGGAAAAGTCCGAGGAGAAGCCTCAGGAAAAGTCCGAATGAGCTGAGCTGTAAGAGGAAGAGGAAGAAGAACGACGACGACGAGAAGTGCCATGTTGTCTGTAAGAAAAAAGCAAGCAAGCCATGTGAAATGGAGATAGTGAGGAGCTCTCATCTCGTGTCACATCACATCACATCACTCTGTACCACCACCACCACCACCATTAGAAGAAGAAGAAGGCAAAAAGCATTTTGAATTGATAGCATCGCGTTTTTGATGGATGGATTTCCCATTATTTAGTTAGAAGAGAAAGTCTCCCTGGGGTGAGTTACCATGCTTGCTGTCTTTTGTGTTTCTCCTCTTGACTTAGTGCTGGTATATCCAATGATTTCGTCGTCCTTGTCCGTTCTCTTCTTTCTTGGGGGGGGGGGGGGGGGGGGGGGGAACGGAAACATCTAGAGGTATGTACGATCTTTGCCGTATGGGGTAGTTTGTTTACTTTCCACCTAGTTGTGCGCATTATGGTACTGGGCTGATGGGGGCGTGACTCCTGAAAGATGTCCAGTTGATTTCACTTTCTCAAGGTCCAACGTCAAGGGGAAGGTTTACTATTGTTGAATAATCAAGAGAGCGTTCCATTTCCAAACAATGTGTCACATAATAAATGCTACTATCAATATGATTACCATTTAGTTCCCGGATCAACTATCTCAAGGAGCAGTGGGACCAGTGGAACGTCTTGATCCAAAGCATCTTCAACCAATCTGCTTTAGAGCACCCAAGACCTCCCTTCCACCAATATCCTGAATAAAAAACCAGTTCGTGTTCCTTTCCCTTCAACGCCAATGCTATGCAAGATTTGAGAAAACCAAACTACCACTATCTTGTAACCACCTCGCCTTTTTCAGTGTCGATATAAAGAAAAAGCCAACTAATAAGCCAGGTGTAATGAATAAGGAAGGGCTAAAAATGAGCGCGTTGCTGATCTGATCTCTCGGTTTTTCTTCTTTATGCAAAATGAGCATAAAATCTCGGCAGCTGCTCCAATCCAGCAGCAGCACCAACAGCAAAAGCAAGGTCGCGCTTCAGCTTATTCTCCGTAATATCGTGCGTCTCGATTTGCAAGTTTCCATCTTCACACCAGTTTTTGACGGGCTATGAAAGAAAGGGGTTCAAAGTTAGTTTTTCATAGTCGTCGGTTTTCCAACGGACGCGCAAAGGAAAAGAACTTACCAAACAACTCAAATACTTGCACCAGCTGCACTCCTTATGATCCACATAAAAGTTATTGAGCAGCACGATGAAGATGGCGACAATGAGAGTCAAGAACGCCGCCCTGACCAGCCACCACACCCACCACAACGGCTTCCGGCCCTTGAAAAACCCAACGGGATTGCTGAAGAAAGAAGGAGGCGCCCCTTGCCTCAGGAAGCCGTTGGTGTCGACAACCTGCGAGTAAGGCGGTTCATCGCCGATCCGTCGACGGAGCGCGTTTGGCGATTGCAAAACACAGATTCCCAGCGCAAGACCGGCCAGGAAGCCGCCAATATGGGCAAAGTTGTCCAGACCCGGGAGGAGACCGAGCACGAAGGCAATGACGATGTCGAGCGCGATGAACAGCAAATCCTTCCACGGGCTCTTGCGGTCCCGCCACGAATAGAGCAAATCCAACAGCAAGAGAGCAATAACACCGAAGAGCGCCCCGGAAGCGCCCGTCGTCTGCATGCCGTTGGCGGCAAAGTTTCCGCCCATCACGAACCCAAAGATTCCAGCACTGACGTAGACGATGAAGAAGCGTATCGAGCCGATGGACCGCTCCATTTCCCTTCCGATCGTCATCTGGAGAAGCATGTTGAAGCCGATGTGGATTACTCCGGCGTGGAGGAACATCGGGGTGATGAAGCGCCACCACTGGTTGGGTTCGGGAACGTTTTCCATGGTCGCGGTCGAGTTGTACCAGGGCTCGGGGACGCCGCCAAATCCGCAGAGCTCGGAGAGAGTACACTTCATCGTCGGGGCATCGATGTCGTACGTCGTCGTGTTTGGGCAGGGCCAGCTGATGGGCTGTGTTGCGTTTTGGACACCCGGGATGGCGTGCATGCACGGGTCCCAGCGGGCGCCCATGTTGATGAGCATGTAACTGGAGGGGCCGATGAAGGGGTTGAATTGGGGCTTGATCATGATGGGTGACCCGGTAGCCATGCCTAAGTACGCGAAGAGTTGATGTGTTAGTTATGGCCTGTAAAGGGTCTCTCGGTTGCTTTTGATCATACCATTCTTGACGAGTTCGGCGATGAACACGGCCACCTGGACAGTGGTGAAGAAGTAAACAACAAAGGGTATCCTCTTCGCATTCGAACCAAGCATTCCTAGTTGTCCCATGCTAATACGACCGCCTCTTGGCTTCTTTTGCTGTGGTTGTCGGGGCGCATCGTAGACGTGATCTTGCATCTCGGGGTCGTTGTTCATGTTTCTGCCGCCGCTGCGGTCCTCCAGGGGGATGTCATCTGTGGGATGATTGTAAGCCATATCTTCTTCGGAAGGAACACGGACGGGGCCGTGGTAGGCCGTCTCCTGGTATTGCTGACTATTTAGATGTTGTCGGCTTGAAGAAGCGCCGGACTGGTGTGAAGATGCGGGATAGACATGGTCGTCGAAGACGGTATCGAAGGGCGATTGGGAGTTTGCGCTGTAGGATGTTGGCATGGGCTGCTGCCCCTGGTTATGATTTTGATTATAATAATTGGCTCCGCCGCCCTGGTAGCTCGTTGACTGGCCGGGTGTGGGTAGCGGCTTTTGGCTGTAGTATTCGTGGTCGTTCATGTTTGTCTGACGGTGGCGTCGTCGCCCTTGTCTGTAGTTGGAAGTGTCGTCGGCGGCGGTTCAGCGTGCGCAAGGCGTATGCGGGACGTCGCGGGGCAGACGTTTCGACGTTGGGCCTGATTCAAGTTGTCCAACCCGCAGATGGGGAGGTTGATGGCATCCCCAGGAAAGTGTGAGAACGGGTGTGTCGCGGATCGGTTTCGAATAAGCAAACGGCGAAGGCTTCTTGGCGGCGCAAGGCGTAGAAGCAGGAATACCGAAGCGAGGTTTGATGATGAACGAGCGACTGGCGACCAAGAGGTAGAGAGACAGAGGAAATCGAAGAAGTGCTGGCAAGGTAGACTGGAGCTTGAAATTAGTAAAGTCGGACGAGGTGAGGCTGGTGGAGAGTGGGCGTGTTTGGCAGTTACCCAGTTCGGCCTGGACTTGTTTACAGCGAGAGCTAGAGGCAAGGGGATCCCCGACAATGCTGCCCCGGACCCCTTTTCTTCAGCGTTGTTTCCAGGTATTTGTTCGCTAGTTGGTCCTTCTAGTCCACACTGCTACTGCAGGCACGAAGCGCTGAATGGGACTGCAGTTGGGTCGGGGTCTCGGGATCCAGGTTCCGCGTGTTCGTATGGTTTCAGACCTCAACGGCCAGGTCAGGCACAAGGGAGCGGAGGGCGGGAGTGGGAGCGCTTGGACGCGGATTGCAAGAGTTGGATAGGTCGTGGTGGATGGATATTGGACGAACGAGCCACTTTACGATGAACCCAACAACAAAACTTTGGGGCTTAAAGATGATAGATGGGGGAATGCAAGATGACGGCAGTGCGTTTGTTTCGGAACGGCGACTGCCGATTTAATCAATTCCAAGCCTCAATGCAGAACGCCGTTTAGTACGCAATGTGGATGTATGTAAGGCTCAACGGACGGTGGTCGAGGAGTTGAACAACAGATCCGGGTTCAGAAGAGAAGAGGAAGACGAAGACAGTTGAAGTCTTGAATTCTGTTGACAATCAAGGGAATAAGTGCAGTTAAAAAAAGAATAACCTCCAAGAAAGATGACGAACGTGTCAGGCTCTAAAACACGAGCAGGCAGTTGAAGAGCTGAGGGTTGGTGTCACTTGATGGCCTTCCATGTCTTCCACGGCCACTCATAAGCTCATCAGGACATGGCAGTGCATGCGCGTGGAACCGGGCGGCATGCAGATCAACGGACAAGCATCATGGGCTGAAACACTTAAAAAGGGCAATGTGCAACTCGTCGCTTTCAAAGCCACACTCAAGGACGGGATCTGAAGGGTCATTTGTTGATTTCCAGTTCAGTTCAATGGACGAACAACGACGACGGAACGGGTCCGGAACCGAATTGGCTGGGCCAGCCAAAAGGAGTAAAGTGCAAGGTTCTAATAGCAAACCATTACTAGCTAAGAGATCGGGAAACAGTGCTTCAGTCCCGCTATCGATAACTTCGTTTTCTCCACTGGGCTAGAGCAGAGTTCAACAACCCCTCCGTCTCTTCAATAACTTGATAGAGTAAGACCAACCCGCCCTTTTGAAGAATCTCTGGACCTCATACCGGCCCAATTATATACCACGGTCATCGCAACGGCTAGGGTTGGCTTACCATGTCAACAACACGCGCCTTAAAGGGCGCCTTCAACGGCCGACTCTCACTATGGGGTAGACCATCACCTCACATCGCCTTTCGACCACACCTCTCGTCACATCAACCACTTTCTTGCCCCAGGTTTTATTCTGATGAGCAATCCCGCGAATGGAACTCCCTCCAAGACTTTTTCAACGATCAGATCAGGAAGCCCAGCAGCCCAGCGAATGGCAAACCCTCTAAGCAGGCCAAAGAGGGCAAGCCCAAAGCCCAAGTGAAGCGCAATCGCCCTAAGCAGACCAAAGAAGCTCGCTCGACGAAGAGCACCGATCTCGCTGACGAGGAAGATGAGTTTTCGAGGACATTCTCACAAAATCAGCCAAAGGCTGAGAAGCCCAAAGCCCAAGGGAACCGCGATCTCTCTAAGCATCTCGATGATGGCGAGGGAGATGAGTTTTCGAGGATACTCTCACCAAGACAAGAAAAGCCTGAGCAGGAAGAAAAGCCTAAGAAACCATGGCTCAAGGAGAGGGAGGAAAAGATTGCACGTAGCAAGGCCGTGGGCAAAAGAGAAGTTAGAAGAGAACGAAAAACCGCCCGCTACATCGTCCTCCTGGAACGGGAAACAAGAATGCGACACGCTGCTGGACGTCCCGATATCGCATCCGCCACCGACCCCGAAAATTCAGAACTCACACCCCGCACTGCCCAGGAAGCCATTGCGCGCTGGCAGGCGATGAAGGAGAAGGACGCTCAACTGGGCCAGATGAAGGATTCACGGGCTGTCAGGGCGCTGAAGAGAACTGCCAGGCGGGAGGCCAAGGAGGCAAGGATTTACATGGCGTCGCAGGCCGCGGAGAAGGCCTGGGAGCACGAGTTTGAGCAGATTGAGCATGAGAAGAAGCAGGAGATCGAGCAGATCGAGAAGGAAAAGAAGCAGGACATCATCGACAGACAGAAACCAAGGGAAGGCAAGGCGAAGGAAAGGTTCGAGAGAATTAAGGCAGAAAAGGCGGCACTCAGGGAGGCAAAAATGAAGTTGTTGAGGGCTCAACATGTGTCCTTCAACAACACCACAAAGATTTCTCAGTCACCACTGGATAGTGTGTCGGAACCAGTTGCTGAGGAGGTCTCGTTTACGCCACAGCAACAAAAGTCAGCAGCTTCGAGGAATGCAAAAGCAGTCATCAACGAAGGGCAGACAGACGTTTCAGAACACGTTTTCCCAACACGGGGCAAGTTGGGGGGAACATCCTCCGCCCAACCGAAGAGCTCGACAGCTCTGCCTAAGGTCCCAGCACAAGCACAACGAACCGCCGTCCAGACGCCAGAAGACATTCAAGAGGACGCCTCGCCAGAAGAGACGGCCGAGAATCCGGAAGAGGATGAATGGGAAGAAGACGAAGATGGCGATGATGCAGACTGGGACAAAGGCGGCGGTAAGAAGGTGAAGCCGAACAAACTGGAGCGGCGGCGGCTCAAGCTCCTGACGCGGTTCAAGGAGAAACTGCAGAGGAAGGCCGGTATCCCGGTCGGCGACACAAAGCCGCATCCGGAGATTGATGCGCAATGCGCGGCGTGGTTGCATGACAGGATGGAGGCGGAAAGGGTCCGGGAAAAGAGGAAGAAGGCTCGGAAGGTGAAGCGGCCGTCTTATGCGTCGAAGAAGAAGGGGAGGAATAACTAACACACTGGACGCAAAAACATACCCGCTGGTATTTGAATGAGCTAGCTCGATGGAAATGAGTATTACTGTCGGCTTCAGTACGGTTGTTGCCCGTGGCTACTACCCAGATAGGGGCGTTGGTCGTTAGCTTTGTTTACCTACTTAGATGCTTGCTCGTTAACGAACTGTTTACGTGTTGCACTGGAGGGTGTTGTACGTTTAGTGGAATGTCGGTGGCGGAACCTTGTACGTCGTCGGATATACCCTAGACTAGCGTTCTATCACATCGTCAGCTTTTTGTTGATGCTTCTTATATGATGTGTTTTATTGTACATATTATTCTCGTATTTTGTCCTCTCCCCATCCTCCTTTTAAGTGGCGTGGCAGTCTCACACAGCCCGAGAAATCACAAAACACCCACTCCCATACTTTTCACCTCGGCCGCTTTCCTTCGAACAGTATCGTACAGCGAGACGCGCTCTCCGTCATGTCCAGCGTTCTCTGCAGCACCATCTTGTCGGTCGTCGAATGTAGTATGCAGTAATCATTGCTCATCCATGTTCCCATCCTGTAACTCAGCACCTCCTGTCTCGATAATCAAATCATCATCCCTCTCCTTCTTCTTAACCTATTCCTTCTTCGGGGTATCATCACCATCCTTCTTCTTCTTCTTCCCATCCTTCCCCTCCTGGTTCCAAACCTCCCAAATCTGATCCATAATCAGACTTCCATATCCCTTCCCGCTCTCCAGCGCCTTCTTCTCCTCCTCCAGCCTCTTCTCCTTCCACCCTTCCTTCTCGTCGCCCATCCAGATCTTGGTCAGCACACCCCCATTCTTCTCCTGCTCCGCCTTCTGGTCTGCCTGCTCCTGGGCCAACTTCCTTCTCGCCCTCTCCGCCTCGATCAAGGCCTTGTTCTTCTTGGCCTGCTCCGGCAGCGCGTCGCCCGTGGACAGGATGCCGGCCCACTTCTCGTTGGACCGCTGGTAGATGGACTTGCCCGTGTAGTCGAACGAGAGCTGGTTGAAGCCCCAGAAGGTGCCCGAGGAGAGGATGGCGTTCTGCACGGAGAACTTGCCGCGGCCCCGGCCGGGGAGCAAAAGGCCGATGGGGGCCAGGACGGAGACGATGATGGCGGAGTTGTGGAGGAGGTTGGGTGTGCCGTAGTGGTTCTCGGCTGAGGGGATGATTTCGACGGGGGTTTCTGTCGTCGTCGTCGTCGCCGCCGCCGGGGCGGGTATTTCTGATGGTGGTTGTTGGGAGGCCATTGTGAGAGTTGTTTTTTGGGGAACGGGTTCCCGAGATGGTTGGATTATTGGAGAGGAGTGAACTCCGGTTGGGCGCAAGGCAGACTGGAGGGTTCTTCTGGTTGAACTTCCCCGTCGTCTTGTCGCAAAAGTTCGGGCGGTTCGTCGCGGAAAGCTAGCCGGTGATGACCGGAGCGTGCATTTCGCACGGACCGTAAACCCCATCTTTTTGTCATCTTATCTATGTATCTCTTATCGATAACGTAGGGCTGTAAAGATGTCAATCACTCGGGCCTCCAGGTCTGTCCAGTCTTCATTCACCTTTCCCTCTTCACTTCTGTCCTGTACACCTCGATGATCCTCTTCAGCTTCGGCAGCAGTTATAATTTTGATCTGATATTCTAGCCATGTACTCAATTGCTTCAATAACGGTCTCCTCTTGAGCACATCAAACGGTCGTGGCGTCGAGATCGTCGACACCATCAATATCCGGCATCGATCTCCATCAACTGATGCTTTCGACACAGCGACCCTTGATCCATCATTCTCTGAAAATCAACACATTATCAACGCATTGCACCACAAACATCAGAATCACGCCTTTGCCGCTTTGACGCCCAACGTTGTTTCTTGGACGGCTGGTGCGGCACATGCCACTGATAAGATTCTCAAGACAAGCGAGTTTCATTCGCGAAAGGCCTGGGGTCCGGAATATCATGGAACTCCCAAACAAATACCAGATAAGGCATTGCTTCCATTCTGGTTGATCTCCCTTCTCGGCGGCTCTCTTTACTGTTACTTATCTACCCGCTTCCATATTGCGACTGCCCCAAAGCGCGCGACAAGCGCAGCATCAGGCGACTGTTGGTCGTTGGTTGTGGTGTGTACCATTACTTGTCAGTTACATAGATACACAGAAAGAGTACCCCTGTTTGGCTTTGGTCACCTCAAAAGAGCATGGCAGCTCAAAACTTGGCTTTCTTGACTTCTCCGCTCTCTCGAGCCTCCCAAGAATGTTCGGTACAGGTTGATCAGTCTGAAGGTTCTGATTCGTCTATTCCATGGCTCAGCGACTGAGAGGCATCGTATCTCACTTAAGCTTATCTTATGACCCGAGCTGGCTCAAAGCTAAGGAGCCAGTCTCCTGAATCGACGGGATTCCAGTGCCCGCCAGCCACATTGCAAAACCCAAAAGAAAAAGGCCCTTACACAATTCGCAAAAATGGGACTCGAATATTTTGGATGACGATAAGAGAATCTCGAACCTTACAGCCCCAGGCAAACACTCCCCCATCTCCAGACTGATCCTTGCTGTGGTAGACGACAAGGCTCGAGGCGAGCCGAACCCCACGTTCGATAATAACTATCTCCCCGCCGCCGGTGCAATGGATATCATATCAAATCTCGGAAAAAGCGAGACATGATGGCATGGGAAGTATGTACAAGATCACGATATCTTTCATCATGTCCCCCGATACATAATCCACGTTAAGCACGATATGTAGAAGCAGCGTGGGTGTGTGTACACTACCTGGCGTTGGAATCTGAATCCGGATCTCCTTGGCGTTTTCACGACAAACCCCCGTCCCTTCTCGGTTACATATCGATGAAAAAGGCAACGGGCAAGACGCCATATCTCGCGGAATATTGATGTACTTGGGTTTAATGGTTTTGTGCACTCGAATGGTGGCCGGAGACACTGAAGGTGTCGGCAGGTTGATGTGATGATACTTTTTTTGTGTGGAAAGGGTCATAACCAGGAACGGCAAGTATGCCGATGATAACTTCATTTTTTCGGGTTTCAGCCAACGCGGTTCTTCCCGTCATCTATTGTTGTGTTGTAGGGATAGGTATTGCCAGTGAGTGTGGTCAGAACAGAGACCTCTGTCTTACTTCTGTCCTCCATCGCCATACAGTACATATTCGAAATCAGGCGCGATAAAGCCTGGCTTCGTTGTTTGTACAACACAACACAATGGCTGTTTAAATACCCTCCTATTGTTATCGAGGACTGACAAGATAAAAAGAGATCATGAAGTTTTTGGATCCCGAGAGGTGTACTACTCGACCAAGGTACAATCATTGACCGAATACCTACCTGCCTACCTACCTATCAATCCAAGGAATCCGACAATCTCGCCATCTTCCATGCAAGTTTCATCCTACAACGCCATGTTCCCTGTCAAATTCGTCTTCACGTGAGTCTATACCTACTCGCCGGTCTTGAAGTTATGATATAATACCTGTTATCATTCAAGCACTTTGTCACCGAGCCGTTGGCATCCATGGTAATGCGTTCAAATCATACAATCTCCTATATCCATATGCAAACCAACAGTTAGCCCCCCTCCTTTCCTTTCCAGACCTTACGTATTATATCAAGCGCTTAAGATAATATTACATGTCTACATGCACTCATGCCCGGTCTATTAATGGCAGCCTCCCAGTCTGGACTGGACAATACAACAACAAAGTGGTCACGGACTCACAGGCAACGAGCGCAGTTAGTTATCTGAGAAATTTGGACCAGAAAATGCTAAGTACCTATATATGATAACGTAGCCCTGTCGACTACCTTACGGACTGAATCCCGATTGGCCGATGGCCTCTTCTCCGAGAATGTCACCTCTGGGAGTCTCAGATATATATGTATGTATTGCGACGGTATCGAGGAAGGAGTAGACAGAAGGATAGGATCCTTGGTCCTGACCGTATAGAGGGAAGGTAAGGTAAGGTAAGGTAATGTGGCTGCTATGGATCTCATCAACCGGTAGGTACTTTTGACGACGATGCTTTTCGGGATTTATTTCTCGTTTTGGATGCTTACCTAGTAGTGGGTATAGGTGTAGATAGATGGGTTTGCAGATGTGAGGAGTAATGGAATGGAAGATGATCATCAGGGACCAGGCACATGGCTTGTGGCTTCTCTCACTCCTTTGACCTAGTCTCTTTATTTGGTCTGTTTTGGACTAAACTAGATTCCAGTATCACGGGTAATGGAATCAGAAACAAAAAGCTTGTTAATTGTAGATCCGCCGTTTTCAATATGTTCAGGTATCTAAGTCGTATGTATTCACATGGCCTACCTGGAAGCATATAACAACCACACTTGCTGAATCACCTTACCAGTTTCCTCGGATTTTACACATCCTACAGCAATCCCTTTTGTGGAGAGAGGCACTCTCAACTAGAATCGTCATCACTCAGCTACCTGACCTAGATGCATCCTTCCCAGAACTCACGAGTTTTTCGCCGCATATCTACGCATCAACACCTTGGACAGCCCGGTACACCGGTACGTAGTGTAGACACTGACAAACTGACAGACCAAGCGATGTAGGTGTAAATCACGGACCGAAAGAATCCCAGCCGGTGAATAGATGGAGATGCATTGTCTTTCTTTCTCATCCAAGTTCCGAGTGTCAACAGGACAACATGGAAGTTGACGTCCACGGCGAGCGACAATTGCGATTTCTCATGACCCGTGCTGGCCTGTTGGACTGTCTCACTGTGAAGGACCCTAGAATAGGTAGGCGGGATGATGTCGTTACACAAGCTTTAGGTAAGCCCCTGGGGACCACGGGAAGTTGAAAAGAAAGTTGGGGGGTTAGCGGCAGCCAAGAAGCCAAGAATCCCGATGAAAATCATTTTTTCTTCTTCTTCTTCTTCTCTTTTCTTTTGTGTACCCCTGGTGTGGGCTTGCTTGACTTTGTTCTTTCTGGACTTTCGATGCATGTGGAAGTTTGCAGGTTTGGAAAGTCTGGAAGCTTGGAAGCATGAAGGTATTAGTTTTGGAAGTGGAAGACGATGGGAAGGATTTGAGACGGGATGGTGTTTACGCACACGGCATTTTGCTTACTGTGTAGACATCGCATGAAGTTCAGGGTTGTGTTTCTTCCCATTTACCTATCGTTTCGTCATATCCATGAGAAGGAGAGCATCATCATCAACATTATCAACCCCAAAATTTGCGAGTGCGCTTTTTTCCTTCACGAAAATCTTTGTCCGCCGAACCTGCGCCGAACGGAGATTGGAATTGCCGCGAATCTCTCCATTTCAAATTGTCCCCCACGGACGACATCGGAACGTTCAAGAAAAATTGCAAAAGGGAACCATCGGACAGTGCAACACTATTACTTCGCTATTACCTAATAGGGTGTTAGTTCAAAGCAACCATAATGTCATTGTCGACACTAGTTTTTTTTAAGCTCGTCCCTCCCGTCATGATACAGCAGGGGTTGGTTTTCACCTTTGATTTCAAGGGTCGTGGAAAGGAAAAAAAAGGTGTGAGTGGCACAATTGACGGTAGGCGAGAGATGGAAGGGTGTTCACTTGTTGTTGGTGGCGATATGTATCAGGCTTGGCTGTGCTGAATTACCAAGGGCTTGGTATGGCGTCTGACCGGTGTTGCCGGTGAGATGTTTTGGGTGATGGATGGTGTAATGCCATGAATTCTAGGTAGGCCAGCTGCCCAGATAGAGAAAGGATTGCAGGCACTCAGTCAATCTTCTACCTCTCCTCCACACTCACCAACCAAACCGGAATGTCAATATCCGCGGGC
This sequence comes from Sordaria macrospora, assembly GCF_033870435.1. Lineage (NCBI taxonomy): Eukaryota > Fungi > Ascomycota > Sordariomycetes > Sordariales > Sordariaceae > Sordaria > Sordaria macrospora. The sequence continues at coordinate 2,805,540 of NC_089372.1, read as the reverse complement.
AATATCAGAAGTATTCCTCTTTGTATCACACAAGGGACCAGAACCAACAACCGCGCGTCCAAGTTCATATTTGATTCAGGCCGAGTAAAATACAATGGATAGCGAATCTAGGATATCAACTGCGACAACGGAATAGACGGGAAGTCACCGACAGGGACGGGGTGCAAGTGCAACGGTGGGGGATGATGAAAGCGACCATTGTGTAATCGCTTTGGGAAGTCCCGTCTTCCAGAAACGCCTATTCTGGGCATCCACGCAAATGAAAAAGCGCCCAGATACACTGCAGCGGAAACGAAGGTGATCTCGTCCGTGTCGGTCATGTCGGCCGTGAGAGGTTTATCAAAGTTGAGCAGCTTTGATCTCCTGTGGTGCTGTGGTAAGGTAGCACTCTGTTAATATATAGCAAGCGCTGATATACATAAACCTACGACACAAAGAGGCCGTGTGGCCGTCCCTTCATGGCATGATGTGTGGGTATCAGCCGAGTGTCGCAGTCGTAGTCGCAGTCACAGCACAGCGAGATTTCCTATCCCGTGTGTGGTTGTGTGGTGTTGCGGGCTTTGGCTTTCCATATTCATGTTGTTCCTCACACACACGGGCTCCAAGATAAGAGATTCATTGGTCGGTTCCTGCGCTGGACACCCAAGTGGCCCAGGCAAAGTCTTGTCAAGAGTCAAGACAATTGATCGATGTGGTTGCGCAGCATCACAGCCCACCGCATCAGCACGTTATTCGCTCGCGAGTCTGACATGAAGGAGGCGGGCGGCCGGGCTGTTAATCCTGCAAGTGTCCTTGCCCTTGGGTTTTATCTGGGAAGAAACAACAAACAAGACACCCAAGATGACAGTCGTCTGTAGGCGAGCTACAGGCAAGGTAGATCGCCATGTGCGGGCATATTGGGCGCTCAAGGCTCTCTGACACCATTCAGACCCGCTATCGCGATACTCGCCTGATGCGACTCACAAGGTTCAGATGCCCAATAGGTCTGGGGCTTGATAACGTGGTGTACCGTCCGTCTCGTGCGGCAGTCCAACCGAAGGGGAAAAGGATGTACGACGCCGTCAAAGACCCCTTGCGAAATCCCGAATCAACGACGATGGCGATGCTGTGCGACAGGCGGTGAGAGGTGTCAGGCGTATCTTTCCTTGGTTGAGATGAGATGTGTCTCTCATGTCTCTTTGCCTGCAACGGGGGAAGACTGAATGGTCGTCGATCTCATTTGCGATGGGACACAGCTATCGGTATCTGGGAGGCCGCGGGTGATAGCTCTCTATAGATATCTGAATTGCTGTGCCGCAGACGCGCCGGCACATCGACTGTCACTGTCCTGCAGTAGAGTCGATTCGATTCGATAATGGTACCTTTTTTTCTTCCAGCCAGCCCAGGGGTGTCTCTGTTCTCAAGGCATATGATATGGGTCCAAAAAGGAACGGGAGGGATGTCGTGCAAATGGGTTGAGACCGAGAGGTCAGTGGGAAGTCGTGCACGGGAAACTCAAAAAAGCAAAAGGCAGATAGACACTGTCGAATGGGAGAGATTCCAGCATCCGGTACCTACACAGTAGAGACGATGGTGAGGGAGAGGTTGTTCACGGCCTGGCCGCCGCTCGCCCGCCGTCGGAAATGCGCTTATCTTGACCCCCACAGTCCTGCTCCTCGTCATCCATGTGGCTTGGCTTTGTGCGTGTCGTCGAGACTGTCGAGTGTCACTCTTTTGATAAAGTCGCAGCATGGGGCCCTGTGGTTGGCTGGACGGCGGCAGGCCCCCAACAGCGCACAAATCACGTCGCCGAGTGGCCTTGATGGACCTTTGGGACCTTGACGGCTTTGCGGGTGGCCATCCTTGCTGGAGCCCCCGGTCCTTAGAGTCGTCCACCCGCAAAACCCCCGCTTCCTTCCCTGTCGATTCCACTTGCTCCCACAGGTTCATCCACATCCTTTCCTCCCTCTCTGGACCCACAATCACAACCAACAACGACGGTCTTTCTCTCTGGAACCTGACTCCAGTGTTTCAATGCCTGCGCACCTGCCCTTCCGGAGAGGACACTGAGAGGTAATGGATTGCAACCCTCGTCCGGGTGCCCGTCTCTTTCAATCGATAGCGACACGCCTCGACGCTCCGAGGGGGGCAATGCTAGGAACGGCAATGCTCTGACAATGACCGCAGATGCAGATTGTACCTTGACCAAGTACCTGTCCATGTCGTCGTTGTGATGTGGTGGTGCCAGCTCCAACAACAGACAACGCTACCTCTAGCGTGGTGAAGTGGTAGGGCTACTTACAATTCTTCCTTTCTCCCCAAAGGGGCGAAATCGTATCCAAGGTCACCGACGGATATTAAGTCCCGAACAGACATCATCGCCGTCGTTCTACTACCCCCCACCTTCAAGCGGGCTCTACACTAGGAGAAGACAATTCCCTTTATACTGGCAGCCTGACAGACACGGTACCTGAACTAACTCTACACACCTACTTGCGGAGGTCTATGTGAAGTGTAGGTATCCAGAAGCCCGAGGCCGTTGAGGTTTCCAGACCACCTCAGTTTCCCACTTGTATCCAAAAGCTAGAACAAGACATCCCACGCCGTGGCCGGAGCTGCTACATTCTTGGTACCTCGCTAATGCTGGTAACCCGTCGCACGCCTATCAAGACCCCGGTCCCGCTGTCGCAATCTATCTCCCTCATTCAAATCTTTCCTGCGAGGTGGGCATACACGCCGCTATCTCCCTCCTTCCATCTCAGTTGAGGTCTCTTCCATCCCGTCATTCTACAACAACACCTCAACCAGTGAACACGACCACGAGCGGACATAACAGCACACCGGGAATCCAAATCCAATCATCCTGCCATCGACTCAGGCCCCTTTTCTGCCATCGTCCATCAAATCTGGGTCTTCAGGTTATCCCCACCACCACGCAAGCGCTGATCTCCTCCCATCTATCTTGTTGGCCATCTTACCCGTCGGTCCCTGCGTATACTTCACGCCCACGTACGTACCATCAAATTCACACCGGCGTGACCTTCACTTATCGGCGCCACGGAACGAAAAGCAAACGTTCAACATCCCAGCATACATCCCATCGCAACACTCGGGGCGGGCCCCTCGCCAAGTCGCAACTTCGCTGGGCATATCAAGATCCACGATATCTGCTGCGCCCTTCTCTGCCTATCATACCTCTTCCTCTCACGACATCCAGGTCCACCGCCAGATTAGACTTGTGCCAGATTGTACCAGATTGTGTCAGATTGTGCCAGAATTCCATCGACACGAGGGACCGCAGCCAGCCAGCCCCCACCGCTTCACAAGCAACCCTTTATCGCCGGTTCCTGGATCCTCCTCTTCCCCCTGGCTGCCTTGTTTTGACCCCTTCGGGCACACCCCGGCCATTTGGATTTTGTCGACCGATCCACAGGCGCCCTACCCAGCGATCTCGTCACCGGCCGGTGATATACATACCCCGTACGGAGCCGCTCAAAAAGCCCAACGGCATCCACCTCTTGACTTCCGTCATCAACCCACACTGGACCTCCCTTCTCCCCGCGGTTTCCACTTGCTCCGCTAAAATACCGACGGACCCCTGATTTTCTCACATCAAGTTGGACCCGCGAATGTCCAACCTTCTTTTTGCCTAGCTACCATTCCATGGACCTCCGACGCTTCTCTCATCAGCATCTCCTTGCCATGTGTGAGCCTCGATGGTGACCATCAACAACAATACCTCACCTATCCACCTACCTTAATTGCTGACGTGAGCCGGCACCACCACCCTTTGGCGTCATTCATACAGCACGTCGCGCGATCCTTCCGCCATTTCTATTCATCCTAGCCCTGTGAAGGAAGGGCATTGTCAGAGTCAAGAGGTCGACGGGACGACAGTCATTCCGGGAAAGTCTACGGGCATGTCAGCCAAGTCGTCCCCATCGCCGCTTCAGGCGCCGGTCAACAATCCTGTGGACGAAGCCACGATGCCCAAAGGCCATTGTCGATATATCCTATGCGTACCAGAGATCAAAGGTCACCGATGTGCCTGCGTCGGCTTCTCTCACAACAAAGGCATTCCGGGTGCGACTTGTGACTGTGGTCATTTGGCGTGTTACCACCAGAAAGAAGCAGAGCCATCATCTGAGCTCGAACTACTAAAGAGGCGTCTCCAGCAGCTTGAGGGGAAGGTCGCTCAACAAGGACTCCATGGAGATGTTGCCAACAGGCTGTCTGATATGGAGCACGAGCTGGAGACGACCAGGGGTATCGTCAGCAGATTGACGGACGTGGAGGAAACCTTGGAGAGGAGCAGGGAAGAGTTTAGCGAACAGATTAAAGGGACATACCGGAATGCCAGCATGGCTTGGCAGTCGATGGAGCAACTAGAGCGCAAGACTCAACACCAAGACAAGCAATTGCGACAAGTGTGCGAGAAGTTGAAGGAACATGATGAGCAGCTTGACAGGTTGCACGCAGGGCAGTTGGAACTCAGGGACGCTGATATCAGCCTCGAGGAGCGGATCGAAAATATTGCTGAGACGATGGAGGAGCTGGAGGACTCGCATGACGCACGGGACGCACAGGAAGACGACCATCTGGCCAGACACAACGGACGCCACCTCCGAAGAAGCTCAACATCGGATACACTTCGCCCAAACTTTCCTTCGGGCCCTTTAGGCCCTTTAGGCGGCGGCGCGAATCCCTTCGACAGTCACGGCCACTCGCAGGTAGGGCGGCCGCCCGTCCAAGGACATGGAGAAGGATCCGCGCTCGACGGGAGTCTGATGCCCCACCTTTCGAGAACACCACCGCTTTCTGCCCGGTCGATGGGTGCCTGGACCGTTCACATCTCGCTGCTTCCCCATGCCCGTGTGCCCATGCCGTTCGAGAGGAATACCAACGCGTACCAGCGATGTCTATCACGAGGTCTCCACCAGATGGTAGCCGTTCATGGGCGGGACGCTGGGTCATTCATCAAGGCCATCGAGAAGGCGTTCGGAATGTTCCTGAGAGGTCGTCCGTGGATGCCCCTTCAGGCCAAACTCTGCGACGCCGAGCCACTCCAGGGTCTTCCGATGTTGCGCCAGCTTGAGGCTTCCATGGTCGACTCCAGCTACGACCATGACTTCCTCCGCAAGAACTGCGCCGTTTGCGACTCGAGTGGCATGATCGACTCGTTGTACATTGCCATGCGGCATGACACCATTTCGTGGCACACGCTGAGGCATGCTCCTGTGTTCATGGAAGGCCTCGAAGCTGCCTGGGCGTATGACCCAATGCTTGACACGGATCCTTTTGATGGCGACATGGCCATTGACGACAGGGAGCGTCCGGCCGCCGGCGAGATCACCACGGTACTGCCTTCTTTGGCACCGCCCTCTTCCCTCAAAAGGTCTCGTACGGAGATGACACGCTCCAACAGCTTTGGGGCAGCCGCTCCCCCAGTCGATAGTGAAGGGACTCGAGTAAAGCGGACTTGCCCAGCACCACCTTCCAGCTCCATCTTGGAGCTACGAAGGCGCGTTGAGAGGGCGGCATGACTGCGAGAAGAAGATGTACGCTTTGCAACTGGGCTTGACGAATAACAGGCGCTCGTGGATCGGACGGTAGAATAATCCTTATAGACTCTTTTCAGCTTTATGTGCCCAGACAAATATGTAAGGAAGGCAGCAGGAGGAGGGCATGTGTCAACAATTTTTCAACAACAGGCGTTTGACGGAGACAGGGAACGGGGGCGTATTCTCATATACTTGGGGACCATGTTTTTCGGCTTGAGAATGGGAGGTATCTGGTGACAGGATTCACACGGTCACTTGTCCAGCATTTATCCTATAGGTGTTGCGTGTGTATCGGTGCTTTATCTGCATTTTGCTGGAAGGAGGCAAGGTCCGTGATGATGATGGTGATGATGATGACAGAACGAGGAGTGTATCAAGGAAGGTTGGAAGTTGTATCGTCAAGAAATCAAAAAAGTTCATCCCCTCTCAGGAGTGAAATTGAATTGCGTGATATGAAACTGTTATGTTAAAAGATGTGTGAGGAGTGCCGGTATATGATGCCATGACCATTGTCCCGAGTATGATGAGTGAATCTCGGAAACAGACAGAAAATCAAATCATGTACGGTTGACAGAATTTAGGAGAAGACACAAGTGAAAAACCAAACAGCCATTCGGCAGTATTCCAAGAGGAAAAGGGCGGTCAAGAGCTTTGTCTCACAGTCGACATGGTTTGTTGAACGCACACAAACGATCGAACTGTAAAGTTCTTGGAAGTTCGTCCAACCTCACACTCAGCTGAGGCTCCCTTGGCGAGCAAGCCCCAATGCGGAACTTGGGGGAATTGAGTGTCTGCCACGCCTTCTCGAAGTGTCACCTGTGGTCCCTACCTAGGGCTAGATGCCACGGATGTTTGTACCTTACATTAGTGGCAAGAAAATGTAGTAATTTGGCACTGGTAACACCTTCAATTAGCTTCAATCCCTTTAGATGAAGCCCTTGGGTTTGGTCACTGTACCAAATCGGATGAGAATAAGTGAAGTTTAGCTGCCGCCAACAAACGTTGTCCCCGAAGCTCAGCTCACCAACTGTAACTCCACTTTCTGCCCTACGGCATTTGTCGTTTGGGCTTGGCGGTTGGATGGAACACGCTTCTTATCGATAGGGTGGGTGGGTCCCAAGGCAACCCCGGGCCCGCAGTAGACAAGCGGGCCCAGACGTGCCAACCGTGCCTGGCTGGGTTTCTCGATCCAATGCATCCACCGACGAACAAAGCCAAGTCACAACTTGAACCCTTTCCACTTCCCAGAATCGCGACGACAGATCATACGCAGCCTTGGGCAATACGATTCACCCGCAACGACGGCGCTTTAGTCTTATTTCACGAGCAGTATTTATATCACGGACTTCCTCCTACTCCCCAAACTCCAACTGTTTCCCTTCCAATCAACAAACCGGCAGTAGTCGCAAACCTCTAGTTACCGCAGTCTGTGCCCAGACGCGCATCGATACCTATTTCTACCCTCGCCATCGGCATCTCATAACGCACTCAATCTGTAGTTATGGATTTAGATATTGAAATGGATGTGGACGACGTCCACGACGTCCAAGACATCCCCCAGATTCCTGAGGCATACACACACGACATCATCACGGGCGAAGAACAGGTTCGCAGCTGCCACCATTTTCTATCCTTCCGGCTCAGCTGAGCCAAGACAAGTCACTTATCAGTCATCCTTCTCTACAGGAACCCGGCGAGATTGACGATGACGCTCACGATAACGTCAACGGCAGCGGCGACAATGGCGATTCCGACAAGACGCTCGTCCCTACAAAAGTCCATGTTCGGGGCCTCGACACATTTAACCCTCAAGAGGTCAAAGACTACGTCTCCGAGCACTGCGGATTGACCCAATTCGATAGAGTGGAATGGATCGACGACACGAATGCAAACCTTGTTTTCAGGTCCGAGGCTCTTGCCCAGGAGGTTCTCGTTGCGCTCGCATCGGTCGCTATTGCCGACCCGACAGCACTACCGCCACTGGAAGAAGTGCCGGCCAAGGGCTTCTCGGGAAAACCAGACAGCGTTCTCTTTGTCCGCTTCGCCGTCCAGGGAGACAGAAAAGTCGTCGGCGCTGCGGCCCGGAGTCGGTTCTACCTATTACATCCAGAGTACGACCCAGAGGAGCGGAAGAGGCGTGGCGAGTTTAGAGACCGAAGGTACAGGGATCGTGATGATGGCCCACGGGGCAGGAAGAACTACAGGAACGACCGGAACGACCGCCGCAGGGAACGTGAGGAAGAGGAGGGCGAGCCGTTTGATGTCAACCTTTACGATGATGCCCCCGACTCTACAGCGCTAAGCAAGCGCGTCACAAGGCCTGGCTCGACACGTCCTCGGTCGCGGTCTCGGCGCGGCTCGGTTTCCAGCAATTTCTCGACCGAATCTAACAGATTGAGGTCGTACTCGCGACAAAACCGAGAGAAGGAGCTCTTCCCTGACCGACGCCGCTCTAGATCGCCACGCCAGCGCAACCGATCGGCTTCCCCCCTGCGAGACCGCGATAGCCCTGCACGGATGGATCTGGACGCCGAGAGAGACAACAGATACAGGGATGCTGCTTCGCTACGTAGCCGGGAGAAGGGTAGGGCGATCAAGGAGCGCTTGGCCAGGACGGAACCCCTCAGGGATAGAAGCAGAGACGACAACACCACCAAGGAGCTTTTCCCTTCCAAAACCAACAAGCCCAAAGAACTCTTCCCTACCAAGGTGTCTTCGACTATCGGCAGCAGGGCAGTGATGGATCAAGTGGAGGAGGACGTCGGAAAGTTGGCAAGCGGTATGTTCAACATTTCTTTAACACCATTATCAGCAGTCACGGCGGAAGCAACGGCATCGCATCACTTCTCCCAGCAGGAGGGTTTCTCCTTGCGGGGTAACACGGTCTTTTCAGCGTTTGCGAATCGAGAACAGACCGTCTTCCCTCACAAGTAGAGGCTTTCTTGCTTGGCGAAGTAGTGCGGATGCGGCGATTGTTTAAGGCACGACCACGCATATCGCCATATGAGCCTCGTCCACACGCAACTGATGACAACTGATGACTCGACTAATAACGAAACGCTTTGATGAATTGATGATTAACGGCTTGTATAGCAAAACTAGCAGATCGAATTACGCGAACGACGACGACAACAACACCCGCTGGCGGCTTCAGCATTCGCGGTCTGGCGACCAAGAATATTAGCACCGACCAAGGGTTCAGGATCAAGGGGACAGGGACGACAAGCACGACAGTGAAAGAGCTATTCCCGGAGAAGTTCAGCGGAACAGGAACCAACGCAGGAAAGGAGTTGTTTGTTGAGAAATTGGAGGGTAGAGGGCAGAGGAGGCGAAGAGCTGAGGATATGTTTTACTGAGGCGGAGGTACCTCAGCGGAAGAATGGATGAAGTCATACTTTGGCCAGGGCATACTTGCGAGTTACATACTCCAAGTGAGGCTGGACCATGGTTGTTTCTAGGGAGGGGATGAAAGCGGAAAGCTCATCCACGGCGGTGTCTTCGGGTGGTCCTCTATCGATGCCGCGTATTATTAGTCGGTGCATGGCCGCTTGTGCCTGGTTTTTCCTTATCGGCCTCTCAGCCTGGAGCCGGGACACAAGCTGGAAGAAGATGATGGATTGAGGGACATATTTGATGGAAGAGCGATTTCAGGCCAACCCAGAACGCAATCGTGGCTTGGAATTTTGGCCCGTAGATGAAATTGAGTCAGTGACGATGCAAACAAGCAGTTGCAGGCTGGATTAATTGTACAATATCAGCAAATCCAAAAGAAGAGGTTGACGCTGACCCGTTAGGTCGGGAAAACTGCCAGTGATGAATGAAGTCACAAGTCATTCTGCGCATAATTATTGCAAATTCGTGTTGACGATTGCGCGTGCCAACAATGCAATTTTCGTGAATCCAGTTGGGAAGGCGGTAAGGTCCATGAAACAAACTTTGTCATGTCCATCTTGTCCGTAGTACCTTTGTGAAACGGGGAGAGGGCAAGGAGCACAATAAAGCTGAAAGGAAGGAGCGCGGTTTCATGTTGCTGGGCAAGTGCAATCCATTCACTGCTGTGCCTCTCGTTCGCTTTCATCCGAAGCAACTTGAATATCTTCAATGCTGCCGGCGAGTGCGGTTGGCAATTAAGCTTGAACCAAACGGCCCGGATTCTGGCATCAAGCTCTGTTATAACAAACCCTGTCCGCATCCCGCCTTCCATCGGAATCATCTGATTGATTGCCTACCTACACCTCTCAGCTCAACCGCATACCGCATCCGAACCCATATCGACTTTCCCGTCGCTCTACCCCGCCAAGTGTGGCACATTCACGTCGCTCAAAACTCGGTACCACTCAACGCTTTCATTCGCTCTCGCCAAGTTTTCACGACGAATCGATGTTAAGTTGATTGTTAGGTGTATCGTGAGAGGATTGGCGCCGCGCAAATTCGAGGTAACTACTTGCTCACCCGTTCGGGGAGAAGTTCCGCCAGAGTTTACGTTCGGTCGGCAGCCAACATCCAAAACATACCTAACGAGATCGGGATGGCCGACAGCACCAGCTGGCTGCGTAGATTCCAGCAATCTCGCGCGCAACCTCCCAAGCACCAATCGCAGCCCATCATCACTTCGGCTTCGGAGGATAGCTTTGTCACAAGTGTAACGACTATCGATCACGGCAATGGGGGGAACGCCTCGCCTTTATCTCATCATTCCGCTGCGGCGACCAACAACAAACATCACATCAATAATGGCGGTGGCATCCGCGTAGTCAGCAACGCCGGGGGCGAAACCGGAAACGGGAGCGGGAGCGGGAGCGGAAGCGGGGGAGCATTCGGAGGTAACGCGACCGGGTCCGGACCACTGCCGCAAATGCCGCCGCCGCCACCACCCAAAACCCCCACAGCGGGTGTTTTCTCCTCGGGAGCAGGAGGAGCTTCATCAGCGGCAAGCTTACGTCGCCCATCACTGCCTCATCAGAAATCGCCAAGCGATAGCAATGTTAACGGCACAACAAGCAGCCGATTACTGAGGTCGAGGCCATCTGCTACTTTTCAACGGGTCTCAAGCTTGCTTAATCTCGGAGGAGGAGGAGGAAATGGGACAAATTCGCCCTTGGCTACCACTGCGCCATCATCACCCTCGTTTTCTTCCGGACGGCCTCGTGAGGGAAGTGGTGGTAGCACTAGCCGGTTTACCTTCTTCCGGCCCCTGACGCCGAGTGCTGCGGCAGCACCGGCACCGTCCCTGAGTGCCTTGCCGCTTAGCAACTGGAGCGCAACGAATGGAGAGGACGAGGATGACTGGCTGGGAGGACTGAGGCGGAATGCGGCTAGGGAGAGCCCCTGGCATAATCCCAACTTGATGCAGATGGCGGAGACGTTGCAGGCGGTTATGATGGCGAAGGGGGACTCGATGGCTGCTCTTCCTGCTCAGTAGGTTCACTACGATTTTTTTTTACCTAGTTTGAGGAAGTTATTGACGAATCTTTGTGACCCAAAAGGTATAACTCGCTTGTCCACAACGTGCTCGAGGGCTTCGCGCACCTCACAAAGCGGTTGCAGGCCCTAGAGCAAGAGCTAGCCGAGCTCAAGAACCTTCGAGAGAAAGAACTCGAGCAGTTTCGAGGAATCAGCGAAGAGTGGATTCAGCGGGAGGACGGATACAAGGCGGAAATCAAGCGGCTCGAAGTCGTGCTCGCTAAGGAGAGCAAAGATGGCTTGGCCAGTGTTACGCTGGCGAGACAGGACACGCTCATTGATCGGTCAGGGAGCAAGAGGTTCCAGGCGAGGTTGAAGAGGATGAGTACTACCGCTGATCGGGATCGAGGTATGTTGTGCGAGCCAGTCTGCGAGGTCGCGCAGGAGGTCGAAGAGTCCGTGGAGTGATGTTGACAGTTTTTTATCACAGCAGGAGAGAGCGATAATGACGGGGACAAGGTGACTACCAGGGACGGAACTCGCTATGGGATAAGACGTACGGTAGCTCATGACGTACAATTTCTTTTCGATAACTGATGCAATTTACTGACCATTTTCTCTTCCCAGAGACTTCCCTTCGTAACCTTCCAGTGGACAATGATATCCGCATCAGTCAACTGGTGAAAAAACGAGCGGCGGAGGACAAGCGGAGGGATAGATCACTATTGCAGCAATCTATGCCTCCTCCTCCCTCTGTTTCTGTAGAAGAGACTAGCCTTGACTCATCGTCGCCATCGCCTCCGTCACCAACAAAGCCATACAATGGCCTACGATCAAGCCACAGCCAACATACGGGCTCCTTAGACAGCCAAGTCTACAGCCCCTCCACGTCCAGTAGCTCCACCGCGAGTACGGCCTCACCGGATGCAACCCGTAGCTTGTCTCAAAGGCGCAATATCAACCACCTTGTAATCGAAACCGGAGACATATCCACAGCCGTCAATCCACGACAGCGGCGCATCTTTTCGTATATCGAAGGCGAAGCGGAAGTCCTCGCAACGGCTTCAGACGATCGGCAACATCCTTTTCAAGACTACTATGAATTTGCCAACACGTTCAGACAGCAGGAAGGCCAGAGTAACTCACAATCACCGACCGACACGGATGGCATTGGCTTGCCCAACCGGGTCTCAGTGTCAGCAGTGCGTCCACCGGCGGAAGAACTCATGGACAAGGCATCAGCATCAACACTCCCAGCCGAAGACGAGTCAACTACCCCCTCCATGGGTACCTCTTCAAGATCAAGTAACCTCACAGGCCTCACCCCATCCAACTCCACCGGCTCAGTGATCTGGGTTGGAAAACGCAACAGCAGAGCAGCAGCAGAAGCAGCCGCCGCGATTACCACCTCCTTGTCCTCCACAACTCAAGTTGGCCAACCCAGTCACTATGAGACGAGTGTCGGCGGCGTCGGCGTCGGCGTCGGCATCGCACTTGGCGGAGGGAATTATGAGCTAGGAGATATGCCCAGCACTACCACGGAAGCAACATTACCAAGCGCTTCCACAGCTGAAGTACCCATCTCTACACACTACCATTACTACCCCACGACAACAACGATGGCCACGAGCCCAAGATTAGGACCAGGACCAGGACCGGCCATACCTCCCCGAACTACCTCCCACCAGCAGTCCACGTCTACAGCAAAATTTGGGAGGGTAAGTCCCATCAAGGATAGGTTTGAGCAGTTCCATCAGCTCGAACAGCAGCAGCAGAAACAGTCACAGTCACGGTCACGGTCACGGTCACGGTCACGACCTCGTAATGGTGGCAACGAAAGGAGTCCCGTCCGCGAGACAGCAACAGCTCAGAAGAAGAGAGACAGAACAAATTCTCCGAGCAAGAACAAGAACAGCAACGTCTCCGCAACGGTGGAGATGTTCAACGAAGGTACATAAAAAAGAAAAGAAAAAAAAGGGGGGGTCTCCAGCGTTGAGTGAGCCGTTGAGCAGTTTGGGCGTTTCTTCTGGGGCAGTACCTGGACCAGGGACGGACAGGACTGTTTCTGTTCGGGAATTGTGGGGTTTGATTTGTTGTTTTATGTAACGAGGGCGTTTTTAAAGGGGCCACGGGAGAAAGGGAAGGAAAGGACAGGGCAGGACAGGATGGGGTAAGGACGGGAAAGGAGGTGGCAACGGCAAAGGGTACATACAAGTGACTAAACTGACTGGAGTTCAGGGGAGATTCTTTGCTGGATCCAGATTGCCGCTGGGTCATCGAACTTATTCTCGTGAGGGGCACGAGAGCGTTGAAGGAGGGATATTCCATTCCATCTTGATGCCTACACTAGAAACACGCACGTTGTGGATTTCACGCATCTACAAGTGTATTCGAGGATCATCAGGGGCTGGCTGAGCTTCCTTGGGGCGGCAAGACTGTGTGTCAACGTTTTCGCGAGGGCTCCATACCTAAGAACAGGCAGCAGAATCTTCAAGAGTCCACTCATGTCAGAGACGTTACAAAGCTCTCCTCCCCTCTCCGGTTGTTTGTTCGATGCTCTCTACTGTGCGGACTACTGCATAGTACTTATGTAAATAGCTGAACGGATCCCTGATTTTCCATTTTGCTCAAAGGGCCAATAATACAGTATATCGGACTACATGAAGACTCCAGAGAGGTGGGAGGGTGGGCGTTGATCTTCTTGACTGACTGACAGTGACTGCCAGTGACTGCTCCCCCACGCACACTACACCATGTATATGCATGTATCTTTGAACGGTCAAGTGGCAAAGAAGACTTGCGACACTTCACGGTTCATGCTGGAGCAGGCACGGCAGGTGAATGAAGGACCAGTGTCTTTGGTGTAGATGTGAACAAGTGAGCCAGTTGAGTGGCGAATTTGTCTTGCCTTCGTTTAATGGGGGGTGTTAGTACCTGCGTCAAGTTGAGTACACTAGACATTCGCCTCCACCATGGTCCTCGGGGCTTCTCACAGAGAGTGTCTTCTTCATACTGTATACCTACCTAACCTACTGTTTCGTGGATTTTCCGTGTTGACACGCGGCTTCCATCTTGAGGCCTTACGATACGAGTAGATCGTCTGATCGTGAACCCACATGTGGTGTAGATACCGTATGTAGGTAGCTGAGGTCACCACCTTATCAACGAGATCATATACACATATAGACACTTCACTTCACTTCACTTCACTTCACTTCACTTCACTTCACACTTCACTTCACACTTCACTTCACACTTCACGTAAACGTTCCGTTTCATGCAGTTAGCTACCAGTCCGTCTACCTTAATTGTCATGAGAGCGGAAACGATAGCAGCTCGTTTTCGTGTACATTCCTTTACTGTACTATGTAAATATATCTGTTCGGTCCCGGGATTGTGGAATGTGGCTATGTAGTGTATTGTTACGAGATCAATCCGCCTCCTTCCTCTTCCGGGGTACGTTTTCCAGTCGTTCTATCCATCCATCCATCCATCCATCCGGGGGCACTCACCCGCTCGATCACTGTACCGACACGAGCGGGTACCAACTTGCCACTCTTTCGGGCTTTCGGGTAAGAGATCCCCATAGTCAGGATGGGACTTGCAATGTCAAGCACGGAGGTAGGGACCAAGTAGTGGTTGAGTGTCTCCCAATCGCAATGCGTAACTCGAGGATCCAGAACGGAAGAGATAGATGGTGATGGATGCAAGACCCACTTTACCCCTGACACTCACATCTCAAATGACCTATTCTAAAATGATTTCACGACGGAAACACTTGTTCGTGAAAGTAGTCTGTTCACGGAATTCAATACCGGGCCATCGATACGTATTAGGGAGGTAGGTAAGTCCCAACCAGTATGCTATACCCCAGCCAGCAAGAAGGTAAAACCGAGCAGCATGTGAGTGGCAGAAGAAGCAAAGATATTGAAATGTGCAATGATGATGATGATGATGATGATGATGATGATGATGATGATGATGGCGGCACAAGGATAAATGAATTCTTAGTGGATAGGGGTTCACATATCTCCACGGGTATGGTACGTACAGTGCACCATGCACATCTGAAATTATCATTGTGATCGAATGGAAATCGAGCGACGTGGGCCCCGGCCGGGGGCAACTGGGATCGGGGACCCGAGATCTCGACACCAGGAGATCTGAAAGTGAGATCGCGAAAGAAGTGGAGAAAGTCCGATGTTGCTGAAACGAGAGTATGATACAGAGTCAAAACCAAAAAAAAAAAAAAAAAAAAAAAAAAAAAAAGGGTTGGAAAAAAAGCAAAGGGTAGATTATTAGATGGAAATAAGAAAAGAAAAGAAATAAGGAGCCCAGGGAAAGAGGAAAGCCGAGATTCGTGAAAACATAACTGGAACGGAAAGCAAAATAAGCAACCAAGGGGAAAGGGAAGCGGAGATAAAGGTTGTAAGAGGAAGGAGGGAAAGAAGATGGAAAAGGAGATCAGAAGCCGGAAAAGAAAAGAAGAAAAGAAGAAAAGAAGAAAAGAAAAAAAAATGCAAAAAAAGAATTCCCCTCGACCGGAATCGAGCCGGTGACCTTTCGGTATACAATCGTACAATTACAGCCGAACGTGATAGCCAACTACACCACAAGGGGTTGTTTATTTGTGCCAAAAATTGGGTTTAAGTAGTATTCTCCTAAGTGGCAGTGCAATGCAACATTATCATAACTGCGACTGTGGTTGTTGGCGATATGTCCATAGATCAGACGTTGTCGATATTTGGTGCTTTGATAACCTGCAGTGACATTTTTTTTGTTTATCGAGAAAAGACATTCCATGGAATTAATGTCATTGCCACCATAGCACAAGCACAGACACACGGAGTCCCACTGGATCTCTGTTGGTGCAACAACGCTTCAGTTGTGACGCTTGTTTGCAGCGGCGGGTGGGACACCAACACCAAACTCAAAAAGTTGAGGCAGATTTGGTGACACAAGGTTTCTCTTTCGCTGCTCATTAACTGGTCGGTATATCACCGAGAACTAGGTTCCTTACGCAGCTGGGTGGGGATGTTGTCAATAAACAGGTGCCGAGTCGGGTCCGGGCTCCGTTGTCGCTACCGGTGATCTTCCCTTTCGACAAACATGAACGTCTCCTCTGTGAGAATTTGCACCTACCAGGAGTGTAACGTTGAACATGATGGACATTTTGTTTCTTTCCTGTGTGAATGGCGGATATGTACTGACTGTTGCCGGCGCTGGGCAACCGATAGTCTGTACAACACTAAGGGAAAACTCCGGTGATGTCTCATCCCACTTTCACCGACTTTGCACTAGCTAACGTCTTCGATGACGAAACCATGATGGGCAAAGGCCTGTTGACGAGATTGTAAAGTAAAATCATTTGTATCCATTTCCCGGTCCATTGTTGGATATCAACGTTCAGCATCTCCACCTCCACCGGGTGATGGGGTGCGGAATGGCGATTGTTGTTGTTGGGGGTTCGGCCGTTCGTTTAGTTCGATTATTCCTCGGCGATGAGGCTGTTGGAATATCCAGTAGCTAGGGACAGGTGAGGAACCCTTTGGGGACCAAACAAGGGCCTACGATAGGTCAGGTCGGAAAAGGCCCATTCTCGACCAATCCCCATCGGGGATCTTCTTTCGGATACATCCAGATCCGCGAACTGAAACCTGGCAGATGACGAGATAGGCGCCGCTCTTCGGCAGTCTCGTAACGGACGCCTCATACCGAAAAATATCGGGCCTCTGGGGCCTGGGTCCTGGGAGCCTGGGCACCACCTGGCTGCTGGCTGGCGAGAGGCCTGCCATGCCCTGGTGATCGCTGCGCGCCGAGCAGTACACCGGGCACCGGCAAGTGCGGAAAGGGAAGCAAGCACACGCTGTGGTACACTACACACAAGACCCCTCGCCCAGCAAAGACGGTCAGAAAGAAGACGGAGAATGGAACATTTTAGGAATAACGGAGGGTGGTGCGTAAAACACTTTGGTACGTACCCCCTCCTCAAATAACCCTATCTTCTCAAGTACCTCCTCCTCAATCAACCCTATCTTGTAAGTACCGCTTTTTGATAGTCCAAGTTTATTTCGAGTAATATCTACGCTATAAAAAAGGTCACGCATTCACGCAATTCAGCTGGCCCAAAAGGGAACTTTTTGCCATATTTTGCTTTATATTGGGTTGCGGAGGGTGGAATGCGATGGTTACAAGTTTCAAAATCGACTTTGGACTTTCTTCACTTGGAAAGTGGTGATAATTGCGGGTGGCAGGGGCGGTACGTACCGAAGTGTCGACGCTTTACGCAAACCCCAACGGAGACGGAGCTGTCCCTTCTCGTCCCCCTTGTCCTGCTGAACCTCTCATGCGCAAGAGTGGGTTTGCTGCGCAGTGTGGATTTCTCGGAAGCGTTGTTGACATTGCCTAGTGCACCGTTTTGTCTGGTATTGGCCCTTGCATATGATCTCCCCCCCTGCTAATCGCGGGGGTTACGACTCCCAGAAGGATGCTTGGATGCCAGGCGCCGCGCAAGGGTGCCACGGTCAATAACGGTGAGAGCCTGCTTTTTGGTCCGTTTGGAGGGCCAGCGACACTGTGTTCAAGGTGAGACTGTACTTGTTGCAAGAACGGAGGCGCTCTCTTCGTGCGACGCACATGGCAACAAGGGTAGGTACCTCTCCGGCCTTCAACCCGATCGGGGGGCTTGTCAACAATGTGTTTTGTTGTTGTTGGTGAGAACAAACAAAACTGTGTTTCTCGTTTGTGCGTGCCTTGCCAGGCGCAGACTAGTAACCGGCACCGTTGAGACTAAGTTCGGCGGGCTTTGTTGGTCCTGTCGTGGTGGTCGCTGAAGCGCAAAAATGATTCAGGTTCCATCCATCCAGTCAGTCAGTCATCCAGTCGCATGATGATATCGGGTCGATGGACCAATCGTGGGATTCCCGGGCTTGGAGGACCAGCGACCAAAAGGCCACTCTCGTGTCACGTCGGCCGAATCTGAAGGTGCGATCTTGCATGGATAGAAGGAGGTAAGATGGGTTAGGTTCTCGTCTTTGGGCAAAACGGCATCACTCGTATGCAGGTATACTTGCGACGAAAATGCGTAATCCGTCGAATTACAGTAGTGACGCCGGTGATGGGAGTGTGGTGATGCCGTCGATAGAACAAGGACAGGGCGCACTTCGGTGCTCGAGCGCCGAGAATAGCAAATGCAATATTTACATTGCATTTGCGGGATCTACAGGCGGGGAGCACAGACGTTTGGGTGTATTTGGGTGCGTTTGGTGATGTCGACGTTGCGCGAGGTCGCCGACTTGGCGTTCCCGACGTTGCACTTGGTCCCCGCTTCATGGGTTGGGGCGTCACCCCCCGTTGTGCCTCGTCACCTTGTCCCACCTCAACCACCACCTTGCGGCTGCCGACGAGAGCTGAGATGCTGGCTCTTAATACGACTGTTTTATCGTCCCCCAAGTTATTACATTTCGACTCTGTAATAAGGCCGCTCCCCTTGCCGCGGCCGCTCCCTTCTTGATGTCGGTTTCGGATTCGTATCTACGTATGTGCTTGCAACGCGGGGTCCTACTTCATCCACTTTGGCTGGTGCTCGTCCCGTCGACTTGCTGTTTTCATTCTCGAAGAGGAAGAAATATCTAGAGTCTGATATAGTCAGGGCTGCTGCTATACTGGTACCCTGATGGTGGGAAGGTGATGCGATGCTGGGATGTTGGATGTTGCTGTCAACGCTTGGACGTTCTTGAGTTTCTTTGCAAATCGACAGCCAATGGGATAAGACATTCGCCTAAGGAAATTCGGAATTCGCTTCAGTTGACTCTGGATTGGATAGGGAGCTGCATGGTGGAATAGTGTTTTTGGGTGTGTGCAACACACTCGCTCACTGTGTTGTGAAGAAAGGAGCGGACGCCGGACGGAACAGTGAAGCGAGGAACACACTGCATCGAGTTCACAGACCAACAACGGTAAAAACGGTCCAGGAAAACGGAAGCAACGTCCCCAAGAGAGAAAAGCGGCAGAACGGTTCGTCCGAAACTGGATTGGGAATGTTGGCCGTTCACGTCGATCAGTCAGTGACGCTCTGACGTCCGCGTTGCAACCCTGTCGAGTTCTGGACCCCGCCAGAAAAGGGAGCCGATCCGCCGGTACGGCTCTGGGTGTCCGTGCCACATACAGATGGACGGGACGGGACCTCTAAGCGCTCTAGAAAACACTGGCCGTCCTTCCACCGCAACGACACGGGCGGGCAGTAACCCTCGGCGGCCTTGACACCGTAACAGTCGCATCAAGCGAGTTGTTTGCCTGTCTTTCTCCTCTTGCCCGCTCACAGTTCCATCTCATGCATCTGTGCAGTTCTCCGGCTCTGGGACGGTGGCCGGGCACACGGGTTGGGACACCCGCGGTCCACATGGTGTGTGAGAGACCAGTTGAATGGATGGCATGGAAATGGGTGAAAATGGTGCAGGCATCGAGACATCAGCATCAGCACCGACATGGACGTCACGCATGGCTCCCATGGACATCATGAACAAGGGCATCATCACCACGAGGCGATTCATGAAAGTCCCACGATAATCTACGATTATCATCGAGAGTCCCACAATATGGCTCCAACTACGGAGTCCGATCCGAATGCCTTCTCCAGTGCTGCAGAGATCGGGACTAAAAAGGAGATGAAGGAAGATGCTCCTTCCAAGTCCACACTAAAGCGATGCCATCAACTGGAACACCGTTACGAAATGTGGGGAGGGATCTACAGTCCCGTCATGCCCCCTTTTACCCACTGAGCCACACCTCCTTCTTGGGGTTTTCGGATTTGGGCACCACGATGCCACTAAATTCCAACCCATTTCGACTTCCTTTTCCAACGGCCGCGCATGATGACGGTTTAACCGAGTTCCTGCCCCGATGTGTTGCCGCCAACGCTCTCGCGAGCTTCCACACTAGACCGAGCAAGATACCCACTCAGGCTGCCATTTCCGACAGGCAAAAAGCTGGAAGTGAGGCAAAATCAATCACTAGAACTATCACCGACGTTTCGTCTCGGCCAGGAAAGCTTGCCTAGGCTCGGATTAACTTCCAGTTCCTTACTCATTGCCACACCTCCATAGCAATCCCATTGCGGTGACTCGTGACAGAAGGTAGCAGCAGTAGCAGCACAGTGTGATCCTCCACGCTCCCTCAGTAAAACGAGCCAAGAGATAATTTTTTTGCAAAGTCTCCGAAACTCGTGTCTTCACCAGTCAACAAAAAGCCCTTTGGTATTCACGGAGACGAAACATCGTATTTCCCCACCACAAATTTCAGATCTTAATATCGATGTTTCTAACTTGTGCTTAACCGGAAATATTTTTCTTCACAGCGCTATCTCGGCGACATTTTCCGGCACCGTTCAGGCCGTTGAAAGCCTATCTGCCCCTATTTCCTCGGCTAGGCATCATCTCACAATCTCCAGCTTGTTGCCGGGCCCCATCTCCCCATCCCCATCAATCCCCATCTCCCATTCCGCTATTTTATAAACCCCTTGTCCAAATATCGTCGCCCATGCTGCCCACATGTAACCCGATCGACCGAAATCTGTTCACTAAGTTTACCCTTCAGCTACCCCGTCGTTGTCCATCATGCTACGTTTTTGTCAATTGCCAAGTGGGTGAGCTGAACCCCTTCAGAGTTTTTATATGTCTCCGGGCCCATGATCCCGGTCGCCGCTCATTCATCAAACACCACAACAGTTTTTTTTTGTTTCTGTTTTGGTGTTTCGCAAGTGGGGGTTATTGTTTTTGCAGCGAAGGTTTCGGATTCAACTCCGGTCATCTCACAGACCAGGAATCACGTTCAGAAACCCCTTCCAAAAAAACAAAAAAACAAAAAATAGCGGAATAATGCCATGATGGAGTCCCGTCGTCCCTTTTAGAGCGAATTTCGGTATGGAACTCGCCGTTTTCAAACCCACGAAGCACCGACATTCTTCATGTTCTCTCACAGCACCGACATCCCCGAAAGCTTCAGTGCAATACACACACACTACACACACGCTAGTGCCCAAACTTATCGTACTCAACTTAACTAATGAACTAAATGAAACTACCTAACTAACTACCCTTTCCCGCTTCGATTCGATTCGCATCGCGAAGACGAACTGAACGGGCACACGAGAAACACTTTCATGCACTTCGTCAGGAGGACCCAACACTGAAACTAGCTTCACCGTTGCCAGTGCCAAATGTTTCGTGTCCACTCACTCCTTCCTTTTCTTTCCTTTCCTTCCTTTCCCGTCCTAAACGACTCGGACTCCTCACCTCCTACCTGAAAGTTCTCCATCAACGTTGCCGCCTTTCCCCCTTTCGCTTTCGGAATTACGACAAATTTCCGTTGCCAAGCAGCAGGTGGTTTCAATTCGCTCAGTCATTCTCTACAGTACCACGCATGGCTTTCCTTTCTTGTCAGTCCATGTGGAGTTCTTTTGTTTTATCAAAGAAATTCGCTGTGCGGTTGATATTGATATTGCTGTTGCTGTTGACGATGAAGCTACCTTACATAAGGTCTCTTCGGTCCCGTCGGACGGACCTTCCTTAGCAGTAAAGAAAAAGGAAGTGAACCCCGACGACGGGAGAAACAAAACATTTCAGTTCCCACCCCTACCGCAAATACATATATGTCTAGGACAAAATCGTAAGAAGAAGAAGATCGGATCGGGGATTTTTTAAGAGGTTGTACTATCGAAGACGGGGATGAAGGAAGGAAGGAAGGAAATATGTCGACGTAAGGCGGCGCCCGAAATTTTTTTTTGAACCACAAAAACGCCAGAAAAAAAGACAAGGGCAGATGAACAGATTATGGTCGGTAGATTAGAGGCCACCAATTTGTTATCCGATGTTCCTTGTTCCATGTATCTTATGTGTGTGTGATCTAAACTTAGTAATTCACAACTGAAGTTGGTTGCACAACCTTAACATGAACTGAACCCGGGGAGGGGGTGTTGAGGTTCTCGTATGACACGACATTTTCCTCTCTTTCTCTCTTTCTCTGCTCTAGGTATGACCCTAGCTCGTATAACGGAAACACAAGAAAATGGGCAATTCTTTTGTAAATGCTAGTAAATGACGGGGGTCCTGCCCTGAATGATATGATGGTCCTGGGTTAAGGACGGGAGAGGGAGGGTTTTGGTATGCAAAGTTGTAAGTTCCAACTTATCAGCTTCACCGGCTGGTTCAATTCGCATTCATGTTGACTTTTTTTACTGTTGGACGCAGGCACTAGGTGGTAAAGCAAGTGGTTTGGTTTCATCTTCGCTTGATTTGACCAACTGGTTTTGCTTTGACTTTGGAATACAACATGCAGTAAATCATCTGCTGATGCGGGGGGTATCTCAACCAAAAAAAAATGTCCTCGTCCGTCCGTCCGTCCGTCCGCCCGACCCTGATACAACAAAAGAGGAAAGGAAACATCGAGGTGCCTAATGCGTTCTATCCATCCGCCATGCCAAGCCCATTTTGTGATCCCTTCCTTTCCTTTTGATTACGATCCATGGTACACTCATGATGAATAAGCTGTGAAAACAGATGAAGCCCCTTAAGTGCGGTGATATCACCATCTTACTCAGGGTTGACGCTTTACATTATTATGATCTGATATGCCGTGTTAGTTTCATGCTTGACTGGGAAGGAGATCATTGCCAGGAGAACGTACCACATGTAATTGTGCTCAATCTTGGACACATCCTTTAGCCCTTGGCTCTAAGGCGGTTATAATATTTGTTTATAGTGGATAGTTGCAATTGTCTTCTATTTGCTTAAGAGCACAAGAGGCTGGTGACCGGAATCCTAGCATGGTTCTTTTCGTCTCGTTGAACCAATGCAATAGGCGAGCTAGGAGCCGTTGGCAAGTACTCAGTGGCAGAAGGGAAGTACCCCATTGATGACTGTCGAGGGAAAGGAAGACTAGGGCGACGGTAGGCCGCAGGAGGTGCGAAGGCCGCCAGCTGTCGGCGATCAAACTCATCCAAGTCGCCAATGGATGAGGTAGTGGGAGAGGGCAAGGTGCTGAATGGGGCAAGCCGCCTTGATGTGGGTGGTGTCAAAAGCTGTAGAGTGATGCCGTTTTGGCAATCATTTCCATCAACGTATCCATCAGTAGTGGGGAAGACATGTGATGGAGGGAAGGAAGGAGTGAAGGGAGTGGTGCATCGGGCCTGCTGTTGTTGCTGCTGTTGCGGCCTGGAAGGGAACCACTCGATGGATTCATGGACGCGGTGATGAAGGCTGTCGTTGAAGCTGCTAGGGCTGGATGGCCTCCTCGATCCCGTGTAGATGTCCTGGGGATATCTGATGGGGCGCTGCATGTGTGCCCTCGGCGGTTGTCCGGGACTGCTTCTTAGAACATCAGAGGCAGACACGCGTCTTGGTGCGCTCTGTCTCCTTAGCTGGTTCTTCTTGCGGTTGTTGAGGCCGTTCCAATAGTTCTTGACGGCATTGTCGCTCCGACCCTGGAGCTTCCTGGCAATGTCTGCCCAGCGTGGGCCCTTCAGATCCACCTCTCTAACGATGATAGCCGCCTCTTCCTGTGTCATAGGTCCGTGGTTCAGCCCTGGCTTCAAGTTTTGATGCCATCGCTCTCGGCACTGCTTGGGGGTCCTGGTTCCGAGAATGCGGGCAACGTTGACCCAGTTTCCCGGTCCTAGGTCCTTAACCAACTTGATGAGTCGTTGATCCTCTCCTGCTGACCAGGGACCTCTCCGTTGGTCGGGCATGTTAGACATGATGGTCGAAAATGTCGATGAAGTGGACGACAGTGTTTGGTGTTGATGGCGATGGAGATTGTTGATGTTGTCCGTGACTGGGGCTTTGCTGATGTCGAATCGGGGTGGATGTCGATGACTTTTGATGGATGTTTGATGGTAGAGATGGATGGTTGAAGGTGGTGTGGGATGGAGGTTGGGGATGGGGGGAAGATAAAGTAGTTAAAAGGAACGAGGTACATAAGATGACTGGCCGATCTGGAGTGATGTGTGGGATGATGTTTTGAGACGGTCTAATGCCACCGACGGACGCTAGTAGATGACGGGATGCGAGGAAGAAGAAAGTTGGGCGCAGGCCCAAAATGTCATGTATGTATGTACTAGCTTGCTGGGTATCGGCTAGCCTGGTATTTCACTTGCAGGTACCCAAATGCAAGTTGCGACTGGACCGTTCCCCCCCGTTTGAAGGAACGGGTTTCCACTTCCGGTACGAGTCTCAGCCAGGGGTCAATCGGTGTACATAGTACGAGGTGGGATTCCGCATACCAGGCAGTCCACTTCTCAGCCCCTTATAACGCAAGCAACGCGGATGAACCAGAACTCGTTTATCTTGTCCAGAATTCGTAAAGCCCGGCTTATAGCGTATTATGTACACCTAGCCGATGTGTCGAGCGAGCGAACAAGTTGCTCCGCTCCAAAGATGGTCATGAAGAAGGAAGCCGCGAATGCCTTCACTCAAAGTATACTTGCACGTTCCTTATCCCTTCCTCTCAGTACTGTGCAGACACCTTGCTGGCGGAGTCGAAACGACAGGTGCCATTTGAAAAATGCCAGTGGCTTCCTTGACCTAATTCGATGTCTGAGAGTCCAGGTCCGCCCCTTGTCTGATATGCCACCGTAAGCTAAGTCAACCTGAATGCACTGGGGTACCCATATTGAGCGTAGCCAGTACCGGTTACGGAAAGAGCGCAAAGATCAAAACGGTCAGCCCATGACGTCTGGCTTGTAATGAAAACGGTGAGCTTGTCCGGACAGGGCAGGGGTCCCCATGCTGTCCTAGTTTTGCTTGACAGCCTGCTCCCGGCGCAGCTTTGGACAGGGGAATTGATGCTCGCCATGCCAATGGAACTGATATCCGTGCGTGGAGGAGGTACCTCACGACACGTATTCGAACTGCCCCTAGATTGAGGGGAGGATGCATATTTCGATAAGGAAAAAAACATACCGAGAAGTCAGAGCCTCCAACTCATCTCATCTCATTGACTGCGGTGTTTACTGAAACTTTGTCTAAGTGACCAGGAAGGGGTGGATTAGCCAAGAGGTAAGAGGCACGTGAGAAACCTCAAGTGTCCAAGTCCAGAGCCCGTGCACTTGCTAAATTGTTAGTGTTCATTGAACCTCATTGGATAGATGGCTCGTCAGGCCAGCCAGTTGTCCACGTCGTTGGCAGCCAACCGAATCATTGCTCGGTGCCCTGCTGGTCTTCTCCAAGCCTTCTGTCCACAGCACCTTTCCAGTCGCAACCACAATGACACCAAAGTGGAAGACAAGCCACACCATTTCCTGGATTGACAAATCTACGCACAAGTTTGATTCAACCCTTTCCCGTCGATTCGATCAATGATTCCGCAGGAAAGTGGCAAACGAGTGCTAATCTGCGTTTGATTTGCGTGTGCTTAGAGATGTGTCTGCTGCGTAGGTAGCACTTGGTCGCATCCTGATGTCCGTAAAGCTGCGAGCCCTCAATTCGCTCGATCCAATAATATTGACAGCACATCCGACCAGTCCATACCCTGACCATGGCGCTCCCGGGAACTGCCAAAGCCGAAGCTTGTGTGTTGCCTGTGTTCGAGTGACGCCGACCAGACGCTGTCCGATTGCCCAGTCCTTGCTCAGCGATCGCAGAAAGCCCAGTTCAGAACCGGAAGACCCAAGGACCCCTTACCTGCCTCCGAGTAAATAGGCCTACCGGCGTCGATACTTGACAGGAACACAACAGCAAGAATAGCAGGGAAGGCAGGATCGCCAAAACCAACCCGAATCGTCCACTGTACTCGAGGAGCGCTCGCTTGATAATATTGAACCCGGTCCATCCACACCAATCCGCTCCGCGTCCGTGATCCGTCCAAATCCATCGCCCACCCAAACTGTCGGTTGCATCTGATATGCCAAACCCCAGCGTATAGTGCGTTTGGGGACGTCCTTCCCACTGCCCCGGTGAGGAATCGGGGTGAGGTGGGAGAGGCATAACGCGGTAGGTATGTACATACACAACGCTACTGTTTATATTGGAGCGTCTGAGTGTGAGAGCGCTCTCACAGGCATCCTTCCCACTGGCCTGGTACCCTTTCTATTCTCGTCAGCCATGCATCTACTCACACACATTGGCTGGTTTCGTCCCCCTGGCGAATATTTGTTACGGCAGCGGAGGGCTCGGATTTGCTGCCGCGGATTATCTTGCATGTCCTCTTCAAGACATGTCCAAGGATGGACATGCTTACGCCGTGGTTCCCTCTGCTCGCAGTCAAGTTACCACTCTCTCCTTGGCCGAGGCCAAACTGGCGGTGGGCAGCTCGGTCCAACTCCAAGGAGAAGAGAGGAAAAAAGGAAAGAAAATAGAGGGCAGCGTGAACACTGACAGGCCAAGCACTCAAGTATGTTAGGTTACACGGCGGGAATCGCTAACTCATCGCACCAATCTCGATATTACTACGTATACATGTCGGTAACCTTTGAGATCTGGGGTAGTAAGGCGAACCAAGCGCTAGCAAACAGCGGGCGTTTGGCCTTTTACGAGCCTACTAAAGCCCGGGTCTGAGTGTGTCGTGGGTTCCGTGCCTCGGCTTGGGAGGGAGATTCCGCCGGTTTTCCGTCCGTGTGTTGCTAAATCTGGACAGAATTGATTAACTCCAGGGTTGTGTGAACAGTGGCTTCAAAGGTCATCAGCGTGACGGGATTCTAGCGATCCAGTAACTTGGGTTCCCGACCGGTTAAATGCATCGGAGCAGGGGTTCAGAGGACACAACGGCGCGTCCATCTCACCAACCCAACGGTTAACGCACAGTATGTAGGCAGTGTGTCAGCCAGCGAGCCAGAGTTGGCAACGCTTGGACGCAGACCGTACCGACAAAAGTCGGATGAAAAGGGGACGAACAAGCGAACAAATTCGCATGGTGATTGGGATCGATGTCCGGACGGAGCACTCCGAGCCCGCGCCGTATTGTAAAGGTAATGAAGCCCCAGGCCCGTATAACGAAGCCCGCGCCGGAGGAGGCATGTCTGCGATTCTCGACATGGTTATATCTCCGGTGCGTGGCTTCCAACCTGAGACATGAGAATTTCACTGTGTTTATCCCAATGTCGTACATTCTCGGGGCAACCAAGTTGAGCCCTTGAGTAAGCAGGACCAGCAATCCATCTCTGCTATCTTCAACGGCCCTATACTGTACACACAACACTGTACTCCCGCTCACATCATAGCAGAAACGGAACAAACACCCGGCGGCGCGTTTGGCGTTGAACAATTTCAAATGTTGCAACCCACCGAAGCAATCACGGCTGCCTTGAGCTTCCGAGTCAAGCTTCTGTTCAACGTGATGGAAGTTGCTGTGCCCTTTCCCCGCGGTGGTCCCAACTCGTCGGGATCATAGCGAGGGGCCCGGCCAATATGGAGTGCCACCTTCCCTATAATATCGACTATCTCACTCTATCTCACTCGTGACACTACCACGGCATATGGGGTAAGTCGTCCCTTCCTTGTCTACGCAATAATACCTTGGCCTCAAGGTCCGACTGCAGCCAGTGAAACAGCTGTAATTTGGCAAATCATAGCAGGACCATGTTATAGCCCAGCTCCAGTCGAATGGCACCCTGAGGGCTCGCTCTTGCCAGACTGGAACCTGGTGGTGATGGACACAGAGGATACCTAGGGCAGGGCAGGGCAGGGCAGGGCAAGGGCCCAGGACCAGGCACATCACAGTCTGACATCCGGCCAGGCTGTCGATATCCATTCAACAAAACTGAATGACTTGCAGCCGCATTGCAACAGCACCTCAATAATTTGCGTCTCATCACCTGCCCCACTGTCAATCCAGACCATCATTCCGCCGTCCGTCTGTCAGCTCCAGCTCCGGTCGAGTGTCGCTATCGCAGTCCACTGGGAGCCTGGGAGAAGTGGTTAGACTTCAATGACTCCCATCTCCCATTTCACCCGCCTTCGATCGACCTCGTCGTCACGGCCTGCAATCTATTCACTATGACCACGGTACGAATGCAACCTGCAAGTCACGACTGTAGAGAGAGCAAACGCACACAGACTAATTTCGATCCAAAGCTTGCCAAGATGGCGGAACAGCGAGGGAAAGCTTCCGTGTCGAGGAAATCTCCCAGTTCTTGGTTGCAACTTGCACTCAGTACCGGATGGTCACGATCCTGCTGAGCCTGCGTACAACTGCCACATCTGGGCATGCTGGATTGAATTGGCACAGGCCAGCGAATAATCGCTCCACACGTCTCCATCCAAGCCATGAGATGCCCGAGGAGCGAGCGGGTACTAGACGTGCTTAGGTGCGCCCCCAAGATGCCGCCAACATCCCGACTGACGGAGGCGTTGGAGTGTTGATGTCAGTCGCAGCTCCAGCACGCATGGAACATCAGCATGCTTGAAACTGGGGATTACGTTGAGACGGAAACCGGGCAAAAAGGCCACCTCCACTACCACGGGACGATCCCCGGACGGGCTTGGGCACCATTGCTGTCCGTCTTTCGAAGGAGCCGTCGTCTTCCCAGTCGAAGCTCGCAACAGTCGCCGACTCGCCGGTGGCCATCACACTGCTCCACAGCCACGGGCTTCCCCTTCCTCGGAACCTGAACGGACCGGTGCTCCAGAAAAACGGTATAAATGGAACCAAGTCAGCCACACTGGCAGGACTGGCACACTGGGTACGGATACGATACGGCTGCGTGCCAGCGGCTCGGGCACCACCCTCCCTCAAACCATGTGGCTAAAGCCCGACTCGGTGACCTGGGACCCAAGAAGGGGAGCGATCCGTCCGCCAAGCTCTTTAGCGTTGACGCAAAAAACCGTTGTCACACAGCTTCGGGTCAAGAGGCGTCCAATGATGGCAAGAAGATCTTCTTTGGTGGCGTTCCTTGACTGTTGCCCGTAATCCCCTTGTCGACCCCCTTGCCCACTATCAATCCCTACCGTCGCGTACCGTCCACTCACCTTCCCCACTAAACCTTTCCTGGCGATTTCTAGCGAGCGTTCAGCTGAGGCTTTGGCGCCCTAATGCCCAAATGGGGAATCTTCAACGCCCTTGTCGCTGGGCATCTTACTTCGATTGTTGTTCATCAAAACGCGCTGCCCAAACGGTCATTACATTGTGTTCTGCGGGAAGAAGAGAGTAGCAAGTCAAAGGTAGCCCAACCACGGCAAGACGATGGGATAAACAAGTTACACTTTCCGCATCAGACACAATGAGCTACCGAGACACACCGAAGACTGATAAAAGATGTAGCTATGCAGTGCTAGCGGACAAAGTGCCCTGAAACCTCAACAATAGCGGCCTAGGGGCATGCCTGCTAGCACTCCTTAGGGCTTCCCCGTCACTCACTGTAACGGTGGACGGCTCACCCCCTTCGTTTTGACGGTCACCCTGGCCGTCCACTAAACCTTCTTGACGATGAAGTTGCGAGTACTGGAACAGGAGCGAAATGCAAACGTAACCTTGGATACGGCAGCACCACGGTAGAGGTAACCATAGGTGAGTAAATGCCATAATTCTCAAAACTGACCGTGGTACCAAGATTGACTAACATGGGAAGTGGCTCATTATATTCATCCACCGGACCCGAGAGCCTCAATCGAATGAGCGAGTCAATAGTAAGATCGAACTCCAGTTAGCCGGCGGATGCTCAATTCCACACCGAATACAGGGTTTATCTTCATGCAATTGTCCCTACCACATTAGCAAGACATCATCAGGAGGAACCGACCACCCTGTCATTCAGGTGGCAGGAGCGGTCGCGAGATTGAATGATACGCTTGGTTGTGCCGCTAGCGGTATGACCTTCACCAACAAAAGTCTCCGCGAACCGTTTCTGTCAGCTATTGGATGCCTGTAATGCCCAAACCCCTGTCCAGCTCAAACCCAGAGCCGCCTCGACGGAGTCCATGCAAGATGGCATGAAAGCCACTCACATTCACAGTGGTTGGGACTGGAGTCCCGTTTTAAACTTCGACGGACACACTGCCGTTCTCCATAAGCGTCATATCGCCTATCTTACGCACATCGTTGGCAAGATCCGCCTCGTTGCCATGCTCCTGATGGTAAATCATGGATCCACTCGACTAATAGAGCATCAACAACCAGCGCCATTTAGCTCGCTCCATTCCACTTTGCTTACCCTTCCTACTTCAGAATGGTGGCCGTTGGACATTCAAGACAAGGCCATCACGGCAGCTTCCATTAGTCTGGTTTTTCGTCCCGCCTGTTGGTTAACGGTTTCTCCATCCTATGCGCAGCATCCGCATCTCCGAGACACTCAATGGAATCGGCGCTTGCTTAAACGGCTGAACGAAGTTGGTCAGCTGGGCTAGCAGCGTTTTGGATGACCGGATATTGCCCGGTCTATCCGGAAGGGTCTTCTGCATGGCGAAGGAAGTCCTGCCATCAGTACGACCTAACATCAGGGAAGAAGATGCAATGCCACTGTCTTCTTAACGTGTTGGCTGGCCTGAGCCTGCCCACTAGAGGCCCGAGTGTCGGGCTTGGTGGAAGCCTTTGGCAGCTGGCGTCATCGAGACCACAACCGATGAGGGAGTCGGTGCCGGAATACGGGAAACTCCGTATATGGTCGGCAGATACGGAGACACCAGGCAATTATGTGGCTTACGTTGTACGTCCTGCAGACCCACAATTCAGTTGCCGTTCCAGGGCTGATACTGAACCAGAGGGATATAGGTCGGCGACCTGATCAAAAGCCTTGCTGCAACATGCTCAGAAAGGCATTAAGTCAGCCCGCGGCTGCATCAAGGTCATCACGAATTCCGTGTGCGGCCGACCCCCGCCCGGCCAAGCACATCTCATGCCGCAACCTTTCTTGTTCGCTCCCTGGTCCCCGGCCGGAGTCCAGATCTTCGACACTTTTATCCTGAGAGTCCACTGGACATCCATCTTTCTTCTGTTGCCACTATCGCTGAGAGAGGCCTCAAAGTGAGACATGAACAGGGTATGGATGCAAGAGATATGAAGGAGGGGGGAAGGTATGGATGCCAACGCACTTGTTCGTCGGTCCCATCCCCGTCCTACCTACTTCTTCTGATATGCGGTCTACCAAACTTTCCAGGATAAAGCAAGAATCCAGATGAGTGGAGGGCGGAGGCACCGCAAAAGTGCCGAAGCGATGTGTGACTTTTCTAAAGGCCGTTTAATTAGGCCGAGTTCCTTGAGAGAAGGCAGTTAACCCACCGCATACTTTATTTGCGCTCGGTTCCCTTCTCTCCTGGCTGGCTGTCAAGCTAAGCATGGGAATCTTTCCAGTCGCAGCGATATCCGACTAGGAGATGTCGGCAAAGCAGATAGCTTGGTCGCCGACTGCCGTGGCCCACTTGGGCTGTGCCTTCCCACTCAGTCAGCTAACTATTTGCATGAAAGGTGACGACAACCGGTGGTAGAAGCTTGAGACATGTCGACGGAATTGACTCCGTTCAGACGAGGTGTATCAACGCCGGAGCAATGGACCACACGACAGGGTGATTGGCGCACAGCACTCTGCTTGAACAATGCGTATTAAGACGATCTTGCTTTCAGAGACGGTTACAAACAGGAGTTCCGATATTTTTTTTTGATTTCAAAGCGGGGGACGTGACAAGGAGCTCAATGAGTCTTGCCCAATGGAAGCTTTATGGCTGAAACTCTGTAAGTCCTCCACTTGACGCCATCTCAGCCATCTCAGCCATCTCTCGGTTTCGGGGTCTGACCAAATTCCCAAGATCTGGTTGGTTAGTTCCAAAAGAAGGCAATCAAGTCCCGGGATTGTGTATGAGCATTTGGATTGGTCAGTCCACATCTAGAGGGAAATTACACATTTTTTTTTTTGGAAAAAAGATGCTATTCGTGAGCAACGACAGCAAGGCACAACTTTAGTATCATGAAGTAAGCCTAACCTAGACGTGTTGGACTGGGTTAGCAAGCTAATAAAAGGCCGTTATACCGGTGAGTACGGTTGAGACAGACCGTCTGCTCCACAAGAAAGGAGGACGGTTAAAAATGTACGTTGCCAAAGAGAGAGAACGGATGAGATGTGGGCGCGGCGGTTGTAAAAAGAAGGTGAATAACTGGGGTGGGTTTCATTCCACATCAAGGCTTGCAGTGAGAGGCAGAGGGGGAGCGCATCCAGAACAACTGGGATGTGATACCCAGGACTGGTTGAAGGGAGCATAGGCGGAAGCGGGGAGGTTGAAGGTGAGGGTCAGGGAACATTGCTGTTGGTTCTCCTCCCCCTTTTCCGTTCGTATCAGCCCCAACCCAACCGTTCTTATCAAGCGGCCAGCCTTTTGGTGTGATGGATGTCAACATGGTTGCATACCAACCTTGCCTCTTTGCTGAGACATGTTGGAGCGTCATTGGCTTGATGCTTCCATCCATCATTAACGGAACGCGTCACGACTCCCCCGATCACCAGAGACGGCTGGACCAGTTGAGCCAGGGAATACTACTTGTCTCCTTGCCCCTCACAAGGTGATCGTTTCCCAGAATGTACTTGTGTGGTAATTTTGTTTCTACGCTGGCTGCACTCTGAGCTGCTTGTCTCGGAATGAGGAGGCCGGTGGATCGGAGGGAGGGAGGGAGGACACTCCGACAATATGACGGGAGAGTTGACCTTTTTTGGAATTGGGAGTACTGACTGCAATTAGCTTAGTACCAGGAACGAGTGACAAGTGAACTGAAGCTTCAGCATGCAGAAAAGCGGCATACATTGAGGTGATCATTCGTCGGTCTAAATCATCCATGAGGGGAAAACGCTTGCTGGTTCACTTGCTGATGCTTTGGTCATCCACGACTAGTAGAGGTACAAGCTGGAGCGGCTGCGAAACGGTCTATTTTCACGCAGGTTTGATACATGTACCTCTACGGTAGAGGTAAGGTAGGTACAAAGAAGTTTCACGTCTCATCATCTCAGCTGTTAGAAGGGGTAGTAGAGCGATTGATTTTCACATGATCGAGAAATGCCCTCACTAACAGCGGGTATATGGGAATTTCACTCGCCGTTAAATCTCGTACGAAGTGGAAAATACGAGTTCTTGTTCGTTTCATCTTGTCCTCACTGCAGCGCCGCGAACGAAAGAAGGAGCGATGCCCCTTTGCTTGCAATTGTGGTGGCCGCGGTTGGACATGAGAGTCAAGGCGGAAAGGACGAGCTGGGAATGCTCACTCGGACACGCCAGGGAAAGGACGGCTACTCGACCGTTGATTGCCCTGCTCGCAACGGTTCCCGGGAGGGAACCCATAAGGCCTCCTCCCATTCTAGGTGCAAGCCCGTGGAGGAGGTACACTGCAAGCGGAGGACAGAGAGGAAGCCGCAATGCAGTCACGGACAACTGCCCCTGAACTCTAAAGGACCCCGTCACTGCCGGCCTTGGGAACACCAACGGCAGTAACTGGGTGAACTGAAGCTGGAATGGAGTATCTGCTGATCTGGTACACCGACTGCGTGACCCGCGGCGGATGAGGGCGACTGGAGTGTTACACTCACTCATTTACTCGCTGTATGTCGTCGTTCGTCGTGACCATTGATCGTGTCGACTGGGCATTCAGCTGCACTTTTTGAGCCACTCGATCAGGGCAACTGCAATTCCAGTAGCCGGATATTTACTTACAGGTACCTACCTAGCTACCTAGAGGTAGAGTTGACCGTGCTGAGTGCAAGACAACAGCGTGAAAAACTGAATGAATTCCCTTCTTGATGGCCGGGAGCTGAAGGTGTTGGCAATGTCAGTGTCAGTGACCAAAATGGAGTTGTGCTGACCAGTTGGTGCGTCCGGTCTAGTCCAGTGAGGCCAACCCACCGGCTGAGTGCGTTCCATGCCGCTGCGGCATGATGATCTTGACGGACTCGATGAATAGTAGAGGTAACTCGGACATCCGCTCGTTGAGCACGAAGAACGCAGCCCGCAGTGCCACGGCTCCATTCCATGGTAACAGTTGAGTTGCTCGTCACCGTGGCCGCGACTGACTCTCACTATAAAGACAAGATTCCGGGACTGGAGCAGGAGACCTAAATGTCAACAACTTGAACGTCGTACAGGCAGCCAGCAGGTCCCGGTTCGTCTCCAAAGTCCAGTCCTCGAAAATCGGTTCTTGGATTCCGTCATGACACTGCCTCACTGAACTTGAACCTGTCGCAACCGACGAGTGTCAACAAGCGAATTACCTGGCCTCTTCTGCGTCCGTCCAGTCCGGTTAGCTGCTCATACCAGTAAGAAAGTGGTGAGTTCGGACTCCCAGCCTCAAGTGTCTCTGTCGAGGGGACCGGAACTCACGGCGGTGCGCGGCATGTGAAGTAAACCGCATCACATTCACATGGTGGACTAGATTTCGATGACTGACCTTCCAGTTGCCCCCAGTTGTTCTCGCTAGAGGCAGGGCACCTATAAAGTGGCCTTCTTCATACAGTAGACGCATTTCGAGTTGCTCGACGTCGGGAAAAATGCCGTACTGCCTTTATTTCGTGTCATACATGCAGGGATGAAGTTCGGGAAAAGAGAAGACAGAACGATGGTACCGCTAGACAGACTACAAGATGGGAGTGTCCGAGTGGGGTGAAGACATTACACGAACTGATTCCGCGGCGTGGTGTGTCAAGAAGAGTCGTTGTATTTGGACATTCATTCCCTGTAAGTCCAGCTCGCGCTGTGTCTTCCCACGCCACCAAAATTTGTTGAAAATAAGTATTATCTCGGTTGAAATGTGCACATATTTTGTGCAGATGACTTCCAGTTCCTCCCCCAGCAACTCCGCCAAATCTACCAAAAAACCCTGCCTAGAGGTAACCACAACAAAAGCAGAAAACGAGAAAGCCTGAGATTCTAATCCTGCTAAAAGATGACGAAACCCGCCGACAGTAACCCAAGTGGCCCTTTACCCACCCAGCGCTCAAAGATAAATATCCCCTCCAACGCCATCAACCCATCTCTGCCACGCCATAGCATATGCGTTTTCCAGATCTCTAACCCATCTCCGCGTATCAAACAACGCACAGGTCCATTTGCTCTCCCACAGCAGTTTTCTCAACTCGGCAAGCCTTCCGACCGGTTTACCATAGTAACCAGCCTTGTAACCACCGTGACCGCCGCCAGCACCGTTATTCCCAGACATAGGAAAGCCATCCACAACCAACTCATAAGTCAACCCATTCGCAAGCTCAATAGCCTTGTTCTCATATTCATAATCATCATCGGCAATCAGGTCCTCTGCCGCCCGTCTTCCCGCTTCACTCTTCGGAAGAGCTCCCTTGAGGATGGACGCTGCCATGCGTGAGCACATCTTGTACTCGTACCGCGGCAGGGTCAGGAGGGGCGTGCTTGACCACAAGACATCAGCGGCGGTCGTATGCGCGTTGCACTCGGGAGTGTCGAGGAAGAGGTCACACACGCGGGCGCGGGCGATGTGTTGCTGTTTGGGAGCCACGTCTGTGAAGATGATGCGGCTGGCTACCTCTTCACCGGCCCATTGCTTAGCGGTTCGGCGGAGGTTATTTTCGCCGAGCTCGGGGAACCGGAGAAGCCACAAGACGGCTTTCGGAACATCTTGTAGGATGCGAAGCCAGGATCGGAACGTAGTGGGATCGATCTGTTGTACGAGAGTGTCTGTTAGCTGGGCTGCACATGCAATCTCCCTTGCAGAATTAAGAACACGTACCTTGTACAGTTGATTAAAATTTCCGAGGATGATCCTGTCGTCTGGGAGATTGGGGAACAGCATCTTGCGCATATTCCATCGCCTCCTTTGTTCTTCTTCCCAAGACATCCCTCTCTCATCCGAGCCATCGGCAGACTGTTTGTGATCGCAGCAGAAGAATGTGTCCTTGCAATAGATCAGATTCTCAGAGTATACCCAATCTTCGGCCTCGGCATCAGCTTCATCGCGGAATACATCCTCTATACTTAGGTTGTTTCGATGTGGACGCAATGTCGATGGCGGCACTGAAGTTGTATCTGCGAGCAGATAATCGCACCACTCAGCCCCCAGTGTTCCTGCGAATCCCATGAAGGCCATTTGAATCGGCGCGGGCCGTGCTGCGAAGACCTCATTGCGAGCTCCCCTAGTATAGCCGTTGAGATTTATGAGGATATGAATTCCATCCGCAACAATCTGCTGCACCAGCCTGTCGGATGACCAGGTGCTCACATCTCGGAAAACTGGTGCCTCGCGCTCAATTTGTTGGCGGTGAATCGACTTATCGCTGGCTGTAGTCGCATAACAGAACGCCCTCACCCGCGTTTTATCGTGGAATCCAAAGACAGATTGCATCAAGTGTGCCAAAGGATGGTTGTTGAAGTCGGAAGATACATAGCCTATGTTGAGCTGTGGACTTGGTGGCCTCGGAGGTTCATATACTGCGGCGGGGATCCATGATGATCTGAGGGTAGAACACGAGATCCTAAGTGCGTTCCTCTGCGAGATCATGCGGACATCCTTGGCTGTGAGAGGGCATGTAAAAGTGTGGAATGGTAGGACTGTGGGCGCGGTTGGAACCGTGAGAGTAACGGGAAGCCTTGGCCGAGCGTATCCAGAAGCCGACTCTGTGCCGTGAATGTATCTGTCCCGATACCAGGACCGCATGGTAGCTCTTGTAGCTCGTTCAATAAGCCGTAATACCCGGGAGCCTTCCCATGATCGACCAGACCACTTACGCAATTCCGCATCCAGGTCCAGTGAACCATCGGCGATAGCAGCTCTGGCAGTCCTGAGATAACACATCAACTGCATAGTGGATTGTTCTTGCAAGACACCGCAACCCCAGGCAGAAGCTTCCCTCAATTGCTGGGCAACAATATCAACCACGCGCTGCATGAGGCCGCTTCCCTTGCCCTGCATCATCACGACGTCCTCAAACATTCCTTCTTCGTTAACATGATATCGATCATACCTGCCGTTGGCAAGCAGAACTCCCCCACGCCCCCTCCAGTCGCACACTGAGTTGAGAGCTGTAGAAAGTCCACAGACGGCTTCAGCGAAATCCGGGTTGGAGGTTACGGCCCGCTTGTAGTAGATGATGGCATCGTTGGTGCGACCCCTGTCCTTGACCGCATTTGCAAGGTTCGTCAAGGCAATGTCGAAGGTGCCATCACAGGCCACTGCCTTTTCGTACATAGAGATGGCTAGATCGAGTTGGCCGATATCCTTGAGAAGGCTGCCCAGATTCGTATGAAGATGCACATGTTTCGGATCCAATGTGAGTCCGTACTGATAGTAAGCCAGAGCTAAAGCAAGCCCGCTTCCAGGCACAATGCCAGGGATCGTTGCCGCCATAGAGGCATCTGGGACAGACACCTGTTGTGGCGCCGTGAGTTGGACGCTCGCAAGAAGAATACCCACGTTATTAGCTGTGGATGGACTTTCCTGGAGAGAAAGAGACAGGTAGTAAAGAGCCA
The DNA here is from genome assembly GCF_033870435.1 of Sordaria macrospora. Lineage (NCBI taxonomy): Eukaryota > Fungi > Ascomycota > Sordariomycetes > Sordariales > Sordariaceae > Sordaria > Sordaria macrospora. The sequence continues at coordinate 2,768,207 of NC_089372.1, read as the reverse complement.
GAATATCACCAACGCTGGGTGACTGCTGGGAGACACCTGCACCAGAACCGCCATTGGACATGGCATCTTGCAAGATCTTGGCCAGTGAAAGCAGAGCGTTGCTTGTCGTTGATACGGCCGATCTCCTCTGACTACTCGATACGACGTATTGAAGCCCAGGGAGATGACCACCGCTAGCCGCAAAAACGAGCTTTGCAGTGTGCTTTGCTCTCTCAGGAGGTAGCAGTAGCGGCGCAGATAGATTCTTTCGTGTCGGATTCTGTAGCGATACCATCCCACCACTGCCTGGAATGAGGACACTCTGTATCAGGCGAATAAGTGACCGGAGACCCTTGACTTGTCGTCCGGCACTAATCAGAACAGCCTCCTCAAATGCTTTGGACGCGCCGTCTATGTTCTTCAGAGAGTAGAGGATGTTCCCTTTGGCATGGATAATGCTAATCATCCGACCATTCTCGCTCCCAGGAATCGCATAGCCACTGGAACCAAAACCTGGTTGCCTGCTATTCTCCGCAGTGACAGCAAAGAACGTCTCGGGACTGTCGGTTTTATCCCCATCATGCAGAAATGGGTCAGGGCTAGAGTCTGTGACGGTTGCTGTCGATGCTGTATCCGCTTCGCTCCCAGTCTCGCTGGCTTGATCATGTGCTAAACCACGACTGGGCATCCTCAAAGAGCGTTGGACGAAGTCGATCACCTTGACCGCCTCCGGGCTCTTGTGTCTATAGATTAGCATATTCACCAAGCTCTCCACCGCCTCCAAATAGCTCGGTCGTTTCTTGACGGCTTGCGTCCAATGGTGCTCGGCTTCTTCAGGTCTATTCATGGAGTAAAGTGTTGCTGCCATGTGGGAAATGGCTTCAACATGGCTTTCATCAATGCTCAGCACCCGTCTAAACCACTCGAGTGCCTGATCGTAACGCTCGAGTGCGTAATGAAGGCACCCGCCAAGCAACATACCATCCACCCACTTCCACCCACTCTGCTCGCACAGGTTTGACAACACATCCAAGGTAGTCTTGGCTGCGCCAGGAGGTGAGTTAAACTCATGTTGACGCTTAGGCAGTTTGGCCTGATAGTAATGCCCTTGTGAGCCAGGTTTTGGATGGCCGTTGACATTATCAAGATAGAGCGAGCGAAGATTAGAGCGGCCGGAGGTATAACTCAGGGGCCGCGAGGTAGCGTCATTTTGGTTCGAGTGCTGGGGATAGCTACCGAGTGCGTCTGGACGCATGGAAGGGGCGGCGAACTGGGGACTCAAAAGAGCAAGCGTCCTGGGCGGTCTCGGATAGGCAATCCGGTGCCGACTTCCTGGCTTAATGCCTTCGCCATGATGTAGGTGATTCAGATACAAGACTAGGTCATTATATGCCTTGTGGGCTAAATGTAGTGCCCGATCCTTGAAGTGAGCTGGTGACGAGGCCTCCCCATTGCCTTCCCGAGAGCGGCCGTCTGGTTTGGAGTTCATATACTGCGTGGTGCCACCAACATATGTGGCATGTGGCGTGAAGGGCCCTTGACCATAGTGCGAGAAGCCATCATCAAGAGGGTAGGCTGAAAACGGCAATCTGAGTGAGTGTGCGTAACCCGGCCCGTAGACTTGAGGAAGACTCTGCTGGATAGCCGAGTTCGGGGGAACGAAAGCGCTGTCAACGACTGCACTTGGCTGTGCGTAATTACCCCCAAGATTAAACGAGTTTCGAAAGTCAGGAAAGACACCGTCTCTGTATACCGAAGGTTGTGGGAGCGCCGCGGGACTGTACACTCCTGGAGTCATGAACTGGTTGTAATAGCCAGGCCCCAGAAGCGGTTGCAGATTGGATACGGTATGGTGACCAAACTGGGGGATGGGCGGCGTAAGAAGGTTGCAATCTGCGGCACCAAACCCTTGCCCAACGTTTGACGGACCAACTCCCCAGCCCAGCGGTGTGACGGGACCCGACTTGAGCGAAAGGGTTTCGGTGGCTGAAGCGAGGCTTCCTGGGGTCAGTGGGACGGAATACGGCCAGGGACTGGCTGGTACTGGATGCTGAAGGTTGCTTGATGTTGAAGGGCCAGAGAGCCCAGGATCAACAGTGGCGGGAAAGAGCCTTGATGGACCCGGAAGGGCCATCTGCTTCAAGGGAGGTGGCCCGGATGCCAGGTGTGTTAGTGAGCCATCGTAACCATTATCGATAGTTCCTCTCGGAGTTTTTCGTCGGAGTGAATGTTCGGCGCTGTGGTCCGGTGCGTGGGGTCGGTGAAAGGTGGTCGTGATGCGGTGCAAGGTCGGCTGGGTGCTCCGGGAAGGGAACGACCGGGGTGTCGGGTTCAAGTTGCTAAGGTGGTGTTCATGAAGATTCGACGGCTGTTGGTGGCTTTGTTGGTGGCCTTGTTGGTGATTCTGTTGGTGGTGCCTTTGATGCCCTTGATGCCCTTGTTGGTAGTGCGAAAAGCCCTGATGGTGAGTGAAGTAGTCTTGTTCGTGCGAGTGCCCATGGCCATGCCCATGTTGTGCTTGAAAGGAGCCCCGGTGGTCGAACGACGGCGGCACCATATGGTGCATCTGGACAAGATGTGTCATTGTATCATCTAACGATAGCCAGGTCGAACGCGTGTAAACCTTTGCGAAAGCTGATCAGGGCTGGTAAGTAACTTGTAGATGTGATGGCGAGGAAGATGGAGAACGAGAACAGGTCCAAGGACGGGGTATAGATCTCCGGGTTAAGCAGGTATTCGAATCATGGAAAACGTGCGAGACTAGAAAGGAGTGACGAGGAGCTGAGCTGGCGAAGAGCTTAAAGCCTGTCGAGTTGATCAGGCCGAATACTTGGTTCCTTGCCGGTCAACGCATCCTGATGTTGATGGTGATTTAACGAGCGGCCATCCAGAACTCGAACGTGAGCGAACCGGTCGGACCAGGCACAAGACCCGTTATCATCTGATACCAGTGGAGATACTGAGACGACAGTTTCTGTATCCTTTGGTCCCAAGTCTTGCCTTCCTCCTTCTCACCTTTCTGCTTGTCCAAACTCCCGTCAAGAGCGGTCCCGCACGTGGGGGGTTTCTCGCACAACACGAAGCAAAATTCTGTGATGATCCGTGATGGCCAAGCAACCAGCAATCCTGGCCAATCAACCAGCCCCGATTGCCGGTGCCAGCACCCTGCGCGCCCGTACCAGAGGCCGAGAGACGATAGACAGACAACAGCGCCGAGTAGGGCGTGAGATTCTTTAAATTCGTGGGTTCGCGAATTGACAAGTCTGGGTGCGGTGCGATGTGGATGTGGGTGCGGGTGCGGGGACCTTCGGCGAGCGGGAGCGAACAAGTGTGGATCAGGTCTGCCGGCGGCGACGACGTCCAGAGTTACGGTATAAACGGAGACGGCGAGGACGGGGCTCGAACGCGGGACTCCGGACTCGAAAGGTAGAAATAGCGCCGGAAGGTGGAGCAATGGGGTCCGATTGTCTAACGCGCGTACTGTGTGTCGATTCGTACTTTAAAGCACTTGCGCCCGGCACTGACTGCGGCCCATTGAACAGCAGGTGTCCTGTAATGCAGCCTCGAGGCAGGTATTGAAAGAGATGGGATGGAGGTGATCGCAGGGAGAACCAAGCGGTTTGGAGGTCGGCTTTGCAGTTTGTTGCAGCAGGAGAAAGTTGAGGTGTGAGTTCTGTTGGAGGTGTCGACCGGAGTTGGTAGGGTAAGTACGAGTTTCCTTAGAGGTACACACCACCAACAACTCCACTGCATTTACAATTGAAGATTGGAAGGACTACCTAGCCCGGTCTCCATGTGCCTGCCGTGCTGCCCTACCCTATACGCGGCAAGAGCCAATGTCTGATATTCTCGATCCAGTAAAGCGGCCGAAGAGCAAAAGGCACCAAGAGCGACCAAGAGGCACCAAAAGGCATCAGGCGGTGCACATTCGCACCTGCGGCCTGCCAACGGAACCACACGGAACTTCCCTGCCTGGCTCGCCTGGGACGCTATCAATCCGGGGACCCTGCTGTCCGCCTGTTGCACCCCTGTCGCCTTCCACCTAACCCCCCGGTTTGGCGTGCTCCAGTGGGAAGGAACCTGCGACTAGAGGGGGCGTGGGGGACGCTAATTAGCTGGTCAGGAACGATAACTGCGACGATGTCAATTCATGGGGATCCTCCATGCATATTCGACCATAATTCTCTCAACACTGGACGCTTCTGTACGCTTCAATAATCATTATTGAGATCGTGTCCTATGTGTGTTTCCAAAACTGAAGCCTTTCGAGACCTCATTTCTCGGTGTATAAGCGACAAACGCACAAGGTACAGGTATCAAGAGGCGATGTACACACGGACAGAGTCGAAGCACCTTCACTTTCAGTGCCACCACCATCACCCACTTCAGCATCAGCAACGGGAAAGCCGTCACCAATAGAGCGCCATGCGAGACGTATGCAGGCTTTCAACAGGCAACATGAGGTGGGAAACAGGGTTGCACTCTGCATCTTGTCACTCCATTTGATTTGCCTCTCCATCGGTGGCCTAGCCCGCCCAGCAACTGCGCCCACTACCCAAGAGCGACTACAAAAAGAAGAGGTATACCTATCTCCTGCTCTCGTCCAACTAACACGACATGAGCAGAAGCAATCCATAGTAACCCTACGGACGTGAAGCCCTGAACATCGTCCTTGACGAGACCAAAAGGGTCCTCTTGGGTCCTCACCTCTCCTCTGACGGGAGTCCTCTCTGTCTTGCCCCTCCAAAGCTACCCAACCCCTCCTGGCTCTGACTGTCATCAGCGAAATGCTGACCGGGAACAGGGGAGAAGGATCGAAGCAGCATGGCCGGGCGGACTCCCCGCCGGTGCAAAAGGGTTCCATATTGTGGACAAGTACCCCGTAATCATATTCAGCTTTTTACATAAAGTACCTCCGCTTCGCTTTACCAATTGTTATATCCATCGTCCCCGGTCACACAAGACACCGGCCGTTGTATGTAACTGCTCCCAATGACTGCGGCGATCCGCATGGCTATTTTCATCCATGAGCCACCACCGGAACCAAGGAAAGATTCAGAAGATCAGGAAGTCCACCAGAAGCTTTAGGCTTGTCACTCCAGTCACCCGCAAGAAGGGCGAAACAGAAATCCTACTGGCTCAAAATCCCTCGATAGAGGGTGAGCCTTGCCCAAGCTCTCGCATCCTCCCAAAGAAACCTGCATCTTCTTCCCTTTTCTCCCCGTCATCGACATTTGACAGGCCAGCCCACCACTTCCATCACAACGCTAGATCTTTTCTCGGCACCTCGGCAGCCCCTAATGAGCTTGCCCCTTGGCGCCCTGTGGCGCCCTGGATCTGCTGAATGGATGGAACCATGGGAACCGAATCCATCGTGGTGCAGCACGTCTATCACATTCGCTTCTCTTCTCATTACCCATTCTCGCCATTATCGGATGAGCTGGAGGGAGTCATCTTTGCTTACCTGTTCTCCTCAATTAACCATCACCGCCGTTGCCGGCTGAGTTGCTTTTGCCGCACCAAAACATGCTTCTGCTTCGTTGTCTTTTCCGAAGAGATGCTTTGGAATAAGCAGCGACAACAGAAACACCCTCATCGCTGAAACAACGAAAAAAGGGGTGGGCTTCAGCTGTCTCAGGCCTTACGATACCTCCCTCCTTCCACACCTTTCTGGACAGATCTTGGTGGGTTTGTCAAGAAAGGGTGGTCCGGTCACATAACCCGGACCCGGCGGTGGTGTCCTGGGTTGCGGCCAGCCAACGGTGGCCAAGAGTCCGGGGTCCATATTCAGCGGACGCGCAACCGACATGTGTCACACACATATACACGAGGCACAGATGAAGAGCCAAGTCGGATCTTTACACAGGCGGACAGGCTTGTGACATGGAGAGTAACTTGTGAAGTATCCCGTTGCCGCCGCAATTTTGTTCAGTCAGGGAAGAAAATCCACCGGCCATCTCACCTATCTAAGCGGATGAATCGCTGACATCGACAGGTACTTTCATGAGAACTTCCCTGGACCAGCTGAATGAGTTCCGAACGATCAAACGCCGCTTTCACCACGGATCCATCCGAAGTTGCCTGACAAGCTGGCCGTTTGATGACATTAAACACCTGTTGGACAAGCAGGGCTCTTGACGAACTTCGCTTTTTGTTTGTGGGTTTCTTCCCTGTTTGGAAGATAGGAAGGGTGGATACTTCTGCCGGCCTCACCTCCAGGAACGTTTCGTTATACAGGGCGGACCACCGAAGTTATTACGTGCCGCACACGTTTGAGACGACTTATAATGCTGTACCACCAAAAGCCCCGTACTGTAACCAGTGCCAAAGCACCAAGCACTGAGCAGTGTATATATGGCAAGCCAACTTAATCTTCCCTACATAGCACGATTACGATGTCTACCTACACCCACCGACGGACATACCTTTGCTATCAAGTGCTACCTACAGACGGAAGTAAGCTGTTGCGCATACATATATCTATAGACAGCACGCACACATACAATGTGTGATCCGGATTCTCACAGGTAGGTATCACACAGCCGCAATGCGGGCAATCTAAAACATCAGGACAAGTGGACGGTCAAGTCACTTACCGTACCGTCGCTACCAACATCCCGATATTCCAAGAATCTGGATCCCATGTTCTATCTAGCGGTGGGGGGTGCCAGATAATGATTCAACACGAAACACATGATCAAGGTTATATAGAACCCAAAAGGTCGATGAAACGTCTTGTTTTATGCCCTGGTAGATGAAATGGTGGAAATGGACGAAACAGACAGAGACAGGCAAGCATTGTTCTCCCGAGTCAGCACACCAAGGATTATATTCCTACACACGTCCTAATTGATCTCCGTCGAAACAATCGAGAGAGAAAAAACAAAACGAATAGAATATCATCAAGAAAACCTAGGAGTTCAACACAGTAACACATTAAAAGCTCCACGCCATCGGTCAGCTACGACCGTGGAGATATATATCATAAGCCCAGTGTATAGTTGCTGTTTCACAATCTCCAAGTGATCTCGAGCCTCAATCCCAAACGCTATCTCTTTCGGTTCATACATGAATAAGGTTTTGACGCCCCGAGGAAGGGTAGCATGGAACTTAACGACAAACTACCTTAAACCATGAGTGTCCAAGTAGGTAGTAGGTAGGTGGGTCGTATCCTGCGTACAATATTACCTACCACGGTAGTCTATACATTACAAAGTTGAGACTGGTCGGTCACAATGAACGGAGCCGATCCTTTTCAATACTCCTTCCATTTTATTTTTATTTGTTTTCCTTTCGAACGAACACGGAAGTAACCCAAAAGAACTAGTTGCACTACGAGTGTCAACAGTTGTCAGCGCCATGATGAGGTTCAGTTTTCCGGAAAGCCTTCTTTTTTTTCACAGATCTCGTATCACGAGTAGGTATGGGAAATTCCATAAAAGCAAAAACATCGTCGGTCCGCCTAGGTATGTATACCCAAGAGGCAATGCCATCAACGAACGGCCACCTAAGCGCATCAAATCCACATCTAGATCTACTGCGTACATCAGCCACATTATATCGTCTCATGTCGTATCGCATCACGCACATCATTATCTATCGCATACCTAGAATACCTGACTTAGGTTACCTTGCTTTCCTTATCTCGTATGTATGCACACTTCTTCATCTATCTTGACGTACCGGCTTTGTTGGCTCTAAGCGGAAACTTGCTAGCCCGACACAGTACAAAGTCGATGATGTAAGAGTATCAGTACAGTGAAATAAGATGATGATTTATCCGGTCGAGCTATTTTGAAGTGTCCGCATATACATGAAGGGTAGTGAATGGTGAGTAGCCTGAAGGTGTGGTTTACCCAACCCAACGTTGGATAGCTACTTGCACTATAGTCTAGCCTAGTTGCTGGGTCATAGACCGACACATGATGATTTCTTAGTCCACATCACCCAAGCTAGCAGATATGTGCTAATATGTCTACAGAGGGGGAAGAGAAATATTGCCTGGAGGATATAAGTTGCGGCGGATGGGGAAGGCATGGTCTTTAGTCTAGATGTGATGTTGGAGACGATAGGCAGGAATCAAGAGGGCAGACCGAGGAGCGGATGGGAAGCATCTTGTCATCATTAGACCGAATCGAAGTGCACACCAGTTCAACGGGACGGCGTGAACATGAACCGTGGTTGTCTATCCCTGATATGGTACCGAGCTACACTGATGCTGAACAGAGGTTGGAATACCAACCCGGTTCATCACCCAAGCATTCCGGTAGTCATCCCCCGTCGCGCATCCAGACACACCATCTCAAAAGCAACACTGCTCATTGGGACCATTGTTCTTCGAAATCATATTTGTATTTTTCTATCTCTGTGTTGACGTAATCGCTCGATGGGAAAAGAAATAGTAGGTGGGGTTGGTATATCGATCGGCAAGGCGACAAACATTCGGCGAGAGGGGGTGTAGACCTAAATATGGACCTCGATCTTCCATAGCAAATGCCAACGGAACCCGTGGTGAGTAAATGGACGTTTAATCTTCCTGAGTTGAAAAATAAAACCGGGAGTGACCATGGAGAAGGAGCCAAACTCGGGTGAACTTCAGGGACTGCATAGTCAGTTGGAGGGGCGGAAACATATCAACACACGAAACAGACGGGGGAAATGGTTGGAGGCAATGAGTAGGGGTTCGGCGCTGCGCTTATTCCTCGAGTGTCTCGCAAACCTAGATACCATGTCCAATGTCGTAATGGACGGCTGTATACACGTGCACACATCATAAGGCGAGGAACACGACGGCTCGGCCTTCAAATCGTCTTTGGTGATTTTTGATTTGCCGTCGTTTGGCAAGCCTGATCGTAAAGCAAGCCCTGAACTCCTAAACACATGCCAAGAATCCCAATCCGACCTTTTGTAGCCGAAATTTACTCCTCGGGGACTGTAACAAGTCAGCAGGGGCGCTCACAACCGAAGCCAAGGGGAGAGACAAGCGCAAGACGCGCCCATCATGGCGGCACATGAAGCGCATTGGTGGGTAACGTACTATCGATCTCGCCGGCGTGGATAGCCTCCTGGATGGCCTTGGGGCTCTTGCCATCGACCTGGCAGCCGACGGAGAAAGCGGTACCGAGAACCTCGAGGACGGTGCCCTTAAGCTCCTTGGAGAAGGACTTGTAGCGCATGGTGCGGGCGATCTCAATGATCTCATCAAGCGAAACAGACTTGTTGTGCTTGATGTTCTTCTCCTTCTTGCGATCCCTGGGGGGCTCCTTGAGCGCACGGATGACGAGCGCGGAGGCGGTAGGGACGACGGAGACGGCCGCCTGACGGTTCTGGATGGTGAGCTTGACGGTCACGCGGAGACCCTTCTGTATTCGTTGAAAATCCCATTGTCAGAACTCTGTTTCCCATTCGTTTCGCTCATGAAGTCGTTCATGTAGAGTCGGATAGAGAGCCAGAATTTCGTACCCAGTCACCAGTAGCCTTGGCGATATCTTCGCCGACCTTCTTGGGGGAGAGACCAAGAGGACCGATCTTGGGGGCAAGAGCCGACGAGGCACCAACCTCACCACCGGTGGCCCGGAGGGTGCTGCACACAGAAATCGTCCGTCAGTATGTCTGTAATTCGTGTTCGTCGCGGATATCGGTGTCGCATCGAGTCGCCTCGAGCGACGGATCGTCGGGTGTGTTCTTACATAACCTTCACCTCATTAGGATCAAACTTGGGAGCTGCAAATTGGCCATATTGTCAGTTTCGTGTCGTCAATCATTGCCAGGCAAATAGTAGGGCCATAACTTACGCATGGTGACGGCTGGTGATTGTCAAGATGCACTTGGATGGTGTTCGTGGGAAGGAGGAGACCGTACCGAGGATCCAAGACAACAACGAAATCGAAAAAATCCCAGTTGTGGGATCTGGACCTGCCTGCCCTAAGATTTTGGCGGTGTGTGGCTGGTGCTTTTGGCGGGGTACCAGCCACAATGTGACAACTTTCAGCCACAATCCATCCCGTTTCATGCTTGGTCAGCGCCGTGCAGCCCGTGCTGCAACCGCTACGTTCGCCTGCCAACACCTGCCAAACCTGGGAAAACAACCCCCTGAATGTGAATGGGGACAGAAGGCCAAGGTCTCCAATCTGCCGCCCAGAAAACCACAACGACATCCATCCCGTCCCATCGGTGGCAAAACTCCAAATAGAACGAGTGAGGATGTAACAGAACAGCGCACTGAATTCATATTAATGATGGGATCTATTTTTGTGCTCGTATAAGTCCACATAAAACTAACGCTAGGTAATTCCAACAAAGTCGTCAACCGCTTTCGGGGCTTGCATTCAACTTCTTCACCCCCTTCCAACACTTCATTCGGCCTGTCCACTGCCCTCACATTTAGTTGGTTCCACTGACGGCAAGCTTCATGAGATGCTCCATGAAAGTCTGCAGAGAAACATCGTCCGTGAAGATAGTCTGGGCACTCTGAGCTCCAACACCGCCATAGGCGCCAGCACCTGATGTATGGGTAGTGGAAGGGTTAAGCTTGGAAAGCAGGAAACGAGCTTGAGAACCGCCTTGGTCGCAAACAATGAAACGAGGGAGAGGGAAACGGTCCGTGATGAGATCCTGTGCATAATTAGTAAAAGCCCCAACATAGATCGATTAAGATTGAACAGGGGAACAACTTACCCTTGCATCTTCCTTGGGCTGTTCCAAAAGTGCAGCAAAGTTCTCGTATCCCTCTTGTTCTTGATAGCCGGCCTTTCTCCATTCCGCGATCGTCTCGCCATGGAAGATCAAAATATGGAAGAAGGTATCGAGCAGAAGGATATGCGTGGGCTGGATGGAAGTAGAGTCGAGCAGAACGGGGACACCGCCTTCTTGGTCGAATGTGTAGGAGTCAAGCGTTGGTTGAATCATGATGAGGGAGTTGCTAACATCCTCATGGTTGAGAACATGTCGGTAGAATGCGGTCTCATCGGGAGAGTTGTTAAAGACTTGCAAGAACTGACTCCTGCGCAAGTGGAACATGAACTGTGGGTATAGCGTAAAGTTCTTTTCCAAACGGAACGATGACGGGTCGTCCTTGCGGTAATCGGCAAATCTGGCACAGAGCCTGATGAGCATGCGGTCAACCCATCGGAGCACATCAGGCCCATCATCAACCTCTGCCTTGAAAACGGCAATACGCGACATGAGAACGGCTGCCGCCTCTTGGTCGAATGATTGCGCGATGGCGGGGTCGCCGGCAGGGCCGCTGAGGTTCCGGGCAATGGTGGTCACCCGAAGGTGGAAGTGGCCTGACGAGTGCTGGTAATAAGTCAGGAACTGCATCATGCCCTTCTGAGGACTCTGAATGTTCTGAGATGGGCCACCCTGGTTGGCGATTTCGAAGTAGATGCCGTAGCTGGAGCTGGGGTCGATACCGCACATCTTCCACGTGCAAGTGTTACCGATGCCGCACTCGGTTTCACCGACGGAAGTTGACTTCTTGTTGAGCGAAACGGCGTGACCAATCAACCCAGTAACCTTGAGTTCCTTCGTCGTCAAAACCTCCAAAACGGCATTGAAGCCCATCAGCAGATTATCATCTGCGTCCTTTTCGAAAATGCGAACAAATGACTGCTTGAACATGGATGAGGTGAAGCTGTCCGTCAGAATCATGTGGCCACCAGTCGAGTTGCACAGACCCTTCATTTCAAGCAGACCGACTTGATCGAGACAGCCGGCAAAGATATCGATGGTGTGGCCGTTATGCGCAGTGCGCTTAGCGAGGTTATCGTAAAACTATAACGAATGTTAGCATGACATGGACTGCGTTCCGTGCCTTGCGTTGAAGAAAGACGTACCTTAAGCGCCTTCTTGTAATACTTGATGTTGTCACGGTCAATATCGTGATGGGAGCGGATGGGCTCTCTCAGCTCAGGGCCAACAACCATGCCAGGGCCCTCGGTAGCCGGGCCACCAGAAAAGAGCATAATGCGACCACCGGCATTCTGGAATGAAGTCTCAAGCAGGCCAACAGCAACGGACAAAGCAACACCGGTGCAGCGCAAGGCCCTGAGGTTGCCGGCAACAGGCCAAGGATCCTTCTGAAGCTGTTCGATGGCCTTGGTCAACTGGAACTCGGCCTGAGAGACCGGGAGCAAGAACCTTGAAGCAGGGCCGGCCGGGAAGGGCCTGCCAGGCTGCTGCATAGGCATACCTGGGCGCATCGCGGGTTGTACGAGCCCAAGCATCTCCTGAACCTGTTTGGCCGCGTACTCCTTGTTACCGCGGAAGACATATGACTTGGGGCACTCGGTATAGCCGATCTCGTGGACCTGGGCCATGGTGCCATATGTGATCAGACCGACGAGGGCGTGCTCGGGCAAGAGGCTCAAGCTCATGATGAGCGACTCCTTGAGGGCAGCCAAGCTGTCCTCCTCCTGGCACGTATCGACGACATAGAGGAAGATCGGGGGGGCGGGAGCGGGCCGCGAGAGTCTGTACTCGATGGTGGTGTTGGAGGGGTGCAGCTCGGGCGGGATCGCATTTTGGGTGATGTCCTTGTAGTGTGGCGGGAGGGGATTCCTCGAAAGACAGAAGGGGCAGATCCACAGACGGGCGCGCACATCAACTTGGCTGGGCGAGGAGAGGGTATCAGCAACATGCGCAACAACTCGGGGCGAATAGAGGGCTCACCAGTAGGGGTTCAACACGGAGCGGCAGGGCTGCTTGCAACTAACAGGGTCGAACTGCAGCAAAGGTGTGTCGGGCTTCTCCTTGAGAGGGGTATAAAGGGCGCCGATGGGGACGACGAGCCTGGAAGCTTCCTGTGGAAAGGGTCAGCGATGGATGATTAAGGGGCTGGGCGAAGTAGTAGCTATGCGAAAGAGCAGAACTGACCATGCGGGTGCTGGGGAAGACATTCCAGCTCAGACGAACGCCATCACGGTCCTCGACCTCGCCCCATTGCTCCTTGAGCGCTTCGTAATCCATATTGATGTCGACGGCGTCCTCGGTGGGTGAGAGCTCGCAGTCGGGGATAAAGAGGAACAAGGGGTGGTGGTGTCGGTGGTTGACGGTTGATTAGAGGATTAAGGGAATTAATGTGGACGGGATGATCGTCTACGCGGTGGTAGCTCCAGAGATACGGGGCGGGCGGCGGGCAACGGGCAACGTCGTCGGGCGGCTACGTGCAAGGTGTCATTAGCTCCGAGACCTGGAATGCACGAGACACTCTCGACATCCACCTTCCACCACAGCAGCTGTTGCGGCAGGCGGGACCTGAGGCTGGATGTGGAAGCTAGGGGGGAAAAGCGGGCTCCGTGCGAGTACCGCGGGGGAAGCAATGAGGTACGTACGGGATCCCAGCACGTGTGTCTCGCCAGGAAGATTGACAGCAATTAAGAACTTCTTTCTTTCGAAGCTCCTGAAAATTCAAGGTCCACTTTTAAAGTGTTGACCGCCGTCCAGGAAGCCTTGCTCAAGATCGAAAAGTTGGTGACACGCTGCTCTGCTGCAATCGGGCCAGGTGGTTTCGACTAGTGATGGGACGAAAGGTGTTCAAGAAATATCCCAATTGCTTTTCCTGAACTGATGCCGACTGCAGCGGGCGATATCAATTCCTGATTTGCGGCTCTGTTGTCATTCGCTCCCCTCCAGTTGTCGAAAAGGACAGGTAGGTTTCTTTCTTGCCCGCAAAAGGCTAGCTCTACTGACAGGCGGCAGGAAACTTCTTGGCAGCTGGCAGGCACCTTGCTTGACGAGCTGACGCCACTCACCCACTCACACTCACACTCACCCACTCACACCCACTTCACCCTCTCACCGTGGTGAACTGCATCTCATCAATCCTAGAACACCCGCAACCTCTTCCGTCAGCACACCTTCCCGGATGTGTCAAGTGTTTTCCCGGTGCGGTGATATTCCCGCGCCGTTGGACCACGAACGACAGATACAATTGGCGGGTTGCGGTATCAAACATCCAAAATGGAAGTCATACTCAGCATCATATGCTCGCCATTACCATCATCCTTCAAAACCTGGGGAGGCATCAGCCTTTTGATTCCGATGCCCATCGGCGCCAGCCATGAGTCTTACCAGTGACCGTTGACTATCAGCTAGTTCTGATTGGGCTGTTCGCATCTAAACTCGAAAGCTCGGTCTCATAACGATGCCTATCACCATGCCAGCTTTTGGTGTTCTTGAAGGAATCGTACCCCTGTTTCAGCCCACCGTGACGAATTCTGCTCCGGTGCATGACCAGATTACCTTTCGTGCTACCGTTGGGGAATCCTCAACAAGTCCATCTGTCGCGGAAAAGTCCATCAAATCGCCGTTCACTTGCTCCCTCAGTCAATCATCCTATCAGAGTGCCACAGCTTGGTGAAATTGCGGCTTGTGCTGCATAGCACGAACGCTCTCGGGCGATCACCTCCTTTCCAGGCAGGCTCATTCCCACCTGTTACACGACGAGTAGTGATCAGCCGTATTTTGGGCGACTTCATGATGTAGTGCTGACTTGATTGCAACACCTGGGTACGCTAAGATACGGGGGTAGGCGAGCAGTCACCAGGTAACAGTCAACCATCGACGATGATCTGACCGTGGCTCACATCTCCCGCCCTCGTCTATAATCACAGTCGGATCCTATAGGTTCCTCACCTACCACCATGTCTCAATGGCGCTTCAGGGGATCTAGCCCTTTCTGTGCGTAGGAAGCTGACGCGGTGAGTATGGTTTCCAAGAATTTTATTCTTCTCCCCCATTGTTCTTTCTTTTCCCTCCACACTCTTGTTGCAGTTTTTTCATATCTCCGGTGAAATCAGACATTATGGTCAGGAGGTCGACTCCCCTTTTATGGTGTGTAATACAGCCATGGATCTGCCAGGCGGCTACCATTACCACCCTCCCCGAACCAGAGGATCCAGTTGTTCTTCCACGACAGGTGAACGGCGCTGTCAGTTCGTCAACTTTTCTGCGAAGAGGCTATCATACGTGTTAGTAATGTCATCAAAGTCTCTTCCTCAGCGCTCCATGACAATCGGGCTAATCGAACCAAAGCCGCGGTCTTGGACGGGCGAGTGTACATTGACGGTGGCGAAGTCTCGTATTACAGCGGTACCAACATCAACTTTCAATACTGTAAGCCTATTCATGAACGAATTATTGAGCTTACAGCACCACCCTAACTCTAGTCTAGCTAATTCCTTGCTATCTATCGATCTGTCCAAGGACTGGACAAGTGATTCAGTCCGGTTCGACTCAACATCCAAACCGACCGGTGCCGCCAACCTCGCTGGCGCAGGAATCTGGGTAGACGAGACTGAAGGTGTCCTATACACGGGGTTCGCCGGCGTCAAGTCGAGCTTTGGGGACAACGCCAATCAACCTCAAGGTCTATGGTCATTTAAGCCAGATGGTAAAGGCGGCGGAACCTGGCAAAACCTGAACAGCACTGCGGATAAGACGTTTACAGAAAAGCCGAGACCGTTCAAAGGGAAAACAGCTAGTGGCAATGGTGTTGGTTACTTCCTCGGAGGTACGCAACCCTCCCTCCCCAGTCTTAGAAACTTTTGAGGAGATTCGCTAAGCTGACCTTGATCACAACAGGATTTAATAGGTGGAGCACCAATGAATCTGACTTCCGCGAGGGACCGGTGAGTGGCCTTCTCACGTACGACTTCGCGTCGAAGACGGCCACCAATACATCCGTCTCCATTGCTTCCACAGAAGGATCGGAACAATTTGGCAGCATACTCTATGTTCCCAACTTCGGCAAAAAGGGGATCCTGGTTTCCGTGGGAGGTTTCATAGGGGCCATGAAGGCAGGCGAAGACGACGAGAAGCTGGTTTCCATGGACACCGCACGCATCTTCGACATCGACAGCAATGCGTGGTTCGAACAAAGCACATCAGGCACTTCGCCTGCTCCAAGACAGGAATATTGTATGGCAGGCGTGGCGTCGGACAACCAGACCTACGAAATTCTCATCTACGCCGGCTGGGGTCGTCATCTGGGCAGCTCATCTGTATCTTTCGACGATGCATACGTGCTCACATTGCCTGGGTTCTACTGGACCAAAGTCCCCTACACGGCACGGAACCCCAGACACTCGCTCAGCTGCAACGGCGTCGGTGGTGGTCAGATCATAACAATCGGAGGCGTCGACAGTACCAGAGAAGGGCCCGGAACATTGTATAAGGGTACATTCACGACCAGCGATCCCTTCCCACAGGGCATCGCGGTATTTGATCTGGCTACCTTGAAAATTACAGACACTTACAAAGCGAACCGAACCTCGTACTCGCCTGCCTCGGCTATTCAGTCATATTACGACGACAAGTAAGTGACTGACCTTTCGACACCCTTCAGGGAAAAACATAGCAAAACACAGTAGAAAAAAATCACTAACCAGTCCCCCATTGCACCACAGAGGCAGAAAACCCGAATCCGGCTTCACGAACAGCCAATTAGAATCCGTCTTCGCACAACAATACTTCAAAGCCACCAACAACAGCGACGCCTCCTCGCCATCGACTCCCTCCGACCCCTCTTCGCCATCTGCCTCCGGCTCAACAAATGACCCCTCCGACAGCAACGGAAGCAAAAGCGGCGGCGGCAGCAGCAGCAACGCAGGGGCCATTGCCGGCGGCGTGGTAGGCGGCGTGGCAGCCATTGCTGCCGGGATAGCGCTGGGTTATTTTCTCGCTCGAAGACGTACGAAGAAGAGGGGGCTGATGGAGGAGAATGCGGAACAATCGCAAGGGCAGCCAGGGCTGCCTGGACAGCAGCAGCAGCAGCAGCAGCATCAACAACAATCGTCGCTGGGACCCGGACAGCAGCAAGTACAGGAAAGCAAGTGGCAGCCGGGGGCTTACGAACCTTACCCTGGTGGTAATGGGTATGGTGTAGATGGGTACCATCAACAGCCGGTTCATGAGCTTCCGCCGGATCATGTTGTTCATGAGATGCCGGAGAGGAGAAATGTTAGTGAGATGCCTTGAGTAAGGCTGGTAATGGTAATGGCAATGGCGAAAGGTGTGAAGTTATCACCGCGATGAGACGATAGAACCGAGACTTGACAAGGAAGGGATGGCGCCATTTAAGGACACACATAGATTATACCATACCAACTTGGTTGCGTTTAGACCCTGATTCGTGGCGAGCAACACAACTAGAGATAGACAGTTGACATCCGATAAACTGAATATAAGTTTCGAATAGGACGACTGAAGTTTCCATTTCCATTTTGTACTTCTAGTTTTTATCTACCCATCTGCACCGCTTCAACACACACCCCATTCATACCCACCTCTCGTCGTCTAGTACTTGCCCGCAAAAGCAATCTGCACGGCCGTATACGCCGCCGTCAACTTAAGCGTAAGCAAGCTCAGCGAGCTGACAACACCAAACTTGGTGCGGCCCTGGGGTCCGCCCTTGGTGTAGCCGATGGTGTAGAACACCCTGCTCAAGCTCCACAGGCCACCGAGAGCACCGGCGAGGACGGGGTACTTGAGGCCCGCGATGAGCATGGCGCCAATGGCGGGGGTGAGGTTCTCGGTGAAGTTGGCGTGGGCGCGTTGGGCTTTTTTTTTGAGGGAGGTATGTTAGTTTTTGCCTGCCAAAAGCTCTGTCTGGCCCAGGGGAGAGGGGAAGGGAAGAAGAGGGCATGGGAGAGGTAGAAAAAGAGACATACCGCAGTTAAAGGCAAAAGCCTTGGGGTCCTTCTCGGCTACCTCCTGAGAGGCATAGGCGGCGGGATACTTGACGCCCGAGGCCTTGCGCTGCGCCCCGGTGTTGAGGGAGTGGAAGACGTTGACGAAGAAGGTGGAGACGGTGGCTAGGAGGACGTAGCTGTGGTTTGTGTGTGTTAGTTATTGCGAGACCATAATATGAAGGATGGTGGTGAGGGTGTTAACTTACCCGTACTCGTCGGGGAGTGTCACGATGATAGCCATTTTGCTTGTTTGTTTATGTTGATCTGCTGACCTGGGAGAGGTAACGAGGAAGAAGGGTAAGTAAAGATAACGGAGTTCGACAAGTCCAAACAGGAAGATGGTTCACGAAAAGAATGGGAAGGAAGTAAGAACCACTCACGACTATCTTTTGGGTATTTAACTGTTTTATTATTCTGTCTTTTTCCCAACCTCTTTCCACTTCTTCAATAATATGAGAAGTTCACTCTTATACCCTAGTAAACTTGATTAGTCAACCACGTCGTGTTTCTATGATGAACGCATTGTATCCGTCCGCTCCCGCAAAACTGACCAGGTAACACCCGGGACCCTGCCGACTCCTCTGTTCCCTCATTAAGAGAGGTGGTCATCTGTGGAGTTTCCAGCTGCTTCCAACGCTAGCCATTGGCCAATCATGTGTGACCTCGGGCTCTATATCACCCCGGCGGCAGAAAGGACACGGTGCGATTCTGTGCACCTTTTCCGTGCAATGGGGATCGGGTTGCCCCGGCCGACCGACTGTTGTGGTACTCGGTGAAATGAATTCCAGAGGTGATTTTACTCTTCGGCGTCATGCTCCTGGTTCATTGCTGCTGACGAGTGCCGGTCTTAGTACATATGTTCTGTCAATCATTGTCTCGGGCTTTTCACGGCACCACGGTTGCGGATATCGAAAACCATACACCAGGCAGTTGAAGATGAGATGGCTGGCATCAATGCATCTGGAGGATATCGTCATGGCTTGCATAACCGTTATCCCGCTACCACCCTAAACTCTAATTCCCCTGAAAATCGAGCGGGAAACGGGTGATTTCAGGGCCATCCAGATCCCCGGGTGCGGCACAGCGCTGAAGGACATCTCGCAGCCAACCATCCCGAATAGCGATATCTGTCAGAGGGATTGCATCATTTCAGCCCTATAACAGAAGGCCCCTTTGCTTCAAATATGGCCTTACATAACCAACTCCAAGGGTAGGTATACAATGACCACAACTCCAATGCTCAAACCCGATCAACCAGTGCATCTCTCCTCCGGCGGCCGCCACTCCAGCTCCAACCCTTCAAGCACCCGTCTCTCCGCCGTCAACATATCCGGCGCCGGCTCACCATTCGGTCCACTCTCATAATTAACCCACCTCCCATCAGCCCTACTCCGGATCCCACTGCTATCAAACTTGAGCGACCTCTCCTTCTTGCAGTATCTCCTCAGATCCCTCTGGAAGGTCGTCCCGCTCGTCCACCCCAGCACCGCGCACCCGGCCGTCTTCCACGGGCTGATGATGATATCCACCCTCCTGTGCGGATTTGGATTCTTCTTCTCGCCCGTTGTCCAGTGCGGATCCTGCCACACCACGAGCGCCTTATCCAGCGTGTCGAATCCCGTCCCGGCCTTCTTCTCGTTCCCCTTCCATGCAACAGGCACCTGCCCGCGCTCCGTGTTCTTGGTGCTCAGGATCAGTGTATGCGTGATGTAGTTCGACTGTTCCAGAGCGACAACAATTTGTTCGACGAAGCCCTTAGTCGCGGCCTCGTCCGGGTGGCTCAGCACGACGTCCACGTCGCCGCTCGACAGCTTGCCGCGCCGGTGCCCACCTACGATGACCATCTGAAAGCCCGGGTGGATCTTGTTGGCATGCTCTAGGATGATTTGGGAGATGGACTCGACCTCGCCGCGAGGGACCTTTTGCTGGAACTCGTCGTAGTACTTGACGCCAATCTGCTGGACGCGCGTGAGCGTGTCCCAGCCGTACTCGACAATGTCGTCGAGGTCGCGCCAGCCTTTGTTGTAGAACTCGCGGGCGGTGGTCTCGGCAACGCCCCAGATCTCGTAGAAGAGCTTGAGCACGGCGATGCGGGGGTCGGACTCATCTTCTTTGGTTTCCTGCAGCTCGCCGTGTTCTCGGAATTCTCCGTATAACTGGGCGATCTTGAAGCCGCAACCTGGTAGTCTTGCTACTTCGAGAGTGCTCTGGAGAGGATAGGGATAGGAAGTTAGAGCGGCTATGGCGGTTGAATATGCGCGCACTCCGATCTTGTCGCCTAGTAATGTCCTGGCCGTTCTGATCTTCATCAGCTCCTCGATGAAGGGCTCGTTAGGCGGATGCATGGGTGCAGGACGCTGGCACGCATATGTGGTGTGCAAGTAGGCCGGTATGGGAGGCAACTCTATATCGTGCTCTGATGTGGTCATATGGAGCAATGCCGGGGCTTTGGGGAGGAAGTGATCGCGTCGACCATGGCTGGCGGTGCTGTGAGAAGACCCGGGCCGTGAGCCATGGAAAGAAGGCTTTGGGTCTGCTAGGGCTCGCTTGATGACATCTGCTGCCTTTGCTGGTGAAGCTTCCTTCGTTTTGGCGGGTTTGCTCTGCTTCTGCTGTTTTCGGCCTCTGTACAAGGTGTAGTCATCTATCGGGAGGACTATGCCGGCTTTGAGAGACTCGGTAAACCATGCGAGCTTCACCACCTTGACAATGGTGGGAGATTCTTTCAGAGTTGACTGCGTCGACTGTGATAGGAGAGGATGAAACTCGCCATCTGACGCAGTGTCTGAGTCTTCTGTGGCGACAGAAGCCGGTGTCTGGAATATCCTTCGCTTCGGATTTGGAGATGTAGGTTCGTCTGCCTCCTCTGTCGATATCTCCTCAGTTGCAAGCATGTGTTTTCTAAGCTCGAACTTGGCTCGTTCTTTCCTGTGCACCTTTCCCAAGATAACTTCGGCCTCGTTGATGTCGTAGGTGAGGGTTGGTATCTGCTCTTCCAGCTTGTGGAGCTCATCCACTCCTAGGTTGGTGGGTAGCAGAAAAATAGCCGGGAATATCAGCGTCATTGTGGCCAAATGTCAACAATTCCAACGCCCAAATATCTCGACATTATTCAATGGCGATGTCCAAAGGGTCGAAAGTTTTGGAGTGTTGCCCGTGTATTGCTAGGACCAAATCCCGCGATATCCAGAAAGTGACAGTCCAAAACAGTTGATATCAAATCGACACCAAGGTTTTAGTCCAAGACAGTCAACAAGTCAGGTTTGATACCGGTAGTCGGGGAGTCTTCACCGGCCTGTGACGTGCATCAGTGTTGAGCCTTGAGCGAACCTTGCAGACGCCTTGAAGATGGGATGAGAAGATTAAGGTAACCACCAAAAAAGAAAGTAAAGATCGTAAGTTAGCCGTGAAAATCAAGCATGCGAAATCACCACTTCAGTTGAATTTGTATGGTGTTTCCAAAAAGCAGAACAATACGGAGTTCTGTTTGTCGGTTTCGGGCATGATGAAATGGATTGGTTCGAGTCTCGAAGAGCGCAGTGACGGAGATGACTGCAGATGTACTCCGTGCAAGTTCTCGATCTGTAACTGTGCTTAACATTTCAAGAGAAGGTGGTCCATGCGCCTGTTCGAGAAACTTCAAGTACCGTATCTTACAAATCTTACGGGATCTCTTCGTCTCAGTTTAAATTCCTTCAAATACTTCAACAGAGTCGCCGATGTAGTTGATACCCCAGACTTGGATTTGATTGAACTCTCCTTTCCGGTTGGGATATCTCTATTGACTGTTTGTCTTTAAGGTAATCCAAAGGTACAATACAGATACCAAGGAGCATCTGCATGCAATGCGGGCGTCGAGTATTTGATGCAGCGGCGGCCATCCACTACTATGTAATATTTCTTGGCGCTGTTTAAGACCGCCTCAACCTTCAACCTCAAACCTTCATTTCACTTCAACTTTTGATCCATCCTCAACCGGCTTCATTCATTTGCGCCCACAGGCTTCCAGTGCCTCAACCATCGACGTGACTTTAGCAGATTAGAAGACTCGAGGTTTTCAAACGGCCGGCCTTTCTTTAACGGACTGTAATTACGAATCTTTCTTTGGACCGGCGTCGGGCAGACCTCTCCCTTCGGTCCTTCGATTTCTTTCTCGTAACTCCTCGGAGCCTCCATTTCGAGACTGACATTCCAGGCGGGCAACACTCTTTTGTGTATTACCATTGCCAAACTTCTTATCGCCGCCGGGTGACTGTTTCTCGCCGACCTTCGTCCCATATCAGCATTCCTCTCGTCATCTTCCACTGAAAAGACAGCATTCCACCAAACCTCAACTCATCAACATACGCCGCACACCACTTTGAAAGGAAACCAACCACCACCAAGGGAGAGCGCACCCGAAAAGGGGTCAACCGTCTTTCAAAATGGACATCGCCAAAACCCTCATCCGCTGCGTCATGCGCGCCTTCTACTCCACGCAAGAAATCCTCATCATCGACGCCCTGGTGCAACACTCCTGCCTGCGCGACGACGACCTAGGCCACCTAATGAAGCTGGGCAACAAAGACCTACACAAAGCGTGCGCGGGCCTCCGCGACACGCGCTTCCTCGTGGTGCACACGCGCCCCGAGCTCCAGGCCGGCAAGTCCCGCCCGCAGAACAAGACGTACTACTACATCGACTACCGGCAGACCATCGACGCCATCAAGTGGCGCGTATACAAGACCGACAAGGACATGCAGGGCATCGCCAAGCCGTCCGAGGAAAACAAGGAGTACGTGTGCCCGCGCGTGGGCTGTGAGGCGCAGTGGAGCCAGATGGAGGTCTTGGACAGCGTCTCCTCACGCGGCTTCACCTGTCAGAGGTGCGGCTCGGTGCTGGAGCAGGCGAAGGAGCGGGAGGCGCCCGGTCATCAGCAGCTGTCGAGGATGAACAACCAGTTCAAGTTCATGACGGACATGTTGCAGGAGGTCGACAAGGTGGTGATCCCGGAATGCAACTTTGATTTGGCGCTGGCGAACGCCAGGCCTATCGTCCGGCTGGAGACGCACGAGGTGGCGATTAGCGTGCCGGTGGACTCGGCGCTGAACAAGCCCAGCGCTGTCAAGGGTCTGGCGAACACGGGACCCAAGACGATGCAGGTTATCATTTCCACGGGCGACGACGATGCGGAGCAGGCGGAGGCGGCGAGGAAGAGGCAGGAGGAGCTGCTGAGGCAGAACGCACTGCCGGAGTGGATAACGTCCAGCTCGGTGCCGACAACAGGTGGGTCCAAGCCTACTGGGCCTGCTGCGGCGTCGCTGCTTGATTCATCGTCGGCAGTTAAGGATGAGACGGCGGTAGATGAGCCGCCCGCTAAGAAGGTCAAACTGGAGATCCAGGGCGATATTTCGGTCAAGGATGAGGATCCCATGCCGATGAGCTTCAAGATGGAGGGCGGGGATGATGAAGAGGATGATCTCGAGTTTGAGGACGTCATGTGAGGAGCGGAGTGAATAGATCGGGAACATTTGAATGGATGAAGAAAACCCAGAGAAGTCCTACGGGGCCTACGAAAAGACACAAGCATAACATGCCTTGGCGAAAGATATCATTGTTCGCTCTGGCATCACCACGATGGCTCCTGGTGATATGGGGTTGGCCATAGAGCCTCTTCATACGGTACCTGGAGGCACCCATTACTGCCGGTGTTCATCAGGAGTTATCTAAGCTCCGATGTAGCAGGAAACCAGTCCGCTTTGGCTACTGAAAGAGAGTTAAGAAGCATCAGCATGATTTTTCGGCAAAGAAGGTTGGGTACGGTACGCACCATAAAAAGCACAGCAGACGTCAAAGACGGATGTACGAGGCATTGTGGCGGATGCCATCAAAATAGAGGGGAAGCCTGCTGTTACTTAAGCATTAGGAGTTGGAAGTAAAGCCATCAATCTGGTTGGCACGAGTGAAAACTCTCACAATCTTCGGGGAGAAGACATCGGCCCGCCTCTTCTTGAAGCTCTTATTTTTCGATAACAAATTGCACCTGGCGGAAGGCCTAGTTCGTCACTGCTTTTCTTATATACATTGAGCAAAAGACAAATTGTACATAGACGTCCCACAAGCACATAAAGAAACGACCGAAAGAAACCGCACAAGACCAGGATGGGAAGGGGAATCATCTAAACAAATATCAAGAAAGGAAATTTTCAGGCCACGTCCTTCAAGCCACATTGCAGTTAAAACTACCATTTGATTGATCATGTCTTCCCTAAAACTCCTTCCGTTCGCTTTGTTGACTAACAGAACCACCACCCCAACCGCCTTGAAGTAATGGAAGGCCATACATGACATGACGTTACAAGGGTTCCTCCTCTACCAGCGACTCGGAGTCCTCCTTTTCCAACGATTAGTTGTACTTGCGAAGCTGTATTAAGAAACCTTTGTCAGTAAACCATCCAAAAGGTAGTGAGTGATAAGAAGGGGGCAGTAAGTAACTTACATCCAAAGTCAAAGTCTTTGAGCTATTCACATCCTGATCACGATAAACGCCCACCAGACTCTCGCTATCCTGGAACAGCCCGGCCTTGAGACTGATGACGATGAACTGCATTCCGGGCCCGGCATGCTCGCGGATGTACTTCTTGATCTTCTCCACGTTGGCGTTGTCGAGCGCCGCGTCCACCTCGTCCAGCACGAAGAAGGGCGACGGCTGGTAGCTGTGGATGGCGAACAGCAGCGCCAGCGCCGCCATGGTCTTCTCGCCTCCGGACAGGTGCTCCATGTCGCGGAACCGCTTGAGCGGCGGCATGGCGTGGTACTTGATGCCCGACAGGTAAGGGGTGTCGGTGTCCTCCTCGATGTCCAGGTACGCCTGGCCGCCGAGCGGGTACGCGTCGGAGCGTGTGAGGTCTTTGTACACGTGCGTGATCTGCTCCTGGATGTGCGTGAAGGCCTTGTTGAAGAGCTCGAAGCGCTTGTCCTTGACCTGGTTGAAGGCGTCGCGGGCGGCCTTGAGGGCGGCGCGCGAGTCCTCAAAGTCCTTTTCGGTCGACTCGAGGCGCGACTTGACCGATTCGAGACGCTCGATGGCGCGCATGTTGGGGTTGAGCTTCTCGATCTCGGCGGTGAGTGCCGAGATCTTTTCTTGCAGCTTGTCTTCGACTTCATCATTCGCGTCTTCCAGTAGTGCGTCATCGAGGTTGTCGTAGTTGATCTCGATGCCGTAGTCGTCCATGGCAGCCTCCATAAGTTGCGCTTCCTGGTTTTCGTCTTCGCCATCGATGTCCATAGCATCCTGGTCCTTCTGGAGCAGTACGTCCTCATTGGGAATGTCGTCAAGCGAGCCTTCTTGAAGAGGAATTTGAATCTGCTCAAGCTTGCATCTCCTTAGCAGGGCGAGTTTCTGGGCACTACTCTGCTGTACTTCAGCCTCCAGGTTGCTGATCTCCTTTAACCTGACTTCAATGTCTCTGCTCCTCCTCTGTAGGTCTTGCTTAGCCTCCTGTACCTTCTTGGTCTTTTCTGCATGGGAAACCTTCAGCTCTTCTAGATTCTGTTCAAGCTCCCCGAGCGCCTCCCGGTCTTCCGCCATCTCCTCCTCAATGGAGGCCTTCTCTTGTCGGTATGAATTCAGATCTCGTTCGTGCCGTTTCAGGGTCTTTTCTAGTGACTGTATCCTGTCGCTGGTCGCCGTGTGTTGTGAGGTTTCCCATGTGATATTGCTCTGGATGCGTTGTTTCTGGATGTCAAAATCCTGCCGCTTCTGGGCAGCTTCTTGTTCCAAGGTGCCCTGTTGGGCTTCATAGGCACGGACATTCTCGTAGCCCAGCCTCTTGCAGAAATCTTTGAAGATCTTATCTTCGACGTCTGAGATGGCCTTTTCGAACTTTTGTACCGTTGCCCGCGTCCGCTCCAGCTCACCGTGCTTTTCCTCATACTTGGGGTCATAGTCGTCCAGCTGCCGCTCCTGATGATTGAGCTCTTTCTGTTTGCTCTTGAGATTCTTCTCGAAGGCGGCCAGCTCAGCTTCCTGAATCTTGAGGCGTTGTTCAAGCGCTGTGAACTCGACGAACAAAGCATCCTCCTTAGCACTTCGTCGCCCAGACTGCGCCAGAGCTGCCACCTCGTCTTTCAGGGACTGTGCCATCCGTTGCAGGTTCTGAATGTCATGTTCTTCAAAGCGACGCTTGCCGCCCTTCTCATTAGGCAAGCGGCCACCGGTCATGGTACCAGCCTTGTGGATTACGAAACCTTCCAGGGTGACAGCCTTGACTTGGATCTTTCTGCCGTATACGATGTCCTTTGCGATATGGAGGTTATCGCAAACAACAGATCCACCGCATGCGTAGCTGATGGCACGCTCGAGGGAAGGATCAAAGTCGATTGTATCAATGGTCAGTCGTGCTCCGGAAATGCCTTTAACTGCCGAAACTGAGCTGTTGACCTTGATATTGTCGAGCGGAATAAACGTCAAGGGAGGGAATCGCTGCTCCTTGAGATACTGCACGCAATCCATACCGACCTTCTCGGTGTCCACGACGACTGCATCGAAGTCACGTCCAAGGGCTGTGATAACCGCCTCGTCGAACTTTTTCTGTTTGGGTTTGCAGAGATCGCCAACCCGGCCTCGGACACCTGGGTAAATGCGCCTGAGGTCGCTGATCATGTTCCTCAACCTCGTCTCCTTTTCATTCTGACGCCGGCCAGATTCCGCATCGTCCAGTTTGCGAAGGATTTCCTTCAGCTTCTCCTCCTGGGCAGTTCGGGTCTGGTTTATCCTTACGCGCTCAGACTGGAGTTTGTTATACTCCTTCTTCTTGTCGGCGATATCGGTTTTGAGTTGTTTTACCGCATCCTGGCTGGCGTCTCTTCGATCCTTGATCGACTTAACCTCGGTCTGCAGCTTTTCGATAGCGGCCTCAAAGTTGTCGATTTTACCTTTCAGGTTGTTGACGGTGACCTCGTCGCTCTTGAGCTGGCGCGTGAGGTTGGCCAGCTTGGCCCGGTTGTCGGCAGTTTTCTTCATAGCCTCGGCTTGGAGACTAGTGTATTCCTTGCGGTCTTCATCACTGAGCTCCTTGCCTTGCTTCTTGAGTGTCTCGGCCCATTGTTTTTCGAATTGCTGCTGCGCTTTCTCCACGGTGGCGAGGTCCTTTTGCAATTTGGAGATGTTGGATGCTTGGCTGTCGCGGTCCTTTTTCACCTCGATAATGCGCTTCCGTAGCACACCCATATCTTGGGTGCTTTGCGCAACCTTTTCATCGATTGGCACAAGACTGTTTTCCTTGTCTTCGATGTCCTTTTCCTTGGCCTTGATGCTCCTCTCCACCTTGCCCATCTCACGCCCTACCGTAGCCTGCTCCTTACGAGCAGCATCCAGTTTGTTTTCGAAGGCTTCAACGTTGCGACGGAACTCCTTCAGATTTTCCTGGTGCTCCTGGATTTGCGCGCTAGACTCATCCATGACCCTCTGAAAGTGGTACAGCTTCCACAAAATATGAGTGATGACGGCCTCGTCTCGTTCCTCGGTTTTCCGCTGGAAGTTTTCAGCTTCCTTCTTTTGCTCCTGATACTGCTTGATTTCCGAGTTGATACCTCTTCTCCGGTGTAGCTGGAAATTCTGGTTCTCGGCAGCCTGCTCAACCTCGGCCTGCAACTTCTCATATTCGGCCTTGTATTCGAGACTTCCGGATATTTGTTCGATCAAGCGTGTAAGGTCCTGAGGTGACTGCGAGGCAATGGCTTCAACGTCTCCCTGGAAGACCAGGAAGTTACGGGCCTTGATCAGGATATTTTCGGCCTCGAGCGCATCGTTGTACTGCTGGGCGGTGACCACTCTGTCGTTAATGCGGTACTCGCTGGAGCCACTGTTTGTAATGGTTCGCTTCCACCGTTGCTCGTCGCCAGCATCGTCTTCGTAAACGGCCATGACCCAGGCCGTCTTGGGGTCATTCCTAGATGACCGCTGGGAAGGGTCTTCGTCTTCGCCATCTTCGTGCCCGTTGACGCCGTTAGTAGCGGGGGCAGCTGTGCCATCTTCTTGGATTTTCGAGGTTTTCATAACACGGCCACGGTAGACCAGGTCTCGAAGATGGGTCGATCGGAGGTGTGATGATTTGATGCCCAAGACGAAGGAGATGGCATCCATCCTAGCAACGCGCGCGCCTGTCAATACGAAAGCAGCCCCTATCGCGATCGCAACCCGGCGCAACTTACGAGTTTGACTTTCCAGAGCCATTGGGACCGATAATGGAGGTGAAGTAGGAGTCGCCAAACAAGAGGGTATGGTGGCCCTTGTAGGACTTGAAGTCTAGTTTACGGCAAACATGGTGAGTTTCGGCACGCTCCCAACCAAGTGTCGTGCTTCGGAGCAAAAATCAAGACCTACTGAAAAGCTCGAGACGGATGAGCTTGCCCATGTTTGCGGTTGCTGGTCTCCTGCAGGAGGACGCGCCGGAGGTATGCGAACGGGATACTGGTTATAGTGCTGTGGTGCTAGCGCAGATGATACTCGCTAGAAATGGAGACTCGACGCGCTGCGACATGAATTCGCGGTGGCGGCGCGATCGGGAAACATACAAAGGCGCGTAAATTGGTCGAGGGTGTTGCTCTGGGTTGGAATCGCAAGCCTTGTAATCGCAGGCAGACGTGGGCGCGGTAGCGGCAACAATGTCGACCGGGTCAATCCAGTGTCGCGACTCTCCCCAATAATTTGCCCAGGGCAGGTCGCCAAGGTCGAGCATCTGTCGCATGCAGGAGGTGGGGGAGCACTGAGCGGTTGAAGGACACAGACGGAAGCTCGGACCATGCAATCCATCCTTAGCTCCAACGACTACATCTAAGGGTTAGGGTTATATCGCATATTCATGGGCTTTTGCATTACTGGGAGCTGAAGGAGACGAGGTCCCCAAGTTCTTGAGAATGACATTGCAATTTTTGTACTCGGTAGAAATTTGTTCCAGACTGACCAGCAAAGATACGTTTGAATTCTGACAACATCTCCTTGGTTCAAGACAGCTGCGGGCAATGCACAGTTTACCGGCCCGTATGTACAAAGAAGCAATAAGACGTTCTGGACCTGCCTCTGTGGAACTTATCCATCAAGCCAAGGATGCCACGGATCTTTCCAGCCTTATGAAACAGACGAAATCAAGCTTTCAAAATTCCGGATCTAATCGGATCTCTTGGACGAAGACCTGTTGTGTTCGATGGATTTCGAACAGTCCCGTCAGTTGGCAGAAAAACAACAAGATGTGGCGTGGATGGCTTGACTGACATGACAGACTTGGCAACAGCTCTCCAGGGTTCTGAAAGCAGGACACTAAAATCTGCAACAACAACGTCAGCAGCGATCGGATCGCCAATGGTCCAGCATTCCCTGCCAATGTTAGGCCTGCTTGCATCACATGCTGGGAGAATATGCATCCGTACACCGTCATTGGAGTCCTCGCACTAACAACACTAACACGCAACCTCTCTGGCCATCCCGTTGTCGTCAGTTGTCACAAGGCCTTCTTTTTCCAGCTTCGAATCTGAGACATCGAGAGTCACACGCTGTCCTTTCTTTTTCTCTTATCATCTAACCTACTCCCTCCCATCTTTCCAGCCTTTGATCTGATCAATTCAGACCACGTGTTTCCATCTCATCCAAGTCGCTTATTTCTCCTCCAGGTCGATGCCAGCATCGTGAAATCTATCTGAAGCAATATCATCGGAGTTAAAGCATAAGTCATTTTCCCTGCATAGCTGTTTGACGGGAGCCAACAAAAGACCCTGGCCCGCCACTGCCCGCATACCGGAAACACAACACAGCTTCTGCGACGCGCTGCAGCCCAATCTTGACGACATCATCTCGTCTCGACCTTGCTGCTCCACATTTGATCATCTAGAAATAGCTACCACGTCCCCTCGACCCCGAAAACGCCGGCTGCTGGTTTCATTTCTGCCAACTACGAGTCTTCTCCATCCATTGACGTCGCCATTTGGAGGCTGTGTAAGTAAATCTCCACATATGACCGGTCCTGACCAGCACATATCAAGCATATATGTCTACCATTGCCCACCGCGATACTGCCAAGTTTTGCGGACTCATTCTAACCTACTTCTCCGTCACAGAAACTTTGTTCCTTTCCACATCTCCGATATCAATGATTTCGTCGCATAACAACATACAACAAGCATAGAACAAGAACCATCAGCCATGGCAGATCTGGCGGAACCGGAGATCAGTCTCCCGGTGCCGGGACTGAGCCACAAGTCAGAAGGCGCACCATCTACCGATGGCGAGGCCATCTTGACACCAGACACCACCTCAACACCACCCCTGAACTCTTCGCCAGGAGACCATGATCCGGATACCCCGACTCTCGATGTCACGACCCCGAAAAGTCCACCAGTATTATCGAGGAATCCGTCGTTTTCCGGGAGCATGAGCAGCACTCTCCACGACGAGTGGGATGTCTTTCCGCCTCTCGATCGCTTGACCGTTCTCGACCTCCTCGATAACTTTGCGCTCCCCCAGCAACTGGAGAAATTGCAGAGAGGCATCCATGCCCGAACGGAGAAGATGCGTAAGTCGGGCGAGGCCTTGAAAGAAAAGAGTGCGATTGCTCGAGAGCGCATGGTGGATGAATGGCGCAAACGAGTCCCTACGGCCGAGGAGCAGCTAGAGCGATACAAAAAGCGGATGCGCACCAACGTTGATAAGCTAGGAAAGCGCTGGAACGACACCAAAGCCATTACTCTCCGCGAGAAGCTAGCCTTCATCTTCGGCGTCATGAACATCTTTATCAGCGGCTACTTAATCGGCGCCTTCCCCGAATGGTTCCATATCTGGTACACGGTTCAGATACTCTACTTCATGCCCATACGCTTCTACAGCTACCACAAGCAAGGATACCACTACTTCCTTGCCGATCTCTGCTACTTCGTCAACTTCCTCCTACTCCTCAGCCTATGGGTGTTCCCGGGTTCGAAGCGCCTCTTCACAGCCGTCTACTGTTTGGCCTACGGCAACAACGCTGTAGCCATCATCATGTGGCGCAACTCCCTGGTTTTCCACAGTCTCGACAAGGTCACCTCACTCTTCATTCACATCATGCCGTGCGCCACCTTGCACTGCATCGTGCACCTCCTCGACCCAGCCGAGCAGCGCGAGCGCTTCCCCTCCATCTGGACCATCAAGACCTCTCCTCCCGGCTCCCCAACCGCCTACGCCAACGTTATCTCCATGCTGGCTTGGTCCACGATTCCGTACGCCATCTGGCAACTCTCGTACTACTTCTTCATCACAGTCCGACGTCGCGACAAGATCGCCGCCGGCCGCCCGACCTCTTTCACCTGGCTGCGCAAATCGTACTCGAAGAACTGGCTCGGCAAGGCGATCCTAAACTTGCCCGAATCGCTGCAGGAGTCCGCCTTCATGCTGATCCAGTATACGTACGCGGTCCTCACGATGCTGCCCTGCCCGCTCTGGTTCTACTACCGCTGGCTGTCGGCCGCCTTCCTCATGGGCGTCTTCACCTGGTCCGTCTACAACGGGTCTACTTACTACATCGACGTGTTCGGCAAGCGCTTCCAGAAGGAGCTCGAGGCTATGAAGGCCGAGGTGGCCAAGTGGCAGAACTCTCCCGATGGCATGATGCATAGCCCGATGTTGACCCCTCATGCCGGAACGCACGATGACGAGAGTAAGAGGCTTGGCGAAGCCCTGAAGAGCGAGGATAACGGCAATGGCAGCTCTAGCTCGAGCACAAGCAGCTTGGACAACATTCCGCTTTTGACCGAGGAGAAGGGCGAGCTACCTGCTAGCGCGAACGCGACTGGTGCGGAAGTGGATGGCGGTGCGAAGGATGTTGCGAGGGCAAGAAGGCCGGGTGCGGAGTTGTTTACCGCTGGAGCGGCGCCGTCTTGATTTGGTGTGGTTTGTTTGTATAGCGAGCATGTTATTACGATTTGATGGGGTTTTGAGATATGGTTGTTTTTCTTGGTTTTCGTTTACAGAGGGGCACTTTTAAGTTATGTTGAAGTGAGGCAGTACAGCGGCGGTATTGTACGAGTTGTATGGACATGGCTTGGTGCAGCAGAACTAAACTGGTTGGGTGAAAGTTGAAATACCCATATCTATTTACGTTTTAATATCATCAATGTTGACTACCTGATCTGTTTACGGGTGTTTTCTGTTCTGCCTTGACCAAGTGATGATGTTTGGTTACTATATCGCGTATATATGTAGACCCGGCGCACCTTTTTCTTTGGTTTTCTTTTTCTATTTCTGTCAAACAAAAAAGGGCCTCGTTGTGAGCACCGAGGCCACGCGAATATGCGGCTTGAATCACGAAGGGTGGTTAGTGCTGCATTCTAAACGATCAAATCAAGTTGTTAAAGTAGCTAACTTTCTATATACCTAGCGTGGAATCTGCGAAACCCCAGACCGGTACCGACTGCGAAGATTTTCCACATCGAATTCCAACCACTCGATCACGGGTATCTCCGGATTCATCATGTGTGCATGACCGAGACCCGCCCCGAGAATCCCGAGCCATTGTGTCCTCTGCGCTGAGAGAGGTGATCGTACTACGTAGATATAAGATGAGCCCTGTACCTCCTGATCCTGCGCCTGTGCCCTGAAATGTGCCGACTGCCGATAACTTGAATGGTGTAAGTATTATCATGTCGTCTTTTGAATGAACTGTGGAAGAAATGAGTGTGTGTTGGTTGAATTGAAGTTGAACTCCCGTATCATGTCGTCTGTTGACCCGATATGGAAGAAAAAAAAGTGTCTGTGTTGGTTGAGTTTTCCGTATCATGTCGTAAGTTGAATGAACTGTGAAAGAAAAGAAAGTGTGTTGGTTGAGTTGAACTTCCCGTATCATGTAGTTAGTTGAACTGAGACGGAAGAAAAAAGTATTCGTGTTGGTTGAGTTGATATTCCGTATCATGTTGCCACCTGGACTCTTAAGTACCTATGCTCTACCACTGCACCAGGTTGTTTCCCGTCTCCCCTGCTTTTGATGGATTTGAAGAATAGCGAACGATCTCTGGTGGATGAAGATATCTATGTCGCCTTTTTAACCGCAAAGGAAAGAATATGTGTCTGTGAAATTCTGCTGCCGGGAACGAGCTTTTGTCGAGAATGGCTGGGTCTAGTACAACAGGAAGATGTTGAGGACGATGGAGACCGTCAAGATGGAAAGCAATGTCAAAGTCGGGAATGGCTTGGAGTTGGTGACGATCTGCCGTTGTTGATTCGGCGACAATTGAGACTTCTGGGACTCTGGGATGCTGATCGAGCTGTCGGTGCTGTTGTCATTGGAATGAAATGTGGGCTGATCGTGTGTAGGTTCCAGCTCTTGGTTTGATTCCAAGTGCTCGGTGATGGGTTGGAGGCAAGCTGAACGACACTTGCGATAAAAGGAAATATCGTTCTGAAGATGTTCAATGACCTCCCCCAACTCTTCGAGTGAATAGAATCCGTATTGTAGACGATCACAGACTGTAGGTGATGGCTGAGGATCTTGCATGAGCTTTTCCAGCTCTTCGAATTCAGAAGCGCTTAGATGGAACAGCTCAACGGTATCCCTCAGAACTTCTGTACTTTTCCGGATGTCTGAGTCCAATGGTGGGTCGAACCACGAGCCAGGGTCCAAACATGTCATGGCTTCCCCAATTTCTGACACCCTTGGGGAGAGTAGTTCGTAGGCTGCGCAGCATTTCTCCTCGAGTATGTCGAAATCCATTCCATCAACCCCGTTCTCCACGCCGCTTTGCGCGTAAGAAGCAAGATCCGACACGCTTCTCAGACACGAGTGGATTCCGGGCAGTGTGAAAACACGATCGACGATCATGCGAATGCTAATTAGCACTTCGTTCCTTGCATCGGCCAGCTGAACGGCCCTTTGAATCTCATCCTAATACAATCTGGTGTATTCTGTCTTGAGAATGATACGACCGTGTTCGTCGATGCCGATGTCTTTGGCAGTGACTGAGCGCGTCCCCAAGCGATAGAAAAAGTAGTCCGCGGCCTTGCCATTGAGGAATATGACCTCGTCTGAGAGCACCTTGTTGTCTGGAACTTCTGGGATGCGATGAAGATTGCGAATTCTCTTCGTCACATGGTCGGGGCTCTCGTTCACCCATTCCTCAAGCGTCTGGTATTTCTGCTTCTCGGAAGCATTATCGTGCTGCTTAGAGGTCGACATAATGGCGACGTGACTCTTCTCTGCTGAAACCTGAGTTAGATGCGATCTCATTTAAGGAACTCACTCGCAAAAAGTCCCCAGGGCAGAACTTCGCTCTAGGACAAGCGACAAGTGAAGCGTGTCTGAAAGAAAAGATGGTTACCGATGTAGAAAATTCCACTGAAATGTAGTCCTGCCGCGTGGCATGCCTTCCGTATCCTCTCAAACGCAGAATGTGGCCGGGGCAGTCGAAGGCTCGAACGAATGAGGTGCTGAGTGATGTCCTGGTGATCAGATTCTCATGGGTTGTCGCCAAAGACGTAATATGAGCGAGTTGGGAGCACCCAGATTGCGCAATGGGAGTGCCTGGGGATAGTAATAGGCAAGGCAGCAGGGGAAACGACCTTGGTCAGTTGAGGTCTGCTTTGGCGACAATCAAGGCTCGAGATCGTGGTTGAAAAGGGAGAGAAATTTTTGTTCTGGTTCGAGGAAAGAAAGGGTCCTTTTATGGTGCACTTCGACACTGCAAAAACGAGCGACAGGATAGCAATATTGAGATGAAAGAGGAATCCAACGTTTGCTTCCTGTGAGTGTCGGAACGTCATCCAACTTCATTCAACTCCATCCACTTTGAATTTGATTGCGCAGATTTCGTCTCAGGACGGTGAGTTTGATAGACTCACCTCTGGTTCTTCAATCTCATGCCATCTGTCCGTTTTGCTCCTTTTCAGCATTTCGCTGCAGACACTGCCACACATTATCGAGGCGACATTCAACACGGTCTCCTGGATGGGATGTATGGATTCCCCAAGTCTCCGGATATGCCATAACAACAGGTGTTGCCTGGAATATTGTGACCCTTTGCACCCCAGAGCTCTTCGGCATCCAGGAGAAACTCAAGGAGAAGCGATAACACGGTTAACGGGGCACTTCTCGTATCCTTGACTTGCGTGAACTCTTTTGCGAAGCTTCCGCACCCCGAGCCAGAAGCGTTATCTGAGAGCCTGCTAAACTGGTCAATAAAAAAAAATAAAAAAAACCCTAGTAGCATTTCAATGCCAACATGGAGTTGCCCAAGTTGTTCGACGGCACGTTGTCCATTCAGGATCTGGGCTGTGTCGATGTAGCCTCCTTCTCGGGCGTTCTGTTGGATAGGTAAGTCCTGGGGTCTGAGATGTTCTTAATCCTGACGAGTAGTCGGACACCTCCTTTCAACTCTGCATCCGCAAAACATACGGTAAGCGCGAGTCGACCCTCGCATTAAGGAAGGAGGAGAGGACGTGCCGGAAGACAGTTGCCGTCGGCAAAAGAGCCAAAGAAGACAAACATAGGCACAACGACGCAAGATGAACGAGAGAACTAGCAGGCAAGGCATCTCGGGTACGTTCTGATTCAAGTAACAAACAAAACAGAGCTTGCAGATGGTGGCGCTTGCCAATAGTATTGTTAGGGCAGACACTTGATGGAGCGATTGATATTCTTGGGCTGATCAGAAAGAAAAGACCTCCCTAGGAAGGAGCAACTACCAACTAGCTGGTAGCATGAAGATAACGACCCGAATACCGTATCGCGCTTCCGTGAACCGTGCACCTAGAGTAACCGCTAACCTCACTACCACTCTTATATCATCATTGCACCTCACTATTCAGCTGACCCTCCTCAAGATCTTCACCAGTGCCTAAACAGCATCACCTTTCCATGTCCTCAGAAAACTCCCTCATCAAGAGCCAAGACCGCCTCCCTCAAAGCCATCGCCATCTCACCCACCTTCTCCACCGCCCTCAACCTCTCCATCAAAAACTCGGCAATCCCTTCGTTGTCCCCCTTTTCGCTCATCTCCAGTCTCAAGTAATCCTGCACCCCGTTCAGCCCCAGCGCCTCCATCACCTTCTCAATCTCAAAGACATTGATAACCCAAGCTGCCTCCGGCAGCACAGGAACCAAAGCCTCAGCTTGGTCACTGACCAACCCGATGACTTGGGTGTCAACGGACCGGTAAAGAGTGCGGCTTTGGGTGGCGAGGTCTTGAAGAAGTTCTTGTTGTTGTTGCTGCTCATCATCATCGTCGAGAGAAGACTTGTCCGTCATAAGAACACAGCGGCAGAGGGCGATGAACGAGATCCAGTTAAACTTGAGGTAATGATCGTCAGGGAAAACAGGCAGGGACCCCAAGGACAGAATCTCCTCTAGCAGCTTCTCGGTGAGGTCAATGACCCGTTCCTTGGCCCTGTGCTCCTCAAGTGCGATCTAGAAAGCTCTGGCAAAGCTACCACCATGGTCGCCCTCTTCTTCTTCCTCGCCGCCCGGCTGCTTGTCACCAGGCAACTTGAACAGCCGACCGGACTTGTTGATCCCCCAGGAGTCGGTGACGGAGTCAATGATGTCGCTGTGGTTCTCGCAAAGCCAGTCAAGGAAGTTGATGGAGACGATGCCGTTTAGCACGCGAGCTGCGTCGTTGTCGTCTGAGTCTCCGGCTGTGTCGCATACCTTGCCCTTGCCAACCTGGATCAGAAGCGGCGATGGCGGCAGTGACGAAGCTTTCGGATATCCTTGACGTTCCGCTTGCTCCGTTCTTTGGACCTCTCCATGGCGCACCACTCTTGGAAGGTTGGGCCCTCGAACTCGTCGTCTGTGTCGAAGGGGGGGAAGGTCAGGCTAGGTTCTTCCAGTTCCGGCTCCGGCTCCTCGAAGCTTTCATCCTCTCCTTCTGCGTCGTACGAAGGATCGGACGGTTCTTCGTAGTCGTCCAGCTTACGCTTCAACGAGGCGTGATGGTTAGTGGTGCTGGCCGACAGCTCGAAAGTGTTGCTGTTGTTGTTGTTGTTATTTTTAACGTCTACTTCCGCCTCCCGTAGGGCATGAGACGTAGTGTCGCTGTTGTGAGTGGTAGAGTCGACCAAATCGTCGAGTGGCTGTGGCTGGGCCACCTCCGGCTCCATATCTTCGAAGATATTGAAAGGCATTTTGTCGAGTTTCTATCAATGATCATTATGTCAAGTTAGCACACTGATACAATCAGTGAATTAATATTACTGAGTGATTGAAAGCTTACCGGTGGAAAAAAATTAAGACTTCAATTCTGCTCTGTAAAGGCTTTCAAGTGTTGTTGGCCAGGACTTGGCTCGAACAACAAGAGACTTGTGACCAGATCCCGATGTGATAAGAGCCTCCCCGATGGAGAGATCGTAGGGAAATAAATGCGAGCGACACAGGTAATTTGCCAGAGTAGAACGCCTGGCCTAGCAGCGCAACGCTGACGAGGTAGTCGGAGGACGAGGCTGTTGTAGTTGACTGAGGAGTTGAGAGAAGATGGTGTCGATGGAAGGACGACACTATGCGATGGTAAAAAGAAAGTCTAACTCGAGACTCGACAAAGACTGGGAAGTTGTCGAAAAGAAGCCGATCAAGAAGTGAGGTGGACGGAGTGTCGCTGGCTGTTAGCTCGGAGTGAGTTCGAAAAGGGAGGGAAAATATAAGGGGAGAGCCACACCCAAATAAATATTAAATTCCCAAGCCAGTTGCTGGCTTGTAGAATACAAACCTTCAATTAAACCGTATAATCCCATTGTTCCCTATTCACAGGCTGCCAAGTAGAACCTTCAACAAAACTGCACAATACGATTGTGGTTCTATTCACAGGCTGTCAAGCATGCATGAACCGAGAACCTGCGATTTCATCCCAACTCCAAAACCACTCATTCACTTTGCCCACCCTTCACCCTCTTCAGATCTCGAAGATCTCACCGATACCCTCACCACCGCCCCGCCTATTCTCAACCAAGTCCAGCCTCCATCCGTCCCAGTTCTTCAGCGCCCTCTTGAGTTCCTTAATCCGCTCCAGCCTCTTCTTCTGCTCTTCCTCATGTGCCCGACGGAATGCCTCCTCGTCGAACTCCTCATCGTCATCCTCAAGTAGCTCATCAAGAGCACCACCATGGCCATGATGGTGATCACCGCCGGTAAGCGCATTAAGGCCACTAGTGAAGAAGTCACCCAGTCCGCCGCGGCTCTTGTGATGCTGGTGACCGTGCGCAGATGACGAGTGAAGCCCACCGCCAAGATCAACAGTCTCGAAGGCCTCCGGACCGACTTGCAGCTCCTTCCTCTTCTCATGCCAGATGCCCCTCCTGAGATCAGTATTCTCAGCTTCCAGCTCTCTGACACGCTTCTCCAACTTGAGGCGGCCCTCCTCCTCCAACTCATCCAGTCCTTCCTCTTCACCGCCGCCCTCCCGGGCATCCTTCTTTCTTAGCTTCAGGTTCTCCTCCTCCAACTTCTCAACCTTGGCCTTCAACTCCGCCACCTCCTTATCCACTTGCTCCTTATCCTTTCTCAGAGTCTGTGTCCTTCCATCCTGCTCCTTATGCAACGTCGTAAGCGTCGCAACCTTCTTCTCCAACCCTTCAACCTTCTTCGCCAACTCTTCTTTAGCCTTGTTCGCCTCCTCAACCTCCCTTTCCAGCGCCTTCAGTTTCGTCTCCGCCGACGCCCGCTGCGAACCCTCCTTGACCGCCTCCTTCGACACCCTTTCCAAATTCTGCTTCAAATCCGCCAACTCCTGCTGCGCCAACCCGGCCGCCTTCTCCGCCCTCGCCAGCTTCTCCTCCAGCGCGGCGATCTGCTCCGAGGGTCCCGACGCCGAGGCGGCAAGCTTCTCCACCTGCGCGCGCAGCCTTGACATTTCCAGCTCCATGG
This sequence comes from Sordaria macrospora, assembly GCF_033870435.1. Lineage (NCBI taxonomy): Eukaryota > Fungi > Ascomycota > Sordariomycetes > Sordariales > Sordariaceae > Sordaria > Sordaria macrospora. Next base: position 2,729,683 of record NC_089372.1, on the reverse strand, counting down.
TCTCAATCGTCGCCGACTTGCTCTGCAGTTGCGCCTCCAGTTGCGCCGTTTCGGCCGGCGGTGACCCGCCCGCACCAGCACCAGCACCAGCACCAGCACCACCGCCCACCGAGATAGACGGCGAGCGGCCGTGGGCGCCGCCGCCTGCTGCGCGCGTCAATTGCGACTGAAGCTGTGTATTCTGGCGCTGCAGCGCAGCCAGCTCGTTCCTGAGCTTCTCCACGTCCTCGGCAGACCCTAGCTCCCCGCTTGGTTTACCATCTTCGGCCTCGCGGAAATCAGCCAGTTCCTCCTCGGCTTTCTGCCACCGCTTTTCGGTGTCGGCGGCCTCTTTGGCCAGTCGCTTGTTTTCTTTCTCAAGCTCTTGGATGCGGCTGACGTGCTTGCGGTAGATGTCAGGGGCGGTCTCGCCTTCTGGACTGAGGAAGCTGGGCGATAGCGGGCCGGAGGCGGCGCCGCCCGAGATGGAGGCATTGCGGAAGGAGGTTGAGCGGGCTCGGGATTGCTCGGCGAGAGAGGGGAGTGTTGGTGTTTGCTGCAAGGGGGCCGGGGATTCGTCCTTCTCCTTCTCCTCTTCGGCGGCGGTTGTTCCGGTAGCAGTAGGCTCCTCGGCTGTAGGTTCGGCAGATGTTGGGGAAGTGACTTCTTCGGATGGTTTCTCTTCGGTCTCGTTCGCTGATTCTTTGGGACTCGAAGGAGTATTGGCAGGGGCTTCTTTGGATGCTGGCGGGTTGTCTTCTTTCTTCTCCTCCTTCTTGGATGCGCCGCCCGCCTTCTTGGCTTTCTGCTTCTTCAATGCTTCGAGCTGAAAAAAACCATTGTCAGTACCTATATGCTAAGCGTTGAGTAATACAGGTTATGATCAAGAACGGTACTATACCCTCTTCTTAGCGGCGGCGACCTTCTCGGCCTTGGCCTTGTCCTCGTCCGCCATAATGAGCTATGTCTAAAGTGATTAACTGGCAATTCCCGATGACAGAAGTAATTCCGTCCGGATCCGACTAGCTTGAAAGTAATTGTAGTTATTTGGAAGCCAACAGTCGATGAATTCACGCGCTTTTGAATTAGTTGGTAAGAGTAGGAAAGCTGGGCAAGTTGTGGTTGTATTGGGTGTTGTAGCTTCCCAAGCTGTCGCAACGCGGGTCGACATGCTAGGGAGCTGCAACAGCACTTGAGCGGCCAGCTGGCATCTGGTTGCCGCCACTAACATCGGCTGGCAGGGGTATCCGATTTAGCGAGCCGCAGGGGTTCTCACAGCAATGTCACGACTCCAAACACCCCTCCCCCTTTTTGCTACGATAAGCTGACCTCACATTCGATACGGATCATGAACACGACACTTTTGCGCGACTGCTTGTCCGTCGGGATCATCAAAACCACTCCTATTACAAACGCTATGTGAACTTTCAAATGGATTCTATTTTTCATAACATTCGTATCATGAGGGCGGCGGTTTTTGTTGCCGCTTCTGACCCCTTTAAAGCATGGACTGACACTTCTCTCCTGATAGAATGTCGCCCGTGCCCTAAATGTTGCCTTATTTATAAATCCGTACCGAGATATCCCTTTCCTTTCGTTCCTTCCATTAACCCGAAAACGACGCCTTTTTTTCTTAGATGAGCTGCTCGAAAGCCCTGTTGATGGGAGAGCGGATGTTGGAGACGGGCTTCCAGAAGTCGATGGTGGCAAGCGCGCGCTTGGCAATGCCCTCAGGGGTGAACTCGAACTTCTGTAAGTCGCAAAGAGGTTAGTAAATGCTCCGAAGATAAATACAAACACCGAATTGAAAGGGGAACTTGCCTTGTAAACATCAAGGTAGGCACCGGAGGCACCGAAGCGGTTGAGACCGAACTGCTCGTGAGAGTACTTCTCCCAGCCCATGGTGCTCATGACCTCAATGGACAGAGAGGGAATGCCGTCGGGAAGAACGCTGAGGCGGTAGTCCTTGGGCTGGGCATCGAAGACCTCCATGCAGGGCATAGAGACGACACGAGCCTTGATGTTGTGCTTCTCCTTGAGCTCCTTGACGGCATCAATGGCGATGCAAACCTCGGAACCGGTGGAGATAAGGGTGATGTCGGCACCCTCAACCTCGTGGAGGACGTAGCCACCCTTGACGGCCTTCTCGATGGTCGAACCCTCAAGCTGGGGAAGGTTCTGGCGGGAGAGAGCGAGGATGCTGGGGGTGTGCTTGGAAGTAAGGGCGACATAGTAGGCAGCGCTGGTCTCGTTGCCATCGGCAGGGCGCCAGACCATGCAGTTGGGGAGGGCACGGAAGTGGGCCAGGACCTCAATAGGCTGGTGAGTAGGGCCGTCCTCGCCAAGACCGATCGAGTCGTGGGTGGCAACCCAGATAGCGCGGACCTGAGAAAGGGCAGAGAGACGGACGGCACCGGCAGCGTACGAGACGAAGTTCAAGAAGGTACCACCATAGGGGATGATGGTGCCATAGGCGGCCATACCGTTAAGGATGGCACCCATACCGTGCTCACGGACACCGAAGCGGATGTAACGGCCAGCGTAGGTACCGAGACCAGTGGAGGGAGGCTGGAAGTCGATGGCACCCTTCCACCTGGTGAGGTTGGAGCCGGTCAAATCGGCGGAACCACCAACGAGCTCGGGAACAGCCTCGAAGATCTTGTTGAGAACAGTCTCGGAAAGCTTGCGGGAAGCGACGGCGGAGTCGGCGGGGGTGTAGACGGGGAGGTTCTTCTCCCAGCCCTCGGGGAGGTCACCCTTCTGGCGGCGGACGAGATCGTCGTGCTCAGCCTTGAACTCCTCAGCGTACTTGGCGAAGAGCTGGTTCCACTCCTCCTCCTTAGCAGCACCCTTGGCGGAAGCCTTGTGGCAAAGGTCATAGACCTCCTGGGGAACGGCGAAGCTCTCCTCGGGGTTGAAGCCGAACTTCTCCTTGAGCTGCTTGATATCGTCAGCCTTGAGGGGCGAGCCGTGGACACCGTGGGTGCCCTGGGCCTTGGAGCCGAAACCAATGGTGGTCTTGAGCTGGATAAGGGTAGGCTTGTCAGTGACCTCCTTGGCCTTCTGGAGAGCCTCGGCGATCTTGTCGAGGTTGTGGTCGCCATCCTCGACGGTGAGAATGTGCCAGCCGTAGGCCTCGTAACGCTTGAGGACATCCTCAGTGAAAGCCTGGTTGGTGTCACCATCAATGGTGATCTTGTTGTCATCCCAGATGGCAATGAGGTTGCCAAGCTGGAGGTGACCGGCCAGAGAGCAAGCCTCGGCGGAAACACCCTCCATCAAGCAGCCATCACCAAGGAAGCAGTATGTGTAGTTGTTGACAAGGTCGTAGCCGGGCTTGTTGAAGACGGCAGCGGTGTGAGCCTGTGCAATGGCAAGACCAACAGCGTTGGAGATACCCTGGCCGAGAGGGCCAGTGGTGACCTCAACACCAGGGGTGTCGTGGGCCTCGGGGTGACCGGGGGTGATGCTGTCAATGTGCTGTTTGCGCGATACTGTGTCAGCCTTGTGTATTCTTTTTGCCAAGCCAAGAAACAGTGGAAACTTACGCGGAAAGCCTTGAGGTCGTCGATGGAGAGGGCATAGCCGTAGAGGTGGAGGATAGCATACTGGAGCATGCAGCCGTGGCCGTTGCTAGGAAGAGGAACAGGCGTGTTAGTCAAATTCTTGCTCCCATGGAGCTCGCTAAAGCTCCGTTTTCGGCGCGGGGCAATTTTGGACTTACGAAAGAACGAAGCGATCACGGTTGAGCCACTTGGGGTCCTTGGGGTTGAAGTTCATGAAACGGTTGAAAAGGACGTGGGCAACAGGAGCCATGCCCCTAAAGAAGATGTCAGTACATATTTGCGCTGGAGAGAAGCACGCAGTCTTCCAGTTGAGCTGTCTTGTCAGCGCAACTTACATGGGGGCACCAGGGTGACCGGAGTTGGCATGGGCGGTGGCATCGGCCTGAGTGGGAAAGCTGTCAGCATGAAGGGTTCATATTGTAGAGATCCCGTAAAGTTCCCAATGTTCATCATCGCAAACCCATTGCTCGTGGTGTTGAGGCCCAAGAAAACTGGTTCTCGCGATGATGACTCTTAGTGGGGTAAACCTCGCGCTGCCCATGAAGAGGCGCGGGGAAATTGCAAGTGTGCTTTGTTGGGATTTTGGAGAGCTCTGAGAGCGCAAAACACAGGGCATGGGTAGCACTTACAGCCAACACACGGATGGTGTTGATGGCGAGCTGATCTGTCTCGGTGAAGGACGACATGTTTGCGATTATGGACAAAGATGTCGGGTATGGTATGGGAGAAAGGGTATCAGGAAGAGAATTTGCAGAAGCAGAAGACAAGAGAAGAAGATAAAGACAGGAACTGGGAGGCGGGGTCGAGTTATGTATCAGACGAGCACCTGGCAGGGACACCTGGGACACCACAGGCTAAGGAGAGAGCGTTGGGGGTCAGTCCAGGACGAGCAATCGAGCGTTCATCGAGGTGGAAGATTATTCGACACTTGTTGAACCGGAGGTGGGGTATTGTGTGGTAATTGACCGGGACCAGACTTGTCCAGTGGAGGTATGGTCAGGTACTGCCCGCTACAATGAGGTACCTTTGGCGCTTCTTTACCTCTCACAAATTCAAAGTCCCAACCGCTTTGAAGCCTCATCATCACCATCACCACCCTCCTTGTCGGCTTCTTTACCATTTACTGTCATCCGCGCTCACGGTTCATCATGAACAGTGCCCACTTGAAACCCACCTATTACTGGCCGGGTGCCGTGCTGCACGATTTGGCTGATGTGGTTCGCCGGATGAATTGTTTTAGTGGAGTTCACCACTTTACCCAGCGAATTCAGATCCAACTTTGACAGGCCGAGACAGGCCCTGGAATCAAGCTACAATGCATCAGCTAGGACGACATCAGGGTCTCCTGGCGGATCTTTTCTTTGAGATATCAATAATTGGGAACTTTTACATTCTTTTTCTGTTGTGTAAGTTGTGACTCTAAAATCGACTCTTTGGAAGCCCGTCTTCTTTAGACCATTTGGCCCCAGAGTTACACCGAGACGGATGATGCTTCTTCCTAGCATCGGAGCTCACTGGTCCAGCACTGAAGCTTGAGTGGGTTTTCCAAATAATCGCTTGCGTCACCTGAGAGTGCCACTCACCGGGGTAAAAGCCGGAGATCTCGACTGAAGGACAACTTGCCGTTGGATGCTGGGTTGCAACCTCCGACTCTGCCATTAAGAGACGGGCTTCTTCGCCTGCCGGTCTGTTTCCCGTGCCATCCGCCATCCGCAACAACCGGGTCAAGCACACACACCTTCATTCCATCCCAAGCGGCGAACTGTCTCGACCGCTCTCAGACCTCCATGGCTTTGTTAGCTATGAGAGCCGGTGCTCCCGGTATGAAACAAGAACTTTAAAGTTGGCTGGAACATTGATCGATCAAAGCAACAGACGCCGTTTTATTCCAGGTATGAATGAATGAATGAAAGTACCTGCTGATGATTCCACATTGTTTCCCATAAACGGTTACCATGTGGCTGCGCTCGGCTGCGTTGTAAGTCGAGGTAAGCCGTACATTTGATGGAATTGCCTTCACACGTCCCTTGCGCTATGAAAGCGGGTACGACAAAGCCTCGTGGGTTATTGGATATCTCATCCCATAAACTCGGGATCAGATCAAAGTGCTTTCATCCGGATTCCCCCACTTATATGGCTGGCGATATCGCCATCATCTGGTGGTTTTGGCGCTCCAGAGGTTGCGAAAACGGCGATACCCCTTGAGTCGACGAACGATGATTGGTCGCTTGGGGCTTCGGATTCATCAAAGCAATTGAACCCTTCAACATGGATCAGGTCCCTTCCCCACGAGGTTCTGCTCCCCCACGGACTTAACCACCAGCGGGATGGGAGAGTTCAGCCCAGTCCAGCCCATCTTGCCACACCTTGCATATTATCAGGCACGTCTTCATTGAGATAGGAGACAAAAAGACCCTGAACCTGATTCTCTGTGCGGTGTCGAGAGAGTCCGAGTCACAATCGTCGTCCCTGCGGCATCAAATGGGGTCAGCAAAGTACCTACGAGCTACGTCAGAGAAAGGGAGATGCAGGGTTAGGGTAACGATAAGAGGTGATGCCGATAAGATAAATAATTTTGGCGGGGTTACATTGCAAATGTAGCTGCACTAACTGATGCCGCCGGCATTTGATAATGGAGATAATCAACAAACTTACAACTTCAAGGGTTGCCAAATTCGAACTTAATGTGAAAAGCTAGTAATACCAGCCACGACAACAACAAATTGAAAAAGTCATCAAAATGGTCCAGGGAAATTGTGCCGCCAAAGGCAACAGCAAGGGTAACCACGGCGGAGGATCCCGTCGTCCCTCATCGCACAGATCGCGAAAGTGCAATCTTAACCGGAACGGCAACGACGGCAGGAAAACACAGCAACCGGGCAGTAAGCAGGGACAAGATGCGATCAAGGAAGAAGGGGATGAAGAAGAGCAGGAAAACTACGAGCCCTTCCCTCGGCTTGAGAAGAAACACCAGCAGATTATTCTGAACATCTTCCGGGATACCTTCTCGGACGTCCTCTTTTCCGACACCTTCACCTCCACCCTGCAGGCCGTGAAGCAAGCCCTCTACGAGCGCGAGTTCGCAAAGGCGTTTGGCGACCCGGAGTACCTGGCTGTTTATGCCACGAGATGGAGTCCCACGAGGGCGTTGTGCTATTCTTCTATCTTGGGCGGCATTAGGAAGCATTTGGATGGTGTCATTGTTGAGGAGGAGGCCGAGACTGAGACGACCCCTTCAGGAAAGACTACCACTGAAGAACCCAAAACAACAAAAGAGGACAATACCCCAGCAGAAGAGGAAGACCCCCTCGCCTCCCAAACCACCAACCTCTCCCTCTCCGAGCCCCCTTCTCAAAAAACAACATCAACCGTCATTCCCAAACTCAACATCCTCAGCATAGGCGGCGGGCCCGCCGAGCTCGTCGCTCTCGGCTCCTTCCTCAACCAACAAACCCCCTTGTCTTCACCTAGTCTATCAGGTAGCATAACCCTCCTGGACTCCGCCCCCTACGCTCCCCTCCTCACCCGCCTGGAAACATCCCTAACCGCCACGCCTCCCATTTCCAAATATGCCAGCGCGGCCGCCAAAGCCGCCAACGTGCCTCTCCTGTCCCCCGCCTCGCGAATCTCGTCAAAATTCATCCAGCGCGACGCTCTCGAGTTGGGCAAGGAAGGGTTCACCTCCGTCTTGGAAAGTCAGAAAGATGTACCAATCCTAGCCACCCTCCTCTTCACGCTGAACGAACTCTTCACCTCCTCGGGCATCGGCGCAACGACCAAGTTCCTGCTTGATCTAACGGCCTCGCTTCCGCTTAACTCCCTTTTGTTAGTGGTCGACAGTCCCGGTAGCTACTCGGAGACGGCGGTGGGGAAGGACGCAAGCAAGAAATATCCCATGGCGTGGCTTTTGGACAGGGTGTTGTTGGCTGCTGATCCCAAGACCGGGAAAGCGACGGCGGTGGTGGACGGTAGGAAGTGGAGGAAATTGGAGACGAGGAAATCAAGCTGGTTTAGACTCGCTGAGGGACGCGGAGGGGAGCCTGGGCTGGATTACCCGATTGGGTTGGAGAATATGAGGTATCAGTTGCATTTGTATCGGTTGGTGGATGAGGATGAGCCCGAGGAGGAGGAGGAGGAGAAGGGTAGCGAGGAAAGTGACGAGGAGTGACCTGGAGTCATGAAGAGTGATGGGGATGAGAGCAGAGTGGTTGATATGGAATAGGGGGGGTGGGAAACCTGGATTCTATATGGATGAAAAAATACTGGTGGCTGGCTGGTTTCTTAATGGGCGTTTCAAGGAGTTTCAAAAAGGTCATTGCGTTTGGTATGAGTGTCCGATATCTAACTAACTATCCTCCTGCCTGTGTGTGTGTGTGTGTGTTCGTGCTCCTGATATCATCCTTCGACGGATCCTCCCACCTATTAGCAGAAAAAGGGAAAAAAAAAAGAGAGTAACTGGTACCTTCGTATGCCCGCATGTACGCCGGTTATAACCCTCTCGAACAACGTACATCAAGCCCAAACCATCTTCTTGAGAGAATGTCCCAGTTGCTCCAACAGCCCGGTATTCTTCTTCGCATCTGCCAAAGAGATGATGTCCCCCTTCTCGATCAGCCCGGACTCACCGTCCTTCTTGGCCTGAAGCTTAGGCTGACTCCTGATCGCAAGTCTCTCAATCTCAGAGGCAATGAGAATGACTTGCTGCATCTCAGACAGTCTTGTGATCGGCCCCGGCTCGTCGTCTTTGCTCTTGGCCATGGGGTCAGCTGCCGACGTGATACTGTGAAGCGCCTTGAGGGCAACCTTGCGGGCCTGCGGTTCCTGAGGGCGGGGAGTGAAGAACCCTGCGATGCCTTCGGCAATACCAGCTATCGGGGCTGTGGCAGGTGCCGGCTTATCTTCGGCGACAGCAGCGGCAGCTTCCTTCGCCGCCTGAAGTTCCGATTCCGAGGCATCGATACCAGAAGTTGGCTCGCGGCCCATCTTGGACGCACCGGACACCGAGGTGGATAGTGAGCGCGTGTTGACTCGGGTGATGTCTGTGGCGCCAGGCTTGTACTCGACGACAAGTCCTACGTTACGCATCTCATCGACCTGGGCAGCTGAGATCGTCGAGGTGATGTACGTGCCAAACTTGATCTTGGTAACATGGGCCAAGTCGACGCGTTCGAATGAGGAGACCTTGTCGAGGTTCCAGTCGAACCGGCAAAGATACAGAGCCTTATCGGTGAGCAAGAGGACTGCTTCCTCGAACGAGGAAGAGCGAATAGTATCGGGCACATTTGGCGTCAGGAGAGTCCAGCCACCTATGAACTCTTCGGACTCGTCGGCAATAACTCGCTTCTGTGAAAGCTCAATAGCCTGCTCCCGCATCTTCTGCATGGACATTGCCGGATCCTTGGTCATCATGTTGGCCTCGAATTCTTCAAACACTAGGGAGGTCACATTGCCCAGGAGGAAATCGATGGTTGTCTGGAGGAAGAAATCGTTGAACATGCTAGCACAAAGAAGTCAGTACGCGTCTACTTTCGTTTCATGGGTTTTTAGATCTGTACTTACCCGTTGAACAACCGAGTCAAAGACAAGCCGGCATCGGTCAAAGCTCCGCGGTAGTTCCTCTTCCGTGTCCGCGTGTAATCACCCTTCATTGCGCCCGTGGAGGCATACTGCTTGGAGATTGCATCTCCGTTATCAGCCCAGAGAGTGTTAAACCAAGCGTTCTCCTGGTCCTTTTGCAAGTTCATATCGAAGCCTAGCTCCTTGAGCTGCGTGTCCAGCATGTACTTGGCAAAAGAGCTTTGGCAAACGTTGGTGCGATCAAGACAATCCATGCAGTTGGTTCTGAAGGCACCAACCTGTTGACTTTCAATCTGACCATTCACCATGACTGTGCTTCCCCATTTCTCAAGCCGGGGGCCCAAAGTCTCCAAGAGAACCGATACGTTTTCAAACTTCATCCCGCGACAGACATGATGGAAGTCAAACCACTCGAATGCGATCTGATCATCTTCGGGCTTCGATTCTTCCTCGTTAAGTCGCTTGATGTTCTCCTCGTATCGCTGTCCTATTGGCGCTTCAACCCCATGCTTTTCCACAAGGTTGATGCACTGCATCAACCCGTACTTCTGCCTGAGCCATTCGAAATGCTTCTTGAGTGCCGCGTAATTTGTGTCGGGTGAGTGCTGTAGGACTGGTGCTGGCTTCAGCGAATATGGGGACTGTGTGAAAAACACTGGAAAGCTTCCCCTGATCTGAACAAAGGAGTAGATCTTGGCACTGGGATCGGATGACTCTTCAGCAGGTGAGAGGATTTGCTCGGATTCAACGCAGTTGGCAACGTTGCCTCCTTCGTCAATACCGCGACGGAGATATCTCAGTCCTGCTCTCTTGGTTGACCTTCTGGAAATGACCGTAATGTCAAACTTCTTCTCCGTGGGGCGAGTTTCCTCAGAGCCTCCTTCTGCACCGGTGGGAGTTGGCTTAGTCGCAGCTTTGTTGTCACAATCCATGTCCTTCATCTCGAGCGAGTCCTTAGCAGCATCATCGACCTGCGGCGGACTGCTGTCGACGGTGAACGTACGTTGGCCTACAAAACCCTGCATAAGGGGTAGAGCCAAAGAGTCCACACCAGCATCAATGAAAGGCTGGAGGACGTTCTTGTTCCAGAAGAAAGTCGGGTCAACATGGTTAACCAACGGTACCAGGGGTATAGAAGCAGGTGCCAGGTTGGCTGCGCTACGAGTGATATCGTAGTCATATGAGAAGTAGAACGTGCGACTCGAGCCAAACAGAATCTGGGTGGTCCGCAGCAGCTTTGGCAACAAGCTCACTGCAGCCGAATCGTTCTCGACGGCATCGCTCGGCAAGGGGAACTTGCGAGGTACGCGCTTCGCAGCATCCGAGCCCTTCTTGGCCTCGGCCTTGCTGGCATTGGCCCTCTCAAGCTGCTCTGCGCTGAGACCCATGTTCCTCTTCTGATCCATGGTCCAACCAGAGCGACTAAACCAGCTTTTCGCAAAACGACCATAGCTTCCACGACGTGCAATGACATCCTGTGCGACACTGCTACGGGCGATGGTACTAGGGCCTGCTTCTCCCGCTGAATCCTCTCCCTCGGTCGGATCCAGAACATCGTCGATGGCCTCATCGTTACTGCCAGAATCCCGCGGGGCGTCATCCTCGCTCGCCGTATCGTCGTCCGAGTGAGCTGCCTCGCGGTTGCTGAGGGCTAGGGAAGTCTTGGCGACAGCCTCGGCGGCATCGCTTTGTGAAGTACACGGCGTAAGGGCGACTTCGGTTACGACATAGATGGGCTGGCCGCGGATCTGAGCGACTTGCTGGCGTCCGGTAATGGAGATGAGGTAGCTGTATCGGAAAACGGTAAGGATGCCTGTAAGATGCGCCAACAATCAGCCAAAAGTGTCGCAAAGGGTCCCTGGGTTGCGCAAGACTGACCAACAATTCCAAAAGCTTCGAAGGAGGAGTCGGGGTTCGATAGTTCGGGTACTGAGTCTTTGGAAGTATGCGATACCAAGGCAGTGCCGTACTTGATCTTGACCAGAGGTGAAGCGCGTTGCTGATCTTTCTTGGAGTAGAGAGGTTGTAGGATAAGGCCGTCGACCGCGGCGCATACCAGCACCTTTCGCGCCAAACCTGGCATTTTGGTTCAGTTATGCTTCTCCTCTCATGAAGTAGTTGAGTTGATGGTCGAATGGGACCTCCTTCCTACGTCCTGGCGGTTTTCTGAAAGAGGTTGAATTCGGATAACCAGACAGAGTAGAGAGGGCGCGACGATGCGCAAAGAGTGGATATCGAGAAGCGACTAGTTGGTATAAGATGGAACCTAGGAGATCTTTCAGCCGATACTTGGGATGGAAACAAGATACAGTAGGAAAATCAGGGGGGAGAGTCCAAAGTTTGGGGAAAAGAACGGGGTCAGTATCCGGTCGGTTGGGTTGGATGCAGTGCTGCCCTGGGTTCGGGCAGTTCCTGGGTCGTCCTTCGCTCGTTGGACGGGTGGAAAGTGACTGCCCACTGGTGCCGATGATGTCGGGTCCTGACAGAGCGTGGGGCACATGCGCTAGAGTCGATGGAACCCGACGTCATTTTCCACTCTTTTCAGCCAGGGGTGTATGACCCGAGGGTGTCTCCAGACCCCCACTTTCATGGTTCTGGCCAGCAAGGGACTCTTTTTGACGTGTCGCGAACCGCAAAAGTTTTACACCACCTATAACCCAAACCCTGAAACTGCGAGGTCATGCTGAAGGTATCACAGGCGCCGTAGCCAAAGAAGAACACCAAGACACAGTCACCACTGCAGTTGCACATGAACGGGGCCATCGACGTTCAAGCCAGAAGTGCAGTTTGAACGTTTTTCCAATTTTTTTTTTCCCGCTTCTAAGTCGCCGTGACTGCCTTCCAGCTAGTACGAGACCCGGGGTATTATCAACCTAACACAAAATTCTCCTATTCCACTATATCCTTTCCAAATAGTGTTCTGCGCTTACATAGCGAGACGCTCGACCTTGTCACGGAGGGCACGGATCTTGGAGTTGAGATCGGAAGCCTCGTTGGAGGTGAGGGAGACGGCAATGACCGAGCGGGAGACACCGCAGGCACGGCCGAGGGCGGTCTTGGAAGGAACGTAGACGTAAGGGACGTTCTTGTCCTCGCAGACTGCAAGCACGTTAGTGAGTGTTCAGATCAAGTCGATGGGCTTCCCCCAGGTTGGGAATAGACGTACGCAGAGGAATGTGAAGAACGATGCTCAAGGGCTGGGTATCAGCAGCGAGGATGACCAACTCGCTGGTACCACGGGAGACCCTGTTATTTGTGTTAGCTGAATGCCGACCAAGACAAGCCATAAAGAGAGCTTGCGGTGCACATACGACTTGGTGGCCTCGTTGGCGCCCTTCTTGAGCTGTCTGTAGTGGCTGGCCTGCTGGACGCAGTCGAGGAGCTCCTGGACGAGAGCACCGTCCTCGGCCTTGGGCCAGGCAGCAGATTCGTTTTGACCAGACATTTTGATAGGAGTGTTTGTTGTTTGAGGATGATTGATTGGAAAACTTAGACACCAGGGTTCACTGCGTTGTGCTCGCCCTGGGGAGATTCAACTGCAAAAGAGATGGGCGAAAAGGTGATTGAAGGTGGATCGTTTTAGCTGGAGAAAAAAAAGCGGCGATAACGAATTGACTTCGCGCGCCTGCTACCGACTCGGTTTCAGACTCGAAAATTTCGGGATCAGCCACAGCCAAGGTAGCCACGAACGGCAAGCCACACTCGCAATTGTGGTAGCCCCGAAACTGCTGGCGTTCAGCACTGCACAGCGCTGGACTTGCTGCTGGTGCAGTGACCTCTCCGGCCTGCAATGATCAGATGGGGAAGAATGGGTTGGTCCGCTTCCGGATTACGTAACTGCAGCCGTCTTCCCAAGTGCTACCTGATTGGCGGCAGGAACATGATGCTCGCCCCCAGCGCCCCAGCAGTGGCCCAGTCAAGCGCCAACCTGGAAACACCTCGTTCCCAGCCTGCCAGCCAGCAACACAGTTGACACTCGATCCGTCACCAACCCATCGAACCGTAACCCCATCACTGATCGCGAGTCCCGACTCTTCCCAACAACACGCATCATCCCACACCACCACACGACGTTTCGCACGCCAATCTCCAACCCACTCTATATCCAACCTTTTGATACAGCCTCGCGCGACAACACATTCACAATGTCCGATCTTTGGTAGGTCATCCGCATCCACCCCGGTCCGCGATGATGGAGGAGTTGGAGGCCCGCGCCGAGCTCGCCCATGTTCCGAATCCACACCTAGCCCCATGGGCTATTCGGCATCACCAAACACATCATATACGTCGGCTTCAATGATGTAGCTTACAGCTAGTTATCTTTTGAGAACAGATGCGCTAACGATGTTTTGTTTACAGCCCCGTTTACGCGGTTAGTACCCTCCCGGCTCTGCTCACGAACCTTGGCGGCGACGTCAACGGCCTCTGAACTTCGACCACCAAACCATCAGATACGGCCCCAACAACCACGTCCGTATATAACTAACATTATGTGCTTCGATAGCCCTTCTTCGGTGCCATGGGCTGCACAGCAGCCATCGTCTTCACCTGCCTTGGTGCTTCGTACGGGACTGCCAAGTCCGGTGTTGGTATCGCTGCCATGGGTGTCCTCCGCCCTGACCTCATCGTCAAGAGTATGTCGAATACCCAAAAGTCAACTTGTGCTTTGGACTTACATATGCTGACCTGCCTTCTAAAGACATTGTTCCCGTCATTATGGCTGGTATCATTGGTATCTACGGTCTCGTCGTCTCCGTCTTGATTTCCGATGCTCTCACGCAGGATAACTACGCTCTCTACACTGGCTTCATTCAGCTCGGTGCTGGTCTCGCCGTCGGTCTCGCCGGTCTTGCTGCTGGTTTCGCCATTGGTATTGTTGGTGATGCTGGTGTCCGTGGTACTGCTCAACAACCCAGACTTTTCGTCGGCATGATTCTTATTCTCATTTTCGCTGAAGTCTTGGGTAAGTCCTCTGTAAATCTGTTCTTCCAGTTCCACAACCTGCTAACCTGCTTTCTAGGTCTTTACGGCTTGATCGTTGCTCTTTTGATGAACTCCAAGGCCACGCTCAACACCTCATGCTAGCGGTCTGATGATCAGTCGCCTGAGCAGCCAACGCTTTCGACCTAGGTTTCCTCGCCGGTATGGGTGTGACAAGCACGTGCACACCGACAACATAGAGCCCCATACCTGGAACCTAAACAACAAATGATTCAAGAACACGACTACGGATTCTCATATCCTCACCACACACACTTCAGTTCTTCCTGACTGTCGCTCAGCCCGGTTAATCACGCAAAATAATGGCTTTTATTTTTGCTTTGGTGGATATAAATGGCGAGCGGCGGTTCAGTGCTGGGAGCTGAAGGCCGGGAGGAAAGACAACAACGATAACAGAGAAAGAGAGAAAGAGAGAGAGAGGGAGAGGAGAGTTATGAAAACACAGGAGAGCTGGCGCATATCTTTTGGAAGGGGAAAGGCGTCACTCGCGGAGTTTGCTCAACGGGCGTCGCGTTTTTTCATGGATTAAGCATGTTACATTTGTACAATTGTCACAATTACGGTCTGGTCAAACGCAAAGCATTACTACATCTCACTTTTTTCCGGCTGTCAGTTTTCTGTAAAGGGTTTGTTTTTTCTGGACTCTTGATCGGCATCGATAGACAGGGATGAAAGGGGAGGATGAACGGTAAAAGACTGTACTGTAGTCTAGAACTAGGTTGTGTTGCAATGCTTTTAGTATTTCTTATGCATTGGAGGGTAAAGAGTTGGGTTGTTTACTTTCTTGCTTTGCCTGTTACCGGTTTTGTCTCGTTCGTATAATTGTTATCCCACCTGATAGACTGGCATAGGTAGACTATAAACCCGCGTCAACATCATTCGAGTTCACTGTCATGTACGGGATGGCAACGTGTTTACACTTTGTCTTTCTCCATGCGATTGGGTAGGCCCGGAAGTAGTATTAACGAAGTTCACTGCCATGGCCATCATGTACGGGGATCTGATATGTTTGCACTTTGAATTCTTCATTACGATTAGGTAGATAGGTAGGTTAAGGTAAGAGGAATCGCAGAACCGTACTCCTTTCCATGCCCCTCCTTTCCTTTTTCCTTTTCGCCTTCTCTTTCATCTCATCACAGCCATTAATACTGTCGTACATTCGTAGGTAAGTTGAACCCATCTCTTTCTCTCTTTCTTTCTCTTCCTTCATCTTCATTACAACATCTCTTTCTCTCTATGATTAGGGAGAGTAGTATTTTGGATCATTTCGTATAGGTTCTTGTTCTTCTTTTCCGTCTCTTCTTCTCCCTCCATCTATAAACGCCCCTCCCTCCCAAGAAATACTTTCCAAACCTCTACTCAGCTCGCTCAGCCTGGCAAGAAGGCTTATTATTGAGATAGGGCGTGAGTAGGACAAGGTTGATGTGGTAAGTAAGTAAGTCGGGTTTTAGATCACGTACTAGATGGAGGGAAACAAACGAGTTAGTTAAGATATACAGTTTTCGGCAACAGGAGTTGGTCACAGGTAGAGAGAGAGAAGAAAAAAACTCACCGGAATGAAAAGATAAGGCACTCTCCTCTCATACTCCTTCCAAGCATCACCGTACTTCTCGCGGCAGCGGGTAATGTCACGCCACGCGCGATGAGCAATCATGCAGCAGAAGAAGACGGGGTAGAACCACGGGAAGGGGCTGCTGAAGCCGGTGATCAGACCCCAGCAGATAGCAAAGTAGACGTCGCAGGTATAGTGCACCTTGCGGGCGAGACCGTACCAGCCATCCACCAGGATGCTGTCGCCGGTCTCGGTCTCGATCTTTTCCGGGTTCTTGACCGTTTGCCAGGGCAGCTGAGGGAAGGTCTTGCGGTACAGCAGCTTGCCGCGCTCCTGGGCGCGGAACCGGTTCTTTTGCGAGTTGCACGTGTCCCAGACCCAGTAGACGAAGAGGTAGCTCACGTAGAGACCGACCAGGGCGAAGCGGTTCCAGCGGTACTCGTCCGGGTGGTGGTTGGCCAGGAAGATGGTGCAGTGGCAGTAGCTGAGGGGGACGCCGGCAAGGTTCCAGAAGATCAGCATGAAGCCCCACTTCTCATAGTACATGTCCCAGGTGGTCACGATCAGCTCCTCGCCCTTGGAGCACGCGTTGGCGTACAGGTAGTGCGCCATCACCAGGAAGCCGACCTCGCCGGACACGTAGCCGTAGCGGTCCCACTGGCGGGCGGCGGCGCCCAGGGAGAGCAGCAACAAAATGTACCACGGCAGGCGCACCTCGAAGAACATCTTGAAGTCGAGAACGCCAAACATGCGTGGGTTGAGCTCGGCGCCCATGAAGAAGTCATAGATGTGGCGGCCGGTCATGCGGTGAGTGGCGCCGCGGGCAAAGGCCGAGATGTAGGCGACGATGGAGACGATGAAGCCCGAGATGATGGCGACCGAGAGCAAGGGACCGAACTCGTCGATGATCTGGTACAGGGGGAAGATGCCGGTGAAGTGCAGGACGCCGGCGATGGCGAAGGTCACGTAGAACGAGACGTAGGCCGAGCAGTGGTACTTGAGCATCTTGCCGCCCTCGTGGGGCAGAGGCTTGCCGTAGGCGGTGACGCCGGGCATGAGGCAGTAGAAGGCGCCCTCGAAGATGAGGAAGGTCCAGTACCACAACCACGCTTTGGCGTGGGGAAAGGCCTTGGTGTAGACGAGGTCGAACAAGTGGGCGGCAAAGTCACCCCAGCTCTGGCCGGGCTCGCGGCTGGGAATGCCGCCGTTGTATTGGGTCGCGCCAATCCACATGTACCACATGAGGATGGGGAAGAAGATCATCATGGCGCCGGTGCCGTACGAACCACCGAACTCGAAGTGGCCCGAGGTGTCGATCTTGGGGTCCATGCCGGGCTTCCAGCCGTCGATGAGCTTCTCCTCCCTGGGCTTGCCATCGAGGCTGCTGCTGCTGGCGTTTCCGTTCAGCAGAGGGGCGTTCTCAATATCGGGCTCCTCCGAGGAGGTGTAGGGTGGTGTGGGCTGCATCGTTTTCTCTGCCTCGTCGAGGTGCTCGTAGAACTTGCCGGTGGTCTTTAGGTTGCGCTTCCGGAGGGTGTCGTTCTTCGCCTTGCTCGTCGTTTTGGACACGACGTTCTCGGTGGCAGAGGCACTGGATTCACCGTCGGAAGACTCTGGGACTTGGGACTTGCTGCGACGAGTGTTGCGGCGTACAGGGGTCTCCACCATGCCCTGAAAGAGTTCCTTCTTTCTGTCATGGAAATTGGACGTCAGCAATCCGCGCTTGCCTCGTGAGGCGGCCTCGCAAGGCCCTGGTAGCAGGGAAATTTGCGCTGTTGGGAAAGGGACATGGTGGCACAAGTCTGGGCCCATCGGGAGATGCGGGAAAGTGGTTTCCGGAACCTGCACCACCCGACAGCGGGACTTGCCCTAGATTTTTAATCTATGGGACGAAATCTCCAACTTTTTTGAGACGGATTCTCCAAGACCCTTCTGCAGTGCCTGCGTCAAAGGCGCCCCTGAGATCTGGATGCGCGCCTTGACCTCCCTGCGCCGCCATCTTCCAGCACAGACTGCAAGTCGCCTCTCTGGTCGCATATGCCACAGAGAGTTGGGATGAACTCCCACGCGAAGGTATTGGATGTTTGCTACATCCATCTCGAGTAACGCACGGGTTTGGGATTGGATGAAGGGAGAAAAGCAAACAAAAGGGGGTTTGTTTACACGTACCGTGGAGTTTGCCGTAGCGAGTACCTTGACGACGACGACATTATGAAAGAGAAAAAGGGGGTTTCTGGCGCACCACCCAACGACGACGGTAGGTTGTCTTTATATGAAAGCGATCGGACTCAGACTAAATAAGGCTGGCGCCTAAAACCACGGGCGGTGAGAAGCAATTCCAACAAATAAAAAGCAATCCCAACCTGGATAAACCGATAACAGAACGCAGTCCGGGGATTAAAACATGGGGACGGGGGAAAAGATGCAAAAGACAGGCCAAGAGGTGTATAAGAACGAATACGCGTATCCGAACCTTGGCGCGAACACTCCCGAACATATGAAAGAGAGGCAATCTTACTGGATGTCCAAGCAGAGCTGGTAAGCCGGGGGGGTAAGTCCAAGCTGGGAGGGTGTCACTGTCACCAACAATCTCCCTCGGGATGTGATGAACTGAGGAAGGAGATGGTGATGTGAGGCAGAGGCACACAAAAAAGACACAAGACCCAGGGACGAAAAGCGGAAGAGTTCTTGAAAGACAAGACGGGACCTGAAGAACCCCTGTTGTCTTGGGCTTGCTGTCAAATGCATCCACTTCCGAGACCCGATACGGTGTCATCAACACGAAAATCCACCAGGACCACCACTGATCCAGGATCCAGGGGCACAGAAAAGAGACACAAGCACCACACACAGCAGCATCTGGCAGAGAGGATGGGCGGGAACGAAATTGCTGACTGCAGCACGGAGTCATGATGCAAAAGGGCCGACATCCATTTGTTGACAAAATATCAAAACTTTGGGTTCGTTGGAATTTTGGAATTTGGACATAAAACATTCCAGCCAGTGAGCGCTCGTCCTGAGGTTCCCATGCTCCGTGGAATTGGGCTAGCGTCCCAACTTTTGGGTTAATTGGTCCCAACCTGGCTTGTGCCGGGATCTTCCCCAGAGTCGCTTGATTCCTCAGTCGGTCCTTTGCGAAACCGAGAATAAGATTTTAGTTCCCTGACAACGGGAGCCACGGAGTGCGAACATCAGATCATCGGAGTCCAAGGACATCACTAACATGACTGTCAGGTCATAAAATCCAAAAGACTTTGACGGCGATGTTATTGTTCAAAACTTCAAGCCCTCATCTTTCCGTATTCAGAAGTCTGACTTGTTCCCGAACCGTTAGATCTCTTTTAGCAGGTCGATCATGCATACCCCTATTTGGTCGGCCGAAACCCGGGGATGGACAACACAACGACAACATCACAGGTTGCGTTGTGCGCTTGATCCTCTTGATCGACCAGCACCTTCAAATTGTCTGTATTCGTATTCGCTATAATCCAGCAGGATTCGGCAGGATTCAGAACGCATCCGACTATGGATTTCAAACCAATTCGCTTCGACGGTAGTCGGCAAGTTCAGCGCGTAGTGAAATTACAGTCAGCTTCCTCCGAACTATCGATTCTCGATAGGTATTAGCCTCGAGTATCGCTCGGACTTAAGAACCTCTTGCCACTCCGCGATACCTACCATAGCAGCACAAAACCAACATTTGACCCAAATCATCCAAGCAAAGGCCGTCGTTCCCTCTGTCTCTGGCCACCACCACCACCGCCACTCTCACCACCCAAAGCCCTACCATACACATCCTCAAACGGCAACACAAAAGCCGAAACTATCAACCCAGCCACGCACACCATGGAAATCAGTGCCCCAAACATGCAAAGATACCAAGACGCACCCAGTCGGTACCCCGGAATCTGGTTAAACAGATCATCGTGATGAAAGAGATAGGCCTATGCAAGCAAGCAAGCGCTCGCCAGTTAGCGAGCGAACGTTAGTTAGCCTCTGTACTGCCTCTTTACCCTGTAATGTACCCTGAAAACAACAAGGGGTATGAAGCGAGATTGAGTATCCCCATCACCGTCTTTCTACCATAAACATCTCCTTCGTTACCCAGGTAACCATCAAATCTTCGTTGTCCACATCCCGTTGTCCACATTCCATCATCACTACCGTTGACATCACCACTACTCCCATCGACTTTACCCAGTACGTAGCAAAAAGGGAAGAAGAAGGGGAAGAAAAAAAGAAGAACTACTCACCACCAAACCACCCGCTAATCCCTCCCCAACCCCCACCGCCCCAATCATCCAAGCCAACACCTTCCACCCTTGTTTATCTTCTTTCCTTGGGTTTGGGTCTCTCCTCCTCGAGTCCCTCAAATTATTCCTGCTCGAGACCCTGCCTCTGTCTATCCCGCTCCCTCTCTCTCCCCCACTTTGCCCCCTACCACCACCACCACCACCACCCAATATCAATAACACAACCACAAACCCAACCAACGTAGCCGCCTCCAAAACCAGAGAAAGACTCATCAGAAAGGCTGTGGATTTCCATGTGTTGCAGAAGAATCTGCGCTGTTCTTGATGGTTGGGGTTAGGGCCGAGGCTGGGATTGATATTGGGATTTCTCGGGTCAGGACCAGGACCAGGACTAGGAGGGGGACCAGGAGAGGGAGGAGGGCCGAGACTAGGACCTCCGGAATTGAAACCGGAGCAGAACCGGGGGGAGGGGAAGGGGATGCATTTTAGCTTTTCCCTCTTCTTCTTCTCGTGTTCGTCGTGGTTTCCGTGGTGGTTGTCGTGGCTGCGAACGGTGCTGCTGATGCTGCTGCTGCTGGCACTGCTGCTGCAGTTGAAGCAGACGGGAGTCTGACAGCGTTGGTGGAGGCCGAGTCGATCCTCGAAGATGGTGACGGAATTCGAGTGGGAGGTAACGGAGTAAGTAATCCAGCGAGGAAGCAAGATGGAGGTTAAAGTCATTGTTGTTACTGTTGTTCGTGTTTGGTGCGAGGAGTTAGTTGGTTGGTTTATCAGCTTGGATCGATCCAGAACCAAAAGGACAACAAAGGGTGCAAGCTCACCGGCGATAAAAGCTGCTAGAGCCATGATATACACGCTTCGTCGGGTCATCGTGGAATATCTATCCCATCTCCCGCATTTAAATGTGATATTGCTGAAGGAGAAGATGTTCAGGATGGATGGAAAGGTGGAAAGAAGAAGGTCGACGAATGGATCGCATCAATAACAGGACCGAACTCCCCACCGACAGAAAAGATGTCACCACCATCCCGTCATCCCGTCATCCCGTCCGTCACTGTGCTGTGCGTAGGACATCTGCCATGCAAGCGCTCGTACATGCATCTCAAGCATCTGCACAAGTACCTACCAGATGTAAAATACTGGGAAAGTCCCTGCATTTGTACATAGATGGAAGGTGGCTAGGCACCAAGCAGTATGCACAGACGTGGAGCTGTCAGTCCAGCTCCCACGATGACTTTTTATACCTAGGTATATACCTCCTCGCCAAGTACAAATACTCCTCATGAATAAAGTACGTAAAGGTAGCTTACATGCCTCGTATAAAAATACCTACCATATACAATAAAAATGTGCTGGGCCAGCGAAGCAACACCTTTCATACTCCCCACTCCCCTTGTCTTTTTGGTCATCCCTTCATGTCATGCCTATGTCTCTTTTCTTCTTCTTTGATCCATAATACTATTCTTGTCTTATCTTATTTTATCTTATCTCCTTCTTATTCTATCGTCATTTCTAACCGCCGCCGCCGCCGCCGCCGCCCTTGAAGCAGAAGCAGAAGCAGAAGCAGAAGCAGAAGCAGAAGTAGAAGAAGAAGTAGGAGTAGGATACGAATTCGTCCGAAGACCAGCAGACAATAATAAGCCCCGCCGTCTGGTCTGTCTACTATGCCGAAGATCACCACCAGTAACTCCAACAACTCCATCACCAACCCCATCACCACCACTACTGATGATACCTGCTGCACCACAAGGAGAACTAGGTCGGGGAATAATACCCTCCTTGTTACCACCGACACCAGAAGCAGAAGCGACATTGCTACCACTAGCAGCAGCACTCTTTCTTCTCCCACAAGCACTAAGCGGAACTTCCCCCTTCCCACCGCCGCTACTGGTAGTGGTAGTGGTGGGTGTACTCGGCGCCGTAGTAGACGACGAAACAGAGGCAGACGCTCCCCCCGCCTCAGAAGCACAACTCCCTCTCGCACTACCAGGACGCCCCTGTTGGCTTTCGGAATCACCAGGCTCAGCGCTAGTCCGCCTATTATTCGGCAACAAAGGATGACCGTCCTACGACCACCTCATATCCGAACTAGGCGCTCGACTTCTGCGCTTAGCGTTTCCTGCGGCGGCGGCGGCGCCCGCACTACCACCACTGCCACTGCCACTCATACCCGTGACGGAGAACGATGACTCCCTCGCTCCGTAGCTACGTGAGAAACCATTACCATCACCACCACCTCCTCCACTACCTCCTTGAAAACTACTAGACAAGCTCACCGCGCTCCCCGTCGGCGAGACCGAGTACAACCCTCCTCCTCCTCCTAGGATCCTCGCCTCGGGGCCCGCAACTGATGATCCGGATCTTATCCGCCCAAAGTTTTCTTTGTGGTGGTTACTCAGCGAGCTATCACTTCGTTCCCGCTCACGCATCTCGGCGCGACTGCTCGCTATGCCCGAGATACCTATGCCCATGCCCGTGGCTGAGACCGCCCCGGGCGCCGTGGCGGCAGACGATAGACTCGGTCTAGGAGAACTGTACTGCGTCATGGACATGCGGGGCAGTCGCATCCTTGAGGGTGTCCCTATACCGCCGCCGCCGCCGGCCGAACCCATGGACGAGGACGACGAAGTAGTGCCCGCTGAGGTGTCTTGGCTGACTCGGCGGGGGATGTTGATCAGCGGGACACCACCGTCTCTGCTGTGCGGCCGGAACATGCCTTCGCGCTCCTGAGCTAGGGAGATACCGGAGCGTTTAGGCGTCGATGCTACTTCGATGTATGCAGCCGAGGAAGATTGCGAAGCTCGATGGCCGTGCGTTGGTGTGGGTGGCATGGACATGCTGGCGTGCAGGCCTGGCGGTGTATAACTAGTATTGCGCCGGGGGCCAGACCGCGAGCGTGGTCCAGAATTCAGGTTGTTGAGGGGATTGAGCGGGTTGACATTGACAGAAGGGCCAGCACCCATATTCAGTGCACTCAAGGCTGCTGCGTCGTGCTGTAGGTCGATGTCGATATGGCTTCTAACGATTTCCGATGCCAAGTTGCGCACCAGTACTGCTGGATCCTTATCTGCCAGTATTTGTATATCGTCAAAGAGAACATGCAGAGCACGGCCCGCAGTCGAAGTGGCCAGGGTTGCCATGGGCGTGTTGTTGGCTTCGCAACCATCCATGATGCTGCGCACGAGGCGGAGCAAGTTGAGCCGCACAACAGCCTTCTTGTGGCTCAGTTTTTGAGCGATGCCGGCATACATCTCCGCCTTGGCAAGCGATGCTGCCACGGAGGGACTCAGTCGCACAAGCTTGAGAAGGGGTTCGAGAAGGTTGGCGTCGAAAGCATTTGCTTTGTTGGTGTTGAAGCAAGACGTGATGGCCGCGGTAAAGTTGCCTTCGAGCAAGTGGTGTTCGACCTTGGCCGTCTCCTTTTCTAGCCAGACAAAGATGGCATCCAGCGCGGTGACTTGCCAATACTGATCTGCCAACAGTGAAACATAAAACTCCAGCCCATTGTTCTGCCACAGATATCTTCTACCCTTGCTGCCCGAGTGTGCCATGTCACACAGAATAGGGAGGACAAATTCCTTGGGTGGGCGATCAGTCTTCATGATCTTCAGCAGTAATGGAATGATACCATTGCTGGCAGCGTATTCTTGACGCTCTTTACTGAGCCGGCATAGGTTGAACATGGTGTTGAGTACTTGGTTGGAAATCTCGCGGAAATGCTGCTGCCCCCTCTTCATTGAGTTGCTTAGCACGTCAATCAAGTAGTCAATCGCGTCGGCAGAATGTAATGACTCTAGCGTAGTTGACAGCATGGACAAGTTCTTGATGAACTTGAGCATAGTGATCTGGTGAGCAGGTGTCATCCGCCTGAGGTCCTTTAGGACAGCTATAGGGGTACTTGTTAGCAGTTGACTCGGCATCACTATGGACAAAGAGTACATACTTTTGAGTACAAAGCGTTCGGAAACAACTTCCTTCACATAGTTCTCAGCTTGCGAGAAGAGATAGAAGATATTGACGATGCGAGCTTCGATCAGCTCGGACAGCTCATCCCTGTCATCTTCATCCAAGACCTTGTGCAGCACTGCAGCCAATGGGTCCAAGATTTTGCTCCGCGAGAATATGCGGCAGAAGTCGTTCTTTGGTGTTGGGCCCTATAGGGATTGACAAATTAGCACGACTTCTAGACATCAAGGCAGGTTGGTGTTCAAGAACGGGACTTCTTACCTGAAGCTCAAAGACGTTCCAAATGCCATTCACACCGATGAGAACAAGGTCTGGGGACATGTCATAGTCTTCATCCAGGAACTCTACCAAGACATTGAGACCGCCTGCACTGACGAACATCTGCAGGGTCAAGGTAGAAGTTTGGTACATCTGCCGAACAAAGGCCGCAGCCTCCAGGCGAATTTCGTTCGAATACTGGCGAGCAGCGAACTTGGTAATGATTGGGATACCGCCCACGAAACATAGGTTCTCTTGCAGCTCGACGTCGTCCAAGATAATCTGCTCTTAGTCAGTATACAGACAGTCCTAGCTTTTCAAATATCAACAACACCGATATGGGTACCTACCGCATTGACGATCTTCAGCAGCTGCAAGATCATATGCTGACGGCTCTTCACCGTGCAGGGTTCCAAGATCTCCAGGATCGGGAGCAACCCATGTGCACTGATGATGAGATCCTTGACCTCGGTGTTCTCCCATAGTAGGGCGAGCTGTAACCACATTGATCTGTCAGCCACTACCGTACCAAAAGCTCAAGACAAACAGAAAAACTTACCAAGTCTTCAGCCAGATCAGCAAGTATGTCCTCAGCCTCCGTCGGCTTCAAAGACTTGACTCTCTCTTCCACCTTCTCAGCCAACCTAGCATGTCTATCGCGAGCGATGTTTGCCTCGAGATCCATCTCATCCCAACCTGGGTCCATCATGGCAAAGGGATCATCTTCATCTTCATCGTCCCCAAGCCAAGAGTTGTTGGACAACTTGGAAAGGAGCATAAGTTGATGTTGGCCATCCTCCGAACCCTCCTCGCTCTTGGGCGGCTTCGTGAGGCTTTCCGGCTCAGCCCCGAAAATGTCCGAAAAGTCCTCATCGCCCTCATCTTCCGCAAACTTTGTGATCTCCACTGTTGTCCTTGTCCTTCTGACGGCGGCGGGCTGTTCAGGAGCTGATGGTGGCCGCGCGGAAGCCGACTGCCTCCGCATGCTGCTGCCATTAACAGGTGATGCCGTAGAGCGCGGTAGACTGGTGAGGTCCGAAGGGTGAAACAGTTGTGGGGCGTCCTAGAAAAACAAAACGATCAGCAAATTGGCGACAGGGATCAGGAGACAAAAGATGACGGGAGAAGGGTCTTACCTTGACGGAAACATTAAGCCGACTGTTGAACACCGAGTCCGTATCGCCAAAGAGATCAGAATAGTCCTCGGTAGACTGCTCACGATAGATTGATTCAGGACGAGGCGGAAGCTCAAACTTGTTGCCGAACTGCGTCCTCACAGGCGACTTAGTCTGCGAGGCGCTTGGAACCGTGGTCTTGCTGCTTCTTTGCCGCCTATGTCCTTGCTGAGAAGACTTTAACTCGGATGCCCTCTCGGACCGTTTCGGCAACGGACGAATCGTTTGCTCGAAATCTCCGCCAAAGTCTTCGTCCCAATTTTCAGTGTCTTCTCGCGAACTGTCAATGGACGCAAACGCCTTGAGCCGATCGCTGGAAAGAAGTCCTCCGAAGTTGTCCTGCCCTTTGATGTGAGGGAGGTGGAGCGCACTAGGTGAAATTGCAGTGGCAAAGTCATTGTCCCAGTTATCATCATCTGTTTACTATAAGTTAGCCCACCCTTCTTTAAGCTTTATGTTTATGAGACTTACCAGCTTCTACCCCCGAAGACCTGAAGGCCTCTGCACTCGGTTTAGGCTTCGCTTGCTGCTGCGGAGGTACCTTTGTCGAGATGGCAAGGTTTGGACGATGTTGACCAGAAGTATTCCTATTCTGCGCGGAAGGATTTCCGTGGTCTGAGCCAATCGATGTTCTTGGGTTGGCTTCCGATGACTTGAGCGCCTTGTTCCATTGCTTGACTTCCTCGACGGCCTGGCTAAAGTTTGACGGTGCTTTTGATATCGGCGCATCACTCCTCCGACAGCCTTGGATCCAGGAATGCCTCAAAAGCTTTTTTGCCGATACTCTGAGGTTGGGGTCCTTTTGAAAACATTGCATCAAGAAGTCACGAGCAGCCTGGACTCATCGTCAGCATGCATAATCCACAAATTTTGAAATATAGGGACTTACCGGTGATACACCTTCTGGAAGGGGAGGGTGGTCATCGTTAACAATAGCAAAAAGAGCCGGCATCGCGGCCAGGTGATGATATGGAGGCTTTCCTTGCAGGAGCTCGATAACCGTACACCCGACGCTCCAAATATCCGAGGCAGAGGTAGCACCGGACAACTGGATGATCTCGGGGGCCATCCAGTAGGGCGTCCCTACTACTTGTGCCTCCTTGTCTTGGCCTGTTAAAGTGCTGGTTGACACCCCAAAGTCTGCCAACTTGACGGTGCCGTCCTTGGTAGTCAAGATGTTGGCACCTTTGATATCTCGATGGATGACACCCTGGTCGTGTAGATACTGTAGCCCCTGGAGGACCTGGGTCATGTATACACCGACGAGATTTTCCGGAAACTTGCCGTAGGCTTTACATATCGAATGCAGCGAGCCATTCTCGCAGTATCTGTCCAATTCGTGTTAGTATCCTCAATGTCTCATCACGGCTAGTGGAAGCCACCTACTCGAGGATGATATTCAAGCAATCCGCCGATTTTACGAAGCCGATGTACTTGACGATATTGTCATGCTAGATTGAATTAGTACGTCTCTCCATCATGTTAATAGCCACCGTATTTGCTTACATGAAGGTTTTTCAAGAGATCGATTTCGGCCTACGCAATGTCAGCGAGAAGCAACCAGGAATTTCTTAGTAGTTAGCCAGCCCACTCACTTCGATCATCCGTAGCTCGCTTTTCGGTACATCGACCAGCTTGATTTGCTTGACGGCCACGGCCTCGCCGGTTCCCCAGTTGAAGGCCTTGTAGACCGATCCAAAGGCTCCTTTTCCAATGCAATCACCGAGTCGCTAGATACACACGTATGTAATCAGAGGTCAGCCATGTCTCGCAAAAAATCAACTGTGTGATATCGTTTGACTGAAAAGTCGGGTCACTGTGGCCCCATGCCGGCCCTGCTGGACAAAGAGAAATCAGACGATGCAAGCCACTGAGCATGCCGAGAGGTGCATATGTAGGCAATGTAGGTACGGGCCGGCCGCTTCGCCACGACCCTTCCGCGCCCTGGGTAGAAAGTCCTCAACCTTCTGGAATCCAAGGCCTCGCTGGCTAGGACTTCAAACCCATTCAAACACAAATATCTCCTACAAGAATCATAGCAAATCACCCATTACGGACACACACCAGGGAGAAACGGGACGGGGGGAAGGGAAAAAGAAGAAAGACGTACATAGTCCTTTAGGCCCGGATCCTGAACCGCCTTTTCTCGAGCATGGCCGCTGCCAGCCTCCCGACGCGGTGTCCCCGGCATTTTAGTAGCCACGACTGCTGCCGCCGTTGCCGCTGTTGTTGCTGCTGCCTTGCTGCCGTTCCCGCCATAGTACGAGCGACCACCACCTTCGGTTGTAGAGGAGGAGCCCGGCGGGTTCGGCGCCATGCCTGCGGCGGCCCCGTTCCGGAAGGCTTTACCGATCCAGTCAAAGATTCCCCCCACTTTTGAGATTGTATACCCTCTCTCCACAGAGGTTTAATATGTTATATGTTCCCAAGTTTTGGGTCTGCCCGTCTGTCCGTCGGTGGGCAGGTATATGTGTACACGAAGGAGGCCCGAGGGCCTGGAGAGACTCTGTTGAAGAGAGTCGAAGCTGACTTGACTAACTGGCTGCCTAGCTGGTTGGTTGTTCAAGGGTTCTTGCCGAGAGAGATTGTATAGGGGTGGATATCGACGAGGTGGTAGTCTGTTGTATCCCATTCCCAATCCCAGGGTCACCAACGGAGGGGGGGGGGGGGTCCGCTTTCCAGTTGTTGATTCGCAATATGGAAACCCGGGGTGGTCGCCGGCCCCCAAGTTGTAAGTAGTAAAATGGAGTGGGCGTCGTTCGGTATAGTGGGTGCCCCGCTACGGATGTGATGCCGAACGAGATGCGCCGGAAATCTCGATGCGAAAACAAGA
Source organism: Sordaria macrospora (assembly GCF_033870435.1). NCBI lineage: Eukaryota > Fungi > Ascomycota > Sordariomycetes > Sordariales > Sordariaceae > Sordaria > Sordaria macrospora. The sequence continues at coordinate 2,701,523 of NC_089372.1, read as the reverse complement.
TCGGATCTGTGTGTGGGGTACAGAAAAGAATGTTTGTGGAGGAGCGCGACGGGAAGAGGTCCGTAGACTGGAAGCTGGTGACTCGGAGTATACAACAGGTTGTGTTGGTAAATAGCGAGAATGCTTGCTTCGATACGGCCGGGGTATCGTCGGAGTCGTGTATTCTTTTCGTTTCTGCGAGACTCGCGGGTAGACGTTGACAGCGTTGAAGCGGTAGACGGAGGATGTTATTGATATATGAAGGCGCCGAGAACAAGGCCGAAGGTTCAGCGGGACAAGGCGAAGATGGTGGTGCTATTCCTTGCTGGCGCTTTGGAAGATTAAGTGTGGAGAAAGGCCAGGACAAGGGCGTTGCCGTTAGACGCCGGATGCTGGGTGCTGGAGAGCCTGGATGATGCTGGATGTTATTGTTTTTATTCAGGTGCTGGATCCGGTTGTTGTGGTGTGTCAGTCAGATCGTTCGAGATGGCGTACCGCGGGGTAAAAGTAGAGACGAAGGTACCTTGATAACCCTGTTTATTGACGAGTTCATCCGGCATCTATTAGCCAAGGTTGATGAAAAGAGAAGGAGCAAAGGAAAGAAACGAAGCTACCCCGGGGGAAAAGATGTAATGTGTAATCATATCCACGACGAAATAGGCGGACTGTTTGCGCTGCAACAACTTGACCATTCACACATCCACCACAACAGAAAGCTGGTAGAGGTAAAATGGAAGTGTTGCAAGTGGTGCTGCAGTGAAGCCCTGGATGTCTTGGACGCCTCGAAAACACTGCAACAGCTGAAAAGAGTGGATCACTGCTAGAGGTAGTGTTTGGCATATATGCGCTGGGCCTACCGTAGACTAGGCATTTTACACTAACAACGGGTCGATAGAGTGTCATCACAGAAGCACCAAAAAGAGACAAATGACAGAATCCCAGGACTGGACCTTCCCGCCCCAGGCTTTCCACGCCAATGCGACGACACTCATCTTCACTTTCACCTGCTTCCGGCGGTAGGCATTCCTATCCAGTCACGCAGTGCATCCAATGCAACTTCATAAAGCTTGCATGAAGTTTAGCAACAGATCAATTCCAACGTGCATGCAGCAGCTGCTGTGGTGCGGAGGTACAGCTCCTATAGACGCCATTTCTAACATGCCTCTTCTACCTAGGTAGACACAGCATCTTATCAACATCAACATTCCAGATTTTGACCGGTAAGTCTAGAGGAGCTTTCTGCTTCCTTCATATCCCTCCACCGCTAGTACGTCTTTAAAGCTTTACACATGGCACCTGTGTAAAATCATCATTGGGTCCAAGCTCTTTCTTTGTGTTTCAGAGTGGAACCTCCGCCCATGTTTTATCCTCTTCGGTACCATCTATCTCGTCGAGATCGTCTCTATCTCAGACATTTCATTACCGACCAGAAGATTGCTTGATACTGTAGATACCGGCCCGATGAATCTGGAACACTACCTGACGCAACCTGTACAGGTAACCGCAAGTGATAAAACCTCATGCATCATCATTCTTTGACATAAAGAGTCAATCATTACCATTCATTAACTTAGTATCCCTCGGCCGCTCCAGCTCCCGATTTTGTCTTTCTTTTCCTTCCCCGGTTCGTTGGAAGGCCTTCGCCTGATATGTACCGGGCAATCGTATAATACATCAGCGCAGCGCTGGCAACTCTCAGTCATACTATGTTTTAGCAGAGTCCTCTTATGAGGAAACTCCTTTTTCGTCATGTCTGACGGAATCAAATAATGAACCATGCTCAGGCGTAGGTCGATGGAAAGGACGAAAGAATCGAACGAGAAGAAAATAGACCCAGATAGACCACAACGCCATTCACCGTATGCGCCCAAAAACAGGGGGAAAAAAAAGACCCGAAAAATATCGGGAACCAAGTGTGCACCACTAACTGCACGAGCAAGTTTTGCTCTTGAGAGCAAATGCCACGAGTTCAAAACATCCGCACAGGCACTGAAGTAGTTCCGAGCTCAGTTTCCAGATGCTCGTGAAAGCATCCGGCTAAGCCCAGCCTCAGCCCACCACTCATCAGGGACATCATTGCGCGTGGCAAGGTTGCGCACGATGCGCTGCAGGCCTCCCATACCACCCAAGATCTCCAGAGAATCATCACTGCTATCACTGCTGCGGGTAACATCCGCATACGACCGTCGAATGCTGTTCAAGCTAGGGGGGAAACGAGTAAGCGGGTTCACGTCCGGCTCGTCCTCCTCATCACCTTCCGTGTCGGAATTCTCACTTTCCGACTCACACAGCTCTACTACTTCCACAGCTTCTACGGGCGCATCCGGGACAGTGACAGAAGTCCCGACAGAGGGTGCCGCTGCATTTTGCGAGGCAACCGCAGATGCCGATGCGGAAGCGAACGAGGAGCCAGAGCTGGGTGTTAGTGGATCTGGCGTCAGGGTGGTCGTGATAAGGTCCCACACATGGTCGCCCTCGGGACTGAGGCTCCGGTTGCGATCTCCCAAACCATCCAGTTGCGGCGGCTCAACAGACGGTGCCTGCTCACCTCGGCGGCGACCAGAAATTGGGCCAGGTCTTGGATAAGGGTTTCCCCACGTGCCGTACAAAGACGAGGCCCGGTCCGCGATCCGATCCCTGATGCGACGCAAAGCTGCGCGGTCTCGAATCTGCTAATTGTCAGTTGGCGGTGTTCAGTTGACTCGGACGGTGAGTGGGAAGGAAAGGTGAGCGCATACCGGGGGAGGTGGACCCCGATTCATCTGAGACGATGTACGAGGTTCTACGGGCGGCGGTGGCGGCGGCGGCACTCTACGATATAGAAAGCCAGGTTCAACGGCCATTTGCCCAAGGTATGGGTCCGCCGCCCTCATAGGCGCGAGGAAAGGATTAGGCTCGTTATCCTCATCGTCGGTGAGGGCGCCGGGGTACTGGGACATGGGATGCAGGTGAGCCAACCGCCTGCCAAACAAGGCAATGACCTGGTCATCGAGCATACCACCTAAACGACTAGCTCCGTCGAGCGCAGTGTCGCGACTAGGTTCCGCATTGTCGGGCGCATTGTTGCTATTGCTGTTGCTGTCGCTGCTGGAGCCGCTTGATGGTTCGGCCGGATGGGATTGGCGTCTGGAGTTTTCATAGTTGTAACTCGCAGCAGCAGCAGCATTGCCACTGTTAATGGCAGCAGTGATGGCGAGGCGACGTCGGCGTTGCTGCACCCGTTCAGAATTTTGGAGGCGGCTGCGTCTAATGGAGGATCGAGCTTCGGCAGAGCTCTTGTCCGCGGCCGACTTCGATTGGATGTCGGACTCGACGGGCGCTTGGTACAATCTGATTGGGAGGACGTGGCAGGTCAGCGCAAGCCTACAAAGTAGAATAGGGGAATGCGACTGGGTCGATTACCCTGACGGGGGCGCATCATCGGGTTGATGAAAAGCACCATCTCGAGCATGTGCGAGAGATGAAAGTGACGAAATCGTGGTGGATACAGGATGGCAAAGGAGGATAAGCGCGAACGCGAAACGCCTTGACGCGGTGTTCTTACCGGAGACCCATGGTGTTTGCTTTGAGGCGCGATGTCGCGACAGACGGACCGCTTGGGATTTAGCGATAGAGCGACGCTGGAAGCAAGGGAAGATAATAACGGGCGTGACGGGTTGAGTAAGCGAGAACTTGTTGGTGATGGCGGGGGCTCGTCAATGGATAGGTAAGGAATTTTGATGTTGCGATGAAAGAATGCGCCCCGGCCTCCGTCTGTTCTGGAATCCTTGCCGAGATGGCGGTCGTGGGGTTTGCGCTGCGGAAAGCGGATAGCGGATATCTGATTCAGTCTGGTTTGGTTTGATCGGAACGAGCGAAGGGGCGACGGGATTGCAGGTGTCCAGGGGGATTGGGGTTTTGTGACAGCCGCAGGGCGGGAGAGATGAAAGCGGCTGGGCGGGTCTTTCCATCTCCAGGTTGCAACATGCCCCATTGCAATAGGGCTTAGTGCGCTGAGGGCATTTAGGGTTAAATGCATGCTATCAATTGAATATGCAATTATCCGGTTTCCCCGCCCTCAAATTTCGCCCAAGCTTCACACACCAGAAAAAGAATCAAAGTCTCCTAATCCACTCAGTCAGGATAAATGAATCAAGGGTCTTCCTTGCCCCACGCAGATCGACTTTATGCGCCCCGCCATAAGCATCCGCCGATAGCGGGCCAGTGTCCACAGCTTCTGGCTCTTCTTGGAGTTCTTCTGGTGACTCTGAGTCTCTGTAGAGGTAATGAGGGTTGTTGCATGTTAGTGAGTTCATCACCAGTTCACCCAAACATCGCTATGATCGATCTCGGACTGGCCCGCATCGGGCATCTTCTTAGGCACACGCCGCAGACCTGGAAGGCCATCCACGTTGCTGGCACCAACGGCAAAGGCTCAATATGCGCCTATCTCTCAGCCATGCTCAATGCCAGCGGCGTCTCTTGTGCAAGGTTCACCTCACCCCATCTCATCGATCGCTGGGACTGTATCACCATCAACGAGAAGCCGGTCCCTGAAACGATATTCCGTCAGGTCGAGGGCTTGGTCAAGCAGCGGGACCAGGACGAGAAGATCGGGGCCACCGAGTTTGAGCTCCTCGCTGCAACCGCCTTTGAGATCTTCCACCGTCTAAAGGTTGAGTATGGCGTAATCGAAGTTGGTCTCGGCGGGAAGCTGGACGCAACCAACATCATGGAGCACAAATCCGTTACCGTCATCGCGAAAATTGGTCTTGATCACCAGTCCTTCCTAGGAAATACCATCGAGGAGATTGCACTGCAGAAGGCAGGCATCATCCGCTCTGGCGTTCCCTGTGTCATTGATGACAGCAACGAGTCCTCGGTCCTGAGAGTCATCCAAGACCACGCGAAGGAGGTCGGGAGCCTAGAGCTGCATTATCCCTCGTCGGATTCGGCCCTGGTCCAGGTTCTCACCGAAGAAGGCTACGAGCTGCATCAAGTCCAGAACCTGGCGTGCGCCTTCTTGGCCTTCCGCTTGGCTTGTCCGGACCTTGACCACTCGATGAGCCGTCTCCTCCCTATCGTTAAGCAGCTGCAGTGGCCCGGTCGTCTGCAAAGGATCGATCTCTTTCCGATCATCGGGAGACATCAAGAGGCTCTGTTGGACGGAGCTCACAATAGCCAGTCAGCCGAAGTTTTGGCTGAGTATGTCAACAAGCACTATCGCTCGCGGAGTCAACAAATCACCTGGGTGCTGGCCGCTTCCAAGGGCAAAGATGTGGACAGTATCATGTCACATAACGTCCAGCCGAGTGATCAAGTCACGGCCGTGCAGTTTGGGCCAGTTGATGGAATGCCGTGGGTTAAAGCTGAGGACCCTGTCAACTTGATCAATCAGGCAATCCGTTATGGCGTCGATACTCAGAACACGCACAACTCGGGAGATGATGTGCGAGCTGCCCTGGAGTGGGCGTCCAAGGCGGCGGGAGACAGCCCGATTGTCATTGCGGGAAGTTTGTATCTGGTCTCCAGCGTTCTACGGCTTATGCGAGAGGCCGAGTCTCAAAAAGTATGAGGCATGGACAACTGGAAAAGAAAAAGTTTGGATAAAGGAAAATTTTGGAATCGTGGCCCGTGGAGTGGTTTTGTTGTGATTGAAAAGGGGCTCACTTAAATCCCCCTGAATAAATCTTGGCCAATGTTTTCAGACCACCATTTTCTCCATCACTCTCTTTACCTTGCCATATCCGCTGCCTCTGCCCCAAGTCAAAGCTAGAATCACATGATCACTCATATATCAGAAAAAAGCGGTCAATCCCGCCAGCAGCAGATCCATCTCTTCCACAATCTCACACTCGCCATCACCATCCCCATCACCAATCAACATGCCATCACCACCACCACTACCAAACCACCTCATCATCGTCTGCGGACACGCTATCTGGCTAGACGGCCCAGCAAACGGTTGGGACGAATCCGAATGGCTCATTGAGCCCTACAAGAAGGGTGAAACGCCCACGTTTATTGCCCACATCAAAGCAGGCGTGGAAGAACTAGCCAAAGATGACCGCGCGGTGTTGATGTTTTCCGGGTTCGTCACCCAACTTTTGACCTCTATCTACATATGGCTAACCACCACAACAAAGTGGCCCAACCCGGCCCGAAACCCCCCTCTCCGAAGCCCAAAGTTACTACAACCTAGCTCTTGCCAACTCCTTTTTCGGTCTCTCACCTGCTTCTTCCCCCTCTACTACTGCTGCTGCCTGCTCCTTCACAGACCGCATCCACCTAGAAGAACGCGCCCTAGACTCGTACTACAACATCCTCTTCTCCCTGATCCACTACTGGCGCGTCGTACACCCTCAGCACGCCTGGCCGGAGCGCATCACCATCGTCAGCCACACCTTCAAGCGGAACCGGCTGGTGGACGGCCACTGCGCCGCTATTTTCGGTCTTGATCCTTCGTCGTCGGTACTGGAAGAAAGGGTGAGGTTTGTGGGAATTAATCCGCCTGGTGTCGATGCGGTCGGGGGAGTTGCTGAAAGGGATGGGGATGGGGGGTCTTCTGACGTGAAGAAGAAGGAGGAAGCTATGCAAGGGGTGCAGTTGGCTTTGGGGCAGTGGGCTGAGGATCCGCATGGGGTTGGGGAGGAACTGGCTGGGAAGAGGAGGGCGAGGAATTGTTGGGGCGTGGAGCAGCGGCTGTTCTTTAGTGAGGAGGAGAGGAAGATGAGTGCAGTTGAGACGAGGATTTTGGAGGATGGGAGTGAAGTGTTGGTTGATGGAGAGAAGCCGAGGCCTTGGGCTATTTAGGTGAGAGATAGTGTGTATGTTTGTGCTTGTTATTGTTTGTGTGGTCAATTAAGGTATCCCAGTCTGTGGGAATTGTAAATCTAGAGGTGGTGACTGGACGTCTAGTGAGTGAGTGCTGTGAATGACCGAATATTCAAATCTTCGACTTCCCATTCCTTGCTTGAGCAGCTATATCCGCATCAGCGCCCTTGACAACCTCCCTTACCCACTCAACGGCGTCCTTGACCATGCCTACGCTGAAGGTGTGTCCTACTCCCGCATAAGTCCTCTCATCCACCGAGATCCTCGCCTCTTTGTACTTGTCCGCGGCCTCTTTGAACCACTTTGTGAATGCCTCACCGCATCGAGGGGGCACGAGCTTATCTTCTGCGCCATTGCAGAGAAGGAACTGCTTCCCCTGAAGACGTTCAATAAGAATCTGCCGTCTTTGACTTTCCTCTTCGTCTGCTGAGCTGGGAGAGGAAGAGCCCGAGGATGAGGACGAGGGAATGGGAGAAGTGTCAAACAGGATTCCCTTCGGGTCCGTCCTGCAAGTGGCCGCGACCAAGGAAGGAGGGAAGTCCTTGCTCCCCAGGAAGGTAGCGGCGCCGGTATCGGCAGAGTAAGTCGATAGCTTTGAGAGACGGGCGCGGTCGGTGATGAGGTCTATGTATCAGACGGTTAATTATTTGCTAGGTAGGTAATTCAAAACGCAAAAGAAGTAAGAAGCATAACTCACTCATATAATCGGGACACCCAATAACCGCCACGCCAGCGCGCACTCTCGGGTCCGCAAACATAAGCTGCCACACGCTGTGTCCGCCCAGCGAGACGCCCAGAGCAAGGTGGTGGTCAATCACCTTTCTCTGCTTCCCTTCCTCTCCGCTTTCATGAAAGAGATATGACTCCACGACGTCCCTAAATCGATACCATCAGTCACACAATCCTCCCTGCTTCCCTCTGAAGTGTATCAAAAACTCACAACAAAACCCTCTGATCCCCAACCATCCCCACAATCCCCCCCAACATATCCTGCGCATGTGTCTTATTCCCTTCCCTCCACGCTCCGTTCGCCGGATCATGCACCAGTCTCGTCCCGTGGTTTCGTTGGTCGTAGGCAAGTGCGATTAACCCCCTTTCACCCTTCTCACTTGAGGTACCGTTGAGTTCGTTCCAAGCACCAACACACCGCGCCGCAATCTCCTTCATGTGCTCCTTGTTCCGCGTCCGCTGGTGGTGTAGCCACAAACACGAAACGCGAGTGACGCTGGCGGGAAGCTCGTCGAGGCCGTAGACGTCGACGAGAACGCCGGCCATCGGGATGGTTTTGAGGGAGATGGGGGCGACGGGAGGCAGGCCGTCGGTGGAGATGCCGCCGGAGTTGGAGGCGGTTTGGACAACCATTGTTGCGGTGGTTGGTATGGCTGTTCCTCTGATCTTGGAAGTTGAATATGTAAGTTCGGATCAGGGGCGATTTGTTGTTGTTGTTGTTGTTGTTGTTGTTGACAGGGAAGGAGACGTTGCACGGTCCTGGCGGGATATCGGACGGGCGGATGGACGGAGCTGAAGATGATTGAGGGGAAGGAGAGGATGAAAGGTTGAGGTGGGATTATAAACACAATGTGAGAGGGGAGATGTTATGAAGGAGAGATTAACAGATTAAGACCACTTTGAAACATGAAAGTGAAGATCAGTTTGACAATTCGGTGGCGATGAACCGAGGCACCGGGACGCTAGCGGAGGGAGTGCGGGCGGGAGGTCGTGCTTACCCCACCTAAACGGCACCGGTACGGCCCACGGGAGGGGCTTTACAGGCGGGGTCGGAGAACCTCTTTGGGCTCCCCTTACCTTGGTGTTCTTCTGCCGCATCATCCGCTGCAGGAATGATTACGATGGTAGTTATCGGATATCAAGCGATGAACTATAGGTACTCAGGGTCTGTATGTAATTTTGCAGTTCGTTTTGAAAAACAGTGCCATCTTCGGGAAGTGTTTAGTCGTACTTATGTCAGTTTGGCACGATGACAGCAACTTGAGTCTGGACTTGGTCATTGATTGATCTGTGGGAACTCACTTGCCAATTTGAAGAAGATCTTGAGGACGTTTCGAAGGCTACCATGATGAATACGCATGAACATGCCCAGTTCATCCAATCCCGATAAGACCGGCGAACGGGACCGGTCCAGACACAAACGAAGCGGGGCCCACCCGGCGCTGGCCCCGCTTTAATTCGGGGTATGCTACGGTCTTCCGGCCGAATTGTAAGCGCTCCGCGTTCCGTAATCAGCGTTGCTTCCCCCCCAGCCAGCCGCAGATAGGCATCTAGGCAACAGTAGGCAGCCACGGGCTTCAGAGTCGTAGTTCTTCTTCATCACTGTTTGTTGAAGGTTCAATGATTATGAATCATCCTCAACAACTTCTCTCCAACATCAATGGTTCTATAAAATGTTTTAAAGATTGCTGAAAGCATGCAACTCCGTAGACTTCGTCCACTCCAAGTCCTGAACAACCATCAAGTATACACCAGTTAAAATGGACACCTTCCACGATGACCCGCTCGTCCAAGCCGTCACGGCCTACGTAAAAGACTACATGAGCAACTACGACGCGTCCCATGACTGGAGCCACATCGAGCGTGTCGTCGGTCTTTCGCACTACATCTACGCTAAGTCCGCCAACAAGGACTCACTCAATCTTCGCACCATCCACCTTGCAGCCCTTTTACACGACGTCGGTGATAAGAAGTCAGTTCCATATATACCGCCCGTTCTTCCTCACTCATTCTCACATGTCTTGAGCGTCACCCAAACCTTCAACCCGTCTAGTCCAGTCTTGAACTCTCTCATCTTTCAGTCAACATCCCTCCACCCCGACCCTCATCTCACCCTCATACCTACCCTCGCTAACACAACTCAACATTATCCAGATACACCAAAGAAAACGAAGACCCCACAACCCTCATCCAAGCCCTCCTCCTCTCCTTCTCCTGCCCCTCAGACCTAGCCTCCAAAATCCAAACCATCTGCCTCAACGTCTCCTACAGCACCGAGACCAAGAACCCCGCCAACCCGGGCTTCATCACCTCTCTGATCCAGGAGCACCCAGAGCTAGCGGTGGTGCAGGACGCAGACAGGCTGGACGCCGTCGGCGCGGTGGGACTGGGACGCATGTTTACGTTCGGCGGAGCGAAGACGGGGAGGGACATGGCGGGCAGCATGGAGCATGTGGATGAGAAGCTGGTGAGGCTGGTGGACTTGGCGAAGACGGATGTGGGGAGGGAGCTGATGAGGGAGAGGACGGAGCGGTTGGGGGTGTTTCAGGGGTGGTGGGAGGAGGAGGTTGGGTTTGCGAAGGGCGAGGGGCTTTGAGAAGGGAGATGGAGTGATTGAGATGTTTTAGATGACGAATAGACAGTCTGCTGATGATAGGATCTTTGAAAATGCATGTCACAAGTTCTTTTTATTACTGGATGTGCTACCTCTATGCTGTCCGCTTTTCTTTGTATACCTTAGTACCGATAGACTGCGTGCGAGTGACACTTTCATCATGCTGGCTTTACATCTGCCACTCCGTCGCCTTACCAGACCAGACATATACGCATCAGGTTATCTCAGCTGATTGTGTCAGTCAACGAAAGAATGACTGAAGAGCTTGGGCAACGTGGGCTGCACCAGAAGCAAAAGCAGCATACCTACCACCCTCTAAAAGATCTCTTTCTGATATCAAGGACTGGCTGGGGCGGCTGAGGCCCGCTTGACCATCGTTTGCGATGTTTCCGAGTGAGGCAAATCGGGATGACTCGTCGGTTGCCGTATTAGCTGAAACACTCGAGCAAAGGGTTGCCTCCAGCCTGGTTAAGTGACCTGCGCTGCATCTTTCCTCCGTTCCCAAATGGCCTGAAATGACTTTGTTCCAAAAGAATAACGCCTTAGCGCCGCCGTAAAATGTTGGTATCGTTTTCCGTCAAAGTGAAACCCAACTGTAAAACACCAATTGAATGAACCTGAAGCTTGAAGCCGTGAATGTCATGTTCGCTTCGGCGATGTGTCCCAGCTGCTATGTTGTCGTGCCTTTTCTCAAGCTACTCTCATCGTACACCAGTCTACTTCACCTCTTGTCGGCACCCGGAGGCCCTTGACCAGGGGCACCAAAAGGGGGCATACCGGGGAACCCACCTGGCGCACCGGGAGGAGGGAACGGGAAGTTGCCTGCTCCAGGCGGGGGAAAGGCGAGACCTCCAGGGGGTGGGAATGGCAGACCACCGGAACCGGGCATCGGAGGTGGTACGCCAGGCATACCAGCAGGAGGCATACCGGGGAAAGGAGGCATTGAAGGCATTCCACGAGCTCCTGGCGCTCCCGGAGGCATAACGCCTGGCGCGCCTGGGGCACCAAAGGCTCCAGGAGGGGGCACTGCGGGCATGCCTGGGAACGGAGGGGGCATGCCGCCAGGGAAAGGCGGGAAGGGGGGAATGCCAGCGCCCGGGGGCGGGAAGACACCGAGACCGGGAGGAATTCCGCCGGGTTGGTTCTGAGGAAGCATGGGGTTGGCGTGGGCTTGGCCTTCGGCGGCGTACGAGGAGGTGATCGAATCGATAACGGATTGGGCCTTCTCGTGACCGATTTCTGGAAAACAAAAGCGCGTTAGTAATGCGGTGAAGTCGGCAATGGTGGATTGGGGGTTGGTAGTTCCATACGTTGGTAGTAGTCAACAACGTTTCGTAGATGGTTACGACCGCTGTTGTGCGCCTTGCGGACGCTCATGGAATCGTGTGTGAGGTACACATCGCAGTAATCGCAAAAGACTGTACAAGATGTTGTTAGTATCGAGTTGAAGATTAGCGTTGCAAGCTTTACTTACATTTCGGCATTTTGAAAGTATGCGATTGCAAATTACTCTAAATCAAAAGTATTCGAAATCGTTGGTGTTGCCCTCGTGGATGATTGTGGGTTGGATGGCAACAAATGATGCGGCGCGCGACAACGACGAAGACAAAAGAAGGTTTGCAAGGCTGAAGAAGCACTGGGACACACTGCACTGGAACGCGATGACCAAAGCGGGACCAGGTTGGCCCTTGAGGTTCTTGGCAACAGTGGACCCCCCAAGGCTTCCCCAAAAAAGCTCCCCTGAATGCGATTTGTGGTTGCTGATTGGCGGGGTGGGGCACACCTGTCAACCGTGTGGACATGCTCCAGACCTGGTGTCCCAGCTGTCCTTGCCTGCCCAAGGAGAAGCCGCCAGATTTCCCCTAGATCCAAGTCGCGGAGCTTCCCATCAATCAATACAGCCCACTACGACACGACCAGGCCATTGCATAGCTTAACTGGACGGCGTTGACATCTCGACGACATTTCGTACTTCTCACCGGCCACCGCCAAACCCCCGTTAATACCCCGTCACACAGCAACCATGGCATCCATAAAGTCGCTGCTGAGCGGGTTCCTGCTGCTCGCCGGCGCTGCGCAAGCTCTCAAGTTCGATCTCGAGGCCACCTCTTCATACCACGGCAACCAGCGACGATGCATACGGAACTTTGTCAACAGGGATACGTTGGTGGTTGTAACGGCTACGCTTGATGGATACAAGGGCGATGGCATGAACGTCAACATGCACGTAGGTGCTCTCCCTCCTGGGTGGTGGTGCAAGTTAAAGGGGCTAGGGGATGGGTGATAGGGCGGTCAATTACACGGACGAACCTGACTTTGGACGCGACACAGATCTCCGATAGCCATGGAAACGAGTACGGCAAGGCCAAGGATATCGCTGGCGAGCAGCGCATTGTCTTCACCTCGCATCACGACGCGGCTTTCGACGTGTGCTTTGAGAACTACCTTACTGGCTGTACGTACAACCCCTGGCCATGACAACAACAGGGCAAACACCATACAGAGGATCGGATGGAATACTGACAAGATTGCGATGGTTAGCCAAGTATGTCGAGAACCCCCGCCGTCACGTCGAGCTCGATATCGATATTGGTGCCGATGCCAAGGACTGGTCCGCTATCCAGGCCACCGAGAAGCTTAAGCCACTCGAAACCGATCTGCGCCGTATCGAGGAGATGGTCGGCGAGGTTGTTAGCGAGATGGACTACTTGCGTGCTCGTGAGCAGAAGCTCCGTGATACCAACGAGAGCACCAACAACCGTGTCAAGTGGTTCGGCATGGCCACTACTTTCCTCCTCATTGCTCTTTGGGGGTGGCAGATTATGTACCTCAGGGCATACTTCAGGTTTGTTCTACCTCTCAAGATCCTGAACTGGCTTTTTGAAGGTCTCCGCGACTAACAAATTTGTGTCACTAGATCCAAGCATCTTATTTAATGGGTTGGGCGCGACCTACAATGGCGACCCACAACTGCCACTGTCCAAACCACCTTACTATTTATACGGCTTTTATGGTAACGACGGGCGGGAGGTTTTATGAACTCTTTACTACACGCAACGCAGGCGAGCGAATGGGATACAATAGGTTGGAGATCTCGGGTGTAACTATATACGGTAATGTGTTTCGGCCAAAAAGCTATGGAGTGAAAAGGAGAATTGACTGCATGCTGAATAAGCCGTCTAATTCGAGGTTCAAGAATAGTTGGAACGCAGTGTTCGTGAAGTGTGCTTGATGCATTGCCACGACAAATCGCATCCCAAAGGTGTATGGTAATGAGTTGAGATATCAACATCTCACAAGATACATAATGGAGACGGTGGCGATGTCATGAATGGATATGAACCGGAACCGGCCTGCCCCGGCAACAATTTTTCGGCCTCGGCCCCCGTGCATTGTATGATGACTAGGTTGCCAAGCCCGCCGAACTAGTGTAAGGGACGGGGTATTGTAGCGTCTGTAAATCGGCCCCGAACGGAATCCTACAACAATCCCCAATCCGTCACTTCGACATCCTCATTTATAAGCCGGAGCAGTCTAGTTCGCGTAACGGCACACTCTCCACATCCGCCCCATCCGAGCGATTTATACACCTCTATCCGTCTCTCCCCGGTTACGGTTCATCCATCCTCGATTGTTCAAACAAACAAACAACCCGCAACCACGATGGCTTCCTCTCTTCGCGCCCTCCGGCCCGCGGCCGCCACCTTTGCGCGCGCCTCTGCCGCCGTGCGCCCCGCCACCTCTGTCGCCAGCAGATACATCATTGCCTTTTCGCGATCGGCCAGCAACGACAGCACGGACAGCCAGCAAAAGAGGGATCTCGACGTCGGTGAACTGCAAGGCGCTACTTTCAAGATCGAGCCGCTCCGGAGAGTCGGCGAGGACCCGGCCACCATGCGGGCGCGTCTTCTTTGTACGTCCTTTCCTGCTCTACCATACCTATCCTTTCACTTTCTTCAACAACAACAACAACCATCAATCGAAACAACAGCCAACTAACCCTCTCTCAAAAAACAGACCAATCCCGCAAGCGCGGCACCCTCGAATCGGACCTCATCCTCTCCACCTTCGCCCAGTCCCACCTGCAATCCATGACTCCGGAGCAGCTCAAGCAATACGACCTCTTCCTCGACGAAAATGACTGGGACATTTACTACTGGGCCACGCAGGAACCCCCCTTGCCGGGCCAGGAGAACCAGCACTTGCAGAACAGCGAGGCCCTTTCAGAGAAGGAGCAGTTGCCGCCCAACCCGCGCTCGGGCGAGTGGGCGCAGACGATCGGCACGTTCAAGCCTGCCTACAGACCGGTGCCCGCGCGGTGGAAGGGGAGCGAGATTTTGGAGCTGTTGAGGCAGCATGTTAAGGATAAGGGCATGGGGAGGAAGGGCGGGATGGCGTTTATGCCTAGGTTGGAGGAGTATAAGTGAATGGTCAGGAGATGGGAGGAGGCCATATGGGGGGGGCAGGGTGAGGTTTAGGAGGCTCATGGTCGTGAACTTGGGCATCTGGAGAGACAAGAGTTAGCAGACTGTGGATTTCGGATCTCGAAGAAGAAGCGCGACATACCCTTCTTCTTGTTGATGGTGTTCATGATGTAGAGGTGAATGCTGAGGATGATGACATTGCTGAGCGCGTAAAGAGCGCGGCAGAGGTTGAGAACGTTGGGATCCTCGAAGGGGATCTTCTTGGCGACCTGCATCATACCAAGGATGATGACCAGGTTGGTGCTGCACGCATCATGTTAGCATCTGGAATGCGTCTCCGGATCGCTGTCTCGAGGCTGGACCTGGACCTGGACCTGGATGAGGCTGGGTTAATCTAGTCAGATGTTCGTGAGACGAGCTGAGCCAGCTACCCGGCAAATGAGGATGACGAAGAGGATGGGAACTGTTGTACGATATTGTATTTCAGTACGATTGTGTGCCAACAAATGGGCCAAAAAGACAGACAGGGTACATATTGGATACGTGGTTGGATGAGCATATTGAAACAGTGGGAAGGTGGTTATCAGGCTTTTGGGTTAGATGTCTGGGTTCTGGCTCAGGAGAGATGGGTTGGCCTTATGGTAACGACGTTGCTCGGCCTTTACTCTCTCCCTCTATCAGTTTATGGGCTCCAGTAACATATTAAATGCTAAAACATGTACAGCACAGTGAATGATGCTGAATTGGGGCCAAGGATGAAGCCGCTGAAAGCAAAACACGGAACAGTCTCCCTGGACTGTCCAAATGGTGGTTCTGATGTACTACATAGAAAAGACATGATATGATGTTGGACACAATGCCATTGGACCAGTGAATGCTGGCCTCAGAACAGAGTCACACGCCCGAGAACGCTCTCAATTTAATGCTCCTTCGCCTTCCGACCTGAATGCCAAAACTGCAAGCCCATGGTACACTATACGTACTTGAACGCCGTCGCATATGCTTTCAAACAAGAACCCCCCGCCCCTTGCCGCCCAGTCACGGTCTTGCCCTAAACCCTTGGTCCTATGAACAAGAGCACAAAGAATCAACCAAGGGTATCCGCACAACCATCGGAACTTTCAGTCATGTTTCCTCTGCTCTCTACAACCGAACCGGACTTAGCCCCCCTCAGCAGGTAATATCCTCCCCAAACTCCTCAACACCTCAATAGTCGGCAAATCCCTCGTCCCGACCTTACCCTTCTCCCTCTCCTCGCGCTCCTTCAGCCGTGCCGCGCTCAGCGCAAGCACTCGATCCGCCTCCCGGCCCGCCGTCGACACACGCATGTCCAGCTTGTGCACGCTGTCGGCCAGGTGGTCGATCTTGAACTCGAGCGAGGACTGCACGTTCTGCAGGCGCGACCGCGTCCGGCGCCGGAAGGAGCTGAAGACCGTGTCGGATTCGGTCAAGGAGGCGAGGATTTTGGCTTCTTCGGTGTCGAGAAGGAACGGTTCCGGTAGTGGTGCCTTTGTGGGGTCGGGGTCGGGGTAGAGCGGTTCGAGGTCTGGGAGAGTTTTGGCGAGGGCTTGCCAGGCCTTTTTCTCTTCTTTTAGCCTGTTGTGGGGGGGTTGTTTGTTAGTTAAGAAGTTGGTAACGGGCGGAAAAAAGTGAGGGAAGCTCATTCATACCTCTTAATCTTCGTTTCCAGTTCGGCAATCTTGGCGTCGTGCTCGAGATTTCGCGGGTTCGGTTGTAGCACCACTGGCGGCTTCGGCGCTTCCTCCCTGGCAAACCAATCCGAGAATTCTGACCTCGCTCCAAAGTCCTTGAGCAATTGGTCTTGTATCGCCCGCGCTGTGATTGTGTACCGTTAGCATCATGCCCCACGCGCTCGCTCGGCTTTCAAATCTTCTTCCGCTGCTCCTTACCTCCAAGAATTGCACTGGACCCATGACTACCATGCGGTGGCTTCTCACTAAGAGCCCTTTCACCGCACCACGTCAAAAGCTGCCTCATCCGCCTTGGCTCGCTCAGCCCCTCAGCTTCGATATGTTTGTAGAACTCGGACGGGTCGACCTCGCGATGCGGTATCGCACTATGTCCGTTCTCGATCAAGGAACTGGCTCGTCGCCCTCTCATCCCTAAGCTGCTTCGCCGACTACCACCAGCACCGCCCTTTTTCCTCATCTCTTTGTTCCGGTTGATGATTGGCGTGTCGCTGAGTGGTAGTACGATTTGCTGTGGCTCGTTGGAGCTCCCTCGCCCTGTTCCTTTTCGGCCCTTAGTCCTCGCATCCGGTCTATCGTCGATGTCCATTGGCGTCGCGCCCACGAGATTCGGCCCGTCACCATCGTCCTCGTCCTCGTCCTCCTCTTCGGGTACCGCGCGCATGCCGTTTACTGGTCGCGGTGCCTTATTCTCCTTCTGTTGTTTTGGTGGGCGGCCTTTCCTCCGACCTCTCGGTTTGGGAGCAGCATCCTCTTCATTGTCGGCTGGTGACGCTGAAGGTGCAGGCGCGGGTGCTGGCGGGGCAGCAGCACCATTTGATTTTCGTTTCGACGTCCTCCTCGGTATCGGTCCGGAAATTTGCTGCTGTAGTACAGCTGGTGGTGGCGGAGGCGACTGCTCTTGCACAGGGGATGATGCGTGCTTCCTTGCGCTGTTCTTTGGTGGTCTCCCGGCGGGCTTCTTCGCGGGCACCGATATCGGCACTGGTTCGTTCTCGGGCTCCTCTATCGTGGATGCTGGAGCTATCGATGTGGTTCTGGCTCTCTTGGAACCGCGCGTGAATAGGAAGTCGCCATCTTGCTCGTCATATACTGCCTCGGCTGCGTCACGTTTTCAGGATCCTATCAGCTTCAGGTGTCTGGGTCGCCTAGAAGCGCCGAACAAGCGAATAATGGCATTGAATTGAAGGATGGATTGCAGCTTACCCGCAAGGCGTTTGCTGCGCCTCTGGTTACTGCTCATGCTCAGGATTTGTAGCGGCTGACGGGTCCGTACGACAGTCGTCATGGATGGCGGGTTTTAGAGTACATGAACTCGAATAATTCGGAGCTGGAGAGAAGACTGGGAGGTTAAAAAGGTCGTCGCTGGTTTCGCAGGTTCTATCGTAATTTGGGCGGTGGTGACGCTAATTTGTAATGGTGATGTTGACGTTGGGTTGCGACCGGGCCAAACCGACGTGAGCGGAGCGCGTCTCCTCCTCCCCAACTTGGGTGTGACACTCGAAGAATTGGTGTCAAATGGCGATCTGACTGAACCAGGGGGCCTGGGCGGCGGCCGGGTGGGCAAGCGAAGCGGGCACGGAGCACGGTGTCACGGACGCGTCGATTCGGGGGGGCTTTGGCTTTGGCTTTGGAAACTGGGGAGCAGTTGGACCGGTCGGGCAGGTATGTTGTCGCGATACGGGGATGCTTGTATGGAGATCGGGCGTCGTCAAAAATGACTGTAATCGGGTATATCGTCTAAGGTATGCCGGTATTGTGCAAATTGGTCGTATCGTCGTACCGTCGTCCTAGGGCCTTCAGTCTTGTCGCTGTGCCGCAAAGTTTCGCAGGTCTGAATGTGTTCTTGGGCGTCCGGGCGCGACCGAAGTTGCGACCCTTTCGGTTGGTTTGTTTATCGCGGGCAGGCTGTTCCAAGGAACGCTCGGACCACATCCCGCATAGTTTATCCCACGCAGTGGATTGTTTCTTCACTGCTACCCCACATTCTGCGAGGCTGACACATTTGACAACTCATTCATTCTCCAGCTTCATTGGGGCGATATCATTGGCTTAAATCCATCACCAACTCCGAGCAGTTAAACCGCCTGATGATGGCCTGCACTGTGCCCCTGCCGCCTGCGAGATGATGCTATCGCCGTCCGACTTCCGCTCCTTCCGTGTTCAAACTCCAGCTCAAGAAAGAATGTGCATCGATAAATACCGTTAACTTCCTACGACTTCTGTATCTGACATTCCTTTCTTCCATTGTTCGCTAGATCGCACACTCAATTCACTTTTGCCTTTGTTAAAATGATGGGTCCATCTTGCATCATGTATCTATCTGTCCGCTGCATAGTTCTCACCCATGCAACTCCTCCATTTCTCGAATGATAATACGGACGAACGGCAAGTGTCGCCCCTACAGATTTTTGCAAGAGCTACCTGCCGTGTTCCCAGCGAGCAATTCTCCTTGTGCTGCCCCGGGCATGACCGACCCAAGCGAGGAATACTGTCGTCCTGTCGTACCTGGCCTTTCGTCCCCAGGTTGTGCAATGTGCTTCAAACAGCGTCCGTACGCTTGACGTATCAATGGGACGGACTCCCGTCGATCATCTTAACCCGCTGGACGACCTCAGATGGCCCCTCCGTTACTCACCCCGATGATGCCTTTCGCCGCACATTCAGTTTGTGAAGCAGTTATTCGTACGGTTTCATTACCGCCATCACCAGCGCAAGTCTTCTCAAGGTTATCATCGTTGTATGTTTGTATGTTTCTCTCCTGTCTCGTGTCTCCCAGGATGATTCAGTCCTCATCACGATTACCAAGTATCTTAATATGTATATGCCTTAAAATTTCCACGCCAGCTTCCCTTGTTGCCTGCCTACCAGCTGCTAGCTAACCGTTGCCAGAAAATACCATGCCATGGTAAACCTACTCATATCGTGAGAGGCGCCTCATGGCAAACGCCAATGATGTACACGCCATATAAACAAAGGATAATAACCGGTTCCCGCTTGAGGCGAGGACTGAAAGTCAAGGTCGCCAAATTCCCCAACTCTCGCGTACTTCTCGCGGCCTTCGCCGTGACCAGATTGAAGAGAGCAAGCAGACCCCGAACTCACACCCTTGCCCTTCCGCCTGGTACCACTTAAAGAAATCGCTTTGAAGAGAAAACGCCTCCCCAAGTTGCCTCCCTCCTCCCACCCTCCCTTCATCCCTTTCCAGCCGTGTTCAGGTTCTTCCTCCCCTACCACACCAAACTGAAAGGAAAAGCCAAGAGAAAAGCAGCCCTTAACACCAGTGACGCCGGTTTTTGTATGCCCTTAGGCCACAACATAGATACACAGACTAAAGGCCAGAAGCAATGGTGCTGCTCCAGCTCAGGAGACCCCTTACCGACGACCCCTTGGACTCCGTGAACTTGGCTAGCAAGATGCCCACTGACAAGAACTCATACAATGCAGAGAATGGAAATGACTGGCCCTTGTCGGTTATAGCGCAGTCTCTAGAATCCGAACGTCGTAAGATCGTCGCTCCCTCCTTTTGCACGCCGCCCAATGATTTTAACAAGAAAGGACAGCCTGCGGATAGTCGAGCGCAGTTGATGTTGAATGGTGATTATGGTCAATATGGGTGACGCCCGAGAGGTCAAGTAGGTTAATAAGTCGACCTTTGTTGGCCAAGGTCGTTGCCTTGTTGTTCATCGTTTATGGCCTCATCCACCAAAGTCCCTCGCTATGAGAATCGGCGAGGGGCAACATTGGGCGGCATGCCGACGGGCTGATTAGGTATGCCAGCTCCCATACCGTAAGGGTTCATTTGGTGGCTGAATGGCTCAATGGCTTGCTGCATGTACGCACCATGATGGAGACCTTGCTGTGCTGTCACTGGACAGTCCTTGTGTGCGAGCAAAAGTGTCTTGAGATTGACCACTTCTTCTCGTAGCTGTGTTATTGTTGCAGTAAGGGCGTCATTCTCTTGACTGAACATCTCCACCTTCTGCTGAAGGTTAGCGAGCCACTGCTTCTTTCGCTGACGACATTTCAAAGCGGCAACCCTGTAGACAGTCAGTATCAAGTTTTGTCAAGTGGCCTACCAAAGGCAATTAATGCACACATACCTGTTTCGCTCCAAGAAATTCTTGCGCTTTTCTTCTTCCGTCATCTTGGACTTGGGACCCGTTCCATCATCCTTTCCAGGCTTGTCCTCATCTTCCGAACCTGAGTAATCCATGCCGTTGAGTGAAGATACCGATCCGTTCGTCTTGGTCTTTTTGCTGGCTGGAGCCTTGCCGAGGGCGTCGTCAGCCTTACGACGAGAACCGGTCGCCGGCGCGCCTGTGGAATTACGCTTCCCTTTGCCACGGGTATTGGGTCTGGCAAGTTCACTGTCGTCTGATCCGATGCTAACTTCACTAACACCACGTGCTGAGCTTCCTGCAATAGATGCGTTCCCATTCATCTGTGGTGAAGTGTTGACTGGCTCAACAGGAGGAGCAGGCGCTGTGTGCGGGTGAATTGGTGGAGGTGGGGGAGGCGCCGACACTACGTTATACGATTGGCTTGGTGGCTGGGATGCGTTTCGTCCCTGTGCTAACATGAAAAGACCATTTGCCGCGTCGTTATCATGCGGGTCAAAAGGTCCAGTTGGTGGCTTCGTCTCTGGCTTCAGAGGCGAAATGCCATTAGGGATATCGGAGGCTGGTTGTGACGTAATCGATGGCGGTTGTGGCTGTTGTTGTTGTTGTTGTTGTTGCTGTTGCTGTGCTGCGTGTTGTTGGGCCTGCGCTTGAGCTTGGGCCTTGGCGGCAGCGGCACTGATGGCGGTTCGGTGAAAGTCAATGGTTCCAGGCGTGGCAGCAGAGCCGGCAAGCTGTGCAAAGAGAGTCGAGTTAGGACTCGGGGCAGGGAACATAGACCCGCTACCACCAGGCGTCAATCCTGTTCTAAGGGAACTCTCGTTTGGTGTCGGGAAACCTCCGCGAATGTGGTCGCCGAAATAATCGGAGGTCGTAGGGCCCGACAGCATTGCCGGACTCAATGGGCCGGATCGCAACGAGTTGCTACCGCCCCAGGGGAAAGGTGTTGAGCCGGGTGGCAAGATGGATGATGGGGATGCTAGAGCGGCGACGGGCGGGAGTTTGGTACCGCCAGGAGTCTCGGGGGCACCGCCGAAAGATTGCTCAAAGGGATTCGGCTCCAGGCTGAGCGAACCACCGATGGGGTTCTGGGAGAAGTAGTCGGAAGGGCTGTTCGTAGACTGCTGTTGCGCGGGACGGGGAGGAGGCGCGAGTGGTTTGGCAGGTTCGGCATTGGTCGTCGTCGACTCGGATGGTTTCAGGGGAGGCTCATGCTTCGATTCGGGATGACCATCTAGGTGCAAGAAAAATTGAGTTGGCAACGATGTCTCTTTGGGTATATGGTGTATGAGGCTTTGACTCTTTTCTCTCTTCTTCCTCTTCCTCTTCTTCTTCTATCTCTCATGCCTCTCTGCAGGGACGGAACGCGGTACCTAGCAGACGGCAGACAAGGTGCTCGACAATGGGGGAATAGGTGATGACGGTCGGGACAGGGAAGCGACTCTACTCACCTAGTCGCGGTGGGGATGTCTTGTTGGATTGCTTGGGTGATTTGGACTCACCTCGGCCGGCGGCTCCAGTAGACGACCCCATGATGTCAATCCAAAACTTGCGGCGCCTTCGTGCTGCAATCGGGTGCGGGTGCGGATGCGAGCGACCAGAGGCCAGAGGGACACGACGGGGTGGAAAGGGAAAAACGCGGACGACTATGAGGTCACAAAAGCGCAAGAGAGAATGCGTAGGTAGAAGGCTGCACGCTTATGTTCGTAATGCAGCGTCTTTTCCGCCTCGCGGCTGCGTTGCTGGTATCGGGGATCGTAAATACCTTACGTAGTTCCTCGCGACCAGGTGTTTCGTGGGTGCGTGTGTGGAAGGAGAAAAGTGGAAGGTCAAGACTGGGACAAGACGTCAGGTATGACGTGGGAAAAGAGATGGCGCAAGGGAAATAAAAACGATGGGGCCCGCTCCCGTCTGCCCACGACCCAGTGAGTAAGCACTGCGTAGCCAGCTGCCAGAGGTGCCAATCAGGGCAACCAGAGGGCAGCGACGACCGAGGACTGAAAGTCGGGTTGAAGATACCCGACCCCCCCCCCCCTTGCCCCCTGCTTGGCGGGTTATTACTAAAGAAGGGCCAAGGGGTCTGTTTTTGCCCGCTTTTGGGGGACTGCACAGCATGAAAGCAAGCGCGCGACAAGGCAAAGAGAAACTTGACAGGACCACGACAGAATGCCAAAAAGAATTCCGACAAGGCGAGAATAGAGGGCCTTCAGATTTGGCAGCTCGGAACGCTACGTTTGGGGCTAGGGAAGAAACCGCACAAAACTCGGTTGGTGGGAGGGAAAAGTGGAATGGATGAGGGATCAGAAAAGTGTGAAATGGGCCTGCATCTTGCGCACTGTAAAACCCGTGGCCGACCACTGGGAGGCTGTTACTAGTGCAGACTTCGGGAATGGTTCTTCCTGTAACAAGACAGCCAAACAGGAGGCTGCGAGAAACAACCGCCGACTGGGACCTGAGTGGGACACACTCCACGGTACGAGCATGCACAGTCTCAAACTGAAAGGATGGACTGTACCATAAGGTATGTGTTGTCTTGGGTGTATGTCCCATCAATCGGTTCTTCCATCTCAGCAATTCGGGATCTTCAAGATAGCATACTGGTACCCAACAGGCTGGAAAAGCTGGATAGTTGAGGTGTAGCTCATCCCTTTCCCTATTCCCTTCTTGGGGATAAGGCATGTCTACCTACTATACAACATGATGTCTTGATTACGGTCTCTCATCTTCACTAGCAATGTGCTGTCGGCTTTAGATTGTGTACGGCAGTGCAGTAATGGAGTAACTTGTTGACTTTGGAATCGATTCAATCTGCCTCAGGACTGCCTGGGTCAGGGTATCTCTGCGCCCACAGTCGAGGAATGATGTCGACGAGTGTATGATGAAGGTCTCCCAGGAAATCCCAAAAGAATGGATGTTGTACTTGAACCCACTACCTAAGTAGAATTAGACCGTCACAAAAGCCGACAGCAGCTGAGGCTGATTCATCCTCTCATTAACGACAACAGGAGCATATGCACAATTGCAATCGCGCACCGGCAGCGCATCTTGAAATACCGGTATTATTCGCGTTCCATGTCATAAACCGTTGAGGTGGGCAAAATGCCGCTGGCTCGTGGGACTGCTTCCACAGCGTTTGTGCGTGCGATCCCTCAGGCCGTCCAATTCGGGACATGCCTTGTGATGTCAACCACGGCATTGGCTGCAGGTCTGCCATGGCAGGCAATTATTGCCAAAATGTCCCGGGCCATCTTTCCCTCGATATCACCAACTTGAAATTATCTCATACATTGTTACTCTGCATCTTTCTTTGCATCTTGAGTTCCACCACCGGCAGCAATCTCTCATGGGAAAAGCCGCAAAGGATATCGGCCTAGGGGCTCCTAAGTCCTAACTACGGTGATGCTCCCAGCCGGCGATACCCAAAGATATTTGAGTGTAAGCAGCTTTTGGCACGGTGCCTTGAGGTATCGGATCCACCGCACACGAGCTTCTGGCGCTCATTTTGCATCCTTGGCTTGCAGACAGAAAGGGAAAACACGCAACCAGCCCGAAGACTTCAGCGAGACCCCTGTGTGCTTGACTCGTCCGTCCGACAACAAGTGGGAGACGAATGCGATGGGTGCTGGCTGCTGGATGGTTTCAACCGACACGCGAACGGGAGCGGTTCTCGCCAGTCTCAACGACGCCGGGAGCAGATTTGCTAGCGGTGTCGCACTTTTCGCCTCTCCCCCCAAGACACCACACCCATTTCCCAGCCCGTTACGAAGACACTCCCCCATCAACCCATCACTGAGAGAGCATGTTTTCATATCTTCAGTCGTATCTCGAAGTTCGGGATTTCAAATCCTGTTCACGTGGTCAGAAACGATGCACGTTAGGTAAGTAGTCTTACTCTCGACCTTTTGGACAAAAAGGGAACTCGAAAGATCACGATATATCCGTGGGTATGAGGTTGGCTCTCGTGCCAAGGCCATTTTACCTATACTCACCCTCTTTCAAAGGGTGGGGGAAAAAACGCCCGGACAGTTAGAAACATCTGGACAATCTTAGCGTATACACCTATTCCTTTTTATTAGTGAAACGTATACAAATCGAAAACAAACTTTTTTTTTGATTTTTTTCTCATTGGTAAGTATTCCTGCCATATAATTTTGTACTATATTAATTCTCATCATTTTTCTAAATCGCTATATTATAATAGGCTGAGATGCATATGCTCAGACAGTCAAACCTACAAAAGATAGGATAATATTCTGCTTGCAAAGCAGAATTCGGAATGCATACTATATAGCCAATGCTAACCTGTGACACTACCTCTCCTTAAAGTAAAGTTATTTTTCAATAATCTTCAATATAAGGCTTCAACCCCGGCCTTATTTTTGAAAGTGACAATGTCACGAAGGATTTATCGCAATGCGATGGCTTATATAACACTACTTGAAAATGCAACTTCTTGCTAAGTTGAACATTTTCCAATGGGCCAATAGATATGATAGCCTAGTCATCTATCATAGCTATATAAGACTACTTGAGCAACCAAACTGCCAGCTTTGGTTACTTGTATCCATTTGCAAGAACATAGTCTAGTTAGTGTAGTGGTCTGCCACCACCGTAACAATTCTTACTAAAAATACTTTTAATTATATTAGAAGTGTTATAAAGCTTTACTAAAGAAGCAACTTTATTTTCTACGGAATTATTATCTTTATAAAGTAAAATTAATATTATGATTAGCTTAATACCAAATTCTAAAACAAGTAATACGAAAAATATTCCGTATTATATTATTAGTATTATATTCTGTTAACGTGTGGCTAGTACTATGCCTTATAACTGCCTTGTACTACTTTGTAGTATAGAAGGCTGATTGAACTATTCCTTCTATAAAATTAGTCTACTTAAGCTCCACAGAACGTACTAGAATATAGAAGTTTTGCCATTGTATTCTGGGATTCTCTAACTTGTTCAGCATTCCTTCTAGACTGATTTGTCATCATAGAATGTACCAGAAGCTCATAGATTCAGTTCATTCTTTTTATGGTATAGTATTCCTACAAGCACTTCTATCAACTTACAGAAGCTCCTACACTCTGGAAGCTTTTAAATACTTAACCTTCGTGTATATAAAGATCTCTTCTTTTCTTTAATCAATCACTTCTTAAGCAAGTAAGCAAGCAAGAACAATTCAAGCAATATAATACAGTCTACTCTTATAATCCAGAGTTTACTATAATTGTTGTTTCTCATAGTGCAAAATCTACTGTGCTCTTTTATCTTAAAAGCAGAGTTCTATTTAAGATCTTTTTAACAACATCTCTCTATTATCTTTGCTACTACGCTGCTTTCTTCAGCACTGCTGTCGTACTTCCTACTGCTTCCGCTCTGCTCTGCTACTTGTTACGGCGCTAGCGGACTACTACATCACTAGGCTATGTTCCAAAAGGATACAAGTAACCGAAGCTGGCAATTTGGTCGCTTAAGTGGTCTTATATAGTTGTGATGGCAGTTAAGAGGCACAACTGCAAGACTGCCATCAGACTACTAGTGCATAGTTTACTGTAGCATCTTTATACTGGTGCTATTATTATAGGCCAGTTAAGGCATCATAGCAAACAGTAATAATTGCAACTACTATTTAATATAAGTAACTTAAGTTGCTCTACAAATACAATATATAGTATTTAAAAGCGTTCTGAAAAATAATATTAAAAAAAGAATCAAAAGCTAAAAGCTTGCCCAATAGGCAAACTTCTTATAGAAGCTCTCTTATCTTATTAAAGGATCTACAAGTATGTCACAGCGTAACCAGAGGGCACGTTATGTACGATTTGATTATCTTGGACTAAGAATAAGAAGCTGAAGAGAGAATGAATTCCAAAAGGGAAGGCTCGATGTCAGAGCTGGGTTTTATACCCAGACTGCAGGCGACAACCAGTGACAGCCAAACCCGTGAATGAATGACCTAATTGAACAGCACCCATGTGAATGAGAGCCTTGATGGCAGGCATGCGACAGCTCAGATGGTGCCAGCCGTCACAAAGTAGATCTCTTAGCTGTATCGCTGAGAGTCGCGCCCGTGACGCGACTTAGGTAACCGCTTTTGATTATGTGGCCGTATGAGTAGCCCAGTCACATGTGACTGGGCACTCTATGGGTCTATGTAATTTATACTCATTATACATACATCCGTTATTAAAAACTAAAGGAAAAGTAAAATAAATAGAAGCGTATTATAAAGAGCAAGATTCCTAATATTAATAATGATTTATACATACGGGCGTTTGAAAAATGTTTCTTTAAAATAAAGTAAAAGGAATTTATTCTTCTTAATTGTACTTATGTTCTATAAATTTATAATGAAAAATTACAACTCTCCTTTTTTTAATACTTAACGCTCTATTATAATATTCCGCAATGTAATAAAATCTTTATAAAATATAATACTAAATAAAGAAAATCTTCTACTACTTAGCAATGAAATTAAATTTATTAATATTCATAACCCTACTCTCATAAATATATCGAAAATTTCCTTCTTAATATCAATATTCAAAAGAATAACGACAACGAAAATACAATTAAATAATTAAAGCTATCCACCTTACTTATTCTACCCAATAATATCCTCTTTCTAATAATACTACAAACTAGATTAATGATAATAATGATCTACTCTAGTAATACCACTCTAATAATAATAAAAACTAACATATACCAAAATTAGTTGTTTAATTAACGCTTAGAAAATTAAGTAAGCTAAATAATAAAATAAAAAAATAAAAAGGCATCGTCAGAAGTATAACCTCTTTTGTCACAGGTTGACATTGGCTATATAGTGTGCATTCCGAGTTCTGCCTTGCAAGCAGAACATCGTCCTATCTTTTGTAGGTTTGGCCGTCCGGGCATATGCACCCCAGCCTGTCACAGTATGTTCTGCTTAAACGGTGGGTTCGATTCCCGACCGTGGCAATTTCGAGGGCGATTTTGGGATACTCTTGTCGGCACTTAGTCGAGCACAGCTCCTAAGAATGCAATGACAATTGAGGACCATGTATGCAAATCGAAGAGTACCGAAATGCCACGTATCGGCCCATTGGAAAATGTCCAACTTAGCGGGAAGTTGCATTTTCAGGTAGTGCTATATAAGCTGTCGTATTGCGATAAATCCTCCGCGACATTGTCGCCCTCGGAAATGGGGCCGGGGCCGGGGCCTTATCTTGAAGATTATTGAAAGATAACTTCGCTTTAAGGGGAGGTAGTGTCACAGGTTGACATTGGCTATATAGTGTGCATTCCGAGTTCTGCCTTGCAAGCAGAACATCGTCCTATCTTTTGTAGGTTTGGCCGTCCGGGCATATGCACCCCAGCCTGTCACATCTTTCATCTATACTAATACCAATATCTCCTTTCTCATTTGTGCTAGCGACTGTACTACTACCTCCAGCACCTACATCACTTATTGAGAACGTTACAAAACCTCTCTTAACGTAATCAGTTAGTCTACATTAAATCTTTTATAAGTCTGGATATAAATGCTTCATATCTACATGATGCTAAAACTGAATTTATTATAAGATTCCAATTGAAATAGTGTATTTCATAACTTAGGTATGCCAAGGCTGTCCTGGGGTTTTTAACTGTCTGGGCGTTTTTTCCCTCACCCTCTTTCAGAGGGTGGGTATAGGTAAAATGGCCTTGGCACGAGAGCCAACCTCACACCCACGGGTAGCCGCCCGGATGTCAACAGCCAGTGGTCTCGAATCACCGGTAATCAAGAACCAGAACCTCACCGCTCTGGGCCATATCATGGCTTGCATGGACAACGGGTACCACACCACACAGTATGTCGTGGAGTGAGGAGGACGAGCAGGAGAGAAATGTTGCAAGAGTGGGGCACCTGTGGCAAACTGTGTTTATCTTCCATCCAATCACGGACTTCCATTGCATCTCTATCATTCCCACCCTCACCACACAAACATGCCGTCCTCTCCCTCGCGACTCGCGAGGCCCTGTCGGTAGGTTGCTCCCGGACACCCCCCAAATTGTCACGCGAAGGGACATTGCGTCAGACGCTAGACTGGCGCGCAATTTCCTCCACGTCGAAATGCTTTTGTTTATTAGGGTTCGCATTTTTGATATTTATTCGCAGCCCCCCATTTTTGCTCTTGCCGCTCCTTATTTTCCATCCATCCAAATCAACGCACCCTTCCGCTGGTCCGCGCTTGTTCGTTTCGTCCCGTCAGGTCAGGATGAGTTGGATTCACGGTGCTGCCCAAAAGACACATCGACAAAGCAGCCAACAAACATCCAGTGCTCACAAAGTATACGATTTGATAGTACGCTGCAGCACGTCTCATGTACACTTACACCACTCAATTGGCGATCGTCAGAAGCATTCCCTTTTGTGTTCGATCGGTCGATTTCACCGTGCCCTATTCCGGGAGCGCAGACGTCCATTGTCAGATTTCCAGCGACAGGAACAAGGGTGGCGCTGGTTTTGTCCGACTTCATTGACACCAATGACGTAAGGGTGGGCGGGACAGAATGAATGATGGAATTGGTGGTCTTGAGAAAAGCGAGGTCTTCTCATACGGCAGAATTCGCACCGTGTTGAAAAGTTCCCAATTCTCATTGCAACCACTGAATTCCGCTTGGCTCTGCAACTCTGCAACTGCAACTCTTTCTGCCAGCAACAACAACAACCTGAACAACTGGTCCAGGCCAGCTGCCAGTTGCCGTGGTTCCCATTTTGTCTCCTCTCGCGGTCGCCCATTCGCCAGGCTAGAATCTAAGTTTGGGAAGATAAACAGATCCGTCGCGCGGCTCTGGGAAAATATCGAATATCACCACAAAAGTGGGCTCGCGTGCTCCATCCAGTATCGACAAAAGGCCCGCAGTTGTTATCGGATTCTGGCGCGGTCATCGGGAAACCTGGCGCCCTGTGTTGTTCATACGCCGCAAGCTCTGTGGTACAGTATAGTCTTCAGGGAATGGGGATGGATGGGCTTTCAACTTGGGGGCATGAACCGTGTGTTGTCCTCGAGGTTTGCCAGTTAAGCCAAGTAGTCTGGCAGTCAACCCCTTTTTTTACCTTTCCTTTCCTCTGACTTTCCCGTACCCCCCTAACTAGACCCCCGGTGCCCCTATGACGCACTTGCATGGAAATTGGGCATGCACGCTGCACTGCATGGACGCACCAAGCGGCGCCACTTGGCCCGCGCGACCGTGACTTTGAAGCGAAAAAGGCTTCATTCAGCCGCTCTCATTGGCTTTTCCTCTCTTTCACTTGTTTCGTTCCAGTCTCCAGCAGGCCAGCACAGGCACACAACCGCAGACCCAAAGACCCAACGCTCCAGGAACTGAACACAAAAGACACCCATCCACGTTTTCTTGACAGATCTTGACTCTTGCTCTGAACGAGCCTGTTCCCTAACAATTGGTCATCCCTCATGGCGTCTGCTTGGTAATTGAGCGAGAGAGATCTGGATCCCGCACCTTTGGCGTCTTCTCACGGCTTAACGATGAGGGATTGGCTAACAAGCTATTGAAAATTGCGGGTCCAGGGTACATAGCGCGTTTCGGCCTTTCAAACCAACGGTCGACAACTTCCAGAACAGTACGACAAGTACGCCGGACCGGTACTGATAATTCACCACAGACAACCGCTGGAATAATCCCCGGGCGAATCAGCTTCCTTTTTCGAACTTTTCTCTGATGGCACCTCACTATGCAACCACGACCGCACGGTAAGGAAAAAGACAACAATGGGACGAAAAATGGGAGAAATGACCGGTTTGGGCATGAGTCTCCGATGCCGACCTTTTTGCTGGTCATAGTAGTCATGGGAAATATGGACATCAACACAGCACGAAAAAAAAACATATCATCCCATCATGTTCCAGCCTTCAGCTTGGCCCGCTGGAACGTCAAGGACTAGGGAAGAGCAACCGGCCACCTTGCTTAGTTTGGTCCTCGCCAACTTCGCTTTCGTCAAAAGCTCCAGAGCATCCCGACTTTTCGCACTGATTGGATGGTTCCGGATTGCAGCGCTTGAAAGGAAGAGGTGCCGCCCTCTTCCGGTGCGGGGATGGCCGCGCCGCTGGAGACGGAGGCCGGCTCCCCGATGTTGGCACACCTCTCCCCTCCTTTCAGCGGCCGGCACCTGACCAAGGCCGGCGTACCGTGTGGTGAATGAAGTCACCGTACCGACTGAGAGAGGGGGTGAAGGGCAATCCAGCCGCACAAACAATAGTGCTCTGCAAGTGCTGTTGGACGCTGTCGATCTCATCCATTTTCCCTCGGCTTCTCTTTTATTCTCCCCGGAGCGCTGGCCTACACTACACTATAGCAGAGAGGTTGGAAGCCTATCACGAGCTCGCTGTTGCGTTGCAGAGACTCTTGACTTGGTGTTGATGCGAAATCTCACAAGTGCGTTTGATGAGAGAAGAAGACCTGGAAAACATGAGATCCTGTCATTTGATGAACGACGTCCTAATTGCTAACAGCTTGCAATAGCCGCACGAAAAAAAAGAAAAAAAAAAAAAAAAAAAAAAAGCCTAGCAGCCAAAATAGTGCCAAAGACCCTGTGGGGGTACACAGGTCCAAAGCGAACTTCACGACAGATGGTCAACGTCGAAAGTTGCTGAAGCTCAACCCAAGGTGGTTCACGCAGTAATTTGAAAACATCAAACAAGAGGTAATCCGAAAAACTGTCAGCCAACTACATACGTAGTAGAGCCGCCGACGTCAGTCAAAGAAGACCTTTCCAGGGACCACCGATGACTTGCCGTTAGAGGTAATCATAGGGCTGAATCTTACTTTCAGATCTCAAGTGGTGACGGGTTGACCCTGGCGGTTACGCCCTTAGCCGAACTCCTCGGTTGATCTTAACACCCCAATGACCATATTTAGGTGCTGAATCTGTTCGCCTACCTTCTAAGCTCATGTCGAGCAGATATCAGGCATAGAATTTCTCGCATCGTGTGTCCAGAATTTCTTCTCAGAAATGAAATCTGTAGGCCTGCGACTTGATCGCAACCGAAGGAGAACGAGATCAGATGGTCGGCTCTTTGGTTACAGAGAACATTCAAACCGCGTGACACCACTCAGCTGTCTGAGAGCAAGAACACCCAACCAACCGAGTCCATCGTTCATAGTCAAGCAGTGAGCATCAATGCTGACTTCACGGGCAACATTAGAGAGAGCTTCTTCACAGGTTCATCCCAGAGCTCCGAGTTCCTCGCCACTAGGGATAGATCTCTTCCACTCAGTTTCATTTAAACTAACAAAACCAACCAGCATCACTTATCACTACGGTCTCCGGGTACATGGGCCAAACCTTCACAAGCTACTCGCAACCGCCTGCGACGATGGCTTCACCCGGAACCCGTGCCTAGGAGCATGCACCCTCACGCCCTTCTCATTCTCAATCACCACCTCCCTGGCATCCAAACTCACCAACTTGCCAACATCCCTATGAGCCTGCCCCGACCCGCTATCCGTCGGCCACACCTCCACCACCGTCCCCTTCCTCAGGCCATGCAACTTTACAATCGCCTCTCCAACATCCACCCCCTTTGTTTCCAAGTCCTTCTCATTCCACCCCGCACCAAGAATCATCTCCTGCGCCTTATCGCCCTTGACCGTTGTGATCAGGGGGCCGTCCTTCTGAGGAGGCTTGGTCTTGGTAGTCTCGCCAACAGCCACCCTGAACCTCTCCACCCACTTCCACACCCTCGGAAACTTCTCCTCGCTAAACTGCTCCTTCGGCAACGCGCCCGGTAAGCTCTTGACCCAGTGCAGCACAAACACTGCTTCAATGTCCGCCAGCCCCGGCTTCTGGGTGTCCTTTAGAATCCAGTCACGTCCATCGGCAAGCACCGTCGTCTCCAGCATCTGGCAGTAATCTCTGAGATCCGCGAGCGCCTCGGGACCTAGCGCTGCCATGTCTTCCTTGGCGAACTTGGGGGGAGCGCCGCCTCCCGTGGCAAGCTCGGCGCGATCAGCAAGGAATTTGGGGTCGCGCAAGAGGGGGTTGTCCAAGGAAAACAAAAGCTGCGCGGCGCGCGAGAAGAGACCGCCGTCTATGGAGTAGTGCGAGAGGAGACGCTCAAGGGCGAGGCCGTCGGTTCCAGGGGCCGCGGAGAGTTTGGGTTGAGAGGAGGACGGAAGATCAAGTTCTTCGAGTTTGGACAAGATCAGGCGCGTGTCGAGGTAGACATCCTTGCCGATGGAGAGGAGGGGGATGCGGCGGTACTTGATTCCCAAAAGGGAGGAGAGGTCAGGGCGGGGGAGTATCATTGGTTGGAGCTGTGTTTTTTTGTGTAAGTGATGTGACATGGTGACAAGGTGAGAAGTGTAGAAAGATAGGGGATTCCGGGAGTTACACCCGCGATGATGGGACAGATAGAAGGGGACTTACACATTGGGTGTACGGAATGCCACGTAGGTGAAGATACCAGACTAACCGTTTGGCATAGGGGGAGAACGGATAGTGGTATAAGACGATGGGCGGCTGTTGCGAGCCGGAAGTTGACGAAGACGACATGATTGCAGCGTGAGTGTGTAGTGCCGTTTGATGATATGTGGTCTCCTGTCTGTCAAAGAAAGCAAGAGTGAGTGTAATGTAAGCTGTTGTAAGTGGACTGACAATTTTCAGTTGAAAAGATGAATTGGTCAGTCAGGTTTGAATTAGTATTCAAACCGGATATCTCAACGAAAACGATGGTCAAGTCGTTGTTGTGCCGTTTTGATGGTGATGGGACTTATACCGCCATTGTCCTCACTAGATACCTGGGTACCGCGGAGACATTTCGTACCTCGGCTCGCAACCGCGGGGCAATAACCTCCCCCAAGCTTCGTTTCAAAAGTCCACTCTCGTCTCTGGTTCGATCTGCGCACTCGTGGACTGGTATTTGAAATCGAACGGAAATCGAATAACAGTCGAGTTTCAAACTCGCATGAGTTTCCCGTCATTAATGCCAGACCAAGAGATTTGCCAGGTAATTGTTGTGATGCTGAGTTTTGGTGTTGTTGTGTTGTGTTCAGGGGTTGGAGTAGCCTCAACACTAAGAAAGCCAAAACACCAAGATCGTTCATCACCAGGCCAAACACTCAGAACGATATCAAATCTCGAGTGGAAAACTTCTTCGCATTGAGCTAATCAAATAGAATTTAGGTCCAGTTTTGTGGGAGATGTTTTGAGAAAGAGCGTCTCTCCATTAGCCTTATGCCACCATCACTCCTGCCTCCTTTGCCGGCTGCCACATGGCGTGCCTCATCTGGTTACAATTTTTCAACGTCCTCGGCGGAAAGGCACGAAAGTCCAATGGTGAAAAAGGGACCAGTTTCCATCAAGAGAATCGATAAACTCCAACATGTCCTCTTCAACCACTGGGCGTAGAGCATTTGCATACCTAACGACTTGGAGCTCACACGACATCTGTTGACAAGATTCGCGTACTTGAGGTTGTGCAACATCTCAACGGCACGGTAACAGTACGATGCTGTTCTTTCGGGTTGCTCCTGCTGAACCGCATCCCGCGCGCAGATTTCCGGTTATGTGGTTGTCCTTCCGTCTTGTGATGGTGACAATGAGCTGGACACTTTTGACCACACCGGTAGGTCCTTTGCCTCACAAGTCCAAGGTGCACCTTCCTACAAAGTTCTGATCGGTAGTATGCAACAACTTGCACAGGGTATGACAGAAGCCGACCAGAATGTCAAGCGAAGATGTAGGATTCTTTAAGTTTTCCTTCTGGACGTACTCGTCCACGTTTGGGAATGCATTCAATATCATTAACAAGAGTTATCTGTCTCGAACCGCATCTACGTATGAATATCCTAGGAAATATTACCTCCCATATACTTTGCTGCTCCCTCGCTCTCCTTACCTACACGTACCATACCTAATACCCATACTACTTCAACAATGGACCACAGTACCGACGAGGAATCCAGAATCGGGGCCGATGGTGCCAAGGATATCCGGGAGGAGAAACCTGAGAAACCGTTGTCATCTAGGAACAACGATCCTCCCCAAGAACGCCATATCACCTGGCTCGATACCCTCCGGCACTATGAAGGTGCTCTAGACAGAAAGCTCGGCATCGAAGCCCGCGCAGTCCAGAGAAAGACACCGGAAGATCGCGACCCTCAATACGCTGTATGGCACAACCAAGCCGTCATGTTTCTGCTCTGGATGAGCTCGACCCTGAATCTAGCCTGCTTTGCAACTGGCTTCCTGGGCACGGCACTCGGACTGGATCTGAGAACATCACTCACTATCATCACCACAGCCGCATTCCTAGGGAGTGCCGTTCCTGTAGGTCTCACTCAGGACAGATCTTGCAACCCTTCTCCTCAGTATAGGTACTGACAATATGCAAAACCTAAAGGGATGGTGTGCCACCCTAGGCCCCAGCACCGGCCTCCGCCAAATCTCCATCTCCCGCTACTCCCTCGGCTGGTGGCCGTCGAAAGCAGCCGCGATCCTCAACGTGATTGGGCAAATCGGCTGGTCATCTGTCGGCTCGATCACCAGCGGCCTTGCCCTCGCCGCCGTCTCGGACGGCGCCATCCATCTCGAGATCGGCGTGGTCCTGTCCACTGCCATCAGCTTCGTCGTCTCCATAATCGGCCTCAAAGCCGTGTTTGCGTACGACAAGTTCGCGGGCTTGGTGATGGCGTTTGTTTTTATAACCCTGTACACCGAAGCCGTACCCGCCGTTCAACAGTCCCAATCCCACTCCCAAGCCCAAGCCCAACCCACCACCCCCCTCCAATCTGTTCTGTCGGGCCCAGCAAAGACAGCCGCCTCCCTGAAACTCTTCTCAGTAGTCTACGGCTCCTCCGTCTCCTGGGCCTCCATCGTGGCAGATTACTACGTCGAATACCCCGTCTCTACCTCCCGCATCAAGATCTTCCTGCTCACCACGCTCGGTCTGGCCCTCCCCACTTGCTTCGCCATGTCTCTTGGCGCCGTCGTCTCTTCGGCTCTTTCTTCCCGTCCAGCCTGGTCTGCCGCGTACAACACCGGCGGCATCGGTTTTCTGATCCAGACCATCATTTACCCCACCGGCCTCGCCAAGTTTTTGCTCGTGCTGCTCGCCTTCTCGGGTATAGCGACGAATTCCATCTCGTTTTATAGCGCGAGTCTGTCCATCCAGCAGTTTTCGAGGAAGCTGGCGGTTGTGCCGCGGTTCATTTGGACTGTGGGCTTGCTCATAGCCGTGGTGCTGCTGTCCCTGGTCGGGAGGGATAAGTTGCTGGTGTTCTTGCAGAACTTCCTGGGCCTGTTGGGGTGCTGGGTAACGAGCTTTGTGGCTGTTATGGTGGTGGAGCATTATCTTTTTCGGCATGGGTTGCGGAGGTGTTGTGCTGATTATGACCTGGAGGCGTGGGATACGAGGGAAAAAATGCCGGTGGGGGTTGGGGGTGGGCTGGGGTTCGTGGCGGGGATTGTGGGTGGGCTTTTGGGATTCAGTTCGAGTTGGTATACAGGCGTTGTGGCGAAGTTGATTCCGGGGGGACAAGAGGATGGAACGGGAGTGAGAAGGTATGGGGATGTGGGCTTTGAGATGGCGTTTTTGTGCGCGGTGGTGGTGTTTATCCCAGCGAGATGGGTGGAGAGGAGGGTAATAAGGCGGTAATGGAGGAGGGATGTGCGTTGGTTTGTTCGCTCGTTTGTAATGTTTTGCTTCGTGATACTCTTGTTGTCGTACACTCTTTTTTCCTGAGAACCTAACAAGGGGTATCGCTTTGAGTTGTGCTTCTCAAGATGTATGAGGGATTCTGGTAAGTGAGACGAAGAACTGGTAAGGACACTTGAATAAAAAGGTTTAGGCAAAATCACCGAAAGGCATCTTTCCAAAAACCACTCGGATACCACCAAGTAAGTCATTCACTATGACACTTGAATGCTGATCTCGCTCCTGTCACCTCATACCCAAAACCCTGACAGCTTCCCTCACCCCTTTCTAAGCGCCAAACCACACTCATCTACCACTCGGTTGTATCGACTTGTCTGTCTTCAGAGTTATACCTCCTCATCCGCCAGATGAAAGGCTCTAGAGATCGCGCGGCGGCGCACTGGTTACGCTAAGCGGTCCTCGCTTAACCATGATGCTCATGATCTCGTACAAGGCATCGGCAGCCGCCATGGTCGTGTGCTCAGCGTTGGTATCATAGGCAGGCTAGATAGAAAGGGTTAAAGATGCATCAGTGAGTGAGAGCTCTAAGAAAGGAAGCGAGGAGGAGACGACCGGAAAAAAAAAAGAAGAACTTACCGCAACCTCAACAATATCAGCAGCAATGATATTGATTCCTTCCAACCCTCTTAGAATGGTCCTAAGCTCTCTGGTAGACCATCCGCCTGTCTCGGGGGTGCCGGTGGCTGGGGCAACTGTTTGTACACAAGCGCTCACTCGTTAGTTACCTAGCTTCCCACTTCCCACCATTAAACGGGGCAAACCAGGGAGGAAGAGAGAGGGAGAAAAAATATTTTTTTTTTAAAAAAAAAAGACAGAAAGGGAATACTAACAAGCAGGATCTAAAGTATCAATATCCAAACTCAAATAAACCGGCCGTTCGGTACCCACCCTCTCCCGAATCTTCTTAATAATCCCTTCCGTCCCAATGGTATCAATCTCCCTAGCCTCGACAATCTCAAACCCGCAATACCCATCATTCTCGTAATCCGACGGGCCACTCAGCGTCGTGCGTATCCCCGCATGGATATTACTATCGTTCCTCAGCAGTCCCTCCTGCGCGGCATGCCAGAAATACGTCCCGTGGTTGACGGACGCGACCTCCGAGGGGGACCCGCCAAAGACTTTGGGCCGCCACGTGTCGAGGTGGCTGTCGAAGTGGATGACGGACACGGGGCCGTAGGCGCGATTGATGCTCCGCAGAAGCGGGAGGGTGATGGTGTGGTCGCCTCCGAGGGTGATGACGCGGGGGAGGGTCTCGCCGTGGAGGGAAGGGCCGGGCTTGTGGGCGTCGGTGGCGGGGGCGCGGGAGAGGATGGAGTGGTGACCTTGCTCGATCTGCGAGAGCGCAAAGGTGTTGTCGTACGAGGTCACGGGGATGTCGCCGCAGTCGATCACGGTGGCCCAGCTGTTGAAGGGGTTGGTGGCTAGCGGGACGTTGTAGCCGCCGCTATATATAAGGGGAACGGACGGAGAAGGCGTTAGTTAGTGTCGGTATGGACATGATGATGAGATGATTTAGCGGTAGAATATGTAGAGCAGACGGGTGGGTGGGGCATACTATAGGTTCAAACGACGAGATCCTTGACGGATTCCTGATGGACCGAAGCGAGCGCCGGGTCTATATGAAGTGCCGGTGTCAAATGGGGCGCCTTTAATATAGGGACAGTTAGTTAGTTGCCAGAATTTGTCTCTCATGGAGGTGTTGAGCTAAGACGGCCGGCCACTCACCAATAAAGGCAATATCGTAGTTGATATCTTTGCTGGCAAGACATGGTAGGTACGGTAGACGGCCAAAGGTCGAGATGCCGGAGAAGACAGAATCAGCCTGTTGGTGGCGTCAGTCTCAACTCCTCCTCGGCAAACACTGAGTCTTTTTCTTTTTTTTTTTTTTTTTTTTTTTTTTTTTTTTTTTTTTTTTTTTTTTTTTTTTTCGAATCCAGCATACCTGAGTGCCTCCATCCCCGGGCAAGTGATTGTACCACAAGCCTTGATGAGGGCCTGCCACGACCTTTTGACTATGGTCGCCATGTGCTGCCGCCAGAGCAGCGAGACAAGAGGCAATGCAGCTTGGGCGTAACATTTCGTTCGAATCTTCCCGATAATGCGTCTCAATGACAGACGAGAGACAAATGATCCTCTCGAGATCTGAAGAGGGGTTGGGACCATGACCTTTTATCGATATTTCCCGCAGTGTCTCCTTGGAACCCCTCCATTCTCATCGATTGGGTCAAGCAGCATGGTATATCCCGTTCCTCACTGCAGCAGCGAGACATCGTGTAGAACAGTGCTGTCGAGTGTTGTGTTTTCGTTATTCACCATCCAGAGCTTCACCTATCTCGAATGGTAGGCTCGCTGTCGACGTCTCGTCACTGATAGGTTGTTTGTCGATCGTCCAACGGGGAAACATGTCCAAGTCTGTTCATGCGACCTTGCTTGCCATGGTCGATTGAAGTGCACAATGCAATGCGGAGATTCTTGTTATGTAAACTACAACTTGAGAATGAGGAAGCAGAGCTGTCGTAAGTGGGAAAGAGGTGATGCGCAGTAGATAAGAGCCAGACATATTTGGATATTGGGCCAATTGCAAGCTTGCCGTCGACGGAGGGGATGTATGATATCCAGGACACTCCCACGCCGACATGCGAGCTCATTGGTACCATTGATGGAAATATCGGGATGAGGTGCAGCAGCCACCGATCGTAAACATTCCAAGTAGGAATCTCCTGGAACGGTATGATGGATGATGAGATATCCAGTCGTATGTTGGGCTTCAGCATCGTAGTTGCGTCTCAATGACTGCGGGGCTGAGATAAGAGCGAGAGTACTATCTGCCGGAGATGCATATTCCCGTGATTTAAAGGTTCTTGTCCATCTTTGGGAGATATGACATCGAAAGGACCTCTGCCATTCTGCAGGGGATGCCATTTCATGTCCATTTTGGGCATACTCGGATATAGAGGGATAGTGTGCTAACATGGCAAGCGAGATATTACCATTCTGGCAGTTGAGGACACTAACACTTTTACAAGATTCAGAAGATTCAGATTTTGGTACTGTGTTTCATTGTCTTATCGCAACCGCACAGCATCAAACCATCGATCGCCGCAATCGCAGAACCGGCATCTTGTGGAAGAGGTTATCAACATGTTGGAAGCGCACTACGCATTTCATGTTGCTGTCAACACAGCGTGGCTGGTAGGATTTTCCCTCTTTAACTGGGTAGCTCGCCGACGACCAGAGGTTGGGCGCTTGCCATATCTCAAACCTCGAGGCCAACGACATTCATGACTCTGTGATGTGGTGTGAGCCAAATGGGCTTGTAACGACGTCCGAATTATAACAGTCGAAGCTCCAAGCCGGGCAATGTCAAAGACCAAACGGCAACCAACAACAGCAGAAACGTTCAAAGACAGATCAGATCATGGGTCTTAAATAGGTAAAGATAAAACCCGATATTCACACTCGAGAGCGGGTGTAACAGGACACACTCTGTGAATTGTCATGGTGCCACTTGACACTTGACGGCATTGGGAGTCATTCGTTGCCCATGAACTGCACCATCCCTACGCGTGCAGGTGTTTGAGGGGACGAAGAAATTGAGGGAGGACTGTGCCAGCTGAAGACGCAGTCATTTGTCTTACGGGACTGGACTGGATGACTGGACTCTTCTTCTCATAACGCTGGCCATGTTTGTTGATGCCGCAGTCGCCGCCGTCGCCGTGGTTGTCGCGATAGTGGCATGGATGAAAACATGGGAAACCGGCAGCTGGTCGGGTAGCGATATGGTGCTCCGCCCCGGCCTGGACCCTGTTTTCGGGGCTGTTCACCTTGGCCAGCGACATGCATCTCACAGCATCGAATCGAATCGGTGGCCATGAGCCTCTTGAATGCTCAGAGCCTGCTGCTCGAGCCTGCAAAGCAACCCGACGGTTTGACCGATGGGCGCAGCTGGGTTTTGTGTTTAGTGGTGTTTTTGGACTTTTATAGCGGTCGTCGGGTCTTTGCCTGCCGACCACTCACATGGGTGCTTGGATGCCAGGATGAGGCCAAGACTGAGGACAGAAGACGGGAGGGGTTTTGGGGCTGGCTTCATATGATTGATCTCATTGGACAAAAGGTTCGTTTCAGACTTCAGTAGTACCTTTTACCCCGACTTTCTTCCATCTGGTACCTGAACATTACCTCCATATAGTTCAGTTCCAGCCAGAGGTACCCAGCACGCCTAGCTCGACGACGGTGAGGGCGGCAAGACATGACCCGGAAC
Source organism: Sordaria macrospora (assembly GCF_033870435.1). Classification (NCBI taxonomy): domain Eukaryota; kingdom Fungi; phylum Ascomycota; class Sordariomycetes; order Sordariales; family Sordariaceae; genus Sordaria; species Sordaria macrospora. The sequence goes on along the minus strand of NC_089372.1, from coordinate 2,661,160 downwards.
GGTCAGCACTTGAGGTCTGAGGAGGTTGGGAAATGGAGAAGAGGATGATGAATCTTCCAAAGAATGATGCAGATGGATGCACAAGCAGCAGAAAAAAAAGGGGAGGCGCAGGTGCCACTTTTTGTTGAGGCGTGACGCCGCAAGGAGGACGGAAGAGAAAGAGGAGAACTGAAAGAGAGAGGATCCCCTTTTGTCCCATGTGTGGACCATGGAAGACACAGATGGAGGACATTGTCCAAACAATATGCAGACAGGGCAACGATGCAGTGGCCCATCTGTCCACTATCGCTCTCGCTCCATCCCATCATCCACACTAGGTTGCACCGAAAGGGGTGCCACTGATTACTGACAACATTGAATGAGAAAGGTTGTCGGGTGTTCCTGAATGTGCTAAGCCGGGCAGGTAAAATTGGTGCCGCTCGACGTCAGTCAGGTCCCTCTCTCTATAAGAAATCTGGGGTGGAAAGACGGTACCATTTCCCTGATTGAGGCTTCTAAAAAGACCCGCGAACCAGGGTCTATGATCGCCCCATGAATGGTTCCCATGTGCATGTCATTGTTTTTTGCCTCTTTCCTCACTCATATGCTCCCACCTCATATCCAGTTCCATCAGTCCCTATTTGCAACTTTTTGACCACGTATCGACAACATCAACAACAACATCGGCAACAACATCGGCAACAACATCGGCAACAACATCGGCAACAACATCGACAATAATTCCCGTCGCCTGAGAAAAACAACGTTAGCCAGGCAACCAGGGGTCAGGATCAAAAAAAGCCAAAAGTACGGTCAACGACTTGCATCGAATCACTGTCCGATTTTCATGATCCGGATCCATACTGCCAGCTGTGCCTGCGCCAGTCAAAGCCGTCTTGCCAGTTTAGACGGCGGGCTCTGGACAGCTGCTGCTGCTGCTGCTCCATCTTGCGACCTGCAGAAAGGCCCCGTCAGACCCGTCCAGCGAAAAAAAAACAGACAGTCCAGATCGAGCTTGCTGTGGCTATTTCCATTTCCATATCCCCATTTCTATTCGTATTTCCTGCTGCGTCATATTCCCAGCCAATCACCAACCATTGAGCCGCCTCAACGCCATCCAGCCTAGGCCCAGCGAAGCGCACCCATCCAGGCCATTCAGACCGTCGAGGCCCATTCAACTGCCCTTCACACAAGCCCAGCGTGCCCTGTCCTTTCTCTTTTCCACTTCTCCCGAGTCTCGAGCCACTCCATTGCTTCGACCACGACGAGCCACAACAACAACACCTTGACGCTGTTCGAACCACTCATCGACAACCTGTCTGCCGTCCCGAGGATTCGAAACTCAGCAATCAGACGCCAGATCTGGTATATACCATTCATAGGACCCGCCCCACTCGAGAGGAAGGAATCAAGCCTATTTGTTTCCCTTTCCCCTTGGACCATGCGCCGGGACCTAATAGCATCCTGGGTCTAGCTTGTCTCGTGGAGTCTTTGAGTGCTTGCTTGCTGCTACTGCCGCTGCTCCCACTGACACCGCTGTCGACGGCGCGATTGGTGACGAGAAGCCGTTGCCTCCACCGGCTTTGTACGTGTACGAAAAAGGTCGGTCATGAAACGGCGGCCACTGCTTGCTTCTGCCACTCCCCAGCATCCCCAGTCTCCCCGGTCTTGCCAGTCTCTCCTGCGCCCAGCTTGCCAGCACAAACCAGCGGGAAGGTGTCCATCGGAGCCACTTGTCTGTGTTTCAGAAAGGCCGCTGGCATAGTGGAATCTGTCCCCGACCGTCGCAATCCGGCCGAAATAAAAGAGGAAAGAAAAGTCTGTGTCGTACCCAACGCAAGGTACCCGACGCCGACTTAATAGAGGTAGCCACTCGGCACTGCTGCTGAGCCTCAAGGGTCTTGACTCCCAGAGGGGCCCCAACAAGCAAACGTCTCCCCGTCATTCAAAGCCTTATCAAATCCACACCTGTAGTTACACACTCACACACACAACATGCGCGCATCCTGGCTTGGATCAAGAGACTGAAGCAGACGAAGAAGAAGAGAGAGGAAGGAAGAAAAAGAAACATTTAAAACTCATTACATCTTCAACACTCACCTCACTTTTCTTTTTGAGTTGTCATGAGAGGGAATGTTGATGCTGGGCCGGCGGTGCCCAATATGGTTCACTCTGAAGCCGACTATGCCATGGTCCGGAATGCGGATGGGACGGAAAGTCCACAGCGCATCTTCAGAAGACACAAAACTTTGCCCCGACCGGGTACAGCATCGTCGACTGGTTCGCGAAGCTCAAGTCCCGCTCGGCCTTCGCGGACTACCCAGCTACGACGGTCAAGATATCGACCGGCCGGCCCCGAACCGCCCCCGACGCCGCCTACCCATTCACGTACCTCGTCATCAGCCAAGTCGATGCAATCAATAGACCAGTCAAGCCCAACAAACTCGGGCAGTCCGCTGCAAAGCACCGATAATGTGCAGCATGTTCAACCACGTCCCCCAACCACGCCACCGAACCAACGTACTCCACCAACTCCGAACTTGACCCCCGAAAGAATTCCCCCGCCGGCTCCTGAACCACCAAAACGTCCTGCCCGGCCCCAGCTGCAGGTCCAAACCCAGCCTGAGGCTCAGTCCCAGTTCTCAGGCCAGTCCCGGCCCCGACCACGGCTTCTTGTTGACGATCGGATGCCATCCAAAGCGACGACAGTAGATTCAAGATCGGAATCATTCAAGACAGCACCCGAAGCCCCTATCACTCCAGAAGATGAGGATGACGGAAAATCGACTGTGCGGCCCGAGATGTCGTCGAGGGGAACATCGCGAAGTACGATCCGTCAGGCTAACAGAGGAGCAAAATTGCAACCGCAGACTGTAGGTTTGGGCATTGACATCGGGGTGAACTCAAGCGTTGGAGATGGATTAACGCCAGCAGCAGAGAGGGAAGTTCAGCTTGGGCGAGATGCGTACGAGGGAGGGTGGGGCGGCCAGGGAACGCAGGGAGGAAACTTGAATTCTGAAGAAGAGGTGGTTGAGGAATGGGACGAAAATCTGGAAAGGAATGTGATTGTCAGCAGGCGACGTGCGGCACCCAGATGGAACGCTACCAAAAATCGCAACTCGGTGTTTATGGAACCGCCAACCACCACGACAACAATTACACCAACAACAGCTGCGATGACGAGAGTACTACCTCTACGCGCCATGAACCTCGAGGAACAGCAACGGGCCCTCCCTCGCTCAGAGCCATCGACGAGTGGGGACACGCGGCGCTTTTCCACGACTTCCAACCAGTCCGCCACCTCCACGATTATGGGCACTATTGTCGTCGGTGATGATACGGGTTCTCAGCGACGCAACACACTCCGACACGTACGAAAGCCCACTCTGCCTCTGCGTGATTCTGTCTCCGATCTTGCTCAATCAACCACTTCTTTTGCTCCAGCCCCGGCTCCGGCTCTGGCTCCAGCACCAGAAGTCTTCCAACGACGACCACAGCTTGAGCAAAAATCAGGCGGTCCTCCCCGCGAAAGTTATTTTTCAACCACTTCCACCTCCAGCCGGAAAGCCAGGAGGGATGTGTGGAAAACTGGGTCAATACCTGTGGTGATCGTACCAGAGCGTCGGACCTCCCTCAAGTCCAATGGAAAACCTCCTTCTCTTCGTTCGATGAGCAGTCGGAGATCTAAACGGAGCCAAAGCCTGAGTTCCGTTGGGCGACGGTCACAGGCGTCCGCGAGCAACTTTACTATTGACATATATATGGACCAGCCGCGGCGCAGCAGGAACATCTCCGAATCTGACAGATCTCGAGCCGGCGATCCTCGAACTGCCGACTTTCCGCCGTACATCCCTAGGCGGTCATCTTCTCTTTCCGCTACTACCAGTCGCAACGTGTCAAGGACGGGGTCTCTCACGGCGGAAAGCCTCCGAGCCCATGACGCACTCTACGAGCAACAGAAAGCTTCGCAAACAGTTGAACGGGCAGTAGAAAAACTACAGAGGGAAAAGCGGCCGCCTCCAAAGCCGGTAAATACGTCTAGACAATACCGCAGGACGATTGACGGAAACGACTTGGAACCAGAGCGACGTCAGTCTGGGACTATCAACATCAAATTCTCCCCTTCGATTCAGTCAAGCAACTTTGACAACAGTGACCCGCGAACGCCGCGTAGCTTTCCTGCTGATCACAATGATGATGGCGGTCCTCGTCACAGTTACGAATACAACAAGAGGAATTCTGTTCAACATACCCCTTTCTCGCAAGCTTCCGTAGAGACGGGCGCCTCCCATGCCGAAGTATCAGAGGCGAGAGCGATACCGATCTACCCGCATCAGAACAAGTCTGTGATGATTGTAAACCACTCCAATAAGCCATCCGAGGCCTCTTCCTCGGATCGGCAAAGGTCTCCTCCAACAGCCACCCCCATCATTGCCGCCACCGATGCCGAAGGAAATCCTATAACACCGCCGCAAGACCTCTCAAGGGGTGATGAAAACTTCTCCCCCTTGAGAAACCCAAGAGCACCCCCCAAACCACCCCCGGCAATCAATTTCATTCCGGCAACGCCTTCGGGTCTAACACCAACCACGGAAAAGGAGAAGGAGCTTGGTAGTTTCTACGATGATATGCCCGAGCCAGAGGAGCCTAAACCCGAAAGCGGATTCGCCATGCTCCGCCGGAAGCTAAGCCGTCGCCGGACCTCGGAAACAACTGGGTCCCGTCCGGGGTTCCTTACGCGTACATTTTCATTGTCAAAGTATACGAAAAACTACGAGTCGGATGGTGGCAGCAGTGATAGGCTGAAGAGACCCCACCTGAAGAGGTCCTTTACAGCCGATGACGCCCCCGTCGAGCCAGACAAGCTTCACCCTGACTGGCGGCCATCCTACCAGTCCGATTTCTCAGACAGCGGAAGCGAGGACGAGGAGCGCTGGGACTACCCGCCCATCGACAACCGTCCCCAACGGCCGGGTCTGCTGCCTAAACGGAGTCTGAGCCAGAGGATGAAGAAGGCATTCGCCATCATGCCGTTGCGCAACGGCTCAAAGTACGACGCCTCATACTCGACAGATAGCGGTGACGTGCCTGACCAATACAAGCGGACTATCCGACGCACGCCGAGCGGCAGTCTGCGGGTCATGAAGATTCGGCAAAGCCTGGAGTCTATGGCGCAGTCCATGGCACGGCCGTCCATCTCGTCCGAAAGACCCACCAGACCGTCCATATCATCACCTTCAGAGACACCCCGACCATCTATCTCTACTGAAGCGCCTCCTCGACCTTCGATCTCCCCCGACTCCAGCTCAACCCGGCCTTCCATGTCCTCCGAAAACCCCCGCTTCTACCCGCCCCGCGTCCGAAGAAACTACGGCGCACTCTTCCAGCGCCAGCCACGACCTCCCCCTGCTGTCTCGTCAGCAGCGCCGCCCCTAACTCCCTCTTCCGTGTCCACCTTTGCGACCGGCTACTCTGCCACCTCTATTTCCCCACCCACTGTAGCTGGAGGACCGCCACAACCGCCACCCATGAAGAGACGCGGTAGTCTCAGTGAGAAGATCCTACCTGTCTTGAACGAAAAGGTCAACATTGTGCGGAGGCTGAGCGAGAAGCGGAAGGAGAAGAAGAGGGATGAGATGCGGAAGACGATCAGTCATCCGAGAGTGGTCAGGGATGGATTGGGCGAAGTGATCAAGCATGATACAGGGAGGGAGATCTTTGCGATGAACCAGGGTCAGCCGGGACAGCAGCCGGGACAACAGTTGAGGCAGTCGCCGCCTGCTATGAGCACCCCTGCGAGGAGGGGGTCACCGCCTAGGATAGGGAGGGGGTCTCCTATTTAATATGTCGGAGATCATGAAATTGAAGGACAAGGAACATATTGAGCTGGGAGTACATGGGCCAACACAAAACAAAACACGATGGAGACGGACAAAAGAATGCATCAATCATGTTGATCATGAACGACTCAGAAGAAGGAATGACCATGGTTACGATACGAACTGTTACACGGCACGAAACGAAAACAGCAACAAGAAGAGCACAACACACGGCAATGAAAGCATGACCTGATGAACTACCACAACGATACATACACACGCACATACGTCAAAATCGACGACACTCCTTTTTTGCATGTCTTCCTTTCTTATTCTTTTTTTTTTTTTTTTTTTTTTTTTTTTTTTTTTTTTTGTGGTAGGGGTTTATTCAACAAAACTATGCTACATATACCACATTTCTGTTTTCTTCTTCTCTTTGCTTTAGCTCAGCTCCTTGTCTATTTCTGCATCGCGCGCAATCTCTACAAATTCGGTCTTGGTTATATACCTACAAGATGAAGAAAAGAGAGAGAGAGAGCAAACGACGAGCGGAATAAGGAAGAGCCATCACCGCTACGATTTCATTGCGTGCTGGGCGGGCTAGTTTTTGTTTTACGTATATACCTGAAAGAGTTTCCCGTTTTCGTCTTTCTTGTTTTTCTTTTTTCTCTCTATATGGCTACGACGGTGATAGGTGACGATGATGATGGATGGGGGAAGGGACATCTTGTAATGGAAGTTATATATCAGATTTATGATGATCATGATTGAAATGTGATAGAGGAGGGTTCAAGGGTCAAGGGGTTCTAGGTTATCAACCCAACCATATTTGAAGGGACATGTTATGACAGGAAGAAGGGGATGAAAGTTAAGGAATGCAATTCAGATGTTTATGATGACGGACTTTGATTTTGTTTTTCTTCGAATGTCTGCGTTTCGGTCATTTCGACTAAAGACCTAGCTAGACTTATGTGCTTCTACTTGACCCCTTTGTTATTTTTCCAACCCCCCAATACAGCCCCCCAACCATAACCCATCATTTTACTCGAACATCATCTTCCTACATAGGTAACTACCTCGCTCAATCGCGAACCTTGGCGACAGTCCTCAGCTCACCCCTACTCTTGGTCAAGATGACAAACGCATCAATAGCAGCCTCAAAGTCCTCAGCACTATGACCTGGGAATTCGAGATCAAAATGTTGTGCGAGGGTCGCGATGCAGAGGTATAACTCTGCCCAAGCGAGACTGTTTGGGTAGTATCACGTTAGCATCATGGTCAGTTGCCATCCTGAAACACAGAGAGTTGGGCATGTAGGTACGAAACAAATGGAAGTGATGAAAGAGGGAAGGAAAAAAAAAAAAGAAGAAAAAAAAAAGGAAAAAAAAAAAAGGAAACCAAAAAACTCACTGCATCCCCAAACAATTCCTCGACCCCCTGCTAAAAGGCGCCCACATCCTCTCCCCGCCCGCAATCCTGCGCTTAAACTCCTCATCCATCCACCTCTCCGGATTAAACTCCCTCGCATCCTTCCCGTAAACGCTCTCATCCCAATGCATCAAGATCTGCGTCATACCCACTGGTGTTCCGCGGGGGATCGTCCATTCTTTCTCTCCCTTGTCGTCGTTCAGATTCCCCTGTTGAGGCCCAGGATAAACCAGTTCCCGATCAGGCGCCACCCTCTGCAACCGACTCGCCGCCGCGGGACTGAGTCTGAGTCCCTCCATGAGAATAGCCGTCAGGTAGGGGAGGTGTTCCAAATCGCGGTATTCGTAACTCGAAGGGTCCGAGAGGTTGAATTGCGAGAGCTCGGAGCGTAAACGGGAGAGAATGGAAGGGGAAGAAAAGAGGTTGTAGATTATCAAGCGTAAAGTGGAGGCTGTGGTCTCGAACCCCGCAGAGGTTATTACGAAGACGTCTTGGTGGATTCGGGAGAGGGATTTGAGGTGGGAAGGGAGGGAGGGGGAGGAGAGGATGTCGTTTATGATTGTGTGGGTTTGGGTTGTTTCTGGGGTTTTAGAGGTAGAGGTTGAGGTAGGTTTTTCTGAGGAGGTATTGGCAAGGTGGGCGTCGATGATTTGCTTGGTGTCGTGGAGGGTTACCTGTGGGAGTGGGATTATTTGGTGTTAATTCATGACGATACCTCTGGCTACCCAGGTAAAGGACGGATGATATGACAAAACGAAATGAAAAAAGTACCTTCAAATGAGTAAAAACATTCTTCAACCCTTTATCCCCCAACCACCCAGCCAGCCACAGCATGAAATCCCACGGCAAGCTAAACGCGACCCTCAGCACGGGAATATGCTTGTTATATCTCCACATGCGGCCCTCGTCCGTAACCATGGTAGTGAAGTCTTTGTCAAAATCTTCCTTGTCCAGGTTACCGTAGCTCTTGCCCATGATGAACTCGTTCGACACGTCCCTGGCCCAGGCACTGATGGCGGCGCCCAAATCGAACGTTTCTTTGGTGCTCGCCTTGCGGGTCATGATAGCCTGCAGCTTGTCCAGGTGCTTGCGCACAATGTCCATCTTGCGGCCCACGTTGGCCTTTGAGAAAAAAGGCGATAATGGCTGCCGGATCGCCTTGTGCAGAAAGTGGTCCGGCGCGCTGATGGCCACGTCCAGACCCCGGCCGTGCGCGGCGTACGCCCAGTCGTACTTGTCCCACCGGCCGCCGTCGTTGCGGTACAGTTTTTCGTAGTAGGTCGAGTCGTTGATGTGAAGCTCGTAGGGGCTGATGCGGATTATGGGGCCTGTTTTTGATGGGGGATTTTTTGTGTTAGCCCCCCCGCCGTTCGTTGTGTGTCATGACTACCTGGCCTATTTTACGGGAAGGAGAAAGGAGACTATGATTGACTGACCATATTGCTTGTGAAGTTCTGCGATCTTGAAGGTGTACTGCCCTTCTTGAATTACGTCGTAGTAGCCCTCGTACAGCCTGGTGATGGCAGCCAACTTGGGACCGGGGAACTTGGCAAGTGGATGCAATGTGAGGCGGTATATCGTCCGGCTCACGTAGTAAACCGTGACGGCCACGGCAACATGCCACCATGTGGCTGCTGGCAGGAGGTCTGCCAGGAGACTCATGGTGGAAGAGGAGAACCTGTTTCGTGAGCTGATTCCTAAAGGGCTTGAGGGATAGAAAGTAACGATGGTCACGAAGTGCTGGGAAACAAGTACCCCACCTAATAGCCCAGTTAATGAAAGAGAGAGCCACCTGGGAGCAGGAAGAAGAACCAGGTCTTTATATACCTATATTCCGAACATCATCCTGAAACCCCTTTCCTCGAGATCCATCTGCCGCGCGACAATACCTGCCGACCTAGGTAACCATTCTCGAGTGTCTCTAGTTTCCGAGCCCGCACGACCTCACGCAGCAACAGAAGATCCACCGTGATACCGGGGATATAGTAACAACCGGCAAACGTCGAGTGCAACTTAAAGTCGTATGTATAGCTTACTTATGCAAGGTTAACCAGCCATGTTTGGAAATGATATGCTGATGATACAATATGATCAGACCCGTTTGGCATTTAGCATTGCATGCAAAAAATCGACCATTGCCCAGGCCGTTGAATACGACACTACACGATGGATCTGTGCAATGATAGCTTGCGGTTGTTGTTGTTGATCGGTTCTTGGAAAGTCCATACTGTTCGCTTTGGACTGTGTAGTATGCACATATTAGTGTCTAATCTAGTTTCTAGGGGTTCTTATTCGTTGTTCGTTCGAGCCTCCGCTTTAAGTCCGATGTTTCGCTGTCGCTGTTGCTGCGGAATCCTACACTGCTACACTATGCTTACCCTGCTTGAAGGATTATGTAAAAACTTTATCCGGGGATTATCTATCTTTTTGAGTTATTCTACTTGAATACCTAGGTATAGTTTGCCTCAAGAGTCGGGCTCACAAGGGGAGGGGGAAACGGCGGGCATCAAAATCACTTCTTGAGATAAATAAGTTGTAGTATCAACCACAAGGGAATGGATGTTATTTCTTCTTCTTCTTGTCTTCTTCCTTTATCTCCAAAAACATGTACACATATCCTCCATATCCACATCGCTTCCATCCAAAAAGGTAACAACACAAAAAAAAGGTCAACTCTAGAAATTATAAAATGGTATCCCAACAACAGCAGCAAAAGAGCAAACCTCCCAATCTACATCTACATATGTGCACATGTTTTTATCTTACACCCATCCGCTTTTGCGGTGCTCTTTGCTTACTTAAAGAGCAAGCAAAGCAGCAATACCAGCAACAACAGCCACACCGACGCTCAAGGCGTTCTTGCCAGCGCCAGCGGTCACGGGCACATCCTCAGTAGGGATAGGAGGCTGGCCGATGGACACGCTGGGAGAAGAGCCGCCGCCGATGGGGGCAGGGGGTTGGGCAACGCCGGTGCCGGAAACGGGAGGAACGGAGTAAGTGCCGTTGCTGTTGCCGGGGAGGGTGCCGGTGGGAATGGGCCCAGGGACGACAGGAGGGACAGAGCCGTTATTGTTGCCAGAACCAGTGCCAGGAGCGCTGCCGGTAGGGACAGCGGGGACCTCACCCTCACCGGAGCCAGAGCCGGAGCCAGGAGCGCTACCGGTAGGAACGGGGCAGTTCTCGCCGTTGCAGACACCGGAGCCAGTGCCCGGAGCGCTGCCGGTGGGGACAACAGGGGGAACACCCTCACCATTGCCGTTGCCGTTGCCAGGAGTGCCGTTGCCGGGAGTGCCGTTACCGGGAGTGCCATTGCCAGGAGTGCCATTGCCAGGAGTGCCATTTCCAGGAGTGCCATTGCCAGGAGTGCCGTTGCCAGGAGTGCCGTTACCACCGTCGTTGGGGCCGCTAGGAATCTGGGTAGGAACAGGGCAGTTTACGCCGTTGCAGCCACCAGGGACCTGAGTGGGAACAACAGGGACACCGTTACCGCCGCCGGGAGCGTTGGTAGGAGCAGCAGGATGCTGCGTGACAGGGCAGACAGTGGTGGAGATGGCAATGACGGAGGTGACGACGCGAGCAGGGCAGTCGGTCACGGTAGCGGCGCAGGAGGTGACGGTGTAGTAGCTGGTCGTGTAGATGGTAGAGGTGGTCCACTCCTGGGAAGCAGTGATGGTGCTGTTAGGGAAGAGGACGGGGCCGGTGGAGATACCGCTGGGGACGGGGAAGCCGCCGGAGGCCGAGGGATCAGCAGGAGCAGAGGAAATGGGGAAGTCGGAGACGACGCCGGAGGAAGAGATGACCGGGAAACCGGCGGAAGGACCGCTGGGAGCAGAAGTGATGATCGAAGAGCTGCCAGTCTCGATGACACTGGCACTGGGGACAACGCTGCCGCTGGGGATGACGATATCACTCGGGATAGCGCTACCGCCGGGAACAATGCTGACAGTAGCGCTGCCGCTGGGGACAACAATGCCGGAGGAGACGTCGCCCTCGTCATCATCATCGCAGTCGCTATCGTCGTCAGTCTCGGTAGGGAGAGTCGCGGAAGAGGTGGCAGTGACGAAGACTGCGTCGGAGCTGGAGGCAACACCGGAGGCGGAGGCAATGTTGCTAAAGACATCGGTGTTGGAAACGACCTCGGAACTGGGGACGGCGGAAGCGGAGACAACGGCAGAGCTGGAAATAACCTCGGAGCTGGAGACAGCAGAGCTAGAGATGATGGCAGAGCTGGAAACAACAGAGCTAGAGACGGCCTCGGTGGAAACAGCGGAAGTGGAGATCACCTCGGAGGTGGAAGCAGCGGAGCTGGAGACGACAGAGACGAAGCTGGAGGTGACGGTAGAGCTCGACGCGGTGGCGGTGCTGGTCTCAGTCGAGCTGACGATGGCGGAGGAGGTGGTGCTCGAAGAGATGGCAGACGAAGTGGTGGTAGGGAGGCCCTTCTGGAGCTGGTAGACGTCGATGTACTTGATCTTCCAGTAGACGTCATCGAAATCACTGGGGTTGTTGGAGACATATGCGTCGCAAGAGGAGCCCTTGGAACCGCACTTGGGATCCAGACCGAAGAGTTGGCCAGCAGCATCACCGCAGAAGTTGATGTTGAGGATGAAGCGAAGGTTCTTGAAAGCCTTCTCAACATCACAGGTCTTGCTTGTAACGGACATGTGCGGCCTACCCCAGGTCTCGGGGTTGGGAGTTCCGTTCTCGATGTCGGTAGGCTCGGTGGCCCAGCTCCAGACACTGAGGTGGTCCTCAGTCCATTCGATAGCATCTGAAGGTGATGTATTATTAGCACAGTTCCCGATCTCTGAAGTTGAAGAGACAAGTTCACTTACAAACACCACCGCTGGGGCTACCCCACTGGCCCTGCTTCTCCGTCACACCGCAGCCTTCATTTACCCACTGGCCTGTAGCATAGTTGTCGCAGTTCCAGGTCTCGGTAGTCTCAACGTGCGTCTCGTCGACGAGCTTGCATTCGCCAACCTGAGCAGGAGTTCCGGTGTGGTAGGTAATTCTGTTGTGATCGGCCAATGACCACATCTCGTAAATATCGACTTCTCCGTCCTGGGGCCAGTTGTCGCCGACCATCCAGAAAGCAGGCCAAGCACCACAGACAGGCTTGGGGAAGTGGCTGAACTTGGCAACGAACAGACCGGTGTTGTAGGACGCGGTACTCTCGAGACGGACACTCTTGCGGGGAGCACCGGAAGTCTTGCTGTCGACACCGATGCGGATATCATCACCCTCGGTCTTGATCAAGCCCGAGGACACTGCCGCATCCTTGCCCAGGTACTTGACGTATCCATTGTTGGGATCCCTCACCTTCTCCTCGCGGCCTCCCTTTATTCAAATCCGTCAGCATCACTCTGTCATGTCTTGGATTTATGTAAAGTTCTTACCTCAAAGAAACTGAACTTTTCAGCAAAGTTGCCCGAGTTATAAGATTCGGACAACTGGTAGGTCTTGCCGGAGGCAGGAGAGCTACGGGCAGAAACACCAAAGGTGTAAGCCAGGGCAACAGCACCCAGCTTGAGCATAGACGGAGCCATACCGTCTGAAAGGAGTGACAGTGAAACTGAAAGAATGAGTGGACTTGACGTACGATACGTCAGAGGACGAGCAAAAAGAGATGCTCCGAAAATATAGTAGCTACTGAAGCAGCAAAGAGATAGTCTTGGCTGATGGGGCACCAAAACAAGAGAAGAAAAAGATCATCCATCTTTGGGGGGCTCTGGACTTTTTGTTCTGACACGCGCGGCTGTACGTTCTTCACCAATACATTGGGGGCTTGGGGGGGCATATCCAGTCGAGTGGGACTTGGGAACCGAGAGGTCCTCCGGGAGCCTGTCGAGGCTGACATGGGAGACCAACATGGGGCATCGCTAACCGGGGGTTCATGCTAAAAAGGGCAACACTGAGGTGGATGGTCCACACTCGCAGTCCAGACTCGGGGTGGTGTTGTCAGGGGTAAGCCACGGGTCCACCCACGGTACCTGGGAGCATATCGGCGGCTCATTGGCCGGTTGGGGACAGGCGCTGCACTGTCGTCAGTTCTTTTCACAGCGAAGGCGTCTTCAGTCAGACCCTGAATGGCCCTCTTGCCGTGAACGGTTACCCTGGTGGACCGAAAGGCCCAAGCGAACAGGCAACAACGAGATGCCAAGAGAAGCCTCATTGTCGACAGGGGCCTCTTTTCAGAAGTAGAATCTGGATTGCTTTGGCGGTCATTCATGCCTGATGGAGGCTCTTGAACGTTGATCGTGGCCAGCTCTATTGATGTCCATGTTGGATGACATCAAAGCGTATCTACCAGCCTCCATGTCTGCAGGTTCTGTCAGAGATGTGATGCTGTCTCGCCCATCCTCTTCTTTTTGAGTTTCAAGATCAGAAAATCTTTTCCTTATGGATGGCCACCATGGAAAGGATGCATGTCAGATTCTTTCAGACGGGAATTGGTTAGCCGGCGTTTCTAGAAGGGGAGAGGAGGGGTGGGGAGTGGACAGAAAGCCAGGGAGCAAGATGGTCCAAGTGCAGGAACAGAGCCTGTTGGAGGGGCCGGAAGGCACAAGCAAAGTTGCCCTTGTCCCATTGGTCATCTGGGATAAGCTTCGATAACTGCCAGCATCTCGTCGCCAACTGAGAGCGCCGAGAAAAGGGGAGAATGCGACAGTGTTGAGTGTCTTGCAGGGAGGCACGGGAGCGTGTTGGCCAAACCCATCAATGGTGCCATATGGCAGATGATGGATACGGTATGGGTTATGGCCATCTGGGTAGGTATGGGCCCTTGAACCTGGGGTTGTGAGCGAGGGAGGAGGTCCCGAATTCACAGCTCGCTCTCGGGGAGGCGCAGTCGAGATTGGAACGACGGAAGAGGAAGAAGTTCAAGGACCGGAGCGTATTCCTTAATTCTTTGTGAGGGTCCATCTCGGCGGTCCTGGTGAGGCATGGTGCCGGTCTCGCCAACGACGCCCACTGCTGCCATTACGAGCTTAGCCCCACAGGACGCCCGGTGGACCGTGAATAAAATGACCACTAATTGACAGGTTATGAAAAAGAAGCCAATGCAATGCGTTGAAAGTGATGATTGAGCATGTGTTGTTGATTGATGAATTTCCACTTTGCTCGGTGATATCGGTAACAAATCGACTCTTTGTTTTTCATGTGAATGTGTAAGTCGGCAATTCCTGGCTGGCGCTGTTGATCACTTGCTAACCCCGCGCGCCAAAGCTGCTAGAGTTGTTCAAGACCAACGCTTATCAGAGACGATCACCAAGGCGAGACCAAGGCGAGCGGGTAGCCATGACGAACCGATGGAGATGTTGCAGATCCCATCACGATCAATGGATGGGCTCGCTCCCCAATGATTAAACGATACACCAAAACCGACACCACCACTGTTCATACAACGATAACTCTACGAAAACATAACCAAAAAGAACCAAACCAGATTCATCCGAATTTACTAACTCCCCTCTTTACGAGCATTTGTTTATGGAAGAGCAAAAAGATTGGTAAAGCTAGTGTAAGAGGGTAGACTTGGTTGGTAGTTACCTCCAAAGATAGGTGCCAAGACGGGCCGTGCAAGGCGTGGATCTTCGTTTTGTGTGTATCATTTAATCTATGGGGAGCGAGATGGGGTGGTCTGTGGTGAGCTTGTGAAGAAGAGAAATTCAGTTGCTGGAAAGTTGTGGGAGCGTGAGTGAGGTACCTCTCCCTGGCAGTTCTGGGGGACAAACAACGGGCCGGGGGAAAGGGGGGTTGCACCGGCAACAGCGCCGCCTGGGCCCATCGCCAGGGGGAGGCGCTCAGTGGCGTTCAGGGGTGTTCCTTTCTGTGTTTGTTTACGCCTACCAGCTAGCCGAAATCAACGTCAGCCAACCCATCACCACCACCTCCCTTCCTTCCTCCCAATTGGAACAGCATACGACCTGACAACAAAAGGTCAAAAAAGAAAACACATCGACAATATCACAAACACGGAGGACATGGCCGATATTACCGGCACTACCACTCAGCGCTATCCACCCCGACGGTCTTTTCGCAATGACAACAGGTTGAGCTTGACCAAAAACGATGAATCAAATTACCATTGCTGACATGTTCTTGTTAGTGCGCGTCCTCCTCACCACCACGGTCAGCCCGTCTTGTCGGGACCGAATGCGACCCCTTTTGCGCTTACACAGGCATCCATAATTAGCTCTGAATAGATTGAGTGTTGACTGTGTCAATATGGGGAGGAGAAGAACAATGAAGGCTGACGGCGTGGCCGCGTAACAGAAAAAGCTTATCACTTTCTACCTTCCGCTTCCTTTCACAATCTGACCTCTTGGAGTTCAATTATCACGTACCATAACCCTGGAGCCATATGAGTTCAAGCGAACAAGCATTACCGAACAGACACTCTGTCGGGACCGAGAAAGGTCCAGAACCCACTCGCGCAGCTTACTATCGCGCAGCTTACTATCGCGAGATTGGCAAGCAGGAAGGTAACTACCGAATACGGGCATGGAAGGGGCCATCTGATGAGGAGCGAAGCCGCCTCTTTTATACAGGAAGGAAGCTATCGCCCGGGACATACCAGACGGCGGAATTGGAAATCTGGTGGGATACGAAGAACCAAGTATGATCCCGTTTCCCAGCCTTTACGTTGGCTTCTTTACTTTTCCTCATCATATTCAAGCACATTGCCGATTTATCTATAGCCTACTCCCTTTTTTCCCTTAACACACCTGTCGAAACAAATCATTTTGCGAACAACCAGCTTCACGGTTTCCTCTTTTTCTACTGACTTACTTGAAATCTCATGCCCATCTTGCTTGGTCAGCAAGCGCGGTCAACATGATCAAACCTAGAGAGATCAGACTGATGGATGCTGAGGATGCGACAGTCAGCTTATCCTCAAGGTACCCAGTCTTTTTTCCGATTCAAGAGGAGTTGGTCATAGATTTGACAGACACTACGAGTGTAGGTAGTCAATCCTCTTCTGGGTAGTCAAACCGACGACCTGTGTAATATATGGGTCTGTCTGTCAGGACATACCGCGCTAACTTACCGATAGCGACTTTTGCACCAAAACAACCGACTGGAAGTTCACGCTCACGCACACCAAAGACAGCAGTCCGGTCCTTTTTGCGTTGTTTCAAGGCCATTCATTCAGTTCTCCTAATTATCTGAGTCACATCTAGTAGTCCTAGTCGTTACTTCCATTGTCATGTCCATCTCTTTCTACCATTATTACAAATTATCCTCACCTCACTCAGTGTCATCTCACATTCTTCTTCAAAACCATAAAGGAGCGCCAAGTCCGCCACGAGTCTTCCCTCATACCATCACAAAACAAAACAAAACAAGACAAATAGAAAATGAAAACGTCATACACAAAACCAAAAATCAAAGGAAATAGAAAACAGCGCCACCAACAACCAGCAATCCGGCCGTCGCAGCCTTCGCCCTCTGCGGCGCACCAGCAGTCACCGCCGGCGCCGGGACACCGACAGGATCAGCAGCGCTCGTCTCCTTCGCCGGAGACGTGGTGGGCACAACGATGACAGGCGGGTTCGGAGCCGGAACCAGCGTGGTAGGAACGGGCACCGGCACCGGCACCGGAACCTTGGTAGGCAAGACCGTGACAGGAGCAGCAGTGGCCGTAACGGTATCCGTCTCGCAGTCAGTGGACGTCTCCCACTTGTCCGTCTTGTGGTGGTCAGGCTTGGGCTTCTTGGTCCAGGGGCCGGGACGGGGACCGCGGGTTGGGGCAGTGGAGGCTGAAGCTGAGGCGGACTTGGAAGCGGAGGCCGCAGCGGTGTTGGTCCAGTCGGGCCAGGGGCCGTGAGACTTGCTCCAGTGGTGGTGGTCCCAGGTTAGAGTGGTGGAGCCGGTGGTGGAGGGACGGATTGTGGGTGGCGGGAGGGTGGGGGCCGTTGTAGGAGCAGTAGTAGGGGCCGTTGTAGGAACAGTAGTAGGGGCAGTAGTAGGGGCAGTGGTAGGGGCAGTGGTAGGATCAGTGGTAGGGGCAGTGGTAGGATCAGTGGTAGGAGCAGTGGTAAGATCAGTGGTAGGGGCAGTGGTAGGATCAGTGGTAGGAGCAGTGGTAAGATCAGTGGTAGGATCAGTAGTAGGATCAGTAGTAGGATCAGTAGTGGGAGCGGTAGTGGGAGCAGTAGTAGGATCGGTGGTTGGGGCAGTAGTTGGAACAGTCGTGGGAACGGTCGTAGGAGCAATGGTTAGAACGGTGGCGGTCCCGGGAAAGTAAGGGGTGCACTCATCAGCCGCCAGGTCGAAGGGCTGCGGACTAGCATAGACGCGGCAGTTCTTCCGGCACACGGCGTTACCGGTGAAGGCAGTCTCCTGCCAGCAGGTGGCTGGATTATTGAGGTCGATGCCGCGGGGGACCGCTTCGATCAGAAGCTGTCGTCTCTCGTGTTAGCATTCCTTCAATCTTTTTTTGTTTCCGACATCGTCAACCGAGGTAGGAGGGAGTGTGCAAAAGTGAACTCACGTCGTTGCAGTTCAACCCCGCCAAAGCAAAGGTGCCGTCACATCGGATAAGAAGGCCATCGGCACCACAGTAGGAACCGTTGGGGAGGGTGCATCTGGCTCGGCCACGGGTATCGACGTAGAGCCCCTGAGCGTTGGCGATGGCAGCATAGCCCACCACCAGTGAGATAAGGGTTGTGAAGGTCCTCATCTTGCCACCTGGATAGCTGTGGTGCTTCTCGAGAGTATAAGGCTGAGCGAGTGATGTTGACGAGGTACGTAGGCAGGTCGGGAGCAGTAAGGTAGGTGGCGGGTTGAACGAGCAAACAACAACAAAAGTCAGATGTTGATGATGAGAAACCTGATGTCGATGGAGATTGAAGTTCAAAGCCAGAGAACATGATTAGTTCTTATAAGAGGAACCCTCGCCCTCTTGAAGACCACTCTAGACTCTGCTACCCGAGCGAGAGTTACCAAGTATGGACATCCGGCCATGGCTGGCCACCTCTACCTACCTCTGTGATGACGAAGACGGCATATCGCAAATTTTTTCAAACCTTGTGTCTTTCCCCGTTTCCGATCGTCCAGTCAGCCACTGGCACGATCTGGAGAACAAAGCAGCCAGACATCTGGTGGTAAGGCATAGGCAACATAGCACGCTACACCCACCGCCCACCTTACCTAGCTACCAAGGTACATACTGAGGGATGAAGTGACTACATACGATATGTACGCAATAGGCAGTCTCCTCTCCATCCTGAAATCTCTGCAAACAAAGGCAAGACTGTCTACCCCTCCGGCCTCCGCCAATCCGCCTTACCCGCACATTGTACGATTCCTGACCCGGCACTTGGATGAACCTACATACGCTTGTTGGCCGTTTTGGATCTGCCGGAGACAAAATTAATTTTTTATTTTTTTTTTGGTTTTTTTGGTGGTGCTATGGTAGAGTGTCAAGCCGGAGGCAGGTCCTACCTTGCTAGCGACGCCGTTCACGGAAAGTCGTTGCTGTTGAGGTGTGAGTGTCTGGTCTACAGGAATAGAAAAGCATGGATCCCGGCGCAGAAAGTCCAAAGTTGAGAACGGACGGATGGACGGCGGACGGGCTGAACCATGTCTCGAATGTTTTGCTTTTTTTTCTCTCTGCTGGGTCGACGCCGGCGAATGCGTTCCTCCATTCTGTTATTTCCTTCAAGTGTTTGCATCAGAAAGTTCTCGTCGCAAACCAAAGGTAGCTCGGTAGGCAAGGTGAGTGTGGTGATGTTATCGTCAAGTATCTCACCCTACCTATCTACCTAGATGTATATTTCTCTTCCGTTCCCGTTCAGTTGTCTATGACCGCAATCGGAGTATACCTAGTAAGTGTTGTTGTTACCACCATACCTTTGCACTATCATCCATCCACAAGAAACCGAGTATAACCCTGCTAGTATACTGGAATGTGCTTATCAGCAACACTCAACTCAACTTAACGTCCCCGTACGGTACATACCTACACCTGAACCAAATACCAAAGACCTGCTAGTTCTAAGACATCCAAAAATACCAACGCCCTGCCGGCAGTGGCAGTGACAGCGGAATGGCGGCGCGCTCGTAACGGCACTCACCGAAAACGGCCCGTGAAGTACACGAAGTATCAACATTCCAATGGTAGGTAGAGATACCAAGGGAATGACGTCGGGTCAGTCCTAGCTGGAGGTCCGCAAACGGCACTTGCTTGGACGGGACAGACTTCTACATCGGATTACACCAAAGTTTTTCATACCCCGTTTGTCCTCAGTTGCTGATTGAGGGGTTCTTACTTCCCACTCATCTGATGTTTCCTTGGAATGAACACCGGGAGTCGGTCAACCCTCGGGTGGATTAGTTATATGGAAGTAACCCAACAGATGGCTTGACTGGACAGTTCCATGGACCAAAAGATGGACGGACCTTGGGTGGAGTGTCACCCACCTCGGTACCCATCGGAGAATTAGATAGGACCAAAGGAAGGAGTTGAGGATCAAGACACTAGGTACTCTAGAAGTCATACAGTCAGCCAGTCAGGACCTCTCAAGAGTACCCAAGAACCACGGAAATTAAACAAAGTGGTACATTAACACTATTCCATTTATCATTAACCCCTTTCTCTCTCTACAGTAATCAAACGCTAACAACAATCATGTCATGCAACCAAACTCGCACCAACCCTTATCCAGAAGAAGACCAAGAATCATCAAACACCGTTGCTACAAGCACCAGCCCACTCCCAATCCCAGCCTTATTCCTAATCATCTCTATGCCCCGTCGACCCATTTTCTCCTTGCGGTGGTGGTGCTGACGCCGGCGCACCAACCAACCACCCCACGCCCGACACCAGCGTGCCCATCGCCGCCTCTCTTAACTGATCTCTCTTCCTCACTCTGCCATGTTGACCATTCCCTTCCTCCCCGTTTCCAGTTCCGTTGTCGCTATAAAAACTGTTTGTCATGCCTCCACCGGCAGTAGAAGTGCTACCTCTACTTCCCGGCCGGTTATTGTTGTCTCGGTCTCGGTCACTACTCATGCTATTCCTTGCATTTGACGTGAGACCACTGCCGAAACCGCCAACGAGCCCGCCAAGTTGGCCGACACCGCCGGCTACACCACCAGCTACACCTCCCAGGTGTCCACCCAGTCCGCCGGCGACGCGCTGCAGGGAAGATAAAGCGGAGAGGTTCTTTTGGGCGGAAAGGACGCTAGCGCGGGAGAGGTCGAAGAGCGACATGGGTGCTTCTTCCGTTTGTTTCTGCTTCAGCTGGGGACGAGAAGAGTCTGACTTTGACGAGCGAGCAGCTGCCGCGGCGGCGCTTGATCCTCCTCCTCCTCCGATACCAGTAATGCTGGTAGGTTTTCTGCTAGGTGGCGTCCCAAAAGCACCCGGCACCCGACCGCCATGATGTATCGAATCACCAGCTGTATCCCACGCGTCTTCGGCTTCTTCTTCCGCCTTCAAGGCTGAGTCAAGTTCCTCCTCCACTCGCCGGTACGCGTTGAGGATCTCTTGGAGTGTGGGGGTGGGCGCGATGCGTAAAGCCGTAGAAAGGCACTCGATGCGCTGCTCGAGGTGCCGGATCTCCGGGTTGGCACTGGCGTTGGTGCCGAGGTGGGTGGGCCGGACGGTGCGGCTGGTGCGTCGGTATTTGCCGGCTTGGAGGGCGGCTTTCCAGGAGTAGTCGTCGTCTACGACAATGGATGAAGATGACTTGTTCTTGGATGGTGGGGAAGAAAGTCGGTTGAGTATGTAGGAATAGGCGGTCTCGAAGTCGTCCTCGGTAAGAGCGGCGTCGATGCACATGGCAGTGATACGGCGCTCGGCGGTTAGTCGCTGCTTTGCTTCCTCTTCAGAAGAGAGGGTCGCGACTGTGTAGCTTCCATGCTGTTGTTTGGTTGCTGGAGTTTTTGTGGTGGCGGTTAATCCAGCTTTGACCATGCGGGTCCCAAGATCGAGGAGGTCGTGTAGCCGTGTGTAGCTCTTGGGGTTCTGTTCGAGAATTCTGTCGATGATGGAGATAGGGTCGGCATGGACTCGTAGAACAACTGGTGTAAAGGGTTCGCCTTGTTTTAGCACTAGACGGAATTCACTGAGGGAATGTGTGGCTTGGAGAAGGGCCTCGATCTTTTGGGCCACGGGATCCGACTTTGAGATCGTGTTGGGGAATGCTTTGATGCTATTCCTAGAGTTAGTATGATCCGTACAACGTCATGGATACTGGCAAACTCACATGTCATCACACTTCTTCAGCCCACCCCTTGTGCGGTTAGGATTGGAGGCATTATCGTAAGCAGTCATGGCCGTGGAGAAAACGGCATCTTTCAGCACCTTTTCGTCCAACGGCCGTTCTACCGAGTCTTCGTAAATCGATTTTGCCAAAGCGTAACGAGTATTGGTAAGCAAGGCCTTCAAGAACTCGACCTCCAAAAATTCCTTCTTCAACTGGCTGAAGATGCCTTTGGGCCTCGAGTCGGTGGCGCCCCAGGCATCCTCAGCACCCCAATCACGAAGCCAAAGGAACTCATCTCTGGCCTTCATCCAGAACTTGTCGTCCGTCTTCGGTCCCTGGTTAGCTAGAGCGTGAATAAGCTTGAGGGCTTCCGCTTTTTGCTCCCGCTCATCCTGCAGCAGTGCGAGCTCACCCGCCCTCCTAAGGGTGCATGGAGACCCAGCTCTGGTGAGGATGAAAGCGCTTATTATCAAGGCTTGGCAGAAAGCAGTTGACGTCTCCGTTGGCCACGTAAGAATGTTCGAGGACTCCAGGAGATCATTGCGTAGGTATGTCGCGTTCTTTGGCGAGGCCACAATGCCATCGACTTGCTCAGCGAGCGGTGCTAACAAGCCCACTGCATTTTGTAGTGGCGGAAGAGGATCCTGATTCGTGATGACGACAGCCCTGTTAAGGATCGCATAAGCCCCTTCCAATGCTTCAACTAAAGCCACCGAGATCGCATATGTAGATGCGAGAGCAGCCTGGGCGTACGTCCAGTCGAGATGACGCCGCTGCTCGTCGTTTGGCTGGCTCTCCTCTTCTCCCACCCAAATGCCCCCCAAATCCACAGACCGAGGACCCTCCCATTGATCAAAAGCATTGGCGGCCACCCTCCAGTTCTTCGATGCAATCGAAGTGAGCCAACGCAACACCTGATTCCACCCTGGACAAGGATCCTCATCCGCGTCGGCACCCCTAGGCGTCGAGTCCTTAGCAGAGCCAGATTTCTGACCACCGTTAATCCAGCGCTTCTTATCCAGCAACCAAGGCGCAATGATGCCCTTCAGGTCTCGTCCGATCTGTCCATAATCCTCCTCGCGAGCGCCTGTCTGTGACAATAACAAGTTGGCTATCGTCCTGTCCGGCAATCTTTGGAATGCCGCCAGTGTGTACGGAATCGGTTCGTGGGGATAGTATTCGCAGTTGCGCCGCAGGAGCGGCAGTATCGTCGAGACCAATAGCCACCTGATTGCGGGCGAGT
The DNA here is from genome assembly GCF_033870435.1 of Sordaria macrospora. Taxonomy (NCBI): domain Eukaryota; kingdom Fungi; phylum Ascomycota; class Sordariomycetes; order Sordariales; family Sordariaceae; genus Sordaria; species Sordaria macrospora. The sequence continues at coordinate 2,638,472 of NC_089372.1, read as the reverse complement.
GATCCAGGAACGGTGTTAACAAGGCCGGCAGCTCGGTGAGCAAACCAGCCTCTTCATCCACCTTGTAGGACCTGCGCAGGAGAAATAGCGATGTAGTGTCGTCGGCGGCGACTTCTGCTGTGGATGGAGCGGCCTCAGGCGAGGACAGGGGTAGCAGTCGGAGCTTCTTGACTTTCTTGATGGCCTCTTCTTCGGTAAGCGGCTCGACGGAAGTAATGTCGATTCCATGCTGCTTCTCGGTTTCCGTGGGATCAAGTTGCGATTCGGAAAAGTCTCCACGCTCGATGTGTTCGATTAGGGTGACGTAGTCGCTCGATCGCAGAGTTTCGGGAAGATATGTAAGAATGATGCGTAGGAGGAGTTCTTTGCGAAGAACAGAGCCATGGTGGGCGGCGAGAGAGGTCAAGCTGTCGATATCGGCTTTGACAGCAAGGTGCACGGCGAGCAGCACGAGCTTAGGGGGAGAGAGGAAGAGGGCCATTGTCGCGTAGTGTTCGTTTGGAGGGATTCGATGGTTTTGGTCAATTGGGCGTTGGGTTGCCTTCCGACTTCATGGCTAGCCGTGCCTGTGAATAATTACTGTAGTGGTGGTATGTAAAAGCTGTGGTATCCTTTCGTCAGATGTTCGTTAACATGAATGTGTCGCGATACGGAGAGTGGGATGGGTGTCAAGAATGTGGATTCTGGAACATTGATGAACACATTGCCTGCAGCGAGTGCAACAACAGCTCCCAAGCTTCCACTTGCAGTGCGGTGACAACCCTGGACTTTCTAGCGGACCCCCACCAGTGCCTGCCGCCAGAAGCCCAGCTAAAGCCCTGGTCCTTGAAAGCTCCCGCCAAGCTAGCGGTCCCCTCTTGCGAAATCTGGGGAGACAATTGTGGCTTTCCGTACACTCATGTCATAGAAGTGTGGCTTACCACTTCTCAAACTCCCACGTTAAGCCAGCAATACCAGCCACATCTTGAACTGGATGCTTGGTGCAAGCGAGCGTTCAACCTCACGCTCGCCGTTGTCGTCGCCGTCGTCCGTCGAGGAGAGAGACCCGCGAGAGCCAGCCAGAGACCCGCACCACCACCGAAGCTCCGACATCCACTTTCACGCGAGTCACGACTCAGGTCCCTCCCGGCCTCCCCCGCAATTTACAACCCACCGAACCGACGCTCGTAGCCAGCAGCGCATCCCATATACAAAACAGCCCGCCATGTCGTCCGGCTATGGCATGAACGGGGGTATGTTATTGATCAATTATACCGAATCCCATCAACTTGGACAGACACTTGGAAGCGGCATGCAGTTAGACCTCCATGTGTTGTCGCGAAACCGAGGCGATTTGCGTCCCGTTCGTTCGTTGTGAATACCAATGCTAATTGATACATTGCTTGATAAACTACCAGGTCCATCCCGGTGCTTTCCCTTCTGGCAAGAAGTGCTCGCCTGCTATGTGGTCAACAGCAATGAGGAGGACTCGTCGGGCAAGAAGAAGTGCGCGCCCATGCTGGAGGATTATTACGAGTGCTTGCATCACAAGAAGGAGGTGCGTAACCCAAACCGTGTCCGAACCATCACCAAGTCAAGAAGACCACGACAAATACAAACGAACTCCACGCGGGAGACCGAAGATCCACATATAAACATAGATTGTGCCTGGTCACTAACACTTATAACCTGATTCTTCCCCTTGACAACAGGCCGCCAGAGTCCAAGCCCTCCAAGCCGCCTACCGCAAAGCCGAAGCAGAAGGAGGCTACAAGGCAAACCCACCGACGGCCGGCCAGATACGGAACTTGGGAATCCTGGGCAAGGAGGAGGATTCCAGGGCGGTGTTGACCTCGAAATAAGGGAATCGCGATGATGATACGTACATAACTGCTAGGAATACGGCACTAGAACTATTACAACAGAACGGCACCGCATGAGCGAGCCGGAAGAGAAAACAGAACCAATTATTAGACGCCTCCTGACATACGGAGTTCTAGATGTGCTACCATTACTGGGAGGTCTTTTGAGTATTATTCCCCCCTTGTCCCCATTAATTCCTACATTATGCGGCTGAAATGCGAACCTCTTTGGAAGTACCGATAGGAAAAGAACAACTCTGGGGTATAGATAGGGTTTAGTACGCAACCTAGAACTCCTTTCCCACCCTTGATTTCCTTTGAAATGATGAACGATAAGCCCAGATAGCTTCAGAACGACGTAACGATGTTGGACATAACGAACTCAGATCCAGTTGCCCACGACTCGAGAACGAACTTCTTCCTCTTCGGGACTCTCCGAAGACTTCTTCCGGAAACCCAAAAACCTGCCAGTGCGTGCCGAGGTGCTAGGAGGAGGGCTCCATAGACGTCTGGCAGTGTTTGCCTGCTCCCCTTCGAGAGGGGAAGGTGTTCGGCTCATCCACTCTGATTCTGACAACCTGAGTCTCGTCACCCGGGACAGGTCTTGCTCAGACTTGTGACAGGGAGGCATGGAATATTTTGTGGACACTTTTCGATCCGATTCTGTCTGAGAAACTGGAGCCGCATCTTCCTTTTGCGGGGTGAGGGTAAAGCCTTCAAGACCAAGGTCGAAACTGCTGCCGGTCGTTGGTAGGTATCGGCCAGGAGATAGGGCCTTGCTTGGGTAATATTCGCTGGTCGAAGCTGGCGATGTCGCATAGTCTGACATGGAAATGTCCTCGAGTGTCTCTGACCTTGTGTTCTTCTTGACCGGGGTGCCGAAAGAGTTTGGATTGGACAGTGTAACGGTCCGCGCCACGCCAATCTCAAAAGCAGCATCATCGTCAAAGGCGCCATCGTCAACGAGTTTCTTGAGAGAAGGAGTCAGAGACGGACAAATAGACGCAGCAGAAGATTCTGAGGAACGCCGTGGTACGACGCTCGGCTCTTCGCGTGGGAGTTCTGGCAAGGGCCGCTGGAGATACGAGTCGCGGTAAGCATCTCGGAGGGCTTTGCTTGGCTGAGGGATGTTTCCAGAGAGTGAAGATAGAGGGAACACAATCGGAGGGCTTCCGAGGGAGTAGTTAGGTTGGTCTCCTCTCTTACCGTGGGTTTTGCTTTCTTCAAAGATTGACTCCTTGTCCTCGTAGTCATCGGTCGTGACCAATGAGATTGACTCCTCGTCACCATGATCTTCCTTCGTAAACAGTGCCTCTTGACTATCGTCACCATGGTTGTTCTTTGTGAACAGTGTCGCTTGACTATCATCCACGTGGCGGAGCATGCCTTCGGCAAACTCCATTGTCGTGCTGCGGCTTAGTACGTTGGTAGAGAGGGATCGTACAAACTCGAACTCTCTCGGTGGTATGAGGTTCAGCTGCTCAAGGCTTTCCCAGGAGCGGTAGTGGAACCTGAATGTTGCAAAAGGCAAATCTTTGGGATCGATGAGATGCCAAACATAGTAGCGGGCTTCCTGAGGAAGATCCACGAGGCCGATACTGGGAGAACTACAACATTTGTCAGCCATCCACCACATCATAGACTTTCCACGCCGTAGAGGCCACATACGCGATGCCATAGTTCTTCTGAGGGTGGAACTCCTCCAGTCTGGGCGCTTGAGCCTTTCTATCTCGCGCCCTAAAAACCTTCACCTCGATAAGACCGCCGTCTTCAGCAGGTGATCTGGTTTCCTGGCCTGGAAGAAAAACAAAGTTGCGACACTCGAGGCCTGCTTGTCCATTGTAGCTTGGGCCAGGCGCCCACAGAGACTTGACAACGGTGCCATGCTGTTTTTCGGTTGGGTCAATGCCCCATGTGGTAATCGCTCGGCCATTCAAGAACAGTTTAAAGACGATATGCTTGCAAGGCGAGGGGGGTACAACGTTGAGGTGGTACTTGATCGCGAAGCAGTGGCCTACAAACGTACTGGCAGTTAGCATGCTGGACGAGACAGATCAGAAAAAGATGTAGTACCTGGCACGGACGGTATGTACGTCGCGATCGTGGGACCAGCTTTGCGTGTCGATATAGATTCCTGCTTTGTTGAACCGCCATGAGAACTGATCAAGCGGGCGGACGAGCCCTCGGGATGCGGAAACTCGGGAATACACTCGTCCGATGACCCCGTCACGAGGGAAACCTCGATTCCACGGAGGCACGGCATGATGAAATGTGGTGAAGGAAGAGCAGGCGATCGCTTCGTAGGGACCGAGTGGGAAACACAAGATATACTTCAGACAGGCATGTCTTGCTGGTGCTGTAGGTACCTGTACCTTGTCTGGCGCACGCAGAAGATTTTTCGGTCTTGATGCGCAGTCGAGGGCGTAACTGAAGGGAAGATCAGACGTCCGTCTTTTCCTTGAATCGTCGGTTTCTGCACTTGTCGAAAAAAAAAAAAAATCCATTCATAAGGGATTCCAGGCGCGGGGTGGGTAAAGGTTTGGAAATGGGAAGGTGCATCGGGGCAACGCGCGCCCACATCAACTTCCTCGAATCCAATTCACCCGAAAGTGGAAGGTTCGATCGGTGCCGAGTCCGGACTGAAGAGTTTCGTTTGGAAGAATTGCAGTGCCGTCGCTTCACCTCCCGTTTACCTGGTACACTGTGGCTTCTCTCCACCAGAGCCTTCGTTCCTGTCGCCATCTTGACCTACACGACTCCTCAACGACAGACTGAAGCAGCGTGAATCACCACCACTTTTCGAACAAAACCCTGTTGCGCTCCATACCCAGCCCGCCTTTGGATACCAACCTTTCAACCATTTCATCCGTCATGGCAGGAACACCGCATACGTATACCACTGCTGAGTCTTTATCATCCCCAACAGCGGATGCAATATCAGCTAGTGATATCCTTCTGGCGGCGAACTTCACTCCATACCCATGACAGTTCACCATGCCTGCCTCCATATTTGGAACCGCATCACTTTGCTGAGGAGTATCATGGGGTCTAGTAAGAAACAGCCGAAATGTGCCCCGGACCGCCCCTTTGGCGAAGAGCCCAGTAATCCTCTCCAGAAACAGCATCTTCTTGACATGTCTCGGTGGCCCGGGGTCCTTCATCGAATAAAGCATCGCCACTTCGCAGCTTTCAGGAAGCCTTCCATGCTTCCTGTCATCCGCAATGGCGGTAAGTATACTTATCAAGGGGTTGATCCCGACACCACCGGCCACAAGCACAACCTTGCGGAGTGACGAAACGTCAATACCGGCCGGCGGCCAGACAAAGCTGCCTCCAACCCGGACTTTGACTTCAGCATTCATGATTGCCGGGAGAGGCTGCCAGAGCCAAGCAGCTGGTGGGTTGGCTGGCGACTTCTGGATAGCCAGCTCAAGATAGGCCTGCGGTACCTGGCCATCTGGTCCCTGTTGCGCAACTGCAGCTGAGGGCGCAGAGGTTATCGTAAAGCCTCCAGCCTTGGGCACGGTCGGAACATGAACGTCGAGCCATTGTCCCGCAGAAAACTGAGGTTTGAGTCAGCACGCCGCCACAAGTAAAGGTGGTCCCTCACTCAAGGGATGCTTACACGTATCGCCTTCTGGTTGGGGATCGCTAACTGGAACACTCTGATAGAATCATTGACTTGGTTGACATGTTTGATAATCACCGTATGCAGTGCCTACAAGAGTGTCAGTCATGATGCCATTATTCAACACTTATCACAAGCTTTGGGTGAACAACCTCATCACGGGGTTCCTTTGCGGTTCTTTCCAGATGGCTTTCTTTCGACATCGTAAAAAGAGGGTCCTTCAGAGATGAGAAACTCCGTATTGGCAGGAATTTGAGTAGTCTGTGTTGGACTCTCGACCACATTCTTTAGTCTTCAGCAAACAACTCGGCGCATCCAGTGATGACAAACGGGAATTATGATGTGGTCGTCTTCCAAGTTGAAGTCCGCATGAAAACAGGGTTAGGGTTTACTGTAACGAAAGTATCCCCCTTTGACCCCACCTGGCCTGCCGCCTGAACTTCTCTGAGGAAACCGCAGAATTCAATCACGCACTATCACTTCAGCTATTCTCATCTCCACTTGAATCTAACCCATTTCATCAGAACAACACACTCAAACCCTTCCAGACATCCCGTCGGAATATTCGATGCGCAATCTGGGGAACTGGTCTGTCTCCGCCCGCAAGCACGTGGCAGCCATGTTGCGTTCCTGGCCCTGAAAGTGGCGACAACAAGAATCGTGGGGTACCGCGCTTCACTCAGGAACAGATGACGAGCATGTTTGAACACTTATCTCCACAAGTAGCTTCGGTGATATCTTGATCATCAAGTTCTCCCCTTCCCATATGTGATTGGAGGAGCTTTAGCTGTCCCTTCTGGAACTCAACCTTCTGTTGACATATGGATCGCAGGTCACACAAGATGGACTATCGGGAATATCAAGACAGCAGCACTGGTATCGTGAGTTACGATGGACGGCTATCTTTACTCTTTTCCACCGCTCCGTCTCAGGTCGACAAGACATCCCGAGAAGAGAGACCTAATCGACCAAGGAGGGACATTATCCCTAAGTCGAGATGTTTGCGAGGGAGAGAATGCGACAAAACATGTGTAAGGTGTACTGCCATTGCTCACCACAGTCTTCTCAGATTCAATTTTTCAGCGAATGACCTATCCGAGCTGGTTCCGTCATCACCATCATATCGATCATAACGACTGCCCTGAATGAAGATTTTCAACTTTTCCAATGATCCCCAAAAACAGGGTCTTGCAAACGGTTGGCTTGGGCAACGTCAAGCCCCACCTCCGCTACGACCGAACGAGCTACCTTTTTCATCCCCCAATCATCAGAGAGAACTTCCTCAGCTTTCTGCTTGGCTACCCTGAAGTTTCAGGGTTTCAAGATTACCCGGCACCGGCACTCCGGGCCTAGGATCGTGATTGTTGACCCCTAACAAGCCTTACGTCACTTCCGCCAGAGCACTGCCGGGGTGAAACAGGCTTGGCGGCACCACCACATGTGAGGACCTCTCACCTCCAAGGTCACACATACACAACAGGTTATGCCCAGGCCGCTTAACACAGACAGACCTCCGGGGCCGTCACAACCGATACCCATGGAACAAAGACAGCTTTGGCAAGGGAGCCAGCCACTGAAGACAAGATGCCAAGTCCAATGGGTGAAGGCTGGGCCGCAGGGCAGGCCACTCCATGTGCCTTGCGCTGAGTGAAGGGAGCACTATGTTTCAAGCATGAAGGAACATTGGAGGCTTGGAATGACGTCGCAGGGCTGGTTCCCATGAGGAATGGCATCACGCCAAGAACCGGAAACATGTAAGACACGGTCATAGGCACTTCCTTCTATGATTGGTTGCCATGGTCCCTTCAGGCATCGTCGATTCAAGATGCCAGACCAACAGACGGTTCTTTATATCAGCCTTGGTCACCCTCTCTTGTCCAGTTGAACTCTTTCCCTTATTGTGATTCACATACCAGCAAACATCTTCGACCTGTCTTCATACGCGGGAGGACTATACACACCAGCGGCTTCAACTTTGCCAGGCTTCCACCTTAATCACCACAACTCAACAACACCATCATCACAATGGCGAGGACAGGCTTCTTCCACCACTTCGGCACCTTCCTGCTGCTAGCAGCAACGGTGCTGCTCATCGTTACCTGCATTTCCTCTCCTGTCGTCAACGACATCTCGATCATGAAAGTCGATCTCGGTAGCCTTCACGTGGGCCGCTTCAAGAGGGTAACCTTTGGTACCTTTGGCTGGTGCGAGATTGCCGATGGCCAATCGTGAGTTTTACCTTTTGATACAACACCCAGATGTACATCATACTAATCTTCTCCTAAACAGTGACTCCTGCTCCAAATCTCGTGTGGGCTACAACGCCGCCAACGTGATGCGCACCATCGACGGCACCTCTTTCTCCAACTACTCCGAGAACACCATCAAGGCGCTCACCAAGGCCATGATCCTGCACCCCATCGCCTGCGGTCTCAACTTCATCGCCTTCCTCCTCGCCCTCGGCGCCGGCCTCGTCGGCTCTTTCCTCGCCTCCATGGTCGCTGCCCTGGCTTTCATCGTCACCGTGGTCATCATGATTATGGACTTTGTCACCTTCAGCATCCTCAAGTCGAACGTCAACGACAACAACGCGGGCTCTCGCGCGCACTGGGGCTCCGCCGCCTGGACCACCCTGGCTGCTGCCATCTGCTCGCTGTTGGGCATGATCATCCTCTTCATCACCTGCTGCTCGGCTAGAATCCACAAGAAGAGGAACAGGCACGTCGAGCCCAAGAACGACTACGGCGTTGCTACTCCTGTAGCTCCTCGCCGCAGGAGGTGGTTCTAAGTCATCACTGATGGTGACTCGAAGACCGATGCTTGTTTGTTGCAAACAGAAAAAAGATGGGGTGATACCCAGTCAGTAATGGGCAACTTGTGATACCAGAATCTGTGTTATGGGATGATTTCAGTGGAGGAGGAAACGATTTACGAATTTGTGCGGAATGATACCAAGCTTTCAGAGCGTTACTACTTCTTCTCTTTTGTCATTTACTTTACTTTTCAACGGGTGGTTTAGCGTTCGATTTGTAATATCTTAATGAATTAATGATGAACTATAATTCTTCTTGATTGGTGTCCCAGTTGTTCATTTTGGTTGCTTTGTCCCAGTCGAAGGTTCGTGATATCGTAGCACCGTCTACATGTGTAATTGATGACTTTCCTAATTGGGCGATTCAATGACTCCACTAATTTTTATCTCGTAACTGGACTAGCAATCACTGAGGGGACCACCCACCCGGTTATCTTTCCCCTCAACAACTTCTTTTTCCTCGCCATACATTGATTTCTTGGACACCAAAAGTACTCATTTCAACGTAACATAACCTTCAAACCTTATACGACCCATCTATCTTCAAACAAAACCATCAGTTTCCTCTTCGTCCGACAACAAAACCTCACCACAGTCACCACGCTATGCCCCGCCATTGAAACCCCAACCCTTCCTCTTCTGCCTCCTCACCATCGTCCATCGCAACAATAAACCAACCACCAACCACCTGGTAGCCACCAACTCACCAAGATGCCCTCCCTCTCAAAGTATAAATCGCGCCTCAAGCGCATAACAACCCACAATCTCTCCCACCTCCTCTCTCCCCATCCCCAAGTCCTCCTCTCCGAAATATCCGGCTCCCTCGGCGACTTGGGAACCCTCCTCCCTCTCCTCCTCGCCCTCTCTCTGCAAGGCAGTATCGACCTACCCTCCACTTTAGTGTTTTCCGGGCTCTTCAATATCTTGACAGGGCTAGTCTTTGGGGTTCCCCTGCCGGTGCAGCCTATGAAAGCTATTGCTGCTGCTTCTTTGCAGGACCAGGGACAGGGACAAGGAAATCTGGGAGTAACGGTCGCCGCGGGTGCATGGGTGGGATTTGCTGTTCTGCTGCTAGGAGGGACGGGAGGACTGAGAAAGGTTATGAGGTGGGTGCCGGGGCCCGTGGTGAGGGGGGTGCAAGTTGGTGCGGGAATGAGTTTGGTTGTGGCGGCTGGGGGTGGGATGGTTAAGCCTTTGGGGTGGTTTACGACTCCCGAAGGGACTGAGGATGGGGATGGGAAGATAGGGATAGGAGGAGGGATAGGGGGGTGGTTGGATAGTAGGGCGTTGGCGGTGTTGGCTTTTGGTGGGTTGGTTGTTACGTTGGGCCAGGGGCAGCATCAGCCTGGCCGAAATGCGAGGGGGAGAAGCAGGATGCCGATGCAGGTACCATACGCGCTGGTATTGTTCCTACTTGGGCTTTTATTTGCCGTCGTGCGGGTATCCCTCTCCAAGAACTCTCCTGGTCAACCACCCTACGACCAACCAACAAACCCAACAAACTCATGGATCTTCAACCCCCTCAACCACATCCACCCCTCCGTCTTCCACTCCCTCCTCACCCCGCGCGCCCTAAGCATGGCCCTAGCCCAACTCCCCTTGACAACCCTAAACTCCATCATCGCCGCTTCAGCCTTGGCATCCGACCTTTTTCCTCGGGCTTCTTATCCCCTACTCTACGATGACGAAACTTTTGCAGTACCAGGGGCGTGGCCAGATGCTTCCTCAGACCACCATTCCTCCTCCTCCTCCTCACAAATAAAGTTTGAAGAAAGAGAAGAAGGTCCAGTCCCCCTCACCCCGCTCTCCCTCTCCATCTCCCTAATGAACCTCCTCTCTGCTCCCTTCGGATGTATGCCCCTCTGCCACGGCTCGGGCGGACTGGCTGCTCAACACCGCTTTGGGGCGCGGAGCGGGACTTCGATCATCTTTTTGGGGAGTATAAAATTCCTTTTGGGACTATTTTTTCCTGGATCGGGATTGTTAAGGATCCTCCAAAAATTCCCAAGAGCGTTTCTGGGAGTCATGGTTCTGGGAGCGGGAGTGGAGTTGGCGAGGGTTGGTGTGATGAGCGTGGAAGGAAGTGATGAGGATCGGATGGTCATGTTGATGACTGCGGGGACGATTTTGGCGTTTAAGAACGATGGGGTGGGGTTCTTAGCGGGGATGGGGTGCTATGGGGGGTATAGGGTTGCTGGGTGGTTGAGTAGGTGGATGGAGAGGAGGGAGAGAAGAGAAGAGGAGCGGGGGTTGTGGGCGGAGGAGGACGATGGGGATGATGAGGAGAGTCCGCTTTTGAGGTGAGATTGTGAGATTGGAGGATTTGAGGTGTGGTGATGGAATGATATGAAGTTTACGAGTTTGTCTTGGGCTGGTTTGATGCCCTGAATTATAGTAGTGTTTCATTTCATGTCTTGACTGATGACCCGCATCAGTACTAGTGCTTAAACATTATATATAGCCTCTTCAAGAGTAGCATAAGGGTACTACCCCATCCTACCCATACTTATATGCAACCATCATCACACAACACTCCCCGGTGCGCAAGGCGGCGCATTCATCCTTCCATTCCACCATCTCCCACTCTTAACACTCTTAACCCCTTCCTGAACCCCTCCACCCACATCTTCACCCATCAACTTCCTCCCCTTTCCATAATACCCACTCTCAAACTTCCTCACCCTCTTCAACAACCAAAAGTTATACACCCCAAACAACACCACAGCCACAACCACCAACACGCCCTCCACTGCCACCGCCACCACCGCCGGAAAACACCACCTGCCTTCATGCTGCGCATACACACTGGCCAAAGTCGCCAACACCCCCGCCAGTCCGTTCAGAAACAACGGCATATACAGCCTGTTGATCAACCACACATAGTTCCTCCGCCACCGAATGCCGAGCCAGAGACAGCCTAGGATGCCGAGGGCCATGCAACTTAGGCTGGCTATGAACAACGGTTGCATGACATGTAGGACCGATCCAGATACTGATGTGAAGGAGCCGGTGGCGATGATGAACGCAACAAGCAGAAGCCAAGTGAAGTACGAAACGAAGATATTATGGAGACGAGGGATCTTGTCCAGGGCGAGGAGCATTTGCATGTAAGGTGTGTTGAGTCGCATTGCTTTGCGCTGGTGACGGCAGGGAGTTGGAGCCGGAGTTGGAGTTGGATTTGGAGTCGGAAGGGGACGGGGCTGGGTGTATAGAGCCGGGCCCTTGATAGGGTTTCTCATGCTCATGGATACGTCGCCAACAGATGATGATGGGTTTTGTGAAGGGATCTTGAGGGGTGGTAGAGTAGGGGTGTCCTTTCGGGGAACAACAGGTGATCGAAGGGGTCGGACTGGTCGTAGTGGGATGTCTTTCGGGGGAAGAGGTGGTGGTATGGTCAAGAGGTTTGTGGTCGAGATACTGACAGCTGTGCTTGATGCTGGATAGTGAGATGTTGAAGATATTTCGGAGCCGGGATAGGAAGGTTTTGGTGTCAACGTTGGAGCCGGAACTGGATCAATCCTTGGAAAGAGGGTGAGATTGGGTGTTTGGTAAGGCATAAGTGGGACGGAGGAGCTTCGTGGTCGGCCTTGACGGCGAGTCGTCTCGACAGGTCTTGATATTGAGAGAGGCGGTGGCCTTAGGTGGCCCAAATCTTCTTGTTGGCGGAAGGCATCGAAAAAGGGGCCGGTACGAGGAGGAGGACGTGGGCATGGTGGTTTGTTGCGTGATAGTGCCGGTTGTGAAGCAACATTTCGAACAGTCGAGGAGTGACTCTCTTGGTGACTCCTTCGTCTTGTATCGCTATAGCTTTCGACTATCTCGTCATACACCGAGGATGACCTGGAGTGTTCTTCTAGAAAGGTGAAATGTCCATTCTGGGATAGTTGTGTAATTGGGGCATCTTTTTGCCTCGTTTCGTGTTCTGGGCCACACATGAGATGCACAATGTGTGTTTGAGGATGAGGAAGTTGGGTATCCATTTTGAGGGCACAAAATGGGTTGAAAGTACAAGGTGATGGTCACACATGGTCAATGAAAGAAAGCCAGAAGATGAAGATGATACGTATATATAAAAATGAAACGAATCTCTCGATCTTCCATGGGGACGTAAATAGAAGACACACCGAGTATCAGGAGTTGCACTTGCAACATCAGTCTCACCAGTGCTGAACCAGCGGCGCAGTTGATACGCGCATGTCGACAATGGAGTGTTAACATTTTGGTGTTGACATTCCATTCGGACCATAGAAATACAACCTAGGGGCTATGCGGCTCTACATATTGAGCGGATGGGAGCAGACTTCCACTTGGGCGACTCTACTATTAGCGATGTGAAGGAGTAGCTCCGAGTAAGAAGCTGTATGAGCTGATGAGGAGACGGATAGAAAGGGGACTTTGCTGGGTGTCTTCAAACAAACACAGGTTTTCATGCAGGCTCAGCTTCCCACTCGGTTGAGGCTGGGTTGGGGGTGGCACGGTGAAGTGGTGATGATGGTACCCATGGTTGCAACCCTCGAACTTTGGGTAGGTTCAAGCCGGTGTGGCTAGAGGTAACCACTCACGCGCAACAGTGGTGCTGACAACGCTACCATGCAAGGCACTTGCCTCCTTGTTGGCTGTATTCTGTTTGCAAGATAGCTGCGCAGGTACTGTTGTAGATGAAGAACAAGTGGTCATGAAGTTGAAGACAGAGGACAGATGTTGTTGTCGGTTCTTGATGAGTGTGGGACCCGGAGAAGAGGTGAAGTCACGGAGGATGGGCCGATCGTCAAACAGTCCGGTCCTTGGTGGGTCCGGGGAGGGACCGGATGGAACTCGCTCACTCGGTATATGGGACGGAAATGCACTCTGTTGAGTTCCTTCATGCTCGCGAATTCGAACCTGAAAAGAAGACATGATAGAGGAACAGTTCATGGGAGAAGGTTCTTCACTTGAGGAGAGAAAGTGCAAGAGAGCGCGGGAAATTGGATGACAACTTAAAGTTCAAAGTCATGGAAGGAGCGAAAGGTCCAAGGCCGAGAAATGGAAGGTGAAGGCGGGAGACTAGCGTACAGTAGGAAAGAGTCAATGAGAGTTTGCGTTAAAAGTGGGGAATGATGAAAAGGACGATGGAGCTCAGCTGCAACGGTGCGGGGATCCCCGAGGTAGAACAGCCAATCACAAGTCCTGCCTTGCTTCCCGCACGACTTCAAAAAAAGTTTGGACTCCATAACAAGCAAGGGTGGAAGGTCAGCCTTTTTCTGAGCAGGCAAGTGCAGCGCAATCGTAGGCAACCGGCGAAGGAGCGTGACAGGCTCTCAACACCTTCTGAATCCGCTGGGGGAAGGAACTTGTAAGGGACTGTCCTTACACCCGATTCGTCCGTCTTGTCATTGACTGACACTTTTGTTCCACTTTGCTCACTTTAAACCAGGAAGGCAGAGAGCCGTCGATACAAGGCTGGGCTATCACAAGGAAGATCCGATTGTATCTTTCAGTTCGTCACGTAGGGGAAGAAGCGAGAGAGAGGAAGAGCAAAGGGACGCGCTATCTACGGATTGCGGATTGCGCATCAAGAAACAACGCGGGGCCCTTCCCCGTCCAGTCGCAGTTGCAGTAGGTTGTTCCAACCTGTGCTAGCAGCCCAGCGGTCCCGTCTCCGGCTCCAGTCCCCGTCCCGTCGTCAGGCCCCGGTCAATCGTTAATCTTTCCCGTCATTCCACCTTCCGCCCTGGCGACTTTTGAACTCTCCCCGTCACCCATCGTCGCGTTGCGAATTGACAAACTGGCGCACCTCGGAGCCGGCCTCGACCAGGGCACCACCACCTCCACCACCACCTCGCGCTGTAGGCGAAGGAGCTTGTTATCTTGGAGCAAGCGATGACTTCGTCCGCACCCTCAGGCGCCGAGAGCGCTCAACCGCAACCGCTGCCACAACCGCAATCGCAGCCGCAGCCGCAGATTCAACAACAGCAAGAACAACAACAGCAAGAACAGAAACAACAACAACCACCACCACCACCACCTCCTCCTCCTCCTCCTCCTCCACCACCCCCAGAGGCCCAGCCGCCGCCACCACCCCCTCCGCCAGATACCCCGTCCCAGTCGCAATCGCAGCAGCAGTCGTCATTACTACAACCTCAGCCACAGGTCCTCGATGTTCCTGCTCTCAAGCTTGATACTATTACCCTCGAAAACGGCATCGGCTATACCCTCAATTCGCCCCCGCGACCTGCCATCTCTCCTCTGACTGATCCAGTCCCCGACCCTCGTACCCGCGAACCTTCCGTACAGCCCCTAGAAACCGAACTCGAGACGAATAATGCCGCCGACCAGCCCAAGACGAACGGCAATGTGCACTCCAGCACAGCGACCCGACCGAACACAGACCTCAAAGGTGGCAGGGACACCGCGCAGGTCACGGGCCTCGGGGCAACTGCAGGTGCAGCAGCAGCAGCAGCAGCAGGAGGAGTACCAACCTCAACCGTGGCAGGAAACTTTTCAAACCCAACTACTTCAGCCCTTTCAGGTCTCGCCATGGACGGCACACCAATAGCTCCCTTCAACAATCACGCCCCCCAAGGTCTTGACGGCATGGCCAACATGGACTTCACTTCTTCCGCCATCGATCTCCTCCAGTCCCAGAACGGCCATATTCTGATGACCTTCCTCCAGTCGCTCTCCGCAACCAACCAGCAACAACAGTTACAGCAAATACCTCCCCTCCCGCCAAACACCGTCCGTCCTTCCCAGGTCTCGCTGGCCCAGATGCAGCTCGATCAAGCCAATGCCACTCACCTGCCACATACAACAACAGACCAGGGGGCACTCCAGCCACCCGTGGCCGCCGCCGCCGCCGACGCTTCCCTCGAGTCCTTTGCCAGACTAGAATTCGCCGACGGTGTTTTCCAAATGACGACCTATGCCCTCATCATCGGTCGTGACCAGCGTGCCTGGAGGATAGCAAAGGACGAGGAGCGTCGTGCTGAGCAATACAATAGAATGAAACAATCGTACGAGTCCCGGGGCTTAGCCCCTCCTGCACCCCCTTCTGCGGACTCTCGCCGCTTCGCAAAGTCATACATCAGTGAGGAGGGCGGCATGTTGGGGCCCGAGTCGGATGACGACGAAGATGAGGAGGGACGCCCGTCAGATAACCGAGCTCCGAAGAAACGGAAGATGAACGGCGGTGTACCTGTTCCTGTGGATTCGTTTGGAGAAGCTGAAATGAGCTCGATACCTGGTGTCACAGCTGTTGGTGATGAAAAGGGTCCTGTGTCCAACAGACAATATGTCTCGCATACCCCAGGAGCTGCAGCTGTTAATCTCAGCGCTCTCCGACCCTCTCCACACCACACACCTTTCCTGGGTATTCATTCTCCAGGTCCCAACATTGCTGCCAAGACAAAGGCTATCTCCAGAGAACACTTGAAGATTCAGTTTAACCCCCAGGCTGGCGTCTTTGAAGCCATCCCCTTGCACAAAAACGGCTTCTTCTGTGAAGACGTCCACTACAGCCACGACAAGGTGGTTCTCAAAAGCGGAGACCGCCTTCAGGTCAAGGATGTCGAGTTTGTCTTCATCATCAACGGCGTGGCCGAAGGCAAGACCGGTGCTGAAGAGTATGAACCAGAAGAGACACCTGCGAGGAGGTACTCAGAAGGCGGAAAGGAGATGAGCTTCGATTTCGAGAGCATTCACGAGGTCGACAGGCGTAGCACCAGTCCCGAAGACAATGCAGTGCCCATGTCCGTTGATCCTGACCGAGACGACAGCCAAAGTGAGCTGTCAGAACCTCCAGACGAAGATATCCTCCTGCCCGACGCACCGGACCATGTCATGGAAACGGTCGAGAAGGAAGATGTTGAAGAAGATGACGAGAGTGACCGCCGCTCTCAGTCTCAGTCTGTGAAACCTGAGCCGAGGCCAGAGTTCCCCGACATGTCCAGCGTACCACTTATGGATCCTCCCAAGAAACGAGGTCCTGGAAGGCCCCCCAAGAACGGCATCATGTCTAAGAGAGAAGAGAGGCTTCGGAAAAAGCAGGCCATGGAGCTTGCCAAAAA
Organism: Sordaria macrospora; assembly: GCF_033870435.1. Taxonomy (NCBI): domain Eukaryota; kingdom Fungi; phylum Ascomycota; class Sordariomycetes; order Sordariales; family Sordariaceae; genus Sordaria; species Sordaria macrospora. The sequence goes on along the minus strand of NC_089372.1, from coordinate 2,622,146 downwards.
GAACCAACCGCCTCAGCCTCTTGGAGAGCCGCCAGTCAAACGCAAGGTCGGTCGGCCGAGGAAGCATCCTCTTCCTGAGGATGCCCCGGATAGACCCGAGAAGCGCAAGTACAAACCGCGCAAGAAGAACGGAGAAGAGGGCGACGCCTCTGACGCCGAAAAGACCATCAAGGAGAAGCGGCGCGAGAAACCCAAGACGCCTCCGCTCGAGCTCCGCAGGGAGGATTATACCGAGGAACAGCTGCAGAAGCCAAACAAGAACTACGGCGTCCTGATCGACGAAGTTCTGTCTGCCGCGCCGGACGGGCTCACACTCAAGCAGATCTACAAACGAATTCAGTTGAAATATCCGTTCTACTACTTCAACGTGGATACCAAAGGGTGGGAAAGCAGTGTCCGGCACAACCTCATTGGGAACGATGCGTTCAAGAAAAACGAGGAGACTCACCTCTGGAGTCGCGTTCCCGGAATCGATATCGATGCTGGAAAGAAGCGCAAGGCACCCTCCCCTGACCACGCCGCCTCCTTACATAACTTCGGCCAGCACTATGCACCGCAACCCATGCCTGCTCATCCTGGCATGTACCACGGAGAGCACGGGGTCCAACAAAGCTATCATCCAGGCACTATGGGCCAACGACCTAGCTATGTCACTACCGGGCAGCCAGGAGTCAGCCAACACCCGCCTCAGCATCTTCCAACTCCCCAGCCCGGTGTTCCGCCTCAGCAGCCTCCTCGGCCAACTTACCAGGCTGCTGCTCAAACAAGCCCGCCAGCACAGGCCCAAGTGTATGGTACGCCGCCTACCGCAGCGCGCCAGATGTCAGGTACACCTGCCGCGACATACTCGTCACCATACGTACCACGGCCGCCCATGCCGACTGTTGCGGCACAGTCTGGTGCCACTCCCCACAGCATGGCAAGACAGCATTCTATCCCGGTCAACGGTCCAAGCCAGGTAAACGGTGTTCCACGGGTCAACCCACCACCCGCTACTGCACATACTGGAGTACCGGCTGCCAGCGGGGCTAGGCCGGCTCAGCAAGCTACACCAACAACGAATACCACGTCGCCAGTGCAGTTCAGTCCAGTTATCGCGCCGGAGCTTATCTCATGGCTTGAGAGCTTCAAGGTTACGGTTGAAAAGCTGGAATACATCCAGAAGACGTCGAAGTTTCCGCAGATCCTCGCCATGTCTGTTATCAACCGTGGCTTGAAGTTAACCACAAGAAGCATGATACCTGATGAGGAATCACTGGAGTTGGTTGTGCTCCGTGTCTTTGAGGAGCGAATTCAAGGCACCAGCCACAAATCGCTTGATCCAGATCTGCTGCAGACTCTACTCACCTTCAAGGCCACCATGGTGAGCACTCTGGAGGCCAAACTGGACTCACGGAAGGCCGAGTGCTTGGTTCTCTCCGCTATTGATCAGGTCCTGGGCTTAGCTGACAAGACCATTACGCGAGGAACGGAGGCTGAGATGCGGGAGTTCAATAATGCCGAAAAGGTTTTGATTCCTGCTATCAAAATGAAAGTGGCAGAATGGCAACGGAAACAGGCAGCCGCAACGGCACCAGCACCAGTTCATGTGACAGCAACTCCAGGCGCACCACCCGCAAACCATCATACGATTGCCCCTGCGACAGCTCCTGGCGCGGCTCAAAGAGTTGCCACACCGAGTATGACCCAGCGAGTCAACCCCCCGGGCGGTGTTCCTTCGGCAGTGCCTAGAACCATCACGCCCGCAGCGCCGTCTCCCGCTCCGGCCCCGTTGCTTCCTCGAGCTGCACCCACCTCCGGACAACCTATCGCACCCTCGACGGCTAGCCACACGAATGCCGCAATGGGAGCTCGACCTGCGTCCGCCGCTGTCTCGGGCCCTGTACAGTCGGGGCCTTATATGGGTGTTCACGCCGGGGCCGCTACGGGAGTCACTGCCCCTGTCTCTAGAAGCCCGCCTCTCACTCATGGTGTTAGTACTGCAGCTCCAACTGCCATGCCACGAAGCACTCTGGCTGCCTCTGTCCCAACAGGTTCCGTGGGCCAACAGACTTACTCCGGGGCACCAGCGGGGCCAACGAATGCCTCGATCCCCAGAGCTCTTCCTTCCACGGGGGCCCCGGTTGCTTCACTCACAGCGCCGACGTCTGTCACGCCAATGTCTTCCACGGTCCGTCAAATGTCTTACGTGCCAACCGGCCCTCCGGGCTTGACAGCGCCTCCCTCAGCCTCCTCAGGAGCGGGCGCCGGGTACACTAGGCCTACCAATGCTTCCACGATGCCAGCATCCACTTCTGGGCAGGGACCTATGACATCGGCTGTCTCTCAGGCTGTACCTTCACCAAGGCCATCGTCTTTGACAACTGGTCAAACAGGAGGTCCTGCGAGTACCCCTGCCTCAACCCAAAGGCCTGCATCTGGGGTCTATAATCCTCCAGCATCGTCACCTGTGCCTTCTAGTCAGAAGAGCATGCCATCAGCACTCCCGACAACTGCTTCTGGGACCGTCTCATCAACTGTATCTGGCCTTGCGGCGACTCCTTTGCCGCCGTCTTCCGTTCCTAGATATAGCCCGCCCAACCATGCCACAACAACAACTCCAGCAGCGGCTATCCCTCGAGCTCCTTTGCCGGCTGCCCCATCAGTCTCTGCTCCATTTACCGGCCAGCCATTAATGTCTGCACCGGGATCGGCATCCACACCCTCGACAGGTGCAGCCCCTCAGGCAGCTCAGCCGCCTTCTCGACCAGTCGGTCCAGCTCCAGCTATCTCTAGTCCTACTCCGGTTACTCCATCTGCTTCCACCCCGTCCTCAGCGCCTGCTGCTTCGGCTCAAGCCACTCACGCAGCTGCCCAACCTCCTGCTGCTCGGGCTACGGCCAATCCAGCTTCGGCTGCCCATTCGATTTCTCAGCCGGTTGCTCAAGCGATTGCCCGACCGGTTACCCATTCCCCCGTCCAGCCGGTAGCACAACATGTGACTTCTGGTCAGGTGTCCACTGTTGCTCATCCAGCCGCACAGGCGGTTCCTCGGCCTGTTAGTTCCACTCGTGCTCCAGCTACTTCGGCGGTTGCTGTGGGCGCAACTCAAGTGGCTTCGGCACCTGCTATGACACAGCGGGTTGCACAGGTAGCTCCTCAACCGGCTCCTTCATCGGTTCCCCAGTCGCTTCCTCGGGCTGTTTCTCAGTCGGGTCCTCACATAGCTCATCAGACAGCACATCAGGCAACTCACCAGGCTCCCCACTCAACTCCTCAGCCAGCTCCTCAGCCACTTCCTCGGTCAGTCCCTCAGACTGTTCCCCAGACGGCTCCTCAGGCGGCTCCTCAGGCAGTTTCTCAGCCGGTTTCTCAGCCGAGTACCTCAACTCCTGGCCCAGCTGCTCAACCTGGCCCAGCTGCTCAACCAGGCCCAACTGCTCCAGCTATTTCTGTGCCTAGAGCCCCCGCTCCTTTTACCGCTCAGTCCGTTGCTCCAGCTCCGACTAGTTCCAATCCGGTCCCGGCTGCTCCAGCATCTCCGGCTCCAGCTCGAACTCCTGTTCCTGCTGCACCTGCTGCACCATATGCGGCTACGAACCCGGCTTCGGTTCCCGTTCAATCTCAGCACCAGGCGGCGGGTCAAACTCGAGTACAGCAGCAGAGATCACAATTGCAGGCCTCAGCTCCGGTTACAACGAACATTGCCTCTACGGCGCCGCCTCCGCCTCCTGCTCAGGCTCCTCCGCCGCCTCCACCTGTTGAAGCTTTTCCACCTCCTCCACCCCCGCCCCCGCCCCCACCTACTCAGGCTCCTCCTCCTCCTCCGCCCCCGCCGCCTATGGAAGCTCCTCCGCCTCAACCACCTCCCCCTCCTCCGGCGGAAGCGCCTCCCCCGCCGCCACCAACTCCTCCAATGCCATCTTCGGTAAGCGGTGCTTCTTAGAGAGATGGATTTCCGGATTATAAGAAGATTATTGTGTAGTTTTGGGAGAGAATTCAAGGAAGTTTAAACATGTCTATGTCAGGGAGTGGAGAATATGGAAGTCATGGGATTGTTGGCATATTGTCATTGTTATTATCTTGTAGCGTTATTTACACATACGCGCTCACCACATTGCGAGTAGGCGTTATCGGGGTTGTTTGCCCTTACTTAGGACACTTTGATACCACGGGAGAGGAGAATGGAATTGAGATGGAAATGGAAATGGAAAAAGAAGATCGGATTCTTTCATGATGATGTCAGAACAAGCTTGATATTGGTCCTATTTCTTATTTCCTGTTATTCTTTTTTCTCGCACATTCATCAGCCACACACACACACACGCGCGCGCACATACTCGCACGGTTATGATTAGGATTTAATGATGGTTATGCAAATAGTATGGTAGGGAGTTGTCGGATATATCCATCCTTTTTTATGGGGAGTTAATGAGTTGTTGTGGTATCTCATGGTATGGTATGGTATGGTAAGATGACATCCACAGAAGCTATGGTATGTCAGTGTTAGACAAAACAAACGCAAAAAGACCCGGCACACTCGTGGGCCATGGCATTGGCAGCGTTTATGAAGAACTTACGGGGAGAGAGGGAGGAAGTTATCTAGACAAAAGTTAGCTACCAAGTTAGTTATCACAGGCGGGAAGAACGCAATCAATAGACCTCCTTTATCAGTACAGTATCTCGCTATTCTCTTCCGTTTATTCCACTCCATTTAATAATCATGATATTTGGCGAGTGAGTGAGTGAGTGTCTTCGTAGTAAAGTGAATGGATGGTTTAAAAGGACCGGCCCCCTTCCCATCTATTAATGTATTCTTCCCCTCGCAGACTCACACACTCTTCATCGATGGGTAATAAAATATACTTACTACTACAAGCAACTGACCAAAATATCCATCGTCGCCGTATTATGTGAGTGAGGTTTGGCCCATACTTGCAAGGTATGTCAATTACTGAATGAATGAGTTAGGCGTTCCTGGTTTAAGAAGTGAAGTTCGAAGCATAGCTCAACATTAAAGAAGCACAACAAGAACTGATACACACGCGCACACACACAACACCCGCACACACAGAGCATACACGCAAGGCACCCACACAAGCTTAATAGGATGGTGCCTACTTATAATAAGGCGGGAGTGCACATGTCCCGACAACGTCAAACTTCCAAAAGATAGACGATGTTCTGCTTGCAAGGCAAAACTCGAAGTGCACACTATACAGCCAATGCCAACAGGTCCTATCCTGCGACACTACTCGTGGGTTTTCAGGTTTCTAGACTAGGAGTTTGAGAACAAAAAGAGGTCACAGGTGGGAAGTCAAGCCGTCGGGTACCACAACGGCAAAACCTACACTTTCCTTGGGTGGACTGAAAGGGGAAGCTGGGGAGAAAGACTGGAAACACGAGGTGAATTGATTGTCTGAAAGTGTGTGTAAAAGAGGAAAGTCTAGAGAGTTGAAGCTGTTTATTGTAGGCGTATGGTGATTACCCACTTCACTTCACAGTCGATTTCCGATTGCTAGACGTCAATCTTCACCTCTCTGTCTGTGGGATTTTTCAGTTGGATTTCTTTCTCATCCGCGTAGTATCTAAACTTTATTACCTACTCAGGCAGGGGAGTCAGAGTGGCTTCCACTCGTCAACGGTCCGATTTAATTTCACGTCCTTGTTGTATCACTTTCTCAACTGTCTGTCTATCGAGACATTGAGGACTACCGACGTGAGCGAGCGATTTCTCCTCAGCACTGAACACACTTCATTATGTAATCTCCATGATTGATTGATTGATTGACTGTTTGATTCATTGCTTGATTGTTCTTGTTTCCCTCTCTAGTCTATACATATTGACCCCAAACCCTCCGTCCGTCCGTTCTTCATCCCTTTTGTACAAGCCATTCTTGTTGCCCAGAAGAAGAAAAAAACGCTTCCTAGGAATCTATACAACCGTGAAAATATACAACCGTGAAAAACTACTCTTGCTTATTTAAAAGTAGTGGTAGGAGTGAATGTTGAACTAGAAAAACAAAAACCGATGCGAGCCCATATGTATATCCATCGGGTTCGCCATGTGTAGTAAGTATGCCTGGAAGAATGTATCGCTCTCCATTCCTTGCGCGACCCTTATTATGCCGAGTTAAGAGCCGCTGGGACACGCTGTCCCGAATGCTTCTGCCGTTGATTGTTTTTGGCATAGTGTTCCATGTTGGCGTAAGCGTGACTGGGACGCGAATGGCTTTTGGCAATGCGAACACAGAATAAGGCCATACTCGATGGCATTTTTTTGGGCAAAATCCGGATGCCCATGGGCTAGATGTAGTTTTAGTACCCCTTTATCCGCACATGGCTTTTGGCAAACCGGACATATGTCCTTGGCAGTATAAGTCTGGGCAAAAGAAATCCGATGTGTTGTGCTCGCGTGCTTCCTTATTTTGCTTTCGTCCGCGAACGGCTGTTGGCAGATCGGACACAGAGGGATGCCATACTTGGTAGCGTTCTCCAGGGCGTAATTCCGATGTGATGTGCATAGATGTTGCTTAAGCATTGAATTGCGCCCGAATACCTTTGTGCATATCGGACATAGAGCGAATTTATACTTGGTATGATTGTTGTTGACAAAATCGGGGTGATATGAACATAGATGATCCTTTAGCCGTCCTTCCCTCATGATTGCCTTTCGGCAGACTGGACATAATGACAAGTGATACTTGGTAGCATTTTGCTGGGCGAAATCCGGATGTGATGCGCACAGATGTTGCTTCAGATCTTGGTATGACAAACCAGTCTCTAGACAGAGCGGACAGTCAATTTTCCCGCGGTGGTAAGGTTTTCGCGCGCGTGACAAGGCATCCGAATTCCGATCGGCAGCATCATTCTCGGTGATCTCTTGAGTATCACTCTACTCTGACTCTGAATCGCCATCCATGCCCAACAACGTCTTGTCGAGATCGTCCAAATCTTCTTGATCCTCGGCGTCCCGTTCACCATCGTCATTACCGTCAACATCATCCTCGGCGTCATCACCCTCGCCTTCACCGTCGCCGAGGCCAAGCAGCGCCTTGTCGTCGTCATCCAAATCGTCGACGTCGTCCATGGGCGTATCGGCATCATTGGTATCGGCAGTATCCTGCCTCTGGATACCGTTTGTCTTGCCGGTGCGAAGAATGACCGGCTTGTTGGTGGGCGCGTAAGCACGACGATGGGCATTACGCTCCATAATATCGGCCTCGTCCTCGGTTTCCGCCGGATCGATGTCGTGCTTGGACGGCGAGCCCTCCCCGTCGTCTTCGTCACCTTGGCCTTCGCCATCGCCGTTGGCATCTCCATTAGTCAGCTTTGGCCGCTTGATCGGCCTGACAACGCCAAGGTCCGGATCCTTGGACTCCTCCCACCGGCTGAGTCGGCGCTGGGAGCGCCTTAAGGCGGCCGCGTACGAGGCGAACTCCTCTCCAAAATCATCATCCTCGTCTTTAAGCTGGCAGAGACCGACGTAACCTTTCTCACGGAAGGGATAATTCTCTCCGTATCCGGTGTAGTTCACGGCCCCTGCGAGGAGAGCCTGCTTGTTGTAGTTCACTGTCTCCTCATCCTCGCTATCGCTGAAATCGGCCCATTCCTTGGCTTTGTCGAGCCTGTTGACCACACGGATAATGGAGCCATCAACGCGACGGTGCTTTCGGCTGTAATGGTGATTTCGCCTGAGTCCTCGGTCGAGAATCCACTCGACCCGTGCAGCCCGATTACGTTCGACGGCCATCTGATGGGCGGTCGGTGGGCGAGGCTTCCGATGCACAACACCTTCGAGCATCTGCCCACCACCAGGTGACGAGCCTTCGAAGATTTGATACTTTAGGGAGTTGCCACCCCTACGGTTAGTGGTTGGTTGAAAAGCGGCAGGATGCCGACCGACCAAAGCCCTGGGCGGCGGAGTGGATCTGATGCTGTCCAGGTCGCTCTCAACCTTGGAGGGCCTGATTCGAGGAAGGATGCCAGTTGTAGGGCCGATCTCATCACCAACAGGGAAGCCACGGCCTCTGCCACCTTTTCTAGTTTGACTCTCGACCATGAACTGCTGGTCTGCTTCGATGATCTTGGCTCGCATCTTTTGCTTGTCCAAACCGAACTTGATCTCTTCGTCGGGATCCTTGTTCTCGGCTTCCTCTTCCTCTTTCGTCATCTCTTCCAGCTGCGGCACGCCCTGGTTTGCTACGTCAAGACCATAGTCGACACCTGCTCCGAAAGGATTCTCATCGCAGCCTTCCTCGGTGAAGTCGGACTCGAGGTAGAACCACATGAGCCATAGAAAGGCACGAGCACGGCTGGTGCTGGAATAGTTGGTCTTCATGATCAAGTCATGGAACTCTCGGCCAGGAGGGAAATGCAGCTCGGCGATCTTGCTAGCCTGCTGGCAGATGACGAACAAGAGATTGACGGGATTTGTCCTCGGTACATGGGTGGCACGCGACTTGATGGCGTCGATAGAATTGGGCTCATCCCTATCCTCGGCGCCTCCTTTTAGAATAGATTTTAGACGAGGAGCATCTTGTAGTTGCTTGTACGCATGGGGGTCCTGCTGGGCCTGGAGCGAAGGGATAGCGTGGTATGTACGGAGCTGTGCACGCATTTCGGGAAAGACTGTGGAGGAGATTGTTAGCAACAAGAAGACACAAGGCGGATGCACGACGGGAAGGTGGCTTACAGTTGAGTGTTGTGTTCATCCGACCAATGTTGACGAGGAGGCAGACCATGGCCATTCCTTTCGCGGCTTCACGATCACTAAGCAGCTTGTCGCGAAGGACTTTTGATGTCTTGCTACTCCTGGACATTGTGTCGATGTAGAGATCGGCAAAGCACTGTTTGCCAATCTTTTCGGGCTCGTAGCTGTTGGTGAAGACCTTAAGCTCGTTGTCGAAGACGGCCTTGAGAAAATCGTATTGGATATCTTTTCGCCAAAGCGGTTCTCCGTCGTCCTTTTTCAGATGCCTGATCTTGCCAATAACGTTGGTCCCTGATCCATCGTCTCGGCCACGTCCTCGCTTCCCACGAGGTAGCCTGGACTCGCCTGGTTCGGGGGTGGCAGCCATGGTAGCGTCGTTGTCCTCAGTTACGCTGGCGGCAGTGTGAGAAGTCTTGCCGGGTTGGTGGGCGGGGGAGCTGGGAATGTCGACATCTGACAGTGCAGGAGAGACAGCACGAGAGCTGGGTGAGGCGGCCATGGCTAGTATTTATTTAGCTGCGAGAGCGCGGGTGGCTCTGGGGTCGCAGGTTGCCGTAATCGAAAATCGGTTTGTGCCCGTCGGAGTTACTCGGTCTGGTCTGACCTGGTCCGATCTGACCCTGCTGACGAATGCTGCTGAGGTACAGCGGGTATGACGAGGGGGAAGGACAGGCAGTTTTTTTTGGTTGGTGATGAAGCGTTTGTGGTTTCCTGATGGGGCCTGCAGAGTCCGACCGCAGACTGGGCGCGCGCGCGCAGGGAAATCGCAGGAAACTGGCAGCAACCAGCTGGAGTTGATGCGCGACGGGCAGGATAGGATGAATGAATGTCGCGAGTACCTGACAGAAATGGCCGAATGATTCACGTGGGCGGGTGGTGAAGGAGATGGCGATGCAAACAAATCATGACTTGCTGGTGGGCAGCCCAAGAAATTGCGAGTCTGCGAGATGTGGAAGAAGGGAGGAGTGGTGGTGGTGGTGGTGGTGTTGAGGTTGGTGGGAGGAGGAAAGAACGGAAAGGGATGAAGGGATTGGCATGGCTGAGTGAACTGAATGGGAGGCACAAGCAGTAGTAGGAGAGTTGGCGAGACTGGAACCGACGAGGAAGGAACACGGAGAAAGAAAATACATTTCAACCGACATGATGCTAGCAGGCAGCTTCCCCTTCCAGGTTTGTGTGCCGTGGTGGCCGTACGTGACGGGACCGTGGTGACCTCCCGTGTCTTCCATCTGATAACCTTCTTCCATCAACTAACTTGAATCTCCAGCTTCAAGTTCATCAATAAGCGGGTGCTAATTCTCGCAATTTCTGGACCATCATGGTGTCAAATTGTGTGCGTCGGCCATGGCGCTTCGGAAGCCCCGTGTGTGCAGTGTGTGTGGTGCATCGTCGCGTCCTGTTTTTTGGCCGGCAAAAAATGGGTGTCGCCGAGTGTTGCAGGTGTCGATGCCTGCTTCTGGCGATCGAGCCGTGTGAGGTGCAGTGGGTGAGCCTTTGCCCGTTGCCCGTTGCCCGTCGCCCATCGCGGTCAGTGACGTTTCGACCCTGGACCCTTGGCATCCACACACCAAAGGGTGACCACTAAACGCGGTTATCTGTTGTGACGCCAAGGCTATCGGGCCCACTCGTGTTATGGCTCGAGCGTTGTTAAAGCCTATGTGTTTATGAAACATCCGCATCATGAGCACATGTTCGTGATGCCAGAAGCTGCAGTATGCACTTGCACTTCTTTCGGGGCAACATGCCCGATCCATGTATTTTAGACGTATTGCATTGAATCGAACCCGAATTTCACTCGTAATCCCGAGATCCGTAGACAGTACCTTAGGTATACCTTGTGCAACTACTACTACCTCCACGAGCATCGTCAGTTTGGGGTATTCTTATTTCTTATCAGCACAAGATGACCCCAGAGGAGGGGCATGCTTAACTGAATGGGGTTGGATTAGGTAGCTGTAGCTGTAGCACCACCGTGTATCCCGAGAGGGGTTCCTATGACAACGCAACACAATACAGTCACTTTTAACCTTTGCATCACTCGTTTCCCTCGAAACCATCTTCGTCAACATCTCGTGTTCCGACCATGGCCACCGTTGCAAAGATTCCAGTCATCGATATCTCCGATGACTCCCAAGACCAAGCCCAAGTGGCCAAGGAGCTGGTCGAGGCCGCTATCGAACATGGCTTCATCTACATAAAGAACACAGGCAAAGATATCCCCGCGGAGGATGTCGATGGTGCTTTCGAATTGGTATTTCATCATCAGCACCGGTCACTCATTCTACGAAAGAAATGCTAATCAAACAACTTCACCTAGGCCAAGAAGCTGTTCAAGGAGACGCCCGTTGAGGAGAAGCAAGCATGCACTATTCAGAAGAATAATCGTGGTGTACGTCAACGAATTCTCATGAGATATCATCTTGTCTCATATAACCATATTCAACCATATGACATTTCTAACCACCTCATGATATCCAGTGGTCAGCCATGCACTACGAAACCCTCGACCCCAAGAACCAGCGTGTAAGTCACCAATCATCCAGCCATCCACCACTTCACTCACTCACTCACTCACTCACTCACACCCCCATCTTCTCCAGGTCGGCGACTTCAAAGAAGCCTTCAACTTCGGCGAACCCTCCCCCCAAGGCCTCCTCCAACAACCAATCCCACCCACCATCTCCTCCTCATCCGCCTTCATCACCGACTTCCACACCTCATGCTACCGTCTCTCCCTCCGCCTCAACACCCTTTTGGGGATAGGCCTCTCCGTCACTCCTCCCTCATTCTTCACCTCCGCGCACTTACGCGAGAACGGTGCTTCGGGAACCATCCTCCGATTACTTTACTACCCTGCCCAGTCCTCTATCACTTCAGAAGAAGGAGAAGAAAAGAGCGATGGGGACGTCAGGGCAGGTGCACACTCTGATTACGGCAGCCTTACTCTCTTGTTCCGACTGAAAGGCCAAGCAGGGTTGGAGATTCAAACGAGAGAAGGGGAATGGGTTCCCGTCCCGGTCTGCCCCCCGGGAACAGAGGATGATGCGCAGCCGCCTATTTTGGTGAATATTGGGGATTTGTTGAGTTATTGGACTAATGGCTTGTTGAGGAGTACGGTGCATCGGGTTGTGTTTCCTGGTGCGGGGGCTGGTGCTTCAGAGGGAAGTAATGGGATGGTGGAGGGGGAAAGTGGCGAAGGGGAAAGGTATAGTATTGCGTTCTTTTGTCATCCGGTGGGGACGAGCAAGTTGGAGCCGGTGCCTAGTGAGAGGGTTAGGAAGTTTGGGGAGGAAAATGGACAGGTGAAGAAGAATGGGGAGAGGAAGATGTTGACTGCTGATGAACATTTGATGTCGAGGTACGTTTTCTTGCTATTCTTTTCACAAATTTTGGCTATGTATTGCTAACGGTGTGGTGTGAATCTAGACTGCAGGCGAGCTATCTGAAGTTGTATGAGGATGAGAAGAAGGAGTAATGATTTGCGTCGGTATGATATAGACGAGACTCTGTCTTCAAGTATCTCCTCGGTTAGCAGAATCTGCGATGCAATCCAGGTATCAATAAGACCAGACCCTAAGGCCCCTTCCAGAAATGATATGATCTTTCCCTTTTATCCTAGTATCTTACCCAAACTAAACTTCCTCAATAAAGGAATCCAATAAGAAAACCTCATCCTCCCGAAAATAAATAATATCTCGCAACGCAATGCAATGCAATGCCATCTTCAACACCTTCCCCTCCCCTTCCCTCTACAAGAAAGAAAAGAATAATAAAAAATCAAGTCAACCCAACCCAATACCTCCTCCAAATACTCCCACTTCTCCTCATATCAAGTTTAATCTCATCACACTCCCTCCCACTCTTCCCGCACCTTTTTTCTTCCTCCTTCAACTCCTCCAAAACCCTCCAATCGTACACCCGGATATGTCTAGGCTCACCGTTCCTATGTCGTAGCCCAGCGTCTCTAACGCTTTGGAGAAACGCCTTGTTGGCTTCCTTCCTTTTGGGGTCGACGAGGATGATCTTCTTGTTGCGTTTGGTTCCACCGCTGGGGGTGCATGAGGGGGTGGTGCCAGTGGCTGTTGGTGCTGAGCTGGTTGGTAGCATGGTGGGTTCTGTGGTGGTTGTTGATGTTGTCGGGGGCATGGTTGTTGAGGGAGTGAGTTGCTCTATTGCTGCCCACTGTTTGGGATCGCACGCGAACTCGGTTATCCCATGACAACCTAATAGATCCTCTGTTACCCAAAGGTAGCCGGCGATGCACGGGGAAAGCATGAAAGAGATGTTGGCGAATGTGCACGAGTCGCCGAGGTAGCGACAGCACTTGTTTCCTCTCAAAGACCCGATCGCCGTGGGGGAAGAGCAGAGTTGAGGTCGGGCTGAGGATTGGGGCACGGTGAAGGTCAAGTCATTGGTTCCTGTGCCCAGTGACATTGAGTGAGGAAGAGAAACCCGTCCCCTGGTGTTCGTACTTCGGCGGTACTCCATGTCCAAGGTAATAGGTTGGTACATGGTATTTGCACCCACAAGGCACGGGACTGATGAAGTAGGGTTTAGGTTTCGGCGTGATGAGGTTGTTTTGAGGACGGCTAGGGGTTCTCGCTGAACAACTGATGAAGCTGTGCTCTCCCTGCGGGATGCGGAAACGTCTTTCTGGCCTTCTGCATCGCTGTGCTTCCTCAGTTTGCTACAATCATCATCTAGGTTGGCCGAGGAACTGTGGGGTCGCTTTTCTCCGCGAGCCATTGTTGACAGCTCAACGGTTGAGGTCTTCGGCGATTCAACCACAGTTGACAGAAGACGGGGTCGGTCTTTGGGCTTTGTAGGTGTTCTGATAGCGATGGCCGTCGAAGTTGAGATTGTGAAAGACTCTCTGCCAACAGAGGGCAAAGACGATGGTGGTAGAGGATCCGAACATGACGACCTATTAGGTGTCGACGGTGCTTGGCTGGTCGAGACGGTCGTTTGGCTCTGGATTTCAACGCCTCTTGTCTTGGGAGCAGCCTGTTCCAAACGACCTATCCAGTCCAACAGCTCCTGGCTTTCTTTGTCCACGGGCTTTTGTGTCCCATGAATTGCCATCTCTTGCAGCTCAGAAAACGATAGAACGTCAACATATGTTCGGTCACAATGTATCTTGTTTACCATCGGGAATCTCGGAGTCCAGAACCCGACATTGCCGGGTCTATCAAAAGAGAAACACCTGATGTCGAACACCGGGGGCTCGGAAAAGATTGTTGTTGGTGTCTTTCGGCTATCGACCCCTTCCTCGACCCTCGACGAGAATGCCTTATTGTCGTTCGGATTGACGGCGACCGGCTGGATAGTGGTCATGAAAGCACGCATTTGCGTTTCATTCAGTTCGACCACATTGGTAACAACGAACTCCGGTTGTTCTCCGAAGCGCAAAACCTCTTCCTTGTTGCCCAGACACGCAATGTAAAAGTGCGTCCACTTGATGTTTGGGAAGCCGTAGGACTTGGCTTTTGTGGGATCATAGCGAGCCCCAACGACAGCAAAGTCGCCGACATCCCCAAACTCTCTGATGTACTCCTTTTTGAGCTTGATGGCGATGCTGCCAGAGTTTCCCCATGACGGCCCAAAGTTGAAGTAGGTGGTGTCAGGTTTTAGTACCAGACCTTCTCCACGGTTGGTGATGCACTTTGCAAACGCACGCCGTAGGTCTGTTTCTGCAGATGGTCGACTGCAATCAATGGTTTGCCGCTGGACCAACATCGAGCGTCCTTTGACCTCTGTCGCTATCTCTCGCAGACGTTGATGCCTCTCGGAATGTTTGACAGCCAAGAGCGACTCGTCATCGACCATGAGGATGTCATAGTAGACGATCATCAGATGTTCCCAGGGGTTTCGTCTAGGTAAAGTCAGCAACGGTGATCTGAAGGATTATGGGTCGTTAGGGTCTTACTGTGAGTCTTGTTCCGTGCTAAGGAACGTACCAGACCTGGAGACATGCTTTCTGATCTTGTAGAAGTCCAATATCTTTTCTTCCTGTAACGGGCGGATTAGTGGAGGAATATACAATGCATATACGTTGAACGAACCTTGTCACTATATACTAGCAGCTCTCCTTCCAAGACACACCCCTTCTTGAAAGGACAAGAGCGCTTGTTTAGGTGAAGTGATTGCCGGATAGATCTGACTGCGATCAGCAGCGCTCTCCTAAATGTGGTAGGGAAATACTTACTCATGCAGAGCTTTCCGGTCTTTCGTGCTGTCTTTTCCGCTTTTGGAGAATATCTGGATGCAGTCATAACCCTTGGTAAGGTCGATGTGTATCTGACAGTATTCACCATCATACTTCTCTTCGCAGCTCATCCGACCATAACCAATCTGTAAGCATTGCTTGAGGCTTCTTCCCTTGATCCAATGTTGGCGGCCGACCTTGACACCCAACTTTGGTTGCAGGTGTTTGGCAAACTCATCCCTCTCGGTAACAGTTCGTTCGCGTTTGTGGCTCGCTAATATGCGACCAGCATCCACAAAGTCATCCCGAACTTTTAGTATCAAGGGTAACCGAGGATGGTAGTGGCGATATACTAGCTGCTGGTCAAGAATGACGGGCTGGTAGTTTTTCAAGAATAGCCGGGTGAACCACTTGGCATCTCGAGGGGAGAATCTTGTATAAATATTTCCAAGTACCTCCTCTCTGTTTTTCGGTGTTGAACTGGGAGGGAAGCTGCGCACCGCAGGGGAACTAAAGTGACAATGCGAAGCGATGTCGTGAAGAAGGTCGTCAATTTCCTCAACAGTAACTGGGCTGATGGGATCAGCGTTGGGCTACTTCAACGTCAGTTCCATACTTCCAAGGTAATATCTATATGGCCCCGCCAGCTGTGTAGAGCCACCAAATAGCGGGTTCAACCTGTCACGTCGTACAACTTACCGTGTCCCTCAAAATACGCTCAACACACTCAGCAAGATCCATGCCCCATTGAGCATCCTCATGTCTCCCAAGTTCTTCCTTTCGGGTCATCCCCAGTCCCAGTCCCCTTCCGATCGTGCGTTCCAACCTTTTAAGGCCATACCTGAAGACCCTATCTGTTCTCTTTTCGGGAAATAGAGCGGAAAGGAGTGCAGCATCGTTGTGGTCGCCGCGGTTGAGAAGCGAGCGATGCTTGGTGAACCATTGTTGGATGATATTGGCAGTAGGCTTCAGGCCAGTTTTTGTGCGCTGGTTGTCGTCTAACGCCTGCAGGAGGTTGCACACATACGAGAAAAGGAAGGGCATTGTTAGTGGTAAGCTATTTCATGGAGAAAGCGCTTCGAGGTGCGCCGGCGACCGGGGCATTGGCGATATCCAAGACGATCCAAAAAGGAATGCACCGCGACCTGTTCTCAAAGAGTGTTTTGGTGGAGAGTTTGTTGGTTCATGTCCGCGACAAAGAACGTAACCGGTGGTGAAAACAAGATGACAGTTATATACGGTAATGCGCGGTGCGGTGCGAATGTGGGCAGGAAGGAAGAAAAGGTTCGGTCGACTTGTCCGAGTGAAGGTGTTTCCAGGCTTCAGTGGCACCCGCTTGGGTTACAATGGAATTGCCTTGTGTCCCCGTCAGCACAGTCACTGCCCCGCGATAACCTCCATCGAGAGAAGAAGGTGCGGAGGGACAGAATAGGCGACCGCGTTAAGGGTTGCAACCAAGAGTGGGTCCATGGCGCGTAAACACGTGCGTGATGAATGATACAAGAAATGGAAATTGTGCAACCTTGAATAATGAAATTCACTTGTAATGCCCCTTTGGACAAAGTGTGGTGTCTTCTTGTCGGTACTTGTCTCTTTGTATCCCTCCTTTTTCTCTTGTCTTTGATATTCATGACCATCAATGGCTTTCTTTCATGCTTTGATCCGGACTCACCACATCACGTCCCGCAAAAAGGTCGCCCATCTCCGAAAAGCGGCTGGCCAGTTGGACTGCTATGCGCTCCTTCGAAGCGGGGGTTGTCCTGGCATCATGTATTGCAAAGGTAGCGAGGAAGCCGTCAAGGGGTGGGTGTCCACTGTCCAAGTCAGTCCTTTACCTAGCTTGTTTCGTTTGGATATCCGAGTATAAGAGGGCAGTAATCCTGATGATCACAATGTGTAACTTTGACCAGAGACTGAGATACAAGGACTTCCATCTGGCCTGCAAGCCTGCTCCGATAGAGACCAAGTCAGCCCAGATCACTGACCCGACGGGGCTATTCGAGGTGGAAACAGTGAAGGAGTTCGCTGCTGCCATGGAGAAGAGGGGGATATCCAGATGGTGGGAGCAAGCCATGGGCTTCTCGTGAGGTGTACGCAAAGGAGAGAATGTGTACATATGAGAGGAGAGGTCTGGAGGTTGGGCTGAAGACCTAGACAACCCCCATGAGCCGCCACGGATGACAAGCGGACAGGCCTGAGACATGTTATGTAGGTGCCATCGCCGCGGATCACGGATGTGAAGATGTGGATGGCAGGACAGCAAGGAGCGGCTCGGCGATAAGTGGAATGAAACGTGGAAGCACAAGCATCGGAGCCATGCAGTGACGGATGCAGGGCTGAAGACAAGCAATTGAATGTCATGTCAAAATGCCGGATAACATCACGTTGTTGCCGTGGTTGATTGATCAATACGCTGATACGGTACAATTGATTTGCTCGCGGCAGGCAGGCGCACAAGGTGGCAGGGACCCCGGACGGCAACTACGTACACAATACATCCAGGCAGATTGCGCTTTCCGTCTCCTGTGAGGTCACACACTCATCCAAACAGCAAAGAAGAGAAGGAGACGTGGCACCTCAACCGCGAATCCCATTACTGTCAGCTTTGAATACTTCGTATCTTGACTTGTGCGAGACAAGAATCCGACCAAATCGGGTCAATCATTCAATACCTCGTGATACCATACCGGTTCCATCTTTGACCAGCAGATCCCGTACCATTTCTCGTCCCGTCACTTCCCAGGCCATCGAGTCGCTGTGAGCCGGCCGCCCTCACTAGTATCCTTCCAAAACGGAATAAAGCGCATCACACACCCTGATATTCCTCCGCGACGAAGGTGCCCTGTGAGGTCTTCAAGCTGGCTCAATCAAGGTGCGTTGGCGCAAATGACAATCCCATCCCCCAGAAAAAGAGGTATTATTGCCGAGCATGTGCGTGTTCCAGGCCTAGAACCCTCCGGCCACCCCCCAGCGCCTTTTGCGCCGCTACCGCTACAAGTTCAGACGAGTGCCCCACAGCTAAATCATCCACAATCCGCGACTTTACAGAGATTCTGCCGGCCCTTCAACCCAAAGTCAAAAGCCGTCTCCCGGTCCGACAAACTCGTCTGCCGCAGCCGTAGCAGGTACGGGGCACGCGAAGAGTGGGAACTCAATAGATACCGTCCGCTTGCCGAGAACACAGAATGCGCAAGCAACGAAAAAGTACGACCCATCCCACCGACCGACGTCCCTCCGATCAACCCTCCTCCAGTGGCGCGCAGGCCCGCTGACCAGCTTGAAAACTGCAGACAGCCTCGAGACGACTTTCACATCACCCAACATTCATTCCCCGATTATGGGTATGGGCCCGAGCCCTTTCTGTCTTGGGGAATAGGCGCTGACTGTTGGGGGAAAGATCCAAGGAGTCCATAGAGGGAGCAGTCAAGATGCCGTCCTTACTCAACAAAGTGGTAAGATGCGATCAAGGTTTCTGCGAGGCGCCTTTCTCTAACTGTCTCGCCAAATAGAAAAATATGGTTACAGCCTCATTCAAACCTGTCGATACCCTCGACTCATCACCGCAAGCTACGGGTCCGCCTTTCAAGAAACAAAAGACTGGGTCTGAAACTGGCCGCTCAGTTACCGTTACAAACGAATATTCGAACAGCCACGTCGCCCTTTCCCCGGAACTTATCGAAGATGCTCCGTCCGACTACGCTGCCCGGACAAACCGCAGCGGAAGTCACGGTAGCCGGACGAGCCTCAAGCTGCAAACAGAGGGTGTTATCGAATTTCAAAATGTCCAGGACCTGGGATTGAGAGACGGCGGAACCCGCCGTTCTAATAGGCGTCGCCGTTCTCACGGGGGAAGTCAATCTCCCGGGACCAACACTCCGAGATACGGACCAAGTATCGAGCCAGGAAGAGACGATATTGACAACTCGGACCGGGACGAGCTTGGGGAGAAGAGCCCACATTTCTCAAGCGGCCCTCTCCCTCGACGAGCCAACTCAACAAGGCGCATGGTGGATGCAGCTGATTCTGCAATCCTAGGGAGCCCTGAGAAACGACCGAAGCGCCTACGACGCCAGCTTGATCCCGAAGAGGATGAGTTGGCCCTTGGAACGCCCCCCAATTCCCGCAACCCCAGGCGGGCAGCTTCAAGCTTGGTCAACAAGGGTGGCATTCAGACAACAGAGCGAAACAACTCCCAAGACCTTGTTAAAAAAGCGCGGGTTATTGTTCGCCTCGAGAGTGCGCTCTGTCAGCCAAATCACAGGTATATCAGGAAGGGACCCCAGGGATGGTGCTCTCTAGGCGAAGTGGTCCCCACAGGTGCCAAACACTTACAGCTGTGTGCGTGTTCGACAGAAGGGAATTTGCTGTCAGAACTGGACTGGCTTGAAATCACAAAGAGGGTTAACGCCATCCTGCATAATCCCAAATCCTCATTTGTCAAAATCTGTCAGTCAACAACAGTCAATGTTGGCGCTAACATGGTTTTCCAATTCTTTACAGCAGAGGAAGCCCAGATATTCGTGCAATGGGCGAAGGAAAACCTAAGCGCGAAGGTTACAGAGACAGATAGGTACTACAGCACATCGTCGGATTTGATGGTATAATTATGCTAACATTCAATAGTGAAACACTCTTCAAGACGTACGAAAGGTTCATGATCGACATCAAGAAGGCCTCATCCGAAAGCCCGTCACCACTCAGAAACTCAAGAGCCATGCGGACCACAGCAGCTCTTGATCTGGAAGGATCTAGGAGTGTGGCCTCAAAATCGGTTGGCCCCGTAGCACAGGCAACCGCAGAGTCTCCTACAACATTAACACGCCGCCGGCTCCGGCTTGTGGACACAATGCTGTCTTCACAGCAAGTTCCTGTTCCCCAGCATGACCAGCAGTCATCGGGAAGCCAAAACGATGACACGCTCATGATAGACGCCCCTCCGGTATCATCTCCCCCGGTGAGTCGGTGGACAGAAGACCACCCTGAGTGGTCCAAGGATTGGCGGGTACCCTTGGTTTTCCATCGGACGATAGTAGACAAAGATGACATCCCCCGACTGGATGAAAACCAGTGTTTGAACGACAACCTTCTTGGCTTCGGTCTGCACTATTTGTTCGAAGAATACCCGGAGCGGCATAGCGAGTTGAGGAAAAGGGTGTATGTGCATAACACCTTTTTCTACGAGAAGCTCAAGGCTACCAAGTCCAGGGATATCAACTACGATGGCGTCAAAGGATGGACATCAAAGGTTGACCTGCTTTCTTACGACTACATTGTTGTCCCGGTCAATGAGTACTATCACTGGTGGGTGGCTATCATCTGTAACCCCGGCAGATTGGATCCAAACCACCCGCAGCGCTCTACAAACCCAACTAGGGAGGCCAGCAACAGTAAAACCATTGAGGGCAAAGTGGATGGCAACGTCGAGAAGCCAGACGACGTTGAAATGGTAGACATTGACAACGTACAGTCTAGAGACCAGGGGCAGGAGATCCAGGCTAAAGAATCTCGCAAGTCGGCTGAGCGAGTTGAAATCGACAGCAGCAACAAGGCAGAAAAGGTGAAAAACGCAGTGGTGGACTTGGTAGCCGAGGATACAGACAACGACCTCGGAGAAAAGCTCAACAAAATAGCAAAGCCGCCCAAAAAGGATATTTCGGAAGAGACCAAGATCCTTACACTGGACTCGTTGGGTAACACCCATTATCCAGCGGTGCAATCACTCAAGAAATACCTTCTGGCGGAATTCGAGGATAAGAGGCAAACGAAGATTGAGGATCCTCGTAAGCAGATCGGAATTAAGGCGAGCAACATCCCAGAGCAGGACAACTTCTCGGATTGTGGTGTATACCTGCTTGGGTATATCCAAGAGTTCGTCAAAGACCCGGACCAGTTCGCACACTGCCTGTTGCGGAGGGATAAGCCAGACTGGAGGTTTGACCCTTCCGAACTACGGGAGTATTGGCGCAACACCATCTTTGAGAAGCAAAAGGAATACCAGGCGAGGCATGATGAGGAAAAGAGGAGAAAGAAAGAAGAAGCTGCTAGACGCAAGGCTGCTAGCTCAACTCCATCCGACACAGCGATGAGTGCTACAGAGAGACAGGTTTCGGAACGCAATGGTTTGTCCCATGATTCTACAGCCGACAACGCTTCTTCCGCGCCTCAATTTGTTAAACCGCCAGTCGTTTCTCGGAACACAACCCTGAACGTACCTACTCCTGCTCCAAGGCCAACAACTGCCATCAAGTCACCACCAACAGGCGGAGCTTCTCCATCAACCGTGACAGTTACCAACCCTGCCGCCGTGGCCGTTGGGAGAGGCGATTCTAATGGCCATATCCTAGATCCGGTTGCGCCCATTCCGCGACCATCTACTCGGCCTCAGAAAACCGCCGGCAACGTTGTCGTTGATTTGGAACAGGAGGAATCTGAGCTCAAGGACGAGGTCCCTGACCTTTTACCTGGTGAGAACCATCGACCTAGAAGCAAGGATCACAACCACTCTCCCCGGCAGCCGGTCTCTTCGCAGACTCCTAAAGGAAGTCCTGAGCTCAACTTCATACCTACTCTGCCCTCCTCTTCTCCGGCTTCTGACAGGCGGACTTCAGGCATTGCTTTGGAGATAAGCCCCCAAACGTTCTACTCCAACGTCCCTCAGAGGCCACAATCACCGAAGTTACAGTCACTGAAGCCGTACTCGCCGAGGCCGCAGTCCCCCTTGGTAGAACGGAAGCGGAAGTCGTCACCAGTGCGTAGAGCAAAGGCAACATCAACCGCACGTAAGATGGCGCCTTCACTTGAGCCTAAAGCGCAACCCGCCGCGCCGATCGATGTTTTCGATCCGCCTACCCCTGAAGTTCAAAGACCGATGACGACTACCAGCAAAGCAAAGGTCGAGAAGAAGATCGACGACAAGGTTGATGGTAAGGACAAAAACAACAACAATCAGGTCAATCATAACAATAAGACCACCTACGGCAAAAGTGACAAGCTCACCCGCCAAAAGTCCAGGATCCCTAGGAGAGTCGTGGACAACACAGGTGGAAGTGGAAGTGGGATAGGAAAGGGTCGCCGTGCAGAACAACAGCGGCAACCATCCCCTACCAAGACTACCTCTAAGGAAAAGGCCAAGTCCGAGAGGAAGGCTGAGACCAAGACCACTGAGGAAATCCCCGATTCACCCCCTCCGGCGATAGTTGTGTCTGACATCCCCGCCCTGCACAGCGCGGCTATTGACTTGACTGATGACAACTGAGTGAGCTGAGTTGGATTAGTCTTGTTTGTTTTGAATGGGTAACGGGTGATGGAGTAAGAAGAGAGAGAGAGTTGGAGCGTTGGAGTTACTTATGGTTGTCTGGTCATGTAAGCATTATTCATTTTTATGCATTTACACATTTTGCATGTATTGGCGTTTCTTGATAGCTGGCTGGTGTGCATAGCTGGCTGGTGCGTTGTCTTTTGAGAGCTGGTTGCTTGACTGTCTAGGGGTTCAGAGTTAGAACTCCCAAGTCTTGTACATTGTATCTTCACTCCCAACGCCCTCGACTGTTTGGTTGTATCCGAGTCTAGATGTATCTAGGATACCGTGTAGGGTCACCTTTATTCGGCCAACCGGTTTCGGTTTGGGGACCTTAAACAGAACGAACAGTTGTTGGGTGAACAGGTTCAGGACGAAGGGAAGGCAAAGCAAGAGTACCTAGCGTAGAGTAGTCAAAACAG
This sequence comes from Sordaria macrospora, assembly GCF_033870435.1. Lineage (NCBI taxonomy): Eukaryota > Fungi > Ascomycota > Sordariomycetes > Sordariales > Sordariaceae > Sordaria > Sordaria macrospora. The sequence goes on along the minus strand of NC_089372.1, from coordinate 2,599,530 downwards.
TCAATCACTCCTCTGATTGGTACATTACATGTTCACGGAGGGAATATCAGAAGAGTTTATAACCATTGCCCTGAGATTTGATGAGATAAAGTGTACGTACCATAACAGTTCGCGCGGGCTCAACAGCCACACACGCAGGCAGTCCAAGACGACACCACCATCCATGGCACCCCGGAGAGACGAACAGATAACAACATAGGTGCACCACAGAATCATAGCCTGGCCAACTGGATGTATGACAAGAACTTTTCAACTCCGTCCAAATGCAATGAGGCTACATGATAAAGTGTGGTATGTACAATACTTGCTCTCTTTCTTCTTACTTATTCCTTCTTTCTCTTTCTCTATAGCTAGGTAGCTTGGTTGCCGCAAAATGGTGATACAATGTCCAATGCAGTTTGTAATTCAACAGATGATGATTATGGATCTCTTCTCCTTCTTATGTGATGGTATGAATCGCACTTCTACGCCTCCTCCTCGTCCTCACTATCCTCACCCTTGGCGCCCGCTCGCCTAGCAACCTTGGGCACCTCAAAGATGGTAGCCCCGTTCCTTCCATCCTTCATGACCTTCCACCTTCCGAGCCTCATCTCCTTGCCCGTGGCCACCACGATGCAGATGCCGTCGCGTCCGCGGTCGCCGCGCTCGAAGATAGCAATGTCGTTGATGATACCCCTGATCAGCCCGCTCTCTTGCTTCTTCTTCTTGTCTTGCGATCCATCGACGGAGGCTTCGTCGTCCGCTTGCCCTTCCTCTCCACTGCTTGCGGTTGCTACGCCGGAATCTTTCGCCTTCTGCTTCGCCTCCTCCTTCTGCTTCTGCGCCTCAGCCTGGTCGAGCTGCTGCAGCGCCGAGCTGGATCCCAGCACGCCAACAGGGAGGATCTTCTTCTTGTCCTCGCTGAGGCGCCAAACGCGCACGAAGCCGTCCCAGGAGCCGGACAGGATGACATCCGAGTAGGGGATGGTGCGGAGGGCGGTGATGGCGCGCGGCTGCGGGGTGGGCACGACGCTCTCGTCCGCGTTCGCGTCGGCGGAAACCTCGCTCGGCTTGAGCGGCGGGTCGATGCCGTGCGCGCACGGCTGCGTGAACAGCGCCTTCTTGCGGTTGATGCCCCACAGGGCCAAGGTGCCCGCCGAGTCGCCCGTCACGAACAGCTCGTCGTCGATCATGGCCACCTGGTCCATGGTGCCGTCGTGGTCCACCTGCTGGTCCCGGTTTTTGTACGACTTCTTCTCCGACACGCCGCCGCGGAACACCAGCTGCGACTCCTCGGGAACCTTCCAGTAGCGGGCGGTGCGGTCGCGCGCGCCGACCGACACGCAGCGCTCGCCGGCCAGGGCATCGATGTCGGGGATCTCGTCCTGGTGGCCGAAGAGCGTCTCGACGTAGGCGAGCTCGTCCAGCGACCAGACTTTTACCGTGCGGTCCTTGGAGGCGGAGAATATTTGGTTGGTGCCGCGGCGGAAGGCGAGCGAGGTGACGGCGTCGCGGTGCTGGGTAAAGGCCCGGATGGGCTTGAGGGTCTCGGCGTCGTGGACGACCATTCGCTTGTCGGCGCCGCCGGTGACGACGAACTTGCCGTCCGAGGAGGCCTTGACCGTCAGGATGGCCGCGTTGGTGTGGCCCTGATATGTCTTGTCCTTTGCCTTGGTCGGGTTCGCCCTGTTGAAGCATACTCTCTCGGGTTTCTTCTTGGGCGGCGCAGGCGGCTTCTTTGGCTTCTTCTTGGTCGTCTGTGGCCACTGGTTCTTGGGTAAGTCTTGTAGCTTCCACTTGGTGAGGTAGCCGTCTTTTGTGGTGGTGTAGGCGTACGGCGCGCAGACCGAGACTGATGTTACCGTTCCCGAATTCCACCTAAACTGTGTGTGGGCGGCTCCGTCAAAGTCGAGCTTGGAAGCCAGCTGGCGGTAAACCTTGCCCTTGGCCTCGGCCACATCTTCCTGAAGACGCTCGGCCAGCAAGTCACGGTCGATCTGCTCGGCGTCGAAGGCATACTCGTCCTCCTCCAGTTCCACCTCTTGTCGTGCCTTGTCCAAGTATCGCTGTGCCAACCTTAACCGCTTCTCGGCCGCCGTCTCTCCTTCGTGGTCCGACTCCTCCTCTCCTTCCGATCCATCCTCTCTCTCGATGTGGTGGTCGCCATCGTCGCTGTCAATGTCGCTGCCGGATATCGACTCGTCGCGCTCAACGGCTTTCTTGGGGGCGGCAGGGCGTGATTTGGCGACAGGGGCCTTGGCCGAGGACGATTTGGCAGTCGACTTGCCGGTCGCAACTCGCTTCTGGGGGGCTTCGTTGGCAGAGGCACGCTTCCTCTTCTTTTCCCCAGCGGGTGCTGTGAAAAAGGACGACATGGTATTTTGGCAATTGCGGCCCGGGGCGGTCGGTCCAAATGCACTGGAGTCGTCTGGTGGTAGAGAATGAAACACTGGAATGTGAATTGGGGTCGCGTTTGGCTTCACTTCAACGCTGCTGGCATGGCTATCAAAGTTGAAATTGAAATTTTTGGTATGGCCGTTCGCGCCTAGACACTTCGACGAAGGAAAAAAAAAGTTGTCCACCCTGCAAGCTTTCTCTTGGTGGAGTAGCACGCCGATTCGTCAAGGTCTCCTCCACTGGCTTGGCACGATTGATTGCAAAAGTCGGAGAAGGGAATCCCCGTGCCGTGTACTTTATCTTACCGTGCCGCTAACGAACACTTCAGCTCCATAACGCTCAATCTGGTTAGCCATCTGTTAGTGGTCCGCTGTGTTCGATGGGCTGGTGGGGAGGCTCTTGCTGTCTCCAAATGTCCATCCCAGGTTTCATGACGAAGTGGGGCTGTCCCTCGCTGTCTGTTTGCCTGCCGTGCCTGCCCGTCCAGTGGTTGCAGCTTTCAGCCCTTCTGGGAGGAAGATGGGAAGATGGCGGGCACCTGGACGGCCTGGCCCGTGCTTCCATGTCAACTTGCAGGCTGAAGCTCCAGTTGCGCGTTCCCCGTCGCCGTCAATAGTCCAAGCTCCAACTGCCAGTGTCCCGCCATAGGTAACGACGAGAACCGTGCAAGCCAACGCAAGCTTGCCAAAACAACAGCATATTCATCCATCACTCACAAAACAATCAGCCAAAATGTACGTCGCATCGGTCGCGTTCTATGGAGATTATATCCAAGCTGACCAGCATGTAGGGAGGTTTTACTAGGCATCACGGGCAAGGACTTTACCATCATTGCGGCGTCCAAGGCCGCTATGCGGGGAGCGACCATCCTGAAGGCATCCGACGACAAGACCAGGTCGCTGAACAAGCACACATTGATGGCATTCTCCGGTGAAGCTGGTGACACAGGTACGGCGGCGACGATACTGTGATGGTGGCGCATCCGAGAACCGAAATCAAGTTAACCAACTCTCTTTCCCATCAACAGTACAGTTCGCCGAGTACATCCAAGCCAACGCCCAACTCTACTCCATGCGCAACGAGACCGACCTTTCCCCCTCCGCCCTTGCCCACTTTGTCCGCGGTGAGCTTGCGACGAGCTTGCGCTCTCGGAAACCCTACAACGTGAACCTTCTTCTCGGAGGTGTCGACCCCATCACCCACAAGCCCAGCCTCTACTGGCTCGATTACTTGGCGTCGTTGGCCGAGGTCCCCTATGCCGCCCATGGCTACGCACAGTATGTTTTCTCGTCCGATATCTATAAACACGTCTTTCGTTGCGAGAGAATCATGGACAGACGTACTGACCGGTCCTTTTCAACAGATACTACTGCCTCTCGATCCTCGACAAGCACCACCACCCAGACATCACCCTGCACCAGGGCATCAAGCTCCTCAACATGTGCACCGACGAGCTCAAGAGGAGGTTACCCATAGACTTCAAGGGCATGACGGTCAAGGCGGTAACGAAGGACGGCATCATCGATATCGAGTTCGACGACGACAAGGTGGTTAAGATGGCTTAATGTGGGGATGCTTGCTTGCTTGCTTGCGGCTTGGGGAGCCTTTGCGGGGGAGGACGACTCTGTATAATAATACCCATACGACGGAAATGCATGAGTCCAGGTCGGCTATTCTAACGGGAGGCCCCTGGCAAATTTTATGATCATAAAAGAGAGAGACGGAGGAATAAGGCTGTCATGTTGAGAGGTTGTGAAGTCCGAGAGTCAGTCTCTGCGGCTCCCGGTTTCAGGGTGTTCTGTGAAGTGCGCTTGAGGCGATCATACACCTTGTCACACCATAGCGCTATGTCAGTATAGTTTCTCTTGATATATATCTATAAGAGCTTTCCAACAGGGTAGGTATCGATGCCGCAGTTGAAGAAAATCAAATTTCTGCGCAGTTTTAGTGATCATGGGAGAATAGTACCCAACATGAAGGAGCTCGTCCCGCCAAATGGTTTTGCTGGGGACAGGGGCTCGACAAGCAATGGATACTAGTAATCCGTTCTGTGTACCTTTCTGAAACCATCAAGCTGTAACAAAGTCATGACTTACCGATCAAGCCTTGAAACAACCATAGAGAACTATCAAACAAACAGCTCGTGCCAGCAAAGGGTCGGTTCTCATTCATATGCTGAGTCAGCATCATTCAAAGCCCACTTGCACACGGAGGAAAAGCCGTAAGGGACTTGCAGCAATTGCTGCTAAGTGCATGCAGTATAAGCAAAGCAATGTACAAGTGTATCAATGATTGTTGGCTGACAGGAATGAGGCCCATCAACGACGGTTAACAGTCAGGGCGGTGAGCGCTATCAAGCTGAGCCGAACGAGCGTTGATGGTTGGTGATGAGTTGGTGATACATTGAACAACGTGGGGAGTTCTGGGAGCCTTTCTGCAAAACTTCCTGGATAACACAACCAGTATCTCTGCATAGTACGCAGGTATAAATGAGGTTTTGTTAAATTTAGAGCCTCAGTAGCTCAGTATGCATGTCTGTATTTGCAACTGTCATCTGAGAGTTTGTTCTAACATCTGCAAATATCGGATAGGAGTGCAGGTACAGAAAGAGCCGGAGGTATGAGACCGGCAACACCGGTTGAAAGGGGGACAGAAGAGACGACAAGAGGCAAAAGGACAAACCGCCCCCCTGACTTCTACCATAGGACGAAGGAAGTGCAATTCGATGATTTTTGCCTGCGAAAAGGGTCAAAGCTACCTACCTCTATGGCTTTCCATGTCCTTGCTGAGTGATGACTACCGGTACTGAGACTGCCCTTTTCTTGTGTCTGCCACTTAGACCACTCAGCATGTTGATTGAGGTTTGGGCGCTTGCATCATTACTGTTGGCCAGCCAAAAATGGGTGTGTTTGTGCGTAGCAAAAAGCCGAAAAGTCAAATAAAGATCCATCCAAATGTTCGAGATCTAAACAGAGGCAGAGAAGGATGGCAATGATGTTATTTTGTCGCCACCTGAATTGCCTGGCAAGGCCTAGAGGTAGCAAAGACGTGAACGTTCCGCCGCCGCTTGTTGCCTTGCTCCCAGCCCTTGCTCTTGCTGCCTTGCAATCACCAATCGCCATGACCAACGTCGTCAAAAAAAGAACCGGAGAGGTACCGGTACAAGGACCCTTTTTTTGCCATCAGGATGATGACAGCCCTGGGATCCATGGAGGAGACGGACGGATGAACGTTCAGGTCCCGGTCCCAGTTGCTCACAACAACAGAGCCCGGACTGCAGTAACCTTTACCCAGATGGCAATGCCCTTCCGTCCTTGGGGGCACTGGGGGCTCATCTGGCATCTTTTTGACACTTCCCCACGTAGGAAGGTGGGATTCTGAGGGGTTGACAGCCGTCAGCTTCCACTTGGTGGGAAAGGGGTGGCCGCCGCCGCCGCCGTGTTGCGCTGGCAAAAGGCTGGGCAGAAACGGGCAACATGGCAAGCGAACGCTGGATCAGGACAAAAAGAAAGACGGGTGAACGAAGGAGCGGATGAAAGAAAAGAAAAGGAACGGGTTGTGGGCGGTTTTTGAAAAAGACAAGCTGAAATTTCAGTTATCTTCGTGCCTTCCATCTTGTCTGTCCTGTGTTCGGTTGAAAGTTGGAAGTCGCAGCCGCAATTGCACAGTCTTCGCTGCCCGCCTGCACATCCGCAGTACGCAGTACATTGCGCTCCCCTCGCTTCCGTCATCTTCCTAGTGCAGAGGTAGAGAGGAGGTAAGGGGTCCAAAGTCCAGGTCCCCTCTCTTTTTGTAGCCAGTAGACCCATGAAGTGGGCAACCACCATGTCAGCAAAGTCCGTAGAGCCGATAGTAATTGGGAAGAAACCCTTTCAAAGGCTGACAAAACACCCATCATCAATGAGCGGCGACGGCGTGCAGATACCTCTAGAGGTACCTCTACTTCCATGTTTCAGAGAATGATGAGATTGGCGGGCAAGGGTGTCGCAGCCAGCATGCCACAGAGAGAGGCTTCGGCGAGCGGGCAAAGCCTTGGACACCTCACAAGAGTGGACCCTTCCTGCCACAGTGGGTGGGCAGGCCACCTTCCATCTAGCCAGTTAGAACTGCAGGCAGTTGAGCTGCCGTTCTAGCAGTGGAGTCACAGGTCCCAAAACACTTGGGGTTTTCTCCAGGTCGCTCCCATTAAAAAAAACTTCTTTTCCCTTTTCTCTTTCACCACACCCAACAGGATTTCTTAATCCATCCCCCCTTCGTATCCGACTCGCATTTCCCTTACCACTTTGTCGTTCCTTTTTCCTTTTGAAGATCTGTTTTTTTTCTTCGAAAAGGATACTCAAGGAGACAATTCTCCCACACTTAATACTTGCGATACACGAGTAGAGAAAAGAGCGAGCATTCAGTTTGTTCGGTTTTTGCCTTCTTTTCTCGTCGATTCATTTTCGTTGGTTCTCCTTTTGAACATTCGTTCTTTTCGGGAGCCTTTCGAAAAAGCAACAGCTTCGTCGAGTCGACTTCATTCCAGCAGTCCAACGACCAAAACAACTCTCACTCCTTCACCGCGATTTTATCCGAGAAGAAAATATTCACCAACGCAATCATGGCGGATCAACTCAGCAGCGGCATGGGCAACCTGTCCATCGACCAGCCTCCCTCGGGCCCCCAGATGGGCGGTCAGGGCCAGATGAGGCGCTCTTACATTCCTCCCCACCTTCGCGGTAAGATGGGCGAGGCTCCTCCTCCCATGGCCGGCCCTCCTGCCGCCGTCAACGGCCTTAACAACAGCGCTTGGGCTGGGTAAGTAAAAAAAAAAAACAAAAAAAACACTGGCCTCACCAGCCGATCAAACAAGGAGCGTGAGCTAACATTGATCTTTGTTTGCAGTAACAACACCTATGACGCTCGTGGCCCAGGTGGTGGCAACTGGCCCGCTCCCGGTGGCCCCGGTGGCCCCGGTGGTCCCCCCGGCCCCGCCTTTGAGGGCCAGCAGGGCGCTGGCTGGGGCGGTCCCCGTCCCCAGGGCGGCTTCAACCCCAACGCGTACCGCGGCAACGCTGGCGCTGGCGCTGGTGCCGGTGCTGGTGCCGGTGGCGGCAACTTCAACCGTGGCTCCGGCGATGGTCAGTGGCGCGATGGCAAGCACATTCCCGGCCCTGCCAATCCCCGTGTCGAGCGTGAGCTCTTCGGTACCCCCGACGACCCGTCCAAGCAGCACACCGGTATCAACTTCGAGAAGTACGATGACATTCCCGTTGAGGCTTCCGGCGAGAACGTGCCCGAGCCCGTCCTCACCTTCACCAACCCTCCTCTGGACAACCACCTCATTTCCAACATCGCTCTCGCCCGCTACAACGTCCCCACTCCGGTCCAGAAGTACTCCATCCCCATTGTCATGGGTGGCCGTGATTTGATGGCTTGCGCTCAGACTGGTTCCGGCAAGACTGGTGGTTTCCTCTTCCCCATTCTCTCCCAGTCTTTCCACACTGGTCCTTCTCCCATTCCCGCCAGCGCTGCTGGTGCTTATGGTCGTCAGCGCAAGGCCTACCCCACTTCGCTCATCCTTGCTCCCACCCGTGAGTTGGTCTCTCAGATCTACGACGAGGCTCGCAAGTTCGCCTACCGTTCGTGGGTCCGTCCTTGCGTTGTCTACGGTGGTGCCGATATCGGCTCTCAGCTTCGCCAGATTGAGCGCGGCTGCGATCTTCTTGTCGCTACTCCTGGTCGTCTTGTCGATCTCATCGAGCGTGGCCGTATCTCCCTCTGCAACATCAAGTACCTTGTCCTTGATGAGGCTGATCGCATGCTTGACATGGGTTTCGAGCCCCAAATTCGCCGCATCGTTGAGGGTGAGGACATGCCCAAGGTCGACCAGCGCCAGACTCTCATGTTCTCGGCCACTTTCCCCCGCGACATCCAGATCCTCGCCCGCGATTTCCTCAAGGACTACATCTTCCTGTCCGTCGGTCGTGTCGGTTCCACCTCTGAGAACATCACCCAGAAGGTTGAGTACGTTGAGGATGTTGACAAGCGCTCCGTCCTTCTCGACATTCTTCACACCCACGCCGGTGGTCTCACCCTTATCTTCGTTGAAACCAAGCGCATGGCTGATTCGCTGTCCGACTTCTTGATCAACCAGAACTTCCCCGCCACTTCCATTCACGGTGACCGCACTCAGCGTGAGCGTGAGCGCGCTTTGGAGATGTTCCGCAACGGTCGCTGCCCCATTTTGGTCGCTACTGCTGTCGCTGCTCGTGGTTTGGATATTCCCAACGTCACCCACGTCATCAACTACGATCTCCCTACCGATATTGATGACTACGTTCACCGCATCGGTCGTACCGGTCGTGCCGGAAACACTGGTATTGCCACTGCTTTCTTCAACCGTGGCAACCGTGGTGTCGTCCGTGAGCTTCTTGAGCTCCTCAAGGAGGCTAACCAGGAGGTTCCCGCCTTCCTTGAGACCATTGCTCGCGAGTCCTCGTTCGGCGGTAGCGGTCGCGGCGGTCGTGGTGGTGGTCGTGGCGGCGGTCGTGGTCGCACTCAAACTGCCGATTACCGCAAGTTCGGCGGCGGCGGCGGTGGTGGTGGCTTCGGCGGCGGCTTCGGTGGTGCTCCCGCTAGCGGCGGCTACGGTGGTGGCGGCTATGGCGGTGGTGCTCCTCCCGCCGGTGGCTACAGCGGTGGTGGTGGTGCTGGCTACGGCGGCGGTGGCGGCGGCGGTGGCGGCTATGGTGGCGGCGGTTACGGCAACCCTGGCGGTGCCGGTGGCCAGTCTTGGTGGTAAACCTACATCAACCACCTTTCCTGCAGCCACACTATGCTGCGCACCTGGCCCACGACGCCCTGATCGAATATCCTTCGACGCTTCATTTTCGGTTTCTTATCATATTCTTCGGTTTCTGATTTTTTCTTCGGCATTTCTTACCGCGGCGAGACATGGCCTTTCCTCTCACATCGGGTTTGGGAGGAGCAGGCTTTTAAGGCTTACACTCGGGCTTTCACGATAGACATCTTCGCCTTGTTTTGTTCATTCCGAGAACTTCCGGCAACAACTTTGATACCCTTAGATCGCGAAAGCTTGGGCCTTCTACAAGAGAAGAGCTGCGAGATGGTGCGATTTTGCATCGATTGCAGCCCACGGTTGACACGATTTAGAACGAACTAGATCTCTACGTCAGCCTTCACGATTTCATGTTTCTACTCTTGCCGTTCAGAGAGAGCCTTTTGCTTTCACATAGATGAATGGGTCATGACGCGCCGCCAACTTTTTCATGTTTTCTCTTTTTCTCTGGACATTACGCATCATACATAGACAAAAGCGGATTACTCGGTTCCTCTGGTCGCGGTCGACCTACGACACCGCGTCTGGGCAGTCTCTCCCAAGGATTTCTTTTCTTCGACGGGGTTGCTTTTTCCAGAGAGACCCTGTCTCATAGACCGGTAATTGTTTTTCGGCAGATGAGGAATGAAAAGGATTGCGGGAGGGAAAAAAACGCGCGCGTTTACGACGGTTAGCAGGAGGCATGATACCCCTTTTTTTCGACATACGCATGGTCTTTTCTTAAGAGACTGGGAAGAAGGGGAAAGTGCGTCCTTCTTGGGTTCTTATTTGGGATTGAACGGACACGGGGCAAAAGCCAAAAAGGGCGTCTGCGAATGGGCTAATCAAAAAGGAGAGCGTTAAAACGGGCAGAGGCTTGGGAAGGGGAGGTGTTCTTTTGCACAAGATTTGTTTTCCCTAGACATGGTTTGGGATTTGGGCTTGGTTTATTACGGTTGAACCAAGATCGAAGCCTGGGCATTTGGGAAAAGTTCCCCGGACATGGCGGCTGCTTGTTTTTGTCTCCTTGGCATCCGTGGCGCGCGAGACGGAATTGCTTGAACTGAGGAATCCAATCAAAAACATTTCAACCTCGTTATAATCTTAACGTCTTTTGTGCTTTGGTGACAGTGAAGTGATTTTGTGTAGTATGCTTTGATGACAGGTGTGGTGTGCTGAAACGTAGCAGGTCGTCTCTGGTATAGATTGTTATGAGAACGTGGCATAATCAATAAGCGATGCCCAATGTGGCGAGAATTCCATGGTTTGAAATCTTGAATTATAACAAGTAGGTTTCTATTCAAACACATGTGGTGATACTTAGTGTTGCCCGGTGTAGTAACTTCTAAACCAGGTCTATGTGTTTTCCCTTAGTCTCAAACCCTTGCTTGTCATGATACAGTATCAAGAACACTTGACTATGACATCAACTCCTCCAAGATGGACTCAAGCTCCTCTTTCCTAAAGGGTAAGCTCAGATACTCCGTCCCTATCGAGTCCTTGTGACTAGTAATGATTTGATGATCATGAAATCTGTCGTGAAAGTCTGTCAGCTGTTGTCCAAAACATAGGCTAGGTAGCAGAGGAAATAACTTGAAAACAAAACATACTCCTTAAGCAGCGTCCTAAACGCCATCTCCGAACTGCAAATAAACTCCTCCACAGCCTTGTTATAAAGCATCCTATACTCTACCCCTGGGCTTTCGCCCCCACCGAATTCCCCAGCAGAACCACCACCTTCTTCAAAGGCAACCAAAACCTCACCCACAATCAACCCAAATAACTTCCTCGCGTTCTCGGGCAAACTCCGCAACACAAACGCCACGCCCTCTTTGCCGCCTGCTCGCTTGCCCATTCTACCCAGTAACTCGTGCACTTCGGATATCACGTCCATCTCGTCTGTCTTTGTCTCTGAGCCAACTGGCCCGACTGGTCCGGAAAAGGGCGCAAAAGTGGTGCAATCGTGGAAAGCAAAGTTGAAAGAGGAGCGCAGGCTCGAGTCCCAAAGCAGAGGGAAATCGGGGGTGTCGACTGTGCAAGCTAGGGAAATGAGCGGGTGGGAGGAGAGGTGGGCTAGGAGGGATTGGGTAGCGGGTTTGCGGAGGGTGGGGGAGAGGGGGGAGTCAAGCGAGGAGAAGAGGAGGGTTATTTTTGGGCTACCAGAGGGAGGGGTTGGGGAAGAAGAGGAGGAGGAGGAGGATAAGAGGGAAAAGAGGTTTTGGATCATGGCCAGCGGGTTACCCGAGGGAAGGCGGAAGGTGGGACCACCCACGGCGAGGGCGATGGTAGTGAGGATCTCGCGGATGGTGAGGGTGCGGTGGTGGCCATTTATTATGATGATTTTGTTGTTTTGTTCTTCCGAAGATGAAGAGGAAAAAGAGGAGGAAAGGTACTCGGCGAATTGGTGCAGCAGTCGACGCTTGGAGCCGTAGCCATACAGGCAGACGCTGAAGCCTTGGGAGAGCTCAAACGCCCATTGTGGAAAAGAGGCGATGTGGTGAGACTGGAGAGTTTGGATTTGTTCTTCGTGCGGGTCTTTCTGGAGGCCGGGTTCGTCGCGGAGGAGGGAGAAATATTCTTCGTGCGTGAGCAGGTCGAGCGAGGAGAGCGTGTTGTTGGACGTCTTGTTCGATCCCGGCTTATTCTGGTAGAAATATTGCTCGTGAGGGGGAAGATCTCGTGGTGGCGTGGGTGATTTCTTTCGTCGTGCTGTTGCTGAGCCGGGAGGTCGGCCTCCTCGTCCTCTCCTTCTTCCTCCTCCTCTCCCTCTCCCTGTTTTGGATGGAGTTGTTGCGGCTAGGTCGGCCTCTTCGTCAGCGAGGTTTTCTTGTTGTTGGGTGTTTTCCTCGTCTTCTTCTTCCTCGCTTGACTCGTAGATCTCTCGTGCGATTTGTTGCTCCTCATCCTCGTCGTCGCTCACAGCGCCCTCCAGCACTCGGTCGATCAAGGCCCTGGCGCTCTTCCTTCTAGCCGATCGGTCGGCGATTCCTCGCCTGCTGGGTGTGTCGACACCATTGAGTCCCCGGAGTTTGAGTGGTGTGTCGTCAACTAGGCTGTTGCGTAGGGCCGATGGGGTACTCGGCTTGCCCCTTGGTGTTCCTCCTATTAAGGCCTTCGGTGGCCGCCCTAGTCTTTTCTTGCTGGGTGTCTGCTCGGTCAGTGACTCGGGTTCTTCTGGCACAGAGGCTAGATCGCTGTGGAGGAAATCGGCTTGTTTCCGCGGGGTAGCGTTTCCCTTCGAAGGTGTGCCTCCATCTTGTGACTGTCGCCGTTGACGCTTTGCAGAGGGAATCGCATCATCCTCATCGGGAATTTCGTAGGGGTCGTCGGCAGGGAGTGGCCGTTTTCGAGAAGGGCGTTCGACTAGCTCGTGCTGATCTGTTGATTTCCGACGAGGAGGCATATCTTCTGTGTGATTGGCTTTGGTGTATGTGTTGTTTGAACTGTGTGGCATGCTTTGGAGTCCTTCCTCTGCAACTCGAAGTCTTGGGGAAACTTTGTGAAGTCAAGACGCGCTCGCTAAATTGTGACGCGTTAAGCTGTACAAGCCGGGATGACGCTAGATCACGGGAGGTACCTGCTAGAGGTACCTAGGACGGTTCCAGGGTTAGCAGAAGGAACGATCCTAGCCGCTGTCAATAGCGGCAGGGTTATAGGCGGGCGTCCCCAGCTTTCTTGCATCACGGGCAACCTCATGTCACCTCAACCAAACAAACTCCAAGAGGACTATCACAGCCACCATGTCAAAACTCAATCTCAACTTGTCTGCTTCATTGAACATCTTCAAGCTTATTGCTAAGCCTTCATTATGTTTGCCCCACGCTACTGTCGCAACCTTCAATGACCTACCAATTCCTCTTAACAAGGCCTTTGGCAACGGCGAGAAGAAGGTCGACATAAAGGCTGTCGTGTTGGATAAGGATGACTGCTTTGCCATTCCTGATCACAATGAAATATACGGAGACTATAAGGTGGGGCTTTATCTCTTTTCAAGTCCTTTGAGAATCACATCGGCTAATTCAGCCCAGGAACGCATGGAGGCTCTCAAGGCAGCATACCCTGGCCGCCGTCTTCTGATCGTGTCCAACACTGCCGGAGCTCTAAGCTGGGACAAGGACGGCAAGATGGCATCCGCAGTTGAAAGAGCTACCGGTATCACTGTCCTTCCTCATGGGGTGAAGAAACCAGGCTGCGGCGACGAGATCATGTCGTACTTCCGTGCTCACCCGGAGACCGGCGTCACCAGTCCTCACCAGATCGCTGTTGTTGGAGACCGACTGGCCACCGACATGATGCTTGCCAACATGATGGGAAGCTATGGCATATGGGTGAAAGATGGAGTTGTTCCCCACGAGAAGAAGAGCATCGTGAGTATCAGCCCGAAACCAAGCTGCGTGATAACTTGATGTGTTGTGCTGACTGGGATATGATAGTGGTCGAGAGTTGAGAGGAGCGTTGCGCCCTTCCTCGTGTCTCGTGGTTATACTGCTCCCGAGCCAGTGAGCCCCTTCGAGTAACTTCATTTTGCTCGCCGTGGGAAAGAAGATACCGTGTCGCAATGTATGTTCTGTGGATATGCTCAATAGCTGAGGTGGGTTCTCCTTTCTTTCGAATCTGTCCCCCATCCTCATTAATTGTCCCTTTGCCGTTGTTTTCTTCTTCGATGTTGCCATGCCTTTCCTCGCGTGTTATCTGGGTTCTTTATGGCACTCTAAGAATGCTTCTTGTCTCACTTAATAGTGGTACATTCGTGCTTCGGATGTTCTCCGCGATTACAGGTCGTCTTCAAACATTGAAAGCCCAGAGGTAACTATCAGCGACAGTGTTATCTGCCTTGGCTGGCTGGTACTCAATATGATACCTTGTTCCGTTGGAAATTGAAAACGCTACTGACGGAAGTGAATGCCCGGTACCTGGTGCGTGCACAGGTATTGGCGATGGGCACAATGAAAGCACTAAACTGAACCTGTTGATTATCAGGCAAACGGGCCCCGCAAAGTTGAATAAGATGGGATGTTGCTGACCTGACGACGATTGCTCCAGATAAGTCCAAGGGCCTTGAGAGTGGTCGAGGACTGCTCAGCAATTTACGTGTGCGTAGGACCAAGTCGAACTTGCAACCCTTTGCCGGGACGTTTGCTGCCAACAAGGTTTGGCAGCACGTCACTCGTCATTTCACTCGTGCCCAGTTGGTCAGTTGGTGAATGGTATCTGGAGGTCAGGGTTTGCCGGCCGGTCTGGCTCGGGCGGTCCTTGGTGTTGGGACGGGTTGGCAGGTGCCAGGAACGTCGTCGGTGGCCGTGTTCACCTATCTCATCACCCGTAGTTGAAGGCCATTGTCGACCCACAACATCCCCTTGCCAAACCTCCAAACTGTTTGCCGTCCCAACTCCTCGTCGTCATTCGGTGCCTTGAAACCCGTTCTCGAAGGCGTCAAATTCACAACCGATCGAGGTTAGCGCAAGGCAGTCGCGCAACTTCTGGATCCCCTTCCACAACCCAAAAGGCAGCGCAATCCTCGAAATTCTGAGAGCAGCCTCAAAGAATCACTTTGGGATCAGCTTTACCAAGACCTTGGTCCAAAGATTTACGCTGTCATACGATATTTTTCCTTCAACCTTTCCCCGCCGTTGAGTGATCCGGTCGCGTGCAAACCGGACGAGTGCCAAAAAGAAGGTCCATTTGATCCGACCTAGCAGTTCGGACTGATCTTGTTTGTCGTCTGATCTCGAGGAAGATTGGGTGTGTCACAGCTATCTTCAATAAGGGCCCTGACAAGACAATCCCATTATTCCAGGTTGCGGTGGCTTAACTCATCCTTCACTGCACCACTTTGCACTCTGAAAGTTCGAGGGTCGCTGCCAGAACTTCCTATAAGAAAGGAGGGCTGCCGTCTCCTTTCCTCCTCTTCCTTCGTTCCTCAGACTGATTTTCCATCAGAGCTGATCATCTCTCCACGACCACTTCGAGCAACAGAGGGTATGTCGTCCTTTTCTTCACCTCATTTTTTTTTTCCTTCTTCCTACTGGTCCTCCTTCAGCGCCATTCTTTCCAGAGCTGACTTCTTCAGAACTTATCCTTCAAGCACGTCGCCACCGACAACCGCCAGTCCTTCTTTGCCCTACCACGGGTTCGCTTTCTTGCTTTCGCCACCCTGCCGCATATCACAAATTCCCCATTTTCTAGCTGCGCTCAGGGACCTGCCCCTCCTAATCTCGACACAATGGGCGGCAAACAATGGGCTAAACAGGAGGAGCTCGTCTTCTGGAAGGAAGTCGTCCCGAGATCGCCCAAGCGAGTTGGAAGGGATAGACAAAAGCCCGAAATGAATTGGAGGGACTGCGCGGCCTGGATGCAACGTCGCATGGCCAGAGAACTTAAAGAGCCTCGTCGAACCTACACTGAGCTGTGTCTCTGTGAGTCTTTATTGTCTTGTCTCGAGTCCCTTCATGGGCTGACCAGAAACAGTTGAGCATTACTTCCAGAATGCTGAGAAGCAGAAGTTTTCTCCTCACGCCGAACTACTGGTGCGGCGATATCTGAGGCAGAGTATGTACACGACCATGCTCCTTTCTTTATACTCCTGTTTATTTTAGAGAAAATACTAACGCAGATTGTTCTATATACAGAGGCACAAGATGACGCCAGCAGCAGTCAGAGCAACGGTCAGGGCCACGGTCAAGGCAACAGTGTGGCCAGCGAGGCGGGCGACAGCGACTTCAATCGCGACATGAACGACGCGCCGCAACCCCCTAAGACTGAGAATTTGGGCAACGCCGGACCCCAAATCCCCATCACACCACTTCGCCCTCGTAATTTGGCTACCCAGAGGACCATGGACAGCGACCACCAAGTGGCTTCTCCGTCGTCAATGTCTCCATTTGTTCCCAGTTACAACAATAACAGCAATGGTTTCTCAGGCATTGGCAGCCAGGCAAGCACCCCCAGCTACACAGGATACGCCGATCACCTTCGCCATCCTAAGCCCAACATGATGCCTCTCGGCCCCAGCGGCATGTCGACCGCTCCCACAATACCCATGGCGCCCATGGATGAGGAGGAGCTTCCTTCTCTCCCGGCTCGTCAGACTACTTCGCCCTACGGCAACGACAGTCCTGTTATCCCAGGACAATATTCCGAGATCAACTCGAGTCCGCCCATCCAGATGCCTCAACCCGTGCGCCAACAGTCGGCAATCGAGAGGCAGGCTGCGAGTGCTGGCATGAGTGTTCAGGATCTCCTGAACAGCTCTCCAGCCAAGCAACATCCTTTGCCGCAAGCCTATCAGGGCTCTGTTAACAACGGTTATGGCTTCGAGAGCGGCTACGACTACCACCCGAGCTACATGCAGGGTATTGATCAAGGATACGGCAATGGCTACTCCCAAAACTACACGTCTAACTATATCCCTTACGGCCAAGGGTACAGCAATGGCGTCCAGAATTACAGCCAAGGCTACAACTCCAGCTCCCAAGGTCCCAACAATGGCGTCCAGAACTACAATCCGGGCTTTAACTCCAGTCCCCAAGGACCAAGCAATAGTGCCCAGAACTACTATCAGGGCTACGACTCTAGTCCCCAAGGACACAACAATGGTGTCCAGAGCTACAGCCAAGGCTATGACTCGAGCCCCCCTGGACTTCCTCAGGGCCGCAACGAAGATGAGTCCTCCGCTACCCGAACTTCTTCTAGCAACGCCACTCATCCAGCTCACGATTCGGAGGCTCATAACGACGAGTACCATAGTCTCGGCAGTGACAACAACTACCAAAACAGTGGTTCTCCGACCGGGGATTACGAACAGTTGCCTATGTACAACAGCCGTGGCCCTCAGAAGTCCATGGTTCGCGCCTAAATCAGGCTAGCCTCTTACAAAGGATCATGGATCATGGCTCATGGCTGTGACTCCTGACCCATTCCACCATGTCTCGCAGGAGACATATTACTTGGTCTACTATACTCACATTAATCGGTTACGCGTTCCCTTTATTTTGGTTTTCTGGTCGCATTCATTTTTCTCCGGTCTTCGGTCTGCAAGATTTCCACCATCATCATCATCGAAAAGCACAAAGACAGCGTGGTTTTCTTCGAAATAGCATTTAAACAGGCGTTGCAGCATTCGGAAAGTTCAGCAGTGTTTTCTTTCCATTCATTCACTTGGGGGTTCTGGTGTACATACACGGTCTACCCCGTGAGCATCGATATTCAGCATATTTACCTTTTACAGACTTCCATCCTTGCCCACGGGCCTCTGGCGGTTTTTCTTCAGCTCCGCATCCATACCTATCGACTCTACACTGTCAACTAGATCCCATAGGGGTAATGATTACAGTATGCCCCTATAGGATTTAGACGAACACAGAGCGTGTAAATGAGCATTCAAGGAGATACGCCGAAGGAGGGCACTTATGGACATGCTTCAAAGAGCTCAAGAGAAAAGAAGCAAGGAAGGAAGGAAGGAAGGAAGGAAGGAAGACAGGGATATAAAAAAAGGCGGGAAGGAAAGAAGGGCTGCTCAAAGGAGCAACAAAGGGATAAAGCATCATGAAGTAACGAAAATCTACAAAACCTCAACAACAAAAAAAGACAACACAACAAAAAGGATTTCTTGGAAGGGCGCGAAAAAACAGGCATACATAGACAGTATACGAAGTCTTGAATCCGGTAGCAGCAGTGGTGCTTAACCTAGGTTTCTCTCGGACATCATCGCGCAATAGCGGACGACTGCCTTGCAAAGCTTTAGCCAATACCAACAAACAATAACCCTCTACATACTCAGCACTTTCGCGTTCACATCATCGCCACCTACTGTTTCTGCTCATGAGACGGAGGGAAGGGAAAAAATGTGATGTGGAGGAGAAACAGACACGTACTGGGTTACCTTTCCGGTGGCTCGATCATAGTGTTATCCTCTACAAACATGGTTTCACAAAGTCACAGTCTATTGTTGGGGAGGATCTGCGATCACGAGGAGGGGGGAAGATAATGATGGTAACGGCTTGGATTCTTCCCCTACGAGTTGAGGGCGAGCTAAGAGTTTCCCTAGAAAGGGACAGGTATCTTACGTCCTAGGACATATCCGGGAAGTACCTTAAAAAATGCCTTAAAGATTGATGATAGGGAGCAATAATTTGAGTATTAGCTTCTAAGTTAGGATGGGCTTAGTAACCTGGAACTCTGTGAAATGTGTGAAGTTGAAGGTAATCTACCTAGAGACGTTTGCTTATCTAACGACGGAAAAGGACGAGACGCGGGCCGACCCGATTGTTTGGTGTTTCCATCTTTGTCCCATGCCTGGTTCTGACATCAAGAAGGATACTAGTGACAACCAACGGTAGTGACAAGACTGGAATTAAATGCCATTGAGTCCAAATAATTGTATATTATGAGTCCAGGGAAAGAGCATTGCTAGCAATACAAGGCGACCGGCAGGCACGTTGCGGAAGCGGAAGGATGAGGTGTCATTGAAGGCGGGGACGATCGGAGTAACAGCGGCAAGAGTAAACCGAACCCGCGGACAACTTCACTTGAGAAAACTGAACTACAATGAATCAACATACACATTTTAGATGCAAACTCCGCACTTTTTCATATATAAAACCATACTCCCTACTCTTCTTCATCTTCTTTCTGGTTCTGTTCCTCTGTAGAGGTATTCTTCCCCAGCTCTTGGTCCAGATCTTTCCCATTGGTCATCGCCCACTATCCCCGCTTATCGTAAATACTGGTCATCTCGCTGAGAGCAATCATATGTTACTGAACATCAGACCACGACGAACCAACCAACCAACATCTTTTTCATTTTATCAACAATAGCGACTCGTTACTCTTACGATCACAGCCATTTATTGTTCGAAAATACACATTCCACGTTTCAGGAAAGACACCACAATGCCCTTCCAACTCGAGATCCCAATCTTTACAGCCGACATAGAAGAGCATGAATACCGTTCCTTTGGACAATCGGCATGGACTGAGCTCATGGACATTTGCGAAGAGGTTAGCATTGGTCGTCTCAAAGTTCAACGTATGCGGTTGGAGTTAAACGCTATTGGGTCTTATGGTAAGCCATCCATCCATCCATCCATCATCATCATTATCCTGTTCTGGCCACCAAGGCGGCAGATAAAGAGAGAGAGTAAACTTGAGTGAGGGCTTCAGTCAGCCCTACCTAACTTGCTTTTTCAAATCTAGAAGCCGGTGGTTTAACCCCCGACGTTGAAAACACGATTAACTTCCTCCGTTACCTACGAAAATCGAGGAGACTCAACGAAGACCAGCAACCAGCCATTCGCATCATGATCCGGCCCCGGGCCGAGGCGTGGGACAAGGGATCCGGCTTCCAGGTATCTGAACTTCAGGATTTTCAGTACTCGCAAGACGAGCTGCTCAGAATGTTGCAGTCGATTGAAGATTTCAAGGGAATAGGCCAGGGTCTCTTGAGCCCGGAGCGCGGCGATGGATTCGTTTTTGGAGTACAGAGGCGCTGTAAAGAGCGCTTGCACGGGCTGGCATTGGATGCTGCGGCCAACAAAAGGTTGATAGAGGCTGCCCGACCCTTTCCGTGCTTTTTGCACCGTGCCTTTGATGGCGTGCTCTCAACGAGACAGGACCCGGATATTTACAACCCTCCCGAAAATGAGGTACGGCCGTCCTCGATTGAGGACCTGGTAGCTGCGGTCAAAGGGCTCGGCTTTAGGGGAGTGTTGACGTCTGGAGGATGGGGACACGCGACTTCCAACCTGGAAACTCTGAGTGAACTTGGACGAGCGGCGCTAGTAAAGGGAAAGGAGGAAGAAGACAGGTTTGAGCTGATCGTTGGCGGTGGTCTTCGAAGTGACAACTTGTGGAAGATATGCACTGCAACGAAGGATGTGGTGCAGCATCGGGATTTTTGGCTTCACTCTTCGTGCTGGACATATGGGAAATTCAGTAAGATCCAAGCACGGAATATCTTGGCAGAAATGAGGAAGATGGAAGCGGCGTTTGCTATAGGCATGCCCTAGTGGGATATGTCTCTCTGCTCTGATCTCGGCCTGGTAGGTTTCATGGGTGTTGACAATGGTGTCATGCGGAAAGGAGGTGGTTAATGGAAGGGAACAAATAGCCGTCACGGTATGCTTGCCTGTCGTTCAAATGGATTTGAGACAACAGCTCAACGAATTTCGTGAGAAAAGAGTCTCTTAGAGTTGAGGATGTGAAAAGGCGATTTGAAGGATGAAGATGTGAGTAAGTAAGAGGACAAACAACAAACAGATGATGAAGATTTGCGATATGCAGGCAGTTCATAACATAAACAAAAAGAGGAAGCGCAAGAAGAGCGATACTGATACGAAAACAATCCAAGTAGTTTATTGGTGCTGTTGTTGGTTGTGTGTGACGAAAGTGATAATAAAGAGAATTAAGAAAAAGAGAACGGAGAAGTGTAAAGCGATGCTGGGAGAAAAAAAAGATAAAAAAAATGAAAGCTCCCTCGGTAAGGATCGAACTTACAGCCTCCAGATTAACAGTCTGACGCGCTAGCCAATTGCGCCACGAGGGATCTTAAGTTGTTATTGTAAGCTCGCAAAAATGTGGAGCCTATATACACTTACCACTACTTCGCCTTGGCACCGAGTTATCCAACAACACTACTCCAATGTCCAAACATTCATCCCCCATTCGAACATATCAACAACATAACTTCAACGACATGGCCTGACATGCAATGAAACCATCCCAGAAGCGGGAATAGCTTTATACGGAACGTG
This sequence comes from Sordaria macrospora, assembly GCF_033870435.1. NCBI lineage: Eukaryota > Fungi > Ascomycota > Sordariomycetes > Sordariales > Sordariaceae > Sordaria > Sordaria macrospora. The sequence goes on along the minus strand of NC_089372.1, from coordinate 2,578,584 downwards.
GGGGTGGAAGTCACTTTTGAAATGACATGGGGATACAAGTACGTATCTGCTCGTTCGGGTAGCATCCGTGGGCATTCAGATTGGCCCCTCTCAGACCGCTCAATCGCCAATCACTTTCTCCAATTCCACCACGTTCGCATCGTCGCCTCAATCTCTGGAGTTCCCGCTCACGAAGCACATGGCATCATCCCCAGCTTTTGGTTTGCGAGTGGATGCGGCCGCAACAACACCGGTTATCGACCGCTCGGCGATACCTTGCTTGATTCGGTTACGATCAACTCCTCTTCTTCAGCATATCCTTCCCTGGTTCCTCGAGGTTAACCCGATGTAGAAGCCAGGCACTCAGACAGTCAAGGTCGCTTGCGATACGACATGCACACAACATTTGGTGGTGGTGGTGTTGATGAGGTTGCTAAGTTGTGATGCGTCCCGAACCAACATGGTAACAACACGGCGGCAGCACCAATGAAAGATGGTCGAGCGATCGACACGTGCTCGGGAGACCGCATGTCCGACGACCGACGTTTATGGCCGGAGTTCGAGTGGTGCTGGATATTGAAGCACGTGCGCATGATGCTCGTACCTGCGTGGGAACGGACACCTTCCTACCAGGGCAATGGAACATCCTCGTTGCCCATTTTGTCACATCCAAAGTTTGGGAATATATATGGGCAGATCGGCACTGACTCGATCTCCATGATGTTTCTCTCCAGCATTTCAACCACCACCAGACACCCATCACCATCACCTCCCCGCCTCGTGCCGGCGTTATGGTCTCCAGCATGTGCAGGCTAAGCGGCGTCCTCGCCCTGCTGGCCACTTCGCTCTCGGTCGTCTCTGTGAATGGCCAGACCTTCCAACGACTCGGCACCTGTCCAACCCTGGGTTGCATCCTCCCACCCGACCAGCAAGATTTCCTGCCCGGACAGCAATTCGACATCCGCTTCGAGGTACACGCCCCCAAGAACGGATCCGAGGCCTTCAACGACGGAGTTCCCGATGAGAAGTTCACCGTCACCATCGCCAAGGACAACGGGCGACCCAAGAGCATCGCCTCTTTCTTTGACCTGAAGAAAGAACCTTCGCTAGAGAAATGGACGTTTTCTTGGTACGAAGACCTGTTCGCTCAGGATGCGAAGACTCCGTCCGTCGTCAATGTTGCGTCCAAGATCTACCGGAGAGTGGCCCTGTATGAGCCGGGGACGTATACGGTTACGCTGAATTATTACTCGGGGAAGAAAACGACGGCTACGTGGGTTGTGAGACAGCTGGCGACTAAGAAGAAGGCGAAGAATGTTATTCTTTTTATTGGTATGTTGTCTTTTTGCTTCCCTAGGGCGAGTTACTTGACATTGGATGTCGGCTGATCATTTGACCTTTTGGTCATTACAGGAGACGGTATGACTACCAACATGATCACTGCTGCTCGGCTGCTCGCCCACAAGTCCATCAATGGCAAGTATCAGAGTACTTTGCAGCTTGACAAGTTTCCGACTTTGGGTCATCAGATGGTTAGTAAGGAGACTCAGGTATTGCTGTTCGGTAACTGACGAATATCTTCACAGACGCACTCCATCGACTCGTTCATTACCGACAGCGCAAACTCAGCCTCTGCGCTGTATACAGGACATAAGACCACTGTCAATGCTATGGGGTAAGTTCGGGGAGTCATGCTGATGGAACATACCTCGGGCAATGCTGACAACATTCGTAGTGTCTACGTTGACTCCTCACCTGACAACTTCGATGATCCCAAGGTCGAGACGGTTATCGAGCTTCTCAAGCGGATCTGGGTAAGTGATAAACAAGAAATCTGCCGCCATTGAATATTCTCTGCTGACGCTAATTCCTTCAAGGGTTCCGCCTGGGGCGCTGTCTCGACTGCCTTCATCGCCGACGCCACTCCTATTGCTCTCACAGCCCACACGCGCTCTCGCTATGAATACGGCGCTCTCATCGAGCAAGCTCTCAACGGGTTCTCAAACACTTCATGGACAAAGCTGGACGGTCCAGACGTATACTTCGGTGGTGGCGCCGAGCAGTTCCTTCCCGGCTCTGCCTCATACCAGGGCAAGGACTACTACGCCGAGTTCGCCAAGAAAGGGTACTCAGTCAGCCTCAACAAGACCTCTCTCCTCTCCCTCCCCAACGACAAGAGAGCGCTTGGAATCTTCTGCAAGTCCAACCTGCCCGTCTGGCTCGACCGCAACATTTTCCCCGAAAACATCCTCAAGCTCAAGAACGATCCCTCAGGCGCCTCGGGCCCGGCCAAGGACATCCCCGGCCAGAAAGAAATGACTCTCAAAGCCATCGACATCCTGCACAAGCGCGGCGGCAAAGACGGCTTCTTCCTCATGTCCGAAGCGGCCTCCATCGACAAGCAGATGCACGTGCTGGACTACGAGCGGGCGCTCGGCGATCTTTTGGAGCTCGACGACACCATCCGCGCCACCATCCAGAAACTCAAGGACCTTGGTGAGCTCGACAACACCCTCATCGTCGTCACCGCCGACCACGGCCACGGCTTTGACGTCTTCGGCGGCGCCGACACCAAGTACCTCGCCGCCCAGCACGACAAGGACGACCGCCACAAGCGCGCCGCCATCGGCGTGTACAAGGAATCTGGTCTCTCGCAGTACACCGTCGAGCAACCCGGCGTCAGCTACAACACGGGACCTAACTTCCCTGTTAACTGGGACCCGCGCTACGTGATTGCTGCCGGCACGGGCGCCGCTCCCGATCGGAGAGAGCAATACGGCGTTGGCAAGAACGGTTCGCGCACGCCCGCTGCAGCCCTGCCGGGTGTCGGAGTGTCTAATGATTACTATGTCAATCCCACGGATAGGACGGGCGGGTTTGTGGTCAACGGCACGTTGCCTACGACTGAGAGCCAGGGTGTTCACTCGCTTACGGATGTGCCCGTTTTTGCGCAGGGCCCTTGCTCGGGCAACTTTGGCGGGGTATATAGCAATACGGATGTGTTCTTCAAGATTGCGGATTGCTTGGGATTGGGACATCCGACCAATAAGACTATTGGTGGTGGGAAGGGGAAGGGGAACGGGAATGGGAAGTGGGATTGAGGAGGATATGCCACTGGGGTATTAAGCAGATGACACTGTGGGCCCGAGGATTTATCTCTCTCTCGCCAAAAGTGAAGGTACATGTAGCTTAAGCAAGGGCAATGAATTTGAGATTTGAATAAAAGAGACATACATACATACAGTCTACCTCTCTCTACCTTGTCTCCGCGGCTCAGAAGGTGGGAGGAGATGGAAGAGAGGGTGGTGATGGTGGTGGCAGTGGTGGGGGGTATTGATATCCTCCTCCTGGTCCTCCTCCTCCTCCTCCTCCACCACCACCACCATACCCCCTCTCCCGTTCCCTCTCCATCTTAAACGCCCCCCAAATCTCATCCCACTCCACCGCTTTCCTTGCCTTGTCCTCCCCGTCACCCAAGCCACCACCGTTCTTTCCATCAATCAACCACACCCCCTCCTCCCCACAAGACAAGTCCCCAAACCCGATCCACTCCGTTGCGCTACCCCACGCCATGATCCCATCTCCACACACGCAAAAGACCTCTTTGAGACTGACAAAGTATCGAAGACCGTCTACGATGTCCCAGTGGTCGAGGTACTCGTCGCCGAAGTTGCGGGTGAATTTTAGGCGGAGGATTTTGGAGGCGAGGGGTACTGGCGTGGGAGGAGAAAAGAAACTTGAGTGTTGGTTCTGCTGCTGCTGCAAGCGTTGGGAGGAGTCTGAGTATGGAAGGTGGTAGTACGTAAAAAGCAAAAAGTCATGAAACCAAGTGGTGCCGATGTCGATGGTGTCGAGCTCGAAATGGAGGTAGATGTAGCCTTCGTCATATGTCGAATCTCTCGCGGGGTTTTGGTTGACTATGACGCAGAAGACTTGCTGATATACTCGTTTCCAGTGCAATAGGTGGTTACGGGCTTCGTGGCACGCGTGCAGAGCCGCTGGTGCCGGAGTGGATGAGTGGACGGGTAGGATTCTGGTTGACCCGTAATGGATAGAAAAACGGTTGTTGACGACGTCGTCCGCGGCGCTTTGTTTGATGCGGAAATTGACGGTGCGTGGCTCGACGGTTAATTCCCAGACTCGGAGACGAAGCTCGGTGGGTAGACGGGGGAAAGGGTGGAATGTTGCCATGGGTGGAAGATCTGGTGATCTGTTGTGTTTGAGATGTTGGGACTGTGAGTATTTGACTAGGTACCTAGTTGTTGTCGTCTTCAATCCCATTTTTGTGATGTTGGAGTGAAGAGAACCGAGGACTTAAGGACGGGGGAGGTATATGGTGAGGCTGAATATGCCCGAGGGGGGAATGTAACGTAACCCAAAGGAGGCGCAGTCTAGGTATCACTCAGCCCTACGAGTTTGCTAGTGTGAGGCATTCTTTGCCTTATTCTCAGATAATTCTTTAACATCGTTTGGCTAGTCTCACCACGTGCGAGCCGATTCCGCTCGTCATCAAATTTGGCATGCCATCCATTGCATTCGATAGTCACGAATGAGAGACTACGGTACAGCTTGTACACTTTCCCATTGACATATGTATAGGTTTGAAAAATGAAGCAAGTTAATGAGAGGAAACCGGTGGACGAGAGTCCTCAAATAGAGTAAATTGCATAAAAACGAAAAGAAGCGTAGAATGAATGAAAGCTGCGTCTCAGCATCCAGCTCTCTTGCAAAGATGAGGCGACAACCAAGGAAAGCCACATAGCTACCGTTCATCCACATACGTCATCCCTACACGGTTTCTACGGGCCTTCCACCCACTCAGATGTAATAGTAGATGCTTCGGCATTTGGAATCCCAGTACTGGACGCCGAAATGCTGGTCGTCCTTGTACCCCGAGTACGTGTTATAGCCGTTGCTTCCAGTTCTGGTGTAAAGAAGTAAGGTTAGCCAATGATCACATCAGAAACCCGCAACCTGCCCTTCTACCCTGCTAGTGTAGGAAAAGAATGAATAGGTATAAGGACAGAAAACTCACCCCACATAGTTATAATTGGGCAAAGACTGGGCATTACTTGGAATGTTCCAAGTGAATGTGATGCCACTGCCAAATGTGCACGACTGCGTGCTGCCCTCCCACGTGTGATAACTACGAGTCCCACTTCTACTCTTGGTGCACACGTTCGAGTTGGGGTGGACGACAGACAGGTTGTTGCAGTCGCCGTCGTTGGCACAGTACTGATCAAAACAAGGAAGGTCAGCATCAATATATATCATCACCTTTTACCTAACTTGGTTCTTTCATGGCTGAAAGAGGAGTAAACACAGCATGACGATAGATCAAGGACATTGAAAAGGATACTACATACAACAACGAGAGATGCGAAACTGGGGACGCTGCCGGTATATTCGCAGTTCATGAGATGAATGCCCTCGCCGCGCTTGAAGAGAACAGGTGCACCGTTGGCATCGGTGAGCCCAACGGCGGGGGCGGGAGCGGCGAAGACGGCTCCAGAAAGGAGGGGGACGACGGCGAGGAGCTTGGGAGCGATCATTCTGCTGGATTTGAGAGATGGGTGGACTGAGAATTTGCGGTGAAGGAAGGGTACTGTTTGATCTGATTTTGATAATAAGTTGAACCTCGTAGAAGAGGGCAATATCCTCCTTTATACATCTTCTGCATTTCATGTTGATATTCCGTCACCCCCTCTTCGTTGTTGGTCACGAAACCTAATAGGCCTTCGCCGAGTCTCACATGGAGGTCCTATCAAGTGTAATCAGTAATAGCCCCATGCGATGCTACCGATCTCAGCTTATTGTTGACCTCCTTTTGTCAATCCACGAAGAGTGTCATTACCGTCACTGTAACCTTGGCGTTGAGAATGTAGGTAGGTGTAACGAGGCGAACGGATAGCTTGTTCTCCACCAACTTTTGGTGTTATTGTAGACGCTCCAACTTCGAAGACATCAACCTCAAGAAGAATTTGTATACCGTCCGGGGACTTGACATGGATTGAAAGGATTGTCTTCGACGTACGCTTCACCAGAATATCTTTTTTGGCCATGGGCATGACACTGGGCGACGATATCGAGGCCATAGCAAGAACAGTTTGAAGAAGAACCATATGACATGGCTTCTAGCTCAAGTCTTCTAGGTCAAAAGAGAATACCCATCAATGCTGAATGTGATTGGTACGCTCCCGAGGTCACACCGGCTCTGGACGTCGGAGGCTAAGCAGAGTCAGATTGAAAGCTCATAGACCGCGAGATAAATGAAAAGCAGGAACTTAGTCATCTCCAAGGCGATGTGACTCCACAAGAGGGCACAATATGGCATGCATAAGCTTTATGGGGGATATTGCGACGTTGCGTATGTTCGCGTCTTACGGTGCCAATGCAAAAAGCTCAAGAGGGAACAAGTGGTGATACGGAGCTTTATCTTCGGCATCCCTCTCGCCCCACATCTATTCCATTGCATGAAGAACTCACTGAAAAATGAGAAGGCTCAATGTTCATAGATCTCCGCCGAAGACATCCGGAGTTTCTTGTCAAGGAGGGAATGAGGGATACACACCAAGGAAGACAGAAAAGGGGAAGGCGCGATGCTTGGCGCAACTATCAACAAACTTCTAAATGCAGTTAGTGTAACCGTCGGTGAGTGGAGCCCCTCACCTGAGCTCGCGTTCCCCGCCATTGCCTGCCGCCTGCACCCGCCGCCCGCCAACGCGGTCCGTCCTTCGTCATTGCAGAATGTCGCGTTGAAATACAGCTTTCCCTCCAACAAATTAACCGAGAAGGAGACTTTGTATTGCTCGAGCATCCTTGACTTCCTTTATGTACATCCTTCTTCCTGACCTAGTAACATACCCTTGACGACAATTGGCTTTGGTGCATCTACCGACCTCCCTTAACTTTGGCACAAACAATTCACCTTACCGAGCCTTCGCTGATTTTGGCATCTTGTCGCAACTTGTCGCATTCTTCCTGTCGCCATCAATCGCGTCGCACTACCAAAACACATAATTGCCGGAATTGACTCGAGTCCTCGACGACCAACACGACTTCTCCATGCCGGCCGATGAAGAGGCCGGGATCTGAGGATGGCTTCTTCACAACCAAACATGGAAAGATTCCTGCGCGAATGGCGCCAGGATGCCCTCAACAAGGCCCAGTACGAGTCAGCCATATTTATAGGAGACAAGCTCCTAGCCATGACAAGTAAGCAATTGTATGAAGCGCCAACTCGGTACTGGTTCCAATCTCTAACTGTTGGCTTGCTCCAGATGACGATCACGACGCCTTCTTCCTAGCCCAAGTCCACTTTGCAGCAGGAAACTACACCCGAGCACAGGCACTGCTTGTCAAACAAGATCTGCTTGTCAAAAACGATCTGCTCACCTCGAATCCATCCTGTCGATATCTTGCAGCGCACTGCCTAATAAAACAAAACAACTTCGCCGAAGCCCTTGCGATCTTAGGCGAACACACCCCGACACACCTATTTGCGACCAATGCGAAACGCAAGACTACTCGAGGCGTGCGCGCCGCCACAGCAAGAGCCAACTCGAAAACACCATCACGGCACCACGACCAAGGCGATGATATACCGGAGGAAGACATCTCAAACAGACGCTACGAAGCCTCCATGTGCTATCTCCGAGGGCTCTGTTACGCCAAGCAGAATGCCTTCGACCGAGCCAAGGAAGCCTACAAAGATGCTTTACGGATCGATGTCCAGTGTTTCGAGGCCTTCAGCCAGCTGGTCAAAAACTCGCTCATGTCGCCCGATGAGGAGGACGAGTTTATGCAGTCGCTCGCCTTCAACTCGATTTGTGCTCCAGGAGACGACCCAGACATGGAGGACGAACCTGCCGACTACGTGCAGATGCTGTACCAGACACAGCTCTCCAAGTACCACAACCCACAAGCGTTCAACACGGCCATCGAGTCGCTCTCCACACATTACGGCCTCGAAAACAATGCCGATATTCTACTAGCCAAGGCCGACCTGCTCTATACGCAATGCCGCTTTAAGGACGCGCTTGCGATAACCGAGTCGATCCTGATGGACGACAAATATAATTTCGCCGTTTACCCGATCCATCTCGCCTGCTTATACGAGCTCCGGAAAACGAACGTACTCTTCTTGATCGCCCACGAGCTAGCCGACACCCACCCGGACGAGCCCTGCACGTGGCTCGCCGTCGGCGTCTACTATTTCACCACGGGCAAGATCGCCGACGCGCGCCGCTACTTCAGCAAAGCAAGCATGATGGACGCCAACTTTGGTCCCGCCTGGATCGGCTTTGCGCACACCTTCGCCGCCGAGGGCGAGCACGACCAGGCCGTAACCGCCTACTCGACCGCGGCCCGCTTGTTCACGGGCACCCACCTGCCACAAGTCTTTTTGGGCATGCAGAACCACGCCATGAACAACATGACGGCCGCCGAGGAGTTCCTCAAGACGGCCTACTCGCTATGTAAAACCGATCCCTTGCTGCTCAACGAGATGGGTATCGTGCTCTACCACCAGGACCGCCTTAAGGAGGCCGTCAAAATGTTTGAGGTGGCGCTCGAGATCGCGGCGGAGACCGACAGCGATCCGCACGCTTGGCTGGGCGCCCGCACGAACTTGGGACATGCGCTGAGGCGGCTGAGGAAATATGACGAGGCGTTGGATCACTTTGATCAGGTCCTTCGCGATGGCGGGAAAGACGCCCAGATATTTTGCGCCAAGGGATTGATTTACTTGGACCAGGGCAGGCCAGACGAGGCAGTGCGGGTGCTGCATGAGGCGTTGGCGATACACCCGCAGGATCCCATTGCTACGGAGTTGCTGAATAAGGCGCTTGAAGAATCGGCGGAAGCAGGGGATATAGGGCTGCTAGGGACTGCGGATGCGGGGATTGGCGGAGAAGGAGGGGACGACGGGGCGATGACTGGGGACTTGGCTAGCTTCGAGCAGATGCTGGGGGAAAAGAAGTTCGCGGCGAGAATGAAATTGGCAAGGGGCAGGCGGACAGCTGCTGCCGAGACGCCGGGACAGAGTGGTGGTGTGAAAGATAAAGGGAAGGGTGTGGCTAGGAGTGGGAGGAGGGCACCGGCTGGGGGAGGTACAAGGTTGTTTAGGGGAGATCATGAAGAGGTGGATAACATGGAGTTGAGTGATTGAGGATTTGATTGATTAGCACTGTTGTTGGATTATACTTATTTGGCACATCATCACGGTAAAATAGGCATAGCGATGGCGTCCAGGATAGGATATTAATCAAGGCTGGAAGTAGCTGGAACTAAAAGTTTGGAACGGGGACCAAGGAGGAGCATGGAGTTTTAGAAGAAAAAGGTCCATATCGGAACTGGATTATCACAGCCCCTACATGGGTATTTAGAGTTGTTTATAAGTCTTGAATTCAACTATATCATCATATCCCAACATCCGTTCCGTATATATCGCCATCGTCCCAAGTCCCTTGATCATACATCAAACATTACAGGATTATCGTGACTTCGTAAACAACTTCTCCTTGTACCCTTAAAGGTTGGGATGAGGATTGACCAGCTCTTCCACCTTCGCAAACTGGTAGTAAAAGTCCAGACTCTGTGGATTAGCCAGCGTCCCGCTCGCCTTGACCTTGCGGCCGCACACAATGTGCTTAACAGGTAATTCAACCTTCTTGAGGTTGATCGTTGTCTGTTTTTACCATTCATTGTCAGTTTCCATTCCCAAAACCGCACACTATCCTCAAGGAAAGGGGAAAAAAAAGGAAACACTCACCGGAATCTCAGGCGTCTCAAAAACCCACTTGGGCACATGTCTCTTGCTCAAATCCGCCGCAATCGCCTGCTTGACCTCCCTCACCAACCTTGCATCCAAGTTATTTCCAGGCTTCATCAGCAAAAACAACATGACGCTCTCATCGTGATCCTTCGGTCTTCGCTGCCCCACGCACAGACTATCCTGCACTCTGTCCGCAAACCTTCGCTCAATGACATTGTAAATCTCCGCTGACCCGAACCGCACACCGCTGGGATTCAACACGCCGTCTGCGCGCCCCAACAAGTGCAACGCGCGCGTGGTCGGGTGAATCACGCAAAAGTCGCCGTGCGCCCACACGTGCGGGAAGCGCGCGAAGTAAGCGGCGTGGTATCTTGTCCCTGGGCTGGCGGGGCTGGTTTGGCCAGAAGGGATGGGGTCGGACCAGAAGAAGCAAGGGACGTTGGGGAAGGCCGTGGTGGCTACTAATTCGCCTGCGTGGCCTTCTGGTACGGGACGGCCTGGTTCGCCGTCGCCTACGAGAGAATCGTAGATTTCTACTGCGACGCCGAGGGAAGGACCCTGGGTTCCGCCGACGTAGACGGGTGTAAGCGGATTGCAGATGCCGAAACAGCCGGCTATGTCTGTCCCGCCGGAAATGTTGCCGAGTTGCACAGAGGGCGGAAAGCCGGCGTCGTAGAACCACTCGAATAACTGGTCGGAAAGGACCATGCCCGTGCAAGTGACGATGCGCAGGCTTGACAGGTCGGCCATTTCGCGCGGGGACTGGCCGTTCTTGGCGAACTCGAACATCCAGCGCGGGGAGATGCCGAGCTTGGTGACGCGGTGTTGGGCCGCGAGGTGCACGAGAATGGAGGAGTCGGGCTTGAAAGGGGAGCCGTCGTAGATGATGGTTTTGCCGCCGTAGAGTAGGATGGCTACGTTGGCGAGGTACATGATCCAGCCCGTGGTGGTGTATTGCAAGGTGACGTCGGAGCCGGTGAGCCCTTCGTGTAAGCTGCCTTCTTTGAAGTAGGAGATCATTACGCCGCCCAGGGAGTGGACGATGGCTTTTGGAGTACCCGTCGTGCCGGAGGAGTAGCAGATTAGGTAGGGTTCGTGGAAGGGGATGCGGACGAAGTCCGGGAATGGAGTCCCAGAGCCGGAGGAGAGGAATTCGTCCATGGTGATGGCCTTCGGAACGGCCGAGATGTCGCGGGCTTCAGCGAAGCGGCGGATGGAGACGATGTTGTCAAAGTTGGTGCAGTCTTTCAGTCCCTCGACCACCTCGGCCATCTTGGAACGGAGATCGACGATCTTGCCGTTGTAAAGAGCCGCGTCGTCCATGAACATCAGCTTGGGGTTGACTTGCACCGTCCGCTGCAGGATGCCCTTGGTGCCCATGTCGGTCGAGCTGCTGCTGAAGATGGCGCCCAGCCAGGAGGTGGCCAGCCAGACCAAAAGGGTGTCGATGCTGTTGGCACCTACGATCACCACGACGTCGCCCTTCTTGACGCCGCGCGCCTTCATCGCGGCGGCTAGTCGGCCTGCTCGCTCGCGGAGCTCGCCGTAGGTGGCATTGCGTGTTTCGCTGGCGCCTTCGCGCACCTCGGTCACGGCTACCTTGTCATCCTCTTTTCCTACGGTGGAGCGCGAAGAGTTGCTGCTGCCCTTGGGTCGGGAGTAGAGCACGTTCTCGGCGTAGCTGAGTTTGACGCCCTCGAACCAGATGGGGACGGCGTCGATGGGGGCGGATTCGTCAACTACACGGCTGTAGGTGCCTTCGTGGATGTAGTTGGCTTCTTCCCACACGTCTGCCCAGAACTGGGAGCGGTTTTGGAGGGAGTATTCGTGGAGTTCTGGGAAGGTCTAGACACTATTTGTCAATATCGGGTTACGATGGGTCAACGGATGGGTGAATATTACTGACCTTCAAGTTAAGCCCATGTCTCTTGTTAACATTCTGCAAGAACTGCCACATAGGCGTGCTCTCCGGGTCCGGGTGCTCCCAGAGCTTTCTCGGGATCACGTCTGGACGCATGATTATTTCGTCGATTTCGTCTTCTAGTGAATCTTCGATTTCTGTGTTGTTTGTGTTGGTTTCTGTGCTGAGGAGTTGTTCTGTTGTAACAACCTCTGTGACTTCCGTGACTTCCGTGACTCGCGTGACTCCCGTGACTCGCGTGACTCCCGTGTCTTCCGTGACCTCTGTGACCTCTGTGACTTTTGTGTTAACTTCCATCTTGACTTCCACGGAACAGGTCAAGGAATCATCATTAGTTGCAGAAGACGACGACGTGAAAGCCGCCGATAACGGCAATTCCACTGCCACCGACATCTTGTCTTGCAAAGTGTTTGGTATATCCGGGAAGCAAAGATTGGTACGTAAGGGGTAAAAAAGGGAGAGCAATACAACAACAAAATCACTTGGGAGGGATGGAATATCTCTTACCAAGGAGAACCGACCGACGGTCAGTCTTTCTCAACTATATATCCCCCTTTCGCTTCCACTTTTTTTCTCTCTTATCACCAAAACAACCTCTCGATCCTCGATCCAGGAATCTCTCTGGCTCTGAATCTGACCCACAGTCAACCAATCCAACTCGTCCAAGGCGTTCAAAGTCGACCAATGCGGCGCAATAGCTAGAGCTAGCTAGGTAGCCCGGTTCGTTTCAACCTCCTTCACCGCGATACGTGATCAAACATCCACACACCCCAAATGCGATGACGGACGTCGATCACTCGGTGGCATGCAGGAACCTGGGGCTCTGGAGAAATGTGAGACCGCTATTTCGACGTCGGAGGAGGAACCGAACAAGCCAATGGCAAGGTATGTGGTGGAGGGAAATACGTGGACTTGGTGTCTTGTGAGATGCTCCTCTGGTGGCTGCTGACCTGCTGGAGACTGGAGACCTGCTGGGAGGAGGTAGGAATTGAGAACCTAGGACTGTTCTCCGGGCGAGGACAGAGGTCGTTCGAATTGGCTAATGCGGGGAACCGGGGTACCTTTTACCGCTTTCAGCTTGGTAGTACGGTGATACCTTGCGGGACTTGCCAGCAGGGGCAGTTCCCGCAGTTTCGAGGGGGGGATCAGCGCTTTCCGGCCGACTGGTTGGGCCTCGGCCCGGGAAGCTTAGTGGCCTGTTTGTTTGCTTTTTACTGTGTTGAACTGTGTGCATGCAGGACGAACTTGGGGTCAGGGGGTTCCCGTTACTCCAAACTCCGATATCTTCTCCAACTCCGTGATGCGGCTACATCGGGATTAAACACTCCCGTCCCGAGATGGGATGAGGGGAAGCAACTGAAGCATGGGGGGGAGGACTTTAAGTCAACTTCCACAGTCTCACAAGATCAATCATCTTAAGTCCGTAGGCTCTTGCTCATCTAATTCATTACTGCTAACTGATCATTTTTACTCCTCTAACACCAGGAGTCATGCAAATCCCCGCCCCTTACAAGTAACGATATAAACACAAATACAACCCGATCATTACCACATATACGCACTGTACTCCTCTCCTCCGTTTTGACTTCCCAAAACACAAACTCCGAAATTCCTGTGTAACCTTTTCCTTGAGTTGTAACTCCAACAACCAACATCATCACAAACCTCCATCACAGATACGGCATCCACAACGCCTCACACTGCGCCAAATTCAACGGACTAACCGCCTTCGCAATCAGATCAATAATCGTCTGGAACGCCGGCAAGTTACCCGCCGGCGCCTGAGCCAGGCTCGCCGCCCGCTTGACAATCATCTCGCTGTTGGCCTGTACTGTCTCTCTGAGCTGATTATCCGACAGGCTCAGCGGCCTGTGACTGCTGGTGAACCAAAAGATCATCTCGTCGCGGACAAACAGCGTCAAAGCATGCTCGAGCTGGAACTCCGGGTCCGTCAGACAGCGCGCGATGGCCATCATGGAAACAGTAAAGATGCCCTCGAGCGCGAGCGGGCCCATGAGCGTCTGCAGGTTGGGCGTGAGACGGAAGGGCACCGGCTCCGTGTTGCTGAAGTAAGGCTTGTTGGCTGCCATGATAGCCGTGAGCTCAGAGCCCCAGATGTTGCCTGAGCCGCGCGCGATGTTGAACTTGTGCGGGTATCGCTTGTCGACGTGCAAGATGTATGTCATGAACGTGAGCGCGGCGAGCTGGTACGAGAAGCGACGCCTGAAGAGCCAGAACTCGGCAAAGTCGGGGAAGATGGCCTGGAAGTATTGCAGCACAAGCGTGTGCGGCACCCACTTCTCTTGAATCGCGTTAAGAACTTCAAGACGAGCCGCAGCGTTCTGTCCCTGTTCAGATAACTTCTGCACCGATGTCAGTCCTGGATCCCCTCCATTCCTTGGTGATGTACCGTAACTTACCACACTCGGCAACTTGCCATCCATGAGCCCGCGCAATTTCTCCATCGTAAAGAGGAATGGCTCATCCTTGTGCACTCCCGACCTCCGGCAGTGATCCTCGTAAATGCCCTGGAGAGTGATGTATGAAGTATCCTCTTGAATGATCCTGATATGAGGTGCAAGAGGTACCATCAACGGCAGCGTGAACTGGAGATCACGCCTGCGACTCTCCTTCTTGTGGCTCAAGGTCTGGTTGAGCTGCCTAAAGAGCTGCAGAAGACGCTCTTCGCGACGGGACTGGCGCGCTGCAGGGTGCTGGACAGCAAACGAGTGAACGCTACCGTCGTGGCCACGAATCTTCAACCGGCGATGCGACACATTGGAAGTGCGGACGAGATCAACATTGGGCAGGAACCTGTCGATACGGATGAAGTCCTGGTTCTTGTCCTTATGCTGCAGGTATTGACCCGGAATCTCCACCTCATCGAACTTCTGGTACCGGAACTCGCTGAGATGCGGCGTATAGTGAGAGAAGTTCTCCAGAGGCATGCTTGTGCGACGGCGATCGAGCTTCTCCTCAAACTTGTCGCGCCATTTCCGGAGTTTCTGGATGTACTCATACATAGTAGGCTTCGCCTTCACAAACTCCTGCTCGAAGGTACCTCTAATGTGGGCAGGCAGTATCGTCTCCGCAAAACGAGTTATGTTGGCCTCGGTTGCGATTGGAAGCTTGACGTCTCTGGCATACGAAGTCGGCATACGACTCACGTATGACAGTCCGTCATTAAGGAGCGCAACAATGAGTCTGTAGGCGTCTTCGTCAGGTGGGCACTTGAAGTGCTTCTGGATCTGATCCACCATGGTCTCCATAGAAAGCGCCAGGAGAGGGAAGGCCGTCTTCAGCATGCTCATGATCTCATCGGTGAGTTCCCAGGGAGGCCTCTTCTGGACAGCCTGTGGCTGCACGCCAGGGACTGCACCCGGAGCATGGATTTGAGCAGGGTTTGGAGTAGGAACGCCGGCCTGAGCTGCTGCTGCAGGAACACCGTTAAGTGCACCGTCAGCCTTGACTTCGGGCTTGACTTGCCCAGCAGCATCCCCAGTAGCGGTGGCGGGTCGGGAATCACCTTCGGGCTTGGGAGTAGCCGACGCTGTAGCAGCAGGAGTAGGCTGGCCAGGAGTAGCGCTTGCCCTGGCGGCTGCGCTTTGAGCTCGTTGCTGCTGTTGCTGTCTCATACGCTCCTTGTTCTCCTGGGCCTTCTTGATTTGCAGCATGTCTTCGCGACTGGTTCGGAGCAGGAAGTAAAGCGCTTGAGGGTAGCTCTTAGCAATCTTGCTCAGAACCACTTGCAATCTCGGTGCCTCCTTGTGGTTGAGTCCGGTGAGCAACTGAGGGATATACGTAATCCAATACCATGTCGGTGTCTCGCCCTTGAAGTCGTCAAACCCGCTGGAGATGGTATTGTTGGCGTCATCGAGACTCAAAAGCCACAAGATCCGCGCGATAAGCTTCCTTGACTTGTGATTCTTGTAGCTCGACACAGCCTGCAGGTAACACGTAAGGGCCTGCTTGGCGGCGAGCACATCAGCCGGGTTCTCTCTGAACTTTCTGTCATTGAAGTAACCCCATTCTGCCCACGCCTTAGGTGCAGAGATATCGTGCGAAAGTGCCATGCCATAAGCTGTATCACACTCGTCCTTTTGGCCAAGCTTCTCCAGGAACATGCCCTTAAGAGTGAAAAATTCAGCCTTTTGCTGACCGGTGAAGTAGCCGAGATTGGTGTTGTTGATGACCTCCAGCCCGTTCTGCAGCTCTTCGGGATTTTGATAGTGGCACTTGGCTTGCTCCCTAAGCTTAAGGAAGGCCTCTTGAATCTCGATGTTCGGCAAGGTGTAGATGCGGCTGAGTTGATTGATACACACTTCGTTAAGGTTATGCTTGCGGGCAACGTGCGCGAATCTGTTGATAATCCAGGCGGTTTCGTGGAATCCACGGTACGCAAACGAAGCACCGCCAGCGCTCTGTCCACCCTGTTGCGGCAGAAGCTGGAGGTACGTGTTGTTGATAAGACCAAAGACGTGCTGCCTCCAAGTGACCAGGTCTTGCCATGCAACGATATCATCCCATGTATTGGGGAGACGATCCCGCCATGAGCCGAGAAGCAACTTAAGCTCACCAGACCGCGCATCGAGGTTATTCTGGTTAGTAGCCGAAAGACTCTGGCAGATGACACTGGCATCGTGAAGCTCAACCAACTGCTGGAAGTTCTGCAAAATTGGAATGTGAGCTGTCGTGAGACGCTTGGGAAGATGATGCCATTTCCGGATGGACAGCTGGATCGCCTCGTCAACGACGCGGTTGAAGTCATGAAGGCTTTCTTGCTTATTGTGATACTTCAACAACGACATGAAGGCCTGGAAGAAGTTTCTGCGGGGCGTAGGCGCATCCATCAGGCCCTTGATGTGGTTGTCGAGTTGCTCCCTGTTCTCCTGGTTCTGCCAGTACTCAGTGTTGCGCCAGATAGACTCCAACAGCAAGTCTTGCATATTCTCATGCTTAGCGAACTCCTGAAGGATGTCCCATTGCTGGAGCTTCTGGGCGCAAAGAACCCAGTGATCCTCCCACAACATGTATTCACCTTCAGAGAAAGGAATGACGCCAGTCCGAGCCTTAATCTGGGCTGCTTCGTACATCTTTTGGGCTTTATCCCACATGCCATTCTGCTCGTACGAAAGCGCTGCGTTGGTCTCGACAAACTGGCACCGACGGCGCCATGTGCCAAAGAAGAGATCTTCCTCACCAAGAGATGCATAGAGATCAACCAGCGCGTCGAGGTTGCTTTCCTTGACGATCGCTGAGTCATCCCCCGGCTTGATGGCAGCGGTCTCCAACTGACAGAGCGCTGTATACCACGCATCGAATGTTTTAGCCTCAAACTTGAGGACATGCGGTGGCAGCCTGCACTCAGGAAAAGCCTTGGCGGCTCCAGCCAGGAGTGACTGAACCACGTTTGGCCGCTTGTCCATCTGCCTCGAGTGGTAATCTTTGGTAAGAAGAGTGACAAGACCACGTTGAAGCTCGGGTCTATCCTCCTTCAAGGTCGCGGACCAGAACATTGGGAAAAGAACAACCCAGATATCGTTGGACAAGTTATTGTCAATGTGTTGCAGCTGGGTCAACGGCTCAAGAATGTCTCGGGCCTTGATGTCTCCAAGCTCGGTAATGAAGCGGCGGTGGCTGGTCATGAACGCGTCGTATTTGTCATCGGTGATCAAGGCTGGTTCTCTTGTGTCTTTGGCATAGCTTCCAATCAGTTGAGATGCTGACAAGGTCCGGAAATCGTCTTGGTGTAGCTGGATGGGAAGATTCATATCCACTCCTCCGAAAAGAAGCTGGATCGCCTGCGCCAGCCAAAATGAATCGGCAAGGGTGTCCCAGTTCTGTGACAGAATGACATAGGCCAACCGAGCACTGGCAGTTCTGGAGAGACTCTTGTCAAAGATGGCCATGAAGCGGGTGCGCATGTCCACGTCTTGAGCTCTTGTTCCGATGAGGAATGCATGCTCCATACGGACGGTGAGCTCAGTCCGTGTAATCTTGGGATCCTCGTAAATGTGTAGAACGAGGTTGAGGAACTTCATAAGCATGGTCGGGTCTTGTCGGTGCTCAAATGTGATCATCTTCGAAAGCACGGCTGTCTTTTCTTTGAGGGAAGGCCATGTTCCCTCGGAGCGGAACACCCATCCCTCAACCATGTCAAGGATCTTTTCACAGAGACCGGTGTGCAAAGACTTTTCGACAATGGTAGCGAGCACACTGAGGAACGGTCTACGGTTGTCGCCGAGAATGTCCATGCGAAGGGAAACGGTCTCTATGGCCTTGATGATCAGCCCTGTCTGTATCTCCAGGTCGTAAGCGTTCATTTCGGTTGCTGCATTGGCATTGTCCGGCTGTGGTCGGGGGATGCCGCCCTGCGCCAACGCCGCGTAGTGGGAAACGTGGTCTCTAGCCAATTTGGACTGAAGCGACTTCATAATTGCAGGAATATGCTGGTCGATGGCTGTAGGACGACGGCGACCAAGCGACCATAAGATGTTGATACCGGAGACGTAGTTCGTCGCAGCCATGCTCTCGGTGGCAATCCCGGATAGGAACGTGACAGCCTCCGAAGTTGGCGCCTCCGTTTCGCCTTCAGCATCGGCGTCCTCCATGGGCACATCTTCTGGGACCGCGTCGAGGATTCGCTTGATGATCGGCCGGACCTCACGGCCACCATCACATTGCTTATCAGCCGTGTGGAGACAGTCCTGAATCTCTGGATTGTCTGACTTCAAGCATTTCTCGAGAATCTTTTGAATATGACTCATGTTCTTGACGACCCATTCGTCGGACTTGAAGTGAAGAATGATGCGGATGACCTGAAGGGTGTTGATGATGTTGGTGAGGAACTTGTCATCGGCCTTCTCCTTGTCGGACGGCTCATTGGACAATGTGAGAGAAGCCTTCTCGCTGGTCAGGACAATATCAGTGACGTTTTGGAAGAGGTCCAAATCAAGATCACCCCAATATTGCGGCTGGAGAAGGTTGTAGAGAAGCGCCATCGCCTTCTTGCAGAGCTCGCCAGAAGGCGCAGCCAAAGCTGGGACAGCCGTGGCAGGAGTGTCCCGCCCCTTGGCCGAAGGAAGTTGATGACGCTCGTGCAACTGAGCGATGAACTCAACCAGATACTTGATCATCTTCTGGCGGCCCATAGCCGGGATCTCGAATTCGGGTCTCTCGCTTTGTCTGGCTGAAGCAGGCGAAAGGGATTGCTGGTCTTCGAGTTTTCTCTTCTTGGCATTAGGGGACTCGGAGACAGAGCGAGTGGGTTCTGACCGCTTGCCTTCAACACGACGCTGTTCCCATTGCCAAATCAAAGTCATCATATTCAACACCAGTTTCTTGCTCTCGTTGGATGGGTTGGGCGGCGCGGCGACTTTGCGGAGGCAGGTAATGATGAGCATGGCAAATTTGTCGCGAGAGTCATAGAACAAGTCCGGATGCCTGACGAGGAAGTGGAAGATGCTGGTCATCTGTTGGACGTTCTGGCTTTCTTCCGCCAAGATTCGGCGAGGCGCAACAGCCCAAACGGCGTTCCTGTCGCCGGGCGCGGTATTGCACCTCTTAGGCATCACGGGCGCCATCAGCTCAAGAGCCTGGGTGACCAAGGTCCTACCCTCATTCTGGTTGGTCTTGAGGAGCGAGAAGTAGATCTGTGAGACGATCTTGGCAGGAGTCTCATAGTGAGCAATGAAGTATCCGATCACGACGTAAGCAGCGTGCTTGTTGATAACGTCGTCGAGCCTGATGTACGTCCAGCCGAACTTAATGAAGTCCTTACGCGCATCTTGCAGTATGGCATGATGATACTTGACCAGCATGGCTGAGAGTTGGAGAACCTCCATCCTGGTGTGGTCAATATGCGGCTGTGAAAGATCGTCATGGGGATCCGCCAAGTTCACCTTCCAGATCTTGGTGTTGATGGACTCAATAACCGCCCGATCGAGGAAGCGTGGACCACTCTTGGCCGGTTCACCGCGATTCCAGTGACGCATCACGTCCATCGCAACGATGGGGTTGACGATATTGTGCAGGAGATACCACTTCATGCGTTGACTGGCGCTCCTCCCAGCATATATATCCAAGCAGCGAAGTACGGTTGTGCGCCAGAAGTCAATCGAGTCGCTAGAAATGATATTCTTGTAGAGATAGGAAAGCATGGTATGCGTCTCTCGGAAATCATCTGAAGTGATCGACTCAATGAGACTGAGCAACGGTTCGATGTCCTTCAGATTGCGCTCAAGCGATTTGGTCAAGATAACCATGAGCTGCTCAGATGCCTGGTCTGCAGCGAGGCGGACATTTGCAGGGAGCTTGTTCGCCTTGAGGTTTTGTTCAAGCTCCTTGCCAACGGTCTTCAGCCACTCCATGTGCTCTCTATTGTCCATCCAAGCCAGTGAGTTGGAGTTCTGGCACAGCGCCTCGAGGATGTTGATTGTGTTGACAATAGCAGCAAATTTGGTCTCCTTGTTCTGGTTGACAACGTCGCCACAAGCCTTGACAAGAGCCTCCACATTCCCAATACCGTAGTCCCTGAGTGGTTGACTCTCAGGATCGCGTAATGCCTGGGCCAGGAAACGGCCGTACCTTAACTGGTCGATTCTGCTGAATGTGAACTCCCAAATATCGAGGGGATATCGGTTGAGATACTTGTACAAGGGTTTGCGGAAAGGGCTGTGGTGAGTCCGCCTAAGCTTTTCCTCCAGCTCCAAAACGCTCTCAATGACACGCTCTTTGAATTGCTTAGCTCCATCAGGTAGCAGGTGGAAAATGTTGAAGACAGACGCAATGACCTTAATCGAGGCGTGCTGTTCGAAGAAAGTGAACGATATCTGCTGGAGGAGGTTGGGGTCTGCGATGACCTTGATGTGGTCTAACAAACGAGCGCCTATCTCTACCTTGAAGTAGGTCGTCAAAAGTCGCAGTAATCGAGCCAAATTTTCCAAACTATGGGCAGTGAGGCGTTTGGCATCCGAAAGACTTTGTAGGACCGGTCTAAGGCCTGACTGTAAGAGGTCTTTGGGCAGCTTACTGGTATGTGACAGGACCGATTTCAGAGCGTCGTTAGCTGCTTCGATGGTCGGTGCTTGCTCCGAGTAAAGGCACTTAAAGAAAACACCGACGATCTTGGCACGCGTGGCATTTCCAGATCCCTTCATGAACTCCTCAAAGCCCATAGCTGTGCTGAGAAGCTTGATGCACGATACACGAAGGTTGACGATATGCTCCCGGGTTCTGAACTCTTGGTTCTTGCCCGCAAGAGACTCATCCGAGGCATCAGCAAGTGCAAGTGACTCCATAAGCAACCTGTGCAAGTGCTCGTCGAATGTGACGAAGTCAGGCTTCAATGACATATAGTATGTAACAGCATCAATAAAGCCGATTTGGATACCAAATGCCAGAGCACGAAGAGGTTTGGCGAAAATAGGTTGGAGAAGTTGCTTCCTATGAGGCTCAAGGAGCTCCCAGACTTCAGCCCCAGTTGCTTTGGCGATCAGCTCAATGGACCTCTTGGCAGTGCTGCGAACGTGTCTGTTCATATGGGACAGTTCGCCGTTGAGCATCATGCAGATCTGAGCAAGACGAGACTGCTTCTGAGGCTGCGGCTGTCCCGGCTGCTGAGGTGTTGGCTGCGCAGGCAAGCAATCCTCCTTCTTGGCATTCTTGGTAAGGCGCTTCAGAAGGATCTCAAGTGTAACCTGTGCGGAGCGTCTGGTTTTCTCAGGAAGATCCTGGGGCATGTCCTTGATGACATACATCAGCGCTCTAACAAACTCGATCTGCTTGGTAGCAACCCATGAGTCGCCAAGATCGACGTTCGTCAGCAGGATCTTGATACCCAAGGTACCGCCGGCTTTGGTAAACCATTCCTCCTCGTAACAGCCGTGGCAGAAGGTGTTCGCCAAGCTGTTAAAGTAGGCTAGCCTAGAGACATGGCTTGGGGACCCAAAGATGGTGGCGGCAGAATTGTAGACCTCTTGAATCACTTGCTCAGCTCCTTCTCGTACCTCTGGCTTCTCGCAAGCGAGCGACTCCAGGAGGGCATCCGACAGAATCCGCGTGTCAACGAAGAGCGGACCAGCTCCCGAATCGACGTTGAAAGGAGTAGTAGACCTCTTAGAGTCGACCAATGCACGACCAACCTCTATGATAGTAAAATGCCGGGCGAGGTTTAAGAGGAACGCATCTACCTCAGGCCTGAACTCCGGTAGCGAGAGCGCAAACATGAGCGCCTTGATCAGCCTCTTAAGCTCTCCCTCATCTTCGTTCTTCTTGGCGATCGAGCGATCGCGGTCGGTGCATTCAAAAGCGGAGATATCGACATCCTTTCTCCTGTTGATAAGATCCTGCGCTTGGAGTCGAAGAAGACGAGGGAGATCATCAGGCAGATTGTCAAATCCGACGCGCAGTTTCACCTGGGTTTTGATGAAATGGAGCGCCTGCCTCTTGTAGTAGGCGTCCTGCTGCTTGGTGGGTGCGGCCGACACTCCCTTCATAAATCGCGGTACCTCCATCAACTTCTGAATTGCCAAATCGATACCATAATGTGCCGGGAATGCTCTGTCAATTTTGGACCCGATAAGGCGAATGTCGAAACTGGCCACATCATCAGCAAACTGGCGATACTTGACAGGAAGAGCATCCGTCATGAATTTTCTGTTTCGGCCGCCTAGCTTGCCAAGAATTCGCAAAGTCGTGTGTGCGTGGAAATGGTTGTAGGGGTGTGGTTTGAGATGGTCAAAGAGGGCAGCCATCAGCTCGTCAATGACCGGAGCCATAATTGGATCCAGATAGTCCGCAGTCAAGTTATCAACGCAAAGTTCCAGAGTTCGCAGGCCTTGACCGACCAGCTCCGTCCCTGCGCGCAAAGCCACCACAAGAGGCCTCATGAGGTAGCTGAGATGGGGAAGAAGATTGCTCAAGCGTGCTGGGACCGTGAGACAAAGCTCTACATAGAGGTCTCTCTCTGTCGGCTTGCGAGCCGCCAGGAGCAAGTTGTTGAGAACGTCCAAAAGCATCTCGAGAAGAGGCAGAATTTGCTTGTAAAGATGCTCGAACTTACCACCACCAATACTCCTGAACAGGGACCTAAGGAGAAGGAAGTAGTTCATCGGCTCCTCTGCCTTTGTCGAGAGCTCAATAGACTTAGTAATGATGTCGACCACATGCGGAAGCAGAACTTGTTCATTTTGGGCCGCAAATAACGTAACCGCCATGAATGCCAATTTGAACAAACGAAGGAGGATGGCCGACTTCTTTACATCGGCAGAGCCCACGTCCTCGATCCGCTCCATCAGAAAGCGCAGAAGCATTCCGCAAAAGCTGGGTGATGTCGCCTCGCTCGCCAAGAAAAATTGAGGAATTTGAAGCAGGGCCGTATGCTCGTGAATCATGTCATACAATCGTGGAATCTCTTGTTGGAAAACCTCGTGGAAAGTCGCGGGGTCGACAACATGGAAAACTGTAGCGAAGGTCTCAAGGAGGTCTTTCTCTTCTTTTGTGAGGGAAACCATGAAGAAGTTTGCCATGTACTCGACTGTGGAAGTGAAGGGTGACTCGGCTGCAGGCTTCTCGCTATCATAGTAACGGAAAACGTAGCAACCCTCACGGAAAAGCTTAACAATAACTTCAACTTCCTCAGCGGTAAAACCGTAAGCAACATCAACCCAGTGAGCGGGCGCGTTAGCCAGATCTGGCACAGTCGTCGGATTGCAGCTCTTCAGCTGGTAGAAAGTGTTCTTCAAGCCCGTCATGAGATTCTTGAACAAGAACTTATTGTCAACGACCGGATCGGCAGCACGATCCCGAGGATTGGAAGTCTTGATGGGCATTGCTGAGAAGATGTCGATTTCGTCCCACTGCGGGGGGTGCTCCTTGTCGGCCAAATATGTCTCGGGCGTGTTGTCGGCAGCTTGCTGGGCGTAAAGCTTCGAGAGTTTGACCGCATTGGCGTACTGCTTGTTCATGGCAGCGAACTTGTCGGCGATGGCATTGAGGATCATCATTAGATAGTGTCGTGCATCGACTTTATTCGGCAAGCGGGCTATACATTCCGCCATATTAAGTAAAAGCTTCGCGCTCATGGTTTGGAAACTGGTGCCGGGGAAGTTGTCCTGTAGGTTTCGCGTGTAGACCTCGACTGTTTTGCGAATCTGATCAGGAGTAAGGCTGTCCCTTACGTGATGGATGAGGTCGGCTAACATGCTGTACGCCAACGGTCTCATCGTCTCGTATACTGTTAGGCCG
Organism: Sordaria macrospora; assembly: GCF_033870435.1. Classification (NCBI taxonomy): domain Eukaryota; kingdom Fungi; phylum Ascomycota; class Sordariomycetes; order Sordariales; family Sordariaceae; genus Sordaria; species Sordaria macrospora. The sequence continues at coordinate 2,554,663 of NC_089372.1, read as the reverse complement.
TCGCCTATCAAGGTACGCTCGTCCAACAGCTCGTCGATCTTGGGCAAGAAGATTTTCCTGAAGTTGAAGTTGATAATGTGGCGAATAGCGACAAGCAGCTCCTTTCGGGCGCCTGACTTTTCTCGCGGACAGTCCTTCAGAAGCCTCACTATAATCTCGGGCAACGACATGAGAAAATCCGACAACTGACTGGAGTATGATCTTAGCAGGTAAGCCAAGAAACTCATAGTCTTAACTTGCGCGGTGATGAACTCTCCATATGCCACCCTATTCTTGATGTTGGGGCTAACGCCCGTGTGAATGGTCCCTCTAGCCGCGGCGTCCATATGAGCTTTCTCCTGCGCTTTTGCCTGGCAAAGCAGGACCGATTTGATGAGCGGAACGAACAGCTTGACATTGGCTGTCACACTATTGCGATAGACCTGGAAGATGGACACAACAATAATAGGGCACTCGGACAGCACCCTGAAGGATTGCATGCCCTTCAGCAAGGGTCGCCCGGATTGTTGTCCTGCATCTGCGCTGAAGTCGGCAGCGCCAGGGGCGACGGGAGAGCCTGGCCTCGGCGATTGTTGGTGTGGCATGAAGCTCGTTTGGGTGCTACCGGGAGTTGAAGGGGCGCCTGGGGGGCCAACCACAGACGTCGACGTGTCGTCCAGCTGTTCCTTTACCACCAATGCCATCTGTTCGAAGAGCTCCTGTATCAGGTTGAGGAAGGGCTGGACTTTGGGACCCAGAACTTTGTGTTGGTGGCGCATGATCTCGGATATGATCTTAACACAGAGAACGGCGTTGTCTTCATTGTCTTCTCGCACAAGCCCCATGAGTAGGTCCACGACTTCTTCGGCGAAAGGTTCGAAGGGCTCGGGCGACGTGTTCGAGGTAGGGAGGCGATGAAGGATCTCGAGGATGCAGTTTCGCAGCTTCTGCATGTTGACTTGATCCATCGTTTTGCTCTGGAACACTGGTGGCTGTCGGAGAATCATGATGAAGGGCGGCATCATACGCTTGAGGAACGGCGAGTATGCTGGGCCGGTGACATAGTGGTCGAGGCTGTCGCGGAGGTTTATTGCGGCTTCGACCTTGAGCCGAAGCTCTATTAAGGAGGCAACTGCTGTCAGCGCCGACTCACAAAGCACCAAAAGGGTGGGCAAGGATGGACAAACGTACCAATTTCGGGGGTGCACAGCTTTCTGATAACATCGTCAATTAGGTTCGCCATGGCTGGCGGTGTTCACCTCGGGCAGTAGTAGAAAAGCTGTCGGTAAAGCTCTATTGGCATGGAGGGAGGGGAGGAAGGATAACTGTGTCCAGCCTGTATGACGGGAGTTCAGTTAGCTACGATGAACTCCAGGTTGCAAGTCTCGGACGATTTGATCGGACGACAGGGCTCAAGTTGTTGAAAGGTAGCTGTGACCCAAGCCTCGCGGTTTGTAGGCGGCAGAATATCAAAAGAGAAGTGGAGGGGGCAGGCTCGATCCACCCAAACATACAAAGTCCAGGCAGGTATTTGCGCGGAACAGGCAATCCACCAGGCCGCAGGGCAGGTGCAGATGAACTGTCCAAAGGCGGGCAGGGAGATAGACGCAGGTTCGCGAAAGCAGGTAGAGGTAGTAAACACCGACAGCAACCTCAAGCCATTGATGATCGGGGGTCCCGGTAGAGGCTGGCGGGTAGATAAGGTAGGTAGAGGGGTAACGGTGCGGTATGGGGAAGGCTTGATCCATCAGGCTGGAGATGAGAGTGGAAACATGGCCTCGTCGCCCTGGAGAAGTAACTGGAAATCAACACTTACTTATGACGCCATAGCAGAAGGGAATCGTCGTTATTATCGTCCAAATGTGGAAGACGGGGTATCGCAAAGGAAGAGTATCGCAGCGCAATATTGACGGGAAGTGGAGAGTTTAGAATAAAACAAAAGTTATCGATGGGGTATCAAGTGAAATGCAAAAGCGGGAAAATGCGCCGCTGTCAGAAGGTGTTGCAAGCTGCGACAGTTGCTGCTCAGTGGAAGGTGCAACGGGGCGGGCAGTCTGCGGCGCGGTCGACAAATCGAAAATCCCAGGGAACGCGAAGCTGGGGCGTCCGGTCGCCAATTCCAACGACGCTAGGCATTCGTTTAAACGTTGTTCCGGAGCGTCGTGGACTGTGATTCGTCAACTTTAAAGCATAAGATCAGGATTCTCGGCAGGCAAGCCGGTTCCTTGTACGAGCGGCTGATGTGCTGTCGATCTAATCTTATCGTCTGGCCTTATCTTATCACTTACACGGAATGCCAAGGTTGACGCAACTGCCTTTTTCGATCAACGCTTTTCCGGACCGTGACATCAAACGGCCTCCTTATGTGATTGATGGAAACGGGACCAACATCTGCACGACGGTGAAGCGAAAGGACAAAAGGAATGAAAGACATGAGAATTATTTGACATAGCACTTTTAGGTTTCGCCTGTCTATGTAATAAATAAAAATATCTCCAGTACACTCATTGACATCACGACATTTGCGCCTGCCGGAAGTCTGATGGTTCCGGTTAAGCTGTGAAGACACTTTAGGTTGCCGCTTTCACCTGAGTTTGGTCTCGTTTTCTTGACATGTATGTAATTACAAGGAGGTTAGGGTTAAAGATCCTATGTATGTCCAAGGTATGGTTATTCTATCTTCAAGAGTGAATGTACACTGTAATACTACAATATGGTTGTAACAAGAAAAGAAAAGGCTTTTAAACAAAAAAAAAGCCGCCAGGTATTGCTGATATCTTGCTTTATCCAATGCAAGAATCCCCAAGAGATATCCCAAAAAATGTGTGTAATGATCGAAGAGAAACGAAGTGTTGTTGAGTGTTTGAATGAGTGACAGGGTTTCATGCTTTAACCCCGGAAACGAACAAGGCGCCTCATCTTCTTGCCGGCAGTCTTGATGTTGAGAGAAGTAGACTGGCCGACATCGCAAGAGGTGCCGGCAGCAAGTGGCATGATGGGCGTCCAGACGCCGGCAGCACACTGCTGGTAAGACTTTCCATCAATGCAGTTCCACATTCCTTCGGCGCTGCAAGCAGATCCAGCACCGGAGCTGCCAGAGCCGGAGCCAGAGCCAGAACCAGAGCCAGAGCCAGAGCCAGAACCAGAGCCGGAGCCAGAACCGCCACCGCCACCGCCTTGAGCAGGAGGAGCGGGGGCAGAAGTAGGAGTCGCGGCCGGAGAATCAGGAATCGGAGCCGTGATGAAGATTCCACCACCTCCACCACCTCCACCGTAAGCTTGAGTGGGAGCAGCAGCCGGAGGAGTGGTGGTTGGCGCAGGGGCCGGTCCAGAGCCGCCGTCGGAGCCACCGTTGCCGGAGCCACCACCGGAACCCCCTTTAGCACCGCAGTTTCCAACGGGGAAGGCGAGCTTGTCCGCAGGAGCGAAACGCTCAACAGACTTTCCAGGGTTGGGGAACTTGTAGTCCTTGCCCTCTTCAGTAGTGCAGGCCTTGTCGCCGATGTTGGCCACTAACATATCCGGGAGAGATTCCCAGTTCTCCTTCTTGCCTCCACTGCCGGTGAGGCTGACAGGGGCGCAGTTCATGTAGAACTCGCGGTTGCCAATCTTGTTGAGCCAAGTCCAAGCGATGGTCGCGTTACCGGCCGGGATGTCACTCGGGATAGGGAACGAGTATGTGAACGGGGTGGCAGCCGCGGCGTTTTCGGGCAAGTTTCCGGGTGTGTCTTTGGCGGGACAGCCGCCTTCGATGGAATGAATGACCTTCCAGACACTGTTCTTGTTCGGAGCAATGTCGTACGTGATGGAAACCTGGCAAGAGCCACCACCATGCACAGCGGAACCGGTAAAAAGCAGAGGTTGCTTGGAACCAAGAGGCATGACGGTAGCGTCTCCAGCATAGCTGCCTGATGAGCCTGCCTGGCAAGGGAAGTTGCTTCCGTTTTCTTCGATGGGCCCATTAAGGAGGGCGGGTGAACTGAAGGGCTTTGGAGTGTTCATAAGGAGATGGGCATTTGAAAGAGCCACAAATCCACCAGCGGTGAAGAGCAGTTGTGTGAAGATCATCTTGTCGTAAATCGAGGTCCGTACCAGACGGGACTTTCTGAAGGAATGTGCTGAATCGATTTGCGACGGGTATCCGGGAGGATGATAATTGCTGATAGGTTGATTGCAACTGGGAAGGATGATTCGAGTGTTCCGTGAGAGGTTTTGACGTCTGACTTGAGTCTCTTGAGCGAGAAAGGAGAGTAATGCACCAGGCAGATAGAGTTTCACAAAGAGAACAGAAGTCTGCTCATCAAGGAATGGATGAGGCTGCTTGCTTGACCGGAGATATAGAACATGACAGAAACACTTGTCTTCGAGAGAGCTGCTCTTTATATCAAAACCCCAACCGGAACACGGCACTAAACATCATGGATGCTTGAGGTACAAGATGCTCGTACCAAGAGAGACGGGTAAGGAACTGCTGCAGGAACGAACGAGATGCACCAGTTGATTGGGCATGAGAGAAAGAACACAGAACAGTGATGGTGACCTTTGCCCAGTTAGACGGAGTGAAATCTCATCGTGCTGGAGGCAATTTGGGTAATGCCGTGGAACTGATCCAGTTACACTTGAGAATCTCCTAGCTCCCGCCCCATCTTGAAGCACAGGGGATGGCGAAGAACATCCTGTGCCAGTCAAAGGTTAGGACGGTAATCTTGATAGGCTGGTGGGCAATGCGATGATTTGTTTCGAAGGCTTGAGTGGAAACGGGATGCCTGAAAATCTTTCAAGATGGTGTCCTGCAGTCGCGTGGCAGGTACTAACACAGGTACAACAGACTAATGTACACCTACGTATAACGCAGTCAGCATATCGGCACCTGATCTAGGTAAACGAAAGGTATACGGCTCGGACGGCTGCAACGACGGGAGAATCAGGGGAAACCTAGACCTCGCTCTGCTGTAAACAAAAGAGCACCAGGCCCAACCTTGCTCTTGCAAACATGATGCCAACTAATGATTTGTGCTTGCCGGTCTAGACAAATCGTGTGGCTCTCGTCGAGTGTCACAGCCAGGATCTAGGAACCTTTTCAGCGGTTATCTTTGATTTCCTAGTGGCGTCCCAGGATGAGCATTTGTAGTCATCTCTGCCGTCATGTGGCTGATGCCAGTCTTGTTGGGCCGCGGTAAGCGATCAAATATACAATAGTCATTCCTTGGGTTTGATCGAATACGCTGCCTTATGTTGACCATATCAGAGGCCCGAATGGATCTTGGGAATGGGGATTGATGTAGTGACCTGTAAAGGCGGCCCTCGGTTCCACGACCGCGGGACTTGAGATGTCACTTGACAGGCCGGGGTCCCTTGCTAGGTACCTTCTCGGCGACGCATCGCTGTCGTTGGAGAGCGGCAAGGTGCGGATGATAGCTAACAGCTGGGGTCCAATTGTTACACCCTCACCAACGGCGATATGAGGTGCTGATGATGTGTCCGATGGATGAGACTCGGAGCTGTGAGACCGGGGCAAGAGTTGAAGTTCGGGCAGAAACACGAGTGGAGGACCGAGATCGCACAAATGCCCAATCGTTTCCACCAAGAGGTGACTCTGATGTTCCATTGGTCGTCCCATTTCAGTTCCTGCCAAGAGCGAGGGGACAGGGGTTTCAGATTCGATGGCTTTCAAGCCGCACATTCGAACTGGCATAGGGGTATGCATTGAGGATGTTGAGCTGTGTAAATCCTGTAATTCACACCTGGCAGTCATCGTTACCTGAAAGACCTTGACCGTCAAAAACCGGCTTTTGAGGCGTTGAATGTTGTATGATCTTTCAAATGTCGGTGGTGCGTTGAGGCAGCAGGTTATCAGATGCTCAAGGTTCGGAAGTGTCGTACCAACCTTCTAAACTGAAAGCCCAACCGGGAGAAAACCACCCCCACTTTTATTAAATAGCCCATAATTAAAGCCTGGTTAAGCCGTTAGGCTATGCACGTCCATCAGCGAAACGGTAACCATCTCCCCTAAAAATGGTAACCAGCACTCCTATACCCACTTTTACACGCTATTACCTAGCCGCGCTATTATCCACCATATATACATCGCTGCCCAATCTTGTTGCCGTCGCGTAGTCTGTTAGCGATTGTTAGCCTTGCTGCGTAATTGAATGAAACTATCATAAACTCTTCCCTATCGTTGCGTAGTTGTTTTTAGCGATTATTTTGTTATTTTCATCATTATTTGATAAAATATTACTAAGCTCGCTATATTATATTATACTGCTATACTTCCTTAACCGCCTGTTTACAAATCGTACAATCGTATACTCCGTATGATTAAGGTAAATAGACTCCTACCTAGCACACTATAACAACTAGTATTAACGGGATTTAGTTGAAATCCCTAATTAAAATGCGTTTGAATCCGATGCGATTAATTATTCCTAACCGGAGCGCGATTTCGCTAACAAAATTCGAACTCTATTAATCTACTACTATAATTATAAACTTAATTGAATAAGAACGCAGTCGCTACTGCCCTCTAACAAACGTTTTACTATTCAATAAAAGATCTCTTTTCTATTATAACTACTCTTTGTTGTAAAACCTTTTAATACCAAAGGCGAAGCAATTTAAACCTTTGTTTTGTACTATTATTAATAGAGCTTTGTTATTATATAAAAGAGTATTCGAAGCAATACCAAAAACGAAAAACTAAAGCGGCATAATTTTTACTATAACTATAGCAATAAATATAAACTTAGTAGTTAAAGTACCTACTGTCACAGGTTGACATTGGCTATATAGTGTGCATTCCGAGTTCTGCCTTGCAAGCAGAACATCGTCCTATCTTTTGTAGGTTTGGCCGTCTGGGCATATGCACCCCAGCCTGTCACAGTATGTTCTGCTTAAAACGGTGGGTTCGATTCCCGACCGTGGCAATTTCGAGGGCGATTTTGGGATACTCTTGTCGGCACTTAGTCGAGCACAGCTCCTAAGAATGCAATGACAATTGAGGACCATGTATGCAAATCGAAGAGTACCGAAATGCCACGTATCGGCCCATTGGAAAATGTCCAACTTAGCGGGAAGTTGCATTTTCAGGTAGTGCTATATAAGCTGTCGTATTGCGATAAATCCTCCGCGACATTGTCGCCCTCGGAAATGGGGCCGGGGCCGAGGCCTTATCTTGAAGATTATTGAAAGATAACTTCGCTTTAAGGGGAGGTAGTGTCACAGGTTGACATTGGCTATATAGTGTGCATTCCGAGTTCTGCCTTGCAAGCAGAACATCGTCCTATCTTTTGTAGGTTTGGCCGTCTGGGCATATGCACCCCAGCCTGTCACACCTACAATAGAAGCTTGCATTATATTAGGTATAAATATTAAGCAAAAGCTGTATAAGATCAAAAGAAGAGAGATAAATAGTTTATTAAAGAAGTAAATAAACCTTATAGCTACTACTATAATACTAAGAACTTGGCCGCTAATTCCAATTATGATCATCAAGTATATATAAATTACGAAAATAATATTACTATTGTAATTAAAAAATTATTAAATACGTTAGAATAATATTAAAGTAAATACTATATTACCTTAGCAGTACCTTCGAGAATCTTAATAACATTAGAGAAGAGGACCTTTGTTAATTTGATAATAATGGTTTAGTAACTACCCTACACGGTCGGAAATTCTTTATTATATTACAAGAGGTATTAAGCATTTGGAAGCGCTTTTGTAGAGAACAGTACGGCTCTTTCACTTTAACTAAAATATTTATCGATATACCAGAGAAGTATAAAAATGAGTATAGTATTTGTTACTTCCTTAAGTATAATAACATCATTCCTGATTAATAAAATATATATTGTATATTTCAAATTTTGAAGCAGTATATAGAAATGTAGAGATATTACCCATATATTATACTAGTTAATAATACGAATAAAGTAAGTGAAATTGAATATATTGAGCGACTTTTCTAATATTATATAGATAATTCCATTTATTCTTTATACTACAAGAGTTCATACTAACTCTCTTTTTTTATATATAAGTTAAACGCTTCAACCTTATCCTCCTCGATATTACTAGTATGAATACCTTGGGTCGCAATTTCAATATTACATTTAATCTCTCAAGTAGCGAAATGGAAAACAACTTTATATAGTATCTCAACTATTTGAAGGAGATCCAGGGGCATATACTAAACCCCGTTATCTTTATTACCAACTTCTATAGAAGATTTAAAAGAGCAGCTCTTATAATCTACCCCAACGTAAAGTAGTAATTCTATATATAGTACATTATGAAAAATGTAAACTATTATATTAAAAAGAAATAAATTTAGCCTGATCCGTCCGGACAACAGGAGCCTCTCTCCAATCCTACACTACTAATTCTTGCGCTCATACGCCGGTATTTAAATAGCGAAAGCTCTGATCCCCTTTTATACTAGAGACTAGGGTAGGAGGATGAAGATACTGCTAGTAATATAGACGAAGACCCCGCTAGTAATAATTCGGACAAGGAAGATAATACTGCCGCCGTAGACCACTTGATAGAGGAAGATAGAATAGCTAGCGCTACTGCCATCGAAAATAACGCCGCTGTTATAGTCCGTTGAATGGAGGAGGATAGAGTAATTGGCGCTGTTACAATCAAAAGAGACGTTGAAGAGGCAGACTACCTACGTGTTGTGCCCCTATCACAGCCACGTATCGTATTAGAATATGACTCTAATAGACGGTTTTATAGAAATTATTACAAAGACTTCTTAAAGGTATAAAAGCGGGTTATATATACGGAGGACGAAGGTCAGTATTAAAAATTATAGCAATTATTAATTAACAAATTTTGACGGCAAATTCGTATATCCTCTATTACTGTGATAAATAATATACTCTTTTTATTAACTTTCTCTGACTATAGTATTTTTCTAATACCTACGGAAGTATTATTTATTATAAATTGTTTGCTACAATACCCTAACTAGCCTATGATAATAGGGCCAGTATAGAGATGCTATAGTGAGCTATGCACTTGTAACAGAGCGGAGCGGAAGCGGTAGGAAGTACGATAGCAGTGCTGAAGGAAGCAGCGTAGTAGCAAAGACAATTGTCACAGGTTGACATTGGCTATATAGTGTGCATTCCGAGTTCTGCCTTGCAAGCAGAACATTGTCCTATCTTTTGTAGGTTTGGCCGTCTGGGCATGTGCACTCTAGCCTGTCATAACAATAGAGAGATGTTGTAAAAGAGGTCTTAAGAGAGAACTCTGCTCTCAAGACAGAAGAGCACAGTGGACTCTGCACTGTGAGAAACAACTATTATGATAAACTCTGCACTATAGGAGTAGACTGTATTGTATTGCTTTGATTGTGCTTGCTTGCTTACTTAAGGAGTGACTAACTAAAGGAGAGAAGAGGTCTTTATATACACAAACGTTAAGTATCTAGAACCTTCCAGAGTGTAGGAGCTTCTGTAAGTTGATAGGAGTGCTTGTAGGAGCATTATACTATGAAAGGAATGAACTGAATCTATGAGCTTCTGGTACATTCCATAATGACAAATTAGTCTAGAAGGAATGCTGAACAAGTTAGAGAATCCTAGAATACAATAGCAAACCTTTGTATTCTAGTACGTTCTGTGGAGGCTGAGTGGACTAATTCCGTAGAAGGAATAATTCAATTAGCCTTCTATACTACAAGGTAGTACAAGGGAGTTACAAGGTACAGTACTAGCCACACGTTGATAATATATTTTATTAAACTCTCTTAATATAAATCGACTATATTAAACGTGATAACTATCTTTTGATATACTAAAGAAATTAATACATTATACTAATTTGTGGAACTTTTCAACTTAATATAATTAAATTTACCAACCTTCATAATTCAAATTGGGCTTCGAAATTATTAGTAAAAGCTTTCTAATTCCTAAATATTTTTTAATTAAACGCTCAGTCATTGATATAATAACTATATTTAAAAGAATTGAACACACTATATTTAAAGCAATTTTACATAGTAAATATACTATTATATTAATGTATATAATACTGAGTATATTTGGCGTAATTTTTTTTTTAATCGAAATACAGAAAATTTACTCCGTTTACAAAAATAAAGGATAAAGAAAGTTTAAAATGATAATATTTATTAATATTAGAATCCATTCATAAATGTACTACAAAAGGGACCCGGATTAATATAGTAGTAACAAGGGATTTCTTGAATAAGTCTCGGAACTACTATTAAATGAAATATAAAAGCCAGGTATTTATAAAACGGATTTAAACTAAATATACAAATTTTAGTTAGAATTAAGGCGGGACTTTAAATTAGGGCTTTCAAAAGCTGTTAATTATTTAATAATTTTATAATCCAAATAAGTAGGTAGGATATTCAAGTTGGATAAGAAATTGCTGAAGAATTATGTCCTAAATTATTTCAAACTCTGTAGTAGCTAATCTATAATGTTAGGGGTAGTGGCAATTTCTTACTTGGCTTCCTTCAATATTTTATATAACATAGCTTTTTTAAGTTCGTCACATCTCTCTAATCTTATATCATTTACGCTAATATAGTTAACAGTATTAAGTATATTATTATTTACTAGCAGGTAATTAAACTACTTCATGTTGATTCTAATATTTATATAATTGGGATAATATATCTTGAAGAAGACTAAATATATTTTGACTTTTGGGCAATTGTCATGGGGCTGGCGCCTAGGGGTGTTTGCCTGGCTTGAACTCTATGAAAGCCAGGCCTGCCTTCTGACTGGGTGCACTCCTGGGGTATGCCGCACGAACCACATTTTCGACCTTGGCGTTTCTAGCACCTTCGATATACGCACCTCTCTTGTGTATTTAGCTGTAAGCTCCATGCCATACTGGCACAGACTTCCCTTTTCCTCTTTGTCGAATATTATCACTTTCACCAAGGCCTACCTGTGTGTATACCTCGTAGAACCCTTACAGCAATTAACTCTTAATTCTTTTTACATTCTATTGATATTTGGATAGCTGTAGTAGTTCTATAGCTATATTCAAAAGATATTTACTTAGGGAGACGGCGTTATAGGGTTAGGTGAGGGAGGAGCCGGGTCAGCAGCGGCCAGTGCCAAGTATACAGCAATTTAAATAAATGAATATAAATAAAACCAATGTTTCAAAAATAATTGATATAGTAACTTTTTACTAGTGTTATGAATTCCTGAAAGTATATATATAATAATAAATATAGATTTGTACAATAAATATGTTTTCGTAAAAATTGGGAATCAGAAACGGAATATCTTATCTTCTTTAACGAATATATTAAAGTTTATATCATGAATACTACTAACTTCGACAGGTTTGTCAAGTAGTAAATTACTGTTAGTACGGAAACAACGCTTATATACTACATGAATATGAATCCTAAAATTAAACTACTATTCGTTGTAACGACTATATTCTTTTTATAATATAATTTTAATAGCAATTTGAGATAGTTCGGGCGGTTATATAACTGGTAAAGAGAGGGGGGGAGGGGCGTCGCGTTTAAATTTAATGCTGAATATACTAGAGAATTGAAGTATATAAATTAGTTATTAAGAAAATTAGCTGGTAGCGGCGGCTCTTCGGCCGGCTAAGTAGCCGGGACGTTTAGCGCAACGTAGGCTTAGCGAAGTATATGGAATTTATAGAGTATTAAGTATAAAATCTATAAGATCGTTAATAGTATCTATAGTTTCCGTGCTATAAAAGAAATCAATAATGTTGGAACTATTTAGAGAATTAGTAGTACTAAAATTATTAAAAGAATTAGTAATATTAGAATTATAAATAAAAATTGAATTATATCACTAATACTTATTATTATTATCAAATTCCAACTTAAAACAATAATCCGGTTCTAAACACTTTATATAATAATTATACTCACAAATTCATCTATTCAAAGAATAACAATATTAAAATTCTTTATTGTAGCAGACATGTATCTTATTATCTTTATAAATACTAGAAGTTGGAGTTCTATAGATATATATTACGTAAAGCTAGATAGCAGGATTATAATTCATAAAACGCTAAGGAACGTTATAAATCGGATAAATGAAGTATCATATATTGGAAATAAATTAGCTATTACTATTATCATTATTATCAACTAATTTTACTAGGATATTGAGAGATTCGGTTATTTATTAAGTACAACTTTTTTAAACGTAACTTAATTCATATACTATGTACAATAATATTGTTTGAAATAATTACTATCAAATATAATTAATTTAGAGATATATACTATCAGAGTCGGCATAAACTTTGTATTAATCAAAGACCTTAATTAAGTACCCTTTATTCTATATATGAAATATATAACTAATAATTTATATATTGTAATTATTAATATACTAAAAACCGTAGTAGTTGAAATAGATAAATTACTTATTACTATTATACTAAAACCAATTTCCGGTAATTAAGTTACGCTAGAAATAAGTTGTACAAACCGATAATTGAAATATATAAATTATTAATCGCTATTACAAAATCAACGAACACTTATTATTAAATTATAATCGATAGAAGAGTGCGATATATAATAATAGTAGTAAAAGAATTTACCAAAGTAGCTAGGGGTAAATTCCTATAAATTAAAGTTTCTTGGAATAATCAATATTGTTAAGAATAGCGTAAACAATATATTTTTCTCTTAATTCTAATCGTACTAATAATAATCATATTGAAATTAGATTTATTTCCGGCGGATTTAAATAGTCTTTTTATTATTCTATAAGTAAGTTAATATAAATTTAATGAAATACTACATATAATACTTAGTTTTAAATATTACTTACTGATTTTATACAATATATTATTAGTAATGGAACTAACTTCAATCTAAATAGTTTAATATTAAGGATAATAAATTTGGAATTAATAACTATATATGTGTAATGAAACTAATGAATTTAAAAAAGCTAATTAAACCAAGTTTAATAGGACAGTCTATTATTACTACCATTTAACCTCAAACTTTTAATGTATAATAGCTTAACGTTAACGTTATTATTGTATTAATTCCTACGTAGAAATATCATTGATTAATATAAAAAAAAAAGAAATCAAGTAAAGCGGAAATTCGATTTATAGTAAAATACTAAATACGTTCAATTATATATTTACGTAATAATTGTATGCATACAATAGTAACTGTAATATTTTATTAATCTACATTAGTTTTATTAATATACTATATAAATAAAGTTACTAATAAATCTAATACTTATTAATAGTAATTGAATACAACAATCCTAAATATAAAATGCAAATAATCGCAAACAACTACAGTAATTATGACAGGCTGGGGTGCATATGCCCAGACGGCCAAACCTACAAAAGATAGGATGATGTTCTGCTTGCAAAGCAGAACTCGAAATGCACACTATATAGCCAATGTCAACCTGTGACAGTAATACAACCTCTTACCGCATTTGATATCGCTTTTATATACAAGTCTAATTAGAAATAACTACAATTTATCATTATTATATATGATTTTAATCATTTTTATATATATAAAATTATATAAACCATATTAATTAGTATGATTAAGAAATAATAGACTCATAATACTATTTAAAATAGCTAATGAAATAGTATTTTACAATTCTATTCCTATAAATTCATAACTAGTCCGTATTTACGTACAATCGCAGTGTCTAAATAAAACCGTTGCGCTAAAGCGCGTTGAAGCGGGCCTACGGACCGCGCGACTTTTGGTGCGAGATCTAGTAATGGCGCCACCGTTCCGGTGAGCCCGCGTCTCCTTTGCTTGGGCATGGGCGTTTCAATAACCTACCCAGTTCGGTTGGTATCTATCTGTGCTTTGTGCCTTCCACTTTAGTTAATAGGTGACTGAGTCGGTCTTACCTTTCTTTCACGAGGTTGTGATGAAATGTGTGTGATATGGAAAGACCCTGGAAGAGTTATTGATAAAATGCAACAACGTGGAGGAGCTCCCCCGCTGTCCCGACTGGAAGGCTACCCCTGTGTTTAAACCCCTGTAGGCTGATGGGGCCACCCCCTGAGTTGTGCCCCCGGATTGGGGTTGGAGGGTTTGACTGGTGTGGCCAGCCAAAGTGATGAAACAGAATGCAGGGTTCCGTTTCACCTTTCGGTTAAATGTCAAAAGCCACGGCAGTCACCTCTCCCTCAAAACAACGTCTTCCACCAAGCTTCCAAACGTCAACTGAAGCTGGATCATTCGTCAATTGAGGGACAGTGACTCTCACGTGAAGGAATTTGCTCGAAGTGTTTTCGGTCGGAGCGCGCCGTGTCTTTGCACCAACAACGTCTCGGAATCGGGCAAAGTGGTCACAAATGATAACGCCGGCACGCCCACCACCTACACCACCACATCGACACACCGACTTCTATATTCCACTCTCTGTTAGTCAGCGCCTAGGCTTCCATGATGCAGCTGCGGTTACGCGCCGGTCCATAGCATACGCGAAAAATATTTTTGCAGGCAAAGGTGTACCGGAAAAGATAATTCTGCATGTCAACCGTCGGGCCACAGCGAAAAAAGATGGCCGGTGAAGCGCAAACGCCGCATTCCCAGGCACAGCCATGCTCGCCGTGATAAGCACTCACCAAGCACCGAAACTCAAACAGAATACGAACTCTCTTCAGTTTAAAAGTAACCCGGAATTTCGGGGCCGTACGGGGGATGTGATTAATCTTCAAACAACATTTCCCGGAGTAGGCTGGCTCCCGGAGAGTCGGTCTGCCTCTGTTGGTGAATGCCTGGGTGGGCACAGCAAGTGAAATCACCCTCAGAAATGAAACTGGTAAGCCCCCCTGAGGCATAAGTATTCACGCTCACCTGAGCCACAATAATCCGTGACCAGGATAACAGCGGGAAGAAAAGGCTTAACATTGCCGGTCGCGAACCTAGAGGCTATTATTGGAGAATAGCTGCCCTCCCCCGTATCAGCTAATGTGCCTCCTCATACAGCTGAGGCCAATGTAGCAGGTTTATCAGGATCGCAATCTAAAGCGAAAAGAAGCGTTAGCAATTACCCTTCCACATCATCGTCTATCCCGGCCCCAACTCCTTGTGAAGCGACTGAAGTCTGAAGGAGACCGCTGATGCGTCTTCCCTTTTTCCTTCCCCTCCTCACTCAAAAACTCCCTGTTACCAAAGGTACTTCCGACACTACTTACCAGCAAAGATAAGATCAGCCCTCGTCCACAGCTTCAGCTTCTCCTTCCTGAACTCCTCCAAATCCCACTCCTTCTCCTCCAAGTGCTGCGTCGGCATGAAGACGTAGACCTCCGCCTCCCTTTCACCGCCGGCGGCCTCCACGTTACCCTCCCCGGTCTTGACGTCGCCCACCTTCTCCAGCAGTTTTACTTTTACCGTCCTGCGCTCGTATTCGGCTCCCTCAAAGTGATCCAGCTTGCCCATATTGGCCCGTGTCAGACCCGTGGCGAAGATGCCCAAGACGGTGTGGTCCGCGTCCTCGGTGATGCCCGGGTAGTCGGCCCACTTGATGCGGCGCCGGCAGTACCCAGGCAGGATCGCCGGAGTGAAGGTGTGCTGAGCAGCGATGGCGTCGGGAACCGTTTTGGTGTTGTAGCAGACTGTGTAGAAGACTTCGGGGACCATTAGGGTGCCTGGTTATGGTAGGTTAGTTGGATGGGTGGATATACGATAAGATGTAGGTTTTAGGATTCCCGCCACGGCAGCTGCGTTGAGTGCCTGGACCCGGTGGAAGAGATGCGTTCCGGTGAAGATGTGACTGTGAAGATAACTTACCATAGAAGAAGGCGCAGTGCACGCCGTCGTCGCTTTGTGCTGATTCAGTCATTATTCTTGTTTCTTTTGGAGCTGCGTTCTTGTGTAGACGTGAGGATGAGGTTGGACTCCTCAAACTGCGTCAAACTGCCCGGGCAACGGATGTCCGCCAAAAAAAGCTGCTTTGAGTGTGGCGTGGTATTTTGAGGTTGCGAGAGGATTCAGAACGCCAAGATCAATGACTCCCATCTCCGTTCTTGGATCTTCGACTGCTAGATGTGCGATATGTAAAATGTTCAAAAATGTTTCTTGTTTTGGCAATCGCGCTCGCGCTTCGCAGTAGTTTGGTTTTATCCGAGTATGAGGTGCCTTCGTGAGAGGGGTTCTTTCCCACCTGCTGCCTGAGGGGCGTGAGATATCAACTTATCACAGATTTATCTCCACACAGCCTATTTATGGAGGGAAAATATTAGTGCGTACTTCTGCACTAACAATAAGCTGTAGGCTTGCAAAGCGTATATAACCAGCACAGTCATCATTCCCTCCTACCTGTGATTCATTTTCTCCTGAGCATGGTCACAGGTATGGAGATGTTGTGTGCGAAGCTGGAAATTAAGCATTATTGTGATAACCATAAATATATACAGAGTTCCCATCCCTTCTCATTTCCCCCTCTTATACCATCGTTTTCTTCCTTCCCTCATCGTCTCATCAATGGTCACGACGAACGGATCCATCTCGATACCCAGATGGAGATTCCCATCGACTCCTATATACCGACCAAACGAATAAGTCGATTGAGAAAACGACTTGAATGACGACATGGTTCGAGATGCGCTTGTCTTGACGTCGTAGTCTTCTCCATAATGGCGAACCGCTCGACTTGCGGCTACGTAACCGATAAGGGAGCCAATGGTAGACGGGAACCTTGGAAGATACGACTTCTTTCTCCGCCAGTAAATTGCAGTCAAGACAACCACGTTGAGCGACAAGATGACAACGCTGATGATGAAAGCGTTATCATCCAGAAAGATTCGTGTCTCTGTGCCAAGCCAGACGCCATCAACAACAGCATCGCCGTTGGCGGTGTCAACAGATTCGAACATCGGCAAGTTTTGACCGAGAAGAACAGCGAAGAGCCTTTGGTAGAGGTCTTGCACTGCGGGAATCAAGACGTCCACGTCTGGCACGTCTTTCTGAGGGTCGACCAGGTCCGTGGTATTAAGGTAAAATTTGAGCAGATAATTGAACCAGTCTGTGGCGATGGAGGTATTGTGCCAGCCCAAAGGGTAAAGACTGGGGCCAGTTCGGCCGACGTTGGTGATGAGGCCATTAGCCTCCCTAACCAATATTTGCGACTGGTTACGGGTCATGAATAGTTCAATATCGTCGAACTCTCCAGCTTGGGTAGAGTTTAGGATGCGGCCCGTGTGATCAAACGTCACGTTAAAGACTGCTGTCTTTAGGGTTGCCTCGCACGTCATAAATGTTGACTGTATGATCTCAGAGCTGTCGTTGGAGTTGATGCGAAGCCAGCCCAAAGCAATCTTGTCCTCACAGAAGCCGCTCTTGTCGCTGGGCGGTAATGACCAGGGGCCGAGGGGATCTGGTTGAAGTCCACTCGCGAATTCACGTGCGGAGCGTCCGGCTGGGTCTGGCCCAGTCATGGACATTTGAGGAAAACACTCTGTCCATGACCCATTATCCCGGTGAAATAAGTAGGTCGGTTTTTCGCGTCCGCCTCTGACATAGGTCAAGTTGGCGTATGACTCCGAGGCTGACTTGGATGAAGACAATGGTGTACATTTTGAGTCGACCCCGAACCCTCTCAACTGTGTCCGAAATACTCCCTCCTTTTGTATCTCCTGAGGTAACACGACAGGCAGAAACGCATGCTTGTGCGTCGTCCATGGGGGTAAAGTGGTGTTCGTGGATAGGTTTGACCAAGTCGCATAGAAATGGTCATAAGTGTGACCCGAGGTAACATGCTGCGTGTATACAGGATCCATAATGGTATCGCGGGTAAGAGCACCACGTTGTGCCTCAGCAAACCTGAGAGGGTACTCAACCGCCACGGGTGCCTCGTTGAAAATACCTCCAAGAGACACTGTGACGACGTTGGCTAAGAGGGTTATGGCACAAAGCGATACCAGCAGAAAATGCTGCGACTTCAAGGCTCGCCATAAGACTAGTTGAGGCGGCAAGGACGTGTATCGTGCTTCAAGCGTACTCTCGGGGCCTCGTCTCCCCTTACGCAGTTCGTTGAATGGCTGTAGAATGCAGATGATCCTGGTCAAGACAACCAGAAATGGCTCGAGCAAGGTTGAGAAAACCGTGGGAATGTAATTCTCGAGTATCTGAAGGACAGTGAAATTCTCCGTCGGTCTCGACAGCCCTGTGTGTCGTTAGCACCCTGTATGCGCGGAATGGAGCATAGTACATACCATTAAGTGCCTGCTCTTGTTTCTTGAGATAAGCAAGTACTGTGAGGGCAGTGAGTATGACCAATATTACGATGAGCCCTGTTGCTGGGTGCAAGTCTCGAGGCTGTGTTGCTGCATATTTAATGTCTCTTCGACGATCGCTGGAAGAATCGTCCTTCAATTCAGACTCGGGCGTTGATGGTCTAGAGAAGGATGAATTGATGATGTCCAAGATACTTTGATCATTGTCCAGTTCGAGGTTGAACCGTTCGTTCAGAAGACTCTTCTTAAGTTCTGGTGTGCCTGTACAATCTTCCATTGCAAATCGACCAAGCAAAGCTCGACTTCTTTGAAGTGCCCTCAGGGTGAATCCTATTGTTGCCGGATCGTCAGATAGATTGCTTGCAGCTCGGGCACTTGTGTACCACACTGCTGCGATGAGAAATGCAACCGCAAGAAGTAGCCCTTCGAAGACATAGGCAATTGTTCTGTTGACGACAACCCCATACATTGTGCGCTTCACAGAGACATCATCTCCGTTTGAGACTTGCACTGGTGTTAATAGATTCGAGACAGCGACAGCAAAAGCGGCTTTGTGAGCGGTGCGAAAGGAATCCTCAAGAGTTTTTGAGTCTCTCCATTGCTTCACCGGCCTGTCAGAGAGGCCCAGCGCTGTATTCACCATATTGGTTACCGGCCAAGCGACGTCTTTCTTGGATAACGCGCCAAAGGGTTCCAAGGTGGTACAAGCTGCGAAGTCGCGAACGGGCGTGGGGAATTCGAAATTTCCGTAGGTCGTGAAAGGCTTTCCGGTATTCAAGAGAAACTCAAGGGCCGTGGAGTTGAACTCATCCTCGCCAAGTTGTTCCTTCGGTCCCAAGTAGGATAGAGATCCATCAAGTGGTTTGTTCGTATCAGCCGAAACCGCAACCGACACCTGCTGCTTGTGATAGCGCGTTTCGCAAAATGAGCCGGTAATGTTTTTATACACAACATTTCCTAGCGAGTCTCTAGTTTGGTCGGCATAGACCGCTAGGAATTGATGAGAAGTATTCGTACTACATTTTGGCTGTTTGAGTTGGTAGTCCAGGTGTGCATCTCCGTGATAGCCGATGTAAAGCACTACAGAGACATTGTTGACATCTGGAAACGGGCTCGTCTGGAAGAACGCAACAGTCGTATTGCAGCCACGTTCATTATCGAAGACGAAGCTTCGGTCATTGGGAGTGGTGGTAATAGAAGCTGGCCAGCAGTCCAGATCGGTGCTGAGCATCTGCGTGGTAGCAGTCCATGATTCCTCGGTGCGATTGCGTGATCCCACAATCGTAGGAGCAAAAGGAACGACTGCGTAATCAGATGTTGTGAAGGCCGGGTATGACTGGTTGAGCCATGCCACACCATAGGTGCCATACAGCATAGACGTGTCTATTTTGTAAGTCTGGTCTTCAAGTGAGGGCAAAGTGGCTGATATAGCCATCGGCGCAGTGGTAACCACAGCGACGGATTTTACACCGAAGATTGCTCCAAGTAGCGGTGTTGTTCCCCAAAAGATCATCATAGACGCAATTCCAGAGAAGAACACGGGCCAGTGTCTATGGTTTACAGTTAGTATATTAACTCATACACTACGCTTCAGAGGTGTTTTCTCACCTTCGCTTTCCTGCTGAAAAGGGTACAAAGGCCAGAAACGAGAAAGGATAGTTTAGGAGGAGTGATGAATCCGCAGTGGCACCCTCCGGTCGTGAGAGCTCCAGCCAGGGTTGTATCCGTCTAATGTCGAGATCGATCCACGTCCACACAAGGCCATACAGAACCGAAACAATAGTCGGAGCGTATAGATACCCGAATGTCGATAGGCCAGATAAGCATTCAGAACAGTCTGAAAGAGCCAAGCCGCCCTCTCTTTCACTCCTCTGGGCGAGAAACTCGCTGATGCCAGCCATGGCGAGAGTCACAACGATGAACGTGGCCAAAGTAGGCGCTCGCATTGTATGAGGCTTCCATCCCCTCTCTTTTGATAGTCAGTGACTGGGAAGCAGCAAGGAATTGATGATTGAAACTTACCCAAACCCGACTGTAAGACGTGCTCTGCCATCTTTGACATATTTCGTACTATCCTGCCAGCCTGAAATGAACGTAGTCTACCCTTACAAGTAGTAACACCCGCCAGCGGGTTCGTGAGTTAACGAAAGGAGAAGAAACAAAAGAAAAAGGATGATTTCAAGTTGGTTGACACATGATGCTCTACCGTAGGGCTAACTATAATGTATAAGTAAACATTACGGTCTCCATCTCCTAGCTATGTCCATAGCCTCTTGCTCAGTTTGAAGATGTTCGTGGGCGCCTATGAGCCATGTTCATCTTCTTCCAGCGCTTAGTTAAGCGCAAACACCCTTGAAATTGGCCTAGAATCGTGATGCGGCCGACCATAACGGGGGTGCTATGTTGGCGGGCCACTAGGAACGCTTCGGCAAATGGCCGCTTGCCGTTAGGGCCACCAGGAACCTCATGATTGACCAATGAGAGCAC
Organism: Sordaria macrospora; assembly: GCF_033870435.1. Lineage (NCBI taxonomy): Eukaryota > Fungi > Ascomycota > Sordariomycetes > Sordariales > Sordariaceae > Sordaria > Sordaria macrospora. Next base: position 2,533,945 of record NC_089372.1, on the reverse strand, counting down.
CAAAAGCGCCTATTATGAGTTGATGCACTGTGTTGACTGCTTGTGGTTTTGACGGCCCGGTTTCGTGATGCGCAGAGGAATTTCTAGGATGCCCGTCGGCACACAATGTGTCGGCAATGTTGGGGATGTAAATTCTGAGAAAATGGGGTTGTGATGTTCAAGCTTGAGCTGACAGTTCGAGCACCGACGGGACGGGAAAGAGAAGTCGGATCGAATTGGCGCAGGTCCAACACGGCAACTGCCTGCCAACTGACAGGCACAGCTGTACGGTAGATGTTGGTTGGTTGATCATGCAGGAAGGAGCAAACGGTGCCGCAAGGAAGGAAGTGTCTGGGTTTGCATCTGCCGGCCGCGGCACTGCCACAGGATGGACGTGACGACGCGGAGTTGGCTCTGAACGGAAGTCGCAACCCAAGAACCCGAGTCGACTGACATCATCATTCTGAAAACTTTGCCAAATCTAAAACTTTTACTCAATCACCTCAGTCTTCCATGATCTTTTCCTTCGTTGACAGCCTCATCACCCATCCCAAATGGGGTTTTCAACCAGCATCCTGGGCCTAGACGCTCTTGTTCTGGCAAACGAGGAGAATCATCCCAACCTTCGCTACATCCTTGAGGATCATGGTCAGCAACAGGCAGCACATGTGCTCTGATCCATCCCCTTTACCATGGCTTATGAAGAAAACTTGAGCCTGGGCCAGATATCGACTTGTCGTCAACGGTCAACTTGGGGGTCGTCGCGCATGTTCGGGATATGCCTGGGTTAGCCAACTTTCTATACCTGCTCCTCGTGTATATTAGATACCGTGCTAACACCCTTTTGTAGCTAACCACTGCCGACGAAAGACTGATCCGTCGTTGCAATGTCCCAATGGGACGGACATCGTGACACCCGAGTCGCCAAACGGGCTCACTACATGTGTGGTCAGTGTCAGCGACCGCACTGCTTCGTGTCACCAACTATGGGCGCCTCGACAATAAGAGCTCGCTTCGAGTGAATATCTTCTGATGGCGAACCGTTGGCATACGGATGCTCCGCGACTTGCGCGGTTCAGTCGGATTAAATTCCGCGCTCTGAGCAATGCCGCGGCGCGGAACAGCACCCTCCATTTCCGGTTGATCTGTCCCTCTTGAAATCCCCAGGGTCAGCGAAGTCCAGTCAAGTGCAACAAACAACGCCATAGCTGCATACAGCTTCACCACCGGAGAGGCACAATAAGCCAAATTACAACGTGTCCATACCATATCCAGAAGGTTTATACGAATTGGAGCATCATGAGGGTGTCCAAAGACATAAGACACCTCCCCCTTTTCTCCAATTTCCACCTCGTCCAAGCCAGCATCTACCGCTGCAGGCGACGGGCTAACCGAAGTATCGTTGGTGCAGTGGAGTACCGCCAAAACTCGATTCGTCATCGGACGGAGACGGTTGTGCGGGCCCATACTCAGAGAGCATCCAGCTTCTCTTTCGTGGTCTTGAAGTCAAATCTCAGGCCCAACCTCATCTTTGCACATCGCTATTGACATAACCCTAGGTTGGAGACGCTGTACTGAGCCAACTTTTGAGCTTGAAACGCCGAGGCGAGTATGACAGTTAGCAAAATTGACAGCAGGTAAAAGCTGGGTGTCAAGAGCCTCCTGAACATTCTGTCGGCGAAACTAACGTGACATTCGGAGCTCACTCGGCGCTTCCACATACCGGGTCGGTTGCCAAGGACCGGTTTCGCTACCTTTAACCCGTTCAGACGGAGTTGCGCACGAGACAATCCCACTCCTAGGGACAACATCCATACACTCACATCGTACCGCTCAAAGTCCGATGGCTTTTCATCACCATTTCATTTTATTCGCTTCGGTCTTGATGGGTATGCTATGCTAAAGGAACCTCCCTCATCCCGCCACCGTACCCTATACACTGCACGCTGGACTGTTGCCGGTCTGGAAGCCCAATCATTGCAAACCCGTGCCATATAAAACATTCCCAGTTCAGCCCGAATATTTAGGTGCTTCATCGCCCGAACCGGATCCCTTGAATGAGCACCTGACTTCGCGGCGTTTCTGTCATGCTACTCGGTGCATCGAAGCAATGTGGAAGGGCCTTCAAAAAGCCGAGTGCTATGGTGTGCTGTAAAGGCCACCTACGAGGGTCCTTTTGGGATACTGAACTCTTCCGCCCACGATGCTACATGAGGTTTAGCGGTTAAACTCCCTGTCAGCCCATCCTCCACAGTGCGCCACGCTACGGGTGGTGGTGGGAGAGCAGTACCGAAGAGGCTGGGGAAAGTTGATGCGATTGGTGTCTATTTTCAGCTTGCTCGAGTGCCGCGCAACAGGTCCCACAACAATTGGGTCGAGGTAGCCGCGTGGAAAGGTCACAGTCCTCAACCTGGTGAGCCTGGCATTTGGTATCACGTACGGTTGATACCACTGCAATGTTTTTCTTCCTCGACATAATATTTTGATGGGTGATAAGTGATGTTCGAAAAGCCAACTGGTGACACCGTCAGTTATCGAGGTACATACAGACATGTATGTGTCCGTTCCAGCTGAAAGCCATGACATGCAGGCCGGATCTTGATTTCCAGCAGGCCCGTTGGGGCAAAATGCTACACCTTCGGCGGTATGTCATAGGCTCATATTACATGTGAGCCTCGCAATGGGTGCCATTGGCGTTCCAACAACTCCTCGCATGACCTTCTCTGAGAGTACACCGAACAATGACTCGGCATTTTCGAGAGCCGTAGCCATGAAGAAGAGCAAGAATAAGCTCAACCAAGCGAACCACTGTGTATACCGCCTGCTAACATCTCGCACACATATTGCAGATCTCAATTGCGTCGGTATTGCTTCTGCAGCTTGTTTCCACGTTCGTCGTAGGAGTATTCTTGCCTACAAGCTCATTCCCTACATCGGCACGTAGCCAAACACGTCCGAGTGTAATGGTTAGACAACCAGACAACACATAACCGGCATTCTGAAGTCCATTGGTATGGGACAAGTTCAGGATCGAACGGCCCTCACACCCGGAAAGAGTAACAGGGGACGCCGTGAGCTGGGACCATTGTCACGGAGAGGTATGCCGAGCAGCAGATGTGCACCCGGTCTTGAGCCAGTGCATCCCTTTGAACAGTCCAATAGAAGTCATGCCGAGACTTTGAGAGAAGGAGCCCGGGTCCTGGGCCGCCAAAGGTTGCTTTCTCGTCAGGCAATGCTTTTATGCATATGATACGCATCTGGCGGCCATTCAAACAGGCTAATTGCCATCAAATGCAGATATTGCTGGTCGGACACCAGGATCTTGAGCCGCAGGACCTGGCAGCCTCCTAAGGATATGCTCGGGCGGCTGCATCAACAATGATTTGGTACTAAGGGAGCAACACAGTTGTCATTTCCGTGCCACTGCGTGCCGCTCGCAACCACTCGATAACGTTGTTCTTGATTGGGCTAGGGCAGTTACACACATGTCCCGGAAGACTGTCCTCTCATTCAGTACGACGGTGAGAAAAAGACAGCAATTCAATAGCCTAAAAATAGCTCAGCAGAACGACATCTCGGTAAATACTGTCTTGCACGTACATCAACTCTTTGTCGAAATGCTTCTTTTCTGGCTGTGGCATTCCAAAATCAACACAACAGATGGAATGCTATCGGCATCATGTGAGGAGCATTTGGACAAAACCAGCAATACTCGCTGTGGGACAGCAATCCCTCCAACAGCTAGGGCTTACACAGTACAGCCTTCAACATGAGGTTAGCGCATGGAACAACCGGCCGGCTTTCCAGACCTTGGAGCGCCCCGCCTTGGACCCCGAATGATGGCATAGCGCAGCACATCGACAGATTGGCGTTGCTTCGAGGACGGAGCAGAAATGCATGTGCCTCATTCGCTGTTCCAGAACAGAAGACAGAAGCATCCCAATGTCTCTGTGACTGATCTCTTGTACGGTCTTCAAAAAAAATAACTTTTCCATGGTCAGTACGCTAGGATAATGCGTTTCTCATTACGTATCTACGCTGATTCTCCCACAGGCACTTTCAGGAATTAGACGCGGTGCAGAATACTGCCAGGGTCTCGGGCCGTCTCATGCTTGGTCCGGAACAACGACGCCACCGTCCGGAACTATTCCCTGAAGGGGAAGCATGTGCCATCCAACGGCCATGGTCTCGTCGACTGGATATTCGGAGGCTAATTATATTAGGAAACAATGATGACCGCCAAGTCGCCTGTTCCACAGGAGGGTGTTCACGTTCGAAAAATCTCAGACCGGCTTGTCCTGTGGTATGTTTTCCACCGGAGTGGCAGTCGCTAGTGTTGGCGGAGGAAGTTGCCTGCTTCTTTTGTGCTCGACGAAATTGACCTTCCAGAATGATTCCGGATCCGAAGATGAGGGGCAAAAGGGGCCGATAACTCGCTACCTGATTTTGAATTTGTGCGCGAGCAGGACCCGGAGAGTTGGTTTACTGCGTCAAATACCACTCTATGGCGATCTTAGCGGTGCTCCTTGCTCATAACAGCAAAGCGATGCTCCTGGACGCTTTGTCCAATATGATTTTCGGCATCAGTCGTTCGAGATTGATTAACTGGCCACTGTGACTTCAGAGTGCACACTTTTAGTGTGAAAGAGTACGTACTAAGTCGCCTTTTTCAAACGTCTACCTCTGGCTGACCCATGCATAGAAGGGCGGGTGGTACCCTACGAAGTCTGGAAAGATTTGACTTGTGACGTTTTGAACGTCCTACTTGTCTCGCTGAGGTCAGTGGCCTTCTCGGCGAGGTTGTCACACTGCCCCATAGTATTAACGAAGGATGTACTCGATAGACCAACTATTCGTAACTAATGGCCGCTCGATGTTATGGCTACAGTAAGATGGTATCAAAAGACCAGTCACTGGGTGCTACCTTTTGTGGTGTTGTTTTGAACATCACCACCAGTTCACCGTCCGTAACAGAGGCATAACATATAGTGCTTGGCGGCCCCCAAATCCAGTACGCTAATCCCGATCCTGCCTCGTCTTCTGGGGGAGCTCCTCATCACTTGGCTTCCCCCATTTGACTCCATTATCCGGCACCTACTTGCCGCGTGAGAAATCAAAAATTGAGATCCGTCTGTTTTCAATAGCCAGCTGACCCCAGTCAATAGCACCATTCCTGACAATGACGCTGACCACACGCTGACGAAGAGCCGCTTTTCGACACACTCGCTTTTCGGCTTTCTACAACCGTACCCCCACGAGCCCATCAAACCAGCCCAATCCTTGCCCTACTCCATTATAGTATCGGCGCTTGAAATATGGGTTTGATATCAATCCGTCCTCCTGATAAGTGTAGCATCCGCTAAGTTTGCCCTGAGATGGGGAAGGAACTCGGGAGTGTCCCCATCTCGAAAGCAACTCCATGAGTATGGGGTAGCTGTGGACACCCGTCTAGGAACGAAAATGAAGGCGGAAAGGTTAGATGGGTAGACTCAAAATGATCCCTAGGTAGACTAAAACCCACTTTTCTAGGCGTGCACCCAAAGTGATTGGATCCTAACAGCCCTCGCCAAGGAACCTCACCACATCGCCAGCCAAGTGCAAGTGCATTCGCGGGCGCTCTCTTTGGAGCTGCTGTTGATTTTGAAGTCAACACCATTCTGTTGCGCAAAAGAGACAACGGAACAGCCGTTGCACCAATATCAACAGCTCAAGCACCTGTCCATTAACCGAAGTGACGATACTGAAGATTTTGCGCGAAAAACCGAGGATTTGGTGAGGTTTTGCGCCGTTGACACTCGGCCAGAAAAGCAGATTTAGTCTACCCAGGCCCCAGGGATCATTTTGAGTCTACCCATCTAGCATTTCCGAAATGAAGGGGTTACGAAGCTGACATTGAAGACAGGTACGTAACCTGAGATGCCTGCTGTACTGTGTGAGGTGAAGCCAACAAGACCTACACAAAAGCATGCGAAACGATGAAGAGGTCAAAACACACAATGGCACCTCGGTTCGTTTTCGGATTGCCTACAGTTGAGCCAAACCTTCACATCCCATCCGATCCATGTGAGCTCCCTTTCTCGGCATGGGCACCTCCTTTTTGCTTTCAAGAGTTTCGCTACCGTCTTTTCGCTCGGCAAACTTTGAAAGTCCTTCATCTGACATTTGCACCCCATCGTAGGTACATGCGGAAATTAGACATCACTCTTTACAGACAAACTTGCAGCAGCTACAACAAAGTATGAGGTACGCGAGAGCCTGTACCGAGATAGGTAGGGATCGGATCTTGCCTGCTCACCTGCTGGCCTGCTTGCTTGCTACCTACCCAGCGAGCCTCAAAGGCTGCGTATACCGCTACACAAGGACTTGGCACACAGTGCTGTAGGTACAGTACAACTCCAAAGGTTGAAGGTGTTACCCAACATCGGCATGTCTCGAAGAAAGTTCCGAAGTGGTCATGTCGCACGACATGAGGACTCGACGACTGGAGGGATTGAGACCGGCTGAGGCATGCTTGCGTCTTGATGTTCCGGGATCGTGCTTGTTGATATTGCATAGTGGTAACTAAGCAGTGTCTGGATACAGGTACTTTCTGCTATGTAACTGACGTGAGTTCACAAGGCTACTGACAATACCAAGCTAAAGCTAGGCCGCCTATTCATTGACTCTACTGATATCTCTCTCTCTTATTTTACAGTATCAGATTCAATACATAAACGTACTCCCATGGTCATTCTTGAGAGAGCAAGTGCGGCACCAACCTCTCTCCTCTCAAGGCCCGGTGCGTTGTCGATGTTTGCTAACTCTATGCATATCTACCTACCTTAATCTCTCCCTGCCCATCAGCGGCACAGTAATGCGGAGATCAACTGCCTGCCTTCTTCCATACGAGAAAGACAAAGAAGAGCAGTCACCTCGCACAGTTTACCCTAGCTCCATCTGTAGGTGAGTGAGTGAGTGAGTGATTGTGTTACGGAGAGTACATGTCTTCTCCGGCTGCTATGTTTTTGTGTCTGCCTTCGGGATGGGGGCATGTTGAATTTGCCTCCAAGAAGTCTACGTGTAAAGCAAGGCGGACGAGGACAGGGGCGTGCTCCCGGTAGGGTTTTCCGATTACCTACCTACTAACTGAAGATACCATTAAGACTTCTTCGACCACGACTCGATTGTTTCCCTGGTACATATTCTACCTCGTTACCTCTAGCCATCGTCGTCATCCGTATATCTTAAACCGCTGAAGTCAGGCTCGAAAAAGGTGTCATGATACGTAGGGATCAAAAAAGTGCCAGCTACCTACCTGCTCAACACAAGCCTCAGAACATGAAGGTTCAAGAGCTCATCAAGCAAATATCACATGCTTTTATTGAGCAACATGTGGCATCCTAGGTTTGTCTTGACCAACTACTTAGACTAGCTGTTAGTGCTATCTACCGGCGGACTTTTAAATTCGGGGTCTTCTTTTCAAGTGGTGGTGTACACTCCGTCCCCGTACGTACCTCTACACTAGGTGGTCTGCACGGGCAACAGCTCGTAATGCTAAGCGCGCCAAAACAAATACACTAGCAAAACCCATTACGTTATCACCCGCGGCAGAGGGTCACGGACGGTCCTTTCATCACGTTTTCAGACGTTCTCGCGATTCAGTAAAATATCCTGAAATTGCAATACCCCCATTTCGACATACCCAGCCCAAATTTCACTATGAGTGCATGTCAAAGTGTAGACATAACCCTGCTACCCTACAAGAACTTCACACTTTTTCAAATATTCGCCATTAATGTATAAAATACGCACACTCAGAGGCTAATACTGTTAACGAGTCTCTCGCACTTAAAAGACCCGGCACTTTGGTGTAATGGTTGAGCCTCGCTCGGACTCGGTAATGCTACGCTGGTCGCTGTTGGGTTTAGGAACCCCAAAGCCTGGCTAGGTAAAAAGCTGTTAGTGCAGTCTTGGAATTTTCTTGGAAATCGTGGAAAACAGTGCGCGGTTGCAAGAAATTTCCCCGCCGGTCCTTAGCGGTTACGGTTGCGGTTCGGTATTTCTCTTTCTCACTTCCAACAGCATCCCAAACAGATAGTCTCATGCAGGTATGTAGGATACGCGGCCCTTCAAGTTCTGAGGGAAGTCCTAGCGGAGATTGCGTGGGACTTCCATTCTCCGTGTCGCCGCCGTCGTCGCTGTGCAACGGCGAGAGTTTTGTTGCTCTCTCTCTCTTTTTGCGAATGGTCGTGGAGGTGAAAGAGTAGTGTGGTAACTCAACGATAAAGAAGGCAATTGAAGATGGTACCTTGCATCATTGACTTACTTGGTTACCGTTTGCTGGCTGGAATCCTTTTCGGATGGATACATGAGTGGTTACGTATTGTACCTGACTGTAGGTAATGCACGAACTCATTGCCGTGGCGGGTTCGGATGAGTAGGTAATAATTGCTCAAGAGGCATGCAACGAAGCGAGCATCTCCGCCTTTTCTCCCAGTAGCCCGTATACCCACCCCATAAACTCTGATAGAGTCCAAGCTTTGGAAGATCAAAGATCAACCAACCCCCAAGCACAATTCCAGACTCCGCACCGGCAGATGTTTAGGCATTGCCCTACGACTGGAACTCCGCCAAAGAAGCGAACTAGTGACAAAAGGTATGGGTATGTACTACACTAGCGAGTAGCGACTGGAAACTGGAACCCGGTTCCGGCGGCCATGGCGGCGCCGTTGATCGATCGGACGAACATCTGAATGATGGACTCACTCCCTCACAGTCTCTGCTAGGAACCCAAGTCTTTTTGAATAATTTACGGGACAGTTCTCATCATCGGCTGACTGCGTGCTGCGTACATAGCTTTCCGACGGACGCAGTGCAATGATCAATATCATGCAGTTGCTGTTGTGTGCAACGATCAAGATCTGAGAGTAGGTACGTAGGCGTCTCAGTGTGTAGCCCATTTCAACGAAGAAAAGGCTGGTGGTGAGATGATAAAAGATGGAAGGATGATGGGTAGCGCTTAACCTTCTTTCCCTTTTTTTCTTATTCAAGTCAGCCAATCCGCCTTTCGCAACCAAGCCTACCGCATCCCGGTACTATTATGACGGATGCTAGCTTGCAGCGCTCCAGGTAGGACTGAGAGAGTGAGGTGCCGCACGAATCAGAGGGAGATATTAGCAGAGGAGCAACCGCGTGTGGTGACCCGAATGTTGGATGGAAGCTTTTGAGGTTCTCGTGTGGCTTTTCCCTCTCCCCGCGCTTGCGCTAGTCCAGCGATGCCAAGGTTCAAGAAGAGCAGGCGGCGAAGGCGGCTTTGAGGATGCGCCAACCGGAGAATTGAGCAGCAAAACCCGACCATGGTACGGCAAACCACGGCGCAAGAAGAAGAAAACAAGAAAAAAGGGGGCCGATCTCTGTACTGTACTTGCGTAGCTAGGCAACTGACTGGTAGACGGGGAATTGGTAAGGGACGAACCCTGGTAAAATGGCCAGCCACAATGCTTGCTTTTTTCGGAGGGATGGAAAAGAAGAAGGACAAGAAACAGCAAAGGACACGACGGCTGGTCAAGAGGTCTAAAAGAGGATATGCAGCTTTTTCTGGCTCAGACTTCCGCTGTGAAGTTGTTTGAGCCGACCACATGTGAGGTATATCTGAGCTGTTGCCTTGTGATGTCTTTGGGCCCTTGGAAGAAGGGTGTTGGAACTTTGGACGTGTCTCGGAAACATTTCTGTTCCAGGTTCATGTGGATGAGATGGAACACAGTTTTTGCCGCCTTTCTTTCACTTCCCCTGGGTTGATCCACCAAGAACCGGCGGACCACAAGCACGGGTATCAACGGGCGGCCTTGAGCGTCTGATCGGGTTACATGGCCGACTTGCCATAAGCTGTCCCCACAGCTTCGAAATGGGCCAGATGGGTGTGATGTTCACTAGCAGGACGATACGATCACCAAGAATACAAGAATTGGTGACGACCTCGTGGGCTACGTCGCCGTGACGAAGAGGGACCTTTGAGACCGAGTGATCTGAGGATTGTAGACCCGAAAATGAGAGCAGGTATATACTGTGTACGTGTCGTAGAGGTGCTGCGGGAGCGAGGCACATGTTCTCGCCGGCTTCGATCTCTACCACGAGCATCGTGTTGTGTGGTGTTCGGTGGAGTGATGTCTACGGGTCCCGGCTTCTGTGTGCCAGCACGGGTGACGGCAGTCATTGCCCCTGCCTGCTTGTTGAGCCCGTCGTCCGCCTGTCCATCCCCAGCCGGGGAATGTTCAAGTTGTACAGGCACAAAGGCAAGGCAACGCAATGTGTGTCTGTGTTTGTATGTCCAGGCTCTCCGCCTTCCACAGATCCCAGGAGATTGGGATGCTAGTGAGGACGTCCAATGCCGAGCCCGTTCTTCTTTATTAGCCCCCTTCGATATCCATGTCCACTGCAAGGTTATTATCCTGCCGTCGCATCGTGACCTGCACACTGTTCGAGGAAGCGGCTAAGACAGGGAGGACAACTTCGGGGAGGACAGGGCATCTGCGTATTCCGTCCATTTGTACAGCGTACCACGGCAATATTATGTGGGTAGCCCGGTGATGATGGCAACAGACGCGCGGGCCCAAGAGACTATTGTTGTGTAGCGTACAACCCAGGCGGGAGATGTCCCACCTCATCCCGCTGGTATGAACGCATATCGTACACTACACTATGATAGTAGTTACATGCTGAGTTATTGGTGACAGCGGGAACACCTCCGCCGCCGGGAGGGGGGAATCTGATGATCTGAGAGGCAGATGGATGCCGGGCCGAGAGGTGAGTTTACTGGCTTAAAGCAGGTGTTGCCGAGATATTGGCCATTTATGTCCAAAGGGCGGCTGGAGATGCAAGGCATTCTCGTCCAGCATTGTTGGATACAAACAGAGGCACTGTCGGCCATCTTTGTACAATGCGTCGTTGTGGCATGGTCTTCTGGAAACATGTGTCTCGGTGGCGCAGTCCTGTTGATGTCGAGATAGGTACCTTCGTCTGTAAGGAATGGTTATCGCGCGATCCTGAAACTTGGCTGCAATAAGACCCCGTTCGATGATAGTAATTGACCGAAAAGATGTCGTGGGGGACGGAGAAGAAAGGGAATGGAAGAAGAGCCGGATACCTCCAGCAATTTCAGAAGGCGACTTGCTTCAATGTAACAGCAAGCGCCGGCCTCAAGTCTTGGTGCCCATCGGTGTCAGGAAGGAGGGAATGGAAGCTGACGCTGACCTCGATGGAGTGGATGAGGGAAGGAACGTTGGCCTTGCAGCTTGGGAAATGAACACCTGCAGCAAACAGCCGGCAATGTACCTCGACAGGCACCAATGTTACTTTTTCCATGCATGAGCCGGTGCGCTCTTAACACATGCAGCCTCCGGGTACCTTTCACCTGCCCGCTAAGAGTGCGCTGAGTGAGGAAGGTGACTCGGTGAGGGCTTCACGAGCTTCTCCTTCCTTTTGGAGGGATCTGTGCCAGGTGGTTGAAACGGAATGGAACTGGAAGGGTCGGACTCGGACACTTTAAGCAGTGGAGCTGTTAACAGCACGCTAACAGATCCCTACCCATGGCTACAGCTAATCGAGCTAGTGTACCTTGCGTCTGCGGTATGCACTAGCAAGGGAGCTGTTAGCGCGTTCAAGGTGAGCTCCGCCAAAGCTTCCACTTCCCCTCTTCTTCGGGGAAACAGCCGGGGACACTTTTCTTTTCTCCCGGCAACCTTTTTGAACAAAAAAAACAACTTTTCCGTGTATGGATTCCAACCGAGCCAACCCCTCGTTGCAATGACCCAGAAGCAGGCTGCCACACTGGCCGTCCTCAGCACTGTGCCTGCTGCACCATTATCGGCATCACCAGCGTCATGGTCATCGTATTTGGGGACAAGATGGCAGCGAGCCGATCAGCCATCATCGGCTGGACCAGAGACTGGACCAGCAACAAAGAAAGTCGTCGGATGTCGACTGTGCTGCGGCATGATCTTGTCTCATCTCGCTAGTGACAGCACGGCATCAGAGACATGCCGACCAGGGAAAGAACGGAAAAAAATGGGAAGAAAAGACGCCACCGGCTATTCCAGTCAGAGACAAGACATACAGGACACAGCAATCCTCTAGTCCAACGGGGGGAAGCTTTGGCCTTGGCGGAGTCCATCATCGTACGAAGCTATCCGCCGTGACGGGGCAGCCCTTTGCAACAATTGGCACCCGTCGGCACTATAATCGCCGGCCAGCTTAGTGTCAGCTCGTCAAGGAAGCCAAATCCCGTTTCGGCTCCCTCTGCTTTGCGTGTGGATAGTTGCAAGTCCGGTATTACGCAGCACTAGCAGCAGAATGCGGCGGCACAGATCAAGAAAGGCAGTCGGAACGGTTCATCAGAAGAAACCACAGGCTGCCAATCGATGTTGCTGCCGGCCTACACAAGCAAAGTTGCAGCATGGCCACTTTGCGGTGGGTGGGACTACTTTGCAAGTACCGGACGGTAATGCTTGGAGATACTTGGCCGTAACCACCAACGGTGTCCTTCATCGGTAGAAATGGCTTCACCCCTACACTAGAGGTCTGCCCCCTCTTGTTCCTCACATGTTCCCCCATGGGTCTCTTTCCCAGTCCCCTCGAGGAAACCAAAGCGAGCCAAAGGTATGTCCCCATCTCCCGATGCCCCAGACATCATCCAGCGTTGCCGTGTTCCTTCCTCCTTTGCACTTTGCGCCTTGCCCCATCCTATCCGTCCTTTGATTCACTGTTCGCCGAGCCACGCTGCTGCTGCGTGGCGTGTTTGAGGCAGTAGGACGGTAATCTTTATGCTTCTTCAGGTTCCCGGGGCAAGGCATAACGAACACCCTTCTAGCCCGTCTGGAAACAGTGCGGAACTACGATGCCGAGATCCAGTGCCCATCCTGCGCGGACGGTTACCTCGACTGCGTAACCTACACTACACCATCCTCACAGCACAAAATGGCTGCAAGTGCCGTCCTGTTGGAGCTGTGTGTGGGAGCCACTTCGCCAACTGCAGGGTGACAGGCTGATGCGACGAGGACTGGGGCAGACAGGCGGCCATTACCATGATCACTCGCTATTTGGCTCCAGCTGCAGGCGCTTTTTGTTTTCCTACCCTACCTGCCCTCCCCGGTATCTTGTCTTCTGGTCCAGGGTATCATTTCCGGCGAGCACAGAAAGGTAAATGGTAGAGGTACCTACGAGCCTGGTAGTGTACCGCACACACTACGACGCTGTACGGTAGGCACGCAAGGGCAGACAGGCCAGGCAGGTATCGATACAGAAGTCATCAGGGTCGTTGCCAGACCCGTTGCTCCCGCACACCCACACGACGTTCCTCGCCCACGCGGGCCACCTTCTACTCGAGACAAGATAGATCATCTTGAACAGATGAATCGGTCATCCCGCGATTAGTGTCACGGTACGGTATTCGCCAGTGGTTCCATCCAGCTCTCGCCCATCCTAGCCCCAGCTTCAGTTCCAGTTCCAATTCCCCGTCACCTCACAAGCCGAAAGGGAAAAAAAAAGTCTTCAACTTCTTACGGCTTTCCATCGTCCTTGGCGGCTGGGCATTGGACTTGCATCTTACACAGTAGCGTGCCCCTGGTCCTGGCTGCGTCCCCTGTTTGGACTGACAGACCCGGTCCCAATCCCCGTCCCCTGTCATCCCGGATCCCCCAGGCCAAAGCCTCCCACTATCCGTTAACGAACCTCAACCACTAAGCAGCCCCTTATCTTCCCGAACCCTCTTTTGCCTCGTGGTAGCCCGTCATGGCATCACATCTCCCTCCGCCGTGCGCGGACACTCTTCGTACCCACTGCTGAGAACTCCAGTCCGTGCAACTCCCGTGGTGCTCCGACGCCCCCTTACATGCTTTCCCCACGCCCCTCCTCTCTACAGACTAAGTTTACGGCATAATCCCATGCGGCTAGCAGTTCACGAGGAACAGGCAGATGGATTGCAAAGGCAGGGTCGCCAAAGTCGATGCCGGGGACTTGCTGGTTTCTCTTCCTTGTTCCCTTGGTTTGACAAAGTCCCAAGCCTTCGTTTCTGGTCATATCAGACCATTCTACGGACTCGCTCATTTCCCCATGCCAGCACCTTCTCAGGCTAGCTCAAGACTGAAAGATCGAACTCCCGAACACCAACTGTATACTGGCTAGTTCGCGTATCTTTTAGTGTATATGCTTCCTATCTTCCGCATTGTTTCTGCACGCAAAGAGGGACAAGACGCCACGCCGCTGCTGTGCCGGAACGCATCGGACACGAGCTTTGAATAGTCGTTCTCCGTCGAATAAGCTTCCATGTTGGGATACAGGACGAAAGAGGCCACGAAAACCGGCACAACTCAGAGGCACGTGTGAAGGTTTAAACACAGTAAAACTTGCCAACCAACCCCCGGGTCAGATAGGTCTTGCAGCGAGGCAGCAGACCATTCACTGCGGCCCCCGTCGGTGCCCCTTCCCCTTACTCGGTTTCCTGGACACTGGCTCCACTACCCCAGCATACGCAGGCCCCCCCCCCCCCCCCCCCCCTTCCGTGGGCCCTACAAAGCACTAGCAGTTTTAGCCCTGTCCTGTGGTCTCCTTCTTAGCCTGCCTCGTCTGTGGATCCCACAGCGGCTTGCTTCACCAGATTGGGGCCGACCAGGACGTCTAGGCTCTTGCCGGGAGATGCACAGGACCCCCATACAAGATCCGAACCCTTTCCACTTACAGCCTTCTCAGCCACAAGCGCTCTTGCCCGGCTTCTCATTCGGCTTCCCACTTCGACTTCGTCCTTCTTACTCTCCTTCATCCCAAACATCAACTTTAGCAACACCCTCTCCCGAGGATCTTGTAACCGTTGACGCCTCGATCCAATCCTTCGCTAGTCCCGATCATCATCGTCAGAACCAACATCGTCACTCACGATCCCACGCACTCACCTTTATGCTCATCCAGATTTAAGCTCTCGACTAAGTAGTTCTCTCCATGTGCTCATATACAAGGGCTTTGTGAGTGAACTGTGCCGCCTACGCACCTTTATTCGGCCAACGTCTAGCTGCCAGCCGCCTTGTTCGACTCTTTGTGTGCTTCAGCAGACCGTTGGGCTTGCTACATATTAGGAATCAGAACTCACTGGTTCCCTTGGCTGCCTCTAGTCATAGCCGCCTGGTTCTTGAGGTGTGAAATGACAACAAGGACACCAACCTATCAGAGCTGAACCAACATTATTCTCAATGGGTATTACCTCTGGCCTCGACACTTATTACCGGCTATCCATTCCCACGACTCCCCCCGAGCTGCCGAATTCAGATATATCATCCTTCAACTTCAGGAAACTCCAAGAGCGGTCCCGGAACTCCGCCGTTCCAATCTCCCCGCCCATGTCCCATTATGACCCCGTATCTAGGACAGGCGATATGCCCTCCGCAAACAGTCCCGATGAGGCACAAGCCCGGAAAGACGTCGGCACCAACCAGAACGCTGGGCGGCAGCAGTTGCCCTCTTTGAGTAGCCTGTTTGGCCCATCTACAACGCAACTTCGCCCACTACATTCGCCGACGTTCTCGGACCGTCCAGGACTGTACACAACATCATCGTCGCCGCTTGATCATCCCCGATGCCCAGCTGGCAGCTGGGATAGACCTTACTCGGCATCTTCCTCTTATTTCCCTCCTCCGTCATTGACCTCGCAGCCACGCAGTACACCGGATCCCAGGCTTGATGAACGGCCCCATTTTCCGCCACCGTTACGGGCACTCCCAGGCCCTCTATCACCCATAGTCAGGGAGTCGGAGCCTCAAAGGCCTCACTCTCAGTCTGGTTTCAGCGCTGGGAACAAATGGTCGCTGCGTCACGAAATTGGCCAAGACTACGGGCTGGGAAACCGGGAGTACGCATCGTACAGATCATCGCCCACTGAGCGACCCCATAGCCATCTTTCGAACGGGATCCCGGGCCGTGAGGAAGGCTTGGGTTTACGTAGCGAGCAATCGGCTGCACAACCACCCACACCAGCTAGCACCGGTGCCTCCGAGGTCATCGTGGGCAAGGATGGATTGGGCCCCAAGATTTGGACAGGAACACATTTCTTGCCGAGATTTGTCAGGGAGGAAAAGGTCGATGGTGAAACGTATTTCATCTACGACGATGGAACCCGTTGCAAAGATATCATTGATGGTGAGAAGGTCAACGCTCATTGGGGGGTGACAAAAGCTGGGAAGCCGAGAAAGAGGCTGGCAATCGCTTGCATCACTTGCCGGGAGAAGAAGATCAAGTGTGATCCCGATTACCCTAGATGCGCGCAATGCGAGAAGTTTGGGCGTACTTGCAAGTTCAAGAATGCGTAAGTGGTTCTGTCCCCTACCCAGGAGCTGCTCGTGTTCTGCGTGATCACAGATCCCCGTCTAATATCAATATGTGCAATATAGCCCGAGAGGTGGACACAATACTTCGCCTTCGACTCCGCCCGCCGAAGTTGACGATGCTCGTCGCTTGCCCAGCCTAATTCGACCACCACCGCACGAGTATGTAAGGACGAGCGCGCACTCGAGTGAATCTGTTTCACCACGCACCACTCTTCGCCCAGCAAGTCCCGAGATGGCCTCATCCGTGCCGTCAAAACGGCTTCGCATAGGTTACGACCACTATGCTCCCGCAGGGGGACACCGGCCGCCTATGGCACCGGAGATGGACCACATGATGCGCTCCAACTTGTCCTGGCACCGTCAGCCTGAACTTCCCCGCGTCCACGAGGATGCAGTGTGCCGTGCATGGCAAATAGACCCGTATGTCTCCGATCCTGAGTCCGTGATCAGCACCATAACTTCTTTTTTCGTCTCCACCGATGCCACGACCTTCCGATTCCTCCCCGAGAAGGCGTTCAAAACCTGGGTACAGAACAATGCTCACCATAGAAACAAGTCCCCAGAAAATCTGATGCTCGTCTATAGCATCCTCGCTCTTGGCTCCCTCCTGTCGACCGCTGGGTCCAGCGGGCTCGACCCTAGGAAGGAGCAAATCAACCACTATGCTCAGGTAGCTCGTTACGCTACAGAGCACGCAACAATGTCACTACAGCTTGTGCAGGCAAGAATCCTCCTTTCCCTCTACTACATGGCTGTTTCGAGGCCTATCGATGCCAACGAAATGTCCAGTAGCGCTGTTTCGGCAGCGACCTATTTGCAGCTGAATCTGGAGTTGGATCAGTCGCCTGACGTAGGACTCAAATCCTTCCCGTATGGATTGACACGGGCTGGCTTTGCAGAGTGCAGGAGAAGGACATTTTGGTCATGTTTCTTATTAGAGAGACTCAATGGCCTCTTTCCAACCCGGATGGCTGTCACCAACCCAGCTGACATCTTCCTCCGGCTTCCAATGGATATCGGCTCGTTCGAAGAACAAGAGGACGTCTCCGTGCCGGTCTCGGCGTTTGAGAACTTCAACTCCTATAGTCTTCCTGAGCCAGACCAGAAGCACAGTGAGACGCAGATAGTCGACAAGGGGACGAAAGTAGGAATGATGGGCTGCCTGATTCAGGTGGTAGCCCTTTGGGGAGAGGTTATGGCCTTGATATATCGTACTGCGCACTGCGGTAATCGTCTTTCAGAAGATGAGGTGGATGTTATGGCCAAATTCCATCAACGCCTACTAACCCGGCTCGAAAGCTGGAGAACTTCACTCTCCCCTGGCTTTCTTTTCTCTGCCGCCACACTCGACAACGTGCAAAGGGAAAATAAGGGATCCCTTATCCTAATGCATCTTATTTACCACCTCGCTATGGTTAAAGCGCATCGACATATTCATCCACGTTTCTCGACTTCGTCAGCGCAGAGATTCGAGCATGCATGCATAGCCCGCACCAATGCTCATGAGTTGCTGGGCCTGGTGTGCACGGTAGCAGACCATATCAGGGCTACTGGCAACGCTGGCCCCGATGGCACGAGTATGCCACCACCCTTTACCAGCTTCGCTGTTCTCGAGGCTTTGGATGTGCTTTCCGCGGAGGGACACATCAAAGATCTTCCGGGGCTGATTGACGGTCTTGCCATTGCACGAAGTGTCTTGGAGATTCTGGATACGGTATGGGAAGATGCAAGGGCACACAAGACAATTTTGGATCACCGACTGGACAGGTTGGTAGCTCTCAGGGAGAGAACTGAGGGTCTGGACGATGCTCTTGTCGTACCGCTTGTCGGAAGAGGACGAAGGAATATGTCAGAGTATGAGTTTGAGCTTGGCGGGATTCGGGTTTACGTGGCAAATCCAGACGACGGCCTTGACCAGCCCTATGGAAATGAAAGAGACGGAAAACAGGCTGTAGCTACAGGTTCGGAAGGTATACTAAGCTGGCAAATGGGCGAAACTCTTGAGGCAAGATTTCCCAGGGATATGGACTGCATCTATGCCGGACTACCAACGGCCCATGCGCCGAGAACCATGGCAGCTTGAACAAGGGAGACGCCGCTTTGGAGGGTTTTTCCTATGACGATAAGTTCTTTTACGAACATGGGTGTGCAGAGTATTTTTGACTCTGCGACCAGACTATGCCCTCTACTTTTCTTATTATGAAGATATGTGTACAATGAAGGGGGGCTATGCGGTACGGCTAAGGTGTACGGGTGACCGCGAGAGTGGAAAGAAGTAGTGCACGCTTTCAGTCGATTCTCTTTTTCCCTGTTCGATTCTTGCTATTTTCTTACTGATTTCATCCCCTCTTGGGGGTCACCATTCGTCGGACATCGCTCTCTTCTCTTTCTTTCTGTCGACCTCTCGCAACATCTACAGCTCGTGGGTCAACGATCACATTGTTTAGGACACCTCTGTATCTGGGTAGAGCTGGCGGCTAGATGCATCGTCTATTTTCCTTTCCCCTGTTTACTATGATAAACATGTTTTCATATCTTTCACATACACGCGCAAGATGCGTGTCGGCGTTTTTGTCCTTCAAGGGGTGGCTTGGAAAAACTACTGCATTTTTAGTTGGGGGCGGAAGATGACGCGACATCCTCGCTTCGGTGAGGGTACCAGGAACTGGAGGCTTAGTGGTAGATAGTCATTGGAGAGGGAGCCTGGAGCTAAGCATGTATTGTTCGTGGTACTTCACTCTCGCAACTGCGAGACTATGATTCGGTCTGGATGGCTGCCTCAAGAGTCGCACTGCCGATCAATAATATTAACCCGTCTGCCCCATCGCCTCACCTTTCGAAACCGCTTGTCTGTCTATCATCCACAACATTGTATTCACCTGGCTGGGGACCTATCAAGCCGAATATCTGTTTGAAGGTCCTTTGTACCAAAATGAAGCAAGGAAAAAGTAGTAGTAGTATCCACCGTACAACCTGAACCAGCTTCATTGCTCATCATTTCCTACCTAGGTCCCTACCCAAGTCAAGTTCTTCCCAATGAGGCTGCCATTGCGCGCTCGCACTAGTGCCACGCTGTGTGTCTTCGGTAACGAAGGGTAACGAAAGGTCGTCAGCCCTCTTGGCTTGCATGCCGTAGTGCATGCCTTCGCTTGGCTACGTACGTACCGTACTTGGCTGGCTGTCACTGCTGCTGCTGCTGCTTCTAGAATATCATGCGATATCCTTCCATGCATGCCATGTACCTCCAACTCATCACACATACTACATGCACATGCAATGCATCATAACAGTTCACACATTCATTTGGCATGTAGCACTCACTTCAGCTGTTTTCCAGAAACCTTCGACGAACGCGATGACACTGAATGAATGATACCGAATGGTTCGGGTGGTCAGATATGTAGAAGGGATTCGGTAAATAGGGAGGGTTAAACGAGATTGCTGGGTTACCACAAATACCGTAAACTTGAAGTGGCTTACCTGCCGTTGGTATGTTTTCCGGCAGCTTTTCGGTACATACGTACGTACGTATATGTAAGGTAGACTACCGTAGGTGGGTAGGAACACTGGAAGCATGTAGGTACCTAGGTAGATTGCACAGACTGCTGCACATTTGACATCTCCGATCACAACTTGAACCTGGAAACAGTTCTGCAAGGCCCTCCCTCTGCTGTAAGAATACGATATGCCGTGGTTCGCGCGGTTACGAAGCGTAACCGCTTTAGTACCATGGAGAGAGGTACTTCTGCCGCACCACCTCCCTCCCGCCCGTCTGAACATGGTGTAGGTAGGTAGGTACAGCTGTACCGCATGTGTCTCACCTTTGGTACCGTGGTACAAAGTACAGATGATATGCAAGTACAGAAGGGCAGGCAGGCGGGATCGTGGAGTTCTGGAAACATGAAAGAAGGAAGCAAAGAACTTTACTTCCGTTCACCGTCCGTCGATTGACTTTTTAAGGTCAGTTCATCAGGTACTACTGTACAGTAAGGTAGGTACCATTGCAGTCACTCTTTCCGCAAAAGTGAACCTGATGCAACCGTACGTACCGACCTCGACATCCCACTTGTTCTCCCCTGGTTCTTCTGTCAGTTTCAATTCTTGCGCGGCTCCTCGTCGGAATCTGGATCGCTTCTCTCTCCCGCCCTTGCCGGTCTTCTTTCCGTCTCCCCCACACTGGACGGTACCTAGGTATGCCCTCACCCGACTGCCCCCTTCAGGTCCTCAACCAAAAATGTTCTGGAAAAAGTCCTCAGAAGGTCGAAAGGTAGCTTTCAATCTAGAGCACGCCGCATCAAATACCTAGATACTGTGCCTTCTCTTGTTCGGTCGTTCTTGTTCGGTCGTGCCGTACCGGTATACTTGTAATTGGCCGTTGATGGAAGGGAACATCAGCTCATCATTCTAGAAGACACGGGAGGAGTTGGTTAATGGGCGGGAGGTTTCTGGAAATAGGACAACAGAGTGACACAGCAGCGAATCCATCCGTCTTCATTCCTATATTGTATCTACGGTAGCTGTACCGTGACTTTGGCATAAACTAGTCAGTGATTGGTTGATTAATGTGTTGACCAACAGGGCTGTTCCTGACCTAGCATTTTAGTCACGGTGGGAGGGAGAGAAAATGTGCAAGTTGAGTTTCGCGGAGTTTCGCGAAGTAATCGCCTTGTCGGCCACCTTCACCTTTTATCACTGTGCCCATGAGCCTTTCTCGCATTTCAAAATCAAGAGGTTGGCATTGGATGTGTCTATCCTCATTAGATAGATTCATGACATAAGTGGACAACGGACGTCAAACACTGCACTGCGCTATAGGTATGTAGTAAGAGATGATACAAATGCAGCCTTTGAAAAGCCACTATCACACACAAACCGCAATCACAACCGCCATCACACGCGAAATCATAACTTCCACCTCCACCTCACGCCCGGCTTACGCCGACCTACCTACCTACCTGCACAAACCCCCCACCTTTCTGAACCTTCGTTTCTTCTTCTTTTCTTTTTTTCCTTCTTTCCATTTCAGTTCATCTTCATCTTCCCCGCAGCATGGCTGCCACCTGCAGCACCTTATGCAACCATGGGTTTTGATCCAACATGTTATTCTGCTTCTGCCGCACTTCTGTCATCCTTCCACGCATATGACGGCTGAGACGGTCTAACGCCAACAAATCTGACATGCGTCTCAGTGTCTGCCACGCCGCAACGCCGCAGCGGGCTGACCTTCTAGAAGCAGCACGGAATGTTTTCTCTGCGGTACCTAGGTTGTCAATATGTGGTGTGTTGCCTTGTGGGGTGGTTGGTACACAGTACACACGGCAGCCAAATGGAACGAAAGTGGATGGTTGGATGGAAGGTTGGATGGAAGTTCCTAAAGAACCCTTCGATGCATTTGCATAGAACGTATAGAACTTCGCTGCTGGTGCGTGGCACAACTATGTTGCGACATCATGTAGGGCCCAACGGCATGTCGGTAATAGGTCGATATGTCCGATGCTTGTGCAAGTGTATAGACTTTTCAAGATTTCAGTTGAAGCTGAAGGGAGTCTTGTCGGTTATGTGAAAGGGCCGAGAAGATTGACTGAATGATACTCCTTGACATATTCAACGAACAGTCGAGGAAAGATAGAAACTATCGCGGAACAAAACCAGGGCAGCTGAAGTGCGAGAGAAAAAGATCAAATACCTCTTGGACTCTTTTGGTTCAAGTATGTTCGGACCTCTCTTCGCACACCTTGAGGACATGATCTTGGAATTTGCGGCTCTCAGTGGAAGCGATAGAAATAGGAAACCGAACGAGCTTACAAGGCTGCTGAAAAGTTATTTCATGGTCGCTACCATGTTAACATAGGGCGAGCCTCCTATCACTTCACGGACCCCCAAGTCATAAGTGAAGCCGGCTGGAGGTATCGTGATAGTGTCATACTCTGTAGTCTGGGCCGTAGCATAGCCACGCCAATACGGGTACGCTAATCAAGGAAGAGTGCCCAAGTAACTCCTAAAAAAAAACCCAAAAATTTTTTTACCCCCAGGAATGGCACCAAGAAGCCGCTTGGAAAGACTCACATACATATACTCGTTGGACATGTCGAGGTGGATATTTTGCAGTAAATGGCGGATATATAGTAGATAGATGGCAGTGAATACATGGCAGTAGATACTCCGCTGTAAATGTTCGCTGTAGATATTTCGCTGTACTTGGGGATCTCGCTGACCTTCGCTACGGTGAGTGAGCCCAGGCCACCATGGGAGAGTGCCCAAGACTTTCCCAGACAACTCTCCCATAGTCATAGTAGTGGAAAACCCTCCAGAAAAGTTTGCCGACAACTTCAAGTGAGCGAACCGATGGCCTTTTCAGTTTCGTAGAGGCAACGCGGGCACCACTCAGCCACTGGGCCAAGTCTGGACTGTTGTCATCTACTCCAGACGGAAGCTAAGCTTATATAGTCATTTACGAACCGGCTTTCACGAGTCATCAGATGAACGGTCTCGCGATGCTCTAGACTCCAGTTCACGGTAAAACAAAATCACTTCGCATGCACCATCAGACTCTTGATATCGTGCTACACTGCTCACGACCTAGATATAATGAACATACGCAGCACTCTTTATATAGCATTAACAACCTCCTTACAATCACTGATGATACCCCACCCCAAGTAACGAACACCCTAGTAACAGCCAGCTATCTTGATCAGAAAACATGTCTCGCCTCTTTAATTCCCCCCTCAAGCATCTCTGCCAACAAATCCCACTTGGCCGCCGCATCCTCTCTGCTCCCCCTCGCCACACCCCTCAATCCGCTTGCGACAAACCTGAGGTGTCGCTCAAAGTCGCTGTGCATTTCCTTCATGACTGCAGCAGTCGAGTTACCACGCCCGCGGGCATCCTCCATGATACTTCTCTTCCACTTGTTGTTTCTAGCAGCAGCATCATTCTCGCCTTCTTCATCATCATCACCATCACCCTCCCCATCGAGTCCTACCCCTAAGCCCGTCTTGCTATACAACGAAGCCGTCCTCCCTGCTCGTGTCTTGCGTTTTTGCTGCTGTAGCTTTTGCTGCGAAGCCGAAAAGGTCGAGAGCCTCGAGATCTCCTGCTGCTCTTCCTCCAGCCTGGCCATCTCAGCTTGGTGACTATCTTCCAGCTTGATAGCCAGGTCGTAAACGTCCAGGATGCAGTCGCGGATGGGACGAAGTCGTTTGCCTTGGCAGGTCTCGCTCAGGATCCGGTCGAGGAACCTGGAGTGTACCTCGCCGACGTCGTCGACGTCCAGAGCGTGTTGTAAGGCTTCGTCCATTTTGTTGATGTTGGGCGCAAAGACGAGGGTGGTGAGATAGCTCATTATGGTGTTGCAGAACCAGAGGAGCTTTGTGCGGAGGAGGTAATAAGTGGACTGGTGACGGGCTGGTGTGGCAGTGGTTCCTAGGAGGGGATGCTTGAGGAGGTAGATGGCTCTGCGGGTCTGCAGCAGGAAAACAAACATTGTTTGGTAACCCTTGACCTCGGCCGGGCTGATAATCATCTGAATGGGCCAGGGTAAGTGGTAGATGAGGCGAATAGCAGGGAGCGTGCTGCGGACTGATGCTCGGGAAGCGGCTGGACTGTCGGCAATGTACCGTTGGTCGATATCGGCAGACAAGCGATGCCCGGCCACACACTGTGAAAATGCCTCCTGAGCAATCTCGGTCAGTGTAAACTTGTCGTTCCAGCTCGTGCTGAAGTTGTCCAGCTGTCTGAAGATGGTCGAGGCAAATGCATCCGAGGTAGCGCCATCGGACATAAGGTAGAGACATCGGAGAGCGTCGAATGCCCGGGAGAGCCCGTACGAGTCGAACAGGATATCAAGCAAAGTGATCGATGCTGAGTGATACTTGCTTTGAATCCACTTGTTGAAGGCATTGCCAAAGAGCTCCGAGAATGGCGCAAAGCTAGTAACATCCGAGCAGACCGCAGCAAAATCCATGGGTGGCTCCTCTGCTTTCACCCGGGTTGCTACAGGTGAATATCTCTTGAGATGCTTCAAGACCACGATACTCTTTCCAGCCCGAACAATTCGATCAACAGCGGGACTCAGGAACCGTGGAGCATTCAAGACCCCTTCTGGGCTGACGAGTTGGTGAAACTGCTGCTCCCATATTTGGTGCAACTGGGGCCTCGCCGATGATTTGCCGATGAAAAAGGTACGGTCTCCGGCGAGGAGTTCCCCTTCTTCCATCCAGAATCGGATTGGTTTCAGGTAGACCTGGAAGCAATCTAGAAAGATGGTCCCAAGAAGCTTGTATGCGTCAAGACTGCCTTCCATTTGTGCCATCCCAACTGCGTCATACAGCAGTTCGAGGTAGCGAAATGCCTTCGTGTTGCGCTCCCGATGGACTTGCTGCACAATACCGGAGAGTACATATAACGGAGCTAATGAAGGCCCCAGTTCCGTTAAGATGGCCACTAGGCTGACAATGACATCTTTGTGAGTGGCAACAAACCGTCCTTGAATAGTAGTCAGTTCATGGTCAAATGACTGAAGAGCTTTTTGAAGTGAGTCCTGGAACACTTGGAGAAGTGGTTCTTCCTTTTCCTTTTTGCCAGCGTAGATGCGAAGCGGAGCGAGCTTTCGGCCACACTCAGAAAAGGTGTTCACCAGAGCATCGTAGGTTTGCCATGAAACTCCTTCCAGTATGTAACCGGGAACAGGTTTACATGCTGGGTCAAAAAGAGAGGTTGGCAGGCCGCGCAGCATAAATACGACTTCGCGGAGAATTTGAAGACTTGTCACGGGCGTCTTCTGCTGTCGTCCCTGAGAGTCAAGATCGTGGGTAGCATTTCTCCAGTCCTGGCTGTCTAAAATCCGTCTCAGGAGCTCTTCACCGCCTGGAAGCTTGATGGCCAAGTCCTGTGCTGTGGGCGGAGCATCGTCTGGAACTGAAGAAGCCGTGCTTGGGGATGCAACGGAAACATCAGAAGGGGCTTCTTCGAGTTCATAGTAGTCTTCTTCGTCTGAACTGGGAGCATGGTCAAGAATCTTCCACAGAGCGCGCTCTTGAGCCCAACCATCTTCCTTGGCGATTTGCCGCCAAGTCAGTTTGGGTACGGCATCCTTCTCTGGCTCTTTCAGACGCTCAAGATCGCTCAGTCTGGACTTTTGCGCAGGTTTGTCGGACAACTCCAGAAGAAACTGCAAGACTTCAGGAGTGAAGTCGTTGACGTGCGGCTTGAGTGCCTCTAGTCGTTGCTCAAGGGCGTCTCCGAGGGGCTCTCGATTGACGACTCGGAAGCGTTCAACGAGCCCTGTCAGCTGATTCTGCACCTCGAACTGGTTCGTCCTAAGAAAGTTCTGGTTGAGCAGACTTTGCACTGTTGATTCCCTCAGGGACTTGAGTTTTCGCTTTTGAGTCTGATGGCAATGTTAGTAAACGCAGGCATTGACCAGGAAAGGGGGCTGACAGCAACAGACCTTTGGGACGGCGGCAACGGCATCAATGAGCTCGTCGGTCAGCGCCGCAAGCTCTGAAAGGTATGACATGCTGCCGCCTTGCAGTGACTGAGCATCCTGGGAATGGGATAAGTAAACAAGGAAGATGATGTTTACTGGCTCAAACTGGTGTTCCGTTGCAAGTGTTAGACGCGACTTGGTCCACTAGCATCGCTTGATTTCCAGATTGCCGAGCTGCTCTTGCTGGGAAATTAGCAGTCTATGAAGTGGTAAGGGCGTGAAATGCACTGATTGCTACTAGAAGGAAGTAGAGTCAAATGTACAGTCATTCAATAAAAACATGTGACGTATCGAGCAGGACCATCTTTTGTGAAGCAGAGGAAAAAGCTTCGTAGGGAAGAAACCGGATTGCAGTGAAGTTGTTGAGGGGTTCTCACCCAGGGCACAAGGTCTCACACCTGATGCACTGCAGCGTCCATGTTCCAGCGGGCAGCAGCGGACGATAGTATGTGGGCGCACGGGCCAGCCACATCCCTTCGTTCTTGCCTTAGCGTCCGGTCATCAAGATGACGATAAGACCCGAACGG
Source organism: Sordaria macrospora (assembly GCF_033870435.1). Lineage (NCBI taxonomy): Eukaryota > Fungi > Ascomycota > Sordariomycetes > Sordariales > Sordariaceae > Sordaria > Sordaria macrospora. The sequence continues at coordinate 2,507,603 of NC_089372.1, read as the reverse complement.
GCAGTAACAAGCCACAGGTGGCAGCAAGTTCAAAGAGACGGCCGCAGCGGCCAAGAAAGCTTCAATGAACCCCTATTTCAACCAAACAATTGCTTGCCAGCGTTTGAGTGGTGTGCCAAGGCAAACAAGCACCCGTCCAATGCAACAACGCTACCGGCCTGGTCAGCCTCAGACACGCGAATCCCGGTCATCTGGACGCACCGATAGGGAGCTGATAGTGGCGGCAGTGGGAGCCAGCGTGGGACCTTGCTGCCCGCTGTAACTTTTAGTGATCCCCTTTTCCCGCCCTTCCTGCCTGCTACAGCTGTCTGTCGGGTCGGGTTTGATCTGTGCCAATCTGCGCCTGACAAGCAACACCACCGGCGTTGTCATCTCCATCTTTTTCTAGCTTCCAGAATTCTGCCTGTTGTCTTCCCCCCTTTTTCAGGTCATCACCACCTGAACCACCGCCGAGCTTGGTCATCGCAGTACAAAAATCGGCACGTCGCCGAGCCCCGCGCTGCGATCCCACCATCACGTATATCACCGTTTGATAGATGAAGTAGTCAACCCCGTGGCCGTGACACCTCGAACCCATCCGGTTGGACCTGGACAACTCCAGTCTCAACTAACCTCCTATCACAATGGCGATTGCTCGCCCAGTACGAGCCCTGGCCCTGGCGGCTGCGCTCGTCTGGTGTTTCTTCATCTGGCAGCTTCTGTCGCCATCGGGAACTGCTATGACCAAAGACAAGTACCTGTCCTTCGAGCGGGATCCCAACCTTGACCGTAAGTATAGAGCGCTTTCGATTCATCTGCAGTCGCATTGCTGCTTGATGCTAACATGCTTTTGCGCATCACACAGCTACGGGAGAACCCGAAGGGAAGCTAGTACGCGCGTCCGAAGACTATGCGCCGGGCGCAACGAACTCGGCCAGAATCAATGCCACCCTGCTGGCCCTGGTACGAAACGAGGAGCTGGAAGGCATGCTGCAGGCGATGCGCGACCTCGAGCGGACATGGAACCACAAGTTCAACTACCCCTGGACCTTTTTCAACGACGTGCCCTTTTCCGAAGAGTTCAAGAAGAGAACGCGCGCGGTAACGAAGGCCGAGGTCAGATACGGTACGTAAGGCGGTGTAGCAACCCACACGGTATGGATACATGGAGCAGGCGGGCTGATATCATTGCGACGGTTACAGAACTTATCCCCAAGGAACACTGGGAAATGCCATCGTGGATTAACCAGGACCTGTACGACGAGTCGGTCAAGATCCTCGAAGAAAAGAAGATCCAGTATGCCGACAAGATCTCGTACCACCAAATGTGCCGGTGGAACAGCGGCATGTTCTATAAGCACCCGGCCCTGGCCAACACGCAGTACTACTGGCGCGTCGAGCCCAACGTTCACTTCTTCTGCGATGTCGACTATGACGTTTTCCGCTACATGCACGATAACAACAAGACGTACGGCTTCACCATCAACCTGTACGACGCCCCGGCTTCCATCACAACTCTGTGGCCCGAGACCGAAAAGTTCCTGGCCGAGCACCCCGAGTACGTGCACGAGAACAGCGCCATGAACTGGTTGACGGACAAGACTCGCCGTCCCGATCATACCAAGGATGCCAGTGGTTATTCGACATGCCACTTCTGGAGCAACTTTGAGATTGGTGATATGAACTTTTGGCGCAGCAAGGCGTACGAGGACTATTTCAACCACTTGGACCGTGCCGGTGGCTTCTTCTACGAGCGTTGGGGTGACGCGCCCGTTCACAGTATTGCCCTGGGTCTTTTCGAGGACTCTAGCAAGATCCATTGGTGAGTGCGGTCGGAACCTTGACACGAAGGACTTTATGCTAATTATTTCATTTTCTACCAGGTTCCGTGATATTGGCTATCAGCACATTCCCTTCTTCAACTGCCCTAACTCGCCCAAGTGCAAAGGCTGCGTTACCGGCCGTTTCACCGATGGCGAGGCCTGGCTCAACAGGGAAGATTGCAGACCCAACTGGTTCAAGTATGTCGGCATGGGCTAAGCTAGTGAACCGAACCCCAAACGACAAACACAATGGAAAATAAAATAAAACACCAAACAGTAATGGAGCGTTGACTCTAGCTGGTTTCTCGACATCGAGAAGCCACTGGGTCGCGCTACTGTATCATACCCGGCTACGTAGCCTTTCGGCGTTGCATATGACATGCTTTCGGGATACATACGCTTATGGAACTGACGAAGGAGGTTTTCTGGTGCTGGCGGTATCTAGCCATCTAATGATGCTTGTACATACTAAATTAATGACGAATTCCGGATGCACGACATATGATCAAAAGGGGTGGTTACGGAGGGTGTTCTTGGATGTTCAGGGCGGTTCTATGCCACTGAAGAAGCTGCTGATACGCCTGTTCTGAAAATTAAAAAGGATCAGATTGTTAAAAGAATTTGGGATGGCTCACTCTTGTTGAATATTTGTTCAGAGAAGATGATTAAAAAATTCGCACCAAAGTCTGCATAATACGTGACGTACTATGTGTCCTGACCCTTCTTAGACCAGGTTATGGTACCCGCTGGCAAGTGAGAACATAAACGGTTGTAGGAGCTCTCAAATATCGATCCGTTTTCTTCAACACCATGTGACTATGACAGAACCCGTACTCCTCCGTATTTGATGATCACGCTTCTCCATACACCGTCACAAACCCCGATGTACCGCCAACGCAAAACTGGTTCCCAAACCCACCATCCTTCCACGCAAGACAACTGACCACATTCTTCCGCTCCTTTTCCTTCCCATCCCTCCCAACAACAACCTTCCCACCACCCGGGCCCCACGGAACCCCAAGCTTAGCCACAAGCTTGCCAGTCAGAAGATCCCAAGCCCACGCCCGTCCCTCTCCATTCGAGTTCTCCGCTCCGTTCTCATCACCCGCAACAACCCACCTCTCCCCTCCTCCCAACACGCTCTGCACCCTGATCTCCTTATTCGTCCAACCTCCACCAGCGCTGGAGTCCCCACCGCTGCTACCGTACGTCCTCAAACACTGCCCATTGCTCCTATCCATCAACCGGATCTTACTATCCAAGCTCCCCACCAGCACCGTCTTCCCGTCCCTCGCCAAACACAGACTCGTCACCGCCCCCGGAAAGACATCCGTCACCAGCCTTCCCATCCGCACATCATACGTTCTCACCCTTCCATCCACGCTGCCGGCCAATACCTCCGCGCCCGTCCCTTGACTATCAAAGACCAGACTTGTGACCCCATCCTTCGCTTCCCCCAGCACTTGCACCGGCCTGGCGGAACTCTGCGAGCGCACGTCCCAGATTCGAACGGTGGTGTCGTGGCCTCCCGAAATCAAAAGGGAATCGTCGACGCCTGCGAAGATGACGCTGTTGATCCGCCCTGTTGTGTGGCCGGCGTTGGAAAAGCGGCGGATGGTTTGCGCGGTGGATACGTCCCAGAGGAAAACGGCGCGGTCGCCGCCTGAAGAGGCGAAGGTCGCGTTGGAGGCGGAGACGGACAATGACAAGACTTCGTAGCCGTGGGAGGCGTAAGTTTGGATTAGACGGCCGGCTGGTGGAGGGGGGGTGGTAGTGGTTGAGGAGGGGGCCTGGAAGGGTTTGGTGATGAATGAGGTTGAAGAGGTGGTGGTTAAAGAGGAGGAGGTGGTTGAAGCCGGGATGGGGTTGTAAAGACGGATGGATCGGTCGGCTGAGCCGGTGAGGATGTAAGTCCCTGGGGAGGCCGAGTAGGTTACTGCGTGGACGGGGCCTGTGTGGATGGAGAAGAGTATGGTTAGGTAGCTGGGGATTAGAATGACAAATGACATATGAGTAGTTGATAAAGGTGAGAGAGAACGTGAACGTACCATTTGAGCCATGCAGCTGGGAAAGGATCTTCCGGGGAAAGTTGTCTTTCCCGCGAGATGGTGTAGTGTTGTCGTATTCATCCATCGTAATCTTTCTGCTTTAGCTTTACGCCATTGTGTTATTGTTTATGTTTGGTTGACTTCATCTCGGCGGTTGATGCCGCGGGCGGGTGGTGATGGGATTATCTCATGCCAGGCAACTACGGTGATAGTGTTGTTTTGTGTGTGATTGAATGCGTTTTTGGATGACCAGGACCTGGAATACCGACTAACTTTACCAGACGCTGTGAATGCAGTGATGAAGGTGATCTGGAAGTGATCTTTCCCTTTTTTTTTTTTAATACGAGACTTTATAAGTCTTTGAACCGTCGGCAACAATGGACGAATCTCGTTCAAGTTGCGGTTGGTGTTAACGGGAGGTATATCCACAAAGCTCACCAGCGCGCAGCGGCTTAAAAGGAGGATCACCCTATATAACCCTAACCCCCTAAGTGTTACATAACTGTTGTACACCAAGATCAGCAACAGAAAGCAACAAAGCCACAATTGATCGGCCATGTGCAACATACTCCGCGCTGATCGAACTCATATTCCCTGGCGAGAAAAAAAATACAACATCCTGACCGAGCGTATCGGCACCTTTGATCAGCCCATGCGTGCCTGGATGTGTGAGCTCGATTATCTGTAGAAAGTAACCCGTTAACACCGATGAAACTCTTAAAAGTTGACAGCGGAAAGTGGGGCGTGGCACACCCCAAGCAAGCTCCGTCCCGTTCGGTTTCTGCCTGCCTGCACCCCAGCCTCACGTGGCGCGCCCACCTTGATGGATAAGTCCGGTGTCTTGGGGGGATCGCGATCTCGATCTGCTGCTTATCTGACCCAGCAACCTGAACCACGACCTTACCTTTCCGCTTCTTCCCTTGCCGAATTTCCGAAGACTTTCAACGACATCCCATTGTCAAAGTTCACCATTTTCACGACACCGAACGTTTGTCGCGCGAATTGCACCCGCCTCAACACCCCAAAAATCACCGACTCTCTACACGCTACGAGCACTTCGCACTCGCTGCCTGTTTGTTAGCCAAAGCGACCGACCAAACACTCAACCTCTCAAGCTTAATTAAATCACCAACAACAACGCCCATCACAACCAAGTCAAAGCCAAAGCCAAAGCCAAAGCCAAAGCCCACAAACCTTCGCCAAAATGTCCGAACGCAAAGTCTTAACCAAATACTACCCCCCGGACTTCGACCCCTCGCTCGTCGGGCGCTCTCGACAGCCCAAACAAACCGGGCCCAAAGTCCAAACCGTGCGCCTCATGGCGCCCTTCTCCCTCCGCTGCTCCTCCTGCGGCGAGTACATGTACAAAGGCCGCAAGTTCAACGCGCGTAAGGAGACGCCGGTAGACGAGCGTTACCTCAACATCCAGATCTACCGCTTCTACATCCGGTGCACGCGCTGCAGCGCCGAGATCGTGTTCCGCACCGACCCCAAGAACCAGGACTACGCCGTGGAGAAGGGCGCCAAGCGGAACACGGAACCGTGGCGCCGCGGGCTTGAGGGCGAGCTGGAGGAGACGGATGAGCAGCGGCTGGACAGGATAGAGAGGGAGATGGCGGATGAGAATGGGGAGGTGGCTGCTGCCGAAGAAAGAAATGCGATGGCGGAGCTGGAGCAGAAGACGGCGGACGCGAAGAGGGAGATGGCGGTTGCGGATGCGTTGGATGAGATTAGGAGTCGGAATGCCAGGCTCGAAAAGGCGCAGAGGGAGAGCGGGGTGGATATTGAGAGTGTGCTGGGCGGGAGGGGGTTGAGCGAGGAGGAGGAACGAAGGAGGAGGGAGGAGGAGGAGGATGCGGAGGCGGCGAGGAAGGCGTTTGAGTTTGCGAGACTGCAGCAGAAGCTGGAGGAAGGGCCGGCGGAGGTGGAAGTGTTGGGTCTTCCGGGTGTACCTGGGGCTGTGACAAATGGGGAGGGCTCGTCGGGTTCTTCCTCGAGTACGACTGCTGCTGCTGGCCCCTCAACAACCGCGGCGTCGGCAGCGGCGGCGGCGGCAACGGTCTCGAACCCGACAACCGCGGCTGCAACTGATATGCCCCCTCCCAGTTTCAAGCGACAGGTCAAGAAAAAGAAGGATCACTCGGCCTTGCTTGGTATCAAAAAGAAGCAACCCCTGGTCTAGACGGAGGAAACAATCCGGGCAGAAGTGAGGATTACCTTGATTTGAATATTTTCGGCGACAGTGCACGTCAGGGTGTGGAGAGAGGCTCGGCTCCCCCATGAATCCTAGGATGAGGATTGCAGAGAGGTTGCAGATTGTTTCGAATGCCACGAGGGAGCGGTCCGCTACGACTTATTCTTTCAACCTTCTAGTGCACATCGCAGCAAAACATGATCGACGTGGATGATGGATGTTAATCAACAATACCCAAGTGAGTTTTTACTTCTACAAAGTCAATAAATAACCGCCAATTGACCAAACCCACACACACTCACACTTAGATAGAGGAGAGCATCGTAGCTGCAACACAAGATTTTCACACGTTCAGCAGCAAAAAAGGAACACAATTATGAACAAGATCATATGAATGAGTCTAAATCATCAATCATCCCGGGAAATCTGGCGACTAATATGTACAATCGACCTCAAAGGTTTCCCCTGCCAGACCAGATCCCGAATGTCATGGCTTTCCAGAAACAAAGGCCCCCCCCTCGCGTATGATAACGACAAAATCGCTTTCCCCTTTAGATATATGCCCCCTGGGAGTTCGCAAAAAATATGAACCTTTCCGTCTCCCGATAACGCCGTGCCAGAAATAACAAATATAAAAGAGAAGCACCAAAAGGACAAAAACCCGCCAAGTTATCCCAAGCCACCAATATGCGAAGGAGAAATAAAGCTCCTCTCAAATCGATAACCCACAAGTTACATGACGATAAAACATCAGAAAGAAGACAACAACCACCGCCGAAACCCGACACCTAAAAGGTTTACATGCAACATGGGCCTTTTTAGCTCAATGGAGCAGGTCGTGAGGTGCATGATGAGATCAGATCTCTTGCTAGATCCGCATCATGTGCGTGTCGCATGCAGACCCTGCTCCTTCCCAGCGTGCAGAATTGTGCTGCTGTGGGTCGCTCTGACTTTTTTCAAGAGCGTTCAATGTCATCCCGAATGTTTGAGGGATGACAGGGGAAGCGAGCAAGGCCTGATCGTGGGTTTGGCGGTGGTGAAGAGTGGAGTGTGCTCAAACAATCATTCCATTCCATTCCTCCTCACACTCTCGGGCCGGCTCTCAGGATGAATGGCTGTAATCGCTATTCGAGCGAGTACCCGAGACGCCGTTAGGCAGACTTGGTGTGGCGTTCGATTGGCTCTGGCCGTTGGAGGTCTGGTTGTTGGAAGGCGAACCCGATGACCTTGGCAGGGTGGTCTGAGAAGCCTCCATCTGGCGCTTGGTGTGCTGGTGCATGGAGCGAGAATAAGAACCCAAGTCGAAGGGAGGAGGAGGAGACATGGTGATGGAGTAGGCAGAGTTCTGGGCAGCAGCCGACATTTCTGTTTGGTGGTTTTGTTGTGGTGGTTGTTGGTGGTGAGCCTTTTGCGTTGGCGTTGGGCAGCTAAGCTTTTTGGTTTGCCGAAGTGTTGGAGAAGTGTGGTGGAAGGCTTGATGCAGAAGGCTTGATGCTGAAGGCTTGATGCTGAAGGCTTGAACAGTAAGGAGAATGACGGTAGGAAAGATGACCTATGAAAGTGGTTGGTAGTGGTTGCGTTGAGGAAGTATCAGCTGAATGTGAAGATGTCGAGAAGACGGATGAACGGAGGGTCTGGGGGAAGAAGGAGGAGGGGAACTATATAATAGATGGCTTGGCTAGGAAAAAAGCTAGTCTCATAAGGCGACCGTACGCTAGGGCGGGAATGGGTGTGCACTGATGCGCTGATGCGGCCCACACTAAAACCCAAGGTAGGGGGGTATCAAGAGGGGACAAGCAGCCGGGGCAACGGTTGGTCGAAGACAGAAAAAGAAGTGGAAGGGGTGGTCAGAAGATGGGGATGGAGACCGAGTTTGGTGAAGGTCTGGAGAGAAAGCAGTGCCAGGAAGCAGTGCCAGAGTGCCCCAAGTGCAAGGACGGGAGGGGTGAAAGGATTCTCTCTGTCCCCGCGGTCCCTCTCTTTCCTTGGACTCCTCCGTCACCGTGAGGTGATCTGCATTCCCCTCTTTTTTTTTCCTCTTTGCTCTTTGGGGATTTTTTTTTCGCCCGCGGATGTCAGATCTCGGGTGGCAGAGAAGCCAAGAAGGGGTCAATGGGAGGGGCGTGCACAGCAAACCCAACAAGGTGCCGTCAACAACTCGCACCCCCCACCCCCCCTGCCCCAACAGGACGACGACCAAGAAGAATTCCCCGTACCTTTTCTCTGTGTCGTCCTCAAGTCCACGACAATGCGTCTTTTTGGCAATGCTACCCACAACTGCACAGGTTTGTCTGTTTCGATTGGTGATCGACAGTGATGAACATGGTTAACATGGGGGACCGTGGCCTACGAGCTGCACGAGATGGCGTAAAAGCTCTGCCTCTGATCCAATCAATCTCCAGGCTTGACTGGCCTGTAGCCGACACGATATGGCTCCTTCAGGCCGTTGTGAGCCCGCCGTGGTACTCCAAGCCGGCCGTCTCTTCCAGACCCGGGTACCTGTTGGCTAGACTGCTAGCTGTGGAGGCTGAGCGAGCGAAGAGTCTCACCGTCTGTTGGCCGTTAGTCTTGGGCTGCCTCGTTGTCCTCGGCGCAACGGCCTGAACGGCAAAAGTGAAGAGACGGTAAGATGACCCATAGTAGGTGATGTCAGCCTCGTCCTCGTAGTGTTGCGTAGGGGGAGTGTGTGCTACCTATAGCTGTGAGATATGATACAGTAGCATCTGAAGCCATGAGGGCGTATGGCGGAGATTCTGCTTACGAGTTCCAATGGTTCTTTCTCCTGGAGCAAGTAACCGCCGCCCAAAGGGGCAAGACCCTGCTGATCTCAGGTCATCGGAGGTCTTTGGGGAGATTGATGATGTGTGTAGATGAAGTCATTCTATTGGCCACTAGCTCGGGGCAAGAGAGCACGAGGAAGGTCATTGTGGGTAATTGCACGCCGGTAGTTTCACCAGAGCCTATTCGGAGCCGTGGAGCATACGTGGAAGTGGAAGGGGAAATTGAAGGGATTCCGTGTGCGGTACGGTGACGGACTGGGCAAGGCGGAAGAAGAGGAAGAAGGGAAATAACAGCCAGCCCGTGACACGGGAGACCGAGAGAGGCGAAGTGTGTGAGTGTGAGTTGCGAGTGTGTGCACAGTACCTACTCTAACCAGCATCCGGGGCTTACCATCTGATAAACCTGACGACAGCAGCAGCAGTCCTTTGTCGTGACTGCAGGCCAGAAACAGAGATCGGCGTATTTCCCGTGCCCGTGTTGGGAAGGGATTCGCGGTTTGCCATGATGTCAATGGTTGAGCGGCCAAAGAAGCGGACCTTTCTGCTCCTCGAATGCTGCCCTCCCCTCTCTAATGCAGGGAGAAAGGGTTCTGGCCGCAATAGTCCATGCCTATCAATACACACAGTATCTAGTGTTAACGGTTGGGGGAAGTGGGCGACGCATTGTTAAGGAGAAGCCATTTCAACACTGAGTATGACCGCTGTTCTTCGGTTGCCAGCTCGCGTTTAGATGTCCGCAATTCGGAAGCCAGAACCTCAACGGCAGCTGAAAAGTTGGGCCACCGGCCAATGGGTATTGGACGGGTGTTCCGCTCGAAGGGGGGAGGGGGCCGAGGTTTGGAAGGAGGAGGGGACCAAAAGTTGGCAGGCCGGCATGGCTGGCGCCGGAAGCGAGGGCAGTGACCAGAGAAAACATGGCATTTCCGTTTTTACCATTGGAATGAAGCAATTTTGACTCTGCTAGGGATTGGGCATTCTTCCAGATTCCCATTTAGACGGCCCAAAAGACCCTGCGTTGCTTGTTATTGGAAAGTGGTATCACACAGTGGGATAGCTTAGCACATAGAGATAGCGCTGCCGACCTTGCCCAGGCTTCATCCCCTGAGCCCGTTGACAGAGGGGGAAACAATGACAGAAAGGTGGAAGTTTGAAGCCTCAGAATGGATCCAATTGCACATGAAGATCCAGAAGTCTCACCGAGTTCAAACGGGGCGGCCAAAAGCAATCCGAGGCAGCGAAATGAAACAACAACGAAGTAATGACGATATGCTGATGGTTGCCAATCGCAGCTGCCCTAACAACCACCCTCTCAGTGCGGTGAAAACTCAGCACCTTCTTTCCCGGTGGACAGCGAACAGTGTTGGCGAGGCATGAACGGCGAGCTTTTGCAAAAAAAAAGCTGTCGAGGTCAGAAGGCGCCACCCATGCGGCGAGGATGGATGACATCAGTCTCAGGCCATTATTGACCCGCTTTTCTCCTTAGCGCCAGTCTTGGCTCTTTTTGCTGTGCCTGCCCCACAAGGTACTTGCCGTGTCCCTGTCGACAGCTGGCCGGGTTTTGCAACTCTTTGCTCCTTTCGCATCATGTTCGAAATTCAATTTGAATTTGTGGAAACTGGCCAAAGTCTGCCTGGCTGCCTGCCACTTTCTGTCTTCATCTTCAGTTTCTCGGTTGCTGTTCCCTCTGCGCTGGATTGCAACCATCACGGTTACTTCCAGTTGTACTTTCTTGGCTTTGCTGTTCCTGCCTTTTTGGTGTTCCCATTCCAGCAATGGAGAAAGGAGTGGGTCATTAAGTGGTCTCGAACGAGTGATTGCCGATTCTGGAGGAGAAGCGAGAAAGCTCCAGCCCGGCTCTCGGTGCAGGAACCAAGAGCACTCATTGGTCAGTTTGGCGAACATAGATTGAAGCTTAACCCAACAAGTGACGCCAGAGCCGACCTCACTTCGCGATGTTTCTTCCCTTGTGCGACCAAACAAACGGTAAACAAATCGCCTCCGCAACCCATTGTCGTCATTGCTTGACTTGTCAAACCTCCCAAAAACATATGGCCCTCGCATAGTCTTTTCTAACACCGAACAAAGGAGCCGCTCTGATGATGATGATCTCCCGATGGTTTCTCTGTTTTCGTTGTCTCCCATGGACCCTCTGCTGTCATAGGCATTCTAGAACCTTTTTCCGTGCCGTCATCATCATCAAGGGAGGACAATGAAGGCGCGGGGAGCCGCCAACGGCACCGAACGACAGGGGAACAAAGCCCGTCACCGCGTCCTCGCCCGTATTTGGCAAATTGGACCCCCAAAACTCAGGGACCTGACGCTGCCGGCGCCACCAAACTGACATTAGTGCGCGGCTCTATCATCTCAGCCTCCGGGCGCAATACCCGCCTTTGACGTCAAAACGGCCTTTTCTCCGTCTCCCCCAGGGGCATCTCAGCCCTCTTCTGACGCAGCCACGCTGACGCTGACGGGCGGCTCACAGCAACAAGTCCGGCCTCACTTGATTGCCACTGCAACGACATTCTTAACTCTCGAGTTTGCACACCCCCCCCTTCTCCCCATCTGGCTCCTACCGACTGACGTCGCTGTCCGGTAACACGTCCCCTTCGGTCCCGTCTCCCCGTCCCGCCGATGACCGCATCGCAAACGTCCCCAAAGGTGAGATGACCTCAAAGCCGTCTTTTGTCGTCAACAAACGGCGTCAGCTCTGGCATCATTGTACGACGTCGGATGTTTGTGCCTGTGCCCTTTTCCCCTTGTCGACAGGACAACGTCACTCGTGAGAGATGCGGCTACCAGGTAACCTAGGTAGGTATGATGCTGCCGTCCCTGACGTTAGCTTCTGATTCACTCGCGTCTGTGGGACATCATAGGATGGCGTCACGCAGCCGCCTTTGGGTTGGCAGGCTGGGACCCCTAAAAAAAAAAAAACGAGGGTACGTGCACCGCTACGTATGCGGAATCTGGGTAAGGTGAGATGCTATGACATGCTTCTCGTCATCGATTGAACATCCATAAAGGATGTTACCGCCCTCGACCAGAACACTTTTCTCGAAACTGAAACGCAACTAGAATTGGAGCCAAGATACGGCCGGCATAAGGTGAACTGAATTCCTCTAGAGGGGCCTATGCATTCGTCAGCCTCGTGTAAACGGAATAAACTGAAGGTCATTGGTATCTCTTACCACGCTTTGCATCTCACCGAGATGTGGTTTCAATCTTTCCCAAGGTTTGACCCAGCTCAGCGCATCACACATGTATGACTCTTTCGCTGCAGTCAAAATCTCTCAGGTGTTTCGATGAGCAAGTTCAACATATCGAAAAGGAATGGAAGTCGTGTACGGATTCTTTACAACGCCCGACCGCCGGCATATGCTTGGATGTTGTCCTGCAGAGAGAGGGGACAGATGCTTGGCGCCATCCCAAGTTTCCGAAGCATCGCATGTTGCTGGGTCCGGTCAGCTTGGCTACACTACACTAGTTTTCCTTTCCTTGGTTGCCACCATTCACAGCCTTCGGAATCCAGTCCGGACTGTTGGTCCTCGACTGGCAACTGGCCGCTCAAGCTTTGTCGGTGGGCCAAGGCCACTCGGAATAGAGCTTATCATCCCGGAATGCCCTCCTTCCGACAGCTGGCCGCTCAAACTCACAAACCAGGGGACGTACAGTGCAAAGGGGGTCCGATCCTCAGGGTCCTAGACATATGTTGGGGATCTTGAGGGTTGTCTTTGAGGGCATTCGTGGGTCTTGGTCAACAATCACTTGCCCAAAAGTGTCCAAGTCACGGCAGCATCAGGCCACCATTCCGGGCCAAAAATCAAGGCCGCTCTCGCAGAAATCCTGCACGGTGCAATCACGTCAACCTTGTTGTGTTGACCTTTTGGGGGGATTGATAAGCTCTCCTGACTTCCCGAGATGGGATGAACCCCCTAGATCCTTCCCTCGTTGATCTGGCTCGCCTTTGTTCATAAACGATATCTTCCTTTTCACCGGTTCGGGCCAGTTACCGTAAGTTATTAGTCATGTCTGCGTCAACGTGATGTGCTGATGTGCGGTCTTGACTCCTTCAAGATGGGTTCTGTAAGAATTATACGCCCTTTTACTGGCCGGTACTGGTAGACCCGTGCTGCTATCAACAGAGTTTTGCTTTTTTGAACATGTGATTCCGTCGGTGTTGTTGGGAATGGGGACGCTTGAGTCAAGAGTAGGTCTGTCTGTCTGCCTATCTCGTGTGAGTCTACTCATGCTCATCTTCTGCATCAGTGTGGTAATCAAACGAATTTGGCACTGCAATGGGCGCGTCCACTTCGTCCTTGTCCACTAGCCCAGCCACTCCTCCCTTTTCTTGTTGTTCGGTCTGTGGAGGCTGCCTTGCTTCTTGTTGCTGTTGCTGCTCTTGCTGATGCTGCTGCTGTGCAACATCAAGATGCAAAGGAGCCCCCAGCCCAACCAACAACTGCGTTCCCGCATCCGACGCCTGTCTCCCCCTCAACAGGGCCGTCATGACCTGCGCCCACTCCCACGGCCTCTCCCTCGACCCAGGTAAGCTATTAAAGTACTCCCAACCCATCACGCCTCCGAACCTCGGATGTCTGCCCACCAGCAGCGGCAGCACGCCCGCCAGCGCCGGCCAGGCTACCCACCCGCCGCCGTTCTCCGGGTTCGTGATCAAACCCACCACAATCTTCTCCGGCGCCCACCCCTTCATGACCATCATCTCGTACATGACCGGATTGCTGCAGTTCCCCCACCCGCAGTAAAACTGCGTGTTGTACCACGCTATCTCCTTGCCCCTCATCACCTCCAGCGCCTCGTAGTCGAATCCCGACAGGTTTTTTTCCGGGTCCAGCATCGCGGCCGCTACGGGCGCCAGGGTGATGAGGAACTCCGGCCCAAAGTCCTTGCGCAGCCGGTCGATCAGGTGGATTACCCCCGAAAGGGACATTTCTTCTTCGACGTCCAGGTCTAGACCGTCTAGTCCCCGCTCCTGAACCAGGCGCTTGAGAGGCTGGTAGTACCGCTCGAAACGGGGCATGCCTTCGATGTCGGAATCTGGATCGGAGACGTCAAGCCGTTCGAAGCTGCCCTTGGCGGCGCCGCCGAGCATGCCGAGGACTTTGATGCCTGAGGCTTGGAGGATGCGGAGCTCGTCCCATAGTGTTGCGAAGCGCGGGTGTGAGGGCGGGTGGTCGTTGAGCGTGATGCCCTCCGGGTCGGAGTTGATGTGGATGGCGGCGAGGATTAGGTGGGTGAGGTGGATGCCGGGTTTTTGGAGAAAGGGGAGGACGGAGATGGGGTCGCCCGAGGGGGTGTGGTGCGTTTGGTAGTAGGTTATGAGGCGAGGGACATGTTGGTGAGGGAGCGGGGGCATTTTGCTTTGTTGATGTTGTTGTTTTGGTGACGATGATATTGGTTGTGATGTTGTGATCTGGGGTTGTTGAGGAGGTCGATTACCGTAGGCGTATCTGGTTTAGCAAATGGATGAGCAAGAGAAATGTAAAATGGGAGATGTATGATGATGATGGGATGTTATAGTCAAGCGACCTGATGAGAAGAATATGGTATTGCTGGATCTTGGGAAATGCTGTTCATGGCAAGTGAGGCTGTATCAGGTCGAAACATCGGCAGTGTAAGCCCAAGCGAACTGTCCAAATTCAGCTGGTGGCGGTTGCTGTAGGCAGCTGACAGCTGCCTGGCTTCGTTAGCAACCAATCAGAGCAAAGGAAGGCTTCCTCCCCTCCACTTCAGCTCCTCACCTCATGCCAATTTGATATCAAGCTTCTCACCATACAATCACTTCTTCAATTGTTCGATCAAACTGTTGTCAAAGGGAAATAACCAGCTGTGCTGGCGGTATCTTAACATGTACAAGAAAACGTGCCGGGCTTTTTCCCCAGCAGAGAAGCAAACGCCGGGTATAACAAAACGAAGCATGCCACATCCAACAGATACATCAGAAACAAGACAGAAACAAGGCCGCCATCAATTACACCAACACCTCCTTCGACTACCTTCGACAGAGCCCCTGACTTCTCACCCCATTATAATTACTTGAACTTTATCGCCTAAGCGCGCACCGCACTTGGACTTGCCTCCGACGGCCGACTAGGCGAATTAATCAAGAAGCCGTCCCGGTCATAAAGCCCCAAACTCTCATTACTCTGTCTCTCCATCGCTTCCCCTTCGGTGTCACATACACCATGCCCGTCTGAGCCTGCTTTGACCTCGGCGACGGCGACGACGGAGGCAAATTCACCGTTACTTCAATACTGGTAGGAGAGGAATTCGGCAACGTAAATCTGACTGGAAGCTTCCTCTTGCTCTCCTCTTCTTCGCCCACGTCGTTCTTCCTGCTGCCCGCCAAAAAGCCACTACTTTCCTGCTTTCGGGCAGAACCATCAACATTACCGGCTCTTCCGCTCTCGTTCATGCCATCATTGTTGTCGTCGTCCTCGTCGTTGAACTGAAACCGGTTCTTCAAAATGTTGACGTTAATCGGACTGGGATTCCCCAATACGCTACTGCCGCCGTAACCACCCAGGCTTCGATGGTGTCCATGGGTCGGAGTCAATGTTGTCCTCTGCGGCGACCCAGATCGGGATATCGACACGACTCTTCCTATCCCTGAACCCGAGTCCGAGCCCGATCCAGTCCGCGAGTAGTGCGCGTTCACTTGTGCTAAGAGCGGACGCACCCCGCTACCACTTCCGTTGCCGCTTCCTCCCGCTCTCTTCAAAACTTTCGGTGTCGACGGCGTCGGCGGCACGGCTCCAGCACCGCCGCTCAGCACAAACAGATAGTTTCTGCTCCCACTTCGCCAATGGCCATAACTATGATGACTGTCACGTCTTGGGTTGGGGTTGAATCCACCGCCTCTAAGCGCCGACTGTGACGGGCTGGCAGTTGCCACACTGCTATTCCTCCTGCTCAGATTGCCGTTGCCGCCTCCGTCGGCGACTTCGGTGTTGATGCTGCTTACGCTGGAGGCGGTGCTGAGGACGCTGTTCATGCGTCGCAGCTGGGCGATGGTGGCGGCTATGGGGCTGGCTTTGGGTGTAATCGCCATATTTTCTTTGTTATCGTCCTCTTCGACATCGTCGATGTGTCGCCGCGCTGATAGCATGGACACCCTGTTGTTGGTATTGCCAGTACGCGAAGTGCGGCGAGAGGGGGTCTGTTGCTGGGCTCCGGCAAAGAGGATGGAGTTCCTCTGAAAATTGGCGGTGTTAAGAGCTTGCGCTGCTGCTAGTCCCACGCTGGTTGGTGATGGCGGGAGGGATGTCCGGGTGGGACTGGACGGAATGGGCATCATGAATGTCGGTACCGATGCTGGGCTGAAGGCTTCGTTGGCCGCAAAGTCTTGCGAGTATATGGATAATGATTCGCTGGTTTTGCGTTCTTGTTGCTGCAATGACCATTGTCGGGAAAGGCGCGAACCTGAGCGTGGTGTTGACGAGGGCGGCTGATGGATATTGCCGTCGTCTGTCCTAGTGTGTGTGTTTATGAAGGGCCAGCGACGCTTGCGCTCGGGAGTATGAGCTACCCCTGACCTGACTGGTGGTTTGCTCTCTACTACCACCGTTTTGGCATCGACATATCTATGTTTTGTCGGTGGTGGGAGTACTATGGAGTTTAACAGCGTATTGTTGTAGGTGGTGCTCTTGTTGGATGGAGAGCGAAGTCCCTTGATATCATGGAGCCCGAAGACGATGTCGGACTTGCGGAGTCTGTCGATGTCTGAAGATAGGTCGGGCTGACTGGTATCTGGAAGGGATCAGCCATTGCGGTATGCCATGTGCCACAGCTGGCTTGGGCAATCACACAGTTCTTCCCGGAAGGCACCCCTGGACACGGCAGCAGCCTGGTGAGCATCGATGGTATGGGGCCGATTGGTTCTTGTGCTATAATGGACTTTCGCACAAACGATCTCCTGTTGTTCTCAGCCTCACCCTGAGATCTCGCTGAAAGAGGTCTTGGTATAGGACATCCGTAGCTTGTGAAGGGCCGGCTAGAGGATCCAGGGGGTAGAGAAGGTGCAGATGCATCTACAGTGGACAACGGAGCCGGCAAGGCGAATCGCTCGTTGTTGAGCATGGAGGTCTATAGGGTGACCGCGGGTCTTCCGGTTCCTGCCACTATAGCAGCACGGTCGGGGGATGGCGTCTTAGTCCCTGCCGATACTCTTGCTCCCCTTCAGATGATTCGTCCTCGCTATGAATAGTGGAAAGAGATGCTGCCGAGGTCATGGAGCTGCGGTTCGACGGCATATCCATAGTCAAGAGGAGCATCTCGATATCTGTCTCGGCAACGCTCGAAGTTCCGGCTATGCTCGAAACCCGGCTTGGACTCGTCAGTCCTGACGGCATTTCCGAGGATGCAGGCTCGGCTAGAAGACTATCCGGGTCCGAGGACAATGATTCCCGTGAATCTGGCCGCTGTTCCTGCTCCGATGGCTTAGGAACGAGCGTTAGTGGTGCCACGAGACCACTCCTTGATGGACTGATTACGGGGAGTTCATGTTCTGCTCGAGTCCTTCGAGTTTCCTTGAGAGCTTCGCTCCGTCGAAGACCAGGGTCACGGCTTTCCTCAAGTCTCTTGGCCACATGCAGAGACAGGCCTCGATGGGGACCAGATGCCGCTGCTATTGTCGCTCGGTTTCGCCGCGACACTCCGCTGGTACCACGTTCTTGAAGCCTCCTCTCCGTTGATCTGAGAATATCGGACAGTGTCGACTCTGTTGATACCTGTCTGTTCTTCGTCGGGATTGACTGCGTTCCAGGTATGGGAGTAGGCCTAGCAGGGCTAGTAGTAGGGCTTGGGTTCGTGACCCTCAAGATCCTCTGCGGCTCGCTCTTGGTTTGCCTGTGTTGAACGACGAATCCTCCACCCGTTTCGGCTTGTCCTCTCACTACCGCGGGCTGGGGAGGCTCGGGAAGCAGCCTCTCCATCGCGCCATAGGCAGATCTGACCGCACGTCGACCGCTATCAGTAGAAAGAATCCCAAGATGACCCGTCATTGTCTCGGTCTCCAACTGCTCTGCTCTCTCGTCACTGGGAAGTCCCTGGTTCTGAATCTCGGCAAGTTCCTGATTGTCACCATCCAACCTGGGAACCGTAGGCATTCTTGTCTTCAGCGGTCATGATTCCCGGATCCAATCTCTGCCTTTCCCCTTTCTCCAGCCAAGCAACCATGACTTGCGGCTCCCGTTGTTTTCGTTGTCATTACCATTTCCGCTTTCATCAGTAATGTTGCTCAACCCACTCACTTCTGGTCCATGAAGCGCCTCTTCATCGATCCACGCCGAGTTCGCCATCCACCTTTCACTGGCACTGCTCTTCTTCCTGCCCAGGCCCAGGCCCAGACCCAGCTTTGTCTTGTGCTGACGAAGAAGGCTGCCGGAAGAAGTTTTTCTCAACCTGCTGAATGGCAACAGCGATCCTTGCCCTTGCCCTTGCACGCCATGCCCGCCGCCCATAGTACCCATCCACGACATGCCCGGTGGCATAGAAACAGAAAGCACACCATCTTCTCCTTCTCCTTCTCCGTGTCCTCCTCCGTCTCCCAACCTTTCATTATCACTAATACCTCTCCGCTTCCCCTTCACCTTAGGCAGCAGCGAAGTAGTACTATTAAACCTCGAAGCCGACGCCCTCGTCCACGACGCAGACGGAAGTTTCTGCAACTTCCTTGGGCTCTTCTTTCTCGTCGGTGAGGAGTTGTCGTCACCGCCGTTGAGTCCATCATCATCATTGTTGCCAACAACACGAACTGCCGATCTCCATGGACGCAACGGCACCGGCAATGGTCGTCTCACCAGTCAAGTCATGATGACATGCTCCGCCGCTTCTTTCCTTGCTGTTGTTGTTGTTTGCTTTTGCTGAGGTTGCTAGTCTACGACGACGCGATAGCCAGATGCCCAAGAAGGCGACGGTGACGGAGACGGTGAATGTGCCGAGGAGGACGATGGAGATGAGGGCGCCGAAGGGGAGGAGAGCAACCCCTGCGCCAGCGACGGCGGCCATTGTGGTTGCTTTCTCTTTTACTCTTTTTTGAGTGAGGCTAGGGTTGTCGCCCGCTGGTCCGCGATGACGGCTTCGACTGCAGTTTGCTTGTTTCCAATTTCGAACCTCCCCTGCCTGGTATTTCGATTATTGCTGGGGTTATGTTGTTATTCTTGCTTTCTTCCGTGCTGTGCTGTTTCGTGTTCTTGCTTCGTGTTCTTGCTTCGTATTCTTGCTTCGTATTCTTGCTTTCTTCCGGGTTCTTTGACGATCAAATGCCAGTCTGTCAGTAAAGTCGGCGACAGCTGTTGATTCTTTCGGCCCTTGTTGTTGCTATTCGCAGTGTGTCGTCGTCCTAAGTCACCCGGTAATGAACGTGAGGAAAACGAACGTGGTGGTTTCAACAACGAAACCTTTGAGAGAAAGAGTGACGATGTGAACCGGAAAACACGAAAACAATGGTTCTTGTTTCCGGAATGGCAACATATGTCTAAGGGCCGAGATAAAACGGAGTGTTATTGTTGATTTAGTGCAGCATTGTTGCTGCGAATGGAATGGAATGCGTTGCGCCGAGCAACACCACAACACCACGACACGAGACTTCATGACAACATTCCAGCCCTCGCCATCGCCATGGCAACGTAAACATTGAGGTATGTTGTGTTGAGTCAACCATCGCGAAGAGAAAAACATAAATAATAGATATGATGTATGGTAAGATGGTGGTGGTGTTGACATGGCAACTATTGTGAACGTGCCCGGATCCCCTCTAAGTTCACCATATCCAGCAAAGAAAGTACTCGAGCATACATCGGATGGATCAAGTGGGTTAAGATTCTGTAGGTAACCATCTTACTTGTTTCTTTATGCTATTATATTGTTCGCTCAGGAGAGAAATCGGCCTATATACCTGGCCCTATGCAGAGGCACTGGGATGTGTCACCTTAGAACGCCTGCCCATGCTAATAGAGAAGATAAAAAAAAAGTACAAGTGACAACAATTAGGTACTCAATACCTACCGATGACCACGACAAACATGCAAAAGTGCAGGGAACAAGGCTTTGCATTATCAACTCCTTTTCTACTTTCTGAGGTGTATCTCCCTAAATCCGCTGGCTTTCCCATACCACTTCCTCGACCGGATATATCGGATGATGGTCTGTTAAGATGCAGTCCAACCCACCAAAAAAGATCCATCAGGGATATAGCAAAGCATAAACAAGAAAAAATGGCCATGAAGATTGCTCTTCACAAATGTGGCCCAGAGCCAATTGTCACCAGGAAGGGAACAAGGCCTGCAGAAGTGAAGTAAGGATACCGGATTTCAGTCATATAGCACATGGCTTAAGCCCGGTGGTTCGCAGCGTGGCGGACCTTGTGGCGATGCAAGTACTGAGAGTAGTGGCGGGCCTGAACGGTTTGGACAGCCGTAACAGTAGTGGTCGTGACGGTCACGTACTCGAGAGCCTCCTTAACGATAACCATGCTGACAACGTTGCCGTTGGTAATGTACTCGGTCCTGACGGCGGTGAATTCGCCATCCTCCTCCGCGACAACGGAAGGTGCCTCAGTGATAACAGACGAAGCCTCGGTAGTCGAGCTGGGGACGACCGAGGATGGCTTAGCAATGGAGACGAGAGTGGTAGTCGAGATGATGGGTTCGACAGCGCTTCCAGCAGCGGAGGTGCCGACCTTAGCAGCCTTGAAAATGCCTCCGGGCATGTAGTCGCCGTTGGTGACAGTAGCACCTTGAGAGTAAGTAGCAGTTGGGACCTCGATAGGGGTGGTGTGCGATGCGGCCTTGGGGCCATTGGCGGGCTCGGGTCCGTAAGCAATCTTCACGTTGCCGGGAAGGGAGTCGCCAATCATGCCGGTAACTTTCTCGTTGAGAGTACCCTGGAACAGCTTGACGAGCCAGTTGCTCTTCTTGAAGGTGCACTGTCTCTGGTCATCCTCGCTCTGGATGTTGAAGATGGGGCAGTCCTGAATCCTTCCGCTGTCGTTGGTGCAGGTGTCAACGGCCTGCTGAAGGTAGTCCTCGTCCCAGCCGGTCATGAAATCGGCATGGTAACCAAAGCCCTGAACATCACCGTGGGCGAAGACGAACTGACCAGGCTTTCCGACAAAGGCATTAGTAGCCCAAATGGTCTCATACATGAGACCAGGGACCTTGGTCTCGAAACCCTTGGGGCAGTTGCCGTTCATGACAAGATCGGGGTACGCCATGTGGGACCTGTGGTTATCAGAGTCGAGATCCTTGCCGTTCCAGCAAGAAGGGAACATGATTTCGGCGCGAATACCATCGGCGCAGTTGGCATCGAGATAGTCCTTGTCCGGCATGTAGTGACGGTACAGAGTACCCTCGGGAGCCTTGTTGTAGTTGAGGCAGTTGAATCCGATGGCACGCTGAGTCAGATCGTCCTGGGAAGTCT
Source organism: Sordaria macrospora (assembly GCF_033870435.1). Classification (NCBI taxonomy): domain Eukaryota; kingdom Fungi; phylum Ascomycota; class Sordariomycetes; order Sordariales; family Sordariaceae; genus Sordaria; species Sordaria macrospora. Next base: position 2,486,344 of record NC_089372.1, on the reverse strand, counting down.
GTCCAAGGCTGGCCCACACGGACTTCTCAGGGTCGACATCCTTGACGTTGCTGCCGGCAATCGTATAGTTGCGGCGCGCAGCGTCTCCGGCAATCATGCGGAATCCGGGAGGGAACGCCTTGATGCCGCTGTCGGGGTTGGCAGCATCCTTGAAGAGGAAGTAATAGGACAACAGACCGCCGACCTGGGGGACGAGCTCGAAGGAGCCGTTGGAATGCTGGAAGTAGAGAGAAGGAGTCCAGTACGCAGACATATCCTGGGTGACAGCGCAAGAAGTGCAGTCAGCCCCAACTAGGTCCTCGAAATCGGCCTTTTCACTAAAACCTGTTGTTGAATATTTAGCACATTTGTCATCTCCTAAGGCGTGTCTTGGGACAAATGGACATACCGGAAGAGCCGTGAATCGAGTGGGCATGAGCCGCAGGTTCACCGAAGTTGACCAGAGGGTCGATACGACCGACAGCCAAAGTGCCGCGGCACTCCATACGCCAGAAGGCCTCGGCACCGCCAGCAACGGCGAGGATAGCTACAGAAACCTTCATTTTGAGGATGATTTTGTATTGGTGAAAGAGTGATGGGAATCTGAGAAAGAGTGCAATGTTAGAAAAGTGAATCCGCAGCAAGGAACTGCAGAACGAGAAGTGAACAAGCACCAAAGCTTGGCTCTTCACAAGAATGCACTGACCAATATCCAAGGACAACAGATGTTATCCGGTTGTCCGATTTCAGGCCCTTGCAAGATGTCTTGAGGGGAAGACTGTCAAGACAACGGCGAGGTTGCAGAATAAATGCTCGAATGATAATCGTCCAAGTTACTGAACCAAACGAACAATGGTCCCACCAAGGTTGTGTTGCCAAAAACAAGAATCGCTTGTCGGTTGAGCGGGGTCGAAGTATCGATATGGGATGAAATCGAGCGGACGAGTCGGTGAGTTGCGGTAAAAGTTGCTTCTTGACAGAGATCGATCCACCAGATATGACCAGCACGACGAGTCCACAACCGCGTGTTTTTCTTAGGATTCTAAAATGACTGAATAGGCCGCACAGCTGACCAGTGTTTGTTCCAAAGTCGGAGTCGGTTATCGAGATTGTTTGCCTTTTGTCGAAATACGGATGGACACTGGAGAGATGCCGTAGAATCGAATGCGAGAATGCGTGATCAACGCCCTGGGCGGAAAAGAGAAAGATAGATGGGGATGTTGAGTGGTGAAAGAGCGTGACTGTAGTACAACAGAGAGCGAGTGGTGATAGTGAGTGAAATGTCGACGAGTCGGACAGAGTCTTCGCAGCAGACCACCTGGAATGGATGGAATGACGACTGGAAAAGGGAATGACGAGGGAGAAGAACCACAAGGCGACGATGGACTACGGGGAAGGGAGAGGGGAACACTGATGAGGAAGGCGAGACACCCAGCGGAAGATATTCATTTTCCACTTTGCAGCGGGCAGGAACCCTCACGATTTCTTGCGGGTGGAGAGGCGCCCGGGGGCTCGGGGGTCGGGGGTGCCTGCCTGGGGGCAACGACGAGTCGACGAGGGCAACCCAAGAACCCGCAGATTACACCTACGGTACCTGCGGCGTACCTGAGCGTCCCATACCCTTGAAACTTCCACAGAAGACCCGACTGGAAGGAAAGGAAGGGTGGAAGGTACGTCGCGCTCAGAACCCTAACCAGACTTGCCAGACCCTCCTCAAGGCATGGGTCTGCCATGGGTTGCTGCAGGTACGTATCGTATTTGCACCGTTCCAGGGTCGCAATCCTGGGTGTATCGGCTCGTCTGGGTGGTATTTGGGTGGCCCCCTTCGAACCTGCCCTTGCTCTCGCCGCATCGCACCCTTTCCCGAACAAGGCGATCAGCCACCTCTTCAGAAGCGCCCATTGGCCCGCGCATTCCAAGCCCATGTCTCCCAAGTCCTGCTCCTTCTTGGGAGTCGCCACTACATCCCTAATTTAATGCTGGACACTGGCAGTCTGGCGGCCAAGGGAAAATAAAAGGGCTATATGAGGAGCCGAGAGACGCGGCCAAGGACTATAGGGACCTCCTGTTTGGACTTTGGAGCCCATGGTGGAGCGTGAGAATTTGCTCCCAATTTCGAACGAATGCAAATCACTCTCGCTATCTTCTTGGACAGCGAAAGAAAAGCGGGAAAAGCGGCCATGGCGCTCAGACACGTGCCAGGGGCAGCAGCAGGGACGGGAGCCCGGGCCAAGCAACTCTACTTGAAGTGACTCCAGGTTTGCTGCCCTACTACCATAGCAATCAAGACGCCAGATCCGAGGTGTCCATTCACGAGGGAATCGTGAGGAATTTCAGGTGGGACGGCATGCCGCCGAGGGTTTGCTGCTGCAGGTCCCTTGACTGACCAGTGTTTCCAGTTGGGACGGGACTCCTCGAACAAGCTGAAGAAGAAGGTCTTGGACTCTTGGGCCGTTGTGCGATCCCCTCGGATGGGGTCCTGCGATTTCCCAAAGCCTCCACCGCCAACTCCGCAGCACAATAATCGTGCAAATCTCCCACTTTCCCACCTCCCCGTCGCCAGTCTGTCGATGTGCAACCCTGATGGGCATCCGCTAATGATAGACCGAAATGCGCTGCGTGGCCGTTCTGGTGTGCCCCTGAATCAATCGTAATCGCGACAGCCGCTTCGTCTTGTCCAGTTGCGAGGGTGAGAAGCCCAGCACTGCGCCGAGGTAACACCAAATATCTTTACATAGTGTCGTTTTGTGTAGCACATTGCGCATCTGACCTTACATGATGTAGGTACGCCGCTGCACTGCGCTTTATTTAACCTGTACGGTCCCATTCCCGCCCAACCTGCCACCCGCCAATGCACCCCTCCCGATACCAAAAATTCACCCAGGTGTTTTCCCACTCCTGAGGCGCATATCCCATTCTTACAACCGCGTCGGCATTCACTGTGGATGTACGGCACGCTTGAAGCCGGATGGACTGCCGTGATTGCGATCGATAAGGGGAAACTTGGATGTGCAATTGAGCGACCGTTGCCCGGTGAGCGAGAAGGCGGTCACAGGAGTTGATCAACAACAGTGACTGATCGTCTCTTCTTGACAATCGTACGAGAGCACGTGTTGACAAAGTTGGGATGAAAGAAAAGAAGGAAGGAAAAATAAGTACAGAGCGGGGTACTACCCGGAGCGTGATAGTTCCAGTGGCACCAGCAAGCGCTCCAGATACAAAGGGGTTCGAGGTTAATTGAAAATAGAGAGCGAAGAATGTTGTCGTTCGCAACTCTAATTGATCTGATTTGCAGAAGCTCATCACCCGCTAGGCTCCAAACGTCTGAAACACGTTTCATGCTTGAAATGGACGAATGATGCGAGCTGTGTGCCAGCTAGTGGAGCCCCTCTCCCATGTCTCGCCGGCCAATCCTTGCTTTGGTTCAACAACCCGTCCGCACCCCCTCGTCTGTTCCTGCCCCACGTTTTCCATAGTTCCCCCGTCCTTCTTCAACCCATCAATTTCTTTTCTAATGCAGCATCACCATGCAATGGGCATGCAGTTCGCGCCTCTTCGTTGTAACTTTCTTTCCCACAGATACAGCATGTGAGTACATGAGTACGAATACGTCGGCCTCGTTTCATCCCCCAAGCTTGGCCCAAATGCACCACCAACATGCATGTGGGCAAGATTTCGGGCAAGTACTTGTTGCGGAAGGAGATGTTATTCCTTTCATTGCCTGGAATCAACCACCTTTCGATAACTCAGCCAAATGAGTTCAGCCTTCATCTCCCACACTGGCCCAGCTGCCATATATGGGACGTTTGCCCGCAGGCATCGAAGGATTTGTTATAGTCCTGATACGTTTGCTACCCCGCCAACAGCCAGCAATATTCGCACTTCGCAATTTCAAAGACTCATGAGCACCTCCTGGTTTTCCCTCACAAAGACGGCAAAGTCCGTGGGTGTATCGAACAACATCAAGATAATCAACCTCTTTGTAGTGTACCCACCACCCCGTAATACGGCCAAGGCAAATCAACGAAAACCCACATCGGCGGTAACATGTATAAAGGGTATGCGTTGTACCTTACATGTCTGCCTGTTGTACCACAGGCCAGCAAAAGAAACGGTTACATACAGTACATGATACGGGTACAGCAGCAACAAGGCGGTAAAGAAGAGACAAGACAGCATCCAGACATCTCAACGTCTGTCTGGGTGAGTGGAAACGGGCACGACGGGAAAGGCGTCTCGCGTGCATGACTGGACTACCAATGATGGCCGTTGACAAATCGGAACCTGAGGACTGTTCTACTTACACGTAGGAGTCAATGCAGGTTGTGTCCAATCTTATCTGTCTGGGAGGTGATTTGAGCAACATGGAGGGACCTTGCAATTGGATGAAAGCTTTAAATGACGACCCAGAGTATATATATGCGATGAATTGTGTAAGACCATGTATACACTTGACAGTGACGACGAATGTCTTTCCTGCCAGCTGTTTGTGAATTGAGAGTGCGCCATGACAACCAATCTGGCCGGTTCTAACTCGGGCTACATGAAGCCAGGCTGACCTTGTTGTTGTATGTGTAGAGTGAAAAGAGTCAAAAAAAAGAATTCCTCGAACATCTCCTGAGCTTTCACTATACTAGGAGATAGAGTGAGAAAAAGGCAAAAGGAAGTGCGCCGTCCGAGATTCGAACTCGGGTCACTCGCTAATTAGAGGATTTCTTGGGAAGCGAGTATGCTAACCACTATACCAACGGCGCAGTGGTTTTTGTTGAAAACGATGCAGCTAATATTGGTTCATGAGGCTGGTCGTGCTTGCATCGAACGTTCTCGCAATCTGTACAGATCGGTCGGTGCCTGAAAGACCCCACCCCCGCGCTACCCCTTCGGTACCTTGTACGGGGTTAGGGTTACAGGTAGCACCTTGAGCTGCCAAACCCCGCCACCGACCCACTCGCGTTCGAATTCCATGTTGGCGAGTTTCTCGACACTGCGTCCCTAGGCCTTGCTTCACTCTTCTCAACCACAACAAGACCTTCAAACCTACGGCTACCTGCACGGGACATTCGAGCCTTAACCTCGGTCATATCTGAACTCGCCTGGAATCACCATTTTCCTTTCGAAGCGTAACAGGTTCTACAAGAGCGAGCAAATATGGAGTCCGAAACACTCGAGCAAATGCAAGCTCGGCATCGCAAGGAGCAGAGAGACCTTGTGTCACGCATCACAAACAAGAAGAAGAATGCGACCAAGAAGACCCGCAAAGGAGTCAACGATGAATGCGCCCAACTGGAACTCGAACTGAAGGCGAGACAGGAGGATGAGCTCAGGCAGCTGCAAGGAGGCGGCGGCGCCGACGATAACGACGAGCAGGCCCAAGAGCCCGAGGAGGATGAGCAAAATGCCGGAGAATCAACAGTCAACGATGTGACCGAGCAGCTACAGAAGACCACAGTCTCTGACCAGTCGAGTAAAACAAGTTCCCCTCCTTCGGTGGAACAGTCCTCGGGCGGCGGAGAGAAAAAACGAAATCGTCAGAAAGAGCGTCTCGCACGTCGCCAAGCAGAAATCGAAGCTGCTGCTGCAGCAGCCGAGAAAGAGGCCTCGAGCATGGTGGATCACCGCGGTATCGAGAAGGCATACATGTCGCGCGAATTCAAGGCACATTCTTTGGATGAGAAGGATATCGAGCCCGATGGACACTGTCTCTTCTCCGCGGTGGCAGACCAGCTTGCCGTCCACGGACTCCCGGTAGATGGTCTCTTGTCTAAGAGCAAGAGAACGCAAACACAAGAGAAGCTTCCGCCATATAGGGTCGTGCGTCATACGGCGGTTGACTACATGGAGAAACACGCGGACGATTTTGCGCCTTTTCTCGAGGAGCCCTTCGACACCTACGTGGCCAAGATACGGGATACAGCAGAGTGGGGTGGACAGCTGGAGCTGACGGCACTGGCAAACGCGTATAACGTGGAGATCAGGGTGGTGCAGGACGGTAGGACCGAGGTGATACAGCCCAACGCTGTCGCAAATGGGGAGAGCAATGCGGACAAGGAGGAGCTGAAGGTCCTGTGGTTGGCGTACTATCGCCATGGATATGGCCTCGGAGAACATTACAATTCGCTGCGCAAAGCAAGCGCATGAGACGATGGTCTTGCCAAAAGGCAAGTTGCTCAAGCAAAACGATCAAAGTGTCACCCTCCCTGTCGCTAAGTTTTTTTTCCCCAACACACAAAGTAACTGGTACCGAAAAGGTTTCTGCTTGACCATCCTTACTGGTGGCTCCAGACCGAGACACGATCAATCACGTTTCCTTGGTCGTCACACCCAGCCTTGTGTGTGCATGTGGGCTGTATACGTGCTAGCCGTTTGAGAGCACCTGGCGTTGTATCCGCGCTTCCGTTCATCACCCGTCCCTTGTCATCGTAGGGCAATTCCTGTCCCGGATGCCCAAGATGGGCAAGATATAGGTCGCCCGAAACACCCCAAGGCGGGCCACCGGTTGAGGGGTCCTTGTCAAGTGGCCATTCGAGGCAGACGAGTCTTCCGCCGTCCGGGTTGAGAAGATCGGACATCCTCTTGGCATAGTGTGGGCGTGCTTCAGCCGGAAGGGCGCAAAAGAACTGGAAAGAAATCCCAGTCAGTGTGTCTGGACTAATTGATTGCAAGCCGAGGCGAGAAAAGAACGTTTCAAAGCACACGGAGCACCAGGGACCATACCTCATAGTCGAAAATAAGATCAAACCCGTTCTTCACCTTTCCATATCCCGAATCGTTCACCCAGTCATTCTCGAAAAAATCTCCCGCCACCCACCTCACCCTTCCCTTCGTAGTGACGCCCAGCTCCTTCCTCGGCGCATACAACTCCTTCCGCTTACCCTCATTTTCCTCCTCGGCGACCCTCTTCTCATTCTTCTTGGCCTCCTCCAAGCTCGCCGGAGACGAGTCAAGTCCAAAGACGTCATAGCCGTGTGCAGACAAAAGTAGCACGTCGTGGCCTCTCCCACAGCCAGGGACTAAGGCTTTGGGTCTCGGCTGGTCCCAGTCGTCAGAACTGTTGGGGGCTCTTGGGAAGAGCTCCCGGTGCAGTGAAAGGACTTCGTTGAGAGCTTGGCTAGGTCCGCCGCGGTCCCACGGGGTGAAGGATTCTTTCCATAGCGTGTCCCAATGTTCCGGGTGGCTAGAGTAGTCTAAGTCTTTGAAGAGCGAACGGAGGCGCTGGAATTGGCCTTGGATTGCGTGGTCGTTGGCGCTTGGGGTGTTGATGGGGGGTTCGGGATCGCTTGCCATGGTGTGCTAGTGGGTGAGCTTATGAAGTGCAACTGTATAAACCATAAAATAAGCTATTTCGAAAGATTCTGAGATGTCTCCTCGTATAGCCCTTCGTATTCACGTTGGTTGACCGTTGACTCACGGAGGTGGGCGTAGAGTGTTCATCGGTAAAACGAGAACAGCTGTGGCTGACCGTACCTAGGCACTTTCATGCCTCCACATATTGCGTAATCAATCAAGTACTATCATCCTCATATTAGAGGTTACATAATGCGAGCGTTTCATAGTTTATTTACACCCCCAGCTGTCATAATGAGGTAGGCTTGCGTGAGAGTCCGTTCCTCGGTCAGCGTCACTCACCTTGACCGTCCTTCGGGCTTACCTAACACTCACCGTGCTCACCGTGCTCACCGTTCACCGCAACCCCCTTGGCCCGCTGGCCGATCTCGTTGGGATGTTCCCCGCGAAACTATTATCAGTGACAGCTATCGATAAGAAGGACACGTTGATTGGCCAACTACCGCAACGCCAACGAGCCTCGGCTTGTCGTTTGAAACCGTCTCGGTCGACAGTTTCCCGTCTTAGTGAACAGCACCGACCGGATATCGTTTGGCTGGTAGTACGTAGGAGAAAGATGGTTTTAAAGAACCTCTTGATATCCTCCGGCCCCGATCATCCCGGATGAGAGATGGGTTTTGGATTGTTTTCACCGGAGAACCCACCAATTCTGACAACTACCTCTACGAAACCACAACTAGTCGGTAAAGAAGGAGCCGCAGCAATCATCAAGATGGATGTCAACACTCTCTTCGGCATCAAGGTACGTCTAACGGTCTATTGAAGTCTACGTCATTTCATGTCATTCCCATGCACCGCACCGCACCGCACCGCACTGCAAATGCACATCATACAATGCGCATAGCATACATATTCCCTTCCCCAACGAACGACCCCCAAAAGAATGAACGCTAACAACTTGATTCAACACAGGGCAAAGTCGTCCTCATCACCGGCGGCGCCAAAGGCATCGGCCGCATGATTTCCGAAGGTTTCGTCCGCAACGGCGCCAGAGTGTACATCTCCTCCCGCGACGCCTCCGCGTGCGAGTCCGCCGCCGCCGAGCTCAACGCCTTGGCCGAGAAGACCTCCTCGGGCGGTTCCGCCGTCGCCTTGCCCGCCGACCTCTCCTCCGCCGAGGAGTGCACGCGCCTAGCCCAAGAACTCTCCAAGCGCGAGCAAAAGCTGCACGTTCTGATCAACAACTCCGGCGCCACCTGGGGCGCCGCCTACGACGAGTATCCCGAAAACGCATGGACGAAGCTCCTCACGCTGAACCTGCACCGGGTGTTCACCCTCACGCAGGCGCTGACGCCGCTGCTGGAGAAGGCGGCCAAGAAGACGACGACTGGTGACGTGGTGATTGACCCGGCGCGCGTGATCCACATCGGCAGCATCGACGGCATCAGAGTCCCGCTGCTGCCGACGTACGCGTACAGCGCCAGCAAGGCCGGCCTGCACCATTTGAGCAGACACATGGCCGTGGAGCTGGGGCCGAGGGGCATTACGAGCAATACCCTGGCGTGCGGGCCGTTCCCGAGCAAGATGATGGCGGCGACGCTGAGGGACTTTGGCGAGGATATCAAGGCTGCGAATCCCCTGGGGAGAATCGGAACGCCGGAGGACGCGGCGGGCGCGTGCCTGTTTTTGGCGAGCAGGGCGGGCGCGTTTGTCAATGGGGCTACGGTGACGCTTGATGGAGGAGTGGCGCTTATGTCGAAGATTTGATCAAGTTTGAATGGTAAGGTTAGCTCGTTAGGGTGGTCTGGACTGGATTGCTAATAATAGCGTTTTCTTATTATTACACACGTATGGACTCGAAATTTGGGTAATCTTGATGATCCAGTGATTTCTCGCTTGAAATTATTACCTAACCATGAGTATCTCGGCTGATATCTATCCATCCATGTATACGTTTTATCTGGTTTGTGCTGGTAGTAAAAAGAGAGAGCAGAGATATCTGAGTGGAAAAGTGCAAATGGGATATATCCAGCCGATAATGCTTATTATGACAAAAAAATCCTTCTCACTCCCCTGTGAGATGATACATGTAGCCACTCCGCCGCCCGTTGTGGTAAAAAAAAATTAAAAAAATTCAGCATCCGCCTGCCCCGGATCTTCTGCGCCGCCGTCCGTCTCTTATGTGTGTAAGGTATATTTGTGCTTGTGTATGCTCCCCCGTGGTTTCCCTGTGCCCTGGACCCTTGTACTCCATGATGCCGTATGTCCGAAATGTCAAAAAATAAAATAAAATCAAAGTGTGAAACGCCCCAGTAACGCCCAGACGGTATTAGTGATGAGAAGGGGAAAATGTGTGTGAAGGGCTGCCTGCGAAGGCTTCTTCTTCTTGTTGGTGTAGAGGAGAGGAGGGGTGGTGACAAAATCAAGTTTCTCAGCAAGCTGATGCTGCCTCAGAGAGTCTCATCCGTGAGGGTTTTCTTGTGCCGTGGTTCAGGTGCAATGGTTCCTGAGTTATTGTCGGTGGCATGCCATGTGTGCTTCCCGAATGAACCAATGTCGCAGACCAAGTCTCTTCCGGATACTCAGAGTTTTTCCCTGTGACCGGTTGGCGAAACTGCCCATTTCGAGTCGCTTTGATGGTGAAACGTCGGGGAGGGTGAAAAACAGTTCCGTCAATGAGCCAGATGAATCGCTCGTTGACTTCCATCAAAAGGCCACTCTCGTTTCCGGACCTCTTCGCCATTTGGGGACGATTGGTGACAACAGCAGCCAGCGATGTCGCAATCCGACTCCAATTCGGCCCAGAAGTTGTTGTCGTTGTTGCCCAAAGTGGAGAAAACACCGATTGTCGTCTCTACCCCATGATCCTCGCAGGAGATGCCTTCTTCAATCACAACATGTGATCAATCGAGTCGTTTATGAAAGACCGATATCCTCAAAGTCACGCATCATCACAGCCATCTGGGCGCGCTTTGCGGCCTCAGCGACCAGTGTGAAGTCCTTGAGGAAGGCGTCCGTCGAGTTTCCAGTCTTGGCGGGAGCAGGTTGAGGCGGCGCGATCTTGGCGGCTACGGGCGACCGTTGGATGGAAGCCATGGAGGAGGTCTGCTGAGTTGTGGGGGTGGAGTTGGAGGCGTCCATGATGATTGCTGTGAATCGAAGTCTTGGGGGTTGTCTGGTGTTTTTGTATTTGGAAGTGAGCGGTTGCCGGGTGATGGACAGGCAACTCTCAAAGAAGGTGTGAGTGTTGTTGTTGATAAGGTTTTGCTGGTAAGTGCTCTGGGGTGATCGCGGGAGCTGAGCTGAGGGAGGTGTGTGTGGTCGAAATATTTGGTCGCTGCTGCGGTAGAGAGGGAAGAAGTTGTTGGAGATTTGGGAGGGAAGGTAGGAGAGAGAGGTATATAAAAAGAATGGTGTGTGTTCGTTCTTTCGCGGAGGAAGCTCGCTGATAAGAGAATTTCTCGCTCTCCGAATTCCGTCCAGGGTAGGGTGTGGGATTTGATGGGATCCTCTTGAGTGGATCGACCGAGACCGACCGACAGCAGCAGAAAAAAAAAAGGCCGGGGGCGGGTGCTTGTCTTCACGACTGAACCAACGCCAAGGATGATGTATACGACTGTTTCTTGGTTCTTGAATTCCTCAACCCTTTGCTCCGGTTTTTGCTCGTTCTTCTCCAATTTTCCAGGAATGGAAGGTTCCCCGCTATGACTTCAGATTATCGACCGATGTTGAGTCCTTTGGTTTTGCGATACAACTTGGAAGCAAGCAAGCAAGCAAGCAAGCAAACAGTATCTGACGAGATACTGTGTAAAACCAGGCAATGATTGTCGAAGGAGGACAGAGCACACGAGGGAGAAGAGGACAGTCAACAGGCTAATACGGCAACCAATACCTGGTAATCTGTCCCCTTTTGTAGTGGTGTACTGGAAACGGGGATGGTGCAGGCTGCAAGATGCAAAGTGACCTCTGGTGTGTCTTGTTGTTTGATGCCCGTTGACGTGGTGATACTGCAGTGCCGGCGGTGTCCGATAGTGACAGGATCGATCGATGAGATATCGAAGGGAATGGAGGACAGCTAGGTTGCGTTGGTGTGTAGGATTGATGGGGAAGAAGCCTTGGGACGACTGGGGGTGGATGACGGTGAAATATATCACATTCTGAATTCCATCCTTTGAAGCATCAGGTGGACGTGAACAACTCCCCTCCAGCCATGTAATCTTAGTTGCTTCACAAATCAACATCTTCACCTTTCTTCTTCCACAAGACTGACTGACACCTTCCAGGTACCTCAAAATGGATAAATGTGTAGATACCCAGCTCGGAGTAGCGGCTGACCGTAGTGACCGTGGTGACACTCATTGTTTCGGCGTCATAGGTGATGGAGGATCAACAATGGGGCTTCTTCCAATTAACCGTGCCAAGCCAGCAGATTGTCCTGTAAGAGGTACGGGCGAGGTACCTCCGCAGAACAGCCGGCATGTCGCATTTGCGTTGTCATTTGCTCTCATTTCCTCGTCATCCAATGCTTTCCGTAAAAGCCAAAGCCTGTACCTCACAGGTACTCTGCAGCGTGGAAGTGCTTGTCTGGGGTTTGCAGACAAGGGCGGGGGACGTTTGATCCACCTCCATATGCGCCCCATATCATGATGTCCACCCCGTCCGTCGAGGCCCAGGTGCTCCCGTTCCCCCACACTCTTCATGATTCTCATCTGACCTTTAAGTTCTCATCCCTATTGCGCCAGTAAGAAATACTCCCTGACAGATACAAGCAAATGGGCCACACGTGTGTTTAGCTCATGGCGACAAGCATTTACCATTTGTCGGTCCTTCCAACCTGAGTGTACATACGTACCTTGCGCAAGAGTCTTTTGAAGATTACTTGATCTTTCTGCAGACGAGTGGACCAACTCTTCAAGTAAGGGTTCAGTCGCAAGCCGACAATCCTCGTTCCTTATTTCAAGCTCTTTTTTATTAATAGGTTCGGTAATCTGAAGGGACACTCATAACTCGTGACCCCTGACATTTGAAATGAAGTGAAGCACGCAATCACAGCGAATGGCGATGCGCAGGCTGACCCAGGGCGAGCATAGTTCGTCCAGAAATATCTTCAGGTGTAATAGATCTCATTAGATCGACAAGACCCCGAGATGGTCTGTTGATGATACACGATTCGTGCCGTCCGGTTGGTATTTCCCCATGTTTCACGGATATTTGGTGGGAGCCAGTTCGTTCCTTTGGAGCAGAAACCTTCCTAGGAGCCAACCTACCTAGATACAGTACTCGCTGGCACTTCAGTTGCCAGCTCCTTTGTCCTGTAACACACCTATGTGAGCTTTCTCCGGGTATCGTGTAAATTTCTGCCTTCGGTATCTGCTTTGTTGAGTTGGCACTGCTTCGGGAGTTGGCACATGTGAAGCCCTCTTCCGGCAGCATCTCATCGCTATCTTCCGGGCAGGGCCCCAGTCAGTTGCAACCCCGGCCCGGAGCGGAGCAAGGGTGGGTGAGTGTGGGGGCACCTTGAATCTTTGGCTCTACAGGGCTGCATTTTGGCTTTTTCAATTTCGGCCTCTTTGTCCGCCCGCCCGCCCGCCCGCCCGCGACCACATGCGTATCCGCAGCTCCAAGAATCCAAACACGGGGTTTAATTTCTTGCTTGGGTTCATGGATAAATCTCCCAGACATTGATGTTTAATAATGTTTCGGTAGTTTTCGTGTGCTGTATGTGTAGGTCGAGGTAGGTAGCTTGGGTAGCCCTTGTGTAGTGTCACTCAGAGAAGCAAAAGCCTGACAGTTTAAAAGGGTCGAACGACAGTGGAACCACAATGCTGCCAATCCCACCCGGGCAAGCCGCATATGCGTCGAATGTTGAGGATTGATGTTATAAACTCCGAAAATTGAATCCTCTAATCCTCTTTGATGAGACTGATAACGCGGCAAAAGATCCCGGTATCCCTAAGCTAGTCAGCGACCTGCCACGTTTGGCGCGGGACAAGTTGCGGAAAGTTTGGCTTCAAGAGCCGTCGCTTCGAGGGAGCTAATCAACGGTGAGAACAAGATGTCGGCGAGAGAGTGGCGAACTATGTCGGAAGTACAGCCGAACCAAGAGTTCGAATGGCGTTTTGGGGTGCTTTGTGATTTCGTTTCATTTTTTTTCATGCTTCCACCTTCGAGTTGCCTCTCTGGGCTGTTGATCTTTGATGCAATCAGTCGGATTTGGGAATGGCGGCAAGGCGGTTGAAAGGACAACGGAGGGGTACCTCATGAATCTACAAGTAAGAGAAGCACAAGTCCCGGGCGCTGCAGGTACGCGACGGTAGTGTGGACGGGCAGAAATACAAAAGCTTGGGCCATGTTGGCTTTTATAGCGGAACGAGTTTCGGGTAGGCTCACCGGCGTGACTTCCCGACATTTGTGCGGCTTCGGTTCGGTGAAATGCATTCGGTGCATTTGCACGCCGAGGCGAGGCCGGCCCAATGCCCCACTTTCAGTACACCCGGCCCCACTTACTGCCCGCGCGCCCGGTCCTCCACTAGAGGTAGCCGAGCCGCGTTATGGAGACACGGAAAGGAAGGAACCGAAAAGGTTGACGTACCGCGTAGCTGTCTCCATCCGGAAGCTGCGACATCGAGATTCAGGAACAGCCACTTCACTTGTCACACTCCGCTTCAGGCCCGGAACCTAGGATACCGATCGAAACAACTTACCTACCCCTCCATAAGGTACGGCTTGAAGTCTCTACACAACGCCATACACCACCCCGCTCGCCGTCATAATCGAAAGCCAAGAACCATCATCGTTCCAGTCGTCGCATCGCATATTTTCTACACATCGTACCAGGTCGATCCGAGAACAAACCATGGCGACCACCACCGCCGCCGCACCACCTCGCAAGTGGATGCAGGTCCCTCGTCCGCTCCAGAAGCTTTTCGATACGTTTCCTCTTGTCGCTTACGACGTCAACGCCCTACCCGCGCGAGCACAATCGGCTACTTCCGGCAACCTTCCTACACTTTACGTCTTTTCCACCGAGGAGGATGCGCTACTGGGGGCACCAAGCTTCAACCCGAGCTGTTTGAAGTGGCAGGTACGTCGCCGAAAAGGTTACTTGCAGAGGGTCAAGCTACGAATGTCTAACTCTACTCTCTCACATCAAATAGGCGTTCCTCAAGCTTGCCGGTGTCAAGTTCCAAATCCTGCCCTCGACCAACCATGCCTCACCTACCGGCGCGCTTCCGTTCATCCTCCCTAAGCGATCGGCCCCTACCGACGCCCCATCACCAATCCCGTCATCCAAACTCTATGACTATGCCCTGAAATACGGTACTTCAAATCCTCCAGATGTTTCAGCCCTGAGGCTTGACGCCTACCAAGCCCTCCTCGACGTCCCCATCCGAAACGCCTGGCTACAGGCCCTTTACCGCGACCCCGAGTGCACAGATCTGCTAGATAGATTCTACATCACGACAGCTTCCTCTTCATTCTGGGTGCGCGGCGCACTCAGACACCAACTGCGCCGAGCAGCAGAAGCCGAGATTCTAAAGACCGGGCCCGGTGGCGCTGCTTCTACGGCGTTATCTCTACTAGTTGATGAGGACGCCGTGTACAGAGCGGCTGTGAATGCCTTTGAGGCATTGGCGACACTGCTTTCGGAAAGCAAAACTGGGTGGTTCTTTGGAGCGCAGACGCCGACAATTTTTGACGCAAGTGTTTTCGCTTACACGCATCTGATGCTCCAGTATATGAGTGATGCCAAGGGCGAAGGAGAGGATGATGGGGGATCCATTTTCAGGTCTAGGAGGTTAGGGAATATGGTTAGGAGAGCTGGATCGGCAGAATTGGAGCAACACCATGACCGGCTCTTTGAGCTGCTTTGGCCGGCAGACTCAAGTGCCAACCTTTTCAACGACAAGGCTTGAGGAAACAGGTCATTGGAAGTGAGCAGATTCAAGCTGGCTATGGGAATGCATGACGAGGGCTACGACCAGAGTAAACTGTACAATGTAAGATATCCCGGAGAAACAGAGGACAACTTCATAGATAGATACCCCGCTGAACCTTGATGTCAGGTTGGTTTAGCAAGCGATAAGGGCGGGACTGAGTTGGAACCAATAGTACGGGTCACTATTATTGATCACCGGTGACCGGACTTAGTGGCCGGAACCATTCCGGCCAAGTGGGGTTTAACATCGGCAAGCTGAGGCCGGCTGGGACCGGCTAGGGCCGGAGCAAAGTGGGGATTTCCCAATTCCCATTAGTCAATCCCGGTGTCATGGCTCACATGTACACACCGATACGCACGCCTGACGACACATGCGGCATCGTGGCTTGGTTTGTGCACGGTTGAGATGCAGGCCGGGCCGAAGTACTTGGAGTTGAGTTTCACAGCTTTGTCGTTATTGAGACGGAACTTGTCTCGCTGGCCGATGATAAGAACAATCATTGAGACGACCCGTTAGACCACTTTGAACAAAGACACTCGCCGATATTAGGCCAACACTATGTCGAAACTCTCCGTTTTTTTTGGAGAAAGAAAGCCTCATCGACCACAATAACCGAATGGGATTGACGCCTGCCAGATATCTTCACGTTTTGCATCGTGGCTGCCAGATTTATACACCATCTCTCATTCCTACTCCCTTGCAGTGGTCGATGGATGGAAGGCGGGACCACAGACAAACTATCACAACCCGTAGCTATTGTCTCTTGCAACCCGTCAACCCATGACAAAGAGAAACCGGCCTTGGGGCGCGCCTGCTGTGATGGACGAGACATGGGAAAATGATTGGGTTGAGCATGCTACGAGAGGCCGGAATGGATTCCGGCCACGGTCTATATAGGCGCAGAGATACTCGGTCTTTTCACATTTCAACTTCTGCATATGCATCATCCTCCAGACGAAGGCCTCTTAGATCGCTTTTTTCTGCTCGCTTTTTCAAATTTGGAACAACCATCGCCATCATCATCATCATCATCGTAATCATCATTGATCATTTACGACATCCGCACAATGGGCTCCCTGGAAAAGGATACCGCTGTCTACGACACCGACTTCCCCATCCTCCACAACCCTCGTCCAGATGATGTCTCCCTTCCCGCATTCATGGTCTCTACCACCCGTGGCTTTCTCCCACGTATGGATCCCGTCGTCAACTTACCTTCCGAGTTCGACCCCCTTGAATGCATCCTCCGATGCATGCCAGTCAAGACTGCTTCTGGAAAACCAGGCCTGCTCGCCAAGGGCAAGGGGCTGCTTGGCAAGGCCGTCCACAAGGAGCTGCCGGACTTGACCGAGTTTGTGGACAAGTATAGGCATGACCTACCGCTGATGAACGCCCTGTATCGGGACTACTCGTTCCTGGCGTCGGCATACTTGTTGGAACCCTGCCATGAGAGGTTCGTAAAAGGGGAAGAATATGGACTTGGGAGACAGGTATTGCCGGCGAATGTGGCGAGACCGATTGCTAAGTGTGCTGAGATGTAAGTGCTCACCCCTTACTTTGGTCGATCCCACAAATCTTTGCGTCGAGGGTTGTCTTTGGAGCTTCGTCTCTGTTCGGTGCCAACTCCAACTCAGTCTTCACTCTCCCACCTTTCTTCCTGCTTCATATCAATCCTCAAATGACTGACAAGCTCCGCCTAACATAGATGCGAATTCAAACCCTTCATGGAATATGCCGGCTCGTATGCCCTCTTCAACTACCGCCTTGTCGACCCCTCCCTCGGCTTCTCATTCTCGGACCCCTCCAACGTCCGCCTCATCCGCGCCTTCGAGAACGGCCTGGACCCTACCTCTTCCGAAGCTGGCTTCGTGCTCGTCCACATTGACATGGTCCGGCACTCCGGTCCGCTCGTAGCGGGCGCCGTAGCCTCTCTCGACGTATGCCGATCTGCCCTCTCCTCCTCGTCTACCAATCCCGAGGCCAGACTATCCGCGCGCCAATCCCTCAACATGTCCCTGTCCAAGATGCTAGCCGCCCTGAAGAAAGTCAATGCCACAATGGAGACCATGTGGAAGCGCTCCAAGCCCAACGAATACACCTCGTTCCGTACCTTCATCTTCGGCATTAAGAGTCAGAGCATGTTCCCCAACGGCGTCGTGTATGAGGGTCTTCCGGGCTCAGACGGCAAGCCGCTCTCATTCCGCGGCGAGTCCGGCGCAAACGACTCGATGATCCCTCTTATGGATAACTTTTTGCAGATCCCTATGCCTGACACGCCCCTGACCAAGATTTTGGAGGATTTCCGGTCGTACAGACCCAGCAACCATCGAGCGTTTTTGGAGTGGGTGAAGAGGGGAAGCGAGGTGGTGGGGTTGAGGAACTGGGCGCTTGCTCTTGATGATGGTACGGATAATATGATAGAGGAAGAGAGGGACGAAGTGAGGCGCTCTCGGAGCCTGTGGATTCAGATGCTGAATCAGGTCCGGGACTTTCGCTGGCGTCATTGGTGCTTTGCTAGGGAGTATATCCTTAAGCAGACGAGCCATCCGACGGCTACAGGAGGCAGTCCGATCGTGACGTGGTTGCCGAATCAGTTGCAGGCTGTGCTGGGGGATATGGTGAGTTTGTATGAGGGGATGGGAGGAGATGAGGCGGGAGGCTTGGGTGAGGAGTGTAAGGATATTATGGATCTGGTGAGGAGACAGGACGAGACGTTGAAGAAGGAGGTAAAGAAGTTTTGTGAGGAGAGGGGGGTATCCAGCGCTTAGGGTCCTGGCGATGGTCCGAGAAGGTGGGTTATGACTTATGACTTGTTTGAAGCATTGGTATTCCGTTTGACGATGGATTTGGGACTCTTGACCTCACTATTTTTCTTTTCATTAGCAAGAATGCTGTCCATTAACCCAGTTCAGAAATATCATGAAAGACGCTAAAACTCCCAAGTAATGCAACCGACATGAAAAATCGTCTACCCACATATACACATATTAGCATTAATCATGATGAGCCCAGGAGCGTCGTCCTTCTGTCAATCTCTTCTACAAGGACCCCCAGGCTGGAATCAAACCATCATCCCCCCTACCACAACCGCCACCCCAACGATCACCTCCACGCCCCTAACCTCCCTCGCCGCCCCTGCACCAACCAGCGGTGCAGCCGGTGCCTTGGTATACGTAGGCAGCTCCTTCGCCTCCGTCGCCGTCGCTAACTCTCCCGAGCCCGTAGGCGTAATCACGACCGAACAACTGACGCTTCCACAAGCGTACCCGCTCGGACAACACCCAGGCAGCGGGCCGGCCTCCTTTCCACACATGTACCACCCATAAGCGCACGTGCCCGTTGCTGTCGTGGTCGGTACGGCAGTGATGGGCACCGCGACGGTCATCCCGTTGGTGTTCTTTATCGTGGTCATCTCGATTGGCGGGCAGTTGGTTACGCTGCAGTCGCGGCCGGTTTGGCAGCAGCCGCCGCCGGCGGAGGCGAGGCAGGGGTAGAAGCCTGTTGGGCAGTAGTCCAGCGAGGAGGAGAGGGCGCTGCTACTTGGGGGCATGGTGGTTGTCGGTGGGGGAGGAGGCGAGGAGGTGATAGTAGTTGAGGATGAGGATGTTGGGCGGACCGGAGGGATGATGGCTGTTGTGTCGCTGCTTGTGGGAGCTGGGAGGGTGGTTGTGGGGGATGTGCCTTCTTTGATGCCTATTTATGTAAAAGTCAGTATGGTACTCTGCTATGGTATGGTGGACAACCAGGAGACGGGGAAATGGATAGAGAGAGAACTTACACCCAACACCAGCACACACAAACCCAGGTAAACAACACCCGCCTCCAATCTCCGACGCGCACCCCGTGTTTCCATCCGCGCACGTAGACACCGACCCGCCGCACGTCGCGCCCGCCGGACAACACCCTACCTTCCCCAGACCGACATCCTCAATCTCCACGCAGGTCTCCGACGTCCTGCAGCAACTGTTCGGGTACCCGATGCGCGAACAGCTGGCTGTGCCTTCGGGGCAGTTCCATTGCCGCTTGTGCTTGTCGTGCTGTTGCAGGCGGGCGAGCGCTTCCCGCGACCGGCGGAATAAGCTCCAGGCTGCTCGTTGCTCTTCCTCTAGCTTTCTTTGGAAAAGAAAATCGTGGTTGGCGAAGGGTGGACGGTAGGATAATATCAAAGAGGAGGAGTTGGGTTGGAGGAGGTGGAAGTCTTGTTCGTCGGCTAGACGGCGGGCGGCGAGGACGGGATCTTCGGCTTCGACTTGTTCATGTTGCTGCTGCTGCTGCTGCTGCTGCTCGACTGAGATGAAGCCCATGATGGGTGGCAGGCGGTCATCGTCATTGGAACCCATGGTATCGGCATTGGCGAAGGCGACGTAGTGAGGGTGGAATTTCTCGCTTTGGTCGGGAGGCATCTTCTTGATGGCTGTGGGAAGTTGTTGTTGTTGTTGTTCTTGTTGAGCTTGCGCGGCTTCGAGGTGGGCGGCGATGAGGAGCCATAGTGAGTGTGGGAGGAGACGCATGGTTGGTTGGTGACTGAGTCTTGGGATGTTGGGTTTCGATTTTTTCCTTCTTTTCAACCCTTTTCCCGCCGCTTCCTCCGTAGGTAAAATTCCGTTGGGATGGTTGTTTTGTGGTGAATTGGAGAGAAATATTTGAGAGAAACAAAAAGTTGTTGTTGTCGTGATTCAGCTCGCAACTTTCGTTTAAACTTTTGGGTGGCTGGGAGAACCTCGATGGATACCTGGGATACCTTGCAAGCGGTGAGACTACACGTACCCGATCGCCAACCAAAGTCAATACCTAGGCGCCCGGCCCCATGAAGCTTCTTCTAAGAGCCTGGAGAAGGCTTGAGAAGTCTTGAGATTCGGACAATTTTCCCTGTGGCCAGAGAAGAATCCGAAAAGAAAGTTGATGCCGTAGCGTTACTGATAAAGGCAGGCTACCTCTCGTGGTAGATGTCGAAGATCGAGGTTGCCGGTTGCCGTGGACACCTCCGAGCCTGAAAAACAAACTGCCTGAACGAGAGAATCAGCGTACGCCAAGTGGTAGTGGGCCGAATAAGTGGCACTTCCAGGTGCTTTTGAAGGCAGCCATTGGGCCCAAAACGCCGGGAGGTGGGACATAATCAGGGGGCAATGAGTGGACGACAGCGACAGTCACGGAGATCTCCCGCTCTGTGTGGTGGAACCCCACGACACGCCCTTTCTTGCATGCTCCCGTCGCCGGCTCCGAATCCCGAAGCCGGGCCGGGTCATTGTTCTTGTTCAGGTTTGTAACGAGGTATGCAAACGTACATACATCTCTATCCTATCAATGATGGGTATCTATTCTAAGTTGTATGGTATCATGAAAATCTATACCCTGCTGTGCTCATAGATGCGACATTCCCCTCGTACACGGCTTTTATCGTACACCAACATATCTCCTTTCTCTACCTTTACCAAAGATGCGACTTCTCCTCCTGAACCTTAAACTGCTCAAACTCCGACTTCACCTGTCCCTTCATGAAGGCCGAGGTAAGCAAGCCCGCCGCAACGCTGACGTTCAAGCTGTCGATCACCGTGCCACCCGACATGTTGGGAATGTTGACCTCATAGTCCGCCTTGCTCTTGATTTGTCCAGGAAGACCCTCGCCTTCGCTACCGAGAAGGAGAATGCAGGGGTTTGTGCGCAAAGGATCGATTTCCTCGATCTCATGAAGGTCCAGGTGCTTCTGCAGGTTTCCAGAGCCGCTGGTGCGCGGGACGGCCGCATAGACCAGCCAACCGTTCTCCCTCGAGTCCTGAAGGAACTTGGGAAGGTGGCCGACGGAGAAGAGAGCGAGCGACTCGGATGCGCCCGCAGAGGCCTTGAGAGCGACCGGGGTCATGGACGCCGATTCCCTCTTGGTAATGGCAACAGCGGTGGCGCCTAGAAAGCTGACGCTGCGGAGGATGGCACCGAGGTTACCGGGATCCAAAATCTGATCTACCACGACAACCAAGGGCTTGTGAGTGGTGCTGGACGCAGAGACAAAATCGGATTTGCCGTTGATGAGGGCCTCCTCGTGCGATTGGTGGCCCAAGACAACCTTATAACCGGTAGTCCCCTGCCCGGTCTCGGCCTCAACGACCTCTCCCAAGGAGATCACAGGTGGTTGTGGGAGCGGGGACGCTTCCAGGATGTAACCGTTGTGCGGGCGGGATCCGCTCATCTTGTCCATCATCTTTAGACCGTCTTCGTTGACGAAAACGATCTCGACCTTGTTCCTCTGAGCGAGCTTTTGGATGGCGGCGTCCTTGGCCAGCTTCTCACGGTTGGCTCCGGCGTAGATGTAGAGCTTGTAAAGCTTGCGTCTGGCCGCCTGAAGAGCCGCCTCTACCACTGAAGTGCCGTACAGGAACTGCGAGGCCGCGGTGGTATAGGGGATGGATAGTGACTTTGGCGTTGTTTCTTCCCTGTCGTTATCCCTGAATAATTCCCTGCGAGGGGTTCTGTCGGTCTCTCTCCGTTCCCGGGTGCTGCTGCGAGTGTCTCTGAAGGAGTCCCTTCTTTCAGGTCTTTGGTCCCTGCGTTCGCTGCGGGAGACCCTGAAGTCCCTTCTAGGTTCACTGGGCTCTGGGAATGGTTCATCGACGGCGTCGCGGAGCTCCTCATTGATTTCCACAGTCCGCTCCTCCCGAAGCCTCCTGAACCCATTGTCGTCATCACGGAATTCGCGGGGTTCTCTGCTGAAGCCGTCCCTCCGTGGTTCCCGCCCGAATTCGCGGGGTTCTCTGCTGAAGCCGTCCCTCCGTGGCTCCCGCCCGAATTCGCGGGGTTGTCTGCTGAAGCCCTCTCTCCGTGGTTCACTTCGTCGATCTCTAAAAGACTCCCGACGGGGTTCCCTGCCAAAGTCCCTGGATGGTGCTGGTGCCCGCCTCACGGGCTTCTCAGACTTGGCGGGCTCTGATGATGAACCTCCCGCAAAGGCCGCATGAAAGTCTGCTGGATCCAAGAGGTCCTTGTTGAATTTGGACGCAGGCTTTGAAGCAGACTTCTTCCCAGATGACCTGGCCTCGTTCTCCTTCCAAGGTGCCTTTCCAGTTTCACGCACCAGCGCCTCCTTCACATCCTCATCCAGGTAGCCGGTCTTGAGTTTGTACACCAAGCTCTTCTTGCCAAACTTGGACTCGGGATCGTAGAAACGAGCCCGTCGTGACTGAGGATCGGCCTTGGCGGGGTATTCGGTAATGTCCTTCTTGCCCTTCCGGATCTTGTAGGTCGGTTTCGGTAGTGCCTCTCTTGCTGCCTTCCTCTCGGCATATGTCATGCTGGATTCATTCTTGCTTGACCTCCGGATGCCGGCGTGTATTGCTGAAAGAGAATGAGCTTGTCTCATGCATAAAGTGAAGACTGTTGCAGTCGCCGGCGTTTGGCTGAGAACCGTAGGCCTTGCAGCCCGGCAAAGCATGGATAGTGTCATGGTCTGCTTTAGACCTGCAGTCGGTGTTGCTGGAGACTTTGTTGGCCCAAGACTGTGATATGTGAAGAATTTTCGAATGTTGGTGAAAAGTATGGAACGAATTCAAATTCTGGAGTGAAAAGATGAATGGTTTCAAGTAAGAGTGGCTTTTGTATAAGCTATGAGAAAAACAAAGAGTGAGTGAAGCACTGGAAATTTCTTCTATAGAAAAAGTGAGAAGCACAGGACGAGAAGATGCAAAGATCTGATTCTAGGCCCGGCGGATCCCATCTACAGATGCTAAAAATCTCAAAGGAAAGCATAGGGTCTGTGCAGAATGCGCATAATTGTTAAGAGCCCCTGTTTGTCATATCTTTCGACGCTGACGTTCACAGCGGCAACACCCCGTGTTCCACTGAAGAGCCTCCCATGGTGGATCAAAGCAAGTCAGTGATAGGGCTGCTGTTTGTGGGGTGAAGCTTCGAAGTGCATGGGTGTTCGCAGTTCCTTATCGCCCGATTGGATTGTCAATGGATTGTCACCTAAATGATTCCATGCTAGGTACGTCGCGTCTCTTCGAAACTATTCTCGGCTGTCGCGTCCCCCTCCTCCCACCCCGGCAAAAGCCTCCCAAATCTCTCGCCGCGCGAACAACTTCAAGGCCGCCATATTGTATACTGTACCAGTCCTCATACTGGCCGATATTTCTGCAACCCATGTATTAAAGGTTGGCGAACCAGACTAT
Organism: Sordaria macrospora; assembly: GCF_033870435.1. Classification (NCBI taxonomy): domain Eukaryota; kingdom Fungi; phylum Ascomycota; class Sordariomycetes; order Sordariales; family Sordariaceae; genus Sordaria; species Sordaria macrospora. The sequence continues at coordinate 2,462,982 of NC_089372.1, read as the reverse complement.
GTCTCCCAGCGTGTTGCTAATCCCTCTAACCTGATCGGATCCAGACCACCCCCTCGTCGCCCTTCTGGTGCTATCCATAGCAGTTCTCGATAGCAAACGGCGACTCCATGTATTTACGACGAGATGGCGAACGAAGGTAACGCCCACCCAAGCTCTGACGATGAGCTGTTTGTGTCCCCGGCAACGGAGCCCATGGCGTATACCTTTCAGTCTGATCTATCTGAAGACGAAATCCAAGTCGCTACCGCACAGCCCGCCGCGCCCAAGCCGGTATCACCACCCGCGCCCAACGCCGATCGATCCAAAAGCTCTCTTGATCCCTTCGCCGCCACACCGAAACCAGAGCCTTTCATCCTACCCCCCGCGCCAGCTGACGATGACAACCCCGGTTCATTCCTCGAGCAAGCCGCGGCTGCTCTCGCGGCAGTGACGAAAGCGGAAACCTCCTCGACCAAACCCAAGAAACGAGAGTCGGATGCGTTAGCCAGCTGCCGTGGAAGCGTGAATGCTGTGGCCAGCGGGGTTACAGTCCACAGGAGAACCGGCACTAGGCGTGTTGACATCGAGGTTGCCTTGCCCTGGATCCCGCCATCGGAGCGGGCAGCATTCACCCATGTTGAGGTTGAGGATTGGGATGAGGGAGCAAAACACTATGATACCCGCAGGCGAAGGAACAAGGTAAGCAATACCTGGTTGGCGCGATACTACACCTTTCCCGGTTTCGCGATAAGGCAATAGAGGCCATGGCTAGTGCCATGCTTGGTGAAAGATACATACATGGACTTTGCGATGGAAGGCGGAGGTGTAGGGACCTGGTCTCGGGGCAATCGAGTCTGTTTGTTTGCCCACGTAGAGCTCCGCTTTCTTCGCTGGATTATGTGTCCAAGTGGCATCTTCTCCCATCTAGACTTGGAGATATCATACTTGAGCTCTGGAGCTTTGTAGGAGCGGTTGGATTTGCGTTTCAGATCGAACCTCTACACTTGCAGCAAACGCCGTGACTCCTACCCTCCCCATCTCTACTACCCCTTCTTCATTCTCCTTCCCTACACTTTCCTATATCTGGATCAGAAACTGTTCTTGATCATCACAACTCAGCCCTTCTCGTTGAATACTCTACAACCCCCTCATCTTCCTCACCGAATCACAAGCTTCGATCAAGATACTGCTGTGCAGCCCAGGAAGCAATATGGTAAGAGCTCACTCAAAGATCACATCGCTTTGGCGTTCTCACCATGCTCCCACTTCCTGTTCATGGAATCTCACAGCGTTTTGGTCTCGTTTCACTTTGGCCTTGGCTGGAGGCAGCGATCTCATGCTCCTCTCAAGTCATACTTATCCATCATGGCTGATTTTCGCTGACATTTATGCACACAGCCCGCTTACGATGATTATCGGTTCGATGACGACCTCGAGGGCCTCGGCCTGCGCAAGCGAAAGAGACGGTATGAAGACGACGAGGAACTCTACGAGGAGAACTCCGGCGATGAATACGGTGGTCGCCACTCCCTTCATGACTATGGCTTTGTCAACGGTGCCAAGCGCAGCACGCGTAGCGCCCGCGCTTCTAGTGAAAGGAGCATAGCCTATGAAAGCGGCACCGAATCACGAGCGCTGAGACCCCGCTCACAGAAGAAATATCGAGATTACGACAAGGATGAACTCCAAAATTCTGACGATGACGATGGTTTTCTTGTTGTCACATCTGACATCGTCAAAACCAGAGGCAGGAAAAAGCGGAAGTCCACTACGAAGGTCAAGGCGTCAGGGGGAGATTCAGATATCGAGTTCGAGTCAAAACGGCGTTCCTCTCGGGCCAACAAATCCAGGAAGAGCATGAAGGAGATTTTCGACGATGATGATGACGACATCTTCTACGTTCAAGATACCAAACCTACCGCACCCAGGATTGCCAGTGTTCGAGAGGTCTTCCAGCCGGCCCCGGTGGACTTTAAGGATGCCCATCGTCCGGTGTGCGACAGCTGCGGGTACCCTGAGGGTAATCCAAACAAGGGAGCCTTCGTTCACTGTCAAGGTTGTTCCAACTCTTACCACAAGATATGTCTCGGCACTCGCAATACCCGTGAGCAGCGGGTCACCAAAGTCGACACGGACTCCTTTGTCATGCAATGTCGATTTTGCACCGGTTACTACGCCAAGAGGGACAATCGTGCTCCGAAACACGATACCTGCCAGTCCTGTCATCAAGTCAACCCGTCCTGCACTCCCTTTTCCGAGAAGAAAACACCCAAACAAGAAGAGAAACTGCGTGAGGAAAATGATGGAGTGGATCCTATCAAGCCAGTAGACCCGAAGCTGGTCAACAATCCTCAAAATGTCTTGTTTCGTTGTAGCAAATGCCATCGAGGCTGGCATTATGAACACCTACCTCACCCCAACGAGACACGGGATCCGGCCATCAATGATCCTCTCAATCTACGCAGTCATCGCCTACAAGAATACCAAACAACGTGGCGATGCAAAGAATGCATTGATACCGAGGATCTCAAGATCGACAAGATTGTGGCGTGGAGACCAGTCAATATCAAGCCCAGCCAGTACGGCAAAGGTCAGACCATTCTCGACTTCACCGATGATCAGATCGAGTATTTGGTCAAATGGGAGGACAAGTCCTATGCGCATTGCGTCTGGGTGCCAGGTCCATGGGTTTACGGTGTCAGCAAGGGCAATATGCGTCTTTCTTTCATCAAGAGGGCCCTCGGAGAGGGTATGGAAGACCAGGCCAGTAGGGATGAGCCTGCTGACGCGCTCCTCAAATGGACAGAGAAAGAGGCCATCCATGACTCATGGTTGACCCCCGATATCATCCTCGATGTCCAGTATGCTGCCAAGTCGATTGAAGACACAAAGAAGTATAAGGCAATGTCGCTTGCCGACAGGATGGAGTACGATTTGAGCCGCATCTTTCACGTTGTTAAAATCTTCGTCAAGTTTGAAGGTCTGGGCTACGATGACGCTGTCTGGGACACTCCACCTCCTGCGGACTCTTCCATGTATGACGCCTATCTTGAGGCCTACCGGGAATACCTCAACGGCAAGCACTTCAAGTCGGAGCCATGGCGCAACCAAAAGGAACGCATTGAAGCATTCAGGCAGATGGAATTCAACGGTGCTATTGAGGTCAAGCAACAACCACCCGGGCTTACTCGTGGCAAGCTGATGGCCTACCAACTTGAGGGCCTCAACTGGATGCTCTATAATTTCCGCCACGACCGCAGCGTTATTCTTGCCGATGAAATGGGTCTAGGAAAGACTGTTCAGGTGGTTGCTTTGCTCTCCAGCATGATCCAGGATAACCCGAAAATCTGGCCCTTCTTGATCGTTGTCCCCAACCCGACGTGCGCCAACTGGCGCCGTGAAATCAAGAAATGGGCTCCTGACCTTCGGGTAGTAGCCTACTACGGCGGCCGGGTATCACAAACTCTGGCCCTTCAATATGAGCTGTTCCCGGGTGGTACTAAGGACATGAAGGCGCACGTCGTCATCATGTCTTATGACTCCATCAAAGATACCGACACTCGTAGTCGGTTCAGCTCAGTGAAATGGGCTGGCCTCATTGTTGACGAGGCACAGGCACTGAAGAATGACGAGAACAGTCTCTACAAAGCACTTTCGGCCATTAATATTCCCTTTAAGCTTTTGCTTACGGGTACACCCTTACAGAACAACAAGCGAGAGCTTTTCAACCTCTTGCAGTTTATCGACCCGAAGCTTAAAGCGGAGGAGCTTGACGAGGAGTTCAAGGATATTACCAAGGAGAACCTTCCGAAGCTTCATGAGCTGATCAGGCCATACTTCCTCCGTCGTACCAAGGCCATGGTACTCACCTTCTTGCCGCCGATGGCCCAGATCATCTTGCCAGTGAGCATGACTGTCTTGCAGGAAAAGCTCTGCAAGTCGATCATGGAGCGCAATCCTCAGCTAATCCGCGCGATTTTCTCCTCCAACGGAAAGCTCAAGTCACAGGACCGTGGCTCGTTGAGCAACATCCTGATGCAGCTCCGCAAGTGTCTGTGCCATCCATTTGTCTACAGTCAGTCGATCGAAGATCGGAACCTGTCCCCGGAGGTCAGCAAGCGGAACCTGGTCGAGGCCTCTTCCAAGCTTCTGTTGCTCGAAGTCATGCTTCCTAAACTAAGGGAGCGTGGACACAGAGTTTTGATGTTCAGTCAATTCCTCGACCAGCTGACAATTTTGGAAGACTTCCTCGCGAGTATGAATCTTCCGTATGAACGACTTGACGGAAGTCATTCTGGCATGGAAAAGCAGAAAAGAATCGATGCATTCAACGCCCCGGATTCCAAATTGTTCTGCATGCTTCTGTCAACCCGTGCAGGTGGCGTCGGTATCAACCTTGCGACTGCCGACACCGTCATTATCCTTGATCCCGATTGGAACCCTCATCAGGATATCCAGGCGCTTTCGAGAGCCCATCGTATCGGTCAACAAAAGAAGGTGCTTTGCTTCCAGCTTATGACCGTCGACTCTGCCGAGGAGAAGATTCTTCAGATTGGTCGTAAGAAGATGGCTCTTGATCATCTTCTCATTGAGACCATGGACGACAAAGAAGGCGAGGCTGTTAACGATGTGGAGAATGTGCTTAAGCACGGAGCGGCCGCCTTGTTCGGAGAGGGGCGCAAGAAGGACAGGATCGTATATGATGAAGCAGCGATTGAAAAGCTTCTTGATCGTTCGGCCAAGGAAGAAACGAAGCAAGACGGCGACAAGTCCGCCGAGTCTGCGTTCGCTTTTGCCCGTGTCTGGGCACAGGATGGGCTGAAGGATGACGTGGAGACGGAGGAGAAGGCATTAACAATGAGTGTTTGGGACCAGATTCTTCAGCAACGAGAAGAAGAGGCACGCCTCGAGAGGGAGAAGGAAATGCAGGCCATGGGACGTGGTGGCCGACGACGTCAAGTAAGTGATAACAGGTTAATAGTGTGCTTTCTGATGGCGCTAACCCCTTGACTAGACGGCGAACTACCGCGGACAGAAGTTCGAGTTTGAAGAAGGCCAAGAAGGAGATGAGAGTGACCATGGCGATCAAGACGGTGATTTCATGGGCGGTGATGCAAGTGATGGGGAAACAAGCGGTAATGAAGATCGGGACAGTCCCCGTGGTGAGTTCTTACCCAACGGAGGCAGCTCACGCAAGTTACAGGCAAAGAATACACAACAACAAGGTACGAAAACTCCAAACAAAGCCCCAACCAAGAACAAGACGAAGGCTCCAGTGGTCGCAGCCTCAAGGAGGAACACATCGGCCACTGTAGCCAAAGCTTCTACGCCCAAGTCGGCTTCTACGCCTAAGTCTAGAGCTAGCCAGCAGAAGAAGCTTCCTCTTCAGTCATCTTCTTCGTCTTCAACAACTAAGACACCACGCTCACGCAAACAGCAGATGCCCAAGACAGTTCGGACCCCCGGAACCCCCAAAAAAACCGCTCAAGGCAAAACTCCCAAAGCCAGCTCGTCGTCCAAATTACGCCCGTCCCCATCCCAGCAGGCCCAAAAGCAACCGGCCGCCAACCAAAGCCACCCCGACCTGGCAGCAACGGCCAAGACATCTACCGACTTGCCGGCTATAACAGACCCAAAGCTCAAACCCCCGTTCCCGACGGCGTTGCCATGCCCCCCAATGCCGTGTCCCCCAATGCCATCGGCGGCGACCTTGCCGTTCACCCCAGGCCCGTCCCCGCCAATCAGCGAGCAAACGGAGCCTCGAAACTAACCTCCAATACTCATATTCCCGTCCCCGTCCTAGGAGCCGGAATCCGCCCACCGTCTCTTAACGGTCTTCCCAATCTGATACCTAACCAACAGCATAACAACCTCCCCTCAAACGCCACCAAACAGCCATCCAAGCCCAGTGCTCTCTGGTCCAACCAAGGCCCACCCGTACCGCCAAATGTCCCTCATACTTCGTGCTTCGTCTGCGGCTTCGTACACCCTCCTACGTGGATGTGTCCCGAGATGAGCCAGGAAGTCCCTCTACGGCTGGCGCTGGATAATCTTAGGTTCATACCACACCAGACTCCGGAGAGGTTGGAAGTCAAGCGTAAATTCTTGCTCGAGATGCTGAGGGTGGTACAGCGGAGGAAGGATGATGCTATGAAGGCGAAGCAGAGGCAGTCGGGTCAACCGCCCCAGCAGAGGGAAGGTGGGGAAGGAGGACAAGGACAAGGACAAGGACAAGGACCACCGCAAGTTCCAAGGCCTCCATCATAGTAAGACGACTGCTTGGTTTACTGGAGATACCATTCATTAGGTTGAGGGGTGGATGAATAGGACGGGTTGGCTAGTTGGTCGGTTGCATTGTTTAAGTCATGTCTTTGTAGTTACCCAAGAACCTGCATTCGATTTCGCCTTCTTTTTTTCCCTTGCTTGCTCAGTTGCTACGGATGAATGAATCAAGGGCGAGAAGAGTGGGCAAAAGTTAGAAGAGCATGCTTGGGCTAGGTTTGCTCGCGGTGGTTTACACTTCATGGTGACCATGCCTCAGACGTTGACTTCCATACATCAAGTGTCATACCTATAGCAAATAACAAATCAGTCAGTATAACACCATGGGATGCAGACAGATGATAGTGATTGTGGTTGTGCTTGCCTTTCGCATCAAACTCGGGCGATGAGTGAGTGAGTGACAGTGGCACGTATGCTGGACATTTGCGCGTGTGCCTCCGTTATACTGCTACATATCTTCAATTGTCCCAACGACAAACTTATCTATCCAAGACTCACCATGATACTGTAAATGGTTCTTAGTTTCTCATCATGAGTTTGTGTCTCTGCTCAGTCATGCCTGCAACCGAGAGTCGAAATGCGGGACCTCTTCGTAAACCGGACCGGGGGATGGAAGGTAGGACACGCTGAAAGAGACCCTCACCTGCACTGATAGGTACTAGTCAGGATAAAATCCTGCCAACTTCCATGGTCTAGACTGATTGCTTATCAAGTGGAAGGGCAAGCGCGGGCGGCGGATTGGCGGTGGGTGCAGGTGCAGGTGGTCCAGATGGAAGGATCGTCCGATACCTAGTGTTAGTGTGTTGGTTCTTGCCCTCCGCCCTCCGTGAAGGAAGGTGCGGACACGAGACACTGCCCACATTCGTCCCGATAACATCAAGTGGGAAGTAGAATATCAATTTGGATGAGGTCCATCGCAACGCAAGAACACAGCGGTAAAAGTAGAAAAACTCCTGGAATTTGCTGAACAAAGCAGAAAGTGCGGCTCGAAGTGCCACTAGTCCTTGGTGTATGTTGGCACGGCTCGGGCAGGCAGGCACAGGCACTCCCAATATATATCAGAACCAACGACCCGCTTTCGAAAATCACCGCCAACCCTTTTCTCCGGTGCGACGATGATCATCGTGATGAAGAGCATGTTATGAGGATAAAGGATGTTGGAAGTCAAAAGTTTAGCGTTGGCACAGCTGGGACAGGCACATACAGGCGCCAGACTCACTCCAAATTTGTGCACGGCCAACTGCTCGTTTTCCGACACCAACTTAACCGCCAACCTTCTGTCTCGGTGTAAAGGATCATCGTGGTGATAAATATGTTATGAGCATATTCTCCGAGTATGTTCGGGCGGTTACAAAGGGAGTCGCGTGAGAAGGGCGAGGCGAGAATTAATGAGAAGCCAAATTGATCCAGCCAACATCGGAATGTTGGTATGAAGTGTAAAAACCCAAATAGCCGATGTCAAGTTGGCTCAGATATCGAGATCAAAGTTGCGGCGGTAGTCAAAGTTGCGACCCCCAATATTCTTCACTGGAGATCAGCCCAAATTGGGTTTGCTCTACGCGAAGTTCTCGACGCTTCGAAGAAAGACGATCGAAAATTTAACGAGTTCCAGACAGTGGAGGTCAAAACGGCCTTCAGAGGAAAGAGCGATTTGAGATTGTTTCTCGAGTATCTGTACTTCGTGGTCGAGAATGTCAAGTTTCCCGAAGCTGGTCTGTTCAGGACGGAGGTTCGTGTCCAGGTAGTCAAGGGAGAGAATATCTCCAAGCTAGTAGGGCCGGAGAAGAGACCTCTCGGACCCAAATGGCAAGAAGATCTAGGAGAGCTACAAGAGATTCATCTGGCCGGCATGGCAGTCGCATCGCAAGAAACGGAAGTCAAAGGAGCGGAGATATCACCATGTAAGCAGAGCCTGGGTTCTGGGATTATTCAAACCCTAGCCGCAATTCCTGTGCATGGCGAAACCGCGCTAACCTACGATCATGGGAATTAAAATACAGCTGATGAAAACCGCCTCAGGATGTACTCGGAGATTAAGGATGAGCTGGTACCAATGACAGACGAAGACTGGAAAGAGGCGCATGCATATGAATTGAATGCTGTGGAGTTCAGGTTTCATATGGAGGAGGAATACAATAAGTACGGCCATGTATTCTCTCCATCAGCCGGTCCTGATCGGCAACGACTCTTGTAGTTGGTAGGTCCAAGTCTATAAGCTCATCGCTACCTAGCCGGTCCAACTTTTGTATTCTAACCTACCAACTTCTATCTCTAGTATGCTCTCCAGACTTGGTGGTTGCCAAGAAGGGTGAAGTGTTATTGAGGACAGAATTGGGGGTAGGAGAGGGTAGAACAATGGATGATAGGGCTGGGCCAGCTGGTTAGGTACTGATTATTTCCAGCACGATGGAAAAGGGAGACTGACTGCTTCAGGGGTATCTTACCTATTGGCAGTTGATTCTCTCCGTCGTTGCCATTACAGGCTGGATGTATCAGATGCCTACCCTCAGATGCTTGATGTTGGATTGGGATCTAGTTATTGTTACTGCGTTTTTTGGCCTTTTCCCTTGGTTTTTGTTCACAGAGAACCAGATCAGGATCTGGAGATATAGCTAGTGTTCGGATATCTATGTCGACGCGATAATCGATACCTTTTCTGCTTCTACCCTTTGCTTTTTGCTTTTCTTTGTGTGTTGCTTCGCTTGCTACTTCAGGTCTCGCATATGACCTTTTCATACAGTGATCCGTATTTTGAGCAAGACTGGCTCAGAACCCCCCATAAAAACGATTGGCTTGATAGCAGGGCAGACGGGGTTGTGGTGTCTTCGAAATCATGACTGCCTTTGTTCATAGAACCCATTGTATGTTACCCCTGCCTCTCGACTGTCGAGCATATCCTGGGCTGTCATAGTGTCTTGAGATGTTCGATGATACCGGTTGGCTATCCCACTCTTGCCCTCGCGTTTGGAATCAACAGTGGGCCAATGCAATATGTCACAGATCCATCTCTCCCAACTTCAGAATTCAATGACGTGTTGTGTTGGGTTCTTGTTGCCTGGGTAAGAAAACCGTGCCGCTTTGAGAAGTTCGCGTGATGACGTCCTTTGTTTCGCTTCGATAAGGAATGTTGTTGTACGTATATAGGTAACAGATAGTAGCCGATATAGAAACAAATGATCGTGTACCTTAAGAATGAGAAGTATCATTAGTTAGGCGAGACTGGGAAAGCGGCGAGCGTAGGACAAGGGCTATCCTACTTACGAATAAATTAGATGAATGTGTCGTGAAAGACTGAACTTCAAAGCATTGATGGACTATTCATAATAGCCATTCCGTAGAGTTGTCACCAGAGTGAGGGAGCATTCCTGTGTCTAGGTAATTGTCAACATTAGCAATTCCGAACTCTCCCCAGAACAACAGCACTGGGGATTTGTGCTACTCCATATCCATGAGTATGCAAAAACACCAGGCAGCCGGGCCTCATGGGGGAGAGACCCAAAGGGACATGTCTCACCTTCTGAAGTAAATCGGTTCGCCGCTCACCGTCGCCATGGCGTTGTGGCTTTCCCTGTTTGTCACATGGAGCCAGAGCAGGGAAAAATGCAAGTTCCCGCAAAAAGTAGCCTCCGCAATTCCCGTTGATGTTGTCTCTCTGGGGTCTTGCGTTTGCTCGCATATGGTTTTTGTTCTTGTTGTTGTTGCAGACCTAGAAACGACAGTCCATGTCGTCTTGCCTCTGGTCGCCCGTCGTCTGTCCCCGCGCGGTTCGGAACTTCAACTGCACTGGAAAAAACGTAGAAATAGGTAAAGACCACATAACGCGGGTATATGGAGTAGGCACGCAATGGCCCACCATTCTGTCGGCATTGCTACCAAGAGGGCTGATGGTATTGACATGGCTGCGGCTCGTTTGTGTGATATGGTATGGCAGATATCCAAAGAGTACACGAGTGTAATGGCACACGAGCAACAACGGGAAGAGAGAGAGAATGCAGCACGGGCTAATGGCGTAAAAAAATGCCGGCATGACTAGCACACATTCTGATAATCCAAAGCTACCTTCCCCAACACTTGGTTGTGTTGGGTGGTGGAAGGAACGAAACAACCTCGGAACGGCTTTCAGGCTTCCCTAAAGAAAACCACCTTCCACCGCGCTGCGGTCAGTGGATAATCACAATCATACTCCTTCCTGCCAAAAAGTTGGCATCTTTACGCCCACCATTATGTCCGAATTGTATCGGAGGCTTGAGCGTGAGGTACGTTGTAGGGTTTACTAGGAAATTGTCTGCTCCGCTACTGTACTCGGTCAAGGTCAGCCAGATCTTGTCACCACCATACACGTATGTAATTCTTCTCTTTCTTTAGCTCAAAGTTGTTGGGTCACCGCAGTGCTCTCCATTCCTCAAGACTTGCTTACCGACGATTCACAAGCCACATCGTTCTGTTGTACGTCCAGTTCCGCGGCCACTTTGTGCTACAAAGGAAAGCATGTATGTATGTGTACCAGTGTCACACCCCCCGTGGCCCCCTTAGCTTCGCCGCATCCGCAACATGCAAGCCAACATCACTGCAATCATCAAGCATCTATCCGCCCATCTACCTAGCCTCTAACCAATCCCGCGGAAGCGGACCTGTGCCTAACAACTACCGTACCCAACCACATAACTCGAACGCAGCATCAACAACGACACTTCAGAAGGGCGACCGAGCAAGCCCTGTCTGTAGACAGAAGGGCGGAAGGGCGGAAGGGCGGACAGGGCAGAGAGGAGAAATAGGTAGTCCTTCACTTGATTGCGGCTCCCGGCTTTTGCTCCTTGCTCTTTGCTTGTTTTGATATACCTTCTCAAGTCCCTGGCTCGGACTGTTGCAAAGCTTCCCCGGCCATTGCTTGCCACATATCTTTTCGACGGCTTGCTGCTCGCTCTCCGCCATTCTGCTTCTGTTTCTCTACCTTCAAGACGCACCTGGGGATATGAATAGGCGGTATAAATACTAAAACAGACAACCCCGGATTTTTCACGTCTACCGGGTCCCTCGTTTGCTGGGAATCAAGGGGTGGCCAGCTTGATGCCACTTGAGCTGTTGGTATCGTTGATGGTGCGTGTGTTTTCATTGTGCTCACGCTTTTTGCTAAGCGTTTCTCTTGCTTGTTTTCCATCCTCAGTGGCTGTCCAACCCAAGCCGGCACCCACAGCTGCGGAGTCAGTAGCATGCTAATTGTCCCATCAGTGTTTTCCGTGTCGTCACATCGTTGATCCGATATACCTAGACTCGACATGGATGGATTAGTCAAACACGGCCACTACTCCGCTGCTACTAATACCCCTCTTAACACTCATCAAGCAGAGCCCAACTCAGAAACTGGATCCTCATCAGCAGTGTCCGAACTAGCTTCAAGCTCGAGCTTCTCAACACCTAGAACTCCGAAGTTTCAGTCTTTCTTTATAGAGCCGGCTGAGTCCCTTTCACAACCACTTCTGCCGGGCCTTTCAGTCACCATGGAGCCAAGCCAGAACTCCCCAATCAACGAGATCCCAAAGCCCCATTCGCCTATCGCCATCAAAAGAAGGGATCTCAATACCCACTGGAGACTCCAAAGAGGGTCGCCTGTCTCCTCCCCGATGAGCATGGACTTTGCCCCGACTCCTCCCAGAGATCAGTCGGCGACGGATGTTAACAACAACTCAGAGGAGTCCAGCCCGGAATGGGAGCAGTCTCGTCACACCGCCATCGTGGCCACCAGACCCCACCCCAGAAAAGAGCTCGTCAGTCACACTCATGGGCCTCTTACGCAGAACACGCGCGACTTCCTCGGGAGGCAGATGGTTCAGCAGTACGAGGAAGCGGAGAGAGCGCAACAGGCACACCACAACGCACGGGGGCCGCAATATCCCCATCAATTCTACGCCTACGCCTACGACCGCGGAAACGGTTGCTACACGAGACTGATCCCAGCCGATATGCTTCCTCCACTCGTGGGCGTGCCCGCCTATGAGACCGACATCTCTCGTCTGTTCGTTGTTGAGCTTCCCCAGGCTTTGGATGCCAACGAGCGCAATACCAACGTGAAGCCCGTTCAGGCCCAGGTGGCGCAGAAGGATGCTGTTCAGGTATGTAAGATTCTACAAAGCCTATACAGAATTACAACAATTAGCTCCGATCCATACAAGACACTCCCCAATACCATACCCTCAAAGAGTTGAATGCATGACTGACAAGTTGCTTCACCGCAGTCGCAGATCGACCAAATTGTCCTGGCCAGCAACAGCCCATCAGCCAACAGCACGAGCCTTACTCACCACCAGTCCGCAGCCGCTTACCTGACTCCCCCTCCTCTCCACGGCCAAGGCCCCAAGCGAGCCAAGATCTTCTGCGACAAGTGGGTGCACGAGGGCACTTGTGCCTTCACACAGCAAGGCTGCAAGTACAAGCACGAGATGCCGTACGATAGGGCCACTCAGCACATGCTCGGCCTTTTCCACGGCTTGCCAGCCTGGTATAAACGGCAGCAAGCCGAGCTGATGAGGCAGAGGCAGGTGTTGACCAACGGCGATGAGTCAAGTACCAGCAAGGGGTCGATGGATCTGTCCGCGCTCCGTGGAGGTCCTCGTGGCCGGTCGCTGACTACGGCTTCTGGTAGTCCAATCTCGCGCAGAGGGTCAGTTGATCAGGGATCGGCTTCTGGTGGCAGTGGTGACATTATGCGAACGGGAGGCCACAGCAACAACGCCGCCACTAACAGTATGGGAGTCAAGGCCTTCGGAGGCGGTGGTTACCAGCGTGAGAAAAGCTCGAGCCCTCGTGAGTTGAACAACTGGCGTCCGAGTGTTGGAGGTGGTTCTTCTGGACCTTCTCGAATCCCGACTGGTAAGCAAAATGACATTCGTGTGAATCCTGTCACTTAGTTTCCAACTAACAAGGACTCTCCTCCAACAGGCCCCCAGATCCTAAGCCAAGGTCCCTGCCGCTTCGGTCCCATCGGACAGCCCGCTCAGCCTCAACTTCGAGATCCTCGCGGTGATCCCAGCATAGTCAACAACTACCGCCGCATCGAAGCTCCTCCCGGATTCCCTCAACATCCTCACCCCTACCGCCTCCTTCCGACCACCACGACCCCCGACAGCTCTGATAACGAGGGCAAGGACGAAGGCGGCCCGCCGGGAGGAGGAGGAGCCCAGGTCCACGTGCTGCAGCAGCAGCATCATCATCATCATCAGCAACAGCAGCAACAGCAGACCAAAGGTGGCGGCAACACGGCGGCTCACTGGAAGGGTCCTGCTTACGAGGATGCGGAAACTCACTGGAAGTGGTCGAGGGACACTAACCAGGACTAGATGCTTTGGTGAGTTGCTTCCACTGGTAGACCACTGGAAAAAGACGACGACAACAACCAAGTACCGTGGTATAACGATGCAACTACCTGCCCGCGCATCGGGTATTATTCGCTTTTTGTTAGAGACCGAAGCCCAGAAGCCAACAAATTCAAGCTCATGGCGATGGCCCTCAACCAGGAACCGGCGGCCACTTGGCAAACAGGGGGTTTTGATGGTTAATGACTTCATATATGCGAGGCTTTTTCAGGATATGGCTCGCTGAGGATGGAGTATATGTTTGAGAAAGATGACATGGATGAAGGAAAAATCAAGATTGAGTGTTGCGGCTGGATATGCTGAGGTGAAAAAGATATAGGCATCAGAGAGATCCCTAAGCCCTAGGTGGTGACTGAATGATAGCTTGGGCTAAAACTCCCTGAACTCCGCTTAGGGTGTTCTGAAGATAGTTTATAGAGTGTTGCATTGGTTTTGTAACGTTCTTGAACAGTGAGCCATCTTCGGGGGGCAGTGATAGTGATATTGGATTCTTAAGCCCATGCCGCGAAGATGGTACCCAGAACATTGAGTGAAGGTCGCTTCCTTGGCTAGAAGTTGGTTACTGTCGTGTCGAGCTCCGCCAAAGAATGCTGGGAAGTGATGATGTTCAATGCCATAAGGCGTTGAATGATCGTGAAAGTATGATGGCGCTGTGCGTGCAAGTGTGAAGTTCAACGAGTGTCGTTGAGCACCTTGGTGGACAACAGGTCAAGCCACTGAGGCTGAAAACACGATGTGTGGCTGTGGCTCCCATATATCCTAACTAACTTGACCAATCAGAATTGATGACGTTCTCCCTCAGTCAACGCCGGGCTCATCCTAGCACTGAAAGTCTCCACTCACGCGCGGGGGAGCTTTCCGTTTGGAACTGACAGCTGAGTTGAGCCCCAGCGCACCGCATCGACAAGCACCACTACACGCTACAGGGCAGGCCGCAAAGGTGCTTTTCTACCTTTTTACAACCACAGCACCCAAGCTCATTCCCAAACCATAATCACCATTTCCCATACCGCAGATTTTCTGGACGCCCATTGTTTGTTTGTCTATTCGTCCTTTTTGACACGAGCATCCTGTGACCCGTCAATCGATACACGGCGTCATCACCATATTATCCAGCCATCAGCGTCAACCTGAACTGTCATTCCTCGAGTCCCCAGAAGCAACCAGGCACCAGCTACCCCCCGCCGCGCACCTTCACGACGCTTTCTCAAGTTCCACCGAGCCATTGAAATCCATCAGTGCTACCGCAATCAATCGTTTTCCTTCTGTCGTCAACCTCTTCGCCCACCAACATTTCTCCCCGTATCTAGACGGCGAGCCATGGACCGACGCCTTTCGGTCCTGACGGCCTTCCCGCCGGCCGCTGGGATTGATAACGAGGAATACTACAAAGAGAGCCAGCAACATGCCAAGCGGGTGCGAGAACTCATAAAAGACAACGCGCAGTGGATAAGGGAGTCCGCCGATGATATTCTCAAGGTACATAGTACTTCCCCAAACCGGGACTGTCCGTTGTACAAAGTTGTCGTTCACACAGCTGACCCGGTAGCGTCTGCGCAGCATGTCAACCCCGCCGTCCATTCCCTCTCATATCTTATGATCCTCGATTATCTACTACAGGCTTCCGGGCGGGCCTCTCAGCAGGCACACGAGAGCTTGGCATCATACATGACCGAGTTCTTCCTCCAGTTCGATGCTCGCCAAATACGGTGTACGGGAAGCATTTGGTCAGACATCCTCAAGGAGGTGTATAATGAACACAGCGTGTTTCCTGTAGGATCCCTATACTTCTCTCCGCGGGGTAGCCATTGCTGACTTCAATACCAGTCTTCCATTGCCGTTGAGGTGGTCACTGCTGCCCTCCTAAGACTTGATCCTTCAGGTTCTATGCTCACATCCCACCACTGCCACCTCGTCGAACTGGCATACAGCACCGGCAATGTAGGACCGGTATTGCCTCTTATCCAGAAACCCATCATCTACATGCCGGCCAAGGGCATGTCGACAACCCAGCCCCTTTGCGACATGTCTCTACCGCCACCGGCATACATCAACCCTGATAGCCAGCTCACCGACGCTCTCACCAGCTTCGCGGTGCTTCAGTACGATTTTCTATGCGGCCTGTGCTTCGTCGAGCGCCGCATGTGGCAGCAAGCCTTCGATGCCTTTGAGCGATGCGTCACATATCCGACGCGAGATGGCGGTTGCAGCAAGGTCATGACAGAAGCATATAACAAATGGATCCTTGTCGGCCTGCTCCTGACCGGAAAGCCGCCAACACTACCGGAAACGACTTCACAAGCAGCAAAGAAGATTTTCGCAACCCAGGGAAAACCCTACAAGTTATTCGCTCAAGCTTTCAAGGCAGACAATGCCGGGGATCTAACCCGCGAGTTTCAAGTTCTTAACGCCGAGCTCTTGCCCAACGAGGGCAACGTCGAGCTCGCAAAGCTGGTGCTGGCCCACTACCAGCGGTGGCAAATTATCAACCTGCGCAATGTCTACACTAACATCTCCCTCGACAAGATCCGCGAGCGAACACAAAGTGCCGAAACGGGCGCGCCCCTACCGAGCGTAGAAGCGGTAGGCCAGCTCTTGCAAAGCATGATCGCCGACGGGAGTCTCCAGGGCGCCATCGAGCGGCCCACAGACGGCAGCCCTGCCTACCTGACCTTCTTGTCGGCGCCCGCACAAGGTCTCTCAGAGGTAGAGTTTTCGGCCAAGGTGAACAAGGTAGCGCAGGGCATCAAGGCTCTGCAGCCCATCATTGAGGCGACCAACAAGCGCCTGGCCAGCAACCGCGAGTACATCAGTCACACGGTCAAGCGACAGCTTGACGCAGCTCGCGAACACAAGCTGGGTCTTCAGATCGCAGGTGGCGGGTTTGAGGAGTCGTTCCACATCGAGGAGGAGGAGGATCTGATGAGTGGTCTCCCCGTCCATTAGTTTTATGGCGAGGATGATCCATAAGTTGATGCCTTCCCATCCGTTTTTCAGGGGATGAACTAGCCGATATTTGGTTAGTTGGCTGGCTATTAGCAATGGGGGGCAGACGCGACCAAGAGATAAACGGATTTGTACTCGTTTATAGACTTTTCTCTACAACAGTAGACGTTAGGGGGGAAAAGCAGAGCATCGGTTGCGTACATAACGGGCAAAGATGTTATCTTCCAATGTTACTCACTCCTAGCCGTGAAACAAATCATGGAAGACTTGGGGGTGATGGCGTCGATGATCATAGTTACCGCTACAGAAAGCTGTTGACGTTCGCTTTTTGTGGGTAAATCGCATGATACCAACGGGACTGGATGTTGGCGAGCAAGATAGATAGCTATTATCGTCTGAGACATCGTTGTTATGCTGCCCGACTGTGGTATGGATGGGGCTTAGCTACTTCAAGTAAGCCCTCGGAGTTGGGCTACTTCAAGTCCCAGTACTAACTGAGATTCCATGATTCCCTCCCAACCATTGGTAACGATAGTGAGACTGTGAGGTGCCATACTTCGATGATGTATGTATTTCATTGCTATGCAGAGCGGCAAATCCTCACCGAGGGCTAAACGGACCGAGTCACTTCAGTCCACATTCTCCCACACAGATGTAATCCGCCGAAAAAGGGATGGTGATGATGATGATGATGATGATGATACCTACCCTAGTGCTCTACTCGATTTATAAAGAATTAACCCAATCCCAACCTATCCACCCATGCATTCCCTTCTTCAACGCTTAACAGCGTGCGTACGTGGTTGCCCATGTCGTGAAAATCCATGGTGACCCAACCAATACCCTAATCATGATGTCTTCGCTGTTTGTCATTCAAGCTCTTGGTCCCTTCTGCTTCTTCTTCTTCTTCTTCACCCTTCCTGGCGTTTGTCTCCTCTGCTTCTGTTTTCCCATGCTTCTCCTCTGGTGTATGTATACCACTTTGTCAAGGCTTCATTACCCTTGACCGCCCTGGAAAGAATCTGGTCAAGGTAAGGTAGATCCAGATCCAGATCCAGATCCTCGTCTTCCTCCAGGTGATGACCCTCCTAGCCCTGCTTTAGATCTGAGTTCAGCCAACGTAGCCTCATCCACATCCCCAAGCCGCTGTATTGAAGGACTGCAATGAGTAGAATCAGGATCCAAGTTTGGACTCTCGTGCTCAAAAAAAGCATTCAGGATCCGATTCCGTACTGCCGGGTGCACACCCTGAGCTTCGTCCTGTTCCACGCAGTACCGGTCAAGAATTGCATTGAGGTGCCGCTTCTGTTCTTCCAGATTCGGACTCTGATTTCCGCAGCCCTCTCTCTCGAACCACCACCAATCAATTGTATCCTCGATCCGCTCCCATTCTTCCTGATTAAGAACATGAGGCTCGCCATCCACCACGGAGAACCGGTCACGGATTGCAGACCAAAATTCTCGATCAGGTACTTCCTGGCTCTCTTCCGAAACCTAATCATCGGCCTCTTCCATGTCTACATCCAGCTCCTAACCGTGACCCTGATCATCGCCCTGCGTCTGCTTTTGCTTTTGCTTCTTCTTTTCCTTCTGCTCCTCTTCCTGCTCCCGCTTCCTTTTCTGGACCTGGTCCGTGGACTGACAAACTGCCTCGTCACTTTCCCAATCCTAATTCATATGTGCCTTGGGTATTTCGTCAATCACGCCCTGGATCGTGACAAATGCGCCGTCACCTCCGTCCTTCCTAAGATCATCGAGTAGGACTGTTGTTTGGGCGTAGAGGTTCTCTAGCGCTGCGCGAGAAGACTTCCCGAGGGATGCTGTGAGTGACAAAGATGGTTAGTATGATTGCCTCTGTGGTACGGAATGAGGAAAAGCAAGGGAATAATGGACTTACTCAATATGGCGGAATTCAACTCCTCGGCCACCGCCACACGCCCCTTTCGTTCCAGGAGGTGTGCGACCTCCTTCACTTCTAAGGGGTTCGGGTACGCCATCAGCGCGAATATCTCGTTAAGATGCTTAGTGACTTCGGGGCTTGGGTCGTTCTTGAACTCATCCCGCAACTCTTGGCCGTATTCCAGCGCGTCCTGACATAGCTCGCTCACCCCGGCAGCGCCCATCGCCATGGTTTCATCCTCGGGGTTGACTGTCCCCAGCGAGCGATCCTCGGTACCATCTTCTGCGGTGTCCATCATTTCTTCTTCGCCCTCCGTCATCATTTCGTCCTCCCTGCCGCTTGTATGCTGGTTGTATGTTCGTTGCGTGTCATTCTCAGCATAATGTCGGGCCTGAGAGGTGCTCTTAGCCTTCACTCCGGCCTCTTGTAGTGAACGGTTCATTTCCGCCTCCCTTCGGATCATTTCAATGAACTTGCGACAGCGTAGCCGGAAGTAGACCTGTCCATTCTCCTCCAAGACCTTGGGATAAAATTGACTGGTGTAGAGGAGAGCCTGGTCAATGTCGCCTTCGAGGATGGCACGGCGAATTTGTTGCCTGTTGTTAGCATCTTCATCATCCTTAATACTGACGCCCTCAACAGGAACGTCGGCGTCCAGGTTGAGAGCCTGCTTTTCATTGTGTATCTCTTCGGCAAAGGCACGGGCAGTTCCCACATAGCCATCGTGTTGAAGGAATTGCAAAACCTTTTGAAGTAATCAGTCTCAAGTAAAATGTGACAGGGACCGAATCAAACTTACAAGTTGCTGAATGAGCTCGGTATCATTTAGAGGAGGCGCCAACATCGCAGTATCTGTGGTTCTGATCTTGTCTGTGACCAGCTTTTGTTGTTTCTGCATAATATCCTGTTAATGCCACATCAAGACTGCGCCGACAGTGTATTAGGGTAGCCTCACCTTCATGTAACCGTCGATGTCGAACTGGAAAGGAACTTGACCAAAGTTAACCCAAACATGATCCCCAGGCCTTTTCAGCCCGACGGCTGGATAAAAATTCCTGGTAGTATCCTTAAAGATAGGGTCCTTAAACGCGATCCCTATACATGCCACGTGTTAGTCAAGACCACACAGCCCACTCTTGCACTTAAGCATACCTAGTTCGTCGCCATTCTTCGTGAACAACACCTGATTTGTCCGAAAGTTCATTAGGCAACCCACTGTGTCGCCGGCGCCGTACGTTGGGCCGTATGATCTTCCCGCATTACTACCCGGGAAGAATTTTCCGTCGTTGCCATGATAGGCCCAAGACTCACCCTCCCAGCCCGGGAACCTCGCCAAGGAGGCCTTTCGAGTTTCGAACCCTATGGCGATGACATTTCTATGCGGACACGGTCAAGTCAGCGTCGGTTCGCCCGGCTTAGCAAAATTCCACAGAGACCTCAACGCCCAAGTGGCACCTACTCTTCTCGCTTCTTGTTGAGGATCATGACCTCAAAGTAGTATACACCACACTGCGCGGGCATCGGGTTATCCGCTCGTATCGCGCCCGCTTCATGGTCAGCCAGCTTTGTCCCTGTGTATTTTACTTCGTAACCATCGCCAACGACCTCCACTGTATAGTCCTTGTCGTCACTGTTCCATCGAGTGGGAAGCGGGCTGACGACATCTTCGAATTCAGCTGATGCGGGAGGACGCTCTATCAAATTCAACGCCACACCTCGATGTGTGCCGGATGTGAGCTTTAGGGGAAGCGTCAAAGACCTGCTTTCCGTGTTCCCTGTATTCCCGGAAAATACTGTTCCAGATGGCCCTTTAGACGAGAAGTTGTCTCTGTCAGCCGAGAGCTTGGCCTTGTGTTGCTCCGCGAGCTTTTCTAGATAACCGGACCCTCGCAGGTACGAAGGCAAAAGGAAGCCCGTCTTGCTGACGTTGGCCGAGGGCCCGACTCCGTTATATGTCATATTCGCCCCCGCCAGTAACGGCTCCTTGCTCGTGAACATGTCGAAGGCGCGAGAGAATGACGGCAAGTTACCGCCAGACGTCCGGTGCGGCCCGCGCCCCTCACCCAGCCCATGAGGAGCATTCCCCGAGTGTGCGGCGCCAGCATCGAGGGAGGAGAAGGGCGCGCCAGCATGCGAGCTGGCGCCGTTCCCTTGGCCGCCATTATCGGGGGATGGGTTCAACAAGTGGGAGAAGCCGGCGGGTCTAACGGGGCGAGAACCATTGTTGGCCGAGGCAATGAGAGACGTCCGGCGTGGGAACGGGTTTGGGTTGGTCATGGTGGAAGCGGTGTCTGAGCGACTGAGTGGGGAGGGCGGAGGTGCGTATGATGGTCGGAGTTAACGCTGTCGACTGCCCCAGGCGACTGGTCTGGTTTGATGTTGCCCGTGCCCGAGGAACCTGGCCTCCCGGAACTGGTTGATATCCGAGGAGGATCAGGCGGGAACGAGATATGTCGCCGATCTGATGGTGTCCAAGAAAGTTCGTTGTTGTGTGGAAACTGTCTGTCTAGTACGTCTAGATGGGCTTATGCGGGTTGGCAATAGAGGGTGCTGCTGGCTTCGGGAGCGGTTTGGACCGATGTGGTGTACTGTGTGGTAGAGTGGGTGTGGTGTGCGAATGACGGAGGTGGAAGGCGATTCGTTGAGGTGTTGAAACTTGCAGAGCACGAGCAATCCAAGGCCGCTATGTCATAATTAGACGAGTGAGCATTCAACACTCAACAACCCGCAAATGGTCGTGCTCGGAGCTGGAACCTACCTACCGAAGCACTACCGCATTCCACGCATGCACGCACTTCCCCGGACGGCCTGACTTGGAAGTTGCTCTCTGATTTGTCAAAATGGGCGGCAGTGGTCGGCGGTTGGGCACTTTGTAATGAAGATATTCAAAAGTCAATCAGTTGTGATTCAAAGAGAAGTCTATCGAGATGTTTGAGCACTGGCAATCGAAGGGATGAAAGGTTGGGCGAGCGAGCGGGTTTACATTGTTGGCCAGGGCAGGTGGGTGTTGCTGTTATCAGCTGGGCCCTCGAGGTGCTCAGTCCCGCTTTCCCGCTCTATCGCAATGGGGAACCAGGGTGAGGTCAGCAGGTGCTCCCACGCCTATTGTGGGTTCCCTAACCTGGCACCTGCTAGGGTCCTTGTCATCGCCTACCGGGACAGCGAGGCCGGCGACACAAGCCTACTTTCTATATCTTTCTCACCTCAGCGTAGCCCCCGGGCCAGTACAGATGTTATGAGATGACCGGCTGAGAGTCTTCCATCCCGACATTTAACACTGAACATCACGGCGGGAGTGACAGGAAGGGGAGCAAGTCCCGTCCCAGTGCAGTGGTGACCATGACACTGAAGGTTTCCCCAGGAATGGAGCGGGGTGAGTGATCCACCGTTGGTTAGAGGTATCGATGTCTTTCATATCTCAGCTTGCCGTGACTGGGCATCAAGCTGGTCCTTTTCATTTAAGTATTCCTAACCTTGGCATATCTAGTAACAGCTCATGGCAGTAGAACCACAGCCGAATTCCAGAAAGCACTCACATCTCAACTCCCAAATCGTCAACTGCCCGCCCAGGTGGTTTGAACACTCCATGGACCTGTCCCAAGTTCGAGACGGGAGGTACCTCCCAGCACCCTGGTCCAAAGATGCCGGCGGCCGGCAGTCAATGACACCAACACGCCTGCATTGCCTGCCGTGTCCCAATCGATTTCGCTTCTGCTGCCATCCGGGCAACGCCTGCAACAGCATGTACCGTTGTACTCCAACATTTGATTGGTCAGGAGGCAGGCGGAGGACCAACAAGCAACAACACCACACCTCCCTCGTTTGTGCTTTCATGGAACTTCGGCTGGAAAATCCATTCGCGGACCTTGTTCCACTTGGTCAGATCAATACTGTGTAAAGTGTTGTTTAGGTAGGTAGGTTAACATTGCAAGACGCCGAGCAATAGGGTGTGCAAGAGGTGTCGATTCAAAGCGCGATGCTCCAGCAGGCGCTGACAGACAGGTTCATGTCAGCTTTCTTCGAAGCAAGTCTTTGTGTTGTGTCGAGGTCCCTTCAAAGAAGGTAAAGACACCACAGGCAACACTTTCAGTCACATGTGCTTTGTATTCAAAGCTCTCTTGGGCTCAACTTGTCGACACTCAGTCAGAATTTGTTCAGGATAAAGGCAATGATGTGAATATCAAGCGCGACATCCACGCATTACTACCAGACTAATGACCAAAAGTACATACTCGGGTATAGGTTGCTTGTAAAGGTCTTGATGTCCTCATATTAAAGCTGCAAGACACTCGCCAGCGGAGCCCGTAAGCAACACTCGTCGTCCAGACGTGAGAAATCCCCCTGATACCGAAACGCCAACTCCGGGCCTCGCTGTGGCCATGTATACCTCTAATTCATACGGAAGAAAATCCTGCAGTCCCTGCTTACACGCCATAAACGCCAAACTGTTGCTCCATACCTCGGGCGGCAGACGAGCTTTTGTAGGGGGATAGCTCCCCATGACCTGTTCCTTTTCCTTTCCTGTGCATGTGTTCGAATGCTTCCAACATTCGAACCATGTTGCTCAGCCCATCATGCCCAAGCTATAACAGTTATGCCCCTTTGTATAACCGAAAAGTCGAATGTGCAAAGCAGTGATCGAGACTCAATGCCATGACTATACGGCAATGGCTGTCGGTGCTGCTGCAGGTGCTGGGGCTGGAGTCGGTCCCGGTGACGGCGCGGCTGAGTTGGCGGCGGCAAAGCTGGGGGCATTCTTCATCTCGACATCCGCCCCATTGTTGCTTGGCTCGCTCTTTACTTGGGTGTTCTGCCCCGAAACGATGTTCTCCTTGCTGCTTCCTTCGGCGGATGCTGAAACGGGAGTGGGTTCCTCTGCCGTAGGTTCCGGCCGTGGTTTCGGCGGTGCGGTCCAGCGCGGAAGCTCCCACACAACGCCGGTGAAGCTCTTGAGGGTAAATCCACCTCTGGTCCACTTCCGGCAAGGCTTGCCAGACCGGTCAAGAGCTCGGAGACCGGCATTGATAGCGCCCATGTTAGCCTTGGGTCCAAGTTTGTGTGCAGCCAAGCCGCCTCGGCCGCCCTCGACGGTACCGTCTTCTCTGTATGCTTGTTAGTCTTGGCCTGGATGAGGAAACATTCAGAAGGGGAAGAGCACGTACAGCCTTTGCTTCTTCTTGGGACCCGGCTTGCCCCGAACCTTGGCCTCGCCATTGCCATTCACGCCAGCACCTGCCGCCCGCTTAACACCCTTCTTCTTCAGTCCATCGGTAGGCGGGCCCATAGGAACGGACTGCGGCGCCGGGGTACCGGCTGCGGGAGTGTTTACGTTTGAGTCGGACGCATTCTCAGCGGCTGAGTTCGTGACGGCAGGGATGACGGTCGAGTCGGCAGGCGAATCGTTGGTCTCTTTGGCAAGTGGTGTATCCTCTTTGACATAGCCAGGGTCGACAATAGCG
Organism: Sordaria macrospora; assembly: GCF_033870435.1. Lineage (NCBI taxonomy): Eukaryota > Fungi > Ascomycota > Sordariomycetes > Sordariales > Sordariaceae > Sordaria > Sordaria macrospora. The sequence goes on along the minus strand of NC_089372.1, from coordinate 2,439,046 downwards.
CGTAGCTTATTTGGTGTCACGGAGAGGGTAACAACTTTCGATGACGCGCCATTAGAGCTGGCCACAGAGACGCCGACCCCATTCGACCTTCGTCGGTCTTTGGGAGTTGCGCTGTTCTTGACAGGAGGAGCCATTGCTCAGGAGTGGTTTGGCGTAAAGGGTGAGGTCGTGAAAAATAATCTGACGGCTGATTGATGGGTAGAGATGGATAGACGGTCAAAGGTTGGTTGTTGCAACAAGCGAAGATGATGTGGGAAAGAAAATCCGGGTCGTCGGCGAGATGGAGGGAATAGATTTATCGTTGGTACCTTGGCCCAGGCTCGCGGTTCGGAATTGGGCGATCCACTGGTTGGACGGTGACCGGGCACGCACACAATGTGAATGGGGTGGTTGATGGGGTGGCAGCTGGCTCTTGGGCGCTGACGCGGAGAGAGCAAGCAGTTGTCGGTTCTCGTCTTCCGGTCTAGGTGCTGGAGTTTTGGCGTCGCACTTTTACTTCGCGGCGGCGTTGCGCGAGATGACTTGCGATGTTGGAAACGTCAGGGGGGATGCGGTGGTGATGAGCATCTGTGTGGGTGGTGTAATGAAAGAGGAGACCAAGAATGAACAGGTCTGGAAAAGTCTGGTCACCCAGCAGCCTTGAGGCGGCGGGCGTCCACCTGTTTTGCCTTCATGCTGGCAAAGAACATTAGGTGTCGGGGAGACCATGAGATCCAACGAGCGCTACTCCAAAGTACGGCAAGGGCAAAAACACACCATGTGCACTCCTACAACCCCAACCCTAAGTATCTCTGTACCCCGAGTCTTGGCGCGATCCCTGAATCCGATGACCCGCCTGGCTGTATTGTAATGACGGGAGACATGGCCTACGACAAGGTAGTATTTACAAGCGCATTCTGCTACGACAGTTACATGTGGTTATTAAAAGGTTCTTGTTGGGGTGCCAAATTGTATCAAGATGAAGAAGTGGTGTTGCAGCGTTTGCCAATAACTGTGCCCTGCATGGCGAGTCGTTGCTGACGAAATTTGGCTGCAACAGTCAGGTTTCGTTCCTTTCAGGTTGCGTCTGTGAATTGCAGTTCTGGAGTTTGCCCTTTCCCCCGTTCTTGGCTCCATTTTGTGAGCGGATGGGGGGAATGAACCGGAAGCCCTGCCCTGCGTCGGATTTAGGATCACCTCGAGTCAAAAAGGCATCCCGATCAGGATCCAGGCCCAAACGTAACGAAGCTTCCAGGTTCCTTTTTCAGGACTCGGTCCCGTCGGTTTTTTCGGGCGTCTTATATTCTGTTACCATCATCAACGTCGTTGTCGTCGTCCATCACCGCACGTATTTACCACCAGAACCCGGCCATGATTCCCAGCAACCACGACGTGCCCCTGAACAGTCCAAACATTCAGGTGCTGGACGGCGTGAAGATAACCCATCCCTTTCTTTGTACTCCAGCGACGAGTTTGATAGTGTCGAGGCAATCGATTCCGTTGGCTGATGAGCATTCCAGGTCTTCGGTTACGCCCAAAATGCGACGGCAAAGGCGTGGATATGGATGAGTAACCGGTCTCCGGTCTCTTTTTTGCCCTCTTTCTTCCCCGTGCTCCGAAGCAACGAAGACGAACGAATCACGAGGCAAACGAGATCGGAGGCAGCGGCGGCACGGGATTTGCCAGCTGGACAGCCGTAAAGATGACCATCTTGGCACCAAAGAAAAAAAAATTGTGAATGCGTGATGCCATCGATTGCGCACAGGAATGATCAATGTTCGAACAGAATGGAAACCTGATCGACGTTAACCGAGTGTGCCTGATCTCATCATCACGCCCCTCCCGAGCCCAACACGTCGTTGCTCATCAGCTTCTTTTCATATCATTGATCAGCATGTAAACATCACCGGCTCAACTCCATGATGCACTCGTCAATGACGAAATGACGATACCCGAAACCGCAATCATATCGTTACCACCACTTCCATCAACCAGAACTTCAAATTCTTTCACAATATACTGTAAAAAAGAAAGCAACAAAAAGACTAACAAAGCCTCACCCTCGACAATCAAGCGCCCATGAGCAAATGATGAGGGAGGTAAAGCAAAAAAAAGTAGAAAAGAATTTCAAACTCCCTCGGTAAGGATCGAACTTACAGCCTCCAGATTAACAGTCTGACGCGCTAGCCAATTGCGCCACGAGGGAATCTTGTCTGATGGATGGTTTACAGCTGGCAGATTTTGAACTTATATCTCTCAATGTTAATATTTCCACGGAGTGCAGATGGATCGCAATATCAATGAAGGTCATGCATGGCATAGGTGGTTGTGTCGTAATGGCTTTATATCTAGAACGACTGAAGAGAAGATGTGACCAATAGTATTTCAGCGGCCTCTTGGACACCTGGGTATACATACACTGGCTCGGTTGACCACACATACAGCAGTACTTGTGTAACTTTATTGGCTTCGGAATGCACATTATTGAGATGCCCAGATAATAGGTGAAGACAAAGTATGTTGGAGCGATGGTCAAGATCATCCCTTTGAGGGCGTATATCGCTTATTATGAACTAGAATCATTATATACATGTTCGTCGCTGAATGTTTATTGCGTGTGCCGCACCCGTCTACGTTCATCCAACCAAACCATTAAATCATATCTTCATAACCCCTTCTCCAACAGAAGCAAACACTCAACCCTTCACATCATTTTTTCATCTCCTACTCTCGATATGTAACTTTTGTGCGAAACACCATCGACACAACAGCAGCCAAGTCACCAGCTAATATTCTTAGGCCTTCTTGTTCAACGCCTTGTCCATACTCTCCCTCCACTTAGTCGCGTTCCTCTTCAACATCCAAATGGCCAAATTGCCAGTCAACCACGCGAACAACCCGATCATGGTGCACAACCATCCAACACCCATGGCGTCAATAAGCGGCTGAGCGACGATTGTGCCCACGCACGAGAAGATGTTTCTCACAAAGTTGTTCACGGCGACACCGCTACTGCTCCGGTGTGGCATGAACTCAGTCAACATGGTCGTGACAGCACCAAATACGAGCATAGACCCGCATCCAAAGAAGAAGTTGGCAATGCAGGGCACGATCCAATTGACACCGTTGTGCGCCGTCCAACCGAACCAAATCATAGCGGCCGGATACATACTGGCAGCTAGCCAGATGTTCTCGCGCATGCGATCCTCGGGTAGGAAGATGGGGTTGCCATTGGCATCGTAGCGGCCGGCCTTGTGGGCCTCGCGCATCATGATCTTGTCGGTCCAGCGTCCACCAAAAAGCGAGGCAACGATGTAGCCGAGAGAAGAGGGCAGATAGAGCAGGCCGACAATGATGGTAGAGAAACCGTAGGGTGCCGAATGGAATGTGGTCTGGATGGAGATGTTCAGGATGAAGAGGGCGCCGAACGCAATAGCAGCAGAGTAAACAGACACTAGAACCGGAGGATACCGCAAGTAGAGGAGGACCTCGAGTGGCTCAATGATAAAGCGCTTAGTAATGGTGGCAGCACGCTTCGAGTGTTTGGCAACAGATTGGCGTGTCGAGACACGCTTGAGCTCGTTGTCCTCGGCAGGCGGGGTTGGGGGGGCCTTGCGAACAGTGAGCGTTTCAGGTAATGCGAAGGTAATCAGAATCAGGATACAACCGCCGTGGATGGCGAGAAACCACATAGTTGATCGCCATCCAAAACCCTGGGAAAGTGCACCGCCGATAATGGGAGAAAACAAAGGGCCGATTAGGGGGCCCAAGTAAAAGATGCCCATGGCTCGGCCACGCTCTGCTGGCTTCCAAATGTCGGCGATAGTGCCGGCACCGACGGCTTGGACCTGATAGTATGTCCGAATCAGTCTTCATCTCAATGCCCTTCAAGAAAGTACAAGGCACTTACGGACGCTGATGCTCCTCCGGCAAGAAGACGCATTGTCACAAGCATAGCAGTATTTACGCTGACAGCGCTCAGGACTGAAAAGACAACAAACAGGGTGAAAGAGGCGATGTAAATGGTCCGTCGGCCCAACGTTTCCGAGAATGACGACCACCAGAGGGGAAATATTGACATAGCCAGCATGTACAGCGCAACTGCCAAATTGGTGATAGTTGGCGATGAATGTAGGTCTTCAGCCATCTGTTCAAGAGCAGCTGTGGTATTGTTGGTCAGCCTCTGGATAGCGAAATTTCAAAACCAGTAACCATAACGACGTTACTTACGAAGAAAGATGCCACTGCCAAAGGGGGCACCGGCGGCTGCCAGAGCAACAATAGCCGTGATCATCCATTTTGTCTTGTTCTTGTACTCAACAGGACGCTCAACCTCGGGAATGAAAGCAAAACGTGCCAGGAGTCCTCTTCGATCTGACCTGGGCACAACGCAAGCCGTATGGGCCCATGACGAAGAGAGAGTACTCTTGGTACGGTAGGGCTGAGGCAAGGTGGGGTCGCTGTGCTCTGGACCTGATTCATGACCGGAGTCATCGACAACTTCAGGTCCGTCGGTATCAGAGCCCGAAGAGGTTATATGCTCCTTCATGTCCTTCTTTTCCTCCATACCCCCTGAGAGGGTTTCCTGTGTATCAGTGGGAGCCGCTGGCCTTGGTAATTCTTTTTCTTGATGTCCTTCGTCCATGGCAATGTTTGGTGGTGATCTGAGGATAAATAAGGGGGGGGGGGGAATACTTGAAGCCGCCAAGCAACTCCGAGTATGGGTGGAACCCGGGGACTATTACAAAGTTATAGATGGTCTCGAGTGGCAGTTGTAGGATAGAGTTCTGTCCCTTAAAGGCTCAAAGGAACGGTGAAGTTGCCCACAGAAGATAGTGGAAGTACATAGCTAAGATATGCCCTTGTAAGAAAAACTGAAGCTAAACGAAACGGCAAGATACTCGGGAGAGTAAGATAGGAGATACCGAGACACGCCAATGTGGATAACTCTGAGTAGTTGGTGAGTACACCAAAATTGTCTCGCAAAGATAACAAAAGGCAGGATGTTGAAACGAGATAGAAAGAGCAGCAAAGCCGCAATGAGAGGGAGAACGAGGAAGGACTCAGTCACTGCAACAGCTTGTGAAAAACCTGAAGCCACCGACCAACTTGGTCGGCATGGAACGGGAATAACGAAAAAGGCAGGGGCGGGTGAGCCGTTTCATTCCACCGCACTTGCAATTGCACTTGCACTCACCAACTTTTTCAGTGCTCTTCGGGGAAAGGTGCCGATGGCAATCTCGATGCCAGGGTGCGCCTTCCAGAACGAGACACAGAGGGTAAGGTCAGTTCTAGCGCCCGCGAACATCCACCGTCTTGACATGGAATCCTTTGATGTTCATGCGGCCGTTCGATACTAGTGTCAAGTTTAAAAGGATGAACCGTTTCGAACAGCAGGCTCCCAATTCCTTCCACAGCATACGCCGGTAGTTCATCGGTGACGACGTCGGGCATTTGCAAATGGCTTTCTGTTGCGCATGATGGCTTATGACACCAAAAAGGGCGACACGATGTGGGGGTTAGGAATTGATGTGATACATCGTGGAAATTCCCCTTTCTCGATTTTGGCGGTGTTCATGTGCTCAGTCGGGTGCTCTTGCTCGCACGAGCCGTTCTGAGCCGCTCCAGTTCTCTTTGCAGTGGGTCAATTAGAAAATGCAAAGATTAAAAGACACCTGCAGCACCGAGGACGGCCCGGTGATGGGCGGTGGGAAACGCTCCTAATTGGTTCCACCAGTTCCCACTTCCGATTTCCGGAGCCAGCCCGCTCCCGCTCGGGTTTTCGGCACTCACTCCACTATCCGACGAAATCACCCACTGAACGGCGCCGGTTACGGGAGTACAGGCACCCTTGACATAGAATCCCCCGTTCTACGGCTCCGTACATAGCAAGACCTCTCCCGGTACTGCGACGGCACGAACACCGAAGACACACGGGCACAGGGCAGAGGCCAAGAAGTTGAAGTTCCAGAACTTTGACTCACCCGGAACACCTGGATTGGATCCCCGTACCTAGCGAGAAGCGGGACCTTGAGTCAAAACTTTGTTACCCCGTACACCACCCGCCGCAACGGTAAGTACATTGTCATTACCTTATTCCCCGTCTCTCTGTAAGTCAAACTCCACTTTCTCGCCTCAAGTGTGTTACTCAAGTGAGTTACATCCACAGCATCACCAACTTCACACAAGTGTTTCATCTCATATAACTAATCAGTTCATCACACTAGGAATCTAGCACAAAAATGTCTCTCACCAACGCAAGTCCCGCCGATGCGGCTCGGGCGGCCAAGTCGGCCTCCCACGTGCTGGCCACGCTCTCGGCCGAGGCCCGCAACGACGCCCTGACAGCCATCCACGCCGGCCTGACTGCCGCGCGCGACGACATCCTGGCCGCCAATGCCCGCGACCTTGAGCTGGCCCGCCAAGCCGCCGCTGACGGCAAGCTGAGCGCCAGCCTGGTGTCGCGCCTCGACTTGGGCAAGACGGGCAAGTGGGAGGACATGCTCAAGGGCATCCTGGACGTGCGCGACCTTGAGGATCCCGTCGGCCGGGTCACTCTTCGTACCAAGCTGGACGACGATCTCGAGCTGGAGCGCGTGACCTGCCCCATCGGCGTGCTGCTCATCATCTTCGAGGCTCGTCCCGAAGTAATCGCCAACATCGCCGCTCTGGCCGTTAAGTCCGGCAACGCGGCCATCCTCAAGGGCGGCAAGGAGTCGACGGAATCCTTCGTGGCCATCAGCACCGTCATCTCCAACGCCCTGTCCCAGACCAAGGTCCCCAATGCCGCCATCCAGCTCGTCACCACGCGCGAGTCCATCCCGCAGCTGCTCGCCCTCGACCGCGACATCGACCTCGTCATCCCCCGCGGCTCCAACGAGCTGGTGCGCTACATCAAGGAGAACACCAAGATCCCCGTCCTCGGCCACGCCGACGGCCTGTGCTCCATCTACCTGACCGCCTCCGCCGACGCCAAGCTGGCCGCCGACGTCGTCGTCGATGCCAAGACCAGCTACCCGGCCGCCTGCAACAGCGTCGAGACCCTCTTGGTCCAGGAATCCGCTCTCAGCACCATCTTCCCCGCCGTCGCCTCCGCTTTGGCCGCCAAGAGCGTCGAGCTCCGTTGCGACGCCGTCTCCAAGGCCGCCCTTTCTTCTTCCTCTAGCAACATCACCGTTGTCGACGCCGTTGACGCCGACTACGACACCGAATTCCTCTCCCTCACCCTCGCCGTCAAGACCGTCCCCGACCTGTCGGCCGCCATCGACCACATCAACACGCACGGCTCGCACCACACCGAGGCGATCCTGACTTCCGACAAGGACGAGGCCGAGCGCTTCATGTCGGCCGTGGACGCTTCCGGCGCGTACTGGAACGCGTCGACTCGCTTCGCGGACGGCATGCGTTATGGTTTCGGCACCGAGGTCGGTATCAGCACCAACAAGATCCACTCGCGCGGTCCTGTCGGCCTGGAAGGGTTGATGATTTACAAGTACAAGATTAGGGGGCAGGGACATGTTAGTGCGGTCTATGGTGAGGGAGAGGGCAAGAGGAGGTTTAAGCATGAGAAGTTGGATCTTTAAAAGTGGGGTGTTACTGTAATGGCTTGAAAGGGTTTACTTGGTAAAAGGGGCTAAAAAAACGGGTGGGAAAAGGCCGGGTTGGGATGATATTAGATTTATGAGTGAATGATTTTCATCCCATCTAGTTCCTCTGAATTATGTCGGTAAATCGTAGAGAGAAATATGATCTGATGAGCAACAATCTTCCTTCATAGTGATATAAGTGAAACCATGTCAGGGTCGAGGTTGAAATCTATGTAAATTCGTTTGTGATAGACGTGGGACAACATTGGTTCTCATAACCAGAGCGGTGCTCACACGGCACATCACAGCAGAACATTAAAGATCATTTGGTGAAGAGTATAAAAGGAGTAACATCGCTGAAGCAAAGGGTATGTATCTATGGCACCGATCCTATATATAATGTAGAAGAGAGGCAAGGACGGTAGAGAATAAAATCAGAATTGTACTACTCCGTCTCATCCTTCCACCAGCCAGTCCTATTGGGACTGTCCAAAAAGATGGCTCACCCCTTGACCTAGCCAGACAAAAAGACAGAATAAGGTGTATGTGGATATAATGTAGAAAAAGTCAAAAGAAGATAATCTGAACACATTTCATTTCGCATCAGTTCGTTTCGCTGTCGTTTTGGTTGCCGTGGTGGTTGTCATCGCAACCTCCCCATTGCCGCCCTCTCCACCTCCTTTATGCTGCTGCGGCTTCAAAACCTTCATAACAAGAGGTTGGGTAGTACTCATAGTAGGCTTGGTCACACCTCCTCAGTGTCCCCGATAGCCACCCGTACCACCACCACCCAAGGTCCCGCTACCTCTCAATCCCATTCCTGACCCAGGCCGCGGCAATCCACTCACGCCATTTGGCCCTGATGTCGTGGCGCTCTGGGCCCTTCCGTGACCCAAACCGCCACCAAGCCCGCCGATTCTGCTCCCCGCCGAGGCCTTCAGTCCCAGGCCATTGCCACCCGGGGCCCTCATGCTGGTCGGACGTCCGACACCACCGGCCCGGAAAGCCCCCTCCATACCCGATGGAGGAGCAATTCCGGATGCTGACTGTGTCTTTGTTGGCGCGCGTACGGCTCCCGGTCCACCTCCGAGGCCGAGTCTTGGCTTCGCTCCGATCTTGGAGGTCATGCTCACTGGCTGCGGCGCATGATGACCGCTGTCGCCGTTGCTGGTGGCGCTGACATCGCTTCCTCTACGGTCGGAAGGGCCCCGGCCACCGGTACTCGACAGGTAGTTGTTGTTTTGTGCGGATGCAGGTGCGGGCGCGGGCGTCGGCAGCTCTTGTTGCATGCTCATCATCTCCTCGGCCAGGCGAACCAGTTCTCCCTTTTCGACCCTTTCCTGTTCCAGGAGTTGCCGAAGTTCATCATTATCTTCCTTGACAGTCTGAAGAATAGCCACGAGCTTTTCTACCTCGGCTTCGAACTCCCTGATTTGCACCGCATTCCGCGCCCGGTCGGCCTTGCGCTCCTCCTCCAGCTCTGTAAGCCGCGCCGGGTTGAGGGTCGCCAACGCCGTTTTGTCTTGGTCTCTCTGCTTTCGCAGCTCCTCGTTCTCCCGGCTCAACTCATCCACCTGCGCCTGCAGGTCGCGCACCTTCTTCTCCCAGCGACTTTCGTAGCTCTTCTTGAGCGCCGCCACCTTGGTTTCGTGCTTGCTCTTGTACAGCGCATGAAGCTCGCGAGCCACGCGTTCCACCGCCATCTCCACCTCCTTGTTGGACGAAGGCTGTCCCCTCGCCTTGTCAGGTGACTCGTGAGCAGCAGCCTCCGCGCTGGCCTTACCAGCACGCATACCAGCCATCTTGCTCTCGGCATCCTGAGCCATCATCTCGGCCGCTTCCCGACGCTTCTCGGCTTCGTCCAGCTTGAACTCGAGCTCCTCTCTCTCGCGCTGGCCGAGCACGATCTGCTCCTTGACCTGCCGCAACACGACCTCCATTTCTCGACCCCGCCGCTCCCATGTGTTTTTCTCGGTTTCCAGTGACTCGTGCCTGCTCTCCACCTCGTGAAGCCTCTCCATGCACTCGCCCACCCGCTTCTCGGCGTCGCTCACAGCTGTTTTTAACGACGTAACCTCTGCTTCCTTGCCGCTCAGCGAAGCCTTGAGGCTGCTGATCTCGGAAAGGAAGCCGGATTTCAGAGTTTCGAGTTCGCGAGGTGTGATGGTCGGGACGCTGCGAGGTGTCGGCATAGGTGGGATGTCGAAGTCGAGAATGTTAGAGAGATTGCTGCCCGGGCGCTGGGGCGTCGTGGTGGCAGAATCGGTACTACCAGGCCTCGGCGGTGCAAACTGGGTGCGGCGTGTGGGCGAGGTCTGTGGTGCTCCGTAGCCTCCATATCGTAGCGTATCCGTAAAGTCTAGCAGGTTCGAGCCATTGCCAGAGTCGAAATCTCTCTTCTTTCCGGTCGTTGTTCTGTTATCAGACACCAGGCCGTTTGCGTGCAGTGTCTGCTTCGTAGGCGACACCCCTCCACCGAGCACAGAGAACCTGCTTGCGCTCTCGGATCGCATGTGCGAAAACTTGGTGAGGTCGGGGACGGCCGAAAACGTGCTAAACGTGCTGACCATGGTATCGTTCCCTTCGCAGACGGATTCGTCGTGTATCGCCTGTTCATGTTCGCCGCCCGTATTGTTTGCCGACGCATTCTGTAGAAGCGAGTGCTTGGAACCGTTGTCGCCCTCGATGCCGGTCATGTCGACATCGTCATCCTCGAATATGTCGATTGCTTGTTTGATGCCTCCGTTTTCGCGTATCACATCCTGCAGGCTTATCCGACGATCTTGCGAGTCTCTTGAAGAGGAGCGCGTCGACTCGCTGCCGGGCAACGAAGGGCTGACCTTGACGGGGAAACGCTTGATGGGAGCTTTGCGGGCGCTTTGCGGAAGCGGGGGCGGGGCCATGCTCTTTGCCGCAGGCGATAGAGGGGAGTCGGCGCTTTCAGGCAATGGCTGCTGTTGCGGCTGGTGCTGGAGGATCTTGAGAGGGGAGAGCTCGTTGCCGGAGATGATGCGCGACATGGGGCGGACAGATTTCGGCGGCGAGGGATCACGGCCGATAGGCGGCGATGTCGCGGTGCCAGCTTCACTGCTCTTGCTGTCGTCGATGTGGTCGCCCGCGGTAGCTTGGTGTGTGTTGTTTCTCCTCGAGGGAGCGTCATCTAGATCCATGTCCATGATGTCGAGGATTGGTTGTCGATGGTTATTGATAGGGGTTGAAAGGTTGAGAACAGAATTCGGTATCGGCGAAAAAGCCCCAAGCATATGTCTGCGTCGCAGAGTCGTAAACCGGGGCGTGGACCAACCGTGGCGTACCTTACAACAAGTCCCCGAGATAATCCCCTGGTCAGACTTGAAAATAGTGGGGGATGAAGCTGGTAGCTGGTGTAGGTCGCGGTCGATGGTTATTATGGATTCAGTGTGGGAAACGTTGATCAGGAAATGAGCAAAGTGTGGGCTGCGATTGACGTCCAGATCAATAGACTTGTTGTAGGTACTTAGGTTGCGTTGAGCGTTGCCCCTGCAGCATTGTGTTTTGTTTCTTTTGTTTTCCCATGCAACCGCTGCCAGGCGCCTGCTGGGTCACGCTGCCGTGTGTGTCCCCTCTAAAAATGGGGGGGGGGGGGGGGCCTGGCGAGCCTGCCCGGCTGGCATGGAAACCTTGTGCTCCCGTCGTGCTAACGGCCTAGCAGGTACCTCCTTGAGGTTGATGCTGGCTTTTACCTGCCCGTACATACACTACGGTACGCGAAACCTGGAAGAGCTTGAGCTTCGTACCTACCGGAACCCTGACTTCCGCAGGGCATCGATCTGCCCAATCTTGCCCATCTTGCCCCTGGCGTGCCTGGTCCTATGTGAGCCTGTCCGAGTCAATTGAAGGACGTGCGTTGCTGTGTTACGGTTGCCCGTCGTATCTTGACTTGCGCTAGATTTCACCTTTCCGTTGTTGTTAGCATAAGTAGTGTCACGTCCCGGCACTGAAAAACGCCACGGCAGCACATGATCTGATGGATCTCCAATGTGTATACGTTAAAAAGAGTTGAGTGATGAAGGCTAACCCAAGGCTCCTCAGGCACCACTCAACTCGGGCATGCATTGATGATATTCCTCTAAAGTCGTATTTACAAGCTCCATCATAAAGTCGTGACCCAGAGAAAGGCAACCCACCGAGCCATGTGTTTCCAAGCCAAAATCAGACGAGAGAAAAAGAAGCATACCACCTCCCACGCTTCTCATCAACACCCACTCCCGTCCCACCCTTTTTTTAATCGAACAAAAATCATAACATAAAGGTCATAAGCGTCATCAAGCCGAACATGAGTGAAAACGTCATAAAAAACAAAAGAGAAAGAAACCGCCACAAGACACTTCGAGAGGGGTCGCGGCAGCTCACCCAAGGTAGACGGTAGGTGACAAACTATCGCTGGTACCAAGTCCAACGCCTGATTACTCACCACCAACTGCCCTTTTCCGACCCCTCTTAATTGTTCTCCTCCTCCCCCGCCTAGGTTCGTTATAGGCGGGTTCGATGCGACGTTTTCTCGTAAACCACCGGGCCCCATCGTCTATCATCTGGTCTAAAAGACAAGACAAGATCGGAGAGGAAAGGTGCCCGTGGCTATCATAATCTTTATGCGGATCCACATGATTCATGAGCCATGTACAAGCCATCATCAGGACACTGAAACTGAGAAATCGTAGATCGTTGAGACGTTGCCGAGACAGCCAGCCGACTGCAAATTCCGTCAAGTCGCTCTATGTCGCCGTGAAAAATACAAAACAATGCGCTGTTTAGGTGCGCTGTGTGTGAAGGTGCGCCGTATAGGTGCGCCGTGTAGGTGAGAGTTTCGGGCATGCTCTCTCACTCAATGTTTACCTCCGCCTCTGGGCCGCGATAGCTGATGGTGCGGCTTGCGAGATAGTGGCCGTGTACGTAGGTGATGGGAGGCTGCCTCCGTCCATCATAGTCTTGCGGCGCTTCATGTCCATTCCTTGACCCAGGTTAGGGGCGCCGGTCGTAGGCCTACCGCCATCATCATCATCGTCCCGTCCCCGCTTCAGCCCACCGGAGCTTCCGTTCATAACGGATGGCTGAGCGGAGTAGCCGTTCTGCAGGGAACTAGGCATATCAGCCGCGCCCGCATACAGGTCATTTCCTTGTGTACCGTTGCTACCGGTTCGCTCGTTGCTCATAACATTGTACAAGCTGCTTGAGGGCTGGCCGCGCGGGGGAGTATGGTAACCCTGCGCAGAATAATAGTTCGGAGGCGCCGCTGCGGTTCTTGGGGTAGCGCGGCCTGATCCAGCCTGATGGGGGGAGCCACCAATCTCAGGGGCAAGACCGTGGTCGTGCGGCAGCGAGTTGACGGCTTGTGTGCTGTAGTTGTATGACCCGCGGTTCGCGTCATAGCCGCTGCTGTCGTGGGTGTACTCGCCATCGTTGTTCGCGTCATCCTCCTCTTCGGAGCCTGCATGAGCACCGGAGTCGCTTTGCCCTTGGCTCTGGTGACTCAAGCCACTAGGCGGCTTGGAGTCGGATGTGTCATTGGACTGGCCGGTAGGTCTACCGGAGGGCGGGCCCATATCGTTCTTAATGTAGCTGCTCTGGTTGTAGACGGACCGGTCCTGATGCTGGGATTGGCTAGGATAGTGCTGTTGGCTCTGGTACTGAGCTTGCTGGGCAGAATGTCCTTGGTACATCTGGCGAGAGCTGTCATATGACTGGCTGACGGGAGGGTAGTTTTGCATACTCTGGATTGTCGAACCTGGGGGAGTTGTCGCTGGAGTGTTAGGCATAGAGCGAGCATTGCTACCGAGGCTTGTGTCAAGAGAGATCGAGCTGTTGCCCTGCGGGCCATTCATGCTCTGTTGGCTCCACTGATAGCCGTCCGAATTGCCCATAGAGCCCATCACGCTCGAGGCACTAGTTGGCGGTGTAGGGAAGGTGTGTGCACGGTCAAGCGCCGGCCGTCCCATGCCATGATGCGAGGGCAAGGACGGAGGACCTGGAAGCATAGAGTGATGGTGATGTTGTTGGAGGGATGGCAACCCGGGGGGGCCGCGAAGTTGACCTTGGCTGTCTTTCCTGCGTTGCTCAGCAGCGGCCATAACCTGGCTGGTCCGGCTCTGGTTGGTAGGGTGGTACAGCAGGGCGCCGATGTTGTGTACGAACAGAGGATAAAGAAGCTCGGTGATCTTTTCCTTGTTGGCGAAATCCAGGGCTCTCTCGAAGGGGATCCAGACACCCTTGAGGTGCATCGGGCCAATCTTCACAACGTGGCGGACCTTCTCGCTCTTGAGAATACCGTCACGGCGTCCGCGGGTCATGCCAGCGACGTTGAGCAGCTTGGTGCCGTTGATCATGGCATTGTCTTCCCTGCGAGCAACACAGATGCCTCTCGCCTCGACCTGAAAGCACAGACTGCCCTCATCTTCCCACAGCGTGGCAGTCACACGAGGCTTCATGCCGGGGGGCGCAATTTGACCAGTTGTGTCGAAACCACCAGTTTGGTAAGCTTGTCCCATGCTGCTGCTGCCAGGAAGGGGCAAGACCGATTGGCCGGCCATCGAGTTCATGGACGGAGGAAGAGACGGCGGAATCGGGGCCGGGGAGCTAAGAGCATTGGCGTATCCGTATTGGGGGTTGCCATACTGGTGAGCATAGGTGGAAAGCGGCGGGGGCTGTTGAGGAGGGTAATGGGAGTGGGAAGGCACCGTCGTGACGGGCATCGAACTACCCTGGGACATCTGTCCGTAGTAGACGTCGGATGGTCCGTTGGGGTTCATGGTCGGATAGGATTCTGATCCTGAGCCTTGCTGACCCGTTGGACCAGGGAGTTGATGGCTGGGGGAAATGTCGGGCAACGAGGGTCCCGAGAGTGTGGGGCCGTATGTGCGTTGATGTAGTGGGAATGTGATGCTTGTGTCGAGCACTGCTAGATGGTGAGCGGTAGCTGGTACTGATGTGGGTTGTCGTGGGTTCGTTCGGTTCTTGTAGTCCCAGTGCCTGTTAAACAAACGGAAATAGGTAAAAGAATAGCAGTTCCAATCGAGAGGTCGGGGAGAGTCCGACTACTTGTATGTGTGCAGATAAAAATCGCTGAAAATGTGCCCAAACAGCAAGAGGCGAAAGCTGCTGAGACGTGTGCTTTCCCAAGGTGCAATCACGCCGTGTCCAGTCTCATGCGTATGTCCTCTTGACGCAGCGCTTCCCAAGAATGACCACAGCTGGAATCGAGGTCTTCCAAGCGCTATCTTATGCAGAACCGAGGACGCAATGCAGCTCCAATGCGTGGCCTGGTGTGATCGAGGCAGAGCACATGCAAGATGAGCCGGAACAGCGAGAGGTTCGATCGGTCTCCTTGTGACAAAGACCCAGCCGAGACAGGAAAAACCAGAAGATGGAGCTCCAAGTCGTGACTCTTGTTCTGCGTTGTCGATTTCCCCGGGATAGTGGTCAAGGGGAAACTGGGCAACCAATGCAAGTGAATGGATGATCGGATAAGAGGTAAAGTGAAATAGTAGTTGGTCTCGTCGCGTAATGGGTGAATAAACTGCGTACTGCTTGCAGTGGTCGGTTCTAAGAGATTGAAGTCGAGGAATTAGCTCACCCGCAAAATTTTTAGGAGTGACCCCCGTTCAGACGGCTGCTCGAGTTGCGAGTCCAGCGCAGCCCACTGCAGCGTACACTCACCTTCTCTTTCTCAAACTAACCTCACAGGAACCTGCTTTCCGTCCTTGCAAATGCACCTCCGATGCCAAGAGCGTGCAGGTGGGAGAAGGAAATGGGGAGGTGGGTGGATAGAGGGAGTCGGGGAAAGGAAAAGCGAAGGAACTGAAGTGGGAAGAGCTGGGGAGAGGGAGGACGGGGCCCGGCTGGATTTAGGTCACGGTGGTGGTGAGGAGCGAGGACGGGAAGTCGAGATGGAGAGCCCGGGGTCGGATGGATAGACAGACGGGTACTAGGCGAAGACTGGACGGACTGAGGAAAACAGACAACAGGCCCGGCCGGTCGACCGTTTCGGTTTCCGCATCATCACACACACAGTAAGGTAGGTACCTTCCTTCCATTAGTGTACCTGGTAGCCAGGCCTACCTACAACTTCAGTCGTCTTTACTGGCGCCGTAGGCCCACGAGTGTTGGGGCCCTGCCGAGTGTGGGAGCGGGCGTGCTGGGGCAGGTACAGTGTGCCTGGTGGGAAACCTGTGGAGGGTAGTGTCCACTAGTGCTCCGCTATTCTAGGTACCAGGTATCTCCACGGGAGGAAAGCGAACCTTTCGTCTCGGTTCCTCGAATTCGTCCACTGCTCTGATTGGCAGACATTCCATTTGGCCCCAATGGGCTTTCCTGAGCAAAAAAAAAAACGCCCAAGTAAACACGTAGCACGGGGGTCCAAATCTTAATTATCCCTGCTGTCACAAACCCCTCCCCCAGGCTGGAAAGTGGGCGGCGACCAACCACTCAGGTCGCCATTTGGATTTTCAATACTCTCTTCTCGTTACATTGACCCAAACAGAACTGAGCGGGTATACCACGCAGAAATTTACTGCCTGTTCAGCATTAGCGCCGGGTTTGGAGTCTTATGCTGCTAGTCAGCTTTTTGCATCTCGTCAACTCCCAGCGGTTGTTGGAGAACCAGAAGCCTTCTTGATCGCAGACGCGGTGCAATTGATTGCTCTGCGGGAAGATAACAAGCAGGTACAACCCATGGAAAACGCAATGTCCACTGATGATTCAAGTCTAACATAGAGGTGAGCCGGAAGCCATGTAGAAGCTGGGTTTCCCATCAATTCCGCCTTACCACAGGTCTTGTCCAGTCTCAACGGCTGCGAAATGTGAAGGGAAAGCAAAGCGACAGATACAGTTGGGAAGCCAGATGCAGACTGGAGGGCCATTTATGGTTAGCTGACTACGTTACTTTTTCTCTTGCTTGATACTACGACCAACGATAATAGGTAAACAAGTCGTCTGCTGGAAGCTGTGGTCTGCTGGAAGCTGTGGTCTTGACTGTTTTCTGAAGTATACAGTATTTTGATTGTATTCCAACTGTAGCAAGCCGGAGCCTCTAAGGGCTGTTGTACTTTCATGTGTGTGTAAACAGAGATCTTACTGTGTACAGGTGCAGCCAACGACCACTCTGTCTCTGTCGGACACTTCCATCGATTTTGTTTCTGACGGCTTTGTGGTCATGGTTTCCAGGAACTGACTACCTATTCGAACGCCAGCAAACAGTGATCTAAGCCAATGTCTTCTTGAGCCTCTCAGTCGTTGCCGTCGTAAACAGGACTGCCAACAGACAACGAGCGTCCAGCTCAGGTACCTTTCGAGCCATGGGCCAGAAGACCTGATGTCTGGAAACAACATCAGTTCGAGTGAGAGTTCCGGCGAAAGCGCGACGGGTTCCTGCTATTGCTTGGACCTTGACTGAGAAGGCAGAAACGTAAGGGGTACATAATGCTCAACGTCAGAGGCGTAGATGGAATTAGTAGCTACTTGTAATCAAGTCCAAGTATCCGCATTCACGATCGAGCTTAGTGGCAGTTTCGCGACTCATCTCCTAGCGAGCAACGATTTTCGGGACTGGAAACCGGCGTAAACTTACACTTGGAAGGTATCGGGAAGACAAGAAAACCAACGGAGGTCAATATGAAGACCCCTTCCATCACTTTACAGACCCGGCGTGGAGTTCCTCGACTGGCAGCTGGCGTCAGGAAAAAATGAGTTCGGGTGAGGAGAAATGGCCGAGCGGCAACGTTGTCAGATTGCCAAGGTTGCACAGAAACCGCTGGGGAAGGAGCCAAAGAGGGGATGAAGAACGAAAGTGAACGGACCCAAACAAAACAAAAACAGACATCGACACCATCCCGACTTGCTCTGTGATCAAGTCATAGTTCTCCATCTTCCGCCTCGTCATTCTTTCAATCCGGCGATTTGCCGTGTTTATCGGGGCTTTGTGGTCGATGGACCTGTTCAGAATGCATTCAACATAACGTCAGTTCTACATGAGTACGCGTCTACCAGAGGATTCCAAACGAGTGCTCCCGAAAATGGGGTCATGTTAGTGTGCTATGCGTGAGCTCCTGGTCGAAGCTTGGCTTTTGTTAGTGTTATTGGGGAGTTTCTTTGGCACAAGCTACAATCTACTAACATCGCCCTTTCTCCACATCACCTCTTTGCTGCGTGTCTCTAGCATTCCAAGATCTACTGTCATATGCAATGGCCGTGTCACAGAACACCTTTGCTCCTCAGCCTCACAAGTGGACTTTGGACGGTATCTTGGAATAGCAAGATTGGAGAACTGCCCGTTTCGGAGCCATTGAAACCAAGTGAGTGCATGGGCGTTGGATTCCAGAATCCCCTTTCGCTCGTTCTATGCAGGTCTCAGGCTGTGCCATTGTCGACAGGCACTCACGACGTGGGGATGTTCCGTCGATCTCCAAACCAACAACGTTATGTCTAACCATCTTTTTCATCGATAGTAGAGCTCTGTTCCTTACAGAAGCGACGAAAACCAGGTCTGGTGCGGACTTCTCCGTCTGAACCGATGGTCTGAGCTTTGCGGGCAGAGATTCATAAAATCAGGCGGGCGTCGAGCAGTGCATGCATATGTATGACTGCTCTGGTGATGCTCGATTGCGTGCTTTAGATAACGCTCCAGATCATGTAAACAGAGGTTTGCATATGAAATGAGCGACATGTGCATAATTAGACTTCTGAGGTTTCCAACATGCAAGAGATGAACTCTGCGCGCCTGCTTTTGGTCTCCGACTGCCGCATCACCTTTGAGTATGCACTCTTTTTGAGTCAGAACAACTTACCAAGCAGAACAGCTTTCGCATCAGGTGGCCACCGAGTCCCCGAGAGTATTCCCGGTCGGAAGTTCGGAAACCTGTTTCGTTGAATTTACTTGTGGTTTTTGGAAGAATCTGGAAATGAACCGGATGAACCCTATAAGGTCAAAGCGTTCTCAGTGTCACGGACTCTCACCCACCACGATCTGATGTTGTAGCATAGATTCTCAATGGAAAACGCTTGTCGAGAGGTTGTCCAATTTGTATGTATAATTCAAGCTCTCAGCCATGTATAATGTAAAAGACTTCTCGTGGATGTACACATGTAAAAGCGATTCAGTGTACGTCATTAGTGACAGGCGAGGCAAGATCTCTCGGTGTTGTCGTGAATATGCGATCTCAGAGCGTTGAGCGAATGGGGGGTGAAGAGGCACTTCCTCAAAAGCACAGTTCGCAGTCAAAATTTTGTTAAGAAAACCCCAAACACTTTGTGAGGGGGGATTTTGCATGAACGTGTGTTCGGTTTGTTGCCGTACAGACCTCGCCGCTAGGGAGGCATTACCTCGCCGTTCTGCTTTCGCTCGTACTTCTAGCATTGCCATTGCCTTCGGGTATGTTCCCTTTTTGCTGTCGCATTGTATCCGATTCAGTTGTGTCGTCTGACCTCATGATAGCAAGCAATTTGGCCAAAAGGTTACCGAAACACTATTTCCTGGCTGATCGTCAAACCCGTGCTCTGTTGGCTGGCCGGTTGCAGCCGGGAAAGAATCTCATCGGTTACCCCACCCGGCGGGCAACAAGTCCCACAACCCCCGATCAGCAACCCCACTCGACGGCGCCGTGGAGCCGATGCTCCGACCTTCCCGTCATCACCGGGTCCGAATCGACGATGACCTCGGTTTTTTTTTGGTTTTTTTTTTTTTTTCGCAGCACCACGCCTAGTGCTTTGGTAATTTTCTACTTTCATCGCGCACGGTGTCATCAGATCGATGACCTCAAAACGTCCACCACTCACACACTAGATCCGGCCAGGACACGCGCAAGTAGCTGATACAAAGCTCTGGGAGATCCAGTTGATCTACTTTGCCGGTACGGTACAAGTATCTTTTTGGGAAGTGTCAGTCAACGCCTGCCCCTGAGACTCTACAGCTCAACGTCTACACCGTAAGTTTGACAGTCGAACTCAGGGAAGGCGATTGCAACCAATATGCGATGAAGCCTTGAATCTCTCTGTTCTGGGCGCGCAATCACAGAGCTGAATCTCAACGCAGGGCTCAGGAGTGAGTATCACCTGTTCGGAAAGGATTCTATGATAGGTAGCTGTGCCGGAGAGAGCCTCCCTCGCGTGGTTTTGTTTGGAATTCGTGGCACCTTGGAAAGTATTCCTTGGGTTTTCTCTGGGGGTGCACTGGTTGGTGTCCCGCAAAAAGATTCGTGGTCCTCGGAGACTGGCTGGTTTTCTCGGTCACTTGATCTCGTTCAAAGTCATTTTGCAAAGCAGGGCAGCTGGGCAAGTACCGTCTCAGAGACAACCCGCCATCCAGATGAACGCACAATTATTCGCCTGATGGCAAAGACCAAACTTACCTGGCGCATCGGATCTGGTATCATGATACGGTCCAGAGGCGGTGGTGCTGGAAATCAGTAACCTTAACTCCCCGGGAACAGGTTCCGAATCGAGAACCAGCATGAAGGGGGGAGTTCGCTGGGATGTTCGAGTTGGTACGGCTATTGCACATGCGTGGCAATCTTGGGGCTCCTTTGACTTGTGAGTTTTCTGTTTGAAAAATACAACGTTAGTTTACCCTTCGTCGACTGGCACGATGAGTTTGCCAAGTTTGACATTCAGATTTGTCTTCGAAACCAAGTCACGATGCTTCAGTCTTCACGTACCCAAGAATGGCCCGCCGCTATGGTACACTGTAGCAAGAAGTTGTGGTGAGACAACCTCTTGTTTCTAGGTGTTCCCCGGTACCATTACGCAGCCTTTGAAATTTTCCGAGTTCTTGGTTCTCATCTTCACTCCAGGCAGGGACCTAAGGGTCTCGGGTTTAATGTCAACAGCACCCCTCTTCCTGTGAGCCTGTACATCTGACTGCGAATGTTACGGTAGGAACAACCTTTGATCTTGTTGATCCATACCTCTAATCACTGGCGCAAGATGCACATGCAGGGTCAGGTAATCTTTTTGTTTCTTCGTCCCCGGTATCTGCCAATGAAAGGTATGTGCTTTCACTTCGATATACCTCTGCCGACATGGATGAATGCAGGCGCATCGTCGGTGACATTGTCGTGTTGAACAGCGAACAGTACCTACCTGCCTGCCCTGTCTTGAGACTTGATAAGCACTTGCCAGCTTGGGTATTGTGGTTAGGGGTAACTGTCATAGGGAAGGTGCTTCACGGTAGGTACCTAAGGTAGATGACATCGACCAGAACCAACATAAACGTGCTCTTGCGCGAAGATTACAGAGGAACCATCCATGTCTGTCCGGTGAGCTTATTAAGATCCACGACATGCCTTATCTCGACCTGGTTTTGAATTCGGGAATCGGAAATCAACAGGTTCGGAGGTAGTAACGCACCGAGTCCCTGCATCCTGGGTTACCTTACCGGCAACTTCGCAGTTGAGGTAACGGGAAGTTTGAGGAGCAGACAAGGGCAACCACGCAGGTCTATATCATCAGAAGTAGGATGGTTGTTCATGGAAACAGCGACAATAAAGAATACGGAACGACTATAAACTCCAACTATCTTGCTGATACCTATCCAGTACGCAAATCTTGAACCCACATTCGTCGGTAACGAACACCAAAAAATCGTGTATCGTACCTACCGCGGCCATCACCAGAGGCATTGGCAGTCCAACAAAGGAAGGAACTGGGACACCCACGCTTGCATGGAGCGAATGCAGAGCGGTTAGGTGCTTGTGCATGAATGAATTGCTACCAATCATAATTCTTCTTTGGCCAGAGATGGCGCCTCGTCGGCTTGTTTCATGTTTTTTTTTTTTGTTTACCTGTACCTCACGCCGCCGTTGTTGTGGGTAGCCCTATCCTGGGGAAGGTTGGGCAGCACAGCGCATCAGCCTTACACAGTACACAGAAACAGAGGAGTTGGAGTGGAGATGGTTTGACCTTGTACACAGTGTATCGCACAAATCTTCTTGGGAAGTCTACCTCGGTGCTTTATGAGACTCCCCAAGCACCCACATAGTCACCTCAAGATGGGGCGCAGTATCAGAACGTCGTGCTGTGTGTGCTCGCCGAGTCCATCCGCGGAGGGTCGAGGACCTTGAACGGAAATAGAAAACTCCCACTTCGGAGGTCGATCCATCGAAGCCGGTCACAAGCTTCAGGTTCCTCCAAGGTCCATCGTTAGCTTTCCTGCGTCCCGGGTAAGGCTCAGGCTCTGACGCCTTGCAGCAGCATCACGGGCACGACGGGGGACAGCTGCGGAAACTGGACACCTTCTGGGGCCACTCCAACGTTCCGACAGCAACACGGAGGTATCGCCATTCGAATATGGGACCTGGCAACAGTCAGAGAACTACCAGAATCCTCGCCTTGGCTTTCGAATAATGGAAAAGCAACGGGGTTAGAAGTGCCAGGTCGCTTGGCGCAACTCGATGTTCGATAACATGCCTCTCCGCCGATCAACACATGGCATACCCTTTCCGTCCCATGTTATGTGCGACATATGACAGGCAAAGTTTACCGATACCGAAATTGAAGGACGTTCTCTCCGCTGTACAGCGCATTGCGAATTCCAATCCTCCGCCGTCGTAGCTCGTCGTCCCTCATCCGTGATCCTGTTGATTATTCTTTTGAATCTCGCTAGGTACTTGACTCACCGGCTACCTCTGGGGGGCTGTTAACTGATTGCTTTCAAAACACCGACCCCCCGACCGGAGAAGGATGTTGGCAGAGGTCGGCCAGGCCAGGCTGGGATCAATGGTAAGACATGGTGTCAGCGAATGCAGCTTGATCTGCCGTTCGGGTTTGGCTTTATCTTCCCGCGCCAGCTTCTGGCCGGGTGTGGTACGAAATGGAAAGCCACCATGTAATCAATCCAATCATGGCCCACCACGTCTTCAAGCCCACAACCACACCACCACACGCCCTGTCGAGGTGGCCGGCTGTCTCCCATTCGATATTGGCGAGGGGGACGAGCTGACCTCGAGATCAACATGCTCCCTCTCATCGTATCAGAGCGCGGTCCAATGATTTGTGCGCTGGCAATGGCGACGGGGATAGCGCGCGGAGAGTTGTTGTTGTTGTTGTTGTTGTTGCTCGGCTAGAACTTGGAGGACCCGGTTTCGCCGGTCCAGTTTTGTCGCAACTTTTGCCATCTCATTCTTGCGGTGTGGGCAACATGTTGTCGTGGTCTTTGCCCTGTCCAAGACGGTTGATTTGGAGGATGTGTCTGCTTCTTGAGGGATGTCGTCGCGACTAAAAACCCCAAACCCTTGGGTTGGGACAAGAAAGACTGCACGAACTGCCCGGCGTTATGCAAATCATAGGCACCGCGACGTGCTTACACCCCTTCCATCCCATCCTATTCGCCGGGGACGAGCTGCATGCGCGGACCGTTCTCCGCCCTACATGGGCAGCCGGGAATGCAGCAAGCAACTGTGACGGTGGAGAGGGAAGAACACAAGTGCGAAGTCGCAAGACACAAGTTCAAAGGTTGGGTACCTCCCTGCCTCGAAGGCTTGACAGAGCCAGGGCCAGCCCCAGCCTAAGTATGCCAGAGGTGAGTGACTGACAAGTCATCCTCGCTTTGCCAGAGGTTTTGTAGCGTTGTTCTCATGCACAGTGGAGATTTGGAAGTCTTGTTGAATTGGCATCGTCCCAAGAAAGAGGTGAATGCATTAACACCTGCTCCTGCAGGTCAACGATGGATGTGCCTGAACACGTTCACGACATAACGAGTGGATAATTCAGGTACACTTCATGGAATTGTCAGAGTCTGGAGCAAGGAAGGATGCCAGATCATGTTCGAGCCCGGCTTTGTGGTGAGGTGTCTGATATCGCCATCGTTCGCGTCTGGTCCAAACCTGGTACAGATAGCGCTCAGTTTGCCAAACATGGACTTGTGTACAAACGGAACATGTACGCCACCAGGACAAAACACCAGATGATAGGTACCTGTGTAGATGACCAAAGACTTGGAGTATAAGCTTATACTCACCCACAATTCGAGTCTATTAATTTCTGTTACGGCGCATCAGCATCAAAAAGTCAACATTGACCATATTCTATTCGGCTTACATACCTGTAAACCTCCACGAATTCGCGATACAACGGCGCATCTTGGACATGCGAGGACACTGCACCCAACAGATCAACAACCTCAACCCGGGTACCTCGACCGAGCTTGTTCACTGCACTGTGGGATTCCAGAATAGGGTTAGCTTAATCTCCTCTTCACCGCTAGTTCAACCCAAGCTGCAGCGAGTGCCGACTGCTCTCAGTCGAAGCGCAGACCCCCCTCCCCGGTCGGCCTTCTTTCTCAACCCCGCTGTTTAATACCACACAGTCCGGTATCTCGACTGTAAGATACATCTGGGAGGCTGCCTTACCTTGCCGACCTGCCCTGTTCGTGATTGCTGTTTTTCTTCGACCCCTCACCATCAGATGGAAGTCACGATCCAGCCCGCAGTGGTCGCTACCCCAATGCGAGATCAGGATGTGGGCTTGATAACCGCAAGATGGGACGAGAAGGGAAGTGGGGCCCAGACTCAGGTCTGCAGCGAAGGGAAGTGGAACATGCAAAACTGAAATCACGAACACAAGCGTTTCCATTTGGTGCTTGTTTCGTCGTTTCTTCTGCCATCCCATTGTTCGCATCTGCCGACGACAACCTCAATTGCTTCATCTTACCTTGGTTGTGTTCCCCTGTCCAACATCATTGACACCTTTTTTTTTTTTTTTTTTTTTTTTTTTTTTTTTTTTGCTGTGCCGCTGCCTTCATTGCATTTGCACCACTTTGACTTTGATGGCGCGCCCATTGTGGTATTTACCTACCTCCAGCAGACATGTAGTGACTTGACGATGAGAGTGTGCCTTGTGAGGTCAACGCTTCCACGCTTGAGGCTACCCATCTCTACCATCCACCCATCGTCACAGGCGCCCTCCGCCCTCCGAACCCACCGCCCTCTTACCCGCCCTCGCCCTCACCCTCGCCGCCTCCTCATCCCTCTCATCCCCGTGGTCTCGGATCCATTCCCAAATCTAGCCATGGGAAGTTTCATACAGACGAACAATGAAGCTATCATCCATCACCGTTTCACGTACTACTAAGCTATGCGCTAATAATAGCCAGACCGTCAGGCCCAGCCAGCTCTGTTTACCAAGATCAAATCCAAACGTTGTCGGTTATCCGTCACGACAAGAAGTAGCATTCTGAACCCCTCGGATGCACGCACGGTACACTGGTGGCCGCCGGTGGTTGGGACCGACTTGGATCTTTGTGGAGCACGGTGGACGGTTGGCTTTTTGATCACGCAAGAAATCAACAACATTTAAATTTTTTATTCTATATTTTCTCGCCCTTCCAGTCGTCCAGCCTCTTTTTTCCTCGCGCCAAGAGGTGACCCCCTCATTCTCGAATGGGGCCATCCCCACCAACGCAGTGTCGTGGCCATGCGTGAGAGGGTTCTCTTCCACACACCTGCGTATGCCAGCGCGGGCGGCGGCGGGATACTGCGTCAGTAGCTTCTCCAGTCCCCATCATGTATGGAAGATCTATCTGTCTCTCCCGATGCGCTGTCCTACATTAGCCTACGTAGATGCTGCAGCGAAGCAAGTCCACACACCCCCCTCCCCATGGTTTCCATGGTGTTGACCTTTGCCTGCCACTCCCTGTCAGCCAGTCGAGACCGTCAATCACCCAGTCAACTAGGAGTCAACAAGCCAGTCAGTCTCTCGCAAGCCTCGCCCCTTCCATCTCGCCAGAAGGTCGAAAAGCCGTACCTACAGGACCGGTAGCCGGAGGGAAAGCCCTGGCCCATTTGCCAGTTGCAGGGGAAACGTGGAAATGTGGAGGGGCGAGACGAGTTCAAGAAGCAATCACCAACAAGCATCTGTTCCGAGGAGTTGCATCACAATTCGCTGGCTGCTCTACGGTAAGTAGACGAACTCAATTTCGTATCTACCAAGGAGCTGACTGGTTGTAAACTGGCATCTCCGGCCCCATACCGTATCTTGGTTGGCACGTCCCAGCACAACCCGTTCCAGACAATAGAAAGGATGGGCAGATGTTCCAGGAGCTGAACATACTGAGCCAAGCCGACAGAGGGAATGGAATCAGTGAAAGCGAAAGAAAAAAAAACCATGGTAGGAACAGAAAGCTACTCGATCAAACAGAAGCCCGTGGCAGGCGTGTGTGTGCCTCTCCGGATCACCTTCCATGCACGGCGTCCACCTGCTTCTGCTTTGGCTGGATGCGGGTATGATGGAGCTGCATGGTCAGTCCAGGCCAGAAGTCTCAGGGCAACCCCATTCAGTTGCTTGACTTTGCTCGCGGTACCTCCTCCTCTTCGGCTACCGGTTTCTCTGCTGCGTGCTCTTGCGTACCCTCACCTTGCATGCCCGACCTGCAGCAATCTACGAGATCTTTGCCATCTTCCGCGATTATACGATAAAGGGTCCGCTTCTCGTCTACGCGGTCTGTTTAGCACGACATGAAATGATGAAATCACTCTACAGTCAAGGCAGTGAAGCCGGGGCAACTAGGAGCGAGCCAATTGCACGTATCTGGCGACTGATGGCAATTTTGGTATAGCACTGAGCAAGACACAAAAGGGCTAAAATGCAAGACCGCCAGAACGTTGACCAACCCGCGAGGAGAGGGAGGGGACTCGAATCTGAACGAAGGGAACCGTCCGTGGTTCTCGTCCACCATTCTGCCATCCATCCAGCGATCCAACCAACCACTCGATGCCTGCCCTTGAACGGCAGGGGACTGCTTCTCGATGATGGTGCGGGGATGCACGACGCAGTGCACTGCACCTCTAACCCTTGTTGCCTTACTGGTCCATCAACATCACTACATATTCGACGCAAGTATGCTTCGCATTACATACATGTGCCTCTCTGTTGCTTCAACAGCTACCTATCTTTGACCTCATCACTGCCGACACTTTTCAACGGCTCTCACGTCGAGACAACGGTCAGCACAGCAAAAAGTACCCTCGGTATTGGGACTGCTGAGATATAGCGCGCCTCTATACAAACCAATGCGCCTGGCAACTCTCGCTCGGGAGCTGGGTAGAGAGTCGATTCCCCGGAGGTGTTGTGGAACACGAGATTCTCTATCCCTATCCCGAAACCCTTCTTCCTCGTGTTGGACAAAAGCAACCGTTTCCGTCACAGTTCTCCTCTACCTGCTTATCTTTGGGGGGCATTTCACACCTCTGTTTCCGAGTGGCACACAGAAACTCCGGCTCTCAAGTGGTCTGGTCTTGCCTCTATCCTGCTTTTGTCGAACAAGTTGTTCACTGCGCAGCGCAGGAGTCCGGGAAGGGACAGAAGGCGAAAGGGTCTCTCCTAAAGAGCATGTTGTGTACGGGCAGGAGAGTTCTTGTTGGTCCATGGACTCCCGGGGAACGTATGCGGCGTGAATGCGGCATCAGTTTCCTATATTGGCAGAGGCAATACTCCCCGAGAAATGTGGCCCACCTTGAGACCGGGCGGCCGGTAATATTATACTTGATATGCCAGTATACCTCTATCCACAAGTCTAGGAAACGAGAGTAAGCAGAGTCGCTGACATTAACTGGCAGGCCTAGCTGACAGGAAATCACTCTGCTTGTGATGGGAGGGTCCATGATACCCTAATACCGAGATCCTCTCCCAACCATTGGTGATGCTGCCGCTGTTTTTAGTGTTTTGTTCTAGAACGACTGGAGATACACCAAACTTTCACCAACAGAGCTAAAGTTGCCTCTTTTAACACCCCCCGATATATGAGATGGTGTGGTGGTGCATGGCACATACAGTGCCGCTGGGCATAAGCTTAACAGAAACAAGGTGAGCGACGTACATAGTAAGATAATTTGCCACGGGGCTTCGGTGTCCCTTTGCCACTTCAACTACCACTGCGGCATGCAGTAGGGACTTTTTGGGTGACCTGGCTTGTCACTCACTGCCTGTTTCCCCTCCCTGGTCAGCAACCATCAATACTTGCCCTACTATGCTTGCTATGCCTGCCTCTCTATATCCTGCAAGTGCGGCAGTGTCCGCGGTGCCGCCGTCTATGCATGCTCATGATCGCTTTTGCCATCGTTTTATTAGTTTTGCTTGTCTTGGAGAAAAACATACCTGAAAAGTTGAGCTTGGCTTCCAGAAAGTGTGTCTGGAGTTGATGTGTGTCTACCAAGCTGAGGGCTCATATACACTTACGTACATGTGCAGCGTTTATATATGATCCGACATAATTGTAGTGTACCCGATATACTACGCGTTAAGATGACGTTTTATCTGATCGATTTTGATACCGCATATCATCAAAATCAAAATGATAAACAAGATGGACAGACCGATAGGCATAGCTACTGCGTACCCACCGAACGGTCAAGATACTAAGGCGGTGCCTCTGGTCACAAAAATGGCACTATCCAAAAGGCGCAAAACTTTGGCTTGTCCCTTGCCGTAGCATGGAGAAGCTTCAACAGGTCACTGATCCCGAGATCGTCAAAACGTCCGCCCATCTTTGCCACAAGCGGTAAGACAAAATACACCAAAAATAATCACAACCCGGCCAGCCAACTTCCCCTAGCCAGGCTTTTATCTATTCATGTGTCAAGTCAGACTTCGCTTCCACGATGACGGCAAGCTTCATGGTTTCAAAATGGACTTTTTTGTCTCTTTTCTTTCCTTTCCTCCCCCCAACCACTCACCCAATCCAGCCATCCAGCATCCAGCCATCCAGCACCCAGCCATCCCATCGCAACAACGGGATGCAAGCAAGAGCACGTCAACTGCTCTGCTTTGCTTACTGTCACTGTACTGTACGCAAAGTTCTTGATCCTACAGGTTGAGGTCAGGTATGTCCGCTTTCGCAAACTCACGATTGTATTGTTCCTTTCTCCCATGAGGTGAGGATAGATCACCTAGCGACCTTTGTCCTCTCGCTCTTTCGGATCTTCTCTGTGCGTAGAGGTAGGTATGTCTGTCTTTTGACTTTTAATTTTCGCTTCCTTCCTTCCTTCCTTCCTTCCTTCCTTCTTTCTTTCTTGGGGTATTTCTCCTTTCTTTCCCCCTCCGTTCTCCGTTCGGATAGTGAAATTGTTCCTTCCCTTTCAACGCTACCCCCCGACCCCCTCACCCCCTCACCTTTAACCCCGGCCACCGATGACCGGGGTTTACTACGCAGTAGGTGCGGGCGGGGGAAGGGACGAGGGGGGGGGGGGGGGGGGGTGTTCTCGGTCTTGGTGAGGGGAAAGCCGAAGGCCGGACCGCTAGCCGGGAAAAGAACCGAACCGACCGGCCGCCGCTGTGCGCGAACCCCTGGGGGGTTCCATTTGAACTTGGATGTAAGGCCGGGGGTGAGGGGCCTGAGGGGGTCCTGAGGGGTGTCTGACAATACCTACAGATAGACAGATTGCGAAATTGTGAATCGGATTGGATTCGCAAGGTCTTGTTTGGTTGTATCTTTTTTTTCGCGGGTTTTTTTTTTCTTGTGTGGAGGAGAAGATTCAAGTGTGTGCTTTTTTAGAAGGTGGAGTGAGCGGGCAGGCGGGATCGGGGCGATAGGTAGATGCTTCCGACGACGACTTGGCTTGTGCTTTTTGAGATGGGTGTTACACATCACCCCTTGAAAGTTTGTTAGCGCGGTTCTCGTGACAAGGGTTTACAAAACTTCACAGCAAAACAACGGGATAACCACATTGGATGGGGAAAATTGGAGAGAGTATACAAAGCAGGCAAAACGTATTGTGCTGATATCAACTTCTTGCACAAAAATTGGTGGAATTCTGGTTGAGTTGCGAAGAGCACGTTGTAAAGTCGTACGCTAATGAACTTACCAGAGGTAATGTGTAGTTCATTCTCCGGTAACCATGGGCACGTGGAGTAAAAATTTTGCGCACGTAGAGTTGGCCCACTTTTACAGCTAAATAAGCCGGGCGCCCGCCCAGCCGCGCCATCGCCCACCACCTACTACATTGCTCATATCATAAAATCTATACTGTTTTTTTACATAAAGCTATTTAGAACTACTAATCTAATCAATTATTTATCACTAAAAAGGTTAGTAGGGTTCTTACTACCATAATTCATATCCTTATTATTATACTAGCAATTACACTAGTTGCTACATATATTGGATTTATTGCCCGCCGTTGTATAAAATGCCTAGAATATACGCAAATATCTAGATTCTAATACCTACTATATATCATAAGCTTGGGTGCATATGTCCAGACGGCTAAACCTACAAAAGATAGGACAATGTTCTGCTTGCAAGGTAGAACTTGGAATGCACGCTATATAGCCAATGCTAACCTATGACACTACCTCCACTTAAAGCAAAGTTATCTTTTGATAATCTTCAAGATAAGGCCCCAGCCCTAGCCCTATTTCCGAGGGCGACAATGTCGCGAAGGATTTATTGCAATGCGACGGCTTATATAGCACTACCTGAAAATGCAACTTCCTGCTAAGTTGGACATTTTCTAATGGGCTGATACGTAGCATTTTAGTACTCTTCAATTTGCATCTATAGTCCTCAATTGTCATTGCATTCTTAAAAGCTGCGCTCGACTAAGTGCCAACAAGAGTATCCCAAAATCGCTCTTGAAATTGCCACAGTCGGGAATCGAACCCACCGTTTAAGCAGAACATACTATGATAGGCTGGGGTGCATATGCTCAGACGGCCAAACCTACAAAAGATAGGATGATGTTCTGCTTGTAAAGCAGAACTCAGATGTACACTATGTAGCCAATGCCAACCTGTGACATATATATAAGACCTCCTTTATTAAATTTCTATAAATAAATTAAAAATACTAAAAACATTTCTATAAATATTTGTTGGTACTTGTACTGCTATATTACTAATATTATTTATCTCCCCCCTTCCTAGTAATTAAAAAAAAAGACTACTTTTCTAATATTCTTAATTTTGAAATTGAAATACTAATTATTACTAAAATATTAACTATTTAATAATTGCTAGTGTTAGAATACAACATAGGGGTGTTTAATTGAAGCACCACGAGTATGTATAAAACGATAAAATAATTAAAGCTAGGGAAAGAAAAGATAAGAGGTTAGATTCTAATTCGGTTGAGAACCGTTAAGTATACTTATATTCTACCACCTTTGACTGCCTTCCTTATCTAATCTAACAATGCATATAATATACAGATTGCGCTAGTTGTGTTATCTATTAAACAGTTTGTAGTTATCTAATTAAACAATTAACCAACTAGATAGTACGATTAATATAGCGAGTGGGTCCATATAAAGTTGACACCGTAGTTACGAAACTTATATTCTTACATTACATTCCCCCTTGTGTTATGGCTCAACCTTAGAGTTTTAAGAATAATTGTACATAAAATAATTCTTTATTTGGTTATTATCGCTCTCCTCTTAAATTTAATTTGTAATTTCTTAATTAGTTTATTCTCGTTCTTATAAAGGTCCATCTTTCCTAATAACTCTTAATTTAATTAGTTAAATAATATTAATATCATTAAATTAATGGTATACTAATCTTTCAGTAAATCAGCTGAATCAATAAAATTATCTATTAGTTAAAAGGTTAGGTTAAGGTCTTAACTTTTTTATTTTACTTAATACTCTAATTTTCTTTTTGTTACTTTTAATAATACTACTTTCAAAACCTCCTATTCTTTTCTATTCTTAATTATTTTATTAGAGAGACTAGTATTAGCCTCGCTTAGTAAAGGACTATTAAAGTACTTCTTTAATCCATCCGCGTAGTAAGTTACAATTTCCTTTATCTTTTAAGAATTCCTAATTTGTATGAATACCTTCTTATAACTTTAATCTAAGATGAAATACGAGTTTAGTACTAATTCAACTTATTATTAGGGCAATCCGTAATTTTTCCCATTTTAGTAATGAACATTTAATTACTAACACTGAAATCTAATTCCCGTTGGTATTTATTAGTCTAAATTGTTTATTACTTTCATACTTTTTTAATTACTTCCCAAGCTACTATATAGTATACTTTTAAGTAATTTACTGATTAGTAGGCTTTCTATTGGTTGATTTTCTTACGTAGTAGACGCGGTTGATATAGAATTTCCTGATTTAATACATTAAGTATTATATAACTCGTAATATTTTTTCAAAACGAAACCTCTCTTAAATAATTATATGGTAAACTTATTTGTATAGTATTTAATGCGGGAATGAACGTTAATTCATTATTTTATTTATAAATAATATACGATTTCAAATATTAATCAAGATATCAATACAAATTTTTCATTTATCCGGCTGTTTTAAAATGGCTGGAGGTAGCGAGCTTCTATTTAATATTAAATAATAGAGAGACTTTTTATATAAATTAAAAAACAAATTAGAAGCTTCATTTACTAATTACTTTAGCTAGTAAACTATAAACATAATATAATCTTCAGTAAAATAAAATAATTACATTTCTAACTGTAATGATATCTTTATAAAGAATATTCTAATTTACTTGTATAAAGTAATTTATGATAATAATTATTATATCATAACTATAGCGGTCTTTTAATATGACTTCAAAATTTATTACTAATGAATTAATACTTAGCATTCTTTAGAAAGCAATATGAAATGTAAAAAACTTGGGGTTTTATTACGTGGTACCTTCGAGACTTTACAAGTTTAGTAATTATTGATATACCGGTTTATATTTATAATTATTATAAGCTACTAATAACGTTGGTATGAAAATTTATATATTTTATTGTTACTGTGATAAGTAAGTTTAAAAGAATAATAAATAGTTCTAATAAGTAGAGTATAAAGATTATTATCCGTTTGCTGCAATGTCCTAACTAGTCCATAATAATAACACCAGTATAGAGATGCTACAATAAAATATGCACTTGTAGTAGAGCGGAGAGGAAGCGATAGGAAGTACGACAGCAGTGCTGAAGGAACTAGCGTAGTTGAAAATACAATAAAGGCATATTGTAAAAGAGGTCTTAGAGAAAACTCTGCTCTCAAGGCAGAAGAGTACAATGGACTCTACACTATGAGAAACAACTATTATAGTAAACTCTGCACTATAGGAGTAGACTGTATTGTATTGCTTAGATTATGCTTACTTGCTTGTTTGCTTGCTTGCTTGCTTACTTGTGACGAACGGCAGTCTGATCTGCCTAAATGAGATAGCTGAAGGTAATAACTATCAGAGTCGTTCGGTGAAGCCAAAAGGTTCACAACAAGTATGTGCGTGGTACTGGTCTCAATGAACAATTGTGGTAACTGTGATCTGTTGACTACTGTCGAACTATCTGACAATCTAAGTTCTCCCGTAGTCCCTTTATACCTGCTCGCCCTCTGCGAGATATCTGTCTCCGGATGCTCTTGTCGAGCCCTATAGGTCTATCTAGTGTGTGGTGGCTCACGATGCCCTCCTAGCTCACTGTGAGCAGTGGCTCACGGGTGAGCCCTTCGTACTGGTGAGCCCGTGCGTGCGCCTTCCTGATCCGTTGGTCCTGTAGGGTAACACGGCCTTGCCCGTTTGGGTCTGTTGTGCTACCAGTGCTGTAGTTGGCTCGTGTGTCCTCATAAGTTCGTAACATTACTTGCTTGCTTAAGAAGTTACTAAGGAGAGAAGAGGTCTTTATATACACGAATGTTAAGTATCTAGAAGCTTCCAGAGTTGTCACGGCGACGCATTTCACCACTACGCTATAACGTTCCATGTTTCCGCAAAAGGATGCAAGTAACCGAAGCTGGCAATTCGGTTGCTTAAGTGGTCTTATATAGTTACAACAGATGCTCAGTCCGTCACAAGAGTGTAGAAGCTTCTGTAAGTTGATAGGAGTGCTTGTAGGAGCACTATACTATGAAAGAAATGAACTGAATCTATGAGCTTCTGGTACATTCTATGACGACAAATTAGTCTAGAAAGAATGCTGAACAAGTTAGATAATCCCAGAATACAGTGGCAAAACCTTTGTATTCTAGCACGTTCTGTAGAGGCTGAGTGGACTAATTCCGTAGAAGGAATAGTTCAATTAGCTTTCTATACTACAAGGTAGTACAAAGCAGTTACAAGGCACAGTACTAGCCACACGTTAACATAATCTAACGTATAATCATCCTAACAATATTAAATAACCTCTCAACCGTAGGAGTAACAATCTCCTTATACTTACAACGGAACTATTGTTAATAAATACTATTACTAATAAATTCTCTACAATAAAATTGTAATTGTAAATATTATATATTGCTTTAATAAACTATTAACTGCCGCATCTTCTTTACAATACAACTTTTATTTGATATTTGCAATCTATATACTGCAAAACTATATTTCAAATACCTTAATTATAAACCGTATAAACTCCGCTGTACATATAGCAATAATTAATCTGAATAACTTCTTTTATTCTTGTTCTTATAATCTTTAAGTAATTATATAAAAGAACTATAAAGCTTTATTATATATAATAGTCTTATAAAGTATTAAAAGCAACAATCTTATTATTGTACCCAAATAATACAAATAATAATAGTAGCAATAACCTCAGCAGTAAAGGAATTAGAAACTTCATAAGTATTAAGAACTTTTATCTATTAATACGCTTACTAAAAAATTATAATAACTATATTTTGTTACAATCGCAACTATAGCGGCTACTAATTAATAGCGTTATAAATTAAAAAACCGTAACTATAGCGCTGTTAGAAATAACTATTCGAATTAAAATTAATAGTATTTCTATAGAGATTTCTAATTAAATACCGTTAACAATAATTTCTATAATTGGGTAGGAATCTAACTTACCTCAACTACACAAAGCACACGGTCGTAAAATCTTAAAGCGGAATAGTAATACAACAAACTCAACGATACTATATAGAATAATAATAAAAATTATAAAATAATCAATTAAAACAATTGCATAACGGTAAGTAAAGTCTCGCAATAATTTCATTCAATTGCGTAACATAATTAATAATTGCTAACAGACTACGTAATAGTGACGAAGTTAGGCAGCGATGCACACAATAGGCAATAGCGCAGCTAGCTGGGCGCCCGGCTTACTCAGCTGTAAAAGTGAGCCAACTCTACATGCGCAAAAATTTTATTCTACGTGCCCATGATTAGCATTCGTTCTATTGTTGACTAATTTTTTTGTTAACTTTTTTGGGGTATTCATCTTTAGAATTAGTTTTGTTGAACTAATATGTGATGTTGTCGGACACTCTTCTGTTCTCGTTTAATTTCTCTTTTTTCCTTTTCTTTTTTTTGCATCTTCCCGTTTTCTTGGTCATGTTTCCCTCCATCGGGGGTTTTTGTTCAGTTGGCTCGGGCGATTTTTCCTGAACAGGAAGATTATCCACACTTTCACTGTGTGGAATTTACATATGGAGTTTTCGGCTCAAGATCTCTGTCCGGCTACAGTGTACATAGCATTACATGATTGAATTCCATACAGTTTATTTTTCGATCTGCCAAAGTACATACCATACGCATTGCTTACCCGGTTTAGTGCCCGTTTGGAAAGCTTAGCTTGATCACCATATCAAACACACCCCCTCCCCAGTCTCTCCTTCTCCGCAGACTATCTTGTGTTCATCCTCTCACAAGAAGAGAAAGCGAAAGGGTTTGTCTGATTTACCTAAGTGATATGGAGTATAGTCTCTAGTGGCTCTAGCTGATCCCTGCTCAACTTCAAACAAACTCCAACTTCGGCTCTGGAGAATCTGGGATCTTGGAACTAGTCCTATAATTCGACTGATTGCATTCGATACAGTCTGGGATTTCCATGTTTGTCTATCGATGTTCGATTGGGGGGAGGTGGAGTTGTCCGTTTCTGAAGCAAAAGGACAGGGAAAAGTCTCCGATGGACGGAAACGAAAAGGACAAAACAAAAGAAAAAAAGACAAGAGATTGGTAAATGTTAGTCTCCGGGTTTTGCTGCTTTGCCGCAATATCGAACTGATGATCCCTGGTTGCAAGAGAGCTTCCAATGTGAACAGAAGAGAAGTTGTTTTGTTCCTTGCTTTTGCCAGGTCTCGGCAGTTGTATGAAAAGGAATAAGCAGGAGATGATGACAGTCTCAACAAGTAACTCTCACATGCATCCGTCATTGTTCTTGTGTCGTCGTCCTGTCAACCGCCGCGGCACCCACTGATTATACACTACCGTACACATACTTACGTTATGCATAAAGTAGTATGTGTAGACTCCAGATGGCATCCACACCACCTAGCTAACCTACCGGTCATGCCTTACATAGCCGTTGATGCATCTGTATGTGAAATTGTGCATAGCTACTGCAGTACTTGCATTACGCATACCTATTGTACATGAGCAATTGAGACTCGCAGTTGGCGCAAGGCGGCCCGTTCGGTGATCTACAGTGCAGTGGTGGGCGATGAGATTCGGAATCTTGACCACCGGTCGACCCTTGAGCCTCCTCTTCTCACCATGTATGTATTACTTTCGCTTGGCTAGGCGAGCTGGGGTGGTGTGTGAATGTGATGGGTACACGGTCCTTGGAGGGGATTTCACAATGTAGCGAGAGTCTAGTGTTAGAGGTAGGGTCATTTGAGGATGGGAAAGGTGGATGATGTGATGACATTGACGGCGGATGATTTGTGAGGAGGCTGGGGACATGGTAACCCGCGCTACAGTACCTGTCCGGAGATACTCACAAGTACCTACATAGCAATAACTAGCAAGCAAGCAACAATTGGCAGCCTCCTCTTTTCTTGTTCTGTTGTCGAGGCCTTTTTTTCTTTTCTTTTTGTGTGTTTTGTGGTGGATCATACCGTGTCTCGGGAAGGGACGTCGAGAAAAGGGTCCTTCCTAGCCGAAGCCGAGAAGAAGAAAGGGGAAGGAAGAGCCGAATTCAAGAGAGTTTATCACGAGAGCAGACCTTACTGTTTCTCACGAAGCGAGAGAGCTGGCCAGCAAGAGAAAGAAGTAGGTAGTGTACGCCAACGCCGCCGCCTCCTTCCACACTGATTATTTTCGTTGCCTCCGTGTTCAAGCACCCCTTCTCGAGCCACTCACTCCTGCCGGGGCTGGGTATTGTTGATTGCCTGCTGTTTTCGTGGTTTTGTGTCACCCTTGTCAGGCTGATGTGATTCGGTACCAGTCCCTGCTTTGTTTGTGCGCCTTTCCCGGCCAGCCGACCTGAGTCCACGGCGGCGGCGCAGTTGCGCGGCTCAGAAAACAGTCTCGCTCTTGATAGCAAACAGCACCTTGAAGGGGGGGTCGGGGGGTCAACTTGAAAGAAGAGGGATGTGATGGCGTGGGAGGCTGACAAGAACAGGCGCGGGTTTGTTGGTGTCGTTGTATCCAAAGCTGACAACAACTCTGCCTAAAGGGACAAAATAAATGAGGTCTAACAGGAAATCAATATGGGGACGTATTCGATGCCTCGAGTGTGTGTAATGCTCCAAGTTCAATGGGCTCCAGGGCAACAGGCGATGTTTGTTGTACGTCCAAAGTTTGA
Source organism: Sordaria macrospora (assembly GCF_033870435.1). Classification (NCBI taxonomy): domain Eukaryota; kingdom Fungi; phylum Ascomycota; class Sordariomycetes; order Sordariales; family Sordariaceae; genus Sordaria; species Sordaria macrospora. Next base: position 2,402,011 of record NC_089372.1, on the reverse strand, counting down.
GGCACCCGGCAGGCATGAAGGATGCCAGCCGGACATGTGAAGCGGGATGTTATGTCAGACAGAGCCTCTGTTAGCGCATAACCGCAAAGCCTATACAATTCAGGGCTTCTCAATAACAGGCCTCAGGAACAAAGCAACCGCTGAAACAAAGCACACTTCAGCGCGACTCACATGACCTCGCGAGCGCAGGTTTGATGATGGAGACGCGGCAATGGAGTGGGAATCTTTTGTAAAGACGTGTTCCAGGTTTGGCGTGTTGACCAAACACTCAAATTCCATTCCATCAGTTGCAATGTTCAACCAACCTGCCGTGCCCCTTTACTCCAGTTTTGATCTGCCAGTGGCTATTGTTTGACCAGCATATTCAATTTGTGATCCCGACAACGCCACGACCGCCTACTGGACCGCTCTAATAAATCGGTTGACGTCGTGACAGCCTGGAACCTAAGGCGCCCTTACGACCAACGAGTGCAAAGCAAACAAACAATCTACGCCCGTGCCATGGCTCCTCCTGTCCATCTCAAGCAGCCGCCACCGGCAGAGCCAGTTCATTCTGGACGCGCCTTCGACCCGTGGAATTCGGTAGCGGCCGGTCATCAGCGAGCCGAGACTCGGGTGCCAACCGGGTGGCGTGAATCTCGTGCCAGGAAACTGCAGAATCAGTTTCGCGCCGGTCCTTCCGGTGGCGACCGGATGTTGGACTCTGTTGGGGCTGGCGCCCAAGATTTCGACGAGAAGCGTGGCGTCTTAATTTCAAAGGAGGTACGAGCTCGCGCACTGAACAGCGTTGCCGATATGCTACGGAACCCTGGCACCATGGCCACGGCCTCACAAGCAAGTTCGCAGTCACATGCTTGTCTACCAGAAGAGAAAGGGCTGCAGAAAGGAGCAGAGTATGTTCAAGACGATGATACCCGGGGGCTGGGAGACGCTCAACAAGGACAGAAGAACGAGGAAGGCCAAAGCACCAGCAGGAAAATCTTTGATGGGTTGAATATCTACGTGAACGGCAGCACTCATCCTCTGATATCTGATCATAAACTGAAGCAAGTCCTCGCCGAGAATGGTGCTCGTACGTCAATCCATCTCGGTCGTCGCCAAGTCACACACGTCATCCTAGGCAAACCGTCCGGTCGAAATACCGGCGCCGGTGGTGGACTCGCCGGCGGGAAACTGGAGAAAGAGATCCGTAGAGTCAGCGGTTATGGCGTCAAGTATGTCGGTGTTGAATGGTAAGTCCCCCCTCTTTTCCCCAGCAACAAGCTGGGCATAGGACATTGCGTATACTGTGCTACTACCTCTTCCCCTTCCATGTTTTCGTCCTTCCTGGGACTCCGTAAAGTCTCTTCCTAAACCAAAACGTTCATTCACCCACCCCCTCTCCGTTGTCTGGACCTGCGGTGTATGAGGCACTGCTTGACGGATACTGTGCTTGTGCTAACGCTGTCCTCTCCTTTCCGACCAGGGTTCTGGAGAGCATCAAGGCAGGCAAGCGGCTGCCCGAGGCGAGGTTCGCTAACCTCAAGATCGCGGCAAAGGGGCAGCACAGCGTTCTCTCCGCCTTCTCAAAGAACAAGCCGCCAGCATGATATCAGATGGACCTACTAGGACGCATTCCGACCATGAGAGGGAGGATAATGCCAGACGAAAAGGCGCCGTTAAGGACAGACACGGGAGCCTACATGGTGTGTTGTATGGCGACCGCTGCCTCGACTATCTTGGTCCTTCTTTTTCCTTGTCATGTCCAAGGTTCCGGGTTACTATGCTTTCCCGACCTCACGCCTCGCTTGCGTTAGCTGGGTGAAGCAGAGTAACCTTGGAGAGGAGGGGGGGGGAGGAAAGTGATGTGTACGAGAGGCAGTGGCACGCACGCCTTCCATCCCTAGCACGATGATGACACGACACGACAGCTTACAATCCAGCGGAACGAAGCAAAAGGACCACATACTAGCATGGCAATGTATTACCGCACCACGATCAACGATAGAGATACAACAGAGAGAACAGCACGACACACGACACTTTGCCGGGATGAGGAGTTTTGTGCCGTACGGCGTTTGGGGAAGGTAGGGTCTGAGTCTAGGCCAGACGAGGCACGGTTCGTCACGATGACAACGAAAGCCCACCAGGTATTCGAAAACCATGCGGTCCTATCCCATCCGTATACCATCATTAAGTTCGGGTGTGTCTACTGCCTATCATTTTTTGAACCTCAAAGCAGTCTCTGGTTGCCCTTTCCTTCCTTTCTTTCCGACGCTTGGTGTGTCTGTTCGCCACTACGAGAACTTTTTACTGCTCCTCATGTTACCCCATCTGTTTATCTGCTTTCACCGCATATGAGCAACAGTCTCTATTCCCTCCCTCTACCGCTCGCTGTCTTCTTGGCTGCATCAGAGGTATGGTTGGACAATGGGTGCGTATCAGGTTCCAGGCGAACGCTGAAAGGCGGCATCGGCGGCGCGCCGTAACCAAAGGTGCCTCTCCCCCTGGTTTTCTGTTGTCCCGGGTCGGTCAGCATGCATACAATGAGGCAACGGACAGATAGGACAAGGGACAAGGGGTGAATGAGGATGAGCGGTGGTGGTCGTGGTGGTGCTGAATGGGCATGGGCGGGGGTGTTGGTGGTCAATCGATCTCTTTTGGGGAGGTTGTTTGCTCCAACGAAAAACAAAAAGCTGCACGATATATTAACCTGCAGCACGTACGTGGTCGACCCGTCTCGCCTGCTTTGGTTGCTTGGTTACGACTCTTGGTTTTCGTCAAGGGTAGCAAGGGGGTGCAAGTTATTTGTTTTTTTAAGAGGGGAATTCAGGAGTTCTGGATGGATGGGACCAGCCGAAGCTGACTAGGGTTGGATTATGAATATCGCTATACTATGTACACAACAACAATTTGCTGTGTGTGGGGGGGATTGAATGGATATGGATGGATGTCGTTAAGGAGAAGCTATAGTGCGTGGCGTCACACCGTTACTCTCTTTTTCTCGTGATGGACGGGTTATCGCATGCTAGTGTTGTCGTCGTTGCCGTTGCCTTTCTCTTCATTCCCCTCCCTCATACACGCTCTGTCTCTCTCTCTCTCTGTTGCCTTTGCCTCCGCCCAAGTCTTCTCTCTCCCTTTGTTTCCGTGCCTCCCTCACGCTCGTTCCCACCCCGATCTTCCCTCCCCTCCCCCTTCTTGCATAGCATGGCATGGCATTGCATCGCATGGCATGACATGGCATGATGTCAAACTAGGATCACCTTGGATGGAGACTGACACAACACAGACAACAGATCGTTTGGATTCCTTCTTTGCAAATCGTTGGTTCTGCGGTGCCTGTCATGCCACGGATGGATACCTACAGCGCTTCACATAACGTACACGCACATGTTTTCTATATAGGTAGTCGTAGGTAAAGCTAGGGTAGGGTAAGCTTGGTTACCGAAGGGAGCTGCTCAATAGGGAGTTGACGCTTTTGCATTGTCGGATATCTGCGTTGCGCTTCCCTCTTTCTGAAGTCTGGACCACCGATAAAATATGGGCAGATGGGCTGAGCCGTCAAGGCCGGATGGCCGGTGGTGGAACGTATCTACGCTAGTAGTAACCTAGACCGTCTCAACCGGATAAAATGTCCCTTCTTTGAATATTTCGGCACAATATTAGAGGACAGCCGACGAATGTATTTGTTTATGGCTGGTATCTCTTCTGATTTCGTTGGTTTCTGTTGGCTAGGGTCTGGATTGGATCCTGGGGCATCGGGAGGCCGTTTCTGCCGCTTGCTAGGTTATGACTGCCTCCAAAATCAGGAAACTAAAATCATCACTGGAAGGCTCCATGAGCATTGCAAGTTGACTTCCTCCTTACATTTCGATCCATGTTGGCCTAGCCAACTAACCGACTTGGTTCTTGGTCTTGCGTTGTCAGTCCTGTGAGACCTCATGGTCCAACGCCGAAAACCAGGTGTGGTGAGAACTGCTCTGTACTAATATCTACCAGACATTTGACATTTAAAATGTATTAGTTGCTTGTTCTCCTTCCTCGCAAAATTGATACTCGTGTGCCAAATCCCGCGAGATAGCTTCACTGTCGTCATAAGTGAACAGAGCTGGCATTTATGTCTCATATAACTCTTACTCAACCACTCAAACTTGTTCAGACAGTACACTACTCATATGTCACTGAACCACATACCATGTTTACTTTGAGACTTCAAAAGCTTTGATTTAAACAGAGGTGGTATGAATCCACAACTGTTAAAAACGCGCTTCGAAACAGATCCTTTAGACGACCGAAAACTAAAGAGATAAGAGAATGCCTGCCTATAGTCCAATATGGTGTTTTGTTTCTGGTTTTTTTTTTCTTTTTTTGTTAGCTCGAGACCTTGGATCAGCCTTTTTAGGCGTTTTGATATGTACCTAATTTGTTTTGTTCTATGACCAAGGCGTAATCATGCCTTGAATATACCATTTCGGAGTTTCAATATACAATTTGAATGTTACTAATGCCTTTTCGGTCGTACTTAGTCATTAAATCTTGTCCTTCTGGGGTATAAAACAGTTTGGGATGGATCTTGTCCAGTCTGATAGGAGAACCAAGCTAACAAATAAACCAGCATTGGAGTGAACATGTTTTTACTACAACCAGCAAGGAAGCACTGACAAGAGGAGTAAAGAGCAAAGCGAAACCGGAACTGACAAAGCATGGACTGACTAACTAACTAACCAACCAACTAGCTGGCTGGCTGGCTGACTGTATGTATGTAAGTGAACACAACTGAAATCGAACAGTTACACAACATAATCGTTCTCAATCTATTTCTTCCCCCCCCCTTCCCCCTTCGTAGTCCCATAGTCCCGTAGTCCCGTAGTGGCCGCTTCCGCTTCACTTGAGTACACGCTATTCGTTGTCTCAACAATACATCCACATACCGTACACATTATACACATCAAAAATTACCTTGTATCAATCAGTTCTCGCCTGACCTGACCTGACCTGACCTGGCCTGACCTGGCCTGACCTGACCTGACCTGACCTGAACTGACCTGATATGACCTGATCCGCCTAGTATTCAGTCAGCTAAGGTACATGGTAGTTGATAGGGTCCGGTACCCTCCGATCCAGGCAATCTTCCAAACCCCCCTTCTTTCCCCTTCTACCTACCAAGCACCAACCAACTAACCCGTGCAGTGCCATGGACCTTCTCAAATCTCCAAACATTCTCCCGTCCAACCCATACATGGAGCCACAACTCTCTTGTGTGGTGGTTGGTGTCACAAAGCCCCGTCCCCCCTCCAACGTTCAACGAGCGAACGAACGGCCTTGGTTGGGCCGCCGCTGGTTTCGTCCACCTCGTATTTGAAGTATATCCTTGGACTCTATCTTGTTGGACTTGGGGAACAAGAGTCTGGAACCTGGTAGAGTTGGTGTTGGCTACGGGCCCGGACCCGGCATCGGGACCGCGCAACCAACCAGTCCAGTTGAGTGACAATTCGAACTGCGAGGTACGGCGGATGAAGACTCAATCAATGTCGGAACCGGTGGCAAGGTGTTTGTTTTGAATAAGATGAACAAAATCATCAAAAAGTGCAAAAGAGAAGATAAGTGACATAGTCTCTGTCTGTTCATTTTGGCATGGTGGTGGAAGAAAAGAAAAAAAAAGTAAGAAAAGATATGCCCAATAACAGGATTGAACTGTTGACCTTCGCATGGACTTGATATCAGAAAACTGATATTAGTACGACGCTCTAACCAGCTGAGCTAATCGGGCTGCTGATTGTTATAGATATATGTGGGTATGAAGAATTATATTGCAATATCTGTTGGTGGTGTGGGGCTGTCAGAACAGGATAACCTTGTGTCGGGTGCGCCTTGTCTGGACCACCGACTATGGCTTCCATCCATCTCGCTGCTCTTCTTTTCTTTTCCAGAATAAAACCATTGTCATTCGAAGATTGAGGAAAGAACGATGGCCAAGAAGCAAATACAACTTTGATGCATGTACTTCTCAGAGCTTCGCCCTAGCCTCGATAGCTGCATGCAACCCGCCCTTCTCATGCCAATACTCCCTAACCTTCTCTCTCGCCACATCCACCACGCTCGGATCCTCCACTGTCGAGGGGATGTTGACCTGCTTATCGAACTCGTCATGGACCGCGTTTTCCAGCAGCTCGCGCAAGACTCTCCTCAAAGTCTTGCCCGAGCGCGTCTTGGGGATCATGCCCTTGCCCCGAATCATCCCGCCCAGCGAGGCGATGGCGCCAACCTGGGTGCGGACAAGCTTTTGGATTTCCTGGAACAGCTGCTCATCGGACTTGGCGTTATCACCGCCTCCGTCCGAGGTGCTGACGAAGGCGAAGGGGAGCTGACCCTTGAGGGCGTCGGGGATGCTAACTACGCATGCTTCGGTGACGAGGGGGTGGCTGGTGACTGCTTGCTCGAGCGTGCCTAATGGGGTGAGTTAGAGACCGAGAATGCATAAGAGGGTGTAATGCAAACTTGCCTGTGCTAAGACGATGAGCGGCAACGTTGATAATGTCATCAGTCCGCGCCATGATGTGAATGTAGCCCTTTTCATCAATGTAGCCGGCATCGCCAGTGTCTACCCACTTGCCATTGAAGCGCAGCATGTAGCTCTTCCAGAATCGTTCTTCATCCTCCCAAAGAGTCCGAAACGCAGTAGGTGCCAATGGCAGGCTTAGAACAATGTTTCCCATGTTTCCCCTGGGGACCTCGTTCCCTTCGTCATCCACAACTCTGGTTATTACGGTTCAACGTTAGTTACCCATGCATCTAACGGAACGGGAATAGCGTATGATAAATACCTGACATCAAACCCAGGCATGGCCTTTCCAGCGCTCCCAGGCTTAATAGCGAGTGGCGGATGATCCTTCACATTCGTAGTCCTGTTCTTGCCTGCGTGCGGAACCAACGCAACACCCGAGATCGGCGAGCCGGACTCTGACGACCACCAGTTATCAACGACTTGGGAGCCTGCCGCGCCATATCGCTTGAGCAGGTCCTGGTACATGGTGATGATAGCTGGCTCGGACCGTTCTCCAGCAAGAAAGAGGGCTTTGAGGCTCTTGAGCCCACCCCGTTTGCCAACCTCGGTGATAAAGACGTTGTCAGGGTCTTCCTTTCGGATGGCTCGGAGTGCCGTTGGTGCGGTAAACATGGTGTTGATCTTGTATTCCTCGGCTAGTCTCCAGAAGGCTGAGACATCAGGTGTCCCGACTGGCTTGCCTTCATAGAGAACCGTGGCAGCGCCAGTAAGAAGAGGACCATAGAGTGTGTAGCTGTGGGAGACTACCCAGCCTATGTCACTGAAACAGCCCATCTTGTTCCGGATTTGTTAGCACAGTTCACCTATAAAGCCTTGAGCAGTGAACAAGAGGCTGACTTACCACGTCACCCGGTCCATGTATGCCGAACAAATATGAAATGGACATATGTAGCCCTACAGCATGACCGCCGCTATCGCGCACAACACCTTTAGGCAGACCTGTGGTTCCACTGGTGTAGATGATATAGATGGGATCAGCCGACCTCACAGGCACACATTCGGCCTTGACGTTTCTCGCCCGGGCGCTCTTAACCAGCTTCTGCCAATCCCGCTCGCCTTCAGTCTTCTTGATCGGGCGCCACACTAGCTGCTCACGCTGCCAGATAATGGTCTTGGGTGGTTTGAAGGATGAGATGCTAATAGCTTCTTCAATATAGGCGCGGTAGCTGACAGGCCCTTTGCTACCTTCGATACCACAAGAAGCGGTCAAGATGGCGACGGGACGTGAAGCTTCGATGCGTTGAGCTAGAGCGGTAGAAGCAAAGCCACCGAAGACAACAGCGTGGATGGCACCTAAACGGTTAACGGCGAGGATACCAATCAAAGCGGCGGGCACCATCGGCACTGTTTAGACGAGGTTGTCAGTATGAAGCTTAGTGAACAACCATGAAAGCTGTAGATAGGCAACAGACTGTAAACGAGAACAACATCCCCCTTCTTGACGCCCTCCTCCCGCAGAACCCCGGCAAACGTCTCGACCTCGTTAAGGAGCTGCTTGTAGGTCAAGCGCTGCTTGGTGTTCGTGACTGGACTGTCATAGAGGATGGCGGGCTGATCTCCACGTCCGGCTAAGACATGACGGTCAATGCAGTTGTAGCAGGTAGATAACTCGCCATCGGGAAACCATTCCCAATGGTTGTGAGAGGTACCTGATTTCAGATTCTTAGTCGTACGCTTCAGGACCGCAGAAGGCTTCTTGTGCCAGTGAAGCTGTTCAGCTTGATGACCCCAGAAGGTCTCGGAATCGGTGAGGGAGAGATGCTGGGCCTCATCTTGAGGGTGAGCCATTATGTCTAGTGATTCGTGATGGGTTATACTTTCATCTATGGACTGTTAGCTGACAAAGATTCACAAGGGGGCGTGCTGTTGCTTGAGGACACGCTTACAAGAGACTAGAGTACAGTGAAGTCAACGACAAGGCCCGGAGATATATCAGAGATTGGGATACGTGGGTGAAAGACAAAGAACACAGAGAAGAGGGAGTATCTCAGTGACAGGACTGGTTAGGTATATATAGGAGGGGGAGGTCAGGGAGGAGACAAGCAAACAAGTGATATGAGATCCGTGGCCTCCAACCCCATTGCCAACAGGATCGTCAGCCTCGGAGTTCTTGGTCTTGGAGAACTGGTGGAGAGGAGGTCTTCGGCGGTCTTCCAATTCGATCTTGGCCTAGATTCGAGATGACAGACGTGCTCGTGGCATGTGTCGTCGGCGTGCCAAGTGGGTATTTCCCCGCATTCCCGCATGCTCCTACCCCAAAGGTCCGTCTGGGGGATCGACGCGGGGAAGGCCCTAAGGGAGGACCTGCTAACGCCATCTCTGGTTTGGGACTTGGAGGTAGCCGAAGCGATGATGTGAATGGGCAGAATGTCCCGAGCACTCGTGGTCATGTCGGAGACATGGAGAGTTCTTTTGGGCGTTTGAAGCCATCCTGGGTTTCGGTATCCGGAGGACCGTCCGGGCATTATCATACTAGCCCGCAGCGGGTTAGGGCTATAGAAAGGGATCGGGTGAATGGCTGCCGGCCGTGTTGTTGTTTTGGGTCAAGTGGTTGAAAGGCATGGTGTACCGCTTTTCCAGGTATGGTTCAGGAAGACTAGACGGTACTGGATCGGTTGAGGAATCCGATTCATGATCTCATGGGGGTCTGCCCACAACCACCACTAGGTGGCTTTCTCTACAGGGGAAACCGAAGTAACAGAAGATATTATCGCTCCCTAGCTAAGAATAGGTAACCCATCTGCACATGATAAATAGAAGAAACTGGTAGAGTCTGCCCATGATAGTAGCCGAGAAATTCAACGAGAGCTAGCCATAGCAGCGGGATGCCTTTTGGCTCAGCAACAGGGATAGGCCAGCTGAAGCCATATATTCATGCATGATGAAAAAGGCTATATGACCCAGCGAGAAGCAGGAGTGGATGGACCCGTCCCGGACTCTTGGTAGCCCGCCCGAAACACCGGGGTCGGATCACGGCTTCATCCACGTGGGCCGGATCGGCGCGGCACATGTGGGGCCCTCTCAGCCTTAAATGTCCCGTCTTCCAGATTGTCTTCCAAGATTCAGGTTGAGCAGTTGCTGCTTGTTTTAAAAGCTACCTCCCTGGTCTGGGATTCCTTGGGAGAGGAGGCTCTGGACATCAACCAGAGGTTGAGGTATGTACTCAGCAACAGCGCGAATGGCTTCTTGTAGATCTAAATCCACCGCGGTGTTCCTTTCAATATCCGACCTTCCTTCTGAGACGGAGAAGCTTAGTCACTTGACTTCCAAACCATATCTGTAATCGAACACCTGCCCAATATGGCTGGATGATCGTTGTCAGTTGGAGCGGCTGTCAAAACGAAGCTTGCCAACTGACGGAATCAAAGGATCAGTAACCAGCAACGAATCCTATGGTGCGAGGGGCACCCTTCAAGTCTCTGCCAGCTTGCTGTCATCAAATGAGACAGATTCACTGAGATATCGGACAAAAGATCCAAGAACAAGCGTGACGGGAAAAAAATGACTTTGTAGAAGTCATCAACACTCCTCAGCAGGCCATCAGAAACATGTTCATAGTGACGCGGAAATTTCACTCCGGTCAGCCGCCGCTTCGAGACTTGGAACGGGTATATCCTGAGTTATCACAGATAGTCCGTCAGGTATTCCGGACTGAATTAGTATATTTTCATAATGGATTTGAGAGTGGGTAGATGATCACTACCATGCTAGACTGGCTGGCTTGGCTGGTAATCACCGCGTAGCCATTACTCGAACCCGTCTTATGGCTGGGCACAGATGAATGAGGTTACCGCTGATGTCTTGCCGCCGCAGATGTCTCACAAAGTGATGAAGAAAACCGTACTATTATGATTTCAAAATCTTTTCCTCCGCTTCTTGGTGATAATTTGGTGATGTATAAACTCCAACCGAGTGACATCGTCGTCACTCCGTTGATGGTGTCTTGGTGATGGTTTCCTGTCGGGTTTGGTAAACGGCCTTTATCATCCTTACTTATCGTACACTACACACAGTGACTGCCCCCACTTCCCAGTCTGCACGGTGTAATCTCGCTTGTGCCTGCCCAGGTAATTACCACTGTTACCTTACTTTTCACACTCGGTGTGCAGAACGTAAGATACTGCAGTGGTCCGTGATGAACCTTCCTAATCGGACCAATAGGGGATGATGCTAGAGGCGCGTACCTTGCATAAAATGTTGCATTGAGAAGCGGGCCTGGCCGACCTTCCTTTGTGCCTGTTATGTGTGCAGCCACGTCACCATCGAAAATGGCGGAAGTGACGGTGATGAGTTTGGACCGACTTCATAAGTGAACGTGCTTTTTGATGTTTATTGAAATTTTGGTGAGGGCGTAAAGTGGTGAGATTGATGAAATGTGACTCCGTGTTCATGAGGTTCGGTCTGTATCCTCATGTTTTGCAACTATTTCCGTTCGTGTCTGTCAAAATCATTGATTGTGATCGTTTCTTTGGAAAAAGTCAGCTTCTTGGCTGCTGAGATACCGCCTTTGGCCAGCGCAACTGCCGAACAACCTTTTGGAAAAAAGGTGCAAAAGGTGCAGAAAGGCGGTCGGTCGGTCGGTCGGTTGGTCATCTAGAGAGGCCATCGCGATAACGGCTGCCCGGTTCCACTATGTAGTCGGGCCTCCACCCTCATCAGGAACTAATCGCATGCTGACCACCATGCTTCTGCTCCGTCGTCATCGTCTTTTTTCGGCGAGGTTGGCTCACCCGTTTTGATACCTATCAGAACACCATTTTTGTCCATGGCGAGATCAGCGCTTTTGTGATAGCGCTGGTGTGGACCCTGCCGTGGTGGACTTGGTTGCCAATGCATGCCACCTTGGAAGTCGGACCGTTGAGCCTTTTTGTTTGGGGGCTGACAAGGGGGTGACAGAATTAAGGGTACACCAATCACCAAAAACCACCACCAAAGAGAAGGTATAATGTACACCTAATTCTTTCACACCCTTGGCTGATTCGAGCGCTTTGGGTGTTTGCCAGGCGGAAGATCGTCAGCGGGATGGTCGCCAAAGCAACTCAATCCACTGCGCTTCCAGGCATTCGTGAGCAGTTTTTCAGCGATCATAAGGTGCATTGGAGGTTTCAAGTTGGTTCAGGTAACTAGTAGATCTCATGTCACACGAAATGCATCTTGTTCAAAATGGAAAGAGTGTTGATATTATCTGCAATCGGAGAGAGAACCCACTGGACTCTCCATTGGAACACAATTCCACCAAGGGTAAGAAGGGTGCATGTGAGCCGTCGTTCAAAACTTTGTAAGGGGATACATGAGAAAACAACACCGCGGACCAAGCCATCTAATAAGGAATGCAAAAATGGTGGTAGAAGGGTTGAAAGTGTGTGCAAAGTCCCATGATTTCCCGAAAAAAAAAAAAGTCTTTAAGAAGTTCATACAAACACAAAATCCAAACAAAGTTGGGACTCTGCGTTCCCCGTTATCATTAGCCCTGGGTATCCTTTAAATAAATCTCTTCCTCCCTTCTCTAAATCCAGATCCATAATCTCATCCAACTCCACAGCCATTAGAGTTCTCCAAGCGCAACCCCCTTGGCGCCGCAACGTCATGCCGAAGCATGGCCGTTGGCGGGCAGTATTAGCTATTACCGATCAAGAGAATCGTGGGATCATGAGACGTGGAAGTCGAAACGCTTGGCTGTCACGTATGGACAGGAATTTAGAGGAGGATGGCAGCGAGACCGAGGACACCAGCGAGGCCGGCGCCGGAGAGGGCAGCAGCCTTGCCAGCACCAGCGGTGGGGACCTCGGAGGGGCTGACGGTGGGAGAGACGACAGCGGGGGCGCTGCCGGTGCCAACGACGCCGGAGGTGGGGGCAGGGACGGTGGAGTTGACGTAGCCGGTGCTGTGAAAAATGTTAGTTATTTCATGCTTAAGACCGGTCCCGTGAGGAAACGGGACGCACCAGCTGTGGCAGATCACTGACGAGGTGGTGATGATGGGCTTGGTGACAGTGCAAGGGCAGTCAGAGATGGTCAGGGTGGTGGCCTAGAGAAAGAAGGACGCGTTAGCAATGAGGTTCTCGTCCCAAGCGGATAGCAGACTGCGGAGAAAAGAGGTAGAAGGTGGGACAAAATCCGGGGCCGGGCCGGGACCAGGTTCCATGAGGCTCTGCTTCGTTGTTGCGGTATCACCGGGGACACCGGAACACAAGCGTTCCCTCACACAATCCAGGTCCAGGCTCTGGCTCTGGCTTCGGTTCCCGTCTTCCATCCCATCGTCCCCCCCCCCCCCCCCCGCGTCTCGGATCGGACCGTGTCGTACCTCAGTGACGGTGTAGGTGGTGCCGCCATAGCTGATCTCAGTGGGACCAGGGCAGTAGGTGGTGACGGCAGTGACGACCTCGGTGGTGTAGGTCACGTTGCTCCAGGCGTGGGCGCCAGCGGCAGCGGCAAGGACGGCGGCAGCAGAGAACTTCATTTTGGCTAATTTGTTGGCTGGGATTATGTACTCAGAGAAGGAGTTGTATGTTCGTCGTTGGGATTGAAAAGTTGAGGACGGCGAAGGTCGGCAGCTGAGATATTATAACGAATGGAACTGACTGAAAAGTCAAGGTGTGTGGAGTGAGCGTGGATGTGGGTGAGGGAGGAAAAGGGGAAATGGAGTCGCTTCGCGAGCGATCGTCTGTTATATACCATGGAAATTGGGGAGATTTCTCCATTAGTGGAGCGTCCCAGCGTCGCAAGGCCACAAAAGGCCCCTTGTCGACCCAAAACCACCTTGGGTGGTATCCATGTCGTATCCATCACCTTGCATCTCGTCGCTATTGCAGCATGGCGCTAGCCACCCTCACCACCGGGGATAATCAATCCTGACCCATCTTCTCGCCATTGCAATCGATCACTCGAATCACGGCGCCTCGTCAGCACACCTGGGCGTGCTGGGGGGTGTGGCCTTGGATCGCCTTGGACCGCCTTGGACCGCCTTGGACCTCGCCGACACGGGCTTGGACTGCCAGGAACTGCGTGGGAGTGCTTGGCCAGGGCTCGTTTGGAGCCCATCATGACAATGTCGACAGAGTGGGAAAGGAGAAGGGGTGGGTGGACCCCGTAAATGGGATGGTGGCAAGCGACCCAAGAGAGATTGGACCTCCCACTCTTCAACAAAGGGACTTGTTCCTGGCTGACATGTTTGACGGTGCCGACAGGGGAAGTTAATATTATTTCCTGCTGTCAGCGTCCCTTGTCACCGTCTCTTCTGTGCCTGAGCGTGCCTGTTGGTCTGCGTGCTGACAGGCTGGATTCTGCTGAGAGGGTGCAGCTGTCATCCTCCAATGTGGTGGTGGCTGTCTCTGCCATGTTCCTGTTGGTCTCGGTGGGTTGCAAGGCAATTATCACAGATATCCAGGAACAGGAAGTGATTGGATCGATAGCATGCCCTCATAGCCAAACCGTCATTTTCCAATCCAACCAGTTGCAAGCAGCAATCGGTTCGTTCATTTGGCCATTTGGAGTTCTTTCCCAGCGGCGGCCGATCTCGTACAACCGTTTTTCGCCCACCCTCCCTCATCCTCTTTTGCCTCTTTTCGTGATCATGGATGATGAATGCTGGGATGTGTCGTCTCGTTTTGGTGCGGTACCTGCAGCAGATGGTCAGACGGAAATGAAGCGTCCAGAGGGTGCGCGTGGGTGCGTCTTCGGTTGGTCGGAGCGAGCCATCCCCTTCTTCCGAAGGAATGATGTCCCCCGGCCTTTGCAGCAACTTTGCAGCAGGCCCAGCCAGGACACGAACCACCCGACAGTGCCAATTGCGCTCTCACAGCAGCCAGAACACCAAATCGGATCGCCAAAGAACGTCACCGTTGTTTGCACATCAACAATCGCTGTTTTGTTCTAACTATTTGTTTGATGAAAAATCACCTTCTATTGTGGGTAGGAATCATGGATGCTTTCGCCTTGCTTGGAACATTAATCATTGAAAAAAAAAAGTTTTTACATATGGACAGGAACCCACGACCAGAGGAAGTGTGACTCGGTATGGTGCAGTTGCTGGCTGTCCACGAATCTTTTCGGTGGTTCCTGGAAATTACTCCCTACAGTGCGCTCGATGGACTCTATTTCTGGAAGCCTTCCTGGAAAGGGGTTCCTCCGAAGCTCTGAGGCGATTGGACACGCCTGAATTTACCACTTGCAGGGTTAGCACTTTGACCTTTAACCGGCCGTGTTCTAGCCCAGTCGCATCTTCTTTCGAATCGAAGTTCCAGGTCTTTTCTCACCAAGCTCCTAGTCTCGAAGAGGTGGATGATGAAGATACCCGGTATGAAATGGATACATGTAGGTAGGTCGACGGACGGGTTGAATGAGAATGGACCATGAACCTCGACCTTCCCCATCGACGGATTTCTGGTGCCCACAACAAAAGCCTGTTCTGTTCCGGTTTCACGAGTGTCGTCGTGGACACTGGCGGTGACAGCAGCTCCCTGCACTTCATGAAAGAATCCTTAGAGAGGCACTGAATGGAGTTAACTGGAGTCCATCCCCATGGAGTGCAATCCACACTGGTGGACCTCTAATAATCTTATCACATGTTCCCACCAACCTCCATCATCTTTTGCGGGATTGCGGGTATGGAAGCCAGTTCCAGAGCCACACTCAGTCCGGTCTCGGGTACGAGGCCATCGGCAGCATGGCCAGAGAGAGAAAATGGCAATTTCCACAATCTCCAACTATTGTGTCGGCCCGCCTAGGAGGGCAGGAGGGCCCTTGTCGCATGAATTGGACTACAAAACCAAATACGCCTCAGTCATATTGCAAAGTCCCAACCATGGTTGTCTTTTCTGACAGAAGCCATTCATTATGTACATTGCCAGCGTGAGGCCGAGTGCCACACAAACCTCGGTTGCTCCTTTTTGAAAGCAAACAGCAAGCAAATGTCAACATTGGATGAACGACAGGCAACCATGGCAGGGTCCGAGACGCCCCTGTGTTAGTCGAATCTTTTTTTTCTTTTTTTTTTTCTTTTCCGAGTTGAGTCCCGGTGAATCGGTAGGCACTGCCGGGTCTTCAACTCCTCGGGGGGTGTTTCTCAACTTTCGTCTTTCTTTCCGATCCTGATGGCTTCAGGTTCTGTGGGAGCTCGCGCTGCGTACATTTGGCTATGGGAAACCAAATGATCGCTGGTTACATTTAGGGCTGATCCGGGCAGGCAAGATGCCTCTTCAAGCCCAAGTCTTTCTTCTGCCTTAAGCTAGGGTGCCGCAACTTGGGGATTTCAGAAGAGGTTCTGAATGGGTTTTGAATGGATTCTGGAGAGGTTCGGAAGAGGCTCTGGAGGTGAACAGATCTTGAAGAGCCTTTGAAATTTTCGTCACAGAGGATCCGAAAACTCGAGCTTCTTCCCAAGAACAAATGCATTGCAATTGATTATCAGAAGGTTGCAACGAACGGAAGTCAGCATGAAGCTGTAATGCTAGGCTCATTGTGGTGGTGTTGCTAGCACTTTTAACAAGCCGAGGAGCAGAGAGACTAGATGGATGGTGGGGAAATGTTTACAAATCAGATCGTCAACGTCATCAGGTCCGACGTCTGTTGACAATCCCCTCACCAAAACCACCACCACGGGCTGCTCTGCTCAAGTTTCGTGTTGATATCGCGGAAACTAATCCTTTGAAACCTCAGAGGGATGATCATTTTAGTTAGGCGGGCAGATTCAACAAAACACCATAAGTTACAGCGACAAGAGACTAAAAAAGTCACAATGGCACCAAACACCATGAAAGCAGTCGGTAAGATTCCTCCAACCTACTACCAGCACATCAAAAACCCAAGCTCTCCAGATAGGTACCTATCTGACATCCCAACCAAAACAGACATCAAAAACGGCAAAGGCTCCGCAGACGCCCTCTTCATAAACCCTGACACTCCCATCCCCCAAGTTCAGCTCGGCCAAGCCCTTGTCAAAGTCAAAGCCTTCGGCCTCAACCGGATGGACCTGATCCAGCGCGAAGGCCACTACCCTTTGCCTCCCCAGGCGCCCAGCACGTTGGGTGTCGAGTTCTCCGGCGTCATCGATTCCTTTGGTGACGGTGACCACGGCGATTTCAAGGTCGGCGACGAAGTATTCGGCCTAGCCTACGGCGGCGCCTACGCCGAGTACATTGCTGTCTCATCCAAGATGCTCTTGCACAAGCCGGCGCACTTGAGCTTCGAGCAGGCGGCGGGCGTGCCGGAGACGTGGATCACGGCGACACAGGCGTTGCACTTTGTGCTGGGTGGGATCGGCGAGGAAGGGAAGACGATCTTGTGGCATGCTGGAGCTTCGGGGGTGTCGATTGCGGGCATTCAGCTCTCGAAGCTGGCGGGCGCAAAACAGATCTTTGCGACGGCGGGCACGGCTGATAAATGCAAGTTTATCGAGAACGAGCTGGGGGCTACGGCAGCGTTCAATTACAAGGAGCAGGACTGGGTCGAGGAGATCTTGAAGAAGACGGATGGCAAGGATGTAGATTTGGTCGTTGACTTCATTGGCGCCAGTTACTTTCAGAAGAACCTGGATGTGGTTGCGCGTGATGGGCGCATCTGCATGCTGGGACTGATGGGCGGTGCTGTAGCCGACAAGGTCGACATCTCCAAGCTACTCTACAAGAGGGCCCGCGTGGAAGGGAGTACTTTGAGGAGCCGCGACGAGAACTATCAGGGCCAGTTGAGGGACAAGTTGAGCGAGTACCTGCCCAAGTTCGAGAGCGGTGATCTCAAGATCTTTATTGACACTGTTTTTCCCTTTGAAGAGATCGTCAAGGCTCACAAGCAGCTTGAGGCGAACAAAACCATGGGCAAGATCATCTGCACTGTCTCATAGACGGCAGTAGCAGCACAGGACGGAGATTGCGTCTAGTTATTCCCCTCTGCGACCATTCGCCAACCAGCGTTGCAAGCAAATCATCAAGATACCCATTTGCCGTACCCATTTGCCATAATCTATCGAACGTCGTACCTATAACCTTCCATCTGAGCGCCGAATACAGTAGGAAATGCGAAACCTCAACAAGACATTTTTAATGATCTGCAAGCCAATGTAGCATCTGCTCAAAAGCGGTAGCTTGCGCCTCCTTGATATGAGCATCCTCATACTCTCCCACAACGGCAAAACCTGTTATTCCTTCTGTTAGCGGGGACAATACTAATATTTGCGGAGGCAGATGATAGCTTACCATGTGGCACACCGGGATATACCTGTACCTCATGTTCGACATTGTTCTCGCTCATGTAATCCTCGCCCGCGATGCGCACCTCATTCGGGAAGACGGGGTCATTCTCCACCGAGACCATACTGATGGGGGCCTTCAGACCCTTGAAATCGTCCTTGGACACCAGCGTCGCATGCGCGATCGCTCCCGCTTTGATCCACGGACCCGACGTTTTATTCTGTTTGTTCGCTTCGAGATCATCACCGCTCTGGTTGTTTTCCCCACTGCTGCCCAAATCGGTAGGAACAGGAGCAGGAACAGCAGGCTTATGTTGCCATGGAAGCGTAATTCCGCTCAACCTTTCACTGATCGAGGCCTTCCGAGGAGCAGGAGTCTCCTGGCGCGCCAGCAGGAGAACATATCGACCGCCGATGCAGTATCCGGCCGCATAAATTCCGTCGCCGTAGGCTACCGCATCGGCAAACTCATCGCGCACCCCGTCCAAGACCTTCTTCAGAATGGGCATGATCTTGTCTTCGGTGTGCCGGGCCAGCCACATGTCGATGAGGAAACTCTTGGCTGTTTCGGCGGCTTTGATCTTGAAGATGTCGAGAAACGATGATGTCGTGGCAGTCGAGCCCGTGCCTGCGTCAGTGGTAGGGAGCTCTTCAGGGCTTAGTGCAGTTGTCGAGTTGGGCGCTGGGTCACCTTCGAAAAGATCGGGCATAACCACGACGAAGCCGCCATCTTGGGCAAACCTGTCGGCTTGGATCTGATTGTTGACGCTATGAAGGCCGGTGCCGCCAGTCAGGAGGAGGAGGAGCTTGGATGGAGTGTGAGGGTAGTCGGCCGGTTTCGAGACGTATACCTGCGAGTGGAAGAATGCTTGTTAGACTTATAATGGACAGTATGTGCGAATGCCAAAGTAGGAACTGAAGAAACACGAACATCAATATCATTGAGCTTGATGATCTCACCCGTTGATTTTTGTCCAGCAGGAGTAGGTCTGTCTGAGGTACAGTTATCGCACAAAGCCGGAGCTGGCGCGGCAGCAGAGGTCAAAGACGAATCGACTGTATTATAAGGTACAGTAGTATGCTCTGTAGGCTCGGCGACGGGAATGTCCTCGAGTGCGTCGCTCTCTGGAGATTTGGTTGCTACTTCTGGATCGGCCATGATGGTCACTTGGTCAAAAGAGGGAGGAAAACGGAGATGTTCAGGTTGTGAAGATTGATTGGTATTGCGGAAGATGAAAGTTATAAAACAACAGAAGTGCCGAGGAGAAACGCCGTGGAGGTTGATGGTCAAGTTCAAGCCAACAGATGGAATGATACGATCAAAGGCAGCATGACACGGTGCGGGCAATCAAGCACCAAGAGCGCCAACAATGGAGCGGAATCTCATCTCACGCTGGGAAGGAAGCGAGTGGTCCGTTGCTGATCCTGGGGTCCTGGAGGTGGAAGCGGAAGGAGCACTGAACACTGAACAAGTGAACACAGCCCCTCAGTGACGTACCCCGCTGCTGACCTCAAGGGTTAGGGTTATTTGAATGCACATGTCATTTCTCTCCAAAGCGCATATTGATGCACAAGTTTATGCACATATGATTGACGGCAAGTGCAATGTATTGCAATAATTGTGAATGTGCTACCGGCCCGGGGCTCGCGTCGCGTTTCCACTTTACGCGTGAAATGGTTGAACCGCGTCCCAACGAATGTGACGGTGTCTTCAGGTCATACCCCTGTCCCAACCTTCTTGTCTTGGCTCTGGTATTCTTCAAAATCCACTTGCTTCAGTATTTCGTTGCTAGGACAATATCTAAACAATGGTCCCCGGTGCCAGCCTTTAAACTTCAAAGTTATTCCCATTCTACCATTAGACCCCATCACCAGCTATCTCCAGTTACTCCGTCAACGAATTCCATACGGTACATCAACATCATCAGCATCAATATCATCAACATGCCCGGCGCGACTTCCCGTAGCACACGATCCGCCCGTGGGAAGCTGAGCCCAAGTAAACAAGCTCCTCCCCCCGATATTAGCGATTTCGCTCGTCTTGCCAAAAATCAACAGAGCCCTAGCAAAGACAGCACCTCGAAGAAGCGCACCCAAGCCGAAACCACACGTACTTCCTCGATCGAGATTGTTCTCAGTTCACGAAAGAGAAAAGTTAACGATGACTCTGATCTTGAATCTTCACCAACCATCTCCAAAAAGCTCCGCCAAAAGAAGAGCGAGGAGACGAAGGGCAACGAGAATATTGCTCCTTGCGAAACTCCACGCAGGAAGAAGAAGACCGTGAGGTTCGAGGACATCGTGTCGGTCAAGACCGATCAGAATAACGAAAATAAGAAGCTGGACTTCAAAGCCACACCGAACCTCCGTGCGCCAGCCATCTCCGCAAGTCGAAAGCGGCGGCTGCTCGAGGAAGACGACGAGCCCCTACAAAAGAACAATTGCGATGCTACAGAAGCCGAGGAACTATTGGGTCGCTTGGCGCTCCAATCGCCCGCGAAGAGGTTGAAACATCATGTAGGCGAAAGCAGCGAACTCGTCCAGTTGCTCGACCTCCAAGCCGCGTTCCTCAAAACTTATACAATGCAATTGGCGCACAACGGCTCCAACTCACCGGTCGACCTGCGGACACTATTGCCCAGCGTCACCCGAACCTGGGGCAAGCGCAAGGTGACGATCGAGGATATCCAGCGCTGCATCGGCGTTCTGAACTGGGTATCATCTGCAAAGTCCGCGGCCACCACAACAGCCCCCTTCTACCTCTCCGACTACGGCCGCGGCAAGATCTGCATCGAGCTACAAGAGAGCCACACGGGCCCTCTCCACGAACACAAGCTCAACATGGACTTCGAGTCCAGCCTCAGAGCCCTCTGGAACTCGCGCCGACCAGGCCAAGTTGCCTCACTCTTCCTCAGCACCCTTCCACAGGCACCGATCAAGGCCTGTGCGTCCGCGATCAAAGCCGCCTCCCTCTTGAACAAGAACCAGCGCACGCTCGAAGAACTCAAGAACGGCGTCGTCCGCAAGCAACAATTGCAACAAGAAACGAAGCAGCAGCCCATAACACCTCCTGCTCCTCTCAAGCCTGACGGTACCAAACTCTCCCTTCTCGACCGCATCCGTCTCAAAGAAAACCAGGCCGCCCTCGCCGCTCTGACTGGTCCCTCGGCCGCTGAGCTCGCGCGTCGCGCCGCGCTTCAGCGAGCAGAGGACATCGCAGCCGTGATCGGGATGTTGTGCACGGCCACGGGCGCACAGGCACGTATGGCGTTTACCATGTCGGCGCTACTTATTAAGCTCAAGGACTCACTGCGGACGCCCACCTCGCAGGAGGACGCGGCGACTTGCGTGCGCCTTTTGGCGAGCGAGGTGGCGCCGCAGTGGCTGAGGATCGTGACGGTGGGTGGGAGGGAGAATGTTGTTATTCAAACGGCTTTGCAGCCGAGCAAGACAGAGGTTGCGCAGAGGGCTAAGGCTTTGTTGGGTTGAGTGCAATGCTACGAATAAATTGGGCGAGGCTGCCCCATGTGACAAAGTAAATGCCGAAGATGCAAATATGGATCGCCAGAAGCTGAGTGAATGAACTTCGGAGGACAAAGTCGTGTCGGACATTTAAAGCATGCGATATTGTTTGGGAGTTTTGGTGTTTCCTTGGCTGCTGGATATACCCTTGTTGTATCCTTTAGTTGTACATATAGAGATAGAGCATCTGGTGTTACTGAGGGACAAATGACAAACATTGGCATACACGGCGTCAAACCAGTCAGACATGTACGCAGGGCATGGCACAGATGAGGAGACAAGAAGCAGCGTAATGAAGAAACATGGCAAAGTGAGACGAATTCGAAAAAGGTCTATTTTATCCCGTCGTCTATCGCAGAACAAAGGACCCGTGATATCTTTCAGCAAACGCCTTCCCTCCGAGAAAGCAGTATAAGCAATGCCTTCCAAAAAGTGCAAGACACCCTCGCTTGAATGTAGATGTATGCAAATAAAAAACCAGGTCATCGGCACATATTCTTATATGATGTTGTGCCCTTCGACCCTCCCTCATCATCATCATCCATCATGCAGGCAACAGGATCCTTTTTGCTGCGTCCATGCGCATCATCTTTCCTCCTAATGATTACAATCGTGTAGTAGCACGTTCCCAGGGCGCCGGTCCCAGTCAAGCGCGGAGGTTTTGCCGCGAATCAGAGACACAGTCCCGAGCTGGCCGAATGTGGCCTCGGTACCGGCACCTGGGGGAGCGAAGACCCTTTATGAGAGATGGTTCCATTAAGAGGAACACGCTCACTTCTTCTCCTTCTTCTCGAACTTGGGCTTGCCGATATCGGAACCGCGAAGCTTGACGTTGAGGACGCGCTCGAGGTTGCCGAGGAGCTTCTGATCGGGGACACCCTCACCGCGCTCGTACTGGGCGATGATGGCCTGGGTAGAGTTGCAGCGGGTGGCAAGTTCCTTCTGGGTCATGGCCTTGTCGCCGATCATGATGGCGCTGCGAGCCTTCTGGATGGCGGCACCGACCTCCTTGCTGACGGTCTTGGGCTTGATGATGTCGTCGGAGCGGTCAACCATTGTTAGGCGCTGACCTTCGACACCGGGCTTGGAAGCCTGTTGCAAGACAGATAGGTTAGCACATGTATGACGGCGTTCAAGATGATGTTTGCACCGCAGCGAGCGTAACAACGAATAGAGGAGCATGGGGACGATGAATACGTACAGTGTTGCCGGCGCCATACTTCTTCTCAGTGGCGATGATAGCACCACTGCGCTGAGCAGCGTTAAGGGCAGACTTGCCGCGGACAACGGTCTCGCGGGGACCAGCACCACCGCGGCTGACGTTCTTGCCGATCTTGACAGCGTCGGTATCCCAGGCAGACATTTTGACGGTATTTATTTGGTTGTTGATGGGTGTGGTTGGAATCGAAGTTGTTGTTGAGATGCGATTTGGAGTCGTGATATCAAAGTACGCGAGAGAAGGAAGAGGATTGCTGATAATGGTGGGGTGGATGTCGCGCCTGAGAAATATAAAGGTGCCAGGTGGAGAGGCTGGAGTGGATTCAGGGAATTCAGGGCCCTATGTGCTACGTAGCGGCAAACTGGACCGTTGGTTTTGGTGATGGAAGACGGGGGAAAAGATGGGTTATTTGTTCTGTTGCTCGCCAGTTGGTTTAGATACTTTAAGTACAGCAAAGAGAGTGAGGCAAAGTTGACAAAGAAACCGAGTTTATTACTATTGCAACTTGTCTTTTGTCAGCCGTAACCACTGTATCAGCCACTCGATACCCGCCGGTGAAACCGTCCGCTCGCCGAAACATGCGATACGTGGATGGAATGCGATGGGCTGCCGTCGAACATTGGCACGGTGGGCGGCACTTGCTACGATGGCGAGTGATGACTCGAACGGCCAAAGCGACTTTCCCCGCCACATTGAGGCTGATTCATGACTTTCCATTGGCCAAATCCTTCACATAGTGGATCCTCAAAGGGAGGCCTGGGCACACGCACAGTGACCGACGGCCAGGTTCCTTTCGGCGGGTTTGCGGCAGCATGGGCAGGAACCATGACGCTCAGCAGTGGATCCTTGCGCTTCACGACTCCTCCATTCCCTTGTGATCTTGTCAGATCCTCACATCCCAAATGTGGAATGAATAATGGTGATGCTCCGTCCCGGCTGGCATAGTTCACACATCGCAGAACCGTCAGTCTGTGGCATCGGTGCAAGCCCTCGTTGCTTCACCGCGATTTCTCGTTCGGATGAGAACATGAAGAACATCCATAAAATCGAGCAACAGGTGGAGACAACACAAGTTCAGACTGCCCTGACCCGACTGGATATTCGAGCAGCTGAACAAGTTGAGGTTCCTGAATACCTATGACTGCGGGCGCTTGCTCCTTAGCTCCCTTTCCCCACAAACCAAGACCTGTGATGGAGTCGAGCTCCGTCACGATCATTCACGAAAAGGGAATTTTCATCCTGACCTCTCTGCCTATTGCGCCTTCTCTTCCCTATCAATCACCGTTCATCGCTCCTTCCGTTGGGAGGAAATTAACGCCAGCCGCGTGGGAGGCTGACGTGGTCTAGACTGTCGTTAGTCACATATCATCGAAGGTGAGATGGGTCAATAGTGGGTGCCCGCAAACGGCATGAGTGATAAGAGCGGTCTTATTGTAGGCAAGTGTCCATCAAGGTACTCATGATGCACGACGCCAACCACGTATAATACTTTAAGTTTCTCCGTTTTCTCCCAACACCACTCGGACTTTCACTCTCGTTCAACCAAAATTAGAAGTTGTTACAAACCCCCGTCAGGGACACGTCTCATTCAATTCGACCTCCCCAAGCAGGCGGGCACCTGCTTTCTTTCACTCTTTTTAGCTTTATTTCTCCTATGAACGGCCTGTCTGGGACAGCCGCGGTCGGCTCTCTCGTCAACTACGTCTGCTTTCTTACCCTCTACGCCGGTTTCCTTGACGCAACGCTGCTGGCCTTTTTCATTCTCGTTCGCAATGGCCTTTTCGGCGGAACTACAGTCGAGATATGCAGGGGAGTTGCGGGGATATTCGTTGCCGCCGCAGTCATTTTCCTACTTTTGCAGCTCCTCCAGCTCTTCCGACTTCGATGGGCAAGTGTCGAAGCTACAGAATGGAACGGGCCAGGACAAGTTCTTCTTCTGCCATGCCGGACGACGCACACGAGACTCAGCCCGAAAAGTCACACATTTTCTTACGCCTATCTTGTCGTTGGAGTTCCTGTCGGCTACCGAGGTAACGCGGCCAACATGGTTTCCGTCGGAGTCGAGCAACCATCGGACTGGGCCTTATGGTTCTCGTCGTCATCACTACAAAAGGGATGGTTCCACGTCGATGCCTCTGACTATTTGCAGCGCCAGGGCGGAGAGTTGACCCTGCGCGAGAAGCTCGATAGTTACCTTCAAACTCAGGTACGCAAACCCGACCTCCTTCCATGATGTATTCACTAACCCTTACAGGGCGTTGATCCGGCAACATATCCTCACGCCTACTTGGTTACAGCAGCTCGATTCCTCTGCTATCACTTCAACCCTGTTTCCTTCTGGTACCTATACGATTCACAGAATTCATTAGCCGCCATGATCCTGGAAGTGAACAATACCTTCGGTGAACGACACATGTACTTCTTGAAAAGGGATCATGCACCGGGTATTTTGAACTATCACCTACAACACAACCTGGCGGATTGTGAGAACCAGGACCCGGGTGCGATTGAAGACCAGGCCTACGGAATCCCCTTCACACAGGCATGGCCAAAGGTTTTCCATGTATCGCCATTCAACTCACGCAAAGGATATTATTCCATGATAGCCACCGATCCTTTAAGCCTTCGGAACAATGGCAAACCAATAGTCGATGTCACCATTAGACTTTCAACCTCGGAAGGCCACGACAAATTGGTGGCCAGACTTCACCATGAGGGCCCGGCCATTGACCCGTTTTCCATGACTACTTACCAGAAAGCCAGATTCATAGGATCCTGGGGATGGGTTGGCTTTGCTACTGCCCCCCGTATCCTCCTGCAAGCTCGCGCGCTGTACTTTTACCGCCAGCTTCATGTTTGGTTTCGTCCTGAGCCTTCCAAGGGGACCATCGCCCGGAACGCCAATCCCATTGAGTCTCAACTGGAGAAAGTCTTTCGAAGGTTCTTGCGACATCTGGTTGAAGGAGCAACTATCCCCCTTGAAGTCAGCTACGTCGCGAGCGGAATAGCCCATGACACTGAAAGGATGCTTTCTCATAAGGCCACTGACGACAAGACCAGCATTGAGACGCTTGAGTTCAAGGTCCTCACGCCTGCGTTTTACTCGAGATTTGTGTACTATGCACACGACATAGAGGCCTTCTTCAGTGAGATGGACGAAAGTTGCACCATATGGCTGTCCAACCCAAAGGTTTTACCGGCGCTGGCTCTGCGGAAAACATTTCCACCGCCGTTGAGCGTCACGAATCCCTGGGAATTCTTCGCCTTCAAGTGCATTCAACACCTGCGAAGACGACCCGACCCCATCGAGAGGCCATTGACCTCGAATGCAGTCCCACGTACGAGACAAGCAGCAATTGATATTCGAAACTTCCGTCCTTCGTTTATGGACGCCTACGTCCTGACACACGAGGATCCTGCCACTAAAGCTGCGTATAAGGAGTGCGTCTTGAAACTGTTCTTCGCAGAGAGGATTGCGTTCGGATATGTGTCGGTTCTCGAAGTCCAGCGATTCGTGACATTGGCATGGTTTGCATGGATGCTCGCACGCCCCCCTTGGAGTAGCGGTTGCTAACAAAGATCTGTTGTTGAGAGGAGGTCGCGCTGGGATGGCGAGCGGTTAACGGAAACAGAGGGCATCAGTTTGATGGTCGGCAGCCAGTTTGGGTTGTGGTGGTCTGGGAAGGATGCTCGACTTTGGCATTGAACCTTTGGCTTGTGGTCGAAGGGAAGGAAGCAGTAGTCATGTTTTCAAGGGCATTCTGTCGAAGCCGAGTGCAGCAGTTCATGCTACCTCTAACATTTGCGGTGAGTCTTCTTGATATTTGGGAATCAATGACTAACCGGCAGGCTGCTCATCTTTCCATCTTGGACCTAGATGGGTGCTAGTATTGACCATGGGAATAGACAGACCGTTCCACCATTCGGAGTTTTGTTCCGTACAAAGTCCATCAGGGCGGAGTTCTGATTCCATAGCCCGACGCCGAGCATATGAGATCTCATGGATGGGATCTGGAGTTCGAGTAAACGGAATCTCCGCTGTATCACTTCTTTGCATGGGATTACATGCACTCGGAAGCAAGGTAAGCATTGCAAAGAGTTGCGGGTTACACAGGCCAGACTCAAATCCGAATGTTATCAATTCCAAATCATGATGCGGGAAACACAGTGTTTGGGCGTTTATGCTTGCGCGTACCCCTTGTATTAACAGCCAGCTAAGGGGTAAGCAGTCGGTGGAGCCCCGTTTACCGGCATCCCCAACGTGGGGTTCACAAAAACAACAATGACAAATTGAGTCGGTCAAGCTCAACAGCCTTGCGGGTTTCCAAATACTCCAATAGAGCCAGATAACGCACCCCTTGACAAATATTGGTACGAACTTGGCTTCGGGATCATCACCCTTTGGAGTTATCTCGGGCCATGGTTCACTCGTCACGGTAGTTGGTTTCTTGAGGTTTACGGTGAAGTCTCTACCACCCCGGATAGAACATCATACCTTCACCCCACTGCCACAGGTGCTGTGCCTCTCTGCGTTCGCTTTACCCACATGAAGGAGGACGTCTGAGGCAGCTAGCGCAACTCCCACGATCTGGCATACCGGATGACATACACGTATCTTGGAGGACCTTGGTCTTTTCGCTGTCATATGTTGGGTAGCTACGTGGAAGCTCTTTGGGAGCTCTTCAGCAAATGAGGCCTCAAAGTATTCAGAGACTATAGCCTTCGTTGGCGACTTGGCGGATCTGTCACTCTTGCCCCGCTAAACTACCTACCCCGCATGCACCTAGTGATTCTAGGCGACCAACCGAAACCTAAAATGTCAGCAAAAGTCCCATATTTGGGTACTTTTGTGTTGGTTTCGGGAATATTCCAGGGATACCAATGGCTGGACGATCATGTACAGATTACTGACGTACAGGCCATGTTCACCCACCCGGAGAGCGGCAACCCCTATTACCCAGGGTAATTGTTTCAATTGTCTAACTGGTCTCTAGAACCTCTTACATGATAGCCGCGCAGCTACTTACCCAGTATGTGATATTCATATCCAGCCTCGTGGGAGCTCACCGTCAACTTGCCGTGTTGGTGGGTAAAGAGTGGGGTTTGAGACCTTGTCTGTAGCAGTGTGGAGGACAAGATTACCATGCGTGCAGCGTGGAACCGATTCGCCGTTCTCTGAGGCGTATGCCAACTCCTGTCTTCGAACGGCGAAGCTGTGAGATTGATGGAGCTTCGGGCTTTGATTACGGAGACCATGATTTGAGTTTCCCTAATTGATAGGACGGGAGCGAGTTGCAGAGCGCTTCGTGCATACGTACCTACTACGTCTGTCATGCTCCAACTTCTATAAGAACCAAGTGAATTCCTGTCAGGAACCACCTTCATCCTCAGTTCATCATCCACCAGCTTCCTATAAATCCCACCAGCTCTATCATCTTCAGTCCTCGACTCTTTCGTCCGGACATCTTCCTCAACTCAAAGCCTTTTTCAAGTCAACCCCCCCACAACCGCCAACATGCCTCTTACCGGTCACTGCCTTTGCAAGGCTGTCACTTACACCGTCAAGGACACCGAGGAGCCCCTCCTCACTGGCTATGATCACTGCGATGACTGCCAGCGTCAGTCCGGCTCTACCTACTGTAAGTCGCCTTCCAAGACGATTGAACATCTTGGATGTTTGCCTCTTTCAGAAACGGGATGGGTGAAAGGATTGCTCTCATAGCAGAGACTTTTCTCTCACCGCCGAGCTCGGCATGGCTCCCCCATCGAGCCAGCTCGGCAGCTCCCACTACCCCGCCCCACCCCCGCAATATCTCTCTACATTGTGTTGCAGCTGCAGCACTGCACAGAAGTTTCAAGCTGTGGTCTTAGCTTTACCTACCAACTATGAGCCCCAGCAGCTTTCATGGTTGAAGGGCTGCTGGAATCGCCTCTACCTAGTCACATAACCCGAACCCTGATACATTCATCCCCCCCTTTCCCCTCGCCCTTCGCCATGACTACCCGATTTAAGACTTGAGCACAGATGAACTAACACACACAAAACAGCCCTCGTCGCCGTAGTCCTCAAGGACAAGCTCGAGGTCAACGGCCCCATCAAGAAGTGGAAGGGCACCGCCGACTCCGGCAACGCCGTCTGGCGCTGGTTCTGCGAGGAGTGCGGCTCCCCCATCGCCCACGACCCCGAGGCTGCTCCCGAGATCATTGCCCTCAAGGCCGGCTCTCTCTCTACTGAGATAAAGAAGAATCTTAAGCCCGTACGTTGTTCTTCGTACAACCTTCCTTCTATCTTCGTAAAGGTAACTAACGGTCACGACACAGGACACCGAGATCTGGACCAAGAGCAAGCTCCCCTTCTGCCAGGAGCACTTGGCTAAGCCCTTCGAGGGCATGCCCCAGTAAACTGGCGACTTTGGGCCTTTTGTCGATTTGTGTGAATTAGATTCATGGGTGGGCGTTTGAGATATGAGAAATGAGATACCTGGGCGAGCGGTTGGTTTTGGGATAGCATACTAGGTCCTGGACCGATGGTGGTGGCGGCGGCGGCGTAGATCATGATTTGAAATGAAACGGAAATGAAATAAAACTGCAAAGTACCAGTCTGCTTTTGCGATGGTAGCGTCGTGTAATGGGGAACTCATACTTGTACTGTTTTGATTGGATCCATGGCAAGTCAACTCTCAGCACGAAGCTTGATTAAGTCTGACCTCGTTTGATCTTAGAATTACTCGACTCTTTCTTACTTCCAGACTTCACGTAAACTTGAGCGCGGCGAACCATGGCATTTTCATTATGTAACTGGAAGTTCGGACTGACATAGTCAAAATATCTGAACCAGATGTCTTATATTGTCCCCTCAGACCGTCGTCTCATATCGTCTCTTCATTATCATCATCATCTTCTTCATTATCGGTGTCTTCCCATTTACCTTATAGCATCATCGCAACTGCCATCGCAGCAGCAACGCCAGCAACACCCGTGATACCAGCCTTTACTCCTACAGCACCATTAGGCTTCGAGGAGGTTTCAGCAGCGGCCATGCCGCTAGGACCGCTAGCCGACGAGCTTTCGGTCGTGGTAAGAGGCCCTAGGCGGGAAGTACTCGTCGTCCCATCCTCATCATTGTCATCACCCTCATTGCCCGCATTCGTAGTCTGCGGCACCAGCGGCGCATCAGTAGCAGTAGCACTCAGTGCCGACCCTGTGATTTTCCCGGGACCCTGGCTGATCGTGGTGGTCATGTAGTAGCTGATGTCCGTCTTGCTCACGGCCTTGTCACTGCTGACGGTGGCGCCGTCAGTCGGCTCCGGGACCACGTAGGCCACGCTGGAGAAGATGTCGCGGAAGATGGCCGTCGGCGTGGCAGCGCCGCATAGGTCAGAGGACACGGAGGAGAGAACCTCGACGTAGCGCTTGGCATCGCGCTCGGAGCGCAGGCCGTGAACGAAGAGACATTGTTGGCAGAAGGGCCATTCAGTGAAGAAGGAGCCGCCGCACATGCCTTTGGGAGTGTGTTAGTGGGTTGTCTCCATTTATCTTTACGAGGGATGAATGAGGTCTTGCTTACATTGTTTGTGAGCCTCCAGAGCAAGGGGTGAGGTTCCGTTGGGGGCGCACTGGGCCTCGATGTTCTCCAGACTGATGCAGGGAGGGAGGGGACCGTTGGATCCCTCCTTCCCCGGAGGCCGGCAGACAGTGATCTCATAACCATCATCGGCACGTGCGAAGAGAGAACCGACGATGGAGTCTGCGCTAGGGTGTGCGCTCACCAAAGGCGCGGCGAGAAGAAGTGCTGGAAGCACGGAGGGGATGGAAGAGGACCGCATTGTTGAATGGTAGGTTTGTAGCCACTTGACAGTTGGAAGAGGAGAACAAGAACGCGAGCAAGAAAGATGGAGTTTTTGCTTATACTTATCAAACGGCGGCGGCGGCTGCTATACAAATATTCATTTATTCCCGTGAATCACCCATGCTTTGTCTCGCTTGGTCTCTCCAGGCACCGACGTTGTCCGAGACACCAGTCCAAATATGGATGTTTTTGATAGAGGTATCAAGACCCTTTTGACCATCTTTGGTTTGGTTCATGGTACCTTGCGTTGCATCTGTGACCCAGCTGCATTCATCGGCACCGGCAAGCCGGAGTTGTGTGTGCTGGCTTGGATCTCACGATCATGTCTGTGGTGGAGAGATCGACTTTAGAGTCGTGAATCTTGGCAGGGCCGTCGACTCCTTCCCAACTTTTTCTGGTGCTCTGCAGTGCAGAGGAATCTGAGGAAAGAACCGTGCAGAGGACAGGGATCGTTCTGAGCCGATAGTATGAACTTATAACGAGGAAAAGGTCGATGTGCTGGTCGTGCTTTCTCCTACACCTTAGCCACCTTTCCTTTCACCCCAAGGAGAAATGTCAAATTCTCATCAATCAGAAAGCACGATCCATTCATGACTGAAGAGAAGTCGCTCAGGATCCCGACCATGCGAATTTCTTCGGTTCCTCTGATGCCAACGAACTGAACAATCGACAAGGGACTTACTTTTCCTTATCCAGCATGCGTCATCATTCCAGCCACACACTTGTTGGCCCGAATCGACCGAGACGCAGATGATTTCGCAGCACCGCTGAAATCTCATGCGAGAATCTCGACTTCTTCCATCATCGTGTATCAAGTCCCCCCGTGGATATGGGCGACGAAGCGCAAAAGTCAATACTCAGAACCGCCGTACGACGGTGAAGCGAAACGCTGCATGGAACCTTGTGTGTTTGATACCACCACCGACCAACTCGCCTAACTTTCCTCTTTGGGACTTGGCTTGCTTTTGCTTCTTAACTTCCCCCCCTCTTGGCGAGTTCTCGCCCCAAACCGAGAGACGTTTTTTTTGTTGCCGTTGGTGACTTCACAGAGAAGACACACACCACTGTCGCCCACTGTGAGCAAAGACAACAACGGCAATATCCAGAACACTGCATTTCCAATTCCCACTGTTCATATGTCGTGCAGGTTCAGTTCTTCGCCCCGCCACTAGGACCAGTCCGGAGGTCTGGGCCGCTGTGCCACCGGGAAACCCTTTGCCCGTTGCAACGGCACGTTGCTTGAGAATAATGGAACCTCAACAGGTAGCCAGGCCCCCGGATCCTTCAAGTCACCATTCCTCGGCGCACTTACATACAGCGACGGGATTTTGCAGGAGAACCACGCGCCTTTTCTTTTGTCAACTGGCGCAAATTCAATGCTGACATGCCGTAAGATCTTTACGTAGTGAAGTAGTCACTCGCAATTTGTCTTTTTTGCTTGCTTCACGGCCGCATCTGCCCACCCGCCTTCAACACCATTGTCGTCGTCGGCACTCGTTCTCTTTGGACACCATACCGGAGCCGACAGCTAGCCCTGCGTCACCTTCCGAGAGTCATGGTTTAGAGCTGTCTCCTTTGAATACCCACATGCCACCGACCATCTTCAGGATATAACAAGACTCTAGTATAGCCCATCCATGACCATGATAGAGGCTTCGATCCGAGTCCGAGTCCTGGCCTTGCTCGTCTGGCTTATACCGGCCGTTGTTACCGTCGCCGCTTATGAGAACTTTCAGGCCGTGGAAACAGGCGTTCTGATGTCTCCACGATACTTCCAAGAATACGCCGCCTCAAATGCGAGCCCGCTTGAGAAGCGGCAAGGCCAGTTTCAATGCCCCAATAACCAGCACTCGTGTAAGAACTGCCCATGCTTGATTTGCAGGGCTACAAAGGCTGACGAGTCCATCTTGTATAATGTTTAGGTCAAGAGATTGGGAATGGTGGTGCCGGTTTCTGCTGTGGGAACGATCAGTTGTATGTGCTCCTTCCTCCTCCTCTTGGGCTTGGACTGGCCGTATACCTTCACTGGATATGGATGTACCATTGTCTCCTCTTCATCATCTCTTTGTTCTCCCCTTTCTTCTAATTCAACTAGCTAATAAATCCCACAGTTGTCAGGCAAACTCTACTGCTTTGGACAAGGCAGCGTGTTGCGCGATCGGTTCCAACTGCGGTTCTCCCTGCCCGTCAGACATGACCTTATGCGCTTCCACAACAACCATAACGACAAGTGGCACATCCACCGTAAGCCTTTCATCAGCTTGTTGCGCGCGCCAATGCACCAGAACCTCCTTCTACCGCTGCCCGGAATCCCTAGGTCATGGCTGCTGTCCCTACGGCCAGGCTTGTGGCGAAGGTGGCCGGTGCATTGCCACCGTCACGTCCTCGTCCTCACTCAGCACAGTGGTCCCGCTGGTCCCTCCAGGTTGTACGACTAGCCAAACCTCCTGTGATGCCAGCATAGGCGGCGGATGCTGTGATCTCACTCAGAGTTGCACTCAGATCACGGGCAGAGCCTTTTGCGCCGAACGCGCTGCGAGTCCAACCATCAGCGGCATTGCCGAGTTCCACCCCGATCCCGGCCTGAGCGCCGGCGCAAAAGCTGGTATTGCCGTTGGCGTGGTAGTCGGCTTTGGCCTGGTCACCGGCGTCTTGACCTGGTGGTGTCTGCGATCGCGTAGGCGCAGAAGGGCAAGGGAAGCGGACGGCGCAACAGCTAGCACCTCACGTCGCTCAGGGCCAGGTAGAATTATCGGCGCCATCGTTGGTGGAGGGCCGAGAGGACAGCAGCCTATGTCCGAAATCACGTCTGATGTACAGTCTCGACCTGGAGGGACTCAAGATTACTTCGGCCCCGAGGCCGTGGTTGGGCCTTACTCTGAGTCTAGGTTGCCATCGGCGGGCACGACTCCCGGTGTAGATAGGGACAGAGGAGTCCCGCTCCAGCCGCATGGTCCTGGTGATATAGCGGTACCGGTCGAGATTGACTCCAGGATGATGACGGAGCAGGATCATCAAGGGGTCGAGGCCACAGCGACACCGACGTCGCATTATGCTGCGGCGACTGGACAACCCGCAGGTGGTCAAGAAGAGGTTGGAGAGCGGTATGAGCTGTATGGATCTGGGCCTTTGGATATGGAAGGAGGACCGGTATCACCGCTGTATACGGAAACCCTAAGGACGCCATCTCAGGAGGCGCCGAAGCCGGTAGAGAAGTTTTGAGATGCTTTTTGACTTGAAAGGGCGTTGGCGAGTAAACGATATGTTAGGCGAGTTAAAGTTAGCGAATTATAATATGGATAATCAATGTTTTGATACTAGGGTGGCCAATTCATATTCTCCTGCATCTTTGCGAAGAGAATAGGTTGAAAGGGTAGTCTTATGCGACTTATGCCCGAGAGCTCTTTCAGTCAGTCCACAGATTAAGTATAAAAACAGAGGAGACGTTTCAAATCCGCTATGCTTGATTGCTTACTTGCTTTCCCGCGTTTCAAAGAAATGGACCCAAACGAGATATCCCCAAACACCATCAGAAACATACCAGAGATGAACGCCATGTGGTTGAGCACCGTGTCCCTCCATACCAGGAATAATCACTCTCTGGGCGATACGACCAGACCAAGGAGCGTCCTTTCACCCATACAGTCAATCCCATGAAAAATCCAAACCTAACAAAAAATTGGCAAACCAAAGTATAAGAAAAGGGTATGTATGACAAGAGCCCACTCGCGATATTAATCACTCATTCAGTCTTCCCATTCTCCTGCTGCTGCACATTCTCTTCCTGATGAAGCATAATGCGATCCAAGATCTTGTGAATCCCCCCGCTCTTCCCCCTTCCATCATCAATCTCCTCCGTCATCTTCCTTGCTCTCTCCACCAGTACCTTGATGACCTTGCGGGTATACTCAAAGCTACCCGTGGTCTCCATGTACGCCACTGCGTACCGCTTCACTTGCTCATCGTCCGTCTTCTGCTTGAGGATGTTGAGCAGCTGCATGTTGCTCGGGTTCGACCGGATGCTGTGGATGACGGGGAAACTGAACTTGCCCTCCGTCAGGTCCTCGCACATGCCCTTGTTGGCCGTGTACTCGCGGTTCCACAGGTTATGGTAGTCGTCCGCGATCTGGAAGATCAGCCCGATGATGTTGACAAGCGGCACGCAGTCCACCGGCGACCGCGACTCGGCCTGCATCAGCTTGATTCCCAACCGGAACAGGCCGCCCGTCTTGTTGGACACCATCTCCAGGTAGTCGTCCTCGGTGGGGCAGGTGAGCGTGTCGCGCCAGAACAGGTCCATGCCCTGGCCGCGGTGCAGGTTCAGCAGCTCTTCGGAAAAGATGCTGACGGCCTTGGGGTTCTTGAGCTTCTGCAGCTCCTGCAGCGCGTGGAAGTACACGTAGTTGGACGTGTTGATGGTCTGCGGGATGCCGAAGATGGAGTGGGCGACGGGAAACCCGCGGCGCAGGACGCTGTTGTCCTCGACGTCGTCGACGAGCAAGGAGGCCGTGTGCAGCATGCTGATGACCTTGGTGATCACCTCGAGACTTTCCGAGGGCACGTCGAGCCAGGCGTTGAAGGCTTTCACCATTTGCGAGCGTATGTCCTTGCCCGGGTGCCCGTTGAGGTAGTCGTAGGGGCCTGTTAGGACTTTCTCCTTCTCTTCGGACCAGGTGCGCCGCGAGGGGCTGAAGAAGTCTTCGGTCGCAAAACGGTCTGGATTCGGGGGTGGCTGAGGCGGCTGGGGCGCCATCGTGTACGGCGAGAAGGATGTTGGGAGCATGCTGGAGAGACTGATTTGGGCGACCGAGGCCTTGCGTTTACGATTTTGCGCCTGCTGTGTTGAAACCAGACCGGCGGCAGGAGAGATCCAATTGGAGGGAATGGCGAGGGGAATCGGTTGGCCTGGAACGGCTGATGTCAAGGGATTCGAAGAGGTTCTTGGAGGGATGATGGCGGATGGGAACTTGTTGATGTTGAAGGGAGCGAACTCGTCGTTGTTGAAGAGACCGGAAAGCGGGGCGAGGGGAGGTGAGGAGGAAGTTACGGCCATGGTGACGTGTTCCTGTTCTTCCTTTTTATGTTTATTGGAAAACAGTCGGTACAGGAACATACAAGTAAACCCCGTGCGTCGTCCGATGGTCAAAAAGTGGCCGGCGCTCTTATATAAATAGTTCACGTGTTGGTGACAACTGAAGCTTGCTTCACAAGTCACTTGGGCAACATTCGATACCCGCACGCTATGACGATAATACCGCTTGACAGGTCGTGTGCCAATCGGCAAGCAATCGACCTCACTTCGCTATAAGAAGGGGGATTTGCCCTGCTCGCCTGCTAAGGCCAAGAGATCTGTATTCTGGGGTCAGCGAATAATCACGCCAACAACAAGTCCTCCTTGGGCTCGGTTTCAGCAAAGCTTCAGAGAGATTCCATCCGCGATCTTGACATATGCGAGCCATCGTCATTGAGTCCGCGGAACCGATCAAGAAGGGAAACTGCGGGTAGACAAATCGGGCCAAGCTCGGTCGCTGTAGCTTTTTCTCGGATCGCTACCCTGACCTGCCTGCCCTTTCTGCTTTCCCCTGGCGGTGGATGCAAGTGATCGCAAGCGCGGAGACTTTTTAGGCGGCCGACGGAGAGATGGAGTGGGTGGTGTTAGGAATGGAACCTCAAGGGCACCTGAAAATAGCGTGGTGGGGTATCAGATGCGGGGAGCTTTCACAGGGGAGACGACTTTGGAGCTTCACAAGCACAAGCCAGGCAGATCGAACGGGCGATCCCGTCGAGCCCGACTCGCGCTGCTCTTTGTCGGGAGCTCCCTGCGTGAAACTGGCATCTTTTAGGGATGAAAAAGAGTGGCTCTCTTACCTTTACTTTGTGGAAAATCGTGGGAATCTCCGCTCCGGTGTTCTTTGTCAGGGATTTCAGACCGATTTGAATAAACAGAGAATAGGGGTTGAGGTTGTTGTTGCTGGTAAGGGGCTCGTCAAAGATGCAGGCGTGGTGGGATATAGCGAACGAGATCGGCCGTTGTGGACCTCGCGCAAATTAGGAGTATTCCAGAAAAGCGGTCGAAAGCGGATGTTCAACTCTGTTTCCTGCAGGTTATGGATTCACGAACATGTAGGAAAGGGGAAGTCTGCACGCTTTATATCTTTTGGACATCATGTAGGCACTTTCAAGGGATTCAAGGACCGCACGCGTTGACTTTGTGCATGTCTGTCGGCGATGCAAGACCAAAGACATGACACCAGGAAAGCGCCGATGTGAATCAAAGTGAAGATCATGGAGAAACCCCAGAATGTTCAGCTGGGTGGGCAAAGCAGGGCAAGGCAAAATTCATGTGCGGAGTAACGAAAGTCAGAGTACTGTGTGAAGGGCTCGAAATCACCGTGATCGCTTCAGGCTATTCCAACTTCTCGTGGGTTATGTGAACCATGAGATGAGACATCGGCGGAGAAAGATTCCGAACACAAGTGAATTGAGAGCATCATATCTGCTGCACCGAGTTGCAAAACATGAGCCTCTCTTCTTTACTCCGCACTGAACCATGATTCCCAAAAACCTGGACCCGCTGGATTCAACTCATCACACACCCCGCATCCTCCTACACCTGTGAGGCCGAAACATTCATGCATTTGTCGATCATCACAAGGCGTTGGTAGTTGAAATGTTGATGTTGGTCCGGGTGCCGTCTCGGAGCCCTGTTTGCCCTCTCCGGAGAATCCACCTCGGATGCAAGGCGGGCGGGTGTGCGGGCGGGTGCCTGCCCTGTGCAGCTGAGGGCTGGCGACGGCACTGAATCTGGAACCCACCGTGTGCTGATTGCCCAGCGGGAAGCCCGAGGAAACATGCAGACACAGGGAAGTCACAAAGTCAACAACCCCACCTCTGCCCACCATCGCCCACCTTCCCGTCACCTCGTGCTTCCCCAGCTCCGTTCCGATTGCTGTGGCATCCGGCTTCGGGCAGCTCTGGCAGCCTGGGTCGAGCCTGGGCAGCAAGGGACAGCTTATTCCGTTGGTCGGGTTGTTGCAAGTAAAACAGCTACATTCTCGTCGTCGGGTCCCTTGGACTGACTGGGTGTGACTAGAAACACATGGTCGGATGGATGTGATAAAATGGGGGTCCATCTTCATCCCGTCTTTCCGCATTCTGAGTTTTTCTCCATCTTCTTTTCTTTTTTTCTCTCTTTTGCGCGGTTCCTGTCCATCTGCAACTCTCCTGCCCCGTACGCCTAGCGGTCCCCTAAACCTTAGCGCACCGGCTCCCTCCAAATCCCTGGACCGTCGTGGCACCGGCGCCATTACGCTCGCACAAACGAACCAATTCGCATCTTGCGGTCAACATCATCGGATCCACTTCCGCCTCAGGTCCTCGTTCTCAGGCCCAGTCCCAGTCCCGGTCCTCTGGTGACCCCCTGTCTGCGCGCGCACACGCGTGGGTGTCAGAGTGCCATTTGGCTTCCAGTTTTGCATCAGACCATCCCATCCGATCCTCTAGCTCTTGCGCCAGCTGAACCCCTTCCGCGGCGGCGCATTTGGGGAAAACGTTCACTTCTTTTCCCCTAAAATCCAGCCATCTACATCTTACTGAATAGCATCTCTCGACTTCGAATATCCCATATCTCAACTGTTTGTCTAGACGCCGACCGAACTGGGAACGACTAGCGCCAAGAGCCATTCAACCCTGGCATCAACTCCTCTTCTGCCCTGAAGATCTTCGGCGCAGGGGTTGCCGGTCGCATTCACCTTGCGGGCGTCGCAAAATTACATCATAGGCAATTGGGCGCTGCCCATCTTATTCCAAGTATTACCATCTTCATCGTCGATCGATCGGACATCTTCAGCAACCCCTCTCCGAATCCACGAATCCGAAACTCAACCACAAACATAAACTCCGATCACGACACATACAGATAGACAGACACACAAGTCACAACGATGGAGTCACTACTATCGCTCGCTTTCGACAACCTCTCCGCCTTCGAGCCGGCAAAGATCAAGAAAGGCCTAAAACAGGTCGAGGGCTTGCTCGCCCAAATATGCTTATCAGGCCCGGCCAAGAGGGAACAAGATGCGGCTGCGGCCGGGGAACAGGCACAACTACAGCGCAAGGGCCTAGGCGACCTCGCTGGTGACCCAGCCTTTCGTGAGTTCTTCAAGCTACAGGAGGGGTTCGAATGGAACGTCGCCCAGCGGCTGCTCACAACCCTCGACTTTCTGGTGGCCCGAGGCGGCGAGGGGCAGTATGACTTGCTTATCCTCAATGCTTTGGACCTGATCCAAGGTGTTCTCCTTCTACACCCACCCAGCAAGGTCCTTTTCTCGAGGGCTGCGCACATGAATGTAAGTTGCCGACCATCAACAAAAATTAAGAGAATATCAGAACTCCGGCTAATATGCCCTCCCCCAACTTGCAGCTCCTCCTCGATCTGATAGAACCCGTCAACACCCCGGCCATACAATGCGCAACCATCATCACCCTCGTCGTCGCCCTCCTCGACTCCCCCGCCAACGTCCGCGTCTTTGAACGTCTTGACGGCCTTCTGACCGTGGCATCTCTTTTCAAGAGCAGAGAAACCGGCCGCGAAGTCAAGTTCCGCCTAACCGAGTTCCTATACTTCTACCTTACCCCCGAAGCGCCTCCCGCTTCCATGGCGTCGTCACCAACATCGTCATCAACACCCACATCACCGACGAGGGACAGGGCCGGTAGCGATACAGCTAGCCAACAAAGCAGTGGCAGCAAAACCAACGGGGGCGTCACGCTGTCGGTGGATGTCAAGAAGAGAAAGCTTGATCAACATCTTCCGGGTGTCGTTGATGCCTTGTTGAGAGATTTGGATCGATATAAGCCTTTTGGTGGAGTGTTGAGCTGAGCGGGCGCTGTTGAGCTCCCACGTCTTCGTTCTGTTTTAGTCTCTTCTTTCTTTCTTTTTGTTTTCTTCATTGGCTTTTGTTCTTTCTATTATCGGTTTGGCTGGCGAAGCGTGGCGTTTGATACCTTGAGGAATTTGTTTTAGGAGACTATGGGCTTGGTCTATATGGCTGTCTGCGTATTCAGGCACGGTTTGGCTTTTTACATCTTCGGTTGATTCGATGGATGTGTTCTTGGTAGTACCCTCGGATGATACCACTGGGGGCCAAGAGAGAACAAGGGTACATTTCAGGGCTTACTTATCATTCCTATACCTTATTGTTTTGTATTAGTATGGTAATGTTTCTGCATATCAGTAGGGGCAAAGGCAGGCGCTCCAGGGGCTTGGTGCCTTAGGGAAATATGGGCGGTTTTGTGAGGGCAAAAAGGGGCTGGGCACAACAAGGACACGATGAGTAGTTCCCTTGGAATACAATATACCCCTTCTACCTATTCAAATTGCTTGACAAGCTATGACGCAGTAACGCATACGTAAAATCATCTCAGGTTCATCATTCCCATCATTCCCATGGCCGTATACCCAGCAGCCGCAAAGGGCACCCACCAAGACGGGAACCACTAATTCGACGCCCCATTGACATTTCTTCTCTTCACCATCCTCACCCATCTCCTCCTCCGCCAACTTCCCCTCCTTCCCATCCCCTCCTCTCCTTCCTCCCAGCTGATCGTCGGCCCAATCTTGGGCGTATTCCGACTCTGATCCTGACTCCTCACCGGCGTCTCGTAGTCCCCATCCCCCAACGCCGCCCCCAAGTCGTCGTTACCACCGCCACCATCACCGCCATTCTCATGTTCGTTATAGATATCATAAACCCACCTCTCACCCTCCGTCTCGACTTCGACGCCCGTAATGATCCTTTCCTCCACCCACTCCCTACTCCAAAGATCCAATGCCCACTTCTTCCCGCTCCACTCCCACCCCTCGGGCGGCAGCACGTCCTCAAAGAATCTCGTCCCCGTCGGCCGGTCCCCAGCAATCCGCGCCGCAGACAGCGGGTCGTACGGCGACGGACTGAACAGCCACGGCTCCCACTCGCCACTGGTGTCGCTGAGGCGCTGCAGCTCGAAAATCTCCACCTCGCGCGTCTCGGGCGCGTCGTCCAGTATGATGTCCGACCGCACCCAGGCATCGAAGGCCCGTTCCGCCGCTAGCGACGAATCGGCGCTGGGGCCGGGCGGGTGGTTCTGGATTTGTTCCAGCTTCCTGTCGTTGTCGTACACGGCTTGTTGCGTGATGCTTGGTTGTTCTTTTTGGTGGTCGCCTCCTAGATACTGAGCCTGCCACTCACCGATGAGTCGCGAGACGGTGGGGTGGTTAGACCAGATCGCCGCCCAGCCGGCGACGAGGCAGATGTAGCGCCACGGGATCATGTGCGCGGTGACGGTCATGAGGGCGCAGGCGCCGCACAGCAAGACGAAGATGGCAGACGACAGCGCCTCGTCGCTGAAGTTGGTTTTGGGTACAACAAGCGCAATGATCTTGTCGTGGGCCACGCTATAGTCGTCCATAACGTTCTGCAAGTCGCCCAGGTTGCGGAAGAAGTCGCGCGACAGCTCCTTGGTCGGCTTGAACGTTCGCGCAGGAGCTAAGGGAGGACCTCGGGGGCTGTAGCCTAGGTTGCGCACGGCGTGGGCTTCGGACGAAGAAGTAGGGGCCGGGTGCCGCGCGATGAAGGAGGGCACGAAGATGCCGAATAGGGCGATGGCGAGCGGGAGAACGAAGATCAGGTACGGGTCTAGGCAGATGAAGGTGTAGACGGCTAGGAGCGAGAGGGTGTGTGTCGGCCGCCGCCAGGAGAGCACGCGTAGCGCTTTGGCTTGGAACTTGAAGACGACCCCGATGCGCGCGTTGAACCGCCGGAAGTTGTTGGACATAGCGCCTACCGTGAAGCCGGGGCGTTCGCCGAAGGATGAGGGTTCGGCGCTCCCGCCGGCCT
This sequence comes from Sordaria macrospora, assembly GCF_033870435.1. Taxonomy (NCBI): domain Eukaryota; kingdom Fungi; phylum Ascomycota; class Sordariomycetes; order Sordariales; family Sordariaceae; genus Sordaria; species Sordaria macrospora. Next base: position 2,360,819 of record NC_089372.1, on the reverse strand, counting down.
CGTGAGGCTGGCCATCGTCTACAGGGATGACTTGGGCGAGAAGTCTGATTTCAGCAAGTCAGTAAGCACTCACGAGTAGTAGGTGGCGGAATATCACCAGATAGGTAAGTAGGTGGGAAGTACTTCTCTAGAAGCTTGTCTTGTAAGTTGGCTGCCTTGAGAATCCCCCGGCGCAATGTCCGGGCCGTGGTGATCGAGTCGGTGCCGGAGCCGGAGCCTTGTTGGCCGTCATCCTCTTCCTGGATTGAGGCGTCATCTCCCGGACCGAGAAAGGCAGCTGCTAAGTCGTCCATGGCTATAAATATCACGCGGTTTTGGGTTGTTACGATTTCGAGAATCTCATTCTAGCCAACTTGCGGAAGCCCAGGGCTTTTTTGGTGAGTTTTCCGTCTGTACTTCGGTTTTTAATTGCCTACGTAACCCCGCTTATGTTTACTACGCCTTGGAAGGATGAAGATAAAATGGGCGTGTGAATGGAGGTTCGATAGGATGAGCAAGCGTAGGGTTAGTGTTGGAGTTGTAAATGGGACGATGATGATGTTGATGATGACGGAATGCGGTGCGAGGTGAGTGAGAGGAGCTGTGCATGTGAAAGCGGTATGCGCGACGGCCAGGGTGACATCTGTTACTGGCCGTTAACAGCCCCGCCCTAGCTTCACTGTAGTCGCCCTGCCTACTAGGCTGTCATATCTCAACCAAATCGACGCTTAGAGGGTGAACAATTTTGGTCGCACCATATCTTCTGTTAGTGTTTAGCGCCGGTCTATAACGTGAACATTCTCGATGAGACGTCATTCGCATCCTGCTCAAAATCCTTAAACTTCACGGCGAGATATCATTTGTCCGCGCCGCAAGTTGTCACAACCAAGCACGTTTCCAGGCATCTCAACGGTCTGTGACGACGGGCAAGGCCCGACCATTGAAGGTGTGGTCGTGAAGTAGGGGACCCTGCATGGCAAGCCTTCATTTATCACTACACCACAGTCCCTGTTCCTGAAGCAACCCACCCTCTCAGGACTCAAGAACAAGTTTATCTTGAATTCACACTTGCCCCGCATCCAACAGCTACTGAAATCCTGAGATCGGGCTTCCAGTTGGGCTTCAGCCAAGCCGGAGGGGCTCCAGTTTTGATCTTCGTTGGCGTCAAGTCCAAGGGGATTTGGCACCAACGACATGTCACGTCCGCACATCTTTCTACCCAACCGTGCTTCTACGGGCCAACATCGTGCCCGCTCTAACCCGCATCAATGGTATCGACAAGAAGTTGTTGAAAGGCGATCTATGTGAAGGTTTGTGAATGAAGATCAAAGAGGTACACAGTAGAAATGAGACGGTGACAACCCTGCAGTTCGTACCTGTCAACCCCATAGTCTACTGTACTGTCAAATGCAGTTCGGCATTGAGGTTCATCTGCCGGATGAGATTGGAAATTACTCGTTCCTACACGGCAAGGCGAGGGTACCTGGCATATTAAGTAGGTAGAGATATTTCTTGAAGCCATCGTGGGACCAAGTCAACCTTGCTTTGCTTTTGTTGTTTTTCATGTAACTTGGGGCAAATATACTAGCTGAACGCAAGGGAGGAATACTGCGTAGGCACGAGAATAAGACCCTATGATCATGGTTGGGTTTCCAGATCTCAACACCACTGCTGCTTGTTAACGTCGGTTCCTAGGTCTTGGCGTCGAGGATGCGCCGAACTATCTCCAGGAACCATTCATAACCCTACCAGAAGGATATGGCAAATGCTGTTTTCTCTCTAGAAACACTTTGAAATTGGACATGTGCCATGTGCTTGTCCTTGCCACGACTCTTCCTTAATATCGCCGCCGCCAGGATCCTCCCTTGGAACGGACATCTCAAATCTGGATGGACCTGGACTGGCTCCCGTCCCGACCTTGGCGTCCCCGCCATCTCTTTCAGACGAGAAGGTCTAGTCTCTGAATGAGCAATGAGCACCACAAAGTTAGGAGGGATTCGGAGATGCACTTTCGTATATCTTATCTCTGTCGAATTAGACTGTGGATGCCATTTAGGGGTGGATATCAAGGGATTGCGGAGAAGAAGAAAAGGAAGAAAAAGAACAAGACGAGGGGAAGGCCTTGAGGTGGATTGGTGCATGTGCATCTTTCCATCGATGTTCTGAATGGGGAGTTCCCGCCGTCGAGTCGGCTTTCTCCTTTTTTTGCTACTTGCGACTTTCTCGGTCCCCACAAAAACATTCCCCTGAGGAGTTGTTGCCCTGTGAAATTTTGGATTGTCGCTTTGTCTCTCAAGTCTCTGTGGAAGAGCTGGAGCAACCTCAATTCATCAAGCGCGGGTAGCGATGACTGGAGGGTAAAACACACCAAGGCTCCTTTATTTTCTAGGGCACTTTTGTTCGTTTCCACCAGCCGCACCTCGTACACGCACCCAGGCAGTTCACGCATGAGAGTTACGCAGCAGCGGCATCACAAGGAACCTGAGTGCTTGATAGATATCAGGTACAGTTGCGGTAAGATGGAGGCTTCTTGCATTTGGTTGACCCGGTGGCCGATGCTAAAGCAATGTTCCAACTGCATTTTAATGTTAAGTGTCTGCTTCATGGCGGCTGCCACTTGCCGGCCAGCAGCCGCTTGATGTCACGCCGGTTCAGGTTCTCAACCTCATTCCATGTTGCTCAAAGGGGAGTTGTCAGGCAGAGCGGGAGACCAGGTACAATCAGAGCCATCATGCCATCTCTTCTTCGCGAAGACGGAGCAGGATATTGCACACATGGGAAAGACCATGGCCAAGGCAGGACCTCATTGGGAGCGCACGCACACACATATTTGGAACTCGCGAGGCACTAGAGCTAAATACCTTAGCGATTACCCTGGCAAGCAGCCTTCCTTGATCAGGCGAAACCAGGCTAGTCGTAGAGAAGGGTAGCGGCCCGGTAGCACCACACAAGAGAGGGCAGACAGACACCTTGCCAGGTCATTAGCACAGGCCCCCAGGGCAAGCAAGGCAACAAAAGCAATTTTCCACTTTGTCTAGGTTCCATCCCATTGTTGCTCCCATTGCTACCATTGCTACTAAACAATTCATCTCTCGCTCGACCAAGCGAACGACGACCGGCTACTGTGTCTCGAACACACGCTCGACGGACGACGATTTCACCCGCGTCCTCGGAATGAGGTAGCGCTCGATATCCATCTCAGCTCCTTGGCCGGACTCTGAGCCCTTGACGAGAAGAAGAAGAGTCTCGCTGATCTGGGCAATGGTAGAGCCCGCGCGCCGTCCTCCCACCCGCATTGGCTGTCGACGACTTGGACCTAGGCTCGACGTCGAATCGACAACTCGGACCGCAAAGGACAGGATACCTTAACAGAGCTGCAGTGGAGAGAACTGAAGCGAACGCACCAACCAACCATCCATCTGAATCCCAAAGAGTGGAACAAACACCATTATCACCACCATCAACACCACCACAGTCCACCGCACCACGACCACGACCACCACCACTACCACCATAATAATCCGTACCGCCCTTCACGCCCACACGCACGCTGCTGTTGCTGCACGCTGCATGCTGCACGCCGGCCAAGCAAAGGTACTACTAAAAGTCTGAAGCAGGCAGACCGCCTCTCGCGATTCCTGTCGCCGGTCTGCCGGTCTCGCCTCGTCCCCCGTCAGCACTCAGCACTCAGCCCTTTCCTAGCACGAGCAAGAGGCTCCGTTCCGTCCCCAGTTGTGGTCGCGGTTGCCCGTACCTATACCGTATACCGCGGCCCTGTCGTCCTGACTGCTTCCGCTCATTGAGGCCCGCCTCGCGCTGCGTGACTCCATAACCACCGGCCTCACGGCTCCATTCCACCCATGAACAATAGGGAGCGGCACGTCCCCGCTGGCCCCAGAGGGGAAACCCAGTCACCCACCAGGTTGTTCCCGTCCTTGTTCTCGTCTTCTCAAGTGCTACTCTCTTTTGCATCGCGCCCAGTGGTGGCTCCCACGCCATAAGTTCCTTTTCGTGTTTTGGATGCAGACTAGCTAACATTGGCTCGTGGTTTTTCTGCACAGGCGCAAGGAAAACGCCAGTCCCTCCAAAATTAACGCTTACCGTCGACCTACCGAGGACCCTCCGATGCTGAGCGCCTCCTCGTTCAACAACCACTCATTGTTCTCCTTTGGCAGCCGGAATGGTAACGAAGACGGATCGTCGACTAGCACAGCATTCGAATTCTTGCCCTCGGTGAGCTTCGACGATCTTCAGAGCAGCCTCGAGTCGGCCTCGACCGATTTCAAGCTGGCCCACTATTCAACACCGCCTGGCCAAAATTCTACACCCGAAAGCATGGGCGGCCATTCCGACATCTCCATCAATGCGACCGGCGCGAGAGTCGCCGTTCAGCAGCCTGCCCCGACGCGGACTGCCAGGAGCGGGTCAATTTTGCGAAGACCTAGTATAACAAATGGCACTACCAGACAGGCAGGCTTAGGAACAACAGCATCCAACGCCTCGGGTGTTACGACCCCTACCGCTCCGGCCGCCATCCGTACTCGCCGCCCGAACCATTACCCTCCAGTCTCGAGTACGAACAACACGGTGAAAGCTCCCAGGCGCTCGGCTGGGCCTGACGTGCTCGGTAATACAGACGCGGAGGCACGGAGACGAAGGCCGAGTGTCGCTTCACTCGGGGAACGAAATGGGACGGAGCCAGTACGCACATCAGTGTCCGTAGACGGGGGGCCCCGTCCTATGCCCGAGTCTACGCGAACTTCCAAGGCGAGATCTGTACAACCGCCGCCTCGAGGGAGTGATGCTACTACACTGGCCCACGATTTGAGCGCTCTTGCCTTGGGTTCCGGTAGCTCACCTGGATTTCCACGCTCCCCCAGGACTGCGGTCAAGGCGTCAGTTCCGTCCTCGACCAAGAGGATATCTGTTATGCCTGGTGTTCCTCATACTTCGCACGCCACAGGGTTAGGCGCCAGGACAATCAGTCCGACGGATACGAGACTGATGAAGCGTATGTCACATCATCAACCCTCCCAAGCGCCAGTTCCAGTGCCAACAGCTCCGATGCCATTAGCTACATCACGTCCTTCATCTCGCTCTCCATCCATGCTGCCACGCAAGATCCCGACGCCAGCTTCCTCTCGGACTACCCCCGACGCGAACAACCGAAAATCCTACAGCTCTGGTCTTTCGGCTACATCAGCAAATAGCTACAACACCGTACGATCATCGACTGGCTCTATTCAACCGCGGATCCCGCAGAGTGGTAGCTCTAGGCTACCTGCTCCAAAGGGTGTACCCTCCCAGAGCACGGCGAACGGCGAGGAAGAGGAAGAGGTTCCACCAGTTCCAGCAATACCAAAGCTGTACGATTCGCCTGGCGAACTGTCGTTTTTGGACAAGCGCAAGTCCAATAGGGCGTTTGATACTAGTAGCATCAATAGCACCTCAACAGGGAGCGTATCTGGGGCACAGCTGACTGACCCACCGCCTGCTAAGCTGCAGCGCAAACCAAGCCAACGAAAATCTGTACACACCTCGACTGTGGACAAGAAGTCCTCTTCCTCAAACTCAAAGAAAAACCTGCAGCCTCTTCGTCTACCCCCGCTTGCTCTAGGACCCTTAAGCACTACAACTGCTGCCAAAATCGCGGCGCTTCAGGATCACAATGCATCGGAACGGAATCTTTCTCCTCCTGGTAGGCAAATCGCAAAGACGCCGTCGACACCCATGACAGCGTCAAGAAGCACCTACTTCACCACAACGCGAACTGAGGATAAACCTACTGTTCAGCACCTTAGGAGCACAAGCACAATTAATCGAGGAAAGGGTGGTAGTATTGACTCGTATAGCTCAAACGAGTCGATGGGGGGAGTGGTGTCGAACGCTATGCCACAGTCAGGAATGTCGCCATATATCGCGTCTTCTGCGGCCAAGGGTGAGAGCCAGGAGTCAGCGTTTTCCAATCGACCAAAGACCGGCGATCCCGATGCATCTGTTCCCCAGAAACCCTCTGGACCACGAGCGCCGAAGCCTGCTGCCGCGAAGTTGTCAACCGCGAAGTCACCACCACCTCCCACTGACCCGGAAGAGCCTCCAACTCCATCGTCAATTGGCACCTCCATCAGGCGGAAACTGAGTCTGTCATGGAAACGAAGCGCATCCAAGAACGGTAACAATCGGCCTGACAAGGCTGATCCGAACAGTATCAAACACGACTCTATGCCACCCCCAAAGATTCCGATATCGGCGACGCTGGGCAGCATGCCTTCAGCTACAAAAGCCCCAAGCCCGACGCCTTCCTCAAAATCGAATGGAACAGGGACCTACTTGGAGTCCAGGAGACGGAAGAGCTCAGCTTCGAGCCTCAATGCCATTGTTGCAGGGGACCGTCAACGAGGTGATGCGGCGGCGGGCAAGAAGGAATCTACGCTGGACACGGTGGCGGAGCGATCGATCCATACGTATAGCTCGGCGCAAAAGATCCTGAAGCCGAAGAACTCAAGTGCGACTCTGAGCCAACCCCGTGACGTCTGGACGGCCGATCTCGACAAGGATGATATGGTGGCCGAGGATGAGATGAAGAAACTCGGGTCGCGCCGTAAGGAAACGGAAATGGCGGCTCGGACACTTGACGCCTTACGCAAGCGTGCTACTGCCAAGGAACGCGTTGGCCCTCAGGAAGCCCTCAGGATTGCCGTCCTGAATATTTATGAGCGCGGCGAAATTGTGGACTATAAGGACGTCTACTTTTGCGGTACTCAAAATGCGGCCAAGGTGGTTGGTAACGTTCAGTCAGACCTCCCCAACTTCGGGTACGACGATGAGCGTGGAGACTACTCGATTATTATTGGCGATCATCTTGCGTACAGATATGAGATCATTGATGTTCTCGGAAAGGGCAGTTTCGGTCAGGTTGTTCGGTGCATCGATCACAAGACCGGCGTCCTTGTGGCCGTCAAAATTATCCGGAACAAGAAGCGGTTCCACCAGCAAGCCCTTGTGGAAGTCAATATCTTGCAGAAGCTTCGCGAATGGGTAAGCCCTTGACGATTGTCTACTCGAACGCATTTTTTCGCTAACACATAAATCTATAGGACCCTAAGAACAAACACAGCATGGTCAACTTCACCCACAGCTTCTATTTCCGCGGACATCTCTGCATTTCCACAGAACTCCTGGATATGAACCTTTATGAGTTCATTAAGTCGAATGCTTTCCGGGGCTTCTCACTCAAGTTGATTCGGCGGTTCACCAAACAGATGCTCAGTTCACTACTTCTGTTAAAGCAACACAAGGTTATCCACTGCGATTTGAAGCCAGAAAACATCCTACTCCGACACCCTCTACATTCGGAGATCAAGGTCATCGATTTCGGTTCCAGCTGTTTCGAAAACGAGAAGGTGTATACTTACATTCAGTCACGCTTTTACCGATCCCCTGAGGTTATTTTGGGTATGACATATGGCCTACCTATTGACATGTGGTCACTGGGCTGCATTCTTGCGGAACTCTTCACTGGTGTTCCCATCTTCCCCGGTGAGAACGAACAGGAACAGCTGGCCTGCATCATGGAAGTATTCGGACCTCCGGAGAAGCACCTCATTGAAAAGTCGACACGCAAGAAGCTGTTCTTCGATAGCTCTGGTAAGCCGCGTCTTACTGTCTCCTCGAAGGGCCGCCGCCGCCGCCCATCTTCCAAAACCTTGCAGCAGGTTCTCAAATGCGATGATCAACCATTCTTGGATTTTATTGCCCGCTGTCTCAGGTGGGATCCTGACAGGAGAATGAAGCCCGAGGAAGCTGTACGGCATGAGTTCATTACCGGGCAGAAGACTCCGCCCTCATCTTCCATGCCAGTGCCACGCCTTGCATCGACGCGAGAGTCGTCCCCAACCAAGCGTGTACAGAGTCTGAACGGAGGAGGACCTCGCCCGCTTCCGGAGCCACCAGCCGCCGTGACTACTAGAACCTCACTACGGTCAGGAGTCGTCGGCTCCGGTATGCCTGGGGGTCCTTTAAAACCTACTCTTGCTAGTAGTATTTTGCCTTCCTCCCGTAAGGTATCCGGCATGACGGCCTCGGGTAGCGGGGCGACTTCTGGCGTGAAAAGAGCAAGCGGAGGTACCACCGGCTCGACAGCTGGCAGTTTCACCTCCGGAAATGTGGGCTCTAATGGGAGCAGTCTACCGCGCGCAGCGGTCCGTACCACGAGTGCCCGGCAGCAACAGCAACAAGATCTCGCAGCTGCAGGGGCCACAGCGGCCATGATGAGCCGCAGGGCCTAGGAGGAACGATGGGCTAGAAGGGTTCGACTGGGTATAGGAAGAGCGATGGGGCCAAACATGGCAAACGTTGGGTTGAAGCGGGAAGTTTTGGGTAGTTATCACAAAGTCTTATATGGGTAAGAGAAGGCGACGGGTCACGACGTGAAAATTTCCAAGGGTCTCGGGTGGGTGTTGCCAAAGTGTCGAACGATACGGTACGAACGATCAAACGAACGGACGAACGAACGAACAGACGAAAGCGAGCATGGCGTCGAACCTGAATTTTGTTTTGAGTTGTCAGACCTTCCCTGTCGAAAAGGTGCAGTCATCGTTTTTCTTCCGTTTGCTTCTTTCTTCTCCTGTGCATCATTATCATCATCATCATTCCCATCATTGTCATCATTGTCATCATCGTCAACATCATCATCATAGTACGGTCGGTGTCTGCATGGGGATAAAGAGTAAAGACGCGTGTGTCAGTTCATCTTATCATAACATTCGCTTTATGTGTGTATAACTTACCTCACCCTCTCTTCACGGCGTTGTTACGAGTTTTTTTGTCTTGTCTTGGAGGTGTGGGCTCAGAAAGAAGGTATAGAGGTGTCTATAAACTATGGGTGATAAAGGAGGAGTTGTTGGAATGTCATGACGAATGGTGGATATATCGAAGTGGCTTTAGCACTGCGGGAAAATACAGAAAGGATTAGGAACTGGTTAAGTGGTGACGAGGTCTAGGAGAAGTGGTAACCAGCCACAAGCTGTCAATCAACCAATATCTCGTCCTTCGTTGAATTTGCTTCGCATTGTTTCTGTCTGTTCGAGATCCACCTTGCGCGTCGATTCCCATGTCCTTTTCAATGTGTCTTCCTGTTGCTGATACAGCCATATACACTATCTACACTATCGCCGTGATCGTCATGACCATGTCGATTCACCTCATCACCACGAACCTTGATGACTATCTCTTCAAAGAGATCAATCATTCTCCCTAGAAGAGAAAGACATGTTCGGGATATTAATCCAGTCAGCAACCCTGGGGCGTTGTGCTGGAGCGAAGTGGCTTCGCAGCCGAGGTAGACCCGTCTCAGCCACATTCTTTTCCGGACGTACGTTGAAGAGAATCCCGTGGTGAGAAAAAAAAAACCGACAGCAAGCCACGCAGAAACGGTGGACATCATGACACATTGCTGTCCGTTGGGTGGTGTGTGGTGTGTGGTGGTGGCGTGGGCGGCACGGCTGGCTGGCTGGCTGGCTGCCACACTCACTCACTCACTCTATGGCGTAGGCCGTAGAGTAAAGTAAGTAAGAGCTATGTAGGTACGTAGTGTGGGCGGTATGGGGTGGGAAAGAGGATGAGTAAGAAGGTTAACTTCACTTAATGGGATATGCTCTTGTTCTTCTGTTACCTTGAGGCACTGTAGGGCTTAGTCTAGTCCCGAATTGGGGCCCAGAAAGTATTACCTTACCGACTTGACTTCATGAAGACGAATCGGCCCGTTTGCACCGCACAGGAAGAAGTAAGAAGGAACACCGCTCGTCTTCTTCTGACTGAGAGGAAAATCTACTCTCCTCTCTATCTCGTGGTGAGACTGGGCATCTAAGTGAGTGATAGCTGCTAGCTGGGATGGGTGGATTTATGGCCACGCCTATGTTAAGTAACAGGACCAAGTCTGATCGATCGCTTTTCCTACCTACATCACTTCGTCCCTTCAAGATCCCACGTGTCTCATCAACCGGTAGGTATCTCGAGAGTCTTTACCTGATGACAAGTAGCAACTATGGTAGCAGGTAGTACTTATTGCCCACCCGAAGGTCTGCGTAGCCTAGTATAATTAACCCATGGCCTCCTCCAGTCATTCTGTGTCTATTCTCTCCCTTACGTTTGTCGTACATGACGGTCATCAAGTTAAAATATTCGACTCCTCGGAGTCACTTCTTCATCATCGAATGCCGCAAAATACCAACATTTTCATCATGATGCCTAGGCTTAGGTCTAAACTAAACTAGACGGCAAAAACCCGTGTCTTGGATGATAGCTTTGTCCGCCTACTCCGGCCCGGGTCCCATGTAGACCTACCTACATATTAAGAAGCATGAAACTTTCTCGTAGAACACTGTGATTTAGCTGTGTAAGTTCATTAAAAGCAGGCAACTGTTTTCGGGAAGAAAGAACCCCAGAACCTCACCAGCGCTTCTGCGCACAACAACGGAGAATTTTGGGGGCCGGAACGGGGGCGGGACTGGGGACGCGGCGCTCGAACCAAATCCCACTCGAGTCTCGGGGAGTGAGTAAGAGCCGCGGCCTTTTTTTAAGGCAGCAAATATGAAGTTATGTATCCAGTGTGTATGAGAGTTGAGGAGTAATGTCTGCGCGGTAATGAGATTGCCGTGACTCGATGGTATCGTGTAAGGGCCCAGGGGGTGTGTGGTCCTAGCTACCTAGGGTCTTGCGAATTAACGTTACTGTTGGTTAACGATGATTACCTGCGGTTATGGTGGAGGTGGTTTGGTAGGCTTTGGGGTAACCTGGTGTTGAGTACCAACTATACGGTGTGTAGGAGGCCGTTCGCAATATAGGAACTTGATGACGCAGTTATGTCGAGATGCTGTCCAGGTTCGGGGTCATCGCGGGCTGCACTGCCTGTCTTAATTGTTCCCGACGGCGTCAGGGGTTGGGTGAATGACTTCTATCATAGACCAAAAGGAAAGATACAGTCGGGGGGATGAGAAGAGATTGATGGCCTGACAATCACAACGTTCAGTTTTAGGCACCGTCATCCACGGACAGCCGCCGCGTATACCGGGCGACTGTCCGGCGGCAGTGATGGTAATGGTAACTATGACATGATTCTCCACACAGAGCATTGGGAGGGTGTTGTATGATTCAACAATTTTGTCTCAAAGAATGAAAAAAAGAACTACTTTCAGGGTTGGAGTACTGTGTAAGTGCCCGTCGTCCATCCCGTTGGAGGTTCGCAGGTAAAGTGGGTCTCTCCGCCGCATGTGGGGCTCAACCTTCCGGTTCGGCCTCCCGGATGATCACATGTTGTTTCCGCTTCTGCCTGGAGGAGGCCGGATGGGGGCCGGAACCGGACCGGGGTATGTTAACTGTTCTCTTTTGTCTTTGTCTGTGTCGGGTGCCAAGCGCACTGCCCCACCGTTCGTTGATCAGTGGAGATTGGACAAGGAATAGGATCCCGCCATTTCGATGTCAACGGTCAGTGTGGTCGGCCGACCGTTCACTTTCTGATGTCAACACTCAACGGCATCTCCGTCCTGACCCGGATCCTCCTCCAAGGTATCAAGTATCGATTCAACAGTTATTCGTCCCGAACCTGGAACCAGGGGCTGTGGCAGGTAAGATGTGGGAGGAAGTGAGGTCGAGACAGTGATCCGTTAGATATCTCGACAACTGATTGGTGGCATCTCGTCAGCCGTTTCGAGGCGGTGCTTGGACGAATGTGGGTTTCCTTGTGTTTTCACTGGTTCTAAATTCTCACGGTCTGTCAGTCACCGATCACCTGCGGACTCTTTTGGGGCCTTTTGACGTCTCGAAGTCGTGAAAGAAAACGGAGGGTTGGGCGGGAATCAAAGCGATTGGTTGTCTAGCGAGACATTGTTTGCAAATCCCCACTTGTGCATCGTAGGTTCTTGGCGTCATGGTTGTTGGGGGAAACAGAAGCCATCTTTTGCTGCTGTTTTCCAAGGGCGTGTTCCAATTTCCGACGCACGAATCCGATTCCTATATGAAATCGACCCCTATTGTTAATATGTAGTAAATTATACTATATAAAGAGTGTAGGAAGAGACTTAGGCTATTAAAAAGTATTAATTTGACGAAGGAGCTTTGTAATACCTCTATAATCTATTTGTAATTAATTTGTCGCCTATATAAGCTTTAGTTATCTTCTTAAAAAGGTATTGTAAAATACTAAGAGTTGTTAATTTAAAAATATAAGGAAAAGTTGTATTTTTGTAATTGATCGGGCGTGATAAGGATCTTATTGTACTATGTTATACTAGAAGTGCTGAAAGTACTAGTAGTTATTTCCTTCCCTTTATACAACCTTTTTGTCACAGGTTGGCATTAGCTATATAGTGTGCATTCTGAGTTCTGCCTTGCAAGCAGAACATCGTCCTATCTTTTGTAAGTTTGGCCGTCTGGGTATATACACCGTAGCCTGTTAGAGTATGTTCTGCTTAAACGATGGGTTCGATTCCTGACCGTGGCAATTTCGAGAGCGATTTTGAGATACTCTTATCGGCACTTAGTCGAGCGCAGCTTCTAAGAATGCAATGACAATTGAGGACTATAGATGCAAATTGAAGAGTACTAAAATGCTACGTATCAGCCCATTGGAAAATTTTCAACTTAGTGGAAAGTTGTATTTTCAGGTAGTGCTACATAAGCTGTCGTATTGCAATAAATCATCTGCGACATTGTCGTTCTCGGAAATGGGGCCAGGGCCGAGGCCTTATCTTGAAGATTACCGAAAGATAACTTTGCTTTAAGGGAGGTAGTGTCACAGGTTGGCATTAGCTATATAGTGTGCATTCCGAGTTCTGCCTTGCAAGCAAAACATTGTCCTATCTTTTGTAAGTTTGGCCGTCTAGGCATATGCACCCTAATCTGTCATATCAGTATACCAGCTAATCAGAAGTAACGAAGTTTACTGAAACAAAAGAAGATAACAATAAGAACGGACGATAAAACATTGAAGCAACCACAGCTCTCCGGGCTTCCATAATAAGACAGGATGAAAGTTCGGACTTAGGATTACAGTTGGAAATAGAAAAACTGAAAGTTTTCATCTAGTATTCAACAATACGGGTTTTCTCTTAGACTAAGAAAGGAAGCAGCACCGCTTACCTATTGGGTAGACTATTGTTAACGTGTGGCTAGTACTGTGCCTTGTAACTGCCTTGTACTACCTCATAGTATAGAAAGCTGATTGAACTATTCCTTTTACGAGATCAGTCCACTTAGCCTTCACAGAACGTACTAGAATGCAGAGGTTTTGCTACTGTATTCTAGGATTTTCCAACTTGTTTAGCATTCCTTCTAGACTAATTTGTCATCATGGAATGTATCAGAAGCTCATAAACTTAGTTCATTCCTTTCATAGTATAGTGCTCTTACAAGCACTCCTATCAACTTACAGAAGCTCCTACACTCTGGAAAGTTCTAGATACTTAACGTTTGTGTATATAAAGACCTCTTCTCTCCTTTAGTTAGTCACTCCTTAAGTAAGCAAGCACAATTAAAGCAATACAATACAGTCTACTCCTATAGTGCAGAACTCATCATAATAGTTGTTTCTCACAGTGCAGATACTGTGCTCTTCTGTCTTGAGAGCAGAGTTCTCTCTAAGACCTCTTTTACAACATCCCTCTATTGTCTTTGCTACTACGTTGCTTCCTTCAGCACTGCTGTCGTACCTCCTACCGCTTCCGCTTCGCTCTGCTACAAGTGCATAGCTCACTGTAGCATATCTATACTGGTGCTATTATTATAGGCTAGTTAGAGCATTGCAGCAGACAATAAAGAAATTTGTAATTTACCTGTTATTTTGGGTCGTCATTTTAAAATTTGTTTAATTAATACTATTAGGTATTTGTCATTGCTATGACAGGCTAGGGTGCATATGCCCAGACGGCCAAACCTACAAAAGATAGGACGATGTTCTGCTTGCAAGGCAGAACTCGGAATGCACACTATATAGCCAATGTCAACCTGTGACAATTGCTTTACAAACGCTTTGTAAATGTCTTTTAACTTTACTTATTATAGTAGGTAGGTATAGGTAATGTAGTGATTTTCTATATGATTATAGCGGTCGTAAGCTAGAATAAAATGTTTGTGTGTGGGCAGCTAGATCTCCCATCGTTTATCAACTCTCACTTTGAGATTAGGCAATTTCTGTCACGGCGCTGGCGGACCACTACATCACTAGGCTATGTTCCAAAAGAATACAAGTAACCGAAGCTGGCAATTCGGTCGCTCAAGTAGTCTTATATAATTGTGATAGCAGTCGAGAGGCACAACTGCAAGGCTGCCATCACAGCACCTCCATAGTGGAAGAATGAACGTTTCAATAATTTATTCGATTCTAGTTATTATTGTAGAAAACTATTACTTATATCCTCTCTTCCCCCCTCCCTAAATTACATAATTAAATAATATTAATTATCATCTTAACAAATGTATAAATAATATATTATTATGTAAAATAATTTCTTCATTATTAAACGAAATCGTCTGTTTGTAAATAACTTTGAATTCGAGTTTGTTATAGTAATTACAGTATTATAATAAGAAAGACAAAGTCTTTTACTAGGTATTTTGATAATAATTTACACAATTTTTGTAGCCTCGCTTACAGTACGTGCAAGCGCTACTATATGATAAAAGAAAGAAAAACTTAAAAAATAAATAATATAAATTTATCCTTGTTAGTACTGTAGATTTTAAAGTTGTATACGGATTAACAAAATGAATTCGTGCACCGAAAATTAGAACACGCCCCAAGTTGTCTCCCCGAGGGGGAAAGGAACAGTTCATTAGCTTTCACTTTGTCAAACAAGCTTTTTTCCTGAAACACCGTCCAAAGGTAAGAAACTCACGCTAGCCATGTATCATCGCGTGTAACATCCTTGATGTACGTCACAAGGCTGAAAAGAGGGAGGGTTGCCTCAGGTTTGGCGTGTTCTACTATTACATGGTGATATCTTATCTTCACCTTGTAGGGCAAGAGACAAGGGACGGGAAGTTGATCACGGACATATGGATGAATTGGGAATTGAAGTTCATCAATTCCTTCTGTCAACATCCATAAATGCAACACAATACTCGTCATGTCGGATGGTGGCCCTGATATTGATTGACCGAGCAGTGTGTGTATGACCGTAGGGCTGGGAATATGCAGGAACATGACTGAGGTGATTTCCTGCGAGGTGAATCGCTGTTGCGGCTTGCGCCGTGCAGTCTACAGCCGTTCATGTAATTACCTATCGATGAATCGCCGAACAGTCCAGGCACGACGCCGGGTCACCGGGTTCAATCCCAAACCGACCGAGATGCCTTACATATGAGTGTCTTGGGGTCACGAGTTGTTGCAGGCATCACTTTCGGAAGCCATTAAGATTGACTCGGTGTGAAATCCGGGCAACGACAACATTTTTGGCATATATGCAGTCGGTGAGACGGTGACCAACGGCGGGCAGCTCCGTTACGGTCGGAATGTTGAAAAGTAACCGGAAGAGAGAAGGAGATCACGGGTCTAAACGCTTGCGCAGCAAGTCGATGAAATCATGTGGGGAGAGATCTGCATAGAACTGGCTATGACACACATGACCCTGATGATCTTATTGGAAAATCCATTGATAGAGGAAAGGGAAATTAGGTAGGATTTAGAATACCAGGAGCGGGAGGGTTTTTGGTACAAAAGACGCGGTAGTATCCGGTTTAGTTAGTCTCCAGTTGTAGGTACCCCTAATACAGATCTGCTAAGGATTCTTAGCGGACCCTGCTGCTCCAGGGCCGTCTGAGGATGTTAAAGGTTGGCGGCACTAACTGGGCTTCACTGACAATATCCATATGGAACTTTCAAAGGCCACCCACTTGGGATAAAACTACCATCACTTATTTCCGTTACGTCGAATTGCGAAACGGACAAGTCACCGCACAGGCTATGATCTTAGAACGGTCCCTTTGATAGTGGCTTTGTCAGTCATACCGGTAGGAGGGTTAGGTGTAGGGTTCACCTCCATCGGTCACTGATGATGCAGTGCATAGAAGCATTGGCCAGTTATTGGGCGAGATACGGTTCAAGACTCCAAGTCCTCCTCGGCTGCCTGCAGGCCGTGCCAGGAAAAGGTACACTTATACGCAAAATATGGTGTCCTTCTAGAACTCTGCTGCCACGGTCAGGATCGTGCCTATGGAGGAATGATCGCCAGTAAATCTGGTCAACAGGGAGCCAAGTCACCTTGCCGTTATGTAACTTCACGATGAAGGGTTCAATATGTTTCAGAACCTGTCCTACATGCAGTCATACCGACTTGGACGGAGAATCATAACTCCCAGTAGGTAAAAGGTATGATGTTACAAGGCAGGGGAAGGATACTAGTCGGGACGAATCCATCTTGTATTGCCATTCCGCTACCCCATGAGTGAAGTGGGCACTCTGGAGAAAGTGCGGGTGAGTGTATACCCCTGGCTTTATTTCGTGACGATCTGGGCATGGTGTTGTCAACGTCTTTTGATGTCGTCAGGGATCCCCAACAGAACGATTGGTTGGTGCGACGTACCGTACCCAATGATGCGGTTGAGATGGCCCGTTGAGTCGACCCGATCCCACGCCGGGGCCTCGGGCGGCGGCCGGTGCTCCCGGACCCTTGCCGAGCCTGCCCTACCGACCGATGGCTGGCCGTCAGCGTAGAGGCCGCCGTGGTGGTAACATGTGCTTGGATCCAAGAAGCAAATTCACTGGTAGGGCTCCCCATGTCGTTCCTGATTACTGCATCCGCTAAATCGGGACCTGTCAGACTGCAGTGTCTGTACTAAGCATTTGTCTTGAAAGTGCCGGGGCTTGAACTGTTACAGTACCAAACATGAGGTTTCAAGAGTCAGAACCCACGCTTCACATCGCCAATGTTCATATGCGACCATGGTGGCCGTTTCCCCATCTCTTGGCGTGTAGTGGCAGTCTCGAGAGACGGGCCCGTTGTGGTGGCCTGTTTCTAACCTTCCTATCCGTGGCATCGCGGATATTGGTTCAATTGGCGTATACTCCACCTTTTTCATACATTTCTACAATCCACAGGGGGATAGCGATGTGGTTGTCCCAGTGCTACCACCCGATGCGGCCTTTACCACATCTATGGGCGAGGACCCCACCACGCTTCATGTCTTCTGGTACCCGGCTACACCGTAGTCGTTGATACCAAAGATTGTGTAACTCATCTTCTTTCGATTGGATGCTACGCGGATTTTTGTTTCGACTTATGCTGCAGAATGGTCCGCTCGAGCAAGTCAGCGTTGCGGGGGGCTTTTGGAGTTGGGATAAGCACCGCTGCGCAAGCTTTTGTTTACGAGGACCGTTTTGTTCGACTTATTTTGAAGCAAGTCGATCAGTTGACTTGGAAGTACTGATCAAATGTATAACCTGTTGTATCGGTGTGTGTACGACCACCATGCTCGGTCAATGTATGCCCCGCCACCTTGGGGTCAGTCTCAAGATGACTTACTCTTCAGGCAGACAAACTGACCTCTGCAAGTTGACTCAAATCGCCGCCGGAATTCGCCATAGAGCTGGATATCGACAATTCTGAGCCAGTCAGAGGTTCCCATCAGAACGAAGATGGCACTCCTCAAGTACGCCTCACGCCCTCTGCCCTCGGGGAAAGTGCCTGGATGATCCGGCCGGGCAACTACTAAGGGAGTATCCGTGGGATATGAACACCTTGCCTTGGTGTAGAGTCATCAAACGGCGTTTCAGACCTTGAGGTCGCAAGAGACAATCCCGTGCCGTCGAACTTGTGCGGCGTGTTCTTGCTCGTGATGCTTGGAGGCTTGATCCTTGGGGCAGTTCTGGTATGGCGTCGTCCAGGTTACCTTTGGTGTCGCCGAACCGAAAGTGTCGAAGGATGATACTGATGGCGAGACGCATTCAACGAGCCATTGCTCGACCGAGGCATCGAATTCTGATTAGCATTCAGACTTCTATCGCAGCCGCGTTCCTGCGTCTATTTCCCGCAAAGAATCATCTTTCTAGCGCCCTAGGTTCCAGGGTCGAATGTCAGCCTCAGCCCACTGCTAATTGAGCCAGGGATTCCTCTTGTGGTGAATTTTCTCTGGTTCATTCACTGTCATGATGACAGGATGTCTACCGATTACCGAGATCTAGGCGCGAAATGGCCAAACAGAACGTGTATACATTTCAGAACGATACCGAGGTTGACGTCAACGTAAGCCTGCAGTTCTGCAGGTTGACCAGTCCATTCTCATGCTATGCAATTGGTCCCAAATCCGGAAGTAACAGCGGCGGTAAAATCCGGTAAGACTTAGCTGCGCTAGAGGTCGGGATCCTAACAAAAGGCACCAGATTGAGGTATCATAGGTGGTAATCCGCGAACCAAGCCACGCGAGTATTCTTAAAGTGGTGGGCTCTAGTGGCCGTGACCTCTGACATCGGGCTTCCACTCGATCTGTACCTTGGAAAAGAACTGTTAGTCATACCGGCTCGGTGATGGACGGATGTTTCCTAAAGTTCGGCGAAAATGCTTAATTGAGCCCTATGGTGCTTGAGGTGTTTGCTGTACAAATGTCTCCGTCAATGCCCCGGTGTCGCAGGTTCGCAAGCCCCAAAGGTGCAGTCCGTCGGGAGGATTCCGTAACCGCCCCACGGTATACTAGACTCGTTGTTGGTAGGTAATTCAACCAATCCCGTGGTCAATTGTCACGATACCTTGTTACCTTTACTAGTTCTTAGGCACCTGTAATCGTAGAGTAAAGCCACCGTTTCTCGGGCCAGTCCAAAGAGGCTGCGATTTCCAGCCTCAGAGGCAGGCCTTTTCTTGGAACGGGTGTTGCTGCAGAGTGGTCTTTTTTAGGAGACGGTCCCCTGGGCAACAGCCTACGGAGGTAACACCAGCCCACGGGGGCCCATGCCCTCGTCCTAGTACCCGTACTGAGATGTCCCCTGTCCGCTCATTGTTGGATACCTAAAATTACGGGCAGATATGGTAAGATACAGAATTCCTGTGGAAACCGTTTCCACCCTACGTTCACTGGTTCCACCCTTGTCCGTAATCAATGCAACCTCGATCCCGGCGAAGCTCTTTGACTTTCCTCACATTCTCATGGGCACTCTGTCCGTCAACCTCCAAACACCATCACCTTCCGTCTGCGGCTGCGCCCTCAACGCCCATGATCTAAACCCAGAGATCCAATGCCTGACTGTGCCTTCTCCCAGCTCTTAGGCACACTCTATCTTCATCCGCACTAGCTTCAACTCCCGTTACCGCGCTGCCCGTCATGTACGGAGCCAGGGACGGAGACGGAGCCCAGGTGCAAGGTACCCTCCCCCAATCCGGTACCGTTGTTACCTTAGGTTGTCACTAAGTAGACCTCCAAGTGCCGTCGAGGTGAGAACCTTCCACAGTCCCGTTGTCTCCCCGGCGGGCTCTGGCGTCATTGCTGCCTTCACGCCGCAGATAGCTCCCCAGTCACATCTCCGTTCAGTACCGTTGACATCAAGAAGACACACTACACACCTTGCCAGGCTGCCAAAGCATCAAGTGTTATAAGGCCGCCGGAATGCCCTCCTTCATGATGTTGGAAGTCATGTTCGATATCCAACACCGTTTCATTATATCATCAGGCAAGACTTTGGTTCTTTGAACGACAGTCGCTTCCACTTTACTGTTTTCCTTGAGTCTTCTGTCTTTCAGTTATAGACTCCTTGCCTCACGGTATCTCGTCTATTTGGATCTTGTCCATCTCCACATCTCCCGGCTCCGGCTCACACTCTCCGGTATATACGTCAACCCTCTTATACCACTACAACTACCTTGCCCCTACCAACCAACCAACTACCCACTATATCGGCCGCGGCCCTGAAAACACACTCCCAAGCACCTATCAACCACAACAAAGCTCAGAAACGTCGGGAAAAGATTAGCAACCATGTGCTATCAGGTGGTCGAACTCTACTCGGTGTGCAAGTGCCTCTACTACCAGCACGCCGTTGACCGGTGCGCGGCGTATGGGCAGCCCGGCCATCGTCCTCATAAGAAGGAGGTTTTGGTAGGACACTCTTGCGGCCTCCACTCGAGCCGCAGCGGATATTCCTACGGCGCTACACATTACTCCGACTCAGGCTACTCGTCAAGCCACTCACCCAAGGCCTCCTCCCGTGGCCACTACCGATGAAGAATCCTGTTTCTGGCACTGGGCTGCTGCTGTCCACGGCATCCAACCGCGCTCAAGCGCTTCAACTTTGCGGAATGGGTCTTGTATGTCTTTTCATTCGGAGGTGGATCAGCAGGTTTATCATCCCAGCTCTCTCTTCTCTTCTGGGTTCATCGTGGTCTGGGGGCTTTTCCAGCGCCAACAGACACTAGGTGACTCCTTACTCGTCATAAAATCGACCGCCCCGTTTTTCCACCTGGAAGGATGCAGCCAGCTCCCGGAAGATCAGCCAGTTCATTGTCGGAAACGGAAATTTTGGGCCTGGTCGCTAGCCAGCGTGCTCCCTCCTGCCGCAGGATGGGACGGGTTTTCTGGGTTACCTATTACGACACGGCAGAACCCCCTCGGATTGGCCATCATGTCAAAGACTCCCTTTATATTCTGTCGCTCAGTTCGAAGATTTTTACTGGATCTGGGAAGGCATAGCGTGGAGAATGGCTTCAGCATGGCGATTTGGCGAGCATAGCGATAAACTGTACAACAACATACGACGACAACTCCTGACGACGGGACGGTTTATTTTGGGCTTCAGCATCGCCCATGTTTCTTATCATTTACACTTCTTGTTTCACAACTCTCGAACATACCCTGAGGACTAGGGTTGCATGGCACGATGCATACGGGGCACGATACCAGGCGTTTTGGATGTCAACTTTTGGTTTGGTGTATGAAGGAAAAGGGGTTCAGGTTTGCGTTTCTGGTCAGATTTCTGTATTTCATGTTTGATTTCTTTGGTCCTCCTTTTTTTTTTTTTTTCAGTTACAGTTTCTGTTCACTCCAGCCTTTCATACATTGTGCTACTACTGTACCCATTTCATATTTTGCTCTTATCTCTGCGCTGGAAGTAGCGATGGGACGCAACGGATTGTACCGGTCAAGGAACATATGGGCAATGTGAAGGCACTGTGTGCTTCATGGCCGCGTTGCTCACAGCGAGCGGCCCTTTGATGGATTTCCTTTTCTCCGGTCGAGATCTCTCAAGCTAGTCTGGTACTAGGCTTAGTTGCCCCTGGCAGGTTCCGATGGGGAGCTTTCTTGGTGTTACTAGGTTAGAAGCATAACAACAACGTTCAGAGTATAGACACTTAGACGTCATCACCTATTCATAGCAATATGAAG
The DNA here is from genome assembly GCF_033870435.1 of Sordaria macrospora. NCBI lineage: Eukaryota > Fungi > Ascomycota > Sordariomycetes > Sordariales > Sordariaceae > Sordaria > Sordaria macrospora. Next base: position 2,339,480 of record NC_089372.1, on the reverse strand, counting down.
CATTCTCAATAATTGAAAGCACTCGGAGATCATAACGATTCTGCATGTCATGGAAAGTTCAAAATAGTGACAGTTGAAAGTTGTGTCCCGATGCGGTATTCGCAGCTTGGCTGATGTTTACTCCCTCCTGTTACCGTGCCGTAAACATTGACCCCTGCAACTCGTCTGGCTGCTTCCTTCCCCTGCCGAGCACTTGCACCTTCGGGACCCATAACGTGGCTTTTGGCCTTTTCTGAGCTTCCCAAATTTATCACTGGAACTGGGTAGGTGTGTGGTCATTCCTGTATGGATTCTCGATTACCGTGATACTCTAGTCAACTGGGAGTTTACGATGGTACCTAATCAAAGAAGCTTGTTGGAACTACCATCAAACCAAGACAATTAACAGTGAAAAACGCCTTGCGCGCTTAGGCGCTTAATGTGAAGTTGCACAATTTCACACCTAGACAGTTTTCATTCGGTATTCGGATCGTCGAGTCTAGTGTCTCGGTTGAACCAAATAGTTTCTGGATAACGATGTTGCCTGGGTTGTTGGTAGTTTCGGCATTCGAACGGCACTGGTAAAAATAGGTACCTTTGGTAACAAAGATACAAAATCGGTGGCTTATGCCTTCGCCTGCTTGAGTCCAAGACCCACCAGGGAACAGTTCCGCCAGTTAAGCTTCCCGTTCAGTGGGCTCACGGTCACCAAGGAAAACTCTTGGGTCCATTTCTGGGATGCTAAGCTTTTCATGGGTTGCATTTTGGGAAAGTGGGAGACCAGTCTGGTGGGTCGTGGTGTGTAGCGGTGGGGCCCATAAATACCCCTCCTGTAAAACGGTATTTTGATTGGATCAAGGCGGGCGCTTGCTTCTCTTTTTCTGGAATCTAGGGGTCCAAATTGGGATGATGTGATTGCTGCGGGCAGCACACCCGACCGACACCCGATGAACACCACAGCAACGACCACACCCTCTCTGTTCCTGGTACGCACACTTTTTCTTACGTTGACATGCTCGACATTTTCCTGACCACCAAGTCTTCGAAGTTCCATGCTTCAATACTACACAACACCACCATCCCAAAGCCGCCCTTTTTGTCATCGTCGGGATTGCATGGCAGCCACATGGTTCCCATGCGCGGGCACCCCTTCAGATCCCATCCATCTGGAAGCTACCATGGCTGCACCACCACACCGGCTACTAATGTTCTGGTGACAAACGCCGTCTTCGATGTGCCTTTGGCGGAACATCTCATCCCGCTGGCACAATCTCAAGCTTAATAATCTTCATCGGTGAAATCCAGTTCTGTCCTCAGCCTCACCTGGGAGTCAACGACGTCGCCAACTTTACCCCCAAAGTCTACCAGGCATCCACCAAGCAGGCAATGATATTCCTCTTGCATGGAGCTTCAGTCGGGATTTACATCACAGTTCTCTGCGCAAAACATCGCCAACACTTCCTACTCTGTCACCTTTCGAGGCGGTTGCGCCCTCACATCACAACCCAACATCAGCCTGATGTACCGCAACCTTTGTTGCATGACGTTGTTGAACCGGTCGTCCGTTTCAAAGCTACACAAGAGAGGTCACCAACCACAAGCCATACATGTTCCATATTACCCGGGGAGTCACCTTTCAGGGTACGAAATGTGTCAAAAGCTCCGAGTTATTCAACTACCAATCGGCCTGATTCATACGGCGGCACTATCACCTACAAAAGTACTCACCCGCCGGTTAAGTGTTGAAACACATCGCCCATATCGATGCAGTAGATCTTTGCGTGGCGCGGCTACGTTTACTGCACGTTTCCGTGTTAGATGGTTGGGTGTCGTGCCGCGCACCTGCCCACCTCCATGATCTGCACCCCGTTTGTCGTATTTTTGGTTTACACGTTGCATACGGGAAGAGCAGCAACAATAGTGCGTCATCCCATCTCACTATTCCGTCCTCTGCCAGCGTCTCGGGACGTCCGCAGTTCCGGGACTGTCAAGTGCACTCGGTGTTGGGTCAGGGGAAGACATCCGTAAGGAGGGATCTCAAATCATATGTGACGTTCGCAGTTACAATGGATGAGGCTACGGTGCGTGATCGGATCACGCCATCCCGCTGCTTGCCATGCCCTTTGCCTCTTCTCTCTCTTTCAATCTTCTACATCTCACATCTACGTGGAAAGCGAGCAGAGGTACCACCCGGATATTCTTCCGTTTTCCGGCCGCGATTGTGCCTTACGGCAACTCAATTGTCAGCAGCCACTACCGTGATCAATACTCACTCCACTCCCTAGCAGCCTCTCAAGAAGGATAAATGTCTTACAACCTCTTTTAGCTCCCAGGGTCGATCACATAACGGTATTGTCAACTTCCGTCCGGGGTTACTATACACCCTCGATACCTTAGCATGCGCCTGACGGTCAGGTCAAAGTCAACCTCGCCGTCCCGATTTGTCACACGTGAAAAAGGACCGTTGCTTGTGTTAGTGAAACCATACCCATGACTTACCGAGTCTGATACAGACATATGTTCGTACTGTATGGCATGCGGCTCAAATTCGATGGGGCGTCGATCGCTGGCTCGCCTTACCCTCGTTTTCTGGTTGCCTGATTGGGGGTTTACAGTTCAGCTCTATTTCAGCTGGGCCTTGGCAAGCCTGTTTCGACTGTCGAGATTTCAGACAATCGAGAAGCCTAGTAGTTGAGGTGTGGTTGATTACAATAGTCTTTTATGTTTTGCGTTTAGTTTGATACCGAAGATTGTCTGCCCACGACTATCGAAATTGTTTGTTGACGCTTCTTCGAACAACATTGGGGGCGGTTTATCATCGAGACTACCGGCATCTACACAAAACATCAAGTCCTCTAATACCGTTTCACTATTACTCATCTCCATTTATCCCAGTATCGTATCCTAAACCTCCTTCTCTTAGCCTTACATCATATCGCACTATATGGGTATATCTTTATCCTGCAGCCTGCACGTAACCGGTCCGCAGTCGAGTATGCAGAACAACATGCAAGGTCCCATGTACCTAAAAGTAAAAGTAAAAAGCAAAAACGGCAATCTGAAACCGGACCGACGCTGCGGTACGATATTCGGCTTCCGCAAACGTTGCTTCAAGTAGATCATGACCGAGCCTCGTCGACACGAGCCTAAGGTACTTGCATCGATCGCAAAGTGTACTACTATCCTTAAAGCAATGTGCCATTTTCACAAATGAATAGTGACGCTTTTACCGATCATCATTTTAGTCCCCTGGAAACTCGAACCTCGCTGCGACCAACATAGCTTTTGAGCCTTTCCGGGTCCCAGGTCTGAGACTCACAAGACTAAAAAGAATTGGGAACGGATACGCGCAAGTCGCAGACGACAAGCACGCACGCATATAGCTTACAGTGTTACATTCTTACCTGCGTACGCGGGTGCGGGTTCCTTACTTCATGTTCCTGCTGTTGTTGCTGCGTCTCCTTCCAAGACACCTTCCGCGCTTATCGCGGTACCAAACTTTTGTTGAGTTTGGTACGGGCAATGCAGCAAGGTCACGCACGCCCACTTACAGATTCTTACCTAATGTGCCTACTCAGCTTCCGTTTTGTGAAACCTGAATTTGGTATGAACGGAATGGAAGGGGGGGGGGGGGGGGGGGGGGGTTCTAGTAGATCGCAGGTCTGTAAAAAGGATGCAGAGTATAAGTCTATATAGATACCTATGTATGTAAGTCATAGCACAAAATGAGTCCGAATACATAGGGAGATAGGCAGGAACCATGAACCGTATAGTAAAATAACAAGAACCTACAGGTACACACTAGAACAGGAAGCGTTACGGTAACATTTAGTAAAGGCCCATGTAACAATAACGGCAACGGTAACAATCATAGCAACGGGAACAGAGCGTAGACCGGAGGTCATGTACGGTACCGGAACTTGATATGTTTTTGATGAAGCAATCGCCATCGCCGCCTTCAGTTGCTCTTTCGACTCTTCTCTGAGCCTAGTAAGTTATGATCAAACTGTGGTTGGATGAGGAGAGCACTTGCGAGCCTTTCTGTGAACTTCTCAGCAAATCGAGGTTTCGAGGTTGAGAAACTTGCCTAACAGAACAGCAGAGGGTCAGAGACTCCGGGTCCTAGCCGAACATGCGTGGGGGTTTGCCAGAAGATAGGTAGGAATATGAGCATTTGTCAGCGATCAACAAGTAGGCTTTGGACAAGACGCCGAGATCACGACTTTGATTGATTATTTTCATCAGTGTCTTGGAGGAAAGTCAGCGCTAAAGAGAATACCATAAAACGATTTTGAGTTTTGCAGGTTGAGCTGATAGATATTGGAGGTTGTATCTTGAAAGATATGACACCTGAGCAGAGAGTAGCAAAAAAAAACCTACAGGACACCAATATGTTTATGTTACGGAAATATGGGAGAAAAACCCTAGGAAGCAAAGGGGAATGTCCGGTGCCAAAAAGATGTGGACAAAGATGGTGGGAAAAAAAAGAAAAGATATAACAATGGTCATTCGTGCGACGTGGGCCTGATTCGAACAGACGCTCCCGAAGGAACAAGATTTCTAGTCTTGCGCATTAGACCACTCTGCCACCACGCCTAGTGATTGTTGTTGAGGAAGGGGAACGACTTAGGCATTATAAATGAGTTCAAACAACATTTACTATTTTGCGGAAGCACTCCATGGTGCCGGCGCAGGACCAGATCGTATGAAACTTGTGATGACGACGATCGTTTCGCGTTCGAGGCTTGCTGTAATGGCCCTTTGATATAACTTGAAGGAGATGCCAGGATGAATAAAGCATGAGTTAATTTGTCGTGGTAAGCTCCTTAGGTACTTCTGCAACGCATGGCTGATGATGTAACAATGTGGACGCCGGAAGTTACGTCTACCGGTACCCGCCGCGCCCGCCCTCGACCTCTCCTGCATGCGCCGATCAACCGAATACCTACTGCAAGGCACCATCTTCTTCACGTCCCGCTCTTTCATTTCTTCGATCGAAACACCTTCTCCGACTGCGGCCGCGTCACAACTTGTGCTTTCCTCCTAACTCGCCCCATCTATTGGTATAAGTAACTTGCTTTCGGCTCCTTCCTCAATCCTCGCCCGCGGCCGCCGCGCAACCCCTCCCGATCCATGCATCGAACAACATCTAATGTGTCAATACGGATCGCGCACTCAAATCTCAAACTCAGCAGCCCCGACCCCTAATCGGAATGTTCGTGATCGTCTTATCCCGAACTAATGATTCCTCTGCCTACTTTCATGGCACAGGGGCGCCCCAAAGGGTCGGGCCAGTCATGCTGCGGCACAAGTTCCGTCGTATCCCGTCCTATTCGTAACAACCATGAGTCTCGTTAATAGATGGTAGTCTTGAGGTGAAAATTCAACAACAATCACTAGGCGTGGTGGCAGAGTGGTCTAATGCGCAAGACTAGAAATCTTGTTCCTTCGGGAGCGTCTGTTCGAATCAGGCCCACGTCGCACGAATGACCATCAATAACTTATTTTTTCGATTTTGTTTTTGGGGCATATTTCTGTCCCGATCTTCATTTCTTTTTCTACCTTGTGGTAGAGGCAAGACTAGTTCTTTAATTTTTTTGGAGGCGGAAGGGCTAGTGTGATGGTATGAAAACATCGGGTAGGTAGCAACAACATCCTTTAAGGTAATTTACATACACCAGTTTTTGCTATTTCAAATATCCTTTTTAAGGTACTTTATATACACCAGTTTTCGCTATTTCAGTGTCATTGCTTTCAGGGCTCTAGTCATGCCTATGTATGAGATGGTATAACAAGTGAAGAACTGGGCCATGATATATATCTATATATTCTAGTTATCAACGCTATGATGGTTATACAAGCGATAACGGCCATGATTACAGGGTGCCGTTATGATGGCTTCCTTAGATATAACCTTCAGTCGTCGTCCACACAAAGAAGTGGTGGCAAGCCCATATTTAGGACGGTCTTGGCTTCGATGGTTGCTCAAGGGGTTGAAGCACACTGCTTTAACGATGGAAAATGGGTGGTAGTGGGTTGGCTATCGCTGATTGTGCGAGCTGGTTGGTGTGGTTTCTGTCTTCGTCCCTCCCCCCTCGGCGCTGTTGGTACAGGTTTGATGATGCTTGCGATGACTGGCTGGCCAATCGACTGACTGCGGTAGATTCTTCGACGGCGGCGCAGTCGGCATGAAAGTGTTTAACGAGCAGTACATCCAAGGCTGTTGTATTTTGCCTGAGTGCATGGTGGCTGTTGGTGCTAGTCTGTCTGACAGCCCTGGAGTTTTGTCCATTGTCGATTCGTCTTTCTCAAACTGTGAGTATAGAGTGGACATCTACGCCAGTGGTGCTATCCATCCGGTGTTAGTCCGCTTGCACTTGACAACGTCACCGTTGGCGGCGACAAAGTGAAGGCTACAGTCATCGGGTCTGGTGGCTCGATCTTATGAACATACCCCTTTTGAATCAAGTCTTCCGCATTTAAAGCTATGATTCTGCGCTGACATTCCCATGTATACTACAGAAATACTCACAAAGGAGCTTCTCCCCTCGTCTCCAAGCGCAGAATTCCCGGGGAAACTTCTCCTCTTCACGTGCTAAGCTGGGCAGCGTCCCAATCATTAGCCATCCTTTTTACAGGCACGAAAAGCTGACGGTTGGTGGGAGGTACTTTACAATGCCCATTCCAAAAGATGATAGCCATAACGTCAGTCAATTCGTAAATGTGCTTGTACAGAACGAGCCCGAGTTTCGTGTGTGGGGAGAGTATAAGTTGACCACTTCTTGCTTGGTACCGTCTAGGTGCCACTGATTCAGTTGCTCACACGACCGTAAGTGATATCCATGACGATGGACCTGCAGTCAACGCCGTACTCCGGCAATACGCTGACCGTAAGATCTTGTTTTCCGGCAAGAGATCTACATAATCCGTCAGACAATCCATGTACCACCAGGTTCGCGACTCTTTGGAGGTCGTTGAGAGTCATCACCGGCTGGAACGATATTTTTCAGACGCCTCCATACCAGAGCCTGTTATAGATGTAGGCAAGAAAGGCGATAAAGGAATTGTCCAGTTCCCCTACATGGTGTTTTCGGTTGGAGATGTGCTTCCCGGAACTGTCACTGTCAAAGTCAACATCAAGGCCCCGACTCCCAGTGATGTCGGCTTATGGCACTGTTTTATACGCGTCGGCAGCTCGGACGACTCCGTGTCTGCGATTGAAAAGAAGTGTCGGGACCCCAATCCCAAGACTTGCAAGGCGGAATTTGCGCTGATGCATATAACCAAGACAGCCTCTGTCTACGTTGAGAGCGTCGACGTTAGTGGCAGACCCCAGCCTGGACGGCGCATCATCGGAACATGAACCCCTAAACATTGCGGACGGTCGTGGTCTCCTTCTCGAAAGCACTTCGCCCATTTGGCTGATTGGGACCTCGTTTCAACGCTGCACTCTTTATCAGTACAATCACCATCGCGCCTCCGATATCTAATACCGGTCTCCAGCAGGCCAAAAGCCCGTGTTGGCAAGGCAATGGGACTCAGCAACGAGCACCGGCGCCCTGGGTGGCCAACCCATCATATGGTGACCCATCATTCGGTCTTTGCGCTTCTCGCCGGTACAGCAGGTGTTCCGTGCCTACGGTCAGTGTTCGGTTTTGAGCAAGGATGTGGTCATCCACGGATCTGCTCTATGAGCCTCACACAATGCCATGAACGACAACAAGTAGCGCAACCCCAATTACGACGAGACGTCTGGGGTATCAAATGAACAAGATGTTCCTAAGCGGCGCATTGAACATGGCTTGGTATTCGACTAGCATGAGATCAACCCGAGACGTGATATACAATGCTGGGCTTGACTCCGGGGGATAAGCCGGAGACGACAGCCAAGCAGAAGGCCTTCAGAGGAGGTATGGGAGGTGTGATAGCATCTTATTTTATAACAGAGGAAGTTGGCCGGGACAAAGTGTATTAGGAGCGGCATTCACGGAGCTCGCGGCGGACGTGGTGGTAATAATGATGTTGAGATTGGAGAGCCGAATGACCGGGAAAAGTGCTGTGGTCCCATGGCTCGAACTTGGGGCTATCGTGTTGTTGAGTTGTATATTGTTATTTGTTGCAGCTAGGTGATTCGGTGAAAGAAGACCGAGGGCGGAGGTTTCCGGCGAAGAAGATGCCGGCGGAATGGTTTGTTTTTGTTACATTTGTTGTTGGTAACGACCGGGACCGTCATCACCGCAGTTGTATAATGAATGGGCAATTCACCGTTTTGTAGTCGCCAGGAAACTCGCATCTGGAAGAGACGCCCTTAAGAACTAACATTCGACGGCAGCATATGTATATGTATGTAGTGAACAGCCAGCCCTGACGTGTGTAAAAGCGCGACTGTACGTGAGAATCAAAGGTTGTCGGCGGTGTCTGACGGGATTGTCCTTCAGAATCGATGAAGTGAAAGATGCCGAAAGATACAATGATACAGGATGGAATTGGACGAGATGCGACGGCAGGACGGATATGCAAAGTGGGGTTAACGGGCGTTGGAGACATTCCCGGCTGGCATCCGCTGTCAACAGGCGTCCAGTCGGCAACGGACGTCGACCGAGCTTCCTGGGCAGGCCATCTCTCCGCATGTGAAATGTACCTCGGCGCATTGCCTCCCGTCACAGGACAAGCGTCATCGCATCCAGGATCGAAGCCGTAGGAAGCTCGACGCCAAAGCAACAAGATGATTTGTGAAACTGACGCCAGATCCAATTCCCCAGGTGATTCGCGCAGCCGCTTGCTTAATCGAGTAGCTGTATCCGTTGTGGTAATCCCGAACGTAGCTTGTCCCGTTTCTGCTTGTGAGAGGTCGTGACATTCTCTCTCGGTCTTGTCTTTGCCCGTGGGGAACCCTTGTCATCTCTTGTGTGCCTCGTGGTTTATAAAGTTGTCGCCCTCCCCATTTCCCCTTTGCTGTCATCCCGTTTCATCCGTAACATCTCTCTCTATCCATATACCTAGTCCATTTCGCTCACTTCACATTTTACCTCACTTAATCTAATCAACCCCCCAAATCTACCAAAATGTCTCTCAAGAACAGTATGTCTTTTACCCCTAGACCAAACCCGCGTTCACACTCTTTGCGCCCATGTTGCGCTCGCTGCGATGGGCGCAATGGTTTGTCAATATGTTCCTCGACCCGAATAAGTGCTGACTGCGACCGTGTAACGATGTAGACAAGTTCCCTTCCTCCGCCGCTTTCGACGCCATTAACAGCGCCCTTACCGGCAGCGACGCCGACCGCAAGGACGCCATCAAGCAGGGCAACGCCGTCTTTGCTTTCGTCCTCAAAAACGCCGCCGGCGAGACCGACCAGTGGCACATTGACCTCAAGAACAAGGGCGAGGTTGGCAAGGGTCTTGGCGAGAAGCCCACCGGTTAGTTTTCCTTCCACTTACCTGCCCATCCATCCCCACCCCGCCTTTGGCTTCTTTCCAGTTGGGCTTCATGTTCTCCTTTTGTGCAGCGACAGAGACTAACAGCGCTTGCTTATCAAATATAGTCACCCTCTCGCTTTCCGACGCCGACTTTGCCCAGCTCGTCGCCGGCAAGGCCAACGCTCAGCGCCTCTTCATGTCCGGCAAGCTCAAGATCAAGGGCGATGTCATGAAGGCTACCAAGCTCGACCCCATCCTCAAGAAGGCCCAGACCAAGGCCAAGCTCTAAATGCTTTTGGCTTCAAATTTTTTTTTAACAATATGATACCATGATATTTTCGTCGTTCAAAGAAGACAAGCAGAGGTGTTGTGGTTATGATTGTGGATTTGGGGCATCTGTAACGTGTACTGATTGGATGGAATAGTGATGGCGATGGTGATGGTGCTAGTGTGTCGGTGTTTCGTATTGTTGTGCTGTACAAATACCCGTCTGGAAGGGAAGCTATTGGACATGATAGCCAGCGGCTCTCTACAGATTTGAATTCAGTTTGAATGTATTCAACCTTGGTGCTGTCCGCATCCCGCTTTGGGATGGAATTATTATTTTCATCGCAAGTACCAGTTGCGAATCGTCCGATGTTTGTCATTTGACATGTGACAGTGCTCGTCCATCGTCAGCCACATGCCACCCATGAACTTGCAAATGGGCTAGGATGGGCAAAATGTAGTTAGCCGAACCCAGTTCGTACCGGTTTTCGGAGAGAGCGGGCTGTTCAGCAGCGTGCCCAACGACTTGTAGGTGTGGCGCGTGACACTTGTTGCCTTGGTGAGCCATTCGTTGAGACAACTTGACAGGGTTGCGAATAGTTCGTTGGAAAGGATGGGTGCGATTTGTGCGCGGTGGCTTCGCGTTGGTTGCGACTTGGCGACACAGTTGGAACCATTGACTTCTTTCGACTTCTGCACAGCAAAGGGGACGCCCAAAAAGGTGCGGGGGGACTGAGAGGCAAGAGATGCTCACGATCGCAGCCGATGGCTTGATTGGTTCCGACGACAGCCACCGCGATCCAGTGAGCCACTCTCTCTCCTTGTCAAGATAGTGATCCATTCGTCAGAATGTGTCAGGGTCAGTGACAGTAATTACCGTCAGTGAATTGAAAAAATGGTGAGCCTGACAGCGATTCTGGCAGCACAGTTCCTTGATATTGTTCTCAGAGCAGCAAAGTCTTCAAAATCTTACCTCCGAGTGGCCTAGGGCTTCTCTTAGAGCAACGGGAAAGCAGGAAAGTACTAAAATGCTCTTGAATGGGCGGCTGGTGTCAGCTTTGTGCTTGTATCAATAAGTTGTTGAAGCTGTCTATGTAAGTGGAAATCGAAAGTTCAGACTGGTGCACGAACCCGGTCAGGTCGGTAATTACGGAAATTTTCCGTGTCATGAAAAAATAGGAGAATGACTGAAATAATGGATCAATACTGTCGCAACTCGAAGTGGACGCTCCAGGAAACTACGACCAGGCCCGTGCACAGCTGCCAAGAAAACTGAATCGGCGATGGATTGCACGTCCATTGGCGCACGTTGTGGTCATCGATCCCTCTTTTTGTGTGTGTCGGCTTTTGGTGGTGAGTGGCTCGTGCACAAGAATGCAACGCGGTGAGAGCATGGTTCCTTTCCTGACGGGATCCCGCCAAAACACTCCAGTCCCCCGCCAGTCTGACACTTTCCACGGGTCGGCAGGGCACTGACCGTCATCAGTGACCCACGATTTTTGCTGGTCGCCCTTGTCTTCTGGCACATACTACTCTACTAGCGACGTGACCTACCACTACGTACCTCTACACCTCCTTCCGCCCTATACAGACACTGCAGTTTTTTAGTTTTTTTTTAGTTTTTTTTTTTTCCCTACAGTCGTCCGCCACGGCGCCATCAAAGAAACAAGAAGGACTGAACCAGGGTTGTCCATCTCCCATTCACGTCCCTGTGGACAAACACACCAACCATCATCGACTTTATCCCATTTCTGTGCCAGCATCCATCATCCACTTGAATTTATCATTGCCGTCTATTTTGCTCTTTTGTTGACAGGCCCAAGTCGGTCGGTCTTTATACTGCCCGCCCTCCGCCCTCGTCCCTCCGCTCCCGTGACGAGCTTTCACCACACGGCATTCCTTCTTTGACGGTCGCGCGAGCCCGGTCGCTACTTGCTGTACTGTAAACGTAGCAGCCATCGGTGTTGGTCAAGGACTTCACCTGTCACGGTCGGCGTGTTTCTACCCTTTCCTGTTCGAAGGCAAGCCGAAGCCCTGGAAGCTCCCACCGCTGCCCACGCCCGCTGCCGCCGTTGCTGGGAATAGACCACCGACCGCCTTGTCGCGCAACCCCCAAAAATTTCCCACGCCTTTCCAGGTTTCCCACACAAAACCCTCAACCTTTATTCCACGTCGAGCAGCATCCCGTCCCCCTCGCTTCCTCGTCCGTTGTGACGCGCCCACAAACGCGCCGAAACCCATCGCGGGTTCCTGTTTATGCACGACAGCGACAGCGAGTCCTTTTATAATCCCGCCTTTGTGACTCGGCTCTAGAATAATCAACACCGCCACGCCACCACACCTGTCCGCCTCGGCCTCCCGCCTATCCCTAAATCCCACGTCTCTGCCCTTGTCCATTGACATTTCGGTCGGCGAAACCCCTCCAGTCTCGTCGCCATGGATTCGCAACCGAACAAGAGGCGTAGCATTTTTGGCCTGGCCACCAATCTCTTCCGCGGCTCCTCTGCGCCCGCCGACGACTCGGATTACAAGATCGAGTCCCCCCAGCAGAATGGCATGAACAAGGCACAGTCCGTCCTGCGCATCGACTTCAACAGCGCAACGCACGAGAGCCCTGCCAAGCGCGCGTCCGATGCGCAGTTGGCATCCCGCAAGCTCATCGGCCGCCCTCAGGGCCCGTCCAGCAAGCTTGCCCAGTCCTTCTCCAGCACAGACTTCACAGAACTGTCATCGGCGCCGCAAAAGAAGATTACATTCCAGGCTGCTTCGGCCACCGGCGCGACGAGGAGGATGCCCGGTGACAATCCCTACAAGTCGCCGGCTCCCGTCACAGGCTCCAAGGGGCTGGTTGTCAGCGGAAAAGGTGCGAAGGCAGCCAGCTTCTCTGGAACCGCTACGAGCACAGCACCGAGCAACATCTTCCGTGCTGGCACTCCTTCCCTTTATCAGCGGCCCAGCGGCACGACCTTTGCTCCGCGCATCGTCCCTGGCGGCTTAAATAGCAGCCTTCCCCAGACCACCCCCGGTCGCACTTCCCGCCATTCAACCGCTGAGCTCCTTGGTGCCGTCCCGGTCAACACGGAGCTTTTCAAGATGAGAATCCCCGAGCCTCCTCGTCACTTGACTGGCGAGGTACTGGCTAAAGAAGTCCCAGATGATCCCAACAGGGCCGGTTCCATTTATGCCGACGAGTTTTTGGCTCACTACTGCCCGCCCGATCTCGATGAGCAACAGAAGAAACAGTTTTTTTGCATCCTAGACTTGAGACGACTCAAGTATGCCGCCGATGAGATATTCACCAAGAAGGACTGGAAAATCAACATTCTGAACTTTGCAAAGGAGTATGAGAAGAGCCGTAGCTTGATTATGCTGCGGTACGGCTTGTACGAATTCAAGACGGTTAGAGCTTCGGAAGAAGTCAAGAAGGAGTGGAGGCAAAAGCATGGAATTGCGGAATCCGAGGAAGAAGCCAGCGCATCCTCGAATCTCAGGACACCGGCTGGCTCCAAGAGAAAGGCCGAGGAGGAATTGTCGCCAATTGACGGCGCCCTAAAGGCTTCCACCACTGCTGGTAACAAGCGCCCGCGCGCTCCAGAACCGACCAGCCCTTCGCCAATCAAGCAAAAGCCTAAGCGCAAGGCCTCCATGGTTGGATCGCCAGACGAAGTTCAGCCTGCCAAGCTGCAAAAGGCCTCGGGAACCCCAACCAAGGCGTCCTCTGCCACCAAGTCTGTTTTTGAGAGCATTGTCAACAACACGCCAACCGCGACAGTCAAGAAGGCCGCGACTGGTACTGCAAAGGCTGCCACGACCAAACCTGCGCTTAAATCTGTGTTTGAAACTGCTCCCAAGCCCGCATCCTCTGGCAATATCTTCGGTCATCTCTCCGACAGCAAGAGCAGCAATGATGACGACGATGCGGATAGCGATGCCGAGACAGCTTCCAACGTTGACGACGATGAGGATGAGGCCGAAGCTCAGCATGCTGGGTCTGCCAGCACTGGTGTTGCTACTCCTCAGTTTGGACTGGGAAGCCAAGCAGCGGTGAATGGTGGACCTAGTGCCTCCTCGGACGCCGGAGGAAGCTCCCAGGGCCGTAGTATCTTCGATCGTATCACCAGAGGATCTGACGGACAACCAATCCGCAAGCCCCTTCCTCAAGAGGGCAAGTCTGACCTGTTCTCTGCCACTCTCAAGGAGGATCGACCACTCAGCACAATCCAGGAGCAAGCCTCTTCCCCTGCTCCGGTCAACAACACTTGGAACACTGAGACGCCCATCAAGTTTTCCTCTGGCCCCAGCAACCTTTTCGGGGCTGCGGCATCTAAGCCTGCTGCGTTGAGCAACCTCTTTGGAGCCCCCGCAGCTAAGAAGGCAGACGAGCCTGCACCCAGTAAGGAAGCCACCCAGGACTCGGAATCCAAGAGTATTTTCGGGGCTCCTTCCAGGAAGGCCGATGAGCCGGTTTCCGAATCCCCCAAGGCATCAACGGCTTCGCTGTTCTCATTCGGAGGAAAGACCGTTGATACTTCCGCTTCCACGCCTTCACTCTTCGGTACTTCCGCACCATCGGCCCCAGCGCCTGCTGCTACAAGCTCGCTCTTCGGCTCTGGCACCAGCACCCTCATCTTTGGCCAAGCAAAGGATACGCAGGAGTCCAAGGAGACCACGCCAGCTCCCTCTCTTTTCGGTGCTAAGCCTGCAGAGTCGTCTACGATTGAAGCCCCCAAACCCTCGGTATTCCAATCAAACACGCTGTTTGGCAGTGCTCCGGCAGCCAGCGAACCATCAAAGACACAACCAGCCAGCATGTTCAGTAAGCCCACGTCGGCTGAAACGCAAGCGACGCAAGCTCCGGCCTCCTCGATGTTTGGGGCCAGCGCGTCAAAGCCCGCCACTTCCAGCCTGTTCGACGCTGCCTCTGCTTCTGGAGCAGACGAGCCGGCGGCGAAGAAGTTTGCGTTCGGCAGTACTGAACCCAAGCCTGCTGCCTCTACCTTCAGCTTCGGCTCTACCACTCCCGCTCCCGATGCTGCCAAACCCGAGACTAAGAGTCTCTTTGGCACCACCAATGGCGCTACTCCTGCTACTGAGACGAAAAATATCTTTGGCAGCAGCACCACTCCGGCTCCTGTCACTGAAGTCAAGAGCCTTTTTGGCGGTACGGGTAGTGCGGCCCCTGCTACTCAGCCCACGAACCTCTTTGGCAACACTAGCGCGCCCGCAACGGAGACTAAGAATCTGTTCGGCAACGCTACTACTCCTGCTGCTGAGACCAAGAACCTCTTTGGCAACAGCAGCACAACCGCGCCTGCAGAGACCAAGAGTCTGTTCGGTAACACGACTACCTCAAGCACACCCTCGGACTCGAAGCCTTTGTTCGGCGCCAGCACTAGCCAGCCCGAAGCCTCGAAGCCTCTATTTGGTGCCCCCAGCAGCCAGCTCGAAGCTTCCAAGCCTCTGTTTGGTGCTACGAGTAGTCAACCTGAAAGCTCCAAGCCAGCTTCCATCTTCGGAAATAACAACCTTGCTCCTGCGCCTGTCCCTGCCTCATCGAGCTTCACTTTCGGGTCCACGGCAGCCTCGACTACTACTCAACCTGCTCCGGTTGCTGCTTCTAGCTTTAGCTTCGGCTCTGGTTCTCCTGCGCACACACCTCAGCCGGGCGGTAGCTTTTCCTTTGGCGTCACACCTGCTTCGCAGCCTTCCCAGCCCGAGCAGAACGGTAACATGTTTGGAGCCAACACTTCTTTCACGTTCTCAGCTGCGGGTAAGGATGCTAGTGCTATTAACAATCCTTTTGCTGCCGGAGGCGCCGCTACTCCCACCTCGTCATCGTTTACCTTTGGCCAGACAGGTGGTACCTCTGCGCCGTTTGTGTTTGGACAAAACAGTCAAAACAGTCAAAACACTCCATCCATCACCTTTGGCGGTTCCCCGGACTCTACACAACAAAACGGCAGCTCCAATATGTTCGCCTTTGGTGGTCAACAGCCCTCTGGGGGTGGATCCATGTTCAACCTGGCGCCGCCCTTAGGGGGGACATCAACAGGTACTGGTAAGTTGAGACCTCGACCGCGGCGACGCTTCTAGCCGGTGAATTATCATTAATCGACCGCAACGACTAGATTCCCCCAAAACCTTTGGCGGTGCCTCTAGCTTGGCCACCACGCCGGCTGTGGGGACACCAGAGCCAGTGGCTGCCGAGTCCAAGGATGCTCAAGGAACGCACGCTGACGGGGATGAGGCACCACAGGAGCAAATCTCGCTAGTCGAAGGCGGCCCGGGGGAAGAGGACGAGTCCGTCGTGTATGAAGTTCGTGCCAGGGCGTATAAGCTCGCTGCTCCCGATGACGATGATGACGAAGGCTCCAAGGAGAAAAAGAAGCCCTCCGCGTGGAAGCTGCAGGGAGTCGGTCCCCTGCGTCTGCTCAAGCACAAGGATACGGGTGCGGTGCGCATGCTGATGCGTGTCGAACCCAGAGGCAATGTCGCGCTCAACAAGACCATCCTCCCCAACTTCACCTACAAGCCTGATGCTGCGGCCCCCAAGAACATCAAGATCACCACAGCGACGGACGATGGCAAGGGTCTGGAGACTTGGATGCTAACCACCAAGACGACGCAGGCTTTGGCCGATGCGTTGGAGGAGCACAAGAAGGCCAATGAAAAGAAGGATTAATGAGTTAGATGGATAAGAAGGATGCATGGATGAATCGGTCAGATTAAGGAAATGGATAGCATAGGAAGAGTTGTTTGCAAAAAAAAAGAAAAAAGTTTGTAGTTCACAGCATTTGTTTCGGTTTTTGATTTTTTTTTGATTTAATGGGGTAGAACTAGAAGCGGAGTATTTTTAGACTCGACGGTGCTGCGTGCGGGTGGTCGGTCGGTGGTGAAGGTGGCGGCGAGGCGTCCAAACTAGAGATCAGGTAAGGTATAGGTTCATTTTTTTGGTTTTGGTTTTTTATCATTACCTTAGTTATATTCATTCTGCTCTGCATTACATGGATGGATGGGAGGATCGATCGTCATGGCTTTCAATTGTCAAGGGATTCTTTTTATGTCCCGTCTGCCTTCAGATTCACAAAACTTTTCAAATTCGCATTCCTACACATACGGCATAGCATTGTTTTTTTTTTTTTCGCGAGGTCTTTCTGTTGGTTGCCTACCTTTACTTATCTTTATATCCCGCAAAGCATCTCTCGTCAGTAGTCTAAAAGTATCGCGAAATGTGTTTGTGTACTTATCTTCAGCTGGGTCCGGGTCCGTCCGTCTCTTAGGATATGAAAATTGAACGAGCCCCTTGGGGGAAAGTCGAAGAAGGAAAGCGCGGGGGAGGTGCGGGAGGTGCGGAAGGAAGAACACTCGGACGGAACGGTTGGCAAAACGAGCGTGGAAGGAGCAGGAGGAGGAGGAGCAGGCCGGGGGAGGCCGTTGCGGAATGAGCACTTCAGTTACTTAGGAAGGAAGCATCACAGGTTCGGCAAATAGAATGTATCCGATGGTGCCGTGGTTTTCATGTTGTTTACCTATTTACCGCTTCAGCTCTTGAACCAGATGGTACTTTTCTAGCGTCTACACAACGGATGAATTGACGATTGAGTTTGGCCCTTGTGATATCCACCAATCGCCATCTCAAGGTGGCGTACCTGCCTGGACCTGCTAAAGTATGGACATGTTCCACCATTGGTAGTGAACAACAAGTAGTAGTACTTTTTGATTCTTTTGAGTCTTATTTGTTTTCAAGTTGACGCTATATGTTTTTTGGGCTATTGTCATTTCATTACATTACCAGTAAGTTAAGTAGGTTTGTGAGGCAGGTAGGGAGGTAGGGTAAGTTGGTCGAAGTTCTGTTTTGCCATCGGTCACACTTCCTTCCTGCCCTTCTTGCTTTTTTTTGTCGTCATGGTCGTAACTACTTCCCATCACATCTATCCCCTAGGTAAGCACATCGTATTTGTCCCCGAATGTCATGTTCTCCTCCTCGTGCCCAAGAGGGTTTCTTGTCATTCGCTTTCTTGTCCACACCACTGGTTCTTTCCGCCAGGCGCAGTGGTTATGAGAAGTTGTTTTCCCGAGTGCCTTATGAGCCATCATGTCTTGCTCTAATTTGCCAATCTTTTGTTCCCACTTTAAAACACAAAATGAAAGACAAAGACAGTAAAAGAGCCTGGAGAACCTCAAGATGTTCCACATACTTTCCTGCTCATAACGCCCGTTCCGGGTTGATGAAACCTTCCAATTCAAGGGACGGGACTGGAGAGAATGGCGCCAGAGGAAGGAAGGGTTTAATAAGGTAGTGGCACAGCAGACGGTGATGGGGACTGATGTGTAACGGTGGCGTTATTATTGCCATTGTTAGAAGGGCCGGATCCAGATGAGGGAGGGGAGGGAGAAGCTGTCCCTGGGGCTGGCGCGGAAATGACTGCCGCCGCCTCATAAGCGGGAGAGGCGGAAGCGGGGACGGGAGAAGAAACCGAAGAAGCTACAGCAGCAGCAGCAGCAGGCTCGTCAAGCTGCTCCGAATTTGCTCCCCCATTAGTAGGCTCCCGTGATGGAGTGTTGGTCCCCGTTCCCATTATCGATAAGGGAGGCGTCTCTTCGTATGCAGGTGGTGGTACATGATCTTGATCTGTCATTTCGGGCGCCGGGCTGTGGATGGTACTGTGTCCCGGACTGGGGGAGGGATACCTGGTCAAGCTTGGAGACGTCGGCGCAGTGGTTGCGGCGCTCTGGGTCACGCTGGCACTCAACAGGCTGGTACCAGCACTACTATATCCTGGTTGATTCGGATGGCTCTGGCTGTGAATCCCCGATCCGTTGTGCTGGTAGTAATGTACCGGTGGGGGTGGCTGTAGACTTGCCTGTGATCCCAACGGTGCCGACGATAGAGATTGTTGTGAGAAGGTGCCCGCACGGTAATTCCAAGAAGCCATGTTTCGCATTTCTACACCGGCGTGCGCAGCACTGCTGGCTCCTTCTCCGACGGCGGACCCTGCTGGACCAGCCGGCGTTTCGATTCCATAGCCATGGTAACTATTCCCACCCTCTTCAAGATCAACATCGCTGCCTTCTTTCATAACCGGCTGCTTCTCATATGGCGGTGGCGCCTCACCCAGCTCGTTCAGTCCTTCCTCAGGCCTGAAGAGGCCTGCCCAGTCCCATCTCCTTATTGCCGCCGGTCGAGAACTACCCCATGCCACGCCCCCGGTTCCAGATCTCGAACCAGTATTGTTATGTCGCTGTGTCGGCGCCCCGCGCACCCAAGACTCCTGAAGATCACGCTCGATCAACGCCAACGAAGGGCCATCAACCTCGCGAACTCCGAAGTGAGTCTGCCCGTCACGGCTATGACTTGTTGATGTATGATTGGCAGATGGTCGTCTTGCTGGGGTGGGGACACGATAACTTTTGCGTTTTTCGACGAATTGCTTGCGCCGGCGGACGTGAAGACAGAGGGCCAGAGCGCCCAGGACAATAACGAGGCCGACGGGAATCATAACCCAGACCCAAGGGTGGTTGTTATCATCGTCGTCATCGGTGATTCCCGGGGGGAAGCCCCCGAACCCTGACCCTGAGGACATACTGGTCTATATCTTGTTCGAAACTGGCGGGGTCGAAAGGGGGTGCAGGGGCCGTGGAAAAAGCTGGAGTAGAATTTTGTTCAAGGGTGGGTGAGACAGCTCCGGCTTTGGCTCCAGCTCCAGCTCCAGAGCGAGTGATAGCCGACGAAGTGTCGTTCTGTCGTTTGCGTCGCGCTCCTAGTCGTGCTCGCTCGCTTGCGCTGTATTCTGATTTCGATTCAGGTCGGCGAGATGCTAGCGGAGGAGAAGATGCGGTGAGAGCTGTGTCGATTGGTGAATCCCTTCAAGGGCTGTCAAACGCAAGTAGTAGAAAGGAAGTAGAGGCTTTGGTAGTCAATTCATGACTGTTCGTGGTAGAGATAGTCTCGGGTAGCTGTAACCCGTACTGTGCTGTGTGGTACTACTGGCGGTACTTTCTAGGCTGTGACGCGGGAAGCCGTAGAAGAACCGGGAACGCTGACATTACTCGATCTGGCAGTGGATGAAGTTGAAGTTGATACCATGACTGGACCGGTCAGCGCTGGTTTTGATGTTTGGGCAAGTCGAGAAAGGGAAGAGGGGGAGCTGGAGAGGAGGAGGAAAAATGGTTAGATGAGGGATGAAGGTCGGGTCGGCAAGCGGTACGTGATGTGATGATGGCGTTGAATCGCCGGCCCGCACAGCTTGGGGCTGCTGCAAGTGGACAATGGGGAACTGCAGTGTTAGTGCGTGAAACTGTCCAGTGACAGTGCTTCACTGGTCTTTTTGTCTTTTGTGAAGCCGGGGGATACTGGGATCTGCAATGCAGGGTAGTACCTGAGGTTGCAGTCGATGGAGTCATTTCATCCAACTGCCCAACCTTATTTCCAGGGTGCATTCTCACTGCCGCATCACTGCCGTAGGATTGACCGCAGCCAGACGACAATTGTATGGCAACGGCAGCTGCAGTGCAGTTTGTGAGGCATGCATGTCTTAGTCCTGAGCTCTTTCTTGCTTCCGGAAGGCTGTCTTTAGAAAGCAGATTACAAGGGAAGGAAGCACCGCCAGCTTCAAAATGGAACAAGCTTCGTTTGCGGCTGCATTTCTAACAGTTCGTCGGCCGTCCCAGCCGTCTTCGCTTTGCACATTTTCTGTTTGGCGTAACAAGACGCTCCCGGGTATCGAGCAGTGTCCCGATATACAGAATCTGAAACTGTCATTTTCAGACCGTAGTAGTCACCTCTAGATGTCGCCCTCGTCATATCAACGTCTTTTTTTCTTTGTTTCTCAGCGGATAAAGAACTGAACATGCGGGCGTGTTTCGAAAGGGCATGTTGGTTTGATGTACTTTTTTTCTTTGCATCATTGTCAGCCAACAAGAAGACATACCTCGGTTTCCCCGCCGCAATCCTCCGAGAGCAAACAAGTCCAAGAGGCTTTGGGCTCCCTGGCCAGAAAAGATATTTCTCGGTCTCCATAACAGCTCCTGAATCCTCGACTTGGTGAAATACTCTCAGTCTAGAGAGCACTCGGTATCCGCACCCAATATCCGATTAAGACTATCACCAATCTAAGCTTACGATTGGCACGAGTTTGAGATTCGATCTCCGCTCCCACGCTGGCACTCCCAAGCGAAAATATGGGGTGTTTTACTGCAAGCGGTTAAGCCTTCCCGCCCAGCGATCCCTGGCAGCACCCAAGTCCCGAAACGGTAGTGTACAAGATTCGTTTTTGGAGATGTCCCAGGTCAGGTTCCTATCATCCCCTTGCCTGCGATTGCCTGAAAATTGATCACATTCAGAGTGTCCATTGAGATCCAATGTGATCATCCAGGACCGCCAGGAACTCATGGATGGAGCATTGTGACCGTTGGAAAAAGAAAAGATAAGGCTTGCTCGTGCTATTCTGATATCTGATGCAAGGGAAGATTTATCCTTATGCCGTTGTGAGTGCCAACGCCAAACAGTGTTGGAGACGGGTTTTTCCATCCAACAACCCAACTAAACCCTTTAAACAGAGGGAAACTCCTCACTGCATCCTTGCTGCCCTGCTTTACTTTTACACGAAGCATACCGATAACGTAATTCGACCATAACTCTGTTTGGTGTATAAACCCAGAAAGCGATTCACCTCTTGGTCCTGAGGGGGCTTTTCATGAAAATCATAGGCATCATCAGAGAAGGGAACTGCTCCTGCAGATGGAGGTTGAAGTGAGGGTCGTGATGCCCTCATCGTCTGTTCTGAACTGAAGCGGGTAGTTGCAAGGCAGGTACCTACCTCTAAAAGTTCCTGAACCCGTACGTAATGCGCCGTATTTCGTAAGCCTAGGGGCCCGTGCATGCCACTGCAATGCCACGTCGCTGCCATTCCAAACATTCAAGGTTTACCCATCATTACAGAGAAAGCGGCAGCCTACAATTCGTACGCTCAAAACGCTGTATTTTAGTTTACAACACAGCACCCTTCACATGCCCAGTTCTTCCGCCAACAAACCAACCATCCAACCATATCCTAACCAACAACCAACATAACTCGAGACATTCCAAAACACGTTGCAGATATCATCACTATCTGAAAACACACCCGAGAAGCCAACTCAGTCAGCAAATAGACGAAGACGCTGCAAATTTTTATATCAAGACTAGACACCACAGTTATTCAAGATGCCGAGAGCAATCAGAGGTCAGTCCTAATCCCCATGAGAGACCATATGAATGACGTGCCTGTTGAATGGTCCAGCCCAAGATCCATTAACAACATCACGCCCCCCACTGTGATGCGATGAAATGGTCGTTCTGCTAACGTTCCTGGTCTAGGTGTACTCATCCAGTGCGAACCAGCCATCAAGTCCATCATTGTTCACTTGGATAGTGTCAACAACGATATCATTATCGAAGACCTAGATGAGCAGACTCTGGTTGTTAAGGAAAACATGGTGCAACTGCTCAAGCAGAAACTCGAGGACGTAAGTCTTTTTTTCTCTTTCTTTCTTGTTTGCTACTTCGAGCGGTGACTCTTGGTTCGCTATATATAACATCGTTTTTATGTCTGATTACATCGCGTTCCTTCTTACTGACAATTTCCTACCTACAACAGCGCCTGAAGGAAACATACAGGCCCGAGGAACCCCTGGCAGACAGTGACTAGAGTCGTTAACGCCCTTACAACTGGTTGCTCCCGTCAGAGCTTCGAAAAAACGGGCTTCTTCTTCTGCACGCTAGCCGATAGCGCGTCCATCATATCTCTTGATTGTAAAGCAGCCGAGTTCCAGACGGTGGTATACCGCAAGCCTTTATCAAAAGTGTCAGTTTAACGTTCAAAATAATAAGTGCAAGAAATGAGTGGCAAAGAAAGAGAAGAGACATACTCTCAGCAACGGAGTGATCCCTCGCGTGGTTCAGCAACTCCTTAGTTCCCTGCACAGCAATCGGGCTCTTTCCAGCGATCAAGCCCGCCAGCTTGACGGCCTGGTCCATGGCAGCCGCCTTGCTGTCGAGGACGTGGCTGACGAAGCCAACCTGTTGCGCCTCGGCCGAGCCGAACTCTCTGGCTGACAAGCATACCTCCTTCACCCACGAGAAGTTGCCGACGGCCTTGGGCAGCCGGGAAAGGGTGCCAATGTCGGCGGCCAGGCCGATGTCGACCTCCTTAACGGCCAGCCGGACGTCGCGCGTGCAAAGGCGGATGTCGGCAGCGCAGGCGATGTCGATGGCGAGGCCGAGGGAGATGGCGTGGAGGACGACAATGACGGCTTTGGTTTGTTTTAGGTTAGCAAAATAGATTCTAACCGGTCTGCCATTGTCTTTGGTACATGTACGAGTGAAGAACTTTAAGTGGCAACTAAGCACATTTCAATACATACGTTTCTCGCACAGCTCGATAGCCGAAATGCTATCCTGGAACTCAGTAATGTACCGTCTCAGCTGGGCCGCCTTGCGCCCAACGTCGGGGGCGTCGCCCGATTGCAACTGGTTGTTCGAGCTGGCCGCATGGATGTCCAAACCCGCCGTGAAACCCCGGTCGCCGGCGCCCGAGAGGACCACGGCCCGCACGTCCGGATCCGACGACAGCTGCCGGAAGATGGCGCCCAGCTCCAGCCACATGGCCTCGAAGAAGGCGTTGAGCTTGGCGGGCCGGTTGATCTCGACGTGGGCGACGAAGTCAGGACCTGCCGAGGTCACGTTGAAGTGCTTGTAGGATGTGTATCCCTTGAGTTGTTGTTGTTGAGCCATCTTGTGTGATTTGTGGTCGTTCTTCTGGAAGATGTTTAGGACGTCTCGGAATTGGACACGAAGGGACGAAGATATCACAATTGGTGGGATGATGGGAGAAGATGGATTGGATAAACGTATAGTTGAGTAGTCAAGTGAGAATAAATATCAAAGAGTTATGATGAAAATGAAGATGATTGTTATAGATCTTGAGCTGCATCTTGATGATGGTAACCTAGGCAGTAGGGAGGAGTTGTTGACTGATACGTTGTCAAAGTTACCGAGGCTCAGCTGCAGCGGGCAGCAGCAACTCAGCAGCCGTTAAACGGTCGGGTAAGAGTGTGATCGGTACCCTTCTTTTTGCTGACCGCAGTCAGAAAAAGGTACTTCGGGTTAGAAAGTGGCACGAGCCATGAATTATTTCGTTGCCAAATTTTTAGCGTTGAAACGTTGTCTTTGGGAATTATATTGAGATTTTGTCGTTGTTAGGTTGCGTTACCCTAAAATATAGTAGCTTCAGTGGTTTTAGCGCTCGGGATGTCCAAAAATGCAGCTTTTTGTTGCTAACCCGGGTCAGCAGGATGCGAGCAATGTAGTTAGCTATAAGCCAAAATATAGGGGGGGTTTTGCTAACCCGAGTCAGCAAGTCAAAAAATGGTACTTCGGCTTCAAAAAGTTAAAAGATCACGATTCTAACCGCGGTCAGCAAAAACCAACGCCATCGATCACGCTCTAAAGAAGCGAATGGGACGGCCAAGAACCAAGACGTGACGTTGAATGAAGAACCGACGCCGGCGCCGGGAGCCACATCGGACCATTGAAAAGGACAAAGGCCCGTTGCGGGGGAATTGAGCGTAAAATAGTGGGTGCTCCCGTACATCCGAACTTTGCTATTAGAGACATGTGAGCAGCGGTGTTATAATTGGCATATTTATAGATCCCGGACGCGGTTTTGTTGTTTGCATCTTCAATGGCACAACCTCTAGATGAAACTGAAGCAACTGGCACAGAGTAGGATTCTGATTGAAAAGCGCATCCGGGAAAAAAATAAGAAGAAAAAATAAGAGGTGTTCGCTACCCCTCCGTCAATGCCTCGCATTCCTGGTGGGCAATCCGTGGTGGTGGCGCTTATTGATCCCTCCTAGGGTTACCTTGGATGTGCATACGGATTACTATGCGCCGGACTCTATGCTACACTACCGTGACTACCACGTAGGTACCTAACCTGAAGCGTTGCTAGCATATGGATTTCAAGCCAATAAACCCGCCCTTCGAACTGGGAACCCGATAGTGTCGTGTAATGTGATGCGTTTGTTGTGTCCGCTGATGAAAGAAAAGAGGACTCGGGTGAGTTGTACACGAGCGGCAGTTTCGTCTATAACGGAGAATCCCATGTTTGAAGGGATGCCACTTTTGCTGATTTACCGTTAATACTCGGTCTGCTTTGCCCTGGCGTACAAGTCTTGGAACAGCCGGCAAAAGAAATGGTGGAGAGGGTGGACATGATGGGCGATATTAAGGGGAAGGAAGGATAGGTTTGGAGTCTTTTTGCGTTGACAGGGGCGGGGATGCTCCTGCTTCTTCAAGCATCGTGGACTGTGAAGAAAGCTGTACACTACCTGCCGCTCCGTCTCCAGTGCCGCCTGGCGGGACGAAAAGCCGCGCGAGCAACGCTATTCTGTAGACTCCTCTCCGGTGGTTTTACCCGCAACTGGAACTGTCAGCGATCCCACCGAGCCCACCGGCACGGACGAGTGAGGTGATCCATGACAAGTGGAAGCACCCCCGTGGATGCCCAGCGGCCCAATCACTATCGCATCCCCGCCGCTTGTCTGGCCCTCATTGAAACCTCATTGGCGCCCCCAAAGGCGGACGACCCCATCGTGCCCATTCTCTGGCTCCTAGGACCAGGGCGTGATTGTGACTTTTTCCTAGCCTACCATTCCATTCCCTGGAACTTACTCCAAACTTGCGACGACATCCTTTTTTCAGCTTCATAGTTCCTGTCGAACCCAGGCTCTGTCGAGCTCGCTTTCTGCCACCCTCTGAGCTTCCCTCGAATCCCTCCCCTCCCCGATCGCGAGGCGCGCAATCGCGACCTCAACCACACTTTGGCTTACTTTGGCCCAAGCAGCCACTCGAGCCTCGATAGCCAACGGTTTCGCTCTTGTGTTACGCTCTGTGGGCTTCCGCTTAGCTGTCCTATTTGCTCTAATCTTTTCTCGCTTCCTCGAGACACGACATCCTGGGGCCCTTCCCCCCCGTCCCTCGAGTCCGCTACCCGTCGCCGTTCCTGTCGCTTTTATGGTCGCCGTCGCCATCGTCCTGTGGTGCACGACAACCCGCCTCCTGATATTGTCCACCACCATATCCGCCTCGCCCGACCACTATCGCAATCGCGACCAGTCTACATATTTCACAGACGCGATCCCATAAGACTTTTGCCTTTGCGGTGCATTCGAAGGAAACCGGCCTCGGTAACGAATTGCACACGCCTTTGCCCAATTCGCGATCCGAAGCCTTTCCGCCCGCGACTGTTCGAAAGACATCACAATCTGATCCGGTCTTTCTCGTATAGCCGTCTACGACAACTTGCGCGAATCTGGGATCTGCATACAGCTTCTACTCTACCGCTTGCGCCCTCGTTCAAGGCCCCTCCGCAACCAGGTTGATCGAATGATGGACATAGAACGAAACGAGTGCTCCTAAAAGACCAATTCTTCAACACGCCAGAGTTGTCACTCCCGCCAAGGACATATCGCAATCTGGACTCTCGCGCTTTCCCATTGCGACAAATAGTTCTTGCTCGGCCTCGACCTGTCTGGACTCTTTAATTCGACCCCAATTCACCTTCCGATTGCCCACTCCGATTGGCGTTGACTCACATTGACGTCGAGTCGCACTCTGTACAATATTTGATGGGGTTTTGTTTGTCGACGCTTACGCTTTCCGCATCGCAACAAACGAGTGCGGGAATTGAGCAGTCACTAAAGGTTAAATATGGCTGCGCCAGGTTCCAACAAGCCCGATGTGGGCGATATTCTGGTGGTCATCCGTAAGTTCGTTTTCTCTTCCAGTCATAGATTGACACAGTGCAGCTTCATCAAGGAGTATCTTTTTTCTTCGGGGCGTGTCGGTGTTTCGAAAATCCAACAGACGGCGCCACGTAGCGTCGACGCTGTCGCAAACTTGAGATACATAAAAAGGCTGACCCGCATATCCCACAGACGACTTCCAAGCCCGTAGCTCGGACGAGTTGAGCTTAACCAAGGGTGACCGTGTGGAGTTAATCGAACGGGATGACGAGTTCGGTGACGGCTGGTTCTTGGGAAAACATCTGGTAAATGGCAACAGTGGTCTCTTCCCAGAAGGTATATATAAACCCCTCCTCTGTATAAGCCACAAAACAGCTGCATGGCAAACAGCCTCAGGTATTGTGCTGTAACTGATCTCGCCATACCTACAGTATATACGCGTCCTGCACCCAAGCCCCATTCGAGCAGCCCATCCCTCCAAAAGCCTGTTCTCTCGCCGCTGGCCGAAATTGTCAACGAGCAAACAACAAACCCCACTTACTCTTTCGACAACTTCAACAAAACGGCCGATGCAACTTTACCGTTAGGCTCCTTCAAACCAACTTCGGCACCCGACGGCCCTGCGCATTCGTATCTCAGCAGTAGTTTGCCAACAGGGGGCGTCGGACGTCCCGGCGCTAGCACCGACAGTCACGTCCTACACGAGACTCTGAATGTTATCGACGAACACATCACAGATCTGAACTCGACGCAAAGCAACGGAGCCCTTCGAAACACCGGAGATTCCGGTAGCGAATACAGCTCGCACATAGGCAACCGTGTCTCATACATTCAAGGCGAAGAAACAGACGAGGAGGAAGAAGAAGAAGGAAATCATTCACGAAGCGAGGTTGAATCCTGGTCCGCCGATCAAGTTGCCGAATACTTGTTTACGGTAGGAGTGGAGAAGCACCACTGTGAGGTGTTCCGTGACCAGGAGATCACAGGAGAGGTCATTCTCGGGATGGATCAAACATCGTTATTCATCAAAGCCTTTGATCTGGGGTCTGTGGGGAGACGGCTAAAGACTTGGCAGAAAATCAAAAACCTACAGGATGAGGTCAACGGGCAGGGACCAGGCTCGCGCGTTCTCAGTCAAACGTATGGGAGCGAGTTCGGGTCTGATGTCCAAGGAAATATGCGCAGCAGGACGAATACCCTCACAGGGTCGACTATCGCGGGGTCGACTTTGAGGTACTCTTCCAACACCAGCCAATCTCTGTCGGTCCAGACGAAACACTCATCGGAAACCCCCAAAATGGACCCTGTCCAGCCTGTGTCTCCAGTCTCTCCTGTGATGGAGAGCCCAAACCGTATGTTCCACGAAAGGAGACCCTCTGCTGCAGATATAAGAGACCTGCACCACTCTCGTCGCCATTCCTCGACTGATTTCCGTCTAGCAGGAGCATCCCCGGCCACCCCCAAGGTCTCGGGTGGGACGTTGCACGGAGCAGATGTGCCTCACAAGAAGCAACCGTCTTTCGACAGAAACTGGACGCTGGGCAGTGCAGGCAATTCCAACCGCTCGCAGCCCACGGCCGGGCAACTACATAGCTTGGCTGTTCAAGAACCGGAGATCCAGGATTCGGCAGTAGACTTGGATCGAGGCTACTTTTCAGGCACCGATGCCGATCCTCGGCAGCGAAACGTATTGAAGAAGCGCGAGAGCAAGGTGCCCGGTCTCGCGGAATCACCGAAGACGAGCTACACCGAAGAGCAGCGTGTGCGGAGCGCTACAACGCTTTCCAGACAGTCACGGTTAGGCAGCATTGATTCCTCTCGCGAAGCAGTCGGCATCATACCCACTGCACATAAATACTACGGGTTAGTTAGGCGCACTGCTTCCACGGCCACCATGGAATCAACTCGTCTATCTAGCGATCGGAACCCCCCTACGGTTACCAAACTCGAGGGATCTCCGGAACAAAACAGATCCTCTCCCAGATCGGCTCTTAAACGCCTGAGCCAAGTCAACCATCCGGATTTCAATATGGCCGGCATGCTAAAGAACGGCTTCGGCGGGTTACGGGCCGCCTCAGACGCAATCACGGGTACCGAACGAGCAAAAGTGGCGTCCCCAGTCGACACGCCATCCAAGGATTCAATTTCTTCACCCACACGCACCGGCTCGACCACGCCCTCTGCCGGCCGAAGTTTGGACCTCGACCAGGAGACTGCCAAGAGCTTGAGCACCGTAGCCACCGCTGCCGAGGCAGCGAAACAAGCAGCAAATCGGAAGAAGACCAAAAAGGAGACAAGTGCTTATACCCGTGGTTTACAAAAGATCAGCCCGCGGGAAGCGGTCAAGGATGCGGACTACAGTGGATGGATGAAGAAGAGGAGCGCCAACCTCATGACCACATGGAAGCCGCGACTCTTTGTTCTCAAGGGTAGACGTCTGGCGTATTACTATTCTGAAGACGATCAAGAGGAGAAAGGCCTGATCGATATTTCCTTCCATCGGGTACTCCCGGCGGATAACGAACGCTTGACTGGCTTCCACGCGACGCTGATGGGAGCTAGTAACTCCCCAGCAATTCCGGCTGGAAGCCATGTCCAGACGCTCGCGGACGCGGACGCAGAGCGGGATCCAACGGAAGAAGGGGATCAGATGTTCATCTTCAAGCTTGTCCCACCACGAGCCGGTCTCTCGCGAGCAGTGAACTTCACGAAGCCCACAGTACATTACTTTGCTGTGCCCAACATCAAGCAGGGTCGCCTGTGGATGGCGGCTCTGATGAAGGCGACTATTGATCGCGATGATACCCAACCAATCACGACGACATACCAGCAGAAGACCATTTCGCTTACCAAGGCGCGCCAGATGCGTCACAGGCCACCAGCTTTGATGAACTTGGTGGAGGCGAGTGAAGACAATGCCGGTGACGACAAAAAGGGTGCTGCAAAGAAGCAAAATGGACTAGGCATTAGCTACGACGAGGCGGACAGCGGAGTTGCGGGATTTGAAAAGCTGGGACTCTCTCACATTGACGAAGGTGGATTGGGATTTGAGAAGGATGGATCGGTTCCTCAGAGCGCCTAGGCGATTCCAAGCACCCATTTGGGGAACATCCATGATCTGGCCAGGCAATCACAACTTCAGCCTTGCTTTACGTCCAGAGTTCACGCGGGAGGAGGATATCCCAACCCTCCCAGTCCTTTTTTCTTCATTTTGATTCTTTTTTTTGGTTTGTTTTCAGTGGTCATCATCCAAGACGTATATCCCTAATGTCGCCATGTATTTCAAGAACAATTGGGAAGGGAACGGGGCGCAGACGGTACATTTTGTCATGCTGCACGGGCTTAGTCAGGCAATGGCAGGTAGCGAAAGGATTAGTATGAGGAGATATCGAGTCGTCTTTTATCCCAGAACGAGTAGCAGTTGAGAGTCTTCCATCTCGTTATTCTCATGGGCATGTGCGAATACTATGGTCGTGATTGAAACGAAACCGTATGCTGTATTGTATCCGTATTGTATGTAAGTTACCCAACTTTACTGTGAAGGTTGCCCGAAGATGCCGCGTCGCGCAGTGTCCCCAGAAAAAAGTCGCGTCAGTGCCAGAGCCAGGCTTGCAGGCCGGCAGTAACAGCTTCCCGCTTTGTTGGAGCTCCCCAAGATCAACATTTCAGGCTGCCCGCACCAGAATACCTTATCACCCACAACCATCACCACGACCACCTACCGTACCCTTGACCGGCATCGGGAGAAACAACATCATCACGAACAGAGGTGGACGAATCATCCCACCCAGCGCGCCGTATCATTGGCGCCTCTGACGAATCATAACGGCTCGCGACTTTCAACCTGTAATAGTTTGAATTGACGAATCTCCAGCGAAGGACAACAAAGCGGCTCGCCTGCGCAAACCAACGACTCAGTCTTTAAGAGGTCCCGACATTGACCCGTCCGAACACCGACAACATACCAGGTGTCTCTTCCGCTTCATCTGTACCACGAACATCAACTTCAACCGATTCGAGCTTGTCGCCCAACCTCGACGGTCGACCATCTCCAACGACTTCTGCTGGCCCGCCCCTCTCCTCCGCGCCTACGACCATCACCACCAACATGGCCTTCTCGGGCAAAGGAACGCGAAATTCCGGGAGGACTGACTCCAGTCCCTCCGAATATAAGGGTGCTTTCAACACGAACTCAACCCCACAAAAGCCCTTGTTCGCTCAGCAGCGCGCGCAGAAACGACCCGGCGCACCATCTGCAAGAGGACCCCTCCAACCCTCGCGACTTGGCCAGGCAGTCATGTACAACGACGACCAAGATGAAACAGAGACAAACCAGCAGGAAGTCGTGGCTAACCGGGCAGGCACATTTGGCCTGCCATTCGACGACACCTACGACTTGGACGACAGCTCTATCTTGACGAGCGGCGCTTCTGGCGGCGACCTAGAAATGGGCGATGACGACTCCGACTTGATGATGCTCAATACCCCGGCTGCGACAGAGCGCGTCCGGAAGGAAGCCGCAGGTATCTTCCGCGCCTCGGTTGCGCAGTCTGGACCTAGGATACGCGATCTTAGATTTGCCGCCCTCGCGAAGGACGTCTATACACACATGGGCACCGCTTCCCTCATCGAGCCCGGAGAGATGATTTTAAATACCGAGAGGCTTATTGCCCGTCTGTATGATGAAGGTGTAGGCGAAGAAGAGGACGGGGAGAAGCTGGATGAGGCGCTTGCGCATGTCGCCGGTGAACTTACTGACCTCTGGAAGAGAACTATCAGCGACTTCCCCCACCCCGACGAAGAGCACACGGTGGAGGTTGGACCCGGTCCCAACACCTCCCCACTAGAGAAAGCGACCTACCTGGCCAACCTGGCGCTACATGTCCACCACGAACGGTACGAAGACAACACGGGACGTACTAGGCCTACGCCTTTGCCTGAGACACTGTTCAAGTGGCTAGACGAGTACCACAACGTTTACAGCGGCCAGACGGAAGATATTCTACGATACAGGCCGAGCCCGGCGTCTCATGCTCTCTTTTGGCAAGCCATCTTCGTCACCCTTCTTAGGGGTAAGGTGGATGATGCGGCCAAACTGCTGAGACAAGCCGGGTGGGACAAAGTTAAGAAAGACAACGGCGAAAACAAGTACATCAACCGTGCCCTGGAGAGCGTGCAGCTTGCCACAGCTGAAACGGTTGCTATGTTGGAGAATTGCCCCGGTTACAATGAGAACTGGGACATCGGGAACAGCGACTGGACTCTATGGCGTGTCCGAACTAAGGGCGCGCTTGATCACCTTAGACGCTTCGCTGAGGGCCGCGATAGCACGCTAGGCGACTCCACATTTTCCGATTTCACGGCCTCAGTTTCGTCTAACCGGAATCGTGAGTCCATGGCCGGTCTGGCGAGACGGGCGGAGTCTCAAGTTCCATGGGAGATCTACGAGAAGCTGAACATCATCTTCGACATTGTTTTGGGGTCCAAGAGTGCTATCCTCAATGCCGCGCAAGACTGGTGTGAGGCCACGATCGGTCTCACTGCCTGGTGGGATGACAGGAGAGCCGATAAGTTCGGGAACCCGCTCTCCATGGCCCGCTCGCAAGCCCTCACGCTGGCCTCCCAATCGGCAAGCATCGACAGTTACTTGGATAGGCTGAACAATGCCTTCCATGCAGCCGTCGAACAGGACTTCTATTTGAACTCCAACAATCCTGTGGAAGTGGGAATCGCGTGTATTTTCGAAGATAACGTCAAGGGTCTCATCGGTCTGCTCCGTGGCTGGTCGCTCCCCATCGCCTCTGCGGTGGCCGAGATTGCTTCATTGGGCGGATGGCTTCCACAGCACCAGCCAGGAGCGCTCTTCATGGAGGGGCTCGATCAGGATGATCTGGATGTGCTTGGAGTCGACCCCACCGCGCCAGACGAGGTTGACGGAATCAAGGACAGCACGCTTATTCAGTACGCACAACAACTGACCGAAGATGAGGACATTGGAACGATCACGATTGACGATGAAGCTCGGGATGGCTGGGAACTAGCTATTCACGTACTCGGCCGTATGGACTCGCAGGAGCGTTCCGAAGAAATGATTGGAATCTTGGTCAGGCATATTGTCGATAGCTTGCACGTGGACTCGAACGAAGTGGTGGACAAGACTTGGTCTCTCCTAAACGAACTTGGCATGATCCCTTATGCCGAAGAAGTGGTTGAGGTAAGTACTCGGCGTCAAGACAGACACACCAAAACAAGACCATACTTGCTAACCTTTCGCTTAGACTTATGCTGATATTCTCGCGCGCGACTCTCACCGTTATGGTGAAGCGATGTGGTACTTTGCTCTGGCGCACAAACCGCACAAGGTTCGCGAGGTCATGAATCTCCTCATCTCATACTCCCTCATCCAGTCAACAGCTTTTCCACCAAACGAAGAACTCGACGACTGGCTTCACCGCCTCCTTAACGAGCGCAACGAAACTCTCGAGCAGTGTGCTAAGCAAGACCTCGAGGCCGCCGAACTCCTCGGTAAGATGCTTAGTGGCTACGCCTCGCTCCGCCAGTACTTCATCATCCGTGACGACGAGAGCATCCTTCCCAACGCCACTCCCTTCGCCCGCAAGCAGCAGGCCGCCACCGCACTGGTTAGTGTCATCGCTAGTTCCGACGATAACATCCGGGGCGGCCTTCTCGACCAGACGCGCGATGGCATCGTCAGCGAGGACTTCTTGCTCGCTCTCCTCGGCGAAGCCATTGCCTTTGTCACTAACCCAGACAACACCAACGTCCACCTCGGTCAGCAGGCCCTCCCCGTCCTCAATCTCGATCAGATCGACACTATCCTCAAGGCCATCGAGGACCTCCAGGCTGTCAGCGACCGCGTCCGCAGCACGTGCGAGGAGTTCCTGCAGATCGTGCTTGCTTCAGCGCCTGATGGTCTCAAGGGATCCACGCCCGGTGATATGCTCAAGAAGAATGCCAGCGGCAGCCTCGTGCTGGCGGGCAGTACTATGGTGGCAACTCAGCTGAAGAACTCGCTCAGCGGCGGACTAGTCGGGAGCGGTGCCAAGATGAACCCTGTCAAGCGCGGCTGGGACTGGAGGGCGGACATGCCGTCGAAGACTACCGGCGACGATGTTATGCGGAGGCTGAGACTGGGTGTGGCGAAGGATTTGGCGGGACTGTGGCTTGCTGATGCGGATAATGCGTTGTGGTAGGAGGCTTTGGTAAAGAGGGTACTGTAGTTGGGTATGGTTGATGAACGTTATGTTGCTACTGTAGGGCAGATATGTTATCTACATGGCAACAGCTGATAAAGACTCGGATTACATGGAAGAAGACGAACAAAACGAATAGAAGTGGTTTGTAGCTACCTGGTTCTCATCGACTTATTGACTATCGTTTGGTTTGTTTATTTATGTATTGATGTGTACGTGTATGGGAAACTGGTGGTTGATAGATGGCATACAGAGATGCCCTACTAACGTTTATCGGTTATATGAAGCGTTTGGTGGTCTCTATTCGATGTGTCCTATGTTGGACGAAGGGCATGCATAAAATCCCAAGGTAAAACCCATGAACACTGCCACTATACTCACCTTCCTGTACATGATCTCCATCCTAACCCATTCATACAGACAGACCTATTTTTCTCCTAACCCGCCTTACTCAAACGAGCGAATACCATGGTCACACGTCGGCCGCCTTTATATAATGGTATTTAAAGTTAGTTCAAAAAGTGACAAAAGAAGATTAGGTACCAACGACCGGTTCAAACCAGGTCATCAAGGACGGAGCCCAAAAGCCAACAACCCCTTGTTTCAGAGTAGTGGTGTGAGCCGTCTGGATCTATTTTATTTGAATTCTGTCTGTCGACCGGAGTGTTCCCAGATACCATATAGGTAGACCAGCGAGACCAGATACTAGGTTTGCGGTAACCCTTTACGTGTCTTCGCATTACCGTTCCCGAGCCGGACAGGTAATGAATGGATTTTGAGTTTTGAGACTCAAACGGTAGACCATTGTACCATCTGACCAATCTGATATCGGATCAAGGAGTGTCCGAGTGGTAGGGAAGGTACATAAGGAAGGTGCAGTGGGGGAAGCAGATTGAAAGAGACATTGAATCCACACACATACACAGTCAGTCACGTTTCGGTCAGTCACGCAGTCAGCAACAGACACTTCAGTTTGTTCTGATCCAAAAACCACGTTCAATTCTTCTTCCCCTCCCCTCCCTCTCTCTTCCCTTCCTTTCTTTTCGTTTGATACGACCAGAAGAACTAGGACTAATAAAACAACGGATCCTCTCCCTTGTCAATGGCCTCAGCCACAAGCTCGTTGTAGTAAGCCAGCAGCAGATCGTACTCCTCCTGGAGCTCGCCCTTGGTGCGGCCAAAGGCGCGGACGGCAGTGTAGTAGACGTTGGCGAGGGCGCGGCAGACGGAGCCGTAGCCGTTGGTGTCGCATTGGTAATAGAGACTGTGCGGAGTGAGGAGTGAGTGAGCATTTGGGTTAGATGATGATGATGGATTTGTTTCGTTTGAGGGCTTGAGGAAGAGGGCGAAGAAAGAAAGAGAGAGGTGGAGAGACGGATTTGGAGGGAGGGATGGAGGGAGGGAGGGAGGGAGACATACTCGGTCTTGAAGTTACCATCGACCTTCAACCTGTTATCGTCCGTAAACCTCGACTGGGCCTTGTAGTTGCGATACCCAAAGTCGTGACGGTCGCAGGCGGGCGTGAAGGGGAATCCCAACGGGTTGTCGGGCGAGTAGCTGCACCCGTCCGAGGACCAGTCGAGCGTGGCCGGGCTCTTGGCGTTGCGGTAGACGTGGAACTGCGGGAGCGTGATGCTGAAGAGGTACCGGTCCGTCGTCTGCTGGATGGTCTCGGCGCGGCGGAAGAGGGAGCCGGCGCCGGTCTTGTCGCTCTCGCTGCCGGCCCAGGCCCAGGCGGCCGTGGAGAGGAGGGAGGAGAGGGCGAGGGTGGAGAAGAACTTCATATTGATGAAGATGGTCAAACCAGGTGGAACAGTTGACTGCTGAGCTGTTGGCACACAGAAGAGAAGAAGTTCTTTTTCTTTCTTTCTCAGCTGGGCCGGATGATCTGGTCTTTATACCTCTCTTCTCGGGTTCCTCCCCCTTCCCCGTCTCCTCCGTTCGGGCTCTCGACGTCGGCGTTTGTGTGCGTGATGTTGTTCATCGACGACGAGATACACACACACACACACGATAACCAACTTTTGATCCCAGAGCGGTTATGGGATCTTGTCCCGTCGTCGCATATTGTAACCTGCCTTAATGGGCAGTGATGCCCGTCACCTTTTGGTCGAAGTCGGCGATGTGCGGTGCGGGTATGTGGACGCTGGGTTTGGCGTGCTGGATTGCTTACATCCCATTCGTGGGTATATGCAGGTCTACCTTTGAGGCACTCTTACCAGACCGCAAAGAACAAGAGGGCAGCTTGAGAGAGGGGAAGGGTTACCTGACGTTGCTTCTTTAAGATGGAGCTGGGTAACGGGACGAGCCACGAGGACATCTGAGAGTTGGATGTATAAATGGTGGTTAAAACTGGATGTTTGATTGGCCACTTCTCCTCCCATTTGGCCAAGAATCCTGCTAGAAATTCTTGAGAAGAGGATCTTGGTAGTCAACCATGATTGGAGGTTGGGAATGCGGAGGAGCCATGAATGCAACCGCCCGGTAGATGAATTCCTCCAGAGGCTTGTTGAGGACCGGACAAGACCATAGGTCCGGATGGGGAAAAGAGATACACACGAACTGGCGCCTTTAGTACATTAACGCCATGCCCTTTCCTCCGAATCCCCTCACGGCGGAGCTTCGCCCTTTCACAAAAGCGGAAGGAAGACAAGAACCTTCCCCTCTCACTCACACCAACGACATGCAAATGTGGTAAGCCATACGTACAATGAATGGGTCTCTCGGGGGTTTCGAACGCTTGAAGGTGCCACTGCCATCGGTAGCTGATATCCGATCTAATCATCACGCAGCATTGCGTACGTATACTCAAATATAACGGCAGAAGTAAGGGAAGACAAAAGGCGAGAAGGGTTATTACTACAATAATTTCTATGCAAAGCACGTAGGTCCCATCGCACTCTAGTGTCCACAGTCGATACCCTCTCAGCAAAATAGAGTTACATTGCCGGCGATTCAAGAGCCAAGACGTCGGGGAGTTACTTAAAGTGGGATAGGACCTCTGGACACTGGTGGGTAAGGTAGGAGAAAGAGGCCGAATGAATTGTTGGGTTGTGCCGGTTGGAAACTCAAGCAGTCTCAGTTTCTTTTGGGTTGATTGGGTGATGAGTATTAAGTAGTTGATGAGAAATAAATCGAGCGGAGTTATGTCCGTCTATTGGAGGGCTTCGTGTGCGCTAGATATGTATAGGCAAGAATTGCCCATGATTTATAGTGGCCGCGGAAGGATCATTTCATTCGGAGAACTGACGATAATGCTTGAAAGTCGAGCCTCAGCTATTCGAAATATTAAGTACCTACCAGAGAGTATTCTTTAACTTGAAGTAGCAGCGGATTTGAAGCGCCAACTGAGCTTAATCTGAAAAGGAAATGAAGTGAGGAACTTAATCGTTTGTGGACAAGCGCCAGTTCTTGATATCAGCCAAAAGTGCAATGCAGCTTGGCATGGCCCATGACATGAGAAAGCTGTAAGCGTCGATGAGGCAAGGAACATCGAGCAGTTTCTGAAGAGTGATTCATGATGTGGCTGATATATTCAGGTAGGCAAGTAGATGGGTTTCGTGGGAATGTATGAAAATAATGTAAGGCGTCTCGCCGTCATCTTTCTTCAGTCCTTCCTGTGCTCGCATAGGTTTCACCAAGCCCCCAAGTTAATAAGCTCAATAATAAGCAAGAGTAACGAGGGACCGAGTATCGTCTTATCGGCTTATCATTTAGTGTCGTCAGTGTGCCGTGTAAGAGGAAGCAGCTCCGGCTCCGGGGCCCGTGGTGTTATCGGAAGATAAGACAAGGGGGTGGATATAGTCGGATGCCGGCCGGCAGACCGCTCCGTTTGTCGGCTGCCCAACAAGGTGCCTCTTTGTGGTTAGAAGTTCCTCTCCGACACTCCCCAACACTCTCAACCGATGAAATGAACAGCATCACGCAAGTTTACGATTTCGCACATATTCGTTGGGAAAGTTTTGATTTCTATTTACCCGATATTCAGGTTAACAGTCCCGTCTTGGAAGAAGCAAACAGCCCAATTCGCCGACCGGTCATCATGACCCGGTCAACCGTTCCCAGACAGTCCCCAGATCCAGATCTATATGTAATCATCATCCATCCCCAGAACCGACACCACAGCCATGTTGGTAGGCCACCCCTTGGCTGACCTCTTCCTTCCTCCACACGAATACCGAAATGACGTTGCATAAATCAACGAGCATAAAAAGAGGATGACCAGGTCCATTGACGCCATGCAGAGATGATGCTGACAGCAAACCCCGTTGCTCCAAAGTGTTGCTGAATGTGAGCGCTTTCTCTAAGCGCCTATTCTCGAAATGAAGAATCCCCAACCAAATATCAAACGCCCACCTGAAAAGAAGGAAATCAAATGCAATAGTAAGAGTCGCCAACATGAGGGTGGGTGGCTGACGATTAGTGGCATCGCCCGAGGATCCCGGGTGAGTACCGCCACCCTGCTCGCTCAGCGTCGTGTCGTTCGCATAATTCGTTGTCGTTGTCGTCGCCCACTCAGACCGTTCGATGATATCGCCGTGATCGCATCGCAACAATTTGCCACCATTTCTCTCGTTATGGTAAATTGCCGTTCGTCATCCTCTCATCGAGTATCTGACGGTGTACCGAGTTCGCGCTCGATGGTAGAAGACGAGCAAAGACGTTGCTCTTGACGACGTTGACGCTGTCGCCAGCGCTGACGATGGCGGAGTCGTCCATTATACGCCCCTGATGACCCGCGTCCGCTCCTTTTCGAGCTGCAGGGCATTTGCCTCGAATGCCTCCTTCTTGCACTGATGATTGGAGAAACACTCATGTCAGCACGAAATTCCTCTTGAAGCAAGACATCTGATAGCCCGGCAAGCCACCAGTTTGACTTGTTGCTACTTACGTCTTCGAGGTTCTTGCACTTGTGGCTCTCTAGCAGGCGGTGCTTGCTACAATAGTGGCCGTCGCAGAAAGTGCAGTCGCCTGTGATAGGTGCTGCTGGGAGTCTGCACTCGGTGAGCGAGCACTTGAGTCTCCTGGGTCCAGGCATGTTGTAAGAGGTAGTTGTTGAGTTGATGTGGAGGCTGGATAACGTAAAGGTGATGTTTGGGTGGAGGTTGTGGAATTGGCAAGGAGGAAGAGCAGCGACCCTTGGGGCGAGTTCTAGTCTGTGTTTTTTAAGTTGTCGTTTAGGTTTTCCGAGGATAGGATGAGTGAATGGTGAGTGACGAATCGATCAATAGATAAACGGCTGATGAGACGGAAGGCAGTGAGTGAGTCAGGAAAGATTGAACAACGGAGGTTCGAGGTTGGCGGGATGGGATGCTTATAAACAGAGCCGGTGGAGGTGACAAGCCGAGAAGCCGAGAGTCATGAGCGGATGCCAACAAGGCTCACGTGGTGTTATCTTTGGGGACAACCAAGGGATAGGCGGCCAAGTGGCAGATTAACTCGGGCTAGTTTCGCGAGACTCTTGTTGCAAGTGGAAATGGCTGGAAAGCGTTGGATTTCGTTGGCCGGGGGGTGGTTGAGTTGGGATGGATGTAAGTACAAGCGTTGTAGGTGAAGTAGCTGGGGCCAGACTTGGACGTGATGTGTGACCAGTGTAAGTGACAAGGGAGCTACAAGTGACCCGAGGTGACCAGGACCCTAAGGACGGTGCGCAGTGTGCAGGAGAGGAGGGAGGCGGTAGAGTTAGCCTGGCTGCTGGCATGGCATGGCATATGCTGGCAACGTCTGGGGCTGACATCTTGTCCCATCGAGAACAGCACGGCCATCGTGGGCGTGTCGATGACGGCACGGCCGCACGGGAGGCAATGCTGGGGACGGTATACAGGGCCCAATTGGTGCTTTGGCCATAAAGACCCGCTAGCACCATACCCAAGGCTTCCTTGTCCGTGGTTGTTGGCGCCGGGAATTGGAAGGGATTGGATCGACGGAAAGTGGTGCCAGTGCTCAGTGACAGTGACTCCAAGCGACTTGAAGCGACTCCGTACAAGCCGAGAACCCCGCGAGGTTTGGTGGATGAGCTCAGGAGAGCCTCCCAAGGGACCAGGTCTTCAGGCGAGTTGTCAGCTTTGTGAATGGAACTCGACAGGCCTGCCGAGAACAGTCAAGGAGCAGCGAGAATCCGACCCGTTAGCACCGAGAGTGAGACCTCAGCTCAGCTCTCAGATCACATCAGTCATCCACCACCTGATGGTGAAGGGGTCACAGGCGCCAGTCCAGATTTTCTCAATGCGGCACAACCTTTTGGTTCACGACAGTTGGGGTGGTGGAACGCCATGCAGTGACCAACAAACAACATACCTACGGTAACCTTTGTCGATTACCTATTGTTGTTGTTTTTGTTGTGGTTGTTGTTAGGCTGTTGTGACTTGTGTGAGTGAGTGGCACTCCGCAAGCCGCCTTCTTGGTAATGAATGCATCACGACTGGATCATCACTTTTGGTACTAGGCATCGCCTGCAGGCAGCTACAGTCATGCGTAATAATGCGCGTCCGTCCGGCAGCGCAGCGGGCCCGAGCCTGCTTGGACAGCGGCAAGCAGTGACATGAACAGCAGAAGACAGTTGGTCTTGCATCACGGGGATAGCTGTGGTACCTACTGCGCGCACTATGTATCAGGGTGCAGCATTCAGTACGGGGATTCACAGGGTAACTCACATGGTTAGGGGTCTCGCTTTCCCGGGGTACATGCCTATCACTGATATTTCCAGGGTGGTGATGGTCGTTTCCGGGGTACTGCTCTGGTCCATCGGAGGACTCTGGATACCTTCAACAAACTTGGCCCTGTTGCGAGACTAGACATAGGGGGTGCGTCAGAGACCCCAGAGTATCTCTTAGGTTGCGCATTCCATTCCTAATACAAGCGGCCTACCTCCTTTGAAACAAATCGCCGATATTCGCAAAAATAACCTTTGTTGCTGCTCATGTCCGAGACCCATCGTCTTTGTTGGAACCAATATGACGAGGATTTATCTGTCCCTGGCCACGTCCGCCTGGATTGCCTGGCGCTTGCCATCTCTGGCTCTTTATGTCTCGGGAAGCGTTTACTTGCAGCAGCAATAGCAAGCTACAGCACTGCACCTTTGCTAGCAATAAAGCAACTAATCATCATTCAAGTTGCTCTGGTCTGGTACCGAAGCCGGTCTCACTGCTTTTCCTTGTGTGCAGTGGCCATAGAGGTATTGTGGACGACGTTGCCGTGTTGTCCTCCGCCAACCTCCAACCTCCACCGAGAGAAGACTGCCCACCATGCCAACTACCGCCATAACAGACACATACACCAACACCAGTTTTCCAAGCTGCCGTGTTGGGGACATTGTGTTGTGTTTTCCCAGCTTGAGATCCAATATGAGAAAATGTCAAATTGGTATGGTAACTGAGTGTCCCGCATATTCCCACTTACCGGTAGTGGGTCCATCGACGCGGGGCGGCTAGCCGCCTATCTGCTACCTGCCCGGAAAACTTAATCAATCCCGACGCCAGATTCAACCATTTTGTTTTTATATCTGACTTCTCACATAACATGTGCAGCCAAGATATGATTCGGTCTCACCGGCCCTGAGTGGCTGCACTGTGTGCGCCAACATGCATTTCAGAAGCCTCAGCGGCCTGGGTGATGTTGAGGTTGAGATGCGGCTCCTTCCTTTGTTATTAGTGATCGATCTGCCGGGTCCAACACCCGTCAGCTTTCAGAACATCAGGTCAACAGACGCCATGGGCACTGCTTCCCTTTTTACATCAACATCTTTTTTGCCGATTTTCAACTTCATCGACGAAAGAGCACTCGGGAGCGTACATTAGCCGTTTTTTTTTGCACAAGATATCGCATCCTCCCGTCTTTCAAGCAAATACCGAGAGCAAATACTAGCAAGCGATCAAACGTCAAGCCCCTCACTTCTCTCCCCTCTCCCCCATCTATCCATTCTCCGTATCACATCCGATCCGGGGTCCCAGCTTGCCAGCATCTGTCCACGATCCCTTACACCGCTTCCGGCGGCCGGCGTATGTCTCCATTCGGTCGCCAGAGAAGCATATCCAAGACCTCCAACCCCCCCCAAACACCATCCGAGGAAGAGGAGTTTGGCTCCATTCATAGCAATCCCGGCTTTCTATACTTGCCACATTCTCTACACTACTGCCATTCAGGAACCGGGACCGCAAAGTGACTGTTGCCGCCTGCGTCCATTCAAGGGATTGTATGTCACTCGGTCACTGTCACAACCGCGACGCCGACGAATCGCCAAAGAACACGATGGCTTCCTACCTATATATGTTGCCAATAGACTTCGATGGCCATTTTTGATGCACGTTGGGGGAAGGGCTTGCTTTTTTCACGTTTGATGCGTACCACTACACTACTCAAATGAATTCCACATGTCTGTTTTAGAGAGCGTAAGCGCACCGATGGTTCTGGCTATCTTACCATCATGAACTCGTAATACCTCCAAGTCGTTGCACATATTGCGCGGAAAGCCACACATACAACAAAAGTCTGGACGCTTCCACGGCATCGTCGTCTCCGGGTCGTTGACCCCGACGCGGAGTACGGAGGAAACCCGATGCCGGTGAGCCGCAGACGTCCTTTCTATCGATGCACCCACGAACGCACAAAACATAAGACACGTCGTTCGCATGGCTTTTTGTCTCACCACCTCGCTACTATTGGTGGCATGTATAGGTAGCTCGGCGACTTACAAGCATCGCCTCGGGCTGGCGACAAATTCATGAGAAAAACAAAACCTGAGTGGCATATCACCCACCCTCTTTCGCAAACTTCTTGGCTTATGCACCCCATTATTGAACCAGACATTTGCCATTCTTTCCACCTTGTCACTCCGGGCTTACAAAACGACTGGATGGTTCGCCACAACAAGATCGTGGCCATCTTCCGACTTGACCATGACCGACCGACTCGCACAAAGCAAGACCAAGGCGAACGGCGTTCGACGCTTGCTTCTTCAGACTGCTCAAAATACGATCTTTATTGAGAGCTTGGTATCACAGGCTGGCATAACTCATACTACTACCCAAATGGCTGTTTTCATCAACGAAACAAAAAGAAAAGACATGAATTGCCCCCTCAAACGCAGTTGCAATTAATGACTACCCCCTTAATCCGACATGTCGACCACAGCACGGATGCAGTCGCCCTGCTTCATGACCTCAAAGGCCTCGTTGATCTCAGAGAGCTTCTTGCGGTGGGTGATGAACTCGTCAACCTTGATCTTGCCGTGGAGATAATCGTCGACAAGACCGGGAAGCTGAGAGCGGCCCTTGACGCCACCGAAGGCGGAACCCCTCCAGACACGGCCGGTGACTAACTGGAATGCTACAAAGCAGAAGAAGGTACGTTAGCATTATTTCTTCTGCACACAGAATGGCTAGGGGAGGAATGAGGTGACGCATGGAGAAGAAAACTCACGCCTGGTGGAAATCTCCTGGCCGGCAGCAGCAACACCGATGATGATGCTCTGACCCCAGCCCTTGTGGCAAGCCTCGAGAGCAGCACGCATGACGTTAACGTTGCCTGTGCAGTCAAAGGTGTAGTCGCAACCGCCGTCGGTGAGCTCGATTAGCTTGTCGACAACAGACGTGCCCTCGGGCAGAGTGGTCGGGTTGACGAAGTCGGTGGCGCCGAACTTGCGAGACCACTCCTCCTTGCTTGGGTTGACATCGACAACAATGATCTTGGAGGCACCATTGGCAACGGCACCCTGGATGACGCTGAGGCCGACGCAGCCGGCGCCGAAGATGGCGATCTGGCTGCCCTTCTCGACGTTGGCGGTGATGGTGGCGGCGCCGTAGCCGGTGGTAATGCCGCAGCCGAGCAGGCAGGTGCGGTCCATGGGGGCCTCCGGCTGCACAGCGACGACCGAGATGTCGGCGACGACGGTGTACTGGGAGAAGGTGGAGGTGCCCATGAAGTGGAGGATGTCCTGGCCACGGGCGCGGAAGCGGGAGGTGCCGTCGGGCATCACACCCTTGCCCTGGGTGGCGCGGATCTTGCCGCAGAGGTTGGTCTTGCCGGACTTGCAGAACTTGCACTCCTTGCACTCGGGGGTGTAGAGAGCGACGACGTGGTCGCCGGGCTTCACGTTGGTGACGCCCTCGCCGACGGACTCGACGATACCGGCACCCTCGTGTCCGAGGATGACGGGGAAGGCGCCCTCAGGGTCCTTGCCAGAGAGGGTGTAGGCGTCTGCGTATCACACCATGTCTTTGGTTAATGCGACTGCGAACTGCACGGAACCCCAACCGAAGCGAGCCATCAAGGTTCTTGAGGTGCGAGGAAACTCACCTGTGTGGCAGACACCGGTGTACTTGATCTGGATTCTGACCTCGTGGGCCTTGGGCGGAGCCACCTCGACGTCCTCATAACTGAGCTCCTGGCCGGCGCCCCAGGCGATGGCAGCCTTGCAAGTGATGGTCTGCGGAGATGGTAACCGGATCAGCACATGGTCCCTGATGACGCAAACTCATCTCTTTCTGACGATTGGAAATAAACCCTTCTTGACCTCCCAATCGCGGGACACCTTAGCTCTCAATAGAGCTGGAGCAAGCGTATGACGTGCGGAGGAGCTTGAGCTTGAGCTTGAGCTTCTGCTTTTCGGTTTTCTCGCTTACCTTTCCTACTGTGGATGCCATTGTGTGTGAATGTGCAGAGATGAATATTTCAAATTCAACTCCGAGTCGAGATGAAGTTCGGAGAAGGTCAAGTCAATTTATCTGACCACGATCGAACCAAGAAAGCCTGCGAGCTCGGTGAGAATCGACGACTTTGGAATGATGCAAAACGGGGCCTCTTTCCATCAACCGCAGCGCCGACCCCGCCTTCCACAAGGTGGGGTTCCGCCAAGTGGGTTTCGTACCGTACCGGTAAAAGAGATCATGGACCGGATTTTTAGTGAGCGTGTCTCATTAGCCTCTTCCCTTCTCGTACACGATGGAAACACAGCGTACAGTCAATCCGATGACAAAGTAGCACTGCAAGTCTTGAAGAGTGTCTCTCTCGCCTGTTTATCCGACTGGTTTCGGTGGTTTCACGGGATCCCGGAGATTGCTGTGGCTTTCTAAGCACACTGTTTTGAGCGGTTATGTTACCGAAAATGATGAGATTCTTACTAAGCTATATTGGGTATATAAAACCCATCCCGTGCCTTATCGACTAAAAAGCCTCTCTCTCGGTCTCGGCAGACG
Organism: Sordaria macrospora; assembly: GCF_033870435.1. Lineage (NCBI taxonomy): Eukaryota > Fungi > Ascomycota > Sordariomycetes > Sordariales > Sordariaceae > Sordaria > Sordaria macrospora. The sequence continues at coordinate 2,294,621 of NC_089372.1, read as the reverse complement.
TCGCTATGTCCACTAACTCTGTTCATTTCCTCATTGACCTATTTTCTCACAAAGAGTACATATGCCAGTCACCAATTCTTCATTGTCGGCCACTTACAATCTCCAGCCGTGATGTTAGCTTATTACAACTCACTTCAAATACGTACCTATACACTACATCTCCCCCAAGTCTTCTTCCCCGCCGCTGTTGCAGCGAGCTTATGTGTAGCGGAGTCTCATCCCGCTTTCTGTGGACTTTATTGTTCACGCTAGCGCCTCACGTCGGGGGGAATTGACAGATTGTTAAATATGTCTTCAGAATTACGTGATTGAAGATTTCTTCTAGCATGTACATCTCGCCTCGAGAAAAACTCCCGAACCGCTCAACAGGTGCAGCTGGGCCGGCAGCCGGGCGGGTGTTATCGTTGCCGAGAAACGAGCTCCCGGGCCACATCCTTTGCGGCTCGAAGCTAGGAAGTACGTACCACTGAGTCCTGGCTATCATGTCCGCAAGGGTTGTGATATCGCTCTCAAGTATGTACATAGAATTACCACGAGCTCTCGGATCATGACGATAACGGTATCCATTGTCGCCCAGCTACGCTACACTCCTCGGGCAGCTGACCATATAATAAGCTCCTCTGAGCCCGGAGGTTACTGGTCCATTAACCACTCACCTCTTGATAGAACAAAGCTCGACGGCGGAGATCACTGATATGAGTTGTGATGAAGTGAAGTTTAGCTTGGCCTTGTTGGTGCCGTGAGCGACACAGACTCTTGCAAGGTAATGACTGCCCGACTATATGAGCCCCTTGCAAAAACTCAACTGGAAGTAACTTGTAGACTAAATGCTTTGCCTCCCCTGGTTTCCATTTCTTCACGAATCTTAAGTCCTCTTCTTTCAAGAGAAGCATTCTACAACGAAACGACCTGTCAAGCATGTGAACAGTCGAAGACAGACGGAGGACAACCAATGTGGAGCAATGTCGCTCAAAAGTAGTCCCAATCCCACAGTTACCCCTAACCCTACCCACAAAGACGGGTACAGCAGATCAGCTACACCAAGTCTCAACCCACGACAACAAATCAACAAACTCACACTTCACTTCTGCTTCACGTTCCGTAAATTGAAGAAGACAGAAACGACGACGCAAAAACTCTTACATACTCTTTTAATTACATCGCCATACCCAAAGCCAATCTCCCAAAATGGTTATCCCCCCTCCTCCTTCCCCGCTCCCCGAGTTCGTGTACAAGATCACGCCCGAAGCCCCGCCTAGCCCAATCCTCGAGTCCTACCCACTGTCGGAGCTAGACCAGAAGGATGGGTTTGTGCATTTGAGCACCTCATGGCAGGTATGTTCTATTCCGTCCGTTTTCAACATCTCAAAGTTTTATCTCCAAGCGCGTGGACACCATCGCTGACAAATAAATAATAAAAAAGATCCCAACAACAGCCGGCCTCTTCTTCACCACCACCCCTTCCTTCTACCTCCTCAAGCTGCGCCTGTCAAATTTTGACCAGTCCAGTGTCAAGTGGGACGAGGTCGAGGATACCAACGGGTGTCCCCACTTGTACGGCAACTTTGGGGCCAAGGATGTTGTTGATGTGAAGGAGTTCCGTCGTGGGGAGGGCGAGACGTGGGGTGAGGTGTTTAAGAAGGAGGAGGCTAAGGCTTGGTTGGTTTGAGCTTGAGGAGGGAGTTTTGAAGAAGAGAGGGTTTTCAGGAGGAGGAGAGCTGCGGTTTGGGATGTGAAGTGAAGGAGAGGAAAAATTGAACGCCGAGGCGAGTGATCTTTTGATTGAATGATATAGCCTATTTACCTTGAAAGTACGGTCGCGTTGCCTATTAAGAGATTCAAGGACGTTTCCAATATTGTATCTCGACATCATCTCTCGAGCTTAATCCTCGCCATTCCATCCTCCACTTTTACTCTGCCATGTTCCGTTTTCACATGCAGGCCCTCCTCTTCCTCTTCTCCGCCTTCATCAACGGCCTCCCTTTTCACTCTTACAGGATCTTGTTCCCGTTTGACAGATTCACTTTTCACGACTGGTTCATCAAGTTGTTCCTCATCCTCCTTGTCCTCCTCAGCCTCCTGCTTCACCTGCCCAGCCTCTCGCTTGACAATGGCTGGCCCGTGATGGCCTTCCTGCTCTTCACCATCGGCGATATTGGGCTCTTGCTTCACTGATACGCGTTCCAGGAGTGGCTCCCTCTTGACCGAGCGTGCCTGGCGGTCTTCCGCGTCGTCATTATCAAGGTTCGGCTCCCGCTTGACGATCGTAGCTCCATTGAGGGATTCCCTCTTGACAGTGCGTGGGCGATGATTTTCTTCCTCGCCTTGGCCTTGGCCATAGAACTCCCGCTTCACTCTTGGATGCTCGGGCTTTACACTTTGCGGCTGAAGGTCGTCTTCTTGCTCGTCATTACCGAGCTCCTGCTTGACGGTAGATAGATCCCTTTGGGATTCTCGTTTCACGACCCGACGTCGGCGTGCCGACTCCCCCTCTTCATCATGAGTATTTGGCTCCTGCTTGACGCGCCCAGTCTCTCTCTTAATGACGTTCGGGAGCTGGTTCTCTTCTTCCTCAGCAGCCACTTCATGAACACGCTGTTCCTCTTTTACCCTAGGGACTTCTTCCTTAACAACAGGTTGTCGGTCAGCCTCTTCATTGTCCTCTTTTTCATTGGCGAGCCTCTCGCGCTTCACCCTCATACCTTCTTGCTTGATGATCATGGGCGGGCTGTGTTCTGTCGTGGGCTTGATGTCGGTATCTCCTTCATGCTTCACGATTGCGGGCCCATTGTTGCCAATGCCGGACTGAGCCTCATCGGCGTCTTCCATCTCAACATCCTCGGTGCTTTCCATCTTCACATCTTCATCCGCAGCAGCTTCCCGAACCGCCGGCGGTACGGGCTCGTTGACAACATCCCTGGCCCTGGTTTCCTGCTCTTCCTTAACCTTGACCTTCCTCTCTCTTTTCTCCCTCTTGATGACCATACCCCGCCTGTCTTCCTCAATCTCTACTTCCACCTTCTCCTCCTTCACAACCTCCCTCCTCTTTCTGCCCTCAATAACCTTCTTCCTCTCTGCGGATTTACACAAGCCCCTCAGTCCCAGCTCGCAATCACCGCACTTCCTTCCCACAGGAAGACACACCGACTGTCCGAATCCGACCAGTAGCCAGTTGATCTCCTTCCACTTGTCGCGGGGCAGCCACGATTGTAGCGCAAGGCGGGTCTCCTCAGGGGTCTTAGTGGGTGGGTTCTGCCAGCCCCAGAGGTTGGTGATGCGGTGGACGTGGACATCCACACCAATACCTTCAACGCGGTTCCAGCCGTTCTCGGCGGACATGCAAAGATGGGCCATCTTCGGTCCAACGCCAGGAAGGGACATGAGACCTTCGATGGTGTCAGGGATGTCGGAGTTGTAACGGTCGCGGAGGATTTCGGCGGCTTGTTTGAGGTATCTGTTTGGATTATAGCGTATTAGTATGCGGCTATGGAAACCGTGAATTTGAGAAAGAGGGCAAATGCATACTTCGTCTTGTTGTTATGGAATCCAACCTTGCCAATCAACTCGTTCAAAAGGGTTGGCTCAACGGCCAACATATTCTCCAAATTCAAGCCTGGTTCGGCGCCCTCGGTATGGGGAGGCAGTTCCTTCTTCAACCGCAACATCGCCTCCGCATTCACTGTGTCCTTGGTCTGACTTGACAACATCAAAGCGACAAGAGTATGAAATCGCCGATCGCGTGCTGATGCGTTATTGCTGGCCAGACGCTCACATCCCATGGTGTCGACGGCGGCGTTGGCAGCGGGGCCAGAGATGCGCATCTCCTTGACCAATCTGTAAACTTCCTCCCAGTCCGAAGGCGGCTCGACCTTGACCTCGCCAGTCAGGGCGTCGGTCGTTTTGCGAGCGGGCTTGCGCGCGGTGCGTTTCTTGCTGGATGTAGCTGACGTGCCAACGGCTGGGATATCGTTCATGTCAATCTCAGAATCCGACTTCACTTCGGCTTCGGCCGTTTGAGTGATGATCCTCGTGCTTTTCCGTTCGGTCTTGATTCTCGTCGGGGCGGGTAGGGGTTCTTCATTTTTCAACACAGTCGCCTTCCGCTTGCGCGTGCCGATAGGGTTCCTGCGCTTGACCTTGACGGCTGGCGAGCCATTGGACTTGACGGCATCTTCTATGTCCGACCCGAAGGTGATTCCGTCTTCGTCTTCCGCGTGTTCCTCGTCGACGCGTACTGGCGAAGATCGTAAATCAGCCGGCGCAGAACTCGAGCTGGCATTCGCATTGTTCGCTTCATAAGCGAATCGGGCGAGAGTGCTCAGACGCGTTGAGCGACGTGGTGTTGCTGGTGTTACCATGGCGGCTGTTGTTCCTTCGAACAGCCTCGATGTTTCTTTGGCTATGCGCGACGTCCTCATGGGTCAATAAATGAACGCGATGGAACAGTGAGCAGACTTTGCTTGTTCGACTGAAGTTATGTGCTGCTTCGACTGGTCGTTTGGATCGTTCGACTGTTTGGTTGCGCGGACGCGTGCACCTTTACAGCTAGCTTGCATTGAAAGGCCCGTCAGGCCGTATAAGATGAAACACTGAAACAACATTGGAAGCTCGAGCCACAGCGTAAAATCGTAGGGCGAACAACAATGCTGTGGATCCTCGCCTGCCAACCCCGCCAAACGCTAGGTTGCTTTAGGAAAGGCAGGCCACATTTACTGTGTAAGGTTGTCGGCTCCAACCTCAAATCGAGCCGGTCCATCGGTGACGTCGGTTGATAACGTGGAACGTTTCGATGTTCACACAAAGGGCCGTACTCAAGACTTCACATCCTTCTTATCACTGAAGAGAGAGCTTTCAAATATAACTCGAATTCTAGGTTCTAGGAGTCGCGGAGTACCTTGTCTCAAAACAAGCCAAAATCATCGTCCGCTGTTTGTCTAAACGTCGTTTCACAGCATGATGTAAGTACCTGTAACATATTTTGATGTACATGATGAAAGAAGCGCTGCCTCAAAATGCTGCGCCTTCCTGGAACAAAAAGATAACCTTAACCAAAGACAGTGAATATCTAGCCGAATAGTACATATGGAAATCAAGCAACGCTCGCTTTAAACCAGAAACTCCTCGTTCACCCAGTGGCTGAGCACTACTTTGCCCTCGTCAAAGGAAGGCTTCTCCATCCGCACAATGATGGCAGCATGGCTGTGTCGATCATTGTGAATCCAAACGGGATACTTACGCCAACCTAATGCATCCAGCGCGTTGATAGCAGCGAACTGATATGGCGCCAGAGCAAGTGTGGGTTGGTGCGGATGTGATTGCTTGCGCTCGAGCGCCAATATCTCCTGGTTAGAGGAATCGTCCGTCTCTTCGCCGGCATCGGTATCGGACAGCCCAAGATAGTCCTGGTTTTGAGAGCTGTTTAGGTCTTCATACGCATGTTCGACAGCTTCGCGCATTTCCTTGATCCATAGGTCCACCCGGTAACTCTCAACATTGATGCCAGCCAGGCCCTTCTCGTGCAGCTTAACTCTCTTGGAACTTCGGACGGTCTGAACCGCCGAGTTGATAAAGAAAGCGACCAATCCCAAGGGGACGAAGACCGCTACGGCCAGCATAAAGGGCACCCTGTTTATCCATTTCTTCAGGTTGGCGATAAACGGTTCCTTTGGCTTGGGTGGCGCGGGTGATACGGGGTTTGTCGGATCCAGAATAACAGGCTCATATCCCTTGACGTAGTTGACCTTCACTTTGTCCAAGTCGGTGTAGGGATCCGTTTTCGCTATGCCGGTAGTGTAGTGGACGGCAGACCTGTCGTTCACGATGTTCGTATAGAGAATGCGACGCTTGAACTTGGCAAGGCCGCGCATGAAGATGGATTTCGGATCTGCCAGAACCGCAAGAAGGGGCTTTCCCGTGTCGCGGAACTTATCAATACCGAAAAGTTGTCTCCCTGACATGCAAAGTGTACGCGCACCTAGTACGTTCCATACCTGATTTGCCCAACCACGAAGAGGGGTGCGCACTCCTAGGAATGGACTGGCAAATGCCGTAAATGTCTAGTACAAGGACGTCAGCTTGTTGTCTTGTCCAGATCGTTCCCCGAGAGTCCCATACCATGCAATCAAGGTTATCCAGCACACCTCGCGCATAAAGAAGGCCGATCGCATAACGGGCAACTAGGCCGCCGAGGGAGTAGCCAGCAATGCTGATCTTCTTTATCTTTCCTCCTCGACTTTCGATAGCTTGTAGTTCCTCCTCGATCTCGTTACACGCCCGTTCGCCACCGAGTTCGATGCCATCGTAAGTAAATGATCCGGCGTTTCGCTTCGCTACGAGGATGTTCAACTTGTCGCGTGGGTGCTGGGCGCGCAAAGCCCTGGCCACAGAGGCCATATGATTCGGGTTGCCCCAAAGCTGGAGTTCATATTGCGGGTCAGTTGTTTTGTTCGGCAAAGTGCCGGGCCACATGGGATTTGCGATCACGCGCCATGCACAAGCACAGCACGGATAGAAGCTCGGGGTAACAAGACTTACACCATGTATCAAAACGCAGAGGTGGTCAGCCTCAACGTCGCCTCCGGTATAATCCGCCATGGTTTGTTTATGGTCAGCGATCAGGGACCGATCGATAGATCGAAAAGAGAAGGGTAACAGTTTGAAAGATGGGGTGGGTTGTCAAAGCAATTTAAAGGTCGCCTTTACAGGGAGCTTGGTGGTGGGTTTTCAGGGTGGGCGGCGCCACTGCGTGAATAGCGCAACCCCCTGAGCAACAACCCAACCGCCCGGAAACCTTGCAAAAGTTTGGATGACGCTCTGGCTGGCTGGTTGGCGCGGACAGATCGGACGCCGTCCGAAAACAGCCTGGCCGCGATGGTGCCACGGGATGAATGGGGGGCCGATAGGGCGCTCTTTAGGCCCAAAGATGTCGCAAACAGCACTGCCCGGACAGCACTAATGAAATGTCCTGGAAGAGAGATTGCATGTCAGCCCAAAGCTCAGCAAACCGGAAAACGGGAAACAAGATGCGCCCGCTCGCTGTTCGTCCGGACATCAAGAGCATCGCGGGCTCAGCTGTCCATTATAGCAAATCATGAGCCCTCATCACGCGGCATGACGGACGCGGAACTTTCTGATGGGCTGTGGAACGCCCTAAAGTCCGCATCCGATCTCGCCGGTCATGTCGCTTTGTGGCATAGGGATGGCTGGTTGGGAGATCTGTCAGGTGTCTCTGTTGGCTCAGCAACGGCAGTAGTGTACATCTTCATTCTCGAACGCTGTGCGTCCGGCCACACGGGCGTAGGCCTGGAGTAATGACGACAGTGAAGCAGGTACCTACCTAGAAATAGAATAGGGATTAGAACCTGCCGTGGTGGGGTTTGCGATCCCCAAGACGCTAAGTCCGACCGCGGGAATATCCCTGTGATGTGGCCGCTAAAAGCCGTCTTCTTACAAAGCTCCCGTCGACGAGTTTCCCAACAACAAAATGCGAAACAGAGAAATATCAAAATGAAATCTGAGCCAGAGAAGTAGAGGGACGGGAGACTTTGTCTTTAAAAAGACCACTCAGAGGCCAATAAAGTCGGAGTGATAAGACTTTCCCGAAATGGAAGGAACACGGCAGTGGCTCCTTTTTTTCACACCTGGAAGTTGAAGGAAGTTTCGATGCTCTCCAGATCGCGATGAGAATCGCAACAGCTTCTCTGAGCTCCTTCTACATCCCCACATTGTGGATCCGACAACCTATAAAGTAAGCGCTTTGGATGATGTGTAGTGATAGAGATGCATATCGCATGCAACTTCAAACTTTATCCGGTTGTAGTTACGAATCAGGATGGCCATGGCGTGAGATAACTTCGTTGGCGTTCAGTGGGAGCTTCTCAGGCAGATCGAGATAAGGTTTTGGTGGTTTCAAGGAGAGAAAAGCAGAACCTCCAACATCACTGTAACTACCAACCGCCAAGAACATCCATTGAGATATCGCGGAAACTCCCGTCTTGAATATCTCTCCCGCTTGAACGAAAAAAAGCTCCATGAACAAACATCCCAAGCATCCCAAAATCTTCATCATATCGACAGACCAACCTGTCCGAGAAATAATGTCTACATGTCACAATCCCATCCCTATCTATCATGCCCTTGTTCCCTCAAGAGACCACCACTTTTTCATCACCAAGCTCCATTCATACCACTGTCGTAGGCCCTTCCTTACCCTGTTTCTTCTTCCCTTTCGTCGACAACCTCGGCCAATAGGCCCAAATAAACACCACCGCCAAGATCTGCAGCAAGAACGCATTCACGTGCATCTTGAAGTTCTTCAACTGTCCTCCTCTCTTCGACCCTGACCCTACTTGCTCTTCCTCCTTCTCTGACCACCTCTCGCAAACCTCCAAGAACAGCTTCGGGTCATCAGTAATGACTCCGTCCACGCCCTTACGAATGCCCCATTCCATCCATCGCTCCTCGTTGACGGTCCAGATATAGAGCTTCCGTTGCGCCTTGCGGATCTTGCTGATGAAACGGGCGCCGATGGGACCGACGAGCATGTGCTGCATGAGGTTGAAGTCCACATCGGAGTGGACTTCGGAGAGGAAGCGGGAGGCGTAAGGGAGGGAGAAGCCGATGTAGGCGAAGCGGTAGGAGGGGAAGTAGGTTTTGGCCACGTTGATGTAGTTTTCCTTTTTGATTTGGTCATGGTAAGCATGTTGAGTGCAAAAGATTCATAGTGAGTGAAGGGGAAACGTACATTCCAGCAACCGAGGACTACTCTCTCGTTCCAGGCTCGTGTCGTTGGCACAACTTCGATAGTTTTGGCCGTTGTGCTCAGTAAGACGTCCGGGTCATCGTCGATCTGGAAGTATAATAATCAGCATTGGGCATCATTGCCGCTTACGTTGAGGAGAGGGCAGTCAAACTCACTTTGATATCCAACAACACCCATACCGATTCTAGCCCAGGTTGCCCTAGATACTCAAGCAGATCTTGCAACCTCGGGATGGATTGCTGTGGCTCCCTGAGTGTCTTCAGCGTACTCAAGTAGCTCCAGTCACATTCGGAGACCTTTTTGTCTACGCCAAAACACCGTTTAAGGGACGGATCCTGTTGGACACATGTTAGTCAACACAGCTACGCTTATGAATGATGTTCTGAGGATGTTGGTGGGAAAAAAGAAAGAAGAAGGATGAATAAGAGGACAACAGAAAACATACATGTACAAGCACAACAATCCCATCTTTTGTCAAGTGTAAATCTGTCTCGATCGCATGCGCACCAATGTCCACAGCTCCTTGGAAAGCTCCCATGGAGTTTTCCGGGAACATGGCTTTGTACCCACGATGCGCGATCGCTTGAGGAAACCGTGGCCCTGGTTTCTGTCCATTGCCGTTCGATGTACTGGTGTTTGACCCGGAAGTAGAAGGCGTGCGAGCGAGATAATCTGAACGGGTGATATAAAAGGTGGTTAGCTTCGGGGTGTAGAAACGGTTGCTGAAGATAGTTTGGTGAGATGTTACCTGTTGTCTGTTGTGGGGCTTCTTCCCCTGAATACGTCTGTACTTGAGACATGCCTGGCGGTTTGAGCTTTCAAGTCCGTTTCCTTCTTCGACTAGGAACGCTCGCTACGAATTTTTGAACAGGTTCAGGCTTTACAATATGGCTTCACTAAAGCTCAATCGTGAAATGACAGTTTGAATGCCAACAGTAAGGGGTTCAAAGGTAAGATGTGGTGGAAGGCTACCCCAGGAGAGAGATCTGCCCTGAGTGGTCTCATTGTTCACAGCCACTTGCTATTCATAGCGGCAGGCAGGCAAACGGCACTCGTCGCCCGGCACGCCTGGATCGACCCCTACACTAAGAAGCTTGGAATGGTGATCTTCGAAATGCTCAGGAACTAAGGGTTGAATCTCAAACGCGACCTGGACAGTTCATCGGAAACTCGACCACTGAGGTGCTGGAATTGCTGTTGATTAGTAAAGTGATATGAGATGGTTAGTCTGCCCTTTGTTGTCCGCATGGGCCCTCTCAGGACTGGTAGTGTTGTGAGCCATCAAGGTTCAATTCCCTAGGCTCGAACATGACCCTGCAGGTCTTCGGCCATCAAGGGTTTGACCCGGGCCGTTCCTGACCGTCTTCCGAACGTTCGGTCAGTTGCCAGCGTACCTGTTCCAGACCCGGCGCCGCTCACGGACAGGAACTGCGTGTGCGTGCAAAGTGGAAGGGACATTGCGTCCGCAGGTTGTTCCCGACCGCACTTCCCCCACTATCGGTGTACCACCTATTGTGTCTTTCGGGATTTGGACCAGAACAGAGTGAACCGTCGTGTGTCGGGTTCGATTTCGGATTTGATCCCGATCACATAGCAAGTCCAGTATTTCATACGTCTTATTGACCCTCCAAAGCACCCGGAATTGCTTCCTCGCAAAAGATGAGGTCCACTTCAGGCGGCAAGTGCATTCGGGTTTCCAATTTCAGCAATGCGTGGAGCCACCTGTTAAAAGCGGCATCAGGGGAAGCGGCTTCCACTAATGACATCACGCCGTGGAGTCTGTCCATCCAGGTGCTCCAGCCCCTCTTTGAACCCCGTCGTTGACACCTTCCACACTGCAAGCCCGCTTTGTCATTCCCGTTTCCACTCCATTGCAAAAGTTCTCCATGCGACACAGTGAGAACAAAACGTAAACAAACTTGAACCCCGATTTGTGCGGACACCGTAGGTGCGAACCTTGAGAGCTGACAGAAACCAGTAATGTAGTATCCATCTTCGAGCTCCAGAGCTCCTCACCTCCTTATCTCTAGTCTCCACCTGTCACTGAGTCGCGGAAGCCTGAAACATGACAACCCATGAGAAGGCTATTCCCGGCAACGGCGGCGAGCGAGGATGGATACGCATCATAAACAATCGGACCCATATTGCTGTCGGGGTGCTAGTATTCGGTGACAGACCGCACTCCGTGATTATTACGGCTGTACGGTCACTACGGTGAGGATTGAGTGATCCACTTCTACTCCGCAGCCCGCTGTCCAGCGCAGCGGCTTGTTGTAAACTCCGCCGGTCCCGGCGATCAAAAGGCTTGTTTCTTCTGATGTGGATGTTCAGGGGCTTCGAGGCCAGGCGAGGCGAGGCGGCAAGCGAGGACAGCTTCTTCTGTCTGGACTTCGTACACTACACTACCTTTCCCGCTGTTGCCTCGACTCCTTAGGTAGTGTGTAGGTTAGAAGGTAGCGTGGTTGTGGTCCTTGAACTTGGTCAGAGGGAGGTCGTGACTACGTTACAAACAGTTGTTGTGAAACTTGCCTACCGGCACCTATCGTGATAAACAGGCTGGATATAAGAAAGAAGGACTCGGTATCGAAACCCGTCGGTACGCCTGTCCCGTCCCCGAAACTGTGAGAGTACTTCATATTCAGGCTAAAAGCCCGCGCGCGCATCAGAACGCATTACCCGCCTTCTAGGGTAGTCTGCACACGTGGGAAACGGGCGGGAAGAATGGGACGGTAGTACGCTGCGCATCAGATCAGATGGGTTGTAGCAGGTACCCGAGACTACCCGGGGTCTTTTGTGCCGTGGTATGTAACGTCCTTCTCCATGTGAAAACCTCGGCGAACGACCAGAAGCAAGGCCTCGAACGGATACGATGGGGTTCAAATGTCACGTTGACCGTGTCTATCTATGATGCTTTTCGCTTCCCTCCGAGCATCATATGAAGCATCCCGTCCTATGGCTAAAGCAGCTGCATAAAGAAGCAGTGGGACAGAAACTCACGATACGCTTTCCACAAGGTCACATCCATGAACTTGAAACCTTATGATAACGATGACTTTTTGCTTACTCGCTATCTCCCGTCTGCTACAGGCTCACTGCTACACCCGCGACTGCTGTTGAATACTGTCGTCCGCCTGTCTGTCTTCAGTTGATCCTCTCCCAATCATGAAACCCGGCAAATTTAGAGCACCCCAGAAACTCCCACCTCAAGCTTCCTGTCGACATATCCAGATGGCAGAAATAGTTTTCCCGGCCTGTACCCCGTCATAACCCAAAAAAGGAAAAAAAAATCGTGAGAACCCGCACCCATCAAATGCCAGAAAAAATTCCAATGACCTCTATCTCGTTATAGTCCATACCCGTGTAGTCCATCCAAAAGAAAATTGTTTGTGCCCGCCGAGTTCACGGGCAGTAGTGTGTTGCGATAATCCACATTTCCGTTATTCAGACCCATGTCGCCGCCGGGCGTGAGATCATCGCAAGAGGAGATACTTTCCTCACTCAAACTGAGAACACTTTGTGCCGTTGGAGCGCCTTGGACAAAGTCACCTAGATTGAATGAAGACATATCCCATGGATCTTGCCCCCATGTCGTGGCCGACGTTGGTGTAGCAGACGAAGGCGTCTCCAAGGGTGCCAAAGCTGGGCCCCCGTAAATCGCAGTATAGAGACTGACCGGTCCACCGTCCAACGATCTTACCAGCGCCTCCCACTCAGCTGTCGACATGCCTGCTGACGTCTTCTGCGGGTACATTTGGCCTTGCTGAGAGTGAGAAGATGCCGTGGAAGAACGTTGTTGTTGCTGCTGTTGCTGTTGTTGCTGTTGTTGCTGTTGTTGCTGTTGTTGCTGTTGTTGCTGTTGTTGCTGTTGTTGCTGTTGTTGCTGTTGTTGCTGTTGTTGCTGTTGTTGCTGTTGTTGCTGTTGTTGCTGCTGCTGCTGCTGCTGCTGCTGCTGGGGCTGATGCGGTTGACTGCGCATCTGCACCGGGGAAACGGGCGACTGAGGTGAGCTTAGTGAGAGATAATCCAAGTTTGGCTTCGCCTGTGTGCCAGTTGATGTACGTCCCATAAGCGTGACTTGGGCGACTTGAGCTTGACTTAAAGAGTGACGATGATGAGGTCGCACTTGTTGCGCATCTTGTCGTAAGTTATCGAATGACGTCTGAGAACGGGCGCGGTAAAGCTCGTTCCTGTGCTGCTGTTGAAGTTGCTGATGTTGTTGTTGTTGGTGCATAGTCATCGCGAGTAGCTTGTCCCGCTGCATGATAAGGTCCGTTTCGCTCAAGCTAGCGCTATGGTGACGGCCAAGGGTTGGCTGAGCGCTACGATCAACAGTTGAAGGTGAAGGGGACCCTTGCTGCGCCGGTGGGGTGGGCATACAAGCCTCCGGGCTCTGTCTAGGGGGTGTCGGCAAAGACTGGGGAAGAGATTCCTCGACGGTAACCAGCATTCCAGCGACCCTCTTGAAATCATAGGATCCCGGAGCGTTCACCTTGGTGACGATCTTGATAACAGCGTTGACCAGTCTTTCGTTATCCTTCAACACTTTGCTGTCGTGCTTGAGTCCCAGTGTCTGATACAGCAATGCCATACCGCAGACAATCAAAATGTCCGCCTTGTTGAGGCAGAAAGAGAAGGACATGGATCTCTCTTCCAGCAGTTGGACAATTTGCACAATGCTCTTGCTGGATTCGGCAACAGACATGAGTGCAGGAGCAGCCTTCGGGCCCAGGCTAGATGCAATAGCCGGCCGATAGATGAGGATTCGAGTGTAATAGTAGGCAAGGGCAAGGAGAGGAGACCTGCTACCTGTCACATCGGTCGAGGGCTTATCCTGCTTGAAGTTGAGCTTCAAGTGCTGCGGTAGGTTTTCAAACCACTCGGTGAGCTCCCCATCAAGCGAAGACATCTGCTGTAGTGAGAGCTCGTACGAAGTGGCAGCCGGGTAGATCTTCTCAAGGACCTTGCCCAGGATCCGGGATCCCCGGAACAAGGCAAGTGCGCTAGAGATCCTGGTGGGTTCGCCAGGAAGGCTTGGTTGGAAGCCCTTCTCGGTCACATATTCGTCGTCGGTGTCTGATGGGAACTCGGCATAGACGTCTTCATCCTTGAGAAGCTTCGGGAGACCAAGGATAGCGGCAGAAAAGCTGCGTCTGTTAGCAATTGCCAATGTCTCGTGTGAGTGAGTGCACTTACCAGTCGAGTGTGTACAGAGTCCAGAACACCTTCTTTCGTGTCTCGATAGTCAGAGCACCGAAGGAGAAGCGCTTCTGGCTCTGATGTAAACCCAGGCGATGAGAAAGTCCCACAGCAATGCCCTTGTAGTATTGTAACCGCTTGTAATCGGCTCGGACGGTGCAGTACATCAAAGCAAGGATGAGGCATTGGAGAGTGAGCATGGTGTTATCCATCAAGATGGCCTCCAAAGACTTGTGCCATTGTGTCTCGCAAGCGGCCAACTGTTGGAAGTCAGGCTGCTCACTAGACAGGCCGGCAATGCTAAAGACCAAGTAGAGCTGCGTGAGCTTGTGGTTGTTCTTGATCTTTTCAGGGTCCGCGACAAATTCCTCGTAGACACGAAGAAAAGCTGGCTTGTGGAGAACCGGAAACATGGGCGCCCATTCTTGAAAGTAAACATTCACACAGCGATCAGAAAACAGCCTAGGCGGTATCCTCATGCTCTGAGGGGACACCTTTGTCGAAAGAGGATAACATCCCTGGATGTGCAAGAAGGCCTCTGGGTTGAAGTCGGTGCATGACTTGCCGTTCTCTTGGATTTTGCGCTTGAATGTTTCTGATTATGGGGTCAGTTACCAAGAACGCGGATCTCTCGGGGACTGCTGGGGAAAAGACAAACCAATAAAAGAGCGGCCACTGGAGGCGCCCATGAAGTAGGAGTCCGAATTCTCGACACCTAGCAACAAGGGCGATGCTTGGACGCGGAATGTGTTCTCTTTTGCCGGTATCCCGGAATCCTTCTTTATCTCTGCTGCCGGAGTGCTTCGCGGTGATTCGGCAGGCCGGGCACGATTGCTGTGCATCTTGGAGAGCATATCGAGCTTCTCGTCCTTCTCGTCCAGCAAATCCTTGAGTTCCCGGACTTCCGCCTCCAACGCTCGTACTCGCTCCTCAAGCGACTCTGTGTAGCCCCTGGGAAAAGCGCGCCTGCTGAGCTTGTCGCTTGTCTTGCACTCGAACCCGACATTGGCGCATTGTGAACAACATGGCCTAATTCCGTCACAGCGGATCTTTTTGCTGCGGCAGCGGTCACAAGCCTGGGCGATGCGACTTTGTGAGCTGTTGCCCACCTTGATAACTTTCATGGGTAGAATGCCGGGCATTTTGAGCGTCTTCCACGCGGCCGGGAGAATCCCCTGCCTGTCGATATTCGATAATGCCGGTAGAACAAAGTAGTGGGTGAAAATAGGCGAGTGCTTGTGTCGAAGGACGTAACCAAGGGTTGTCGATACAGCACCAACTCGTAAAATAAAATGCGTCTAAAATCGTCACAAGACCCAATGTCGGAAGTTGATATGGCCTAGAGAGTAGTTGAAGATGAGTGGTTGTTGGTGTTGCTGATATGAGCAGTTCGCTGCTGGTGTCTGTTGTTCACGTTGATTTTGCCGTAATCCACAGTGAATCGAGGTCGGGGGGGTAGAAGGATGTTGTGGTGATGATTGTGGTAATGATGGTGTAAGTCAAGAGGCCAAGGGTGAAGAAACTTAAAAAGACAAAAGCAAGCCAAGAACCCTAAATCCTTCAAAAGTCGAGTCGGTCCAGTGAAAGGGGGGATTTGGAGAGCACGACAGGCGGGGCGGCGTGATTTAAGGATGAATTCCGTGGGAAGGAACATACGGGGTCACTGGTGTGTTGCTGTGAGCCAAGAGAGACCAGGGGACAGGACTGGCTAGCGGGCCAGCAAGCAGCGTAGCACTGCGTGGCAGCGAGGCAGCGAGGGCGCGAGGGTTGATGCCCGCTGAGGAAAAGCGGGCGGGAAGGAGTCCCTGGTCGTCTGTACTTGCGTAGCTGGTACCGCTACCTCTTGGTGATCGGTGAGGAAGGAGTCACCTCAACACTTCCGTTGTAACGTACCCAATACCTACTCACCACTCAACCCACTGAAAGATCTCATAACTCTGCACAGCAACCTACCGACATCGCACTACCGTACACTTACGAAGATCCTCTAAAGTTGGAACCTCGACGGCAAGAACAGGGATGTACGCCAAAAGCAGGACACTATCGTCAGTGACAGCACCTTGACGCTTGGGCTGTTGCCTCGACGCCGTATTCCTGCTAAGCCTCCGAAGATCAACAGAGATTCCCAGTGTGAGGTGGACAAGGCAACGGACGGTGTGCAAGTGAGGAAGACTAGCGATTGGGGCATGCCTATCTGAGCACCTTGACCCTGCTTACCTTTGCGTTTATCGACTCCATTTGATTGCCATCCCCTGGCCAAAGAAGAATCTGGGGTGAGCAGGGATCTACTCGTCAAATCCAACACCAGATTCGCCAATCATCATGGCCTTTGTGAGCGAGAATCCACCGTCCACTATCCCCATCTCCCGGCCCAGCCGACGAATCGCAGCTCTCTCGTAGCGGTCGCGAGGGGCCCCCGGCCCCTTTTTCTAGCACACCTCCACAACCTCCACCAGGCTTCACAAAGAGGGTTGTGGTCGGATTTCAAGCGAAATCCGGGGCTTCCCGGCGCCTCCTGGCGTGAATGGGACCACAGGGCAACCACCAAGGGACGCCATCCTTTTCAGTGTTTGTTGGGACGGCGACGTGCGAGGGCTGGCAAGAGTTTTTTGATGGCATCATGGCTGGCCTAGAACCCCCGTTGTCTCAGCTGCATGGATCGTCAGGTCATGGCAGCCAACTGGCCAATGGTGAGAACACTGGCCTGCTTACGACCTGGAGACTAGCGAGGCCAGGTTCAAGATCCTCCCGATCGGGCTGGGCACCAAGCTGTTTTGCTTACCAGACCCTGAGCAAAATTAAAGCTGCACCGTCATACGGCCTCTGCTGCGATACTACGGGACGATACCCTTCATGGTTAGGACTCTCAGGAACAGGACGGGACCTCGCCAAACCCGCCAAACAGCCTCCTCCTTGGATTGAGGTTACGGTCGAGAACCCGTTGTGTGCAGGGCACCGATGGCTCGGGTTGGGGATACCTCACTTCGAGGTCAAGCGAGACTTCGTTCAGGTCCGCGTGACGCTGAATGGGGGCATTGAAACATTCTAAGAGACATGGAAGTCCTCGTTGATAGGATCAGGGCAAACCATGAGTCCAGTATCATGTTACTGTTATGGTTGTGTCTTGGGATCAACAATCCTCTTCTCCTTGGACAGTCAAGGGTTGTGTGGTTTGGCAAAAATGACTGAGTGTCGAAACAACGACATTACGGACTAGGCGGCCAACTAACAGGTAGTTGCATATACGTTGTCTTGGGTGTCGATATATGCGGCGGAAGAGGCGCGTATTGAGCATCCAAAAGGGAGAGTTTCGGATCGGCTCCGGGACGTTGAACGGTTTCCACACCGTAACCCTACCCAGAACCTTATTATTCGGGGCTCATTGGCGGCCATACGAAACACGAAGCCTCTTTGCTTCAGAAAATGTCGACATCAGAAAGCCAAAGGTACGGTGTACAGCGGAAACGACGAAGAGAGACACATTTCCGCCTACTGGAGATGTAAACAACCTACCTACTCCACTAAAAGGGGTCGCTGACGACGACGTGGACGTTTTGCGATCAAGGCAAAACTGCCCAGGGCTGGTCCACCGGTGGATCGTCGCAGTGTGTTGGGTCAACTAACAGGGTCGTTGAGACACACACAAATCATAACGGAAACCAAAGAAATTCGGTGAGCAATAACTATGGTTAAAAAGATGGAGAAAAATGCCCGATCATCAATAGCCACCGGTCTGCGTGGTGGTGTTGCCTTCGCTCTTATGATAAGACGCGAGCGGTGATGCATTAGGGGATATGTACTCTGTATGGCTGCCGCAGTCGCACACACACGAACTTCCAAAAGATAAAAGCAGTGCACTGCAGTGGGATGGAGTCGGCCGCCTCCACACAGTAAAAGAGACCCAACCCCAAACGGCCCGCAGAACCGAATGATTCCATTCCTTGATTGGTTGAAATCTGCCAGACATGTTCCACAAACCTTCTCTTTGCAACACCGAATCTGGAGTTGGTCTTCCCCGCATTTTGGTTGAGCAATGCCAAGAACTCCTAGCGATGGATTCCTCTGCTTTTCGCTCTCGATCGGGCATTATCACCACTTTTGATGAGTCGGACTCGGGCAAATTCAAGCGAAGGCTATGAACCTCGAAGAAGTGAGTGAGAGAGTCCGCGGCATAGTAAGCTAAATCTCGACAAACATATCCCTTCTGTGCTTGTCTATACGGCGCCCGCATTCCCCGGCATGACGGAAACTCCGAACCAAAGATCTCACAGCAAAGACAGTGAAAAAAAATCCTACGAACATCACCGCCCAGTCAGCGCAGCCATATCACTGGCCGCAGCCCCGGTAACATATCAAGCCACTCTCCCACTCATCGCCGAAATGCGGGGCGATATGGGATTGTGTGATGCTCCCAAGCCCTCTGGGCGGAACCAATTTGGCTGACCGGACATGGAAAAAGCTGGTTCAACAACATGCATCGACATGAAACTCGTGGTCATCCTGCGCCAGGAGCATACACTACACTACAACTGGCGTGTAGGGTTGGGGACAACCATGTCCTAAATCGCCTCATGTTCGTTTTCGCACTTTCTAGTGGCTTCCCAAAGGACAAGATCGGCCTCAACTCCGCAACTCTCCCCAGCTTTCAGCCTTGTCGCCGCAGTAGTCTCGGTAGTTTGATTAATGCCTAGTTTCCTTCATCATTGATGGGAGGAAACGATTTCTTTTGAGCTTGTAAAGCTTCTGTACATGTACACCCAGAGTATCATTCACGCATACAAACCGAACAGTACCAAAACAAAGTCCCAGGAAAAAACCTCAGTGAAGAAACTTCCAGACGCTTGGATCAGAGAAGCATCACGATGTGTTGCAGCCTCCTTTTCAAAATGTGTGGTTCATCAACTGAAATCCTCAGGCTCATTGGACGCCTCCTCGCCAACTAGGTCGGATTCGACAGTTTCCATCGATCCGAGATATGCCACCACGTTTTCATCAGCCAGTAGCATGCGCCTCTGAATATCTTGTCAATTATTGTGAGGGGGAGACCCGGGGAGTTTGCGGGGGTGGATTCTCACCTCTTTCTCCAAATATTCTATGACGACTTCTAGAAGACCGGTTTCGATACTCCTGAGAAGAGACGCAGCCTGCTGACATTCGTCCCTCAACAAGCCAACGTCGCCGGTGGGGAGTGAAGAGAGATCCGCAAAGGACTGCGCTCTCTCAAGCTGTTGCTGTAACCGCTCCTGAACCACAGTGACGACGCGTAACTTGATAAGCGTAGGCACTTCATGACTTTCAGTAAGGGTTTCAAAGTCCCCTATCCGGTCTGTGACGTCCTCCTCTCGCCAGAACACACGGAGCTGTCGGCCACCCTCGCTATCCTGCAGCACCCGGAAATCCAGGCCGTCCTCCTCATTCACACACATGAGGTAGGCGAACGGGCTGTCCCATGACACGGCAGAGCTACCCTTGTCGTGAGCCACGTGGACTTTAGGCAGGTCCTTAAACGCGAAGAGCTTGGCCTTTTCCAACGGGTCATCCCCAAATGGCTCCAGCGGGAGCACGAGGCTCTCGACGGTTGTTTCTGGATCGATGAACCCGTAGCTGAACAGCATCTCTGCGGCCGGCTTGGCATCGCCATAGCTGATGGTCACCTCCTTGCCAGACGAGATCGTTCTATCTGGTCTAGGCAAGAGTATTACCTCATCCTTGGTATTTTCATCATAGTAAGCCGACGCACAGGTCGAGTGGTTGATCATGTCTATGCATGGCACCATCGACTCCCCCGACTTCGGTAACTCGAGGACTCGAGACCGGTAAAGTGCATCCAGAAGAATCCAATTACGTAGAGATGCCGGAGAATTGCCGTTCTCAAAGGGCCACAACACGTCGTTCCAGGTTGGGAGGCTAGATGCGGCCTCCCGGACCGCATCAAACTCGGCAGTGAGGGCCGTCATCTTCGCATTCACAGCCGACTCGAGAGATGTGCCTCGGAGGAGTAGTCGCTCATCTTCCGTCCACAGTGTGGGCACCAGAACCGTTTTGGGTAGGAACTTGATGTACTCTGTCCACGGGTTCGAGACGCCTACTGGAGCTTGATGTGCCTTAGACGCCAGCACCAACTGGACGAGCAGGAACAACAAGATATCCCTTCTGGCTGACTGTTTGTGTGGAAAGATAACGTCAGCTAGTGTCTTCCAGAGAATGTCTATGGGGAAGGTCGGAAGTTCCCGGATATAAAGGGGGATGGGGGTTGATTTGTAGCAGTTCGCCCATACATGATGTCCAACAGCATCCAAGAGTTGCTTGAAGTTCTTGTCTTCTTTGGCGTATTCATCCACAGCCTTGACGTTCAGAACGAGCGTGTTCGGCACTGTCATGAGAGGAACCTCAGGCTTGAGCTCTCCATCGCTTACCACACCAAAGCCTTTCCCTTCGATGTTGGCGACTTTGACATGTGGGAATGTGATGCCGTTGAGCAAAGCCCAAGCGGGCAGGGCCTCAATTGGGAGCCCGGGTTGTGCCATATTTCGAAGAAGACCGCTTGCTGTACGGGCAGAATAATTATGCCTTCCAACCTCCTTGACAAGTAGGATAAGTGAGGGTCACAGTTTGTTTGACCTCGATCTACGAATCCAATCGTGCATGAAACTGAATGCGAAGGTGAATCCGCACCGACAGAAGTAACTGCAGTATTAGACAGCACCCCGGTCGTAACGATGGTGTAAAATGGAGTAATTCCGTGTACGGCGTTGAAAGATAACACCCTAAGACGCCCAGTCCGCAGCTTCCCGTTGTTCGCAACTGCCTCCTATGAGTACCTCTATTCACACTCACATTTGGTGCCCGGTCCTGGCTTCATGTTATGATCTCCGATTACTCCTTTTCCTTCAAAGTTGCAACTAGTAAAACCATCCCAGCTTCCTCGGAATGAGTGTTGCGACAATCATTTCGTCGAGTCGCCCCCTTGGCATTGCCCTGGCAACGGCTTACTGTCCAAACAAGACCACTGTGACTCTGCGTTTTAGTGGGAAGGGACTGCCCCTCCCGTCTTGCGCGGCGGGGGCAATCGCATCTCTATTTGGTGGGGCTGATAACGAATTTCAATTCACCCTCCCCAATTCCATGCTGCTGCTGCTGCTGCTGGTTGGAATTGCACAGTCGCTACAACACCAGAACAGAGCGCGATTGTCGAGGTCTTTCGTTGCCTTAGCAAATATCTTCTAGACGCAACATCTTCTCGAATACCGCCTACAGTATCCTCAACCATCATACATCTTGATCATCGCCAACCGAACCAGAACCGACCTTCAAAATGCCTCGAGATCCTCTTATTGGACTGGTCGGGAAACCAAGCGCTGGCAAATCTAGCACGCTTAACTCGCTAACAGATGCTTCGTCCAAAGTCGGTAGGTAGTTCCTAGGTAGTTCTTGTTTACGAGGACATCTGCCTCGCCTTCTCTTCTCTCCGACACTTCTGCTGCGGAGATGGGGGCTTTGCCTTGTGTACGGACGGGCTGCTGATACGGCTTGCCACGCGATACAGGAAATTTCCCGTAGGCTTCTTCCCGTCACCTCTGCCCATACTTTCTAGGTGCCTATATACTTGACAACCCTGTCCTGTTTCTCACTTCTTCCGCCCTCTCTTTCCTGCCATCGTCCACGAACACAATCGCAAGCAGACCCAAAGGATGTTGCGCTAACAACAGTGCCTCTTCCGCTACCACAGTTTCACCACCATTGACCCCCAACGAGCGATCGGCTACCTCCAAATAGACTGCGCCTGCGCGCGCTACGGGGTTAGCGATAGGTGCAAGCCCAACTACGGTTCCTGCGTGAACGGCAAGCGCAGTGTCCCCATCGAACTTCTCGACGTAGCCGGTCTCGTCCCCGGAGCGCACGAGGGCAAAGGACTGGGCAACAAGTTCCTTGACGATTTGCGACACGCCGACGCCCTGATACACGTCGTTGACGCTTCGGGTACAACAGACGCCGAGGGAAAGGTGACGCGTGGGTACGATCCCTCCGTGGACATTGCATGGCTGCGGTCCGAGATCGTGGCCTGGATCAAGGGAAACCTTTGGAACAAATGGGGTTCCATCAAGAGGAGGCATATTGCTGTCAAGGCGACAGCGGTCGAGACACTCCAGGGACAGTTCAGTGGTTACGGCAGTACCGCTGCGGTGGTGGCGCGGACGCTGGATAAGCTGGGGCTCAAGGAGCCGTTGGAGGAATGGACTGGTACGTTTGTGATTCTGCTTTTAGACATCCGGGCGGATTTCACCAGCACGATTGCGGTGGCATGGCGCTAATATTGATTTCCGGTACGCAGAGGAAACCGTCGACCGTGTCGTCGAAGCCTTCACCGACGAGAAGTTCCCAACAGTGATCGCACTCAACAAAATCGACCACCCAGACGCCGACAAGAACATCGCCAAGATCGCCAAGATGCAAGACCCAAACTCCATCGTTCTCTGTTCTGCGATTTCCGAAATCTTCTTGCGCAAGATGGCGAAGCAAGGCTATGTCAAGTACACAGAAGGCAGCGAGTTCGTTGACACGAGGGAAGACCTAATAGCCGACGGTGATCCAGACGGCGGAGGCCTGAAAGAGCTGGACGAGAAGAACAAGAACAGGATAGAGAACCTGAAAGACATGGTTCTTTACCGATTCGGCTCCACTGGCGTTAACCAAGTGTTGACCAAAGCCGCCGAGGTCCTCGGCTTGGTGCCGGTCTTCCCTGTCAGGAATACGACGACGTTTACGTCGGGCGCGAATGAGTCGGCGAACAAAGCGGTCTTCAGGGACTGCGTGCTGGTCAAGAAGAACTCAACTGTGGCCGACGTGGCCAGGAAGATCATGGGCGATGCGCCGATTGCCTACGTCGAAGGTGCGGGGGGCATCCGTGTTGCCGAAGATCAAATTGTTACAGTTGGCAAGAATGATGTAAGTCCTGCCTGGTATGATAGCAGAAGATTGTCTTTACTAACTTGCACACAGATCTTGTCATTCAGGGTTGGCCGAGCATAAGCAGCATAGACAGGAAACTCGCCCGGCCTAGTATTCCCTTCAATCCAGCTGCTTCCGTTGCTATTGCCTGCTTCAACCTACGGCATCTTCCAGTCTTCTCCTTTTCGGCCCACGTCTTACCACCGTCTCATAATACAGCGATTTGGCAGCATTGTAGTTGAGTTAAAAGGCAATGCGTAAAGTTATCACATAGAGCGAGCAGGAAGAAGCGCCTGGGGCGATTGTCAAGGAAGCCTTTATCCTACGATATGCCTCCAACTAAATCCCTTGAACCTGCCAGCGTCGTAGCTTCTTTCTCGAGTCGCCAGCTTAAAAAAAGGAGAAAGACCCAAATGGTCAGTATGAGAGCGATAAGACATCTGCTCATCAGATGAGATGCATGCGTTCATGTGGTCATTAAAAGCCCGTTAACCCTTCAAGCTTTCTCTCCTTCCATTACATAAAAAGACCGATCGTTCCAACCCACGTTCTCGTAAGCCCTTTCGAGGATCTTCCTAAGCTCCTCCCATCGCAATTAAACTCATCTCCTCCTCTCCCACTTTATAAGCTTTTCCTCATGCTCTGCAACAAAATGTGTGCCGAAACGTCCGTCCGCGTAATCCCCCCCCAGGGCGCAGCCCGTAGTTTCGACAAGGGGTATCATAAGGCGAAAACAAGCGCCGGAACCGCCGGGAAGAGAGGAATCAACCTATCCATGGATGTCCATACATGGATCCATCCTTGGCCCCCGACGTAACTTCTTTTCCTTCCCTTCTCTTTCTCATTCAATGAAAAAGAAAAGACAATTTTGTTGGTGTTTCTTGTTTGTCGTCATGTCGCTGCTCATCTAATACTTGAGAATGATGTAGAGAGCGTGGACGATGCCAGGAATGTACTGTAAGCAGCTTAGTTAGCAAGAGGTTCCGTCGTGTGCGACAGGTAACAGAAGGAAAACGAGGAACGGGGAAAGCTTACACCCAGGATGGTGAGGAGGATGTTGATGAAGAGATCGGCACCGCATCCACGCTCGAAGAAAACTCCGAGAGGAGGGAGGATGATGGCAACGATGATCTTGCAGATGTCGCTGGAGAACAGAGCAGGTGTTAGTACCTAAAGTTGAACTCAAAACCAGAGATGGCGCACGCTGCGTCAAGCGGGCGGGAACAGGTAGGTCTTACCTAGCGGTGAAAGCCATTGTGATGGATTAATGTTGTAAGGTATTAGAGATTTGGTGTGATTATTGTGTAGGTTGAAGAGTTCAGGAGGATTGCTCGAGTGCGAAAATTTGGATGTTGTTCTTTGTTGTTGGGGTGGTTGTTGTTGTTGTTGTTTGCTTGAGTGGACTGACGTAAAGAAGAAGCAAGACAAGCGGGCGGCAAGGAATTATATAGGAATGTACGGGGAGCAGCCGTTACGCCTTGCCAAGATAAATTGTATGTAAACCTGGCGGGGTCCCTTTTACGACTCTTCGTTGCTCTTGCAGGGCAGATGGTCAGGGAACAGGGTGTGCCTGTCTGGTTTTCTCGAGGTGGTGTGGTCCATTTCCTCTCTGCCCAGTCCGTTCCCTTGCTTGGTTTGCTGCTCGGGGCCGTTCGATTCCCTTGTGTCTCGGTTCCTTTCAAGAGCCAAGCGGGTAGGGAGGGAACCTTATGAGGTGATGGTTCAACCTTTCGCAAGCTTCACGCACAAAGCAAGCCATGTTCAAGGCGATTCATACACGCGATTGGAGAAGTCGGCAAGAATGCGTCATACACACCAACCCATACTCCCCGTTACAAATGGCCAAGGTACCTAGGTACTCTGGGAAACTCAGCAACAGCAGTTTGCCGTCTTACTATTATCCAATTTTGTCTACATTCCTCCCTTGAGAAACGAAGAGTTGTACTCGACGGGAACACACCTGAAGGAGGGCCGCCTGATCAGAGTGCTGAGCAATGCTGAACAATGAATGCTGGGATTCGACCCCGGGACTCCGAAGTCCTCACAAGTGATCAAAAATAAACCATCCTAACCCTGCGGGTAATCCCGGCGGAAGAGGACCACAGGGCCTCAAAGCGCTAACTTACACCGCTTTGCGATATCGCGACACCGCAGCTCAGGCACATGTGTGGTCCATCTACAGCTCAGGAACAGCACGGATTTGCAGTGTGTCTTCCCGTCGAACGGGGCTGGGTAGATCGCAAAGCCTCTTTCCATGCCATTGAATGCCTATGACATGACGAACACCCCTACCAGGATGTTTGTTCTGATGATTCCATCCATGTTTTCGAAACAGAGAGTTTTCTCTTTGGAATTAAGGAAACCTAAGGTGGGTAATCAAAGGGTCCTAACAGTGACGTAACCGAAGCCAGGTGAGCCGAACTGCCGTTACAGCCCGTCAGGAGCTTGCCGTCCAGCGCTATCCTCACGCGGCCAAGCGCAACCAAAGCCATCTGCCAAGACCCAGCTACGACTTTCAAACCTGAACCAGGGCTTGTGGTCAAGCCGCCCAGCGAAAGAACAAGCCAGTGACATCACCGGAATCAGCCAAATGTGGCGGGGTATACGCAACAAGTGTGGCGCATTAACCATGAAATGAAGGCTTGGAAGGGCTCAGCTCAGGCGCGGCGGGCTCACGCCGAGAACGATCACCGATTCCACAGCTGTTGATCTTGATTTCACCGTCAACTCCAAGCGAAGCGCAATACAATTTCGGTATCGCCCAGACATTGACGCTGGCAGAAAAGGCTCGGCTTTATACCTGGGCGGCAGGCCAAGCCAGCCAAGCCGGGTACGGCGGAAGTTATACACTATGTGTATGAACATCGGCGTTCTGGGCTTCGGGATGCGAAGAAGTTTGGGCAGTTGGTCGCGTGAGCTTGTCTGTGGATTGTTCGCAACGGACAGGAGATTGGTGATCGAAAGTTCGAAGATTTGAGTGGCCGAAGGTGTGAAACCAAGAAACAATGGCTCCGCAACATAGCGGCCCTGACGATATCACATGTCATTGATTATGCCTGTTGAGGATTTTGCAGGGAGTTGGACGGTACTGGATGTGTTCAAATCAAGAGAATCTATAAGATTGCGATTCTAGCCTGCCGAGGGAAGATAGAGACCCCTTCGTTTGATTTATGAAAAGCATGGTTTGTTGCTGCTGACGACCAACAAAACTCCATAAGCGAGTGCTCGACCTGCGATGTGGACCACTGAAGGGACCAACTGCCACTATGAACGGACAGGTCATCGACAGTTCAGGGAGTTCTCAAGCAGCATTGACCTCGGCAAGCAAAGAACACGTCAAACAGGCCCCCGAATAGCAGGCTGTGCATTCGTCGGTTCTGAATCCGAGAACTGGCACATGCGGGATATGGATGTTCTTGCAAAATCGGAGTTCAATGTGATCGACAGGGCGGGTGGGGATGCCAGCCGGACGACCTTAACGGGCCGGGCGACCCATTTATCACCGATGTGGAGCCCCGTGCGTCCGCCCGCCAAGCCCCGCGTTTGTGCCTGCCGACTGGAGCCCTAAAATTTTGACAAGCCCAGGCCACACATTTTGTCAAAAATTTCCACCCGGCGCGTTGCGACCTCCACTTCACCACTTCCGTCCACCAAATCCTCAGAACCCAACAAAAGGCGCAGGATATCACCTCTTTGCGTCCTTCTTTCGACTTGTCCTTTGTCAACCCACAAGCACATCTCCATCCCCGTCGACGCAATGGCTCCCATCACCGTATGTTCGCCCACATGACCATGGCTTTGCTGTTGGCCCAATCCTCAGAAGCCGATATGGAAGCATCCCTCTTTCATTTTGGTCCTGAGCGACCATGGCGTGAAGCAGTAGGCTAAGTCAAATTGTGTTTTACAGAAGAAGTCTGCCAAGGGCAAGGCCCCCAAGGTCACCAAGAAGTTCGTTATCAACGCTTCTCAGCCCGCCAGCGACAAGATCTTCGACGTCTCTGCCTTCGAGAAGTTCCTCACCGAGAAGATCAAGGTTGAGGGCCGCGTCGGCAACCTCGGCGAGACCATCAAGATCTCCCAGGTCGGCGATGGCAAGATTGAGATCGTTGCCCACAATGAGCTCTCTGGCCGCTACCTCAAGTACCTGTACGTTTTCCCTCGCTTGCGACCACTCGCGATAAGCAGAAACCTCCGTTTGAAACCAAGCAGGCGCTAACCAGTTACTCTTTTGCGAAACAGGACCAAGAAGTTCCTCAAGAAGATGCAGCTCCGTGACTGGCTCCGCGTCGTCTCCACCTCCCGTGGCGTTTACGAGCTCAAGTTCTTCAACGTCGTCAACGACGAGGCTGAGGAGGATGAGGAGTAAATTTGATGACCTACGGGAATCAATGGAGACTTGAGGTTTCTGGCAGGGAATACCATATGATGGACGGGTGTGCATTGTGCTTAGCGGGAAACCGGGGTTCAATGAGCAAATGTCAAGTCGCCTCCTTGTGAGGCATGGCGTTCTGGCCAAAACCAATATCTGTCTCTCCTTCGCGCATGTGAACATGTGGCCTCCGGACATTGCCAATCATTCGTAAATCATCTGTAACGCCTCCGTTCTATGAGTATCTAACCCAAAAGTAAACAGACAAACAAACGCCCATGCGCCATACCCTTCCTGGATATCACCCCGACCCATCCCAATATGCGACGCCGATACTGTTTCCATCTAAGGCAAGGACCTCATAACGCCCTCAAACACCAACAGTGCCATCGCATTCGCCGGGAACGCCCTCAAGAAGCAAGGCAAGAACCCGCGCCAGTATCCCTTCACGCCATTCTCCTTGTAAACCGCGGCCGCGGCGTCCCTCCACCTCGGGAACCTCCTGACGCCATCACCTATCCCTCCTCCCAGGTTATCCGTCATGATCCGCTGCTTGACGACATCGCTCGGGTAGCTGGTCAGCCAAAATACCTGCGCGCTCAACCCGCCCGCCCAGAAGTTGACGGCCGGCGTGCTCATTTTGGTGTGATCCTTCATCCACCTGCTAAACACATCATACGTGCCCCACCAAAAAAAGAAGAAGCTGCGGAACAACATGGTCGCGCCCAAGCCATGATACACGCCCCTGATGCCGTGGTGGGTGTATACCTTCTTCAAACAGTCAATGGGGCCCTTGTACATCCTCTCCTCCTTGCGCGCCGCGTACTGGATCTGCAACCTTGCCTTCACGTGCTCCACCGGCGCCGCGATGAAGCTGACCGTCATGCCCGCCAGGATTCCCGCCAGGCCGTGGCCGTGCGAAGGTAAAGGTCTGGAGGGGTCGTGCAAGGGGTGCCAGGACGGGTTGAAGAGGTTGTCGCGCAGCAACTGGCGGTAGACCGTCAGAGAGCCGAGCATGACGCTGTCCATGAACATCCAGCCGATCAAGGGAGGGCTGGCGCCCTTGTACAGGCCCAGAATGCCTTCGTTGCGGATGGTTTGGGTGACGCATTGGAGCGGGCCGGAGAAGCGGGAGCTGTCTGTGGTTTGGAGGCGGACTTTGATGGTGTCGAAGGGGTGGCCGACTGGGAGAAGAGGAAGGGTTAGTACTGACGTTTTATGATACACAGCAATTCGAGGAAGGGCGAGGTGTGAGGTGTGGTAAACGGTTTCTGTCACTGTTGTATTGTGTCGAAGGATAACGCACCAGTGAGCTTGGCGATGCCCGAGAACACGCCGGCTACGAATCCCTTGTAGTTCGCAACCGCTTTCTGGGCCGCTACCGGCGCCGTAGCAGGGACCGGAGCTTGTTGCGGGTGTTCTTTCAGGTTGGCGTCCATGGTGTCGGCGCCTTCCTTCTACCTCAAGAGGAAGAGATCTAAGTAGTATATTGGTTCTCGCTTTATATCATGAAGGAAGGCGGTGTTGAGATATGGACGTCAAGAACTTCCAATCCCATTAACAGAGGAAGGAGATACCGTGACCGACGACGACGTGGAACGGGCAGGTGAACCTCACTTGATAACCTGTGCCTCTTTCTCTTCAAATTCAGTTTTAGAAAAGGAAAGAAGAAACGGGCCCGTCTTCAAAACAACCTTGACTCGATCGACCGGCACATCGGCCACCAAAATTACGGATCGGACCTCATCGGAGTCGGAAGCTGGTAGCTCTGACTGTCCATCCATCCAGGGGTGTGAGTGTCCCCGCTAAAAAGTTCAAAAGCTGGAGGTGCTGCACTGATGGGGTTGCCCCGTTGATGGTGGGGTGCAGTAACCGCTATTGCCGTGTACCCGCCCCATGGGCAATGAAGTCTAGCATGTGTAAAGGTCTCATCTTGACCACCTGGCGATCGGGATATAATCCCTAGATGTCTTCAAAAAGGGCTCTCGTTTGAACATGTATCGCGTGTAACCTATCGAGAAGGAAAGAATAGCGCTCCATGATGCTGCCGTGTTAGTGATGTCTCGGATGTGCCGTGATTGGTCGATAGATGGTAGAACAGCTCCTAACATCGGCCTCCAGGGGCATCTTGGGACTCCTTCCGTCATTTGTTAACTTCCACGATCCTGGGATCCTCCATGAGTTTATCCAGAGTCCGCACTAAACATTAACATGCTATCTAGAGTAAGTGTTCCCGAATTATCCTCTTGGTGCCGGGTAACGACGAACCTCCAAGCCCCAAGAATGGTTTCACGGTCCGCTTCCCCGTTCTCTCGTGTGTTTCCGACCTGCAGAAAGGCAACACCATTACCAGCAGTCCAACAGCCAACCATGTCACGCCCCAAGATACCTAAGCCATGCCCAAAATTCCCGCCGTGTGGATATGGCCGGGGACAGAAGAGGACGCCTTGACTGAAGGAAGCCCAGCTCTTGGCGAACGTCCTTCTCCTCCTTCTCAAATTCAAAACCTCTTTCCCCAAAGCAGCGTTCCTCCCAAGACCCTTCCAAGCAAGTATCCTCCATAAACACCGCAGAAAATGGTAACCGGCCACTTCTGCCACTCGCGGTCCCAGTCCAGCGGAATCGGCACAGCACCCAGCCACGCGCCGAACAGGCCGCCCACCAAACCGCCAAAGGTCTCGTCGAGCGGCGCACGGAATCCGCCAACCGCAGCCCAGGCGGCCGAGTCGACGCCGTGTACGTAGAAGAGCGGGAAGAGCGTGAGGAGGGCGAGGTGCGCGGCGCACAGGAAGGTATGCGATCCGTGTGTGAGGAAGGGCGCGCCGAAGAGGACCATGGCAAAGTAGAGGAAGGGCGTGGCGACGGAGGTCAGGACGGTGGCCAGGAGCGCGGTCTATGATTTATTTCACGAAAGATTAGCAAAGGTACATGTCAAATGGGATCTCCTAATCCTCTGAGAAGGATGAGACATGACATAACATACAATGATCGTGCTCGACCCAATGTCACCGCCCTTCTTCTTCTCGCCCGGCCGGGGTTTCCGGTTTGACTTTGACGCCGGCTCGCCCGCCGCAGGCAGACAGAGAAGCGCGTAGGTCATCTGGAGAGCCGCGACAACGGGCAAGGCGTTACGCATCACTGGGACGGGATCGGCGACGAGGGCGTCGAATCGAAGCAGGTACAAGGCGGTCAAGGCGGCCGGCAAGGCATGGCGGACGGTCTGAGCAGCGGGTGTTTGCTTGATGTGGACGGGTCGCAGTGTCGTGAGCGAGCTGCTAGCACCGGTGGTCTTCGTCGTCGAATCTTCTGCCCCTTGGGTTCCGGACGTAGCTTTCGTTGTCGAGGCCGACTGGGCTACAGTACCCTTAACTATTGCTGACGAGGACATTGTTACCGGGTCCACGAGGGGCATTATTGTTGCATGGAATGAGCTAAAACTGGACAAGCTGAAGAAACCTCGTGGCTTCAATCGTGATTGTCGATGTAGTGGAAGTAGTGGACTGTACCTGTACAGTCGTTGAACCGAACAGCTGTCGCAAGGAAAGTTGAAGAAAAGCAATGTTGCTGGTTGAATGAACAGGCCAAGCTTCCAATCGACGGTGGGCGGAACGGTTAGACTAGGTCTCCACTGCAAGCCCCTGAGCCCAGACCCCTAACCCTGGATTGCTCACACCTCTGGTGAAGATGTCACTTGTGTCCTCGTGGCATGAGGAGTAATAAAAGATGGGAGAAAACCTTGCTTGGTACTTTGATGTGTTATTCTCTTCATAGGTTTTGGTATACTGGCCGATTTTGGTATACTGGCCGAGGTTCAAGAGTTTAGCAGAAGCGATGATCTCTGCTTTCATATAGCCGGGTATACCCCCGAGACTAGATTGATGATGGGTCATACACAACGACCAAATGCTCATCAACCATGACTTCGATGGGCTATCTCATATGACCCGAACCTTCAAATCGCTGCCACCCATGGTTACTTATCGCCTATTGAGCCTCCTTAGTCGGGATGAGGTTTCTCAAAGACAAGTCATAGACCACATCCTCGACCTTCTTAACAGCGTACTTGACCGAATCCGTCCTCTTGCGCAGAATGTCGTTCTTCAAGTTGAGCATCTGGAACCCGCCGTGAAGATCCTTGATGAACCCGCTAATCTGCACAGCCAGCTCTGTGTCGCCCAGCGTCACAGAGTTCATGGCGAGGCGGCTGAGATCCTCGATGACCGAGATGAGGGCCAGGAGATACTCCTCGATGGTGATGTGGAAGGCGTCACGGTCCTTGAGGTTGACGGGAACTAGTTCATGAATTGTAAGCGTCGGTTTGTCCTGTGCCATCTGGGACCGCTTTCCCAGCGGACCAGATGAAGCCACGAGATCTTACCTCCGAATACCTCGCCCACTTCCTCCAGCGTCAAGAGACGACCAACCTCACCGGGTTTGCTGTCGCTGCCCATGCCACCCAACCAGGCGCAAAGTAGAACGGTCGCGATGGCATCCTGAAGCGTGCGACCCCACTTGTAGTTGTACCTTGTGAAGAAAATCCGTCAGCTCGTGGGATCAAGTAAGTGACCGGTGTTTATACTAACTTGTAGTAAGGATACTGCGAGGAAAACTGGGATAGACGAGTTGTAGTCTCCAGCTCTTTCTTGATACCACCCTCGACCTGAGCAAGCAGTGCGGGATCTAAGTTGGCAAGTCAGCACCCAGTTTCAAACTTTGATGAATTCACCATTAACATGATCGTGACGCCTCATTCCACAAGTCCCAGGGTAGAAAACTGTTTGGGAAGGGCTTTGGAGGAACCGGATAGTTGGTAAATGAAAGAGAACGCAGTTCGGCTGCAAAACCGTACACTTTGAACGAGGAGTAGAATGGATCTTGGTCAACACTCCCTGAGTATAAGAGACATGCTGGTTGAGCTCCTCGATGATTTTCTCAAGGTCTTTGCGAATACTGCCGTCCTTCTCGATGTTCTCCTTGAGCTGATCGAAGAGCGCGGGGTCAATCATTGGGGGAGCCATCTTTAAGACGGTAGCTTGTTTTGTTGTAGAGGCGAAACTAGGATCTTTTTCGACAAGTCAAGAAGCCAGTGCGTTTATGTAGCCGGATAGTATTCAGATTTTATGGTGGTGGTTGTTGGATGCGATGCGATGGTCAAATGAAGAATCCTCTGTGCAAACCGCAACTCGCCAGGTGAAGTGATGCTGGATTTTTATCTGCGATTGCAGTCGGTTTGTTGCACTTTGGTATTTCTCGAACGTGGTGAAAACACAAGGGGGGAAGAGCGACCACAAGTCCAATACGACAAGATGTTGATGTTTTAAGACTTAGATGTCTTGAGTTACCTGACTTCCTATTATC
Source organism: Sordaria macrospora (assembly GCF_033870435.1). NCBI lineage: Eukaryota > Fungi > Ascomycota > Sordariomycetes > Sordariales > Sordariaceae > Sordaria > Sordaria macrospora. The sequence continues at coordinate 2,261,988 of NC_089372.1, read as the reverse complement.
TCCTAGTACTCATCGTGTCATGAAGCCAGCGTCCATGACCACATACCAACATCAGTTGAGATCATGACCGTCGTTGTCGCATTTCGGAGCTCAGCAAGCGATGGTCCGTGCATAAGTGTACCTGCGTGCGGTATCTAGACTTTTATGATGCGTGACTAGCGTGGAAGTACTCGGTCTTGGCACCCGCCTGTTGGGTCGGTAATTTGATGTTTATCACTCCGGTTGGTTCAATGAACCATACCTAGTGCACCCCTCCGATCGAGAACGTTATAAAACAAAGAAACAGGATATCGAAAAGACAAATATGTAAAGGCACTTTTGGTTGAAATGACGTTCTTTTAGAAGCCGAAGCCCTGGGCCAGCGCAAAGGCCAGTTCCCACACACAGTCAACAGGTAGGTACTTTGAGAAGTACGTACGTGCGTAGGTAGGTGGAAAGCAAGAACTTCAACCGCTTTTTCCGCGATCCGGTACCACTCCGGAGCTCTGGGCAGCTACCGAACTACCGGACATATTGTACTTCTACTACAATTTCCCATGGCACGACGAGCCTCTATGCCGGAAGGCGGCGCGATCACCCTAAATGTACGACAAACAACAACCAAATGCTTCAAAGTTTTACTATGTGGTGTTTGGTCAATGCCGCCTTTCGGACGGTGAACATCACGCCTTATCACCTAGATCACCCATTACCCGGGGACTTCTCGTAAAGCTTCTATTTATCACGACCGAGCAGCTTTGGGGACAGTCGAGGCTGGCCATTCCATCCCCCGTATAAGCTTGAAGCGAACAGTTCAAGGTTGACGTTGGTACCTCTCTTCAACCTCGTAAGCTAATCCCCTGTATCGCTTCGTCGTCACAGCCGAGACCAGAAGTTTTCCGTGTCATATACGACCCAACGTTCTGTTGGACCTAAGACGCCTGTTTTCAGTGCATTGTGTATCAGGGAATCCCATCTCTTTTGACAGTTCCTTAGTTGCTTCTTCGAAGAGGAGAGATTCCATGCCTCGGCACAACAACCCTTGATCCAAGCTGTTGCGGGGGATCTGCTCCCCTGTAAATGCGGGGGAGGAAGACACCCACATGCCTTCAGCCAATTGACCGCGAGCTGAGTTCCGGAAATGGGCAACCTTGAATGCCTACATTTTGTTGACGAACATGGGGGGTTCGCGAGTAGGCGAGGTTCGTTCGGCTGCCAGGCAACCTGTCCACTCACTCCTACCGGTACCTGTCCATACATTTCGAGATTCTGAGGTATGCGGGAGTGGCGGCACTGGGGAACGGATTTATCTTCCGTCCCTCCTTGGGAGGGAGGTCATGAGGGCTGTCCAAACAGCGGCTTCGAGTGAATGGTAACCTCTCGGTACGCTACTGCCGTGCTTCACCTATAGCCAGCTGTTCCCGTTGAGCCATCCCATTCACTTATCTTGTGGCGCTGGACTTTTGAAACCTAGTGGCTCTGTCCTTCACTCACTTCCTTTCCGCCCTTCCCCGCCCCCGAACATATATAAGCGAGAGGTGGTGCCGGTACTTGACCCATTGTTCACAAACCCTTCTCAGCAGATACCTTCAAAGAAAAGCCCACCCCCACGATGCCGGTCAAGTCACGATGGACCGCCGAGGTTCCTCGGTGCTCACTGCAACAATGGATCTTTGACTCGCCTTGCGGTCCTCTCCCAGACCGTCGTGCATATATCGACCCCGAGCAACCCGATACCAACTACCTCAGCCTCAGCGACTATCGATTCCTGTCCAAGCGCGTCGCCTTGGGCTTACAGAAAGCCGGTTTGAAGGAAGGCGACAGAGTGCTCGTCTTCTCTGGCAACAACATCTTCTTCCCTTCCATCTTCCTTGGCATCTTGATGGCTGGAGGCATCTTCACAGGTGCTAATCCCAGTTTTGTGGCCAGAGAGCTGGCCTATCAACTTCGCGACAGTGAAGCGACCTTCCTCGTCACGGCACAGGGCTCTGTCAAGACGGCTTTTGAGGCAGCTAAGGAGGCAGGTCTACCAAGGGATCGTATTTACGTTCTCGGCGGAGATACTCCCGCAGCACAGGAAGTAGCGCTGTCTTCCAATCCCGGACCAGGCCTGAAGGGTCGGATCGAGGGAGCCAAGCACTGGACAGAACTCCTTCAGGGGAACGCGAAAGAAGCCGAGAGCTGGAGTTGGAAAGAGCCAAAGGATCCGCAGACCACGACATGCTGTCTCAACTACAGCAGCGGAACCACTGGAGTTCCCAAGGGCGTTGAGATCAGCCATTACTGCTATGTCGCAAACGGAGTTCAGGTTATTCACCTCAACGAGCTCGATCCTGACTGGCAGGAACGGCAAAAGCGAGCTCGTGCCCTCTGCTTCCTGCCCCTGTACCACGCTTATGGCCAGACATACTTCGTCGCGAACATGCCTCGGGCCGGCATCCCCATCTACATCATGCCGAGCTTCGATTTCGTCAAGATGCTTGAGTATGTTCAGCGCTATCGGATTACCTCACTCACGTGCGTGCCACCCATTGTGGTCGCATTGGCCAAATCCCCTCTAACCAAGAAGTACGATCTCTCAAGCGTCGAGGGAATGGGTTCCGGAGCTGCCCCGTTGGCAAAGGAGGTTTCTGATGAGGCGGAGAAGCTGTTCAATGGAAAGTTTCTCCTTCGCCAGGGCTGGGGCATGACCGAAACGACATGTACTTGCATGTCATGGGATCCTCTCAACAAGGAGCCCAGCTCAGGCGTGGGTGAGATGATGCCCAACTGCTCCGGAAAGCTGATGTCGCTGGACGGAAAGACCGAGATCACGAAGGCAGGAGAAAGAGGTGAATTTTGGGTTACGGGCCCGAATTTGATGCGCGGTTATTGGCGAAAGCCGGAAGCGACAGCCGATACCATTGTCGTCGACGCAGATGGCACTCGCTGGCTCAAGACGGGCGACATTGCCTATTTCGACGCGTACAAGCCCGGTGGAACTATTCACATCGTCGACCGGCTCAAGGAGTTGATCAAGGTAAAGGGCAACCAGGTGGCGCCTGCTGAGCTTGAAGGACTGTTGCTCGAGCACCCCGAGGTGGCCGATGCAGCGGTGATTGGCGTGACAATCAACGGCGAAGAAGTTCCTCGAGCATACATTGTCCGTCAGAATCCCCAGTCAAGGATTACTGAACAGGAGATTGCCAACTGGATGGCCGGCAAGGTGACCCGGTACAAGCAGCTGAAGGGCGGCGTTGTTTTTACCGACAACATTCCGAAGAATCCGGTAAGTTCTAGTCATGTTTTGTGATGCTGCAGGTGTCTGGGTGCTAACGTGTAACTCGTACAGTCCGGCAAGATTTTGCGCAGGCAACTTCGGGATCGCGCGGATAAGGAGGTTGGCGATATCAAATCGAAACTCTAGAGAGACATGGACAGGGGCCGACGCTGTTAGCCCTCGCGCCTCTCGCAAGCAGGATGATGGAGGTTGTATCACCAGGAGAACGTGGTGCTGGTATAACGCCTGCCTTTATCTCATAGCCAAGGAGTTGGAAATGTGAAGGGAACAGATGGAAGCAATGGGCTGAAATGTGTGCCAGATGTGGCCTTGTACATACCTTGGAAGGGTAGTGGGTTTCTACATAACCGAATGCATCCATAGAGCCGAGTGTATCTACCAGTGGAAGAAGAGAGTGTCGATGAGGTACTACGGAGCGGGAACCGTGTTTGATGGATAAAATATAACGGAGGATCGCAACTGCTCAACAGCGTGTATGGCACGTATTTGTGAGGGAAGGAGCCATGGGTCGCGCTCCCGCTCTTCCCTTGGCTCTTGCTGCTCATGATAGGAAAGTGCTTTCAAGCACCTTCCTCGAGATGGAAAGAACAGCAGTCCTGCGTGCCTCCACTCCCAGGAGTGCACCTCCTACCTTGGTCGTGGTCTGTCCTTCGCGTTCAATTTCCCAATCTGTCCCCACCTCATTTGAACGCAGCAACACACACAAACACAGTCTACTAACTTGGACCTCCAGTCCCGTCAAGTTCAACCTCAAGCCTTGCGGACCCAGCGGGCAACTTTTATCAAGTCCGTTGAATTGGAAGCTTCTTTGCAACTATCTGGAACCATTACGTGACATTGAGGTTGCCCAGCCATGGTCATCCCGCCGATCCAATCCTTCTATCAGAAGGAACCGCCTGCCTCTTCTGCCTTCTCCCAGGCCTCGACACTCCAAGGATCACTCGGATCCCGCCCTGCGGGCACAAACTGAAAGCCATTGAAAGAAATCTGGAAGCCACAGGACACTTATCAGAGAGTCAACATTTCTGAACTTCAGCCAGGAAGAGGCAAGGTCCGATTCATGGGGAGAATTGTCAACATATCCCCGGACAAGCCCGACAATCAGCCCAGAGCTCTTTCCTCTCTTCCCTCTGGATTCCACTTTATGGTGGTCAAAGACGATACGGGAGTAATTGGCGTGAGTATATCATCTTCCTCATTTTATCTTCTCAACTTTTCTAGAAGCAACCTGCGGACCTCTGGCTAACATTGAAGTCCCGCCCAGGTCAAACTTCTCGCCACCCAATCCGATATTCCCAACCTCCACATCGGGAAGCTTGTAACGATATGGACGGGCTTTGTGGGCAAGAACTCTATCATCCAGGTCCCTTTCGTGTCGATGATCGTTCCAGTACACCCCGGCCCAGCTTCGCAATCCTGTATCAAGTTTCACCAAGAGGGATCAAACCCAGAGGAGACGGGTTTCTGTCGTGTCCCTCTCGAATATGACACCGGTTCTCCGGCCTCTGAGATGCCGGGACTGATCAGTCTCAAAGCCCTCATGAAAGGCACGCAAACCCATGAGAAGAATGACAACGACACCTTAACAAGAGTCCTCGTCTGCGTTTCCAGCGTCGGCCCTCGCAAAACCATCAAGACCAACAACAAGCCAGGCACTCTAGACCTGGTTGAGGTTCATGTGTGTGACAAGACTGACCACTACGTGATTAGACTCTGGAGTGACCAGATTGTTTCAGCACGCGAATAGACTGCTGGACATACCGTCCTACTCATTACCAACCCAATATTTCATCCTCGCAAAAGAAATATAAACCCAGGACTGGGTATTGCCTTGAACTCAATAGTGGACGTGGATCCCGACTTCCCAGATGCCCACTGGCTTCGAAGGATGACAGAAGCCCTAACAAAAAGAGAGCGCATACCCATCCCGTTCCCCGTCGGCGTTTGGGATGTTGAAGATGCTATCAACGGCCCCAACAGGGTGCTGTACACCTTGGCAGACGTGGATGAGAGGGTGAGAGAGGACCCCAGCGTTGTGTTCACTGGGAAGCTCAACGTCCTCATAATCGGCGCCAGCATCTGCGAGACCCAGAGACAGAACAGACTATGTTATTTCGAATGGTGAATCAGTCAACTGGACCAAGCCCGCATGGTACTTACATACGAGTCCGCCTTTCATCCCATCCCCTCTACCCCTCGCCCTACGCACTATATAAGGTCCAGCACCAGGCCTTAATTTCAGCGCGGTCCACTTGGCCAAATGGTCGAGCGGTTCCGTGTATGAAGACATTGCCGGGTGCGCGGTACTCGTGGTACAGTTTCGTAGGTCGCAGCTGGAGCATGGTGGTTCGTTCCCTAAGTCTCCTATGCGACTGAGCTTTTCGCGATTTTTATCGCATTCAGCTATGTTGTGAAATGGCCTGGCTGCGTTCTCGGGATTTTCCTCCTCCATTTTCACTTACTTTTAGACGAAGTTTGTGTCTTGGTTGTTGCTGGGAAATGCGGCGGTTCCGATCGCAGGTTGGCACTGCATCTGTTGCACATGTCATGCATCCTATTTTCCACTATCTGTGGTAAAAAGACTGCCAGAAGCTGACAATACCTTATATGATACAGTTGCAACTTCCCCCTTTACTCCAACCAGTCGTCCGCGACATGCAAGAACTGCCACAAAGCTTGTGAACTAACCATCAACCCCCGCGTCACCGAACCCGTCGCCGACGAAACAGGATGTGTTGCCCCGGGCAAATTAGTCTGGAGCGATCGTGCATGGTCTGAGTTGCTCAGAGGTGGTTGTGGCATTTCTTTTGATGACAATCCTAAGGAAAACAACAGATTTATGGGGAGACAAAGACCGAATCCTCCCCAAGTAAGGATATTGCTGACTCTAGTATCAAATATGAGGAAGATCATGAGGCTGATTTTGCTGTGCCTCAACCTCACCAATACATCTGGAAGGACTTGATCAAAGTTGACCCGGCTTCACTCAAAGATTTGGAGGAACGACTGCTGTACTCCCGTGTTACCTTGACGTTTGACTGGTCCGCGGAGGTTAAGCGGCTCTGTGTGTTGGGCGTGGAATGGTGAAGATGACCGACAAGAACTGCCATTGGCGACTTTTTGTGGTTGATATGATATCACTTGACTGACCGAGATGTACGATGTTCATGGTCATGTTGAGCAGTTACGGGATTATATCAAGGGTTGAGGCTCGGGGATGTTGTGGACGAGGTATGACAAGATATTGCGGCGTAGACTAGAACTATGTGGCAGGAATTTACCGGTCGAGTCACCACCAATCACAACGTTAGTACTACACATCTCACCGAGAACAAGCAGAATCATCAAGATATGTAAGAACGGTGTTCATTATTGTACCTATCAAGGCATCCAGCAAAGACCAAGCTACCAACTATGCTCTCTTCCAAATTACCCTCCTTGTGACCAATTACCTGCTCTTAAACCGTTTTCCTCAACTTTCCCCATCAACGCTGTGCTAAGCAGAAAGCAACCGAAAGACACGCTCGCAATTCCTCCACAGTGAAAACCCCTTGAAATTCCTCCAATTAGGAGATCAGATATTGATCTCTAAGATCCTCTTCGAAACCATGACCGCGCAACCATATCGACTGACCGCTTAGAAGAGCTTGTGCTCAAGGGTCATGTCAGACTCGGGCTCGAGACCGACGCAGGCGCGGAAGATGTTGGTAAGGGCGGCACGCTGCTTGGCAAGGGCGTTGACAACGGGAGTGCCGGGGGGAGTGAGGGGAGCCTTGAGCATGTAGGAGAGGACGCTCAGGACGCTGTGGAAGTGCTTGAAGTCCTTCTCGGCAGCGGCGCCAGCCTCGGCAGCCTTCCACTGGATGCGGGTCATCATCTCGGTGACGACGACGAGATCGATGATCAAGGGGGAGGCGAGCAGAGAATCCTCGCACACGTTGAAGAGCGAGATGGTCTGGTGACCGCCGCAGAAGATCTCGGCGTAGTACTCGTCGAGGGCGCGCTTGTCATCGCCGACGGCAGGCATGTACTTGATCACGACGGTGTGGTCGGGGTGCTCGCCCTCCTTGTAGAGAACCGAGTTGGCGGCGACCATGTCGTCGACGACGTTGGACTTGGAAATCTCCTTGGAGCGGAACTGCTTCTGGGAAGACAAGTTGTAGCCGTCGTTGTTGCCCAAGTGGTTGTAGGACGCGATCGAGGTCAGCTTGATGCCGGCGTTGATGAGGAAGTCGGTCAGGGCGGACTTCATCTTGGTCTGGCCGGACTTGAAGTCGTCGCCGCCGATGAAGGCACCGTGGCGCTCGGCAAGCTCGATGGCGCCGGGCACGAAGGTGTTCTGGGGAGAGCCGTTGATGAAGGGAGTGCCCTCAAGGATGCAAGCAACGGAGAAGATGGTGGAGGGGGAGACCTCCTCATGGCCGGCCTCGATGGACTTGAGGAGGTTGTCGGCGGTGTCGTTGACGCCGTCAATCAAGTCGGCGTAACGCTCGGTGTTGGCAGTCCAGAGGACAATGACCTTGTCGAGGCCGTTGTTGGCCTTGAACTCGCGAATGTCCTTGCGGATCTGCTCAACGTGCTCCATGCTGGCCTTGGAGCCGGGGAGAACGTTGTCGGCACGGTTCTCCTGGTTGGCAGCAATGAAGTCGGGGTAGTAGATGGAGGGGAGGGGAGTCATCTTGGACATCTCCTCACGGACAAGCTCCTTCATGGTAGGCTGGAGGACCTTGGCGCGATCCATGGCCTTGTCGAGGGGCAAGCCGGAGATGTCCCAGCCGCCAATGACGAGGTCGTTGGGGTGGACCATGGGAAGGACGTTGTGGAAGGGAACGTTGACGTCCTTGCCCTTGGCGTCGATGCCGAGCTTGATGGTGGAACCCATGATGACGGAGCCGTAGTAGTTGGCCTCCTGGGTGCCCTCCTTGGTGGCCCAGCTGTACTTGTGCTTGTTGGCGAGGATGCCGGCAGTGACGGTGGTACCGTTGTTGCCGCCCCAGCCGACCAGCATCATACCGGTCTTGGGGACCTTTCTGTCGACCTTGAAGTCGTAGAGGGTCTCCTTGGGGACGGCGACATAGCTATCGCCCTCGAGGGTGCACAGGGTGGTGCGGTAGGTGTACTTGGAGCGAATCTCCTCGTCGGTGTAGACTACGTTGGGGGAGTTGACAACGAAAGTCTTGGGGGTGGTGTTGATGTGTCCATCACCGTTGGCATGAGCGCCGTTGGTGCCGTTGGTACCGTTGATAGAAGGCATGTTGACGGTAGTAAGGGTGGTTGTTCAGGTGCAGGTAAGTGGTTGGTTGGCTATCTTGGTTGATGGCAGTCTTTTATGGTGTAAAGACTGAGTCCGCTGAACTTCCGGGTGATGCAGAACAGCGAGCTCCTGCGTACGGGTGATGGACTCTGATATTTATATTAGCAAAGGGTTGGGAATTTGGAATATTTTTCCAACTGCTGGTGGCACAAAGCGCAGAGCCGCAAGGGTGGTGATGAGTGGGCTGGGCAAGTGAACGGGCCAGGGAATATGGGATGACCTCAAGGTTTTCCCCCCAGGCCCCTTCACGAACACCCGCGCGGTGAAGGTCCAACAAACGAGGGCATGGCAACACAGCAGAAGGGCGGCAGGTTGGTTGGTGGGTTGTAGGGATGACAGAAACGTGAAGGGGACGGCAGAAACTTGGAACAGTGAAGGGCGACTTACGAGTTGAGTAGGTTGGAAAACGTTTTGGCGGATGATGGGATCGCGGCTCGGGAGCGCGATCAGATGGTTAGTTGGCTTTACGGGGGGGAAGCGAGGTCGTGACCGGGATGGTCGGCGGGAATCTGGACTTGACAGAATTTGATCTTTTCTGAAGACGATGGGGATCGAAACAAAAGAACGAGCAGGGACGTTGGTTGGAAAGCCTTCTTTTTATACCTTGGGATCAGACCAGCAGGACAAGGGCTCCGCAAGGGACATGGCAGGAGATGTAGCCTCTTGGGAGGTGGTTCCGATGTGGATGTGGGTAGCTTCCATTCTCCATTGCACGTCTGGAGATTGGAGCTCCATTTCCATGCACCACTGCACCACGCGCGCGCGGCGGCGGGCGGCGGGCGTTCCCCTTGACCGCCCGAGGCTGCGCCAATGCAATTCACGAAAAAGGTACCTTTTTGGGGTAGGTAGACTAGTATTCATTCAGGGGTCTCGCAACATTTGCCCAAGCTCCGGGGTTTTCGGGCTCTAGACTTGCCCGCCCGTGACAGCTGCCTGTCCGGTCCGGGGCGTAGAGGACATTTTCAGATTGCAAAGTCGAATCACAGATCACGATGGGGATGGGTTGAATGACGGACCGAGATACTTTGAGGTGAATGTTGGGAATCCTGCAACATGGAATGATACGATACCGTGATACACGACTGGATGGCAGGAGCCAATGATAACCGCCCAGACGCCGATTTTCCCAAGGAATAATAACGTCCAAAAAGTGTTTGTGGTTAACTCCGTGATGAATTTTTGATCCCTCTTTTTTTTTACTTGCTCGATTTCTTCACCTTCAATGTCACCCCAACCCAACAGCTCCCCCCAACTGTTTGAATATGCTAGGCGGTATCAGATGTAAACCCCACGAAAGAGAGCCGAGTTACCCTTCACCTACGTACGCAAGCACGAGCACAACCTTTACAGAATCTGTTCACAACCTCAACAGGTATGCACATCCTGATCCTGTCTGAATCCGCTGTCTTCCCCTTGTGGGCCGGCCGAATCGAAAGGCGCCGGTTAAAGTTGCCCCTGGGAGAGACAGTGTCTGTACAACCTTTAACCTTTTTTTCGACAAATCGTCAAATTCGGGGTTTCCAACAAATTCTTTAGTCAAAAATGTTCACTCATCCTCGTCCTCGACAGGGCAGCCCGCACTGCACTGCTGGCTGCATTGTGCCACGGCGTGTCGGTTGTTAGGTTGTGCAGGTTCCATGCGGGCGGGTGGGCTGGCGGGGGTTGGGGATTTGGGGACGATGAGGGTCACTGAGGCCGTTTCTGGAGAGAACCGGCATCTCGGCCGCTTGATTGGCCCGCCCGTCTTCCACCTACCGGCCCACCTCCGGACACGGGAACCCCCTGAACCATCTTTCCATGCAATATTCTTTGGCGCTGGGGACACCCAGACTCGCCAGACAGCAAGACAACGCTCCAGCCTGCCGATTTGTCCACTCGATAACGGACAGATTCGGGTGCCGAGCGAGATAGGTGTCGTATGCCTGTGACTACGGTACCTACGGTGGCCGGGCGTGGATGGAAGAGCGGTCTGTCAACTTTTTTTGTCTCTTCTTGCGCATCCCGCGTCTCAAGCCCGACATTGGTCCATCACCGAAAAGTGCATTTCCATGGATCAGCATTTTGTTGTGAGCCTGTGTTCGCTTGTCGTAGGTTGACAGTGATCGAACCATAACTGCAGTGCTGTCGTCTCGCAGCTGCTAGTTTCTGTTCTTCTTACTGTGAGGTATTATCGCCTTTGTTGGTCGATCCCTGATGTCGTCGTGGCAGCACGCGGGGATGCCTGGATTTCTGGAATCATATGTCTCTCGTCGTCTCGTCTGCAAGCAGAGGGCACAGAACCAGAGAAAGAAAGGCTAGAAGCGAGCTCGTTGTCAACAAACCCCCACGGTCGTACCATGGCGAACAAGAATTATAGCTGCTTCAGCTGGGCTCAAGCATATACGAATTATCAGCTCAAGCCCAGAATGCAACTTGATACGGTTGCTGTAATCACGATAGGGCTCTGCTCCTTTGGCCGGCGCAAAATACTACACCATCACCGCAAAGGAAAGACTCGGCATCGAATGGCATTGTGGAACACCCGACAAAGCTATCAGAATCTGATTATTATTTTTCTTTCCTTCTTTCTGCTCGAGTCCCGTCCTACCCACGCATGCAGCTTCCATTTGACAGCGCAAAGTTGCATCATGACGGCAACGGACGGTCCCTATTGGGAACGAACACCTTTTCGAACTGATAGGTAACCCCAAATGTCCCATCCGCCTGCATGATGAAGGTTACTTTCGGGTTCCATATGCATCCTATCCTATTTTCCCTCCTGCCAGTTTAAGGGGTAGTGAGATTTTTTGGTTTATTCGAAATGCTTCCACTGAGTGATTCCCCCGAAGTCCCGAAGGAACATTTTGATATTTGCTAGCGAATTGAGAGCCTTTCTTTTACGGCATCTGTTACTAGAAAGTGACATTCGCCATCGAGCTAAGTCATTCTTAGTTACTATCTGTCGCCGAAATACGAATGCATGTTACGCAACGAAGAGCCAACTTGGTGGGATTTTGAAAGCCTCATCACTGCCGAACGGAGAGCACCCGGACACGACGCACTCGCACACACATTAGGAAATGTACTACCGAAGATCAAGGGTCCAGTTTCGTTACACGGAAAAGACGGCATAACCTCAACCTTTTTTTTTTTCCACCTTTCACCTGGAAACGTGTTTTGAGTAACACAAAGCCCGACTGTGGCGTGTCTTGGGTGCAATGCCTCGGGCTATGGAAATCGGAGCGTGTCTTGACATCGGAAGGTCTTGACCGCCCGGGCGGTCTGGACTCGAGGTTGACCTTTCCCTGTCCTGTGTACAACACGGTATTGCCAAAAAGAAGCAGATTGACAAGACTCGAGTTCGACAAGACAGACATACATAACTTACCGCAAGAACTGAGATGGCGGGTTTCAGACCCTTTTCGTTCCAGGTGTATTGCTCGACTACAGTTGCCCAGACAGCAGATATAGCCAACGAACGGCTATAACGCCGTTACACAGCGCAAGACTAAGTCATCGTTCTAGACCAACTTGAAGCTTATTGGAGATTTGGTTGCCCTTCATAGTGGTGACGTATTAACATAGACAGAAGCTCTGGTCTGATAGTTTCCGATTGGGAAGGACATTCATGCAACTTGGGAATACCGGCATTTCCGTAACCGGAGTCAAGAGGTCTCGCATTTGTGGTGTTGCAGAAGGCGAAGACAGAGAGACGAAGAGAAGAGGAGAGAAGGGAAGAGGAAAGAAGCAAAAACAATAACACGTAGAGAAAAAGGTAAATACTGTAGGTTAAACCAGATGACGAAGTAAGTGAGTCAAATCCGTTGACTGACATGAAGAAATCGCCAATGATAATCTTCTCGAAACCGAATGGTGTAGGTGAGGCGGCCCGGATCTTCGACCACCGCACACCATTCGCGGAACCACCATGGGGGTTGACATGCAGATGTTGACGGGCAGGTGAGTTGACAGGCCACGGAGCGGCTTGGCGGGAAGGGCCAGATTCGGACACATCCGTTCGCTTCAACATCCCACGCGGAGGCTCCCACGGTAACTGTAACACCCTCCCCCCCATCCTCAACATATACGTAGTGAGCGGCCGATTGCATCGAGTCAAAGGTTGACCTCTCAGCTCCTTGCCCTCTTACATGTACTCGGCGAGTATGAAGCCGACTGGGCGGGTTAAGGCAAGACTGCCGAGAGGTTTGAAACAATGTGCCTCGTGAAAGGGGAGGAGGGTATGAGGCATTGTTTGGGGAAATCAATCCACAAAGTTCGACGCCATGGTGGTAAGCTCGGCGGTAGGAAACTAAGGATGACAAGTTGGCTGGTTAAAATCTTCCACATCCAACGTCTTTGACAGACACTTGATGATGGCGGTTATGCGATCCTTGAAGTTCACGGCAGAGCATGATTGGCCGCCTCGGAAGGCGCTTCAGTCTCTTTTCCTCAAAGAAGGCAAGCCATTCAACCACATTGGAAAGGGTTAGTCATATGTACTGACTGTTTGAGCCTTGCAAATTGCAACAGCCAACACCCCCCTGAAGAGACGTCTTCCCAAAGGAAGACCAATCAGTCCCAAAAGGGACATTCCGAAATCACATGATAGGAATGAGACGTCTGCGATCAAAGAGTGGCTGGCCAATTATGTACCACGGGAATGATGGCCTCGTCTCAGAAGAGATTTTGATATAGACAGTGTCGGGTATACTACTTGAAAGAGGCCTCACTTGAAGAGTCAAAGCACCGTCCGATATCAACCTTGGTCTTGGTGTATCATGTTGACAGTAGTTCGCTTGCAGATACCTTATTTAACCGCTGGCGAGGTCGTACTGTGATGTACAGTTTCCAGCCTTGCTGGCTGCGATGTGATGCTGAATGGATGGTTCTTGATATCACCTCAGCCGTCCGTCCACCTTCACGGCTTCCATGTCATGCGGGGAGGCGATCCCAGTCCCAGGGGCATGATGAACCATGAGGGAGGTCATGCGCATCGAAGGTTGTGATGAATTGACGGTGGGATATGATGATGGTTGGCGCGCCGGTTTCATCAAATCCGATTTAGATGTTTCTCGTGCCGATTGCATGATGATCAGAGGTTGCTGGTGGGTATGCTTTTTTATGTTTCTGGAGGATGAGCCGAACCGCTGCAAGGTACGGGCAAGCACGCCCAGGTACAGGGCCCTGAGCAGCCAGTTTAGGCCAGGAGGGTGTCCAGCAATCAGCCAGTCGGCGAGCGAGGACCATCCAACGGCTCCACCCGTTCCTAGATGTGTGGAGAAGTGGCGCTTGCCTGCCAATTCGACTTCATGAGCGACTCTCCAGCGAAACAGGTACGCTACAGCGAGACTTACGCCAGGGCAAGAACGGGCTGGCCGGCTGGGAGGTGACCAAGTGGAGAGGTCAATAATGAGGAATCGACAAATGGACAATCAATGGAATCTTTATTCTCTCTGCGTGGACCGGCGATTAATTGCGGACGGAATGGCGCGAGGGAGATGATGTTGCTTTGGTCGGGTACAACACACTGCAAATGAGCTTCACTCATTGTTGGTACGCTACCTACTTTGTATGTTGCAACCTTCCATTCTCTTTGGTGCGCGTGGTGTTGCTAATTGATGGAAGGCAAATGAAAGGGATGGGATAATGCCAACGTTGACGAATGCGACACAACATTAAATAGATGTAACCGTTTTATACTGTAGGCTTGCTGCTGAAGTCGAAGGTGAACAAGTGCGGCCTTGCCTCTTCGATCGCCGTCGCAACATCATCAACCACTTCGCTTCACCAAAGTGGCCCTGGATGGAGACGCCTTTTCAGCCCTTTAACGACCTCACCTTATCTCATCTCTGAAATTGTTTCCATCCCGAGAATACCGGCGTCACTCCTTTAGTTTGGCGTAGAACGTTAGACAGAGTCTCTCGCTAGAATTTCTTCGTCTTCTCTGGCTTCCTTTTTGGCCGGCTTCTAGGTCTTGGACTCCTGGGGTTTCTGACGCTTCAGTTCTGCAGCAGACCAACACACCAAGACGGACGGCAGCGCCAATATACCTAACCTATCTTGGATCTTTCAGGGGCAGGGGTCGCCAGGCACGCCTCTTTCACGCCTCCCACGCCTCTTCGCACACGCTCTTTTGGGACAGGACACGCCTTTGATCGTGATCTCATCCATCCCCAGCTTCTCGCCTACCGTCGATAGCCATTGTCTTTCCCAGCGTCACTCGAGGCAAACAACGTGCCCCTGACGCCCGCCTCAACCTGGCCCTTTGTCATCGACCTCCCCTTGACGCCCAGAACGCCCCCCAATACCTCGCGTCAACGTCAACTGTTGCGGCGCTGTAACATTGAGGACACCCTCACCTGCCTCACGCCCTTCAAAGAGGTGGGAGACCGGAGAACTAGGGGGGCGCGCGAAGGGTGCCACTTGACCAGGGACTTTTGCTGGGGTTGGCTAGCCTACCGCACTGGCAGCTAGGGGCGTTCAAGGGTCGCATCCAAGGGTTGCCGGGGTAGGTCGTCCACCTTCACCCTCACCGACCTGATCGTCCTTCTTCAACGCTTCCTCGCTGTTCATACAATTCTTCCCGATTCCGACAACATTCCATAATCGAGACGCACCGAGACACCGTTGTGTCGTCTTCCCCGCATTTCTGCTTCGCTGTCGTCTAGCCCACCGACAGCCTCGTGGTGCTTAGCCGCGTTCCTCCTCACTCGACGGGAAGCCTCGACTCCGGCTCGTGGCGCGCATTCCTTCGACTTCTGTCTTCGATCAAAGCCGAATCCAACATCCACCTGCAACTGAGCAGATCCAGGGCCCAAAGACCACTTGGTGTTCGTTCTTTAATATCCTACCGCCCGCGAACATATCAATCTTTGTTGCTCGACCGCCTAAACGAGTACCTAGCAACCCACTTGACGTAACGCTTCGGTCGCCTGGGGCCTCGCCTGCTTTACAAGTAGGCACTGAGTTGGACATATCTCGGGGACTTGGAGTGATACGTCTGGCATAGGTGGTGAATGGTAATAGGAAGGCGTTCTGCTTGGATGAAGAAGCATATGCGGAATAAAGCACCCGTTACCACAACATTGGCTTTCGTCATTCGCTTCGCCCCTTCCAACTTCTCCTAGCTAATCCGGGGACCTGCATGGTGGTTCCTTCCGATTCAATCTTTTCAACCTGTTAAGTGAAGCGGCTTCAAGCCAAAGAAGGCAAGAATGGCTTCGGAAAGCTTCATGCCGACAGTAAAATGCTCGTCATGTGGCTGCCAAGTTCCAATCTCTATGATGGGCGAGCATGTTTGCGCCGGAAGTTCAGACACAGACGAGAAGGCAGACCCATCATCAGCAGACGAACCTGCCTCAACAGCTCCGCCAGCGCCAGCAACATCATTGTTTGGTCGACTGAACCCTTTTAGCGCCTTGTCTGCAGAGCAGCCTCCGGCGCCGCAAGTGGACACTTCTGTCGGTGGTAGGTTCCATCCTTTTTGATGTGGCTCAGATTCCCATAACTGACGATTCATGCCTCTCAGACCGACTATCCACAGGCCCGTCCCAAGACACTCGCGGATCGATCAGTCTATCGCCAAAGACCCAAAACGCACGACCTGGTCTCGGTGATGATTCACAACCGATGCGCCGGCCCAGCACCTTCGCGACGGGTAACGAGAAGGACCGAGCCCCAAACTTGCTACAACGTATGAACAGCATGACCCCTGGGCCATTCGATACGGATCGACGGCCGTCGGCGAGTGGGCGCAGTGTCTCTGATTTCCGTCCGACTACGCCGTTGGGTCGCAGCATGACGGACTTGCGGCCAAACACACCAGCACGCAGCATGACAGATCTAAGACCAAATACGCCAGCGCGGAGCATGACAGACCTAGCACCGAACACACCAGCGCGTAGCATGACAAATTTGCGACCAAATACACCAGCAGGCAACATGGCAGATCTGCGGCCTACCACCCCCATTGAACGGCCAGGGACATCGGCATCAAACATTTCTGCTGGACCCGGGAATCCGCTAACGCCAATGAGAGGGAACGGGCCGGAAGGATTTGGCCCTCTCCCACGGGGGCCGCCGCCAAATGGGCTCTCTCCTTCGGGACCTCCTCCCACGGGACCTCCGCCACCAGGACCTGTCCAACAAGACCTGAAGCCCGACGACGCCCTCACCATGCTGAATCGCGCCGAAACCTTTCCCCGGCCAAACCAAACTCCAGAGCCACCTCACCGGACACCATCCGCACCTGGATTCCGTCCCGAACGGCCCCGACGACCGTCCGAAGCAGCTAGAGATGCTGGAAGAGGCCCGATGCCAGGTCCGGTGCCAGGTCCAATGTCAGGTACGATGTTAGGCCCGAGGCCAGGCGCGATGCCAGGTCCAATTCCAATGACCAATGATCGAATGAGAAGGCCGAGTAGGGGCCCGGATACATCCCGTCCCCCGCCGCCGCGAACCGGCCTCGTTCGGGCGAGAACTACTGGGCCAGATGGAGCCCCAGCGGTACCAGCCATCAATCTCGCGGAGGAATTCGGAGTCGGAAACCCGTATCATCAACCATCCGAATCCGTTTCGTCCAACGGGTCAAGCCAGGCTTCCTCACAGGGTTCAAGCCAAGGTAATACCATGGAGCGCCGGCCAAGTCAGGCAAGTCAGGCTAGCTCGAGGACCAGTCCACCCCGATCCGTGGCATCTAGTGGGAGGAAAGGATCGGACACGCCGACACTTGACAGCTCTGTGACAGACCTGCAGTCTGTCGCAGACGAGGATGGAGGTAAACTGACGCGGACGCCGTCCACGCAATCAGTCCCTTATGATGGTGGTATCCCTCAAGCCCTCCGGAAGCTGAGACCACCACCCCTTAGCAAAAGGCCACCACCTCCAGACGGTGGATATGATCCACGAATTGACCCGCGCTTGCAGCGGAATAAGTCGCCCTTAGCTTCACCTGCTCTCGATCTTTCAGGTCTCGACGACCCAATGAATCGCCAATTTGATCGCGGAGTGTCCACACAGCCCGCACCATCTGCATCTCCGCTGCTGGCTTCGGCAACAATTGAGAGAAGGGATCGGTCCTCAACCGCCACGGCGAATAGTCAACAAGAACGCCCCCCTTCTCAATCCTCTCAGCGCCCAACAGAGCGGAGCAGTAGCCAGTCCCTGTCCGCACCGGAGGAACAACAACAAGAAGAAGAGCCGTCACAGCCAGAATCTCCTGCGTCTCCGGCAGAGGAGCGAAACGAGCCTCAAATTAAAACACAGACTAAGGAGCGACAGCCTTCTCAGTCATCGCAGCCCGCAGAGCCGCCATCTGCGAAGCCCAATGAGGAGCAACAAGAACCGAAGACGCAAACGAGCCCACGGGCTCCAGGGCAGGACGAACGGCCGCGTCGGAGCATCGATCGAACTGCGAAGCTAGACCAAGACCGGGAGCGGGCGCCCTCGCAGCCTCGGCAGCCTCCTGTGACTACCTCATCTCGTGGCGACTGCAAAGGCTGCAATCTGCCCATCACGGGCAAATCCATTTCCAGCGCAGATGGCCGTTTGACAGGACGCTACCACAAGGCCTGCTTCGTATGCTTCAACTGCCACCAGCCCTTCTCCTCCGCAACCTTTTACGTCCATCAGGACCGACCGTACTGTGAGCGCCATTACCACGAGCTGAACGGGAGTCTCTGCGGTAGTTGCGACAATGGCATCGAAGGCCAATACCTCGAGGATGAACGGCGCAGGAAGCACCACATCGGCTGTTTCCGTTGTGGCGATTGCAAGCTCGTGCTGAAGGACGGCTATTTCGAGGTTCATGGGAAAGCTTACTGCGAAAAGGATGCTTGGAGGAGGGTGCAGTGGCTCGCTAATAATGGCGGAGGTCCGGGTCGGAAGCCTCCTCCGCCTGGACCGCGGTTCGGACCTCCTGGAGCAGCCGGGCCACCACGGACCGGGCCTATGGGTCCTGGTATGGGTGGTATGGGCCGCCCCGGCATGGGCCCCATGGGCCCCATGGGGATGGGTCCGGGCGCGCATGGACTGCCGCCGCCGGGCATGCCTCGCATGGAGAAGCGTATGACTAGACTTGGCATGATGTGAGCTGCTTCAGCTTCAGTACTCTCGAGAGCTGATTGATAGTTCTCGCGAGGGCTTTACATATTCCTTCCTCCCTTATGAGAGGGAGGGAGGGGGCCGGCTCTCTTGACTGAAATATTGTCTCGGCCTCTCTCCCCCTTACGGAATATGCACGGGTACTCGCGTTTTGCGTGCCAGAGATACCTCTTTTGGATATGCGCGACCCATAGACTGGGTTGGACGCGAAACTTTACTTACTTTCTTGGTTAATTTCTGATACCCACCAACTAGTTTGGCTTTATCTACAGCCTCCTTTCTCTCCTTCCCTTTGTATCAAAAAACACATAACATGTAATTTCTGATGATAATCTCACAATGTACAAGAAACAGACACCCCCGATCACCAACTCTACTTACTCCTGGGTAGGTGGGAGCAGATGGAGGTTCAGAACAGGCTGGGGAGGAGAATAGGAAGAGGGAATTGAGCTTCAGGTGTTGCTGGGAAAGGAAGCACGAGGGCGAGCTGGAGATCCTACTGTGACACATCAAGGGCCAGGCAGTAGTAGTACAACCGGGAGGTTGCAGCGCCAGATTGCAGAAGGGGCAAAGAATCTGAAGGAGGAGAGAAGAAGATAGAGAGTGCAAATATACACGCTGCAACACGCAATGCGTCACAGCTGTTGAATTCAACTACAGCCTATCTTGTGTCCTACCATCATGTGCTTCAAAACATCATTGTGGCACACATTTGTGGGCGAGTACTACCGAGCTGTCCCTGCGCTGGTCTCGGCAGTTGGTCTTTTGGCCGTACTTTTGCTTAGAGCTCCTCGAGATAGCGGAAGTATGTGACTGAGTGTGTGACGTTCGCTTGAGAATTGTGAAACCAAACGGTCGTCAGGGGTACCCGGACTCTTGGGTTGGTAGATCTAGGGGATCTTCATCCAGGTCGCATGCATGGGGCCATCTACATTCCAAAGGTTGGAAGGTGTGTGTGGACATGTGGTTGTATTGGCTGTTGTTTAACAGGGGATATATCGGTCGTTGGGGTTTGATTCTGGATACAGTCCTGAGATGTTGAAGACGAAAGACTTTTGCCCTCGATCGGTGCCATACTCATATCTCTGTTGCAAATGCAACCACTTAGTCTTCTCTGCTAGGGAAGCAAATTATGTAAGTTGTTTGTTCACATCCGGAAAACGGCTCGGTACGTATCCGTTCAATATGCTGGTGTAACCCTCAGCCTAGGTTACAATAGAGTCCAGGGAATCAGCAAGAGGTAGGTAGCCATAACGAAGCTTGTGAAGACACTTTATTATCCAGTAGGAATTTCCACAGTTACGGGACGGTACGATGTTAGAAATGAACGCTTAGTACTCGTTATTTTCAGACACGTGTAGTAGTGGCTCCCAGCCGGCAGGTGTCGAATCTCCCAGTTTGAGACGGGCTCTTACATATAATATCTGGAGTCTTCGTAACACGCCCCTGGGAACATCCAGACTCATCATGTCTTGAAAGCCGGCATTACGGAAGGCCACTTCTTCCACAAAGTATTCCGCTGTATGAAATTTGACGGGAGGCCCATGGCATCCACAATCTCTTAAGGCCCCAGCCTCGAAAGCGCGGGTAGGTGCTATCCTCGCCCAACTAAAGGATGTTTCGAGTTTGAAGTCACAAACAAATCGCACCTTCCAATTTCATCCCATCATTTCTGAGTCCAGGTCTGGACCGGTGGGGAGCCGTAACACGTGGATACGGCCGAATTTCGGGTTTCCTTCCTCCCACGCAAGTGAAGGGGGAAGAAACGAAGGAGCACTGACAAGGGCGTTGCGTGTTTCATCGTGCTACCTGCTTGCTGTCCTTGATGTCTCGCAGGGCCATCGCTTGCAAGCTGCCGATCACAGTACCCAGACATTTGATAGTGTCGTGGTTTGGATTCCAGGATCTATCGAGATTGTCGGCCCGCATCCCTTCGAGTTCTTCGACCTTCGACCTGCGACCCACGACCTGCGGGCCACGAAGAAACTTGTCTTGCCCCTCCCTTACTCTTCAAGTGAGCGTTTGACTTCACTCCCCGCTAGCTTTCTTGATCATGATTTCGACCACGACCAAATCACAGTCTTTCTCTGGTTAGATTCTTCAAGTGGTACTAGGCGGGACTGTTTGATACGGTCAGGCGCTCGTCGCCTTCTTTGCGCGCTTGCGAAACCCAGGCACCTGGAGTGCCCACGACCATTCAAACCTCACACTCGTTTTTTTTTCTCCAACCATGATAGTCCGGCTCCGGCGTCACCGGGCGCTGGGCCAGCCCCTCGTTCTTGTTTCTATCATACTCGTCATACTCGTCACGGCGAGTTTTCTTCTCAGGAGCCAGCGATACAAGTCGATACAACTCACGGATGCGACCGACTTCACCAAACCGCCGACGGCCACGGATGGCGCAACGACTACACAGGTCCATGAGGTGATGCACTCCGACGCCGAGGCCGATAATCACCAAGAAGTACCAACGCAGGAAGAGTTCGAGGAGGAGAGCAGGGAGCTGCTGGAGTAAGCCGTGGCCTTGAAGAAGCATCCAATTGAGTCCAGTGACTGACGATTTTTGGTCGATATAGTAATCCTGACGCGGGCGCAATCTATGGAAATACCCTCGAGACACTCGTCGATAAAGAAAAGTGGACGACTCAACAAAAGAAAGCCCTCGCCAGAACACGCAGCAAAGTGCCCTACAGTCTCGACAAGCCGTACATCTTCAACCCATATCCACAGTACAACAGTCGAGCCTGGAAGGCGTCACACTCTGCATATACATCATGCTTGGGTCCAACAGGGAAAGAGGTGGAGGATATCCAGGTATTCAAAGGCCATCCAGCCAAGTTTCCCCAACCTGGTTTCGGCAGCTACGAGCTTTTAGGAATCGACAAGAATCTTTGCTTTGAGCGAGAGACCAGGCTAGGCCCGTACGGAGTGGCACCCGTGGAGGATAAGAATGGGCAGCCTGTTGATTGGGATAACGTGGACTGGGGAGAGCTGCAGTTGCAGTGCCTAGACAAGAACAAGGGACGGTTTGCGACGGAATATCCTTCCAAAAGCTTCTCCGACAGTGACAGCGGGTTCCACGTGGTGACAGAAAGAGAGCACAAGGCAGACGGAGCTGCAGATGTGATCGCGAAGAACGCGAAACGATGGTGGGATCCGGTAAAGCAGTATGGATCGCCTACCAACATGACGGGTAGAACTGACGCGACGGTAACGGAGCCAAAAAGCGCAGTCCTTCTGCGCTCTTACACCGGGAAGAAATACACGGAGAACGACAAGCAAGTCATCAGATCCATGGTAACGGAGCTGAGCTTGCGAACCGGAGGCCAATATCAGGTCTTTCTTTTCGTCCATGTCAAGGAGGACCGCGACATCTGGTCGGACGACGAAGTCTATGAAGAAATCTTGGACACCGCCGTTCCTGTCGAATTCCGAGGGATGACGGTACTCTGGGATGAGGCTTCGATGAAGTTGGTGTACCCGAAACTGAGCAAGGAGGCCATCCGAGTCCACAACGCACAGTTTTTGTCTGTCCAAGTATTCATGCAGAAGTTCCGAGAGTTCGACTACGTCTGGAACTGGGAGGTGGATAGTCGTCTGACCGGTCATCATTACGACTTTTTGGCTAAACTTGAGGACTTTAGCAGGAAGCAACCGAGGAAGGGCCTTTGGGAACGGAACGGCCAATTTTATATCCCCTCTTACCATGGTGATTACAACACGGAATTTCGAAAGACCGTTGAAGATGCGGCTGGTCAGGATTCGGTATGGGGTGCCCCTAAATTACCCGTCGTCAACCCAATCGGGACAAAACCACTCGTTTCAACACCAGAGCTGGACCGATATGAGTGGGGTGTCGGCGAGGAAGCCGATCTCATCACCCTGTCGCCCATGTTCAACCCTATAGACAGCAACTGGGTTCTGCGCGATCAAGTGTGGGGTTACCCATCCGACGCCTTCTCAGGCAAAGATCTCCCTCGCAGGGCGACCATCATCACGCAAGCGCGATTGTCGAGGAAGCTGGTCGATGTGATGCACGCCGAGAATCTCAAGGGGAACCACGTCGGCTCCGAAATGGTAGCCCCGACCACGGCTTTGATCCACGGACTCAAGGCCGTATACGCCCCAATGCCCGTGTTCTTCGACCGGCCATGGAACGGTACCCAGCTGGCGCGATGGTTCAACGGTGGACCGCGAGGACAGAGCGGTGGGCTGGGGAGCGCGATGGGATGGGGTAGAGAAGGGAGGTTCCAGGGTGCCACGTGGTATTTCCGGGCCGTCCCGCCGCCACGGTTGTATCATAACTGGATGGGATATGAAGATACAGGTATCGGGGGTGCCGAGTGGGAGCGCAGTCATGGGAGGCCGTGTCTGCCGGCTATGTTTCTCCATCCGCTTAAGGACGTCAGGCCGACACCAAAGGGGTATACGTCTGAGTCGAGGTTGCCATACTAAATGTATTAATGTTGAAATTAGAAAGGAACTGTAGGCATAGCTATGCTTTATGTGGGAAGGGCAGTACGTGTCCATGCAAGCAAGTCATGTCAATCCAGCTGCACCGTTTTGGCAGATATCTTCATGCGAGATGTCGTTTTGTCTCCTTGGTTCACCACAACTTGGCGGGATGAACTGATGTGCCCGCTCCGTTGGTGAGACTCAACTCCGTAAACACACTACCTAGTGGCAGTTTATGGAGAAATGGGAGTTAAGAGTCACACAAATGTGGATTGTTTTGAGTCTCGTGACGTCGCCTTCATGCCGCGATGACTGACTGCGGAGGTTGTGCAAATCCAAAAGCCCCTTTTTGCAACCCTAACCCTTCACGCCTGGCAAGGAAGAAAAGAGTCACGAGGGCCTTGGTGGGCGGGAACCCCTTTTTTGGGGATCGACCTGCATGGTTCCAGACCATATACTACCACGGTGAGCTGAGGAGGATGATCACAGGGCGAACTATATTCCTTTCGAAACGAGGGCGATCTCATGGCTTTTGCCCAGTTTTGTCAGGCGGCTCACTTCCTAGAACTGTTAGAGCGCCTAGCCAACTCGTTGTCAACACAATTTTGACTTTTTCCCCTTTTGGCTGTTGTACCATAGAGGTAGGTTTTCACCGCTGTTGAGTCACGGATTGCCATGATACCTAGGTATGCTGTTGGGTTATTGGAGAAGAAGAAGAAGAAGAAAGGAGTTGCAAAGTTGGGATTTGCACTTTTGCGCAATTATATGTTCCCTGATCGTCGCTCCGGAATGTGTACTTCCAGAACGTACGATGATGATAGCTCCGTTCGCGTGATAAGGGAGATTTCGCTTCGAATCGAAATCCGGTCCCGCTGAGGAGGAATGAGGATGGTCATAATACAGTAGAGGTAGTTTTGCCGTCATCGGGCTCCGTTATTTGATGGATACCTTTACCTATTTTTACTCAACAGAAACCTCATCCAGAGAGAAAGGGCCTGGGCTTGTTTAGTTCATTTTGGAAAAATGTAAAACTTTGAAAGGAAGAAAGGGGCAAGGTAGAATAGAATAAAAGAAGCCAAGCGAAGCCATGGAGGTTGTCACAACACGCACGGCGGAAGACGTGCTCACGGTTCGCTCATAAAAAGGTGTGTTTAAAGAGACAAGATTGGCGTTGATTGGCAGTCGATGGCGGTGAGGTGTGGGGTCCAATGGAGAGCGAATGAGGCCAACCTGCACCCAGAATGCGCCAAAGTGCGCCAAAGTGGCACGATGTTCTTTCTTTCGCTCGCTCCCGGCTCCGTAACTAACCCCGTCCAGGGAGAGAGGTTTGCCAGTGGTGTTGCGGAAGCTGGTTCCCTGGTGTTTTTGAGGTTTCCCCTTGTCAGCAACTGCCCTTTTCTGTGGTTGCAGCTGCGACGGACGGGAACTTCTGGACGCACAATCAGACGAGAATGACAAGCCACGGACCAACGCTCAGCCACTTTCTTTGAAATAGAAAATCTTCTATTGGTGGAAAGGGTGCAAGTTGCAGGCTTGCAGCAGGCTCCCAAGCGGCTCCAAGCGGCCAGAATCGTTGACGGAAACTTGGGGAAAGCGGATGCTGGCGAGGCTCGGGTGAGTCGATTTTCAGGGATTGCTTTGGTTGGGTTGGTGCAGCGAGCCGTTGCGTTCTGGCCTGTTCCAGTTGTCGTTCAGTTGTACAGTGGAAAAGCGACTTGTTAAGAAGCGGTCGGCAACGCCTACGGTAAGGTATAGCGAGGTACGTACCAAGTACACACAGGCAACGATCCCAATGGGCTTTCTGCAGGGTCAACTTTTTGTGTGTCAAGCGGAACGAGCAATACGCAGATGTGAGGTTGCTTCTTTTCAAGGCTGGCGTTTAAAGAGCTGCTTCTCCCCCAGCTTCATCGTCTTCTTCCCTCTTGATCTTGTCTGCTCTGATCTTCTATATTTGTACTATCCAGTCATCCTCCTCTGAAAGGTTTAGCCTTGACGTTTGTCTCATCAACCAACATCAACAACGCTTTGATACTCCAACCAACCGCCAAGACCCCACTCACCACTTACACCCGCCAGCACGCCTCTGCCTCTCCGAGAGAATCACCTCGAGTACAACAACCTCAACATCGGTTTTAAAGACAAATCGAGTCAGATAAACCCCCAATATCATTCAAGATGTCGCCCACACACACCATGTCCGCCCACCTCTGCAGAGAGATTTTCTCTGCGTGGCGTCAAGACCACACCGGCAGCACCTCCCCTGAGCCCCATGCTACCGGCCTCAGCCCGCTGCCATCGCCCACCAACTCGTCCGTCTTCTCGGGCTACTTCCAGCGATCGCCGTCCCCTGAGCAACACAAGCGGTCCATGGACAGCGACCGCTCGTCGTCTTCCAACTGGCGATGGAACAACAAGGACAGTTCTCGCTAAGATGAGATTTTGATTGTCTTCTTTTTTTGTTGTTGTTGTTGGACATCACACTATTCACTGGCGCATACGAAACGGGACTTTGAGTTTTTTTAAGCGGGATTTCGGCGGGCAATGCAATTTTTAAGCTGTTTTATACAGCGGACAAGCAGCGGATAGAGGAACTATCAACAGCAAGCGCAGTCCTGTCTCTACGGGCATATCAATCACAACAGAGCAACAGCAACAACAACATCAACAACGGCATTGGCAATGGCGATTCCCAACCAGACACCAGCAAGGCAACAAACAAACAACATGGCCATGAGCTCTCACTGAACTCACCTTTCAAAGAGCAAGGGAGTCCATTATGCCTACCTATCAATCTGCCTATATTCCAGGCGGGCAAGGCAGATATGTTCGTAACAAGTACATGTCACTCCCGTCTCGCCTGGCATCTTGGGTGTTAGTGTCACCCACCACCAGGCAATCTTCGGGCTCTCCAGCTTCCATGACAGCCCTACGGCTTCGACCTAGGTAGCTTTGAGTTTTGTCATCGCCAAAAGACAAAAACACCAACGACTCAATTCAACAAGCGCCGCGAATGACGGGCCGATATTCCTGTGTGCTTCTGTCCTCAGTTCAAGACACTCGGGGTTTCATGGCGGCAGTGTGGATAGTGGATTGTACAATTACTTGCGTACCTGTATCCCATCGTCCCATCTCACCCTCTCATCACGCCATGTCGTCAAATGCGGAGCCCTATACATACAAGTACAAAGGGTTAAGAAGGGGGGAATGGTGAGTGTATGGTGGGCGTATGGGAGCGTATCACGCCATCGCACACCACACATCACCATTCCCGAAGGGGGAACTTCACTTACACCCTCTCTCTCTCTCTCTGTGTCTGTCTTTCTGCTTATGAATCCTTTCATCGACATTGGTCTCATACATGCACCGTGGTTGTCGGTCGGCCTGGCCATGATGGTGGTTGCCGTATTCCGTATCGGTACCGGTTGTGCTGTCGGTGCCGCTCGGCGCTGGTGTTGACTCACTCATGATGGGATGTTGGTTGGTTGGCTGGATGGATGGCATTGGAAGATGGGGATGTTACCTGACTGGTGTTGGAATTTGTGTCGTTGCCTTCGTTGTTGTATCTCTGCTTTGTTCTGTTGCAGGAGTTGTGGGAGCTTATCATGTCATTTGTTTTGTCATTTGGAGATGTCGAGATCATCGACGGAGGAGGACTATAATAGGATTGAGACGGAATTTGATACCCTCTTGAAAGCAAGCACTCCTGTTCAGATATCGTGATGTCTCTGGAATGAATTGAGTGTCCAAGCAGTGCAATGCTGGGTAATACTTGTAATGTCTGAAACCGTACCTACTACACCTCTAATCAGCGTCGATTTGATAGATTTGGAGAGGAATGTATTTCGTTTCCTTTTTGCAGCATGCGTTATATTGTGATGTGAGGAAGCATGGTGGTTGTGGGGGTTGCAACAGGTTGTCTCTATGTGAAACATATCATTCATGCAAGCACTTGGTTGCCAATGATCATAACACGACTTGAAATCACCAAAGTTCAAGGGTAGATCCTGGTTTGGTTCAACTCATTTACAGCCAAAGGACTAACAACACCCAATTACTACACACCTAAAACGCCAAAAGGATGAACAGGAAACAAACCTATAACCCCCTTCTCTTTCTTGTCATGATGCACATAAACGACAACCTCGAGCGTTGAAGCCCCAGTTGACTCCTCGGCAACTGGCCCCCTCGTAATTTCCCATCTGAAAACAGTCACGGAATCCCGCCACCAGCGCAAGAATCAGACATGGTCTGATACCTCTTGCGATATTCTCTATTCCCTCGGTCCAACACACTCAAACTCTATCACCCCGAAAGAGCCCTACCCATCCAAAAAGCCGGATCAAATCAACTCTCCCTCGCCTTCCTCCTCACCCATCCCCTCCTCATCCTCACTCCACTGCATCTCCGCAGCCGCCTTCTCCGCCAACCGCTGCACCTCAGCCAGTCCGCTCAGCTCAGCCACGTAATCGCGGCTAGCCAGCGCCGTCTTAACAAAGTCCCATCCGCCCTCCCTGTACGCGTCGAGAACGGGTTTGCTGCAGGCACTGCACTGAGGGTATGACTTGCCACGAATGATCATGTTCTGGAAGTTGGACAGGAAACCACGGACTTGATGCGGGACGAGACCGAGGGGATGGTCGTGGGGATCGCGCTCGTAAGAGACGGCGGAGCCGGTGCCGGCCGAGATGGGCGCGGGCGCGTGCTGCTTGAGTGGGTGCTGGAGGATGCTGGTGAGGAGCTCGACGAGGAGGGCGGAAGCGATTGCTGCCACGCCGGGACGGGTGACGGTACATTGCTGATCGAGCGTTTGGTCTTTCATGGACTGTATTGGTAGAATTGGTAAGCTTTCTTTCCCAGTTCGTTGTGAGCAAGTCGGTCGGGCAATACTTACATCGGCAGCAACCACTACATCGTTACAGAAGTAGCATCCAAGAGTATCTTCACTGTCGTCCAACGGCTTTGCACCATGTCGCATAACAACGTATGTGTCGAATCCGAGCGCCGCATTCATCACGATCTTGTTCGCGGCTTTGCCCATCAGCGTGGGCAGCCATCGGGACTCGCGCGTATCCATAAGGAGGAAAATCGCATCGTGTGAATCGATCAGCTCCTTCAGCTTATCAAATTCTGCCTTGGTCTTTGCCTCGTTGTGGATCGGATGATCCAACATTGGGACAGAGAGTGCATATCCCTCTACGTCAACTCCTGGATAGATTTCTCTGAGAGCCTCGGCAGCTTGGATAGCCTTTGGTTTGCCCCCGTTGTGACAATCTTCAAACTTGAAGAGCGGCTGCCGTACTGGATTCGAAAAGGATACGCTCCCATAATCGATAAATGTAATCTTGCGAACTCCCCACCCAAGCAGGTTTCTCGAGACATAGCTGCCCAGTGTACCAGCGCCCAGCAGCAAGCACTTGGTGTTCTTGATCGTATCCAGGTCAAGGTTTGGCGCGAGCCGCCACTTCATCAGCTTTAAGTTCAAGTCCACTGCCTGATCTGCTAGTCGAGTAGGATCCATGTACTCTGCCAGATTCGCGACCCGTGGTCTAAGATCGCCATTTCCGTTCCTCTCCCAACCGGTGACCTTGGGCATACTCTTCAACTCCACATCACCGACTTGGTCCATAGCCAATGGCAAGATGATGCTCCGTGCTTCGTGTCTCCTAGGCTGCGTGTCGCGGTAGCAAAGAATCTGGACCTTGTTCAGGCGATACCTCTGTCGGACGAGGATGAGAAGATTGCGGAGAGGCCACGAAGGGTATTCGGGATAGTTGGATGGGTCCACGAAAGCAACGTATCTATCCTCTTCCGCCGCATCGTTGAAGAAACCAGTCTCGAAGTCTCTGAGAGATCCAATATCCCAACGGTATCCAATATCGACCCCGGGATCATCAAGAGAAGATCTGGGGCCTGAGGCCTCGCCTCGCACTTTCTTTGCTAGAAAGAATCCATGCTCTCTTCTATCGACCATGTATCGCCATGTCCCGATGCGCTCGACCAGGGCGGTGCTTTCGTCTGAGTTCAGTCGGCCGATCGGTTCTGTTCGCTTCCACTGCGGCTCCGAGTGTAGGGCTGGAAATGCGAACCAGTAGGTAAACCTGTACTTCTTCAGGTCGGCGTATGAGAGGATTCGGAAAGAGGCAAGTAGCGATGGACAAGAGTATATCGTCCCATCTTGAATAGCATCCCAGATCTGTTACCCACCCATTAGCAAACTTTTGTTGTTGTTCAAGCGCAAGCACTGGCGTGACCCAAGTGAAGCTACTGGGATACGAACCTGCTCGCCCGCCTTCTTGATCATTGCATTCTTGTCCGTGTTTTTGAACTCCTCGATCGTGTTCACGTTCTTAATGTATCCCTCGGCTCGAGTCATGCCCAAAGGTCCGCTTTCGTCCCTATCATCAGGCTTTGGTTCGTAAAGTATAAAAGCAATGTGTGCTTGGGAACTTACTGGTCGCTTGTCAGGGCACTTCCCAAGATCTGCATCCTAGTGCTGGCCTCTGGGTTCGCCTGCGAGCGAGGTTCGTATAGACCCAACACGGGGCGGGCTGAAGAGTCGAGCTTGTCATGGTCGAGTTTGGATGAAAAGAGGGCCGAATAGAAGGGCAGCTCGATCTCCGAGGAGAATGTCGCAAACTTGAGGTCCATGGCTGAGAGGGCGCACAGCTGGCCGCGATGCCCTTAGAAAGTTTGGATGTTGGAAACTACTGATAATGGATGTAACGACTCTCCTTATGTTCGTTGATATGCTGTTTCTATCCCAAGAAGTAGCGGTCGAAGAAGCCTTAGTTAGCTAGCGCGTACAGCTCAGAGCTTATTGATGCGATCTTTTTGCGACAACAGGGACAGCAGTCTCGTCTCCGGAGGGAAGCTGCAGGATGAACGAAGAAGACGGGTTCACAAGAACGTGGGCGTTGGTCAGCAGTTCTGCGTCATCTGCTGTCTTCCCTATGACCCGATCCCTTGTCACCGGACTATATACGCCGCCAATGTGCACTCAGGACCGCTTCTCCGATATAGGAACCGAGTGGGTGTCGATGGTATTAGAGAACCAAACTTGCTCGAAACTGCTGAAAGCTGTGTAGATGAGTGCGTTTAGTAATGCCTTCTTTGATGCAGTGCGCTTGCGTGAATAAGTTTCCAGTGAACGGGGTGGAAGATGGGTTGGAATGTCTTTGTCTAAGGCTGCCTTGCTTGTGACTCTTTCCCGGCGGGCAGAACTGAAGCACTCAAGGCAGCTGTGCCCCGCAGTCTTCATCTGGCACAGGGCTCACCCGACCAACACCCAAGAGCAGCCAAGACGGGAGCAGCAACCCACTCCCAGCATGCACGATGGGTGGAATACCCCGCCGGCAGATCCTCGGTGCCCTGGTAGCGGCTGCATCCACTAAACGCGTTTCAGAGCCTCCCCGACGCGTCTTGTCAGGTTAACGACAGTCCCATGAATCGACTCCATCAGTAAATAGTTGAACTGTCGTACAAGAATTTGTCTCAGATTAATGAAATAGTTGCAGTAGTTACTCGATTCTCATTAAACCTGTTCAAGCAGAAATCTAGAAGGAAGACTGGCCATGTTCATCGGCATCTGCGGCAGTACATCAACCCCTCTCTTACCTTTCCATCTACTACCTAGTTGAGTCACTTACACATTGTCAACAGGTATTTGCGCCGGCAAGAGCACCATTGCTCAATATCTCGTCGAGCACCATGGCTTTACACGCGTCTCGCTAGAGCACACAACCAAGACCATTGATGATATCGTCAATGGCGAATCCCCCAATGACCACGTCAACGGTTTAGTCCGCAAACTTCTGCCCGCCTACATCACCACCCCTTCGCAGACTTCAACCTCCGCCCGCTCCAAGGGCCACGTCTTCTCCTCCGCCGACGATCTCCTCGACTTCATCACCAAACACTGGCGCGAAAGATGGGTAACGACCGACATCCCCACCGAGGGGATCCTCGACATGTACATCCGCCGACCTTTCTTCCTGCTCATCAGCGTCGATGCCCCCCTTACCGTCCGATGGCGCCGTTTCCGTGAGCGCGAAGAAAAGAGACAACAGCGTCACCGAAACAACA
This sequence comes from Sordaria macrospora, assembly GCF_033870435.1. Classification (NCBI taxonomy): domain Eukaryota; kingdom Fungi; phylum Ascomycota; class Sordariomycetes; order Sordariales; family Sordariaceae; genus Sordaria; species Sordaria macrospora. The sequence goes on along the minus strand of NC_089372.1, from coordinate 2,230,798 downwards.
AGCAATCCACCTCCTCCTCCGCCGGCGGTGCCGCTCTCCAGGCCGAAGCCGAGGCCGAAGACGACGAGGAAGAAGAAGAAAACCCATTAACCTTTGAATCCTTCGCCCACCTCAACGACACGCAACTCTTCCTCCCGCAAACCGGCCGGCTACCACTGATGTCGCGCGCCACCGTCCGGCTCCTCAACACCTCACCCTCGCTTGCGCACCTCTACGCCACGCTGGGCAACCTCGACCTGCTCAACCCAGACCGCCTGCGGCCCTCGTGGGACTCATACTTCATGGCGCTCGCCTCGCTGGCCGCGCAGCGGTCCAACTGCATGAAGCGGCGGGTTGGCTGCGTCGTGGTCCGCGACAAGCGCGTCATCAGCACGGGGTACAACGGTACGCCGAGGGGACTGATCAACTGCGGCGAGGGCGGGTGCGGGCGGTGCAATGAGGGCCAGGGGTCCGGGCAGGGGCTTTCGACGTGTTTGTGCATGCATGCGGAGGAGAATGCACTATTGGAAGCCGGGCGGGAGAGGGTGAGAGAGGGCGCCGTCTTGTACTGCGATACTTGCCCGTGTCTGACGTGCAGCATCAAGATTGCGCAGGTGGGGATCAGCGAGGTGGTGTATAGCCAGGGGTATAGTATGGATGGGGAGACAGCGGCGGTGTTTAGACAGGCGGGGGTGAGGTTGAGGCAGTTCGTCCCGGTAAGTGATGGTGTTGTATTTCTTATGTGCTCATCTGAGAGCGCCTGCAACCCGGAGCTGGAAGTGATGATATGCTAACAGCAAGATATGTGTGAAACAGCCGGCGAATGGTTTGATACACTTGGAGAAGACTGACTTTTGCTCTTAAATGCAAGCGAGTTTGAGCATCCATATACATGGTAGTGCAAGACACGTGCTAGCGGCCCTATCATAAGAAATGGTGAACAACTTTACCATGACAGTTGACAACTTCGCAACAATTGATGGCAACAGTATTTACTGATATCTCATGGCTGCAATGAGATGAAATGAAGACACCCGAGCAGTAAAATCACACAAAGACGCAAAAACCACAAGGTTGTGAGTAGACAAACTAGGTATCAATAATATTAAGGGATGACTGAAGAAGTATAGAAGGAGCTTATAGTAGGCTGCAGCAGTGGTAAAAAGGCGTTCAGGGTCCCCCAACAACGTCCACCTTTCCCTCGCTCCGACCTTGGCGATGGCGATATCCCAATGTTCTTTGAAGCTGCAGTCCACAAGTCCAAAGGGAAGTCGCCATTGAACCGCTCAAGGTTCGATTAGAAATGGCCCTCTTGCAGAGATTAACCATTTCCGTGTTGGCCGTGTTATCCCATGCCCTTCCAAAAACCGCAAAAGAATCGAATACCGAGGGGGAGAATAGTAATAAAAGGTTGTAGCCCAACAAGCAACGGCTGGGGAACGACCAATATCGGTATCGGTGGATGGTGGTGTGTGTGTGTGTCGGTGAAAACGAAATGATGAATCCGAGGGACCCTTCTTCCCAGTCTCCATGACCGCGCCTTGAAACAGCACTCCCTTCTTCCACTTTTGCAGCCAGAGTAAGCTCATGGGGAAGCCCGTAGTAAATAGTAGGGGTTACCTCCCCGTCCAAAACACCCAATCAATCCGACGAACCCTCCCAAATTCATTTCCACATACATTCCACCCCTCTCCCGAAGGTCCAAATCATAACGATTTCATTAACATCCCTCATCCTTTCTTCATCTCTTCATTGTGGCCGGACATGTGCTCGCGTGAAGTGGGAGAGGGGTGGGTTCAGCAAACTTGTTGAGTTTGTGTAGGTAGCTTAAAACTGGGTCTTGCGCTCACGGCGGGCAGCGATCTGCTTGTGGATGAACAGAGCGACGAGGCCGACAATGACGATGAAGCAGATGCAGAAGACGACAATGACACCAGGCTCGCGGGCAGCCCAGTTGCTGCGCTTGGCGATGAGGTTGAGGGTGTCGCGGACGACAACGGAGCGCTGAATGGCAGGCATTTTGTGATGTCTGAATGAGCAAGGCGATGTTAGCAAGTTTGTCTAGGTGAAGCTGAATGGCGATGCCGAGCAGAGTATTGTGGGAAAGAAAGTTGAAGAGTGGGGTATGGTATGCAAAGGCGGTCAGACGGGACCCATAGGCCGACACAAGCCCGATCAAAGGCCGGTAGGTCCGATGAGAATAATGGGGTGCGAAGTGGGTATCGCGTGGTGATGCGGTGATCGTGGACCTCGCCAATCGCAGACGCCAATTGGCAAATGGCACTTGGCACCCGTCATCATCCTCCATCCAACGGAACCATAGCAAATTGCAATAGCGAAGATCCGGAGCGGCCGAAGGAGAGGAAAAAAACAATTCCCTCTCCTCGCAACCCGAAGTGCCATGTTTGTCTGCTGATGGCCACGCTAGCGGTTTGTGCTGGTGCCGCCGTGCTTAACTTTGCTGGGGAGTGGGTGATGGAATCAAGGGAAAAGCGCGCGATGCAAAAGCATCATGGTGCACATGGCGTCCACGTAGGTAGGTCGACCATATAGACGGTGACGGTGACGGTGATATGGGAAGAGAAAACCAACAGGAGCTCAGGGAACGGGAAGGCTTACGGATTGAGAAAACTCGACAAAGAGCTGAGGTGTAATAGGTATTATTTGATCCTGCGTTTCGCTAAACTGAAACGAATCGACAAGGGCGAAGCTTCAAGCTTGATGAGAACGGTACGGGATGGATGAAGGGCCGTAGGGTCGAATTATATGATAAGAGTAGAAGAACTGGCGAACAACACAGGACGATGCAGAACCGACGGTATAGCGGGCTAGGGCGGAAGTCTCCTGTCTGATGATTGCTGTCAAGTGAGGTTGAGGAGAGAAAAGAAAGAATCGGCGCGTGAATGCGAGGGGGCAGACGGGATGAAAAGAGAGAAACAAAGTGGGGCTTTTTCTCTCAGTTCCTTTGGGGGGTGCGTATTGTGTCCAGACTGCAGCGATTCCTGGCAGGTTACGGCGTGCCGAAGTCCATCCCACGGCCCACGATACCAGCGCGCCCGACCGGGCAGGAAAAGTTGTGTCAGTGCGAAGGCGCTCTGCAACTGTGCATGGCACGGTGGTCAGCAGAAGCTCTAGGTGCGGGACTCGGGAGGTTGGCCAAAGCTTGAGAGATGGCCACCGGGTCGACTCGTCGAGCCTGGCTGTTGCAGGGCGCATCCCTCACTTCAGTGCGCGAATTTACGGTACCCCATCCCATGCGGGCCTGACCGTTCAGAACGACACGACAAGACGGCGGGACTTCCAACCACCGCTACACCAAAGTCCGATCGACCTGACCTCGCTCCCCCAGCCCCGGCCATTCCCTGCAAAAGCTCTGCCTTGCTGACAGCTTGGTGGTTCTCTTCGTCCCGTCCCCTCTGATTTTGCTCCCCTGCGAATACCTCTAGCCTTACTAACAGCAACTTTGACATTAGGCACACAACAGCGTCTGTCCAGCCTTTTCGGTCAAAAAAGAGACCCCCTGGCCTCTTCCCCTCTGACTAGGTAGTGTAGGAGTCTGGGCCAGCGATCTCCGTCATTCCGCCCAGGTCCCATTCGACAGCGAGCACGACCTAGCGGTGCCATTGCGGCGTTCGTTGCCGACACAAGCGGAGTGGATTCAGTTGCGCTCCGGTCGTACCTGCTTCTTGCCGCTGCCCTAGCTCACCTTGGTAGGGGCAGGGGGCACCCGGTGGAGAACTTTGGACCGAGAATCACCGTGCAATCATGGCGATTTGCAACGGAAGAAAAAAAAACCTTTATTACATACACCACCCAAAAGCACGAACGAAGCACGACTCGCGGCGCCAACCACATCCGTTCGATCAGTAGAGCCTCCACACAGACAAGGCGGTCGAGAAGAATCCACAGTTCTTCAGGTACCGTTCTGCCTACCGCGTAGGAACCATCGGAGCGGCGCAACGAAAAAGGCTTTAGGGTCTGCCTTTGCATAAGTTGTGCATAGCTAGAGGAACCCTGAATAATCGGACGCAGACCGCATGTCTAGAGACCCTGATGAAGGATTATTCAATGCTTTATGTAATTGCTGACCTGGCAGCATCTACTACTTCACGATGCCGCAAAGAGGGAACGAGGAATGGGAAAAGGCATTTTCACCACTACAAAAATCTTGGTGATAGGCCAAGTTTAACCGCCTCGGCAATCAAGTCTTGGATGGGGACCATTCCTCTTTTATCATTGTTCGCTTCATTTTACCCCGGCTGGGGAATAGTTGGAGGAGATCACCACCGAGGTCGAGACTAGCGAGACAGCTGAGTCCAACACCATGAGCATGGGGGAAAGGCAGGAGGAAGTCGTCCTGGCGTCACGATCTGACTGATGAGCTGTTTCTTTGTGGTAACAGCACCAGCATATCGTAGTGGGGTGACGACTTGGACGAAGCACCCCAGCTATAAGCTCGGACCAGCAGGCTTTGGGAAAGTGGCCCAGAGTGGAACGTCAATTTACCAGGGCTCCAGTCGCATTCTTCATCTTGGAAGACACAGGACTTGTCCATTGGTCACAGTGTCGCAATGGTCAGTTGGTCGGTGAAGAGCAGCCGCAGAGCTTTGCCGTTTCCACGCGCACGCTCGCGGCCACTTTGCGGGCTCTCTCGACAGAACTTTTGGTGCGGTTCTTCGACTCTCAGCTGCGCACGCACCATTTGGCACTGGGCCAGGAAGAGGTCAGGAACCGCGCAGGAACGTCAGAAAAACCACATGAAAAGAAAGGTTGTCGAGGGTTCGACTTGAACAAAAACTTGCTCCGAGATACCGAAGATGCCTAAGAAAGACCAGGGTGCCTGTGCTCGAGCCAAGCTCGCCCTCGAGATTTCTGCTTATCTTGCCGAGCCCACGAAGAGTGCCCACGAGCGGTGACGACTGATAGTTGGGGGCCACAGAAGAGCCACAGGTGTTGCACTATTATTCCCGGTTAACTCCACATACCGTGCATGACTCCATGCGACGATGCAGAGCAATGCGTCCAGTCATGTTCCGAGCCGTGTGGATGCCGCGCTGCCGCGGTTCCTTCAAGCTTTTTCTCTTCCGAGCCTTCCATGCGGTACCCCTTTTTTGGCTGCAGCTTGCTGGCTTCGAGAAGTACCTTGGAAGCAGAGTGCAGCCACCAGGCAGCCACTGAGAGAAGCCAGAATGACGGCCAAGGGCACTCCAACTCAGGAACTGCCGGCATCCCACGAGCAGGTGGACACCCCTCAACATTGAACCTCGAAGGTGTCAGGAACACACAGATTTCCCACTGTTTATTAAGGATGTGTGGTGGACGACGCGCTGCTATACAGCGGTTCCTTTTCCCTTGATAATCAAAAATATCATACAGGGCTTATCGCTAAGAGCAACAGCAGGCACATCGAAGCCAATCCCATCCGAATCCTACCAGCGTCGATGCTCAAACGCACCATCCGAACGCTCTCATCCATCGAATTTCCGTCTCCGAGCCAACCTCCACACCTGTTCGCTTTCACAGTACAAAACCTCCACGCCCGAAATGCGCTAGGGGGGAAATCTCCATCACTTTGGTTTAGCCCGGAAAACGACCCCATTCAGCACGTAATCGGTGCCGGCCCGGGGACGGTGTACGGCTTGCCGTCCATATCAGGCTGACCCAGCTTACCGTAAATGTTGATCAGGATGCCCGGATCGTTCGACTTATAGGCACCGGGGAAGCTCACGGTCGACGAAGGCGTGTAGGAGCCGGACCCAGAAACGTTGATCTGAGCACACGACTGGTAGAACTGGGCCTGGCCTGAGTTCTTCGCCGAATGCAAGGCAATGATCTCCACGCGCAAGAGATATTGTCCAGGCGCGATGCAATTGGGCAGATTGAAGTAAGTCCAGCCGTTGTTTTGGAGCATGTTATCGACACCCCATTTCCGGCTACTGGTTTCGAAGCCATCCTGCCAAATCTTGAACCACTGTTGGCCGGTCGAACTGGCCGATGCCGCGTTGTCGTTGACTTTAGCAAGATAGGCGATAACAGGTCCCTTGTGGGACTTCGCGATTGGATTGTCCTGATCATTTGGAAACTGGGGGCCGCCAATAACATGTCCCCAGAAAGCCCCCAATCGGTCGCCCGGTGCGACGTTTATCACGGTCTGGGACTTGGTGCCAGAAGCTCCGCATGCCATGTTGCTGCTGCTCACATCCTGAACGGGATTGTTGTTTCCCGGTGCGCGGATGCCCGTGAGCTGACCGTTGTCTTTGCCGTTGACCGAGAGTTTCTACAAGCCCACTTGTCAATCCTACGTCCCGTTTCTCGGAAGAGGGAGTGCCTTGTCCATGCTTACCTGGAAGATGGCATGTGCATCCACTGCCAGCCCGTACGTGATGAGAGATAGCAGTGAGATCTTCATTGTGAAGTTTATCGAGTCGAGCAGTGCCTATTGGAGATTATCTGCCTTGCTCTTTGGAGACACTTCCATCGTAAAGCTGCCCTCACGACTTCATATTTATATCCCCTTCAAGAAGTCTCGCTTTCACCATACGTGAAATATGGCACCCTTTACCGACGGAGGTAGTTTGTCCATCCGAGAATTGCACCGAGTCCCTAAGTCCCGAGCAAGTCAGAAGCCACATACAAATGAATAGCACCATACCCCGGTTTCCACCATCACTTGAGACGAATGGGCTGCGGTGTCCACGGTCTGTCAGGCGGCTTGAAAGATCGGTAATCCTTGGAATGGCGGGGCCCCGGATTATAAGAGTGTGTCCGCAATTTATTCTTAAAGAACGGTTGTAAATTGGTTCGAGTTCAAAAACGATCGAACGGGTTGGGCGTCGCTACCATCAACGGCTGTCCCGTCTTTCAGATTGCGTCTGGCATTAACCGGGCCAGTCACGGGGCCAATTACCGGGACAACTCGACGATATCTTTTGCTGACATGGAAATAGGGACAAGACGGATGAAGTCGAAACTGAGCCGGACGACGAATGAGGACAAAGCAGCATACTATAAGTGCTACTGCGATGATGTCGATCGACGGGCACCCATATCAACGATTCCGGTGATTTCGATATGCCGGCCATGACTGCCAAACATTAAGCTGCGACACTCTCGCTCGAGCTGGACCTGATTGATGGGAAATCATACTGCAGCGGGCGACTCGAATTTCCAGATCTCCAAATACAAAGGTATGTGCTGCGGTAGACTGTTGTGCCCGAGTCAGTGTGATATGCCGTTCTGGGCAATCAGAGGAGATACCAATGAACATAACAAAGGTGTCCTGCACCAAACCTTCAAAATAAATACTGCTTCAAGCAAGCGTCACTCTAGGATGAGAGCTTCAAGAATGGAGGTCTGTTGACGGAAGACGGGAGCTCACCATTGCACTTGGTACATGAACATATTAGCTAATAAAGGACGATTCACTGGGTTTCAGGAGAATGCGGTTGCTCTGGTGGAAAAGCAAGGCTCCGGTACAAATATGCTGGAGCCCTGCTTTCATGAAGTATATGTATATGACAGGCTCACTCCGGCACAAATCAATACGTATTTTGCAGGTGAATGAGTGAAGTGTCGACAAGCCCATAATGTTGTTGTTAAGCACTCGACTGTGTCGTTGAGATAGTGGATGATCGAGCGGAGATGGTCCATGCACAACCCTAACCCAAGACAGCATTTTGGCTGCCATGTAGGTCCGGCAATTGGCCGGCAACAAGCTTTGGCCCTTTGCCTGCCGAGCCTGTTCGGAACCTGCTTGGGAGCTTCACTTTGCCAAGCCGCCACTGGCATTTGCGAAGTCCCACCCAGTGTTGACTTTATCGCGGCGCGCGACTCGAGCGTCAGTTCTTTGACTTGCGACTGACGACACCAGAAGAACGCCTAGAACCCAGCCATTGACAAGCTCAACATCCGCATGCGCCCACGGCTACGGCCAAATATTCATCTACTATTAACCATTACCATCAGCGAGAACGACTTACAGCTCTCAAAAGCAGCTTGACCGATCAGCTGCAGTACGGGCGCAAAAAGCACAACATCATCGACAAGACCAGTGACGATACTAATAGCATTATCGACCACATTGAGACCGAAGCGCGTCCTCGGACCATCCAGTACATCATCCAAATCTTTCGACCCCTTCACGATCTCAGCCATACAACAACCTGATTCATTAAGCCTGCCATGGCGACGACCGTGACCCGAAATGTCCTGACTCCGGTCAAGCAAACCGCCCCCGCCGCCACGGTCAAAGCGAGTCCCGGCAACTGGAGGCATCCTCGACTGGCCGAGATAACGAAGCGGCGAAGCAGGACTGTCTTTGGCGAAAGGAACGTGAGGCAGATCGCATACAACTCTTTGGCCCTCTTCGTCATCGAGGGTCTGCGGACGGTTTTTCACCCTTACTCTCGCGTGGACTTGTATGTTGTCTCTCTCCTCACACTGTCCCTTCCTCATCTGGAGGCAAACAAGCAAGCAATGGTACCAAATATGCTAACACTTATCTGTATTAGCCTCACCCTGAGTTCCAAGAGCTCCAGCAGCTGGATCTACGCCGCCGTTCTCCTGGTCCCTCTCTTCAACATCGTCGTGGCACTCCTGCCGCTTTTCCGCCCAGCCGATGACCTCTCCGACATCCCCCTGACGCCTTCCCAGAGGAAGCTCCTCGGGCTGCCGTCGATCACGAAAGCGACCCCAGGAGGACCCTCCATCAGCACACCTCCCAAGTACTCCAGGACGCCATCGATGGCAGGAATGCCGGCTAGCATGAAGACTGGAGGCTCTGCTGCGCTGTCGGCCGCCAACAACGGTAGCCCGGGAAGAACCCTCAACGCGCAGCCGTACTCGCCCTCGCCCGTCAGCCCTCTTTTCCAGAAGGCCATGCAGGGAAACAGGCAGTCCGCGGTGAACGTTCCTAGCCCGCTCGGCGCCAGCACTGCGGGCAACAACCCCTTCTTGTCTAGCATCAGCAGTAGCGCATTTGGATCTAGCACGGGCAGCAGCGTGTTTGGTGGAGAGGGTCCGGCCACGCCGACCCCGGCGTCGGGAAAGCGGTCGAATGTATCGAGTGTTGCGTTGACTAACAAGTGGCTTTTTGAGAAGGGAAGGAGGTCGCCGAGCAGCAGCGTGATGCAGCAGAGTCTGTGATTCTGTGACCACCAGCACCACCAAGGCGGTTTCTTGCTTCGTCTTTGTCGAGGAGTTTTCTTCTTCCCTTCTGTATAAGGTTCTTGTATGTTAGCTATGGACTGGACGCTGAGAATGATCTTTACGTTGCATGGCTTTGTTCTCACATAAGCCGCGGGGTCATATTCAAAATCAGGCAAAATATGGGGTTTTCCGTTTTGGGGCGCATTTTCTTAGCGAGAAGAGAACTACTACTGATCCAAGATACCCATTTGTTTTTTTCTTCCAGCCCTAGAAGTATTCGATTCAGTCTTTGACATTCCGATCATGATTATGAGGGCGTGACAAGGCCTCACACAGTACTCAAAGGCTCATGGTAGAGTGAGTAGTACGGATCATTTCACATTGCATCGCTGTCTGTAAAATGGTTGGTAGGTAGTACAGGTTTTTGGGTATTCATTCATCTGTATCTGAATTCTGCTGCTGCTGCTGCTCTTCAACTTCAATTCCTCCAATTGTTACTTTTCCCCATGGTATCATTTGAGCTCTCAAAAATAAACGGATCAGAGAGGGAAAAAAAAGGTTAACAAAGCAAAATGGGTGTCCCAAAAACATCCGCTTATCAGAAGAGAAAACATCCAAGCAAAGTTCCTCTCCTCTCCTCAAATCAAATCCAAATCACACATCATTAGAAGTAGCTTCCCCTTTTCCCTTTTACCCGCCCTCTCTCCCTCATTTTCCGCTCACCTCCCTAAGAACTAGGCGACGGACTCGGCGTATTAACCAACGTATCCGGACTCTCGCCCTCCGACTGATTCCTCGTCGGCAGATTCAGCAAATTAGGATTATTGTTGCCTGTAGGCGGCAGCGGCGGCGGCACCTTGGACATGGCAGCAATCGCCTTGCCCTTCTCCGGTTTCGTCGATCTACCTCGGTTCTTTTCTTCTTCTTCTCCTTCCTTTTGTTTATCGCTACCATCATCTTCCGCTTCTTCTTCGGGGATCGTGGTGGTTCCGGGGGTGAGGGCTACCACTACCGAGGGCGGCTTTTTGAGCCCGCCGCCGCCGCTGGAGGGCTCGTCGACGGGAGAAGCGGGTACGACACCGATTTTGTCTAGGGGAACGGGAGAAGACACAGGCCCGGCGGCGGCGGGGCCGTGATTCGTTTTTGGTGACGAAGGGGATGGGAAGGAAGTTAGGGAGGAACCACCGACAGCTGTCGGTTGTGGTTGCGGTGGGTGTTCATTTGTGGCCTGTTTCTGTTGTTGGTTCTGAGACTTGGCTTTTAGTAGTCGCGGTTCCCGTGCCAGCACTTCATTCGCCAGTCCCCTAACGCCGGAGACGATGATCTCTGGCCGCGTGAACGCTAGCAAACCGTCAGCGTACCCTGAGGCGCGCTCTTGATACAGAACGTCGTAGACGGAGTTGCCCCATGCCGGGCAGACGTAGGTGTGCTTCTCAGCCGAGCGGGCAGCAGCTTCGGAGCGGGACAAGGGGACTTGTTTGTTGAGAGCGGGGAGGGTGTCGGTTGAAGCTCCTGCTGCTGCCGTCGCTTCTGTCGTTTCCGGTGCTACTGGGGATTTGCCGGTGTTGCCGGTGCCAGTGAAGACCGTTATCGCGACCTTGGGCTTTTTGCCCAGCTTGGCTGACTTCCCACCATCGTCCTCAGGATACGCAGCGCAATGCGCCCAGTACCTCATGGCCGTTTCCGGACCGGGTAACCACAACATATTCGTCAGCGTGATGATCTTCTCATGCGTGAAGAGCGGCGAAGACAAGGCTGCTTCATCCAACCCCATGGCGCGCAAACCCCTGAGCACGAAGACGAGCATGCCAGTGGGCGAGTCGCATAGCGCGTAAGCAAGTGTGTTGGGGTCCTCAGCCAGACCGCCGTCGCCACCAAGAGTGTTCAACCCCATCTTTTTCCTTGTTCCTTCCTTCGTCTTTCCCCCATTGCCGTTGCCGTTGTTGTCCTGCGCCAAAATCCCCCAATCACCCGCCTCATACCCCCACTTCTCCTTCTTCAACATCTTGGCCACCTTCCACTTGACCCACGCCCCGGTACCCTGTTCCTTTCTTGTCGGCGCTTTGAGGGGTGGAGCGATCAGGTGCGCGCCCACACACGAGTCGACGTGGTGTGTGGCCAGCCTGTTGACCACTCGGAAATCGATCGTAGCGGGAGACAGGTGGCCCGGTCCGGAACCAGTGACGAGGTACTGGGCGTAGCCGAGGCGGTGCATCAGAGTATCGAAAATGGTGGCAGAGGCGGGGATGGGCGAGATGTTGGCTGGGAGGGCGTCGCTTAGGCCGAGGCCGGGGAGGGAGGGGATGATGAGGTGGAAAGCCTGCTGCCTCTGATCTTCTGATGCCGCATCGGGATCTGTGAGGGGCTTGATGAGGTGTCCCAGGGAGAGGTTGGTGAAGGGAAACGGAGGGATCAGGAGGAGAGGCACAGCGTCAGGATGAGGAGAGCGGGCGTGGATGAAGTGCACTCGGAGGGCGGCGTTGTCGAGGTTCGGGAGGGTGATGGTGGTGCGGAACTGGGGGAGGGTGCTGTTGAGCGTGCTTTCTGCTTCGCGCCAGGAGTATCTCTCAAGCCTATTCCGGATATACCTGTTAGTCTGGTGTCCTGATGCCTCTACTTCGAGTTCGAGTATCCTGTTTGATGTGTTGTTCATACCAAAAATCAATGAGCGGTTCCACGATCGGCTTGGGCTCCCACCAGTCTTGAGACTTGTTGCCCGAACCAGAGCCCTCGTGAGGAAGACGAGTAAGCTCCAACTTCTGTTTGGTGAGGTCAAGGTGCTTGGTAGGGATCTAACAATCTCGTATTAGCCATGTGTCTCAGCGTAAACACAAGTTGAAGTTATGTGTACTCACATGAATCTTATAAGGCTTCACTTCCTCACCAGGGGCCACCTGGACATCACTGCTTGGATCCGCCATTGTTGATCCAGCTCTATTATTTCTCGCTTTCAAGGAGTTTCTTAGGGCGTGTCCAAAGATGTCGCTGAGATGGTGAGAAGATGGCTATGGTTAGTAGTAAATTATATATGTGAAAATATGTATTATCGAAAACGACAGTCGAGAAATCGTTCGAGAGAGTCCACAAGTTAATAAAACAAAAGGAAGAGTTGAAAGGTTCAGCACCACCTAGTCGGCATGCGGCGGTCCCTCAACGAGAATATGCATACATGTGAGAAAGGGAAGAGAGAGGAAAAGAAAAAAGAAATAACAGAACGAAAAAGGATACTCAGCCGCCAGATGGGGATATGGGTCTGGGCTGGAGAAAACTAAAAAGAGAGGTAGGGAGGGGGTCAGGTAAAGTAGGTAAGAGTAAGAGGTACGGTCGGTAACCTTGAGAGAAGAGAACAACCGAAGGCGCAAAGACACACCCCCTCCCCCGTTTATAAGTATAGAATTTCAGGACCTGCATGCGGAGGACTTCGCTCAAAAAAAGCCGTAAAAGCCGTTGGCGCACCTTTATCAGGCCATCTGGGAAGCAGGCCAAGAGAAAAAAGTACCTAACTTTTTGCTGTGCTTATGCAGGGTCGACTAATACGACCATGTAGATTGGATTCCCGCAGTATACCGTTTTTGTTCCAAGCCATTCTAGTGTACTTCCCTCGGGTACGCAGTGTACCCGCATTCTGTCTGCTGTATGTAGGTAGGTATGCAGATGCTGAGTGTATGCTTGTTCAGTTGTCGGGTTATAGCTATTTTCGTTTTAGTCTCTCTTGTGTTTTTTTCTGGAATGGGTTTCCTCGGTTTCTCAACTGCTTGTTCTTTCCCCCCCCCCCCCCGGTCCTTCATGGACTCATCTGTGTTACCTATCGCATCACGAACTTTCTCTCTCTTTTCTTTTTTTTTTCTGCACAACCGCAAAACTTAACGGTTGCCGAAACGCGCGCGCCTTCCATTTGCTTTGCTTTCCCTTGGCTTGGCTTGGGCCCCTAGCCGTTCGGTCGGAGGAAACCCTACGAAGGGAACCCAGGATCTGTCATCTGGCGGTACACTAGGTGCAATGAAAGGACGGCAGCGAATGCGCGCCATATCGCCAATGATACCGTAGTTCACATTTAAGGGGTCGGACTAGGTAGGGCCCAGGGGGGGTTGGGCCTGTTTGAATGGCTTGGTGGGGGGGGAGGGGGGTAGGTAGTGTAGTGACCAAGGTCACAAGCCTGCAATGCGAGAGGAGGGCCGAGAGAAGAGAAGAAAGAGGAGACAGAAAGAAAAGAGAAAGAGGGTCTCGAAAACAGATTGTCAAATCATCTCCAAATCCAAGTGAAAGAAGACCGAAAGGAAGAAAAAAAGGAAAGGACTTGCTCGTCAAGGTCGCATACATATCCACATGCACATGCAATTCTGTGTGATTTCCGGGACCCGGCTGCGTACACACCTACCAAGACGTCGTTACGTTTCGGGGCGGTTGGCAATGAACATAGTTTCCTTTCAACCAATCCGTCGTCCAAACTGTCTGTCGTCGTTTATTGCCCATCGTCATCCCCACGAGCCGTTGAACTTGACGCGCGCAACAAAGCCGCAACCCTGGCGATCCCAACCCGTCTCACTCTCAACTGTCTGTGGCTAGAGCTGGTCCTTTTCGCACTTTCCATTCGCCAGTTCTTCAATTTGCCGCGGCAGCAGCCACACAAGCCATGCCTTGGAAGTCATGAAACAGTGGCGGTGCTGACGAGTCCTTTGAATTAAGATCCCTACATTGGCGTCCCTGCCATACCCCTGCGAGGTTTCGAACGGGAAATTGATCAACCAAGGGTCCGACCGACCGACCGACCGACCAAACTCACCAAACCGACGATTCGACGATTTCGACCATGGGATGCAACAATGGGAGTGTGTCATTCGAACTTGGCTGTCTCGCTTGTGCCTGCGGGGGAGATTTGGGGTTCTGTCCCACCAGAGAACATTGAAGATTGTGCGGAGAGACAAACACCACGTACCTCGACTACGAAAGCTAGGAAAGGTCGTGAGTGAGCCAAGCATAAAGGAACCGCGGTACAGGTCACATTACGGCTTTGACATCATCTTGAGGCTTTAGATGAGGTTCAAAGCGACGACATCTCACTGCCTTTTCTGCCATCATCACCGAATCCCGAAGTATATCGCATCGCGTGTAAGCGAGGTAAGGTGTGTGTAACCCACCACCACCTGCCCAATTGATACCACTAATACTGTATTTCTTATGCTATATGACACTCCATGTAAGAAAGGCGTCCGTCGTACGCACTCGCCACTCTCCTCGATAGAGCAATGGGCCAACGATGTGGCTTGGGGATGATCTTGAAGCTCATTATTTTGTCTGCTATGTATTCCTGTAGTTGCTCTATCAACTGCACTCGCCACAACTGGTCGAGAGCAGATATGTGGGCGGCCTCCCTGGGACTCATTGTCCGCCCATTGATTATTCCAGTCCTTTGCAGAACCATGTTCTTGAAACCCTCCTTCCTATCACATCCTCCCATGCACCATCCTCAGGCATGTTACCCAACGACACAAGCAGGCAGAGCAGGACCGCTCACTTGTAGTGTAATTGATCGCCGCCACATACGAAGCCGGTCTTCTTGTCGCCCCAATGGGACCTCAGCCACAAAGAAAACCAATGACTGTGATTGGTGTCCCCCCCTTTCCCCATCAAGAAATCAGACTCAACAGCCAACAAACCAAGCAGCCAAGCTGAAACCCATCATCACAGATTCTTCTAGCCGCTACGTCGCGGGGCCTGGGCTCCTCCAGGAGGAACAGCTGAACCTGCAGCTCCCCGGAGGTTGATAGCTCCGATGCGAGATACAATGTTGCTTCCAACCGCATCCACGGCTCCGCGTGGGGAAGTCAGCGAAGGGCCTTGTGCTGCCGTCTGTTGCACATGGAAGAGCTTGATATTGGTCGTGTTCCAGATGCCCACAGTGCCTCTGGCCACCTGCATTTCGCTGGCAAAGACGAACCCCCAAAGCAGGGACTCGTACCATCCCAGCGCCATTGGCGACCATTCAAACATGTGAACTCGTACAGGCGAGGCATCCACCCCAACAAGTTGGATTTCCTGGATCCTCTGTAAAACTGCCGGCGTGGGCGAATCTGTAGCAATGGATTGACGAGGCAGTAGCGCCGTGAGCTGATTGATCAGCGTCAAGATGGTATGAAGCGGCAGCTCTGGGAGCCAGCTATCAATCCATTCAGCCGTTGGCTCAAAGGCCCCGGTCTGAGACTGGCCAGATATGGAGTAGCCGCCCAAACTGGTTGTGCTGTTTTGCCGAGAGAAACGTGGTTCTGCCGGCATCTTGCCCCTAGCCTTTTCCGACATGCCTCGAAGCTGTCTTGGTACATCACTGCCATCCGCATGGGGTTCTACAGATGATGCACGGGACGGATTCTCGCTGTGGCTTGAAGGAGACGGAGTAGGCCTTTGCTCATCATCGCTATCATCATCATCGTCACCAACCGCGAATGCTCCATCCTCGGGAACATCATGAAGCGTAGGGACCCGCGTGACAGACGCTGTGGGGCTCCTTAGGCTATCCAAGGAGCTTCTCGTTGAGTTGGTCTCCAATGGGTCATTCGAGGCAGCAGCCTCCTTCTTTCTTCGGTTACGTCTCTCTATCTCCTCCTGGCCACTCTCCAATGTGAAAGAGCGCAGGGCTTCGAATCGCTTTCTATTCCTAATAATGCTGTATATGAAGTGGGGATTCTCTGTGGGAAATGGTCAGAACATATGTCAACTAGGATCCCAGCGATGGTGTGGCTTACTCTTATACTGATGCTCTACAATAGCATTGATGGACTCCAACAATGATCTTAGTAGGTTGTGATTAGTCTCATTCGCCATAAGGAACGAAGGGGATGACATCGAGTTGTAGAGCTGAATGAGTCTGTTGCAGGTAGATCCGCTGAGTCCCTCGAGGTAAGCAGATATGTTATTAATAACAGCAAGGAGAGCTGGATAGATGACGGTAAGCTTCCCCTGACTCTTGGTGATGAGATTATAAATAGACTA
The DNA here is from genome assembly GCF_033870435.1 of Sordaria macrospora. Lineage (NCBI taxonomy): Eukaryota > Fungi > Ascomycota > Sordariomycetes > Sordariales > Sordariaceae > Sordaria > Sordaria macrospora. Next base: position 2,214,685 of record NC_089372.1, on the reverse strand, counting down.
GCAGCCGTTAGAATCAGATATCTCGAGTTGTGCTTGGAGAAACCTACTTGAATTAGGAAGTCTGCATAGGTTCCCCTGAAGCCAGTGATCCGAATAGCCGGGGGCAGCGTCTCTTGAGCCTCGAACATTTTGTTCAGGTTAATGCCGAAGTTCTTCTCTGCGCTGAGAGTCTGGAGCAGGAAAGCACACATCCTCACCACGCCCTGCTTCGAAGCGTCGCCCTTGTATTCGAGTGCATAGAATAGGACAAAAATTACAAAGTCGTGTGCCCGTTCAGTGTCGATCATGAAAGAGCGGAAGCGTTTATTGCACTGGGTCAGTTCCCAGAACAGCATGATGGTCTCGGGAGCGAACCGAACTGAGTTCTGTGCCCCCGGGATATAGGAAGCATTGGCCTGAAGCGGTTGGTGTAGTATCCGCGTCATGCCATCCACGATGAACTGGAAATCTTGGGGCCGATGGAGCCTGCCAGCAAAATGGCGGTAGAAGTTCTTGGGTGTCAGAACTCCTGGCTCCTCTGGGACGGGATAGAGCAGAACCACCAAGAGAAATTGCAGAGTATATGTGACGAGTATTTGTTTGGGATCCTTGAAGACAAGAGTGTTGTACGGCACACGCCAGGTGGCAGGGTTATACTTGAGTGTCTAGCACATGGTTAGTATGTGTGACCTGTGGGGACGAAAATGGTAACTTGCCGTGTTCAGAAGCGAGCACAAGACCGAGAGAACCACTTGCTTGTCTGGGCATGTTGTGATGTGGGTAAGGGCCCGGGTTCCCTTCAACGGCAAGACACTCGGCGACAAGTACATGCTTTGACTCGTCAGAGTCAGTAACAACCGTAGGATTTCACATCGGTTGCTCTCGTGTTCTTTGGTAGTCGGTATCGACGTCGCACAACCCACGCCGCTCTGCCATATCGAATAGCTGACTTTGGGACTGCCATGCGGCTGTCTTGGTACCGTAAGGTCGGAGAAAAACAGCAGATCGATAAGGGTGTCGATAAGCTCCTCAGCTAGCGGCTTTGCGTCCTCGAACTCCTCGGGCGGTCTGGGTTGGACTTCTTGCGATTCGTCGAAGAGCACCTCGTTGGCTATTAAAGATGTCCTGGTGCGTTTGCGGCGGCGGGCCCAGAAGAAGTTCTCCTCCCAGGACTGCAATGACTCTTTCTCGTAGAGGAACGGGAGGATGCGGGTGAGGACTCGGATGCAGTTGAGAGCATGACTGTCGGGAGCGATCTCGGGATCGGGGAACGAGGGGTGGTGACGGAGTACAAAGAGTCGCGATGTCACGGCTAATATCAACGTCTCTAAATTCTCCAAGGCATTGTCTCGGGTTCGGCGAACGTCGGCGGGGGCAAAGAGGCTGAAGACATCTTCCGAGGTTTCGGGCAATTCCCAGAACTACAAACACCCGAGAGTTACACGGTTAGCCCCGGTTACCGCCAGATGTGGATGAGGACGGGTTCATTGTCATGAGGGTATACACAAGAGGGCGGGCGGAGGAGACATCTGGGTATCGAGGACAATGGACTAGGCAATACTGACCGATGTCCAGTAGGTGTCATCGGCTGGGATGTGTCGTTCTTCAGAGAGGCGGAAGATGCCCTTCTTGAATACCAGCTTAGAGTCGCTCGCACCCATTTTGGCAGCTTAGGGACATAGCATTCATTGGGATTATGCCACGATACAAAATGATTCCAGAGCGGAGGATGGGGAGGCAGAGGTACGTAGGTCCGCTATAATTCTGGTTTCTTGACGTGTCGCTGGCTCGTTGGGGTGGTGGACTTTGTGATGATTTGCAGATGGTTTGGGTCAGTGAGGTGCAACCGGTTCGTTCGTTCGTTACATCACAGGCTGCGGTTGTCAGTCCCGGGGGAAGCTAAAAGGGAAAGTGGTTCCACCCCGAGAACCCCAAGGGCCGGGCATCAAATCGGTGGATCGATTTGGTCTGTGCGTTCTGGGGACGGCCCAGCACGGGATGCTGCTGTCTCAACCTGAACGGAATGCCATTTCAACGCATAACCCTAACCCAACTGTAGCATCATCACGATCTGGCCTTATCGACAAGTCCGTCAAGGTGCCCTTTGGAGTTTCAAAGCTGGCCAAAACCGATGGTGACAGCAACAACAACGCCAGTGTCAACCTTTCCAGCCGAAACCACTTGGACCTGCCGATGAGACTCTTCTAGTGAAATTGGACTAAAAAACTGTATTTACACCGACGTCAACGGTCCCCTAGCTACCCCCCCTCCTTCGGAGCGCATCTTGAACCCCAAGCTTCAAGACAAGGGACCATCCACCTATCGCCCACCATGTATACATCAGTAGTGAGACTACAAAATGTATTTGGTTTCTTTACAACCGTCGCCTTTGTAGTCGCGGCTTTTATCGCCGCTTCCGACTTCGTCGCAGAACGGGCGCCTATTGTGCGAACCCTTAAGACAACCAGTGTCCAAGTGTGAGTCGTGAAGCCTTTCCCCTCTGTGCCTGGCATTACTTCGCCATGTCTACTGTCATGCAAGGCTGCCATGTATATCCCCAAGTAAATATCACTCGCTAACCACACCTGCCAAACCACAACAGCGTTCGAGGCCGACCGCACTACTACTCCAGCAAAAAGGAAGAATACGCCGTCATCAACTTCTCTCTCGATGCCGACCTCTCCTCGCTCTTCACATGGAACACCAAGCAAGTCTTCGTCTACGTAACGGCTGAGTGGCCAGCGGCCGACCACTCTACAACAAACGCGACCAATGAGGCCGTCATCTGGGATAGCATCATCACCTCGCCCAGCGCCGACCACCTGGCCAACATTGGTCCCGTCGCCATGAAGAAGCTGCGCAAGAGCGCGGGCGGGAAGAGTATTGATCCTAACCGGTAAGCCTCTCTAACTACCATATCCACTTACCTAACTAGGCAGCACGTCTTCGTCGACCTACATGTTTTACTAACTTTGGAATAACAGCGGCAAACTCGTCCTCAAGAACCAACGCCACAAGTACAAAATCACTCATCCCTCCGGAAAGCTCGCCACGACCGAGAACGTCACCCTCCGTTTGCACTACAACGTCCAGCCGTGGGTTGGTCTGCTTACCTGGAACCAGGACGTTGATTATGGGTATTGGAAGGCTCTGAAGAACGGGGTGAGCAAGCGCTTCAAGCTGCCTGCTATTAAGGAGAAGAAGCCTGCGTCGGCGGGCAGTCGGTAGTGGTAACATGGCGTATGCATGTGAGAAGGAAGGAAGGATAAGGGCTGTTGGGGGTGTTTTGGAGAATAGAGCGTAATGAAGCTACGTTTGATAACACCAAGCACGTGTCTCTGAAGAATGAATACAGGGCATTATCGCGGGCAGCGTGAATCTTGGGATTTGTGCCAGAGAATGTGGTTCAGTATGAACTCTGCCCGTGGTATTTCAGCCGCGAAAAAGGCCCATCATGTCAATGGACTGTGGAACAGGAAGTGAGCGGCATATCCAGGAACGAACTAGTGCCTGGACGTTGTTCGACAATGTAGAACTCTTGTGCTTTACTAACAGCCAGTCACGTTGAAGAGCAGGCGTATCACGACACCACTGTATGTTAGGACATGAAGGGAGACAATAAATATATGGACATTGAGCTTTTGTTTTCGCTATGCAATCGTATACCAAAGGTAGGAGGTATACTCTACTATCTACTTTGTTAAGTGGTTCGCTGTACACCATGTCCTGTGAGACCCGCTGTGTCTTATCCCTATCCATTCACACGGAGTATAAACAAGTTCAATACCAAGCAAGTATATACAAGCACATGATGCCCTATAGCTTCGGTATATTAACCTAATATTGCCTAAGCCACTTATGCCTGGGGTGCGCCGCCTCTGGCACCGCCTCTGGCACCGCGACCAGCGCCACCACGACCACGTCCTTCACCTCTACCGCGACCGCCACGGCCACGGCCACCACGACCGCCCCTGGGCGAATCAAGGCTAGCAGGAGGAGGGACCGCAGAGTACACGCCCTGAGCTGGCGAAGACTGCTGTTGTGCTTCACCACCGAAGTTGCCATCGACGTTTACGAGGGCAGGCGCCGACTGGTCAGCACCTCCTGGCTTGCCACCGCGCCCACGGAAGTTGCCCCTGAAGTTACCACCACGGCCGCCACGCCCACCTTGAGGGGTACCGGCGTTAGAGGAACCCTTAAAGCTGGCATCCGGACCATAAGGCTGTCTCTGGGGCTGGTGATGACCGCTTGGGCCGTTGGGAGCCTGGCGATAGGCGAGGTTGCTGTGCTGGTTCTCGCCCTGCTGAGGACCATTTTGATGGTGGGGCGACTGAAAACCTCCACGACCCCCACGGCTGCGACCACCGCCATGGATAACACCGCGCCAGGTTCCTTGCAGAGGAGGAGGCTGAGGCGCATCACGGAATTGCTTGTCATTAGCCTGCGACCCGTAACCACCGTGAGCCGTCAATGTCGTAACTGAAGGGTTGGTGGGCTGTCTAGTCATGGCTGCCTTGGAGCCAACAACGACTTGGCGGTGGGTAAGGTTGAGGCAGGTGTGGGACGGCACCGTCTGGCCACGGAAAGGAGGGCACCGGTCACCGAGGGTGGTTCCACTCATGAAAGTAACATCGAAAACCACATCCAGCAACTTGGCCGTCGGGACGCGGCTGATACCCACCACAGTTCCACGGTAGGCGATGGGAACCTTGCCAACCTCAGCGACGTAAACGACACGATCACCCAGGCTGAAGTGCTGATTTCCAAGACGATGTTCCGCATCACAAGGGCGCAGTAGGGCATGGCGAGGAACATTGGGCACCCTCTTGTTCGCAGCAGGTAGTTGTCCGAGCTGCAGCCTGTCGGCCTCAGCAGCGAGCCTCATGACAACATCGGAATCAAGTTGTTCAGCGTCAAGCGGAACTCGCTCCATCTGGCTCGTCTTCAGCGTCTTCAACCAGGCGCCAATTTCCTTCACTCTAGCCGAGGCAACAGCCGGCTCGGACCACAAATCCGTCTCGGTCAGTTCGGCGCCGGATGGATTCTGTTTAATAGCAGCAAAGAAATCCGGGAACCTTTTCATATACTCAGCAATCATGCCGATAGCAAGCGGACTGAACTCCCAACCCGTTTGAGATTTGCGTGAATAGCCAAGCACCTTCTGCTTCTTGCCTTCAAACTTGAGGTTGAGGCCTAGGTTGACCCGCAAGCCGCCAAGTGTTGTGATGAAGTAGGAAGACGTGATCTTGCTCAAGGTAAGAGGATGAAGCATCAAGTCCTTGGCAACTGACCATGACGGGACATATTGGTTGTTCCGTTCTGCGTCGATCATGATCTGGCGAGCAAAATCCGGCTCCCGCTCTTTCAGGGCGGCAAGCCAGACAATAAGCTTGTTGTTGCTGTAACCTTCAACTTCAACTGGGCGACCAAAGTTGAATTCGCCCAAGAAGAAGCCAACGGACTTGATAGGAAACTCTTCCTCAAGAGGCAAGGCAGCCCTCTCAATAAAACGCTCATCCTCGTTGACAACCTCGTCGACGATGATCTGTGCGGCGTAGTCCGTCTCCATGCCTGGGATCGGGCCGTACTCCTTGACTGTAGCGCCTTCATCCGTTTTGATCAGGCCCTTGAGCATGTGTACGTGGACCAATGACTCCACCTGACCGATCAGTATACCCAGGCGCTTGCTGTAGAAGTTCTCGATTCTGTGAGCCGTCTTGCCCCATTGCTCGATGTCCCGCGTCTCATGATTCCGCGACATAACCTGTCCGCTACCACCTTCTGCCAATTCGTAATCAAAAAGCTCGTCCGATACGCGCACGATTTTGGCCTCTTGAAGGAAGGGATAGCCAACGAAGCAGCGCTTTCCAAGCTTGCGCTTCGCTTCCTCGACGTTGGTGCGCTTCTCCGTATCCAGGATGTTGACGACCATGCTCTGGTTGCGACTCTCTTGCTGGAATACATTGACGCCATGGTGCCCAAGAGAAGCGGTGTATGGCAGAGTAGCTAAAGAAGGGAATCCAGCCAGCGCTGAAGCGTTCAGCAGAGCACCGTCGGTTAAACCAACACGATACTCCAGTCCCTCCACGGGCGGAAGATCGAAAATGTTCTCGATACAGTGGCAGTGGGGGATGGATGGGAAGACTCCGACAAGGGAGGAAGGATATTCAAAATCCACCGAATCGGAATAAGTGAACTTGAGGGCGACACCAAAATCGTTCCTTGATTTCTCAACGTCCGAGAGGAGTTCGTTCTTAGGGCCCATTGCTGCGAGCAGGCGCTTCTCATCAATGAAGGGAATCTTGACAACGGCTTCCCAGTCCATCTTCTTGCCATTCATGTCGAGCTCAAAGTCTCTTGGGTAAAAGTCGATAATCGGAGAATCGGGGTTCGTCATGAGATCCCAGTACACCGTCGGCACAATCTTTTTGCTGCGGTCTGGCAAGACACCCATCAGCTGCTCATATGGCTTGAAAGGCTGGCCCATCTTGAAGTTGAGGTCGGCCTTCAGGCCTTTCACGACATCGGAAATCATGGGGGCATAGTGATAGCGATAGAACCAGGGCCAAGAAGCAATACCACGGTAGTAGTAGTAGAGCACCCACTGAAGACCCTGGACGTAATTCTCCGTCAGGTGGCGGAGTTCCTCTTCCTTGTTTTCCGGGGTCCATTCCTCGAACTTCTCAGCATAGTACTTGTCCTTCCACTCCTGGAACTTTTGCTGGTACTTAGCCTCCATGGCAGCCTTCGAGTCGGCGGCAGTTAGATCCACGACTTGAGCGTTGTCGTACTTCTTGATGATGCGGAGAACGGCTGACTGGGCTTCCTCGTCCTCCTCCGACTCGTCGTCTCGTTCGGGGAATTGCAAGATAAGATGACGGTGTCCCTCATCATCTTCCTTCGTTGCCCAAGGAATATGGGCAGTATCAGCCAGGTCCTGTGCAAACTTGCGGTCCTCGGCCTTCAATTCGGTACCGAGATCAAGGGTGTTAGTGCTCCTGTTGGTGAGAAATTTCCGAATCTTCTGCTTCCAGAGGTTCTTCTGGTTCGTGGTGACGATGAGCTTGCCCTTGATCTTGGCCTTTGCTGTCTCTTCCTCGTCATTTTCGAGCATCTTCTTGGCGCGAAGCCAGCCTTGATCCTCATGTTCATGTTCGAAAAAGCGATACTCCTCCTTGCCGAGTTCTTCCAGGAGAAGACCGAGTCTCTGGAGGTTGACCTTACCACCCTCGTTGATATACCCGTCACCGCGTGGAAGGATTTCTTTGTATATCCTGAACATGAGCGAAAGAGCGCCTTCGTTGATGTGAAGGCGCGGGAGGTTGGGAAGGAAATCGTTTCCGACGAAGAAGGCCATAAGAATGAAATCGTCAATGACCTTCTCCATGTCGAATGGGAAAGACATGGCTCCGGGTTTCTTGAGATCCTGGAACTCCAGCTCCAGGTACTCGCGGACTATGCAAAGATGCATCAGATAGAAATTTTGCTCCTCCAGTCCCTTTGTCTTGTGCTTGGCTGGGCCGCGGCCAAAGGTAACTTCCTCGCGCAAAAGGCAGAAGTGAGGATCATGGCTGAGGAGGCCCAACATGATCAAATCGGCATCGAGACCATACAAACAGTGACGGACGTTCGCGCTATAGTCGGGTTGGGCACGCGCATTGCGGATGTATTCCATGATCTTGTGCTCACCCTCACCAGGGACCTCGTGCCCAGACAGGACAATCTCGGGTTGCTGCCAGTCCTTGTCTTCCGACACCTTCTTGTTGATGAAATACCTCAGCTGCTGCGACAGCTTGGCCATAAATTCGGTTCCTATACAGCCAGTTAGCCTCTGAGAAACACTGAGCGGGAACTAATGTTACACATACCAGGTGTAATGCAGTTGCTGTCGAAAGGCTCTTCTTTGGGCAGTTCCTTGCCCTCACGAATCGCCTTATCTCTGGCCTTCTCGTTGTCCAAGGCGGTACGGAAACGACGAGCACGCTGCTGGTTCATCTTGGCGCGAGGAGCAACACCGTCAATAGCCATGAAGAAGAGCTTTTTGGGCTTGATTTTCCCGAAGAGATGTTCAATGTAGTTGAATATAGCAATGAACATCTCCTCCTCTGTCATCCGAAACTGTACATCGCTCGTATCCTTATGGGTACAATTGTGGATAATACCGTTCATGTCCAACTGGATAAACCGGTTAGCTAGCGAAGTAAAACAAGACAGCCCTCAGGGCTCGGAAGGGAGTAGCGAACATAAAGGCAATCGAACTCGGGGATACGGTTCTCGGCGATGAGCTGAGAAATGGCGGGATACCGCTCCGAGAGCCATCTGAAGAACTTGGGAACACTGGATGAGAGAAGGTGTTAGCCATATGTCCAAGACCCGTGCATACACGGCTAGGGGGGGGCTTTGAGAGTAACACACCCCATGTTGGCTGACTGGCGTTTGGCGCCGGACTAGATGTGTGCACAAGTAGAAGTTCGCGAAGGATGTCGAGAGTTGGGGTGCGCTGAGCGATCGCAAAAGACGTTGCTAAGTCTACCTAGATGCTGTTTTCAAGGGGCGAAGGAGAGGCGACAAGCTGGTCGTTCAGATGCCGGCGCTGAATAATAATGGCCGGGCTTATAGGTAGCGAAACCTCTTGGGATCGCAATAGCGTAATGAACCGAATGAGGACGAAGTAGCAAGATCCAACTAAGCTTCCAGATTTCCTTTTGAAGGACAGTATGGAAAGCTACAGGACTGAAAATGCCGTCTGTGGAAGGGAGGAAGAGGTGTGTCTTTGGAAGCGACGGACAGCGGCAGGCGGGAAAAGAAGCTACTATACTGCTAACAAAAGCGAAAGGATGGGAAATCCGAGGAGGGGCCTAAAGCGTGGCGGCCTATGTGTAAGGTAGAGATAGTAGAAGAAGTGGTGATGTCTACGAGAGATGAACCCACAAAACAACATTCAACATGGAAAGTGGAAGTGGAAGTGGAAGGTCTGTCGGGCGGATACCTAGAGGCGGCGCGGGGAGGTGTCATGGGCTCCGGTCTGGCTGTTCAGGCTGTGACACACTACCTTTTCCAGTTGGCCTCCATTGCCCCACGGGCTGACTCTCCCCAGCGTGAGTGCCCGCCACCTCATCAGGCCGCCAAGGGAGCAAGGTGTCGAGCCCCGCGACCGGGACGGACTGCAGGTGAAGCTGTTCGGGCGGGCAATGTAGCACGGACCATCCGCAGTCCGTCACTGCTGCCGCTCGGCTCAGGAGTGACATCAAAGGGAACGCCTTCCCCACCGCCGCCCGCGTTGGCTTGAGGCTCTGTGGAGTACCTTGATGAACCCTGTCCCATCCGCCCTGCAGCAGCAGCCGTCGTCTCTCCAACGGAACTCAAGGTCAAAGTGCCTGTGGTGCCTGAGAAGGCGGAACAAGATGGCAGAAATCAATTAATTGGAAGTCGCGTCGCGTTTAGAGGTGGTTAGCGCTTCAACCACCGCTGCAAACGCCATCCGTCGCATAGGTTTGGCAATAGTCAACTTTAACTTGTGCCTTTGATTCCCGTTCCATTGCCGTACTTTCCTTACTTTTGTCATCTTTGACCCCCTGGAAATATTTGCTGAAAGGAATATCTCCCCACACCATTCCGTGACATTATACGACCGATTCGACGGGCATATCCATCTACTCTCGCGCATTCCTCAGGAGGGCTTATTTCCATCCTTGTAGCCTTCACCTCATCCGCGGTGGCTCGTTTAGCACCAAGCAAAACCCCCATAACATCTGCGCACCGCGAGTAGCGTCACTTGGCCACCTCTAGAACCTCGAATACTCCCGACCACCCAAATCACCTTAACGACTTCACTACATCCACGAAATCAAAATGGCGCGCGACGAGGTCGTCGACGATGTTGACGGTAAGCTTATGAAGCTCGAATTCCGACAAGCTGTGCAAAAGTGCTGACATCAGAACGCAGTCAACATGGAGGAGGACGATGCCGAGGCCGAGCAGCGCCTGATCAACGAAGAGTACAAAATCTGGAAGAAGAACAGCCCGTTTCTCTACGACATGATGCTCAGCACCGCCTTGGAGTGGCCTACCCTCACGACACAATGGTTCCCCGATGTGAAGAGCCCCAAAGACAAGAGCCATACCGTCCACAGACTGCTTCTCGGAACCCATACCGCTGAGGGCAAGCCCAACTACCTCCAAATCGCCGAAGTCGAGATTCCCAAGATGGTCGAGCTGAATCCCCGCGACTACGACGAGGAGCGCGGCGAGATTGGTGGCTATGGCAGCAAGGCCTCTTCCGGAGAGCCCTTGTGCATTCGATTCAAGATCACCCAGAAGATCGACCACCCTGGCGAGGTCAACAAGGCCCGCTACCAGCCCCAGAACCCCGATATCATCGCCACCCTTGCTGTTGACGGTCGTGTCCTGATCTTCGACCGCACAAAGCACAGCATCACGCCCTCCGGCACGCCTAGCCCTCAACTTGAGCTGATCGGCCACAAGGAGGAAGGCTTCGGCTTGAACTGGAACCCGCACGACGAAGGATGCCTGGCCACCGGCAGCGAAGATAAGACCGTTCTCCTGTGGGACCTCAAGACCTACGAAGGTACCAGCAAGCAGCTCAAGTACTCTCGCAAGTACACGCACCATAGCCACATCGTCAACGACGTTCAGCATCACCCCATGGTCAAGTCATGGATCGGTACCGTCTCGGACGATCTCACTCTCCAGATTCTCGACGTCCGCCGCCCAGAGACCGACAAGGGAGCCATTGTCGCCCGTAACGGTCACAGTGACGCCATCAATGCTTTGGCATTCAATCCCCGTGTAGAGACGATCATTGCGACTGCTTCCGCCGATAAGACAATTGGTATTTGGGACATGAGGAACATGAAGTCCAAGGTCCACACCTTGGAGGGCCACCAGGATGCGGTTACCTCTCTTGAGTGGCACCCGACCGAGTCGGCCGTTCTGGGCAGTGGCAGCTACGATAGGAGGTTGTTGTTCTGGGACATCAGCCGTGTCGGAGATGAGCAAACCCAAGACGACGCTGACGATGGTCCCCCGGAGCTGCTCTTCATGCACGGCGGCCACACCAACCACCTAGCCGATTTCAGCTGGAACCGCAACGACCCCTGGCTGGTGTGCAGTGCTGCCGAGGATAACCTCCTCCAGATCTGGAAGGTGGCCAACAGCATTGTTTCCAAGGAGCCTGCGGACATGTCTACTCCCGAGCTCGACGACCCGAAACCAAAGCAGTCTAGTCACTAGGATGAGGAAACTTCGGCCTTCCAAGTCCTGTTGCCCTCGATCGAGACTCTAGAGATACAACAGCAACAAGAGGAACAGCAACAGGCGCATGACAAGTCCGCGGAGCAAGCCGCTACCATTGGATCCAGGACGGAAAAGGGTAAAGGTAAAGAAGCACCCAAGGAGGGCTCGAGGTTACAAGATGGAACAAGCGGCAGAGACAACGGGGATGGGGACGATGACTCGGAAGACACCAGCGCTTCTGAGCGAAAGGGACGGGGCAAGAGTAAAGGCATGTCGGTCTACGAGTCCTACTTGCGAACGGTGGAGGAGGCAAGGAGAGCAGCGCAAATGACAGGCGCAGAACGGCACCGGAAGACGCGCTCACGCACAACATTTGGCGCGGAAACACAGCAGAAGGAAAAGCAGCAATAGAGCTGCTGCATGACGGCAACAATGGCTGTATGACGGCGGTGGCGGGAAAATGGACGGTTCTCTAGGCGTAGCGGGTAACAACAACAGTGCATTTTGAGCTGGATATGAAGGATAGGCTTACCACAGCATAATGATGGCAGGCAGCTTTGGGCTTGGTCCAAGATATAACGTGGCAGAGGGAGCTCCGAGAGTCTCGACCACGCCAAGCCACGAGTTGTATGCGAAGAGATAGGCCGAGCAAACTTGAGAGAAGGCATGTTATCTACTGAATCCATCATTTCACAGACCTGTTGACTGCAGCGTGACAGCACCCCCCGTCCTGATTTTTTAATGAAGACTACGTCTACTCTAGGCCGTGAGCCCATGGGATCTTATTCCCCGTGTCGTCACTTTGTTACAAGAATGTTGGAGGTATGCAGCTTTCGATTGTTGAAAGGTCACGCATGACCATTCGAGCAGATTCTACCAAGTTGAGATGGAAGGCCCATAACCCGCTTGCTATTGTTCTCGTTTTGAATTTGATTTCATCTGAAGTTTATTTCCCCTTCCAGTCCCTTCCTATTGTTCTCATTGCCAGGTCTATTCACTGAGCCTAGAACAGCAGCGGTCCCTATTCACCACCCGGCACAAAAACAGTGGCCGTTAACAAAAACACCTCCCACATCACTTCTAATCCATCTTGCAATATTTTTCTCCAACACTTACCGATCGTCACTTTTCAACACTTTTCAACTCGAATGATTCGAGTAACCAAGAAAGGGCAAGCAATTGACTACACAGCACACAGATCATCAGGGGAAACATGTCGAACCTCCAAGTGCCCGGCGGGCAAGGGCAGCGCAACGTGAGAGCTGTCTCAAACCCTTTGCCCGGACTTGCATCACTCAACTTCAACAATCCCGGAAGTGGTACACAGCAAAGCTACGAGGCGGCTCAAGCCGCTCGCGAAAATGCCATTATCGAGGAAATCGAGCAAGAAGGCGTGGTGCCTGACGTCAATATGATCGAGCGAGAGATCCTCAGGCCAAGGTCGAGAATCAACAAGAGAGCCAGAGCCGATTCTACTGCCCACAAGATATTCTCTGATCGCGCCGTAGCTCCTCGCGACCCTGCTTCTGGCAGCAGTAACGTCAATACCCTCAATCTCGGCCTTCACGTCTACCCAAGCAACATCGAGCAGGATGACGTGGTCAATACCCTCTGGGAAGGGTTCGCTAACGAAGGTGGCTTGAACGGACTAGACCACCGACAGGTCGCTCTTCTTTATCGCCACTGGCATCAGCGTGCCCTGGCCATCAATGAGTCTGCCCAAGGATGGAAAGCTCTCAATGAGGAGGAGGAGCCTTCACCGGAGGTAGCGACGACGCCTAGCGCGAGCACCTTTGACCTCTTCGGCTCCTTGATGACCGACTTTGAGCTTCTTCTTGAGGTCTGCAAGCATCTGCGCCCCATTGACATCATCAATCTCTACAGCGTGTCGAAATCCCTCCACGACCTTGTCAACGCAAACCTCCAGAGCACCATTCTTCTCTGGACGGACCACATGGCGCCGTCCTCGGCTCGCATCTTTTGCCACCAACTCTACTACCAGTATTTCATCGACGATCCCTCCGGCCGAGATCCCCATACTCACCGCGACATACGGTATTTCAACACCGAGGCTCCCAACCGAGCTGTGTACGAGAACCAGCAGGGAAATGAGCAAGCCGGCCCCGTCAATCCTTTTCCACCCGCACCCGCTCCCGCTGAAGACCCGCAGCAGGCCAACAACAACAACAACAACAACAACAACAACAACAACAACAACAACAACAACAACAACAACAACAACAACAACAACAACAACAACAACAACAACAACAACAACAACAACAACAACATCCAGACTCGCAAGGTCCCTTCCCTGATCTGGTTCCAAATGGTCGTCGACCGCGAGATCAAAGTCCGCGACATCCTCGCCACTCTCGCCCGCCACGGCCACCGCACCCCTCCCGACACGCACAAGACCCTCAAGAAGCTCTGGCTGCTGATGGACGTCGCCTCCTGCCGTGGTCGCGCAGAGCTGATCAGTTCCAAGACGCTCTTCACCGACGAGGACCTCTACCGCGCTCGCCTCTTCTTCGTCAAGCTCTACATGCTCTTCGCCGACCCCGTCTTCGGCCCCAAATCCACCGCGCTCGCCAAGCTGTTCCTTGGCCAGAAGGGGTTCACGCCGCTTTGGGAGTTCCTGCGGCGCAAGAAGTACCAGACCGAGCAGGAGATCGTGGAGATGAAGACGCGGTACGATGTTCGCCCGACGATCTTGCAGGCCATGGACGGACATCCCATCAACGGCGTTCCGCCCAGCGAAATGGGGATGATGCATGTTGAGGGCTGGGGCCGCGGTGTCAGACACTTGATGCGCCCGGATCAGATTGTCACCTGGCAAGCGTACAAGAGGGGGTTGGCGCTGCATCTGAGGACCGAGAGGATGATGATTTACGGTCATGTGGATTTTAACACGGGCCGGCCGCTGGTCCCCAGCCTGGATGAGATGTACATGAGTGATGACGAGTTTGACCTACCGGCTGATTCGAGCTGGAGGATCATGAAGCATCGCAAGGCCCATGGTGGTTGTGGGAATGTTCCTTTTGAGAGAAGCATGTGGCAGCCTAAGCACGCGAGGAAGGCGAGGTGGAATACGTTGACCGAGGAAGAGAAGGAGGACATTTTGGCTGCGGAGGAGGAGATCAAAGAGGCGAAAAACTTCCGGTACGTGGAAGGTGACTTGGATGTGGCTCTTGCGGACTTGGAGGAGGCATTGTATGACTACGCCGTGGAGAAGGAGGAGGGTAGTCACGAAGAGGATTTCATCGACGGCCTTTGGTTCGACAGCCGCGTTCCAATGCCCGACGATGCGTCTCCTTTTGGTGATGAAGAGGAAGACTTCGATGATGAGGACTGGGAGGCATGCGCGAAGTACATGGAGGGATTAGGCCCGGACCGCCCGGTACCCGACCATTTGACGCTCATCCGACAAGACAAGGCTCATGCCCAGATCGACAAGTCAGTCCTTATGGCCAAGCAGGTGTTCGATAGCATGGCCGAGAGCAGCGATGAAAAGCAAGAGCAAGACAAAGCCTGGAATGACGTCGTCGCCGACAAACTGGTCAAAATTGCTGGCAAAGATCCCCGTCACAGAAGATGTACCCCCGTTGCTCCTCGTAACCCCACACGCGAGGCACATCAAGCCTTCGAAATCGCCACGAATGGCCGCCAAAACGGCTGGGTGGTACCGGTAAGCCCAGACCAAGCCGATATGCCAGTGGTCCGGGCCGAATATCTTCTCAAGGGCGCCGTGGCCCTCAACAAAGCCAAGCTTGACACCGGCGACCTTGACCCTTCCGCCGACGCCATGGCCGACGACGAAGTCGCTGAGTTGGAAGACGAGCAGATTACCGCACAGCTTGAGAAGACTGTTAAGTACCGCTGGATGCTTCACATGCCGCGTAGCCAAGGTGGCGGTGGTGGTTCAAATGGTCAAAATTATCATAGTGTCCAGGAACCGCCCGTTGAGCTACCGGTACCTCTGGCCATGGACATGGAACTCGTGGAGGAGAGGGAAGCCTGGCAGGAAATGCTGGATATGGAGGAGAAGGAGGACAGGAAGGCCTTGCAGAGAATGAATGACATGGAGGATGATGAGGACACGGAGGATGAAGAGGATATGGAGGATGAAGAGGAAACGGATGAAGAAAAGGATGAGGACACGGAGGAGGAGGAGGAGGAGGAGGAGGAGGAGGAAGAGGAGGAACATTACGCCAACCTCGTCGCCGACCTCTCCTACGTCCACACCCCCATGACTCCCAACTTCAACCTCCACAACCCTCCCAACTTCGGCCATTACAATCCAAACCCTAACAACGCCGGCCCCAGCGCCAGTACCTTTCCTGGCTATCCCTACCAAATCCCCAGCAACAACACCATCAACCAACCCATCCCCAATATCACCGCCAACCAACCCATGAACCCTCATCACAACCAATCCCACATCACGCTCACTATGCCTAACCGACCCATCCCCAACATCACCATCAACCAACCCAATCGACCCATCCCCAGCCACGCCCCGAACCCTCACAACCCCGACCTCCCCTATCCCTCCGAGGACTACCACTACAACTGCGATCCCGACCAAGAAGACTTCGACTGGCGCGGCTGGCTCGACATGCAGCACCGTAACGATCTACTCGGCGAGGCTGCTAGACTGGATCCGAGCCTGCTGAATGGTGCGCATGAGATCGGAGCGGAGGAGCTGCGGAGGAGAGCGGACAGGACGATCGAGGAGGCTAGGGGGTATAGGGACTGGAGGGAGAGGGAGTTGAGGATGTGGTATCGGGAGTGGTAGTTTTTGAATGTGTGTCCTCTGTCTGCAGTGGTGAATTTGGAGTTGGAGTTGTGGATGAGATTGGCTGGACAGTGTGTTTGTGGATTGGAGTCACTGGTTTGGTCATGAGGTGCCTTTGTTGTAGGTGCCTAAAGTGGCCTGGTGGAGTCCTTTCCTGGATGGGAAGGAGTGATGGCTCTGGAAGCAAGGAGGTGGTAGGAAGGAGCGATGAGGATGAGTAACCCCAGAAAGGAAAGGATATGGAAGGAACGATAGAAAGATGGATGTTCGGTGCATACCACTACCTCTATGCATGCCTCGAGGCCTTGGGAGGCTATGCTATAGTTGCTTGAAAGTTATTGCTTCGTGGCAGCTAGGAGTTGGGCGTTTAGACTAGTTCGTCAAATATTTGAAAGCCCATTCTACGAAAGGGCGACGTGTCTCGCAGCTTCGACTCTACACTAGATAGATAGAATGAATCTCGTGCTTGAAGCTTCTTGTCATTCTCCCTCCTAGCGCATGTCTATGGAGTAGGTAAATACATCTATATCTCGCTCTTTTAGAATGATCGTAAATCGTTCATCATCACTTCATTATACCAAAAAATCAGAGTGCCACACCAACTGTTATCCGTAAATAGAAACTCCCTTTGAATTTCATGTGACCCAGCCAAGATTCCCCGACCATAGGGAATGACCAACTGTCGTCTCACCGAGACCTAAGAATGTGCCTCAGACTCCCTTCCGCATGACTGACCGTCCTTCGAGGTTCTGTCAAACTCGCACCCATTGACGGTGTCAACTCCTCCGCCTCACTCCTCACAGCCTGCTCATGCTGTTCATGCTGTTGTTGTGGTCCAGGAGCGCCACCATTGCCCCCCTTCCACGGAATCCAAGCATTCCAGCTCGCCCTCGTCGAAGCAGACGAAGAGACAGCAGCCCCATACTCCTTCTTCCTCGAAGTCCGGTATGGCAGATCACTGGCAGAGCGCGTAAGATTCGAGGGCCTGGTGACGATGATGGAGTTATCGCTAACGGCGGAGGGAGCGGCTGCGGTCCTTACTCCTAGATGGCTGTCGGATGTCTGTGGAAGGGCTGGCTCGCTGACTAGTGCAGATGTACTCTCATACCGCTGGAGTTGTCCGGCGCTGCTTCTGCTGTGACTGTCCATGACTGCTGTGGCAAAGGATGCTGATTTCTTCCTTGCCAGCTTTGCGGCTGCTACTGAGGCCGTGGCGGTTTCCCCGGACTTTTGTTGGTCATCACCCATGTCCAAGCCATGGTCACTCGCTATGTGCTCATTTTGATGATTCGTAGTGGTAGTAGCGCTTGACCCTGCACCATGTTCAGAGAATCCCAAGTTACTGTGCCGTTTTTCGAACCTTCCACGGACTTCTCCGGCTAATTCTGCGGCTGGCTTTTTCGATGACTTGTCCTCTTCTGACGAGCGGCTAGAGGACATAATCGTCTCCAAAGTCCCGTATGCAATACTTTTGGTCCTCCTCCCTCCAGTCCCTGGTACTCTCCGCCTCCTTCGAGCACCACTTTCGTTTTCATCAGGGACAATGGCCTGCAACGTAGGACCTGCTCTAGCACTTTGACCCGAAGTGTAGGAGCCATTGTCCCTCCGCTTCGACACGGGGCCCGGGGAAGGTGCCGGCAGTCCGCCCGTCGGGGAGATGAGGGAAGCACCTGAGCCGTGGGGTGCCATGTGAACCTCGTACTGGTTACTCAGCGAGTACCGGGATCGTGCACATATTTCGGCAATACGGTCAAGGTCCGCTCCTATATTATTGCCACCCTGGGCATCCATTTCGGCCATGAAGCTCTTGAACGAGAACGCATCCATTGGCGGAAGTTTTTTCGGCTTTCCATTCCTAGACTTGACAACGATCGGACGAGAGGATGTTGACCGTCGCTCCCATAGTAACGGCAGAGAGTTGAAGCCGCTCTCGGGCTGGTCTGAGGTCGACATCTTGTTTCTTGCCTTTCTCCCGTTCGCATCCTGATTCCCTTGAGAGCCAGATCCTGCGTTTTGGTTATTGATCCCCGTACCAAGATAAGTCTGTCCACTTCGAGGATCGGCCTCGAGCTCCGGAGAGTGAGATGGATGAACACGGCTAGAGTCTGCGAGACTGCTAGTTCCCCGTCGGTATTGGGGTACGATAGAGCTGCGAGTCCTTACCAGAACGGGCTTCGAATATGTCCTGCTTTCGGCCCCAGTGCTTTTGGCGTAGTGATGATTGCTAGATGAGGCGGCCGAACATGTGCTTGCCAGTTTCTGCCGGGCTGAAGTGTCATCGAGGGGAAAGGGCTTTCCTTCAGCAGTGGAGGGAATAACGGAGACCGCAGTCTGCCTAGACTGGAGGAAGAAGCGCGGAAACGAGACTGGAATTGCGCCGGGCCGCTGTCTCTTCTTACGGGAACGCCCACCAACAACAGTACCAGTGTCCGAAGAAGGCGGCGTCTTGGACAGACGAGGGGGTAAGGGAGCTGGCGGACGAAATAGGGGAGGCAGAGACGGAGAGGATGCAGAAAAGGAGGAAGATGTAGCACGAAGTTGGTGAGGACCTGGATTAGGACCTTGATGGGTTTGTACCCGAAGGGGTAGAGAAGCCTGTCTGGCAGGCTGCTCCGGGATCACTGGCCGGGCATCGTCCTCGTCGTGGAGGAGCGAGTTTGAAGAGTCGGCCAGGCCTTGGCGGGTACGGTGTGGCTTGCTATATATGTGCATAATTATCCGCGTGGCATCAAACGAAACAGAATGGACGAGATGCGGGTGATAAGTATGACTAAGGTACGGGGGCGGGCAGGTCAGAAAGTACTGCGGCAGCGGAAGCGGAAGCAGAAGCAGAAGCAGAAGCAAGGAATTGCAGTGCAGCGAGTCGCAGCCGAACGAGTGGAAGCAGCAGCAGAAGAAGCATGCAAGTGTGTCGTGGTCGCTGGCAGTTCGCGGATCGTTTTCCAGGGAGGTCTGAGGAGGTAGACTGGGACTGGACCGAATTCGGGACTGGACTTCCCTGCGATTGATCTGGACTCGTTGACTCGTCGACTCGGGTTGATGAGGAGGGGAAATAGGCGTGGGACCTGGGAAAAGGCGGGAAATGGGCATGAACCTCCAAGCAACATGCATAACAAAAAGGTGCTCAGGATGAAACGCTCAGGATGAGACGGATCGCCGAGACCAGAACGACTTTGACGGCTTCCAGCCTTTCTGCGTGTCTCAATCTTCGGATGGCCGGCTGTCAGACGTCAACGTGGGCGACTCGTGTTCGCTCGTGCTTTTTCTGTCGCTGCAGAAGGTCCGGAAAAAGCGTCTTTTTGCGTTTTTTGCGACCATCCAGGAAGGTGTTTTGCCGTCCTTTGCAACCTTTGGACTTCCTTGCCAGTCCTATTTGGGTTGGTCTGCCATTGTCGCCATGTTGTTTGACATGCAGAGAATCCGGAACGTCTAGAGAACAAGTGGAACAACTGAAGTGGAACAACAAGTCCGAAGTCTGACAAGCCCCTTCATTTTCCTGATTCGTCCTTGAGAAGGACTGGTTTTTGATAATGTACGTGAAACTGTGGGATGGCCGGCGAATGGGAGCAATCAAAGAAAAGACGGCAAGTGATGAAAAAGGATGCGTGCTGCAACTGCAAGAAGTCGTGGCTTCCTTTCAAAGGTCCCCCGGCCGAAGCCATCATTGGGATCAGGGGTGGGGTCCTCCGAATGAGAGTGGCTGAGACCCGGGGAGCTTGAGGGGTTGAATGCGGGGTACAGTGGTTCTTTTCGGGCCCACTGCCGTCGCCTGCTTGGGCTGGCGCGGGGGCCCATCTTCTGGACCCGCCCGGCCTGGACGCCGCAAAATGGAGTTGGCTGCTCCGGGCCGCAGTGCGAGTCCACGATCCACCTCCGGCCTGTCAAAAAGGCAGCACCGGAGCCTGTGTTGAATCATTTATCAGACACCAGCAGATGCGCATAACATAAACCAACTCACGACACTATAGATGTGAATCCCTCGCTCAGCATAGCACACATGGAGGCTTCGAAATAGTTCAAATGGACGGGTAACTCAACCGACGACACAACGAAGCAACTCGAGCAAAAGTATAATAGGTATCATTAAGGAACTCACTGCTAGCCTGTATCAACACTCGAAGGATTGGGAGACTCTCTCCGAAGGCTTCCTTCGAAAAGTCACACATTCGATATCATAGTTAATCTCATTTCCTGCCTAGGATGGAGCTTTGCGCATCTCGGTCGCATCCCGCCGACTTTCTGCCTCACCACCCTCATGCCTCCCATCCGCGACGTCAGATGAGCTCCGTATTGATCACCATACTCGGCTCTTGCCTTGCCCTGCCTACGAAGCGTTCGGCTGCACAATGGTACCATATCCGTGTGGGTTCCCGCCATTCTGCACATTACTGCTGTAGACGCCGGGAGCGCGGTCGGTGACGATGGAGCCTTGTCTCAACCGCTCCCGTCGGTCGTAGTAGACATATTCGAGGTAAAAGGCATGGACGTGACCGGGGATATAACTACATATGAGGTTGACAAATTGGTCAGTTGTGTTTTACCCCAGTGTTGCCCGGAAGATCTGTGGATAGTGTAGTCTAGATGTATGGAAAGTCATCCAAGCACAGAAACATACGTACCCCAATAAGGTCAGGCAGATGTTGATTAGGAGGTCTGCCCCACAGCCGGCGATGGCAAACACGGCGATCGGAGGACCTGTGGATCTCTTGGGTTAGTGGATGTGATCATTCGGGGCTACAGATGCCATTCGGAGGGAGTGAGCGGGGACCTATGGGGTTCGTACAGAAAATGGTCACAATGACCAGGAAGATTGCTGAGGCCACTCCCATTTCTTTTTTCCTAATGGTTGGCTGAGAATGTGAAGATGTGAAGAGGTTTTGGCAACTGGTTCACAGTGATGATATAGTATGCAAAAAGAAGAATTGTGAAGGAGAAGAAAGACGTAAGATCTTTCCCAGAGCTTGATGTTTCAGCAGTTCACCCAACAACAACACCGCATCGGGCGATGACGTATGTCTGTGCTGGGATAACCCTAACCCTTGCTTTCCCAAGTTTCAGAAGAACTGAAGCATCGCTGCCTACAAGTATAGTCATCTGTACATACAGGGAGGGAAAGTGTCTCTAGGTGTAAGTGAAGGAATCTTGTCAGTATGTACTCGGCCATCCCCACTTCACTTCAGCCGTTATTCTTTGATATGCGACTTTGAAGTACACTACACTTTTGAACTTGGTTAACCGGGACGAGAACGCATCAAAGGTAGCCAAAGTCGAGCGTCCATTCCAGAAGTAGTACACATAGGATCAACAAGAATTCATTGGCAACTGTTTCACGGTTCAGAGGATCAGCCGGGGCATCGGCATCCACAAATCGGAGCCACGGCCGGCGGTGACCGGAAAGCGTGATCAGCGAATCCCATCTTTTTCAACGCCGCGGGCCCTCCTCAAAGTCGGGGCAAATGCTGTCTCCAGATGCTATGATAGAAAGGAAAGCAACACAGCTTCGTGATGGCATCATATTAACGGTCTAGACCGAGGCGACGAGGCCCGAGGGTAGAAATATCAATCCTTTGTGGCCAAACTCCCAGTATTCAAATAGGAGTGTCTGTGTGAAACTCTACTGTGATGTCTTTGTAAGGTGTAAGGGTAACATCTGAGATTGGCTGTTGTGCTTCGAAGCTGTGCAACGTGAGTAAGGAGTCTCGCCTATGTACTGAAATGTAGTATGTAAGAGTGTGATTTTTTTGTCTCTGACAGTAAAGCCGAGGTCTTGACGTGGATTGGGATTGTCTCATAATCAGTGACTAGTCAAACCAACATCCAGATATTGTAGCAAACCTAGCCAAGGCTTGTCATTTTCGACATATGGTACGCCAACGAGGCGCAATCAGATGAACATAGAAATCAGATATCGGGCAGGGTAGCTCGGTAGGTAGCAGGCACACAACTCCAATGAGTGCCAATTGGCCTGGAATTGTGACAGTAATTGGCGCCGATGCGGTCCTGATTGTCTTGTTAGTGGGAGGGGTTGAGCAATCGAAATAAATGGAGGAGGTTGAGGAGCTCGTGATAATCGAAGCTCTGCATGACAGCTCGTTTGGGCGCCCCAATCAGTTCAGCCGGTCAGCTCTTCCTTTGAGCTCGAATTGACGAGGCATTCCAGTTTGCCGTTCATTGATTGCTAGGCCACGATGGGGTTTGTTGACTCTGTGCAACCCAAGTTAATTTGGCCAGATCAAGGGTCGTCGTCACCGGTTAGGCTGGTGAGATGGTTCATGGTGTCATAGATGATTATACCTGTCAGCCCAAGTAAACATCGAGTCATCTTGATGGTCTTTGAATGAGTGGAAGGTATTGCGGCTATCAATCTGGTCAGAGATGGCGAGACGGAAAGAAGGAGCTTTGATGTTGAAAATGGAAAGGACCTGTAGGTAGCTTTGACACGAGCTTGCCATGTAGATGCGGAGTACCCGGTACTTCCGTCCTGAAGCACATTGCTCACTGTACGAGATAATGCATGAGTATGGGTTACCTCTCGAACTGTACAGTGAACTTCATCCACTTCCGTTGATAGACCGACCTACAACTAGAATGAGATTGTTGGCGGTTTCTCTTGTCTCCGGCGGGTGCACCGGCTGGTGCTCCGGTCGTGAACATCGCCGGCGAGGTGCTTGATGACAGATAGGTATGTCGTTAGGAGAAGTTCCGTCGTCTGTCACAGCGCCGTCCACAACCGGTCGGTCCCCTAGAATGGTATCCGCAACCGGGGCGTCCGACCGGAGTGTCGCGGCGGACTCGTTCACCCCAAGTGAAGGAAATCTCCTCTTGTTATCCTGACCGTTTCCCCTTTCTGACTCCACCCTTTCATCCACTTCTACGGGGCCTTCACTTGTGTTATGAAGAACCGCCTGGGGTCCGCCAAAATGCTAACCTAGGCACAGGTATACAGGGGTGAAAGTTTGTTAGTGACCTAGCAGATGAAATGTCGGTATTCTCACAGATGCGTTTTTGTCATCTCAACCTTCGAAATTTGGAACATATTGGTCAACCTCGTTCGTTCATTTTGCAGCCGCATTGCAGCCGCATTCCACATGCAATTGATTCGCTGTTTGTTGCCCATATGACTCGAGACAGGAAGGAACCGAGTATTGCAGTTGCTGTTTGGTTATTCTGACCGACCATGACCTGGACTGTTCGGTAGCCGTTGCCCTCGCTCCATTCACCTTCAACCACCACCTCCACCCCGCCCAGCCTTCCGTGAAGTTCAGTCGCAGAACTCAACATTGGCTGACCTTTTCGTCCTGGGTATATCCATGAGCTGGAGAAAGCCTTGGACCGTTTTATTGCTTGGCTATTTTGCTTCATATCGTAGGGCAACTGCGTTTTCTCGAATCCCTGGGCTGTTCGGTGTTAAGAAGATAACGGGCAGTCGCTGTCACCTCCACTATTACATTGGCTCCAAAACGGCACCACCAACTGGACCGATTGGGGACAACCGGGGACGACTGGGACCAGGTGGTGCTTGCGTCGGGTACTTGGGCTGGGTACTCCTAACCAGCTACGCCAACGGAAAAAAAAGGTTTGGACTCTGACAACAGTCGACGAACGGGAAACGGCCAAGCTGCTCCATCCACCGTCCACATCTGCCATTGCTAGGTCCGTCTTCCCACTGCCCCCGTCTCCCGACCTGCATCCATCCCCGACGACCCTCCCTCACCGTCGCCCGAAAACTCTATCCTAAAACCCGGGACTGACCAAGCTACACCGGAGCAGGCACCCACCCCTCTTGCCGACTCCTCGCCTTCCATTGCATCCATCTTCGGACGCATTCTCATCGACGTCGGCCCATCCGCCTCCTTTCCGCCCTTCTTCCCGTCCACTCCCCAGGCCCTCGGGTGCCTCCTCGCCCGTCATGGCGACCCAGCAAAGTCCGCCTTTCAAGGTGGACCGCTACGTGGTCATTCACGTTGCGACCACCTGCGACGAGCACGGTGTTTACGTGACCAAGGATTCCGCCGAGGTTATTGAGCTCGGTTGGATCCTCTTGGATGCCAACAACCTCGAGGAGGTAAGCAAGAAACATCCCCTTTGATGCCGATGCCGTGTCGCCGGCCTCGGCCTCGGGTCCCGGTCCCGAGTCGAGTCCGGTCTTGGATCCATTCGTATTGCTCTTTTCGGCCTGAAATGAACTCTCTGAATTCAAAGTCCTGTCATTCTATTATGTCCATGCTCAATGCTGACCACACCGTTTGTTGCAGATTCACAGAGAGAGCGTCCTCGTCAAGCCGGTCAACACCCCCATTACTCCTCTTTGCAGTATGTCGAGCCTCAACCCCTGATTTTCCTCTGCCGGCCGGGCCAATTGGCCCTTCTCGTGGCAGCTGCAGGCAGTTCTTGCTGACCCCTTACCCAACAGCGAGCTTGACGACCCTCACGTGGGAACATGTCCGCAACGCCGGTACCTTCAGGGATGCCATCAACCGCTTCGATGCTTTTGCTTCCGAACACTTGACTGGCCCCAACCTCGACTTCGTTTTCGTCACCCTCGAGGCTTGGGATTTGCGCGTCCAGCTCCCTAGGGAAGCCCGCGATAAGGCCGTTGTCCTTCCCCCCTACCTGCAGCATTCGCGCACTTTCGATCTGCGCACCGAATACCAAAGATGGCAGCAGCATCACCCCGAGTCGCTGCCTTTCGGCCCCTCGTCGCTTGCTAACATCTGCGCGGCTCTTGAGGTGGAGGCTGTCCAGAGCAGCGCTCCCATCAAGCACAACCTGCCCTTCCACCTGCAGGCTCTTGCTCCTGCGTCTCCTCGCCGTGCTATGGAGGAAGCTGTCACCCTTGCCCGTGTCCTGCGCAGCTTGATTCGCAAGTCTCAGCCCGCTCATGAGCATCCTGATGTGCTTACCCGGCCTATGGATGCCCGTGCTGACGTTCGCGCTTTCCTGTCTGAGCGCAGCAAGGTTCTGCACATGTCTGGCTTGCCTCACGATACCACCCAGTCTGAGCTGGAGAGCTGGTTCACCCAGTACGGCGGTAGGCCCATTGCGTTCTGGACTCTTCGCACTCCGGAGCAGCACAAGCCCACTGGAACCGGCTTCGCCGTCTTTTCTTCCCACGAAGAGGTATGTCTTGTTTATTGCATCTAGTGCTTATCACTAAAATTTCTGGTGACTGACATCATACATCGCTTTAGGCCGCTGAAAGTCTTTGCATGAACGGAAGGGCCTTGAACGAAAAGGCCATCGAGGTGTCGCCCTCCTCTAGCAGGGTCCTCGATCGTGCTTCCGAGATCCTGACGCCCTTCCCTCCCAGCAAGAACCGCCCCAGACCTGGTGACTGGACGTGCCCCTCTTGCGGTTTCTCCAACTTCCAGCGTCGCACCGCCTGCTTCCGCTGCTCCTTCCCGGCTGTCAGTGCCGGTCCCACTGGCGAGATGGGCTATGGCTATGGCTACGGACCCCCGGCTATGATGCCCGCTCCTCCTCACATGGGCCATCACGGTCACGGCGGTGGACACGGCCGTATGGGCGGCTCTGGTGTCGTCCCTTTCCGTGCCGGTGACTGGAAGTGTGGTAACGAGGTGTGCGGATATCACAATTTCGCCAAGAATGTGTGCTGTCTTCGCTGTGGAGCGAGCCGTGCTGGCGCCGCTGTGGTCGCCGACTCGGGCTATCCATCCCCCTTGGACGCTCAAACCTCCTACGGCATGAACCAGGGATCCATGGGCGGTAATTCCGCGCCTGGTCCCTTTGCTTCTGCCGGTGGCTTCAACTCTGCGAGCGGATATGGCCAGCATTTCGGTGGCCCTCCCAGCACCTACGCACTTCCCTCTGGCCTCGGTGGCGGTGCTGCCCCTTACCCTTCCCTGAACACCCATTTCGGCCCCGCTCCTGGCTCTCACTCGGCTGGTCCTTTCGATAGCCGTGCCGCCGAGGCCGCTTTCCAGTCTGCCAGCAACGGACCCGCCTCTGCCGGACCTGGAAACAACTTTTACTCTCAGACCGAGAACGATCCTTTTGCTTTCCTCTCCAGCGGCATCGGCAGCCTCTCCGTGAGCAACCAGGATGCTCGTCAGAACGGCGGTGCTGCTCCTGCCAGCAAGTCACCCGCGTAAAGGAACAACAACACGACTCTTCCCAGTGCCAAGCTGTACGGCGGATTGCTCACATGGCATCGAGCTTTCGATTGTTTCTTCAGTTGTGAATTTCACCGCGAACAATTTTGGGAACGAAAATAGAGATCAATTTGGAATCTTGGCGATAACTATGGGCTTATACTGTTTCTTCACGGGGTGCATGGGGCAAGCGGAGCACGGGTGCAGGCAAGGCTTTTGGGAGAACTACTGCGGCGGTTTTTACTTGGGCGTGGAAAGCGGGACGGAAGCGGCGCCTGGCAGGCAAAAGTTTGCGAATCGGATGGGTATGATCAAAAGAGAAACTGCAACATGCCATTTTTACACAACATCCCTCAGGGCGGAGTTTCATCTCGAACGACGCATGGTAACTGGCTGGCTGGCTTATGGCAAAAAAAGGGGGCGGGGAACGGCTGGATTCATTGCTAGGAGCTACGGTTTAAGGCCAACGGTCTCTCAGCGGCTCTCGGGATTTTTGCAACGCCGGTTCGCTAGAGCGAGACATATCATGGGCTGGCGGAGCTGGGTTAACGGAGCAGGGGTAAAAAAACTAAATCGTAATTTTTGGCCTTATGTTTCTTGGTGGGATGGCGGTTGGGGATGTATGGTGCTGGTGGCTATGGGTGCTGTTTGCCTTTTTCCGCGCGGCTTTCATTTTCATATCTATTGGACGAGTGTGTCAACCGTACTATTTTTCTCTGCCAATTTGGTGTCTGTCTTTCAAAGTTTGTTCGAAATCTTTTTTCCCTCCCAAAATCAACTTTTCACACATCTAGTCAAATCACATATACACACAAGAACAAACGAAACCGCGGTACTTTATTTCGAACAGTAGCAAGGCTAGGCAAGGCAAGACAAGACAAGGCAAGGCAAAGGGGAGTAAAAGACGGACAACGGTCAAATTGGTCAGGAGAACAGGCAGCGGAGGCGAAGGGGTGTCGGTCGGTTCAGTTGGTTCGGATGGATGGACAGGACGGTTTGCTAAGGAAAGGTTGAGGTTACTCACTTCTTGATTTCATAACAACACACAATAGGTATGTAATTGCTGTTTGTGAACTCTTATTTTTTCTTGCCTTGTGTCGTTGATTTTCCTTGAGGAACAAGCAGAGTATAAAATAAAATGTAACAATCGTATCTTCTTTGGGCTGAACGATCCATCAACCTATCTATCGCCTAAGTGTATAAAAGAGGATCACAGCCTGTGGAGATCATGTTGAGTTGATATTAGGCGGTGAGGAGTCAGTCAGAGGAGAGGGATCAAGAAGTGATCCCGGAACCGGTTGCTCTATGATATGGGCAGGTTGTAACAGTAACGTAGTTCATTCACCTGGTCTTATTGATCATCACCGTTTCAACTCCTTCCTAGAACAACAGCTTTGAGTCATGCAAATCATTTATTTTCACCTCTTCTTTCTGTTGTGATTCTCCCGGTTCCCCATTCTCATTCATCCCATCCCATCCCATCCCATCCCATCCCATCAATCCTAAAATATTTCCCTCCGTGTCCCCAATCTTCCAGCAGGTACCTCATGCTCATGCTTTACCAAAGGTTCTCTATACCATGATGATGATGCCATTCCCACCGATTTCGTCACCCAATTCTCTCTTTGTAGCCAATGATACCTAACCCAGGACGTGCCGTGCTGTTGGGTATGCCTCGGTATGTGTCCCAGCCCCACCCAGTACATATGCTAAACATGCCATATAAAACGATACGAGTTCTTTTTTAAAACTTCCTACTTAGTAACTCCCTAATCTACCTCTGCTTCCGCCCTGACAATCTCCGGCCTTTTCTATTTTCGGTGCCGCCGCCGTCATCCTAGGTACGGTTTCGATTTCGAATATTTTGCAAAAACGAGCTCTTCATTCCAGGCGGAGCATCATCGAACCACTGGTCAGAATAACGCCTTTTCCACATCATCCTCTCATAACGTGTCATGTTCTCCTAGTTATGACTTTGACTTGCTGACGGCCCGGTTGGGGCATTTGCGGGCGCTTGCGGCCGTGGCTGCGCCGGTGCCGTTGGCGGTGGTAATTGTGATGAAGATGATGCTTGTGGTGGCCGACGTTGTTGCTGTTCCTGTTGTTGTTGGTGTTGTTGTTCCCCCCTGGGTCTGGTGGGTACTGAGGATCGTTCGGGCCCTCGCTGCTGCTGTGGCGCTGACGATGAAGTTGTTGTTGGTGGTTTGGTAGCGGCGGCTGGGTCCAGGTGTGGACGTTTGGAATCGCGCTCTGATGGTGGCGCTTCTCGACCTTCGGCAGGGCGCTTTCGAGGATCACGATCCTTTTCTCGAGTTGAAGAGCTACCGCCACTAACTCCACTTGGTGCAGCGGTTGTTGCTGGTGCCCCTTCTTTGACGGCCCGCCGCGCTTCCCTCTCCTTCCTCTCGTTCTCTTTCCGAAGAGCCTTGGACTCGAATTCGTGCCATTCACCATCAATGTCCTTGAGTCTAAGGAGTCAGATTGTTAGTAATTAATAACGCTTGGAAGGGGCGTAATGACGAATGACAAAGGAAAGAAACTTACTCGATTGCTTGCCGTGGCGCTGGTTCCTCAGTGGTGAAGTAAGGATGCGCCAATACTTCGGCAGCGCTGGGCCGCTTATCTGGGTCGTATTTGAACATCCAGAGGAGCAGCTCGAACGCGGCCGGTGTCACCAGCTCCTTATACTTTTCCGCAAAGACGTTCGCTCGTCGCTGAGTTGGCCGTAGCAGTTCGAACCAAGGCATTTCAATAATGTTTGGCCAGTCGTTTCTGGTCGGTGTGCCCAGAACGGAATGGATCTTGTCCAGCTGGTTGATCTCGCTACCGTCACCAGGGAAGATGGCACGCTTCGTAAATATTTCCATCATCACGCAAGCAGCGCTCCAGATATCCACGGCTGGGCCGTATTGTGTCTCTCCAAGGAGTAGCTCCGGTGATCTGTACCAAATGGTGATAACACGGTTGGTATAGTCGAGTTGGTGATGTTTGGCGTAGAACCGAGCCAAGCCAAAGTCAGCAAGTTTGAGAACCCCCTCGTTGCTGACCAGGATATTGGCTGCTTTGATATCTCGATGCAGGACGCCCCTAGTGTGAAGATAGTCCAAACCCTCGAACAACTGCAAAGCCAAGTGCTTCTTCTGGGCTGGGTCCAGAGTGTAGTCGGGATGGTTAATGAGACCTGTAAGATCGTGTGACAAGTACTCGAATACCATGAAACACTCGTTCATCTCAACCATCACTTCCATGAGCTTGACGATGTTCTTGTGGCTCAGAGACCGGAGCAGCTTGATCTCTCGCACCGCTGTCACAGGGAAGCCATCCCTTTCCCCTTCCATTCGTATCCTCTTGAGGGCGACTTGTTTTTTCGTATAC
This sequence comes from Sordaria macrospora, assembly GCF_033870435.1. Taxonomy (NCBI): domain Eukaryota; kingdom Fungi; phylum Ascomycota; class Sordariomycetes; order Sordariales; family Sordariaceae; genus Sordaria; species Sordaria macrospora. The sequence goes on along the minus strand of NC_089372.1, from coordinate 2,185,165 downwards.
ACGTTGAGGGCTTTGAAGACCTTTCCATACGTACCGGAACCGATGACCGATTCGTTCCCTGGCTTTCTGTGGTATACTGACTTTGACTTGGCCAAGTCCGGGGGAAGAGCTGGCTTCTCCTTGAGCTTTTTGACAATCTTCTTGACAATTCTTGTCCTCGGCTTCTGGGGTTCCGCCGGCCTGTGGCTATCGACCGGCCTGTGGTTGTCTATAGGCCTGTGTTGGTCCTGCGCTCTGCGATCATTGTGACGAGCCCTGGCAGATGCCGGTTCCGTGGGCACGTTCTTAGGGAGGTCATGACGGTCCCGATTGGATCTGTGGGCAGATGGTGCCGTCGGCGGGGCAGCAGCAGGCGCTTTTGGAGGTTGCTTTTGCGAAGAGGGTTCCCGTGGCGGAATGACAGCATTGAACTTGAGAGATATTTCAGGCCGTGGAGCCGCTACTACTGGCTTTGTTACTGCAGTTTTCATGCTGAAACTGAACTTGTTCGAGGGCTGGGATTGCGAGCTAGCGGCTGGGCGGGTAGGAGGTTGCATTTGCTCTTCCTTCTCTTTGCTGGACTTGTTGGCATCATCGCCTTGAGAGTCTTTAGCGGATCTGGAAGAGTTGACATCCTCCCTCCCACCCTCTTGAGTGTTTGGACCAGAATCAGCGTGCTTGCTGGAGGGCGCACTATTCTGAGCATGGGTGGAATTGTTTTCAGACGTTGTTGAATACTGGCCTCGACCAGAGGAATTATGAGCGTTGGGACTCCATTGTGGACCCTTGGAGCTGCCCCGATGGCCTCCACGAGGGCCGCCGAATGAGCCACCGCGAAAACCACCAGGTGCAGCCCGATGCCCACCACGGTAAGGAACTGTTTGGTATTGGGCCGCTGGGCCGGTTGGAGGATATGGTGGCGAATGGCCTTGATTGTAGAGTGTTTGCGGCCCGGTAGGGGGGCCGTAATTGCCATGTGGATATCCATACTGACTATTCCGATGTTAGTCAAGAAAATCAAAGCTTTGCTCTGGTAGGACATACCTTTGTGGTGAAAATTGCTGGTTGTTCCAGCCTCGGCCGGCACCGTAAGGAGATTGGGCGGGAGGCGAGCCATGAAAGGATGAGTTAGGCGTTGCGTGTCCCGAGGAATGTGAATAGCTTCGGCCATCATGTGCCTCTGCGTACCCAGGGGGCATCTGGGCACCATAACCCCCTCGGTAGCTGTTCCGAGCGGCCATATTCACCTCAATACTATTGACGCCAGATGCAGGATCAAACTTGCTAGAAGGCCGCTGTTCGTCACGGCTTTTGCCCTTTTTGCTGGATTTGGAACGTCGCCTATCCCGTGGAGAGCCTTGAGGATGGTCGTAAGGCTCACGTGAGTCCGGGTCGGGACTTGGCTGTCTGCGCGAACCTGCGTCGGAAGCGGGGTGTCTGTTTTCGCGACGAGGGGGGGTCCGAGAACGTGACCTTGACTGATGCCGACGTTCAGGACGTTCTGCCCGGTCTGAGCGACCACGATGCCGTGGAGATGGACTCCTTCGGCGTACACGTTCCGATGATCGGTCAAAGATCCCACCACGATCCGGTGACCGTGATTTCCGCCTTCGAGAGCGATCTGGGGATTTGGATCGGCCCGACCGTTTCCTGTCTCTGGAGCGTCGCCGCTCGTGGCGATTTGGGGAGCGAGATGGCCTCCTGTCAAATGGCGACCTGCGGCGGTCCCTTGGATGTTGCACGGGATTTACGTCGTCCCTTTCTCCTCTTCGAGGGCTCCGGCCACGTCGTGACTTTTTGGAGTCCGGCCCACCTGGCGATGGGGTTCGACTACGTCTGCGCTTGCTCGAGCCTGGCGACCTTGAGGAACCACGTTGAGAGGCACGGGCTGGGCGTGGAGGGAGTTGTGAGTGTTGTTTTCCGTGATCGACGTTCTGGCCACGTTCTTGGGCGGCGTCCCCTCTGCCTCTTGGCGGGCCAGGACTTCGATGGCGTCGGTCCGGGGACAAGTGGCCGTCGCGACCACGAGGCTCGCGGGAGCGATCTCTGCGGCTGCGTGGGGAGTCTCGGGAGCGATGGGGCAGGCGCGAAGAGGGCGGTTCGATCGACCGGCCGCGAGGTTTGCCGGATTTGCTGCTGTTGTTGTGGCGGGCTGCTGGGTCAGGAACAAGATCAGGTTCAGAGGACCGGTTCACGACGGCAGCGGCAGGCGAAGTAGTCGGACGTGAAGTATTCATGCCTAGAGCACTGCGTGGTTGGTTGTTGGAAATGCGGCTGCCATTTGGCAATGCAGCATCATGTCGACGGGAGTCTGAGAATCCAAAAGTGTATCTGACTTTTGAGGTTAGTGGCATCTTGCGTGGCCGACGAACAGGGGTTGCCCGCTGCGACCCGCTAGAAACGCGTGCACACTCCAGCGTCCTTCTCGGGCCCTGCAACCTGCTCCAAGGCACTGTCGAACGCGAAACACCTTTGAGATAGGTAGTGTCTCCCTAGTAACGACCTTCAGTTCCAGTTGCGAAATCCAATTGCCATCCACCTCCCAGTCTTGTTTTGAACTCAATGTTTCGGGCGTCTTTCCACACGCAGCAACCGCAGTTGCTCACCCTGTTCGTTGTGATGCTACTACTTTCCTTGGATGGATTTGATAACCTCAGCGAACCGATCAATGCCAACGCTCCGTCCGCTGCACCAACGCGTCTCCGTATAAGTTCAAATCTAAGACCTTCAACGCCCACCCTTGCTCCTTGGTGTGTTGAATGATCCGTCAAGGTGTTGTATATCTGCGTCTGTGACTTGTCTGAATGGCTGCAAAATGTGAGAGATCAGGCAGAATTATATGTGCTCAGAAGGTGGAAGGAGGAGAAGCGATATGGTGAGGATCAGACCATACTGTTGCTGTGCAGTTAGTAGATGCGAGATGCTACTTAGCAATCGACAAGCAAAGATCAGATCCTTCTGCTCTGGCGATGACAGCCTTGCTCAAAGTAACCCGTAGCAACCTTGGTGTTTGAAGGATGAGGAAAGGCTGATGTGACGGTGAAGCCGAATATGTCGTTGGTTCAGATAGTGGGACCAGAGCTGAGGTGCTACATCGACGGCAGGCGATGAAGGATGTTGCAATCTGCTGGTCCCTCTCGACGCGATGTATGAGAGCGCCTGCGCTGGGGTTCATCATCCGTAGAACGTTCACCTATGGTTAAACGCCCATGTGCCGGAGCTTGACGCGACACTGCACTTGCTTGCGCACCTCCGGATATACCCCCAGGTAGACGAGCCTCGAAGCCAACATGCTTAATCGGACCCGAACGCGCTACCCTTTATAAGTCAGGGTACAGCGGTGGGCGTCCTACCCGCTGGTTGCCGCTCCCAAACCATACCAATGATATCTCCCAGTCCATATCTGCATCCTAGAGCAGAGGCATGCTCTGACTATGCAGGACTCTATATCACCAGAACATCCTCTCTATATAAGGTAAGACACGCTTTACGAGTGCATCTTATAAGCTGTCCATAGATGCCCAGACCTAGCAACCCAGTACAGGGTCTCCACCATACCGTTCGAAGCCTTGAGCATTAGCTCCCGAGATGATATTGCCGATGTGCATGTTTTTCTGATTGTCAGTACCTCTTTTCGCACGTAGCCGTCTCCTTCAAGACTTCAAAACTCCAGTTGGGGCATATGCAAGCCACATAACACCAAGCTACCGGGGCTCTGTCTCTTGTGTGCTGGACATCATGGTTGTTGCAGATATACACCATCTTCAAGGTCCCCGCCATTGCCCTTTGGCAATCCCCGTGGTGGTTTATTGCAGCACATCAATTATCGTTAGATGCCTGAAGAAGCAGCATGTCGGCGGATACGGTAGGCAACCTGCTACCTTCCCACTACGCCATCATGTAAGCGCAACAGTCAAGGGGGAACCGGTTCTTCAAGAGGGACTGGTGCTGGCATAGTGGACGAGCGCATCCTGCTGGAGCACATCACATCCTAGTTTCGAAACTGTGGCATCGGCCGAGGATAACGGAGTTGTTGAGACGACGATGCTGTGAAATACTTCTTGCTCTTTTCGCCGTGATTCTGGGGTCCTGGTGGCCTGTTCCATATGATGTGGATGGTGTTAGAAGCATCATGTTGTCCATCCATCCTCCGTGGTCACCGGTCCTGTTCTGCTGGCAGGTGGTATCGGAGCTTAGGTATCGCCTTGGCCGGAACCGTGAGTTGGTAAATAGGCGGTGCCGGTAACGATCAAAGGATAGGAGGCGGCGGCGATGTGTGCGACCTCAATGGGCGATCCTCATGTTTCTTTCAGTTACCCCCACGAGTTTTCCGCGATGGAGACCGATGGCATGTGTGTCTCTTAAGCTTCGAGCGGCTGTGGTGACGGCTTTGTAGCCAACGCGGGGGCATTGGTTTAGCTTCTGGAGCGTCTCTGATGCTGTGCCCAGGTGCTGGCCATTGGGTTCGAAAGCCCCGCAAATGGCGACGTCTCGGATTGTTGCCACATCGTGGGAATGCCTCGGGAAAAAAAATGAAGCTGTGGGACCGCTCGGGAACCGCTCCGTCAAGCAGTGATGGTAGAGTATGTCGTGATAGTTAGAAGAGCGACGGGCGCTGAATGGTGCGATAATCACATCAATTGGCTGTTGGTGACAGACAGAGGGAATCCTGAGCCAAAGTGAACCAAGCCACCGAGACTCAGCTGTGGGCCAATCCCGTGACCAGCCCGATCGGGCCAAAACAACTATGGTGGCCCGTGCTTATCGCTCGAGGTAGTGTCGTACCGTCCGTCTTCGTAACATCCACCAACTGGATCTCAGTGCTGAGGCTTTCATCTTGACACATGCATCCATTGATACGCTGTCCGACATCACTTTTGATACGTTTAAATACGGATGGTATTGAATGTAGAAGGCTTTATGCTCCAGAAAACGTCAACCTTCAACAGGCCATACCTGTAATGGCATATGTCAAGCAACTGTCTACCTTAGTCTTTTCATCTCATCGGACTCAGGTCATCGCACAGGTATCAGGCCCTCTTCCCTTCCATCTGATGTAGTGTAGACCACAGTAGTTTCCTCCACCATGTTTTTTATCCTTTGGTTTCCATTTGCTTTTACTTTCGCCCGAACCCTTTTGGGCGTCAGTCCATAATTCCACCTGCTCAGCTGCTGTGTTAATACTGAGGATGGTGATCTGACAGGTGGAGATATAAAAAGATGGAACATCCAGGGACTCTGACCCTGTTGTTCTGAACGCTATAAAGCAAGACAACGGCACCAGTAAAATTTAAAAAAAATTTAAAAAATTTGCGCGAAATAATGCTCAGTTCAAATGGTACTCTTGACGGTTTCTGTGGATTGAAAGTTGAGTGCAGTGGTGCTGAGTGCAGTTCGTGATTTGGGAGTTTGTATGTTGTCGATGGATGGATGTCAGGTGTTCGGACGGTTTTTGACACCACTGCTGAGATACCATGGTCCTCACGATGTTATTCTTTCTACATCAACAGCCATGACTCGTTTATATGATACCGCTGATGGGTTCGGAGCCAACTGTGAAGTTAATTCTGATATTAGCCTGAGGACTAGGCAAGAGTTATCCGAGGCAAGCCGTCTATTTTGCCATGACTCTCTTATGACCGGCCTTGCTTTCCTCTCCTGTTTCTGTTTACTGTTCGTCTTTAGCTCCCTTTGTCTCGTGACACACATGGTGAAGTATCACGTTATGGTGTTTGTGGTCTACAGTTTGTGTATCAGGAGCTGCTGGATATCCGATCGTATTTTATACTTGAGAAGACTATGCTATTTCAGCTGTCCGATTATGTCGTTGTTAATATTTCGTCCATAACAAGATTCAGACGAGTGTAAGCCCGTTGACCGAGACTGGCCGTTGTACATCAACAAACATTGATTCCATACGATCAGCTTTCTCGACAAAGCCCGGCTAAACATATATCTCGAGGCTGTTGGTTGTCCATTATTGGGATAGGAAACCAAGAAGAAATCCATACTTTCCTTAGATTGACGATGCTTTCCAGTGGTGAGTCCAGTTTCGTCCATATGTAGATCCTTAGCTGGTGAAAGTTCGAAAACTTCTAGCATTTTCCATTGCAACCACACAAGCTTCTTGGCCTGTGTCGGTATCAACCATCAGCCGAAACCGCAACTACTGCATAGAGGTACGTAGCACGATGTAAAGAGTTTTCTCTTTTTTCACCTTACTACCACCCATTGATCCCAATTGTCATCTCATCTACGTTTCCCGAAGATGCGGCGAACACGGCACGGCGATGTGTTGACTGAGTGGTCCACATCGGGTACCTATGGAGGCGGAAGAGGATTGGCTATGAATGATGAATGGTTGAAAAGATCACTCCGAAAGTGTCTTGCATGCCAATGAGGCATCAACGAAGGTGAGGTGAGGTTGGAATTGTCAATGCATGAAACCTAACTGTGCCTTGTGCTGCACACATAACCCTCCCGTTGACGCCGTCGTTCTCGCGTGTCAATGTAGGTACATGCTGCGTTTCTACCTAACTAAGGTAGTAGGTAGCCCGTCTCTCGGGAACGTGATGCCATCCTCAATGTCACTGTAATGGGATGCAGAGGGGCCGAGAATCCATTGTATCTGAATGGTCTTCTTTGGTGTTGAAATTTTCGGAGATTTCAAGAGCCCGGCCACTTGATCCAAAGGTGAATGTTGTTCTGCAATACCATGGCGCTACCGAACATGGGCTCCGAGATCTGGGATGACGAGGGTATAATTGAAGAGTGAGTTTTGTTGCAGTCGCATCAGAGGCGAATGAGACCCATCAAGGCTTACCGCGCTGATGGAAAACTATATGCGACATCGTATCTGTTGGGAATTTACAGTGCGTCAGTGCGAACGTAGTGTAACTTGGCGTGAAGTCCAGGTTCGCGCAAGAAACATAGATGCCTACGGCTGCTGGGCGCTTCCGGTGTCGAGGATCTGGACAAACGGACGCAGCTCAATATCTGGGGTTAAAGCCATGTGGATCACATCCGCTGAAGTCTAGACTTGCTTTTGTTCCGTTCGTATCTTCAACAGCCTCGTCGATTAAGATCAAGTTGTCCATTGCTCCTAGAAAGCGTCGTCTCAAGATAATACCCCGCCAACGGCGTGTCGTCATGCTGACTAACCTGAGGCGACAAGGAGGGACAAGAGGGGAGCTGTTCTCCAAATTAGGAAAGCTCCTCACAGTGCGCGATATTATGGATCCCCAATGGGAATGACGCAAAAGAGCGGGGATCGTTGGATGGTTGGGACTGCGGCCTCGTCGTCCTCGCCTGCCAGTATTTCTGGGTACACAGTAACGGCGTCATAATCAACGTCCGGCGTTATGATCGCTGTGTCTGACTATCTATACGGTGTAATATAGCAGAAATGCATATGAAGTGAGAAAGTTCAAGATAGAAACCATCAAAGAATTGGGTAGAAACGTAGCCGTATGGATCTTTGCCAATCGGCCCTGGTGGGAGATTTGTGGCTGATATGGGTTTAAGTGAATGGAGTCCCGTTGCAGAACATGAGGGGTGAAACCTAATGCATGGAATCCCCGCGCCGATAGGTTGGTTACCAGGAATGAAAGGGACTTCGGAGGGGACCATGGGAAGCTATGCTGCTCTGGAACCAATGCCGGACAGCGCGGACCCAACAGCCCAACTTGGCTTTTGTTTTTTTTCGGTCTCACTCGTTAGAGAGGCACTATCTCTCGCTTCTTGTCTGAATTTTCTCAATGGACGTCTTTGGGTCAGCCTGATTGTGAGATCGAGGCCGCATGGGAGCCATTGTTGCTGCTGGTTGGGTGAAAAAGGAGTGCAGTTAGTCGAGAGAGTAGCATGCGATGATCAAGACTAGACCAAGACGACCCAAGGATTGAAACGATGGCCGTTTGTTGTTACACCTAGTATGTATGGTATGGTAATTGGGTACTATGTAGGTCCCATTGGGAAAGGCCAAAGACAACAGTTGGAGGTGATATGGCTTCCATTGCTGGGGCGGGGATAAGTACGCACACATCTGGGGGACCTTTCCACAGATGCTAAGTACCTGGAGTGATGCATCTCGGGATCTCCCTTGAATCACGGCCGAAGCAGGGACTTTGGGGTAAATCTCATGGGGAAACAAAGCACAGCGGAGCTTCATGGGCCAGATAGATATTGGAGGCTCTGAAATGTCCATGGATGTTTTTGAAGTCGAAGTGAAAGAAACAGAAATTTTCACCGAAGTTGAGGCGTTGAGGTGAGGTACCGTCATGCATCTGAATGTTCCCTCGTCATCAAGCTTGACGCCATGCCTGTTGACCTGCGTTAAAGACGGCGCTAGTGCTCACTGCAGCTTGGGCAAGCGGGCCGGTCTCGCAAAAATTGGATGCCATCACGGTAACTACCAAGACTTATCTAGAACTGAACGGGCAACTTCCCGGTCTCTCTCACGGACAATCTCATGTCATTGACGCTCGATACTGGGCTGGATTGACAGTGGCCCGGTAGCGCGTGTTGGGATTTCCTAGTGCCCAGTACTGTGCACATACTGGATAGCTGTGACCTCCAGAGTTGCCATCGAGATTGGACAATCCAGAGAGAGAGGTCACCTTTTGACGGCGGCAACCTGGAATAGCATCCCGTTGGGATTGCAATGTCATGATTCGTACGTAGGTAGTAGACTAGGTAGCTATCTGTGTAGCAGTGTTGCCCCCCAGTCCAGAGTATAAACAAAATCTCTCCCCTCTTCTACCCGGACGTCTGGCGTTACTGCCCAATTATCCTATCCAACCGCCGACACAACCTCCTACTTTCCCTCTTGTTCCCGCTTCCACTCAGACTCTAGTCATCCAGTTCCAGCTTTAGGTTGTCAACGTTGTCTTCTTGTCTGTTCTACCGTACCCATCTCATCTGCGGCAGACTTATCCTCCACACGCCTCACAGCCACCTCCCCTTGTTCATTAGGTCCTTGCGTTACTCGAAACCAATTCTTCTCGGGTTGAGTGGTAGTATCGTGAGATCCAGTTCCAGATCTGCCTCTCTGTTGCTGCCCGAAGGCACTGCTTTTCCAGTTCCATTGAGCTTCCCTGCCCTAGAAGGTGGAACTCTTCGAGGTACGTTCCAGGTTGTGAGACAGACTCACTTTCTCTCTCCCTGCGACACCGCAGCACCTGTGTCGAGCCGCCGAGCCGGTATTCGCAGCCCAGACTCTCAAGCGAACCTAGAACTCGAAGCCGTACGAGGAGGTTGGAAGCTCGCTTCAGCTTCAGGTTCCAGTACCTTCAGTGAGGCCCCATTCCCCGCTTCCGGCCGAGCATACAAAAGCTCCGCATCCCCAGCTGCACCCCTGGAGCTTCCACCCAGGCCCCATTCCAGGTGACATTCCTAGAAACTGAACCCCACCAAAGCGTGTTGTCTCGTCCTGGCTACGTCGACCAGTACAGTACGGCCTGCCCTGCCTGATCTGCTTCAAATAGAACCCAACCATCTGCTTATTCCTCTTTCTTGCTACCTCTGCTCGTCCTCTCTTCCTCTTTACGAACCTGAAAAATCAGTGTTTTGTGGCAGTTTCTGGTTTACTAACACGAAGCTGGGACGACAGAAGTATCTCTGATCTCGGCGAGCCCGTTACCCACCCACCTACATTGAGCCACCATGGCCCACGATAACCGTGAACCCCGCGAGGTCAAGAACCACCTCCTCTTCGAGGTTGCGACCGAGGTCGCCCATCGAGGTATGCGCAAAACTTCCAATTGTGCCAGAAAGAAGCTCCTAGTCTAACAATCACAATAGTTGGTGGTATCTACTCCGTTATCAAGTCGAAAGCCCCCGTTACAACCGCTGAATATGGCGACCGTTATACTCTTATCGGTCCCCTCAACCACCAATCGGTACGATTCTCTTACATCCCTTACCCCGTGGTATGGAAAACATGGTTGCTGACAGTAGTGATCACAGGCGGCCGTCGAGGTTGAAGAACTGGAGCCTACCAATCCTGAACTAAAGGCGACGATCCAGGCCATGAGAGATCGTGGCATTGGCATTCTGTACGGACGATGGCTCATTGAGGGAGCTCCTAGAGTGTTGCTTTTCGATACAAAGACCGCCTACGGTTACTTGAACGAGTGGAAGACGGACCTCTGGAACGTTGCTTCCATCCCATCCCCGGACAACGACGAAGAGACGAACGAGGCTATTGTCTTCGGTTACCTGGTCGCATGGTTCCTTGGCGAGGTCAGTATTTGCAAGACAGAGCAGAGAGGAGCCCGAAGCTAACAGACTTTGCAGTTCGTGTGCCACGAGAAGAAGAAGGCTGTTATTGCCCACTTCCACGAATGGCTTGCCGGTGTTGCGCTGCCATTGACCAAGAGGAGGCAGATTGACGTTACGACTATCTTCACGACACATGCCACTCTTCTCGGTCGCTACTTGTGCGCAGGCTCTGTGGACTTCTATAACAACCTTCAGTGGTTCGATGTTGATGCTGAGGCTGGAAAGCGCGGTATCTATCACAGATACTGCATCGAGCGAGCTGCCGCCCATTCTTGCGATGTCTTCACCACCGTTTCCCACATCACCGCCTACGAGAGTGAGCATTTGCTCAAGCGCAAGCCCGATGGTGTCCTCCCCAACGGTCTCAACGTCACCAAGTTCTCGGCCATGCATGAGTTCCAGAACCTCCATCAGCAGTCCAAGGAAAAGATCCACGACTTTGTCCGCGGTCACTTTTATGGCCATTACGATTTCGAGCCAGAAAACACCCTCTACTTCTTCACTGCCGGTCGCTACGAGTTCAGGAATAAGGGTGTGGATATGTTCATTGAGTCGCTTGCCCGTCTTAACCACCGCCTGAAGACCGCCGGAAGCAAGACCACGGTTGTTGCTTTCATCATCATGCCTGCCCAGACCACTTCCTTGACTGTTGAAGCATTGAAGGGGCAGGCCGTCATCAAGTCTCTGAGAGACACCGTCGATGTTATCGAGCGTGGCATTGGCCGCCGCATCTTCGAGCGCTCTCTCAAGTGGCACGAGGGCGACCCGTTGCCTGATGAGAAGGAGCTGATCACCAGCCAGGACCGTGTCCTCCTTCGTCGTCGTCTCTTCGCCATGAAGAGGCATGGGCTCCCGCCCATTGTTACCCACAACATGCTCAACGACCATGAAGACCCGATTCTGAACCAGATCCGCCGGGTACAACTCTTCAACCATCCCTCGGACCGCGTCAAGATTGTTTTCCATCCCGAGTTCTTGAGCTCGGCCAACCCCGTGTTGCCTCTTGACTACGATGACTTTGTGCGCGGCACCCATTTGGGTGTCTTCTCTTCTTACTATGAGCCTTGGGGTTACACTCCGGCAGAATGCACGGTTATGGGTGTACCAAGCATCACCACCAACCTTTCTGGATTTGGCTGCTACATGGAGGAGCTCATTGAGAACTCGAGCGACTACGGTATCTATATCGTGGACCGTCGCACCAAGGGCGTCGATGACTCAGTCAACCAGCTTACTCAGTACATGTTTGAGTTTGCCCAGAAGAGCCGCAGACAGCGTATCAACCAGAGAAACAGAACCGAGCGTTTGAGCGATCTCTTGGACTGGAAGCGCATGGGCATGGAGTACGTCAAGGCCCGCCAACTCGCGTTGCGCCGCGCCTATCCCACGTCTTTCAATGGCGACGAGGAGGAAGACTTCATCCCAGGAGTCGAGCAGAAGATTTCTCGTCCCTTCTCAGTGCCGGGCTCACCTAGAGACCGGACTGGTATGATGACCCCTGGCGATTTCGCTAGTCTTCAGGAAAGTCATGAGGGTTTGAGTACCGAGGATTACGTTGCGTGGAAGCTACCGTAAGTGATGATGTTCCCTCAGTAAAAGTTTGATGACATGATACTAACTTGCCCGATTTTAGTGAGGAAGAGGACCCCGAAGAGTACCCTTTCCCGCTTACCCTCAAGCAGCGCACGGGGCCGGGTAGCCCTCTCGATGGTGCTATCCAAGGCCTGCAAATCAACGGCAGCAAGTAACGCCGTCTCTTGCCTTTCTCTTCTTTTTCAGCATCGTTCAGTAATTGGTTGTCAGCGTTGAAGTTTAAAAGTAACGGGCTTCGTTGGGCGGAAATATGATTTGTCCGTCCGAGCCATTCACCCTGGTCCCCGGGAGAAGTGGAATTCGCAGATCATAGCCATACGAAGAGGTTACGATAGGTGAAGTCTATCATTGTTGGGTTGAGCAGGTATAAGGGTTGACGGGAGAAGGACCGAGACATGGGGACACAATATCCTCCCGGTCCTCCTTTCAACCTTCCTAGTCCCCGATAAAGTCAAGCTCTCGTGAAGGCACAGCAAAGCCAGTTCTGGTGTTCCGACGTCGGGTTTTGAGCAGGTACAATGGGGTAGGAATAGGACCGACGGTGTATGTAACTGTACAGTGTATTTGCCCGGCGGAGGTTTGCATCGTTTTCTCGTACCTAATAGATCGGCTTTCTACACTCAGTGGTCGTGATGATTGTGCTCAGATATGCGGGATGTCTTTAAAAATGAGGATTCGGAAGTAGCATAGGTATTGCGTACCTGGTTTCAAGGCTGAATGCTCAATGCCGAAAAGAGTGGGTGGATCGTGACACTCGCACATGGATGTTCTTCCCTTTGCATTTTCAGGGGCGCACGGGGCGTTCATAGGCTGCAGAGTAAGTGCAATGAGGTCCCCACTCCAGATATTAGTAGGGACCTAGCACTTACAAGGACGTGGGCACGAAGCAAACAAGCCTCAATCGCCAATCATTGCAAAGTCAGGAGCTCATCTCTTTGTCGCACTTTGACCAGCCATCTTTGGACGGTATGGCTCGTTTGAAGCAAAAATGCAATATCGATATGTCATTTCAGAGTGTCAAAGGAGAGAAAAGTGTCCTAGACCGATTCCGTGACGCATGTCCCAGCAACGGGAAGGGACAACAACGGACGGTTGCTTGGCGGCTGAGATGAGGCGTTCAGTTCCATGCGAGCTTTGTGCTTTGAAAATGTTGATAACTCCAGTCCCGCTCGTCTTTACTGCTTCGACTCCCATCTGTTTCTGATGACGCACCAACTATTCTTTAGTCCTCACAGATGGGACTCGGGAGGAACGGTTATTTGACCTGCTTGAGCGTTGCAACACCTTTCGGTCACGACGTGCAAACACGTTCCTTTCAGCAAGCACATCAAGTCCCGTGCGACCTTGGACGTTGTCTGGTATGGTACACCACAGACCACGTATATCTACCGGCTGTATCGTGCGTTGCTTCAAAACCTGGGCCCTGCCTGCCTTAACCCTCTAGGTACGTTGTCTGCTAGTACTACTTTCACCATCTTGACTGATTCCCTAGTTGTAGGAGTGGACGACATCTGCGCATTCGTTATATTCAACACATTCCCACGAGACGCCGCAATTAGCAAACAGGACTTTGCACAATCCCACTCTGGGCATTGGTGAAACGAAACACGCGAAGCTATCGGTCGGTGCTAGTTGGCCGGGGTATTAAACGGCTCCACGCTAGGGGTAGCAGCAACAGCGGCACAGCCTGCATTCACGCCCCAACGCGGAATCTCCCCAGGCCCCCCTCGACAACTCCCCCTCGCTCCCCTTGACAACAGTGGCCGGGCTCGCGCCCCTGCAACCTAACATCAACCACTCTTGCGATCGCCATCCAGGTACCACCAACCCAACGATATTTCGACCCTACCCAGGGTTTGGATCGTCGCTTCTCCCAGGGCGGCAGCCGCCCCTTACCATAGTATCCAGCACCCGACGAGTCCCCGGAGGATTTCGAAAAGCAATTATCAACCACGCGACACCCCTCTTCTGGGGCTCACTTCTCGTCCCGCCCTTCCTTTGTTTCTTCTCTCTTTTCTCCTACTTGCTCTTTTTCGGAATCTCCATCCCACGACGTGTCGGACATTGTATCCCCAGGTCCGCAACAACATGAAGTTCTTCAGGCGTAATAAAGACAAGCGGAAGGCCAGCGGCGGTGGCTCGGCCATAGCAGCCGCCCTGCCGGGCTTTGGTTACAGCCCCAACAGGCCAGCCTTGGGCGCTGGCCTCGACGACGGCTCTCGAAACCCATATCCCTCCTACGGTCACGGCCGGAACGATTCGAACGGACCATGGGCTTCTCAGTACCGCTCCATGGCGACGCGGGCGTCTGCCATGACTCTAGCGAACCTCCCCGCCCCGATCCTCGAACGCATATTCACATTTGTATGCCCCCATAGCAGGGACACGAGCTACGAGACTTGTGAAGCCAGCTCGATCGAAGATGCTTGCATGCTGTGCGACTTGCGCGATCTGGCGCATTGTCTCGCCGTGTGCAAGAGGTGGAGGAAGGGGGGCGCCAACATTCTGTACGTCTAGACTCTCTCGGTCTCTGCTGCCGTTGTGGTCGAAAAAAAACTGACGCGGTGACTACTTGAACAGATACTATAGCATCCGCATCGACCAGGTCCATTACTGCGACCGCGAGGCAGAGTTAGCCGAATTACGCAAGCGCAAAACCCGATTTGATCGCAATGGAGAGCCGGAGGATACGGCACAGGCGCGCCTCAAACTGCTCTGTCGCACTCTCCGCGAGGATCCCGTACGGCTAGGAAGGATTGTGGAATACTTCAAGACGCCTTATATGCTCCGCGAATCCTGCCAGGCCGATCTGGCGCGGACGATAGCCGTGACGCCCAACCTCAAATACGTCGACCTTCCTGAAGGCCTATTCTCGGATGAACCGTCGTTTATGACACTTCGGCTCGAGGTACAGGCTAGATGTCTTCACCTACGAAAGATGACATATATGAACGGTGCGGAGCACAGTCTGCAGATGCTGGCCACTGGAAAAGTATGGCCTAACCTGGAGGTCTTGGAGCTGGTACGCATAGAAGTTGACCCGGCAATGCTACGCCAAGTGCTTGGTTGCTTGGGTAACTTGCGCGCCCTGAAGATTACCGACACGACCTGCATCACCGACGAGACTTTGGCCTGGAACGACATGCTGCCCCCGTTTCCCCCTCTTGAGGAGCTTATCCTCACCAATGTTCCCAATGTCACCACAGAAGGCTTGAGGGGCTGGTTAGTAGACCCGAACGCGCAAAGCAACCTACGAGTGATTACCTTGAACGGTACAGGCGTATTCCCTTGGGCATTACAGGAGTTCTTGCCTTATGCTCCAAAGCTCAAGCACCTTTCCGTGATCGACACTGTCGCCCAAGCCGTGCCGGCCGCCCAAGGTCAATACTTTGCACAGACTCTTGCCTCAACAAGTATCCACACTCTACACTACGAGATTACCGCACACTCGTCGGTTCCCAAGTACTCCGGTATTACGGCGAGCTATTACAGCTTTCTGGCTGCCTCCTTGCTGACGGGCGGACTACCAAACTTACAAGCACTCTATGTGCGAGACCCGAACTTCCCTGACCTCTTACTCGGCCTCCCTCCACCTTCCCCCGGCTTTGCCGGAGCCGGCATGCAACGCCCTTCTAGCAGTGGCTCAAACCGCAACTTCTCACCTCACAGGGGCATGGGTAGCATGTCTGCCTCTCCCGGCAGTGGCTTCCATCAACACCAAGGCAGTCTATCAAGCTTTGCTCCTCCCAGCGCGCCCTTTGTGCCCGGCCATCGTCAATTTGGCTCCGTATCGTCCGTCAACAGCTTCTCGGGCTTCCTAGGACCGGGAGGAGGCAAACAACCGCCTACCAACCATCGCTTTAGCAGCAATAACCCCTTCGCCAACTTGGCAGCCCCCGCAGGACCAGGCAGCTTTGCCAACCTCCCTGCCAAGCTCGAGGTGTTCACCAAAGGCGACGACGATACCACCTGGTCCTTTGCAAAGGTCGGCGGTGGTGCTGGACCGGTAATGTCCTCTGGTGGTCGCGGCGGCGGATACTCTGGCACAGGTGAGAGACCGCAGAGCGGCTATGGGCTGGGCGCAGATCTCATGGGCGGGAACGCGGCTGCCTGGGGCAGCGGTGGTGGTGCGCGAAGAAGCGTGTTGATCGGTGGTGCGGGTGCTGGCGGTGGCTTTTTGGCCTTGCCGGCTGAAGATCCTGCCAGAAATAGAGGAGGCAGTGTGGATAGGGGTACTGGTGGGTTTGGTGGTGGTGGTGGTGGTGGCGGCGGTGGGGATGAGGAGTTGTGGCCTAGGCCGAAGAGCAGTGCTGGGGTGAAGAAGAATGAGAAGCTGGATTTATGGCGGTAGTTTGAGTCTGAAGTAGGAACGGCAACTGGACTGTGGTGCCCCATGAGCTGGAATCTAGGGGCATCAGGCGGCTTTCTTGCTTATCACGACTAGTCAAGGTGGAAGTTGAGCAACATGCTGGGCTGTCTGATAAAGAGGAATATTAGGGGTGTCGGTAGACAAGTGTTTACGGGAACGGTAAATGAGGTGATTAATAAGAACCAGGTTGAAATGGGAATCGCATCTGTCGTTTTAATGGTTTACGGTGATATCTCGAAAGTCTAGTAAATGATTTATCTCGCCCCTTCCTCCAAGCACATTGTGTCCCGGCTGCCGCTTTTGCCTTTTCGATGTTAGCAGAAGGCGGGCTCGAGATTGATATGGTAGGTCTGCTGGTGTAAGTGTCTCGTAGCTCCCCCTGCACTTGCTCGTCAGGTAATCACTGACCTATGTTCTACATCTCTTCGTTTGTTTACACAAAACAATGCATCCACCTAGTAGGAATACTTAAAAGGTTCTGTTCCAACCTTCAAGCAAGCATTGTTCGAAGACCCATATTTGATCTCTACTACAAAGGCTTTTTTTTGTGGTTTGGTCCCATCTGCAAACTCATTCTGCAGCTCTATCTGGCCTTCATCAACACTTATCAGTTTGCTTTCTATCCTCGAACCGTTTAGCCCAGCAGCCAAATTTCCACCTGCTCGTAACGAAGCTTCATAAGATGGTTCCAATACTCGACCAATCCGAGATCCCAACCCGCTTCCTCATCATCTCCGACACCTACGACAATGTCTCGCCTCACCCGCCCGCCTCCTTACCAAACAGCATCGACGTCCTCATCCACTGCGGCAACCTCACCTACGACTCCAAACTCGCCGAGTTCACCACCGCCCTCGCCCTTCTCTCGAGTCTCAACACCGTTCCCCTGAAACTAATCATCCCCGGACCCAACGACTGGACTCTAGACGACGCCGCGTACGAAGCCAGAATTACCGAAGCCAGCAACACTAATAAGAAAAAAGGCGGGACTGGGGCCCTGTTACCAAGGGATATGGAGGCCCTGTACGCCGAATACGGCAGGCCGGGGCAGGCTCGTCAGCTCTTGTTGTCTGAAAAGGCGAGGCAGCATGGGATTTTTTTGATGGCGAATGAAGGAAGATGGGAATTTGCCCTGGCGAACCACGCTGTTTTGGCGGTGTATGCTTCACCTTGGACACTTTCGTCGAAGCCTGGAGATGACTTGGATGGGGAGAGATCTGGATCTGGATCTGTTGAGAATGGAACTGGAACTGGAACTGGAACTTCTGAAACCTCTGGAACTTCTGAAACCTCTGGAACTTCTGAAACCTCTGGAACTTCTGAAACCTCTGGAACTTCTGAAATCTCTGGAACTTCTGCAACTGGAACTGCCACTGTTGAAAAGGGAAAGGGAAAAGAGACAGGCTTAGGATGTGGACGTGGAGGTGGGTTTCAATACACCAAAGCCCAGGGACATCCACCGTTTGATATTAGGTATACCGCCAATGTGATGATTACCCGTGGTCCACCTTTGGGAATTCTTGATCATGATGTCCCTGTCCCTGTCCCTGCTTCTACCTCTGCTTCAGGGAAAGGGAAAGGGAATAAAATTGGATGTCCTGATCTTTTTGCCGCAGTGGCGATGTGCAGACCTAAGCTGCACTGTTTTGGAAACACTGTCTATGCAGGATGGGGGGCTAGGTTGGTCCAGTGGCGGGATGGATTAACAAGGGATGGTGTCGATGGACGGCCGATGATGGCGAGTCACTTTACGGATATTGATCATGAGGAACCTGTCACAATCGATATTTCAGGGATGTGGAGAGTGGGGACGGGGATGGAGAAGGAGAAGGAGAAGGGAAAGGAAAAGGGAAAGGAAAAGGGAAAGGAGAAGGGAAAGGGAAATAGTAATGGGCAGGTGAGAGACATCACGGACCTAGACAAAAGGATCGACGACACGGAGTCCAGGAAGGATGGCGGGTTGTGTCGGATTTATACTGATAGGCATTATGAGCATTGGGTGAACTTGAGGTTGAGGCCGAGGAGAAATACGTTGTTTGTTAATGCTGCTTTGGGTCTGCCGGTTGAAGAGGGAGGGGGGCCGTCGCCGTGGCCGTTGGTGGTTGAGATTGAACTTCCTAAGCAGCGAAGTTGTTTTAGTTGAGTGTGTGTGTGATTACTTCAGGGAACTTGAAGAAGACGGAGTATTGTTTGGAAAGTGGCATAAATAGGTAAGTAGCTCTTCTTTTGTTAATTGTCTTGTTTCTCTTTCTTTCACTCATGTAGATATCATGGCCCGCGTGTTAATTATCCAGTACTTAGTGTACATGGAATATGGAATCTGGCTCTACAGGAGCTCCTACAACACTTGGTCAAAAGTTCAACATTCTATATGTCCCCTAGGTCCCTCGACCATGCCTATCAAAGAGTTCCAACTGAGGAATTCATCAAGGAAATAATTTCTGATGCATCTGAACGAGAAACCACCTGTTCCTTTGTGCTTGGCCCTTCAAATTTCATTCGACGACTTATTTCTCCCGTGACCAAGTCGTAGTTTCCTATCACGGTCTCTTCGAGACATTGACGAGCATTGGCAGGAACAAACGAGCATGACAAATATGGACAGTTAGCAACTCCTGCTGTGGTTGGGCAGATTGTCGGTTTTAACAGCGTGCCTTCTATACTCTCATCTCTATATGATTGCTCCTTCCTTAAATCACCAATGACTTCCAAACTCAAACATCATGCCAACTTGAGTCATGCCAAGCTGTTTTGCTCAGGCATGGTTTCCGTATTTCTGCGCCTTTTCACAGTTCGCCTATTCCAATATGCTCCTTACCTTTCTGGAATCTTTGTGTGTTAGTATCTAGCACTACGCCCGTCGACATGCAGCACTCGTTGTTATGTCCGCCTCTTCCGTCCTTCTCAAAGCTTTAACCCCCCTCGGAGGTCCGAGTCCCCGTCCATATTTCTTTCAGCCAGTGATAAAACTCAGTTCCGACTCGGGATGTCTCTTGCAATGCACGTCTGCGTATCGTGTGTGTCTCCGCGTCCTAGAAAACTCGGCAGGTTTCACTCCAATGTCTCTAATTCGAACTTTGAGTAACGTCAAACTGGAAGATTACGCAGCCGGTTGCCGGTTGGTTCGAATGTCTCAAGCTCGCGGCGTAACACTCAGTTTTGGGGTTTGTGATGCCACACCACGTTGTTGTAACATAGGCAGAATAGAGAAAGAGACTATTTCCCCTAGTTGGAAAGACTTCTCTTGGTATGTATAATCTTGGACAACGTTAATACTACTATGCGTGTGCGTGTGCAACTTGAAGAGGTTGCAAGAGGTGTAAGCCGGAGTAACCGGATGCCGACCTCCGGCTTTACTTAGTAGCTCACGATGAGCTATAGCTCGAGTATAGTGTGGCTACTCCTCAGGTCCAGCCTTCCAGAAAAAACCGAGTAAAAACTTTGCGTACACTAGTACTAGTAAAACGAACGAGAAAACGGAACACGCAAGAAAACAAAAACGGTGAGAAAGTGAAAACTCTTCAAAAGTCGTTGAAAGCGGTGTCCTAGAACACTAAGGTGTGTCATACTTGGTCAAGGTTTAACACACACACCGCCTCTACCGGCGTCACCGTTAGTTTGGAGAACTCTTCCCACTTTCTTGGCTTCCCCGGGTCCCGGTCCCTCCCAGCCGACCCAGCCCAGCCCAGCCTAGAATCCTAGAATCCTTAACTAGATCCGCCTCAACGATCCTCGCATCGCATCACAGCCGCAAAAGCGGTGACCCTTTAGTGTTAACTTTGACCGTCCTGGCGGTAGGTTATCAAGGATTGTCTGACTCGTTTCTCTGATTTTAGGTTCCAGGTCTGGGTATCTCGCCCAGCCCGCCAGCCGGCCGACGAGCGAGCGAGCGGCCCGCACCATGCTCACTCGCCTCGCTTCGCCTGGTCAGTTGTTCGCGGAAAAGTTTCTCGTTTGAATCCGTTTCAATGGGCTGCTGCTGTTCCGCAGGGCTGGGTCCATGGGAAGTCTTGAACCATGCTTGCCATGCGTAAGCCAAGAGTGGATGGCTGGATGGCTGGCTGGCTGGCTGGTGTGAGCCTGTGACAGGTTCCGTGAGTGATTCATATCCATATGTATGGCAGGCGTTCCATCTTCCATTGATGTTCTACGCCGCGGGTTATATAGTGGGGTCGGGGAGGTGAAACTGTGAAACTGGTGTATATTTTGTACGTTCGTAGCACAGCCAAAGCTCACTAATCACGTATTTTGAGCAGGACGACAGCATTGTGTAACGACCAGATTTTGCCTCGATCAAGTTATTGATGTCGTTCTTTTCATGCTCCGTCATGCTGGAGTTTTGATGGCCGACAGAGTGAAGTTGAAACTACCTACCTACCTTCAACCCAACTTCAGCGAAACGAGACCCACAAAACGTCGGCTAAAGCCCAGGGTCCCGGTAACTCGGTGCACCGGACCAACCGGCCAGAGCACGGACACTTGCACGGGTCGGGGACCGGGGCTGTCGGAGCGGTCGGGGGCCACGACGGGGCCCCGAGAAACACTTTTTAGGAGCATTTCTTACCCCACCTTTCGCTTCTCCAAGCAGAGAAAGAAGCTAAGTCATTCTAGGGATAGCCACTTTTCTTTCGGGAGAAGCTTAACAGGTGGGGTAACATTTTTGGGGAAGTGACAATTCGTGCAGCTTGGGCCACCCGCTGGCAGTGGAGACGAACGCAACATGCCAGACCCTTACGGCGGCCTGGGGCGGGCAAGAGCGGGCTCGTTCAGCGGCCTGTCGTCTCTCTCCACAGGGGCAGTCCACCCGACAGCGGGGAGTCGGGGTTCGACAGCGAGTGCCTGCGTGAAAGCGAGGGGATGACGCCATAAAGATGAACCGCGACACTTCCCGTCCTGATGTTCAGACGGGCTGGGTGTTCACACCAGGGCAGCCAGCCATTGAACCACCAAACTTCGGTGACAGGATCACAGGAATGCGGTGAGGGTGAGATCGCTGCCCTCAATGATTCCATCCCGCATCAAAGCGAGCATTAAGACGAAGTGATATACCTACGTTGGATTGTGGAATTCTGCGAGTGGTCATCTTATCAGGGAAAAATCGGTTTCTCTTCGTCACATCTACCTATGAAAAATACATACCAGCCATCCCTCAAAACAAGATTTCTCAATCACCTTGATGAAAACCGTGAGCGGCGAGCACCGTTTGACGCAATCCTGCTTCGAAGATGACTGAAAGATAGTCCCATTGTGACGACGAGATATTCCAGTAAACGTCACGATTGAAGTTCTTATCTTCTATAGCTACCAGGTCACGGTACCTAGGTACTATACCTACCTACCTAGATACCTAGACGATGATATTGAGCTGATGGTTACGGTACCATGTATGTGATACAGGGAGCGCCCGTCAACATAACTGGCCCGAGAATTGGCTTGAATGCCATTGGAGTTGTCGCAGATGCCCAGAGGAGAGCTCCTTGGTTCGCAATCAAATGGTAGAAAGTCTTTGGTGTAACCCGTCCGCCCGCATATCCTGTACAACCTCAAAAGTGCCGCGGCGATAGGTACTTCTGGTACCGCAGGCTCAGAGGGCTCTCGAGAACCCGGTGCTCGTCTACCTACCGTGGTGTTTTGTGTGTCAAAATTGTCGCAGATTCGCGCCGGACCCGGGAGTGTATCAAACCACAACGTTCAGGAGTTCCTCATGGCAACCCACGGGTGTAGTGTACCTGGACACTGAGAATCCCGACTCGGTATCCCCTGAATCCGAAAAAAATAAAGGAGGATGAAAAACGAGAGGCAGATAAGGTTGC
The DNA here is from genome assembly GCF_033870435.1 of Sordaria macrospora. Taxonomy (NCBI): domain Eukaryota; kingdom Fungi; phylum Ascomycota; class Sordariomycetes; order Sordariales; family Sordariaceae; genus Sordaria; species Sordaria macrospora. The sequence continues at coordinate 2,163,133 of NC_089372.1, read as the reverse complement.
CCACACCTAAAACACAACCCTCCTTCCTGGTAACTGCGGAAACATCGAGATCGTGAACCCTCGTAGGATGTGCGCTTGCGGGGAATCCTGAACTGAAATAAAGATATTATTGTTTTCAGAATACCAAAAGGACATACCGATGTGCAGAACATGTCTCCGGAGATCCCTCTGCGCGGGGAGGACAGCAGGGGCACATTGTCATCGTCGGGAGGTATCCATCCCGATCGACATTGCAAGATGGAGATGGCGAGTTTTAAAAAAGATCAAAGTTGGAGTTTGGAGTATGTCGAGCTGAATGTCCTGATTGAAGGACAAGCATGAGTTTCCAGGTAACACCATGCAGCAGGCACTGTCAGATTCAGCAACAATCCGTCGTCCCCCGGATTTCTCCCGTCCTCCGTTTTTGTTTGAGTGTCACCGTTCGCTGGGGACGTTTTTGGCTGACGATAACTGTGATCACATCTCGGGTTGTACAGCGTCCACAACTCAGATTTGAGGCGATGACAAACATCTTTTTCGAAATCATGACCGCCTTTTCTCTATATGCTTTGGGGAGATGAGCAAGAGCGCCGCATATCGAAGTTGGTTAACTAGTCGCCTACGGACCATGGCTTAGGCATAACTCGGGACTTCAATCCTTATGCCGGTGCCTGTTGTTGGCAGCTCTGCACAGGAACGCGAACCCCTTGGGCCGGCTGAGCCTCTTGAGCCACTTGAGCCACTCTCCTTTTGGGCGGGCTGGGGAAGGAGAAGGTTGGGATAAGGAGGATCTTGATCTTAACGGTGATCGCCATCAGCAAAAACCCCTTAGCAATTCGCTACTCCACGGTGATCAGACAATAGCGGGTCATTTGCGAGATGCCAACATGATGGGCATGACAGCGAGTGCATCAAACATGGCCGAGTTCCGTATTAGAGGTAGAGATGGTCACGTTGGGATACTAGAGATAGGTGGTGGAGGTGGTTTCAATAGAGAGAATGAGTCCATCTGGACGATGATTGGACCAGAAGGAAGGCGCCACTGGCGGTTGTCGCGACAGACGGGTGATGCACGGCAAAAGATTTCAACCACGCGATGCTCGGTTTTGTTCAGAGATTCAGGGTCGAAAGCCGAAGGCGAAAGCTTTAGGGTTTGCAAGCTTGAAGGAAGGAATGCTGAGTCCGATGGTGCTGCTGCAATCAAGTCCCGACGGTTGGGTAAGGCATCTCTGGGATGAAGCGGTGGGCGACAACACAGTTGAGACAGTGTCGGGAAATGTCGAGTCGATATATCAGTTTTGGCGTTCTGGATTTCGGAATGATATACTCTCGAATGAGTCTTCAGAACCGTCGGGTTTTACTTGTAACTGACAATAATACGATCTTCCGGAGTGTTGCCCTTTGGAGTTACAAGTGCGCCTTCTGTTCATATCTCCGTTAGCCAATGATTTTGCAATACCAAGAGTTTAAGAACAACGTTCGGCAGCATCGTCCGAGTTCAAAGTTTAGAAGATCCAGACGATGTCAAAGAATGGTCTCCCACACTGCCAAAACTACTACGCAGCAGACGAGTGAGCAGACACCAGCGAGAACAAATGCTCCAATCAAACGGACAGGTCATTGCTGCCGCCGCCGGCGATGTCGAGATGGAAAATCCAATCACAGATGCCTTGGCGTTCCCAGTCTGAGACCCCCATGGCGGCCAATCTTACCAATGGAAGACCCTGGTCGAAGGGGTCTCAGGCCCCTGGCTAGTCCTCTCCACTCATGTTCTTGGGCCTGTTCGTCTTTGCCCGTTGGGGCAGCCAAGGCGTGAAGGGACCCGAAGCCACTGATATGAGGCTTGTGATGAGAACCAGAGCCGCCGTTTTGGTTCCGTAGATTGCTATGGTGGTTGTGCCGTTTCTGCAATGAACTTGGCTTTTGGAAACACTAGATAACCTGTACAGTACTGCGTGCCAGTGTCATAGGGGTACTCGGATTTCAGGATTTCTCGGCTCCTTCTTGTGAAGCTTTGGTCACGACGACGGTGAGTGTGCAGATGAACGGATGCCCAGCCCGTATCCATCCAGGTGACCGCCGAGAAGATAAAAACTATGTGAAGCGCAAAACCCCAATCCCTGGTCGATGAGGGGCAAGAAGTGTGGTGGTGACCGTGGTGGTGTGGGAAATGTGTGAAAGTCTTTGCATTTTTGCAGCGCTAAAAAAGATGGCGTAAAAACACTAGCGGAAACCCCTCGAAACGAAGCTCGAAAAGCTGGAAGCCTGGAGAACGACAAGGCATTGAAAGACAAGGGCTCCACGTCCAAAAGCTGAGCGTTCGGATGGGAAAGTGGACTCGACAGTCCGGTTAACTTGAAACGCAAGTCTTTATCACTGTTCTGATCACCAAAATAGCGCTTCTTGATTCCCATCATCTCTGTCGATGCCATGGTCATATCCGATTGTCCTCGGGGTCCTCATTAAACTTGAATTAGATGGCTGACCGTGCCCCCCTCCGCCTCCCCTACAGTGCTCGGCCGTCGATAAGCTTATTGATGAGGATTGGGAGCTTGGTGCTGGAAGATTTCCTGAATACTGAAGGAATGGATGGGCGTGCAGAGAGATTTCGGGACGGGGGCTCAGAGTTTTTTTGCTTCTTTCCTGACCGGACTGCCCTCTGATCCCGGTCATCTTTGCAAGCCCCCTTCATTGGAGCTCATTCCTGTTGCGACGCCGGCCCCAGGGGAAAAACGCGAGACACCAAGGAACTGGAGATGGTGTGAAAATGCAACCACCAGAAGCTAGAAAAGTGGTGTGTGTGATGGATGGAACAAAATTCAAGAACCCGTCGCTCTGTCCAGTCCAGTGTCATGCATTGGGATGCATGCGATCGAAGACGTGCGGTGACGCTAGACGATCTGTTGACTGTAGGTAGCTGCTGCTGTATGCACGTCGACAGGTGCAGCATCCAAAGCCAACCTCCTGTCTTCTTCCTGTCTCTCCTCTGACGGGACCGTTTTGGGGGTTTTGTTGCCCACCGTTAATCTGAAATGCGACCACCCACCACCATAACCACACCATGCCACCGTCCGGACGGCTACCACGGCTGGCACGGCTTCCACGTTGTGTGACGGAGGACAGAGGACGGCGGCATGCCAGGTTGACTTGTCTCGTCTCGTCTGGCCTGCGCCTGTACCCCAGCACCATCCCCAGCACACCACCCCCGTCAGGTCCTGACCAGGTCTTGACAAGCGTAATGACCCCATGCAGAACTGGGTCTCATTAAAATAACATCTGCCCACCCTCGTGGATCCCTCTGCCGTTCCTCGTTGCTCCTCCCCATTTCCTCCATCAGAATAGTACGACGCCAAGCCAGTGCAGCACACACAAAAGACTCACTAGCTTTCTAATATCTACTTGAGCCGGCCCTTCCCCAGGGCTTCAACACTCACTACTTTGCTCTCTTCACCCAGAATCCCTTCACCAGCTACACCATGTCGACAGAAACACAGTCCCTCCCGGTCAGGGAAAGCATATCAAATCTTACAACAACCATCTCAGAGACCCATACATCCGATAACACAACCGCCCAGATCTACACACGGAACCCATCTTGCGACAGCACAATGTACCACGAATTCCATGAGGTGGTGGATACCAAGGCGGTAGAGCAGAAGGAGGAGGAGTCTGTTCCGGCATTGCCCCAGAAGAGTGCTCTGAGGGCTTCGAGGTTGCTTGACAGCTTGGTTCAGCTCAAGATGAGTGGGACGGTTGAGACTGCCGAGTTGGAAAAGCCGTCCCCACTCGGCGACGTCTATCTCTCTTCTGAGGAGGATGCTTCCTCAGACACCGACAGCCTCTCCGACTATGGCTACGAGTCCACCAACGAGAAGGAAGCCACTACCGCCACACCGACATCCCGACGAGGCAGCCGTGAAGACACCGCTCGTGTTGTTTCGGTTATCTTTTCTGGCAGGCCCTCGATCGTCGACCTCACCACCCTCAGGAGGGGTTCCGCAGCTCCGAGCCTAGGGCACATGAGGAAGCGGTCAAGCACAGTGTCCTGCAACATCCCCATTGAGCGGACCATCACACCAGCCAGCCCCATGTCAGCTTTTGCGCTTCCCGAGAGGAAAAGCAGTCTTCCCATCGACATGATGCCCATGAGGAAGCCTCAGTTCCTCAACGTTGACCCGTTCGCAAACGGCAGCTCCTACTCGCTGGATGTTCCCAGAGCCGGTACTCCAGAGGAGGCAACAAGCCCGGCGAGATCACCGAGGACACCAACCATGACTCTGTTGAAGGGAGTTACGAGGACCTTCAGCCTCGTCAGGAAGAGGAGCCGTCCGGCGCTGGCGAGCCCCCAGCCACCGCAGGAGCGCACCACACCGCCTCCCTCAAGACACTCTATGAGGCCACCACCATCCCGTAGCAGCATGATGCCTCTCTCTGTGACCACTCCTCTTTCCGAGGAGGCTCCAGAGCAGCTTGTTGTACCGGGTTCCCCAGCAACCTCTGACAAGTCATCAAGAAAGAACTTCAGAATGTCCTCGCCATTTGGACCATCCCCATCATCGCAGCCTTCATCACTGTCCGAGGAGTGTGCTTCGCCCATTTCTCCTCTTTCCCCAACCAGCGCGCCCAGGAGGGGACTTTTGAGCGGGTTTGCCGCAAGGCGCAAGAGCATCAAGCTGACGGGGAGGATCAACATCTCCGCATAAAGCGACACGATACGCGCTGAGCATGTATCAAACCAAACCATACACACTTGATATTTTTCACGGCATATTGCAAGCGGCATGGCGTTTTGAAAGCTTGAGGAGCGGGCAACACACTTTCCACTACAGACGCATACACGCACACGCACACACGGGAGACGGGGTTAATTGTCTCAGGGAGCTTAATACGCAAAAGAGGACGAGGACAGGAATGACTTAGACACACACATACACACACACACATCACACACATTGGAGCAGAGTGGGAGGAAACTCGATCTATCATGGCTGCGCGCAAGTATGTTTCAGCAGCAGCAGGCCGGCGGTTATTTTGACTTTTTTCACATCTTGGGAGTTTCTGGGACATGGGAGGTTCTCGTCACGCAACATCAGTTCTTTTGTTGCTCTTGTTTTGTTTTTACGAATGTTATGATACCACAGGGCGCTTCTGTTTGTTCCTACTTTCTTCAGGCATATTCTCCACATTATTACCTACTTTCCGTCTTACACAGATGGCTTCAATCAAATTGAAAGACAGGCATTCGTATGCCAAAACAACAACATACACAGATCTCACTGTCAATCGCTACCATGACTTTGCTATAGTGAATGTGCCATTGCGTTTGCTTTTTTGCGAGATTCATGAAACCAGATCTCTACCGAACTTGCACATTGAGATCGATCATGCCGGCCTGCCACTGAATGTCACCCATCTTTGCTGTCCAATATCATCCACTTTTGCATTATTCATTCTTTCATTATTTTCTTCATGCCACACCGGGTAACCTAGCGAAGCGAATCAGTGGTAGGGATGGTGCGGAGATAATAGTTCCGTAGGGCAAGTGCTGCGAACGACCGGTCTCAATGAAACCCCTTGGGGGGTCTTGGCTTCACTTCCTTTCGTTGCATTCCCCCTGCCCAGCTCTTTCATTGCGCACGCGTCGTCGGGATATTCTCTTACTGCATTTTTGACAGTGCATGAACTGCTGGCCGGCAGCTACATAAGTAGCTTCGGGGTTTACGATGTCACATTGGGGGATGAATTATGGTTTGCAGAATTTCAGGTCACCCGTCGCTTCCATCCAGGCACTTGACGGCTGAGAGCAAGAAGGATGGAGAAATGCACGAACGCCGTAGAACCACATCAAATGCCAAAAACTCAGATATCGTAAAGACCAGATGGATACTGTTGCTCCGTTATCTCAAAACGCGATTCAGGAAACAATTTTGTTTCATCCTTCTCTCGTTTCGAGCAGACCTCGAAAAGGTAACTCTTACATCCGACATGTTCCGGGAAGCCAACTCCACTAACCCTCAAGGTCCCCCGTCTCCGTTCCCGTCTCCATCTCCATCTCCGTTTTCTTCTGTTGGTGTGCGTAGTGGTCCATCCTCATTATCTCACTAGCGGTAATTACTATAATTACCGGTAATTATGTGAAATATGGTCGCATTTTTTAAGGTTGGCCGCCAGGACTCATATTTTGGGCACTGAAGGACGCTAGATCCAGCAGCAGAAGGCCGCCGCAGGCTCTAAGTGCCTGGGGCACGAACCTGTGCACTGACCATTGAAATAGCGGTAATTATGGAAAATTATAATTATATGAAATAATGGATAAATTTCAGTATGGATCGATCTCTAGGTGTGCGACTTGCAGAAATCTGGGGACAGTGAGATTTTAAAATGAGATTTGGAGAGATCGTAAACCGTATGGGTATTTGCCTGGAATCGGACGACGATAGCACCATCGATATTTATTTTCATGGGGATGGGGCAATGGAGACCATGGGAACCCATGGGTTCCTGCCCCATTACCCATGGAAGAAGGGGTGGGCTAGGTGTGGGCTAGGTGTAATTATGGGGTCTCACTCTCACTCATGAGAGGAGCCCGAGAGCTCAGAGGAGGAAGGAAGATGGGATTCGGGAAACGGAGACAGGTAGATGAGTGGAGGTTTGAACCAAATGTACCACAGTAAGCTATCGACACTCAGTACAAATGGACTTCCACCTACCTGATATGGTTGGATTCACCGAAGTTGTCTCTTCGGTCTGCGGAAGTTACTGAGACAGATCGATTGGGGGGAAATTATATGGGAATGCAGTCAAATGCGGGGGCCGATGCAACTTCAGATGAACGCGTTCCTGGCGGTTCCTGTGGTTCCTGAATCCTTTTGGCCCCAATCCCGGATCCTGTACACGAATCCAATTGTTGAGTGTGATTCGTTAGCGTGGTTCTTGGGTGAGGCTTTCTCCAACACGCAAAAGGCCTTAAAAGATCATGACAATCGACAAGTCAAAGTATAGGAGGCCTTTGCTGTTAGTTGTTTCGTTCTTGTTCTTGGATGGGCACCATGAATCTGATGATGAAGACTCTTATATAGACAAGTTGTTTGGGAAGGGAGTCCAATGTCTTAACAAGCTGGGGTTGACAGCTGCTGTGTTACAATTTTCAAGCAGTCTTGGACTCTTGGGCTTTGGCCGTCTTAAGAACGCTGTGTAACCGGACCCCACAGCGCGCTTGTGCATTTTATGCAGCCACCCAGGAGTTTCAAAGCCCTCTCTGCCCTACGGAAAGTACCCATCCGTGGTTTCTTAAAGAGCAAACACCAACTTGTGGGTATATTCACCAGCCGGTATAAAGTTTGATAAGCTTCATATTCTTCCAGACACACAAAGTAAGAACAGAAACAAAGACTACCTACTCCATGATTTGCAATGCTCCAACGTGGGCAGATGCAGGAGCTCAGGCCAATGCAGCCTAATGCAGGCATAACCTTAATCGCAACTTCTGCCGCAAAATATCTTCGTAACGTCACGAATCCGTTGTACCTTCCCAAAAACGAAGCTTCTAGGCTGCGGTCTTGGTGCTTGATAGGTGAGTCCCTCTTGCAGACCTTTAACAAATTCCCCGTCTTTTGCGCAAAACGAATGTTGCCTTCAGAAGCTGACTCTGATATCAATATGTTGGCCCCGCATGCAGCCACTCGGTATTAAAAAGCGTTTCACTCGCCGCCCAAAGACTTTAGCGACTTGCGCAGGATTCAGCTTTCAAGGCGCAACCACGCCGCTCTCTCCCAATCTATCTTTCTTCCTGAGTTTTTGGGCATTCTCCTGAACTTCAACTCCAGCCATGGCTGATATCATCGACCTGGACGCCGCCGAAGAGGCGCCAAAGCCCCGCATCCTCGTCATCTCGCTCGAATATCTAGAGTCCTTCGACGACCTCATCAACGTATTCCTGACTCCCATGCTCGACCTGGCCCTTGTCCAGCGCGTCAAGAAGGCTGCCACGCTCACCCGTCTCCTCACCAAGGAGGATGCTGAGCCGTACTCCGCCCTCGTCCTGACCGACGCCGCCCTCACCCTTCCCGAGAACCTTCCCCTCTGGGAACAATGTCTCGCCTACATGCGCCGCACTGACGCCACCGCCGTGCTCACCGGCCAAGTTGCGTCGTTTGGCCTCCCTGACGACTTGGATGAGTTATTTGGTGTCTCGGGCCTGCCCGACTGGAAGTGCGGCAACTACCAGCGCGACGTTGTTGTGCTGAACCCAAAGGCCGACGGGATCCGCGACGGCAAGCACTTGGACCTCAGCGACAAGAAGAGCCTAAAGGCTGCCTACAGCGCCAAGTCGCTGTGCCTGTCGGGCGTGAAGATCGAGCACAGGTGGTATGTTCCCGACCTCAGCGAGGTGGGCGATGGCATGGGCATCGCTGCGTTGCTTGCCCAAGGCCTTAGTGGCTGGGATCCTGAAAAGGTCGGGCGGCAGGCGGCGGTGGCATACGGCCCCGTGGGCGAGAAGGGTAGAATTGGCTGGGTGGGCGATGTCAACAACGAACCACCCTCGGTCAAGGTCATTTTGGCCATGTGCGGGCTTGATCCGGCCAAGGCGAATATTATCAATGTTGAGGTGCGGCAGCCTTCCGGTCCAGCTGCAATGCGGTGGGATGCTGGAGAAGGACGTTTCGTCAAGGTCTAAAGTCGAGCGGTCCGTAAGGAGCCGGTCACTTTGGCGCGCGGAGGTGTCTAAAGGTGGGTCCCGGAAATACCACTCAGGTAGTTTTATTCTGGATGCCACAAAACATATCTGGAATCATCTCTGGTCAATTTGTCCTCTACGGTACGTGGCTCGCCAGCGTCATTTATTGGGGCTTCAACCCAAAGTCTTCCACCTACGTGATATTGGTACATCCCCAGGTACATATGCTGATCCCTAACAGCAGGTTTTGCAAATTGAAAGGTCGATTGCCATCTCCCTATGAGAAAATGGGCTCTATTCCAAGAAACCTATGTGCGGGGCATGATCTTTTACACACAGGTAACCATATAAGGGTTTGGAAGCAAGACCTTTCTGTCATCTAAAGACCTGTAGCAATGGGAGCAGATGAATGAGACTCATACCATTCCTCTTCTTTTCATATGTGGGTGGGAAATGGGACCAGCTACCAAACGAGAACCACTTATCTCAAAGCCAAAACCCCAGATTCCGTCAAGCAATCATATGTATGAAAACTCCAGTCAAGCATTCATGGCAACTCGAGTAGTGTCGTTGTATGAATACCTATGTAACGAAATCCCGGAGGTCAGCTCGTCGGACGGCAGACCCACCTCATGATCGGCTTACCTCCGTTGGTAGGCCCACTTATCCCGTCATAAGTCGGTTCGCGTGCCGTCCCGCTTCATTCCCGGCGCACGGCCCCACCTCCCCTCTCATTGGGCTGGCAGTAGCCGGGTGGCCGACGACAAGCTGGCCGAATGTTTTCGCAAAGAAAATGCGTACCCCGTAGAAACCGCGCTTGGGGAAATATTTTGGGTTATATCGGATGAACTGCTGTTGATCTACAAGGCTTCTTGTGTCACAACTGTGTAGCTTTGTTTTTTTTTTTTTTGTTATTTTTAACGTCTACTTCCGCCTCCCGTAGGGCATGAGACGTGCCGCACCGGTGAGTCTAGCATACAAAATTAAGAGCAATGCCCTAACTGTCCACCAAAACCATTAATCCGAGGGCAAACCGAGGCCTATTGCCAGTGTAAATCATGTGTTGCCCATAGCGTAAACGCGGCCCAACACATCACAACTGTGTAGCGCAACGAGGTGGTGGGCAAGACGATGGTTTCGAGGGGATGATATTTTGCCAGTCTGAAGAAGGAGCAGTCCGGTCAGGTCCCCATCCATATGAAACAACGATCCGCAAAATCGACAAATGACAGTTTGTTGCAAGCGATGCTGAATCGTAGATACCGGCTTTTTTTTTGTACAATAACAATAGCATTATGTTTTCTATGTAGGTTTAAGGTCCGTATGCTCAGCATGTCTCTTTCTGGGCTGGTTTGATCCGACTCGTCCATGGGCTTGCTTCCTCCGTCCGCGCGTGCATAATACATGGTGCAAAGGGATTACAAGATGAAGAAAAGTATAAGACAGCGGAAGAAAAGAGTAGAAGTAGAGGAAGAAGTCGGACGACCCAAACGTGTGTCGAGCCGGACTGTCCAAAGCCCATCCATCATTGCCAGCCTCCAAAAGCCCAAGAGCAACCCCAAATTGCCCAGTTGGCGAACCGGTTTAGAATATCCAGTAGCCCCCACCCAAGCTGCTCTCGTCTAAAGAGGGGAAGGGGGTAAGAAGGGTTGCCAACCAAAAAAGAATCCCAGTCATACATGATCTTTTTGTCTGCCCATTAGTGTCATGAGATAGACGCATTCCTTTAACCCGTGCCAGCCACGAAACCGAGATGTTTGTCATCGATTGGCAGCCTGTTACCCCAAGTATACGTCGTCATTAGTTTTCCGGGCCCATGCCGTCTCTTGTTTTTGTTCCCCCATTCATAACTCCCGTGATTGAATCAAGAGGCCATCATTACAATATCTTTAGTCGAGGTGGATCGTGCCGAAGGCATCGTCCGGTAAGTGATCCGGGGCCATGTGCCTCCATAGGCATGACATCCTCGTCGTCATAAATTCGCCACGAGCGGTAGGACCTCAGCCAGCAATGGCTGTCGGTGGACGAATCTGGAGCCAGGAAGGCGCTTTACAGCGTTCTGGTGAAATCGATCCATGAGTGGGACCTGTAACTGCGCATTCTAGCCAGCGATTTAAGCCTTGCGAGAACGGGCAGTAGCGGCGCTGCTGGGGCGGGCGCCAGAAGCCTTGGCGCTGACGATATCCTTAGGGTCGGGCAACGGGGCCTGAGACATTCTGCGAAGAGATTTGCGAGCAGTGGGGCGCTTGGAGTCCTTCTTGTAGGTGGCGAAGTAGAAGGAGATGAAGAGGACGAGGTAAGAGCTGAGAATGCCAATGCCGGAGAAGGCGGCAAACTCCTCGCCAGCGCACTTGCCAGCATTGGGCATCCAGGGGAAGTAGGTCGAGGTGAAATAAGTGTAAGAGGCGAAGTAGACGAAGCCTGTGCGCGCAAAAGAGTTAGCGTGGGTGACGAGGCCACTACGTACGAGGGAGAGGCTTACCAAGATCAATGACGAACTGGATGATCTGGAGACGGGTGATCCACTCCTTCCACCAGATACGGATGCCACGCGCGCTCTGGAAGTAGTACCAGTACATGACGACGTGGACAGTCAGGTTAAGGGTGATGGGAACCCAAGAGACGGAGGTAGAGCCGATCAGCTGGGTGTAGCAGAGAAGAGCAGTGGCGCCATGGTGGTAGCAGTGGAGGAAAGCTGCAAAATGTTAGGAATCGTCGTACGACATCGTAATTTCTTCTTTAATGGCAACGTACTGAGGGGTTTCTTCTTGAGGAACAAGAAGCAGGTATCGAGGAGCTCGAGGTACTTGGTGAGGTAGTTCAACTGGACAATGTTAGTCTGCCGACCCCAAAGGCGCATCGGGCGGTGAGCCGCAACATACGTAGTAGAGGACAACCAGGGGCTGAGTCCAGCCGCCGTCAATGTGGCAGATGGCGTGGAAGATGCCGCCACGAACAACGATGGGGAGAAGCTGCTCAATGAAGAGAGCCAGGAGAATAGCGCTGATGGCGGTTAAGTAGAAGTTGTGGATCAGGAAGAGCGTGCGCAGCTTGAAGGGCTCGCGGTTGCGCATAAGCTCACGACCGCCAAAGATGATGGTGTAGTAGATGACGATGAAGATGCTGGTCTCCTTCAGAGTGGACATGGGCGTCTCGCCGGGAACGAATCTGAATTCCTCGGCAGGGTAGCCGGCGACGGCCTCAAAGGCCTTGCTGAAGATGGGCCATAGGTGGATGCCGAACGGGCGGTCGAGGGTGGGCCGGGGGAGGCTGTCGAGGAACGACACAGGGCTTGCGGTCGCCATCTTGAATGCGCGCAGTGAGAGATGTTGACAGAGTGGTTGTGCAACAATCGAAGCCGAGCTGGACGGGTGCTGGGGGGAAGAGGTCAATATAGGGACGGCAGGAGGTGGAGGAGCGTCGCGCGACGGGGGAAAAGGGGTTGGGGGGCTCCGCGTACGGAATTCAGGGACTTGTGTTTGTCCGGGCGAGGCACCAAAGGCGGCAAGATTTTTGTATTCGAGGCTCGGAATCCGCGGGCGGGCCACGGGGGAGACTGGTCGAGATTAGGCCCAAGATCCGCCGCCAAGAAGTCGGCCACGCAGTAGTTACGGCCACTTGTGGTACCTCTGCAGAAAGGCGGACAGTGAGCTTCTGAGGGTCGCAGCAATCACGATGTCGACGTACCACGTCCAAAAATGAGCGTTGAAAACGGATTTGGAATGTTTGGAGTGACAAATTATGAAAATCAAATCTGCGTGGTTCGAGAAGAATTGAAAGAGTGCGCAAGCAAACGAATAACCAAAAAACGAGGTTGATGACTTCACATGTCGATGGCAGAAATTCGATGTACCTTTGTTGACAGCATGGTGCAGTGCGCAGATGTTCCAAGGTCCAACGTGGCCGCTAAATTTCAGCCCTTCGCGACTCCAATTCATGTGTTACAGTTCCTGGCGGCCACATCCATCATCCATGCTCGGGACAAAGTTAATGAACACCCCAAGAGCAAGTATCCCCGGGCAACCTGGAACCTGATCTGAAATCCGATACTCATCACAGGACAGGGGAAGCTGAGAGTGAGGCAAGGCTCCCAGGCTGACGGCGGTGACTTCCCATCCACGGGCCTTCCATTCCAATACCTTACGCAGGCACTTCAGTTCTGTGTGCACTGATCTCCCGGGGCCATGGCACCCGCCCAGTCAGCCGCATGGACGGCACCGCAGTGGTGACTGCTACTCACTGTGAATGCGACCGTTTTTGGGCGGTAGTCAACAAAGTGGAAAAGGGGTAGCCACCCACCCAGACGCGCCCAGCCTCCAACGACACTTGGCTTTTCATTTCCAGTTCCTGCATGTGAAGTTCCCAAATTTGCCATTGCAGCTCTCACCACCCAATCACCTTCCCGAATCTTTGTCTCACCGCGCCGAACTATCCAGTTGTACGGCACCAGTATGTACGGACCCAAGACCTCGGAAATCGGAATAGCTGCTACCACTCATGACTGGTTGCGACGTCGCCAGCGAGTCTGTTCTCGAGGAGTGATGACCGAACTGATGACACCGGAGTGGACACGGCGAAGCCCGTGATGAGGTTGCAGTGTGGTTCAACAACGCAGAACTTCACTTTCGTTTTAGCGCGCCATCAATCGTGTCTCGTGCCTGTTTCGCTGCGACTCAACGCGGGCTCCATCAAAAGGGGCTTGTCCTACTGAAAACCACCATGCCCGTTGAAACACGGATGAGATCGAGAATTGACTCGACACTCGGGGATACCCTTCTAGGCCGTTCGACGTTTACCAAATGCCTACGGTGCCCCTACATCGGATACCTCGTTCATGATGCGGAGCGTTAACAATCGGACCGTAACGGGCCAGCTCTTGATCGAACGATCGGAGTCTATACCGAGGTTTCAAACTTTCAGGAAGGTGAGAAGATCTCGACTGCGCTGTCAAGAACCTTCTTGATGGGATCAATATGAGAACGCTCCAGGTGAACCCGGACCAATTTTCTGTGAGAAGCTGGATAAATGGCTTGCCCTCCAGCCGATTGGGCTCACCACTTGGCTCAGTGCCACGGTAAGGCATTAACCAGCGAGGATAAAGACTCGGTCGTTCAGTCGAGTCCATGTTTGATGTCTCATGGCTCTCGCCTGCTCAATAACCCCAACCCACCAATGCTTCTAGGCGCGTTTCCTAGGTTCTCTCCGGACTCCGGCCCATCACTCATCCATCCACACACACGAGACGTGCACTTTAAGATGACCGGCCATGTGCCGTTTAAGACATTCGGGTCAGCAGTCGGTTTCTACTGTGTAGAATGATGTCTTCGCAAGTCTCCGGCGTCTACTGTCACAAAAGACGTCTGAACCTAGAGGGAAAAAACAATGGATAGATACCTAATAGGTACGGTCAACATGACGATGACTTGGATTGAATAAACCGGAACGTACTTATCCGCAACACGGACAAGCACTGTCTTGTGTGAAAGGCCGACCCGAGCAATACGCACTGGTTGCATCATAGCTGCAGGAAGGCGTTATACCCCCCGGTTGTTGGACTGGACATCAGCCCCATTATGAAGTTAAAGAAGCCGTTTCAAGCCACTTCAGCCACGGCTGGTGCGGAAAAGTGGGCTGTTTCTCGTCCAATTGCATAGAAAGCTCATGTACGAATTGGTAAGGTGAGCTTAGAGAGCTTGTGCACGGACCCTTTTGTGGCTCGTCCAGAGGTACTTCGAGGGCGGAAAAAGCACAGCTAGTCAGCTAAGCGAAAAAGACATAGCCGAAGTATTCGAATGGTTCGATGCAGTGCAATACCGGGAGACTTCCAAAGCATTTACGACGCACACCATCGAACCTCGACCTCGTTAGCATCAATTGAGACCATCCTCTCAGCTACCGTACCTCCCTCTACGTAACGTGCGTGCCTCCTCCGTCCCCGCCGCCAATTACCGCCTTGCCTTTTCTTCCCCCCGGTCTTCTTCGCTTTCCAGTTCCAGCTTCTTACCGTGTGCTCTTAATTTTCATCTCTAGTAGCCCCCTCGGTCCCTCCGTCGCAATGGCCTCCTTCTTCCGCACTGCCGTCCGCGGCCCCTCCGCCGGCCTCTTCCGCGCCGTCGCCCGCCCCCAGCCCGTCGCCGCCCGCGTCAGCCTCTTCAGCACCTCCAGCCGTTTCCGCTCCGAGCACCACGAGGAGACCTTCGAGGAGTTCACTGCCCGGTGAGTCTTGCCCCCGGCATCCCGGCCGGGAAGCTACTACCTCTCCGAGCTCCCGAGGTCCCAGGCCCGAGCTAGCTACCTGCCCGTCCTAGCTCGGCTTCACTATGACGTGATGCCTCCGACTCTGTCCCCCTTCAGCCTTAGCCAGGGGCACCTCTTCAACATCTGCATGCGTCCTCGAGAACAACCCAATTCTAACCTGCGCCTTTTCCCACAGCTACGAGAAGGAGTTTGATGGCGTCCAGGATGTTTTCGAGCTTCAGGTATGCACCACCTCCCGTGCTCCCATCCCACCTCGACTCCCACGGCCTACCCGACGACGCACCGCTTGCATCCTCGATCAGAGGACAATTGTTCCACTGGTGGGATGAGGAGCAAGAAAGAAACAACGTGACTGACGCTGCCATGCCGAAATTAGCGCAACCTGAACAACGCTTTCGCTTACGATCTCGTCCCCTCCCCCTCCGTTCTCGCCGCCGCTCTCAAGGCTGCCCGCCGCGTCAACGACTTCCCTACCGCTGTCCGCGTCTTCGAGGGTAAGAGACCCCGATCCCGTCATAGCATTATCACTGCCACCTCCGAAAACCGCACATCGCAGCCATCGACGACCTGTCTATGCGCCAATATCATTGTGCTGGAAGACTCGGGTGGATAGGGGACGACACAACAGTTTTGGGCAGCCAGAACCATGCTGACAACGGGCTTTCTTCATAACAGGCATCAAGGCCAAGGTTGAGAACAAGGGCCAGTACGAGCAGTACCTCGCTGAGCTCAAGCCCCTTCGTGAGGAGCTCGGCATCACCCTCAAGGAGGACCTCTACCCCGAGGAGGCCAACTAAATTTAGGATCAACGTAATTTAGAAGTTGACATGATGATCGATCACTATTCAAACGACCAGAACCTTTTGAAAGTGGACGAGAGGGGAAATGAGAGAGCCACGAGGTGAGAGAGAAAGAGAGAGGAAAGGTTGTGTGACACGGAAGGCGTGCGTATGTGTGTTTGGAACTCACGAATAAGAGAGAGCACTATGCGCTGCCGCCCTGATACTGTACATGTTTCTTAGACCAGAGACTCTTATTGCTGGAAATAAGGGCATAGTATATCCAAGAAGGGGTTTAGAGAGATGAATCGACCGAGTTCAGACTATTTGTCTACGCAGTTGGATAAAAATAGATGATAACAGTTGGTTTCGGTTGGTTGTGACGCTTTATATCATACGATATGTTTGAACAACACAGTGAGCGACGAGAAGAGAAAATACATGCCCTCAAAATGACAGTGATGAGAGACTCACCGTAGGATTCACAAAGTCAGATGCGGGTTACATTCTTCATTCGGATGGTCCAGCTTCACAATTTCTAAAACTCTGCTGTTTCCTTATGCCTAGTATACGTATCTAGAGAAGGTAATCTGGCCTTAATTGCGCCGAGTGCCTCAAACCTCTCTCCATATGCATCCCTCAACCTGCCGCAAATGCAACTTGGCTACCATCGTGCCTTTAAACAACATGAAAAAGGAAACGAGAAAAAAGACAACTGATCTAATAAAGCCGTGAGCTAAGGGAGACGGGTATTGTGTAAAAGTCCCTATCGGCTATAGAAAACAGAAAAGAAAAAAAGGGAGAAAAAGGAAATAGCCAATGTGTGTGACAGAAGCAATAAAGCAAATAACCATTCCACCATTGTCAAAGAATTTGACAATCTCAATCGTTGCCTTGTCTTCTTCCCCTAGTGTGTCTTACCATGAAAGAGAAAAACAGCAGCTGCGACAAACAGTCAGCCAGACAGCCAGACATGATGTTTCTTTTTCAAACACCCATCGATTTCGCTCTCCGACCCCTTCTCCGGCCCCGGTTAGTCTGGCTCCCAGTCGTCACGTCCTAATCACGCAGGTGCCCCCACCGGGGATTGAAGTTCATGCCTCCTCCTCCTCCGTTCCCGTTCCCATCACTAGCATTACCCGGCGCAGGACTATTACCCCGGCTACTCGCCGCCGTGTCCGCCGTGTTGTTGTTGTTGTTGTTGTTGTTGTTCCCAGCATTCCTGCGTCCGACCGTCGTCCGCGGACTCCGCGGGACGCTAGCCTGGCGGGTCTCGCGCCGTCCGCTCTTGAGATGGCGCAGCTCGGCGCGGGCGACCTCCAGCTCGCGTTCACGGTCGCGGATTAGGGCGCGGTACTCGTCGTTCTGCTTGCCCAGGAACTTCTTCTCCTGGTCGGCGTTGATCTTGTTTACCGTCACGACGTTCTGGGAGGCTTTACGCTCGAGCTCTTCGATCTTGCGCTTGAGGGCGAGGTTCTCGTTGTTCAGCTCCGTGTGCGCATTGGAGGCGTTTTGGTAGGCGCTGCGGCTGTATTCCATCTCGTTGGTCGTGGTGGCCATGCGCTTCTCGAGAGCGGCCAGTTTGGTCTTGGTTTCTGAGAGCTCCTGCTCGGCAAGGGCGAGACGGGATAGGTCCGGGTTGGAGGAGTTCGCAAATTGTGATTGGTAGTCGGCTAACTTGGCTTCGAGCGCTTTGTTCTCCCTCTTGGCCGTGTCAAGGTCGTGTTTGCTGGCTTCGAGCCGCTTTTGGGCTGCGGCGTTGTCGTCGACCGCCTTCTTGCACGTCTTCTCGAAGGTGCTGCGGTCGTGCAGGGCTTCGGCGTACTTGGGGGTAAGGACATCCACCGTGCGCTTGAAAGATTCCAGTTCAACGCTGAGGTTCCTGGCGAGCAGACGGGTTCGGTTCTCGTCACTTGCTTCTCGTTCAAGGTCTGATTCTAGCTCGAAGATCTTGAAGGCGAGAGCTTCAAGCTGCTCTACTGAAATCTCCATGAACTGTGTTGCCGGCCTGCCAGGGTATTTCTCCAGAGTACTCCTCAGCAAGTCGGTGATCTGGGATGGCGTGCTATTCCGAGGTGTCTGGGTCTGAGAAAGCCTGGCTCGCTTGGGTGTGCCAGCATCGACTTCATCCTGTGGTCCGGTTAGCGTGCTACTCATGAGATGTGATGGACGTTTAGGTTTTGAAACTTACCAAGTGGCGCTTACGGCCAGTGGCATCTCTTGAGGGAAGTACATGCTGAGCTGACTCCATACGGTCCTGCGAATTCAACCAGCCATCAAAGACATCTGCAGGAAGAACTTGCGGTTCCCACGATAGATCGTTATCTGGGTTCTGCAAGAGGCAGGCGAAAAGCTCGGCAACTTTGTGCGGCTCATGCCCGTCATCTGGTGGGTTTACGAACAGCCTTCTCGCTGTTGGAGTGGCGATCGCCAGAGTAAGGGCGTTCTTCTTCTCCAAGCCGCTCAACTCATGTTCCATTTGGTTGAGTTGGAGGTCAACATGCTCTAGACTGTAGGAGACTACGAGAGACAAGACAACAGGAACCAGGCCGGAAGGCAGTCTGGTTGATCTCGTCTCGTGATCAAATTTGATAACCACGTCGATAGGTCCACGAATGGCGGACAAATCCTGGTCTGGTGAAGCCAGAACCACCCACAACCCGTCAGAAGTGTCATCAGGCGAGCTTGGCTCGTCACGCCCAAGAACATTGTAGTTAAAACCAGGTGTAGAGACTACAGCTTCCAAGTAGTCAAATGTCCTGCCAGGTCGGCAAAGGATGAGAACTCGGGCATTCAAGTCTCGGGCTAGGTGGAGAAACTCATAGATGAAAGAAAACTTGGTGTTAGTTCCCGTTGCGTGCTTCATCATTTCGGTGGGCGTCATCGCCGGGATGGTGTCCGCATAGGCTGGCAAGTCGCAGAGCTCGCCCAGTCGCTGGAAGATCGAGTCGATTTTTGCGGTGAGGGTATCGCTGGGCACCGCCGGGTGAGACTCCCTGAAGGCCTGGCAGAACTCCTCCATAGCAACTTTATTCTTGTCGATCGTTTCGAGGTACTGGGGACGAGAATTCGCCGCCATCGGTAGGGTGACCAGAAACTCGGTTAGCTCCGATTCTTCCTCCGGTTCCTCGGAGTCCATGTTCCGAGATGTGTTGGTCATGTCTTCGTTATGATGATTGAAATCGACCTGTTCGTGGGACGGAAGGGCATCATGGGCGGCTGATACATCCAAATCAGAAGGGGCAATAGTTGCAGGCAACTCGTCGGACGCTACATGTTCGTGGGTTTCGACCGGCTCTGGAGAGATATCGAGCTCGGTATGCGGGGCGTTGGAAGTGAATGGGAGTCCCAGACTACGTCTAAGCTGATCAACAGCAGAGATGGTCTCACCATTGGAAATGACAGATCCCGGATGCAACCCAGGACTCGGATCGATGCTGTGAAGAATATTACCTGATGGCTGAATGTCCCACGAATCCGTCGGATCAGGGTGAGGCGCAGGGAAAACATCGGCAGGAGAGATTGCCATCGGTTGTTGTTCCTGCTGCTCAGGTTGGGTGGTATGGAGGTCTAGATGCGAGGCTGGCGAGGTTAAGAGTGTGGACGGCTCGTCGGACTGCTTGCCGTAAATCAAACGTTGTAGCGTCTCCGTTGCGGAGAGCTGAGGCGTCTCCGTCGAGAACGCGTCGTCCATGCTGAAGTTAGCTGTCTCGCAGTCTTCGTTTTGATTAGGTGTGTGGGTGGTTGAAGAGGTCAAAGTGGGCAAGAAAGAAGAAGAAGGGGGAGGGGTTATCGGATTATGAGACAATGCCTCTCGGTCGAGTCTGTTTGTGTTGTCAGAGTGTGACTGCTTCTGGTTTATGTCTGGTGCACGCAGGATCATATATGATGATGCTGGCGGCTCTGTGATGCCACTTGGCCACTCTCTGGTGCCACTGACCTCTTTCTGCAAGGTGGCGGGAACGACGTCGCTCTCGGTTTGGCTGGTGAGGGCCGCCCGTCCAGATGGTGTAGAATTCTCGATCAAGCTCGAGAATTCGATTTGACTGCGCAGTTGCTGTGAAACGCTGCTTGAAGGGAGCAGAACCTGGGCGGCCTGCGAGGGAACGCTGTTCGAGGTTGGGTGCGAAGCAACTGTTGTGTTTGTGGTTTCAAGTTCGTCGTTTGCGGGGCCTTGGCTGCGGTTATCGTGGTTTTGGCTCACGGCCTGGCTAGTTGAGACGATAACTCCCGACTTGGACGAGATCTCTTCTGCCAACCAACCGAGTTCGACTTGCGTCAAGAATCCTCCAGGCGGGGAGCTGCTCAGGTTTGAAGTAAGCTCCTGTTGATGCAAGGCCTCCTCGGTCGTGGTTTGCTGGTCGCTGAAGGAGATGATGGACTGGGGTTCAACCTCCAAGTGATCTTCGATCTGTCTGGACGGAATCTCGGCCCCAGACTGCGTGAGCTGATCCTGGGCGGACGCGAAGGAGGAAGACGGAGTAGGAGCGCTTTGAGAGTCCCGATCTTCCACGGCTGAATGATAATCGCTAACTTCCTCTTCGACCGGAAGTTCTGGCTCCTCCTGGGTCTCCTGTGGCAGGGATGGCAGGGAATCACCCAAGCTTTGCGAGTCGGGAATCGTCCGTTGGCTGGTTTCTTTTGTTGGCGCTGCAGGTTCCTGATGCTGCGAGGCGGGCTGGGAACTGTCTTGGGAGGAGATAGTGACAGGTACGAAATCGGACGGGTCGACGGTGGGTTCGCGCGGAATCTCAACAGCAATCTTGACGGGCTGAATGCGAGGATTGGCGCCCGTGTTGTCCTTTACCTGCGCGTCGGCGGTCCGAGCTCGCTTCCGTGGCTGCTGCTGCTCTTCGGCTTCCTCTCGATCCTGCGTGAGTTTGTGCTTCTGACGGCGGCGAACAATTGGCAACTCGTCCTCCTCGTCTTCCTCGTCCTGGTTTTTGTTCTCTTGATCGGGTTCGTCGTCGTCGTCGCTTTGCGGTGCCTTGTCCTTGGTAGACTCCCAATGAGCGATTGCGGCTTCGGTCACGTACTCAGCTGGTTCCTGTAAGTGCAGTGGTGGTTAGTGTACTGTATGTAATAACGTAGGTAATAGGTAGCCACAACATACCCAGGTCGGCTCAAAGCTCTCTCCAGTGTTGGGGTCGTTAGCCCAGTCGATGTAGTAGAACAGCCGTCCGTTTTCGGTCTTCTCTCCAGCAATGCGCCGGATTTGGTAGTACGTCTCTGACGATTCCTTCTTCGGCTTCTTGGCCTTGGTTGACTTTCTGGGGCGCCCTCTGGGCATGACCCTCTCGATCTTGATCTTGTCGGCGATGTTCCTCTTGGGGGCAGGGACACGGCTGCTGCGCCGGAGAGGTGTTGAGGGCGGATCTGACGGCGCGCTTTTGTCCGCGGTGCGCTGTGGACGCTTCGTGCTGGTACGAGAAGATCCGATTTGTGCAGCCTCTCGTCTCGCGGACTTGTGGAGCTTTCTTCTCCAAGCTTCGTGTGCTGCGACGGCGTCGTCGTTCTTTAGGTCCTTGGAGTTGACCGCGGATGGTTGGGCGAGGCTGAAGTCGCCTCCTGCAGCCGCACTGCTTAGACACAAGTCAGCCACTGTTTGTTGCCGCTAACGGTGCCATTAAGCCCCAACTCCACCACAAAAGGCACCATGATAGGCCAGCCTTCTGCAGAGCAGCACTGACAAGCCACTGAGCCGCTGTAACTGAATGGCGGACCCATCCCATTGATTGATTGCATTCTGAACCATCGCATTGATCTTCCTCTCACTAAACAACATCCTCATGGGAATAGCCTCGACACTTACTTTGACGATTGCTGAGCCTTATCAGCCTGCGAGGTCTTCTTGATGGTTGTCGGGGCCATCTTGGGACTGGTAACTTCAGAACCTCGGTTCTTCCTCTTCGGCATTGAGGTTGTTTGTTTGTTCGGTTGTTGTTGCGGTCTCGAATGGTTGGTTTCTTATGCGAAGATTCAATCTCAGAACGTGGGACGAGTTGGGAAGAGCAGACAACCGAAAGGAGAAGAAAATTATGGCTTCACGATTCTTGGTAGATTTTTGACTGTCACTTCTCGCCAGTCGCATCCTATACAACTGCGGGACTTTCACGGCAGAGACAATGGTAAGCCCATTTTGTTTCCATCCGAAACATCTCGCAGCCCCGAGATCAGATGAATCACTGCGGCAGAGGCTGGACCTTCGCGAAAAATTCTGTCAACCATTGATCTTGCTGAATACAAATTCCCTTCACACCAGATGGAAGACTCAACAATACGATTCTATTGATCATGCATTCGACTCGTCTTGGCATGCCTTCTTCCAGCCACCCTCCCAAGCGGTCGCCGCCATGAGAATTGGCGTGAGCAAGTGGGCAAAGTGTGAGACCATCATCGGTGTGTATCTGAGAGCCAAATGCCCCTCACTCTTCCCTCACCTCAGTTATAGGTTTTAGTGCTTATGTGTCGGTCTAGAAACGACTCGGGACTTTCTGACATTTTGCTGCGCAGCAACAACAGAATGAGCCAGCAAAACCGAGAGCCGTATCGTCCTCGCGAACACTCGGCGTGTTTACTTGCGAGCACGAGCTCAAAGGTTCAACCTTGCCTACTCCGTTTGAATTCCCCGCTCTATGTGTATGCCGATCCGTTCTGCTTGTGCGGAGATATCCAAGCAGAACTCAAAAGGAAGGGATCCATGGTGGTTCACCTCCTACTCAAAGAAGCTATTCTGGGGAAAACGTGGGCTTGAGGTTGGACACTCGGAGTTCGGAGCTCTGCGGATTACCTACATTCATCGCTCACACCCAATTGGACATTGACGTTTCTGAACGTGCTAGGTAAAGCTCCCCAGCTTCCTCAAGATCACTATGTCCCTCGGAACACGGCAGTGATAAGGAGCAAGGTACACTTACGTCACTAATCAGGGGTCGTTATCATAGACTAGGAGGGGTAGGACAGTCGGTACGACCTCAGTACCTTTGTGTTAACAAGTCGGATCGGTAAGGTGGATCTACACGACTTGGAAAACGAACTTCCTATTTCGGTTGGAGGTAGATTTTGTTGGATTCGATGCCCATGGAGGCTACAAATTTTCTCCAGCCTCCCGCCACAAAAATACGGAAATGTCCCTCTCGAGTCGGTGAAGCTCAAGAGAACAATCGCTGAGTGGTCTTCGGTCAAAGCTCATAGCAGTTTTTAGCTTCTCACGGTCACCTACCATGATGGGCCTCTTGTGGTGCTCTGTGATGGCTTTGGCCGTCACGCCAGCCTTTGCTCATCCAAAACAACCAGAGCAACCTCCTCACCCACACCACCAAGACGATGTTTCTTATCCGGGCTCTGTCTCTGTTTTCACTGTTCCTGCGGCTTTCCCAACTTCGGTGTTCTCAAGCTACTATGGTGAGATGACATGATGAATGCTTTACACCAATAATCAAGAGCTCCCTCTAACTCAGATATTCATATCTCAGTCAAGCCCGGTCCGACGAACCAGCCACAGCCCGCCCTATACGATCCTGTTCTGAACATCACCTTCCCATCTAATCTCACGGACCAGAAGCATGTCCCAGATTCTAATGACGACCCGGTGATTTTCCCCCAACCTGTAGCCAATCTTTCAGATGCTACCGGTGAAGCCATTGTTTCAGCAGCTGTCTCTGAGATCTTGCGAATCTTCGAGAGCAACAACACCGGAGGATCAAACACATGCTCCAAGTGCGTTGCTGCCCTGGCGGTGGGTCAGATGGTAGCAAAGCTGGCTCCGACTCGCTTCCCGACTGGCATGGTATCGCTATGTCACAAGCTCATGTTCAGCACATACAGCAGTTGCGAGCTCACGTATGGCCCCAACGGGTCCGGCGCTTCTTGGGCACAGATCCTCGCGTATGCTGATGTAGCGGGACTCGATGGAAAATACATCTGCTCGTATCTTCGCAAGGGCACCTGCGATTATCCCACTGTACAATCCGTCAAAGCCAAATTCCCTAAGCCTAAGCCTAAGAAGCCTGCTCAGCCTCGTCGGAGTGGGAAGACGGTTAAGGTGTTGCACTTGTCGGATCTTCATCTCGGTGAGATGACCAACTGATCCATTTCCCAAGCGCTAGCCATGCTAATAAACATCTAGACCCTCGATATAGCGTTGGATCCGAAGCCAACTGCATATCTTACATGTGCTGTCGGTACTCTGAACCACCAGCAAACGGTACCGTCCCCGAGATCTCCGTCTCTGCTCCTCTCTTCGGCTACTACAAGTGCGATTCCCCGTTCTACCTGGCCCTCGCCGCCCTCCAATCCATCGGTCCCTTAACAGGTACATCCTCCAAGAACCCGCCCGCCTTCTCCCTCTACACAGGCGACATGATCGCCCACGACGACGAGAACCAGGCTTCTCGCACCTACGTCGAGGCCTCCGAACTTGCCATTTGGGAGATGTTCAAGGCCTACATCGGCGGGCCCATCTACACTGCTCTCGGAAACCACGACACGACCCCAGCCGACTACGAAGCGCCCCACGCCATCGACAACAACTCCACCCTCGGCCAGCAGTTTTCCTGGAACTACGACCACGTCTCCTCCCTCTGGGCTCACTACAACTGGATCTCCCCCTCCGTCGCTCACCAAGCCGCCACGCACTACGCCGCCTACGCCGTCTCTTCTCCGCCTGCCCACCCAGGTCTCAAAGTAATCACTTTGAACAGCGACTTGTACTACCAACACAACCCGTTCGCGCTGCTCAACGCTTCCAACCCCGACTACAGCGGCATGTTCTCCTTTTTGATCGACGAGCTCCAGTCCGCCGAGGATAAGAAGCAGCGCGTCTGGATCAACGCGCACATCCCCACGGGGTGGGACGGCGGCAGCGCGCTCCCGAACCAGGCAGATTACTTTTACCAGATTGTCGAGCGGTACAGTCCGCACGTGATTGCCAATATCTTTTTCGGGCATTCGCATGAGGACCAGTTCACACTTTACTACAAAAACAACGGGACGGATCAAAGAAAAGAAAATGGGCTGGTGACGGGCTGGGTTGGTCCCTCCATGACGCCGCTGCAGAACTTGAATTCGGGTTATCGCATGTATGAGGTTGATACGGGGAGCTGGGAGGTTATGGAGGCTTATACCTTCTACAGCGACGTGGGCACATACACCAACCTCGATGGGAAAGGAGAGGGACCAGGAAAAGGGCCGGTTTTCGAGTTGGAGTACTCGACTCGCGCTGCCTACGGGCCAGCGATCAACTGGCCGAGCGACGCACCGCTTAATGCTACGTTCTGGCATGGGGTAACGGAGGCGATGGAGCGGAATAGGACGCTTGTTGAACTGTTTACGCAGTATCAGGGGAAGAGCAGTTCGAAGAGCAAAAAGTGTGAGACGGAGGAGTGTGCGAAGGCCAAGATTTGCTATATGCGCAGTGGAAGCACGGCGCTGGGCAAGCAGTGTAAGTCGGGGTATGGGAGTGTGCAGTAAGCTGGGTGGCTAGCTGGTGTCTTCGCGGTGAGGACAGGTGGCCAGGATGGCTGTTTTTGAATAAGTAGGGGTAAAATCAGGAGATAGGATCAAATGCCATTAATATTAGAAGCTGAAATATCCTGAGTTGTTTTTACTTAAATGTCTTGAAGAAGAGTCGTGAAAGAGAGAAAGCAACGGAGCGGTATTGTCAACGCCCATTCTTGGCGTCACGGTCGATTTGTTTACTTACCCCTGAGGTTCGCCCCACTCATATCCAGCCCTCTACAGCAGAACGGTCAGGTTCGCCGAAGAATGCAACGGCACAATCACAGCAGCACAGAACAGCCCAGAGGTTGTTGCTCTTTGGGAGTTATTGGGATTTTCAGTATTGATGGTCTCACGTAGATCCTGTCAAGAAAGGCTGAAAAAGAAACACAAGTCTATCATTCAATCATGAGCAGAAAAACAAAGAGGTATAAGGAAACAGAATACCGCAACCAAGCCCAAAAATCGCTGTTCCCAAATCGTTTGTGTTCAGCATCCACCAGCAGAAGCCTTCCTTCGATGCACAGACCCAGATTCGTCCTCCGCGCGCACAACCGGTGTTAACTGAAAAGAAATTCGTCATGCCATTCCAGTTCCAGAACCTCCTCCCCCCGTATCCTTTTGAGATCCGCCAGTTTTGAGCTTTTGTACACCGGTAAGAATACGCCCCCATGGAAGTTGTACACTGAATGTTGATTATCAGCAGTCAATCCAACGATTGCGTTGTTTGTACCTGATTGTAGGTCGATGTAGTTGATCACGTCTCAAGGACATCTCTTTCCTCCTCCGTCGGAAGCGCAGGCGTCTCATGAGTGGGGAAGTCTTCCCCCTTCTCAAAAGCTGCACCTGGTCCCTGATAGCTCGGCGGGGCGATGGTAATGCTTGGCTGCGTGGGCAGTGGGCTCGGGGTCTTTTTTTCCGTAGTCGTCAGCGGCACGTTCCCTCCCTCTTCGTCAATCGTCAGGATTCTGCGTACCGAGTTCGTTCCGGTTGTACTCGCTCTCAACGGCTTCGGACTAAGCACCGACGGAGACTGGGCAACATAAGTTGGCGATCTTGCGTCTTCGGACCCAAAGGGAAGTGCGCGAGCCGGGATCTCTTTACCCGCTGTCCCAATTGCCAATCCCCCAAAAGCAGGTCGCTCACCGAGCTTCTGCAACGTTTCTTGCTGGTGTAGCGCGAGCTTCTCAAGCTGGGCTGCGGGATCCTGTAATCACAATTTCTGTTAGCCAACCACAAGGGTGTTAGAGGCTGCAGGATATTAGCAACATCTAATGCGTGCATGTATACATACCCATTCGGATTGCGCTGGTACGCCGGCGGCAGCAGGGAACTGTCGCGCATTCTCACCTCTCGAAGATCTCGGTCCTTGGATGGGCGCGGGGGTGACAGGAAGGCTTGGACGGTCATCCTCGGTCGGGAAGTCAGTCACCCTAGAGCTTCTCCTAGATCTGCTCTGAGCGCGACCAGGACTAGTCGGCCTCGACGTGGCTGCCGCCGAGCCCTTACTTCCGGAGCGGCGGTGCTTTTGCAAAGCGTCGACATATCGGTTGATTTCGGGTACATCATCCCAAGCATTTCCTCTGGTTGTGAAAGAAGTCCATGTGTTAGCACTTCCGGGGGTCGTGGGTGTAACAGCCTCGCTCTTCGGCTCAATGGTTGGCGATCTGGTAGCTGATGCCGGCGTCACAATTGACGCAACTGAGGGCTTTCGCTGCTCAGGAGGCGGTTCGGCAAAGACCCTAGTGGGTGCAGGTGCCTGCTTCTCCCAAGGGAAGATTGGGGCGGTTTTCTGGGTCGGCGCCGCCTCGGGAACCTTGTACCACATGTCCTTGGGCGGGCTGGGATACCGCGCAGGCGCCACAAACTGTTGTGTGCTCGAGGACATCTTGTAGTGCGAGTTTGGGAAGTTGGCGGCTTCCGGCTTGGAGCCAGCTGGCGGGGAGTTTCTTGCAGCATCCCAGGATTGCCCGTAACTGTTGTAGGTGTTGTAGGGGGTAATCTGGTTCTGTGTGCTGTGGCTCTGGCTCTGGCTAGGAGGGATCTGGAAAGAAACGTTGCGCTGTTGCTGTTCACCCTTTACGAACTTTTCAACAACATCGGTAGTCTTGTTGGACTGTTGAGCATTGGTCAGTATATCGTTTTTGAAAGACATATCGTGTGGAAAGAGCAGTTGGGACACTCACGTTGTTGCGGTAGTGGCGATCGTAAACGGCCCACCATCTACCGATCATCTCATCGTAGGTTCCGCTTCCGGTGGTGTGGGTGCGGCCCTGAACCCACGGCTTCTCCGAGCCAATGAAGTGGACCAAGTTGATGCTCGATTGGAAGTGTTTATAGGCCGGAATGTACTGGTAGTGGGCGGAGGGCGTGACATTGTAGGTGAAGCTCAGGCGGTTGTAAGTGTTCCTGAAGTGCATGTTCAAGAGACCCTGATCGGCACCGTCGAACGAGATTCCTCTCTCGGCCATAGCCAACAAGGCGTAGTAATCACCCATGTTGGGCGCCAGAACCATGACACCAGTGTTGAACAGGTCGGGCCAGCCGATATCGGGAGCGGCGGAGAAGGCGTGAGGGAGGTCGAAGAGCTCATCGGGAGCCCTATAAGCGACAACGTCGGCATCGATGTAGACGATCTTGCGGAACTGGGTCTGCTTCCAGAGGTTGATCTTGGTGAAGGCCGAGTGCAAATCAGGGCGGTTCATGAGGAACAGGTTGGCCGGTCGGTCATTCTGAATCGTCTCGACGGGGATGACATAGTCGTAGACGGTCTTGTAAGGAGTTAGCCACAAGTTCTACTTTGGACATTGGAATCGGACAGTGGCTGGCGGTCTTACCTGAAGCTGTTCCACAACCTCGTTGGAGACGGTCTCGGGGGTGATCAAGATAGCGAGCTTCTTATTGGTGCCGGAATCACGCAGCGAGTGCGCAAGAACAAGTGCGCCAGGAAGGTATCCGTCGTTCAAGAGAAGCTATTCAAAAAGAACATGTCAGCTGTTGCGATTCTTCGCGGAAACTGAAGTGTCCGAGTCTGCTTGCGATATGCGCACTGCAAAGCAGAGACTGCGATTGGACAATGCGGCAGTTCATAGATGCGCGAGCACCAACTAACCAAGTGCTGCCAGCCTCTTTATGGCACAGATGGTGCAGGAAGGAGGGAGACAATGGGATCAAAGGGAGGAGAAAGACTTACACTAGCATACACATCCTCTCCTTTAGTGATCGCCATTTTGACAATCACAGAGGTTCGAGCTGTGACTTTAAGAGTTTAACGGCGAGGGATAGCAAGAAATGGCAGATGTTCAATGACTTGCTTGAGGTGCAGTGGTGCCTTTAGATGTTTGAAG
This sequence comes from Sordaria macrospora, assembly GCF_033870435.1. Lineage (NCBI taxonomy): Eukaryota > Fungi > Ascomycota > Sordariomycetes > Sordariales > Sordariaceae > Sordaria > Sordaria macrospora. Next base: position 2,134,595 of record NC_089372.1, on the reverse strand, counting down.
AGAAGAGGAGGAGCAATCGGCACACAGGTGGGGAGAGCAAGCCAAGCGGTGTTATAAGTAAATAAATAAAACTTGGCGAACAAGACTTAAGTACCTTAGGTATGTTACCGAAGATTATCAGAACATCCAGTCAAGGAGGCTGCAGTGTGGCAAGGTTAAGAGGTTGCAAGGTTAGTCTGGGATGGCCGAGATGGTGGTCGAAGAGGGTAGGTAGGTAGGTGGGAGTAAGGCACAGACAGAAGAGAGAGCCCCAACCGTGGTGATCTGACGGCTGGGACCCGACCTCAGATTCCACCTCCATCTCGTCTGGTTGGATGGGAAGGCGGAAAGAGCGAACGAGGAGGACGGGATTCTGGACAAACCGAAGCAGGTACGTACACAGTACATCACGCACGCGATGCCATCATCAGGCGGGGCAATATTCAGAATGCTCTGGGGAAACGAACCATTGGAGTGAGGGGCTTGCCCAGCGCTGCCCGAACCCGGACCCTTCTCGGCGCCCCTCATCTAAGCCTCTCGGGTTAGGCTGCCCCGGTCACGGTGCGCATTGGAATTGGGGACATGTTGAAGAAGTGGCTCTCGAAAAAGAGTTGAAGACTGGAGTCACTGTTGCAAGGGTTTTCCTTGGGCTTCCCTTCCTTCTCTTTCCAACCACCCGGACGAGAACCTTGATACCGCCTCCGCCTCTCTCTCCTCATCCCCCCCTGGCTTGTGATAGCGTGATGCCATCCTCTCTGTCGCTTCATATGCCATTGCGTCCTACTGCGGCCTCAATTGCGTCCTTGTTGCAGCGTGAGGCTCCATTCAGAGCGGGCCCAGAAATCCGGCGAAAATTGAATGGAACAACGGCCGATACCTATCGATCAAGACCGTCTGTGAACATTACAGTTAGGCAAAGAGACGACCGCTCGGCCATGGCTCCCGTCGATATCATATCAGACAAAACCCATCAGCGAGAGCTCCCGATGCTCCGACAGGCTGGGGACCCTGAGCCTCACGGCATCAATGCATGTTGACTGTGACCCAAAAGCATCAATCTCAACATCCCGATATCGGCAGTCGTCAGCTCTTTCGTGAACAAGCATGACAGGCTGCGGTGGGCTTCCTCGATGATAGGAAGAACACAGTTCGACACATTTGGACGCCAAGAGCCGTTGTGAAATGTCTCGCTTCTGGCGATGCATGGCATTTGCTTCCAGTATCTCTGATGGGAAGTGGCTTGCAGCTTGCTTCCTTCTGGGGAGGGACATGGACTTGCATCATGCAGTATTATCCATGGAAATCTTTTCAAATCAGAGTCCTCACCTTTTTTGATCAGCTATTTTTCTTCATCACTATGATCATCTTCAGCATCTTGGGGTGCCAATTTCAGACCGTCTCTGTCCTTCTGTTGCCACTGATAGCCCAGCTTGCCCAGTAAGGTCAAAGCCGTCAAGCTGCGAGCCTGCCTGACATCGCCCAATCACCATTTCTTTGACATATCATACAGTGGTATAAACTCGAAGCTATTTCGTTACACAAGACTGACGGGTTGACAGGATGTCGATAACAGTTCCCGTTTTTGCCTTCACTCGATAGGGTCGAACATGGCTGACACTTATTTGCCCTACATTCGGTATCGTACATGGAGCTACCCCGCGTCAGCTCACATCTGATGCCCCGCACCACCAAGCCAGGACTCTTTTTGTGCCTGCCTAGTTCTCGCCAGCAGCTTCATGATTGGGTACGACTTATTCACAGTTGGGAAACCTACTCGCTTCCACACGAGCAGAATCCTGTTTTGAAGGCAAGGAGCGTTACGCTCAAGGGACCACATACATGTGTATGTACTGTGCTCTGTGTGCCTAACGCAACATGCCTTCCAAGTAGGTACAGTCTTGCAGTCCGATCTACTCATGCCCGATTCTTGTCGACGAGCCTCTCATCAATGGCAAGTTACAATCAAATTCGCCCTACACCACCATGGATTCAATGAACTCGTACCCGAACCTTACGAGGACGAATTGCCTAACCCGAAGGGCTTTCTTCCCCTTATTCAGAACGAGAGAGATGCTCTAGAACATTGACCAGCTCACTCTGCATGTCCAGAATACGACGGCAACATCTTTGTTATACGAATGAGATGCCGTCATCTAAATCTTTGTGCAACAGCTTGTGTCGTTATGGCTGAACATCAACCATCCAACAACGTCCTGGACCATCTTACTCGCAGCACAGTTCATAGGCTTTTCTCGATTTTCACTCACAAATCTACAAATCAAGGCATTCAACGGACCGACGAGCTAGGACCGACGAGCCATTACCCTTCACCAACAAGCAGCCAGCAATGACTTGGAAGGAGAGGGGAGCAAAACCGACATACCCGCTGGTACGAAGGGAGTAGAGTTGGGCATAGACACAAACACGAAGTCTCTCCATACCAATAGGTTACGGGCCCGAACGAATACAGCTCAGGACTCGATTGTTGTCCTACACTCCTTTTCAGACCGTATGAGACTGAGATTTGACAGGAGCACAGAACGATTCCGATTTTACGCCGGCATGTCGAAGGGTCAAGTTGGCAAGAGAAAGAAGCGTCTATTGAGACGGAACTCGAGGACGCTTGTGAAACCCGAATCATTCCAGAAACAACTCACAACAGGTGCCTCTTGTGATCTTCCTTGCCCCTTGCTCAACTGTGTGATCATTCTAGGCGTAGCTTGAGGGGACGAAGGATGTGGAAACAATATAGACAGATTCGCATGAGGGTCATTCAAAGACACATAGCAGAAGCCGGGGTGTTATTAGAGTTGAGTAGATGGTAGTAATGGTGGAGAAATAGTGAAGCAACAATACAAAATAATTCATTATACATCAGATAATCAATGCGAACAATAATCGTTATACTAGCCAACATGCTCATCGTTGAACTCTTCATCTCCATGAGAACAACAGCTACAACATTCAGATTTGGAAACTTACACTTTACAAGTCCTTCTTGAAAGCATGCTCCGGCTTATGCGTAGTCTCGTAGTCAACATGGACATACGCCCTCTCCACATCCGGCAAGCTCTCCAGCTTCATCTGCAGTTCCTCCGCCACATCATGCGTCTCCATCAGCGTCGCGTCCGGGTCCATGACCACGTCCACCTCGGCAATCAGCCTCGGGCCGGAATGATAAGCCCTCACGGTATCGATCTGCTTGATCAAGGGCGAGTGCGTGACGCACACGTAGGTAATCAGCTGCTGGATCTCCACGCTAGCCGTGACGCCCACCAGCAGCAGGAACTCGGTAAAGGCAGTGCGCAGCCAGATGGCCGTGATGATGACGCTCAGAAAGATGGCGCCCGCAGGGTCGAGCCACCACACCAGCTTGGCGCCGCCGACAGAGGTGAGGATACCGAACCCGTTGACGAGTAGGTCGTTGCGGTGGTCCTGCCACAGGATGCGCACCTGGCTGTACTTGTCCTTCAGCGACCAGGTGTACAGGAAGAGCGAGAACTTGGTCGCGAAGGCGACGCACACGGCGATGACACTGGGCAAGTAGAAATCCTTGGTATCGTCCTGCTTGTCGTGCTGCGCTAGGTCCTGTGCCGAGAAGGCGATGAGCACGACTGACACAGCCGTCATGATGAAACAGAAGGTGATGTTGCCCACCGTCTCCAGGCGGGCTTTACCTGAGGGGAAACGGGCTGGGTCAACACGGTTCACGGCCCGATTGGTCAGGATCAAGGTCACGTTGCTGAGCGGGTCAAAGATTGCGTCCGCCATGGTGGTGAAGAGGGAGAGCGAACCGGACGAGATGGCTGCGTAGAGCTGGAGGACTGTAAGGATGATGTTGGCGATCAAAGAGCCCCAGACCGCGATCTGGAACTTGAGGTGGTCGTCTCCCTGTTCCTGACGCGCCTCGGCGACGTGCTCTTCTACGCTCTTGAGCATGCGCTCGATGGTCTCGTTTTGGGCTTCATAGAAGCCCCGGACGCGGCGGGCTTGTAAGGCGGAGCGGCCGATGGGCGGTCTCCACTTTGACCCGGATCCGTGCGCCTGAGAGCCGGAGCCGGAGCCGGAGTTCGAGGCTCCACCCACGGTGCTGGCAACGCCCGAGGAATCGGGCCGGACGGCGGCATCGCGCTTTCTAGACGTGTTTGCCTTGATGGCCGCCAGCTCCGAAGGCGTCTTGTATCGCTGCGACAATCCGTAAGGGTCGTGCTCGGCGCTGACGAGCGGGAGGCGACCGGTTCGCTGGCTCTCTACCTCGACGTCGCGGTGGCGGGTCACTCCGTGGTCCTCTCCATCCGTAGCTTCACATCCGGTACTACTGGCTGCGGCTCCGTACCTGCCCATCGGAGACGGATGATGGTGATGATGATGATGATGATGTCGATGATGGGAATGCGTATGCGGAAGCGATATTGAGCTGGCCGACTGAGATTGGGTTTTAAACGCGTGCGGGTGGTGCGAGATGCTGTGCGAGAGATCAGGCTCCATGGTGCCGGAAATACCGTTTCGACCGGATCGCGTCTCTTGCTAAACTCGAAGAAGGTTTGGTACGTGGGGTGCTGGTGGGAGGAAGATGCAGGACGCGCAGTATTGATCAGGCGAAGGCAACGAATCGCAAAGGTTACAGGAGGTTAAGTATAGGATAAAGGGCTGAATCCTCGAAGGTTGGATGGGTGAGACGGCGGTCAATCGATAGTCGCTGTGTCGTTGGGGGGCTCAGCGGGGAAGCGCCAGTTGTTCGCCTGTGGTAACAAAGTTCGGAAAGTCGCCGGCCGATCAACCAAATGAATGTCCAACAAATGGAAGCCGTTGAAAGGACGGGAGGCTGGGTTGTGAAGCCTCACAGATGAGGAGGCAAAGGCTATGTTAATTGATCTCAACAACCAACAGAGGCAGCCTGTTGAATCACGTTGTTGGCTCTCCTGAACCTACCATTTCCGCACGTTGCTTCTTCATAATACCCCATTCCCGTTTTCCACTAGCGCTGCCCTGCATAAGGAGGGAATTGTTAATCGAGGGGCATCGACATGCGATTTGCCTGGGCAACGGGGCTGCCCCGGCCGGTCCAACTAATACGCAATATCGAGGTGATGCCGGACCTAACAAACTCTGGTGACCCCCTTGGGGCAGTCGAACAGGTGGTACGGCGTCATCGTGTTCCCATATCGGGTTCACCAATTCGATACTTTGGGCTCGTTATCCGTATGCTGAAGGATCAAATCCTGTCAATATCGCGGTTGGATGGAAAAGTGAGATGGAAATCTGGAGCCTTGGAGTTTGGAAAAAGAGGGTCGTCATCTTGACTGATGATCTGATAAGAAGTTATGGTGGGACATCTTCAGGAGTCAGGGGAGTAATTGTTAAGAGCCAACAACCCACACCGCAGTGGACGGCAGCTCAAGGCAGATCGCTCGAACTGCCAGGTCGAATTTCGAAAGGTCACAAAAGGGAGGCGAAAGGGGAAAGTTCAAATGGTAATTGGTGTAGATATCTTTATATGGCCAATGCTTGAGCTGAACGACAAGCCCAGCTTAAACTCGGGGGTATTCGGAAGAGTTTACGACCTGTTTCAAGATCTTCAAGCCGAGACGATCCCGATATTAACTGGCTGGTGGGGTGCAGTAAAGATGCGATCTTGCAGGCCAAGAGCACCTCCACACCACCGAAATACATATCACATCTATACCTTACGTACAAGACATCTCAATCATGAATTGTACAGTGAATATAACATAAGATTTATTACTCGGTAAACCTGATGATATGTAGCCGGCAAAAAGAAACATCAACTCAAACAACATCTTCTTTCGCCAATCTCAGATCTTGGCCTCAAACTTCGCCGAATCTGAGACCTCGCTCCTCTCCAAGATCCAGTCGCCCACATCCTTGTAGAACTCTTCGCTACAGGGCCCATCAGCATGCAACTGGTGATACCATCCCTCATACCTATTAAACATCCGATCCTTAACCGTGCCCGTAATTACCTGATCATAATACCTCTTACTAGCATTATAATCCGTCGCCTTATCACTGCTCCCATGACCAAACCAGATTGCCTTGATCTTCGCATTCTCTATTCCTCCAGGCGGTCTAATCGTTCCCCTCGTCAAGCCATCCGTGCGATCCAACATGCCCGACAGTCCCTCCAGCGTGCCCGTGTTGTGCATCAGCTCATCCGCCGCGATGCTCTTCTGCACCTCTGGGTCGCGCGACAGGTCCTCGGGCGGGATCTGGTTGACCATCTGGCGATGCGGGAAGAGCTTGCCCGCGAGCCGGCCGCCGTACACTTTAAGCAGATTCGGCTTGAGCTCGGGCGCAAACCCGATGAAGGGGCTCTCGAGCAGCCAGCCGCGCACGCGGCTGACGATACGGTCCTGGTATTGTTCGTCGCAGGCAAGCGTGAGGACTTGGCCGCCGCCCATGGAGTGGCCCATGACGAAGACGGGCGGCGCGCCGGGGACATCGGATAGGTGCGGCTCGATGAAGGCGACGATGTCGGCGATTACTCGCGATGTTGGTCCCGTCAGGCCCCTGTCGGCTGGCTTCTTGACACTGCGGCCCCAGCCGCGCTGGTCAAACCCGTAAACAGCGATGCCACGCGCTGCGAGGGAAGGGAAGAAGCCGTAGTAGCGGTTGATGTGGTCGCTGAAGCCATGGACGAAGATGAGCTTCGCTTTGATTGGTCCTTCGGGCTGTTGTGGCGTTTTTATCGTGTAAGTAAGAGGTCCCATGAGGCAGCTCAAAGCTGAAAGATGTGAGATACGTACCTCCCATGACTTCGCATACAATGATGCTCCCGCAACCTTGAAGGTGCTTTCCTTTTCGACTACCATCTTGTGTTGCTTCTGCTGTAAACGTAACGCGCCGGGTCCCTTGACGTCCTCGGGGTTGATTCGACTCAGGAATTATGTACACTTGGGTCGTTGTTAGTACCAACTGGCAGAGTGACGGCCAAGAGAGGAACAAGTTAAAGCTGTCGGGATATTCGGACAATGAGATGCGAGATGTATGGTCCAAGGAATGTGAAAGGTGCTAAAAAGCGGAGGACCTTCTTTTTAATGACGAGAGGGGTCTCTTATTAAGATCACGTCCCAAAACGTAGTGTTTCCGTAACGCCTTCACGTGCCGTGTAAGAGCATGTTCAGAAACGTGCAAGTCGCCAAGCCCGCTCACCCACACCAAACGAACGTGGCAGTTTAAAGCCGTCTTGAATCGGTGATCGGTGGGCTGCTCCGAGAACACTGAGGGATCGACTTCATTCCAACGCATCTAAATATACCAAAACACACGAAGAAACAAAACAAACTATCCTGTACGATGCAAAAATCAATGCTCATTGTGCCTGTTGTAATCGAGACGCCGTTCCGCCCACCTCACCTCCACACGTAAATGCTTGCATGTTAACGCCTTCCGAGTCCGTATCTGAATCCTTGATGTTAAAGCCAACGCTTTGGCCTTCCCTATATCCATACAATGAACATTGGAAGATGCACACCGAGTCCCAAACAAAACACTTCCTCTCCCAGGTATAGCCTTGACTCCCCGACCGAAAAACCCAAACCCAAATGTTTGACGATAAGCAGCAGGTAGTCATGGTGCCTTTCATAATGACGCCTTATCCGCGCAATCCAGCAGTTCATGACCTCTGTCCTCGTTACTTCATATCGTCATGTAAAGAGTAGAAGAGAAAGAGATCCATCAAGGTATAACCGCCAACTAAAGCCCCCTTCTAATAAAACATCAAAGAACCGAAACTTGTCCCCTCGTAGAGCCAACCAGACTCAAATGTCTGCCAAACGGTCCTCATCCTGCAGTCCCGTGCCGGCAAAAATATCTTGCGAGCTCGCAGTACTCGTTTGGAAGCCAAACTTTTGAATTGGAGAATCTTCATCAGGTGTCCGAATACCTATGCCGCTGTCGTCATGGACAGAAGGCTGGGTGGCCATCGATGCAGCCACCGGGAATCGAGCCCGATCCGGCTGCGACTCGGACATGCGGGACGCGCTGGAATCATCGCTACTACTCCTGTATCTGGATGCCTCGTTGCTTGCCTCGTTGCTTGCGCCTTGTTGCTGTGTGACAAGGAGCGTATACTCATGTGTCGACTTTTGCTTGAGAAACCCGCCGTATTCTGCCAAAAAGAGTATCATCTCATCGATAAAACATTTGGTGACCCACCAAGAGCCGAAACTCTTGCCTTGGCCAAGTGTAATATCCCTCATTACGGCTGTGCCTAATCGTTGGACACACCAGACAATATCGGTATGCGAAGCGTAGGGGAAGTGTGATGGCAGGTGGCGAAGAAAGCTCACCCAGCGATCCAAAACGTTCGAGGCCGTGGATTCCTCAGCGTCTCCTGCCTGTGGTTGGCGACCATTCCGCATCGCCATTTCTCCGTGTAGTGTCAGGCCTTCGATTTCCCATGGGATGTTAACCGGGTCTAGGAGATCGCGCATCTCTTTGAGGAGCAGATTCACGACATCATCCATGCCCCTCGACGGAACACTCTCGGCGACCTTTCGTAAATTGATTATGTTTATCCATTCCACGTACATGAGATCGCGGTTTGCTGGGTTTGAGAGCATGTTGGCCGCAGCATGAGCGGTGAGGTTGACACGGAGCACCCGATCCAGTAAGCCTGCGAATAGGGTTGCCGGTGCCTCTTTGGCCTTGAGGACGTGAGGAGGTTGTCCCTGGAAAGAATCGCGGATGTGTGGGACGAGCTTATCTGCAATGTTCCGCAATGTATCGAGCACCGTCTTAGGAACAACTTGGAGGACCAGACTCGAGACAATGCGCATCATGCGCTGGTACAAGACAAAGTCGCACTCCTCTATCCAAGGTGCAACAGCCGGGTTGCTGAACAGCTTCTGGACCGGCATCGTGAGCGTGCCCTGGAATGAGGTGTAAAGATGAAAAAAGGTCTTCTCTTTACAATACCGAATGCATTCCACCAGAGATGTGCAGTGTGACCTGTAGAGCGCAGCCAGTGACTTGGCAGCGTCTGGGTCAGTGTTTTTTGGTAGAAAGGGTTCGATCCGTGGAAGGACGAGAGGCTCCGACTGTTGGAATGTCTCCTCGGTTTCCGCGGCAAAACAAAGCTTCTGCACTGTCTTGGTTACCGTCGTGCTAAGCTGGTCGATGTTGGCTACCTGGACTTGGTTGTACAGGCTGTGAACATATTCATGCGGCCGCCTCACCCGGGTCTCTGGTTGCTGGCCCAGGTCAGGGGTGAGGAGTACTGTGCGTTCGGTTGTTTTTGTATTGTCCGGTGCCGTGCTACTACAGAATTAGTAAGGATAAAAGGCGTTCAAAGGTGTCGCTGCTCACTTGAAAGTTTGGGAGAACGACTGCTCCTCCTCTGGAGGAACCTGAGGCTGAGTCGAGACATCTCGCACATCAGGCTGATCTTCTCGGAGCTGAAAGTTGACGTAATGATATTTGGACTCTCCCCGAACACCAAGGCGACGTGTTTTCAGCCCTGGGAAAAGAACCCGGACAAGCTTCCCGAAACTGGCAGGATTCAAGACCGTTATCCTCTCAGTGGCACACCTGGAGGCATAGTTGGCGTAAACTCTCCCTCTAGGTACCGATCCTTTGCCCTTTGAACAGACTTGGCTGATCCTGTCGTATTGTTAGCCCACAGTCTCGACGAAAATATACCCAAGAAACCAACGTACCACAACATTGCGAAAACCTGGCGGGTTCGTTCTGAATTTGGACCACGCTCGTTGCCATGAAGCTCCTCTGCAACGTCCTGAAGATCCCGGTGTCTGTTGGCAATATATAGCTGACGCATTTCCACCTCGTTGTTCGCACTCGAGCGCGATCCTCCCTTAGACTGCGACGACATTCCAACATATGGGCCATGATCGTTGTTGCCATCGTGGTCCAACATCTGACTGTCCTCCACAAAACTGGTGTTTCCGGCAAAGGAATCGGCGGACAAAGACTGGCGGCTCATGCTGTGGCTGCCATGATATTGGACATTCTGCATCGAGACGTTGACTTGTGAATCCATGGCAAACTCGCGGCTAGTGTGCAGCTGGGAGGCCAGCACCATGTCGTCTTGTGTCATCTGGGAGGTTGGGTGGCCAAGTTCTCGGGTTCGACCGTGATCGTTCGGAATCCATTGGGATTGGTAAACTTCGGGTACGTCAGTAAACGCGTGGTCGAGATTTGGTTGCGTTGCGGCGCTGTGGATGGAAGCTGCTGAGTCTTGGGAGCGAGGCCGCTTCTTCGCCTTCGTGAGGACGAGAGGGTCTGTACAAGCAGTAAGCATACCGCTATGGTATGTCGCGTAACAAGTATGCGCCCGGGTACATAGGGGACCAGGGCAAGGGCAAGAAAGGTAGATGACAAGGTCGTGGATGGGGGAACAGAAGGGACCAGCAGACGTAAAGGGGCATACCGTGGGTTGAGTCCATCAGCGCCCGTGTCTTGTAATGGTACGGCGGGCGAGGCGTGCAGACTGATAGCTCTGCTGTATTCGGATATCCCAAGTAAACACAAGGATAAATGGTGGTGGTGGTGGCGGCGACTACTCCAAACCTGGCGGATGCCAACACGGCCAGGCCAGGCTAATAATAAGGGTAACGGATATGGGGTCGGGAGCACACCGCGGAACGTGTCGCGAGTAACAGGGCCGTGCATGCGCGAGTAAGAAAACTTAATGATGATGTCGATGCTGCATGTAAAGAGTCAATTGCACATTTTCTTTAGTGGTTTGTATGGGGAGCGGAGAACAGAAAGAATCAACAAACATGAAAGCGCTAGGGACGTACCTGGGCAATGCGGCTTGCGGACGGGCTGCCGTGACTGCAACGTGCAGCGACGTTCCACTGGAGGCTGCGGCAGGGAACTTAAAACCACTGCAAGTCAAAGGCAAGCTAGCTGCTCCCCCGCACGTTCCATGCAGACCCGCTTGGGACCAGAATGCCGTTTGATTGGCGGTTTGCCCGTTCGAGAGTGTTGTTGACTTTCCCTTTGTTGTTCGAGGAATTCAAAGTTGACGAACCAGAACACCTGCGCATTTCTTTCCCACCGAATTCCTTGTTGTTTTGTTTATTCCTAGGCTACAGATGTGTCCCTGATCGACACACTGTGCCTTTTCCGAGCTAGATACAGTATCCAGCCTGCCAGTACCCTATGACGTTCCACTACGACTTGCTGCCCTGGCACTCATGACTTACACTAGGTACGTAGATTTTGGAGTCTGGGTGTCTCGTTAGACGAGTTATTATCCCACCATGGGATCACCGTCATCGAAGACCAAATAATTTGCTTCAGTCCCTTGACTGAAGCCTGCACCAGCATTGACTTGGCAAGCTAGTTCACGTCTGACCGCTCGCAGAATGAGGGGAAATCAATCTCTTCCTCGATGATATCGGTCATAGAGACGTTGGAAATATCAAACAGAAAGTTTTCGTGTAAGCCGTCTCGCAGATGATTACGCCTCTCCATGCTAATGTGAAGTATGCTGTACATATGGCCGACATCCATCCACGTGATGTGGAGCTAGCTGCACGAAAACGCTGGAGGTATCGCGGGGCTCTTTGGAAGACTTCATGTTGGTCCATGTCACGAGTTCTGAAGCTCAACTTAGAACGTCCACAAGTTGTCATGATCTCCTGTCCCAAATATCAAAGCGTTAAGATAGTGGGCAGAGCGGAAGAGGCAACTTCAGGCAATGTGCACCCCCTTACTGCCTACGGGAACTCTTTGTATATTCCTGAACAATGAAGATAGACGGATACAGGTTCGGCGCATTTGGGCAAGATAAACCTGACAAAAGCCGGTAAACAGGCACCAATGATAGTTGTTTGTGAGTATCGATGACAAGGCTAGGAGAATACTGGAGCAAAATCATGAATGTTTGAAAAAGAAGATAAATCAACAATATCACAGGCGAAGGGACAGAGGCCTTGAAACAGATGCAGGAGGTCAACTGAAGAGGTCGCAGAATGTGAAAAAGGAACAAGAAAAAAAAGAACATTAATGCTGATCCGACCCAGGCTCGATCTGGGGACCTTCAGTGTGTTAGACTGACGTGATAACCAACTACACCATCGGACCTATCATTGACTGATGGGAACCATCGAGGGGATAGACCTATGAGGTGGGATTTAGACGGTTTCACCAGGTCTTCGTCCACCAATCCTAGCGAAACAGCTCCCGATGTGGCGTCACTGGTTCTGGAACCAGTCAGATGCAGATGATAACGGGAAGAAGCTTTGCGGCCCCACGGGCAGGGCAAGCTTCGGGTTGTGAACAGGATGATCCCCTTTTGTCTGCACACGTATCAATCGTCATTGTTGTGCCTCACAGCCCACAGCCCACTTCAACCCGTTCCCACACCCGACTGCCATTTCCACGATAGCATCACCCCTATCCGCAAAAGTTCCCAGGACACATAGCCCTTCACAGCATCGTTTCGGCGCATTCGCAGTCCAGGTTAGCAGCTTTCTCTCAGTTCCCCATCTCCTCCCCTCTGCTGGTGGTGTGTTTCGCCGAGCACGCTGCGAGTTTTGGGCCCAGCCCCCGGCTGCCCAACCCACTTTGTCACAGCTTCAGCTTCCCCGCCAGTTCCGCCTCAGATTTCCCCTGAACTTCGACTTTGCATCTCGCTGACACCAAAACACCACAGCTAGCTCTAGATCGATAGATCTGATTACCGCACCAAACACACAAAATGTCTTCCCCTCAGGACCGCGCCCAGCAGTACATCGGCCAGCTCGATAAGGAGGTTCGTAAAACCGCAGCCAGAACGCAGACACGCCGGCGACGGCGTTGTTGGGCTTTGCGTAGCTAACCGGCCTCAATAGCTGTCCAAGTACCCTACCCTCAACAACCTCGAGAAGACCACCGGTGTTCCCAAGGCCTATGCCACCATCGGCCTCGTTGCTCTCTACTTCTTCCTCATCATCTTCAACCTTGGAGGCCAGCTCCTCACCAACCTCGCTGGCTTTGTCCTCCCCGGATACTACTCGCTCAATGCGCTCTTTACTTCCACCAAGCAGGATGATACCCAGTGGCTCACTGTAAGTCAAGACAGTCTGATTAAGTTCCTACCTCTGGTCTCCACGCTAACCACCATATTTGTAGTACTGGGTTGTTTTCTCTCTCTTCACGTAAGCATCTCTGCCGGCTTTGCGTCTGCTGTCTTTTGGGTGCGCTTAATATCTAACCATATGTCACAGTGTCATTGAGAGCTTGATCAGCGTCGTTTACTGGTTCCCCTTCTATTACACCTTCAAGTTTGTTTTCCTCCTCTGGCTCTCTCTCCCTACCTTCAAGTAAGTGGCCTCCCAATTCCTACCAACACCACGGGAAGAGAAACTCACATGTCAACAGGGGCGCCGAGATCATCTTCCGCTCTTTCCTCGCCCCCACCCTTGGCCGCTACTTCCAGCACGGCTCCACCGCCAGCGGCCTCCGCGCCAAGGCTGACGCCGTCCACACCGACTAAGCGTCTCACGGGCAACTGCCGGGCCTCTCCAGTTCGTTTCAGAGTGTGCCGCTTTGAATGAGGCTCAAGAAGACACAGGCAACAACTGCACGGCCGGCAAGCCTCTACGTGGGGTTTGTCGGCAATCTAACACGCGTGCAACAACATCAACAAAACCGGGGTATGTGGACAGTTTGTTAGCTGGAAAAGTAGAAGACGGGTGGTGGTAAAGGAGGACATGTGGATATAGAAGATGTTGGTGACATGATGATTAAACCCGATGCGTCTAGACGAGTAGGGACGGTTTTGGAATCTAACGATTGAATACGTGATAGTAATAGAGCATTGCATTTGAATGGGAAGCACCGAGACATTGAGATGTGGTCGACATGAAAGGCCCTGACCATCGTAGACAGATACAAAGCAGGCACAGGATACATCACATGCTTGCAATGTACAGTCTTCTGGCTGGAACAGCTCAGGACGGGGTTTTCCCGATATTTAGACAACCTCTGAAAGACATTTTTGCGCTACGTTGGTTTTCCTATCGTCGAACTGAGCAACATCTCTTCTCTTCATATGACGACCGTGGAAGGCCAACGTCATTGTCCTTCTTTGTGATCGACTAGAGGTAGTCCACCGCCCGTGGAAGCCATCATCGGGATGGTTGCCGTTCCTGGCTTCCCGCTGTTTGAGACCCCTGCCAGCAAAACTAGCGTGACAGGCAAAAGGTACAACACTATTGGATCAATCAGACATCAAATTGCATGTTTGTTAAGCAGGTACGAGATCGGCAGACGTTGCCCCTGAGCCCCTCTCGGATGGAGGCACTTGGCACTAACAAAAGTTCCAGTGGTAGCCACCTGAAAAAACAACCAACCCGGGTGTTACTGACAACAGCGTTCTACCGAAGCGTCAAGAACATCCACTGGTGTTCCGTTTTGAAGGGTGCGCCTTGCTTCAGCTCGTTTCGAGGCCACGGGTTTTGAAACTTGAAACCCGGGGGAAGACTTTCACTTTAACCAAAGGGGCAATTGCTGACCTCGAACACTCGTTTATAGGATATCAGGCCTGGCACGGAACAGACTGGAAAAGTCAGAGACAGGCTGCACTGCCCTGGCCCCTACGAATCGGCGCCTCCGAATTCAAGTCTCATCCATCTACCTAATACCCTGATCGAACTTATCCGACGACAACGGCGACGGCGACGACCCCTGGCATTTCGACTGGCCTCAGGATACATTATCGAATTCCATCTCCTACGCGCATCGAACAATAGCACGATTTTGGATTCAGCGTGCGCGCTACTCGCCTGGCTTAGAACATCCGACGGCTCAGCGCCAGCAACTCAAGGAAGCCGTGCTGCCCCGATCGAAGTGGCCCGTCCAGCGACACCAACGGGCAGCCTCACACCGGAGAACATCAAGGAGCCGTTGTCGCATTTTCCCCCGGGCATCACCTTGGCCTTCTTTGCGCCAACCGATTTATCGATCGACCACCTGACTGGCAACAAGTTGGGGTAGATCCTCGCCCACGAACAGCGCCCCCTCTCGAGGGAGCGCGCTCGCGATGCACCTCAGTCCTTTACAGTCGCGCTTGGCGGCTTCCTTCATCGCATCATGCCTTTTAATCGCTCTCTACTTCTCTCTTTTCTCCCCGAACTTTGCTCTCGCGGCCGAGCTCCAAGATGCGCCGCCAATAATACTATTAGACGATGTCGATTCCGACCTTGATGTTTCTCTAGGTCTCGACCCAGACCTAGGAAGCCCGCTCGATCCGATGTACGAACCCGAGTTCGCCGCTTTCGATAAAAGTATCCTCGGGCGTCGTCAAGTTAGAGACAGCAATGTCCTAAAGAACAATGAGGCTTTCCCGTTGAACGTTGAACAGGGGGTTACGGAGCGCTTCATATTCGAACTGTCACAGCTGTCCGAGCGGGAACCGGAGGTTGGGTCATTGGAGCTAAGGGATGAAGACCATACGTGGGAAGAAGTAGAAGAAGACGATGAAGAAGGTGATGATAAAGAGGAGGAGCGGCAGCAGGAGGAGGAAGACGAGTACTCGGATGACTTGAATGACGAGAGCCTGGACACAGAACCCGCGGACTCGAATTCTTCTTTCGTGGAGCAGAAGCTATGGAAACGACAACAAGGTGCTCGTCGAATCTTCATTTCTGCAAACACATGCCTGCAGCCTCAAGCTTTCAATGCGACCAAGACAACACAACCTCCACCGCAGCTCACACTGTATGTGTCAACGTCGACCGATAACGTCGAACCAGGCCCGGACGCGGACTCGAGCTCTCAAGTATCGATGGTGTTCAAGGAGGGGGCTATCATGTACAACTTCACCACCACGTCCGACATATACGTGAGTGTACATGCGCCGAACGTGACGGAAATCTTTGACGGGCCTTACAACATGAAAATCGCCATCTCCACGGACGGTTATTATTACAGCTATAACGTGGACGATGATGCTGATCTGATCTGGGTTGATAGCGACTCCCAGGGCGCATTGCTCATCACTCATAACTTGACTGATAGTAACGACGAGGGGGAGCAACAGAAGTACATGGAAGCACCGCCATACGTTCTGTTCGCCCAGGACAAGTCGGATCCGTCCATCAACGGTGTCAAATATTCCTTTTGCGGCCTCGAACAGTATGCCCAGATTGCAACCACAAAGGACGGGAAGTATTCGAATATGGTCCAGACAGGCATGACCAGGCGAGGACAGGGCAACTATCCTAAGCAGCAATTCTTTTTTAGTGGCCTGAAGCCAAGCACCAGCTATATCGGGATCCTGGCCAATGCGACCAACCCAGGCAGTTCGAATCTCGTTGGAAGCGGCGGCCACGTCTTCAAAGCCACCAATTTCCAAACCAAGTCCGGTAAGCTCTTTTCTCGGGATCCAGGATCCATCCAGGTCGGGACCAACGCTCAGGAGCTAATACAACCAGATCACGGGAACTGTAACATTGTTTTGAATCTCACCTTTTGTGATCAGGTAGCCTACTCGGTCCCTAGCAACCCAAAGTTTGGCAACGCCTCCGTCCTGGCCAAGTTCTACGATGACTATGCCGCCGAAGCATATGGTTTCTTCAAGAAGGCTCTGGCTCAGATCCCTTGCGAGGCGCCTGTGACCCAGCGTTACTCGCTCACCAGGAACTGCAGTGACTGCGACGCCGCGTACAAGGACTGGCTCTGCTCCGTGACCATCCCCCGCTGCGAGGACTTCAGTAACAATGCCAGCTACTTGCACCCGCGAGCTATGAGCCAGCCGTTCCCCAATGGCGAGACGCTCGACAATGCCACCATGTCATGGTACGCAGAAAAGTATGGTGACGGCAAGGTGTTAAGTAAGGCCTTCATGGAGAGCCGCAGCTCACGGATCGACGAGTTCATCAAGCCCGGCCCATATAAGGAGGTCCTACCTTGCGATTACCTATGCTACAGGCTGGTTCAGAGTTGTCCGTCGTCCATGGGCTTTGGCTGTCCGCTCTTTGGCCAGAAGGGGTTCAATTCGAGCTACTATGTCAAGAACGAAACAAATGGCGAGGTCGTGTGTAACTATCCAGGCTCGGCACATATCTTCTCGGGTTCCTCGAAGGATGCAGTGTCGGTGGCTTTGACCATTGCTGTTCTAGTGTTAGTGAGCCTGTTGCTCGCTTGCTAGTGGCGCTGCTGGTTCTTTTCACGAAAGAGGACGGTATCGGAAGGGTTTGCTTTGGTGTTGGAGGCGCTTGTGCTGCTTGATAATCTGGTTGCGCGCGTTTGGATCGCTTTCGTCGAATTTCGCGGAAGTACGTAGAAAAAGGAGGATCTTTTGACAAGAATGCACACGTTTGATGTTTTCATGGATACGGCGTTACAGAGCGTTTGGAAACTGTTGGTGCACTTATTTTTCGTTACGGTACATCAGAGTTGGACAGACATACAGAGAGACAAACAGAGGGTAAAGTCACAGATTACAATAATGGTTACGATGTAGAGAAAAATCCCGGAACTGTTCATGGACATTATGATAGAAGAAGGCATGGCGTTCGGCCAGGATATTGAGGCCGTGGTATCTCGAACCGTACAATACACTCCTGGTACTCAAGTGCGTTTCATATTTGACACACAAAGATACGTCCACGTACACCAGAGAGGTAGGAAACCATCAGAACGTTCCACAAGGCACTCGGCCTCGAATTGCCTGTCAAAATATCCATCTGCTCTCAATCTCTCCAAAAGGGTGTGTTCCACTTCTCGCCAAACCTTCCTTCATCCCATCCTCATCACCACCACCCCCATCCCTTCTTCTTTTGAGAATACGGGGATGTTCCCGTGTTCAAAGCAACAGCAGCCGCCGCCTCAGCCTCCTTCTCTTTTTCATTCTCCCTCTGCAACTTCAGAGCCCGTACTTGAGCCTCAAGCTTGGTTATCTCAGCTGGCGAGATGGTTCATAAAGTGTGAGTGAGTGTTCTCCCGTTTCTCATTTCTTCAATCTAAACCGGTAATAAAAAAAACTGGTACTTAGACACATGTATGTGTGGTGAACGGAAAGGAAGCAAAGGAAGGAAGGAATGAGAGGGATGGGAGGGTAGGGATAGGTCATGATGATGGTGATGATTATAATGATGGAAACTCACCCTGGCGCTCCTCCTTGATCTCATCAACCTCCAGCTTTGACCATCCCCAGTAGATGACCTGGTAGACGAAGAGGGCGGTAAGTAGACACTTGGCTACGGGGCGGGTGAAGGTTTTGTAGAATACGCCCTGGTTGTTGTGTTGGCGTTAGTATGTATCCTGATGATGATTATCGGAAAGCTTAACAGCAAGCGACATACCGTTGGCGAGGGCGGGTTTGAGGAAGAAGAGTATTGCCTCAGCGACTGAACTTGGAGATATGTCCTGGACGAAGGCTTGGTGGTCTGAGTGGTAGCCCTGGTGAGAGTGCGAAGGGCACTTCCGGCCGCTGTCCTGGGGATCATGATGTTGATGGTAGGGGTAGTCAATTTGATGATGTGTTTGTTCTTGACTTCGTTTCTGAATGTGAGGGTATATCCACTTCAAGGTGAAAACTGAACGCAAGATACGCTATGACGTCGTTATTCGTGGGCTGGTAGAAATCAAAGCGTGAGAGCAAGTCAAGGTCGTTGTTTATGAGGCTTCGAAATTCGTCAAATGCAAAGGACATGGACAGGTAGCATATAATTCTAGGGACCACAGGATTGGCGATATCCACAACCCCTCGGAGCTTCCGTCGGCGTCGTTGAAAATCGCGGGCGACGGTGCCCGCCCGCCCTTCCGAACGGGCGGTTCATACCCGGAAGCCGCTAAACCGTAGCGGGCAGTTAGCGGCAATCACCCTAATTTGATGGATCGTCCGCTGCAGGGATCCCTTCAGTTGCCGGAATGCTGGCCCACTCGCCAGGCGTGTTCGACAGGGGCATTGAGGGGAACGGACAGGGCAGTTTGGGGGCAAGTGCTATCAACGACACATGGCCAGATCTGCCCCAACTGGATGGGAAGGTGCAGGTCGGTCACTTTCGTTTCGTGTTTCCAAAAGTCCATTGGCAATCTGTCCCCAATTCGTAATCAATTAACGAAGCTTCCCCCTTCCACTTCTTAAGCAACCAGCAACGAACCCTTCAATATCAACCTAGTATTTTGCCATTCGACGGACCGATCACTACTCGAGCCACCATCGTCGCATCTCTGTCAACTTATATACCACTCCATAACAAGACGCATTACTATCCGACTGCTTTGTCCACGCCCAGCATCACCAGCTAGTCGCGGCACGTTCATTCCCATCCCTTCACACAACTACACAACACAATGGTACGAATAGTCTCTCTTCAACCCTTCGGTTTCTTCTACGAGGATCTTTACGGACCCGGACAATGAGGCTCCAGCGCATCGGCTTTCAACCTTGCTAACCCCCTTTCTCGAACCAGGCGCAAACACCCCAGCAAAGGCGAGCGAACCTCAAGTTCCAGAAGGATCAGGAGGCCCGTCGTGGCAAGTCGGAGGACCAAATCAAGAAGCGCGTAGAAAAGGCGCCCAAGTCTCCTATCTCCATGTTCTGGCTCGGTAAGACGCACTGCTACCATCACCTCCTTAGCCACAAAACATACGGACCGGTTGAACTAACAGTCAATTCACTTTTCCAGTTATCCTCGGCTTTATCGTCTTCGGCGGTCTCGTCTTCGAGGTTCTGTCGCGTCTGTTCCTCAACTAAGCACCGGAGTACCACCGTCGTCACCGAACGAAACACCATCGTATCCAAGCCACCGAATTCCAGACAGGCTGTCTACGACTACGATGCTCAAAGCAGATCGGAGGATTAAAAGAGTTGTCGAGGGCCAAGGAAGTCAAACACACCGAAGCCGATCGGGGTTAGCCGATAAAACCATAAGAGCATAACACCCGCATGAGAGCGTAAGGTGGGAATAGGAGACATCTAAGAGGAGGAAGAAGGCAGGAGAGGGAGATCTTTTTAGCGCTTGGTTTGAGCGAAAAGCGCCTGTAACACACACACACACACATTATATACCACGGATAACACGGGCAAACGAAAAAGGAACCGGGGATCTGATTTTGAGGTCACAAAAACGCAGAACAAAGGGCATTGTTATCCTATTCTCTACTTCGTCGAGGAATGAAAGGGCAATTTGGTTGAACTTCTGAATCCGAAGTTTTGGCAAACTAACAACTACTGCACAAGGGTATTCAGTGACTATTTCTCCCGTTTTTGCCAGTTCCAAGTACGATCACAGATGGCAACACCTGCTGCAGCTCCAAACAATTTACTCATTAGACTCCTGAACGTCATCGTCGATGGCCCACCTCAAGCACCCAAACCACGACGCTGACCACCCGTCTCAAATTTCTGGTGAATACCAGCCTTGAACTGCTGCTCAAGCTCCTGAGAGACCTGATTGACGTCAAACGTCTTCTTCGCCGCAGCCGCGGCGGCAGCAGCAACAGCCGCATTTTCGGCAGCGAGCTTCTTACCGCCGAGCAACCTCATCATCTTGGACTGGCGAGATGCGCCGCCGTCGAGCGCGTTGACGTTCCAGTTGGCTGCGAGGACCGCCGCGGGATTGGGAGTTGTCGAGGCCGCTGGTGTAGACTTGGTTTGGGCGTCGTCCTTCTTGGTGGTGGTGGTGGTGGTGGTGGTGGGTTTGTCCTCCTTCTTCTCGGCCTTCTCTTTCTTTTCCTTCTCCTCCTTCTTCTCCTTCTTCTCCTTGTCTTTTCTGTCCTTCTTCTCCTTCTTGGACTCCTTCTCCTTCTTGGACTCCTTCTCCTTCTTGGACTCCTTCTCCTTCTTGGACTCCTTCTCCTTCTTGGACTCCTTCTCCTTCTTGGACTCCTTCTCCTTCTTGGACTCCTTCTCCTTCTTGGACTCCTTCTCCTTCTTGGACTCCTTCTCCTTCTTGGACTCCTTCTCCTTCTTGGACTCCTTCTCCTTCTTGGACTCCTTCTCCTTCTTGGACTCCTTCTCCTTCTTGGACTCCTCCTTCTTGGACTCCTTGGACTCAGACTTCTCTTCCTTCTTCACAACGGGCTCCTCTTCCTCTTCCACCTTGTCGCTCTTGGACTTATTGTCCTTCTTCTCCTCCTTATCCTTGGACTTGCTCTTCTTTTCCTTCTTCTCCTTCTTCTCCTTCTTCTCGGTTTTGGCGATTTCCTTGTCCTCGGACTTCTGCTTCTTGGAAGGCTTCTCTTCGTCGTCATTCTCTTCCTCCTCGCGCTTGCGTTTCGAGTCCTTCTTGCTGTCGGCCTTGGAAGACTTTTTGGATTTCTTCTCCTTCTTGGACGCTGCCGACTCGGTCTCCGCAATGACTTCAGCGGGCTCGGAAGCAGCAGCAGCAGCGACTTCCTTGGTCTTGGGCGCCTTCTTTTCCTTCTTCTCCTTCTTGACCTTGTGCTCTGATGTTGAGACGCCCATTGTGAAGATTGGCTATTAAGAACTGGATATGAACATTAGTTGAGATGATCCTGTTAAGTGATTAGATATGGCCATACCGTTGCGGAATAAAATAAAAACTTGCTCAAAGTCCTTGAAATACTAATTTGAATCTTCCTGGTACGAAGTAAATCGTGAAATAACTTTTGGCGCTGGTGGGTTGAGTTTCAATTTGCAGGTTGAAGGACGAAAGAGGCTTGAGGAAGAAAAGAAGATAAGAAAAAGTTATTGGAGCAGCATACAACCCTAACCCTACTGAGCGCTGATATGAGTTGCGATAGCTCTACTACAAAAGAGCTAAGAACAAAAAGGTAACAAACGATGCCAGTACGGATAAAACTGAGTGGTTGATTGTTGATAGGTACATAAGAAGACTCATAGTTTACCCACATGGATTGATTTGTTTACGACGGTGTATAACGTGCAAAGTTTAGTCATTACGATCTTGAAGTCTGTGGAAGCCATAGAGATGACCCAAACCAAAGGCAAAGTGGAAACGATGAACGATATTTGGGTATCTGAACCGGCCATACAATAATATTTAACAAATGCGCCCCGAGAATCCTTTCATGCCCATCTCTGCTGCGCTACACCCAATAATAACTCCTCAGCACTAACGGCCCGGGCTAAGGGGCCGGTTGAAACCGCCGACACGGTTCATGTACTGGCGATACTCAGTCTTCTTCTCCTTCCGCACCGCACCAACGTTGTTGCCCTTGATCTTCTGGTTCTTGGTTGTGCCAAAGCCGCCAAAGCCCATCATGGAGGCCATATCTCCCAGGCCATCATCCTCAACAACCACGTCTTCTTCCTCGTCCTCATCCATGGGATCGGCGTCGAACCGTCCCCTCGACATGTGTTCCTCTTCGTGCTCTTCCGTCCGCTCCCGGGATGACTGGTGCTGCTCCTCCACGTGCGTGCTATCGGATCGGCGTTGGTCGTGTCCCTTAACCTTGAACGACACTGGTACCGGTGCTGGTGCTGGTGCCGCGGCAGCAGCTGGGGCGTTCTCGGATTTCGACCTTATCGAAAGACGGTGATCGTCGTGTGCTGTTGCTGAGTGTGTGGGGCTCCGTGGTGACTTCGTGTGGTGTTCGAGCTCCCGGGGCGGTGAGGCTGAGCGGCGGATATTTCTGTCTTTTGAAAGGTCTCTTCTGTCTTTCGGGGCGTCAGTGCTCCTGTCGGTGTTGCTAGCGAAGCGAGAAATGGTCCTGTGATGGGGGTGAATTCGGTTGCCAAACGTACCTCGGTCTGGTTTGCTCATGCCATCCTTATCTGCGTCACCCCGATCACGGCGAGAGTCTTTGGCACCGTCGCGCCGGCTTCCTCTACCTCCGTCTCTGACTCTCTCGTCGCGTCGATCGTGTCCGTCTCTGTTACGAATCGGGGAGCGCGAACGCCTGCGGTCACGGTCACGATCCCGCCCATCGTGCCTGTCTCTCGATCTGGACCTGTATCGTCGGCTGTCTCTGTCGCGATCATCTCGTCCACCTCTGCCTCCTCCCCGACCACGGTTACGGTCATGGTCTCGGTCTCTATCGCGGTCGCGGTCTCGGTTGTCTCTGCCGTGTCTGTCTCTGTCGTTATAGTCTCTCGCGCCGCCCCCACGGTGAGGGTTACGGTTATGTCTATCCGCCATGGTTTGTGCTCGAGTGTCCCAAATGTTGGATAATTGTAAGACTTGTTGAGAAAGAATGAAAGATTTCAATCGCAAATTGAGTGTTCTTGATGACGTTGTATGGAGAAATTCTGGAGCCTTCAAGAAGAGGCGGCGGGCTGAAACTAGGCGAAAGCTGCAGGCCGTTGTAGCTTGCAAGGCTGGATGCAGCCGCCGATCGTGTGGAGTCTGATTCCTTGGAAGCGATAAGATAAGCCATGTACCCTTGCACCTACCCCACCACCCCGCGTTGAACTTCCCAAGCCTTCAGGGTTCTCAATGCACTGACGGTGATGTCCTGCTCGAAGCATCTGTGAATATACCGGTAGGAATACCTCTACTTTCAGTCCCAGGCCGTGTCCGGAAATCAGATTCATTCGTGGATTTGGTTCGAACCGTAAGAGACCGGGCTTTCAGTAACTGCTATTCGGGCGATTAGCTTTTGTCTTGTGAGGTTCATCATTCTGGTCAAAGATGGAGTACAGAATAAAATGGTACAGTACCTCGTCAAGACCTCATTATGCCAGTTAAATCGTTGTAAACATCTTGAGCCAAGACATGCTTTCGCCTGGTCGATCGTGTGATCAAGGCAATGCCCACTCTGTGACCAGACATCCCTCAAATCTCATCCTCCTCGTCATCAAAATCGTCTTCCCTCCCCATGTCATACAGAATCCGGCCTCCCTCTCCTCCACCGACCTCTGTCTGCGCGTCAAAGTACGGCAAAACAATCCCCTCCCTATCACTCCTTTGCTTCTCCGTCAGCCCCAAGCTGAACGTAGTATCCGCCATCTCTCCCTCGCCACCGCTCTCCGTGTCCTTTTGCGGCGCAAACAGCGGGTGATCCGAAAGCAGTGATAGACTCGCCCCGGCACCTCCCTTTTGACTTGAAGGGCTCAAGATGAACCTCTCAGCCACAGCTCTCCCGCTGCGCCTCCTCATCTCCATTTCCACCACGAGTCCCTCCGCTTGATGGCCCGTCCGCAGGCCAACAAGCACGCCTTCGCGCCCTTCGTGCAGTCCCCACTCTGGCTCGCGCAAGCTACGCATTTGTGCCCGCTTGGTCTCGACGGCCTGGTAGAGACTCGAGACTTTGAAGATGGCGGTGGCCATGTGTGACAAGAGAGTGAGCGGATGGGGTTCGTGCTCGTTGACGGTTCGCGGGAGGACGAGAGGGACGTCATTGTGGTAGACGGCGACGAGGGAGGCGAAGGGGTTGATGATGCTGCCGAAGAAGAGGGGGAGGGCGTGCGGCTCTTTCGAAGCGAGGGGGTTTAGTGAGTCCACTATGATTAGAAACCCTGAAGTATTGTTAGCTCATGTTTTTTTCTGTGCGGGTGTGGTGAGTGGAACTTGCTCTGTGAGTTTGTGGCAGCATCTTTGGGTGTTTGGCCCTTGGGAGGAGCACACTGTGAGGTGATCTCGGTTATGAGAGCCTGGACTGACTTCCCCCGTGCCTTGATGAAGATATCGACATCACGGGGCTTTCTGACAGTTGTGAATGAAACGAAGAGCACTTTACTACGAGCAAGCTGTACGCGCGTCAGCTGATGAAGCGCAAGGGTAAAATAACGGGAAAGGAACTTCTTACCTTGCCTCTGCTGATAAATTCCTGTACGAGAGGTCCTACACCTTGCTCCAGGGTATCAAGAATAAGTGTGAGTGGGCTTGCGCTGTCTCGGAGATTCAGCAGCTTCTGAAAAAGTAGCAGGCTGTGAGAGCGATGATGCGTTTGAGCTGAGGGCGCCATGTTGACGCTCGGCAGATGTCGTGGAGGTATATCTGGACCAGCCTCGTGTAACTTGCGGGAAATAGTGAACGATCTAAAAACAGATTAGATCTATCTGCCTAAGCGTATTGCGAAGAATTGTTGTGTCGTGAATTCAAGTTGTTGCTTGTCGCTGGAGAGAGAAGGTTGGACGTACTGGCCAAAAAATCGATTTTAGGGCGGCGATTGCGATGATCGCAGCTCTTGCATCCTTCCCGCCATCATCATTCGCACCAAAACTCTCGGTCACATTTTGTTCGTGGCTGCAAATCAGCAAATTTGAAAGAATCATGAAGTATCAGTATACCGGTAAAATAAAAGTAAAAGGAGAAACAAGCCGCATGAAAGAGAATTAAGGGATGTTCAGAATGCGCGCAAAAGTTCACTAAAAAGCAAAAGACTGGTCTCTCCCGCCGGGAATTGAACCCGGGTCTCGAGCGAATCGAACTGATGTTCAAGTTTGACAAGCTCACATACTGACCACTATACTACGGAAGATTTACAGTTGTGATCAACTGTCGTAGTGATTGTTGAAAACTCATCCCCACCTAGCCTCTATATAACCTTTTCTACCTTGCACAACCGAATGTCTTTCATTTTTGTCAGCAATGTTTACCACGAGTGCCATAGTCATTGATGTGCCAGGGAAGCTTTCTGGCTTAGTATCACTTGTAGATCCATTTGAATGGGTATCGCTAATCCATGAAACCTCTAAGAACTGTCAAGAGATCTCTGCTTTTCTCCTCCGACCTCAATCCATGCTACAACGCTTCATGCTCTCAAAAAAGGGTGCCACAAAGGGATACTGCGTATGACGACTGACTCTACTCATGTCCGCCCACCGCAGATTGCATCTCCTCAGATAAAGTTATGCATTCTTGGCTCCAGGGCTTTGAACCTTTGATGGTGGCCACTTTAGGTTTCGCGAAACACCACCCCAGTTCAACTCTGGGATCTGTACATTCTTCATAGTTGGGATGATACATAGTTTACTGGTAAATGTGCCTCTGGTTTCAAGCCGGGGGTCTTCGAAAGCGACTTATCGACACCAGGCTTCCTCGTTGACGCACCGTGTTCAATTATTTGAAGCAATCAATCGGCCTCTTGTGGTATTTCGAACCGTAATGCGGTATACTGCGCTCCGTTCGGGTTGGAAGTGCTCCCGGCGATGTGTATGGAAGTTCCATTCGCCTGGATTGCATCGACAGATGCTGAATTGACAGGAGACACGTCTTGCACCGCTGAAGCGCCCTTAGCGCGTCCAGAAAGGGCTGGAATACAGTCAGTATCAGGACATTCTTGCCATGGGCGAACATGGACTTTACCTTTGTGCTGTCCATTTGCCATCGCATTGTCTCCGGACGTTGTTTCAGCGGGATCTCGCCCGAATGTCTCGTTCTTCCGATTGGTTTTCTGGAGCAACCCCTCTGGGATCTTCGTTGCCCAATCGTTCTCAAACTCCTTTCTAAGAAAATCATCATAGTCGCCTCGTTTGTGCTTCTCATGGGCGACCCATGCCTCCTGAAGCCAGTGCTCATCATGCCGACCCCGCTCAATGTTTTCAAGGTACCGAGCACAATCATATCTGAAATGGTCATTGTTGCGCAAAGAGACAAGATCCGGTCGAGCATCCTCCGTCCCTGCATTCAGGATATGGCCGTCGTCGGGGAATTTGGCGAGAATGTCTTTCCTCTCCTCTGGTGTCAACACGTCCCATGCTTGTGGGAGCAGCAATATGGCCTATGTTCAAGTGTCAGATCATAACTGTAAGATAAAAATTCTGAAAGAGGGAAGAGGTACGAACTCTGAGATCAGCATTGGTGAGAGGGGAGTATTCATCGGTATAGACGAAAGGTGCTTCCCACTTTTTGTCGATGTTTGTTCTCCTGGGCACTGCTCCAGCCTGTCGTGGCTTTTTGGCACTGGTAGGTTTGGCCTGGTCCGATGCTTTACGCTTCCTAGGCTCAGTATCCGGTTGCACGTCACTGCTTACAGAACGATGTGTGCCTGTTGACTTCTGTGCACCATCGTTTGGAACAGCTTCCTCTGGCGTTTGCCAATTTGCATTGATCGATGGATCAGTAACTGCTGCTGCTCCGTTTTCCGGCATATTGACTTCTCCATCGACTGCCAGGTTCTGTACTGCAAAATAGGCGTGCGAACTCGGCGGACCCAGGGATTTTGGCTCGCTCCCATGCTCGTTATTAGACAATGCTGGACGAGTCGCTGTTGAAATTCCTTTCCGCGGCTGTTCAAAAGCGTAAACGCAATGCGTACCGGATTCGGCACATCGCGAGCAGATAGGCTTCTCTTTAAGGCACTATCGAAGCTGTCAGACACAAAACAATCGGGGAATATCAGCATATCTGACCAACCTTAAGCTTGTTGTCACGGCAAGGAGTACACGCGCCCCTCGTCAGTTTCAGCTTGGTGCGTAAACCAGCCACATCCTCATTGGAATTGACTGATGCAGGCAATGTCTTTCTCTTCTTGGATACGGGACTTGATGAAGCTGATGGGGCAGCCGCTTCCTCGTCTTCTTTTTCTTCTTCTTCACGTGTCGAAGTTTCTGGCTTTCTCTTGTTGGAGACGGAGCTTGGTGCAGCTGATGGCTCTGCTGATGGCGCTGCCGCTTCTTTTTCAGGTTCTCCAGGTCCTTCAACCTTTGGCTTCTTGACAGATCGGTTTTTGGTTGCTGGCTTTTTGACTGCTGACCTTTTGACTGCCGACCTTTTGACTACCGGTCCCTCGACTGCTGGCTTTTCAGCTGATGACGCTGTCGCTTTTTCTTCACGTGCCGGAACTTCTGGCTCTGCTGATGGCACAGGCGCTTCTTCTTCCTCTTCTTCTTCGTCTTCTTCCTCTTCTCCTTCACGTGTCGAAACTTTTGGCTTTTCGTCTGATCGTGCTTTTGGTGGTGGGAGATTGATTGCCTTCCAAGATGTAGACCCTGTCCTTTCTGGTTCTCGAGGTTTGAGGTGACTAGATGGTTGAAGTCCTGACTTGTTTTCTGGAGAAGCGCTTGGTGCCGCCAACGGCGTAGCTAGTTCTCTTTCAGGTGATTCAGGTCCTTGAAACCCCGGCTCCTTGACAGCTCGTTTCTCGACTGCTGACCTTTTGGCTGCTGTTGCCTTCTTGACTGCTGTCTTTTTGACTGTCGGCTTTTTGGTTGCTGGCTTTTTAATTGCTGGTTCCTCGACTGCGGGCTCATCGACTACCGGGTCTTCTACTGTTGGCTCTTCGGCTGTTGACTCTCTGACTGCTGGCTTTTCGGCTACCGGCTTCTTGGCTGCTGCCTTTTTGACTACTGGTTCTTCGACTGCTGGATCCTCGACTGCAGGCTCTTTGACTGCTGATTCTTTGACTACTGCCTTCTTGGTTACCGGCTTCTTGGCAGTCGCCTTTTTGGCTACTGGTTCCTCAACTTCTAGTTCCTCAAGTACTGGTTCCTCGTTTGCCGGCTCTTTGACAGCCGCCTTTTTGTCTACTGGCTTTTTGGCTACCTGTTTCGCTGGTGCCTTTTTGGCTACCGGCTTTCCGACTGCTGCTTTGGCGACATTTGGTGATACAACAACCAGATCTTCGGCTGCCAGTTCCTCCAAGGGCGTCCGCCCAGAAGCACTGGTCACCTGCACAGGAGTGCCATCCCGGTCACCAGTTACGCCCCCAGGAGACGACGGGGGAGGGGAGGAGAGGGGGGAACTATTCCCTTGTTCGCTCATCCTTCAGAACGCCTTCAGTTGGTCGCCCTGCGTGAGGAGAGAAATCCGAGACTTGAGGTTGTTCGAACGCGGTGATGTC
This sequence comes from Sordaria macrospora, assembly GCF_033870435.1. NCBI lineage: Eukaryota > Fungi > Ascomycota > Sordariomycetes > Sordariales > Sordariaceae > Sordaria > Sordaria macrospora. Next base: position 2,105,981 of record NC_089372.1, on the reverse strand, counting down.
GGTTTGCCGGCAAAGAACAATCACCGTTGAGTCAGATCCGGGATTAGGTCCAAAATGCCTGTTGTTGTGATATAAACTGATACCAGATGGTAGAAATTGGCAGAGTTGCGCCGTAAAAGTCACCGTCGGTCTATCGTATGTCGATGACGGTTCATGCGGCTGATATGACTGTGGTTACATCCGCGAACAAACTGATATTTGGTGGAAGGAGAGGAGAAAGCGGGGGGTGGTGATGATGTTAGAGAATGAGATGGTGTTCAGGTGAGAGTGTGGTCAAACAAACCAAAGTGGTACTAGAGTACAAGTTGACGCGCTGGTCTGGAAGATATATGCAATGAACTTTGAGAATCAAACTGAATTAAGGTAGTTGGTGAATGATAACGGAAGTAAAATGATCCACCTCCAGCTCCCCTTCCCCGTTGGTGTTCGGTTGCGGTTGCTCCTTCCCTATTGTGTAATGGACGAGATGGATGGATGGAAGCTGAAGCTATGGCGCCAAGCACCTGCATACTTGCATGTTACACCCCGGAAGCGAGCTTGGAGATCATACTAGCCGTGAATAGCGTGGTAGGCGAGATTCGCTATTGCCTTATTATTCAACTAGACGGTACAGACTTACAGGCCCCTGAGCCCCTGCAGGTTGAGCTCTCAAGACATTTCAAGCGCCAGCATTATCGTCAATGCCCCGTTTAACGGCTTCAATCCTTATCAAAGGAGTACACATTGCAGTGGTGTGGTCGGGGGAAAGCGTTACATCACTTTACTCTCTTGTGACATCTCTTGTTCTGGGTAAAGTCAAAATAGTAAGTTAAGGATCTTTTACTCATCCGGAAGAAGAAAGACAGGCAACAATAATAGCGTCGTGGTTGTGGTAGAAGCAACGTACCCGACATCTCCAACTCCCCCAACGTCCATTAACAGGCCTGGCCGCATTGTCACTCCAGCCCGTCATCACAAGCTTCCACTTTACATCGACCTACCACGCTCCATCCAACAACACCAACTTTGACAAACCAAGAACGCAGCTGTCCCTTTTAACGGTTACACGAGGAAATCCAAGGTCGTCACCAAAGAAAGACGAACATAACATATTATTCAAAATGATCCGCTCAACACAAATTGCCCGGCTGGATGGTTCGCACCCCCTAACCAACCCCATCCTCGTTTCCCCCTTCCCACTCGATGTCAGCTAACCAACCCCCCCGCTCAAATAGGCCTCATGCTCTGCGCCTCCGTCGACGACGAAGCCACCGAATCTACTCTCGGCGAAGTCAAGTCGCAAGTGAAGCTGATCCTCCGCCGACTCACACGCACCTCGGAACCACAAGCGAGCATCGAGAGCGGCTCGCAGTACACGCTCCACTACCTGATCCAGTCCGACATTGTGTACGTGGCCATCACGGACCGCTCGTACCCGCGCAAGCTCGCCTTTACATACCTCTCCGACATCGCGGGCGAGTTCGCGACGACGCACACGCCGCAGCAGCTCATGAACCCGACGCTTCGGCCTTATGCGTTTATGGACTTTGACAGCTTCATTAGCCGCACCAAGGCGACGTACAGCGACACGCGCGCGACGCAGAATTTGGATAAGCTGCATGATGAGCTGAGGGACGTCACCAAGGTCATGACGAAGAATATCGAGGATTTGCTCTATCGTGGTGATAGCTTGGAGCGCATGGGCGAGTTGAGCAGTCGGTTGAGGGATGACAGTAAGAAGTATAAGAGGGCGGCCGTCAGGATTAATTGGGACTTGCTGCTGAAGCAGTATGGCCCTTTTGCTGCGGTGGGAAGCATCATTGTCTTCTTCTTGTGGTGGAGGTTCTTGTTTTGAGCGGATCATCACAGGCTGAGGCCATTATTTCTAGCGCGGTTGTACACGACACTGTCTGGGAGTGTTCCTCGTTCCTCCGGCTTTGAGGCTGTATAGCTCTGTGACGGATAGGCTACGTGGCTTCTATAATTATCTTAATATGGGTGTGTACGGCATCGGTTTTGTTTTTGGCGGCTTAACCTAGCATGGAGTTTGGGTAAAGGGGGGGACGAACGCAAAAAGGACGTTTGGCCGGGTGAATTTTCAGCTATTAAGACATATTCTTCCGTGTTCTTGTATTCTTCATCCGATGACTTCGCAAAGCCTGGTAGTGTCTCTACAGACTGCTGAGACCGCTATACTGCAATGTCTCCCACGCTCATCCATGTGTATCCAGGTTGACCTCAGACCGGTATTTGTCTACCCAACGCCATCCATTTGTGAGCCACTGGTACAAAACTACCCCTGAGAGGGCCTACCAGTCTTCTTCCCTATTTAAGAAGCCTGTCCCCTCCTAACTCCGGCCAAAATCGCCAGTCTTTATGGTTCCAGACAGAAATGGCAACCGCCCATCACATAACCGCACAACTTCCCGCCGCCTTCGGCAACAAAGCCGGTATACTTGGCACCGGCAACGCCGTGTGGTACCACTCCAGATGCTCCTGAAAGCTAGCCAAGTCCTCGAACCCTCTCTCGTCCTGCGCCCACTTCACCTCGTCCTCGCTGTCCTCGCCCTGATCCACGTACGTGTATTCGTCGCAGTAGGGACACCATATCCTCGCCAGCCAGTCGCCGGGGACGGGAGCGATGTGGTTTCCGATGGCTATGGGCGCGAAGACGACCGTTTTGGCTTCGCCTGTTTTGGCGCTTAGGCCATGGGCTTGCCATCTTGGGTATGTGGTTTCTATCCTCGCTGTTTCTGGTTCTGTTTCTTTTGTTGTTGTGGTTGAATGTTGTGGAAGTACTGATGGGTATGATTGCGTTACTATGGTCGGTAGAATGAGTTTCTTTGGGGAGTTGGTCGCTGCCGTCGTTGATGTCGGGATACTCGTTGTCGTATTTGTACTCCCACCACCGTTCGTCTGGTCCAATGGCGCCCTCGTAGACGGCATCCTCTGTAGATCCGGCCAGACGATGAAGCCGTCGCAAAAGTCGCAGACAAAGGCCACATCGTGCTCCCCAAACCTCTCGAATCTCCCGACCGCGTTGCAACATGGAACCAGGTCCTCGAGGCTTAACCTCCTCCCCCTTCTCAACGCTGGCCGTAACCCCTCATCTGTTGGTCCTTTCCCTTGCTGCTGCTGTTGCTGTTGCTGGAACTCATGTCGTTGCCACGGCGGTATCCTCTCGAGCTCCCTGTCCCTCTGTTGCTGCCTCACTCCTGGTCCTTCCTTAGTCTCCTTTTCCCGTTTCTCCTCCTCCCTTTGCTTCCGTACTCGCTCAGCCTCCTCATTCCTTCGCTGCTGGCGATACACCTGGTAGGCGCCCAGACATCGATTCCATGCCCCTTCCTGCTCAGCCGCGAATATGCGCCGAGCAGCGCGGCACTGTGTGCGGTGAAGCTCTAGTTGAAGTTCCTTGGTCTCGTTGAGCCAGATTGGGTTGATGGGCCCGCCTTGCCGGATCCAGTCTTGGAAGTTGCGGGCGTGGAATTCGTATTTGATCAGGAGGGCGCGCAGTTCGTTGAGGGATTCGGCTTTTTGTGAGAAGGGTTAGTAATAGAGCGGGTAATGAGAGGTTTTGTCTTGGTGGTTGTGGTGGGAAATGGATGAGTGCAGTAGTGGATGGAGGTGGTGAGTGAGAGTGTCGGGTAAAAGTCCAAGAGGTCATAGAAGGATGACTTTCTGCTTAAGGAGAGCAAGATGAGAGTGAGGAGAAATCTGGGATCTCGTCATATACTTACAAGTCCTGTCCCCTTCATAGTAGAACTGCCCATTAACCAATACACCTAGTTCCTGGAAATCCACCTTCGCATCATCCAATGCATCTTCAAGGGCGCGGATTTGTTCAAACTCGTCAGGGCCCCAGTGACGCTTGTCGGCAAATCTGAGTGCGCGAAGTGAACTGGTCAAGTAATCCGCAATGTCCTTCAACAGCGACCCGACCGTGTCGTTATTTTTGCTAGGACCTGTACTCATATCTCTTTGGTTCGCGATGGCTGCTTTGCGGGTTTATGATCTCTTTATATCGTATCCCCCTCCACCTCCTCCCGTTGATATGTTCTTTCTCAGCCGTTATCGTCGTGTTGTCGTCTTTAATTCCTCTTATCAATGGTTTGATTTCTCCGCCTAGCGCATATTCAATGCCGCTTCAGTATGTTGTAAATGACCGCAAGTAGACGTAAGCTGAATGGGCCACCAACGAGGCCCTCGTCACTAACAGAAGGTATCTCTAATCTCTACGAATGCGTAGCGCTGGTGTTGTTGTCGTCCGTTGTCATCAAGTGGATACCAAGAGCTCCGGTCCGGTAGCTGTAGTATGTACGGAGGAAGTGAGGAAGATGTTCACCATGGAGTTGGAGATGTGAGAAAGGGGTCCGGTCAGAAACGAAACATCACATGGAAGACTCGGTCGCCCAGGAAGGAAAATGGGGATGGACGGGATGTTGAATCGTCGTGCAACGGGGTTCGGGGCCCGGGCGCTTGGAAACGATCCGACGGTTACGGCGGGATCTAAGCTATTGGAAGGGCCCTGTGGATCTCTGCTTGGCAGAAGCAGGCAGACGTGGAAGCCGCTGTGCAAACATAACAGTGGAAGATGTTGCTGTGGCAGCGGAACAACGGGTGATATTAACAGGGTCTGTAATTGTTCCTCTTTCTGATCCTGATGGGGAATCAACATGGGCGGCCTCTGACGGGAGACTCCCAAACTTCTCAATATACTTGGGGGTTGGAGAAAAGTGGGGCATTTTGTCAACCTCTTCTTATAAAAGAAGAGGAAAAATTTTCGTACGATTACCTTTTATTATAGGACAAATCTCATATAAAATGGCGAATAAAATAATTATTTATATAATAAATTATTACTTTACAAATCAATATAATAGTATCCAAAGCTATAGAAACTTCTAATATTACTCAATTAAGTAGTAAGCAAATAAATAAAATCATTGCAAGCTTTGTTTATTATTTTCCAAACTTAGTATTAACGTGTGGCTAGTACTATATCTTGTAACTACCTTATACTACCTTGTAGTATAAAAGGCTGATTGAACTATTCCTTCTACGAAATCAGTTTACTCAGCCCCCACAGAACGTGCTAGAATACAAAGGTTTTGCCACTGTATTCTGGAATTCTCTAACTTGTTCAGCATTCCTTCTAGACTGATTTGTCATCATAAAATGCACTAGAAGCTTATAGACTCAGTTCATTCCTTTTATGGTATAGTGTTCTTACAAGCAGTCTTATTGACTTACAGAAGCTTAACGTTCGTGTATATAAAGACTTCTTCTCTCCTTTAGTTAGTCACTTCTTAAGCAAGCAAGCAAGCACAATTCAAGCAATACAATACAGTCTACTCCTATAGTGCAGAGTTCACTATAATAGTTGTTTCTCACAGTGCAGAGTCCAATGTACTCTTCTGTCTTGAGAGTAGAGTTTTCTCTAAGACCTCTTTTACAATATCCTCCTATTGTCTTTGCTACTACGCTGCTTCCTTCAGTATTGCTGTTGTACTTTCTACCGCTTCCGCTCCGCTCTACTACAAGTACATAGTTCACTGTAGCATCTCTATACTGGTGCTATTCTTATAAGCCAGTTAGGACATTGCAGCAGATAATTAGTATAAATACAAGTATAAATATAGGGATAGAAGTTAGTGCTTCCTTTATTAGCGTGATTTTCTTGACAATTACTTTTACTCTTATTAGTGTATTCTTTAGTGTAGCTTGGTTTTGTACTTTTATTCGTGCCTCTATACAAAGTTTTACTTTGGATTTTACTAATTTCAAGACCGATTATGATAATATTCATTAGAAAACTTACATAGGTACGAGAGCGAACATGAAACCAAAAGTAAAGCAAAATAATATAAAAGTAGAAGTAATTAAGCAAAATATTATAGAAATTAATACAACTATTATTAATAATTTAATCCGTATAAGAAGTTTAAGAATACTAAATTAAAATATTAATTGAGTTTAATTATTGTCCTTCTCTCTATTATTATTTTTCCTATCATATACTGTTTTAAATATCATTTTATTATCATTATCATTATTAATACAAGTACTCTCGTCTTTGATTATAGAAGCAATGACTTATATATTAATAATAGCAGCTATTGAAAAGGTGGTTTCTACTTGTAGTAGGAGTGGCCGAGGAAAGGAGGATGGGACTTCTAGTAGTAAATTAAATATAGATAGATTATTACTTATATTAATATTTAGTAAATTACTACTAAAGAAATTGATAAATATTTTTAATTCTCCTCCTATCACCCGCTTGAAAGAGTCTAATATTAGTATACCTTGTATATCAACTATAAAGAACTCTCCATTATTATCTTCTTTATCTTCGTTAATAATATGTTCGTTAAAAGTAAATATGAAACTATTATTGATTCGCTTCTATTTCCAATTATTTTAATATACTTTCTTATAGAGCTTCTTTTTACTATCTTTTTCATTCTTTGCCTACTTATTATTTACCTACTTCTTTATTTCGTAGCCTCCTACTTCAATAGCTTTAATTTAACACTTTAAATTCTGCTACTATTCTTTAATCAATCTTTTTATAACTTTCTAATTGAATTTGCCTTTAAATAAAAATAGAATTTTGCCCTTTCTAACCTCAAGTGTAAGGGTTCTACGAGGTATACACACAGGTAGGCCTTGGTGAAAGTGATAATATTCGACAAAGAGAAAAAGGGAAGTCTGTGCCAGTATGGCACGGAGCTTACAGCTAAATACACAAGAGAGGTGCGTATATCGAAGGTGCTAGAAACGCCAAGGTCGAAAATGTGGTTCGTGCGGCATACCCCAGGAGTGCACCCAGTCAGAGGGCAGGCCTGGCTTTCATAGAGTCCAAGCCAGGCAAACACCCCTAGGCGCCAGCCCCATGACATCAAGTACTTCTATTACCTGTTATTCTATTTAATAGTCGAAGTTAGCGGCCTTCTTTCTATTTTGATAGTTGTATTTTTAAATCTTATTATAAATTGAAAGAAGTTTATAAATAAGAATTTCAGTATCGTAATAACGGATTGAAATAAGTAAATTGAAAGCATGGTAGTATTCATTTTTCAATATAAATAATAATTTCAACGTCCTCTTTAAAGCGGTTCTTGTTAAGAAATAGCAACAGCAAAGCGGAATTGGATTATTTAAATTACTTTATCTAAATGTAAAACAAGATTCAATTTCAATTAATTAGCTGCATCCTGGTATTTTTAAAAGCTATTAAAGATATTATAAATACTAGATTATTATCGATAATATTTCAAAAAACCAAGAATAATATAATCAGTAAAGGGATCACAAAAGGGACAATAAAGGAAATATAAATAAATTATTGATTTTTAGCTGCTTTATAAATATAATACGTATAAAGTTAAATTCGCTTTACTAAATCAATCATTTTAATACTTATTAATAGTAGAATTTGAAGAACGAGGATATTTTGATATTGAATAACTATATTATTGTGACAAGGGCGGTGTTGAGCTTGGAACAGTAGTTCAAATTCAACTAATAAACTACTTTGGTCTCGAAGGCCTTATTGAATCCTTTCAAACCTTTCATCCAGGCTGGACTTCCTGGCCTTCTTATGCCAAAGCCTTCCTTCCTTCTAATAGGTACGTACATCTTCCTATCGGCCTAATCTGGCCGCAAAGCCACAATGCATCTATCTAGTGTGCACTATTGTGCTTACATGTGGGTCTTCTTAAATAGCTTCCTTTAGTGTTCTTCTTTCATGGCCTGGCTAGCGCGGCCTAGCGTGGAGGCAGTGCAGGCGGCAGCTGTGTCGTTGGCTGAAATACGCCGAAGGCGCTAAGAGTACTGAGGGGATTCCAGGTAAGTCGTGCCGTTGAAGGAACAGACTTCCCGAAGGGGAGTGTAGCCTAGTTGCTTGAGACATCCAGCTGTGTGGCAAGGCTTGAGGTTCAGCCGTGCGGCTCTTGGGGAGATTAGTGGTATTGTCGAATGTCCGTGTGACAATTATATAGATTAAGTAGTGTCACAGGTTGACATTGGCTATATAGTGTGCATTCCGAGTTCTGCCTTGCAAGCAGAACATCGTCCTATCTTTTGTAGGTTTGGCCGTCCGGGCATATGCACCCCAGCCTGTCACAAGTAGAGAAGTAAACTTGTCAAAATAATATTCAACGTTTTAGTATACTATTTAACTTCTATACTACAATAGCTACTAAACCTGTCGATAACTAATAGACGATAAATAGATTTGTAAAACCTTTTTAATTAGTAGTATTATTAAAATTTAAAATCTTCCTACTAATAGATCCTGTTCCATATTAATTGTAATAAAATTAATTTTAAAATATATATATATATATATATATTGTCTTATCACGCTAAACTATTTACATAGTCTATCCAGTGGGTATGCGGTACTGCTTTCGTTCATAGTCGGTGGGAAAAACCGTACCGTAGCCGGATGAACACCCTCCGCTTCTCTATTGCAACGACGCCGTCGTCGACGCCGTGCCTTCGATGTTTATCTTCCTCTCGGTATAACCTCACCGTCATTCCCGAGGCCCGATCTTTGATTCCGCTGCGTGATTCCCCGACCGTACTCCCGCTCTCCAGAATCAAAGATCAATCTGAATTCCCTAGTAGCTCTTCTGCTTTCTTCGCTTGTTCGATCTTCACTGCCAGCTTGTACTCCTGCAGTCGTCCCAGTCGCAAAGCCCAGCGAAGGATTCGTTCCGCCCCCGCCACTGTCTCGAGTTCGTCGTGGAGTTGTTCAATGTTTGTCGGCCACGTTGGGTCTCTGATACGGGAATCGTGGGATTTACACTCAATACAGGAGGTCACGAGAGTGAGGCCATATTGTGTGTAAATAAAGAGTAAAAGAGAGATTGTCTTGGAAGAAAGGCCTGGCTTCCAGCCAGCCGTCTGCACGCAGTAGATATGCAGTGCAGCGAGCTAAGTGGCTCGAGCGCAGGGCAACGGCTGGGCAGGCACCAGAGCCTCCATGGCAGCCCAGTGTCACAGGTTGACATTGGCTATATAGTGTGCATTCCGAGTTCTGCCTTGCAAACAGAACATCGTCCTATCTTTTGTAGGTTTGGCCGTCTGGGCATGTGCACCCTAGCCTGTCATAAATAGAACCTTATAAAGGGACAGCAAGGTGCTCAACCAGGATTACGTTTGACCCGTATTATTGGTGATGGGAGTCCCCTAGTATCCTCTGTCCGAGAGAATGAAACGGGGGTTAGGAGACGGGTTTGTTTGTAAAATGTGGGGATCGCGCATATCTTGGCGGGGCGCATTTAGGTGCCCCTGAACGTCCTGGACAGGACAGGGCATTATGTATATAGCCATTTCCAGATCCCACGAGCCCTTCATTTCCCGAAAACAATCAGTTAGCAGTTGACATCTGCCTTACCTATGGCCCCCGGCTTCGACGACGGAGAGGGGAAAACATCTTACTATCCAATGGATAGCGGTTGCAACCCACCCGATGCTCAGCCCTACAACTAGAGATGACCGACATCATGGTGGGTATAAAAGCTGACACCCTAAAGCTGTATATATATACACATATTACACTCGTGCAACGTTATGACTGCCGTCCAGCTTGCGCCTATCTCCCACAATACAGGCTTATCATTGACCAGCGGTGGGTGCCCTACATCAATGGCCTAAGCTTCCACGGAAAGCATGAGCTCACAAACAGGTGCATATTCTTCTTCATTAGTATATATAGGTTAAGACTTTTGGGTACTATTCTCCAAGACCCTGAGCACCATTTTACCCTGGTGCATCGATGTCGGACGAGTCTGATATCGTGCTTCGTCAAGTTCACTTCCTCTTCTTCGCCTTGCCAGCTTCCACTCCGCTAGCCTTCTCGGATGCAGTTCCCACAATCTGCTCCTCAGACGGTGCAGGAAGGATCGCCTTCTCCCCTTCAGCTTTCTTCTCCTCAACGGTATCATCCTCACCACCCTGTCCGAATTCGTTGACGCGGGTGTAGTCGACCTTGTATGCCCATCTCTGGTACAAGTAGATGAAGAAAATGATATCGTCACGGAAAGTAGCAAGACGATGGAGGAAGGGCATCTTGATGGTAAAAGCAAACAAGTCGTCGATGAAGGTGTTGAGGAACTTGTACATCATGGCCTTGCCAGGCATGTGAGCAACGCTCTTGAGACGGTAGTTGATGTACAGCGAGGGAACCATCATCAGGAATCCATATGCGTAAACCGAGCCGACGAGGGTGGCGATGACGAAAGAGTACCACGACTTGTGGGTGTCGTAGATGAGCGAGTAGATTGCATAAGCGATAAGGAGAGGAACGCCCGCAATGTACATGTACTTGAAAGCGATTTCATCGTACTCCTTCGTCTTTTCCTCTGTCTCGCTGAGCTTGTGCTTGTCCTCAAAGGAGATACGGTATGGTATGATGGATCCAGGCGCAGGGCGAATCCGCACGTTGACCACCGTCGTGATCTTCCATAGCTCAATAAGAATACCAACGCCCTGGGAGCCGAGAATCATCCAGCTAGTATTCTGCGACTGGTCGACCAGATACAAGAAGATGATGAGTTGCATAAACACATTGGCGAGGATAGAGCGCACCGAGATGCCAACGTTGTCCTTCTTCTTGCGGTAATGAGCGATGTCGGAACCGAACGCAAGCGTTTCGAGAATCATGTGCGCAATACTGGCAAAGATGGTGATACCGAGAAGGATGGGATTGGAATCCAGGAAGATTTCCTTGATCATTTCGATCTCGCTACCATCGCTGCCCGTGGTCAGGGGATTTCCGAAAGCCGCCGCACGCGCCGCTTCCTTGGCACTGAGGTCGATGGAAGCCATCGTCTTGAACTTCCATTCCGCCAAGTTGTTCAGATCAATGCGCATGGGCATGGTCTTGATCGTCTCGTTGATGATGGTCATCTGACTCTTGAGCTGCCAAAAGGTATTGACAAAGAGGATCGGATAATACCAAGTGTTCTGGCCGGTGCCGTCCCTCGCGCCGGTGGCCTCGAGGCGGAGGAACTGGCGAACAGCTGGGTGCGTCTGGGCAAAAGGCATCGAACCGGTATTGGGGATGAAAGAGAGCGAGATGTTGGGGTGGTAATAGTTGGTGATGATGGGCCCTGAGGGTTGCTCTTCTGGCACCTCCTCTACCTCCTCAACAGCGTCCTCCTTAGCAGCAAGTAGGCTCCTGGTCTTGAATTCCTTCTTTCTGGGGATGTAATGGGTCAATGGCCACACGAAATGGTATGCAGAACCGGGATCGTAGTTGGGCAGAGTAGGGTCGAGGAAGGCGCCGGACAAGCCAACATAGAAATGACCCCAAAGCGTGCCATTCTTCTGGACCTCGGTGGGGATATCAATAGTCCTTTCCTCGGTACGCGCGTCGGTCCAGTTGCCGATTGTGAACTTCTTTTCCTCAAACACCACCTTATCCGCCGAGGTCTGCTTCAACGGGGTCGGAACGAAGGATGGGGAGATGGTGACCATGATATCAACCTGGCTGTTCTCGGGCCAGATGGGCGCAATGATCTGAGGAACTCGGTTGTAGACGGCGCCATCATCGAGTTGCTGGGGACGTTGGTCGTACGAAGGAAGGCTTGTTGAGACTTGGACGGCCTGTCCGGTCGCGTCTTGAACTGTTGCTGTCTTTTGTCCACCGCCCATAAACTGCTTCATAACGAGCTGCATCAAGGCCCACATGGCAACGGCCTGAAGGATCTTGGAGAACATGGAGGACTGGATACATCGAGACCGTCAGAAGCTATTCCACGATACACCGCCCTAGCTTCCACTTTGGATTGATAACTTACGCCTTGCTGCTCCTCCTGCCGCGCAGGCTGGCGCTGGGCACCATTTCCTTCGGGCATCTTGGGAAAGTGACTGATGAAGAACAATCAAAGGATGATGATTGTTCCACTTGCGCCGAACCAAGGTGACGCTTGTAGTCTATCGCTACCGCAGGACTCTGTTGTGAAGAGTGGCCCCGGTTGTGATGGTGAGGATGTTGACGGGAGGGGACAACGTGGTACACTACCTCAGTACAATTTTCTGGTGTAGGGAGCTACCAACGGAGTGGACCTACTTTCACTAGCTAAAGCTACTTTTTCTTCCTCACTGCTCAGCTGAAGATCGAAGTATCCCCTGTTATGACTGACCCCGGAAGCCGAGTGGCACCAAGCTTCAGGTTCGCAGTTGTCTCAGCGCTCCCGTTGAACGGGACGGCGGGGAAACAGCAAGGGGTCCGTCGAACATGTCCACTTGAATGATGCAACAGAGATTCAACTTCAACCGAGTGATCATCCTTTGACATCCCAACCCCATGAAACCTTGTCCATACATTTCACAACTTCATATTTACAGTATACAGTCGAGATGGTCCATAACACCACAATAAGAATGACATCGCGTGACTAGAAATCCGGAGTCGATTGGCCGTTACGCCGTGCTACCTTGATATAATTTGGACCATTCAATACCGAGAACCGGAGTACGTACGAACGACGACTTTCCCGGAAAGGCATCCCGCGATGTTTCCTCCTGTCAAAGTATCAACACTCCCGTGTCATACTGCATTCCAGTCGCAAAAGTCCACACTCGCGCGTCACAGTCACAAAATTCATGATACTGCTCTTATAAGCAATGAGTTGTTTGATTCACAGCACAAATGACCTTCTGGCTCGAACATCTGGGTGTTGTGTGCTGCGGCTTCTTCCGGCACAACAAGGCTGGCAACAAATCCATATCATTTGCAACGAGCTTGACAATCAACAATCATCCATTCACCTGCTTTGTCCATTGTTTTCGGACTGTTCATCTGATTTTTTAACAACTTTCGCCATCTTCGCGAAGATTCCGATACGATTTATAGTCTGAACAACACCCAACCCAGAAGGTCTGAACGTCCCTGCAACTTTGGAGAGTCCGTTCTCAGTCTATCTTATAAATCCACTCTCCATTCACGCCTCTTTACAAGGGTCCCCGAGATAGCTCCCCATCGAGTCACCATTCAACCACAAGCGGCCACTACACTCTCTTGATAGAACCTTTGGATGCTGACTTTACCCAGCCTTGCCAGAAACCACATCTAGAATTCATCTTGTTCCAAGGTAGGACGGATAGATTTTGCCAGTTCTAGCTTCAAAGGTTTACCAGAAGGTTCATTGAAAAAGATCTGGACCCAGGTGCCTGAATCCACCTTTTGCCCTTCACTCTGTATAAATATCTCGAATTCCAAAACGTCACCACTCCACTACCCTTCACCTTCACCTTCACCAAGTCACAACCACTCTCACTCATAAAGGGTATTTAAGATCCCAGGACTGGGTACTGTTGAAACTACTTTTATCAACACTCTTTTGCAACAACACCAAACAACGAACAAAATGACCAACATGTCCACTAACGGCGTCTCTTCCACCAACGCCGATGGCGGTCCTAAGCGGACCAAGATCTGCGTCTACTGCGGCGCGTCCGCTGGGAACAACCCCATTTACCTCGAAGCCGCGCGCCAGCTCGCCCGCGTCATGGCCGCCAACAACATTGGCCTAGGTATTTACTACTCACTCACCCAGATACTACTGAACCCCCTTCACTAACACCAGAAACCCACAGTCTACGGAGGTGGCACAGTCGGTCTCATGGGCGAGATCGCCAAGACCCTGGTCTCTCTATCGGGCCCTGACTCAGTCCACGGCATCATCCCCGAGGCTTTGGTCCGGTACGAGCGCGACCCCAACTATACGTCGACTCACACCAACGGCAGCACCCAAAAAGACGGCGCTGCTGAGGAGAAGGAGGAGGAAAAGGCCAAGCAGCTTGCCGTCCCCGACGAGAACGTCTTTGGCCGCACGACCATCGTCAAGGACATGCACACGCGCAAGTTGATGATGGCGCAAGAGGTTTTGGCGGGCGGTCCCGGATCGGGCTTCATCGCCATGAGCGGCGGCTACGGCACCATGGAGGAACTTTTCGAGACGGTTACGTGGAACCAGCTGGGCATTCACGACAAGGGTATTGTGCTCCTGAACATCAACGGGTTCTACGATGGTATCTTGCAGTGGATCCAGAACAGCATCGAGGAAGGTTTCGTGAACCAGGCGAACGGCAAGATCATGGTGGAGGCGAAGAACCCCGACGATGCTATCAAGGCACTCAGGGAATATAAGGTATCCGAGGCGGTTCTGAAGCTGAAGTGGAGTGACGAGTAGGCGAGGAGGGTAGCAGAGGAGGAGGGATTTTGTTTTCTCGAGGTTCTTCCCTTCTTGGGAAACCAGTTGCTGTTGCCTTGCATAGCACAGCTGCTTTCTAGATGGATGATGACGGCGTTCAGGGGTCCTCTTTTTCTAGGCAGGGCCAGGCCAGGCCATATCCAAAAGCTCTCGGTGTTACCATTTGCTTGATCGACGGGATTGACAGCACCATGGTTCTAGACACAATAAATGCATTAATATCAAAGTGACCTGTTTGATCTCATTACTTCATTCCGGGTGTATGCGCTCCCTGTGCTAATCTTCCCCTTTGCCCTTTCAAGTAAACCGCAAATCCATCGTCTAACTATCAACGTCCATGCCCTCGCCCTCGGCAGCTGCCGGGGCAGCCTCTGCGTTATCCGCCACACTCTCTATCCACGCGCTAACGTCTTGTCCATCGTACACCTTGAACGGCTGCGGCTTGGTCGTGCCGTCCTCCTGCTTCTCGACGCCCACAATGGCAACACTGGTATTGTCGATCGTCAACTCGCGGTCCTGCACCAAGCTCTCCTTGAGCGCCTTGAGACCGTGACGGATCAGCTCCTCGCGGCCGCAGTCGGCAAAGGCGTCCAGGTTCTTCTCCAGATATGTGCGCGCCATCTGGCTGCGGGCGCCAATGGCGAAGGCAACCATCTCCTCGGTCATGCCGCTGGGCTGGAACTCGAACAAGTGCGGGCCGTGGTCGTCAACCCCGGCGACCAAAAGACCGACACCGTAGGGGCGCTTGCCGTAGTGTTGCGTGTTGATCTGCGCCTTGGATCCAATCATGTCGACGAGAGTCCGGACGGGCATGTTACGACCGTACGTGAGGCGGTGGCCGAGGCACTGCTGCTTCATAAAGTTGGAGAGGACGCGCGCGTCAGAGGTGAGACCGGCGATGGCGATGCCGACATGTTCGTCGATGGGAAAGAGCTTCTTTTGGTACGAGGAGAGTTCTTCGGCGTTGCGCTAGACGGAGAGAGGAGGTAGTGGTCAGCTTAACTTGATCGTAGAGTGGGAGGAGACATG
Organism: Sordaria macrospora; assembly: GCF_033870435.1. Taxonomy (NCBI): domain Eukaryota; kingdom Fungi; phylum Ascomycota; class Sordariomycetes; order Sordariales; family Sordariaceae; genus Sordaria; species Sordaria macrospora. The sequence continues at coordinate 2,090,745 of NC_089372.1, read as the reverse complement.
TTGTCGGCAGAATGGTGCACGGAGGGGATGGTGATCAGGGGGGTAAGTACCTTGATCGCTACCAGGACGGCGTGTGTCTTGCTAGCAATTCCCACCACCACCGAACCCTGCTTTACTGCTTCCGCCGCATATTCGACCTGGAAAATTCGTCCTTGAGGGGAGCTAGTAGGAAAACCGTTGTTAGCTAAAGGTCGAGGGTAGACCTCATAACGTGGCAGGCGGAGGAGCTTTGGGCGTTGGGAAGTAGGGCCCAGTTTGGCTGCTGCTGCTGCTGCTGCGGGACAGCTTAGCTTACAATGTGACCGAGTCGTTGTCGTAGTTGTTCCTGAACATGACTGGATTCCTCTATCGCAGAGGCTGGGAAACGAGATGCGGATTGCGGTGGAAGTATCGGGGTTTGTGCCGGCAAATATCGTCGGTGTCTTCTGGTGTTTTGGAGGACGCGAAAGATTGTTGTTTGGTGCTGATAGTGACGATGGTGGTGCAGTCTGGGTGGGATGGACGGAGGTCAGTGGACAGTGGTTGCTTCCTTCCCCAGTTGCGCAGGCAGCTCCTAGCTTCGTCAGGTCCCGCCGCCCACCAGGCAATGAGGCTGCTGTTGGCGGAGGGCGGGACAGGCGCGGGCAGGCGTGGGCAGGCAACTGGTACGTCGCTGCAGGTACCTTCCTTGCCCGCCAAAAGAAAGTCAGACCCACTTTTGCTGCTGAGTGCAGGCGGCCAGGCGCGCGCTGGGTGCACCCGCCAAGAGGCTGGCTGACGACAGCCAGAACCCACGGGCAAAGCGTCAGTCGTCACTTGTTCCGCTCGCTGGAGGCTTGGAGCTCACTCCAACAACTCCACCACGGCACACTGGATCACCACCATCACGGGTTGTCGCCTGCCACAGCAACGAGTCAACGAAAAGCGCAAGCCGAGTAAACTCATGCGATAACTATCACCTCCTAGATTACGAAAAGCAGCAGGCAGCACTATACAGTTTCATCGATCAACGAGTTATCTACGCCCGCGCAACAAACACCTTTGAACCCGGCAGGCCCGCGACACTCTTGGATTCTACCTAGCTTGACACACTCCACGACCCTCCGAGTTCCCAGCGCAAACGACGCCCTTACTTTTACTTTGTCCGAAACATATACACTTTCGCAGTCAGAAGTTCCGACACAATCACCCAAGATGCCGGCAGCAGGACTCAAGACCATCATCGCGCTCTCCTTCGTCTTGGCGGTGGGCTTCCTCCTCGTCATCCTGTCATGCGCACTATGGAAGGCATACTATCCGCTGCTGGTGGTGGCCACCTACGTGTTGGCCCCCATACCCAACTGGATCTGCAGCCATTGCGCCAACCCGGACGATTTTGTTGAGAGCTCGGGTGCTGCGGTGCTGGATCTGGGTCGCTTCTGCACTGGTTTCTTGGTCATGATGGGGCTTGGTAGGTTTTACTCCTCCGTCTTGCTGTTTTTTATGTATCCCCGATGTGTTGAAAAAGCACGGTAGCTAATCTTTTTCGGCAACAGCTCTTCCAGTGGTTCTCGCAAACTCGGCTATCATCACGGTCCCGGCCATGATCATGTCCGTTATCGGTGGCCTGTTGATCTATGGCACCATTATTAGCTTCGCCATGTTCTTCCAGGAAGAACAAGACTTTTGACTAGCCGACCAATGATAGCGAGAACGACAGAATGCATCGGAGTCCGAGACTACACACACAACAATAACAAAAAGCACAAAGGAGCAAGGAGTTTCGGAGAGCGGCTGGGTGCGGAACCGATTTACACATGGTGGGAGACTATGACTGTACAATTGCCGGAACTTGAGCCGGACGACGGCTATGGGATATGATCAATGGGCTTTTAGGAAAGTGGCTGGCACTGGCTGATGAGGGGCTTCTGGGTTGTGCTGGGTTTGGATGATTATGAGACAGTTATGAGGTTATTTTATGTTATGATCGATTATCTAGCGAGAGGACTTAAAACGTCTTCTCTCTGTCTATCTTCGATGCATCGTGTTGAAATGTCTAAAATTTAGTTCCCTCCATATGCGTCCGTTGAGCCAATATACTTATACACAGAACTCCAACCCAGTTTATTTTTGACACCATGCCCCCCATCTAGATAGATACGTTGAATATCCTTCCAACCCTGAGATACGCCTAAGCCTGAAATGATGAATTCTACCCTCTTTTCTTTTCACACCCCTTTTCCGAGTTTACCCCAGGTCCGCAAACACCCTCAACGGCCCAGCGAGTTTCGTAAACATCTCTTCCCGCTCACCCTCAGGGGTACTCAGGATGGTAACCGCACCTCCAGCACCAATACGCCACACCTCATGTTCCTCCTCACTCTGCTGGGCATATTCTTCTTCTCCTTGTCCCTGCACAGTTACCCGCTCATCGTCCCAACGGAACAGACTTCGGATCGTCACGCTCCAGTCTCCTCTGCCGGTGACACACATGTACCCAACAACACCCGAGTACAAACTGCGCTCGCGGTGCTGCTCAATCTGCTGCAACAGCTCGCAGCTGCGTTTCTTGGGAGCCCCCGTCATGCTACCAGGCGGCAGACTGGCGGCGAGAACATCCAGTCCCGTGTATTTCTTCTTGTTCCCGTTCTTCCCATCTTGGTCCTGCTGAGAAGGTAGCTGCCCCTCAACAACAGTAATCATCTGAAACACGCTCTGGTACTCCTCCACCTTGAGCAAATCGCTCACCTCCACATTCCCTGCTCCGCAAATCGAGTGCAAGTCGTGCCGGACCAGGTCGACAATCATCAAGTTCTCGGCCTCTTCTTTGGGCACGTGCAGGATTTTCTCGGCTTGCTCAAGCGTCGAGACGGATTCGGACTTGCGCACCGTCCCCTTCATCGGCCGCATCGAGCACCGCCCGCGTTGGTCGTACGTCAGGAAGCGCTCGGGCGAGGCGCTGACGAGAGTGGCGCCGCCGAGGCGGAGGTAGGATGCGAAAGGGGCTGGTTGGCGGGAGCGAAGGGTTTTGTAGAGGTGCCAGGAGGAGGGGACGGAGATTGAGGTCGTCGTGGGTACGAGAGAGGAAGAGGACCGACGATGCTGCTGTTTCCGGCTGAAGGTTGGGCTTGTTGGGCGTTGATGTTCTTGAGATGTAGCTGACGGGATGGCGTCGCTCAGGGGCCGAGTAATCTTGGTTTGGTCTGTGAGACAGAGCTCGTAGGAATCACCGGCCGCAATGAACGCCTGGCAAGCCTTGACCTTGGCTTCGTACTCTTTGGTCAAAGGTGTTTGTATCGATGTGCTTGTGGATGGACGGCGCGTCTTCGACTTTTTGGCTGGAGAAGGTAAATCGTTGGGGAACTGATGTTGGTGATGAGCTGAAGTTGATACAAGTCGGTCTGCGATGTTCCGCATCCAGGCGTCATTGTCCACGTCCGTATCAGAAGAATACAACTCCTGAATATGGGCCAAGTCAAGAGTGTGATCTATGACCACGCTCTTTGTTACCCATGCCAGACAGACATCAGGCCGGTGGTGTGGACGGTTCTCCAAATGGATGTCAATGTCGCTCAGGCCTTGTTCATAAGTGATGAAACCCATAAATCCTCCTAGGAATGGTAAATCGGGAAGCCCAACACCACTTCCAAGGCTTCGCATCTCCTGGAAGCTGGCCACGAGACCCCATATCCCGCCGTAAGAACCGAGAAAGACCCGCTCAGACAGATCAACCTGCAAGCCGTTGACCTTCTGAAGCTTGAAAGTAGCATACTCGTTGCCAGTATGATACTCAAGCCGCAGCGCCTCTTCCAGCTCCGCCGCAACGATGCTATACCGACCTCTCACATCCGCTCTCGCCGACGCCGTAGCAGCCGCATTCGCAGACTCCAACAACATAACCTTGTCGGAGCCATCCAAGCCCAGCTCCTCCACCACGTCCGACACCTGCACGCCATGCGGCAGACGGACAGCGACGGAACGATGCTGAGGTCTCCTTCCCATGCGCTCCCACCAAATTTTGTTACTCTCGCCACCAGCAGTAGTAGAAGACGTCGTCTGCTCGTCGTCGCCACCAACTGGCACATGCAACCTCGACAGCAGACTAGGCTTAGTAGCCTGATGCGCCAATCTCCCGCCCTCAGCAACTTCCACCACCGTCCTCCCCTTCTCTTCATTCCACCTCAGCGCCTCCCTGAACCAGTTCTCAATGACCTTGTTCCCTTCTTGCTCCGTGCACACCGATTCCGGGTGGTACTGCAACCCCCAGAATGGTTTCCTCAGGTGCTTCACTCCCATCAAGATCCTCTCCACGTCCCCATCCTCGCGCTCTTCTTCCACCCACGCCAGCGGCAACAGATCTGGACACTTCTCTTGAATAGGCTTCCACTTTGCACCTCTCTTTTCTTCCTTCCAGTCCGCCTCACACATCTCATGCTGCCCGATATCGCCGCAAAGCGAGTGATAAAGCGTCGCCTTGAACGGCTTTACATCCCGAAAGATATTGCTATTGCCGCCTTCATCTCCGCTCTCTGCATGTGCATGCGAGCGATGCAAAACCTCCCTAACCATCCCATGCAACCCCTTCTTAAGCCTCTTCACCTCTCCACCACCGTACTTCACCAAGCTCTGGAACCCGAGACAGATGCCCAGGACGGGCAGCAGTCCACTATCCGCAGCAGTGAGTTCCCACACATGGCTCATCAACCCGACATCCGCCTCGTTATCGGGGGATCCCGGTCCAGGCCCGCATACCACGGCCGTGTACTGGGCGAGTTCCCTGCAGAATTTCGAGTGGAAGTCTGGCGAGGTAGGGTCAAGGAGGGGAGAGTCGATGGAGAGGACGTAGACATCTACGTCGTCGAGGAGGGTGGTGAGGAGGGAGGTGATGTTGTTGGAGAAGGAGTCGTAGGCGTCTAGGAAGAGGATTTTGTGCTTCTTCTTCTTGTTGCCGTTCCTCTCATGGTTGAATGGCTTTTTGGTTGTTGTTGGGGAGGCGTGGTTGCCATTGGTGTTGCCATTGATCTTGACAGGGTCTTTGTTATTGATGTTGTCGTAAGACTCGGATGAAGGAGGGTATGATGAAGGCGACGCGGAAGAAGAATCAATGAGATCTGGATGTTGGGTGGTGGGTGTAACCATGTTGGTGTTATTGGGTTGGCCGTCCATGCCTTGGAAATCAATGATGGAGGGGTGCTGCAACGGGTAAATGTTGGAAAAGAAACCCCCTTCTTGTGACCCAGTTCACCGGCCAACGCTTCCTACAGAAAATGGGGGAAAGTGAGGTCTTGCGCTGATTTGGTGAGTCAGTGGTGACATTCGCAAAATCTCGAAAGCCTTGGCCACCATTTCGGTGAATTGCAGTGGCGAGCGAAAGCGGCTTCTGCGGTCGGGAGTATTGTATCATCAAAACCCTAACCCTGGGCATGATATCGGGTCTTCGTTCTCACAATGACAGCACAATCGTGTCGTTCTGCAGATCATGATCAGAACTTCCTTAGTATCCCTGGACAATTAGACGTACTCAATGCATACCTATATCGCGATTAATATTTATTCTACGTTGTCATACAGCTTCATATCGTACTTCCATAGTTTCCGTCCCCAACCCCAACCCGGTAACCAATATCAACGCTTGGCCATGCATACAAACCAACATCCTTTCTTCCTTTCATATGCTTCACTCATCCCCATCATTCCTAACCACAACAACCCTAGCAGGTCTCCTAGAGCACCACACCCTCCTCTCTCTTTTACTGCCCGCAATCTCCATCCCCATAGCTGCATCCTGCATCTTCTCCGCCTCGCTCCTCCTCTTGCGCCTCTCCTCTTCCTCCTCCTCACTCGGCCTCCACACCATCGTCTCTTCCACGCTCGCAGAGATCTCAAACTCGCCTCTACACAGCGCCGTGACGCCCATAACGACCTCGGCTTTCTCTCCACCCGCCAAAAGAGGTAGTGCTTTCTGTAAGGTGCCGTTCCAGGCAAACTTGCGGGTGAAGTCGAGCGCGACGTTGAGCGGTCGGTGACATAGGGAAGGCATGAGGCGGACGAGTGGGTAGATGGGCTGGTTTGTGCGGTTGGTGACAGCGACGCGGAGCTGTAAGAAGGATTCGACCTTGGCGATTGCGTGTGACATGTGTTTTTGGTCTTCAAGGGTGTTGGATGGCGAAGCGGATGCATCCAGAAGGGAAATTTCGATTCCAATCTCATCCACCTTTACCGCCTCGATCATGCGGCTCGTCAACCTCATGGCTCTTAGCTCAATGCTTCCGTTCCTACCACCAGCGATGGTGCCCCCTCCTGGCCCGGTTCGCCACGTTCCCTTGAGCGAGTCTAGAACCCTCTCCCTGTACCAGAACGCCTCACGGTTGGCTCGTTCCATCTCGGGCGTAAGCTTTGAACTGACAACGAACTGCCTCTGTCGGGAAGGGTTCAACACAGGAATGAACGCATAAGGGTCCTCCAGGTAAACGCGCTTGATGGGGAAGATTACTCTGTTGACGTTTCCAGGAAGGATATGCTCCTCCAGCCTAGCTCCGTCCTCTGACTCGAGCTGGACCACCATGTTACTCGGCCAAGAATTGCGCAAATCCAGCATCAGCAGGCAATGCGTATCGGCGGTGAGTTGAGACGTGCTCTCCCTGTTACTACCTGCCCGTAACCAGAGAGGTTCAGGGATGCTGCCGTGCAGTGGGAAGACATCCATGCGGACTATTTCGATACTGGCATTGACAGTAACAGTAAGTGCCAACGAGACCTGACGAGTGAAGAACCTCTCTCCTTCTAGCTCGTCGGGAGGCACGCCTAGGTAAGCATAGTCAACCTGGATGAGGCCGTGGGTAAGACCAGGTTTCCCAAGAATCTCAAAGTCAAAGGTTGCTGTTCCCCCAGGTGGAATGTATCTTTTCTGGTTCCCCTCCTTGCAGATGCGAAGAGCCTGCTTCTTGGCAAGGATGAGCTCATATTCGTAAAGCTCAGCGGGAGTGGCATCTCTGCTGGCCATTGCGGCCTGCAATGGCTCCTGAGTCGAGTCCTGGAAGGAAAACAGCAGAAAATCGACCGGGGTCGTCTCTGACAGGTTCTGTAGTGTGACCGAAAACTTCTGGCGTTCCCCTTCAAGGATCATAACCGATGACTGGGGAAGCGATGAAGACTTGACGACTACAGCAGGTTGTTCGGCAATGACGTTGAGCTCAAGGCTTGCTGGCTTTGGACGGTGTGTTGGAGGTGTGCGCTTCGCCAGAGCAACATCCAGCGCCGCGAGGCCGATTCCTTTCACCTTGGGTTCTTTCTCAGGAGCCCACTGCTCAATGAAAATGGGGAACCTCCTTTCACGGCAGCCCCTTACTTTGATGATAGCACCCTTGATCCTCAAGGTCCCCGCAGCTTTCGGCATTCCTGAAATCCTGAGGACTTGGGTACGATAAGGCCCTACAACAAGACTTTCGACTGCGGATTCGAACTCGGTTCCTTCGGTATTTAGGCGGATGCTCTCCAGCTCTAGATCCATCTCGAATGTGTTTTGGAAGGTAAGCCTGAACGTTGCCGCCTCTCCAGCAACCAGAACCTTTTCGACATCTGCTGCGGCTGGCTGTTTCAAGAAGGGGTTATAGATGAATGGATTGACGTCCTGCGAGGTCCTCGTTGTGGCCACGGCATTAGGCAGTACGCTCCGAGCATGTGAAACTGGTGTTCGTGTCGTGGCTAAGGGTTCGAGCTTAACGCCTCTGAGAAGAAACTCGTCCCAATACTCGGCCGCCAAATGACCCATACCCAAGCGTTTGGCAAGATTGGATGTTTTCGAGATGTTGGTAGCGAAGCGTATCTGGTCTTCTCGATGGACTGCCGGGTAAGCGTCCTCGCGCCGCAGGCCCGGAGCGGTACCGCTTCCAGCCGTCCGTAGAAGATCGCTTGAGTATTTCAATACTCCAGCAAAGTCTGGAAGCGCTTCAGAGAAGCTGACGCACGTCCTTAAAATGTTGAGCTTGATATCTTGCATACCGAAATTTCGTAAATCGGACTGTTTCAATATTCTTGAAACTACCGCTTCGTCAGAGTCATCTCTTGTGGCTGATTCTTCCAAAGATGCTGTCGAGCCCGGGTCAACGGTTACCACTCCGTACGTCCTGAGTAGGAGACCGAGAAAGGCACCGACACCATGCTCGATGTCATTTTCTGTAAGATCCAGCGCACCAGCATGGCCGTTCCCGCCGAGCCCATTAAGACCGACAAGCCCAGCTGCGGGATGAATCCCAACATCTGCGGCTCCCCTGGTGCGCGCTTCCACCAATCCACCGATCAGAACCGATACCAAGTCCCTGACGACCATGGCCTTCTTCCTCTGGAAACCTAGCACTCCCAAGACTGATGCAATGCCGCTGAGGAGTACTATTCGGTCAGCGGTAGTCAGCAATTCGGAAGCAGAACCCGGGTAGGCCTTCATTAAGGTCGACAGGATATGAGTCCTTGTTGGGATAATATTAAATCGAGGAGACGTGGTCAGCTGTTTTGGCGGTGGTGTACCAAGGACCATCATCTCCAAAGACCTTTCATCAAGCTTCCCATCCACGACATGCAGAGCAGTGAGCATTTTGCAGAAACGGATGATGGTCTCAGACATGGGTAGTAGTTGGAGGTTTTCGGCTGTTATCCTCGAGTAGAGGCTGATGATACGCTCGAGCAACTCTGGGATGTACACCTGTAGTCTCCGTAGCCAGCGCGGTTGATTTGGGTCCTTCTGTTCGGCCTCCAGGATCTGGTTCGCGAGCGCTGTCCCTTTGTCTGCATTTGGCAGCAGGATAGGATGTACGTCGAATTCGATGCCCGCCCAACCCAGCAGCAACAGTGCTATAAGAGAGAGCTCTAGGGCCTTTCCGTGCCAAATGTGATCATTAGTCGATTTGGCGCCAGTTGCACCCTCAGTCAGCTCTCTGAGCGCGTCAATCCACCGACCAGCCTGGAGATACAGGGAGCCCAAGACGATCTGGAACCTGCTCTTTCCCCTGTGCAACTTCTTGTCGGTCGATCCGCCCGATCCAAATCCCTGGACTGATACCCTGTCCTGGCTCTGGGTCCTGAACACATCCATAAAATCGGGACGCGGAGGCAATGCCTTCTCAGGGCTGACCGATTCGCCTGTCGCAATGTCGTCAAAATTCGTAGGCGGATTGGATAACCCACTTCTTCCATTTGGTGGTGTCGCAGGTTGGCCGGAAACTGCACGGTTGGATCCAAAAGCGCCTCCCTTGAAAGGGACAGGAGGCATGGACATGCGCGACTGATGTCCCCTATCTATAAGCCCGCTTGCTGAGACTGATCGGTTGGTTGGCAATGCGAACTGGGAATTCCTCCTCGAAGGGTCTCCTAGAGGTCCTTGTCCCCCATACATCTGTTCGGCGCTGGAAGCGTGACCGGGTGAGTCGATAAAGGTCATACCCTCATATGATTTGGCGAGAGTGGTCATCTCGGCCAGAATCAACGAGGATATGTCACACATGACCGTCTTCATGGTAGTTCTTTTGTGTTTTTCGGGTGGCGGGATCGTGACGATGCCTTCAGGAATTGGTATTGGGTTTTCTTCGGAGGGCACATAGTCGAACAGCAGGACCTGGTGAACGAGTATCCTGGGGTAGCGGTCTCTTAGGTCTTCCAACTCCTGGTCGAGCGAGCGTATGTTTGTTTCGGCGACTGTCCTGCCGCCAGATTGCCTCTTGCTGAGAACAACATTATTGATCTCGGAGCCATCGGCAATGGCAAGTAGGGCCAGCGGTTCGCGGTACAAATCAAAGGGCACCAGCGCAAGGTGCGAAGGGGGTGGGACGTGGGTCATGAGATCGTAGAACATGGCGCCGTCGGGGAAGGCCAGAGGAGTGAACATATCTAGAAGAGGCAGATACGCGGGTCAGCGAGAGCTCTGATGGACTGAGGCCTCAGATCCAAGCTGGACATAAGCTGGCGGTCCCTACTTCTGTTCGGCCGGCCATCGGCGGTGACGTCGCGTAGCTGGACGACATTCTCGGTGTTCAGGCTCTTGACAAAGGTGTCAAAGCGGTCACGCTTAATCCTTCCTATAGGCAACACCAGTGTCTTGACCCTCGCCGGCGCGACGGGCAGGAAAGGATCCGGAGTCATGGTTGTCTCGGTGAGGTCATTCCTGTGCTCTGAGGACGCGGCGGGATGCTGTCGAGGTTGTGTTGCTAGCTTTCTTTAGATGGGGAGAAGGGACATGTCGGGGTCCAAGAGGAGCTTCGCACAAGCATCAGGCAGGCACACGACTGCCGCTACCTTACCTTGCCTTGCTTTGCCGCTCCGCAGCTGCTGTCGTTATTTTCTGTACGTGTTGGTAACCCAGAAAGGGGTTGCCTCAAATGTAGAAACTAAAAAGAGCTGGTTGTTCAAGCGGGCATCGAGTCCCGTCCTTGTATGGAGGTGGTTGAGGTGATGTTCCTTCGGTCAATTGTGGAATACCCCGAACCCCTAGACAGATTGGCGGGCGGGCATCGGTTGGCGTTGCTAGTGGGTCAGTCCATCGCTCTTGAACTGAATCGGATGGCGTTGATGGAGGCGGGCAGCTGCAAGGCGCAGGGGTTGTGTGCTAAAATACAGGAAGGTACCTGCTGTAGTATAGTGGCGGCCCAAGCTCTAAGCAGCTTCCATCCCTTCCCCCCGCCTTCCGGCAAACAATTCCGCTCATCATACGGGGTCCCGGCCGGGAAGTGGGGCGAAGACCGGCTAATGATCCGGAAGTACCTCCGGGGAACGGGCATCCTTCACGGCGACTCCATTGAGTTTCAATATTTACTAGTTAGGTAACCTATAGGGTATCGACTTGTAATGACCAGAGCCCTAATGAATTAACACAATCAACTTCAGTTCTTTGGCCTGATTCGCAACCCTCAACCTGATAGTGGTTTGACGCTTAAAGGGTCTGGCATAATCATGACATTGGTCCCATGCCAGGGTCACCCGCCCCCATGCCCTGTCCAGCCTCCATTACTGACCTACCCTTTCTTGCCTCAGCCTTGAGCTCACTGTCAAAGATGTCCACTGCCAGGCTGACTTCGACAAAGTCCTCCAGCTCCTCTGTCACCGTCTTCAACTTTTCCTTGACGGCAATAGCACCTTCAAACCCGACGATATGCCTTGCCGGCGGGTTCTCGTGCCCGCCAATGGCTGTCAAGGCATGCACTGTCTCCATGACTAGCTTGTCCAAGGTAGCGGGCGGAAGTTTCGGGTAGCGGAACTGTATTTCGTCTTCGCTTTGCTCAATGTACGTGTCCGGATTCGAGTTTAGGACGGTCGACAGTACATCCCGGATGTTTGGAGCCGGGTTGAGATCGGCTTCGTACTGAGGTAGTGGCGGCGAGAAAATGAGCTTGTTGGTTAGACTCAGGATTTCCTTGTTGGGCTGCACAATCGTCATCTTGATGTTGAAGGGCGCAATCTCGTATGCTAGCGAGTCACAGAAGCCCTCGAGGGCCCAAACCGCAGCTGTGTAAAAGGACATGCCTGGTGTCCCAATGTGGCCACCAATGCTGGTCAGAACAATGATGTGACCTGTGTGTTGCGCTCTGAGCTGCGGAAGAGCAGCCTTGATAAAGTTCACCTGTGAGAAGTAGACGGTCTCGAACTGGTCCCTCACTAGGTTCTGCGTCGCAGGGTTGGTTGATAGTTCCTCGACGGTCCCCACAACGGCTATAAGAGACACAAGAACAATTAGCGGCCTTCGTCTTTATGTAGGTATAAACGTTTCCGATTCACTTACCTTCAGCTCTGCAACAGAGCATGATATCGATCCTCCCGAATATTTGGACGGCTTCGGCAACGGCAGCGCCGCACTGGCCCATGACGCGGCTATCACACCGGATGGGGCGGATCCGGTCCTTCCATCCTTCACGATCTCTGCGGTTGCTCTTGCACTCATTGATGAGTTCACGAAATTCGGCGCTGCGGTCTTCGTGCTCGATCTCCTGTGGTGGCAGACAGGCGACTACGTAGTCACCATGCGCTAGGAGCTGGCGTATAAGCCGGATAGCGAGTGGTGTGAGTGCGGACGTTATAAGCCATGTCCTCGGCGAGTTGTGGGTTGCTGGTTGGTCCATGACAGGTCAGACTCGCGGCCCGTGTTTAGCTGTTATATGGAATCATGGCATGGGGGAGGTAGTAGCAAAGAACAGGGTTTGGGGCAAGAGAGTATAGTGGGGGCATCAGTTCGTGGTAGTAAGTTTGTATCAAGATTGGAAAGATGTGATGTAGTTGAGATTGGTGGCATGTAAAACGAAAAGGTGGCGCACGCACGGAATGATGCTGCAGGAATCGCATGAGACTGTCTTCCGCTCGTGGTCGGCACGGCTTCCGAAGGCTTGCGGTCCGCCATCCTGAAGGAGCAGGAACCTTGTTTCTCGCTTCTTCGTTCGCTAGCAGTTGCCGTTCAGCTCACGTAACAAAGGTGCCGGTTTGGAGCTGAAGCTTTGTCTACAAAGCGACACCCGGAGACGCTTCCCCGGAGCCTTTGGTTGAGCTGTGTTGCGTGTATATCAACGCCAGCCAGTGAGTGAGAGGCAGCGTGACACTAGTGCCTCCGATATGCTCCTGGATGCCGTGATCTTCGCAAGGTTATAGTTGAAGTCGGCGTCTTGATGTTTCTTCTGTGCTGTAGTCGTTCGGTGGATTCCGTCCTCGGTCTGCCTGAGTGTTGCCTCGCTGCCGTGAAACGCGAGTTTGGATATGGGGTCCGATACCTATCGTAGGGTGTAACTCAGCAAGAGACTCTGTAAGAGGGAAGCTCTGTCTCTGAGATAGGTCCGAATTTATATTCTCTGAATGGAATAAAAAGTCATGACAGCGGATTTTGTTAAGGCCAGTCTGTTTCCTCCATCATAGATGGCAACATTGGGTATTGGGCCTGCTGCTCTGAAGCTCAACGGCTTCATCCCTGTTGCTTAGCGCTGCCCACCAACCAAGGGCATCGATGCCACGGCGGTCAGAATAGCGCACAGCCGGTGGACCACGGCAAATGAGGGAGGGCGAAGTTCGAACCTCTGGTTCTGATTGATCATCTGAAGTAGTTGAGGCTCAAACCGGGGGACGGCCGCTGCAGCAGTGCCCATATATAATGCGCATGGCCTTCGGATGTGCTTCCGAAACCCTTTTTCAGTCCGGCACGAATGCGGGGATGGAGGCCTTTTCGAGGTACCGAAACACCCAGTCAATTATGGCATTGGCTGCCACGCCAGGATGTTGAGCCTGCAGTTTCACGCCCAGGATGTGGTGTACCGCGGAACGGTAAGAAGGCCGGAACAAAGCGTGGTGGGTGAACCTCTTCCGGGCTAAGGATGTCCCCGCTGGAGTGGAAACATGACCTCAACGGCGTTAGTCCTTTATGATCTCCGGCTTGATGGAGTGGCTTATTAATTTGCACATCATCCGAAGAGATCCCCGTCTCCATTCGAGCCTAGATGAATATCTTCGCAGGTAGTCCGTAGGCATGGAAGCTACGTGATATGGCGATGGTGTTCCGGTCTCAAATATAGCCTCCGGAACCGGTGAATCAGACTAGAGGTAGGTTCCTTCCTAGGAGGTAGAAGTCCAATAGATATATAAACAGATTGCGACAAATGAAAACGAATGAAAAGGTCATTCGCACCCAGAAGGGGAAGTTGTTAAGTCCATGAAGCTTAAATGGTTGGTTCCCCACCCTAGGGCCGGATAGCCACGCTTCTCCTTCCCCTCGGGTCCTTTGGGAGAAGCTGAGTTGCTGAGGGGACGAGGATCGCCTTCTGCCCTGTTCAGGGGTATGTTTACTCTCCCAAGGATGCTGGTGAGGGGCTGTGAGGCTTTCCCTACAGGAGGTCGTCATGGCCTTCTATCAGTGATAAGGCATAGGGGCACCTGCCCTTAGAGGTACAGCTACCCCACCAAAGCCCAGTGACGCTGTCCCCTCTCACTGGAGGGGACGAGGGGGGATGCCCGACATCGCGTCCCAAAAGGAGGTCGACTTTGCGATTCCAACTGATTCTAGGCCTCACCCCTCCGTCCAGACTCGCCCCTGACAACACAACGCACTCTTGCAGTCCAGCTCAACCTCTCCTTCGTCCGAACGCTATATACCCAGTCTTTTACGGAACAACAACAAATATCGCGATACCGAATCCGCGACAACAACGCCCATCATCATGTCTACCACAGTCATCAACACCGACGACGACTACCTGGAGCCCACCCTCCAGTCGATCCTCGACCAGCAGTCGCTGCGCTGGATCTTCGTCGGCGGCAAGGGCGGTGTCGGCAAGACGACAACCTCGTGCTCTCTGGCTATTCAGCTGGCCAAGGTCCGCCGTTCGGTCCTGCTCATCTCGACCGACCCCGCCCACAACCTCAGCGACGCCTTCAGCCAAAAGTTCGGCAAGGAGGCGCGTCTGATCGATGGCTTTACCAACCTGAGCGCTATGGAGATTGACCCTAACGGCAGCATCCAGGATCTCCTGGCTGGTCAGGGTGAGAATGAGGGTGCTGGTGATATGGGTGGTGTGGGCGGCATGATGCAGGATTTGGCATTTGCGGTACGTTGATCTTTCTGGTCCCGTGGGCATGGCACACGTGTAGAACATAGGCTAGGCAGCATGTACTGACTTTTGTATGAATCACAGATCCCTGGTATTGACGAAGCCATGTCTTTCGCCGAAGTCCTCAAGCAAGTCAAGTCGCTCTCCTACGAGACCATCATCTTCGACACTGCGCCCACCGGCCACACCCTTCGCTTCCTGCAGTTCCCCTCGGTCCTCGAGAAGGCGCTGGCCAAGGTTTCGCAGCTTTCCTCCCAATACAGTCCCTTGCTCAACGGCTTCCTCGGCTCCAACGGCACGCTGCCCAACGGCCAGAACCTGAACGAGATGATGGAGAAGCTGGAGACGTTGCGGGCGACCATCTCGGAGGTGAACACGCAGTTCAAGGACGCGTCCCAGACCACGTTTGTGTGCGTGTGCATCCCCGAGTTCTTGTCGCTGTACGAGACGGAGCGCATGATCCAGGAGCTGGCCACCTACAGCATCGACACCCACAGCATCGTGGTCAACCAGCTCCTGTTCCCGAAGCCGGGTTCCGACTGCAAGCAGTGCACGGCCCGCAGGGAGATGCAGAAGAAGTACCTGGATCAGATCGAGGACCTGTACGACGATTTCAACGTTGTCAAGATGCCGCTGCTGGTGGAGGAGGTCCGTGGTAAGGAGAGGTTGGAGAAGTTTAGCGAGATGTTGGTCAAGCCTTTCGTGCCGCCACAATAGAGGAGGGTTATATAATGTAAGAAGGTGTAATAATGATAATCTACATGTATTTCAGTCAACCTGCCTCATTCGTGAATAGGGTAAGGAGGGTGGTCATTGTGGGAGCAGGCATTTGAGCCCAGGCATTGCGCTAGGAGCTTATTCACTTCAAGTCATGTTGAGAAATACAGCAGTCACACACGGATCACCAGGGAGCGAAAGTTGGATGAAAAGACATTTGTTTCCTATTACGATTCCTAACCCTCGAAAGCAATCTAAACCGAGTAAACACGCAGCAGCAAAATCAAAGCAAGCTATCAAAGACGGAGTGAGTGGGAGACACATGGTAAGTCAAGTCCGTACTGTAGGTCGTCCATTGCCTATTCAAACGGAGGGTTCATGGGAGGATGGCGCAGAAGTCGGTTCATGCCGAGGTTCTCCTACGCTGTCCCGTCATAATCCCTCCAACCATCATCAAAGAAAGGAGAAAGCAACCGCTAAGCAGTAGCGTAGCGGTCACTAAAGTCCCCTTTCCCCAACCCAAGTTCAACCCGTCCTTCTCCTTTCTTTTTCATAACGTCCCATCATTTGCCGTCATTTTCAATTTCCTTCCCCCCTAGATGTTTCGTTTGCATGCCTTCATGTCCATCCATCACGTATATACGCCTTTCACGCCCGTGACCAGTCATCTATCCATCCATCCGTCCGTCCATCCATCCTTTCCAGACCCTGCTTCCCTTCCCTTTCCTTTCTTGATCTCTCAACCAACCAACCACCCTTTCACCTATCCCTTCACTTCTTCCCTGATAGTTTCGAGATTAAAGTGCAAAGAAAAAAAAAAACGAAGGATAAAGACCGTAGAACGCCTCCAATGCTGTCAAGAAAGCAAAAAGAAAAGAAAAAACGCGTGGTGAGTACTGGCTAGCCCGTTCCTTAGGCTCTCCGTCTCTCGTAGCTTTCTTCCTCATCTGTGTATTTTCGTGGAAACTTGTTTTGGTGATGTTGCCGCTTTTTCGCGCTTTCGAAAGCCGCAACATGTTGTGCATGTATAGGACATGCTCTTGTTCTTCCAGGTCTTCCGGCCCGTGTCCTTGATGGGTCAAATCACGTCGTCGACAGGGTAGAAAGAAGTCAATGTAGACAGGCCACCACCACTACCACCCGCTGGAGCGGATGGGTTTGTCATTGCTGTGATGTTAATGGCGATATACTGACAGATCCTGAAATGGTTGTCGGCGGTTCTTGTGCTGGATATGTTCCCTTCTTTGCCGGTTCGCTGGATACTGCTTTGAGCATCGCACAAGTTGTCCTGGGGATGCGGCCTGGTGTTGAGAAACTGACGTCACCTAATTCGTAGGTCTTGCTTGTCCCTTACAGTTCTCGGTAATCACTCGGCCGGACGCGCCTTTGGCGGTTTTGGTGGCGGTGAGGGTTGACTGGTTTCCTGAAATAGGCATCGTCATCATCAGCGGGCTGGTTGGAGAAGTTCTTGAACTGCTGCTGCTGCATTTGATAGCCGCCACCATTGTGCATGCCCATGCCGGCTGCTTGGTTCATCATGTTCATTCTGCCACCGCCTGGTCCCATGGCGCCACCCATGTTGGGACCGTTGGGAACGCCGCCGTGCGGGCCGTTCATGCCCATGCCGTTGTTCCACATTCCGGGATTGTTGCCGTTGGGCATTCCGCCGGAGCCACCGGGGAAGCCACCAGGGCCCAGCCCGCCGTTTATGGGGAAGCCAGGTCCCATCCCGCCGGCCATCATTGGGTTCATCATGTTCATCATGCCCATGGGCATGTTGGGCATTCCCATACCTCCAAAGTTACCCATCATGGGCATGCCAGGGAACATTTGGGGTGAAAAGTTCATGGGGTTCATGCCATTCATGGGAGGCATGCCAGGCACCCCATTCATCATCTGCTCCATCATGGCTTGCTGCTGGGTTTGTTGAGCCTTCTGCTGCATGGCCTTGGGGGCCTTGGGGATCTTGGGGTTCTCCAGGGCATCTTCGGCAGGGCGCTTTTTCAAAACTTGCTGACCTTGTTGTCCCTGGTTAGCCTGTGTTGGTGGCGTCGTCTTGCCAGTGGAGCCGGATTGCATCGATGCTGGCGCTTGCGATGCGTGCGGCTGCTGCGAGGTTTGCTGCGATGCAGGTGGTGCAGTGTTTGTCGGAGTCGGAGATTCGGATTTCGGCTTGGTTTGTTCAGTGTTGGTTTCGGCGGCAAGAGCGTCGGTAGATGCCGGAGACTTTGGTGCTGTCGGGCTGTTGGGACTGCCAGGGCTTTGGGACCCCTCTTTCGCCTTACTGTTCTTTTCCGCAAGGAAAGCCTTGATCTTCTCAACCGCCTCCTCATCCGTCTTCAAGTCATCAATAAGTACGCCGTCGGACTTGCAGCCAGGGCAGATGAAGTCGCTCTCAATGAGGGCGTTTGTAATGCAATCATTGCAATACGTCTTCTCACAACACGGTGTCTTCATTGGGTCTATGAACAACTTGTGGTCGATGGGGCACTCCAGCCCACGCTCTTGAATCTCCTTATCTCCCTCAGGAGTAGCCTTTTGAGCTGCTGAGTTCGACTTGGCCTTGGCCTGAAACTGTTCCCATGAAGCCTTGTCAGGCTCGGCAATGACAAACTCTCCGTCGGCATTAACCATGATGCCGGACGGGGTTTTGGTTTCGTCACCGTCCCCATTCTGACCTAGGGCGGTTGCCTTGTCTACTGTCTTTAGGAAGGATTTCGGGATGCCGGTGGTTCGCTTTACGCGGGGGCGGTTATCAAAGTCCGGGTTGTCGTTGGTCGGGCAGAGTTGAATCCAGTGACCCTTCTCGCCACACCTATAGCAGATGTATCCTTGGGGAGGGTCATGATCAGGGACGTTCGCAGGCTTCTTGGGGCCAGATTTGGCGACATATTGCTGCCTACACATGAGTTAGTATCAACACATTTCATGATTGACCAGAGCGGGGAGAAGTATACGTACGTCGCCATTTCCTCCTCCCTAGCGGTGAAATTCTCCGTCTGAGCTTGGAAGACGGCCGCCATCTTCTCTTCCTCAGTCATGGCACTGTTAAGCTGCACGACGGGGTTGGCGACCGGCTTTGCCAGGGCCTTGACAATGGGTTGTTCTTTGCGTGATGAATTCTTTGCATGTACAGGCATTTTGCCCGAGACATAGCGAGCAGCTCCTCCCCTACCCTGGACCTTGGCGGGCATGCGGCGAGCAATGACCGTGGTTGATCTTGGAATGATGGTTGTATCATCATCGTAAACTGGACCCGTGTCAGCGATCTGAACATAGCCATTTCGATGTCCACTTGGATTGTACTCACCTTCCTTGAAGCCTTCATCGGCAGCGATGACGAGGTCGAAATCAGTGCCATCGCCGAGCGCACTTTTCAGGATGATTTCACGTTTTAGTTCGAAGACGGATATGCCAGTTCCGTCGAACTCCACACGGGTGGGCTCCTTGCTAGACTTGAACTTGAAAAAGACTGAGGACTCCATTTTGGGCTCAGGTTGATGTGTTGTTGACTGTAGAGGCAATGGTCATAGGTTGCGCAACTGGGATGCCAAACAGGATCCAGAAGTAACACCACGCCCAAGGCAAACACTGTACTATTAGAAGACTCTCCTAAACGATGTTGACGTATGATACGAGTTGGGGGCTGGGGCTTGTGAAAATGATTTCTGCGAAGTCTCAGCTGGTAGTGAATTGTTCCCTTTCAGCAAATATGTTTCCTTGTTCCTCTCTTTTTTTTCGCTCTTGATATTGCAGAGTTAGACTGAGTCAATTCTGAATGTACTCGTAAGAGACACAAAGTGACAGATAAAGGAAGGAAAGTACAAAGGCCCGGCGAGACTGCAACAACCAGTTCAAGGGGGATGAATGGTCCTGTTGGAAGACTCGCACTTGTTTCCCGTCCCAGATATCAAATCAATTGCACCACAGCCAGAGACTCGGATCACCTTCCAGGCTAGCCAGCGAGCCAACAGCCAGAAAATATCGAGTCTCGAAATATGTCAGTATGCGAAGCAAAAGGAAAGTGAGAGCAGCTTGATGATGTCGAGGCGGTGGTTGAACGATAACACGTTGTCGCGCCCTGGCTGTATTGATATGGTTGGTTTTCGCTGTGGTATCGTGAAGCGTCGCGAATCACGTTTGGGTCGGATCGACGGTCGTCGTTCGGTGCGTTGATGGAATGGTGAGGAATCGCGCAAGGTTTGTCGTGAACGCTAAAGCGACGACGGTGGGAAAGAAAAGAATTGATAAATCGCTGGTCGGCCGATGCAGTTGTGATGGCCAACTGACAGATTCGCCGTGTTGTCGCAAGTTGAAAGTTTTGCTTGGAGGAAGAAATGAACGGGAGGGTTGGGGGTCGGGGGAATCCAAGAGGGCAGCTGAAATGGAAGTGGAATGTTAACGCTGGCGCCTATTGCAGGATTGGATGGACGCAAGTAGAATGACTAAGCAGCCAGCCTGGGCATTGCATTGATTGCGCTGCAATGTTCTTGCGGGTGCAGCTCCGGCAGGCAAGGAGGACGTGCTGCGGGCGTTTGAAAGTGAGACGCAGCAGGCTCCCCATTTTTGAGAAGTGGGCCCGTGCACCAAACGGTTGAAAATGGTGGCATTACTAAGCCTAGACTCCCGGCACTGATAGCCAGCCGAAGACTCCTTGGCAATGACTGGCAGTGGAAAACACCTGTCTACACTAGCAAAAGCCCAAGAATGGAAGCATAGGCAACCGTACCAAACATAACATTTGGCGATAGACATACTAACTCGGTGAAAGGATGTATGACCACATTTTCATGGTCCCAACTCATCCTTGATTTTTCAATCTGTATTTCAGACGTCGCTGAAAGGCTGGCATCACTCTCAATGTTATTTATGACACGATCTACGGCATTCAGGCCGGATTACTGCAGGATGCGTATTGTTGCACTGTTACGCACACGAGCTGCTTGCGCTAGTAGGATGAGGGGAGTGCATGATGGTGATGACGATGTGTTTTGCCGTTGAAGGGAGCAGTGGCAGCTTCCGTGTTACACACCCGGACGGGCAATGGACAGGCGGACGACGATATCGTTGGATCATTCAAAGCAAATGAGCCCATGATCGTCAGAGTTGCGCAGTCCCCTCATTTATTTCATCTGTGGCTCTTTGGGTTTTCCACTTCTCTTCCGTCTTTGTTTGAACCTCCAGCTTTGGTCACCCAATCCGTCGCTGTTGTAGCACAAGCAAGCACTGACAGAACACTTTCACAATCCTCCACTCTGCGTCTTACAGAACTTAACTCAAGCACCTCGTTTTCCACTTTGTAATTACAGAGCCGCCACCGTAAAAGTCCCTTCCCGCGAAGTGGAAGCGGTGCTCGTTAGTGTACCGGTCGGTATCCATCGGTCCCTGTTGTCCTAGTGTGGTTCCTCCATCGGCCCATCCCGTCGGTTCGTCGTCGGGTCACTTTCATCATCGCTTTTTCCGTTGCTCTCGGCTCTTGGTACCTTTTTTCCAAAGTTACAAATCCTGCCTGCCCCACGTCAACCTATCTTTCCTCCATCTTCCCCAACTTCCCTACCTTACCGACCACTGCCTCTACCTCGCTCTGCTCCTCCATTCGTACTCAGAAATTCCAAGCCACCACCATCGTCACCACGACACCGTGGAAAAGAGGATTTGACAACTTGTGGCCGTGCCCTATTCCAATGTCAAATCTTCTTTACCATCGATCGTGAGCTGCGCTTCTCACAGATAAACTACAACACGATACCTCCCGACGTCGTTCCATTACGACCAGACATCGCCACCTCCAGTGACTTCACTCCAGTCTCCCCACGTTTCGGCAAGCTATTCCTAGCTACTTTCTAGAGCCAACCCATCCGTCCGAGCCTAGCTTCGAACCGTGCTCCCTATATACATCCAGCCTTAGGAACCGGTCATCCGAAATACGAGCCCTCCATAGTCCCATCGTTGCGCCGGTTGAGACGTACCGAAATCGCCCATTCCGCATTAGCAACGTGCCTTAGCATATTCCTCGGTCAAAATGGTTCTCACGCACACTACCAACCACACCTATAGCCATCCTTTCCCAACCGTCACGCTCGCCTTCTTCCTCCGGTACTGCTCCCCACAGCTCAATCCCTTCTCCCAACATGTCATGAGTACCGACACCCTCTCGTCGCATGTCGACCCGGCCACCGGCCGTCTGCACACGACTCGCATCCACCTCAAGAAGTCGCGCATGCCACCTGCTATCATGAAGATGCTCCCCATCAGCATTACTGGTGGTGCCACGACCGAGAAGGCGTCCTATATCCTGGAGACCAGCGTTGTGGACATGAAGGAGGGCTGGATGTCGACCGAAAGCCGGAATCTGAACTTTGCTGGCGTTCTGTCGGTGGTGGAGAAGCAGATCTATACGATTCCGAAGAACACTAATGATAATGGAACTACGACTGATGTTGCCACGACGGTGGTATTTCGATCTCGCTTTGGAGAGCGGATTCGCGACAAGCTGGGTCACTTGCACACGCACGAAGCCGAACAAGAGAAGGGCGGCTTCTTTTCTCGGCTTGGTGCCCACGGTATCCAGCGGAGCATTGAGAGCCTGGCTTCGAAGAAGACCCAGGACCAACTTGGCAAGAGCCGAGAAGGCATGAAGCTGATCCTCGAGCGACTTCGCCAGTCGGGCATAATGGGCGTCCTGGAGCTCAGAAAGATGACAAGGGAACGCAACATGGAGAAGGCTTGAACAGATTTCTGGGCCTGAGCGATGATGACCGTCTAGCCGTCCGTGCTCTGAGGCCTTGTCAGAGTTTATTCCATGCTTACTTGCCCTTGCTGCGCGGCCTTTGTCCGCCATTGAGCGTCTGCGAGACCTGTCCGGCCCGTCCTGTTCTCCGCTCAATCTGGATAAGAATGTGCCCCGACGGAAGACGCTCTTTCCACAGCACCGCAAGACGACATGTTCCCAAACCTCTGGGGACTGTCCTTTCGGTGCCGCGTTGTACATTACCTCATTGTCGTTGATTTTAGCATGGCGTTGGTGCAAGGTTCTATGTTGTCATTGGGTCGCATACGATGGGGGAAGTGATTCTCACGACACGCTCACACGCGAGCATATACCCGCGTACCCATTCTTGAAGCTTCTAAAAGGAGGAAGGAGACCAGCGGCTGCGGCGTCGACCGACTGTTTAAGGGACTGCGAGTACCCTGTGTGTTATTTCATTCCACTCTTTGTGTTGGTATTGGTTATCAAAAGGAACGGTTTCAACAATTCACTGTTTCAGTAGCGTATATGTGTGTACGTATATCATGCTGAGGACTGGTCGTCTGGAGGGAAATCTGAAAGGAGGTACGAGGACGTGGACATTGACGAGTGATGCATTACGGTTTAGTACTTATCGATTTCGTTCTATGGGTGGAAGTTCCTTACGAGCTAACGAGGTTTTAACAAAATAGTTAGGAAATTTATGAGATCGATCATTCTCATTCTCATCTTATTCACTGGTATCTAAATTCCTCATCCGTCATAAATCCCATGACTATCACATCCGTTTACATGGCAAACCTGCCCTTTCCACCTCCTTGGCGGCCCCCCTTCTTACCCGAGAACTTGCTCCAGCTCTGAGGTGCCGTGCCCTTGCCCAAGGGCTGCTGGCTCTGCGGCGCATCCGGGTTCGTGGTGAAGGGGGCCGTGCAGTTCAAGCAGTTGACTCTGCCCAGCAAGAACTCGAGCTGCCTGTACGCCGCGGACGGGGCATATTGGGGCACCATATGTCCAGTCATGTCGATTTGGACCCAGGTCAAGCCTCTCTCGCTGCCCATGGATCCAAACACGCCACCGGCCGCCAGCGTCGACAGGTCCGTCATGGTGTTATAAGGAACATAGAAGGGCTGGTCAGGCTTGTTCTGGAAGCCCAGCTTGCCGCCCCACGTCATGTTCTGGATGCCCAGGAGCGTGCCGTTGGCAATCAGGACCATATCCAGCGCGCCGTGGCTGATGATCACGTTCTTGGTGGCATCAATAACGTGCGGCAGCGCGCGGAAGGCAGACGGCTCCGACCGATCGCGTCCGCCCACGAACACATCCTGCTCCGCGCAACTGGACCACTTGACGTTCTCGGGCGCGTTGATGGCCTTCTTGACGTCGTCCCGGTCAAAGTACGCCTCGGCGCCGTCGGGCAGGTACTCCATCGAGCCCGGGAAGCCAAGAACGTCCCACAGCAGGGGGCAGGTGGTGGCAACCTGGTAGATGTCGAAGCACGGGTTCAGCAACAAGATGGCGTCGAAGATCTCGTAGAACAAGCCCCAGCACTCGTCGCGCGTGGTGCCGTTCTTATCGGTACCAGGCAACTTGGAGGGCTGCGGGCCCTTGGGCGGGTAGACGAGGTACTGCGAGACAAAGTCGGAGTAGCCACACTTAGCGTCGACCTTCTTGATGTGCTCGCGGAAGGTGTCGTTGAAGGGGAACAGTCCCTGCCAGTACTCGGTGAACTGGACGACGGGGATGGGCTCGGCGACCTCGTCCCACGAGATGACCGGGTCGTAGATCATCAGGCCGGACATGTCGTAGTACTCCTTGTCGTTGGCGTCGAGGAAGGCCGAGGCGATGTAAGGGCAGTACAGACCCGCGTACGACTCGCCCGTGATGTACACCTTGTACCCTTGCATGGCGAAGGTGTCGATGAAGTTCTTCCAGAAACCCATGAACTGCGCAGCCACGTCCTCCTCGGAAGTGGCCGTCACGTTGCCCGTGGAGAAACCGGTGCCCACGGGCTGCTCGACCCAGATCACGTTGGTCAGGGTGTGCCAGCTCCAGGGGTTTTTGACGGGCTTGTAGGTGCCGTATTGCCAGAGGAAGGGGCCGTTTTCTTGGAGGAAACCTTCCAAGGAAGAGCAGCCAGGCTACATATGAGGGAATGACTTGTTAGATAGGCCTGCTGGGTCTCTATGGGGGGTTCAAGGCAGACTTACACCTCCGTTGAGCCAAATTAGAATTTCCTTCTTAGCGGCCGGGTTGGTAGATGGGAAGAACCACCAGAACAGCTTGCTCGTCTCCTCGGGGTCCTGGCTGATGGGCAAAGTACCGGCATAGGACTCTCCCACGTCGAAGTCAACATCGGGGATGTTGGTCCCGTTGACAGCAAACTCTATGTTTCCGTGTGTCAGCTTCAAGAGCGTAGTAGCGTTCCAAGTCGTGCATAAAAACTCACTTTCAGTGTTGTCGTTCAGAAACTTGAACCCTTGAGTCTTGACGACATCACGCTCAACAACCGGCTCGGCCTTGACCTGAGCAGCATGGTTCTTGAGTCTATTGGCGACATGCTCCAGGTACTTCTTCTCAGCCTGGCCGAAGCTAGGACCGCCAGCGGTGGCAGTTGTCGCTAGGAGTAGCGACGAGATTAGCGTGGTTAAACGCATCTTGGGATGGTGACAACTTCTTTCGGGCACCTATTATAAAGGGGCCCGTGCGGTGTGAAGAAGAAGAAGAAGAAGAAGAAGAAGAAGAGGGAGGGGGAGAGGTGAAGAGAAAAAAGAGAGGTTGTACAGGTGAGAGGTAGGGAGAGGGGGAGTCTCACCATGAAGTACTCGACCGACAAGACAGGAAGAGGCTTCTTCCTTTCGAGTTTAGGTACTTCGTTCCTAATCCCAACGGAGCAACGATAGGCTTAGAAATCGACGAGGGATGGTAGATCAGTATTTCCAACTAGTTTAAACAGAAAAGGGAAGTGATCTGAAGCTGGAGTTCCACTCCGCCCTGCCTAGCTTCCGCATTGACATGGCTAGCAGGCTAGCAAGCAACAGCCTTCCCTCCGAGACCGCCTCCTTCATTCTTGTTGGTATATAGTCAAAAGTTTGTGGTTTCACTGTCCGGGCCGTTCAAGGCTTAAATAATACCTCTCTTCGTTTTTTTTCCGTTTCTGTTGTACGATGATGTTAATATGGCAGAAGAATCCAAGGAGCAAAAGGTCCAATGAAATTCTGCAGTTTGCCAGCTCCTTTACCTAGGATCCTTCATCCAGCATCAACGCTGTTGGGAGGACAAAGTCACAGTTAGGAAGGACGGGGTTTAGAAAGGGTGGTTGGTCCTTGTCCCAGTCCCGGTCCCGTCACTCGCACAACGACAACGTTTGCTTGCATTCCCACGGTGTGTATCATAATCCCGTCCTTTACTTTCCACAGTCTCCTCCTTAAGCACCTACCCGTCCTGGAAGTTGAGAGGCGACCAGTTGTGCAAATAGTGGGATATAAAGCAATGAAAAACCAAGCTGTTGGTCGCAAGACACAACTGAGGTAGGATGGATGTGCAGATACCGGCACGCATGTAAGTGCAGACCCAGGTTAACAAGATCAGACCAGTAGCACCATATGATCTCGGACTTGTACAGCAAGTTTGAATTGTGTCGTTGGTGCAGCATGGGATGGGGGGGGGGGGGGGGGGGGGGGGGGGGGTTACGTGCGCCGTGTGTTGGTGGGCATGTTCGTCATCCCAACTGGGGAGGTTGACAAGCGTCGAGATACATGACTCGAGGGAGAGAGTGAGAAGATACAGCATTGATGAGACGGCCGTACCATTGAAGCAATGCGATGTTGGTGATTACTGCAGCCTAGGTCTAGGATGACATGAACTACGTCAACCTCACAACCATGAGAAAGCCGGACCGCCGAGATATCAGCTAATATGATGCACACACATTTTGTTGGTCGTCGAGTACTGTACATATCGATCCTTGGTACATGAATCATGGATATTGTCTTACCTCATCCCCGATATTCGTTCGAATACCATAGCTCCGTTCCGCGGCGCAGGGAAGGGATACCAGGGAATATTGGAGAAAGCAGTAGGTAGTAACTCTCCGTCCAAAGCTCAGACTGAACTACTTTCTCAAGAGCAGATGCGGACGGTTCCGGACGATGGCGGAGTCGTCTGAATTTCGCGCAGAACTAAAGACAGAAAGAATAGTTTGAAAAATCAAAGACTACGGTTCCGAATCCCGAGTCGTTTATCGATCGCCTTCGCTATGTCTCCGTCGGCAGTTGGCGACAGGGGGATGAAAGTCTGGTTGTCTCCATCTTTCGGGTTGACTCAACGCCAGAATGCAACTTCAATGTCTGGAACTGGCGATACAATGAATATTTTGTCCAAATCCATGGAACGGAACTGCTCAATGTTCCCCACGTCCACGAACCGCCGGGCATGCTGCACACTGCACGGAGATCCACAACAGCCGCCACCATCCCGATATGGCAGGTCACTTACAAGTCTGCGACATTGATTGGTCAACAGAAAGCCAGCCGCGTCCGCTCCCTGTCCATCGCTCGCTCGCTCTTGGATGACGGAGCCGAACGTGCAAAATCGCGGTGCCGTGTTGGTGACGTTCTCAGGCGATGAGGAAGATAGGTATATCGGCTCCCGGCTAACAATTCCAACGAGGTCGACGCCGCGCAAAATCAAACTTGACCAAGTATTACTGCGCAAAGGGGTCAGAACCGGCCGAACAGAGTCGAGAATCTGACCAGTTGTGGTTTGATTTTGAAGGGGTATAGTACACAAATGAACTCTACAGATTCAAAGGCTGCTCTGTGTGAGGCCGGTATTTGTAGCGTGGTGAGCAAGTAAGTCGTCATCAGAGCGCCCCGAATTTAGCCTTACTTTCCGCCTTTCTTCTTTTTATCAGACCCTCCTTTCGCCGCTCTAGCCTGCGCTTCTTCCTGGGCGATGAGGTTTTGGATATCCATCGCTGTTAGCCAGGATTGCACGCTGTTGATGACTTTATCCAGAATCTCCCCGCCTTGTAAGACATTGGGGAGGTTGTGGACATCCAGCCCACTTCGATGATCAGTACACCGGTCCTGCTGGTAGTTATACGTCCTGATCTTATCACCGCGCGACATCTGTGCCTGAGATAGCACACTGTCTCTCAGGTCCTTTGCCTGCGCATCTCTTTGTTCCCGCCTTAGCGACGCGATTCTCGAACGGAGCAAGCGCCAAGCCTTTTCTCTGTTTTGCGACTGCGATCGCGAATCCTGCATGCTGACCTGAATACCTGTCGGGATATGGGTCAACCGAATAGCAGATTCCGTCTTGTTGACGTGCTGACCGCCGGCACCGCTCGCGCGCATCTTCTCTGATTTGACTTCTGTCGGATCAATGTAGAAGTCACTTTCAGGGTTGTTGAAGTCGTTCTCGGCATCGGTGCTGTTTTCGGGGAATGATGGCAAGACCCAAACTGCCACCGCACTTGTGTGAGTGCGTCCCTGCTTCTCGGTCGCAGGAATACGTTGCACGCGGTGCATACCCGCCTCTCCGCGGAACGCTGCGAAAGCGCCGGGATCCGTTACTTCGAGTACGGCTTCTGAGATTGGAACCTCGCCGTCCAAGCCTGGCGTGCGATCTTCGGCTTCCTGGTACGACAGCACTCGCGCAGTATATCCCTTGTTCTCGCAATATTTTTGATACATGCGGAAAAGGGTATCGGCAAAGTGGCGCCCTTCAGTGCCTCCTGGCCCCGGATGAAGTTCTATCAGACATGGCATGTCCGCAAACGGGTGCTTCGGTGTCAGGGTGGCTGAGAGATTCGTCCCCAGAGTTTCCAGGTGCTTTTTTGTTGCATCGAGATCGTCGTTAGCGAGCTGGCGCAGCTCGGCGTCGTCTGACTTCAGAAGTCCATGGAGCTCGTCCAATGCTGCCTTGGCCTTGTCCAGCTCTTGTAGAGCAGCGACAACCTTTGAGATTTCGCCGGCGCGCTTCGCGGCTGCAGGTTCGTAGTCGCTCTCAAGTTGCTTCGTCAATTGTTGATGTTCGGCGGCCAGTTTGCGCGCTCGTTCGAGGAGGACAGGTGGGAGTCCTGCGAGTGTTTGAGTGGCTGCAACAAAGAGACGCGTCAGAAGGTGCTTCTTAGCAGATCGGATTCCACGGCTTGCGACCAGAACGACGAGAGAAATGCTTCCACTTGGGATGCTGTGAACGTACCTGTACTAGCTTTGCGAAGTTGAAGAGAGACGAAGACACCCGAGCGCCTTAACGAACGGGCGCAGCTCCGACATACCCATGGTGCTGCCAACATGGTTGCAGAAAGACGAAAAACCTTTGCGACATCCAGATAGCTTCCAGAGCTGCCCGGGTCAATGCAAGGTCAAATGCCAATCCTCCCGGTGGGAACTGCTCTTCCCACTTTGCGGGCGGAGGGGTTCCCAAATTCCATAGGCCAATTGAACGTTACGCAGCGCGTATCTTTCCCCATACATCATTCACTGCCTGCCGGAAATCTTCCGTATCTTACCGTAAAAAATCGCCTGCCGGAAATAATCTGATGTCAGTCTGGACCTCCAGATCCCGGCAAAATGCGATGAATTGGCTTTCAATTGCAGCCCCTCCCCCGCAGCGCGTGCCTGTTCCGTCTGAGGTGTCGTCGCAATTCGTTCCCCTGGACGAGCCACCCATTCGAGCCGTTGCGCACTTGAGTCACCACTGTCAGCCAAAGAGGTTCCCTTTTGGAAGGACTTTTCGACAACCCACCCGGATTGCCACCAGCACACAACAGACATCTTCCAACATGGCGACAAATGTCAACGCCGAGGCCCTCAAGGAGACGCCCATCCCCGAGGCCCTCGAGAAGCAAGCTGCCTCCAAGCAGACAGTGGATCCCTACAATGTCAGTTCTGGTTAGGTCTGTGTACTTGCATATGTACGGCGCATTCGTCTGACTGCCTCTCTTCCGTCGCAAACAGGTCCAAGGCGAGGTCGGCGAGGATGGCGTTGTCAAGGCCATCGATTACAACAAGCTGGTCGAGGAGTTCGGCACCAAGAAGATCGACCAGGCCCTGCTCAATCGCCTCGAGAGGGTCACCGGCAAGAAGCCCCATCGCTTCCTCCGGAGAGGCATTGTCTTCTCCCACCGCGACCTCGAGCTTATTCTCGACCGCTATGAGAAGGGCGAGCCCTTCTTCCTCTACACCGGCCGCGGCCCTTCCTCCGACAGTGTCCACGTTGGCCACACCATTCCCTTCGAGTTCACAAAGTGGCTTCAGGATACCTTCGATGTTCCTCTGGTTATCATGATGACCGACGACGAGAAGTACCTCTTCTCCGACAAGAGGACGATCGAGGAGGTTGAGGGCTACTGCAGCAACAACGCCAAGGATATCATTGCCGTCGGCTTCGATCCCAACAAGACTTTCATCTTCAGCGATTTCCAGTTTATGGGTGGCGCCTTCTACAAGAACGTTGTGCGCTTGTCCAAGCACATCACCCTCAACCAGGCTCGCGCCATTTTCGGCTTCAACGATAGCACCAACATCGGTCGCATTCACTTCGGCAGTATTCAGGGTGCTAGCAGTTGGGCGTCGTCCTTCCCCCATATCTTCGGCGAAGATGAGTCCAAGACCGTGGCTATTCCTTGCCTTATTCCTTGCGCCATCGACCAGGATCCCTACTTCAGAATGACCAGAGACGTCTCCGCTCGTTTGAAGTACAAGAACACCAACACCTCGTACGCGAAGCCAGCCCTCATTCACTCCCGTTTCCTTGATGCTCTTCAGGGTCCCGGCACAAAGGTACGTACTAGGCGTTTATCCCTTTGTCTAAAATGAGCATGGTGTTTATTGACATGTGTATAGATGTCCGCTTCCATCGACGAGTCTGCTAGTAAGTCATTGCCCCTTTTTTTTCACGCGCAGGTCACAATTGGGCCGACCACATAGATTTCTGCGGTCTCCTATTCGAGCGTATGCTGACCTTCGCAAAAAGTTTTCATGAGAGATACCCCCAACCAAATCAAGAACAAGATCAACAAGTATGCCTACTCGGGTGGCAAGGTCACCGTTGAGGAGCACCGCGAGAAGGGAGGTGACACCAGCGTCGATGTGGCCTTCCAGTACTTGCGCTTCTTCCTCGAAGATGACGAGGAGCTGGAGAAGATCCGCGTCGCCTACGAGTCTGGTGAAATGTTGACTGGCGAGCTCAAGGCAATCTGCATCAAGGAGCTCCAGAAATATGTCGCCGCTTTCCAGGAAAGGAGGGCCAAGGTCGACGACGAGGCTGTCAAGCTGTTCATGGAGACACGCCCTCTCAAGTGGAACGGAAACCCTCGTGCCCCTATCGTGGTGCCCCAGGTGCAGACCGCTGATGGGGAGGCGGCCACTGAGGGTGGAGATGGAAAGTTGACCAAGAACCAGCTCAAGAAGCTCGAGAAGCAGAAGCAAATAGAGGCCAAGAAGGCCCAAAAGGCTAAGGAGAAGGAGGAGAAAGACAAGGCTGCTGCCCAAGCTTAGAAGACAACAGAAACACCAAGGAAGAGATCTCTGAAGCAAAATATCAAGCGTCATTTCCCAACTCTGTCACAAGTACGAGGTATTCTGAAAAGGTGGATACTTCGGAAACGGCCCTGACGCATCTGTGCTGGTTTGTGCAAGCGAGTCGGACGTTCTTTGTCACATTGCCCACGACCCTGGTGCCATAAGAACAGAGCCAGACAAAAAGGACTTGTAACGGGAATATAAGCATGTCAAATGACCGAAACAAGTATATACGACCATAGATGGTAGAAAACTCGGGATCCCGTCCGCTCTCCCATAGATAAGCTACCAATCGCCTGACTAGTAGTTGGGTCGGTGATGACCAGCAAATCCCAGGTGTTGTATGTTTTTTTTGCCCTTTTGCATCCCTTTTTAACGTTCCGCTTCTCACCCAGCGGCAGTTACTAACTTTTGCTGGCTTTCTGATCCGTTGAAGTGAAGGGGTGATAATTTCCTTTCACTCTCAACATCGCTCTTCACGCTTCCACTTTCGACGTCCGCTTGGGTGGACTCTATCCTCTGTACACCAGCAAGTTGTCGTTGGATCCACTCCCTCATCCCCGAGGGAATCGTGCTCTCATATAAGTCCTCACATATAACCATTAGGCCAGACGCTGAGCATGCGTTAGTAAAAGAGTAACATACAGCCTCCACTTGTCTAGGCCAGGGGCGCTTCTATTCCAGACTAGGACAGCTCACGACAATAGGATGGAGTGTCACTCACACAACCAGATCCGGTAGACGTCCGCCAACAAGGGCAACAGGGCTGTTACGGTAGCGATCTGCCCAAAGGTCCATTTGTTTCTTGATATGATGGACCGGCACGATAGTTCATCTCATGTCGCGAGACAGCATATATGATCATGTCCATCCACATGAGAATAAATGCCAGCGTTGCTGTGAGGACTGGTAGACAGCGACGGAGTAACCTGATGTATTTTCGGGTGGTCTTTGCCGATATCCTACCCTCAAGCAATAACAGAATGGGACTTCCGATCCAGGTGAGGAGAAAGAATTGAGCAATGAACAGTGCATCGCTGAACCGAGATACAACATCCCCAATCATCACGCACCTCCACTCGTATATCGATTCCCCGTGGGAACTCGCATAGCCAGAGTACCCGTGTCTGGTTGTGGCCAGGATTATGAAGAGGATGCCGAGGGCTGTGACGGTGAGACGAGGATATGTGTTTTGTCTTCGGTACCACGGCCATAAAGACATCAATACCATAAAGGAAAGGTGCGCTTCGCGGTAGGAGAACCAATGTTTGTAGGCCATCGGATCGGTCTTCGCCAGACTGTCCAGAATGATGCCCGCCATGGTAATATCGTAGGTGAAAAAAACAGTAAAGATCCAGAAGGAGCGAAGCGAGTCGTCAAGCCGTTTCCATCCGGGAGGGGGTTGGATCTCAGCAAGGTCACTCCATGTGCTCCAAGGTTTTCCCGACCTGTCTTTCCACACCGCACGCATCAACCGAGCGGCATAGATGACAGACAAAAGCGTGGTGAGAATCATCAGGACAACATTGATGGCATAGAGCTGCATCATCCGGGTTAGAGACCAAGACTCACCCACAGTGTCGTCTACGATCACTGTCGAAGAGGATGAGAGTGACTTACACCAATACCGGATAAATTCGGATCACCTGTCCAGTTGATGTTGTTACAAAATTTGTCCTGGCATTGCTTTTCGATAATGGTAAGAAGTCTGTCGGCGTCGTAGGCAGTCTGAGCATCGTGTAATTCCCACTTGCGTGGTCCGTAATGGTAAAGCCATATTGAATCGGCGATCCAGGAGAGCCATTCCCCAAGCTGACCAAGTGTAACATTGTCAGAGATATATCGGGGTAGCTGTGAAGAAATATCGTGAGACTCGTAAGTGGTAGAGTAGTTGTGTCATTCAAAAGCAAGCGCCTAAAGTCTGCGGCAAAGCTGCCAGCTGCCTCGCAGTCGGGTATCGGCGTCAAACGAGTCAGGTTCAGAGCGAGGAGGATGGGAGATATTTCGGGAGCCTGAAGCCATTCCGATATGGTGCTATTCATTGTGGTTTCGAGAATGGACAGAAAGTGAGGCTGGTCTTCAAACTTAAAGAGAAGGGAAAGAGAGACTGAAAACCGGAGGGGAACACAAAAACAAGAAAAGGGAAAAAAATGTGAACGTGGTCGCCTTATCGGAAACAGAGACGTCGACTTAATGTGAAAAATACTGGAGAGATCATGCCGCTCATGGATATCAAAAGTCCAGGCAACGAAGGAAATGTCATCGGGAGTGGCGTTGCCGAAGGACAGGAGAGATCAGGCTGCCGTATAGTCCAATGCTTCATCAGTTTATACCAGAGAGGCAGATGCCAGGCAACCGCGCGGCAAGTTGGATGTTGAAGCGAGTCCTGGTTCGAACTATTAGCTCTAAACATCAGCAAATCCCACATAATGGGCGGCGAATACATAGCTCTGTCGACTATTAGGAGCCTGATCGGCACCTCGTTCTCAATATGGTCGGAAGGAATCGTGGGAGGTGATGTACCCCAGTGGCGCAGAAAGTGATAAGGCTTTCGGTTTTAGATTTTGACAGCACTGCCATGGCCTAGTGTACCTGATAACAAAGTTGACGGGCAATGCAAGATGGAGATAGTGTGAGAAGATTTTGGGCGTTTGCTGCCCAGACCGCTAGTCCTTTGCCCTACAGGCATCCTCTTTGACAGCGGTCCTGGCACTTCCCAGAATCCCCTCGTTTGCAGACCTTCTTCCTCTTTGTGCTATTATATAGCTGGCGATCCCTTCCAGCTTCAGTTAGCTGGATCCCTCAATCGACATGATTCCCATCATTCGTGATCCATCTCATAGATAGCCCTTTTGGTTTTCATGGATATGCGAGAGAACGATTTCTCGTGGAGGTCGTTTTTAAGATGGATGGCATTTTAGTCGTCGTGCTGGATAAGCGGTAGAAGAAGACAAGATCGTCGACTAACGACACTGCCACTCAGTCATTCAAGCCAAAATATAACATTCAGAACACATTTGAACAGTACAAACGGAAGATCAATGAGGACGAAGCAATATGAAGAATAGCACAGAACAACCCCAAAAAGTGTTGGCCTGATGATAGCACAAGACAAAAAGAAGTTTGCAGAAAAAGAAACATATGATCCGACCCAGGCTCGATCTGGGGACCTTCAGTGTGTTAGACTGACGTGATAACCAACTACACCATCGGACCAGTTATTATTATTCAATGCGCTTTAAAAGAGTACTCTTGTGTGCCCTTGAACTGAGGTAGCGATAAGGAAAAAAAGTGGAAATATCACAACTAGCTTCATCCCTGAAAGCGAGAAAAAAAGGATGATTTGAAGAGATATGCCCAATAACAGGATTGAACTGTTGACCTTCGCATTACTTGATATCAAAGAACTGATATTAGTACGACGCTCTAACCAGCTGAGCTAATCGGGCTTCGTTAAAGGTTTATGACTGGATATTGTACTAATATTCCCAAGCATAGGAAATCACCAACGATCTTGATGTCTGCTCGGGGCAGAGAGTATTCCATGTATAGCTTGAAATATGGGAAGACATAGTTCTGAACGTCTACCACAAAGCGACTTCGCCCTTTATGCACTTCCTTTTGGCAGCGTAGCCCTCCTCATCCTCGACAACCTCCTCCCACACTTCCCCGCCCCTTCCTTAATCAGCTCCTTGAACGTATCAATAATCCCCTCATAAGCCGGATGCTTCCCAAAGCCCTCAAACCACAACAGCCCCGCACCCTTTCCAGGGAACGTATACGGAATCCAGCTAAACGGATCGTAAAAGTCCCAAAGCGTGATGCCCACGCACTCCTTGACCTTGACACACGCCCTCGCCACCTTCTGATATCCATCCTTCTGCCACTCCAAACTGGTCTCATTGACGGGAATCGTGATCCGCACATCCAGCTCCGTGAACGCCACCTCCGCCGCTCCGGCCTGGACATATCCCCTCATCGTGGCCTCGAGGTCCCCCGCCGTCGGGTGGTTGTCCGCGTGCATATGTGCCTGCATGCCGACACCATCGACGCGCAGGCCGGCGTCACGGAGCATCTTCACCAGCTTTCTCGTTCCCTCCGTCTTGACAGAGGTAGGTCTCTCAATGCCGTAATCGTTGTAATAAAGCTTCGCGCTAGGATCGACCTCGGCAGCCGTCTTGAACGCAAGCCGGATGAACTCCTCGCCCAGAACCTTGTAGAAGACACTCTGCCTGTAGCCGCCATCCTCATCGTTCAGCGCCTCGTTGACCACGTCCCAGGCGTAGCACTTGCCCCTGTAGTGGCCCATTACACCCTCGATGTGGCGGACGATGACGGCGCTCAGCTCTTCTTTCGTCCACTCGGTCTCGTTCTTGGCTTCCACCCAGGGCGCAAGCTGGCTGTGCCAGACGAGCGCGTGGCAGCGAAGGAGCTTGCCGGTTTTGGCGGCGAGAGACACGACGATGTCGCCCTCGGTGAAGTTGAATACTCCGGGGGAGGGCTCGGTGAAGAGCCATTTTTGCCCGTTCGTGGGTGTGGTTTGCCCGAACTCGGACGGGTCAGCGAAGATGGCGTCGTACTGAGCGTATGAGGCCTCGTAGCCGGCGCGCTCGCGCTGGCCGGGAGTGTCGGTTGCAGCACCGAAGTACTTGAGGCCGGCTAGGGTGGCATAGTGGTGAAGTTGGGCGGCTGCGAGAGGAGTGAGGATGGGAAGGAGAGCTGCGGCTGTTGCGAAAGGGAGCCGCATTTTGAATATCTCCGAGTGTCTCGGTTTAGGGGGTAGGGGTTAGGGGAAGCTGGGGAGGAAAGAGGCCCGAACAATCACCCGAATCAAAAGTGAACGGGTTCCGGTCGCTTTCTGTCAACTGTGTAGGGGTAGACTGGAGGTGTAAGTAAGAAACATCACGGCTTCTTGTGTCTTTTTGAGGTTGTCTGGTACCGTGGAAATGGAACCATAACACGGGGATCTCGCCATAGGATTTACCCGCTCGTACCTTAATAAAACATCATCTCGTGTTAGTGACCGATCACAACCCATTTCCCCTCACCTTTGCTGGAAGCCTAGGAAATCGGAGGATTGACCCGACGGCGAGGTTCCCTCATTTAGCCGTACCGGTGGTTAGCATCACCGACAAGCTTCTTACGGGAGGTCTCCCATTCGGCTCTCCGCACTTCCTCATAAGGCCTTGGCTTCCGGGTAAATGAAGTGTGCGTCCAACATGGCCTCCAAGGATCGATGGCCCAGAGCCGCGTTTACCGTGAAGAAGGTTGACCGAACAGAGGAAAGAATTCGACGTAGGCAAGGAAGAGTGTTCCTAGGTCAGACAATATAGAAGTTGATAACGTTGACCGACCTCTATACAACAACTTGTCTGCCAGTACCATTTCCCAAACCCACAACGGTTTCGAGTACACAGTAACCGACCGGTCTTTTGTGACCAAGACCGCGATGTAACCAAACTGAAGGCTTGCATGGACTATTGAATATCACGTAAAGTGATGTCAAGTTGATCATCGTGATCCTCTCGGCGGTGGACCAGTCGCCAAGACCCTTTGACCCGGCATACGTCATTGTCAACAATGCGATCTTTGAGTTGGTGATCCATCCGGACATTTGATCTGCCAGCAGGATCTGAATGCCTTCAAGTCGGAATAACGTCAAGTATGGATCCTTATTTCCACCCGTACTTGAGCTAGCCCATGTGATGGAGTATGCCGAGCCCGGTGTCACTGACAAAGCGGAAGATTTCCGGTTTACGAACCTGCCTGGCGGACGGACGGCCATCAAGGTCACGACTACGGGTACCGGCTCGAGGAAAACACCATGCCAAGACTCGAGGCTGAGATGACCAGGGACACTGTGTGGATGAAATTCCCCGCGATGTAAACAGACAAGGACAGGGGCAACATAGGGGTAGGACACTTTGCAAAATCTGGGGTTCAGTAGGGCTGAAGGAGCCAAAGTTGAGGGTGGACGATAAACAATCGATCCATGTTACCGTTCATTCAATATGCCGGGGTATTAGTAGGATGAGAGAAAGCTCAATGATCTATGTAACACGCAGTTGGTGTTCCCGAACGCTCCACGATGAAATCAAGTTATGCCTGAAAGAAACCCAGAAAGCCAAACCCAAAACCCGTTCCCAATTTTTTTTTTACTCCGAAACAGCGCCAAAGCAAGTCTCCATAATGATACCAGTAATCTGGTAAGGGTCGGCGTTGGACGCGGGGCGACGGTCCTCGAAGTAACCGTAGCCTTTGGCGCCGCATTCCCTAGGAATACGGATAGAGGCACCACGGTTGGCGACACCATATGTGAAAGAGTCGATAGAGCCAGTCTCGTGACGGCCGGTGAGACGCTTGTCGTTGCCCTCGCCGTAGACGGCGATGTGCTCCTTGTGGCGGCTCTCGAGCTTCTTGATAGCATCCTCGATGTACTTCATGCCACCCTCATTGCGCATGTTCTCGGTAGAGAAGTTGGTGTGGAGGCCAGCGCCGTTCCAGTCACCAGGGATGGGCTTGGGGTCGAAGGAGACCTTGGCGCCGAACTCCTCAGACACGCGGTGGAGGAGGAAGCGAGCGAGCCAGAGGTGGTCACCCATCTCAATGCCGTCGCAAGGGCCGACCTGGAACTCCCACTGGGCAGGCATGACCTCGGCGTTGGTGCCGGAGATCTTGACGCCGGCATACAAGCAGCACTTGTAGTGGGCCTCGACGATATCACGCTGGACAACCTTGCCAGCGCCGACACCGCAGTAGTAGGGACCCTGGGGAGCGGGGAAACCGTTCTTGGGCCAGCCGTAGGGCCTGTCGTTGAGGTCGAGGAGAGTGTACTCCTGCTCGAGACCGAACCAGGGGATCTGGTCGGCATGGGCCTCCATCAACTTGGCGGCCTCATATCTGTGGTTGAACTTGTTGGGGGTGCCATCGGCGTTCCAGCACTCGGAGAGGACGAGAATGTTGGGGGCACCACGGAACGGGTCAGGGAAGACGGCTACGGGCTGTGGAGGGAAAGTCATGTTAGCGCCATGGCTCGGCAGAGAGCGTGGTAACGCTAATGATTGTATCTTACCTTGAGGTAGACATCGGAGTCCGCGCCGGGGGCCTGGCCAGTCGACGAACCATCGAAGTTCCAGATGGGAAGCTCCTCAGGCTTATATTGTTCCTCCTTCTCGGGAAGAGTCTAGAACAGGGCGAGTTAGCATCATGTCATGGACTCTTTGTAAAGCACATTGTTCGCTTTTGTTTCCATGTTGTCACTCATGCGGCACAACCTATCGCTGCATCCGCTATCGCGATTGATCGAAAGCTAGGCTGTAATTGTAATGGGCGTGCTAGTGGACCGGCTTGCGGCAGGGTTGGTCGGCATATTCTGCACAACCATTGCCCACCGCGATAAGCACGAATCCGACCAGGAAATGCCTTCGCTATCGGGCGGCGGTCTCGGCGCAAGGTGGAAACGCATCGTGGATTGCGTGCGAGCGTGACATGCTAGGTTTTTTTTCAGGCGGGCGATGGTCGGTGGAGAGGGTGGAGTTCGTTGATGCGAAGCCAGCGGGGCCATTTCCCTTCTTGTCGAACGCCACTTGAGTTTCGGGCGTGGGTCCGCCGGGCAGCCGGTGGATAACCGAGAGGGATGCTGGAGTCCTAACCAAGCCGCACAGCCATAGGGAACCGGAACCAGATGAGCATGTGTCATCCAGTCACGCTTCTCGTATGACTGCGCCACAAAGGCCAGTGCCCTGCACAGCGCCCGGAATGCTAATGCACTCGAGGCTGGTGCAGAGTCCAACACCACGTCACGACAGGCTGAAACCGGTTTTGTGGGACGCGAAGAGCGTGGGAATGGGAGGAAAGGGACTCGGGGATCGTCGCACTCTCCGCCGTCGTGGTTGGCTGCTTGGGTTGCGCACTAAAAGAGAGGGCAAAGTCGGAGAGCCCGTCGATTGGCTGATGGTATAGTGGATTCGTGGATGCGCCGAGAGTGATGACGGACAAAAGGGTCCATGGAACAAAGTCGCGGAACAATGCGCAAAAGAAAAATAGACGAAGAGACTCACCCTCGACTTTGACCTGGTACCGCCCTCGCTGTCGATCCAGATGTACTCGGCGATAAGCTGGCCGTTCTGGGGAAGACGCATGAACTTCTTGAGGTTCTCCGCGTTGGAGAGGAATGTTGTTTCTGACGCCTGTAGTCCGGATGCGGTCAGTGACCAAGTCCCACCATGTAGGTGTACCAACGACCTCAACAGCGGCAAACGGGTGTTCAGGCCTGGGTTGGGGTCGTTGGCTGCCATAGGCGAATGGCACAGAGGGTATATAGACTCACCATTTTTGCGGTTGTGTGTGTGAATGTGAAGATGGGAAGAATATTACGTATGGAAAAAAGAATCCGGGGTTTTGTTCGGGAAACCAAAGCAAAGAGGGCGTGTTGCGTTTTAAAGAGCTGAGGCAATGGGGTATCCTAGCGTCCAAAGATATGATAGTAGTGATAGAGAGAAGAGACAATAGATACGGGCTGCAGTTTCGGCGGGGTCTGAGGCTTTTTATGTTCTTTTGCTTCTGTCGCCGGGCCTACCTCACCGTTGTCGCAGGATAGAGATACATCTAGGGATGTGTTGAGGTACTCGAGATACGGAGCAGGGTACGGGTGGTACGGTTCTGGATGTATACCGTGCATCAAGTCCAAAGAAACTTTTCTGGCCTTGGACCCAGAGATAAGAAGCGGCACCCAAGAAAAACAGGGGTAGCTGGCTAAAACGCTGGGTCGACCGACGCTCCCCAAGGAATCGAGAAAATGCCCGTGAGCGTGGTGTTCGGCGCGGTGCTCACTGACACACAGACACTCCGTGCATGCCATCTTGACGGTCCGCCCAAACGAGGAGTGGAGAGGCGGAACAGTCTAATTCGGTGAGCCCGGTGGGGTGGTCAATTACCCTCGTCAAGCCTACTGGTCGCGGTCAACAGCCCTGGGGCCGGCTTGCCAGTGGGATGGAGAAGGCAGGAGACAAGGCGGGGGGAGGCGAGGGCTGGATTCCTGCTACGTCGACGAAAGTATACTTCTCTCCAGCCAATGTACATCGTGAGGTAGCTACGACAGTCCTACTTGTTGGGGGTACGTACCTGGCTACTCGCTCGGCCGTCCAGGAACAAATCTCACTCTGCAGAACCATCCATCGGTTCGTCTTTTACTGCCTCTCTTTTTACGAGCCGATTGGCATCAGGGGCCAGTTTTAACTAGACATTGTCACGGTGTTCGCTGGTAACTTTTTGCTACGTGTACCATAGACTCCGAAGTGGTCTTTGCTTTGGCGATTCATGCAGAATTCTAGACCGAGCTGTTGTTGCTTTCCACTTTACACTTCCAGCAGGTCAGTGTTCCCCTGCTCCGGTGCCCTCTACCTATAGCAGCAACCGCCTGTCGGTGTTCCTCGTTGCTGCCCTTCTGTGTCCTGTTCTATTTCAGTCGGGGGGCTGCACTGCGGAAAACAGTGGGCACGTTTGGCACATTTACCGCTCCCACAGCTCGGGTCTCAACAAAGACATAATAGCCCAGAAGTACCCCGTTACGACAACACCGGCAAGCGGCAGCCTTTCACGGGAAATGTTCGTGATCGACGGAACCAAAAGAGATGTTCCAAGTTGCTTCCCTATTACGTAGAGAACTGGGGACTCATCCTCATCTCGTCCGCTGTTCAGTAGTGTCGTGACCGTCTTTGCGTCTCGATGTGCATCTGGCATCTGCCCATTGTTCCAGTGTCCACCCGTTCGTCCGTAATGTATAATTTCATTCCAGCATTTCCCTTTTCGGCGTTTGGCAACAGATCTCCAACTTGGATTGCATAAGTTGAAGGCGGTGAGTTTGGCAGCTGCCATGCTGTTTTACACCAGAGTCACCGGCCTGCTTTGATTAAAACCCCCGCTTCGTTGCGGAATGCCTATTGAAGTGACGTGACGATGGCTTCCTGTTCGAAATTCAGGGTCGTCGACGGCTTGTGGGGAGTTTGCCACCGCGGTGTTGAAGTTCCCATGCGATCGGAGATCTGAGGGTGAATAAGAAACTACCGATGGTTTCGGCTCACATGTAACTTTTCCCACTTTACAAGATCGTCATTACCTCGGGGGTTATACGTAAATGTAGATGGGAATAGGCAAACCCCACGTTTTGTGATCACCTAA
Organism: Sordaria macrospora; assembly: GCF_033870435.1. Taxonomy (NCBI): domain Eukaryota; kingdom Fungi; phylum Ascomycota; class Sordariomycetes; order Sordariales; family Sordariaceae; genus Sordaria; species Sordaria macrospora. The sequence continues at coordinate 2,050,048 of NC_089372.1, read as the reverse complement.
TTGATTCTTATGTCTTGCAGTCACCCGAGAGATTGTTGAGGCCTTTTCGATCTTATTTCATGTGAGATATTTCCTTCAACCTCGAGGTCATGGTTCGTGGTTCCTGAGACATCCAAATTGGGGGTCTGATACCAATCAGACGCTCGACTAAGAGCCTTTATCGATACCCGTCAACGCGGCTGAAAAGTAAAGTGTGGTGGTCACGTCCAAAAACGGGTTTCAAGGGTGTGTGGAAGCGTGGGGTGGAGTATCAGCGACCGAACTTTGGCTGAATGTTCCACAGCATCACAACTCACAAGCAGGGCACGACATCACACACAAATTCGACAATTGAGGGCATACGCCCTCATCGTCACTGAAGTGGCTGGAGCAGCGATGGAGCGGGAAGTGCGACTCCCCCAAAAATGCTTCCAACCTCGCCCAACAGGGGGCCGATCTGTCGAGTCATATGGATGGATCTTTGGTCGAGGATCTTCCTCACTGACGATGCCTGGCGTCCCCGGCACTCCGCTGGCGGTTATCCATCCCTATCTCCCCCATCAATGAGCGTTCCTGTTTTCAGCGTTTTTTTAGGTCATTCAAGAAATCGCTTCAGGTATCGTGACCGTACGGCAGTCCACCGTCGGCCCCCGCTATGACTCTTCGGCCCGGGAGGGCTCCTCTCTCTGTCAGGCGGAAACACTGGCGGATAAGGTGGGCGGATACCTCCCAGGTTGAACAGGAATCGAGCCGCGATTGTCAGTTCCATTGAAAGAGGGGCAGGGCGAGCGGCCGTGGGTCCCTCTTCTAATTGACATATGACCGTGTAATCGCCCCCAAAACCCCTGGATCCGGGGATGAGCGTTCTGCCGTGGCATTTTAACATAACCCCAGATCCGACCTCAGGAGAGACCCTTCGTCCTGTGGAAGGTTTCAAGAACTTCCAATCTTTCCTCAACCTCACAGTGGTAGGACCAGAGAGAAACATGACCTTCAACCCAGCCCCTGCCAAGACCGTATTCTTTGTTTGTTGACATCATCCGGTCACGCTTGTGTTTTTACCTATCCACCCTCCAAAATTGGAACTGCATGTTCACTTCTCTTGTTCCTATAAATCATTTGGTCTCTGAAACTCGTGTCGAAGATGGTTTTGTGATAAAGAGACATAATAGACGGCTGACTGGCGCCGAGTGCACTGGTGAACACAGCGGCTGAGGATCCTATCCAGCAACGTTTGTTCCGATTACTGTACACACTGTGTACAAGCGCTCCAAGTCAGACGCGTGGTGTCCAGAATTTTTCCTGTGGAATCCAGGTCGGCCAGAGGTCTTCGTCGTCCCCGTCAATATTGCTTTCAGAAAAACGCCAGCCGTGGGCGAATAACTTTGCAACATAACGTACAGGTTGTGCTTCCAAACATGCTGTACACTACTATGCAGTAGAGACCTGGTTCGAGACGGCGAACTTTGACCATCTTGCCGCCTTCAAAGTCCTAACTTTTGGCATTCAACCGATCAACGTTTCAGTTGCCTCTTTGAAGCCGGCAGAAACGGACTGCTCAGAGTCAAATCCGTCACCAATGGGAATCAAGTTAAAAGTCAGGACAGCCGCCAGGACAATAAGTGGGGCCCCCAACAAAGGGGAGCATGAAAACGTCTTGCACTTGCCCTGCATATCCGTTGTTCAGTATCAGGCTATGCCGCCATGGTATCATTTCCAGCGCAACCTCAACGCAACCTTTCAGCGCAACCCTTCAGCTGCAAGGCCCAGAACAAGCCGGACCTGCAAACCGTCCACACAGAGCAACATCGGTGCAGCATCGGTGCAGCCGCCGGGGCAGGGCAACAGCAGGCCAGCGTCAGGTACGGATCCGTCTTACCGTCCCACAACGGACACCTCCACGACGACACGCCCAACCCGATGGTCCGTTCTCGGGGGTCAAGGATGTGCCCTTGGACCCTTGCAGTTTTGTAGGTAAGAATAATTCAATTGAATCGCCCAATTCCCACGACATCGATGTGGCTATCACAGCCGATTCGCTCTTTGGCTCTAGGTCGTGCCGCGAACACCACGCTTAACCTTGATCTTATCGCGTCCTTCTCATTGGTCGCTTACTTGAAGCTTTTCGTTGAGCCGTCGACAATTTTTTTTCCCTTCAACGTCTTGTCGTACCGTGTCCTTCCAGTTTCTTTCGTATGGTTTGAGCTTTTTGGTTAAATGTCATTGGGAAATCGTGATCAATTCTGCGGTTGTGTGCGTGTCTCCAATTTTTACTTTGGACAATTCAAAAAAAAAAAAAAAAAAAAAGACAGCCAAAGATCCACTAACGGAATTGGCGGTAGATCATTGCGAAGCATGTTAGCCCAAAGTTCCACCACGCCCTTTCACAGAAAACACCCCGTTCCTTTTCCGTGAACCCCTGCATATGGCTGTTCCCCTTGGTCTTGGCGAACACTTCCACGCCTTTTTCCGTTCTTTCCCCAGAGTCTGCCATGTCCTTTGCGCAACCCGCATTTTTCTCGGCTCCTCCCCGCATTCAGATCATTGCTCCCCATGAGAACCCCGGCCTTTCCCGAGATCTTCCCGTCAGGGTGTTAAGTGTGGTTCCTGGCCGGTGGTGGTGGTCTCGGTGGTGAACCTGGAATGGTTCCGTTGCAGCCTTCCCCTTTTTTGGTGTGTTTTTACCTCCGTCAGTAGCGTCGTTTCCATCTTGCTGGCTGGCAAGGGAGCCAAGAAAACCACGTTCCAAAGGAAGACGGGACGGAAATAGACGAGACGTCAAATCATATGCTTTCGTCGATTGTTGTTGGCTTTCTCGTTTTTTGTTGCTTTGCCATTTCCAAGCCTCCTTCCGCTTCGCGCGCTCCAATTACGATGGCCAGTAAATACGAAATATGTTACAAATAATAATGCTTTTCAGACCGCTTCTTGTCCGTCCGTCTTTCCCTTTTTACAACGAAACTCAACTACCTGTTAAAATGCCTCAGCAAAGGAAAAAAGACACATTGTCACGGACCTCAGCTTGCATTGATTGTTTGGTTCGCGTCCGTTCTACCGTTCTACCGTTTCACAGTCATCACTGTGTGATAGAGACGGGCCGGCTTGATTTTCTTTTCTTCCCACTTCCACTCCGCTCTGACAACGACCGGGCTGATGTGATGTTCTCCCAATAAAAAGTGCCAGCGTACGTAACAAGTGACTTGCTATCACAAAGTCACAAACCCATTCGACCCAACTGTGGAGCAAAAGCATCTACGAGAATGCCACGATCTAACCTGGACCGAACGAGGCGGGCTATGTCTAGACTACCCCCTCTCCCTATATCTAGACTACCTAACCACTTTAGGAAAAGGTTTCCCAAAATTTACCACCGCACAAAAAATGGCAAAGGAACAACCTACGCACTTGTAGTCAACAAATGGAAGCCGACCCGTCCTGTTGCCAACGACAGTGTTTCTTACTTAGTAAGCAATGTAGTCCTGTCAAGAACCAGGAAACAATGAAGGCCTTTTCCTCTTCGAAAACTTCCAGGTTTGCGCAAGTGCATTTCTTGAAAGTGCATTGCCTTGAGTGCAAACCTTTCGACTTTTGCGGTTGGGCTCGGGAACGCGGACGTTGGTCAGCTTCGGTGTTCTTGGAGAAAACCTCGAAAAGAATAGTTTGGGTGCTAACGCATCTTGGTGGTAGTTCTGTATTGGGGTGTTAGCGAGAGATAAAATAAAATCAAACCCTTTGGGTCATGCCCAAAGTGGTTAGGTAGTCAAGATATGGGGGAGGGGGTAGTCTAGATATAGCCCGCCTCGGACCGAACTTCACCTGGAACCCATGGAGTCAATAATGGACCATGATGGGGTCCTGGGGGGCCTGCTAGCAGTGACTAGTCGACTAGTTTTTGCTCTGGAACCTTTTTGAGGAAACTCGGTCCGTTCTCGTCCTACACGATACCCCGGATAGGTACTCTCGTATGGCTCACCTCTTGCCGTGGTCGGTACCGCCCTTGTTTTTAGATCTTTCTATGTTTGCTGCGTCGCCATTTTTGTTGCAAACGATTGTCAACAGAATGGGCATTTCGGACCTAGCGAGCCTGAGCCTAATGCCAGTCATATCGGATTGATATTCCTTTCCCGGCCTTCCCTCCGGCGTTGCATCTTCCATAGCCCAACCCCAAGGCACGAAACCATGACCCGAGATTGCGGATGCTTCGAGCGAAGTTTCGGCCTCGCAAAGACGGCCGTTAAAGGTACCCTCGCCCATAATTCTTGCCCTGATACGGAAATCACATCTGCTCTGGGTCAAACAAAATGGCTGGATGGAATTTCCTCCACCAAGCAAACAATCCCATTCTGTATGGTCTCGAGATGCAGGCACAGGCTCCCGAATCCCACATGTACAAAAGTCTCAACGTGAAACACGTTATCTGTGTTACTTGACGGAAACCGAGCGTCCGGCTTGTTTAGAGACAAGTCACTGTCAGTTTTCATCTCATGGCGTTCAAAGCTGATGATCATGATATTGTGGTTCGTCTAAAATGATGACAAAAGAAAAGGAATATTTAACATTGCTGTTCCTGATCGGAGGCCTGTGAAGCCACAGTCCAAGGACTGCAGGCTCGTTACTTACCTTACCCTTGAGGTATCATGCTAGCTCACGGATCCGACATGGAAACACGAGCTACTGTGTGAAGAGGGAATGCTTGCTTGCTTTTTCTTTCCCGAGGCACAAACCTTCGGCTAGTTCCAGGGATTCCATCTCGCAAAAACGGCAAAGCTTCTCCGAGACATCTCGTTCATGTGTCACTTAATGAACATGTATTATACACTACTGGCTCAAGATTTTACCGAGCAATATTGCCATGTGAGACCGACATCGTTAGACTTTCGAAAATCCGAAGGAAAAGTCATGAAAAACAGCGAACAGAGATTACGAGAAATCTCAGTTACGGTAAGAACGGCGTAGAAAAAGCCGGAAAACACATGGTACAAAAGACATATATGACATGAAACTCTACATACTGCTACTTGAAGAGGATAGTCTTAGATATGGTGCTTGGTGACGACAAATTCCATTACTGATCATAACAAACATCCAGAGAGCCGAACAAGGATGGCGGGGAAGCATCATCGTCTTCTTCAATCTCCTCAATAGGGTCGCCGTTGTAGTTGGGCAGTGCCCGTATATCCGCTCTCCCGTCACGGGCCCGTTTTCTCGGCCTACCCCTTTTCCGTTTAAGAGGGACCGGGGCGATGGCTGCCGACGGACGGTCATTGCGTGATGGGACAGAGTGTTTACCCACAAATGGTTTCGGCGGCGCAAATCGGAACTGTTCCCCCGGCTCCGAGGCCCCGAATCGGGACTGCGCTGGTTCAACTACTAGAGACGCGTCTGTAGATGTGGTTACCGAAGCGGCTACTGAGGTCGACTTGGCAAGCGCATTTGACACAGCGATCGTCATGTTCTCGATTGTCTCAGGCTCGTCGTCACTGAGGGGACCTGCGTTAACACCAAGAGGCTCCACGGCAACACTACTCTGACTATTGGCGGGTGGTGTATAATGAGGAATAACGACTTGCTCGTCCGCCGAGGCTGAGTTGGGCTCAGAAGTCATCGATGATGGCCCATTGATCTTTCGGGGGCTTCGAATTGAAGGTTCGATAACAAAGTGTCTCTCATAAGGCTGGGGCAGCTCCGCGTTGGCAGAAGAAGACGTTCCAGCCACTGCAATGTTGCTGTCGTGCCCAGAATGATCATCGTCTCCGATGGATGGAAGGCTGTTTTCATCGTATGGCCGTATTTTTTGAGCTGCATCATATCTTGCTTCAATTAATGCGTTTCGCTCAAACTCCTCACTATCATCGTCCCCGAACACGAATGTCTTCCAAGCATCAATAGGGTCATCGTGATGTAGTCCTCTCGTAAGTTTGGCTGAAGTTGAAACTGTTTGGTTGGAAATAGCAGGTACACGCCGATCTTCCTCATTCATTGTGTTTTCAACGTTCTTTGACGATGTTTCGAGCAAAACTGACAGTCTCCTCCGGTTTGGAGATGGTATCAGGTGTCCAGTATTGCCGACTGGTCTGTCATATTGACCAAGCACATCCGAGTGTGCGTCTGCACTGGAAATCTGAGTTCGAGGCAGGATAATGACACCCTCGCGAGCACGGAGAGGTTGAGCTGGTGGTGAATACACTTCGTGCCTTTCGCTTACCCCAGGACTGATTCTGGGCCGTGCCACCGGCTCATGCGGTTCGAGGTTCGTTGGTGCACCGGGAGCGCAGCTAGACTCCTCCAACCAGGACCTCCAGATTGAGTTCTCTGCTTTCTGTGAGGGGGGGACAGGGGATATTGTTCGTCCAACCTGAGCAACATGGCTCGCAATTTTTGCGGAATCCAGAGTTCCCGAAGAGAGCAGTAAATGACCAGGTATTGCTTGTAAGGGGACTGGATGTAAGATGCTCGGTACCGATGTCACAATATGATGTGTATCATCGCTATCTGTATGTCGTGATGTAGCTTGTCGAAGGGGATAATCTTCCGCATTTGAGGAAGGTTGTCTGCGGGCTCGCTTGCGAGGTGGCGTATCTCTGGTTTCGCGGTCTAAAAAACAGTTCAAGTCAGTACACATTTCTCATGTTGTTCTGGGGCAACAACGTACCACTTGAGCTTCTCATGAAATGCCGATTTCTTTCAGTTGGAGCATCCTGCCTTGCATGCCCGAAGCTTCCACTGCTAATGGTTGAGCTTTCTTTAAGCTGCTTTTCTTGACTTCCAACACGGACTTGCACATCCACCCGACGAAGGGAACGTAAACGTGACGTGTGTTGTTGAGGGTACATGCCCCGATTGCTCTGGAGAATATGCGCCGGCTTTTCTTTCGTTGCTCTCGTAGGTTGAGTTAGGCTTGCTTGCTCTGGCACCAGGCGAGGTAGTTCGTTGACTTGGACAGGGGGCCGACTCCGGCCTGCACCCCAGTCTTTGCTCGCAAGGAGCCTCTGTCTCAACCTCTCCACCTCCTTGGCATTGGTGTTTGACCGAGAAGGCGCTGTGTCCGTAGTGGTGGCTTTGCCAGCTTGCTCCTTCAAGAACTGATCGACTGTTGGTAACAGATACTCGGACTTTGCAGAATCCTCTGCTGTTGGGACACTCGCACCCCATCCCCGTCGCTTATGAGAGGTACCGTAGGAAGAGTTCCGCTCGGGGACATTTGTGTCAGAATGGGGCTCTGGCAAGGCGGAGTTAGACTGAAGGTACGAGATCGGAGGAGGACCGTTCTCCATAGCCTCCCTCTGCTCAGCTGCTCGAATCTTAGCTTTCGCAAAGTACTCCTTCTGACGTTGTTTATCAGCATTGGCTTTGCGGAGTTTACCGCGACTATGGCGGTATAAAGTTCCCTCCGTCCAGTTCATTTTGAAGAACTGGGAAAGTCTTCTGGAGAGAGGTGTCTGCTCGTATGGCCGTGACCCGGACGAAGAGTACTCCATTGGGATAGGAAGTTGTCGAGCATGGATAAAAATATTGCGAAACGTGAATGACTTAAAGAGGGCTCATCAAGGCCGACTAGATAGTATATGAGAATGGTAACGAGACTTCGGTCGGAAAACCGTCGAGCCGGTATCGATGCTATGGGCGTAATTTTTGAACAATACACTCGGCGGCATGGAAGGGGGAGACCTGGAGTTCGGAAAGGGTGGGAAAATGTGAGCAGACAATCTCAGACCAATGAATTTCGACGTCAGCTTCAAATCAAATAAACAAGGAAGCTGCGGTCGTTGCCTATGATCTGTGGTGATTTGAGGTTCCTTCCAAAACTTGAACAGAGAGTCCGAATATGGAAAGTGAGCTCGGTGTAAGTGGGAAGTACCAACGTACCGATGTGTGGCGGGTTTCCACTAAATACTGTGTACACACCCCATAATGAGGCTCACTCCTGCTGTGGCTCAGTTGCCGGTGGAAGGAACTTACAGTAACCTCAAGCCCCCCACCTGCCCCAGTCGGCGCGGGGTCACTGCGGCTTTGGTGGGTCATCTAGAAGCAAGCTTCCGTCCGTCATGTCCCGGCAGCGGGAGGCGGGGAGCACCGACATCGCGGAACCCCTCCACTTCTTCCCTTTTCATCCTTTCCTGCTCCCGTCAGCACTGCGATTCGCAAACCATAATGCGAACAACCACTTCGCGCACCCTACGAATCTTCACCAACTCTCTCATCGCAGGCTTCACCCGACCCAAAAGCTCGACTTACCACCACCAGCCATTTTTTACGCTTCCCACCGCCACCCGTCAACTCCTCCATTCTCAAACCCGCAAGATGGCTTCCTCCAACAAGCACCCGATCCTCCTCAAGAAGTCCGTCAAGCTAGCTTGCATCCAGCTTGCCAGCGGCGCTGACAAGTCCGCCAACCTCTCGCATGCCGCCGACAAGGTGCGCGAGGCCGCTTCGGGCGGTGCCAACATTGTCGTTCTTCCCGAGTGCTTCAACTCCCCTTACGGCTGCGACTTCTTCCCCTCGTACGCCGAACAGCTGCTCCCTTCGCCTCCGACTGCGGAGCAGAGCCCGTCCTTTCATGCGCTCTCCGCCATGGCGCGCGACAACGGCATCTACCTGGTGGGTGGATCGATTCCCGAGGTCGCGATTGAGGAGGGCACAGAGGACAAGAAGACGTACTACAACACCAGCTTGATCTTCGGCCCCGACGGCAAGCTGCTTGCGTCGCATCGCAAGGTGCATCTGTTCGATATCGACATTCCGGGCAAGATCAAGTTTAAGGAGAGCGATGTGCTGTCACCCGGTAACAGCGTAACGCTGGTGGATCTGCCCGACTACGGCCGTATCGCTGTGGCCATCTGCTATGATATCCGGTTCCCGGAGCTGGCCATGATTGCGGCTCGGAAGGGCTGCTTTGCTCTCGTTTATCCGGGCGCGTTCAACACCACAACGGGTCCTCTGCATTGGCGGCTGCAGGGACAGGCGAGGGCCATGGATAACCAAATTTATGTGGCCCTATGCAGTCCTGCGAGGGATTTGAGCGCGGGGTACCATGCATATGGTCACAGCTTAATCGTTGATCCCATGGCGCAAGTATTGGTAGAGGCGGAGGAGAGCGAGACGATTGTGAGTGCCGAGCTCGATGGGGCAAAGATTGAGGAAGCAAGGTCGGGCATTCCTCTGAGGGATCAGCGGAGGTTTGACATTTATCCTGATGTGAGCCAGGCGAAGGTGAGTTCTTGAATCGCCGGGCTTCGTTGTCGTGTAATGATGTGAATGTCACATCCTTATCATTTGATCATCGTATGACGGTCACATCAATTCCTGATTTGTACATAACATTGCGAGGCGAATCCGATATATTTTGGTTCAAACAGTTCCTCGCGCGCAGGGTTACCCATGAGGGTGACGTTTCCAGAACACCCTTTCCCTGCGCTGACGCCGCTATCTTTGATCGTGGACAGACGCACTTCGGAAATTCGCCGACATATGTCGACTTTTGCCCCTTTCCCAGTCCTGAGATCTGTGCTATGCAGTTCTGACCACGCAGATTCGGCGCCATGACCCCGTCATATCGTCATCACCAGTTTTTGTTTGTCTTTGATCAAAGTAAACTCTTTACTCAAGAGCCTTCTTGGCGAAGGTGGGGAGAATGAAGCTGGCCTTGTGGATCTCGGAGTTGTAGTAGCGGCAGAGCTTCTCCTCCTCCTCCTGGGACCAAGAGCGGAGAGGAACCTTGACGTTGGCGTTGGGGTCCTTGGAGCAGACCATGAAGCCGATCTGACCGGAGGGGTAGGTGGGGATGGTGGTGTAGGCGTACTCGGCAACGGGGAAGACCTCCTTGCAGTCCTTCTTGAGCTTGGTGATGAGGGGAAGGTGGAGCCACTGGTTCTCAGCTGTTTGCACGAAGATATTAGCAATTGGGGGTTCCAAGAGGCGCGAGGTTGTTTGAGACTTGACAAAGGAGATGATTGAAGACAACGACAGCGCAAACAGAAGCCGAATCCAAGAGGAAACTTCGCCATGTGTGAAAGTCGAGACGAACTACCACTAGGTAGGTTCCTGAGGGACCGCATAGGACTGGAAACAGGCAGGTTGAATGCCCGGCCTAAAACCAATTCCACTCAGGGCTCGATCTTTCTCGAGTAAAGGAGACGTACAACCTTGTGTGGTAATAACACCACCCTCGCGGAGGGCGTCGTGGAGAAGCTGGAAGTAGGGCTTCTGGAAGAGAGACTCGGCGGGACCCTCGGGGTCGGATGAGTCGGTGATGATGACATCGAAGGTGTTCTTGAAGTCCTCGAGGAACTTGAAGCCATCGCCAACGTGGACCTTGACCTTGGGGTGCTCGAAGCCAGCAGACATGTGGGGGAGGAACTGCTTGGAGAGGCGGATGACAGCCTGTGACGGAAGAATGGCGGTTAGCAAGCGGATCAGGCGCAGGGTCTTTGGTATGCGGATCGGGATCGAACTTACCTCATCGATGTCGCAGAGGATGGCCTCCTCAACGACGTCGTGCTTGACGACCTCACGGAGGACACCACCGTCACCACCGCCGATAACGAGGACCTTCTTGGGGTTGGGGTGGGAGTTCATGGCGAGGTGGGTGATCATCTCCTGGTAGGAGAACTCATCGCGCTCGGTGCACTGGATGACGTTGTCGAGGACGAGGACGTTGCCATGGTCAGTGGACTTGAAGATCAGGACATCCTGATACAAGCTCTTCTCGTGGTGGAGGACCTTCTCGACCTTGAGGGTCATGGCCTGGCCAGGCCACATGTTGGAGATCTCGCGGAACCAGCCATCTGTTCGGTATGGTTAGCCAGTCTGCCCATTGTCTAACGCAAGCCGAGTCCATATGACACCAATGTGCCATCCAGTCGTATCAACATGCATTCTGTCCTGTTGTCTTGGTGTGAATGGGATGTATGATGGGGTGCATCGGGACGAGGAAGAACATGTCATGCCGGCGCAATAGCCACGGGCCCTCGGCAGCAACAGCATCGTGATCCCCCGTATCACAGTGCTGCAAGACAACAAGACATCCAACGTTCCATTGGTGTTGTTCATGATTGCGCACACCATGTGTCGTGAAGCTTGGTGCAGCCGACTCATGGAAGGGTTCTCGTTGCGTGTGCCACAGGAGCGCCGTGTTTGGCATTGCACATGGCGGGGTTGCGATAGCTTGCGGCCCGCAATGAGGTAGTTCCCGTCGATGGGATTATGGGATGGAGGGGTAACACTTGGTGCAGCCAGAGACAACCATCACGGGAGAACACGTACCCTGGATCGTGGGGTGAGTAATTTCGGACATCTTGAGGGATTGATTGATACCGGTCGACCTGGAGAAGAAGCGGTTGTTGAATTGGCAGGAGGATGTCAGGATTCGAGTCCGGGGGAAACAGCGACGGAGTAGGAAAACCAGCATGAAAACTCAATTCCCTTCCTTCCTGAGAGGAGGGAGGGGCCAGTGACCACGCACAATTCGCACTCTAAAAAGGTCCAATCACACCAATCACGCAGGTCCAGACGACAAAAATTTTCTGGACCTTCCCCCCTCCCAGCACTACGACCTATGAGCGAATAAAAACGTGGTTGACAGTGCAACTGTGGAGAGGCATTGTACACAAGCCGTTACGTGTACATTTAGAATGTGCAGCTGTGCGTGCAGATTGCGTGCAGAAGCACGTGGAAAACAACTGGGCGGTTGCCAGGAGCAACTGTGGACAAAACTTCGAGCTTCGTGAGGACAGGACAATTTCAACCCAATGCCAAGACCACGATAACGTACGACCCCAGAAAGTCTCTAGCGTGTAAACCTTCAAGTTCTGAAAGCACGCGCCCTTTTGGTTTCTTTTTTTTTTCTTTCCTTTTCATGTCTTGTGGGCTACAAAGGGAGACCCGATGTTTCCGTTTTGATACGTCGAACTTCAGCTATATCTATCGGACGTTTTCGACAGGTTCAGTCAGTTCAAGGTGTTCGAGGTGTCTAGTGACCTATCAAACCTCGAGCAAGATTCCACGGCGAATAAAGGCAACAAGGATTAACGAACTTGTTCGTGGAATGACTGAATATCTCTATAGGACCAGAAGTGACCATTGACATTTTCATTCAACTCAACTACATGTACCTGTACACCATGACCACGATATCAAAATAGCCATGGTTCCATATACGGCACACTGAATCTGGCATGCTGTGGGTCATCCCGGGAGCTCGGCCGATAAAGACAAAACACGAACAACATGTATTTCCCACCACCGCATTTCCTTTTTCTCCCAAAACGGTCAGCGGCTTCGGGCGTAGCGTCACCGCTGGCTTAGGACATGGCGCTTGTGCTGTGTATCATCACTGCTACAGAAGGCTGGGTAGGGAAGACTATTTGTGCCACATACCGCGAGCGGTCAGGCGAAGGAGACATGGCAGGTTGAGGCCAGAGAGTTACCCAAGCTGAAGGACTCAATAATGCGTTGAGCAATGCTTTGGATCCGCCCACGCTCAGAAGTCCCAGCTTGTTCCCAGCGATCTCATGATGTTAAAGGTTGAGAACCACGGTGGACGAGATCCGGCATAAGTACGGCGTAGACATTGTGCTTCAAGTTCTTCTCCCTCGACGTTGCAAGCTTCGGACAGCCCAGGTGCTCTCCACTACACTTCGCACAGCCCGAGGTCTTGTCTTCCACTATTCGAAAGAGAACAATTTCACAAGAGGCTGAACGGAAATTATTCCCAATACACGTTGCTGATGTCGATCTCACGCATGGATCGGGCTTGATGAAGACCGCGGAGCGAGATAGATGGAGGGTGAAAAGCCGCAGCCAGCACGTTTCATGTCGTACAACTTCGATCACAGACTGCAACCAAGCGAAGGTCGAACCTCAATATCCTAGAATTCGGGTTAACGAACCACACCTGACATCTTATTCACAGACAGCACAGTAAAATTTGAGTGTGGGTTGTACCATGGGCTGGGAGTAGTGTAGAGCTTGTAGCTTACTCTCCACGTGGATGTGGTGCTTGGGTTGCCAGATCGGGATGTGAATCGAAAACGGTAAGATATGCAGTCGGGGCAGCGTACGACAAAAGTCTCAAAAGTTCATATGGATTCAGGACTCAGGAGGGTATTATACTCTACCTCTGGTTTGATTGCTAGCTCGGTACATTGTGGGATGCTGACAATAGAGGAATAACAGATTAAAACTAATAAAATTATAAGCAATAGAAAGAATAGATATAACAGAATTACAGAGAATCAATACATTTCTTATACTAAAATTCACAAAACTCAGGTATCATTTTGTAGCCATAACATGAATAATAGGTATAATCTTTGCAATAATTACAACCTGCAACCGTTGAGATATTAAATGTACTAAGTGTAGTATATAGTTTTCTAATATGGCCTCTTATACCTTCTTGATTGCTATTTTAAAAGTGTTCTCAATCAGTCTAGTAGAATATTCGTATTTAATCTAACTCTTTATCCAAGTCTATGCATTTTTGATGAAATTGAAATTTAGTAAATGTAGTAGTTAAGTAATAACGTTTATACTTGTCACGGGTTGGCATTAGCTATATAGTGTGCATTCTAAGTTCTGCCTTGCAAGCAGAACATCATCTTATCTTTTGTAGGTTTAGCTGTCTGGGCATATGCATCCTAGCCTGTCATAATATTAACAAAAGCTTAATCTATAAAAGCTTTTCTTAACTTCAAAGTATAAGCTAGAGTATTATCCTATATAATTACGAAAGTTGAGTATTATGATTAAAATTACTAAAAGAAGAAGTAGGATTCTTTCTTAGTATAAAATACTTATAATAATACTCCAAACTTTAAAATCTTTAAATAAAAACGTACCTTTCATTTTACTAACAAAGGAAGCTTAGAATATTTATCTCCTAAATTGCAATTTATACTAAGCAAAGTTGTTGATCTTCTTTTTCTTAAAAGGGTAAGAAAATAGCAACCTTTACAAATACTATTTATCTATATTTTATTAAACTAAATCCAAAACTCCTATTCGAAAAAAGTAAGACAAGCGTATTTAAAAGCGAATTTGAAACAGGAATGGCGAACTTTATTGTTTATAAGTAAGTATATAAATTATTTAACGTAACAAATACTATACTACGCTATCGCAACTCTAATTATACGTTTCTTATAAGATTTGAATTAAAGGATCTAATTCTTAAATCCAACCTACAACAAGAACCTTTTCAGCTCTAGAAGAGTGTTTATATATTGAAAGAAACGTCGCAAATATTATCTGAAACAACAAAGTAGCAACCCCTATTAAAGGACGTAGGAATGTTAATTACTAAGTAAATATTTAATACTTACCTATGTTTTAATTAGAATTTAAATACTATTAATCTTTGGTAATAATAATAGTATTACTGTGACAGACTGGGCATCCGTTGCAACTATATAAGACCACTTGAGCAACCGAATTGCCAGCTTTAGTTACTTATATCCTTTTGCGGAAACACGGAGCGTTATAGCGTACTGGTGAAATGCGTCGCCGTGATAATTACTTACTTAATAATTAAATGTATATACTTAACTATAACTTTATATTCTATTTTTGTATACTAATACAATACTTTACAGAAAATACATTCTTTTTACATGGAAGAAGTAGATGTTTTTTTCGGAAAAGGATTAATAATAATTAAGAATTTAATAGTATTAATTGATAATAAAAAAGAAGTACTAATTCCAGGCAATAAGGAAATTAGTAGCCCTTATAATAATAAAGTAGTACGCAACTAATATTATCGCATTGTAATTAGAAAAGAGTAAAACCTATCACAGGATTAGCCTGTGATGAGTGCAGCACGTGACCACGTGCCACGTACGTTGTGCGTGGCCAGCTATGCCCTCTATAAGACTTGGCTGGCACACTACTTTCTTCCTCCTCTCCTCGTACAACTACACATATCTATATCCATACCTAACGTCGAGTCCATCCGTGAGAAAACCTTTGAAGCTGGGTACTAATAACTGAGCGAGGAATTAAGGATAAATATTACAGAATATTTATGATAGATAGATAAATAGATAGTATAATAGGCTAGGGTGCATATGCTCAAACGGCCAAACCTACAAAAGATAGGATAATGTTCTGCTTGCAATGCAGAACTTGAAATGCACACTATATAGCTAATGTTAACCTATGGCAGATGGATAGTTTGCTTGCAGAGTAGAACCCCTAATTTAAGTACGAACTAGAAGTTGCTTTTTTAACTAATTTACTTATTAAACCCGCGGCGTAGAGCCGTAGAGTTAATTAGGACGAAATGTTACTAATTTTCTTTTAATTAATTACATTATCTTATTTTGCAGTGTAGAGCCTTAGAGGTTAATTAAGATAAGAAGTTAATACTTTTATTGACAATTTTAGAGCATTTGGCCGTAGTGTATAATTTTATTTAAGTGCGATAAAAACATTACTTATTATTTGCAAGAATAGATGGAACTATATTATAGTTTATAAATTTAATATTATTACCCTAATCAATTAAGACTATTTTTTATATTAATTTCTTTTTGTCTGAATGAAAATTAGTCTATTAGAGAGTAGTAATACACTTTTACTACCTAGAATTGGATTGGATTTATTTCCCATTTAATACTAAAAGTTTCTTCTACTTCTGAATTATAAATAGTAGTAGGAAAGCGGCTCTTTTTTTTTCCATTATTAATTATCAATATATTAGTTAATACTTCCTGCCTCTAAAATAACTATAGTTGACTTACTAACTAATAAACTAATTAAATACCTTTCCGGACATAATACTCCATAAACTATAAATAATTTTACTTTTGTTTGCTGTAATGCTCTAATTGGCCTATAATAATAGCACCAATATAGAGATGCTACAGTGAACTATGCACTTGTAGCAGATCGGAGCGGAAGTGGTAGGAAGTACGATAGCAGTGCTAAAGGAAGCAGCGTAGTACCAAAGACAATAGAAGGATGTTGTAAAAGAGATCTTAAAGAGAACTCTGCTCTCAAGACAAAAGAGTACAGTAAACTCTACACTATGAGAAACAACTATTATAGTGAACTCTGTACTATAGGAGTAGACTGTATTATATTGCTTTGATTGTGCTTGCTTGGTTGCTTAAGGAGTGACTAACTAAAGGAGAGAAGAGGTCTTTATTGTCACAGGTTGACATTGGCTATATAGTATGCATTCCGAGTTCTGCCTTGCAAGCAGAACATCGTCCAATCTTTTGTAGGTTTGGCCGTCTGGGCATATGCACCCTAGCCTGCCATATTTATATACACGAACGTTAAGTGTCTAGAAGCTTCCAGAGTGTGGAAGCTTCTGTAAGTTGATAAAAGTGCTTGTAGGAGCACTATACCATAAAAGGAATGAGCTGAATCTATGAGCTTCTGGTGCATTCCATGATAACAAATCAGTCTAAAAGGAATGCTGAACAAGTTAGAGAATCTCAGAATACAGTGGCAAAACCTCTATATTCTAGTACGTTCTGTAGAGGCTGAGTGGACTGATTCCATAAAAGGAATATTTCAATCAGCCTTTTATACTACAAGGTAGTATAAAGCAGTTACAAAGCACAGTACTAGCCACACGTTAACAATAGTAAAACAAGGATTCGCAGGCTAATCTGCTACAGGTCAAAGGCAATACATAGGAGTTGTGGTGGTGGGACTTTTCTTCATCCCATACTCATTAAGTAAAGGGAAAAGAAATTCTGGGACAGCGAAATATTCTAGGCAACTTATATTGGCGCTAAAACACTAGGAAACTTGTTAGTGCAATATTGACCACCAAACATTGCGTGCGACGAAATTTAATAATTGTAATTATAGGTATAGTTTCAAACCCTTATTTCTTATTTTTCCTTCCACGCCTGACCAAAATCAATTCAACTTTAAAAACTTCCTCTTTATAATTATATCCTCCTCCTCAACCTTTCCTGGAATTTTAGGAAATTATATGTGCAAAAAGATAGATGGCTTTCTAGGAGTGGTTCAGTTTGTCCCATGAATATTTCGCTGTGCCAGAATTTTTTTGCCCCCTCTTTTATAGGAGGGGATTGACGAAAGTGTCCCATGCCGTACCACAACCCCCAAGTATGTATAGAATCGTCAGCAAAAGAAACCGAGGATGTAATTTGTTCCAAGTCCCCTGCTGGCTAGCCTGGGCCCGTACCGCAGAACATTCTTGGAGTGTTCTGTTATTGTGAGGTTGCGTTACACTATTAACGGCTCCAGTTGCCCTGGATCCACCGGTGCCGATCATCATAACGGCGTCCGGGTCCGTTGTTGACTGGAACACAATAAAGTGGTTCCCTGAACCTGACGGGACCAGCGAACGGCGAACGTTCGTGCATACTATGCTGGAACCGAGTGTAACTTCCTCTGGCATTTTCTGGTTTCCGAACTCTCGGCACGGCTTACTTTCACAGGCTGGAGAAACCATACCATGTGTTGCTCTTGATGGCAGGGTGGTGGGCTTAAGAAAATGTCGACGTGAAGAAAGCGGTTTTGAAATGCCCTCATGGTTCCATACTGTAGTCTCCTGATTAACAGCAGCTCAGATAGAGTAAAATAGCACTCTTCGGGGCTTTCGGGACATCAGAGTTTTCATCTCGTAGAAGAAGAGGGCTGAGAGCACTTGAAGGTTCTTGATTAACTTAACCGTACAACACCTAGCTTTCAATCAGCTATATCTTCGTCCAGATTCCCACCACTGAAAATTGCACCAACCCAAATCGAATTTCAACAATGGGTAGGTCATTGAATGCCCACTCACCTCCGCAAAACACCAGTCCAGTGCCAGACTGCCGGTTCATGGCGTCAGAATTCTTCGAGGTACCGGCCTCCTTTTCGAAGAAGTTTCATAGCTAGCGATGTCGACAATCTGCCCCTGCATCTGCCGCTAGCACACGCAAATGTCATGATATCCACTGCCGGGCCGATCATCACCCTTCTCAGCGTCTCAACCAACGTCCTTGCTGATGTACGAGGCGTGATGAATCCGGAACAAGGCTTGCCTGCTGGTACATTAAAGCGAGCGAGAGAAACCGTCCCATGGTCCACGAGATCTTTGGTGCAACGTCCCCTATTGGCAGTTCGTTGTTGTTGTTTCTGTCGTGGATGCTTTTTTTCTCATCCAGGGACATCCCATGTAAAATCCAAGACCTGGAGTTTCTGCGGACATTTGAGACGTGCGACTTTCTCATCAACCCATCGACCATTTTTGCTTCTTTTGTTCCTTGTGTCGCTTCGTTATCGCCCGGAAAACCACCCGGCAAACTTGCATATTGGAATCGTCCATGTCCAAGATAAACTGAGACATTCCATCTCGATAGGCACGAGCAGAGAGGCGAAAGCCCCCGGGGTTTAAAGAGAGTTCTTACGTTTGACCTTTCCCGCTCTTGCCCTCCCAGGGCCCCAAAACAGGGCCAAGAACAACCCGATTCTGGTTCGGCTTGCCTTCAGGTTTGGAGACGAAGACGAGCCGGATGTCAGCTTGAAAAGAATGAGTTGTCGCTTCCAGTCACTGTGACACTGTGCCGCAAGCCTGATGAATCTGGTGTTCCTGATTCCTGTGAACCAGCCGCATCCGCGAACCCCTTGCTTTGCTCATGGCTCGTCATGAGCGAGCATGGGTCAGTGCTTCACGAGGACGAGACCCCCACCGGGGAAATGTTGGAAGGGGTCCAACGAACACTATTGGTCAGAGTCCAGGCGACACTCCACCGGCCTGGCTTGTCGTCAGGCCAAGGCTCACGCAGTCAAAGCAGCTTAGAAAGCAGCCTGGCAGGGTCCAACTCAGGGGAAAAGGTCAAATGTCTGTGTATTAATGTAATTATGTGAGGCTAGGTCACTCAACTGGGGAACAAAGGGTAGAATCGGAGAGGATCCGGACAATGATTGTGGGTAGGAGGCGATGCAATTCCCAAGATGTCGGGATATACGGATGAGCAAAGTTCGTCAGGGGTCTTGAGGGTCATCGTGGAGTCGTTGGAGATGGTCTGTCTGTCCCCTCGGGCAGCGTACCCTAACTCGTAGACCCGTCATCGACCGTGCCAACCATGGCCCTGAATACGCTCCAGGCAGTGATTTAGCAGCATGACAGCCCAAATGAGCTTCCCAACTTTACAGTATGTCTCCCACGCCGAGTGAACATATGGATATCGGTGGCGGGAGGGTCGCACTGTTTCAGTTGCATGACCCTCAGGTTCGTCTCCCTTTTCTGGATGGCCGATTGCGTATCTGTCAGATCGCCACCGTCATCTCCCGTCAGAAAAAATGGAAAACGTTCGCTTCCACTTGTGGACAATTTCTGATCCATAATTGCCATTCCAAGTGCCGATGACCGGTACCCGGAGTTATTGGATGCTTGCCAATAGTCCAGAGTCTGGAAAATGAGAAGGAAGAATCCATATCCACTTTTCCGTCATACACTACTGTGCTGGTTGATTCGGATTTCTGCAGTCATCTGGGTCTGTTTCTGTGAGGCGTTGATGATGTCTTCCGGCTCCCCATTCGCCATCTAGATACGTCTTCGTCTTCTGGCGGGCCGGAATGTCCGATTATGGGCGCGATCTACTTTCGGTGTTTCGGGGGCCAGGTGGTGTGGTTGAAGCTCTTTGAATCTCAGGAAACAGTGACGGATCCATCGAGCCATCCACGCCGTGTGTACATCGGGTGACTGTGGTGTGCTGGTTTCTCGTCGTCGTCCTCACTCTCGGGACGGCTTTCTTTTGGTTAGTATTGTTCATCCTTACCTCAAGTGACCCCCGGCTCCTCCCCGTGGTGGTGGTGCTGTCAGATTGACCGTGCAGAATTGATTGATTGAGTGATCTGTGTGCGACCGTGCCAGAAGGTTGGGGGGTGCTGGAGATACTCAGAAGGGGGTCCCCAGTAGCCAGAAATCAGGTGGTTGGGAGGCTAACCTGGAAATAGCTAGCTATAAACCTACCTATAAATTTAATATACCTTCTCATTTGCAAGCTTTATAAATAGGATAAAAGTAAAGTTATTTATAGATTGATCGATTTATTTTCTTTTTTCTGGAATTGTAATTTTCCTAGTAAGATTATAAATGTCTTTTAATAGGTTATTCCTAACTTCTATAGTACTATCGCCAATTCTGGGAAGCGTATTTATTATCTTTATTAATTTCCAGAAAGTCTTATATGTTTATGGACCTAATACCTTTGTTAGTCCATTAGGGAGCATTTTTTTCATTTCAAAATATTTAACTTTTAGCTATGCCTTTAGTATCTCTTACTATAACTGATAATTATAAATATATATGTACTTTAATTTAATTATTAATTTAGCTGCTTTAATAGTAATAACTTTAATGATTTAGGGGTTATTATAGTTAATTATAGGTACGTTTATTTCAATAAGAATATTGATTTCTTTATATAGTTGTATAATAATGATCGCTTCCTTAATTGTATTAAAGAGGGAAAGTAATTTAATCTTTATAATTAATATTACAATTACTTTTTACTTCATTATACTTTAGTAGACTTTACTACTATATACTTTAATTGTAGAATATTGTAAATTTTGTCAATTAGTATTATTAGTATATAAAGTGTTAAAAGTAATTTTTAAAAGCGATAAGCTTCCAAAATAAAGCGATAGATTAGAGTGGAGATTAAAGTTATAAAATACTTTATTAGCTCTCTTCTTATATTATAACCTAGGATTATAATTATAATGAACGAGTTTATTAATTATGAAAGCGATATTTGATCAGATAGAAATAGTAGCGTATATAATAGAGCCAACTACGATTTAATAGCCCCAGATTCTAACGAAAATTATTACGCTATTGAAAGGTAAGAGTTCTTTAAAGCTTATTAGAATAAAAGCAAAGGTGTAGTTATTTTTAATAAGTCTAATAATTTTACAGGTATATTGACGTGAAAATAACCAAATTGATTTTACTTGGTAATTTCGAATCATTTTGATCTTTGGAAATTATTGGAGGTTGCTGCCGTGAGTAATTTATATTGCTGTTCAAATTTAGTAAATATAGAAGTTATTTCTTTGTATTTTGATTTATTGAAAGCGAATATAATATTATTAACATAGTAGAGTACTAAAATTACATTATATTTGAAAATATATAAGAATATTTTGATACGATTAAGTTTAATTCTATAAATGTATTCTTGGGCTTTCGTTACTACAGTAGTAGAGTATTGTCACGGAATACACTCGGGTGCCTCTTCCGGGACAAACTATATAAGACTACTTGAGCAACCAAACTGCTAGCTTCGGTTACTTATATCCTTCTGGAACATAGCCTAGTGGTGTAGTGGTCCGTCAGCGCCGTGACAAGTATACTGTAGTTTATAAAAGGTTTCAACAAATTTAAGTATTATATTGTAGTTCTAATACTTGGGAGGTATTTGTTTATAGATTTTCTGATTAAAATAAATATTTATAATACGTTAATAGGGTTGTATTAAATTGATTTAAAATTGAAATACGCTACTTAAACAATCATAGAGTAAAAATATTGTCCTATAAGAGTAGAAGTATAAGGGTTTTGCTTATAGTAATATTATTAATCCTTTTTAATAACGAATTTTATTTTAGTTTTTTCAAAAACGGTTATATTTATTGATTGAAATACGAATAATTATATATAATTTAGAATCTGTAGTTTTTCTGTACAGGGAATATCTTTGTGAATTTCAATTTAAAATTTTATTTCTTTATAGCTATTGAAATATATGTCCTTCATTCAAAAAAGAAAGTTATTGAAGTTGTAGTATTTTAAATCAAAATATATTTTAAGTATTGAAGAAAAGTCGTATTGTATAATAAAGTCGAGGTGATTACCCTTCGTAATAAAGCAGTTAATTTCTAATTTTGTGATCATTTTCTCTTATTACGTACTTATTAGTTAAATGAATTTTCTAACGTTGAAAGAAACTTCTTACGATTCGAATATTAAGAATAATATAGGCTTTGGAAAGTCAGTTACGAAATTAATTATGGGAGCGGCTATAAGTAACGCTAGTGAAGAGATGTAACTAAGTATATAATTGATAAATATCTTATTTTTACTATTGGAATTTAGAATAATAACCGCGGTAATTAGAATAGGCTAGTTACTTTTATTATATTGTTACTTATTATTGAGTAGCTTAAGAATTAGTAGAATAAAACATTTATTCTCTACAGTTTAATTTGCATTATATAATTTAAAGTAATATATTAGTAAGTAAAATAATGAATCAACTTTATCTAGAAAAGTTATAGTCTTCTTCATGATAAGCTATTCTACTATAATTTCTAATTTTGCTTATAAAGAATTCATTTTTATTAAATATTATATTATAAACATAAATAATACAGCCCGTCTGTAGATTTGAAATTCAGTAAATGGAAAAAATAATATAGCCGATAAAGAAATTAATCTATACCTTTGCTTAGAATTTGTCGCATTTCTTTTCTTTGTTTCAAGTAATGGTGATTATTGTATAAGCTTTACAATCATAAATACGTAAATAATTGAGATTTAACTTTCATAGCTTGGTTTATACCAATAAAATAAATTGCTACTACAATAATAAATAGCTAGAAAGTTTTACAAAATTTCTTACTCTTTTTTATTACTTTTACTTTTTCTTTCAAGATAATTTTTGAATATTTTAATACTACCGTTTTGAATTTAAATATAGGACGCTAAAAGTTCAAGCTCTATAAAGCGCATTACTAGTAAAGTTCTAACGTAATAATTATTTAATCTATTATCGACTTCGATATATTTTACTTTAATATTATACTGATAAATTATTATATTGATTAACCTTAGTACATTTTATATAAAAAGATTGTGTTTTTATTAATCAAGTATATGTCTCAAGTATATTGATTATAGTAATAAGTAATAATTATTACTGAAGGATAATGTTCTTTTCATTCTTTGAAATTTATGAAATTGATTATAAATTATTCGTTTAAATTATGGTCTCAGCTTTGTAACTTTTGAATAATATTATATTTAACTTTTAAAATTGTATAAGCTTTGTAGTTATAAGTAAGGATACTTTCAATATGGATACTATTAATATTATACGAATATTTGAATATTTAGGACCTAGAGTAACTAAATCAATAATATTATAAATTAGCAGGTATGTTATAAGCATGACGCCTAGTATATGAAGAAAAGCGGTTTTGTTGTATAAAGAAAAAAATATAATCAAACAATCTTTTTTAAGTATTTAAGAACAGGTTAATCATAAACATTTGAGAATAAATAAAAAAGCAACGTATATAATTGAAAGAATAGCTCAGTTGGGAAGATCTGAGCTTGGTTTACCTTTAGTGTTACCTGAAAGGTCGTAAGTTCGAATTCTGCTTCCCTTACTTCCATCCGGTTTTTAAAAATCAGATAGAATCTTCCCCGCTTTCCTAGTTATAAGAGGCGTTAAAGATGATGTTGGGCTCACTCTACTTCTTAGTTTACCTATGAACACACGGTACTAGGCACGTGTAGAAAATCTCTTCTTTAAGCTTAGTAATATTAGTCGCAGTATTACTAAGCCAACTAATAAGGGTTCTCAGAATTGGAATCTTAATAAATCCAATTGACTAATTGTTATCTCTTTTACCAAAAGAAATTCCTGTTTCATAACGTCTTACAGGCAGCCAACCGGCTAATCGGCGAAGAAATCCAGTACAAGAAATAAGACCCCTTCTCCTCTACCCTTGAACCCTGAAGATAGAATAAAAGAATCACCCGGCGCATACTCGAGGCAACTGAAGCGTAAGGTGGAGGAGAGCGGTGTCATGGCAGTGGCAGACTACTATATTAACAAGATCATATCTTTACAAAAGGATATAAGTAATTAAAGCTGGAAAATTCGATACTCAAGTGGTCCTATATAGTTGTTTCGAACCGCACGTAGTTTTGTATTGCGTCGGCTGTCACAAGCGGAGTCTCAGTATACCAGCCAATCAGAAGTAACAACGTTCACTGGGACGAAAGAAGATAACAATAAGAACGGACGACAAACATCGAAGTAACCATGGCTTCCTGGACTCCCATGGTGAGATGAAATGAAAGTTCCGACTTAGAGTTACGGTTAAAAATAGAGAAGCTGAGGGTTTTCATCCAGTATTCAACAATACAGCTTTTCTCTTAGACTAAGAAAGAAAGTAACACCGCTTACCTATTGGGTAGATTATATAAATAGTTCCAGCGTGATAAGAGAATATATATATCTTATTAACTTCTAAGTTGTAATTAACAGATACTACTTGAAATTATCTCGTACTTCAGGTATTAAATATTAGTAGCATATTACTAAGTATTAGTTTGATTTATATATTTTATTTAAGAGAAACTCGAATCTTTTGTATAGTTATAACTAAATTTTAAGCGTTAGCTTTATTTTTTTATATATATTTACGTTCCTCTTCCTTTTATGGTTGAAAGTAAAGCGTTTTCGTAATGAAATATAAAATCTTTCGAATTAGAAACACTAATTATGTAAGTACACGACGCAATTACTTTTAAATTTATAATTAAGTTTAATAGAGTATGTCACGACGGTAGCAGACCACTACATCAACCAGGCCATGTCTCTACAAAAGGATACAAGTAATCGAAGCTGGAAGATTCGATACTTAAATAATCTTATATAGTTGTTTTGAACCGCACGTACTTTTGTATCACGTTGGCCGTTATAAACTTTGCTGCTTATTTAAGTTTATATAAGTGAATTATATTGATAAAGTTAGTCAATTACAATGTAGGAGCCAAATAGTTGTTAATATTAGAATATATTCCAACCGCTATAATATTTTTCTAATTGGATAATTTTTTTTTGAAATCTCTGAGGATTTCTTTTATAGATTTTAATAACCAAGATTTAATGGTTTTATCAAAGCTTAGTAATATAATCATTAAGATCATAGTTGATTTAGTTTTCAATTTCTGTAGCTAATCTTTTATTATTTTATTTTATTTAAAATTAATATTAGTATAGTAGGTAGTAATGTAGGTGTTTATTCATTTGCGTATTATTATATCAGTATTATTAAAATCTTTCCAATATTTATAAACAGTTAAATAAATTGCTTTATTTTAATTAAATATTATTTTCCTTATAACAGTAAAGTCAGTATTGACTCTAACAACTATATTCTTTCTCAATATTTTATTTAGCTTCGTAACTTTCATTTTCCCCAACTCTTTTTCCAAGAATTTCTTTTCGTTATTACTAGTTACTTCGTTTCTAATTTAATTACTAGCACTAGTACTATTAGTATTATTCGTACTTATTAAATTAATTAAGTCTTTGAAATTATCAATAAGTAGTTCAAAAGATTTAACGCTACAGTTCAAGCGAATAAAATTCTTTTTTATTGTAAGAATACGCTCCTTTGCTTATTTTGTTATAAAGTAGTCCTCTAGCTAGGGCGGTAGGATTTAATAAACTATAAAGCTTCTTTTAAAAAGTTTATTATTGAATTAAGTATTGCTAATAGCTAGACGTTTGAAAGCTTCGTATTAGTTATGCTAGTCTTCAGAAGATTTTAAAATAATAAAAATTTCTTTATTAGTAGTTTCTTTCAAAAGTAATACTATAAAGGAATAATAGTAGTAATTAGTTACTTGTTAATTAGATTCATATCATTACACTATTATAAATACGTAAATTAGACTATTAATTATTAAATTAACCATACAAATTACTTAATTGAGTAATTTGTATACGATTGTGCCAAAAGGTTAGAATGTATTGGAAATACCTAGAAGGAGGTCTCCAGTAGCTAGAAATTGGGTGGTTGGGAGGCTAACCTAGAAATGGCTAGCTATAAACCCACCCACAAATCTGACAGGTGTATATGCTGACATGGGACTCCGAAACAGCGGGCGGAATCGAGGAAAGATTCCACTCTGATTAATTGCCAAAGTTGCCCTAGCGGACATTCTAGCGTGTCATGCTAAAAGCTACCCGGCCAGGTGCTGTTTTTCTCAAGTCCCCAGTTGGGACATGGTAATTTCTTGGAGTCTCAAAACTGCCTGGTCGTGCTGCAAAAAGCGAAGCCACGAGTGACATGCAGGGCGGCCGTGGTCGTGGGGTCCACATGTGCACTGCACTGCACCCCTGGTCTTCCCTTCCATTCCTGAACGCCCGCGTCAGGTCCTGCAGTGTCGTTTTAGTGAATGTACAGAAGTGGGCTTTCTTCAGCCTGATCTTGTCAAGATTGGTTTTGAATGGCCTTCTTCTGAATCATTTATGGGGAACATGGAGTTGGTGATCACATCATTATTCACTTCTATATGATGTGTACTAAATGCCAAATCGAGCCCATTCTTCTGAATGTCCTTGTTGGCACTAATAAACTGCACGGCCGCTGCCCTGAGCACCACCAAAACGGGAGAGTGACACCGGCCCAAGGCATGGAACGCACTGCACCTTCCATCAGGCACGGTGGCCCGCAATGTGGGATGGGCATGAGCCACGGGGGATTGGATGGAGCATCCAGGTCCAGTGGGCCTAGCATGCAGAATTGGAACCTTCCGGGCAGCTTTCAGCGAGTGGCAGGAGCGACGGAACTGTGTGGGTGGCTCCCACCACACTCGCTGTCTGTCCCACTCACCGTTCCACCAGTCATTGGGTAGGTACCTCTAGTCTAGTACCTTACCTTGAGGAGAAGGAACGGCTGCCCAGAGGCCATTCCATTCCCAGAGAGACCAGGCTGGAAACGAAGGCAACATGGCAGGATCCAAGCGGAAAGGACGAGGAGGGCCTCGAGAGAATATGTAGTAGTACGGTTTTAGGTAGGTAATGCTTGCCCTCCTGTCCCCGGCCTCGTCCATGCTTCCTTCCCGTCCGTCGCCGTTCGTTGCCCGCCTGCCCGCCCGCCCATGCTTTTTCTGATCTCCGACGGATGGTCTGATCGTCCCTGTCTCCATTGCTACGGGTTGACGAGCGGCCTGCCATTTCTGCATTGCGGTGATTTTACTAGTCCGGCCTGCTTTATCTAGCTGCAAAGCTAACTCCCTTGTCATTGTTGTCGATGCTACATAGAAGCCGCTCACATCCTTTTTTGTCTTGCCCGGCTTTCTTATTTTCCCTCCCCCTTCCCACCCACGCGCACCCTTTTTCTTCTCCCGTTTCGAACGGCCTGATCTGCGTCGGTTTCTTTGTCCACGCTTTTCTCACGAGAACAACAACTGCGGTGTCAGTTTTGCTCGAACCCAGACGCCTCAAGACTAGAAGCAGCCGGTGCTAAACGCAACCACACTTACCCGTCCCGTCGAAGCCAAGCCACCGACCGCATACATAACGATCGATTCCGGCATCGCCTACTGACCGGGCCTCAACGTAATCGAGAAACGACTCGACCCAACGATTCCCCAGGATATATATCTACAGCTTCACAAAGGCAGCCGTGCTGTTATAGCTGTCGTCGCCGACCCGGATAGAGACAAGAGTCCGGACAGTCGATTGCGCATTGCCGATCAGGATCTCCCCGGACCTGGCATTCCAGGACTCCATACGCATTTCTCATCATTGCGGCCCGCACTATCGCTGTTGGCGTGCAGGCGAATCCCCGCCGTATTATTGACCAGAGCTCTATCTGAAACGTCTAAAAAGCGACAGCAGGTCTCGCTTGTTGGTTAACTTGGATCTTTCCCGATCCTCCGAAAAGTCATTCCGGCTCTGCAACACGGATCCAACACATATTATCAGGATGTGTTTCGGGGGTCGTGGAAAGGAAGATGAGGCCGAGGCGTCCCGGTCGCGCGAGCTGGACAAGCAGATCCGCGCGGATGAGAAGCGCCTGTCGAAGGAGGTCAAGCTGTTGCTACTAGGTACGGAACTCCAGTTGTTGTTGGGCCCTACACTGCGGCCATCGCGTGCGTATCAATGTGACCATGGCGACTCTAACCTTTGGCATCAATAGGAGCTGGTGAATCCGGAAAGTCTACAGTTTTGAAGCAGATGAAGTTGATCTATGCACAAGGTTTCAGCAAAAATGAGAAGCTGGAATGGAGGCCTGTTATTTTCGCCAACATTCTGCAATCGTTCCGATTGATCTTTGATGCAATGAACGAGTTCAACATCAAGCTGGAGGATGAAGATAATGAGGCAAGTTTTGATCAGTCAGGCGTTAACACCTCAAGATATCCGCAACTAACTTGAATATCTACAGAAGAATATGGTGCAAATGATGGTCGACTACGAAATGAGAGGAGACGAGCCTCTACCGCTGGAATATTTTGAGCCTGCGAAGAAGCTCTGGCAAGATTCAGGTGTTAGGCAAGCCATTGAGAAGGGCAATGAGTTTGCTCTGCACGACAACCTCGAATAGTATGTGTTTGCAATTCATCCCCTTGTTTCCGCATCTCGCTAACGTATTCCCAAGCTTCTGCTCGGACCTGGACAGGCTATGGGACAGGAACTATGTTCCTAGCGATCAGGATTTGCTGCGGTCGAGGCTACGGACGACTGGTATCACCGAGACTGTTTTCGACCTCGGCCAACTCACCTATCGCATGTTTGACGTCGGTGGCCAGCGATCGGAGCGAAAGAAGTGGATTCACTGCTTTGAGAACGTCAACTGCTTGCTATTTTTGGTAGCTATCTCGGGTTACGATCAATGCCTGGTTGAAGACAAAGACGGGGTGCGTCTAACCCCCGGACGTTGTTGAGGAGTTGAATGCTAACCTGTGCACAGAACCAAATGAACGAGGCCCTGATGCTCTGGGAGTCGATCGCCAACTCTCACTGGTTCACCAAGTCGGCCTTGATTCTGTTCCTCAACAAGATCGACCTTTTCAAGGAGAAGCTGCCTCGGAGCCCGATAACGAACCACGGCTTCACTGATTATCATGGTCCCCCGGACGATGCTAAGCAGGCCAGCAAGTACTTCATGGACAAGTTTCGCGCGCTGAACCGGAATCCGGAAAAAGAGATCTATGGGCATTTCACAAACGCGACCGATACCAATCTTCTGAAGATCACCATGGGTTCCGTACAGGACATGATCATCCAGCGGAACCTCAAACAACTTATCCTGTAAGGGGATATTCATATACTGGACTTGCACATCCGATACATCTGCTTCCGCAGCACACATCGCCTTTGGTGAAGTGAACTAGCACACTGCTGGTTGTGGATGTATCAACTTTCCCTTCCTCGTCACGAGCCGTTTCAATATGGATAATCGACCTAATTGTGAATAGGG
The DNA here is from genome assembly GCF_033870435.1 of Sordaria macrospora. NCBI lineage: Eukaryota > Fungi > Ascomycota > Sordariomycetes > Sordariales > Sordariaceae > Sordaria > Sordaria macrospora. The sequence goes on along the minus strand of NC_089372.1, from coordinate 2,020,858 downwards.
TCTAAACCTACAGCGCTTTAATCTCGGTCAGAAACTCCCGAGGACACGACTATTCGTGTTGCATTTCCTTGCATTTTTACCGACCCAGACCCCTCCGAGCACTTCCGCTTCAAGACCCCCCGCCGGCGTTCCGTCCACATGTATATTACCAGCTTCCCGCTTGTCACATTTGCGTTCTATATCCCAGAGGCTGCGGAGCCCTCACTATCCTACGACATCGACCATCAAACCCTCACCTTCCGTCATTTTCAAGCCATATTTGTGCTTATTCGACATTGCACGAGCGACTCTTGCGGCTTGGGCGGCCATCACTCTCGGGCAGTTTCTTCATCCTCTTCTCCGTTCGCCCTCTTCGCATCATAGTAGATTGTGGCTCCTGTGGGGTGTATGGCGGCATTTGCTTTTCCAAAAATCTTTTTTTTTTCATGGACTTTGCGCGGCTGGTGGTAGATGTCCTTCCTCCCTGGCTCTGCTTACGGCCTAGGGAAACCCGTTTTTGAGATTGAACAGGGAAGTTCGTCGCTACATCTTTATTTGTTTTTATTCGCCAGCTTGATTGGGATTGGGATATACCCTAAAAGCTTTTCGTGTGGATTTGCAGAGGTAGGAACGGAAGAGGGATGACTGGGACTTGGAGACGACATAACGAATCAATCACCTCTCCCTCACGTTGGTTGAGTATCCCAGCGTTGTCTACAGAGGGAGGGTCATTGAGTACAGAGGAGCTATTCTCGATGATGATGTGGAAGTCAGACAGCAATGAATCAAAGGTCAATCAGATCCATGTTTCAGCCGTGAGGAGCAATCGATGATACTGTACCATTCTGAACTGGGTGTTTTGTCCAAATAGAAGGAGATTTCAAGTTAGCTTGCAACATGAACGATGTTGAATGGGAAGCTGCAACGGTCTCTAATTCGGCAGTTTGGCCGAGGTTTGAAGGAGCAGGGCAATGTCGTATCGGTAATGTTATTGCGGAGGTCATTGCTACTGTATCAAGAGGATTAGATATTCCTGGTGATAACGAGCGAGCCGACTTTACCGTACCCTGTAGGACGGCTCGCACATTTAATGGATGATCGAGATTCATATGTGATATACTGTAGCACAATTATTTGGCTTGTCTTGTAGTTCCCCCGTCTCAGATATAGACGTGACCTGTCCAGTTCAAAATGTTCACTACGATAGTTGCATCTGTGGGTGTAGACAGGAATTGCTCCCTCCGCTAGACAACGTCCCGACTTATGGGATCGCCAATAATGCTATCATTGCCCACATTCCATCCTTGACCAATCAACAGGAAAAGCACGTGGCAATTGCGGAACGTTCAACTTCACACGAACTCCAGTTCGCCTCATGGCAGACAAAGAAAGGTGAAAGACACATGGCTATTGTGGGGAATCGCCAGGCTTCACGTCGGTCAAACTGACGAGATACCCACATTGAATTCCGTAGAGCCATGGCCTTGGTTGAAACGGGTCAAAGTAGGCTCATCGCGCTGCAATATTTCTCGTATTTTTGTTCGTTCTCAAAAGGGAATTGTTGCGGTGCCCAGACCATGTTCATTTTGAGGATTGGGATCATCTTGTGAGGTGACACCGGCAGCCTGTGCTTTTCCCTCGCTCGCGCTCGCTAGGTTCTTCTTTCCCTATTTGGACATTCTCCTTCTTCGTGAGAAGCAAAGAGACATGACTTCGGTATCAAGGCTCCAACAAGGTATGTATGTTGATGGTTCGTAATTCCACTTGTTCAACATCCCTTGTCCTCTGCGATTACACATATGTACAAGTATTTCCGAGGCATGTGCGGTGATGGTCGTTCGGTTGGTTTCATGTTTCACGCTATCCCCGTTCGTCCCATTCTCCGTACACACTACACTCAAGGCGTGCTTGGACCACTTCACAAGCCAACCATTCAACGCATGCTCGAATCTTCAATTTGTGAAAGTTCGAACCGATGGAAGTCTTCCCGTTTTCGCTTGTCTTGCTGTCTCGCCTTTTGCTTTTCTGGCTTCTGCATGCCCCTGGGATTTGCTTGGCCCCATCCCTGCGTCCCCGGGGGGGGGGGGGGGGGGGGGGGGGGGGGGGGGGGGGGGGGGGGGGACGCCACGGCGCCCACGAACGGCCCAGGGGCTGCTGCTGCAGGGACAGATTCAGGGCAGGGGCACCTTCTACTTGGCACAGCCATGGAAAGCAACCTATCCAAACACCTCCAGCATCAGTTCATCAGTGCACTGCATGAAGGACCTTGGTGAGAACTGTGAGGTTCTAGGTTACGGTTGGCTGTTGCTGCTGTCAGAGCTGTCATTGATAAAAAAGCAATGTCTGTGCAGTGCATTTCTTCTAGCTTCAAAGGATGCCTGTGAAGACGAAGGCTCTCTACTGTTTGATAGGTGCCAACTTGGACGGGAAGGTGCCTGTCGAACCCGTCACTGCCGTGTGGGTGTTGTAGCGGCACGGGGCTAGCTGCACTGCACCTGAGATTCCCGTCCGGGGCGTTGCACAAGCCGAGGCCGCTGACGCCGCTGGGAACGCTCGCTAATCAACGCGTTCGGAAGTGGCTGCCGCGTGGGCTCAGCGCGTTAACGTGCCCCAGCCTCCAGCGCACCCGCAGTGTTAAACGCGGTCGGCGTCCGGGCAACGAGTTGACGACGACCGTTCATCCTCTAAGCAAAACACGGAAGATTCACCCGCGAGACGATCGGGCTACAAGACCTTCACGGAACACCAGAAATCTCACTATTATTGGAGGTCTTCGTTTTCGAAACAGTTCATTGATATTCCACTCGTTTGGTAACTCTGTGGTACCGTCATTGTTTGTTATTTGCAAACTGTCCCTGACAACCCCCAAGCTTGTGTTTAAATACTAGGCGACTGCCGTCGGTTCGTACAAGGGGCCCGACTGTATCACGTACACGGGAACCACGAAGAACAGATCCATCATACCACAGCACTTGTTGTCTGAACAGAAAAAGGGCTAATCCAATTTTCGTCGGACGCTGAGTTTGACGTGCCGGCTACCTGTGCAGAATACGGATTTCCAAAACTTGCGAAATCGAAGATGGAATAGAAGTTCCATTCCATCAAAATTGACTAGAAGCTATGCCAACGAGGGTTCACGATTGGGATAGGAAGAAAGCAAGGTGTTGGAACTGGTGCTAAAATTGTCTCGGCATCAGCAATCAACATGTCGAGCGCAGAGTATCAGAAGGTGAACGCCGCCGCTTCTGCCGGCGAGCATGTTTCTGGCGATTCTGCTCCTGATGGCATTCCTCCGCCAGATGCCAAACTAGGAAGTGGATCATTGATTTCACGCCATCTTCCTTTCCTCAAGACGAAGCGCGGGATTGTCATAACCGTGGCAGTCATCCTCCTCATTATCGGCGGAGGTCTAGCAGGACTGGCGGCTCTACCAAAGAAAGGAAACAAGAGCCCAGCCGGGGCGGGAGATGGAGCGGACGGCTTAGGAGATTCTATCACCAGTGACGAATATTTTTATGGCCAGTCACCACCGGTATATCCTTCACGTACGTACGCTCGCTTGACTCATCGATCGAGTATATGGGTTCACTGTTGAAGATACGAGGCTGATTCAAAACACAGCAAATACGACCGGTGCTGGAACTTGGGCAAGCTCGTTGAAGAAGGCTAGGGACATGGTCCGCCAAATGACACTTGATGAGAAGGTACGAGCTGCCAGACATTTTGAGGGCAATCTGGATGTTCTTGATCATACGGGGGATCACATCTCTGACGTCTTGGCTATCGCACAGGTTTACCTAACAACAGGTACCACCTCTAACACCAGCTGCTCCGGCTTCATCCGGCCTATCTCTCGTGTAGGCTTCCCTGGAATGTGCCTGAGTGATGCCGGTAATGGCCTCAGAAACACCGATTTTGTCAGCAGTTGGCCGAGCGGGCTTCATGTTGGTGCCAGCTGGAACAAGTCGCTTGCACACCAGCGAGGCACCGGTATGGGCAGAGAGTTCAAGAAGAAAGGAGTGAATGTTCTCCTTGGGCCCGTTGTTGGACCCATGGGCCGTGTGGTGTTAAGTGGTCGCAACTGGGAAGGTTTGTTCACTTCCTGTTAGGATACTCAATGATTGGACCGAGTGTTAATAGTTACGGACTAGGTTTCTCTTCGGATCCATATCTCGCAGGGGCTCTTGTTTACGAGACTGTCGACGCTGTCCAAGATGTTGGTGTCATCACCAGCGTCAAGGCAAGTTAACATCCTCGTATCCGAAAACTGAAAAGCTCGCTAACACCACACCAGCATTATATCACTAACGAGCAAGAGTCGAACCGAATGCCCGCCAATGGCATGGAGTCCCTATCATCAAATATCGACGACAAAACGATGCATGAGTTCTATCTCTGGCCCTTCCAGGATTCCCTCCGTGCCGGTACAGGTAACATCATGTGCTCATACAACCGACTGAACAACTCGTATGGCTGCGCAAACAGCAAGTCACTCAACGGCTTGCTCAAGACAGAACTCGGGTTTGAGGGGTTTGTCGTGTCTGACTGGAGTGCCCAACATGCCGGTGTCGCCACTGCTTTGGCAGGTCTTGATATGACGATGCCAGGAGGTGACGACTTCTGGGGTTCCAAGCTTGTTGATGCTGTCAAGAATGGCTCAGTTCCTGAATCTCGACTTGACGACATGGCAACTAGAATCGTTGCATCTTGGTACAAGATGGGCCAGGACGAAAACTTTCCTACACCCGGTATCGGCATGGCCAGCGATCTCACAAAACCTCGCAACGTTGTAGACGCCAGAAACTCAACCTTTCGCTCTACGCTATTTGATGGCGCAGTGGAGGGTCATGTTCTCGTGAAGAACACGCGAAATACATTGCCCCTGAGCAACCCCAAGATGTTATCCATCTTTGGATATTCCGCCAAGAACCCTGACCACAATGGCCCATCACTTGGTTCATCTGCGTGGGTGTTCGGGGCACAATCATTCAACTACGACGAGTTTTCCAATGGCTTCTTCGGCAGCGCCGCCGTAGGTAACACCCCCATCGCCTTCAACGGCACGCTCTACTCTGGCGGTGGATCAGGCGCTACCTCCCAATCGCTCGCCGTCTCCCCTTTCGAAGCCATCGTTCACCGCGCTTACGAAGACGGCACCGCGCTCTTCTGGGACTTCCACAACGGTAATCCAGCCGTTAATCCAGCCTCAGACGCCTGCCTCGTCATTGGCAACGCCTACGCCACCGAGGGCGCCGATCGCCCCGCTGCCCGTGACGACTACACCGACGGGCTGATCAAGCACGTCGCCGCTCAGTGCAACAACACCATCGTCGTCTTCCACAACGCCGGCATCCGCCTCGTCGACCAGTTCGTCGACCATCCCAACGTCACCGCCCTCATCTTCGCCCACCTCCCCGGCGAAGCATCCGGCAAGGCGCTCGTCTCGCTGCTCTACGGCGAGTCCAATCCCTCCGGCAAACTCCCTTACACGGTCGCACGTAACGAGTCCGACTACGCCGTGTTTGGACCCGATCTCCCCGAAGCTGGCATCTTCCGCAAGTTCCCGCAGAGTAATTTCTTCGAGGGAGTGTTTGTTGACTACCGCCATTTTGACGCCAAGAACATCACACCGCGCTACGAGTTCGGCTTCGGCTTGGGCTACACTACTTTTTCGTATGGTAACCTCTCCATCGAAAAAGTCGCTGATGCGAACACGGACGAATACCCCACCGGCGAAACCCGCGAGGGAGGGCAGGTTGATCTGTGGGATATCCTCGTCCGTGTCAAGACTGAGGTCAGCAACACGGGCGGTCGTGACGGGGCGGAGGTTGCGCAGCTATATGTTGGGATTCCGGATGAGGGGGCGCCGGTGAGGCAGTTGAGAGGGTTTGACAAGGTGTTTGTGGGTGCCAAGGGACAGAAGACGGTCGAGTTTGAGTTGATGAGGAGGGATTTGAGCGTGTGGGATACGGTGAGGCAGAGGTGGAGGCTGATGAAGGGTGGGAAGTATGTGCTTGAGGTTGGCGGGAGTAGTAGGGATTTACCGCTTAAGGGGACGGTTGAACTGTAATTTTGTAGTCATGACTGATGGGTTAATGAATAACTGATGTAGTTTCCATACTCGCCTTGCGTTTGCACGTTTGCATGGGAGGTCAAGGGTACATGGACTTGCCACACCTGCTGTTAAGTAGCTTCACGCACCCCCTACCTCCCGAGAGACACATGTACATCCGACCTGGGAAACCATGGAAACCTAAATTCAGCGGTCAAGTACTCAATTTTAATAAGCTATCTTTTGAAATTCTCAGGCTCTGTTCTTATGTTAGAAGACTTTGATATATTTTCAGATGTTGCCGCTAGGGAGGCCGCAGCACCGATGGATTGGGACTTTACAGTGTCATCCATATTCAAGGCTACATATCTGCTATACAGTATTGGGCTGGGGCAAGAGCGGGCGCATTTTTAGGTAATTGCGAGTTGACTCCATGGCAATGTGACGTCAAAGTGCTTGAATTGTCGTAGATAGTAGGACGGAGTAACCTCTAGCCAGGGGATGCAGGAACAAAAGACATGGTATAGATGAAACAATTTCTGGAGGCACGAGAATATGAATCTCAGGTCCAGAGATGGCAACTTGGAGAAGAACTATGGAAAATGGTTTCGATCACTCCGTGTCAGTGAAGTCAGAGTTAAAGCTGAGGATTTGGAATCTTTCGGTCACGTATCGTATTTACCGGAAGTTGTCAGGTACCTAGGTATATATATATTTGCAGAACAGCCCGTCTGAGCCACTCACATTCATTTCACGACAGACCGGTGAGGACAACATGTATATAGGTAGTGGCATATCTAGAGACATCGGCTTTTAACAGAGGCATATCTTAACCCTCTCGTTGACATCAAAATTTACACCAAGGATCCTGAAATCACTGACGCATGAGTGTTCATAGAAGACACCCACGCGTCTGTAACGGCGCTCGTCGTTCTCAATGTGACTCGACTTGTCTCGCATCAAAATCAACCCCGCCGTATCTCTGCTGTCGTGATACCCATCCAATCTCAGTAGGGGCACCGCTAAGACAAGGTCACCTTCCCTTGGTTCTTCATCCCACCATATATCGAGCCAGTCATGCAGGCATTGCCCAAAATTGATGCCATGTACCATCTGTCTGGTGTATCGATGCTTCAGAACGGTGACTTCGCTGCCTCTTGTGAAAGCTTGGATTGCAATCGTTATACCAAAGTCTTCCCAAGGTCTATCCTCCATTCTACCATTGTGGTTGTGCTGTTCTGTAAAGCTAGGGCAAGAGAACTTGACTTTTTGTAGCAAGGTGGTTGGTTGTAGGCACACTTAGTTCTCCGGTAAACCAGTTGAAACGAAATTGCTTTCGGCCAGCCGTAGAAGCCCAAGACCATGATGGTAGGTTTGTTCCGCATGCGGTCTGTTCAGACGGTTGGACACCTCTTTCGTACACCCACAGGATGTCAAAAGGCCAGAACTCGATCCAGGTTCCAGCAGCATATGTTAACCCAAGACGGCTGGCTATTGCCTGGGCAATGCCTGCGAGTTCGATAAATCTGTCGGATGCGTATGTCAAGTGGGTTTCTGTGTACTCTTCCACCACACGATGCCAGATCATCATCAATTGACGATTTACCTCAACGGTATCGATTGTCCCCTCGTAGGGCCTTTTGCCAAAAACAGACTCTGTCTTGATGTCATCATCCATCCTCTTCTCGGTCTTGCTGTCAAGTTTTGGCTCAAATGACTGAAACCGCATATCTATCTTGGCCATGAGAAAAGTCACAGAGCGTCAAAAATTGGGCTCTAGAAGTATCACAATGCTCAGTTGGAAGTTTGCCATCGACCAGACGGCTTTCAGACTTTGTGTGACAGCAGCACTCCCAGTATAACTGTTCGGCGCCGAAATAGAGAATCCTGGGCGATAAGAATCTTTCTTGTAATACCCAAGCTCGTGAGAGTAAAGGAGATTTCCGCAGAAATTTGGTAGTCTCCTGTGCTGCTCCCGGCCGGCGTATATGGCCTCATTCTCATTCGACTTGACAATGCGGCAAGGAATGTACCCCAGTGGGTTGCGGTTTGTATAGCAGTAGTCAACTGGAGAGCTTGAATCCGCTGGAGGCCCTGAATCGTTCCCAAGTCCCAACGCAGCAATGTTGCACGAAGAGTTGCTATATACATCGCACATGGTGACAGCTTCTTTGTGAAAATATGCGGTATTGGAAGGGTGTTGGATGATGCACAGTGAGTCAATCCAGATATACTGGTAACCCAATCGTCTCGTGATTTTCATGGTCTCCTAAAATGTTTGAGGGAGTGCTTCAAAGGGTATACATTGCTGAAGCCGCTCGATGTTGTCAGGAGACAACTGGACTGTCTTTCGGGGTCCTCGAACTGTTGCTGCCCATACACGACTGAGAGTGCAGTATTGGATATCGGCCAAAGTTGCGCCGGCTGGTGTGATAATCAGGCGTGGAACCAATTGTCCGTCCACCTCACTAATTTCAACGAGCCTTGTGGGGAGCTTGCCATTGGAACCCAGTGAACTTTGCTTGCACCCTTCTTGATGCTCGAGGCAATCATCCAGCCAAGACCTAGCTAGATCCAAAGCATCGGGTGAGCCAGTTGAAATTGGATAGTATTCCTAGCTTGAGGCGGGTTGAGGGGAGATTATGTCCCTATCTGTGGGAGAAGACGTCCAGTTAGAACTCATAGAAGAATGATGGATGCAAAGAACATCAGAACTATGCCATGTTGCTTGCTGATGGGAAGTCGTGCAATTATCTACTGCGGGACATCAGCTTCCCGTCCGTGATCCAAAGCCTTGTCAAGTTTGAACGATCCTCGGGGGATAGCTCGTTATCGATTACCTCCATTATTATGAAGGTCATGTCAACAGGTGAGGTGCCTCCCCCAGGGGCTCCGGAGACCCACGAAGATAGCTCCTGGAGTTTCTGTAATTTCGGAGAAGTGTGTATCTCCCCAAACTTCAGCCTCTTGCGCCTGTTTGTGGATCAAGCTGCAAATATGACAACCACCGGCAGCTGCGTCGAACATATCATTCAAATCCCAGCTGTGATAAAATCCCTCGCGATCAGTGGGTGTGTGTTCATTTTCAGGGCGGTTGGGATCACTGAGCCACTTGATCAACTGGGATTCATTCCTGATACAATCACATGCTTTGTACAAAACATGCGCCCTGACGCCAGGCGGCTCGTCGTTGGTTGTGTGCGTGTCCATGGCTCATAGCATTTGTGGATGGACGTTGAACGTGGACAGGCGACAATGGAAAACGAGGTTGATTCTGTGGTCGGTAAAGCTAATTGAGGAAGGCGAGGAACGGAAACCGGGTCAGCCGAGAAATACTGAGCAAAAAGTGCAGCCCGGGCTCAAGAGAAGTGTATCAAATGGACGGGAAGACACGGTCAGCACTAGGTGATGCTTCTGAAGGTGCAAATCTAGACCAAGGAAACGATAGTTGTCGTGGGGGTGAAGTCGCAATCTACACATCAGTCCTGGAAAGTTCGTTAGCGTGGGACTTCACAACGTACCCGTCGCAACTCAACCAGAATTCCACAAATTTTTAGGCAAAAACTTGGTATTAACCCGATGCGTTTCTCCCGTCTCAAACATTCCCCCTAATTCTCCGTTTTGGATGTGATTATCTCGTTATTTTCTTTGAGAGAGCTGCATGTCAGGGCTGCGAAACAGGGTGACGGCGGCGTTGAGAGCGACAAGCCAACCACAGCTCTAGGATCAGAAGCCGGCAGCTAGGGTGGGATGGTTTTAAGCCTGGGTGGGAGCCCGTGTCAACACGCTCACCCCCCTGGCCTACTTGCGTGGGGCTTGGCTTGAAGCGAGGCTTGAAGCCTTGATATCAAAACAAACGCTACCCGAAGTGAACGCTCTGATTGCCTTTTTGGCATGCCCTCCATTGCAGCATCAAAGCTGCATTTGGTCCTTGAAAGACGAAACATTAATGTGGCACGCTGACATCAGGCTTGATGCCAGGTGTGGCGCTACGAAGATTCTCCACCTTTCCGCCGCTAGAGGGTGTGCAATCCATTAGGCGTCATTCCCCTTATCTTTATCTCTTTTCCATTGTCACTAGCGTCCTTCCGGACCATCGTTCCCAGTGCAATAGCAACCAGTTAGGGTAAACAATTACACCAGACCAGACCACGAGATGGTGACCGAATGAGAGCCTCAAGGGAACGGGGATTTCCCTAAAAGACTCTTCTCGTGTCACGCCGGCCACATTCCGGAGTACTGGCCTATACCAAACAGCTCTGGTAACACATGTCCTGGATCCGGGGGAAAACGTATGGCGTGCGGCCAAATTTCTCCTAGTATCTCGCACGGAAGTCCTCACAACTATGATAAGCGTCGTAACACTGAGCGGATGTTGCCTGGAGAAGGGAGGTGGGTGTTAGCTAAATGTCTGGTATTTGTGCAAGTTCGTCAGGCAAGTAAGAATACGAGCCTGTCTGCCTCGTTGACAAGATAGAGAGAGGAAGAGCAAGTTAGAAGAAGAGCAAGTTAGAAGAAAAGCAAGTTAGAAGAAGAGCAAGTTAGAAGAAGAGCAAGTTAGAAGAAGAGCAAGTTAGAAGAAGAGCAAGTTAGAGGAAGAGAGAGGAAGAGGGAGGAAGAATATAGGAGGTTGAAGGCAGGGGAAGCAAGGGACCAGTTTGAGGCCAATCAGCGTTTCAAATCGAGAGCCTTCCCCGAGATGGTTACGGGTGATGGTCAAGGATGGTAAGTCGCCGGAGAAGGTGTTTTCCAAATGAAAAAGAAAGGAGAGAGAAACCCAGATCACCCAGACAAGGCAGCAGGATGCTTGTCATCAGATCCCTATCCCAAGTTGTGTCGATGCCAATGCAACTTGTTCAGCCGACTTCATGTCTCCCGACAGCGCAACCATCCAATTTCTGCAAGCGTCTGCATGACCATCACCGCAGATGATAGCATTAGCACAGTATGGATGACCGAAAGGGCTTTTTAGATGCCAATCCACCATGGTCGAAAACGTCGTACTTCATCCAACATAGAGCGATAGGCAAAGATACTTTCTTCACGGATTGTATTTCAAGATAAAAGTTCAGGACATCCCCCGATTTTTGGTTGCCTTATTCTCGCATTCACGTCCTATCCTTGTATCATCAGAATTGGACATGTCAGTTGTCAACTCTTCAAGACCCTTATAGGAATGGACATCACACCACTCCACGCACATTCGTTCTCTTCCGACTTTTGGACCCGAATTCAATCCCGATCACGTACCTATAGTCGACAGATTCTTTGACATTTTGGAAACGAAGCTATATACATGACATCCAAGAGACCTAAATTCAGCACCAGCCTCAATAGATCATATTAACCCCGTTCACCTGGCTCATCCGCAATCCAAAAAGGATTTTCTGGCTCAATACTACGCCAGGCTCTCCTTAGCGGACATAGATGCGGACAAAAAGTCTCCCATTCCTGCAACTGCCCCTTCCACTATTACGGTTGCACCTGAAGCGCCAGCCTAGCAATCCTAGATTGTCATAGAGACCACGGGCACGGGAGCCATAGGACTCATCATCACCACAGTCACGGGCATCGCGGGCACATCCACGCGCACTATAACCGGACCGGACGGAACCGTCCTCGTCCCACCTCCCATCCCCGCCCACCCCGGCTGTGAACTCTCCCCGCAAACGGCCAAAGCGGCGAAAGACTATGCGATCGGGCGTTGTTGCGACTACATGAAGGCCAAGAATCTGCTCAGAGACAAGGTAAGCAAACGAGCAGCAAAAAGTTAGATGAGGAACTGGAAACTTACTATCACTAGATCGTGGCAAAGGTCCCCGAGAACACTCAGGAGAAGCTCATGGAATTGTTGCAAAATGAACTTGATCGGATGAGCAGCAAGGAGGATGATGATCTCGACCTTGACTCCGACACGGAGGAAGGTGACCGGACCTTAGAGGGTTAAGATCAGAGGAAGATTGGAAACCATAACGCCGCATAACGAACGATGTTCGGTGTCACAGCACTGGCGGATGGGTCCCGGCCATCTGGGCCCTGGGTTGAAACCCTGGGCGCCAGGCGCGCCTTTGCACGTTTTCCTCTTTTTCTTCTTTATCTTGTGATTCTACTATAGACCTAGAATTAATGTGTTCAGCTTTTTTTCTCGTGACCACGTCGCTCGTGACATTTGGAAAAAGCTGAAAAGCTGAAAAGCTGAGCCCTACCTGCGCCACGACCCTTGCCCAAGTCGAGTTTATTGATTGGCGCCCTGAAGTCTCTGGGTCCAGGATGCCCTGCCTCTAAAAAGAAATGTCCTTTGGGCTATTGGCCGTGTAGTTGGGAGGGAGCCGCCAGCCATCCTACCCCTGATATGGTGAAACAGAAACAGATTCAACACGATGCCACATGCTCCACCATAGCCTTGAGAAAACATAGTGCTCTAGTTTCTTTTTATTTTGTCCTTGGGGGCAGGATAGAGGAATCTCCAGCATTTTTACAAATTCAATCCATTGATCGTCAACCGTATAACATTCACTGCCTCCAGGGCAACACGATTACTCTCGAGTACCTCATCTATGTCGCCTCGCTCAAGACCTTCGTTCCCTAAAGCTACGATGTCTCAACGACTTCACAATACGGAGGGTTGGGAAGATGATAAGGGCCAAGAGCAGTCTCGCCCTGCACCTTTGCAACAAATCTCCGCCGCCACCACTATGTCCGCTACCCGTATGCCCGCCCTCGGGCTCCCAGCCGCTCCAGCTACCGGTTCCGCCGATATAGAGACGTCCGCCGGCTACAAGTTTTTGTGGAAACAACTCTTCAACAAACTCATCCACTTCTTCCTATCTAAATTGGACTGCGTGGATAACAAAAGGCCGAAGCAGGTGGAAGTAGGCTTACTTCTTTTCCCTCTACGACATTTCAGAATAACGCTAACACCTATAAAGAATCTATATTCTAAACTTCCTGAATCACCTAGCCATATTCGCTTGCTTCAACTATTGCCGTCTAAAAACGAGGACGCCGCAATACACTGTCGGCTCTTCTGCACCGCATTGGACTCAAAAGGCACTCGTCCGTACGAGGCCTTATCCTACGTGTGGGGCTCCGAGGCCAAGCCTTGTTCCATCTCTATAAATGGGTGCGACTTGCCCATCAGAGAAAACCTTCACGCAGCGCTATTACATCTTCGAGATCACTCCATTGAACGAATTATATGGATAGATGCCATTTGCATCAACCAGGATGACCTAAAAGAAAGAGGACACCAAGTTCAATCTATGGCAAAGATTTACGCTAAAGCAAGTCGCGTAATTGTTTGGCTTGGAAAGGAGGCAGCCGGTAGCGACCAAGCGCTCGAAGAAATACGCATCGCAGCCGAGCGCGACCAAGCGCTCGAAGAAACGCGCATCGCAGCCGAGCTGCCTACAAAGCGATTAGACAATAAAGCGGGAATCCTTACACTGCTTCAACGACCGTGGTTTCAGCGCATCTGGGTAAGGGAACTGATGTCAAAGTATTATGACTAAGGAAACTAACAGATTGATGCAGGTGCTTCAGGAAGTTGCCGCGGCTCGCCATATCCTGATCAAGTGTGGTTCTGCTAAGGTTGACGGATTTGCATTCTGCTTAGGCCTGAAAGCATTAAACCTGTCCAATGAACTCCCCGCAGACCTGTGGGCTCGAATCCTTTCGGTAACCTACCTTATAAGGGGCGCAATCTTCCGGTCTAAATACGCGACCAGTCAGTCAGACAACTTTTCTCTTGACATACGCCCTCTGGGTGAACTAATAGAGATGTACCACACCCGTGGAGCTACGGATCGGCGCGATAAAGTATATGCCTTACTCGGTATGAGCTCTGATAATCCAACCGCAGCAGGATTATTCGCCGACTACGATATTTCGTGGAAACAACTCTTCAACAAACTTATCCACTTCGCTTTATCTGAATTGGTCTCTGTAAACGGCCTTTCGGACGATAGGGAGATTGCCATCATTGAGGGCAAGGGCTGCATTCTTGGCGAAGTGTCCTCGGTCAAGAGAAATGCTATTTGGGAAGACAGACAAGATGTGGCCATTACTTGGAGGAATGCCCCCAGCTATATTTGCGTGAAGGAAGCATGGGGCTTTTGCTGGACCCTCCCGACCACGGTAAAGTCCGTCCAAAAGGGAGATGTCGTCTGCCTTCTTCAAGGAGCGTCGAGACCCACGATCCTCAGGCCATACAACAATCACTGGGCGGTTATCATGATTGCAGTTTCCCCAGCAGGCGATCCACAAGCTACGACCGGAGATATCAAACAATCGATAACGGTCTTTCCACACAATTTTCTACTTATCTGGAATTGGGATATAGATCCAAACAAGCAGCAAGATAAAAACAACTACGACTACTTTGCAAGCGTTCCAGAGCATTCAAAGACAGTGTTGGAAGGTTGTCGAAATGCGGCGACTAGGATACGGAATATTAGATTGGCATTACAAGAGGTGGAACAGTATGGAGTTGCAGTGAAGAATCTTCGGGAAGAAACGGCGGTTCTTGAGAGGGCATTGAGGAGCATGAGCAACCTAAAAAAGACTTGCCTAGGTCCCGATGATTCAGAAAAGGAAGATGCAAAAGAAACAATGGTAAATCAACTTATTGAGGACAAGGGCCGATGGACGCTTCTATGCTTAGCGGCAGAAAACGGGCATGAGACGGTCGTAAAATTGCTTCTCGACACCAGCAAGGTCAACTTGCATAGGGAGGAGCTACAGACGGTGCTGTGGCTTGCGGAGCAAAAAGGCTATGAAGCGATCGTTAAGATGCTTCTTGATACTGGCAAGGTTGATGTAAGTGCTAAGAATGAGAATGGACAGACAGCGCTACATCGAGCGGCGATAACTGGGCATGAGGTAGTCGTTCAGCTACTTTTCGACACCGTCGAGGTCGACTTGCATAGTAAGGAGCTACACAAAGTGCTGCATATGGCGGCAAGGAATGGGCAGGAGGCGGTTGTTAAGCTGCTTTTCGATAGCGGCAAGGTTGACGCAGATGCTCAGAATGAGAATGGACAGACAGCGTTGCATATGGCGGCAGAGAATGGGCATGAGGCGATTGTTAAGCTACTTCTCGATACTGGCAAGGCTGACGCAGATCCTAAGGATACAGCTGGACGGACAGCGCTACATATGGCGGCAGCGAATGGGCATGAGGTAGTCGTTCAGTTACTTCTCAATACTGGCAAGGTTAATATAGATCCTAAGGGTAAGGATGGACCAATAGCGCTGCATTTGGCGGCAGAGAAGGGGCATGAGACGGTTGTTAAGCTGCTTCTCGATACTGGCAAGGTTGATACAAATTTTGAGGATAAGGATGGACGGACAGCGCTGCATATGGCGGCAAAGAATGGGCATGAAGCGGTTGTTAGGCTGTTTCTCGATACTGGCAAGGTTGATACAAATTCTGAGGATAAGGATGGACGGACAGCGCTGCATATGGCGGCAAAGAATGGGCATGAAGCAGTTGTTAAGCTGTTTCTCGATACTGGCAAGGTTGATACAAATTCTGAGGATAAAGATGGACGGACAGCGCTATATTGGGCAGCAGACAATGGGCATGAAGCGGTTGTTAGGCTGTTTCTCGATACTGGCAAGGTTGACGCAGATCCTAAGGATGAAGATGGACGGACAGCGCTACATTGGGCAGCAAAGAATGGGCATGAAGCGGTTGTTAAGCTGCTTCTTGATACTGGCAAGGTGGACGCAGATCCTAAAGACTGGTATGAACGGACAGCGCTACATTGGGCAGCAAAGAATGGGCATGAGGCAGTTGTTAAGCTACTTCTCGATACTGGCAAGGCTGACACAGGTCCTAAGGATAGAGCTGGACGGACAGCGCTACATATGGCGGCAGCGAATGGGCATGAAGCGGTTGTTAAGCTGTTTCTCGATACTGGCAAGGTTAATATAGATCCTAAGGGTAAGGATGGACGGATAGCGCTGCATTTGGCGGCAGAGAAGGGGCATGAGGCGGTTGTTAAGCTGTTTCTCGATACTGGCAAGGTTGACGCAGATCCTAAGGATAAAGATGGACGGACAGCGCTACATTGGGCAGCAAAGAATGGGCATGAAGCGGTTGTTAAGCTGTTTCTCGATACTGGCAAGGTTGATGCAGATTCTAAGGATAAAGATGGACGGACAGCGCTATATTGGGCAGCAGACTATGGGCATAAGGCGGTTATTAAGCTGCTTCTTGATACTGGCAAGGTGGACGCAGATCCTAAGGATAAAGATGGACTGACAGCGCTATATTGGGCAGCAGACTATGGGCATGAGGCAGTTGTTAAGCTACTTCTCGATACTGGCAAGGTGGACGCAGATCCTAAGGACTGGTATCAACAGACAGCGCTGCATATGGCGGCAAAGAATGGGCATAAGGCGGTTGTTAAGCTGCTTCTCGATACTGGCAAGGTTAATATAGATCCTAAGGATAAGGATGGACGGACAGCGCTGCATATGGCGGCGGGGAATGGGCATGAAGCGGTTGTTAAGCTGCTTCTCGATACTGGCAAGGTTGACGCAGATCCTAAGGATAAGGATGAAGGGACAGCGCTGATAATGGCGGCGAAGAATGGGCATGAGGCGGTTGTTAAGCTGCTTCTCGATACCGGCAAGGTTGACGTAGGTGCTAAGGATAAGGATGGATTGACAACGCTGGATATAGCGGTAAAGAATGGGCGTAAAGCGGTTGTTAAACTACTCAGCCTTGCATCCTAAGAGGCAGGCTTGGAGGACAACTCCACCTCGAGTTAGCCTTTTACAATCTTTCCTCCTGCAAGAATTGATCTTAATTTACTCCCAAATCTTTATTGTTTACTTCCTATTACTTCCTATTGTATTGGAAGTCCTCCTAGTCGTCGTACATTTTAACAGCAACGCTAGAGAGACCGCAATAGCAATATCACGCAGAATGTATTTGCAGCAGTCAAAAGTGACAAAATCTTCTCATATATTCCAGCAGGTGCGGAGGGCTCTAGCAACAATGCCTCGCTTTGTGCTCAAGCTTTCAGCCGATCTTTTCGGGTTCCAGATGGTCGATATTATATCGTAAATGCCGTGTTTGACGTGCGGCAGGATGGATTTGCAAGACTAGAGGAATGAAGAAAGGAGGCCTCGCCGTGGGAGGAGCCCGCCTTGAAGAAGTACCAAGTTGAAGAAATTACGGAAGTTGACTCTTCCCTTTCAGAATCTTTTGTCAATGACAATCTTCCCCGAGTCAGTCATACTGCAGATGTTGAGTGTCTTTCTTCTTTGGAATCTTCTTACGCGAGTACAATTCGGAACGGTTCTCATACTTGGGCTACTTCAAGCCTTTGACTTTCAGCCTTCAACGCTCAAACTCATTTCTAGATTTTCCTCTACCGAAGAAACCCGAGGTTGAAGAAGCCGCGGAAGCCCTTCTCCTTTGGAATTTTATTGGAATGCCTATACAGTTCAAAACGGGTTTCCTACTTATGCCATCGGATTAGCCCATGACTGCCCAGGTTGCCCAGTCATGGCTAAGTTCAGCCGATGACCGGTGCAAGCTGCTAGGCCGCTGCTGGTGGGATAGTGGCAGGCAGCCGTCGCTGGCTAGCAGCCAAGTAGGGCTCTTCACGACCCTACTCATTCATAATCCACGCACAGCCAGAGTTAGCTTCGTAGAACAATAACAAATTGTTATACACTATACTTAAGGACGCCCTGCACCGTCTCGGAGGAGGAACTGGAGAGCATGCCGACGACGGCAAGCTAGAGTTAAATAGTCAGAGGCCATAACTTTCACAGCGTTGGTCGCTAAGAGGAAAGCTTTGAAGGCTCGCGGCCAATCTTTACATAGAAGGGGGGTTTGATGTTACAGCACTGGCGGCCAGGTCTGACAGTTTGGCTGAATAGGACGAAAGGGGCATGTACGATAAGATCAGAAGACGGTCGTAGAATAGTTGAAGGTAAAGACTATTAAGTGCTGTTTTATAAAGCCAAAACGTTCACAACAAGTATGTGGATGAAGACTAGTCTTGGTGATAAAGATTAATTGACTACTGTCAGGTTACCTAGGGCCTAAAGCTCCTGGCTCTTTTATATTCCTCATAGGTCTGAGGCTATCTATGGTTTGTTAGCGGCTCACTCTCTCTTGAATTCACCAACTGAGCTAGCTCACGACATAAGCCTGGCCCACACCTTCCTTCACTAGCCCTGACACTGCCTACACGCCTACTCGATCATCTACTCTCAAGCGACAAGGTGATGGAGCAGGACTTCAGGCTTCTGAGGGCTGACGGACAACTTTTTTCCCCTGCCTTCAACCCCCTATCTTCCTATGAATATCCTCTTCCTTCCCCTACCTCTGTCTATCTTCCTCTTTCTCACTTTTCCTCCCTAACTTGCTCTTCCTTTCTCTATCTTCCCTCATCGACGACGACGAAGGGCGATGATGTGGATATTCTCCTCCTAGTTTTTAGACAGTCTCCTAGTTCTTGGAGGACTTGTCACTGGGAATAGCCCAACTCCCACGGGCAATCGGCCAGTTTTCGACTTTCTAAAGTCATAAAAGAAAATGAAAATCGACATCGAGCAAGCAAAAGTTGTATATCAGCTGTGTTAGCAGGTCGTGGCATCGAAGACACTCCTAAAGCGCGGAAGGCATTCGCGAGGGAAATATTTGAGGCTTGGAAGATCATGAAGATTGTAGAAGGATACGATGGGCTTCGCTGCTTTTTACCCCTTGGGTTAGGTAGTGGGTTCACGTTAAGAGCTTTGACTGGCTCATTTTGCAGTTGCAATCAAGTCTGTTCTGGTGTATATTTCAAGATATTTCAAGGGGAATACTGGGGTATCAAACAACTCTGATTATGCAAGCCGTGCGTGCAAGGGCAGAAGTGTTACACGGACATATGCCACACTCCTGGTGTCATACGAGAAAGACCTACATGTATGCAAATCGCTAGGTGCCTTGGAGCCTCAGGTGACAAGGAACCGTACGTACTGGATACGTACCGTTTCCCTTTGGCATAAGAAGGCCTTGAAGCCCAGCCTTCCCCTAGAGGCTGAGAGGATCAACAAGGCCTTCGAGACCAAAGTAGTTTATTAGCTGAATTGAACTACTGTTTTAAGCCCAGAACCCTGCCCTTGTCACAAGAAGGGAATGCTCGAGTGTCCTCCGACTTCAAACCGATGGATTGACCTCCTTTGGTGCTTTGCCTTGGAGATTTGACCACTCCGTGATCAAGGCTGATACCTTTGACGCTTCAGAAGCTATTGCTGAGATATAAAAAGAACTATGTGAGTAGTATGTACCTCTGTGAGGGCAGTGTCGGTCATGGGTACTGCGGTCATAAAATTTGCGAGTCTGCGATGCCGATTTCGAGACCCGTTGAACGAATTATATAGATAGATGCCATTTGCATCAACCAGAATTACCTAAAAGAGGACACCAAATTCAATCGATTGGCGGAGAGAGCTGCATGATAGGGCTGCGAAACAGGGTGATGGCGGCGTTGAGAAGCGACAAGCCAACCACAGCTCTAAGGATCTGAAGCCAGCATCCTTATCTACTCTACAGGATTGGGCCATGACACCCCCATGATTGGTACAAGCCACCAGGCCGCTGCTGCTGCTGAGTGTAGAAGAGCTCTTTGACGGATGCGCCTGGTTCCCTGCTGGGCGCATCGAAATAGCTACAGCTACTACGGAAAACACAATACGGCTAAATGATCTAGTAGCGCAAGGATACGGCGTAGGACAGTGTGAGTCGTGGATTACCTGCAATGGCAATAATGTACTCTGGTTACCACCAGGATACCGCCCAAGGTGTTCCGCCGTCCAAGAGCTGATGGTATCCGTCGGCTGTTCGTCGGGACGAGTTTTCACTATTAGCTTTTCACGATTGGTTTGACGTTAATATCCTTGAAGTCTATTTCTTTCACCCTTTGTATTTCTTTTTCCTAGCTTGACACCAGAAGGGTCAGGGAGGATAAGTTATTTTATAGGAGAAATTCTAGCGGTTTCCATCGGTGTTAAGTCATTTACGTACTCTGCTTCGAGCAGGCAGGATTGTAAGATTCGATTCTCTTCCCGAATTCAGATGTGCAATGACCCGGCGGCGAACATGCTGTGGCGATGGATGGAATGTGTGCTGGCAGTCAGGAGGGTTGACAAGTGATCAATACCGAAGAGAACACGTTTCCTCGGTGACTCATTTTTCGCGAAGAACAGACATCGCCACTCGCGCACTATCTGCCTTCACTCTACTTGGGGAATAGATTCAGACGACTCCTCAAATGACTGGTCCAGTGGGGACGAGCCTCAACGTGAACATCGCAATATCGCGAATCCCCGAGTCAACCTATTTGTGGCGCGGGGCCGTCCCAACAAAGCGGGATTGCCGTTTGGTGATGCCGTTGTAGTTCCGAAGTGAAGCAGGTTTGATCGGATGCGGGGATCGCGCGGGCAGTACAGCCGACTATTTTTGCTGAGTCGTCATCTTTTGGATCCGTGTCACCTTTAGTTTACAGTCGATTATCCTTTGGATCAGAGCACGCTTGTAGAGAGCGAGATGTGGCATCATCGCTCCAGGAGGAGATATCTCGGTGGGAGAGATTGAGACAACATTCTCGTTTGTATTTTATATACTTAGGATTCTAATTTAGTACGTTTTATAGCTTCCTCCACTATGTTTTCTCTTTTCCTCTTCTTCTGTCCCTGTTTTAGTAGGCATTCCTTATCAATAACCACTCCTGTTTGCCCATTACAACCGTGAACATCCGACGTACGTGTAAGCCACGAAGCGAGGTCATTAAGCTGGATATTCTCCCCTTCTCCCTTACATTTTGGACAATCGAATGGCTCTACGATTCTGTGATACTTATTCATATGCCTTGACAAATTGATTCCGGCATAGAACAATTGGCCGCATCTTAAACAAGAAGCGGATTTCGACTTGGTAGTTGTAGCCATTGGTTTGGGTTTGACGATTGGCTTATTGAAGAGAACCGGAGTATTGATGAAACCATGTACTCTTTCGACATGA
Organism: Sordaria macrospora; assembly: GCF_033870435.1. Taxonomy (NCBI): domain Eukaryota; kingdom Fungi; phylum Ascomycota; class Sordariomycetes; order Sordariales; family Sordariaceae; genus Sordaria; species Sordaria macrospora. The sequence continues at coordinate 1,999,793 of NC_089372.1, read as the reverse complement.
TTACCCCACTCCGATGCCCTCTCGATTCTATACTCCTACTTTCCTTGCCGCTGACATTCGGGGCATGAGAAAGATTCAAAGGTCGTTGCTGTGAAATGGACGCTCCGATGGTGTCTACTGAGGTTACGTCGACGAGTGAAGCTTTGTAGGCAGAGAAGACATGTAGAGAGCGTGGAAGCTGCTTTCTTATGTTCGGAGGCTGGTTGCTCCATTTCCTGGGCAATCCCTTCTACTTATCCGTACCTATCATTTAGATATGCAAAAAGCATTTCCGATACTGCAAGCCGCTTTTGGGTAGTTTGGTTAGAACCACTGTCGGTCGAATTTGGAAAAACCATTTTCGTAGCGGTGTCGGAAACCGGATCTTTGGGGTTCAAGTATCGACCAATGATTGTTGCTGCAGGTAAACCGGGACCGAAGGAGCATCTGAAAGGATTTGGGAGGGGGGCTGGCATATCTTCGGTTGACAGGCCACGAGCCCTAAGGGAATCAACTTCAGCGAAGTAGTTTTCTCGAGCCTGCTTGACAGCCAAGTTTGACAATACCGTCCGTAGATCTCCAATTTTTGTGGTAAGTTGCTTTACCTCTCTATTGTCTGCAGAGAGTTTGGGCTCTTCCCGGAAGTGACGACGCTGTGCGCAAAGTGCTTTCATATCCTCGCGATTTTCAAACGTTTCTAGCGTAGCCGCTGTCGGGTAAAGCGGTGCTTTGTCATCCCTACGCAAGGATGCAGAGGCCAATAGCTTGAATAGCTTGGAATCGTCTTCAGATGTACTATCGAAAACGAATGACATCAAATTGTGTGGAATATGCCTCGCTTGGTAAGAGGTTTCGAATGTTTTTGTGTGTGACAAGGGCATATTTCTGAGGTTGGAACAAATAGTTCAATTCCGCTGATAAACTACTTTGGTCTCGAAGGCCTTGTTGATCTTCCCAACCTCCAGGAGAAGATTGGGTTTCAAGGCCTTCTTATGCCAAAGGGAATTGGTACGTACTTGAGGTATGTATCAAGCCTTGTTGCCTGAGGCTTCAAGGCCTCTATCTAGCAGTCTGCATACATGTGGATCTGAACGCCTTCATCCATCCTCCATCTTCCTTCTGGCGCTGTCATTCATCTGGGCGCCGTGCTTCTTGCTTGGTTTGGCTGTGTTACTTCTGGGGATTGTCTCATGGTGTTCCATCAGTGTTTCAGCACTTCCATAGTTGGCTCGCTAGCCTGATAGTGTCGGAAGGGGCTCGGGTAAGCAGTACCCGTGGCCAAGAGTCCGGCCAAGGTGAGTATCGTAGCCCTGGGGCCACCGGGCATCTTGAGGCTCATTTCAGGCGTTGAGGCTCTGCTGAGCCTTGCGACCCTAACCCTTGGACTGTGGGCAATGTCCGTGTGACATTGTGTTATGGCTCAGGATGTGGTTTCGAATAGCGGATGTAAGGGAACCTTGTGTAAAAATTATAAGCAAAATAGTAAGGGAAACGGGTAAAGGGTTCTTACCATCAATTTTATTTCCACCGCCGATTCGCAGCGCATAGGGCCGGAGAGTGTTTCTGTTGCCCGCTACCAACCATGTCCGGTTCCAAAGTTCCAGATATTTGTAGTACTTTAAGGGAAAGATAGGCTTTTCCTGCATCCCATCCTTCCACCTAAGTTCAATGTAATCAACATCTTCCAATTTTGGACGCTGAAGTAACTCGTCGAAGGACGAAAACTCTGTTTCGAAGGCATCATCATGTAGAGCTTGAATAGCTACAAACGTAACTAAACAAACGATCTGGCATGGTACCATAGTAGCAGAAAAGGTCACACTAGAAAAGTGTTAGTTTGGATCAACGGTTAAAGGCAAGAATACATACACATTTGCCCCCTTATCAATTTTGTTAGCCGATAGCTTGTTTTGATTGATCGTGATCTCAGCAACAAGCCTTGGCTGTTTTGTATTCGGATCGCGAACGACAAGTAGCTTGACTTGTCGATAAAACATGTTCTCATAAGTGCCGGGCCGAAGGCCAATGCTTCCTATAAGCACCAATATATAAAAAGCAACCCGATATCTAGGATCACAAGGTATATCGACTGCGCGTTCCCACAAAGTGCTAAGAATAAGCAGAACATCGTCTGTTGTGGCTTCGGTTTTCTCAAATGTTTGTTTGCATATGAGGTTGAACTTTTGTGCAAGAGTTGATTGGATCCACTGTGAGAAGATATGTCAGTACACAGTATCGGTACGGGTAAGGAGGGAATCTACCTGGATAACCTCTCCACGGGCCTTTCCACGGTTGCCAAGCAATGTCCATTGTTCGGAACCTTCGTCTGAATCTTCATTTGAATCATGATCCCTTCTCTTCGCGAGCACTACAGCATCAGTGTGAGCTACTGTATGCTTCCATAAAGCAATAATAGTCACTACTGACTGAACTGTTGGTACCCGCTTCTGTTCCTCGGTACCGTCTATATACAGACGCCTACATTTTGCGTAGCGTGTATAGTCGGCCAGAAAGCTCTTGCAGATAGCAATAGACTTTTTCTTGTTTTGGCACACGCCAAACCAAACCTTATCAGCCTCTTTGTGTGTTAGTTGTAACACATCGGTGACAAATCTAAAAAGCGTTAGTACGCAATATCAAAGAAAATAACAAAATGATAAGGTACATACCTATTCCATAGACGCCACGCGCGTTCTCGCTCGGTTTTGGTCTTCTTACAAAGCGAACGCTTATGTGTTGTTACCGTAAATTCGTCGACGTCGGCAAATACTCTTCTTTTCCGTTCGTCGTCGGGTACAGTCGGCGGTATCGGCGGTTTTTGTAGCTCCCTTCCTTCCGTATTGCATATGGATGGAGTGTGATCGGCACTGTGAGACTCAAACAATACCCTCTCAAGCTGCAATAGCTAACGAGCTCAGTATGTTTGGGGGGAGAAATTCTTTAGAAAACTCGGAAGGAGGGTTTCGTATGAAAAACCAGCGCAACCCTCGCAACGTAGGGGCCGTAATTCATGCGGTATAATCAACTGGGAAGAATGGATATACAGTGAATGGAATGAGAATGGGACAAAAGTGTGCTTGTTTGGTTCGGTCGGGAATCTGAGGGTAAAGACGCAATGTATATCTTGAGGCCATTGTGATGTTGTCACAGGTTGACATTGGCTATATAGTGCGCATTCCGAGTTCTGCCTTGCAAGCAGAACATCGTCCTATCTTTTGTAGGTTTGGCCGTCTGGGCATATGCACCTCAGCCTGTCATAGATGTTCACCAAAGCCAACCACACTTCCCAAAAGCTAATTATACCTTCCAAAAGCCAACCACACTTCCCAAAAGCTAACCACACCTCCCAGTTAGAAGTACTAAGTATATGGAGTAGGTGTCAAGGGTAAATGGCAGGGGTAAGTACCTTGTGTAGTGTATGTCTAGCCTACTCAGCTGGGCTTGGCGTAAGTGGAACGGTGCACTCGACGGCGAAGGCAATGGGAAAACGGTTCTAGAAACGGGGGCGGCGTTTTCAGCTGAGTCATCCGAATCCCTGTCGAAAACGGCTCCTATAGATAATCTTCATTGGTAGCTTATCTATGGGAGAGCGGACGGGATCCCGAGTTTTCTACCGTCTGTGGTCGTATGTGCTTGATAGTAGCCTGTGACTGCTTTATATTGTTTCAAGCCCTCTCATTGACGATGAATCCTTCGCAAACTCTTGCGAAGGGAGAGAGTCAAGTCACTAGAAGTGGTCATCGAAATGTGCATGGCATCATCAGGTACAAAAGAAGAGTGGGCAAATCCATAGAAGACAAAGTAAAACGAGAGTTCAGTTGCTGAAGTGATCAAAAGTCATGGATAGGTTTTTCTTTCAACTAGTCGGTCATTTAATGGGTATCATTTGGGTATGTAGTTCCTGACCAGACGCACTGCTTGAAGTCGAGTATTCCGCGATTTTCCGGCTGCCCTTTCCCTCCCTCCACCTATCAAAGAAACACCCTGGCAAATGGCGCCGACTCCGAGGTTTGGATATGAAACAAGACCGGGAAAAGAGAAAACCAATAGTGACATGATGATGGGAAGTTGAAGCGCCAGATATTACAGTAAAAATTAGGAGATAATGAGTTTGTACAGAATGTTCATGTGTGAAAGTGCATCACCGGATGATGAGATCCATCGTGATGAATGGTAGCCGCAGTTTTATTTCTGTGTTGGCCGGAACACGGCACTAGTGAGGAATATCTCCTCACTGTTAACCATTCGTGCGGCAGTAGCCGACTGACATGTTAAGTTGTTGCTGCTGCTGTTGGTGCCACATTTTCCACCCTGAATGGTCTTCTCAGCGGTGTTGATAGCGAGTGCAGGCTTAGCACGAAGCCCGTTGAGCATATCAATGCTCATGGCGCGGTGTATGTGTTTCCGCCGGCTGGCTGACGGCGGTGGAGCGGGGGGAGGTGCCTCCTTTTTGACTGCCGGCTCTTCCTTGATGACTGGATGTTCCCTTTTCACCGGAGAATATATCTCAAGCTTGACTGTATGCCGCTTCTCCCTATCAGCAGTGGCACCATCGCCACCCATCTGGGTGAGCGCATTTTCCACATCAGCCAAGAGGGCGGACACATCACTGCCTGCAAAGACCATGATGGTCTCGGCGCGCCGTGAACTGCCGCCTTCCTCATCATTTGCAGCTTCTTCCTCTTCGTAGAATGGCTGTTCCATGATGGTGGAAGGTACGTGAGCAGCCACTCTTGGCGGTGAAGATGATGTAGAAGCGGAAATGATGTGTGAGGAAAAGGACATCTTCGCCGGGCTGCGAGGTGGCGTAGATATGTTGCCGGCGCCATTCGTAGAGCTCAAAGAGCTGACTCCCATGGCGCACTGCAGACTCTCGCTCACGCCAGCCACGGATCCGGTGGACAGTGAGAGTGTGGTGGCAGCAGCAACGTGCTCGAGAAGCTTTTGCCGAACTCGGGTCCGGCGATTCTCGGCTTGGTCGAGCTTGGTTATCCAGTCATCTATTGAGGCGTCAAGCTCCGCGAGAGCCTCTTCTTGCTTCAACATGGACTCATGGCTGAACTTTGCTGTGCGCGGAGATCGAAGATATTGACATATCCGAGCATGGAGGTTACGCCTACCAGCGCGGAGGGATGTGTAGGTGCGTCTAAGATAATCAGTCCGCTCATCTAGCTGCCGTAGTTCCTGTTGGATTGTCAGTTGTGAACCAGAGCACGAAACAGAGGGTGGGCATACCTTGGAGAGGTTGTCGACGTCTTCCTTCCGCAGTACCTCAAATCTAGCAGCTTGTTGAAGGGCCTGCTTCCGTAAAGCAGCAGTCTCGCTAGACTTGAGCATTTTGACCGCATCGCTAGCCTTCCATCCCTTTGGCAATTGTTCAAACGCCCGCCGTTCTGCGCTCTTACTCCTTTTGGAGCATGACCTTTGCAAGATGGTACCCTCGCATGTCTCGCTTCTCTTTCGTGGCCGGCCCCGTTCCATGATGCTTCCCGTTTCCGACTGACTCCTCTTGTGCCCAGTCTTCGAGGTACTCTGAGGGCTCTCAGCAATGCCTGTCCCGAGTGCTGATGGGAACTCAGGGGTGCATTGAAGGGCGCTTTTTGGTGCATAATTGTCCACCTTATCCCATGGCATCGGCGAGGATCTAATGTCGGCGGATGCTGATATAGGCGTTGGCAGTGTGGAAGCAGTCCTGGCGCTTGTTGTTGCAGATCTCGGGGCGCTTGAAGCAGCCGAAAGGGGTGTAAACGGCGTCCGCGCTTTGGGGGAATCTTCGAATCTTCCCGATCGGATAGTAGATTCTACAGGTGTGGTACCTGCTCGTAGACGACTGCATGATGCCTTCTGATGAAGTCTATGAGTGGCAGAGCTGAGCGTCGGAATCACCAGAGGAGTGAGGTTCCTGGGCGACAATGGCTGTCGAGCCTCGTTTCGAACTTGCTGGCTTCGGTTGTTACTTTGGCGGATGGCATCAGGCTGTGCTCGCTCAGCAGGCACTCTATCATGGAGTGTTCCTTTACACTGATTAGGCCTTGATGGAAGGCCTGGGGCACTAATAGAACGTTCATGAAGCGCCGGACGGCCGGGAATGGTGGCTAGAGCCTCTTGTCAGTATGAATAGAACAAATTCCATCTGTGGTAGACATACGGGAATCCATGGGTGCCTCTTGAACGGTCGTCATCGGGCCAAGTTCAGGCACGCTCACTTTCCTCCTGCGAGTAAGATTCTGATCCTTTACATGTATCCTCAAACTAGATCCAGCGTTCAACTTTCCACCGGCTTCGTTGTTTGGTCCCATACTCAGAACAGAGGATTGCTGTGGGTCGAACAACTTCTCAGAAACTGTCGACGGTGTGTCCTTGGAGCTTTGATATCTCTTCTCTGGTTGGTACAATCTCCACGTGAACGGCTTCTCCCCTGACGGCGAAGCTCGACCTAGCTGCAATTTGCATAAATGTGTAAGCATTAACCGGCTTTTGTTGGGGCTTAAGACTTGGAGTGACGTACCGATTCATTGGATGATTGTGGTGTGACTTCCTTTGCTATGTAATTGTTGAGGCAAAGGCTGAAATCCTCGGAATCGGAATCCAGCATACAACTAACAATATGAGCCATGAGTCCAAGGGGTCGGTCGAGCCGTGTTAGAGATAGATGACCAAGCTTGCGAGACCAGATGTACAGGAAGCCGGAAGAGGCCAAGAAGGGAACAAGGTCTTCAAAGTGATGATGATGGGCTAGGGGTATGAAAAGGTATATAAGTCATACACGTAAACTGGATTTAGGACAGACCTTGTCATGAGTCAAGACCGTGGTTGGTTCCCAGACAGGGTTGAAGGGACTAGTACGGGACCCCTTGTAGATATATCGACCGGGAGAGGGGACTATATCATAAAAGCAACAACCCTCGAGACCGATAGATGCTTTAGATTTCTCATCATGAATCCCCACAGGAAGGTAGGGTAGGGTGCCTGGCACCATCCTAAGCTAACCTGAAGCACGGGGAAAACCCATTATCCATGTAAATGGTAGCAGCATACTTACGCCAGCACTGAAGAAAAGAGGAAGAAATATGGCGAGGCGTACGATACGAAGAATGCCAGCCCAGGCTCGGGTCCTCCAGGTATGAGAACCGAGAGTCCCGTCATCCAGTCTCAGCCCAGGTGAAGCATGCAGGTGGATACGCGATGCTGCGGTAGTCACTGGGAGTGCAACAGAGTATGCAGGCAAGGCCGGGGTAGAAGGGCTGGAAGGAGAAACAAGCAGGAGGCTATTCCGACAGAGGAAAAGAAACAAAGGATTTGGGGATGGCAGGTTGAAACCGCTTGGACCCTTTCCACGAGTTCGCCATTGGCCTCTAGCCCTGTCCGTCTCCAGTACGTACCTCTTGAACCCTCTCCGCTCCGGATGGCATGCAAAGATTTCCAGGGATATTCTCACCAAAAAAGCACGGGGTAGCCATCCGTCACCGTGGCACTGGCAGGGGTTAAGCAGCGTTCGCATCGATGCTTGACCATATTCGGCCTCGCTATGACGGCGATATCTCTCGACTGAAGGCCCCTGTCATCCAGCCAATGGCCATTGAACTGGCTAAATGAAGGAGGTCCGTTGACAGAGATGGAGAGCATCTGTGGAAGACACAGTACCTCCATATCTTCCACGAAGCGTGGTGTTGAGACCCCCATTGAGATGTGCATCGCCACTAGGTCCGGGAGCACATCGGCGCACACTTTGAAGGTTGCCAGTCGTCAATCAGCTACAGCACACCTCCAAGCTCGCAGCTTCACCGCATTCCGAGTGGAAAGACGGGACGGGAAGAGCAGAGGTGGCAGAAGCGAAAAGCGGGGGAGACCACCTCATCTGCAGTTGCACGGACTTGTCGACGACAACTTTTGGGAGCTTTTGTGCGTGATGTTCGGTCGGGTGAGCTCAGGTCTGATACTGACATGGCCGATATCGCGGGTTCGATGCCAGACATGACGAATTTGATAGACAGCAGCTCGAGGGTCTGGGCAAGGAAGCTGACCTAGTGCTTGACAGGTCAGATCAGACGGGCACCAAAGCACGAATACCTCGTGGCGAGCTCGTGGCATGAATGATAGCCCCGTCTTCCCGCCAAAGCGCGAGTGGATTTCGGATGGAATCAAGGCAGCAATGGAAAGGCATGATCGAAGTGGCAACTGAATCGAAGCCGTTGAGGACGAGGTTCCATTGCCAAGGGGAAGTTGGCCAAAGCGGAAGTTCTAGATGCACGAGTTATTTTTGACCTCGTGACTGGCTTGGGGGAGGGGAAGAAGGAGAAGAAGGAGGGGGTCAAGGTCGCAGCTAAGAATTTGGAAGAAGAAGAAGGCAGAGGGAAGTGATGGAAGGAGGCATGGGAGCAGAAAACTACACTAGAAACAGCGAAACAGGAAGTTGCCATGGTGAAACAAACGAAACCTCAGCAGTTCAGCTCCCGTCCGCCCAAGACCCGAGCGGTGGAGACGCCCGCTTTGTCATCGTAAAATGGCACCTACATCCCTAACCCTATCTGCCATGCACCACATCGGTTGGTCTCCGATTGCTTGGATTCACCAAGGTCCACAGGGGCTTCATCAACAGACAACAACCGGAATCTGCCCTCAAAAGCTCACAACATGCGGAAATCGTTGGGTTCATGGTTGATACCAACAAAAAATCGACAACAATCGCTCGACTCACACTGAACTCAGCACTGCCTTTTCTATTCATCACCCGTTTGCTGCTTTGTCTCATTCATTCAGGCCAGGTCGCTGCCATCAAAAGTCATAGCGTGCACACCACGTTTTGCCCCTCCAAGTCTAGGTATTCAGACGACCCATGGCCGATATGCATCACTAAATTCTCATCACGAAGGGCTGTGTGACGGAGGCAAGTAGAGCCGAGATGGTGCCCTCTCACTCTGGATAGCTCACGCCGTCCTCCGCTTCCGGATCTTGCTCTTGGGGTTTCAGTATACCCAAGATCGAACCTGAGACGCCGGCGTGACCCAGAACCACGGTCTCTCCCTCAGTTTTCTCGTGGTCGACTTCCTCGACAGCAACACGGAGCCTCGACGGACCCCTATTCCACCCTCCCGCCAAACGATGGGCTGCCCAGACGGACACGTGCACAGAACCGGTTAGTCGTTCTTAACGGTTTGTGAACCGCTCAGGGGTCTCGTCTTAAGCGAGTTGCCGAATCTTCCTTGCTCGTGCTAGGCATGCCAGGCACCATGACGGATGATGGAGTATCGGAATTTTGGCCGGGAGACCGTTACATAGGACTGATTCACCACCGCCGTCTTCCGAGTATCCTCGCCAGCTCGTTTAGCTTGTCCCATTGCGCGTGTCGCTACGCGGAGATCAATTCCTCGAAGAAGGTCTGCCGAGATCATCATCAGCATCGCTGCCAATCCAGAGCCATGCTCAGGAAGCACTCAGCTTTACGGCACGACTCTCATCTATCTGCCATCATGATCACTCATTGAACTATCCCACAATCCCTCAACTGATACCTATTCCACGAGCAAAGCTGGGCCTAGCTGTTACCACCTGGCTCGGATTTCATTCCATTCATGACCTTCCAAGATTTTGAAGGCTCCACGTTGCATCAGTTGTCAAGGCCAAAGACCGTGTGTTCGGCTCCTTTAACCGTGCTTCAGTCATAGTGAGTCCGGACAAGCGGCTTTCCGGTCTCGCCCTTGGTGGCTCCCCTGCTGCCGCTTTGGCCGTGGAGGTGATGTTAGCCCTGGCAATCTTCTCTTGCCTCTACACTGCCGATGGCTTCTTGTTCCTCCGAGTTTGTATACTCAGGAGCCTCAGGGATAAGGTGGCTGGCGACTGTGAAAGACTGATGAGCAACAATTCGCATGATCAGGCAAATCATACAGCCAGTGACTTGAGCCAAGCAACTTCGTGTGAACAACATGCACCTCTCGTCTATGGGTTGATTGAGAAGCCGAACAGGTGAAGTCATCATCCACATGACATCCATCTACATCTAACAGATTGCCGGGAATGCGGGGGGCTCAAACAGTTGTTTCATGAAAATGCAGGTCTGATTCGCCAATTCCAAATAAAGCACCGTCCACGGCAGCTTCAACGCGAGACGTACCGAATGTCCTCAATCCAGGAACAATGTGTCGATCTCATTGCGGCTTAAAACCAGATTTACCTGCTGTGCCAACGGAAAGGTATTTACTAATCGCCGGCTAAACGGGAGGATGAAGGCGGCCTTTGCGGAGAACGAAGCGATATATTGCGGACAACTTCCGTGACTGGGTTCACCTCAAGATTTACGAACCTGACATGCTGTGCTGCCGATTGTATTGACAAGAGAGGGTCATATGGGCGTCACAAGGTCACGATACCCTTGGAACTCGACAACTAGCAGCAACACAACACCGCCCTCGGCCTGCGAGTTCATTACCCAGATTTGTCCAGAATACCGTTCAGGCATGCCCGCATCAGACCATGCCACAGTGATGTTGGGGAACTATCATTTGCTCGCCTATATGAGGACGCAGTAACAGTGGGGGTAATGTGATGATATAGGGGAACGGTATATATTAACTGTGTTATCACCTGCAGCTCCCGAATATCAAATCTTCCTCCTCCCTGCTCGATACCACCTCCTATCTGCACTTCCCACGAACTGTTTCGTTTCGTAGCTTGGGTCACCATGCCCAATCCCGACGACTCACATCAATATTTGAAGAGAGACAAAACGGCAGTGCTCTCAAATGCTTTGGCGATCCTGGTTCACTAGCTGATATGTCGGCACTTCTTCTTGAGCAGATCAATTCATTCAAACTTCACTAGACCTAGGTATGTCCAGACTGGTCCATGGACCCTTTCCGCAGAATCGAAACATATTGGACTATATAATCAGACATGACCGAGACGTTTGACCACGTTGCCGGATTATAACGAACAAACTGATAATACAGGGTGTGAAACATGGAATTATACAATGCTTACCTGGCATACTTCAACATTTCATTCTCTCCATGAATTCGCGTCGGCCAAGTTCAGTATAACCGTTGGACTGGGCCTGAATCGTTACTGAAGCTTGGCTGTTTGGTTCAAAGAGGGACGAATAAAAAAGGAGGCGGCCTTGCTACGCCTGTTCCTTTCCCACACAAAGATACCCTTACGATGGCTGTAACAATGCCATGTGTCTGCACGCACTCACATAATTAGTGTACTTGTTTGATACTTGATAGCTGGCGACTAAGGCGTGATGGTAAATATCTCTGATATGGAAGGAGAGCCAGTCGGACCTACGTGTGCTGTGCAAGTCGAGCTTCTCCAGATGTGTGGAGCGAGGGACGTTGTTCGCTCTGGTGTATTGAGGAGATGGTCAAAGCTCAAGCTTCAGCAATATCGCGATAGGATATCCGTCCCCCTCCGCACTAACAGACGACTCCCTCGTTATCCTATCGGCTGATGTCATTCCACACCTTACGACCAAGAAGGAAGGCGTGAAGGAAAGCGAAGGGTAAGAGCGGCTCTTTGTGATAAAACATTGCGAATTGAAAGCTCAGATTACTAAATAGTCCCAACAAGGTAGTACCACACACTGGCGCACACTACGTAGCGGGAATAATTGCAACGAAAAGTGGTCAGGGTCCCCCGAGGCATTCTTGATGTGGGGTAGAGGTCTTCTTCGAGGGGCCAAGTTTGCTCAACTGTCATCACCATCACCATCCTCGCCGTCATCACGACCACTGCTATCAGCAGCAGCATCAGCAGCACCCTCCAACCTCCTCTCCTCTCAGTATCAGCGTGGCCGTTGGTTTGGCTCCAGCACCGCAAACATGGCTCCCGTTCGCGACCCCAACACCCTGTCCAACTATGACGCCTGGAGGACTCGTCACACCACGGCCAACCTCAAGATCGACTTCACAGACAAGTGTCTGCGCGGCTCCGTTATTCTCGAGCTCGAGTCTCAAACGGACAAGGCCAGCAAGGAGATCATTCTTGACTCCAGCTATGTTGCCGTGAACTCCATCAAGCTCAACTCGGCCCCCTCGACGTGGGAGACCAAGGCCCGCACCGAGCCAAACGGCTCTCCGGTTCACATTGCCGTGCCCGAGGGTGCCGCCAAGGGCGAGGTCGTCAAGGTCGAGATCCAGCTCGCCACCACGGACAAGTGCACTGCCCTGCAGTGGCTCACCCCGGCCCAGACCAGCAACAAGGCCGCCCCCTTCATGTTCAGCCAGTGCCAGGCCATCCACGCGCGCTCGCTCTTCCCCTGCCAGGACACCCCGGACGTCAAGAGCACCTACGACTTCAACATCACCAGCCCCTATGTTGTTGTGGCCAGTGGCGTGCCCGTACCCGATGAGACTAAGGAGCTGGGTGAGGAGAAGCTGTACAAGTTCCAGCAGAAGGTGCCCATCCCGTCCTACCTGTTCGCCCTCTCGTCTGGAGATATTGCCAGCGCCCCTGTCGGCAAGCGATCTTGCGTTTGCACCGGTCCCAATGAGCTCAAGGAGTCTCAATGGGAGCTGGAGGGTGACATGGATAAGTTCCTGGAGGCTGCCGAAAAGATTGTGTTCCCTTACAGGTGGGGAGAGTACAATGTTCTTGTCCTGCCCCCTAGCTTCCCTTACGGAGGTGAGTGCAAGCACCTAAGAAATGATTGTGGAATCGTGTTGTGAAAGCTGACCATGTAATCCCCCGTAGGCATGGAGAACCCCATCTTCACCTTTGCTACCCCTACCATCATCAGTGGTGACAAGCAAAACATTGATGTTATCGCCCATGAGCTCGCTCACAGCTGGAGTGGAAACCTGGTCACCAGCTGCAGCTGGGAGCACTTGTATGTTGCAGGTCACTGATTATTATTCGTCCCCGAGTGCTAACACATGGCTAGCTGGTTGAACGAAGGATGGACCATGTATCTCGAGCGCCGCATTCTTGCTTCTATCCACGGCGGTGATGCCCACTTTGACTTTTCCGCCATCAGGGGCTGGAAGGCGCTTGGTAAGACACGGGCCAACTCCGATAAGTAGGATTCTCCCACTAACACATGTTCCACAGAGGAGGCTATCAAGGAGTACGGAGAGGATCACGAGTTCACCAAGCTCTGCATCAGCCACAAGGGTATCGATCCTGATGATGCCTTCAGCACGGTCCCCTATGAGAAGGGTTTCCACTTCGTCTGGTCTCTCGACCGCCTCGTTGGAAGAGAAAACTTTGACAAGTTCATCCCCTACTACTTTGGCAAGTGGTCAAACAAGTCGCTTGACTCGTATGAGTTCAAGGACACTTTCCTCGAGTTCTTCAGCGCCCCCGAGTACTCCGATCTCAAGGACAAGATCGGTTCAATCGACTGGGAGAGTCGCTTCCACAGCACTGGCCTTCCTCCCAAGCCCGAGTTCGACACCTCCCTTGCGGACGTGTGCTACGAGCTGGCTGAAAAGTGGAAGGGCAAGGACTTCACACCTAGCCCATCCGACGTTTCATCCTGGACTGGCAACCAGATCTTGGTCTTCCTCAACGCCGTGCAGGACTTTGAGCAGCCCTTGACGGTTGAGCAATCGGTAAGTTTGAAGTGTTTATTTCTCGGCCGGCAGCCAGCAGTATGCTAATACCCTCACAGCAAGCACTCGGCAAGGCCTACGGCCTCATCGAATCCAAGAACGCCGAGCTCAAGGCCGCTTACTTCCACATTGCCATGCGCTCCAAGGACACCAGCGCCTACCAGGGCGTTGCTGACCTCTTGGGAGACGTTGGCCGCATGAAGTTCGTCCGCCCCCTCTTCCGCGGCCTCAACAAGGTTGATCGGGAGTTGGCGATTAAGACCTTTGAGAAGAACCGCGAGTTTTACCACCCTATTTGCAGGCAGATGGTTGAGAAGGATTTGGGCGTTGCTGCTTAGACGGCTGTTGATGGGAGGATGTTAGCGAGTACAAGGTAGTTCAGGGTATGCCAACCTGAGCTCCTAGTGTTTGGAATCATTCAAAATGGATGATGTTGGGTAACAGTATGCTCTCATGACAGCAGTTTCGGCCAATGATCATGATGGTGGCTATAATTGATGTGACAATTACATGTCTCAATGTACCAACAGCGGCTTGTTAACTGGAGACGCTCTTGGCGGGTTAAGAGCATAATTACCCTCTTCCGGTAGGTAGCTTACCTGTGAATAAGTACAAAATTGCCAGAACTTTGGATTTTCATTTGTTTCCGTCTGGAACAAACACATTGGACGACAGGTGCACAGCATGAGGACCACGTTGGACATTGGGACGCAAGCTGATGTTAGTCAAGCTGTGGGGGACAAGAAGAGAAGTGACCAATCAGAAAGCGATTCGCTGCGGGAATCGAGCACATGCCAGGGCGTGCACAAGCAGCAGGCATCTCCCAGGCTGAATTTACAGTGGTGACACTGCTGCGCGCCTCGCGTCACAGGCTTTCCTTCCAAGCTGTCACATTCATAGCGGCACATGCCCGCAGCGGGACACTCATTGCAGAAACCCGCTGCAGGCGCCAACGGCGGGGAGGACCACTCACCTCGACGAGCGGGATCGAATCGTCAAACTAGAACCCGAAGCAAGGAACCAACAACTACCTCCAAGCCAACTGTCAGATTCAACCAAGCACGGGCAGGCATCGTTCGCTCCCTTTCCTTCGACTCGACAATCCGCGTTCCTATTGATCTACAAATTTGACTTTTATTACGATCTGACGATTTCCCGAGCATTGACTGTTGTTGCGACACCATACATCGGCTTTGCAGCTTCCGAGCTGCGGTCGTTGAACGACTGAACGACCTACACACGCAGACACGCATACACGACCCTGGGACCCTACTAGCTACCAGTAGAGCATCTCCCTTTTCGCGACAGCGTCAGCGGCTGCCACAACAACGGCGACGATCACGGGCACTTCACGCGCTCTTCACAACCCCCGGCCCCATATCCCCCAATTTGTTCTCTCTTGTGCGCCGTCATCCGTCCACCTGCAGCGATTGCCGTCGACCAGACGACGACAGTGAACGACTGTGGTCAAGCAACATAACACGGCAGCGAGCCACCGACATCTCGACAACTTCTAGACACGAGCTGGTCTTGACCCTTCCGCAGCAATCCCCCGGCGCATGGTAGAATGAGTGACGTTGCCGTTCGGCCGGATCTGGGAAACACATGTTGGGACGTTCGGAAGCTGTAACCACGCCCGAATAAGAACGACTGTTCAAACAAGGCCACCCAGACGAATCGCGGACCTCTTTCGACAGCTCCTTGGTCACTCGTGCGGCCAGCCGATATATATACATACAGCACTGCGACGCTCCGCGATACCGGTAGAGCCATTCTCGCGACACCATGGCTCCAGGCGCGGCCCCAATGGGGGGTGGAGGAAACATCAAGGTTGTGGTCAGATGTCGTCCCTTCAACGGAAGAGGTGAGTGCTTATATACGAAGAAGCTCTGTTGCCGGCGCTGAAGAGCGAAACCTTCAACGAAGGGAAACCCATGGAACGCGCTCGTCCCTACGTCATGCAGACAGACACTGATGATGCGACTACCCGATTCCAGAACACGACCGCGGTGCACAGTGTATCGTAGAAATGAAGGACAACCAGACGGTTCTTACCCCTCCGCCTGACGCCGTAGCAAAGGGTGGTAAGGACACAGGCCGAAAGGTTTTCGCTTTTGACAGGTCATACTGGTCCTTCGACAAGAGTGCGCCCAACTACGCCGGACAAGATCAACTACATGAGGACTTGGGAAAACCGCTGCTCGACAATGCCTTCCAGGGCTACAACAATTGTATCTTTGCCTACGGCCAAACCGGTTCCGGCAAGTCCTACTCGATGATGGGATATGGCAAGGATGCCGGTATTATCCCCATGATTTGCCAGGACATGTTCAAGCGAATAAACGAGATGCAACAAGACAAGACCTTGCGCTGTACAGTCGAAGTCTCCTATCTCGAAATTTACAACGAACGTGTACGCGACCTGCTCAACCCGGCGAACAAGGGAAATCTCAAGGTCCGAGAACATCCGTCAACAGGTCCTTACGTTGAAGACTTGGCCAAGCTTGTCGTGGGGAGTTTCCAGGAGATCGAACACTTGATGGACGAGGGAAACAAGGCCCGAACAGTTGCGGCTACCAACATGAACGAAACCTCCAGTCGAAGTCACGCTGTCTTTACCCTTATGTTGACCCAAAAACGATTCGATCCCGAGACGAAAATGGAAATGGAGAAAGCGGCCAAGATCAGTCTGGTGGATCTGGCAGGTTCAGAAAGAGCAACGTCTACTGGAGCCACCGGTGCCCGCCTCAAAGAAGGTGCCGAGATTAACCGGTCTCTGTCGACGCTTGGGCGCGTTATTGCAGCCCTAGCAGACCTCTCTACCGGGAAGAAAAAGAAAGGGGGCGCGGCCGGCCAAGTACCATATCGAGACAGTGTCCTCACCTGGTTGTTGAAGGATTCGTTAGGCGGTAACAGTATGACGGCAATGATAGCAGCCATCAGTCCAGCCGATATCAACTACGACGAGACGCTTAGTACGCTCCGTTATGCTGATTCGGCCAAGAGAATCAAGAACCACGCTGTTGTCAACGAGGACGCCAATGCCCGCATGATCCGCGAGCTAAAGGAAGAATTGGCTCAACTGAGAAGCAAACTGGGTGGCGGCAGTGGAGGCATCGGTGGTGCTCCTGTACCGGGAGAGGAGGTTTACGCAGAGGGAACGCCGTTAGAAAAGCAGATTGTCAGCATCACAGCGCCGGACGGCACCGTCAAGAAGGTCTCCAAAGCCGAGATTGCAGAGCAACTGAATCAATCCGAGAAGCTTCTGCAGGATCTGAACCAGACCTGGGAGCAGAAGCTGCAGAAAACCGAAGAAATTCACAAAGAAAGAGAAGCTGCGCTTGAAGAGCTGGGCATCAGCATTGAAAAGGGCTTTATCGGCATGTCGACCCCCAAGAAGATGCCCCATTTGGTCAATCTTTCCGACGACCCGCTACTAGCAGAGTGCTTGGTGTATAACCTCAAACCAGGCTCAACAAGTGTCGGCAACGTCGAGTCAAACGCAGAGCACCAAGCAAATATTCGTCTGAACGGGTCGAGGATCCTCCACGAACACTGCGTCTTTGAGAATGCGGCTGATGGAACGGTGACTGTCATCCCAAAGGAGGGTGCGGCTGTCATGGTGAACGGCAAACGAGTAACTGAGCCCACTCGACTTCATTCTGGATATCGCATCATACTGGGCGATTTTCACATCTTCAGATTCAACCATCCTCTTGAGGCGAAAGCAGAACGAGCAGAGCGCGCCGAGCAACAAAGCCTACTAAGACAATCCGTCACAGCAAATCAATTGCAGGCTTTGGAGAAATCGCCAGCCCTAAGTCCCAGCCATAACCACCACCGAAGCCTTAGTACGGCGGTGTCTGAAGGCGAAAGCAGCCGTCCAGACTCACCCGCGCCGTTTTCAAGAAACACAAAAGAATCAGATTGGTCCTTTGCGCGAAGGGAAGCGGCAGGGGCCATCCTTGGAACAGATCAAAATTTTGCCAAACTGACAGACGAAGAACTGAATGCGCTTTTTGAGGACGTCCAACGAGCACGAGCTGAAAGAGTGAATGTTCGGGAAGGGGATGAAGATATGGAGTCCATGGCGTCGTACCCGATAAGGGAGAAGTACATGTCCACCGGCACTCTCGACAACTTCTCTCTGGACACCGCCCTCACCATGCCATCAACGCCCAAACAAGGAGAGACGGAGGAGAAGCTGGGTCAGATTCGAGACGTGATGCAGAGCCAACTCGACAAGCAGAAGGAGGAGTACAAGGATCAGCTGAAGACGGCCGAGGCAGCGAACGTGGAGGTGGAGGAGATCAAGAAGGAGAAGGCCAAGATGGAGGAAACGCTGATGCAGCTCAAGGCCGACATGCAAAAACAATTGGAGGTACAAAAACGCCAGTTCGAAGAAAAGATCGAGAAGTTGGATCCGCTCAAGCGGCCCAAGGCCAACCCGAAGCTCTCTGCAGACGAGATCGAGCGTGCAAAGGCGGTGGTTAGGAAATGGAGGAGTCGACGCTACGTCCTCATGGCTGAGGCAGTACTGCAGCATGCTGCCACTCTCAAGGAGGCACAAGTCATGAGTCATGAGCTTAATGAGAGCGTCGTCTTCCAGTTCACGATCGTAGACGTCGGTCATCTTCTTTGCTCATCTTACGACATGGTGCTTAATGGGCTGACTGGTGAGGGAGACGACATTGCTCTCGAAACGGCACCGAAGCCGTGCGTCGGCATTCGCGTCGTTGATTACAAGCACAGCGTCGTCCACCTTTGGAGCATAGAGAAGCTCCACGACCGGGTGAGGCAGATGCGGCAGATGTTCCAGTATCTCGATCAACCCGAATACGCGCAACATTTGAGCCTCGATAACCCCTTCGTCGAGACATGTATGCCGCAGTACACACTGGTGGGCGAAGTGGATGTGCCGTTGAAGACTGTCTTTGAGAGCCGGGTACAGGACTTCACTCTCGACGTGACATCCCCGCACACATCGCACGCTATTGGCATGATCAAGCTGGCGTTAGAGCCTTCGAGTGCGAGGGCGCCGACTAATACGCTCAAGTTCAACGTGGTGATGCACGAGATGATCGGATTCGCCGAACGTGAGGGTACAGAAGTGCACGCCCAGCTCTTCATCCCTGGCATTTCTGAGGAGGACGGTATTACCACCACCCAGATGATCAGAGACTTTGACGAGGGGCCCATTCGGTTCGAGAGTGTTCATAGCATGGGCATTCCGCTGTTTGCGTCTCAAGACACTTGCCTCAGAGTGGCTATTTTCGCCAAGGTTTCAGCGATGCATCTCGACAAGCTGCTCAGCTGGGATGATATGCGCGATGCGGTACCTACGTCCCAAAGTAAGCCCAAGGGTGCAAGAATCAACGAAACCCACTTCTACACTGAGGAGAAGCACGATTTGCTTGTACGGGTACAGATACTGGAGCTGAATGAGGAGGGCGATTATATGCCCGTCGAAGTTACACAGACAAGTGAACTTGACAATGGCACGTTCCAACTTCATCAAGGCTTGCAAAGACGGGTCGCCATCACCGTCACTCATAGCTCGGGCGATGCTCTACCATGGAACGATGCGAAATCTTTGCGGGTCGGCAAGATTGCACTCTTGGATAGCGCAGGCAAAACTCCCGACATGGGCTCAGCGAGCCCTCCTCTGCCCCTTCGACTCGTATCTGAGCCTACTTTCAGGGTGAACGCCAATGGAACCCGGAGTGTTACCCTGATTGGGCAGTGGGACTCTAGTCTTCATAACTCGTTGTTGCTCGACCGTGTTACGTCAGAAAAGTACCGCGTGCAAATGACTGTCTCCTGGGAGATCGATTCAGAGAAGCTCGCCGAACCGATCAAGTTCTCTCTTCCGGTCGCTGTCCAGATCGTATCACGCAACTTCGTTCGCCAGACATCCATGTTCTCCTCGCTCTGGCAGAACATCCGCATCGTGCACTCATCCACAGGTATCTTCACGGTACAGATGCGCCCAGCGCCCATCAAACGCGTCGGTGACCTATGGCGGATGAGTAGCCAGCATGACTATGTCAAGGGTGAAGAGAACCTCGGCACCTGGACGCCGAGAGGCGTATCACTCGTGGCAGACTACATCAGTGCGCGGAAGAAGAAGAGAATGATGACTGAGCTTACGGCGGTGCAAGGAACCTTGAGAAAGCTTGGGTTTAATGATCCAAATAACCTGTCGAATGGCCTGGATGAGGCAGAGAACGATTCTGATCTGCCGCCACCTAAAACCAATAGTGAGACGGACTCGATTGCTGAGCTGTTGAAGGATGACCCGCCAGAGGAGCTTGAGGTACAGACGTCCGAGGAAGGATCATCTCCGGAGGAGGAAGATGCATCAAATACTGAATCAAAGGAGGAGGAGCAACCAAATGGTACAGAATATAATCAACCCACGCCAGACGCCACCGACCCAACTAAACCTCCTTCGGAGTATACGGACGCTCAAACCTACCTCCTCAACAGTTGCCTAAGGCTCTGGCAACGCTACCCGGACCCAACAGTCAAGATCCTCAGTCCTGCTAACACCGATCCGCCCACTGATGGCTACGCGGACTCGATTTCTGATCAAAATTCGACTCTGGAGTTTGTGGCGTCCGTCATCCGCGTGCCCAAGAACCCCACAGTTCTCAAGGGCGGCTACCTTCTCGTCCCCAACAGCGATGCGACCAAGTGGAACAAACGGTTCGTCGAACTGAGGAGACCGTATCTCCATATCCACAGCGTGGCAGATGGAGAAGAAGTTGGGATCGTGAGTCTGAGGAACTCGCGCGTCGATAGCCAGCCGGGGATACTAGGTTTGCTGAACGATGACTATGGTGGCGGGCCCGGATCTGATGATGGTTACGGCTCACTAGACAACCTGAACGGAAACATGAATAACAACTCTAGAGGAGCCACTAACGGTCGCTCAAGTGGACCCCTAGACACCATTATGAGTGGCTCAGCAGGAGGCAGGACATCTAACGGCAACGTCAGCACACCCACACCCCAGCCACAACAACGCCGCTCACCCTCCTCCCTCCTCATCTCCTCCCTCTGGCCCACCTTCAGCCCGCTCCCTTCGCCCAACCCGATGACTTCCACAGCGAGGAGCAGCAACGGCAGGGTAGCAAGCGGCAGTGGCGGCGGCGGCGGGAGAACATCGGCCGTTTCCCTCCGCAGCGGCACCAGTTCCCCGGCATCCTCCACTGGCACGCTTGCCACCAACGGGCCCTCACCTCCGCAACAACAACAAGGCGGTGGTCTCCACCGACTAAGCGAGCGCCTACAAGCAGGCGTGTTCGCCATCTACGGGACGGACAACACGTGGCTGTTTGCGGCGAGGAGCGAGAAGGACAAGATGGATTGGATCTGGAAGATAGATCAGAGTTATATGATGACGAGTCCCAGCCAAAGTGCGGCGGGGAGTAGAGGGGGTAGTAGAGCGGGGAGTGCAAGGGGTAGTAGGGCGGTTAGTCCTAGTCCGGGCTCGGGTTCGGGTTCGGGCTTGGGAGTGAGGAGGGCGGGGGCGAGGGTTAGTCAGTTGCGATTGAGTTGATTTTGGTGAGCGATTGTTAGTGGGGAAAGAAGGAAAGGGATGGGATGGGATTCGATAAATGGGGAAAGATGGGACAGCGGAATTTGATGGGATGGATAACATCAGCGACACAGAAGTTTGGCTGCTGTTGCTGCTTACAATACTTGCTTGGTACGAACGTTACGTGCATTCAGGGATACCCAGTGGGAATATATAGACATCATTATCGTGCGAACTCGGTTTTATATCTTGGTTTCTTCTTGGTCTTTTTTGGTTGTATATCTCTGTTGCTTGCTTGCTTGCGCTCTAGCGTGACTGGGTTCAAGCGTGATATACAAGTTGCATCTGTTTTAGTGACGATGGTGATTGTTTACCTTTTGCCGAATTGGGATGAAAGCCTTCAGGGGCTTGGCCGGCCCGGGCACGGGCTGCCTCCCGGCACACCTCACGGCCAGAGGTACCATTTTTGACACGGTCACCCCGAAACAGCCAAGACACGCTCCCAAGAGGTGGAAAGCATGCAGTTAATCGGATCGGGTTGGATTCGGGAAGCAGCTGCTGATGAGCAGACTCACAAATGCCTCTCTATTATTCTTATACATCTGCGGCGTCCTCAGTGTTTGTTTCTTGCAAGCCAGTTTGACAGCTTGACAGCTTTGACAGCTTCAGCTTGAAGACTTGGATAAGCTGGCACAAGCTGGCTGGGAGATCAGTGGGGCATCCACCGCGAACCTGAATATCAAGCGTGGGGCCCTTGTCTCTTATATCCCTCTCTCTCAGTCTCAGCCGCTCGCTTCAGAAGTTCAGAGACTCCTAGAGGTATTGTAGTCCTGTAAACGCCGGTGGTTGGTTATCATATGCTGTGTGATATATGCTTTTTGCCCACCCCTCTCTGCCCTATGTATGTGCTACCAATATTATGTACGCATATGCTTGGTCCATGATCAGTCTGTCGGCTTGCCGCTGTCCAAGAAAATGGTCAGCAAACCAGTGCAAGACAGCCCTCCAGGAGTTTGTCGCGGTGGCTGGGCCAGTGCCAGGGTGGAGCCATGTGCCCGGGTTTGGACTGCGCCTTCGTCATTCGGGTCCAGTCCTTCCTCCAAGATGCACTGCACGACAGGCGGGCACCCTGGTTGATGGCCCACTTCCCATCGGGGGTTTGCCAGGCACTTGCGACAAGCCCAGACAAGATTCAGACGAAGACGCTCAAACCATCTTGCACGACATTGCCAACCACCTCCTCCTCTTCTTCCCTTCGAACAGCTCAGCTACTAGCTTTCTTCCAGCGTTTTACCCTTCAGGATATCCGGCCAACATTGTGTTTCTGACTTCATCTCAGGCGTACCGACTCGTTTTTCTGTTTCATCTGACCTCCAAAGAGTCCAAAACTGTACCGTCATCAGCAAGCACACTTCAGATTGCTCTGTCACGAGGCTGTTGCACGCGCGCGCATCGCACATCCCGCACACATTGCACCGACATTGCAAATTGCCCTGATTCCAACCCGAGCTCTCGTACCTGTTCTGTCGGCTGTCATCCCAACTTCGAAACCGGCCTAGCAGCGCCTAAACACCGCGAGTCTCAAGAGCTTATTTCGACGACCGTGATACATCGAGCATCCCACGCAACCCCTCCAGCGCTACTTGTACACCGCGGCGTCGCCAGTTGAAACAAACAAAACCGCCAAACTCTACCGAAACATATCAACACCAATCACCAGAGTCATCATCACGGATTGGCAAAAATGGGCTGGCAAGCTTGGGAGCTCGACCCGGAGAAGATCCCCCTCTTCAAACTGATCTTCCACGTTGCCCAGATTGTTTTGGGCTTTGTAGTATGGTGTTTGGAAATTGCCGTCTTCAAGACTGATAAGGTGCCCATCAATGGCCAGAATGGCTGGACCTTCGCAGTGGTACGTCTAAACTCACATCTTTCCAATCGAAATAGAAGTAGTAGTGGTAGAATAGAGGAAAACCAGAGACTGACGTTGCCAAACCACACAAACAGTTCTTCATTTCGATACCGGCGTGGATCTACCTAGGCATGGCCCCGCGATTCCCTCGGACACGCAAGCTCGCGCAGCCGCATGCCATGGTCGCCGTTGACGCTTCTATGGCAATCATCTGGCTTTCTGCCTTTTCCACCCAGGCTGCATTCAACACTGCTGGCTCATGCATGTCTGTGTGCGGCATCAGCAAGGCCATCGTCGGTCTTGGCTTCTTTGTTTTGTACGTCCCACCAGCGCGTCCACCAGCGCAAAGAATTCCCCTCGGGCACCTCACTAACAACATCTCTTTTCTGATATTCAGCCTCTTCTTCTGTGTTACCACCTTCCTGAGCATCTACACCCTCATGTATTACAAGTGGAACAACCGTCTCCCCGGCTACGACAACCTGCACGCCCGCAACCAGAACATCGACCCCGACAAGGCCGCCTTTTCGCTCGCCCCCCACGACGAAGAAGCCTATGCGCCCGTTAACGTGAACGACCGGGACGATGAGCACAGCCAGATTGGCGGCGGAATCGGTGGACACTCGGACTACGACGACACCAACACGCACCTCGGCGGCCAAGTCGGCGGCGGCGGCGGACGCTCGGACTATTCGGACCCCTACGGCGCCCCGACGGCTAGCAGCCTCTCGGTCGACCCGTACCGTGGCCACACGCCCCTGAGCCAGATGACGCCCGACCCGTATCGCGGCCAGACCCCTCTGAGCATGAACACGGCCCGCACGCCCGACCCGTACCGCGGCGCCACGCCCTTGACCGATTTGTCTGCTGACTCATACAACCGCGGCGTGACGCCGAGCTACCTGGGAAGCCAAACCAGCCGGTACGGCGCAAGCTCGGTGGCGCCGTCGGAGAACCCCTTCAGGCAGGATAACCCGTTTGATAACGACAACGACTATCAGTCCTCCGTCGGTGGCGGTAGCCGGTACGCCCCCCCTAGTGTGCATGATGGGGACTATGAGGATGAGCCATCGACGAGATTCCCGCAAGCCCCCTACAACCGGGTAGGAATTGAACGGGGACATGTGTAAAAAGTTAAGGGATAAAAGAAAAGAAAGGGAGGGGAAGTGAAATCAAGGGATAGGGATGATGGATGAGCTGGACTGGTCGATTTTGAATCTGGCAAGCGGATGATTACTGGGTAGCTGCTGTGCGCCGCAAAGCATGCTTGGGTCATGTAAAAAACTGTCTTTGGCTAACCTGCTTTCCTTTTTTGTTATGGGGGGTTGGCTGGCTGGCATTAGACGAAACATCTTGGGCTTTTTTCTTCTGTATGTATGTGTGTGTAGGCTTTTGCTTTTATGGGGTGTCGTTGGCGAGGCGTCACAGGTCCTTCTTGGTGGTTTTATCATGCATAAAAAAAGAAGAGAGATATACCTTTTATGAATTCAATGACAATAAACCACTACCATATATAGTTCCCATATCGGCTTCGTTGAAATATTTTTACCTATGCCTTGCTTGGTATATGACTGTTAGGTGGTATAGGATATATGTGGCTGAATGACTAAATTCTTTCCATGTACTTTGAGAAACGCCTAAAACGCCTATGATCTTGGGTGATGAATAAATAGCATGTATGCTGCACAGAAAATCCTGACCCCTGTCCCCCTTCCTCCTTTTTGTGCTCTCTTATTATCGCCGAGCAAGGGGAGCGCAATACGAAGTGATGCCGTTCATTGTCCATGCTGGTTGCGACCTTGACCTGAGGAAATTCCCCTTTCTAAAGTTAAGGTTGGGGGAGCTTGAGGAAAGCATGCCTGCCCTTTCCATCAGAGGGTCGCTCCATGAAATAAAGAGGGATGGGGCGACAGCGGCGGGAGAGTAAGGAAAGAGAGATCCAAGGACCGGTCCCTAAACCCAGCTGTTCCTGGTCGACAGAGCTCGGGAGAAGAGAGAACCGGGACTTGTGCTTCTCTGGCTGATGTAAAATGGGCTGGAGCTCTATTCCTCCCTGCCGCCCGCAGACTTTCGTGGTCCAGCCTACTGGATGAGGCTGGAACTTGCCCGGGCACCTGTAGCACTGGCTCCCTTGCCCCCACCTCCCTCTCCTCAATCATGAAGCCAGCTCAGCAAGGCCCCAAAAGCAACCACCCCATTTCGAGCAATCACACTCTAAAGATGGTGGCATCACGCTCGCTTGCCGTCTCTCCCCTCCAGGTCTCTTCCATTGTCCGTTCCGCTCACTGCAACAAACCAGCCTTCTTCAACCTCTTGGAAATGTCGCCCTTGGTCTGCTGCATAGGGTTGAGCTTGATATCGCGAACCATGGCAGCCACATCGTCGCCGTGCTTGGCCACCAGCTTCTGCAACCACTCGAGCTCGCGCTCGCTCTGGTACCGCACCGTCTTCTCCACGGGGCGCGACGCCTCCTCCTCGAGCATGCGGATGACCTCGGGCCGGCTGCTCTGATCAATCGTCTCCTCCTGACGGTCGTCGCTGATGCCGTTCCATTCGATGTCGTGGGTCGGGTTGTGCTTGGGTTCCTCGGATTCGGAGTCGGACTCGATCTCGTTGAGCGGGTCGTTGAGCGGGTTCTCCTGGCGCAAAATCTTGACGATCTTGCCCGAGGCGTCACGCTCCACCTTGACCTCGCGCACCTGCAGCAGGCCGCGGTCGGAGGACTTGACGGCCAGGGGGTCGTCCTTGGTGATTCCGGCGTAGTTGGCGGAAGCGCACTTCTTGGCCATGCCGCCGGCGGCGGTGCCGAGCTTAGCGACGAGACCGAAGCGGGAGTAGTTCTGCGAGAGGGTCTCCTTCTTGTTCCTATTGTACATCAAAGGTTGCGAATCAGTAATCGATCCCTTTCTCAAAACTGTTGAGAAAAAAAGAGTACTGACCATGCTTTGGCAACGATACCGCTGCCCTGGGGGTTCAAGTGCTTCTTCTTGATGGTATGCGTCTGGACGGTGGCGCGAGACGAGCGCTTCTTGCGCTTCTGGAGTTCTCTGCCCATTGTTGCTGTGGTTTTCGAGGAAAAACTGCTGAGTGTTGTTGTTGTTGAAAGGACAGGAGTTCGACTGCCAGAATATCGGAAAAAGAAGAAGGCGGGATGGGAGTGAAACAGCAAAATACGATGACGGCGACGACGACAACGAAGACGGAAGTTGAACCAAAATTTCTGGGGAAACCATACCCCAGAACTCGATTGAACTCGAACTGCAATGGCTCCTGCCCGATAAGAGAATGATAGTGGGGCTATTGTATCTTATCGGTACCAGTGCTGGACTTGCACCTGGATCTGGCCGCCAGCTGGCAAAGACAGAGGCCCGTAACAAAGATACAGTCTTTGAGTGTAATTGTGTATTCTATGTAAAGATGCAAGTTACGCTCCCTCACCTCTTCTATGCTATTATCTCTTGTCTTTATCTCTCTCTCCCTACAGCAAGGTTCACGCTGAAAAGTGCAGTTAGTGTCATAGTGCCTTTCGCCCGCAGAATGCATACAAAGCTCCCCACACACTAACATTACGTTAGTGCACGGTATGTGCGTCCACCGCAGCGTCTGCGAAATTAATTGTTAGGCCTGACGTTTATTTGCACTTTTCTGTTAAGCATCCCAGGATCCAACCTTTCAGGGTGGGCAGCTTGCCTGCCCCCCGAACACTCGTCACCATCACCAGGTTGTTCGTCAACTCTTCTCCCAAGAGTAATGATGGCACTTACCTAACTATCATTCTCTGGGAGCTGGACCCCCTAATTTTGCAGCCACAGCCACAGCTTCTTGCCCCCTTCAATGCAGGTTCCCGCAATGGCTTGTTATACTGTTCGCAAGTGGTGAGGCGCCAGCAGTCGCGCCGGTCTCCGAGGCGAAACATCCTGACACTCACCACCATTCACAACCACCACTTCACCATCACAACCATGATCGTCACCAATTGGGATGTGAAAGGACCTAACAACCTTTGTTTAGCATGCCGACTTGCACACTTTTCTGGTTCCTGAAAGTAGTACTCGCTCCCGTCCGTCCCCGAACCTTCCCCGTGGCCCCGCCACCATTCTCCACGCAGGCACGCCGGTCAACCTGAAATCTCTCTTTTTTTTTTATCGCCTCAACTCGCCTCAAGACGTTGGCTTATACCTTCCGAAGATATTCGATATGGAAAATAACTGGTAACTTTTTTTTGATTAAAGTACATCCGATCCATCACCCTGCGACAGGCCGGACAATGCCCCTCAGAGAGCCCGGAGGAACACTCCTGAAAATGGGAAGCCGTTCGACAAGGGGGATGGATCTAGCTGCCAACCAATCACCTTTCACCGTTTCCTAGGCGTTTATACCTAAACAGTGACCGAGGTCGTGATGTCTTCCCCAACTCTCTCTCTACACTAGGTACTCTCCCACTCTCCCCAAAAACCCCACTCCAACATTGAAACCTCAAACTTCGTGAGGAGGAGGAGGAGGAGGAGGAGCGCTCGACTGTTTCTGCTGCAAAAACCGCCTTCCTATTCAAGCTTAGGCGCGAACCCAGCAGCCCATGAGCTTTTGTCGAAATGAGCGGGATGTGGGATTTTTTTTTGGCGGATGTGCAGTAGTGTAGGTAGCAGCGAGCGAGGTGTACTTTGCTATCTACTTCTTAGTACTTAGACTACCTCAGTACCACTTACCTGGTTACGCGAGCTGATAATGGATGGGGGTAGGATCCTCACGTGGTAGTAACGAGTGAAGAAAGGAACCTTTTGATTAGCATCACCCCATCGTTTGCGAGATGCTTGAGAGAGATAACTGTGAGCACTGAACAAAGTGTGTCTTGTATCCATAGTACGTAGACTTACTTAATTGAGGTCAGTCTCTCTGTCAGTCAGTCACATACATAATAATCCACGATCGATCTCCATTGCTGACAACTTGAGAGGACGGGAGGGAGGGAAAACTCGGTTTTCGACGGAACGGACGGACGAAGGTAAGTACTCGCCCGTCTTACACACCACGATCGTCGGCCTCTTTCCCCTCTCTCACAATTCACGAATGTCTTGAATCTTCAACAATGGAAGGGTCGAAATATTCCCGCCTTTTCTAGGTACTGTGTAGTATCCTCTTCTTTTGCCCCCTCCCCCCTCTCCTTACTAGTTCTCTGGGGGTTTCACGGTCTACTACTGCATCGGATGCCGCGAAGGGTCTAGGTTTAGGCGCTACCCCGGATTTTGAGAATGTACGTACGTAATAAGGTAAAAGGGGCCAAGAGATTCAGTCCAAGATTCACAACAAGTCGGCGGAGCCTTGGCTACCTTGGCTACATACCTGTGTACCTAGTGTACAATTGCAAGGAAGAAGAGGAGCTCCTCACCTTGGTGCGTAATGTTGAGGGTTGAAACTACCTAGCTAGCAAGTCATGTGTAGTACTCCAAAGAAGACATATCAGATTTTTGCTGCTGGTAAACGGTTGTGGTCTTTCTCCTCAGGGCCAGGCTTTTGACGCTCGACTGAAGCTCGAAAATGGGCACCTAGTTCTAGACATTTCCAAGTTCGAATCAATTATCATTTCCAGCTGGTTTTGTTCAGCCTTCAAAGTTCTCCTACTCACAAGTTTTTTTTCTTATATAGTCCTTAGGTACGACATGGCAAGTAGAGCTACTATCGCTGAGATATCCTCAATTGACGATGCCCTCGTCGACTGACCGCCATCGTGACCACTCACCATTCGTCCACTCATTACTCACCCTCACACTCACACATCATACTCACACAAACACATACATAGTAAACTTTCACACTTCTCAGTCCACAGCTTCTAGAATCATGTATTACTGTATCATTCCTTTCTCGAGTTCCGTCCGGAACCTCCACACCAAGCCTGGAGTAACTCCCATTGACCGTGAAGAAGCGGTAGACGGGCGGCAGCATAGCAGAAGCCAAGCACTGAAGCCACCATGAATGACCCCCAAGAAGACGACACATTAAAGGCAGGTAGTATTTAGATAATGACAATTAGGGTAGGTATTGGGCGTCTATGTACACCTTCGCTACACTACATACCTCCTCCCCTGCCCCTCTGTTCGATGAAGCCCTGCCTGCTACGCATGTACTCGTGCCACCTGTGTAGCTACAGTACCATCTCGCGTTTCTCGGTAGTAGAGCTCGTAGAGGTAGACCTCTGAGTGCAACGTTCAGGCATGAAGCCCAAGAGTATGTAAGCCAAGACGAAGGAAGGGTTACGATGATGCCATCGCTGCGGTAAGCTTGGCGATGTACAATGCTCCTACCTTATGTACGTATGTATGAATGTTGGGGGACTCAGAGCCCGACATGGCGGATAGGAACGGTGGAAGAGATGGGAAAGAACCGAGAGAAGGCGCATTTCCAAACCGAAATGCCATCGAAAGCCGATGAAAGGAAGGAACGGGGAGGAGTGATCGATGGAGCCTGATGAACCCCCGCGATCAAGGTAGGAGCGAGTGTCAGGGTCCGCTGGGCCCGGGGCCCTTCCTTTCCTTCCATTTGTTTCACTCTCACTGCTGTTCGGGCGCAAAATCTCAGTTCGGATTGACGTGCATGTTGGTTATTTTGTTCATTTCTCTCGACGGGGGCAAGAACCAGATGCCTGCCCAACTAGCCTGTCTTTCCTCCCTATCCGAAGCTAAACAAACCCACAAACCGAAAGAGCAAAAGCCTTTCCGTCCCTTCCCCGTATGCTCCCCAATCCGTCATCCCATCCATCCCTGGTCATATATGCATATAGTAGTACATGTGAAGAAAGGCTTTTTTTGTGTGCCTAAGCGCCGTGACCAGACCCAGACCAAAGAAGTAACCCGAAAACAGAGAGATCCCGCTCCCAAAAGATGGACAAAACACCAGTAAGTAGTAATAGCAGTAGTAAGCCAAAGCAACCCCCCCTTTCACCTTGTCATGGTGAGCATACACCCACCCCCCATGCCGCTTGTTAAACCTCAGAACATGATCCATTCCACATCCACACCGGGTCCCCCAATGCACCTCGACCAGTTGAATGGTCCGCTGCGCATCATGCCCCTCATTTTGGCACCGGGACCATCTTCCTTGACATCCTCTGCCCACAGGCGTTCCAGAACGTCCAAGGCAGCCATGTTGTTCATGTAGCCGCTGCGAGCCATAATATCGCGGCACTTGGACCGGACAATATTCTGCTGTAGTACGTTGACGCACTCGCTTCCAGCCACAAACAGAGGCCAGAGCAAGAACTTTTCCGCGCCGCTGCCTGCTTCCAGGCTAGTGGCATAGTAGACAACTTGGCTAACCAGATCCCGGAAGTGACTATGATAGCTGGGGAGGTGGGGACTGGCCAGGCGTTCCGTATACAGAAGCGCTGCGTACCGGAATGCCTCGCTCAGCGAGCTGAGGTCGCGCACCTGTGAGCCTGTAGGAGGCGGCGACGACGGTGTTGGGGCCAACGAGGCTACTACCCTCGATGCGTCAAACTCCCAGCTCTGCAGGGCGGTGCGCGCATCCTTCCACTCGCGCCAGAATGTGCTACCATGATCGTCGTATCCCATGGATGTGTGGCCCATCCCCATCATTTCGTCATCCTCCATGGCCGAGCCAAATCCGCTGCCCTCAAACCTCATAGACTGGAAGCTTCCGAACATGTGATGGTGCTCAGGCGGGGAGGGCTTGAAGCTGCCACTGAGAGGCGAAGGGGTGCCAGATATGCTGCTGCCGCGTCCACGCTGGGCATTGGCCAGGAGGTTTTGTACTGGTCGATGTTGGGAAAGCAAGTTCAGACGGCCTAGCTTGACAATCGTTTTGAACAATTCACGATCGCAGCCCACAAGGTTTTCGGTACCAGGGGGAAGAAGTTGAGAGTCGGGAAGAAGGCCATAGAATGAGGTGTTGAGCTGAGCTTCCCGATCGTTGACGCTGGCGGTGATAGCATCAAAGTAAGTAAATAGCGCCTCCATCCATGCCGAGTCTCGCGATGCAGGATAAGGAGACATTCTGCGCAGTCCTAGGATCTTCTTGACCCCTGCGAACTGCGTTTGAAACTTGGCGACGCCGGACTCGGCCATCCGGTAATGGCAAAGTATGAGAATGGTAGCCAGGACCGAGTCGTGAGTTGACTTTTCCGGGTCATTAAGCTGCTCATTCAGAAGATGAACAGCTAGGTTCCTGTGCTGATACTCCTCGGAGAGGGACTGGTCCTCTGGCTGTGTATCTGAGTAGCCGTCGAAGGGGCTGGAATCTAATCGCTTTTCTCCAACATCGCGCCTGTGCTGTCCAAGACTGAGCCGTCGCTTTATCCTGAGGTTGCATGCGGAGAGTGCGCAAATGGCATGTTGCAAGCTCCTGCTAGTAGTACCAAGTTGCAAGATGTGTTCCCTAAAGGGGTTGCTGGGGTTGTCGATAAAGACCATGCCGGGGCAAATGGTCTTCTCGTAGTAGTCCATGAAGAAGGGCATCTTATGGATAAGATCAGGGCTCACTCGCAGGATCGGAGAGGGCGATTGCGATGGAAACGAAGCCGGCCATGGTAGCTGGTTATGCTCTTGGACGCTTTGCGAAAGTGATTCGTCGTCTGCGCTAGATGGCGCCCAGAATGGGCCGTGAGATTGGACGCTCGTACTAAACACCTCAATGTCGGATGGCGTTCCCGGCACTTAAATGGCGCTGCCGTTAGTATGGGTAGCCCGACCGCCGAGAGTATAGTGGCTCACCGAAAACATCACACTCTTGCACCATCTTGCGACTCAACTGAGCTTCCAAATTGTCCACATGAGATACACGCGAAGGGAGGCTGGAAGCAGGCTCTGAAGGTGAGTAACCGAGGCTGGGACACGAGGGCGGAGGCCTGTGAGGCTCGATCATGATAGCGGATGGAGGAGTATGTTGGACGGATGAGCCATGGCCGGGGTAGCTATCGTAGATGACGGTCGGGCTGTGAAGAGGACTGTGGATATAAGAGATATCGTCTCTCGGGAACGAGTGAGCGATGGGAGACATGTAGTCAGCTTCACTTATGGAGTCCATGTGGGATGCCATGGAAAGCGACATGCTTCTTCCTGGATATCCTGGGCCATCATGCGGAGACATGGGTGAGGTGAACGGGATGTGAGTCCAGCCAGGTGGTGGAGCTTCCGTCACGGGCGACATGTGAGACATATCGAAGTGATGAAAAGGCGGGCCCGACAGTGGTGAATGAAGAGGTGAGTGAAGGTCTATAGACGGCTGCTCTGTCCCTTCACGCTTAACACGATCCTCTGTCTCCGAGTACTGGCTGACGGATGCGATAGAGCTAGTGCGTTGCCTCGTTGTTGGCGACTTCAATGCCGTCACTCCTTTTCCGGGGTTCACTGGTGGTGACTTGGCGATGGGTAGCGACAGGCCTCGAAGCTTGCCTCGACTGGCAACACCGACACCCCAGGTCAACTGAGTCTTGTATCCCGAGCACTCGTTTCCGATCTCCAAGCATTGCGAACAATACGGCCTCCTCCGGTCGCACTTGACATTCCTCTTGGCGCAGGTGAAGCAATCGTCGGCGGCTCCGCCAGCGGGCGCCCTTCTCCTACGCTTCCTCGCAGAAGCAGCATCCTTAGCAGTCGCAGCAGGTGGGGTGTTGATTGGGGCAGTCATGGTGGTGACGACTGCGGGACGTGGTGGTTAGGTATGCTGCAGGTATCGAGCCCCAAAGGTATCATAAGGAGAAGCTATCCAAACAGTCGACGGGCAAGTTTATCCAAGACACGGGTCCGGACTGTCGATGACGGAAGTTGAGTGGTATGGGTAAATGGGCGTTAATATGGAAAGACTTGGCCCATAGTGGGGAGGCGAATAGACCTGGAAGTGGGAAAGAGTAGAAAGGTAGAGGGGGTGGCATCTAGCGATGGGGAGGCGGTCTCTGGTGGATGGCCAGTCTTTAACTGAAAACCCCCAGCGACAGCGACGAAGAGTGAGCGAGTCTATCTAACGAAGCCGCGGGAGACATCGAGGCTTGTCTTGCATGCAGCATGGCCAGCCAGCAACCAAGCAGCAATTCGCCCGCTTGACCAGTCACCTAGCGCACTGCTTAGTCCTTAGTGTGGCCCGCTAGCGTATCCGTACCCCCTTGATATTGATGGGGTAGGCATGTACATGTGTACAAGTAAGTACAAGGGGGGCCATCTTTAGCCCGGGGCTTTTTCTCTCGAGTCTCAAGTGTCGCGCCCTCTCTGCCGGGGGCGGAGAGAGGCCCTGGAGTGGGTGCAACGGCCGGCGAATAACAAATGAGGGGACACGAGAGCGACAAGGGGTGATGGGGAGTGGAGGAGGGCGTCTTGGTCGCACGCCCGCGCCAACACCCTGCAAGTAGCAGCAGGCTCCATTCTGGTTCCTAGGTGGAGATGGTTCTTGGAAGGGCAATCCGCTTGAGACTGCCTGACTGTCTGGTGCTTGGTTGCTGCGGATGATGACTAGCCCTACTAATAGGGATAACAGCAGCAGAGATGATGAGAGCGCCGAGAAGAGAGCGCCGTGTAAGCGAGATGCCAACCGTTGTTTTGAGAAAATACCATTTCGTCCAGGACGAGAAGGTATTTTGGGCGGCCGAGGATGTTTGGAAGTGTAGTCGAGCAGGATTGGAAGAGACTGCGTAAGAGCAATTAACTGTATGGCGCAGCCTCTCCTTGAGTAACCAAAGTCTTAAGCCTCCCGGGCGAATCCGCACATGGCAATACCCTGAACGGCTCAGCTTCGGGTCGATTTGAACACCAACAACTTGACGGTATGGGTGGTTTGCTGTCGTTCATCTTCTCTCTTTGAGCCAAAGAGCCGAGAGGCGGCCGACTTGGGATGAGCACATGTAGATATGTCTTGCGTGTGGGCAACCAGTCAAGCCACTGACGAACCACTGAGACTGATTGGGGAACGTTGCCCCTGGGAAGACAGGATGCCCTTCTGCAAAGAAAACAAGTCTGAAGAGTTACTGGTACGGCAAGTACACATACGCCATATTCATACTGACAGTATAAAGAGGTCGGCCAGATGGAACAGACACCCACCTCGGCGTCGTCTTAGTGCACTTGTTGCTCGATGTCGTGTCAAGGTGAACGCTGGTTCACCAAGACATGGATCCCCAGGCCCTACGAAGCATGTTATCGTCGTGTGCAGGGACTGAAGGACTGGACGGGGTCCCCTGGAACTAGCTTTTGGTGCTGTGATTGCAGGAACAGGATTCAGTGATTCAGTGAATTCCCGAATCCGCTTCTCCAGCTTGGCACCAATTTTGCACGTTTCGGCTTCCATTGCTCGCCAAGTGCTTCCTGGATCTGTCTCCGAGACATTTTAGACGCGCCAAATCTCTTAGCCGTAGTGTAGACGGCGAACCCCATGGCGATGGAGAGTCTAGTATTCGGGAAGTCCACGAGACCACGGCGGCTTTTGATGTCGGGTTTTCGGAAATCTGGATGACGGAGATGGCTTCAGGTGCTGTAAGCCTGTGCAAACGGGAGCCCCCTGAGCCTATGGGCAGGATGGTGCAATGCCCTGATAAACGACGTAGCATCAGACTATAACAAGCTTCTTTGGTGGGACACTGGGGAAGAGGGCTCACAAGGACCCGGGAGACTTCCAGGGCAGTTGACTTGCATGGACGAAGGGCTGGCTGACTGGTTGGTTGGCTGACTGGTTGGTTGGCTGACTGGTTGGTTGGCTGACTGGTTGGTTGGCTGGCTGGCAGGGTGGCCGATAGGATGGCGTTGGGATGGTGGGCGAGCACGAACTGTGTGGTTGCGAGGTTGCGACGGACGACAAACAACTGGAGCGAAAGGAGGGAGTTCAACAGACAGGGAGAAGGCTGGCAATCTCCTTTCATTGGCTCTTTTCGTACTCACACTGAGAACTGTGCGGGGGCAGCCTCGCACCGTGCCGCCAATGAGCTCAATCCCTGTAGACTTTTATCCACCTAATTAACCACTTTCGGACTAGTAAAGGAAAAGGTGGATCGCTTGTAAAGCTTGGGCACTGAGCGTCCCGCTGCGCAGCAATTGCAGTAAGGTTGTGTGTGTGCGTGTGTGATCTTTCCTCCTCGGTGAAAGTGTCAATATGAAGTTCATATTTCCCATCCGTCACTGAAAGACAAGATGCCCACCGGAAATGCCTGTTCTGAAAAGGCTAATCAGGAGGCATTGCAATCTCCTTTATCATATCACTGTCAGCTCCCGTCAGCCCACCCTTATAGTTAACAAACAACACCATGTTTGGTAGAACTAGGTCGAAAAATTCATTATTATTATTATTAAACAACACCATGACCTGTCTAAGCTCTGCTGTTAATTATCACGACCTCATTCTCTTGCGCGATACGCTATGACCATGGTGTTTACACTCGATTGATTGGACTTGGGAGTCTTCATCGATCGCTAACTCCCGTCTGATGGAACCACCATGGGCTCCCCATCTTCCAGCACCACGTCACATGTTTTCACTCAAATACAGCATACCTCTGTCCCCCACCGACGATGCTCCAGTTGGACAGCAATTCGAATCCCCTGGCTATGATGTGATGGTGTTATCGACCAGGGCTCTCGTATCAACGTCGGCGCAGTCTCGTGGGCCGAACCAGCAGGAACACCTCACACTTGATACATGTCAACACGCACAAGCAATTTATCACCGATAACAGTACTCATTCATTCTTCTCTCACCGCCTAGCGACGGCGGTGCTTCATGACGGCTCAACTATGATATATCCGGTTTTCTTTCCAGGCGCGTGTGATACCTAAGCCGTCCTGAGTTAGCTGCGCTCAATATATCTGTCAGCCTTTTAATCTCGGCCGCAGGATTGCTCCTCGGTTCTTGGGTCAGAGCGATGACGGAAAAGCAGAGCATGACTAGCTGGTTGGAGTGTAATTCATTCAGTGCCGTGTAGCAGAAATGTACCATGGCAGGATGACTACCCCAGTCTCGAGTTAGGTACCTCTTCGCGATTGCCTTGCGGATATCGAAGGTCAAGAAGGATAAAATTAACCGAAACACCTGGCCGCCCAGTGTGGTCCCCTATCCCAATTCCGACGCGGTACAACACGTCCACCGCACGCGAGGTTAGATTAGTACTGCATGGCGCCGATCAAGACGTCTTTCACCTCCCCAAACCGGCACAAGTCCATGCGACTTGTCTCTTGTCAACTGCATTCTGAGCATAATAATCCCAGCTTTTTCCTGACTTCTACGCCTTCTGCTGGGCTTCCATGCGGGTGACCTTGGGTGAGCGAACCAGAAGATGCCCCCATTTTTATCGGCCGACGCCGAATCTGCGGTGGTGGTGGTTGAAGCCGGATCAACGTGGCATGGATTGGCAGACTGCTGAAGCGAACGTGGGTGAGAGATAGCGGAGATGATGTGTTATGCGGCGAGCAAGAACCTTGACTGACATCACAACAAGCATCAGAGAACAACCACATTCAAACACTACACTGCAAAAGTCAAAAAGACCTATATTAACAAGGACAACGTCGATACTTGTGCGGTGTTGCAAGTTGCTGGGTCAGGTTTGTACTGGGAAGCATTGGCGTTACGTAGCAACGGTCGTACGATTGACTTTTGATACACCACAGGAAAAGAAAGGGAAGATCAAGTGCCTTATCAAACGGACACGATGTGACGTCTGAATGCTTGCTCCAGGGGCAACCTAACTTGCCCACTTTTTCTTCGAAAAGAAAATACGCGCGCCTCCCACGTTGAAGCGCTGCCCGAAGCTCTGCAGTGGAACTCCAAGCAAAGAGAGAAGAGGAAAAAAAAATATTATCATAGGGTTCCATTCACAGATGCAATTTGAACCCTCGGAATGCGACTCTTTCAACACTTCTTTCATTTCCGAGCAGCGCAAAATCATCGAGTTTCAACTTCAAGCGGTGGACATTTTCCCACAGGGATGCCCCTCTGCGAGGTTTTTCCATGGGCAAGCTCGCAAGGTTTGGCCTTCTCATGAAGAGTCTTCCAGGAAGATGATCTCGGCAGTGCCCGTGGGATGCGGACGGGTCCTTCTTTGCGAGTCCTTCGAAACCCTTTGGCGACTCTGGCCAAGAAATCACATTTTACAGTAGGTTCGGATCATGCTCGGAAAGGAGGATACGTACCGAAATACCTCAATGACGCTGGTGATGTCTAGAGGGTCTTAACTTTTGTGTACCATTGAACTCTCCACTCCGTACTGAATGTACTGGGGCCGGCATGTACCTCGGGGCCCGGCGACCCGTGGGTCCCGGCGGCTGTGGGGACAGATCTGAGAAAGGGATTCAGGCAGATCTGTGGAAATCGAAATCCAGGGCAGTTCATCGTTGCAGTTCCAGGACGGCAAGGACGGCGGGCGGGACCCCCTACAGAAACTCTAAAAAGCCTTTCTTTAAAAAAAGAAACTTAAACAGCATCATATGTCACCATACTGTGTACAATGGTCGACATGGAGCAAAGTGGATGACAACTGAAAAGACAGATGACAGCGACAAATCTCTTCAGTGCGGTTTGCGGGAGAATCGAGTCGAGGGCGATTGCCACTCCACAGTCCACTGCACACTTCAAATCATTCCACTTGTGCCCCCATCCTTCCCGTTGCTGACCTTGTGCTGACATGCAGATACTGATGGAGGTGTTCGTTTCGATCCTTCCCACCACCAACTGACGAGACTGAACTGAGA
Organism: Sordaria macrospora; assembly: GCF_033870435.1. Lineage (NCBI taxonomy): Eukaryota > Fungi > Ascomycota > Sordariomycetes > Sordariales > Sordariaceae > Sordaria > Sordaria macrospora. Next base: position 1,962,134 of record NC_089372.1, on the reverse strand, counting down.
AAGCCCGCGGCGCCACAGGGGATTTCGCAACTGAGGCTCCTTGATTCGTCGCCCCTTCCCGTCTGTTAGCCACAGTCAAACCTCTGACGACGGTTTCCTGTACCTATCCAGCTTTTGTTCTCATGACTGTCGGGTAGGAAGAGTTACTTCTCGATACTTTCAACCTTGGTGAAGCAGTGCTGAAGAGCCTTGCTGCAGCTCGCCTACGGTATCAACCAGCGATCCATCTATAGTTGCACCCAGAAGACCCTTTGCGCTTGGCCTCTCGGTCGTTGGAAAGCCCGTAACGCCCAGCGAGCCTTCTAACTTCCACAAGCCAGCATTCTTGACTGCTTGGCCATTGGACTTTGTTGAGTTTCGCGACATGAGGTGAACGGCTGGTCTAGCCCGTCATGGTAAAAAGCTCCGTCACAGAACAAGCGAACACCACGGCACGGCATTGCGTGCTGGCACCATGTAACTGTGTGGGGGTCTTCTTTCTTTTTGCTCTCTAGGTAATCTTCTGAAGATAACCGCTCGAGAAGTCGGCCAAATGATGGACCATAGGGTATTCCGAGACAGCCAGAGGTCGCGTGTCTGAGAAGACGGCGGCTGACGCTCTCATGAGATGTTGATGAGCTGAGTACATAGCACAGGATATTGAACCATTTTGATCTTTTTCTCGAAACTGACTTTAAAAAATTTTGTCAATTTTATGATGCTTCTTACACGGCAGTTCCTGCATCTTACACCGCCAAAATGTCATGGCATAGATATGAGGTGTAACGCGTCGCGAGCTGGTCGGCTATATTTGCTGCTCAATATTGCTGGATACTGGAATCTTTAGCCAGGCCCACCCAGGTAAGCTCTTTGCGTTTCTTCCCTTTCTTTCACATGTCAGACTTCCGTCATTGTTGAGGGAGAAAGTGCCTTGTGTGACGGTCGGCGACCAGCAAATTGCACCATCACAAATTTGACACTAGCAGACCAGAAACTTGCGGTTCGTGCAGGAAGCTATCTCAAAAAAAGGCATCAAATCGCCCATGTCCTTTTTCTTCTATTTTTCTTCAAGTGTTTCCTCTTTTTCCAACAACAGCCTCCACTGAAGTGGGAATATCCGTTCGGTTGACTGCCCGAGCGTCCGAACAACTTTCAGTTGACTCTTCATTGGATCCTTGACCACCCCATGTTCGCCCAGACTACCGAAAACACACTAGCAGCACTAACGAGAAGGCGTCAGAGAAGCTCCACCCAGTACATTGCGCTGTGAGACGATTTGATGTCGAGATAAGACGCATGAAAGAATGCACGAGCTGAAGACAAACCCAGAGATGTCTTGATGCGGAGCTGACATTGATGGAAAGAGGATAGTCGGGCACCCATTTCGATCCCCAACGTTTCTGGTACCTGGACGCTAGAATTTGAAAAGAAGCATCTCCTGTCTTTTCTGCGCAGTTCGTCACGCTGTCATTGTCAAAAGAGATGATAGCGCCCCTTCTCTACCCGCTATCACCACCCATCACCACTCATCACCTCGCACTGGCCATGCCGATCCTTGTCCACAGCAGCCCTAGCCTGCTGACAAAATCGCACCTAAAGGTCGCGAACGTCGGTGGACGACAATAATGCGGGGAAATTGAGCCCATGTCCTGTTTTTTCCTCTTTTCTTTTCTTCTCCGTGTTGTTTCAACCACCAGGACAGCCCTTCTTGGCTCGGCACCTGGATACCGCGCAGATGTCGAGGAGAAGGACCGCGTGATCTGTTTCAACAAGTTCTTGCCGGTCATTCATCCTCATTCAACGCTGTTTTCCTTATGCCCGAGTCATTCTCTTACATGAAATGAGGGCAATAGTTTGTTGCTCGTTCGTTTGAATGTCGGCGGGGTCTTGAATGATACCGACTGAAAGTTTGATGCAGAAGCTTCCTTCTGCTGTGTATGTCAGCCGTCAATGATTAGATCTCTGGAGGTTATCCGAGCCGTCTTCTCCGTCAATGGCCACGTGCTGGAAAACTGCCATGTCAATCCCTCCTCGCCCATCAATGGGGTTGAACAAGCTGCCTCTGCCTCTGAAGCGAAGCTCTTCCAGTGGAGTGTCCTGTGATGCTTCAACAGACGGGAAGGTTCAAATTGGGCTTCTGCAGTGAACCTGCAGGTCCGCATCCACTAGCCCAATCTGGACGTAGCTGAAGTCATATAGCTTAGTTCTCATTGGTGGATCCAATAATTGATAATGCACTATGTACAGAGGTACAAAGCTCTGACACCTCTCACAGGGCCGCGGCATTGTCTCACTGCAACCTCACCTCACCTCGTCGTCGGTGTTCCAACTCCCAACCTCAATTTCACCCCCAAGCTTCTCGCCCACCTCCCGTTCCGAAGACTCCCGCACTCCGTCTCCCGGATAGAGCTGTGGCTTGGCTGTCGGCCATTTCTCGGAGCGCCCCTTAACCTGGCTCACTGATGTGGCTGTGGTACGGGATGCCCGTGGCTGTGAGCTCACTCCGAAACAACGGACATCATCGTCCGTCCGGGCTTTTCCTCATGATTCACTTTCAGCTAGCGTTGGAGTCCTTGAATTTCGACAATGGCAGATGCCATATGCTACCAGATGAAATTATGAGTCCTCCGCTGTGCAAGTCGCAACGATACAGCTTCGGGAAGCGACAATTTGAGCGTATTGGTTATCGACATTGTTGATATCTGTGGTAGGCACAAGAGCTGGGAGTTGTTGCCAATCTCTCACCACAACCACTATCAACCGTCTCTTCACAAGATATCAGGCGTCACAGACTTCAAGATTCCAAATATCGAATCCAACACCCACCAGTCTGAAGGGGTGTTTTTAGATTGATATTATCAGCTGGACTTCGGAGCCCGCCGCATCCAGATTCAATAGGTCTCGGCCGCCCATTGGCCTGTTCCCACTTAGATTGATTGGCGATGGAACGTTGCAATCCTGGACAGCAGCACGCGAGTCTTGCTGATTCGTCCAGCCCACGGCTCCGTCGAAGGGATTCCAGTTCTTCACACCTCGAACGTCTGGGCACCCGGAGACTTCCTAACACTACACTATGCGCTCCGCTCTTCTCATATAGTCTCGCCGGAATCGGATCTCCTCACCTTGTCACCGAGGCTGTTGGTGTCCCGGCATTGAATTCTGCTCGAGGTGAACAGCGAAATCGGCCTGGGCAACCGGGATGTCATGATATTGTTTTTTTTTCTTTCGTGCCGTAGCTTCTTTCCGGTATCCGATTATTCTGACGGACGGCGAAGTGGACTCTGAAAAGCTCTCCACAGATCATCTACAGTACGGTTCGAGATTACGGAGGCTGTACGGGTACTGATACTACCATCTTTTCCCTCCACAAACTGTGTCGTTAGCTCTGCTGCAGTGCTTGCAGAGGACGCTTCCGGATCGCTGATCGACACAGACGACGACAGCTCTACACTACGAGATACACTACACTACACTCGTCAGAGTTGGCTATCGTCACCCTCACCCGTGCACATACGTTCTCACCACATCCGGAACTCCGTCTTGGTACCAATTACTGTATGTACACTACACAACTGACTTTGACGGAGACAATCTCACTACTGCGGGGGAGGCACAGCTCTTTCCGCTCCCGAAGGATCGCCACTTTCAATCTCGGGGTTGGTTTTCTCACTGTGTTCGAGGCCATCAGTCTTGGAGACAATGCTCCTCTCTGCTCGACTACCAGGTTCTGGAACTCTTGACGTTCAAACAGCTGCGCCCAACTGCCTCGAGTTTTCACTGCTTCAAGAATCCACACTGATTTGTCTCCATCCCAGTGCTACATGCCCTGATTCAATACACTACAACCGCCCCGTGTTGCAGTTTGTACGGATATGGGTATGAGATGCGGATGCGAGGAGAGTGCCTGGTGCTCAGTGGCAAGATCACGGCATCAGACAGACAGACATACGAACCAGACACCACGAGATCTGACTCGTTGCCTAGACGATTTTGTCTCTCGTTGACCAATGGGCCCTTTCCTTTGGACGTCCCTTTTTGTTCGACATAGGAACAGATTGCACTTCGAGCCGTGATTCAGAAAACTCAAGCGAGCAATACTGGACTGGAATGATGCTTGACATGCTGAGTGAACCTTTTTCCAAAACTCTTCCGTCTCCGTACGCTTTTCTAACACTCGATATTTGCTGATCGTCACTTCACCTCAGGTAGATACATGTAACTGCCGCCCAACAACCCCAATAATGCCTATTGTTTCTCGCGAGATCGGGTCACAAAAAAAAGGAGTCATCTTGGCGTCTTCCATGGTTTGCCAGTTAATAAAAGCCCGAGTTGGCTCAGGTTCTAAAATTCCCAACACACGGGGCTGGGAATCTCGCCCGCTCGCTGTACGTGTAGCCCAGGCTCTGTCTGCCCCGGGTAAGATTTTTCGAACTATCGCCAGGACGATGAAACGCGACTGCACGACTCTTCACGCGGGGACTAGTCGGAGTGACATCGCTCTTCCTGTCTATGGCGGTCGATAGGGGAATGGGCGGCACTAGTAGACGATGAAGTTTCGTTCACGCGACATGTGTGTGTGTCAGAGTTGTTGTCGTGTCTATCTGTCTGTTTGCCTGTGTTCCTGTCAAGTCCTCGCCGGTCGTTGGGAAGGAATCCTGGTGATCAATTCTTCGAGCCAGGCTCGCAAGGCTAGCTAACCTGCTGGACACGCTGTCACGGTGTTTCGAACATGAAGTGTGAGGTCCCCGTAAGGTACGGAATAGGGGATGGGATGCCACGAACAACAGTTCACCAGCCATCCGATCGATGATCGCCCGCTGCCGACCGAGGAAATGCTTTGCCGGGTCTCCCTTGGTTTTCCTTGGCTACGTGTCGGCATCGGCAGGAGTGTACAATCCAGCGGAACGCAGCCAGCTGTTCAGGTCCCGAGAGCACGTGTGACAAAAAAGAAGAAACTTCAGACTTGTTGGATTTCGGCGGTATGTCTGTGCCGAGTCCGTACCATCAGTGCCTCCGGCGGCGTTGCATCCGTCCACTTTACATACCTTGCTGCCGGCTGCATTACGAAACTGAACGGCGCAACGGCTCCCGAGCGGGAGGTTGGGTGTCCGTCCGGGACGGAGACTGGACATGTAGGTATGTAGTGTACACAGTAGGTAAAAGGTGCAGTTTGTCACTTGTCCTGCATAAGTTGAATGGGTCGGCGGCACCTGTTAAGCTCGTCGCCGAGTACTACCTCCGAAACAGCGCACATATTTAAGGAAGGACCCTGACAGTAGCAGCTGGTAAGCATCACGATGGAACATGGGGGTTTTCTAATGGTGAGCTCAGGGTCTACGTGCGTTCCGATGGAGACTTTGCTACACCTACTGCGCGTATACATCTGGATACATCGCTAGAAACTGTCCGCTAACATCGTCGATGAGTCGGAAAACCAAAGATTCACCTTCTTGCGAGTCATCGGGCGGTCGACATCTCACAAGTTTGCTGAGCTGAAAATTAAAACAGGTCCTTGAACCTGCGAGTGTCTTGCAGTTCCAGCCCTCGAAAATGGTTCTGGGATGCCCGTTTTGCCGAGCTCCGAGAGTATCATTATATCACTTGTACTGGCGTTATATGTGAGTGGCGAAGTTGTCAGTGGCTTGACCCGTGGTACAATCAAATGCCTATTATACACGTACTTGTCATTTGCTTTTAAATCGCAACAGTTGATCCATGAATCCACGACCAAGTTGTCATTACAAACATTGATGGTTGTAGGAGTAGAGATGATTTTGGCATTTACTATGCTCATATTCACAAAGCTTTCTATAAACAACAACTAGCAGTAGGACCGAGTCAAAACTACAGGATTTAGACCGTAATCGTGCCTTCCCCAGATTGGCGGTCGGAGGGTCGACGTATACAAAGAAGGAGCGATAGAGTGTGGGTAGGAAAGAGCGAGTAATTCAGAACGAAATTTCCCCGAACAGCTGATAATCTGAAGAGACCCGGATTGTGAATACGTTGCGGAAGGAGCGAAGCGGGTTTACTTGTTGCATATTCCCTTCCAGACAGTGAACCTGCTTTGAACATGTCTCTTCCTGGAGGGAGCTGATATTTTCAGGCTTCCAAGTCCCCCTCTTGAGTTTTCTCCTTCCAAAAATAAATCCCACTGCCTCAACCCACCTCTCTCTTTCCCAGTCAGTTTCATTACGTCCTATCAACACCTGCTGCAATCCAACTCCGTTGCCCAGGGGGTGACGAGGGGAAGGAATCATCACTTCCAGAAAGACACATCTCATGTGAAAGCATTGTGGGCATTATGCCACCCTCTCACATGAACTCAACAGAACGATGGGTATCTATCCAATAAAGTAGAGGAACCATTACGCTTTTTTTTGGTGAATGCTATTAGCCTTTTTCTTTGTTTCGTCTCATAGTTCTACCCAGAGGCAGTCGGCTATGACCAGGAAAGAAATTAAATTAAAAATAGAATCAAGAATGGAAAGACGGAAGAAAAAAAGTGCCAAAGAGATGAATGTCATCCCCGGCTGCTCCAGAATCTCAAGATATAATCGGAACGGCAACGGGGCCCACTAGGGCGGTCTTGATGCATGTCTGTCTGTCTGTCGTTAAAACCCTTTTAGAATCTCTGGCTGCGTCTCAAGAAGACCGACATAGGAGCAAGGAGGTTCCCGAGTAGGAAAAGAGAGAGGAAGAGAAGCGAGGAGAGAAGTGAACAAAGAATGAAGATATATCTTTACTATACGCTACAAGCTTCGCTATATTGTCCCTCGTACCTCAAGTGTTATACAAGAAAGACTCAAGCGTTATAAATAACTATAAGAAAAATCTATATTGCTATAGCTGTGTGTCTTCCAGTATATCTCTGCGGTACTGACTTGAGAAGAAAGACCAAGACTGCCCAGGTCCGCCTTCTTATTGTGTGTCACTTCGTAACCTTGCGACTTTATCCCAGCAGCAAAGTCAGGTAGTTGTAATAGGGTAAAAGACCCATTTTCCGATGACAGCTTGTTGCCTCTGCCATAACGTGTAAGCTATTTTCTGCTTAGATTCAAGAGTTACATACCGCGGCTCAATACTCTCTGGTTCCAGATTTTGTTACTGACGCTCGGCCATAAGATCACGGTTGAGACTTGTCGTGAAACGGTCTGTTGACATTGGGTCCGAGGCGATGCAAAACGGAACCATATCACTGTTGTGTTTTTAGAGATCCCAGGGTAGAGTGGTTCACAGTCAGGTATATGCTACAGGCGATGGGCTCGTAAAGAGTGGCGCATGGAATCTTCAAAGGGTATGGAATGGGAAAGAAGTGTTTGTCGACTGCCGTGCTAGATATGTTGCGCTATCAACGCAGTTACGGTGAGCTCACTCTTCATACTTGGGAACACTTGTTACTTCAATCGTTTCGTGTATTATTATTCGCATGATCCTACATACAGTAGGACTTCTTCGTATTCCTTTGTGCCCTTGAAGATAATACACATTACTCACAAGATTGAGACATAAAACCAAGGGTTTTAAGTCCGTCCAGGGCCTGGGTGATACTGCCCACGTTCCTTGGGCAACGAAGGAAGGTGATGAGGGACTCAAGGGCTCACTGCCATCATGTTTCCCTGTCTTCCATCCATCATCTTCCACTCCACTACAGTGACTTCTCGATCTCCATAACCTCCTTAATACCCTCTTCGATGGTGTTCACCCGGGCCTTTTCCAGCCTCTTGAGCGGTCGCCTGGGGTATCCACCATATCCAAAATAGCTCTGAATAGCCTGCTTAGTGCCGGCAATGGCAGACTTGGTCAAGAACCAATCGCCCTTGGCAAGCGTCTTCTGGAGCGCAATGGCTTCGTCAATCTTTCCCTCCACATACAGGTTCCAAACCTTGACGCACACCTTGGGCATCACGTTGGCTCCGCCGGCAATGATACCGCTGCCGCCGCTGGCCAAGGTCTGGACAGTGAAGTCGCACATTCCACCAAATGCCATGTAGCCAGATCCTTCGGCCCATGGAGTCTTGGCGTCACTCGCCTGTGCCACTCGTGTGAGCTTGCCGGTGTTTCCGCAGGTGAATTTGGTGCCCACGATGTTGGGGTGGGCGGCGAGCTTAATCAGCAGGTCCGAGTCCATGTCGATACCGGCAACGGCTCCAGGGTAGTTGTAAAGAACGAGCGGTAGAGGGCTTTCGTCGGCCACGGCAATGAAGTAGTCGTGAATTGCTTGCTCGTCCATGAGGAAACGGAAGTATGAGGGTGGGAGGAGTAGGACGTAATCGCCGCCAGCTTCCTGGGCGATCTTGCACAACTCGATTGTTCCCCTAACACTACCCTCAGTTGTGCCAACAATGATGGGTGTGTCCTTGAAACCGGCCTCATCCAAAGCTTCCCTGGTGGCGCGGGTAACTGCCGCCTTTTCCTCTCGTGTACAATGAACAGCCTCTCCATTGGAGCCCATAGTTACCAGACCAGCAAGTCCATCCTTAACCAGGCGTGCGGCGTGCTTCTTGATGGTGAGAATGTCGAGGTCCTCAGTCTCGGGGTCGAAGAAGGTCATAGTCGGGGCGTAGATGCCGCATGAAAGAAGTCTTCTCGGGGCCTGCTGGCCGTTCGTAGCACCATTGGACACAGTCATGGTGGATGTATGTATGTATGGCAACAGGAAATGGGCCAAGTGATTGAAGCTTTGAGGCTTTGGATAGGCGTGATGTACGGAGGTAGTGGTAGAGGGATCAGAACAAGGAGGCAACAGGCAGAATGAGCGGGTGTAAGCAAGCGAGGGAACGCCTTCTACTTATTCGAGAAAAGAAAGTTCATGGTGACAAACAATCTAGCATTGCCCGACTCACTACCCCAACTGTGGGGCATCATGGTGTGTTGTTGAAGCAAAAAGTTCACCAGCCAGGAGCAGCTCGCTCGGACATTGGTCCGAGGCGACCAACCAAAGGCATCAGCCTGTGCGGTTCCTGCTGGCCGAAGACGGGATTTGGTAAAAACAAAGGGCAAGGCAAACAGACAGCGGCTAAGTGTTGAAGCGAGCCATTAGATGGACCCGGATGGGGGATGGTGATGGAGGAGGAGATGTTATGAGAGGGGCTCACCCCAGGGATATGACAGCCGGACGGGGGGTGGTAGGACGGAGCAATATGGGGAATGAAACCAATGGAGAGAAAGTTGATGGATTGATTGGTCTAAGGAAGAAAAGGGAAATCTCAAGGTCTGCCAGTCCTCCGAGCTTAAATACCCCAAAGTTGACGAAGAAGGTGGGGGACGAATTCCCAGGGTAGAGGAATCTATGGGGAAACAAATCACGCATCCACCTTTTGTTTGTCCAAAATATCGCCTTAACTTGGTTTGGTATGGCGGCGAGCGGGAAAACAATGGGGTCAATGGGAGGGAATGGCGGCGGCTCATCCGGCGGTCGAAATCGAGGTTTCCGGGTCATTGGGCTCCGCCAAGGGATATATCCAGGAACTCTTGGATGATCTCCTTGTGGACCGTTGAAGTCCAAGACACTTGTTTTTAAATGTACGTCGCGGCTTCAAGATACTGAGTGTCTGGCCTTGAGTGAGTTCCAAACACCTTTCAAAGCTCAGGATCCGGCGAGCGAAGAAGGAATTTGCCGAACAAGCTCGGGCTCGATATACTGTCATTGACCCGGTCAATATGAGACCCAACAATATGGCCTGGTGATCTGCAGAAATATCTAGTGCAGAAAACGTCAACGTGGCCTGTTAGAGACGACGGTCAGAAACATGTTCGCTCCTGGCGGTTAGAAGGTGTCTTGAACTCGAAGACATGTCCCAAGCTGAGGAGCTTGCCGAATTGATGTCATCTCGACAAATACCTAAAAGGTGAGATGGTGTAAACATGACCGGCTGTTACTCTGGATCGACTCTGGCTTCATGACATCTGTCACGGACTGAATGATGACCGCTGTGCTTGTTGGTTGATGAAGAGTGAGGTAGTACATACATTGAAGTGCACCCATCCATGATCTTTACGATGGCGGCGAGAACGTCAAGCGAAGGCTCACAAGTGCCAAGCAGTCTGGGGAGGCCTGCTAGCAGCCCTTCTGGTGTCGGCCACGAGACGGAACAAATATTTCCTCCAATCAAGTTGGCTTCATAAGTGTCGACGGCAAGGATTGGAGCACACCCCCACCGTCACATTTTGGAGTCCCTCCAACCGGACAAGAAAAGAGGCTTACTCGGTGAGGATGGAATGCTGTTGGAAAGGTCCTACTAGGAGGGAAGTCTAGCCTGAAACCATGGAAGGTTGGGAGAAGCAATTCAAACGCAAAAACAAAGAGAAGGTGGAACGGAGGAAAGAATGTCAAGCATGACGATGTTTGGATGAAGTGGGGAGAATGCGGGGAAAAGGAGCCCCAAAAGTTAGCGTGGGGGAAGGAGCGGGTCGGCCGGGGGTGCTGGGGGGCTGCACCCCACCTTCTACCCACTACCGTACTGCGAGGGGGGGGTGGTGTTGGGAACTGTCAATTTATAGTTTTTCGATAGTTATATTGTTCAAATATTTCGAAAATTACGTGATGAAGTACGTGTTGAAAAGTTACAAATGTTTATATATAAAAACGATAAGAGGATGTGAAATGCTTAGAATAGCTAAATGTTTAGATTAGCGAGACTATCTATATACTATTTATAAATAACTTCTGAAATTCTTGACAACAATTGGGATTTAAACATTTAAAGGTGAAAAATACCTAATTTAAAAGGGTATCTAAAATCAATTAAACTACTATCTCTATTGTAATTAGTTCTAACTTGAATTGCTCAGCTCTTAGTCCTACTTTACCCAGGTACCCGCACTTAGCCGCTACGCGCCCGTACACTATACCCTAACTCTGAACTTTAGGGTTGGGTCGGGAATAATATATATCGTTATTAAAACTATAAAACTACTTTCAAATACTAATACAATAATAATAAGCACAATATAATAATAATACTGGATTTATGCATATTGGATATATAGATTACATAGACCTATGGAATGCTTAATTACATAACTGGGCCGCTCTTATAGTTATATATAGAAAAGTGGTTACTACAAGGCTAGCTTATGCTGTATTTATATAATAGTATACAGCTTCTAAAACTATATCACTATTATAGCCGCGAGTGTAGCAGCGGTTAACCTGCTATCGTAGTTACGGTTATTGTTAATTAATAATAGCTTAAATACTATAAATCAACCCGCTAAGTAGATCTTGTACCTAAGCTTACATAAAGTTATTCTTCTAATTATTCGTCGTACTTACTTCCTTTCTTTCTTTGTATAATTACGTATAATTAAATTTACTATTAACTCTTTATCCGTAATAGTTGATTACTCGTTTTGATTATTATATTTATAGTGCAACCCCTCGTTTATTTGTTATGAGATTAATTCTATTAATCGCGCGCTTATATATATATATTGTCTTATCACGCTAAACTATCTACATAGTCTACCCAGTGGGTATGCGGTGCTGCTTCCGTTTTTAGTTGGTGGGAAAAACCGTACCGTAGCCGGATAAAAACCCTCCGTGCGCTTATATAAAGATCGCCTCGCCTGACGAGGAATTGAATCTAATATAAGCATTAATAACCAACATTACAACTATCTAAGATCGCTAACCTTTATTTAATAAGTAAGGCCGGGCTCCCTTTATTTAATAGATAAAGCTCGTCTCTGTCATAAAGCTAGCGCCTAGGGTGTCTGCCTGGCTTGAACCCAATATAAGCCAGGCCTGCCCTCCGGTTGAGTGCACTCCTAAGGTGCGCTGCACGAACCATAGTTCTGACCTTGGCGTTTCTGGCACCTTTGATATCCGCACCTCTCTTGTGTATTTAGCTGCAAGTTCCATGCCATATGGCACAAACTTCTCTTTTCCTCTTTGTCAAATATTACAACTTTCACCAAGGCCTACCTGCGTGTATATCTCGTAGAACCCTTACAGTCTCACCCAATCTCTTCTTTTTTGGATTTTTATTATTTAATATTTAGTAACTTAAGTAGCGATTCCGTTTATTTTTCGCCCTCTAATAATAAATGAAATAGTAATTTCCTTAATTTTAGTACCCTTCTAGTTATTACTAACTCTTTCAATTTTAGAAAGATACGTAACGTATTTAATAAAATAATTACTTTCGATACGATCGTTTGTTATATAACGCTTCTCAAACTTCTACAAACCCTAACTGTTATTAACTTTATTACTAATATTAAAAATAATAAAAATGAATAAATAACTTCTTGTATTTATTTTTGTTAACGTGTAGCTAGTACTGTGCCTTGTAACTATCTTATACTACCTTGTAGTATAGAAGACTGATTGAACTATTCCTTCTACAAAATTAGTCTACTCAGCCTCCACAGAACGTACTAGAATACAGAGGTTTTGCCACTGTATTCTGAGAATCTCTAACTTGTTCAACATTCCTTCTAGACTGATTTGTCATCATAGAATGTACCAGAAGCTTATAGATTCAGTTCATTCCTTCATATTATAGTGCTTCTACAAGCACTTCTATCAACTTACAAAAGCTCCTACACTCTAAAAGCTTCTAGATACTTAACGTTCGTGTATATAAAGACCTCTTCTCTCCTTTAGTTAGTCACTCCTTAAGCAAGCAAGCAAGCACAGTCCAAGCAATACAATACAGTCTACTCCTATAGTGCAGAGTTCACTATAATAATTGTTTCTCACAGTGCAGAGTCCACTGTGCTCTTTTGTCTTGAGAGCAGAGTTCTCTCTAAGACCTCTTTTACAACATCCTTCTATTGTCTTTGCAACTACGCTGCTTCCTTCAACACTGCTGTTGTACTTCCTACCGCTTCCGCTCCGCTCTGCTACAAGTGCATAGTTCACTGTATTATCTTTATACTTGTCACGGCGCTGGCGGACCACTACATTACTAGGCTATGTTCCAAAAGGATACAAGTAACCGAAGCTGGCAATTCAGTCGCTCAAGTGGTCTTATATAGTTGTGATAGCAGTCGAGAGGCACAACTGCAAGGCTGCCATCACAATACTGGTGCTATTATTATAGGCCAGTTAGGGCATTGCAGCAAACAATTTTAATAATATATTTCATTTAATCAAAACCTAGCTTTCCGCTCGGTTATTATCCTGTATGACAGGCTAGGATGCACATGCCCAGACGGCTAAACCTACAAAGGATAAGACAATATTCTGCTTGCAAGGCAGAACTCGGAATGCACATTATATAGCCAATGTCAACCTGTGACACCCTGTTTAGCTTTTTTTACTATACCCAATTCTCTTTTTACGAAAATATCACTACTAATTTTGAAAGAAACAAAAAGAATCTAAATATTGCCTAGTCTATTATTAATAAAGTCCAAAATAATTTTAATTTGAAAAATCTCAATTACATCCAGCTCCAAGCAAAGCTCGCCGCTCTCCAAAAATAGTATAATACTTTAATCGTGGACTACAACGCTATTAAAACTTATAATACTAATATTTGTACAAATATTAATAATAAAAATAATATTATTCTTACTAATAAATGTCACAGGTTGACATTGGCTATATAGTGTGCATTCCGAGTTCTGCCTTGCAAGCAGAACATCGTCCTATCTTTTGTAGGTTTGGCCGTCTGGGCATATGCATCCCAGCCTGTCACAATAAAATAGCTACCTTTCCTCGTTAAATAATAGAAAATTCACTTATTTTTATAAGTAAAAAGAAGATTACGTGCGCTCGCAAGTTGTGATAAGGGTAGTGTTCTGGGCTTGGAACAGTAGTTCAATTCCGCTGATAAACTAATTTGATCTCGAAGGCCTTGTTGATCTTCTTAACCTCCAGAGAAGGTTGGGCTTCCAGGCCTTCTTATGCCAAAGGGAATCAGTACGTACTTGAGGCACGTATTAAGCCTTGTTGCCTGGGGCTTCAAGGCTTCTATCTAGCAGTCTGCATACATGTGGATCTGAATGCCTTCATCCATTCTCTATCTTCCTTCTGGGTGCCGTGCTTCTTGCTTAGTTTGGCTGTGTTACTTCTGAGGATTGTCTTATGATGTTTCATCAGTGTTTCAGCACTTCCCTAGTTGGCTCGCTAGCTTGGTAGTGTCGGAAGGGGCTCGGGTAATTAGTACCCGTGGCCGAGAGTCCGGCCGAAGTGAGTGTCGTAGCCCTGGGGCCACCGGGCATCTCAAAGCTCATTCCAGGTGTTGAGGCTCTGTTGAGCCTTGCAACCCTAACCCTTAGACTATGGGAAATGTCCGTGTGACACAAGTATAAAAGTTTTAAAACTTAGCGTTTTATATTTAATCTTGATAAAAGTATTATCATTTTTCTTATATTAATAAAAATATTAAAATCACTTGTATTACTATATTGCTCACCTTACAAATTATTTCTAATAATTAAAATAATTTTTAAAGTATTTAAATAGACTCCAATATAAATAATTCGTACTGAAAGACTAATAAAGAATCTATAACCTACCTCACTAACTATTTCTAAAATATAAACTTCAAAATAAACACTAGTTGCCACTTACAAGAATTTTACATAAAGAATATATTATTTACCAATTTTAAAATAGAAACAACTAATTTTATAAATTTGTACGGTCTTAATAATATTATGAAGGCTCACTACATTTCTAAAGAAATCAATAAGCGGCTCTACAATATATTCGCTTACAGGAAGCTTCTAAAGATATTTATTTTAAATATAATTTAAAATTTGGCGTACTATCGCTACTAATATCAAAAATACTAAGTATTACTATAAAATAAATATATATTTCTTGAGGGACCTTAGTAGTAATAATAGGTCTAGTAGCAATAATCATAGTAGTAATAGTAACTTCAATTTTTATACTCCCAACAAACTCCTTATCAACTAAGGCAATGATAAAATAAACTTTGATATAATTAATTTCCCTATTTCCATCTATGAAGATATCCTTAATCAATATTTTCACGCAAATTTATACTACTATTATAATAAACTCAATTATATTACTTGCAATTATTCCTCGTTCATTAATTATAGTAACTGTTACGGCGCTGGCAGACCACTACACCACTAAGCTATGTTTCAAAAAGATACAAGTAACCGAAGCTGGCAGTTCGATCGCTCAAGTGGTCTTATATAGTTTGTCCTGGAAGAGGCATCCGAGTGCATTCCGTGACAGTAACTAAGGCCTTTAATATCTAACTAATAAAAAGAATAAAGATTAAAACAGAGACAAAATCAGTAGCAGTAATATTTATGACAGGCTAGGATGCATATGCCCAGACGGCCAAACCTACAAAAGATAGGATAATGTTCTACTTGCAAGGCAGAACTCGGAATGCACACTATATAGCCAATGCTAACCTGTGACAACAGGCAGCTAACCGGCCAATCAGCGAAGAAATCCAGTACCACAAGTAACACCCTCCTCCTCTACTCCTGAGCCCTGAAGATGAGATGAAAGTTCGGATTTAGGATTACGGTTGGAAATGAAGAAGCTAAGGGTTTTCATTCAGTATTTAACAACATAGTTTTTCTTTTAGACTAAGAAAGGAAGCAGCACCGCTGTCACAGGTTGGCATTAGCTATATAGTGTGCATTCCGAGTTCTGCCTTGTAAGTAGAATATTGTCCTATCTATTGTAGGTTTGGCCATCTGGACATATGCACCCTAGCTTGTTATAACCGCTTACTTATTAGGTAGACTATATAAATAGTATAGCATGATGAGACAATATATATATAGTTATAAATTTAGTAAGTGAGGTCTGGAATTCAGTGTGTAAATACAAATTATATATTTATTTAATATGTATATGTTAGTTATTTTCTATATATTTGGGGCTTCAAAACGTCTAAGAAAATTTAAACATTTGGTAATGCGAGCTGTCAATTAACAGTTCGCCCCACTCAAACGTCAAAATGCACAAACGTCTATAATTTAAAACGTTAAACCAGAGTTTACTATTACACAACACTTTCAAATTTTCAACTCGTTCAAATACGACTCGTAACACCCCCCTCCCCTCGCAGTACGGTAAATTCACACTTCCCTTCCCCCTCACGACCCCGCCAATGAAAGCATCCCCGCGTCCAAGGTACGTACCTCCACCATGAAACGGTTCTTGTTCATCTTTTTCCTGAAGTCCACAAGCCGCCAAAGTCATGACGATATATAAGCTCGATATCTTCATGAGAAACATGGAAGCTAAATAAAGAAAAGCACATCTTAGCTCCTAGTGACGCTAGCAATGGCGGTATGTAGTTACCTCGATGGACAATAACATGGGACTGAAAGATGGCGAGGCCATCAAGGTACACAACCCGTTTTCGCGGGACCTGATCGGCAGAATCCATCCCATGTATTGACCGCGTATGTATTGACCAACTGATTCTATTCGCTCCAATGATATCAATTTCACCGAGACGTTGGAATTCATATCCCCGGGGCCAAGAGAGTCAAGCCCAGGATAACCTTCCATGACGGGATGGGTGGTTGTGAATAGACTCCAGACAAAAAGGCCCGAAGTGTAATAGCTTGAAAGTCGTGTCACGATAATTATTCCGGCCACGAGATAGTCCAGTAACATACTTTATCAGTCCAGCGGCATCCAACCCCGGCTAAGCTCTTCCCGTCGAGCTCCCTCCATATACAAACGAGCATCCAGCATCCTTCGAGAGACAAACACTGCCGGCATTCCTTCACTCGAGCCAATCTTTTTCCAATTGACCCAAGATCAAGTTGCCCAACATGGCCTCTCCCCTCAATGTGTTGATGGTAAGTTTCCAGCATACAGAACCTGAGTGATACGATCACTAACTTGGTTAGGTCGGTACTGGTGAGTACACCACCGGCTTCGTCGGCGGCGGTGCCTCCGGCTCGGACAAGAAGGTTGGTGTTGTTGGACTGTCCATGTTCGATCTTCGTCGAAGAGGCAAGGTCGGCAAGCTTGGCATGGTCGGTGTCAATGGCACAAAGTTTCCAGCAATTCGTGAGTTCCCCCCGAGGCATGAAGCTTGGAAGCAGCCCTCGTACTGACCACCGTCAAACCTCCAGGGGAACATCTCAACAAGAACATTACCCAAGTCTACAACAAACTCGACACCTCGTTCGACTCCTTCCCCGCCGACAATGCCAAAGACCCGGAATCCTACAAGGCCGCCATCGACGCCCTCCAGCCCGGCGACGCCATCACCATCTTCACGCCGGACACCACTCACTACCCCATCGCCCTGTACGCCATCGAGCGCAAGATCCACGTCATGATCACCAAGCCCGCCGTCAAGGAGCTCGCACACCACATCGCCCTCCTCGAAGCGGCCGAGAAGCACGGCGTGTACGTCTACATCGAGCACCACAAGCGCTTCGACCCTGCCTACGCGGACGCCAAGCACCGGGCCAAGAACCTGGGTGACTTCAACTACTTCTACAGCTACATGTCGCAACCCAAGTCGCAGCTGCAGACGTTCGCCGCCTGGGCGGGTATCGACTCGGACATCTCGTACTACCTCAACAGCCACCACGTTGACATCTGCGACTCGATGGTGTCGCAGCTGGGCTACGTGCCCGTCAAGGTATCCGCCTCGGCCTCCACCGGCGTCGCCGTCAGCTTGGGGTGCCATGAGAAGACCGAGGATACCATCAGCTTGCTCGTCCACTGGCAAAAGGAGGACGATCCCACCAAGCACGCCACGGGCGTGTACACGGCTTCGTGGACAGCGCCGCAGAAGGCCGGCGTTCATTCTAATCAGTACTTCCACTACCTGGCGCAGGGCGGCGAGATCCGCATCGACCAGGCCAAGCGCGGCTACGACGTTGCCGAGGACTCGGCGGGACAGCTGATGTGGTATAACCCGTTTTACATGAAGTATGCGCCCGATGAGGACGGTAACTTTGCCGGGCAGTCGGGGTACGGATATGTGTCGATGGAGAAGTTTGTGGATGGGTGTCGGGCGGTGAATGCGGGTACGCTGACGCCGAGGGATTTGGATAACAAGGGCTTGCCGACGCTGAGGAATACGATTGCTACCACGGCTATTTTGGAGGCGGGGCGCAGGAGTATCGACGAGAATCGGGAGGTCAGGATTGAGAGGAAGGATGGGGAGTGGACGCTTATTTAGTTTTGATACCTCTGGTCCCTTTTTGTTCCTTCTTTGTTAACAACTTCAAAGAAAATCAATTTGGATCACGGGGTTGGTCATGACAATTCTCATATCCTTTTCACCACAGATCTTCACGGGTACCTGGCATGGAAATCACTCCATTGCTGTTTGCAAAGATGGACGGTAAATGTGAATGACCGGGGTATAAACTTGCATTTCATCGATCCGAACGAAATAGCATCCCTCGATAGCACCGTAACTTCATGCATCCATCCATCTCATAGCTAGAGCTTAGCACCTCCCTCCTCTACACCCCCTCGGCAGTCGGTTAGCCACCTCCCTCTCATGACGCAGAAAGAAAAAGTGTGAGATTTTTACTCGCCCAACTCCTTAAGAATAGCATCCTTCAGACTCTCCGGCTTAGTCGTGCTCGCCCACCTTCCCTTAACCTTGCCATCCTTTCCAATCAAAAACTTCTCAAAGTTCCACTTGATGCGCTTCAGCCCCATCAGGCCGGGCTTCTCGTTCTTCATCCACTCGTACACGGGCGTGGCGTTGTCGCCGTTGACCTCGACCTTCTTCATGATGGGAAACGAGACGCCATAGTTGAGCTGGCAGAACGAGCTGATCTCCTCCTCGGTTCCCGGCTCCTGCCCGCCAAACTGGTTGCACGGGAAACCCAGGATCTCAAAGTCGTTGGGGTACTTCTCCTTGATCTCCTTGTAGACGCTCTCGAGGCCTGCGTATTGCGGGGTGAAGCCGCACTTGGAGGCAACGTTGACGACGAGGACGACTTT
Organism: Sordaria macrospora; assembly: GCF_033870435.1. Lineage (NCBI taxonomy): Eukaryota > Fungi > Ascomycota > Sordariomycetes > Sordariales > Sordariaceae > Sordaria > Sordaria macrospora. Next base: position 1,943,263 of record NC_089372.1, on the reverse strand, counting down.
GCCTTGGTAGGTGGAGAGCGGGAGTTCGGAGCCCTTCTCTGTTAAGCGGGGGGTGGGTTGGTTAGTATGGGTTAGGTGATGAGTGAATGATGAGAGAAATGGTGGGTGAGTGAGTGGCTTACTGTCGAGGGACTTGAAGTCGTAAAAGGTAGTGGCGGAAGACATGTTGACTGTTGTTGTCGCGAAGTGTCTGGGAGTGATTGGTTGGTGATAGAATGCTGGTTTGGAGACTGGCAGTTGAAGTTGTTGATGAGATGAGATTGAGGGTAGTTGTGATGGTTTCACAAGGCGAGTGAGTGCAACGGCTGATGAACGATGGCAGCAGCGGGGTATCATATGGTAATGAGAGATAATGGCAAAGATCAAAAGAGGTCGAGAATGACACGAGTGAGAAAGGCGAAAGGTGGTGCTTGTTATTTGAACGGGGATTGCGTGGCGGCGAGAACTCCCTCCGACGTTCGACAAAGGCCCTTGCTCACATTCGGAGAGAACAAGGATGAGGTGAGACAGCTACCCCGGCGCGGGTTCTGGGAGTTCCCGAGCGTGTGCCTGCGCAGTTCCAGCGTTACGGGGCGTTTCCCGCGTGGGGCCATTGGCTACCTACGGCGGTCCCTTTCTTGGTCGTTCCATCCCATCACGGCAGTGAGCACATGTTGAACATTCAACTCAAACATCTTCTTCGCGTCGATTTTCGATCCCGTCTTTGTGTTTCATCCGTTGTTTCCGTTGCTTGGCTCAGTCAAGCTTCTACTGCCGGTACCTTACCTTAACGTCTGTATTTGTTCTGGTCGATCTACTATTGCGATACTTCGGGACCCTTTGCTTTTGGTGTTCTGACGTGCTATGAGAATTACTAAGCAACAGCCCAGGCGCCTCGGCAGGGACCGTTTACTGTTCAAGGAACCCCGACCGAGCGCCCAAGTCGGCGTTGACATGCGCCGCCTATTTTCCGATCGCGGACGACTGCCCCGCTACGCAGGAGGGCCCTGAAGATCGGAAACTTTTGATATAAAGAACTCAAAAAGACACCCAGATGGTTCCTGTCACGCCATTTGGATTGGAAAGCTTACGACGCTCAAAACTGATTTCTTCGATTGCCCGGCAAACCCGTGGGTACACGCAGAGGAACCACCAGTGATGGCGGGGAACACAAATCCTTGGCTTTGACATCATCATTGCATTAGCGGGTGAGGAGTCTGATATTGGTGTCTCTGTGTTCGGGAACTCAAAACACCACAGTTTGGATCATGGTCTCCTTAGTCTTTCACAATTGAAGTGAATTGCAACATCCGATTGTTGGATTGTGAAGCTTCAGATCGAACAGAGGATGGTAGCAAAGACAAGCTCAAGACATGGGTCAAGTGCGAGGCAATGAATGTCTCCGAGTTGACATTCCCGTCCAAAAAAGGAAACTAACCGCAGCAATGAAGCGTGTGGGGTAGCTCGTGGCAGAGAGACGTGGGTAGGCCGTCAATAGCCACTCCGTTGACGTCGTTCGAGAGGTGGGACATGATCCCCTCACTTTCAGAGCCATCATCAACAACAACAAACTGGCGTTGAAGAAGATTCCAACGTTGATGAACACTTTGCTGCGTACTAACCAACTCGTCAAGATGGCTGCCCAGCAACAGAAAAGAAACATTGTCATTGTCGGTATGTTCAGTCACTTTTCTCCACTAGGGTAGGTTCCCCGCATAATCGATAGCTCTCAACTAACACAACATCACCACATCAGGTGGCGGCATCATCGGTTGCACAACCGCCTACTTCCTTACCCGCCATCCCAAATTCGACCCGGCCCAGCATACCATCACCCTCCTCGAGGCCAGCTCCATCGCCGCGGGTGCATCTGGTAAAGCTGGCGGTCTCCTCGCCCTCTGGGCTTATCCCGAATGTCTCGTTCCCCTCTCCTACCGCCTCCACCGGGAACTTGCCGATGAGCATAACGGGGCCGAGCGCTGGGGTTACCGGCAAAAGATCGGCTGCGGAACTATCGGTGCCGTCGTCAAGAATGCCGACCTTCAAGCTCGCGGCCAGGGGACATCAACTTCGACAACCGCCGACCTGAAGGAACCCGCCGACACTACCGCGGCAGCTCCCAACGCCAACCTTCCCATCCAAGGCACCGACAACAAAGACTCGAAAGATTCCGAAAAGGACTGGGAAAAGCTTCCCAAACAAGACACGGCCGCGACCTCCCTCCTCTCCGAATCAGTCCTCCCCTCTGACCTCGACTGGGTGGACTCCTCGCTCGTTCGCTCGTGGGACGTCATGGGCCGACGGGGCGAGACGGAAACCGCTCAAGCGCATCCGTTCCACTTCACCAACACCATGGCGGACCTAGCCGCCTCTAAAGGCGTCGATATCAGGTTGGGCGCCAAGGTCACCAACATCACCTCGTCCTCCTCCTCTCCCAACGGCCGGGTGGACACTGTCGAATACGTAGACCGCAATAACAACGACGAAACAAAGACCATCACGGACGTAACAGACGTGATCCTAACCGCCGGTCCCTGGACGGGTAAGATCCTGCCCCGGTCCAAGATCGAAGGGTTGCGCGCCCACAGCGTGGTGTACGAGGCGGAAGTGAGTCCGTACGCGGTGTTCACGGACATTGAGCTGCCGAGCGAGTGGACGCCGGAGCACCGAAGGGAAAAGGGGCAGAAGAGGAAGCATAGAGGTCATGTGGATCCGGAGATTTATGCGAGGCCGTTTGGGGAGGCTTATGCTTGTGGTATGTTCACTTTACATTTTTCTTTTATCAGAATTTGCTTTACCGTCCGCTTCTTTTCCAACCCATCATACCCAGGATACATACAACTTGGGATGACTGACAAACGAATCAAAACAAAACAGGCGAACCAGACAAAAACGTCCCTCTGCCCGAAACAGCAGATCAAGTCCAGTGCGACGAAGACCAGTGCAACGACCTGATTTCCTACATTGCCACCATCAGCCCGGTTCTCGCGTCCGCCCCCGTCAAAGCTAAGCAGGCCTGCTACCTCCCTCAGCATGTCCGATTTGGAGAGGAGAGAGGCCCGCTTATAGGCCAAACTTCTACGCCTGGTCTGTGGATTGCCGCCGGACATACGTGCTGGGGAATCCAGAACGGGCCAGCCACCGGCTTGTTGATGTCTGAGCTGATTTTCGATGGCCAGGCCAAGAGTGCGGACATTGACAAGCTGGACCCCAAGAAGTTCAAGGTTTAAAGGGGACGTTCGGATGGAGCGTCAAGTATGGGGCAGGGTGACAGTTCGAGTGGTGATGCGAACATGAGACACGATTTTCAGGAACGGGATTTACAACAGTACTATAGAGTAAGGCAGCGTTGCCCTCTTTTCAAATGTGCTGAGCGCATTATCTTTTATTTTGGAAGCGGAGATATGTTAAGCGTATCCCATCTAAAGTTCAGAGCGGCGATCATACATGCTTATCAAACCCACCAACACCACCCTTATCTTGACTCTTTTGCCATCTTTTGATATTCCAAGGCCCTTATCCTGTTTAAGTTGTATAGTCATTATCTTACATTGCCCTCGAAATTCTTTCCCTGTCGCCCTTCCCGCCCTACTAGTAAATCTGCGCGACTCACTCAGCCCTGCCACTGGAATCGGCTCTGCCTCAGCATGGTCATCAGCCCAATGGGCAGCAGCGCCTTGTCAACGACCGCCAAGCCACCAAACATGTCCACCACCTCCCGATGGAACAGCTGCACCACCCACTTGTCGTAGCTGCTCATGTTGTCCCACTCATCCTCATCCTCGAGTGCCGCCTTGACATCGCCCTTGAGCTCCACGTCCTTCGTGTACGGCTCCTTCAACAGGTTCCGGTAAAGCGCCGAAAGCTTCAACGACGTCAGCTCCCTGTGCCGCGTGAACTCCTCATAGCTCATGAAAGGCTCGCCCTCAAGGTCCTTGAACGAGTCTCCTCCTCTGTCCGAGAATCTGTCGTAGGAACTTGACTGCTTAACGCTGCGTTCCACCTCGCGCAACTCAAAAACCTCCTTCGCTCTGCGGTACGCAGTCTCTTCCTCCTCTTCGTATTCGGCCAGCATCTCCTCGGGTGTCTTCTCCAGGCCATCACGAATCAGGAAGAGCGAGACGAACGGATTACGGAGACCGAGACCGCCCATTGAGGTGGGGAAAAAGAGGTATCCGTCGGGGATGGACGAGATGCCGAAGCGCGAGCTGATCATGTCCTTGACGTAGGCTCCCACCCCGGCGGCGTGGTCGGGGAAGAGCTTCTGCTGGATACGCGCGAACATGGCAAGCATGCTGTCAACGTGGGCGCGGCCGTTGCAGGCAGCGGGGCGGCCGAAAAAGTTGGTGAAAAAGCGGTCGCCGTAGATGTTCCAGGCTTGCACCCAATCGAACATACTCTGGCAAGCGGCGAGCTGGCGGCGCAACTCGTCGATATGCTTGTCGACTTTGGCCTCATCGATCTCGAAGTGGCCCGTTGAGGGGTTGAGTTCGAGGAAACCCCAGGTGATGGGGCCGGATGGGAGGTTGTGGCTGGTCTTGGCTGTATCCTCCTTGCCTGACTCCAAGTCCGCCTTCTTGTTCTTGGGAAGAATGATCGCCGAGCCTGTCTTCTCTTCATTGAGACTCAGCCCCAGGACCTCGGTAAACTCCGTCACCACCTTCCATGCCTTAGAGCACTTCTCCATGGTACCCCAAAGCCACATGTCGTCGTGAAGACGGTAGAGGGGAGTTCCATCGGCCTTCTGGTTGACAGCAAAGTCTAGGCAGAACAGCACGGACTCGCCCACAACGTCGGAGATTGTGCTGCTGATTGGGACACCACGCTTGCGGACGCCAAAGGCAGTGTCAGTGGGATCTTCCTTGAACCTGATGGGAGCCTCTAGCACACGCTTGAAAAAGTCAAGCCACTCCTCGTTGAAGCCAAAGAACTCCATCACGGCGAATATGCTCGAGTGGGGCAGTCCAGGCCCGAACCATCTGAAATCGGATCGGATGACACTTAGTTCATTACCCAAGTGCCTCTGGACGAGAATGTCGGATTCAAGCCGGTGCATGAGACCCTGTACCACTTTTAGGGGCGCGTCTCTCGTATCCTGCTCCTTGTCCGCATCCGCCTCCGAGGAATCATCATACCCGCCACGGATCTCCCACATCTCCAGGGGGAGATGATCCAGCAGAATTTCATCCTTGAAGTAAGTATCGCGGTTTTCGGCAACGCTGCCGTAACTGGAGAGGGATTGTTTGTCGTCCAGGAAAAACTGTCGGCGTCTCGCATCCTGCTTTGACATGGGTCTCGTGTCAGGCTTCCATACGCCCTTGGAATCGACGAGATGCTTGAACTGTTGTCGAATCAAGGTTGCCCAGGTGCGGAAAATGTATTCGAGGAGCAGTGAATGCAGTAGGTCCTCGTCTACGAAGAACCTGTACTTCCCATTCAGAGCCCGACGCTGCTCGACCACCACAGGCTCCTCCCAGGTCCAAGATGCGCGCGCTTCTATACGCATGTTGAGCACATCCGCAATTTCCTGCAGGACGACCGAGTTGTTCGAAAAGTCGCGAAGGGTGCTGCGCTTCTCACCCGTCACGTTGTTGCTCCGCAGGATGCCCTCGATGCATCCCTTGACCACCTTCTCGTTGAAGGGGTGTGACCAATTCGAATGCTTGCTGTCCTGAAGGTCCTTGAAATTCTTTCTCAGGTCTGCCAGAGCACGCTGGCAGTCCTTTGAAGACCCGACGAAGACGTCCTCCAGATACTGCTTGATGGCGTCCTTATCCGTCTCCTTGGCGGCAAAAACAAACTCTTCCCACGTCTTCCTCTGCTCGTGCATCTCTTTCCTTCCAACGGGGACGAAGTCATCCTTAGCAACCCCGTCACCTCCTTCAACCCCTGTCTTCTTGGTCCATTCGTTCACCATTTGGCCGTACACGCTGGCAAATCTGTACTTGTTGCTCGTCATGTTCAACTCCTTCTTCACCGCCTCCTCGTACTCGCGCAGAAGAACCTCTGACACGGACGGGTCAAATGCCGCCTGCTCCACAAACCGCTTGAGGTTGGCGGCTGACAGCATGGGGTTACTAGCCTCCTTGATGGATGGCAGCTTGTCGCGGCCGTCGAGAAGGGTCTTTGCGCGCTTGCGGACATCGGTCTCCTTGTCGGCAGCCGAGATGAGAGCGTCTTTTGCGGTCTCGTATGCATCCCTTTGCTTCTGGAGCTGGTCCAGCTTGATGGAGGTGATGGAGGAGAGGGTCTGGGAGAGAATTTCTGAAGAGGCGGCCATGTTTGCGGGTGTTGATCCGAAGAAGCGTCTATGTTTTTTTTGGGTACGATGCGTATAAAGTTTTGACTATAATGAGTGGTAAGATTTTGCCGCTGGGGATCTGTTTCCAACGCGTTGTTTATCCACTTACTGGTGACGATTGAGCTCGATGCTGTCGATCAGCGGGTGAGAGAAGAAGATGAGAGGTTGAGTGTGTCCAGATCAGAAAAGATGGGAAACGAAGCGGAGGGCGGCCGCCCTTATGTACTCCATTGAAGAGGCACTGCCGCATGTTTATTGTCTATCACTGCCACAAACGAGTGGAGAGCCTTTTCATCTTGACGGACAGTTTCCCTGTCATGAGGCAACTTGGGAAGCTACAGCCATCCTGCAAACAGCGTTGATAGAAAATCCGTCCGGTGAAAGAGTAATGCCACCACCTCACAGTCAACGGCGAACGAGAGGGTTTAGCTGCTTTGGGACCGGCGAGTTGGTGTACCAGTCTTTGCTCTGCAGTGCACACAGTGTTTGGTGAGTCAACCGGCCAGGCCTGTCCGACAGGTGCGTATTGAACCTTTGCCTCCAGCTTTGTTGTTCAAAGTGTTTGAAGCCATTGAGCGTATGAAGAGAAGCAATCGCGACTGGTTTGATGAAAGAACAGCCCGGACGCTGCAGTGGTGTCGTTGGCAATTCGAAATGAAGCTTTGGTTTGTCAATTGCTCTTGCTGACGTTGGATTTCATCCGTTCTGAGGGAAACCGTAAAGGACTACCACAGTGCCCCAAACGTCCCTAGTGTAGTTCGTACAGGCCTGGAGATTACCCCTGCCAGCGGCGTGCGAATTGGGCTGGCCGGTTGCCAAGCCAAGGGTCAATAAAAAACATAGAAGCCGAATAGACAAGTCCAACATGTCTCGCTTTGGCTACGAAAGGCCGTTACAAAACTGTGATACGGATCACAAGAATTTTAAAACACATTAGCGAGACTTACTTATGGATTAGACCGTTCAGCAAACGCCTTGAGGATAGGTTTAAAGTGGTTGGGGAGATACTTGAATGTGTAATGTATTGACCGTGATGTGTTCGGTTTATTTTTACAACCCTTTTGGCTAGCTTTCATTGCTCGCCGAGTGGACACTGGGCTGCCACTTATGACGATAGAACAACACCTGGACCCATGGAAGATTCCGGTTGTGGTTTGTTTTTTGATAAAATCCGGAAAAAAGGACATGGCTATGGCATTCACGTTGAGTTTCTTCCTGGCCTTGTAAGTCTAGAACTTTAGCTTTTAACAAGTGAATGTGCTCGTCCATGGCGCCTTCTCTTTGGACCCAACGTAAATGGAAGCTACGAAACAAACGCGGAAAGTAGTAGGTAGCTAGCGATGGCCCGTCCTCCTTGCCGGATATGCACTTTTGACAGAAGCAATTCAATGATTCTTCAGAGTTGCGTGAAACCATGGAGCAATACCGGAGGGTTGCAAGCCGCCATCGATACACTATTATCAAGCTGAAGATCGTCCGTCCAGCCGGTGTTTCTGGACCCTTATTTCACTGGCCTTACCAGGGATTTTAGCGGCTACCTGCTAAGATGTCAGTGGCTTGGCCAAGACCTATAGGGCTGAAAAGGGGAGAGATGTGGATGGCATCACGTATGTAGCCGATGATCTTGGCGCTGGCTTCCTACCCATCTGTGAGAACCCATATACAACGGATACACCTCCGAGGAAGGGAAGCGAATATAAAAAGCGATACGGATAAAATGTCATAGTTATCATTCGAGTCATAATTACCACGTTCCCATCTTTTCCAATGCTACCCAACCAGACCGAGCACCTCTATCTACCTAGCCCCAACGTTTCGCCTCTAGTAATCCATCGGAGCGTCCGTAAGCGTCACTGGTGCATGCCCATGGCCAGTCGAGTTCTCCTTCTCACTTCCACTTTGCTGCTGAGAAGCGGTTGTGGAGGCAACCACAGGGATTCGACGGCCGGCCGAGATGCGTGCACCACTCCGACCCAAGCTGTTGCGCTTCTCTACCAAGCTGCTACGCTTATCCGCCAAGGGGTCAGCTGTCTCCGACTTGGGTGTCCCGGCCTCAGCGGGAGCAGCGCCATTCAGGTTTCCATCGGCTGGGTGGCTCAGGCTTGAACCAGCCTCATCCGGAACCTCGAGACTGGACCTCTTGGGCAGCACAGGGCCCAAGCTTGGCCTCTTACCATGCTGCTGGCTAGAAGTAGGGCTTGTGATACCGCTGGGGGAAATGGGGAACCGGGTCTCAGGTCCGCCAACGCTCCTGTCACGACGGTGAGCGCGCGGTCCCGGTGCAGGCGAGGTGGCTCTGCTTCTGCCGCCGTTGGCCTTCTCCAGGATTAATCGGTTTCGCTCCTCCATGTGCGCCCTACGGTTGCTCTCGTCGGTAGAAATTGCGCGTGGACGGTTGTTGTTTCCTGAAATGGAAGCAGACGCGCCAAGAGTGGACATGCGCTTCAATTCACTGAAGATCGCATCCTTATGCGCAAACAGGTCGCGAATCAAGCGGTAGGCGTGCTTCTCCTCCATGGTGAGTGATGTCTCGGTACGTGGGCGGAGAATGCATGGCGCCAAGGTAGTTGCCAGCTTGGCCACATAGTCCTCGTCGGCAGAAGTGAGCTCGATGAGGCGTGTAAAGTGGTTCATGCAAGCATCGAGCGTAGCAATGTTGGTGAGGCGTAGCTGCGACAGGGTCTGTTGGAGAACAGGGATACGGGCGTCTTCACTACTGTCTTGTGTTGTGTTGTAGATAGTTCGGATGATTTCGTAGACATGAGATGATACCAAAGAGTCTAAAACATCAGTGTCAGTAAGGCGGTGCCAAGATTCTACAGGATTATGGTGCAGAACATACCAGGGAGTTCAAGCAGGTAGAGCTTCAATAGACTGGCAACAGTGGCAACATCAAACTCGGCGAAGACTTCCAGCGAGGGAGGCTTTCCATTGTTGACCTTGTTGCGCAGTTTGTGAGTGTCCTTGAGGGAGACTTCATGGAGCCATACCCCACGACGAGCCTCATCGCCCTCAAGATCCGGGTAATGGTGATCCAGGTATGTTAGCAAGGTAGTGACAATGATCGGCACGCGCTTCTTATCCGCCCGAGCACGGGCCTCGAGATCAACACCAAATGTCTGCTCATCGACCTTGTTGTAGTAGTTCTCGTAGGTCACAACCTTGGGTACAAAGCTACCAGTCCGATAGTTCTCCAACAGATAACGGAGGTCGCCCAGTGGCTGGACCGTCTCCTGATAAAGCATCATGTTGTCCACAGTAGACTGCAGACTGGGAATGACGTTGCTGATGGTACCAGAAAAGTCCAACACCACGGTCTTGATAGCCTTGAGCCTGTCAAGCTCGCAACGCTCGAGGAACTTGAGGTGCAGAAAGATGGCCTCCTCGAGCTCACAACGCATCTCATCCAGCTTCTGGACAGCAGCCTTGTACTTCTCATCTGCCTCTCTGGCCTCACGTCGCATGCGCTCAGACGGAGTCTCGTTAGGGCGCCCATTATTGACGCCGGGGATGTTCCAGTTGGCAAGATACTCGCTCACGGCACCGACAACTGGCGAGTCGCTTCCTTCGGATCCGTTGGACAGGGGCATCGAGAATGTTCTGTTAACAGGCGCCTTCTTTTCCGGGACACCGGCCAACTTGAAAGCCTGGGGGCGCCATTGGTAGAACATCCTGGAACTGTTGGCGAAGGTGTTTCCAACATTACCGATCAAACGCAAGAAGCCGTGGGTGATAAGGTCCTGGCCGATTCTCTCCGCGTAACTGACGCTCGTGGTGCCCATGTGCCGTTGAAAGTATTCGACAATATCCGTGCCAGCCGATGTGTTCTGGTACGTTCCCAGAATTGGGACCTTCGTTTCGCCCATCTTGATGTTGTTGAGCATGTGGGCGAGGATCTTCTTGATCTGGTCGGGCGAGTAGGTCTCATCGCCAATCTCGAACGGCTCGTCATCTTCCTCCTCCTCGGGCTCAACCTTGATTTCGGGAATTGGTTGCTTGGGCTTCGGGCTCGCTGCGGATTCGGGGTCTTGGAAGGCCAACTTGTTTTCTTCCTCGAGATCCTCTACCAGGCGGCACTTGTTGAAATAGTTGCTGCGCAGCTTCTTGACCACTTCAGCCTGCTTGTCGTGGGCCTTGATCTTTGCCTGGAGCTCTTCCTGCGAGTTTTGGAGTCGAGATTCGTGGGCGTCGCACCAGCGCGTAAAGGGGTTCACAACTAGGTCTCGAATGTTCTGCGCAATCTTCTTGTGGTTCTTGGAGGCGTCCTCCATCTCGGTCCGCACACCTTCATAAGCCTGGCGGAAACATGTTAGTCAAAACCATCTCAGCGATGATGAAGCCTGGTGTTTGCCGGCATGTGATTCGTACCTTGCGCACGCTTGCGCCATCGTCGCGGTTGAAGCCGTTTGGAATCTTGTCAACGGCAGGGGCAATTTCGGATAGACGTTGACCATATACGTCTTCGGCTTCGGCGCGCATGCGAGCGATGGTCAGGAGTTGGCGGTTTTCGACCACGCCTTGCTGGAGCTTGCCAAACAGGACCCCGAGGCCTGAGCACATCTGCGTCAGCACCGTCGACAACAACGAATAGTCAGCGGATCCACTGGGGGACAGCCAGACTACTTACCTGCGGCGTAGTCGTTGGACCAGAAGGAGTCCGCGAAGCCCGGCATTGTGGTGAGGAGGGCTATCGCTCGACGGTGTATGTCGGTGGTATGTAGCTTCGACGATGATGTTGGGACGAATTAAGGCGGGATGTGGGAAAAGTTGTGGCAGCAGGGGCAGCCAGAGTTTTGGTCGGCGTGGTGCTAGAGTGAGGCTGAGGCAAGCAGGATCCCAGCTGACAATCCTCGCCTAGTTCTGATTGAGGAGAGGCCGGTGAATACGGTATGCGATCCGTCAGGGCAGGTCCAAGTCGGTCCGGGGTGGTTGATTCCGTCAGTGTCGTTCTTTGAGAGTTGAACTAGGCGGCGGGAAGGTGGGTAGGTTTGGCGGGTCTGGGATTAAAGGGGGGGCGCAGCGCCGCCGAGTGGCCGGGGATGGAGACGACGCAGGCACCGTGACAGCGGCGGGGGTGTCTCTTAACGGAGCACAAAAGTCGGTCTCCTTGTCGTGGGATCCAACTATCCGGATAAGGGCTTGGAATTCTCTATCTGGATAGTGTAGGTAGTGGTGTCAATGAAGTTGGCGATAGGCGCCGACGGAGCTAGGAAGGAAACAAAGAATCTGATACAAGAGCAAAATCGCCTGCTAAAGTGTCCCAATGGAAAGAAGTTGAAGAAACACTTGGGGAAGTGAGCTTCAGGGGAGGGCTCAGACAGAGAAGCAAAGTGGAAGAACACAAGCAAAAGTCGATGTTGTGGTCGCAGTGCGAAAAGGGCAGTGAGCAGAAGGGACGAACTGGCATTCGTGAAACAGGGGCAACACACAACTTCGTAGTACCCTACAGCACGCAGATGGATGCACTCAGAATTGGAAGGCAGGATGGATGCGCTTGCAGGTGCAGGCCGAAGTGGAAGTGCAAGTGCAGGACGGTGTCCACTGGAAGGTGTCACGGTGGATTGTCTCGTCGGGCAGCCAGAGGTTCTCTCGTTCAGCACGCCAGTTGATCTCCAAGTCCTCACCCAGTTCCAAGTTTCATTGGAGGGGCAGCGTCAGAAGGAAGGACCGTCGGGTCCACACGTGAGGTACATGTACGCCCTAAAATAACCTCAACGTCTCGTGTAGGGGTCGAGGGGTCTTTGGAGATGGAGCCTAGATTTCCCGTGCTTGTTTTCTGGAAAGTTGAAGATGGTCCGCGAGTGCTGGGCTGGCTCTGGCTGAGACCTTGGGCTGTGAACCCCACTGTGGGCGTCCCTCGTCGAATCCCATGTGCCAAGACCTGAGCCTCCTTGACTCTCATCACGGAGTAAGCATCACCATCGGGCAGCGGGCAGTTAGCCGTCAGCAGGGTCACTATCGCCGAGGAGAGACAATCAAATGAACGGTTCAGTTTACTATCGTCCTTTGAGGGCCTTTTTCCCCTGGGTGTAAGATAGAAGAGGAATTTGCAAAGGTTTTGTGTGGTCAGTTATTAACATGGATTCTGCGCTTTAAAGTTTCCACATATGACGCCAAGATACCCCAGATCTTAGTGCAGCAACACCCTCAAGATGCCGAAGATGGTGTGGTAGCTCGAGTCTTCATCCCATGTCATCTAAACACCAAAATACTGTGTCTCGTTCTCCCTTATATACGATGCATCGTCGATTTAAGGGCTATGATTTACACGCTTCTTTTGCATTCGACTCGAGACGTATGCATTTCCAGGTCGGGCTGACCGAATGACAATGCGTCGGGCTACCTCTCTAAGATGAAGTAACCCCGCTAAGCTTTAGGCGATTTCTAATCCTTCAACGACGACACATGGTAAACACTCTGCCCTGTTTTAACAACTGTGACCCTAAACTCACTCCTCTCTTTTCCCTTTCCCTCAATCATCGCGTTACCACAATCGTCGGTAAAGAAAAAGTCGTCCTTGAAAAAATGAAAGAAGAGAAGTCCCGCGATGTCGGGGACGTTGAGCGCTTAGATGCTCCTAACACGCGCCAACGGCGAGGAGTTGGCCGCAAGTTCTGGGGCGCCGTGTTCATCTCGCTTTTGTTGCTTCACGTCTTCCTCCGGCCCGTGAGCTATGGCATGTCGGGTTGCATGACAGGTTCTTCGAGTGAGAAGAACATTGAAAGACGCGTGAAGTACATCCTAAAACACACTCCATTGATCGGTAAGACCACAGATCAACAGCAATTATTACCCCAGAGAAGAAACAAATACTAACAATGTGACTAGATGGACACAATGATTTGCCCATTATGCTGCGCTGGAAATTCAACAATCACATCAATGACAAGAACTTCACCACCGGCTGGGAAGACGGCACGCTCCCCGGCCATGTCGACCTTGCGCGCCTGAGAGATGGCATGAACGGAGGAGCTTTCTGGAGCTTGTTTTGGCCCTGCCCTGCCAACGGCACCGATTTCTCTGATGAAAACTATCTGCCCGGTTGGTCCAATCCGTTTACAACACTTCCTACATAGGCTACAAAGAAACTGATACAATCATTGTCACCAACCTCTAGCCGTCGAGGCAACACTCCAACAAATCGACCTAGTCGACCGTCTCCGCGCCGCCTACCCCAAGGACTTCGGCCCGGCCGTCTCCAGCAAAGGGGCTCTCAAAGCCTGGAAGCACCACAACCAGCTCATCTCGCCTATGGGCATCGAAGGTCTTCACCAGATCGGCAACTCGGCCGCCACTTTGCGCCGCTACCACGCCCTGGGCGTCCGCTACGCGACGCTTGTTCACAACTGCGGCAACAAGTACGCCGACGCGGCCCTGCAGGAGAATCCGTTCCGGAAAGCGCCCTCCCACTGGGGCGGCGTCAGCCCGGCCGGCGAAGCCCTGGTCAACGAGATGAACCGCATCGGCATGATCGTGGATCTGTCCCATACCAGCGTCGAGACCATGAAGGATGTTTTGGGAGGGACCGGTAAAGAATGGAACGGAAGCAGAGCCCCCGTCATCTTCAGCCACTCGAGCGCCTACGCGCTGTGCCCGCACCCGCGCAATGTGCCGGACGATGTTTTGCAGCTGGTCAAGCAGCGCAACTCGCTGGTTATGGTCAACTTCTCGCCGGACTTCATCTCGTGCGTGGCGGCCCCGGAGAGGGACGATGGACTGCCAGATTTTGACCCGGAAAACGCGACTTTGGAGCATGTGGCTGAGCATATCATTCATATTGGCAAGCTGATTGGGTATGATCATGTCGGTCTCGGCAGCGATTTTGATGGGATTCCGACAGTTCCCAAGGGTCTGGAGGATGTCTCGCGCTATCCGGATCTGGTAGCTGAGCTGCTTAGACGTGGTGTTAGTGATGCGGACGCGAGCAAGATCGTGGGCGGAAACATCCTCCGCGTGTGGAGCGATGTTGAGCGTGTGGCGGTTGAGATGCAGAAGGTTGGTGAGCCGGCTCTTGAGGATGATCTGAAAGACTTGATGCCTGAAGAGTAGAAATATGAGTGGGGGTAAGGGAGTAGATAAGTGGATGTTTCCGTAAAGCTTGGTTGGATAAATAGCTACAAAATTAGCCTTCATGTTCTAGGCGGCTTATATCCGATACAAGACCTGGCTAGCATATGAACTAGATGATGGGGTTATTACAGACGGCCGTCATGATCCGAACACCGTAGTCGAAAAAAAAAAAAAAGTTGCCCTTGTTTTGTCTTAACCCGATGAATTGTCCTACAACGCCGCGCCTAATCCCTCTCGCGTCTCAGCGTGGTTTTGTTCTGGCTTGACGTATCGTACACTGAGTCTGCCTGCCCGCCTGCCCTAATAGCTCGTCGACACCCGGCTAAGCCAGGTCAGGCGCAACTCGTTCTTCTCTTCTGCCCATGTATTTGATCCCAGCCCCGGACCACCGAAGCAAGTGTCGAGTAAAGAAGTTGCTCCAGGTATATCCAGATGCCGTGATGTTCCTTAACGCTCCCATCACCCTCGTCGACCCGCTCAACCGTGGCGCTCGATCTTGTTGAGCTTCCTCGCGTTGGCGATCTGGTTCCTCGTCTGTTGACCGCGCACGGGCAGACCCATGGCATGACGACGACCGCGGTAGGTACCCATATCACGAAGGCGCTTGATGTTGTCCAGCACCAGCCTCCTGGCGTCGTTCTCGATGGTCATGGTCGACAGTTCGGCCGTCAGCGCGGTGACGATCTTGGGCGGGAGGGTGCCCATCTTGGCGCGCGGATGGATTGAGTATTTGGCCAGAATGCGGGCGGAGGCCTGCTGGCCTAGGCCGTAGAAGCTCTCGAGAGCTTTCTGTGGTTTGGGAGATGAGAGTTAACCGGGGTGGTTCTTCCAGGACATCGTGGGAGTGCAAGGACGAGGACGAGGGCAGCGCACCTGGACGAGCTTCTGCTCATTGAAGTTGACTCCCAGGATGAACACCTAAAGACGGAACGTTAGAACTCTGTTGAACAGCGATAACCTAGGGAATTGTAGGGGCCGTAGGTACCATCTTGTTAGCCGACGATAAGTTACCTTGTCGCAATGGGCATAACTCGGTTCTGGAATCGCGGAGGAGTCTCGACTCTCCAAGCAACCGCAACTCGCGATATGGAACCCGGGCGTGCAGGCTTGCCGGGCAGGCGACGGAGCGTGGGGGAGCCCGCATTGGCCAGCGAAAATCCGCAGTGGAGCATCGGGTGCTCTGAGCAGCTGGAGCTTGGCATTCCGCCAGCTGGCAGCCTAAAAGTTACCAAGCCCGATGTACCTCTGTAAACACTTTACCGTATGAGTCTTGCAAAAAGAAAGCCAAAATTTCATGGCGATGTGCCAAATGTAGATGAACAACCACTCACCATAATCCCAATCAAAACAAAATCATGACAGTCGACTTTACTGCGAGGCCGGAAAAGCCTCTTCCGTACTCGGATGAGTTCTCATCTGCGGACGAATATGTCGACAGCCTGCTGGACTTTGCGACCAATTCCCACCTTTTCCAGTTTCTCTGTGGTGGTGTTCACATTCTAGACTTCTTCACCAGCGAGCCCGGCCTCTTCGTCTCTGCGGTGCCCAAGGAATGGCAGGACTACCTGGTGCAGACCGAGCCCATGGTGCTTTTGGATTTCTTGATGAGAGATGATCTCGACGCACTTGCCGGACAAACTGGCCCCGAACAACAACCTCCAGAGACGCTGGTTCAGTATGTCAAGGACATCAGGAAACTTTCTTTGCGCCGCTCCTTTCAACCAAGCAAGCCGAAACTACCAGTACTCCCTCGGCAGGTGGCTCTGGGCATGAACACCAAGAAAGTCCACGAGGTCACTCACTTTTCCGGATACATCGACAGACTCTCTGAGGACGTCGCTCGGGTTAGGGGACAGGAACTGACGCACTTGGTAGACTTTGGCAGTGGCCAGAATTATCTGGGCCGCGCTTTGGCGAGCCCTCCGTACAACAAGCATATTGTTGCCGTGGAGAGCAAGGAGGCCAACACAGCAGGCGCCAAGGATCTCGATATCCTGTCCGGTCTGGCTGAGCGGGAGAAGAGGATACGCAACAAGAAGCTCTACCATCGTATTATGGAAAGCGTAGACCCATCAGAAGTCAACGACGAAGAAGCGCTGAAGCGCGCCGCAAAGGCATTGGGTGTGGCAGACGAAGATATTGCCACCATTGACCTCCGATCGAGAAAGGAGCTTCAGGCCACTTATGCGCGGGAGGAAGGAAAGGGCAGCATTGAATATGTCGTCGCCAAGTTGGGAGATGCCGATTTGGCCCCTGTTATCTCGCAGCTGGAGTACACGGAAACCCACAGCGAGGATGATCTCAGCATGATGGCCGTGTCCATTCACTCATGTGGCAACCTCTCTCACTACGGCATCCGGTCCATGGTTCTCAATTCATCTATCCACGCCGTTGCAATCGTGGG
This sequence comes from Sordaria macrospora, assembly GCF_033870435.1. Taxonomy (NCBI): domain Eukaryota; kingdom Fungi; phylum Ascomycota; class Sordariomycetes; order Sordariales; family Sordariaceae; genus Sordaria; species Sordaria macrospora. The sequence goes on along the minus strand of NC_089372.1, from coordinate 1,926,509 downwards.
TTGCTGCTACAACCTTCTTACCGAAAAGCTGGGACCTCCCACTTTCAAGCCTTGCTTCAGTCGGCCAACCCTTCAGCCACTGAATGCTCGTGTTGTCAGGGAGTCCGAAAGACGGGATCCCCAGGGGTTTCCCATGAGCGAGAAGCTCTCTACCTACAATGACCAAGGCATCAGACTCAATATCACAGCCCGTATGATGGCGTGTCAAGCACCCGGGAACTGGACCGACAAGGAGAGTGATGCCTTCTTCACCCGCCACTTCTACCGCGCCGTCTTGCAAAGGATATTCCTCGACAAGGGTGTCATTTCAAAGGTTTACCACGGGCCCAGCGACGGCGAGGGCGAGGAAGAGGGCAAAGAAAGCCCCTTCAACTTCAGCACCAACCCCGTCGTAATCGGCTCACTCAGGAAGCAATGCTACACCTCCTTTAGCGCGTACGTCCGCGGAGCGATCACCAAGCTGACGACCAACACGGACTTTAGCCAGTACAGCCAGATCGTGCGCGAGAAGCTGAGCGACATCACTGACGAGGAGATTGCCAAGTACGAGGCCGCGTACCTGCCCCGCAAGAGGGAGCTCAGCGCCATCTGGAGCTTGATGGCCTTCAGCGCGATGGTAGTTGAGTCCCTCATCGTGACCGACCGGTACCTGTTCCTCAAGGAACATTCCGACATCGTGCGCGACTGCTGGGTGGAGACGGTGTTTGACTATGGCCAGAGCCCCCGGAACCTCGTCGTCGTTGGTATCAAGAAATAAAAGAAAGATGTGTGTAGCAGGAAATAAAATGAATGTCGGATGAGTGCCTTCTCTCCTCCTCCCCAGCCACCTCACTTTCTTTCACACGCATATGTACCTCTGTGTACCTACAACATTCCCTTCGAATATCGTACCCCTGGGATATTTGCGGGGTGTTGCACAACATTTGACTTGTGTTGACCTGGTATTACCTATACTGTGTCCATCCAGGTTATCCTATCCCACTTGCCTATCTCTCCAGGGGGTTATTCCGCCGCAAATGGACAGAATTGCAGGACGGTCGTTTCGAACCTCTGCACGCCTTCGGTGCGCGTAGTGGCCGCATTCTTCTTCGATAGGGAACCGCCAGCTAGCATGTCGCAATACCTGACAAGGTTGAGGCGATCTGTTGCACGCTGCAGCACGCCCCTGGATCGGAGGGCTCTGTAGCCTTCTTGCAGTCTGCTGTTGCATCTTGAGCTGGACAAGAAGACTCGAGGCCCCGATTGGTATCAACTGTGGTCTTTGTATGCCATGTCTTCATCTTCACATTTCTTGATAGCTCGCTCGCAGAAAGACGCTGTCACGAGACATTATACAAGTCAAACTCGGGCCGATATAGGATGCGCAACCCTCCTCCTCCTCCGGGGGGCACAAGCCCGGGTACCTCGACCTGTCAACCAGGAATATGTGCCAGAACCAGAATGGCAGAGCAAACCAGAACATACATTTAGTGAGCTCATTTGGCCAATCATACGAGAACCGAACAAAGCTTTTGAAACAAGGCGTTTCTTTCGCTGCGTTATCTCTTGTTGTACAAAGGGCTAACCCAGGTTTCTCGGGGTGGCTTCTGACAGTTACAGTGCCGTTTTCCTTTCCAGATGACCGGTGTGTAACTAAGAGGCAAGGAAATTCTCAGGTGAAGGCTTGTCGAGAAGCTGGCTTGGTCTTTCTGAGGCTGAGATATAGGGACGTTGCATCAACTACCCCAGAGCGTGCAATGCCTCAGCAGTCCGAAAGGAAAACAAAAACTGATAGATCTCTTCCTCTCCATCCCATGCTGGCTGTTTGTCCAGGCTGACGACCGAAAATGGAAGGCAGGCAGGCGGGGGGTTCACCGTTCGGGATTTGAAATTTTTTTTTTTTTTTTTTTTTTTTTTTTTTTTTTTTTGCGCCACAAGAGAAATTTCCCCACACACACGCTTAGAAGCACCCCCGACGAGTGATGAGATCTCAGCTCTTCCCACGCCGGTCAAATCGTCATCCCTTCCTAGGTTCATCATGGCGGCTCGCAGGTCGGTTGTCAGCTCTTTTGATGGTCGGAGAAAGAGCCAACGTCTCTTTCGTGAGGGTTGTTGTCGTGGTGGTGGTGCCAGGTCGTCACCTAGCAATGGCATGAAGCTGAATGGATGTTGAAAGAACAATGGCTGGCTGGCTGGCTGATAGGCAACCTTGAAAGCAAAGTAGAGATGAGGTTAGGTACCTGCGTTTCTTTCTTCTACATGCCCACAGCAGCCTACATGCTTATTGCCGTCATTGTACGTTAGAGAAGGATGCATTGTAACCCATTTTTTTACTCCCGTTCGTCCAGAGCGTTGGTGGTGGGAGGGTTTCCTTTGAGAGGACTTGCCTTGTTGGGCTTGAAGTTGGTGGTGGTAATGGTGGTGGTGACGGTTGCGTAAAAGTAGCTGTACATAAAACGTCGTCCTAGTCGTCATCCACTTATGGGAACGTGCTTGGTGATGATGATTCAATTCGGATAGCTAAACCACCGCAGAAGGTGAATCGATTGTCGAATCCGCACACCGAAGTCAACATCCCGCAAAGACAAAAGCAATGTGAGACAGAAGTTGTCGAATGTTTCAAAAAGAAAGGCCGACATAGGTTCTAGGCTTGTGGGATCTCGAGCATCCCAAAAGTGCTAGATGTACTACCCGAGGTGACATGACAAGCGCCGGCGTTTACCTGCACATGCGCAAGCACGGAGGTGGGAAAAGAGATGAAATAAATGTTTAGGTGATGTACCAGCATGCACTTCATCTGAAATCATCGGGGTTTCTGTAGAAAGACATTGTTCACCGGCTTCGTTTTTTGTTTTTTTTTCTGATATTTTGGTTGTCGGTGTTTTGTCGGATTAGGTATTCTATCACCCTCACCCCCACCGCCTGGCACCTGCCTGCACTGGACACAACGTTTGCAATTGCACTACCAGAGGAACTGCCTATCATCAACCCCCTGGGTATGCAACCCGGTGACCATTCCAAATATCAAATTTAGGGGGCTCGCATCACTGTGACCTGCATTCCATAAGTAGCATTGATAGCCCATAGCACTAAGATACTGCGTCGCATGTAGGCATCATCATCATACTTATGCAGATGAACTTTTCTTCTAGGTTCTTAGTCCGATTGTCCAGCTTGAGACTAAACTATTTTGGACCTGGCCAAAGAGGTTCTCGAACACAACGCCCATCATTTCCCCAAGTCCCTCCACTTGCACCACTTCCACCCCCGGCTTACAGCACAAGTGGAATCACAGACAAGAGGTACCTCTACCTTATCAGTTCGTCTCTCGGGCCCAGACGCGGCCCTATCCCCTCGTCCCCCTCCCCCACCGATCTCGGGTCCGGTCCTGGCTCTGTCCCCCGCCAAGCTTTTACCTCACAAAGAGAAGCAGGCAGACAAGCAGTTAGAGAACCGACGGAAGGAAGTGAAACTGGAGAAGCAAGTCACACGCTCACATCTCTTCCATTAAGTCATCACTTTGACGAACTTCCATTTGTCTTCGACATCCTCATCATCTCCCCAATTTCTTTTTACTTTTGCTTTCGTTCTCCTCTCCACCTCAAATCCCTTTAATACCTAGGTACCCTACCCTTTTATCTCTCTCCTTTTGGTTGGGACTTGACTCATCCACCCAACCATCCTCCAGTCCACTTTCACAATCTCCTATCTTATATACTTTTGACGATACCCCGCCCATTTAGTTCCATTCCCATCTCGCTCCTATCCTCGGGGACTGTTGCTCGCTCCTTCAGGCCCATCGACCGAGCCTACCTTACATATTTCACCAAAGGCCACCAAGCCAATTCTCCTATCTATCTCCTATCTCGCGGATCGACAATCAACCAACAACAACAAGACCCTGTGACGTGACAGATTGCATTGGCTCGTGCGGAACAGATCGGGAGTCGGGACAGTCACCTACACTACAAGCCAAGAGGACCCCTCAAAACGCATATCACCTTCACCTTACCCAGGTGTTACTCCAAAACTGTTTACCTACAACTCGACTCCTCTTTTCGAGAGACGTCACAAGGTCACACCTTGATCACCTCATTTTTCATCACTCAACCGACTTAAACCGACTCCATCTGAAATTCAAAAGGAGAACAAGGAGACAAAAGTGGGAAGGGTTTCCTCCTAGCGTTTCTTCGCCTGATCAACCACCAAGACGAAGTCTTCTGCTAGGGTCAACAAGGAGTTTCAAAAACTATAAGGAGCAGTCAACACACATACACTCACGGCTATGAACGCACAAATAACCTTCCTGGTAACTAGACCTCTCTCATTTTGTTTTTCCTTATCCCAGTGTTTTCTTCCCTCACAATGCATCACTAACGCTTGCTCACAGGATGGAACACTGAGTCTAATCCACATACCCCTCCCTCTCTACCCAACTTTTCTCCAACCCATCCTCCAAATCCTTCTCCCACCCAGCCAACCATTACCATCAGACATCAACTCGTCATCAACAGCCATCCACCATCACCACCAAGATGAAACAACCTTCCTAAACATCTCCATCACTCCCCTCGAATGTTCCATCGTGTGCCCCTCCTCCTGGGCCCGCACTGTCTTCGAGCCCGCCATCGCGCGCCTCCCCAAAGACCAAGCAAAGACTATTTCGGTTTCCAAAGATGCTTACGCCGTCTTCTCCGTCATCAGCGCGGGCATGGACGCCGGCTCGCGCGTCGTCGATTTGACCTGCCCTTTAGCGCTGGCGGGGATCCCGATTTTCTTCATCACGACGTATTACTCGGATTTCATCCTGGTGCCGACGAAAGACCGAAAAGCGGTGGTGGAGACGTTGAGGGCCAAGGGCGGGTTCGTGTTTGTTGAGGAGGAAGGGGGCGATGGAGAAAATGGGTTTGAAGGGTATGGGTACGGGTCGAGGAGGGGGTCGGTGACTATGACGTCCGGGACGATGATGGGGTATCATCATCATGCCAGGGGAGGATCAAGTGGAAGTGGAAGTGCCGGCGGGCTTGGTGGAATGTTGACCCCGTTGACTAGTGTGCCGACTACGCCGCCGCCGTCGGATGCGGGCGAGCTGCAGCTCAAAACGTTTGAGACGCTCAAGAGGCGGAATGTGGTGCCGTTTGTGGAACCGGGACTGAGGCTGGTGCATTGCTCAGGGAGGGAGAAGACGAGTATCCATGGCGGCGGAGGGGGCGAGGGCGGACGCGGGCATGGACATAGTAACTCGATGACCGGCGGCGAGAACGGTGACACGAATGGCAGCGGCGGTTATCCAAGGAGGAGGAGAAACAGCTGGATCGACACGGTCGACACCAAGCTGTACACGAGCATCATCTCGGCACTGGTGTCGCAGCCCCGGTTCCTGTCGGTGACCCTGGCGCAGGATGACCCCCCTAGCTTGCTGCTGGACAAGGCGCTGGTGGATCTGTTCGGCGACTCGCTCGTGGGACCGACGGAGGGCACGCTGGTGCCCATCTTTCTCGACCTGGTCAACTTGCCGTTCGAGGCAACGGGCATCGTTTCGGGGGTGGCCGGGCGGTTGGTCAAGGACATGCCCATGACCGAGAGCGCGGAGCTGTCATATTTGTCGACGGCGAGGGCCGGCGCGGTGATCTTGTCTTGTGAGCAGGCTGTGACGGCTTTGGGAATCTTGGAGCCGTTGCTGAAAAAGCAGGGGTGAGTGAGACCGTCATTGTGGTGATGCTAGGCTGAGAAGGACATGTTGTGTTGCGTTGATGTTCTCTTTGATTGGCCTTTGATGTGCGGAGCTTTCGGCTTTGAGAATAGCCATTCATGGTGAAAAAAAACCGGCGCGAGGGTAGTCGTGCATTGGCTGTAGTCTTCGGGAAAAGTTGCATGGCTGGACGGAGCTGGATGGTGTTTTGACTGTGATCTAGCGAATAATTCATTTTGATTCCCGCTAAATAGCCGTTGTAGATCTTGTCGTCGTCGGTCCTTGGTGTTTATTGCTGTGCCATTATTGTCAGCACTCAAAGCTGGGCGATCTTGAGGCTATCACCACCACAAACCTCCTCATTTCCCACCCTTCTTTCTCCTCCCCTCCTGCTTATTCTCCTCCTCCACCAACCCCGCCCTAACAAACGCATCCCTTGCTGCGCCATTGATCAGCGCAAACCTCCTCGGCCCCAGCTTCTGGCCGCCATACCACCGCGTCACCACAACCATGGTGTCCCACAGGTCCATCAGCTGCATCAGATGCAGCAGCCTGCCGCCGGCCGCCGTCTCGCCGTCGTCGTCACAGTCCTGGAACGAAGTCCCGTTCGGCCCCCGGATCCGCCACGCCGTGATGTTATGCGTGGCCGCCCGCACCCGCTTGTCCGACGCCAGCAGGTGCTGCAGGTACTGCGCCGCTTGTGCCGGAGACGAAACGGGCGCGCAGCGGGCGATGAAGGTTGATTTTAGTTCGATATGGGGCAGGGAGAGCGTCCAGGGTGGTTCGGGGCCGAGTTGGTCTCCTCCAGATCCAGTGTGTGAATCTGATGAGGGAGCATCTGCGTCATACGATGATATTTTCTTCTCGCTGTCTTCCTCTTCCTCATGGTCATCCTCCTTCTCCGCTGTGGTAACTGCGGCTATAAGCTCCTTCACTTGCTCAATGGCGTCGAACAGACAGACTTGTCCAGGCTCGTAAACCTCGCCGACTGCGTCCCGGAAGAGAGCCAGATCCCGAGCGGCGGCGCCGCGCTTAGCGTGCTCGCCGGAGGAGTGGGTGCCGAGAACCACGGGTGGTTCATCGGGGTAGGCTGGGGGGAACTGGAGACGGAGTGTTGATGTGGTGACTTCGTCGGGAAGGGTCAGGATGTAGGTGGATGGTGACTGTGAGTCGTCGGATGGGAGGAGGGTGCCGTCGCCGTAGATGGAGTTGATGGCTTCGAGCTCGTCGGCTAGTTGTTCGGACATTGTGAGTCGTATGATGAATGGTGAGCTTCTCTTGATGATTGTGGTTGAGGATATGTTCTTTATGCTGGCCTGGCTTAACAATGCTTTACTTTTTCATTGGGCTTAGTCATTAAGGACTCATATGGGCTGTCCGACACCGTAGTCGTAAAGAGTTTTGAAGATGTGTTGCAAACGCCATCATGTTCGAGGCCTACCATGAGCAAGAGATATTTACAGAACATGGAATGGCGTGGAGGGGTAGGTACCTGTAAGTGCGGATCCACTTTCTTATCTTCATGTACCTGTTCCTTACAACCCGTGATCAAGGTACATTGGATCTGTACTGCTGAAGCTCGATGTGAACTGTCGACCTGGAGTTGTCAAGAACGTAAAAGACGCATATGCGGCTGGAGATGCACATCAACTGCTCAGGTGAAATTCTACCGGCTCAGACAACTACATGGCACATGATGAAGAAACATCGAAGTGTTATACAAGTCAAGTACCTGAAATACCTGTACACCACTCAATGTCACCCTCAATGACAGGTCCACATCGCCAATCGCGCTCCAGGGGCATCAGTGCCGGTCCCCGTCCGAGATCGACGCCAATTGGTTCCCATTCCTGACTTGTCTCCAGGGGCCGAAAAATCCCCACGTTTCGGGCTCCCGCCTTGGACCTTGCAGGGCTTCGAATGCCGAGTTCGAGTCCAGCGGATCGGTGAACCGTCCAACCTTCTTTTTAACAAACTCCTTTCTTTGGTGATATTCGTGTTTTTAATCTTATTTTACTTTGTTTTGCGAGTGTACAGAGACGACCAACACGACACACGGCTTGACATCTATGCGCCGTACCACTTGACGCGCCAGCCTTCGATAATTCTTTCCCGTCTCGACGATCCCATTCGACCCCCTTTTTCTTCGTCGTAAGACATTTTTGGATACCGCAACACCAACGCGAAGCGCGACGATACATAGTCCTTTGCGATCACATATACACGGTTGCGTCCTAATCATACATACATCGACCCGGCTACCACGCGCCTCTCACCTATAAACACGCCGACGCAATGTGGTGGTGGGTCACGGCCCTCTCGGGCAGCATCACTCCCCTCTTCATCATCCTCTCGCCCATCCTCTCCTATGGTGACCAAGCGCACTCCATGCACAAGGCCAAGTCCAGCGCCGGCTTCTCTTTGGACATTCCCTTGATCATGCTTGTTGCCTCTTTGCTCAGGTTAGTTGCGCCCCAATTCCAAGGCCCGGATTGCGACTCGCGACTCCAGCTAACGCTCGAGATTCAACAGGATATTCTACTATCCCGGAGCCAAGTATGACACCGCCCTGCTCATCCAGTCCCTCATCATGGTCGGAGTTCAAATCGTGCTCCTCAAGGTCGCGCTGGACCACCGCCCTGCTCCGTCCTCCAGGGGAGGTGACTCCGCTGTTCCGTTCGCAAAGGCCCAAGACGAGGAATACCAGCGCCCATACAACTTCTGGCAGTGGAAGTCACCCAAGCCGTACGTGTTCCAATTGGTGATCTCTGTGTTGGAATACATGAAAGCTGACCCAGAAAAAACAGATACTGGCAATTCGTCCTCTACTTCTTCGCCGGCCTCGTCGTCTGCCAGATCCTTTTCTCGCCCTTCGAGTCCCTCTACATGTCCTACTCCTCGCTCATCGGCTACATCGGACTCTCCATCGAAGCGACCCTTCCCATCCCCCAGATCCTCGTCAACCACAAGTCTCGCTCGTGCAAGGGTTTCCGCGTGTCGGTCTTGGCCATGTGGCTGGCCGGTGACGCCATGAAGATGTTCTGGTTCTTCACCTCGGCTGGCGAGATCCCCTGGTCCTTCAAGGGCTGCGGCATCTTCCAGGCCTGCTGCGACTCCTACCTTGGCGTCCAGTATCTGATGTACGGAAGCGGCGAGGGTGTCTCGGGGGCTATTAAGGATCACCCGCTCGACGATTACCCCGTGCCTGGGAGCCATAGCGTGGTTACTGGCCGTGAGGGTGTTGCGGCGAGGCGGACGTCGAACGCGGCTGATAAGAGGATAATATAGAGGGTAGAGGATGATTTTTAGAGTATTATTATTAATGTAGAATGGCTGCGAGAAGGCCCCTTTTAGTTGCTCCTGGTCGGCACTGGCTTGGCAAAGCTGGTTATAGTTGAATATCCTTTGCATTTTCTTTCTTTCCCCGTCCCATATTCATCAGCCTCAAATCTTGCTCGCATTCTCATCCCTTGCACCAGAAGCGGTGGCCTGTCCATGTTCAAACCCGTTCTGTGCAACCAATCATGCGACCAGGATCTTGGATATTTTGTTTGCTTGGATTTGGAGACAGTCTTGTCAGATTGGCCGTGCAGGATTGATTGATTGAGTAATCTGTGTATACGACCGTGCCAGAAGGTTGGGGGGTGTTCGAGATACTTAGAAGGGGTCCTTAGTACTAGAAATTAGATGGTTGGGAAGTTAACCTAGAAATGGCTACTTGTAAATCCACTTAAAAAACTAGATGGAAGTGAGGAGAGCAGGAATCGAACTCACAACCTTTCAGATGACACCAAAGATAAACCAAGCTTAGATCTTTCCAATTAAATATCTTCTATTAATTATTAAATTAACTATACAAAATTAATTAATTGAATAATTTGTATGTACGACCGTGCCAAAAGATTAGAAAGTGTTTGAAATATCTAGAAGAGAGTCCCTAGTGCTAAAAATTAGATAGTGGGGAGGCTAACCTAGAAATAGCTAGCTATAAATCCACCTACAAATCTAACAAGTCTTGGGTCGCGAATTTGTCAGGGGTGGACAGCTCACCCCTGTCTCTCTTTTGGCTGGTGAAGCTTTGGTAGTAGACGACACCTAGCCACGTCCGGATTACTGACTGAAGGAGCTTCAAACTCGCAAATTAAGCTTTGAGAAAGTTGTTTCAAGATGACAAGATACAAGAAGGTTTTCTATTATCTTTGTGTTCCCCGAAAACCCCCCAGAATCCTGACACGCAAGCGTCCGATATCTCCCCATCCAAGTCTCGGGCAAACAAATCTGAACCAACTCCCACCACCGAGTGGAGTGTGCAAAAAGAGCGGGCAGTCCACTCATCTTCCATCTCACGAGCGAGCAGAATTCGCTTGTTGCAGCCCAAAAAAAAAGTTCCCCCCTGATTGAGAAGAAGTGGGGGGCTGACAGAAAGTAAACAAAGCCTCGGGCCAAGCTTTATTGCTCTGGGCAACAACATCACACACACGCCAGACCTCAACCACTCTTTGTTTACATCACCAAAAGGGGGGGCTGCGGGCCAGTACTAGCCTCTCGGTTTCACTGGCAAAAACACTCGGCTTTTACATGCTCTACTTGGGTATCGAGCAACAATTCCTGCTCTGGGTGTTCATTTTACGATAGAGAAACACCTTGAAGACCGACAAACCCCGGATTTCGTGTCTGCTTGCCGAACGGACTGGATGCGCGTCTGGCGTTGAGTGTTAGCTGATTAACAGGTAAGTCATGGTCGATTTTAAATACAAGTTGTTCAATTCAAGAATTTGATTTCCTTCCGTTGCTTTGGTACTTCGTTTCCCTTTTTTTTTTCCAGTTCTTATTTACATGTGCTTCCTCTTGTTAAACATCGAATATGGGCATGCCGACATATGAACCGCATCCGAGATCGAGGTCTGCTCTTTGAGCACCTCTGGAATCAGGACTCTCCTCGCATACCCTCAGTATTCCTCAATCGCTTCCAATGCCCCGATATATCTCTCATGTTGATACAAGCCAAATTGTTGGCACTGTTCATTTGTTCCGAAGTCCATTATGGGGCTTTTTCCTCACCAGTTTCACCTCCCGAGTCTGTTTGATCCTGATCACCAAGGAATCTTCCGTTTTCCTTATCCATCCTACCCTCACAAATGAACTTTGGCTAACCATCGTCATCAGCGGCTACCTATCTGGCCTCAAATTCGAAACTCGGACCAAATTACGCTTCCACAGGGAGGTATGTTTGCTTTCCGAATTCTAGGCCTTCCACTTGCCGTCATCCATCGACCTCGAGGAACATCAGATGATAAAAGTTACCGGGGAAACCACATCCGATGTAAACCATCCCGTTGCCTATGACTCCCAAGTTCAATCTTTCACCGCGTAAACTTCTCGCTGTTTGGATTTTTATCTTTCACCCCACCTTCTCTGTTTTCTTTCTCCTTCTTCCACAAATACACGAGTACCGAGGAAGACCGCAGAGAGGAAAGCAACGAATACTTCAATGGTGGATCGGACGTATATATCTATACTTATTTGGTCTACCACAGCTAAATCATTTCCCGAACAAGACGCTCCAACTCTCTCGGAACCTGAACCAGGTCAGTGAACTTCAGCAGACTGTCAATCCTTTCGCCATTTACCGAGTTCGTACCCCGTCCGTCACTCTTGCGTCGCGATACCAACTGACAATCTCACAATAGAATCAAGATGCCGGCGAACTTTAAGACCTACGAGGCCCAGGCACGCCTTCTGGCCGCTGTTATCGCGGCCCATCCTGAGCTGAGGCTCAACTACAAGGGTAAGAAACATATCATTTCTTTGTTCCTTCCTATCACTTCATCTCTCGACGTGGTCTGCTCCATGGCTCCCCACTCTCTCACGCGTCCAGCGCATCAAATATGAGCGTGTCAGAAAATCATCACCAGTCTCAGCTCTTCCAGTGGTCGAGTCCCAACTCAGGATGCTGATGAGATTCCAGCAATCGCGCAGCACTATGGAAAGACGGCGACCATGAGTGCTATTGAGCATCGCTTCCGCCCTGTCCGTAAGCAGGCGGATGGCTTGCGCCTTGCTGTTACCAGGGGCGATGATCCGGAGGAGGTTGACATCCACGAACCCCGCGGTATGAAGCACCTTGGTAACATCAACACCAGTCACTTCGTCATCATTCTTAAATATTTGGCCGTCTCAACTTTACTTGCAGCTCACATCATTCTCGTGGCCTTCCTGAACATGGCTAACACTGTCTTTCGCTCTAGAACTTGCCAAATACTTCGGCGAATCCACTGCGGACGGCCTGCAGTTCCAGTTTCGAGGCGTCAAACAGGCTGCCGAAGCCATGAGAAACGCAGCGGATAACGGCAACGACCCTGTTGAAGCTTTCAACAACGCCGGCTCAGGAGCCGCCAAAACCCCCTCAGGCCGCAAGCGCGGGCGTCAACCCGGCGGCACTCCGGCCTCAGGCAGGAGCCGCGGCGGTGGAACCCCCGCCACGGGTAGAAGCACCAATACCACAGCGAAGCCGAGAAGATCCACGGCCAAAAAGGCCAGCTACGTAGAGCCGAAAACGACTACGGATAAGGACGAGTCGGCTGCCTCCGTTGATTACGACGCTTTGGACGATGACTCGCCGACCGGCCACTTGGCCAAGAAGACACGCACCACTCCGATCAAGACTGCTTTGCCTCCCAGACGCATGTCTGGTTCTGCCGCGCCGATCGCCCAGCCACTCTTCAAGACCGAGCCCCTCGATTATCTCGATGAGACCTTTGAGGTCAGCGATAGACTGCCTTCGCCGTCGCCCATGCCGCTGACCACTTCTGCAGCATCTGCTACTATCTCTGCTACCGGCAGCAATGCTGGTAATGGAGATTACTTTGGTTCTTCCAACACCATGGCCCGCAACGACCGCGCCGCATCCGAGTACCACACTCCCGCGCCCGAGTTCCCTCCCACTGCTCAAAGCCAGAGCCAGTCCCAGTCTCAGTCCATCTCCTACAGCAACGGCGCCGGCATGTCCTTCGACGGCGGAGTGTCTACCAGCTTTGCTTCTTCAACCACTAACATCTTTGGCGGCGGCGGCAACACCTCGGTCAGTAACAACTACAACACCTCACACGGCTTCCACAGCAACAGCAACGGCGGTGGATACTCCCAGCAGCAGTCCCAGCAAACTGCAGGCTACATCAACATCGTTAGTGACGACGAAGATGATCACTCGCAGTCGCAGGGTGCTCTTGGCGCCGCCGTTCAGCGTACAATGGTGCCATCTAACGGACACGGAGGACAGGGTCATGGACATCGAAACTTCAGCCAGCCTTCTTTTACCATGACTAATGCCGGCATGGGCGGCATGGGCGGCATGGGTAACATGGGAATGGGCATGAACCTGCCGAGCACCATGAACGGGAACGGCGGTGACATGGGGTCCTTCTACGTGGATGAGGATCAATATGAGATCTAAAGCATCCACGGCAGTTAACAGCAACCATCAGACCCCACTGACACCGACAACAACCACGTTTGCGATTATCTGAGCAATATTTTTTTTCTTCTTTCGGGTTTGTTCCTTCTTTTCTTTCGGCATTCAGCATTCGGGCTCATGGTCGGCCGGGTTACTAGGGAACGTGGGAACAAAAATCTTGCTTCTTTGCTTTCACACTCCCACAACACAAAACACAAAAACACAAAAACAAAAAAAAGAACGGAAATTCAAAGATACGGAACAGTATGGAATGGGGTCACGGTCTTGCTATATCAGGAAACCTGGCTACCTTGAGGGACCTACGCAGCCAGTCCTGGTACTACATCAGGTCACCAGCAAGAAGAATCCCGCTACTCGGGCATGATACTTTCGGGACAAGAATACTTGCCATTTACCTACCTTATGGTATGCGATCGGGTTCGAAGCGTCTCGGGGTGTACATACAGTACAATTCTCGCGGGCATCCTGGAGATCGTTGAGGTTGGAAGATTAGAGCACCTTTAACCATCCAGCGAGGCGAGGGATACCCAGTCAGTCAGTCAGCCAGTCAGCCAGCCACTCAGCCATTCTTGCTTTTCAGCAGTAGCAGATCTCAGGTCCATCCTCAATTTCTTCTTCCGCTGCTTGTTTCTCGAGCATCAACCATCGAATTCTTTTCAGCCGCATTTCATCAAGCTCGACTGGATCTGTTCCGGGTTAGATAGGGCTTGGGAAGGGCGTTGAGGAGTTTGAGCGAGCTGGTCTGGTCGAGAGTTTTTTTGGAGGGCAAGGAGGAGGTCTGGCGATATCGCATTCGCATTCGGCGTGAGGTGGTGGTTGAAGGGACTTGACTGGAATGGAATGCAACTTAGTCATCAAACATGGGTGGGTGGTCGTTGGTTGAATGGCGAACGGCGAAATGGCGCATGGCGAATGGCGCATGGTGCATGGTGCATTTCAATGGGAGGGAGATCTTTCTTTCTTTGCGGTTATCTATTCAAGAAGATTCAGTGTTTGTAGAGATTCATGTATGTAGAGTAAAGAGATTCGCAAGTTAAGGGTTCGGCTTCTTAAAACCCGTTTTGCTCTGCGCAACTGAATTTGATAGTATGGAATCATGGTCCACTTGGTGTTTCTCTAATCAATGGAACTTACAAGTTCAACGTTACAGATCACAAGATGGAAAGGGAAGAGCATTAGGACAATCCAAAGGTTCCCAGATAACCACAAAGCAGTTGATAATTCTTCCACGCCTTTTCGTATCTTCACCCAATACAAGTGACACCTATAACTCTACCTATACAAAGACGAAAAGTAACAAACCCTCCCCTCAGTTTCACTTCATTGTACAACACATGTAACCCGTAACTTTTTTATGCTTGGTTCCGTCCAACCCAACCCGCCTCAGATGCATCTAATTTAAACCTGTCACTGTGAAACACCCTTCAATACTGTTGTGCTACTTCTTCCCCTCAGACCTTAGATGACGCAATCCCTTCCTTCCGTCATCAGTCAAATCTACTGAAACAACAACTCCCAAAGGCCGTCCCTCTCAACATAATCATGATGAATCACATTAACCAGCCAAAGATCCTCCTTCAAGTCCTCCAACAACTTCTGGGTGTCGGATCCCTTTTCGTAGATCTTGGCCCACTCACTCCAGATGCCAAACGCCTCCTCGCTCCAAGCACGGAAACTGACCTCCTCAATGATGGTCGGCGTCAGGATCTCCTTGCCGGGGAACACGCCCCAGGTGACGGCGTTGGTGCTAGGCTCGTGCGGCCTGCGGTCGGCCTCCGAAGTAGTGCCGTCCGCATCGGCGGCCATTCTCGCGCGGAAGTTGACCGTGTCGGTGCTGACAAAGTCGCCTGCGGCGTTGGTGGCATAGAAGCACACGACATCCTTCATGTCCGGCTGCTTCAGCTTCGCCTCGAGCGCCCGCCAGTCGGCCGAGGGGATGAAGAACTCGACAAAGGCTTTTTGGAACACGAAGCCGTTGTGGGGACCCCAACCGAAGGTGCCGTCGCTGGAGCGCAGGCCGTTCACGGCCGGCTGGGAGGCGAGCGACCACCAGCCCTTGGAGTTGAGCTTGATCAGGTTGTCCCGGATGGCTTCCGTCTCAGCGTTGAAGCCCTCTTCGCTCCAGGGAATGGCGGAAAGCTCACCCTTCAGATGACGGATGAGGATGTTGTTGATATCCTCTGTGGTCTTGGGGGAGCCCCACAGCTGGAGCGCCTGGGGCACGGTGACGTGCAGGCTGACGCCGTAGCCGTCGATTTGACCGTAGGCCGGAGACCTGGCGTCACCCCATCTACCGTTGGGGAAGTCATCCCACGTCGCTTCACGGCCCAAGACACCCTCGCCTTCGGAGATCGCCAGTGTGTTGGCTCTGGTGTTGACGGGTTCTGCCAGGAGACCGGCCTGTGAAGGCGAAGCCTCGTAATCAGGGTGCGAGGGTCTCGGGTTGGCCACAATAACCCGATCCCGCGGGTCGGAGCCAATTGAGCCTTTTCTAGTGGACAGCCCCTGAATCGAACGAGTTGGGACCGAAGACCCATTGATCATAAGTTGAGGGAAGTCCGGCAGGATGGCAGACTCGTCCTCTTCGGGCGTTCCAGGAGGAATGAGGTTCGTGCCTTCAGCGATAAATGCGACAGCCTTCTCCAGGTTCAGGGTATAGAAGTGGAAGCCTCGCGGGGTATGTGTCCTGCTCTTGATCTCCTTGATGCGCTCGATGATCTCGCTGACAATTGCAACACCTTCCATCTTGACCTTCTCATCGTCTCCCTTGACAGCGTCGAGGCGGGCCATAAGAGCCGGTGGGATCTTGGCGTGACTGAGTTTTGTCGTTCTCTTGATCATTTGGTAGCTCTGGATGGGCATAAGGCCGGGGATGATAAGGACGTCCTTGAAGGCGCCACTGGGGTGGCCTCGCAGAGTATTCTCGAAATGCTCGTAAGCGTCGATGTCGAAGAAGAGTTGTGTCATGATAAAATCGGCACCGGCCTGGACTTTTTCGACAAGATAAGGGAGATCATGCTCCAAGCTCTGCTCACGGGGGTGACTCTGATCTGCGTGGCCCTCGGGATAGGCGGCAACACCAATGCAGAAGTAGTCGCCGTGGTTCTTCTTGATATAGCGGACAAGGTCGGCGGCCCAGGAAAACTCCTCGTCATCGGTAGGTTCAGGGTCATTCTCATCGTGGTATTCGGCGGCCCTAGGGGGGTCGCCTCTGAGAGCAAGAATGTTGCGGATTCCGAGGACCTTTGCGTCCTCGAGAGTCTTGTCTAGCAAGCGGCGGCTCATGTTTGTGCATGTAAGATGGAGACATGTTGTGAGGCCGAGCTCGCGCTGGCAGATTTCGGCAAGCTCGAGAGACTTCTGGGCGGTTGAGCCTCCGGCGCCCCAGGTGACATTGACGAAAAGCGGCCTAAGTCCTCTGGCCATACGTTCGAGACGGTCGCGCAGGTTGGCAAAGCCCATTGCGGTCTTGGGAGGGAAGAACTCGAGCGAGAAGTAGTTGCTGTCGGGCGGTAAGGCCGCGACCTTGTCCGTGATCTTCTCCATTGTGGACGGTATCGTGCGTATTTCGGTTCTGTATGGCGATATTCTGTGTATATATGTCGTTAAAATGACCGTTGAGTATTGAACCTCAGCAGTGGTGTGTTGTTGTTGGTGGTTGTGGTGTTGAAGAGTGGTGACTCTTTGTCTGTAGGTAGAAACGGTGACTACCCCTGCTGCAAGGAGACAACCCTCCAGTGATTGTTGGGATGGCGGGGTCTTTCTTACTCCGCAGTCGGAGGTACACCTAGGCAAGTACTGTCTGACACTTTGATGATGTACCTCGTCTTCCAATTGCAAAGGCTAGAAAGTCTGTATTGAGCGTGAATCTTGGGATAAGGCACAAACTAAGGGCGACAAAGTCTACACAGATGAGAAACAAATTGCCATGTCCCGGTCAGGTGGTCACTAAGAAAAAAAAAGCCGAAAAGGATCAAAGGGGTCTGCCGTCACTTCTCCAAATGGTACCTTGTCTGGTCGGGAAAGCCTTTACCCCACTCCAGGGAAGGTTGTAGCGTGGGGTAGCTTGTCGAATCCCTTGGCCTCTTTGGCTCCCTGACGTAAGGAGGCCCTTCGAGGCAGCCAATGGTCGCGGTGACAGCGCGTTCCGTCGCCAGTGTGGAGAACGGCAGTTCTGTTTGCGCCGCCGAGATGCTGCTGAGGCTTGAAGGCAGCCCCAGACATTGATATTGAAAGCAAAAGATATCAAAGCATACCAGCAGCAATGCATTGCCATTCAAGGTAAGCGATTATATGGGAATGTATCAATGTTCCACTCATGATGAGGAAGTTGGTAGGACCAAAGAGTGACAGTTCTTGCAAGGTAAGTGAACTTGGGCTGAAAATAAGGCCAAGAAATCCAAACTGGCGGCAAACCTCAAAAAGTTGTGATATATCGTTACAATCATTGGCTCTAAATCCATTCGTGTTTCCCATCTCGACAATGAAGAGTTCCCGGTAACAGAAGCACTTACTGAACGCACCTACCTCTACCATATCGGTTACTTTCTTAGTACCCGACGCTGAGGATACATTGTCTGCCACCCTCCTCCCTCCTTTGTGACCAAGACCTCTTATGTTTCATCCGAGTCAGTTTGCAGTCAGCACTTAGACTTTCGAACGCCGGTCATCTCAAGTCTGGGCTCTCGAAAACCGCGATCGTGTTCCTGTAGGAATCTAGTAGAGAAGCAGCCGAGTTAGCCTCGAGCAACACAAAGCCACGTCAATTGAGAATCGGATTTGGTGTATCGCAGATTTCAGAATATGAATGCCATATCGACTCCTCATATTCAACCCATGACGTTGGACCCTCGCCCGTATCGCAAAATGTAACACGGACAGGTTCCGTCATTGTTGAATCGGTTTACCGGATGATGTTCGTATCATCATGAACGCGCATTGGGCCGCAGAAAACGAGAAGGCACACTGGGACTTACCATTCGTGGATCCGAGGTTCATGGCCATGTGTCTATCAACAATGGATGGAGAGCCCGATGTACAATGAATGCGATGCACATTACAGGGTACGGCCTCGATCCATGGTTTCATCCTGACGGCAACAAGCAGGAGGGGATACGCAGCACAACTACCAGCAGCGAGCCAGATACAAGAACATTGTGGTATAGGAATAGGAGATGTCCGGATCTTGTTTCAGGTCATCATCGCATCATGGACGCCGCGCAAATGGGGCTCTCGTGATGATGGTTTTAAACAAGGGCAATTTAGAGGAGTTCTTCTTGACTTCACAATCCGTATCGTCGGTCGCGCGGAAGCGATCAGGTGCAGCCCAACGGTGTTTTATGGATTTGTGGTCGTGATTGTGAAGAAGAAGAAGAGGAGGAAAGGAGAATGAAATTTGTCGCGCCATTTTGAGTTGAAATCTTGCACGTTCCACCGGCGGGTCTGCTCTTACTGCCGCCGCTCACCGCCCATAACGTTGCTGGTGCTGCCCTGCAAGCATGCACCGCTGGAAGTGACCAGTCACGTTGCATGGAATCCCGACAGCATCTGGCAGGGTGGGGCTTTCTGAGCTTCCAGCGACGATGTTCTCAGGGAACGGGCAGGCAGGGGGGCAGGGAGAGAGGGACGGCTGGACGGCTCACCGGATACACAGGAAGGAAAATGACAGCGACGAACACTGCACCGAGAGTGAGAGTTAAGCACCTCGACAATCCCTTTAGCGGTGAAATTGAACCATTTTGTACTAAGGCCTCTGGAAGGACAGCCAATTGGCTATTTAAATCCACATTAACATTTGTACCTATACAGATATCTTGATTTTACCTGCTTTTGCAGCACTTTTGACATTGCACTAGATGTGGAGCATACAGAATAGAATGTAGGAAAGAAGTGAACTAATAAATTTTGAATTAAGTAACACTATTCCTAAATCTAACTAGCGTAAATAAACTATCTAATAACAGTCTCACTTATAAATACTAATATTGCAAGTAATATAGCGTAGGAAAGTCATAGTTTACTTTTTATCTAACACGCTAGGTGTTATGGCGCTGGCAGACTACTACACTACTAGGTTATATTTCAAAAGGATACAAATAACTAAAGCTGGCAGTTTAGTCGCTCGAGTAGTCTTATATAGTTTGTTCCGGAAGAAGCACCTGAGTGCATTCTATGACAATAACCTTTTTATTATAACACTATTGCTAATCGAAAAAAATATTCGCCGAACGTACAAACATAATAGTTAATACTGTAAAATATTAACTAATTAGAAATATGGACTGTTACTTTATTCTTACTAGTATACTTTATTATTTTCTTATTGCTAGTGAAATTTTATAGTGGGGTACGTATTTTAATATAGATTTTTTAAATATATTTATTAAATTTGCAGATTTTATCCTATAAATCAAAATTCTTTTAAAAGAGATCCTATATATAGAACCGCTGCAATAATATTTCAAATTGAAAGAAAAGTATTTAATCATAAATAAAGTAATTCGAGCGCTCTTCTTTCTTCTACTAATATAATAGGAAGTTTAATTTAATATAAAGACTAATACATCGTAATGTAATAAGCAAAGCATATAATTCTTTTATATACGTTAGTAACTATTTGGTACTAGAGGAGTAAAAGTCGTCATTGCTTAGTAACGAAATTTTTTAAATGTTGGTCCAAATAATTTACTACTTTACCTTACAGCGGGAAAAACATTTGAAAAATGCTGATAAAAGAGAAATAAGAACGCTGTTAAAGTATATTTCTGTTATGAATATACTATTATTGCTACGAATAAGTTCGAAGAGAAAATTGTACAAATTAAATGTATTAATATAAAAATACTGTAGTTTGAATGGTATAAGCCTTATAGTTTTAATTGGTATATTATTAGGAAAATTAATTATTGAATATTGGATCGGACGATTTTATTTGCTTAGGCGGCGCTAATTTACTATAAGAAGTTTATTACTAGAGATAAGGTTACTTGGTAGTCTAGAAAAACTATCGTCGCGGATTTTGTCGTCGCAATCATCTTTAAAATTAATTATTAAATTATGACAAGCTAAGGTACATATACCCAGACGGCCAAACTTACAAAAGATAGGACGATGTTCTGCTTGCAAAGCAGAACTTGGAATACATACTATATAGCCAATGTCAACCTGTATCACTATCTACTTTTAAAGTGAAGTTATCTTTTAATAATCTTCAAGATAAGGCCCCGGCTCCGGCCCCATTTCTGAGGATAACAATGTCGCAGAGGATTTATCGCAATGTGATGGCTTATATAGCACTACCTAAAAATTCAACTTCCTGCTAAGTTGGACATTTTCCAATGAGCCAATACGTGGCATTTCAGTACTCTTCGATTTGCATCCATAGCCCTCAATTGCTATTGCATTCTTAGGAGCTGCGCTTGATTAAGTGCCAACAAGAGTATCTCAAAATCGCCCTAGAAATTGCCATGGTCGGGAATCGAACCCACCGTTTAAGCAGAACATACTATAACAGGCTAGGGTACATATGCTCAGACAGCCAAATCTACAAAAGATAGGATAATGTTCTGCTTGCAAGGTAGAACTCGGAATGCACACTATATGGCCAATGTTAACGTATGACAAAAATTACACTTATTAGCGTTAGTATTTAGCTTTAATTAATCTGAATAGAGATATATCTTTCTATTACATAACTAATTAGCGAGATAAAAAGGGTCGCTAATACAATAATTATTTATAGAAAGCTTATTACAATTCAAATTATTAAATAAATTTATTGCTATAATACCAATAAAAGCTTAGCAAGGCTTGATAATATTTTTATTTAATATCTTAAAAAGCATTCAAAGTAGATACAATCTAGTAAATCTATTCTCATCCTTAATAAATAATATAAAATCACTGATTTTATTAGCAAAAAGTACACATTTAACATCGTTGATTGATTGTATGGACAAGCCTGTTAGCGAGCTTGGCAACCCCTCTCGAAGTCGCCTCGAAGTCACGAAGTATAGCAGGTAGAAGAAGGCTTGGCAAAAAGTGGTTCAATTTCACTGCTAAAGGGATGAGAGACCCGTGATAGTGGATGGTGGACCCGCCACTGCGCGGACCACTTCGCCCTCGGTCGCTGCCACTGGCCACTGACGGGCTGGGTTTTTGGTGGTCTCTCGGTCGCAGATGGGCGCCCACTGTTCGCCTCGGGGCCTTTGCGGTCCATAGGTCAAGATTTGTTCTTCCTTTTTCACGATTTCCGAATTCCATCCACTCCATCGATCTGATCCAACGTCCCAAGCAAAACCTCCAAAACCCGTCATCCCGCCTCGCCCTCCAACCAATCCTATTCAACCACCATCTATCACGCATCCCAAAGCCCAAATTCCCGTCCGTGTCGGATCGACCTCAAGCCTCCGTCTGCAATCCAGGAACGCCTGTACCTGCACTCGCCTGCCCCCCCCCCCCCCCCCCCCCCCCCCCCCTCGATACCTACCCTCTTATTAGACCTCACCACCAGATACTACTGAGACAGGGACGAGACGGATTGACCACAGCAGTAATCGTCGTCACTGCAAAATATTGCCCGCCACCTTCGAGGTCCAAAGGTTTCACCCTATCACGAATTCCCGTCTACCACCTCTACGGCCCCAGGGCTGTTGCCAGATCCTTCAGTTACCTGACATCATTTGCACTACCGCTGCTACTATTACCACCAACTCCGTCATCCTTTCTCGTCGCCGCTGCCGCCCCTGTGCCCGCTCCCGCGACGACTCGAACACCCACTATACGCCGGCTTTCCGCATAATTACAGGCTAGCTTTTCTTGCAGTACGGCATCTGAAGAATTGCTTGCGCCGCCGCTCACTGTGTTGCATTAGTCTTCCGGTGACGAGTATTCCTACATACCCTTTTCCTTTCCTTTCTCTCGTTCGTCGAGTTTTTGGTTCCCGACTTCTCCATGGATACCAACCTATGGAGTCGCCGTACCAAGTGAGTGTTGAGTTTTTGCCTTTTACCCCAGCATACTTCTTCCCCTCTACCTTACCTTCCACCCTCCCCCGTTCCCCCACCCACGAGGTCGATCACACATGGCCATAAACGGTAATCAACTCAACACATCCCGAACCGCTGACTGACATGCCTTTGTTCACTCTCATAGCTCGAGCAAGCTCTCATTGACAACACCTGGGTCCGGCGGCCAGGTCGATAATTCGTCTTCACGCACATTCTCCAAGCGATTCGGCGGTGATAGCTCGTCGCACGGAAAGACCAACCCTTTCAACTCTATAACTACCCCGGGCGGACTGGTGTCGCCCACGGCCGGCGCTTCGAGCGCTTTCGGCCTTGGATCTGGCGCATTCGCCTCGTTCGGTTCGGCCAAGACCCCCAAGTCTAGCGGCAACCCGTTCGAGACTGCCCTTATCGGTCATGCCGCAAAGACACCCTCTGCTGAGAAATCTAGCAAGGAGGGCGGCTTGAGCAGCAAGACCGTTGGAAAGACTGCCTCCAGCGCCTCTCTTGCCGATGCCAACAAGAGGGCTCAGGGCGCAGTCTCCAACTCCCCGAGTTCGGGCCTAAATCACCAGCTACGCAACAGCTGGGTTTTCTGGTACCGGCCCCCCATCTCGAAGGCTAACGGCTTCATCGAGTATGAGAAGACTCTGCACCCTATCGCCACCTGCGAGACGGCTGAGCAGTTCTTCGCTGTCTATCAGCACCTCAAGCGCCCCTCGGGTCTGCCGCTGGTATCCGACTATCACCTGTTCAAGAAAGGAATTCGGCCAATATGGGAGGACGAAGAGAACAAGAACGGAGGAAAGTGGATTGTGCGCCTGCGCAAGGGTGTGGCCGATCGCTACTGGGAGGACATTCTGCTAGCTCTGATCGGTGATCAGTTTGGCGACGCCAACGACGATGTCTGCGGCATTGTCCTCAGCGTTCGGAACGGCGAGGACATTCTCAGCATCTGGGCTCGGGCTAATGGCCAGCGGGTCCTGAAGATTCGGTAAGTTTTCACTCATTGGTTCCGGATAGTCACTCTGGTGATCTTCGACTAACTTTAGCTACACAGTGAAACCATGCGCCGGACCCTTTCGTTCCCCTCCGAGACCAAGGTCGAGTGGAAGAGCCACGACTCGAGCATCCAGCAGCGCACGGCCATTGAGGAGTCGCGTCGCGAAAAGGCGAACAACCGCGACGGCGACAAGCGGACCACCATTAGGCAACAGCAACAGACTGATAGCCGCCCGCAACCTCTGAACACCTAGCCCTGTTCGATCGCGACGTCTATCCGTCAATTTTCCACCGGGCGGCGATCCACTCTATCTAGTGACGCTGACGACAACAACGTTACAAGGCGTGCTAAGTGCGCGTAATAAGGTCAGGCGCCTCGTCGGTCCTACCTCGAAGCAAAACATATGTACAGTATCCAAACGGAAAAGCAGCAGCAAGCATGGCTTATTCAGTTTTGGGAAACTCTTTTCCCTTGATGCGGAAAGGAGGTGGTTATTGGATTGGAAACGGCAGTTTCCCCCTTCCTTTTACTGCGCGTTTTTACTTGAACTTGATTTACTCGCACGGCGTATCATTTTGATGGGACGATAGCGGGTTCGAAACGGGGTTAAAGGTCGGATGGTTGAATGGACGGCTGGATGAAATGGGATGGGACGGTGGACTAAGCCAAGCGAAATATTACGACCAATATATGCTTGTTCGTGGCAAGGTTGATGGATCTTGAGCATATGTAACTGTAGTGATGTATGAGGCATATCAGACATATGGGTAAGCGGTTGATTTCCCGGCCAGGCTTCACGGCAAAAGAAAACGCAGTTCAGAATGCGTATATATGTTTTTCCATCCCACCGGGTATGACTACACTTTTTCATCCAAGAGCCATTGCTCATTACCAAGTGTCTTGTACGGATATCCTCCGCCTACCTATGCACCTGTGATCCGATCATCACGCCTTCCCCTTCCCCTTACCCATGGGAGGTTCCCTTCTCCTCTCCCAAATCTGCAAATAACTCTCACTCAAATACAACAACTCGCTCCGCACCTTATCAACAAACAAATCCTGCGCCACCACCCACTCATCCGTCGCCTTATCCCGCAATTGCACCTTCCACGTCTTCCTCTCTTCCCCGACACTATCCGCCACATCCTCCTTATTCCTAACCGCCTCATGCACCACGTTCGCTACCAGATCATACCAAATGGGCTCCCCGTGTTGATGCTGCGAATTCGGATCCGGTTCCACATAGGGCGAAACGTCCAAGTTGCGCGCATCGAAAGTCACGATGGTCGGATTCCTTTCCGAGACAAACTTGTTCTTGCTGAACCGCTTGATGTGGAACACCAAGAATGGGGGTAGAGGGTGTTGAAGTCGGTACCGCTTTCGCTGGGCATTGAGTTCTTGGGCCGTTACGCCGTTGTATTTGGCTAGGATCGTGGTCAGGGGCACTTGCGGGATGATGTTGCGTTCTTGCTCGTCTTGGAATAAAGGTGCGGGCGGTAGGTCTAAAGTCAGAAGAAGGAAGCGGGAAACGGAAGATTGCACGTCCGTGGCTTCTTCGAATCGTAAACGATCGTGCACCTGGTCGGCGCGCGCGGTGATGGCTTGCGATTCGACTTTGAGTTTTCCTTGGAAGATGTGCTGGATGACGGAGGAGTGGGGTTTGGTCTTGGAGCCGCCCAGCCCGAGGTGCAGGTGGTTGAGGAACCAGGAGAGGAACTCGACGGGGTCGGATTGTTGGGTTAGGGTGAATTTCTTGTTGGACCGCAGGGAGATTTCCTGGAGGAGTTCGTGGGGGGAGACGTGCGATTTGAAGGCGCGCGGGTTCCAGATCTTGCGGAAGAGGATGGATGTGCGCTTGACGAGCTCGGGCGCGTTGGAGAAGTCTTCCAGCAGGAAAAAGTTGCGCAGGGGCGAGACGTGCGAGAGGGCTTGCACGATCACGTTCAGGTAGTCGTTCTCCTTGATGTTGTTCATGCCCACAAACCCGGGCACGTATTCCTTCCCCAGGAGCGTGCGCGACAGGTGCGGCTTGCGGTCTAGGTCCATCACCTCCTGGCGCGTGTAGCGCGGGTCCGAGACGTACTTGATGTCGTCGAGCGATTTGGATTTCACTTCGTAGCCCTCCGGTAGCACGTAGACCTTTTGCGTGCTCATGTTGATGTACACGTGGTGGCCCTCGTCGAGCGCGTGGAAGTAGGCGTGCGATTTTGGGCCGCGACCCTGGAAGTACTTGCCGCATACGAGGCACGCGTACACGTTGATGTTGGACAGGCTGATGGAACATAGCTTCTCAAAGTCGAAGTCAAGAACGTTGCGGTCGATGGTGTCGAGGTAGAGATCGTCGTAGCCTTCTGTTGGCGCGGCTTGTCGGATTGGCGCCTTCTCCTCGACCTCCTCGTCCTCGTCCGCCCTCAGGTCGTCATCCTCCTCGTCGTTTACTTCAGCGTTGTTGTTGTTGTCGCCATTGGTCTGTTCCGCCTTCTCCTCGTTTGATCCTTCGCGTGTTTCGTCGCCATTTTCGACTGCGCTTGCTGGTGTAAGGCTCTTGCTGTAATCATCGATTCTAGACTTCTTCGAAGCTGGCGAGAGGCCTTCCACGGCGTCGAAGGCCTCTTTCGCAGGGCGTTTGAGGTTCGACATTATGGACGGTTGATGATCGTTAACTTGCGGGACACTATGAATCTTAGCCGGTGGGGATTTCGTCTTGTTGTTATGCCGTGTAAGAACAAGATGAATGGGCCGAATAGTGCTGTTTGATGTTCAGAGTGGTGTGAAAGCTAAAATTCCGGGGAAGTTTCGATGTCAAGTTGATCAATGGCACGACACCGTCAACTCGAAGCGAAGCCCATCCCGGCACTAGCGAATGAATGTGACGCTGAAACCGCCCCACAAGAGCTCCAGTTGCCTGCCGGGTGGAGCTCGTACTCCGGCAACAAGCCGGCACAACCCCACTTTTCCCGACTTCAACCCGTCATACACCCATCCTGCCGAAGTCTCACTTACAAGAACATCCTCTGGTTATTCTTGCATCATATTTCATCGCGCGCAACACTTTCCTGGCTGTGGCGGTTTCAAGATGCCCACTCAGAGAGGCTCTGATATGGATTCAGGAACGGGTTGTGTAATATTCTTTTGTGTATGCCAGAAGGGTTGACGTCTATCAATGATTTCCTTGCGGAAGCTTTGTCTCATCCTAGGTATCGAAGTCCCCCTTCTAAACCTCTCCTTCCTATTCCAGCCAAGCCAGCAAACTTTACATCACAAGGCAGTCCTAAGGAGTTGTGTGCTCGTCTACTTCCGCCCGAGCATTCCTGGTGATGCCCTCACTAGGGAAAGTTGCTGCCGTCGCAGGCTCCGCAACATCATCGTGCTTCATTCCAGGCTCCATCTCTCTTTCCATTTCCTCCTCATCGCGTTCGGCTTCTTCTGCCTCTTGGGCCGTGGTCTCACCCGACTGCAGTCCAGCCTCACTAGGACCAGATTCTGCGCCCATACCGATGATGTTGATCCACCTCCAGGCCTCGATTGACCCAGCCGTTTTCTCTCCCTTCTTTTCATCTTGGGCGTCTCCCTCCTTTTCTGCGGTAGATCTCTTCTCAAGAATCGCTTTATCCTCGTGTATGCCGTCATTGACGCCCTTCTCCTTGTTGAGCTCAATGTTCTCTTCCGTTCCGCCTTCCACAAGATCACCATACCAGGTCCTCGCAACGCTGACTCCGTTCTCTCTCAGGAACTGCAGAACAGCGCGCATATTCAACCGAAGAATCCGCTCAGGCTGCTCTCCCTTAAAGATTTTCTTTACGGCCCACGGGAACAGGACACCAAAGTCGCTCTGATTTAGATGGGCGCTGTTCTGGACGTAGAAAAGGCTAGGCTCGCTTAGCTTTGTCGCTGATCCCTTCTTTTTCTTGGTACCTGGTCTCTCGAACGCAGCCTGAGAAACGGTCTTTGCTGAAGGGTCCGGGGAGACGATACGTGCTGTGCTGTGCATGTTCTCCTTCCATTTGTAAAATGCCTCGGACTCGATGGCCAAGATACCGTTACCGCCGACAGGAGAGGCAGCGGTAGGAGAATAGGCGGGGAGCGGCAAGTTGAAGAGAGGGGCGGATGCGGCCGAGAGGATAGGGAAGCACCACATATCGAGCAGGAACGTCGGTGTGTTTTCGGTGACCTGACGGCGGATGGCCGAGTCCTCCACTGGTCTGAAGAGAGGGTTATCCCACTTGGCGATGTTTGGGTGGTCGACATAGTATGTGCTCTTGACCACCTGAACCACGGTAGCGGCGCCGAAAGAGTGGCCGCCAAAGATCATCTTACCAGGCTCATGTACATCAAGTCGTCCAGTAAACTGGTACAGAGCTGACAGCGGAGTGAGACTCGGTGTACAGAGGTTGGCCTTGATGATGTCGTTATCGCCAAGGTCAATCCGGTGGATCGCTTCCATGAGAAGTCCTATTTCCCATGCGCGGATCCGGATCTGAGTCTCACGCCTGGCCCAGACTTCGGGGGTATGGACATGCTCAATGCGAAGACAGCGTACAATGTGCGACAACTTGGGGTCTTTGGGATCGCGGATTACGGATATGGCCGCGCTGGCGTCTCGATGCTCGGGGCAAAACACAACCATGCCATGAGACGCTAGAGATCCGGCAACATGACTGTATGCGTTTCGGCTACCGCCAAGTCCATGAGAGAAGAGAACCGTCGGCCATCGAGCTTGCGGATTGCCAGCCGACTGAGGAGGTAGGAGAGTAGCGTTTGCGTGAACCGGGATCTTGATGTAATGGAGATGCCTGGGCAAAAATCTGAAAGCAGAGTTAGCCCAGTTTTCACGATCAGTGACAAGGGTGGTGTGATACTGACGATAGAACAGATGCGACTCTGGAACTCAACCCAAGAAACTGGCTATAAGCCCAAACAGCAAGACGCTGAGGAGGCGGGAGCCAGGTAATGCCCTCATTATTTGTGTCGGGGGTGGCGGGATAGTATACTCTGAACTGAATGGTGTGGATGTGATCAGCTTCGTTTGGCGTTGCGCTCACTGAGCCAATCTCCGATATTGGGATTTCGATGTCAATAGCGCCCACTTTGTAGGGCCCTGTATACTCTGGAAACGCCGGAACAATGCTCGGCAGATATGAAGATAGTCCCATAGTTGCTGTGGAGTGGCTATCGGGCCTGTCTTGTGGTGTTTGTTAAGTTGATAAGCCTGGGGTGTGACCTGAGTCGAGGCAAGTAACGAGCCAACAAACTTTGGCTATCAGTTCGTCACAGAGACCGTTCTTGAGTATTTGGTAAAAATTCTTGACGTTTTGAGGACGTAGTCAGAACTGCCGTTTCTGGATATTGGCGGCGATTTCGGTATCAGATAGACAAAGCCGACTGTGGTCCAGGAGTGGTAATGATAAAGAGATGTAGGGTGGATCAGGAAATATTGGTGTTTAGATCCTTAGGAGAAGCGGAGATTGAGGAGGAACCTCGTAAATTTTTTGGGTATTGACAAAAAAACAAATCCAGAATTTGAGATCTGGAGACGAGCCTCGGTTCAAGTTTTGGCAAGGATAACTTTTATAGATGGAGTCTCGGTCGTCGTTCCCATTTCTGGATGCCTAGATTCATCTGTCATCCAGACATTTTGGGAAAGCGGGTACGTACACTTCATCGTCAGGTCTTGGCATCCGCGTACTGCTGACCAAGGCGACGCCGCGACTTTTCACCTGAAGACTGCAAAACGGGCATGTTGTTTGGTAACGTCATGAGGCTTCACTTTTGTGGGTAGAAGGCGCAGTGGTCCGATCTGAACGAATGGACAGGGAAGGAATTTGAACAGGCAGGGGCTGGTTCCAATCTTTGAAAGGAACACAACCGATTCGATGAAAGATTGCTGCTAAGGAATTGGGGATTGAGTGTTAGGGTACAATACTAGGTACAACCCGTCAACATCAAACAACCAGCCTCCTTCTCATCATCCCAAAGTCTCTTCACCGTCACTTAAACTACCAGATAAATGGCCCACCTGCGCTGAATGACGTGGCTCCGATGAACGCCCAATTCATCGGTTCAGCGATGCTTCCAAAATCACTGATGTGTTGAGCGTCCAACATCTGCAGTGCAGCCGTCAACTCATTAATTAGCAAATGACCCAAGCAAGACATGGTGAAGGGCAGAACACTCACCAACATATCCCAGTAACCCATTATTCCCAGCGCCGATTCCGATTCATGAGTGATCGCCGAACCGTCTGCTTCATATTGTTGTTGTGATACCATCCCCGCTCCTGCTTCTCCTTGTCTCTGTTCTCGCCCTTGCGTTTGCTCAGAATCAATGTCCCCACTACTCGCCATCCTCATCCTCGTCTCCCTCTCCAACATCTCCAGGAGCGGCACACACTTATCCACAACCTCACCCGCCGCCTTCACCAGTATCTGCGCAAGTGCCTCCTCTCCTTCCAGGCCTTCCATCATCCCTTCAATCTGCGCCGACACCATACTGGCAAACAGGTATCCCTTCACGTTGGTTTCACCCGCGGTGATGCTGCGCATGGTCCAGTCCTTGGCCTCGGTTACCATAGCGAGCAGATCCGGTCGCAGGAGTGATCGGTCTACGGGAGAAGCACTTGTTTCGGTTTCTTCTCTGATCTGGGCGTGCAGCTCGCCGAGGAGGAGCATGCTTACTTGAAACCCTGCGTTGCGGCAGAAGTCTGCGCCGTGCGAAGCTAGGCGGTGAATGTATTGGTTGATGGTTCTTCGGGCGTTGGCATCTTGCCGAGTGGCATCTGACGAGGAAGGGGAGGTTGGCCGAGGGTTGACAGCATGCCAGATCTTGAAGCAGGATTCAACCACGACTTTTCGCGAAAAGGCGTAGGCAGCTTTGTGGAGAGCAGCGCTGTAGAAGGGGATGTGAAGGGCCAAGAGGTCACGGTTGATGACGAGATCGATAAATTGAGACGGGAAGAGCAGAGATGGCGACCATGAACCCGGCCAGCACACCTCGGACAAGTCGCGAGAAAACACTTGAAGGGTTCGAGTGAGGTTTCTATACGCTGCTCTCAGATCCCTATCGAGATCCAATGATTCCTGATATGCAGGTGCCATATCGCCCAGCCGACGAGTCGATCCGAGGTCGTTCAGAAACCTTGCGATTGCAAGCCTGATGGGAAGGATCTTCCGCATGGCGATTGCAACGGAAGTTTCTGTAAATTTACTTTCTGGTTGCGCTATTACGGGCGAAAGGTCACTCCCATTGTCCACAGGAGTTTCCACAAGCTGTTCATCGTGGTAGTTGCCCGGTGGCTCTGTGTCATAGTCGTCCAGGGATATCTACGGCGGCGCTCCGGCATTCATACTGCACGACACTGTTAGCTCAAGCACGGTATTCCACAGCCGCCTTTGCATTTCGGCGGCAAACACTGTCCTCTTTGGGAGGTGCGCCGGGTCCCTGTGCAAACCCATGTACACCGCCGTCCTTAGCAAGGAACCCGCCGAAATCCAAACCAGATTTCCACCTATGCCGGCCGTTTCACGCGCTAGCAGTAGCAGGATGTCGGTTTGCAGGGACTTGATGTTCAATTGGGACTTAAATTCTGGTTCCGAGGTGAATGTGAGCGCCTCATACACCCAGCGGATGCAAGAGGGGCGGAGAGAAAAGTCTTGGTCGTAAACGGTGGCGCCAATGGCAAGCACGAGCTTGACCTGGACCAGGAAAGCCATATCGACACGCTGCGGCGGTTGGTCCGGATCCGGATGCACCGGCGCGGGCTCCCAGAGTGCCTCATAGTCGTGCTTGAAGCTAGGGATGTGCAAGACCTGGTATAAGGACTCAAAAGTCCTAAGATAGCAGTCGATGAGTTGGTCGGTAATAGCCCTTGGGGGCAGATCGCGAGTTGGTATGGCTGGCCATGGCGGAGTCCGTTGGGCCTTGATGGTTCGGGCTAAGGCTTTGCACTTTGGAACGCCTGCCATGGACTTATTTGCGGTGCCGTTGCGGATCATGGGCTCGAACGTTTCGAAAATATCCAACAGCTGTGTTGGGCTTTATGGTCAACAAGTGTCTGCAGTGGTAAAAGGGGACAACGGACGTCTACCACGGGTACTGCTCACCAAGATAACGCCATTGACCCAATGGCTCTGGCCAAACAGACGGCTTTTGTGAAAAACATTGACAATCCGAGAGGTACTGGCTGCCTGAGTTGTGAACGTGCCTGCAAGAGAAGATTCATGTGTGATTGTCGGGCTTGAAGATGCTTCTGTGTTTGAGGACCGTGAAAGTTCTGCTCTTGACAACTGTTCCTCAAGCTCCCAAATTCTCCTCCTCAGTACGTCGGGATTGGAGCTGGAGACCAAAGCCGTAGACCGAATCGTTGCGGCAGGTGAGTGCGTTAAACTCGAGGCATCGGCGCAAGACGAAGCTTTCGAGGAACGGCCCGAGACAACAATTGATGATCCGCTTGCTGAAGGTGTAGGAAACGGTGGTATCGTGACGAAAGAACCTGAAACCGGAACCGATGACCGGGAAATTGGAACCGACCGGACAAAGGGACCCTGCTGGACAAGGCTTGGAGGGGCTTGACTGTCTCTGGTGGAAGTATCACAAGCAGCGAGCGGACGTGGTGACCTTTGCGGTGCAGGTGGTAAAGGTTGCGGAAGCGGATGGACCTGATAGACGCAGCCGTGGACGTTCTTGAGCGAATACAGTTGCTGCAGGGTGTCTCCCGATTGCACCGGACTTTACGCCTCCGGCAAAGCGCACACGACCTGGATGGATCCATTAGTCTCGTGTGACTTACATTCTTATTAATATCGATAGGAGATACCAGGGAGCACTTACACTTGGGGCCGTAGCCTTAGGGGCCGCCGTTCTGGCTCGGCCATAGTCCCCTAGGGAACACTGTCCTCCGAATGGAAGCCGTGTAAGTCGTCTCTCTCGGTGTAAGTCAGGGTCCACTCCGAAAGTGAAATCCGATTGAACAAGGTTGGTTGGTATAGCTTGACTACGGCATCAAAAAATCTTGGTAAAGAAATTACGGCAGAAACACCAATCCTCGGGGTAGAAGAGTGGGGGAAAACAAGAAATTGGAATTGAATTGAAGAGAAAAATTGCTGTCAGCAGCGAGCCGTCCGAAGGAATCAGTCTGTACCTCTATGGAATTCGCTATCTGTCTCTGTCGCCCGCCATACTCCGAGCTTACACCAAAATGACCGGGGTATGATTGGCTTGCTGCTCCGAGTCCGAGATCAAGCTCCGAATATCTGACGAGTCCCCCGTCCGTCTTACAGACAGCCAACAGGATTGGGAATGTTGATGATGGTATGTACGTGACATCTCGGAATGACCTCACATTTGAAGAGGAGCTACCATTCAGTCAGTTGCAATGCATGGGTACCGAGATCAGAATGTATATCGACTGTGCAACCCGAGCCATATGGATTGTCAACACAAGACGAAGGGAGTCTCCAAGAGCCCGTCCGTATGAATTAGTCTGGAAACTCGCTTCAGACAATGTCAGGTACCCCTTGAAAGTTGACGTCCTCATGGAAATCCATCGATGTGTATGGGGAACATATCTCGAGCTGTCCTTCTTTAGCGGCGTCATTTTTGGTTTTGGTGGGTTGGCGACAATTCCAAGTAACATGGTGACGCCACAGGGGAATTTTGGGATAAGAGCGTAAAAGAATGTGCGACAGGCGATTGCAGACTGGAGAAAAGAAAAGGTCAAAATGGCTGAGGCCACTTTTGCTTGATTTATGTGTGTTGGGGACATCGCGATCATAGAGCTTGGCATATTTGTAACCTATCTTGTTGCAAAGGAGAAAAGACAATATATTGCAAAGCAAAGAAAAATGGCAACAAAAATGAGAGAACCCTTCGCAACGGCAACGCCAAACAGACTTTTAAAACCTACCAAACGGAACACCCGCGTAACCAAGCTCAATCATTTTTCTTCATTGAACACAAGCGCACCCATACCCCCCCCCCCCCAAAAAAAAAAAAAAAAAAAAAAAAAAAAAAAAAAACAGCTTCTAGCCATACTTAAGGCGCAGCTCCATATCCACCGCCATTCATTCAATCCTCGCGTCTCGTGAGGGTCGAATGCAGCTTATGCTGCTTCATCAAAGAAACAGCCACCAACCCAGCCGCTGCCATGCCCAAGGCTGTGAACCAAACGCCCCTGAACGCCGCCATGAACGACTCCATCACGCCCTCCCTCCACGCCAGCGGCAACCTGTTCAGCTCGCCCAAGTCGTCTCTGATCCTACCAATCTGCTGCTCCGCCCCCGGCCAATCACCGAAGCGGGCCCACAGCTCCGTCTTGAGGATGTTCTGGTACACCGTCGACGCAACCGTGATGCCCACCGTCGCACCAACCGAGCGGAAAGCGTAAGTAGCGCTCGTGATGACGGCCTGCTGCGAGTGGTCTACCGCCGCAATGCAGGCGACCATGGTGACGGTCAACATGCCGCCGTAGCCGCCTCCGATTAGGAAGAGGGCCACAAAGACAATCCAGCCGGGAGTGTGCAGACCTAGGGTGGTGAGGACGGCGACGCCCGCAACGAGCGTCGAGACGACGGCGATGCCCAACGCCTTGTACAAGCCGGTGGCCTTCATGATCAGGCCCGAGCCGAAGCTGGTGAAGCAGACGGCCAGCGGGGAGGCGAGCAAGCGGAGACCGGCTTGGGTGGGGGTGTGACCGAGAACCATCAGGTAAATGGGGACGTAGAAGGTGAGCATCATGGTGACCATGGTGCACATGAGGTTGGTGACGCAGGCGGTGAAGACGGTACGGTGGGCGAGCAGGCGGACGGGGATGATGGGTTGGGTGTTGCAGGGGCGAGATTCCCAATAGATGAAGCCGGCGAGCATGATGAAGGATAGGGGAATGGAGATCAGCACAAGCGGGTGCGTCCAGGGCACGACGTTACCACCGGCATTGAGACCCAGGAGTAGGAGAATGAGGAAGGTGATGGTGAAGAAAGAGCCCAGGAAGTCGATGCGCGAGATGAGCGACTTGTTGGAGACCTTGGGAGGGACCTTGACGAGGAAGTAGACCAGCACGGCCGAGACAAGACTGACGGGAACCTGGACGAGGAAGGCAAGGCGCCAGCCCCAGGAGGAGGTGTCGTTGAGGAAGCCGCCAAAAACACCGCCTAGCATGGCACCGGCTCTGCAAAAACAGTTGTCAGTAAGAAACTTGCTGATGAGCCAAAGCATGCAATGAATGATAAATTACCCGTAGAAAATATTACCCAAACCCTGAACCACACCTCTCTTCCTCAAAGGAACCAAATCCGATCCCAAAAAGGTGCTAATACTCATCAGTCCACCACCCCCAATTCCGGCTATTACTCTGCCGAGGATCATGGTCTGCTCATTCTTGGCTACACCGCAAATGAGGTTGCCTAGCGAGAACAGAACGTTGCTAAACACCAAACCGGGGCCGCGCCCAAAGATGTCGGTCATACGACCGGATAAGGGCTGGCAGGCCGCATTGGCAATGAGATAGGCGGTAGCTATCCACGACAGCAGACTCAAGGACTGGAACTCGCTCGCGATGGGGGCCGACAGCGTGGCGATGATGCTGGCATCGATGGCGCCGAGGAAGACGCCCACCCAAGTTGTGCCGAAAATGACGACCAGACGGGTGGTGGACAGCTCATCAGCCACGATGGTTATTTCGCCATCACCAGTGCTGCCAACGTCGTCACTGCCGTCTTCTACGGCCTTGTTGATGGGTTTGTTGGCCTCGAGGGTAGTGCCGCTTAGGAGTGATGTTGTCTCGTCGACGTCGTGACGACTGCTTCCGGGAGCGGCGACGACCCGGTCACCGTTTGAGTGGCCTGTTGTGATTCCAGTCATTTTCTAGGTGGGATCTATCGCTTTTCCAGGCGATGAATCCAAGTCAACCCCGAAGTTTGAAGAAACACTGAAGAAAGGATCCGGTGCACAGCTCAATGAGACACGACACCTTGAGCTCCAGTACTGATCTGCTACGTGGAATTAGCATCTATGTAGGTAGTCATCAGCGTTCGCTCGGAAATAGCCACGTACCTTGGTATCACCGGAGGACACCCGAGTCCGAGACAACCGACAATCGATGACGGGAGGGTAACTATTGTGCCAGCTTGTGCGACCTACTCTTGTAACGGAGATTGTCGACGGTCGTCCTCTTTTTAGTCACTCAACACAAGAAGAGAAAAAGGATTTTGATAAAAAAGACATCCGGACCGGGACGCGCTTTAGCATGCATGCTGATATGGCGTTACCGGGTGCCAATGCCGTTCACGGCGCCAGTGGACCGTAAATAGTTAGTGCGATATCCGGATTGGTGTGCATGTTCGGGCGGGGCAAATCCTTCTCCAAAAAGGGAACGGTTTCACTGAGTGCGACTTTGTTTCGGACATCGGAGGATTTGGGCTCGGCCATTCGTTAATCTTTCAGCCGACGATCATTAAAGGGCGCGATAGTTCAAGCTTTGGGATGATCATCAAGCTCTTGGTCATCAAACTTATAAAGCTGGTGTTGAAGCCGTTCCCTCGATCTTTTCCCAGGTCAATGACGTGCTCCAACAAGCCACTGTACTAAGGGTTAGGGTTGGATATGGACTTACACCGACGACAAGCAAACTGATGAGTGGGATCGTATAAGTCAGGGGTAAAATAAACAAACATTTCGCCAAGCACGACTGCAGTTGTTGTTGTTGTTGTTGTTGTTGTTGTTGTTGTTGTTGTTGTTGTTGTTGTTGTTGTTGTTGTTGTTGTTGTTGTTGTTATTTTTAACGTCTACTTCCGCCTCCCGTAGGGCATGAGACGTGCCGCACCGGTGAGTCTAGCATACAAAATTAAGAGCAATGCCCTAACTGTCCACCAAAACCATTAATCCGAGAGCAAACCGAGGCCTATTGCCAGTGTAAATCATGTGTTGCCCATAGCGTAAACGCGGCCCAACACTCCCAGTCTAATCGCCCAATGGGCGGGAAGCACGACTGCAGTGTGGCACGGAAGGATCTGTTTACAACATATAAGTGAATGATCGGAGGGCCAGATATTTTGGTGCATTGCATACGTAAAGTGACTCGTGACAGCTGCTTTTAATCCCATGGTATCTCATACAATCTCTTACACTTCTAGCCTCTTTTAGCCAAACCAGAACCCCAAACCCCAACCAAACACGCTATGCTCTTGAATATTCCCATCAACCGGACCAAACTACACTGCGGTAATCAATGAAACATAGACACAGTGGTGTCTTTATCTACTCTTCATCACTGCTGTCAATGACGAATCCTCCCCTGGCTCTAGGCCTTTGGCGAGCGGCCACAACCGGCTGATCATCCTCATCCTCGTCGTTATCATCCATCACCATTTTGTTTATTCTCCTCCCTAGCCCGTCACCGGGGCTGGATGGCGGGGGTGCGTCCTTCGTTGTCGTGCGTTCGTTATCCGAATCCACGTCCATGGCATCCTCCTCCTCGTCTTCTTCTTCTTCCTCTTCCTCTTCATCGTCGCTGAGCTCCACAACAGCCTTCTTCTTGAGTGCCGCAGACCTCCTTACTGGTCGTTTCGGTGCTGCCTTCTTCTTCGTCTTTGAGGCCTTAACCGGTTTCGTCGGCAACTCTTCATCACTGTCCTCCTCTTCCTCCTCTTCTTCTTCGGAATCAGAAGCAACCTGCTTCTTCCTCCGCTTCGCACTCCTCCCCCCCTCACCTTCACTCCCATCACTACCATCCTCATCATCCAACACCGCCTCCCACGCGCTCTTCTCCCCACCATTTACCTGCGACAA
The DNA here is from genome assembly GCF_033870435.1 of Sordaria macrospora. Lineage (NCBI taxonomy): Eukaryota > Fungi > Ascomycota > Sordariomycetes > Sordariales > Sordariaceae > Sordaria > Sordaria macrospora. The sequence continues at coordinate 1,889,577 of NC_089372.1, read as the reverse complement.
CACTGACAACCCCAACGTTCCAAGCATGCTATCAAAAGTCGAGTCCTTCGCCTCCTGCCTCTTCTTCTCACGCTCAAAGAACTCCCGATCCCTTTCATCGTCCGTCTCGTCGTCGCTTGCATGCACGTACATTTCACTCTTGATCTTCCTCATCTTCTCCAGCTCCTTCTCCCTCCTCTTCTTCGCCCGCGCAGCCAACACTTCATCCGACACCCCCTCATCTTCCTCGTCTCCACTGCCAGCCTCTCTCCGGCGCCTGCGCTGGCGCTTTTTCTGCGGCCTGGCGTCCGGCTTACGTGCGGTGGGGCCACCCGGTGCAAAGAGGAAGTCTTCGCCGATACCGCCTTCATCGTCGTCGTCACCGAGGAACCCGCGGATTTCTTCTTCGTCGTCGTCATATGCGGCGCGTGTCCTGCGGGAAGCGGCGGCGGACTTGCGCCGGAGCTGGTCTTCGGCTGAGCCGCCGTCCTCGAAGGTGGGAGGGGAGAACTCGGCTTTGTTTATGAGATCGATGGTATCTTGAATCGCCTCGGCGGTGTGGTTGCCTGGGAGAATCCATGTCGAGTCAGGGGTTTCGTCGAGAGTAGGGGTGAGGCGCTCCATGCCGACTAGGCGCATGAGGAGACGGAGGTGCGGGTTCTTGAACATGGCTGTGCGGCGCGCTTCGGTATCAGGGCGGATGGTGACATGTGGCGGTGCTGATTTGTTCATGCTGTCTTCGCCAGCTTCACCGTCAGCTGCGCCCTCCGTAGTGGCCGCCATGGCCTTGTCTACGTTCTCCCATGCTTGCCGCTCGTTCATTGCGCTTGTTAGCTGATCCTTGAGCCATTGGAGGTGCTCAGTTTGCTGTTTGTCGATGAGTACGCTGACCGCAATGCCGATCTGCTCGTCGCGCTCTGTGGCGCGCTTGAACTCCAGCTCGGCACCAGGTCGTGGGGTAGTTGTGGTAACAGGCTTCTCGTAGCCATGCTCAAGGAAGTGTGTCGTGCTGCCGATCTTGGAAAAGAGCAATTCGGTAAACAGCGCAGGCCGCTCTTGAAGCTTCTTGACACACTTCCGGATTATCTGCTTAGAGAGTTCTTCCCACTCCTTGAACATCGGCGAGTTTTTGTCCAAGGGCTCAGGGCCTTTCACCATGTTGTAAAAGAGATTAATGATGTCCAGTCGAAACAGCATGACGCCTAGTTCCTGTTTGAAAGCAACACGATAGAAGTAGCGATGAGCGCGTTTCAGCTGCGTATCATTCAAATCCCGATAGAATTTCGTTAAGGCGACAAATGTGTCGACAACACCCTGAGGAGCAAATCTGATGGCGAATTTCCCAAACTCAAACTTGCGCTCCTGAGTAACCCGCTCTGCATGCTGCTCATCGTCTCCAGAATCGTCGGCATCATTCTCTTCGGGAACGCCAACGTCTTCTGCTTCCTCACCGGGAGCTGTAGTTGCTGCTGCAGCGGCAGCTTTAGCAGCCTTCTTCTTTCGGCGGGCTCGCTTCCGCGAGCGCACCTGCAAGTCAACATTTTGCTTAGAGTAACCTTCCAACATGCGGAGGAAAGTGTGGACCAGCTCCGTTGCCGCATCAAGATATTCGAAGCCTTGGTCCTTGTATGTTCGGGCGATATTCGCGATAAGGTCGTGGGTTGTCTCCTCGTAGAAGAGACGGCTGAGGGTGTTTTCGGCAATCTCCTGGTCCTCCTCATTGGGAGACTCGGACATCTCCTGGACCGTAAGGAAGATCTGGGTGTAGCATCGCATGACCGAGGTAAGCAACTGCCAGTCTTTATCACTATAGGACCGGTCAAGCGCACGGTTCATGGAAGCGAACATTTCCTGTTGGAGTACAGCAGCAACGAGGTTAAAGCTGTTCACCTCTTCTCCGGCTGCGGACGTCGACTTTGACTCCTCCCTTTTGGCCTTTCTGCGCATCCGCTCGGCTTCGAGGAACCAGGCGACAAGGTAGAAGAACTGGCTCTTATGCTGGTTCAGCACATGCAATGCCTCCCGGTCGATCGATTGCCTCACGTGCAGAAACAAGGGGTTGAAACCCGAGTCAAGGAAGTCTTGGACGAATGATCGAAGCTGCTGACGAGCTCTTTCGTCTAGTGTCACTGGAGGCCCAAGGTCTTTGGGTTCCCTCTCGGGTTTCCTCGCCCTCCTCGGCGGTCTGAATGTTTTTGAGCTATCCATCTTCCTCTCCCGTGTCTTGGCGTCCAAAAGAGCCTCTTGGCCAGATACTGTCACCATCTTTCCGTCTGCTCGTTTCACCCATATCATTGTTCCAAATCGACTATGACGGGTGGTTGTAGTTTTGTTGTACGATTTCAGCATAGCGGTTTCCTTGCGCATCTCCGATGCCAGCTCTTGTCCCTTTGCTTTGTTGAGTTGCTTTTCGCTGACGAAGAGCGAACTGGGGTCAACTCTCTTGACAAGATGAAAGATAATCTCCATAACAATCACATCCTCGGTGCGGAAGTCCTCGCCCATGTTGGAAGCAAGGGTGAGGAGGGTCAAAAATATGTCTTGGTATGAGAAGGCATCGATGGTGGCCGACCTGGATACCTGTGTCTCGTCGCCTTCGTACTTGACACCTTGAGGAGGTGCAATCATGGCAACATTCCTCAGGAAGAACAGAATGAGCTTAATGATAGCCAGGTCTCGAGGTGTCCGCTCGCCAATAGGCATGGCCATGGAGGGCAGGGCTACCCTGACGGCGGTGTTGAGGATGGGTATCGCATCGAAGTTTATGATGGCGCGCTTATAGCCAAGCTGGGCAAGCTGTAGGACCGGCATGTGGCGATGGTGGTTGATTGTCATTTCCGCGCGCTCCTTCTCTATGGGCCAAGTAAGGGGCACCATGACCTCGAAGCAGGCTAGGGCGATACGGGCTTTGTATTTGCTGTCGGTTTCGTTCTGGGGCCATAGTGTCAAGATCTGGAGTAGATCGCCGCCGACGAGATTCGCTTCAGCCAGGCATCTGGCAACGTCCATACGGTTGGTCTTTTCGTCGTAGAATCGGATCCATTTCTTCAGGTCGCGCAAGACGTCGAGGGCTTCGTCACCGAGCTTGTAGCTTCCATCTTCGTCCACGCTGTAACCACCGAGCTATTTGAGTCGCCAAAGTCAGTACTCAACCATGCCACAAGTATCATGTACACAAGGGGTCCAAAAGTGGAAGAGAACATACCGCCGAGACCAGGTTGGTGATGTGCGCCCGCACTTCCGGGTGGACGACATCGTCGTTGATGTCTGCGGCCTCCATTTTGCGCAGAGATCCCAGCTTCCAAGACTAGAACTGTGTCATATGGGTACCACACAAACTCTCCTCAACTCTCAGCTGGTTCTGGATGTCGTTTTGTTATCGCGTGGGTGTTGTCATCAGTCGGCGCCCTTCATCGGGAGACGCGTTTGAAGGGGTGGGAGACGCGTCGAGCGTGTCGTACTTTAATGGAAATTCATGGTATCAAGGTCTTGGCTTGCTTATCTTTCTAGCCGTTTAACAGGTTTTTCCTAAGGTCTTACGGCAATACCCCGATTTCAACCCCATGGAGAAGCTGCGGACAAGGGGATGAATGATGCCGAATTGGCCAATCAAGCCCGCAAATACCCCCTGAGCAGGTGGGTTAGCGTACCCCATACGCCCTAAAACCGACCCCATTTCCCCCGCCTAGAGCCGCCCGTAACCCCCTGTGCCCCCGTGGCCCGGGCCGGGCTTGTGACGTCGAATTGGAGACGGAGACGGCCGAGGTTAACCGAATCGGACAACTTCCACTTCACATCGTCGCATCGTCGCATTCGCATTTTCTGTCTTGCACTTTTTTTCTATCTGTTTCCTTCCGGTTTCTCAGTTACAGCGTCTGCTTTGTTTACTTTCACCGTAGACTACCTTCAAAATGCTCGCCAGAACCCTCGCCCAGAAGCTGCCCACTGGCGCTCGCGCCTTCAGCTCGACATGCGCCCGCAACGCTGCCGAGGTCAAGAGGCTCGGTGTCGTTGGTGCCGGCCAGATGGTGAGTTCGTCCCATGTCACTCATAACCATATCTTCAACATTAACGGCTAACCTATCCTCTTTATTCTTCAGGGTCTGGGCATCGCCCTCGTCGCCGCCACCAAGGCCAAGGTCCCCATCACCCTCGTTGACGCCTCTCAAAAGTCTCTCGACAAGGGCCTCGCCTTCGCCGACAAGCTTCTGAGCAAGGACATTGCCAAGCACCGTATCACCCAGGACGAGGCCGACGCGGCCCGCGCCCTTCTCCAGCCCACCACGAGCCTCGACGACCTGCACAGCGTCGACTTCGTGATCGAGGCCGTGCCGGAGATCCCCCAGCTTAAGTTTGATATCTTCTCCAAGCTCGCCGAGATCTGCCCCAAGCACGCCATCCTGGCGACCAACACATCTTCCATCTCCATCACGCGCATCGCCGCTTCCACGACCAAGGACCCCAACGACACCTCCAACAGCTCGCGCGTCGTGTCCACGCACTTCATGAACCCGGTCCCCGTCCAGAAGGGCGTCGAGATCATCAGCGGCCTGCAGACCAGCCAGGAAACCCTCGACACCGCCGTCGAGTTCTGCAAGAAGCTGGGCAAGATCCCCTCCATCTCCAAGGACAGCCCGGGCTTCCTGGCCAACCGCATCCTGATGCCGTACATCAACGAGGCCATCATCTGCCTTGAGACGGGCGTCGGCGACCGCGATTCGATCGATGCCATCATGAAGAACGGCACCAACGTGCCCATGGGTCCCCTCCAGCTGGCGGACTTCATCGGTCTTGATACCTGCTTGGCTATCATGAAGGTGTTGTACGAGGAGACGGGCGATTCCAAGTATAGGCCTAGTGTGCACTTGCGCAATATGGTTGATGCTGGCTGGTTGGGCAAGAAGAGCGGCAAGGGCTTTTATGACTACCAGTAAATGGACTGTCAGGCGAAAACGGGCATGTGGAGGAGTGTTTGTTAGCGAACAATGGCTAACAGGCATTGAAGAGTGGTATGTCCATTTTGGATAGCTTCGGCAGTATCTCGGGGTGATTAACCGTGGTGCTGCCAGTGCGAGCATAGGGACGTTTGTAAACAACAGGACCGGGAATGGTACCGGGCAGAGAAGCCCACTCGACGAAGTTGCCAGCAAGAGAATGCGTTTCAGCGACGAATATGTGTATAGACGTCGGATATATAGAGCAAGTCAGTTTGGATAAGTGGTATAATGCATAACGTCTATCATAATTTCCCTTAAGTGTCCGATCTTCGCTCCTTCGGATGAGCATGACAATACCATGGCCGACTCCTATCACGGTCATTCAACAAGGATTTGCCAACCCTCAACACCTCCGCAAGCTCATTTATTAGTATTCAACTGTCGACATTGAACCTCGCGACGGGTTTCCGAACATGGGAACATAGACCATAAGCACATCAGCGTGGGGCCCTAATTGGATTCCAAAGATTAATATATTCCTCGTTTACGAGGTAGTCAACGCGGACCTGCGACACAGCCGAGAGCAAAATAATAACAAATGTCTCACGATAGTCAACCGTAACTTCGAAGCAGTCACTTCAAGATCACTTACCACTTGTCGCCTTCATATGATATAACGAGGTGAGAAGGAGCGAAGGGAATAACGAAGGTGCAAATACCAGCGAGCAATTTGCGAGCAAAGTCACCCATAATAAGAGGGGCAAGAAAAAGCTGCAAAAAAAGATAATAGAACAATAGTCAAGCAGCGCCCCCAGATCCCTCAACCGATGCCTCCTCATCAGTTTTCCGCCGTGTGCGCCGAATCGAATCGTCGTATTGTTATCGTGTTGTAGGCTTCGGTACATATAGGCAGTGAAGTGCAGTGACCTGGTTAGAAGAGCGTCGGACAGTGCAGTGACTTAGGAGGGATAGATGGGACAGTGAATCGGGGAGGCCGAAAATCTTGCCGCTGCCGTTGGGAATCGAACGCATAGGGTGTGTTGACTGGCGAATCTGGCCCTGTTGAAGTGAACGTGCGCTTCGTTCAACCGCTTGACTATTGTCCCACCTGGAGGGGACGAGAGTTGGGTGAAAGACCTAGTATATAAACCTCAGTGCCGGTGACTGGTGGTAGGTAGGTTTCGTTGCGTGGCCGGGCAGTGGGCGACGGTCAAATGGAAGGAGCGCTGGCTGGCTGGTGACTGGCCGGCTGGCGGATGGGCTTTCGTCCGATGTCTGGTCTCTGCGGTGAAGGTTCCGATGGTCAGCTTCCCTTCTGTCAGTATCTAGTGAGCTATGATAAACTTGTATATAGGTGGTTTAAGGATGCCAACCTGTCAGAGCCTATGTAGTAGGTAAGATGGCTTCTTCTTGATCCTGTGATGCTTTGTTACCGAGTGTCTGTGTCCATCAAGGAGAAGCAACTAGGAATCGCGGTTATTTCAAACTCACCGTAACGGAGACGAAAAACACTTTCCAATGACCCATCTTGTCCAAGAAGGGCAGATGACCGGAACACAATGGACAGTCGAACGTCAAAATCGGATCAACTCGTAACGAGACTCGCGCTGTCCAGGGTAAAGCCAACAACTAGCGAACTATCGGATCCATGGCCCGAAGACAACTTATGACTACATCCCGCAAAAGTACACATTCACATTCCATATGGTTGGTCTCTCTGTTTTCGCTCATTCTGCGTGTGACTAGATAGTTTGTCGCATAAGCTCCAGCTGTGTCACGAAAGAACGAAGACGGCGAATTCTTCCCTTGCTTTCCATCAAATCAGATGACGGCTTCGGGACTTCCCACTCGCTCGTGACTGATGGTGTCCGGGTGTCCAACGGACCAGAAAACAAAGAGGGGGTGAAGATCAGCCATTCATCGCACCATAGGGCCGTACTAGCTGCAAAGTCGTCGGGGGATGGGGTGGTGATAGACCGACCAAGTCACTGCACCCTCTCCGTTTCTTTCATCGAGACAGTAACGTAACCGGAAAAGAGGGAGGTTGATATCCCCCTCGTTCTTCTCGTCGCCCTTCTTTCTTTATTCGGACATAGCATCCCGGGTAGTTGTCACGTCGTTTGTAGTTCTACTACTGGAACTGGCAGGAGAAGAAGACGACCCACACGAGACTAATGGCTCCCGAAAGCGGCGGGGTAAAGGAGGCCGGGGTTGTAGAGGTAATACCCAGTCCACCACCACCAGCATATGCAAGTGCAAAAGACCAGTGACTGCGAGACGGCATACCTTCTTCACCCACTTGGGTAACCTTCCAGGTTTTTCATTCGCCCTTGCCCCCTTCTCCACGTTTTCGCTTAGTGTCTACACCCCCTTCCCTGGCCTCAGGCGTGAGATCGGATGTTGAAGAAGCATGCCAGTAGAAAGCAGCATGACGAAAGTGGAGGGCCGGAAGCGAGAGGCGAGCCGTGGCCAAGCAGGCCAGGCAAAAGGGGGTGTGTGAGAGGTGATATGTAAAATTCCGTGCCTGCCCACTCATAGAGAACAGGTAATATGCCGAACGATACTATCCTTGGTTTGTATGGTGGGTGTGATGATCCCTGTCGAGCAAGAAATGAGCAGAGGCTCGATGGACTAGTCGATAACTGCTAACACTCAGCAGCCAACACATAAGCAGCACTGCATGATGTTCGGGAGCGGCGCCGAGAGTGCATCAAGCTAGAGGCATGCCCTTTTCCTAGACTATAGGTTAGCCTTCAATGTTTCTGTGTGGTGGAATGGTGGAATGGTGGAGTCCGCCACGGTGAGAGGGTATGACTCGGATGATAAAATTGGGTGAACGTCTGAGTGATGTGATGCACTCGAGCATTGTCAGGAGGCGCCTCAAATGAGAAGTTTCTTACAGATACGGTCGATGGGGTTTCTCTCTGCAGGTCTTCCACCTCCAACAGCGAGATTCGTTATCGGGGTTGTACTCTCCCCATTGCAGGTATGAGTGTGAGATGCGCAAATCCCGGGTATGCTTCGCGAAGACCGTCGTTAATTCCACTTGCGAACGACGAGGGTATCTGATGAAAGCTTCGACTCCTCGGCATACACATGCCAACGCAAGTTGTTTTGACACAGACGCTGACCGACGGGCAGGCGAGTGCTCTGGTCTCGGGCGTGACAGTTACACGGCCGGGTCTCTTGAAGCTTTCCTTCCCCCTTGAATTAAATGATATGGTCTCGATACGTATATGCGCATCTGGACGGGCGCTGTCCCACAATCAAGGCGAAAACGTCCAACCATTTGGAAGGCTCGTAATCGTGGACATCTGCTACAGTTGATACCGCCTTTCCACAGACATGTCATATCCGAAGGACGGAAATCTGCAAAGGAAAAGGTGGATCAGACGGTGCCTCACGGCGGGTCATCTTTCAGCGGCTAAACATGTAGCCGCCACGGAATAAAGAGCAATCATGAAGGCAAGGTGACATAGCCACCGTGGTAACAATATCAGGCTTATTTGTGACCCAGATGAAAATCAGTCGGATCCCATCAGTTGCCATTTCCCGTCTACTTCAATCCGCTCCAATCCCTCAGACAGAGCGTGGACTCTTTTGATATCGAGCGCACCGCATTTCGCATCATCATAAGAAGGCGAAGAAGAAGCTGAAGGAGTTGCTGCAGAAGTATTAAGACGCAGGCCCTTGTTGTGATACCTTTGCTCTCTTGCCTCCAACCAGGTGAGATCCCTGTGTTGTGCATAGGTTTTCCCTCACTGATTGATTGATCAAAGGGGACAGCGGCAGGTCACCGGGTATGTTGTTGCGCAAGTCAGTTACTTGAGCCGATTTCGTGAAGTGCTTCTTTCACCAACATTATCTGATAGATGGTTTTTTCCCACCTTGAGATCACTAGGCCCTCCATCTCCCATGCTTGACATCACATGATTGCGGGCAGTGATGGAAATATAAAAGCTGGGGTGCGATTTCGTCGCCTGTTTTGGGCGCGGGTTGATATTAGGCGGAGATGTTGATTGCAGAACAAAGCCATCTTTTCCTTGTCGGGATTCCCATCATACGCATTCCAACATATAGCTATGCTAAGCTTCCCCCAGACATAGAGATAAAAGATCGCGTCCCAGGGCACCGAACTACTCGATCCCAATAGTTCAGCCGTTGAGGCGTGAATTGTGGACCTGTAATTCGCTTGGACTAGAATGCCGACGCCACTGATATCGGCCTCGTGTTTTACAGTGGACTGCATCCTCGGGCATTCTGGCTTCAACTTTCCAGCTTTCTACACGTGCGAGGGCACATCAACCGCATCTGCACGATGTCGCACATCGGAAAGCCGCGTATGGTTTGGTTGGTGTAGGTCACTTCGCAAGAAGGTCCAATCGAAACATGTGCAACCAGAGGGTCAGATATCGTTATCGTCTGTCCAAGGATACTAGCTGTTCTGGAAAATTGGAGGATTGAGTGACGGGTTTTTGATTACATTCCACCCCTGTCCCATGACAGACGACAAGATGTTTCGACCGGGAAGTTTGAGTCAATCCATAACTGGAAAAGGTGAATTTGAGAGGAGACCGAGCTGTGGCCGTAGCCCATATAATCGAAGCACAGATGCAATGCCTATTTTCGTATCACCTTGACATACCCGGAATCGTTGCTTGGAGGAGGAACTTGGTCATGCTCTTGCCGGCTCGATTTCGGGTTTGCTAGTAGAGCGCCTGCTTCCAACATAGGCACGCAGCCGACACACATGGCTTCCACGCCGCCAACGGCCAAAGCCATGATGTAGCGATTCACGAGATTGTGAGAGATTTGTGCGGTTCCCATTGACTTGCTGCTTGCCCGATGTGTGACTTGTGACGAGTTGGGCACGATGGCTGGGGTTCCAAGCCATTGGCTCAATATTGCGGATTGCTGCATGCCAACACCAGAGGTTTCCATGTCGAAGGTATCCAGAAGCTGGCCGCTCACACAAGGTTGTCGCCGAAGGTCACAAATGCAGGGACGCGCTGAGCGAGAGACGGGAGATTGTGCGAGGACAACGTCTTGTTTGTGTCACCGTGTTTCACAGCAAGGCCAGCTCGGCGAGAGCCTCGATCAAGCGGCTCCTCCTCGTGACGGTTTGGCATGCTCAGCGACATTCAATCCCAAGGGGAGGATTTACGCAAGAAACCGCTGGAGGTGTGATATGTCCGAAGCTTCCTTTCCACCGTATGTTTGTGGTACTTGTGGGTAAAGGGTGTGTGCAAGTCGGACAAAGCCGCCCAGGTATGCATAGCGGTTGCGGCTAACATCTTGACAGGATGTCTACTGGCCTGTGCCAGGTTGAGAGCACTAGAAGAAAGGATGGAGTCGAGGTTAGGTGTCAGGGAGCAGGTAGACATGAATGAGGATCGTCTATACGTACCTTGTGTGGAAAGTGAGATAAAGGTACCCAGACATGTGCCGTCTCGGTCGGTGCAATTTGGACCAGGCCATACAGCAGAACGCCTAATACCCAAGACAGCGGTTCGCGTAGAGACAGGCATGGAGCAGAGCGGAGTAGACCGATGATGGTGTTCAAGAATCATGGCCAGGGCGAGTATCAGAGAAGGGAAGTAGAATAAAGGGGCCCCTGCCTGAACCACACTGCCAGCATGGCGAGTCAAAAAAGTGTCATCGGGACCGACAAACATCAAGAGACGGGAGGGGAGTGTCGAAGAGCGGGAGAGAGCGGCAACCTGGGGGTTTGGTGTTCTGGCGCTTCGAGCACAGTCAAAAACAGACTTGCCATGTCCGCACCACACCGTTCAAGCCAGCACAGGCAGCTTGCAGTCCTGGCCTCAAGTTCGTGAAACCCAAACTGGTCTGTTTACCTAGGTGCCGACCGATGGCTCATCACCCAGGACTAGCAGTGTCCAGACTCCAGTCAACATCGCCATGTAGACTCAGTCAGTACCTCTAACATGGAGGCGCGGAGGTGGGAATGAAGCCAGGAATAAAAAAGAAGGAAGCCGAGAAGATGTGCACCAGTTGCACCGGCGCCGGCAGCACGTCGGGCAAATCGGAGGATGAGGTTGTAATCGGCTGCGGTGGTTCAATCATGGTTCATGAAAACCCCAGCTGTCGGTCAGTCACGGTGCCAGTATGGTGCTTTGTGCGCAGGGGCGGGAGTTCAGGAATGGGAGCTCAGGAATGGGAGCTGAGGAGTAAAGGTACTAGATTTCGTCCCGCTTCGATTCGTGGGGGAGAGACATGTTTTGGCTGGGATCGTGCAAAAAGTTCAAGTTGTGTCCCGCTTCCAGTCGCTCCTGCCCATCTGCGCTCACTCGATGAAGTTCAAGTTGGCGAGTTCGCTTGCACTCGTACTTGTGGAAGTTGCCAGTTTGGTGCAAATGCCGACCAATGAAGCTAACAGGTGCCAGCTGCTGCATTCTCCAATCAATTCTAAGTTGCAGCTGTCAGCCAAGCGCATTGACGTTTGACACGAACATCAGGGCAGCTGGCCTTTGAATTCTGATTGTCCTTTGACATTCCTCGGACAACCCTCACTCATGATAGGTATCTCAGCCGTGGACTGACTTTTAGTTGGTTCGCCGCCGCGCGCGCTTCTGTACAGCACAGCTATTCTCGGCTCAACAAGCCGACTCCTGAAACAAAAAGGCTTCCCGTCGCCATTCCAAATGTCCCCATGCCCCGCCCGTTATGGTGAGAGCAGTGCCAGCGGGCCGCATCGCGGAAACGGACCCAGCCAGTCCGAAGATGATCAACCGTCGCGTCAATTTTGGGGATAGTCCTGGCCCAGCCAAGACAGCACCACACGTCCAGACGGCTCAGTCGACATTGTCCTTCCGTCCTTGCTAAGATTGAGCGGGTGCTGCGCCGTTTCGGCTCGACAAATCGCATTTATATCATCACCCCGGATCGCACCGATTCGTTCACTTGGTGTTGTCTTTGGTCCCCCGGTCCTTGACAACGGACACTTGGCTGGGAAATCAGCATCGCCGCTCAGATTGCAGACAAAATGTCCGGCCGCATCTTTACAGTTGTCGGTCCTGTACCCATGAGCCCTCGTACTAGGCTGAGTATCACACGAGGTCGAGCCGAGATGCAGACGGTATCGACCAACCAGGCGACTTTCTTCGCTGAGTTGACCAACCCTCAAGGGTCACGCACCATCTCCTAAAGGCCATCGAGCATGGAACGGGCCGAAAGTCGGCTACAAGTGAGAAGATGACGTGCGACAATAGCAGAGGCGATGCCTGGGTGCTTGGGCTCCCTGGGTAGCAGTCTTGTACAATGTTACCCAGTCACACCCGTCACACCCGTCCATCATGAGCTCGTTGGCGATTATACGCAGCAGTAGGTACGGACACTTTCTCAGATCTACCCGAGTTCGGGAGTCCAGACACAACTGGCGACCTGAAATTTCCACATGGTCCTCGTATTCACGATTTGAATCATGCTTCAGCAGCGAGTGGTTAGCATGGCCTAGCAAACTCGGCCCAGCCAGGGGGTTGCGTGCAGACAAACTTGGGCCTTGCTAGACAGGACCAGACGGGGTAGGTATTATGTGTGTATGAGGTCTCTCCCCTCTTCCGTTACAGTCCTTAATCTGAGGGGTAGCTGCAGGAATACCTCTGCGCACCTCAAGCTCGTTTCTCCAGCAAGTTTCCATTGGATGCCATGTGGAAAAAGGTGAGAGACAATGGTAGGAATGCTACACCTTGACCTCAAGTTGTCAGCTACCCGCCTTGCCCGCCCTGCCCGCCGCATCTGTGCCTCCATCTCAACCCTATGCATATTGGTGCCAAGTCAACCATGTCAGACGGAGGTTACGGTTTGTAAATATTCCGGCATCTCTTCCATGGTATGAAACCATCTGCTGATGAACGATACAGACTATGAGTCGTACACGCGACAGGTGAAGCTGGGGCTCAGAGCTGGTGGAGGGATACCTACTTCCAGACGGGTCTCAGACTATCTGGTGAAATGTGCAAGACAGCGAGAAGAGGCAGGGTACCTCTTAGCTCACTTTGCTTCTTCGATCAAGTTCCTCTTGCTCTGATGCTCTGCAGTGAACCTGGGAAATCTGGATCGACCCGGATGGCGCAACCCACCTTCCCAATCGAGCGTCTCTTGGCTCCCCCATTCGCTGCGATGAAGCCCCCAGAGCGCAAAAGATCTTACATGGCCCCCAGAGACGCAAAAAAGAAAGTGACAGACTGAATCGAGATCATTAGAGATGACGCTGGTGATGATGTCTGGACCACATCCATTTCCTCAACTTATGACTTCACTACAGTTTTGGAAGTCATAGGGATGCTTCCATTTGCTCCCATCTGTGTGCCTGCCAGCGTTTGGCCTCAAGACAGGGCACTCATACGGCAAGTGCCCACCAAGTGGAAGGTAGCAACCAAGAAGGTCTGTGAGAAGCCGGAAGGAGGTGCCAAGGTAACTGGAAGTGGAAGCAAAGGCACCTTCCCTCATTCCCACGATATCGTCGAGTGACTTTTCTATTCTTCTCAGTCTTGGATCCACTTGCTTATTCTTGCACATTGACCTGGACAGATTGGATTTTCCCACATTGATCCCGTCCATTTTGAATCCAATTCGTGTACGCGCAGAAACCAATTTTCTCCTCCCAAACCTGAATCCACTGCAGTATTCCTCCCATCACTTCCGTTGCCGGCTACGCATCTGTTCCTCTTGAATGTCTCAACAGCTTTTATCTTGGACAGCAAGGTAAGTCATCCGAAATCGTGCACTTTTGGCCGTGCCAATCGCTGACTGCTTGACTGATCCAGGCCGCAAGTATTTGGAACCATTTTGCGCAAACCTCGACCATTGGCGATCCGGATTAGGCAAGATTCAGGAACACTGTGCCTAGCTGTCGGGATAAAGCTAGAATGCCGTTCCCTACCCAGACAAGCATAACGGCTGCTAGGCCTTGCTTCTAGGGCAGGAGAACGGATGGGGGATATCATTGACGCACCCCATCAGCGAGCAGTCTATGCTCTTGGCCCGTTTCGGCATCGTACGGACAGCAACACGCCCATGCTGTTGGATGTCACCGTCGCGTCTCACAAATGCCAGCCCCTGATGAAACCGTGCAAGCCGTGGCTCTCGCTGTCATGGAAATGGTAGTGGTGGTGGGCTGCACCCCTGGCTCGCCTGGCTACCTACCCTGCCGTTACCTTTACGCTTATCCATACAGCTGCCCTGCTGCCCCTGCAACGGGACATGGCCCTTGTCTATACTGCCCCCTGTCTTCTGCATGGGCACCCTCTCGAAGCCATGGGAGCCATGGCATGCGCCGGCTTGGGATCTGGCGTCTTGACTGCGTCCACGCCCACGGAGTGTGTTCCCCGAAGAAGATTCGACCGTTGAGCCACCTTTCTAGCCCAACTGCACCTGTGCTCCTTCGTCTTGGCACGGCATTAGCAACGACACGACCGTCTCCTCGCGTCCGCCGTCCACGCTCGAGCAAAACACAGACCGCAGACCGCAGAACTTCTCAATGCCACCCTTCGCCTGCAAGACACCTTTCCTTCACGCTCCTACCTGTACCTAGCCCACACTATTTACCTCTAGGTACCGCGACTCTCCTGGGCTTTTTATCGTACAGTTACACTAGACCCCACCGGACCCAGCCTTTTTAGCTTCCTGGGAGGTAACACATCATATCAGCCTACGGCTTATTCGGCGCACCTCTCCTCGACTCCTTACTCGCTCACGCCGCCCATGGACTCCCATGCCTTGAGCTTCCTATGTTTTCCTCCTTACAAGCATACGTCTCCAACAAGTGGAGGTCAAGTAGCACCTCAAAGCCATCGCGTACGCCGGCATTGACTACCGTGGGGAAGTCTATCTTGAAGGAGGGGGGACGTATTGATATAGCTGCCCAGGATAAATGCCATGGTTCGGTTGAGCCTAGCCCTTGTCATTCCCTACCCATGGAGCCATTCGCACTTGTCTCCTCAACAAGTTCTGACGGATGAGAAAGGCGGAATTTTACCTAGCGAGAGATGTAGCTCACACTGCTTGCACACTGGCCTAGTGCCGTGTGAGCTAGGCATACCTCGGCTTGTCATTAAGGTGACAGACAAGGTCACACGGCTCAACCCTCTGCCTCAGGTCCCGATTCCTGCTGCTTAACAACACGCAAATTCGCTCGGTTCAGGCCGGCCCGCTGCATTCCAGGCTTCAGCGTCTGCAAAGCTGGGAGTTCGGTTCATGGAGCCCTGTAAAGAGGTCCAGATGCTGCCAGGGCGACATCAAACCCAACAGTGCTCCAGGTCGTCAAGCCTTTTTGGGTTCAGATGGGACATCAGCAAGAAAGATCTGCCCATCAATGATCTCCCCATCGGACCCCCCTGCTCTGCCGCCACAAAGTACTCAGAGGTGCCATGTTACAAGGATGACTTTCAATTCCCCAGCATCGCCGGATGCTCCCCCTCCTTTCCCGCACCACCATACCCAGCTCAACTGACTGCCCCAACCAGCACTGGTATCCCGACCTTACGGTGTTGTGTGGTTTGCTGAAAGGAGACCTCCATCTTATCCCTCTTCTCGCTACCTAATCTGATCTGCGTTCACCCCCTGCTTTATTCCTTCATGGCCGGCCCCTCTTCATCATCACTCCTACACGCAGACCAAGGAACAAGCAACATTGGCATCGTAACCCTTGCTTTGGGTCGTTAACCTTTCTCATTGGCCTAACGGGAAAGGCGACTCTGTAACGGTCATGCCTTCGTCCGTGGAATCGACAAAGGACTCAGTCGCAAAAGACCAATCAGCTGTTCACCCTGATCGAACCAAGATACCACGCACGGCCTGGACTTGTACCTTCTCTGCAATCATCTCTCGGTTGCATACTACAAAGCTATGATGACGGGTTTCCAGCTGAACGCGCTGGGTTATGTTCCGTCTACACTGTGAGACTGTGAGATCACTTCCTGCCTAGAATGCAACTTGAAGTGCGTTACCGGCGTCCTCGCAAGTGCTTGCCTGCAGCCTACGGTTGAACGACCTTGTCTTGCCTCCATGAGTGTCGGATGTTTGCGCCGGCCTCATTGGCCCACAAGCCCTTGCCTACCTCGTCTCGACCAGTATCCATGCATGCCTTGTCCTCTTGCGACCTTGTTCTGGGCTTACCACGGCGCTTGCCATACCGTTTCCTCGCTGCTAAGCAGATTTCTACACTTCCCATGTGGCTTCCACTGCTACTCGCCGTTTAAGTTGTTGGCGTTTTCTCTGTTTCTTTATAGCCTGCTCACGGATGATACCATAGTGGCATGCCCCAGATGGTCCGAACGCCTTATTGGTACAGCATTAGCCATTCAGCCGAGACCCCGATGATCTTGAACTGATCACTAGAGCCCCGTCGTCACAGGTGGACACTCAGAGCGAGTGAATATAACGGTGTGGCTCAGCTGTGCCGTTCGTTGTCGACCGTCTTCTGTATTACATGCCAGAGGCGATTAGTTGCGGCTTGCCTCTATTTCAGGGACTCTTTCAAACACGCCCCCAAAGGCCACGCCTTACCGAGCAACCGCCATCTGGTGCCTGGTCCCCTGATACTCCATATCCAAACTCTTCCCAAGTTTGTTGTGGCTGCCCGTGCAGACCCTGTCTGTATTCAGAGCCTGCCTCGACCCTTCTCCGTTTGAATTGGGGGCTCCGCCGGTATTAATCCTACACCTGTCCTACCAGCCAAGAGGGCATCAAGGAAAGGCCTTATTACTTACACATACACCCCACAACATCTTGAGTGTTCTGGATCTGGCTTTCCTTGACGAGGACCTATGAGAACAAGAAACAGTATCCTACAAGGATTTTGACGCCAACCGTTTTTATAGACACTCTTGCCATCAACCCGCTCTTTATCTGTCAACAGGAGACCACCATTGCCCAACCAACTAGACCGCCAACAAGGGTTTGTTGGAGCGTTTACCAGTAAATCGGTGGACTAGTGGCCTTCTCAGTAGCCGGTTTACTTACACCACTGCTTCGTTTTGATCTTCATTTTGACTGGTCAACTCTGCAGTTTTGGTACAACATACCCATACCCGAGCGCTGTACAAACGAGGAACACTTCTTCGCCCCGTTCCCCAGAGCTTTCCGTCTCGTTTAAACAAGCGATAGCCTAGCACCACGGATTTGGATCCCGCGATTGTCGGCACAACCCCATAACTTCTTGGTCATTGAATCACCCCCGACTTATCAATAGTCTTCGGCAACATCGAACCTCCAGAATAGGAGTTGCCGTTACGAAAAATCAGACATCGATGTGCGTTTGAGACTTCCGCTATCAGCACTATCAGCCCGATTCCTTTAGCTTCACTCGCTACATCAACCACGTTCAAGGCTCCCCCAGCAACAGAGATTAGCTTCCCGTGCTGCCCGTGGCACAACAAGGACCAGCAGCGATCTCGCCAACGAGCATAAGATTCACCGCATACTCAGGGAGCTTTTGTCATTCCAATGCTCGCTACGTCCAGGCAAGGAGCTACGGAGCAAAGTCCTTGGTCTATCAGCAAGTTCGGATCATCTTATCCTAAGTCGGCAGACAGTCTACGTATGTCGAACTTTGACCCCGTGACGCAGTCGGACTGGCAGGGCCAGTACTCATTCCTTTCGCAAGGCGACACCAATATCTATTCACAGTCATACGAACACGTTTCGGGCTCGACAGACACTGCGAACCCCCAAGCTCAACCACGATCTGTGGTTGGCTCAGGCAATCCTCTAGAGATCGAACCATCCAAGCGGGTAACTTCGCCATTAGGACACAGAGCCGATCCTCTAGGTCTACGGCAACCGAAGCAGCCGTCCCCAGTTGCTGAGCAGGCAGAAAGCCACAGCGAGCCGTATGCCCAAAAGGCTACAGAGACGACACACGAAGAATCTCATACGTCCACAGAAACCCCTAATCATGCGCTCGGCTCCCATCCACAAAGCTCCGTTTCTTCGGCCGCTCATGGACCATCATCATCCACAGCACAGTCAATGAATGAAGCACAGTCGACGATCAAAGAGGAGGATGACGATGTGTTGGATGATGAAGAAATGATAGATGGTGATGTCGAAGGGGAGCCTCAGGCGCAAGCACTGCCACAAACAGCAGCGGAGAGAACAGCGCAGCGCCGGAAGATGAAGCGGTTCAGGTAATTCAGACGGCAACTCGCAAGGAACCCAACCAGACACTAACTGGCCCAGGCTCACCCACCAGCAGACACGATTCTTAATGAGCGAGTTCGCCAAACAGCCCCATCCTGATGCCGCGCATAGAGAACGACTTTCTCGAGAAATACCCGGCTTGAGCCCTCGTCAGGTACAAGTCTGGTTCCAGAATCGGTAAGTCTCTCAAATCAGAACCAATAAATAGTTTGATCAGTGGATTAATAAACTGCTAGGCGAGCAAAGATCAAGCGCTTGACAGCGGACGAAAGGGACCGCGTTATGAAAATGAGGGCAGTTCCCGACGATTTCGACAATGTCCAGGCACTTCATGCCCCTTATGGAGCGGTTCACGGTCTTGGGACACCCTTAACCTCACCCGTTGATTTTGCTGCCTCTTCTTATGCAGACCACATGATGAGACCGCTTATGGTAGACGTGCGGCGGTCTGATACCGATGACCATCTCTCGCCGACCGGTTTGAGCCCCGCGTTTGGGAGTATAGGCTTCCATCCCTCGAACTCGCTCAACAACCCAGACATTCTTTCACCAATGTCACCCCCTTCTACCGATAGATACGGATACAGCAATCATCTCTCGGGGCCATTGAGCGCTGGAGCACGGTCGTCAAATCCATTTGCACGACAACCTGGTCTCGACACGAGCGTACATATGCATAATCATCATTCACGGCATCAAATACGCCCATTACAACCCCTTCAACTTCGAGAGGCCATGAATAGGTCTCGAACCGATACACTTCAATCTCCACTCCGAACCAGTATGTCATGGAAGGGCGATTCCCTTGATTATACAACCTATCATGGCAGCAACACTTCACCCCCAATGGGTAGCAGGCCGCAAACCCTGTACCACCAGGATCATATGAACAGTACCCCCACGGCTGGCTTGGGAAGCTATGACTCAACTCACTATGCGGGTAAGCTGTTATTCGATTGAGTCTTGCTATTATCATATCTAATGGCTGATCAGCTTCATATAGGATCGACCGTCCAGTCCCCTACTCACTTGAGTTACCCCAACTATCAATCATCTAGTCTTCAAAACAACTCTCAGAGAAACTCGCGCTTGAGGGCTTCCTCAGCCTCATTACCTCTTGGTCTCGATCTGCGAACGCAATTTCGCTCGACGGCAGGAGCCAACAGCTTACAGTCAGCAGCACATTCGCCAACTTCTACTCGTACACCGTCTACTTCTCAGCTAGGAAGTGGAGGCGTCTCTTCTAGCTACTCTGCGTCGAGCTTCCCTTCCGCACCCCTCTCGGCGCCCGTCGATTACTCCCTTCCCCGTACATCACCCTACAGGCCACCGCCACTGACAGGGGCAACGGACTATTCCATTCCCCATATGAGCGCCCCAATCGCTCCTCCCAACGACTTCTCGCAAGCGTTTCAGGCCAGCATGTCGAGTGGTGGAGGAACTTCGAGGAATACACAGCCGCTGAGGGATAATTTTGGAGGGAGTGCCTTGGGGTTGGGCCATGGCCATCATAATTCGGCAAGCCATCGCAGCACGACCAACGATTATTCTGCGCATGACCCCCTAGGCATGAAGCGGAAACGGAGTTATTCAGGAACAGCGCCTGCAGTTTCAAGTGCACAGGGGAGTGGAGCATATGGCGCGGCAGTTTGAACATTCACGACATGACAACAACTATTTTCTCCTTCTTCCGAAAACGACATGGGTGGGCATACTTTTGTCGGGTTGGTCTATATGGGTCGCTGCTAGATTTGCCTTGGGTGTTTACCAAAGATTTGGGTGGCAATGTGCCTTTTGGGTGGTAACGCGGTATATGTTGGCAATCTCTTTTGCTGTATTTCTCGTGGCGTATGATCTTTGCGGAAACGGAAAAGACACTTCGGTTTGTTCGGTTTGTTTGTCACATGTCTCGCTGGCATTATATTCCATATACCAGGGCGGCTTCTTGATGCTTCTACGAATTCGTTCCTTTTGTTTTGTTCGCTTCAGCTTGTTTGAATTCTTCCATGACTCTTCACTATGTATGATCTTGGTGTTTCAGTGGTATTCAACGGTTTGTCAAGGTTACGACTACTGAGGATTCCTCAAGGAGATTGTTTCTCTAGGTGGCTCATGTAGAGGGGTGGTGAATGATAGCATCATTTCGGACGGGTGAAAGCGGTGGCCGCAGAGTGTTCAAAACTCGGCATCTGTGTATTCAATTTCTTGTGCCTTACACACATTGCAACGAGTTTAACCTCCAAGGCATTCCATTGGTTCCTTTACCGATATTAAGAATGTTTGTAGTTACCCATGGCCGAGACAAAACGAAGTGATGGGGGTACCGGCATCAAGAACAAGGGCTCGCTCACTTTTGCGGCGGTTGTCTTTATCTTCCCTTATTCCACTTCGGCACGCTACACAAGCCGAAACACTAACGAGCAAGTATACCGGTAACGCTCGTCGAATCAACGGGCTAGACTAGACAGCTTGAGGGGTTGTACGTCTCTGTCTTTTGGTTTTGGCCAATGTCACTAGGGGAGCCAACTGGACATCATGGGTCTGTTCATCTTCATTCTTTCCCCTTTCAGACGGACACTCCGTGATACTCGCTCTGCCGGTGTTCCTCTCGGTTTCCTTTTTTCTTCCTCCAGCGAAGTAACGTAGCATAGTCCGGTAGAACAGCGCAAAAATTTTCGTCCAAATCCGAAAGCCCCAATTCGGCCTCTTCGACGGACGGATTGTGGCTCGCCAGTGTTGCCCGTTGCTTGTTTCGTTTCGTTTGCCCTCCCTCATCCTTTCGGACGGTAGGACGGACGAGACAGTATCATGTGTGGGCATGTAAAGACGGCCCAGAGGAAAGAAACAGACTTCATACCATAGAAAATGAGACCGAACTCAGATTAGCGTTATCTGCAAGATATCTATTCAGCCAGAAGCAGCAGCAGAACAGCGCAGAATAGCCGCAGAAAAAAGGTAAGGAGAAACGGCGTGGGCATTGCATGAACGGGAACAGCGTGGTTTACCGGGCAGTCCAGTTGCATCCCTATCATGCAAGGGCTATGCATGCCAGGTACGGACGGCTTTATGAGGGGTGATGGTACTCTGCTTTTTGGTGATGTAATCGGATGCTTCCTTCCGTTCAAACCATCGACTTCGAGGATGACGGTTCGTGTTCACAATGGGCCATCGGGCCAACGGCGTGTATGTTTGGATAGCAAGTGAAATGCTGGGTGGTTGAGGAGTAGAAGCAAGAAATCAAGAGACAGTGCGGACAGATGACGAACCGTTCATCTGATGATGGTTTGTCTGCCATGGTTCCATTCCGCTGCCGTGCCATTGGTTATCTGATGATCTGAGCTTCCCATCACAATTTTGTTTAGTAATTCGTGTATGCTCAGAAAACTCAACACGGCTGCTGGGGAGGAAGGTAGTCTCAATGGAGAAAGCGCAAGAAGGAAAAGAAGCAGTCAGATTACACTTGTTTTGGAGTTGAGAATCCAACTCTATGGCATCCCGTTCTTCCGGTTGGCCAGCCTTGCGACGGCTTCATCTCGGAGGAAGTCAACTGCCAAGATCGAGAAAAAGCAGAGCAGGCATCATTCAGCAACACCGTCATTTCGTTTCCTCCGACGTGAAACCCCGAAGTAACAGAGAGCACTTGCGACCAACAATGAACGGAAACGAAAACACCCATTCACTTCCGTTACTGCGTGGTTAAAGGACACTGGAAACTTCCGTGTTAAGTGCATACTGTGCAGATCATACACACCGTATCCTCTCGGCTCAAACAAGCATTACACTAGCAAGGGCGGGAGTTGGACTGGGGAAATAAGCGTTGGATCTGACGTGCCTGAGAGCTCGCTAGAGGTCAAGGGTCTAGTGGGGTGTATCGTGGAAGCTTGGGGGGGTGTGAAACGAATGGAAGGGTCGAAAAGGTCACGGCGATCAGGAGTTGGGGTACATAACTGTTCGGGTGAGCATGGGTACTTGCTTCATCCCTTGCAATCAGCGCAAACCTGATCTTGGCTTGATGCAGTCGCCATGCCGCGAGGAAGAAAAGGGAACAGCAAGCAGGACATTCCGCTGACTCTGGAAAGCTTCCATTCCGGAAAGCAGCAGGGACTCATGCCTGACGGTACTGCCCTTTTCTTCTGCGTTTCGTTCGCAGTTGATTGTGACCGAGCCTTTTGTGTCGCGAATTCCACATTATTCTTGTGGGTAGATGCCAGCCGGTAGAAGGTGGGTACTGCATGCTCAAATCTGGTGCCAAATGTTTCAAGCGCCAATCTTGAGCTCAATATTCATGTATCGTCATTGCTTCCCAGAAAGGGTGGTATGTGGGCGACGATTAGACACCCATTGGCGGGTTGCGGCAGCCCCGATCGGAAAATAGAAAGATGAAGAAACGTGCTACGTTTATCATCATCCGTAGGAGCACAGCGGAATGGACTATTAGAGCATTCCCCATTGGTGATAGGTTACTCTGCAAAAGAAGGTTTTGCGGAGTATGTCACTGCAGCACCGACTTGACTTTGTAGTAACCACAGGCTGTTGGCTCCGTCCGCCGGTGCGGGACAAACAAGGTTGTATGCCTCCTGGATCAATATGATTGTGCTCGGCTCTTAATCGTAGCTGCTGGTCCTTCACTGAGGTTACGGGGATGTAACTCGTGTCGTTATATTGATAATCCGGGGAAAGTCGCAAATTTCCTGGTCTCCTCATGCTTCGACGGGTTGACCAATACCGCAAATGCAACCTGGACGGTTGGATCCGGCGTCAGGTTAACGAGGCAGTGGGCCACCGCAACCGGTTTGGTCTACTTTTTGTCGTTCCCTCCGAAGAACCGGGAGAGCAACTGTGAAGCTCCGATTCTGACTGTCGGACGGGCCATCGTCAACCAAGGCTTATTACTTCAACATTGTGAGTTGTCGAGATACACAGAGACGGCTATCCTCATGTGCGTACTGGCTCATTGAGAAAGCTAGGCGTCTCTGCAAGCCCGTTGGTTTGATCCGTGTAACCAGGGCGGGGCTGGTCCATGGATGTGGTGTGCTGTAGGTGACAAGCTGCAGAAAACATGGCATGGGCATGGCATTTGTGTAGCCTATCTTGCATCTCGCTGTGGGCTTTGCAAGCACTAGAGGGTATGCCGTGCCACCGCTCGGAATAAGGTCTGGCGAGACGAAAAAGATGGTACAGAAGTGAAGAGGTTCCTCGCTGGTGTCCGGTAGAAGAGGGAGTGTTGAGGTTCGATTGGTCCAGAATGGCGCTGTGGTCGACAAGGTTGCCCTAACGGAGCGGAGTTGTTACACTGCGACACCGTTTTCCTCCTCCTAACATGACGATGCTCAGCCATGTTTCCGTCGAGCTATTGATTTAACAAGAAGGCTAACATGGCAAGAAGTACCATGTACCACAAAGGCAAAGGATTCGTCGCATGGGATCGGGTTGCACAGCATGGCAGGGCCAGCTTGAGCAGGGCATCCAAGAGCAATCCGGACCCAGGAGCGGAACGAAGAGCGTACCAAACCAACGCCTGAGACGGCACATGAGCGTAGTGGGTAGCCGTAGCGCATACTGCCGCTGCCACTCCAAGGACAGCGATGGGATTATCGTTCAGGGGTAGAGGCTGATGAGGCTTCCGAGGTGGCGGGCCAGATGTGCAACAACAGACAGCCTGGAGTCTGCTGTATGTCTCGTACCGTATGGACGTATGGTACGAGGATCCAGAACGGACGGGTCACACAGAAACTATCGCCTATTGGCACCTGAACAGTTCCGCTGAATGAGAAGCTGAGGACGGCATGGCTCGTCGGTAACTGTTGCCGTCGAGCCCGGAGGGTTGTTGGGATCGTTAGGGGGAACACGGCCGGTGCTGGTGCTGGTGCTGGCTGTCGTCGGGCTCTGGCGCGGGGATTATGTCCGAAATCCATGAGCGCATTCCCACCCTACGGTAGTGGTACCTAGGTCGTGTGCGCCGCGGCCATGCCGGCGTGCTGCGCTGGTCCGATCGATTGAAACAGCCGGGGCAGCATGGATATGTGAGCTCCCGGTGTGGCTGGAGATGAGAACAAGCGAGTTTGCCATCGGTATCGGCCCAGCCGAGTCCGTTGTTGGATGTGCTGAATGTATTGAGTTTCCGGGAAGAGGATCATGATGGTTGTTGTGGGAATACAACTCCAACTGGGACTTGAATGCTGGGACTGACGGGGACCGCCTGGCTCAAAGAGGAAGGCGATAGTAAACGAGATGGACTAGTTGGTGCAAGATGCAAGATGGATCATCAAATGTAAGGTGATGGAAAGCGTGAGTGGAAAGCCAAGATGACAGACACGGGACCGAAATTGAGCAAGACGGGAGCCGAGTGTGATGTTAGGAAGGAACCCGGGAACACCTTCAACGGCTCAACTGGACGACAGTCGATGGAAAGGGAAAGAGGGACGCTGAGAGCCCGAGCCGTGGCAGCCGTGCCCTCAAGGTGCTCACTGCGGCACTTGTCACGTCACTTCAGTTTCATTGTCCAGCCCTTCATTCCTTCTGTCGTTGACCGTTGTTGACCGTCCGTCGTTGACATTGTCACGGTTGCACTTCCTTCAACCTGACGGCCCGTGGCCGATCTCACGGAAAGAGACGACCACAACGACATGCGCACAGACCATATCTGCCTAAAAGAGCCAGGGGCAGGCTTGTGTGTGGCTCCACCTGTCCATTCGATGTGACCGACACTCTTCAGCCGAGAGCCGTGCGGCAGGCACTGGCAGGCACTTGGCAGGATGCAACGCCGTAACGGCATGGCATCTGCAGCCTTGGAGCATCGATTGCTGGGTGAACCACAGCTTCCTCCAGTCTTTCATCACTCCCTCACATCATGCCCCGTTGGCATCACTTTGTTTGATGGCTTAGCAGTAGTAACATTTTCCAACAATACTATCCTCCTCCTATGCCAATGGATGCCCTTCTTTTACCTGAACGTCCATTCTCTGACCACGTCACGTCAAATAGCAACCAGATGACAAACAGCCCAGATTCAGTAGATGGACTTGCTCTCGCTACCTGAGTACTTGGCTTGGCGGGAACGAGCTACGGGTTATAGTTGACAAGTCGAGCTATATGATGAAGATGGAATCCAGACTCCTATCGATTCGACCTTGGGCCGGTCCCTGGGCTGTCTCCGCAGTGTCCCGCAAGTGCAACGTCGCTGAGTGACGACGGTTCGGCATTATCACAGACACTCCTGGATTTCCCTTCGGACTCAGCTCCTCCTCGCCAAAATATTGGACTTTCCTGTAGTCCTCGCTAGTCCAGATCTTTAGTGTATCCCGGGTGCATTATCTATGGGCCGAAACGGTGTTGCGCCATCCGAGTTGCCCAGACTGGCGGGACCGCCACACAAGAACTGTTGGACGGAGGCAAGATGATGCCGACCTCTCTGCCATCTCGTATCCATCACCCCCAGCCTACCCATGTCGGCCATCGCCAAAGCCCATCTCCAGCGTTGCTGTGAGCATCGCCTGACCAAATGGAGGGCACATTTGGGTCCGCTCAATATACGGTGCCTTCCGGCTAAATTACTATGTCTTGCTGAGCGTGATGGGCTGTCTTTAGAGGCCAGTCCAGAGCTCTTGGGACAGCTGCTCCATCCTTGACAGATACATCTATCTCTCATGTTGGAAGGACCCTAGGATTAGGTCAAGTTCATATTCTAAGCCGTCGGGATCGGCAGATGCCAGGGCAGGACTGAAGTTCTAGGAAACCCGGCGTGAGCTCGAAGCTCTGGGCCTGACTGTTCTCAGAAAATGACCCACAGGTACGAATGAGCCAGAAATTCGGTACAGGTTTCGCGGCTTGTGTTTCCAGTGACTACCACTGCACGGGTCACTAGTACAGGGCGAGAGAGGTCTGGAATCTCTGTGCTTTCTTGCACCATACCTCTGACCTTGTCATGTGGAGATAAAGCAATCGTGAGCCGAAGTTACCTTGGTTGTTCCAGCGTGTGGTCAATGAGTTTGTCGAACGGTCAATATGTCGAAACGCCTTGGGTACTTCGAAGCAAGGGGTGGTCGACTAGATCTGATCTCGAGCGCCAACCAGCCGTTCTCTCTCCCAAGCCGCCCCTGGCGTTGGCAAGAGGCACGGGATAGGGACCAACATCCCGGCTTTCGGTGATCACTCCACGATAACAACAGTTTGTTTCTTGCGCCACAACTGGGA
Source organism: Sordaria macrospora (assembly GCF_033870435.1). Classification (NCBI taxonomy): domain Eukaryota; kingdom Fungi; phylum Ascomycota; class Sordariomycetes; order Sordariales; family Sordariaceae; genus Sordaria; species Sordaria macrospora. Next base: position 1,863,307 of record NC_089372.1, on the reverse strand, counting down.
TTCTCGGTAGATTCAAACAATTCAGCAACGGACCGCGAACTTGGTCGTCTCTGAGTTGCCTACCACTCTTCGTGACCACCCGGGCTGTTTGTTCTGAAAGCGTCCGAATGTGTATGAAGCGGCTGGCTGGCCAAAATAATTATCAGAAGACGGGCCCGAAGAGCAAATGTATTGCATCTCGCTGGGGCCGTGGTATCCGTTGTCGTTGGTACAATCTGTTGAGTAGGGGTTGCATTCATCACAGTAAGTCACTCCATACGGCTGTCCAGGCGAGTCGAAAGCGACATCCGGCTAGCAGAAGCCAACGGTACTTGAACAAACTATCGATCCTTCGACCATGGGCTACCATGGGCGAGCCTGATTCGCCCGGAGAGGGGGTATGCAGGTGCCATCATGCCCGAGTTGACAGAAGCCTTCTCTAGAGAACCAGCAACTTATCTGAAAAGAAACGTGGGCTTCGGGAAAGCCGACAAGCTCTTTAGCTAAGACAGTTGGCATTGGGTCATGAGGAGTACACTGAGCTGATGTGCTCGATTCTTAAGCAAGACTGCCCGAGATCCATGAGCCCATATTCACGGCTAGTAATAACTACTCCATCTAGTTATAGTGTGTTTGATACCCAACCTCCCCAACTCCAAATTGCAACCTCTGCGTGAAAGCTCTGGTTCTCTCTCTTAACTGGCCTCTCCGACTCCTACAATAATGTATTCCATGGCTCTGGGAGGACAAAGGGGCCACTGCTATTCCATTTCAACTGGCCGGCCACTATGCTCTATTACGCGAGCCGCGACCTCTCCCATACTACTGGAGTCCCTTTTCGTGATGATCCCGCCTTGTCAACCGCCCGCGCACGCGAGGGCGCGTGATAAAAAAAACAAGCACACATTTCGTAGATCGATTTAGATTGATAAGTCGCTTGTCAATGACTGTGACAGCGGTGTCAATTAAGGGTCTGTTTGGTAGACTTAATACTAATAAAGTAAAGATAGATTGTGCGTTTGTGTTGGTCAAAGGGGATGAGACGTCTCATGCGGCGCTTTGATGAATCCAGAGCAGAGAGAAATGGTATAAAGTGCCCATCTAACCTTGATGTTTTTACGATCTCGCTGTTGAGGAAGTGCTGCTTGGGTTTTCTGCTGTGAGAAAACACAAAAGACGTTGGATAAATCATCTTGAAGTATACAACACGACCAAAGCTTACCAGACCCCACCGAATCCATCTCGACACGGCCAACCTCCACGAACCGTATATTTCCGTCATCAGACACTACCGTGATTTTTGCGCGGTACTACTAGAGGCAACACCTGCGAAGTATCCTCGACAAGAAGTCAATCCACCGAGCACTCGATACCGAAGCCCTGATGATGCCAGCCTACTCATACAGAGTAAATACCGTCTGCGCAGGAAAAAAAATCTCAGATGGCAACACACGAGTGAGACATAGGAAGCAGAGGGCAAGAGTAGGAGAAGTCATACAAAAGAAGCAAAGCAGATTGGACGGGACGACCGGAGAAGGAAGGAGCCAAGAGATACAAGTAAAGCGTCAATAACAAGAGCAAGGAGACGCCGGAAGAAAAAGGAAAGGAAAGGGATTAAATAACAACGAACAATGGAAGGGGCAACGAAAACCTATCCACATCCTGTCATTGTCGACATCGTTCGAGCAGCAGAGCCTGCAGCCTTCCAGTTACATTTCGCTACTTCGAAGTTCGAACAGTTGAGACTAGACCAGAGGAACTTGAAGCTGGAAGCACCAGAAGACAAGGAGGGGAATCTGGACGAGACCTGCAGTGGCAAGAACCTTGAGAGACGGACGGGATTTTCAGTCCATACAGGTAATGGGCGATAACCTTGATGATTGCGGAGAGACAGACAGGTCGGGCGGGAAGGAGCAGTCCGCTAGGAAGGCGGAGTGGGTGCAAGAAGAAAATAAGAGAAGTGCGAAGGGAACGAAGGTGCCACCCTATGATCCTCAGGCCACTTCCATTCCATGAGGAAAGCATAAAAAGGAAATAGCAGCCGCTCGTTTCCACTCGAGCAAGTTCACACATTAGTGGCCCGTCCGGCAGGTGCAAGTGGGCCATTTGATGAACGGATGAGGTGGGAAGGAAGGAAGACATTTGCTTCTTCAGGTTTGGAAGGCGCAATGAGTGGGACATGACAGAGGGAGGGGTGAGTCAAGCTAAAATGACAGAATCTGGCTAGAGGTAGCAGACTGGCTGGGCAGAATGAAGTGAATCACTCAAGAGGGAGAAATATCTTTGTCACCAGCGTACTTCAGGGTAGGAAGAAATCGAGATCCCGTTGCTTGACTAGGTACCGTCTTCTCACGTTATCAAAGGTAACTGCATTATTGCATAAAGACATCACAGCCTCTGAAAATACAACACGCGGATGCAATGTATGATGCAAAGTAGCTGAGCCATGCTCAACATCGTGATGCAAAGACCGACCGACAACTACCGCATCCTCCTAGAGACAGCTAGCTGGTTTATGTACCGAGTATAACCAGTCATTAGCTTGAATCTATAGTACGTTCATAAGATTTATCTCCACCCAACTATCTAAGTATCCTGTCCATTCCTATTTTGCTTCCTCTTTCCTTTCCAAGATTACCTCTGGCTTTTACATGTCCATACCCCCTTCGAGAACGACAAGATTACATATTACCGACATATTTTTCGTCTAGATGGTCATCATCTCTCACTGCTCCTCCATTACCTCCCAGCCTGATGATGGCCTCTCCTGTGCACCTGTCCCTGGCTATGCCCCTGCTGAATCTTATCCACAGCCGTGATTCCCCTCCGCAACGAGCTCCTGCCACTTCCAACCGACAAACGACCACCCTGCCCCAGCTCTGCCAACTCCTCCGCGCTCTTCTCACCGGTCACCTTACTATTCTTCGACTTACTCCTTCCCACAGCCGAAGAGGAACCACCACCGAGCACAACACCACCACCACCACTGCCCTCATCAGCACCACTACTGCTCTCCCCACCCTCCTCGGCCTCCTCAACGCCCCCATATGCCCCGCCCACACTCTCCATAGTAAACGGGCTAGCCGTCGGCCCATCCAACGCTACCAGCTCCTCCCTGCTCAGCCACTTCGGCAACAACATGGCCCTGACGGGGATCAGCGCAAAGATGACCACGGGAAAGCCCACGGCCGCAACAGTCTGGGTGATCGCGAACGTCGCGCCGAAGCCGACCAGCTCGATGATGACAAACAGCCAAACCCGGCTTCTCCTCAGCGCTTTGTTGTTGAGCGGGTGGTTGGGGCTGGTCAGCCGGCTGTCTTTGAACAGAAAGATCAGCTTCTGCGTGATCCCGTTGCCGGCAAGCGCTTGGTAGCCCATGATGAAGAAGAGGCCTGCCAACACGCCCTGCGGGATCAGATGGAGGACGATGAGGAGGGGGCCGCTCATGGTTCCTAGCGTGAGCAGCCCTTGGGCGAGGTTGGATACGCGTTGCTCGACGACGGAGACGGGTTTGTATTCGTATGACTCTGATGAAGGATGGCCCTTGGCTTCGGAAGAGTCCGCGTCCGTGTCGTCGTTTGTGACGACTTTGGTTACGCACAGAGAGGCCGTGTGGAAGGGCGCTTGCGGGATGAGGCCGTTGGGGAAGGGGAGGCCGAGAAGACCGGAGACGCCGGTGGTTAGGCCGAGGAGGAAGAGGTCCCAATGGAAGCCGGCGGGCTTGCGGAGGGGGAATTCGGTGCCTTGGGCAATGAGGGAGGAGACTGAGTATGTGGTGTTAATGGTTTGCCGGGCAAGTTACGGCTGAGAGAAGGTAAGGTAGGTAGATACTCACCATTATGATCAAACCAAAAGAGAATAGTCAACAGCAAAGCAAACGGAATAGCCAAGAAGATATGTCCCACGGGTATATCCCAAAAGTGGATAAACCACCCTCTGATCCAGCCATCCTCGTGCGGCGTCGGGAAAAACGCCTTGCTAACCTCCAAGTTCTCCAGATGGATATTCTCCATCTTCCCAAAGTGGACGAACCCCGTGAAGAACACCACCGTCAACGGCGTCCCGTAATCCTTCAAAAACACCCTCACCGTGTGGTTAAACAGGCTACTGTCCCCCAGCTCGCCACAGATGTACGCAATAGCAAAGACGCACAAGGCCACCACGACCGACAGGTAAAACGGCTCCGCGTCGCCCAGCCGCTCCAACACCTGAATGCCCTTTTGCAGGTAAATAAACGCCACGTAGAAGCCAAAGATGTCGCACGGAAACCTCGTGACATAACGCAACCAGTTGCAAGAGTTCGTGACCGCCAAAATCCAGTGGAAAACAAGCGACCAAAGCCCAATCCAGCACATGAACGCCATGTAGTTCGTCCCCGTCGGCTCCATGATGTCGTACACGGTATAGTTGAACACGGTGATGGGGCCCGTCACGCCCACGATGACCAAGGGCTGGCACGCTAGGACGCTGAAAACCACGGCGCCCAGCACGCTGGCCAGCAGGACTTCGTTGACGCCGTACATCCGGTCCGTCTTGGTGAACATGTCCAGGGAGAAGGCCAGGGCCGGAAGGATGTTGGCGAAGTACATGTAGACGGTGGCGGGGATGACGCGGTAGTTCCAGGCGTCGGTCCAGTCGGAGAGGTAGTAGGGCGCTCGCCGCCGCAGGTCGTTGATCATGCCCCGGAAGAGATGGATTTTGTACCATTTGGGGTTTCTCTGTTTCGTTCCGGGGACGGCTCCGGGTTCTCGGTCATCGGTGGTGGTATCGGTGCGGAGTCCTCCGGTCCCGGGGATGGATCCCGGGAGGGTGAAACTGCTGGAGTCACCCGGGCCGGGACCGGGGTCCGGTTTTGTCGTTGATGCCATTGGAGTCCGTATTCAGTCGTTGCAAGTTTTTTGGAGAATCTCACCCTGATACCTCAGCGCTGAACTTCCGGAACTGAAGTTGGTTGATGAAGGGGGAAGTTGCGTCGCCGTGGCCTATGTATGGCCTGTGGGGTACCTCAATGGCTTTGTTCTGTTTCGTTTCGCTTCGTTTCATTTCACTCTCCCGTCCGCGCCCTCTTGGTTATCGTATTGATGAGATGAGCCGGATTTCACTTGCCGACAGCACCGTCGGGGATGAGTTGATGAATTCGCGAAACCGCCAAAGCCAATGGAAGCCAATGCCGTATGGTAGTGCTTCAAGCTAAACAACACACAAAGGAATCCTGCGCTTCTGAACTGTCGCCAATGATCAGGGTAATGTAGTCGTCGGTGAGGTTCAATGATTCAGACACAATGGCTTTGATGTGATCGTCGTTGTCGTCGTAAATGTCGTCGATGTCGCCGCCGTGATGTGATCGGCGACGCGTGCGTGCGTTGAGTGTGTAGAGGTACCTCAAGGTACGCAGTGAGTGTAAAGACAAACTTTTTTTTTTTTTTTTTTTTTCGATATTCACCGTCCAGTTCTTAGTTGCAGGAGTAAGGACAGGACACGACTCCGGGAATAAGCTGGATAGAAATCATTGAATGAAGCTAGGAAACCCCATGCCCTCCTATCTACGTTTTGTTCATAGTTCAAATTTTCCGTTCTTCAATTGACGGTCAATTCTTGGCTACAGTATCCCTTCCCCAAACTGACCCCTGTCCCGCCGAACGCTATCTTCATTCATTATTTCAGCGGCGAGAAAATAGTGGGTCCCTTTCCAAGCCATACATCGGTGACGAACGCCCGCTACAGACCGCCGCAAAAAGCCCCTCCAGCTTTCCTCATAGAGTTAGTTAGGTTAGAAACGGCGATATACTGATATCGCCGGCACATGAGTTCCGTTCCAGAGTCAGACACTTTTCAAAAATACTTCCATGGTGTATCGCCAGACATCTTAATTCGAAAGCAATCATTCTGTTTATGCAATTGACGATGCTTTCCAATACACACACCCCAAACGATGCCCATCCCAGTTTCTTCTCCCGTCCATCTTCATTTTCAGTGATGATGATATAACATGCTCGCTATAGCGATGCGCTTGCTTGTGAACAAAGTCTGGTCTTGAATGAATGATCACATTTATCATGTGTGTTCATATCCTTCCGCTTTTCTTTTCTGTCTTCCCCAACCCAAGTCCAAATCTCGATATGAGTACAAGAGTAGAATAGAGTACAGTTACAAGTTTTGTGTACAAGAGATGAAAAGAACCTAATGAACCCAGGTATTTAGTGGTGGCATCGACTCACGCGCTGCGAGGGCATCATCATCATCATGACCTTTCTCTCTTCTCTCTCTTTTTCTCTTCATCCTTAATGCTTTCTTCTTCTTGAACAAACAAAAAACGTATAAGAAACGCCCCCCCCCCCCTTTGTAAAGATAACATATGGTGGTACAAAACATCAACAATAACAACTTCCCTACTTCATCCACATTCCGGTATCCACCGCCAATCCATCTATCTCATCACCATCCCCAATCACATTGTCTCCTTGCTCTCACCCTCCTTGTTGCCCACGGCCTTGTCGGCTTCACCCTCCTTCATAGCCGGTGTCGGCCCCGACTCCTCGGGAGTATCGGTATTCTCCACAGGGAACGGTGGTGGCGCGCCCTTGCGCTCGCCGTTGAAGTACTTGGAGAACTCCTCCTTGTCGGGCCACTCACGGGGGCCGAGGAGGCGGACGAGGTCGTCGCGCGACAGGACCTCCTTCCTGAGGAGCTCCTCGGCCACCATGCCGACCTCCTTCTTCTTGGCCGTCAAGAGGTCCTTGCACTGCTTGTAAGCCTCGTCGACGATGCGCTTCACCTCGTTATCGATTGCCTGCGCCGTCGACTCGGCGAAGGGCTTCTGGAACCGCTCCGCGCTGTCGTCAAAGTGCAGCATGCCCACCTTCTCCGACATGCCCCACTGCGTCACCATGGCCCGCGCCATATTAGTGACCTTCTTGAAGTCGTCGCTGGCGCCCGTTGTCACGACGGGGAAGTGGATCTCCTCGGACACACGACCACCAAGAGTCATGGCCATGCGGTCCATCAGCTGCTTGGTGTTCATGAGGTAGGCGTCACCGGAAGGCAGGTACTGGGCGTAGCCGAGCGCGCCCTGGCCACGGGGAATAATGGAGACCTTGAGGAGAGGATCGGCCCACTGGAAGAACCAGCCGCAAATGGCGTGGCCAGCCTCGTGGTAGGCAACTGTCCGCTTCTCCTCGGGACTGAGAACCAGAGACTTGCGCTCCAGACCGCCGATGACACGCTCGATAGCCTGCTCAAAGTGGGTCATAGCGACCGTCTCCGCGCTCGCTCTGGCAGCTGTTCACAATGTTAGCATTTTGCCTCAAGAAGTCAGCAAGGAAGGGAATACATACCGACAAGGGCAGCCTCGTTGACGACGTTGGCAATGTCAGCACCAGCGAAGCCAGGGGTCAAGGCAGCGAGACGACCGGTGAGGTACTCGATATCCTCCTTGGTCACAATCTTGGCCAGATGGACCTTGAAGATGTCTTGACGACCCTTCATCGTAGGCCTGTCAATGTTGATGTGCCTGTCGAAGCGACCGGGACGCATAAGAGCTTTGTCGAGAACATCAGGTCTGTTGGTACCGGCAAGGACGACCACCTGTTCAGTCGTGTTGAAACCGTCCATCTCCGTAAGAATCTGGTTAAGGGTAGCCTCGCGCTCGTCGTTTCCTCCACCCCTGAAGCCGCCGTCGGAACGAGACCGACCAATGGCATCGATTTCATCGATGAAGATAATGCAGGGAGCGTTCTTCCGCGCCGTGGCGAAGAGATCACGGACACGGGATGCACCGACACCGACGAACATCTCCACGAACTCGGAACCACTGACGCTGAAGAAGGGAACCTGGGATTCACCGGCAGTCGCCTTGGCAAGCAGAGTCTTACCGGTACCGGGAGGACCAGAGAGGATGGCACCACGGGGGATCTTGGCACCGAGCTTCTGGAAGCGCTCGGGCTCCTTGAGGAACTGGACGAACTCCATAATCTCGACCTTGGCCTCATCCATACCAGCGACATCCGAGAACTTGACCTTGACCGCGGAATCGTGGTTGAACATCTTGGCCTTGCTCTTGCCGATACCGAACATGCCACCGGGGCCGCCAGCGCCACCGGGACCTCTTTTGGAGATGTAGGCAAGCAGACCGACGAGCACCAGGGTAGGGCCAAAGGCAAGGATGACGTTACCCCAGCTGAACTCGTTGGCATAGCTGACAGGTATCCTCTCAGCAGGCGGGATTCCGAGCTCGGACTGGGCCTCGTCTAATCTCCTCTCGAACGCGTCGATAGAGCCGATAGAGAAGTAGTAGTGGAAGCCCGGGGCAGTGGCGGCCGACTCGGGGTACATCTGCCTGGTAGCCTCCTTGTTGAGATCCACAACTACGCGATCCTTGATGACCGTGAGCTTCTCGACCAGGCCCTTCTCCAGGAAGTTCTTCCGTAGCTCTTGCCAAGTGATCTCGCGGGAGTCGTTTCCGGGGAACAGCACCTTGTAGGTCCAGAACAGAACGGCGGTACCAATAACGTAGTTCATGAGACCGCCGTCAAGAGGACCACTCTGGGGAGGCTCCTGGCCTCCTTGGCCCTGGCCTTGACCCTGAGCACCGGGCCTCTTGGGCCCTTGCTGGCCTTGTTGCTCGCCACTTTGCTTTCCTTCTTGGCCGGTTTGCTTCTCACCGGCTTCCTTGCCTTGGCTTTGCTGCTTCTGCTCCTCCGCCGACGTCTGCGCTTTCCTGTCGCTCTCTGGCTGGTTCGAAGTGAAGGTGTTGTCATTGAGCCCCTTGGCAATAGACTTGGCGCTAGGGTTCCTCCTCATGTATTCGACCTCGTGCTCACCGAGGTCCTTGGCCAGCATAACCAGAGCCTTCATACATCTGAGCTGCTCGAAGATGGTGATGTTGCCACTGATCCACTTTTTGAGAAGCTCTCGCGTCTCTTGTGGGCAGCCGTAGTGCTTGATGCCTTGGAGGATAACATCCTGGCCCTCAATCTTGATTCCGGTCTTCGCCGAGGCCTTCTGTATGAAAGCGTCGAAATCCTTCAGGTCCTGCTTCTCCATGCGCACCCATCCTGGGGGTAAGGGGCGTCTGGGCTCGAAGTCTTCCTCCTTCTCCTCGGGCTTGGGCGAGCTGTTGTCGTCATCCTTCTTGGGTTCGGGCTTCTCGGTCGATTGTGTCGAGTAGAGCCTCGAGGTGGGCAGCTGGCGAGCGGACGAGAGGGAGGCGCGGGGGAGGCGGGATGCACGGTATGCGGGCCGGGTGGCAGTCCGGAGAGCCTGCCTGGCGCAAAGCGCAAGCTGCTGGGACGATTGTCGGAATCTGACCGCCATGATAAGAGGAACGGTCGAATATGGGGAGGAGAGCTGAGGGGGGAGGGGTAGGTCAAGGGTGGTTGCGCGATGCGCGGATGGGATTCCAAGCTGGAGCTTAGTGCGGGCACACCCCAATCGAGGAAAACAGTGTATCTAGAAATAAAAAGATGGATGTGCAACTGGTCGTCCCCTAGCTGCTGTGCACTTTTGGCGACGTGAATTGGTGAGCGCCCAGAAGGTCGCGGGAACTCGGTGGTGGTGGTGAGCTTGCGATGGGACGTTGGAAGGTTGCGACTGCAGGTAGTCGACTCGGGGTTGTTGATGGTGGGCAGGCAGGTAACTTGATGATGTACTACACGATGTATGTCGTGGGGGCGGTAGAGGTACGGAGCCGGCGAGCTGGCCTGACTGGACTGTGGACTGGACTGACTGACACTGCACGCAAAGCGGCTTCCACCTGGTCCGATATGGCCGACGGGGGGCGGCAACTGGAGAAAATCAAGTCAAGCCATTTGCATCATGCGGCCGACGACCCCACCCGCCCGTAGGTAGGTACCAAATGCTCCACACTCGGGTCGGAGCTGCCTCAGACAACCCGCTGGACCCTGACGAGCTTCAGCGCTCGGGCACCTCCAAAACTCCAACTCCAGACATCTATGATCCTCACTCTTGCGTCACGTGTCAAGGCAGCCTGTTCGTTTGGACGAGTCTAAACGGTCTGTTCTAAAGTCGAACAAACAAACTGTTCGGAATAGCTTCAATTTCTGTATTGAACTCATATCCTAGAAATGACATCCAGCTTACCGTATAAGCTTTTGCAAACAAGCGTCACCGTCACCAATCAACATCGCCAATTGCGGCTCCTCCTTGCCACTTGTGTTTGCAATCCATCGAGCTCTACATCTATCGCCGTCCTCGGTGTTGCCGAACACTAGATATTTTTTGCCTTGGGCTCGAACTCAGCTGGCTAGACCGCGAGCGCAAGGAGACACAAACCTGACGAGAAAGACGATCCAGCCCCTTCTGACTTCGTTCTTTCAAGTTTCAACATCATCCACAGCTCCCCACAAACGCCTTGCGAGATGGTTCTCCACCTTGGAGATTTCCTTGACAAGCTGCTATTTCTCCGGGATCCACAGGTGTGTCCAGCCTCTGCTGGAAACCCATGGTGTCCAGTCGTCAACAAAAGGGGAGTCATCTGCCAAAATGTGTACCATATTGTGAGTATGAAAGTACCTCCTCTTAAAACAACTATTGAAAATAATGAGTCAAAACAACTTGTTGAAATGTTATGACCCTCCAGAATGTAAATGTTAAATAGCAACAGAGATGAGAGTTTTTCAGCATCAGAATGCAACGCGTATCCTCCTGATACAGACCGTATAAAACCCTTCAAAGTCGTGTATATCCTTCCCTCCATCATAGCCCGCTCCCCAATGCAATAAAATGCATAAAACGTGGTTTCGTCTTCCATCCAATGGTTCTCTTCTTAATCCTCAAGATTTTCAAACCCCTTTTGTCTAGGTTCCATGACCTTTTCTCATCCCAAGTTTCCAACACTTTGCTCGAGATGACCCTTTCACTGTCACCGTTGCTGCGATACATCGCTGCCAAAGTTTCCATTCTCGACACTGGGATATTCACCACCGCTCATCTCTGCCCAGTTCCAGTCCAATGTCACTGGTAAACTGAACAAATCCTGTGGCAACATCGGCTGCTGGTAAATCGCTCTTGGGTCGCCGGCAGACGGGTCTGGCAGCCCATCAACTGCAGAGTCGGCAGGGTTCATATTCGCGATGGCACCAAATCCAGTCATATCAGCCCAATTGCTGTAGTCAATGCCCTCCATGCCTGTCGGCGCGTCAGTTGTGAAGCCGTCATTCCATCCGTTGGGTGCCATCCCCGGTGATGGACTCTGGCTGAATGGACTGTATCCGCTCCCTGGGGTGCGGGTGCTTTGTACACCCGGCGAAAGATGATCTTTCACTGATCCCTGGTTTGGCTGTGGTGTGGCTGTACTGCTCGTTGTCGGTGGCCGCGGTGTCATGGTCGCGTTCGGATTGAATGAAGATGCAGGATCCGTGGGTGCTGTATTGCTCGATGGTGCCTTGTTACCAGAGGCTTGCTCCTGCACCTTGCGCTTGCGTCGCGACGAATTATCCTTCTCAGCTTTATCGATGACGACCTTAGCAATGCGCTCGAATTCAGCGCAAATACCGAGCATGCGGTGAACACCGCCGGTTTCGGCCTCGTGGCCAAGCATGGACAGAAAAGTCACAACCACATTCATAAGTTTTGCGTCGGAGCGTGCTCTAGGGTCCAAAGGATTTTGGAGGATGTTTCCGAATAATGTCACCAGGGCAGAGACAGGGAAGTACAGCACCATCCTGTAACTCTTATTAGCAAGTGTACAATGTCATTTTGATCGAGGGTGAGACTTACCAGACGCACGAAAAGTCGCCTTGAGGGATGTACTTCAGCAGGGAAATCGAGGCTCGCGCGGCCGATGTGCACAGGGCTGCCGAGGAGAAGATTCTAGGGTTCAAGGGCCTTGCATTGAGGCCTTGGATGGCAAAATTTGACAGGCGACTAGTCCAGTATCCGTGGTGGATAGACATGCGATGAATAGTTGTCAAGCAGTTGTAATAGGTGAAATGCAGCATGACGACGTGAAGGATTAGTGGTGTATGGGACGCCTTGATTTCATGCTCGGGTCGGAAGTCGATGGGGATGCTGTCCTTCCAGTCTTCGAGTTCCTGGTCCAACTCTCCGATGGTGTTCAACAGTTCACCATCCGACTGCTTCGTAGCCTTCGTCGCGTACAGTCGTTTGTACACCTTGCTCTCCACGATGGAGATCTCAACCATCTTTCTGAAAAGGTTCATCTTTCCTTTGCCGTCGGCAAGGGGAATATTACCGATGCCGTCGGCAGGGTCTTCGTCAGGAAGGTCAACGTTCATATCGTCATCGTCTTGTCCAGGCGGTCGCCCAGATCGTAAGCAGAGGTCCTTATCCAACATATAAGCGATCCAAAATACCCGTTTCCGCTGTTCGATCTCAATTGGGTTCAGGTTGAAGCCGGTTCCGCGCTTATGGAGGCCGATAGTGTGTGAAAGACGGATTGCTGTAGCAATGAGAAGGAACGAAGGTTGTGGGTTAGGAGTGCCCTGCATGAAGAGCGACATTCCCAAAAGAGCCTGGACACTGAGTAGGTCAGTGTTACGCATGGTCAGCTCGGGGAAGACTGCCATGGCATTCTTCATATGACCCCAAGCCTTATCATCCTCTTCCTGTGGAACCAAGTTGCTCATTACCCGCAGACGGTAAGCAATAGCCAGCGCCACGTTCAAGCTCGCCCACCATCCGGACCCCTGATACGGGTCGGGGGAATACTGTCTTTCGACTAGGTGCATAAATGTCGGCTGATGAAAGAGCGGAAACATGCAGTTGAAGTTCTCAAAGTAGTCCTTGAGGAGAGACATGGCTTCGGGCTTGGGAGGTAGCTCCTTGAAAATTACGCGGCGGAACAGATCGCCAAAAACGTCAGGCTTCCATTTTGTCCACTTGTGGTCATCGACCGAGACATCGGAGATCATCTGCTGGAAGGAGTTGTCACCCATCTTCTCATTGACCCACTGAATGCCCTTGGGAGAGAAGATTGAGAAACCGGAAGATGATCCTGTCACGAGTTAGCAGTGACACAATCAGCGCAAAATCTACAAGTTGAGCACGTACCAATGTAGCGAGTCTCGCCGTTGGTGTTGGTGACGAGGGAGCACATCATTTCAGACAGGGCTGAGACCTCCTGTTCTGTCTCCTTCTTGTCCTCCTTGTCGGGAGCTATCAAGGGCCTTTTTTCTCCCTCTTTATCTTTAGCAGGTTCAGGCATAGGCGAGGCTAGCGAGCTGCGAGGTGTCGAATTGTTTCCATCTTGACCCGGTGTTGTCTGAGGTGAAGTAGGGTTGGAAGCGGCAGCCTGTGAATTTTGTCTCGACTGTGCTGTCTTCTCTGCGAGTTTCTTCTCCAGCGTTCCGAGATCGGTGGCCCCATTATCATCGTCTCCAAGCAGACCTGCCGAGCTGGTGAGTACAATGACAGGCCAACGGTAAATCAATAAACGCACCTGATAGTCTCAACAAATGTTCCATGCGACCCAGCCGGTTCTCGAGGCCTTCAATGTACTTGGCACTGCATGGCATTTAACGATAAGCCAATGTTCACAACCCTGAGGGTCTGTGGAGGTGCGACATACCCCTTGGGAGGACTCCTTTTCTTTTCCACTTGGGTAAAGACGCAGTCGGTCTTGTAGTTTATGCAGTGTGTGCAAGCTGGCAGCTTTCCATCACACTTGATCTTCTTCTTTCTACACATATCGCAAGCCTAGGGAGATGGGAAAGAACTTTTGTTAGCGACTGTTACCTCCCTGATTTCTGATTTCCGTCAATATCTAACCATGACTCACCCTTGCTATCCTCCTCCTCTTTGCCTCGCTGGTGTCTTCAAGTAGTCCATGCTCTCCAAACATTTGTGCGACAGCTAGGTCATGCGGTAGTTGCTGGATGGGCATGCCATGTTCCGTGTAGCCCCCGAAGATCTGAGGCGGCTGGTTCAACAGCGGTGGAGGTGCCATGGGCATCTGGAAACCGCCGTGGAGGTGATCCATGGTGGTGGTGGTGGTGGCAAGAGACAGCCGTCGCCGTGTATATATATAACTCTCGAGAAACACAGTATACGTTGAACGGAATCGCGATCGCCTGGTCGCCTTATGGGGTCAGGGGTCGGTCAGATAAGTGTTTTGCACTTCACTTATCGGGCTGTGACGTTGGTGGTGTCGAAGGGAGTCGGATGTTATGTATTAGGGAGAATGTGGAAAGCCGTTGATGAACTGGGAGATCTGGCGGCGGGTAGTGTGGTAGATGGGCCTGACGGGAACTGGAGTCGAGGCTCGAAAAAAATAAGCTAGGCGCCCGGGGTACAGGGGCAGGAGTGCTGTTGTTACGCAGGGGCAGGTGGTGTAGTAGCTGGAGCCGGAGGCCTTTCACACCCTCACACCTCTCACACCGTACACTGGGCTGTGGTCTGTGGTATCTCTTGGTCTCCTATCGGATGGTCCCGTCTGCGGTCTGTGGTAGAGTGGTAGCAATGGACGTGAAGGACAACGTGGGACTTGACTATAGCCCGCCTCACACCACTATTGTCAGACTTGACGGTCGAATCAAGGGGCCGGAAAACAGACCGGATCGCTCGGAAATCCGGAGCCGTGTTTGAATATTCCTTTAAGCAGTGTGCGGTCGGCACTCGATGTCTTCAGTAGAGGTAAGTTGTCGCTAACTCCAGGTTTGTGATGTGTGGTTGTGCGCCGAGTCCAGTGAGATTTGAAGCGGAGAAATCCATCCGCAAGCCCCTTCTAGACCGTTGCCCGCGCTTGACCGGTATACACGTATACCTAGCCGTTGAGGCTCCTTGTGGGCTAGGGGACCTCTCTGGGCCGTGGGTAGGCTATGGGTGGGCGTCCCGTAAAACGGTTTCCAACGGCGTGAAGAGGATGTGGAAAGATGAACTAGAAAGGAAGACGTGCAGCTTGATAGGATTCTTGTCGGACGATTAGTGGCCCCAGTTGTATGCTAGTGCGGTATAGCACAGAGCATGGAGGGCGCTGTCGGTACCGACTGCTCGCCGTAAGGGATTCGCTGTTCAAAGGGTCCAAGTGAGATTGCGGTAGGGCTGAAGCGAATGACGGCTCGAAACCCGAAAACCAGAGAGGTCGATATGCGTTTATGTGGTGATGATGGGATGTCTGGAGAACAAAAAGAGAATATGCAAGAGAAGTGGAAACTTTGATGGATGCAGCAGTCATTTGTCAACCGAGCATCGAAGTGCAGGCACGAAGTGGAAGAAGAAGATGCGACGAAAGAGGAAGGACCTGAGTCGGACGCCCGGGCGTTATTCACAGCGAGCTTGGACGCTGATAGGCTCGTTGTGTTGGTGATTACAGTATGATGTGCAAACTTCCCCTAACTCCTGTGGAGTTGACATCTGCTGAAGAGAAGCTCAGCTGCAGTTGCCAGAGCTGCAACTCCAACATGGGGGCATCACCTCGAGTGGCCCAGACCTCGACCCCACGATGACTGCCTTCCTCGAGCTTGCTGGGAACAACGGTTCGAGTCGAGGATGAAACATGAAACTTGCCACTCCACCAAAACGACGCCATTTCTTTTTCAGAACCACGATAGTAAAAGGGATATATCATCAAGATGATAAGCCAAATTCCGGTTGGAACCCAAACCATCAGCACCTTCACTGCTGTCTGAAGCATATCAAGCACGACCATATCGCCGAACATACATATCATGGAAGCCCCGTCCCCCTGGGTAGTGTGTATTTACTTCCCACGGCTTTTACCCCAAACCGATCCAAGAAAGGGGTTCTCCTTGGCCCATCGCAAAGCCCTGGCACAAAGGCACCGGAAGCTGTTTCTGCATCACAACGTCCGTTCCATAAAATCTCCGATATGGTCTCGGCAACAACCATTGAGTTGACCGAGTTCAGCCAAGCAAGCGGCAAGCCTCCTATCCATAGGTAGTTTTCAGCAAGGCCTTTTCCTTCATTGTCCCCATTCCATGTCGTCGTCAATTTCACTACGCCGCAAAGTTGCAGAACCCCGGGGCAAGATGCCAAGGCTAGGAAGCATCATCAGCCATCTCTCTCTTCCTAAAACCCATTGGATGCAAGTCCTCGGGACAAGATCACATCAAGGTTTGAGGCGGCTTGATGCGGCTTGATGACGGCGTTAACCCCGAACCGTAATCTGCATAACTGTTTTTCATGTGTGAATACTGTAATGTAGGTGTATGGCGGTAGGTGGGCATTGTGCATTGCGGCACGGCACGGCACGGCACGATAACCTCGCCATAAAAGCCATCATGTCTCATGTATCATGTCTCCCTGTGCTTCATTTCGACTCATACACCCACAGAGAGGTAGGTAGGTGGTCATAGACTTGATGCGGAAATCTCAACGGTAGGTATGCAAGAGAGCAAGCCATAGATCGAGTATCGAAATTGATAGTCGGCGTTACGGCCATCCAAATCCCACACTTCATCCATCTCCTCCAAGATTGGCATTTGTCAGCCAACCAGCCTGCCAGCCTGCCATTGCATTCATTCTTCTATCCACAAAACAGTTATCATCGAGCGTCAACCTTTCCTATCCGAGCCATCCAATTACACTACACAACTTCCCGTCTTCGCCCGTGTTTTTTTGACCCTCCGTCTAGCCGTCCAAGCGCACAAGCAACACGAGGAAGGAATCACACTAACTGAATGATGAGACAGCCAGTAGTAGGCAAGCATGAGGGCGCCGAGCGGGAAGGAAGGCGTCCGGCCGTTTTATTCACCCATCCATCCATCCATTCATCGCTTGATGCTACGCTCTTAGACCAGTCTCTTACTGTACTGTGAATAGCTTCTCCCCTTCCCCCATTATCCCATGGAAGTTTCATGAGTGTCTCAAATTAACTCCTTGCTTTGGCTGCCTTGGGTCGCAGGGATGTCACGATGTCACGATGTCACGATGTCACGATGTGATTGACGTAAAGAACCTCATTGTGGAAAGGGAAGAGAGAGAAGAAAAAACTTTCGGACATCTTTCTTTCATTTCATGCATGTACCTACACACACTTCACTTGAAGCGAACCCTTAATTATGAATGACATGTTATCGCGTTGCATCATGTGTGATGTGATGTTAGGTAGGTAGTGGACAGGAGGAGGAGGCTCTGGCGCATGGCATGGCAGTTGGGATGGCAACCACTGCTTCTGCAGCTTTTGACTTTGACTTTACGAATGGTAATTTTTTTCTTCTCCGGACTTGCCTTTTACTTCTCACATAACTTGAGACTCTTCTCTTCCGGTTTTCAGTTGTCTCTTTGCGCTCATCTCCCATCTTCTTTTACGTATTTTAGTCCCTCCGTTCTTTATTATTATTGTTATTATTATTCTTCGTCTCCCTCGTACCATAATTTGGATCACAACCAGAACCCCCCTTCGATACTCCTTCTACTACGACCATCCATATACGATACGATCCCCCTTCCGCCACTTTGGGGTAACACAATGATCCCATCGCACAGCTCTTCAGTTGTTACCTTACACCGACGCCGCTCTTCTTCTCTTGTTGATTAACGCCTCCTTTCTGTCCTCTCACACGCACGTCGACCGGTACATGTACATGTGCAACGTGTACATACACGGGAATAAAAGAACGAGAGCATCCGACCCGGCCACGCTATCACGTCCATACTATACTTCCGATTGGGCCATCCGTATTTCTCGAACGGGGACGGGCTGAAGACTGAACAACCACCAGGAGATGGATGTTACACGATAGGTACCTGATGGAGATGATCGCTCAATTCGACCGGCCCTGCTTACGCGACAGCTACTGTACGGGGAATGGAATCACTATCAGTTCAGTCTCAAGAAACCCAGATTTTCTTTCTGCTGCAGCACTTTACTTCTTCTTCTCTTTCTTCGCTTTCCACTACTTGCACTACTACTTAGTTCCCTTCCCTTCCCTTCCCTTCCCTTCCCTATCTTCATATCTATCATATAGCCCAAGGTATATGCCCACCTGCCCACCTGCCCTCCAGCCAAACACTTCCATTCCTTCCTTCCCCGCCGGCCGGCCGCCGCCGCCTCCTGAACACCAAAACCATGAAACGAAGTTGAAAAAAACAGAGCTTTTATCATGTATCCAAAATTCCTCCACCCCATTTCCATTTTCCCTCCACAGCAACTGAACATGGCACGGCGTACGTAGTCCGTCCGTTATGCCCGTGCCTCCAACAACATCTGATAACCACAAGACATTATAGAATCAAGAATGCGTACGTGTGCTAAAAGTTGGAGGGGAGTTCAGAAAAAGAAACATGTACAACAACGACAAATGGCGCCGAAAGGAATGTCTTACCACATTTCGCCCAGTTAAATGGCGAAAGCGTGAAACTTTTGAGAGAAAGAAAGAAAGAGACAAGAATCAAAAAGAAGGTTGATATCATATCCAATGAAGATTTCAAGATTTTTAACAAATGATTGCAAAAGAAGGGAAAAAATTGGATGGCTTGATGTGGGTACAAGATGGTACAAAAAAAGGCTATGTCCAAAAAGAAATGAGATGAAAAAAAGATATCCATCCCATCACATATCCTCAGTAAATCTTGACCCAGATCCTCGGGACCCATCCCGTGATACCAGACTCCGACCGATGGGGTCTGGCATTAATGAAGCACGTGCGGGCGGACTTGGGGGTCCATGACTGCCAATCGGTGACGTGGGCGTTACCGGGTGCGTGTCATCTGAAAAGGGGCTTGATCCTCCTACAACTCCTGGTGATCCTCCATCCTGCTGAACAATCGCGGTCCTCCCCGGTCCTGACCTAAAGACGGGGACGCCACTTATGGGCCGCATGGGAGATCCAAGTTTGAGTCTTTGCCCACCGAGGCCGAGGGCGCCTGCCGTCCCATCACCAAACGCCATGGAATCCCGGTAGTAAACACTCTCGTGCGGATCCGGGTCGCTGTACCCATCTCCGCCGGATTCTAGAACGGATATCAGCTTCTTGCCTGATACCCGGTAAAAGCCCCGTTCTGCAACTGGGGGCTCGGCTGACGCAGCTGAAAATCGCTTTGCCCCCGTGAGGCTGGCAAGAGCAGACGGGACTGCATATGGAAGACCTCTTTCCGTCATTCCTCCTCCTCCTCCTTCTCCTCCTCCTCCTCCTCCTCCTCCATTTCCTCCACCACCTCCACCACTGCCGCCTCCTCCTCCTTCCAGAGCTCCTCCTCCCTGCTCATGCCCGCCCCGTTTCCGGGCTGCAGCCGCCAGAGCTCCACCCTCGCCCAGCAACCGGATGTTGCCGCCGCCATTTCGCTTTTTCCATTTGAGAAGGAACAATAACAGGAACGCAATAAGGGCCATGCCGGCCGCCCCGCCTACGACGCCTCCGATGATGGATCGCTGAGCGGTGGGCGTAAGGCCGCTCGAGTTGTCGTCCGTGTTGTCGGGGTCGACATATGGAGAGTCGGTCGCTCCGGCGGGGTTTGCGGATTCGCCACCGGCACCCCCATTACCGCTGTTGCCTCCTCCGGTTCCACCTGCTACGAGAGTCGGCACACCCGACGAGGTGGAGGTGAATCGAGTGGTTGAAGCTCGGCTTTTAGTGGAAGAAGCGAAGGTGGAAGTCGAGCTTGCATAGATCGATGTTCGGGTGGTGTTTGCGAACAAGGAATGGGACACATGTGTGCCGTTGGCGTAAAACGATGGGATGCGAGCTATATGACGAGTCGCGCACATTGGTCAGCATGTCTGTCACTCACTGCGCATGGGATGGAAGCTATCTGACTGGGGGAAAGATGGGACGAAAGAAGGTGCATATGCATACTTGAAGAAGAAGAAGAGTTGAAAAGACCCGAGGATAACGATAGTGTGGGGAAGGTCGAGGCGCCATCATCGTATGATACGGACGAAGTGTTGTAAAGAGCGGACGTCAAGGCCCCCGGCGCAGACACGCCAGAGGGCAGAGACAGAATAGCGGACGTTATAGACGACTCCGTGTCGACGGAGGCAGTTGGCGACGGTGTCCCATCGCCAAGTCCCGGAACTGAGACGGACAGGGTGGGCAACTGGCTACCCAGGTCTCTAACGTCGGCAGTTAACACGGCCACAGGGTCGGGTGACTGCGTAGCAGGTTGGGATGCCAGAGTCGAGAAGTGGACGAGAGCGCCGGCGTCATCTATGATCTTGATGACGGACACAGTCTGGACCACTAACACTGAACGTGCATTTAGTAGTCCTGGTTCGGATTGCTGTTGTTGTTGGTGGGTGGTGGCGTCGTCTAGTGGTGAACGAATGTCGAGACGTTGAGAGGTGTTGTTGTCGCTGTCTTCATGTGATGAATGTTCTTGGTGGTGGTAGCGAGCGTGGTTGTGGTTGAGGTTGTGGTTGTAGTTGTGGCTGTGAGTGTGGGTGTGGATGTGGTGTTGGTGTTGGTGAGGAGTTTGATCGAGATCAAGTTCAGGTTCCTCTTCCGGATGGAGCTGGCGTGGCTGCTGCTGTTGGTTGTGTTGTTGGTGGTGCAAATGGCGGTGGTTGTGCCCAGCGCTGGAGCCTGTATGGGAATGGTCGATGTTCATGGTTTTGCGGGCCTGAGAGAGTGAAGGCCCGCCAATGTGGTTAGTCATGGCGTGTGTGGTGGTGCCTGCAGCCAGGCAGCCCAGTGACTTGCGGGTGGGTTGTGCCGGTTGTTGGAGGGCTGTTGGGCGCGCAATGTGGCTGCGATCAACGAGCGACGAGGGTTAAACGAGCGACTTGTCCAAGATGGACGGCTTTTGGTGACTTTTTGCCGCGGGGCCGGGGGTTGGCCAAGGAATTTGGCAGTGAGATTTCGTGATCTGGTGATTCCAAGAGGACGACAGGTTTCCCGTATTCGAGTGTGCGGGTGGCCGGGTCGGTCTGCAATAGTTCGTAATCGACAGCTGCGAAGCTACGCTGATGATGGCGGCGACGAGACGATGGAACAACAACAGCTACTCAAGGTATTGGTTGGCTGGCGCATTGTAGGTAAAAGTAAAAAGATCATGGGCACGATCTCATCGAATCCATCCTTTGGTCGGTGGTCGGTAGGTAGTCGGTAGTCTTTGGGGTCCAATTCTTTCTTTTCCTTTTCTTTCTTTCTTCCTTTCTCTGTCGTGTTCGGAGTCCACCTCTTTGACAGTTTTCGGTTCCCCGTCGGAGTCTAGGTTGTCTCTCAATGGTCGGTACTCGTCCGCGCTGTGATGGAGTCAACTCGGCCTTTTCAGACTGTCAACAACATGGCCTGGTTGTGGGAAATAAAACGAATGAAACGATAACGACAGAAAAACAAGATATGAGCCGGTGGAGAGAAGGAACAGGCAAAGAGGAGAGAAAGACCGAAAAACATTGAATGAACAACGGGGGGCGGGCTGCACGACGATAATAACCTCCGGGAACCACGCCATCCACAATCCATACCATACCCATACACCCATACAATCAATCCATGGGCTGGCTCGCAGATGAAATGAGATGCCAAAATTGGGCACAACATGCCCTCGCAAGTCGCAACCCTCGCAGCCGTCTGCGCATGCCCTCCTCTCCTGGGCCCTGCACCTGAAATGATGGCGGCATGGCTCTCAGTCCCTCCTGCCTGCCCTCCACGCCCTCTCCCGTTGCGCGCGCGGCGTCGAAGTTGCAGGTGCCCTGAATGGTGTGGCCCTGAGAAAGGGTCTCCGCTGCGGGATCCCTTCTAGCGCGGCGTCCAACATGCCTCGTCGTTGCCTCGACATGCCCTTAGGACGGGTCCATTTGGGGGCATTTGGAGCCATTTTCGGGGCCAACACGGGACCCAACACGTCTCTGTAATTTCGCTTCCTTGGCCCGATGTCTCCTCTTTGCGCTTTTACCCCGTGGCCGACCCAGCAAAAACAGAAAACCCATGATTGCCATGGCAGGCATGGGCCGCATGGCTCACTGGAATCCACTCTGGTCGGATGTGCCCCATCATTGGCCAATCAGGTCCACCGCAGTCGCTCAACGTCTGATGCGGTGATTGGCCGGCTGTCGTACTGTAAATGCACTGGCCAAAAGTCGATGGCTGCAATTTAAACGGACGGTCCATACAAACAGCAAAAACAATTGCACAACTGAATGCCGATGAATGAGCTGGGGACAACTTGAAGGCAGGCATCGATGGATACGGCGTGGCTTTTGGCACTTGGGAATCGACTGGGAAGGAGCCTCCTGAGAATCACGATTCAAGAGGCACATCTTTTTGCGATCAACATTTGAAACATTCGGGATTTCCCTGATGGGCGCAGCAAAGAGGCTCCTACCCCGCCAGGCCCGCCTGTTGGGACCTGCAGTCGGGACCTGGGGTGCTGCTTAGGACCACTTTTTATTATCAAGGAGAGCTTTTGATACCGGCAAGCATCCACGCATCCACAACATGGAAACCATGGCCGATACGAAGCTCAATCTCATTTGGGCCTGGGCAGTTGCAGTCGTTGAGGTTGGCATCTCGCAAATGTCGCAACCGTCACACTCCGTCTCGTGTTGTGTTACCGCACACATGAATGGAAAGAGCGACGATAAAAAGGCACTGTCCCGTCTCCCAGTCTAGAGTTCCCCCATCTGACTTTCCATATCTTTGACCTCTGCCTCTGTGGCTTAGCCTTGGGTCAAGCCGTGGTCGAGCCTTGGACAATCCAACTCGGGCTTTCTCCCTGCTGTGTTGAAAAATGATGATACGTGCCACAGATGAATCATGTTGAACTGAATGTCCTGGTCCAGGCTGATAAGGTAGCAAACGCAGTCCAGCCGAAAAACACCTACTCAAGGATTCCATGTATCCAGGTACCGTAACAGTGACATCTTGTATCGCGGAAATCCCGTCGAATTTGATATTCAACGCTCAGGCCAACCGATAAACGATAGTAATCGCCTCGTTTGTCCTCAGTTCCCGTCATTGCGAGATTGTCCTGGAAGTTCCGGCCAGCCGATGATTGTCTCGCCTACAAGGTACCCCTTTTAGCTGTAAGCGGGGATCGTCAACTAAGGTACTACCTTACCTAGTTCTAACCGCCTGAGGTCAACTGTCCAGCCCGTCCTACAGCCCGCTGTACCCGGACCTTACACTATAGGTAGTGGTACATTCGTAGTGGGCAAAAACCACCTCACCAGTAAGTGGACAGATGCAGAACGACCGACATACATGGTCAAACTCCCACATGAAAGCAACTCAGAACACTCTCAATTCACTGTCTAGTCAACCGTTTCCCTTGAATCAGGTACGTATCAAATCCGACTTCAGTGGCTAATCCGCCGGGGACCGTGCCATATGTAGAAGATCAATCGCTGACAGGGGCAGTATCGTCATCGTCAGGGGGGCCATCAACACGGCCGTCCTTCTTACATTTACAATCACCACTGCCAAGCATCGCCATGGTTGATAAAGAGCAACAACATCTTCAAAATGCCTCGGAATACCCCTGGACGGCAGATCAAGGGCACGGCCTAGACAACTCGATTCCCCCTCCAGCGAATTATCCGTATTCGCAATGGAACAGGCCGGTCGACCCTCGAACTTCGTCCACACAGTCCTTGGCTCCGTCCACCCCGACAGGCAGTTACAGGGACTCGCAAAGGAGGACGCTGCTCGTTATCTACATCCATGGCTTCATGGGCAACGACTCTTCCTTTCGCTCCTTTCCCGCTCATGTCCACAGCTTCCTTCGAGAAGCCCTGGCCGAGACACACGTCATCCACTCCAAGATCTATCCCCGCTACAAGACTTACAAGTCCATTACCGTGGCCCGGGATAACTTCAGTAACTGGCTTATGCCACACGAGTCGCCCACCACCGATGTTGTCTTGATAGGCCACTCTATGGGTGGCCTGCTGGCCGCTGAAGTTGCTCTTTTGCCCCGTCAACCTCAAGATGTAGTCTACAGCGACTCCCCGTTTCGCCATCAGATCTTGGGAACTCTGTCTTTGGATGCTCCATTGCTAGGCCTCCATCCAGGTATTGTGGTATCAGGAATTGCAAGTCTTTTTCGTAAGGCGCCAGCTCCTCCAGGAGCTACGAACGCGGGACAAGAGTCTCAAATGCTTGTCGCCCAGCCCTCACCAGGGCTATCACCAGATGCATCTATCTACTCCGAGATCTACCCTCCTCCGGAGGCAACTTCACCTATACCCAGGCTGACGCCATCATCAATGTCCTCTCCCTCGGCTCCAGATCCTTACTTCAACCCCAAGTTCTTCAACGATGTATCCTTCGTGGATCGAGGCTGGTTGAAGAACATTGCTCATTTTGCGCAAAAACATAGCCAAGAGAATCTTGTTGAGGCGGCTACTAACCACATCATATCGCACTTGGAGTTTGGCGGCTGTCTGGCCGACTACCCCGGCATGAAGTCCAGGTATAACAGGTTGAGGAAGTTGGAAGATGTGGATGAGTTGAGACAGTCCTCAACAGACAAGGAGGTCAGAGTGCGATTCGTGAACTACTATACCGTTTCTACAGGGATACTCAAGGACAAGGAAGCTCGCAAGAGTATTGCTCCAACGGTCACTTCGGAGGCTGCTCCAGAAGGACATTCGAGGTCGCACTCGAAGGCGAAAATGGCCGAGAAAGCGGTCCCCGAGCGTGAATCTTTCGATACCGCCAGATCTCAAACGTCAACTCCACGGAGCTCAGAAGAATTGGAACTCACAGAACTGGAACCCGTACCCCTATCCGATGACGACCCCATCCACCAACCGGAACACCGAAAGGAAGAGGATAAGCCCCCTGCATACGTCTCTCACGAAGATGTTAACAAGACTGCCGAACATTCCATCAGCAACGTCAGCGGAGCCGAAACCAGGAGCAAAAGCAGCAGCGACGACGGCGACGGCGACGAAACAAGCACCCTAACAACCCTCCCCTCCTCCCTCCCCATGCCGGACCTCCCCGCAATCCCCCAAACCCCTTCGCCACCCCCAGCTATTGACCTCAGCACCATACCCTCTAAAGAAGCGCGCAAGCAAGCCGAAAAGGACGCCAAGCAAGCACGGAAGGAGTACGAAGCAGCCGTCAAGAACCGGGACAAGATCCTGAAAGAGCGGCTGAAAATCGTCGAGAAGCACGAGAAGGCGCAAGCCAAACTCCAGCGGGACACCAAGAAGCAGCAGGAGAAGATAAAGAAAGAGGCCGAGAAGCAGGAGAAGAAGGACAAGAAGGAGTGGGAGCGGAAACAGAAGAAGGAAGAGAAGATCAAGGCGAGTTCGACGGCGGAGAGGATTGGCGAGTTGGAGAGTCATCACTTGGCGCTTTCGGGGTCTGCGGATGGTGAGGACAATGAAAACGGCGGCAATGGGGAGGCATCAACATCAACAACAACCAACACCACGAGAAACAAAGACAAGAACAAGGACAAGAACAAGGACAAGAACAAGGACAAGCAAAAAGTAAACGACTCAAAGAAAAAGAAGGAGAAAGAGAAAGAACCAAAGAAACAAAAACTTCGCAAATTCTGCATGGTCCCCTCCAAATCCAGCAATGGCTTCATGGACCCGACTTGGATCCAGATCTACATGGAGGGCGTGGACGAGGTCGGCGCCCATTGCGGCTTGTTCTTTCCGGGGCCGCATTACGATAAGCTGGTGGGGGATGTCAGCTCGAGGATCGTGGGGTGGGTGCATGATGATGCGAGCAAGAGGTTGTTGCTTGAGGGCATGCAGGGGTTGGATCTTGATTGAGTGAGAGACTGAGTGAGGGTAGCTTAGGGGGTGGATGATGGAACGATAGATAGCTCGGGATGGGTTGGGTACTGAATGGGTACGGAAGGATGAGTATGACATGACAGACACCACACACTACATGAGGGCAATGGGGGAATAGGACAAGTGACCCATCGATGACAGACATGCAGATAGAAGACGACAGGATAGCTGAGATGGGTAGTAAAGAATGGACTGCGCAGAGTAATGAGCCGTTGAGACTTAGTCTATGCACACATGCGATCCGCATACCAACAAAGTCGTCCTCTCAGTCAGCCACAAAACGACATCGTCCGTGTGTGCCTTTATGTCAAGCTGTAAAGCAAGCATGAAAGGACTTTGTCCTTTGCTAAAGATGTTCCATTCAACTCCATTGTTTCCTATATTAAACATGTGACATTGTTCATCCATCCCTCCATCCATCCGCGCACCCTCAGCTATCCGCCTCCTTTCATCCCATCCTATCCGTCTTTCATCCCATCCATCCATCCCTCCCTCCCATAACGCGCTCAATCCAGTCCTTTTTGTCTAAACTTTGCGCTACTCGAAAACAACAAAACACAAAACAAAATCACAAACAAACAAGCAACAATGGACACCGGCAGACAAAGTAAGCAGAAAGGCAAAAGGCAAAAAGCACACACACGCATGGTAGGTAACTCTCAAGGACGAACGAACCACTTCCATTAACACAAGGCTGGATGAAGACTCTTGTTCCGTACTGTCTCTCCTCTCTCTCTCTCTCTCTCTCCTCTTCTGATTAAGTCGCCATCATCTTTTTTTACTTCTCTTTTGGAACTAAACTAGTAGGGGTATACGAGCGAGGCCAGCATGATCGGTCTAGAAACCATCACCCTCAGAGTCGCCATCTCCGCGTAAGCCCAGCCAGCCACCAACTTGGGCTTCGCTTCGTTCTACACCTGACCGTGATCCCCTCTCCCCTCTGTCCCCTAACTACTAAAAGGACCCTATATTTCCGTCGCGGAGCGCGCGCATTCCTTTCCCTCTTCGCGCTCCGAATGGTATCAACCTTCGCTTTCCTTCCACCCTTCCTTTCATAAAAAATAGACCAATAGAGAGATCCATATCATTCTCTTTCCTTTCTTCTCTCTTCCTCGGTTCCCACCACTTTTTTTCTTAAGAGAGCTGATGAGAAAAAAACCGAGCAGTATGCAAATAATCAGACAATGTAGAAGGGTTATGTTGGGACCCCATTTTTGCATTCTTGTGTGATGGTGAAAAATCAGCCGGAAACCAAGTCGTAGAATAAACGTGTTGTGAAAAAAAAGAAAAAAAAAAGCAGAACCCCCCCCCTGAACGCCATGCTGGTATATGTCGTGTTATGTGTTTTGGTAAAAGAAAAAAAAGAGCAAAAAAAGCAAAAGTCGCAGACGTTTTGATGTTCTGCAGATGAAGCACAACAGACAACAGAACTTTCGATGAGTTAACACCGCCAGTGACTACTGTTTGTGTGCCAATGAGGATGACTCGTACTACTGCCCCCGAGCCAACCTCCCGAGTACCGCCCGTTGTGCCTTTATCCCAGACTTTCGCCATAGGTGTGAGCCTCAAAAAGATCTGACCTGTCTTCCGTACCGGTTTTGTCCCACAAACATCTCTGATCATCCAGGTATCACCCTGAACACTGATCAGGCGGGTCGTTTAAGCCGTTTCGAAGGAAATGCATGGCGGCATTATGTCTCGTGGCTATTCGTAAACGTCTCGCTGGTTCTCGACGATAAAACAGTTGGTATCTGCCGTAAGGGCGGCGGCTCGGCGTACTCGTTCCTCTTTCTGCCGCGCGCAGGACGTCATATCCCGGACACGCCATGATGGCCATAGCCCGACTGCTGCCGGCCTTGCGCATACGACTGAGTACCGGGCTGAGTCTGTATGATGTCAGCAAAGGGTGCCCCAATCTCTCAACCGGGGACGTTGCTTCAAATAAGCACCTTTTTGCGACGCTTGAACCCAGAGGCCATGTCACCCTCGCCGGTGGAGTATCCTGTCTCCAACCCGCCATCATCCTCGTACCCTTCGCCGTAGCCCTCAAAACTGGAATCGCCGTAGCCTCGCTTCTTGATGTTGCGCCTGGGCCGGTTGTCCTGGAAACCGGGGGTCTGCGGCTTCACACGTTGCATGGCTGGGCCCCCGTAAGCCAAAGGGGTGTTCGGCGCCGTGGGTCTTGCGGATGGCGGCTGATTGAGGTGCGCCTTCAACGAGGTCGTTGCGATATCCCCAAGAACCGAGTTGTTCCAAAGGGTAGAAGGGACGGTCCCCCTGCTCATAGTAACAGCCCTCGACATCTTGCTCTTCATGTCTGACGAGAAACCCCTGGTGATCTCCTTGCCTCTAACAAAGTGCGCGTTCCACTCTTCCTGGGGACAGGCCATGAGGTACTCTATCCTCTCAGGGTCCTTTTCATCCGTCTTCACCGAGTCAAAGTGACCTTGCACTCCCAGCTTCTTGATGTGGCCCTTGTACGTCTTGCGGAGAGCATTCTTCTGGCCGTCTTTAATGCGCGCGTACTCAGCAGCAAGATCCGCCAAACCAAACATCTCGAAAAGGTCTTCGGACAGATGAGGACGAGGCGGTTGATGCTCTGCAATTGTCAATGTTAACGAAGACTCTTCTCAATGTGCAACAAACAATACCGATAATCGGTCACCCAGTGACTGGCACGGGGTGTGGGCAGGAAAGCAGACGGAGAGATAATGCCCGTCGCTGTGGCAACATGAGCCACAACGAGCGGGATCGCATCTCTCGCATATGCCACTGCCGCTGCTGCTGCTGCGTGTGGGTGCAGGTGAAGGGAGCCTTACGAGATCTGCAAAGGAGGTATTTTTCACCAACGTCCAAATGGAGGTCGTCAATACCAAGTTTGCGGTCCTCGATGTGGACTTTCTTCTGCTCTCGATCGCCTACATCGTCGGCGGTGCGCTTGCGCTTCTGGGGAGAGTTCTCTCCCATGACAATGTCTGTGAACGACATGTCGTTGGCGAGGGAGCTGCCGTTTACGCTGTGGGCTGGGGTCGGCAAGGTCGTCGTGGTGGAAATCATGGAGCCTGACATGCTCGTGGATTGATCACTCGAACTGGGCGAGAAATGCGAGGGGCTTTGCGGGGTCTGGGGGTGAAAAGACATCATTTTTCAATGATGGCAAAATTGGTGGAGTCGTTGAAGACGTTGAGTGAGGCGACCGAACAACGACGGATAAACGACCAGGATCCTTGGCGCGAAAGCGATTGTCTCTGTCTTGTCCGCTGCAGACAAGTGGTGGTCCGGCGATAACAAAGAAATGAACCTGCGTCTGTTCTTTCCTTCAGACAAACAACAACGAAATTCCACCGCTCCCTAACAGCAGGTGGTGGGTGTCACGCTCCGACGCTCGTGAAGCGGATGTGACGCGATGCTGATAATCGGCCGACGAAGCCCGATATGGTGACGAGACAGCGGTGTCCAAGAGGGAGGCCTGAAAGCGGGCGCTCGTCGAAGGGGGAAGAGTGTTTTCGCCGTGTCGAGTCGCGAGCCTAAACTGCCGGCGACTGTCGCAGAAGCTTTCGCTCTCCGCCCGCGTGCAACTCCCCCAAACTGCAACTTCCAACTCAATCAATCCAGATAGGCGGTCGACAGATAACGCTAGGAAATATCGAAAAAATCAGAGTCGGAAATGAATCGACTCGAATGGCGTTTCGGTGATCGCTGGCCTCGTGTCGGCGCTCGGCGATGCTGGATGGGTTAGGCGACAGATTTGATTGTCAGTCGGTGTTGGTGGTGGGTTTTGGGTTGTTCGGTTGATGATGCTGGAGTGAACAAGACAGGGCGCCCGCCTTGGACTTGGAGGAGGCGAGCGGGTGTGGAAGGCAGAGTTGGACGGCCCTGGCCTTTCAGCCAAAGACGGCCGGGGACTGGTAGCAGGGCCATTCGCCCAGCCAGCAGCGCGACGCACCTCCAGTTTTCAGCGGTGCACTGTGTCACGCGGCAGGCGTATCATACAATCTTACAGTAACCGTTCGTAACCTGACACGGTCAGTGACCGAAGCTGACCAATCTGACGGCGTATCTGGCCAGCTGAGTGGAGCGAAAACTCTAGCAGCGTCGAAAGTCTCTTCTTGCCCACGGGCCCCAGTGGGCAGTCAACTTCATGGAACGTGTTGGTGAGCCGACCTTCCAGCCTTCACACTTCTGGTCTTGGCATCTGGAAATCGTCGCGCCGGCCAATCGGCATTCCCACTTTCTTTCTCAATTCTCCCACCGATATCACAGTGTATCTCCGCTGCTGATGCTTACTACACAACGGCTCGGCCAGTTCAAATCTGCTGCTGCAAGACATGCTGACATCTTGTGCCTATTATGACCATGGCTTTCGATCTTGCGATCTAGGACGGGTCCAGGTTTCGGAGAGGTATCGCGGGAAAGGTCTGGGAGCGGTCTCTTATCCAAACAGCCATCCTCCCTTGACATTGGTTCGTCCCTCTGAGAATGCTAGGGGAATCTGTTTTGCATTGAAGCGAGAGAGCTCTGAGACTAGTAACTGCCAATACGTTTTGATTACAGTACGCAAACAAGGAGCATTATCCAGGAGAACAAGTGACGGGATTGGACAACAATGAGATGCTGATTTGGACCCTGAACTACTTTTGTCAACATTTGACGACTCGTCCTCCATGCCGCCATTGTTGACTCGACATGCCATACTGTAGGTATCGTGTACGGTAGCCTGGTGGTGCCAGGGTCCGTGTAGGGAGCGAGGACCGGAGCGGACAGCCCCGGCCACGCCTCGTTTCGTTGCAGTGAAGTCAGTTGGCGCATGTTGATGGGCAGGATCGTCGCTCCAAAGCTTGAACGATATTCGGGCCCTTCGACGTCATGTCATGAGTGGTGATGTCGGAAGCAATGGAATAATCCAGATGAAGGCTTTGTCTTTGTCTACAAGATCGACCATTTGTCGTTTGCCGAGAGGGCGAGGCAAGCGAGCTGAGGGGATCTCTGGATACACGAATGCAAGATGTGTGCACGCTTGTGATGAACTTGGTAGCAAGGCCGAATCCATACACACAGCGCAACTTTGGCAACGGCAATATCACGACACTTTACAGCTGGCGGCTGAATCCAAGGACGCGTAGACATACATATTTTTTTGAACTTTCCGGACACTCATGGACCAGGCTTCCAAGGTGAGGTTTTCCCATTCGAGGCAGACCGCGTCCAGATGACCGCGAAACAAAACCAAGGCAATGCGAAACATTGACTTTCACACCGCCAGAACTGCCCGCGAGACTGCATCACGATCCCAAAATAACCCCGCGTTGTCGGCACGAGTCGCATGGACACGGCTCGTGGAATCTTTACTCCTCAGCCCTCCCCTAGAACCTAAACAGAACCACGCGACTCGCGACGCCATGCATTATTCGTGATTTGTTTCCTTCCTCACCACGGCCCCTCAACAAGGTAGGAACCGTAGGCAGTGAAAGATAAAGAGAAATGGGTTTTTCGAAAGAAAAAGTCTCCAGTCCGAAGAATAGGATTTGTATGTTTCCAAAAATTCCCCAGCCAGCCGAAGCCAACTGAGAGCGGTCAGGTATGTAGTTTTCAACTAGCAAAAACGCGATCTCGGACGAATCCTCACTGATACGCGTAAAACCCCTGCACTTGGATGGAGAAAAAAAAGAAGGAGAAAGGAAAGAGTTTGAAAGATTCGGGGAAGGGTTGGCTTGGTTAAATAGGCGCGGGGAGGGGCCCTGACCACTGGTCCGTGCACCAGTGCAAATTCCGGGAGGAATTTCATGGCGGGCCGGCAACGGGCTGAGGCGGGACTGCCAAGCTTGTTCAGGCAGTTGGCTGCAACTTCCATCTCATGTCTCTAGCTCCTTGGTTGTTTGATGAAGGCATCACGCCGACGATGACTGTCACTGCCCAGTCATTCCTTGCTCGGTGAACCGAACACTGCCACTTCACTGCAAGCACTCTGGCGCTCAATGGCAGTTGCTCATGATAGTCACAGTCACAGACAATTACGCAACCCCCTTCCTATTGCATATTCTCAACTCTTTGTATAATTGTATATGTCATTCATATCAACATAAGGAACGAGCTGTCACCAACTCACAATGCTCCTCCCCGACAGGCAAGGTCCGGTTTTACTGCTTCGACGGTTGCAGTTACAACGGAGGTTATCCACCAGATAAGTTCTGATAGCAAGATACGCCAATTGCTTCTCAATAACAAGGGAAAGTCGCATAGGTACATCATACAAGGGAACATGGATATTACACTGATATCGTGCTGGCCGAACCGTCTTCTTCAGTCAGCCCTCCTTGCGCGATTCATGATATGGTACAAGAGTGTTGCCGGTGGTTGCACACACGCATTCGCTTCATCATCTTCTTCTTTTCCTCTGTCTAGTTTCTCGGCGCCCTGACGAGCACCTCGCCAAGCTTGGGTCCCTTTTGGCGGAGCCCCTTGACTGCTACACGAGTGACAAGGTCGCTCTGGTGGTCCTTGATCATCTCCTTGAGAGCACTGCGCTCGATCACTATCCTGCCCGTCTCCAAGAGGTCCTTGACATCGACGTCCCATAACTCCAAAGCGCGACCCTCGGCACCGGCCAACTCGAATCCGGTGAAAAGGTTGGGGCGCTTGTCGCCCGTAATGAAGGTCGTCCTGCCAGCCTCCTTGCCCCAGTTCAAGCCGGTCATGAACTCGCGAACCCACTTGCGGACGTAGGCGTCCTCGAGCTCGCGGCTGAGCTTACCGCCACCGGCAAGCCAGAGGAAGTCGTCGGGGAGCGGGAGGTCGAGGCCGTCCTCGGTGACGATGAGCTCGCCGCGCTTGTAGCGGTAGGACAGCGCGGTGCGCCAGGCCAGATCGTAGACCTTCTTGTTGAGCTTCGTGCTGAAGTCGCGGGGCTTGGGACCAAAGGACTTTCCACCACCCTTCTGCAGAGGTGACTGCTTGGTACCGCGGCGGGCGTGACCGGTACCCTTCTGTGCAATCATCTTCTTGTGCGAACCGTGAACTTCGTAGCGAGTCTTGGAGGACGCCATGCCCAGTCGTGTCGAGTCACCCTCGTAGATGACGGCCAAGTGGAGGATATCGCGACGCAGCGGGAGGTGGAGGTGACGGGCTGAGTAGGATTCGAGGGAGCGCGGCTCGAGTTCGGGGAAGGAATAGACAGTAACAGGAACGTTGGTGACTGAATCCTGGGTTAGTACCTTTCCGGCGCGGGCAATGTTGTCGAGGCTGGCAGTCGTGTTGGTGCTCATACTGGGTTGCCATGGTTCCGAGACCGATCTTGTGATGTCGGCGGCGGGAGGGGTGGCTACGGAGGCCATCGACCGTCTGGAGGAGAGAATAGAGGATGGGCGCATCTAGTGGGACATGATTTGTACTGGTGAGCGAAGGTAGTCGGCGGACAAGTAGCAAGACGGCGGAGGTAGAAGACGAACCGGCAGTGCCCTGCATGGCTGCGAAGCAATGCTCAGCGCCTTCATGGCCTCATTGAGGCTCTTGAGACCCTTGCCGGCCATGGCGACTGTTGTGATATGGCAAGGCGACGGGAGTTACAAGTTAATGCAACTCGAGTTGCGGGTGGTGACCGGGAGTGGTGGAGGTCAGCGTGGTGGTGCTCGGGGCAGTTGTTCGCGGAAGGAAAAGAGATGAGAGAAAGAGAGACGAGAGCAACCACGGGCCTGTGCGGTACGGACTGTGCGGTACTACGGAAACGTGGAGCGCGCTTCGGGACGAGGGGGAGGGACAACGGAACGGGACCGAGACGGGGCTCTAACGGGATGTACGATGGTTTGTCGCGGGCGCCGGTCCTCCCAGTCAAGTCGCATCGATTCGGCCGACGAGGGGAGTCTGGAGAAAAAAGATCTGGAGTGCAACGTGCACGTACAGTGCGCTGCAGCGCTTTGGTACCCGTACCTGGCGAGCTCTTGCGCGGGGAACACCAGCTAACTGCAACCCCCACTACGAAGTACTTCCAATTAACGCACTGTGCTGCCGGCCCGGGGTCCACGAAATTTTGGCCGCAGTTCGAGTCTGTGTCTGGTCCGAGTCCGAGTGGGCTGCAGCAATTGAAGGACCACGAACCCTCCGTCCCCGTCCCGTCCTCGACCCCGTCCTCCCCGTCGACCGAACCCGACCTTGAGTGCAGCTCCTCTCGATTGAGAGCGATCCCGCACTTCCTTCGAATACACGCATATTCCCACCCGCCATGTCGACGTGTCAGCAGGTCGCGCGGCCACTCGTCCGCTGTCTCCGGCAAGCCGGCCCCGGCGCTGCGACATGTTCGACCCGGTCCGTCGCCGTCGCCGCCGTTCGGCCCTTTTCCTCGACCCCGATGCGCAAAGATGAAGGCGCCACCACCACCACCACCCCTTCTGCCGATTCCACCACCACAACACCACCACCCCCTCCTCCTTCGGCCACCGAAGCCAAGTCGGCGGGAGTAGCAGACACAGTAGTTGGAGGACCAGAGCTTGGATCGCGAAGGAGAAGGGCCGCCCTGGCTACGACCGGTAACCTCCCCTTCGAGCAGCTGCCGTACCAGTGCTTCCAGGAGGCGCGCAAGATCTTGCAGCAGGACCGCGCGGCCAAGATTGCCCAGATTGTCAAGGAGACGGAGAAGATCAAGCTGCTCGAGGCGCGGGATGCTAGCGAGTTCGAGGGCGGCGAGGCCGCCAAGCAGACACGGATCAAGAGCTTGAGGAACTACGTTGAGGAGCTCAAGATCCTGGCCGACATCAACGACCCCGAGGTGAAGAGGCGCTTCGAGGATGGCAGGGGTGCGTACATGACTTCCGCTTATGCTCCCTCCCCCAGGTCCCATCAAGCTAACTAACATATTTCCTCCAAACAGGTGACATGACCAAGCCCGTCTACCGTTTCCTCGCCGAGCGCCGCTGGCGTTCCATGGACTACAAGATCATCGCCCAACGTATCTCGCAGTTCCACGTCGTGCCCGATCTGCTGCCCTCTTTCGACCCATCCATGGACGTCAAGCTTTCCTTCCGCGGCTACCAAGTCTCCCCCGGCGCGATCCTCGATTCCCGCGTGACCGAGGTCGCCCCGACACTTCGCATGCAAGTCTTCGACAAGGGCGAGCGCCTGCTGACCGTGGTGGTCATCGACTCGGACGTGCCCGATGTTGATCACGACCGGTTCTCGCGCCGGTGCCACTTCCTCGCTTCCAACATTCCGTGGGACCCGTCGAAGACGGTTCTGTCGCTGCGCAGCGTCGGCGACCGCGTCGAGGGTGACGTCGGCAAGCCCTGGCTTCCTCCCTTTGCGCAGAAGGGTTCGCCCTATCACCGCCTCAACGTCTTCGTGCTGGAGCAGAAGGCCGGCGCCAAGATCGATGGCGAGACGCTCAGGAAGCATCTGGAGAACCGCGAGAACTTCTCGCTCAAGGGCTTCCGCGAAAAGTTCGACCTCGAGCCCGTCGGCTTCAACCTCTTCCGTTCCGAGTGGGACGAGGGCACCGCCGAGGTCATGGAGAGGCACGGCATTCCCGGCGCCGAGATCGAGTTCAAGCGCCAGAAGTTCGCCTCGCTCAAGCCGCCCCGCAAGGCCAGGGGTTGGGAAGCCAAGAGGCAGAAGCCCAAGTACAAGAGCTTGTGGAAGTACGTCAAGCGCATTGCGTAAAAAGGGAGCGCTTGAGTACGGATGTGGGTGTAGTAGGTGCAGATGCGAGCGTTGTGGTCAGCAATGTTGTCCTCTTGTTGATGCTGTTGTTGTGGAGAGCGGCATTCGTCACGTTACGACGGCCGAGACGACGACGCGTGGCGTGGCAGTGGGATGGTCTTTGCCGGTGGGTGAAGCTGCCTTGTATTGTACTATAGTTATATCAGACATGAGTAGATCAAAAGGGCGCGGAAAACGCCTAATCAATGTACAAATACAAGCCATGAACGTTATAAGTGCGGTAAAGTAAGAGGATCATGCAATCCAATGTATGTTGACTAAAGCCTATAGAACAACCAGACGTGTGACTATCTCAACGTAGACGTCTATCGTGGCCTGGTACACTTATCCTAAGATATTCTCAGCTTTCCTATCATTGAGCCCCTTACACCATCCGTCCAAAAAAGGAAATCAGTAAACAATGCAGCTGACATACAACTCCTAACAGCATGTCCCCGATAAGCTCCATATATCTCTGCGTAGGCTACTCAATTCGCATCTCTGCATGCTCCGTTACATCCACAAGTCGATGCTTGTCACACTTTCCCTTCTCTTCCTCCTCTTCCTCTTCCCATTTTCATCATTCTCTGTCATCCACTTATTCATGACTGCCATTGTCTCTCCCTCCGCCTTATCCACCGCCACGCCCTCTTCGGCATCTTCGCATATCTTCCATGCGAGATCGTTGATGTCAGAGGATCCAGCCAACCCTATCTCAAGTGTTGCTCTGTTGGCGTCAAGTGCATTGCCATCCTTTCCCAATGCGTGACAGTCATCTTGCTCATAACTTCCTATTTTCGCAGATAGATGCTCCTCTTCCCCTTCATCTGTGCCATAAGAATGTCTGCCGTTCGCATCCCAGTCTGGCAACTCTATATCTTGCTCCAGGACACCATCATCATTGTCGTCTTCCCCCGTGGTAATTTGTTGAACATCCACCTCTTTCTCCTGCAACACACACCGTTCGTCCTTGCTCCGTTCTGGTGTTTCATCACTAGATGACCCTGGGCCTTCATACTCTCCATCACTCCATACAGGTACACTAGCACACCTCACAGTGCCTTCTTCCTCCTCCTCCACCAACTCTTCATAGGATTCGATCTCAGAGCAACCGTCCAGGGCCCCGCACAACTTTCGGAGTCGATCTCGAACAGTTCCATTGCTTCGGTAAACTTCTGTTGTAAAAGTGTGCTGAGAAGTGGATGGTGGATTGGCTTTTGAGTCTGTAGTCATCTTCTCACCTCCACGTTCTTCCTCATTGAAAGATTTCCCGTCCACCTTACTCCTCAGCAACCTCTCCAAAATTGCCACTCTCATCTCCGCCGCCTCTGCTCTCTCCCGCCATGCCTTGCACTCGCGTTCCGTCTGCCGCAGGTGCTCGCTCAACTTGATGCTTGTGCTTCGTCGTACGCTTACTTCCTTCGGGAGACTACACTGACCCGCACCAAAGCTTGCTAGTTTGCGGCGGAGATGGTCGTTTTCCTCCGTCTTGATGTCGAGTTGTGTTTGCAGGCGGCGAATTTGCGCTTGGAGAATCATCAAGTCGCTAGCGACGGCGTTTGTTACGGGTGGGGTTGATTGAAAACGATGCCTTGGATTCTGATGGAGAGCACTTTCAAGCAACTAGTTCGAAGTGCCGGATTCGATCGGAACCCTGGAGCCCTTGTTTGCATCTGGAGCTCCAATGGGTGCGCTGAAAGGTCTCAGTATATGAGGTGATTGTGGTAAGGGTACGTATTGAGCTTCGTTGCCGAACAAGCTTTTAGTATTGTTGCCGCCAGCACTGGTCGTTGGTCGGATCAACCGAACGTCGCCCTCCTGTTCAAATGAGCGGTCCTTAACGGCCCTTTTATAAGGGTCTCTAGTTGGCTTGTGGCTTTGTTGCTCGTTCGCCCGCTCATTCGAGTTCTTTGACCTCCTTTCCCATGTCACGGCTAGGCTCGTTGTTCTCTCGTCCTCGTCATCCACCCCATCATGACTTCCTCGTCCGGAACTCTTGTTGGAACTGCCTTTAGATTCTGCATGTTCCCTGCGCCCTTCTGTATGAATGCCACCGGTACCTTTTTCAGGTGTTTCGAATGGCGACGACAGTGATTTCCGTGGTGATGGCGGATTCACAGTATAATGCGAAAGCACACTACCAGTCATTCTCGTAGGCATGGGGAGAAATTCAGGCCTCTTCAAGTCTTTGTCCTTCGCAGCAGCAGACTCAAACATCGCAGCCATTGCCCTAACCGCACTCCCGGTGAAGGACTTGCTGTAGTAAGATGTTGGCCTTGAGGGGGTAGTTGGTGGTCGGAGATCTCCATCAAAGGACGTAGCGGACAGTGCGTAATCAGCCATGCGGTCATGTTTCAGGACAGCCGATGGTCCTGACCCCGGCACTTGCTTCTCCTGGCCAGAAATGATCCGATCTTCTTCATATTGAACCTCAGGAGGAACAGAGGCAAGAATATGTTTGGAAGGACTCTTGCTGGGAATAGTACTACGACGAATAGACTCCCGACTAGACCTTTGAGTCTGTCGCCGATCGGATCTCCGTGCGCGAGGTATCTTCGATGCCAACGATCTTGCCCGTGATTTTGCGTGAGATTGTTCATGTGCTGTTGGTGGTCTACTGGGAGGTTCTTGACTGCGATCCGTTCGAGCTATGCGGCCCGTAGCCCGGCTTAATGTTGCAAAGTGACTCAAAGGGCCGCCAGAATAATGGCTAGTTTTGACACTCGGTTTTGGTGTCTCCTCAGCGCCAGCTGAACACTCCGTTGGGGTTTGAGAGGGATCAAGGACTTGTTGACCTGCCTGTTCCTCCGCCGAAGCCGCTGTTATCGATTTTCGCAAGTGGAATGACAATCTTCGTCGACCCTTTTGGCGAGAAGAGCGTCCTGAAGAAGATACGACGGAACTAGGATGTTCTACAGCTGATTCAGCCGGGTCTGTCGATTTGTTAGATCTTTCTCCCCATCTCCAACCTGGAAACCTCGAAAGCCTGTGTCCCGAGCTCTTAACTTTGACCTTTCCGTCCGGGAGCGTTCCATTTGCATCCGTTTGACCACTGTTTATGGACATACGATCCTGTGATGGGGCTCTCACAGATGGCTTTGGAGTCAGCTCTGAATCTTCTGCTCTAGAGCCACAGTTCCTCATTTTGGTCGTCGGCTCACCAAAGACCGACACCGGCGCATCCCCTTGACTCTTATTTCCTTTTCGATCGCGGAAGCTGGCCAATGGATGGACGTCAAGCCCTTCTGTAAAGCTTTTGATCAGGCTGCCCCGACGTCTGACTGTCCGGGGCATTTGTGAGTCTGGTATGACAGGTTGCAATTTGGTCGGGGACCCTGTCTGTCTCCTTTCGGCATACTCAGAATCAAATTGTTGACCCTCACGGTATGGACGAGATGGTGTTTCTTCGACAAACGTGATCGAGCCCTTTGATTGTCTTTTCGAGAGAGACGCACCACCTGCAGAAGGCTCTTCCTCGGTAGGAGACAATAACACCACAGGTCCTGGCGTATTCAGTCGACTCCGAGACAATGAGCGCGAGGATCTTGGGCGCTGTCGAGGTATCACAAGTGTAGGTCGCGGTCTGTCTGCTCGTAGTCCTCCGCTAGGTACTCGTCCACCTGGTTTATCGTCCGGTCAGCAAGACACCAACAGGGATTGAGATGGGGATGGACATACGAGTTTCGGGCGTTGGGCTCGGAGGAATAGGGGATTCCGATACTTGAAAAGAGCCTGTTTGCGGACCATTCTGTTGCCATTCAGGTGGCTTTCGTAGAACAAATGGCTCCGAGACGGAAGGACGCAGTGATCCCTTTCGTGAAGTACAATGGTCGGCAATGCCCGACCCAACCACCCTCAACACATCAAGGCTCCTCATTTGCTTGACAACCTCCCGCCAATGGGTTATGAGCATCTCGGCAATGCTGTTGGCAACATGTATTTTGTCCATATCTGGAAAGCAAAGGGCAATAGCCTCCTCTGATGCCATGTACTTCTTTTTTTCCCACTTGCTGTTGGGCGGTGGGCTCACTGGGGATAGTATGAGGCGAACACTAGAGCTTCGGATTGAGTAGGAGTTGAGAAGATCACCGGCCAAAAGCGGCCCAAAGACGATACCTAGAGCATTGTAGCCCATTAGGTCTGCTGTAGGCAATGGTCTTCCAAATTCATCCTCGCGGGGTGCCGTCTCAGCAACGCGTCCGATCAAGCACAGGAGACCAAAGACTGCACATATCAGCTCCCGACGTAATTGAGACCTAACACTGCCAATTGCCAGCGCAATCAGTCTGGCACGGAGCTTCGTCTGCTTGGTTTTCGTGACCTCGGGATCCCCGTTTAACTGACTTTGTATTGAGACCATTGTGTCAAACAATGGGAGGGATCCGAGGATGCCGCCCGGAAGACCAGAGAGAAGACGCTTGAATGCTGAAGCCACGTCGTCAACACCGGCCTTAATGTGGACTGGGAGGCTTGGGCAGCGGGTTGTGCTCGATATCTCGTCCGGATCTCCTTCGGCGCAGTAGTAGTCATAGAGGGCATTAACCACTCGAACAGACCCAGGGATTCTAAAGACACCGCGAGTCTCCGTAGCTGTAAAGTCATCAGTGAATGCCTCACCAGCGTGGAAGTATGCAGGTCTTACCGTGTTGTACAAGATATTGGGCGGTTGCGCGAAGGCATGTTGGGAGAATCAAGGAGCTGGGCGCATATTCGGATGGCAAGTAGAACATGCTCTTGCCGCACAAACGGACAAGAGATTGCAAGTCTTCATCTTTGAGAACGTCCCGTTTTGCTGAGTGTACCAACTGCAATGCTAGATCGCTGATGCTCCGTCTATGGCTCGCTTTTCTTTCCGACCGTCCCGATTTTGCTGAGCTGGTATTGCTGGCACCCGACGGGTGGCGCCGGAACGTACGGGAAAACCATCCCCTTCTGTGCGGACTTGGGGAGGTTTCTCTCTGAATCAAGTGTTTTATTAGTCAATGGTTCATGGAGCGATGAGTGTATAAAGGCGACTTACCGAGGAGTGGCCATCGTCGTCGGGCGAAAGTAGACGTAGCCCATGCTATAACCTCTAGTCAGTGGGTCGCAGACAAGAATGACTTGCAAAACGCAAATGAGCTAACCTTGGTTGCGAGTCTGTTGTACTCTCGGACAAAGTCCCCTCGATCTTGGAGTTCATGGGCATCGGAGCAGCCGCCCACATCGCCACTGGATAATGTCCATGTCGCACTGCTTCTGTCCGCACGCCTATATGCCACAGGATCCGGGAAATGACCTGCTGTGGCAGACTGAGGGATACCGCGCCATGTAGTCGATGTATCATCCGTCTGCCCTCTCTTTGGTACGCGTCTGGGCAAGAAGCTCTTGGTGGTCGAGGGAGTACCGACCGATGCAATCGATGCCCGATCGGTTTCGTAATGATAGTTTTGCATGTCTTTGGAAGATATACAGTCGTTCAAACAAGTAAAGGAAGGTATTCGGGAGGCGGGTGGCAAGACAAGATATCCAAAGTGGTTGTAAACTGATGATGTTGTGTAGAAGAGCTCCAGAAAGCCCAAAGCATGGTTTGAAAGCATCGCGTCGTTTGTTGTCAACTGCTGCTTCCCGTGTTCACATGTCGCTCTTTGTGTCCAACCTGTTCCTTCTCGAAAAGACTGATATCTTCTCAACAGGAAGGTGGAGTGAACAGAGAAATGTGAGACCCGAAG
Source organism: Sordaria macrospora (assembly GCF_033870435.1). NCBI lineage: Eukaryota > Fungi > Ascomycota > Sordariomycetes > Sordariales > Sordariaceae > Sordaria > Sordaria macrospora. The sequence goes on along the minus strand of NC_089372.1, from coordinate 1,822,297 downwards.
CAACAGTCACGATCGTCGCCAAGTTCCTTACATTAATGCCTAGAGTCTAGACTACAGGCTGGTGCCATTGCACTTGTTTTTTCAACTCGAAGCAAACCCATTCTCATCTGAACCTGCCGCGTTGTCAGTTCAACGTTCAGGTAGCCATATCTATATATGCTCGCCAGCTAATTATCACTACCAAGGTAGCCACATCAATCCCGTGCTGTTGGGGACAAGGTAGAGGTCTTTGTCAAGACCACCAGAAAGCCATTAATCAGCAATAACAACACCTCTTACCGTGTTCCAGGGAAAGAGAAGAACCCGTCTATGTCGCCCATCGGGGGTTAAGGATATACAATCCTATTATTCCACTAATTTCACATACCGTCCAGAAAAGCGCCATGCAATGCAAACCAAAACCATATCCTCCTATAGCCAACCTAGCTAGGCCATGACAAGTGCCGCCCATTCCTTGTGTTCCCCTTTTAATACTCCTGTAGGTCATCCTCTTCCTCGCCGTAGAGCAACACGTATTTGAGGATATCCGAGAGAGAGATGATGCCTTTGAGGCGGCTGTCATCGTCAACAACAATTAACCTATGGACTCGAGACTTTCGGATAGTCTCGAATATCGAGTCCAGGCGGTCCTCTTCACTGCATGTGTAGATTCCTGCAAAATCTTCAGCTCTCTGGGACAAGGCGTCACCAACGGTCGCTGTCAGCTCGTCATACGCACCCCCTTTGATACAGGGGATGACGTCGACGGCTTCAAAGAGATTGAGAACTCGGTTATCCTTGTCGACGATTGGCACAGCCGAGATGTTGTATTTGACCATGAGGTGAATGACGTCCAAAACGGAGCTGTTCATGGTGGCCGTAGCGAGGTCGGTGTAGGTCCCCAGGCCAATCTCCCTCACGGGCTTCTTTAGCAACATTGTATGCTGCTCGTTGTTGACCGCAATGAACTTCAGGATGCGGTATTGCGTGATCACGCTGACAACCGTCTCTCGGCCGGTCTCGTCGTCCGTGTCGATCAAGGGAATTCTCCGAGCTCGCGTCTTAAGCATTCTTCGGCAGGCTTCGTACAATGGGCGCATGGGATGGACGGATACGGTCTCGAGCGGCAGGACACCAATGGCCCTTTCGATATCTACGCGCATTACTTGTCAGCCTGATGCCCCGCAAGAGAGAACCTTGATGGCCCCTGATAATGGCACTCACCTCGAAGGCTACTCAGCCGGAACTGATCGACTTGGTCGATCTCATGGGGGAACTGGCAATAGTACTGGATGACGTTGATGTAGTCGGTGCTAGTAAGCAAGCCAGCAAATGTTCCGTTACGCGAGTCCCAGAGCGGCGCCGAGACAATGCCTGAATAACGAGAGTCAGCATCAAATGTTACCACACTGGCTGAACCGGCTCCAAGTTGTTATCATACCGTTTTGGATCAGAATATTCAGACTCTTTCTGATGAGCAGATCGTTGTCAAGTATGATTAGGCGGAAGGAGAGCGGCAGGACATCGTAGCTGGTGCGGACCTTGAGGAACTCGCGAACCCCTCTCTGTTTGCATCGACGGTCAGTCAGCCAGAAACCAGTAAAGAAAGGCCAAGTGTGTGTTGTCGTTTTTCTTTTGCCAAATTGCCTTCTTTGGCAGCATAGCATAAGCAAGGACTAGGGCCATGGAAGCCGGCATCCCGCATAGAGGCCATCCGAGCCGGAAGGATTGAACCGAACTAGGCTGACAGAGGCAGTTTGCGACCATGGGACTCTCATGTGGATGAAAGTCAAAGAGAAAGAAGGGATCGAAGGTAGGGAGAAGTTTGGGTGTGCTGTCTCGGAAATGGGATGCTCACCAGACCCTGCATCTGCTCCTTGTCCAGGGGATTTGACGTCTTATCTGACATTGTGCGACTGCTTAGTTTGGGACGAAGGTAGGATGATGGCGCAACGAAAGGTAGCTCGTGACCAGGTCGGAGCGGCAACGGGCCATTGAGATTAGGATCGGTATTGCTGTTCCCAACTGAGGTTGTGGAAGGCTGGGGAGCCTGGGGAGAAACACTGGCGGCATCACTGCCGGTACCAGAAGCCGCCGCCTGGTCAGGGGGAGTACGAGAGTCGTCCATTATCGTGGTCGTGGAACATACATTGGGGAGGGACCCCCGTTGTAGCTTTGTCTTGCTCGGTACTTGGAGCTTTGATTCCGTTGACGGAGGATTGAATCGCCGCCCAGCCACAATTTTCTACCGGTACAGTTTTGGACTATGTCTCTGTATCGATATCTTGGATATACCCTCTCTTCCTCTCGGCCCTTTAACTGTGTCTTTCCCTGTCCCCTTGGTTGTGACTGCGTGGGCGGTCTCGGGGTTTTACGTCAATTGGCTTTGGGTAGAGTTGGTGAGTTGTGTGTAACTTCCGACCGGGAAGTGCAAGCGACGAAGACGGAGGGGATGTCGTTTGGATGATAGCCGAGGGACGGAAAAAAAGAAGGGCAAGAAAGGTGAAGCGACTTAGTCGGGACGATCTAGCTGTAGCCGTCGCAAGTGGCAGAGAAGACGGACTTGGGCGCAATCGACCGAGATGGAATTATTAACTTGATCGCCGTGCTTTTCGTCTAGTCGGTCGACCCGTTCAGAGGCAAGATGTCGAATCCGCCCGCAACGGTATTTCGGAGATGATGGGACGGGAGCACTCGAATGGGAAAGGGATGGTGATCTAGAGCAATGATTCACAAGCTGGACGGAACGGGCAGAAGTCGGCGTTGTCAGGGAGGACTCGACTCCCTCCACTTGCAGAGCGCTACACAATAGAGCCTGTCACGGAGGAGGGGATGCTTCCATGTTGATTGCGCTGGGCCGCCAGAGGGCTCCATTTATCGGGCTTCCACCAGTAGCGATGGCGGCTATTGGGGTGTTGACCCCAGACCCCTCCTTTTGGTGCAGGAGCTGGGCTGGGAACCGATAAGAGCCCCGGTCAAGGCTTGTATACACGTGTAGATAAGCTTTTACCGTTACCATTCGTGACCGAGACCGGACGAGTGTGTCTGTCCTTAACCTTTTAAGGCTGCTCTTACTATCTTCACCTTATACGTATGATTTAAAGTTAAAATTTTAACGCTTCACAGCTTCACAGCTTAACATGTTCCAGGTTGTCATGTTAAAAGCTTGGCATCTACTTGTATTCAAAGAATCCCGAAAGATACGGCTGAGCCCTTCTTTGGTTGCAAGAGTTGAATGTGAATACCGTATTAGTGGCCTGACTTGGGGAGCTAACGATTATATAGAGGTACGCTCACACTGCTTGGTTTGAGCAAGGGATTCAGAACATCTTCGGCATGAACGGCGATATAAGATCTCCGATGTCTTCACAAATTCAAGATATGGAAAGCTATGTCCATGTTTCAGATGTTGAACGTTCATCATGTTGTGTAAACGTCCACCAACGCCCAGGTTGAGCACCTAGTTCTCATACCTATACTGGCCAAGCAGTCCATTATCGTGCCACGATTCCATATAAACGTGCCCAGCCCTAAAGCAGACGGATGAATGACGATCAATGAACATGACAAGATACGCATCTGACACCTCCATGCATCTCCAAACTGACACTAAACGGTTATCACCGCACTACGTCAAGCCATCCTTCTACCTAATGTTAGACGGAACACACAGCTACCGGTATGTCTGTTAACAACGTAAACCACCCAGGTCCCTTTGTGTGACAAAGCACACGAGTCGGGTATTCCTTGGTGCCGAGACACCACACAACCTTTGGGCCCGGAGACAAAAAGAAAGCCAGAAGGTTGTGTATTCTATAGTGTAGGTACCTCTACACAGTCTCTGTATCGTGATAGTGGGTGAGGTGACTTGTTCTTGTGATGCGGCTCGGACCAGGATGTCATTGAGAGTGGAAAGACCCGACGGGAGTGCAAGTGATACTGTTCAGTTTGATGTAGAATGCACGCCAAAGAGGAGACTCTAGAAAAGGAAAGAATAGCTGTTGCAACCCAACAATGGACGTGGGTGTCTGGTCACCCGTGTCCGCCTGCCCGCTGCCGGCAATGAATCCAATGATTCCTTTGGAGTTGCTTTGGGTCGGGTTTTACCTTTGGGCCCTGAATCCATGGAGGTTGGGGTCGTCGTCGTTGTGGTGATGACATCCGATGGCACGGTAGCTCGGGTAGCAAGGACCATCCAGCACTACCACCTCAGCAGTCCAGCGCAACCGCAGGTGCCACCTCAGCGCACGGCCCACTTTTTTCACCCCAGACGCCCGGGCCCTGGCTCGAGCCTTGGGAAGCTGCCTCGCTGTGAGTCTGTGATGGTGCGCTGTGATTGGGGTTCCAGGGCGCGATTGCGAGGCAGCTTTCGACGATGCTCACCCATCCATCATTCATGCCTCTGCCGCCGCTCCCCGTTCAACAGATTTGTTCGCATTAACAACAAGGGCAGCAGCACCGGGGCAAGGCAACGTGATCCATATTGTGTCTGTCCGTGTCCATCGTGCTTTGCTTCCATTCCGCGACCAAGCAGACCAGCAGTGGAGCGAGCTACACTATTCCTAGCGTTGTCTCTTCCATCTCTTTGTGACCGTGATTCCTTCCACCTTCTCCGCTGTCCTGTCCTGCCGCCTCACGCAACCCAACAATCCCTCCCCCAAAAAACATTCAACATCGGGTCCTGTCGCCCGTTCCCGCTCGACACCGTCCACGTCCCCCGATTTTGCGGAAACCTCTATCGTCAACCATCAGAGAAACATCGGCTTCTCACATCATTACCGATTTCACAATACTCCGAGCTCCGTTCGAGGCCTGCTTTGGCTCTTCACTTCGCTGCTTGTCTTCGATCATTTGTGTCATTGATTTCGCTTCGCTCTCGCTGCCCTCGCAAACGTCCAGAACCCCTGCGTCCACCGTCCACTTTGTTGTGGAGCGACCGATCCGACTCCCGACACCGACCAGGGCACCACCGACCGCCTGCCGGACCCAGAACAATAACACCGGGGGCCCTTCGACTTCCCCGGCATTCCACGACAATCATCGCCATCACCACTTCGCGACACCAACAGCCAAAAAAACGCCCGTCCTTTCTGTTGTACATCGCGGTTGGCGGCAGATCGATTCGCGTCCCCCAGCAGCCATGGGCGCTTCCTGTTCCTCGTGCTGCGGAGGTATGTAATGCCTTTCTCCCCCCTCCGTTTATACATATGGCATGCGTGGAGTAAAGCTAACGGGACCCGGCAGGCAAATCCCGCGACGGCTTGTATGATAATGTCCTCGCCGATAGTGAGCGGGAAGCCGTTGCCGACCTCCTCCAGTACCTCGAAAACGTATGCATACCGATATCTGCCCACGTCATGACGGAAGCGCTAACACATGTGTAGCGTGGAGAGACCGACTTCTTCTCCGGAGAGCCCCTACGCGCCCTGAGCACTCTCGTCTACTCGGAGAATATCGATCTTCAACGGAGTGCAAGTCTGACGTTTGCTGAAATCACCGAGCGAGGTACGTATTGTTGGAAAAACACGGCACCAATACCCTTTGTTTCGGCCATCACGTCGCTGACTTTGTGTTCGCTTATACCAGATGTTCGAGCTGTTGATAGGGACACTCTCGAACCCATCCTCTTCCTTCTCCAAAATTCCGACATCGAAGTTCAAAGGGCAGCCAGTGCGGCGCTGGGCAACCTCGCGGTAAACAGTATGTACTCTTCTTGGAGGCGTATTAGTGTGGCAGCGATGGCTAACAAGCAAACAGCTGAGAACAAGGTCTTGATTGTCCAGCTTGGTGGTTTGGCCCCCCTTATCCGCCAAATGATGTCGCCCAACGTCGAGGTTCAGTGTAACGCCGTTGGCTGTATCACTAACTTGGCCACACACGAAGACAACAAGGCCAAGATCGCACGCTCCGGGGCTCTGGGACCATTGACACGACTCGCCAAATCTAGGGACATGAGAGTTCAACGCAATGCTACTGGCGCTCTTCTGAACATGACACACTCCGGTAGGCTTGTACCGTGACGGACATCATTTACACACCGCTAACACTTGACAGATGAAAACCGCCAACAACTGGTAAATGCCGGCGCTATCCCTGTATTGGTTCAGCTATTGTCTTCCACCGATGTCGACGTCCAGTATTACTGCACCACCGCCCTCAGCAACATTGCCGTCGATGCCAACAACAGGCGGAAGCTTGCGCAAACCGAACCTCGGCTTGTTCAGTCTCTTGTCAACTTGATGGACTCCTCTTCACCCAAGGTTCAGTGCCAGGCCGCCTTGGCCCTTCGAAATCTCGCCTCGGACGAAAAGTACCAGTTGGAAATTGTTCGCGCCAGCGGCCTCGGCCCCCTTCTCCGTCTTCTTCAGTCGTCGTACCTACCGCTCATCCTGTCGGCTGTTGCCTGCATTCGAAATATCTCTATCCATCCAATGAACGAGTCCCCCATTATCGAGGCCGGATTCTTGAAACCATTGGTCGACCTCCTAGGGTCGACCGACAATGAGGAGATCCAGTGCCATGCCATCTCTACCCTCAGGAATCTCGCGGCGAGCTCGGACCGGAACAAGGCGTTGGTGCTCGAGGCTGGTGCTGTACAGAAATGCAAGCAGTTGGTGTTGGAGGTTCCGGTGACCGTACAGTCAGAGATGACCGCAGCCATTGCCGTTTTGGCGTTGAGTGATGAACTCAAAACAAATCTTTTGGAGCTCGGTGTGTTTGAGGTTTTGATTCCTCTTACCAAGTCACCTAGCATCGAGGTTCAAGGAAACAGTGCTGCGGCTTTGGGTAACCTCTCATCTAAAGGTTAGTCGATTCCTTGTTGAACCGTTTCCGGGTCCGACATACTGACAAACAAACAGTGGGCGATTACAGCATCTTCATCCATAACTGGAACGAACCAAGCGATGGCATCCATGGCTACTTGAGCAGATTCCTCGCTAGCGGCGACGCCACTTTCCAACACATTGCGATTTGGACCCTGCTACAGCTCCTCGAATCCGAAGACAAGAAGCTTATTGGGCTGATTGGAAAATCGAACGACATTGTGGATATGATCAGGCAGATTGCGAACCGCCAGATTGAGTCGGATAACGAATTGGAGGACGATGACGAGGGTGAAGTGGTCAGCCTTGCACAGCGGTGCTTGGAGCTCCTCGGCCAGGGAAATGCCAAGGCCCACATCGAGGGCTAAAAGAGAGAGGTTGATGGTTTTATTCTTTTCAACCCTCTTTGCTTTGTTGGCATTTTCCGATCTTGGTTTCGACTGGCTTGAGGTATTTCGCATAGGATTGGCGTGGAGTTTGCGGCGCAGCATTGTTTAGTAATGGATTGATTATACACGGGAGGGAAGTCATGGGATTTTGTATTGGCAGGAAGCGACCATTGGAAGAGGCGACAGTTATGGGCAAATCGGAGAGGCTGATGGATATGATGGGTGGCGCGCGTTTCGTGTGCGTATTCCGATCCGGGTTATTTTCTTTTGTAACCATAACGAAAATCATGTCAGGGTCCCAGCTGCTTGTTGTTTCATGATCAGCCCGCAGACCTAATTTATATTGTTCGCCGAACACCATCCCCCCTTTTTGTTTTTCGGTTCGCTTTGTTTCTTTCCGTATTGTTTAATGGAAATGAGACAGCGTTGACGAAGGCGCATCTGGCACCGGTCTCGGTCCAAGTGTGAAGATATAGTAGTTGGGCACACCTTTGCAACTGCTATAGGATATTAGTTTCTTTTAGTCCTCGGCTTAAATAGACAGGTTTTTGTTGACACAAGCCAACATGAGTGACCATAAGAAGGAACCAGAACTGACAGGGTGAAGGGTTTGACCTCAGTGGGCTGCTTCAGGCTTGCTTCTATTCTCCTTTGCGTATGGGTATCTCGTCAAGCCATCACATCCTCAAGCTCTACCCTTTCCAAAGGGTTTCTTATCAACTTGGGGAGCCAATTCGACTGAGTCTTGGCAAACACTTTGCCCCTGATCAGAGCCAGCGGCACAGGCCCAAACGTCCTCGAATCTCGCGAGGCCGTCAAGTTATCTCCAACCAACCAACAGTGACCTTCGGGTACCTAAATCATTCCCCAAAATTTGTTAGCGATGGATCACTTGCACATTATGCTCCTTCCCCGCTGCACCCGGGATCACCATCACCATCATCAACCAAACAACCAATCAAACGTACCTGAATCATGATATCATCCCCATCACCCCCCCGCCTCTCCCCCAAGACCTCCCCCTCCACCGTCCCTCCCCCCGGCACAGGCGTGTCAACAAGCACATAATCCCCAGGCATCCCCATGATCCTCTTCACCCCCAACTCCCCACTCGTACTGATAGGGATCTGGTAAACCACCAAGTCGCCCACTTTCACCGAATTTCCATATTTATGGAACCGCGAAACTACAAGCCATTCCCCGACTACCTCGAAGGTGGGTAGCATGGACGGCCCGGAGGCCGGAGCCATGGATAGCACGTGCTCGAGAAATAAATGGGTGAAGGCGAGGAGCTTCAAGGTGGAGAAGAGCACGTGGAAGGGGTGCGAGAGGAGGCGGGAAGAGGGGCGGCCTAGGAGGTTGTCGAGGTGAGTGAGGAGGCGGGAGATGGAGAGGGTTAGGGGGTGGGTGCGGAGGAAGTGGAGGATTTTGGAGAAGAGCCCCCCTGCGGCGGGAGGGGGTGGTGGTGGTGGTGGTGGTATGGAATGTTGATGGTGTTGTTGTTGTTGTTGTTGTTGTTGTTGTTGTTGTTGCTGGGAGGAGGATGAAGATAATGGAGGTGAATTATAGTCTATCCCGGACCCGGCGACTGTTGGGCCGTGATTGGGAGGTGGCGTTCTTGCTGTGTCGACGACGACATCGTGTCTCCTGGATAATGTTTGGGAAATTGTCCGTCGTTGGAAGGTGAGTCGGCATGTGGCTTGTGAGGAGGTTGAGGTGCGTAATGTTGGACCGGCGAGGAGGGAGAGGAGTGAGGAGGAAGCCCGGGTGGGCGGTCGTATTGAGGGCGGCATCGGTGTTTAGGTGTATGGATGTGACCTGGGCCGATGAACGAGACGGGATGTGAAGATTGATGACGACTTGGAGCCGTGTATGGCTCTGAGAGGTTTCACGGGATTCGAGGTGAATCGGATGAGTCGTGAGTGAGCTTAGAGGTAAGAGCTGTCCAGTATGCAGAGTTACAACTATAGCTCATGATCTTGGCCTTCCGATGAGAATGTCGACGCGGATGTTGAGACTCTCAATCCCCCGGAATCATGAATGCGATATGCAAAGCGCTGGCGGCCGACCGGATCGTGGGGCCGAAGACGGTTCGTGGTGTGGAGGAAGCTTGCGGAAATGTGGGGCTTCATCGGGTGCCCGTGCACCTTACAGGGGAGCTTTGAATTGGAGCTTTGTGGTTGGCCCAAAGGCTCCGGATCTGCATCATCAGCTCCGCGGCCCAGAGTGTTTCTGGTTTAGACTCGTCAACTGCCACAGAGCCTCTTCTTCTTTCCCCGCGACGACATCTTTCACCTTTCTTCCACCGTCTTAGCCCTTCCTCGAGTTCCTCAACCTCGGTGCAAATTCCCACCCGACAAGCCCAACAACCGGATCCGATCATGAGAGCCTCCCCGTGCCTTTACAATTCCGCAGCTGCCCTCCGGAGGGTGTTCCTCGACAGCGCGTCCGCTCCAGCACCCCTGCTGCTCCAGACAGTCCTACTCCCTCGCCTCTCAGTTGCCGCCGCGACTGCTGCCGTCCTCAACAACCAGACACGATGCGCGTTCTCGACCCAAAGCTCTCTCCAGGCGAAAGCGAAATTCTTTGGAATGCGCAAGGCAAAGTCGAACGCACAGCAGGAGAACCTACCGCGCGATCTCGCGATTAAAGTACCCTTTGTACACCTGCGTGGCCTGGACGGCAATCTCTCAGGAAAGCAACGGCCAGCGGACATCATCAGCCGGCTGGACCGCGAACGTTACAGCTTGGCGATGGTGTGGCAGCCGCCCAGGCCCAAGCCCGGCGACCCGGAGGTCCCCAAAAACCCCGACCTGCCCGAGTGGCCCGTGTGCGTCATCATCGACCGCCGCGCCGAGGCAGAGGCCCAGAAGGCCAAGGCTAAGGAGGAGCGCAAAAAGCAAGTGACCAAGAAGGAGCTGGAGATCAACTGGGCGATTGCGGCGCACGATTTGGGATTCCGCACGCGACAGCTCCAGAAGTTCCTGCAGAAGGGACACAGGGTGGAGGTCATGCTGCTGCAGAAGAAGGCCAAGGGACAGAAAACTAAGCAGGCGACGGGCGAGGAGTGCAAGGAAGTTGTGCGCTTGATCAGGGAGGCGGTTGCCGAGGTGCCAAAGGTTCAGGAGGTGAAGGCCATGGAAGGTGAGCTTGGAAAGGTGGTGCGGATGGTCTTCCAGGGCCCTACACCCAAGAAGGAGAAGGAGAATGCGGCGGCTGAGGAGGAGCAGAATGAGGAAAAGGAGGAGAAGGAGGATGAATAAGCGCCATTTCAGGCGGTCGTTGGTTCAAGTTGTTTAGAAGTTGTGCGAGTGGGGGGAGCATGTCGCTTTCAAAGCGCGGCTTTCTCGACAATATGTAGATATGTATGCTTGTACCATATGTGTACCTAATAGTTATAGATGCAGGGCGGGAATGAGGTCCGACGCCTCGCATAAAAACACTCCTTGCCGGTCAATTCGATGGACGTGAGTGGTCCTCGAGCAATGGAACATCCTACCTATAGCTTGTATGTTTACGGTTTGCCATGGACACAATGGGATTGTAACCACATCGAAGAGATTTAGAAGTTTCACATAGTAAACTGTAACCATGGAAGTTTAAGTCCTGGCCGAATCTTTGAGTGACGTTGGGCAACCTTGGACGGAATCTGTAACTCCTGGTTGGCTGACAGTGTACGAAAAGCGGGGCGCGGGGTGTTGTTTTTGGTGGTACGACCTCTTGATCGCATCCGTGACTCAGTTCAGAATCTGGCTGATGATCCTGCACTGAGCACTTTGAGAATTAGCATTGTGCCAACACAACAAAAAAGTGAAAAGGGAGACTACCATTAGCCTCTCCCTGCTCATCAATACCGTTTTTGCATCTCAAAGCGATAACTCGGCTGTTCATTTTCAGTCACTCGAGTCCTCACCTAACTCGTCGAAACGCGACGCAAATTTTGGGACGCACCTCACCTTCACCCAATCGGATCCCATTGGTCTTAAACAACATTTGCGACAACTTCGCCAAGCACATCGCATCTCATACAACAAATGGCTACCGAAGCGACTGGGGCTCCCGCTGAGGCTCCCGCACCACAGGAGAAGGGGAAGCAACAGGCTAAGCCCGCTGCCGCCAAAGACACACCCACTACCGGAGGAGACGCCGCCGGCGAACAGAAGCTCACTCCCGCTCAGCTAAAAGCCAGGGCCAAGGCCGAGAAGGCAGCACGACGGGCAAAGGCGAAGGAGGTGAAGGAAGCCCCACCAGCGGCCGCGGCAGCAGATGCGAAGGGAGGCAAGGGCAGCAAGGGTGGAAAGCAGGAGGGCGGCCAATCGGGCTCTCAGCAGCAGGGCAAGTCTGTTCCCGGCCGCAGGCCGTCCGTGGGTGGAAGGCGGCCTTCGATGGCTGCCGTCATCAAGGAGGATCCGAGGAGTAGCATTCCCGAGTGCTTTAGCCATGTGCCCATGGCCAAGCGGATACAGACTTCGCAGGCGCACAAGGACGTGCACCCTGCCGTATTGGCGGTCGGCCAGCAGATGGCTACTTTTGCTCTTAAGGACAGCATTGCCAGGCTGGAGGCAACCCTGTTGGCGTTCAAGAAGGTTGGCAACCTCATTCTCAGACTCTGTGGACAGGACACTGACAAGACATACGATAGGTTATTGAGTCTTACGAAACACCGAAGGGCAACTCACTTTCTCGTCACTTTGTCCCCCATGTGCTGAACCCCCAGATCGAGTACTTGACCGAGTGCCGTCCCATGTCCTTTTCCATGGGTAACGCCATCCGCTTCCTCAAGTCCCAGGTTAACAAGTTCGACATCGACACGCCCGAGGACGAGGCGAAGGAGTCTCTTCTCGAGTTTATCGACATCTTCATCAACGAGCGCATCACCCTGGCCGAGGTGGTCATTTCCAAAAACGCCGCTGAGCTGATCGACGAGGATGGCGTTGTTCTCACGTACGGCCGCCACCGGCTGGTAGAGAAGACCATCTTGCGGGCCAAGTCTAACGGGAAAAACTTCGCCGTCTCCATCATCGACGACCCGTACGACCAGGGCGGCAAGGAGCTCGCCAAGACGCTACAGCAGGCCGGCATCCCCGTCTTCTACTCGCCCAACCTCGGCGGCCTGCGGGTGCACCTCGAGCGGGCGAGCAACGTGCTGCTCGGCACCGAGGCCATCTTCGCCAACGGATCTTTGCTCGCTCCCGCGGGTACTGCTGATGTTGCCATGGCCGCTTCGGCCGCTAACGTCAAGGTGGTGGCCCTCTGCGAGACTATCAACTTTGACCGCGAGCGTGTCTCGGTGGACTCGCTCACCTACAACGAGATTGACCCCGAGCGATGCTCGGCTGAGTCGTTCCGGCTGATGTTTGATACCACGCACAGCAAGTACATTACCGGTGTCATTACCGAGTTCGAGAGCGGTACGGATTTTGCCCCGGCGCAGGCTATCTTGACACTGTTGAGAAAGCGGGAGGACCCTACTATTGCTTAAACGGCAAAAAGTATATGTGAGAGTGGACGGCGAGATGAAGGAAAGCATGTAGAAAGATACATGGGTTCATATATGCTGGTGGTGGCGCGCCAGCTAGACAGAAAGCTAGAGTAGGTAGACAGAGAGAGATACCTGGATCTTAAAGAGGCTTCACCAAGACCGCATAGTATGCGGCGAAGAAGATCATCTGAAGCGGTAAGAAATGCGGAGGGAGAGAAAATTTGAGGGAAAGGGAAAGGCCAAAACGGGAAGGGAAATCAGAGAGAGCATTTAATTCAAATGGACTCCATTGCCAAACAATGTCTTCCTCTCTCCCAACATCGAACTCGGCTTGCTGTGTCTGCCTGTAGCATTGATGTTTATATGTTCTCACTATCTTCGATGATAGACGTGCTGTGTAGGTAGGTTCTGTGGGTTCCCTTTCCATCCCCCATGTGTATGTACTGTTGTTTCCATAAGGTCCGTTTCTCAGACTTTCCCCTTCCCATACCAGCAAAGCGTCCATGGAAGTCAGTCGGTTGTCTCCCCCCCCCCCCGGTTCGCTCCCGTGCCGTTTTACCGGGAACTTGTGAAGATGTCCGTAACAGTCAACCGTTTCCTTAATGCGCCGCCGCCTTGGGTTCACCCTGGCCAGCCTCCTGTTGCCTCGCCGCCCTCCGCGCCCTCTTGTCGAGAATGGCCTGCTTGCGCTCCTGGAGCATGGCCTGCTGTCGCTCGTCCACGCCCTGAACCCAGTAGCCGAAGCTGGCGCCGATGGCTGCGAAGACGGGGTAGCCCCAGAGGGTTTGCTTGCCGAGGATGGGTCGTCGCTCGATGCCCAGTTGCCAGGCGCGGGTGGCCAAGCCTGTAGATGGGGAGGAAGAAGGAGGGCGACGGTTAGCTATGATGGACATCTCTACAGTATATGAAGGTATGGGAGAGGGAGGCAGGGAGGGAGAGAGACTGGGATTATGGGTGTTTGTTGACAAACAGCATGTGGAGTACACAATTGATGGTGGATTGGTGCGGGTGGGTGGTGGTTCATGAATCATGTCCTCCATTTCCCATGCGATGGAGAGAGCAGAGAGCGGAGCAACGTACCGAAGCCGGCCCAAAAGACCATTCTGTGAACCATTTTGTGCTTTTGAAACCGCGACCTCAGCGGTATAATGTGCCCCTCGAGCAGCGACTTTTGTATGGGCAAGATTGACGACGACGTGGGTTGAAGGCGCAAGGTGACGATGTTCGCGATGGTGGTTCGTATCTTGGACGACGTACAGTGCTGTGTCTGAGGCTCGTGCGCCCCGCGAGCTCGTCTGAAGGTCGGACTGCTCCATCCAAGGATATTGAAGCTTCGACCCTAACCCTAGATAGAGTATTAGATAAATTTCCGCCCGCTGGCTCGTGCCGCAACCTTGAATCGATTTGACTCAATCGAGGACGGCAGCGCCGCAGCGGTCCAGGGAAAGGGTTGCCCGAGTCCAGGCACGACACCCCCTGTTCACTGCACCTGCCGGCCCCAGGCTTGGCCCCGTGGCTCCCTGATCGCCGGTAGCAGGACCCCCACTGAAACTTTCTGGTCCAGCAACTTTACCGCAACGCGCCTCAATCCCCTGCCTGCACCATCGCGTTTCCTTTACACTATCATTTCATACCTCTACACCTCACCGAGGACTCTACCGCCAAATCTAGAGACGAACAAGCCGACAATTCCCCCGAATTTGAGGTCCAATCCTTCAAACCGACAATATTCGACTAGGAGTTATCCATCATTTAGCAAGCCGGCACGAAATGAACTGAACCTTCTCCTGCCTTCATCCGCCGATTACGCTGCCTGACCTGCGCTACCGTCAACTGCCCCGGCACCCCGCCGACTCAGGTTTACAGCAATGAGGTGTTAAGGTTCGGTCACACTCTTCACTTGCGCAACCATTCTGCGTACCCGTGGCCTTTATATATAACCTCACTACTGGCTGAGGGATCTGTTGCGCACACTTCTTCCAACCTCAAGTGGTACCGCCGCTGGCCTGACCATGTCGACCGCCATCCATCCCTCGCCGTCGGCTCCTGCTGCCTCGGGCGCGGAGACTCAGGAGGCTACGCCGAACCCGATCAGTGTCCCAATCGTCGTCAGGAATTTCAAGGCGTCTGACCTACCGCTCACTTCGGCCACACGATCTGCAATTGAAGGGTTAGCTCACAGCTTCAAGAAAAAGGGCGGATATGATGCTATTCGAAAACAGGTCTGGGAGAAGTTCGCTAGTGTAGGTCTTCCCACAGCGTGTTCAGCTCATGGCCCCATAATATCTGACACAATCGCTCTGTAGGACCACGAATCCGAGATCGTCAAACAAATACTCCAAGTAGCCGAGCAAGAAGTCGAGCGGAACCCCCTACAACTGCTTACACTCGACCGCGGCAAAGCAGCGGCCCTCATCGACGGCGCCCTCGACCGGAACGAAGTCTACCAGAAGGCACAGGCTGTAATCGAGAGTCTGATCGATACCGACGCACTAGAGGCACATCTTCGTGAGCTCCGACGTGCAGAGATAGGCGACGAGGCGGCCGAAGAAGAGCGTATCCGCGGCTCCAAGACGGACGAAGAATATGCTGCTGAGACTGCCACGCGCCGTGCAGAGAGGGAACGTGTGCGTGAAGAACTCCGACTGGTGGAGGAGAAAAAGCGCAGACTCGAGCGTGAGATCAAGGAAAAAGAAGAGCAGAAACGGCGGGAAGAACGGAGGAAGAAGCAGCTCGAGGAAGACGCCATCAGGGAAAAGGAGCGTGAAGAGCGGCGCGCACGACGAGAACAACGTGAACGGGAAAGGGAGCTCAGCCGTGAGCGCCGCCACAGGGAGAGGGATCGAAATCGCAGCAGGGATCGTGATCGTCACAGAGACCGTGATCGTGATCGCGACAGAGACAGAGGTCGGGTAAGGTCTAGGGATAGGTCAAGAGGCCGGGACAGGCGCCCTAGTAGGGACGCCAAGGGCAGGAATGACCATGGCCGCCCCGAGGATGTGAAGACGCAACTCTCCAAGGAGGATAATGAACGCCTGGAACAAGAGGCGTTGGCCGATCTTTTGCGCGAGAGCAAGCGTGTAGCTGCGAAACAACCTGAGCTGGAGGTTGACACCACTCTCGCACCGCCACCTAGACGAACGAAGCCAGCATCTGCAATCGATCCAATCCGCCGAGCATCACCAAAGGTATCTGAGGTCAGGAAGACAGCAGATGTTGCGAGCAAACCAGGAGTCACTGAGGAGACAAAGGAGGTCATTGAACCTAAGGAGACAGTTGACATCAAGGATGTCAAGGAACCCAAGGAAGCCGCCACTCGGGTCGATTCGCGAAGAAGCAAGAGCCCTTCTCTAGGGGCTCGCGGACATCGTGGCAAAGAGAAGGAGAAGGAGAAGGACAGGGAAGTCGAGAAAGACAGAGATCGTGACGACGACCGGAAGCGGAAAGACGACAGGTCAGCCTCCCCGCCCTCGCGGCGTACCGAGCGAAGCCGTTCACACAAGCGAGAACATAGTCGCTCCCGTCTTCGTGATCGGAGAGAGCGTAGCCGTTCGCGTCCCAGACTGGATCGCCGAGACGATCGACGAGATGAGCATGCCAGAGATCGGAGCCGCTCTCGACGGAGGGCGGCAGACCGTCGTGACAGAAGCCGCTCACGAGCGAGGATCACCGACAGGAGAGACGACACCAGGCGGGCCAGAAGCCGTTCACGCACTACACGAGATGGTCGTGAGAGGAGTCGCTCTCCACGACCTAGAGTCGATCGCCGGGATCGTTCGCGGTCTCGCTTAAGGACAGCGGATCGGGACAGGCGAGCAAGAAGTCGCTCCCGTTCGCGTGAGCGACGAGAAGCTGAAAAGGATACCACTGCTCCTGCAGCCACACAAATTCCCAAGAGCCCTAGTATTACCATCACCAAAGAGACGGCCATTGCTCCTACTCCTAGCGCACGAGTAGCACCACCCACCCCAGGCGGCCCTACCACCACCGGCACGTCAACAATCACCGTGCCCATGATCACAACCCCACTCTCCATAGCCTCAACCGCACCTCGCCCTCCTTCCCACCTCGACCGCGATGAAAAGGAAGCTTGGAAACAAGCAGAAGTGAAGAAGCGCGAACAGGAGGCAAAAGCCTACCTAGCAGCACAGAAGCAAGCCCGCGCGAAGGGCATGCCCATCCCCGGAATCGACGACAAGCGAATCGGAGCCGGTAATGGCACACCCCTCGGTAGCACCAACGGAGGTGGTGACCGGTCGCCCGATCTCAAGCGGAGACGAGACGCCAGGGACACTCCCCGAGACATCCGGGATAACAGAGACAACAACAACAACAACAACAACAACAACAACAACAACAACAACAACAACAACAACAACAACAACAACAACAACAATAACAACAACAACAGCCGCGACCATAATAACCGTGGTGGTGATCGCGAGCGCGAGCGTGAACGTGAGCGTGAAGCGCCGCTGATCGACTCCGATAACCGCTATGTCCCCTCCACTGCTGCCAGGGTTGTTGCCGAGCGGGATCGGGAGAGGGACAGAGAGGCCAGGGAAGCCAGGGAGGAGCGCGAACGTGAACGCGATAGAGAACGCGAAAGGGGGAGAGAAAGAGACCGGGACAAACCTCGTCCGGGCCCGGATCGCTATGATGGTGACCGAGGCCGCGATGAGAGGGGAGAGAGGGATAGGGATAGGGACCGTCGCGACCGGGACCGGGACCGGGACCGCGATCGTGATCGTGATAGAGATCGTGAGCGGGACAGAGACCGCGACACGCGAGACGATCGCCGTCGAAGCTCGATAGTCCGGCGTCGTAGCCGATCTAGGAGTCGAGACCGTAGCGACCGTCACCGCGACCGGGACAGCAGGCGCGAGAGGAGTCGTGACAGTCGACGGGACAGGAGTCGCGATAGGGATCGTGACAGGGACCGAGGAGGGGATCTTCGCCGTAACAGTCATCATCATAGCACAAGGCGGGACAGGAGTCTGTCGGCTTCCAGACGTGACCGCGACCGCGACCGCGATAGGGATCGTGGTGGAGATCGAGCGGGCGGAAGAGGGAGACGGGATAGGAGTCGTAGTCAAAGACGGTAGGGACGTCTAGGTTACTGACTTCTGACTTCTGGTGAATCCCCAAGATGGCAAGAAAGAGAGGCAGATAGATATAACTTAGTCAGTCGTGTTATTATCAGGTTGGTAGATAGTCAATCGATAATACAGAAGTCACTTTGGCAAACCAAACCCAAAACCAACAAATACAAGCATGACGCATCATGCGCTCAAGAAAGTAATTGTATCCATCACTGTGTATCAAGACTATCACCACCCACCCCTACCTACCTATATCATGTATTTATGACGGCTTCCTGTCGCAGAGTGTAGCTACTATATGGTAGTAGCAAGTGTGTCAACCAGTAACAACCAGTCCAGAATCCAAACAAGTTAGGTAGATGCCGTGTCGTTGTAGTATGTATTAAATCAACAATAATACAACAAAATCGTTTAACGTCCAAAGCCACCATCCTACTCTAAATATATCTAAATTCACTTCTCCCCAGTTCAAGATCATCCAGAAACAGTAGTGGTGATACAGCATATATTTATTAGCACTAGCCGGTTCCGTTCGGTCCTTGGTTGGTTGTATTTGTGGTATTTCGTCGTGTTGTTATATCATGAGTATCCAGCCCAAATCCTTTTTCCAAATCCACCTCCCTAGTATTAGACACTCCTTTTTTCGTAGTTCCGGCTGGCCGTGTACAATATCTGTCTTGTTCGTTGATAGATAGACAGAACGGAGGAGGCATTGGATGGATGGATATCTCGAGGCGTTTCAGTTCTTTTTCCCTTTCAAATCGTTTCGTTCCATCGATTAAACCGGTCGTTTCTTAAATCCTTTCGTCTTTCCGTCTTTCGTCATTTTGTTTTTCGTTGTGGCTGTGTTCAAGCAGGCCATCTCCCCATCCATCCATCCATCCATCCATCCATCACCGTGCTCTTGCCCCCGAATCATGAATCATGAAGCCACCTGGACAGGAGGCTTAACACCACTCGCGTCCCCACCACCCCCAAGCGGCCTGGCGACACCCACCGCACCACCATCGCCACCACTTGGGTCAACCCCGCTATAGATATACCCAGCCGCCAAGATGACGACAATCATAACGCCTAGTCCCATTAACAGCGCTCTTCGAACCGCCGACGGCAAGCCTCCTCCTTGTCCTTGTTGACCATTTCCTTCTTCTGATGACGAAGAGACAGACGAATAAACTGGCGAGTTCTCCCATACGTTGCGAAGGAAGGTCCACAGCTGGGTGGCGATCTCGACGATCTGGTCGCGGCCGAGGGAGTAGTAGACGAGTCCGGCGAGCGCGATGGCGTAGCCGAGGAACTGCAGCGGGGTGATGGAGGTCTGCCAGATCATGACGGAGGCGCCGACGAGGAGGATGTTCTTGAGGATGCCGGTGAGGGTCATTACTAGGCCGGAGGTTTTGCCGATCTAGACGGTTTTGTGTGGTTTTTGTTAGTGGACAGGACAGGCTATGAATGGGGGAACAAGAACAGGGAAAGGGGGGGGGGGGGGGGGGGGGGGAGAGAGAAGCAAGAAAGAAAGAAACGTACAAGGCAGACACTGCTGATATTCAACATGAACGCCACCACAGCGTTCAAGAGGAGACACCAAAGGCCCGTGTTGTAAAGGTCGGCAATACGGAAGGAGGGGACCTCAGTGACCAGCGCAACCAGAAAATTCATGGAAGCGCAGACGGGCGCAAAGTAGTACAGACTAACGAGCGGGTCCATCTTCTGGCCGTCGCCCTTAAGCAGAACCTGGATCATGATGAGGCGCATGGCCTCGAACACGATTCCACCGAGCTGGTAGAGGAAACCCTTGAGCGAGAAAGCGATCTCGCCGAAGCTGGCAAGTCCGACACCAAAGACGATTAACAGCACGTTGATCAGCTTCGACTGCGACGGCTGCTCAACGCCCCAGACCCAGGCGGTCAGCAGGACGGCAACGGGCGCGGCGGCCTTGAGCATCTGGATGAAGGCGACGCTGAGGTAGAGGTAGACGATGTTGCTGCAGACGAGACTGCCGCTGAAGAGGAAGCCGATGGGGACGATGGCGCGCAGGTAGAGGCGGCCCGTCATCTTGACGTTCTTGCGGCCATCGAGGAGGGTGGTTGTCCTGGCGAGAAGCTGGGTGGCGATGGTTGCGAAGATGAGATGCCAACATGTTAGGATAGTGGCTGCGAGGTTTCATGGTTAGTTGGCTATGGTGAGTGAAAGCAGGGACAGATATTTGATGAACATACGATAACCTATCAGTTATAAGAGTCAGTATAGTTCGGCAAGACGCGTACATGTGTAAGGACATGTGTACTCACTGAACCTGTCTGGGTCAAGCAACCACTTGTTGAAAAGAATGGTGAGATTAGAGAAGAATATCCAACTCCTGCCAAAAGGTCAAGTGGTCAACAGCGCGCCCCCTGGGAAGGCGTGGAAGGCAGGATCCTTACGCGATATAAAAGATTGGATGAATGGACCGGGTCACCGGTTGAGCCTTCTCAGCCTGGGTCTCGATATCGTCGGCCATGATGATCGACGACTGGGTTGTTGATGAACGAAAGGTGGAGATAATAGGTATTAACGAGGGTCAGAGCAAGGTCAGTGATGGCCACCTCGGACGGATTAGTATGTCTACAGAGCGAGTGATGGTGAGTTGATGTGTATCGTGTATCTGATCGTGAACCACAAGTCCAAACACAGACGCAACCCGAACGACCGCTTTGTTGCGAACGGCTCAAGTCAGGGCGATATCCCGAGGAATCCAAAAGATCAAAGCCAAGAAAAGCTTAAGTTCCGGGTGATCGGTAGTGCCGCCGGTGAATCGAGTGGACAAGCGACCGTGGTCCCTGACAAGAGGTATCGAAAAGAAAAAGCGAGTCGCACACAGGCTGAAGCGCGCGCAAACACCCCCTTGGTCAAAGAAGGGCCCCTAAAGAAGGAGGGGACTAGTTGGAGGAGGCTGAACAAATCCCAACCTGCAGAGAGGAAAGGGACAAGAAGAAAGAACGGGAGGAGGAGGAGCAGCTGGAAGTGTCTTCTTGCTGGAGGGCTAGCCTAGCCGTTGCTGTGCCGTTAAGGTGCCGCAGAGGTTCGGAAAGGGTTTGGCCCAAAAAGAAGACTGGGCTGAGTGTAGACGAGACAGACACTGTGGCACTGAAACTGTGTTTGGCTTCTGTCTTTTTTCGTTCTCAGCGAGAGACACGCTCCAGAATGAGACGGGAACGGGGAATGGAGGAGGGTGAGCGAGCCAGAGGACAGCTGAATGGGCGAGTGAGAGTGCAGTGTGTGTGTGTTGTGCCGTGGTGGTCCGCAAAGAAATGGGCTACAAGCTTCGCTGTTTGACGCAGGGTCTCACTTTCGCAATGCAGTCCACAATCCACAGAGTCCACACACACACAGTCCCAAAACGGTCTGTTCCTGGATCCCTTTTTTTCCCTTTTCTTTTCTTTTCTTTTCTTCGACTTCTTCCTCCCCTGTGCCCTGTACACTACCAATACCTGGCCTTGCCGAGGCCAAGCTACTGGCGCAAAGTAAGCTTATCGAAGCTCTGGCCCCCAACAGAAAGCGTCCAATTGGAAAAGAGGCTTGGGAGTATGTGCGTTGAGATTGATTGCTTGGGGCCTGGTGAGAAGTGAAGAGGTACTTTTTGTTTCAAGATGAGACTGGTGTTCTTCTTCCGCCGAAAGCGCTGTTGATGATGATGCCGGTTCCGTTTGCTTGCTTCGAGAACGATAAGGCTATGCCGACTGCCGATATAACGATGGATAACGACTGATGAGGAACGAACGGATACCCGGGTGGTGGAGGGAGGGCCCGAGGTTGACAGGTGAGAACAGAGACGGGATGAACGGATGTGTGATTGATGACGGGATGATAGATTTGTCAAATGCTGGGGGAAACGCCGACTGACAGTGACAGCGATGGCCCGGATCGTGGCAGCAAGCACTCAACACAGCAGGCAGCAAAGATGGAACAGCCTCAGCGCCAGGGGCAGAACCAACTGGATGGAATCCTGGCAGGGGACGGGGAATTGGGGTCCAGGCTTGACGTGAGTTTTTACAAAGGCCAAGACAGCAGATCATTGGTTAAACCGGGCATCCCTGGTCAACTCAACTCAAATCGCTCCCGTGCCTGATTCGTCCTGTGTCAGTACACTAAAATCCGTCGGGCTGCGGGTGTGAACTATGGATTGTGAACGGTAAACTCAAAAAACCGAATCTCTTTCCGGTGTCACGGTCAGTGCAACGCCCCAGTAGATTGGTCTTGTGTGCCCTAACGGTGGGTGAGATGCGTACTGTATGTGAGGTACACATCTTGTACATACTCGGAGCAGTGGCTGGTGAGGGGCTGACGGGCCGGTACCGTGCCGATTGAATTGCTTCCCCTTTCTGACAAAAAACGAGGGTTAGGAAAATCAATGATGACATTCGACCTCCGCGGACTTGACAAGCAAGTTGAAGTCCTGCAACTTGCAAGGTTACAGCCCTATGGACCAACAGGCAGCCAAGAAAGACTGTGATCAGTGGCCGTGGTGGGGCAGTGGATGATCCATGTGTTCCAAGTCTTGTCCCGTTAATTTTGTCCTTGCACGTTCTGTTCTGAAGCCATTCCAAAATTTGAGGGCTACAAAGGTCTTGGTCAAGACATTAAGGTCTCCTCTCTTGCCTATCATTAGAATATTGACTTCCATAAGTTGATCACGGTTAAACTTCGACTTCGAACCACGTCTGTCATATGCACTTACCGCACCTGACAGCTTGACATTTTGACGTGCATAGACTGACCCGACGAAAGCGTGTCGATAGGCTTTGAAGGATCCTATTGGCTTATTGCTTCGTAGGTCTGGTCCATCGAACAATACACACTCCACCAGTTCGGGAATTATCGATGTACCCGGGCGTCGTTCGCAGCAAGGGGCTCACAATCATGAGATGAACCCCTGACGCACAAGTCAGGAAGGAGGGTTGTAGTATGTTTATAGCCTCGTCTCAGAACGCGGTGAGGCTGCACTTGTAGATACAATAATCTGTCTATCTTGACCGTAACAAATACATCAAATCGCTGATCGTACTGCTGTGCTTCCTGCTCTTCCGTGCCTGCTTACACTACACTTGGGCTTTTCCCGACAGCAACAAGATTCAAAAACTAATGTCTAAAGAGCACTATCAAAAACACAATACCAATGCAGCCATAAACCCTCAACTTGACTCTTGGGCATTCGCCATCCTGTTCATTTCCATCCTAAACGCCGTATCGCTATGCAGAAAAAACACGTCTCGGACATTGACGCCTCAAGTGATGATGCTTCGGGCCAGTCCTCTTCAGGCTACCGTAACCCCGTTTATGATGCCGCCGGCTCAGAGGACTGGGGGACAAATAGTAAATCGGAGCAGAGCTTTCGTAGCCCGAGTCCTAGTCAAGTTTTTCCATGCTCTCCGACGCCGTAGCTGGGTCCGTCTGATGGGCCGGTGTCTTCGGCGGTTCAAGTGTCCCCTTTCCGTTTGCTGTTGGGTCATCTTTTACAGCCTTCGGAGCCTCGGACTTAACCACCTCCACATCCCCCGGCTTCTCTGAGCCAACCAACGTAACGGACTCTGACTGATCATCGACGTGATTGGCAAGCTCGGCTTGAGGAGATAGAGTCCTCGTGGGTTCTCGTTCCGGTATCCGTGCCATCTCCGGTTCGACACACTCGTAGAATAGCATAAAGACGTCGCCCCTTTCAAGCACGCTCTCTTCGTCTACTTTAAGGACGTCCGTGTCGCTTAGTCGCCACCACTGCGAGGTAGCTTCCTCTTCAGCATCACTCACGAGCGTCTTCTCTTCATCTTCCGAGGCAGGGCTTGGGGCGCTTTCTTCGTGCGTAATAGTTGTCTCGACAATTGATTTCTCGTCCGGGGCCTGGATATGCGGAGCGGCAGCCTCATCCTCGGCAACAAGCTGTGGTAGCGGTACCTCAGCCTGGTTTTCCTTCTCGGGAGGGCTGATGTAATGCTTCCTGTAGCAAACATAATGGCCATTATCATGTCGGCCCTGGTGTGTAACAACAGCACGCAGCTCATATAGTGGCCCAGTCAGGGTCGATGGGCGTTGGGAGCCCGCCACCATGGAGACTGTCGGCTCAACATTCCATTTCTCCTCGTCTTCCGCGGCTCGATCACCGTTGCTGGTCGAGCTTGGAAGGATACCGTTTGCGCCTTCCAGATCAGCCCGCTTCTTCGCGCTTCCGAGGCACCAAGGTCCTAGATCCAGCATGCTGGGAAACCTCACGGCGGAAGTGTCTTTGTACATGTAGCCGGTCCTCTCGTCAAAGACTGATCGGTTGATGTGGATAACCAAGCTCTTGGGTGGCTGAGAGATTGCCGTCTGCTTCGTCTTGGTCGACTCGACTCGCTGCTTAGCCGGAACCTTGCATTTCTCAGCTAGCGTCTTGTCGTCAAACATATCTTCTTCGAGTGCTTCTTCCACCGCCGCTAGCCTCTCACGAAACTCCGAAACTCTAGTTTCATCATTTGCGACCATGGGCATCTGTATCAGACCCTTGATCTTCTCCTGCATCTTGAGCAGTGAGCACTTGGGACAGTGCACACCTTCGATGAACTCAACACGGGCATTGTAGTCCAGCCTCTCGTAAAGGTCGTACCCAAGTTGTCCAGAGCCGAGATTAAGAGTCAAACAGTTGAAGGGAATCATAGCCAGTCCTTCAAAGTGCTTACACTTGACACAGACTACCCTCTGGGCCATAAGCCCCTCAAGCGGATTCTTGATCGTGGGTGCGTCGGATTTAGAGGAACTTTGACCGGAGCTATGGTAGCCGCTATCATCGCTGTGGAGGCTGCTAGCACCATCATCCTGCAGCTGATCGCGATCGAATGCCAAGGACTTCTTGTGGGTTGCCGCAGCTTTGGCCACCTCTCTGTCGATTTGATCCAGCAACTTGGAGAAGTACTCTTGTGCATCTTGCTGCTGCCACGTGCTCATGTTCTTGAGTACGCCGGGTGGCCATACACATTGCCCATAGTTGGCCTTGTCGTTGAGTGTTGCGATGAGGCCCGCCATTGCCTGTGTGGTCGGCATCGTCGACTTGGCGTCGCTGTAGGTTTCAGATACCCGGGCAAGGTACTTGGGCAAGCCCTGGAGCGAAGCCAGGCCCTGGAGAATGCTGTTCTGGTAGCATGAGTTGTCGTTGTTTCCTAATCCTGCCGGTCGATCTGAAGCGCTTTGGTTGAAGCTCCAGCCGACGCTGGACAAGGTGCTGAGGCCCTTAAGCCCAGCCGAAGTAACGGATTCCATGACGCCTCCTGGCTTGTCCAGACCCAATATCCTCCCGAGAGCCTGGCTCTTGGCTTCGTGCGAGTCGTCTATTTCTGCGGGCGTCATAGGATTGGGGAACAGCGGCGGGTTGAGGAAGCCGTCGACTTTGAAGAGTAAAGTGGCGGGAATGATATCGACCACGCGGGCCCAGATGATGTTTTTTAAGCGCGTACGAGTGTGCTGGTCGCTGAATAACAGCTGATAGAGGGCGGATAGGAAGAGGAGGATAACGGATACGATAATGGTTGGGCTGGTTATGTAGTCCCGGAGTTGGCGATCAGCTGGGTAGGCGTGGTAGTAGTTCTTGGGGTGGCCGGGGGGGCCGCGCGGAGGGTAGTGGTTTTGTATGCGTCTGGTATCTGAATTCATAGTTACTTGGGAAAGCGATACTGGGAGAGGCCTCGGAGGCTCCTGTCGTTGATGGCGGTGAAGCTAGGAGAAGGCAGAATGGTCGCGTAGAACGCTCCGATGTCGCAGTGCCTCAACCGCCGCTTCAGAGAGTTGACAAACGGTAGTGCTGGCGACGAAATCGGGTGCAAGCCGCTTCCATGACGTTTCCAGGAACTGATTGTTGGAATTCTCGAACCGCGATTGGGTGTGTCAAGGATAACGTCTCTTTTGACTTGAGTGTTGTCGAAGGACGGGATGGAGTGGTGGATGCTTAACGTAGGTAGGTCAGAGTCAGTTACTGTTGCTTTTGCTGCGAGCATGAACAGCTGGAAATTTGGGGAGCAAGTGGAAAGAATTGACAGACACCTTTTTGCTTGTGACTTCCGCCAGGTTAAAGTGAGGTTGCGCTATCCTCTTTCGAGCCTGCTCGGGCTTTACCCCAGCTCCTTGTCCCTTTTTGGTGGGCCATGCGGGACTGAAGGCCAGGCACTCCTGCCTTTACTTGTCCAACCAGAGAATTCTTGGCGCAACGCGTGGGGCATTCAGTTGGTGCTGCAGTCGAAAAAAAGTTCCCAAGTGACATCCGAATTTCACACCCCTCCACAGAAAAGAGGCCCCCACTGCACTTGGAAGGGTCGACGGGTTTGAAGGGTCTCTTTCCGCGAAACATCACCGGACACTTCGCTGTGAACTGACAGATTCTTCAACCTGCAACAAGAATCCTCAGTCAAACTAAAACAAAATGGCCAAGGGAACCATTGGAAAGAGCAACAAGGCGGCGCGTAAGTAATGCAACACCCTTAAACAATCAAACACTGTCTCGCCTTTCAACAATGACTTTACCTAACACCACCCTGCCCTCTTTTCCATAGCTGTCCGCAAACACTCTCGCGCCGCCCGCCGCCAGACCTCTCCCGGCATCGATCTCGACAAGTCCCTCAAGGGCGTCCGCCCCCCTCAAGAATCTGTCAACCTGCGCCCGACCGTCCTGGCCGCCCACCACAGCAGCGGCATCACCAAGAAGGCCAAGAAGAAGCAGCTGTCGTCCAAGATGCGCAAGAGGCAGGAGAAGAGCATGGACCGCGCCGAGGCCATCATGGACCGCACCTCGACGAAAAAGGCCAAGAGCTTGCGCAAGGCCGCGGTGATCGAGTCGCGCAAGCGCACGTGGGACGACGTCAACGTGGTTGCGCTAGCTGAGATCGGCAAGGAGCCCCCTAAGAAGGAGAAGAAGGTCGACCTGCAGAAGAAGGCCGAGGACGAGGCTGTGCGCGCGTTCTATGCTGATGACGATGAGGATATGGACAAGGATGGCGGCGACGACTGGGAGGACGAGGTCGAGGGCATGGATGAGAATGCGGCCGTCGAGAGCCTCATGGCTGCGACCATGATACCGGCTGTTGCGCCGACGATGCAGGAGGATGATGAGGAGATCCTGTGAACAACTAACTCCATTGGGGATTCACGGATGGGTGATTGGTCATTTTCTTGGGATTCAAAAGGGGCATCAAAAGTTGCGGATGGGCTGGGCGACAGGCGTTCAGGGATATTCTGTCGTTTTACCTATATACCACGGCGGACGGGTTCGCCGACGAATATTTGGCTGGGTTTGGGTCATGTACACCGGGATCATGCTACACTACTACATTTTAGACAATGTTGGATTCAGACGATATTTTGTCACATGGGATTTTTGGGTTCAGGGCCATAACGGCGTCCTGGTTTATCAAAAAGACAATTCGGATATTTGGGAATCAGTGAAGATTTTATGCAAAGCAAACTGGGGGGCTGTATCTGACGCTGAAGCCGAAGAAGACTTGTTGAACTAACTGCAGGGCATATCCGATTGGTCTTGTTAGGTATGGCGAAGTGAAGAACCATCGAGGGTGACTTGAAAATGGAAGTCCTGAGGTGTCCTTATTCAGTACCTCTTCACAATACGACAACGCATAAGATGAGCATGCTCTATGGTAAAGCCATGTCAATCATCCCCATACTGTACCTAGATTTTGACTCGTAGGTACCTTTCGTAGAATATGCAGTCCGGCCGCTAGCTATAGGTTAGACGCAGGTATGTACAAGTACTGCGTTTAACTTATAGGTCACTCGCGTAGTTGAAAATACCCTAAAGCCAAGTGTGGACATAAACATCTATTTAGGGCATGTCCAGAAATCAAACATGCCCTCTACGTACGTAGAGACCAGGACTCTTTAAACCTGACATTTACTGTCTAGAATAGTTAACATATCAGTAGTAGTATAACCCCCCAAATCAACATCTAGCTGAATTGCGGGTGTAACCCTCCCAGGAACAGAAAAGTGTTTGGTAGACTACTACCGCCTGGTCGATCGATGACAACATTCCGACGTCTTGGCATTTTGCTAGAAAATGCTTGCCTTCAGTTGCCGATCACCACTTCACCAACCAGTCGGCTCGATCTCGTCGACTCGCGTCACGGTTCGTCTGATTGATAGATAAAAGTGTAGTGTAGATGAGAGCAAGGTGGGAAAGGGTAGTAGCCAAGGGAAAAATTAGCTAGAGAAGAAAGACGTCAACATCTTGGCCATGTGACGCCACCGGTTCAAGTTGAGGTTGGTATCCGGTCAGCTGGGCCCCTATGTAATGCTAGAACAAAACGGTTATGGTTGAGACTCTTTTTTTTTTTTTTTTTTTTTTTTCCAACTTCGAGTGTTGAGGAAGCGCATGTTATATTACCTTTACCACTGTCGTATTCTACTGCTCCATCATTGAGTCTCCAGCTGTGTTATTGCGTACATATGCCAGCGTCAAATCGTATCTTCAGTGTCGAGTTATACGTACGTATATGCATTTTCCTTGTCGTATATCCGCTTATATCGTTGTTCAGAAGGTCTTCCAAATGTCGAGTATGATGGCTTTTGGCCCCTCCTACGCACCATACCACGGATTCGCACTGCTATGACTCCTATGCCACTTGCCTTATGCACGACATTCCGACTGTATCCGGCTGACCAAGCAAGCGAAGATATGCCGAAACAAATGCAATATGATGCTCTTCATAGTACGATCAAAACGGCGCCCGCAATCTTGCTCCTCCGACTTTCCACCCAATGCATGCCCCGTCTCTTTGCCATTTCAACAAATGCACCGACAATATGCTGCCAAACATCAACATCAAATTCCACCAGCAGCACCTTCCGCGATGACCCCATGCGAACGGGGGTTTTAACGTATAATAATTTCAAGCCTGGCAAAGCAACCATGGAAACGACAGTGTCAAAAAGGATAGTGGTGAGATGCCGCAAAACCAGCCACGCAAAACATTAGGTTCAATATAACCACGCAGGGAAGCAACGGCTGACCCCTTTCTCTAGAACTCTAGCTTCTTTCTTCCTTGGCTTCAGTCTTGCCAGCCAGACCACACGCATTATCCGCCCCCAAAAGTTGACTGATCGCTGAACATGTCATCGGGCATGTGGTCATAGTTAATGTCAGGCTTTCTCTTCATACCAGGGGGAATGGTGTTCGAGAAGCCACCGCTGGCACCACCGGGAGTTGGGTATAGGTCCGAAGCTGAAGCGGATTGCTCGTGAGTTGGAGCAGTGGTGTTTGCATTTGGAGGAGCAAGTATGCCCGGTGACTGACCGTATGTCAATCCGCCTCCTCCGCCGCCGCCGCCGCCGTTGCCGCCTTGCCCTTCTGCGCCTGGTCTAAGAACACCGAGCTGGACTCCTGTCATTGCCGGGTAGCTTGGAGCTATGCTTGCGTGTCGACTTTTGGGGGATCCCGGCACCCCTGGCACGCCTGAAGTCTGTCCAGGTTGTCCCAGGCCGGCAAACGGTTGACCAAAGGCATCGCTGGTCTGGACAAAACGCCGAGCTTCGTTCTCAAGCCACAGGTCGATGTTGCGGTCATTGCACTTGGCGTGTACCATTAACTGGTGCTTCAGATCGCTGACCTCACTGAGCAGAATACTGTATTCCCTTTGCAGACTTCCGTTTCTTGCTTCAAGGCTGATCTTTGTTCCCTCCAACTCCTGGGTGTACAGCTTCTTCTTCTCCCGACACTTGCTCGCGGCGAGTCGGTTCCGCTCCAGGAACTTGTTCCTCTTGTGCTCATCCGCCTCCATGTTGGCGTCCTTTTTTCTCGGTTTCCTTTTCTTGGGCGGATCTTGGTCTGGGGGAGTTATGTCCGTCGACATGCTACCGGATTGGGATGATCGATGCGAGTTTGACTTATTGCTCGAAGACCGTCGAGTGGAAACCCGTGACATGACATCGGAAAGAGAGCTTGTATTCGCGTCCATACTGTCCGGATCACCGAGCCCTTCTAGTCCGTTCACGTCCTGATGTCTTCCTCCTCCGTATAGGCCCGGGTCAACAAAGAGCCTATTGTTCGTTTCCATGGCGCTTGGTTCTGCGAAGCCATCCCATATCCCCGGCCGCTCCCCTAACGTTGGGCCATCGCCCGGTATTGGAGATTGGTCGATGGACAGCTTGTGATCGAAAACATGGTACGACTGAAGCCCGGCCTCGCCCATGCCTACATCAGGGGGGACATCATGGGGAATATTGTGGGAGATGCCGTGGGGGATTTCGTGAGGGACTTCATACACGACATCCTGGTCGTTCTCTTGGTATGGGTTGGAATCCTCGTATGCCAATGAGTCGCTGAAGAAGTGTGAGGGAGTGTCCATGGCGTGTTGGTGACACTCAGGGGTGACTAGAGCCAACAAAAGAGTTAACGATCAGGAACGGCAACAAGTGTATTGGGACGAACTCAGCATAATGATGGAGGATGACACAGATACGGTAGAAGGGACTCGGAAGCACAAGCTGGACGGCGTCAAGGCCGGAACACGACGGATGTTTTGCTCCGGGCCTGAGCTCCGGCCCTCCTGGGGATGGAAAGACCGGGCGGCCGGGTGATTGCCCAAGCTTAGGGCATTCGTGTGCAACCCAGCCGAGCCAGTTCCGCTTGAGCACCGATTCAAGGGGGACTGATTGAGTAAAAGACGGAAAGGTGGGTGTTGAAGCAGGCACGCGGAGGAATTCGAGCGTATACGCATAACTGAAGCTCGAAAAGGGGTAATATCAGGATCGTTGCTGCAAAAAGGGAAAGTGATGTCCAGGCTAGCAACTTACCGAGAAGGAAGGAATCTATTCCTATGCGTCTGAGTCGGAGGGCTTCCACGCTTTGCAAAAAGGGGCAGGCACCTTCAATCACTGTCCGTAGCTCTGTGTACCTTGATGGGTACTGCTGCCGTTCTGCTTGGCTTGGCAGCCCGGCTGTCTTGATGGCCTGACAGTCCAATCGGCTGTTGAAGGAAGGAACGCAAATGATCTGGCGGCTGGTACGGGACGTGACTGCCTTTACTGAAGACTGTTTTCAGTGTTCAAACACAGGCCGTGACCCTTACCTGCCCAAGTTGTAGATTTTATTTGGGAAATAAGATGAAGTCGTCTTTCTGGTTGGGGACGAAACCGGAGCGTTGTGTGACCGGACTGGTTCACTCTCGAAAACAGAAGGCAATGCGCCTTCCTCGATCCTGCATTTCTAGGAGCCCGGTTGTCTGGGCACCCGAAATGCAGCAAAATCTAAAAAGGAGAGTTCGAAAAGAAATAGGAATGCCGATTATCGAGACTCTGGGTGCGCTGTCTCTGGCAGGAATTCGAGGTTAGGTGAAGGAAGAAGACATGGTGATCTTTCCAAGTTGATTGGGAACAATGACCAACTGTCAAACACCAGCTCGGAAAAGAAAAACGCATCTGGAAGTTGGCCTTGGATTTGCATTTGGTGAACAGGCAACATTGACGGAATATGTCTGATACCACCATGGCTACCATCAGGTGGGATGGATGGTACCTCTTTTCTGGTATAAGGCAGGCAACAATGACCGTACCCTTATGCTTTCCTCCGTGCTACACCATGTTGTTAGCGTGGCGGACTGAGCAGACAGGATTGGACAAGCGGAGACAGAAGGAGCAGGTCCCCAAAGATTTCATGATCCTGGGATGCATCTGGGTTAGGCAAGCCCAAGCTTTGAGCTCCTCTCGGCTCCGTCTGCTTTGTTGGCCTCCCAACCTTAATAATCAAATGCCCGGTCTTGAGCCGAGGTGAGGAGAAAGCCATGATATGCAGCATTGTTCCCTGCGCAGAAGATACCGTGCCTGGAGGTGCAGCTTTGGTCGGCGGCGTACGAGGTTAGCTCGGCTTCACCCTCCATAGAGCTTCACTGGCGATTCGAGTTGCTTCATCCCATCTCAACCCCTCAGCTAAATAGCAGTTGTGGACGCGGGGCGATGCGCTTGGGCCTGGATCCGATGAGGTGTTTGCTGAACTCCGGAGACCGACGCAACACTGTGTTCAGGATCCGGACAGCCTGTGACTTGGAAGCGTCTACCTGCACAAGAGATACTTTATCTCTCGACACCCACACATTCTTAGATGCGGTACCTCTTGGTTGGTAATCGGCTCGCAATACTGCCCAAGGCCTGCCAGCCTGCCATGCCTGGGGCCGGATTGAAAGTTCCCGTCATGGGAGACAGTTGGTGAGACGTTACTGTGACCAATGGCAGAGAACCGGTCAGCGATGGGAAATCGAGAATCTCCATCTGATCGTTGTAGTGGGTAGACTTGGTGGCTTGAGCCCCGGCAAACCGAATGTTGAATTCGAAGGTTGTTTGGCCCGGGATAACGTCGCACAATGCGGGGTTGTAAGGATGATGAACGAGAATATGGGGATGAGAGCTCGACGTGAGCATGAAATGAAGCCTACCTTCGCCATGTAAGTTGGTCTCGGCTGTTTTTCCGTTCCGAACCGCACTTGCTGCAGCTCTGGCGTTACCTGAAAGCAAACCCCTCTCGGCAGGCTTCCTCATTCAGTGTACCGCATCTTCTCACTCGAT
Organism: Sordaria macrospora; assembly: GCF_033870435.1. NCBI lineage: Eukaryota > Fungi > Ascomycota > Sordariomycetes > Sordariales > Sordariaceae > Sordaria > Sordaria macrospora. The sequence goes on along the minus strand of NC_089372.1, from coordinate 1,789,956 downwards.
TGGAATACCCTTTAAACTCCTCTCAGTTTAGACTGGCCCCCATCTGCAAGACCCCCGCAGGCCCGCTGTAACGTTCTGGGAGCCTAGACGTCATGACCCCCAGCCTGGTCACCCCTCACCCCCGGTCAAATTCAATAAAAAGAGCGCGAAAAAGTAAAATATTCTCTTGAAAATTTATATAGGTAATAAAAACTATATAAAGAGTATTATATGTTAATTTGAATTTGAAATTAGCTTTTTTAAAGGACTTTTTAAGCTTGCTATAAGCAATCAATCAGCAACTTTATAAACTTTTTCCACGAAGACTACAATATTTTTCCCAATGGCAACTAGTTTAATATTATAATAAAATCTAAATTTAAGGATAATTTATAACAAATTATAACGGAGACAGCACGGTTAATACGACTGCTGGTTGTATAGTTTAATTGAGGTTTTATAAAGAAGAAAAAGTCTATTTAAGAAGCAGCACCACTACAAGAGCGAGGTTTTGATATAAGCGGTACCGATATAGCTACGGCGCTATATATTAGCTTTAATTATAAAATAGAGCTATAGTACCCCGATAGTAGTTCCATAATATTACTGCCCCCTTTCTTTTCCTTTATATATTTGTACTTTTTATTAAAACTACTTGTACAACTTCATTGTAATTAAATAGCGACCGCACTAATTAGTTAATAGTAGTGTAGCTTTATTATTTGAACTTAGAAATTTATATATAAATATTTACTTTTTTTTTTTATTCTTTTCTTTGTTTTTCTTTTTCTTTTTCTTTTTTTCAATTTTTATTAAAATTTTCACGGTAAATATTACCAATTTTAATACGATTCCTATTAGAAACTTTTGATTATTATAAATGCTTTGTTTTTGTACCTCTAAGTTTGAATCTTTTAACTCCCTTTACTAATTTATTAAAAAATATACTTCGGCGGCTTCCTACTCCTCCTCTTTTTTAGTAAAGAAGTAAATTTACGCTTTGCGTACTATTAAAAAGAATCTGCTGGCTATTATTACTAAAGTTAAAGATAATACTTTTAAAAGAGAAAATAAAAAGCCTTACTTATTTATAAATCTTTCTACTTCTTCCTTTCTTATATTAGAAGGCTGCTAAACTTTTACTTTTATTAGTCGAGCATAAAAATTTGGCTGTTAACTGTATTTTTTATTTAAATAGTCACTATAAATATATTATTAAGTCTAGAATATTATTTTCATAATTTACTATAATAATGATAAGAAATAATATTAACGTGTAGCTAGTACTGTGCTTTGTAACTGCTTTGGACTACCTTGTAGTATAGAAAGCTAATTAAACTATTCCTTCTACAAAATCAGTCCACTCAGTTCCTACAAAACGTGCTAAAATACAGAGGTTTTGCTATTATATTCTGGAATTCTCTAACTTGTTCAGCATTTCTTCTAAACTAATTTGTCATCATGGAATGAACCAGAAGATTATAGGTTCAGTTTATTCCTTTCATGGTATAGTGCTTCTATAAGCACTCCTATCAACTTACAAAAGCTTCTACACGCTGGAAGCTTTAAGATACTTAATGTTCGTATATATAAAGATCTCTTCTCTCCTTTAGTTAGTCACTCCTTAAGCAAGCAAGCAAGCAAGCAAGCACAATCTAAGGAATACAATACAGTCTACTCCTATAGTGCAGAGTTCACTATAATAGTTGTTTCTCACAGTGCAGAGTTTACTGTACTCTTTTGTCTTGAGAGCAGAGTTCTCTCTAAGATCTCTTTTACAACATTTTTCTATTGTCTTTGCAACTACGCTACTTCCTTCAGTACTGCTGTTGTACTTCCTACCGCTTCTGTCACAGGTTGGCATTAGCCAATGCTAACCTGTGACAGCTGCCGCTCCGCTCTGCTACAAGTGCATAGTTCACCGTAGCATCTCTATATTAGTGCTATTATTATAGGCTAGTTAAGGCATTGTAGCAAACAGAAGTATTGAATTAGAGGAATTTAAAATCGTCTTCCTAAAAGAAACTTCTAACGTTTATAACGTTCTTTTGAAAGGTAGGAACTTAATTTAATAAAATTTTATTTTTCTTTCTAATAAAATAAATATAACCGACTAAAGGTAAAGTATTTTTTTTGTTTTCGTTACTGAAAATACCTTTTAATTTGGCGAAGGATTCTTTGGAATTATATTAATCCGAAAGTTTACTGCGTTTCTAAAGAGCTTTTACTTTTAGTTTTTTTCTCAATAAGAAAACTTTCTATTAATACTAACTATCCTACTTTATTAGTAGTAATTATTACAGCTGTAGCAGACTACTACACTAATCAGGCTATGTCTCTGCAAAAGAATACAAGTAATTGAAGCTGGAAGATTCAATACTTAAATAGTCTTATATAATTGTTTCAAACCGCACGTAGTTCCGTATTGCATCGGCTGTTATAGTAATTAGACTTACTTTTCTTTTCTTTGTAAATAAATTTTAATTATCTTATTTAAAAATTGAAAGGAAAGAAGATTCCATTTTATTTTAATCAGCGAATATATTCATACTTAGAATTATAAAAAATAAGGGCGGCTTTTTATATATTATTAATTAGGACGTTCTAATTAGCAGTAATTATTGTAAATTACTAATTTGTAATAGGAGTATAAATTATAGTTTTTATAGCTTTTAAGAGTTTGTTGCTTGTAAATATTTCAAAAATAAAGGCACACTTATTAATTAAAATACGTTTTTATCATTTCGTTTCTTCTTCAATAATTGTGATAGCAGCCTTGCAGTTGTGCCTCTCGACTGCCATCACAACTATATAAGACCACTTGAGCGACTGAATTGCCAGCTTTGGTTACTTGTATCCTTTTGGAACATAGCCTAGTGATGTAATGGTCCGCCAGCGCCGTGACAATAATAATAGTTATAATTTACTACTAGGCTGTTTAGTATTATTAAGTGGTTAATTACTTTAAAGTAAGTTACTACATATTTTATTATTATTTTACAAAAGTCGTAGCTATAACGAAATTAATTAACAATCTTTTCATATTTAATTATATTTATAATAAGTAATTCTTGTCCATTGGATCTATTGTATTAATAGAATTTAATATAAGAGGGATAATACGGTTAATATAAGTACTAGTAGTATACTCTAATTGAGGTTCTATAAAGAAGGAAAATTCTGTTTAAAAAGCAGTTCTACCACAGAAGCTAAGTTTTAATATAGGCAGCACTAATATAGCTATGGCGCTACATATTAGCTCTAGTCATAGATCAAAGCTACAGTCCCTAGGCGGTAACCCTATTACATAAATTTATAGGTGTGTTATATTTTTCTTTGTTTTTCATTATTTAAAGTACATATTTAGAAAAAGGAAAAAAGTTAAATAGTAGTATATTACAGCTTTAGTATTGAAAGGAAAAGTATTTATTAGTTTAAATTGTAGGAAAGATATATTAGTATTATCAATACTCAAAGTCTTTTAGAAATGTTATAGTCGTGGTTATTTTGAAAGATATCCTAATTTTGGCTAGTAACTGAGGGTAGAAGGTAACCGAGCTGGAGGTCACGGTGTCTAGCGTACACTAGCAACAGGTGGCCGCCTCGCTTCAATGCCCATCTTAGGTATGGCGGCTCGCTTTCATGTATGCTAAGAGATTTAGGTGCTTGCCAAGGGGTATTCCAATCGAGTGAGTAGATGCGGTAGGTATCGTACACTCTGCGAGTCCAGAAGCATCGGAACAGGTTCATACCTACAGAAGAAACGAGGTGGAATGGCAGAAGAGTGGAGGTCCAAGCAAGGAGTCGTGGTTTGAATCTCAAACTGGGGAAAAGTAAATGACTTGCTTTTTCGGTGCATTAGCATATGCAGGGCAACTTACTTATAAGTTATCTAGAATAAAGCTGTCTTGTCGTCCAAGGTAGGAGGTGAGAAGATCCATTCCCAGTTCGTGGATGGTTTCCAGCAAAAGGCAGTTGGATCTGTCCAGGTAAGATGGATATGAGCAAATCATGATATTCGCATTCGCGAACCATTGTTTTGATTGATAAGGCCTTCGCGACAAGCCTGCATCTACTGCATATTCGGCTGTAGAGGTGTCATGTACAAGCAAAAAAGATCAGGCCGCAGGTGGTTTGATATGCCATAGCCACCCTCTCACATATAATTTTTGCAATTCCCATCTGATGGCCTATCCTGTAAGATCTGTCCGGAAACCACTTCGGGCTGTTAGTTACGGTAGATCGAGAATAAAACCTACGGTACCAGTGATTTTTGTCCGAGCTCCAAACCACGAATACCTGCCAGGCGGAAAACATCGTCAATCATGTCAGATATCCCATCGCTGTTCATGAAGTGCTCGAGATGAGCTGGTGAGTTCCCCGCTGGAGATGACTGTCACATATCACCGGTGAATTGAACCGTGACGGAGACAGATTCCGAGCCAGCAAGTTCCTCCAGGCCAACCAACTCGCCATATTATTCCTGTCCCGATTGTTTTCAGAACCATATGGCACCATACGGCGAGTTTCCAGCTATTCGAAATCGATCGGTCGAGACGGAACCATAGGCCTCGTATCCCCGCTATCCCCGCAGAATTACGGGCGTCAACTGGGTCAATCTGCCTTCCAGGGCTCACAGGGACAGATGGGGCTCTTGACCACCCCTGTCCATCGTGCTGGCAGGGCAGTCTACATAAATCCCCCCCAAACACTGCAGCCAGGGGCACAGTGCGGCACTAGTACCATCCCGTATCGCGCCGGACCCGAACTGCTTCGACATTCACACGCGTCGTCTAACTCCGAAAGTGAAAATCGATCAAAGTGCTTGCCTGCTGCTTACTTTCCTTATTACGCATTCTTGAACACTTTAGCCAGCATATAAATCAAAGACCGCGATTTTCCCTGTTAACACAGCATCCCTAGAACGGAAGTCACGCCCTTCGTGAATTCGATACATGCCGGGCCACAGTGCCCCGCCCGTAGTGAAACTCTTTTCACTAACAGCATCCAACCAGGCAGCAACGCCAAATCTGTTAGCACACACGATAACAACAAACAGCAAAAGCAAGATCACCATCAACAACTTCAAACAAACAACGAAAGTGTATTAGAACCTCAACCTCAACGTTACTCACGACACTGGCACTTTTGCTCCGCAAAACACCAACTCTCCAACAAACTCTACTGCCACTCACTCACCACACTCAATCCTTTCTCCAAATCTCCGATATCACCGAGATCATCTCACGGACACAGAACACCGAAGAAAAAAAATGGACGGCAACTCTTCCACCCCCCGCATCACCTGCGCCTATCTCAACCAGTATGTCGGCAAGCTCGTGACCGTCGTAGGCAAGGTCGTCCAGCTCCGCGGTGAGGAGGCGACTATCGATGCTGATGGGACTATTCATGCCTATCTTAACCGCGTACGTCCGCCTGTTTCCTCTTTGATTACACTCCATGTGACAATGTGTACCACATTCAATGATAAGACAGGCTGGGATGAGATGAGATGGCGTAACTAACAAAAAATAGGAAGCACACCTCTCAGCAAACAACGGCGTCCAGCTCATCGGCAAGGTCAACCCGGATCTTTCCATCAAGGTGCTTAGCTCCATTGATTTGGGGCAGGGTGTTGGTAAGTTTCTGTTCACGTCGTCCATCCCCCAGTCCCTCATCCCTCATCCGCCCTCCCTCCTCCCTCCTCCATGCCTTAGTGGTATTGATTGCGCCCTCACGCGCCCTCACGTACCCATACTTACGCATGTTTTTACAGATTACAGCCTAGCAAACGCTGTAGTGGAAGTCACCCACCGTTACAAGCCTCTCTTTTTGTACGAGAACTAAAAGAAAAGGGCCGAGCCATGAGCCATGAGACGAAAGGAGGGATGCGAGGTGAGGTTAGGTGAGGTGGTAAAGTAAACCAACAACCTAGAAGAGGCGAAAATACACATCGATACCCACTCATGACAACACAGAACCCAAAAGGACCTCTCAGTCACTCGCGATCCCCCTGGGTAACTCCGACATCCCCCGCGCTCTCAAACCTGGAAGTTCATCCACAGACCGCGAAAATACGAAAAACCATCCGATATTCACTTTGAAAAGATTTCGCCACCAAATTGCGACACCGCCCAAGCGTTTGCGGCTGCGACTCCGCAGCTCGCACGTGCACTATCATACGCAGCATGGGAGGCGCAGTACGGGGGCAGTGGCAGCAGAATGCGGGGGAAACATGTTGTCATGCCTCGCTTTGACACTTCATCTTGCGGCAATATTGCTTTGCAGGAACAGCGCAGGACTGTGCAGGACACGTACGGGGTGCATGCATCCCTTCTGAGGGTTGGGACGAAAGACAGCAGAAAAGACGTGGAGACGTGGAGATGCGGAGGACTTGCGGACTTGCGGACTTGCGGACTTTCCACTTCACTATCATCGTGATGTAATACGGTTTGACGTGATGGTATGGGGTGATCTAGAGGCTAGGGAGATTATCTAGGAACAGGAAATAGACAGTGAAGGAGCAAGATGAGGGGGAAAATAAAACAGAAAAATCATGAAAATCCTGGAAAACGCTATGGTATCCCATCCCATCCCATCCCATCCAAATATTGACGCCCAAAACCCCCAATTCACTTTTCTCTTCTGGTGAACATTGAGGAAGGAAGCCGACGCGTGGCGTATAATCAGTGATGTGATCCTCCCGCTTTTCCGCATCTCCTGAGGGTATATCGTAGTTTAACTTTTCGCCCAACATGCGAATAACATTTGTTCCTTCCCTTCCCATCTGCGGTAACTTAGACAATAACAGTGCCCATTTGTTGCAAGAACTGCGGATCTTTCACGGCATTTGTGTCAAAGCTGAAATGCCCTCCCGTATCTCCAACGGTCGGCTCCAGCTGATTGTTCAGATCCAAGCTCAACAGCTGACCCATCCGGACATCATTAGCATCAACAGGGGGCTCCGGCTGCGTCTCCGGCTGATTATTGAGACCCTAACTCAACTCATCCACATCAGCGGCGGCATTTCTCTCCTCCACGCTCCCTCCTCCTTCGCCCGTAGCCGTAGTCTCCACCCACAAGCTCTCAATGCTCAACGACGCCTCAAAGCTCATGCTGCCATTGCCACCATCTCCATGGTGATGAACCCTCGTCATGGGCGGAGAGCTAGGCATGATCATATCGGTACCCATGAAGCTACCAAAATCCAAAGCACCCGCGCCCTCGACGAGCTGCTGCACGCTGTCGCTATCGTAGTGTTGCATGGTAACGTCGAGAAGCCCGTGCGACGATGAGTTGGCTGTGAACTGGTCGGCCTCGCTCAACAGCTGGTTCAGTGAGCCCCATGCCTCAAAGTCATGGGTCGGAGACGATGTAGGCACGTGTAGGCTGTCGTCAAGCGCAAAGCGTGCATGGCGGGGGCTTCGCCGCTTGGACGCGCTAACGAGAATGCCTCCGTTGTTACCGGAGACGATACGCGTACCGCGCGGAGTCTTGGTTGGAATCCGTCGAGTCTGCGTGAAGAGCTGACCAGGCGACTTCTGCGCCGACCGGACGGTACGGATGGACCGAGATATACTCCTAGTAATGGGCCGGTGGTTCGGAGTCGGCCGGGTAGGCGTTTTGAAGATACCAGAGGAGGAGCTCTTTGGGGGTGGTGTTGATGGCCGGTCAACGGGGCTGCCGAAGAGTTCTTGGTCGAGCTCGTCTTGGTCCGGAAGGACAGGCGTATTGGGCCGTCTTGTCGGCTGGAACTCGGTCGAGTGGCCGATGTTCTCCTTACCCATGGCGGCAGACTTCGGGTCTTGAGACACAGTGGTCCCATTGACGGCGTTACCTGCGAGCTCCCCAAGGACCTTCAGCGCACCCCCTTTCCTGGGTGAGGGGAAGAGAAGCCTTCTGGTGGTGCCGAGATCATCCTCTACTGCGATGGGACTATCCGCCGTTCCACTGCCCCTAGAGTGAGTCGACCCCAGCCCACGTCGCTTTGGGGAGCTACGCGAGTTTAAAATCATGTGATGCAAGGATTGGTTGTTGTTGCTGTCCTCCATTTCATTCACATTCTGGTGTGTCGGTTGAGTCATATTTTGATATTGCGCCTCTTCCGGTGATTCCTGATCCGCCGGTCCGATAGGGTCAGTCGTGAAATATGCCTCCGAAGTTGGGTTTGTTTGGGTATCATTCTTGCGTTTCTTGTTGCGCGAGTTTTTCTTCTTTCGAGGCTGATTAAGTCGGGCGGCATCCTTGTCCCACCTGTCCTGTGGCCTGTGAACTTTGAACTTGGCGAGCCAGATGCCGCATGGGTTGCAGAGAAGAGTTTCTTTCCAGAGCTTCTTGTCATCCCTAGGCCCAAGATTCTTCTTCACGAGTTGATACATGATGGACTGTCCATCAGCATCCTTCTCGAGGATATCGATGGTGGTCACAAATCCAGGTTTGTCGGAAAATTCGTAGACGCCAGGAACTCCGCGATGATCTTGCGTCCAAATCTTCCGCCAAGTGGGTGTTTCTATGGCCCCACAATTATTGCAGAACGGCGGCGACTCTCCTCTTTGGATGGCCTCCTCCAGTTTCTCCTTGATCGACTGCTTTTTCACCATATTCTTGTTATAGCGAGGCGGTTCTTCGGGCTCGCTAGGTTCCCGAGGGGGAGGTGGACGAGCGCGAGCAGGAGCAGGAGCAGGAGCTTCAGACTGTGCTGCGCGGGAGGACATTCCTGTAGATTCTACAACGGGATCGCTGGCCGGAGCAGCAGAAGCGGAGTTGTTCGAGACGGGCTTTGTGGCTGGCTGGGCTGCTTTGCTGTGAACAGGTTCGGGCCGTTCAGGAATGGGCATCACAGTGGTAACAGGGATGGTAGCTGGTGGCTGAGCTGATGTGTTTCCCGTGCTTTGGGTCGAGGATTGTTGCTGAAGGTTAAACGGCGGCTGGTGCTGAGTTTGAGAGCCTTGCATAACTGCTTGGGAGTTCTGGGAAGCAGTCCCTTCCTGATGAGTTTCGCCATCTTGCTGATCATTAGGTTGTTGCAGTAGGGGATCGTGATCGGACATTATGGGGTTTGGCGCTGTATTCGACCGCTTGAATGGACGATCCGCGTTCTTCTTTGGCATGGGTGGGACTGATGTCGCCTGAGCAACCCTGTTCAGCGCCTTCGTCTTTCCAGCAGGGTTGAAGATGCTCTTTGTGGGCAGAAGCTCTTTTGGGCCGGGGTTGACTTCCTGGAAGGGAAAGTTAATTCCCTGTCGATGGGCCCTGTTACCCTTTCGAGCATTAGGTTTGCTAACTTGCGGTACCGGAGGGCTCACCACCATTCGATCTTGTGGTTGACCGGGTAGTTCCTGGCCATGATCTTGAGGGGCATCTTGCAGTAGCTCATCCTCATCGAAGATGTCGTCGAATCCACCGCTCATAAAGCCTGAGTCGACTTGCGGCATAGGAACGGGCATTGGCGGGAGGACTGGACTTGAAACATAAGGACTCGAGTGCATGTAGGCACTAGTCCTGGGAACCGGAGGAGATGATCCAATATCCGCGGGACTGTCTTCAGGCACGTAACCTTGATCTGGTGACTGGCCAATAGAATCGGTGGGTGACCGAGCATCGTGGCTCATACTCCTCTGCATGGTTTGCTGGCCGAAGCGCGACTGGTACATGCTGCTCTCTGCATCACCCGCAAAGTCAGACTTCATTTTGTTTTCGAAGATCAGCCTCCTCTGTTGCCGTTGCAACATCGACCCGTCCGGAACAGGGGTGGGGGCTCTAGGCACGTCCTGAACGTGATTTCCTAGAGACGGATTACCACCAGCTCCCACGGGCCTCATGTTGCGCAGAGAACCAGATGTACTTGCTGCAACTCTCAGCGACTCTGGTGCTGAACCAAATGGCGCAGTACTAGTAAAATCGGCACTAATAACTTTGGCTCTCTTCTTTTGCGGGCCATCATCACCATCAGTCGCTTCCTCGACGCCTGACGTGTTGCCTGCTTCAAGAGGCTTCTTGCGTGGCCGGCCTCGTGGTCTTCCGGTGGGAACTCTAGTACGGGACGCTCTACTAGAAGGTCTCGAGGTGGGACGCGCCGACTGGTTGGCGGGGATCTCGACAGACTGGCTTGGAGCCGGGGATGAGGCACTCTCGCCAGTAGGAGCTGGCCGTGGAGGAACAGGCTGGAGAGGCTGCATGTTTTGCATATTGTTGACCACGGGACCGGTATTTTGCGGCTGTGAACCACTCGGCAGTATGCTAGCGGGCCGAGTGGGCGGTGGAGGCGGATCACTCCTGATATCCATGTTGTAGCGACCATCGCCGTTGAGATTGACGTTCAGTGGAGCTGTAGACATGGCGGGCGAGTGCATGGAAGCCATATTGGCCGAGCTCCCTAGGCCCGGATTGGACTGTATGAACGAGGCCCACTCGGACGTGGTGATGTCTGTAGGTTGTATAGGGTCGGACCTGAGCATATTACTAAGGGTGTTGTCCATGCCAGAAAATCCGAGTCGCTGCATCTTGGCAACGGCTGTGAGCTTCATCTTGACCTCCAGGGTCTCGCGGCTTCCATTGCTGAACACGGGCAACAAACTCCGAGTTACCCGTCCCGTCACCAATTGTTGTTGTTGATGCCGTTGGCTGTTGTGATCGCTTGCGAACTCCAGGCCCCACGACAACATGCCTTGCCCGACCAGGGGCGTATCCGGCTCTGAATAGTCGACAGCATATACAGTGTAATCGTTCTCTTGTTGGTTTACAATCTCGGGGCTGCACTGCGCAATAGCCTGGAGGCATGTTCGAAGGTCCACCACGCCGATTGTTGTCCTTTCGTCGACGGGTAGTGTTTGGATTTGGAGAATGTGAGGCCATCGGGCCAAGCACGACACCTGGCCGTCTCGATCGAATGTATACAGCACCTTCACTATCACATGGGGCTGGGTTAGAGCGCATGGTTTGGCAAACAGGACATCAAGATGCACTCACAGCCCATAGGCCTGACCTGCATGGCCAAGTCATCTCCATCCATCGGCGGGACAGCCTGGTGATGGTGAGGGTGTGGTGAGGGCGCAGACCACATGTTGTTTGGGGTAGCCATTGTGACGTCCTTCACGCCGCGGTGCCCCTGCACGCGACTGAGGGAAGCGACAACAATGGGTCTAGAAGTCGCGACAGAGCTTTGTTATGGGTTGTTGTGTTGTGTTGCGATAGTTGGTATTATCGGTTGTTGTGGAGGGTAGTGGTGGTTGAGGGAAAGGTGGACCTGGTCGTGATGTCGTGAACGGAAAGAGAGCCAGAGGGTTCCGTCACCACCTAGAGGTAGCCTGACGTCAAGTGGACCTAATGGAAGGGGCTGGCTTCATGCCCAAATTGAGGATGGCAGAGTATCTAGTTGGTAGATGGATGTAAAGTGGAAGTGAGCCAAAGTGGGAATGGCGACCTCGAAATGGAAGCGCGTTCGGCTCGGCCTTGTCGCGTAGATGGGTGGAGCCCTGACACGATGAAATCTAATTGATTTCCTGCGTGGAATGCGAGGTTGGCGTTGCCCTGGCGTGCGTGTTCTGGCGTCTGGCGTTAAGGGCACCAACCTAACCGTTCATGCAGGGTCAGCATGCATGAACATGGACTACACCAGAAGGATTGATGGTTTTCGGCTTCGTTGCTCTTGACTCTCTAAACTCTTTGCCTGAGATGAAAGAAAGGGCTCAGCCCACAAGTTCCAGATTCCGTCGGATGTCGTGGAGTGCAAGGCAAGAGTTCAGACTGTTTTGAGTGGCAGAGCGGGAAGCTTGAGGTTGTCTGGTGGAACTGACGCGATGTGGGGTGCGCTGGCGCCTTGGCGGATGCTCGTTTAATGGCCAGACCAGCTTAACGCGCCGGAGCACGTGCACAGGCGTGTGTAACTGCTAAGAGAGGTACGTACCTTTTTGCAGTGGAGGAAAGCAGGAAGCTGTGTTTGGCGGAGGATCCCGCCTGTCTCTCACCCCCACTGTCGAAATACAACGAAACGGGAAAGTCACAAAACACGCGGCCAACGAGCAGCCAGAAATCGGTCAGCTTTCACAGAACAACCGGAGTCTGGATAGCCCCCTGTCTGGGTCTCGGTTGCAAAGTAAAAACAAGAGGGAACTTTGCAGAGCAAATCTGGGGAACTCGGGGGATACCTAGCTCCTATTTATACTTGCCCCCAAAAGTGAGGTGCCCCCCGCTTGACCACACCTCCAACTGCGCAACACGCCCGCCGCTTTCACCCGCTCACCCACTTCTTCCTCACATTGGATTTCCCGACGCTCTTTCGCAGTTCTGTGCGTTGTCACAACTGTTCTCCAACTTTTGGTGTTTTCCAATGGCCACCTCCAACACCACATCTGACCACACAACAAAACAAAACATCAAGCCACTGCTCTTACAATTTTCCGTTTCTGACGCTTTTTCTTTTCACAACACCACAACACCTGCATAAATCTTCACCTTTGGTAACCGAATATTCTCAGTTGTGTTGTGCATATCGTCATCGATCTCAACAATTCGTTTCGCAATTGGCGAAAAAGGGGTCCATATCAATCCGCAATCCACAATCCACCCACTGCAACTCCGCCAGAAATCCCTTCGTCGACCGGGAAACGGGCGGTGGGGATGAACCGACAGTCTCAGCCACCGTCCAGTAAGGGAGTATCTATAGCTCCCCAACACTTGAAAACCTCAGGACTGGTTCACGTGGTACGGGCTCAATATCTGGCAACTCAAGAATTGTCTGACAACCAAATGCAAGGCATCTCACTTTACTTATCATGGCCCCCAAAGGATAACAGTCGAACCAACAGTCAGGGAGGATAAACTGCATGCATCGAAGAATCCAGCAGACCCACTTCACTAACACGAGCCGAGCATCCAATCAGACAACGTAAACACTAACAAATTATCCCAAACCGGCGGCTCGTACAACGTGAAGCATCGCATCCGCATCGACCTCGTTGCCATCACCGTCGTCGTCGATACTCACTAATTCAGCGCCTCGCGAAAGCCAAACCAAGCTAATTAGAAATCCGGATAACACCTGGCATAGCTCTATAGACCGCAGTAAATCTTCCCTTTGATTACCCACGAGACTTGAATATCTAGTTAACTTGACTAGTCCGAGCAGACGGGTGATACTCTTGTTGAGAACGGCACTGAAGCAAAACGGTTCCTCGAAATAATTCAAGACACGTCCTATCCTTGAGGCAAAATTTTACCAAAAACCCACAAAGCAAGTTAGTTGGTAAGTCTCAAGTTTGCTTCAAGTCGGTTCAACCTGACCAATCTTGGCTGGAGTAGTCTTGTTGAAATCGAGACAGATCTACCTGGCTCACCTGGCTTGCTTACGTCCGTCCGGCTTAATAGCCTGCACCATCACCATCACCATCACCATCACCATCACCATCCCCATGACAATTACCATCATCATCTTCTGGGTTAGTTACAAGGCAGCTTGGTGCAGCTTTATATCGAGCAAAAAGAAAAATCGGTTTGTAACGGAATGCATACTGAACACGAGATGACGAACTATGGGTGCACTCCGTGGCTAACTATATATACTACCACTCTGAGTTTTCCAGATGCCTTCCGCGAATCACTCACTTTCTTTTGCAAAGATATGTCCGGGTTAGTGAAGTGATCTGCCACCGCGGTGACACGGCCGCGATGCGGAAAGCACACCTCCTCCCACCTTCCCTCCTGCAGCAGACATCACCTTTATAAACCTCAAAAGTCGAGAGAAAAAATCAAAAACCACATTTGAATAGGATCAAGTAATTCCAGAAGTTGGAAAAAAAAAAGGCAAAAATCTCAGTGCCCAGTGAAACTTGGTAGACCGAACCACCACGCTCCAGCTGCAACCTACGAAAACGTACCATGGGTGCCACGCACCCACGGGTTTTCACCAACAGAAACCACTCGGCCATTTGACCATTGGGCTCGTTGTGGTATTAGGGCTAGGTAAGGACCTTATACGGCGCAGGCGACCTGGGGCGGGGTCATGTCATCCGAAGTCTTCCATGGGAGGGCATCATTGCTAGCAGGCGGGAACAGGTATCAGATAGCTCGAGGGGCCACTTTGAGAGGATGGTATATCTCTATTACGATTATAGGTTATAAGGTAGGTACAGCCGACATCACAATCATCTTCCTTCCTTCCCCGCATTCAGCCAAAACTTCTCCAAACGCGCAAGTCAAATCAAAGAGCGAACAGCATGGCGGCCACCAAACCAAAACCAAACACAGTCATCCTATTGTGGGAATCGAAGGAATGCGAATCCGAAATCATGATCGCGGGATAAAGGACTCCCGGAGGTGCAGTCGTAGTTACAACCGAAATTGCAGTCGTAGTGACAGCCTCAGTTGTAGTCGCAGTTGTAATCGCATTCTTGTCCCCAGCAAGATGAACAGCTGGAGACACGGTGATGTGGGGTTCTTCAGACCTCGCAAGCACAGATGTGGGATAGTAGTCTACCGGAGTTGCAGTCGTAGTTACAGTCACACTTGCAGTCGTTGTAACATTCACAGTTGCAGTCGCAGTTGTATTCCCAACTTTGTCCCGAGCATGATCCTGAGCAAGATCCCGAGCAAGATGAACAACTGGAGACACGGTGGCTTCGGTTTCTTCAGAGCTTGCAGGCACCATGGGATAGTAATCTGCCGGAGATGCAGTCGTAGTTGTAGTCACAGTCCTGTCCCGAGCAAGATCCCGAGCAAGATGGACAACTGGAGACACATTGGCGTCGGGTTCTTCGGAGCTTCTGCGATAAATCAAGGGTGCCTGCGCGGCTTTAGATAGGTTCAAAGCCTTGCGTAGTGTCGCATAGGTGGTCTTTGCGGCAGACGAAGGCTTCTTGGTGGAATCAGCAGTCCCAAGGAAGAGGGCGGCCGCACCCACTTTGTCTGCAAGCGAGGTTTGTTCCATCGTGTTGACAAAATTGAATCTCAAAGGGTTCAGTGCTGCGTTCTGCAGATAGAGCTCATCCCGTGGGCTGATGTTGCTGGTATCGAAGAGGAGTGTGAGAACGCTGGCATGCTCTGGACCCTGCAGATTTGACGGAGTCCATGGAAAGATTGTCTTGTTGTCGCCATTGAGCAACTCATAGACCCGGAAGAGCCCTTGGGATGTCTCGAAGTTTGATGGAGTAGCGGATGGCTTCAGGCCACTTTGAAGCCACAGGAGGTTGGAGTCTATACTATCGACGAGGATGCCGTAGGGCTGAACGGTGATGGCGGTGTAGGAGGAGCCGGACAGACGCTCAAACGTGCCAATTTTTGGGGCTTGGGTGGTGACTGTTGGGGTAGGAAGTCAGTTGTCCATATCCTCATCGACAAGAGCAGATGTTGCTTTCGTTATGACTTACGGACCACATCATTGTCTTGAGGAACCACCTTGTCCCCAATTTGCATGGCGAGAGGGCCTGGAATTGAGAACCTCGAGAATCTCTGATTTGGGCAGGCCATCGAAGCCACTGCAGTCATCGCTAAAGCGGCAAGAGTGCGTAGGACAACCATGGTGAAGACTGAACAAGAAAATGTACGAATGCAGTTTAAAGAATGGTAAAAGCGATATAGCTAGTGACGGTGGACCAAACTGGAATGAATTTCTGGTCTGGAGAGAAGTCTAGAGATGAACGTGAAGAGGTGGGGGATCCGCCCTGGTTATGTATGCCGATTGTGTCCGACCGATTGGCTTCACGAACCAGCAACATGGATAGCCATTTCCCCTCGTTGTATTGCAGAGCATCCCTCGGAGATGGCAGTTGTAGGCAGGAAACAGGATGAGTGGATAGAGCAGTCAGTTCGTTGGAGGAACGTGCCTCACATGTGCGTGTTGACTTCCGCGACTATTGATGGTTCGTGGTATGTTGAAGGGGCGCTGGAGCCAGGCAGCGGAAGCCAAGGCCGATGGCCATTCAGATTCATATCCTCATATTGTTGACACTCGCTGTAGATATGGAAGAGAGAACTGGCCTCATCTCTGTGATCATGTTCACAAACGTGCGCTTGTGATACACGCATCATGACACACGGACTGCTCTTCGGTTTACTGTGAGAAACTCAGTGGAAAGCAGGGCATGTAAGATTCCTGGGCCGAGAGCTTCAGAGAGGACTGTGACTTCCTCAAGTGTGAAAAATATGAGAGGCAGTTACCACTAATCTGCGTAGTCTGACTTGGTGCCTCTAGTGGGCGCTCTTTCCCCTTCCTTGCTCTGATCTGTTCGATCCCGACCATAGCTCGCTGTATTTAAAGTGGAAAGCACGGGTAACTAAAGCCCTCAGCTCTTTCAATTCGACAGCTCATTTCTTAAATGAGCCCGAACGATCACGACCATGTACCTTCTTCATATCATCAGGTGTCGATGTCACTGCTGTCCAGATTTCACCTCCTTCCTGACGAAATTTCGTTTTTGGACAAAGTTCCTTCCCAAGTATCCTCCGGTATGGCATTTGAGTCCCGCAACTACCGTGATACTCCACGTGCCAGTCCAGCCATCTCAACGGCAGGGAGCCACGACCTGAACATCAAAGAGAGCAAGGGCTAGCTGACCCAGACCATTCATTCATCATCATCATGCCGTTGCCTTCTTCGACCAAAGAGACCCAAGAACTTCTTTTCCTTGACCTCAGGCCTGTATGGTTTCAGCGGATAGAGCACGGGCACGTCGTACTCATCCGAGTTGGCCTCGGGTATGGTGTGTTGAGCCAGCCATTTTCTGTCAGACATCTCGCCCAGTTTTGTGCTTCCGGAAGCAAAAGACATGAAAGACATCCGATTGCGCACCGCCGTTCCAAACTGGCTGTTTCGAGGATGTGGTCGGATTTGCACCACGTGTTCTGCTGGTGGTGGTGGTGGAGGAGGAGGAGGAGGCGGCGGCGGCGGTGGTACGGGTGATACTTTCGTTCTTTGAGGCTGTTTAGGAGTTGACTGTTCCTTGCTCGCTTCTCTTGCTTCCTCCTCGGTTGGCGGCGACTTCTTAGTCTTGCGCCGATTGGAGGAAGACACCGAGCTTGCAGTTGGATTGCCCATTTCGGCCGACACAGTGCTTTCCTTGGTCTTGGAACTTGGTAGCCTTTCTTTGCTCCTTCGTGTTTCGTTATCGTTGCGTGGTGGTGGTTTCTTAGTCTTATGTCGACCAGAGGAGGAAACTGTGCTTGCGGCCGCATTCTTGATATTCGCTGGTATCTCCCCCTTAGGACTTGACCTGTGTCTCCCCTCGGTTCCTGTTTCCTCCTCGGACATAAGTGGTTTCTTCCTTGGTCGACTGAAGGAAGAGACTGCGCTTGCGGTCGGATTACTGACTTCTGCTGGTGCCGTGATGTTTTCCTTGGGACTTGACTTTTGTTTACTCACTCGTGCTTCTTCCTCAGCCGGTGGTGGTTTCCTCCGATGCCGGCTAGTATTTGAAACCGAGCTTGCAGTCGGGTTGCTGGGCTCGGAGTGACGCCTTTTCGGTAGAGAAGCCGACTTGGAGAGAGGTGGATATTGCCGTCGAGTTCTCGATGAGGGTGAAGAGGCCCGCGTATGCTTCGACGACATGGACACCGTTGACCTGCTTGTGCGGGAAGAACCTCCTAAACGACGGGCTAGGTTGTCAATGGTCTTGATGGCCTCGATTCTTGACGAATTAGATAGGGACCCGAGTGCGTCGTAATTCAGAGCCGGGGTTTGCTTGCTGCTTGAGGCACGGAGCAGACTAGAAATTGCTGCCTTGAGTTTCTTCAATATCCCGTCTACCGCAGATATCGAACGAGCTAGAGGAAGCTATCAGCACAAGGACCTTTGCATGTCACCTAACTATGCTGCCACCATGTATGTGAGAATGTTTTATCATACCATCACCCCTCTTCAAGTGGCTGCCCAACTCAGCTGATCTGATGGAATAGGCCCGCTCTACCATTGCACGATCGGCTTTCAAGGATTTGCGCAGATGTTTATTCTGGGCGTCCACCTTGACGTTCCCATCTTCTCCGTTGGCATCATGCTTGTAGGCTTTTAGGAGTGTTGCGCAGTTGGAGTATGTTTCCAGCAAGGCCGCGATGCTATCGCTGAAGGCCATCTTTGCAGTCGAACGGTAACAATTGGATGAATCAGTATAAACTGTGGTTAACCCGTTGAATGACTCAACCCCGAGGTTAAGTATTCGATACTCAACATCAAAGTTTTCAACGTCGGGCATTCAAAAGTCAACCCAAGCGGAACCGTGAATAGAGACCCTTGGCTTCTGAGGCACGCTTAAAACGCAGGCTGGGGGGAGCACTAGTTCTACTGTACAAGTATTGCAATCCTTGAATTCTCATTCGCAGCCGCGCTTAGAAACAGAATATCGTAGAGGCGATCAGCCAATCGACTTCTGTAAACCAGCGGTGTCACCGCTGGTTAGGCGCCTAAAAGGTGAGCATGTTGAATTTGGGATTGGAAGCCAGTTGGGAGTGTCACACGGCTGGCAGTTACACATAGATGTCAGTATGCAGATGGCTGGATGGCTCAATCATTTCCGTTTATCTGGCTCGCATCTTAAAGTGCTTTGGTGGTTCAATGCCATATCGCGAGGTCATGCTAACAGAGATCTGAGCTGAAGTTCATTCCGACTTTGGTTTCTTCGACCTCAATCGGACGACTCATGGATCCCCTAACGACAGCTGGCGAGTCAGCCCTGCCAGGTGTGGACCGTCTGCAAACCCGCCCGCCCGGCAGGTCTGTGGACACCTGCCCTGGAAGTGCCTGCCCATGCCCCAACGACATCCAAACATTTGCCCCAAAAGCGTCAATGCCCTGTACGTAAAACGGACGGGACGCCAGTGAAACCGGCTGTGGCGCTGGAACTTCGTTTCTTACACCAAAAAGTATTCTTCTCTCATCCAACCTCATATGCTGCCTTTCTCTTTCACTTAACGGCAAAATGCGACTGTCTCCGGAGAGTCTGTCCGCCTTGCCTTTGGTTATCGGTTTTGCGCTTTCCCCTTCGACCGTCAGTGCGGCCGCTTTTCGGCACGCTGGGCAACCTGTTGGACTCATCGACAATGCGAACACCGACAACACTTACCGAGATGCGCGCGGCAGTGGTTTTCCTGGGTTAACATGGCTACGTGAAAGCGTTTCTGAAATCATATTTGGGCACCCATCGACTAAACATAGCGACTCCACCTCACCCAGCGTATCTGTACCGCTGTCCCGATATCGAGATGACGTTGTGGTACGCTTCAATGTTACGAACCCAAGGGACCAGACTCTCTTAGGCCAGGCCGCCAAAGAAAATCGCATGGACGTTTGGGCTTCTACGCCACAGTTCGTGGATATCCGACTACAGAAGGATCAACTTCGTCTACTGCTCACCCGTATCCCGGTACCATTGGAGACACAATGGAGTGTTCTAATTCCTGATCTTGAGGGGGCCGTTTGGGCGACATATCCCACCAAAGATGTGACAGGAGAACTTGAAGATGCGGCTGGAAAGCTGGATGCTGCTTATCTGAAGGGAAATATTTTCTTTCACGACTACCAGCCCTTATCGGTCAGTCCTCCAATTCTTGGTTCAATTTTTCCGTGGAAACCTAAAACAGTGAACTGCTGCGGGAGAAGACTCTCCGTGACACCTTGGACTGACATGCAATAGGTTATTACAAGCTGGATGGCTCTCATGGAGAGCATGTTCCCCTCAATCGCCAAAATGGGAATTATTGGAGACTCATTCGAGGGAAGGCCTATCCACTCTTTCCGCATTGGGGATCGCAGCGACGAGAACGCCAACAATGGGACTCGTAAGACGATTCTCGTCACCGGTGGGCTCCACGGCCGTGAATGGATTTCAACAAGCACGGTGACCTACCTCTTGTGGTCAATCATCACGGCGTACGGAAAGGAGTCGATGGTCACGAAGCTCCTCAAGCACTTTGACATCGTCTTCATTCCCGTGCTCAACCCAGACGGTTATGATTACACGTGGAAGACGGATCGGCTGTGGCGCAAATCAAGACAGCAAACCAAGGTGTCCTGGTGCCGTGGCTTTGATCTCGACCAGGCTTTCGGCTTTGTGTGGGATCAGACCAAATCTCAAGTCGACCCATGCTCAGAGAGCTATGGCGGCGACGAGCCGTTCCAGGCAGTTGAGGCTACCCGCCTGGCCGACTGGGGAAGGAATCAGACCGAGAACGGTGTCAAGTTTATCGGCTACTTGGACTTGCACTCGTACTCGCAGCAGATCCTCTTCCCCTACACCTTCACTTGCGATGAGGACCCGCCGAACCGCGAGAATCTTGAGGAGCTGGGAGTTGGACTGGCCAAGGCCATCCGCCTCTCCAGTGGGAATTTCTACACTGTCAGTTCCGCATGCGAGGGCACTGTTGCCGGCAAAGACACCGGTAGCGAGGCTACTGGTGGCTCAGCCATTGATTGGTTCTATCGTAAGTTTTCATCCCATCGCCTCTCTTCACAACGGCTTGGAGTGTACGGGATGGCATATGCTGACATGCAACAACAGATGAACTTCACTCCCGTTATAGTTACCAGGTCAAGCTCCGTGATACCGGCAGCTATGGGTTTTTGCTTCCTAGATCACATATCATCCCTACGGGAGAGGAGATGTTGAACGCTCTGAAGTATTTTGGAGACTTTTTGCTTGGAAACAACGGGATCGAGAGCATCTCGAAGGCCAATGACCGCACCTCGCATGATAAGGGCAGGGTAGATCTTAAGTGAGCATATCGGACGATAACGTAGTTTGATGTAGTGTTACACATTCCGAATGGGGGCATAATCAGGCGTTCTATACCTTAGCTACAGATGGTTTTCCAAAACGACAGTTATATACACTTTATACATACTTATCACTTAGTCAGTTCCTGGAGTGTGAACATTAACATAACATTTGTGTGGCTTGAAGCCGGCTGGCTAGCTGAACGGCCGATGAGGCGTTGTCTGGGCTCCATTGTGAACAATGGGAGAGAGCACGCATTCATCCTCGGCCACCCGTCCCCTTTTGTATCTGGAGCACATTCGGTATCAAATGGGTTTAGATCGAAGCGGAAAGCCTCGTGGCCGAGAAGCTAATTTGCAGACATTTATTCTTGGCTCTGCAACCTGATCGAACGGCGTGGGGCCCTCGTTAGCGGGCCCGGTGTGTGGCATGGGCAGCGTCCAAAGTGGAGGAGGACGTGGGAGGTTAGAGAGGAGAGGTTAGGCCGGAAAAGGCCCAATGAGCGGATGAAACCCCCTCATTTCACTCTCACTGCCCAGCGCAATCCCGAGTCACTGGAGCACCGAGTTTGATTTGGGTGATAACGATTGAAATTAGCTCTTGGTTGTTACCTTACATTACTGTTCCGTGATATTAAATTCTGGTCAATCTTGGGATTCGTGGTACGTGGAATGCGACATCAACATCCGCGACGTCTTGGTTAGTTAAGTACCCAGCTGGCTGGCTGATACATAGTGCGCATCATCCATCCTGATCATTCTTCGAGGTGTTTTTCTCTGCTCGCCAAGTTGGAAGACAGCAAGAATCTAATTACCGCTTAATGCCCAAAACCGGATGTTTCTGTGTTGACTGAAATGAGTAGTGGTTGATGGAGAAAAAAGAAAAAGGAAGCAATCTGGAATTGGATTTCGTGATTTTTGGGCCCACTCATTGGCCCCCGCGGGTCAGTCTCAGAAAGTGGAAAGCTGGGCGTGGTGGGGTTTTTGGAGAGGCCTTCCTTCAGCTGGGAAGGAGACTCCACCACGGCCACTTTATCGAGATCCACCTGCCCTGGGGCCCTGGTTACGGCTGGGAAACGAGGAGTTGCCAGAAAACGAACAGAGAGAGAGACGGGATGTTGAATTTCAGTTTTGGAACCGAAGAACGACAGCGGAACTTGCATGCTTCCGTGGATTCCAGCCTGCTTCCATTGAATGCTTCCCGTCCTTTCCATCGTCTTGAACTTTTATCACATCAGCCGGGCCAATTTTTTAATTTTTTTTTTAATTTTTTTTTTTTTATTTTTTTTTATTTTTTGGATTTCCCGCCCCGTCTCCCCCTTTTTTTTCCCCAAACAGAAAACAAATCTGACCAGTCTGACACGACTTCTACACATCCGTACCTTACCTTACCTTGTTACCTTTTCCATACCCTGGACCTTACCTACAAACGCCAATCTTTCCAAGTTCTTTCTTCCTACAACATACCCGTCACTTGTGTACCTGCTACTACCTAGCTACCTACAGCAACAAGTCAACAACCATCATACCTGTTCAGATTGCTACGTACCTACTACCGACCTCCTTCTTTGGTACGCATGTCTCCCTCTCCTCCGGCTTACACCTGCCTTTCCCTCAACGCACCGAGAACGAAGTGCATGGAAAACGAAAATCGCTACAGAATCCTGCTCAACGACAACGTATCTCAATTACCATATCTTACCTGTCTAGGCTAGACGAATAAGACCTAAGTGAGCAACCGAAGCCCTGTGCTAGCTTAGTCGACAAAAGGTGGCCTGGTGTGGCCCCCGGCCTGGACAACCGAACCGACATTCGACCGCCCTCCCCGTCATCCCATTCATCCCATTCGTGTCTCTCACTTCCCGCTCACTACTACACTACCAAAAAAAGGGATCATTGATTACATTCGCTGACGCTTCCACCACGTCCCAAGTTCCGCCCAGACTCTTGGTAATACTGCTCGTTCTTTCCAACCATTCCCCCGACATCCTGCCACGTCCAGTCGTCAGTCAGCAATCCAGACCCCGACGAACAGCCTGCGACCTCAATTCGAAATACCTCGCTCGACCTTTCTACACTACTGTATTCCCCAGTTGCGCCCTTCATTTTCGCCACGGCCTTCCATCATCCCTCGAGCGCGTTCCGCGATAACCGTTTAGCGACACCCCCAATCCGTCCGCAGCCCGCCGCCGTCGTTTTCCGTTGCTCGTCTCCGACCACGCTTTGGTGCCATTCGGTCCGTCGCTAAGCGGGACTGTTTCTCTCCATCATAGGCCATCATTGACAGCAATTGGAGTTGATGGGCTGTTCATTCTACAACAACTGAACGCAACCGATACCCCCAGGGCCCGCCCTCCATGCATGCAGTCCCCGATGGATTGCGACGGACGCAGATTCCTATAGCCATGCCCTTCCTGCGACGCCGCGGTAACGCGGCCAGCGAGTCTGATATGCGGCGACACACCATCTTTGACACTCTTCCCGTACCGCCTGCCAAAGGAACCCATCCTCGACCCGGCTCCGCCACCGACCTTCCTGTTCTCGTAACCACGCCAGAGGAGGGAGAGGTCCCCCTGTCAAGCGTTCCCGTCTCGCCCGTGACCCCGGTGACCCCAGTGATGCCCACTGCCGATCTGGATGCAACAACGTCAAGTAATGCTCCCCCGCCTACGGGCAACGACCCTGTCGACCACTCCCTATCACCCTCCGTCCCCGCAGAGACCCCGAAATCCAAGCGTTTTTCCATGTTGAGGTTTCGTAATGCGTCCGACTCTCAGCTAGCGGCAAAGGCGAAGCTCCAAGCTGCCTCAGAGAAGCCGCCCCCTCTTCCGCGTCGTATGTGACTTTCCCCTCATGTGTCATTTGTTCGTATCTAAAGAGCAGTTACTCATGCCGTGTTTCAATTGTAGCTCCGGAGATCATCACCACCGCGCCTACCCTCGAACCCGTAGTACCGAAACGACGACCCTCGAGGATGGGGTTCTCCAGCCGGTTCGGTCGCAAATCCGGCGAACACTCCAGGATGGAACAGGTTGATGAAAGAAGCGAAGATAATACCTATGAGCGTCGAAAGAATGTGCGAACAGCTGGTGCGGACCAGGGAGGGAAGCAAATCACTTTTGACGACTCGAGGCGACCGGTGTCATCACATCACGCTCCTCCAGCTTATGGCGATGAAAGTACGACGACGTTGGCCCTTCCCATCAATCGATTATCCGAATCTTCGAGGTCAGATGCGAGCTCAGGCGATAGGGTATATGGAACCACGACGACGACCACCCATACAGTTCACACCACGACCACCTTCTTTAGGCTCCCGCGCAGGAAACCGAAGCAGCCCGAATCTCTGTTCCCTATTGCACACCTCCAAAAGAAGAACCTGGCAGAGGACTCTGATATGTCGATTTCCTCTCAGGGTCCTGCAGCTTCGTCAAACGCGCTAGTGAGGTCACGCTCTGGCACCCATTTAACACCAACCCCATCTCGGCCGTCAACTCAGCATGGTGCTACAACGCCACCGACAGGTTCTGCTATTCTATTCTCCAAATCGAGCTCACCAGCAACTGCTCTGTTCCGACCAAGTTCACGGAATTCCGGCCGCGCGTCACCTACACGGACACAGCTGCATAGGCGAGGTAGGTCCTCGACTCTGAGCTCCCTAGGCAAAAACTCGCCAAGAGAATCCACGGAGGATTACCTAGCTCCTCCAGCAACCGCCAGGGCGTCCATGTCAACGGGCAGGAAGAGCTTCGGGGATCTCCTTGGTCTCAGTCGATTACGTCAGAACTCTAGCTCAACGCTGACCCAACAAGGAGCCATGACCCCCATAACGCCAGTGTCGGGCAACTCGAAGAACAACTCGATACAACTACCAAGGGACTCGATTATTCTACCAGAACGTCGCGAAGATGATACGCCGGGCAAATATCTCGAGCGATTATTGGAGGTTGTCAGTCGGAGCGTCATTGCTGCAATTGTCTCCAAGGGTACAGACCAGTTCTCACAGGCCGTTCTCCGAAGCTACATGCGCAGCTTCAAGTTCTTCGAAGATCCGATGGACATGGCTATCCGTAAGCTTCTCATGGAGGCGGAACTACCCAAGGAGACTCAACAGATCGACCGTACCCTACAAGCGTTTGCCAACCGTTATCATGAGTGCAATCCTGGCATCTATGCAACCGCAGATCAAGCATACTTCATTGCTTTCTCATTGTTGATCCTGCATACCGATGTATTCAACAAGAACAACAAGCACAAGATGCAGAAGGCGGACTACCTCAAGAACACGCGCGGCGAAGGCGTGTTTGATGAGATCCTAGAAGTCTTCTACGACAATATCACATATACGCCGTTCATCCATGTCGAGGATGATCTGGATATCAATGGCGAGCGAATCATTGCTCATAAGTCGAAAAAGAAGTCGATATTCCCCCATGCCGCTCCCGATCCAGCAAAACGGGTTGCTAAGGAACCGATAGATCCTTACACTCTAATCATTGACAATAAGTTGGACATCCTAAGGCCTACGCTGAGGGAAGTGATGCATCTAGAGGATCCATACAACTACTTGGGAACGGCCAGGACGCTCAACATGAAGGAACTCCACAAGACCTTTTTCAAGACTGGCGTACTGCAGATAGTGTCAGCACGGTCACGACCAGACGCATTCATGTCTGATCAAACAGCCAACAACCCGCAAGACGCACACCCAGGCATCGTTGACATCAAGATCACCAAGGTCGGTATACTGTGGCGCAAGGACACCAAGAAGAAGAAGACCAGGTCCCCATGGCAGGAGTGGGGTGCTATTCTTACTGGAGCCCAGCTATACTTCTTCCGCAACACTACCTGGATCAAGCATCTTATGCACCAGTTCGAGGACCACGTCAAAAAGGGCCACGACGGTGACCCGTGCATTTTCAAACCGCCCCTGGAAGAGTTCAAGCCCGATGCTCTGATGTCGACAGATGGTGCCGTGGCACTCATGGACGCTAGCTATAAAAAGCACAAGCACGCCTTTGTTTATGTCAGGCACGGTGGGTTTGAGGAGGTTCTCCTTGCCGAGGATGATGAGGAGATGAATGACTGGCTGGCCAAGCTCAACTACGCCGCTGCATTCAGGACATCTGGAGTGCGGATGCGGGGTGTAGTTGGAGCTAATCTCGACGGGCAAGGACGCAGAGCCATGAGGAGGCTCGATACGGGCTCACAGCGAATCCAGACGCCAACAGGAGAAGTCTCGGTATCACGAAGCAAGATTGACCACAAGATGGCGCAAGACATATTGGCCGCTCGCAGGGCGATAATGCTGCAGAAGATTGCCGATGCCAACGAGAAGTTGTTGCAGACAGAGAAGACGCTGGAAATGCAGCTTCGGAACTCAAGACATCTCCAAATTCTGGCACCGATCCAACCCAAGACGCGTGAGCAGATGTTGCTATCCGCAGCGCGGATGGCAGCGCAGCTGAAGTGGACTAGGATGGAGATCTGGAAGCTCAAGTGTCATCGAGACATTCTCTTGATGGATCTCGAAGAAGAACGTGAGATGTTGGGCATGCAGGCTGAGACTGCCATTGGCGCTTTGACACCCAGCAAGGAGCCTCTTACTAGAGAGGACACGAGAAACAGTCGCACCTCTGCGTACCCGCAGAGCCCTCAGTCTCCTGTCCAGTCCTTGATGGGCAGAGTACCTACTGTCGTTAGGAAGCCAGACGAAGACTCTCCCCAAACTGACGTCTTCCAAACACCACCAACCAGCGCTACTGGCCCAACGTTCCAGCAAAAGGAGGTAGAGAATACTGACCCCCGCAAGAAGTCGGTGTCGAGTGCTGTATCTTCTAGCCGCTCCTTGGCAGCAACTCCATCCAGGGGGTTGACGAGCTCGGGCTCTAACTCGGAAAGCAAGTTCGATCAGGACGATATCGATGCGGAAGAGCGTGACCTCCTGGCGCAAGCCGGTCTGCTCGAGTCTGCTCGTCGTGGTTCGGAGCAGAGGCCTCCGAGCTTAGCCACGGATACGGACGGTAATGCTCAGTCTGAAAAGGAGAAGCACAGAATCCGCCGCAGCTTTCAGCGCACTCTTCGCGAGGGCGCTGGCCATATCTCCCACGCCCGCAGCCGGAAGGGTAGGGATTCTGCCAGCGCTAGCGTTGTGTCAGATGAGGCCGGCCAGGAGGGTCCTGATGTTCTCGTTCGCAGTACTGGGTCTTTTGTTGTACATGGCAAGAAAGCTTCGGTCATCAACTTTGGCACGGAGCTCCAGTTGCAGAACATGTCCCCGGAGGAGCGCATCCGTCACTGGAAGCAGCGTGATGACGCGTCGATCGCTGAAAGCACTGAGCGCTTTGGCTCGGAGAACGGCGGCAGCCGTGATCAGACCGTCGCGGAGGGGTCCGACTTTCGATCCATCCTGACAGCCAGGTCGGCGTCTCACGCCCGTCGTGAGCACCGCGGCTCTGCTGCCAGCGCCAGCACTGCGACCGCTAAGAGCTTCAGAGATTTGCACAGGAAGTACTCTGCTTCTCAGCATGCGACGACGAGGAGCGTTCCTTCATCGTCTGCGAACCTGGCCATTCCTTCTGACGAAGAGAGCGATGCGGCTGTCAGTTTCTCAGACGGCCGACGGACGCCTCTTCCTCCCATCGAGGGCGAGTCGGAGCCAAGCGAGGAGAACGGCGGCCCCCTGGGGCGACGTGAGGTTCTCAACGTGACGCCGCCGCCCAGCAACCGTGGTGAGAACCGCGACACGGTCTTTTTCACCCCGCAGTCTGCTCCTGCAGCTACAAGAGACGTTTCTCCGTCGCGGAGGGATAGTGAGGAAGAAAAGGATGTCAGCAACGATGAAGCCACCCGTCCTTCGTCATCGTCGGCGGTGGACGTGCTACAGGAAGGAGAGGAGTTGGTTGCGAGCCCACCACTACAAAAAGCTATCAATGCTTGATTCTCTTATTGTCATGATGGATGTGGCAGTTGTCTGGGTTGCTGTTACCGTCGTTGCTGTGTAAAAAAAACACCCATCTGTTTCAGAACCACATTCGCTCGATCGGTTATTATGATGCGTGCGACAACCATACATACATGATTCGAGTATATCTTATTAATATATCATTTATCAAAAAGAATGTTTTCCAACCCAAACAAAACTGTATATTATCACTCGTCTTCCTCAGACAAATACTTGTCTTTTCTTGTCCTTACGACGTGTTGTCCAGAGAACCACAGCAGCCCCTTTTCTGTCCTATGAAGCTAAATTCCTTCCTTTGTTGGCATGATCTCTCTTTTTCTTTGTTTTTGTAGCCTCAGAGCATGTACATTACATTACACTATTCAATACACTTGACTACAAAGGTTCCATGTCTGTCCGCTTCAAAGTTATCTCTATCTCGTGCCACGAGCGTTTCGGGCCGGCCCGTCCATTTACCAACCGGGCAATAACCGTTCCATTGCGGACCTAACATTTTTTTCTCTCTTTAATTTTTAAGTAGTTTATTTGCGTATGTTAAGGGGCAAAATGATAATTGCCGTTTGGTCACGAATAAAATCATATCCTACGACAACTACCTACAGCTTCGAAGTTGCTTAATGGCTGAGGTTTTTTTCTTAGCATTTTTTCCCTAATTTATAAAAATGTTACGCTCGGCAAACCAAATCTTGTACTACTAGAAAGATATTAAACATCAGGCGGACATAACTTCAAACTCGACAATCATCATCATCAAATCTGTATTTGTATTATGTACTCTAATCTTGGTTTGTCTTAATGTAAACATCATCGAAATCCAACACATCCTCTTTTCATTCCCCTGGTCACAACCCCATCACACTACCCATTCACTAAAGTCATCCATTCATTTCTTCCCCTTCTTCTTCTTCTTCGCTCCGCCACCACCTCCTCCTCCACCACTACCAGCCGGGTTCGCCTTCTCCACCTTAACCGACCCAGCACCGCCAGCGAGCTCCAGCGTCTCCTCGTCGCCCTTGACATACCCGCCCTGCGTCGCCTCCTGCGCCCGCTTCTTGCCCTTGCGGCCCTTGGGCCTGTAGCTGCTGCGGTCGCGCAGCGGCAGCCACCTTTCCGGGTCGGGCTGCTTGGCGGGGTCGTAGTTCTTGGGCAGTTTCCTCTTTCTGCGCTGTTTTTTCGCGGCCTGTTGTTGTTGTTGTTTTTGTTGCTGCTGCTCGCCAGTAGTCTGGTCGTCGTCCTCGCGGGCGCGCTTCTTGCCTTGTTGGGATTGTTGGGGGGCAACGACGGGGAGGGCGGCCACTCCGGCGTCGAGAAGGGCAGAGACGTCCACGCCTGCTGTGAGCTTCTCGACGGGGGACAAGGTGCCAAGGTAGGGCTCGACCTTGGCGAAGTCGCTGGTGGCAAAGCTGGCGATCAGTCCGGCCGTCGCGGTGCGGTCGTCGGGCTGCGCGGCTACTAGGTGTGTGAAGGCCTCGCCTGCTGCAGCCAGGTCCGAGGGGTGCGTGGAGCGGAGAAGCTCGATGCCGGCTTCGCGCAGAAGTGAGTCGCCGCTGCTGGCGGCTTTTTGCTTGGATTGCCAGTGCGCGGCGGCCTTGGCGAGTTCGGACCGGACGGCGGAGTGGCGGCCTTGTAGGCGGTAGAGCGCAACAGCGAGGGCGACGAGGCCGGGGGCAAAGCGCACGTCGACCTTGTTGTCGGATGTTGTTGCGGTCTCGAGGCGCTTGAAGAAGGCTTCGAGGACGTTGAGCGCCTGAGCAGGGTTTTGGAGTTGGATGTAGAGTTGGACGACGGTCAGGAGGAGGCCGACGTCGGTGGGCCGGGTCTCTAGCAGAGGGAGGATCCGGCGGAGAGCTTCCTTGCCGGTTTGGAGCTCGGAAGCAGCTGCAGCGTTGAGGGCGCCTAGATCGCACTTGCTAGACGAGATGGTCGGCTCGGCCTCGTTGGACAAGATCTTGGCGGTCTTGCTCTTGACGCCCGCAAACTTCTGCGCTTGAAGCTCGATGACGTACTTGTTGCGGCGGAAAATGGTGGCCTGCTCCTCGAACAAACGGTCGTTTCCGGTTACCACTAAGAGGGTGTCGGCGAGTCTTTGGGCCATGTATGGGTTGCTCTCAGACTTGAGGATAAGTGCATTGCTTTGGGCAATTGCCTTGGTTGATGCGTCCGAGATACTGGAAGATCCAAAGTCAGTGATGTCCATGCTGCCAGAGCTCCCAAACAGCACTTACTCAGAGAGGACAACTTCCTCGTGGAGCCTCGCAGCCTCTTCCAGATTACCCAGCTTCGTAGCAACGTAGGCTTGTTGTACGATGATGGGTGCTAGCTCTGACTTCTTGTCCTCCTCGCTCAAATCATCTGAAGCCTCGCACAAATCCCGGGCACGCTTGAACAGGAAAGCAGCCTTGGCGAAGTCGCCCTGGGCTATGCTACCGCAAGCAGCGTTGTATGCCGTCTCGAAGACCTCAAGTTCATCCCTACTGAGCTTCTTGTGCTCCTCTGACACAGCCCAACCCTTGCCCTGCATTTCAAGTTGCGAGTAGGTCGCCAAGATGTTGATTCGTAAGTCGTTCTCCTCGCCGTACATAGCATCCTCATGGTTCTCGGCCATCTCCTGATATAGCTCGGCAGCTCTATCAAACTTCTCGGCACGGTAGGCGACCTGGGCGGCGAGGTGCTTCATACCGCGGGTGTCGATTCCGGTGCTCTCCAGCAACTGCTCGGCAGCCTCGAGCTCGCCGGTCTTGTAGAGCGCATATGCCTTCTCGATCACGCAGGTCTTGTCGAGGGCGGCGCCTCCTTCAGCAATGGCACGGAGCGCATCGTCGAATCGGTCGAGCTTGACGAGCGCAACAACGCGGGTGTGCTGGGCAGTGCTAAGGTCGGCAGGGTTGCCCTTGGCGGCTTTGATGGCGGAATTGGCGAGCTTCAGAGCTTCCTCATGGTCGTCGATGCTCGTCCCGCGAAGGAGGGAGTTGAGGGCGGCGATGGCGGAGTCTGACATGGTGATAGTGGTGGTGGCCGCTCCTGGGGAGGAGGGATCAAGCGAGGATGCTGAGGTATGTTGATGCTGACTGTCTGTGTTGTATTATGTTGACATTATCCGCCGCTAGGTATTAGTAGTAGTAGTATGTACCCGGCCGGTTCTTGGTCAGAGGGAAACCTAGTCGAAGGGGGTGGGTGACGTTCACAGTGTCAACCGAGGATGGTGTCGCGATGATTGTTGGGCTCCGCAGCTTGGAGTTCTAGGTTCGAGTTGTTGAAAGCACCCCCTGTCACGATGCTCTCTGGCCTCCGCGTTGCGCTGTGCTTCGCTGTCCAAGACTCAAAGAGGCTCAATTGCGGGGCTCCCTAACTGTGGACATATTTTGGGATCTTGTGGGGTTCGGGGTGAGCCGCGCGGAGTGGCCCAAGCTTCCAAACACAGCCAGACAGCGCAGGGGTGCGAGCTTCCACAAAAGATATTCCGTCCATAGGATCACCTAGGAGATATGATGTTAATCTACTCGGTATTCAGGTTCCTTTCTATCGTGGCTGCCAAGCGGTAGCTCTTTGGTTCGCCTCCTAGAAGAACCTCCCTCGATCCCACTGTGACACTCACTTTATCCGCTCTCTTTACCATAACCTCCGAACCGATACCGTGAAGTTCTTATGGGGTGGCTCAAAAGGTCAAAATGGCGACGTTATATCAAGACCATATCTCCAAAGGTGACTATTGGATCACCCAGTTCTCGATAGCGCTCATGGCAAGTTGTTTATGATGACTCTTATACGTCTTTTCACTTTTGCTCTGGCTTCACTATGCTTCGCAATCTCAGCAGAAGCCTACCAGAAGAAACCCTCACCCTTCACCTTCTCTTCAACACCGAATGGGTTACAACTTGGTGGTCCAGACCTAGCCCCGGAAATCAGAGTTGCGCCTGATGACTTGCCCGGTGTCATTCGAGTTGCCAATGACCTCGCCGTCGACTTTGGAAAGGTTCTCGGTACCAATGCAACGGTCATTAAGGCTGACTGGAAATCAACCGCCTCCTCAAAACCTTCCAAACCCGTCATAATCATTGGCACAGTCGGTCGATCCACCCTTATCGATGGTCTAGTCGCCTCCAAGAAACTTGATACGACAACTCTTGTATCCAAATGGGAGTCGTTCTCATACCAAGTCATTCAAAACCCTTGGGATGGACAAGAAACTGCCTTCGCCATTGTCGGTTCTGACCTCCGCGGTTCCGTGTTCGGGGCGTACGATGTCGCTGAGAAGATTGGTGTCTCACCATGGTACTGGTGGGCTGACGTCCCTCCAACGAAGAGGCAGTATATCTGGGCGAGCGATCTCACTTACACAGAAGGCCCGCCTTCGGTCAAGTATCGTGGGGTCTTCCTCAACGATGAATCCCCAGGTCTTACGAGTTGGGGACATGCCAAGTTCAAAGACAGCCAGTATGGCAGTCCTTTCGTTACTGACTTCTACAAGCGGATTTTTGAGCTGGTTCTCCGTATGAAGGGGAACTACGTCTGGCCTGCTATGTGGTCTAGCATGTTCTACCTTGATGACGCCAAGAATGGACCGACGGCAACCGAGTATGGGATATTCATGGGGACAAGCCATCATGAGCCCATGGTACGTAGTGACAAGTGAACAAATGGAAGGATTGAAACTTCGCTTACAAGTGAATGCAGGCCCGAGCAGATAAAGAGCAAAGCAGGTTTTTGAAGGGCTCTTGGGACTGGAAGAGCAACAAAGGAGGCGTGCAGTCATTTATGCAAGAAGGAGCCAACAGGTCCAAGAACTGGAGCACGATATATACGCTAGGAATGAGAGGCTCGGGTGATGCAGCTTCTGCCACTCTGACTGCTGCCGCCCTGGAGGAGGTCATTGCCTGGCAACAATCCGCTCTGACAAAAGCCCTTGGGAAGCCGCTGCCACAAATCCCACAGGCATGGGTCATGTACAAGGTGCGTTGCCAAAGGTCTTTGATTTCGAACATGAAGACTAACAAAACATTCAGGAAGTACCAGGCTACTGGCAGAAAGGCATGAAGGTCTCCGATGATGTTACGCTTCTGTGGAGTGATGACAATAGGGGCAACATTCGCAGAATTCCCATCGGCAACGAACCAAACAGGAGCGGCGGTTCTGGGATGTACTATCATTTCGACTATGTCGGAGATCCTCGTAACTACAAGTGGATCAACACCATTCAGCTGCAAAAGACCTGGGAGCAGATGACTCTTGCTTATGACCGTGGAATAGAGAATATCTGGATCGCCAACGTGGGAGATCTCAAGGCCTTGGTATGTAGAAACCTATACGAGAGTCCTACTGTGCCTGCTGACTATTTTCGTAGGAACTTCCTACTGCCCACTTTATGGCCTTGGCCTGGGACAGGGAGAGCTTCCAGGCGGCTGACAGTATTCAAGCATGGCTCACCGATTGGAGCTCACGACAGTTTGGAGGAGCCGTGGCCGAAGCAACTTCTAACATTATGAGCACGTATGGCAAGCTTACGGCTCGAATGAAGTATGAAGATCTGAGCAGGACTCCGTTCTACTTCAACACTGTCAACTATGACGAGGCAGAGTTGAACTATCAGGAATGGGTCGACTTGCTCGCGGAGGCTCAAGCTGTACATGACAGTCTGCCGAGTGACGTCCAGGTCGCTTTCTTCGAGATGGTTCTTCATCCTGTGTTAGCGGGTAAGACAGTCTTTGAGATATACACCAAAGTCGCCATGGGAAGCAAATACGCAAATGAGCATCGAACTAGTGCCAACCAGCTCGCCAAAGAAGTTCAAACGGCCTTTTCCGCAGACTCATCCATAACCAAGCGCTACCACACTCTCCTGAACGGAAAATGGGACAAGATCCTTAGCCAGAACCACATCGGATACAACAACTGGCAAGAACCCGGTTCTCAGACGCTTCCCAAGCTGAGTTACACCACCTCAGCCGCCAAAAATGCCCTCATGGGAGTAACTGCTCAAGGAAACACAGCCCCCTTCCCTACCACCTCAAAGCTCTCCCTTCTTCCGCTTAGCCCCTTTATACCAAAGGGCGTTGACCGATGGGTAGAGATATACACCCGCGATAACGGGACCTTCAGCTACAAGATCACATCAAGCGCATCCTACATCAACATCACAAACCCGCAAGGCAAACTTACCGCTCCCGGTGGTTCATCAGATGCCCGCTCCTTAATTACAGTAGACTGGGCCTCCGCACCGTCTGGTTCCAGCGCGGCCACTCTCACCATCAGCAACGTCGACTCTCCCTCCACCGTCGCAACCGTCACCGTTCCTCTCGACAACGAAGCCATCCCCTCGGATTTCAGAGGTCACGTCGAATACGCCGGCGCAGTCTCCATCGAAGCTGAACACTTCTCTTCACCACCAGCCTCCTCAGCCGAGTACATCATCGTGCCCAACTACGGACGCACCCTCTCAGGAGTGAAGTTACCCCCCAAGACGCCCTCACAACCTGCCGGCGGCAAGGGGCACGTGCTAGTCTACCCCTTCTACACATTCACAGCTGCTTCAACAGCCACTTTAACCGTGTACCTCTCGCCTTCCGAAAATGCGAACCCGAACAGTCCGAATAAGTACAGCTTTAGTGTCGATGGGGCGAGCCTGGCCACGGTGCAGCCGGTTCCCATGGGCGATGGGAGCAAGCAACCGGCTGGATGGGCGGAGGCGGTGATTCAGAATGCGTATGTGTCCAAGCAGAGTCTGGGAAAGTTAGCGAAGGGAAGACACGAGTTGAGGCTCTGGCTATTGGAGCCGACGATGGTGGTGACCAAGTTGGTGGTGGATGTAGGCGGGTTGAAGAGTAGCTTGATGGGACCGCCTGAGAGCGTTTGGGTTGTGTAATGACGTGTTCAAGACAGGAGACATGTTTAAAACTGGAATCTGTATCCATATATACTTTACCTTACCGGCCTACCCGAACACGCTGGGGTACTCCCTCCCGAGTTCGCCGGGTCTAGACCTCCGAGACGGACGGGAGTGAATTCGGTGCTTGGCGTATGGAAATCGGTCACAGTTCTGTAAATGACGTAAACGGTCTGTGCGCTAATCGCTCTTATCGCTCAAACAGCTCAGTGGATCTCTCTCCTTGTATCAATGACTGTGACGGGCAACGACTTGCTTCCAGAAGGCGTGAATTGTGCATGAACCGATCCGTGCTAGGGCGGTAGTCGGTGATCTTTCTTCATCCCATCTCTTCCGGCGTACTATCTCTCTTTCAGCCTTACATATTTACCGATAAATCTTATTTTCAAAAGACCATCTCACGTACTCGCTTTGTCGACTCTTATTACATCCGAAATCTTGAGTCAAGCCTCAAAACACCGAAAAAGCAATGATGAGAATAGCCTCCGCCCGCACGGCCGCCCAGGCCGGGGCATCACTCGGAGGAGGATGCTGCTCAACCGCCATCTCAACCGCCGCTGGCGCCGGCGCCATCATGATGGCCCGAAGACTCTACTCCTCCTCCTCATCCTCCTCCTCTGCTTCTTCTTCCGCCGCCACCCCCTCGTCAACAACAACCAACACCGTGCCCCCGGTGGTTTCCACAATCCCTCTCGTCTACGATCTTCACTCGCCGGAGAACCCTAGGGTGCCGAACAAGGAGACGGAGCCGATCATTTTCATTCATGGACTATTTGGGTCCAAGAAGAATAACAGGAGTATGAGTAAGTGAGTAGCCTAGCCCTTATAAAACGTTTAAAAGCGCTTGTGCTATTTTTTTCTTTTTGAAAAGTGAAATTCGCTTCGTCAGATTTGGTCTTCGATGACAGGAATGATACCTAAGCAAACTTGGAAAAAAATTTTAAAAATTTAAAAAGGGGATTCCAGTAACTAACTTCATGTTCCTCTGCGTAGACAACTCGCCCGTGACCTAGGTCGTCACATCTTCGCTATCGTAAGTGAAGCCCTGCAAAAAGCTCCTCATGTTTTCACACCCTTCATACAAGAAAATATACAAGACTCTAACTTTCATACCAGGACCTCCGCAACCACGGCGAATCCCCTCATTCCCCTCGACACGATTACACCGCCATGTCTGAGGACGTCGCCGCCTTCATCCGGGCGCATGGGCTCAAAGACTCGACCTTAATCGGGCACTCCATGGGCGCCAAGGCCGCCATGACCGTCGCCCTCACGCACCCGGACCTGGTGCAGAACATCATCTCGGTCGACAACGCGCCCGTCGACGCGCGGCTCGAGTCCTCGTTTGCGCGGTACATCCAGGGCCTGAAAAAGATCGAGGAAGCCAAGGTATCTTCGCTCTCAGCTGCGGACAAGATTCTCGAACCCTACGAGAAGAACCTCGTCGTGCGCCAGTTTTTGCTCGGAAACCTGCATAGGCCGAGGGTCGACCCCGGTGGAAAGCCCAGTCCTACGCTGCAGTTCAGGAACCCGCTGGGGATCATTGGCAAGAGTCTGGATCACTTGGGGGATTTCCCCTTCAAGGACCCCCATCGCGTGAGGTTCTCCAAGCCGGCGCTGTTTGTCAGGGGCACCAAGAGCCGATACGTGCCTGATGAGGTGGTGCCGCTTATTGGACAGTTTTTCCCGCTGTTTGAGCTGGTGGATATTGATAGTGGGCATTGGGTGATTTCGGAGAATCCAGAGGCTTTTAGACAGGGTGAGTCCTCTTCTTCCTCTCTCCTTTCTGGGGCTTCTGTAGATTTTGGGTGACGTTGGTGATGCTAACTATGCCATTTTGCTGTGGATAGCTGTTCTCAGGTTCCTTGAGCCAAAGGAGTAAAAGACAACTGAAACTCCCGTTATGATATGGAGGTGGTAAGGATGTTTGTTGTTGTATTACAGATATTCGTTGGAGGCTATGGGATTCCCGTCATATATGACATTACCACGGCGGAGACGACAAAGACACGAAACAGACAACAAATACCGAACATCCCTCAGCTCTCGACCGGTGATCGAACATAAAGCGTCTTCTCGTCTGAGCGCTCTGGCCCACGAATACCGGTCTACCAACGAAATCTATGAGCACAAGATAATGCTTCCAAAAATGCCGAAGAGAGATGACGGGGAAGGAACATGCGATTTAGACATAGACGATAGACGATAGACAGGATAAGCAGCTAGCATTTTTCCTAAGCTTGCAGAAATAAGGAAAATCTTCAAAACATGCGTTTCGTAGCCAATCATGAACAGGCTGAAGGGGGTATCAGAACTCGTTTCTTGTGTGTCTTGTGTGTTCAATCAGAGTAACCAACTCCGGCTGCTAAAGAGCCGGATTATGTGAGATGGCGTGGAGGACGTAAAAGTGCGTTCCCAATTAGCACGCGCAGTTCGGAAGGGAGAAATAGCCGTTGTTGGTGGTGCTGTCAACCACAACCGTCCCGGAACGCCGTTTTGCCGTGGCGTTGGTGAGCAGACCTGGCGTCTGCACGATCTGGTTGACGATCTCCACAAATGGGCGGCGGACGTTCTCGCTCGTTTTGGAGCTTGCTTCGCAGAAACTGGCACCGTGCTGTTCTGCTAGTGCTAGCCCTTCTTCTTGTGTGACTTCCCGGTTGCGAGATGCTTTGTCAAGTTTTGCTCCGACCTGGGCGTTGCTGTGTTAGTAATGACCCGTGACCCCCTTCACTCCGATGAGGGCATATGTCACTCTTGACATTCATGATGTCCGGGGAAAAAATCTTACCAAGTACAGAGCCACATCCTCTACGGTGTTTGATTTGGCTTCGTCAAACCATCGTTCCATAGACATGAAACTTGCTCTGTTGGAAATGTCGTAGACAAGAATAACGCCATGGGCACCGCGATAGAAGCTGGTTGAAAGGGTTCGAAATCTTTCTTGTCCTGCCTGTCATCAAGAGAGCAACAATGACTCATTTGTCAGTAGCAAGCTCACAGACAGCGTATAGCATGGATGCCTTAGGGATGGGTATGTCAACATCAAGAAATGAGGGTCGTTGCTCACCGTATCAAATAGCGTCAGCCGATATGGCTTGCCACGGACCGCAAGTCTCTTGATCTAGAGGTATGACGGTGTTAGTTTACTGTTGCGCGGTAGGTTTCCTGATGATGAATTGTTGAAGGTAGCTCAGTGGGTGGAAATGCTTCAGTCTGGCTCTTGAGACTTGCGAATAAGGAACAAATCAAGAGGAACATGAGTGTTCAGGAGGAAATAAAAGAAGCATGTCTCACCTTGAAGTCGATACCAATAGTTGCAGCCGCCGTATCGGGATCGAATTCATCATCACAATATCGCATGAGTACTGGGGAAAATGTCAGAGACCATGTGCAAACGTTCATATTTGGGTATGCATTAAGCATGTTCAGCAAGCCCCGGATGCCTTGAGAGCATGGTAGCCGTGTCCTTTGCACCTCTTCCATCGGATATGGAGCTGTTTGATCTCATTACCATGTCCTCAAGTGAGATTGGACCCCCCAGGCGCAGATTACCATGGAGAGAATGGGGAAAACGTAAAGGTTTGAGAATCAGAGATGATAACTTACACGCTGACTTTCCAGCTCCTGATGGCCCGATCAATAGGATCTTGAGCGTAGGTAGGGCGTCATCCGAAGCCATCTGGCTGGGCGGGGAGCCCACGGGGCCAAGTGGATCGAACGAGGGAGGCTCAAGGGGAGCTGGTCGTCGGTTTTCTATCCTTGCTCCGGTCTAGATTGACCTGATTGCAGGTGTTGAAATGAGGTATGGTCGTTTCGAGGTGATGGAGTGAGGCGGTGTTGTTAGGTCGTTAGGGCAGGTCGGTAGCAATTGCGGGGAGCTTGTATGTAGAGGTTGGAGGTTGACAGTTGACAGGTTCGGAGGGGTCGTTGCTGGGTTATCGAAGGCGAACTGGCGCAAGCCCAGGGAGGTCCGGTATAATTGCACGTGTAAGTCCCGTCATTCAGGTGCGAACAAAAAAGCGAAACAAAGTCGTGATGCTTTCCAACCCTGCAATGTTACACTGTTCCGGTACGTCTTAGTTCCCGATCAGATTCCCTGGAGTCGTCGACGAGCTTGAGGTTTGTTGTTAGGTTTGCGTTTGCAAATCTTGGGTTGCTAGTTCCCCAGAAACTGGAGGTGCGCAGAGGTGCGTAATCGCCCCGTAGGTAACTGGGCTGGCGACAACCTGCCGCTTTGAGTGCACCTGCACCCTCATATGACGTTTCCTTATGTAAGAGCTGGACTTGCCAAAAATCGCGAGGGCAGGAGGGTTGGCTACCTTGACGGCCCAAACTCACGCACAACCCTACACCACGGGACTTCCAAGAGGGTTGGGGTTGGACTTCAGTGACGACGATCCTACAGTCACTCACAAAGTTGCACCATGGATATTGAGAATATTGGGATTGGCTTTGAACGCACTGCTACTACAAAGCACCAAGGGACGCGCGTGGCTGACTTGAACCGCCGTCCACCCGCCCTACATGGTGTTGTTGCTGCTGGATGGACTACTTGCTCGGACACCCGTCAACCACGGCTTGTGCATCCCTCTCTTCTCATGGCCAACCATCGGAAATCATGGGTATATGGGACTCCGGCTGCTTCTCATGACGATTCCTCGTAGCTGAAATTCAGATCCCTAAACGCCCCACAAACCCAAGTCAACGACGGTTACACAGTGCTTCCGCATATCCAGGCAAGGTCTCCCAAACCACGTAGAATTCGCTGAGCTGAGTGTCACCCCGTCTCTAAAAAACGACATTTTCAACCACCGCTCGACTTTTGGTCATTTGTGATCGTTTTTTGATTCCCGTTTTCTCATTGTCGGGAGGGTATTCGTTACCTTGACTAATACCATGATACCATGCCAATGCAACGAAGAAGCAAGACCAAAGCCCTAGAGAGGTATTGCCCGAGTGAAACCCATGCCCAGTGCGTTCATTCCCCAGTACCGACAACCCTTTATACGGACTCGAGAACGGTCTCCTTGAACTCACGCTCGACCTTCTGGCCAGCCTCGTCGGAGCCAGACTCGCCGTGGAGAGCCATGAGAGAGCCGAGGTCGAACTTGGGCTGCTTGAGCAGCTTGACCTTGCGGATGTGGACCTGTAGCGCAAAGAGTTAGCAAATCTGCTGCTGCGTCGTTTCCTCGAGCTGGTGGCCAAACGTACGTTCTGGAGGGGGTAGATGCCCTGGGTAGCCTTCTCAATCTCGCGGCCGATGACCTCGGGGATGAGCTTGGAGGTGAGCTGGGTGAGGGTGCAGCTGGAAGCCTCGCGCTGGATGATCTCGGTCATCTTGCGGCGGATGGCGCGGATCTGAGAAGAGGCAGCATAGGTGGTCTTCTTGATCTGGTTGGGGCGGCGCTTGGTGAAGGCAATGGCGAAGAGGCGGAGGAGATAGTCGTCGGTGGTCTTGACGGTGATGTTGGCCTCAATGAGAGTCTGCCACTTGCGGACGAGCGAGCGGAGCTTGTCGGAGGTGAAGTCGAGACCGTGGAAGTTGGTCAGGCAGTTCTTGCCCTGGATCTCATCGACACGGAGCTTGACCTTGCGGAAGGAGTGGTCCTCATCCTTCTGGAGGTCGGCGAGAGAGACCTCGAAGATGCGGCCCTTCAGAGCATCGTTGGCGTTCTTGAGACCGGTGGTGCGGTTGACCAGGGTCTTGCCGACACTGAACAAGCTAGTTAGAATATCGTTCTCGCATTTTGGTGTGTTGATATCTGGTCGAGTTGCGTGTGCGGATCTGGAAAAAAGATATCGGTATGTATGTAGGGCGGGCGGATGGCTTACTCTCTGACGTTGAAAGGCGCAGGGGCCTAGAGACGGGGAACCAGTTAGTTTGTTGTCACTCTTGGAGAATCGCGAATTCTTGTCGAAAACTCACCTTGATGCCGTACCAGTCCTTGCGGGCGAAGGGGTCCTGGGTCTTCTTCTTAAGACCCTTCTTGCCCTTGGACAATCTCTTGTTCCTGCACGCCAACACCAGTGATTAGCCGCTGCGCTGCTTGTGGGTTGTGATTTCGCGATTCGGATCGGGCGATGTTGTTTGTCTGTAATTCGCGACCGGGAGCTCGTCATCGCCTCGCGACCGCACGACGGCTGCGCGGACCGCTCATTATTTCCAATCCATCGTCCGCATCGTCATGGCATCGATTTTGGCAATATTTCGGGGTGACAACGTACTTGCCAACAGCCATCTTGACGAGCACCTGTGCCTAGGGACAAAATGTGCTGCTTGGGGTGGTGATGGAGACCGTGCAATCTGGGACGCGGAGTTTGGTTTTCTCTCCTCGAAGGGTGAAATTGTGTCTGTCCCGTTGTGTGGGCGTAGGCCGGAAAAACTGTGGTGGTGGGGCTTGCCAAGACCTAAGCCTGATTGGCCCCTCGGACCTTAGGGCTCAATGCCGAGCAGGGGGCCGCCAGCTGATAACGCTTATCGGTGCCAAGCTGCTGCCTCCACTCTTGTCCACAGCTGGGTCCCTTGAACTTTGGACTCTGGGGACTTTGCTTCCATCACTTCAGAGTGCAGGCATCAATCACTGGGCCTTCTTTCATTCCATCCACTTTTGAGATCTTAGTGAGTTCTCAACCACTGGTTCATTCCCGCCTTTGTCACCAAAACACCATCACCAAATCATCACCATTCGCCGTCAGCATCACCGAAACCCAAATCACATTTCAACAGAACCATCAGTGCGCCCATTTTTAGCAAGATGTGGCTGTGTTATTCCCAAAGTCGCACGGTTTATGGCCCCGTCACCTGTTTACCGTGGCCACTTGGCTGTTGTTTTCTGTATGA
The DNA here is from genome assembly GCF_033870435.1 of Sordaria macrospora. Lineage (NCBI taxonomy): Eukaryota > Fungi > Ascomycota > Sordariomycetes > Sordariales > Sordariaceae > Sordaria > Sordaria macrospora. Next base: position 1,748,597 of record NC_089372.1, on the reverse strand, counting down.
AGCATTCCCCGGCAACTGAACCTTGGCGATCGGATACGAAGCCATCACCGCTCAACAACATCACGCTATTTCACACCAGACTCACCGAAGCTCATCCATGTCCCAAATGTCTACCAACTACTCGTGGTTACCTGACAACACGAACATTCAACCAGCAGATGAGACGAGCAACCAGCCCCCATGTCTCTTACGTTGCTGCTGCTGCTGCTGGATTCACCGCCATCTCATCTCACGACATGTACGAAGGTTTCAGAAAGCACCAGGATTGTTTGCAGTTTGCAGTTTGCACTTCCATTCTTCAGTCCTATCGGGTATCCTATGTTGTTGTGTTTGTTGTACACAAGACAGTCTTGTCGTCGCCAACCGGACACGGCACCCCTCGGGGCACTCTCGCATCTTCAACAGTTGGCTGCGTTACAAAGTCCTAGGCGTGTCTTGGCGCCATAATTGCTGGCCGCGATGTCCTCATGACCAAGGGAGCTCAGGTTGGCCCACAGCTCGGTCGGGTAAATAGCATCACCAGCCTCTTCCATCCCCATTCCTCATCCCTTGTCCCCGTGGAATATCTCCTGCTCTCACAGACTCCGCCGAAACCACCCAGTGGGCACGCAGCACCCGCCAGCTACGAAATGTGCTGAAGCGGCGCGCCTCGCGTTGCCATCCGTTCGTTTCCCACCTCGAATACCTCAAAATTGGGATTCATAAGATTGAAGGAATCAAAAACGCTGGGATAATCCGTCTGTCCCTCGCCCATTTCCCTGCGCCCATTCATTGTGGACTGCTTGTGTGCCATGTTCCAATGACACCAGGGTCCTGTTCCTTGGGAATATCGCGCCTGCTGATTGCTTTTGCACGGCGGCGCAACTGTTCCCCGAGTGATAGAGGCTTCTTTTGGGTTGATGTCGTCTTGGTGAGCGGCCCGATGACGAAAGTGGAAGTCCGGGCTTGCTTGTCGAGTCGCGCAAACTTAAAAAGTCGAAAACAGATTTCCTCCCCAGTCCCAGCACACCTTTCAAGGAGACTTCATGTGCGCCTCCTTGTCCTCCTCTTGGTGGGGCGGCTCATACAAGTCAAAGCTGGGGAAGCTAAAGTACCGCTGCGAGTGCGAATGCGAGTCTATCGATGGGTTAGCTTCAATTCCGGAAAACAGTGGTGATAGAAGCAAGCAACTCACAGGAATCACGCAGCTCATCAAAGCCATCTGGGTTGCTGATAGGAGACGAGGATAGCTCACTGTGGCGACCCAAGCTATCGTACATCGGCGGAGGTGGTGGCCGTGTCGAGATGGGAGAAGTAGCTCTGGAGGTGGCTCTGGTGAGGGCGTCCGGCGATGAGCCGCCAGAGATGTAAGCCACCCTTAGGAGCTCCGTTGCTCTGCGAGACGAGTACGAGTTGGCGAGCGCATCTCGGCTGGCATTGGAGGTGGTGATGGCGGGCTCGGTGGCTGATGCTCGAAGAAGTCTTGGCCTCTGGCTGGGGCTCCGGGTGCCACGGGCCGTCGAAGAATCTCTGCGCGGCATGCGGCGCGAGTCGGTAGTTGATGACGCCATGTCTAACGTTGGTCTGGTATGTTGTTGATAGGTTGTTGTTATTGTTGTTGAGTGCAAGGTGTTGTAGTGTTGAACACCAAAAAGGGCTGGGCTTTCACATCGAATTCGGTCGTTGTTTATAAGGAGACGAAGAAGAAAGAAAGCAAAATGGGTGGGCTTCAAGTCGAGGCGGACCCGAGTATAAGAAGAAAAGCAGCCTTCTTGGGCTGAAATGTGCGATTCCGCTTAGCTACGGGGAGGTGTCTTACAGTATCATTCACAGCGGCACTTTCGGTTGCCACTTGTCAGTCGATGGTTGAGTCGGCCAGGGGGGAGAGGGGAGGCTAAGCATACCCGCCCGTTACCCGTTGTTGCCTCCGGGGCCGAGAGTGGAAGACCACCCTAAAACCAGCCCTTTGACACACCCAAACAAACCCAGTGTTGTGTGACTGTGCCTGTAATCCTGCCTAGATCAGGCCGGTACAAGTTGGCCAGGCCGTCCAACAAGCAACCAGGCCGGACCAACGGGCGATTCGGATGTATCTCCTGTTACATGAGGCATGTCAATGTGCATGTCACGACCAAACAATTTGTCTGGATAATAAACCGAGTTGGTGAGGTGCTTCTTCTCTTCTGGACTCGACCGCCGTACACGTCTGCAGACATGGGATGGCACAGCACCTGAATGGAGGACCCATGGATCATGGTACCTACCAAGTACACTACGTAGCTGCCGCAGGTCTTGGTCTCGTCCCCCCGTCCCCATCGTCCCCATCTTGCCAATGCCCCGGCCTCCCACCTCTCCCTCCTTTCCCCTCCACCCCTGGTCCCCGGTCCCCCATGTTGCCATTGATCATTGCTGGCACCCCCAAGATCCGGGAAACTTGGGCACTGGATGGAACACCAAAGTGTTGCGGTTTCTCGTCGACTGTGCTGACCGGTGGCCGCCGGGCCATTCAGAGCTTCACTGGCGAGAGCGGAGTCTCGGACATGCCAAGTCCAACGCTCTCCACGGCACTTCAGCGACGTTTTTTTCGCAATGCCCTACTCGCTGGTCCTTCTGTACCGCCGTCGCAGTAGGGTACCTCTGGCTCCTCCGGTGACCCAAACACCGCCAAAACGAAACATCAGGTGGGGTACACTCAGCGTCGACAGCCACTCAAGACTTGACACTTTACAGACTTCCAGCCTGCGACATGCAAGGTGGTTGCATCTTCTCACTTGACTCTTTTTCGAGCTCACAACTTTACTGGGCATTGGCTGCACACCGGGGAAACACTGGGGAGCACTAGGGACCCGAAAAGAAGGCCTAGACTACCCAATTCAGGAAACGCCGGTGGTCTCGCTCCAGTCCTGTTCGGTCTTGTTAGTCGATCGAGGCGTCCAGGCCCTCTTCGCCTAACACCGATACGGCCTTCTCCAGCTTGCCCAGAACCCGCCTGTCTCTTATTTTACTCAAGTTTTAGATCCGTCACTCTCGTGTATCTGACCAAGGCGAACAGGGCTTTAAACAGAGGCTGAGAACTGATCAACTTGAACAATGCTACGGTGCTAGCTGGAGAGAGGGGGGGAAAGAGACAACAGGTATGCAACAAGTCGTCCAAAAAAGGAGGGGAAGAAAAACAACAAAAGAACGGCAAGCCAGTGCGATTTGCAAAGAAAGTTGGAAGATTACGTATGTATTATTCTCTGGCAACAACGGCATCAAACACGGTATACCAGGGCACCTCGGCTCGTCAGGTACGGCTTCTTCTTTTGTGGCCCTTGTTGGCTGGCATATCTCTCATCTCGATCAAACGTCGGTCGCTGCTAATCATCCCCTCATCCGTCGTTTCTTGTCCAGCTGTTAGTATCAGTCCACCACGATGTACACGCTCCCACCTCGAGAAGCCGTAACCGAGATCCAAGCCAACCACCGTTGCGGACGATCGATACGTTGTCACTGTATTGTCGCAAGCGTTCCTGATTCTACCGATCTCGAATTTCCCTCGTGCCGACGACATGTTTCGGGGTAGTCACCCCCTTCCGCTCCGTTCCATTTGGGTTGAGGAGCAGTGGTCCCCTTCCTATAGGAACGAGTGCTGCATACAGCTGCTTCCTTTCTTCCAAGCCAAGCAACACGCGAGTCCCTTTCCCTGGGTTCCGGATAGCTTACCATCGAACGATGAAGGGTGGGAGTTGGGTGCTGTCGGTTGCGGGTTATGGTCACTTTGATGTGCCTTTTCTGTGATCGATATCACCCACCTGCAATCTCTATATCGGCCCAAAGCTCTGTCTTTTTCCCATTATCCATATGCATCCGCCTTGACCGGTAGCCACATCACAATCTTTCACTATCCCATTCCACCACACGTTTCACGGCGGGAAACCCGATAGACAGCAATCTTGGGATACACAGCGCATTCAGTCGATATATCGAGTAACACTTGACACTCCCGGTGAAGGATGGAGACGGATCCAGAGGGCCACTCGAATCTCGGCGGGGCTAAAGCTACACCAACCTACATAGTAAACTTTGTGAAGCTAGCTAGACATGAAAGTGTCATGTACCACGATCCCTTCCCAAATGGAAGCATCATCACTTGCAGAGTCCTTTCCAACCACACAGTATTGTTTCTGATTTTGTGCTATCTCATGCAAGGAGTACAGATGATAGCTGCATCTCCTCATGCCTTCCACACGTGTGAGAGGACATGTCGTGCGCGCAGCAGCCCGCCCGCCAAATAGTATTCAGCTTCCTATGAATGTACCTACTGGTTATCGTGTACTGTGGTAGCTAGCTAGTAGGCAACACATGAGCAACTAGTTCTCTAGTCAGACCCCGGATTCCGTCTCCGGCTCGATTCAACTGCCAAGTGCCTACACGCCTTGTGGACGGTTTGACGGTTGGAGAGAGAGTCACATCGAAGACAGTCCTCCCAAAAAGGAGGGGCAGAGGAAACCCCACCACTCATATCAATTGGACCAGTGAGAATGACTGCGTATTTTATCAACACTGCCGGCTGGTAGGGCATCAAATGGGCTCACTGGGCAGCCATATCTCATTCATCATCCATCCCGAACAACCGTTGGCTGGTTCACAAAGTATTCGCCGCTTTTTGCTCCGTCAGTTCCTAGGCAGTCGCTGCAAGTAAGCCCTGTCATGTTTCGAACCGACGTCGAAAAAGTTATCCGATGTTATGAGATCCATTGCAGTCAGCAATGCGTTCGCTTCTTCTTTTTCTCTTTGGTTTTTCTTTCGCGGAACTACTGCACCCTCGCCTTGCCTGGCTTGCGTTGCCTACAGCCTACCTATTCTGCTACTAGCTACTCATTGCTACTGCAAATTTTGGCTCCCACGCAAAGTTCTTGATTACTTGGGGGTTGTAGTGCGGTTCGGTTGGCGGGACCTTTCCCCAACCCTCTCTTTATAAAAGAGGGGGGAATTTTTCAACAAGATAGTAAAATATTATAGGGCAATTTCAACTATAGCTAAAGCACTAAGAAATCCAATAGTCCAGCTGAGATACATTGCATCCAAACTACATTAGAATTTTCTAAAATTTTACTAAGAATTATATACGCTTTTCTTTGTATCAGAATGTAGAATTCAAAAATTTGGGCTTTTATTTCTATTAAGGAGAGTTCGGCAAAAAAAAAAGGTATTATTTGGCTACCAAAGTTAAATAAGTGCATTTACGAAGTGTATTTTAGCATTTTAAAGTTTGGTACGCTTCGAATTTTTTTCTTCCATCATTCCTTTTCACTTAAGCTAAAATTAATGCAAATTGGAAAATAATTATTTGGAAGCCTTCTTAACTTCCTAGAATTTTCGTAATTTTTTAAAAAATGGGTTTGTAGTCGTTTAGTTCGCGAGCGTTGCTGCACTATTAAATTTCTTAATCCTTTGGCTGTAATTCAAATTGTCTTGTAATATTTCGCTGTCCTATTGAAAAATTTCCCCTTATTTTATAAGTAGGGGGTTGAGGAAAGGTTCCACTACTGCACTACAAACCCCAAGTAGTTTGGTTTTTATATGATCGACGTCGCCGGAGGCAGATACAGACAAGCTTGCGAGCTGCCTGCTTTAGTTTCCCCGTGCTGCTCCATTTTGTATCCCGTTGCATTGCGTCTTGCTGTCATGAGTCCCCAAGGCGCGCGGCGGATGATCACAGAACAGCGGATAGAAACATGAGCGAAGCACAAGAAGAACGCGAAGATCTACAGGATAGGATGACACTCCCGAGTCTCCGTCCCCGTGTTCGTCAGTTTAGGTTCGGTCAAGGAACACCTAAATGGACGTCCATTCATGTGGACCAATCCACAACGACCTCTTCTTGGAGGACACTTACAAAGACAGACAGTGAGTGACTTGCTCTTTCCGCATGCCTTCGGCCAAAACCAAGTCACTTTACTGCTATTACACAGTCTTTAAACCTTCTTCTTCACACATTCCACCCCCTCTCCCAAGAATCTCAAACCGAGGAAATGTTTCCGTCCTCCATCGCCAAAGCCTGTTTTTGAGTGATTTTACTCAGCTTTGTTGATTCTCATTGGCGTGCGTTTCTTACCTTCTCTTCCCTGATTCGCAGTCCCGCTCATGTTGACCTCTCTCTTGCTCACCTGTGACACACTTTTGCGGTCCTCACTCCGAAGCCCCCCTTCGATTTTTCATTCGCCAGAAATCAATAATGGTATCACCATGGGCCTTTTTCTCAGACTATCGAACCGCACGGCTGGAGCGAAGGTGGCGGCGAAGGGAAGAGGCGACGGCACCATCCTAGATCCTTTCTCTTCTATTGAATCCTATTCCCGTCCGTTCGATATTGGGTTATTACTTACTAACTTCCCATACATACCTAACAAGCCCTCCATCATTCGAGACATACCTACTGTGCGCCGTGCGACTCAAGTCAGCCACCACGCCTCTCTTGCTGGCAAGCGATTCTCAAGACGTCAGTCAGAAATAAAAAGACACAGAAAGAGGCTTAGGATAGACATCTCATCCTTCTTGCACGCCCCTAAAACTACCGATTTACAACCACAAGAAAGTATGGTACCTACCCTAGTCCCAGGGACCAGGGGTAATCCCATCTACGCACTCCGGTCTAAGAAAAGATCTCCTGATAATCACAAAACGTCAAAACGTGACGAACTAAGAGAGAAAGGCTTCTTTTCCCCGGAAGGATTGAAATGATGGCAAAGGTGGCTCCATCACTCACTCCCGATTCCCGCGGCGCGGCCTTTCTGGGCGTTCATCACTACAGCACGTACCTGCCAAGTCCTTTCTTTCCCCGTAGTTATACGTACTGTACTGTATATCACAATTCCACATTGAACATCACACTCGGCTCGGTGACGACCTGACGAGACCAAGAAGACGCCTCACCCGTTCGACCCGACCTTGCCGATCCGACTACCCTATCGACTCTTTCTTCTTCACCTCCACTTCACCTCACGTATTTGACCGTGCAACAGCCGGTCGTGGCGGGAGGCCAGCAAATCCTGTGACTGTGTGGGCTGTATATCATCTCGATCTCTTCTTTTGAAGAAGAGAAAATTAGATGTCTCCGAGTGGTTGGTTGGGCCGAATAGCACCTATGGACTCCTGATCCTCAGGCACTCTCCTACACAGTGTTTCTTCACTCTGCTTTCGCTCCCAGGAACACCACCAGTAATCTCTTTCTCGTGATCTCGAAGGAACCTCCTTTGGGCCAGTCAATCATCAGTTGGGTGTTTTGGGTCAGGTCTCTTTGCGTTGTTGTATATGCTCACCTCTACAGAAACCTTCGCATCAGTGTCAAGAAAGCAAAAAGGACACTGGCAGGACTGCATACTCCCGTCCGTCTGTCCGTTATTACATGTTACAGGCTGCTGCAGCTGCTGCAAAGGAACTGTATGTATGTATGTATGAATCAGCGCTAGAGACAAGTCAAATGTACTTGGCAAATATGAGTAAATATAAGTAAATACGCAAGTAAATTAATATTCCTACTTAACTTGAGCAAGTCAAATACAATCGTCAACTTGACTTAAATATTTACCCGCTTTCTTGGCAACACGGCAAAATCTTTGGGTTAGGGTTATGGGTACTAAAATATATATATTTTTACCCCTTGAAAATCGACCTACTCTATACCATAGGATTGCTATATATCTTAATTGCTAATATTCGTACCTAATTGTCAATATTCAACTTAGGCTACCCTATAATTCGAAAATTCTGATATTATTCAATTGCATACCTAATTGTCCAAATCTAACATTTTGAAGTTACACCGCTAGCTCTCTTCTCTTATAACGCTACTAAATTATTCTATACTCAATCGCACTCGATTGTATTTAATATTTATTAGTTTTCTCTTTTTCTTATTATTGATTAATATTAATTTCCAGTTACTATTATTAGTATGTTGCAATAGCCGTTATTTGAAATATTTCTTTCGTCGTCCTAAATTGCGATGAAACTTATTCGATTGTAATTAACTTACTAACCGTTTCCCTTAAAGATTTGTCCGCGTACGTCGCCGCTATTGTGACAAGGGCAGTATTCTGGGCTTGGAACAGTCGTTCAATTCAGCTGATAAACTACTTTGGTCTCGAAGGCCTTGTTGATCCTCTCAACCTCCAGGGGAAGGCTGGGCTTCAAGGCCTTCTTATGTCAAAGAGAAACGATACGTACTGGGGTACGTACTGGTCCTTGTCACCTGAGGCTCCAAGGCATTTATCTAGCGACCTGTATACATGTGGATCTTTCTAAATGCCTTCATCCATTCTCCTTCTTCCTTCTGGCGCCGGCCTTTGCCCGGGCGCTCTGCTTCTGCTTGGTTGGCCGTGGTTGCTTTTATGATGATAAGGTGGCTTTGTGATGATGTTTAGCGCCATCAGCAGTTCTGGGGTTAGCTCGTTTAGCCTGGTGGCGTTGAGGAGTTCGGGTAAGCCGTGCCTATTAGCCAAATAGTCTGGCCGAGGCAAGGCTGGCATTGTATGGCAAGGTTGGATTGATGTCAAGCATTGAGGCTCTATTGAACCTCAAACCAAGGAGTGTAGGCAGATGTCCGTGTGACAGCTATCGAGGCACTTAAAATTAGATATAGCCTCTCTATCAATAAGTAAATTAAGTTAATAAATGTCATTTATCTTAATAATTTACTTTCGAATGACCTTATATAGACGAGAGCTACAATTAAAGGAGAATAGTATGAATTAGAAATGTAATTAAATACTTGCTTTAAGCGTACTAATACCGGACATATGAATAATAAGTATATAGATTATATAAACCTATAGAGTGTCTAGTAATACCTAATTGGGCTACGCGTATAATTACATGTACGAAGGTGGTCGCTTGTGTGAGTTGCGCGCTACAGCACGACTCCCAGTAATACGTTTAGGGATCTACTAGTAAGTTGTTAATAAAATAAGAGTTTGTATAAGAAATGCGCCTAGCGAGCAAGCATTTGGCTTTTGATTCTTCCTTCAGCATTAATTTTTATAACGCTTTTAAATACTATATATTGCATTTGTAGATCAACCTAAGTTACTTATATTGTGACGGCTGGCACCATCTGGGCTGTCACATGCTTGCCATCAAGGCTTCCATTCCCATGAGTGCTGTTCAATTGGGTCATCCCATTCACGGGTTGGGCTGTTGTGATAGCAGCCTTGCAGTTGTGCCTCTCGACTGCTATCACAACTATATAAGACCACTTGAGTGACCGAATTGCCAGCTTCGGTTACTTGTATCCTTTTGGAACATAGCCTAGTGATGTAGTGGTCCGCCAGCGCTGTGACAGCTGTCACTGGTTGTCGTCTGTGGTCTGGGTACAAAACCCAGCTCTGGTATTGAGCTTTCCCTTTTGGGATTCCTTCCCTCTTCAGCTTCTTATTCTTAGTCCAAGATAATCAAACCATACACAACATGTCCTCTAGTTACGCCGTGACACGTATTAACTAATAGTTGTAATTATTAGCAATTAATAGACTAGATTAGATTCTACAATTAGAACTTCTAATTAAGTAAATGAAGTAATTTTATTATTAAGTAGTTCTTTAAGCTTTTTTAATAGCAAGATCCTACATTGCAATATATCGACCCCGCAATTATAAAATAATAAATAATTTACTACTATTACGTTTTTAAATTTCTTTTTTTCTTCCTCTGTACTTTCTGCAAGGGTATAGTATAAGAGAGTCAAAGGTAAAGCTAAGATTCCATTCATGACAAAAGATTTCAAATTAGAAGAAGAAGAAAAGAAGAGAACTAGATACAAGCGTGCAAACTTAAAGAAAAATACCCTGGTCGCACGAGTGATAGCGGAACCTATATGTGGGTCGCTGGCTGCTAGCGCCGTCACACTTTTCTCCTTTGCATTTCCCCCTTTTACTATATTAGTGTCACAAGTTGGCATTGGCTATATAGTGTACATTTCAAGTTCTGCCTTCCAAGCAGAACATCGTCCTATCTTTTATAAGTTTGGCCGTCTAAGCATATACACTCCAGCCTGTCATAATTACTCTATTTGATTCGCGTCGGCTCGCATCAACTAGAGTGTTAAGTATAGTACTCTTTCAATCCCAGCTCTTATGGGCTTCGATGTGAAGGGTAATTTTATTTACTAATTTAGCTTTAAATACTTTTAATTTCCTTATTTATATTCTTATTTATTACTTTTAATACCTCTAATATTACTTTTTCATTTATTTACAATCGTAATTAAAGATTTTGTTAATTAGAATTAATTTGCATTTTAATTTTTAATTTATTAAATTACTACGATGGCTACTTACTAATCGAGTAATTAGAGTAAGTTTTATAATAGACTTATCAATTATAACAGTACTATTATAGAATAATTCAAATTTTGAATTAGTAACTAATTACGTATTAGCCAATTCATTATAATAAAACTATTAATGAACAATATAACTACTATATATATAATTTCAATCAAAATATTAAATTTGTTTAAAAGGTTGGTTGCTATTAAAATGAATATATTCTTTTCACTTTTTCTTTTGCTATTAATTAAATTAGGAAGAATAGCTCAGTTAGAAAGATCTAAGCTTGGTGTGTTTTCGGTATCATCTGAAAGGTCGTGGGTTCGAATCCTGCTCCCCTCACCTCCATCCGGTTTTTGAAAAATTGATAGAATCTCCTCTGCTTTCCTAGTCATAAGAGGTGTTAAGGATGATGTCGGGCTCACTCTAGTTCTTAGCTTACCCATAGATACCCGTGACTAGGCACGTGTAAAAAATCTCTTCTTTGGGCTTAGTAATATTAATTACGGTATTACTAAGCTAACTAATAAAAGTGCTCGAAATTGGAACCTTAATAAATCTAATTGACTAATCGCTATCTTTTTCACCAAAAGATCCTGAGCTCACAATGTCTTAGAGGCAGCCGACCGGCCAATTGGCGAAGAAATCTAATACCATAAGTAAGACCCCTCCTCGTCCACTCCTGAACCCTAAAGATGAACCTTAAAGATAGGATGAAAGAATCACCTAGCACATACTCGAGGCAACCAAAGTGTAAGATTGGAGGGAGAGAGGGTGGAGTCTTAATATACCAGCCAATCAAAAGTAACGAAGTTCACTAGGACAAAAGGAGACAACAATAAGAATAGACGACAAACATCGAAGCAATCACGGCTCTCCGGGCTCCCATAGTGAGACGGGATGAAAGTTCGGATTTAGGGTTACGGTTAGAAATGAAGAAGCTGAGGGTTTTCATTCAGTATTTAACAACACAGTTTTTCCCTTAGACTAAGAACGGAAGCAGCACCGCATACCCACTAGGTAGACTATGTACATAGTTTAGCGTCATAAGACAATATATATATATATATATATATATATATAAAGTATCTCAAATAATAAAAATGCGTTTACGTACTCTTTAATATATTTGAACGTTACTTTTTTACTTATTAAAACAATTAATACAGCGACTACTTTGAGAATTAGAATAAACCTTTCCGATAATAGTTAATAAAACCCAAAAGCATTACGTATACCCTTTTACAAATTAAATAAGAACTATTCGAAACTAACATTTACTTTATCAGAGTCCGCTTATATATTGATACTAGCGTAAATAATATACCCAAAATACTTAATTTTCTTAATAGCGAATTCGTATTTATACGAATTATCATATAATCTAATATTTAAAACTTTTTTTAATACTAAGCGACCTCGGCCTCGTAGTTCTTTTTAGTAGCCAAAATATAAATTAGAATATTATTGATATATGTAATATAAAATTAATTGCAGTATGTGTTAAAGACATAGGTAATATATTATTAAAACATTATTAGTACCAGTGTTAACGCAAAAAAGAGAACTAGCAATTTAAACAACCTATATTATATCCGAAATACTATTTTCCATTTTTTCTTTATTAGTATACAGATTTTATCAAAAGCTACTACTATATCTACTTTCATATACTATTTTATTTCTTTAAATATACAGATTATTTTGCTAATGAGTAAATGAACAATAATAGTTCATTTTCATTATAGTATTAAATATATTATAACTACAATAGAAACTGAATTTACTATTAAGCATTTTTACAAACAAGACTAGGCTACTTTGGAATTACTAATACGAATAAATTATTTATTTAAAAAGTCTTTTAGAATTTTCATAAAAATTAAATGTTCTCTTCGCATTATATTATAAAATAGTCCGTACAAAATAAGCAATTGCTTACTGTTTTTATTTTTTTTTAAATTTCAATTTCATGATTTATTTTTAAGCAGTATAAATTATATTTATTCATATTTTGCTTCATCCAAGGGGTAGTAAATTGTAATACCTTTCAGGAATTTTGGGTTTTAAAGTTAATTATTAAAATAGTTTCTTCAATTGCCCGCTCTCCGAATCCTTTTTACAATTTGCGAATATATTAAATAAGAGTAGTAGGTATAGCATATGAAGCGGACTTCATATCCTTCATAAATTCTGTATTTAAAGTTTACTCTAATAATATATGAAATTTAATAATTCATAATTCCTATAAACAACCGCTTTTTATAAGAAACTGAATACGTACGTATTACTATTACCTATTATTTACTTAAAACAATGGAAAATTTTGAAAGTAGAATTTTATATATATATATATATAAGTTGAGTAGATATACTTGTTGACTTCCGTTAAAAATAAACTAACTTTTGAATGATAGTACTCTTTATAATTCTAAATACTCCTTTGATATAATAAAATTTAATAAAATAAGACCAATCTAGAAAACTTTGATAATCTTTTCACTAATTATAGTATAATACTGGTAGCCTTCGTTAACAAAAACGTAAAATAGATTGCAATTGTTACCAACAAACGGAATTAATATAAATTGTATTTCTTATGACAGGCTAGGGTTCACATGCATAGACGGCCAAACCTATAAAAGATAGGCCGATGTTCTGCTTGCAAGGCAGAACTCGGAATGCACACTATATAGCTAATGTCAACCTGTGACACTACCTCCCCTTAAAGCGAAGTTATCTTTCGATAATCTTCAAGATAAGGCCCCGGCGCCGGCCCCATTTCCGAAGGCGACAATGTCGCAAAGGATTTATCGCAATGCGACGGCTTATATAACACTACCTGAAAATGCAACTTCCCGCTAAGTTGGACATTTTCCAATGGGCCGATACGTGGCATTTCGATACTCTTTGATTTGCATACATGGTCCTCAATTGTCATTGCATTCTTAGGAGCTGTGTTTGACTAAGTGCCGACAAGAGTATCCCAAAATTGCCCTCGAAATTGCCACGGTCGGGAATCGAACCCACCGTTTAAGCAGAACATACTGTGACAGGCTGGGGTGCACATGCCCAGACGGCCAACCTTACAAAAGATAGGACGATGTTCTGCTTGCAAAGCAGAACTCGGAATGCATACTATATAGCCAATGTCAACCTGTGACATTTCTAATTACAATTTGAATTCGAACTCTTTTACTTATTTAATATATTTATAGACTGCGGGGCCCAAATTTGCTCCGGAATTACTATTTTTCTTATTCGGAAATGGTATTAAAATATTTATCATCTTCTAAAAGTAAAAGGATTTTAATAGTAGTAACTTAAATACAAATATTATTATTATTATTATTAGAAGAACTTGCAAGAAAATAAGAATAACTATTTAGGTAGTAGTTAGAAGCTTTATAATAGAAATAGACTTTGTTTTATATATTTTTGCCGTTTGTTATTAAAAGTTTACTTAATACACTCAAAAGAAATAGCCGAATTTGAACCGCTTCGTTTTTAATTTCTACGACTTTTGTTAAATATAATAATATAAATGGATTTTATGGTAGTATTATTATTATAACTAATGAAATGATCAATTAAAATAAAGTATATTATATTCATTACTATGGAATTCTAAATTACCAAATAAAATGGAAATTACAGATATAAATATTATTACTCCAAATAATTCCCCTCTACAAGCAGAAGTATTTATAGTAATCGTTTTTAAATTTAAAAGTTTATTTGTAACTAATTTTGTACTACTTTATTTCATTAACATAAATACAATATTTTTGAAAAAAGAAATTATAAATAATTTATTCAAAAACCTTTTATTAATTATACAACGAAAGTATACTAATTCAATTACGCCTTTTTACTAGTAGCTTCCTAATTTAAATACTTTATTATTAGAAACAGCTAAAAAAGTAGAAAAGGGTTTGCTATATTTCTTATATAATTAAGTCAATTTATTAAAAATTGTTTTTTACTTAAAATAGAATTCGAAATTAATTTGGATTTAATCAAATGGAGCAACAAAGGTTTACTTTTCGTAAATAGATTTACTAATTTAAATTTTCTCTAGTAGAATTTACTATTCGTTAAAGAAAATATTGAAATATTTTTCTTAAGTAGTATTTTGATCGGTTCGAAGGTTTATTTTGATATTAATATTATAAATTTAAATAAATTTATCAATGTAGACACTGAAGGTATAGAATTGACCGTTCTACTTAGGAAATTCAAAAGGGTTTTTCTTATGCAAAGAAAAAATATTGTAAATATTATCATCTTTTTAATCAGTAAAAGCACCAGTAATTACAGAGCCTATTACTCTGTTTAAAGAAGTTAGGTCTGCAAAACTAAAATCAAAACGTAGAACAATAACAAAGTTTAAATTAAAATTGAAAAAGAAGAATTTAATACAATTGCAAAAGGTAGTATTATTATTGTATACTTTCAATAATCCTTTAATAAAACTGTTAGTAGTAAAAATACTACTAGCTTCCTATTACTACTACTATTAACTACGACTGTTTTATAAATTATAGAATTCTTCAACATTAGTAAACTTTATTTTAACAAGTCCGACTATGATTATTAAAAATGCTGCAAATACTACGCTTGATACTACTAGCTTCGCTTTTTAAATTTTATTAAAATCCGCTATTCAATTCATTATTCGTTTTCTTAAAAGTATAATATAATTTAGTACAAAGAGTATAATATAATTAGTATAAATACTAACTTCAATAGATTAATAAGGTTCTATAAAGAAGAAAGAAAAAGCAAAGAAGCTTGCAAAGCGGGTTTGACTAGTTGTCCTTTATAGCAGTGCGCACGAACCTAGGGTATTATCGGCCGGCAGTGGTGCCGGTTGGGCACGGCAACTGGGCGGGCCTTGTCACAGGTTGACATTGGCTATATAGTGTGCATTCCGAGTTCTGCCTTGCAAGCAGAACATACTGTGACAGGCTGGGGTGCATATGCCCAGACGGCCAAACCTACAAAAGATAGGACGATGTTCTGCTTGCAAGGCAGAACTCGGAATGCACACTATATAGCCAATGTCAACCTGTGACACTACCTCCCCTTAAAGCGAAGTTATCTTTCAATAATCTTCAAGATAAGGCCTCGGCCCCGGCCCCATTTCCGAGGGCGACAATGTCGCGGAGGATTTATCGCAATACGACAGCTTATATAGCACTACCTGAAAATGCAACTTCCCGCTAAGTTGGACATTTTCCAATGGGCCGATACGTGGCATTTCGGTACTCTTCGATTTGCATACATGGTCCTCAATTGTCATTGCATTCTTAGGAGCTGTGCTCGACTAAGTGCCGACAAGAGTATCCCAAAATCGCCCTCGAAATTGCCACGGTCGGGAATCGAACCCACCGTTTTAAGCAGAACATACTGTGACAGGCTGGGGTGCATATGCCCAGACGGCCAAACCTACAAAAGATAGGACGATGTTCTGCTTGCAAGGCAGAACTCGGAATGCACACTATATAGCCAATGTCAACCTGTGACAAGCCTGGCAGCTGCTGAGCTTATCAGCCACGAGCACTCAGCTCTATAACAATAATGACTTTTGTACTATATAAAAAAAAGTTGATAAAGCGAAATAATAGATTAAAAACAGGGCTAAAAAGTATATTAAGAGGGCAGTAAAGCTAATTAGAAAGTGGAAGCTTGAGAGAAGAGTCCTGCTATACGAAGTTTATAAGTTTAATATAAGTAAAAAGAGAATATTGAGAAAGAGAATTTAAAAAATTGAATATAACCTCATTTTTATATATGTATAGCCATTATAGTAGGTTAGCCGTACTGACCGTAAGCACCCACTTTAGGAGGTACGAGTCTAGCGAGTCCTAAAAAAGTGGGGGCGTGGCACAAGTAATATCTTCCGTCACAAACACTATATAAGTGTACACTATCAAGTTGCATATGGGCAACACATGATTTACACTGGCAATAAGCCTCGGTTTGCCCTCGGATTAAAGGGTTTGGTGGACAGTTAGGGCACTGCTCCCATTTTTGTATGCTAGATTCACCGATGTGGCACGTCTCATGCCCCACGGGAGGCGGAAGTAGACGTCAAAAATAACAACAACAACAACAACAACTAGCAATTTGCTTGGTTCAGGTTCGCTTTCCTGTGAAACCATCGAAGAAACCATCGACACGATCCAAGGACGGATGAATGATGTCAATTTAGCGGTGCTGAATAATGCTTCAAACCAAAACCAAGAACCAATCGGGAGGGTGCCAAGCAAATATGCCAGGGCAGGACAGGGCATGGCAGGGCACGCGCGAACAACGACACGTTTCGTGTTTCGGTTCTATATTTTCTTTTTTTTTTTTTTTTGTCTTTTGGTGTCCGGCCAATCGGTCATCATATCACAGGTTTTCGGACGTTGTTGGACGGTATCCGCTCCGTTAGCTGTTTAGTTTGCGTGGAGTGCGTGGAGTGCGTGCGTGGTAGACAGGGATGCTAAACAAGTTGACAACAGATTCCTACCTGGTAGTCTCGGATTGAGACAACGCGGGACGTTTGACGACGACGACGTTGCCAAGATTTGTTGACAGCTTCGTTGCGATCGACAGAACACACACACGTGTGAAAGCGAATGGAACGGAGGGGAAGGACGTTAGGAAATTGTCCAAGCGAATGAGTTTGCTGAGAGGTTCGTGAAAACAAACAAGAGAAAAAAGGAGAGAACCGACTTGAAGAAAGAAGAGGAATAAAAGACAAAGAAACAACCATCCGTACCGGCGCTGCAAAGTTTGGGTTATCCCGAACATGAACTGCGCCATGGTGATGAATTAGACTTTTTGCTCCATGTTCGACCTGTTCTTCAGACTCGAACCTTCAACTAACAACAACGAAGGGACAAAACAATGGCCACCGTCCAAAAAAGATAGCAAATAAACAAAATAAAAGGCTTCTCTTCACACGAACTGACCACTTTCCCCAAATAAGATCACATCTTGCAGTCATTCGACAAGTACAATTTTTATCGTGACATTCATCATCATTTTCACCACTTCTTCCATGCCTCCAGGTTCACAGGCACACACAGCACACTCACTCACTCACTCACTCACTTACACCAAGCACAAGTCGACGAATACAATATACACCTCAGAGACCACCACAAGACAAGGAGAACCACGATAATTGCCGATGCATTAAACCAGTCTCTCTCTCTATGTATCTTTGCTAGTGATACCCTACCTAACTCTCACGATCCTCCTCCTCCTGTCTTCCAACGAATCCCAAAAATACATTTCATTTCCCCCCCCATTTCCCCCTTCAATCCGTCCCAAATCCCCCCATCCCCCCATCTTACCTCCATCGACTCTGCGTTGTACCCCGTCTCACCCGTGTAACCCCCAAACCCAAACATTTGCTACCTACCTACCTACCTACATATGTAGTATGGAAGTATGTATGCGCCGGACAGCCTATCCTTTGGCATCATTCCTCCCACGAGGGCAGCGCGTGACTTTAAAAAGAAAACGACTTCACTTTCTTCTATGTTTTTTTCGTTCTGTCTTCTTTTCTCTTTTGGTTGGGTTGCAATAGGTAGGTATGTAGGTAGGTAGGTACATGTCTTCTTCTCTCTCATTCTCACCGGTGACACCCATCTCAGCGATCTCAGCGACTAAGAAGCAGGAACAATTTAAACAGACAGGGCAGGACAGTAGCTGAGGCAAGCGAACATGCCTTTTTCTCAGTGCGG
Source organism: Sordaria macrospora (assembly GCF_033870435.1). Classification (NCBI taxonomy): domain Eukaryota; kingdom Fungi; phylum Ascomycota; class Sordariomycetes; order Sordariales; family Sordariaceae; genus Sordaria; species Sordaria macrospora. Next base: position 1,730,563 of record NC_089372.1, on the reverse strand, counting down.
GATAAAGCGAGAGATTGATAAGTCAGATCTGGGAGCTTCATTTTCGTAGAGAATGTCTTTTTGTCCGTCAATGGAAATGGGTTGTATACAAAGAACTGAGATGTGGGTTGAAGAGTGATCGGGCGGAAGCAGAATTGTCGACTCGTAGCAAATGTTCTGTAAGCTGCCTCGCTGGCTATCCATGGTAGGGGACTCGGCGTTGTATTCGTTCTTGTCCTCCCTGAATGGCTTCAAATACACTTGATCCTATGTTCCAGTTCAGGTTATGCTTAAAGTTTTACACCATTACATACACAGCATTGCTATCTTTTTGCACTCCAGGAACAGTGAATACCTTGGAAGTCACGAAGGTATCGATCATCGAGCATCGCCGAACCACACAACTCAGTTACTGAAGACTCGCAACTTGCTTCAATACACGAGGAAATGTAATCAGTTGCAGCTGATTAGTATGTAGTGGCTGAAGATACTGTATATCACTACTAACCACATACCTACGCAAGACTTGCCTGCGTGATCTCTTTTGCTCACTCCTCATCCCACATCCCACCTGCTACCCACTCTGAGTTCGAGTCTGACATGTGGCGGTTATGGCGTAGTATATGAAGGATTGAATTGGACGGCCATCCTCACCGAGAAAGCGGGATGGGTTACTTAGGTAGGTATGGTCATACAAAGAGGCAATACAATGATGGATGGGGGCCATAGGTTTCCCCCCAAAAATGCAGCTGCCGCCCGAATAAAATCTCTCAGCATCCCACAGCCAAACTCCTTCGTGTACCATTCCCTCCGTGGGGTTGTTACTTCTAGTGGTCGATGCTGTGGTTACGTCAGCCCCAAGGTTCTTTCGATTCGTTGATGAATGACTTCTCAAAAGAGGGATAACTTACTCTTCCCATATCCGGCCCTGCACGGCTTTGAGCTCTTCTTCCGTCATCCTGTGACCTGTTGTGAAGTATCCTACAGACACGGATCCTCGTCAGTCATCTTGCCTTCATTCCCAGGAAACACGGGAGGAGGTAGTAGGTAGGACAAAAACATACCGGCGTTGATCTTGGCATCGATCTCTACTCGCGAATCGGCTGGAATCCAGCTTTCGGGAAGCTCAACACGCTCGATAATAGGGATGCTATACGGCAGGTTAGCACCCATCAAGTAAAAGATCGTCGGCTCAACACAAGAGCAGGTTATGCAGCAAGACTCGAGCATAACGGCACACCACATGATAGAAAAGGGAATGTCAACTTACCCTTGGCCGACGATGGCGTCGTGTTTCATGCTAGAAAACAACCATGCGTTAAATCCAGGATCGGTGATACCTGTCACAAGGCAAGGAGAGCTGGGGGGAAGAGGGGTTACTCACTTGCTCATGCTAAGCATTCGGTCAATCTTGGTGATACCCAACCAATGAAGGATATCGGGCATCAGGGCTTGGAAGCGCATGTCCTTTACACCGGCAATGTTTTCGGTGCGCTTGAAATAGTCCGATGCAAGATCTGCCCCGCGCTTTCTCGCGTTGTACACAACTGCAGATGGTTCCCTGTTAGTCTCTCACTCAAGAATTCCTCCACACAGGAGAATGTAAGCATTGTCTGAAGATTCGACATACGGTACTGCGAGGATAGGTCAGCATCTAGTCTTCAGGAGCGGAGTTTCGGAAAATGCATACCTTTGTGACCTCGCCCAAGGCACGACCTTCTTTGCGGAAATAGATTACCACGCCGCTACCGCCCTTCTGAGCCTCTTTTACGGCCTCCTCGATACCGAAGATCAGGTAAGGTCTGCAAGTGCAAATATCGGAACAGAAAACATCGCTGCCGTTACACTACAGAGAGAGAAGGTGGCTGTGTCAGCAACGAAGAGTCACTCAAAAAAGAGACATGACATCATATGGATATGAGAGCCTACCTCGTCGTGTATCCTCAAGGCAAGTTTCTTCGAAGGGTCTGACATGTTCGCAGGATCGCCGAAGCAGTACACGGTCAAACCGCCTAGAGAGAGACAGTTAGGAGCCTGAAACATCACACCCTGGCGGGATACACAGCTGATGATTCTTACCAATAGGGGGCAGGAAGACCTTGATATCAGAGCGGGTAATCAACTGGCAATTACGTTAGCATCAGATGTCTGCCAAACGTAAAGTGCTTGTGGTTCAGCGGCGATAATTACCTCCGGATACATGCCGCCAGTATGCTCGAAGAGGGATCTGCGCAAGGTACCCTCATCAATACCGAACCGTTCGGCAACTCCGGGGAGGTACCAAACAGGCTCGACGGCGAACTTGGTTACTGCAAGTTCACCACTGCTGTTCAAGCAAATCTTGCCATCCGGAACCAATCTACCGGCCTTGACACTCTCTTCAAGCTCGGGTAGCTTCATATGGGCTTTCGTGATAGCAATCGTCGGCCGGAGATCAACTGTCCAAATCCATTGTTAGCATGGGCCACATGCAAATAGGGGTAGTAAACAATAAAAAGGTGCAAGTACGTACCACCCTCCTTGTCCATAAGATCCTTAAAGATCCAAGGGACCTGATGGCCCCAAGGGTCCATGGCTACAATCTTCTTGGGGTCTCCCCATTGGGGGAAAGGGCCAATGTTGACGGCGGGCTCGGTGTTGGTGAAATCAGGCTTGTGATCTGGATCCAGCTCCTTGGCCGCCAGAGCCAGTGCATAGTAAACCGAGTACGAGCCACCGTGAGCTCCGATGGCGTTACGTCTGCGGATGGTCGAGCCAGATCGGATGACAGCTACCGGGCCACGCTTGACGGGATCGGCCGCGCCCCATTCCATCGGTAACGGGTTGATACCGATTTGCTTGGGATAGGTGGTGAGCACAACACGGTTCGAGAAGTTGGACTTTGTGATGTCGACGGGCGGAGATGATGGTGACATGGTGCCAGCATCAGCCTGCAACAGCGGCGGTGTCTGGACATAGCCGGAAACGAGCGGAGTGGTGATTGGGCTTGGAGCTTCGCCGTTGGTTTTCGAGGAGGTATCGCGAGTCTTGTCGTTCTCCAAGCTGCTCACACGTTGGGATATGGATTCCACCGCCGAGATGAGCTTTGTTTGGCCTTGGGCGATGGCCAGCAGGGCATCTTGCACGCCTTCTAGACCTGTAGCCATTGTAACTGTAGGTCTGTTTGTTGAGGTATGATGGGGAAGGAACGACCAAGTGGAAGTCTAGGTAAAGATGATGATGGTAAAAGGTGCAATCTAGTGGTCTATCAGAGACAAAGAGACGGGACAGAGGTAAAGTGAATAACAGACAAAGTCAACAGAGGAACTTAACACATTGAAGACGATGGAGGAATCTGGAGCAACCTTGAGAGAGAGACAGTCGGGCGACACGTAACATACCTACTACGGTATCCAACACCTCCTCTTCCAGCCCGTACATACCTTGAGGAGAATCCCCCTCATCTCACATACCGTACCTAAGCCCCCTCGTGATAAGAGGGATCCGACAGGCATATCGACCACTCGATGGTTTGCAACACGTAACAAGAGTCGGTATGAATTGCGTCTCGGGCAATCAACGGACGCGGAGCGTGTTACTGACCAACGGTAACCAACACGATAGCCAGCTGATCGATAACAGGGTGTGTGTGGCATCCCCGTAGCGCTCCTCGATCCCTGTAGGCTGGAGTAGCATGCTGCAACTTTGGGTTAAAGCATGCTCCTCACAACGGACGCCGGCGGCGGGGTACCGCAATCGGATCGAGTGCCGTGGCTGCGGATCTCGGAGACGAGCGCGTCCCTGTCTCATTCCATTGTTCCCGCCAGTCCAAGACTCCGAGTGGAAGCGGTAGGTGGTGGTCCCTTTGTTAGTGATTGTGTAAGCAGGAACCGAACAGAAGAACACGTTGAAGGTGAGACGATCCCGTATAGGTAGAGATTCATCACAACAGAAACAACACGGGAGGGTACATGATTGTTGTTGTTGTTGACACTGTGATGCAAGTGATACGGTTACCATTCGGTGAGGAACTGGAACCCCCAACACCGAAATGGATGGTGCCGGCACCGAGAGCATCTTCCATCATCATCATTGGAAGCCGGTTGGAAGTTGCTCGAGAAATCGAGTAACAAATTCGATAACCCTGCTGACGACCTATCTCGGACATTAACAAGGACCGGGACGATAGCGGGGTGGTTGTCTTATCGCACAGCACATCCTGATTAGTATCTCAACAGGCAGGAACTGTCTCTGGATGGAAGGTGTTCGGGAATGAATGTCAGATGCCAACATCGTCCAATCACCAGTTCCCGCTTGAAAGTCGATCATCCCAAAACCGGGGGAGGTCTTTTGTGGGGCAAGGTGGGGAATGAACTGGTGGACACCAGGCCAAGACCTGAAGACTTTCAGCCCTGTCCAGTCAGTAAGTGCACGAGCCCAGCTTAATTCATAAGTGAACAGCCTTGTAACACTATAGATCTGGGAAACTCATTCCGGTGTCTGATGAACTCACCTTGGTGAGAACGGTGAGAGTTGTGGCGGGGCAGCCATCACCGACCTTGATTGTACCTGAAACCATACTTGTCAGTGACGGGCGCTTCATGAAGGCGCAAAGTCGCAAAAGTATCAACATCCAAACAATCACAATCACTTTGCCTGCAAGGAGTCACCCATCGCGCACGTGCTGAATAAAGTTGCACAAACGTCTCCATTCTATCGCAACGACCAACGTGTTCTCCCCCCTTTCCATTCACCATCCTTTTCTTCTTCAATCCCGAATCCGAAGCGCGTTGCGCCAGAAGCACCCAGGGTTCTGCGACGCGAATCACTCACTCATCGATATCCCCAGCACTGCCGGCCGCGCACCCTGCACCTGCACCTACAGTAAGGTAGTGACCGCAACCGAACTTTAACACGCCCCAGGTGTCATTTCAAACTCTTGAACCAAACCACCAACACCCAAACAATCACCACCACAACAACTTCGCAATGGGCAAGCGCAAAAAGTCGTCAAGAAAGCCGCAAGGGCCCAGGAGGGTATGTACATACCTTTTCTAGTCACAAAGAAGCGATCGCGTACACTTTGTCCGTTGCGCGCGCACCGCCTCTGGATACTACCACCAAAGACGTCATTGCCCGATAAGCTTTTTTTTATAGGCAATACTGCACTGCACCCCCCAAGGACAATCATCACATCCGATACCATACACAGCACTCAATACTACTGTGTACTTCGATCCACATTGTACCCTTCGAGCATATGATACCTCCCTCCCGTCTACCTATGTCTAATCAAACTTCTTCCTTGACCTACCGCTAACCTGTTCAAAATCTTTAACTAGAACGATCCCCTCCCCACCGTCTTCACATGCCTCTTCTGCAACCACGAACGATCCGTCATCGTCAAGCTCGACAAGAAGGCCGGCGTCGGCTACCTCGACTGCAAGATCTGCGGCCAAAAGTTCCAGTGCCCTGTCAACTGTAAGATTGGACTTGACTCGACCGATGCTCGGACACAATATAGGATCATTAAGAAGGAGGGAAGTGCTGACATGGATGGAATCTAGACCTCGATGCTGCGGTAGATGTCTATAGTGCTTGGGTAGATGCTGCAGGTAAGCAACCACATACATACATAGTCTTACCCTTGTCAAGTTGAGGGACTGTTTAACTGACTTATCATGAACAGACGCCGTTGCCCAAGAAGCCGAGGCAAGCGCAAAAGCGGCATCCTATGCCCGGAGGGAGTCGACGGGCGGACGGCCAGTGGCATCAAGCCGAAGAGCTGCCGATATCGACGAAGATGACGAGGATGACGATAGAGGCTATGGCGCGGGATCCGGTGTCGATGTTGATGACGATGAGTACGACTAAAACACATCAACGACTCGACGTTGCGTTACGTCCATACATAGCCCGGGCTGGCTTTTTTTCTCTTTATTTTTCTCCAAATATCTCACAGGCACAGGGGTCATGGTTGACTGAGCGAAAGGTTTTATAAAAGGTTCATTACATATCATCATCATCCATCATCATCACGATCACGATAGGCGAAACGGAAACGAGCCGGATCCGATGCCACTGCAGTTCCAATTTTCGATGAACGAACTGAAGCAAACACGAAAAAAAACTCATTTTTCTTACTTTTCCAGAGTGGGTATTCCATAATACTACGCTTGGCATCCAAAGTCCTCTCAGATAAACGCCGCCATTTCCCAAAGTCGATCTTCACACTACCAGGAACTTTCATCACACAACCAACGATATCTCTTACGTACGCCGCCCTTTCAAAACCTTTACATGGAGTAATAGCGATCGCCGAAGTCACCGAGACCGGGGATAATGTAACTATAGCAAATTAGAGTCAGTCAGTCAGTCCTCAAATTTCATCTTCTTCTCGGCGCGAACAAGAGGAGGCGAGCAGGAAAACGTACTTCTTGTCATCGAGACCTTGGTCGATAAAGGCAGTTACTGTCCGGAGCTTGGGGAACTTGGAAGCAAAGTTGCTGATGCCCTCGGGGCTAGCCAGAATATTGAGGAAGATGATGCGCTCCTCGGGAACTCCCCTAGACTTCAACACCTCGACAGCCATAATGGCAGATCCGCCTAACGCACGACAGATGTTAGCCCGTGGAAACTGCGATGCACCTGGTTCTACCCCCTTCCAAAATATCCTAGACTTACCAGTGGCGAACATGGGGTCGAGGAGAAGGACCCAGCGGTCGGCAATGTCCTCGGGAAGCTTGTCGTAGAAGAGCTTGGGCTGGGCAGTCTCCTCGTCTCTCTGGATAAGGATCTTGCCGATTCTGACGGAGCGGCAGCAGTCCCTCAGACCCTGCTCCATGGCCTCGCCGGCGCGCATGATGGAGACACCGCAGATCTTGCCCTGGAACGCCAAACCATCGTATACGCGGCCGACGGGGGTGGTGACGGGGTGCTCGATCGTGGGGAGGTGGTTGAGACCCTCCTCGACGAGGAGACGGATGATTCTGTTGGAGTAGAAGATGAAGTCGCCGCGGTCGGTACCCTTGTCACGGATGATGCTGTTGTAGTGTAACCATCGGAGATCAGTGTCTGGCTGCGGAGGAAGGTGGTCGGGTAGAGGTAACTCAAGTGAGGTGTACGCACCTGAGAAGAGCGATGAGCTGGGGAGTTTGAGAGAGAACGGTAACGTTGGCAAGGTCAACGGCGGTCGAGACGGTGGCGGAGGGTTTCTGCTCCTCGGCGCGATAGTCGGGGCCCACGCACTTGGTGGGCGCGATCTCGGAGGTGGTAGACATGTTGACTTGGTGGGAGGATGTGATTATAGGAGGATGGACTAAGTGCCAAAGTCGTGATAACGGATACCCTATGAATCGGTTTCGTGTAAGTGATGTGGTCGATGTAAAGAAAGATAGTCTTCAGCACAAGTGTCTGTGAATGGGAATCAGATGCTTCTTAAAAGGGACCCTCAGGCAATGGTAGACTGCCTATCTGTAGCCAGTGGCAGATACAGATGACAAACAGATTGAGTAGAGGGGTTCATGATTGGGGTCGAGGACGCGACCAAGTGGTAGGACGAGGAGGCGCAACCTTCGACCCCCAAGGGCCGAGGAACAGATAGTTTCTACTAAACCCGCGCCCAAACAGGCAGGATGTGAAGTGTTGTATCAACAACGGTCCCACCAAACCCCTCCCACTTGCAGAGCTGATAAACGGTGGGACTTCGGCCGTCGCAGAGTATCAATCAGGGACAGCAATTGGCGGGCTTGCCAAGGTAGCGTGTGTACTTACTATTTGTCTGGGCTTCTCCGTTAACCGGAAGAGGATCGTGGCGGGATGCGGGAACTGGGACAAGAAAGGGGAACTTTGAGACTTTGAGCGATTCTCAGATCAGAAAAAAATACTGCATTTGCGAAAGCCTTCTGGACCGATCCCTGCCCGCCGCTCAGGGTTGTCCGAGTCGTTCAAGTGGAAACCGTTGGGAACCGCTCTTGGACTGGGTCCCGCGATCTGGAACCCCGCCGTGAGACCGCCCGCGAAGAGCTCCAACGGGGGCGGCGGACCCCGAAGGCTGTTTCCAGCGAGAGCCATCAAGGTGAGATCTGATGGGATGAAATACTCACCTACTGCGAGTTAACTGATCGACCTTGGCAACCCCACGATTTTTGTCTCAAACAATGCCTGCGGTGCCGGTATCCGTGCTTTGCAATTGGAGATAAAAGGTCGTTGTACGTACACAATGAGACGGGACGATAACATCAAAGGCTCTTTTTTAGGAAACTCGATTAAGAAAGAGGAGTGGGCATAAGCGTGCGTCTCGAGGGGAACGGCAAGCACAGACCACCACATGCATCTGCAGGGTCACCGTGCTAACCTTCTCTTTGCCTTTGCCCCTGCCGCCGCCCAGTCCCGCCGCCCTGCACGCGCACCGCAGCGAACCACTGAACACACACAGGGCCACAGGGCAGGCACCGTGGTGGAAAAGGTGCCGGGAGCAGATTGTGGGGTTTCCTCACAATGACACCCGCTTCCACTTCGACTTCTTCCATTCCCAAAACATTGGATCGACCAAGGCGAGACGGAAGCGCAACACCGCAACCTCAATCGTCGCAAGTCAACTACACCGCGCAAACATTAAGGTACCTACCTCGCTCCAACCAACAACAACCTCCCCGTTTCGAACCTTACCTTATAAGCTCATGCCTCCAGCTCCCATTCGCCGCTACAACCACCGCATGAACCGGCATTGACACGCGCCTTAGACGAGCTGCGCGCATCGGACTTCCACCCACAACACGTTTACTTGGCCGGAACTGCCATTGACCGACATCTCGACCTTCAGCCGCCAAACTTTCCACAGTTTCCCCGCATGTTGCTCTAATACTATCTCGGCGTCCCCGCAACCGATTCACATCTCCATCGCTGTCCAAGCTACCCGTTAATCGAAACTTCGTCCCCTTGGTGGTCGGCCACAGTCAGCACAATGGCCAGCCTCAGCGATTACGACTTTCCCCCCAAGAAGCGCGTCACCACATATGGAAAAGCTGCGAGAAGGCGAGTCGGAGCTTCAACTTCCTCACTCTCCGTGAACAGGAGTGCATCCTCGATTTCGGTCAAGACGAACCAGAGCGAAGAAGACATCATCACAAAAGCCTCTGTGACTGCTACCGTTACATCTCCATCACCACCAAGCTCGCCAGAACCTCGACCTACTGTATCTCGTACCGCCAGTTCTAGCAACAGAGGCAGGCTATCAGCTAGTTCGAGACAGAAATATGGTCGAACCAGCCAGCCAAGGCTCCACGACGAGTCGCATAGCCAGCCACTGCCAAGTAGCGTAGAAACCGGCGAGGACGATGCTAGGGCAAAGAAGAGAAAGATCACTCGGACATATTCGGAACAAACAGACGTACTGGCAGGACCATACTCGACCCCCGACTCATCGCCGTCCAGCACCGAAACGCCCGTCAATGTTTCGAAGGAACAGATAGCAAAACCACTACCGGTGGCGAGGGTGCAGCAAAAGGCCGTTAACACGCCCATAAAAGATGTCAAGATGGCGGATGCTTCCTCTTCCCAGTCCCTCCTCACAAGTACGGCAACAAAGCATCAAATTCCGCTACGCCTTTCGTCTACTAAGCCAAAACCACAACCATTGCCCGTGCAAAGGAATCCTTCTCCCTCGCGAAAAACAGAGGACTCTGTTACTGTTGCGCCGCAACGGCGGAAGCGCTTGATCGATGCTTTGGTAGCCCAAAAAGGAGAAGACAGTTCCTCCGATGAAGACGACAATTCTTCGCTGCAAGAGAGCCCCCGAGGCAAACAGTCCCCCAAGTTCCAAGATCCAAGCTCGCCTAATCCTTCAGCCATGACCCCGTCAAAGAGACTTGCTCGACCAATACTTGCGACCAAGAAATCAGGTCCCAAGTTCACGTACACGCAGCAAAGGTCAATGTTGGCCGAAAGGGACCCGTTTTTCGATGGGGGTGGATTAGGTAGTATGGGGACAGATGAGAGCTTTTCTGGTGGTGCACTATTCAACATTGGTCGCATGACCAAAAGTGCTGCTCTCGACGTCTTCTCATTCGAGGACGAAGAAGACGAGACAGTCAACACAGGAGCCGTTCGTAGTATTCACGAGCTGCGACAAGCCGGTGCCAACAGCCGCTTTGCGGACGAAATCGAGGATATCTTGGACAGAGTGGGCTCACCGTTGGAGAAGCCTTCGTCATTACGAAGAGGCGCTTTGTTCGAACTTGCTCAGAAAACGAATGAAAAGTCGTTTCGGTCACAGCTTCGCAATCATGGCGGCGCTGATGATGTGTTCAAGTCACTCGATAAGGAGACGGACCTCATTGGTGGTTTTGCAATCGCTGCGGTTGTCGCGAACATGTTGGCAACGTCGGCTTCAACGCTGTTACTCCAGCAGCTCAAGGCCCAAGGCTTCGCAGCTCTGATTGAGCGACTTCTGGGGGAGCCAAGAGATATTGTTCTGTTGGCGAAAGAGAGGAAGCAGAATGTGTCGAGAAACGGCCAAACAACACTAGGGACGATCAAGGCCTCTCTGCTGAAGCTTCCAATATGGGAAACCGCCTTGCCTGAGCTTGTATCCCCCAGAACGCTCGCGCTCAAGTGCCTAGACTTGATCATGCGGCAGTCGACTCAGATGTCAGATGAATTTCAAGTCTTCTCCTCGGAAGTCACCGATCAGCTCTTCGCAATTTTGGCCGCTGGTGCGTCCGACCAGGCGTGCTGGGATTTCCCGAAAGAGCAAGCAGCCATCGACTTCTTCCTCGCCTTGTATGTCCTCGAAGGTCATTCCATCTACGCTATGCAGTCTCACCTCAGCCCCAAATGGACGACTCAATACGTGCCGATTGTGGCCGATGTTCTGGAAACAACCTTGGCCCGGCCTGCGGACAAGTTCAACGATCTCGAGAGCCTCGCCCTCAGGATTACGCTTAACATGACTAATCACAACCATGATGCCTCGGGAACGCTTGTCAACAAGGGGCTCCTCCAGAACCTGGCGCAATCGGCATGTGTTGCCTTTGACGTTGTCTTGAATTCCATGAAGGCTGATGCCTTCCTGTCCAAAGTCTACGAGTCTCTGATTATGATGCTCGGTGTAATGATTAACTTTTGCGTCTATTACCCGCCGGCTGGGAAGTCTCTTGACACGCGAGCGGGTTCGCCGGGGCCACAGCTAGAAAAACTGATCCAGCTCTATGCTGATTACCACTCCAAGACCTCCGATGTAAGTTGTCTTTCCACAGCATGCAAGGCACTAAGACCAATACTAACACAAGAGATATCACAGGCGGATTCCAAGGAGAAAGCTCAGCTCAATGTTGCCCTCGGCTACCTTGCCATCTTGCTGGGATACCTTTGCCTGCGCGAGCCTATCAAGGAGAGGTTCATCTCCGTTCACCCTAAGAAGAGCATCCAGCCGTTGGTGGACTCCCTCAACGAGTTCATTATCTACCATCAGAGAGTCGAGGAAGCCCAGGGTGGATCTGGGGAAACGAAGGAGGGTGACGAGTCTTCTGCTATGGCGCGTCTCCAGAGACTGGTCAGCATCCTCAAGTCAGAGTCTAGCGTCTGAAACACTATCGATGATTAATCACTCGAAGGGCTGGACAAACATTCTGGCTTCTATGAGTGAGACATGGCGTTGCTTTTATTGCTTTTTTTCCGGGGAATTTCAACTGGTTGGTCCACGGTTTTGGGGTTATGGGCTGCGGGTTTGCTACGATACACATGGGGTTTGTTCTGGTACGGAGGAAGGGTCTGGGTACTTACTGGAAATAGAGTTACGATTTACGTGCGGGAAGAAAGCTGACATACTGGCTTCGTACTGGCTTCAACTGGCTGGAGAAGTTGGTTGGGATGGTGCGTAATGTGGAGAAGAACATTCAGGATTCTTCAGGATGGCGGAAAACTTTGGTCATCACCAACTTCAGCGCAAGGAATGGATTCACTTGGTTTGGTTTGGGATACATTCGGACGGTTTCCAAAAGAAACTGACCACCTAATCTGAACACACAGTTGGGCCTTTGGCAAACATTCACCATAGGTGATGGTAGAGTTTTTGTAAACATTATCTTGTAACAATGTCTTTCTTTATGGGCATTACATTGTCCGGACTGGACGCCCTAGGTATAGACGCAAAAGACGGGATAGTCTCTGTTAGCATGATGCAAAGTTCGGTCCGCTCGCTGTGGTCCGTTGTGACACAACTTCCGGTCAAAAAGAGGCTCGGATGGTCGTAGATGACTCCGGAGCTTCGGAGTCGTCATGGAAATCAGGGTCCAGAGATATGGTAGTACACAGATAGTGAGCTAGTCTGCCTGCTTCTCTATGAATCTATCCGCAGTCGATCCCGTCATGTTGCTGTGAAAACTTTCCACTTCAGCTTGTTAAAGCGATACCCCAAGCGTACGTATAACCTACAGTACGTTGATTCAACACCATACCAGCTGTAAACGCGTCACATGCCACCTTCAACTCTCATTTCCCCAAAAGGCATGGAAACAACTGGTCCCTTCATGCCGCAGTTCGTGGTTCATGACCGAATTTCAGGGTCCAGGCCTGGTGTTTTAGAGGCTTAGCAGTAGGAAAATGTGGGGACCTTGAAGGCGAACTTTAGCGACTTTCTGCTGAGCCGCAAGGTGCGGCAGGTGCAACGGAAGCAGTGGGGTGAGAAGGAAGGCTCCACTATATTACCTCACAAGAATCCCCGCGTACCCCACCAAGTTCCGTCCAATACAGGCTCGGCTGCCTCTTGTCTCTTTGTCTCTGGCCGCTGCCGCCGCTGTGAGAGTCCGTCTGAGACATGGCACGCGAGACAGGGCCGGCAGAGACGGTGGCAGCGACCGTGGTTACCATAAACCTGCCTGTCAGTGAGTTATCAGATCGAGTGTCAGCACTTGCAGTGTAATTGATGGAGCGCTCATGGGCGCAACGACAAGACGAGTCGAGTTGAGACAGAAGGGAAGGAACGACTCTTGACACTCGTCTCGCGTGGTCGTCAACGAGTGGGACCATGCACCAATGACTTGTACAACCCTGACAACGTATTTCCAGTCGGAGGTGAACCCTTGGGAAATCGGCGGCAGAGATCTCGTTTCTGGATTCGGTCACGGCTTTCATGATAATGCTGAAGGGGATCAGTCATACTATCACCGTAGACATATTATCGATGCAAGATCAAAATCCAATTTCATCTTATACGGACTTGAATATTTGTTCGGACTTGCCTAGTTCTAGGCGTGCAAACAGGGGCACCTTATTCAGTCTTTTTACGTAGCGGGCTTGCCGGACCGTTCTTTTCCTCAAGTCCCAGAACTCCGGTCCGATTTCCATACCAGTTTCAAGCGGGAAACAGTACGTACCTGCCCTCGCCTAGAATTACACTACACTACTACCGCAAACTGCCTAGACTCTGGCCGCCAAACTTGTAGGTGGCAGTGGCAGGGCGCTCTTTCCTTGTCTGGCTCACAAGCTTTCTCAATTGTTACGAGCCGGTACCACTCCGCTGTCGCCCGCCTGCCAGGGCCATTCAAAACAACAAATTGTTTTTCTTCTGAACTTGGACCACATCCCACATTCAACCTTCAACCTTCACAACTTTCACCAACCCTCACTCACCTTTTTCACCTCACCACTCCATCTCACGCACAGATTTTCTCTCCCAGCTTCAACAACCACGCGTAACGACTCTGGAATCAGTCGTATCCGCATATTCACGAGTTCGAAATCCCAAGCTCCTCGCATCCCACGTCAGTTGACGTCCATTCACAATGCCGTCCCCCGCCACAAAGCAGCGGAAGATCGCCATCGTAGGTAGTCGCTCCGTTGGTAAGTTCACCTCTTATGTTTTTTCACCCTTTCCCTCATCTCAATATACAACCCGCGTGGCTGTCACACTGCCGTCACCCTCGTACACCAAGCATACATGTCGGTGGCGTGAAAGTCGCAGAGCAGATGTGCTGCTTGCAACTTCATCTCAAAGTGATATGGAAGTGAAAGATGAACAACAGACGCTAACCGAGGTCACAGGCAAATCTTCACTCGCTGTTCGCTTTGTGGATGGACACTTTGTCGAATCCTACTACCCCACCATCGAGAACACCTTCTCGAAGGAAATCAGGTGGAAGAATCAGGATTACTCAACCGAGATCGTCGACACAGCTGGCCAGGTACGTTTTCTTTTTCCTCAGTCGTTTCTCACCTTGCCCAAATAATGGGGGTTTCCATTGGTGACGCATTTTACTGACATGGTCCACTTGAACAGGATGAATATTCGATTTTGAATAGCAAACATTTCATCGGCATCCACGGCTACATGCTGGTCTACTCTGTCTCTTCCCTTGCATCTTTCGAGATGGTCCAGGTTATCAGAGATAAGATTCTCAACCACTTGGTAAGTAGCGCCTTGTCCATCCGGACATTGTCTGACAAAATTCTGTGATCTTTTACTGACTTAAAACAGGGAACTGATAACGTCCCCATCTGTATCGTTGGCAACAAGAGTGATCTGCGCCCCGAACAACGCCAGGTCACCCCTGAGGATGGCAAGGCCCTTGCCGATAAGTACAAATGCGCCTGGACTGAGGCTAGTGCTCGCTATAACGAGAACGTCGCCAGAGCATTTGAGCTTCTCATCGGCGAGGTCGAGAAGTCAAATAACCCCACGGCGACCAACGAGAACGGAAAGTGTGTGGTAATGTAAGACAAAGGCAACCAGACCTTGTCTTCGCGGTCACTAGAGGGATGACCACATCTCTCACGAGCAGTGGCGCGCTCAGTTGTCGGACCTTTTCATGAGCTCCACGAGGCACATATCGGGGGTTTTCACGCACACATAAAGACGACACATTAGGCACATCTCAACCGTTACCAACGGTCATTATTTGCAGCACATGTTGCTTCTTACGGTTCACGACGGCACATGGTGGTGTGGCAACCCCATACAGCATGGTACGGACAGACGTCTCTTGAGACGTCGAACAGTCCTTGGGTGCTATCTTTCTCTCAAGACAAAGGGGAAATGGTTTGGCACATCTCGAAAAGGAGAGCAAGATCTTCTCATTACACGAGAGCTTGAGGGATCCGAAGCACAACCAGTCCTACCGCATGTGGAGCTTGGCCGCCCACTCCATCGCTGTTGCACGCAATTCTCACGACACATGGTTCTGTTTTTCACGGGAAGCACTGGCGCACAGTAGAGAAGTCAAGTGCTTTGTCTCCTTTTTTCTTGCTATCAAAGTTTTGGTTTTCCTGTTTTTTTTCCTACGTTGATTTACCCCTCGGTGTTTGATTTAAACGAGCCTCGGTCAGCTCAACTTTGTGGATATAGAGAGGGGGGGATTTCGGCACTATACCTTTGTTTCATGTGTTCACATCAATCTGGTGGCAAAGGCTGTCTGTCACCAATGTGATTTGGGAAATGATTGGATGGGGGTTTGAATCGGGAGAGGCGGCGGGTATCATTCTCCTTAGTGAGGTTTTGATGGGTTTTAAGGGGCAGTTGTTGACCTTTGTCTATATGGGATCAGGGATGGCCAGCGAACGACGGGCCATTGGTTCTCATGTCGGAACGATGCTTCTCTGGAGGGCACAGTTGATGTTGTATGGCATGTCTGCGAGCTATGTTTGTTCATAGTACAGTCGCATGTTCTCTGTACTTAGGCCAACGTTTGTATGTATCTGCCCTCGTTGATTGTTATCGAGAACTGGCGTACATATATCGCGATATGCAAGAAACTGTTCAATTGCTTCCCAAATTCCTGGACCCGTCTATCGAATTTTGCTTGCTGAAGTGAATCACTACACTAACTTGCCTACTGGAGATTCCGGACAACATACTTTTAGCACCGTTCACTCCCGTCCTCTACCGATATACGCTACCATATATGTACTATCCACGCCCTCGTCAGCATCCATATCAGTACCTTCACATTGTATTATGGCACGACAGCTGAACTGAGATGGTATCAAATCATTCAACCAGGACCACACAAACAACCTCAGCTAACCTAACTACAAGACATCCATCTTTTTATTGGCGAATAGGAAGAGCCTCCTCCTTCTTGGGAGCAGCCTCGCCCTTCTTGCCGCCCTTGCCCTCCTTAACCTCCTTGACGGGCTCGGGAGCGAAAGGGATGAACTCGGGAGCACCGGGGAGGTACTTGCGCAGAGGCTCGGGAACCTTGACACCCTCGGGGGTCTGGAAGTTCTCGAGGATAGCGCAGATGGTGCGGGTGGTGGCGGTCAGGGTGGAGTTGAGGCAGTGGACGTAGGTCTTCTTGATGTCGGTCTGCTTCTTGACGCCAAAGCGGATCTCGAGGTCGCGGGACTGGTAGTCGGTGCAGTTGGAGCACGAGACGAGCTCCTTGAACTCGCCCTGGTGGGGGAACCAAGCCTCGAGATCGAGCTTCTTGGCGGCCGCGTTGTTGAGGGCGCCCGAGACGATGGCGACGACGCGGTACGGGATGCCGAGCGACTGGTAGAAGGCCTCCGAGTTGGAGATCATGTGGTCGAACATCTCCCACGACTTCTCGGGCTCGGTGACGCAGAACTGCTCGACCTTGGTGAACTCGTGGACGCGGAAGATGCCCCAGACATCCTTGCCGTGGGCACCGGCCTCCTTGCGGAAGCAAGTGGAATAACCGGCGTACTTCAGGGGGAGGTCCTTGGCCTGGAGCCACTCGTCGCTGTGGAAGGCGGAGATGGGCTGCTCGGAGGTCTATTACACACACACAATAGCATCAGTATCTCTGTTGTCATACCAGTCACGAAGGGTGCCGGAGCCACTCACAGCAATCAGGTACTTGTCGGCCTGGTCACCGGTAACCTTATAGAGCTCCTCGTCGAACTGGGAAAGCTGGGCAGTCTTGGCCATCTGTTCCCTGAGCATGAGCTGGGGAGTCTGGAGGGGAGTGTACTCCCTCTCGGAGAGGAACTCGAGGCCGTAGTTGATGATGGCCTGGTTGAGGAAAACACCCCACTTCTTCAGGAAGTAGCCGCGGTGGCCGACAACCTTGACACCACGCTCGGGGTCATAGCCATCCAGCTTCCTGAGAACCTCGTGGTCTACAATATCCAGCCGTTGTCAGTCTCGCTTGTTTTGTATGCCCGGGTGTTTGTAGGGGCGAACTAACGGGAGAGGACATCCTTCTTCTCGAAGCTGACACCCTCGGGAGCCCAGCTGCGCTCGACAGTGTTGTTATCCTATATCCTTGTCAGGCAATTGTTCGAGAAATAGACATTGTGTTGCTGGGTAATATTAACCTCGTTGTTGGAGACGGGGACGGAGTCGTGAACGAGGTTGCCGATGGTCTTGACCTTGACCTTCGAGGGTGTTAGCCGCTGAACCAATGCTTATAGGTCGAGATCCGGAGGACATGCCTTGAGGAGCTTCTCCTTCTCAGCGGCAGAGTCGAGAAGATCCTTCTTCTCCTTCTCGAGGTCGGCCTTCTGCTTCAAGAGATCGGTGACGTCCTCCTTGGCCTAGTACGAGCGCAGTAGTGTTAGAGCAGCCGGTCGTGGAACAATTGTCGCGGATATGGGTGGTATATGCCTTCTTCTTGGGGCCAATCTGCTTCTGGACCTCGTTGATCTTGGCATTGAGCTGGGTGGCAGAGTAGGCGGCTATTACACACGAAGAGAGATCAGATCAGATGGAGTTCCTTTTTTTGTTTGTTTGCAGGGCAGCAATAAAGGGCATCGAGGGCGCAGGACAGGCAACACATACTCTTGCGGTGATCCTCCCAGAGAGCAATGACCTCGTCGACGGCCTCGACAGGAGCGAAACGCTTGCGCTGGCTTTCCCGGATCTTCTCGGGGTTGCCGCCGCGCTCGGCAACTATTCAGAGCACAATAACAGGTTAGCATGTTGGGGCGGGCGACATGTGCTTTGGAGACGGGAATGCGCCTGATGGACACATGCGAATTGGCGCAGGAGAATGTGGAGAGACATATGCGCTGAGGGTGCCATACTGAAATCGTTGACGTCGAGCATGTTTACGGGATCCTTGGGGGCTACGAAGCTATTCAAGGCTCGTCCTGGGATTGGCAAGTATATAGGGCTGGAGACAGAAGTGACGATGGTGTCGTGTCGCGAACCTTGACGGGACCTGGAGAGGAACACCAAATCGGCGGGGCAGAATTATTTCGGCGGGCCCAGCCCAGGCGCAGGGCAGGTCTTGGAGGGGAAAGTGGGGTGTGGATGTTCGGTATCAGGTACGCCAGGGGTCCAAAGTGCACGGCCAGAGCGATCATGCAGCATATTCCCGATATAGCGATATGCTAGAGTGACTCAAACGCCGAGCGACTCACTGTGCATTGTTACAACCACATCTACCAAGCACCAACATCAACATGAACCTCATTTCATCCGGTCTGTCACACCGAGGCAGCGTTAAATAACTCTGGATCCCAAAGAAATCGACGTGACTCTTAAGTCCACCAACACCGACGACAAGAAGCCATTCCGCCCTTCCAGTTATCCTTGCACGAAGAGACGCATCGCAACGACATCCTGTTCATCAGTACAACTGAGGCCGAAACGGCCCATGTTCTCGCCACGACACCCGGCTCGAATCAGTCAAGTTTCATCCTTCAACGACTCGATATTACACTATTCAAGAACGTCAAGTGTCCGGCCAAAAGATCACATTGTCAAGCGCACAAGGATGCAGTGCATGAGTTCGGTATTTACCTCCTATCATTACCCATTAACAATACAATCAAGTCCCTGAATCTTTCATCCCTTCGTGTACTCCACATTGTTTTCGTCTGATTCTCCCCTTCAATCTCATGTACAATTTTATCATGCATCTCTCATCTAATCGTTTTAGTATCACTATGTATCACTCGATTCCCCTGTTTCTCTTTTGCGTATCCTTCTAGTTTTGCCATATTATGTCCTCCATCGACTATTCTCGACCAGGGGCAGTCCTATGCCCCTAGCTCATGCAAGTGCACCAGCAAGCAATAAAGATTGTATCCCCCATGTTATACCATCAGGTGCGGAAATCACTAGACGATCAGTCCATTTCAGAAGAGCGCCCTCATTACCGCCAATTCTGCTGCTGGCCCGACCCTCCTCCCTGTGCCGGATATCCATACCACCCACTAGCGTCCTGGTGGCCGCCATGCTGCGAGTCGTCAGGTAGGGGAGCTTGCATGCTGCTCATATCCAGCGAGGCATCATAGGCATAGCCAAGGTTGTCAGGGTCGTTCGGATCATAAGGGTAGTCATATTCCCAGGCGGCAGCATCTGGATACTGCTGTTGATACTGGAACTGGGTCATGTCTGGATTTCCAGTGGTACTCGAGCTGGCCGCAGCCATGTTGGAGTTTGCGTAGGTCACTGCTGGGACTTGAGCATATGAAGTGGACGAACCACCACCGAAGACGGTTGAGGTGGGATACCCGGCGTAGTGGTTCGGGTCTTCGGGGACGAAGGACTGGCTATGTCCGTCAAAGGTCATGAATGCCGCCATGGGCTGTTGCTGCTGTTGGTGTTGGTGTTGGTACTGGTGTTGGTACTGGGACTCTTGTTGATTTGAAGGCGTTGGCCTTGAAGACCGGCTGGAGCTGGATGTGGTCTCTACATCTTTTGCGCCTGTCGGTGTTGATACCCGGATGCGAAGGTTGGTGTCAAAGGAGCTGTGGCAGGTGATGTTCATGCGAGCGCAGTTCTGGCATGGATCGCCTCCCTTACACCGGACCTTTCTCTTTCGACATGTCAAGCACCCTGTTCCGAGTGTTATTGATGGTTAGAATATGGCATGCTGAACGGATGGTTAGGGGGTAGGTGATGTTTACATACCGTGAAATGTACGTTTCAGGGGTTGCTGTGTGGCCTGTGCAGGATCCAGGCTGCTGCGCTGAGGTTCGGACATGTTTCGTTCAGTTGTGACGGCTTCCGTACAGCTTCTGTACAGCCTCTTCCCGGCTTGGCGTATGGGCTTGGCAAGGGTCTTGGCAAGGGTAAGGGTGTTACTGAAACGAAAAGATGACTCTCTCTCGGTGGGATGGCCCGAAATCTGAAATGCCTGTTGATCTGAACAAACACAGACACAAAAAAAACTTGAACTGCAGTCTCTCTGTATCTCGGGACTCGGGATGGAAGTTGCGAACTTTCCTTTCTACTTTAAACAAAACAGCAGATCGATCACGTATTATCCCCAAGAGCCTCAAGAAGAAAAAGAACCCGGTCGAGCCGAATTTGGAATCCATCCATTCGTGATTTGTATCGTCATCATCAAGTACATACACTAGCTCAGCCCTTTTTCAGGCATCAAGATATTATGCTTGTTTCTTTTGGCAACGGATGCAAAATCGCAGAATGACAAAAAAGGTTCTTCCCAAAAGATACTTCCTGCAACGTACATGCCATGCTTCGGGGTTAAGCGACGATGGTGTCGGGTGTGTGGTTGGGAGTGTGCGTTAACGGACGAAGGCCGGAGAACAGGGGACTAACGAGAAAATGAGAGTTTAGTCAGCGCAACACACGAGCTGGCACGACATTGACATTACCACTTGGTTTTAGCGCATCCCTTTTTCCACATAGTAGTAGTGTACTATTTACAAAGAACGTCAGGATTCACGGTCAGCAACTAGTCATTGTAGTATACGAACGCAATACCTGGTAGTGTATACACGGTACACTTTGTTGGTCGTGATGATTTGTGTGCAAATGTCTGTCTTGTCTTGGAACGCCACGAATTATTGGAAATGAGACTGCTAGTGGTACCCCTACTGGGTTAACTAGTTACCCAAGCCTTACATAACTTGACCTATGAAGATTGCATCACAATTTCACGACATTGGGTGAGCATTTGGTGTTGGTTTCTCATCGAGATGAATTGGGCCTATTCCATTACTATCTACCGATATAACAGCTTTTTCTTATGTCAGTAATCACTGAGGTGGCGGTTGAATATGATGTGATATCCGGTTACTGGTTACTGTAGACTGATGTCCCGTGGAGTCTTCTTTCAAGCTTCTTTCTTGGACCTGTTGAATCTCGAACATTCACGTACCTTCAAGTCACAATGCCGATTGTGGCTTGATTGTGAGCCTTACATCGGCGTGCCGGTTGTCGTTCATATGGATGTGGTCATAGTCTTGAGTCAACGTTGCAACGCGCAGCAGCTATCACCATGAAGACTTCGAAGCATGACCTACACAAAATGTCCCCTCTGTTCTCCAACGAAACCGAAGTGATGTTCTCAACCTACCCATATATGATGTTCCCCTTCTTCTCCACTCACAGACCAAGGATTCAATCGCCCTGAAGCTCTATCACTAACTTACCCTGCTGATGACCGAGCAAGGACTATCCGACGTGACATCCAAACATCCATGGCTTAGAATCCCCCGCGGAAAGGTATTTTGATCTAGAAGTGTCCAGACAGTAAGCACCAGATATCACAGATCGCCACAATAGCCACATAGTTAGGCAGTAGCGTTTCAAGAGACGAGACCAAATACCCAGATACCTAGATATGTCGGTGTACGGGGGCAAACCCAGACGTAACAAGCCAAGCCGGCTGCGGTCCCTGAGGCTGGAACCGCGGGACCGGAAATACGAGGCTGTCATAGGGCTGAGGGACCCGTGGGATTCGCCAGGGACGACGACATCTATAACGACACCATCAGTAACTGCTCCTTTTAGAAAGCAACAGTGGATGCTGGGCGGATCTGACATAGCGGTCTGCATCCCGGGATGATGGGACACGGCCTGCATCACGATCTCGACGTGTATAGGCCTACACAATAGAGGACGGCCATATCCAGACGGTGGAGTTGCTGACTGTTCCCAAGTCCCGAGATCATTATATGCATGTGTAGATGCCGCTTATGTCCGAGGTAGGCGACGATGGTATTGGGAAAGGTCGATAATGCTTCCCTGCGATGAGCGCGGCTCCATTCCGTTCACCACGCGACCACCAGCCCGCGCCGTCTGAACGCAGTGAGGGTGACACTATCCCCATCTCAGTCGGGATTCGGGTCCTCTCGGGTCTTCGGGAAGTGTAGCGATTCGGGCAGTTTGGTTTCTAACACTGCAGCAGCAGTAAAAGGAGGCTGAAAGCAGGCAGCGACATTTCAAATCTCAAAAAAAGTGAGATTGAGTGTACGTTGTGCTGCTCAACACCCGCCAGTTCGCCATAACTGCCCGATTTGGAAACGGAGGATGAGCTATGACATCAGTGGTCGAGTTGTCGAAGAGCTCGAGACATGCATGCCAAGTACATAGTGTAGTGGGATGGACATCGTTCGCTCGGCCATCGGATTGGATAAGTAATCATTTAATCGCTTAACTGTAGCCTGGGATGGGATTTGAATGGCTGCTGGGAGCTAATGGATGAAGCTGAATAATAATTGTCCTTCAGCTGGGACTTTTTGAGAGGATGCAAGGCGGGGGACGCCGTGAACAGCGGAAAAACAAAGCAACGGCAAAGCGGCAGCTGAATTTGAAATGGGAACACGGGCTGGGCCGTGATGTTGCACTCGCGCGCGGTCTTCCGTTCGAGCGAGCGAGAGCCTCATGCTGTTAGTCTCTGAGTCATCGAAAATCAAGTTGGTTGAAGGAGTTGGATTGAAGCTTTTAGGTTGACTTGATATCTCACCAAAGTGAGAGTTTAGAGTGAACAGGAAACGAAGAAGAAAAGAAATCCCATCGTCCAGGTCTCCGGGGAAGTGCGGTTGGCCGGGTCGCGCCTACGCACTTGCAGTGTGCTATAAATATGGCGGCTACGGCGGGGCTAACGTTTAAAAAGATCCTCGCTAGCACTTAAACGGAACCTCACGTCACGGCCTTAACGTTCCCACATCATATACAAACATGCTTTTATCACGTAACAATCTCTTATGCTAAAGTTCCCACAGGATTTGTGTCACGGCACGTAGGTCTCGAGGGCAGTGCGCACGAATAACCTAACAAATGTAATAAATAATTAACTATGGAGAGTAAAAGAGAAGAGAAGTGCGAGTCTGGCTGGCACGACTAAACACAAAAATGAAATAGGAAGTGGGTCCGACAGGTAAATGCAACAAATGAGGCATGTAGGTAATGCAGCCAATCAGAAGGCATGGCACCAAGCCATGACAATTTGGATGCCTGCATTGGGATTGTTCATCAAACAACGTTATATATCCTCTCCTGTTCCTAACAACTTCTTCAACAGTTCGTCTCAGTGGCGTTGAACATGAGGGAAATCCCTAATGACCACAGGATGGCGTTCGGATGACCCTTAATCTTCTTTTTACTACAACCTCTTTTCTTGACGCTTAAGTTCCTTCAATCGCATACTTGGACAACCTAAGAGTCAGCCTCAAATGGCAATGAGTGCTCATATAACCTGACACTCTTATATAAGCCTGCTTACCTAAGTGGATACGCTAAGATAAGCTTCACATTGTAAATAAATTCTTATCTAACCTACGCTCATTAACTTATATTTTCTTTTTCCATAAAAAAATAATAAGCTATTTATTTGAACTTCTTTATAGAGAAATAATTAACCACTTATCCGAAATTTCTTACGAAAAAAAATACATTGAGATTTATATCTTTTAAATATTTTCTATAATTTAGATCCTATTTATAATAATCATTAAATAATTGCGCTCAATACTTCGTTACTACGTACGTATACTCTCAAACTATTCTTAATATATCCTTGAATAATTTGTAATAAACTTTTGAACTATCTGCCATTTTCTTTAAAATATTTCATAACAATACTAAGACTAGCTCCTTATGTCACAGGTTGACATTGGCTATATAGTGTGCATTTCGAGTTCTGCCTTGCAAGCAGAACATCGTCCTATCTTTTGTAGGTAGGGCCGTCTGGGCATATGCATCCCAGCCTGTCATACCTTAGCTATTACTATTAAGTTCAATTTAACTGAATGGAATAAACTGATATCTATTAAATTATGAATAATAAATATATTAGCGCTAGAAAATAGCAAAGCTGCTGAATTTAATATATTAAATAAATCAAAAGATACAACTCTTTTAGTATTCGATACTAGCTAACTTTCTAATAAATAAATTAATTTACAATTATACTAATATTACAAAATTTCAATTATACTAGTACAATGTATTTTAATTTATTCTAAAGTTAATAGCATAAATCAAACTATTATGTTATTGAACGCTTTAAATTTATAATTTCAACTCGTAAATATAATCTACTATATTATTACTATTCCTAAATACTCAAAATCTATTAACAATAGGGGAGGATAGCTTAGTTGGGAAGATCTGAGCTTGGTTTACCTTTGGTGTTATCTAAAAAGTTGTAGGTTCGAATCCTGCTCCCCTTACTTCCATCTGGTTTTTAAAAAATCGGATAGAATCTCCTCTGCCTCCTTAGTTATATGTCACACGGACATATGCCACACTCTTGGTAGCATACGGGCATATGCTACACTCCTGGTGGCATACGGGTATACGCTACATTCCTGGTAGCATACGGGCATATGCCACACTGTCAAACGGGCATATGCCACACTCCTGGTGTCATACGAGAAAGACCTACATGTATGCAGATCGCTAGATGCCTTGGAGGCTCAGGTGACAAGGACCCGTACATACTAGATAGGTACCGTTTCCCTTTGGCATAAGAAGGCCTTGAAGCCCAGCCTTCCTCTAGAGGTTGAAAGGACCAACAAGGCCTTCGAGACCAAAGTAGTTTATCAGCTGAATTGAACTACTGTTCCAAGCCCAGAATACTGCCCTTGTCACAGATAAACTACTTCTCTCTCGAACGATCCTTATCCAACTCTTTAACACATCACCATCACAATGGCTTCACCTCAAGATCAGCCCGTCCCCTCGGTCGAAAACTCCTCCCTGGTCCTCTACCACCCAGGCGACTTCGATACTGTTATGACCAACAGCGATGATGCTATCCCCAGAAGTTTGGTCCAGGTTACCAACGCCCCTCCCTGGCTCATCGCCCTCCATGACCAATTCGCGGCGGCTCACGCCCAGGTGCGCGAGATGACCCTCTCCGTAGGGCACGAGCACA
Organism: Sordaria macrospora; assembly: GCF_033870435.1. NCBI lineage: Eukaryota > Fungi > Ascomycota > Sordariomycetes > Sordariales > Sordariaceae > Sordaria > Sordaria macrospora. The sequence continues at coordinate 1,705,562 of NC_089372.1, read as the reverse complement.
CCAGAGACCTCACGGCCCTCAAGGAACAATACGACATCCTGAGGAAGAACTACGCCACTGTCACCGCCCTCTTCGACGCTGGTATCGAGGCCTCTCAAGCCCAGATCGCCCGCTTGGAGCAACAAGTCCAGCAGGCTAGCTCCCGCTTCGCCTCAGAGGTGTGGACTGCCATCGCTCAATACGGCGAGAAGGACGAAGAACGCCAGAAAGCCGTTTACCACCTTCGTGACGCCCTCACCAAGCAACAACAAGCCATCAAGGCGCTTCACGAAAAATCCACCCGCCAACAGCCCGTCCTCGGCCACGTCGAAACCTGGGCCACCGCCAAAGACGCCCAGCTCAATGACATCCTCGATAAGCTCGTCGACCCTCGTCAGCTCAAGGAGCTCGAGGAACAGATCTCGACGGTCCAACAGAGTGCCCAGAAGGCTATCCAGGAAGCCTTCGAGCGCTCCGGCCAACAAGCTCCCGACGCCGCCTCCATTCGCCGCGTGCTCGAGCAACGTGCCGCCACCAAAGCCCCAAGTTCGACCCACTACTCCTCGGTCAACAAGCCCCCCACATACGATGGAAAGAAGCTCGACTCCTTCCGACCTTGGTGGGCCAGGATCAACGCGTATCTACACGCGTACGCAGCCAGTTTCCCCACCGACAGTCACAAGATCAACTGGCTCGGCTCGATGCTCTCCGACAAAGCCCAGAAGTGGCACGACTCACGAGCGCGTCAGATCCAGTCCATGGGCGTAGAAGACACTTGGAAAGGATATTCGAGTGCCCTTGAGCGATTCAAGGATCCCTCAGAACGACACCGGAACGCGAAGAAGATGGAAGAGCTCAAGTACAACGGAGACACAGCTGAGTATCTCACTGAACTGCTCGACCTCAACGAAACCGTTGGCTGGGCTGGAACCACCTTCCAAAACCAGATCGCCAGAACCCTCCCCTCCAAGATCACCGAACTAATGTACTCGATGAGGGGAGGAGTACCCGAGACTGACGACGAGTTCATTAGCGCAGTCAGAGAAGCAGGACGGGTCTACGAGAACATGCTTCAAGCCCCGGGCTATCAGATGGGAAAAGGCGCGCCCGCTTCGAGGACGGAGCACTCGAAATCGGGCCAACAGCCTCGCAAGGATTCACGCTCCCCTTCCGACCCAAATCAATCCTCAAAACGACCCGATCGCTCAGCCAAGGACAAGAAATGGTCATCCAACCGCGACGCGCTGAAAGGAATCGATCAAGCGGATATCGACCAGCGTAAGAAGGACCAAGTCTCTTGCTGGCGATGCGGGCGGGACAGCCATTACACCACGGAATGTTTTGCAAAGAAGGATAACAACGGCAAGGACCTGCCCCAGCCAAAAGAACAACAGCCACGTACGGCCGCCGTCTCAACCAAACGCAAGAACGACGACCGTGAAGAAGAGGGAGCTGAGGCCCTCGATGACGAAGCCCAGTTCAAGAAGGCCAAACCGGCCGCGATCACCAGAGCCATGCAGACCATGGATATGGACCAAGACTCTGACTCGGATTTTTGAGTGGCCACCATGAAGCACCACGTGGATCACCTCGGCCTCACTCTGGTGTCAACCCCGTCGTTTGCACTCTGAAAAGGCTGAGCTTTAACGACGACGAGACAGAACAACCCCGAAAGAAACCCTGCCCTGAGCCTTACTCTGGCTCACGACCAATCGTACGAATGACCCTGCTCTATAACGACGTGGAACATCCTGTTCGCGTCCTTTTGGATCCAGGAAGCTCGATCCCAGTGATGTCATTTCACCAAGCACGTGTCTGGAAGCTTCCCTTAATCAAACGAGCCAACATCCGCACCCTTATGGGCTTCAACGCGGCGGTCGACACGATGGGAGGACGATACTATACCGAGGCAGTCGTATTACGGCACCAAGAAGATCACTATACCCGCCTCAACTTCGAGCTCTCAACAATGGATGACGAGTGCGACATTATTCTTCCCCACTGGTGGCTGCAGCAACACGAGCCCGCTTGTTTCTTTGACAAAACACAGGAAATCAAGTTCTCATCAGAATATTGTCAGCAGAATTGCACCAGCTCGATCGTCCTTGGGCTTCCCCCCACCATCGCCATTGCCAGCATCCAAACCGAGATTGACGCCGCCATTGCAGCAGTCCCCGAAGAATTTCGAGCCTTCCTCCCCATCATGAGCGAGGAAGCCGCCATGCGAATGCCAGACCACCAGCCCTGGGATCACAAGATCGATATCATCGACGACCAAACGCCGCCCTGGGGGCCTGTCTTCGCTATGAGCGGGCGAGAGCTCGACGCCCTCAAACCCTGGCTTGATAAAATGCTGAAATCAGGAAGAATCAGAAAGTCCACCGCCTCATGTGGCGCCCCCCTCATGTTCGTCGATAAAAAGGATCCCGACGATCCTCTCAGACCGGTAGTCGACTACCGAGCCCTCAACAGAATGACGGTCCCCGTCCGGCACCCCATACCGCTCATCACAGAGCTTCAGCATGCCCTCAGAACGGCCAAGTTCTATACCAAGATCGATCTCAAATCAGGATTCTTCCTGGTGAGAATGGCCAAAGGACATGAATGGAAGACAGCGTTCCGATGCAAATACGGGCTCTTCGAGTACGTAGTCATGCCCATGGGATTGATCAACGCGCCTTCAACCTTCCAAGCCATGATGAATCACCTCTTCATGGACCTCATCGACGCCGGCGTCCTCGTCTACCTCGACGACATCCTGATATACGCAGACACGGAAAAAGAACATGACCGCTTGGTTTTGGAAGTCATGAAGCGGCTGTCAGAAAACCACCACCTGGCTGTCGCACCCCAGAAGTGCAAATGGAGGGTACAGAAGGTTGAATTCCTAGGCTACATCATTTCCCCAGAAGGCATTGGTATGGCTGATGACAAAGTGAGAACAATTCTGGCCTGGGAGCTTCCCAAAACCTTGAAGGAATCACAATCCTTCCTGGGCTTCGCCAACTTCTACAGAAAGTTCATCAAAGGGTTCTCAACGCTAGCCCAAGCCATCTCAAAAGGTAACGCCCTGGATCGAAAGCTTTGGAAATGGACCGAAGCAATGACCAACGCGTTCAACGACCTCAAGAGAGCCTTCGTATCCGCGCCCGTCCTGGCACATTTCGACCCCGCTGAGCCAGCAATCATGGAAACCGACGCTTCGGACTTTGGGATTGGAGCAGTACTCTCCCAAAGGAAAGAGGATGGCAAGATTCACCCAGTCGCGTTCCATTCGCGAAAGATGTCGCCAGCCGAGATGAACTACGAGATCCACGATAAAGAGCTCCTGGCCATCGTCGACAGCTTCGAACGATGGAGGATCTACCTCGAGGGGGCAAAGCACAGGATCGAAGTCTTCTCCGACCACCAGAATTTGGCCTACTTTACCCACGCCAAAGTCCTCAACCGCCGCCAAGCCCGATGGGCAATCCAACTGGCCAACTTCTGGTTCATCATCAACTACCGACCCGGCCATTTGAATGGCAAAGCTGACGCCCTATCCCGTCAAGAAAGCTTCAAACCTGAGAAAGGGGGAGGTGAGGACCAGCCGATCACGACGGTCCTGCAAGAAAAACACTTCTCGTACTCAGAAGGAAGCAGTTTTCTCTTGTCAAAAGATAGGCTTTGCAGTCTCTCTACCCCTCGATGGAATGATGAGTTTATCAGGCAGCTCAAGGAAGCAAGAGTCAACGACCCGGTATATATGGAGCAGTCCCAGAAGGACGCAGACAAGGACTTTGAAAAGTTCGACGATCTCCTCTACCGAAAGAACCGCCTTTGGATCCCCACCAGCCTTCAGAACGAGGTCATCAACTCAGAACACGACACTAAGGTCGCCGGTCACATGGGTATGGATAAAACCATGGAGCTCATTACCAGGAACTTCTGGTGGCCCAAGATGGAGGAATCAGTCAGGGAATATGTCCGCGGCTGCCACGAATGCCAACAGAACAAGCCTCCTCGGCACTCCCCGCATGGTTTGCTCCAAGCCATGGAACTTCATTACGCCCCATGGAAGTCCGTTGCAATGGATTTCATTACGGATCTGCCCCTTTCCAACGGCTGTGATTCCATTTGGGTTATGGTGGATCCCTTCACAAAGATGGCCCACTTCATCCCTCTTAAGGTGGGAGAAAAGACAACAGAAGACCTCATCAAGATTTTCGCCCGCTCATACTGGCGATTGCACGGGGTACCATTGGACATCATTTCTGACCGTGACTCCCGGTTTACGGCCCATCTCTGGAAGGATTTTCTGAAGCTCGTCGGCATCAAGAGTCGAATGAGTACAGCTTTCCGCCCTCAGACCGATGGCCAAACCGAATGGCTCAACCAGATCCTCAAAATGTACCTTCGTGCCTTCATCAACTACGAAATGAGCAATTGGGAAGATTTGCTAGCCACTGCCGAGTTCGCATACAACAATACCATCTCGTCGTCGATTGGTATCTCCCCGTTCTACGCCAACTACGGCTATCACCCTGCTTCACACAACCCCCCTGACGGCGCCCCTCGCAACCCTGGGAGTCGCCTTTACGCCCATTGGATGAACCAGGTTTACGAGCACGCTCAGAAACATCTCGACCGCGCCCGTCAGAGGATGAAGGAGTGGGCGGATAAGAAACGAACGGAGGCACCGGTCTACGAGGTGGGACAGTTGGTCATGCTGAACGGTAAGCACATCAAAACCAAGCGCCCCTCAAAGAAGCTCGACAAGATGCTTCATGGCCCCTTCAAGATTTCACAGGTGATCTCCCCTACCGCTGCCCGGTTAACCCTGGCCAAGACATGGCGAATCCACGACTCCTTCCACGTCTCGCTCCTGGAACCCTATCGCGCTGGTAATCGGGAGATCCCCGATCCTGACCAGGTCTTGCGAGAGGCAGCCCCAGCGGTATCAGAAGACTACGAAGTCGAGAAGATCGTGGATTCCATGAGGGCTGAAACCAATGTGTTATACCGAGTCAAGTGGGAAGGATGGAACAAAGCCAGTAATCTCACATGGGAGCCATGGGAGCACTTCTACACTGACGGAGCGAAGAATCAGGTCATCGCCTTCTACGCGCGGCACCCAGAGAAGCCTCGAGACCCCAATGTCCCGACAAACTAACTCCTCCACGAGATCCCACCACTGTCCGGCTTACCTTGCCCAAGACCTGGCGTATCCATGACTCCCTCCACGTTTCGCTCGTCGGACCCTGACCGCGGTGGCAATCAGGTAGCCCCTGACCCTGACCAGGTCCTGCGGGAGGTAGCCCCGGCTGAGCCAGAAGACTATGAAGTGGAAAAGGTGCTGGACTCCTTGATATTCGAAGGCAAGGTTAAGTATCGAGCGAAGTGGCAAGGATGGGAGGAACCAAGATCTTGACATGGGAACCATAGGAGCACTTCTTTACTAATAAAAGCAAAAGCGGAAGTCATTGCATTCCACACCAGGCACCCAGACAAACCACGAGGCCTCAATGTGACGAACGGCAGTCTGATCTGCCTAAATGAGATAGCTGAAGGTAGTAACTATCAGTGCTGTTCGGTGAAGCCAAAAGGTTCACAACAAGTATGCTCGTAATACTGGTCTCGGTGATAATGATCTATTGACTACTGTCGAACTATCTGATAATCTGAGTTCTCCCGTAGTCCCTTTATACCTGCTCGCCCTCTGCGAGATATCTGTCTCCGGATGCTCTTGTCGAGCCCCATAGGTCTATCTACGGTGTGCCTGCGCGCAGTGGTTGAGGTGATCAGTTCTGATCACCTTGAGCAGCTGCGCGCCCTGTCTTGACTAACTGCCTGATCAGTGAACCATCCTGGTAGGACTGATCAGCCTTCCCTGTCTGTGCATCCTGGGTCACGGTTACACTGCCCAGCCTTCTGTGGCTGGTCCCGCCCCGGCGACCTGGTTGGCCCGTGTTCCTCATAAGTTCGTGACACGATGCTTCCCCTCCCTAGCCGACGTCCTCGACGGCTGATGGGGATTCCTGCGTTCTTATTCCCCACTACTCCCCTTATCCAGCTTGGTTGTGGTAAGTTCTTCTTTGGTCATCTCGTTCGCCATGTCTTCCCGAATTGAGAAGCGTCCTGCCAAGTCTTCCGTTCGGCGGCAAGCCTTGCTAATTCGTATCGAACAGTTTGGTTCTGCTGGCGTTCCTTGCCTACGTTGTTCACGTCGCGCTACTCTGTGCAAGAAGCTTGCGGGTTCCGGAAAGTGCTGGGAGTGTGTACGCAGTTCCTGTCTCTGCGAAACGATGGACACAGATACTGAGAGTTGGTTTCCCTCCCTGGTTCCGGGGTCCCGCTAACTTCTTTAGTGGCGCAAGTTTTCGAGGAGCGTGCTCGGGTACTGCACGAAATCGAAGAACTCTCGGATCGATTGATTGAATTACGCAAGAAGCGTGATGCTTTGACGGCGAAGGGTCAGGAGTTGGTTGGGCGCAGTATGGCGGAGTTAGAAGTGTTAGAGGCTGAGGAGCGGGCGGAAGAGCAGGCGGAGAAGCAGGCGGAGAAGCAGGCGGAGAAGCAGGCGGAGAAGCAGGCGGAGAAGCAGGCGGAGAAGCAGGCAGAGACGCAGGCGGAGGGTCGAGCAGCGGAACCCGCTACTTCCTCTGCCGTCGTGCCTGAGTTCGATTGGTCTTTGTTGGACGTGTCCGACCTGCCTGCCTCCTGGCTACACAGTCCTTCGCCTTTGGCCGGTCCGGGTTCCTTCGGTGGAATTCTTCCAACTTCTCAGGGCAGTTCAAATTCTTGATGGGTTCCCATGTGTTGTCTTCGGGACCGAATCCTTCCCACTTGATGAGGTATTCCAGTTTCCCTTCCTCGTTCCTTGAATCTAAGATTTGTTCCACATCCCATTCTTCTTCCTCGTCCTCGATGCTGACACTGGTATTGATCCTAGCGTTCTTTGGTGCGGGTTCTAGCAGCGATACGTGGAATGAGTGTGATCTTAGCTTCATGGTGTCGGGAATGTCCAGTTGAAACACTACGTCCGAGATTTTCTTCTTGATTTTGAAAGGTCCCACTCGTCGATCATCGAGTTTTTTGCTGGGTCGCTTCGTCCTAAGGTTCCTGGTGGATAAGAGGACTTTATCCCCCTCCTTAAAGCGAGGTCCCTCGAGCCTTTTCTGGTTGTAGTAGCGGCCCATCTTCTGGCGCACGAATTCCAACTCGTTCTTGAGTTTCTCGTGAAGCATGTGCAGTTTTTGGGCTTTGACTGAGGCTCTGGGAACATTTGAATCGGGTCCTTCCAATTGTTCCATCTCGTATCCGTAGTTTGCGAAGAAAGGTGTCACCTTCGTGGTTTCTGTAGGTGCGGTATTGTATGCCAATTGTGCCGTTGGTAGTAGGTCTACCCAATCGCTTTGTTCAAAGTTGACATAATTCCTCAGATATTGTTCCACGATCTGGTTTATCCTTTCGGTTTGTCCATCCGTCTGGGGGTGATAGGCCGTTGATAGCTTACTCTTGGTACCGAGCTTGGTCATCAATGCCTGCCAGAATTTGGATGCAAACCTGGTGTCTCTGTCCGTGATCCATTCCTTCGGCCATCCGTGTACCGAAGTGACGTTTCGATAGATCACGTCCGCAAGCCGTTCTGCTGACCATGTCTCCTTGTATGGCAGGAAGTAACTCCATTTGGTCAGCCTATCCACCATCACTAGGATGCTGTCGTACATGACTCCTGTGGCGGTGTCGGTGGATAGCGGCAGCTTGGTAATGAAGTCCATCGTTACCGAGCTCCACGGTCGTTCCGCGACTTCCAGAGGTTCGAGAAGTCCGTATGGCTTGTGTCTTGCAACCCTGGTTCTGCTGCATCGCTCGCAGGCCTGCAATGTTCGAGCCACCGCATCTTTCAACCTGGGAAAGTCGTAGTGTTGCCGTATTCGTGCTATGGTTTTCGTGATACCCATGTGTCCTCCAATCTTGGATGCGTGGATATCCTGGATGAGCGCTTCTTGCTGCTCCGGCCATACATAGGCCTTGTCGTGGTACCATAGCTTGTCGTTCTGGAGGACGACTCCTTCCTCCGGATTGTCCTCCCACCTCCGTCGCTCTTCGGGAGTGGCGGTGGTAGCTTGATAGTTGGGGCCCTGTAGTTCGGCCCAGTAGACGGCGCAGCACTCTACCCATTCCTGTAGTGGGTGTACGAGTGATCCGTCCGGCTGTTCCTGGAACAAAGGTGCAGAAGCTTCGGCTGCATCTTTCACATGGTCCGCCCGTCGGCTGAGCGCATCAGCCCGAGCGTTCTCCGATCCCTTCTTGTAGTTGATCTGGAAGTTGAACTCCGATAAGAACTCTGCCCACCGTGTCTGTCGTCCATTAAGTACCTTCGTGGTCGTGAAGTACTTAAGGTTCTTGTGGTCGGTGTAGACTAGCACTTCCTTGGTGGTACCGCTGAGATACGGTCTCCACTCTTGGAAAGCCTCGATGATAGCCAAGAGTTCCTTGTCGTGAATCGGGTAATTGCGACGAGGTCCTTCTAGTTTCTTTGAAAAGAATGCTAGCGGGTGTAACTTCCCCTGGTCGTCGCGTTGTCCCAATTGTCCTCCGATGGCGTAGTCGGACGCATCGGTCTCAACCTCAAATTGCTTGCTTGGATCGGGAAGTTTCAGTACAGGGTCTGCGGTGACTGCGTCGCAGATGGCTTGAAAGGCCTCCTGTTCCTTCTTTCCCCATGTGAAAACAGCTTCTTTCTTGGTAAGCTCGTACAGTGGTCTGGCAATCTTCCCATAATCGCGTATGAACATGCGATAGAAGTTGGTGAACCCTAGGAATCCGCGTACATCGGTCGCGTTCCTGGGCACAGGCCAGTTTCGTACAGCTTCCACCTTGCTTGGTTCCATTCTGACTTCGTTCTCCGAGATCAGATACCCAAGAAACACGGTTTCCTTCACATGGAATTCGCTCTTTTCCATGTTGACCGAAAGGTTGTGCTGGTGTAGTGCGTCCAGTACCTTCCTTACGTGCTCCTTGTGCTCCTCGAGGGTCTTGGAATAGATGAGAATGTCATCCAAATAGCAAATGGCGAACTTGTCAAGGTAGGGTCGAATCGCATGATCGATGACGGATTGGAATGTCGCAGGTGCATTAGTCAACCCGAAGGGCATAACGAGGTACTCGTAATGTCCGTAGGGAGTGCGAAATGCTGTCTTCCATTCGTCGCCATCTTTGATGCGAATGTGGGCGTAGGCGACTGGTAGGTCAAGGCGCGTGAAGTATCGTGCTCCTCCTAGTTGATTTCGAATGCGCGAAATCAAGGGTAGGGGATAACTGTTTCTCACGGTCTCTTGGTTCAGTTGCCTGTAATCAACACAAAGTCGTAGCTTTCCATCTTTCTTCGGCACGAAGAGGATGGGGTACCCTGCTGACGATGTGGATTCCCGAATGTGCCCTCTCTTCAAGTTTTCGTCCAAATACTTCCTCAACTCCTCGTTCTGCTTCTCGTTGGTATGATACACTTTGAAGAACTTGAGCTTGGCTCCTTCCTTGAGCTTGATCTCATGGTCCCACGGTCCTCGTGGTGGTAGTCCTTCAAGATGCTTGCTGACGAAAGCCGGGTGTCCGCGATATTCTTTCGGAATTGTCGCCTTCGGCTTTTCCGCCTGTTGGTTCTGGTAATAGTCAAACTTGTGCTGAGCATTGACTGCTGATACCTCTACCAACGTCACTAACCCTTCTTCCGTGACCTTGCCGCTCCTGTCGATGGTACAAATCATGACTTCCTGTACTGCTTGCGGTGGGGCCGTAGGAACATCGCCCCCAAGGCTTGCTTCCTTCCGTGCTCCGGGTCTCCCATCAGTGGTTGGGTGCGTCCGAGGACGCAGGCGGCCACCATCCTTCCAACTGATGTCTGGGTCGTATGCAACATGCCATGGGTGCCCTAGGATCATATCCTTAGTTGGCCCCATATCAACGACGTCGAAGCTGATTTCGACCGTCTTGCCTTCCACCGTGATAGGGAGTGGTATCGTTTCCCTCTTCACGATCTGTGTCTCGAAAGGTCCTTTTACCACAAAGGGTGCCTTCTTTTGTTTCCAAGGGATTCTCAGTTGGTTGACGAACTTGGGTGAAATGAGGTTCAACTGAGCTCCGGAATCTACCAGTGCGAGAGCTTGGTAGTTTCCCCAATGAGCTACGACTTTGAGTCGCTGGTCATCTTTCCCTTCTTCCGCAGCTGCGACCTCCGTGAATGCTACGGGGTCCTGGATCTTGTCTTTCCGTCTGCTGCTTCGTCGGATGATCCTTTTTGTCCAGGGACTTAATTTTCGTCGGGCCTCCCTGAAGGCCCGAAGCCGTTTCCCAATTCCTGGCTGTAGTCGTGGGGAGCGTCCTCCACCTCGGTCTCGTAGCTGTCCAGCAGACTACGTTCCTGCAACCAAGCCAGATGAATGGCTTTTTCGTCCTCGGTATTGTTGTCCGAATAGGCTTGCCTCAAATGCTCGTTGAGTTGTGATTCGTAGTGTCTGGCCTTCGGTCTGATATGCATTGGACAATCGGCCGTCGGGCACCATCCCCAGTGGGGGTCGTTGTTTCCCCATGCGGTACAAGTGTATACATTGAGTGGTCGGACGGTCAGCCTCCGTGGGAATAGCGGGTTTTCCTGTGGTCCGAATGGTCGAAGTCCAAATGCGAACCATTCGTCGATGATGAGGGATCCTTCAGCCCTGCCTCGGCTGTAGGTGCGGGTGACTGGCCTGGGGCGGCCTTGCGCGTCCGTTCTCCTGGTAGGCCAGAAACGGTTGTCCCTCTTCTTTCCGTAGTGTTCGTGGCATCCGTGGGTGACGCACTGAAACCATGGGACGCGGTAGTGTGCAAAGTGAAGGGGATGGAGTTGAGCGGTGTCCCCTGCCACTGGCATGTAGGCTTCCATGTCGTCGGGGAGCTGGTCCCATTTGGCCATGGATTCTCCCTCGATGGTGATCCTACGTTTCCTCCAAAAGTCGTCCCATGTTTCTCCTGCCTGGCTTTTCTGATGGAAGTCGTCCAGCGGGTCCGTCCAACGTCCCATAGCCGAATCGTTAGGGTATGCGAACCTGCAAGGCTGGATGTAATCACCCATGTCTCCTTCGGCAGGTGCCGTGTTAGACAATTGTACAAGCGTGAGGAGTTCACGGTCGACGCTCGCAATGCGGTTGACTGCTTCCCATGTCGGGGGTTGATAGTCTCGAGTGGTAGTTCGTCCCCTGGGAGGGTCCTGGTTGTCCCGTCGGGGGTCCTCGTGATCAGGTCCCGTGGGCGACTGCCACTGATTGTCTGGGTCAGCATCTATAGCGCGGTCGATTGCGTCCTCGAGGTCGTCTTGCCCGTATTCCATGCTGGCGATTTCGACGACTCTTGCTCCTTCTACCGCTGCGGCCTCGGCTTTCTTCCACTTCAGCTGCTTGGGAGCACGGCAGTCTCTCTTCATGTGTCCCTTCTTTCCGCAGTTGAAGCACGCGACCTGAGAGAGGTCACGTTTGCCTTGGCTGGCTTGTGCAGCGTCGATTTCCATGGGTCCGGAGTGAGTGGTTCCGGAGATGTGTGTGCCCCAGGTCCGTTTCTTCTTGGTGTTGTTGTGGTTGCCATTGGACCTGAGAGGAACGAAAGCAGACGTCCTGCCTTTCTTCTCTTGCTCGCGCTGGAACTGGCGATCATCGATGCGGATGGCCTTGTCCATGTAAGCGTCGATGGACTCGGGCCTGTCCTCCTTGTAAAGCTCGTCCTTGACTCTCTCCTTAAGGCCATTATAGAACAGCTGCATCAGCCCGTCGTCGTTGATGTTGCTGCGAAGTGCATCCTGCTTGAAGAGTGCAGCGTAGGCTGAGGCAGACTTGGTTTGTCGGAGATGGGTCAGGCGTTCCTGTGCGCGTCGAGCCTCATCCTTTTCTCCAAAGACTCTGGAGAGTGCCTCGGTGAAGTCGGCATAGGAGTTCAAGACCTTTTTGGTGAAGTCCGTGGCTTGGTCTCCATTTTCGTAGTAGTCTTTGAGGATGGGCTCGAACCAAGTGAGAGCTTTGTCCACGAGTCGGGTTCCTGCGTAGGTTACCTTCTCGAATTCAGACGCAAACTGGTCCTCATAGAAGTGAAGATAGGTCTGCATCTGGATCAAGAATCCTGCGAGGGCGGCCTGCTGGCCGTCGAACTCTCTGGGTGCGGACAACTTAACTCTCTTGCGTTCCTTGGGGGTGCCTTCTCCTGCCTTCGCTCTGGGGGCGCCGGATCCAGCCTGGAGCTGCGCCTCCAGCTGGTTGATGCGGTCCTGCATGACCTTGAGCTGCTGGTTCATGGCAGTGGCGTTCAGGGGTTCACCCTGAATGGAGGTACCGGCGGAGGAAGACATGATGAAGTGAAGATACCTTCAGTACACTATCCGAGATAGGCCAAAGGGAGTAGTCAACGTGTGACGAACGGCAGTCTGATCTGCCTAAGTGGGATAGTTTGAAGGTAAAGACTATCAGTGCTGTTCGGTGAAGCCAAAGGGTTCACAACAAGTATGTGCGTGGTACTGGTCTCAATGAACAATTGTGGTAACTGTGATCTGTTGACTACTGTCGAACTATCTGACAATCTGAGTTCTCCCGTAGTCCCTTTATACCTGCTCGCCCTCTGCGAGATATCTGTCTCCGGATGCTCTTGTCGAGCCCCATAGGTCTATCTACGGTGTGCCTGCGCGCAGTGGTTGAGGTGATCAGTTCTGATCACCTTGAGCAGCTGCGCGCCCTGTCTTGACTAACTGCCTGATCAGTGAACCATCCTGGTAGGACTGATCAGCCTTCCCTGTCTGTGCATCCTGGGTCACGGTTACACTGCCCAGCCTTCTGTGGCTGGTCCCGCCCCGGCGACCTGGTTGGCCCGTGTTCCTCATAAGTTCGTGACATAGATACCCGTGACTAAGCACGTGTAAAAAATCTCTTCCTTGAGCTTAGTAATATTAGTTACGGTATTATTAAGCTAACCAATAAAGGTTCTCGAAATTGGAACCTTAATAAATCTAATTGACCAATCGCTATCTCTTTCACCAAAAATTCTTGGGCTCACAACATCTTACAGGCAGCCGGCCGGCTAATCGGCGAAGAAATCTAATACCACAAGTAAGACCCCTCTTCCTCCACCTCTGAACCCTAAAGATAAGATGAAAGAAGAATCACCTAGCGCATACTCGAGGCAACCGAAGTGAAGATGAGGGGGGGGGGGGGCGCGGAGTCTCAGTATACCAGCCAATCAGAAGTAACGAAGTTCACTAGGACAAAAGGAGATAACAATAAGAACGGACGACAAACATCAAAGCAACCACCGCTCCCCTGGCTCCTATGGTGAGACGAGATGAAAGTTCGGATTTGGGGTTACGGTTTGAAATAAAGAAGCTTAGGATTTTCATCCAGTATTCAACAACACGGTTTTTCCCTTGGACTAAGAAAGGAAGCAGCACCGCTTACTCATTAGGTAGACTATTGTGACGGCTGGCACCATCTGGGCTGTCACATGCCTGCCATCAAGGCTCCCATTCACATAGGTGCTGTTCAATCGGGTCATCCCATTCACGCGTTTGGCTGTCACTGGTTGTCGCCTGTGGTCTGGGTATAAAACCCAGCTCTGGCGGCATCGAGCGTTCTCTTTTGGGATTTCTTCCCTCTTCAGCTTCTTATTCTTAGTCCAAGATAATTAAATCGTACACAACGTGCCCTCTAGGTACGCTGTGACAACTATATAGATAGTTTAGTATGATAAGATAATATATATATTATATTAACCAAGCGTTATTTAATTATTCATTGCTTTGTAGTAATTAGAAGAATTACTTAAGAAATATCATTAGAATATAAATTATATAAAAATAAGAAAATAAATAAAGAGTCGGAATATATTAAAACGCTGAAGTATATAGAAAATTCAATACAGCTTTTAAAGAAAAGAGGATATTATTTAGAATATAGGAAAGGAGGTGAAGAAGGAGATAAAAGAGGAAGTAAAAGAGAAGGTAAAAAAGAGAATAAAGTAAAATATAAGTAATAATATACGGAGAAATGATTTATTTATATAAATAGAAGTATTAATAATCTTTGCTAATCTATTTATACTTTGTAAGAAAACTTACTAGCATAATTATTTTATAACCCGGGCGTAGCTAATTCTAAATTAATTTATAGCTTTAAATACCATAATATACTACTTCTTATGAATTTAATTAATATACATAAGGTAAGAATTAGTATTATTTCTCATTTTTTTCTTTTGAATTAATTTTTGTGACGGCGCGGCTCAACTGCTGGTCAGCATTGCTCCTATGGCTGCATGGTTCTTGACAGTGCATAGTACATTCTTTACGCCGCAGCCATCTTTTGTATTTTAGTTCTTCTTTTTCCTCATCTTTCAATCTTCATTCAATAATAAGGTCTTTGTCGCTTTGTCACATTCCTTCCCTCTATTCGCCGTGACAATTTTTGCTATTATATAAACGATTTGGAATAATAATTAAATTTTAAAAATATAAATCCATAATCCATTACTATATTTTTTTTCAAAAACGTTAAATAAATCCTGAAACTTTTATATGAATACAAATCTTATAATTATTAAATTGAGTTATATTGAAAGCAAGAATAATATAGTTTTAATACTCTTATAACCAATTTAAACTCATATCAGATATCTCCTTTCTGTAAAAGATTCTTAAACTTATATAATTTTAATTTTAATGTTTTTAATTCTTCTAAGTAGAAACTTTTTATATATATAATTTTATTTAGCTATATATATGTTTTTCATAAGAAACTGTTAAACGCTTTTCAAATTGCGTGTTCTCTTTTTATAAAGAAATAAAATATAGAGAAATGAATAGAATTTGGAATCTTTTTATAGGAAAAGAATAGATAATTTGAAAAGTTTTTAACGTTTTTCTATGAAGAAAGAATAAAGACTACGAAAATTAGTTACGTTTAATATAGTAGTTAATAACGTTATTTAGACCAAAACTACTCCAATAAAATACTTCTGACTAGTAATATAATAATAAAAATATATTACTATATTTATATTCAATAAGTTGTTTAAATCTTATATACTTATATTAAATATCGCTGGCCCGTACTAGTGTACTAAGATTTGGGGATTTATAAGTCGAGTAATAATAAATACTACTAGGAAGCCAGCTGGCGTAAATAATAGTGATACTAATAGTCTTATATATTTTATAAATTTTGAACGATACTTCAAGATTTTAAAGCATCATATTAGTAAACGTATAGTATTTTTACTTGGAAAATATGAATTAATTAATGATATATTGATAAATGAAATATAGTAGTATTAGATTTGTATAGTTTAAATATTGTGATAGCAGCCTTGCAGTTGTGCCTTTCAACTGCTATCACAATTACATAAGACCACTTGAGCAACCGAATTACCAGCTTTGGTTACTTGTATCCTTTTGGAACATAGCCCAGTAATGTAGTAGTCTGCCAGCGCCGTGACAAATATAAAATTATGTATAAAAATGATTAAAAAAGGGGGGAAATACTTAAAAGTAAATTAAATACTTTTATATAATGTATTTTCCTTGTATCTATACTCCTGCTACTTATCATTAATAGTCTAGTGTATATTATTACTATAATTGAGCTAAGGTGCCTTGCAAAGAAGAATAGTTTAATAAATTTTGTATTTCAAATTTTTAATAAAAAAGAATTTATCATAAATTTTAAATACGGAACTTCAAAGTAGTAACTTATATAGAAAGCTACTAAATTAAATAATTATAATACTATTATACTTAGAACCTTAGCCGGTTCCTCATAATTAATATTATAGTTCTGTATATAGTTAGTAAATGGTGTATAACTTCTATAGAAATTTGAATTCAGCTCCGAATTCTTGTAATTAAGAATATTTTATATAGTTATTAAATAAATATATCCGTTATGATTAACTAACACTCATAGAAATATATAACTTTAGTGAAAACCTTGCGATTATGTATTTATATTAATATTCAGTAAGAGTAGTCGCTATATTTATACTAGACTTTTACATTTTTCATTCTATATATTCCTATATTTCTCTTTGTAATTTCTTATTTACTGATATTCATTTATTTAATTTTCCTTCATCGCCCCTCTTTTGTTCGACAAGTAATTAGCAGTTTATTTATAATATACTTCTAATTTATCCGATGCTTATTACTAATATAACTACTTCTATTACGCAAATATATAATTTTTGAATATATATATAGTATATTTATAAAGCGATTAGAGCTTTAATGTATTAAAAAAATGATTTTAAACGTTAGAAAATAATACTCCTTTTCATAATAAATACAGATATTAAGACTAAGATTATTCCAAAGCTTAATGTTAGTGGATTCCTTATGTATTTCATTTTCTACTAATTAATTAGAAGAAATATAATCAATTACCTTTAGTAAAGTTTTTAACAGTTAGAAAAAGCTTAATTGTAATATTAAATAAGATAGTATTCAATATTGTTATAATATAAATTATAATAATAATTACCCGTATCTAATAATTGACTATTAATCAATAAAATCTTCTAATATAGGCAAATCTCTTTTATGACTTATACTAATTTTAAACGATATTTATATATAATTTACAGTATTGTTAAGCAACGTATATTTAAATATTCTTTAAAGAATATTCAAATTGAGTTTTATAGAATTACCATTAATACATAGGTTGGTTCTAATTGTATAATATAGAGTTAATATATAGGTATAAAATTATATAAGAATCTTATAACTTATTCATCTTTTAATAATAATAAAATTTAGTTTCTTCAAAAATACTTCATAGTTACTTAATATGACAAGGCCTGTATTCAGGGCTTGGGACAGTAGTTCAATTCAGCTAATAAGCTACTTTGATCTCGAAGGCCTTGTTGATCCTTTTAACCTCCATGAGAAGGTCGGGCCTTAAGGCCTTCTTATATCAAAGAAGGTTGGTACGTACCGAGCCCTATGTGCCAGGCATCGGCGTGAGTCTATCTAGTTCATCTGCCTATAAGTAGATCTTCTAAATGCCAGCCTTCGTCCAGTTGCCCGTCGGTAATTCCGGTCGGTGGTTTAATTAATGAAAGTCGCCGGCGAATGTCCGTGTGACACTCAGTCTAATTAAATATAAAACAGTTAAAATTGACGATATATGTAATATAAATATAGAATTGACGTTTGATTTTATAAGTAAAAAGTAGTAAATTAGAATTAAAGGGGTATATTTCGAAATTTGAAGCAAATTAAGTGATAAATTAGTAATAGAAAGATATTAAAGAGTAATAAGAAAAAGAGGTAGTAGTAAAGCATGATAAAGAAGCGGCGGAGTAAGAGGTTGAATAGAAAGCGGCGGAGTAGAAAGCGACAAAATAAGAGAATAAATAAGAAGCGGTATAATAAAAAAATATCGAAAAGAATAAAATAAAGAGGAGTAAAATAAGAAAGCAGCGAAGTAGGAGAATAAATAAGAAGCGGCGGAATATAAGAATATCGAAAAGGGGTAAAATAAGGAGGAGTAAAATAAAAAAGAGTAAGAAGTAAGTGTCACGGCGCTGGCGGACCACTACATCACTAGGCTATGTTCCAAAAGGATACAAGTAACCGAAGCTGGCAATTCGGTCGCTTAAGTGGTTTATATAGTTGTGATGGCAGTCGAGAGGCACAACTGCAAGGCTGCTATCACAGTAAGTATAGAAATTGGCTTCATACATATTCTATTTTAAAAAAATAGTACAATAAAAATTAAAGTTTCATATGTTACAAATACTTTTAAAGCGTTTATAATTAGTTATAGTTTATTGAAAGCAAATTACCGATATATAAAGGAAATATTGAGATAATATTTGAATACTTATGACGAACGGCAGTCTGATCTGCCTTAATAAGATAGCTGAAGGTAGTAACTATCAGTGCTGTTCGGTGAAGCCAAAAGGTTCACAACAAGTATGCTCGTAATACTGGTCTCGGTGATAATGATCTATTGACTACTGTCGAACTATCTGATAATCTGAGTTCTCCCGTAGTCCCTTTATACCTGCTCGCCCTCTGCGAGATATCTGTTTCTGGATGTCCACGTAGACGTGAATCCCTTAGTGCTAGCTCACTGCCTATGGGCTAGCTTATAGGCAGTGAGCCTAGCTCGTCTCTATAAGCTTGGCTCACCTTCATGAGCCTGGCCTACCTTCATAAGCCTTCCTTCCTTGTCATGGTTACACTGCCTAGCCTTTATGTGGCTGTTGTGTACCGATGGCTTGGTTGGCCCGTGTTCCTTGCTTATGGTTCGTAACAATACTACTTGTTTAATTAAATTTAACTCCGCGGTATATAAACTGTATAAAAATATATATATACATTATATTTCATTGATTTATAGCTTCTTCTACTTTTATTTATTGTTTATTTATAAGTCCTCCTCTCATTCATTCCAAATATAGTAAAAATATTTATTTTATTTAGTTAGAATTTTATTAATATTCAAATAAACTTATTGATACTTAGTTATATTATAAAGATATAGTAATTATTGGTATAATTCGGATTTCAAACTAAATAATACGAAAATGATTTGGAAGTTGATTAGAAATAATTTAAATAAATATATTCTAGGAGCTTTTTAAACCTAGTTTGAAAGTATTTACATAAAATTTAAAAAAGACATAGTAAATCTTGAAAAAATGATTAAAGATGACCATATAAATAGTATTCGTTTAGTTGATTTGTTGTTTTTCTATAGCGAAACTTATAATTATTATAATATAGAGCATATTTTAAAAATATTCTAAAAGTAGTTTAAAAAAGATTAAACAGAAATTAGGGAAAGTCTACCTCTATAGCGAAACTTATTATTCTTTTCTATTGCGAAATTTATTATTTGTTACGAACTTAAGCACGGGTCAACCAAGCCACCGGGACACTGCAGCCACGCGAAGGCTGGGCAGTGTAACCACAGTAGGGAAGGAACTTGTGGGCAGACAAGGACTCACCCGTCGAGCCAGGCTCGCCGGACAAGTCAACTAGTTACCAGATAGTTATGGGATTCACGGATCGTAAGTAGCCGGAGACAAATATCTCGCAAAGGGCGAGCAGGTATAAAGGGACTGCTGGAGAATTTAGATTGTCAGATAGTTCGACAGTAGTCAATTGATCATTATCACCAAGACTAGTATAACGCTACCATACTTGCTGTGAACCTTTTGGCTTTATCGAACGTCTACTGATAGTTATCTACCTTCAGCTATCCTACTTAGGCAGATCAGACTGCCGTTCGTCGCATTATTCTTTCTCCGTGGAAGACAATACAGAGTAAATAATACTATGACTAATAATTAGAACAATAAAGATTCAATTTTGCTAGATTATTACGTTATTTTTATAATATTTTATACCATTCAAGATCCTAACCAGAGCTCTATTAAAGTAACCCCGTACAAATACATATTGTAATAACTGTGTTAAATTTTAATTTTTGTGGGTCGGATCAATTTCATATGTGAATATATAGACTATAGAGTTAGCGAATTTATGTAATAGGGTCGGGTCATTTAACCACTCAATAGCAATGGCTACCAGCAAATAACCCAATCTAAGAAGCTGGCTCTTCCCAGGGGTTTGCTCGCCAGTCGCTGATGCCTTTGCTGCTTGTTAGGGTATGTGAGCCATCACGCCTTCCCTTCGACCAAACAAAGTAACAAATCCCTATCGTGAAACAGCTATCTTTGTGTGTCATTTGCGGTTGAACTTGCCTCGATGATACCAGTTGGCAAGAGGTCCGGAGAGTTTGGCTGCGCAACCTCCTGGTTTTGAAAAAGACGGATTCTTAAGACAAGTTATTCATCGGACGCGATTAGCTGAAGCTGGACTTTTAGACGCGTCTGGTGCGGCTTGTTCACCGATCATCCTCCCGGCTTCATTTCCATTTCTAGTTTATTCACGTATTAGGCATCATTCGTTAAACCACGAGCCATCCCGCTCGCCGCTTCCCGCCTTGCCACCGCAGAGTCTCATTGTTATTCGGAGGAAGCCTGAATTGGATCGCCACTTTGTCTGGACGCATCTTGGAACAAAGAAACCTGCATCTCACTAACACCCCGTGCTGTTCTAATCTGAGACACTTGAAGATGGGGGCCCCAGAAAATAACAAAGGCGGCATGGTCTGTCCCTTTTGCAACTGGGAATCCACAACGACGGACGAATACGCCATTATGCTAGTGTGTTTCTCCTTCCGGCCCGCATTGTTTGGCTGTGAACCTGTTAACTGACTACCTTTTTGACGTTAGCACATGGAGACAAACCATGCCGAGGGAGACTCTCCCTTTGTGGTTGCTGACGAGGCTGCGGCGGCCAATGGCGGTCACATTCCAGAAGCAGAGGAAGAAGGACCTCTTTATATCGAATGTCCAGCGGAAGACTGCGGGGAAGTCCTGCTCGCGGCCGACCTAGACTATCATCTAGAACTCCATACCGCTGAGCAAGGCGGCAGCGCTTCTTCGGAGACTGAGACTGGCAGTCCCGTCATCACCCCTTCCACTCCGTCATCGTCCCCAAAGGTTCAGTCTCCGCCGGAAAAGAGGCCGACCCACACGACGACGCGCACTCCTACCAACCGCTCTTCGACCTCTTCACCTAGACATAGTACTACTTCTTCGAAAACCCGCCGAGGGGAACAAAAGGGCGACCATCACAGCGATAGGAACAGCGATAGGAGTAGGGACAGCAGTAAGAGCAGATCGATATGGCGAGCAATCTTTGGAATCCACCATCACTCCAGTCAATCCTCTGATACGCCCTCCTCGATATCTCCAAATTCTCCAAAGCCTCCAAAGAAGCGCCATAGAGAGAGGATGTCGGAACGACTGGCCGAACGAGCCTCGGAAACAACGGCGCAAGTCGTTAGAGGGACCCGCCTTGGTGTACGTCTTCCTTCTGTTTGCCGGAAACTGCTGTTGCTGGTGAAGCATTGAACTAAACCCGTATTTACAGAAAGCGCAGCTCGGTAAGTACGCGCACGAGGAGCAGATGCCGGATTGGCTTGTCAAACATCTCGAGAAGGGTCTTTATGTGAAGAGTGAAGGTAATGCACTGACCGGAGAACAGGGGAGAACACTTTGAAGCGGACTGCTAACTGAGTATCAAGGCGTTATTCCGGTGCTAGCACAGCTGTTTGAGCGATGTTTTTCGACAAGACGCGCCTTCTTGTGCCACCCAAGCACAAATCATGTGTCAAAGCTTAGAAAAGAAGGTCAGTTTTACCCTTTTTTCTCAAAATTCGCAGTTATGTCAGCTAATATGCATGTCAAGGGGGTTTCTGTGGTTATCGCAACATCCAAATGTTGTCGTCTTACATCATCAACACCAAATACCCAGGCCACCAGCATTTTCGCAACGAAATCCCCTCGATATTTGACATCCAAGAAATGATCGAGACAGCCTGGGACCACGGAATCAACCCTAATGGAAGGGTTGAAACGGGCGGCATCCGCGGTACCAGAAAGTACATCGGGACGCCTGAGGCGCTGGTCATGTTCCGGTTGTTGCAAATACCGTAAGCCCTTCCATACCTCAGCTTACGATCTCCTCCTCTTTCCTGCCTTCAGAAACTTACTCACACCCCGTCTAGTTTCGACGTTCAAGCCTTCAAAGACCCCTCACCAGGCCAATCTGAAAAGGCCCTGCTAGATATGGTCGAGCGGTACTTCCAAGCAGGCACCATTCTCCCCCAAAGCGCCACCACCGAGATACAGAAAGTCTGGCAGACCGACCTGCCGCCAATATACTTCCAGCACGCAGGACATTCGATGACCATCATCGGGCTGGAGCGCGACAAGTCTGGCGCCAGAAATCTAATCGTGTTCGATCCCATGTTCCATGATGCGTCCACCATCACTAGGCTTATTGGGAAGGAGGTGCATCCGCATCCCATGGCGGCGAACATGGCGGTTAATTCTTACCGACGCGGAAGTAAATACCTAGGAAAATATGAGCAGTTTGAGGTCATTAGGTATGTTTACTTCTTTCGAGTCTTCTTGTTCTGGGGGGAATGGCAGCTGACGAGAGACTGTATGTATGCTAGGCTGCTACCACGTCCGGAGATCAAAAAGGCGTAGTACGCCTGGCACGGACGGTACGGATCCGAATCAACCTCTAGTAACAGCTCCCATATGATGCAAAGCAATTCTTCTTTAGCTGGGAACCCTTGGGCATAGCGAATTGCATATATTTTCTTGTTTTCCGGGACTGCATTTCAAGCGGCGTTTTTGTTTACTTGTTCATTCGTTTGTTTTGGCTTTCACAGCCATCATAGCCTTGTCTTCTTGTCGTACCTGTGTTTCTGTGGTATATTTCATACTACTGCCGCCTTATTTTTTTCTTTACTTCCTGGAAAAGTTTCAAGCGGTCATCTCCTTCGCGAACCACTCCTGCAACTTAGCAAGAGCCTTGGCACGGTGAGAAATCTTGTTCTTTTCCGTCTTGTCCATCTCGGCGTATCTACATAGAATTACATTAGTCAAAAGGCTCCGGGGTTCAAACAAAAGCAATTCGACGTGGAATGGTTTAGCTTACGTCTGGCCTTCGTATTCGAAGATGGCGTCCCAACCTGTGATTTTATCAAGTCAGTAAGTGAACATGTTTCTTTTCTCCTTGCCATTGTGACAGGGCCGGTAGGTAGGCAGATGTAGATGCAGATGAAAACATACCAAAGTGAGGAGGACCCCTCGCAGGAACGATCTTGCCGTCGGTGATGCCCTGGAAGAGAATGGGCTCGTGGCCGGGTCCGGCAGAGTAGCCGAAAGTGCAGACGGCCTTGGCCGACTTGTCCTCGTAGGCGGCCAGGAGATTGTTGAGGCCTTCATGGCCGAGATCCTTCATGAACCATTTGCTGCGTTGCGTTGCGTGTGCGTGTAAGTTGAAGTCATGATGTTTTGGTTACTACCTGTGTGTGTGTGGGAGAGAATATTCTTACATATAAGGACCGGGAAGACCCTTCAAGGCATTGAAGCAGAGGCAGGTATCTTCGACGAGGACGGGGCCTTGGACCTAGATGATTCAACCAACCAAACCAGTTTTATGATTAGCCACCATTCATTTTGATTTCCCTCATTTTACAGCCTCTCTATAGATGCCAAATATCAAAAACCCCGTAACACTTTTCATCCCCGAAAAAAAGAATAAAAAATTATGCAGATGATCGAAAACTCACCAAATCAGCAGCCCTCCGGCACTTATCAAGCGTGACCTCCTCCAAAGTTCCCTGAATCTCAAGCAGATCAAGCGCCTGGTTCTCGACCTGGATGGCCGGCTCGAGGATCGCCTTGACTTCGCCGAGCTTGTTGGCGTTGCCGGTGATGAAGTTGACGAGGTGGCGGACTTGGGTAGGGGCGGCGGACATTTTGGGCGGTTTAGTTTGGTTTTTGGGGGGACTGACTGGTTGTGACCTGAGAGTTGAGTGAATGAGTGAGTGAGTTCGTGAAATTAGAAGGCCCGGGTGAAAAAGAGAGAGGGAGAATGTGTGGATGCGTACTTTGAATGGTATGGCATGGAGTAAGAGTCAGGCCGAACGGTGATCGTTTTGGCTTTGGTTTGGTTATTGATGTTACACTACTGCGTATTTGATGGGGTGTAAGATACGCGTTTTGGGGAAAATACTTCAAGGTGCTGGGGTGGCGGGTTAGGTGAATGAAAGCCTCGTTTGTTGCATCACTGCTGGATTGTGTGGGTGAGCCCACTTGTGACGACCAAGTTGAAGTTGAAGAGGTGAGAGAGATAAACCAAAGGGAAACCATTACAATACTGTTTTTGATGAATATCTGCGCGTTCGTGAATGGGAATTTACTGATCCTCCACGAGCTATTTCGGAGATGACGCCTCTTCTATACATATTTCCCTTTCACATCTTTGTAAGAGACCACATCAATCCCGGGTATCAAGACCTCTACATCTTTTCCATCTCCTCTTTGCCCCTCCTCATTTTCTTTTTCCGTTTTCCATTTCCACTCCCAAGCTCAACCTCATCATGTCTTAGGCAGAGCTGTTGTTCTCCTTCCACTGCTTAAACCAAGCCTCGATGCGGTCCACGTTCTCATCCATCTGCTCGGCATTGGTGCTCTGCAGCTCGACAACGATCTCCTCGTCGTACGAGTCGCGCGCCTCCTGCAGGAGAACCTCCATGATTTCCGAGTCGAGGTTTTCCTGGAGCTTAAGCTCGGGGTATTTTCTGTTGTTTTGTGTGTTAGCTTGAAACCGATCCATTCACACAAACGTTTGTATCAGGAACAAAGCAATGCTGAAGGGGGAAGAAGACCAAAAAAAGAAAAACATACCTCTCACTCAACCGGTCATACAACGTGCTAGAATCAACCCTCAAAACCACCACCAGGTCGATCCAGCTCTTGGGGAACAGGTCGCAGGCGTGCCAGTCTATTATGCACCCGCCCTGCTTGACCTCGTCCTCGATGGCGTCGAGAAGCTTGTCCTCGTCGACGATCCAGCTCTGATACTCCTCGTCCCAGCCCTCTTGACACTCCTTGCTCTTGACCACGTCGTTGACGGACAGGTGCTTGAGCCCCGTGCGCTCGGCCAGCAGCTCGCAGTGCGAGGTCTTGCCGACGCCGGGGGTGCCGGTGATGATGATGTTGGGGAGGGTGCGAGACATGGTGATTTTTTCTCTTGTCTGTGGTTGTTCGTCAGTTCTTTTCTAGTTTTATTATCAATTTTCGTTGGCTGCACATACCTGATGCTGTTGCGATGTGAGTTGAGGTCGTGGATCTCAAGGTGACTTTGAAAACGAGGATTGATAATGATGGATGGATCTTTTTCAGCACTATCTTTTTAGTGTAATAACTTGAAATACAGTGGGGTTCCTCTTAAAGACTTCTTCAGTCAAGTGTTTCGCTTTGTGGAATGGGGGCGAGTGAAGGGACCAACAAAACAGAAAGATTTTCTTCATGCAGTTTCGGCCACGTGCGGATTGATTGGCTGTTGCACTGTGCTCAGTTACTGCTTGTCGGTCGGCCCGCTTTGTTGCATATTCCAAGAGACGACGCATACTGCACCACGCACTTGCTGTACCTGTAATTTCCCGATCAGGCTCGCGGAAGATAAACAGACAACGGATGTTAAAAAGAGAGAAAAGAAGACAACAGCGATATTCTAGAATTGTCACTAGTGGGACTCTATGCCTGCAATGCACTGGCTTCTCTTGCATCAACCTATTTACCCTATGTGTACATAGATGATCTATGTTCTCCAGTCTCTTGCTACATTTTCCTGGGTACAGGTCCTCCTCTCTTTCTTCCTTTTCTTTAACCATCTCCCGTTGATTTCTTCCCCGTCCTCTGCAAAGTCTGATTCACGTAGAATGTAATAGGTAATGCCGACTGTTCTCCCGGAACTTACACAAAGGACATATGACTCGAGGAAAATGGTTTGTAATGGTATGATTTGAACAGAAGTAGGTAAAACATCGGCCGATGGTGATAAAAGAACGGAAAGCTAAAGAGAAATGGAAACGAAAATGAAGATAGAAAAAAAACAAAAAAAAAGAAACCGTGAAATTTGAATATGAATTCTCCATAATATCTCTCTCTTCTCCAACAAGCAACCCAAAGCGAATCATCCGAATCTGTCTGATTTGCACGCCACGCCGTGAGCCTTCCTTCCTTCCATCTTCATCTACTATATCAGGGGCAAGATGTTGTTGATGCACGGCTCGATCCTCACACCACCCAACCTTTCCCTAATCTGTCCTACGCTGTCTGATTTTCTCTTTGCCTCCCTCCCTCTCAGTCATGCCTCTTCTCATTCCTCCTCTTCATCTCTAACCAGGTTCCAAATGCAGAATGCACCCTACTCTTTTTGTTGAAACACACAGGACAGAACACCCTACTACAGCAACAATGACAACAACGACAACTCATATGAACAAGAGAAAAATTGATTTGTTTTTAGTCGACAGATTAATACTCAACCAGTCCTACTTCTGGCCCTCATCTTCCTGGTACCGGTCGCAGTAGTCCTTGGTGGCAGTACAGAATCACCCATGATGGAGTTACTGTTTGTCCTCCAGGGATTAAGTATGGTAGAAGTCGGGCTCGGAATCAATGATAACGACAGTGACGGACGAGAGCGAGGTGTGGGTAGTGGTAGAGGTAGAGCGGGTGGTGGTCGCGCTGGTGGTGCAACCTAGGCACTTGCTTGCACGATCTCTTCTTGCCCTTCATCCACCTCTGTCAAGTCGTTCATGCTTTGCGTGTCATAATCTCCGTGTTGGTAGTCGCCCACCTGAGAGCCGAACTCCATCTTCTCTTGCTGAGCGATCGCTTGTTGAGATACAATCTCAGCAAGACGCTTCAGGCGTGGGGTTTGCAGCCCTGTGGTTTCTCGGTCAGTTTCGCATTCACGTTATCCATAAACTCTGATCGAACTCACAGGATGGTGTATAGGTCTCCAGCGCAGTGATCACTCTGGGCTCGGCAATCTCGTACGGGCCACTGTCGTCCATATCGACAGCCTGCAGTAGGAGAACGTCGCTCTTCTCGCTGACGCGAGACGCCACGGCCTTCATGATCTCGCCGTTAATAGGCTGCTCGTAGTCGGCAACCAGGTACTGGTTAAGCAGCTTCTGGATCTGGTTGGGGGATAGCCTGTGGATCACTGTCAGTATGCTTGATACGTCATTTCTCGAGTCAAAAAAGTTACTCACATCCAGCAAATATCTTGGATGATCTCGATATCATTAAGGGTTGCCTTCTTAAGTTGCAAAAGCTTTGTGGCTTGCATGAGATGCTCAAGCTGGAGCGTGCCCTCAGGCATGTCGTGGCTCTTGCACCACTCCTCGATACGAGTGATATTGTAGTTGATCTGCAGGCCACGCTTCCAAGAGAGGAAATTACGGCGCATGAGCAAATCGTTGAACGCGGTGACACCGACGAGCCGGAGCAGCTCGGTGATGGTCTGCGTGATGATTGAGTCCTCAAGGTAATAAGCCTTCATGGCACGGTAGACATTGTTGAGGAGGGACAACAGGTTGTCCATGCTGTAGGCCGGCGCCGTGTTAGACTGCAGGAGCTTGCCAAGGAACCTGTTGTTTTCGTTCGTGACGAAGCCTGGTAGGGACTGCGACTCGATGATGGCGGGGATGATCATTTTGAAGAGCTTCTTCTTGAGAACCTTCATCCAAGTATGGTAGATGTTGAACTCCAAGCTTTCCAAGTCGTGCTTGACGATCTCGAGCAGGCGGTCATACTCGTAATTGTCCGTCTTCTGAGCCTCGTACCAATCTTCCGCGAGGAAGACAAACGAGAGCATTTCATGAACGTTAGAAAGCCAGAAGGCACCGGGGTTGATGGCCTCCTCGCCATCGTGCTGCATCACCTCCTGCTGGATGGATTGCATGACGTTGGCCAGGAAGCGTTCTGACTCCTTGACGAAACCATTGTTCCACATCTCAGAAGTTACTAGGTTGATGAGGTAAGCAGGGAAGAGAACCTCCTTGTCGGAAGGTGGTGGGTTGGTGGAAGGGGAAGGGATCTTGAGGTTACGGATGAGACCCATGGTAACCTCCTCGTTAAGGGCGTCCTCATCAGCAAGAAGGCCTTCAAGCTCGAGCTCGATGCTATCGACGCCAGGAATGAAGGTCGAGCCGGAGAGTGTTGTTTGGCGGTTGAGGCCAGGGACAGCCATGGAAACGGGTCGTGGGTTGTAAGCCATGCTGTACCGATCCATCTCACGAGGTTCGGCACCCGCACTACGCCGCTTAGGCTTCTTGGACGATACCAGGTTGATCAACCCGGTAGGGACCTGAGGAGCAATACCATTGCCGTTCAGGATATCACCATTGATCGGTACTTGCCTCCTTGCCTGCTCGAGAGCCTCCTGAAGGTCAGCCAACTGCTGGCGGAGCGAGTTCTTCTCAGCCTCCTGCCGTTGGCTGTCGATACGAGCAGCGTCGAGCTCTGCGCTGGTAGCGCGCAGGGACTCTCTGAGCTCGCGTTCTTCCTCCTGCATCCTCTTCACGTTCGCCGCAGACTCCTCGAAGCTTGCTTGAAGCTTCTTCATCTCGGCCTCCATCTGCTCCAAACGAGCGGCAGCAATACCGGCCTGGTTGGCCTCGGCTTGCAGCTCCTTGGCACGTGCTTCCAACTGGTTGTGACGATTCCTCCAGGTCGCCACCTGTCCTTCGTAGTTCTCCACCTGAATCCTCAACTCCTTGTTCTGCGTCTTCATGGTTCCCAACGACTGTGTCAATTCCACCACCTTGTTCTCCAGCTTGTACGAAATCTGCTTGAGATCCCGTGCCTCGGCGCGGAGAGCCTTGTAATCCTTACGCGCCGTCTTACCACGCCACAAGCTCTGGACAATGGTAACCTTCCGGCGATAATCCCTCCAGGAGCGGAGCTGCTGCCTCGACCGCCAGTTCCGCTGGATGATAAGCACAGCATTTCCGACCCGCTCCTCCATAATCTGCTTGCGCCGCAAGAAGCCCTTCATGGCGGCTTGAGCGCGAATAACATCGTTCCTGACCTGGAGGAACCTCTTCCTGTCCTTGTAACCACGCCAGACTCTCTGGATTGTAATCGCCGCCTTGGTGGTGCGGCGTTCCTGTGCCGAATTGCGAGCTTTGTTTGCCCTAACCAAGGCTTGGAAATTGACAATGGCACCGCGGGCAGCAAGGTACCTCTTGCGGTAATACTTGGCCTTGAGGTTCTTCTGGATGAGAATCGCGCAGTCGTTGAGTCTGGTGGTGCGCAGGTTTTCCAGGAAAGCGAGCATACCGGCTCTGAAGAAGATCTTGGTGAGACCGAGCTGGTACTTGTCGAGACCCTTGCCGGTGCTAGCGCCAAAGGCCTTGGTCAAGATGGCATTCGCCATCTCTCTGATCTCCGAGGTCCACTGCGTCGATGGTACCAACATGTAATACCGCAACGCGAATTCCTCGTACGTCCATCTTGTGGGATAACCCGCACAACTAATGCGGACAGTTTCTAATACACCGCAGGCGCGGAGCTGACTCAGGACCATGGGTCCTTCGAACTTCCAGGGCTCCTTCGCCTCGTTAGGCTTGATACAACGGATGTAATGGACATCCGTGCCGTTGATTGTGTTCATTAGTTCAATAAGAGAAGACTTGAAGATACCGCCGAGTGTGGGCTTGCGGTTAACAGCCACACCGATTCTCCTTCCGGCGGCGGGCTTCACAGCGTTTGAGCTGGCAGAGGCCAGATCCTTCTCGCGCACCGCAGAAGCAGCGTCCAAGACCGAAACAAGGAAGTGGTTGGTCGATGCGCGCAGAACCGCCATGTGCTCGTCCGGAACGGTATCACGGTTCTTCTCGATGAAGCCGTCCGACTCGTAGGTGACGTCGATGGCATAATGGCAGACGGTGAAAGAAGACTTGCCAAATCGGGGCTTCTTGTAGAACTTGTGCTTGTCGGCAGCGTAGTTGTGGTGCAGCTTAGTAACGAACTGCTCGTCAGAACCCATAGGCAGCCTCGATTCTTCGTCCAGAAGAGACAAGATGCCAAGCTTGCCCTCGATAAGGTCAATGCAGGGCTGGTTGTCAGCAAAGTCAATGAAGGTCCAGTCAATCTGCTCCCTAAGGTATTCCTCCTGCTCCAACTTGAACACATGCTGGTTGAACTCCTGCTGAAGTTTCTCGTTGGCGTAGTTGATACAGAACTGCTCGAACGAGTTCTTGGCGAAATGCTCGAAACCGTAGATATCCAGAACACCGATGAAGGAAACGACCCTGGTAAGGACCTCCTCCGAAGCAAGACTGTGGTTGATGATTTCGACGAGCCAGTCGAACAGACTCGAGTAGATGTACTTGGCGACGGAATCTCGGACAACGATAGCCTGCGCTTGAGTCAAGTTGGATACGATCTTTTCGCCACGAGTGACCAATTGCTTCTTGACGATCCACTTGGCGAATTCCGGAGCGTCGATACCAAGGATCTCGCAGGCCTTGACCAGCGATGACTCGGAAGGATCGAGGGAGCTGTCGTTTCGCATGGCGCCAATCTTGACATTACCCAAGTGGAGGAGACCAGCCAGAAGCTTGAAAATCTCGGTTTGCTGGCCGTCGTCAATACCGATGGTTTTCATGGATGCCTTGGTCGCATTGAACTCGGCCTTGTCATCGACACCATCGATCGTTGGGGTATTACCCTGGTTGAGGTACTCGAACTGTTCAACGGGAAGCAAGCCCAGTTCCTGGCGCTCCTTATCCGACGCACCAGCAACCAGCTGGTAGAAAATGTGGTAATTTCTTTCCTTCAGCGGCTGGAAAACCAACCTCGACCGTTCGAGAAGGTAAGTCCTGATCTTGGCACCGATAATGTTGGTTGCCTTGTCGAACATGATCTCGATGTATTTACCGAATCGCGAGGAGTTGTCGTTTCGTGTCGTCTTTGCGTTACCGAAAGCTTCCATGATTGGGTTCGTAGCCAAGATAGCCTCCTCGGTCTGGCTCATGGACTCGTGTCCACCCTTCTTCACTCGTGTTCCGGGGCTGTCGGGCGATTCTCTTGTCGCGAAGTATCTCATAATGTACTTGGCACTGACTGTCTTACCGGCACCGGACTCACCAGAAACGACAATGGTCTGGTTCTTGCCATCGCGCAACATGTCCCTGTTGTCCTTCAGGTTAGTAATTGCCAGTAATCAAAGTGGCTGGATGGGCAGAGGAACCATACATGAAAGCTTCCTCGGCAATAGCGAAAAGATGGGGAGCTTGGGTTGCTCTTTGCTTCCCGGCATAGACCTGAACCATGCCTGGGACATAGAGAGAGTCAACCCGCGCGAACGGGTTCGTAGCTATTAGAACAATACCCGAGTATGTGTAGATTTCCTTCTGGGCATATCGAAGGCGAATAGCCTGAAGCACTAAGCACAGCACATCCCATCAGCATCGTGTTCTCTGAATGCGCCAGATGGCGGGGCGGATCAACGCAAAGGTATAGCATGTATTTACCAGCAGGCTCGTTAAGATGTGATAGGTTCGTCAAGTCATCGCTGGCTTCGAGCATTGTCGGGTTCATCAAGGGCGGTAGCGACTCATGGCCGCCTGTCTGGAGGGCCTCGAGGGAGACCTCCACGGTCTTGGTCTGTAGGCAGGGTAACACATGTTAGCATCTTGAAGGGCACAAAGCAAAGCCGCAAAAGCACGGAAAGCAAAGGGTAAAAGGCGGAATATGCGGGAACTTGGGGAAACTGAAGCTGTAAGCTACCTACCTCGCCATTCTCGCAGTCGAAAATAAGAGTGACCTTGTTGCCGTCTACCGTCTTCTTGACTACTTCAGAGGCAACCCAACCCTCGGTGGGATCGGGCTGCCAGGCTCGAGTGCCAACATCATAATTCTCCGACATTGGATGCGCTTGTGTCGGGGTATATTCTCGAGGGAGAGAAAGTCGGCGCGAACCTGTGAGTCAGGAGCAAGGGGGGGAAGAGAGATGTTGTAGTCAGATTTGGATGGCTTCAAGAAGCCAGTTCTAGCGGCGGAACGGCCAGCACGGCTAGGGGCGACGTAGGTGGATAGGGATAATAGTGGACCGTGTTTGTTATGGCGGATGCAACGACCGGAATGAAGAATGGTCCAGGATGCTAGTTCGGTCGCGGAAGCTGGGATTCAAAGGGCCGGCGGGAGTGTGGTGCTGGCGGCGAAGACGACATTCACGAAGGAGAATGGAAGAGGGGGGAAAATTAGATACAAAAATAGGGATTGGACGTGGAGCAAAAGATTAAAGAAGTATAGAAGATGTCGCTGTCCTGTGTGTGCTTTGGCAACTGAACGGACCCCAAGCTGACAAACAAGGTCGAAGACGATGTAGGTCTAGGCGAAGTTTTCGAAAGGGGGTTCGGCTCGTGTCGTCGGACCGATGATCTGGATTGGGATGAAACAGCTGAAAGATGTTGATGTTGTTTTTGTTGTTTGCTTTGCTTGCCCAAGGAGGAGCTAGCTAGGTGTTTGGCTGACCGGGAATAGGTCAGGTCCTGTAGGACAAGAAGGTTGTGGAATCCGGTATACACGGGGCGGGCAGGACGGGACTGGAGCGGGGACCCAACACTGCCTTCCTTTGCGGTGGGAAATGGATTCGTCGAGTTCGTCGAGTGGCCGAGTCGAGTTATCTTGACGGTGGCAGCCTGCTCTTCTGTATGGCTGGCGTGTGTAGGAGAAAGCCTGTCGGGCCGGTGTGGTCAACAAGTCAAAAAGTCGGGGTAGGCGAGAAGGCGGGACGACGGGATGTCATTGAAAGTTTAGGGGTAGACGTCCTCCGCTTGTCCACAGCTGAGGTGCCCGGTGATGGCCCCGTCTGATAGAGCACTGGCGGGTCGTGGTGGTGGCAGGCTAACAGAGGTAGCATTGGCGGCCACCGCCCAATTGGGTGCAAGCTGGGCTCGTGCATTAACACGCGGAAGCACGGACTCTTTCGTCTTTTGGGAGCTTGGACTCCATGGAGCCCCTCCAATATGAAATGACGAGCAGGGCTCTCCTTAAAGGGGGCACTAACCAGCACCACAAGAAGATTATGCTTGGAGAATCCCGCGGCTCTGGATGGAAGCTAATGCACGGACAAGGCCGACGAAGAAGAATGGTTGACTGGCAAGTACGGAATAGAGTATGCCTCAGAGCTATGTTTTGCCCTGAGAGGTGTCTTAAAAGGTGACCAGCGGATGTCGACATGTATATACAAGTTGGGTCACAATGTCTAGGCTCTAACTCGAGATGTAAATGACATATGTCCCCATGGATCAATATTCATTATCCCCATGGATACTTGTCAATGGGAGATGTCCTCCGAGACTTCAATCTTTGTTCTCCTACGTTGACTTCTCGAGATGTTAGACTTCCCAACATTCTTCTGCCTCTTTAAATCCCTGGGCGGTGAGTTTCTGATGCTTTCTCTGACAGCTCACAACACCCCTCATCAAGGTAGTATTTCGTTTTCACGCCTCCCCGAAGGGAAGTTTCGAAACTTCCACCTACCGGTCCCTAAATCTCACATTGTTTGCATCGTCCCGTCCGTCCGTTCATTCGTTCGTTCGTTCGATCGATCTGCCGTCTGTCTGAGTTTGACAGCCCCGTCTGCCCGCCTTATTGAAATTTGTTGTTGCATTGATATCTCCGCCTGAAAAGGAGAGAGATGGGCAATCGCAAAATGGGGCATATTGTACCTACACTACATGGCATGGCATGGCGTCTTTCCAGGACTGGTTTGGACTAAACTTTCAGCATTGCATTTGTTTCCTTCTTCTCTTCTTTCTGGAATCTGCAGGGGTAAAAACACCAGGGACTTCAGGGAGGGGAACGCCAAGCTCAAACCCAGCGAATAGGATTTGTGAAAAACGATGGGCATTCGGAACTGCTAGTGCTACGGCCCCACTAACCCCCGTGCGGCCGGCAGTCCGAGTGTCGGGAACTTCAAGAAAAAGGGGGAGGGAGAGGCGGAGCTTTTTGGGTGTTTGTTTGCCGCCGACTCCGCCGTCGCCGTTGCCGTCGCCGCTACCTTTGCTCCGTGGCCGGACTGACGATGGCTGCTATTACCTAATGCAGACGACCGTCAACACCCCGCGCTCGGACGTCATCCACCGATGCGGTGTTGGAGTCAGTCCCCTCCGGCGACGATGACATCCGTGACGATGACTGACATGATACCGTCATGATCTCTTTCTGCTTGTCAACAAGCCATTCTGTTTGAAATTCTCATCAGTTAGAGGTTTGAGCATTACCTTAAGACATATGAACGGCTTATGCCCTTTTCGTTGACTGCTCCACAATCGACACTGGCTATCATGATGCCGTACCTTCCTTCAATCTCGAGATTGAGAAGCCACTGATATGGCTTCATATCTACACGTGTACGGAGCTGGAGAAGTGGGTGCGGTTTGACAAAGTAGTTCGTGCGCATCACCTCATCATCCATCCTATGTGCATCTTTAAGCCCGGGACACCCTGGCTGAATGGCTGCAATCTTTGGTGGAGATGGGAATATTATGCCGTCGCCAAGCGACGGATTGTGAAAGACTCGAAATGATGGAACTCGAATGGTGATAACAGTATATGAAAAAGCCGGCACTTCCGTGCGTGATCACAAAATCGCCATGGACCTCGAGATAATGGAAGATATATCTGTATTATCTAGTAAGTATAGTCGTTGACCGTTGGTTACAACATAATGGATATCGATGCCAGGCGATGAACCCTTTTCCCCATCCTTTTCCAGAATGCATACCATCCGCCTGTCGACGCCTTTGTTGAAAGGCTTTTTTTTCCTGTCCTGTTTTTTATAAGAACCTGCCATGCCGTGTTTTGTGTTCGCGCTCCCAATGACCCAAAAACTTGATGAAATAGAAAAGACTTTAGATGTTGAAACCAGTGCCAGAAACGTCGTCATGCTCGACCCTTTTCCCCTCTTCCTCGGGACGCACAAACACCGGGTGGACACACCGTATAAGAGAGAAAGAGATCATGTTGAAATCGTTAATTTTGCATCCACCCGTCAGACTCCGCGACTCCAGATATCATGTGTTGACCCATAACGGCACCCCAAGGCAACTCCTAGCCCCCCTTTCTTGCCATGTACACCGTTTCGATTCTTTCCATTTAGTAAAGGATGCGGGTGAGGATGCGCGAGCTGAGGGAGTCCAAGTTGTCACGAATATTCTTGATATCATCTTGCTTGACTTCACTAACGTCAGCCATGAGATACGCAATATCGCCCTTGGAATCCGAGATCTGCTTGTCGACGTTGTGTTCGGCGAGAATCTCGTTGACCTTGCGCAGCACACCAGGCACGTTGCGATGGATGTAGATAACGCGAGCGTGGTTAGGCTCATCAAGCGTCAATGAGCGCATGGTAACCTCGGGCACGTTGACACTGCCAGTGGTGACGCCCTGGTTGATGTAGCGCACGAGGGCCTCGGCGACCTCAACACCGATGGCGCGCTGAGCCTCCTCAGTGCTGCCACCAATATGGGGGGTAAGAATGATGTTGTTGAGGCCGCGAAGGTCCTCGCCCCACTGGTTGAGCTCGTTGGTGAAGTAGTCACCGTTAGCGGCGGGCTCGTTGGGGAAGACGTCCAGAGCGGCACCGGCAACCTTGCCGCTGCGCATGGCCTTGATCAGCGCAGGGATATCGACAACAGTACCACGGCTGGCGTTGATGAGGTAGGAGCCGGTCTTCATCTTCTCGAACTGAGCGTTGGAGATCAAGTTCTTGGTCTCGGGAGTCTCAGGAACGTGGAGGCTGACAAAGTCAGCCTCCACAAGAAGAGCCTCGAGAGTAGGCACCTGGCGAGCCGTGCCGATGGCCATCAGGGTAACGACGTCATAGTAGATGACGGTCATGCCCATGGCCTCCGCCAGAACGGACAGCTGCGAGCCAATGTGGCCGTAACCGACAATACCAAGGGTCTTGCCGCGAATCTCCCAGCACTTGGAGCTCACCTTGTTCCAGGTGCCGCGGTGCATCTCGTTGGAGCGGTCGCCCAGCTGGCGGGCGAGGGTGATGATCTCAGCAATCACCAACTCAGCAACACTGCGGGAGTTGGCGAAAGGAGAGTTGAAAACGGCAATACCATGCTGAGCAGCATAGTCCAAGTCAACCTGGTTGGTACCAATGCAGAAGCAGCCGATGACGAGCAAGTTCTTGGCTTCCCGGAGAACATTGGCAGTCAACTTGGTCTTGGAGCGGATGCCAATGACATGAACATCCCTTTGAAGAGTGAGTTAGTCAGGTGTGCTTTTTGTGTTTCTCCGCGGGCTGGAGAGCGTCTTTCTTACTTGATCTTCTCAATGAGCTGGTCCTCAGGAAGCGAGGTCTTGAGGAACTCAACCTGGTAGCCCTGGGCCTTGAGGATCTGCTGACCGGTCTGGTTTACATTCTCGAGGAGCAGGATCTTGATGTCCTCGGTGTTGAAGGGCTTGAGCTGCTTGGGCGCAGAGCGGTGGGCGAGTGCGGACGCCATGAAGCTGGAACTGGAGATGGGGGACTGGAAAGTTGATGGAGAGACGCTGAATTGGGCGGCGGTAGTGTCACCGGTGGGCTGGGCAATTTCTCTGGCAGATGTCATGGTGAAAAGGAGAGAAGAGGAGCAAGGCCGGGGTGGTCTGAAAGGATGAAGCAAAATAATATTGGCCCGTCGTGGCAGAACCGCGGCAACCCAGGGACTCTTTATGAGTCCAAGCTAGGTCTTTCCTTGAATCTCGGGCTCCGTCAATCGGCAAGGGCAAAGCGAACAGATGGAATCCCACCGGGCCGTTTCTGTTTTGATGGAGAGGTGTGGACAGCCAAGTGGACTCCTGTTACCGGACCATTGTGTACCCCAAGGTGCCTTTAGACACCTTGCGTGCGATCCTTGGTGGGGTTTGCGCGGGTTTGGAGGGGGCTGTTACAGCGCTGTACATACATAACACGCGGGCGGCGGGGGTCGCCTTTGACTCATCACACAGGAACCCAAAAACAACACTCACCTACTGGCTGGATTCGGTGGGTAGCTCGACCAAAGGAAAATTTTGACGATGACGCATTGCGCCACTGACATCGTAGAATTCACAAAAGCTCTGCCATGAAGGCACGCGGTTAGTAGTGTAAATAAGCTAACCAGGTTGCGCTTAACATCTATATAAGTAAGGTACCATGAAATGTCTTGCTGTTCATCAATGCGGGCTCTCCGAATGGGTTGCTCTCCCATCTCCCCAGGTTACACCCAATTGGACCCTTTTCCGTCCATCTCAAGAGAGGATGAACTCACGAGAATCACTCAGGCTGAGGACAAAATGAATGGTTATTGTCAGAATGACCTGACATGGCGTTGCAGTCGTCCTTGACTTCCCCGATTCACCATATTCACATGTTGAAATGTTTTGCGTTATTCCACTCGTATCATACGTCTTTCATTATCTTATGTGTTGGGCGCTGAGGTTTTGCAGACGATGCATGAACACCCGGAGACGCCAAGCTTGTGTGTTAGTAAAGACATCAGCAAATTACCCGGAAGGCCAACTCCTTCAGGTCTTCCACGGCTCTCTTTCGTCCGTTTACACCACGCGAGGCTACAGGGGTCGTGACGATTTACATCCATCCGGGGAACCCCCTGGTGAGGTGATCTGCCCTCCGGTGTCATGGTCCACTACATAGGAAGCTTGACAGTCGCAGACAGTCGACATCGAGTCACGCCGGAAGATGGCTGTTTGTGATGTAGAAACACCTGCAATGCTGTACTATGAAATCAACACCTAAATCCTCGTAGAATCACTACTTTTCCCGTATAATATCAGCCCTTTCCACACGAATCGGCCCTTGTTCCGGCTTAGTTCGCATATCTGCCCCAATCCTTGCCCTCTAACATGCCACTGCTTCAGGAGTCAGGACAAACTGTCCTGCTAAAAATTATGAGAGACAACCACAGTGTCAAGGCAGGTGCTAAAGCCAACTCCTCATACGACCAGTTCGAATTCCGTAGAATGGTCTATCAATCAACCACACGATCCGGTTACTCGCAAACTCCTGTTCTTCCTGAGCCCACGGCCACCCTGGTGTGGTCATACATGACACTGAGCATTTTGAGACTCATGCCAAAGGCCAATGGGCGTTCTGCCCCTTGCCTGCCTGGTATAGTGGTATCATTTTTGTGTTCGTTCAGCAATCAGCATTTAGCTCTGCTTGCACTCAGCAGCCTCCTGCTTGGGCTTGCTGCCGTCCTCCTGTAAAAATTGTCAGCATACCTGCAAAGCGTAGCACATGTTGGGGGATGTCAGGAAGCCTTACATCGTCCTCATCGCTCTCATCCTCATCATCCTGGTCCTCGCTGGCATCCTCATCATCCTCGTCATCTTCATCGTCGAACTCGGCGTCCTCGAAGTCCTCCTCATCGAGCTCCTCGAAGGCGAGGGCCTCGCCAGTGAACCAGTCGATAGCACGGGGAATGAGCTTCTCCTTGATATCCTCACCAAGCTGGTAGTCGAGCTCAAGACGCTCCTCGATATCGGAGGTGGTGGACTCATCATCATCGGTAGGAGCCTTAGGAGGGGAGAAGAAGTTGAAGAAAGACTCGGTAGGGACGGTCTTCTTGACAATGCGGGTCTGCTTGGTGGCTGTGCAATGTGTTAGTAAGCAAGCTCGTAAATCGAGTTAAAGCTGAAAACTCACTCTTGTTGCGCTGCTTCTTCTGCTCAACGCGGACGGTAAGGTCCTTGTCCTCCTTCCAGTTGATCTTGTCACCCTCGGCGTGATCGTAGATGAAGTCGCCACCATAGCCGCTCTCGTTCTGGTAGTAGTAGGTCTTGGTGATAGTCTTGTTGGTGAAGTACTCGTTCTCTGCGAACTCGAAGATGAGGCGGAAGCCAGGCTTGTCGAGATATTCCATGCGGATATCAGTGAGGGACTTGAGGGCCTCCTCATCGCGGTCGGTGATCATCTCGGCGAGGGAGATCTGGTTCTTCATGGCAGAGAGCCAGAACTCGGGGATACCAGAGACCTTGTCAGCAGACTCGGAAGCCTTCTCCTTGGGGGCGGCCTCGGTCTCCTCATCATCTTCCTCCTCGTCCTCCTCACCGGCCTGAACCTGGTCCTCGGTGGGCTCGGTCTGGCCGTTGACGATGGCGGCACGCTGCTGGTAAAGAGGAGTGAACTTGGCAAAGTACTTCTTCTCGAGCTGGAGGACCTCCTCCTGGAACTCGGCCTCGAGCTTGGAGTGCTCCTTCTGGATGCCCTTCAAGCCAGCGACGCGACGCTTGACATCGGTGGGGAGGGACTCGATGTAGCCGGACGAACGGCCGACGAGAGAGC
Source organism: Sordaria macrospora (assembly GCF_033870435.1). Classification (NCBI taxonomy): domain Eukaryota; kingdom Fungi; phylum Ascomycota; class Sordariomycetes; order Sordariales; family Sordariaceae; genus Sordaria; species Sordaria macrospora. The sequence continues at coordinate 1,666,780 of NC_089372.1, read as the reverse complement.
CGAGACGGCCCTGGATAAGGGACACGAGTCTGGGGTCCTTGGCGAAGATAGAGGCGGCGGCGGCACGGTCAAGGTCCTCTGTAATGAGCAATAGTTTAGTAACAAGCCCAGAAGACAACCGAAGTGTCGGCAGCAGCAAGATTCTTTACTCACCCTCCTTAATGCTGGCAACACCGGGCTGCTGAGCGTGCGAAGAGATGGGAGCAGTGTTAAGAGGAGTGTTCTGAGGGGTGCTGAAGGGAAGGCTGGTCAGTAACGTGTTGCGATAGTCGGATGAATATCCCATCAAAGGGAATCTTTGGGAATGAAAACTTACGGAGCGATGGGGGGATCGGCCCGCTTGTTTCTGATGGGCTCGGCCATTTTGTCTGATGCTGCTCAAAGAGAAGGGAATGAGTCGGAATACAGAGAAAGATGCGCTGGTAGAACCCTGTGGACGACGTACAGTGGATGTCGGAGGGAGAAATGGGAAAAGGAAGGACAAATTTGGATTTAAGAAGCGGTCGGGTGTTGAGATTGATGAAGGGGCCCCGGTGCTGGTGGGAAAGGCAAAAAGTTCTGTGGTTGCCGGTCGGTCCAGGCAGAGAAGGCTTGTGCAGTGGAGGAAATGTTGAGCGAGGGTCTGAGGGGACCGGGAGGGGAGAAAAGCTGTCAATGGGGTTGCTATGAAAATTTGCGGGGCACTGGCCAGTGCGGGCAGGGCAGTCGAGGGCACTGCAGCGGAAGGCGCCCCGTTGGACCATTCACTCCATGATGCCTGCATTGCGCCGGCGACCACCCAGTCCGCGACTTCCATTTGTTGCCCACCGTGCTACTGAATTTTCGTAGGAGCAATGCGAGTCTTTTGCCGCTTGTCTTGGGGCTAGGAAGGCGCGATGTGAAAGGGTATTGACCTTCTAGCAAAGGCAGGTGCTCTCGTCGAATGTCCGCGTGAGAGAGACGATCGTGTCTTTTGGGTTAAGCTCCAGTCACTGGTTTGACTGCAGCCACGGTACCTATTACCTATGGTCCATGCTTGTAAACTCAACTGACAATATCCCCAGATAGCTAGATAACCTTCAGCTTTCCTAGGAACCTCACGGACCACGCCGTCGTTCTTATCGTACTACAAAGTCCGTCCATGTACACGTACATGGCATTCAGGTAGTGTATTTCCAGGTTGTCGCGCCTCGCTTCCTGGGACCACATGCTTCAGCATTTGGCTGGCGTGAATTGCGTGCCAGCGTTCTCTCCAGGGATCCCGGCCAGAGACATGATGTAAATGTTATTAGCGACATGCTGGCTTCATACCGTATATACCGTACACAAAGTGACCTATATAAGTGCAAGATACCGCTGCGTGTGGTTACGGCATCCTGCTCACAGTTTACCATGGAAGGTGATTTTCGCCCGAACTCATAATATGTATATAGGACGGGTGTTTACATGTTGTCTTCTCACCGGCATCAGGTTGTGATGGTGAGTTAAGCACGGGGTAGATAGTGTGTACATAGATACCGCGGGAACCGCCATACTTAGCATGTTACTAATGTGTAAATGCTCTCCCGACTTAAGAGGGCTCTTATGGTCAGGTTCTGGATGGCGAATTTGAAAACTCTGCTGTTTCCACTCTGTTCTCAACGAGTCAACAGAACCTTTTCAGCAAAGGCAACTTGACGCACACTTTCTGCCTATGACTTGTGAGTCGACACTGGCACGACGCTGGGTTCAGCGGCTTGGGTATGGTCGGTCCGATCTGAGCCATCATGGCCGTAGACCGTCTTGGGCGTCCAAGTCCAGCCAGGTGAGATGCTGCAAGTGATCATCACGACGCCCACGACGCCCTCCCTCGCTCCTGTTGGTGGCTGTCGACATGATCGGTTGCTCTCCGCGAATCCCCATGGCCAACTGAAGCCGACAAGGTTTTGGCCAGAATGACCCTTGTTACGCTGTGCTTATCGTGAAAACCGTGGATAGCGACCCCATCACCGCCATCGACCTTTTTAGCTAGGCAAGCGGCTAGCGGAGATGCTTGGCATTCAATTGGCAGTGTGAAAGGGAAAAAAATGCCATGCAAGAACTTGTTGCTGCCCCACTCGTTGCCTGCCCGTTGGGACTTGGGACGGTCTGGCCACGATCCTTCTCCGTGACTCCGGCGTCCAGGTCAACAAATGAACAAAACAGAAAAGAGCATTCTTGCTGAACCCCAATTATTCCCGACTCCAGTCTCCGTTCGGAAAGGCTTATCCACTCACCTGGATGGATGTTAAAGATGATATTGTGAAAGTTACTTTTCTATGTGTTGGTAAGCACTCACTTGGTGGCCCTTACGCTTTCACAATGTGAACCTTGATGTCTTTTATGTAACCATGTGGCCGAGCAAGGTGGAAGGTAGCTTGAGTAGGTATATAGAAGAAAAGGAACGAAGCACTTGCCGCTCTACCTCTAAGGTATTTGGATATCATTTGGAATTCAGTTGCTCTTCCCTATGGAAAAGGTGTGTCTTTGGCAAGCCACAGTTGGTTGACCGTGGTGTGTAGGTATAAAAAGAGTGCCGGCTCTCCTCTGGGCGTAAAAACATCTGAAAGTTTGAAACGGCTAAATAAAGTCCGGTCCGCCGACAACGCGGATCAGCACGTATTGTATGCAATTTTCGAGGTTTGGCAGCAAGCGAAACAAACCGACGTCATGTTCTTATCGGTATCACCTTCCCAAACAGTTCTCTGCGCTTACAAGTTCAGACGACTGACTTAGTCGCGGCAACAATCTCAAATCCTACTTGGACATTCCCCCAATTGCACAACTTCAGGACTCTGTGCAATGTCCTGCTGCTGCTGCCATCGCTACTTATAAGATGCGTGCCAGTTGCTTATAAATATTACTTTTACATATAGGATTAGCTTCGGAACAACACCGACAGCAGCACCAACATGAACGGCGGCAATGACGACCACAACGCCAGCTGGCGGTCATCGCAGTCTTTTGACAGCCGACGCGCCAGCCATGATCGCCGGCCAGGCCTCTACACTTTAGGGTCGAATCAGAGTAACGCGAGCATATTTGAGGATGTTGAGATGGCACATGACGAGGTATGCATTCTTCCCTTTCCCCCGCTACCCTAGTGCGGTTTGTGCTGTATCTGACGTTCGCGGCAACAGCTCTACTCTGGCCCTATGGCAGAGTCGCTCCCAACCAGCGTGTCCGCATTCAACCACCGCCGAGCTCGCGCCGACTCTACCACTAGTTTCTCCTTCTACCAAGAAGACATCGATGAACGCTTTGAGGCAGGCGAGATCGCCTCGTCCGAAGACCTCGACGAATTACCGTTCGAAGACGACTATGAAGACGACGTTGGAGCATCAGAGATTGGTTCATCAGACTTGGAGCGTCAAGTTCCCGACAACGAATACGTGCTCAACAGACGATCCTCGATTCAATCAAGGAGATCTGGGCATAGTAGGGTTCTGCGCAGAGACAGCGGTGTATCAGCAAACAGCGGACATGGTGGAAACCGTACCAGCCAAAAAGTATACATGGTCAACGAAGATCTCTATATCGCCATCGCTGGATTCCGCACGAGCACTTTCGGCCTGGCTGTTTACATCCTCATATGCTTACTGACCTTTGGAGCTGGCTGGCTTTTGTTCAGATGGGTACCTAGATGGCACGTCAAGCTGGTTGGACGCCCATCCTCGCTACGGGACTGTCAGTGGGTGGTTATTGAGAACTCATGGAACGAAATGGCCATCCTTGACGTTGACTCAAAGCCTTATGGACGTGTCCTTTCGACCGTCTTCGGAACTCCGGGTAAACTGACCAGCTACTCGTTGGATGAAGACCATGACCCAATCCTCCAGGATCTCCGCATGATCAACTACCGCTACGTGCGCTTCTTCTACCATCCGCTCAAGGATAAGTTCATCCTTTCCAGTGGCTGGAAGGATCCGCTTTGGACAGATGTTCAAACAGTTCGTTCCGGTATCGACAGCGAAGAGAAGACCCACCGAGATGCTGTTTTTGGAGGAAATCTGATCGACATCGAGGAGAAGTCTACTTTCCGCCTTCTGGCCGACGAGGTAAGATGCTCGTCTTTGTATTGTTGCTGCGCATTTCAGCTAACAACGTCCATCCAGGTCTTCCACCCCTTCTATGTGTTCCAGATTGCCAGTTTGATATTGTGGTCAGTTGACGAGTACTACTATTATGCCATCGCTATCTTCGTCATGTCAGTTGGCAGCATTGTGGCTACTCTTATCGAAACCAAATCCACAATGAAGAGGCTACGGGAAATTTCCCGGTTTGTCTGCGACGTTAGGGTGCTCAGAAATGGTTTCTGTAAGTTCAACACTCGCATCTCTGAGTGGTTCTGCAAGTTGCTAACACATTACAGGGCGCCACGTCTCTTCCAGTGATCTTGTACCTGGTGACATCTACGAGGTCAGCGATCCGAGCCTCGGCCAGTTCCCTGCGGACAGTCTTCTACTTGGCGGCGACTGCATTGTCAACGAGAGCATGCTCACTGGTGAATCCGTGCCAGTATCCAAGACCCCGGCAACCGATCAGTCGCTCCGGAATTTGGATCTTGGTGCCTCTACCGTGCTGCCAGAAGTCGCAAAGCACTTCTTGTTTTGCGGAACCAAGATCATTCGTGCGCGCAGGCCTCAAGATGACGGCAATGAGGAGGCTGTTGCCCTCGCTCTTGTTGTCAGAACGGGATTCAACACTACCAAGGGAGCTTTGGTGCGCTCCATGCTTTTTCCCAAGCCGTCGGGCTTCAAGTTTTACCGCGATTCGTTCCGATACATCTCTGTTATGGCATGCGTTGCAATGGTCGGGTTTGCGGCGTCATTCATCAATTTCATACGGCTCAACCTGTCTTGGCATCTCATCATCGTCCGGGCCTTGGATCTGATTACCATTGTGGTCCCTCCTGCGCTGCCAGCAACGCTCACCATCGGCACGAACTTCGCACTCGGCCGTCTTAAGGCGAAGAAGATCTTTTGCATCAGCCCTCAACGAGTTAATGTTGGCGGAAAACTGGACATCATGTGTTTTGACAAGACAGGAACTCTCACTGAGGAAGGCCTTGATATTCTTGGAGTTCGGGTGGTCAATCGGTCCAACAACCGATTTAGCGACATCCTCGATAATCCAGACGATATTGTACCTCGTCAGGATCATGGCACCGGGATCAGAGACTCGACAGACACACTCAGGGCGGCACTGTACACCATGGCAACGTGCCACTCTCTCCGGTCAGTCGATGATGAGCTTGTCGGTGATCCCTTGGATCTCAAAATGTTCGAGTTCACGAGATGGTCGTTCGAAGAAGGACACGAGGGAGGAGGCGCTACGGACGGGGAAGAGCAAGGAACACTGCAGCCATCCATCGCCAGGCCCCCAACTGTAGACAAGGGTTACACGGATGCCGACCAGCAAGATGCTCCACAGAATGGACGCGCACCATTTGAACTGGGTGTTCTCAAGTCTTTTGAGTTTGTCTCCCAGCTCCGAAGAGCAAGCGTTGTGGTCAGGACATTTGGACAGAAGAGCGGAGATATCTTTGTCAAAGGCGCGCCGGAGTGCATGCGAGACATTTGCAAGCCGGAATCATTCCCTGCAGACTACGATGATCAGCTCAACTTCTATACGCACAAGGGATACAGAGTCATTGGCTGCGCTACCAAGCACATTCCTAAACTCAGCTGGGTAAAGGCTCAGAAAATGACGCGACAAAACGTGGAGTCGGATCTGGACTTCGTCGGATTCATTGTCTTCGAGAACAAGTTGAAGCCTGCGACGGCTCCGGTTTTGAAAGAGCTCGCCGAGTCCAACATTGGATCGGTCATGGTGACTGGAGATAACATTCTTACTGCTATTAGCGTTGCGCGGGAGTGCAGCCTGATTAACAAGACGGCTCACTGTTTCGTTGGTCGCTTCGTCGCTGGTCATTCGAGAGACGCTAACGCCAAGTTACAATGGGAGAGCATCGACAATCCGATTTACCAGCTGGACGACCGCACGTTGCTTCCCTTACCGCCACCGCCAGAGGGAGACGCCTCCCTTCCATACGACATTTCTAACCTACGGAACTATTCTTTGGCTGTTAGCGGCGATGTGTTCCGATGGGTGATCGACTATGCGCCTCCAGAAGTCATGCGGAGAATGCTCGTCACTGGCAAGGTATTTGCCCGCATGTCTCCTGACGAGAAGCATGAGCTTGTTGAGAAATTACAGAGCATCGACTATTGCTGTGGCTTCTGTGGCGATGGCGCCAACGACTGCGGCGCTTTGAAGGCCGCCGATGTCGGTATCTCCCTTTCCGAGGCTGAGGCATCCGTGGCCGCTCCTTTTACATCCAGAGTATTCGACATCCGCTGTGTCCCAGAGGTGATCCGCGAGGGCCGAGCCGCGCTTGTCACAAGCTTCAGCTGCTTCAAGTACATGAGCTTGTACTCGGCCATCCAATTCACGTCGGTCAGCTTCCTGTACGCTTCAGCATCGAACCTCGGCGACTTTCAGTTCTTGTTCATTGACCTGGCCCTCATCCTACCGATCGCCGTATTTATGAGCTGGGCCGGTCCATTCCCAGAACTCTGCCGTAAGAGACCGACGGCCGACCTGGTCTCTCGCAAGGTGTTGGTGCCACTTCTTGGACAAATGTTCATCTGCATCTTCATCCAAACTATGGCGTTCATCGCAGTACGCGAACAACCCTGGTTCATCCCGCCTACAGTTGAACACGAGAAGGTCAACATTCGGAACTCTGAGAATACTGCGCTCTTCTTGACGTCCTGCTTTGAGTATATCCTTGCAGGCGTGGCCCTGAATGCGGGCCGGCCCTTCAGGCAACCTCCCTGGAACAACTGTACGTTTTCCCGTTTAAGTCTTGACTGTTACTTACCTAGATATATATGCTAACTTTTTCCACAGGGCCATTCGTTGCTGCGATTGTTGCCACTCTGGCGTTTACGGGTTATATGATCCTTGGTCCTGCTGCCGGACTCGTTAGTCTGATGGACCTCACTCCTATTAGCTGGGACTTCAAGATGTTCATCTTCACCCTGGGCATCATGTATCTCGTGCTGGCTTGGATTGGTGAGCACGTTATCTTTCAACGACTTGCGCGCTTGATCGGAAAGGTCAGCCAATCTTTGACCAAGGAGCCCAAAAAGAGGAAGGAGTATAAGGTCATCTTGGAGAGGATGATCTGCTAAGTGAGGGACGTCATCTCTCATCTTTGACACATTGTATATATGAAAGTACGCATGGATGGCTCCGAGGCGTTCCAGGCACAGAAATGTCTTCGTCCCCCGATTAGTTCGCGGGCTTGGAGCAAGCGTATCTAGTTGAAGATTTGACTATGACCTTAAAGCGATCATATTCTCAATCCGCGTTCACCTTGCAATCATGGTCCTCATCGTTCCCTGTCTGACGTGGGGCGTTCCCGCCATCGTGATACCTTATACACAGTACCGTGTGCTCATCTTTCTTTATCCCAACCCATTGTGACCTCGAGGTCTAGACTCTTCTCATCCCATCTGTTCGATGAGTTCTGATCAAAGATAACAATCCATTGATCCCTTACCGTGACAACAAGTCGGACACTCACCGCCGGGGAATTAGTTTATGGTACAAGATGGGTTGGGTCTGGACTCAAAATAAATTGCTCAATGTGCTCTTTCCCATCCAAACGACGCATTCCCGTCTCCAGCCACGGTTGGGCGGCTGTAGGTTAGTAGGTACGTCTCGTATCCCGTATTTTCATCGCACCTTCCTCCTGAAAGAAACTCACAAGCGGCCATATCCAGAAGGACTGGAAGGCGTTACCCACCTACCTGCCTACCTGTCTATAAAATAATCACTTCTTGAGCAGATCCTGCTTCGTTCTTTCTCTTCTTCAACAACGCACTCGAGCCTCCACGACTTATAGAAATTTCCCACAACAAGAATCTCGCGACCATGTCCTTGCCATAGCAGCAACTTACCACCCATTCATTCTCCCAGTCCATCACCACCCTGACTGCTCTCAGTCGGTCACACCTAGAGGCTATCTTGCCCTAACACTCTTTGTCCTTCTCGAAGATCCCAACCGCAGTCAAGCCATATTGGCGAGAGCATCCACCACTCGCTATTACCAACGTCCAACATCAGACAAGATGTTCGCCTTCGTCAGTGAGTGCATGCTGAGATTCCGTTCACCACGTAGTGGCCCACACGGAGCTAGGAGGCCCTGTCTGACGTGGTCTTCTCTAGGCAAGATCCTCGACAACCTGAACGACACTTGGTGCGACAGTGTCCTGGACAGCGGCCTCGCCCCCCACGCTGTCCTCCGCGTGTTCATCCGCCGAGAGCTGCGTCGTCGTCTGGACGAGATCACTCCTCCCTTCCCGGAGAAGGTCCTCGCGACTGTGTCTGCCAAGGGCTCCCCCAGCTTGAAAGCCAAACTCGAGGATTTGACTTCGCCCAGGATTGCCCTTCTCCCAGGCGTCCTCGCCCCCATCTCGAAGTGGTCGGAGACACTCACCTACAAGATGAACTTCTTCGAGACCGTCCGTCACCAGCCCATCGCGATCGAGACAGACGCTGCCAACAGGCAGAACTACGAGATCGCAACCGGCATCATGGCCAATATGCTGGGCCCGAGGATCAAGTACAGCTGCTCGTACTATCCCACTGGCAATGAAACACTGGGAGAGGCCGAGGAGAAAATGCTTGACCTCTACATCGAGAGGCTCGGCCTGAAGACTGGCATGAGGTTCCTGGATTTAGGGTGAGTTCACAACCACTCTTGCTGATGGGACAAAATATTCCATGCATGGATTACACACACCAGGAAGGAAGAAGCTAACCCGGTCACAGATGCGGTTGGGGAGCTGCCATATTGTACTTCGCCGAGAAGATCCCCGGCTTGGAGGTCGTCGGTTTTTCAAACTCCCGTACCCAAAAGGAGTACATCGATGCCAAGGCAAAGGAGTTGGGCCTGACAAACGTACGGATCATCACTGGCAACTGTACCGACTATGAATTCCAGCCGGAATATTTCGACCGGGCATTGTCCGTCGAGGTAAGTAATCAGCTTGGGTTTCCCCAAGAAACTCCTGAGAAGTCGCGAGTGGCTAACATGGATGACCTAAAGCTGTTCGAGCACATGAAGAACTACGAAGGTCTGATGGCCAAGATGTCGAGAGCCCTTCGTCCCGGTGGCCAACTCCTCGTGCACCACTTCTGCCACCGTACGACGCCGTACCATTACGAAGATGGATGGATGGCACGCACCTTCTTCACCGGCGGAACCATGCCCTCCTCAGATCTCCTTCTGTACTTCCAGAAGGATCTGGTCATCAAGAAGCACTGGTGGATCAATGGATACCACTACTCGAGGACTCTCGAGGTAAGAATGCCAATTCAGATCCCTTGATGCTTTCTTGCGAAGAGCGTAGCATGCACATGCGGATACTAGACATGGGCTAACACTTGGGCCTCTCGCGAAGCATTGGCTCGAAAACACCATGGCCAGAAGGGAGAAGATGATGCCGCACCTGGCGGAGACATATGGCGAGGACATGGCCTTCGTTTGGCATAACCGCTGGCAGATCTTCCACCTGGCCAGCTCGGAAATGTTCAAGACCGACGGAGGCGATACGTGGGGGGTCACCCACGCTTTGTTCGAGAAGCCGGATCCCGAGCCTGTGACGTTGGGTGTGGTCACCATGGAACCGGTCACCATGGAACCCCTTGAGATCTGAAGACCTCGACATAGCGTGAGGGTCAAATACGGCGGAAAATTCCCATGATGAGATGAACGGGCGAAGGTTGGCATGGCGTACACAGGATCACTCTTCATATCCTTCTTCCTTATATAGTTAATTCGTTGATGATGCGCCTGACTGTTGTTCGGACGCAATCTGCGGTATCATTTCATAACTGATGAGTGATGGCTGATGATGATGGCGCCCTCCTGTTATACGGGCCGATCCCTGTTCTGTTGTTCCAGGTCCTATGCCAGTCGATAATGTTCCGTTCTAACCACCATCTCGCGTCGTAAAACTCCAAACGTAGTACCCCATGCCCACTTCACGTCGAGTATTTGCATCGATACCGTTCGTTCAGTGATCCCAAGGGTGCTTCAAGCCGAGGAGGACGGCTCCGTCCTTCTTCGCCCGATACATGATCTGGTAAACGCATAGAGCAAACACGAGTCAGTCACTGTGTCCGGGGGATATGCAGGGTGCGAACTCGCAAGGAACCTTACCCAGAACCACATGGATGCACCAAGGCCAATGCTCAGGAACTGGTAGACGGGCTTGCTGTGGTTGGGAGGCACGCGATACCACCACTTTCCTTGCAACCTCTGGTGTAGTGTGCGCGGCTGGGCCTCTTGAGAGTATTTCTCGCGCATTTTGCGGAACAGGTCCTCGGCCTCTTGAAGGTTCTCGGGGTGAGCGATTCGCTCGGGTTCTCCGCCGCCTGCCATTGTGAATAATACCCTTTTTCCTAAATGGGAGGTGTTTTTGTTGGTTAGTTGGTTTGGTCAATTACGCATTGGCATTGATAGAGCCCAGGTGCCTGGGTGGTGGTGGTGGAGCTCACCTTGTGGTTCTGAGGGCGTGGATCGGTTTGCGACGATGGGGGGGAGGGGAGTCGGGAATGGAGTCGTCCGTCGTCCTTCAGGATCCTGACCACCCAAGCTGCGTGTGACTGGAGGATTGCGTGGTTGTAGCGAGGTACCTTTGCCGCTCTTCAATGATTGGTTGCCTGATATATGAGGCTACAGAGTTGCTGTTACAGCTGTGGAAAGGGAGAAAAGGGTACAAAGGTACAAGCGATGAATTGGAGACGTCATGGTCTGCATTGTCCGTCCGCCCCATCTTATCGCTTCCCGTCGCTGGAAGGCGCGCTAGCGTTTTGAGGTTGCAGCGCATTCGATCGCTGGAACGATACGGGCCACCAGAGCGCGCCTCTCCAGTCTTGTGAAAGGCGACGGGCCGGGCATTTTGTTTCCCTTTCCACATCAAAAAGTCCAACGAAAGAAAAGACCGAAAACGGTCACGGTGAACCAAACACCAACCCGACGAATTTGCATGTCGCCTCATGTCTTCCCCTTAACCTGACAGGACCAGCTGCCAGGTAACTCACCACAGCCGGCCGGCAGACACGCGGCAACTGTGACGCTTTGCGCAAGCAGAGGATTCCTTCCATCCTCCTGTTTTCCCTCCTGCTTTTTCCACCTCAACTGGAAAACAAAACGCCGACGATATCCACGAACAAAGCCAAACAACATCCCGCAGCTTCCAACACATCGTAGCCTCTTGGCCCCTCGAATTTAACCGACCATCGCCAAAGAACTTTGTCCGAACGCAGAAGACGACTACATCACGATGAGCATCGACGAGGCAAAGGAGGGCGGCGGAGGCCCTGCCATGTCTCCTCGCGCTTTTGCGGTTGCGCACCAGAGAGACAAGGGCAGCTTCGTGGGTTGCTCTAGAATTGCCGACTACGAAGTCCTGGGTAAACTGGGCGAGGGTACCTTTGGGTATGTTCGCATTGTTTCCCATGCGTGAGAAGTGAACGCTGCGGTTACTGACACTCTTCTGCCCAGTGAGGTCCACCGCGCGAGGTCGAGGAAAACAGGTGCCCTGGTTGCACTCAAGAAGATCATCATGCACAACGAGAGAGATGGGGTTCGTCACCGCTATTGCCCTGCGATTCAGCCTTGTGTTCGACTGTCTCTAACGTTGACTTGTCCACCAGTTCCCCATCACCGCGCTCCGAGAAATCAAGCTGCTTAAGCTTCTCTCACATAAAAATGTCTTGCGCCTAGAAGAGATGGCAATTGAGCATCCACCCAGAAGTAGGTCAACCCAACCCTGAGTTATGTTGAGGACGCCGGTTGCTAAAAAACAACCGTCACCAGCCGACAAGCGAACGAGACCCATCGTGTACATGGTCACGCCCTACATGGACCACGATTTATCCGGCTTGCTCGATAACCCTTCGGTCCGCTTCACAGAACCACAAGTCAAATGCTATCTGTTGCAGTTGCTAGAAGGTCTGAAGTATCTGCACGCGAACCACATTCTTCACAGAGATATGAAGGCGGCCAATCTTCTCATCAACAACAAAGGTATACTACAAATTGCCGACTTTGGTCTAGCGAGGCATTACGAGGGCGACATTCCCCAACCAGGAAAGGGAAGCGGCGAGGGGAAACGTGACTATACTAGCTTGGTGGTCACCAGATGGTACCGCCCTCCCGAGCTTCTGATGCACCTCAAGAGATATACCACGGCGATAGATATGTGGGGTGTCGGGTAAGATGAGACATGTCCCTTCCATGTGCTTTCCTTCGTGCTAACAACGGTTCCAGATGCGTGTTCGCGGAGATGCTGGAAGGGAAGCCGGTATTGCAGGGTGAAAGCGATCTTCACCAGTTAGAGCTTGTTTGGGACCTTTGCGGAACACCATCCGAGGAGACTATGCCCGGATGGAGGACGTTACCCGGTAGCCAGGCATTTACATCAAAGTTTCGGCCAGGAAACTTGACGCGCAGATTCGAGAAGCATGGTCCCGTGGTTATTTCGCTGCTCAAGGAGCTGTTCAAGCTTGACTGGAGGTCACGCATCAACGCGATCGATGCTCTCAACCACCCATATTTCCGGACCGCGCCACTACCGGCTCTACCTGGCGATTTACCAACGTTCGAGGAGAGTCACGAATTTGACAGGCGCAAGTTCCAAGACAGGAAAGCGGCCTTACCGCCTGCGCCTAAGGGAGGCACTGTCGGCCGCGGAGCTGTGGTTAACGGCCAAGGAGGCCCAGCTTCCGGATTCAGCGGTAGAGATGGCTACGGCGGTGGTGGTCGGAATGGCGCAAACGGCGGCAGATACCCACCATACCACCGCGGTCCCCCACCCGGCGACGAGCGAGTTCCCTCGTGGCACAGCGCACGGGGGTTACCACCACGACCGCCACCGCCCGCAGACTACCATAACGGACCGGTCGAGCATGCCGACGGGTACCGTGACCGTCCACCGCGTAGGGGTCCCGGCGGACCGCCAGGAGTGGGGGGAGGTGGTCCAAGTAATGTAGACACCTACATCCCCAGCTATGACCGCGACGGACCCGCGCCGCCGCGCCGTGAAGACTGGCGCCGCCGTGACGACTGGGACGATAGGCGAGGAGGAGTTGATCGGGATAGGAGACGGCCACCTGTAGACTACGACGCCAGGAGCCGCGACAGCAGGACGAGGAGCCGAACACGCAGCAGATCACCGCGCGATCGAGGTCGCGACCGTGATGCATATGCGCGAAGGTAGAGTTCTTTGCCTGGCGTTGAAGGCTAGAGTCCTTCGTCTGGTGTGGAAGGCTAGAGGTCCTTGCCTTGTGCGGTGGAGGGCTCTGATACCCGCAGTCTTGATAGTAACAGGAGTAGCTTGAGGGAAGACGAGCAGAACAGTAGCTCTGAGGGCCCCGAGGAAGGCGAATCGCCTCTTTGGGTGTGATAGTCACAGGCCCAATTGGGGTTTTAGTGACAGTTATAGACCTAGTGGAAGTGATGGGGCGACCAAAGACGAGATGATCTTGATAGGTCGTAGAAGAAAGGACGCACATTTCCTTTCAAAAAAGCGTCTCTGTCAAGGAGGGACAAGGCAGGCTGTCTTCGAGGCCGCATAGGCTATGCCAGTAGACGCTCCGGGTACAGTTGCATGAGTCGAATAGTAGGAGGGCGTGAGAGTTCGGATTCAAGCAGGCCGTCTGGCAAAGTGAAACGTGGGTTGCCTGATTTGATGGGTATACATTCCGGGTGTTTAGGTGCTGAATGCGGAGTAGACGTTACGGAATATATACCTACAACACCGAACAGGCCTGAGCGGAAATGGAGCCTGAATATATAACAGACTGCATGACGATTTCATGAGTGGTATTCCTGCTTCACCAAAACTCACTTTCTTATCACATGGCCTAGCCTGATGCGGTGAAGACGATATGTATCATTTTACATGAAGAGCCCATGAAGCGATGCTGGCGATACTTCCGCACCACAATGAGTGACAGAGTCCAGGTTAGACACCGCGTTCCGTCTCGCCCCATTTGACAACCGATTGTAGGTTCAACAACGCTCAATCATCGTGAGGTCTCCCGGATTTACCCATCCTTCTACGTCAAAGTTTGAAACCAATCTCTCTCTCTTTCCATCCAGCCATCACCACCTTCTCAAAAATCAGTCGCCCTGCTCCCGTGCACAGGACTTCAGGTCCGTCCAACACGGGTTCACCCTTCGCTCCTTGCAATCACTCCCCCTCTCCCCAACCTTTTCAATGACAAGACGCCCTCCTTCTCATCCTCTTCCTCATCCTCCTCATCAAACACAAATTCCAGCACCTCTAGTCAATAGCCTCATCAACATCAACCTCAACTCTCAACTCCCCAGCAGTCCAGCATATAACCTAACCCCAAACCTCCCCCTCCCCCTCCCTCCCCACCAACGCCCCCAACCAATCCCCACACCCCACCACCCTCATGAGCACCTGCTCCCCGCCCACCTGATGGCCCGGGTACGCAGTGACCGCCGCCGCGAAACCCGCCAAGTCCTCCCTGGGCACGCGAACCCAGCACTCGCCGCCCTTGACGAGCAGGATGTCGATGGCCATGGCCATGGAGGCGCCCGTGTCTCCGAGGAATTGGCGGAGGGAGGAGGTGAGGTATTGTCGGGCGGTTAGGGCGTCGAGCGAGGGGGGCGGGGAAGGGGAGACGAGGGAGAGGTGGGCGTAGGAGAAGGGTGGGGAGCGGATGGTTGTTTGGGAGAGGGTTTGGGATTTTGAGGATTTGGTGACTGAAGTGGTGGTTGTGGTGGTGGTGGTTGTTGGAAGGTCGATGTCCATTTTTGTTGACATTTTGGTTGTCTATCTCGGTTTGTTGGTGGTTTTTGTTGGGAGGGTAGATTTTCTTTCTGGCTTGGTTGGAGGTCCTCGAGATTTCGTTGAGGGTTGTGGCTCGAATTGGGTTTCGGTGGATGAGCGCTCAGTGAATTGAATGCCGAGTTGCTCAATGCTGAGGATGTTGCTGAGGTTTGAGGAAGTTGAATATCTGGAGTGACTGTTTTTGAAGTTGGGGATGGCTTAAAGCTGTGATGAAATATCGCTGTGGGTTGTGAGTGGAAGATTTTCAGTCTCGAGCGGTTTGCGATACGAAATGAAAGATTTGAAACTTATTGCCTTTCGTCTGAACAACCATCATATCTGGTCTTCCTAAACATTACCTTTTGCTCTACCTACAAGATGAAGTTTCAATCACACTATCATAGGTCCAGAATTATTCCTTTACAAATACCAGGAACATCACAGGCAACTGCATCAAATGTAGAAGTGCGTTGCGATGATAACGAAGAAAATCCTTATGCACCAATGATGAACCCACCTCGATAGACGTATATTGTGGATAAACACACAATGCCCCACACTTACCGTCGGGTCTCAGCTACGTCACTTTCCCTGCCGCGGTTCATCCCAGCCTGAACCAACCGCCCGCCGACACTCGCTTGCGTCCAACACGACCCTGATCGCATTTTGATATTGACAGGGTGCGTGTGTGATACCCAAGAGTTCGAAAAATACTACGGCCCGAGAAGGTGATTGATTCTAGGGATGCTCTAGGAGACTGTTGTTTTTAGTCCTTTTTTTCTTACCTCAAAATACACCTTTGCGCATCATTCCTTTCCTTAGATTACCTACACCGAACGGGCAATGACCCCATCCAGATCAATACATCCCAGTTCCTCTCCATCGCTCCTTGCTTATACTTGATCTTTAACCCTATCCGGAAGTCCTTGAAAACGGCCTCACCTGACCTTTTCATACCGACGACACTTTACCATCTCCGTATCTCATCATCGGATCCCAACAACCTATTCTCATCTCGAATGGTTCCAAATAATCCCACCCACGCCTCAATCCCAAGCTCAACATCATGGATCCCACACGGAGCATGGGCTCTCTAGGAGCCATCCAAATGGACAACCTCGCAACCCTAGCCGGGCCAGCCGTCGTCCTCGCCGTGGCCTACTGGTACATCAAAGTGCACGGCTTCATCTACGCCGCCAGCCTAGCATGGACCGTGGTAGGGGTGGTCAAGACCATCTTTGCGGTGCCCTTCAGCCTGCTGTACTGGGTCGTCGCCTCGGTTCTCATGATACCATACTATCTGCTGGTGGTGATCCTGTCGCCTCTTGCGTGGTTGTGGCATGCGTTTATGGCGCCGTTTCATTGGTTTTTGAAGTTTTTGGGGGATCCTTATGTTAGTTTCCATTTCATCCTGTCTCTTCTCACTCACTCACTCACAACTAACAGACCATTTTCCTCCCAATAATAGCCAGTAATAGTCTTCTTCACCATAGCCATAGTCCTCGGTCTTTTCTCAGGAATCATCATGTCTTTGACGTCAGCCATAGCCAGCTCCTTCATCCACAGCTTCGCCTCCACCTCCATCCGTCCTAGTACTAGGAAACAACAACAAGCATCAACCGTCGTTCCCACTGATCTCAACACCACCATGGCCTCCACAACCTCCACCTCCACAACCTCCACCAACGCCACCAACGCCCGAGATGTCCGTGACAGGACGCGAACCGGCTTCCTTAACCCCCTAGCCCTGCACCCCATCTCCTCCCCCTCTCCTTCTGGTCAGTCACGCACCCGCGGTTACAACCCCTACGACGCCGACAACGAACTAGTTCACATTGAATATCCCAACCTAAGCGACACCAACACCAACTCTCCCACGTTGAAGCAACAACGCAACAGCAACAACAACATTCCCGGGGCTACTGCATATTTTGACCAGCAGCAGCGATCACCGAAGTCGATTTCTTCCCCACATGGCCCTCCGCAGTTACACGCTAGACCACGGTCGGCTGTTTCGGTAAAGAGAGGGTTGGGGTTATCTGCTATTGGGGGCATTGGAGGGGTTGGAGGGACGACGGGGTTGGGAGTGGGAGTGGGGGGTGGCGCGTCGGGCGTGACGTTGTTGAGGGAGACGATTCATGAGGAGGAGGATAGTGGGTTTAGTGATGATTCTGTTTAGACCACTGCGGCTACCTCTAGGTGAGGAGGGAGGGAGGCGGTTGCGAGTTTTGGGGTTTTGGGGTTTCGGGTTTGAGGGAGAGAAGTAACTGGAGCTGGGGGTTCAGGGAGAGTTCAAAGGAAAGAAAGGTGAGGGGGGGATGACGGAAGGTGACTGGACTAATTAGTTCAGGCTGAACGGCTGTCTGAGGAGAAAGTGATCATAAACAAGCTTCGGAGAGTCATTCGGATTGCCTGCTTCTATCCATCGTGTGAAGCACACAGTTGGGATGATCTTCGATGAGAAGAAAGACTCTAAACACTTTGAGAAGCGTGTGACAGAGTCATGAAGCAACATCGAGATTGTCTATTGGCAGACCAGAACAGAACTCCCACCCTTGTAGGAAGCCATATGATATCAGAAGGAACAAAATATCATCAAGACAAGAACCTGAACCTTAGCACCATGACCCCCCGATACCTGACTCCTGCGCGCAACGCCTAATCACATGCAATCAAAAATAGCCCAAAACAGAAACATGCTCCCTGCAAAACACAACATGCCCGATCTGCACAGCAAAGCCCGAGGTATTCACGCCGTTTTATTTTGTCTGTTGTGCTATACGAATACATCCAGCTTTTACATCAGCGACGACATGACGGAGCTTTGTGCGTATGCCTAGAAGAGAAATGGGTTAGTCTTGGCAAGTCACGATAGTCAAAAGGGGGGTCAGGAAGACTCACCATGGGCTTAATGTTGGGATGCGGTACGGCCTCGAACTGCGAGAACTTCAACTTGTAATCGGGGCCAATGTTGATGTAAGCGCCCTTGTTCTCCGTCATGTCGCAGTACTTGGGCGCCGAGAAGACGGTGATGCACTTTCCGTCGTGCTCCTCCTCGTAACCGTCCATGCGGACCTCATGACTGCGGATGATGGCCTCCAAGCCGTTCTTGTCGCAGAAACGCTTGGTAACGTCGGGACCGAACTGCATGCCGACACCGCGCTTGCTGGGACCGCGGCCGGGGAACGGCTGAGGATCGGTCCAGAGCATCTCCATCATGAGACCAGCCTGGCCAGGCTGCTTCTGCTTGTGGCGGTCGAGCTTGCGGATGTCGTCGAGCGTGACGTTGTCGTCCGAGAATAGACCGCCGTGGAGGACGAGGTACTTGGAGCCGATCAAGGTGGCGAGCGGGAGGGCCGAGAAGCTCTCGGAGAAGAGCTTGTAGGTTCTGGACGGAAACTGTTAGTGGTTTGATCCGATATGCTAGATGTCCCATAGCGGGCGCAAAGAGTTTGGCTCGCTTACCTCTCGTTGTACTTGTGCTTGCACTCGCCCTCGAAGCCATACACCCTGTTCATGTCGTCTGTCTCGTGGTTTCCGCGGTTGATGAACAAACCGTTTGGCCTCAACCACTTGTAGGCATAAAGGAGGAGGGCAATCTCAGTCGACCACGAGCCTCTGTCGACGAAATCGCCGTTAAACAGGTAGTAGTGCTTATCGGTAGGGAAACCGTTCAACCTGAAGAGCTCCATCAGATCAAAGTATTGGCCTATTCACAACGTGTTAGTAACCATCAGATGAGGGGTGGTCCTCCTACAAGGGCAAACTAACCGTGGGTATCACCGCAGACTGTCAACTGCACGTCCTCGGGGATGTCCACCTCGACCATGGTGGGCTCGTTGTACATAATGTTCCTGACCGCAATAATGATCTGGTAGACGTATTTCTTGTGGATCAGTTTGCCGTGCTTGAAACGCTCGATCATGTCGTCGATAAACTCTTGTGTCATCTCGTTCTTTTCCAGGCGCACGCCGTCGTAGGCGGCATCGACAGCCATAGAGTCGACATCGAGACCCTCGGCGGCGGACAGCTCATCGCCGACTTCGATAGCGGCGAAGAAGGCGAGCTGGCGCACAATCTTCTCGCACTCGACAAGCTTGAGCTTGGCATCCTTGTTATCGGGGGCAATCTTGACGCAGGTCTTGAAGTCCTTGACGGCTTCCTTGGGGTTCAGGATGGCGGCGTAGGCGGTAGCGCGGCGGTAGTAGGCCTAGACATGATGGAAGGGTTCAGATTAGCTACTGCTCTGGTTTGCGACCTCTCCGAAGAGGGGAACGGTAAAGCTGCGACAGTGTCAGCCACGGTTCGGACATACCTTGACGAAGCCCGGGTTGAGCTCAATGGCTTTTGTGGCATCGCGAATGGCATATCCGTATGCTTCTGTCTTGAGATGGGCCTATGCGACGGGTGCAAGAAATCACTGTTAGTTGTCACGCGACCAATTCAAGAAGCGTGATCGTCGGGGAGACGACGTAGGCGACATAAGCGATGCGGGCAGCGGCACGAACCTGGGCTCTGTTGGACCAGAAAGTTGGCTCCTTATCGTTCAGCTCAATGGCCTTGTCGTAGAACTCGATAGCCTTGGGCCAGTCGTGGGCGGCGAAGGCCTTGTTGCCCTCGTTCTTGAAGGCGATGGCCTGTTCTTGGGGTGTCGTCATTGTCTCTGGTTCTGTGTGGACGATGTGTGGGTGTCCTGGGTGTGTATCCGGGTGATACTGTGGGTGCTACCTTGGACTCGGGCGCGCCAACATGCGGAAAAAGAATTTGGATTTCCCAAAAAAAAAGATAGAGTCCAGAGGAAACGACTGGAGCCGGACAAGGATGGCCCGTTCTTCGCCTTTTATAAGTCAGGCACGCGGGGCTAGCGAAGGCGAAAAGTATCAGAATTCGAGGTTGGATAACAAGATATGTTACAGTATAAACTATAGTATCACGCTTGAAATAAAGAATTGTAGTCTGATATGCCACAAGGTGATAGGCAGAGAGAAGAAGTTGGGAGAATAAGAAAAATGTCGAGTCCAGTTTGAGACGGAAAGTGTCTTGTCAATCTTGCGCAAATCGGAGATCGGAGACGGGACTGAATTGTGGGCTACAGAAATAATTTTGCCCCGCATGCGACTAACGGTGGGACATTAGGGTGCCTCGGCGCGGCATCCATTGGGCTTTTGTCTTGTATTCAATCTTTCATTCTGTATAAAATGATTATGAATTTGATGCCCAATACGGTCACAGATTGTTGCCCTCTCAAAGCCTACAGAAAGTTCATTGTGCCGATGGGTTCCCAAGCTCCGTCCCGGGCCGTGTTGGTCTTCGGACCCGTCAATCTTGGTTCT
This sequence comes from Sordaria macrospora, assembly GCF_033870435.1. Classification (NCBI taxonomy): domain Eukaryota; kingdom Fungi; phylum Ascomycota; class Sordariomycetes; order Sordariales; family Sordariaceae; genus Sordaria; species Sordaria macrospora. The sequence goes on along the minus strand of NC_089372.1, from coordinate 1,646,565 downwards.
TATCATCGATAACGGCATTCGCGAACGGTTCATACCGGGCGGTAACTTTGGTACGGACGGGGTACATGATGGCGCTTAAATGGAGCCTCCAGGACCGTGTGGGGAACCGACCCCACGATGCCGGGCCCGCTCTTCCGGGGCACCACGTGGGTAACAAGGCGGGATCGTCATCGCGGAGCTCATACCGGAATTTGGGAGGTGAAAGTGAAGGTCGGGATTTGATATAGGCAGCTTCTTAGACTACCAAGACAATATCCGCGTGTTCTTGAGGACCGAACATTGCCGAGACAAGCGCTGCTTTTGGGCAATGGCCATGAGCTGTTTGAGGGCATTCAAAAGATAGGAGGAGAAAGTCGAAGTACGGCAGCAAAGATTGTATTCACCGGTCGCCAACTGACGCTCAATATCTTGAAGCTCACGGTAGGATTTCATAGCAGAATGTCGGTCTTTGTCCTAGTCGTACCGAAGAAAGTGTTCCCATTACTCTCAGCTGCCTTGCTCCCCCTGACATGGCATGTCCAAATAACTCCAATGTTTTGGTATTCCATAACTCCAATAATATGATGTTGTGCTTTTTTTCTTTGCCGTTCGTTCATGAAACCAGGATTGTTCCCATTGCTCTTGGTTCCCCTAGCAATGTCACCTCCTCGTGCGATCATCATCCTCTTCGTCGCTATCGTCTCGAAAGCCCTGCTCCAGACTGTCCGCATTGTTAGTTTACCTCAAGCATGTGAATGAAAAAGGGATCCAATCACTCACTCTCTACTTAGCCTCCTATTGCTATCGTCAATCGAAGGTTGTTCCCGGCGCTCCAAAGCCCTCCTGAGAGCCTCATCCACATCATTCAGCTCCTCCCCATCATCGGAATTGAAATCCGTACTTGGCCGGTGATCGGCCACATTGATGCGATCTTGCAGTCTGGCTCTCCACGCCGAAGTTATGAACCATGTCGTGATGCGATCGGTGATGCGTTGACGTAAGGACGAGGCCCCATCTGTTATTGTTTCGAGCGGCAGATACTGGCTGTAGCGGTTGCGGTATCGTTGCCAAATGGGAATGGCGGCGAATGTTAGGACGAGGTAGAGGATCAAGGCTATGATCGCGGGGACAACCAATGTCTAGATGTATTGGAAGAGGTCAGTAACGAGGGCTGATCCAATAGTGATGGGAAGACAGTGTCTTGTCTCTTTGCTCACCTTGATCGCGGAAAAGTTCGCGCCCATGATGACGATGATGACCCTGGTGCGCTGCCGACTGAGGACCACAAGATTTCAAAGTTCGAGTCCAGGTACTACTGAATGTGATGGTCTCGGCTGCGGGAGCCTCGACGTCGCGACGGTAGGTAGTCTATGAGGCTGAACAACTGAAGCCAGGTGTGGTGGCCGACGGAGTAAAGTGTTACAGAGGTTACGACAAACAGGTACGTAATCGCGTGCGGAAAGACGTACCGGCCTAACTGCGCGCAAAGGCCACCCTGATGGCCCAGGCGTCGTGGAACAGTCGTGCACTGTATCGTGCCTGGACTGGGCCTGTTGGAAAGCGGGCCTGGCAAGCTAGCCCGGCCCTTGTGTTTCTGGCTGTGGTAAGACCCGACTCCCGAGCAAAAGGCCCCAAAATAGCAACGACAGCCCTCGAACAGATAACGAACTGCCCTGATGATCCAGGGGTAACAACACCGGCCTCGATTTGGAAGTCCCGGACTGACTGCGTTCCCTAGTGGAATTGTTGGACTAGTAACCACAGCTGGTCCTTTTGTAAGGTTGGGTTTTCATGTCAGCCTCTATCTCTACTTCATACCTTGAATATTTATTTTTCTCTTCAAATCATCTTTACTTGGTTTGGTGGGGGGAGGGGGAAGCAGTGACCTTGAGACGCCAGGACAATGACTCTCGGAGAGAACGGTGATGATTGGGCAAGGGATCATCAGCCAATTTAACATCAGTTCGACGTGATTCCATCACCTCAATTTCCCCCACCAGGGCTCTTTGTGAAGGTAGAGGGTTAGCCAAGTCATAGCTTTTAGCACTATGCTACGTAGTAATGTGGGCATATATGATGGCGCCGCTTGAATGTGCCACAAAATGGAAGCATATGAAGATGGTGTCTTATAGTACCACTGCAAGGTCTCTTCCAACGTTATGCGTAAAATTTCAGGTTGACAGATGTCCTTCTGGAACTCGGTCAAAAATGTTTATTTCTCTGTGTATCTTTCCGGGTTTTCAATTCCATGTTACTCTGGGCCAACGCGTGTTTCCATCACCTTCTCATGGACCACCGGTTCTAATGGAGATTGTTTCGGATGGTGGAGAAGAAAGTCGCAGATATGCTCATGTTGAAGAAGGAACATGGAAGATATGGAAGTCCCTGCGTCTTGACCACTAACAAATGCCCCGCCTGTAATTCAAGACACCAGGCGTGGTGATGTGCCCAGCTAAACCGCTTTCAGTGCATCGAAACCCCCTTTGTGACTTTGAGGACTCCCATCACAGAAGGTGCAGTTGTTTAAGAGTGCACGGTGCACCCTCCCGCGCCATGGATGGACGCCCACTGCAATTGCCGAGCATTGTTCACGTTCATACGGCAACCCCAACCTCACTCTCAAGTGATCTCTCAAGTCAACCACTCACCTCAGTCTCACTGCAACTTGAATGGTCATCTGCCTCTGCCTCTCATTTTCCCGAGGCTGCCTCTATAGCTCATAATTCGCTGGGTGAGCCGGCCACTACACAGACGACGCTCCACCCGTCGTCGTCGCCATCGCTCCTTTTCTTCCCAATCATTGCTCAAAGAAGACGCCCGTTCATTTGCCGCCCGATGTTAAATCGACCTTCAATTTCGTCCGAGTGGGTAAACTTAACCCGTTCCAAGAGAGTCCCTCCAGCGCCCCACGCGCGCGCGCGCTTCCACCACAACTGAGTTCCCGCCAACACCCTAGACGAAATCCACCCAGACCCCTCGAACGGGGGAGTCCGTCCCTGACGAGCCCTGACGATTTGACGAACGAGAGACGGGACTTTGTTGTTCTCCTAGTTCAGCCTCGGCGCATCAACTTTAGCAGCACTTCAGTAACGAGCGAGCTGTGGTGTGGCATATCCAATCTTCATCACCCCTCCTTGCCGTCACCCGGTCGCCAGTTACAGTACACTAAGACCCCGAAGTCGAAGTCGAATTCAACGACCTCCTACACTATTATCTCCAGGTACTGCCGGTTACGCTACACGGGTACAAGTACACACGGGTACGGAAATTTGCGCCCACTCATACACGTCTGCGACTTGACCCCCTTTGACTTTCACTTGAGTTTGACTTTCTGTTCCCTTGGAAGATCTATTTCTCATCTGGACTATATTGGCAACATAGTGTAGTTTGGCCAGCTAGTCACGCACACATACACAGCTCGTCCTAGTGCTACCCTACCGATTAGCAGTGCTAGCCTGCTAAGCTACCTCCGAGCCCTTCGCTCCCGGCCGCCGCTCTGCGCAAAAGCTTGCCCAGGCACGGCTACCCTCCGAACCACTCGCTCGACTTGACCTCATGCTAAACACCACCGGTTCATGCAGCAGGAAGGCCATGCTCACCAACAACCGTTATTGCCCGCAAAGAACATGATGCGATCCACCCAGGGCCTCAGACACCGAGTCCATTGACGGCATTTGCTCCGTATCCATTCCAAACGAACGCACTCATTTACCCATCGACCCACCCGCGCATTGATTGCCTATACAACAACCCACCAAGACCCTCGAGACGAGACCCCTCGCGGCCCCCTCGACGCCCCTCTACGGAGTCTCAGATACCCACGATACCCGCTCGCCTATTGCGTACGAGTGAGGAACCACCCCCGAACCACACGTTGGCAGCTTGCGCTGCTGGGACTGTACTCTAGTGTACTGCCCTGCCGGTAGCGAAGCGGCTATTTCACACGTCCCGCCCCCATCATCATGTCTTCCCACGACAAGAATGGAAAGGCTACCTCGAGCGGCAAGGCCTCCTCCTTCTTCTCGAGAGCTACCGGCAAGAACAAGGCCGACAAACGAAACCCGAGTGATGAGGGCGGCCGATACCTTGCCGCCGACAACGACGCCGCCAGTACCCATACCGCGCGCAGCTCGCGCCACTACCGAGACTCGTCCGTAATATCCCTGGACCGGCCCGACACCCCCGAATCTGGCCTCAACGTGACGGCAGGGGTTGTCACGACGATCCCCTATGACGCTGTCCCCCCCGACCGTCGCTCTCCCGTTGCCCTCGACCACCTTCCCAGGCCCGACCAGATGCCCGTAAGGCGAGACCTCCTACCACACCACCTAAACAAAGGCACCGGTGACTACCACCAGTATCCCATCATCGACCAAGGCCCAAACTCCCCCTATAATGGGAATTCACCCAGCGCATCAAGTTCGCGCTCGACTCTCGCTTCCGCTAATATCACCATGGCCTCGACGGGCCGCCAGGCCCAGTACCAGCAATGGGGGCCGCCAAGAGAGAGCAGTTTGCCCGGATACAATCCCAATTCCAGAGGCCATTCGTACATGACGACCCGCAGCTCGGGCGACAATGCCAGCATCTACTCAGGTAGGGACGGTCCCTATCAAGAAGCCCCAGGAACCAGCCATCGCTCATCCAGGATAGGACTCCCTAGTACTTCGTCTCAGTCATCCTACCTTTCTCACCATTCCCATAGGGACAGAGATACCCAGCGGTTAACCAAGGTCGCTGCCGGCCATCAGGGCTCCGAAGGATTCAACTTCCCCAAGCCAGACGATGACAATGTGATCGAACAGATGTTCATAAACCTGATGCAAAAGCGAGGATGGCACAACCTCCCCGACCAGGCCAAGCGCCAGATGATCGCATACCCCGCCGCAAAGAAATGGACGTTGATTTACCAGGACCGACTCACCGAGTGGCAGGGCGAACAGAAGCGCAGACAGACGGCCAAGATTGGCCAATACAACAATGTCGATATCACCCAATCCTCCGATGACGAAGGCAGCCCCGAATGGTATGTGCGCAAGGTTATGGAAAACGCTCTGGACAGTAAAGGACTCGGAGGTCTGGAAGTCAACCTTCGAACACAACAGATCGGCTGGGTCAAGCGCTTCATCGACTGTCAGGGACAAATAGCCTTAACCAATGTCCTGCTAAAGATGAACCGAAGGACTGCCCTCGGACCTGCTCAGCCGGACAATGGGAGGCTGGATAAAAACCTGGACCGAGAATATGACATTGTCAAGTGTCTCAAGGCTCTCATGAACAACAAGTTCGGCGCAGACGATGCGCTAGCTCACCAACAGGTTATTGTGGCTCTGGCCATCTCCCTGATATCACCTCGACTCACCACCCGGAAGCTCGTCAGCGAAGTCTTGACATTCCTCTGCCACTGGGGCGAAGGCAAGGGCCATGTTAAGGTCATCGAGGCCATGGACGTCGTCAAGGCCCAGCAAGGCGAAAACGGGCGCTTCGATGCTTGGATGCGCCTTGTTGAGGTCACTGTCGACGGCCGTGGAAAGATGGGCAGTCTGGTTGGTGCCAGCGAGGAGGTACGAAGTGGTGGCATTGGCATGGAGAATCTGCTCATGGAATACGCCGTTGCTACACTCATCTTGGTCAACATGTTGGTCGATGCCCCTGAGAAGGACCTGCAGCTGCGCATCCACATTCGGGCGCAGTTCACGGCCTGTGGCATCAGGCGCATCTTGAACAAGATGGAGGCCTTTCAGTATGAGCTGATCGACAAGCAAATCGAGCGGTTCCGCTCCAACGAAGCTATCGACTATGAGGATATGCTCGAGCGTGAGAACAGCAGCATCAAAGATAGTATCGAAGGTGAGGTTAAGGATCTCAACGACCCGGTACAAATCGTAGATGCCATCCAGCAGCGGTTACATGGAACCAAGACGCAGGACTACTTTGTATCTGCTCTCCAGCATTTGCTGTTGATCAGGGACAATGATGGCGAGGAGAGACTGCGCATGTTCCAGCTGGTGGACTCCATGCTCAGCTATGTAGCGATGGACCGCCGGTTGCCGGACATGGACCTCAAGCAGAGTCTCAACTTCACTGTTCAAAGTCTGTTAGATAAGCTCCATACCGACTCTGAAGCTCGTCAGGCTCTAGATGAGGCCCTCGAAGCGCGGCAGATAGCGGATGCCGCTATGGCGGAGAGGGATGAGATGAAGGAGAGACTAGCATTGGGAGCGGACGGTCTTGTGGCTAAGCTACAAAAGCAGATCGATGAGCAGGCCATGTTCATTGAGGCCCAGAAAAGACGTGCCGAGGGCCTCAAGTCGGAGCTTGCCAGCTTGCAGACCCTCCGGGCAAAGGAGGCGCAACGCTACGAGCTAGAGACCCGCGAACTATACCTCATGCTTCGCGATGCTCAAGATGTAGCTGCCTCTAACGCCACCAAGGGCAATACTAAGCTTGGTGAGGAAGACGTGGCCCGCATGCAAGGCATCCTCGATCGTGAGAGGCTTCTTGAACGCCTCCAAATGCAGATTGAGCGCCAAAAGACGCAGTTTAAGCTTGAAGGGAGAGTATGGGGCGAGATGATTGGCCCTTCGGATAGGCTCCGAGCTCTACGGGAGGAGATGGATGGCTTTGGGGAGGAGACACCGGAGGGTGCGCCACCCAACGACTTCACCAATTCCATGCTTGGCAGCGTCAAGAGGTCGACCAAGATACCCAGAAAGCCTGTTGGTACCCGGGCAGAACATGTCGAGAACCTTCTCGAGGAAAGCGATGTCGAGGTCGGCGACGACGGCGAGATTGTGTACGAGAAGCCTCGCGTGGTCAAGATCAGGAGGCCCGTCGTGGATCCCAAGCAGGCCAATGGTATGGTGTTCAACGAACTCACTGGAAAGGTCAAGAGGTACGATGCCAGCGACTCCGAGGAAGGATATGGTATCACCACCGGTCCCTCGCATCCCAGCATGGAGTCTCAGACACCTATCACCCCCAGCGATACTGAGACTCCCAAGATCCAAGTCACCGATGCTACTGCGCCAGCTGCGGCTCCGGGTCCTCCTCCTCCACCACCTCCGCCGCCTCCGCCTCCGCCGCCCTCTGGCCACCTGCCTGGTGCCCCGGCTCCGATTCCCGGTGCGGGTGGGCCCCCTCCGCCACCACCACCACCTCCTCCTCCTCCGCCGCCGCCAGGAGGTCTTCCAGGTGCTCCTGCTCCGATGCCCGGCGCTGGTGGCCCACCGCCGCCGCCGCCGCCGCCGCCGCCGCCACCACCACCTCCTCCGCCAATGCCCGGTATGGGTGGTATGCCACCACCACCACCTCCGCCCCCGCCCATGCCTGGTATGCCTGGTATGCCACCACCGCCTCCCCCCCCTATGCCAGGTCCCGCTTCGGGGCGCTTCTTGGCACAAAACGCTGGGCTTCCCGCAACCAACTCTGTTGGGCTACCTGTTGTCCGGCCTAAGAAGAAGCTCAAGGCATTCCATTGGGACAAGGTCGACACCCCATTGGCAACGCATTGGGCGGCACATACACCGTCCCCCGAGTCGAGAGAAGAGAAGTATCATGAGCTCAGCAAGAAGGGTATCCTTGACGAGGTTGAGAAGTTGTTCATGGCGAAGGAGATCAAGAAGCTTGGCGGTGGAAGTGCCAAGAAGGATGACAAGAAACAAATCATCTCCAACGATTTGCGCAAGGCATTTGGTAAGTATCGGATGAAAGCAGCAGGTTCGATAGAGTCACACACTAACAATCTACAGAAATCGCACTTGCCAAGTTCTCACAGTACCCTGTTGAGAAGGTGGTGCAGATGATCATCCACTGCGACAAAGACGTACTCGACAACCCAGTCGTTATGGATTTCTTGCAGAAGGATGATCTCTGCAATATTTCGGATAACACTGCCAAGGTCATGGCACCGTATAGCAAGGACTGGACTGGACCGGATGCCGGCAAAGATACCCGAGAACAAGATCCTAACGAGCTCACAAGACAGGATCAGATCTACCTGTACACGGCATTCGAACTTCATCACTACTGGAAGAGTAGGATGAGGGCCCTTGCACTGACCCGCAGCTTCGAACAAGACTACGAAGAGATCACCGATAAGATGCGCGCCGTTGTAGGAGTATCCGAATCTTTGAGAGATTCCGTGTCCCTTATGAACGTACTAGGACTCATCTTGGATATCGGTAATTATATGAACGACGCGAACAAGCAAGCCCGCGGTTTCAAGCTCTCTTCTCTTGCCAGACTTGGTATGGTGAAGGACGACAAGAACGAATCGACTCTTGCGGATCTCGTCGAGCGTATCGTGCGCCAGCAATACCCGGAGTGGGAAGACTTCGCCAAGGACATCGAGGGCGTCATTGCGGCGCAGAAGATCAACATCGAACAGCTTCAGGCTGATGCCAAGAGATATATCGACAACATCAAGAACGTACAAATGTCTCTCGACTCTGGCAATCTCTCCGATCCGAAGAAGTTCCACCCCCAGGATCGGGTGTCGCAGATTGTGCAGAGGGTCATGAAGGATGCTCGATTCAAGGCAGAGCAGATGCAGTTGTATCTGGAAGAGATGGTGCGCACATACAACGACATCATGGTTTTCTACGGCGAAGACCCGGCAGACGACAATGCTCGTCGCGATTTCTTCTCCAAGTTGGCGTCGTTCATCAATGAGTGGAAGAGGTCGCGTGAGAAGAACATTCAGTTGGAAGAGCAGCGAAAGCGGAACGAGGCATCGATGAAGCGCAAGAATGCGCAGTTCAAGGCTTTACAAGCAGCCGAGGCACCAGGACCGGCAAGCCCTGGGAGTGCGGGGGCAATGGACAGTCTACTCGAGAAGCTCAGAGCGGCAGCCCCGCAAACAAGAGACCAAAGAGACAGGAGGAGGAGAGCACGTCTCAAGGACAAACATCAAGTCCGCATCGCCTCGGGCCAGCAAGTGCCAGATTTCAACGAAATCCCCGAGGTGGAGGCCGCCCTGCAGACCGGCAAGAGTGTTGCATCCGCAATCACGGCCGACGACGGCGCCAGCAACGGTCTTCTCAGCCCCAACTCCTTACCGCCAACAAAGGAGGCTCCCGACGCGGAGGAAGACGACGTCGCTCGACGCGCAGCTGCATTGCTGCAAAGCTTCCAGGGCGGCGATGGGGCGGAGGACGATGCAGAGAAGCGGGAAAGTCTGAGGAAGTCGAGGAGGCAGACTGCAGCCGAGGAGAGGAACATGAGAAGGCGGAGGAGAGAAAAGGCGCAGACTAGCACGACTGGTGAAGACGGGAAGGACGGGCCAACAGGGGCAGATGGGACGGAAGCCGCGCCTTCAGCTAGCGCTGAGGATCTTTCGGCAGCTGCCGATGGGCCGTCATCATCACGACCAGGCACAGCAACGAGTGCCGGGACACCAGCGGAGGAGACTGGGACTGAGGCTACACCTGCGGCAACGGCAACGGCAACGGCGACGGCGACGGTGACGGACACGAGTCCTGAAGAAAGTAAAGAAACTACAGGATGAGTGTGTGATCGTTCCGCGTGTCGTCGCTTGTTCTGTCTGTCTGTTCCATTTAAGAAGTTTACCTACCAACAAAGTTCTGTTTGCAACATTGTACATTACCAACCATCATGATGCAAGCTTCTTTGACAAAGTCGAAAATGGAGAAGGCCAGCCCCAGTACCTAGTAGTGCACAGAGTCATACACCTATATAAAGAAAGAAGAGTACGTAATGTCTACTTAGAAGAAGACGATGAAGGGAGCTTTTTAAGGTGGAATGGAATGAAGTAGAAGTCGAAGACCAAGCAAGATGTTCAGGTTTTTGATACCATTGCTTTATTTTCGTAGCTCAAGGATTCTACCTAGCTTGGTGAATAAAAGGGGAATGTTCTCCTGTATACAATAACTCATCAAGGTTTCAAATAGAAAGGAGGCGAAGTGACACCATCCACATCCACCATCCACATGCCTCAGTAGTGTACAAAATTAGTTCAAGCCAAGCTTTCCGGGGATTCATGGAATAACTCTCTTGGCTCTTTACCCCGTGGGTGGTAGATGCTCCCCCAACAAAGGTACCAAGGGGGACGAGAAAGACACTAGAACCGTTACGTCGTGACGACGATCCCCCCATTTTCCACGCTTTTGCTCCCCAAACTTGTCGCCGTCAGCGTAACGGTATGAGGGGGGGGGGGGGGGGGCATTTTAACCGCGAGCAGCCTGATTCAACCCCTCATGACATGATGACGGGAACTTCCCGATGTCTCTTGAGACGAACCCCTCGTGCCGATGCGTGCGTGCCCCTCATCCGAACCGAATCCTTGAACCATAAACATCCAGGCGCTGGTGGCTCCACTGTGGTATTACTTCAGAAAGAGGTTTCGGGATGATTAACCGCGAGATGACCCTCGAGTGAGGGGAACGGGACCTACGGAGATAGGTGGGTGGTAATGATGGACAATGGCCATGTGGCTTTCGGGAGGCTTTATATACCGGGGACTACCCGTTTCCCATGAATATTCTCTCTATTGTTTTGGTTGTTTTCATCTTGGTTGTCTCTTCAGAATACTCCCATCCTTCTCACGACTGGAGTATGTTCTAGGTAAACCTCTGGATGAGGTCGATGACATCGTAAACACCTACCTACCTACCTACCTACCTACCTACCTACCTACCTACCTACCTACCTACCTACCTACCTACCTACCTACCTACTCTCCATTAACAACACCCATAAAGACCAACACAACACCCGAAATGTCCACAACCAACACCACCACCCCCGAAGGCGTCCCCGGCCTCCTCCTAGGCCACTCCTCCCGGCACCCTTTCTCTCTAGTCCCGCTCTCCTCCCGCTCCTCCGTGCAATCCCTCCTCACCACCCTCCTCGACCCCCTCCTCCCCTTCTTCTCGCCCCTCAAATCCCGTATCCGCGTCCCAGGAGCCACAGCAGTGCGCTTCGACCAAACCGCCTCCGAAATCGAAGGTCTTGCCCGTCCGCTATGGGGCCTTGCCTGTCTTTTGGCGGGCGGCGGGGAATACGAATACAAGGAGTGGTGGATCGAAGGCATAAAGAACGGGGTTGATGCGGAGGGAAAAGAGTTTTGGGGGTGGGCGAGGGATAATGATCAGAGGATGGTGGAGATGTGTCCGCTGGGTTTTGCGCTGGCTGTTATACCCGGTTTGTGGGAGAAACTGGGGGAAAGCGGGCAGAGGGGGGTGGAGAGGTGGTTGGGGGAGGAGGTTAATGTTAAGAAGTAGGTTTTTGACTCTTTTTCCTTTTCGTTTTTCCTTTTTTGTTTCACATTTGCTTCTGTGTGTGCGTTGCGTGGGGACGATGAAGGAACTGATGGGGGGAAGTTGTAAGGTGTAAAAGCGAGAAACGTGGGAAGGAAGGGAAAGAATGAAAGAGGGGAAGGCGTGAAGGAGAGGAAGGAGCGAAGGAAGGGAAGGGGTGAAGGAGATGAAGGAGTGAAAGCGGGAATGAGGGGAGGGGACGGTCGAATGGGGGGAAAGAACGACGAGAGAAAGGAAGCAAGAACAGAAGGCTAACTGAGTGTTTCGCAGCATGCCCAACACGAACTGGCTATGGTTTCGCGTCTTCGCCAACCTTGGACTAAAGAAAAATGGTGGAAAGTTCTCTCAGGAGAGATTGGATGCCGACATCGAGCATCTCGATACGTTTTACCGCGGTGATGGCTGGTCGAATGATGGCCCAGAGGGTATTCATCGTATGTTCAACCACCCCCAGTTCTACCCCTGAAGGGAGATATACTGACAACCATCTTCAAGAAATGGATTACTACTCTTCGAGTTTTGCCATCCACTTCCTTCAGCTACTTTATGCCAAACTGGCTGGCGAAGATGAGCCCGAACGGGCTGCCGAGTTCAAGAAGAGGGCACAGACCGCCGCATTGGATCTGGTACATTACTATGACAAGGAGGGTGAGTGACTACCTGTACCATATCCCAACTACGAGGAACATTTCTAACATATTTCCCAGGCCGCTCCATCCCCTTCGGCCGCAGTGTCGGCTACCGCTTCGCCATGGTCTCCTTCTGGGGCGCCCTCGCCTACGCCGACGTCGAGCTCCCCGCCCCTTTAACCTGGGGCATGGTCAAAGGCATCGTTCTCCGACATCTGGGCTGGTGGCAGACCCAAGGCAACATATTCAGCCCCGCTGGCACTCTCACCATCGGCTACTCGTACCCCAACATGTACATGGCCGAGAACTACAACAGTCCCGGCTCGCCTTACTGGGCTTGTCTGGCCTTTATCTGTCTCGCCGTGCCCGAAACGCATCCCTTCTGGACTTCCGAGGAAGAAGATCCCTGGCCGCTCATCCCCGCCGTCAAACCCCTCCCCCAACCGGGTCACATCATGAGCAATCTCGGCGGCCACTGCATGCTTCTCTCCTCCGGTCAGGCCTGTTCCTACCCTATGAAGGGCACGCACGCCAAGTACGGCGCCTTCGGCTACTCCTCTGCCTTCGGCTACTCCGTTCCTCCGGGCTGCTTCACGCTGGAGCAATATGCTCTGGCCTCGCAGCTGGGTTTCTCCGATGACGGAGGAGAGTGCTGGAAGACTCGCCGCCTCTCTACTTCCCGCCTCGCTACCAAGGAAGGTAGTCCAGTGCTCATCTCCGAATGGACACCCTACCCAGACGTCTTCGTAACGACCTACCTCCTCCCGCCCACCGAAGCCGCACTCAACTGGCACTTGCGCGTGCACCACATCCGCGCCGAAGGGCGCTCGGTGATGACAGCCGACGGGTCCTTCGCCATCCTCAACGAGCGGACACCGGACGGTCGATACCTTGACTTGTACGACCCCAAGAAATGCGAGGGGACGTCCCCCAAGTTGATCGGGAACTATGACCTCAAAACCCCCGAAGCGTGGGCTCCCGGAAAGAAGGGCGCGTTCGCGGTGTCGAGGGCTGGAGCGGTGGGGATCAGAGTGTTGGATATTGAGGAAGAGGGCAGAGAGGCGACGTTGGTGAATGCGGATCCGAACTCGAATCTTGTGGAGAGCAGGACGACGATTCCGACGTTGCAGCATGAGATTGGGAAGGGCGGGAGATGGTGGTACGTGACGGGGATTTATGCGAAGCCGGCGGGCGAGGGGGTCGCTAAGGAAAGTTATTTGGATGGGTGGGAGAAGGGACCTGAAGTGCCGGGGTGGTTGAAGGAGGAGATTGAGAAGAGTGAGTGAAGAAAGGGCTAGTTGATGACTAGATCTGATGAGAAAGGAGGGAACGTAGGGGGTAGACTTTAAAAATGAACTTTTGTATTATGGGGGTATCCATCCCAATCCGTGTTTCAGATTGGGTGTTTATCATACTTTTTTTGGTTGTCGAAGAACCGATTGATACCTTTGCTCCGCCGCTATCCCATCCCATATACGCCTCCAGCCAACTTTTATCCCGAGTACTTACCCATACTCATCCAGATCCAGATCCATATACCTTTGTTTGGTTTCAGTAAAGTCGATGATTTAAGCCCTGGCAAACTCGTCAATGAACTTGGCTAGCTTCTCAGCACCCTCCAAAGGAATAGAGTTGTAGTTAGAAGCACGGATGCCGCCAACGCTGCGGTGGCCCTTGAGACCGGTCAGGTTGAGGGCGGTGGACTCCTTGAGGAAGGCCTTCTCGGCCTCGTCGACGTTGCCACCCTAAAAACATATGTTAGCCCATTTCGCAACAACAAAATCCGTTACTGTGAACTTCAAAACATACCTTGATAACGCGGAAGCAAATGTTCATCTTGGAACGGGCAGACTTGTCAGGAACAATCTTGTAAGCCTCGGGGTGAGCTTCCAAGGCCGCGTAGATGAGCTCGGCCTTCTTCTCGGCAACGGCCTGCTGGCCATCAACACCGTTGGGGTAAGTGGCGAGGAGCTTCTTGAGGACCTGGCCGGCGATGTAGACACTGTTCATTTTGTTAGCCTGTAGCAATGCAAGCAACACATCATAATCGAGTTCACCCCTCTTTAAAAAAAAAAAAGAAAAAAAGAAAAAAAAAGGACTCACTCAAAGATGCTCAGCGTGTTGTACAAGCTGTTGTTCTTGGCGATAATCTCATACTGAAGAACGATAGGAGGGATAGGCAGGGCGAGTTTCCTGAGCAGAGCCGGGCTAGGCTGGCTGAGAGTAGGCGGGAGGAAGGTCTTCTTGAGGATGGCCACAGCGATACCGGTCGAGCCGAGGTTCTTCTGGGCGCCGAAAAAGAGGAGGGAGTAGTTGCTGACGGGGATGCGGCGAGAGAGGATGTTGGAGGACATATCGGCCACAACGATGGGGCCGCCGGTGCCGTCCTCCTTGGGCTCAAGGATCTTGGGGAAGCTGGGGAACTCGACGCCGTCGACGGTCTCGTTGTCGCAGAAGTAGACGTAAGCGGCATCCTTGCTGAGCTTCCAGGTGCTCTCGTCGGGGATCTTGCCAAACTTCTTGCCGTCGTCGCTGAGGGTGCGGGCGTCGCACACCAGGTTGACGTACTCGGGCCCGAGCAGGCGCTGGGCCTCCTGGTAGGCCTTGAGTGACCAGCTGCCGGTGACGATGTAGTCGACCTTGAGGCCGGACTCTATGCGCTGGCGAAGGGCGGCAAGCACTGCGGCCTCGTCGGCAGCACCCTCGCCAAGCTCCTTCTGGACGGCGGCGTGCTGGCGGGAAACCCAGGCGCCGACGAGGTTGTACATGGAGGCGGCGAACTCGCCGGTGCCACCACCCTGCATGAAGAGAACCTCATACTGCTCCGGGGAGAAGTCGAGGTAGGTGGCCAGGTCGGCCTTGGCCTCGTTGATGATCTTGGCCGCAAGCTCGGAGCGATGAGAGTGCTCGGCGATACCCAGGCCGGTGCCCTGGTAGTCGAGCAGCGCCTGGGCGGCGGTCTCGAGGACGTCGGTGGGGAGGGCGGCAGGGCCGGCGCCGAAGTAGGTGATGTCCGCGCGGGAAGGCATTTTTTGGTAATATGTCTCTGAGACTTTATGAGAATTGTATGAACAACTATCTGACAGGTTATTTTTTGAGTTGTTAAATATAAAGAACACAGTGAAGAGTGAGTAAGTGAGGTTGATGTTGTTCAAAGAGAGTCTAGAAGTTTGGCATCTCCACTCTTCCCTTGGCTTCCCGCTGCGAGTGAGTTTCAAGTCCTTTTCAGGGTTATGAATGTACAGCTTCTGGCGGAATCGGAGTCACTTCAGCTTCTCTCTTCAACCGCTCACGAAAACCCCCATTCTTTAATGTATATGTAGATGACTCCCATTTGGTAAGAGAGTATTGCCAGTGGTGATAGATGCCCGGTGTCGGCTTTTCATCGTTCGTCCAAACAAATGACGTGACTCACTGCTGCACACCCCGTTCCCCAGGTTTTAGGTTTTATTCTTACGCAAAATATTTACAAGGGGAAAAGCGCCGCATCGTGGGGCCGCTTTTGTTTTTGTGTTTTTGTTTCTTCCCCCCTGGTCACTTGCAAGGATGGCCCCCATTTTTATGTGAATCTCTTGTCACCCTTTTCATCTCAGACTTTTTGAGACATGTCAACATCATCAAACATGGAACTCGAACTCGGCCGATGAGGAGAGATTCTTTTCGCATGCCCCTCGCTCTCTCTGCCGCATGCACCATTCGTGATACATATCACCATTTAGGCTTCCCTATTCTTTGTCGTCGAATTGGCTCTTTCCCCAGCGTTGTGTAGCACCCTGAGCCACTGAAAGAGAACCACACAAAGTGCACCAGATCTCCAGCATTGTGGCAGTGTTTCCTTAACACAACATCCCGACTGGCAGTGGGACGTTCATGTTTCTATTTACAGCTTTTGACTTTCAGGCCGGTACATGAGGGTAGCATCTCGATAACCGTTGAAGAGTGGCACAGAACTGAATGTACCCTGATGGAATGGAAACCACAATGGGAATCCTGCTGGGAGCTGGAGCTAGGAGGTAGCTCCGCCTGAGAGTTGCAGCGGTACACGGCAGCCGCCGACGGCCCCAGTGGTTCCCCATTGTCGGCCTCGACCTTGGTGCCGGCGGGAAGGAGGAGGCTGTGTCGGTTGACGCCCCGTCCCGTCTTAGTGGACTTCACCTTGAAATGATACAAAAGATCGACGATCCTCAATTCTTGACCAGATGAACCTGTGAACATCAAGCTCTTCATCAAGGTCAAAACTCATTGAAAAATTAGCAGGACCCCCCAAGAACAAACACGGTACGTACCCGATCCTTCAGCGCGCTTATCGCTGATAAGCCCCACCCCTGCCCCACCATTCTCCATCAAACAGCTTCCCCCAGCCAGCGGGCAGCTCCAGCTGTCATTCAGACACCCCTGTCCGTCAACTTCACACCTCGAAACTTCAACTTCACACCTCAGACTCACCTCGCCTCCCAGCAGCTCTTCACCTCACTCAAGTCCAAAGCCAAAGCCCAATCCTAACCTCAACCCCTTTTCAAGACCCAAAACACACCCAGATCAAAAACCACCAAAATGGCAACCAAAGACCGCATAACGTGCCACATCCTCGACACATCCAAAGGCCAGCCCGCGCGCTCCGTGCGCGTCAAGCTAGAACTTCTCTCCCCCACCACCACCCAACACCAACAACAACAGCAACCAACCAAAGTCTTCGAATCCCTCACCGACGAAGACGGCCGCATCAAGACGTGGCTCCCTTACTCCTCGGCGCTTTCTTCGGGAGAAGTGCCCGTCTACACGCTTGAGGATGTGCTGGTCAACGACATCAAGGGCCCCTCGCGCTGGATGTTGCGGTTCGACACGGCCGGGTATTTCGGCGGCGAGGACAAGACGTTCTTCCCCGAGGTGACGGTGGTGTTTAGGGTGGAGGAGGGGCAGACGTATCATGTCCCTTTGCTGTTGGCGCCTTATAGTTATTCGACTTATAGGGGGAGTTAGATGGGGATGGGAACTTGGGTTGGAGGTTGATGTAGAAGGGGGAAAAGAGCGGATGGAATGGAGTGGGTGATGGGTTAGGTGAGGAACCATATGAGAGGAGAAGGAGCGGTGATGTGTATTGTTCTGGAAGGATGGATGGAAGCGGTTTGAATGGGGTTGCAAATCTGGGGAAAATGAGAACGGCAGATCAACATCATCATTCAATGGTCTCGATTTATTTGGGCGTTCTTTCATCGTGACGGGGACATCCGAGCATGTTACTAACAGTGTTGACTAGCGGCGAGCGAGACGAGATGTGGTACTCCACCCATAAGGCACATTCTTTGATTGCGGGCAATGCTATTTCTGCTAAACATCCACTCTATTTTTACACGGACATGATTCCAAGACCTAAACAATCCAGACCTGCTAAGTTGATGAAGCCCAGGTTACTGTAGTGTGGTTTTGAACCTGAGTAGTCTGATTTGACATGTGATCATGTGGAGTTGAAGCGGATGCATTTTCGTGATTCCCGACTGTCAGGTCCGGCAGCATCGGACTTGTGCGGTTTGGCCCGACGGAAATTCCCAGGTAGGTAGACCCTGTTATGGGAGATTAAGGATTGTGGTAAATGACTCCTGCCGGGTGGTTTGAACTGAGAAAGCCAGCTTCATGTCATGCTCTCACACTTCCCTTCCTCTGAATCCCATTGATTAAAGATGTGTAGATAACCCCAATGATATTGCTCCCCTTCGAATGCTTCGGTACAAAAGAAACTCGTTTGCCGTCGTGCTTTGGTGTGCTTGTGTGATTTGTTGTACAATGCTGCCATTTTTACCCTCGCTCCTTCAAACCATAAACCTGGTGCTATGCGACCGTGGCCAATAAAACTCCGCGCTGAGTGGAAAAGACAAGAAGAGGAATATGCAAAGAAGAAAGAATCGGAAAGGCCGTCGGCCCACACGGCCCCGCTCGGCACTATTCTGCCGTCTTGGTGAATCACTCCACCTTCCGCTCTGGCCGATCAAAACGAATGATATCGCGATCGTCCTCCGGATGACTTGTGCCAAGCTCGGCCAAGCCGCAACATCAGCCGCCCGCCCAGCCTCGTCAAGCCAGCCGAGACGTTGACGCTCAAGGCGACCTGCCCAATACGTTCCTGGCAAACCATGCCCTCTTCCCCGTCGACTTTGTGCTCCTCTTGGACTCCGGCGAGTCCGGCAAGAAGAGCGGCTGTGCGCGGTTCACAAACGGCGTCTCCAGTCGTCGAGGGCCTGAGCCACCTGTTGAGGCGGACATGACACTATCGCTGTCCTTTGTTGGTGTTGTTGCTGGGGTGTTCACCCATGCCGCCCCATTGTCTGGTGGTCTTTTGCTGACATCGCCTCGTACCGCGCGAGCCATGCGTTCGATGGTCTTGATGCCGTCCATGAATCCTTCTGCGTTGTTTGGGCTTGAGGTTGGTTCCTTTAGGAACGAGTTTCGGGCCCGCATGAGTGCCCTTTCCGTCGATATGTCATCCTCACCGAGGGTGGCATGAGGGCCGATGATGGCTTCTGGGTGTGGTAATGTTGTGTTTCGGTCTGATACTGGTGTTAGCGAAATCCACTCTGCAGCCCTATGTATGTCATGCTGACGCACCTCCATTGAAGGGCTCTGGGAACCCAGTGTCCCGTCCTCTTGACGATGTGCTCGAAGTCGGTCGGAGGCTAGACATGTCGTCGATAGTTGATGACAAGCTAGCTCGCTGGCGTGAAGTCCTACGGCGTGTGAAGCTGCGCATCATGGTAACTTTAGTAAACTGGGCGTCTGGTGATCTTTATGTGCGGTCGTAGGTTCTGCCGGGTCCTGCCGAGCAACGCGTAATCGTCCTGTCCCTTCGCCACTTGTGCTTGGCTTCAGGAACAATTATTGAAAATCCCCAACTTTGGAGACGAATGTGAATATGGAGATGGCGGGAGATCCCGAATTATGAGGCTCGAAGAGAGTCGATTCCCCCTTGATAAGTGATGCGATATCGCTTGGTGTGGCGATCATAAGGTGGGAAGAAATGAGTGAATCAAAGATACACGAGATTGCCCATGAGACCCCATGAAATAAGAACGGGGCTGGCCCTTAGAAGCTCTGACCGACCGACCGACAAGACAAATCCAAGAATCCCAGTTCCAGGAAAAGAGTTTCGAGCCAAAGCGGTGGAAAAGGTTCAAAGCTCCCGCCCGACGCATGTGCCATTCTTATCAAAGACACAGCGCAAGCTTGCATCATGCCGCCGCTTGGACTGGCTATGTAATTCCTTGTGAACCCTTGGTTGAGCCACGTTTGAACCTCCAAAGACGATCAAGCAATGAACGACCCGTTTATGACCAAAGAGGTTCTAGAATGCCATTGTCTCGAGTTCAAGTGTTGAGGAGCAACGAGTGGTCGAGAGTGAATCGGCTGGCTTTCGACTTACCACTGTTGAACGGTTTGACGGCGTGACGGCTTAAACTCCGCGGAGGTGGGGTGACTGGGGTCGGTCTTAGTCGTGAGCGATACTCCGACGCCGAGGGTCAGAGGCGCTGTGGGATCAGGCGCGCGTTAGGTCAAGGTGGCGTGGCAGAAGGTGAAAACCAGCGGTTTGTTTCGTTTCCAGCCAAACAACGATCGGAGTCTAGACTGAATGGTTTGGGTGGATGGAGTTGTGTTGAAAAAAAACTGTAAAGTGATCTATCCTCCCGGAACCTGGGGTCCATCGTGTTTAAACTCCATCTCTGATTCTCTAGCATCAGCACCCAGCAAGGTCCTCAGTGGCCCCCAGCCAGCATGTGTGTGCTGCGGTGTCGTGGAAGTACCGGTATACGTGGAGGAAAGGTAAGTGGAACAGCTTGACGTCGCTGAGGCATTTCGCCGACCATTCATCCAGCCATTGATCAATCACGAGAGACGTCTGTCCAACGACGGAATCACGAGCGATTGGCTGGTCAAATAGTTCGCAGCATGCTCCGATAGAGCCGAAAATCCATCGCGGTCCATCCGCCGCATCGAGCAATCGTGCAAAGAGAAAGTCGAGCTGAGTCGAGGTAGCTCTAGTAGCGCAGTCTTCTTCTCCCTAACCCGCAGAGCCAGTGATGCAGGTCTCAGTTTAAAGCCATCTCGGCGAAAAAAAATTGGTGTTTAGCTTTGCTCGATCATTCTGTCTCAAATGCGGTCTCGGCCTCCAAGTTGCGGTCTGCTGGGCTGTGTTGTAAGGAGCGTCAGTCACCATGACCGGAACAATATCGACGTTGTCTCCGATCCGTGATGTGGGCTAGCACGACGTTGGTGTTGTCCTCAGCCACAAATTTCACACGCCACATAGAGATAGTGGCTTGGTCAGGGGCTTCCCAGAGCCCAGGGTTATGTGAGGAAGGGGTACCAGGGTTGAATGTGTGGGAAGACGGTCAGGTACAGACACTCGTCCATTGCAACTTGACTCGAAAAGAAAGGGAAATGGGAGGTTGCTGTCGGGGTTTGGTACTCTTTCAATGTGGCTCTGAGAGGTGTCTTGCGAATTGTAGGCATTGTGAGACGACCAGGACGTGGAAGCTGACCAACTTGTCTACAACAGACACGGATATCAGGGTGGATGTTGTCATTATTGAAGTTGGCAACAATCTCTAGTGAAACTGTAAACTTCTGCCCATACCTTAATTAGCACACCGGTTCTTTATGCGTCAGGACAAACCTGAAAGAGACTTGCCCATCTTGCACGGATGTGGTCTCTCAAGATGGCGAAACCCGCACAACAATTTGGACTTCACAACGACGTAGAGGAATAAATAACTTACACCACACTGGATCCTGGGTTTTTTCTCTTTTTTTTCCCCTTTTTCCATCTTTTTTTCAGGGAAATGTCAAGCTGAAACCAGGGCGAATCAGTTGTTCAAATTCCCATGAAATTCGGTTGGACGGCCGGCTGTAAGGTGACTTGGTGTCGACAGCGATCTGTCTGACTGTCTGAGACGAAACGAACGTGTTCGTGACAAAGGGAAACACCTGACTGGTAAGTTTTGTTTGATTGAAGAGAACTGAAAAAGCCTTTCGTGCCAGACTCAGTTGAAAACTTTGCAGATGTGGAAAGCTTCCATTGTATTAAAGCACCTTCCGAATCTTACCGAAGTCACTTACACAGGGGCAGGCAGTCACGACATCTGCCCGCCTATTGCTCCTGCCTGCCCATGCCTGCCCATGCCTGCCTACCTTCCTTCCATCCCATCTCAATCTCCTATACCCAGGGGCAGGGGCAACCAAGCCTACCAGGTGTTCCTTCCAATCTCAAACCTCCCATGCGCCTGCCCATGGGCCATATAACCCTTCATCTCATGGCTCCTTCCAAGTTTCAACACCCCCGGCCAACGACATTCTACACAGTAGGAGGTCCGATGGCGCAGTCCGTAGTAGTAGTGACGGGGCATTCGAACGGCCTGTCCGTACTAAAAGGAGGGGGGTGCGGCCAACGGTTGCTCAACGATAACTTTCTTAAGATGTTCGCACCTACCTCAATGGTTGTTGAACAGCAAAAGAACCGTTAGTTCTGTTCCAACAACAAACGTTTGGACTTTCTCAACGGTTGATAGATAGTTAAACGACGGTAATTATACGATTTTAAGCTATCAAACGTGTTAAACAACGAAGGTTGATATTTATTAGACGTAGCTGAAGGTTGACGGATTGAGCGACGGTTGGCGATTTTTGGAACGGTAAATTTGCAGTTGCTTGAGCGTTTCCTGGAGACACCCCCCTTCCACGGGTGCACCAGCTTTACATCTTCAAATCCGTTTTCAGTCCGCCTTCGAGTTTGATTCGCGGCCGGGGCAGATCATGAGGTTCTTTTCAACAATTGAAGACAAAGCTGAAAGTAGGTAGCGGGAGTTCCATGTCGTACAGCGCGGGAGTTTCCACTCGTAGACCTGACTGAGCTGGAGAGGCCTAGTAGAACCAGGGATACGTAGAACTGGCTGTGTTGCCTGTGTGTTGGCATCTCCTTTTTTTTTTTTTTGGTTCAGCAGATTTTCCATAATTTCAACACCGACTTTTTATCCGCCCTCGTGACTCGTCCGTAGCATGTAGTTTATTCTTACGGGTGTTTTGTTGTGCAAGCAAGATAATAACCGGACTTTCTGTACACCTACAGGTCACCTCAAAGCGTCAGGAGATTGTTTGTTCACAAGTCAAATAAGAATCAGGGGGTATTGTCATCAATTTCTTGTTCTCCTCTCTCTCTCTCTTCCTCTCTCTTCCTCTCTCTTCCCCTCTTATCCCATATGCCTCAACCAACCAACCAACCAACCCATGCAAGGTAGGGGCCAGCATAAAAACAACATCCTCAAATCATCATCTCTCATCTTGAGGTATATGTTACGCTCATTTCCAAGGAATATCTCGACCAGAAGTACTCAAACATGCTTTTGCATTCGCTTCGCTTGCTATGCGCGTTTCTCTTCCCTTTGAACGCCTCGCCAAGAATCGAACAATGCGGTATGATATGAATAAGAAGAAAAAAACAAGGTTTGAAAAAAAAGCGTCGCTCATCCAACAAGCCAACCGTAGTAGAGCCATAAAGCCATGCCATACAACAACCGTACAACCATACATTTCCTTGACGATGTATATCCTTTTGGATTTCTTACAAGACATCACTTTCATTGTGATGTCCCCTAGCCCACCACGACCAACCCTCCGCAGGTGTTTTCTTTTAGATGGTACTTTCCATAGACCGTCTAGTAGTGTAGTGGCAGGCGAAAGTCATTCTTACTGACAAACCCACTCGGCGAAAACGCACCACCTGGCCGTCCTATCAGCCAACACCAGTCCCCTCCACGTTCCACGCTCGCTGCATTTGATGATGGTTTCCCACGTGCCTCCGTCTCCCTCTTCTCCCGGCTCGGCCGCTGATGCAGCAGCCGCCCGGCTGCCGAACCCGATGCCTCCTTTGCCTCCCCGCTCCTCCTTTCTCATCAGCCGGAGGATCTTACCGCCCGGCGTCTGAATGGCTAGCTTGGCGGGTTTCTTGCTGCTGCTGCTGGAACCGCCCGCAGTGGTGCTGGGCTGGGAACCACCGGCTGCGCTCGAGGTCATGCTCATGGCGCTGGAAGGGCGGAGGAAGGGAATTGGAGAGGCGCTGCCGGAGGTGATGGAGGGTGACATGGGGCCGTCGGAGGTCGAGCTCGAGCTCGGGTGCTGGCGGATGATGAAGACGAAGGTGTTGTTGAGAGCGAGGCGCTGGCATTGGGGTTGGACGATGTAAAGGTCATGGCGTTGGGCGTGAGGGGTCGGGTGGCGAGTGACGAACTCGTAGGGCGGGTTTTCGCCGGTGTGGATGATGGGAAGAGCGAAAGCGAGAGGGTGCGGGATGTCCTTGATGCTGTGCATCAGGCCGCGCTTGCCGGCGTAGATTTTGAGCGTGCCGGTGCCTTCGTCGCCGGGCAGAAGGGCCTTGACAGTGTAGCGCTTGATGCCTCCGAACCACTCTGCTTGCGCGAGGGCACGTTTCTTGACTACCTCGCCAGACTCAAAGACATCACCGTCGTTATCCTTAGTGAAGGCGCGAGTCTCGACCTCTGCGGCAATTTCGACATCAGCAGGCACGTTGAACTTGATGTGCACCATTTCTAGATCCTCGATCCTGGTCAGAGAAGTGTTGTAGTCAAACATGTCCAGGCCGTTCTTGAAGTATGGTGGGCAGGCACAGGGCAGATTGAGAAGAATCTCGTGAGCAACAGGTGGGCAGATGTGTTGTTGTTCGTGATGTTCGGGGATATGCGTCCAGCAGATTTCGGTAGGACGTGCTAGGAACCACCAGGGATCCGCTTGAGAGCTGTTCCAACTCGAATACAGAGCACGGCCTGGGAAGGACGGGCTCGCCAAGCAGGTGTCCATCATCCTCCACTCGTTGTCAACAATCACTGCGTTCCACCAGTGGTTGGGACGCGGAACAATATTGGCATCCGGGATCTCGCCTGGCGATTTGAGATAACCGCGGACGACCTCACAATGCAGGCCCACGGCTTCGCACATTTCCGCAACGAGAGCCGCAAACTCTTGGCAGCATCCACGCTTCGAGTGAATAACTCGTCGCGTGTCGATAGGCCCCTCAAAATCCTCCTCCCAGCAAACCTTCTCAGAAACCCAGGTGAAGATGGCACGTAGGCGTTGAACCTCGCTGGTGTATGGTCGGCAAACGTAGGTAGCCGCAAGTGATGCGGCTGTAATGGTGGGTGGCAGGCTGGCCACGAAGCGGGAGTTCTTATCGACCTGGCTTAGGTTAATGGCTAGATAGTTAAACGGCTCGTGGACGGGCATTCCATCAGCGCCCTCATCGCCATCGACGCTGTTGTATAGTTCCTCCACGGGATTCAAAGCTGGATGGTCTAGCATTTGACATCTTTCCTTTCGCTCCGTACGCTCGTTCTGACTCAATGAGTTGGAACGGTTGACGTCTCGCCGAACCTGGACCCAGTCAACACCACTGCCCATGCCTTCCCTCCCAATATTCTTCGCCGGTAACAGGGACGGACCTCCAGATAGAGCAGAAAGCGGATTTGTCGCTGATTTAGTCGGCGAAGATGACCCTGCAGAAGCAATGCTATTTCTGCTGTTCGCAACTCCGGTCTTGGCAGACTCGAGAATTCGCTTGATGAAGTTCTGCTTCTTCGGCTTTGGGGTAACAAGACCACCCAGGTTACCCATCGAGTCATCGTGTCCAATATCGGTCCGGGACTTCGGTCGCATATGGAGATTCTCCGAAGCATGGCTGCTATGGTACGTTACCCCTGTGAACGGAGTTCCTGGACGGTCGGATTCCTCCCGGATGCTGAGCGCACTGTGAGCCCTGATTCGGTTCTTCCTTGCCAAGCTTCCAGCACTGGTGGCGCTTATACCTCCAGCTGAAACACCGCTCATCAGACTCCGATTAGTACTGTCAGTCGTTGCCGAGGAAAAGGTAACATTGCTTGGGGCATCGGATGCATTAGTCGAGGTGGTCTTTGTGGTCGAACTTCGATCAAGATTCTGTGACTTCTTCTTCCTAAGCCTTGGGTCTGCCGCCACTCGGGACTCGATGGATGACTTCGGCCTGTTCATGAACGGACTTTTAGGGGGAGGAGGGGGGCCTTCGGATATGTTGTTCATGCTGGCGCTGTGCTGGTGCATGTTCCTTAACCTGGATTCCATCCTCTCGACGTAGTTACTTAACTGTGGGAGGCGTGATGGCTCGTCTTCCTTTTGGGGAGGTTTGGAGGCGGGTCCTACTAAGCTCGAGCCAGTCCCACTGTATGTTTCGTACCCCTCGTCGATCAGCATGGTGCTCTGCGGTCGTTTATCCCGAGCTTTTCTCGATTTTTGGTGAATTTCTTCGAAAGCCTCGGGGGCCCAGGGGTCAAAAGGCTCCGGAGATCCTTCGCGATGAAGTTTACCGCCGCCGCTCAACACGTCCAGCTGCTCCATCACATCATCCATAGCTTCTCTCAACGGTGACGGAGTCATCGCCCCTGATGCCGCCGGTGAAGGAGGGCACGGGGAAGGTGTCCTTGCCATGGGGTAGCCATTAGAGTTCTGATTATATGGAGCCGTGGAATTGGGTCTTGGTATATCATCGTAATATTGTGACTGAGATTGCGACTGCTGGTCGCCGTTGTAGGAATTTTTGGATCCATGGCGTGCAACGAGGCTGCGATGTGGAGGGGGCGGTGGAGGCGGTGAATCCCCTCTGCCGGGGCCTTCTTCCTGGTATTGGCCGTCCTGGAGCTGGGGAGGTCGGTAAGGCCTGTACGATGGTGCTGGCGATGGCGGCGCGGGAGAATGAGCTCTCATTGGTGAATACGCTCTAGCTGGCGATGCATCTCTTATTGGCGGTGTCCCCCTGTAGTCCAACTGATGCTTGTAAGGAGACCGTGACCTGGATGGCGATGTGTTTCGGAGCGGTGCTGGTGACGGTGAGTGCGAATGGGAGTGGTATGGCGCGGGCGAGGGTACGTATGGGGCCGGTGACGCAGCTCGGGGGCGGTATGGTGCTGGCGATGCTTCCCGGTAAGGATTAGGTGATGCTGCCCGAAAGGGCCCTGTCGGTGCTGGTGAGCCGGCTAGAGGCGGCGGTATCGGTACCGGATACGGAACGGGAGAGGGTGCTCGGTAGGGATTCGGTGACGCAGCCCTGAAGGGTGCCGGTGACGGTGCGCGCCCTCCATGGCTAGGTCCGCCGTGAGAATATCGGTAATCACGCCCGCCCTCTCTTCCTCCTGGGTGCCCTATGGGCCCTCGTGATCGTGGTCGAATCGAGCCGGCGCGCGGGGGTCGGTTTACGGAGCCGTCCTTGTAGGTCTCAGGAACCTTTGCGGTGGTATAATGGGGGGCCTTTGCGTAGGCCTCGAAGGGTTTTCGAAAGGTCATGGACTTTTGCGGGGAGCCGCTGGGACTGGGAGAGTTGCTGATAGGCATTGGGCTCGTGGATCTGCTGGTCGGCCTGAAGTTTTCGGGCATCAGCTCGACGAAGTTGGAGGGGAAGACGCCAATTGCCCTCCTGTCGCGCCATAGCCTCCCCGTCCACCATGAGCCGTCGCCAGCGTTAAGACATTCTATTAGGTCGCCTTCAATGAAACCGAGGTCGCGTTTGCTCTGTAAGGATACGAGGATCGGTCAGTCAGACTGTCGTCGGGCCATAGGTAGCTTGGGTTGTGTTGAGGTTGGAGTCGGATGGGAAGTGGAAGGAAGCAGCATTGGCACTCGCGATTGCTGGGCAGGACGGACCGCAGAAAAGGTAATTGCAGCAGTAGTATCTTGTCTAGTCACGCACCTCTCCTCCCCACGAGTAGACAGCCCGAACCCAACAAGGGAACCGCGTCGGGACTGGTGGTGGTGCGGGAACCATATCTTTGTCGAGTCGCGCTGTCAGTCGGGTTGCAGGTCAGGGGCGGTGGGACTGGACGGAGTGGGAGTCCAAGTCTCGTCTGCACTCGAACCCGCACGTACACACGCAGGCTGGGGCTGGGCTTGTGGGAGTTGCCGTGCAGGTCGGGGTTGGTTGCTATGTCAACAAGACAAAGTCGGTCGGCCAACAACACACACCACTTGCGAAAAGCAACCTGGGAGCAAGGCGTTTCGGACGAACAAGCGGGACGGAAACAGCAAAGCACCAAGCAGCAAAGCAAAAAGCTTACAGCCCAAAGAAACGACCAGGACCCAAGCAAACCTTTGGACGGACAGACCTGGCGCAGCTGAAGATGGGATGGATCCAGACCAGACCGAATTGGAGCTATAAGCCTGTATGAGGCATCCGGGGTGGAGCTGCGAAAAATGGGGAACCTGAAGGGAATCCGCTTTCGGGTGCAGAGGGAGACGGGAGCTGCAGAGGAGCTGGAGTACTGTGTGAGGTAGGTATCGGGTCGGGCAGAGAGAGACCGACGGCGACAATGACGATGACAACGACTACCTGGGTATCTCGCTATTCGATTTACACCTTTAGGTAACTCCTTGCCTAGGCAGCCCTTTACTGTCGACTGTGCCTGTCTGACCCTTAGGTTGTTGCCGTCTTCCTGTTCAAGGGTTGTGGTAGGTTCGGTTCGGCGCGATTTGGTTGTTAAAAGTCGACTCAGGGAGGCTTGTGTGTGTTTGAGGTTGCAGTGTTCAGAGCTCCCTTGTGCGTGGCTCGTTCGGTGGCTCCCTTTCGTTCAGTCAGCTCCCGTCTTCGGTTGTCGAAATGGCGAAGAGAGAGCCCTTGTTGTCTGTGAGACGCGGGACGCGGGCGGGATCTCCCCAACCACCCAATTCCAAACAAAGCAGCAAGAATCGGCCAAGAGGGTTGAAGGGATTGGACAGGAGTCTTTTTTGATATTCCCCGCAAAAGTATACTTCTATGGAGGGGAAGGGTAGGTAGGTATACTTCCGTTAAACTTCCGGTCATTCAATGTCAATCAAGGAACAATGCGCAGCACTTGAAAGCATGGAAACCATGGCATCGGAAAGTGCAAGGTGCAATCAATGGATTTCTTGGAACAAAACGATTGACGCAACGGCTAATGTCGAATGGAACAGAAAAAGAGGCTAGTGGTACCCGACTGTCAGTAGGTTGCCCTTGTTTGGTTGGAGAAGTTGGAGATCCTGTTAGGCATCACTGTCCACTGTCACCACAGCCACTAACACAGCCAGGGTCAAGTGCCAAGCAAGGATTGACTTTCTAGGGAGAATGACTGGGTGATTGTTGAACTGTTGACTCGGAGACTCTTCGACTCTTTGTCAAGCAGGTCAGCGAACGTGTGGGTTCCGTGTGGAGGTCGATCACCGCAACAACAAGTTTGAAAATAGAAAAAAACGAGAAGAAATCCCTCCCGTGCCTGTTCCTGATTTGCTCTCTCCACCAATGCTCCGAGATGATTGACATTTGTTCGGCCGACTCCGTACTTTGATGCTTCCTTAAAAGCCGGGTCAGGTACAGTCAGGTCACTGCAAGTAATCGCCCGCCGTGGTCATGAGTTTTTCTGTGAGTGTACCTCATTGTCAGTAGGTACATGTAACATACGTAACATACAGCCGTCCAGCCATCCCGCCAAACAGGGAATACCTCTCCATAGAGTCGAAACTCGAGAGTATGACGGGATGGTATAGAGTAGAAAAGTCTCTAGCCTTCCATTTGTTCTTCTTCTACCCGTTTCAAGCTTCTACCCGTAGGCTGTCCATTGTTCAATGCAAAAACACCCAAACACCGGATGAACCTAGCTTCCCAACATTCTGCATCAAGGGAGACGGACGGGACTAGGCACAGAGGCTGGAGACAGGCTCCGCAGAAAGGCACACTGCACTGCACTGCACTGCACTGCAATGCGTACATACCGTGCTGTACGTAGGAACCGATTGGGTTGCAGCTTGTGTGTCGAATTGCGAATTGGAGCTCAGGCCCGGTCCCGTCCGAGCTATGCGTGCTTCGAATATGCAGCAGAAAAAAAAAGGTCCTCAACGGCGCACTTGCGCAGCAGACGGCGCAGAGTCGCAGATGCGGAGCGGGTTGGAGGCAAAGACTCGTAACTTGCAGAAAGAAAAAAAAGTCCAACTGCAAACTGCAAACCGCCCGCCCACTCATCATTGCCCATGCCCATGCCCATGCCCTTGTTCCCTTGCCGCTGCACATCACACAATGCACAACAAACAGAGCCGCCTGCTCGGGGCGTCCATGTTCGATGCATGCGATGCCCTCAGCAGATGCCTGTCGGGGCTTGATGCAGTCGCCAAGTCCCGTCGCTAGTGTGGTCTCGTCTCACCTCATCTGCTGCAGTGCGCGCCGTTGCTTGGGACGATCGAGACGCGCTTCAGCAGGCCCAAGGGCGATGCTGACTGGCTGTAAGCGCGGGACCTTTTGTGTTTGAGAGTGTTGCCATGGGAAACCACGGGAAAGACACCCCCGGCCCGGCCAGCATTCGTCTCATCAAGCAGCATTCTCGACGTTACAGGCGTGTGCGTGCGGGCGGGCGGGCAGTGAGGCCAGTGTTCGGTTCTGTGTGTGTGTGTCAGAGTGCCAGTGAGAGTGTGTCGCTCACTCAGCTCTCTTTTCTCAAAGAAGCCCCACCTACCCAATCGAGAAGTCTTGTCCAAGTTGGTTGCAAACCGAAGACGGGCTGCGAGGGCTACTTGGACACAATACAAAGTTGGTGACGTTTGTCGCATCGGCACTGCATTTTGCTAGGGCGACTAGGAGTCTCCATCTGGGTTCAAGGAGAAATTACGCATGGGTCCCCGCAACCGTGTACTTCGATTGGCTGCTTCGCGACTGCCCCGGCGCGGCAGCGTCCCTCGACAAGCCCTTTTTCGACTAAAAGACCGACTCGACAGGCATGCGAACATTCCCTCTCCATCCAGCTTCCCCATCGCGCTACCAGGTACACCCAATGATCCAGAGACACACGCAATGCAGGGCATCTTCATAGCCTTTGCTCAAACCTCAAATCCCTCGCTCAGCCGCTTTGCGCAATTGCCCATTGTCGAACCAAAAAGGCGCACGCAGACGGCAGAAGACGAGGCAGAATAATCATCAAGATACTCTTCCACCGCCAGATGCCCTTTATTGCGATAGCCGCAACACGAGAAACAAACGGGTCATTGTCCATCAGCGACTATCGCCAGAAGCAATCTCCGAGATCTGACAAGTGCCAGGTTACTTCAGCCCTGCGGTGACCTGCTAGCTACGGATAGTCCCCCCCTTTGGAGTTGTAGTGCCCTCCCATTCGACAGCCGCCCAGTGTAAAGAAAGTACAGTGACAACAGGAAACCCAGTCCCGGTCCTGGTTAGCCAAAAACCAAGGATTAGATTAAACATTGAGCGCCCGCTTCCGCCGGCCATTCAGCCCAGTTCAAGGTCCTGTGCTGAGCCCGCCTGCAGCAGCGCGCACACAAAGTTGGATGTTGACTTGCAGCTCCTCAAACAACTAGTAGAACCTTACTTCCATATTATATTCGTCCTCCCTCACCTGGACTCAACCTCAAACCTCGAACCGATGCGCCTCTTCCGCTCGGTTGTGTTCTAGTACTAGTAGTCAGACACCGTCTTTTGCTTCCCTTCTTTTTTTCCCTTCATTTATTTTGACGGACCCCAGCCGACCGACCAGGTTGCCCCCCTTTTCAGTCCACCCCACCAGCCATTAATTTGCAGTCGATTTGCGGTCAGCGGCAGATCCAAAGCGAAAAAGTACTCCACCAACGCCTCGCCCTGGGCACCTCGCTGGACACACACGGACTGGGACACCACCAAAGGAACACAACTACTCCACCACCAGTGGTCGCCAGTGAGCGGTGCGTAGTCGCGCGCACTTGACCTGTCCTCCATCGCGACTCGCGACAATCACCCTTCTGTAACCAAAAGATGGCCGACGAAGGAGTCGCCAACCACTACCAGGTGCTGGAAGAACTTGGCCGTAAGTCCCATCCCACCCACTTCCACATTCAGCCACAGGAAGAGCTTTGGAGGGGAAAATTGAAACGCTGACTTTTTGGTGCTTTAACCGACACAGGAGGCAGTTTTGGTGTCGTTTACAAGGGAATTGACAGGACAACGGGCGAAACAGTGGCCATCAAACATGTACGTTCGTCTTGTCGCATTGGGCTGCATCGCCTCGCATCGCATTCCATGACAAGCATAAACAAAGAAAAAAAAATCACATCCTCGACAGCAAACTGACTTTTCGCGCCTCTACAGATTGACCTCGAATCCAGCGAAGATGATATCCAGGAAATCCAACAAGAAATCTCGGTGCTCAGCACATGCGCCAGCTCTTACGTCACTCAGTACAAGGCGAGCTTCTTGCGCGGCCACAAGCTATGGATTGTGATGGAATATCTCGGGGGAGGTTCCTGTTTGGACCTCGTAAGTTCTGGTCCCGTCGCTGTCGCTGTCGCTTGTCGCATCCCACCTATATCAAGCTTACTAACAAGACTCTGTGCGCCAGCTCAAACCAGGAAACTTTAGCGAAGTGCACATTGCCATCGTCTGCCGCGAACTCCTCCTCGGCCTCGATTACCTACACTCCGAAGGAAAGATCCATCGCGACATCAAAGCCGCCAATGTCCTGCTGTCGGAAGCCGGAAAGGTCAAGCTCGCTGATTTCGGCGTTGCAGCGCAGTTGACACATATGAAGTCTCAACGCAATACCTTTGTCGGTACCCCGTTCTGGATGGCCCCGGAGGTCATTCAACAGGCCGGCTACGACTTCAAGGCTGACATCTGGTCCCTCGGTATCACTGCCATCGAGCTGGCTGTTGGCGAGCCCCCATATGCGAACATCCACCCGATGAAGGTCCTCTTTCAGATCCCCAAGAACCAACCACCACGACTGGAGGGCAAGTTCAGCAGAGAGGCTAAGGACTTCGTTGCCCATTGTTTGATCAAAGACCCTGCGCAGCGTCCGACGGCTAGAGACCTGCTCAGGCACCGATTCATTCGCACAGCCGGAAGGGTTGAAGCTTTGCAGGAACTGATCGAGCGCAAGCAGATGTGGGACGCCAAGCAAGACCGCGTCAAGCTTCCCGTCTTTTACCAAGAAACCCTCCACACCATGAGCCCCAAGGACGACGACGACGAGTGGGTTTTCGAGACCATCAAGTCGGTTGCGCTGCCCAAGAATCCTATGAACATCGACACTACTCCTACAAAGTCCAGAGATCCATCAAGAGTCCGAGAGAGCGAAGATGGTATGCGAAGAGTTGATGTCAGAGATGGTCCCCTTCAGCCCTCTACCCCTCAGACGGTGAGGAAAGCGACAGTACGGCGACAGCCAACGGCCGCGGCCGCTCACCAGCAACGACGACTTTCCACCTCGACTGGCTCACCACGGCCGCCTGTCGCAGCAGCAAAGAGGCCCCTTCAGACGGATATGTCATTCGGCAACTCGGGCTCGACTATGCGTCTCTTCCGCCGTGTACCCTCCGAGCACGAGGGTCCGAAAATTCACCAGGACAGGCCCCATGAGGTGGTCAACGACGAGAACCGACCTCCTTCCGCGATGCAGACTCCCATCGAGCCCACTAGCAAGGAGGCGCTCCTCGGTCGTCGTCTCTATAACAAGGCCATTGAGCCTGCGCTTGAAGAGCTTCATGCGCAAACCGGTCCATCACAAAAACGCGAGGCTCTGGCCAATCTGTCTGATGCGTTCGCCCATCTCGACTTGGTGGATCCTGAAGGAGCTTACCACCTGCTCCGAAACCTCCTCTCCTCGATATCTCAAGACAACAGGCTCAGCGCGGCACTGCTGAACGCTAGCAAGATCTCACCCGGTCAGCACCTTCACAGGAAATCTGTAGACGGCACACCGCAGAGCAAGAACCGCGACCTGAACCAACGGCCATTGACATCGGCCGGTATCGCTCACGGCCAGAACATCCCACAGACCCCTTCGCGCTCCCCGCAAAAGCCGGTTCTTTCCGCCAGCCCGACAAAACTGATGAGCCAGCAGAACACACCCTTGGCCAGTCCCAGACCAAGGCGGGAGAGTGTCGTCATGCCCACACCGAAGCCCGTCGCCGAGAGGACGAACAGCAGCAGCAGGCCGTCTTCCGTGATGGCAACAGCACCAGGAACTCCTATCCACCAACTCCAGCAACCTCAACTAATACAACCAACCTCATCACCCCAAAAGAAGGAGCCCCAGCTCTTACAGCAGCACTCCGCCCCGTCTCTTCAGAAGAAGGAAAACCCGCCACCCCTCCAGCAGCAACTCTCCCACCCGGTCCTCCAGCAGGAGAAGCAGCGAAGGGAGGCCAGCTCGCAACAGCTTGCCCAGCAGTTACAACAGCAACAGCAGGCCCAGCTACAGCAAGCCGCGCACCGACGCAAGGAATCCTCCAACTCGTCCTCGCATCAGCTTCCACTGCCCCAGCACCATCAGCGAAGAGAGTCGTCGCAATCGTCCCACACTAGCCATGCCAGCAGTCGATCGCCCGAAAAGCAGGAGCGCGTGAGGGAGAGTAGCAGCAGGGAGTTGCGCGAGCGGGCGGCCCTCGAGGCAAAGTACCCGGGCCAGCCGGCGGTGGCAGGCATGGAGCACTGCAAGGCGCTGTCGGATCTGTTGTATGCGAGGTGGACGGATGGATTGCAGCATCGGTGGGGGGCTGTTGCCGGATCTTAGTGAGGTGATGAATGGTGAAGAGAAGGTGAACAGATGAACAAAGCGATCGTCACGGCCGCGAAAAGCCAAACATAGGGCTCAAAAAGAGGGGGAAGACCAAGAGAGAGAAGCAAGAGATACCACCATTTTCTTTTTCGTGTCTTATTATCATTGTCCGGACTTTTTTTTCCTTCGGTTGCAGTTAGACGGACTGGGAGCGTCATTCAGCATTTTATCATTCATGTTCTTTGCACAGCAAGCATCGGTCGGTGGCGAAGCAAAAAAAGGACGGAAGGAGGAGGGAGGAAGGAAAGGGGGACTATTCACGCTTTTCTCATCACATATTCTTCTTTTCTCTTTTGCGGCACAGCATATTCTTCTTATTTCACTATCACTGGCTATCACGCAACTGGCTGGAGTTGGTTTTTTTTTTTTTTTTTTTTTTTTTTTTTTCGGTTCAAGGGATACCAATTATTGTTTACATCATTCATGGCTTAGGAAGGGAAGGGAAGAGAAGAGAGAGAGAAACCGGTTCTGGGACTTGGTGGATGGATGGATGGATGGTGGCTGCGGCGGTTAGGTTAGGTTAGATAGGGGGCGGTTGGTTGGGACGGTTAGGATGGATGGATGGATGATCATCTCGAGTTGGTAGACTTCAATATCACCAACATGAATTTCTACTATGGACCGCCCAGAATTTAGGGAGATCAAATACAAAAAAAGGTCTCCTGAGATCCCATCATTCGCTCATCTTTGCATCCTTAACTCTCTTGGTGATGATAGTAAACCTTGATCGAAAATGGTCAAAATACATCCTGCGTAGCCAAGCCATATCGCTACTTGACTTGCACGTCTCTTCAGCTTTGTTTATTCTTGGCAAGGGGCTCGAGCTCTCAGTATATACATACGGCTGTTACAGTAACCAAAACAGAACTCCTGCAAAGCCGGGGAGTCATGAAGCGATCATGTCTCAGAACAACAACCAATTTGCTCCATCTGCTGCCATGGCGATCAAGCTTGCAGCTACGTACATACCTACGTTGTTGGTTCCCGGCGATGCCAAAGCAGTTGGTTGGTTGGTGATTTGAGCTCCCTTGACAACGGAACCTCGACAACCTACGGTACCTGAAAACATGTACCGGGGAAAAACTTCAAGCCACTAACCGACACCTTCCCAATCCGGAAATTGAGGTCATGATGTTAGTGCGGTTGGCTCACCTCGACTTACTCACCTCGAATCTGCAACTTCGTTGAGGAAGAATGTTGAAGACTTGGAAGGGATAAGGTACAGAGATTCGGAGGCTTCCGATGTGGTGCTTGACGGCGTCTGGCCGAATCATGGACGGACTCTGGAGGCATAGTGGAGCTACATGGTAGTGGTATGGTCGAGTCGGCATCAGCCTGCGAAGAGATGCCGAATGTTGAACGATGTCTCTTTCGGTAGGTAGCATTGAGGAGACACAAAAAAAGAAAAGGGCATGAGGATATCCCCCCTGTGTAGATAAGCACATAGGTATACAGAAGGCCGCGGAGGTTTTCAGTTGTTAGTTGGGTCGTTTTGTTTTTCTTTTTCCCACAACGGTTCCTCGAGAGAAACAAAACAGAAACTGAATCGTTGTCTGGACTCTGGACTCAAAACGGCCCCTGTTGTGTACATGCTTAGTTTTACTTGCGTCATTATCACCCCGCAAAACACTTATCCCAAGCAGCAGGGGGCGAGCGGCAATTGAAACGATTCAAGCGACAAGACTTCTGGCCCAACATCGCCGACTCAGAGCTCTTCAAACTGTCAGGCGATCGACGTACCTTTCTGCAAATACACTAGGTAGTGGTGTGGCATCACATAACGTTGCCCCCTCATCCCATCTTTTTTTTCTTTTTCTATTCACTTCCCCAAACCAACCAAACTTTTCCCTTTTCTTCAACCAACGGACATATTTGCATCCCTTACATTGTCAACAACACGAACACTCAAAGGGAGGACGTACGTACGTGGCATCACCAACAAACCAACAACTCAAACTCCAAAAGAGCCAACAGCATAAACAAACATCAATCAACAACCCGTCCAAACCAACAACCAACCAACATGGCATCCCAACAACCCGCCCCGCCCACAGTGGAAACCACCCACCTCACCTACACCTTCCCCGACCGCTCCAACGGCGTCTCGGACATCACCCTCTCCCTGCCCCCGCGCTCGCGCACCTTGTTAATCGGCGCCAACGGCGCCGGCAAAACCACTCTCCTACGCCTGCTAGCGGGCAAGCGACTCGCGCCCGCCAACACCATCAAAGTCTCCGGCGTGGACCCGTTCAAGGACGGACTCGAGGGCGTCACCTACCTCGGACTAGAATGGGTTCTCAACGCCATTGTGCGCACCGACATCGGCGTCGTCGAGCTCCTGCGGTCGGTAGGCGGCGATCACTATCCCGAGCGCAGGGACGAGCTGGTGTCAGTGCTGGACATCGACACCAACTGGCGGATGCACGCGGTCTCGGATGGCGAGAGACGGCGGGTGCAGCTGGCCATGGGCCTGATCCGCCCGTGGACGGTGCTGTTGCTGGATGAGATCACGGTGGACTTGGACGTGTGGTCGCGCGCGCAGTTTTTGGGGTGGCTGAGGCGGGAGACGGAGACGAGGGAGTGCACGGTTGTTTATGCCACGCATATTCTGGATAATCTGGCCAGCTGGCCGACGCATCTGGTGCATATGCACTTGGGCACGGTGAAGGGATGGGGCAAGGCGGAGGAGATGTTGAAGGAGGTGGACGATGGGAAGAATGTCGTTGAGGGAGTGACGGGAAATTCTAGACTGGGAGAGCTGGTGTTGAGGTGGTTGAGGGATGATTTGAAGGAGAGAGGACCGCGCAGTCAGCATATGCGGGGACCGGAGGGATTGAGTTATAACAGCCCGGGCATTGGAGGGTATGGACTGGAGGCGAAGACGAATAAGGAGGCTACGGATGGGCCTGGTTGCAACTGAGAGCCTGGAGGCAGTGGGTAGAGAAGGGGGATGGAGAGAAGAAAATGGGCTCGACATGGCTGAAGGACAAGATTTGTTATTACTTTTGTTTTTCCTTGTTTTCTCTTGTGTGCATGACTGAAGGGGGCTTTTTAACATGATACCCAGGCGGCATTTAACATGGCGTTTTCAACACATCATAGCATGGTCGGGTATAGATCGAGATAGTTTTGAGAGAATCGCTTTTCATATGTACTCTATATTCGATATGGGAGGATAGCCTGACGTCCCTCTGATGCCCTCTTTCTCTTGATTGCCCTGACCAAAGCCTCCAAAAACATCTCCACATGTTAACGCCGGTATAAAGAGCAACACATATCGTACAATCTACGCATGCGGTCCAAATCGTCTGTCAAATGGTATCAGTACAAGTACAATGAGCTCTTCGTGAATCAACTCATCCCCTCCACCACGCATAACGGTAGCCAATATCCGCGTCCATCTCGTCTTTTTTTTTCCCTTTACTCCTTCTTCTCGGTCTGCTCCTCAGCAGCACCCTCCTCGCCCTTGACCAAGACATCCTTCTCCTCGAGAAGCTTGGCAAGCTCGCCGTTCTGGTGCATCGAGACAATGATGTCGCAACCGCCGACGAACTCTTTGTCGATGTAGAGCTGGGGAATGGTGGGCCAGTCGCTGTACTCCTTGATACCTGCATGATGCGCGCCACTGTCAGCACTTGTGTCCTCTGTCTTTTGTGTACTTCCCCCTTGTTTCTCTCTCCCTCTCTTTTTCTTATTTTCTTAGCTGGATGTGAACATACCCTGCCTCAACTCGGAATCCTCCAAAACGTTGAAAGCGGCAAACTTGTTAGGATCCACGCCCTGCAGACCGAGAACCTGGATGCTGGCGCGCGAGAAGCCGCATTGGGGAGTCTCAGGGGTGCCCTTCATGAAGAGGACGACGGGGGCGGAGGCGACGGCCTTGTCGATGGCCTGGCGGGTCGCATCGGACAGGAAGCGGTTCTGGAAGAAGAGGACGGGGCGGAAGGCAGCCTTGGGCGCAACGGCCGGCCGGGAGGCGGCGGCGAAGAGTTGCTGTTGTTGCCGGGGGATGTTAGCGACGGGACGGGACCTGAAGCGCAAACGGGAGCCTTGCTTACCCTCGAGAAAAGGGACCTGGTCAACATTTTGAAAAGGATAGGTGCGGAACTGGTGACTGGAACGAGACGGTTTGTTCGGCGCAAAAGACAGACAGATGGGAAGATCACGGCAAGGCGGACGGATGGCGAATTGTCGGCGGCAGCGGCAGTGGAAACCGTTATCACGACTTTTTAGCGGCGATTAACTGGAGCTTCCCTGTAATGATGTAACATTAGTGCCTCCGATAAACTCCTGATGTGGGGTTAGGGTTGTCTATGGTGTTTTTGCACTTTCGGTCTTGACATTTGTCAGCCCTGGAGGAGGCATCTACAATTTCGACTCAACATCCAACTTTGATAATTTCCCAGCTCATAATAACAGCATTATTGTTTCTGATGGACGAGCAGATACGGTTGAGATACAGAATTGGGGAACACTCATGATGTCTGGCACATACACCCTTCCGCCCGATTGCTGGACCCAGAGCCTCATGGTATCCGATACACTTCCCGTGACCTTTCTATCACACGATTTTCATACTGATGTTCGTCAGGATCTCCTGGTGTTGATGGTCAACAATGATCAACATACCTATTTTCAGCTACCACGTAGCCATCCACGCTGTCTCGCTCATCATCGGTATCGTGGGCTCGGTATTGCCATGCACCGAAGCTCTTCTTTCAAGCGTCGAAGGATTGCATCATATACTGTTTACCTGGTACCAATCGCATCTTCCATCAGCCCCCATCACGATTTCCCCCAGATCTGTTCCTGTCATCCACCCAATGCCTCGGAAGTTTGTCACAGGTACAAAAGTTGACAATCCATAACTTCCTCCTCTTGTCCTTACCCCGCATACCAAGCCGTCTCTCTCCACCTGCCCAGCGAGCCCAGCTCTCCAACTCCCCCACAGGGCGGGCCACGATCAGCCGCTAAACGGGAGTGCGTCCAGGGTGCAAATTGGTGACAGGCGTAACAGGCACACCCTCACACACACACACTCAAGCCTCGGTAGTGGCCTAGCCGCCGTACGTATTCGTGTCGCGTGATGATGTTGCTCTCGAATCCACCTTGCTTCAATATTCCAAGATTGAGCTGAGATGGTCTGGATTCGGAAACGGAAAAGCTTATCAGGGAGTGCCAGGATGAGTGTCCATCGTCTTATGATGTTTATCGCACATCACGACGGCTTCAGCTGTTAAATACCCCAAAGAGCCATCCTCGTCAAAAAGGGCTTCAGCTGAAGTAGGAAATTTCACGTTCACAAAGTCTTTGTCGAATACCCCAATTGCCACTATCCTGCAAGCACCTCCTCAATCAAAAACACCAAACCTGAAAGAGTCAAAAGTCAAGAGACTTCCCATTCATCCTAATTACCCCACACTTCCAACGTAGCATTCTCAAACTTCCCCATATTACAAGGTCCCGAATACCGGTTTTATAAGTGGTCGGATATGTTCGTCACTCTCTTCCTCGTTTCATCCTTTCTGGTCGACATTTGCGAGCTTGCTGCTGCTCCTGCAGACACCACTACCAAGGCCAGCAACCACACATCATCACAGCAACAACAACAACAACAACAACAACAACAACAACAACAACAACAACAACAACAACAACCACCGCCGGTTACATTCACCCCTGAGGTCATACGTCATTTACTAGGTATCCCCTTTTCCGACCAAACAGTGGCCCACGCCATTCGAAGAAACGTGGGAATTGGAAACGTGAACCGGCTGAGTGGATAAACTCCCGTGTGTTGTGGATCGGTCCGTTGCCGTGTAACCGTTTCATATTCCCGAGGAGGCATCACTACTCGAGAGGTACCTTCAAGAACATTGAAACATTGAAGTGACGCACAATGGTTGGCCAACCGCCTCTTACCGGCCTCAAGGTCCTAGAGTTTGCCGGTCTAGCTCCAGGTAAGTCCATATCCATCCCATATCCATCTCTCACCTTCATCCGACTTACACGGAGACTATCGGCCGAAACCCGGCCGATCTCCCGTATCTCACTTACACCTCACTTACACCACTTACACCAGTTACGCTTCACTA
Organism: Sordaria macrospora; assembly: GCF_033870435.1. Taxonomy (NCBI): domain Eukaryota; kingdom Fungi; phylum Ascomycota; class Sordariomycetes; order Sordariales; family Sordariaceae; genus Sordaria; species Sordaria macrospora. The sequence continues at coordinate 1,606,960 of NC_089372.1, read as the reverse complement.
TCACTTGAGAATATCAAAATATTAACCCTTTAACTTAACAGGTCCCTTCGCCGGCCTCCTCCTCTCCGACGCCGGCGCCTCCGTCCTGCGCATCGACCGCGCCGTCTCCGGCCCCGTGGCCCAACAAGTTCCCGACCAACTAACCCGCCACAAATCCTCCCTGGTAGTCGACCTCAAGTCCCCTTCCGGCATCTCCCTGATCAAATCCCTAGCGCGCGTCTCAGACGTGCTCATTGACCCCTACCGCCCCGGCGTCTTAGAAAAGCTCGGTCTAGGCCCCTCCGTCCTCTGCAGCGACGAATGCAACCCCCGCCTCATCTACGCTCGCCTAACCGGCTTCCGGCGCGACGGCCGCTTCGCCCACATGGCCGGGCACGACATCAACTACCTTGCCGTATCAGGCGTTCTTAGTATGCTAGGCCGCAAGGGCGAGAAGCCGACGCCGCCGATTAACATCCTGGGCGACTTCGCGGGCGGCGGAGCCGTGCTGTTCCAGGGCATCCTGCTTGCGCTGGCGGCGCGCGAGAGGACGGGCAAAGGGCAGGTGGTGGAGGCGAATATCGTCGACGGAGCGAGTTACCTAGCCAGTTTCAACCGGTTCGCGCTGAAGACGGCGGTGGGCAACGCGCCGAGGGGCGAGAACTTGCTGGATACGGGGTGTCCTTATTATGATACTTACGAAACTAAAGATGGGAAGTATATGGCTGTTGGCGCGTTGGAGCCGCAGTTCTTTAGGGAGTTGATCAAGGGGTTGGGGCTGGAGGACGGAAAAGCGTGGGAGGCAAAGAGAGGAGACAAAGAAAATTGGCCTGAGCTGAGGAGGTTGATGGAGCAGAGGTTTAAGACCAAGACGAGGAGGGAGTGGGAGGATATATTTGACGGGACGGATGCGTGCTGCACGGCGGTCTTCGAGTATGGCGAGATGGAGAGGGAGAGGGAGAGGCTGGAAGGCGATCAGAGGCCGGTGGTCACGCTTAGGGAGACGCCATGCTTGGCGGTACGGAGCGATGCGAAGGATGCTAGCCATGGGCAGGGGCCGGGCGTTAAGGGGGAGGCGTATGTGGGAATTCCGCTGAAGCCTGGAAAGGGAGGCGAGAGTGTCGTGGAGCAGTGGCTTGGTTGGAAAAAGGGTAAGGAGTTCGATGTCGTAGATGGGAGCGCTGTCGTCAAGTCTAAGCTATGACGGACTTATGTTTCTCTGTATTTCTTTTTGTGTAGAATTCTCGGTATATAATATCAATTTGCAAAACATCAATTTGTCGACCTGTGCAACTCTATTCTTCCTCTCACGGCCATCTCTTTTCGTAGTTGCAGCTGTATGTCGGTTGAAACCCAATGATTTGTTGCTCTGACAGCAAGTGTCATGAATTGTGACTCCCTCACGTCCATGCAATGTCAATACATAAGCCAACTCTGAGCGTAACAGTGCTTAGGTACTCACACTCCATCATCTTAACAAAGACCTAGGTACGCCTGCAATGATCATGCCAAGCCCATCAACACCGGCAACTCTGGTGGTTGACTGGCCATTGGAGCTGATGTTGGGTCGGTGTCAGAGTATCTTCAAAGAAGGGCATGACCGCAAGTTCATGGCACAGGAAGGTGTGCAATGTCTATGCCACAGCACCATGTAAAATATGAACTGGAGTTCTTCGGTTCTCTAGATCCAAGCAACTCTCATGGACATGGAGCCATAAATATTTTCTGTACAACGAAACACAAAAACGTGCCACCAATGACACACCCTCTCTTCCTTAGGTCCTTCTCGTTCGTCTGTCTCTCTTTCATCGATCGCTTGGTATATCAACTGCTACTTAAATAATAATCTGTCTGGCAACAACGACAATTCCCCTTCCCGCCTTTGTCTCCAACCTCTTTGCCCATCCACCCACCTACCCTACGGTCAACCAACGCATCATTACTACCATCACCCCCTTATATGACTCCCATGACCCTCTCTTCCTTTCTTTCTTTCTTTCTATGTAATCACATAATATCCATCATCATCAAAAAAATAAGGTGTCTCGTCTCATAAACAGCAACAGACTCTCTTTCGTCTTCTCTCGTACTACTTCAGTACTAACCCTACTGTACCTGGCTAACGATCTCGCTAGCCCTCGACAGCGACTCCACCATCTGTTGGCACTCCTTCCTCCTGCGGACCGTGTAGTCGCTCTCCTTGAGGAGGTCGTCAAGCTCGTCGGCGCGGTACATGTTCTCGAGGAGCTCCTTTTGCATTTCGTCCTTTGTGAGTCTGTTTTATGCTTATGTCAGTATCATGTACTTCTGAAAGACGTGTCACTTGGCGTGATGTAGATAGAGTAACTTACTGAACAAGGTTCAACATGATAGCCTTGGGAACCATATCAATCATGGTCCTCTTGACAATGTTGTAGTACGACTGGATAAGCAGCTTGATGACCTCCACCTCGATGTTCTCTCTCTCGGACAAAACACCCGAGGCCTTGAGCGAGGGTGGGGGCGGCTCCATGGCCGCCGCCTTCTTCTTGTTCTTGGCGGCAAAGAAGCTGCCGAAGAAGCCGCCGTTAGACCCTCCCTCGTCAAGGTTGCTGCCGGCAAGCGTGGGGCTGGCGGCCCGCGCGGGAGTAGCGGCCTGCGGAATCGGCTTGCCCGTCTTGGGGTCGACCTGGACTGGCCTGGAGCCGTTGTGGCGCTCGTTGACAATGGCCATGGCCCTGTGGCCGTTGAGGAAGTCGGGGTGGCCCGTGTTGATGTAGCACGCCTCCATGGCGACCAGGTCCTTGACCAGCTTGTTGGTGGGCTCCATGGCCTTCTTGAAGAAGGTGATGACCACCTGGTGGATCTTCTCCTTGAGACCGGGGTAGCGTCTGTATAGTTGCTTGCTGAGCACGGTGGTGAGGATGCGGACGAGCTCGTCATACACGAGCGACGCGCACTTGAGACTGGGCTCCTCGAGACGCTTGATCTGCTGTTTGACGATGAGCTCGAAGGCGGCGGTTCCGACGAAGAGAGCGGGCGAGGGACCAGACGAGTTGTAGAGGATAACACGGATATCGGCGTCCTTGACCTGGTCGAAGGGGTCCACGGCCTTGACACCGTTCGAGTACAGCTCGTGGAAGACGAAGCTGATTCTGGCGCCACCCGACAGCTCCTGGCTGGAGAGCTCGGTGCTCTTACCGTCAAGGACAGTGCGCCACTCGTTTGTGAACTCGGTGATGATGTTGAGGACAATGTTCGCGCTGTTGCCGAGGATCGAGGGTCCCAAGGACTCGAGCTCCTGGGTGTACTTCTGTAGCGAGCTGGAGATGCGGGCCTTGATGTCGGGCAGGGTCTGCTTGATGTGCATCATCAGGATCAGGTTGAGCTTCCGGGCGAGGTAGGGTGTGCCGCAGTATGAGCTCTTGTTACGGTACGCCTTGTGGTTCTCAAAGAAATTCTTCTCGGCCTCGAGCGAAGCGTTGATGGGCTTCTTGTTGTCGATATCCCTCTGACCACGGTTCACCACGGGCACGTATCCTAGCCTGAGGGGGATAATGCGACCGGCAAGAATATCAACAACGTCGGTTCCTTCGTCCATCAAATCGACCTTTGTAAGCACACCGATGGTGCGCTGACCTTCGGGATCCACCTCACGAGCCAGCTTCAAGCCATCCGAGTTGGCCAGATCGACGTTGGCAGCGGTAACGGCAAGGATGATGGCGTTGGACTTTTGGATATACTTGAGAATCATGTCCCTGATCTGCTTCTCGATATCGCGCGGCTGGTCGCCCACGGGCACTCTTGTCAGACCGGGAAGATCGACGAGGGTGAGGTTGAGGACGTTGGGCGAGTAGATTCTCAGGTTGATGGGAGCGGGCGAGATGCCGGCGTTGCGGCCGACCTTGGCCTCAGTCTCTCTGCTGATCTCATCGCGGATCTTGTTGAAGTCGTAGAACTTTTGGCCGGGAATGTGAAGGAACTCGCCCCACTCGTCCGTGTTGGCGGCCTTGTCGGTGTTATCGTCGAGCTCATTGCCGAAGCCGTTCTGGGTGGCTGTCCGGTTGATGAGCTGGAGGACGAGGGGACGGCGGGTCACGATGCCGGAACCACGGGGAAGACTGGAGGTTTGGAAAACAAGGGTCTCGAGTTAGTATTTTTGGGTGAGACTAGTAGAGGACCCTACTAGGGGCGGGGAAAGGGGGCGGGGGAGGGGAGGGGAGGGGGATGCGCACAAGTCGCGACCAACAATGTTTTCTAGTACTGAACTCTTTCCGCTGGACTGACTGCCGACGACTACTATTTGGGGGAGATCGATGGGGTTGTTGACACCGACGGTGGTGAAGACATCCTGGAGCTTGTTGACGAGCCTGTTGTGCGGATAGCGACCATGTTAGCGAACTGGCAACAACGACGATGGTTTGGTGATGCCCGACATGCGACAGGCACGAGACCAGCCGCGGAAGGGGTGGAAGCAGCAGGACTTGGACGTACTTGATGAGGCCGGGGTCAGAGATACCTCCGGGGGTGGCGAGCGACTGCGTATTCACGTCTACCGTCATGATTGCTGCTGGCTATGCAGAGGCGGACGATAGTGGTGATGCGTTTGTTTGGAGTTGTGGGATGTCGTGGGTTGGTGGTGAGTGGCAGGCGGTGTCGGCGGTTTCTGGTGCCTCCTCCCGCTTCGCTTGGGTTTCGGTAGATAAGGAGCCTGAACTAACTGGCGTCTAAGGCGGCGGCGGCGGCGGCGACTAACAGGGCCAGGCGTAAACGTCAAGGGTATCGATCGCGGGTTCGTACAAGCGGCGCTTTGGCGGGTTGACGGGAAGATATGTAAAACAAGCCGGCTTGTTGGGATTGGCGACTGAAGATGCTATTACTAGACGTTGGTTATAATGGGTGTTTCTGGAGACGGGAATCTTTCTGACACGAAAGCTGAGGCAACCTGACGGGACGGCAACCCAGAGCGACGGAGACCGGGAGGCAGTCTGGACTCTGGTCGTGTCCGTGAACGACGGAGCGTCGCAGACCCGCACGCACACAGAGGGGCCACTGAAGGGGGGTCACCGTGCGTCCACTGAATCACTGTCGCAGGCCACTCGCAGCAGCATACACAAAGCCTACAGAAGGGACCCCCTTGTCAGCCGCACGTGACGGTACTTTATCTGCAGAGTCGTTGTCTCTTACATGTGGAGACCACTACTGTAATTAAAGGTAACTGTCTTCGAGAACTTACAAGTAACGATATCCCTGAACTGTTTGGACACTCCTTTGAGCACCTCGATCCCTTTCTCTTATGAAAGTGAGAAATCTCGTAGTCTTTTTCATCATGTCTCTCACGCATAGTTATCAATTATGAGAGATCCCGTCGCCATGCGCGGCCGATTACGTATGTCTCAACCAAAGCATCTTGCTTGCTTGCTAAGATAGCTTCATTCTTCCATGTATCTAATTCAGGCCGCGTCATAGTCTCACGGATTGGGCACTATAAAGTGAAAAGGCATCAAGAAAGCAAGGCGTGTGACCGTAATTGAATCAGGCACCTGTCTGAGAAGAACCAGTATTCGCTGAAAACCTAGGAATGGCTCAAATGCTCTTGGGCCCACTGTGAAAGTATGAAAACTATCTCTGTTATCTCTACACACCCCGTTCTTCCAAACCGCGCCCCGATATCCTATGCTACGCTGTATTGCTCTGTTACTTGTTCAGTTCTACCCTTTTTTGACAAAAGTTTGGCAACTTCCCCTTCTTGACTGTGTATAGAAAACGTTTCCAAGCCGAAAAGAAATCATGGGAAAAAAAACAAAAAAAACTGCAATGCCTCCTGTCAGCCCCCCTGTCCGTCCGTCCGTCCGTCCATCCGTCCATCCGTCCATCCATCCATCCATCCATCGATTACTCAACCCATTCGCTCTTTGAAAGCCCCAAAATATGTAAATACAACGCTGGTTGGTGGTGTACCATCTTTATCCTTCCATCATTCCATGAAACTCACACAAGCAATTAATCTTCCGTAACTTCTTCCCTGGCTGGGCCGCGTTCCGTATTTTAGCTGATTTTCAACCACGAAAACGTTTTGAGCACACGACCTGTAAGCGGCAAGGACAGACGCCCGGTCTTCCATCGCGGCGCTCTATTCTATTGCAGCGCTAATGTGTTGCGGACTGTCCCATTGTTGTTTGCGCTGTGGTCCATATCCTCATCCCAGTCTGGCCATTCTGGGTACCAACTGTTCATCATGGTCAGCAAATAACGAGGAGTGTACAGGTTCAGGGGGGAAGTCAAACTTACATCTTTACCAACCCATCATCTCCGCAGCTGGCGATCATGCGCGGATCTAAAGGGTTCCAGCTGACAGAGTTGCAACGCGGTGCATGAGCGCCCTTAAGCCTTGCCACCAAAATTCCCGTAGTCTTGTGGTAGATATATATTGACCCATCTGAGAGTTTTTCCGTTAGCTTCGTCTTCGGTTGTTAAACGTCGTCAATAGATTTCCTGGAGTCACTTACCCTCGCTTCCACTCAGAACAAAAGCCTCGTTCGCACCACCAAGATAAGTCCTGATTAAAAAGTCCCCTCCTTTGTGCTGATCGTATTGGTGAAGGACATCCTTCGTGGGAATATCATATAAAATCGCTGTCCCCACCTGTGTATTTACCAACAGAGACGCCGAGTCCTGGCTTATACAGAGTGATGTTCCTCTATCCTTCATCTCGTGTGAATAAACCTGCTCGCGCGTGTGGTAGTTGTAGACATGGAACCGCTTTTGGTCGTCCAGGGCAACAACCCAGTTTCTATCGGGGGACAGCGCCAAGTCTTCTGTTCGATGGTCCTTTGTCCACACCGTCTTGAACACATCGGCTATGCCGAGATTCCAGGAACAGATTGACCTTTCCTTGTCGAAAGATCCAGTGATAAGAACCTGGTTATTGACCCACGCGCAACTGCTGACTGGCTCGTTGAATTGGTCCATGGTCCTGATTAGCCCTCCAGTCTGCAGCATTATTCTCTTGTTAGCGAGTGTGTGAAAAGGACAGACAGTAATGGCCATGGTTGTCACTTGCTGCACTTACCTCGGTATCCCACACTTTTGCGTCCATTCCGCAAGTGACGAGCATCTTGTCATCCGGGCTCCATGAGATATTACCTACACCCCGGGAATCGCGTTGCTCGTCACCTGTATCCAATTTGTGTATCACCTTAAAATCGGGCAAGCCATAGATCACGACAAGACGCTCCATGCCGCAACTTGCTAGGCGTGTCCCATCATGTGAAAACCTCACTTGCCAAACTTCGTTCCCGTTGTGTTCATCCAGCGTATACTTGGCGATTGCGGGAAAAGTATTCCTGTCGCACACGTGGTCCTTATAAAGTGAGGGTGTTTGGAGGGTCGAATGGTATAGGCAGTTGCTAATTTGGATTTCTTGTGCCTGATCAAGAAGTGCCGCCAGCCTGTGCTCAGGGAGCATAACCGAAGGCGAAACGAATTCTGCGAGAACCTGTTAGCCGGTCTGAAGATCCAAACAAGGCTGGCATTCCACACGACTTACTTGAAAGCTCTGAGAGCAATGTATGTCTACTTTCTCCGCGAGCCCCGTCCCATTCGGCCTTATCCTTCAGGTCATCGGCACTCGTACACATGAGAAGGCTTGACAGGAACTCCAGCTTCTGGTGCTGGTCCCCGCACAACGGTGTGAGTTCGGTCCGCAGCACCATCAAAGCCCGGGGTGTCTCGCGCCGTTCTAACAGCTCCAAGTACTTTTGCTGTCTGAGCCAAAGCTTCATCATGTTACGATCCGCTCCTGAGGCAAGTATCAGGCCATCCCTCAAGCCAGGATTCGTTGTTCCAGCAAAGTGCGCATTATTGAGAAGCTCCTCGGCCTTTCCCCAGTCACCGTCCAATACAGCAGCTCGAAAGGCAGCCACCATAGGGTTTTCGAGTCGATAGCCGCTGTCCTGACTGAGTTTCTCTGCTGCATCGTTGTATCCCATCTCCGTAATAGCCTGTATTATCAGACGTGTGAACTGTTCCCGGTTGTGGCCGTGGTATCTCTCCAATTGTTGCCTTGGGCGGTTCGCCTCCCAAGATGACCCATTTTGTGACCCAGCCGCTTTCAGCGACCCGTTTCCATTAGATACCGCCGTTGGAAAGCCCGTCTCTGTCCGTGATCCATTAGATAACGACTTCCCAAACCCATTCGACGAGTTCTGGCCATCGATGTCGGCCGACATGATGCCGCGTCGACGCTTAAGCGGCCGCGGGGAGGTATAAGTGGTAGTGGTGGCGGCCGAAGAGGTCACGCTGACTGAGATGTTCGAAGCGAGGCTGTATTCGTCTTGTCCGCTTTCGTCTAAATCACTAAGTTGCCGGCGGCCGAGGACTTGGGATGGAGCGTAGGCGTGCGGGCGGTCGTGCGAACCTTGAGGGACGTACAACGGTGGGAGACTGGTGGGAACTGATGGCGTCACGGACGGCGGCTGCGGGGGAGCAGCTGGGAACGGTGGAGCGGAAACTGGGGCAGATTCGACAGTGTCGGAAGAGGAAGCCGGGGGTAGCGGGGTGTTTGAGGGGTGGTCGGAGTCTGGGGGATATATGGGAACTTGTTGGTTGGGGGTTCGGTCTGCCACGGTGAAATCGTATCTGGCGCGGGACCGATGTCCGTTCCCGCAGCGATGTTGGATGGTGAGAAGGATGGTGAGAAGCGATGACGGTCGGATGGAAGCGAGACGGAATGCTGGCAGGTCGTGTGCTAGGTGAACACTGACACTGCAAGATCGGAGGCAGACAGCACAGCAAGGTGGTCGTGGAGGAGTTAATGCAGGCTGAGTTGTTGTCCTGTGGTTTTGTATGTATATCGACGTAAAGCTAGGGTGGACTTCCCGGTTGCCGCTCAGATAAGGTTGTTGGTAGGAGGGGCTTGTAGGCAGCCGGAGCCGGCATCTGACGGGTGTAACAGCGGCAGCCAGAGCAGACAGCTGAGGAGGCTTCCTACGACGCTGTAACAGTGCGAAGAGGGCGAATGGTCCTGTTGGTGGTCACTAGAAGCATCACCAAAGGGAGGGGGTCAGCAAAGAGCACCGTCATCCACCTCTCTAGCTGCACTAACAACTCCTAAAGAGACGCTCGCCGATTGCGGGGAGAACCGTGTGCAGTCACCTGGCAGTCGTGGCAGTTGGTTGCGTGCCTGTGTGCATTGTGCATTGTTGCTTGGCAATGGATGTTCGGGGGTCCAACCTCCATGCTTTTCAGGACGTGAAAGAGAGAACGGCCATAGGGAATACGAAAAAACCAAGCACGTCCATGACTTACGAGAAGATGGTGACGAACCAAGTCCAAGCTATGGGACAGCTGTAAGTCGGGAAGGTCGGTCGGATGAAATGATTGCTTACTGCGTCCGGGCCGCGTGGGTACGAGTATTGGAGTGCTGACTGCTGGCTTCTTGTAAGTTTGATCGGTTGTGCAGGAACTGTTTGACTGGGCGCTTAAATGGAGTCAAAGGCAAGTCGAGATGGCCAGGGTGGGCGACCTCGAGTCGACTGGGAACGTTCAAAAGCTGGAGTTGATGATTCAAGGACCAAATAATATAGTCGAGTGATGTTGGAGTTCTTGGAAGTGTCTAATACCTACCTCTCCTACCGTGAATGAGTGAACCTTTGTTGTTACGGGCGTTCATATTGACCCCTGTCAGGCAGCTGCTAGCCTGCTACGCTCGTTCACTGGAAGGAATGCTTGAAAGGAGGCCGGAACCCGACTGCAATACATGGATGGATGGACGTGGTTGGTATCCCGTTGGAAGCCGCCTGCCTCAAAATATATCTTGTGAGCCTGGATACCTAACTGCCCAACCAAACGATTCGGAATCTCGGACTTTGTGACAGGAAACAGCCCATTGCAGCTCAGGGCTGAAGTGAGGTGTTATTTCCTTCTCAAGGGCACTGAAGCCCGGACGGAGCTCCGCCATCCTTTTCAGTCCCCACGAAGATGGGAGCGGGACCACCAGAGACCCCTGCGGGAAGTGGGGGAAGGGCCCCTAGAGGTGCTTGTAGAGCCCTAAAAAAAAACACTAACAGACCTGGAGATGCCTAGAGATGCAAACTCACTGAGAGTCAAACCCCAGATGATTGCTCTTGCAAAAGTTCGAATTCACTGCTTGTTACCGAATAACTAAAGCAACAAAGAGCCGAATTTTATGCGAGGCCTTGAGAAGAATGACCTCATGAGCCGGGTAGTGACGATGTGTATATGTAGCACAGCTTCTGTCGGAGCGCATGGGGCAGCACATCGTCCGTGCCTTTCGTGTTAGCGACACCAATGTGTGTCGGGACTGCTCGTCGTCTCCTTATGGAAATTCCACGCAAGATTTCATTGAGGCACCGAGCAACGCTAAGGATATTGTCTGAAGTATGTTCAGTATTTGCTGTGACTATATATATATACAATGCGGCACATGTGGCCTTCTGCTCCTATGTAGCCTCCCACGGCACCACAGTCATCCCTCGACTTTTCCCACCTCATCATCTCTAGAACCCCTTTCCCAAATTCATTGGCTTCATTGGCTCCCATCTTCTTCTTCTTCCCCCTCTTCAGCTTATTCTTTCCAAGGAACGTAAGTCATGTCTTCCCATGAGGACGCCTTGAGACTATGTGGGTTGTGCAAAAACAAAAGCAGAAAGAGACAAACTTATAATGAGGATGATGATGATTTCTAACGCCAGATGCCCGTGCCCCCACTCCGTTTTGTGCAAATATGATATGGTAATGATGAGTTTCGCTCGATCGTGATAAGTCGTTAAATACGAGTTGTTGAAGATGCCAAGACGAACAAGTTGATGCGAGAGAGAAAGTGTCGTGTGCGTGGAAAGAGAGTTGGGTGGGTCAAGGTCAAGATAGGGACAGCTCAGCCAGCCAGTCTGAGCTAAGAACTAGGTTTAAACAGCTTCCTCTCCTTCTTACTTGTTACAAGCGATACCGAAGCGGTTGACGAGTTGGCGCTTGGTGTATGAGGGCGCCGTTTAGCAGCCCTCTTCTAAAGGAACCCGCCCTCGGCACCCCCAAACACCCCAACGCTACCGCGCCAGCCGCATCGCTTGTCCAGAACCTCTCGGTCGATCGAACGTTGCGGCGGGGAGCCAGCGCTCCGAGGGACCATCTTGTCGCCCTGCAGCGGTGACTGAGGCCGCTGCTGAGGCTGTACCTTTTCGCCGTCAGCCTCAATATTGCTGCTGCCACGACTGCTGCCGGTGCTGTTGTTGGTCTGAACCAGGAGCAAGCTGCTGGTGCTGCTGAGACGCTTGGTGAACTCGGTGAAGCTCAGGCGCTTGCCGCTTGATGTCGAGCGACGATGGCTCTGCTGCAGCGGCGTCGACGTCGCCGAGTTCATCACGGTAGCCAGACTACCTTCTTCAAACGACGTCTCGGGACGTCCTTCGGGAACGCCCATCAGGGGGCTCCCATAGGCAGCAAGCATTTCTGTCATCTGAGGCTGTGACTGGGTCCTCGCGCCAATGGACGGGCGAGACCTGTGAGAATAACCGGTCTGTGGCCGAGAGGAGCTGCCGCCACCACCAGATGAAAGGGCATTCAAAGCGTCCGCGTTATACATCAATGGACCCTGGATCGGTTGCCGAGAGGACTGCTTTTGTGGCGAAGCCAATTCGTTCCTTCCCGTGATGAATTCCAAGGCTTTTCGGGTAGAGGATGGGATCATAAAGCCATCCTCCGAGTCACGTTCGACTTCAGGCACATCACTGTCCTCGTCCTCTTCGTCAATGTCTTCCCCTGGGCTCGAGGCCCCGGTCACGTCCCACGCACTTTTGAGTCCAGGGCGTTCTGTTGCCGGATCGGAGGTTGCAAGTGTGGCGGATCTGCTCCTAGCTTCATCCGCCTCGCGCTTCTTCCTCTTGTCATCTAGTTCTCGCATCAACGCGTCGAACCGAGCCAACGAGCTCAGTTTCTCTTCTCCCGGTACATCACGCTCAGAGCCAGGGATGCAGCGCATTTGGAAGGCTCTATCCAGGATGGTCTCCCGAGGGCCCGGGGGTGAAGTGGGGTCGAGCATCGGCGGCGGAAGCGGCGCTGGTGACTGAGAACCAACGCTATTGTCACGTCCTCTTACAGGTGAGCTCAGCGCGGAAGACCTTCCCTGTGCGGAAGTCCAGCCCTCGATAAACTCGCCCTGGTACTCACCAACAGTAGTAGCCGGTGATGGAAGATCGGCAGGAAACATGGCCGTGTAGTGCTGATACCCCAAGCTTGGGTTCATGGAGCTGGTTTGTGACGACACATCGCTGCGCTTGGAGCGTAGACTCGGGGTGTCGACTAGAGTGACAGGGCGCTCGCGGTTGGTGAATATTGGTGTGAAGTTCATGGGGTGGAAACTGGGTCGTGAGCTCGCGCTCCCGCTGCTCGGCCTATGTTGCAGTTCGCCGGATCGTGGTGAAAACGGGTTGACGAAACTTGGCGAGGCTGGAGTGATGGGACTCAAAGGGGGTGCCTGGGCGGCCTGCCCCTCTGGAACGACACTTGGGCGGATAAGCTGTTGGAGGAAGCGAGCCCATTCGTGGAGGGAGAGGTGCGAGTGGCTATCCTCGCCTGCGCGGAACAGTAATGTGGAGGGAATCGAATCTTTCCCGGTGGTTAGACCGGCGGTCCTACTCGAACGTCGTTTGCGCATCTTCTCGGTGGCAGGATCAGGGGCGACGTTGACAACCATTGTTGGAAGGATAGGCCCTTGCTTGCGATGCGCCATCATCTGAACCTGGCAGTCGGTTATCGAGGATACGGCAACTTGCAATGCTGGCTCCCAGTCCTCCTACACGGTTTAGCTGATGTTAGAAACGCTGACCATTTAACAGAACAACCTCGGGATCACCACACAGGCGAACTGGAAGCGCACCATGGCTTACCTTTGACTTGTAGATGGACAGATACATGGTATCCGGAATCACCTTGATCTGCATACGGGCTGGCGTAGAGCTTCGGTTGCTCTGTGATCGGCCCAGACCGGACTGTATTTGTGGTTCCCGTAGCCCGTTTCCCAGAACGACATAGCGAGGCTATAAACCGATCAGAATTTGTCCAGACACAAAAAGCTCGTCTAGCTTGACGAAACCCTCCAGATATGTGCGCACCTTCCAAACCGCCCTCCCGATGATTGGACCCCTATCGGGGGGTACACACAGAATGCCTTCCATGGCAAGTAGAAGTGTCGACTAGAATCGAGAGTTGAACGAGAGCCACGGAAGCGAATCGAAGTCGATGTCAAAGCCTATGTCGTCGATATCGAAGGCGATGAGTGGATGATGACGTGAGTCGGTAGTATCGGATGGTATTAAGTATTAAACGGCGCGCATTGTGAAGCGAAGAGGAAGAAAAAGAAAGGCCGTCGGATGGAAGAAGGTGGTGACAATGGAGCCTCTTTTCTTTGACTGAGTGGTGTCGATCGAAGTGGTGGCCGAGGGGAGAAAGCGGGAAGGTCGATCTTGTTGCTCTTTTGTTTTTTTGACAAACAGAGAGTCCCGGGAACCCTGTTTCGCCTGTTGCAACCAACGAAACTGGAGATAAAGTATGTTTGCACCTGACAGGTATGCGCCCCGACAACCAACTTTCCACTTGTACGAAGAGCGGAAGCGGAGAGGTTCCTCTTGTCTCACAAGGAGAGGATCAGGGTCCAAGGATTATTCGGAAGTCTGAACTGTATGGAAAGTATTAGGACGTGCAGCCATGAAGGACGCGGGCAGCAAGCGAGACAAATACGTTAGAGAGAAGGTGTAAGGCACACAGGCACAGTGAATCGAAAGAAAGCGAAAAGGGTAGCGGAGCGAAATTAATGAAGGAGGAGAAATCCACCTGGGGGGGTTAGAGCAGAAGGAGCAGAGGGGGGGGCATGCGATATACTGCGCAGTAAGTCGACTAGTGCAGGCACTCACCCACTGCAGGTGCATTGGAGATGCGTCTCCAGTCTCCAGTCTCCAGCTGCGAGGTTCGTCTGTCTCCTCTTTGGTCGGTTTGCGCCAAGACTGCTGGATAAGGATGGTGGGTGTCGATGGGGATTTTCTCAGTCTAGCGCAGGGCGGCGCAGAATTCGAAAAGAAGAAAAAGTGGAAATGGAACCTGTACCCAGGATTTCCAGGGGAACCTTGCTTCTGGACGGTCGGCCATCGACAACTGCATGCCCGGGGTCCGGCTGGACCGATCGCCGACTTGTACACTGTTGGTACAGTATCACAGTGTTACGGTGGAGAGTGACGGAGGGTGACCGGCAACTGTGGAAAATCATTTCTCTGCTCGGTTTCGGGGCTCACGACACCCACCACTGCTGGTCTGCTGCGCTGCAGGTGCTCCTGCACTCACTCAACACACTTCCGTGGAGGTGTTCCTGGATTTCCTGTGCATGTCTGAGGCGACTTGTTGAATGTTGATGGCCTCGTGTATTTCGGCAAACCATCCATCATCATTGACTGGGCTCTATATTGAACGCAATAACATTTCATCATCATTGTTCATAACCCATGGATATTTCAGTTCTTGTACCGGCAAACTTCGGAAACCCGTCTTCCTACTTAGTCACTCTCAGTTATCATTGTCATCCCACCGGAGGAAGATGGGAGCATCACCAAAATCCACTCTTGGCTTGTTGCTCGGACTCCTTGTCTCCTCGCCTGGACCATGTCCCGCGCAGTATCTGCGGAGAGGATGGTAATTAAGGCCAGCGACATTGTAAAGCCGAGGCACAAATATCCAATAGTAGTCACCGCTGTTGGAGCTTACGACGTGCTTCAGTTTTGATGGCTTGTTGAAAGAGTCCTGATAATAACTCCCGTCTCCGACGTTTTCATGGTGATAGAAGAGAAGAAGACAAAGATACTCCGAAAGACAATCAACGAAAACAATCACCAAAAAAAAAAAAACAAGAGGCACAGCCTTTCACATCTCGGTGATACAGTTTCAGATGGAGGATGCGAACAGTGAATAGACAGTGACAACAACAACAACGACAATGATGGGTGATGGACAAGGAGTGCGCAAGACAAGAGGAAAGGGGAGGCCAGCTGAGCGCCTATTGGATGCACAGACCTCCAAGACTTCCAGTACGACCCAACAGGAGCGGGACCTTCAGGTACCGCGGACAGTGCCAAAGCCCTTTGAGCAAAGCCCCTGGACTCTAGGTAGCACGCCTAGGTCGCTAGGTAGGCACCCAATGGTCCCGTGCCATGAGCTGGGGGTCCGTTGCGGTAAACCAGATGTGGACAAGTTGACTCCTGCTGGATGGTTCATGGCTCGCCTGGCCTCGCCTGGTTTCCCCTGGGGCCCGAGGACATTGAACATCACAAAAGGCCACCAACAACGAGCCGGTAACCGGCGAGGATAGGTGGCTGGTATTTGAGCCATCTGTTTGCGCAATCAACGTCCAGCATCACCCTCATCTTCATCTTCCTGTTCAGTCCTCGGCCAGTGTGGCTCTGAGTATCAGCATTCGCGAAGCGAGGGAAGGACGGGGAGATCACTGCATGCCGTCAGCAAGTCGTATCCTTGAGCCATAACATGCCATGTTAATGCTTCAATGCAACTTGGACAAAGCATTTTCATTCCATTTCCCTTCTTCGAATCTTGGAGAACCGGGCAGAGTGGAGCGGGCACATGGAACAGCGCCATGAACTGACGTTGAACGGAACCGGAAACCCAGACCCCCACATATTGCGCCTTTCGCTACCACTATCCCTCTGTCGATTGGGGGTTTCATCACGGGGAGCATCCCACTAACTCGCCTTTCTGCCAGTTATCTAGTTGGTGGGTGAGGCGACATGTGTGAGAAGAGCTCTTCGGAGACCTTTAAATCACACATTTCGCTTCACTTGCCATCTGCTTGTCCTCCATCCATGGGTATTCAGGAGACTACAGTACAGTAATCGCAGAAAAGGGGAAAAGAAAACTTTCCACTTGTGCGCCCCAAAGTCCCCTGTCTGAGACTATTCCGCTCCCGGTTGCGGAGTCTCGCACCAAATGGCTGGTCCGCCCCCTGGTCGCAAGCCATGTGGCTGACGACACCGCATTGGCATCACGGATCTGTGTGTGTAGTGTTGTGGGAAGAAGCTATGTCTTCTAGCCATCTGCAATGCAAGAAACGCGTGCAGTTTCCCCCCCTTCCTTCTTTCGGCTTCAACACGAGGGGGCCCAGAACCACACCGTCGGATGCAAGCTATCAGCCCTTTCTCCAGGACTCGGGAGCCTCTAGAAGCCAAAAATGCGGGTAAGAAGAAGAAGGATAGTTGATCGATGGAATGTCCCTTGGAAAACCGGTCGACCGGGTTTGCCTATACCGAGATGAGTTGGTGTGTGCATATCTCCAGACCCCAGCCTTGCCAGCCTTTACCGCCTCCTTGAAAAGCGGTATCAACATGGAGTACGAGGACCCTGATTTGCAAAAAAAAAAAAAAAAAAAAAAGGGAATGAGAGAGGAAAAAACGGCGGCCGATCGAGCCGTCCTGAAACCCGTTATGACGGAAGGGCAAGGGAAGGCGAGATGGGTGATCACATCCACCAACGTTATGGTGTTGGTGTCGGGTAAAACCAGGCAGGCCAGGGAAGCTCAAGGTGAGGCGTAAAAGCAATCTCTTCGAGATGGCCAGCCCAGACTTTTACTCCAGAGCTCCTGAACATCAATGGAACTTCCATGGAAGCCATGGAAGCAATTCCAGCTGTTGATCGGGAGAATAATACCGGATGCTGAGCCCGGTGGTGCGGTATGACAGCATGGTACTCGTCGTCTTGTGACCCTGGACTTGATTGCGATATCAATCTTGCAGTTGGAAAGGCGAAACGACTGGACATCTTCCATCATTTCTCACCAATATCTCTATAGAGTCTGGAGAGATTCCAATAATGCGGGAAGGAGCACCCAGTGGTCCTGTGCGCTTTAGGTCTTACGTCAGCCACAACTTCAGTCTCTCTGCTTACTATCGTCTAACCACTAAGCCTAAGAACTTCCTCCTAACAACCAAAAGTTTTGGCGTTAAGTGTTAGTATTAATACTAATCTGCTCGTAAAATCCTTAATACCCCAAAAATCACTATTTTTCGGCTGATCCTTCAGCCAACAACCACAATAATATATTATCGCCCACGTCCTCCGGAGCTCCCAAACCCGTACCGGTTGTAATACTAGTAACTCTGATACTAAACCAATTTTGCAATTAGCTTCCCGCCTTTCTAATAGCGTAATTACTCTCTTCTGAAAAATTGCATATTATAAATGAAGAAAACTGTTTTAATAATACTACTACTACTACCGCCGCCGCTAGCCCAATCTCTACCTTCGCTGAACTCTTTATTGAGGAGACGTTTGTTAGAATTTAAATATATAAATCCTTTATTACTACCTTTAATATCAAAATTACCCGCTTCTAGTACAAATTTGCTTATTACCGCCGCACCGCTGATAAATTTGTATGTATTATTACAATAATTATAAAAAACTCTATTTCTAAAAGTTCTTCCAATTTTAATTTACTATTCTTATTTACCTCCGACCCTAGTTTATTTACCTCCGATTCTACTCTGCTTACTTAAAACTTTACTCCCGTAATAAACAAAGAAAATATTATATCTTTTATTGTAGTTATATTTTAGTAAGTTAAATAAGTTAAAAACTATTCTAATTCTACTTTCGGTTCCCGTTTCCGCTTCTACTTTTACAACTCCGCTCTTCGCTCCCTCCCCTCCTTTTTTTTGGATTTAATAACTGAATTTCTTTCCGTTTTAATTGTAATATTTAATTTAAATTAATTTATTCATTTACTATACGGAATAGAAGCCTAAACTCTTTTTTACTTTACTTCTACTAATTTTACTATTTATATTCGTATTTTTACTAGTTTTATAATTATCCCAAAGAATAACAAGATTTGTAAGACTCTTATAAATGTCACAGCGCTGGCGGACCACTACATTACTAAGCTATGTTTCAAAAAGATACAAGTAACCGAAGCTGGAAATTCGGTCGCTCAAGTGGTCTTATATAGTTATAATGGTAGTCGAGAGGCACAATTGCAAGGCTGCTATTATAATAATAAAAATAAAATAATAAAATTACGTACTACATTAATTACCTTAAAATTGATATTTTCAAGAAGTGATTTACATACGCCGTTTCTAACGTTCTTATAACAATAACATTCAGTACAGTTATTATTAATACTTCGCTTACTAGGAAGAATAAAATTATTAATTGAATTGGAAGAAAAGCTCAGTTGGGAAGATCTGAGCTTGATTTACCTTCAATGTCATCTAAAAGGTCGTAGGTTCGAATCTTGCTTCCTTCACTTTTATCCAGTTTTTAAAAATTCGGGTGAAATCTCCTCCGCCTTCCTAGTCATAAGAGGCATTAAAAATGATGTCGGACTCACTCTAGTCCTTAGCTTACCTATAAGTACACGTGACTAGACACGTGTTGAAAATGTCTTCTTTGAGCTTAGTAATATACATTGCGATATTACTAAGCAAACCAATAAAACTTCTTAGAATTGGAATCTTAATAAATCCAATTGACCAATTACTAAAAGTCTTAGCTTCACAACGCCTTACAGGCAGCCAACTGGTTAATCAACGGAAACATCCAGTACCACAAATAAGACCTCTCCTTCTCCACCTTCAAATCTTAAAGATAAGATGAAAGAAGAATCACCCGGCGTATGCTTAAAGCAACCGAAGCGTAAGGTAGGGAGGAAGGGAGGGCGGGATCTCAGTATATTAGCTAATCAGAAGTAACAAAGTTCACTAGGACGAAAGGAGATAATAATAAGAACGGACAACAAATATCAAAGCAACCACGGCTCCCCGAGCTCCCGTGGTGAGACGGGATGAAAGTTCGGACTAAGAGTTACGGTTGGAAATGAAGAAGCTGAGAGTTTTCATCCAGTATTTAACAACACGTTTTTTTCTTATACTAAGAAAGGAAGCAGCACCACTTACCTATTGGGTAAACTATATAAATAGTTTAGCGTCATAAGACATTATTTTTTTTTTTCATTTCTTTTCCAAATATAAACTTTGTGAAGTTACTATCATTTATTTAATTTCCTTCAAAATTCTCTTTTTAAAACCCTTTTACTTTTTTAATATTAATTACCTCTTTTACTTCTTATAATACTACGATCTTTTTAATTAATACGCATTTTATTCAAATTCTAATAGCTGCTAAACTTAAAATTAGAAGCTGTAATACTTTAAGTACAACTATATAATACGAGAATTGTGAGATTTACACTCAATACAGGAGGTCACAAGAGTGAGGCCATATTGTATATAAAAAATAGGTAAAAGAGAGATTCTCTCAGAAAAAAGGCTTAGCTTCCAGCTAGCCGTCTGCATGTAGTAGATATGCAGCGCAGCAAGCTAGGTAGCCCGAGCGCTGGGCAACAGCTGGGCAGGCACCAGAGCCTCCATGGCAGCCTAGCTAATCTGGGCTATCATGACTAGTCTAAGCTATAATACAGGGTATGGCCAACGATACCAGGAATTCAGGGATTCCGGTATCACTATACTACTATTATAAGTCTATTTAATGTACTAATTAACGTGATCTAGCCAGCTTTACATATCACCCTACTCGCTTTTAGAAGAAAAGCAAAAAAGTTATCTGCTCTTCAGCCGAAAAGAAATATCATATTTACTAGAAAGAAACTAAGCTTTTTATAGAAAGATATAGTTAAGTGGCTCTTGAGAATTAAAAGTCTAATTCTTTTAAAGAAGCTGGTAGCAGCTCTTCTACTAATTTCTTTAATAATGAGTTCGTAACTTCCGTTCTTAATAATTGTAATAACTTAAATTAGATGTAGCCTAGAAAAATACCAAAATAATACTTTATAATCAATTTAACAAACCTTCCGCTTTACAATTTATAAATTTATCCGCTCTCCATTCTTCGTTCTATAATTAATTACTCTTTTGGAGAATTATTAATTTGAAAAAGGAATTTAAATAAATATTTGCGAAGCTTTAAAGAAACTAAGAATATATATACTTTTGGCTAATATTACGTAAGTACAAAACTTATACGAAATTACCTTCTAAATTATTAGTAAAATTAAAGTAAATATCATTCTAATTTAATAATTACGTACGTAGTATATTGAAGAAGAGGCACAGGTTAGAATACTTTAGTATCCGTAGTATAATTTCTATACTTTAATTCGTATTTGAACCGACGAAATTGAATCCTAATCCCGGATTACTGTATATATTTATAAAGATTCATCAGCCGCTAGACTTAATATAGAATAAATAAGAGTTTTATTATAGGTAAAAGTGAGTAGTTTTATTATTTTCAATATTTGTTTTTATTCCGGGAATTTTCCTACTTTGGAAAGCTTTAATGATTAGGTTTTTCTTCTAAAAATACTCATTACTAGCAATTTTAATACCTAATATTATAAGCAGTAACCGGGCGCAATTAATTTGGAACGAGCTAATTGTATTACTAATTACGCTATTAAATACAATTTAGATTTACTGACTAAATCCGGCGTTTCAATATACAACCGGGGTATATATATTATCTTATCATGCTAAACTATTTACATAGTCTACCCAGTGGGTATACGGTGCTGCTTCCGTTCTTAGTCGGTGGGAAAAACCGTACCGTATCCGGATGAAAACCCTCCGCTTCTCTATTGCAATGACGCCGTGTCGACGCCGTGCCTTCAATATTTATCTTCCTCTCGGTATGACCTCACCGTCATTCCCGAGGCCCGATCTTTGATTCTGCTGCGTGGTTCTCCGACCGTACTCCCGCTCTCCAGAATCAAAGATCAATCTGAATTTCCTAGTATCTCTTCTGCTTCCTTCGCCTGTTCGATCTTCACTGCCAGCTTGTACTTCTGCAGTCGTCCCAGTCGCAAAGCCCAGCGAATGATTCGTTCTGCCCCCGCCACTGTCTCGAGTCCGTCGTGGAGTTGTTCAATGCTTGTCAGCCACGTTGGGTCTCCTCATAACCATGTGTCTTCCGTTTCTCTACATTCCAATACAATATGTTCGAACGTCTCCTTCGCTAGCCCGCACCGGCAGTACGGTGTTGTCACCTCCGGCACTCTTCTCTCAAAGAGGAACGCCCGTAAGCCTATTTTGCCGGTTCTAATTTGCACCAGGAGTGAGCTCATAGCCTTCCAGAGGTAGTGCGGAGATGACTTCTCATCCGTACTGGGCCATGTGTGATACTGAAGCGTGGTTCCATAGAACCGCGCACGCGCCTCTGCGGCACTCAGCTTCTTTCTTTTGCTCATCGCCTCGGCCACCCTTTAAATGATATAGTTATAATACAGAGTTTACGATGAACCCTCTCGCTATTATTATAAAATACTTTCTTTAAGTTTAAAACTATAAATGAAATTTATAAAGCAAATTTAGTAGATATTTATTAGGTATTTAACTATATAAGTACTATAAGTAATAAAATTATAAATAGCTTAACAAAAGTTAGTACGGAAGATGGCAAAGTTTAAAATCCTAATATTATTTGTTAACGTGTGGCTAGTACTATGCTTTGTAACTACCATGTACTACCTTGTAGTATAGAAGACTAATTGAACTATTCCTTCTACGGAATCAGTCCACTCAGCCTTCACAGAGCGTACTAGACTACAGAGGTTTTTCCACTGTATTCTGGGATTCTTTAACTTGTTCAGCATTCCTTTTAGACTATTTTGTCATTATGGAATGTACTAGAAGCTTATAGATTCAGTTCATTTCTTTCATGATATAGTACTCCTACAAGCACTCTTATTAACTTACAGAAGCTTCTACACTCTGGAAGCTTCTAGATACTTAACGTTTGTGTATATAAAGGCCTCTTCTCTTCTTTATTTAGTCACTTTTCAAGCAAGCAAGCAAGCAAGCACAATCAAAGCAATACAATACAGTCTACTCTTATAGTGCAGAGTTCACTGTACTCTTTTGTCTTAAGAGCAGAGTTCTCTCTAAGACCTCTTTTACAACATCCTTCTATTGTATTTGCTACTACGCTGCTTTTTTCAGCACTGCTATCGTACTTCCTACCGCTTCCGCTCCGCTCTGCTACAAGTATATAGTTTACTGTAGCATCTCTATACTGATGCTATTATTGTAAGCCAGTTAGAGCATTGCAGCAACTATTATTATATATATATATATATATATATATATACGAAGGTAACAAAGCAGCAAACTTGTATAAATTTCCAAACCTAGTAAGTAAAGTACTTATTAAAACAATATAACAACTATTATCGCGGACTTTATTAAAGCCTTAAAATAAATTGACGGAACTAAATAAATATATATTGTACCACTTTTTAGTGGCTAAATCCGGCTATAGTAATTTAAAAAATACTACGGACAATTTAAATATAAGAACACTTTATTAATATACTCCTACGGAAATTGCAAAATTTCTTTCCATTTTTTCCATTATAGGAAAGTATATACTATAAAACTGCTACCTCCTAGGCCGGCTATTATATAAAAGAACTTCTTTTTCGTAATTAGTATTTCATGAAAGCCTTTTGTAGTCAAGATTCAAATATTACAATTTTTCATATAGACTTATACAAAAAAGAGCTACTAGACTTTTATTAATAATATTTAAAGAACGGCGGTACAGCTGATAATTTTCTTATATTTTTAGTTAAAAAAAAACTGACTATAAAAGCTAAGGAGGACTTAGATTAAAAAGAATATAGGACTAAGCAATAGTTAAAGGTAGTAAATAATAACGAAAAAGAGAAAAAGGAATAGGGGTTTCTATTTCTTTAGTTTTCTAATTTTTATTTTTCTATTAATATAAATATTGCCTTTAACAAGGGCTTAATAGAGGTATTGGGCCGCGTTTACGCTGTAGATGATACGTAACTCTCTATTTTCAGTAGTTGTAAACTATAAGTTGCTTTCGGTTTGATAGATTATATACGTTGGATATTAGAGTTATAAAATTGCTATAAGGCTCTCATCACTATATGCAATAAAAAGCTTCGCTGCTATAGCACGTCTTATACTCTTAATGAGCGGAAGTAAACATTAAAATTAAAAATAATAATAATAATAATAATAAAACTACTAAGCTTAACTTATTAATATGATTTGAAGCTGCAGGACTCCGCAGTTAGCTCTTTGCGAATGGAGTTCCGGATGAGTCCCCGGATGGAGACAATGATACTTTATATTTCTTATAAAGAGGAGCCGCCGAGCTGCTCGCCAGTCACGTGTACGGCGGCGCCGCTCCGGTCGCCCAGCCTCCAGGCAGCGACGACGACGGGAATAAGGGGGGATTTTTTCACTCTTTCAACGGTTACCACATCATCATATAAACCAAAACGGCCACGAATACAACTTACCTGCCCCCTCCTCTGCGTGACGGAGAAAATTTTCTCTCCATCATTTGTATCGTATCGTATCTGCGCCCATACGGAGAACCCGAAGATGGTGCCATTGCCATGGAGTGACGTCCGGCAGTGAGAACTATCAGAATTTTGCTGTACGACTGCGGATACGGGCACCAGCGAGACCAGACTTCTGGAGATAATCTCATCACCGCCGTTGTGGCGAATGGACCAGCCGCGACCAACAGGGCCAAAAGTTGTCGCTTCGGGTGTGCCCTGACAGACCTGACTACACTAGACGGCAGGGTACGGGACAAGCCGCAAGTTTAACATTTTCATCCTCCACCACGTGCTTCGTTTCGAGAGCTCGGGTGCAAATCATCATCATCATTCTATCTTTTCTCTTTTTCTTTTTTCGAGTCCTCTGAAACCTCCGTGCGTCGTATCCCCATGGTTTCTTCGGTGAGAAAGGCCGAATCTACTGTTGCGTAACCCGACGTTACCGGAATTGATATAAAGTGTGTGCCAGATCTCGGATCAATCTATCGCGATGACATGTCCAGATCTGATTTACATTTTACACCGAACAATTTCCCCTCTTGTGCCAAGGTTACCTTTTGGAAAAAAAAATGCCGTCCCTCGTCACGACTCGTCCAAAAAACATAATCCCCAACAGACAGATAGCAACCGTGAAATGAAACCGAACGTCAGCCGTGTGAGCCCGTGACGAACATTCAGTAGTGTACACTACACTACACTACACTACACTACACTACACTACGGCGAGACCCAACATGCGGCCTCTGTCACCACACTCAAGTGCATTCACACAGCGGTAAATCAGGCCAATCCCAAAGTTTAGCTTCTCTAGCTTTGCTGGGGGGATCTTTGCCGCGTCTGTCCCAAAGCCGATTGTCTACAGCACGTTGTCGGTCAGTCGGTTGAGGGCACCCTCGAGGCACCGTCGCAATGGCACAGGCACCTCATGGAAAGCCCGCTAGAAGTCGAAGCTACTGCAGGTGAAACTGCTTTGGGAATGAATGTTTGGGGAAAGAGAGCAAGAAGAGAATGGGGCCGAACGATGTAACCGTAGCATTTGTTTTGGACTTTTTGGTGGTGGCACTTGCCCTCTTTTTTTCCTCTTTTCTTTTTTTTTCCCTTCTTTTTTTTCTCCGCCGCCGCACCGATACGACTTGCCGATGTCCGAATTGTCAGATTGACTGCACTGACTGCACTGAAGGAGTATGTGTAATCGTTAGCAAAACCGCCAACTCCCAAAAGAGGCCAGGATATGCAACCAAAAGCGAGCGAGAAGACACAAGAAAGGGCAACTCGAATCGCCTTGCCTTGCCGTGGTTTAGCTTCCCAATCTTTGGCGGGCCTCCCCCTCTCATGTTTTTCACTTTTGGGACCTTTTGCGATTGGGTGACCCGACAGTCTGACAGAGCGGGGGCACAACTCTGAACTAACATTCAGGCCGTCAGGGGCTGGCTCTCTTTCATCATCTTGATGGCTGGGCCCAGCTTTTGCAAAAGAGACGGACTGTCCCGCCGGCGGTGATGAATGTCCTTGGCCCAGCCTACTCTAGCTAGCCTCGCTAGCCTTGGGGTTTTGCTTGGCTTTCAGGTACATCTTCTGTGAAGTTGCAGAAAGGTACACCGTGAAAGACTGCTATCAAGAAGATCTCGTCTTTGTACTGTGCTCGGTCAGGACCCACGGTATCATCGGGCTACACTAGTCGTCGTCGTCGTCGGAGACCTTGTCGTCGATTTCTCTCCTGCAATCGCTATGATCGACGATTCGTGCCCGTCCCCCGATCACCGACTACCACGACGCAGTGCTATAGCTTAGCGCTCGTCATTGCTTTCTTTGCTTATTTGTCTCCCTTTTTATCTTCTTCTTCAACCTGTGATTTTGTCTTTTGTTATTTCGGGGAGTTTAGTGAGATCGATGGCGCTGATGAATCACATTCTCATCCTTCGCTTGCTTCTTTTGTCTGCAGTACCTAGCTCTGTTGAAGCTCCTATCTTAAAAGGTAGCCTAGCCCCGTTCCCACGCCGTCTCCGCATCTCAATGTTCAGCCACGACGGAGACGGCGCGGATAGCTAGGTCGCCGACGACCTTTTTCTGACTTTGGTGTGTCGTCAACTGCGCGGCAGTCAAGTCAGTTGACCGATTTGGCAATCTTAACACAGGTCTTCAAGCTGAAAGAGGAAAGCAAAGCCGGGAGTGCTAAGCCCTTCTCAACCAGCTCTCATGCAAGGGAGGAGACAGCACAAGAACTCGACGACCGGTAGAGAGGCCTCTCTGAGGCTCATTCTTCTCATTCACCTCATTCATCTCATTGATCTCATTATCATCGTTTGCTGGACCCAACCCAGAGGCTCGTATATACTGTGATCAATGTATGCAAAAAGAGCATGGCCAGGGACAGGAAGAAAGCATGGCACCCCCAACTTTCTCAACTGCTTGCATATGTACGGTTGTAGGTCCCCATGTTATCGCCGACCTCGTCAAGCCACCACGTCCACGCTTTCGTTGTTCCCGAGGAGGATTTTCAATCTATCCCTCGTTTTGTCTGAGATTAGTGGGTGCGCCACATCCGCTATCTGGGACACGCCTTAACCCCCCTCAACCAAAATTTCCGTCAGCCTGTGCCACGGAGCCACGTTCTGTTTTACCAAAGAAATATGCCTACCGAAATTCCGATAGCAGATTCCCATTCTGGGATGGGAAGCACCTCGTGAACCAGAACTGTTTGCTCAACAAATAGGTAGCCCCCATGAAACCGGTAGTATGAAAGTGCTGCAAAGAGCAAGAGCTTCGTTTCGGCGTTACTGAACTTTGTGTTCATGATACCGGGAGGTGTCCCATCCGAACGGTTTCCCCTCCCTCGGGCTTGCTTACCTCTAGCTTGCCCCCCAAGCTTACCCCCCAAGCTTACCCTCAGCTCTGATGAACCCCCAAAATCATCAAAACCCCAAGCAAGACAAGCGAAAAGGGGACAAGCAAAAAGCAATCAATCACGGCAATCAATCAAGCTGCAAACGCGGGGTAAAGGATGAGAAAGTCAGGATCTGGGATGAGACTATTCCCATCTTGGAAAGACAAAGCGAGAGAGAGGCTGGACTGGACCCCGTATGTATGCAATCTGTTTTAACTTTAATATTGAGCATTTTGGATTTGGATTAAACGCACAGACGAGATCAGACGAGAACGAGATAGACGACTGGAGGCTGTACGCAACGTAAAGCAAAGCACGACCTACCTATGTAGCAAGCGAGGTATTCGCAAGAACTGTTCGCAATGAGTTTGGTGTTGCGTACTAAACTTGAGAAAGAGCTCGTGGTTTCGGTTTGCCTATACCAATTCAATTCCACATCTTGCTTTCAGGTTGAGTGCGCGAGTGAGTGAGTGAGTGATGAACTTGGAGTTAAGAGGAGAGCTAAGACCGTTACGGCGACTGAGGAGATGAGCTCGCCTGGTCTCTTTTTTGCTATTGACTTTGAGGATTCTTAACCCATTGCCACACTGAAGTTCGCTTTCTCGACGAAGCGCTTACCTTATCCACTTCACCTCATCAGCAAGCAGGAAGCAGGTACACATGTATCTCCATTCTTCCAACCTGTCTCTTTTACTTAACACATGCGAGTATCCTTGTCTGGCGCTGGCCCCCAACGGCAGGCAGTCGTTAAACACACGATGTATCCTTGATTGCGTGCTTACTATTTGAAGGGAACGAAATATAGGTAGAACACAGAAATTCACAAAAGCCATTTCCGAAGCCACCGACCGGCGTGTTGGAGCTTCTGGGGGGATGGGTGGATAATTGACAACGGAGTTTGTATAAACAGATAAAGTACCTATAGGTACCTCTAGTTTGTTGAGCGGAATTACTCCGTCCCCAACATCAATAAAGCATCCATCTCGTAAGAATCCCGTCTCTCTCAGCTGTCACTTGTCACTGGAATGCAGATGTCAATATGTCTTGGCATCCTGAGCTATGAGGTGCATTACATACATGCATGCATATGCACGTAGGTAGCCATTCATACGTTCATCGATCATTCGTTCTTGGATCTTGCCTTATTCGTTCCTTCCTTCCGAGTTCGTTCCTCCATTCGTTTCTCGCTTTCGCAATTCAAACCTGCATGCTGCTCTTTAGGTCTGCGCGTTGAGGGTTCCTTGCTTCGTGAATATCTCGGTGTAGAACCTCTAACGATTGCTACATTTCTTCCGAGGGAAAGCACCACTCACCTACCGAGTGCCGAGACTCAGTCACTGTAAGAGACGTTCGAAACAGAAAACGATCGCGCAAGTGCGTCCGGGCGTGCGGTGGCGTACCTGCGTGCGTTACGTGCCTTGGACACGTTGTTTGGACAAGCGCACACATGGCGGCGATATGCAAGCCTGGATGGAGATGTCACATGGACGTTTTAGAAAACTGAAAGGAAAGTTGACCGGTTTCCCTTTATTGCCGGTAGATCCGCTATAGTTGAACGTAAATTCATAGGTATGCTGTGCACCTTGATAACTGGAACAGCCAGTCAGGATCGGAATATCTACTACCTAGAACTACCTATCAGGTGCCGAGGCGGCTCTTTGTCTGCGTTCTATGAACGTCTCTTTCCTTGGTTTCAACATACAACCGCAACGCTGATATAGAAGATCTATCACTTTTTGGCTGTCCCCGTGGATGATGTGAGTGATACACTCGTTAAGAAACAGCTGAACTGAACGACGTGGACGATTGATAGCCTGTCAACCACACTTTTCTCGGTTCTATCTATCACCTTGTCATTTTTCACGACAGCACGGCGGCTATCACAGCCTTGCAAATTCCTAACCTACCACGAGTACTACCCGCATCGGCACATCGTATTCTGGGGAAAACGTAACCTCACTGCCTCACTGCCTCACTCCAACCCCAACTAAGCGACCTCTCCCTAAGCCTAAGCGGTAAAGGCGCGGGTTCATTCGCTTAGTTATCACAGAAAGGAGAAACTCCGAGAAGAGACCCGAAATAGTAAGGTAAGCGAGCAGCGTGCACATAGCTACAGCTACCCGCCGCTTCGTTAAGTAGAGTAGAGTAGCACTGCACTGCAGCGGGAGAGAAGGAAAGGAGAAAGAAAGACGTGAAAGGAAAGAGGTGAAAAGAGAGAAGAAGGAGAAGAAAGTCACTTCCCGCTTGTATGGGTGAAACAGTAGCGAGTAGTTTAGCGAGTAGCGAATTCGGTCTGGTAAAAGCACGATAGAACGATAGATGTAAGCGAACCGGTCGTTTA
Organism: Sordaria macrospora; assembly: GCF_033870435.1. Lineage (NCBI taxonomy): Eukaryota > Fungi > Ascomycota > Sordariomycetes > Sordariales > Sordariaceae > Sordaria > Sordaria macrospora. Next base: position 1,578,370 of record NC_089372.1, on the reverse strand, counting down.
TCTCCCTGGTTAGAAGTTGTAGATTGTCGTATGTATTGTGTTTGAGTGCCTGTTCATTAATTGAAGCCTTTTGGTGTAGATTAAGCTCGAGGTCAGTTCTTTTTTGAGGGAACTCAGTTGTGAGTGCTATCTAGACTTGCTTAGTATTGCTCGCGAGGGCTCGAGATAGTATAGGTATGTAATTCGTCACGATTGCAACTCTCGTCGGTCGTCAAGATGTTAACTCCAACATACATAGTACCTCCTATGGTACCCTTTCGGACACAACGGCACGATCATCACCTCCCCCCTCCCTTCCTTCTACATGCCCTTCACTTGAACTGCAATATTGACACATTGACACATTGACACATCGCCGCCCGTGGGTTGATTGGTGTACGAAGCTACCTAACCACAACGGCCCGCGCCCGTGCTTCCTTCTTTTGGTGACTGACTGTCTGGGAAATGATAGCGGGCGATCATATGTGTCTCTTCGCGTTCTCGTTAACGTTTCTCGTTAAAGTCACGAATAAAGTATCGCGTCTTAGCGAAAGGGTCTTTTCGCTCGCTACTATTACCCGAAGTTGTCCTTCCCCGTGGTTTCCGTAGCGAGTTGGTTACCAATTGGATAGGAAGGGGGAGGTTGACGATGTTACCTTTTGGTGGCTAGTGTTCCTACGTTAGGCGCATGTATAAGGGGGGTCCGTGTGGTAATATTCGCGATCAGATAACGGACATGAGAGTTGATAGGTGAATGATAGGTAGTGCTCATACGACTTTTGGAGAACTCAGCTGGGGTCAGAGCGTTGGGAACTTCTAACTGATCTATTTTGGTTCTTTCTTTGTGGTGCGAGATGAAGTGACTTGCTAATGCTTTGGATACCTATCTTCTTACCCTGCGATAACCTCAACACTTGTGCTATGCGATGTGATATGTCTCGTGAATCTCTTTCTTCCCCAACGCCGTTTTACAGGTATCTTTTTTACAGTACTTTCATCCGAATTCCGCGATATCGCCTTAACCTAGCCCTTCAAAGTAGTCAACCCGAATCTCCGCCTCTTGGGCGTGACTTGCGACTTCTAGTCCCGCTCAGTCTTGATGCACGGCTCAGTTTTGACGTCCTTCTGATTATTCTATGTCAGATAGGGAGCCAAAACCGCCTTCGCCTCATCGGTCAGCCTCTCGCTAGCATACTTGGTGACCAAACCATTATGTGCCTGGTCCGATGCCTTCAAGAAGTCTCTAACCCATTGTTGGACATCGGTAATCTCGGGGAACTCGTCCCTCGGGGGACGCTTGCAGGTGCTGAGCGGGGTGAAACCGATTCCGAAACCGATATCATCCACATCAGCCTCGTTGAGGATCTCGTCACCAGCACCGGCGGAAACCTTGGGCGGGTTCTTGAGAAGCTCGAGGAGGGCGTTGCAAGTGAAACCCCAGCCCTTCATGTAGCGCTCGGCAAACGCCTTGGAGTCGACAAGTGTCTTGCTGTAAGAGATGACGGCAAGCTTACGGTCGCTAGGACGAGCGAACTCGCGAGTAGTGGGAATGATGACTTGGAGATAGAACGGCGTGAATACGCCGGACTGAATGGTCTCGGCATGCTTGATGAAATAGTCAGCTCCTAGCCCAGCCTGTCCCGAGCGAGCCGAGACAAGGTGGTAGAAGCTGGCGACACGAGTCTTGTACGAGTCCGAGGGGCTCTGCTGCAACTTGGTGAAGATGAGAGTAAGGATAGTGCCGAAGTAGGATTCCAAAACCGACCTTTTCAATCGTTAGCTTACTCGTAAAGATTAGAGCTTTAGGGGCGTTGAGACTTACGCAGGGAACGAGCAAATGACAGATTCGAGGATATCGAAAGCGTTCTGGTCCGTCTTCTTTCCATTCAAAAGACTCTGGAAGATGGAGAGAATGGGCTCCAGCTTGTTCTCCTTGACGATCTCCTCAGTAGCCTTCGGGATGATAGCCGCGATAAACTTAGCAAGCGGAGGAATGTTACCCCTAGTCTCCCAGGGACCGGGGGCGAGAACAGCATCGATGAGCGCCTTGAAGTCTCCAGGGATAGAACCAGATTTGTTGAGATCCAAAAGCTGAGTGAAGATCTGGAAGACGTAGGGCACGAATTCTGTGACATCCTCATTAAGGATGTAGGTGAAAGGTGCCCATAGGCGGGAAAGCAGGTTGACCTGAGGGACGTTGCTGCAATACCTGACAATCGCACCAATAGCTTCAAAGTGGAAGTAGTAGAAGCGAGGGTTGCTAGGGTTCTCCTTGATGACATTGGTGATGTTAATGAGGTGATCCAGAATGTTATCGATGCCGCACTCCAAAACGCCGTCCTTAATCACAATCAGAACTCTCATGATGCACCTCATGAGGAATTCGTTCTCCTGTAGCTTGGCGGCCGATGTGTCCTTCTCAACCAAGGCAAACAAATGTTGTAGAAGGTCCTTGGCATACAGCTGAATGTCCGCCCGCGACAGGATATGCTGTCCCTGATCATCGGTAAGGAAAAGGACTCTTTCCAGGGTGGTGGCCGCGTATGTGTAAACAACGTAGTTGGGCGAAGCCAAGTTCTGAATGAGGGGGTAAATAGCGCCACCCCACTGTTCCTTGCTAAGCTGACTTCTGAAGTTGTACAGGAACTTGATGGCGTCGACCTTGGGAATAGGCTCGCCGCCGGTGGCAACCAGGTCAGCCGCAATGTGTTGCTGGAAGAAATCAATAACGTTAACGAAGCTGTTAACAGTCTTGACACCCTGGGCCGCCGTGACAGCTCCCTTGGCGGCGATGGCCAAGAAGAGGTAGACAGCGGTATCCTTGGCCTTCCAGTCGGTCTTGCCCGTCTCCAAGTAGTGGTTAATGTACTTGGAGACGACCTGAGTCACAAGGGACTCAAAGTCGTCGAGGAGCTTTCTCAGGAAATCAGTAGCCGCCTTCCTTCGTGAATCGGTATCTGAACCCTCAAGATCGCGACGGATGAACTCGATAGGCTCATCCTCGAACAGCTCAATATCAGACTCTCTGAGTGTCACATTGGGAAGAATGACCTTCTCAACAATGGTGCCCAGGATCTCCTCGTTGTTGAAAATCTGGGCATGGCCATGGACGGAGGCGACAGCCGTGAGGAAGTTGAGCGCCTTGCTGACAAGAACGTCGTACCGCTTCTGGGGACCAACACTGGACAAGACGTTCCACACGTTACTTGTGAACTCCTGTACATAACCACCGAAGTCGTCGTCGTATTTCGTGACATAAAGGTGCAGGGCGTCGCAAATGTCGGACTTGAGAACCTCAATCGGTGTAGCTTCGTCCTCCTCGTCGTCAAATAGGGGGTTTGCGTAGCTCAGGTACTTGTGAAGGACCACGGTGATGGGTTGTAGGTTCGTCTCGATGATAGGAGGCAAATCCTGGCATGAAAGGTCGAAGAAGATCCTTGTCAGAAGACTCATGGTCTCAAGCCAGCCCTTTAGTGCCTTTTCGTTGGTCCTGTTTGCTTCGATCTGTTGGTCGGCAACACCCAGCATCTGGATAAAGGAATCGCCAAACGTGTTGACGACATGGTTTACTTCGATATTCAGAGCATTTGAGGAAAAGAGCGGACGCCAGCGGGCGAAAATGGAGTGTGCGACTTCCAAGACGCCGTTTGTGACCTTGGGATCGGTGGTGGACAGACGGCTAACAAGGTCCTGGGTCAAGGTGTCCCAGCGCTCCCAGAAATCGGAATCGGCAATGATGCTGATGGCTTCTCCAAGTTGGGTCTGTATCGTAGAGGGCGAGGAGATCATGAGACCGACGAGCTCCTGCTTGATGGTGGCGACCTCATCCAGAGGGAGCTTGTAGTTGCCCTCCTCGTCGACATAGTTGTGGCGGATGAAATTCTTGAAAGCGAGGGCAGCGGCAAGACGAATGTTACTCGGTTGAGCGTCGGTAGCCACGATGTTGAGGAGGGATAACGAGTACTTGGGTTTCTTTGCCTCTTCCTTCAAGGCGGTCTCGGCTGCGAGGAGGTAGAAGTCAGCACTCAATGCGCGCTTGAGACCCTGGAGATAGAGCTTCCCTTGGGCTTTGCGGTGACTACAGCTGCGCTGGGATGAACAGGGTTGGTTGCTTACCTTTGCGATGGTGTCGCGCGTCAAGAGTCGCTTGGAGCAGCTGTGCGAGGTGGTCGAGACTGGCTGCCATGGTGGGCGAGCGCTCTGTGTGTGATTCTTGGTGGCGGTGTTATTGTTGTTGTGATGTTGTATCGAGGGAGGAATGGAGGAGGGATCGTGACGCGGGTATGGCTTGCAGCTGAGATGCGAAAAGCGGACGTCTGCTTGAGCAAGAATTTGTGGCGGCCGCCAGGAAGATGGGCTTCGAGTTTGTTGGAGTCTTTTTATCGGCGACTTCGTTGGGAGGGATGAGGAGGAGGATGGGATTTTGAGGAGGACCCTTGGACTGAAAGTCAACACAGGCGGCAATTGAAGTTCTAGGTAAGTACAGAAAAACAAACGTGGAGCGCGACGACCACGACAGTTGACGAACGGCAAGAACTGGAACTGGACCTCTGGAACTGGAACTCAAAAGAAGCCCACGACGTCTTGCAGGTGGGGCTTGTCCCGGTTGCCTGCGCCGGAGTGTGGACACGCTTGCCGCGTTAGCGTTTTTGCTCTTTAAGCTTTGGCCAATCAAACGGAAGTGTGGAGGTGGGGTCGCGTTGACATTCCCGTCTCTTTTCTCTGTACTTTTAAGTTTTTATCACCCACCATTGCACTTTCTGAAAAGAGAAAAACGCTTATCTACATAAAGAAGTGACCTGAAGCTTGAACAGTGAGTGACTTTTCGTTGTAAGTAGTCCTTTTGAGCATTGGACAGTCCGTACCATTCTTCACGAGATGCCACGATCAACTCAAAGCATATAACATTGAAATGTGAATGCAGGCCGTGACTTCCCCTTCGAACTGTGACATCAGAAAGCAGAAAGCTCCCCCCCGGTCATCTCCCGCTCTTCTACTAGCCTCTGCCCCTTCAAATGTTAAGCACAAGGAAGGTACTGGTACTTGAATGCTAACTTCCATGTTCTCCACATCTAGCTCAATCTCTAAGCTGGCACGGACCATCTTACGGCTCGAACAACCGTGATCGCGAACGACATGTTGGGCCTGAAGACGGGGAAACCTCAGAAGCTTGAAGCAATGCCATGCACGCTATCAGTGGGGCAGCCAATGACTGATGGGTGCAAAAAGACTTTCTTCTTTTCTTTGCAAGCAAACCCCGGAATCCGCCCCAGCTCATTCTAGTCGTGGAGAGCCTCTTCTCCTTTTTTATGACTGTGACTTGCACCGTCACTTCAGTTCCATCTGATCAACACTTCAGATCCCCCTCCCAGCTCGACATTCATGATCGCTCACCGACCGCCGTCGAGACAGCAGCGACAGCGATTTGGGCCCTTTGCAGCGAATGCGCAACAAGAGCCCACTGTTGGGTGATTGAAGAAGAAAAAGACGCAATTCAATTCCATCGGCAGTCTAAGGTAGAGACCCAACATCAGGCCTCTTTACTTTTAAGACGGGAGCTACTATCAACCTTACCACATTGGAAGCTGGAAGCTAGAGGCTGAAAAAGGCGGGACTCGACACACTTTATCAAGCACCCGACTCTAGGTCATCGTCCATACGGCGTAACGCATCTGGCATCTGGACCATTGGACACGAACTGTTGAACTGCAGCCACGAGAAGCTTCGACCAACCGCGACCGCCCAACCGACTCGTCAGGACTGTCCGATCGTCCGAACCCCCTACCAGCTCTGCAGCTACAGTCAACAAAGTCAACCTTGGACACGGTACTGGCTTGACTACCTGAAGTTTGCCCATCGTCAACAAGGGCTCACGACTCCCATCACTCACATCTCAGCCTCCAATCTGCCTACCTAGCTGGCTGGCTGGCCGTTGAGGTACCCGGCCTGCCCTGCTCTGCCCTGCCGTCTCGTCCTATCCTGCGATTGACACCACTTTATGCAGGTAGCAGTCGACACCTGGTAAGGAAACTCTCATGGCACTCCCGTCGTGTTTCCATCCGACTCCTTCCCCCTCCCATACCCTCCCCCGTTACCTCCATACCACCCTGGGCAACTCACTGGCGACCACTCCCGCCAAAAAAAAAGTCACCTCACGCAACACAAGACCGGGGTCTTCTGTTTCTTTTCAGGATTCCCTTCTCTTGATCCTCTCCCTTCTATCTCACTTCGACAACCCTACCTACCTACACCTCATCTACTTCTGTCTCTTCCCCCCATCATCCCACTTCCATCTTTCCCCTTTCCTGCTTCTTGTTGGGGATGCCCACCCTCCTTTACCACAGCCGTACAGGTCACAAGGTCAACCTCACCATCACCATCACCACCACACCTTCTCCCATGGGGCATCTCATGACGTTCTCTTGTTCCGCTCCATCAGTCTTCAGCCTTCACATCAGCGGTGCCGCTCCGTACATAATTCCACCCCTTGCCGCGCACCCAGTCGCTCCCGGACCTGCTTGACCTGCTCGACCTGCATGCGGCTCCTGCAAGTTCCTGCAGGGCTACCGCTCACTAAATCCGCTGCCACTTGTCCCCCGTTCTTGGCGCGTTCTCGCAACTGCTTCTAGATAAGATCTAGTCTGCTTCTCTGGTCTGCGCCGAATCACTTGTTGCCGTCATCATCATCATCATCATCATCTTCTTCTTCTTCTTCAACTATCACCTCCATGTCCTACCCATCGCTGACATGTTGCGCCGATTAGCTTCAGTAAGGCACACCAACGGCCATAGGACCCCCGACGACCAGGAGCCCATGTCCCCCTCGCCTGGAGATGATGTCCCCCACCCGGAGACCACCAAGAGTGCCTCTGGAGGGCTCGCCAGCGTCTTCAAGGGGCTGGCTGGTGGAAAGCTAACGAAGTCACCGCCTCCTCTTCAACCGCCAATGGCCACCATAACGACTGTTGCTTCTCAGCCCTCTCGCGATCGCTCCGATGTCTTGCCTGTTACGTCCGTCTTGCGTGGCCTCCCCCAGGAGCACATGGAGCACTTTGCGCGGTTGAAGACGGGGCAGTTGAACGACCGCATTGCAGGAGCAAACGCTCTTCGCCATGCGATTACCGACTACCCTTTGAATCCCGTAAGCGAGAGCCCCCAACCTGCTCATGAAATGTTGACGCGGTTACTAATGTCCTGGATCAGATCATGGAGGTATGGAATGCAGCAAAAGACCTAATTGATGGTGACAATCCAGAGAACGCTCGGGTAGCTGGATGGAGGCTACTTACCGAGTGCGTCAAGAACACGTCTGCCACGGATTTCGAACGGAGAGAATACTTCCGGACTCTTGCTGCGCAAACCGCCCACCCCGACGACTTCCATCTACAGCTGGAAGCACTAGAACGTCTCACCAACAACGGCCGAAATGTCGCAGGCTTCTACTACGACATATTCCCGCTGTTGACTGTGTGGCTTGCCAGCACGTTCAATGCTGCCAGGCTTGCCAGGAGGGCCAACAAATCGACCAAGGGAAAGAGCCTAGCGACACTCGAGGACCAAAGTTTTGCGCGCTTATTCTCGCTCATCAGGGATGTCATCAAGTTCAACTTCAAGTATGCCTCGGATGCTGTCGTTGGCCGGTTGATGGATAACCTGCTAGAAATATGTAACAAGACAAGTCAAGAGGATGATCTGGCAGCCTGCATCAGCGTCATTGATGCCATGGTCACCTTTGGCTCGATTCCCAACGGAAAACTAAAAGCCTGCATTCAGGTCCTAAGCTCCATCCATTGTTTGGTTCCCGGCCGGCAAAAGGAGGCTTGGCACACACTCTCCAATATTTGCAGGTCTCATCACGGTCAATCTACCGTCAGGATTCTGTTGGACGTATTACGAAATGCTCCGCCGGCCCCTGACAAAGAAAAGGACAGGGACGTGATTCGGGACATCAGGGGCGCGCTTACGGTTCTGAAGAAGCTCCTTGGAAAATCCGCTGAAAAGGGCTATCCAGGTGTTCCATTGGCGCTGCTAGTTGACGGACTGGCCAACGTCTGCATGAGCAGTTCTTCCAGGGTTTCAACCGAGATTCTAAGGCTGATCAACTCTCTATTCGACGATGGCGACGGAATCATCAATCCCCTAATCGCTGAGGAGCACTGGTCACCAGTCTTTTCCGTGGCTGCTCAATGTGCCGCTAAGAACGTCCCGGCACCCTTGAACCATGCTGATCCATCGGCTCCGCAACCAACTGTTACGAAAGACGAGTCCGACAATGCGGATAACATCAACTATCAGCTCAGAACCTTCATTGATCGCGTCGAAAAGCTGCTGACCGAAGAGAAAACCGACTTCTTCCAGCGGGACGAGTGCATGAGATTTCTTGCCGAAGTGCACCATGTCCTACCAGATTCCGCTGCGGCACTTTTGCTTGATCATCTCAAAGAGTTTCGCAGCTGTTATCCATCCGAAGTCGACTGGAAGAAGAACCTTGAACTTGTTTTGGAAGGTATCTATCTCAACCGGGGTCGTTCAGCGCCTACTCGCATACAGGCTCTTGCGATGGTCATCGAGATATACGATTTCCTCTGCCTTGTACGGGATCTTGTAGAGGAGGAGAGTATCTTCGATCTCGTCAAGCGAGTACTATCCGGCATGTCCGTGGAGACCGATGCCGTTGTCCTACAGGAAACCGTCACCTTTATAGTGAGAGTCGCCGAAACAGCCGGAGCAGAACAATTTGACTTCATATTGGACACTTTCAAGAACATAGTCTGCAAAGAGGTCGAAGAGTCAAACCCCTCGACATCAGTGCAAAAGCCTACCGGTGCACAGTCGATCTCTGATCAGCCTATTGAGGTTGGCGGTCAATCCTTACCCAACGTTGTCACGAAAGGTTATGTCCGGATGTTCATGAGGTCTATGGATACCGATGCTTCGAAAGCAGTCAAAACGTTCAATGCCCTTATTTACATCGCAGGCTCAGCCACCTGTGAAACAGATGCTCGCTTGACGGCGATGAAGCTGTTATTTCGCCTCAGAGCTGATTTTGAGTATCGCGTTTACGTGACTTCTCATGTTGAAAATGAAAGCATTGCTGCTACTCTTTACAGAACCGATGCGTCGTTTGCGCGTAAGACAGCCGAAGACGCAGCTCATCCACCCCGCGTTCCAAGGCTAGATCAATCCGGGTCCCCTCGACCACCGATTCGGGGTGCATCATATACGCCGGGGCAGACAGTGGAGAGGTCGGGGCCGATCAGACCTTTGCACCAACCTAGGCAAATACCATACCAAGGGCAGCGATTATGGTGCCTACCCGATCCAGAAGCCGTACCCGAGACTCCTCGAAGTACGCCAAGCCATCTCGTCTTTTCGTATACCGAAGGCGCGGACGGTGAGGCATCCACGAAAGCCTCGAACGCGGTTTTGAAGATGAGTTCATGGTTAAATACCCTGCTCAACATCTTCCATCAGGGATCCGATTGGGAGATTTATAGCTTTATCCTTGCGCATCTGCCGGCACAGCTCAGTGATCACCCAATTTTCCAGGATGCTATCCCACAGTTGCAAGAACTGCGAGGACACATTTGCGAGGTAATCAGGACCAGCCGTTTCCAAGAGCCACCGCTTGTTTCAGGTCTACGACGTCCAGATGTCGCCAACTGCCTGTTCCACTCGCTCACCATGATCGTCAGCTACCATCAGCACTTCCAGAAACTCGACGAGGACGAAATCGTGAGAGCCTTCTTGCATGGCATTGCGGACAAGACGGCAAAGACTTGTATACACGGCTTGTCGATCTGCTGTTACGAGCTTCCCTTATCAGTGAGCAAATCTCTTGACATGATTCTCACAAGGATGTCACAAGTCATCACGCAACCTTTTGTGGCGATGCATTTGCTCGAATTTCTGGCATGTCTCAGTCGATTGCCTGCTCTTTATTCAAACTTCCGAGACGATGACTACCGCGTCGTCTTTGGCATTTGCTTTCGGTATCTTCAGTACGTCCGGGACAAGAAGCATCACGCTCGTAGCACGACGCACATGAGCGAGCCTTCAACGCCCAACATCGTTGTATCCGGTAGTCCGGACTTCCTTGCCTTACAGGCCATTACGGATGACCTCCCCCAGTACGTGTACGCGCTTGCGTATCATGTCATTACGTTCTGGTTCTTGGCAGTCAAGATGCCCGATCGTCTTGGCCATATCAGCTGGATTGCCAAAAACTTGTTTACCGACGTTGATGGTAGCGCCAGTAATGAGGAGCAAGCACAGATCACTCTCGACTTCATGCAGCGTGTGGCATTCTCGGATGCAAGCGACTCAGCGCACGATCCTTTGTTTAATAGGGAAAACTTTGGTGAGATTCAACAAAAACGATGGATTATTGGAAACAGCATCGTCACGGTCAAACAAGCCAAGGAGTCAGGCTGGGCTGAGATCACAAGGCGCTACCCTTCAGGAACATCGTCATATGCGGTTCGCGTCGAGTTCACTCCGATGACGGCCCCGCGAACTGCTGATAGCTCCGACGATGCAGCCTGGGATGGACGTTTCCAAATGGGCACGACTCTGCTCCCCAGCCACGTCTTCCTGCAGCTCTTGGCTCCAATGCCACAGATGTCTGATCCAGCAGCACGTCCTGTCCCCTTACCGGATGAAGAAGCGGTCGATCGAGCTATCCGTCTTTTTGACAGAAACTCGGCCGTCGATGGACACAAGGTCGGAGTGATTTACATCGGTGAAGGGCAGACGGATGAAGTTGAGATACTTGCCAACACTATCGGTGGACCAGATTACCACGAATTCCTCGACGGCCTTGGCGTCTTGACGCGGCTTAAGGGGGCGAACTTCAACACCCAGGGTCTGGACCGGGAATACGGCACGGACGGCGAATACACGTATTGTTGGCGCGACAGAGTGTCGGAGATCATATTCCATGTGATCACGCAAATGCCCACAGACCTGGAACGCGACCCCCGGTGCACGGCCAAGAAACGGCACATAGGCAACGACTTTGTCAACATCGTGTTCAATGATTCTGGGTTGCCCTTCAAGTTCGACACGTTCCCTTCTCAGTTCAACTACGTATACATCGTGATCACGCCCACTCCGCGCCACTCATTTGCTTCAGCAAGGCTGAGGGCAAAGCAGCGGGAGGAGGAGGGCAGGAAGGCCGAAACGCCCTTCTATATGGTGCAGGTTATGAGCCAGCCAGGTTTCCCGGAGATCTCGCCAGCCGCCGAACCCAAGGTGGTCAGTCTCACGGCCCTTCCAACATTTGTCCGCCTGCTCGCGCTCAATGCCTCGGTCTTCTCGCAAATCTGGGCCACCAGGGAGGTCGGTGAACACGTCTCGTCTTGGCGCAACCGCCTGCGAGAGATCAACAGACTGCGCGAGCGCTACGGCGGCATAAAGTCAGCTCAGCAGGGACAGCCAAACCCGTCTCCGCCGCCTAACATGCTTGGCGGAGGCGGCAGCGGACTGGGCTCCTCTGTGGTGACTTCCCCTATGACTTCCGGTGGTCCAGGAGGGGGCATAACGCAGCACTCTGGATTGCTCGGACAGGATATTGGCGCATCGAGACCGGTAAACGCCGTCAGGGACAGCTTCACAAGCTTGCGCAGGTCGAGCGTGGCCACGTTCTTTACGAATAATAGCGCGGCGGACCCGACCTCGCATCGGTCATCGATGATGTCGACTACCACGGCTGATACGGAGGTCATGTTCCCGGCCCATGGAGCGGATGCTCTGATTGAGAGTGTTGATTTCTCCAAGTGGACATGAACTGAAGTGACGCTCGTTGGCTCTGCATAAAGGAGCAAAAAAGAGGAAGAAGAAGAATAACCGACATATAATGGCTAATATTGGTTACAAACAGAGGGGGGATATGGGCAGAGCACACCAAAGTCGGAAAAGCAATGCATTTGATAAAAGAATGAGAAAAGAGATTCTACAGATTGGGTGGATGAAATGATTGGATGGGGTATGTATAGAAAGAGAAGGCGGCAGTCTGTCTTTGTAAGGGGGGCGAAACAAAAGCAAAAATCCCGGTGTGTGTAGAGGTATATGTGGACAGAAAGACAAAAGTTCGGTGAGGGGAGGGAGAGTGTAAAATGCGGAAGAGGATTCAAAATGGTGTGGTTAGCAGCACTTGCTTGGAACCATGAGACACGACGGAAGGCAAGGTGGTATGTGGATAATGAGTAGGTTGAGGTTACCAACCTTTTAAGGATAGGCAGCCTACGAGTCAATCACTAAAAGTTGTTGTCTCCTCAGTCTGTGTTCACAGACAAATTTTGCAAGGTGAGAGTAGCCAGATAGTTGATGGAAGGTACAACTGTAGTGCAGTTACTTGCCGTTTGCTCCTTCTGCTTTCTGTCACCCTGGCATGGTGATATCGTACACTTGGAAGGAGCTACCGTCAGGAGACTTTTTTTTTTTTCACCCTCAAGGGTGGCAGTCACTCCCACTTCTCTCTCTGGCTCCTCCTCTTCCCCTCTCTTCGGGGTTTTTTTTTTTTTTTTTTCGCTTTCTTTTTATCATCTTCTTATACAATTTAATTGTCTTTTCGCTTTTCCTCCAGATTTATTTCTGGACCTCTCATCATCTTTTTACCTCGAGCTCGTAGTACCTGAGCTCAACAAGAAGTGATTAGTGCCACACGCGATTTGTCATTCATCGGCTGTTTTTCCCGTCTTGCTCATGAAGTTTGGCCATCTCACATACCACCGTTTTCTCTCTCTCCAAAGGCCACTGGGCTTCCGCAATGGGCATCGTGGTAGAACGCATGGTACAGCTCGAATGGTGGTGCGACCAACTGTACCTAAGTAGTAAGATTGCAGCCTAATGCTCCACTTCCCTGCCTTACATCTATCTAACACACTTATGGTATGCTCTCTCTTTAACTTCCTACAAAGGCAGCAAACCACATACCTGGGTTATCACTCGAGTGCCAGCAGACGTCCCCCATCATATCTCCATGATTAAGCCGACATGAGGTGCGAACATTGCCTCAATCTTCAGTATTACGATGGCGAACCATTCGACGGGAGAGAAGTCCTTACGGAGGGAAGGAGACACAGAAGGAAGTTTCTGAGGGAATATCAAGGTTCGGCCGAGAATGGATGCCGTTACTGCAAGTTCATTGTGGATTCCATATCAGACGTAAGCCCGGAGGCTGATGGAAACTTGTTCATATGGCTGGAACTCTTATCAAATGGCGGCGTGCGGATTGAGCGGGTGTCGGAATCTGAGCCGGAGATATCTTTGCAGGTTCACACTCCTATCGGTTAGTCGAGATTTAAACACAGGGAATATCTATCACAAGAAAGGATCGCTAATGATACTACTGCTAGGTCACCTACCTGCTTGGCCGGGGATCACCCAAAGTGGTGAGCTCAGCTGCTCTCCGTCTTCGACTCGGGCGTTTGAGTTTATACGGGCACGGCTTGAGGATTGTGACAACAACCATCAAAGTTGCAAGGCCTCGTCATCAGAGCTACCTACTCGGATGATTGATGTTGGTATTGGTGGGTCAGCAGGCGCCGACTATGTACGGCTTGTGGAAAGTTCATCACTACCTCGGTCTCCTCGTGTCACCTACGTAGCACTTAGCTATTGTTGGGGCCTAGGACAGAGTGTGACGACGGTATCGACCAACTACGAAGCTATGAAACAAGGCATCCATATATCCGAGCTCCCACCCACCATACGAGACGCCATCACAGTTACTAGAAACATGGGCGAGCGCTATCTGTGGATTGATGCCCTGTGCATTATTCAAGATTCATCAACCGACTGGGAGCTCGAATCTGCTCGAATGGCGTCGGTCTACCAAAACGCATATATTACCGTTGCTGCGGGAACTGCTGCTGCTGCGTCAGAGGGCTTTCTTGAGTTAAGACAGCACCTGGCGGCGAGGTCTACGAATGCGTACCAAGCTGAATGGGAAGCCGGTATCAACTCGGATGACCGGTCATCACAGCCGCAGAAGACCATCCTTGCCGCTCGCGTGATACCCTACAGCACATTCCACAGCATGTTCATGGTCGCTGATGGATTGCCCTTGAACACGCGCGGGTGGACAATGCAAGAGAAGATACTATCGAGAAGAGTCATAACCTACACCACGCACGAGCTTCAATGGACATGCCAGTCACTGAGCACCTGCGAGTGCGGCTACTTGTTGGACTCCAGTGAGCGCGGCGATACTATCACAGTCAACCCAACTTTAAATCGCCGTGAAGCTTCTTACGAATGGGCCAAGATCGTCAAAAAATACAGCAGCCGGTCTTTAACCTACCTCCAAGACAAGCTCCCCGCCATCTCCGGAGTAGCGCATTCATTTCAGAGTATACTCCAGTCACCCTACCTCGGCGGTCACTGGGTGAACAATCTCCCCGAAGAGCTAGCATGGAAAGCCTACCCGCCGCATGTGCATTCATCTGACACCGTCTTAGACGACGACAGTGACACTGCATCGCAACCGCAATACATAGCCCCTACATTCTGTTGGCCGTCGATAAGAAAGGGGTCTGTGGAGTGTGTTTATCTCCAGCAGCAATCCCGCACATGGAGACCATGCAGCACCGTTCAAGGTTTTCACTCTGAGGTCCTAGGTGAAAATCCTCTAGGTCGGATTAACAACGGCGCGTGGATTTCTCTTCGCGGTCATCTCGTAAAGGCACAGTTAACCATCAAGCGCTTCCCCGGTTTCTATACCGTGGAGCAGGTAGTCTTGCCCAATGGGGGGAAAGCACACATGTTCGCGGACACGTTCTTGGAAGAGTTTGATGCAACAGTTTTGAGCGAGAGCGAGAGCAAAAACGGGGAAATGACGACGACGACGACGGATCGATCGATCCGTCGCTCACACATATCACTACCCGGGCCCAAGTCCGAAAAGGGTCTCGATTGCCCTGTCTACCTTTTTCTTTTGGGGTATTGGACTGAGCAGGCCAAGGGCAGTAGTAATAACGCTGACGGCGCGGAAGTTCAAGAGCCTGAGCCGGAGAGAAAGCCAGAGCCGAATTTTGCGTTTCTTGTGTTGGGGCATTCTCCTAACCAGCTGGGGAAATATGAAAGAATAGGGTTTGGAATGTCTTTTGCGCAAATTGAGGGGGCCTCGAAGCTTGAAGATGGAGAATTGGATAGAGGGGAGACGTTGAAGGGGTTATTTGGGGGGGATCGGAGGATTGTTACTATAGTGTGATTTCCTATGTATCTGCGTCGAGGGGACACATGGTAGTAGATGTTCTTTAAAGAGCCGGAAGATATCTCCGAGACTCTCCGAAATATGTAAAGAAACTACCCTCGGAGGTCGCTCTCCTCCATGCCTTTCTTTGAAGGGCTTCTCTCAGCTCATCATCTCCATTAGGCCAGAATCGAAAAGAGGATAGGAAAACTGACGAAAGAAAGAAAAGAATGAAATCTCGGAGCATCACTACCAAACGTAGTTAGATGTCTGTCTTCCTTCGGATATGATTGGTCCACTAATCCACTTACACACCCCGAGCCGAACGAGACCCCCTACCCTCGGTCCCTCGCAAAACCTCGGGCCCCCACGATTCTACTGCGCGAATCCACCGGGGCCCGGGGCCCGCCCTGGGTTTCGGTCGACACTCAGTGCAGTCCCCAATCCCATTATTTTTTGCGATCGTTCGTTTGTGTAAATAAGTAAGTCGGGAAGTTCCATCTCCATCTCCATTTCACGGCAGGGACTAGGCGAGCTAGGGTCGAACGGAGTTTTGTCCGCTCAAGGCTGCTCCTCCTTTTATCAACCTGTCCCCCTGTGTCATGGGCCTTGTTCACCGTAGCTCATCGAACGTCAAACGCGCGGTCATCTTGCAAAACTTACGATTTTTGAGAAGGTTATTTACTTCTCTACCCATCCCATTTTGTATTCAGTCAGGTCGTTTTCTAGAACATGGGGAAGCGAAGTGGTGCTGTGCACCTCGGCTCGGCTCGGCACTTCGCTGAATGTGGGCTGAATGCACAGTTTCGCCGATAGCCCAATATGTACGGTACCGAACAGGGTCAGATACCGATCCGATGGACTGGGACCGGCATTGGGACGGACTACTGCATGTAAATGCCGAAGGGGACGCAGTGAAGAAGAGACGGTGCAGTGGTTTCTATTTCTGCTTCTGTTGTATTCTTATCGTAGCCTTTTCTCTCTTGCTTTTTTCTTGGTTTCTTGGTTTCTTCATGGTGATGACTTTGCTGGCAACAACTGCTTCCGATGGTGTGGTTGGTTGGTTGTTTCGTGTTGGTTGGCAGTTGGTCTACGTTCTTTCCGTTTTAGTATGTGTGTTGAGGTACGAAAGGAATGGGAAGAACACTGCTCTACTTCTATATCAACGTCGTCGATAAATACTCTGATTTACGCAACATCCGACGATATAGCCGTCTATATGGTCTCCAATACCACTCTAACAAACACCCGTCGATCACCTGCAACTTTGGGAATGACACCCACACGAGAGCAGATCTTCAAATCTTCAAAGCGTGCAAGGTCAACCGAAATCGAAATCGAAATCTGTTGATCGAATCTGCAAACTCCGAGAAAATCTGGGGGATTGTCATTGCCTGTAGTGTACCTGTCAGCTCTCCCGCAGCCCGCAGCACGCTGCACTTTGTTGATCCTTCGTGATCCTATCTCGCATGTCTCACTCTCGCGGGTCTGCTTATACAGTACACAGTACCTGGTCGTGCTCGGTTACGCGAGTGTTCCCCGTCCTTTTTTTTCTTCTGTTTTTTCTTTCTGTTTTTTTTTTTCTTCCTCTTACGTCCCTCCCTCTACGCGTGTGTACTGTAAGTAACCTTGGTGGAGAGAGGAAGGAAGGAAGGAAGGAAGGAAGGAAGCAGACAAGGCATTATAAAAGCTCGTCAGGATGACATCTAGGAGGGAAACGCAACTCCCTCATCAAACAACGTACGTTTGTACAGACGGAAGGTTTACTAACGATTCCTTCCAGATACGCTCCAAGAATTCATCAAAAATTCGACCTGCAACAATGTGCTATCTGGATGGTTTTCTCTACACCGGTTTGATTGTTTGGTGTTATTCAGCGTTCAGCTTCGTCTTCATCTTCAACAAAACTACCTAGAGCTGCTAGAGGTACCTGCCGAGTCGGTGCATCACCTCCGGAATTACCTACCCACTTCACCCACTTCACCACCACTGAGGCCCCGTGTAATTGTCATGTCCCGTTCGGTTCGGTTCGGTTCGGTTTCCTCTTTGCACACATAACCGGAAACGGCCAGTGACAGTGGACAGTTTTACTGGCGGAATGCCCCCATTCTGATTCACAGACTGGATCCACCGTAACAAACGACAGAACAGCCTCGCCGTAAGCCCGCCGCGGGGCCGTGCACGAGCGGGACCCGCCCCGTACACTACACTTGCAGGCTGCAGCAAGGAAATCCACCCAGCTGAGGATTTGGCGAGTTCGACGAATGAGTCTAGACAAAATTACGGTGTTGCATTGCTAATGGAGTGACTGAAGGTGTGGGGAATGGGAATTACTTCCGCAGTAAAACGGTAAAAGACGTCTCGAGGAACTGAAGTTCTCGTCATCTGAATGGATTGAAAAAGGACTGGGAAAAGGGATTGAGCCAAATCTAGGTGAAAAGAAATTTCGTTGATGACGGCGGGAGATGATCCATGATTAATGCCCGAAAGAGGATGGGTTATGGGCTATGGGCTATGGGTGTTGGGTGTTGGAGGATGATATCGATGAGTGGTGGGACGATCGATAATCGATGATGAGTGTTGTTCATGGGTAAGGGGACTACCACATATCTCTCTCTTCTCGAACGGCCTCTCCGCAGCAATTCGAATCTTACGCATTGGCGTACATGGGGCTTAATGATCCTTCATTACGAAAAAGCGATATGCTTCCCATTGCTCCTGTTGGTTGTACAGTATTGAACTTCTTTTGTTGGTTGACTGCTTGTTGTCGTACATAGCTGGAATAGGTTTAGACATTCGAAGCTTGGCAAGGGGTGATTGACACAAAAATCGTACGTTTGGACATTGGACATTTGAACATGGCACTTGAGGGTCTGTTTAGAAGGTTTTTTTGGAAACTTCCAAGGCTACCCTCGGGAGAAAATGAGATTTCAGGTACCGTCCCTAGCGTACATTGCTTGTTATTTTGTCGGTGAGCTACACCGTAAATGTAAGTGCCATCATGGGTATGGCATCCGCTGTTATTGAGACCTCGTTTGATCCCAAAAATATCGTACGGTTCGAACATTCGATCACGGCAATTTGAGATTGGAAAGGAACGCTTTTAGAACCCCTTCCAATCCTACGCTGGAAAAAAAAGCCGAGGTTTCCAAGTACCATGGCGTGGCGTGGTATTGTCGGTGAGCCAAGTAAGGGCCATCGATCATGGGTATCGTATCCGTTGTTCAGAAGAGGTTGACGCAAAAATCGTACGTTCAAAAGCCGTTGAAACGGCAGTTGACTTGCTGGGGAAGATTCTTAGGGGATTCCAATCCCAAATGAGAAAAAGGCCGAGGTTTCAAGGACCGCCCGTGGCGTAGTGTTCTCGTCTTGTCCCCGTGAGCTTAGTGTCACCATGGGTATCGTATCCGAGTGTTGTTCAGACAATGAAGGGGCGTTGATGGGGCTTGGGATGGTGATCGGAAAGAGACCTTGAAGATGTCAATAGTTAAATAGAAAACGGATCTAAAGGGGTAAAACTTGGCTTTGGGGTAGATGGATATTCATTATTGACAATGTTGACAAGAAGGAAAAGAGGTATCACTGGTTCTGGTCTAATGTACACTTCTCTAATCGTCGCAAAGCGTTCATGCTCATTGATTCCCCCCGGGCATCGCTCGTTCGGTTATCCAGAAAAACCCCCCAAAATATGTTGTAAACGTTCCGGAGACATTGTAACGTCTAGAATCGTCCTCGTATCGTTCTTGCTTCTTCGAAAATTTGTAGCTTTCTGTTGTTGTATTCGCTTGTTGTTGTTGAACCACCAAAAGAAAAATAACCCATGTCCTATTCTCGCGTAATTACCACTTCGGTCTTCTTCGTGATACCGCTCTCCAGAATAAACTCGGTGCTGTTGTTGGCGCCCTTGCTCGCATGGCCTTCGATGCTTCCGCCGTCCATGTCGTTCATGCTCTCCAACTTCTCGCATCCCTTGCTCTTGCCCGTCCTCCACGTCTGCAGGGCGTAGCGGGACCCGATCTCGGTCGGATATCCTGTTCCACGGGTTCGGCTTCCGGTGCCGCCTGCTCTCGATCGCTCGTTGAAGTACTTGATTAAGGGCGCAAGAGTCGGGACGTTCGTGACGATAATACCGAGATTGTTCTCGACGGTCGACCAAAGGATTAAAGGAGCAGAGTCGATTGGATTCGCGAGGCGCTTGACGGTCTGGATGCGGATAATCTGGATGATGGTGATGAAGAGGCCGAGTCCGAACATTCCAAGTAGGACGACCTTTTTCCGCGTCTGGATTTGGGATTGGAGAAGAACTGGGAATGGGAGAAGCATACTGTACAAGGGCCCATGGGTCAGCGCGTGATGAGAGATCGAGAATTCGGACATGCAACTTACGAGATGACATCGAAAATGATAGTTAGCGACGCCATGCTAGTATAGAACGGCACTCCTTTAAGACATGTGCCCGGGATGCTTGAGTCCCATTGTCGTGCCACGGGTTGGCAAAGGTTAAGCTGAACCAGCAAGAACGATAGATGAAACAGGAGGCAGGAGATAATGACGCCGACGGTAGTGTACCGGTACATGCCCTTGGGGATAAAACGAAGGTATGAGGTGAGCAAGGCGAGCTTGAAGCCGAAAATACTCGAGATGTAACTGTGTCCAAGGTCAGTGTCTCTGAGACGTCAGATATAGGCCGGAAGCAAGGGGTTGAACTAACAAAGGGGCGCCGATATATTGAAGCTGCGAGCCGGAGTGTTAGTTACCCAGTTTTCCGTCCAATGTTAACAACCGCAGGCACTTACAATATTGAAATTGTACAGATTTTGCTCTGGAAAATTATCCATATGTACCAATCCTAAGCCCCATTTCGTTTCTGTATTCACCCGTTAGAACGAAACACGAGAAATCTTGGTGGTTTTTGAATTTCACTTACGAACGATTGACACGACCGCGAAACCAGCCGCCGCGATCCATGTCAGGATGATAACCCAGTCATCGAACCCGATGGCCTTGAGCATAATTGCTCGCACATAGGTTCGCAGACACACAGTGATTAAGGAAAGAATGGTAAGGGCGATGGCAACGCTCGTGATTTGATGGCCTATCGTAGGCGCATCGGGATCTGTGGTGTTGTATGTCCAACCCATCTTGGCAGGACGACGGGGGTTCACGACAACGCCGCACCGGAAACCGGGAGCGAGATGTGGACCAGAAAGCGAGGAGAGCAGGATTATATATCGAATGCTGCTCTGTGCGCGCGTGGCCGAATGCACGTAACCAGGCTTTTTAGTGAGGGTGGAGAAGGTGTCGCTCCCGTCTAGCGAGATCTGATGGCGATCACCGTGGTTTTGCTCCTCCGAACTGAGACTGATGACCGGAAGGGTGGGCGAGGATCAACCACCTCAAAGGTCCTGCCGTGAATATACAATTCTGGATTTCTTTTCGGAATGTAAACACGGTGATCATGTAAGTGGGCAGTGTCACTACATAAGAGATTTGGCCTTCATCACCAATCCACCACCAAAATCTCTTGAAGCTCAGTGTTCCCAGTCTGAGCTCCCTATTCTACCTAGGGCAGGCCAGGGGTCGGTCCGTCGAACAGGTCCAGTAGAGGCAGGTCTTAGTTGCTGACAAGATGAGCGAGTGAGGGAAGGGTACTCTGGGCCGACTTGAGATCGGAGAGGGTCTACATGTAACATCACATGCAGAAACTCCAGGTTGAAGCGAAGGAACAGCGCGGGGGCGGAACAGCCTTGTACCAGCATGTCGCTTGTCTTGCAGGGGATGATAATGGCTAACGTTAAGGACCCGTACGGGAGGTCCGTTTTCAGGCTGCTGTGCAGGAGCTGGCGTCAGCTTGGCTGCAGCGGAGATGGACAGGAGAGTCCAGCAGAAGAAGATTGACCTTCCGTATGGCGTAATACCGTAGCCTGCACGTGGTGTAGTGTACGAGACGGGCTTGGTGGTGGGTTTGGTATATGAGAAACCCGCTTGGATGATAACTTGGGTGCTTGCGCTCCGGTTCCTGATGATCTGTAGGGTAAGACAAGACAGTAGCGAAAATGAAGGACGAACTCGTTCCGGCACGTAGGTAGCCCGGATGGTTCCAAAGCTATGGCCTAGAATAGCGGGGTAGGTGAACAGTCAAACTGCCTTTGGTCAAGGTAGCTGTCCTATTATGTAGCGCATGTGATGCCACGGGGCCTTCGGGATCCATTATAGTAGCCAAGCACGGGTTCTTTTGGCTAGAAACTCCGGCGAGGGATGAACTGCAACGCCTCTTGCCATTTGTGCTATTTGACCTGGATCTTCCTTGTTGGAGTGCAGACTGCTATCTGCTCAGCCAAGTCAGATCCGACCAAGTTGAAACGAACCTTCAAGGTCCTTTGCAATGCATGAACCGTTTACGAACTGGATCACCTGAGTCATTTGTCTGTTTCCGTCCCACTCTCGGCCCTGTTGAGCTGATTATAAGATGTGAAGGGCCATGTTTTCAAGACCTAATAACCACATGAATGATGTAGATGCAGAAGCTAAAGCGAGAAACACACAGGTTGTGCGAAAAGAAATACGCTGTAGTGCAAAATGAGAGAAAATAAGGAGGAGTCTCGACGCCACAGTTATCGTAGTGTAGATCGCAAATGTCATGGCCCATGGCCTTCTTCGGGGTTCTCACAGACACTTCATGATTGTTGATGAATCCAAAGAATGAGGAATTGAAATCGAGGGACGGGTCAGAAAGCGG
The DNA here is from genome assembly GCF_033870435.1 of Sordaria macrospora. NCBI lineage: Eukaryota > Fungi > Ascomycota > Sordariomycetes > Sordariales > Sordariaceae > Sordaria > Sordaria macrospora. Next base: position 1,556,456 of record NC_089372.1, on the reverse strand, counting down.
CCGAGGCTATTCCATGAAGAGCTAGTAGCTTATCTACGCCCATGATGGGATGCCGGAGCGATTTTCCTACCCAAGACTTAAGACCATGCCGTGACCCACACCATGGGATATTAAGTGCCGCAGGCCAATGCAAGGTAAAGAGGACGGGAGGACCTGCGATGGAGGAACACTTGGAAAAAGTCTTCACTGAAAGTCTCCCACTCGGGGTCCACGTCATGAGCTAGACCTTTTTCAAGAAGTCGACCCGAGGATGAAGAGGAGGTGAAGGAGAGTAGAAGAAAAAACAGGAAGAGGACACGGCGTAGTAATGTATGTCTCAGTCGGCGACCATGAACGGAATGGAAGCCGCCAGCAGATTGACCAAGTTATGGCGTAGAAGGATCGAAAGAAAAGGCCGAAGAAGGAATCTGCCGTGAGACACTTGTAGGCAATTTCAGCTATCGCTTAGGGTAATGCAATCATCCAGGTCACCGTGACACTGCAATGCGACGCTGCTCAGGGGCAGTTTCACAAAGGGTAACAGCACTAACAGTCTGGCAGTGTGGTAGCCGTAGAGGTCCTCAGTCTTCAAGTGCCGATGGGTAGCTGGTTAGGGGACCCGGGGATTTGTCCGGCAAGACAGGAAGGCCGCCGGTGCCAAGGGGATCGTTGGGTTGTGTGTCGGATCGTCTGTGCTCCGGGGAGCAAGTTCGGCCAAGTTGCGCTCCCCTTTCTTGATGCTTGTTTTCCCCATGTGTTGTATCGGTTGGGCAGCAGATGAGACCTGAATCTGCTGGAGATTGGAGGGTAGTGTAGTTCGAATGTCGCCAACGTTGTGTCCTCAATACGCCAACCTATCGGCAGCTACCGAAGGGCAGAATGTTCATTCGCCGTCCACCACGCACCAACATGGGACACGATATGCTTTATAATTCTTTGGTGCGCTGGTGACTTTTGTCGTTTGTCCCGTTGTGGTCGAGATCGTCGGCGTTGACTTGGGCTGCTGGTGGTCTCTCTCCTTTCTCGTCGAGCGATGTGCAAGATGCCTTCTGTGTTCGGCAACCTCGGTCTTTGGTCCTCCTCAGGCCTTGCCTCAAACAGCTAGCAGTGAAAAACACGATGTTGGGGGGACGGAAATCCGAAATGATGGGAGTTCTGAAGCGATGGGCAATCTCCCTATCAGCGGTGAGAAAGCCCTGGACCTGTGGACCGGTATCTTTCGCAAGGGGGCTTTTGTGGAGGTTGTTCCGGGGCTACTGGTAGGTAGTACCCGGCAGGGAAGACGGTGGGGGACGGGGTGAAGCCGGGGCTCCACCTCGGTGTTGCTTGGGGATTTCCTGCGGACATTTGCGGACGCAGCCCCTGACGGCGACAGCTCTACTTGTACGGCCTCACAGCAGTGGCGGCGGAGGCGGCGGCAATGGCCGGTTCGTGAAGAAGAAAAAAAATGTATTAGTGTTGGTCTGCGCCCAATGGTGGAATGGGGAGTTTTCATCGTGTTCTTCTTCTCTTTTACTACCTTGTCTTGGTTATATTTTTGTCGACATGTCGTTGCAATCGGGGAGTTGAGGCTCAACGGCAGTTGTTCATCGGCACCGTGGTATGTGCTGGTTCGGGTTGCACCGAAACGCCATCCCAAGCATTTGGTGGTTTTTTGCGCTTTGACGGTGCAGTGCTGGAAAAGCAATGATGGCGCACGCCCCGCGTCACCCTATCGCTTGCCGCGGCCAGGAATGGCTGGCCATTGGCTCAGCATCGCAAAGTGATTTGGCTTTCGCTTGAATTCGGCTGAAATAAATGGGAAAGCCGAGGAGAGAACGCAAGCGCTCAGCTGGTAAAAACGCGGAGCAGAGCGCGGGGTCAACAGGGTTTTGCGCTGAAGGAAAACCACCGTTTCTTTGTCAACAACACTGTGTCAGCTGCGAACAATCAACAAGGTAACGAGCAGTTGTCGATCGCCTATCGATCGGATGAAAAATAAATGCGATGAAAGAGTGCAAGGGCAGTATTATGGCCTCAGGGTCAGATGAAGAGAAGACATGTTTTCGGATCGAACAGAGAAAGCATAGATGAATCTTTCAGTCTTTTCTTGCAGGGCATGCATGAGCCCGTTTTAAAATGTGGGGCACCTAAAAGGCGCGATACTGCAGGTAACATCGTGCTGCAGGTACATGAATTTCCCGACAGGAGCAACTGCACCACACTGCACTGTTCATCCCCTCCTCGGGTTTTTCTCGCTTTCCACAACTTGAACACTGTTGTGGGTGAGACAGTTTGGCAAGAACACTCAGCCAAACACCGACGCCGGTGCCAACGCCTGAAAGTCAAAGCCGAGGTGAAGATGCCCCGCTAGTCTCGACATGTCATCGACTGCATCCCAATCAACCACACTGCTTCCGTCTACGCTTCAGATTCCTTCAGTCCTCCCCGGGAGGCTAAGATGCTTCCAAGTAACGCCATAGAATACAGTATCATGGAGTATCATGGTTCACAGTCTGAGACTGGAGTGTCAGCCAAGGCTTCCATTCCTACCTCTTCCCGACCAAGCGGCCGACTCGCAGCCGACATTGCCCCATTCATTGCCCACAGCTTCGGAGAGTCTCTAGCCCAATGTCAAGTGGAAGCTGTCCGCAAACTGCCGTCAGGCCCACCTCCGCTGTAGTGTAGTTTACTATGTATGTACGTACGCTACCCAGATACCCCCATCCTTGGTCATCCACTTCATCATCTCGACTACTGAAGGCCTCATTTTCAACAATGACTTTAAGACCGCTGTCCTAGACACTACTCAGGCCATATGATGTTGGATATGGATATCGGCACGGATACCACCGCTCGACGTATGCACACCATCCTAGCAACCGAATATCAACGGCTGGTCGCCACTGACCGCCGTCCCTGTAGATGAGGATGAGCATCGTCCCGAGAGACGGATGCTGGCAACCCTCTTCAAACGATCCGATCCCCAGGTTTTGCCATGCTCAACCTGCCAGCCTGGGAAAATTCTGATTTGCAGAGACAGACACCTTGATGAGCATCTTGATTCTTGATAACAAAACGTCCACGGAAAAAGGATCATCAGACTGAGTGCTCCAGCAGCCGGTCTGCATCTATTCTCCGCCGTGTCCGCAACTGAGAGCCACTTCTCACGAGGTTAACCATGTCGCGCGTGGCTGGCACGATAACCTAAAAACCGACCCCAACATGAATTTGTAAGGCACTCTGCACCGAAGAAGAAAGCACTTCGTCTTGGCCTTGGGTATGGTGGGACCGTGGAATAATGGTGCCATGCCCCCATCTTGGGCCCAGCCAGAGGGGTCACCTTGGGCCCTCTAGCTGCATAAGCAGGGGACCCTACGAGTCCCTGAAGGGTCTCGCCTGCGTTTCTCTCCTCCAGGGTGGGTTCGGGAGAGCAGTCTTCGCGTGGCAGACCACGCCAGCGCCGGGGCATGGAATCATACTTGAACAAAGCATGTCGGCTGCCACCATGAATACATCATCGCCAAGGTAGTCGTTCTTGGAGATCTTCAACCTCCTCTCCCCACGCTCCCTCGACCTCGTCAGAACTTCAGCAGAAGCGTTCAGGTCGCCGCTCACTTTCGAGCCTCGCTTCTCAGTCCAGCCAATACCTCCTAGACGTCTCCAGAGAAACCATCACCATGAAGGTTTCGACTCTTCTCTCTTCCGGCCTTTTCTCCGTCGGTGCCCTGGCCACCGCCATTGGCTCGACTTGCAAATGCTTCCCCGGCGATGCTTGCTGGCCTTCGACACAGGAATGGAACAAGCTCAACGAGACCGTCTTTGGCAGACTGATCGCTACCGTGCCCCTCGCTGAGGCATGCCATGGCGACAAGTACGACAGCGCAAAGTGCTCCAGCCTCCAGTCTTCGTGGCAGACTCCCGATACTCAGTGAGTTCTTTTTCTCTTACTCTTCGTGTCTTATCTTTCCCTCTGCGTGTAAGCTGTCATGATCTTTTGGCGGTGATCATCATGTTATCCCTTGCGTGGTTTACATGCGAGACCCCTGGGCCCTTGCTCCTTCCTGTTTGGCAATTTTTGCATTGTCACATACCCAATTCGCAGGCATGTAATGTCGATCACTAACTAACCATGTCCCCCACACAAGCATGGTTGACTCGGCTTCTATCATGGCCCCATTCTTTGCCAACCAGAGCTGCGACCCCTTCACTTCTAAGGACAAGCCCTGCACCCTGGGCAACTACGTGAGGTACGCCGTCGATGTCCGGACGGCTGCCGATGTGGCCGCCGCCGTCAACTTTGCCCACAATCACAACATCCGCTTCGTCATCCGCAACACCGGCCATGACTACCTTGGCCGTTCCACCGGTGCCGGTGCCCTCTCTGTCTGGACCCATAACTTGAAGGAGATTGACTTCAAGACCTGGAATGACAAGTACTACTCTGGTCCTGCCGTCAAGCTTGGTGCCGGTATCCAGGGTTATGAGGTTCTCGCTGCGGGCAAGCCCAAGGGTCAGGTCGTCGTTGGCGGCGAGTGCCCTACTGTCGGTATCTCTGGTGGCTATACTCAGGGTGGTGGTCACTCGGCTCTCAGCACCAGCTTCGGTCTGTCTGCTGACAACACCCTTGAATGGGAGGTCGTCACTGCTGATGGCCGTTTCGTCAAGGCTTCTCGCACCCAGAACACTGACCTCTACTGGGCTCTCTCCGGTGGTGGCGCCGGTAACTATGGTGTCGTTATCAGCATGACCATCAAGACCTTCCCCGATGCTAAGGTTGGTGGCGCTACCCTCTCCTTCTTCTCTGCTGAGAACCCTACCGAGAAGTTCTATGCTGCCATCGATGCTTTCCACTCTGCCCTCCCCGATATGGTTGCCGCCGGTACCATGGTTGTCTACTATTTCACCAGCACCTTCTTTATGATCTCCCCCATGACTGCCTACGGCAAATCCGAGGAGGAGGTTAAGGACATCATGGCTCCCTACCTCAAGACTCTTGATACCATGGGCATCAAGTACACTGCCGGCTACACCGAGACGGAGACCTACTATGACCACTACGACAAGTACTTCGGCCCTCTCCCCACCGGCAACATCCAGGTCGGCATTGCCCAGTACGGCGGCCGTCTCATCCCCGTCGACACCGTCAAGAACAACGCCACTGCCTTCGCCAAGACCGCCCGCTTCATCGCCGAGTCCGGCGTCACCTTCATCGGTGTCGGTACCGATGTCTCCAAGTTTGGCCAGAACGATCAGAACGCCGTCCTTCCAGCCTGGCGCAAGGCCCTCGTGCACGCCACCCTTACCACTCCTTGGTCGTTCGAGCCCCAAGACTGGGACAAGATGCTGGAGAACCAGCACCTCATGACCGATGTCATCATGCCCGCCATTGAGGAGGCCACCCCGGGCTCCGGCGCCTACATGAACGAGGCAAACTTCCAGCAGCCCGACTTCCAGCACCAGTTCTTCGGCAGCAAGTACAGCAACCTTACGTGCATCAAGGAGAAGTACGACCCCAAGAACTTCTTCTACGCCACTGCCGCTGTCGGTAGCGAGGCCTGGACCATTGCCAACGATGGTCGCATGTGCAAGTCTGCTTAAATCATCAAATTAAGCAGTGTCGTTTGTTGAGCGGTTTGGAAACCTGATGTTATTAGCCTTGGTTATGTTTATTAGAACCTAATTCCTTAGTCTTTATTTTTTCTTCCCACCTCCCTTTTTGCTTACCTACTACTACCCATGTGTTAATGGCCTGTTTTGTCACCGCCATGTCGTTTGGGTAAACGAAAGGGGGTGTTGAGGAGGGGGGAGAAACAATGTTGTGATGTTTTGTAAGGGTTAATGGTTGATGAGAAGAGAAGAAGCTACTAGGCTTCGTTACCTACCTACACTATGGTGCGCACGCTCGCTACGACGAACACATCATGTCCGTATGTCATTTTCTTGTATATAATTTTCTTGAGAGGAAGCGAATATCGAGTACGTGCCCTGGTTCAACAATTGGTCTTCCGTCTTAAGCCCCATGTTCTGCGGGCCAGCGAGATTTGTGTTGCTCGCAATTCAAGTGTAACCATTCGAAAATCTAGTGAGGAAAGCACATGATGCCCATCGTGGTTGCATGTTTGGTACGATTGTTAAGGAAAGAAGCTTCCAAAAGAACTGAAGGGAACACAGCTTGGCTGATGCCGTCATCCAAGTCGATGATGCGATATACCGATACCCCACACGTCTCATGCTATCGTACCCCGCACTAGTCACATATTGGAGAAACCTGCACCTTCCCTCCTCGGCTGTTACTGCATTAACAGTATCACTTCCACAATTGCCGAAGCTTCGGTGTCCACCAATCACCGACACGGCGATATCAACAACTGCAAGTGTAGTTGTATTTCTAAGCACACTTTAGACCGAGCTCCCCTCATCGGCTTTTGAAAAAGACATATGAACCCCACGGAGCGGCTTCATATCTCAAATTCATACTAAACCGTCCGAATACCCAGTCAAGCAACAAAGACAGAAAACATCAGACACAATGGCGTCCCAGAACTCAGACATCCACCTCTACACTGCCCAGACTCCCAATGGCATCAAGATCTCTATTCTTCTTGAGGAGCTTGGTGTTCCTTATAAGGTACTTACTATATGAACTTGCAAAGTGTTGCCGATGAACCAATTCATACATCTCACTACGCTCTTCACCTCTCTTTTCAGATCCTCTTCACCTCCTCACCCTTTCTTCACTCTCTCTTTATTCTCTCTTTACTCTCTCTTCATCTCTCTTTTCAAACCTCACTAACACTCCTCCCAGGTAACCGCAATCGACATCTCCAAAGACGTCCAGAAAGAGCCCTGGTTCCTTGAAATCAACCCCAACGGCCGCATTCCCGCTCTGACCGACAAGCTCGAGGACGGCACGCCCATCTCCCTGTTCGAGTCGGGAGCCATCATGCAGTACTTGGTCGAACGCTACGACAAGGATCAAAAGGTCTCGTACCCGCAGGGCAGCAAGGAGTACTACCAGACCCAGAGCTGGCTGTTCTGGCAGATGGGCGGTTTGGGTCCCATGCAGGGGCAGGCTAACCACTTCACTCGGTACGCGCCGGAGAAGATCCAGTATGGCATCGATCGGTACCAGAACGAGACGAGGAGGCTGTACAGGGTTATGGATGGGCAGTTGAAGAAGAACGGGACGGGCTATCTTGTGGGCGATAGGCCGACTATTGCGGATTTCTCGTGCTGGGGGTGGGTTGCTGCTCATGGTAAGTCTTATTCTCTTCTCTGCCTTGTTGCTTGGGTGTATCACATGTTACGGGTGTCACGATTGCTAAAAACTATGGTATCTTGCAGGCTGGTGCGGCATCAAGGACTTCGAGGCCCAGTTCCCCAACCTCAACGCCTGGCTCAACAGACTCCTCGAACGCCCCGGCGTCGAAAAGGGCAGACATGTGCCCAGCAAGCACTCGGCGCTGGAGAACAACAAGTTGAGCGAGGAGGAGCTCGAGGCCAAGTCGGCGGCTTCTAGGGCGTGGGTCCAGAAGGGCATGGCTGAGGATGCGAAGAAGTAAGTTTGGGGAAAGCAGAAAGCAAATGATGGGAAACGAGCTATGAGTTGTGCATCAGATAGCGAGACAGGCAATGAATGTCGAAACTGACGAGTTCTTTTCTGTGAGAAAGGTTTCGGTCCAAGGTTTAGGTTTGACATGGCGAGTTAGGTGGCTCGAGGTGGTAAGTGGTTACTGGTGAGCTGGTGGGCGATTGCTAGTAGCACCTGGGCCTCCTCCATGATGGTGTTTGGTGATTTGGACTACACTGAGATGTGACTGCCACGATTAATGCCCTGCGCGCTTGCGGCCTCATATCTCGAGTTAGCGGAATATCAGTCAGTAAATTGAATGAGCATTAAATGATCGAAATTCTGTTATAAGATGAAGACAGTTGAAAGTTGAGACGGAAGATGTTCAATTATAGCAGTCACGTGTAGCCAATAACAGCGAACATGGCAATGGTGAAGGCCTGGAACGTCTAAAGGCCAGCGCGCCTGTGCGTTCCGTGCTTGCACCTACCCTGCTCGCTTACCTAAGGCAAATGCGGGATCTGGCCCCACTTGCCTTTTGCTTTGCCTCCCGTCTGCGCGTCGGTCGCAACCAGCCAACCAGTCTTTTGCACCCAACCAAAACCACATCACATCGCCAAACCGCTTTGTGTGGTCTTTCTGTCATTGTATTCCTCGACACAGAACGACCTCATTACCGTCAAAATGTCGTGGAGAAACCAAGGAATCACGGGTTCCAATAACATCCCGCTGGGAAGCAGGCGTCGCTTCCCTGGCGATGAAGGGGAAGAGATGGATGGCGCTCGCAGCGTAACACCAACGGCCCCATCATCTGTCACCAACGGCGACAGAGACAGAGAGAGAGACAACGGCCCCGTTTACAGCAATGATCGCGACGTCAAGCGCGGCCGCAGCCCCGAACGGTCCGAGGATGGTCCCAAGCGCCGCAAGAAGCGCAACCGTTGGGGTGAAGCGACTGAGAACAAGGCCGCCGGATTGATGGGCCTTCCTACCGCCATCGTCGCCAACATGACAAGCGAACAATTGGAGGCCTACACCTTGCATCTTCGCATCGAGGAAATCACCCAGAAGCTCAAGATTGACGACGTTGTTCCCGCTGATGGAGACAGGTATGTTGGGCATATTCATCCTTGTTTGTCTCTGTAACTCTCGACTAACCTCTTGTGTTCTTCTGTCCAGATCGCCCTCTCCTGCTCCCCAGTACGACAACCATGGTCGTCGTGTCAACACCCGCGAATACCGTTACCGCAAGAAGCTCGAGGATGAGCGCCACAAGCTCATCGAGAAGGCGATGAAGACGATCCCTAACTATCACCCGCCCTCGGACTATCGTAGACCTACAAAGACCCAGGAGAAGGTCTACGTCCCGGTTAACGACTACCCAGAGATTAACTTCAGTATGATAACTAACCCTCCAAACTCCCTTCTAACTCCTAACCTTCCCCCTCCCCCATTGGTATTTTGCCAGGCATGAAGCCGCGCTTTTAGACAGTTGCCTTCGTGCCTTGCAAGTTGCTTATGTTGAAAACTTCTAACCCGAACAACAAATGCTTCCATGATAACAATACTAACACTTAGCTCTTCCTTGTTCAAGTTGGCTTGCTTATCGGTCCTCGTGGCAATACACTCAAGAAGATGGAAACAGAATCTGGCGCCAAGATTGCCATTCGTGGAAAGGGCTCCGTGAAGGAGGGCAAGGGCCGTTCTGACGCTGCCCACTCCAGCAACCAGGAAGAGGACCTGCACTGTCTCATCATGGCAGATACCGAAGAGAAGGTTAACAAAGCCAAAAAGCTGATTCACAATATTATTGAGACAGTACGTTGTCCCCCCATCCCGTTTCCGCCTTTGGCGTTCATGCAACCGCTAACTCTTGCTATAGGCTGCTTCGATCCCTGAAGGCCAGAACGAGCTCAAGCGTAACCAGCTCCGTGAGCTTGCTGCCCTCAACGGTACCCTGCGTGATGATGAGAACCAAGCCTGCCAGAACTGCGGCCAAATCGGTCATCGTAAATATGATTGCCCCGAGAAGCAGAACTACACTGCCAACATTATCTGCCGTGTCTGCGGTAACGCCGGCCATATGGCTAGGGATTGTCCTGACAGGCAGAGGGGTGCAAGCTGGAGAAACGATGGTCCCGGTGCTCCCCGTACCGCTGGTCGTATTGGTAGCAGTGGTGGCGGCGATGCCGTGGACCGCGAGTACGAGGTATGCTTTCTCCCTTTTCGACTTTCTCTTAAGAGCAGCTTACTGACATGTACCAGCAACTCATGCAAGAACTCGGCGGTACCGGTGCTGCTCCTGCTCGTATCGAAGCTGGCCCTGGCTCTTTCAGCAATGGTGGTGCTGGCGGTGGCGGCGGCGGCAGCGGCGATGCCAAGCCCTGGCAACGCGGACCTACTGGCGGCCCTGCTCCCTGGCGTACTCGCAACTCGGATCGGGATCACGAAGGTGGCCCCGGTGGCCCTGGTGGCCCTCCCAGCGGACCCTCTGGTGGCCCCGCTCCTTGGGCTCGTGACCGTGGCGAGCGCAGACATGATGATCGCGATCGCGATAGAGGAGATAGCTACTACGGCGGTGATCGCAGGCATGACGACTACGGCAGAGGCCCCTCGGGTGGTGGTGGCGGCGGCGGCCCTGCCCCTTGGCATCAACCTCCCCCTGGAGCCCCGTCTGCCCCAGCGATTCCCGCAGCTCCGGCCTATCCTGGTGCTTATGGTGGTTATCCCGGCTATGGTGCTCCTCCCGGTATGGGCGCTGCCCCGCCTCCCGGATTGCCTCCTCCGCCTCCTGGAGCTCCTCCCGGCCTGTCTGGACCGCTTAACGCCCTCATCCAGCAATATGCCAACGCGGCTCCTCCCCCGCCCCCTCCGGCAGCTGAGGCACCCCCTCCGCCTCCCATGGACCTCCCTCCTCCCCCTCCCGGCGCTTGAAGGGCACTGAGTAAAAACTAATTAGATGCATGCTTGCTGGGCCGGAGAAAAGTCGAAAAATGGAATGGTGTACTGACTGACAGGGTATTCACTTGATTAACAAGGTTTCACTCACACGATGTCAGCACTGCCACTAGCATGAATTAACTTACCCCGACATGGTTGAGCAGAGTTTGCCAGGCTTTCAATTTCAGTTGCTGTTGGAGACAGCAAGAACTAACTGTACACGAACAAAGTAGTAGATTGAGGTCCAGGTTTCTTTAGATATATCGCAGAGGAAAAAAAAACATGATTTTCAGTTTAGACATGAGGCACATGAAAGCTTTGGATAGTAACAGCCGTACGACATAGTCACTTGAAATGATATTTTCGAAAGCAATTTACTGATGAAGTTGCGATTCTTACCATTCTGTCAAGTAAAGGTAGTGAATCCTGTAGCTACCCACTCTGTCTCAGGAGTCGGGATTCCCCTGATTCCAGCCATACTGCTTTGCTTCTCTTTCCTCCTGTCCTCTTCCTTTCTCTGGAGAATGGTTTTTCTGCATTTATTAACCTCTCCAATCTCCATCCGCCAGTCACGACACTGCGCTAACGAACGGCACATTATGGTATCGATCCATTTCGTTATTTAAACTTAGGTAGTCGGTTATTGATCTTCCTACTGTATTCCATATCATTGACCACCTCATCCTCCGATGCTTACCTAGACCAAGCCCTATCATATCCTACCGCTAAATTATATTTTTGGTCTTCCGTAAGTGATCCTTCCCAAACGACCAACCCGGCCGGCTTTGTAACGATAACAAGGTACCATCCCCGTACTCATGCATGATCTAATTCCAAAAGGTATGTAGGTATGTGCGTAGAACGCACTCAAGGTTAGGTTAGGTTAACACAACTGTCGATGAAGTATGCACTATCCACGGGGGTTGGGTCCCTCCTTGCTGTTCTCAGTCCTTGTGGTATGGTATGATCCAGTCCGGCTTTGCATACCTTCGATATCAATGAACCATCGATCGCTGTACCTTGAGCCAAAGAGCCTCTCTCTATAGCAAGTGGTGTCGGCTCATGCCGCGCCTGTTCCTGTTTCTGAAGCCGCTGCTGCATCGCGGGCCGCGGGTTTTCGAAGATGTTCTGGGCGTAAGTAAAGGGGGTTGGCTTGGCTGAGCTGAGCTGGTGAAATAATTGTTGGGGCTCGAAGGCGACGGGCGGCGGGCGGGTTACGGACTTCGAGATGATTCGACCTGAAGGGCGATCTGATCTGTCTCATCCCCCTCATCCATGCATGGCTTTCAGTTTGTATTTCTTTCCTTCTTTCCAACTCATATATTTCCGTCGTTCGTAAGTCTTCCTTAGTTTAATCCTGCATAGGCCTAACCGGATGTCCACCATCGACAATCATGACCTGCTCAATCCTCTTGCTGACGTCCTCACCGTACTCGACCCGCTTCCACGTGTTGATGCGGCCCTCGTTCATATCGAAGTCGAAGACGCGGATCTTGCGGTGGAAGCCTCCGTAGCCGGCATAGCCGCCGAAACCGGCCGCGCCGGCGTAGCACATCCACAGGGCGGGCTTGCCGTCTTCTTTGAAGTCTACGGCGCAGTATTCGTTTACGTGGTCGCTAGGAGACAATGCACGTTAGTAACCTAATGGTGAATTGTATATAGTTTGACTGGGATGGATGGATGGAAAGCTTACTGTCCACAAGAAACCATCACAACGCCCTCCTCCACCAAAGCATCGTGAAAGCCCGAGTTAAAAGCCGGCGCCGTGGTCGGCTCCTTCCACGGGCTCACCAGCGTCAGGTTGCGTCCATTCTGGTACTCCGGCAGCGGGATATGAATGAAGGCAACATCCATGTGCACGTGCGTGTACTCGCGGTGCTTTTTCTTGAGCCCCTGCGCCGTGCTCCGGAACCACTCGATCTGGTTGGGCTTGATCCAGTCGTAGCCCGGATACTTGCGCTCGTTGGGCGAGTACGCGTGCGTGTCGAGCAGGTACACTGTCAGGGCCGAGTGGCTGGACGAGCCGCGCCCCAGCACCTCGATGAAGTAATTACCAACACCGTCGATGCTCTCGGGCCCGGCATGGGACAGAGAATAGGGCAGGGTCTCGATCAGGTCCATCTGCGCGGCCCGCGACATGGACCCTTCGTCGTCGTGGTTGCCGAAGATGGAGACATAGGGGATCTTGTGCTTGATGAGGATTTGGGCGTATTTGAAGATGGCCTAGAGACATGTATGTTAGCCGCAATTTTCCTCCCAAGTATTATGACGTTCACTTCATATCCTTACCGTCTGCGTATCAGGCGCCGTCTCGCCATTCACCTGATCACCGCTCAACACCACCAAATCCGGCTTCTCCTCCTCCAAAATCTTGGTCACAAAGTCCAGCGTCCTGGGATCCGCCTCGCACTTCTGGCCCTCCGGCAACGCATCACGACACGCTCCCACGCCAGTACTCAAATGCAAATCCGCCAGCTGCACAATCTTGAACTTGCCATTATCCCGTATCCTCAACACCGGCTTCACAGGCGGGGGTTGCTCCGCGCCCCTCCGCACCGTCAGATGGGCCGAGGGCACGCTACGCCCGACCTCCAGCAGCATCGGGGTGCCCGTCATGCTCCACCCCTCCCTAGCCTCCACGGCATCATCGCCAAACAGCACGTCGATCCCCGTCACCGCATTCTTGGAGTCGCTCGCCCCCTTCTTGGACGACCGCTTCACCCACAGGCCAGCCGGCCTGGACTCCCACTTCTCGTTCTTGTTATCCACGCCCTTGGCAGCCGCCTTCTCCGCATCGGCCACGCTAGGGTCCAGGCGGCCGACGGTCACGTCCACAACCACTTTATCGCCCTCCTTCAGCTCCTCCTCGCGCTTGCGGCTGATGTGGAGGTAGGCATGGGAGAATAAGGTTTTTCCCAGGTGAAGGTCCTTGTCGATGCGGTGCCAGACGGCAGTGTCGAGGTCGCAGCTCGAAAAGGGATTGTAAGATGTGCATGTAGTGACGGTGATGTCGGTGATGACGAGCCCCGCGTGATGGGTGGGCAGATATTCATGGATGGCGTTGGGGAGAACCCGGAAGTTGCGGTCGAGGAAGAAGATGAGGAGGAAGGTGATGACGGCGGCGGTGGATATTTGGATGATGTTGCGGACCTATGTAACAGAAGGGTTAGTCTTGGTTGGTTTTGGTTGGTGATCTTTTAGACAGCTTCAAGTTTCGTAGCTACCACACAGCATTTGTAGGGCAAGATAAACGAGTAGAGAGAGAGATAGAGACGACCTACAATTCGTCGCGTCATCTTGAACTGGACTTTTGTACTCTGTATTTCTGGCCTCTCTGGACCTGCTAGAATATCTCTCTTTCTAACCAACAATCGTCTTACTACCTCGTCCGTTGTCGAGTATAATAGAGAGCTTCGGCGGCACCCCTGTGGCTACTACCACTACTACTGCTGCTGAACGAAAGGAGGAGTCTGCCCTGCTGCTTCGGCTCTATGCCCATCTTATAGCATGCCGCAACTCGGTCGGTATGTCGGACACCACTCGAAGACGGAAGTTCGAACTAACTCCTTGCCAAGGTTTTGGGTGTGAAGTCGAGAAGCTAGCTATCCCAGTATGGTAATCTCGATTCGCGAAGGGTTGTGGTGCGTACGTGACCGTGGTAGGCTCGTCAGTGTCCGTCTGCGTGGGGTCGGGTTGTCGTCGAGTGTCCGGTACGGCAGACTAGGCAGGTCTCGATTTTCGATGTTTGGTGATGGGTCGGGTGGTTGCCGACGGGATCAACGGGAGTCGTTCGGTGGGTTTTGTGGTATTCGGGTGCGGCACGGGGAACTCTCGTCTGATTTGTGTATCTATCCAAGAACAAGTATGTTCGCCAAGGAGTCGAGTCGCCACTGACACTGCAACTGAACGAAACTGATGAAGCAGCAAAAAATGTCCGGGGGAAAGTCAGCTTCGGGCGCCCCGAATGAACATTTGGGGGAGATGCCTGCCCGCGGCCGCTGTAAGAAAGTGGAATCCGGGGAAATTTACCCAACAAGGTCACCCACGTCGGCAGGGTCGGCCGAGCCCCGCCAAGAACAAGCACGGGGCCCCTGAGATCAACCTCAATGGCTATTGTTAGGGAGCCCGATATCTGCGGGTGCAATCACTAACAGCCATGTAAAGAATTGTTCTCGAATCTTGAAATGAAATATTCCCCTATCACGGAGCTTAGTTGCCGACTCTGTGATGCCCTGCCTTTCACTTAACTGTTCAGTATTTCACCTTTCACTCGAAAACTTCATTACCAAGGGCAAGGTAAATGCATCCAAATGCACATGCACGAGCCTGCGTGCTTCAAGTATCGCATTGCATACGATACCAGCTCTGTAAGTTACAGTGCAAGCCCCCTTTGCAACCGGATCTCGAAAAGGGGCTCGGTGACTTGGCGCAGGTCCAGAACCAAAAAGCCAAAAGCATCAACAGCTTCCCTTTACTTCCTTGACAAATTTGAAATTTGACATTCAACTCATAGTCATTGACATCATATGAAAGGGCAATCCAAATGTTTTGTTATACGGTGTATTCCAATATCCATTCTCAACATCCCATGATGCCTATGCCTGTCTCCTTCGCTATGTAAACATATGCCCCTTTCCTCCTCTCATCTTCACGGATCAGACTGCGGGTATAATTCCTCCTCATCATCACCATACTCCATTCTGTCTCCTCCCCCCTCTCATACAACAGGTATCATGCCTCAAACTTGACGAAAAAGTAACGAAAACCCAAAAGCCAAAGCTCCCTTTTAACGCCAGTTTCTGCCTGCCAGTGATGACAGATCCCAGAATCTTTCCGAGTCTCTCTCTTGCCTTTTTTCTTGTCCGTCGTCATGAAACCCGCACATTACGTCGTTACAAGAGAAAAAAAAGTGAAACAAACAAAAAGAGAAAAAGAAAAAGAGAAAAAAGAACGACGTGCCTGCGCCATATCATCAAGTACCAGTCAATGGTTTTCATCTTCCCCCTTTCATCACCATTATATTCCGAGCGCCCAAACAACCTCAAAACCCCAAAACCACCATTAAGCCAATCCTTCTGAAATGAAGAAAGAGTCCCACCCATTGGTGCCAGTCGAATGAGGAAACGACGAGAAAAAAAGAAGGAAAACGGTGATGTCTCCCAGGTTGTTGTCCCGTGAGCCAACATCTTTGCAGACCCCCTCAAAAAGTAAATGCAATGTGCGTCGTGATATGTCGAGTGAACGACTTCTTTCGTGGTGTATGATGCAGTGTTGTTACACAGCTGGGCTCGCGCCCTCTTTCATCTTTTCTGTCTTCTCCAAACTTCTCCTTCTAAACACGAGTTTGGTGTGAAAGTCCAAGCATTGACGGAAATGCTGGGAAAGAACATAAGTGAGGTGGGAAATCAACGAAGAAAATTTAGATGCTTGCAAGGCGAGGTCTCCCATCAGGAACTCGGGCGTGGCACACCATGAGCTTGAGACTCGTGCCCCATTCCTCACACTCGGCAAGGAGGGCTTTGTCTCTCCACATGCTCCCTAGAGTTCCTGGCCCAATGCCGGTACCAGCAGCGCTCTCATAGCATCGGCTGTACCACCATCGTCCCACCTTTGCCACCATCTTGGTGATGCTTTCATCTGCTACCGGGCTTCCGTCGCCGATCATCTCGGGAAGACTGCGCTCATCCTTAATGGTCTTGCCCTTGCCAGCGGCCTTGCTGCTTTTACTGTTCTCGCTTCCAGACGATCGTGGAATGACACTAGCGACTGGAACGCCAACACGGCAAGTCTTCAGATCGACAAACCCCTTTCTGCCAAGTAGTCGGAGGATGAGATCCGACGTCGACCCAAGACTGACATCGGGGGATTTGGCGTTGACACGCTCCTTCAGGCGGCGGACAGCCTTACGTCCGCGGTTGCCCATGTTGTTCAAGTCAACATCCAGGATCGAGAGCTCAATGTAGCCACCAGGCTTGAGGACACGCCGAGCCTCAGAGATGATGTTTCGATAGTGTGCCTCGGGAGCCGCAGCTGGGAAGCGGAAAACCACAGCCGTAAAACTCTCCGCGCCGAAAGGGAATTTGCCCGTGTGTGACATGTATTGCGTCTGGTAATGATTCGGAGGACTAAGAGGGAGACCAGTTGAGCCATTGCGAGCAGCTGGACGAGGGGGGCGAGGCGAAAGGTTGAAGAACGTGGCTGCTGGATATGTCTCGGCCGCATAAAACGACCAGTCGTCGTTGCCAAGACCGTCAATGACGAGAATGGAAGGACGCTTCAGCGAGCCCACATCGTTGAGCAGCTCATCTCGGACCGGACTGAAGAGCACATGCCCGAAGGTAAGCCACTTGCTCACAGTCATGGACCCGACGCGCAAGTTGACTAATGCAAGTGGCGAGCCATCTTCTGAGCTTTGACTGCAGCCACTCGAGTCGGACCGCCGTGGATCATTCACAGGAAGGCTACTGGTTTGATTTTCAACCTCAAGCTCTTGCTCCTGTTCAAGTTGCTTGTTCACGATCTCATTCTGCGGCTGCATCACAGGCTCTTCGGGCATCTGAGGTTCCAATGAGCACCTCGGACTGGGATGATCAGCCAAGAGTTGCTTCACCTTCTCAGCCATGTCCGAACTGTAGACGCTGGAACTGACAGGTATTCTTTCCGAGTGCATAATATGTGTAAGACTTTGCACCTGTTGTTCTTGGAACTGAGAGCGAAGAGTTGGGGACTCCAGGGGTGGCTCGATGCGTCTTGTTGGGGTCGCCGTGTACTTCTCCAAGTGAAACTGGTTCCCGAAAGAGGATCGTATGGATTGTGTGGATTGACGCTGCTTCAACGTTTCTGCCCCAAACAAGTCATCATATTCATCCCAAACCTCATCCTCAGCCAGTGGTGCATCAGGATCAGGAATGACTGCAGTAGCCTCAGCAAAGTTGAATCCTCCAGAGCTGCTGGAAGTCGTGGTATTGGTGGTACATTGAGAGCCCTTCCTTGGTGAGAAAGTGAGAAACTCCTGTCCAATCTGGCTGTAATAAGCTGGCAGCATCGATCCCGGACTTTGAGTCAGCACCAGGGCTTCCATTCCAACCGGCGTCGATGGCCTGGGTGGACTCGGCCCCTTAGCAATGGAGTATGCATCCCGAAGATCCATCTTGGATGGCGTGGCTTGAACACTAAGTCTATGGAACGGCCGGGAGAAACTCTTGGGTGAGATCTGTTCAGCACGAGCACTGATGACTTTTGGAATCCTGCCGACCTGAGGGAGTCGGCTTGGACGGCCTTGTGCAGGACTGGTGGTGTTCCCAGCTTGCGTTGGAACTGGTGGAAGCATTGACGGTGGGGGCGGAAGCTTAGGGAACCTGACCGGGGACATGTCCTCAGGCTCAGCGACTGTCGGAGCCTGGATAGTGGCCTTCGAAGTAAGGACGCTGTCTTGCGTGTTCTCTTGCGTTACGGAGGGTCTGCGCTCTTCCGACTGTTTGTGCTGAGGGTTGGGAATCTGCTTGCGAGTTGGAGAGTCCGGGCTCTTAGCATCGCGAAGAACTTCCTCCAAATCCGGAATATCGGTATCTTCCTGTTCAGACGAGTCCATCATGGTGTAGAATGCCAGCGGCTTGCTTTGAACGACCTTGACTGTCGCCGCCACAGCAGCCATTGGAGCGATGTTCTCGGGAACATCCACCTTCTTTGGCTCTGGAGCAGATTGGCTGTGGTTCCTTCCAAAGAAGTTCCATTTTCGCGGAGAACGAGCTCGCTTCATCAGGCGCTTGGGTCCAGAAAGGTTCTTGGGTCCCTCTGGTGCCTTAATACCCTGAGCGGCGTCAATTGACGGAGCCAGCATGGAGTCGTCCGTCATCAGGACACTGACATCAATGCTAGTGATCGAGGGAGACGTAACATGGGGTTGAGTGACGATAGGAGCCGGAATCCTTGGGGGTTCCTTCTCTCCAGACTTCAACCGTTGTATGGATCTCCGCAAAGCCAACGTCGACTTGATAATCGGAGCCTCTGACTCACTGCTCTCAGAGGGTCTGCGGCTGCTAACAGACGCGCTCAGTGCATGTTGACCAGCGCGAGGGAATGCAGACGGCCACAAAGTGTTCCGAGGGGTGGAGTTAAGAGAGACTTGCGAGCCGTTCTGGGATTCCACGCTGGGTCGCTCGCGCGTGACACTTTGACTGCTTTCAGTCCGGCTCATTTCCGAACCGACATTCCTGTTCTCGATGATTTCACCGCCTGCAATAACGACAGGTGCCATCCTTTCCAACAAGAAGGAATCACTGGTGCCAATGCTTTCTTGCGAACTCATCGTCCCAGGGATCGCTCGGCTAGTGTTTGCAAGGCTGTTGCTCCTACGGCGTGTTGGCCCGACGCACCCATAGCCTTCGTGGCCAGTTCCCGCTGCAGGGCCTTTCCTCGCTGTCTTTGTCCGTCGGCCGAAAAGGGGGAAACGTCGAAACGTCGAGACACCAGGGCTTGGCGTACGGATGGTCCTTCCTGGTTCGGCCTTGATGGTACTCGCATCTTCCCCCATCCTGGACATCTTTGGCGCTGGCGTTGCCTCTCTGGTGATGGCTGGCCTGAGTAAATGAACATGTGTGTCGGAAGTTGAAGATAGCAAGCCAGGCCTGGCAACGGTTGCCGGTGCCATAAGTTTGCTTGATCTCTTCTCTGATGGTGCAGATGTCAAGTTACTCTGGATTACGGGCACGGGTAGACCTATTTGAGAGTAAAGATCCGGGGTTCCATCTCGGCTCGGGCGGCGAGGAGGCTGTCCTCTCGGAGGTGGAACCTGTTGGGCAGTTTGGGCGGGACGAGGTCGAGAGAACGAGCCTGGCTTTGGCAACAGTTGTGCCGCTGGTGCCGTTGGCTGCGTCGGTGGCGCACGCCAGGGCCTCGGCGGGGACAAGCTTCCATCGTGGCTCTTGGTAAATTTGTGTGACGATATGCGTGGTGGTGGGCTAGGCGCAAGCCGTGATAGCTGCTTTCTCTTCTTGGAATCCTTCCTTTCAAGCTCGCGGACTGTCGAGTTGGAAGACGACGAGGTCAAGGATTCCCTGACTGATGGCAAACCCTGAGGGTCGGCGCTGACCAGATCCAACTCATTTGATATGCTTCCTCCTCTTCTCCTGCTGACTGGTGGTCTTGTTTGAATCGCGTCAACCTGTCTCATCCTGACACCTGCTCCGGGGAATCGTAAAGGCGTCACCATGCCGGGGGACTGAGAGGACATGGACGTAGGCGTGGTGTCTCGGCTATACGGACCAGGTCCTGGTGACTCGGAGAATCTTGTACACGGGCTGCTGCTGAAGCCACTCATCTGACTGCTAGATCCGGAGAACAAGGGCGTAGGGGGAGGAAGATCGTGAGTGGTGAGAGGGTACGGCACCTCGATGCCGAAACTTCCATTGTAGACTGGCACTTTGACATCGCGATATCTATCCAGCTCTGGGTATAATGTTGATGGTTGCGGTGCGCCTACCGCAACTTCGACTTGGTGAGCTACTCGGATTTCCATCGAGTTTGATGCCGGGTTGCGGTCGGAGCGTGAACTGGCTGAGGAGTCGATTGAGATCTGGGATCGAGGGTTGGAAGCCGATGAGGACGAGCTTGTTTTTGAGTGGTTTCCGGTCTCGTCTCGGGAGCCTTTGCGGATGCTGTTCACTACCTCTTGTGATATCCCTGAGTTCTTCCTCCTAAGCACATTTCGGGGTTTCGAGGTCGGCGCAGGTAGTCGGCTGGATGACGCTGATATAATCGATGTGGTGTTGCCCAATATCTTTGAATTTCTGTTTCCTGCTGTAACCCGAGGCTGAAGGGGTTCCGGTTGGGTATCGGAGGGCCGCCGTTGCGGCAAAGATTGCGGTAGCCTACTAGGCATTTTGGGCTGTGGTAGTGTCCTTGAACGTTCGGTGCTTGACTCTCCTCCTCTCTTCTTCAAAAGTAATGAACCGGGTGGCGCTATCGTTCCGGGACTTTTGAGCCTGCTATCGGCTGAAAAGCCTGAAGGACCGAGTCCTGGCCTTTGGGAAGCCATTGTGATCCTATATCCCACGGAGGAAGGCCGGCTAACAGAACCATACTAAGACTCTTGCTCCGTGGTCCACGACATGCATGCTGTGCAAGAGTAACACAACCAAAGTCTACCGCGCTGGTAGTATGTGTCCAGGGGCGGGAGGCTGTGACGGGCACAACGGGAGTAGCCTAGTCGTATCGCGGGACACCGGTGCTCGATCCTGCCCGTGGCAATTAAGTGCTGATCCCGTATTAGTATTCCACCGGGGGCTGAAGTACACGACAGGTTCTTGAAGAGCAGTGAGTAGATTAAGCAAGGTCCATAATGACCGAGAGAACAAGAGAACGGAAATTTTAGAAGAAAGAGGCTGAGAAAAAGGATGGATGATTCAGTAGTCCCTGGGTGGATGGTCTACTAGTTACCTAGTTTAACTCAATTCCTGGGAACCATGGACCCCGCATGAGGTGTGGTGTATAAGTGACCCGAGAATGGGTGAAATGTGATGGAGGACTGCTACTAGCCAGGGGGTTCAGGTGTTTTTGCTCGTGTATGTGTACAGTGGCAGTAGATTGGGAAGCAGATTGTGTGTGTAAGCTCGCTCTGTCATGCAGGAGGAGATGGAGGGTGTGTGGGTGGCGTGGTGGGGGTTAGGTTAAGTTGAAGAGGTGGAAGGTATCACAGCACATAGTGATATGTAGTAATGTGGAAGTAGTAAAGGGGAATACGGATACGTATCAGGGAAGGCGTCGTCGGATGTAGCATCCATAAAACTGAAAAGAAAAGAGAAGAAAACCACAACGAACTGAAGTGAGCCCAGACAGACGGAACAGATACAACACTTACTTAGGTTAGACTGCTGGTTGAGCTGCTCGGAACTGGACAGCCTCAGTTCAGTTACAACGTGGAAGCCCCGGCAAGGTAGAGCGTTCCGAGGCTTTGGTAACTTGAGAGTCAAGTTTGTTTGAAGTGGTAATGAGGGAGTGATGGCAGCCAAGCGGGAGGAGAGGTACTACCTCGAGAAGAAAAAAGGGAAGAGAGAGTGAGTGAGATACTCGAGATGACAAGGTAGGAAGAGTTAGCCGGATAGTGAAGGCAAGAGCTCATGAGGTAGGTAGAGTGGCAGTAGAGTAGCAGTCTCGACGAGATATCAATAGCGCGGCAAAAAGACCCCATGTTCCTGACTTGCCGCGTAGAGTAAGGATCTGCCGCCAATGAGATGGTCCAGGTCGGCGACAATATGCTTGGGAAATGTCGACAATGTCAATCCAAGTACACCATGCGGACATGTATGGGTGGAAGGTACAAGGGCCAGGGTTGGTATGATAGCCAGTCCATCGGTGGGAACAAGGTAGACATGGGAACCTCAATGGCCCGTCCATAAGACCGGACGGCCGCCCTCACTCGACGTGTAATTCCACTCGCTCATACAGGGCAGTGGTCCTCCCATCATGGCAGAATCCAATGCTAGTGCCGATATAGGCAACCCCGTGTTGCTATCTTTTGACTCTCGGGGTGGCGTAGACAGCTTCGAGCCCCAAATGGATGAAGTGTTGTCAACTCAACAACACCTGACTTTTGACCATCTTCAGCATGAGTGAGCGACGACGGACGAGACAGTGAAAGACTTGGCAGGAATATTGGGCAGTGGAAAATGCAAACATGATGCGTTGTGCACTGGCAATTGACGCTTTTCTGGAAGATGCCCGAAAGAGGGGGAGGGAACCTGATTCAGTCGGTTGTGAAGAGTCACCGTTGAGAGTTGGAAAAGAGAAGAGGGGAGAAGAACAGCGCAGTGGAGAAGTGTCCAATCTGCATTCAACAAAGTTGGCGACCTCTTGTGGTTCAATTTGAGAAGAGGAAAGAAGAAACTGTCAAAAGGGCAAATGCGTCGTTGCTGTTGGTTGGGCTGCATGGTGTCAATAGCATCAAGTCCAGTGCAAGGGTGCACCTGCAGCGGGAAGAGTGGAGAGATGAACTCCAGGAAGGGGGTGCCCGTCAAATCTGTCGCTGTGCCGTCGTCCCTTCCCATCCCGGGGGTCCCACTGTACCGCCCTGTTCTCGGTGGATCGCATCGCCCTGCACCTACCTGTACCTGCCTGTACCTGCTGTCTTGTACCTGACGCTACAGAAAAGCTGGGTGCCAAATCGTGGAGTAAACACCGACCTCGGCTGCATCGCGAAGAAGACAATGAACCAAAAAAACAGCTTCAATGTCGAGGATCCCAAGTTCCAATCCAAAGAGTACGTGTCCCTAGCCGCTGTGCCGCCTCATGCTCAGAACCGCAACCAAAGACAGGAAAAGACAGCCCTGGATATGCATGCGGAGATGCCCTATGAGCACCCAGAAGGCAATGCGAAGTGTGCCATTGGGCGCGAGTTTAGGGACGGGGTTTGGCTCAATGCTACCCCCCTCTCCTTTCAATCTCTGGTCGCATTCGATCCTCTTTTCTTCCACTGACTCTTCCTGGGCATCCCGAGAGCCTCCATTCGAGGCCCAGAGATCGCTGCTCACCTCGTCAGAAGCAATTTGCGTGTTGGTGATGAGCCCCCGAGCTCCCCCTTGGCCGACCATCTAGGCCGACTGAGGATATGAAGAGCAGTGCCCCCGGCCCATTGTCTGGCCGTCTACACACTATCTGCACTATACAGCTCGGGCATGTCGCGATTATCATGTCCAGATATCATATAGCCATGGATGTCCCTGGCTTTTGGGTCAGAAAAGAGAAAGTCAATCGGCTCAAGACGGCACGGGAATTTGATGGACGGCAAGGTTCCATGGATGGTTGAACGCGGGGTTCTTTCGCCCTCATCTTCTCAGGGTCACTTACAAAAATCTACAACTTCTCAGGGGATCGTGCAAATACCAAGGTTTGGTGTGATATCTCCGTCATATACCCACCCTGAGCTAAGGAAAAAGTTGGAAGCTCTGACGTGCTCAACCCCATCAAATTCTCTCACATGCCGGGCCAGGCATCGGGAATGAGGAAGAGTTTATGTCACCGTGATGGGCTCTAATTTCTGTTGCCTATCCGACCCTTCATCCGATCACAGAACCCCTGATGCCATCAAGGATTGTGGGCAAAACGTCAAAAACACCCTGAAATCATTCAAAATGACAGGATCCATGTCGTTGATCCCCCGGAGGCGCTAATGGACTCCCCGGCAAAAGAAAGAAAAACGAGGGAGAACGGGTCCTGTTCGAGGGAATAATCTCAGGTATAATGGCGGCACCATCACCATCCATCAACCCAATACCAAGACCATGGCACAGACAATACAAAATCTCCCATCCCACGGTCCATCGTCCAGCGCCCACATCTCATCATCATCATCATCATCATCATCATCATCATCCATCCATCCCGTCCCCAGCTCCAGGTGTCCCAGTCTGCGCACATACCACAACACCCGTAGCGAGACTTGTGCCGTGTGGTGTCAATCAAGTGTCAATCGCGTCCATGGGAGACGGGATAGAGAGATTGAAGGGCATCAAGCGAGAAGCGATCCGATTTTCCCCTCGCACCGAGCGCGTCCTTGTACGCAAAAGGTAACGAACTCACGGAGTGTCCCAGATCTAACCTCCGGCATTCGCTCCCGTGGAACCGACTTGTCGAGGTTCGTCTAGTGTATTCGTCATGGCAACAGGTAATTGTCGTGACGAGCGAAGCACGACGGAGGACGGACGGGTTGCTGATTGATCAGTTCATTACAAGCAAGCGTCCGTCCGTAAGCCATCGGCGGGCCATGTCACCCACGTTGTTCTGGGGAAGCACGGCATTCTTTGGTCAGGGGTTGGCAAGGTTGGATGGATACCACGGATGGGGGGCCACTGGGCATTCAACCATTGAAGACATCGTGTGGTTGCCCTGCTGTGTCTCACTGGAACAGATATGCTCACTCTCTTCTTCACAAAGGAATGATAGCTCACCAAAAGAGTGCGCCGCAATACTGCGATACAAATGAACCCCAACGTCTCGGAAGCCAATGGATTCGCAAATCGGGGTTTTGTTCGCCTGCCTCGCCTGCCGTAAACCGCCCAGTGGGCATCGTCAAAAAAGCCATCGTTTCGACAGCCGCCCAAATCCACGCTACCATTCGTCGATCCGTCCCCTTGCTTCAATCCTGCAGTGTCTTGATTCGGCCCCAAGCACCGATCTGATTGGCCTGAAAATGAGGAGGAATTGTAACCAATCACTTTGGCTTGTTGCCCAGTGGGTGTCGTCGTTGCGTGGGTTTTGCTTGGTCTGGAGGAGTTGGAGCACTTTGGAGGACTCTTTCATTTTCCAATCACAGTGACTAAACACCCTTCTGGACTTCAAGCCTACTGAAAAGGGTAGGTCAAGCCGGATGTTTCTGTGATTTTGCAGAGTCAAAATCTTACGACGGGAGAACGGAGAGGTTTTGCTATGGAGCTTGATGAAAAAACTTCAGGGCGGATATTGAAGAGGAGTACACTTAGTCAAAGTTTTTCCTTCAATCATCACAGCACATCGGAAAGGATGACAACGCGGAATGTGGGTTCACGATTATACATGCGCTACCTTACCTGAGGCCAACGGTTGTGCATCAACACCCATAAGGGGGTATCATCAGGAACCTCAAGACTGCCTGGTCAGTCATCCACGCTCCTAGGTAAGATGGTGGGCCAAGCAAACTGAATTCTGCATAACAGCGACCTCCACCGTTCAAGAAAACAAATTGGGCGTCCAATCCGTCATTGACAAGTTGTCGATGATCGAGAGTTCGATTTGACTGCTACGATGAACCTCCATCGCCCAGGGGCCATCGGTTGACTTCGCCGAAAAGACTCCACCAGAAACCAACGCCACCAACCTGACCTACCTAACGCCAGTCATCCAGATCGCATCGCAGGGCTTTCTTCCTTCGTCCCAAATCCCAATGCGACTGCGTCTGCGGAAGTTCAAGACAAGCATGAATTAAGCCTGGCTCACAATCCACCTGGTCGGATTCTGGGCCACTGAGCCTCGTTCCCAAATACGCTTCATTCCGAATCCTTCTCAAAAGTCTCAGAAACCGAACCCGAACTGCTGGAGACACTGTGGCCGCCGTCATGGGCCGTGGTCGTAACCGGCCGGTCAGCTCCATGGGTGTGGCGAGTGCACCCAAAAAAGCGAAGATATCGGCAACAAATCCAACCAACCAAATCGCCGGCAGCCGCTCCGCCACACTCGAAATACCATTGCAGTGGAAACTGAGATGGGAAAGTGAGGCTGGTGACGTGGCACGTTGACGAGACCGCTACAGACCGAACTACACTACAGAACCTCAACCGCTGCCTCATGGAAACGGCTGCCTCCCTTCAGTTCTGTATCAAATTTTTCCCTGAATTCTGTACAACGCATCAATCTTCAGCTTTGCTTGCCCAGCAACATCACGGAGTCCTCCGCCATGCGTTTGCAATTCAATATCTACCTCTTCGTTCGGAAATTCACTTGAGAGCTGGAAAGATCGAAAACTACTGCAACGAACATGCCATCATCCGCTCCATCTGTCAAATTCCCCTGAAGAGACAGAAAAGTTGTGAGGCGCAAAATGGAAGTCAACAAGGCCCCTGTCCTATTCCCGGTGGTGCCAGGGGTGCCAAGCCAGAAGCATCCCAAAACTGCCAAAAGCTTGCCGCAACAGGGGTCGTCTACAGATCTTATTGGCCATTGGCAATGTCTTAGTGTCGAACTGTCGAACACCAAGCGGGCGGCTTCGACATGGTCTCGGGATCTCTCTTTGTTGCTGCTGTTCTCCTGTTTTCGGAGTCCTCTTCTGCAGTTTTTTTGATTGCGTCTCTCCAGTTTCTGGATGGTTCAGCAGGCAGCTGGTAACGTGATCGTGAAGCGGTGTGAACTTTCTGGAGTTGTTGGTTCTTGCGGCTCTGAGTAGGCACTTGGCCAACATTCACACACCTCATACAGTAGCAAAAGTACTATGTAGTGTAGACATCTTTGTTGAGGGTTGTTGCCATGTCGGTTTTCTGTTTTCACATTTCGGTATGATGTCCGCTCACTTGAGCGGCTGTGCATACCTCTAGAGCTTCGGTCTACGAGATTGTCTCGTTTCTTGATAAGCTTTCTTCGGACTGACTACGTCATTAAACTACTGGAAGAAGAACCCAAGGCTTCTCTTCTGCTGGGACCTGGGAAGCCTTCGGAGATCCTAAACCGAAAACTTCCAGGTAACGCCTTGCCTAGGTAGTAAGTATGCCTAGGTCGGTGAGTTGTCCGACAAGAGTCACCATCAATCCGCAAGCCTTGGACGACTGGATATTACCTACCAGAACTGTCACTCCCCGTTCCCTTATTCCATCAGCTCTTCGCAAAGCTAGCTGAGCATCCAACACGCTTAGTCTACCTCCTCAACATTCCAAGTTGAACTCCCCCTAAGCCGTCTCCGGTAACATCATTTTTGTTTTTCAGCTGCCTTCTGTTGATGACTTGTCGACCTCTATCTCCAATCCTTCATCCGATACTATCCATGTCATGCCTTCCCATCCATGTCTAATCTAGTCCAGTTTAATAGGATGGAGATGAGATGATTCATTCGATGGATCGGTCCGCTTTCCCTCAACCCGATTTATCGTTATCATAACCACCATCACCGAACAGGGTCATCTATCTACCTAACCCACCCACCTGACCTGACCTGGTCATATCTGGAAAGAAGAAGAAAAAAAATACCATGTCCATGTTTCCCGTATCCCGTCCCGTCGTCATCTGTCTTGGACGTAGGGCGCTTCCCTGCTACAAGCTAACCGCTTGTACACTCGCTCAAAACCTCCGCCAAAGCCGGCAAAACATAATACCAATACCAAGACGAAGACTAGGAAGCTGGGGTAAGCGGATGTGGCTGCCTGATATGAGAGCCTTTGTCTCTCTTCTGGAGACATGCCACCGTCCAACATCGCCTTTACCCAGGCAGCCAGTAGTGGAAGACGTCTGAGCATATACACTATTGGATGCCATCTTACAAGCTCGAGAAATACCGATTCACTGTTGGTTTTTGTTTGCTTAAGCCGTGAATTCCCTCTTGGTCCCAAGGGTTTCCTTGGGTTTGATCTCTCTGGGAACAAAATGGCTGCCTTCTGGTGGTTCTATTGACGAGTGCCCCTTCTTCCTTCGTTCCTTCCTTCGAGATAGCGTTCTTTTTTGAAACCCCAACAACAAATCGTAGTACCTAGGTAACTGTACCTAAGTATCAGTCCACTCACGCTCCTGGAACTACCTAGTAAAGCTGCCCCAATCCTGAGTTATCTTGCTCCTGCTCTCCCATCCAGTACCGCGCGTCTCCCCAGCCTATAAGATAGTCGCTCTCAAATCCCCAGGCTCAGCAGCTACGTAGTCCGCGTCAAGGTGACG
The DNA here is from genome assembly GCF_033870435.1 of Sordaria macrospora. Classification (NCBI taxonomy): domain Eukaryota; kingdom Fungi; phylum Ascomycota; class Sordariomycetes; order Sordariales; family Sordariaceae; genus Sordaria; species Sordaria macrospora. The sequence continues at coordinate 1,528,603 of NC_089372.1, read as the reverse complement.
TCTGGGGCTGGCTGGCTGGCTGGCTGGCTGGCTGGTTGTGGGCTGCGAGCAAAGTGGGCTGAGTCAACAATTCCTTCACCCACATACACAGTAAGCAAGGCGCTTAGCTATCTATCTATCTGGTTGGTGTCTTTGGGGAATGGAGGCATCACTTCGTTGCCTTTTACTGGTCTATCTATCACTTGGTCATTTCAAGCGGGGTCATTTCAAGCGGGCGAGGAGTGAGTAGGTATCCGAAACGGCTAGTGAACGAGATTACTCACTACACTAGGAGTAGGCCATGAGAACATCGAATCCGTCATAAAATGCTCCATTTCATTGTGTTAGTATTGGAGGATAGAGGGATGGAAGGATGAGGGGGTTTGAGGCAGAAGAAATAAAGGGGGTGCAGAGGGTTTGCGGCAGTTAAAAAGAGGAGGAATGGAAAATGAGGAAGCGAGTGGGGAAGGGGAGTGGGGTGGAAATGGCACTAGATGTTCCTGCCACGAGTGATCAGGAGAATGAATGGCTTTGAGAAGGAAATAAGGGGCATGACATGGTCCTCCGCGTACAGTTCGCGAATGTCCTGGTTAATGAACGGGAACAAGGGGATGGATGGATGCTGTACGTCGATGGTTAGATGACATGATGAGCTTGAGCTACCAAGTTGACCGGATATCGGATACTGAGTTGAGGAATGGCCGAGTGGTGATGAAGCCTTGCCATGACCTAACATGATATGATCTTGGTGGTGACGGATATGGCTGTCTGCTATGAATATCTTCTTGATTGATAGATGTCATGCTAAATTGTTGAAACAGAAAGAAAAATGAGATATGTAAACAAATTTCAAGTATGTACATTTCGTGCAAAGGGTCTGCTTGTTTCAGACCTTTGCATAACTGCTCTACTGTGCCTCATCGCGGAAGATCGTGCGCTCGCTCTCTTGCGCTTATCATGTCCTGTGCACCATGATCTTGCGGACTCTGTGTCCTCTATCGTCTATAGATGCCTCTCGTAGTTGGAGATATATATGACACGACCAATGAATTTATACAAAACGTGGCCCCACATAGACAGTCGGAGGACAAATTATGAAGTAGATGTTGGCTAATTCGGTCGGTACTGTGTATCCCGCAGCAGCTCGGCTGCTTCTGACTGTTTCTTACTTGAGGAAACGATCGAATCCCTCAAAGTCCTGGAAGAAGTCGTCTTCAGTCTTGACCTTTGAGCCTTCCCTGTCGTTTGAGCCTTGCGAGGCTGGATCGTGACCGGGCTCTGCTTCCTCTTGTTCCTGTCGATTTAGATGTTTTAGTTTTGTGGCGAACGGTGGCCTTCCACCTGGGCCATACTTCACCCACAGCATGCTCCCCACCGCATACTCGCGGTTGTGAGGTATGAAGAGCTCTGGCTGGGTCTGTCTGAACTTAAGCTTCCACTCCTTCATTGAGTGGTGAATCAACTCGGGCAGACGTTCTATGACGTAGGAGCCATAGGCAAGATTGCATAACCTGATGGCTTCTTTGAGCGAAAGCGTCTCCCTCACTTTTGGGGGGACGTAGTGATGACTGTCTTTTTGAGGCCGGTGGAAGCGCTTGATCTCGCCAGAAAGCAAGAGCACAGTGAGAGCCGGGACGATTACCGAGCGCACAAAAGAGTCATCAGCTCTCACACCCCTCTCCTTGAGCATTGCGACGAGTTTGATGCCTCGGGCAAAGAAGAAATCTGCTGGCTTCGAGAACTCTGTCCCATTCCAAGGCAATCCCCTGGAGCTGCGAAACCCCCAGCGGATGATTGATCCCAAGAGCTCGCTACTAAACACCATGTGCAGTGGATGGTGGGGGCTCGTTGTGCTCAGTTTGGATGGAAGCTGCATAAAGGTTTCTGACTTCGGCAGTTGCTGAGCGACTGCGTCGGGCAGATCGAGCTTATGAACCCGGAAAGAGCCTTTCTCTGGTCCCAGAGTACCCTCATAGAAGTCCACAATGTCAAATGCGAGATCATCGCGCTCGTCATGCAGTCCTTCACGTCCGAGCCTGAACAGAATGATCTGAGTAGCTTTGACTGTCAGAGGATATCCGAGTCGTAAAAGCTGTCTATGCATGTTGGCATAGGAGGAAATGTTGACGCGATCTTTCCCAGGCTGATTTTTCTCAGGCTGATTTTTCTCAGGCTGATTTTTCTCAGGCTGATTTTTCTCAGGCTGATTTTTCCCAGGCCGATTTTTCCCAGGCCGATCTTTCCCAGGCCGATCTTTCCCAGGCCGATCTTTCCCAGGCCATGGTGCTATCTCTTCGGATATATGTTTTGAGATAGCATCGGCTGTAGAGTGCAACACTTTGATATTTGCATCGGCCATAATTTTGAAGAAGCCGGTCATAGCTGAAGCCTTGTTGGCTTTCAAACAGACCAACAACGCCTCGTTCGTCAACTCTTCTAGAAGTTGTGTTGTTTTGAGATGACTGGCTTCCAAAAGAAGTCGACAGAGCATGAAGTCTCCCTCCGCAGCGGCACAACGCAGAAATGAGGGGTGCTTGGGAAAGTTGTCGAACTCTTGCGGATGCATGGTTGTATAAACAAGACCCTCGAACAGTTCCTCGTCGCCAACTGTAGCAAGGTGTTGTAGTGTCTCCGAATAGGTTGAGTTACCAGTTCCAATTCCAGACTTTTGCAGGTGTGCAACGTGGTGGAGGAGTCGGTCAGGAGATGGTTCGCGCCGGGCAATGGCCTGTAACGAGAGTGGCCCAATTTCAGAGAAACCGAGAGTCGAGACTGTGCCAATGATGGTTTCGACGGAGAAGTCGATGGTCGCAAACCATCTAGCGCCCAAGCTGTCGTTATCCGTTTGTTCCCTGATGCCGAACACATTGCCCAAACTTTTAGAGATTTGGTAGTCGAAGCTGACATCAACTTCCGAGTTGTCCCCCACAAGGTCGTTCAGCTCTGCAGTTGCACTGCTCGGAAGTACAGGTTTACTTGGTGTAAGGAAGGACTGTTCTTTGTCGGTCAACTGGATCTTCGGATGAAAGCCGGCCAAAAATTGTAAGAACGGCCGAGAGCTTTCGGTTGTTGGGAAGTCGTGGTGAGAAAGAAATAGCCGACGCCAATCACGGGCAATACCCTCCTCCCCTTGAGCAAAGAGGTAAGGAATGATCTCGTCGTAGAGGTTTTGGCGAACACTCGTCATGTAGAGTGCTTGTAGTATGTCTCGAACCTTTGCGTCTGAATTAGTGAGGAACTGCTTCAGCACTTGGACAAGGGGCTCGGAGTAGTGACAAAATGACGGGCTTAGGCGCAAGTGCCATAGCAGAGTAGATTGTATATCCTGTTCCACAACGAAGAAAGATACAACACCTGCATAGAGGTTTGGCCAAAGGACTCCGTGGTCGCTGTAGAGCCACTCAGCGTAAGACCAAGCACTGTGTAGCATTTCTCGATCCCGAACGGCCACATCTAGTATTGTTCGCCAGAATTGCTCAGCAATTGGGCCTTCCACTGCCGTCAAGGTTCGCCGTTTTTGCAGGCCCTCGAGAACTGCAGCGACCCCGACATCTCCTTCGGTACGTTGGCGGTGCTCAAGTATGCAGGACCAAAGAGTGATGTCGTTCGCATACTGTGGCCAGTCAACCAGTCGCGGCTGCCCATCCTTTGGTGTATCTGCGAGGACATCACACTGAAAGTGCAAGTCTTCCTCAGTAGCCGCCAAGATACACCAATCATCACGGTTGAGAGGGTGGTTGCGGGATGTTCGAAAGCCCGGCCATCTGGACAGATCGTATGTGTTAGACGCTTGGCCGGGTAGCGCCTGTACTGCCGAGGCCTCGGCCGTCTTTGTATTTCGAACACCGTGGTCTTCTTCCGCCGCCAGACTCTCACCAAGTGCACATGCCGTCAACGACCTCGACCAGCGCACGCTTGTTGAGAAGTTGACGCATCCTGGTCGCCCAGATGCTTGTAATTGTACAGCGTCCGTGTATAAGTGCGATATGGTGGAGCGGCCTGAGCGAGCTACATGTCGCAGCACAGGAGGCACGGCTCGCATAATGGTATCGTGGCCGCTTGACACAAGGAATCGGCCATATAAACAGCGGAAACTCTTCTTATGGGATGTAGGATGCGCTCATGTTGATTCTTTCTTCGTTTCGAGGTCGCTACTGGCTTATTCGGCGTCGTGGTTTGTATCGATCGTATGTATCGCGAGGTACCTGGCGGTTTGGTGACTGACTCGAGTTCTGGGGTATCGCGGTCCCACGGATGGGGTTGTGAGGGGATGTGGAAACTTTGGTTGAAGCTTTGACATTCTGGAGTGGAGGAGACACAAAGTGGAGGAACTTGCATGGAGAGCAGCTTCGGAATCTTGCTTAGTCATTCGGTACGTACTGCACAGCTAGTCTCCGGCAGGCATCGAGTCCGCTGAGCTTTCGAAGGTCAAGTCGAGGCATTCAGCCAGCATCAGCTGAGAGCTGTGAGCACTGGCCAATACTTTTACACCTGGCAGGCAGGCAGAGCTTCCGCCGTCGGGTCTGCGGTCTCCATCCACAACAGTCCGTGCACCAACAGGAAGCCCCGAGCCGAGAAACCTGGAGCATTGAGAGGTTCAAAGCTAACTCTCCGTCCTTTCCACGCATTCGACATCATCACAACAACCCCTCGCATCACCCCCCGGAATCTTCCACCCAACGACCACCGACAGCAATTCAAGATGGCGTAAGCTTCTCCCCTCCGACTCCGAGCTTCTCGACGACCCTCCGACCCTCGAGCGACTGCGCGCATTGCGGACGCCGCCCCAAAGTCCAATTGCCTGTCGTCATGACGCACTATTATTCGTCGTACGATTTCGGAATCCCAGGCTAACAGCTCTCTTTCTTGCCCGACTGCAGCGGCCTCGTCAACGCCAAGAACCGTGTCCCTGAGAAGCAGCGCTTCTACCAGCAGGCCTACAAGAACCACACCCGCCTCTGGAAGATTGTGAGTTGAATTCGACACTCGACGATGGAGGCAGATTGGATGAAAGGAAAATAAGAGAGGGGGGTATATGGGAGAGAAGGAGACAGGGAGATATGATCGGGACAAGGGCTGATGATGAAATCGCAAACAGGGCCCTCGCAGCGGCATCATCATGACCTCCTTCAACATTGCCATGTGGGGTACTTTCGGCGGTGCGTATACCTTCATTTTAGCTTACCGCCTCGTCCTTGGTCCTTCCGCTAACTATACATCAGCCTCCATGTACGCCATGTCCCGCAAGGTTCTCGGCTACAACACCTGGTTCTCCGAGGATTAAATTAGCCGTCCTACTGCGATAGCCAACGAAGGATGTGTTGCTGGATCATAAGAGAAGCAAGTGATTCCCTTTGAATATGTGTATAGTCACGAAAGAGCAACATAGACGGCGGCAGAGGGAAGGCCGCTTTGGGTGACTCCTCCAAGAAGTAGGCCACCATGCCAACATTCCCTATTTGCATCCTGGATCCCATCGACCACCTTTTTGGAGCTACTGTAACCGTGGAAATCGTGATCCATTGGGGTCTCGGCGTTTCGACTGCCAAGCTCCAAATACTGATGGCTGCAGCTGGCAAGCCTTTTCTATCATTACAAAATTATGGCGTTCTTGGCCATGCGGTAGTAGTAGTGGCCATGGATGGGTAACGTTGATCTGTGAATAATGGCCTCCAGTTGTCCCCTTTCTCGCGCGGGCAGGTAAAGCAAGCGCTTTTAGATTCCTGAGGCACCGGGGGCCTTCTCGTCCTTCTTTAGGCTTATCAGGAGCTCGCGGAAACGCTCCTTGCCGGAACCAGCAGCACCGCCCTTAGCTCCCTTGCCGCTAACGTCAACCAGCTTGGCAATGCGCTCCCAGCTCGTGCCTCCCGATGTGGTATCCTCGCGGTTGGCAAGAAACTCCTCGGCCTCCTTGCGGGTCTGCGCAATCGCCTTCTCCTTCTTAGTGTTGTAGTTATCGTAGAAATCGTCAATGTTCTTCTGGGCCTCCGCGATGGTCTCGGCTCTCTGGGCGGCGAACTGCTCCGCGCGCTTGGCAAGCTGCGCATCACGCTTCTCGCGCCACTCCTTGATCACCTCGGGCTCTTGCTCCTCCTCGGCGTATGGCGCATATCCGGAGTTGTAGGACACGGAAGGACCGGTGCCGGTGATGGTGCCGCCTGGCGCAACAGACTAAAGTAGAGATACCCCTGTTAGAACCCAAGACCATAAATGCGTGCTGTATCGACAACTTCTAGGCGCGCATTGCTTATCCGTACCTCGTTGCCTGCGGAAAGGTCGGGGAACTGGCTCTCGAAAGCGGCGTCAGTCTCGATACCGGCGCCGGCGCCAGCCGAGGAGTCGAGGCCACCCCCTAGGAGGTCGTTGTCATCGTCGAAATCGGCATCCTCAACTGTCGCAAACTGGTTGGCATCGTCGCCGAGAAGCGCCTTCTCACGCTCGAGGAAGTTGGTGGCTGAGGGGCTTCCAGAGCCTTCCTTGATCTCTGTCTGGGCTTTCGGGGGGTTAAATGTTAGCAGGCAGTGACAGCAAGGTAAGGGGATCTCCAAACAATGCCAAGCTTACCGCCGGAGTCGAACTCCTCCAGCGAGGGGAATCTGTCAGCCATGGTGTGTTGGAGGCGTAGTTGACTTGTGGTTGATCGGGTCGCGGAAGGGTAAGAATTGAGACTGGAGACGTGGACTGCAAATTGAAGGATTAGGTAGGTCGATCAAAGAAAGTTGCGAATTGAGAAGGTTTGTTTGATGGAAAGTGTCTTGGTGTTGGTGTTGCACTGCGGGAGTCCGAGTTGCAGCCCCAGCGCTCCTGATCGCGCCAGGTTGCGACGGGACGCCACTCACAGCGGCCACTTTGGCACTTTGGCACTGTCCACAGCGGGCGGCCAGGTCGGGACGGGACCCTCTTTGGCCAGGGGAAGCCGGAGGGGACGACAGCTGCAGTGACAGATTCGACGGCAGCAGCAAGCGGCAGGCAAGTCTGCGGCAGACGTTGGTCCCTCTTCAGGTTGCCCGCCCTCGCATTGGTGGATGGGGGAAGCTCCAACGTCTGTTTCGTTCCCACCTCCCCGTCGTCAACTTCTTTCTTCCTCGATTTTCTTCCTTTCCATTAACAACATTCACCACTTACGGTTTCAGTTGTTTGTCACAGAGCATCCAGATCACGCTCATTTGCTCTTCGCATTGCAAACTCTTCCTGGTGACAGCATTGGTAATAGCAGGAAAACGACTCCGGTGTAGTTGGACCACACAGCCTGACTGCGTAGTTCACTCTGAGCACTGCCGTCGTTCCAGTGTTGTGTGTTGATAGTCCACGCTTCTGCCACATTTTGAGGTTGTTCCCAAGGGTTTTCGATCCATATTCTAGATCATCACTCGCTCGGCTGCGTCTGGAGTCACTACTACAAACATCACGGATACCTCCTCGTACTGCTGCTGTAGATGAGTTCTGAATAAACCCGACACCGCATATCTAAACATCTGCCCGTCCACCATCGCCAACCAACCATCAACAACCCCAACCCAGCCCTTTCAGCCAGCGTGGGTGAAAGTACCAGCCATCAACCATCAGCAACCACCTTCTCAACAAATTCCAACAAGCTTCACCTAACCCTTCATCATGGCGTATAACGAGGATGCTGTGCTTTCTAAGCTCTCTGCACTCACTGAGACGCATGAGAGTATTGCTACCACCGCCCAATGGATCATGTTCCATCGGTAAGCTCCTGCTGCCTACAACAACTGCGTTTACCTCCTGTTTGGTTTCTTGACCGACGAACTGACTATTAATGTACCTTAGGCGGCATGCTGCCCAGACTGTCCATCTCTGGTTGACCAAGCTCAAAGACCTCCCCAGTCCCAAGAGGCTCAACATGATTTATCTTGCAAACGGTGAGTGCATCTTCTAGGCTACACCATAAACGTCACATATCATGTGCCCCCGGCGTTCGCTTTGGGACAAAACTGTCCAGTCCTTTTCGGTTGAGATCGAATGCTGACCATTTTCGCCTTTATCCACAGAGGTAACCCAACAATCAAAGGCTCGCAACAAGGAGGACTTCCTTCAGGCTTTCTCACCCTTCATCGCCGATGCAACCGCGTTGTCTTATAAGGGCGCCACGTCAGACATCCAGAACAAGCTCCGAAGGGTTGTCGATGTTTGGAGAGAACGCAAGATATTCCCCTTGGAAGTCCAAGACGCTATTGATTCTCGACTAAAAGGTAAGTCCTGACGATTTATGTCCCGACCACTCCCAGGATAGATAACTAACTTGTTCAATACAGAGCTTGACTCAGCCCGCTCCGGTGGCCCAATGTTCGGTTCCACATCACTATCGTCGCCAGCTGCAACTGTGCCTCCAGAGTTGGCGCCCTTGGTTACCTCACAGCAGGCGATTGCCAAGAGTGCCCAGACGCTCAAGACAAGCCTCACCACCGCCAACTCGGACTACAGCAAGCTTATGGATCCTGCTCATGCCCCTTCTCAGGCGCCAGTGTATGCTGCGCGACTCAATGGGCTGCTTAAGAACCTCGCCACTGCTGAGGGGGCTGTGACGGAATGCATCAAGACCCGCGAAGAGCTTATCAATGCCTTGGAGAAGATGTTGAACTCCAACCGACAGGCCTTGGAAGCTGAGCAGTCACAGCTGAGGGATCTAGGCACCCGCAAAACGGCAGTTGAGGAGAAGAAGCAAGCAATTGAGCTTAGCATCATTGGCGGTTTGCCTCACAATGCTCAAGAGCCGGCTGTCGGTGAGGGGCGCGCCCCAAGCAGCTCGGAAGGTCACGACATCGCCCGTCCCCAGGTCGAAGCCCTCACACCGCCTCATGTCCAGGATCACGACGATTTCTATGACAACCAGTCCATTGAGCAACAACAGCCGCAGAACGGTCATGCTCACCCAACCGGGTCCGCCCCCGGCATTGAGATGCTGTCCGCCCTCGCTTCGCAATATGAGTCTGTCCCGACTCGCGAGGCCAAGAAGCGCAAGATCAACGAGACAGAAGACTTTCCTGATGTGGGCATAGATGCTGAAGTCGCCGACATGATTCGGAAGGAAAGCACAGCCTAGAAGGCGAAGTCTTCGTCCGGATCTCCGCCTGGGAGATAAGGCTCTGTAGGCCAGGAAATCTATTGCACTTACTCTCTCTTTGTGTCCTTGTGTCTGTACCTGGTGCGTACAGTCTAACCTCCTGAAATTGGCACCATTTTTGCTTGTTTATGAGGACTATGATGGGTGGATGGGAAGAAGCACGATTTAACATGGCATTTTGGCGCGGGTCTGAAACGTTCTCTAGAGAGAGTGGAGGTACAGAAAGACGGGATTATGGGCAAATTTCATATGGCAAATCAACTAGCTGTTCGAATAGCTGTAGAGATATCGCAATTGGAATGAGACGACTTGAATGCATCAGTTCTTCAAACAAATCGTTTATCCCTTTTGTCTATTTCTTTCCCGTGGCTGTGTGATGACGTCCACAAGCTCCCAGAGCTCCAATACCCCTGAGAGGTGGCGGCATGGGCCAAGCTTGAGCACGGGCCCCTTATGGAAGCTGCCCGACATCGTGAACGTGATTGTCGGGATCCGGAATTCAGAACGGATGCCGCCGGCAATATTGACTCTGTTCTCTTGGCCGAATGACGACAGCTCCCGCCGATTAAAAGACGCGCGCTTTGCCCTGGTGGGGAACTTCTATTGGGGGAGAGGGACAATTGATGAAGAACAATCGAATCCGCCACCATTGTGCCCCCCGAACTTAACTTGAGCGCCAAATCGCAGTTGCTGCAGCGCAAAACCGGCGATTGACCACTGCAGTTCAGATCCCGTCCGCCGGGACAAGCAAGGGTTTTACACCGACGACCGAGCCGACCGAACTGCCCGCCTGTCATCTCAGCTTCCCATCTTCCATCATCCATCATCGAGGTAACGTTCCCGTCTCCCGTCCCCGTCGTCCTTCTTCCTCGGCAACAACCTTTCCACTTCTTTCCTTTCATCTCCTCCAGTCCCTCAACCGCCTACATCCACCAACCCACCCATTCGCACGCAGTGCATGGACTGCTGCTGCGGCAAGGGAACCGGATACTGACAGGAGCAGATAAGTACACGCGCGCATGCGTGTTGGCGGTTGCGCATCAGGCATCTAATAATATAGCCCACTACAACACCGACATGATATGATAGAAACTCGACACCGAAATCTCTCGACATAGCGAGACTAGTTACCTACACCCGATCCAACAAATACACAAATACTTCACACCATGGCTACGGGGGCAGCGGTGCGCCGCGCCGTGCTGCTCCCCCAATGGGGCGGTAGCGGCGCCGGGCTCGCGGCCTTGTTCCAACAATCCCCCACTATAACTTCCTCGATCCTGTCTGCGAAATCCTGCCGTCCATTCTCCTCTCTACCCCGGTCTTCGACGACAGCCTTCGCGACCGCTTCAGTCCCATTCTCGTCCATCTATTCCGGTTCACGACCATGCGTACAGTCCCAGCGCTGGACTTCCCCCTTCGGCATTCTCCGCCAGCTATCGACATCGCAAGCCCGCCTACGGGAACAGTCAGCCAAGGAGGCTGTGGCAGAGACAGTGGAAGAGGCGGCGAAAGATCTCAACAAGGTCAAGCAGGATGCATCTGAAGAACATCTCAAGGTACACGGTTTTGCGAAAAGCGAGAGGGCGAACAAGGCTGCCCACATCAACATGAGCGCTCGCCTCTCCAAGGATGGCAAGAGTCAGTCAGGCACCAAGCCCGGGTTCGCCGAGGTCTGGCGTCTGATCAAGATTGCGCGCCCCGAGGTCAAGGCTCTGAGCGTTGCATTCGTCCTGCTTCTTATCTCGTCCGCGGTTACCATGTCCATCCCCTTCTCTGTCGGCAGGATTCTGGATCTTTCCACCCAGGGTTCCGCCGACGAGGTTCGGCTTTTCGGTTTTACCCTCTATCAGTTCTTCGGTGGTCTCGCTGGTCTGCTCACTCTTGGTGCGACGGCCAACTTTGGCAGAATCATCATCCTCCGCATCGTCGGCGAGCGTGTCGTGGCTCGGTTGCGCACGCAGCTCTACCGCCGCACCTACGTCCAGGATGCCGAGTTCTTCGATGCCAACAGGGTTGGTGATCTGATTTCGCGCCTGAACTCCGATACCGTTGTCGTGGGCAAGAGCATTACCCAAAACGTGTCTGATGGTCTTCGCTCTCTGGTTAGTGGTGCGGCGGGCTTTGCGGCCATGTTTTGGCTCAGTCCTAAGTTGACGTCCATCATTCTCGTCATGGTTCCCCCTATCGGTCTTGGAGCGGTGATCTATGGTCGCACGATTCGCAACTTGAGCAGACAGATTCAGAAGAACGTTGGTTCGCTCATGAAGATTGCTGAGGAACGGTTGGGCAACATCAAGACTAGCCAGGCCTTTGCCGGTGAAGTGCAGGAAATCGGTCGCTACAACAAGCAGGTCAGAAAGATCTTCGCGCTGGGTCGGAGAGATGCCATTGTCTCTGGTGTCTTCTTCTCCTCGACGAGCTGGGCTGGTAACATGACGATCCTGGCCATGCTGATTGTCGGTGGAAACCTCGTTCGCACAGGCGCCATGTCTCTCGGCGATTTGACCTCGTTCATGATGTATACTGTCTTTGCTGGATCGAGTCTCTTCGGTGTCAGCGGCTTCTACTCGGAACTGATGAAGGGTGTTGGTGCGGCGAGCCGCTTGTTCGAGCTCGAGGATCGCAAACCGACCATTCCACAGACTGTCGGTGTGAAGGTTACCTCTGCGCAAGGCCCCATCAAGTTCTCCAACGTGACCTTTGCCTACCCTACCAGACCCGCAGTCAAGATTTTCGACGGCCTCGACTTTGAAATCCCCTCGGGCACCAATGTGTGCATCGTCGGTCCGTCAGGTGGCGGCAAGTCGACTGTGGCCTCCATGCTCCTGCGCTTCTACAACCCCACAGCCGGTACTATCAGCATCAACGGCGTGGACATTTCCAAGATGAACGCCAAGTCTCTCCGCCGCCGCATCGGCATGGTTGCCCAGGAGCCCGTCCTCTTTTCGGGTACCATTGCCGAGAACATTGCTTACGGCAGGCCCTGGGCTTCGCGCACGGAGATCATCGCGGCTGCCCAGAAGGCCAACTGCGGTTTCATCAGCGACTTCCCGGATGGCCTTGAGACTCAGGTCGGCGCCCGTGGCGCCCAGCTCTCCGGTGGCCAGAAGCAGCGTATCGCCATTGCTCGCGCGCTCCTCAAGGATCCCGATATTCTCATTCTCGATGAGGCCACCTCCGCCCTGGACGCCGAATCCGAGACCTTGGTCAACTCTGCCCTTGCCGAGCTCCTCAAGGGCCGCAGTACCACCATCTCCATTGCTCACAGATTGTCGACCATTAAGCGGTCCGACAAGATCATTGTGCTCTCTAGCGAGGGTACCGTGGCCGAGATTGGCAGCTACACAGAGCTGAGCGCCAACAAGGATAGCCACTTCAGTAAGTTGATGGAGTGGCAGATGAGCGGTGGTGACGTCCCCGCGGACCACCGCCCGCCCTCTGGCGATCCTCATATCAGAGAGGTTGAGGAAATTGAGGAGGAACTTGCGGAGGCGGAGGATGACATTGATGACGCTGTGGAGGAGGCTGTGAAGTTGCGCAAGCAGCCGGTGAGGGAGTAAAGTGATGGCGCGGGAATGCTTTTTTTTGTTTCCCAGCAATAACTACACACTCGCACACCACAACACACAACATGTGGTAATGAACTTGGGAGTATGTCAGCCATTTACCACGTGGGACGAGCTTTCTCTCTGGTCGGGCCGCTGACACCGAGAGAAATGTTGTACCTCTCAGGCCCGAACCTCGGAAACGGCCACATCTTACACCATACCCGCCGAGCAAGTGGCCGAACATCAAGGCCCATGCTATACATTGATGCTCTCCTCAGAAAGAGAGCACGACCTCAACTTCTCACTGTGTACATATCACATATTTACTTGCTATGATTGTTATTATTATCTTTAGGATTTCTTTCTCTAGGGCGCTGTCTTGTTCTCCACTCTAGACCCGATCACGGATGACCGGTTAGGATAAGCGAGCTATATGTATGATGTATGATAGATCGGATGCAGGAGCGTGAGCGAAGGGGGAGGAAGGCTGGCACTACTGGGGAGGTTAGGAGAGGGCCGATTTGGAGTAGTAGGAAGGATGGAATAGATAAAACACAAATAAGGGAGTTGTATGTTCACAGGATCTTTACTTGTTGAGGGTGGTAAATCCGGCAACTGTTATCTCTTGTGGTTGTTGTAAGGCGTGTACGAATGTAATGGGACTAAAACACAGCATACTGTACCGTATCAATCAACATAATCCAAGGCGATAACGACATTTCCTATAATGGTGGCGTTCCTAAAACTTCCGTTGCCAGGTCCTCAAATCTCTATTCCAATTTCCGCAGTTTCCGTAAACTCAAAAGCTCAGCAGAGGTGGTCGTATTTACACTCAGAAACCTCAAACCCCTGAGTCGGGTTGTCGTCTCCTTTTCACTAGCGTAGCGTACTCCCGAACGACGGAGCCTCTTCAGTCCCATGTCGTCACAGTGTCTTGCCGTGCCCCGGTGGCGGCGACAATGTTCGACTCCACTGTTTGTCACCGCGATACAACGCTGCAACTTTGCAAGCCAAGGAACAGTTTGCTGCATCTTCCCGTCAACACAAAAAGCATTTTGTTCGAACGCTATGTACGAAAGAATCCCTCGTAGCCCTGTTTCTGAGAGTATGTACATAGGAGTGCAGGGGGGTCTCTCTTTGGCTTCAGGAATTATGAGACGAGAACTGCCGTTAACGATTGCGTTATGGTTCTTTTCTTAGAGCTTCGCACACCGTAATAGTCGGGCAGGCTATCGATGCTAGACTTAAGTACAAGGAGGAGGCTAGGGTTTGTCCCAGTGATGGCTCTTCTGCTTCCGCTTGTTCGTTTTCGTAAACTCATGGATGGATGATGCAGGTTGCAGAACAATTGATATCGATGTTTATGGTAGTGCTGGGATGCCGGGCCGGGATGCGTACACGTACAGACAATCTGTAAAGAGCTTGCGTGTTTCATGTGAAGCCCGGACCTGCGATTTCACATTTCCATCCCGTCCTGCATTTTCTCAAGTCGATGAATATTTGGCCTCGCTATCATTTCGCTGCTCGAACTGCTTATACTCGGATTGATTACTGTGATCGTATCTCGGACTGCTTTGATCCAGGAAGTCATCGGTTAGACAAATCTTACGAATCCGTCACCAAGTCCAGGCATCGTTTCCCATGATCTATCCGTTGTCGTTTAAGGTTGTACTGAATGAATCTTTATACACCCGGAGAACAAAAACATAAGTCTGGACCCCACCCCCGCAATCCCCGACTCAGCTCCGGACAGGGGTTGACAGGGAACGAGAACAATAACTCTTTCTTCATCTTGGCTTCCAAGACATTTCAGTTTTCTTTTCTTCTCAAACCAGTTTTTTCTCATACAGCCTCGCCTCCCGTCAGTTTCTTCAGTCAATCTTTTTGATACCCTTCGCTTCACCTCACTTCAGCGGCAGCTATACCCTGCAGTGACACACCAATTGGCGCTGCAATTCCACCCTTCGGGCCGCTAAATTTAAGGTTTTTAGAACGATCCTGTACTGCGACCTTTCCATTGGAACAAGGGGCGGACAAGGCATCATTGGCGGCAGAGCGCCGACTTCGCAACGACCAGGGACGACCGACATTCTGCGTTGGCTGAGTCACTTACTCAAGCACCACAGTGCCCGGGCAAGGAGGTCTCAACACCAACAAATAATCTTTTTTTAACACATCGGAGTCCGATATACTCACTCTCACTCACTCGCTCATCCCTGAGATACCCCATACCTTCTCGCGGAAGTTCATACATAAGATTCCACATACACATACACACCCACAAACATGACCAGGTCCCTACTACTACAGAACGACAGCCCCAATGGCTGGATCGTACAGAAATTCGGTGGCACAAGCGTGGGCAAGTTCCCCGACAGAATCGCAGAGGATATCATCAGGTATGAAATATGATGGATCTGGGTGTGGTGTGTCTGATATGTGTACACCCACCCTTCCGCTCGCCCGACTCTCATGGATGAATGAATAAACAAGGACTCTGTGACTGACCTCACATTTTGAATGCAGACCGTATGTGAAGGACCATAGGCTAGTAGTCGTCTGCTCAGCAAGGAGCACAGGAAAGAAGGTTACTGGAACCACAAGTCGGTGAGTATCTGCATCTCACCATGATCTCTCATCACTCATACTCAACCCCCGTCAACATAAGTGGTCATGACCAGTAGCGGCTAATCCAGTTAATAGGTTATTAGAGGTATTCAAGAATCTCAAGGCGATTGCTGCAGACGCAAGTGACGAGGGGAAACAAGATGTTCTCCTCAAGGACGCCAAGAGAATTATCGGTGACATCTGCAGCGACCACGCCGCTGCGGCCGACCAGTTCATCCAGAACGCCGAGCTGGCGGCCATCGTGAAGGAGGAGACGGTAAAGGAGTGCCAGCTACTGACCGAGTATCTGGAAGCCGCCAAGCGGTTCCACCTCGAAGTAAACTCGCGGGCAAAGGACCGAGTCATCAGCTTCGGCGAGAAGCTCAGCTGTCGCTTCATGGCCTACCTTCTCAAAGACCGGGGAGTCGACGCCGAATACGTCGACCTGGCCGACATCCTTCACTTCGACGCCAACATCGAGCGGCTCGACGCCACCTTCTACCGGGACGCGGCCGAGATCATCGCCAAGAAGATCCTCGCCTGTGAGAACCGCGTACCAGTCATCACCGGCTTCTTCGGCAACGTACCGGGCGGCCTGCTCGACGGCGACGTCGGCCGTGGCTACACGGACCTGTGCGCCTCTCTGGCGGCCGTAGGCCTGAAAGCCGACGAGCTGCAGATCTGGAAGGAAGTCGACGGCATCTTCACCGCCGACCCATCCAAGGTGCCCACGGCGCGCCTCGTCCCGTCCATCACGCCCTCCGAGGCCGCCGAGCTGACCTTCTACGGCTCCGAAGTTATCCACCACCTGACCATGGACCAGGTGATCAAGGCCACGCCTCCGATCCCCATCCGTATCAAGAACGTCAAGAACCCGCGCGGCGAGGGCACCATCGTCAAGCCCGACCCCCTTTTGGCGCCCGACCAGACCCTCCAGCGCCACAAGCAAAACGGCACCAACGGCACCAGCACCCCCAACGGCACGCCCTGCCCCAGGAGCACCAAACCCAAGCGTCCCACGGCCGTGACCATCAAGGACAAGATCTCCATCATCAACATCCACTCTAACAAGCGGTCGATCGCGCACACTTTCCTGGCGAGGCTCTTCGCCATCCTCAACAAGCACAAGGTCTCGGTGGATCTGATCTCCACGTCCGAGGTGCACGTCTCGGTCGCCGTGCACATGAGCAACGCCGAGATGACCAATTTTGACGCGGCGGTCAAGGACCTGGGCGACTGCGGCGACGTGAGCGTTCTGCACGGTCTTGCGATCCTCAGTCTGGTGGGCGCTGAGATGAAGAACATGATTGGTATTTCGGGCAAGATGTTTTCGACGCTTGGTGATCATCGGATCAATATTGAGATGATTTCTCAGGGTGAGTTTTGGTTCCTTTCCAATTTATTGAGGTGGGTGGATATTGGATGAATAGGTAGCTAATTCATGTGACATAAAATAGGTGCCAGCGAGATCAACATCTCCTGTGTTATCGACGCTAGGGACGCCGAGCGGGCTATGAACATCTTGCACACCAACTTATTCACCTTCCTTGAGTAAAAAAAAGGAAGAGGATAGATACGGTGGTAGGGGCAGGGTGTGGTAGAGAACAACAGTGGAAGAACTGTGTTTGGTTTGGACATCTCTTTGTCCTTAATCTTACGGTGAGTTAGACGTGAGTGAAACCTACAGGGTCCGGAAGCAAGAGAAGCAAGAGAAGACAACATAAGAGGTGGGGGGGAAATAAATAGACGGGCGGTTGCCGGGTGGAGATCTTTATACTATCTGGACAACACACAGCAGCGAAGATTCTTTTGCGGTTTTCTCATTTACATGGCTTTTTATATAGAGCACGGAAGGTAACGAAAAGGAAGGGTTTTATACAGCGCAATAGACAAAAATCACACAGATATCGAACTTGAGACGCACCGGGGAGTCAGGTGAGTGTTAGAAGAGGGAACTGATGAAGCGTGGGACTGTACACGTTGCATCATTTCGAAGCAGACTGCAGGCCTACTTACAGCGCAATTTGAAGCAGCCATAAGAGATCTATTCGAGATAAAAGGGCCCTTCGTCTTCCTGCCTCTTCTCCTCATAGCCCACCATATTGAGATTGTTACAATCGTCATACAAACAGGCTCCAAGGTCTCTCTTCTGGACCCTTTCACCTGGTTTCATTACATTACTTTCCTAGTTTTCCTCTCTCTCCTCGGCTCACTCGCCCCTTTATTTGTACCGTATAGTGGTCCTGGTTACCCGTCCGCCCATCTGTACTCGATCATCCCACATATAGCATCCTGAAATTCGTCTCTTTTAATACCCCTCCCTTCTTCAACCCCCATGTTTCTTCGGCTTGATAACCAGCAAAATGATCATGCCCGCTATTAGAATCAACAACAGCAGTATGATCTTCCTCTTAGTGGTCTTCTTTTGGTACCCTTGTGCAACAGTCAACTCCTTAGCCGCCTCTTTCACATCCGTCGCCATCCGCTCCACGTTATAATCGATCCGGTCCAGCATCGTGCCCTGGTCGATGACCATGGTCTGCAAGTCCCTGAACAGGTCGGACAGGTCGATGATTCCCTGCGCAATTTCGTCGATTTCGCGCTCGCGCTGCGAGATCGCCTGGTCATTGCTGTTAAGCAGCTTCTGGTGGGTTGACGCTTGTAGAGTGGACTGGGAGAAGACCCGGTCGGCGTCGGATTCGAGGATAGAGGCACTGTTGGAGCTGTTACCGGGTGGGAGGCCGCTGGGACCAAAGGAAGAGAGGGGGGTTGAGACTCGGTCGAGGGTTGGGCTGGCAAGGCCGCTCATGCCTCTTAGTTCTTGAAAAGGGTAGTGTTAGCATTACTGTTTGGGATCGGAGTTCTGTATGGGGAGACTCACTCTTCAGATATGCGCTCTGCTTCTTTCGGAAGTTGGCGCTGGCCTCCTGGACTCTCGTGGCAAGGTTGATTTGTATGTTCTTGGCCATGACCTCGTCGGCGCGGCTCATCTGGCCATTATGTTTACCCTCGCGCACCATCTGCTCGATACGCTGGATGACGCGGTGGCATTCGTGGAACCCCTTGGTGATGGACTGCGTGAGCTGCTCTATCTCCCGTTCCTCATCCTTCTTGGCCTCCTCATCGTCGAACCCCGGCAGTACGTGCTTCTGGTGCAACCGCTCCAGCTTCTGGCTCTTGCGCGCGATGTCGGCCAGCACCTCCGACACTTCGTCCGATGAATCCGCCCACCGAGGCGGAAGCAGATCCAT
Organism: Sordaria macrospora; assembly: GCF_033870435.1. NCBI lineage: Eukaryota > Fungi > Ascomycota > Sordariomycetes > Sordariales > Sordariaceae > Sordaria > Sordaria macrospora. Next base: position 1,510,127 of record NC_089372.1, on the reverse strand, counting down.
CTCGATCACTGCATCGCCGTCGTCAACATCGTAGGCCCCCGCCGACAAAAGGCCGCGCCGGTCATCGTCGGCCGAGAAGAGAACCCCCGTGCTGCTGCCAGCCCCGCCGGAAGTCCCGCCGAAGCGGTCGCCTGCGCTCTGAGGGGTATATCGGTTGCGCTGGGTCGGGTGGTGGGCGTAGGACTGCCGGTACGAGATATAGCTGTGGTAATCACACAGTTGTTAACGAAAGGGATCTCAACTCTGGGGGGTCAAGTTGAGAAAGTTGGCCGTACAGATTAGTGCGGTCGCGCCACATGGCGGACGCCGGAAGGGCGAAAGGCTCCCTTCACCTCGGTTGCACGTCGAAGGCTAGTCGTCGTCCCGGTCGGAGTTGGGAATCAATTGATGGTAGTTGGTGGTAATGGCGGTCCAAAGGCGGATTGGAATTGGTATGGCATCACATCGCATCGCATGGACACGGCTGTGTGGTTCGAGGTTGAGTACCAGTGTCTCCTTCCGTCCCAGGTCGATCTTCGGGGGGATGTTTCTCGGCCTCCCGTCCAGGTCCCTCTCTCACTAACAGCAACAGGGCCAGTAGCACTGGGCAGTTACTAACATACCACTGACAATGACGCGGCGGCTCAGACACCACAATGCCGGCCAGTTCCAGGGATGGGGGCATGATGACATGGGATGCATGTCACCTGCCGGACACTTGGGGGCCGCCGATAAGGGGTACCATTTGCCTGTGTCTCAAAGAGTCGGTCAGCTGGCAGCCTAGGAGCTCTTTCCGCCTGTCGGTCGACCTTGCCCATGATCCATCTCCTGCCTGCCCTCTGCCTGGCCGCTCTCTGGCCCGTCTTGGTGAGAACACCCATGGTGATGCATCCCATGCAGTTGCAGCACCTGTGAGACGCCATGGGCTCCAGGGCGTCTTTTAGTCTCATTTTAGCGAGCGTGTTAGGGAGGGACCCCGCCCCGCTTCCCTCCACTGCTTCGCAATCGGCGGCCCCAGCTGCTCATTTAAGGAACGATTCGATTCCACCCAAGGACGAACTAGGAGAACGGGGACTTGGACCTAACCAACCGGTTTCGTTTCTACTGCGACCTATCTGCCACTTCTAAACCAGAACACCTTCGAATCCTCTTTCGAAACATCTTATCCAACTATCCCACACGCTCGCTCCCTCCCGACTTCATATCCACCCCTTAATACTATCAAGATGGTATGCTCATTCCTTATCTCGGCGCCTCCGGTCGAAGCTGTTTGAGCGCAATGAGAACCCCGCGGTTCAGCTCGAGGGGCATCGAGCGGGCCCCAAAAACATACGACGATGGCTGGAAAGGAGACGGGCAGATGTATGCTGACCAGGCTATCAACAACAACAGGCGGACTCCCTTACTGAAGAGCAGGTCTCTGAGTTCAAGGAGGCCTTCTCCCTCTTTGTAAGTTGCCTTCCTTGCGCCGAGCTTCCTTGTCCCTTATGCTCCACCCCCCGTGTCGCCGTTTGGCGCAAATCATGCGAGCCTGATGACTGACCCAATACAACGTCATACAGGACAAGGACGGCGATGGTTAGTCTTGAGAAATCCTACCCCCAGATACCCGAACCTTTACATCACGGAGTCAGCGGCAAGCGCATCGGATCGTTATACCTGCGACGCGCCGAACACTTCTCACCGCCCGCCCCTGAATCGAGATGCGATGTGAATACGCGCCTTCCCACCATGCATGCATGCTGAACAGTACTTAGGCCAAATCACCACCAAGGAGCTCGGTACCGTCATGCGCTCGTTGGGCCAGAACCCCTCCGAGTCTGAGCTTCAAGACATGATCAACGAGGTCGACGCCGACAACAACGGCACCATCGACTTCCCTGGTATGAACATCACGGACTTTCGATTTTGCCAGTTCGACGCTGACAATAGCCTACAGAGTTCCTTACCATGATGGCCAGAAAGATGAAGGATACCGACTCCGAGGAGGAGATCCGTGAGGCCTTCAAGGTGTTCGATCGCGACAACAACGGCTTCATTTCCGCTGCCGAGCTCCGTCACGTCATGACCTCGATCGGCGAGAAGCTTACCGATGACGAGGTTGATGAGATGATCCGTGAGGCCGACCAGGACGGCGATGGGCGTATCGATTGTACGTATCGGATTCTTGTTACTCCGTCTGGCTATTTTAGCTTGCTAACACTTTCGTCCAACAGATAACGAGTTCGTTCAGCTCATGATGCAGAAGTAAACAGCTTTCTCCTATATCACGAAGACAGGTTTTAGCGTTCTCTTTGAATACCACTATTAGTTGATGCCTCCATTCGGAAGTGAAGGGATAGCATTGCTTCCCACGCTTGGTATGTTATGCAAGGGTTGCCTGTGTTTTCATCGTCGTACATTATGATTGAGAGCTGTCTCTCCACCTGTTTCAAACCGCCGAGCTCGGTAAGCGACGGGGTTGGAGTTGACAAGAGATGGACACTAGCAACCTGAAGTTGTTCTCTGTTTGACTTCAAGTTTGTGGGTAGGCCGTTTACCTCAACAGTTATTCATCTGATTTGACTAAGCCCTTGCTAGTCAAACCATCATCTACGACGTTGTCTTGCCCGATTGAAGCCGCATGTTACAAGCAAAGTGACAGTCATGCCCGAAATTCTAGCCGGAATTCCGGTGTTTGCTACAGAACGCTTGTCAAATGCACAGCTGCGGGATTCGCGTCATCAGGGACTCCGGACCAGCGAGACCCCCAAAACCTGTCAACCGGTACTTGGGATGACGTGCAGGATGATTGTGGCAGTGCTAGCTAGTGACATCTGTGGATATCAGCCCTATAGGGATTTCATGTTGTGGTCTGGTACGGCACAGCATCTAGAAAGTAAACTCACGATCGGCTCACCAGTACTCTTTGGAGGATCATGTAACTTTCGGTCGATGAAGGGTATGGGTTGCGGTGAGTCTGCTCGCTGCTTGTGATGCCCTCTTCTCCTGCTTGATATACCGAGGTTTGGTCTAATAAAAGGGGTTGATGGCGGAGGTAAATGGCTTACCAACTTCTCTTCAGGGCCTAAACAAGCTTCACATCCTTCATCCGATCTATAAATTGACCGTTTTCCCCGCAAATATTAACGAACGGCAAGCTGTTGCTCGTCTTCGTTGGCATTTGACAACTAAACAAAATACAGATGTCATCCCAATCTCAGTTCCCCACGTCACCTTTCCCGCAGGTTCAGCTGTGACATGAGATTGAAAAGAGCCAGTGTCCGATGAAATGGCCGGTTTGCAAGTAGAGAATCAGATGGACAGAGACTCGGTTGATATCTGACCCTAACCCTGGTTACCCCTTTTCCGGTGAGGACGTCAGGGTGCCTGACAAGACGGTCTAGGCCCCACCTTCCGTACCGAGCTGCAGCGCCCAGCTGAGGAACACCGTCCAGGCCTCCAGGGTCCCTGTGGTCCATGCTTTCCAGTGAGTCTGGCGCCTGCCTGAGGCCACGATATGCCCCGTGCTGACCGTCACCGTCAGGGAGCGGACTGGGAGAGCTAGAGGTCGAGAGGGGGGTGGACACGGCACGGTCAAGGAGCTCCAATCAAGCGCATCCGGTGGCCACATCGCCGCCAGCCCGCCCATTGTGTGCTGTGCTTCCACTTGTCGTGTTTCGGCCGGGTTCCCAAAAGGTTGATCCTCTCTCTCATGAATGTTTACGTACCTTTGCTTTACCGTATCGTAACTTTGTCCACTGCGTGCCTCGACTTCCTTCAGATACCCCTTGCTTGAAGTTGCGAAGAACCACCGCCATCCGCTCTCCGTTCCGCAACTCCCCCGCCATCTCGAAAGCTCGAGCATTCGCTTCTACTTCCACTCTGGTCCAGATCCCCTAGACAGGCCCCCTTGCGGGCCCCTAATGATTGCATCGCCATGAGTTCTCGTAAGTGCGCCCAGCGGCATCGCTATGATCCCAAGACTCGAGCGATCAAGACGAGACCCCGGACTGACTTATGTGATCCCTAAATAGTCAAGCAGTTTATTCGCAATGTCCGAGCCGCCAAGACGATCGCCGACGAGAGAGCCGTAATTCAGAAAGAGAGCGCCGCCATCAGAGCCAGCTTCAGGGAGGAGAGCCACGATCACGGCGTCAGGTGCATTTGAGCTGCCAACATACCAAAACCTTCCCCGGGACTCGGTTTGCTGATCAACTGTGTCATTGCAGGCGCAACAATGTGGCCAAGCTATTATACCTCTTCACCCTCGGTGAGCGCACTCACTTCGGTCAAATCGAGTGTTTGAAGCTCCTGGCCTCTCCGCGCTTCGCCGACAAGCGTTTAGGCCATCTCGCGACAAGTTTGCTTCTCGACGAGAACCAGGAAGTGCTTACTCTGGTCACCAACTCCCTTCAAAAGTACGTTGCTCGGCTAGACAACGAGTAGGGATGCGCAACGTAATGCTGACGCTTGGTTACAAACAGTGACCTTAACCATTCGAATCAGTACGTCGTGGGCCTCGCCCTCTGCACCCTCGGAAACATTGCATCGGTCGAAATGTCCAGAGATCTGTTCCCCCAAATCGAAACACTCATATCGACGACGAACCCCTACATCCGGCGGAAGGCAGCTCTTTGTGCAATGCGGATATGCAAGAAGGTTCCGGATCTCCAAGAACACTTTATCGAGAAGGCGGCGCAATTACTATCAGACCGAAACCACGGCGTGTTGCTTTGCGGCTTGACGTTGGTGACCAGCCTTTGCGAGGCCGACGAGGTTGAGGGTGGGGAGGAGGGCATCATTGAGAAGTTCAGACAGTTCGTGCCGGTACTCGTCAGGACTCTCAAGGGGCTGGCTTCGTCCGGTTATGCCCCGGAGCATGACGTTACGGGCATTACCGATCCGTTCTTGCAGGTCAAGGTTTTGCGCCTTCTCCGAGTCCTAGCCCGCGGCGATGCTCAGACGACGGAGCAGATCAACGATATTCTCGCTCAGGTTGCAACCAACACCGACGCTACCAAGAACGTCGGAAACTCGATCCTTTACGAGGCCGTACTTACGATTCTCGATATCGAAGCCGATGCCGGCTTGCGCGTGCTGGGTGTCAACATTCTGGGCAAGTTCTTGGCCAACAAGGACAACAATATCCGTTATGTTGCGCTAAACACGCTGGTCAAGGTGGTGGCCATCGACACCAACGCTGTACAAAGGCACCGGAACACCATTCTGGAATGCCTCAGGGACCCCGATATCAGTATCAGGAGGAGAGCTCTTGACCTCAGTTTCACCCTCATCAACGAGAGCAACGTCCGCGTCCTTATTCGGGAACTGCTGGCTTTCTTGGAAGTGGCGGACAATGAGTTTAAGCCTAATATGACTAGCCAGATCGGTATCGCCGCTGATAGGTACGCGCCGAACAAGAGATGGCATGTCGATACAATGCTGCGTGTTTTGACGTTGGCCGGTAATTACGTCAAGGAGCCGATCCTGTCTTCGTTCATCCGCCTTATCGCTACGACTCCCGAGCTACAAACATACGCCGTGCAGAAACTTTACACCAATCTAAAGAAGGATATCACCCAGGAAAGTTTGACGCAGGCCGGCGCTTGGTGTATTGGCGAATACAGCGACGCTCTTCTCAGGGGTGGTCAGTATGAGGAGGAGGAGCTCGTACAGGAGATCAAGGAGCATGAGATCATCGACTTGTTCACGACCATCCTGAACAGCAACTATGCTACCCAAGTCACCACCGAGTACATCATCACAGCACTCATTAAGCTCACCACTAGGCTGCAAGATCCAGCCCAGATCGAGAGAGTTCGCCGTCTGCTTCAATATCACCAGACAAGTTTGGATGTCGAAGTTCAGCAGCGTGCGGTGGAATATGGCAATCTCTTCTCTTTTGATCAGATCCGCCGTGGTGTGCTCGAGAAGATGCCTCCCCCTCAGATCAAGGAGTCTTCCCGAGTACTTGGTGAAGCTTCCAAGAAGACCACCAAGGCAGCGGGCAAGAAGACTAACAAGGCCGCCAAGCCCAAGGAAGAGGATCTCCTATTCGACCTCATGGGAGACACCAACCTTCCGTCTCCCTCCGTTCCTAACGGCGGCACGAACAACGCCGACCTTCTTGCCGATATCCTCGGCGGCGCTACCTCGCCTCCGACTTCGACATCTCCGGCTCCGGCCCAGTCGAACGTTGCCTCGATCATGGATCTCTTCTCGCAAGGACCTACCTCCACCTCCTCGGCCGCACCTGCGCCACCGGCTGCTCCATCAGCAGTTCTTGATCTTTTCAACACCTCTCCAGCCGCCGCTCCTGCTCCGGCCCCACAAGCGGCGCCCAGGCCCGCTGCTGCGGCGGGACATCCTTGCTACGACAACAACGGCTTGAACATCACTATCCAGATACAGCGAAACGCCGAGGGCATGATCCAGGCTACGGCTCGCTTCCACAACTCGTTCTCTGGTGCACTCTCAGCTGTCGGGTTGCAGGCGGCTGTGCCCAAGACTCAAAAGCTGCAGCTGCTCAACATTTCGTCGACGGATATTGCGCCGGGGGCGGAGGCTACGCAGATGATGAGAGTGGCGGGTTGCACTGGGGCAAGTTTTTTTTCTCTTCGATTCCTGTCCATTTTCGTCTGTTCTCGATAAAATTGCTAACGAGTCCTATTTGCAGCCCTTGCGTCTACGCCTCAAGATCGGATATACACATCCTACGGCAGGACAGGTATTGGATCTAGTCAACTGGACGGAGCCCCAATGAAAGGGGAGCGACAAGTTATGGTATGAGCATGGATGCGTGAGAGGAGAAGAGACAAGAAGAAGGAGTGATCGTAACGTACGTATTAGCTAGTGAGTGGCCAAGTCACAACACCCTTTAATTGCAGGGCAAACCAGAAAGTGCCAGCAAGAAGCAAGATATAGAGAGGAAGCCAAAACTAAGCAGCCGGGTTTTTCAAGGCGTTAATCATTTCATTAATTGTTGTCTGTATTTGCAGAAGATGTACCAACGGCTTGATGTGCGTACCAGTTTTGCGGCTGGTCTTCTTACCTTGTCATATCCTTCTCATACACAAGGTTGTCAGTTTTTCTTCAAGCACCAAGTCACATTACACTGATCACCTCCAGCAACAGTTATTCATGGATGCTTGGTGTATATTTTCATTCCACCAATTACCCAAGCCAGCAGTCAGTCACTCCCACCTTTCTCACCTCGACTGACCATCCATCATAGTCGGTAGTACTAACGAGAGTTTTATATCAATGATTCATAGCTCATGCTATTCCATTCCATTTCCAAATTTCCATCATGTGCCTTTTTCGGCGCCGCCCATTAACGCCCGCCCTCTGTAGTGTAGGTATAATATGCAAGTGATTGCACACAAAATAATAAGAAAGAAGACAAAGGAGAGAAAAGAAAAAGGAGGAAGAGGATGAAAGGGTCTCTTCCTCTGTATGGTACAAGTTTTGCTGTTTTCCATTTTCCAGATCTGATGCCCAGTTCAGTCATGTCACTGACACCCGAACAGGATGTTTAGTTGCCATAGAACCAGTACCTGTTTCCAACCATGTTAGCCGCTATCCTATCATCACCGTCATCATCAGGGAAGCATAAAGAGAAAAGGGAAAAAAAAAACCTACTGAGCAGCATACTGCACCTCAAAAGCCGCCGGCATGCCCTTGCACGTCTCAGGGGCACTTCCACCGGCCGTCTCCACGCGATAAACCTCCTGCAAGCCACCCGTCGCTCCCGGTCTCGTAACGAGCTTCAGCCAAGGAACCGCCTTCTCGCCTTGCTGGCCTTTGGCCGCCGCCTCGGGCGCAGGCGCGGAGTTGTTCTTGGCGCAGGGGGCCTCGCCGATCTTCCATTGCGATGCGTCCATGTTGAAAAAGGGAGTGGAGGCGTTGGTGAAGTAGTGAGCTCCGGAGACGGCCATGCCTGATGTCGGGGCCAGGGTTTGCTTGAGGAAGGAAGGGGGCAGGGAGGAGGCGATGGAGGCGAGGTTGGACAGGTTGAAGCTCATGGAGACTCCCGAGAGCATGGCGCCGATGTCGGGGTAGGCGGCGACGATGCAGGATGCGTTGAAAAGGGAGGCGACGGCGCCGTTGGCGACGGGGATGGCGGTGGCGTTGGTGGTGTCGCAGGTGTAGTTTTGGGTGCCGCGGCCGAGGGCGACGTGCTTGAGGGTTAGGCCGAAGGAGGGGGCTGGGAGTGGTGAGGGTGCTTTTTGAGAGTTAGTATGGAGATGAAAGAGATATGAAAGGGGGTGGTGGTGAGAAGAAGGCTTACCTTGGGGCATGGCCACTTTGGAGAGATCACATGTTGGTACGGCGCTCTCAAACTTGCTTTGTTGGATCTTGACGGCGAGGAGGTTGAAGTACTCTGATACCTTCTTGAGGGAGTCGGCATGGGCTGAGTTGGCGTTGATCTCGGGGAGGACTGGGGCGGCCATGACTGAGGAGACGCTGAGCGCCGAGAGGAATAGTGAGGCACGCATTGTGATGTGTTGTTGTCTTCGTTGTGTGAGTTGTGAGTTCGAGAAAGATGATGAAGTCGTTGCTTTTGTCGTTGCCCAAATTATGAAAGCCGCCTTTGCTTGTTGATGTTCTCGTTGTTGAGATTTGAGATAAACCAATAACCACCAGTGGTCCTTTTTGCTTGCTGAGATTGGGTATCGTGATGTTGATGATGATGAATAGGAAATCGTCAAAACCCGTAATAAGAGACTTAGAAAGAACCCAGGAAACCGTTGATATAGAAAACACAAAAATTAAACAACCGAAAAGAAGAACTCTCAAGGAAAACAATCCAACCCGTGAATATGATACGAGTTCAGATCAGATAAGAGTAGGTCTGGGAGGAGGATGGAGGTTCTGGGTGGCAGATATATGATATGAGATCCGGTATGGAAGGAGAGGTTGTCGATCTTGACCCTCCATCATGTTCCCAGAAGCGGCGGCTTTGGAGGGCTAAATAGATTAAGAAGCCGTTTGACTGGACCAGAGAGACGCAACGCTCTTACGGGACGGCGGCACAGAGTACACACACACTTCGCTTCCATGCTGAGTACGTACTCAAAGATAGAACATGGAGGCCGGGGGTGTGGTACCTACCTAGCGCTACGCCGTACTACTACCCTGACCTTGAAGACATCTTGGGTGAGGACACTCTGAGGAAACACTGCATGTTCAGTGGTTCGGTGGGCAGCCGCCGGTGCTCCCGTCGATAGAAAAGGACGAAGACAACCTTCAAGAGAGAGAGCAAGGTCCCTTGTCCCCCCAGAATTGGAAACGTTGGAGGTTGATTGGATGAGCCGAGCGGTTGTTCATCCGGAGAGGAACACAAGCCCCTGTCTGTCAGATCCCCGTCTGATCCACTGCAAGCGCCGGGACCGTGCGCTAGTAGGGGTTCGCTGTGTTAGCGTACCACTTTATTTTGTGGTCCCATTGGTTGTTTCTGTCCTCTTGTCGTCTGTGGTCTTGTCTTCCTCACAAAGTTCCATGTGGAAGCTGGAGTTGACAGTAAAGATTCCCAGCCTTCAGTTGTTTTTTGTTGATACTTACGATCAATTTGATTGGCAGTATGTCCGAGACAATATTGGAAGACGGCATCATTGATAACCGGTTCTGGAAATTTTGGGGTTCAAGAATCGAGAGAACGGAAGGAAGCTGGGGACAGCATGTGAATGAACGGATGTCGAGTTTGTCCAAGCCAGCGCACCTCACCACCATCCACCACTTGCTCCATCGTTTCGACCGCGCAGAATCTGGAACGTTTGAGCACCGAAGATCTTTCTCAATCCATCATTAGCACATCGACCCAGTGTCCCAGTGTTGGAACCATCGTAACCCGTCCACGCGGAAGTCAAGGCATCAACGGTCCGGGGACCGGCATCGTGGCAGCATGGTCCATCCGGTGATCGACCGAAAAGTTCCGATCAGTAGTGTAGGTAGTGTATCCTGTCAATGTCAGTATCGTCAGGCTATGTAGGTAAGACAGAGAATATGCCTCGAGGGTCTGGGTCTTTGAAAAAGGTCAGAGCGGATCGACCACCAGCTTTATTTGAATCATCATCCGTCTGATCTCCAACAAGCTTCAGAAACGACTCAGAATCTGCTGGGGCTGTGGATAATCTACTTGATTCGACATGTGTTTCTATCTGCTCCTTTACGAGCTTCCTTCCTCTCTACCAACTACATCATTCCTCCCACACAAAACAAATCCATCTAATCGCAACAGTACACGGTCTCTGACCTCCTGCTCCCACGAAAACAAACACAAGAATCAAGAAACATGGAATGTCTCGAAGCCGATCTCCCGTCTGCACGTCTTCTCCCTCGTCGTTGTCAATCCTCCCACAAGACACCGAACTGAGAACAGGGGGGGTTCAAGGACCCCTGATACACCATTGGACCACGGAGACCATGTTTTGAGAATGTGGGCTAATAACGTAGGGTGGGCGGCTAAAGCTTTTGCAAAGACACTAGTCCAAGTAGGACGAATTAGTCCGCCTTTGCTCTGACCTCTGTCGAGTGTTGACCTGTCATGTAAGCCCAACGGCCGACCAAGCCGTGCTGATGTAACGTCAGATCAGCTTGTGAGAGATCAGAAAGAAGACGAATGTGGGCAAAAATAGATTGCTTACCAGCCTTGAGGTTTTCTTTCCAGGAAGGTATGGTATGGTTACCCCCAAGATGTGATGTCTGGGCAAATATTGGGATCTGGACCAATATCTATCGAGACCAGGCATACTGTCAGATTCCAGAGTGGGATTCCAGCCATGTATGACCTAGTCTGTCACAGGTTGGCATTGGCTATATAGTGTGCATTCCGAGTTCTGCCTTGCAAGCAGAACATCGTCCTATCTTTTGTAGGTTTGGCCGTCTGGGCATATGCACTCCAGCCTGTCATATAGTCTATAGGGTCAGTTAGCTGACTTGTGGGCTTGGCAAATATGGTATACCCCAGTGCTCTTAAAGCTATTGGAGAAATCGCTCTGGCTAGTTCTACTTGATAATCTATACATTAATATAATCATAATAAATCTGACAATTAATAGTTTAATAAGCGTCTTATCAATACAACGACTAGAATAATTAACTTATAATAATAATAAGGATACTATCGCAAAATCTTTCTCAAAGCTTATTAATGAAAACAATACTAAGGTTCTATTCCTACGCAATAATACTAATTAAATTTACTAAAGAAATATACTATAAACTAAGAAGAATATTAACCTAGTTAAGTAGTAACTCTTAAGCAATATTATTAAATTTATAAAACCTATTTACCTAAAGCTTAGTAATTTTCTTATTAACAAAATAACTAGAGCAAAAATTACTGAAATTGAACAGTAATTTTGTACTTTAAATAAAAAGATTATTTATTAAATGGTAATTAATTCGCAAAGTTTGACTACGCAAATCATTGTTAAGTATAAGAATAGAAACAAAATGAAAAAAAAATACTATAATCGCTGAAGAAAATTTGCTTAGTAAATAGCTCTATGAAAATACTTTTTCTTTTTGCTCTAATAAAAAGAAAAATTAGATAAAATTCGAAACGGGAAATGAAGTAGTACCTATTTGGATGAAATTAGTAGTCAACTATAGTTTTTAAAATTCGATTATGAAGAAGGAATAAAATATTTATATTTGGTATCATAATTTAAAGGCGGCTACAAAGTATAATGATATTGACGAATAAAACCAAATTAAATCAAAATATTTCAATGTTGTTACTCTATTAATGAAAAAGCTTAAGGATTTTTCAGCTTAGCTATTTACTTAATTTATAATAATAAATAATAGTATTACTTATAGTATTAGAGAATATACTCAAATTAGTTTGTAGTATACTAATTTTGCTAAAACTGTTAAGTTTGTTGCATTAAAAAGTTTAAGAAAAATATAAAAAATAATACCTTCAATTATATAAATATATATAAAAGTTTTGAAAAATATAAAGTTTTAAGTAGCTACGAGATAATTGTAGTAAGAAAAAAGAAATTTGATTGCGACACATTTAAGATAAATATTAAATATAATAACTAAAATCATTATAGTAACAGAAATAGCCAAAGCTAAAATAAATTTGGTAATAATAGGAAAATTCATTAATAAAGTAAAAAGTTTAAAAGCGAGAATAAAAGAAGATTTTAAATAAATAAATTCGAGAATTAGTTACGTAAGCGTGGTAATACGATTAATAAAGATAGAATAATATTCTACTTATGAAGCAGAACTCGGAATGCACACTATATAGCCAATGCTAACCTGTGACAATAGTATACCTACTGTCATAGAATGCACTCGGGTGTCTCTTCCGGGACAAACTATATAAGACCACTTGAGCGACCGAGCTGCCAGCTTCGGTTACTTGATTCTTTTAAAACATAACCTAGTAGTGTAGTAGTCCGCCAGCGCCGTGACACCTACCATTAAATTTAATACTTACGCAACAGTAAAACTTAAATAAGTTAGTAGAATCTTATATAATTATAACTATAGCTCAGGAAGGGAATTCACTATCAATTTTTTTAATTTTAAAAAGAGATTTATAAATATAAATACTTACTATTTGTCACAAGTTGGCATTAGCTATATAGTATGCATTTTGAGTTCTGTCATGCAAGCAGAACATATTCCTATCTTTTGTAGGTTTGGCCCTCTAAGCATATGCATCCTAGCTTAGCATACTGTTTATTATTTATTAGTAATTTAATGACGTATAGGATTATTATTCAATAAATGAATAAGCTGAAATTATTATTACGACTCTCTTTAACTATATAAGTATATTATAGTATTAATATAATATTGAAGCTAAGTTTTTCAAATGCAATAACGAATTTATAGCGAAGGATATCAAGTATTGAGTTGCTTAGCAAAGAATTACTTTTAAGCTCTTTATTCATAGTATCCAAATGTAAAATGTTAACGTGTGGCTAGTACTGTACCTTATAACTGCTTTGTATTATCTTGTTGTATAGAAGGCTGATTAAACTATTTCTTCTACAAAATCAGTCCACTCGGCCTTTATAAAACGTGCTAGAATACAGAGGTTTTACTATTGTATTCTGGGATTCTCTAACTTGTTCAGTATTTCTTCTACACTAATTTGTCATTGTGGAATGCACCAGAAGCTTATAGATTCAGTTCATTCCCTTCATGATATAGTGCTCCTACAAGCACTCCTATCAACTTACAGAAGCTTTTACACTCTGGAAGCTTCTAGATACTTAACGTTCGTGTATATAAAGACCTCTTCTCTCTTTTAGTTAGTTACTACTTAAGCAAGCAAGCACAATCAAGCAATATAATACAGTCTACTCCTATAGTATAGAGTCCACTATACTCTTCTGTCTTGAAAGCAGAGTTCTTTCTAAGACCTCTTTTACAACATCCTCCTCTTGTCTTTGTTACTACGCTGCTTTCTTCAGCACTGCTGTCGTACTTCCTACCGCTTCCGCTCCGCTCTGCTACAAGTGCATAGTTCGCTGTAGCATCTCTATACTGGTGCTATTATTATAAGCCAGTTAGGGCATTATAGCAAACAAACTCTATAAAGATTTGATCTATTAGGGTACTACTAAATAAACTACTATTACTACTTTAATTATAGAAGTAAAACTATATACTGTTAAAAAAGCAGTTAAAAGAATCCTCTTCATTACGTAACTAATTGAAGTTTTAAAAATAAATCTATTAGAAGATCTTATACCTACGTTATATTATAATAATTAATAAACCATTAAAACGTTTGCAAAGGAAACTTCTACGTTCAATGCTAATATAAAATATATAAATATCTACTATTATTAATTTAAATAAAAGATTCTTAAGAAGCGAACTCTAAATATCTAATATTTAAAAATGAAGCTAACACTAATTAATAAACTAACAAAAGCTTTAAGTATTATAGGACACAGAAAATTTAAGAGATTTCTAGGTATAGGAGAGAAACCACTACAAATAGCTAAAAATTACAACTTAGAAGGACTAGAATTCGAATATATAAATAAATATTTAAGTATTAAATTAAAGAAAAAGATTGTTAATCTATTAATACCTTCACTTATTGACTTAAAAAGAATAAACAGTTTGTAAGTGAGAGGGTATATTAGATTCTAAAGTGGAATTCCAGCTATATATAGCTTAATTTGTAAGATTAGTCAGCTAATTTGTAAGCTTGATAAATATAGGATACCACAATGCTCCCAAACCTACTGGAGAAACCACTCTGGCTAGCTCTACTCAATAATCCATACATCAATACAATTATAGTAAATCTAACACATACAACAGTAAATATTGGTCGCTTGGAAAGGAAGGGGGCCAATTAGGTTGCTCAAGACGGGAGGTGACATCGGACACACAGGGACGAAAAAGAGGGGGAATTAGTCCAGGTTGTTGTTGTTGTTGTTGTTCATGTCTTCATCAAGGTTGAAAGGAGAGCTGTCATTGGACAATAGATCGATGTCGACTTGGCATTGAACCTCAACTTTTCGGATTGCCGTGATGCCCGCCTTTTTCGGCTGTTGTGGAAGGTTACCTACAGTAGTTGCAATTTTCAATCTTCGAGTTCGAGACACCGAGACACTGGAGTTAATGCTTGAGGGACGCACCTTCCTGATGGAGAGGGTCGGCAAGTTCTCTGACGGAAGCGTCGTCGTTCGCTCCTTCCTTCCATAACAGAAAAGAATTGAGGGCAAGAAGAACGAGTGTTGGTTACTTTAGCCCTCAGCTTCTACCAACCGCGGCGGACCAATGTCAAAAACCACATCACCAAACTTCTACACATTCCCCCCCAAGAAACAATCGAAACATCACAAGCCTTTTAAACGCTATAAAACACCTTGGCATCTCCCATTCCATCCACCCTCACCACGAGGGAAATAGATTGTCTATGTACCTTACCGACTTCAGCTTGCCATTGCATATTGAGATCTCGCTTCGCTTGCAATGGGAAATCTCGAAAGGATGGTGTCATTCTGGAAGCATTTCCCATTAGAACCTCGGAAATAACGGTGCCACGACAGGACAGGACAGGACAGGACAGGACATTAATATCGGTACTGTGGATGGAGGGCGGCCGGGGTAGACGGCCGGCGTCTATTTGTGTTGGATGGCCAACCAAATCGGTTCGCGCTGGAAAGGTTCCTTACGGTCATTGGATGGACGCGTGTGTGGTGCACTACAACGGGAGCGTACAGGTAGTGTAGTGTCGAGGTGTGCGTATGCCGTATGTAGGGATGGCGGCTGGAGAGGAGGGAATGGAAGTTGAAGAATGGTTGGAAGAAGATCGTGAATGGTTTCTTGGGAGATGCTCGGCTTCTTGGCTAAGGTAGGTTCCATGGGTGGGTTGAGCGGGCGGGAGTGACGAGATCTTGAATGTTTCTATGCAGTTGATATCACAAGCGGGATGACACTTTCACTTTCACTTTGTTTCGTTAATAGGTATGTTTGTCTTGATCAATGATCACGGCTGTTTGTTCGATATATATATTGTCTTATCACGCTAAACTATTTACATCGTCTACCCAGTGGGTATGCAGTGCTGCTTCCGTTCTTATTCGGTGGGAAAACCGTACCGTAGCCGGATGAAAACCCTCCGCTTCTCTATTGCAACGACGCCGTGTCGACGCTGTGCCTTCGATGTTTATCTTCCTCTCGGTATGGCCTCACCGTCATTCCCGAGGCCAGATCTTTGATTCCGCTGCGTGGTCCCCCAACCGTACTCCCGCTCTCCAGAATCAAACATCAATCTGAATTCCCTAGTAGCTCTTCTGCTTCCTTCGCTTGTTCGATCTTCACTGCCAGCTTGTACTCCTGCAGTCGTCCCAGTCGCAAACCCCAGCGAAGGATTCATTCCGCCCCCGCCACTGTCTCGAGTTCGTCGTGGAGTTGTTCAATGTTTGTCGGCCACGTTGGGTCTCCCCATAACCATGTGTCTTCCGTTTCTCTACATTCCAAGACAATATGTTCGAACGTCTCCTTCGCTAACCCGCACTGTTTGTTCGATAGCTCAGTTCTTCCAATACATCTTTAGGTATTATACAATACTACATGTTATACTAACCACGGCTCTATTCGCTCTGCAACTTCCTCTTTGAAGCTCTCACTGGCAACCAAAACTCAACCCAAT
This sequence comes from Sordaria macrospora, assembly GCF_033870435.1. NCBI lineage: Eukaryota > Fungi > Ascomycota > Sordariomycetes > Sordariales > Sordariaceae > Sordaria > Sordaria macrospora. The sequence goes on along the minus strand of NC_089372.1, from coordinate 1,494,016 downwards.
GACAGAGCACTCTTCATGAACTGACAAGCTATCGAAATTCGATATGGATGATGGCCGCATATCTGAAGGAAGCGCATGAATATGGCTAACCAGACATGCCAGGCTCACTTCTCCGGCTTAGTATTCCCGCAGGCGCTCACGGCACGGCAGCCCAGATCTTGGCCTTCCCGTTCGATCCTCCAAGACTTTCTTCTAGCATATCGCCACATCCAACTTCCAACCACCTTCCATGGAGCTACCGCTCCAATCATCCATTTTTCGGTACATGGTGTACTTGATATTGATATGGTTGTTTCGAAACCGGCATGTGAGCGCAATATCTTTCATCGATCCAAGAAAAAAGTAGGACGCAACGCCGAATTATCCGTCCCAGGCGCCCACTGGTACGTCGCAATCTTCTTTACCGCTTTGATATGCAGTTCCTGCACATCATTCCCATCATTCTTCCTTCCACCAATCCTTCCCGAGCGGATGATGTTTCGATCGATCCTACCGATGACTAAACCCTTCCTCACTCCATTCACCACTCCCTGATGCTCCTCCTCTCGCTACAGAACCCACGGCACCCACTGCGGCAGTCACGACATGCTGGTCTGCATCAGCCGAGCCCATCCAGTACAGCGAGAGGAATACCATCACATGAAGCGCCACGCAGTACGCTGCAAACAGGTTCCTGCTCGTCCTTGTAGCCAACACCATCCTCGTGATCGAGTATACCACCCTCTCCGGCAGACTCATCCGCTTGTACGCCCTAGCGGACTCGCGGCCCCTAAACGCCGCAAAGGGTGAGATGTTGGACTCGTACGCCTTTCTGTATCGGTCCAGTGCTACGCCGCCGCCACCGCTATTCCCGTCGCTGCCGCTTGTTGCGCCGAAGGAGACGGCGGATGGGTTAGGGTTCGATGAGAAGGAGGCCGTGGAGGTGGCTGACGCCATGCCGCCTCCAGCGCGGTTATAGCTGGACACGTAGCGCGTCTTCTCGTAGAGGTTCAGGTTGTCCCGCTGCAGAGCGGCGATTTCCTGTCGTAGTTGGGAGACCGTCTTGTGGGTCTCAGACAGCTCTTGCTCGAGCTGGGCATTGCGCTTCTTGAATCGGTCGCGCTGAGCGGTGATCATGGGTAGAATGCCGCCAGCTCCGCCGCCAGCGAAATCGGGCGAGTCACGATCGAGACCGCGAGGGTTGAAGCCACTCACAATCGAAGAGGTAGGGGATATCCTACCACCGCCCAGCCTCCGAGTGGGTGCGATCGAAGGAGCATAACGAGCCACGGATGCTCCTGAAGGGAAAGCATTGGGCGCTTCGGCTTGGATGGTCGAGAGCTCGTTTTCAAGCTTCTCGTTGAGGTTTTGCGACTTCTCAAGCTCGGCATTAGTCCGAGACAGCTCTTCCTGCAAGTCTTGAAGGCGAGTTTGGAGGTCCTGGTGCGAAACACGCAGGATAGTCAACTCGTCATTGAGCTTCTTGTTTCGCGCGAGAAGAAGTTGCTCGAGCGTATCCCCCTTTCCTTCGCTATCTCCATCAGCGTTGTTGCCCGAGACTGCGCGTACGGCATCGTCGTCATCACCTGTCGCAAACTCGATGCTCTTGAGAACTTCCAGCTCCTGTTTCACATCGTCATAATCTGACCACTTTTGGACCTTGGCCTTGAGCGCGTCCCGTTCCTCCTTGAGCAAGCCAACCTCTCTCTCTAGACCACGGAGCTTGGTGTCCAAATCTCTCTTCAGCCCTTCCTTCTCCACCCGCGCTGCATCCAACTTGCGAATCAACGACGAGTTCTCTGATCTCACGCGCAGATACCCCGGGTCGTCCTCTAAGGAGCTAGCCGGATGTGCGGAAACCTGCGACTTCGACTGCGCAAGCTCAAGGCGCAGTTGTTCGTTGCGGGCTTCCACCTCGGCAAGCCTCGTGCTTGTGCGCTCCAAGTCAGACTGGACCATCTCCAACTCAGCGCTCGTAACCTGTCCGGTATGTTCCTCGGCATCGTCGGATTTGCCCAGTCTCTGGTTGACTTCGTAACTGGCCTTGAGTTCGCTGAGTAGACGGTCCTGGTTCTCAATCTTCTCCTCCAATGTCTTTTCCTTGGCCGTCCAGTTATCCTGCTTCTCGTCGAGTACGGCAGTCCACGAAGACTCGACCTCCTTGACCTTGGATTCTAGATTCTCCTCTAGTTGTTTTCTGGCGTCGGACTCTTTCTGTAGTCGAGATTCCGTCTCTTCAAGCTGCGATGTGAGCTTGGCTACGTTCTTCTGCAAATGCTTGTTCTCCTCGGTGAGTTTTGGTAGCGTGTCTTCCGAGACAAGCATGGAGTCGACCGAAGCCTCTAGCAGCGGATATGGGTCCGGCGCTTCAGATAGGGATGTGTAGGCGTGAAGGAAGGCCGAGTTTACCGACTTGGAGTGGTTTGTAAGGAGGTCGATAAAACCTTGGTAGGCTATAGTTATTGTGTCGTGTTAGTCCACGAGCTTAGAAGCCGTCGCTGTCCCTAGGCTATGGCATTGCGTACCTTTAAGCAACCCCTTGATCTCTCCCAGCTTGGTAGCATCGTCGAGCTTGCGGAAATCCTTGGTCTTTTGTGCAAGGTCCTTTCTCTGTACGGTAGAGTCCCGTTGGAATGTAACGATTTCCGACGCCGTGTTGTCCAGATTCGAGACTAAGGAGGTAAAGTCGAGACCTAGAAAAGGTAAAGTCAGAAACACCGCCTAGAACATGACACGTTCAAGACTGGGGAGTATAGACCGTCGTACTTCTCCATTGTGAGATGGCACTTTGGAACTTGTTTGTCGCATTCGGGGTGTCTCCTGCTGCTGCTGGTCCTACTGCTCCTGGAGCCTCGGGGCTGATGACGTCCGCCATGGTGTCGGGTATTGTGCCTGCTTGCGCAGTGCTCGAATATCTTATTAGAGACCTAGGCCGGCCTAGGATTGTAGTTGCATATGGTTAACAGTGTTGTCATCTGTCGGATATCAAGGGATGTGGTATCGATTGTGTGGGCGCGGGATGTCGGGAGAATGTCAGACGGGTGATGTGTGGCAGGGAGTGTTCAGTTTACATCAGACACCATTCAGCAGGAGCCGACCGTCACGGTTCCCGCACCGCTCCTGTTGGTCCGGGCTTCATGTGCCACTGGACCCGAGGCAAGATCGACTCCTAAAACGTGTCCCACAGCGGCACCAACAAGCCAACAGCCCACTGAGCTTACAGGGATCCTGGTAGCTATAGCTGCCTCACTACGTAACTGCATGCCTGAAGGTGTCCCGCATAGGTGCCCGCCATCCATCCGATCTTCCTCTTGACTTACAACTTGCGAATAGCTTCAAAAGACAACAACAGTCCACCCTCCCTCCCTCAGCACCTTTGCGCAGCTACGGGGTACAAGTCGCATTGCGCAAAACTGTGTTTTGGATCCGGCATGCCCAGGTAACAATGTTGTCGAAGCTGCACCGGAATGGCATCCGCATCCGCAGCATCTCCCAAGCCCATGGCAGCCGGTCCATATGTCTTGCGACCCTTGCTCCACGATGTTCCTCTGTCGGCTGAGGGTACCGACGAAGATATTAAGATTAACTGCGTCGACTACTTAGGTGAGTTGAGCTTCCCCATGACCTTGTAACTGCTGTTTATGCGCCAGCCATACTAACCCTGCTTTGCGCCCAACCCAGACGGTAACCTTTACGTGGGAACTTCTGCATCCGAACTGCTCCATTTCTTCCGCATACCGCCCGATCCCAACGATCCGAACAGTACCGATACGTTTATCCTCGCCTCGAGACTCCTTCCTGCCTACTCGGAAACCTCCGGCTCGCCCAATGGCCCGAAACCTGGTGTCCAACAGATCCTCTTGCTGCCCCGCGTAGGCAAAGCTTGTATTCTCTGCAACTGGACAGTCACATTTTATTCGCTACCCGAGCTGAGCCCGGTTTTTGGAACCACCCAGGTCAAGAACTGCAACTGGATCGGAGGTGTGGACTTGAACGACAGTTTCGATAAGCCAGGGACTGGCGTCACCATTCTCCTTTCGCTCAACCGGCGCATACAGGTCGTGAGGATCGGGGACGATGCTCGAGTTATCAGGAAGATTGACTTTGCCGGAAGCACTCTCTCGGTACGGAGAGGCTCATTCGCATGTGTTGCCGATTCCAGGACCTATGCTTTGTTGGATGTTGATCGGCAGCTCAAGATCCCCCTAATGAGCATATCGTCCTTGGATGACTCCGCCCCTGGAGGACAATATGGCCAAACACAGAACATCGCAGGGCCACCTGAGAACGGAGGTCACTCGAGGAGCGCCTCATCGGCGACAGCAAGACTCGCGCCTGCTGACGTCCACAGCCATTCAAGAAGCACAAGCTTGTCTGGGTTGATAGGAAATATGCGTGGGACCCAGAGAACACAAGGAGAGCAAGACGATCCGGTATTTCAACAACCTGGCACGCCGAGATCTTCAAACACTCCAGAACGAAAACCCAGCCCTACTCTAAACGATGGGGACAAGCCATTACCTCCACCCCCACGGGATTCGGTGGCATCTCTAGCGTCCCAGGCTTCTGGCACAGGGGGAATCTCTCCGGCACGCATAGCATCTCCTAAGCCACAGCCTGGATTAGTCTTCTTAAAGCCACACATTGTGTCTCCTACGCCAGAAGAGTTCCTGCTCGTAACTGGAACAGGACCCCTCGACCCCGGAATCGGCATGTTTGTGAATCTGGATGGTGATCCTACGAGACCCACCGTTGAGTTCGAGAGATATCCAAGGGAGATCGCTGTTGACGGGGGTGCGCCCGACGTGTCATCTCCGGGGGCATCGATTTTGGGTCGTGAGGCTGAGGGCTATGTCTTCGCTTCCATGGGAAAGGAGTTCGAAGATGGTGTACATCAGGGCTTGGAGATCCAAAGGTTCGATGTGAATGTCGGTGAAGGCGAGGCAGAGAAGTTTTGGTTGGAAGTTCCTAGCAAGGACGACCCAATTACCCCTGCTGTCCACACCCCTATAGGCATCAGATCACTCTTGGCTAGCGAAGAGATGCAGTTTGAGGAGGTGGTCAAACGACTTTGTCAGAGAAGATTTTCGCCGTTCAACGGAGGTTCTGCGACACCTGCTGTGTCCACAAAGGGTGCCGATTCACGTACGGCATTCCCGATAGAGCGACTAGCACGAGAGAAGGAACTATTCGATCGAGACCTAGGGTCAGAAGAGGAACTGCTACCAGAAAACTGGGAGACTGTGCGGAACAGGGAAAACGAGGAGTTCGTACGCGTGCTTGCCAAAGGCTCGTCGCGCCTGGCTGTCTGGACAGGGACGAACATATGGTGGGCTGTTCGAAACCCCCTGTTGCTTCAGTTGGAATCGAGCCTAGAGTTGGCAACTTCTAAAGAACAACAGGGCAGCTCAGACAGCTCAGAGCAGAAAACACAACTCCTCAATCTCATCCAAACCATCAATAACCGAGAGCCCAAAACAGAGCTTGAGTTCATGACTCTCGGATACGTCAAGCAACGGGCCAGCATGATGCTTGTTGCCCACTTTCTAAACTGTGCCGAGTCTCCTTTCAGCGACTCTGAGACGAGGCAAATGGAAGCAAGTCTACTCGACGGTGACTTAGATGCTCGAGTGGTCTTGTCACTGATTTCCGCTCTTCGAAACGAGATTGTCATGGGTCTAAAAGGTATTTGGGTCTATGGGGGAATCAAGTCTCTTGTCGAAGAGTACATCGCAGCGGAGAAGGACAAGGAAGTTACGCAGACGATCGACTCGCTACCTCGACATGTGCTTGACTTCCTACACCGGTTCCTCACTGCTTGGAGAAACAAAAAGGGCTTCGGCAGTATCTCCGCCGAGATCTTTCGGACAGTGGATGCATCTCTGCTACTAGTACTCCTAGAGCTGGACAAAAACACGCCTGTGGGCAAGTCTGGCGAACCTGGTTCACCTCGAAAGGAACTATACGAACTCGTGGACCACGGAGTCGACTGCTTTGATAGAGCAGTAAGCCTGCTAGAGGGATATCGCCGCCTTTACGTTCTCAGTCGACTCTATCAGCAACGCAAGCTATCGCCCTATGTTCTCAAAACATGGAAGCGTATTATTGAAGGGGAAGAGGATCGGGGCGGGGAGTTGGGAAGCGACGGCGAGCTGCAAGTCAGAAGGTATCTCGGCAACATCAGCAACCAGGAGCTGGTGAAGAAATACGGTGTTTGGCTTGCTAAGCGTAATCCCAAGTTGGGTGTCGAGGTCTTCGCCGACGACAAGATCAAAGCACCGAAGTTGGTGCCAACTGACGTAGTTACCCTTCTTAGAGAAGAGGCACCCGATGCGGTCAAGTACTATCTCGAGCATCTTGTGTTCAGGAAGGGCAGCACAGCCTACATCAACGAGCTGATCACGTACTACCTCGATATTGTCATCAACGATCTTCAGAACTCCCCAGAATCTCGAGCAACCGCCACGGCCTCCTACGAAGCCTACCGCGCATTACGCCCTCCCAAACCCACCTACCGCCAATTCCTAACCGACAACGCCCCTCCAGACGACGAGGCCTGGCAAAGCCGACTCCGACTCCTACAACTCTTAGGCGGTGCGCACGACTACGACGCCGCTGCCATCCGCCAACGCATCGACTCCTCCCTAGCAGAATTCTCTTCCGAGCACGGCGCCGTATCACAGTCCCAAAAGCAACAGCAACCACAACAAAAACAGCGTCTCCTCGTCCCCGAAGCCATCATCCTCAACGGCCGCCTTCACGACCATGAAGACTCCCTCCGCCTGCTCGTCTACCACCTAGGCGACTACGACTCCGCAGTCTCCTACTGCCTGCGCGGCGGGCTCTCCCTCTCATTTAACAACACCACCGCACCCACACAGCAAAAGCAGCCACCCCCTACCAAGGAAACGCAGTCCCACCTCTTCCACGTTTTGCTATCCGAGTTCCTTGCCATCGAAGATCTCAGCGACCGCGTCGAGCAGACGGGCGCACTACTCGAGCGGTTCGGCGGCTGGTTTGATGTCTTGGAGGTCCTGGGGATGATCCCAGATGGCTGGTCGGTGGATGTTGTCGCGCAGTTTCTGGTCATGGCGCTGAGGAAGCTGGTCGAAGAGAGGCATGAGAGTTTGGTGCAGAGGGCGTTGAGCGGGGCGGAGAATTTGAGGGTTGGGTATGAGAGTGTGGTGAAGATGGGGGAGATTGGACCGACGGTTGTTGGTGATGAGGAGAAAAGAGGTGGAGGGCAGGGAGGAGCGGGAGGAGAGGAGATGCAAGAGATGAATGAGATGCAGGAGATGGGGGATATGGGTGGGAGAGGTGTGGGTGCTGGAGGTGGTGATGATGACGATGATGAGTTTGCCTAAGGCCTTTTTTGTTCCCTTCTTGTTTATGTTAGCGAAAACTTGATAAACATTTCGAACGTCTTTCTTTGTGAGGACGCAACGGCTTTAACCTAGACACTTTTCATTTCCATCTAGAACAACAGTTCCAGCTCATGCATGCATTGATCGAAGAAAGATGGGAAGAGGTCAATGCGCGTTAGCCAGATGGAGGATGTGAATTGCCCCATATAGAGTCTACATCTGAGGACTCCATTCAACAATCATCACAGGTTGTATAGTGTAGCGGTTATCACTCCGGATTCTGAATTCCATCAGAACATTCCGGCAACCCCGGTTCGATTCCGGGTACGACCTTCACTTTTGTAATTTTTCTACTACTCTTTCACACCCAAGAGGTCTTCGCTTTTCATTTTGGCTTTCATCCTGTTTTTATAAAGGCTCTTTTTTGGTTTTGTCATCATTCTGCTCTTGATGTTGGGGCCAAGCGCTGCAATTATCTGCCCCGTATCTGCCTGCACAACCGGTCGCACTTGCTTAACTGTTCGATCCTGAAGGGAGGAAGTAGTTGAGCAACTGGCAGAAGGCACATCCCGGACCGTGGAAAGGAAGGAGCCCATCACATCTATTGCGGGCACAGAAGAAGCTGAGGGCTGTCAAGGAAGCACCGGAAGGTTGGCAAGACGAGCCAGTAGGTTGGTTGACAGTTGGGTAGATTCCGAGTAGTTTGTTTGCTCATCAAGAATCAAGTACATTACCATCTCTTTGGCTCCCTCATGTTATCCAACTTCTCAACCCCATCATGCAGGTGATTAGGTTTCCAGGCGAATGTGACATCCGTGTGCACTTTATACTCATCATTTTTGGCCCTCAGTTTCCTCTTTTATACATACCTCTTCTATTTAGATCAAGATTAACCTAGTACGAGCTCGACGGATTCTAGGGTCCCTGATTCTAGATAACTTACATGGCTGAACGCCTCTTCTCCCCTTCCTTTCCTCGGCAGAATACCTTCCGGCCCTGCAATATACGCCTTCGGCCACTTTTCGCAGGACCAAACCTGTGCCGTCCTCACGATCGACTTCCAAAAGAAACATCGTCTCATGGTGCCACTCTTCGTTCGACACAAATATGCTGGGCGCTTCCATTGTTACTACCCCTTCGATGGCATTACGCTCCTCCCAGCCCCACATCCCTTCATAAAACACGAGGTACCCGATAGAGCTAGAGCCCTCACGACCGATAATGGTCTCCTCAAGTATACCCCACAAGATCAGTTTGGTTTGGGAGACTCCGAGAACGGATATGTTCGTTTCTTTGACGTCTATGAAGTCAATAGCACCGGTGACAGAGGCCCAGGACCATGAAGGGGCTGCTCGCTCCGGCGACCTCGTCATGCTTTCAACGTCAACGGGATACCAGAAAAGGAGATGAGGAACATCCCCAAACCACAAGCCACCCGCGTATCTGTGCGTGGACAAGCCTTCCAGTCTTTGCGCAATCGCTGACAGGGCAGGCAACCTGTCCATTGGATCGCTCACAGCCCGGCGAGTGTAGTTCCTTATTAACCGTTTCCAGGTCTGTATGACACGTTCCTCCAACCGCCGATGTGTCTGCGTCGGAACCCTGGCACGGAACCTGTCGACTTCCTCTAGCTCGACTACCGGAGCCCAGTCGATGCTAACTGGACTTTGCTCGACCTTGTCGCGGGTCCAGCCGTCCACGAGATAATTGGGCTTCAAGGCGTGTGGTACGCCGTAACGGTGACAGTTGCAGTGCCACCGCGTTTGATGCGTGCCGAACTCGAGCATGCGAGAAGAAATGAGGGACTCTTGGAGAGTCCACCCTCGCCGGTCAATAGGCTCGTCCCATTGTTCGCTCCGGTCGTGCCAAAGCATGACTGTTCCCCTTTGACCATCTCGGCATCTGAACGGGATCACAAAGCTTCCCTCACCAGGCTCATTTCGTGGTTGGAGAAAGCCATCGTGGCAGGTAGATGCTCGGGAGGCTGATATCGTGACCTCGGCGTTCTCATAGATGCCCCCCATTTTCTGTATCTCTTCGTGTTTGTCACGGATATCGTTCTGGATGATGCATAAGGCATCTACCCATATGTAGTTGAAGGCCAACACTCGTGTGATGTAAATCGCATCCTTGATGGTCTGAGGAAGCTGGGCATGTGGGATGTCGGTGAGCCACTGAAACAAGTTTTCGTTCCGAAGGACCTTGGCCTGACTTTGTCCCCAGCAGTAGCTCAGCGCTACGTAATGAGGAATCGTACTTGCAGAGGGTAGGTCGGCTGAGACATCCACCAATTTCAAGCTTGGGGCGGATTCGTCGCCTGATATTTGAAGCAGTCTTTTCGGATGCGACTGGCGAGAGAATGAATGTCGCCCAAAGCCCTGTGAAGTAGGATATCGTGGGCATTCGTTAAACCATTTCCATATCAGTTCGAGCGAAGACTCCGAAGACGGATGCATATTCGGAGGTCTGGTGAAGACCTCTCGCGCCGCGGGATCACTGTGATATTTTCAGCTTGGTGCCTCCCTCCAACAAGGCAACTTGCGAATGATACTTACTCTTGACTTGCACAAAGTACTACCTTTATGAAGTCGGTTCCTCCAACCACATCGCTGGAGCTTTCTCCCACCTCGTCCTGGAGTTCATCATCAAAGTCGTCTACCGGCACATCTGCAAGAAGATAGTGGCCTTTTTCTTCAGGTTCTTCCCGCCAATCTTTCTCCAGAACCCCGGCGACTTCTAGTTCATCCTCTATCCGGATCGGATGAAACCTTGTCAGACCTGACGACTTCTGTCGCACATTGTCCGTTCCCTTTCTCCTAGTCGGCTTTTTATTGTCAGCCTCCACAGATGGTCGATAAAGCCCATCGACAGAACGAAAGGACCATAACCAAGGAGTGTATCGTCCATCAACCCATTGAAGGTAGAGATGCGTCGTAACCGAGCTATGCTTGCCAACCACAGCCTGCAGTTGTCCCTGGCCGGGAGCGTCCCAGACCGGAGGCAGGTTGACAGTCAACCATTTCATGAACGCACATCCCTCGCCCTCACCTGGCAACGAGTCCTCCGCAAGCTTAACAGCTTCGTCGTAAAGCAAGTCAAACATGTACACCTCAGTATCCATTCCCGTACGGCCATTGGTGCTCCCGCTAAAGAAAAAGACGAGCTTTGGCGAGGAGCATCTTGCGCAGCTATGGGGCTCAGGCGAGATAAGCGATAGCATCGCTTGTTGATGTTATGGATCCAGAATGATGCATTGACCGCGGCGTCGGGCTAGGTACGAGAAGATGGCATGAAGCTAGGAGAACTACAAGTCCGTGGTCTGAGGACTCATAAGCGGTAGCTGTCTCGTTGAGAGGCCGCCGGTCTCATGAGGAGCATGGGGAAGTCCAATTGGGCATGATGCCGCCCACCCATCTCAATCACACCGTGAGATGGAGATGAAGCAGCCTATCTGTTTCGATCCGGCATTGTACCAGGCGCGTCGTAGAGGGAAGGATACAGAGAGCAAAGGCAAATTTGACCGCGACAGGAAAGAGAATCTTCAGCAAGATGTCCAGAAGCGTATGTCAGTCAATAGTTCTAAGAAAGAAGTGTCACAAACTACGGGGTACCTCCACGAGCTCCACTAACCCCAAAAAAGGGGGTAGAAGCCCGGGCTCCATACTTGGTATGATGGGTAAGTTCAATTAGGTGGGGTAGGTATAAAATCATAGGTGTCCGTGCTGAAAGGTACCTGACAGGGGTGGTTTTTACTTTTGCACGGAACCACAGTAAACAGTTGGAGTCTTCCTTCCCCGCCAAGACCAAGTTTCCTGCCCTCTCGCCCTATACAAACCACCTTCTGCAATGTGTCTTTTATCAAATGGCCCGCTGGCCAAATGGTAAGGCGTCAGATTTCGGTTTTCTTTAAAAAAAAGACTAGAAATATCTCTGAAGATTGGGCGTTCGAGCCGCCCGTGGGTCGTTTATTCTTTTGTCTCTTTTTTGTTTTTGGATCGTTGGAGGTTGAGGAGATGGGGCTTGGAGTTGGGATTGTGTTTTAGGCGAGGGGTCTTGCGTTCATCGGCTGTTACCTCCGAGCTCTTACTACCTACGTCCATGCGTCCCGTCGCTTGCGTGAGACTCGGTTCACTTTCGCTTTTGGTTTATTTTCTTTCGGCAGCTTCCCGCTTATTGCATCTTTGGCCTTTGAGTTTACAGGAGAGTATCTGCACTGAACGCCGCTCTCCTCCTATTCCCCATGGGGTAGCTCTCTTTGCGTGAGTGTGGGTAAGGGGAAGATGTCTGGTTGCGAATGTGGCCCATGGGAGCGTTATGACTCTTATTTACTATCCCCGCCATTTTTTGAAAGACGACATGATTGATGAGATGTTGCAGAAGCGTCATTGTTCCCTGAGATATCCAAGGGCAAGATGACCATCACCAAGACTTTTGCATCACAATCCGTCACGCGGCAAGTCAAGTCCGAGAAACTGCCAAGCTCGGGAAAGGAGAATGATCAACTCCGTGTTGACGACATATTCAGTCTGAAGTCACATGGAAGGATCTCAGACACACAAGTCATAAGGCTCAAACCCAGGGATATCATGCCGTTGAAGAGGTTATCACCAAGTTGCCGACGGGAAGGTGGGTCATGGGAGATCGACGACGGTGAGCAAAAGAGGATAGAATAGGCACATCTTGGCATTGACTAACGTCTTGGAAAAAGACACTGTGTGTTGAAGCATTGGGACTGGTATCGTTACGAAACTCCGAAAGGATTGAGTTCCTGGTGTTTAAATGGTAGCCTAGGGAGTGGTGAGGCTGTGACGGCTTTGGCGGCTCGGCGACAAGCTAGACTTGAGGCTTTGAGGCTGAAGTGTCGATCACTTGTCATAGGAACCAAGTGGGACTACGGCTTGAATGACACCCTTGTGCAACTGTTTCACTTGGGGGCTTTCTTGTAGACGACAGGAACGACATACCAGACAGAAGCTGTGCTTTCAACCCTTCCGGAGGTGGTGAACGATCGGTGCTCCGTCATATTCGATGCGTACAGGTATGCCAGCAACAAGACTAGACGACTCGAAGAGAGCGGCTTCTAAGGTGAAACTCCTTTACCAGGTTGCGGACTTTGGCATCCAAACTCAGTGGCAGCAAAGAATAGAGTCTTCTATCTCAAGGGACAAAGGCGCCGCTAGTCGAGAAGCTTAGGCAGAAGGGAAAACCTCGCTCCAGATCTTCATGAACCAGGAGGTCGAAGGAATATGGATCCGCAACTGTTTCCGCCGATCGTCGTTCGACCACGAGAATAGACTCGAACTTCGACCCTACACTCAGCCCTTTCCATAAGGCAGTCGTGATAGTCACACATCGTTCCCCAAATGGTACAACTGTGAGGACCGAAGGAGCTTCTCGGCAGGCTAGAGCGGACGGGCTTACTGTCGATCTTTTCTTGACCTCCTTTTGGTTCTGAGTTTAGTGTTCCGAGCTCCTAGTAAGTGACGTGAGAAGATGGTGGGGTGCCGCAACATGAGGCTCGTCTTGACGATCATGTCGAACTGGAGAAAAAAGCCTTGGGTAGACTGGAAGTCTATATAACCCATGACGCCCTATGTTTGTTAACAGTTCATCCTTCATCATCATCAACAACATCAACAACAATCATTCAAATCACCATCAACACCTCCACTTCAAGCACAACTTCAAACCACATATCTCTCGGTTACAAGCAAACACCCCAGAAACAACAATGCAGTTCTCCATCGCCACTCTTCTCGCTCTCGCGGCTGCTGCCCCCTTCACCTCTGCCGCCGGTGTCCTCACCCGCCCCAAGGCCAACGAGTACAAGGATACCAACTGGTAAGATAACCCAACCCAACCAATTCTCCTGCCTGCAACCCCTAGAACAGCAAACCAGACAGGGACTAGAAGGCTAACATCGTCCGCTTTCCCAACCAAACAGCAAGGACTCGAGCTACGGCCACAACTCCTACTTCCTCTACGACGTCACCATGGATGACACCACCAACTCGGTATACCTAACCAACGGCTACTCGGTCGACGGCAAGCAGAAGGGCTGGTACGGATACTCGGAGAAGAGCAAGAACGGCGGTGTCTGCCAGGGCGTCAACCTCGGCCGTATGCCCGAGGGTTGCGTCAAGATCAACGAGGTGGCTAAGCTCGTGGGAAGGGTCAAGTGCGTTGAGTCGGTTTACCTCTAAATGAGGAAGGGATAATTTTGGTTATGAAGAGCTCATGAGTGGTACGTGAGGCATGGAGGTCATGAGGAGCATAGGTCGAAAGGGAAACGGCTGGGGACACCCTTGCTTCGATATCCATGGTCATAAGGATGTTTCGTTATTTAGCTTGAATTTTTGAATTACCGTACTCAACTCGCTCCTGTTTCTTTATCAGCCAAAGCTTTGCAATCACTAAATCGAACTGCTCGTTGCTTTCATTGACGAGGTGAACGGAGAAGCCAGACGAAGTTGCATCGCCATTGAGCAGTGTCGTTGTCGAGTACTAACCGAACCAGCGACAAGTACAGGCGAGCAATTGAAGAAGAAAGTCATTGTGGCACCGAAATAAATGTGAAGACCCGTGACAGGTCCTTGGTGAGTGTTGAATTGAAACCTCAAGATGATGGTGCCTGCCGGGAGCCCCAGCATTTTGTGGGGAAAGGCACCAAGCCCGATCAGGAATGCAGCCCCCTTTACCGAAAACACGAGCCACCTCAGCTCTCGACCAGCAGCAGCCGAACGCCAATGGATTGAGGCGATGTGGCATTTGGTGAGGCGACTGGAAGGTGACAGCTTCCCCGATTTCCCAATTTACGAACGCGACTTCTTTCGACATTCTCGACATTCACCACTTTTTAACCCACCACCGCTTCGATCTTCTTCCCGTCCACGACGCATTTCTCTTCTGACCACGCGATTCGACTTCTTTTCTTCCAATAACCAATACAATAATTCACAATGTCCGACCAAGTGCAAGAGATCCTCGACGTGCCCCGCGAGTTCCTCAAGGACGGCATCCAGTTCATCAACAAGTCCCAGAAGCGTATGCGATCCTCCACTCTGACCAGCCATTGCGCTACCCAACAACATCCATACTAACTGTGGTTCTCTCTACAGCTGATCGCCGTGAATTCATGAAGATCTCCCAGGCTGTTGGTGTTGGTTTCTTGAGTAAGTCCTCCCTGTTCCCCATTGCTGTCCCTGCTTTCGGACCACCAGCTAACATTGTCACAGTCATGGGTGCTGTCGGCTACCTCGTCAAGCTCAGTACGCTCCTCTCCTACTTTCCGAGCTCCCCAACCTAGCATAAGCTAACATCTTCAAAGTCCACATTCCCCTCAACCAGGTCCTCGTTGGCGGCGCGTAAAGCAATCCACGATTTTCGACGAAATAGAGCCGAAATGCGGACGAAATAGCTGCACCGAAAGAATTGAAGGGACAAGATACCCCATGAATGCCTTTTCACAACACATGGACGGACGACGGAGATCCAACCATCACAACTAGGGAGATCTCTCTTGAAGGGCTGGATCACAAAAAGGACAACGGCACCGGACCGGGCCGTCAAACGATGATAATCGGTGGTCTTGGAGACGGGAGAGACGAAGAAGGACGAAAAAGATATCCTATATGCAGGTGGTTTGTCACGGGGTCAACGGGACGTCTGCTTATAATTTTCACCACCACGCCTGGGACGGGACGTCGGGTACTCTTGAAGAGGCGATTGTATAACTCATTTGATGGCGAATTGGTGGGGGGTCATATGCGGAGACAAAGTTTTAATACTTATGGGAAATGAATGGCGCTTTGTTTGAAGAACAACTCAACTTGGAACAGAGGCGAATGCGTGACGAAGTATTGCTGTTTATCTTAACGGCAGGACCCTGCGGCGGTGAACAGGAGTGGTGATTGTCACAGACGATGTCATGGTCGTCACTTTGGATGGCTTGTCCAGCAGTCCAGTATCCAGGAGCTTTGCGAATAATTCAACGTTGAGCAGTCAGAGGGCGACACCAGCTTTTTGATCATACATTTTGGCTAACAAGCAGACAGCATTGGATTATGCAGTCCGTCCAGCAACCGCGCTTTTATAGAGTCCAAACAAAGCAAACCATGGCATACAAAGACCAGTGGTAGTTTTCATATGTCACTAACCCTACGGAGGCCGTTTTTGTAAGTCGATCTCCTGGCTTCCAACCCTTATGAGGTACCCATCTGGGAGCACTCTAGAAGTTCCACAAGCTCCCGATATACCTACTACCACCTTAGTAGGACCAAGGATATTTCCTTAGAAGTCCACCCTCTCCAACCACCTCAACGTCAGTCATGGACCTTCCACGGAACCAATACCCAGCTATCTACAACGCCTTGATTTTTTTTCCTATCTCTTTCCCGAAAACCGCCGACCTTGGATCCTCCAGCCATTGACAACTGGAACTGAGCCTCAAACAAGCTCGGGAATGTGATTTTTCAATCATCGATGACAATTACTTCCGAGCTCCAGGCTCCTCGACTGGACGGATGAGGGCACGTGGTATTCCAAGCCATGTCGTAAGCGTCCTCGGCGATGTTGTCCCAGACCACAGCCATTTTGCGTTTGGCCGCATTCCTAGCCAAAATCGAACAGTTGAGGACGAAGGCTTGGTGCTTAAACGGTGGCAATGCTGGTTTGTCTGCCAGAAAACCCTCTCCCACACATCGGCTAATTTCGCGGATATGCTTCTTGGTAAGCTGTCCCTTCTGAAGCTTCCATGTTGTCTGGGTGAACGGTATCATAATGTTAGCCATGTGTCTTGTTAAGGCAGAAAAGGACCCGGAAGTTGTAAGCTGCGGGAGCCATGGAAGGAGAAGAAAAAATGGATATCATGGTCAGGGCAGCAAGAACTTACCTGGCATGTTTCCGTGATCTCCTGGACTCCGTACTCGTCAATCCCGCCGCCATTTGGGCCAGACGGGTAGAGGAGGCGCCTCGTCAACTGGAAAACCCTCGCGTGCTCAGCGGGCTCGACGTGGGAACTAGTAGTCTGCCCACCAACTACCGCCGACGACGTCTCCGGCACTGAAACCTCCTCCTCAGCCCCTCGAACGGCGGCCGAAGTCTTGTCTCCTCCATCTTTCCCATTGCCAGTTGCCAGAAAAAGGGCACAAAAAGCAGCTATCCTCTGCTTCCACACTGCCCGCCTTCTCTTATGCTGGCTGTCTTGTAGCGCGTCCGGGTAGCCGGTGAACTCTGGGTAATAGGCCACCCAATCATTACCGCTTTGCGGAAGGCTTAGGAATGTCCATGACTTTCCTCCTCCCTCCTCGTCCGAGACCAAAGCAAACAGATTGCACCTCTCACTGCGGACTTTGGTGCAGATGAGGTGAGACGCCCACACGGTCGGACCCTCCTCCTTCTCGTCCTCTTCTTGTTGTTCATCATTGCTGCTGTCCAGGGTGCGTGGGTTCGACTTCGGAGCTCCGTTGCTGCTGTCCGGACAATAGAGCAGCTCACCTACGACAACGAAGAGATCGGCTTTGGGGACTTGGACGATGTCAAGTTGCTCGGCTGTCAGTGGGCTTGGGTGACGGTCCGCTGAATCTTTGGCTGACTGCCGTAATCTGGTCAAGTTCTCGGCGGCTCTTTTGGACGAGGTCTCAGGCTTCGCATATCGTGCGGCTTTGATTACTGCGCCTTGGGGGCGGTTGGGGGTTGAGACATGATGCTCGTAGAGATGGGAAGTGACGGCGATGTCCTTTTGCATGTTGAAGTCAGAGTTGTCTCAGATGGTCGTGATAGCCGGAGTGAAGATGAGGTTGTTGACGTGGGTTTGAGTGATCTGTTGGAGAAAAGGTTAGGTTGTTATAGGTTCGGAGAGAAGAAGCTGGCGAGAACTTCCTTATAGCGGAGTTTTGGGGAACTGGTCGCTTTATGGAGGGAGGGTATGTAGTTCTCGACGAAGACTTATGAGAGACTCCGAGGAGCCTGAGCAAGAATAGGACGAAAGAGACTTGGTGTTTGTTTCCAATGTTTGTGGACTTCCTACAAGTGTCCGAAGGTCGAGGAAACGGAAGGACATCAATCAGAATAGGATGAAAGAAATTTGTCGTTTGCTTTCGAGGTTTGTGGACTCTTGGACTCCCTACGAGCATCCGAAGGTTGAGAAAAACGCAAGACTTCAGTCAGAATGTTATGAGAGAGTCTTGGTGTTTGCTCCCAAGTCCTGAACACCACCCCGAGTGGATGATAGCTGAGGGACTCAGAGAAAATAAGAACCGAGTGAGGCGAGAGAAGCTTCTTTTGGCCAGGAGTGTAGTCCGCACAGGGAGATAGCACAGAGACCTGGCCATAGGTAATGAAGACTCTCAACAGTAGCTATTGGCTCGCCATGAATGGGCTTCATTGGAGGCTAGTAGATTCCTTCGTGCAAGATCTTTAGATGCTCAGTTACTCGGGAAATGGAGTTTGGAAAATACATCACTTGGAGTTCCATATCAATATGCCACTAACCTAAACTCCCTCTGCCACCTCAATTATGGGATCAAAGATTCTGGATTATACTCTCCAACTCGGAAAATAAACAGTCCGAGGTTTTGAGGATCGAAGCAGTCGAAGTAGGACGAGGGATCTTGTTCAAGAGTTCGGGAGGAGAGCAAGCATGCGGACATGAGTCTCGGGATAGCAAGTAGCTTCCTGTCGACAACGCGTTGCATATGTACTTGTTGCTGGATGTCGTGCAGGATTTGACAAAATAAGGACATCTCGATCAACATCCATGACTTCCAAGGTCCTCATATCCGAGTTTAGACGGGACTGAAATGATCGTTTCTCTTGAAGAATTCCCAGTGTCCATCGTGACTTGCCGTGCTTGGTCACTGACATTGACGGGAGGTATGCACCTCTCACTTCTGAATCATCGACGCATTCTAACCAACATACAAGGGCTGGACTACCGAGGGATGGCGAAAAAAATTGTGTTCATGAACGTAGTTGCTCACGATAATCAGGATATCGCCATAAAAAGGTAAAAAAGCAAAAGAATTGACTGGAGTGGGATTCGAACCCACGCATCTTTCGATACTAGAAAGCACCTCACCATATGATGAAGAAGAACTTGGTTCTTGAGTCTAGCGCCTTAGACCGCTCGGCCATCCAGCCATTGGAACATTGTTGATTCCTCGAGCTGACCAAGACATTATGTACGTAATGTAATGCCCCACCACCATGTACTTTCCTGTTTTTAGTTACCACTTTCTGTATTATTTTCATTTGGTATATCTGCTTGCACGCTCTACGTTCTATTGATTATTGTCTTTCAGGTAACGGAAATATCTCATGTTGTCCCTCATGCTTCGGACGTGAGCTCTTTCCTCTGTAGCAACAAGCGATTGCATCAGTAATTGCATGTGCAACCCCTCAGTTGTTAGCTTGCCGGATCACCAATGCGAAGGGCAATGCTCTTTCCCGATGTTTGGAAGGTGGTCAACGAGAATAAGATCATATTTTGGCTCACCCCACATCGTCTGATCCGATCTGGAAGGCACCGAGATCACTGCATGTGTGTGAAATCCAAAAGAGTTTCAGCGTCCGAGGCAATGACGAACTGCAGACTGGATTGAAACCAGGCACAACAGGCCCGAGTTCCCAATCCTTGGCTGGTAGCGTGGTGGCCGCATTGCGTCCCGCTTTCACCCCCTGCTCACTACTTCCCAGAATCCACCAGCTCCCGTATCTCAAACGACAAACAAAACAACAACAGCTGAACTTATCTCAGTCGAGACTTTTTTTTTTCCCCCCCGAACCTCTTTCTCACTCCTTCCTCCCTGTCATTTCTTTAATTCTTAATATTCAACTAATTCGTCACAATGGCCGCCGTCACAAACCAGACCACGCAAGCAGGACAGGATGAGGTTACGGAGCTTGCCAAACAATATGATACCCCAATGGGCCTTGCCCACTCAACGATGCAGGCTCTGAAAGACCGCATTAAGCTTCATTATGACCTGGCCAGCGACTATTACCTGAACCTATGGTGTGTTTTCAAGCTCTTCCTCGGCAAATTCCCGACGGGTGGCTTGGTTGTTCAATCTGAAACAGCCCTCACCAAACACCTCAAACAACATTCAAGACACAACAGCTACAGAGAGCTAACAACCTCACAGGGGAGAGCATATCCATCACGGCTACTGGGCCACAGATGAGGCCAAGGCCAAGGACACCAAGGAAGTTGCTCAGGTCAACCTGATCCGCCTTCTTCTCGAGATCTCCAAGGTCTCAGAGGGCGCTCGTGTTCTCGATACTGGCTGCGGCATTGGTGGCACCTCGCGCTTCCTCGCCTCTGAGTTGGGATGTACCGTAACGGGTATCACCATCTCTACCAAGCAAGTTGAGATGGCCACCAGGTTGACCAAGACTGAAGCCGCCAAGCAGATCCAGGGCGATGACAAGACCGTCACCCCTGATGCCGATGGCTTCATTGCGCTCGGAAAGGGCAAGGTTAGGTTCATTGAGCTTGACGCGGAGAAGATGGGCGATTATTTCGCTTCGGACGCCGGCACCTTTGATGCTGTATGGATCAGTGAAGCTTTGAGCCACTTTCCCAACAAGGCTCTTTTCTTTCAGAACGCCTTCAAGGTCCTCAAGCAGGGCGGAAAGCTGGTTCTTGCCGACTGGTTCAAGGGCGAAGGTCTTGACCAAACCCAGTTCGAAAACGATGTCAAGCCCATTGAAGGTCAGTAGCTACCCTGAGAAGGACATCGGTATCGAGACCAAGTCAGCTAACCTTAGTTTGAACAGACGGCATGCTGCTCCCGCCTCTGTGCACTCAGCCCGACTATGTCAAGTTCGCTACAGATGCTGGACTCAAGGTCTTCCACGAGCCTAAGGATATTAGCAAGGATGTCAGTAAGACATGGTCAGTCAAGCTCGAATCTGTTCCATGAACCTACTTGATGATTCTAACACCAATTACAGGGACATTTCTTGGTCGCTGGTCCAAAACCCTTCTTTATGGGCATTTGCCTTCAGCCAGGGCAGAGACGGCATCGCCTTCTTGCAAGCCTTCCGTGCGATGAGGAGAGGCTATTCCAACGGCAGCTTCCGATACGCCGTCATGTCATTCCAGAAGTAGGATCGAATGACAAAAGCGTAAGGGAGGCACTTCCAGTTGCTTGATTCCTCTCAGTGATGTGATCGCTCATGAATGCTGTCTCTGTTATTGATGTTGACTGGCGACCAGCACAACCTCATCCTCCGAGTACTCTGCCGGGAACCTGACTCTTCTGAGCTATGCTGCCATAGTAGGCCCGACTTTTCTGAGAGCCATAAGCAGCACTCGTTGCCTCATCTTGAAGACATTACCAGCTGGACTTTTCCAAATGATCGAGTCGCTGGTAGAATTGTAGATATAAGTGACGAATAACACCCCTGCCCCTGTTGTCGCTAGGGAGCAAAGCTACCCCACCCCCAATTGACATCTCCCCACCCCGCCCCCGCCTGTGCGAACCTCTTATTCTCCGTTCCGGTCCGGTCCGGTCCGACCCAAGAACAATCAATCACGGCAGCACGTCCGCAACCCCGGAATCATCGCCGCTCGGAGCTCGGCATCTTGGTTCCACATCGAATGGACGTTGGCGAGGTTCGAATTTCAAAGACCGGAAACAGGACCGACCAACAGATGGTTACCGAGTGCAGAGATACTTACCCGAAATCGGGGGCTGTCAAGTTTGATGCCTCGGTAGTTGGTGGTTGCGGATTGGTCAATGACTTGAAAGGCTCTGGCTCATGTTTTCGAACATCTTTCTGAGCTCGCCGAGGAAATGGCAGATCAAAAGTAGAATTCTCTTTGGTGATGGAAACCACCAAGTATGAGTCAAGCATCCGGAAATAAGAACACAGCACAGTCATGAATCTTGTACGTGCGCATTATCATACTCGAGTCGTGCCACCACACAGGAAGCAAACAAAACACCCCTCATCTTGTGTGTCATAACGCATTAAACGATGCTTCCCTGAGGAAGGAGGGGTCAAATCCGAGGCGAGCCTTCCTTTTTAGTAAAGGCCGTCCAATAGTATTGATTACCAATGGCAACGAGATCGCCATACCATGATTCCGTTTATCAGTATTCGTTCTGGTAGCACGTTTCCCAAGCAAGATCCGATGGAGCAATAAATGGAGTAACTCTTCCCACCACCTCCTCTTAGGTTCTTCTTCGTTTCCTTCCCCCATCTGTGCTCCTCACTCCACTGTGGCCCAACATAGTCCACGATGCCTCTTCCAACCTCCTCTGTCTACCCACCCCCGTCGGCCGAGTTCATGAAATGGCCGAGCCGAAGGAGTGTGGTTCACAACACCAAGGGCATCGTAGCTTGCACACAACCGCTTGCCGCCAAGTGCGGCATCGACATCCTCAATGCTGGAGGAAATGCTGCTGTGAGATTTATTGCCCCTTATCCTTTAGACCGATGATGAACAGCCTGCTAACCTATACACCAGGATGCCGCCGTGGCCGTTGGTACGCTTTAACCGTCTACAGCATGAACTCAAGATCAAGTGCTGCCTTACTAACTAACCATTTCTCAAATTTCCAGCCGCCGGCATGAACATGACAGAGCCTTGCTCGACCGGCATTGGTGGTGACATGTTCTGTCTCTACTACGATGCCTCGACTGGCAAGGTCTCGGCCCTGAACGGCTCCGGACGTGCTGGCGGCAAGTGTACGCTTGAGAACGTCCGGAAGAGCCTGGAGATTCCCGAGGGCACCGTGGGAAAGATCCCTATGAACAGCGTCCACGCCGTGACGGTGCCTGGTGCTGCCGCTGGCTGGGTCGATACCGTCGAGCGGTTCGGTAGTGGCAAGGTGACCATGGAGCAGGTTCTCGCACCGGCGATCGAGCTCGGTGAGAGGGGATTTCCTGTTTCGGAGATGACGGCTCACTTCGTAAGTTTCTTTAGGATTATCAAGTCCTACTTGATTACACTCGATCTGACAGGCTGTACAGTGGGGAAGGCAAGAAAAGGACATCCGCGATGCGTCTCCCAACTTCGCTGAGATGCTTAAGACCGATTCTTCTGCGCCCGACGGCGTCCGCGCCCCCAAGGCCGGCGAAATCATCAAGCTCCCCAACCTCGCCAAGACCTTCCGCACTCTGGCCACCGAAGGCAAGAAGGGCTTCTACAGCGGCCGTATTGCCGAGGAACTCGCAAAAGTCGTCAACGACCTCGGCGGCCATCTCGAGCTTGCCGACCTCCAACACCACCTCGAAACCGGTAGCGAGCCCGTCGAGCCCATCGCCCTCAAATTTCCCAACCCCCACGGCACCTCCGAAACCGACGGCGTCGAGCTCTGGGAACACCCTCCCAACGGCCAGGGTATCGTGGCCCTGATGGCCCTCGGCATCCTTAAGCACCTCATCAAGCAAGGCACGATCCCAGCCTTCGGCCCCTCTGACCACAACACCGCCCCCTACTTGCACGCCATCGTCGAAGCCCTCCGTATCTCCTTCGCCGACGCCTCCTGGTTCGTCACCGACCCCAACGTCGGCTCCGGGGTCCCGACCTCCGAGCTCATCTCAGCCCCCTACCTCGCCGAGCGCGCCAAACTCTTCTCCCCCTCCTCCGCCAACACCACCATTCTGCAACCGGGCGACCCGTACGCCTCTCCCGCGCTGACCTCCTCCGACACCGTCTACTTCGCCTGCTCCGACTCGCAGGGCAACGCCATTTCGTTTATTAACTCCAACTACGGCGGCTTCGGCACCTGCATCATTCCCGCGGGGTGCGGCTTCACGCTGCAGAACCGCGGCGCCAACTTTTCTCTGGACGCAAAGCACCCGAACGCTTTGGCGCCCAGGAAGAGGCCTTACCACACCATCATCCCGGGTCTGGTCACGAATTTGCAGGATAGCAGTTTGCACTCGGTCTTTGGCGTCATGGGCGGGTTCATGCAGCCGCAGGGACACGTGCAGACGCTGCTTGGGCAGGTGCTGTGCGGGTTGAATCCGCAGCAGGCGTTGGATGCGCCGAGAGTGTGTATTGGCGCGGGCATGCCGGATGAGGGCGACGTGTATGATGCGACGGTGTATGTGGAAGAGGGGATGCCCGAGGAGACGGCGGAGGGACTGAGGAAGCTGGGACATAAGGTGGAGGTGGTGAAGGGTATGGGACGGGCGTTGTTTGGAAGGGGACAGATTATTCGGTGGACGAAGGATGTCGATGGGACGGGGGTGTGGTCGGCGGGCAGTGATCCTAGGGGTGATGGTGCTGCCTACCCGGCGTAGGTTAGTGATTGTGATAACTCCGCTGAGGAGGAACGTGGTTATGACCGGCAAAGAGCAAGTTGTTAGAGCGAGACAAGAAACACGAACAGATTTGGATATCCCCAACACAAAATAAATGAATCCGACCACACTACAGTCTTCTTCCCTCCTGTTCCACCATCTCTCCTTGACATGTCCCAACATCAACAATCAACTCCCCTACTGCCTCCCCTTCATCAAGTTCTTCATCGTATTATACATCAACTCCGGCACCCCCTTGAACCCCCTCATCTCCAAATACCGCAACACTCCCGCCCTATACTCCTGCCAACTAATCTCCAACCCACCCTTCCCCGCCAGCGTCACCAGACTCTGCTGCGTAACCGGCCCTGCATGTCTCGCCCTCAATCCGCGATCACTGATATCCATCTCCCCCTCCAACTCCCGATCCTCCAACTCTCTCAAGAATGAAATACTCTGCAGACACAACACCGGGCTATGACTCAACCCAAACACCGAACCCAACACTAACTCTCCATCGGGCTCCACCTTCTTGAGATACCCCCTCAACGCTGCCTCCAGCGCCCGAGGGACGAGACATCCCTTGGCGTTGGCGTCGCTTACGGCGAACGCCCGGCCGCGCCAGAGGACGTTGCACAGATCCATCAGGAAGGCGTTGAAAGTGGTGATTTGCTGTCTCTCCTCCGCGAAAAGGGGCCGAGCGGACGGGGAGGTGGAAACCATGACGGATTCCCATGCGCGCTTGTAGGTGGCTAGGATGCCGCACAGGCGGGAGACGACTTCGAGCGAGTGCGAGAAGTGGAGGGTGTAGATGAGCAGGGAAGGGGGGATGGTGATGGGGATGTGTTTGAGCAAAGAGGGAGAGGAGAAGATGCGGGTGGAGACAAGGGTGTAGAAGTCCAGGATGAGAAGGTGGGTGGGAACCGTGGGCGAGGTTTGGGTGAGGGTTAGGGAGAGGGTGTTGACGTGGGCGATGAGAGTTGGGATAGATTGAGGGGCCGGAGAGGAGGAGAGGGTGGTTACGTCGGAGGAGAGCATGACGAGGGTCCACTGTCGGAGGAGGAAGGTGTAGAAGGTTAGGAGGGATAGTTGGGATTCGGGGGTGTTGTCGAGTAGAACGGATTCGAAGGGTTGGAGGAGGGTTTGGTAGAGGTCTGTGGTGCGTGGCGGGTTAGTTTGGTTGTCTAAGGCTGGAATGGATCGAAGAGCCAATATTCACCTTTGAAGTTCGTTAGTGGAAGGAAACTCAAAGTCTCTATGACTGTTTCCCTTTTGTCTTTGCCATTCCAGACTTGGAAAAACTCCCTGAAGAAGGTTTCGAGCAGAGGTGGTAGTGTCTGCTTTCGGTGTTAGTCAAAGCTAGTACTTGAACAATGCTCACTGATACGGACCTTTGTGCTGACAACGTAGTCGTGAACGATATCGACCATGTCAAGTAGCAGACTTGGATCGGCGTCCCCACCTCGAACATCGTCTAGACAGGCTGTTACCCAGCTGTTTACACGCGATAAACCTTCGGCATCTGGCCGTAGGAGCATGAGTTTCTGAAGAAGAGGGTCTGCCAAGACTGCCACCAGTTGTGTGGGAAGCTCAATCTTTTCCAGATTATCAGCCAGGGATTTCGGACTGTTGATCTCTTCTAGAGTAACAGAGTTCTGCAGGTTAATTAGTAATTTGGTTTACATGTAATAACGATAGTAAGGGGGAAGACGACACTCACTTCTTGAGCATGCAGGGTATGCACCACCGGAATAAATATGCCCTTTGCGCCCCTTTGTTGGCGCCCAAACGCAGACTTGACAGCAAAGCCATTCCTGACTGTGCTGTCTTGGATAGCTTCTGTTTGTTGCTGTTGGATCTCGTCTAACCTCGCTCGCCATTGCGGATCCGGGTGCTTGAAGGTAGCTGCGCGACCCTTGGCAGCATCGCCGACAATGATTTCCGGATAGTAGTTTTTGAACACCCGGAGAAGACCCGTCAAGTTCGGGTCGTTCCCCGTCTGCCTGGACAAGGCCAGAATGGTCTGTATCCTGAATGGCTTGACGTGTTTTCGTCGTGTGATCAGAGCCAATACATGGCATAACTGTGGCCTGATGGCGGCAGTGTCGAGGAGATTGAAGAGGACACCATAGGTCTGGGATAATATGCTGGTGTCTTGGAGCAAGTGATAGACCATGATCAGCCACCTGAGAAGGAGACTCTGAATCGGAAAAGAAGGCTTGAGCTGGCCATGGCCCAAAGCACCCACCACTTTCAGGGCGGAGTCGACGTTCAGCTTTCCCAGTGGATACAGGTTTTTGATGATGGCTCCCTTGGATGCCTGGTCGAGATGGTTGGTGAGAGTGACCAAGTCAACCAGACGGACGAGCTCATCGGGCAACGCACCCCTGTCGTAGAGCAGCGAGGTTAGGCTTTCGATAGTGGGTTTGATGCTGGTTTGCCGGCGTTTGGACGGCACTCTGGAGGCTGGAGGAGAATTAGTAAACCTGATGCTCAAATATAAAAAGTGAAGTGCGTACCTGCCTCGATGTCATCCAGAAGAGCGCCGAGATTGTCTTTGTCGCGGACATGATCATGATCACCGAGATTCGCACTGGTGTCGTTTGAGTTGTGGTTTTCTTCGACGGAAGACATTTTTGGACAAATCGGGTTGACGGATTGATGCAAAGAAGAAAAAATACTTCAATTCCCTTATCACAAAAGCACCATCCTCATGCCGTTGATTATTACGGTTTGTTGCGACATGTCTTTCGAGGCAGGTGCTACTACTACTGTACAATTAATTGGGAGACGCGTCGCGGCGCGCCCCACCACAAGGTACAATCGTCACCCAACCGACCTGGTGGTTGGATGTGGCTCGTGCGCTCGTCTCATATAACTCTTTTGCTGACATAATATTTATGCCACCTAGCTTTGCTTATGCACAGAGTTATGCGTCCTTTCGAGCAGGTGGTGTTTTCCCCAATTCGCTTTCAACAAAAGTCCAGCCAAATCGGGACCAAGTGATGTGATCAACACTACAATTGGGTTTTCTTCCTTAACTTTAAAGTGCCAGAAACAACATTGCTAACGACCAACGCACTGGATTGTCAGCAGTTTTTATCTCCACCATTTTTGCGGACTATTGGAGCCACCCGGACTGATCTGACAAGTCACGACGTTCACGCCTTCCTCAAATGTACCCGCCCAAGAGAACCATGTGGGACTCTTTCGCTTTTCGTGTTACACAAGGCATCCTTCGACCAGGGAAAGAGCGATTTTGCACACAAATCTCCTACAGCCCGTGGGGCACTTGCACATGACATGGGCAGAGGTTGAGCTCGGTTGCGGCGTTTGTTGATGTGGAAGGTGCCTTTTCCTCCACTCACCGGAAGGAGGTTTCTCTTGGGTAACTTTCTTCGTCATTACTCATCGTCTGTTGTCGGCACGTTGGCCTCATTCCATCACCAATCCCACCATGGACGGGAACGGGAAGCGAGGTCAACTCGGACCAAGAGAGCCCTACCTCTTCACAACCATGAGTTCCGACCTCCTGGCTGACTGTTCCTCCCGCCGGAAAAAGACGCCTCAGGGCCACCGATGATACGACACTACATGTGTTTCGAGACCGGCAGCATCATGTCTGTCTATCGATTTCATCAAACAGACCGTGGCTACTGTCACGATGCAGTAACGCCTTACACAGTGGGAGACAGCAACCCAATTCATATCACGAGCTCAACCATCAGTCAGCTTGCAGCAAGCATGCCAGGTTATCTATCTCCTAGGTTCCAGCAATGGGACTTTCAGCTGTAAGATCGTCATGCGGATCAAGCAACAAGTCGAAACACCAACGGGGATGAGCCGCTTACCGGGGCTTCCACCCCCGTTGTCCGGCCCCGGCTTGCCTAGTCTTGGAGCATGGACCTATGCTAGGGTACCTCTTCTGAAGCTATTGCTATTCCTTCAAGCCATGGGGGTCTAAAAAGGCGCTGCTTGCTATTCGTCTGTCTCCCCGACCTCATCAAATTTCGTCAACTACCTACCACCACACTAGCGTTTTGCCGTCACTTTGACCTATCGCCCTTGCGAATATTTCTAGATGCCTCACTGCAGCTTACCTACCTCTATTGTACGCAGTATACTGCAGAGCTACTCTTCAATTTGGCCCCCACTGTCACCCTTCCTTGTGTCTGGCCACTACCTCGCTTCCTGTGCAGGGAGGATCACTGGACATCACTCCTTGTCCTGGCGAAGCCGGATTTGACCTTCATGTACTCCGAACCTGTCTGAAGCTCAAAGTTCCTGTTAAGATTACCGTGAGAACGACAACCAGTTAGCTGGTTTTGCCGTCTTTGTACTATTGTCACGGAAGCGCCCGTTCCAACATGTCAGAGGCAGAAGAGGCAGCCTCTCAGCAGCATAAGAGCAAGCCGATGGGGCGATATCTTGCACTCAGAAACCAATCGAGCCCGGCCTCTTGCGCCCGCTGTCATCATCCAGCTCTTCTGGTGCGACTGAACGACAAGACGGATATGCTCTGTGCATACTGCATCAAGCGGTAGCCATTTGCCGCTGTCCTCGTGTCAGCATTCACCGGCTCAAGACCGCGCCCGTCAGACCTGACGAGGCATTCCGACTTCAGATAGACAGCCTTGCACGCAAATCATGAGAGCTACCATAGCAGCACAGCATCATCTCAACTTTGCCTCTTGACCGGTGCCGTTGTAGTCAGATATGGGTACGTACTATGCCCTCTGCCGTGTCACCGTTCCATTCAGCCAGGTTGCTATGGACTCGAAAAAGTTTGTCCCTCCTCCTTCAGTGTGGGTGGTCAGCGTTGGCGCCGGCTGCGCTTCAAGCCACCCCTTGTCGATGCTGTTGACTAGATTACGTAGTGTTCTTTACCCTTGAAGCCACCCCAGCACCGAGTTACAAACACCAAGAAGCTCGGTACCACAGCGCCCGTGCGAGCCCATCGTCAGGGGCTCAGGTTTTCAAACCGTTCTGAAATCCTACCAAATATTCTTCTCCCTTGCCCAGGCTTCTCGGTCTGTCTCAAGCTACGGAGCAATGAGCGAGATCTTAGAGCTGGTGAGAGCATCGAAGAACACTGGACCGGGTCTTTCTGTTGCCCCTGCAAGGCCTCGTGTGTCTCCTTCTAAACCATTCTTCCCACA
Organism: Sordaria macrospora; assembly: GCF_033870435.1. Lineage (NCBI taxonomy): Eukaryota > Fungi > Ascomycota > Sordariomycetes > Sordariales > Sordariaceae > Sordaria > Sordaria macrospora. The sequence goes on along the minus strand of NC_089372.1, from coordinate 1,465,254 downwards.
ATCTTGATGTGTCAAGTACTGTGGCATCACACGCCCTGATACAATATCAGCGCATTATTCTTTGTGTCACCCCAGTTGCTGCTCAGCGCACACCAGAGCTATATAGCCTGCTCGTCATCATCCAATGGGCTGTTGCCCTGCAAAAAGATGCCCCTGCAATTTTCTCGAGGTTCCTACAACTTGCCTCATCTTTTTTTTTCTCCCTCGTGTCTTTTTAGACGCGCGAATATCCGCAACGGCTTGGTCCATTCGCCCACTCGTGTGGAAGGTGGTAGCATGGTGTTACCATTACACATGCACCACCCGAGACATCCAAGCCAAGCAGCTCCCATATACACCTTTGCAATGGTAACAACTACTTCCCCCTATCTTGATAACCTACTGGAAGGCTTGGATGGTTGGACTGCTGACGTTGGTGGGATTATCTACCCAGTCAACCAAATCTTCTACAAAGAGGCGCTAGTGTTCCCTTAAAGTCCCATCATTCCCAATCCTGTTCGGTTTCTTTACTGGGTATCGCGCTTAAGCCTAGTCTCTTTCCATTTCCGGTATGAAATTCCAGCCCAACCGCGGTGTCAAACCAGGAAACACAAGGTGAAGCCTGTCCGTTCGCATTTGCCATTGCCGAATCTGCTTCCCGGTTCAAACCTAATCTATCGCCCCTATTCGTCCTTACGAGCTACTGATCCGACTCGAGTTTGAATCCGAGCGCTGCTAGACGCGAACCTTCTTATACATGCGTGTTACGAACCCATTGTAACTTTCACAAGGCTGTTTTCTACCTCTACCGAACGTTGTAGCTTGAATTGACCATGTGGTAAACCCCAACCGCTTAAGATTCTTCAAATTGCCTATACACATCCAAACCACCCGAATCAGTGTATAAAAACCAAAGAACGGTGAAGTGGCGTTGGTTTTATCGGAACATAGTCCTCAACGAGGTAAGTGTGTCAGTCATCAATGCCCTCAAATTAGTTCGTGACCGCGGTCAGTCCAACCGATCTTTTTCGCTAAGCATGTTGATACTACAGGCTCAAAATCATGAACCCGCAAAGGTTTTCGGACCAGGGACTCGCGAGCCATAACCATCTTGCACCCCCTGAGCTGTCTTCTGCGATTGAGGTCAGCAGTCAAACAGCAACTGTTATTCAAGACACGGCAGAATATTTCCCCCTTTCAAGGCTCCTCGATGACGGCGATATTCTATTGCTCCTAACCCCGGCAGTCGCTCCTGCTCATGCCCCATCCAACGCCAAAACCGACCATCTGACCAGTGACCCCTTTGAACCGCTCGGAAAGGCCTTAGCGAAAATACACCCGTGGGTTCGGCAGGTTCCTTACACGCCCAAAAACGGGATAACTGGGACTCACGCCGTGCACATTAAGCTAGCGAAATCCGTTGTCTTTGTTATCTCAGGTCCTCCCTGCTTTGGTCAAACTCCACAGGTCTCACTGGCTGAGACGGTACGATCGCTGTGTGAAAGTCGATCGCTAATATTGTTGGCATGCTGCAACGTTAGGTGGCTAGGCCCTCTAGAATGCTCATTTCCAACAGTCGTTCAGACTTCTGGCTTCAGTCCCTCAGAGCTCAAAGCCGCGGCCGATACCATGCTTGGGAGCGTCAAGCAGCCACATACAGCAGGAGGGCCAAACGTCCAGAATCTCATCTTAGCGCCAAAATCATGGCAAGTTGAGGCATGGAACGAGCATCGTGATGTCCCCCCTGCTTATGAGCTGTGGTGCCAGTGCTTTCCCGACAACTTTCGGCTTACTCGGTTTTTATTCCAATCCCTTCTCTGCCGCGATGGCTACGCGATGCACTACGTGGTTCGCGAGCCAGGGACCACCCAGCTACTGGGATTCTGTGCTACTTATACCACATACATTGGCAGCGACTCGGAAAGATTGGTTGGCTCTCTAGCCGCTCTGTTTGTTCGACCGTCCTATCGACAAAGGGGCATTGGGCTGAGTTTGCACGACCACGCTTTGCGCCAACTAAGAAAGACCCGCGGGGTCAGCCGTCTACAGCTCGGAAGCACATTTCCACGTTTGTTCTACGGAGTTCCAATGGACAACCCCTCGGAGGACTGGTTCTCTCGCCGCAACTGGCCCGTCAGGCCTCAGTCCAAGTCCATGCTACCGGGCGCTGGGCAGGAAACGTGCGACTGGTTGCTTGTGTTTGACGACTGGCCCACGACGGCAACGATGCATTCGGGACTAAAGTTTCGGCCATGTGAGTTTAGCGAGTACCACATGGTAATGGAAATAGTGGAGGGGGAGTCGAGGGAGAAGGACAACATGGGGTGGTACGACCAATACGCAAAACTGGAGGGCACCGTAAATATCGAGGATATCGTGCTGGGGCTTGAGGGACAAACTATTGTGGCGGTGGCCTTGACGTACGTCAAGAACACTGGAAGTCCAGTTTTTGAGGATCTACCGTGGGCCGGAATGATTTCAGACGATGTTGGCGGAGTCACATGTATCTGCATATCAGGTAAGTTCCGTTGTCAGTTGAAAGGCGAATTGTCCGATCTGTATGTATGGATGCTAACGATGGACATGATATTCCCAGATCAAAATCGTAGTGTGGCAAAAGGGAGAGATGCAATCATGCTGAGGCTTCTCGACAGTTGCGTCCACAGATTTGCCCAGCAAGGATTGAAAAAGATGTTCATTGACGCCATGAAAGGAGGTGATGAAGGTTTTCAATCCATGGGTCAGTAAAAAAAGACTCTATTCTTTTGAGACGATGATTTGCTAACGTCCTCTTTCTTAGGTTTCCAAAAGTGGGCGAGATACAGAGAAGTCTGGCGTGATGTTTAATCGACATCAGCTTGTGGCATAGGATACAGTCTTACGTCCATTCAACATGAGAAATCTAATATTTTCATGGATAATGGAAGTACCGAAATTTAACTAATGCCCAAGTCAAATGCAAACAACTGTCATCAAGGTCTTTGGAATATTATGTCCACGTTTCAGTAGAGGATGGGAAAACATGACAGTGAACTCTCCGAGCGCTATCCCGTATCACCTTTTTATACTCGACCGAGAGTCAGCTTTTCACCTTCCGGGTCTCGAAACAAATGATTCATTTGGGCCCAAGCGATCTTTCAGTCGAGCTCAACTCTAAATCCCCAGGAAAGAACAAACGGGAAGGATACTCGATATTGACACTGCTATGTATCAGGCTCGGAAGCAAATCCAAATCTTGATAGCAAAACTTTACGTGTATGAAGAGGGATTCAAGAAGTTTATGATCAATATATATGGAAAGAATGTGTCTAGACCGTGTCTTGATTTGTTCTGATGCTTCATTCCTATTTCTCCCCCAAGAGCTTCGAGGTCGTTTCCTATTATCATTACCGTTACGAACATGACACCCGTTTATCCACCCGCATTGTTACCAAAACAGAAATATTACATGCCAAGGCTTACACATGCAGTTCGTCATGGTGGTTTCCGTTTTGGGTTGTTATGCAGTGCTTCATTCGATCACGTTACTGCACGGAATAGAGTTGCACCTGTGTCGAACTGATTTGAACCTCATTACCTAATATGTGTAGGTCTAGAAGGCAGGAGCTTTTGATGTCGCAATGGCGACCTGTCGACCTGTTTGTCGATCACAAGTCTCAAGTCAATGGGGGAAGGAAGAAGGGAGGGAGCTTGGACCAATGGATTCCTGGCCTCCGAGAACCCTGTTAGAGCTTCCTCCCCTGCTGCCCTCCCGGCTAGCTTTGTTTGGTAACGTCCATCCAACCCCTCTTCTACACTCAACGACATCCCTCTTACCCTCGAATCATCACTTTGAACTTGTTCTTGTTGCTTTTTGGCTTACACCTAGAATCCGAATATCGACGGCAAGATAATCAAAAGCAATCGGATGGTGTTGTGGAATTGCGTTTCAGATCTGTACCTGTGTTAGCCCAGTCGTGGAACTTTGACTCGAGCTCAGCACCTGGCTCGTTCAAGCATTCAGCATCTCGGGATTCACACACAATCTACCAACCACCTCACGTTTATCGCCTCCGCACTTTGTCACGCATCCTGTCCGGCTTCATCACACTGGCAGCAGCAACAGCATCATCATCTCTCTCCTACATGTTTTGACCTCCTACCTTCCAACTACCTACACATCTCCAACTGTGTTTTGACATCTTGATTTATTGCCAACTTCCAAAATTACCGTATCCTTCATGTCATTTACACGAGACTCCACCACGCAGTATTTGAGGAGCTGAGCACAGGATCTTTCCCGTGTACGCGCGACATCGGCGTCCTACGCCCTCGTCTCATCTATCTTTTCTTCCTCTTCTGATTTCCGTCGCGACTCTTGGATCGATTATAGTTCGAACTGATGATCAATCCCATATCCTTCCGGCCGGGGCCGGTAACCTTCTGGACGACGCTCATCTACCTGGCCCTGCTGATACCCATCGTCATCATCAACGAGGAACCACCTGCCGCGCCCAAGACGGCCGAGCCCTTCAAGGGTGTCAACCTCACCGAGGCCTGGCTCGACCTCACCACCATCACCAGGGCGTACCACCCGTACAACAGCAAGTTCAACGAGGAGGTGCGCAGATATCTGCTGGAGAAGGTCGAGTCCATTTTGGAGGAGAATGGCGCTACCTGGGTGTTTGATGAGTGAGTACCTTAGTCTTGGCTTTTGAGATTCTATAACGGCTGAGTGGACCAGACACTAATGACATAACTGAATGATGATAGCCAAATGGCCGCCGCTGCAAAGGACGGCAAGTCTGCAGCAGTCACCGTCTTCGATGACAATGTGTCGAATTCCACTTTTGTGATGGGAAAGTCTAATGGAACTACCTTCACCCGTACGGAGTCGATTAATAACGCCGCTTACTTCGAGGGTACCAACATCCTGGTTTACATCCGCGGTAAGGAGGACGATGACGGTGATTGGTGGGAGGCCGACTACGTTCATGGAATGAGACGCAATGCGAAGGGGCTAACCTTGGTCAATGCCCATTACGATTCGTAAGTTCATTTTCACTGCCGTCCCCTGCGAGTTCCCAAAAAAACTGACATCTCATAGCGTCTCAACGGGCTTCGGCGCCACCGATGATGGCATGGGAGTCGTGACTTGCTTGCAAGTCCTCAAGTACTTCACCACCCCAGGAAACCAACCCCAGCGCGGCATCGTGGTCATGTTGAATAACGGCGAGGAAGATTGGCTCTACGGCGCCAGAGCCCTCGGTCAGCACAAGTTGAACCCATTCATCCATACGTTCCTGAACGTCGAAGGCGCCGGTGCTGGAGGCAGGGCAATAGTATTCCGTGCCACAGATCGAGAGGTCATGGCGGCATATGCTAGGACATCGCACCCTTTCGGTACGGTGATTGCATCCGATGCTTTTGGCATGGGCTTCATCTCTAGTGGTACCGACTACTCAGTGCTCGTCGATGCTTACGGCCAGCGTGGAATCGATTTGGCATTCTTCAAGCCCCGTGCGAGATATCACACCAACCAGGACGATACCCGGCATGCTTCCAAGGAGAGTCTCTGGCATATTCTATCAGCCTCTATCCACACGACCAAGCAGCTTTCCGGTGATACTGGCAACACGTTTATCGGTCAGAGGCCTGATAAAGCCCACGGCAAGGTTGCCAACGGCCGTCCCTCTAACGGAGTGTGGTTTGACCTCTTTGGCAAAAGCTTTGTGCTCTTTGGTCTGCGTGGCATGTTTGCCTGGTCGCTCACTCTTTTGATTGCGACTCCGCTGATCTTGGTCGGCATTACGTGGCTTCTTCGCAACCTCGACAAGGACTACTTCTTCACCTCCACGGTCAAGACTAAGGAGCATCCCGAATATGAAGCTGTTCCTATTGGTGGATGGAAGGGCTTCTTCCGGTACCCCTTTGCTTTGGGTGTCGCTGTGTTTTTCACAATCAGCTCGGCTCTTTTGATGAATAAGGTCAACCCGTTGATTGTCTACAGCAGCCGTTATTCTGTGTAAGTCCTTGTTCCCCAACTCGGATGTTATTATGGCTAACAATTGTTTTAGATGGGCTATGATGGTGTCTATCTTTTACTTCTCCTTCTGGATGATCATGCGTGGCGCTAATTTCGTCCGCCCTAGCGCTCTTCACCGCGGCTACGCCAACCTGTGGCTCTTCGTTTTCGGTTGGATTGTTCTTGTTGCCGTTACCGCTTTGGAGGACCGCCGTAGGATTGCGGCCGGCTACATCTTTGTTTTCCTCGAGTCGGCTATCTTTTTGTCGTGCCTAATCTCTTTTGTTGAGCTCTTGGCTCTTCCGAGAAAGTCTGCGTACGCCTTGCAAGTTCAGGAGGACTATGACGGCCATGACCACAGCGGATACCAGGGATACCGGGACAGTACCGATGGACTATCTTCAGGGGCCAGGGCTGAATCATCCGCCTCTGCTGGTTCTCCTTCATCGCCCACCGTTGCGCAGGAACCGAGCAAGCCTACCGCGCCGGCCGGCACTACTAATGGGTTGTCGACTGCGCCTTCTGTTGCCGCGCATTCTTCGCAGCCACAGCCTGCTCCCGCGACGCCCACACCTGGCCGTTCTACAAGCGCTCCTATTCCTTCTACGACACCCCGGGACGAGGACGAATCGGAAGATGATGACGACGAAGCGACTGAGCGGACACCACTCGTTGGCGGTAATGGCACCAATGATCGTGGCCGTACTACGTTTGCGACTACTTATCGCCGCTCCATCACCGCGCTGGTACACGGAGCTCGGAAGATGGAGGAGGACGGGGAGCCATACGAGCACGAGCAAGACTGGTCTGGACACCTGCCTTCTTGGGCATGGTTCTTCCAATTCTTGCTGCTGGGCCCCTTTATGATCATCCTCGCAGCCCAGACGGGTCTAATGCTCACAGACGCTGTATACCAGACCGGATCAGACGGCAGCAAGCTCTTCACGCCCTACCTGATGATCTTCTTCTTCACTTTGTTACTTATCCTTCCCCTTACTCCCTTCATCCACCGCGTCACCCATCATATTCCTGTGTTCCTACTTGTCGTCTTCATCGTCACCCTTACCTACAACCTCATCGCTTTCCCTTTCTCGGCCAACAACCGTTATAAGGCCTTCTTCGGCCAGTATATTGACGTTGCCACTGGCGAGAACAAGGTCTGCTACACCGGTATTGAGGAGTACGTCCGTCCCATTATTGCCGAGCTTCCTTCAGCATCCGGACGGGACGTCACCTGCGGCAAGTCCCTCCGTCGTGGTTCCACGATAGCAACGTGCTGCTTCGACGGATCCGCGGTCCCACCCAAGCTCGGAAGCGAAGATCTTGACGGCCTCCCCCAGGACAACTACGCCGACATCATCACCGTCAACGCCACGCGCAGCCACAAGAAGGGCGACTCCTCAAGGACAACTGCCCGGATCGAGATCACGGCTGATAACACTAAGTCGTGCTTCCTACAGTTCAAGAAGCCTGTGTCGGCGTTGACTATTGAGAGCGGCTCTGGCTGGGATGATCGCTTCGGGCAGTACCCTGAGGACGGAGTGGGGCTAGTTAGGCTCTGGCACAGGGAGTTCGATAAGACGTGGGTTGTGAATGCAGAGTGGAAGGGCTCAGAAACCAGGAAGGGAGACGACGAGAATGATGGGACAGTGATTTGTATGTGGAGTGATGCGAATACGCCGGGAACTATTCCGGCGTTGGATGAGGCGTTGCAGTTTGTCCCGAGCTGGGCGGCTGTTACGAAATTCTCGGAGGGGCTGGTAGAGGGGAGGAAGGCTTTTAAGATTGTGTAAGGTGGGGGGTACGGACAGAGGATCAGTGAAGTGACGTAGTGAAGGAGGAGGAGTTACTGGCATGGGAGACTGGGTGGGGCTGGATTCCTTTCCTACATGACATGTGTATACCCTACCCAGCCTATGGGCATCTTTAACTTGACCTAAGAAAATCCTTTTCGATTCTCTACCGTGTACACGGGAAGTTAGGCCTGCTCTCGAGGAGATGTTGTCGTTAATTCAGGGAAGTGGCAACTAACAGCACACTCAGCCATTCGACTCGAACAGCTATCTTCCTTCGTCTCTTATCTCGAGTCGCTCAACAGACGTCAAACTGCTATTGAGGTAAAAGTTGCACGAACACCGGATGGGGTGCTCCCCGTCTTCATGTTCCACCGTCTTTATCGGTCTGGGCCTCCGGATGTCGCCTGCTCCTACTTGGTGAAGGTAGGTAGGTACAACCATCGTAGGTGGGATGATAGGTCTCAGATGTACCTAGAAAGATTCATCAGCAACTCCAGATGGATTATGTCTGCTGTTCGAAATTTTGATGTCGAAACCACTACCGAATATCTTCCCCTCAACTTGTTTGCAGATCTTTCATCTACGTACGCTCTGCAACGTTTCACTTCAAGGTGCTCGTTCTATTGGAGTCTGCTGGCGGCTAATATGCATTTTATATAGCACCTTCTACCTGCCATCAATTAAATCCAAGTTCCGCCTATCCCATTTCCTTTCCGTTAGCTCCTCTTCCCTGTTAAATCTTAACACACATCGAAGCCACAAACGAATACCGCAGGTACCATAGCTCAGGGCTCACAAATGAGGGCAAGTGAAAAAGGCTGCGTCGTCAACACGCTGTCCAAAGTGTCTCAGTGTCTCAGTGTCTCACACTACCCCATCTGGTTCCTGCGTCTTGACAAGCGGGAGGTTGCATTTTTGATGTAACACGGGTTCGCGTCGAGGACACAACTTCAACGTATGTGCTCGGGTCTTTCGTCTTTCGTCTTTTGGGAGTGTCTGATATTTTCAAAAGCGCGGGCTTGAAAGGTTCGCTTGCGTGTCTTGCGTGTCTGGGCGGGTATGTATGTTTACTGTTCTAGTGGGTTTAATGGGTGGGAGATATCAGAATTGCGAGTCAACAGTTGGATGGAACGAAGAGGAGGGAAGATAAGGAAAGGAAATTTGTTTTGGAATAGATTGCCATGTTTGAGAAGTAGGGAAAGAAAGAGGCAACCTCTTTCCCTTGAGCCCCTTCGAACGGAATTTCTCCCGGAGGACGGGCTGAAGAAGGGACCTTAATAGTGGGATGGAAGACTTCGACTGTTCTTTCCATTTCCATTTCCGAGATTAGGGCTGAACTTTCGTGACGGACGGCCTTAGGTGTCCTCGATGACGTGGATAGTCCAGAGTGACTCGGAAGGGAAGATAAAACTGATCGTTTCCTACGTAGGAAGGAGCGTTTCCTCTCCAGCTGTCCTTTCTTTCATCCTTTTTGCCCACTTGCAAAAGCCAAAACCCAAGTAGGTTTTTCAACCAACCGACAGAATCTTTGGCTCACCTACCTACACAACAAACCAACCTAATTCTAATATCTAAATCGACCATCAACCTAATAACAACCGTTACTGTATCGACAATTGTTTTCCACACAACGTTTCGTCAAAAGCTTCAACACAAGCTTCGCCTACTCTGAGCCTCTGAGCTCAACCAAACCACCACAACGCCCCCACCTTCGCCGGGCCAACACCTTCCAACACCATCCCACCATCCCGTCATGCAAAATTTCGTCAAAATGGCCCCCTCCTCAATGCTCAACACCCTCACCATCCTCCTCTCAGCTACCGCCGCTCTCTTCACCGCCGGCGCCGACGCCACTCCCCTCCCCAGTTCCAACACAGGCACAAAAGCCAAGACCTGCGTCAACGGCCCACCCGCCACTGGTTCCTCGCCCGGCAGCCTACCCATCGCCGATTACTCCCTCGTTGCTCCCGCCGGGAACCTCAACTGGACTTCGTACACGGTCAAGAAGAGCTGGTGGGATGAGCACTATTTGAGTGGACCGCACGTGAGTTTACTTAACACATTTATGTTATTCTTGGTAAAAGGGATGGACGTAAAAATCTGGGAGACGAAGCAAAAAAATGGGTTTTAAGAAGGTTCGTGGGCGAGAGAAAAGTGAGCTGACGAGTCCAAAAAAAAACAGTACATGCCCTACTCCCACCACACCGATCCGTACGGCGCGTTCAAATGCCAGTATACTTGCAACGCGGCGGGCGATAAGTGCAAGAGTTACTTTTTGTGGTATAGTACGTTATTGATGTCTTTCCTATTCCTACCTCACTTTTGATACTATATCCTCCATCGGATTGGACAACTAGCTAACGTGAATGGATGAAACAGCGGACGTCAACGGCTCAAACGAGCATATCAACTGCGTTTTGTTTGATGATATGTAAGTTACCTATTTGCGGTGCGCCCTTTTTTCTTTCTGATGGACCGTATTGACAAAAGATCGACGACAGCATCGACCAGTCCATCTTTGTTCCGGGCACCAACGCCACTATCGGCGCGGGTGGCTACGATAGACGGTGCCAGGGCTCGGCCTAGAAGTCCATTCGGCCATTGAAGTATTTCGGATACTTTTGGGCAGCGGGAGAGCACAGAGGTCCTTATAAGCTTGGTGGTGTGCCGAACCTGGAAAGGTGAAATCTCATGAAGTGGTTTACTCTTAGTGAACGAGTAACAGTGCCAATTATCTTGAGGTAATAGTTTCTCGTACATATTTGGTTTGGTTCGGTGGCTCGTTCGTATGATAGGTAGTTTGACCGGCTGAAGGATGGAGATTTCCTGCTCATAGCTTCTGTTGTAATCATATTGAAAATTTCCCATACTATGTCATTGATATTTTGAATTCCGTTGATGTGTAAACTGCATGTGATGATGTCCTCTTGTAACCCTACCAGCAGCAACCCAATGTAAAGCTCACTCGAGCAACGTCCTGACGCCTAAGCACCAATGCCAAGTCTGACCGTATGCCAAAGTCCCAAACTCCAGATAGACATGCACCGAAACACTAACTAAGCATGCCGCCTGCCATATGAATCCTGCAGCCTGCTCCTGTAATTTCTCGCAAAATCCGAGTAAATCAGTGATACTCGGGCGGCGTGAAGAACTCCTCGTCTTCAGACAGCTCATCCATCTGATGGGCTCCTCTATTATCAACAACCGTACCATCAGCACCAAAGTAACCGGACCTCTAGTCCTCATTAGCCACCGGACGACCGCCGCAGCCATCACCACCACCATCTGCGGCGGCGGCGGCGGCAGCAGCAGCAGCATCAAAAAGGGGAAGGGACTTCCAATCCTCGTCCATCTGATCGTCTCCACCATCTTTCTTCACAGCCTCGCCCTCAGAACCACCAACACCATCAGCACCAAAAAGTGGAAGGGATCTCTAATCCTCATCCATATGATCCGCTCCTGCTCCTCCCTCCTCCTTCTTAATCACACCACCAAGGGACCCAGAAGCAGATATTCCCTTCTCCCTCGTCAGCCTCTCCGCATGCTCTCTCGCTCTCGCCCACAGCTCCCGTTCCATATCCCTCTCCACCGTATCAATCGCCATATTCATCCTCCCCACATCCAAATTCCCATATCTCCCCACGCCATCGGGGTCCAGTCGTGCCGCCACGGGCCGCACCCACTTCGCTCCGTTGTGCGTCTCGATCTTGGCTGGTCGTGTGAGTTCGCCGGGGTTCTTGGGTGCAGCAGCGGCCGCGTAACCACCTGGTTTGTTTGAGGCGCTTGGTTCGCCGCCGGTGTTGTTTTCGTCGTCGGGGCTGTTGGCGTTGGGGTTGGAAGAGGAGCTGCGGAGGTTGATGATGCCTGCTTCTTCCATGGCGTAGATTTGGCGGCGCAGTTGCTTGTCGACGCGGTCGAGGGTGGAGAGGAAGGTAGATTGGATTTGGGTGAAGCGCGCTATTGCGTCTTCTTGGTCTTGGGCTTGTTGTTTTTGCAGCTCGGATTCGGTTTGGCTGGGGTTTTGGGCGTCGGAGGTGGAGGGTGGTGGGGAGGCGAGGCAGCGAAGGGCGTTGGAGGCTAGTTCGAGGAGGGAGACAATGTCCTGTTTGGATTGAGAGGTGGTTAGTGTGAGGAAGGAGATGGGAAGAGGAGTGGGGGGCGGAGGAAACGTACGTTGTCGACGTTGCTGAGCTGTTGAATGCGCTCAGCTGTTGTGAAGGGTTCGTGGATGTCGATGTCCATCTGGGATGGCTGCCCTTGGGGTTGGGCGTTGTGGTCCATGTTGACGTGATGACGTTATTGTTGAGTCGGAGCACTGATGGTTGTACGTATGATATTATCGGTATATATATAGATATATCGTGATAAGCCAAATTGGTTTGTTTGCTGTTCGAAATCCCAGCTGTCAACTTCTTGGATACGGTTGTGGTGTTTTGTTTTGTTTGGGGACAAAAAGGTTCAAGAGAAGCTCCCCCACGAAACAGCCCTGCTCATTGTGTCAATCGCTGGGAAAAGGTGGGGTAAATTGCGGGAACCGCAAATGCCAAGACCCAGCGTGCCTGCAGGAAAGCACGGATCAGGCGCTAGACAGACGCGCTAAGTGGCCCCATTTCGACTGTTCGCGACGTCCTCGGCAAATGCCGTCCCTTGACCACTGAACCTGGACCTCGTCATCTCCATCTCGTCTTGAGCCTCATTATCAACTTTGTCATTTTTCATAAAACACACGCTATCGTTAGGGCTGACAGCCTGGATTCTTGCCCAAGTCACTATATACCCATTTCAAACGAACGATATATCACCAGGCTCACAGGAACTGGATCGAGAACCTACCATCATTACCATTCACACGCGTCGACGTCCTCCTCCTCATCCTCCACCACTTTGTTCCAGGAAGGCTACATACAGCAAGAGCCATAAACGCTACCGGAGTCATTCAAACTCGATCGTTAATTGAAGACGGAACAAAGACATAGATAGCTGCTCGGTAAAGGGGCATATACACATCATGTCCAACCCCCCACCAACAAACACCGGCCAGGCGCCGGCAGGTGCCACATATGGCGGTGGCCAACAACATCAACAACAACCTCAGTCTGCTGGTGGTGCGCCAACCACGGGGGCTACAGGAGGGACAGGAGCCGCAGGAACGACGTCGACGAGCAATACGGCACCGACACCTCAGAATCTTAACCAGATAGTGAGTCCTTGTTGAGTGTTTGATTCCACCTGCCTTCCCATGTGCCAAATGTCAATACACCATGGCCTTCTTCAACCCGTACCTCCCCCATGGGAACTCCACCACCCTCACCTTCTATCCCTTCTCTTTATATAGAATCTTGTCATATACCAGCTTTGAAAATCGGCCAACCATTATTGCTTTCTACTATAATAAGCACATGTTGGCCGGTCGTGCTTTGGCGTCCATTCACCCGGGCTTCAAGGTTCCCTTCAGATTCCCTTTACCGGCACTCCCATCAAGCATCTAGGCTGCCATGGCTTCCGCCTCTCCTCTTACATCGGTACTGCACAATTGAGTCCATTTCTGTCGTCGCCTTTTCACATTCAACAGCACATCACCTTCACTATCCTCTGCCCTCAATATCCCCGACAGCTCAGTATTGCGAAAACACCACGTTTATCCATAAAAACCCTCTCGCTTATCACCATGCCTCCTCGATATGCCTACCACCTGCCTCCTCAGCATTCGCCCCTCCGAATATCACATTTGACGAATCAAGCTTTGCTGGAGCTCTATGGTGTTAGACCCCCAGCTAACGACGCGCAGGTTACGGACTACTTAAAGAAAAAGGGGTTCACCAAGACCGAAGCCGTTTTCCGTCAAGAGACAGCCCATCTCGGGCCTGACGGCAGGCCAGCGCAGCGCAACGAGGAGAACGGACCGCGAAAGTACCTAAAAGCATTCATCTTGCTCCGAGATTGGATCGAGAATAACTTGGACATCTACAAAGTAAGATGCACCGAAGGCGACGTTACGATGATTCGTGGCAGCGATGCTGACAAGCAATAGTTCGAGCTCAGGAAGCTGCTGTGGCCTGTCTTTGTTTACTCCTACATCGACCTCGTGTTCACGGGGTATGTGGAAGAAGCAAAACACTATCTTGCGACACTACGACCTCACTTTGAAGCGGTCCATCGCGAGGCGTTAGACTTGTTCGCGACAGTCACCCTTCCTCAACACATTCGCGAAAACCAAACCATCAAACTCTACAAGGAGAACAAGTATCACGTCCCGCTCAACCAGTCGCTTTCAGCCAACCTCTTCCACTTTCTCGAGCGCGAGGCGGATGCTGGCGGCTCAACTATTACCTTCATCCTTCAAACCTACTGCCGTGTAGACGTCAGCGCAAGGGGGCCAATCGAACCATTCAGCTTCGAGGCTATCTACCGACGAACGCAGAATCAGGACCTTGATGAGATCGATCAACTCGAGGGCATTCCTGGTGTTTTCACCGGTGTTACAAATAGGGACGTTCTCGATTCATCGGCACCCCTAAAGCTTGGCCCTCTTCCTATGGAACCAGAGTTGAGAGAAGACGTACGGGCAGAACTTGAGGACGAGGACCAGCGACATCCGCCGGCGGAGGGCAGGTCTACACTTGTGGAGGAGTTCGATCAGCGGATTAAGCGAGAGGAAAGTGCCGACGCTCCGTCAAGAACAGACCTCCCTCTTCCACCATCTCGGGCCAGGGACGTCGTAATAGAAATGCAAAAGGTTCGGGAAAACCGAGACCGGTTCAAGATTGAGGGTCGGACGGGTGGTGCGGGCATTCCTGTTTCGGCCTGCATGTTTACTTTCCACAACAGCTTGGGGAGGTAAGTTATTGCACGCGTTTGCCGATGCGACTTCTTGGTGCTAACTGATTCCTTCCCCTAGCGTTTCATGTATGGACTTCTCCAACGATCACGAGCTCGTGGCTGTCGGTACTATGGACTCGTACATTCGCGTTTGGTCTATGAATGGGCAGCCGTTGAAATCTTCTGTCGCAAGCGAGAAGGATCTACAAGTCAACAACCGGAAGCTGATCGGGCACTCCGCTCCGGTATACGGCGTGTCATTCTCGGATTCGATTGCCAACTTGGACCGTAATGTCTTCCCAGAAGCCGACGGAGCCAAGCCCGACACAAGCACGAAGCTGCTACTATCATGCTCGGCCGACGGTCAAATCCGTCTTTGGTCTCTCGACCACTGGGCATGCTTATGCATTTACAAGGCCCACGATGGCCCCGTCTTCCGCGTTCTCTGGGGTCCTCACGGCCACTACTTCGCCACTGGCGGCTGGGACAAGACCGTCCGCGTATTCGCGCAAGACAGAGCCTCTGCGCTACGAATTATGGTTGGGCACGATACGCCCATCTCGGCAATCACCTGGCACCCGAACGGAACGTACGTCTTCTCTGCATCAGATGATACCGACAAGTCCATTCGTATGTGGTCGATAGTGACGGGCAACTGCGTGCGCATCTTCACGGGCCACACAGACTACATCAGCGCGTTGCAATGCGCGCCAAACGGAAAGATCCTCGCCAGTGCCGACACGGGTGGAAACATCTTCTTCTGGGACATTGCCAAGGGCGCGCGTATCAAACGGTGCCGCGGCCACGGCAAGGGCGGAATCCCGTCACTCAGCTTTAGTGCCGAGTCGAACGTGCTCGTTTCCGGAGGCTTGGATGGCACGGTGAGGCTCTGGGATGTGGAGTTGCCGGCCGATCCCAGCAAGAGCAGCCAGCTTGCTATCACAAGCAGCGGTGCGGCGGTTGCGGGAGGCGCATCTGGTCAACAGCCGGATGGTGCCGCGACTGGCGATAGCATTGCCGTGGCATCTGGCGGAGGTCCCAACGGCAACTCGATCACCGTGGGCGGCACTGGTGCTTCAGCTACATCCACTGCGGCCAATGCCACTGGCAACACTGGCACCGGTAGCGGCGCTGCTAATGGTGGCAGTGGTGCCGTCACAGGGAAGAAGAAGGGCAAGGAGGTGCAAATCACGCCTGATCAAATTAGCGCCTTTGCAACCAAGAAGACGCCTGTGATGAAGGTGCAGTTCACTAGAATGAACCTGGTGGTTGCTGGCGGATGCTATGATCCTGAGCGTTAGGAGGTTCGGGACTAGCGATCCTTATCGGGACTCAGGGGATGGGTAGGAAAGCAGGTGATGGATGGCATGCTTGCCAACATGAAGTAGGGTGTTTAGGTCACAATCAATGACGGTTGAAGAGGGCCGCATACAATATTTTGAGAAAGGAGTTGGCGATCCAGGAGTTTCCGGTTCATCAGGATTAACAAGTAGTTGCAGAGTATGCTAAAGGAGTCCATAGGTATGGGAACCATCGTATCAGTGGAACCTTCCAAGCCGAGAATAGGGTTTGATGAAGCATAGAAATAACAAGAACAACGAACACCAGCATTTCCATTATACCAATGTTCTACCGTAAAAGTCAAGGATATATTGGTCCGCCCCTATTTGGATAGCTTCACCCGCTGTTACCAGCAGCTGGTGAAACGACGTCAATTGGCCCGAGCGTCCCGCAGCTGCTTTGGGCGAGGGGACGGGGAGCTTGGCCGCTGACGATGCACCTGCTTAGGCGACCAGGATAGCGCTCGCACTCCAAGGTTCCCGCCCGTTCCAACAGTCCACTCGCCGTCCATACTCTCAACCTATACGCTCCTCGAAGCTTCATTACGACCGGCCTCCAAACCATTGCTGGTGATACTATTCGTTTTCTTATCGTGTCAGTTCCTTGGTTCCATTTTTCGATTGAGAGTCCCACAAGCAGGAGCTACGCAATGGAGGATCCCTGGGCCGACAGCGCCATCGGCGGCGAGAGCAACAACAGCTCCAACACAGTTCCCCAGTCCGATGACACGGCGCCCGGCAGCAACACCACCACCGCCCCGTCCGGTACATCGTCAACCCTGACGCCGTCGACCAACAACACGAGCAGCAGCAGCCGACCCTCGCGCCTGACACCCCGTCGCCTGGTTGCCCAACCAACCCGTCTCGAGGCCGTCGAGGACGATCCGCTTGGTCCTCTAGGTGCCAGCACCCCTGCGGCCACTGACACCCCGCTTGCGCCCCCTCAGCCGCCTCTCAAGGAGCAGCTACCTTTGAGGACGACATTGTCTGGGGGCTCGAACCAAATCGGCAGCGGAGGCGGCGCCAGGAGGCCCGGAGACCCGCACCGCATCATCGAAGAGGAGGAGCTATACAATGATACCCCGAGCGGGCCAAGACAGCCACCGCCCGTACCGCCTGCCCAGCCAAACAGCTCGGTGCGCACGTCGATGCAGCCCAGCGTCAGTATAGAGCAGGCGGCGAACCCGACGTTCCACATCTATGTCGGCGATCCCCATAAAGTTGGCGATCTGACTAGCAGTCATATAGTATACTCTGTGAGGACAAAGGTATGTAACGGAACCGTCTTATTACTCGAATGTCCCCCCTTTATCTTCTTTGATGAGTACAGATATGCTAACTACAAGGTCACCACCGACAGACGACATCAAAAGCCTACAAGCAGCCCGAATTCGAGGTCAAGCGGCGGTACCGCGACTTCCTATGGCTCTACAACACGCTACACGCCAACAACCCGGGCGTGGTGGTGCCTCCCCCTCCGGAGAAGCAGGCGGTGGGCCGGTTCGAGAGCAACTTTGTCGAGGCGCGGCGCGCCGCCCTGGAGAAGATGCTCAACAAGACGGCCGCCCATCCGACGTTGCAGCACGACGCCGATCTCAAGCTGTTCCTGGAGAGCGAGGCCTTCAACATCGACGTCAAGCACAAGGAGCGCAAGGAGCCGAACCTGGGCGAGAGCAAGGGCGTGTTGAGCACGTTTGGTATCAGTGTCGGCAGTGGGAACAAGTTTGTGGAGCAGGATGATGTGAGTTGTGTCTTGATCAGGGGTGGTTTGTTGGGAAACAATGCTAACGACAATTGATTGTAGTGGTTCCATGATCGCAGAGTCTACCTTGATGCTCTCGAGAACCAGCTCAAGGGGCTTCTGAAGGCCATGGACAGCATGGTTGCGCAGCGTAAGGCGATGGCGGAGGCTGCTGGCGAGTTTTCGGCCTCTCTGCATGCTCTCTCAACCGTGGAGCTGTCACCCACTCTCTCCGGCCCTCTCGACGCGCTTTCAGAGCTCCAGCTTACCATTAGGGATGTGTATGACCGTCAGGCTCAGCAGGATGTGCTCACGTTTGGTATCATCATCGAGGAGTACATCCGTCTCATCGGCAGTGTCAAGCAGGCTTTCACGCAGCGCCAGAAGGCATTCTATAGCTGGCACAGCGCCGAGTCAGAGCTGCAGAAGCGGAAGACTAGCCAGGACAAGCTGTTGAGGCAGGGCAAGAGTCAGCAGGACCGCTTGAACCAAGTGAATGCCGAGGTGGCGGATGCTGAGCGCAAGGTGCATCAGGCGCGCTTGTTGTTTGAGGACATGGGCCGTCTGATGCGCGCTGAGCTGGACAGGTTCGAGAGGGAGAAGGTTGAGGACTTCAAGTCGGGTGTTGAGACCTTCTTGGAAAGTGCCGTTGAGGCTCAGAAGGAAGTATGTTTCCCCCAGTAACACTATAAGAGACGTAAACCCCTTACTAACAATTCCTAACAGTTGATCGAGAAGTGGGAGACCTTCCTCATGCAGCTGGATGCCGAGGACGACGAGACCGTCTTCTATCGTCCTCCGGTCGTCCAGGCGAACAAGCCGGCCGGTGACACGGCGGTGGATCGAGCTCGGGCGAGGATCGATGACGACTCCGATTAGGATCGTGGTCTTGTGGGAGATTATCAGTCGGCGAGGACCACTTCGTCATCTTCGAACCTAAATGACCGCACGAATCAAGCACCCGCAAAGAAGGTTCCAGATTATAAGAAGCAGGATAATGCGTGGTCGTGGTTTTAGGTTTTGGGGAAGGGCGAGGCTAAAACAGTCCCACAGACGGCCACAGACACAGAAAATACATATACTCCTGGTCCGGGCGCCGCGCTTGGGAGAATGGTGAAAGGCATTGAAGGAGAAGGAAACCTCCTGTCGTAGGGGATATCAGTAAGACAGGATGTCTAGGAGATAGCAGCAGCACGTGTGTCCGCCTTAGCACATGAATACAGATATAATCATGATGGCTTTAGAGAGCGGTTGCGATGGTTTTTACGTAGGAGTTCTTCAAGCAGCTTGCACGGTTCATGATAGGGATGGTCGACTGTATTGTACATAACGTATAGTTGCTAGCGCGAGCAGATGAGATCAAAACGAGGTGGGCACGCTGAAATATTCACTTTTACAATCCTTATATCCATATACTTGTACACTTTCTAAACGTAACCACCGCACATCTTTTCCGTTCCCCATCCCATTCCATCTCTATATGTACAGGGCTACTTTTTCCGCATTTCTGATGGCGCGGAACTGATGGTACAATGCCCTTCCAAGCCATCAAACAGCAGCAACGGCCAGGCAAGCTTCCTCTTGTCCTCCACGGGTGACCGGTCGACATAATGATACAAGACGGAGGAGCCATCCCAGGGGTCAGTCAGAAGAAATGGAGAGTAAAACATCACCCGTTCAAACGGCCAGAGAATTCGTTGACAGCCTCCGGGTTTCTTCGAATCCGTTACTCCTGAGACAACCTCAAAGCCGCCCGACGAGCTTCACACCACCCCATCGCCTCCCATCATAACACGACCACGACCCATTTTACTTCCTTCTAGGACGGGTATCCTTGACATTCAACCCCGGGTTCATGTTCTCCGTCGCATACCCACTAATCAGATCCGTCAACGAGTCGAAAGGATCAGCCTCCTCCTCCTGAGCATTAGCCTTAGCGGCGGCCTCCTCCTCCTGAGCCTTCTTCTTGGCCTCCGCCACCGCATCAGCAGCCGCCTTCTTGGCCGCCTTGACGGCGCCGGCATCGCCAGCCGCGGCAGCAGCAGCCAGCGCGGCGGCCGCCTCCTCCTCGGGCGTCATCTTGGCGTCCAGGTCCCACCCGCGACCGTATCTCTCGCGGAAGGCGGCCAGCTTGCCGGCCTCGTCCATCTCCACGTTCTTGAGCGACTTGTCGCTGGGTTGCCAGAGCAGATGGTTGCGGCTGTCCTTGGCGGACTTGTAAAGCGCCGTGGGCATCGTCGTGCGAACAGTGAAGGTGCTGCCGTCGGAGAGCTGCACCAGCTGGGTGAATTGGTAGGGGCGGCGGTGGCGGGGGACGAAGGTCGCGTTACGGGTTTGTT
Source organism: Sordaria macrospora (assembly GCF_033870435.1). Classification (NCBI taxonomy): domain Eukaryota; kingdom Fungi; phylum Ascomycota; class Sordariomycetes; order Sordariales; family Sordariaceae; genus Sordaria; species Sordaria macrospora. The sequence continues at coordinate 1,445,236 of NC_089372.1, read as the reverse complement.
GTTGGACGCATGGTGTTGGGCGAGAGGCAGAGTAGGCGGTGTATGTGGTGGTGGAGGGGAGGGCCGAAGGGCGGCGGAGGAGGGTGGTGGGGAGTCTTGTTGATGACATTTTGGCGCCGGTAGTTTTGTTGTTTGGATATTATGGGGATGCGATGGGTATATCTCGGTTCGTTGGTGTGGTATAGAGGACTATGGACCGTCGTCGTTGGCGCCAGTGACGTTAATCAGGCGTCGTGTGGTGGTGATGCTGGTGGGCGAACCGCGCGGACAGAGAGAATACGGTTCGTTTCGGGGGTCGGTTCGGAAGGGTTGGACGGCGGCCGGGGCGTGGGAAGCGGAATTTCGAGATTCGCGCCGCGGGGACTCGGACTCGGGTGGTGGTGTCGGGTCTGGTCTCGTCTGGCTCAAGCGCTGCTGGTCGCGGGACCGGGGCGGGTGGATCGACCGCGAGACAAAAATTGTTACGGCGGGCTATTTGCCCAACAAGCGCTATCGTTATCGGCGGCAGGCATAAAGTATGGGTAATGTACCTGGAAGTCCGGGGAAGGAACGAAGCAAGCTCTTTGGAAGGGAAAACACCGCGGCAGCACCGGGCGGGGCCGATGCACGATAAGATAAGATCTTGCTTGTTAAGCGCAGCTGCCCTGAAGCGAGCCTGTCAGGCCCGGTGTCCAGGGGCCCATGCCCGCTGCAGTGCGTCAATGCCAGAGCTCAATTTTAGTGCCGTCGGAGGACAGCTTGAGATGGTCGGATGGCAACGGTTGGTAAAGGAACTTTTGTATTCGTTCTCTTGTCAACAACGTCGACAATCTTCCATTGACTGTCAATCTTTTCAATTGGTCTTCTACAAAGCCGCTCAATGGGCCTGAGATGAACAGTCGCCGGGTTTTTGGCTTCGCTGCCGAGCAAGCGCATATTTGCAATCACAATGGCATCTGCCCGGTGCGGTCGCCACTGAAGCCGTCATCGTCATCCACGCGGCCGTTAATCGGGACGGCGGCGGCGCAACGGCGAGTTGCTGCTGGACAGCACGCCAGAACATGTCACCTCTGTAAGCACTTATGAATTATCCGAAGTCACTCTTGATATGGGACGACACATGTCATCCGTACTTTAGAAGACAAGAAAGATTAAACTAACTTGTTGACCTACAACAGCTCTTCGAACCATCCATACCACACCCTCCCATGCTCGAAGTTGGACAATTACCGACCCCAAGCCACCATCTCCCCCACACCGACCGAACCACCCACCCGGGCACACTCATAAGAAACTTTCCCTAATCGCCGAACGAACCCGTTCCCTTATGCGCCTCTTCCCGCATTCGGTCGTAGTATGCACCTCTACCGATACGCATGCGCATGCCCATACCTCGCACTCCCACAAGCCGCATAAGCCGACCATGCGCGGCATGACTATGTCCTCCCTCACATGCCTGGGCCTTTCACCCTCGCCCATTGTGAGCTTCAACATCACTCATCCGTCCCGAACGTTGGACGCATTGCGCGCCAGCAGGCGGTTTAATATCCACATCCTTACGGATGATATTGCGGGCGCGGCGATTGCGGACTGGATGACCAGGGGGAACAGTGAAGGACCAGAAAGGGTGTTCAAAGGACTGGAGAGTGAATGCGGGTGTGTGGTCGCCAACCATGAGGATCTGGATATGCGTAGGGACGATGGGGAGGCGCCTCTGCTGGACGGGGATGGAGTGCTCTATGTCATGCGATGCAGGGTATTAGAGGAGCCTATGGAGGGCTTTATCCCCGTCGGGGATCACGTTATCGTGCTGGGAGAGGTCGAGGAGATCGTTGAGGGGCTTGGTGTTAGGGGCGGGACAGAAGAAGGGGAAGAGGTGAACTCATTGGATCCTGTTGACCTGGATAACTCCGAGGGAAGGGATATAGACCCATACCAGTTTGGACTGGTGTATGCGGACAGGAGGTATAGACAGTTGGGGAGCTGTATAGTGCCGGTGCATGGTCCAGTCAGGAGTACTCACGAAGACGGGCCCGTGAGGACGACTAGTAGTAGGATTAGTACACTTCCCGAAACGACAAACTCTTAACCAAACGAGCGCAAGCCCATATGTGCGCCAATGCAGCTGATCGGCCTGTACTCATCACAAGGGTCACTCGAAGAATCGCAAGCAAAGAGGCAAGCAGCCAATGGGGTCTGTTATATGCGAAACATTTCCTCCATAAATATCGCCATCAAAAGGTATCTGTCCAGCTCCTATCGCAGCTCAAGAAGCGCTTAGGGCGTGTCGGCACCGGTAAGTGACACATAAACGCCGAAAATGACCGTCCTTTCCTCCGCTAATCCGCCTATCCAAGGGTCATAAACGCTTTCTTGAGGAATACATTTACTCGCCCTTCTGGACACCCTTGATACCGACGAGCTCGGTCTCAAAGATGAGGGTAGAGTTGGCGGGGATGATGCCACCGACAGCGCGGTTGCCGTAGGCAAGGTGGGGGGCGATGGTGAGCTTGCGCTTCTCACCAATCTTCATGCCGAGGAGACCCTCATCCCAGCCCTTGATGACCTGGCCCTGGCCAACGGTGAAGTTGAGGGGCTCGCCACGGTCGTAGCTGGCATCGAACTTCTTGCCGTTGGTGAGGACACCCTTGTAGTGGACGTCAACGTTGTCGCCTGGATCAAGGGAGAAATTGAATCAGCATGTGTGCTTCACACCTAGGAAGTTCGCTTGCTGGTTTGCGCAGTGCATGTCTGGAGCTGAGAGCAAGGCGCTCGCAGTAAACGATATGCGATGCGATGAAGCTCAAGTTCGGGCGGGGCGAAGAGGAAGAAGCTGAAAATTGCACTCCAGAGCTAGGACTAGCTCCAGGTACACCTCAGCTTGAGGTACACTTACCACGGCGGGTCTCACGGTTGCCCTGGCCCTCCTGCTGGACCTCGATCTGGAGACCTTCAAGCTGGGGAATAGTCATTTTGCTGGATGTGGTGGTGAAGTTGTGTTTTTGGTTGGTTTGGGGAGTGGTGTACGGGAGAGAGTTCAGAGACTTGGGAACACAAAAGAGGAACGAGGGGCGGGCGAGGGTAGAGAGACGAGGAGCGACGGCCCTGAGGCGGTGGGGCGCAAGCTTTATGCCGTTCATGGCGTAATTAGATTGGTGAACCAGTTGAGTGGAAGGGACGAAAGAGAGGGGCAGAAACGAGCAAGGACTCCAAGGAGGGCAAGAGGCAAAGCAATCCTGCAGTGAGCCTTCCAACTTGGTTGCTTGGGAACGGCAGGGGAATGAGGGGATTTGTACAGGGAGATCACTAGGGTCGATGTCGAATTCAGAAAGCACACCCCAGGCCGGCAGGTTTGTGCGGAAGCAAACTGCTGGAGAGTGAACCAACAGCGCTCTTTTCTGACCTTGATCTGTTGCCGAGTCTCTATGTACTAGGTATCATCAATAAACCTCTCATGAACGGGATGCTTGTGTGGGCTGAAGCCCCACGCACGGAGCTCCTAGCCGGACTGTCTTGGACTCCTGGTTCACACATTGAAGCTTCTGCTTTTACCTTAGTACCATGGCCGGCACCGACTGAACCGTTAATCCGGTGCAAGAGACTGGAGAATTATATCATCAACAGCTCAGGATGATCTCAAAGCCCTGTCCGCCTGCAAGCGCGCCTGTCGCCTTGGGGTCAATGCTGCAGCTGTTACGCCCGTGTGCCTGCGCTGCCAGCCCGGAAGCACGTCACGAACATGGAGGGGCAGAGGAGCAAGGGTTCTTCTTGGCGCAACTTGTCAGGGGCCGCTGTTGCAGGGCTCGCCTCCCGTCTTTTCATCCATTCAACCTGCATGGTGCTTGCACGTTGGTGTCATGTAAACAACAGACCCGAATGACAACGCTTCTCGGATGATATTCGAACGATCCAACGACTTGAGGCTCGACTTGTTCTTTGGTCAATCAAAAAAAGCCGTGCTGATGTGTTATAAGAACGGGTTGTTGAATGGCGAGGTAGTACGGATGATGTTCCCAGACCTTTCCGTAAGTTGAGCTTTCTTGCTCGGGCCATACACATCAGTGACCTCTGATCGAGGTATATACCCGTGGGTGTGAGGTTGGCTTTGATGACCGGTTCTGGCCAACCTGTAGGCGGGTAGAGGTGTTGAGTCAACTTCATATCAAAGACCGAGTAACCTCTTCATCCTTAGGGCGCAAGCGATGATCCCCTGGCGTCTTGTCGTAACATATGGCGATTCACGACAAGCTTTGGCTGGTTTTTGGAAGGTTCCGAAGAAATGAAAACAACAAACCCAGACAAGGAAACGTCCAACGTCGAGCACGCCAAATGGACATGAGGACTCGAACGTCCCGGTCGAAGCCTCCCACACTTGACTTGACTTGTAAAAGGACTGAGGTTCCAAGCAAGGTTATGGGAACTCGAGCTGAAGAGACAGCCAGGCCAAAAGAGGACGCCAACGATCTATAAATGGCTGGGCTCGGCAAGGCTTCTCTGCCAAGTCCATCGAAGTTGACGAGAATCGTCTGTGGATTGAAGAGGGTTTGATAAGTTGATACGATCATACGAAGTCGAAAAGAGACGAACACCAAACTCCATCATACATGTACCGGGCCGCGATGGCAGCGGTCGAGACCTTGCAGGATCCGATGAACTTCCCCATATGTAAACACTAGTGCCGCGAACCGCAGTCACGGAGGCTTCTTGAAACAGGCAGAATCTCAAACTCGAGTCCCCAGTTCTAGGTGGCTGGTCAATCGTGGACAACGGGTCGGGACGTTAGCACGAGCAGCACCGAGGGCATGTTCTTGATCGTGGGGTTGCCTGAGCTCCCGTCATTCAGCCTTGCGGTGACTGCAGGGGCCTCGATCATTCTGGATCGTTCTGCCCATTGGCTGCCCAATCGGGGGATGGAAGAGGCGTCCGAAGATCATGTTTGACCGAACAGAGAAGGCTCCAGATGTAGGTGCCCCTCCTGAACCATATGATTGGGGTTGAACCGATGTTCTAGTGTACGCCTGCCATCTCGACTCGCCTCCAGCTTTCTTTGGAGATCCAGAATCACGGTGCAATTTCTGTAGTCATTTCAGTCCCAATGCTGGCAAGGGGCAATTGGGACGATAGGGGAGCAACAGCTGAGAGAAACGCAGATGAATGGCCCCTCCTGCCCCTCAGCGGAGCGGTTTGGACTGGGGTAGCTCCTGCAGCCTCTTTGAGAGAAGCGCAAGGAAGCCAAGACGCGCCTCTGCCTGCGGGCCAGCAGCCAATCAGATGTGTAATTTGAGTCAAGTGGGGATAGCAAGCAACGGCCGCAAACGAATCAGAGGAAGGCCGTGGAATTCTGAACGATAGAATCTCATCGAATTCTGTTGCTGGCAACAGCCAGGGACCCAGGGGCCGCCGCAAAGAACATTTTAGATGCCACTGCTGCCCACTTCCTCTCTCGCTCTTCCCTTCATTCCTCAGTTTTCCCAATCCAATCTCAACTTTCTTCTTTCCTCTCTCGAATCTTGCCTGCAGCAGTATCCTCTCTTTTTTTGGAGGAGCAGAACAATAGCGCTTTTTCTTTTCTTGGTAGGTTCACCCGCTGCCCAGTGCCTATCTCGAACGGGAGGTTACGAGTCACCATTCACTGCCCCTCCCCTCCCCCGCTTCAGCCTTGCCTTAACACCCCTTCCCTCGTTCCCCTTCGTCACCATTTCATAAAGAACAACAACTTTCAGTTGTCCTTCCGCCCTCTTCGATCGCAGATAAACCATCGTGTACATATCCCAACGCCAAATTTGCAGCACTTCCACAGGACGTGGCGCTAATAGACCCCGCTTAGATACCCACACATTTCACCATCAAATCTGCCCATCATGTCGGCCCCCGAGACCTTCGAGTTCCAGGCTGAGATCTCTCAGCTTCTCTCCCTCATCATCAACACTGTCTACTCCAACAAGGAGATCTTCCTTCGTGAGCTTGTCTCCAACGCTTCCGATGCTCTCGACAAGATCCGCTATGAGTCCCTGTCGGACCCCAGCAAGCTGGACTCCGGCAAGGATCTCCGCATCGACATCATCCCCAACAAGGAGAACAAGACCCTCACCATCCGCGATACCGGTATCGGTATGACCAAGGCTGTAAGTTTTGCCTCGCATCAGTTTTGAGCGAAAGTGGCAATATGCTGACTTGTTACACCTAGGACCTCGTCAACAACCTCGGTACTATTGCCCGCTCCGGTACCAAGCAGTTCATGGAGGCCCTGACCGCTGGTGCCGATATCTCCATGATCGGTCAGTTCGGTGTTGGTTTCTACTCTGCCTACCTTGTTGCCGACAAGGTCACCGTCATCTCCAAGCACAATGATGACGAGCAGTACATCTGGGAGTCTTCTGCTGGTGGCACCTTCAACATCATCCCCGACACCGAGGGCGAGCCCCTTGGCCGCGGTACCAAGATGATCCTCCACCTCAAGGATGAGCAGCTTGACTACCTCAACGAGAGCAAGATCAAGGAGGTCATCAAGAAGCACTCCGAGTTCATCTCCTACCCCATCTACCTCCACGTCCAGAAGGAGACCGAGAAGGAGGTTCCTGATGAGGATGCTGAGGAGGAGGCCAAGGAGGTCACCGAGGAGGATGACAAGAAGCCCAAGATTGAGGAGGTCGATGATGAGGAGGAGGAAAAGAAGAAGGAGAAGAAGACCAAGAAGGTCAAGGAGACCACCATCGAGGAGGAGGAGCTCAACAAGCAGAAGCCCATCTGGACTCGCAACCCCCAGGACATCACCCAGGAGGAGTATGCTGCCTTCTACAAGTCGCTCTCCAACGACTGGGAGGACCACCTCGGTGTCAAGCACTTCTCCGTTGAGGGTCAGCTCGAGTTCCGCGCCATCCTCTTCGTTCCCAAGCGCGCTCCCTTCGACCTCTTCGAGACCAAGAAGACCAAGAACAACATCAAGCTCTACGTCCGCCGCGTCTTCATCACCGACGATGCCACCGACCTCGTCCCCGAGTGGCTCAGCTTCGTCAAGGGTGTTGTCGACTCTGAGGATCTCCCTCTCAACCTGTCTCGTGAGACTCTCCAGCAGAACAAGATCATGAAGGTCATCAAGAAGAACATCGTCAAGAAGTCTCTTGAGCTCTTCAACGAGATTGCTGAGGACAAGGAGAACTTCGACAAGTTCTACACTGCCTTCTCCAAGAACATCAAGCTCGGTATCCACGAGGATGCCCAGAACCGCAACATCCTTGCCAAGCTCCTCCGCTTCAACTCCACCAAGTCTGGTGACGAGATGACCTCTCTCTCCGACTACGTTGCTCGCATGCCCGAGCACCAGAAGAACATGTACTACATCACTGGCGAGTCCATCAAGGCTGTCTCCAAGTCTCCCTTCCTTGACTCCCTCAAGGAGAAGGGCTTCGAGGTTCTCTTCCTTGTTGACCCCATTGATGAGTACGCCATGACTCAGCTCAAGGAGTTCGAGGGCAAGAAGCTTGTTGATATCACCAAGGACTTCGAGCTCGAGGAGACCGAGGAGGAGAAGAAGCAGCGTGAGGAGGAGGAGAAGGAGTTCGATGGTCTTGCCAAGGCTCTCAAGAACGTTCTCGGCGACAAGGTTGAGAAGGTCGTCGTCTCCCACAAGCTCGTCGGCTCTCCTTGCGCCATCCGCACTGGCCAGTTCGGTTGGTCCGCCAATATGGAGCGTATCATGAAGGCCCAGGCCCTCCGTGACACCTCCATGTCCAGCTACATGTCTTCCAAGAAGACCTTCGAGATCTCCCCCAAGAGCCCCATCATCAAGGAGCTCAAGAAGAAGGTTGAGGCTGACGGTGAGAACGACAAGACTGTCAAGTCCATCGTCCAGCTCCTCTACGAGACCTCTCTTCTCGTCTCCGGCTTCACCATCGACGAGCCCGCTGGTTTCGCCGAGCGCATCCACAAGCTCGTCTCCCTCGGCCTCAACCTCGATGAGGAGCCTGAGGCTGCTGCCGATGCCCCTGCTGCCGCTGAGGGTACTCCCGCCGCCGAGACTGGTGACTCCGCCATGGAGGAGGTTGACTAAACGATTTCATGACTACAAAAGTTTAATGAAAAAGGTTATGGGACGGAGTTTGGGTTTTCGTTTTTCTGACGGGCATTTTGTTACCCCTTCTGCATCTTTGCCTTTTCCATAATTTTCAGATTCCCCGGCTCTGTACTTTAGTCTACGACAACATATGGTTTGGCCTGGTCTTCAGGTAGAGCATGAATGCAATGGATAAGAACAAGCTACTTTCTACTTTTATGAATATGTGACATGAGGTTCGTGAAGCTCGATCCGTCGCTGAAGTGAACGTTATTACTTCGCCTCTTAACGTTGCGCTGTCCCTTCCAACATCTTTTAATCCACTCACGATGTGGTGAACGGTTGTAGAGTGTATAATTACCCCGGTTACCCTGAAGCGTGAGAAGGGAAGAGATGGAAGAGACGGAAGGGGAAGAACCTGGATGCGGGGTGATCAACAAAACTCTTTCGAAGCAGCAAGAAGAAGCGGGAGGATGCTAATGCAACTACTTAAGGTGGATTTTGTGCGGTCTAGCTTGAAGCCAGAACTCGAGAACACAAAAGACCAGGCAGAAGCCCTGTTACTGTGATGGGGTAATGGGAATGGGGAAGAGGACGGGCAACGGGGTGAAAGCAAGTGAGCCGCAAAATTCATAAGGGAGAGAAGGAGCCTGGGGCGGTAGTCCAACCTCTGGTTTGAAAAACAGCTATCTATGTGTATCTATGCTCAATGAGTAGGGTATTGATGATGATAATGATCAAGTGGATGAAACATCGGTGCATCACGGTGGTGTTGTAGTGCACATCACTTTCTGTGGAGTTGCTGGGAGATTAGGTGAACTTTGTGAACTTGAGAAGTAGAGGTTGCAATAAGAGTGTGTGACTGCCTGTGAAGACCTCCGGAGCATCCTCTCTCTGCCTGCTACATGTGTATACTGTGTGTACTGTCATCCTTGTCGTTGTGGTTATCTTGACCTGTAAGTCTAGGTGTAGATCAACCGTGGCGGAATTGGAATATCCTTTCACCTCATACAACATTCAAGACGAAGTGCTTTGCAAGTAATATGCACATCTGTTGTTACTGGTGGTGCATAGTAATGGTGGTGATAGTCGCTGACAACTCAACTTACACACACACACTTTCCACTTCCACCTGCTTACTATACTACATATTTACTAGTTTCCAACCATTTACTCAACAATGGCCGTTTGGCGCAACGGTAGCGCGTTACTTTCCGGTGGTAAAGGCTCTGGGTTCGAGTCCCAGGATGGTCGACTTTCAACTTTTGAGTTTTTTTTTGCTTTTACTTACATCCATCCATTCACTCTCCTTGCTCCCTTCCTCATTCCTTTCTTGCTTAATTCTCACTTTGCTTTGTTTTATATTGTTTTCTTGTCTTTTGTTTCTCTTGTACCTTTTTTCTTGTTTTTGCGGATGATGTTTGATTGTTTCTATGTATACCTATCCAGCTGTCATGAGTTAGTCTATCCGGTTCAGCTTTGAGAGTTGTTTGTGGCTTGAATGGTGGCAATCATTATTTAGTTTAGAATTGAAGTCAATTTCATTGTTTGTTCCCTTAATGTGCACTGGAACCGGTTCTGGTGGCTTGTTCAGGGCAAATGTTCAGATCGTTGACAATGATCTAGCAATGATGGATATCCTGCATACTTCATGAGAGCGACGGTCAGAATTGACTCGCGAACGTCCTTTACTCTTGTTTTTCATTCCGTTCAACCTGTCACTGTGTAGAGTTGGCCTTTTTGAGTCAAGTACACAATTTGTATAGAATGGTCAAGGTGTTGACTTCCTTTCTATGCAACCCCATCTTTCCATATCCATACTATAGCATCATGATTCATTTTAGATTTGAAGACAATCGAGTACAAGTTATAAGCAGTTCTCATTCATTTTCCGCTGATGCAATCCGCTTATAATACGTGGAGGTCTTCTCCATGTAGTAATCTGACAGTTGTAAAAACGATATGGGAATCTACTTTCAAAAATCCCGTCTATGTCCGATCCGATAGAGCGAAATACGCTGCAGTTTTCCCTGTGTGTTGTGACTTGGTGCAAAAAGTCAAGTCACCACCTTTCCGACACTACTTCTCACTCTTCTGCCATTCATATCGTCCGCCAACCTCCCTGTATGAACCACTACCCGTTGTAGCAGTTATGAAAAAGCCAAATGCTAACCTTGTGTCCGTTCCAGTGTAACGACCAACCAACCCCGCCTATCCGCAGACGAAACCGATCAAATTCCACCAAACCCCTTTTCGTTATCTCATCATTAATAAAGAACAAGCAAAATGGGTTGTTGTGGTGGTCGTAGAAGTAGAAGAAGAATCAAGAACCGCCAAGGCTAAAAAGACAAGCAAATGAAGTGAGAGGCTAGAAACTCAGCCCTCGAGAGTTTGTTCAACAAAAGAAAACCCCTTCCCAAATATGCGATACACCTCCTCATGGCGTTGAAAAATCATTGGGAGACCTCCTCTCCATCATCCTCCTCCCTAAGCCGGATTCCTCCCTCGACCTGAATGCCACCGCTAACCCATTCGGTAGCGGCAGCCTGGGTGAGCGGCCATCTGGTTCTCGCCCGCCTCAGTAGGCCCTCGACCACGTCCCTGGCGCCCTGCAGGCCCTTGGCGCTGAACTTTGCGGGATCCGCCTCGTGCTTGCCCTCACCGTCCACGCCGTTGGGAACGCCGTATTCGATCCAACGCCACTCGACACGGGCAATCCGATGACTAGTCCGACTCCTCATACGCATCTGCATGGCATAATCGCCGGCTCCGGGGGGCGGGTCAAAGGGGAGCCTGCCTTCGAGAAGCGCGTAGAGAAGGACACCCAGTGACCAGGCGTCAGTAGCGCGGCCGTCATATGGTTGGCCCATGATGACTTCGGGGGCGGCGTAGTCGTCCGAACCGCATCTTGTCTCGAGCTTCTCGTCGTCGGCGACACGGCGAGAGAGACCGAGATCGGTGAGCGTGATGACTGAGTAAGGGTAGGTCGCCCAATCGGTGGGTGTGCTGAGCTCCTTGGGTGCAAGATTGACAAGGACATCTGTGATATGTGATTAGATATAGGCAAAATGACGCAATCGGAAGTCAACTCACTCTCTAGTTTGATGTCCCTGTGCACAATCTTTTCCGAATGAAGATAGCTGACTGCATCGACCACCTCGGAAAAGATGCGGCGTGTGAGTGCCGGGCTCAAAATGTCGCGATGACGGCTGGCAATGTCGAAAAGGTCTCCACCGGGGCAGTAACTCAACACCAGGATGGCCCGCGTCATCTCAATATTCCAGGCCTTGAGCTGAACCAAAGAAGGATGGTGCAAAACCCTCATGAGCTCCAGTTCTCGTTTCAAGCTCATCTCGATCCTGTCCTCCGAAGCACCTCCACGGGGACCATGCTCACAAACCTTGACGGCAACAAGAGAGCGGCGGTCGTGATGATATGTCGGCTCGGGGGTATGCATGTCGGTGCCGGGCGAGCAGTCCTCATCGTCCGACGGGGATATTTGACTTGTGGCGAGCATGACTCTGCTAAAGGTGCCCTGACCCAACATCTTGATGGCGCGCCAGCGGCGCAACTTCCGGTCGTGATTTCCATAAGCCTCGAAATATTCGTGATGGGATTCTTTGTTGGTTCCGAAAGCGGCAAGTGATGAGACGTCGTTGGCGCTCAGGGAAGCTTCGCTAGGTGGGGGTGTCGGCGGCTTCTCAATGGGGGGCGCCAGACCCCGCGCTCCGGACAAGTGGGGCTCCCGGCGCATGTGGCCGTCATATCCCGGTTCCACGTTTTTCAGCTCGGGCCGGACACGGGTTCCCGAGATGGTCGACATCCGCTTCGGAATATGCATCGGATCCGGAATGTATTCACTAATACTCCGGTTTCGTGAATGCGAGGCTGATGTTGTCTGTGTGCGCAAATGCTCGGTGTCGTTCGTCGCTCCGCTACGACCGGAGTCGAGCCCGGCATATGACTTTTTCTTAGGGAGGACCATGGTTGGGGTGGGACTTGATCTCTCGGTGTTGGAGAAAGGTCCGTTTTCGACGGGGTGGGATTCTGGTATCGTGTCGCGGGCTTGTTGATATCCTAATTTCTTCCACGGACCTGGTGAATCACTGGGTAGTAGAGGTGATGGCAAAGGTGTGACATCGCCCATGGCCGATATGACCGGACTGGGGTAACAAGTGCTCGTTCCCGAGATAGGGCTGAAGGGATTCGGAAGACTGCCGGCTCTCAGACTTGGTGTTCGAGAAATTGGTCTGAGGGAAGAGGCGGAAGACTTGTGGTGCAAGGTCAAAGAAGGACGAGAGGATCTTATAGGTGTCGGCGAAGAACTCAAGGTTCCAAAGTTTGAGCTGTCGCCGGTTGCCGTGGTGAATGGGTTCACTATGGGATTTATCTCGGTTTGCAGCCGTAAACTATGACCAGCCGGACTGTTCAGGTTCTGGCGACCTCGCGGGGACGAGTGAAGGTTGTTGTCCACAGTCGCAGCAGGTCTCGGGGGGGCGGAATCAGATGTAAACCGCGGCAGGGTAGGTGAAGGAGCTATTGTATGAGACCGAAACTGGATTTGATCAAAGTTGCTGCTAAGGGTGCCGGCGCGAACCCGCTTCGGTGTTGAGACGGATGTAGATCCGGCCGGAGTCTCGGCAGAGGTCACTTTGGGCGACGGTGGAGAGTCGAGGTTGAGGGCCGAGTTTTGGTGGGCATTGTACTCGTTAAGCAAGCCTGCGGCAGCTACAGCAGCTGCTGCGTCTTTCCGAGGCGCACCACCGTCGCCTTGTGTATAGGGAGCCTCCTGGAAGGAGGAGGAGGAGAGGGGAGGAGGGGAGGAGTAAAAATGCGAGTGGGAGTTTCTGGAGGACATGATTGCTGGTACCTCTGTACTTGGTAGTGCGGGTTGGTTTTCCTCCGGGCCTGGTCCACGGGCGGTCCCACGGGGTGATGCCGGTCCTGGGATCTTTTTCTGCCCAGGTGATGCACTTGCGGTTGCGTCGGGTCAGCGCTGCGGATCCTGGAGCGTCTTGACTGCCACTTGCATGCCCACGATCACGGCCACGTCTACGTCCAACGGTTGATATGGACAAGGGCAATTCAGGTACCCGCGGCTAGCTGGTAGTTTGTTATCGGGCCTCCCGTCTTTTGTATGAATTGTCCACCGGGTTGGGTGGTTCAGGTGGGTGTCGGTGGTAGTGGTGGGATCTGGGTGTAAGTGGAACCCCGAGGCTAACGGCTCGATGACTCTATGTCGAGGTACCTAGGTTGGTGTAAGTGACCGAATGACTGGGCTACGGGATTCTCTCCGCAGCAAGGTACCTTTCGGTTGCCGGGTACCTACAAGAATGAAATTGGACGGTGAAGTTGCTACAAAGGGTCCTGGTCGTCTGTGTGAGGGTTGAGATGCAGCTGGAGGGATTTGGGGAAAATGCAAGAAACTGGCGAATTGCAGACTCGGGTGTGTCCTGGTCCTTGTAGGCCGCAGAAAAAGGCGTAGGTACTTCAAGACCGTGTAATAGATGTCGGGTTTGGGCTCCAGCTCCGCGCTATGATGCCGGAGCGCTATAGGTAGGTGATGAGAGCTTCAGTTACGCCCTGCTGTTTGGCCTGCTGATAGCCCAACTTGTCCAGGTCGAGGTTTATCTCACTCCTCCGCCCCAGAAACTTGCCAACTTGTCGGCGACTCGGCCCTCTGGAGCAAAACCCGCCGATTCCAAAAGAGTAAAAGCCCGAACCGCAGTGGGATGATAATGGCCGAAGTGAGGAGCCCGGCAAGGCTGTGTTATACGATAGTGTAGGAGCACCCCCAGCCCCGAGTTGTAGGTTGTAGTTCTAGGTAGTAGGCTTGTAGGCTTGGTAGGCAAATAGGTAGGCTGGTAGGTAGGTAGCGTCGTCACTCGGTGTCGTAGGTTGATAGTGGAGGGAGAGGACTCGGAGCGTGGCTGCGCTGGTGTGGTAATGATAAGGTATGTTGAAGTGACGACGGGTTTGTATTTCTCTCGGCCAGTCCAGGATTCGGAGCGATGGACGGGATTTGGGGGATTGATCCCTTTTGTTTTAGGTACAGGTCGACTCGTCCCCGGCCGTTGAACTTTTTTTTTGTCCCTCTTTCCCCTTTCTGCCTTTTGCCGCTGTCGCAGACCCTTGTTGGCGTCGATTTCGGGGTTGGGAGCTCGATGCGCTTTCGCAAACCGCGACGGGAACGGGGCACGACGGGGCTCTTTGGGGCCTGCCACACCTGGGTCGCCTGGGTACCTGGCTTGCTGGTTCTAGGGTACCTGGCTACCTGCACGCCAGGCTGGGGTGTGTTGTCTGGGGGTCGTGATGGAGTTTCCAGAGACGGACGGGAAGGACAGTCACAGCGTGCAGCAGTGGCAGGCTGTTGTCGAAGTACTAGGTAGCAGCGGCACCCGATACAGCACTGCTGCGCACTTGCCAATTACCTGCCTCTAGACACCTCTAAGGCAACTGAATGACCAACTGAAGCTGACAAGGAAGGGACGTTGCCGTTGGAAGTATCGCGATTTCCCTTCTTCCGTGTTCGTTGACTGATGAGCCTCCTCTCAATCTCGACCTGGTCGCCGCGCGCGGGGTGAGAGGGCAGTGAGTGGGCCAACGGCCAAAAAAGATGGAGGTAACGTTAACGTCGATTCGAAAAACAAGCAACTGAAGTAAAGTGGAACATGCCGTCAGGTGATAACGTGATGAAGATTAAGAATAGCCGATGTCTGGAAATTGAACATTGATGGCCCACGGCGCTCAATAAGGCTCATATCCCCAAAGCACGGATACCACGCCAGTGCTGTGGTCTAGTAATGTTAGCATGGCAGGTGACCATTGTCACGTCCTCTCTGTTTAATTTCCAACGGCGACGGCGACTTATTAGGGATGGACATTGCATCACGGTTGCTCCCCGTAGCGCACATAGTCCCGGTTGGACCACTAACACTTTTTCCAGAACAAAGAGAGAGAAAAGGAACACTCGGAACAGGACGCAACCAGTGTGTCATCTCGACGAATCCGACACGAGTGACTAGACTGCAAATGATGTTATTTTACCACGTAGCACCGAGACACGTTTGGCAAGTTCTGCTAGTCAGAATTCATCCAGAGATGGTCGGAATGGAAATGAGAAATTCCCTTGTTCAGCAAAATAGTCTGGCGATACCTTCCGTCCCCAGGGATTGTCAATTGGGTGCCAAGGGTGCTCCACCGGGGTTTCCACTGCGTGCTGAAGAACCGCACTAGGCCAATCCTGGTCCCGAAAGCGGCCTAACCGGATATGGAAGCCAGCCAGAGGAGCTTCATGTGAGTGATAACTGGTAAATCAAAACAAGCCCATCATGCTTTTTCCTTCTTCATGAGCAAATCTTTTTATCGCAGCACCTGTCCGGCTATGAGCGGAATTCGGTTCTGTTGATCGTTCTATAGTTGTCTGTTTAGTTGTTACACATGTGCTGCAGCCCAGATGCCCACGCCAGATGCCCAATCGCTGGTCCCAGAGAGGTAGATACCACAATGCGGGAAGTGTACCTGATACCGGGGTTCCTTTTTCTTGCGGCAACTCCACGACCTGGTACTTGAACAAGATCCGCCTTATCTCAGGAATCACCAATTTGGAACGGCCAGGCTGCCACTGGATCGCCACAGAAGATATATCCCGCCATGGTGTATCTTTGATCCAAGATGCCACATCTCCAAGATAGCGAGTATCAAGTTGATAAGACCTGAGCCGGGATCGGCCTTTCAATACCTTGGCGTTGGACCAGGGCCCAAGAGGAGAAGCTGAGAGCAGAGGCAAAGAGTAGCAAGCAAGAGCCCGTCCAACAAGACTGGCAAGCAAGCAAGCCTCCTCGGTTCGATTGCGAGAACGAATCACCCGTTCCTCTGGTTCGACTTTGACTCCCGCCTCTGGGCCGTACCGCATTCGCACGATGTCTAACCCGCCGAATTAATTGGCTGCGCCTCCATCAGGTTCTCGAAGGGGACGACGACTGCTACCCTGACGGCCTTTACGATGTTTTGTTGGATATCCGCTGAAGTTTGGACATGCATCCCATTGACTCCAAAAGAAAAAAAAAATCCCAAAAAGCCTTTGGCTAATGTGTCGATGCGCAAAGGATCAACTACAGAAGTCCTGTTGGCAGGCTGACAGGACAAGACTTGCACCGAGAACCACAAACAAGGCACGCAGTGGGCAAGGTGAGAAGCTAAGATAAAAGCCAAAGAGCGCGAGATGAGACAGATAAACGTCACCTTTTCCCCGAATGATGTCGATGTCGATGCCGGTGATTGCGACTTGGCTCTGTTCCCCACGATCCCCACGGTGTTCAACTCTCCAATCTTCTGCACTGAGCTCTCAGTCACATCAGGTAGGTTGCCCGGACAAGTTATCCGCGTCCCTGGGCCGTCCCTCACGGTATGGTCCATTCAAGGTCAGGGGCCTGAGACGACTGATACTGGCCCTTATTTCTGTCATTTAAAAGGACGAATGTCTGTGGGTTTTCCCTCATTGCAGATTACCACGACGGGATCTGCGAGGATCAATGCGTCTACCTCATACAGGGCTGCCCGACGACGTATAAAAGAACGGCCCTTCCCGCTGTGGCTTCGACTTTTCAACCCCAATCGAGGGCTTGCTTGGATGAATGTTATTCCAATTTGTTCCATTTCCGTCCAGATTTGGGAGGATCGCCATGCTCACCATGTTGCGATCCCACCTTTGCAAGATTTGCAGAGCTCAAAGTGATTTCCGATTACCCGAATTCGCATTTTACTTTTTTAGGACCGAGATGGTTATCGATGCTGACCTCCTTCAACCTCCCTAACCCCTGCTGTAGTCACGTGGGAGTGACGTATTGCGACTTGGGACTGCCGCCGGCCAGCGGAGAACAGCTTGCACTTTACACTTTGCACTTGTCGGAATTTGGAGATGGGGATCTTCCAGGCTTGAATGCTTGAAGCTTGCCAGCCCAAACGCGTACTAACGCCTGCGTGCATCAATGACTTGCATCTTGTAACTCAACCTGACAGGAAGTGGAAGCCTGACGAGGCCTTCGTCTGGTTCTCCTTGATACCTTATATCATCGACGGATGTGAAAAGAAACTGAAGAAAAGGGAGAACATTGAAACATCTCCTTTGGATTTTATACAAGAAGTGGAAACAAACATCCAACAACGACCGCGGGGTGTCACCACAGCTTGTCATTGGCAGAAGCATCGAAGCTCCAGGTTTCGCATATTATCAGAAACATTTTTACGCTCTCTTTCCCTTTCGTCATTCCATCCTGGTGCATGATTCAAAGGGGTCTGACCGATTCGACCCTGAACTTGCTTCCTTTCATCCCTACTGTCTGTGCCTGGCCTATGTTCCTGGCATCAACAGTCTTTACCGTCCAGAAGCACCAGGCACTTTCTGCAGGGCAGCCAGCTTTGTCTGAAGGCTGAAGCAAGGCACCACCTTATACATACATACGTACGACGACATACTTACACAGCTCTGCGACAAAACCTCAGTTGGGGAACAAGGAGCATGACATCCACATCAACATCAGCGGACGCCTTCGCCGGCCAAGGCGACAACATTCTCCGGCCTCGACCACGGAAACCCTTGCATACTCAGGTCTCCCAACTGTCCCACGATGCAAACGGCGACAGCGACCAGGCTAACGGTACCGGAGCTACCAGGTACGACCAATACCACAACGAAACAAAAAGTGAACGACACCGGAAACATGTCTCCAGAATGCTGACCCATCTTCTCTCAGTGTCACCGGCCAAAGCAGCGGCCGCTCGACCCCGATTCCGTCCGATGCTCCCCCGTCCATCCAGTCCCTCTCGACCGCCCGCAAGCAAGTCCGTGCCGAACAACGCCGCCGTCTCTTTCCCACGATAGAGTTCGCGAGCCGAGTATCTCACTTCGATCCCAACAGCGACTACCGCGACTTCCATGGCTTCTTCAATCTCTTCTGGATCGGCCTGGCCATCATGGCCATCACCACCGGTCTACGCAACATCAAAGATACAGGCTACCCGCTGCGCGTCCAGATCTGGGGGCTCTTCACCGTCAAGCTTTGGCATCTTGCCGTTGCTGACTTCCTCATGGTTGCCACCACCGCCGTATCCCTCCCGCTACACAAGGTCTTCCGCGCTGCCCCGACCGGCGGCGTCCTGACCTGGGCCAAGGGCGGCATGGTCATCCAGAGCATTTACCAGGCCGCTTGGCTGACCGTCTGGATTATCATTCCCTTCTGGCTCGAGTGGACATGGACGGCCCAGGTCTTCCTGCTGCTGCACACCATGGTGCTGCTCATGAAGATGCACTCGTACTCGTTCTACATGGGCCACCTGTCCGAGACGGAGAAGCGTCTCCGGGCGCTCGACGACCCGGCCACCGCCTCCAAGGCCCCGGCCTACCTCTACCCGACTCCCGAAAACCCCATGGGCACCGTCGTCAGCCCCAAGCAGCGCGCCGCCGAAACTGCCGCCGAAGCCAACGACAAGGAAACGGAGATCAGTACCCCCAATGAGGACGACGAGGTGGCCCAGCTCCGCGAGGACCTCGCCCGCGAACTCACCTCGCCCATGGGCAACATCACATACCCGGCCAACCTGACGTGGGCCAACTACCTCGACTACCTCTGCTGCCCAACGCTGTGCTACGAGATCGAGTACCCGCGCACCGCCGCCATCGACTGGCAGAACCTGCTGTCCAAGATCCTGGCCGTCTTCGGCTGCATCTTTTTGCTGACCGTCATCTCGGAGGAGTTCATCCTGCCCGCCTTGACCGACGCCTCCATCCGTCTCGACCCTTCTCTGCGCACCGCCGACACGGCGCTCACAGCCCTCGAGGTCCTGCTCATTCTGTCCGAGACCATCTCCTGGCTGCTGTTCCCCTTCATGCTCACCTTCTTGTTGGTGTTTCTCGTCATCTTCGAGTACGTCCTCGGCGCTTTTGCCGAGATCACGCACTTTGCCGATCGCCACTTCTACTCGGACTGGTGGAACAGCACGGACTGGATGGAGTTTTCGCGCGAGTGGAACGTGCCCGTGTACAACTTTTTGCGCAGGCACGTGTACAGCGTCAGCAGGCCGCATGTCGGCAAAGCGTATGCGACGGTAATTACGTTTTTGATCTCGGCCGCGGGCCACGAGATCGTCATGGCGTGCATCACCAAGAAGTTGAGGGGTTACGGCTTCATTTGCCAGATGCTCCAGTTGCCGATCGTGATGCTGCAGAGGACCAAGCTGGTCAGGGGGAAGAAGACGTTGAATAATGTTTGCTTTTGGTGTAGTATGATTTTGGGTTTGAGTTTGGTGAGTTGTTCTCCTCCTCCTTCCGTTCTTGTCTTCTTAGTGTGGGAGATCGAGGGGCTAGTTGCTAACGGTTGGGTGATATAGATTTGCTCGCTTTACGTGTTGGTATAATTACTCCGACCTCCGTCGTCGTTTCTCCGGTCCCCTTTTCCGGTCAATATTACAGCACATACTATACCATATTACAGCAGCAGCACCATAGAGGTGTGTCGGCGTCGGCGTCGGCATCTGAATGAAAGAAGGAAGAAGAAAAGCAAAGCGTTTCGACTTCTCGTTTTGCACATTACATCACATCACATAAACATACGCATATTGGATTCAACACCACAGAGGGCAGTCAAAGGCGTTTCCGGTCCCCAGTTTCCCGGTGGTCGGTCTGTTATCACTAAGAGAGGGAGCATTTGTCAGGTCTGGATTGTTTGTTATAGCGAATCGGTTTGGTTCGGTTTGGTGGTTGTATCAGAGTCAGAGTAAAGTTGTAAGGGTGTGTCACTTTAGGAGCAAAGTTTTTCTGTGTTTATAGACTACAGATACCCATCACATATGTGTGTGTATGCACATCTAGTATATATATGTTCTGTTTTATACCAAACCCGGTTTCCTCTTCTTGAACCGTCTTGCATTATGGATAGTGGCAGTAACAACCGGCCTCAAAGCCAGCAAGTCGAAAAAGGGTTCGGTCTCACGACATGATGTGTTAATACCCGCAAGATCCTTCAGTTTTCATCTGGTCTCCGGTCTCTCGTCTTCCATCCCATCCATCTAAACTCCCATCTTATGCAACAACCATGAACCCTTACCCATGCTAATGTAAACTGGACTATCATCTTCACCCCCCCCCCCCCCCCCCCCCCCCCCCCCTTTTTTTTTCCTTTTTTTCCTTCATGCATGTTCAGCGCAACATCTGGTGACTTCCTAGTTCCGTCAGAACAACCTTTAGTGCGCCAGCATCCATTCAACCACGTGCTGTAGCGGAAATGGAATATCCATCAAGACGGAGGGAAGACGAATTCATAGAGTGCTCCTCCCTCTTAGATACTGCGGCGCTTATCCTGGGTCTGATAGCCTAGGAGCGTGACTGCCAATTTTACATGTTACGATAATTACCACGGGTTGCGACTGCCAACTCAACCAATTCCATCACAACCTAGAATGGAAGTGATCAGTTCGCAGTCAAGTTTACATGCCCATGGAGGGCAAAAGCGATCGATGGCATCATGTTTCAAAAAAAAAAAATTTAAATTTTTTTTTTCAATTTCTTTTTTGGCGGGCTGCCATGCAGGTACATCTGCGCTTCTATCCTTTGTTACCGTAAACATCAAGGCTTTGATCCATCTAGGTAAGGTAAGGTAAGCTTGCTTAATCTGTTGGTGGTGTTGGTTGGGTCGTCATCATTTCATTAATGGGAGGTGGGAGTATAGTATGTGCGTGTCCGGGCATGAATGTATCGTGAGTTGAGACCGTCTCAGATAGGTTTATCTTCCCCCAACGCATTACCTTCCATGTCGGTCGTCGGGCGGAATCACGGCTGAATGATGATGCCTTCAAGCCATAGATTTGTGATCTGTGTAATGATCCCAGTGTAGGTCCACCAACGACCTCCTAGAAAGTGGTCATAACAAGCCCAATTAAGCTGGGGGATAATGGACGACAGAGATAAGACACACACTCACACACATACGCACATATATATATATATATATATATACACGTCTTGGGTGTGTGTATTAATTTGACGGGCTGTTACCGTGCGTATAAGGAAACATCACAGGAAGAACATATCGCGACTACGTGTAGGCCTCGAGTAGTATTAAGTAGTAGTCCATGGTTAAGTTATATCAGAAGACACACAAGTTTCACAGTTTGGAATATACAAAATTGATGTTGTGATATGGTTCCCGTTCTGTATAGGGCATCCAAAAAATGTTGCTATGTTTGCATGAGGTACGTTATATAGTCATTCCCGTGCCTTAGATACAACCAGAAAACAGAGAAAAACAAGTGAACCCCAAGAAGTAGCAATTCCTATTGCTTCATCATCATGCGCGTCATTTCCCGATGCTACCCTTGACCTTTGTCCTAGCGCGTTTCCAACGCGTCCGTTTCCTCCCCTTGCCATGGCGTTGAGTCCTCTACCTCGTGCCCCAGATCATATCCCAATAAATCCCAGATCATGCGATGTATAAACGTAGACGTGTCGTTACTGTCTCTCTCCTGGGTTTCTGTTCCCATATATGAGTAGTATAAAGCAGAAATTGAACAGACCAACATCCAAACCAAACACCGTACTCTGATGACCCATTCAATGCAAGCCGTTGGAAACACCTGCCGAAGAAAGAACCGGAAAGCCCAGAAAAAGCATTTTTTTTTGTCGGTTTCAAGATGGCTCAAGACGAATCCTAGTAGGAAGGTACTGAAGGATAGGCTCGATGAGGATAGGGTACATCGGCGTATTTCACATCAGCCGAAGTGAATGCCTTGCCCTCCTTGACCTTCATACCCGAGGACGAGTACATTTTTGCAGATGCGTAGAGCTCAGGAGAAATTCGGGTGGCGGAAGTTCCTCGTGAGTAAGCCTGAGGATATGTCGGTTCATCACGTCTCGAGCTTCTGCCCCCATCCGCTTTGTACCGAGCTCCCTCAGCAGGGGAATCGGCATAACGGGAACGATGATGGCGTCCGTAACCATCATCTGAGTCGTTATGGTAGACTTTATCGAAATGCCGGTCAGAGGTAGGAGCCCAAGTGGTGTGTCGCGTCATGGGTGGTGGGATAAACTGATGCCCAGCATGTATATCATTGGTCGTGTGCGATCGCTGCGGCATGCGAGAGGGGGAATCCAGAGGCGAAGGGACACCGTGAGACTTTGAAGCCTTGACATTGATCGGAGTAGGGCGAGGGTTTGTCGGAGTCATGCGAGGCGAAACAGGGATGATTTTTGGGGCCTTTGCTGGCGTCTCATGGGAGGATCGACGGGGTCGAGCAGATGGTCGCAAGACTTCGTCGTCATCGTAGTCAACGGGTGAAGAACGGGGCACTTCTGGCTTCTGGCCCCAGAACTCGGTTTGGGATCTCCCTAGCTTTGGAATTCTGGGTTCGGCCATCCGTTCCATCTCTCGAACTTTGATGTTGGTACCCTTGCCCTGGATGTATTGCTTTGCCCTTTCCAGCGGGTCATCGGTAGTAAGACCCGCAGCGGGACGAAAGGCTGACTTTTCTCGTCCAAGTTCATACTCGCGGGAGTGGGAGGTATCCCGTTCGCGCTCCTTAGTCTCCGTGTGTTTCTTGCTCGAAGACTTTGCAGATTTTTTGTCTGACTTATAAGGCTCCTCTGGATCCTCCACTTCAATCGAGGGGCCCTTATGCCGGCGAGATTTCTCCTCCACCTTCCGATCTTTCTCAACCCTGTCCCGTTCCTTGTCGGTCTTCTTCTTCTCCGACTTGCGGGCAAGATCAGCTATCTCGTCCAGCTGCCTCTCCAAGTCCCTCTGGCGCCTTGCCTTCTTCTCCTCTTCATCCTTGCGCTTGTCCCTCGACTTCTCCTCTTCTCGTCTCAATGATCTCTCATCCTCGCGCCTTGAGTGCCTTTCGTCTTCACGTCTGAATGACCTGTCTTCTTCCCGCCTCGATGACCTCTCCTCTTCATGTCTTGGTTGCTTTTCATAACTGGTTGCTCGACGAGCACGTCTCTCTTCGCCAAAGTTCATGTCCGCGAAGCGACCAGTAGGAACATCCTCGTTAGAGCGCGAGGGCTGGAAGTACATCTTCTCCTTGGTTGATGTCGTTGTCCTGTGAGAAGGACGCTCTGGCGCAGGAGGGAAAGCGAAATCCTTGTGCCTGGGAGATGATCGAGCAGCTGGAGAATGAGCCGCGCTCTTTGAGGTTGCCCGTGTCTTTTGTTGGTTGAGTTCGTTCATTCGAACCTGATGCTCATATTTTGCCCTCTCCTCGTCGTTGTTGAGAAGCTCATAGGCTTGCTGGACTTTTTGGAACTCATCTTGCTTCTCAGCTTTCAGAGTCGGATCTTGGACCTTATCTGGATGGCACTTGAGGACCAATTTCCGGTAGGCAGTCCGAATCTCGGTCTTGTCTGCCGTCTTCGCGATGCCGAGGACCTGCCACGGGTCGGGAGGAAGAGAAGACATGGTGATGATGGGGATTGGAAAAGTGGGTTGACTCGAGCTTTGGTGTTTGAGGTGAGTTTGTCGAAAAGCGAACCGACAAAGTATATGTGACTTGACAAGAAGGCACCAGGCGTCCGTCAAGACAGAGCAACTAAAGCATTGAAAGGCGTGGTATTGTCGTAGAAACCGGAGGGAGAGTTGAATATGCCCCTGGGGATGGGAGGCGTAGAAGTGTGAGGTGGTAGGGATTGCGAGGCTGGCGCGCGGTTGGAGGGGCAAAACGGGTGCGGCTGTGGGCGCAGAGAAGTGAAAGACGGTAATTGAGGCGAAAGAAAGAAAGCGTGGAGGGAAAGTTGGAGGGCAGCTTCTGGGGGCGGTAGCGGTAGGTATAGGTGCTGGTCGTCGTGATCTGACTGGTTATAGGGTGGACCGTTGTCTAGTGGTTGTAGTGTGGTGTCTAGCTATGCTTGTGCAGGGCCAAGGGAGCAACAGGGGTGAATCGTTAGGGGGGGGAAGGGATCTCGGGGATCTGGAGACTAGCCGGCGGGAGTGGGGCTCGTGGTGTTGTTGTTTCTGGTGCTGGATTTGTCGTGCAACCAAAGGCGGTGATCAATGATTAAAAGACCAGGTATAAGGGTCCCTCGGTATGGTGTGTACGTGTATGGCTGGCGTATATGATTAGACGGCAAAGAGAGCAGGATAATTCCCAAAGCAACGAAGCAAAAGAGGAATGGTAATAGGCTCTCAAGGAACAGGCGTGACGGGGGTCGGGTGGAAAGAGACCAAAAGGCCAGCCCACAATATGGCCTGACAGACAGGTATTGGTAAATCCCAACGGATAATGCGTCGACGACACCGAGAATTGGAAGTGGAAAACGGGGAATTGAAGGCCAGGAAACAAAGTCTGAAAAAAGAGGGAAGTGGATTGAGCAAGGTACGGTATGCGCGGAAGGTGAAAGGTCGAGGACGAAGGTCACCTGCACTTTCCGCTTTGGTGTCGTGCCAGGGTCGAGTGCGTGAGTGGTGCTATGGTTCAAGTTGACGGGCAGGTGCGCTCCCCGATTGATTGTTTTCCCGTAACTTCCAGTCGGCACTGGAATGCAAAGTAAACGGATGAAGAAGGGGAAGGAAAGGGTAGTCCGTATCGCGACTGACAAACTGAGGGCTCTGATGCGCCTTAGCTGCACTGCTTATGAGAGAGAGTCGAATTGATGATGACCAAAACTGGACATGCCCGTTCAAACTTGGGACGAACCGAACTCTGGATCTTGATGGGCCCCGATGCGATATCGAATAGGAGGGGGAGAATGGAACCGGACCTGAGATGGGATGACAGATACCGAGACAGCCCACATGCAGACGGGCAGGTCAAGCTAAGGTACCTCTACATACTATTCAGCACCTGGTGTACTTACCTTCTTTGCTCTTTTCCACTTTCGTACCTCACAGACACCTGCCTGTGTGAAGCTCTCGATAGCGCCCAGTTGCGGGGATTCGATAGGTGTGAATAGGCTCACAGTAGGGTCGTCAATGTCGCGCTTCTGCACCCAGAGGCACAGATATAGCGCAGATACAAGTCCAAGTTTCTAATTCCTACTGGACAGACGCGCAATGCTCCCCCAACACTGTGAGAGTTGGACGTGAGGTCTTGGAGGAGAGGGCTATGCGGACTGCGGAGGTGCTGAAAATGCGGTGGACCAGCATATCACGACGGCCTCTGACTGGCTGGATGCACGCTGTATGCGGAGCTTTTCCTGTTATGGTGACCACCCACTTGCCCTTACCGTGCCCCCGCCTGGCTTATGCCATCAAATGGGAACAAATGGGCATCCAAACGTCCACTCGGCCAAGGTTCCCTCGCAGGTCGTCCTTCGACTTCTGTCGGCTTCTTTCCCAGCTTCTCTTCCGGCCGCCGGCCGCTAATGATCCATAGTGCTACCCTCTTCAGCAGCACAGGTGTGGCAGTTTTGTCAGGAATAGCATCGCTGTAGAGGCCTTGAGATTGAGAGGGATGAGGTTGCCCCTTTCTCCTGAATCTCGACTGCAGAAACTGTGAGACTAATATAAACAGGGAGCACAACGATTCGGGATATGGACCGTAAAAATTGCCATCTCAAACAGCACCACCCAGGTCTTCGACCCTCAGAAAGGCGGCCTCTCTCCCGGCGGCCACGGACTCTTCCTCGGAATGCCACTCGCTCAAATCCATTGTTGAGACGGGAACGCAAAGTTAACAGACATGGAACGTGGCCCGCGGATCCACGATCTTATCGGAATATCGCCCGGTGCCTCGGCGTGGCTGGTGATGGTGGCGAGTGCGGCCTCTGAATTGATGAACCTTCTGAAGGAAGTTGGACGGATTTGACGCCGCCGCCGCCGTTCGGAACACCGACTCGCTCCAGTCACAGACTTCACCTTGGCCCAAGACACCTCCTGAGTCCTGACAGCTCACCGGAAAATCGTTTGTTCCTGCGCAAGCTGCCGGATCAGCAGTCTCATCTTGTTCATCAGGTCCGCTCATCAGGGCAAGCTCATGCTCCCTTGTGTCAATTCCCGTGACAATCCACGTACTGCCGGATGGTGTGGCAGTCACCAATAGGTTCCGTCCAGAGCTGAGATTGCGTCGAACATCAAAAGGTCAAACCGTCGTCAAACAGGCTTCAAGTTGGCGAATGCCGGTGATGGATGCCTATCGATGTCATTTCCCCCTCTGGCGTAGCATCACAAATGGCAGGAGACTCCTGATGATGCTCTGCTAACAGGGAAAGAGCACCTGCTTCAGGTTATTCAGCGCAAATGAGGTCAGCTCTTTCCGAGTCCTTATTCATCATCCAACCATCGCTCTTCCCTCGACTTGGCCAATAGCCGCTCTAGACGCCCAACGCCCATTTTTCTGCTGGCGGCAGAGGGCATCCATTATTTCTGTTTCTTCCCAAGTACGGTACCCGTCTTTTCTGTCTATCCCTTTCATTGCTCGAGGCCTATAGACGGGAGATATCTCGCCCTGTACCCACGCTGCAAACTGCACAATCGACAGCCCCGGATTTCGGAGGCGTCTACCCTGCTCTTCTGGGCTGTGACGCTCCGAGTGCCCATGCAGCAGTTCGTCCTGTCATCGCTGGGATAAAGACGCTGTCTTGACCTCTTGGATGTCAACCCTTTCCATGGACAGCAGAAGAAAAACTCTGGCTGATTGGGCCATCACAAGAGCGATTTCTCTCAACGCCAACTTTGTCATATTTCCATATGCGAATGGCCGACAGGTTTGCAACAGCACCATTCAACTGACACCAGTCAGCTTCCACACCAAACCAGTCTTTTACCCAATCAGAACACATTGCTCCCTTTATACCTACATTAACCCTCGATACCCACCCAGGGGAACGATACACATCCAGAAGCAGGTACAGCCTCATACATACAACAGGTCCATTGTGACAGTCTGCTGTTAGCCTTGTCACTCCATCCAATCCCCGTCTGAAGCCATGGTTTGAGGGACGGCCGGAGTGCTGCATTTTCCCCCATTTGACGACTAATGCGGGCCGGTAAAATGAGTTGATCGACTGGCTACAGAGTCTCGTCTGCTGCCAATACCCGTGCCTCAGATATGCAAATAGCGTCTCATACATGGCTTTTGCAGCGCTCTCGGCGAACAAGACACACATCACCTAACCCGACTTCTTGTCTTTCTCTTCTGGAGAAATGGCCTCGTCTTTGGAGTGAACGTGGACGTCGGATCCCGAATATGAATACCAGGAAGAGCAATTGGGTTATCTGTTCAGGCAACGTTGTTTCAGACGTTGGCCTTGGTCGTTCACCAACATTGTACTAACGGCCACAAGCCACGCTCACTGCGTGCTCGAGTTACATCAAGCCCCTCCACCCCCCGTTTCCTCCTTCCGAGCGACTGTCGACGTGACCCCGCCAAACGGTTAAACCACCAAGACAACATCCATACCCCTCCTTACGCTCTTAGTCGTGTTCCTGTTTGGCGGCCGGGGCCATGCCCCCGGATGAGATCCTCACAGCAGTCGTTCGTTTTCCTGTTCATCAGTTGGTTTCCCCATGCGATGCCGGCCAGGTCGCGTCACACCAACCGCACAGTACATACGCGAAATCCCTTTGCCGTGGGGGATCCTGTCTGCACATGTACACTGGAGCACTATTGATAATGCAGCTCGAGAGGAGAGTGTAAGCCGGGGCAGCCGCACACGAGATGCAAATCCTAGACCGCCCAAAGGATATTGTAACCACCCATCTCCGTGGCGGTGAGCTTACGAGATGCTGGTGGTGGTGCTCTACCTGCATATTTCATATCTAGGGTTCTTGACGAGTTGAGAAGACGGCCGTGCCAACGTTTGCTCTCAGCACTTCGTGTTCCCATGATCGAACGGATACGCTTGGAGAGACTTGGGAAGAACTCTCTGATTGTGAGAAGAACAAGCACGAGCTTGACATCGACTTTATAATGAGACTAGTAAGTGCCATTGCATCCTGGATTGTCTTGCTTTTCACTAACTGCGAGTCCTTCAGACATTGCCAGATCATGGAAGCGTACAAGGAGAGACCAGGAGGTTTTATCTATTGCAAACCCTATGATAGGTGCTCCGTATGCCGGCCGGTTGCAACCGTGCAACCTGCATGCCCGTCACAGATGCGCATCACACTTCCCCCGTACTCGTGCTTCTCGAGTGAGGACCCTCGAAGCCAAACATGTCAAGTAGCGGGGAAGATGCGTCAGGCTGATTGGACACGAGGGCTTCTAGAGCCGCTTCCCGATGAACTTGTGCTCCGATTTTCTCCCGGCTGCTGGAACAACATGTTGCCCATACCTTGAGCCTTCTCGGCAGGCATCTCCTTGTACCTTTGTCCGTTGTGGCCATCTTCTAAATGGGCTGTCTGACTGGTATTCTGCCGCATGCACCCTGATCAGCATCATCGTTTCTCTGATTTTCTTATTACAACGCTGTGCTCTTCTCTTTCGGAGAACACTCTTACAAACTTGACTGGAGTCAGAGCCAAACTCCACAATGGGTATGACACTCTTGGATGGAAGGCTTGGGTAAGTCATAACGTGGTCAGTGACCATTATGCCTGAGCCTCCAAGGGTGTCGATTCCGACCCCCTGCGGGCCTGAAAAGGCCCAGCTGATCGGGGAATAGTATCACCCAGGCAAGGCTAGGGGATCGACGAAGCGGACGGCATTCCGTCGGCAATCGGAGCGGGCCGCCATTTGTCCAGTCAAGGGGCTCAAATCGAACCCTTGACGATATTCGTAACAAGGCTTTGGATTCGGGGACACACTACACTCAAACAATTCTCGCTCATATTATTCGTATACACAGCTTCGGACCTGGGCATGTGACAGAAGAACACTCCGCATCAGTCGCCTCTCGCGTGACGGCCTTTAGGCGGACTTGACCCCGATTTGGACATGTCTTTACACCGTATCCGACCGACAACCAAAAACCATTAGTCCGGCAGAATGATAGCCTTGTTCTCCAGACTGCCGTGAGAATTCGGACCCTGAGAAAGAATATTCAAAGCCTTTTAGGCAAGCGGGTTGAGCTGTCATATTCTGAAACCCAGCTCAAGCTCATTCTTGCAGATCAGTCAGCCAAAAGCCAATTAATTACATCAACAAACTGGTCGACGAAATCCACATGGCAATGGAGACATACCCAACTCACCGCGTGTCAAACAGCCAAACAATATGGAGACCCAAGACTTTCCAAAGTGCCGGCTCACCCGCAAATCCCACATGGCGACCTCCTGGTATGACTTCATCAGCGTTGCGGAACTGTCACCTACGTAAGTGGAAACGTCTGGGTATGTTTGGGACGAATCCACAAGTAGGATAATCCTATTTCGACGATCGACAGACACTGACAGCGAATCATCAACGAAATTGCTGTCGCGTGCCAATAACAAAGGCTGGGAGTGCTCGAGCAACTAACCATATGGTGCTTGGATTCGATTCGGGTTCAGTTCCCGGTGTTGACCATCAGTGGCTCTCCCAGGGAGCCAGGCAGACCGCTCGGGACCCGATCCATCCCGCATCCCAGGCCGTTTGTTTGTGGTCTCCGCCTTCAACCCCGGATCGACTACCCGAAACGTTCGGCCACTTAGCGCAAAAGTTTGACGTCGTCGAACAGGACGGAGATCAAGAGAAATGCCCAGCGGGCGGTGATAGGTCCAATCCGACCTGTGAGGCCTGACACGTGTTAACTCTTCTACGGCGGACCCCCATCAAACCCACCAAGCTAGGCCAAAGGGATCAACTGGCAACCTGTCGAACTGTCAAAGCCAAGGTGCGTGTTATGATGGCATAGCCCAAAAAAACGGGGACCGCCGGTTCGTGTCACGACATGATCAGCTCAAAACGAATGCCATGTGGGCGGAACGGTCAGGTAGAGTAGGCGGTAGGTAAGGTGAAGTGAGGTAAGGAAGGCGGTCTGGGTAGGTATCCTATCCTATCCTTTTGAATCTCCATTGTTGGGGACTTTGACCGAAACGTGTTGCAGATAACGGATGCTACGAAATAGCAACGAACAAAAATACCATGCCCAAACCGGCCCGAAGACAATTCATCCCAACGTTGACCGACCGGCCGACCGGCCGAGATCTGTCAGTGTCAGATTGTCAAGCTAACATTACCTAAGAACTGAACCTCGTGACCATCTCTGCGCCCTCCTTACCATCAAGCACCACCGGCATGTAAACACGCAAGCTTTAGCTCCCGCCTCAAATGCCAAAAAACTCCAATGATAGGTTCAAAAAGCCCTTCTCCCTCGCTTCTACACCGAAATCGAGAAGCCGACGGTGTGGTTTTTCGGCTTGCCCTATCCGTGATCTCCCTCAGGCTAAACTAAGCTGAACCTACGTTCTCTTTCAACTAAGTACATAAGCATGTTACCTAGGCTGAGCCAGCTGCCGCGGTAGGTAGACCGGTACCTAAGCTAAAAAGGAAGGTAAATTTCCACTTGTTGAGGAATTCTGATCACTCCCATCGTGCCACGACTGCTTTTGGAGCCTTTTTGGCTAGGTATATGTATGATGCTTATCCACATTCGGTTTGGGTTGGGTTGGGTTAGTACTTGCGAGCTGAGCTGTGATAGGTTCAATGTCCAATGGGGGTTCCCAACGCGGTCTTTGATGGATACTGGATCACTGGATGGGGACTACGGGAGATCTTGCGGGCTGAACCAACCGAATGGGTCGTGGGTAGTTGTGGGTTGTTACGGGTTGGTGGCGGATAGGGGGGTGGGATGGTTCCGTCGATGGGGGTAGAGATGGGGAACTGGTGGAGGAGGTTGAAACTAACTCCTAGAAACTAGATGGGATGGCGGAAGCTAGGGGGTAATCTACGCAGTAGGGGTTGATCTTAGGTTACCGGGCGGTGACTTCCTTTCTGTCGGGTACTCAGGAACGGACGGGAACGGAAGAGCGGAAGAGACAGGCGGATGGAACCTTGGTCCCTGAACATGTGAATAGGGTTGATGAGGTGGAGTTCAACTGGGAAGGCGGTCACGTCTAAGAGATGAGGGACGGATGACTACTTGTGAGTAAAGGGGTAGCTTCGCATTTTCGGAGTTTCCTCGATGTTCGGGTTCGAAGGGGATTGGAATCAGTCGGGATAGGGGAAGATAGGTAAGTGCCGTGTTTGCCTGCGTACCTTTGATTAATTTTACCCACGTGACAGGACTCGATTCGGCACAGAAATGGATCTAGGTACTAGATGAGCTCCTGTCTGCGAAGGATATTCACTTCAAGATGAATTCCGATGCCGCCATCGTTGGGTGTTGTTATAGTTTTCATCACCGGCGTAGGCCGTAAGAAGAGCATGTACAGAAATAGATATTTCAAGCAATCCGGAGAGATTCGAAAGATCCTTTTCACGTAGTCATATTAAGCATGAGAACAACAAACAGCGGCGAGATAACGCCCTCTTACATTGACAATATTGGGGAAAAAAATTTGAGGAAACATAAAGAAAGAAAAAATATAAAAATAATAATAAAAAATATGAAGGGTGGACAACAGAGTCATCAAGTGGACACTCCTTTACTCCGATGTCATGTCGTAGGTACGACAAGATGACGACTACATTGAATTTATACGGAGTAAAAGGGCACTAAAAAGGTCTTCAAGGGCTTTCGTCCATTGCAGCAGCTATCAGCGAAGATTCTGTATGCCCCGGATAGAATTGATGTATGTATCCTTGAAAGAAAAGGTTCTGATTGACAGCGAAGTCTACGGGCGTAATGTGAGTTACTGGTCATTGCTATCCGCTTCTCTAATTCAAGCACATTTCAGTACCTGAAGAATGTTATCATCGTGTCTTAGTTACAGTCTACAGCACCGAGTGTCAACCTTTGGTTTGTCCGAACATCCGCTTCATACAAGTAGACGGTCATGACCTCACTGACACATATCTTGAACATCCAGGAAAGTGTCAGTTAGTTTCCAGCTACCGCGGCGATGACAGGTTGCACCTTCCTCTCTTGTGCAGTGCTCGAGTTGCGACACCGGCATCTCGCTGTAGGTGGATCTCAGAATTTCGCCACGACTGTGCTTCCATCTTTGCCGAAGTGCAAAATTAGTTCGTACCTTCCTTTCACACGGAGACACACTTCTTCATCCTCCCACTCCACTGTCAAACCTTTTGTAGCAGGTACTTCCGTCTGCTCAGGAATTGGACACTTGGCTTCATCTTCCTGTGGTCAACACTTTCTCTCAAGCTTTCACAAGCTCGTTGACGTCTTCACTCATCACCGTCGTGAAACAACCTGCTAGGCAACCCGAATCTTTCTTCACTTTCATTACCATCATTATTTCAACCCTCTCAGCTATTCAAACCTTTTCTACACCTCTGTCCCCCTCCTCACAAACTGGCAACTCCAAATCCACGACCACCGGCTTGTGAAATTTCTTTCCTCCCGCGTGAGGATAATTGCTCGCCAGAATGGCACAGTTCACCACACACGTTTCCTTTCGTCCTTCTCTTCTTCTCTCTCTTCCTTTTCCCCTTTCTCCTGCCGCATCACTAACCTCAGCGTCATCCCAGTCTAGCCTCCTGCTTCCTTCCCCACGACCGCGACCCGTCAAATCCACCAGACTGATCTTTGCAGACTTTGGATCCGGGCTCGGGTCCATCCATTTTCCTGTTCCTGATTCTGTCCATCCCCCTTCCGCGTCGCTAGAGATATCTTCTCCCCGATCCAAAGTATGAGGGCTCGGCGGGGGCCACTGGACCCTTTCAGCCCCCCTAGCGCGATGTACATGTCCGCAGACATGCAGTCTCGGTCGAACGACTGATAAGCGTTGGAGAAGGGAGTAACATCCTAGATGTCGGTCTTTTTCTGTCTTCTTCTCCCCCACTTCTCCAGTTTCTGAAAGACCATCTGACCCGCGGACGACACCAAGGTCGCAGTGTCCGTACGGAGGTGTGTGCGTGATGAGGATGTCGGTGTCGGACGGGATGGAAGACCAGATCTTGTCTGCAGTTTTATCCTCGTTTCCGTCCGGCTTTACGCCCAAATCAGTTATGGCCCGCGCCTCCTGTCGTTCCCTGGAGACGTAGTTCGGGTCATAGACACTCCTTTCATACCCAAACGCCCATTTGTCTCCCAGGCCAGGAGTCCCGGGACTCCCAAGTACTTTGAACTTTGTTCTCGGACCCTTTGAGTCCGTGAGGTTGATCACAGCGGACTCATGGCGGAGGTAAGTGATTGATGGCCCGTGAGTCTCGAAGAGAGACAGACACTCTTTTGGGTTGGGGAGGGACTGGTCATGGAAGCAACGGGCTTCTGGAGAGATGGCTAGCGGCAGGGAGGATTTAGAAGAGAGTGCCGTGTCGAGGGCTTTGTCGTGGTTTCCTGTTGAGAAGAGAAATGTGAGTGTCCGTTTTCTTTGAGTGAACTGAAGGCAACTTGGGATAACGACTGATGAGACATACCGGCAATGACAATCTTGGCTTCAAAGTCAGCTTTTTCAAGCCATTGAATTGCTTTGGTGAGCTGTTAATTATGCGTGTCAGTCTGTTGACATGCGTGGCGAATCTCCCATATGTTGCCTAGGATAGCTTAGAGAAGAATATTGGGGTCAGTACCTCTGAAAGACTCCCTTGGTTTGTCAAGTCACCGGCATGGATGAGAACGTCGCCCTTGGGTAGCTTGACAGTGCAGTTGTGGGTGTCGCTGATGCAAACTATTCTCGTCCGTCTCGTCGGACGTGGGTCGGCGGGAGAGCTACTCATTGTTGATGGGTAACGAAATCGCGGCGATCTCTTCCGCTGTTCTGGAACAATGAGGTTGTATTTAAGAAGAGGTGTTGAATGGGTCTAGGATGCTTTCATCCCAAACGTGTGAGGTATCGGTGAAGGTTATGGGCAGATGCATTTATATGCTTTTGATCCTAGGGTGATAATTAGGATCAAATCAAAGTTCAACGCAAGACTTGGGCTGAGTCACACTTAACAGAATCTTGGAAACAAATCAAGTGACTTGGCACGTGCTAGTTAATCAAGAGTTAAGAATTCAAACACCGTATTGTGAGGAAGAGGAAGGAGCTGTCTTATGGTTCTTTCCGGATGTTCACAGGAGACAGACCGTATGTCACTTCAACACTGTCCCAAAGTCTACGGATAGCTTTTCCTGACCTCGCGTTTCAAATCACTCTGCCCTCTTCTTCCCTTGGAAGCTCCGTGCAACTTCTCATTAAAGCCCGTGATAATCGCTCCTTCGCGGTCAACGGCTGGTCCTACCGAGCCTTTGTTTTCTCGAACTGCTTCAAGGCCCGAAGTGATCCTTTACGGTGCTCATTCCCATCTGCTGAACCTATACCTACCGCGACTAGAGTTATTGATCGTCCTGAACTTTCTTTGACTAACTAGCAGTGTCGCCGCTCCGTAGAGAGGGACATCAACCTACTTGTATGTCCTTTTAACCTTGGAACTTGTCTGGGTAACTAACAACGTCTAGGCCTGTGAAGATAACAACTACACAAGGTATCTTCTCAAGTACCCGCAGGCAGATAGAACTAAGTAAACTACAAGCAAGCAGGCTTGATAACGCTCATCTGGCACTCCAACTTTGTAATCAAGGTTCAGGTCATTCGAGGCTCAAACGGCAGCGGGACGGCTCCCCTTCCCATGAGCCCTCAAACAACCGAAAAGGAGCCAGACCCTTTGAAAACAGCCGCTCAACAGCATCAGTCATCACACTCCTCGGTTGTTATTCGTGTCTCACTCGAGACAGACAAAAGCCGTAAAGCACAACATGCACCGGCATGTCCGTCCATAGTAGTATCCGAAGCCCCCATATCCGTATCGTAGCAAGACATCGGGCTACTACTGTGCTGATAGTCATGACTCACCCCCACGCGCCTCTTATTTCCGCAGGGCTGCATGACATTCGCGGGAGATGGATACAACGGGAGAGGGTCGGCAATTGGGAGTATTGTTAGTACATACCCTTCCCGAACTAAGACTTGGGATTAGCAGAGCCGCTTAATTATTGAGTACCTGAGTAAGAAAGGGGGGGCCGATATCTCAGCTTGGGTGTGATGGGGGAACGAAGGCGGAAAGGCGTTGTTCAGGACCAGGCAGCCGTATAGGACGGTATTGGGGAGTGGTGATGATGATAGTCTCAGTGACCTGGTTGAGTTGGGTGCTGCGAGCCTTTCTCACTTCTCTTGGAAGACAGAAGATCTTTTTGAGTTCAATGGTAGGTAGATTGAAGTTGCGGTGAAATGTTATCAAAGTCTCTTTGACGCTTGTCAGACTAGGTATGACTTTGCTGATTAAGACTCAAGAGTAAAAAGATTCTCTGCCAGACAGCAGCTGGTGTCATGTGTTGGATTATTCATCCCACTCTCGTCGAAGCTGGAGAGACCCCCACTCTCGGTCTTGAGATGCTGTGTAACATGGAAACGCATCTGATCTCTTCCGAGAATGCCATGTGGGCTTGTGGTACCCATAAGGTAGATGGTAGGAGAGGAATAAGGTCAGTAGCATATCGTGACCCAATGACCGGCTACCACACACCGAAACCTAGATATAATCGAAACCTGACCATTTTTGCAGGGAACTCAATCGTTTGAAATGTTGATGTACTCATTCTGATGCTCATGCTTGTGAATGACCTGCAGTGTTGACTTGAGTGCTTTCCCTGCTTCCTATTCACCGTCTCGCGTGCCTGGGCAACCTCTCTTTGTTTGAAGACGCGCTCTAAGGCTCACGGGCTCCCTGTAACTCCAACCGGGCCTCGGGATATTGAATTTGGCGCTCCAAGGCAGCGACTTTAGCGTTCTGGATATCCAGGGCTTTGGCCGTTTTAATGAAAACCATCGCGAGATGAGGATCCATGTTAGGTAGCTCGTCCTGGATGGCTTCCATCACATCCCTGCCCGTCTTGGGAGTGTTGAAGATAATTTCATCCTCTGAGTCCTCGACTCTGGGTGGTGTTCTAGGTGGTTTTATGGCTGGTGATGGAGGGAGGGCATCGTCATTAATCATGGCATCTGAGTCGTCCAGGGCATTGTCGCCAATCTGGTCTCCCAATAAATCGGAAGTGGTGACTGATCCCTTAGTAGACCCCCTAGCTCGCGCTGACCCGAGAGAGCTAGAGATTTTGGTCCCTACCTCGGGATTCCTGTTTATAAAGAGGTCTATCCATTGCGGCCCCAGCTTGTCATGATCTCCTGCTCTTTTCAATATCGACGTCACGAACCCGACCACCTGAGGACGACTTGGAGCACGGCCAGCCTTGTCCTCGTCCGATATCCGTTTGCAAATGAATCTCTCTTGTGAGGGGAATAGTCGTTGGGTCAAGACCTTCGATTTGCGTTTCGTTAGGGGGCCGCGCACACGACGTGACAAGGTGGATTGGGTGATGCCGTGTTTCTTTGCTGCAGCGCGCTGGGATAAGCCGTTGTGCATGTCTTCGAAAGCTCGATTGACGAGCTCATCTTTAGAGGTTGTCATGGCAGGAAACGCGTCAAATTGACGTTGATTTGGTAGAGTTGTTGATGAAAGAGAGAAGGTTGCATGCAATCACGATATGAGATGGAGGGTGACGTATGTTGTTGGAATCCAAACAAACACTCTGGGAAATTGTTAGTGTAGTTCCTAAAAGGTTGCATTCCGAAAGGGGCAGTGCTCGGCAGTGAAGTCTTTGGCTCGGTGGCTTTTGTACCTATTTTGAGGGCAGAATGGAAGCCTAACACGCCCGTGCGTGTTGAATGATAACACCGAATCAACTCAAGTCTAGGGCAATCTGGATGGTTTGAGAGACTCCGGGGATACCGGGGGCACGGAGAAAGAGACGGGGTGATGTTGACGTAGGTAGTGCCCCGCACCCGGGGGACGGGCCGGGGCTTGAAGTGCCGTTTGACCCCCACAACGCCGGCGGCTGTTTGTCAACTTCCTCTTGAACAAAACAACCCCTGAAACACAACCTGAACCCTTCTCTTTGTACGCCGTAAGCAGCCGGCAACACATACCGAATGCGCCGCCGCGGTCAATTCACCGGAGGCCACCCAAGTGCCGCAATCTCGTCATCAATATACATACACGAAAAGTATGCTAAGGCAGCCGTCTATCCAGGGGTATTCTGGTGATTCGGGCTTGTTTGTGCGAGTCGTCAAGGCTCAAAGTCGGCGAGACTCGGTGTGCGAAGTGGTGAGTAGTCCGTCTATGTGACCCGGTTGAACTGAAGAGTCCTACCTAGGGCTTCTGTCCTCGACAGACTTTCGTTGGCGCGGTCGGCTGCCGGCAAATGACCAGTTGGTGAGGGAAAGGAGGTGGCAGAGAACTGCAAAGAAGAGGCACAAAAGAAGAAGACGGAACTTACGGAAGGCGCATCTTATCATCCCATTCGTGGGTGCAAGTCAAATGCAACCATCCTTCTTGCCTTCCAACGTCCTTCTGGAAAACCAACTCAACCTACCAGAGGATCCCGTAACAGGAGTTTCAGTATCATTATCATCGGCCGCCCTATTTCCAACAGCTGAGCAGCCAAAGTATCCCGACGGCGAGGAAAAAGCCATTCGTCAACATGATTGAAGCCGCAGCACGGCGCGGAGCCGCCGTTAAGGTTCGGACTTTAGACGACTCAACAGGAAGGAATGAGTCCTATCTGGGAAGTCCTATCTAAGGAATCCGTTCGTGGCAGGAG
Source organism: Sordaria macrospora (assembly GCF_033870435.1). NCBI lineage: Eukaryota > Fungi > Ascomycota > Sordariomycetes > Sordariales > Sordariaceae > Sordaria > Sordaria macrospora. The sequence continues at coordinate 1,407,599 of NC_089372.1, read as the reverse complement.
CGAGTGAGTGCATTGATGATTGCATAATCCCCAATGGGTAATTGTGAGGGAAGGCTCGTCTTGTCCGGACCATTGGGATGCTTTGAAGTGGAAAGTCATCCATCACCGCTTCATCCTACTCGCATTCTGGGATTGATGCTATCTTCAACAAAAGTACCGCCGAAAAACACCCCCAACTCAGGGCCCATGTACGTACACATCAATAGTCCATGTCGCTGACAGGCAAAGAGCAGCTTTGCACGGCAACAATGTCTGAGATTATCAACGATGACTGGCCTCACTTGCAGCACACACACACATTTCGGCGTGACGACTCCGTTGAGAGCAGAGCGCATCCACATAGCCCCCGTTTTCCAATAAGCATCACCAAAAGTCTGACCGATCGAAACCTCTGTCCAGAACATGCTCGACTGCGTTGTAAGCAACTCCAAATGGATGTTACCCGACGGCGCGGCCTCGTGGAGTGGACAGCATCATAGGTAACGCCGCCGGGAATATCTACCGAGTTACATCGCTCAACTCGCTGGACTCGGCGTCTCAGGCACCTATCAAAGCCTTCGCAGCCCTTGTGTATCGTGGACTCAGCCCTACAGTTAGCGTCATTCACTCACTTGCTAGTGTACTTGGGATCTTCCCGTTGCATCGCGGAGAACGCATGTCCTTCAGCTCTGACAACCCCAAATGGAAGCCTTGAAGCCTTGGCTTGGGGGCTCTTTCTCGACTCGTATCTGCTATTAGCGATACTTTGACCGAATTTGTACAACATCCGATGAACAGAGGCCCGAATAGACGACGAACTTAGACGAGGCCCCTACCCAGCCCCAGCCTTGTGGAGACATGGTACTTACTTGCAACAACGGATCTACTTCGCTTAGAGCCTTTCCCCTGGATCAAATCTGGGTGCCTTCGCTTGTACCCCTTGGCAGATGGGAGCCTGAACCGCCAGGTACTATTTTCTTGGGAGGCTGTGACTACGAACCCCGTACCACAAGATTGACGATACAACATAGTATTGCTCAGAAACGCATCCCTCAACCCCATACACCGGGCTTAGGGGACGCTTGATGATGAGCCTTAGATCTCCATTTTCTTATGTCATGCGCAAGACCGCGGACCGCTGCGGCGCTTGGGGGGCCAGTACCCCCAAGGTGCCTCCTAGCCGAGATGGCTACTCCGGGAATGGCCTCAAAGCCAAAAGGTAGTTGCCTGGCTTTGTGTCTCTTCTTCCTCTGTATATAAGCTCTTGGAGATGCCCGAGTTATGAGGTTGTTTTCTTCTCATCATCAGCTTCAGTATCACCATCAGCATCAAACATCAACATTTTACTACATTCGGCTTCCAACCTTTTGAAAAGCTTCACGTCATACAAATACTCTCCACTCCCACTCTCAAACATCTACAACATATCCCCCCTTCACCACACAAATTCATTCACAATGGCTGTCATGGGATCCTCCACTACCCGCTGCCCCGTCGCCTACGGCCGCTCCGGCTACAACAAGGACGGTGACGATGAAGAGAAGGACAAGAGCCTCATCAACTTTGGCCGTTCCGGCTACAACAAGGACGGCGATGACGACGAAGACAACAAGTTCCGCAACTTTGGCCGCTCTGGTTACAACAAGTGAGTAGTCACAATCACCACAGCTTAACCTAAGACACACCATAACTAACAAGAAACCTCCAGGGGCGATGATGGTGACGATGAGGAGCAGAAGTAAAACACTGGATACTTCTGATTTCTTCTTGCTCGCGCTATCTCTTTCATACTGTACAAGAACAACACCGGCAACGGCACATTTCGACTTGCATCTTTTTGGAGTTTATCGAAGTTTTGGGTGGGGTGTTTCTACTGGTCGAGGCCTTCATTTCATGGCAACGCATAGGCTGGGGAGTTTCAAAGGGGTGTTGCTTTCTCCTGGGAATCCATATAGAAGGCGGTTGGGTATGTTGATGACATTGCATGGGGTTGGCAAATGGAAGGGGTCCATGTTTGGTTTTGGTCTCCTCTATTTTCTTTCAACACTTCTGTTTCACTACCTCTCTTTCCTTCACATGTTTTAACCTCTCATAGGCTAGACTTCACTGTCCTCGCTGGACTCATGGAAAAGACTTGGAGGATGTAATTGGTAGTCAACAGAAGAGAGAAAGACAGGGAAAGTCTAGAGAGACGGATAAACTTCAGCATACCGCATTTTTCAATTTTGTCCAACTCATTCATCCAAAGCCCCAATGCTATCTATGATTTGTTACACATTTAGACTTACTTCCCCACGCAAAACTTCTCAAAAATAACCCCCAACACCTCCTCCACATCCCCCGCCTCTCCCTTTCCCGTGATAGCAGCCAACTTACCCGCCGCCACCCGCAAATGTTCCGCCGCCAGCACGATATCCGCTTCCACTTCCTCCCCTATTCCCATTCCCTCTCCCTCAAAAGTCGTCGGATTCGCCTCAGCCATGAAATCCTCCAACGCATCCCTACACTGGCCCAGCAATTCATTCTGCCTCGCCGTGACGCCTAGCAAGTGCTCCATGTCTTGCGGAATGGCGGTCAGGTCGGCGAAGGAGGAGGATAAACGAGAGATGAGGTGGTGGATTTTGCCTGGGTCTTTATCGTCCGTGTCTTTAAGGGATTGTTGTTGCTCGGCGGTTCGGCAGGAGATGAGGATTGGATCTTTGATTTTGAGCGGGGAGTTTTCGGGAAGGGCAGTGGAGAGGACGTCGTTTTTGAATGACTGAATGAGCTGTGCCAGGACGTCGGGAGGGACAGTCTCGGATTTGTTGATTGCCAGAAGCGATTCGGGCGCTGAAGACGCGAGGTGGAGCGTTGAGAGGTCGTAGTTTAGGCGGTAGCTGTTGTTGGTGTGAGGTTCGACAGATGCCAAAACAATGATCACGTCTGAGTCGAGGGCTTTCTGTCTCGCGCGCCGGATCCCTTCCTCTTCAATCTTGCCTATCGGCGCCTCCTCCTTTTGCTCTGCTGGTAGTAAAGACGAGCGCGTGCGAATACCAGCCGTATCAGCAAACGAACACAAATACCCGCGGATATCAAGACTAGCTTCCACGATATCTCTCGTCGTACCGGCCTCAGACGAAACGATACTCGCTTCTCTTCCGACGATCAGGTTCATCAAGCTGCTTTTCCCCACGTTCGGTGGACCGAGCAACGCGATGCGAATGCCGTTGCGAAGTAGTTCACTCCGCTGGCTCCCCATCTCGTGCAGCTTGATGGAGCGCAAGATCCCCTTGACGAGATGAGTCACGTTCCGCAGCAGCTCCGTGGGCGACTCATCGAAGTGCTGGTCCTCGCTGAAGTCGATAAGCGCTTCGATCTCGCCGCGGGCGAGAAGCAGCTGTTCCCGCCAGGACTCGTACGTCTTGCCCAGCACGCCTGAGGTGCCGCGGATGGCGGCCCGTCGCTGCTGCTCGGTTTCTGCGGAAAGGGTGTCGCCGAGGGCTTCGACTTGGGCGAGGTCGATTCGGTTGTTGAGGAAGGCGCGCTTGGTGAACTCGCCTTGCTCGGCGTAGCGGATGGTACCCGAAGAAGTGGACTCGGACTTGGGAATGGCGGAGAGAACGGCCTTGACGGTGGCGGAACCGCCGTGCACGTGCAGCTCGAGGATGTCCTCGCCTGTGACGGTCTTGGGACCGGGGAAGTAGAGGACCAGAGCGTCGGTGTCGAGGACGTTGGCGTTAGCAGCTGATGAGACCTCTTTGCCAGGCGCTGTGGGCTCGGTCAGGGTGCGCACTGCGGCGTATCTAGGCTTGGGAACGGGTTTGGTGGGACATAGTGAGTTGTAGACCTTCACTTGGTGTTAGTCAAAGGTTGATGATTAATAATTGGGATGGACGGGTTTTTGTTTTTACATCAAGACATCCGGGCCCAGAAACACGGATTACAGCTATGCCAGCTCTTCCTGATCCGGACGAGAGGGCGTAGATGGTGTCGTTTGTGAGAAAGGACAGAGTCGAGTCTCTAGGATTTCCACCTTGATCCTTGCTGCCAGAGACGGCGTCAATGGCAGACGCCCTATGGCCAAAGTCATGATAGCTTCTTGCTATGCGGATAAGACATAGCTGCTGTGGCCGAGGTTGTAAGAAAGTTGAAGTGACTCGGGAAGTTCCCGGTCGGTGAATAGCAGCTCGTCTTAGCGCATGGCGGAACATTGACTTCAACCGAAAGACATGAAGCCCTTTTCACAAGTGAATGTCTTCAGTGGAGAGATGTCACTGAAGAAAGAGATGGTGAAGCTTTGATGGCGGGTGATTGATAAACAGGACCCCTGCGACGAAAGCAAGCGCCAAGACTTTGGGATGCCACTTTAAAGATATCGCTGTAAGATGATTGGCCCTGACCCCAGAGCTGCCAGGATGTCCAGAGATTGCACGGACCACATCGACCGCATCAAAAGTTCAGAAGATCCATTTCTAAATTTTTATCGGGCAACCGCTGCCACGCCTCTGGTCTTCTCCATCTCCTCCGCGAACTCGACCTGCTCCTCCTTCTTCGAAAAGTTGACCTTTTTCCACCACAACGTCAATTCGAAGATACCCCGACAATTAGAAGGCGACCAGATCAACCACAGTCAACATGTCTGACGAAATCGTCTGGCAGATCATCAACCGTATGTTACAATCTCCTTGGAAAGTTGAAGACCTCCCCCGCAGTTTCGCTAACATTCAACCTTGCAGAGCAGTTCTGTGCTTTCAAGCTCAAGACGACCAAGGGCAACAACTTCTGCAGAAATGAGTACAACGTCAGCGGCTTCTGCAACAGGCAGAGCTGCCCCCTAGCCAACTCCCGTTATGCGACCGTTAGAACCTCGCCCAAGGGCACAATATACCTTTACATCAAGACCGTGCGTATACACCCATTCTCGAATGGTGGCGAACCTACCGTATCCCCGGGACCGACTAGCTAACACATCCCTTCTTACTACAGATTGAGAGAGCCCACATGCCCTCCAAATGGTGGGAGAAGATCAAGTTGTCCCAAAACTACGCCGAAGCCCTCCAGCAAATAGAGGACCGCCTCCAATACTTCCCCAAATTCCTCCTCCACAAGTGCAAGCAGCGCCTCACCCGTCTCGTACAAGTCGCCACCCGCATGCGCAAACTCGCCGCCGAGGAGGACCGTCTCGGCGAGAAGCTGGTGCCCAAGATGGCGCCCAAGGTCAAGCACCGCGAAGAGGCCAGAGAGCGCAAGGCCCTCATTGCCGCCAAGCTGGAGAGGACGATCGAGAGAGAGCTGCTGGAGCGTCTCAGGCAAGGAATGTACGGCGACCAGCCCCTCAACTGTTCCGAGTCTGTCTGGAAGAAGGTGCTGCACGGTCTCGAGAAGGAGGGCGAGGGTACCCGCGACAAGGACATGGATGAGGGTGTCGAGGACGAGGACGAGGAGGAAGAGGAGGAGGAAGAGCTCGAGGAGGAGATCGAGGACGGCAATGTCGAGTACGTGTCCGACTTCGAGGAGACCGACGACGAGCTCAACGATATCGAGGACTGGCTCGGCAGCGACGATGAAGACGATGCGGAGGACGACGATGATGAGGATGATGACGATGACGATGAGGGTGACAGCGAGGAGGATACCAAGAAGAAGACTAAGGCTGGCGACAAGAGGAAGAGAGGAAAGGTCACCAAGATGAAGGCGCGGAAAAAGAAGGAGATCGAGGTGGAACACGAGACGGACAGGGAGAAGTTGCTTGCTTTCTAAAAGACGAACGTGGAGGAGGATTTGTTGTTGATGTTGTACTAAATGATGATACCTTGGCATCTGGCAGATTGGTCACCGGTCTTGACTTTCTGCTATGTAATGATTGCATGGCTCATAGAACAGGAGCCCTTTTATGTTTTAACTATCTGTTCAATCAGGAGAACTACCTGCCATGATTTCCGGGTCATATGCTTCGCGATTGTGATACGCGGGGAGCGAAAGTGCATGCATCACCCGGCTGGCTGCTGCTGTTCTGGCCATTTTATAGGCGGGCCACGGACTCCCCACGCTGTAAAGTTAAGGTTGGTACGTACCTATAGGTGGGGCAGTGGCTCTTCAGGACAGGAGGTACCGGGCGCGCATTGATGAAACCCCCCTTGGAACTCCACGCCGCCTTTCCCATCTCTCCTGGCGATCCATTCATCTTTCACCTTTTCACATTCCAAGGTCACAAACACAAGGAACTTCTGGAACCTTTGTTTCTTTGTATCGCGGGACACCAACAAATCTCCAATTCCCAACCAAACAATACGAGCAGCCATATCCAAGGGCAATACTGCGCCTAATAATACCATAACCCTTACCCGCGATAATCACTTAAGGGAGCTTCCCACCGCCCGATCTCGCGATCCGATCTAGGGGTGCTTGCTGGCCGTAGCACCTCGTCACCGACAGAACTCAACGAAACCTCACTTTTTCTTCCGAGCATCACACACACAGCAAAAAGCACACAAGACCAAAAACCTACCTAATTACACCGAACGTAACCTTACACTTTGGCTACACCCACGAGCCCATCCGTCACACAACAAACCCACCCCAACAAATCCACAAAGACCACAACGAACAACCAAGATGTCCTCCTGGTACTCCAACCTCTCCAACAACATTACCAAGCTCCAACGCACCTACTTCTCCGGTGAAGCCGACGGCGACACCGAAGATGACACCCACGTCTGCCGCGTCCTGCGCGCCTACTACGTCGAAAAGGGCCAACACTTCCCATCCTGGCTTCCTCCCGACCCCAAGGCTCCTCCCCCCCAGCAGCAACAGCAACAGCAACAGCAACAAGCCCAAGGCCAATATGGCCAACAGCAACGGTATAATGGCTACGGCGGTCAACAACAGTTAAGCAGTCTTTGGGACAATAATGGTGGCGGTCGCGGAGCAGCAGCACAGGGAGGAGCAGCGCAAGCACAACAAAGTCGAAACCCCTTCGCCCGCGCCGCCTCCTCCACAGCCCCAGCAGCGTCACCCGTCAACGCCGCCCCCGGCCACAACGCACCACCGCAAAGTCTACGAGCAGGAGGAGGAGGGGGATATAACCACGGCCACGGTGGCGGTGGCCAACAACAGCAACAACAACAACAACAACAACAACAACAACAACAACAAGCATACGGCGGCGGGGGAGCAGCAGCTAGTAACAGCGCAGCATCACTGCCTGCGCAGCATAGCGGGAGCAGCGGAATTAGTGCGCAGGATAAACTCAAACAGAGGCTTTGGGGCGGGTCGAGGACTACGAGCCCGGGGAACAGCGGGGGGTCGGGGCCGTTTGCGCCGCCTTCTACTGCCCAGCAGAGGACGGGGTCGGTAGGAGGTGGTAGTGGTGGAGGGTATGGTGATGCTGGGCATGGAAATGTTGGGTTGCCGAGCGGACCTAGACCGCCGCCAGGAGGAAGGATGGGGTTGCCTAGTAACCCCAGGATGCGATAGAGGGTCGGAGAGGTCTAGAATATGGCATGAAAGAGGATGGAAGGGGAAGGAAATGCGCATAGCTGTATACAGACAGACAAGCTGGGCGAAGCGTAGCGTTGGCTTTACTGGTTTATTGGTTTGCTAGTCCGCAAGCGATTCAAATTTCAGCTAGCGAATAAATAGGGGCCATTATATCAAGCGTCACGTACGGACAGGTTGGGGTGAACTTGAGTGATGGGGATAGGAGTTTACGGTCGCTTTTCCTATAGACCTACTGTGTACGTGGTTCGAACTGGTGATGTCGGTACTAATAAACTCTAAAGGGGAGCGCTTGGTTCCTACCTACCTGGCTATATAGGTATAGGCCAACCAAAGTCGGAGGATGTTGAGTGGCCTATAACGCAGATGTAATACATGACCTAAACCCTCCATTACATTGTGGCAATAACACACTTCTACAACACAGGAGGTATTTCTAAAACTTAGGACTACGAACAAAGCAACGTCAAAAGCTAATGATTTGGAACCACAGCCCCTTTTTATTCCAGATATATGCCTGGTAACAACGATTCAAACCTCCGTATGTCCTAAAATCCCCATGAACTCCCAAACACCCTTCGTTTCCTGGTATCCCGAATCCCAAGTCATGCTTGGGTACCACCCCAGCCCAATAGATTGTATTCGATACAGTATAAAGACAACAAATAGAGGGTATCATTTGAATCCCAGTATAGCAGTTTTTGCCCGCCGCCAGTGCCAATCCGTGGAGATCATTTGCTCGGAGGCGGAGGTCGATGGTAAGGTCGATTGATGTTGTCGACTTTAGATCAACAACCGCCGTTTGATGGGAAGAGGCAGCGGCTCCCCGTTGAGCGAACCCCGTTTCTTAGCCAGGGCATTCTTCCCCATCGCCTGGATCTTATCAAGGAGATGACTGTGGGAGCCTTGTCAGTGTATCTGTTCTTCAGGTCGGAGGAAAAGATCAACGTGGAGAAGTGAACATGGTAAAGTCATACTTGATAGGCAAATGTCCCGCCCTACTTTCCTCCATCGCCAAGTTGATCTTCTGCGCCTGCTCCTCGTGGTCCTTGAAATGCTTCGATATGAGGTCCTGCCCCGAGGGCTCGTCCGCCGACCGGACCACGTAGCCGCACCCTTCCTGATCGCACGTCCAGGTCCCGTTGGGACCGGCCGGTGACATGGTCGGGAGGCGCTCGGCCTGAACTACTATCCGGACTGCGTCTTTCGGTATGGCGCCCGAGTCGTCGGCTACGTCGATGATGACGTCGTTCGCGTCGCTGTCTTCGTCTTCCTCAGCCTCGACTGTTCGCTTTAGTGCTTTTCGTCCGCGACGGGGCGGCAAGTCATCGTCGTCCACCATATCGGAAGCGAGTCGCTTGGAGCCTGCCACACGGAGGGTTGCCACTTTGCCGGAAGGACGGCCTACCCTAGGTTGTTTTCCAGCTCGGACTTCGTCCTTCGACTCGGCTTCGATACTGGGTGAAGCCCCGAGGTCGTTTGCTAGTCGACTTATATGAGCTTGCCGCCGGTTCCGACGATTCAGATAATTAGGAATGTCCTCGACTACTAAATCCGTTGGAGCGGGGCGTCCATTCTTGACAACCTCCTCAAGCCAAGCCTTATATGGGGTGTTGTCCCACATTGGTGGCAATCGCTCAACAAGCTCCTTTGCAAAGTGCTCGCATAGCTCCCTGGCGGCAGTGTAGACTTTGATCCTGCAGTTGTAGAATAAGTCCGAGTTGACTTTTGACATCTTCACCTCCTTGATGTCAATTCGTTGGGCAACTTCTCCCAGCAGAACGATGAGCCGATCGACTGGGTCATCGGGAAGGTCGTCGTTGCCAGTAATGATGATGGGAGACGCCCGGGGATGGGGGGATTTCGAAGGTAAATGCCGGGTTGATACTGGGGCCGGAGCCGGGGTTCCCGATCCTTTGTCTGAGCGTTGGTCTGACAGCTCGCTAGCCTGTCGACTGGTTTTCGTCGTCCTGCCTTTCGGTGGTTCACGGATCGCTAGACTTTGGGATTGAGGCGAGTGAACTCGGTCATCCCGCGCAAGTAAACCCTCGGGCTCGTCAGCTGGTTTGGTGAGCAATCCAGCAGCGACATCGCTGATCTTCTTTTGAAGGTCTGGGTGAGCGGCTTGCAGCCAAGCGGCAAACTCGGTGTCCTGCCATTTGATCTCCAGTTCCTTGGGAAAATGCGCTAACAAGAACTTTGCCCACTTGTGACATCTGGCCTCGACCTCCTCTTTTACAGTGACGCCCCCATCTCCTGCGGTAAGCGCGTATATAAAGAAGATCTCGTCCAGAGGTGGCGGCTTCATGTCTTTGCGCTTCTTCTTGTCGGCCTTCTTCGATAGCCTCTTGAACTCCTCGTAAGGACCCATGATTCCATAGTAAAGTGTGATGGCCTCCATGACCTGGCTGTACATGGCTTCGTATTTCCTCGAGGGTATAATCTCAAACCATCCGGATGCGCCAGAAACCCAAAGGGTGTTTGGGTCAAATCCGATCGAGTATCGTTCTGATCTAGAGATTTCGATATACGTCGCTTTGTTGTACGGCTTGACGACTTGCATATTGTTAGCGATTGAGCAGAAAACGTCCAAGGGGTGGGGAAGGCGGGCATAAACAAGTCAACATACAGCATTCGCGAGCTTCATCGTCATCGTCTTCCACTGTTTCAAGTTTTCCGCGTACGATAAACGGCCCCTCGAGATCGACATGGAGTGGGTTTGCCAGCGTCTTGCCGTCCTTTTGGTAGATGGTGGCATCTGTCAGTACGGCGAAGTATGGCCACGACTCATCCGGAGATCCTAGAGTCACCGGCTTGAGGATGGACAACTCCTTTGTCCATCGCCGGCGTCGGTCGTCGGTCGAATCGATGGATGCGCTAGAGCCCCTTCTGCGCCGTGGGCGTCCTGGTCCGGCCATGTCGTTGTGGTTTCTCCCAGCAAAATGAGCTCAGTAATAATTCGGTTGTAGATATCAAGGTTGAGGACTTGGGAAAGTCGATCGAGATGGTAACTAAGAGGAACTCGTTGTTGAAACTGTTGACAGCCTCTTGCGGTAAACGTCTTAATCGCCACCTATCACAGTGATTTGGACTTGAGACAAAGGTGAAGATGATAATATTGAACACAATAAACTGGATATTAAACAAACTCAAAAGCGGGATTGAATGGGGAAACAGTAAGCGAAAGGGTATCGAGTGGGAGTGGGATGTAACGCGATGCTTCTCTCGAAGACTGACAGGCCAGGCCTGCCTGGCAACGGCCAATGGACGCGACTTGTTCACACGCGCAGCGAGAGTGGGACCTCGATGGTTGGATTCTCAAGTCGTTCGTCAGTGGTGGGGCCCAGGCACTTAAACCCCTGTTTCCCGGCTCCACACCCGCCACTGATAAGGGACGATAAGCCCTAAAATAAGTGAGCGGTCCCCTGCAGTCTGATGTCTGAGTCTATGAATTTTTGAGTGACGGCTTCCTGCGCAGACTCCAATTGGAAACACGTTCTTGCATATCGGGGTTTAGAGGGCCGTACCTATCATTGTTACTTATTTCTCCGAATCATTATTATCGCCATCCCTCCCACATCAACTTCCAGAGATTGTAAATGATCTGGAGGTCAATCATCAAGATGGCACAAAACAGCCTCGCTGAGGGCGTCTTCGGTATGTCATCACTACGCCTTCAGTCTTCCGCGCGCATTCTGCAGATAGAGTGTTCCAAAAGCGCATCATGAAGTAAAATTGACATAATACTACTCCAACAACAGCCATCAACAAGCCTTATGGCATGAGCTCTGCCCAGGTTATCCGCGACTGCCAACACCACTTCAACCCCTCCAAGCTCTTCGCGCCCCTCCTAGCCGCCGACCGCGCCCTCCGCGAGAAGGAAAACAGATACCAGAAGCAACGCCGCACTCATGCCAAGCGGGAAATGAACGTCAAGATCGGCCACGGCGGCACCCTTGACCCCCTAGCCACCGGTGTCCTGATCCTCGGCGTCGGCAAGGGCACCAAGGCTCTGCACGACTTCCTGGGCTGCACCAAGACGTACGAGACCGTTGTGGTCTTCGGCGCCAGCACCGACACCTACGACCGCGTCGGAAAGCTCATCAAGAAGGGCGACTACAGCAACATCACGCGCGAGCAGGTTGAGGAGGCGCTCAACTCGTTCCGCGGCAAGTTCCAGCAGATGCCCCCGCTCTATTCGGCGCTCAAGATGAACGGCAAGCCCCTATACGAATATGCGCGCGAGGGCAAGCCGATCCCGCGCGAGATCGAGACCCGTGAGGTCGACGTGACGGAACTCGAGATGACGGAGTGGTATGAACCGGGAACGCACAACCACCGGTGGCCGACGGAGGAGGCCGAGCAGGCCGAGAAGAACGTGGTCAAGTCGGTGTGGCAGGTGGCCAAGAACCAACAGGAGGGCACGACCAGCACAGAGGAGGCCGCGACGTTAATACCGGAGATGGTGGAGAAGGAGGTCAACGCGTTGGCGGACCATGAGAGTAACAAGCGCGCGGCTGAGGAGCGCGTTGACGAGCTGGTTTCCGAGGAGCCCGCGGGCAAGAAGAGGAAGACGGAGACCGGTGCTGCCGAGCCCATGATGTCTGGTGCTCTGAAAGATAAGAAGGGTAAGGACAAGAAGCAGGACAAGTACGCTAAGAACAGGGGTCTGGATCTTGCTCCTCCTCCGCCGTCGCCCGATACACCGTTCCCCTGGGAGGGCAAGGGTCCTCCGGCTGCCAAGATCCGCATGACCGTGACTTCGGGCTTCTACGTTCGCAGTCTGTGCCATGACTTGGGCGAGAAGCTTGGGTGCGGCGCTATGATGGCTGAATTGGTTAGGTCTAGGCAGGGCAAGTTCGTTTTGGGCACGGATAACTGCATGGAGTACTCCGACCTTGCCCTGGGCGAGGAAGTCTGGGCACCCAAGATCCAGAAGGCTTTGGACCTCTGGAACAACAAGGACAAGGTGGCCAAGGCCCAGGCTGTCGAGCCGGTAGTAAAGAAGGAGGAGGTCAAGGCTGAGCCGGTCAAGACGGAAGATGTCAAGACAGAAGATGTCAAGACGGAGGAGGTCAAGACGAAGGAAGTCAAGGCCGAGGAGATTAAGCCTGAGGAGGTCAAGACCGAAGAAGTCAAGACTGAGGAGCAGCCGGCAGGTGAGGTAAAAGCCGAAGAGTCTGCTCCCGTAAAGGACGAGGAGACGGTCAAGACGGAGCCTGAATCGAAGGCATAAAAGAAACCACCCTTCCCACAGCAAGCGAAAAGAGAATAAAAGCGAAATATACCCAATTAATATTGATTGATTACCTGAGGCCGTTGTCCAGGAGCCCCAACGATACTATTCAGGTGGCCATGGCTTTGAGTCGTCCAAGACCATAATCCAATACTGCCGCCACTATGAATGCTCCTTCCCAACCCCGTCTATCGAATATCCAAGAACCAGCCCGACCGAGTCCGCCGACCATGCAATTCCGTCACGATGTCTGCCCGCCTCTGGTTTTTCCTTTTTCCGCCAGATGCTAGTCTAGACTACATACCCGATTCATCCCCATCATTACATTACATTACATTAAAATTACCCTTTCCCTCCATATACTTCGGAGAGGTTACCATTAATTAAATATTACCCCCTTCGCTCGCCTCAATCATCCAGATCCAGCCTGGGTTGGCCATCCCCCCTTGGCGTCACCACGGGTACCAGCTTCCCCCCAAACTCATCCTCATCCTCATCATCCTCATCCTCACTCCCACCGTGACGCTCGTCATCATCTTCCCTCCCCCTCCTGCCTCTCTCCAACTTCTCCGTCTCCCTCAAAACCTCTCTAACCCTTTCCATCCTCCTCACCGCCCCCTCCAATATTTCCAGCCGTTCCTTCTTCTGCTCATCCCTCTTCTCCAGCGTCTTCACCCTCTCTTCAAGCTTCGCTCTCGCCCTCCTCTCATTCGCAACCATCTCGTTGGCTTCCGAGAACAGCGTCACGGAAAGTTCTTCAATCTCCCGCGACGTAGCGGTGAGTTTCGCCTCAGCTTTGGCTAGCTTGGCACGTGTTTCGCTGTGCAGAGACTTTTCCGTGTTCAGGGCTGTTTGCAGGTCCGAAATCTCCTTTTGGTGTTGGACACTAGAACTAGGGACAGATTGGAAGGGTTGTTGGAGCGGGCTGCTTTGCGTGAATGACTGGGACAGGGTGGATTGGTGCGTTGGCATGTGCGGGTGGGAAGAACCAGCGGGTGGTGTGCCTGATTTGAGGTTTGGTGTTGATTTGCGCGAAGTTAAAAAGGCGGAGAGGCGGGAGGCGGCGCCGGTGGGCAGGAAGGAGGAGACGGAGCCGACGCTGCGGGCGGCGACGGAGGTGGGTGAGGCGTTGGCTGTTGCGGTTGTGGAGGGGGTTGCGGATTGAGGAGGGGTGGCGAGGGCAGCGGCGGCGGCGTGTTGATGTTGTTGTGGTGATGATATTTGGGAGGCGGCTGGGGAGGTTTGGGATTGGGATTGTTGTTGTTGTTGCTGTTTGAGCTGCCCCCGTAGTCGGGCTATCTCGTCTTCGTAATCGGCCCAGCGATCGACGGCGGATGAAGCCTTTTCGTTGAGCAGGCGCACTTGGTTTTGGAGTTCTTGGATCTTGTTGTGCGCGTCGAGAACGGCCGCTTGCATCTCCTCGAAGGGCTGGGTCCCCTCAAGGTCGGTACCGCATTGCGGGCAGCAAGGGGTGGTAGACAACGTCCCGGTGACGGGTTCGACGACGACGACGGGGGCGGCGGTCATTGTCATGGTAGCGGTGGTCGACATGGCTCACCGGGGCCCCGATAGGACGGACGATAAGTATCGTCGGGAAGAGTCCGCGCCTGATGTCGGATTGGACGGAAATGGTGATGACCGGATTGAAACGGTTCGTCCGGTCTTCTCGATGTTTTTCTTTTCGGGAACCAAGTGGACTCCTGTCAGGAACGGGAAAACTGGATGGAGACGCCGTCGCGGTGGGGATGGCCTGGTTCCCGTTCGAAACAGGGGCAGGGGCTTCTTGTTTTCCGTCTTGGTATTTGGTGTTGTGCTTTTGCGTATCTGGAGGCGCTGGCGAAGCTGACCAACACGTCGCCAGATCTCTCTCCTTCTCCTCCTTTTTTGAGGAATGAGTAAGCTGTGAAAGGGAGGACAAGAAATGGCTGGAAATGTATTAAGGCATGCAGGGTCTCGGTGACGTACCGCCTCCCATTCTCTGTCTCCCGCCGTTCCGATGATCTTCAGCGGTATGTAGGTACCGCATGCACGATGCAAGGCCCATGTGGGGAGCGTGGGAGACGCCGAGCCGCCCTTGAGCCGCCCTAAAGAAACAGGACTCCTTACTATATGATCCAGGGGACGGATGACGGCACAGAAAGATGGGGACAATGGAACACATATGAAGAAGAGTTAATGGTATCTTGTATACAAATGCAAAAATGGGTATCCAGCTTCTTAATGCAACGACAGCCTTAGGTTGACCTAATGTCACTATATCTTCCCCTTGCTGCGACAAGACCATAGCTCGCCATCGTCTTCATGATCCCCAAAGCGGGCGCTGGATCATAACTTTGTTGTTCCGCTGTGTCAAAGATGAATCTTGACAGGACCGCGCTCCATGCTTTTTCGAACGCAAACCCCGCCGCCCAGACTCTTTTCTCCGTAGTCTAAACTTGGCGTAGCGGGCGTATCCGCCAGAATTCTTGGGCCAAGATATCTCTTGGCTTGGATCTATCGCCGGTCTGCGCCCCCAGGCTTGCAGGTTTTGTGAAGCGGTCAGACGTTTTGGTGGCACGGTCTCTGGAGAACCGTGATGTTGTGACGGTCGACCTGCCGCCGTATTTGCAAGCTCCTAGCAGGGCGCTGACAGGGCGCTGACAGGGCACCTGCTTCCATTACCCGGCGAGCTCCCGAGCAAGATGACGCCCGTATCACCTTGATAACACGCTGTACCTCAAGCCAGTAAATCCGCTATGCATTTGCTTTTTGAGCATCCTTTTTCGGTCTCGTAACTCTCTATCCACCGACTTCAGTAGGGCTTCGCAACCTTTCTAGGTTCGCTAAGCCCAGTTTCAGGGTCCTTGTATTCCTTCCAGTTGACGGGGTACATGGTGTTGCCAGCTTCGCTTGTCGCCATGATGACACCAAGCTCGTTACGCGCCGTCGATAGGTAGTAGCTTGCTTGGTCACCAAGAGAAATCTAGTAGACGGCGGCATGTCAGCAGAGTGTTCACTCCTTGTTTGGTGAGAGGGAGACGAGAAGAGCACTCACCACCTCAGCTCTAACAATATCCCCAGGCCTGAAGCTATCGTAGATCTTCACCCTATCCTTCTCTGTCGCTCTCACGTCCTGCACTCTAATCAGGCCCTGCCACTCGGCCTCCAAAACAGTATCGCCACAAATCAAGATGGCCACGACCGCTTGGCGCGGCATGATGCGAATCACCCGGCATAGCACAATGTTGCCCACTTCGGGCAGAACCTCGCGCTTGTCTGACGAACCCGCCGCGCGCAGTACTGAGATGGTCGGTAGCTCGGCGGGCGAAGTCTGGGTGTTGATAATCTTGTTCAAGCGCTTCGCAGGGCCGGGCGCCTTGGCGGGCTGTGTGATGTTGACGACGCCGAGCAGCGAAGCGCAGAGGTTCGACTCGTGGATGTGGGTTCCAGGACCGGGTTGGAACTTGGAGACAGGGCCGAGGAATTGGCCGGGGATGGCCATCGAAGGGGAGGAGGATGTGGTCGCCATTGTGTCGTTCTAGAGGGTCGAGTCAAATCGATGTCGATGACGAAAGTTTGTGAAAGGGTAGAGTGTGGAATTGTATGAAACGCGGTGCGACGCGCAAAGGGGAACTAAACAAACTAGAGATAATGATGCGACAGAACGGACCCCGCGGCGATAACAAACTGGAGCTTCTGATGGATGTTTGGATACCGAAATGTGATTGATCGGGCCCGCGGACGGTATTCAATGACGGAGGGGCACCGAAAAAATGGAAACCCTTGTCGATGCCAAGACCTGTCCAAGTGTCGCGCGCTGCGACAACACTGCCGGGCAAGCTGCCGCCGAGGGGAGCTTCTGAAAGCAGCCTGCCGGTGTGTCTCTCCCCAATTGGATGAAAGAGTGGCTCCCCTAACAAATCGTTTGAACGCTATCCGAAGCAATTGAGCAATCTCATTGGTCAAAGCTCTCAAAATTGTGGAAAGTCAGACGTGTCGGAAGTCGCGACACCCGCCTGGGCGGGCATGTTGCAACCGCAAGGGTCCTCCACAAGGAACTGAAATCAGGGGTTGCCGTGGGTTGTTGAGGTTGGGATGGCGGAACCCCCCTGTCGGTGGAGGAGGAATTGTTGTGGCCATTGTTTTGTTTCTTTATAATTCAAGATTCCCATCTTCTCTTTCCCCTGTTTCTCCTTCTCTGTTCTTGACATTGTGCCGTCTCGTCAATCGCAAACCGTCACAATGCCTTCCAAGAAGCAGACCTCCTCCGGCGGCAACAAGCCGTCCGGCTCCGGCTCCGGCTCCTCCACCCGCTCGTCTTGCCACTGCCGCTGCAGCATCGGTGGCTGGCTTAAGTTCTTCGCCATCTTGTTCGCCCTGGTTGCGCCCATCGCCTACGTCCTTGAGCAGCGTCTCGAGTCCTTCTACGTCTTCGATACCGAGCACCTTCACGATCTGTCCAAGCGCGCCATTAGCGCTCACGGCAACGATACTAAGGCTATTGTCAAGTACATCGTCGACGAGCTGAACGAGCGCAACGGCGTTGCTCCTTACGTGAACAACGATGAGGAGTGGGTGTTCAACAACGCTGGTGGTGCCATGGGTGCCATGTACATCATCCACGCCTCCGTCACCGAGTACCTGATCATCTTCGGTAAGCACCCTCTCCCAAGCTTGTGACAAGCTTGTGCTTCCCTCTTCTTTGGACTGGACCCGTCACTAACACACTTCACACAACAGGCACTGCCATCGGCACTGAGGGCCACACAGGCCGCCACACCGCCGACGACTACTTCCACATCCTCACCGGCACTCAGACTGCCT
Organism: Sordaria macrospora; assembly: GCF_033870435.1. NCBI lineage: Eukaryota > Fungi > Ascomycota > Sordariomycetes > Sordariales > Sordariaceae > Sordaria > Sordaria macrospora. The sequence continues at coordinate 1,390,105 of NC_089372.1, read as the reverse complement.
ACGTTCCCGGCGAGTACGAGCCCGAGGTCTACCCTCCCGGTTCCGTCCACCACCTCGTCCGCGGCACCGTCAAGCAGTACAAGATGCCCGAGAGCTGCTTCGCTCTCGAGTATGCGCGCGGCTGGATCCCTCCCATGCTCTTCTTCGGCTATGCCGATACCCTCAGCAGCACGCTCGATTTCCCTACCCTTTGGCGCACCTCCGTCATCACCGGTCGGGAGATGATCGCCAACTTGCTTAAGGGCAAGTTCTAAGGATATTGCTTGGTCTTGATTTTTAAGCAGACCCCTGCGCGAGGGGTGAGGTTAGAAGGATATGAAAGTTTTAAAGCGCATGGGATAGAATATAAAGTATAGACATGGCTTCTCGGCACATGGGATATACACATGTTGCTGTACATCTGCGCTGTCTTTGTTAGACTGGAGTTTTTGGTTTATACCACGACCTAACTATACCTCTATATCTACGTAATGTAATCAAGACATGACTACCTACAGAATGACCGCTTTTTTGGATTATCTATAATCTCGCGGTCTAAATCCATTTGCTATACTCTCGCTACTCAATAATTATACCACAGACAAGACACTCTCTACTTCCCTGCCATCGGATCCCAGCACCTCTTGGTCTCTTTTCAGATTCCAGATTCTATATCAACGACTCTTGAAAGTACAAGATATCCGATCTGAAGTAATGTCGCGCAAACGTCATGGCTCAGTTGTCCTCGGCACATTTGTTTCTTTCCATCCTACTTCACAACTTACTTCAATGTGCAGCCTCATCCATCAATCACTGAACGAACGGGAGTCTATAGTGTGTGCCGACATGACGGTGGTATACGTGGGTAGTATAGCCCGACACTCGAGCATTCTAACATGATCACCGTTGGTGGCCATTCCTCGTCCTCTCGTTTTCTCGTTTCCTCATTTCGTCATTTTCCTCATTTGTCCTTCTGCCGAGAAACCCGCCCGTCATCACGCCACTACGCCACGAGACTGCGAAACTGTGAGACAACGAAACAGTGAGTGAGATGACGAGATGACAAGACGATGAGAGAGGACACGGGATAATGGGATATGGGATGGATGTGGAATGGATGGTTTCACAAGTGACGATTCGTCCGTCCGTCCTGATTCCAAAGCTCAGGTGGCTGTGGCTGATTTGGGATATTTTGTGGGATAACGCGGTTAAAGTCTGTTCTGTTGTTGTATCCGCCACCCCCAGCAGGGCTTCTGAGAAAAAGATGCTGCGAGAAGAGGAAGATGATGTAAAGTGGAAGAAAGAGGTGACAGTTTGGAATGATCCATTTAGTGGGTGAAAAGCATATTTCTGTTGCTCGCAGAAGCTCACTTGCTGTGATGCTTTGATGTGGAGCCCCGTTGCTGGACAAGAGTTATGGAGGTGTGAACTACGCTCTGTTGGGGATTTTGGGTTTCTGTATATATGACTTCACAATTTGTTGGTACGGCGGAAAGGATGAACTCGACCCCATGACTATATTATAGTCTGAAGTTTAGAGATACTTGACATTTCTGTGCTCCGATACAGTCAATTTCGGCAAAGTTGCCGTTCGGCACTGGCTGCTATCTCGATATACGGTCAAGGTGATGAAAACTTGTAACCAAGTCCATGGTTGGACGATGGACTCGAGACGCCAGGACTCCGCGGTAGTTCATCTCATCTTGTTCAGGAGACGTCATGGACGGCACATGAAATATCCTCGAGACCAAGAGTTGCTCTTTACCCATGCGCAAGGTAATTGCTCCGTGGTAAAAGTTTCAGTCTTACTGATATAGTATTACCTCCGAATCGTTTTATGACTATATGGGCGGCGGGCGATATATCGAGTTTCCTGGGTTGCGGTACCGGCCAACAGGGCTGACCAACGTGTTCGCCGGAAACCTATACCCATCTCCATATTCCCCGCCGTCGGGCAACGCCATTCTCTTCAAATCATCGGTTTCTCGTAATTGTTGTTTTAAAAGTCGACATCGTGAGGTTACTTTTTGGAGTTTTCGACCCCTCATCCGAAGTGGATGAAAGTGGATGCAGACGGGTCCCGTGGGGACCATCTCCACCATCCCCGGCCCGGCGCTTCCAGGGGTCAGGTCGGGTCACGGGTAAATCTTCTCTCCTTTCTGCTGGCCGGGACACCGAACTCACCTCTGCGCGTGGCGGGACTCCGTATGGACTGCCAGACCGCTAGCCCACAAGGCCACAAGGCCGCCTTGCATTTGCAACAGAACTGCCCCCCGTGCGAGAAAATTTTCACATCACAACCAAATTTTCAAATGGGCCTCGTGACACTGCTCGAGCGAACAGCTAGGCCGGATTTATGCGTTCTAGAAGTGCAGGCAGTGGAACCCGGCAGTGGGGTTTGAGGTTCAGTCCCAATGTCGCCATGTTTCCGTGTTTTCGGGGCCGCATTAGTGGTGTGAAACGGAACAACGCCAGCGGGATGGGTTTTTGGCGCCGGCGTCGTTCCGCCGCCGCTTGTAAACTTGTCTCTTTTTTTTGCTTGACCGCCACGACAAATTAGAAGAAACTCCTTTCTTTGATTCCCCGCCCTTTGACCCGCCAGTGGGATAGAATATTGCGGGGAAGAAAACGGGACCCGTCAAGTAGGCTCGTAGGGCACTGCGGTGCGCTGAAAGAGGGCCCTCGGCCCCCGGGAGCGTTTAACGGAATACGGGCTTCGCCGCTTCGCGTGCCAGTGTTGCTATCGGTCGGCAAGACTCCCGATAGTGTCAAGAAGTTGCTGTTGTGTGGTTTCAGCGAACCAAACAGCATCAGAGCGCACGGCTCTTGACAGCTTCTCTGGACACAAAAAAATAGGTCAGCCAAGAACTTTGGTTCCTTGCATAGGCGACATCCGCGGAAATCTTGTTCGCGCGAGGAACGAGGCAGCGAAGTCGGGAGCCAATGCCGATCCATTATTGCCAACGTCGACGGGTGGTGGACGACATGGCTCGCTGTGGGAGGGTGACTCAAGTGCCATGAGACTGCCCCAAACGGGTGTTAGTGAGCCGGTTTGTACGTAATTGAAAAGGGGATCCGCCGCCCGCTTGGAGCGCAACCGGGCATCCAGCGTCCTTTCTGCCAGCTTTTTTTTGAAGGATCCGACTTTTTTCTTTGGGCCTGTCAGGTGTACCTACTGCCTGTCAGGAAGGACGAGGAGGTCACTGCCAAGCAATAAGCACTGTTGCAGGCACCGGTACAAGCTGAACGACGACAACTCGAGCCTCCGACGACGACCCTCCGAGAATAGCGGTATCGGTGTGTTAAACAGACCCAGACGGCCAACATTCAACACCCCTTGATCACGTTCATCAACTGCTGAGAAGGTTCCAGAGAGGTGATAGGTCGTATCGAGATGGACTCCATGCCATGCAATGACATGCTATGCGCAACCAAGATATCGCCAAAGAGTCGGAGCTTCATATAAATTGCGAGTTTCGGGATTCGATGAGCGCTGAAAGCTTGACCGAATGTTCTCGCCAGACGTCTTCCGCAGCTGAGCGGCAAGAGCGTGGGAGTTGCCAAGAAAGTTTACTAAGAGAATGGAATTCGGGGACTGGATGGGGAAGGTATAAGGTAAGAGCAACCCGTTAGCTGCATGAGAAAGGCCGGAGCCGCCTGTCGTCCACACAGCGTCCGTTAAAACGTCATCGGAAAGCTTTTCGGCGCCAGTCTTTTAGCCTCTTTGCGCTACGGGCATGGGGGACAGAGCAAAAGGATTCGATGCTTTGGTTTTTAGGTGATTTAAAAGAAGGAAACAACGTCTAACAAAACGAGGGCAGGAAACCACCTGACACTGGGAGACAACAAACTGGCAAGGTCAAAAAGCTGAGGCCAGGATCAAAGACAGGCACATGACCTGTAAGGAGTCTAGGCCTGTGCAGGCCACCAGGCCCAAGAAAACAACGAAGTGCTGTGCTGATAAACACTTGTTGATCGACAATTTAAACCCTTACCTGCCATGCCTGCCAATGCTACCATGAATTTTTGTTATCACTGGGCGGCTCATGCCGAGCAAAACGTCTAGCTTATCGTGTTTATCTGATTCATCGAGAAGGCGACGACACACCACACCTCTTGCCTGTTTGGGTTCCATACTGTACAAATGTATATTTGGCGTGTCGTCCGCCGGGGATAAGCTGATGGCAATCCGGGGCGTCATGTCATCATCCGCATCTGTTTGCGGCAGGTATGGGATTTGCACAATCATTATCAGAGACAAGAGAGATAGAGGCAAAGGCAGAGCGGCGATAGAGATCAGGCTGAAGCATGATGAACCTTGACGGGTGATTGACCGCTCTGTGAGTCTGTGAGATTAGAAAGCCGTGCAACCACCACGATCCAATTTCTTCGTCCCATATGCCCGCTGCGGTCGTACAAGTACAGACATCCTCGACACTGAAGGCATCGTGATATCGGGTGGTTATCTATTGCTTATCATTCCCCGCCTCGTCTCAAGGACACAGTAGACCTCGCATTGCACAGACAGACAGACAACACTGCACTGTCTCTCCCGCCAACAAGACGGGTTTTACTCTGGGACGGCACCCCCTCAGCCGCCATGCTTTAGCCTTTTGCAGAGCATCTATCCAAGTCACGAATCGCCGTAACCTGATATTCATAGACCTCGTGGCCTTAGCTGCACCTTTATCTAGATACCAAGACCTGGTCAGACCGGGACTGTTACTTCAGGCACTGGTATCCAATTACCTGGGGTACATAGGGCGATAGTGGACAACCTCAAAACTGGGGAACATATGATCCCGCTGTCTGGAGAACTTCCGCGTCTAAATGAAGGATTCCCGTCTGGGTCCTGGGCCTTGCTTCCGCCGCCACTCCTTCGCTTCCCCACGATATGCTGTCCGAATGCCAATTGGACGGATAACCGTTGCCATGAACGCCATGAAGATTCTAAATTTCACAGCGTGCCTGGGCTCGCTTGCTTGATTGCTTGTCGCCCTCGAAAAGGAACATGGGGATCGTGTCGGTCGTCGACGAGGAGAGCAGGGCCATGGTCCAGAGTGGGACCCGGTGTCGGGACGGGGACCGCGGTGTGGAACTCGCGGTGGACTGCATTTCCTGCTCCATCAACCCCGTAAAATCGCAAATTCTTGTCACTGTCCTCCGCCTGGTGGTCCGCTGAGAAGTGAAGGGAAGGAGCGAGCGGGACCACTGTCACCCAGACCTTCCACTTCTCTTTCATGCCCGGACCATTGCGCGGGCTACTTGGATGGTTCACCCAGTGGATAGCTGCTCGCAATGCGATTGGCCAGAATCGTTTTCTATTTGCTTCCCTTTGTTTGGTGGTTGTCGAGCCCTTCGTTCTCATCTTCAGTAACAGCCAGGGGACCTCCTTGCTATTAAACCGCACTCCGTCCCATACGCTCGCGCTTCTTTCGCTCTTGTTTTGATTTCAATCCCTCTTGCCCATTGCTGTCACCATCCTGCTGCTGGCTGCTTTCGAGTTCAGAGAGTCCTCCAGTTTGCTGAGTGTTAGTCGGTCTTCCCTCAGTTCCCTATCTTATCGGCTTGTCCATATCTGCAAGATCTCAACCTCAAGACGCCCACATCTTCTTGTCGATTGATCTTCAAAGTCCCGCCCCTGACTTGGCAACGCACTGCAGACGGCATCGTTTTCAGACATTATCACAGGTACAGACCTGTACATACAAAAAAAGGTACTTGCATTATCTTGCTTCCTTCCTGCTTCCAGTTGGCTCTCAACAGCGAGCTCTTGCCTCCCCTACCCTGTCGCCCTTTCCAGTTCCCGTCCTGCCCGCCTGCGGTTTCTCACCCACCCGACCTATCTCCAATTGCCCCGCAGTGACATCCAGCACTCAGTGCAGCGCGCAGAACAGTACAGCTCTAACACATTTGGACCCCGCTGATAGATAAAACGACGGGTCAAGAAAGAAGGAAAATACCTACGCCATCGACTCAGTACGATACCGCCATTCCATCCGCGGTACACGGGGCCACCGTTCCGCCAGCAAGCACATCAGCAGGACACCAACGCAGCCGACCAGAGCAACCCAATCGAATCCGCTGCCCTGCCCTTTTCTGGGCATTTTCCTGTCCTCGGTCGCAATTTTCTCACCGGTATCGCCTGCGCCGCCCTTGCGCTTCCAGAACCACGATCGCCCGATCTCGTGCTTAGCTCGACTTTTTTTTTACGGCACCATTATCATCACCCTCCCTGCCGCTTCTGAGAAGGGTCGCAACGGGAACCTACAGCGGTGGTCGCAACAGGAAATTCCCTTTAGCGCATTAAGCAACCGGCAAGAGTGTTTTTGCGCCAACACCTGATCGAAAAGGACTCCTGTTTTCTGGGGAGACACAGCATCTCTAGCCGGGCCCTTTCTTTCGTAGAAAAAGAGAGAGACAGCCAGGGAAATCTTTGGGAGGACGGTGACACCCGGCTATCGCACTAGCCCACCATGCCGGCCGAGATTCTATCAGAGCTGCCACTGAGGCCAGCACCGAGGGACATCAAAATCCCCAACACCAGCATGCACAATGAAGAGAGGCGGCACAAACACTCTCGCTCCTCCTATTCAGAGATGTCCCCTCTCATGTCTCGGAATAACTCTCTGACTTGGCGTCCTGCCAAACGCCCCATGCCGACCCCCGATAAGACGATTGCGGTCATCAACGCCGCCGGCCGACAGGCTGCTTCTTTCATCAGAGTAGCCACCGCCGTTGGCTTCCACGTACGAGCCCAAATGAGGAATCTCGAGGGAGTTGTGGCTACCGAAGTGTCGACGAATCCCAACGTTACCGTTCTGCAGGGCGAACTCTACACCAAAGAGACCCCTGCGGAAAGTGAAAAGGGACAATGTGTCGACGTCACTAAAAACGGTCCCATCTCCGGCATCGGCGTGAACCACGCCCTCATCTCCGAACTCTTTAGAGGCGCCCAACTCGCCTTCATCAACACCACCTTTTACGGCGACGAGGAGAAGATCGGCATGGCCCTCGCAGACGCGGCTAAGAAGGCCGGGGTTCAACACTACGTTTACTCCTCGATGCCCGACCACCATGTCTACAACAAGGACTGGCCATCACTGCCGCTCTGGGCGTCGAAGCACCGCGTGGAGGACTATGTGAAGGAAATCGGTATTCCCGCGACCTTTGTCTACACGGGCATTTACAACAACAACTTCACATCGCTGCCATACCCCCTTTTCTGCACCGAGATGCAGCCCGACGGATCGTGGATCTGGCAAGCGCCCTTCCATCCAAATGCCAAGCTCCCATGGCTTGATGCCGAGCACGACGTCGGTCCGGCTATCCTGCAGATATTCAAAGACGGTGTCAAGAAGTGGGGAGGTGGCAAGCGCATTGCCCTAGCATACGAGATGCTCACCCCACTAGAAGCGTGCGAGGTCTTCTCCCGGGGCGTCAGCCGCCCGGTACGTTACGTCCGTGGACCGATCGAGGTCAAGGTAAAGATTCCGGAAGGCTATCGAATCCAACTGGAGGCTCTAGAAGAGCTCTTCAACCTACACAACGAAGATCCTGAGAAGCAGCCCCCATACTTCGGCGATATAGATCTGGATAGAAGCTGCCCGCGGGCGGCTCTGGAGCTGTGGGAAGGCCCAAGAGGACTGGAGGAGTACGCGCGCGAGGTGTTCCCGCTAGAAGAGCAAGCCAACGGCCTGACATGGATGATCGAGGAGGACGACGGAGGCGGCGGCAATAATATCGACAATAATCATAATAATCATCATCACGAGGAGGAAGGGCATTACCAGCACCAGAACGGACATCAAAACGGGCACAATGGGATGAATGGGCATATCGTAAATGGTGGAGTCGATTTCGAGAGCGAGGAGGAGGAGGACTCCGATTCTGATGATGAGGGACTGGTGATGCGGGGGAACAAGCGGGCTGATGAGGAGTGGCTCGCGTAGCAATCATCTATCCACCTCCAGGCAATCGATTGTCGGTAAAAAAAAGGTGGGAGGGAAGCAGGCAGAGCAAAAAAGGGGGGCAAATGGAATCCAAAAATACCCATCTTCTTTACAGTTTTATCAAATCATTTTTTCTTGGGGAGTGAAACAAAAGCAAAAGGAGAGTTCTCAAAAGCTGGAGTCGGCATCGGGGACTTGATCATTATTGGGTTCGTGATATCATTTTTTTGTCAATTGAAGAAGGTTTCTTCGGCTTGGAGTGTCTTGTTGTCACCAAACACATACGTGCAGCAAAAAGACATGGCAACGGGTGTTGTGTTATCATCGCATTGTGTAAGCGGCATGGCGCGCATGGGGGAGAGAGACATCGTCAGGTTCAGCGTCCATGAACCGATCAACGGTGACGGAAGGGAACTGCCCGCTGCGACGGCTTTAAAGTTACTACGGCGATGGTATACGGACGGGTCTGCATATGCCCTTGCGGTCATCATACTCTTACGTATTTGACTGTTAGATGGCGCAAACCATCTATCTACCCCACCACACACTATTCAATATTCAAGATGGTAGAACTCGAATCTCACCTCTATCATTGCAGCGACACGCTTATGTTCTTGCCCTCTGTTTGGTGTCTGGTTCTACCAGGTATACCAGGTGCGTAAATGTAGAAAGCGAAAGTTGGGAGGGGGAAGTTATCGAAAACGCCAATGGGGCCGGTCTCGCTGTTCTTGATATGAAACGCTCATGTTCGGACGTCAGAAACATAGACTACGCAAGTAGAGAAGACGAGACTTTGATACTTTGTCACAAAATCAACTCATTATTAACGCCGAGCGACATGAAAACCCTATATGTGTGAAACCTCTATAACCCAGATGCAATGCAGCATGGTATCCTTTTTGCTGGTGACCCTTTTTCCTTCTTTGTTTCCTTCCCTTCCCTTCCCTTCCCTCCCCCTTCCCATATCTCCTTTCCACCCCCCTCTCAGGCCCTCTGTTCTCCTAAAACTGTCGGTGAACGGTTTTATGAACACGTTCGTTCGACTGTCGTCTATCGATCAAGCCAATCGCTGCCCTTGAGGTAGCCGGGCACCCTTCCGGCCATCCAGTCTGCTGTAATGAATGACCCACGGCCAGCGAGCGATTGTATGTAGCAGGAGAGGATCATCTCTCTATCTTTCTCTCTCTTGACAATGGCATTCGCGGCCATCGCTGCCTTGGGATTATCATGGCAGCCAACCTCTCACCGGACAATTCATGCGTAACCGCTCCGCGCCCTCGTAGTTCAACCGTTGACAGGCAAAAAGTCTTCGGCGGCGGCGGCGGCGCAATTTGATGCTCACCCTCACCCCTTGCTCGGAAAACCACCACTTTACGAAGTAGGAGCACCAGGGAGTCTCTCGATGGCGTACTTGCCCTTGCCGCAGGACATGATGGGTACACCGGGAACCTTGCGGATTCTCCTCTTCAGGTCTCTATCGTTGGCTGTTTTGTCCATGTTAGCATCCATACCTCATCATAGGTTTGATAACCTGAACAACTGGAAGGCGGGAAGAAGACATACTAGCAACGATATATATCCTATGCTTCTGAATGCGCTCAACAATGCAGTCATCGGCATACGTTCCCTTGTGATCACAGGTGAGACGAGTCCACCGCTCGTCACGGGCAATCATCAAAGCCACACGATACTTAGGGCCGAGCTTCTCCAACTCGGCCATGACGCACGACGTGATGATGATGTTGACCGAGGCGAAGAGGCAGTCCATGGCCGTCTCCATCAGGGGCAGCTTGGCGCCGACGGTCCTGGACAAAAAGTTGGTGTCAACCAGCACGTTATAGGGAGGCACGAGCGCCTCGTTGTGCTGGAAGAACATGGACGATGGCATCTGAGGGATGTCCCGCACCGCGGCCTCCTTCTTCTTTTGCAGCTCGAGCTCTTGCTTCTTCTGCACTTCGGTCTTGCGGCGCTCATCGTTCTTGCCGATCATGCGCTTGACCTGTTGAGTTGTGTTAGTATGTTTATGTATATATTTTGATGATGATAACGTGTATCTGATATCTTGTCATCATGCTCTTCATCAACACACACATCACCCACTACCCAAGCGGAGCTGAGGTCATGGTCGTGATGAGATATGAAAAGTGAGATGAGAAGGGGGATAGATATAGGAAGGTCACGTGCCGTAGCGAATTTTCTTGTCCGTTTAGCGACACCCATCTTGACGAGATCTCAAATGATCGATTGAAGTGGAAAAGGTCTGTTGTTGTAAAAAGTTAGGGTGTCGACCGTTGTTATTGTTGTGCAAGATTTGACAGTCAAGATGGTTTCGGCGGCGGTTCGTCAAGAAATCGGGCGGCCGCAAAACGTGGTGATACTGAATTTGGTGGTGAAGGCGATATGGATAGTTTCGAATAAAAATTTGGAGACACCACACCAGTGAGAGAGAACAACCATACAAACTGCAGTGGTCGATGGTTCGCCAAGCACCTTGGAGCGAGCTACCGGCAAGTGGCAACTGAACCTGAACACCGCAAAATGGGAAAAGCACAGGCCACTTCAGCAGCTGGTCCCAGATGGCGGGCTGGATAGCGGGAAGTCACTGTGCAAGTGCGATGCTCCGGCATGCTCTTCCGGGGCACGGCAAAGAGACAGGGCGCTAAAACATTTGGCTTCAGGCTTTGAGGCCAGCCGCTAGGGACAGATGAGCACTGTGCAGATAGCGACCAAGCACACGGACTGCTGCAAGTTATTTCCAGCGACCCAAGAAAGGAAGGGCAGGACGTCATGCCGTCAACCGTGCAGCTGTGCATGAGAAACATTGAACCTCTGGAAATCATTTTCAGGGAACACAGGCTTTCCGATTTTGTTCAGATGAGGGGGAACTCAGGTCCGCCTTTCGGAGGGCAAAACCAAAGTCTCATCGATGGAGGCACTCAGGAACTTCAAAAGGGCTGAAATGGCGTCTTGTCGTTCTCCATCCACCAAAACCCTTCTTGCAGAGCGCTAAGTCTAGTTCTACTAGCTAGAATGACGTGCTGCAAGGGCCGTTGCTGCAGCCAGCGAGTGTTGGCATTGGCTTTTATGGATGGATTATTGATATTGCGTGGCTCTCATCCGCCCTGAACGAAGGCTGTCATGCCAGACATGTTATCCATGTGTCGAATCATGTCCCATACAGTCCGCGCAGGTACCAAAATCCCAGCCGTTTTCTTTCCACGACGGATTACCTGCAGCTGAGTAGCTAAGTGAGAGGGCTGAGAGAGTCGACGTTACGTTGCCCTGAGTTGGGGGCGTTCGCGGCGCAAATGTTTCCCAAAATCACAACTGCCCTGGCTGAGAGCGCCGTCTCCGCTGCAGTGGTTGTGAGTGGTTCCTTCTGGTTGGGTTGGTCTGGGGGAGCAGCGCGGAAGGAATGGAGAAAACGGGGACCAACACGAGGGCGAGAAGGGCCGTCACTTCCCCCCTTGTTGGCCCTTGGTACCTTTTTTTGCGGTCCATGCCCGCCCCATGGGCGCCTTCCAGGTTCTTCCCTCCCCTTTTCCCTGGCACTCATTCAACCTTTCGCTCCAAAGACTCCGTCGACTCCATCCATGCATCTCTTGGTCAATCTCCCTCCAAAGACGACCATGACCTGATTTGGCCAAGTTTGCAAACTCTCGTTCACATTGGGGATTTCATCTAGACTCTGATGCTCTCAGCAAGCGCCTGATCTTACTCTCGTTTTTTCTTCTCTGATTCACCACGGCACGACGTCCTTGAGTAACCACCAGTTCCCGGTCTTCGGCCACTCACCACCCTCACATCGAAAATTCCGGATCGTGGCTGCAGCCCGTCGTCGATCTAGCTTACTCTCCATCAAGAGTTCGATTCGCGATACTTTGGTGGATATAGGGACCGATTCCCTCTTCTTTTCGGTTCTCTTCGTCAAACCCCTTCTTTAGTCGTCCCCGAGCCGACGGGACATACCCATAGCGACCATGCTGTCGCCACCACTGTCGCTGAAGCGCTTCTTGCTTCTATCAGCCCTCTTCGCCTCGGGTGTATTGGCGCAACAAAATAATGACGACGAATCAAGTTCATCATCATCGACATCCGTCTCCTCTAGCTCGGCCAAGGCGACGACCACCAGCAGCACATCGAGAGTAGTAATTACTCCTACGGCATCCGAAACCTCTCCTACTTCGACCGGCACTGAAAGCATACCCCCCTTGACAATCGGCAACACAGAAGCAGAGACGGGTCCAACCGCACCTTTAACTGGTCTCCCAACTCTCACCAAAATTGGCATCCCAGAATATCCCGCGCCGACCGTTCCTCCCACGCAAAATGCGCCCTTCATGAACCACTCGTCGCTGCCTGATGGCACCGTCTTTATCTGTGTCGGTGCCATCCTTGGTGCCTTCGGCCTGGGTGTTGTCATCTGGCGCACCGTCATCGCCTGTCTCCTCCACCGTTCCGTCGAGCGCGCCGCCATGGCCCAGTGCATCGGCAGCGATAAGGCCTTCCCGCCTCCGCCCAAGTTCTACAAGTACTCGGACCTCAACTCGAACCCGTCACTCGTCGCCGGCAGCAACACCGGTCTCGCCGGAAACCGCAAGTCGCGCGGCCCGGCACCCTCTGCAGGCACCCCCAGCCAGAGCACCCTATTTTTCTCGCCGACTGCGCAGGCAGGTGATCGCAACAGTACCATAGCCAACAACCGCCACTCGACCTTCCTCCCCTCCGGATTCTACGCTTCTTCGGCCGCTGCACCTATGGGCCACAGCCACGGCAACTCGATCAGCATGTCGAACCTCCGTCCGATGTCGAGACAGCCGAGTGGTGGTAGCATGATGGGACAGACGCCGCCTGAGTCGCCGAATGTTGGACCGGTTATGGGAATGGCGACGAGGACACCACCCTCCAGGGCGTTTAGCAGCAGCTCGGTCAACCAGTTGAACAGGCCAGAGAGCGGGCGTGCGCCAAGCGCGTTTTTGGACGACCTTTTGGGGGATAACCCGCAGGCTTTCCCTCCTCCAGGAGGGTATAACGCCCCGGGGTACCACGGGGGGCATCATGATCCTAGGCACAGTGGGAGGTACTAAGTTGGTTGAGGAGTTGGGACAACCAGAAGGGACTACGAGAGGCAATCAAGTTGCAGTAATTCTGGGACGGGAACATCAGGTCAAAACTCAAAACGCCCGCGAACCCCGATATCCTGCGGTGCCAGAAGCTATACACCTAATCCGGCCAAAATTTCCTTCAACATATGGGGAGGCATTCAAAGATCAAGGGAGTTGAGCGGTTCGTTCGGGTCTTGTTCCAGTTTTGGGGGTTGAAAAATACCAATCATCATCATTATCATCATCATCGCCATCACCATTACTTACCATACCTCGTTTTTATCCACTTCGGTTTTAAAGTACATACGTATAGTTCAATACCACCTTTTGTTCATTCTTATCCATTGAGACTGACGCTGTCTGTTTGACCATATGATACCGTTTAACGTGTCTGTGTCTTTGGCTTCCCCGGGTTCCTGTCTGTCAAATCGTCGTGCATTGCCTGCAGCAGCGCTGCAGTGGCAAAGGCATAGGCATAGGCATAGCGGAAATTACGTGCATATCTTGGGATTCCTTCTTGATCCTGAGCACCTGGAGCACTTGTCCTCTTAATCATCGTTGTTGACAGACAGACTGATCGATGGTTCTACACTTAAGCCACCACCGTTCTCTCCGCCTCTCTCTTTTTTTTTCCCCTTTGCCTCCTTCTCCATCTTCTCAATCCTACTTACCACACGTCATGCCGCGAATACGTCCCAGGTTAGGTATCCATGTGTCTTCAACAACTTAAGTGTCTCATCACCTGCCACACACACACGCACACACATACACACAAACACTGCAAGATACTATAAGACAACTGCGAGATCATGCAGCTCTCCGTCTCCGGTTCATTTATATCTGAAGTCAGGCGTCTGCCAGGGTCTTTAGCTGCTGCAATTTTCATACTTACACTACTTACCTATATACAAGGCAGCAGGCGATATGCCGGTACATTAGCTGTGGGTCGGGGCCTGCTTGCCTGTCTCCCTGTCTCCCTGTCTCTGGCTGTAAATTGTTGCCGGATAGATAGGTAGGTAGAGTCGGAGGGAGGTGGTAGGTGGTACATGGATGACGATACCACTGCAAGAGCGCATACCAGCCAACTGAACTTGTAAAGATTGGGCGTTGGAGTGTCACAGCTTGAATCTGTGAGACTTGAGGATTGGGGAAAGTGTCTTCATTGTGTTACGATGGCTTGGTTGGCTGTGTGATGTGAGTGAGGAGAGAGGTACCGACGTGAAGAGGGTAAGTTGGGAATTTGACTGTGCTATATAAGCCATTCAATAGATAGGTACATATGTGATTTGGAAACTAAATAATGGAAGTGATAATGTGCAGTGGTATAACTTATATATAAGCCAAAGTCATGTTTACGGATCCTTGAGAGCATGCAGGCGAAACATGTGATGACATGGTGTTATGAACATCTCGAGATCTATTACCTGGACCTCCTCTTTCTACAAGTTGATTAATTACGTGTTTACACTAAGTATGTTCTTTCCTTTCTTATGTAGGGTATTTTCTTTCGGTTTCGCTTTGCCTTACTTTCCTCCATTCCATCCGTCTCCGTCCCCGTCTTCTCTTCGAGTTTGGTATCATAGGCCGCCATGAATGCTGAATCAGTGTCAACATCGATCTCGTTCATCATACTCATCATCTCTTTTCATCCCATACCCACTCTTTCCCTTCCATATACCCCTATCCAGTAGGTTACAAGCAGCCAGCCCTTACGCAAGCCTATCATTATCAACAACCTCCCTCGCCAACCTGATATCCTCACTTCTAATCCCGCTCCTCTCACACATTCCCCTAAAGATGCCGCCTTCCATCTCAAACAGCTGCATGGGGGTACCGATCTCCGCAATGCGGCCCTTGTCCATGACGCAAATGCGGTCGTAGTTGATAATAGTCCTCAAACGATGGGCAATGCACAACAGTGTCTTGCCGCGGAACGCGCTGGCCATGGTGCGCTGGATCTTGTCGTCCGTCTCCATGTCGACAGACGATGTAGCCTCGTCGCAGACGATGATCTGGGAGCCGCGCACGAGAGCGCGGGCGAGGGCCATGAGCTGGCGCTGACCGAGGGAGAAGTTGAGGCCGTCTTCTTCGACGACTGAGTCGAGGTTGATGCGGTTGTTGGAGTTGCCGTTGGTGGCAGCGGGGGCGTCGGCTACGACCAGGGCGTTGCCGCTGGCGCTGGGGGTGGCGGTTGTGGTGGTGGTCGCCTCGTCCTGGACGAGATCGGCTTGGCGCAGGGCGGACCAGAGCTCCGCATCGGTATGCTCACCGAAGGGATCGAGGTTGCTGCGCACAGTTCCGCGGAAGAGGGTCGGGTCTTGAGGAATGATGGCGAGGCGGGAACGGAGGTCTTGAAGTCCAATAGTGGAGATGTCGATGCCGTCGATGGTGATGTGACCGCCGGAAATCTCAACCAGACGGAAGAGCGTACTCATAATAGAACTCTTTCCTGCACCGGTACGACCGACGATACCAATACGCTCGCCGCCCTCGATGTGCACGTTGAGACCCTGCAAGACGAGGGGAAGACCGGCACGGTAACGCATCTCGACGTTGTCGAAGATGATCTCACCCTTCTCGGGCCAGCTGGGGCGCACATCGATGGTTTTGGATGGGGCTTCCTCCTCAAGCTGGGTGCCGTAGTACAAGAGACGCTCGACGGCGTTCATGCCGTTTTCGACTTCGGCCAACTGACGGACAGTGAACTGAATCATCTGCACTATAGCCAAGATATAGGACAACACCAAACCAGCAATCGAGGGGTTAACTGAGAAACGGGAGGTGACGACGAGGATGCCCGTGGTGAAGACCAAGGCGTTACCGATCATGTCCAGTCTGGTCGATAGCCATCTCTGATTCGAATAAGTCAGGAAGTACGCCGAGTCCATGTTGTCGATAGCCTTCCTCATGTCCACCACAAAGCGGTTCTGGAGGCCATACGCCCTGATGGAGGCAACACCAGACAATCCTTCGTTGAACTTGGCAAACACCGAAGAACGAAGGACGGCCTCAAAGCGTTTGACCTCGCGAGCCGATGAGCGATAGTAGCCAGTAGCAAAGAGGAAGAGGGTGAAGAGGGGTACGAGCGCGATGGCAAAGTAGTAGAAGTATGCGATGATCAGAGCAAAAGTCGAGATAATACCTCCAATGCTGAAGAAGTACATGCGCATAGCATCCGTAAGGTTATTGTCCATGACGTCCACATCGCGACTGAAACGGTTGGTAATGCGGCCAAGAGGTGTAGTGTCGAAGAAAGACATGGGGGCACGCAACACGCGGAAGGTGGCCTGCCTCAACATGTTTTTGGACGCAGTAGTACCGAAAATCGATAGGGATACCATGAATGCGAACATTAGGAGAGCCTGTGCCGCGCCGAGACCAGCATAGACACCGATGTACTGCCCCAGACTGAGACCGAACTTGTCAGAAGTCCACCACGACAGCCACAAACTGGTCATGATGTTGGATCCCTGTGCGATAACCAAGAGCACGAGAACAAGGGGTGCGTTGAGGAAAGAACCAGAAGCCTTCACGTAGGACGTGTAAACCGACCATGGCACGCTAGCCACAGCACGCTCCTCAGCCTGCATGAGACTCTTGCCCTTCTTTTTCTTCTTGGGTGCTTCTTCATCGGCAGCAACGACGGGGGCTTCTTCTTCTTCCTTCTTTTCCTCTTGGGCGGTCGATTCTAGCATTTGGCGGAACTCCTCGGAATCCCTCATAAGGTTGTCGAAAGTATCCACAGCCTGAATACGACCACCATCCATCCAAATGATGCGGTCGCAGCGGTTGAGAACCCAAAGCTGATGAGTTGCCAAGATACGGGCCTTGTCCTTGAGCAAACCAAGAATAGCATTATCGAAGATATGGCGACCAACGTGAGCATCGACGGCACTCAGGGGGTCATCCATGAGAACGATGTCAGCATCGAAGTAAATCGCACGGGCAATGTTGAGTCTCTGCTTTTGACCACCAGAGATAGTAATACCTCTTTCACCAATCTCGGTCATGTCGTTGTTGGGAAGCATATCCAAATCCGGCTGCAACGCGCAAGCCTTGATGACATCGCGGTACCATTCGTCGTCCATGTCCTTTCCAAAAAGAATGTTGTCCCTGAGAGTCGCGTTCTGAATCCAGGCGTATTGTGGGCAAAAGGCTCTGTGAGCACCAAGAATAACCTCGCCGTTGGTCTTGCGCATGTCACCAGCCAAAGCAGAGAGCAACGAAGTCTTTCCACTGCCGACGGTACCGATAACAGCAACCAGCTCGTTCCTGCCAATGGTGAAGTTGAGATCCCGAAGCTTAAAAGGTTCCCGTTCTTCAACCAAGGTGCTCGAGTCGTCACCTGAAGGAGGAGTAGCCGCCTCGACATCCTTGGGCTTTGCCTTGGTACCCTTTTCAGGCTTCGGTTTTGGTCCGGCACCGCCCACTGTAGGCTCGTTCTCTTGAGTTGGCGTTCTTTCCCAGGTGAAGGAGGCGTCATGGACTTCGATGGCGTTGGGAGCATCGGGCTTGATGATAGCTTCATCATCCCGTTCCTCAGCAAGCAAGAAGTCCTGGATACGGGAGATAGAGGACCATGCGTCCGTCACCTGACCGATGACCAAAGGAAGCATGTTCAAAGGCATTCTAAGACCGTTGAAAAGGGCGAGAGACGAGAAGACCTTAGCCGGCGCCAGCCCATGGTTGGTCAGAGAGTAGGTGATGAAGGCAAGCATGGACGCGAAGATCGGAAGCGAAATACTAATGGCCATGATCGCATTACGAAGAGCCAGCAACACCTGAATAGCTGATACTTCACGATCGCGGAACTCCTGCAAGCGCTGAAGAAACGAGCTTTCCCAGCCAAAGAACTTGACGAAGCGGACGGACTGGAGAATTTCCTGGGTCAGGCCAACTCTCTGATCGGTGATCTTGTTGATGGCCTTTCTGCGAATGAAGAGACTCTTGATGGCCTTGGTGAGCACGGGGATACCAATAACCAGCAAGGCAAAACCGGCGAGGGCGCTGTAAGTCAAGTTGACCAGCAGCATCACCAGGGTGATGATGATGGAAATAGGGGCGGTCCAGATGATGTGGAACAAACCGGAGGCTTGGTCGATTCTGTAAGTATCGACACTCATCAGGTTGATCTGCGAACATGTTAGCCACTAGTACCATGTATACTTCATTGAAATGCACTCACAATTCTTCCGTTGCCCCAGCCAGCACCATCACCATCAACATCGGCCTGTCCCCTCTTGCCCTTCTTCTTGTTCTTCTTCTTCTTGTCCTTCTTGGCATCCTTCTCTGCAGCCGCTTTTGCAGCAGGAACATCTGGCGCATCGGCACCACCCGCCTTGGCGCGTCCTGAGATGAGCATGGACTTTTCGTAGATCAAGCTAATCAGAGAGGCCCTAGCCATGCCTCCGATAAGCATACCGCGGTAGATGAAGTGGTTAATACACAAACTCTGCAAGATTTGCATGGCCGTGACACCAAAGACCAATCCCAAGCCGGATCCAATGCCCGGTGGTGGTGCGCCTGAGTGGTTGGCGACCCAGGCGTCTGTTGCAAACTGGATGAGGTAGCGAAGAGTAAAGGGCGACATGACTTGGAGGACGGAGGCAGCAAGCTGGCACATGCCACCAATCCAGAATTCCCAAAAGAAGGTCTCGTGCATTGCCCAAAGCAGCGGGTACTTCTCTCCTTTTTCCACTCGTCGCTTGTAAGAATCTCGCATCCGTTCTGTAAGGGGGTCAACGGATCGGTCCGGGTTGACTTCGTATATATCGTTGAGCTCCAGCTGTCGTTTATATCCAGTCTACACGTATGTTGTTAGTGGCTGAACCAAAGTGCACATGACTCTCTCGGATCCTCGTTCACCTACCGACATCAAAGGGCCCATCCAACTAAAGAAGAGCGAGTTGAAGAAACTGGCATTGTGCTCTGGCGATGGCCTCCTCGTCTCTGGAATCGGTTCGATTTTCCCCCATCTCAGAGGATTAGGTTGCTTGTACCATGGCTTTTGTTCGGCATGAGGATGGATAGTAGCGGCCGTGGTTACGCTGGTGTTGGTGCCATTGGTCCTCATGCGGTTCAACTCGGCCCTCTTCTCGTCGTTCTCCCCCACAAAAGACGAGCCAATGGCTGGCTTTTCGTCATCGTTCCTGGGCACTTCCTCGATCTCATCCTCTCGGTGTCTCTGGTCAGCCGCGGGGTTTGGAAGGCTGAGCTCCTTTGGTTTCTCGTTTGGGGAGTCGGCCATGTTGATGTTGAAGAGAAGGCGCCGTCTTGGCAGCCCGGCTTATAGAGAAGCCTTGCTGGAGGCAGTGGTCGTGTACTCGGTAACAGAAAGACGACTGAAGTCTCTCGTGATTGGCAGGCCGATATCTAGAAAAAATATTATTGTTCGGGTGTTGCCATTATGCGCAAAGGGGTGATGGTTGCCCAGGGGGCTGGCAGGTCGCAGGTCGCAGGCCGCAGGTAGACAGCACGTCACCGACGCTAAGTTGAAGTCAGAGGTGCCGTTACCTGACTGAGATTAAGGTCGTGTGCCTTTCAGGTTGGGGTAAATTCGAGTGATAACAAGCAAACGAGGTGGAGCAAGAGATCTACCCAAGTTGAGTGAAATGGGTTGGGTTCCGACGAGAGTATTAAAAATAAGATGAAGGATGCTGGCGTGTCCGAAGGGAGTGAGCCAGGTTCGCGAGGATCAAGCTGTAAATGCGATCTCCCGCCTATGGTGTATATATACCTAGTTGAGTTTAAGGTATCAAACCTTGGGGCTCAACCTTGGGACGGAAGAGTACGTAGTGCGTATGTAAAAGGGAGAAAAGCAGAAAGCGAGGAAGGCGAGGATCCCACACTCGAGGGGATGACACACAAATTTTCTCCTGATATCCAGAAGTGGGAAAAAGCAAAAAGATAAGAAGAAACCAAATCAAAAGGGAAAGAGCAAAAAGGCGGGAATGGAACAGTGAAAAAGGTAGACGGAACCGAACCACTTCGGATTTAACAGAAAGCGGATCTGATCCCCCGGTGTGAATGGTAAGGTCCCTCCTTCCAGCTAGGTTCCTAGTTCCTTCTCTGGATCCTCTGTTGGGTTGTTGGCTCCTCCTTCCTTGTTGTGTACATTCCGCTGTTTCTTTCCTTTTTGTCGGTATTGCAACCGGCCGCCGTTGTGATGGAATGTCCACTCTTTCGCTTTCTCTCCATCGTTCTTTTCTTCAAGAAGTGGAATTCTGGAAAAAAATGCTTAAAAATCATTTCTCCACCGCCATCACCGACGCCCCAGACAGCAGACCACGACCACACTAAGGAACTCAGGCCATGGATGGGGCTTTGTATGAACGAGGAGAACATTGGCAGGGGAAATACACTACCGGTACCTCCCAAGAAATCATGAGAGAGAGTCGGGGATCGGGGTCAGAAGACGCCGCCGATGACGCCCCCAAACCGCTTGTGTGTCTTGATGTTTAATCAGCAGGTGGCTGCCCAGCCATCTCCCCCGCCAAATCGCTGAAGTTCTGATGCAAAGGCTCCAATGGGCCTGCATCCGGTCGAGGTGACCGGTCCCGACGCAGGCAACGCACCTCCTCCACCCCGGATCGTTGCCGTGCTTGGCGCTGCATTAAGCCCAGGGGCACCCGCTGTCCACGTTGATTTCAGGTTCTTTCCGCTAGAAGCACAGCAGAAGCAGTTGCCCTTTCTGACCGTCAGTCCTTGGTCAGCCCTATCTTCTAGAGGTGTTCTAGGCAACCCCGCCTGATGTTGACTTTATTTCAGTTACACATCTGCTTTCCATTTGCTTCAATCTCAGAAGTGTCATACGAATGCCATGTTTGCTGTTTTGACAACATTTTAAATCAGTCATCAACGGAAACAAAGCAATCCATGGCAATGAGTACGGATACCTACGAACCCAGATCCCCGGCTATCGGATCCTCGCGAACCATCACCATACCCATGGACCTATCGACCTGCCCAATTAGTCACTTCATCTTGGTTAGCCTCCTACTCCCTCCCTGATTACACATCAGCTTTTTAGGCAAGGCTTCCCAGATTTATGCGGGTGTGAGGAGGATGGGTAGGATGGCGTGGATGGGTACACCGTACTTTGTATCACCACAACTTTTGTCTCTTGACAGCTATTTACCACATGGTCGGCCATAGTTCCTTAACGCCGAGCTTTTATAGTTACATAATTACCTGCTAGAACACTCGCTCATTCCGCCTCGAAACACCATTTCAAAGGTTTTGAGAACCAACATTCCCACGAAACCGGATAAGACGGCACACACCAACACCACAGCCTGCCTTTTAGGATGCAGGCACCACGGCAGGGAGGGTGTACATACGTATGCTACACGTTGCCTTACCTCATCCTTTTTTTTCTCTTTTCTCTTCTTCCATCTGCACACTATGCACCTCGCTTTCATCGCAATCGTATTTTTTTTTTTCGTTATCAAAGACATCGAGTGACTTGACTTTTTACCATCTCGATTCTTTTTTAGCGAGCTGACACCCCTATGATCAACGTTTCCATCCCGTCGACTCGTCGAGACTCTCGAAAGAAGCGGTATCACTAGCGCAGTTGCTCCCCCGGACGGAGTCTATCAATCCTTTGTTTTATCAGACGAGCATCGGTACCGCTCCCGGTTCCGGGTTCCGATCTTCGAGGCTCGCTTAGGTTGGTGACCAAACTCCAGAAAGGTACAGACGGGACCTAATCAAAGCGAGACGGTCATAACAACTGCACGTTACCTCTGCTGGAGCCGTGATTGTCGTGTTGCTCGGCAAGCAGATAAGCTTATATTTGTCTACAGGTCTGGCTATCTCCAACCACGGGAGCAGGACGGTATGTAGGTATCACCAATTGACATTCGGTATTCCCGATTCAAGCGACATCGAACATCTGGTTTCCAAAACTATTTGTCGCAATCCCAATTCAACTCTTCAGAAGCTCTCTGAAACACCCATTGGAAATCAAATTCAAACAAGCATCATGTACATCACGCACCGCAGCTGCCAGTCGCGCCTATGACGCACTCGAAGATCCTGACTCTGCCTGGCAGCTCCAGACCATCTGCACTTACACATACACTATGTAGAGGTAGTGTATAACCCGTTTACTGCCGTTCACTGCCATATGGAAGGCAAAGGCATGCCTATCTCCCTATCTCCACAGCTTACCTAGAGTGCACCGCCATGCTTAGGTGCATATGTGGTAAAGCCGAGGAACAAATTGTCACCTCAACAACGACCTTCGCTGATTCTTGCAAAGAAAAGAAAATTGTTAACAGCACAAAACCGACGATGGTTGCTGACACTGCCTCCTCCTGTTGTGATGGGATGATGGATGTTCGGCTCGGCTCCGGCGAGCAGTCCGGACCGTAGGCAAAGCTTATCGGCGATCGGTGCCGATTCGGCGCCTGACTTCAGTGCTGTACAAAGCTTGTGTACGAATGGAACGGCCTGGGCAACCCCCTTTTTTATTTATTTTTTATTTTTTTATATCTTTTTATTCTTCGCTTATCTCCGATTGGAAGTTTAAGGATATGATAACCATGACCACAACCGCTATCTATTCCTACATCCTTAATCTTCAACTTCGACGAAAAAACATTTAGTCAAATTGGCATTTTGTGTCCCTCAGAAAGTGTACAGTGCACCTGCGTGTAACCTCCAGCTTTCATGTTTTTCTTTCTCTCTCCGAGACCTGCGAGAGCCTGAGAGAGAAGGAGGGCATCATAGCAAATAAAAAGCCTGCGTGATAACTTCCTACCCCAACTCCAAGGCAGACTAGACCTTAAAAGAGTTGGACAATAAAACCTATAACTAGGTGTCAAAAAGGAATGTCACAACCATACTTGTGCCATTGTTATGCCTCATATCTGTCATCGAGGGGGGCATTATACACTTTTTTATACAGACCGAGAACGCGTCATCCTTGGGATTTATTTCAGGTTTGGATCCCGTCAAATGATAGGGTGACTACAGCTCTGGTATACAAGTGACTTCGAACCTTACCCGCGCCTCTACACTGACTGGTAATATTGGGAGAGGAATCATAATCAGTGCCAGCATCATTACCAACTGCATAAAGAGGCAAGAGACGGAGGAGGGGTTGACACGGCTACGACACCCGTCGATAGCTACTTGGCAACCGAATCCCCCAAGTATACTTCCATGGTTCTGTGCCGATTACTTTGCAGTTAGATAAGACGGGAAGAAGCCCAGTTGCTTAATCCGACCAAGGGGCAGAGATTAAGTCAACGTTATGTTTAGGCGGAAAAAGCCCACTGGAGAATTGGAATTGTTGCAAACTGCATACTAGTAAGTGTAGTTAGAAATGTGGTTCACTCGCGTATCAAACGGTTGAGGGCCGAGAACTAGTGGTACCGTAGGCATCGTGATTTCTTGCTCGTTGTGGACGCCATGATCATGAACATGACACAAAAAAAAAAAAAAACATAGATGACACGGCGAGGTGTTGTGAACCAGCCATAACATATACCCTCATGCAGATAACCTGAAAGGAAAGGAGTTATTGTCCAAAAAAAAAAAAAAAAAAAAAAAGCTGCAGCCATAAGGAAGCAACACTCAGGAATTAGGACTGATGCAGCAGCAACTATACATAGACAAACTGTCAGTCCGTCACTATGAACATAACACTTAAACAGCGAGCATGAGGAAACAACAAAACCGATATACAGACACCTATATCCGACGACCATTCCCCTCCCCTTATATTACAAGCACATTTCAAAGAGCACCCTTTCAATACCAAGAAGACGAACGAACAATATCACTCCTCGGGCTCAGCGTCAGGATTGCGATCCTGCTGCTCATAATCCTCCTCCCCCTCCTCCTCACCTCCCTCTTCCTCCACAGGCTCCTCCTTATCCTCCCCATCCTTCTTACCTCCATTACCCTCCTCCACTACAGCAACCACAGCCACTTCAACCTCGACAATCTTCTCGACTTCTTTCTCAAGCTTCTCCTTCTCAATCTTCTTCTCGTGCTTCTCCACCGCCTGCTTCATCTCCCTTTCCTCCTTCCCATGCCTCCTCTCATGCTTCTCAACCTGCTCATCCACAGCCTTGCTCTTTCCACCCCTCACAGCAGCCTTCTTCACAGCCTTCACAGACTTCGCAGCAGCAGCGGCAGAAGTCTTAGTCACCTTCTGTTGCTTCCTAGAAGAAGTAACTTTCTTCAGAGGAGCCTTTGCAGTCCTCCTCTGCTTCTTCTTAGCCGGTGGCTTGCCAGTAGGGTTATATTCCTCATCATCTTCCTCTCCCTTTTCCTCCTCACTGTCTTCTTCGTCGTGCTCCTCTTTGTCAATTACCTCCAACTTCCTCTTCTTGTTCCTCTCTACCGTTTTCTCAGCAGCACCCTTCTTCCCCGCTTGCTCAGCAGGCTCAGCAGGCCCAGTAGGCCCATCCTCAACAAGCTCAATCACCCTCCCCCGCCCACCCTTCCCAAAAGTAACACCAACACCCCCGCCACCCACAGGCATCACAATATCAATATCCACTCCACCGCCCTTCGCTTGCCTAGCAGTAATAGCCTGCGTGACCCTGGCACTATCAGCGTGTCCAGCAGCCGCCACAGCGATCTTGTTTGCTCTCTCGGCAATGGCAGCGGTTTTCTTGTTGCCTTTGGTTACGTGGGTGCCCTTTGCGGATGAGTGGAAAGAAAGCGGTTCTGGAGTGGCGGCTGCGACTGTATTGTTGTTGTTGTTGTTGTTGTTGTTGTTGTTGTTGGCGTTTTGGGGCAATAGGTGTTGGTACTGCTCGGGAATGTCGTACTTGACGTTTCCGTTTGCGATGGCAATGCCGAGGAAGTCGAATGGCCCAGGGCCGTTTTTGGCGGGGTTTCTGGTTAGGCGAGGCATTTTGAGGGAGGTTTGAGGGTAAATGGATGGATGATGGTTGTGCTGAGATGTTCAAGGGATGATGATTCCCGGCTGCGTGCGAGAAGAAAGGATGAAAACACACAACTTTGTTGACTAGATTGTTCTTGTTGCGGGAAAAGAGGCAACGCATTCACTGAAGACCAAGATCAGATGAAACCTGGGGACTCACTTGCATTTTAACTGTAGCCCCTCAGAAGCTCGCGGGCACAAAGCATTGGGATCTTACGATGCATCCGGCACGGACTTCAAGTCTTTGTTCACATACGGGCTGTAAAGAAAGGCTCGACCGAGCTTTCTGATGCTCTTGTTGTTGCTTCCCCTTTGTCCGAGATAGGTTCTTAAAAGGGATGTCACGTATCAAAGGTAGATTAGGATGTGCTTTGCGGCACGAAATTAACATAAGCGACAATCTTCTATTGTGAATTTTCTATTCGATTGTCCACGACTAGAGTCAAAGATCTTTTGACCAATCCCAGATTATGGACTGCGACCACCCGGCGTTGAAGTCTCCGCTTGGTTACCGGGTCGAGCCAAGGGCATTGTATGAAGTCTAGCAGAAGGCGTACGATGGGAATAAAGAGATTGAGAGATACCGACTTGGTATCCCGAAGAATAAAAAAAAAGGAAGAAGAGAGCGTCAACCCAAGGTCAGAGAAAGAGCGAGCGGCTTCAGAATGCAAGAGACTGTTGTCATCATTTGCCAAACCTAGTCAAGCGAAAGGTTGCTTTAACGCGTAAGTTGCATCTTCGCTGAAGCCATGTTCCCGGGCTTGGTACACCAAACGCTTGCCACAACGCTGGCTTCCTGTGGCTCTTGGGCCCTGAACGAATGATTTTGTAATGGCCCTGTGCTGTTGCGTATGTGTCTGTTGCAAGCAACCGATCTTTCCGTCTTCAAACAAGCAAGTTGACGATTCGTAAAATGCAGGCCTTGCCATCGACCTTTTCCTATGATCATCAAAGCTCCAGCAGCACCCAGTAAAAGTAAAGCAAAGTAAACGCAATAAACTGAGAGGGATATGGAGGGCACTTGTGTCGTGCCAAAGACGGAGAAGTGTCGCATGACGACAGGAAACGTACCTAAAGGCGTTTGGGCGGGTGTTTGGTATTGACCAACAACACATCGGATGAAAAGCCTTGTCCTTGAAGGATTGCCGCCTCCTTCAAAGACAGAAACTCGGCTTCACCAGCAGGTTGCCGTGCTGTGGTGCTTTGATGTCAAAGGGCCATGGTGGTGATTATCGCGAGCGGATCAAACACGGTGTCAAGTCGCATGCTGTAACAATGGCGAGTGCAGACGTTCAAGGCGAAGGGAGGAGCTCGGCGAGGCTGAGGACGATTACATGCTGAATTTTGAATTGCTCCGATGGGGTTGCACCTTGTGTTAAGAATGTTTGCCACTGATGTCTCAGGCATTGGCGTCACGATTAAAATGCTGAAGAAGGTTGATGCGCTGGTATCATGCTTGCCGACTACGTAAAAGAAAACCCGTCGAGATAGGATGCGCTAAGTCGTCACGATATTGCCGCTGGCCGTAAGAAGGCGAAAGAAAAATAATCGTACAAGCGCGGCTTTCATCCCCTCCGTTGTTCTGATCCAATTAGGTGGAAAGAGGTGAAGAGGGGGTGACGGCCTAGACAATGTCGACCAACGCTGACCGACCATGTTGCCCATTCCATGTGATGTCGAGTGTCGCAACCTCCAGATGGCTCATCTAGGTAGCCGTTCTGGTGCAAGGCGAACCGCCGGGACAGGGCCAATTACCCTCCAAATATCTGCCGTAACTCCAGCCGACGAATTTTAGGATATCCGATTTTGTTTCCATGCCAAGAGCGAAAAGAAAGAAACAAGCTAAAGGAAAACTGTGCTGCCGATGAAGCTGGAAGGAGAGCGATTCCTGGTGTTAATCAGGGTGTGGAACCTAGATACCGTGGTCCTAGCGGGTACCTGTTCAAGTCAGCAGGCATTCACCACAGACAGGGTTCAGATGTTCGAATATGTACCGTAGGGCTCGCGAGCCTCACGAGGAGCCGGCTCGCCGTAGCTGCTAGTGCCAGGGGCAGCGTCACGAGGAGGACGGGCCTCACGATCGCTGGGACGGTCGTAGCCGCGATCACGGTCATAACCAGGAGCACGACGCTCCTCAGGACCACCGCGGCCGCTGCCACCATAGCGCTCGCCGCCACGGTCATCACGGTAACGGTCGCCACCGCGGCCGTAGGCCTCATCAGCGCCACCACGCTCACGACGATCGTAGCCGCGGTCCTCACCACGGTAGCTGCGGTCGTAGCCACGATCCTCACGGTAGCTGCTGCGATCATAGCCACGGTCACCGCCGCCATAACCGGCGCTGCGGTCATAACCTCTGTCGTAGCCACGGTCGTAGCCACGGTCATCACGGTAACCACCACCACGGTAACCGCGGTACGAGTCATCACGACCGCCGCCGTATCCGCCGCCGAAACGGCCGCCACCGCCGCGGCCGCCGCGCTCATCAAAGCGGCCTTCGCCTATGTTTTCAGTGAATCAGTTCAAGACCTTTGACGAGGAAGCGCGGGACAACTCACCTCTCTTGGGAGGACCGAAGTACTTGCCGGGCGTGGGAGTGCGGGGACGAGCACGACGAGCCATCTCGATGCTGAGGGTTCTGCCCTCGATAACCTCACCCTGCAGGCCGTCCTTGGCAGCTTGGGCCTGCTCAGGAGTCACCATCTTGACGAAACCGAAGCCACGGGACTCGCCAGTGTGAGGATCCTTCATGATCTGGCACTTCTCGACCTCGCCGTACTTCTCGAAGAGACGAGTAACCTCGGCCTCCTCCAGTCTGGGATGGATGCCGGTGACGAAGAGGTTGGAGCCAGGGTTGCGAGCACCATCCTCCTCACCTCCCTTGGACTGACCCTCGTCCTTGGCAGGAGCACTGGTGTTGGTGTCAGATATTATTGTTTTTGTATGCGGGCCGGATCAGGCGAGCTGGTGGCGGTGCTTACCGGTCGTTGCCGTTGGGAGACATGGAGCGACGACGCGAAGAATCGTGGCCGTCATCGCGACGCGGCGACGCACTACGGTCGCGGTCGTAGCGAGGGGCGTCCTCTAGATAGATCGGTCAGTTGCTGATGCGAAGTTGAGGTAGACAAGCTGTCGATAGACATGGACCGGGTGGTGTCCCAATGTGTGACAGGTGTGTTGATGTGGGTGATGAGGAGGACAGGCTGAGTGAGGGCAGGCTGAGGCTGAAGTCGCGAAGAGAACACCATACAGGCGACATTCATCCGCAGCGCGTCTCGTGCTGGCGCAGGTGCGGGTGCTGACGCAAAGGGCAGGGCAAGGCAGGGTAAGGAAGACGATGACGCAGTAGGGACGGGGACGGGGACATACCATCGAAGCGATCGCCGTTGGCGTTCTCGTAGTCCATAGCAGTAGTCGCCATTGTCGATGATTGATTTGAGATGTGGTGTTAAGAGGATGTCGATGTAGAGGAGGATTGGGGGAGATATGGATTTGGGGAAATCCTGGGTGATGGGTAATGCAATCCAAGGAAGTTGTTGGAAGGTTGCAAAAGTGGTCGAGGCGTAAAAGGCAAACGGGGAAATGTAGAAAGAAGCGGAACCACCAGGTTGTTTGAAAGTGGAAGTGGACGAGTGGTGGACGTGGGACGAAAAAAAGTTCAATGGAGCAGAACGCAGCGACGGGCAGCTGCCTCTGAGAAGGGAGGGCGTGGATCGATGGGAAAGGCTGGAACTGCTGCCCTGTCAGGGAATGCACGGTTCCCTTTTAAAATTGATGTCAGATAATGAATGGTCCTCTCAGCTACGGTACTGCAGTGCTTTCCCTTCTTTGCGTCAGCTGCAGGGACTCTGTTTGCAAAATGAAATTGTGGTGATTTTCAATGAATATCAACGTGAATGAACTATTGTAGTTGTTGCAGTGGATAATGATGATGGTGAATGAAGGCGGGGAGCCTGGTGGGAATGGCAAAAAAGTGGAAAGTCTGTCTCCAGAATGAGAAGGCGAACAGCGTCGGTGCGGAGAGCAGCAGCACTGCACTGGCACGTTCTCGTCGGGAAGGAGGGCGACAACGCGAGTGAGGCGACACGATTGCCTGTTGCTCTGTGCCTTTTCCCGCCTGTCAGTGACTGATGGCTGACTGGCAGCGAGCCAATCTTTGCCAAGACCCAGGGCTGACAGGGCTGTTGGCAGTGCCACAGCAAAAGCTTCGCAGGACGATGTTGTTGTCTCGACTTCGACGGAACTTTTTACCAGCTCAGACCCACTTTTCCCATCTCCATCGATTCTTGAGGAACGCGCTAAGCCTATTTCGTTTCAAGTGCAGCCTCGGGGACGCTTCCGGCCTCACTGCTGGGACATCAAAACACAAATCTGGGGTAGGTCACAGATAGATATCACCAAGAGTTGAGTCGGGTGCGTGGACTGTTCATAGGTCACAGCTCACAGGGGCATTTTGTTTCTTGTTCATTCAAAACTTCAATTATCAACTCGCAATGCACCCGTTTATGTGTTTTCCGTACCCCCTAACGCCCTAATCACACTTCCCTTTTTAGATAAACGAAGGACGGAGTCTGGCAGGTCCCAATCCCCTCCTGATCTCCTCCAGCTGCTCAAGACCACTCTGGTACTTGCCCTTCTTCACCCTCTTCTTTCCGGCCGCCGTGTGGTTCTCCAAGAACTCATCCAGCATGCCGTCGAAATCGGCCCTCACGTTGCCCTGGACAGTCGAAACAGCAGAAACACCCGAGACGGAACCCAAATCGTCCATGTCAGCGTTGTACTCCTCCTCCAGCTTCTCGAACCGCCCATCAATAATGCTCAAGGCGTCCGTCCGTACAAGCGCCGAGGAGGACATCGAGTACTGGGACGGGTTGGTCATAGCACCGGCTCTCTTCTTCTTGCGTCCACCCATTGTTGTCGTTGTCCATATCGAGGATTGCATCTCTGATGGCGCCGCCGGGCCCTTGTTCTTCTTCTCCGCCTTCTTGTCCTGCTGGTACTGCTTGAAAGCATCATACCAGTCATCCGACGGCCCTGACCCCTCTCCTTCAGCACCTGTGTCGACAAGATCCGGTACCTCGTCATCACCGCCGCGCCTGTACTCCTTGCTGGCCTTCACTGTGTGGTCCGACTCCCAGCCATCATCCTCGAACTCATCGTATGCCTCCTCGAACTCGTGCTCGTTGACTTCCTTTGTGTCCTTGGCCAATTCCTGGAAAATGTCCTCCTCTTCGTTGTCCACGTAGGCCTCATCCTCCAAGGCCTCCAGCACTTCGCGTAGGCGGGGGTCCATGTCTGGCTGGAAACCGGCAATGGCGTCGGGTACATCTTGTTGTGCTTGGTAGGTGAGTCTCTGGAGGTTCTTGTTGGGGAGGATCTCCTCGTCGAGCAGGTCCTGGGCGCTGTTCTCGAGGTTGAGTTGCTTCAGGGCGTCCTCGAGGGTGGCCTTGCCCTTGCCCTTATTCTTGTCCTGGTTTGCGACTGGCTTGGCCTCGACGAAAACGGCCTCCCCGGCTCCCGTGCCCAGGTCGCGCAAATGCTGCATGTAATCGTATTCGGTATCGTCGAAGTAGACGCCATAGTTGGCGGCCTCACCCTCGTTGTCACGGATGCTCATGGCATCGGAGCCGAGCTCGGAAGCGAGGGCACTAAGGTTTGCCGACTTGTGGGCATTGGGGCGCTGTGTTGGGTTCAACACCATGGACGGTGCCGACTCGTCGTGGATAAGGGGATCATTTTGCGGACGATGCACAAGCGTGAAGTGCGTCGCCGTCTTCTTGTCACTGAACAAGGGAAGGGAAGTCAGTACAATGACCTGGGAGATAAACGTGAGAGATGTTGCTTCTGTAGGCTACTTACATCCACCTTCCTTTGCCCATCTTGACTGTGGTATGGGGGATTTACTCTGGGTATGGGAAAGACTAAATGGGGGATGATCGGATCGCAAGGTTTGAATGGTTGAAGTAGTCCCAGATAAAATCCAAGAAGGGGAAAGACGACAGGAATTGGTGAGTGCGCTGAATTACAAAAGCAGAAGGCTCCAGGAAGACTGCAGTGAAGACGGATGGCGCCTGCAGCGGATGACCGATGAATGGTAAAATTTTGGTGGGGCCAATCAAGGTTATCTTATCGGCCCAAGCGGGAAACTGTTAGTGCAAGGGTAGTGATCAGCGGGTCAAGAGTGGCCCTGCCCTAGTGGTATCGTACCGCAGTATCGTTACCGCATTGTAAGAATTTGCCCCTCCATCTCCAGTCCGCTGGGGAAACATTCGAGGTTATCGCAGATTTATCAGCAGGAAATTCCAGGGTTGCCTTTTAGCAGTTGAATTCTGGAAACACCCCGCCAACAACCTCTTGCCTGTTTTCCCTTTACATACCCGGTTTTGTCACTTCTTTTTTTTGTTGCGACAACTCAACAAGAAGCAGTCTCGGAGTGTCGTCGTTGGAATACACGGGCACTTTTTCTCCCATAATATCCTCTGCCGTCGAAGGAGGATTTACATCATACGAAAACTACACGAAGCACAACAACCACCAAGACAACCGCCAACATGGTTCTCGCAAAGTCGAAAAAGTCCGTCGGACTCGGCAACACGTTGATGAACGACAGATTCGGCAAGGGAAAGGGAACCGACCGGAAGCGCGTCTCAGCAGTTACTCGTATCGACCATGCGACCGGCAAGGAATACATCACCAACGACAAGCAGGATGCTGCCTGGGTCAAGATGCGCTCCATCACCGAGCAGGGCGCTCTCGACGAGTTCCTGGCCACTGCCGAGTTGGCCGGAACCGACTTCACCGCCGAGAAGATGAACAACGTCAAGATTATCCATACCGATCAGCGCAACCCTTACCTCCTCTCCGCCAAGGAGGAGCAGGCCGTGCTTGGAAAGCAGAAGGAGAACAAGAACCGTCTTACGGTACCCAGGAGGCCGAAATGGGATTCCACAACTACCCGCGAAGAGCTCGACCAGTTGGAGCGTGAAAGCTTCCTTGAGTGGCGCAGAGGATTGGCAGAGCTTCAGGAGACCCAGGATCTGTTGATGACGCCCTTCGAGAGAAACTTGGAGGTGTGGAGGCAACTATGGAGAGTCATCGAACGTTCGGACGTAATTGTTCAGATCGTCGATGCCAGAAACCCTCTCATGTTCCGGTCTGAAGACTTGGAGGTCTACGTGAAAGACATCGATCCCAAGAAGCAGAACCTGCTCCTCATCAACAAGGCCGATTTGATGACCTACAAGCAGAGGAAAATGTGGGCGAACTACCTGAAGGGCGAGGGTATTGACTACAGGTTCTTCTCGGCTCAGTTGGCCAAGGAGATGATTGAGGCGGGCGAGTATGCTGACAGTGATGAGGAGGAGGATTCTGATGATGAGAGTGATGCTGGTGAGGGTCCTTCCGAAAAGGAGGAGGCCCCCAAGGCTGAGGAGAAGGAGGAGGCCAAGGAGGAGGCCAAGGAGGAGGAGGCCACCGAGGAAAATGACCCGGATACGCACATCCTGCGGGTTGATGAGTTGGAGGACATCCTCCTGCAGTATCAACCAAAGGATCAGGGTAAGCTTCTCTTGCATGACAGAACCACAAATCAAACAAACACTAACAGTATCTTTCCACAGATCGCAAGCTCCAGGTCGGTCTCGTCGGTTATCCCAACGTCGGTAAATCTTCCACCATCAACGCTCTCATCGGCGCCAAGAAGGTGTCCGTCTCCTCCACTCCCGGCAAGACGAAGCATTTCCAGACCATCCACCTCAGCGACAACGTCCTCCTTTGCGATTGTCCCGGTCTCGTCTTCCCCAACTTCGCCAACACCAAGGCCGAGCTCGTCTGCAACGGTGTCCTGCCCATTGATCAGATGCGCGAGTACACCGGTCCCGCCGCCGTCGTCGCCCGCCGCATTCCCCAAGCCTTCCTTGAGGCCATCTACGGTATCAAGATCAAGACCAGGCCGCTCGAGGAAGGCGGCACCGGCATTCCCACTGCCGACGAGCTTCTCGACGCCTATGCCCGTCACCGTGGCTACATGACCCAGGGTCTCGGTCAGCCCGATCAGTCTCGTGCGGTCCGTTACATCCTCAAGGACTACGTCAACGGCAAGCTCCTCTACTGCGAGCCGCCTCCGGGCTGCGGCGTGGACGGCCCCGAGTTCAACGCCGAGCTCTACGACATTGCCCATCTGCCCGAGAACCGCCGCGTAGCGATGATGTCGGCACTCGGGGATGTCGAGATCGACGATACCGCCACGCTCACGTCCGAGATGACGGCGTTGGCGCTCCCCCAGGGCCAAAAGTCCAAGAAGCTTGACAAGGCCTTCTTCAAGACCGCCGGCAACGGCGGCCACGTCCAGAAGGCTTTCCACCAGAAGTACACCCAGCAGGGTCAGGCGCAGAGCATGGTGAAGCACATGAGCGGCCGCAAGTTGAGGGCGATCATTGCCGCGGAGCAGGGCGTGGATGTCAAGGAGGTGCAGATGGAGATGGGCGGCAAGAAGCACTTCAAGGGCGGTATGGGGTTGAAGGGTGGCAAGGGCAAGAGGAGAGCGGGGAGGAGCGGGAATAACGATGATGACAATACCAACTGAGTGGTTCTGTCTCTTGTCATTTCTTTTCTCTTTGTGTAACTTTTCTTGTAAAGGTCTCTCTCTCTCGGGCTCATTCATGTATGGGATTTTCGGTCGTTTGTTTTGTTTTTCAGGTTTAAAAATACCAATTGTTGTTGTTCTGGCTATCTATCTATCTATCGTCTTTGAAGTGACAAAACACCATAATAAGCATAAGCATCTTGGGTAGAGGTAGGTTTGATTGGGACTGACTGCATTGGCGTTGCTTTGAATGGAATTATTTTATGTAAGGCGCAATACTTATGTCCGATTACTCCCATCCCATCCCAAATTCGTAGACACGATTCATCTAAGTGTGTGACTTGAAGACATGAGACCTTTCCTCCATCGACCAAACCAGCCCTCCTCCATCCAAACCATCAAGTAACCTACCGGCATAAAAGCATAGCGAGCGCATAAAGCTGTTCACCCTCCACAATCCGTCCTTCTTTGCTTCCTTCCGATATAGACAAAGTGAAAAAAGGGAAAAGCCGATGGGCGTAAAAAGATGATACACGCACACAAGACACAAGACACTCCCTCCTTTTTTGCTCTTTTCCCGACCACTTCTCACTCTACCACCACCACCACCCAAACCCTCTCACTCAGTAATTAAACACCATCAAACTCGGATTCAGCACCAACGGCGTCAACGCATGACTAACCAAATTAATCGCCAGGGGGACAATCGCCGTAAAATCCTGAATCTCCCAGCCCTTCGGCGCGAACTTGCCAAGGTAAACCATGCCGGCGGCCACTATGATCAAAAACACATACATCCACTTGAACGTCTTGAGAATCTTGGGGATCTCCTGGAAGAAATTGGAATTTTCCTTTTCCTTGGACGTGGCGCCCCACTGCATGTCGAGGTGGAAAAGATGCGCGAGCAGCGCGGTGGTGACGTGGAACGACAGCCCGCCGAAAAACACGGTGAGCATGGGCGTCCATTTGAAGTTTTCGCATAGGGATGAAAGCAAAGAACGCTCGCCGGTGCGGTAGCGGAGGGCGGCGAGCGCGATGTGGCCCATTATGTTGAAGACGACCACCAGGGAGACGAAGACTTGCCAGGAGGACATGTACGCGTGGTCGAGGGTGTCGACGAACCAGCCTACCAAGAAGTAGTTGAGGAGCGTGAGCATGAGCGCCGAGGCTAGCGCGAAGTAGGAGCAGATGTAAGCGAAGATGGAGATCTTGGAGGAGTACATGATGTTGCTCCCAAGGAAGGTATAGAAAAGGGGGGTAAATGGTCCCTTGAAGATCCAGCGGTGCAAGGGGTGGAAAATCATTTCCGAGACGCCGTAGGCGTATTTTTGCCAGCGCGCGATCTCATCGTAGATGGTCAAGGAAACGCCCTCTTGGAATTGCGTGCCGTGGTAGGAGGCGATGCGCACAATGGAACCCTTGATTTGCAGCCGGAGAGCAATGTCGAAGTCTTCGGAGACGTGCGACTCGGACCAGTAGGCCATGTACTCGTTGGCTTCGGGGACGCCGACGTCTTGGACGGCTGTTTTGGAGGGTTAGTATGGTTGACAGACTAACTGAAGGGGGAAGAAGGGGAGAGAATGAAAAAAAAAAAAAAAAAAAAACGTACCTTGCCAGCGGAGAAAAGCGTTGTGACCGACAAAGGGAGCGACTTCGCCTGAACCGATAGAAAACCGAATGGCTGTGTAAACGAGGTTGGTGAAGAAGGTGATGCCGTTCTCGAAGTAATCCCACGAGACTTGCATCACACCGGTGGAGTGTTGGACGATGGCTACTTCTGGGGAGAGAAACATCTCGGCGGCGCCGTAGAGGAGACAGTCGACGGGCTGTAGGTTGAGTCAGTTACGGTTCTTTAAGAAGAGGGAAGTCCGGAGTACTTACCACACGGGTATCAGAGTCAACAATCAAGATGTACTCTCCCATCCTGATGTTGCCAGCCGCCTGAGCAAGCGGGTTCTCCTCAAGCACTCTTGCAAGAGCAGCTTGGTACATCTCCTCTTCCTCCTGCTCGTCAATGAGGTCGGTGCCCTCGGCAGCGAGCTTGGCATCTACCATCTCTTGGAGGTACTTCTCGACCTTTTGGGAGATGTTGAGAGCGAAGTTCATGTTGGAGGCTTTCTTGAACTTGCCCTTGCGGATGAAACCGTCGTCACCATGCTTGGGGCGGGCAACCCAACCGATGTGGTTGTCATGGTAGAACTCGATGCGCTTCTGGGCTTCCTCTTCGGAGATGACGCGCATACCGTCGTCATTGATGAAGATTGATGCGGAGCCTTCATACACTCAGTTAGCCTGGTTCGGTCTCACTAAGGTAGTTAGAGGGGGACTGGGACGGGAGACACTCACCACCATGACTCTCATAGAACGAAATAGCCGCCTGCAAACTCCTGACAGTCGGGATGATAACGCTCTCCATACCCTCCTTATAAACCGGCATCTGAATGGTAATATGCGGCGCCGTGAACCCGTCCATGTACGCCCTCCGCAGACTCGGCTTGATGCACGAGTAGAACCTCGAGTTGCTATGCTGTCCACCAATGGGACCAACGATCTGGAACAGGTTCGAGAAGATAACCTGGAAGAAGAACAGACTGACGCATAGCAAGAAAGGCACGCAGACGATCAGCGCCAAGCGCGTGTACGTCCCGTCGACGACACACTCAATCAGCAGCTGCGAGATGTAAGTGCCGAAGAGAAGGACGATGCCCAGGCACATGGCCATGCCGACGAAGAAGGCGGATGTGCGCTGAACGGGCCGCTGGAGCGACTCCTTGGTGTCTACGGACTCGTCCTTCTCGAGCTGTTCGGCGCTGTCGTTGGGGAGGGCGCCCATGTTGCTTGGCCCCGGGGTCGAGGGCTTCTCGGCTTTGTAGATGGAAGTGTTGGTGGAGAGAACCGAGTTCGGTCGGGATGGGGCTTGCAGACGTCCGAAAGGTAGTTGACCTGTTCCCCAGACCATGGCGAGCATCTTCTCCTCAATCCTGGCGGCCGTGGGCACGATATGCTGCAGATCATCATGCCATACGAGCAGGATGCCTTCTTGTCGGACCAAGCAGGCGTATTGGAATTTCTTGACGTTGGCGGGTACCATGCTGTTGAGGGAATCGGCGATTTGAAGTTGAGAACCGTCCATGAGCTTGAGTTCGGATTGGTTGGGGCTGAGGGAGGCGAGGATGCCGTCGAGCATCTCGGGCTTCATGGTGAAGGCGATGACGAGGTTGAGCCTCTGTACACAGGAAGTGACTGCCTGTGACAGATCTTCGGGGTACGTGACATATTGTCCCCGTGACTTCTTGTATAGTACTCCGTAACCATTTGGTGGTTTCCTTTCCTTCTCGGGAGGCACCCATCCGGCCTTTTCTATTTGCTTACTGAGGTACTTGATCATCTGTAGTAGGCCAAGTTAGTAATTGGACTTCTGATGTCAAACCCAATTGGATGACTTACTGTCTTGAACCTGAACTCATCGGCATATGTCACCGGCGTTGACATCCCCGTCTGATCCGAGGCCACTGACAGAGCACTGCCTGTCCCATTCTGAGTGTAGAAAGACCCGGGGCCTTGGAGTTCCGAACTCGGGGGAGTATCAACACCACTGATGGGTCCATGATGGAAGTTGGATCGTAGTGGTGAGTTGAGAGGTGAAGGGAGGTCTGATGGTGTAGAGGAAGGATTCCTCGAAGGAGGTAGAGGTCGTAGAGGGAAGTCCTTTCCCCCGCTGTGTGAGCCTGCCATCCTGATATTATATCCTTGTCGAACCAGTGACGAGTGTCGATGAGATGATGATGATGATGATGAACTCGTGACTAGATGACGACGATCGAGTGTTAGACCAGCAAGTGAACGAGCGTACGAGTCCAAAGAGAGACTCTATTAGACCGAGATGCTGAAGATGTCTTTTTCGCACATGCCCAAAAGTAGGTAAGAGCGATGATAATTGTAAAGAAATATTAGAATCCTCCGAGTCCGCTATCCTAAAGAGTGGAAGTGGGATGGCAGAGGACAGCAGCGTGAAGTCAGGATATATCGACGAGGGAAGGGCGAAATGGAAGCAAGCGAAAGAAGAAAATAGCAGCGGGGGGTTTTCGCTCATGGCGGCGGCATCGGCATCGCCTTCTGTCCATGCACCACCGGCTGGTCTGGCTCAATAACCGTGATAACGGGCTGGCTGACTTTTGGTTGGGCGGTTTGCTAGGGGGCAATTCCCTATCATCAGGTATCGATGTCGCTTTACGATATCCCCTCCCGTATGGCCCCCAGGCCTTTTTGATAGGAGACCGGGGTTTGTTTTCTCGGCGTTGTAGGAAAGCGAACATGGCAGCGGTAGGGCAGCCGGTCCAGAAAAAGTCCCGTAGCCGTTACAGCCCTCAGGTAGGTGACTTCTCGGCAGCTGTCTGTCGAATCCCAAGAGAATCCAGCCCAGCCTGCCATGTCAGCCAATGGACCAGGGGAGCACAGCTATGGTGATGGATTTTCTGCAAATATCCATTATGGGCTTCACGGGAAGACGGTAGAATGCGAGACTAGAGTCCAGAACCCAGCTGCTCGGGTTCAGAGAGCAACTGCATATCGTTCGAGTTCCCACTTGGCGGAACCGCTGTCAAGTCGAATGTAGCAAAAGCTCCTTGCTTGCAGCTTCTTTGAGATAACCATCCAAAGCTTCCATCCCGAGGGAGCGGATATGAGGTGCCGACAGGAATGTTGTGTAAGGACTCCCTTTTTCCTTTGCTTTATCTCAAAGCACCTCCGTATCTTCCCACATGCTGCTGCGAGGCTGGCGTAGGCACGAAGCCGCCTACACGATTCGGGTTTCAAGGTCTCTTTTGCTCCGTTAGCGCCTCATGGCGTGACATCGAGGAGAGGGGCATGGTTTGTGTTGTTCGTCCCATTATTGCTAATATCTTGTGGCTTTGCTCGTGGGGAAA
Source organism: Sordaria macrospora (assembly GCF_033870435.1). Lineage (NCBI taxonomy): Eukaryota > Fungi > Ascomycota > Sordariomycetes > Sordariales > Sordariaceae > Sordaria > Sordaria macrospora. The sequence continues at coordinate 1,351,652 of NC_089372.1, read as the reverse complement.
TGGGCTGGAAGCTGGCCTCGCGTGTTCAAGCGACGATAACAGGGGCAAAAGGACAGGCTAGACAACTTGACAACGGACAACACATGGCAACAAACGCCTCTTTCGTTCAAGCGTTTGTTTTTCTTCCAGCTACCGACGAATCCCGTATGCTATCCCGGTTGTAGAAAGTTTGCTGGGAAGTTGAATATTTGCACAATTTCTGTCTCGATATGCTCTTACTGGCTTGGAGTGTTGCCGCCATGCCGTCGTGGTGGAGGGTAGATCATCAGGGGTAAGGAGCGTGCTCTAGAGTGTTGTAGAGCCGCGTCAAGAAGCGAGTTATCAAATTGAATTCCCAAATGGGATTAAGAAGGCATGTTTCTACCCGTCGTGGCTTGGAGAATCAGTGCTGAGTAACCTTGCACCGCTTAACGGAAGAGTGAGTCTGGGAGAGGAGGGAGGACAAGGGAGCATCCGGAACAGCGGGAACATGGTGATGTCCGCACGCACGATTGGTACTGTTGTCAGAGTACTTTTGTGTTCCCATATGATATGTACCCCAGGGGTTCTGTCACTCTGAATGATGGTGGCCTGTCAACTTTTTCGGAATATCTCCTCCACTCGCAAACCGACGAATAATGTTCAAGAACCACGAGATGGCGAGAACCGGTCCCTGCAGGTCCCTGGCCTGCCCTAGTGGTAGATCTCATAGCCGATCTCCATCTGGGATGCCTGAGATGTAGTTCGCTTATCGAGTGCTGTTCTTGGTGGTTGGAGGGCACCGATGTGATTTTATCTTCCGAGCTTTTCTAGTTATCCCGAGCTAGTTCTCAGGTCGTTGAGAGCTCTTGTGAAATGCCTGGTTTGAGGCCTCGCGAGCATCCAGACCCCTAAGAGCAGGGGGGAGTGATACCCGACCCAAGTGAGTGGAAGACAGTACAGCTTCGAACATGCTGTTGAGTCAATGCTGAGGATGCCGGAGAACAAACACTACCTATTCTTGTGGGTCTAGCCAATTTTAGAAGCGTGCAGCTGCATGATCGTGTTGTTGTTGTATGTATTTACAAACACAAACATGATGGGTTATGTGTGTTACCGTGATATTCCATCAGTGTTTGCATATTTTTCGGTGTATCTGTCTGTTTGTCCCATTGTTGTTGTTCTCTTTTCTCGCTTTCGGAATCCGGCAAAGGCTTCCATCCAGAGAATGTCGACATTTGACAGCCGCAAGAGCCGCTCTCGTGTTGCAGTTTAAAATGATGCACGCCTATTCTCGTTCCTGTGTCAAGCCGTGCCGTGTTTGAGGTCTTCGAAGCGCTGTGTGGGTGATGATGGTGCTGTCAAGGCGGTTCATGGTGATACTTGCAATGTAGGGAAAGAGGGAAAGGTGAAGTGTCGTTGAGTAGAGATACTTTGATAGCACTGTCCCCACTGTTGCATGTATCGAGACATTCTCAGAGTGGGTCTTTTTGGAACAAGTACCGGTACGTCCTCCACAGCATGTCCAATTGCACCAATCCAATCTAGAAATGGCAGACTTCGCGAACAAGAAGTGGGGTTACAGTGGATTGCATCTCGCGCTAACACCTATTAGTCGAAACCTTAAGCCACACAAGCTTTTGAGGACCCTGGTTGCTAGCTGAAGATGTGCTAACGTTGAAGATGACCCCCGGAGACTTTCCCAACGTCTTCGGGTGACTTTTCGCAAACAGAAAGGGCTGACGACAAGACAGAGGCTGTGATGAGGAGGGATTTGTCACCCGATATCAGGGAGTTTTTCTTTTTTTGTCGTCTGTTGTCGTGAGTGCCTCACAGTGGGGAGATTGCGATTTCAGCCTGGGAAGAATCACTGTGAGTCTGGACCTCTCCAACTCAGATGCCCCCCCCCTCCCCTGTCAATATCAGAATCCTCTGTGAGATAATGGACGACGGTACCATTGAAGTGCCGGTATTGGAACCGACAATGATCACTGGATATGTGAAGATGTCAACCTCATCTCACAAAACCAACATGTTCGAGCCTGGATGCAACAGATCACCGGTTACACAGGAGTGACTGGTTGTAAGGACAAACAGAAGATCCGACCATGAACGGACCGTCGGCGTGGATCTACACGTTCCGCTCACCGTTCAAGAGGCTGTATGCTGTGTTGAAAGTGCGATTGGGCGCCATAATTGTCGAATGGTCGAGCCGTAGTGACCGCCGAACCGCGTGGCGTCCACCTAGATCGCAAGCTGAGAGGTGAAAGAGAAGTGAGGGATTGGGGATTGGGGGGTGGCTTTCGAACCGCGGCACCGATTGAGGGGAGGTGAAGTTTTATTGGCTGCAAAAGGTGTGTGTGTGCTCTTTGGCAATTCGTCCATTTTGCCTGTGATGAAGGAGTAACGCCCGTGGGAGTTTCGATCAATGATGGGGTCGGACTGAGAATATTCCGGTTGCTGCAAGCAAAATCTGGTGTCGGCGTCAATTGACTGAGGCATCTATGGTCGATTATGATTATTATGATTCGAGTGTTGACGAGTAGTGATCGTAAAAAGATCCTTCTGTGATATATTTGGTCAATGGAAAAGGGGGTTTCTTTGTTCAAGTGTATATGGTTGATAGTGAACTCAATGTTCCTTGACGAATGACACTCGTACAAAGCTGCATCGCGAACCATATGGTCAATGGAAAAAAAAGGGGCAACCCCACCTTGATAGCATAAGATGGAAGAAAACAGAAAACGATGAACAAGATATGACGGACACTCAGATTGAGCGAATCAATTGGGTGTTTATATGGAAATTTACACAGAACACCAGGATACATACATCTTGAACAAAGTGTCCAACAAGAAAAAGGAAAGACTCGTCGTACGTGGTCGGATGCATCATCTCGCCGTAATCCCGAATAGTGTCACAAGAAAACAACTACCGCTCAGTAGTCGAGCAGCCCATTCCGATGAACTGTTCAAGCCTGGTACAAACATCCAACTAAACTGGCAAGTGCCGGCAGATGGACAGCAAATCTGGTCCCAGTGTGCTTTTGGAAGGTTCGGCGGTCACTTCTTGTTCAAGTAGATCTCGCTCCTGCCTTGTTGCCAGGGGCAGGCAGGTTGCAGTGGTGCCTTCAGTTCACTTGAGATGAACTTACAGTAGGCAGTCACGGCCAGGAAAGATCCGGTTCCACGCGGCGTGGTTTCCGTTGTAGAAGAGCTCTCTGATCTCGTGTGGTGTTCCTTCCTGCCTTCTTCTTGTTGCCAGGTGCCCGCTTTCCCTTCGCCATTTAAGGTGAACTCCAAGTTGGCGGTAGATGGTACTCGATAGAGGTAGGTAAGTTATTATCGGGCATACACTCACGTTCAATGGTCCATAATCCCACATGCGGGTTTTCTGCTTCTGGTACTCTGTCTCGTCGTATTTGACGTGACATTTGTGATGCTTTTAATGCTCTCTGAAATGTTCAGAACCTACATAGACTGCCGGACCAAAATACTCCATCCATCCAATCCAACCTCCCGTTGATCCTATCTTCGCTCCATTACAAACATCACACATTAGCCTAGGTATTACAGCACGAAACAGTCTAGGAATAGGAAAGAAAAGAGTTCATGTCAACATGTGTTCTAGCAAGCACCCTTCTTCCACATCCTAACCGACTTCACCGTCATACCACGCTGATCGCCCTCTCCCCAAGTGGGCAGCCACTGATCAGCCGCCGACCAGAACGTCCACTGGGAGTTGGTGGCCGAGTCAAGCCAGGGTTTGTTTCCCTTGTTATCACTGTTCATCATCATATGTTAGCTCAACTGTTTCTTGTAAGAGTTCAACAGACCCTGCAGAAGAAGAGGGCAACTTACGGAAACCACCCAATTTTGCTCCCCACAGCCACATTCAAAATCAAATAAAATGGCTGATCAAACGGCGCATTGCCTGTCTGTGAATCACTTCCCGCCCAGGGATTTTCAAAGAGGGTATCATTCTCCTTCATCTGGGCAAACTCGCCCTTCTTCCAGAGGTCTTCCTTCTGATTAAACCCAACGTGCATGATTTGGGTCAGGCGGTTGTTGAGGTAAAAGTAGATGTACTTCTCGTCCCACTCGAGGCCGAACGTGTGGAAGGATTCCGAAAAATCGCCGCGCTTGAGACGCTTGGCCGCGGTCGTGCGCCAGTAGGCGTCTGTTTGTGTCGAGGGGCCCCAGTGCAGGGAGCCGTAGTAGAGGTCTCGGCCGCCGGTTTCGTAGTCGTATCCGTTGCCGCGCGATTCCATGATGTCGATTTCACCGGAGCGGGGCCAGACGCCGTAGGTGGAGTCTTGTGGCATCATCCCTTGAATTGCTGTTAGTGACGATATAACGGAAAATGTCATGGGGTAAAAAGCTTACAAATGGCGGGCCACAACCAGTCTCCCTTGGGGAGCTTTGCTACAACCTCGACACGACCGTATCGGAGTGTCTTGGTGTCCTTGGTGACCAAGCGAGCAGAGCGAACGGGCGGGATCATGGCACCCGTCTTCGGATCAGACATTGCCATGCAAGAGGCATTGGTTGTGCCCGTGCAAGACTTATCTTTCCTCAGATCGAGCGTGTAGTTGGCAAAGAGCTGGTCATTGGTAATGTCTGTAGTCTCATTCGTAAGAGTCGGGACAATATGAAGTCCTTCCCCGTCGATGTACGAGTTCTTGGGATCGGTAGTGGTCCAGTCGAAGGACCCTGTTCCAAATCCATCGAGCTATAGCAATCAAGTTAGGATGGTGTTGTGGGGAAGTGAACAACAGGGAACTCGAACATACCGTCACCATGTGCGTCCACACGCTCGTGTCTAGTGTCTTAAAGTCATCTTCAAACACCAGACAAAATGGCCCAGTCTGGTATTGTCTGATGCCCATAAAGCAGATGACACCGGCACCCGCCAACCCAACCAAGCACCAGGCAATCACGATCCAGTCGTTCCACCTGGTCTTCTTCATGGCCGGGTCAGCAAGCCATGGCTTCTCGTACTCTCCTCGGAGCCTGTAGCTCTTGAACTTTCTCTTTGCCGCCCTCGGTAGTGTTGCCGCCGACTGTCTCGAGGAAGTATATATCGATCCGGGTCTACTTGAGTCCCATCCGGTGGCGGCGCTGTTGACATCTAATCCTCCTGGACCGGTGCTGTGTTGGTCCCGGTTTCCGTAGGAGGATATGATTTTGGCGGTGAGGTCGTTGGACATTTTGAATGCGGGTTGAATCTCAACTCGAGATAGAGTTGTATCGATAGACCTCAAAACAAACAAGAGGAAAGAAAAATAGTCAATAGAACACCGTGACCGAGGTATGCAGGATAGAACCTCAAGTCCGAGGAAGAAGGGGAAGGAGGACAATGATGAAGTTTTACTTGTAGCCGTTGTAGCACAAGTTCTCCCTATGATCTATGGTGAAGATAGATGACGCGGGATGTGTAGACTGTTGTTGCTTCTCCTCAGCCTCTAACAGCCAGGGCGATACCACTGATAACGGCTGATAGACACAACGTCGCCTCTCCTTGGACAACCGTAGAAGTTAACCCGAAGAAAAGGCATTGGTTTTGCAAGCTTAGCCGGCCCAATGCCAGTGCCCTGGGCCTGGGCTGTCAATGTTGCCATGGGAAGCCATGTTCTCCCGCACAAAATGCCCCACGCTGAGTGTCCAGGGTCGGGTTCGAGCCAAACATTGCCTGTTCCGAAGGCTCAGCCAGGCCGCCGCCCATAGAGGTGCGAATATCGGCCAAGTCGACCCAGACAAGACCCGTGGTTGATCATCAATCTATTAAGTCGGGAACTCCAAAAGCTGGGTCGTATAGATTTGCATTCTTTCTGTTGGTTAAAGCGACTGACCACACGAACGGGAGATGCGCTACGGGATACCACTCACGCAATTAGCAAGCAATCCCGCACTTGGGAACTTTCTCCGTCCATTTTTCCTGCCGTCTTCCGTACCGTATGTAGTTAATCCACGGTGTGAATTGATCCAGAATTGGCAAAGGTGGTTGGCACAAAATCTGAGAGTGGTTGTAGCGAACAAACAAAAACGCCGGACGCGCGCTTTGGCTTTGCGGTGGTTTTTTGTGGCGTTGACGACAACAGCTGAACCACACGTCAAGGTACATCTGCGACACCACGACAGCGACCATTCGTACCGATACACTCACCTTTTCTGCTGCAAGTCACAGTTATGTTTGATGTGGGGAATCGTCTCACTTCTTCTCTTTTGCCATTGCGGTCGGTTCAATGTTTTATGCGAACGGTGAGTTTGATCGTTATTCTGGTGTGGTGGCATTGATCGAACTCATTCGATCGAGGTTATGCAGGTGCCAGCTACATGACCACTTATGTGCAGTCACCACTCACCACTTTCTATCATTCACACGGCAGGCACATCCAGCAACACATCAATCGTACCTTCCATTTGATGCCCCTTAACTGGGCATGAAAGCGCCGGCTTTCTTTTGATGACAGGACCGACATTGACGCTTTCCCTATCGGCATTGACAGCAAATTGGAAGGCGGTCTGCCAATTACACTTGCTACCGCAGTTGTATGAATGAACGGGCGGCTCTTTCCAGATCGTCAGGGACTACTTCCATATTCTGAAAACGACCACTAGAAAATTCATCATTTTCGCTTTGTGTAATCTTCTGTTCACATTGATTAGAGGTAGTCTCACCGATTCACAGAATCAAATCATGTCTTCTTCTTCTTTCACATTGCAGTGGCTTGATATCGACATATCGACATTCGGATCGTCAACTGGGATTGGGTCCCATACGAGCCACCTTCTCTTTCTCTGCCTTCTCAGAGGGCCGCGCATGGCAATATCACCATGGCTATTATCATCTAGTAGCTCAACTACAGTGCGAAGCCAGTCAGAAGCTCCAAGCTAAGCGAGCAGCGAGGTATGTAGTCTACCATAGCCATGTCTTTGCCTTGTATTTGCCTCCCAGCTTTCAGCAGTAAGATACCCTAAGCTCCTCTCATGGAAGCCCATTAGCCGTATTCAACATTCCATTGGAGTGAAGCATCAAGCGCTCCAGTCCATCCTCGGAAGTCTATCCGTTACCCCCTGCCTCGGTCTCGATTGGAATATGTCTCTGAAACTTTCAAACTCTCTTGCCTCCATTCCACTACCAATACTCACCCCACGGACCCAAGCTAGACTCTGGGGAACCTAGAACCTCAAGCGAGAGAGCAAAACAAAAAATGAGCGAAGAATTATCTATCGGAGACCCGCATGAGCAGAACGTGTCGAGTGATTCATCCAAAATAGCAACAAGCGAGGGCTGAAAGCCTAGCTTACCACGCGAGAAAGAACACTTCCATTCCCATTGGGAGAGCTCCCTGTCTGAGATATCATCCATGGCAGATATTGGGCGTCAACTGGTGTGTTGTGTGCTGGACACTAGTCCTTCTCTCCCTTACTCCCTGATATGCATGATATTGACTATGGAAATGGTGTCTGTTTTCCATGAGCTGTCAACAACACGATGTTCCATGATGTCCAAGCCAGCCATCAGCCAGCCAGAGGACTGCCATGTCATATAATCTCATGCCCATCTGCCTTACCGACGCCATCCTCACCATCACCGCCCTCAAGCCTCACGAGTTGACAGCTCAAGCCCACCACGTTTTTCTACCAATAGCCTGTTCACATTGTGAGGCGTGAAGAGTTCAACCTTGTACACGATCCTTGCCGGCTACCCCGGCATCTACGGTGTGAAATGTGAAGCCAACGAAGTTGCAAAATTCGCTTTGGGCATCTTCGCCTAGGCTCGATCGAGCTCAAGGTGTTCTCTAGCTTATGCCATGGGCGCCTTCTTCACGGGCAGCTACCCCAATTCACCATCTTTTGTGGGACTATAGGCTTTTTTGCAATGTGGAAATGCATAGGAATTGTGAGGTGGTGGTATGTGGCTGGTCATTTCCACAAAGGCAGGTCCAGCCCAACGATAGCGCCAAAACCAGCACGAATCCCTTTCCGGACTAGACGACGGCCGCCTTCTCTCAATCACTCTCTTTCCTTTCCTTTTCTCTTGGGGGTAGACACTGCCGAACCGAGTCGATGGATGAGCCGTAAGCCACTCAAGGCTCCGAATTGGTCGGCTCGGTCGAGACCTCCGTATTCGATCCGCCGGACTGACTTACACCACTCAGTCACTCGGTCTCATTTACTCAGCCGCGTTTGATGGCGTTTGGATGGCTGGCGGGCGGCTCTCTCTGAATCCAGTCATCGTGATCGAACTTTGTGCTGTGTTGTGTTGGACTTTGGTGACATCTTCCCTTCTTTCCTATAGTCCTCCTCAGAGTATAATATCTTCCATCTCTCCCAACCTTCCGACCGAAAGTTAAAAAGCAATCCAGTCAAGCCTTCAAGCAGCCTCATCACAATCCACAAAGGCACCTATCCTTCTTGAGCACATCTTGCCTCCTCCTCCTCCTCCAACTTACTTGGCTATTTTCAAGATGGTTCGCAAGAACATCATCCTCTCCTCCCTCCTCCTGGGCCTCGTCTCAGCCTCGCCCCTCCACCAGAAGCGCCAGGACCTGCCCATTGACAGCTATGATGAGTCCGTGGCGGCTGGTGCCGACTCCACGGACTCTCCTCCCGTCGGCGACGCCGTTCCCCAGATCGTTGAGAGCTTCGACGCCGATGCCGTGGTTGCGGACATCACTGCCGCCATCGTCGACACTCCCCCTGCTGAGGCTCAGGCCTCCACTGACGCTCCTCCCGAGGTCATCACTGTCAACCTGAAGCGTAGCACCAACGTTGCCCGTGCCGACGCCCCGGCCACCTCGTGCATTTCCCGCACTTACAACGGCCCGCAGGTCGCCTTCCCTGACACCCCCGAGGCCTTCACCGGCTTTGCGGGCTTCTCTGCTGCTGCCATTGACGCTACCAAGGCAGCCAACGTCCCTTCCGGCTACGCGGTCGTGCCCAACTTTGTCGACCTCAAGGTCCTTGGCCAGGACAAGTCGTACATCACCTACACCAGCTCCAAGCTGACCGGGTACGACACCAAGAAGTGCGCCGCCATCTGCGACACCACCGCTGGCTGCACCTCTTTCAACATCTACTATGAGCGCGTGCCGCTCGAGATCAGCAAGGCTACCCAGGTGCCTGACGCGGCGCTCGGCTGCCCTGGCAATGCCGACGCCGCCTCGGCCACTTTGATCAAGTGCGCCTTCTATGGCATGCCGCTCGTCGCCAGCTCGGCCAAATCGCCTGCCTACCAGTTCCAGGGCAAGGCTTTCAAAGTTGTCTACGCCGGCTCCACGGCCTTCACCAAGTCCGCTGGCCCTTCGGTCGACGGCTTCCAGGGCCCCATCACCTTTGGCAAAGCCGCCATCAACGCTCCGGCGCCCGTCATCGACCACGGCTTCCTCCGCTCCCAGACCTTCGGCACCAACGTCCCCTTTGCCCCTGAGCTCTGCGCCGCCAGCTGCAAGGCCCAGACTGAGTACAACGCGCTGCACAACACCAACAAGGGCCAGGCCTGCGTCTTCTTCAACGCCTACATCATGTACAAGAACGGCAAGGACGGCGTCTTCACTTGCGCGTATTACGGTGTCCCCTATGGTGTCAGCTACGCCAAGAACACTGGCCAGAAGGATAACTCTGGCAACGTCTGGACCATCGACAGCAGCTTCGGCTACTATCTCCCTGGAAACTTTGTTTCCAAGTGAGTGAGTAGGACGCGGTCATCAAGACCACCGCCGCCACGACCACTTCTGTCTCGATGGGGCCTTGTGCCTTGAAAGAAAGGTATGAGAGGATGAATAGACGATTGGCAAAGATTGGATGGGTAAACGAATGAGTGATGTTCCTGCGTCTATTACAATCATTAATGCTTGGTTAGCTGTGGGAACTGTCGATAATCTTTGGTTTGGTTTTTGTGCTTTAATAGTTAGTTATTAATACATCCAGTCGTTGTCGTCATGGTTGATCTTTCTTATGATATTTTATATCATCGTGATTTACACTTTCTGGAATTGTCAGTAAACGGCTGGAGTCTAAACATAGCATAACACAAAGGCGCAGATTTTGGAGTCGCTTGACTCTGGGTAACTACGATCAACCCCCCTTTGAGGAGTTAGGTGTTTTCATCATGCCTCTGACACCATTCAATACAGCTGGAGTCAATGATCATTCCAGAGTGGCATCTCCTAATGGTACCAGGATGCCAATTTCTTGAAGTCGCTTGACCACGTGCAATAATCATGAATTGACTTTCAACATCATTCCCTCAACAAATTCAAATGCGTTCCATCCGTCATGACGTACTTTACCATAGGGAAGAGTTTAAATGTGAAGTTGGTGATGTCTTCTCGGAAGGATCCGGATCGTCGTCGCGATTACCCAAGACGTGCGGCTGCAGCATGTCACCGATCGGGGTCCCCTTGCACCCCGAGATCACTCAACATTTCTTTCATCATTCAGCGCCCTTACACGCGAACCCGCGGTAAGGTATTTGGTAAACCGATCTTCAGGTATGTTGTTGGTTTCAATGCGCAACAATGCCACCCATGTCATTTCCCCGGATGATCGACAAACTTTGTCGATTGTGCCCAGAATAGGATTGCCAGAGAGACATTTTCTGCGTCTGGAAAGCATGCGAGTGAAGAATATGGGGGGGGGGTATAACCAATTAAAGTAGTTAGCATTCTTTTTCCACCATTGCAGCACCACGACAAACGCTTAATCTCCCCATTGCCGCTCTAGAAACCATTATCACAGCAGTTGGGATATTACACTGATAGTTCAGACTCCAGTCAGAACCACTTAGTAACTAACTCTTGAACTTCACCAGAGGCAGTCGAGTATCGTCTCAAGTCCTCAGCCTCAAAACACATGGAAATGAGCGACAATGCAGAAAAGGAAAGAAAGCGGCTCGATGAACGGATTGAAAAGGGGGGAGAAGTTGGGTTGCGAATGGCTATGATGGGTGTCAACAGTTAGAGAGCTAATGCAGGAACGAACTTCTAGGTCTTCCTCTCCTCTGGAGCGAGCAGCGCCTTTGCTTTCTCGTTCGTACTGACGCCTTGCGCCGCACGCCTGCAGACTTCGCCATGACTTGCACAATGCGAGGAAAATGCGTTTGACCAGAAAGACCGGCTACTCAACCAGGAGTTGTTAAGCGAACGCGGATGCGAAAGGTTAAACTCCCGCGCGGCCTTTGTTGCCGCTTACTTGCTGTTTTTGTTTTCTGTGAGGCCGGCTTCTCGCAGTGCCAGCGGGCGACGGTCGGGGATACGGGCTGGGCATTGGAAGAGAAGAAAGCCAGAAGAGACCCATTGAAAAGGTGGAAATGTGCTGCAGAGTAAAATGAAGCAAGGGACGCCACGCGCCACGCACCCGACAAACGGTCCAGTCATGTTTGTGTGACTGGTACGTTGAGGCTGAAATGGAACGAAAATAGGCGGATGATAACACAGAACCGACACACATCAGTTTGTGGTTGATGATAAGATGTTCGTTAAGTCGCTTGCCGTTGGGTGGGAGGGAAGTGGTGGTGAGTCCTGTCGGTGGTGACATGTTGTGGAAAGCGAGAAAGTCGAGATACAAGACAAGGGTCCAGGAAAGAAATGGAGAAGACATCTGGGTGCTGTGACGAAGCACAAAAGTACCGGTACTTTGTGCAAGTATTATGCCCTGTCCCTGCTCTTTCCTAAGGCTCTGATAGGACAGACTCTCCCAAACCACGCTAGCTTGAACCGGGGTACATTGCGGGTCTCGCCTCCACATTCAACCTCCAGTCTTGGCAGTCACGTCCACTGCTCCTCCCTTGTCATGGTCCTTCCGTCTTCACGGTCGTCACTTCCATTGACTGACAAGCTGGCTGAGTCCGGCAGTAGTAAAAACTCTGTTCGCTTAGACCGCTTCATTCAGCCGGGTTGCCACTGTCAGACTATCCCCAGACCAGTCAACATCCGGGCGCTGAATGAGACTCATCACGTAAACACGTCAGCCACACAACGACCTGAAGCGATAACACCAAACAGAAGCGATACACCATCACCAGAAAGCAAGCGCTCGGCTCTCTTGCACACACGGTATCCTACGCCCTATCGTGGCTCGTTTGGGGCTCTTGACTGAGGTGTCGGGTTCCGAGGCATCAGCTAACGCACCCGCCCAATGCTCGGAGTCCCGTCTCTCTGGTCATCTCCAGTCTGGCTATCACATCGTCCATGAGGTGAACCCATGAAAAAACCAGGACTCAAAAGTGGGCAAAATGTCCTTCAGCTGAGCCCCAGCCCAAGGGAAAGTGGGAGAGGATGCCATATCAAGAACCCAATTTGCCTTCCCGCCGATAGTTTGGGGGATGAGCAAACGCCGAGTTGGCTACTGTCACGAGTGTTTGCTGATTAACATGTTGATGTGGCTGTCCCAAGGTGAGTGGCTGCTCTGCCCAGATTGTCCACCACAGGCACACCTCGACTTGTGGTAATGACGGTGCAAGTTCTGGATTCTTCCTCGCTCCCAAACAGTCCAGGTCCTCCAAGCCACGGCCGCCACCCCCTTCCTTTGGCTGGCTGAGATGCCTCTCCCAGAGATGACCCAGAGAACACAGAAAAGGTCTCAAGCGCACGAGGCGAGAGTGCCGACAGACCGGCTGGGCCCATTCCAGCAAGTGCAACAAGTCCCATTCCGGGCTGAAGACTGGCTCGGACTGTGGCTAAAGACAGCCTGAAGAGGGTATTCAAGGTGGAGGAAAGGGCATGTATTGGCCAGCTGCCAAGGCCGACATTCACCAAACTGTTCAGTCGGGCTGACCATCAATGGGACGATCAATGCCCTATACCGGCGTTGAGACCCCGTCAAGGCCATTGGAGTCCCGTTGGAATGGAATCGCCGTAAGCCCCTTTCGGTAGCGCCCGTCCGGTCCCAGATCACAGAGATCTCTAGGCGGACCCCTCCATCTGAGACAGAATCCAGCTATATGCGATTGTCTTTCCCATTCCCTCCTGACCTAAGGATCTCGCTCATCCTCAACTTCTTTGTCGACACCCCGATCCGCACTCGACGACTTCGTGTCTCTTGCTCCCCAAGAGCCGATTCCGGTTGACTTGGACAGCTCCTCGGACTCCTCGGTCCCTCGGCATCACTTCAGATTTCGTCACTCACCCGCCCCATGTGGTAGTCAATCGTTTTCTTGTTATATGCACTTTTTCTTCGGGGTAACTTTTTGGATATACCCTCACTAACAGTCTTTACTCATATGTTATATGACTTACTCGACACACTTATTGTAATATACGTTCGCTAAGATGAGGCCACTAGGTCTCTTACGCTCGTTTGTGAGTCTTGCGCTCTGCACGGCAACATGGGCAATGGATCCAACAGATACCATTATGGATGCCGGTAAGTCAATTCCTACGGGCTGTGTGTTATTAAAGAATCAGGATGCTAACAGGTCGACTTGTAAAAGACTCGGCTGCTGTCGGTTATCTCCCAAATCACAACATGGATCCGGCAACTATTGAAGGTGGTGCATTTGGCCAGATTTGGTCCTTCACAACGCCAAAGAACCCTCTCAACCAGGTTGAACAATTCTACTCAAAACTCTTGGTATATACACCAAAGGCAACTGGCAAGCAAACCGTCATTGCCTTTTCAGAACAAAATCGCATTTACGTTCTCGATGCGGTGAACGGCACACTTTACAACAGCCGTGACCTGAGTGAGCAGGATCCTGCGGAAGCCCCTTTCATGGTCTCTGACTTGGGCAATTGCAACGATATTAGCGGAACGATCGGTATCACTGGCACCCCCATTATTGACCCCAACACAGAGACGATCTACTTCTGGGCCAAGGGCTACAGCGATCCAACCACAAAGGGCTGGAAGAATGGTGCCTACCGTTTCCATGCCATTGATGCATGGACCCTGCAGGAGAGGCCTGGCTTCCCAACGAGCATTGAAGGCAAGTATGCCGATAACGACAAGACCCGCTACTTCACCGGTGGTGGTCTCCTTCAGCGCACATCCCTGAACCTCATCAATGGTGTGGTTTATGCTGGTTTTGGTGGCCATTGCGATCTTTTCAACTACACCGGCTGGGTAGTTGGCATGAGAGCCTCCAGTGGTGAATTTGTCACCGGTTATGCCACCGCTGGTGGAGACCGTGCCCCCAAGCAAGATGGCACCTGGGAAGGAGGCGGTGGTGGCTGCGGTGTCTGGCAGAGTGGCGCCATTCTGGCCTCAGATAACCCGAGCCGTCTCTTCTTTGCTACTGGAAACGGCTACGGAGTCATGGTGAACCAACAGTTGGCCGCCAGCGGCAGAATTCACCTTGACACCCTCTCAGAAGCCATTGTGAACATGGCCATCGATTCAGCCACTGGAAAGGTGACACAACAAGACTACTTCGAACCATACACTTACCAGGCAATCGATGCTGCTGATCGTGACTTGGGCGGTGGTGGTGTTTCCATCTTGCCATTCGGAGGCGGTGGTGTCAAGCAGCTTGCGGTAACAGCAGGCAAGAACGGCCAAGCCTATATCTGCAATGCCGACAACCTCGGAGGATACAAGATGGGTGCCGGTGGCGGCGATGCCATCATCCAGACTATCACTCCTCCGCAGGGCACAGCCATGTTTGGAAATGTTGGCGCGTATCCTTTGGAAGGTGGTTACATGTATATCACTCCCGTTGGTGCTCCAACTTACGCCTATGCTCTTGGTTACGACTCAAGCGGAAAGCCGGCTTTCAGTGTGGCTGGTTCAACCCCTGACAAGTCCGCTGGCAGAGTCGGTACCGGCTCCGCAACCATCACCACTCTCAACGGCCAACCAGGAACAGGCATTCTCTGGATGAGTGATCCCGACAACGGCATTCGCGCTTACCATGCGGTGCCACGGAACGGGCAACTTGTCAAGATTCCTCTTCCCGCTACTCCAGTCTTGTCCAAGTTCCAGCGCCCCGTTTTTGGCGATGGCCGGTACTATACCAGCACATACACCGGACAGATTTTGGCTTTCGGGTCCCCTGTCAAGTTGCCTTTTGACTGTGGTGGTCCCTTTAACTTTGGAGAGGTACCCATCGGCACATCAAAGACGATCAACGTCACTTGTACTACCAAAATCAATGTCAACTCGATCACCAACATCACAACTGGCAATCCCTTGTACAAGGTATCCCTAGCTGACCTTCCTAAGACTGGAGTCACTGCTGGAAAGTCTTTTACCTTCCCCATCAAATTTGATCTGAGCGGGTATACGTTGGATTCTGGCAGCACAAGCTCCCCAAGCATGCAGCCTGGTGTGCAGTCCGGCTCCGTCACCCTCAACACAGTCAATGCCGTTACAGGTTATTCGACCCAACAGCCCCTTTCAGTGACAGGCAACACAGTGACAGATGGACCGTTTGCGGCCATCAACCCCAACGCGGTCGATTTCCAGCCGCTTGTCATTGGCTCTGCCGCTGCCGAAGGAGGATCGCAAAACACCGTGGTCATCCAGAACTTGGGCAAAGGACCTATGAAAATTCTGGGGTACGCTTTTACCTCCGATGGTCCTAACTCGGCAACTGCAAAGTTCACCAACATCACAATCGATGGGACTCACACTAAGCTTGATGCCGACGGTTACTTCACTGCTGAGGACCTCCCTGCGCTCGGTTCTAGTGTCGCCGCTGGATCATCTGTGATTATTCACATGACTTTCCTTGCTCCCAAGCTTGGTTCCTTCTCTACCACATTCACGATCTTCACTAATGGTGGCATGGCCTACTCTGTTTTGACCGGATCTGCCAACTCGCAGCCCATTGCTCTCCTTGAGCATTCCACCAGCGAAGGCGGCTGGGTAACGATCCCTTTCTGCAATGATCCTACCCAAACATGCACCTTCAACATCGACATGGGCACATCACCTGGCCTTACCACCAGAGAAGTGACCATTCGGTTCACGAACAAGGGCGGTTCAGATCTGATGATTGACAAGTCCAAGCCCCCTATGGGCGCTGTTCTCGGTGCTCAAAACCCAAGCAGCGATCTCTTCGAAGGCATGGTTATCAAGCCTGGAAAGTCCGAGAGTGCCACTATCTTCTTCACCCCTGGCGCTGCCCCTCTCAACGCGGACCCCATTGTTTACTCTGGTGCCTGGACACTCAACGTTAACGATCTTGCTTTCGGCGTACATGTCGTGAACTTCATAGGTACCCTGCGCGCCACCAAAGTTGGGCCGACACTGCCAGATGGATCAGCCCGCTTCAAGTATCTCGGCTGCTACAAGGACAGTAACGCCAACCGTCTGGAGACCACCCAGGCGCAGTTCCCTGCAGATAACGACAATGGAAAGTGCCAGCAGTACGCCATCACTAACAAAGCTGCCTTTGCTGGCACTCAGTACACCTATGAATGCTGGGTCGGCCGGAGCATTCCTCCTGCAAGCCTGAAGGTCGACGACTACCTATGCAACACCTACGTTTGCCCAGGTGACAAGTCGCAGTTCTGCGGCGGTGTTGGCAGCTATATGATGATGTGGTATGACACTACCGGCTACTTCCCCGAGAACGGCACCCTCGCTCCCGCTTTCAGGCCTCCCGCGAACAAGGAAGTTGTTGGTAACTGGGAGTATGCTGGTTGCCGTACCGACAATTCTGCTTCTCCTGCTACCCGAGCCCTGAATGATCGGATTGTCGGACAGTCCAGCACCAACACGGTTGAGAGCTGCGCCGCAGCTTGTGCTGGCTTCTCCTTCTTCGGTGTTGAGTGGGGTGTTGAATGCTATTGCGGTAACAAGCTCAACACCGGTAGCACCGTTGCTGATGAGAAAACCTGCAATTACGTTTGCGGTGGCGATCCTACTGAGCTATGCGGTGGTTCAGGCCGCATCTCGGTTTACAAGCAGAAGGGCACCGTCATTGGCAACCCATCATCGGGTGTGACAACTTCATCTGGGACAGCATCCGGAACCACTTCCGCTACTGTTTCTGCCTCTTCCACAACCTCCTCTGCAGTCGCTTCCGGCACTCCTGGAAACCCACGGTCTATCGGTCAATACGTGTCCTTGGGTTGCTATAACGATGCTGTTGCCTCCCGTTCTCTCCAGGGAAAGAATACTCAGTCCAACGTCATGAACCTCAATGACTGCGCTACGTACTGCGCCGGATACAAGTACTTCGGTACCGAGTATTCGGCTGAATGCTTCTGTGGCAATGAGCTCCTCAACGGAGCTGCTCTGGTCACCGATGGCCGCTGCAACATGCTTTGCAATGGCAATCAGCAGCAAATCTGCGGTGGTAGCAATGGCCTCTCCATGTACCAGCTGAATCCCAACGGCACCTCCAGCTCAGTCACTGCCTCCGGCTCGGCTACCCAATCAGCCACGGCATCTGGGGCCGCCTCCGGTACCGCTTCCGGTACTGCCTCCGCTTCCGCTTCCATTTCCGCTTCGGCAACTACCACAACCTCAGCCGCCCCAACCACACCCACCGTCTCCGTCAAATGCCCCGACAATAACGGCACCACATACCTCTCCCTCGACGGCAAGGCCTTCCTCCTCGAGTGCTTCACCGACCACGAAGCCGGCGATCTGGGACTCGCCTTCGTCGACAGCTATGCCTTGTGTGCCGAGAAGTGCTCCACCACTGATCAATGCGTGGCTTTCGCGTACGTGCCCGGTGGTACTGGTATCCAGGCTCCGTGCTACATGAAGAAGTCGGTCGGACGTGGTGTCAATAACCAGGCTGTCTGGGGAGCTCAGCTCGTTTCTGTGGCTCCTAGCTCGACTGCCACAAGCGCTGCTGCGACGACGAGCACGATGAGTGTTGCTGATCCTGCTGGCGTAACTGGTTCGACCGCTACTGGTTCTGCTACCGGCTCTGCCACTGCCTCTGTCACCGGTTCAAGTGCTGCTAGCCCAACGACTGCTTCTGGTGGTGACACTGGCTCAGCTGCTACTTCTGCTACCTCGGCGGCCAGTTCTGGAGCTGCCTCTGCCGTTGTCACTTCTGCTGCTTCTGGTACTTCCGCTGCCTCAGTTGTCGCTTCTGGTTCCGGCTCGGGTGCTGCCTCCGGCGCGGCTTCGACCGCAGTCTCGGGCACTGCTTCTGTCAGCGTTGATCCCAGCGTTGCTCCCAGTGTTGCTCCCAGTGTTGCTCCCTCGGCCAGCGTTGCTCCCAGTGCCAGCGTTGATCCCTCGGCCAGTGTTGCTCCTACTGAAAGTGTTGCTCCTACAAACAGCGTGAGCGTTGCTTCCAGCGCTAGTATAGCTCCCTCTGGAAGTGTTGTTCCAAGCGCAAGCGTGGCTCCGAGTGCCAGCGTTGCTCCCAGTGTGAGCGTCGCTCCTACAAACTCTGTGAGTGCCGCTGCCACGAACAGTGCCAGCGTAGCTCCGAGTGTGAGTGTTGCTCCCACGGATAGTCCAAGCATTGCTCCTACGAACTCAGCAAGTGTCGCTCCAAGCGTTGCTCCAGGATCCAGCTCATCCACTACTCCTCCTGCGGCTGGCACAACTACCACTGCAGCTGCCGTTACCTCCGCTCCTCCTGTTGCTGGCACAACTACCACAGATGCCGCGGTTGTCACTACCACGGCTCCAGCTCCAGCCACCACTACCACGGCTGCCGCCACTACTACTACGAATACCGGGCCTGTTCTCCCCACAATTCCTACTGTTGTGAACTGGGACTACCAAGGATGTGCCAGCGACTCCAATGTTGCTCAGCCTACCGCTCGCGCGCTAAATGGCACCTACCTGTACGACAGTGCCGGCATGACCATTCAAAAATGCCTTGACTTCTGCGCCCAGGCAAACTACCCTCTCGCCGGCCTTGAGTTCCAATCTCAATGCTACTGCGGCCTCAAGATCAAGCCTGGCTACAACCTCGGCCAGACTGGTTGCAATCTCACCTGCGCCGGCGACCCATCTACACGCTGCGGTGGCCGTGCTCGTCTGGACGTCTTCAGACAAACTAACTACGTGACGCCCCGCCTCGTCAACCCGTCCGTCTTCAACGGACGCATAGCGACTCCTCAGGGTTGCTTCAATGACAGCGCCGCCGCTCGTGTCCTCAAAGCGCACTCTTACGCCAACAGCACGAGCATGACGGTCGAGATGTGCCATGAACGCTGCCAGACGAGGGGCTACAGCCTCTTTGGCGTGGAGTTTGCTAAGGAGTGTTACTGCAGCAATTCGCTGGCAGACGGGGCGCAGGCGGCAGGGGAGCTGTATGAGTGCAAGA
This sequence comes from Sordaria macrospora, assembly GCF_033870435.1. NCBI lineage: Eukaryota > Fungi > Ascomycota > Sordariomycetes > Sordariales > Sordariaceae > Sordaria > Sordaria macrospora. Next base: position 1,332,500 of record NC_089372.1, on the reverse strand, counting down.
GGTCGTTCTGTGTGGGTGATAAGACGGAGTTCTGTGGCGGTGGGTCGAAGTTGTTGGTTTATAATATTCAGCCGGCCGGGACTACTCTCCCTATTAGGAGGAGTACAAAAAGGATGGATGGGGGAATGGTGAAGTTGCCCAAGTTGAGGAAAGATGAGGAGCCCGAACATGAGTTGAGTTGGGATGGTGAAGGTGAAGTTGCCCAAGTTGAGGAAAGATGAGGAGCCCGAACATGAGTTGAGTTGGGATGGTGAAGGAGGCGTGGGACAAGTAAATAGAAGTAGCTCCGGGTGGAAAAGAGCTGAGAGAAGATGGGGACGTGGTCCAGGATGGTGATGATGCTTCTGAGACATTCGGTTTTTTTTGGTTTTTTTCCTTTTTCCTCGTTACATGACCGCTTCTTCTTGTTAGACATGTGAACAAGGTACGCGCGGGAAGGGTGTAATTAGTTGGCGGTTTGGAGGATAGTTAGAGCAAAGGCAGCGTACGCATACACAGTCATCTCCTAATCTAATCATTCATGTCGCTCCAATTGGATGAAGTATGCTTCCGTGTTCATGCCTCGAAGCCACAATGGCTGATCCCCAGGTGTTGACAGTTCCACAACCACATCAGATGCAATTCAGGGGTCCAGGAACGATCTCAGGGGTCACGCACCTACAACCCTAACCCGAGCCCATCCCGCCGTGGCCAGTGCTGCCAAGCATTGGCCCCGGTTCTTGGGCCCGCAGAGGCTCCAAAAAAATTCCGGCGGGCGGCAGAACGGGGACCGGCACCTCTTCGAGCCTCGACGCGGGACCAGGACCTTGCGCTTGCCGGAGAAGGAACCTCGCTGCCCTCTGTGACAGACCTTCGGCCCCCGATTTCCCGCGTGCGCCGGACCTTCTTCCTCAACCCTCCACCCCGAACCGACGACAACCCCCCCGTCGCCAATTCCGAAAGCAGAGCGTCCGCCCGAACGCCGGTTTCTTTTTCCTTCCCCCAGTAATTCACCATGGCCAGTCTCCGCGGGGTCTCGAGATCCGCTCGTGCCCTTCAGCCTTTCTCTACTCAGTTCGCTCTCCGAAGATGCGCCTCGACACAGGCTCCCGGCACCGGCGCCGCTGCCCCCTCCTCCAAGAACATCTCCGACCTCGCCGAGCTTGAGACACAGTCGGCATTGGAGGCTCCCATCCCCAGCGCAGAGGACAAGAAGGATTTCAGGCCATGGAAGCGTGCGGCCGACAGGAAGGCGAGGTTGCCTAGCAGCAGGTGTGTTTACATCATCATACTACTGTTTACACACAAGCTTCAATATTATAATACAGATACCTAACATGGCTTCTCAAACGAACAGATACCAATACCATCCCCCCAAGTACAACCGCGGTCCTCTGCATCCCATCCAGTCCCCTCCCTCCTCCGACCCCATCGCCCGCGACTTCGTCCCCGGGCCCTTCAACATGCCTCGCCTCAAGGAAACCTTCCGCACCGTCATGGCCTCCGACCTCATGACGCTGACCTACATCCACACCCCACCTGGCACACCCAAAAAGGAACCCACGGAGCGCCTGCGTGCCTGGGAGGGCGATAGCCCTTACTTCGCCAACCGCGCGCGCCGTGCGCCCCGCGGCGCCCCCGAGCTGCCGATTCGCGAGCGCGACATCACCTTCCGCAACATCCCCGAGATCCAGGAAATCACAGTCTCGACCTTCGTGCCGCTTGGTCTCAAGAACCCGGACATGCTGATCGCGGCGCGCGCGGTGCTGCTGGCCATGACGGGCACGATGCCGGAGATGACGCGCTCAAAGTCCAACGTGGTGCAGTGGCATCTGCAGGCGAACAAGCCCGCGGGCTGCAAGACGACCATCTACGGGAACGCGGCGTGGGAGTTTCTCGATCGCCTCGTCCATCTGGTTTTCCCTAGGATCAAGGACTGGAAGGGCATTCGTGCCAGTACGGGCGATGGCAGCGGTAATGTGCAGTTTGGTCTTAACCCGGAGGATGTCCAGCTTTTCCCCGAGGTGGAGTGTAATTATGATGTGAGTTTTTCTTGGGGGTGAGATGAGTGATGGGGAGAAGGGGGAGGAAGGAGGAAGGAGGGGAGCTGGAGTTGGAGTTGGAGAGAGGGTTGGAGCTGAAGCTGGAAAGAGGACGGGATGAGAGAGACTCGACTCCGGCTTTGGCTTCGGCTCTGGCTCCGGCTCTGGCTCCGGCTCTGGCTCCATCTCTAACTTTAGCCCTACCAGCTTCCGAGTTGACTTCAAGATGAACGGATTGCTAACTTCCTGCTCTTTCTACTTTAGATGTACCCCCCCAAGATGATCCCCGGTTGCCACATCGCCATCAAGACGACAGCCACTTCCGACAGACAAGCCAAGCTTCTTCTGCAGTCCCTCGGCATGCCTTTCTACAACTCTTAAGCGCCCAAACGGGGCCAAACGGGTTGGTTGTTTGGTCTTGAGAGAGGTCGAGTTGAGTCGGGACCTAAAAAGCAAATATGAAGAGGAAGAGGGAAAAATCAAGCAATTTAGACTCTACCATAGCATCGTGTGTGAGTGGAAGATGATATGATGATGGTTGAGGAGGACGGAGTAAGAGATGTGTGAAACTTTTGTACAATACGAAATTACACCACCACCGCCGCCGCATAGGGATGGATGATGTGTAGTAGGTGTGTTGGGTATGTTGGGTGTACATATACCATACACTTTTTTTTGTAACAACATCACGAGAGGAGAACCGGAAAGATTTCATAGATAAATGTGGGAATGGATATGGGAAGAAGAAAAAATACCACTGGGTCTGAGGGTTGAAGAAGAAGAAGAAGAAGAAGAACAAAAGAAAGTAAAATCACGAGCTCGTCAAAGTTGAAGTGTGAATCATTGTGTGAACCAAGTTGTCGTCATTTTCTGCCCGCTGTCAACGGACATCGTCAAGGGGTATTTGCCCAAGTCTATAATCATATCATATATCCATATCCCTTTCTTTCTAGCTTGCAGAACGGGTCAAGGTATCATGACAACCGACAGAACCCATCATCTAGATCTCAAATACAAATCCCATAACGCCTTTTCCAATGCCTTAAAAACAAACATATCTTCCACATTTTCTCCATTCCTTTTGCTTCATTCCTCATCATCCCCCCCGAGACCTTGATGGCCCCATCCATCTAGGCAGACTTAGCCTTCGTCCTCAACCACTCAATGACCTCATCAACCTTATCCATATCCGCCGCATCGACCTTTGCGTTCCCGTTGTTAACCAAAACCTCATGACCGAGCTTATGCATCTCCTGAGCAGCAACATCCATAGCCGGCTGATAATTCCTAACCGCCGAGCTGAGCGCATACGTAGCCTTGCGCCTGACCTTCTCCGTCTCGCCCTCCTTCATGGCCAGCTGCACGAGCTTGGGAACGCCGCCCATAGCCAGCAGCCTTTCTTGGGTTTTCTCATTATTCTGCACCGCGGTGCCGACGCACCACGCCGCGAAGAAACGCATCTCCTCCTCGTCGTGCTCCAGCACCGACAGCAGCGGCGACCACAGCGACAGCTTCTCAATCAGGTTTGCGTTGTCGAGGTTCTCGATCAGCTGCTCGAAGTTGTCAAAGGCGATCAGCCGGTTCTCGAGCGTGACGTGGGGCGAAGGGTCGGTGATCACTTCGATGGCGGCTTTCATCAGCTCGGCTTCCGAGGGCCCGCCGAAGAGAGAGGCGAGGACTTCGGGGTCGATGGGGCGCGGGCCGGGAGCGGTGACGCCGGGAGCGGGAGAGGTCGCGACGGCGCCGGCGCCGGGGGTTGGGCCGTCGTTAGAGGCGGGGGTGCCGTTGGAGTGGGATTGGCCTGCTGCGGCAGCGGCTTGGGCTTCGATGGACCATTTTAGGAGTTGGTTGAGGTTCTTCTCCATTTTGAAATGTTGGTTTGTTGGTTGTGATTAAGTGGTGGTTTTGGGTTCTGGCTGCTTGTTTGCGCTTGTCTGGTGGTTTGCGCCGAGACTTGTTCTGAATGAGACTTGGGAGGTTTGGTTCGTTTGGCTGGTAGACTCGGTTGATATTCGATATGAAGTAGCTGTGTCACAGGTCCAACAGGGTCCTTGATTTTCGTGTGATGGATGGGGTATCGAGGATGACTTGATCAGTTAAACTTTTGTTAATGATGTTTGCGCCCCGCCAATGTACAAACAGTATAAGAACGATAAGGATTCGGTTTGCGCAAGGCTGACTTATCGATAATGCGCGATTGCTGTCCAATCCCATCTCGATTGTTCTTTGAGTTTCAGGAAAGTTCGGTCCCAATACGGCTTAGCGCCTTCCCCACGTGTTAAACTGGCTGGCAATTTGGAAAAGGAATGAGACGTGGAGCCGCTTGCTTATGAGGATCTCTGGAATAAGGCAAGTGTGTAGCAAGGCTGCTTCCGCTTAGATTAATCTTCCGAAATCATTGTCCCAGGAAGAGAAGGTACCTTTCAGCTTCTAGAAGGAAATAAAACATCAAACGAACATGGGGCATCGTCAAATATTCAGGGGGTAAAAGGGAGACTCAAATGAGGTCCAAGCTCCAGGCCCATGTGCTTTAACAGAGACAGCTTCCCGAGCTGAAATAGTCTGTGCACTGCCCCTCCACACTGCACCTTTCACAACTCAACGCACGATGAGGAAAGCGGGCAGCAGCTGCCCCACCTTTTGCCCCTCGTCGTTGTTGCTTCCAAACCGTCGCTCTGCGGGGAGACAGTAGGCGACAGACGACGAGACAGGCTGACATGACCTGAAGCAATCACAGCATTTCAAAGTGGCAGTGGCAGCTTCGCTCCGTTCCGGAGGATCGCATAAAGTGACAACGAAAGGGTAAACAAGGAGGCTGGGTGATTGGTTGGAGAAGGTCGCATTGACCATGAGCATCCAACAGGACTTGTGTTTGAGAATGGGCCCCTTCACAGCCAGAGCTTGATCGCTTGACAAGTTGACACTCAACACAGCTTGAAGAGTGCTCTGATATTGTCGACCTCGACGCGGGGTTGGTCCAGAGTGGTCCTTGGTGCTGTTTGGTGTTGTCTCTGTCGTCCACGTAGATATTCAAGCTTGTTGCTGTTGGAATCCCGCCCACAATGCTACTGCCTGGCCCACCGTCATCGATACCCACCACGCTGGAACACATGCATTGATGATTGAATGGACCACAGCCGCGCCATGTCCGAACCCGTTGCGGAACTCGTCGCTTTTCGCTTGGCGGGTGTTTCTCGTAGATTTGTGTGTAAATCGAGACAAAAGACTCCAGGCTGCTGATATTGATGCTCCTTTTAGATCACTGAAAAGGGGAACAGTGATCATCGTTGCCGGGAATGCCGTCCTAACGGTTGACAAGGCTGACATTTTAAAGTGCGGTGCATACGCAAGCCACTTGCGGCAGCGCAGGGAATAATGGTCGGCGCCTAGGGAAAAGCCTAGATGTTCATGTCAGGCTTCAGGAAAGGAGACGAGATGCCTGCTTGGCGAAACAAGATAATGATCGGTGATGCGTATCTCGACCTCATGTTCTTTGTCGTTTGGGTTGCAAAATTCCCGGATACCTAATGGGGCATACGTCAGCTTAACTTGGTTCAACGTGAACAGCGAAACAAAAGTTCCAATTCCAGGCTGTGAAGGTGTGGTGGATGGTGGGATGAAGTATGTAAACGCCAATAAAGTCGGTGGTTGTCGGTTGGTGGTGTTGGTGTTGGACTGTGGCAATACCTCGTTCTCATCCCCAATGAGATGGCGTTTCCTTGGAAATGACACCGCTGCTGGAAGTCTCCCCACCGTATGGACCCGAGTGCATACCGTAGGCTATCTCCGTCAGATCCCGTACCGGGCGGCCCTGGAGCCGTCAAAGGCACTCGGACCCCCGGGGCCATGGGGTTTTGCGATCCGGACCAGCTTCCAAGAGATCGTAATCAGCCAGGCTCCAACAGAAGAGACGGTAAAGAACATTGGATCTTCTGGAATTGCAAACGCCTTCTTCAGGAGGAGTAATAAAGGTGTAATGAACGGGGTGCAACAAGGGGGACAGTGACTAGGTATGTAGTGCACAACGGCAACAAGGCAGGGGATGACATTGACATTGAACCAGCCACGCTCCCACGCTTCTAGCTTCTTATTCTCACAATCGTCTAACTGCCCGTCGAACAGGAACGGCACACAGCGGTGACGACCCCGGCCGGGCTGCAATAGACTGGAATCATCAATGGGCTGCCAGTTGCCAAAACATTGAATGTCGAGACGAGACGTCCACTCGCCTCCGAGGTGCGGAAGCCTTCCCAAAGTGTGTTGGCGGCAGGAAGATCCCCTTGTCCTCCCAAAATTAGGCGGTGTCTCCTACCCACTTTACGGATCGCAGGCCACTCGGGAATCCACCTTGAGCCACCCCGATCAAGCATGACACTGTGACTTTGACAACTTGTCCACGAATATGCCAGACAGCAAGGGGGCGGTGCGGCCAGTGATTTGGTGATTTGGGAGTTTGTAGTGTAGGGTAGAAAGCGAACAGTGAGGAGGGAGGAGGGTGTTGTACTCGCAACAGTGATCCATCCCATCCCGTCGTGAACCACGGGCAACAGTGCAGGCAGCAGGTAGCGCAGCCCGGCGAGGGGTGCTTCCATTCATCTCGCTGGCTGACTTCCGCTTGTCAGTGTCCAGTCCAGCTGCCAGTGAGCAAGAACAGTGACATCGGTGTTGAGGTGTTCCTGCCCTGCCCGCCTTTCCTTCCCTCCTCCGCCGCCGTCCGCCAAGTCCCATGCCGTGAGGTGACCAGGCCCAGTCCAACCAAGCCAGCAGCCAGCAGTGTCCAGTCCCCCGGCCCAGTCCCAAAGTCCCCAATCAACCTGTGCCCCCCCAGTCCGCCATCCGTTCCCTCGCACCTGGCACCACAGCAATCCATCCCCTTACCTCCCCTACCTCTCCCCCCTCAATCCACCCGCCGCCTCGTACTCCCAAAGCTGACCTTAAATTCACCTCCCCTTTTCCAACTCCTCCGCCTACCGAACAACATCCAAATTTTTGCCCAAACAACGTCTCTACGTCCTTCGGCAACACCACTCTCAGCCAAATCATCATCGCTCCATCGATCCGGGAATCGTCGAGCGTATTTAATAACTCTTCTTCTGTACCTTTTGCTTAATCCGACACTTTTCGTCACCACCTAATCTATCACAATGGAGGGTACGTAACGCCAACATGTCCACATTCCTGCCCAGTCCCAGTCCCAGTCCCAGTCTCGGTCCCAGTCTGCCTGCGCCGAAGAGCTTGTCGCCGGCGCACCCGACTTCTGCCATCATCGCCCTCTACTGTTTATCATGGACACAAGCTGATTGATGCATTTCCCGCCAACAGAAGAAGTTGCCGCCCTCGTTATCGACAATGGGTAAGCTTTCCCCTCTTCCCCGCCTGCGCCTCACCGACTCCCAGGAGAAGCGTCATATTCCACCCGCAATCGACGCCTCGCCGCCGCCCGATAGCCAACTCTAGATTGTGAACATTCCCATGGACAATAGCTAACAACCGCCCAGTTCGGGTATGTGCAAGGCCGGTTTCGCCGGTGATGACGCACCCAGAGCTGTTTTCCGTAAGTGTTCCCACTATTCCCGCGAGGAGTAGCTCCTGCTTGAGACGGGCAACGTGTCAGCAGAGAGCTACTCCCACCCCCCGCCAAGACCCAACGTCCAGCCATACTAACATGTCGCGATAGCTTCCATCGTCGGTCGTCCCCGTCATCATGGGTATGCATACCATTTACTCCCCAGCGTCCCGCGCGCGCGCAACACTGTAAGACGTTCGGAAAACTGACAACCATGCCAGTATCATGATCGGTATGGGCCAGAAGGACTCGTACGTCGGTGATGAGGCTCAGTCCAAGCGTGGTATCCTTACTCTCAGGTACCCCATCGAGCACGGTGTCGTTACCAACTGGGATGACATGGAGAAGATCTGGCATCACACCTTCTACAACGAGCTCCGTGTCGCCCCCGAGGAGCACCCCGTCCTCCTTACCGAGGCTCCTATCAACCCCAAGTCCAACCGTGAGAAGATGACACAGATCGTTTTCGAGACCTTCAACGCCCCCGCCTTCTACGTCTCCATCCAGGCCGTCCTTTCTCTCTACGCCTCCGGTCGTACCACCGGTATCGTCCTCGACTCCGGTGATGGTGTCACTCACGTTGTCCCCATCTACGAGGGTTTCGCCCTTCCCCACGCCATTGCCCGTGTTGACATGGCTGGCCGTGATCTTACCGACTACCTCATGAAGATCCTCGCTGAGCGTGGCTACACCTTCTCCACCACCGCCGAGCGCGAAATTGTTCGTGACATCAAGGAGAAGCTCTGCTACGTCGCTCTCGACTTCGAGCAGGAGATCCAGACCGCTGCCCAGAGCTCTTCTCTCGAGAAGTCCTACGAGCTTCCCGATGGTCAGGTCATCACCATCGGCAACGAGCGCTTCCGTGCTCCTGAGGCTCTTTTCCAGCCTTCCGTCCTTGGTCTCGAATCCGGCGGTATCCACGTCACCACTTTCAACTCCATCATGAAGTGCGACGTCGATGTCAGGAAGGATCTCTATGGCAACATTGTCATGGTAAGTCCCCGTTCGCTGTGGAGTTGGCAGTACAGGATAAGCCCACTAACGTTTTCGTCACTAGTCTGGTGGTACCACCATGTACCCTGGTCTCTCCGACCGTATGCAGAAGGAGATCACTGCTCTTGCTCCTTCTTCCATGAAGGTCAAGATCATTGCTCCTCCCGAGCGCAAGTACTCCGTCTGGATCGGTGGTTCCATTCTCGCCTCGCTCTCGACCTTCCAGCAGATGTGGATCTCCAAGCAGGAGTACGACGAGAGCGGTCCCTCGATCGTGCACCGCAAGTGCTTCTAAAGTGGGTGTCCTTGAGAGGTCGTTGTTGCAGTTGGAAGCGGAGCGTCGTCGGCTTACACCTTGTATGTAGTTCAATAAATGGACAAATCCACGACTGTCACGAGCCAGCGCCAACTGGGGCCATAACACCCCTATCTGCGTCAGGTAGCATGTCTGCATTGCGCGTGTATTCTGCACAGGTCTCTCTTATACGAAAAGTAGTGAGCGTGGTCAGAAGGGGGTTGGCGTCTCTTTTCTCTACTAGAAGACATAAATAATGGCCTCTTTTTTCTGTTTTCTGGGTGGGCGGCGACGGCTGCGAATGCGTGGGATAGGCGCGATCAAGTATGCGGGCTTCTTGATCTTGCCAACACCCTTTCTCTATTTAGTACACTTTTAGCAGCAAGTTTTAGTCACAACTGGGCAATTCGAGGTTATCGTGGATGAAAATATCATCAAAATTTCAAACAGCGTTCTTTTTACTGGCAACACTTTCAGCCGCATGTCCCTTGGCCGTGAACTAGGTAATTAGAATAATACAAGTCAAGGGCAAAAGGGGCCTTGCTGATTGTCAAGGTATCAGATCCACACTAAGATCGAGATGCATGTGCCTATGGATTGATGGAAGGAGAACCCCATGGTAAGGCGGCGATACCGATCCAAGCGATCCTCACCGCTCTGGAACCGAGTAACAAGCGGTCGTTTGCACGGTCGAGAATGGTCTAGGGTGCAAACCAGTGGCAGGAACCAGATGGCTTCGATCTTTCCTTTATTTGCTAACATCATCATGGGTATTCTCACTGCTTAACGGCGGCATCTGCGCTTCCTCCGCGCTTCTCAGCCTCTTCTCCCTTCTTAGCCTCTTGTAGCTCCTCTTCTCCCTCAGCAGCTTCGGCATCAACCTCTTCCCACTCTTCCCCTTCTTCCCCCTCCTCCACCTCTCTACCCTCTTCCCCTTCCGCTATCTGCCCATCAACACCAGCACCACCCTTACCAGCCTTCTCCTCCTCCAACTTCTTATACTTCCTCCGAGCCTTCTTGGCTTTACTATCCGCCTTCTTCTTCTTGACGTTGCCCACGATCGCTACCCGCGACTTATCCCCGTTCAGGTGAAAATCTACCTTGGCGGCGAGGATCTCCCGCGCTAGCTTGCGGTTTTGCGTGCGCGAACGCGTTTCTTGGCATTTGATCACGATGTTGGTTGGGATGTGGCGGAGTTGGACGGCGGAGTTTGTTTTATTCTGTGAGAGGGGGAAGACGGTTAGTAACTGGGGATGAGGAGAGGAGTGGGTGAGATACTGGGAGACAGGAGATGGCACATGGGGAGCTAGGAGGAGGGAAAAGAGATGGAAGGGGGTATGGCGAAAGGGAATCAAAGTGGCAGAGGGGAGAGGAGGGCGACGACATACAATCTTTTGTCCACCAGGACCGCTACCCTTGAGGTAAACCTCTTCCAACTCGTCCTCGGGCAGTTTAGGACGGGGAGGCATTTGCCATGATTTGAGCCATGATGCGGCGGTGGTGGTGAACGGTGTTGTCGCTGCTGCTGCTGCTGCTGCTGCTGTGCCTGGCCGGGCCGCTAGTGTTGCGATCACCGGTCGCCGTCCCAGCAAGCCGGAGCTCAAACCCAAGCCAGACAAAAAAGGTAGGTCGCCATATTTCAGGATTCGACCACCTGCTGTGTCGAAAAGAGCCGGTAGGCGAAGTGTTGTCTTCATATCATCCGAATCCGGAGCCGAGGACTATCACGACGGGGACGGGATCATTCATGATGCTGATGATGATGACGGAACGGAGCCACCTAGGCTTGCTATCGCATCCGGCTGGCAATTGCGCTGCAGGAGGGCGGTCGTCGGGGCCGGCAACAAATCGTCGTCGCCGTTCGTCGTCGTCACGGGCCAAAGTCGGTCACAACGCTGGTGGGACTTTGGGTCTACTCAATGACCAATGATAAGGGACCGATAAGATTTGCACGACGCTAATTTCAGGGGCTCAGCATTTGGAGAGCATGGAAGGCGCGGATAGGCCGATGGTTCGCTCTGGGCTCTTCCCTTCTGAACTTCTGATCGCTGGCAGTTCCGGGGTTCCGGGGCAGGCACTTCCATTGTCAGAGAGCATGCAAGTGGAACTGCACAATTGGCACAAAGCAGTGGCACTGAAAGCCCCAAAGAGCGAGAGAAGCGCTCTGGGCTGGGCCTTGTAGGCGGTGACAGTCTGACAGAAAGTTCCCGTCCCCGGTCCCGCCCGTCGGCGCCCTGTCGCTGTCGCGCAGTGCAGTGTAGCGCAGGGCAGTGGTTCGCGACTTCCCCAGCTGTGCGCAGGCTTGCAGGCCAGTGGATGAATTGTTGCGACTGAAACGGCGGATTTGTTGGATCCCGCCTCTTGAACATTCGATCTGATCCTTTTTCGCATTGAACAACCACCTCCTCCGTGAATTCCTGACCTTGCCGCTTCCTTCTCTTTGCCAATTTTTCCTGCGCGACTCTTCGTTTTCTTGTCTCTAGTTGACCTTGACCGGCTTTTTAATCATCATCAACCTAACCTGGACTTTTTGTAATTCGTCTGTTATATACCGCCTTTCCCGAATCGCATCGCTCGCAGTCGTCGCAAACCCGCAAACCCCAAACCGAGACCTATCGAACTCCATTCCCATCGAACGATCGATCGCAAAACCGCAGCGGTTCTTCTCGAAACTCTCGATTCCCGCCTTTTCCGAGTAAACACACATACACACACATACACCAAGACACGAACTACACAAACGCCCATCATGTCTTCCTACCTCGAGGCATTCAGCAAGTGGTTTAAGCTCAAGATTTACCAGCTTGAGGTTACCATGAGCGTGTACATCTTTACGCCTATTGAAAAGTTCATCTTTTGTACGTTTAGCTCTTTGCCTCCCTCCCACGGCATGGTCTCCTTACCATCCACGCCCATTACCAAAGATTATCCCCATTTCTATCTGTTCCCCCGCGAAACTCAATAGCTAACAATCCTTCTCCTGAACAGACTCAGTCCTCTTCCTCCTTGTCTCCCTCACCTTCATCGCCACCGTCCTCTACCTCCCGCACCACGTGCAATTCATCGCCCGCCGCGCCTGGTTCTACATGCACGGCGACGCCCAGGACTCGATCCTCGATGTCGTTTCTAATGCCGTCACCGTCACCAAGAGCGCGTTGCTTGGTTCGGAGAAGACTGTCGAGGCGCTGGGCAGGGCCGCGGATGCTACGGTTGGGGTTATTAGGGAACTCTAAGCGATGAGCCATGAGTAAGACGGAGAACCCTTTGAAAGCTACTGGGCAAGATGGTGAACTCTCTGGGAATTTGAGGTGTACTAGGTGGTCGGATCGATTGATGCCGTGGAGGTGTCAGTAATGGCAGAGGAAGAAACGGACGGACGGTTGATGCGGAAGCTCACTTGAGGCAACGATTTCTCTCCCAGGGGGGCGGCAACAGGGAGTTTCGTCCGGTATGCAACACCTACGGTCACCAGTGGTGTCTGTATTACTGGGGGCGCGGCCTGCGCACTGTCTCTCTGGGCGACTCCCGACGCTTCTCACTTCGAGATGGTGTCAGCAATCCGTCTGTTCCGCGGCAGCCGAACCTTTCAAGATCATGGACCTCGAAGGGATTGATCGAACCTTGATGGGCACTCGGGCAGTCTGCCCGCGCTATGAAGTAACTTGGGTGGTGTGCGTTGTAATGTTGTGGGAATCAGATTTTGGAGATCAAGGCAGGAAGGAGGCAAGGGGTATATCAGTCGGGTTATTTGGCGTTCAGGATTGGAAAAGAAATATATCACACGTAATGAAGCTAGCTGGTCAAGGTTGGGAGACGGCAAACGATAGATGAACAACAACCATATACATTCTTGCATAGAAGGACAAGACAGGACAACCCGGTTTAGGTAGTCTTTAATAGCAGTACATGATCAACACTCTCTAAAGGCTTCAGATCTTTAAACAGTACCATAGCTGTGGGCTTTTTGGCCAATGTCTTGTCAACGTCTCTTCAACACCGGTGCCAGCCAGCGGCCTGAGCTATATGGGAGACTTGTTCAACCAGGCATTCATTTATACCACATGCACCTCATGTCACTTGCCAATAACCTCCTATCTCGAACCAAGAACCAATTTATTTGATGCCATTGAAATTTTACTCTATCCTTATTTTCCTCTTACCAGAACCCAACCACTAAAGACAAAACTCATATATCCTCAAAGACCCATCCTCACCAGCAATAGCCAACTCCCTCGCCTGCTTCTTCTTCTCACCCTTCTCCTTATCGCTGTCATCATCCTCACCCTCACCATCACCATTCTTCCTAACCCTCGGCCTCCAAGCAAGTTGCATCACCGCCTTTGGCAACCACAACTGCTCCCCGACCTTGAACGTCTCCGCCACCGCCACACTAACCTCCGACGAGCTACTACAGGAGATAGTAGTAACCTTGATCGCCAATACCGATAGTTTACCGCTTTCCGTGCCCACGGCTAACAGGAAGATGGCACTACTGCCATCCTCGGAAACACTCAACGGTGTCGAAGCGAAGTCTAGAGCCGTAATGGGTTGGTCTTCTGTTAGTGACAAACCCAAAGAAAACTCTTCTTCTTTCTTCTTTTCCTTTTCCTTTTCCGTCTCTCCCTCTCCCTCTCCCTCCTGCTTGGGCTTGGAAGGTAAAGCATTCATCCTCCTCCTAACCCAGATCTTAACAGCTTTATCTCTGCCAGCTGTGGCGAATACATCCACGTCCACGTCCACGGGAGAGGCTGAGGGTGATGAGGTCTTGGGCGCCCAAGCGCAATCAAGAATCATACGACTGTGGCCCTTGGGGTTAATTTGCAGGAGGGTGTACCCTGCGCTCGATGCAGGATCGCGCTGAAAGACGGCCCACTGGCGATCTTTTCCTACGGAAAGGAGATATTGGTTGTCGGAAGAGAAGCGCAGGCGGTGGATGGTGGATGTGTGTGCTTTCAGCGGGGGGCGCAGTTCGGTCCACTTGTCGGTTTCGAAGAGGCGGATGACGGCATGATTGAGCGAGGCGGCGCGGCAGGCTGAGGCGATTAGGTGCGTTTCTTTCTGACCGGATGATGGAGTGGAGGAGGAAGCGGTGGGATGGGAGACGGCAAGACAGGAGATTTCGTAGCCGTGTCCGTAGAGCTTTTCTACCTCAGGCCACAAGGTGTGCCGACTGAGTGATTCCTCGAAGGGGGGGTGGTCGATTTCCAGCGCAGACTTGCGCACCATACTTGCGGGGTCGAGCATGTTTTCACGGTCTTGCGCAGTGACGTCGCCGCCGCGGCCGCCATCGGGGGTACCACCTGCGGCAGCGGAGGCGTCGGCGTCGTCGTCGATCACGTCGATGGCTTTGTTGGAGAGGCCCAAGACGGGGATGTTGGCGGCGTCGGCGGGGAGGGAGTCGAATTCCGAGGAGGACAAGGCGGATGAGCTGCCTGTTAGCTTGTTCAACATGCGCGCGACGGCTTTGGGCTCGGTGAAGACGCGCATGAGCTTCTCGTCGGCGCCGGAGACGAAGGAGGTCGAGGAGAGGGAGTCGATGCAGTTGAGGTCGTAGCCGTGGATTTGCGGGCGGGCCATCTCGTGCCAGGTGCGCTTGCTGGTTGTGACACTAGAGGTAGGGTTGGTGGCCCATTCGGCGTGGAGCCGGGTAGTTTGGTCGGAGCTGGTAGACGAAAGATAGACGCCGTTGCGGGACCACGAGATGCCCGTCACAGCGCGGGTGTGGCCGGATACGGCAAAGTTCTGCTTCCACGCTTGATCGTCGCTGTCCCAATCCCACCGGCGCCAGCTGCCGGTGCGCCCGAGAGTGATGACGGTCGTGCCCGAGGGCGACCACATGCCCGTCCAGAAACCGCCGATACTGCCGGTTGCTGTGGTGGCGCCCTTCTCGCGACTGACCTCGCCGAGACGGGCGACGGTTATCCAGATACCCGACTCTGGGTCAGACTCCCAGATGGAGAGCGAGTTGTCTGCTGAGGCTGAGAGGAGTTGCAGGGTACCCTCGCCGCTGTCGGAGGTGGTGGAGGTAGGAGAGCGGCACCAGCGTGCGGTGTAGATCCAGTCTTCGTGACCAAGGAGCAGAGCCTCGAACATGATGCAGTACTTGTTAGTGACGGGGTCAGCTCCCTCAACCTTGATCTTGTGAATCTTGTTGGCCGGACCGGGGGTCAGGGCGGCGGCGGCAGCAGAGGCATCTGAGGCGGCCGAGGTGGGCATGGACAGCGCACTGCCTTGGTGAATACGCCATATCCTGATGTACTTGTCCTGGCTGGCTGAAGCGAGGAGAATGTCGCTTTCGGCTTCGGACTTTGGCTTTTCGCGGATGAAATCGAGGGATCGGATCCAGTTCTCGTGGCCGGGGAGGGTGGCTTGCGGGGTGAATTCGAGTTGTGTGTTGTTGTCTGCTGTTGACGCAGTGAAGATCTGGATGATGTTGGTGGTTCCGGCAACGGCCAGAATGAGAGCAGTTCCCTCGTCATTCAAGGGGCTCAGGGCAAGAGCCAAGGGGAAGTACTTCTTCGCCGTCTTGATGGTTTGGAGGAGGGTGACTTGGCCGGATGAGACGTCCAAGGACCAGACCTTGACGGTAGAGTCTGCCGCGCCCGAAACGAAAATACAGCGCTTGGTGCTGCCGACGGGAATCTTGAGAGCTGCGAGGTAGTTGATAGGGGCGGTGTGTTCCTGCAGAGTTTGAACACATGTTGCGACACCCGTCTCGCCGTCGACAGCCCAGATCCGAAGGCTTTGGTCGTCACCTCCGCTTATGAGGTAAGTTGACTTCTCATCCTGCAACCTAGGAAGGAACTTGACAGCCCGTACATGAGCTGTATGACCACTCAGAATCTGGGAGATGCCAACGGTGTTCTGGGACAGGTATTAGCAGAAATCTTCATAGGGTGGAATAGTCATGCTGTGGTCATACCGAAGGGTTCCAGAGACAGACGTTGATGTCTGCGCCAAATGCCACCAGGCCATTTTCTCCCCAGTCAGCGGCAGCGGCGTACCTATTTGCGCCGGCCGACAAATAGCGAGTGTCAATCGCTGTTTCGGTCATGATTTTTTCTTTTCGATTTTGACCCCAATTTTGAAATCACACTCAACCCGCAAATAATGAGTGATGGAAGGGAAGTCGTGATTTGTAGTTAAGTCGCTGTCGAGGAGTCGTCATGATTGGCTACAGGCCCCAAGCTTGGAGTTTTTTAGGCCCTTGCTTGGGCCTGAAGCGACTCCACTTCGATTACTTTGCAGGACTTAACATGGCAGACTTTTTCCCAGTTTATTTAATTAGCTCTTGAAAGCCTGGCGAGTGCAGCAAACATCCAATCAGCGCGTATAAGTTGTGTTGTCAACTTCACGCAAATATTCCTTTCTTGGTCATCCACCACACAATTTACCCTGAATTCTTCAACTTCATCCGTACAACAACATAGACGTTCGCTTTGAATCACACTCAAAGCCGAACATATATCACCATGTCAGACCAAAAATATCAAAAGCTCGACATCACCGTCGACTTCTCGTGAGTATCATCTTCCTACCGACGTACTAGGTCCATCTCACTAACGCAATATCTTTCTTCCAGTGGCGGCCTTGAGATTCTCTTTTCCCACCAGAAGCATCATGCTCTCTCAGTACCAGCCCAAGATTCTGAAGGAAAGCCAGCCAACGTTGGCTTTCTCATCAAGTATCTATGCGAAAAGCTCATGACGGACCCTCGCGCAGATCTCTTTGTGCTTGGTGGTGAACTGTGAGTCTAATCTTGCGTTCCGCTTTCCCTTGGATAAAGCCACATGCTAACAGAACATGAACCAAATAGCCGCCCAGGTATCTTGTGTCTAATCAATGAATGCGACTGGGAACTGGAAGAGGAAGACGCCTACGTGCTTCAGCCGGGAGACAACATCCTCTTTATTTCCACGCTTCACGGTGGTTAGAACTCCAGGTGGGCACGGTTGGGAAGTTGGTGGACAGCAAGGCGATTGATATATATACAGTCGGTACCCCATCCCTTTTGTTTCGCTCCACGACATTGACTGACCATAAACAACGGGCCGTCTTATTCACAGCGATAAGCGGAACTTCGGGACATGGGAGAAATGTGGCTCCGTTGTGTTCCTGAACCTGATGTGACATTCAACCTTGTGTTTGTGGTTTGGAAATGAAGCGGCGAGGGAATAAATGGAAGACACGAATGTCATGCCAATATCGAACCAAGGGATACGTCTGGATAGCAGCGAGCAAATAACTACATGTAGCTTCACCAACACACGAGACTACACGATCCTCTACCGCTGCCAAACTTGAAATGAATACGGCGAGCTCATGCTGTCCGCGTTTCGATACATCCCTCCTGGCCAGATGGAGTCACACCGGCATTCAACTACCGAAGATATTTCATTCGAACCGTACTTTCTCGGCTTACATGTGCAGAAAACAGGCCTCACAAGTGGTTGTCACTGGACCTGCCCATATAAGCGACCTTTCGCGTGCCACTTACCGTCGGGACCGGGAGAGTCTAGCAGTAACGTCCACCTCAGGAGGTAGTTGGTGTAGCGGTCAGTCCATCGCCGGCTATCAGAGAGAGCGTGGTTTTGACTCCGGACGGTGTGCTATTGGATTGCTTAACCCGCCACTTTTTTTTTTTTGCCTTTTTGACGACCGCAGACTTTATTTTAGTCGCCTACTACGCACGCAGCTTTTCGTTTCCACGTAACCTAACCAGCCAGGTATATGTTTCCATGTTTAAGCAGCGATAGCTACAGGTTTACATTACTTCCCTTCAAAATCCTAGCATTCTGGATCAACGGTATCGATTTGGAAGGTCTTGCAGGTGGCCATTTGGAATTCGCGATATGCAATAGGGCCTTATCACGACACTGCCAAGTGTAGCTAGGAAAGTCACCTTTGACGACCTCTGGGGGCAATAATGGTTCACTTTTCCGAGAACAGGTATGCAATCTTCAATGCAAGCAAAGAGAAGTCGATACTGATGGCATACTCGAGTCTATGTGCTTCCCCTTTGCAAGCATCTGGAACACAGCTGCGGTGCTTCAACCTAGAAACAGGCACGTCTGTCTATACAGTCACTTCCGTCACTCTTCCTTCCTACATTTCTCAAGACGTCTCTTTTGTTTTATAATGTAGCCGCGATTACCGTCGAGTTCTTCGATAGTTCCCGTCCGGATCTACAGACACCACGTTCCGCATTACTCACCGGCCATGTTCGCCTCACTTTACCAGCCGGTCCGGCCCCCAATCTGACCCCAAATTCAGCCCGACAGGGTCTATCAAGGTCGGATCAGGCCGAGCCGAGAAAGACTGTGCGAGATAAATATTGATCGGCCGTGGTGAGGACCAGAAACCAAAAACACCCTATGATATCTTCATGCCCAACCCGACAACGGGCCGACAGCGTCTCGTTTAGAACTAGACCGACGATGCGACGGTCGTACTAAGATAGTGAGAACTGAACACGAGATCATTTAACAACCATCGACACTCAGGTACAGTTCTTCGGACACGGAGTACAACCCTCTCTAACAAGCCTTGCATTGAAGAGAAGATCACCGGTCTTCATTTCACCTACAACAAAACCAGCCAGCCTAACTCATCGCGGTGTCATCTCGTCGAGTCTGCTTTGGGCTAACATCTCTTCGGAGTACCACAACTCCGGAGCTGAAGAATCAAAATGAGGATGATTGACCAGAAACCGTTGAGCAAGAGGAGCTCATCTGTCGGCAACGACAACCGACAACCATGCTGCTCACGATACGATAGCGTCGTCGCCGGGCAGCCTTTTCAGTCTCACTCCGGTGCCGATCCTTATGGCCGATGGGATTCCAGACCGGGACGGACCGCTTAAACAAACTTCGCTTCTTTTCCTTGTCGTACGTCTAATTCAAGCACGCGGAATTATACCAACGACTTTGTGAAAGTGGTATTCTAGTGTCTGTCTCATTGTTCAAATTGCAAGACGGTATTTGGAAGGATTTGTTACTGGGTCTGGGTCATTTTGAAATGGAAAAGTGCGAGTACCATTGTCTGCGTTGACTTTTTAGAGCGAGTATTGATCACATTCCAACATTACCTAACGGGTTCTTCACGAATGATTTAGTCAACCGTCGACCTTTACCTGCACCACTCGATGACAACTTCAATACTACCACTATCACATTTCTCAACAGTGGCAGACTGGCAGTCATCCGCTCACGAATCACCAAGCCACTGTCACTACGCATCCGGCACGCGTCAAACTCACCTGACTTAACCTCATGGACACCTTCTAACTTCATGTTCACAAGTATATTATCAAGTGATGACTCCATATCCCATCTCCCCAAGTTCCAGACGCCAAAACCTAAAGTCCGAACCCCTTCCTCAACACTCAA
Organism: Sordaria macrospora; assembly: GCF_033870435.1. Classification (NCBI taxonomy): domain Eukaryota; kingdom Fungi; phylum Ascomycota; class Sordariomycetes; order Sordariales; family Sordariaceae; genus Sordaria; species Sordaria macrospora. The sequence goes on along the minus strand of NC_089372.1, from coordinate 1,313,237 downwards.
ACAAAAGCCCGTGATCTATCACCTGCCTCCAGTCACCTTCCACCCACCAAGTACCTACAGCCAAAAGTTGTTTACATGTTTGCTCCTCCGGGTCCGCGGGTATGACACACCCCAATACCCCAACACTCCAAGTCCAAAGCCCTAAAAGCCCCCTCGGCCCCCTAACTGCCTAACACCCCTCGTCAGACCCCTATGTAGGCCCCCTCGGCCCCTAACATACACATCACCTACCTACCTTCCCTAGCTACTAGTCTACTACATATGTAAACCCGCATGCATAAGCCGTCCGCTTAAAGTATCCTATCAGTGGAACCTAAGCAAACTGATTTAGGCTCCTCTATCGAGATTTCATGCACCAGATCACAGATCACCCGATATCGATACCGGGGGTGGGCGGCCGGGGGACAAGTCGGCAGCAGGATGGCAAGATGGGTAGCTGGGGGACGGGGGACGGGGGAGCCGTAAAGGGAATAGGGGGCCGAACGGGGGAGTCTTATCGAGTTGAGTCGAGTACCGTTACCGTTCGGCCACATCAATCATTTTGATAGTTTGATGCCTGCCGGGGGGTCGGCCGGTCCTAGTTAACTGGTGCGGCCAAATGGACCGGTTGGACGGCTGGAGAGACGGTGTTTGTTTGTTGGTGGCTAAACTCTCGTTTTAGTTAGCGATGGTATGTTGATGTGCTAAACTATCTAGAAGCAACTGAGCTCATGCGTGGGTAGTGTATCTCTTCTATCTCTTCTATCCCTTCGTGGGTATATGATAGATCGACTAGCTAGACCTAATAAGCATGCTAGGCATGCATATCAGATGCACGACTTCACGACTTCATGTTCACTCCGTGTTGTTTCCAAGAGCCAAGATCCAGGCACCCAGGCACCGGGTTGTCACTTTCGATAACAGCTAGGTACATACTGCATTGTACTGCGTCAGTCCACTTACTGCTTTGAACGTGACATACTACCTGCGTACATACGTCAGCTTCAGCTTCTGTCATGTATGTTTTATATACGTGAAACTTATGCAAGAAACAACAATGCAGCATAGCACAGCACAGTATGTACCTCCTCAAACCAGCATAGTGCCTGGACTGTTTTAAGCACTAAAGCAAGGGACGGACGGACGGCACTTAATCTCGTTCCGAACGGGGAACGGGGAGAGAGCGGGGGACCCGCCCGCAAGTGACATGGACTTCCGGAACAACGGGCGTCAGGCGTCGGGCGGGGAGCCGGACTAGTTCAGGACTACAGTACATACACTACACTAGTCGTCCGTTTGGATTTTAAAATATCAACCAGCCAGTCGAATTTCTTACATTAGGTAAAGTGATTGAATGGGGCAGGAGGCCGTGTGGACTGTGGACTGTGAAGGAGTGAAGTGAAGTGGTGTCTGCTGTGTAGGTTGGATGGAGTCTGGACAAGAAGAGGGGGGGGAAAAGTTTGATATCAAAATCTTTGCTTTTCGCTTCTGTTCGTTCGTTCGTTCGCTCGCTCCTTTTGCCCGTTTGACTGACAAGATAGTCAGTACCCGTTCATAACTTCCCACTGTGTTGGCGTGCTCACATTTGAAATGCATATTTCCATGCCATTTTACCTATCACTTACAGTTTCAACTGATAGTGATTACCATAGGTAGTTGTGAGTGTTTGGCATGGATGAATGGATGGATGAATGATGTCGTTGGAAACTCGTTGGTTGTTCGTTCGTTCGTTCGCTCGCACCTAGAGGTGTACCTTTGTCTGAGTTCCCCCACCCCCCCCCCCCCCCCCCCCCCCCATTTTCAGCTCGCCCACATCCACTCCGCTCGACTTGGCGATGTTCCCGTCCTACACTACAACTTTACATACGCAGGACACTAGCCCAACGTACGTACTTGATGCACAGTAAGCAAATGCTTTCCAGTGTTGTATCAAACTGTTAAAAGTGGACATATAAACTGAGACATCAACTAGTAACTTAACTAGTATGTATTTCGTGCACATGTACATGTACAACTGCTAGGAAGGTAGCTTGGGTTCTAGTTCTTTTTTTCGTAAGAAAGCCTGTCCCTGTCTTGCTTACATGTACATACGTACACTACATATGTCGACTTGACAGAAGCTGATGAGAAAAGCCAAGAGATCAACCACCAACCACTTACACGTAACCAAAAAGAGAGACAACTCTCCACTCAAGTACCTACCAACAGTATCAACCATCAGGAAAACGTGAAAGCCAAGTACAATTGAAATCCTCCCAAGAAACGGGAAGTGTCTTACAACATATGGGGAAATACCTGACGAGTGCGGTTTCCCCTTGCTTCTTCTGCATTTGGAATACTTCAAGGATCCCCTTGATTCAAGACTGGAATTAACCCAAGTTCAATCAGTTAATTTTAAAGTTCAACTTCACTGTGGTTCATTCTGGTGCCAGGACCCTGAAAACCGTTCTGGCGAGATATAGGATAGAGAAACTTACTGATATCTGATTTTTCAAATTCCCGATTTCATCCGGAGCGATTTGGATTCCTCTTTTGCCTCACTCGCGACACTCTCTCTCGACCTACCTCTCGACACACTCCAATCACTCTTTTTCCTCCTCTCTCCCCTCACAAAGTGATTTGATGGTTCATGTTTGACATGTCTCACTCACCTGCTCACTTCGCCGACCGCATGGAGACTAGCAGTATTTAGACCTCGTGCCGAGAACTGAGAGAAAAAAGGCAAAAGCCCAACGCCCCAACTTCTACGCCCACTTGTCCTTGCGTCGTTCTTGTTTCTCTTCGCTTTTTTTTTCTTGGGACCAAATTGCCCCCCACTCACACGCACACACACGTGGGGAGTATGTTGTGCTTGGGTGGGCGGGAGTGGAGAATCATGAGACTCCGGAGTACTTCGCACATGGAGTTGGAAGGGAAGTATCACCTCAGTGTCTCCATTTAGGGGTGACGGGGTTTTGAAGCTGAGTGAGACACTGCGCGGTAATTCCTCTGTGTGTAAATTTCGAATATTTACGAAATAGGGGTCTTTTTCGCCTCCGTCTGTCTCTGGCGTCAGAGTGAAGCACACTTGCTAATTCGAATTGCCCAGGAAACTCAGCTACGCATGCCCTGCTACCGGCTTGCAATCAGGTTCTCGTTCTGGCCACTGGATTCCATGCCATCCCGAAGCTATGTTGCAGCCGCCTGACTAGGGAATAGGCGAAAAGGTTACTCATCGGTGTCGGAGTCGACTTTGCTGTTCCCGATACCTGTCATTCATTACCAATTTGCGCACCAGTATCACGCCTCATGAGGCCAGTAGGAAATGGACGCAGAAGGCAAGTTGCCCAAAGCGGCCAAAAGTCGTTCAATCGCATCCCTCTCAGAAGAAAGTGTATGAGTGGAAGATCCTACGCGAGCTCACGAAGTGCCAATCTGGGAGTAGTGGCTTCGGGTTTCCCGAAATTAGCCAGATCTCGTCATCCAGATACCCGGTCCAGGGTGTCCACTGTCCCCGCCCATTCTTGTCTTTTCTTGCTTCTTGCATCTCATCTTCCACATTGGCCGATCGCCACTTGGCTTTCAGTCGTCCAGTTCCTGCTTTGGGAGAGATTCGGCCCCGTGAAAGAGAGTGATCTCGGAACATTTCAGCGAGACCAGGGTTTGGGATGGCTGTCGCCAAGGGGAGCGGCGCGGACGCAGAGTAGATGGTCGGATGAAATGAGGAGAAAAGCGGCACGGGACGAGGACGGACGGGTATCGCCACTGGGCGACACGACTTATATCCCAATTGTAACATAACAGGAGTGGGAGTTTCTTTTAGATGTGGGCATTGTGTGGACCTGCTATAGATCAGGAAAAGAAACGAAGAGGGAAAAAGAAACAAGAAGTACGTGGACAAGCCCGCTAACGTCGGGAGGAAGTGGAGAGGCAGAAGGATAGAAAATCTTGTTTTCCGATAGAGCCTCATTCGAAGGATCATCAACGTGCCTGGCGGGTTCAAATCGGTCACTTACCGTTTCTTGTTTCCTCCGGAAAAACTTGGTAATGAGTTGGGACTCAGAATAAGGATAAGGAACTTGGACGAGGAATGATCGTGAAGTGGGACAGAATGACAGTGACCCTGTCTTCTCTGAGCTCTGTTCTTCATTTCAACGACTGACGACTCTTTCATTGGGTGATTCCCAACTTTTGCTGTCATCACTCATCCCAAGATCGTCCTAACCATCAATATAACGGCAACTACCCGTCAGAGAGCTTGGCCGCGCGCCTTGACTGGAGTCTTGGCCTCTGTATTATCACACATATCTTACCCGACCGCGCACATTATCTTGATAGATCGATACGATTTCAAGATGTCAGACCCCTTTTTGATTATGGATCAATCAATGGCTGGTCAGCCGCGCGCCAGTTGTTCATTTGAGGCGATAGGTCGCAAGAAAGGGGACCAGTCCCACAACCGACGAGCGACGAATCCGCGCTAGGAAGAGGCCTCCTTCTTGCTCTCTATCCGAACCAGACGATTTGAGAGGCTGGAAACGGATTTTGAAGGGGCAAAGTATGTGAAACATTTTTAAGTTTCTCATCTGCTACTGGGTGATGTGACTTCCGTCACTGCCTTTGAGATAATGGCGAGTGACGATATTGATATCAACACGAGAATGACCGACAAAGTCGGCACCGGTCCAGGCCCAGATTTTCAGCTAGGTCGGCCAGAGTTTTGTGCTCGCGGTTACGGCGGCGAGATGGAAAAGCGGCAGCCACAAGAAGAGGCATTATAGAAACAGCCAACCAGCCTTCAGATGTCGCGCGAGGCTGGTAGAAGGCCACTGGCGTCAAGATGCAGGTACGAAGCTGCTCAGCCTCAACCCTTTATCGACGATGGCGTCGTCTCATAAATGCCGTATCTGTTGTTGAGATAAATGCATGCAAGACGGCTTGCGTTCGTCTTTCAGCATTATCTCGGTCTCTGAGGTAGTGTGACATGCTGTCGTGTCAACTTGTCGTCCACGTACAACAGTGCACCGCACTACCATGCCAGTAATGTGATCTCTCATGTGAGTGAGAACCCAGCTAAACCGCCCTGTATAGGCGTTCTCCTCCCAAAACAGGACAATGGAGACGGGTGCGTACATGTGGATAACTTGACCTGGGAAAGATGAGATGACGGAGGCTGAAAGGTGCAGTCGGTACAACAGTACCAGCGCTTCCTTTCTACCCCCACATAAGGCAGCTCGCCAGATTCGTGATCAGGCCTCATGAATTGGGGAAAGGGTTTGGGTAACAGCACTTATGCAGGCGCGGGTGCAAACCGCTGTCAATGATGCCATCTAACCAGTCCCCGGTATTAGCGATTTTCGTTGCCGCCATTTTTCATGTTATTAATGACTGAAAAGATTGACTGAATATCGTCCTCTTGGTTCAGATGTCTGATGGTGTTGTTGGATTCCCTCAGCTTGCTCGTATTCCGCTGGCAATTTTTGCGAATATCAGAACGCGGAGTTGTGATTTGTAAAATTGTCGTGGATACGGAGTTCCCGTCACAATAAGACCTTGCAGATGTCCCCCAACCAAGATCCGATGGCCTCGTCAATGCGGCCTGTCAACGTGTGGTTCGGAGCAAGTTGTCGACATAGTCAATAGTCAGATTGGTCTGTTGGTGTCAAGGTCGTTATCGGTAAGTGATTGTGTTTCTTTGTATCGGTTGGTTGCGATACGAAACGCTCTGAAGGCCGCAGTAGTCGTCGTGAAGTTGGGAGCATCAACCCCCTCCCTAGCTCACGATTTCGGCTTCGTTCCGGGTCTTGCCCAGTTCATCACCAGTCCGACCTATGTCGGCGTGATTGGAGCCCAGTTCGTTCCTGTACCAAAGGAGCTGATGTTGATTGTGAGCACCGAGGGCAACTTGATGCACACCATACGTAATGCCCTGCCCAGCTTGTAGCAACACCACTGGTGCTGTCATGATATTTCATCCACACTTCACAGCGTCTGCCAGTAGAAACTGTCGAATATAGGCACGCATTTCCGGCTCCGCGACCATGGAGCGGCCCTCTCCCGTCGTCCCTAGTCTCGTGATGTCCCCGTCCCGTGCCCTTGGGCGAAATCCATTCAAAAATGGGAGCTGCTTGTCAGTACGTACAATGATCTGCTGCACTCTCTGCTTAGCGCTGAAGCTAATCTGGCTTGGCCCGATGTGATGCGATTTGATGCAATGAAGCGAACGTAGGATCCTACCCAAGCAAGCCACCTTTCTCGTGGGGAAGCGCACGTACACTGACAAATCATGGGAGTGGAAAGTTGATAAATCTCCAGGAAGCTGGGCAAATAGTGACCTAAAGGGGCATTTTTGGCGACTTTGTGATTTAGAGATACTGTAGCATTAGTTTTATGCATGCATCCGAAAAGGAGAGCCTGACTATTCCCTTCTGATGATGTTAGGCCGACCGATAACTCAGCAATTGGCGTGAATTGTTGCAATGATCCTTTGCAAACATCCGGGTTGCCGGGAGAGGGGAGAAAATCTGAGCGGGGAAGTGATAACTGATATACGCGGCAGTAGATAGATCGGTCTCGATCTCCAGATCAGGAGGATGGCCCTCTCCATCGACGATTTTCGATCTGAGCGCCTGATGTGATTCGCTAAAGAAGCGATCTCATCAGCTCATCTGCCAAGTGTCGTAGATTATGTTGGATATTGTAAGGTGACTGACAGCTATCATGAACTTCTGGGGTCCATGATGAAGTTTGATGGTTTCGAGCCTCCTTCTTGAAGCGCCATGGTTTGGACTTTTTGTGAAAGAGCAGCTCTACCAACTGCACAACATCGATAATGCTGCTTGACTTCAGTGACCAGTTGAACTAGTGGAAAACAGGCAATACCCAGCAAGTCTGCTTCGTATTCGGTCGGCTTAAAAGCAAACACCACCTCTCACTTTAGAGTAGTCAACACAAAGGCCGCTTGAAACCGACAAGACAGTGTTTAAACGAATGCGGTAGTGAGCTTGGCGAGCTTTGGTGATGAGCTTGTCGTCCTGTAGCAAACTGTACGTCTCTGTACGTGATCGAGGACTGACACTGCACAAACTGCACAAAACAACCTCAGCCTGGAAACGCACGTGTAGAATCCACATGCTATCTCTCACGTCATCAACGTTTTCTAAACCCCAGATCGGCAATTAGTTTCTGGGTGGAGTATGTGCTACCGGCCGTTGCTTTCAGAGTTGTCCGATCCACTGGCCCGTGTTGAGAATAAGAAAGGTGGTCGATCTTTCCCGTCAGCCAAGATGCGGGACGTGGGAACGGCTTCAAAGACTCTGAATGCCGTGTTGAACGGAGACATTGGGCTGCCACACGACCGTTCGATGGATCTTGCAGCGGGGGCCTCCAAGTCCTGCTTCATGTCATAGGTACCAGCACAACCCTCTACATTGCAAGCTCATACCACGTCGTGCTGCGACCAGCCTCAAGAGAGCTCGGTTAGGAAGCCCAACTGTCGTGATAGAGAGTTTGGGACATCACTCATATATCGACAAAAACCCCTTTGATAATCAAAGGACAAAGGTTTGGGTGATTCAGCAGTGTAGAACGTCGGGTTCGCACAGCAAATCCAATTGCATTTTGGATTAGCGGTATTGTGTGGATGAAGGATCCGGTGTGCTGGTGAATGGTGGTCCCTTTCATGCGCCGTCCCGTGCCGGATGCGCTGTGTAACCGGGCCGGAAGGGCCCTTCGGAGGCCATGAAATGTTAATAAAGAAGGCTTGGTGCCTATCTGTCGTCGTAATAAAACAGAGTGCCCAAAGCAGTCGTGATCCTCCGTGTCATCTGTAACGACTTCATGGCTCTGTTGATGACAGACTTTGTTAATGTGTAGGATGCAACATGACCGATGTAGACAGCCTGGAAAGCTAACAAGATAACTTGGGCGCGTCTGAATGATTGCAAGCTGGGATAGGACACCAGGGTATAGCCCTGAGGGATTGAAGCATCACAAACCGGACGTTCCTTCGTGTCTTTTCTCGTTGTTTCTTGGTTGCCTGTAAAGCGGAAGTTAACACCAAGCTGGGAAAGGCGGGATCGCCCATCAACCAGATCACTGGAACGAGAGTCGACAGGGTTTGAATGACGACAAGGGTTGGAAGCGAGACGCGAGCAGCAGTCTATGCTTGAAATGGACAGTGGGCTTGAAGGGTTAGTCTGGGGTATTGACCACCTGTAACTTGGCTTGTGGTCTCGTGATTGAGGAAGTATTGTTTGTAGGAAAGGGGGTCTGAAGGGGCTCATGGAGGCCATCTGCTCACTGTCGATGAGCGGTCCTACAGTTTTTGCAAGTTTGCCAAGCTAGGGGGTGATCAATTTGCTTCCCCGGTGGTGGTCCGGGTGATGCTCTTGGCTCCAATCGCGCACCGATACGCTAGGGAAGAAGTTCGTCCGAGTCAAATGAAGGCCTTGCTCCCTAGACACGGAACAAGCAGCTTCCGGCCGTTTGGGCACCCATTGACAACAACAGTTAATAACCGTGGCAGTACTAACGTCCTCAATACGTAATTGACGGGTGAGTGAAAATAGAAATAGCGGTAGACGTAGCCGGGACCAGATGCTCATCATTGTCCTCATCTGGACAGCAGCAGTGGAGGTTTCATATGAGGTCATGAGCGAGGTTTGGCCGGAGCTCAACCTTGAATTTTCAAGCAATTGTGCTGTCGTAGTGTATTTGCCGCCGTACCTTGATGTGCCGTTGGAAGGCCACCGGTTCGCAAGGTGAATTGGCAGGCGCCGGGCCGGCGTCTACCATGGCCTTAGAGTGTTCCAGCCTTCCAGGTGCCGGTTGGGGACCAGTCGGGCGTCCGTCACCGTACCAACGGAAGCAAACACGCGTGAAAAGGCAAGAGTTGCGATTTGCTGGGAAATAACCAGCGATGGTAGGGTACGGGTGAACCACTGCAGCGGATCGATGGAAAGGGCGCCATGCACGACCTACCGCTGCAGGCTCGAGGTTCTCATAGGCTGAGGGCGACCACGTACGTGCTACGTACCCGGATGAACAGATGGCAATATGCTGCGTTGGGGGTAAATAGCCTGAGAACCAGAGATTCAACCAGGATCGAGGTGCGTTTTCACGTCTGGGGTCACCGGGCACTGGGCACTGGCGGAGCCAGAAGGTCAGGGACTGTGTACACAGTAGCAAGATCGTAGGCTGGGGGTAGGACGCCCTGTTATCCCAGTACCGCATTTGAACAGTCTGGACAGTTCAGTGGAGGGCGTAGGGGTTGAGAGGCGTCAAGTTTGGAGGTACAGCCCAGCCCTAAGAGCGAGAACGAGAGCGAGAAGAGGCTGTATGAATTCCCGTCGGGTCGTTTTACCATCTTCAGAACGAGGCGTTGCAAGACCCCAGCCGGGAGAGCATCTCGACGAGGGCAGGCATCACCCCCAAGGGATGTTCCAGTTCATCCAGATCTGGTGTACGGGACTGCAGGATCGGTTTCTCCTCAGACAGCGGTACTGAACGGCAGTGCCATGTTACCAACAGCCTGCGCGGGCAGGGCGCCGTTGTTGACACACTGCGACGGGACGTTCACATCGACAGTGACACTGACATGTTGACAGCAGCGGGATAGAGGTAGGTAGTTGACACCGACACTCACAGCGCTGTGTGAGAGAACTGACAAGTCATCCTCCTGAACAGCGCCAAAGTCCTCCATGAAACTGAAGGCTGAAGCGATCCATACGGTGGCTCAGGGTGGATGCCCACCAAATGTCTCCGAGCTGCCGGGTGCTGCTGGACCGTTTTTAGCGTATGGATCGACTTCGATATAGGGAACCCTGGAATTTCCACCGCACCATGGAAGGTAGTGTAGTGTACCTCTCTGTTTGTCTCCGCCATGGTGTCGTCCTCGTCAGCATCATGTCATAATGTCTCCTTTGAGCCGAGCCTAGACATGATATGTGACTATATGTGTCGTAGGGAGGTCAACGGTGATGTGCCCTGTCGTGAGCCCGTGACGTCGAGAGAAAAGTGCGGTGGAAAATCTGGAAATATGATGAATACCCATGCTCTCACTAGCAGGTAGCCAGCCAGTTGAGGTAGCGGTAAGATGTTGTGCCGTGGAGGCCTGTAAGTAGTCCCGTTTGTAGAGCCTGGTAGAGAAGCGGTACGACAGTGATGATACCCAAGAAGTGTCTCTTACAGACTGCAGCAGTGCTGTTGGGATAATTATTTTCTTTGACGAACTTGAAGCACCGTGTTTGCTGTCGTCTTGACTCTTGTTTGGAATTTCGGAGCTTGGGTCAAGGGTTTGTGTCTTTGAAGTTGGATGCCAAGAGAGGAGTGATCATGACCATTCGAGGTTGACAATCTCTGGGAATTCCCATGGGAAAAATGATGGAGACTAGAGCTCTCATGGATATCATGATCGCGATTTCCACTTCCACCAAATCCAGTTCCCACGATGGAAGGGTCGTGACTTCCAGGTTGACAATGGAAGTCGGAGTGGAAAGATTGCAAAGTGGATTAATTCGCGAAAAGTCTCCGAGAGGGAAAGCTCCATCGAGTGTTTGGAGTGCCACAGTGCCAAGAGTGCATGGCCCAGTCCTTTCCGAAGTGCGAATCGAAGTCGTTCCTTCTCGTCCGCATCAAAAGTGGAGTAGTGGATTGTGGGTCCCCGGATACCTTCCGGAACAGCACGCCAAGCGCAGCTGAAGCCGGAGGTCATTCTCGTCAATATTTGTACCCCCACGCGCAGTAAAATCGACCTGTGCCTCCAATGTCTGCGGTCCTGTCGGTCAGGCAAGGAGTGAGCGACAGCTGTCAGGGGACAGTCAAGCCAGCCAAAGCTTCCTCCGCAAAATGACGCTTCGGGAGCCGGCACAGTGCAACATGTATGCACTCAGAAATGCCAATAAAAAGTGGAGCATGACGGGAGGTATCCGCTTTTCCAGGTACCTCTACGGGTAGCGTACGCGCGGGCAACTGCCACTTCAACGCCATATTGGATGGTCATGAGATGAACCCAAATTCTAATTTTCGTCCAGTTCGCCAATGCGGACGACGAAAGAAGCAGGCACGAACAGTCTTTGAGCTTTGTCGAGATTGCGCTCCCGTGACTCCATGTTATGAGATGGAACTCACCTGTTGGGCCCGGGTCAGTACCAGCTGGCGGCAAGAACGTCGAGTTCAGATCCATCAACCATCGACTCCTGCTCTCATACCTTGGACCTCCGGCCCTTTGCCATCGCAGAACTCCTGAAATTGGAACAGCGGAGCCTCAGGGCGAGAACCGCAGCCTCGACGTACGAGAATTTACAAATTCAATTTCCCAGTGAAACGCGCAGTTTTGCCGGGCTAAGCGACCCAGATAGCCGACCTTTATCGAGACTCAGGCGCCTGCACCGCCAGAACCGCACCAGGTGCCACCTCATAATTTTAGATATCGTGATAGGGGCGCCTGGAAATATCCGGAACCCATCCGCTGTGATGACCTGCACCTTCACCTCACTGTAGTCGCAACAGCTGTCGGTTCGCGTCGGTTGACCAAATACAGCAGAGGTCCCTGTCATTTTGACATTTTAGTCTCATAAGGTGCCATCAGACGATACCAAGGAGAGAGGAAGGGAAGGCTGCAGCACAACCCAAGCCCCTGGCAACTGTATTCCCCGTCTCACACCCGACAGCCTCGAGCTTGAGAAGTCAGGTACCCTGATTTCATCTTTTTGCCCATGACGGCTATTGAAGTGAAAGGCTTAACGTTTGGTCACCTTGGTCACCTGCTAAATCTACAAGGCGATGGCCATACCCTCTGTCTTGTCAGCGAGCTTTTCATCCGAGTAACGAACGTTGACACCAGATCCCCGAGGCCTCTTCCAGACTGTTGAATCAAGGCTTTCCCAGTCGCGAAAGAGGTCAAGGCAGGGATTCGCAAATTGCAGCCTCACTGGCGTCAAGTAGGGATCGGCGCTTGGGTTCGCTTGATACCAGGGCGATCGGCATCCTCCAATCACCCAATGGGCCGGTTGAGTATCTTCCGCGTAGGCGGACCCTGCCCTATACTGGAGGTCATATACACTCACTACCTACGCTCGAGATATCACAGTGCACTACTCACAACCTCGAGACACCATGCCCATCCATACCATGTACACAACGTTTGTACGTACAATTCTCCATTTCCAAGTGCATTCACTGTCAAAAAGCATTGGGGCTGACGTGTACTACGGTGAATAGTGGCCGTTGAAAGTACAAACTGATGACATAGCACAGGAGCCAAAGAGTCATTGGGCAACTTCGCTTACAGAACTTGTGTACAAGGGACCACTTTGCCCTAAACTACACTTTGAGGACATCCGAAGCGAGGCGCGGGAGTTTGACCGGATGATTTTCCAGAGCGCGGGCTAGATCTCGTCACCTACCCCCAACGCCACTACAGTGCAGACGTCCCTACGCTGCCTACAACCTGGAGAAGGGACATCAAACCGTGGGATTGGGAATGCGGCTGTTCCGGGGGCTGTGTCTATGAAGCCCTGGATGCGTATCATATCCCCATCTTCGTGTATTCTGTCGGGTGTCCAACCTTGGCCCTGGCGTCTACCACAACGTGATGACATGTCCGCGAAGCTCTAACAACCACTGGCCTGCTTGATAACATTATCAATTTGGCTCCAGGCAATGACTGTCCAGGCGATGGATTGTCGTCCTTGATGATCTACACATAATACCACCACATTTTGAGGTCGGGATCATGATACCGAGACCAAGAGGGTGACAATGACATCTGCTGTGCACCTTGACACCGCAGTGATGGTGAGCAATTGGACTACAGCCAAAACAAGAGACAGTACCAAAAAAAGGAGGTGTGACAATAAGGGAAGTGCCGCGTGGGGAGCCTCAGTCAAGCACGCACTTCGAGATATCAAATCCGACATCGAGGCAGCATTGCGGACGTGGTTGTGAAAATCATTGATGAAACGCCCGACGGACACTCGATCATGATCTGTAGCGTTTGCGCTCCATTTCGACCACCTGACGCATATCCACGCAGCAGAACAAGGTGGTAATGGCCGTGAATATTCCCCTCCGACATCCGTATGTACTCGGCCTGAGGTTGGAATTGGAGTTGGAATTGGAGTTTTCGCTGAAAGCCTCGAACTTTGGCTCGGTGGGGAGTCGCTCACTGTGCGTCCGTGGCACATCACGGCCTGCAACTCTGCGTGCCCATCCACACTATCCATCAACACCACCATTATCAAAAAGTTGAGGATGGTTTTTTATTCGCAAGAAACCTTGACACCCAAGTCTTGTCTCTACCCCAGAAAGGCTAGCGCAAGCCCCTCCTTGGCACTAACGACCCTTGTCGACCTGTCGGTGCTGCTCCCACACCCTTCTTACGCCTTTGTGGTTGGACAGACTGCCGAGTGCTCTTTTCTTGGACAACTTCTCACCCAGAGTCCCTTCTGCTTCCGCCCCTATCCCCGGCGGCGTGCGTGCCTGCCCGTTCAAACGTCAACAGTCGGCGCGGCGGCAGGAGCGACTCGAGGTCGGACGGTACCTGCTACCTACCAGCATCGCAGTGGAAGGAACCCAATGACCCGGCCAGATCTGACGGGGGAACCCAATGACCCGGCCAGATCTGACGGGGCAAGAGGGGTGGCTTCCGGTGGGCTGCAACCTGGACGTCCTTTCCCGTTAAGGACACCTCCTCGCTCTCGAGTTGACACCTCACAGCTCGTTGAAATGTTTGTGGGAACCGAAACCTGAACCTTCGCGCTCCGTCGTGTTCGTTTCCCACAAAATTGGCCCCAAAGGAGAAGGACGAAAACCAACATGGACGCTTGACGTGACAGGACGTGGAGCAATGCCACTTTCGACGGCCAACGGTTGAAAGTCCAGACTCTGCCATTTCGAGGTCAGCGCGCAGTAGCCAGCGCAAAGTTCAGCTCAGACTGGCCAGCATCCCGTCATTCTAGGCAAGTAAGTACATTACATACATACCTTGCCTTTCAGACACGCAGCACCGTGAGCATCAACGGAAGCACAACACCCCGTTTAAACCCTTCAAGCTCTTAGTGTACCTGGTGTATGGGTACACGACACTAGCACCATTGACCATGACCTCCTAGTTACCGATTTGCTGGAATTTAATGGGCCTCGACTCGAACCTCACAGTAGGTTGGTACCTCGGCGCACCGGTGGCAAGTGGAAAACGATATTGGTGGTCCCCATGGAGGTGAGATTTGATACCGGGCGGATCTCCATCCATCACCGAGTCCACTATTGCCTTCGAGAAATGTCCACTTCTCTCCCGATGGGAATCCAAAGTCAGGAACTCTCGGGATCTAACAATTCCCAGTGGATCATCCATCACAACGTGGTGGACATTTCCACTCTTGATGGTCTTATGTCTCTTTTTCCTTACGTCGTCTTCTCTTTTCTTTCCTTCCCCCTGTTCGCCGCTCGAGTTCGTTCTCTTGGATGGTTATCTGGGCCATCCAGTCTGTCTGCTCCGCCTACCCTGGCCTAACTGGCCCATCCCCCGCGCTTCTGTCATCCCGTTCTGACATTCCGGACGTCCAATGCTATCAAACTTGCAACTATGCAATATTAACGGGCTTGATAGTGCTGTAGCCTTCCTTCTTTCCTTTGTCTCCCCCTCCGTGTCCGTTTCCACTCGTCACATTTTCGATGTCACCTACCGTTGACAGGCTGCAGTCTATCTGTCTGGCACATCTCTCTGTGCCTACGGGGCTTTGTGATGACTGTCGATGCACTCAAGGGGGGGCCACTGGCGGCTCCTGGAGCTTTTTGCCCTTTCGCTCTGTATAACAGCACATATCCATCGTTACCCAGCATATCCTTACAAGCATCGTCCTGGTGGGAGGTCAACATCATCTTCTTTCCAGACTCTCGTTCTAGAGTGGTCTCAGCCACACCTCTTTCAGCCCGGTGAAGTCTGGAGAAGCCGTTTCATGCCCGCCCGGCTAGAGGAAGTGGAAGTAAGACCGGGGGTCCGCCTTACTTGGACGACAAGTGCATCATCATCATCCACTCTCAAACCTTACTGGCATGTGCTGGATACCTGTCATAGGTATTCACAAACGCAGTTCCCCCCATGTATACATACGTCTTTGTATCCTCGCAAGCTTTCTTGACCTCCCACCCATGCCCAGTGACCACCTTCCCCCCCCTTGGCCGAAAGCTACGCTCCCTCATCATCAATGCCCAGAGACCTGGTTACACAGTACCAAGTGCACGCACGGTATCTTAGCCGTATTCCGGGGGTCTTGGAGGACCGGGGTCCCCGTTCGTCTGCTACGTCGAGTTAGCGGGTATGGTGGGGGTCTCGCAGGCTTCGATAGGACCAGGGCCAGGACGGGAGCAGGAAGCCTGAGTGGGACTGGACTTATTGTTTCTGGGCTGGGCCCCGTCTCCTGCCTGCAAGTGCAAGTTGTGGCCCCGGGCTGCTGCAAGTACCTCACAAGCTTTTACGCACCGTCTTCTCGCTCCCCATACGGAGTGGGTGGGTAATGACATTGACAGGCATCGATGTGCAGGGCAAGGTTGTTGTCAAGAGTACCACCCAGCTGGAGTCGGTCTTCGAGGTACGTATTGGATCATGGTACATCCACTCTCTCTGTCCTAGCTTTTCCCGGGATGTGAACCCAAGGGGAGAGTCCCATCCGTTATGGAATCCTAAAGGGCCTCGACAATGAGTGAACAAGATCTCCCAGCCTGAAATGGCTTTGTCCATCAATTGGCCATACCGGATGCAAGACCCCGGCCGCTGTCAGTCCACACTCATCTTGTCTCTTTTATATACATCCCACATGTACGCCCAAGTATTGATATACCCATCTCATCCCCCCAGATTTAACGTCCACTCATCAGTCCCAGAAACTCGGGTCTCACTTGGCTTGACAATATAATAGTCAGACTAATCCTGACTTACAACATCGCTTCACTCACCTTGGCTTGTCTCACCTAGCCGTCTTCCATCTTCGCCTTTCCCCATACTACCACCCATCGACAGGTATCCCACAGACAAGATGGCGCTCACAGCTCAACCGTCGGCCCCCGCGGGCTGGGAACGTTGGCCCCAGCACCACCCCAACAACGACTATGTTATGATGGACGCCGATGTTATGCCCTACAACGCACGGCCTATGACCACAGCACCGATGCAACAACGGCCTTCCTTGGTTCCCCACTATATCCCAACGACATCTATGAGCACGGCTCCCATCACCAGCATCAGCGCGCCAGCACACTATCAGCCATCCGTTTCTTATGGCGGAGGATATCCGGCTTACCCGCTGCCTTCGCCTACTACCATGAGCTCTCAGTACAGGCATCAGCATTACCAGGAACGACCATCACTACATATGATTACGCCTGAACTTGAGGACACCAGGGGCCCGCATCATATTAGGGATGCGAGGCGGTACAGTGAAGAGAGCAGGAGCCCATCGGAGCGTAGCGATTCTCAGGCTTCTACGGCGGAGACGACCATCTCGAACCACTCGACCTGTTCACGAACCATCACCCCCAATGCCCCGGTCAACGGAGCGCCTCAAGTCGAGTTTAGCACTGCAGTGGACAAGCTCATGAAGGTTATTCAGTCCAAGATGAAGGACACAGATGCCGAGCAGAGCGGCGATGACAAGGACATCAAGGTTGAACAGGTATGATGAACCCTTCCTTTGAGGCTGAGTGAGTCTAACTTCTTTTTAGCAATCATCCCCCGATTGCCAGGCAAGAGTACAGCAACCGGCCGATAAGCAGAAGCGTAAGCGATATGAGTGCCAAATCGAGGGCTGCAATAAGAAGTTCTCCCAGAAGACGCACCGCGACACCCATGTTCGATCTCATACTGGAGATAGACCCTATGTTTGCCCTATTCCTGGCTGTGGTGGAAGATTCACACAGGCCGGTAACTTAAAGGTACGTTTCAGCCCTACCGTGGCTACAGTGCCAACAAATTCTAACCAAGTCTTAGACACACAAACGTCGTCACACAGGAGAGAGACCCTACCGTTGCGAGGTATGCGACAAGGGTTTTGTGCAACGTGGGGATGTCAAAGCACACATGAAGACACATCTTGGCACAAAGGCATTCCTCTGCAGACTCGACAACTGCCACAAGCAGTTTACTCAGCGGGGAAATCTCAAGGTAAGAAATGCGTGGTTATGTGTGCCTTTCTTAAAGCGGGAACTGACTCAGCTTGCTTGTTTGCAGTATCACCAAAACAAGTACCACAACGAGACCATCAAGGCTCTCGCCGCCAGATTCGACACCATTGAGGATTGGTCGACTGTATCGAAGGAAGACATGGAGATCTTCAAGGACTTTGCCGTGGTTCACAAGAACAGCAACAAGGGCATCAAGGGCCGTGGAAAGCATCGCAAGGTGAAGTCTGTGCCTCAGAGCTCGCCCACAAGCCCCACCGGACACTCGCCGCTTCCCAATATCATGGCTTCTCAGTATCCTCTTCCTTCGGGCCCCGGACTTTCGCATCTTCTTCACAGTCCTCATCCGCTCCACCCTCCCCTCCATCACCAGGGTCCTAGCCACTCGGCTATGTACGGAATGCCCCGACCGGGCTTCCATGGCCATTACGAAACATATGATCATCACGAAGTTGACACCGTGGCCAGCAGTCGCGGCTCGGTAGCAGAGCCCATTTACCACCACCACGAGGAGCATCCCCGGGAGCTTGCTTTCGGCGACCGGATCTACTAATCATCATTTACTGAGATGATGATAACACTATGATTGTGTGGCGATGTGTACGAAGGATGAGTCTGCTTCGCTTCTCTATTCACAACCTTTTCCTTATCTGTATATGACTCGCTCTTTCCTTTGTTGTTTCTTTTCATATCGTCAGGCCATTTCCTTTGTTTGATATCACTGTCTTCGGAGTTATTGTGTGTTTTTTCGTGGGCGGTTCGCATTTGATCATAAAATTTTACAGGGTTCGGGGGGTTGGTGGCAAGCGGCATCTGAATTGGTATTTTGCATCCGTGGTTTGTTGCATGGGGATACTAGTCCCTCGTTGCCTTGTTGGCAACCTTGCATATCTTTTACAAAAGGAGTTCCGGGGCGATGGGGCGGCACACGCCGCGGTGGCAGCATGACACGAACACAAGAGGAAAGATATGTGTATACAAGCATGGATGTATTATATGCGCGCCGGTGGATGATCGGTCATCTACGGGAGGTAGGATGACCGAGCCGGCTGGTTTGACTGGTTGCAAAAGGAAAGATACCAATGGGTGGATTTTGATTGCGCGAAAGGGAAGCGAAAAGCAGTCTTTTGCTAGGAGGATTGGGTAACTTATGTTGCCTGTTGTTTTAGGTACATATACCAAAAGGATCGCAGGGCGCTTGGGAGGGAGGTTTAGCCCGTCTTTTTTTGTTTAGTTATGCCTTGTTGTGGACTTTGTCCGCAATGAATAAGATTTCTTTGAGAATCATTTTACCTTTCTTTGCCAATATCGAAACGTGATTGACAATGTCGGAAAGTAGCGGCATGGTCATTCTGCCTTCGAGCCGTTACTGCCGGCATCACAACGCCAGCCTCGCCTTACCTTCCAGTATTTTACAACGCGGGAGGCAACTTCAACACATCGTCATTATCATCGAGGACCTAATCTAGACAAAACAACATTCAGTTACAGTTTTAGTTACCTCCCAACACATCCCCCAAGCATCAACAAAATCACACATGACTGACCCACCTCAACCTCGCCTCGATCAGCCGGTGCAGCCCGAAAGGATACACAAGATCAAGCAACTCATAACCTTCTACCCTAACTTCGAGAAGTCTTTCAGTCAAGTTCCATATTCAACCATAAACAAAAGGAGCTGCTAATCCAAAGCAGAGTGTCTCCTGGCATAGACCAAGGGACCAACAAGCGGGAGGTGCGCCAAGGCTCCTACGTCATTGAATGGGGGTCATAAAGCCAAAGACTGAACGATTCTGTCATCGACCAACAAAAAGATGGACCGGTAGCTCAGGGGTAGAGCGTTCGGCTGCAGTCCGAACGGTCACGCGTTCAAATCGCGTTCAGTCCTCTTCTCTTTTTTGATTTTTTTTTGACTTTCTTACTTTTGTTCGATAGGTACTGCATATCTTGTGTTTCTTAGAAGGTCATTGTTTTCTTTCTTCCTTTTTTTCTATTGGTGGACTGTCAATCTTTCGGCATCATAGCTAGGCTTCGTGGTATTTCTCGATTGTGATCTAGCACGCGCCAGTATGTGATGTATAAAGCTTATCCCATTCCCTTTTGGGTTCAATGTCTTGAAGTTATTCTGGCCTGCTGCTCTATATTCAATCTGGCGATCAGGTCTTGCACTAAGAAGATGCAGGAAAGCACGCTGTGACGGGCAGTGTCTCGACGGCCAGCAGGCAACTGAGTTGAAGATGAACTCGGATGTTGCATCACTCCGGTCTCTCGCCTCACCTATTCGGTGATTACGACTGCGGTGAGAACAACGGTGCCCACAAGACCTGATTTGACTCTTCGGGCTACAACTTCGTAGAATGTGTGATGATAATGCCATCCCTCTGTGGCTGCCTACCGCATCGGGATTTGTGTCAGCAATGCGATGGTGAGACTTCTACTGCGGACTCAGCTCTTGTTAAGTGTTTTCTACCCAAATATCCTTATGCTAGATTCCTACTCTTGTAAAGACAAGTATGTTGTACGCTGTTTTTGCAATGCGACAAACTCAAGACTAGCCACGGTGTTTCTGGGAACGGTTCTGGTTCGAGGCTCATACATCATGAATGTACCATCACTACTGTCCAGTCCCGACTCCAGCCTCATGGAATGATATCCAACCTCGTTTTATATGGACTCCATGTCTTTCAAGTCTATGGTGTTGTTTATCCAGGTGCCTCATCTACCTGTACGTATACACACAATAATACAAAATGATGATACACCAACAATCTCGCACAACATGCCAGGCGGTCATCAGAAGAGACCACACCAACCCCAACCGTGACTCCCATGCCTCTCTTTCGACAGCCTGTTCCCATCACATACTACCGCCCACCATCTTAGGCAGATAATACTTGACATTCTCATACACCAAAAAAGTCACCCACGTCGCTGGCAGCACCCTCACCACACCAGGCATCATGCCCCTATAAAACCCTCTAAACCCTTCCTCCCTCCACAGCTTCCTCACCACCCCCGCTATGCCCCGCCCAAACAGCTCATCAGCCAGATGATGCTGCAGCCTCGCCCTCATGACCTGCAACGGGTACGTCGCCGTGCCGGCCACCAGCTTCGCCACAGTAGAAAGCACAATCGTCGCCTCGTTCGATATCCTCTCCTCCCCTTCTCCATTCAGTGCCACTTCCTGCTGACCATAACTAGAAAGTCGCCGCTTAGCGTCCCTGCTCGCGATATACATCCTCCGCGCGGGGTCGTACACGGCGAATTGCACGGCGCCGTGGCTGACGGCTAGCATGCCGACTCCTAAACCACGGTAGAAACCGAGGATCCCTTCGGATCTGAATAGCCGGAAGGCGCCGGATAACATGCTCGGGTAGGCGTCGGCGGCGGCCCGGTCGGTGGATAACATGCGGGTCTTGAGGACCCAGATGGGGTTGGTGATGATTTGCGTGGCGGCGCCGGCGAGGAGGGAGGCGGCGAAGAAGTCGGTGGGGGAGAGGTGGGATTTGATTTGGGCTTGGGTTTCCCTTTGGATGGTGGTGGTGGTTACATCTTTGTGGGATGATGATGAGAAAGAGGTTGATGATGATGGTGAAGGAGGGGGAGGGGCCTTGAGGTGAGCGATGAGTCGCTCGAAACGGGACTTGAAGAAGAAAAAGGAGGCCCAGCTGGTGGCGTTGCCGATGAGGTTCGGGGTCAGGCCGCGGTAGAGGGCGGCGAGGGGCTGGTCGGTTTGCGCCAGACTCCGGAAGACGGAGACGGTGGTGAGCGCTGCCGAGGGGTTGGTTGGGCTGCTTCGGTGGACTGTTTTTATGATTAGTTATTTTGTTTATATGAGAGTGAATGTTGAGTTGATATTGTTAACATACTCTGCATCCGAGTCTTGACAATATCAAGCGGATGGACAATCAAAGTGGCCATGGAGCCGGCCGAAAGACCGGCGACCGTCTCGACGAGAGCCGGGGAGAGGCCCGCATCGCTGGATTTGGTCATAAGAAATAAGAGAGGGAGGGGAAAACACCGGATCCGGTTATTTTGGGTTGTGCTACATGATCCCCGTAATGTGTGTATTTTAGGTGTATCCGGGCCTCTGCGTATGCGCCCGTGGCCGTGTGATCGACGGCAAGAACGGCGGGCGCGGAGGGTGGCGGGCTTCGGCACGCAAAGGACGGCGGTGCTCTGCTTATAGACGGGCGAAACGGCGGTTGATGTCTTCAGTGGAAAATGTTAGTGTCGGTTGACCCGGACAGGCGGGTCGAGACGGCATATGACGCAAGGTACACAAGGGCCCCTCGGCCGGAGTGGGACCGGAAAGAAATGGAACAGGGGTGCGCAAAGGTCAAATTACTGGCGTTCAGTTTACCTGTAACAGCGCGTAATGCATCGTGGAGGTTCGGTGGTGATGATTGTATCTTCTAGGAGTTCTGATGGGTGAATGTCTGTATTTTTAAAGGTTGCTCGTATGCCTCTTAAACTATGGTCTGGTACCAAGTATTCATACCTACCAGGTCAGGTAAAAAGTAAATGCAATGCATACACGCCAAAGGACATGGAAGTCCGTTATATTTCTTCCTTACATATCCCGCTCAAGTATGTTTTTCACATGGTCCAAAGGCTGGTTAAAGTGAGAGCTTATGCCTGGGCGGACATAAAGCTGCTGAACCCGGAGCTGCGACTGTCTCTTTTCCAACCTTCGTATAAGTGACCATCAATACTGGCGCAGCAGTTCAGGAGCGATATGTATGGGTCGGCCAGATACTGTGACTCAGGTGTCGCCTCATGATGATACGCACTTGCGGCAGCCAGTGTCCATTCGATATTCTTCGCTGGGGTTGTTCGATAGAGAGTCGTCTTTGATTATAGTGTACAGTTATCGTGGTGTATCTCGGTCTCAGTCCTCTCCCGACTGTCCATGTCCCACGTAGTTATGTTCGATCCTCCGGTGTAAGTCGTTTTATGCCCATCCGGGGCGCCGTCTCGTCATCGTTCGTCCAGAGATAAGCTCGCTTGTAAGCAATAGTACATGTACAATCCAAACTTTCTACCCATAACTCTGATTTCGTTATTGGTCGTTTAGGAGAGCGGGGAGAGGAGGCTATTTGTTTGTTAGTTCAGCACGTCGAGTAGCGGCGGTTGAGATCGTTCGTCGTTGCTTTTCGCTCAACGTACCGGATGACGGAAGGCTTGGGAACACTGCGGGTGTAGCCTATGCGATGTTAGCATCTTGTCCAGTCCAATGCGTCTTAAGTAGATGGCAGATGGGGCGCGCATACCGAGATAGAGGATCAAAGGCAGGTAGCCACTATGCAAACATCATGTTAGCATCCAGAGAGAGAGACCTGAGAGACGACGGAGCGAGCGGGATGCGACTCGGGTGGGATGCCGTACTAGTGAACCACGACCCGCGAGATGTCGATGAGCTTGCCAATGCGCTCCTTGGACTCTTCCGAAAGGGCGAACATCTTGACTGATTTTTTTCTGTTTCCGTATTAGATGTCGAAGCCTAGTGATCGGGTGGTGTCCAGTTGCCGTACATACCTGGAAGGGGTGGGTTCTGTGACGAGTTATTGTCTGGACAAAACGCTGGAAACGCGGCTCCCACTTTGATGGACATCCAAATTCTGGATCTTTTTGCCGGCAGCTTGGACCGGGTCAGCCACATTGGGGCTGCCAAGAGCAGCTTGCTAAATACACCATGCCGAGCTGCCACAGCCGCCTACAGTAGCGTGCTATCAGCGCCGTGGTCGCAGCCTATAGCACGCTACCTACTGCTTTAAGTAGTCATGCACCGTTAGTTTAGTCGTAGTAGTAGTAGCAGCCCATGCGCGAACGGGGCAGGCAACAAGACAGATCTGGACCGCGACTGCACCTTTCGTCTTTACGTCGAGCTTGTGAACTTGGACCAAATAATCTCCGAAAGCTTGACATTGCTCCCTGCACTTTACTAAACCTTTGTTTGCAGCCGATATCCATACCGTTAACAACATCCACACGCATCAAGCTTCTTTTATATCCGCTAAGTTCAAGTAGTCTTTCAGCCACACGAGTGCTACGGCACACGCTTCATCATGTCGAAACATTGGTAAGTCGCAAATCTTGACTTTCCCATCGTCGCTGACCTCGGATCCTCACTCGCACTCTTACTAACGCGTAGACTAGGGAACAAAACAAAGATGCGACCGTATACGTCGGCAACATCGACGAGCGCTTCACCCAGGAGTTGCTTTCCGAACTCATGACGCAAGTCGGCCCCGTACGCCAGGTACACATGCCACAGGATCGAGTCTCGCAAACACATCAAGGTTACGGCTTCGTCGAGTTCGATACCCCCGCTTCCGCCGAATACGCAGCAAAGGTCCTCAACGGAATAAGGATCTGGGGAAAGCCAATTCGCGTCAACAAGGCGAGCGCCGACAAGCAAAAGACCGTCGACATTGGCGCCGAGCTCTTCATCAACAACCTCGATCCCCAGGTCGACGAGAAGATCCTGTACGACACATTCAGCCAGTTCGGCCAGATTCTTCGACAGCCCAACATTGTCAGAGACGACAACAACATCTCAAAGGGCTATGGTTTCGTCAGTTTCGGTTCCTTCGAGGCCAGTGATGCTGCCCGAGCCACGATGAACGGCCAGTATCTACTGAGCAAGCAGATTACCGTCGAATATGCATACAAGAAGGACGGAAAGGGCGAGCGTCACGGCGACGAGGCTGAGCGTAAGCTGGCCGCCGAGGGCAAGAAGCACAACATTGTTCCGGAACAACAGCCTTTGCCGCCCGCTTTCCATATGTCGAGGCCTCCTGCCCCTGGCGTTGCGCCTGCTGCCGAAACCCCGGCCGGTGCCGTTATTCCTCCCGCGGTCGTACCGCCAGCTGTCCCCATCCCTGTGGGTGTACCTGTCGCGGCCGCTCCTGCCTACGGCGTTCCTCCTCCCGGCCCTGCGGCTATGGGTCGTTCTGGACCCCCATATGGTGCCGGCATGCCACCCGGAGGTCCTCGGATACCCAATCTCCCACCCGCGCCCTCTGGCCTCCCTGCAAGGCCACCGCCCAGTCACGGTGGCTTTGGCGGCCCAGTTGGTGACTTCCACCCCGGAGGTGGTGCTTTCCGTGGTGGTCCTCCCGGTCCTCCAGGTCCCGCGGTTCCTCCAGGGCCTGCGGCAATGTACCCTGGCATGCCTCCTCCGGCTGGTTTCCCGGGTGCTCCCCCTCTTGGTGCACCTATGCCTCCCCCTGGGTTTATGCCTCCTGGTGCTGCTCCTCCTCCAGGATTCGGTGCGCCACCCGGAGCTCCCAACGGGTTTGCTCCTCGGCGTTAGAATCCACCTGGAGCTCCCAACGGATATGCTCCTCGGCGTTAGAAGAATGCTTTGTCTGGGGAAGCAAGTCATCGGGGGAAAAATCGGAGAAGATGCCAAAACTGACGATGTCCATGCGGAAAACGATACGGGGATTGGAGGCAAGAAACGGGAGCAGATGGAGCAAAGACGAGCGAAGATTCTGGGTTGGCAACCGAAATGAATATCTGACGTCGAGCTGCCAATAGGGGCGGGACTTCCGGTTCACAAAACCTCCTGACTGGTTGCCATCTCACTATGCGACAAGTTGTTTTTCAGGCGGTCATCGTCACTCCCAGCGAAATATGGGGCGAGAAACCAGAGGCTCGCCATGGGTCTGTTAAGAGGAGAATTCTTCTATTAGCGATCCCCGGGACCAGATGCAATGAGCAGCCTCTACTCTAGGCATATATGACAGTGCCATCGCAGAGGTCAGCAGTTTCTCTTGGACCCTGCACTGCATTCGGGGCTCGTTTGAGAAAGACGTGATCGAACAGCATATGTTGGTTTGAGGATATGTTAGCAAGCCCCGCCCTTTTCTTCGCTTCACACGGCCGGAGGAGCTAACATCAGCATAGCTGAGCCTTCTTAATGACTTCCTCCCAACAGTTATAGATTGATTTTGGCTGGTTGGATCGGACATCCACATGGCAGCCAGTACCGGCTCGGTATATGACTGGAGATGTAGAACTACTCAATAGCCAAGGTCACAGGGCAGGTTTGGAAACAAGTCCTGGAGGGACGAAGTAGAACCCATGACAAAAAGTAATAGATACCCTCGTCTGAAGACGGCAACATGAAAGCTTAGAAACCCTTCAAACTTCTCTTTAACTCGTCTTCGTGGTCCAGTGTACTTCTCCTACCAGTGCCCTTTCCAGATCTTTCTAACCATCAAGTATAAAAATCACAGCACCGCTGGTTTTCATCATGATATCCCTTTGGACATACGCGAGGTCGTGAAGGAGTACTGCAGATCTCTTCTCTCGGTTAGTGTCACGTTGAGGACCGGCCTGCATAGACGGCACCTAAGTGTGTCGTCCTCGGCATCCGCCAGCCATGGTTAATCCCGTCGGAGTGTTCCAGGCCTCACACCAGAAGGGCAGTTCCTTGCTCCCCGGCGAGGCAGGTCCATGTCCTATGAGCTAATGAACGGGTTGGTGTGACACTGTTTCAGCCCAGTTCCAGCCCAGTAGTTCCAGCCACCTGGGGCACTTAGAGGAATCTGTTGCGCTTAATCCGCCTCACACATAAAGGTTCCAGGGTGGACTGAGGAGGCTGAAACCATGAAACCATGAACGACAGCCATCATGTGAAATCCTGAAGGGTGTTGGTAGGTAATCGTTAACGTCGTGAAACCAACCAACCACATATAATCGATGGTTGCAGTACTAATCGAGGACGAGGCTGCTGCAAGTCGACATAAAGATACCGTGTATGCCATCCAACCGATTCCTCCCAAGACAAGTCAGCTGTCCTTCTGCCTGTCTCTCTAGATACAGTCTGCATTCTGCAGTGAAGTTTCAGATTCAGCAAAGGCTGTGTGTGTGATTCACATCCGGGGCCGGGACTCTGGTCCGAGACTAGAGGTACCGAACCGGTCGATTCGATCTCAAGACAAGAGCTATGATGTGGGAGCTGTCTGAGTGTGACTTCCAACTCGACCGAGCCCTCAGAATTCTTCAAAGCTCAGGTTGATAGATGGTCTTCAATCCATCACCGAGTGTACCTATCACCACTTACGTCACCGCACATATGAGTTCAGTTGTTTGTCTTGTCCTGTCAAGTGTCTGCCTGTCCGTTACTCTTTCGCCCCGGGTTATTGCATGCCGACCAGACACCTTGCCATCGTTAGGTTATGTTGCCTTGGATCATCCATCTACGATATCTATCCATCGAGGCAGCCTAAACCAAACCAACGTTGAGGTTCATTCCACGCTCGTTGTTGATGATGATGACTGTCCAAAACAATGACAGATCGTAAGGTACGACATATATGTACGAGACTTGTGTGTGTAGCCGGCCGCGGCTCATTAACAACATGGACATACATACGTACATATGCATGGCACACGGAAACGCAAGAGCAGACAGACCACGAGATCTCGAGGAGTAGCGAATCGAAGGCCATTGTCCATTTTTGATTTGGCGTGTGGTACCGCTTCCTCTCATTCAACTGGGTTTTATCTAACTCTCTTACAGCCTAGCGTATCTGGGAGTCACTTCAGAACTTGGAGTGCCATCGTGGCCGGCAGACTTAGCGAACCACTCAGCGCTTGACTTGACAGCTGGCATGCAAGTAACCTGCAGCGGTTCGAGCGGATGATTTAACCGTGCCATTGACCTAAACTAGAGTAGGTTTAGTTTTTGCGGGTAGATAAAACCCAGTTGAGTGGGAGGAAGCGGATGCTCATGCTCAATGCTGAGTGTTAATGTTGCTTCGAAGCTTTCTGCTGCAGAGTGCCAGAGCAGCACAGCACGGCGTCGTCGTCATTCCTAATGACTGACTGATCTCGTCGCCGGTTCATCATTATCATTGAATGGCAGCGATTGAGCCGGCACTACTGTGTAGGTAATCTTTCTCCGACATTACAGATATTGCAAATTCCAGGGCTTCAGTACCTACCCTCGCTACCGTTTATTGTGTGTGCGCTGTAAACTGAAAGGCTCGATCTCATTCATCAGCCGTTGCACACGTCGATACTGTCACCACATTCCCGATTCTTGAACACTTCACCACCTGCACTCAGACACTCCCGGTACCAGAGAGAGGGAGGTTGATGCAGTGCAGCAGCAGTGCGCCAATTTCTTTAACCCCTGCAACATTGGCGACATCATTGACCTTTTTATTATCTTTTGACGTCTCTCTTCTTTCTTTTTCACGATTCTGAGAATCGTCGTTTTGCTGTGGTTGTGGACCGTCCAGGTTGGTGATAGAGTAAATTAGCAGACACATCTACCGAGCACGACGTTCATCAAACCCATGGCGGAGGATCTGCCCCGCTGCGCCGCTTGCCTACAGTCTACCCGACCTACACAGCTACTAGTCACTAGCTGTTGGCTCCGTTCGTTTCGTTTCGTTCGTTCGTTCAAGTTGAGAGAGACATTGTGGTGGATGTGGTGGACAAGGCAAGGAACAGTCATCTGAGAATGTCTCACCGACAACCCATAGCGGCGGGCAGCTTGTTCATGTTGTTGGATACCTCTACCTCTCTACCGAGCGTGAGCAGAGCTGAGACACCTTTTTAGGTAGAGAACCACAGTTCAGTTCCCCTCCCCTCCCCATCTTCACCGGTTTCAACTTACGTTCCCGCTTCGAGATTGAGGTGCATTTCATGTCCCCAACATGACCCAAAACCAAACGAACGGATGTCAGCAAATTTGAGGCACACAGCACATTGGGTTACAATCATATGCCCAGGTTTTCCAGGCAGCTGGACTGAATCAGCTAATAGGGGGTTTTAGAGGACCATCTTGCTTGACTGTGACTGTTGTACGACAGTAGTTGTAGGTGGTAGGTAGAAGCCGTCATTAACATCTAGGCTATGGTGCGGTCAGCTCGAACAGCAAGCAGCAAATTCGCAAAGCCCTCGATAGGTGGACGGAGGTAACGTGGACGGGACGCCATGATCGGTCACACAGCCATCCGTTATTCTCAGCGCAGACTCAGAGTGTCCGACGCCGAGCCCGATATGGCTTCGGAAGGAAAGCCGCTATCGTCATGGATGTCAACGGACGGCAATCCACGGCACGGACATTTCGAACCCCGCGACCGATGTCGACACCGCTACCCCGTGCTCCGTTCTTCTCCACATCTTAGTGCCGGCTCCAACGCTTCGTCCGTAGTGTAGGGACCTTGAATGCTCCTGCCGGACTATTATTAAGACGTGATGTTCTTCTTCATAGTCGATTGAAATGAGACTGATCTCTCTGAAAATCACTTTCTTGATATGGCACGTTCTCTGTCTTTATAAAGCCCATCCCTTCTCGAGCCCATCAAGCTGGAAGGCATCGTCGCCTGGACCTTGTCCAACACTTTTCCAAACCCTGGTCCCGAATCCTGATCCTGGGAAAATGGTTCGTGCACTAGTTCCAGGTTGTGGATTCGTACCCGTTAGGGAGTAGCTCACGTGGCACAACATATCAAGGATGTCGTCCAAGACTTGTCCAAGTGAGCTTCTTTTTACCATCCAGGATTTGCCCTGACGCTACCTACCAATAGTGATCTGGATTTTGCATCGAATATCCGGAAGAGCTGTCAGTATCAAGATTTTGAGATCTTGATATGATCTGATCTGGAAAGCTTCAGGTCTAGTGGTATCTTAACCATGTTCGAGTTGCATGCCTTGTCGAGGAATCCCGAATAGTGAATCGGGTACGTACTTCTTGCGCCGAATGATTCCATTCACAAAATTGTGCTGCACCGATCAAGACCAGACAGACCAGACAGAACCATGGCAACACTTTCTCGCCATACCTTAATTGCCCCTGAATCATCGTCAGATAAGATCCGCATTGCTGCTGCTGCTGCTATTGCTGCACGGCGGCGGTTGCCCGATTGAAATACGGCCAACGACTCGGCAGCTGCTTGATGGCAGCATCCTACCTACCTATTAATTTAGCGTGATGGGATGCGAGGTCATGGGACCTCTCTTTGCGCCGAGCCTGTTCTCGCCAGGCAAGTTTGATCGGATATCCACCCGCTTTTGTTGCAGGACCAGAAACGAAGGGGCGTACATACAGGCGAGACAGGTACGGTGCCTGTCTTGTCTGTCTGTCTCCTTGATGACGCTGACATAATTCATGTTCTTAGACAGGCCCTACAACAAAGCCCAAGAAAGTGAATACATAATGTAGTCTTGGGCTGCTGGTAAGGAGACTTCAGTGTCATGAATGATGTGCGTTGTGTATGAGTGTAACTTTCAAGCGGTTGGACGTCTCCGGCTTTCCAATGCATGGAAATATCGATCCGACACGATTCCATCGAGGAGACACCGGTGACGTGAACAGGGCCAGAGACAAAAGATACGACTAGCAAGCCGTAGCTTGATCCATGAGTGTCGACTGTTCGATGCAAATGGCTGCTTTGGAGACGAACGACGATCCCAGAATATGAGTTTCTGATCGAGGTAAGGAACCTGAAACTGATCACGCCCAGATGAAGAAAAGCGAGCTCTCAATCTTGCTTAATGACTTACAGAGTTACATTCAGTTTCCTACGCAGGCCGGATCACAATATCTTCATGCTGGGAAGGAAGTCGTGTAGTGTGAATTCTTTTGCCGCAGCACTACCCAATTCAGCCCCTCCATCGCCTCCTGGCCACTTGGGCCACATGCCCCTCCTCGCTTCACGGGGGATCTTCAGGCATCAGTATACCTTTCGCCCGCAACGTCATGCTAAACCCATCGCTAATATCTAAAGCTGCGCCTTTGGCCTTGGTTGTTAAGATGATGTTCGCAGATCGTTTCTGCCCACATGAACCAAGGTCCATAAACCATATTCAATATCAGCTTCACACCGGTGAGAATGGTTTTCATGAAGGGCATTGCCTCAGATATTAACAGGCTTTGACACTTTCGGACATATATGCGAGTAGCCGCCAATCGATAGACACTGGACCAGGCTGAGACCTGGGATCCTATACACTACACTATCAAACAGATGGGTTTTGAAACCACCCCTTTGGTCCAACGCTCTCGATTCGGCTTGTCTCCTGGATCTTTGCCGTTCTGGGATAGCTGAGGGTAGCAAGAGTTCGAGACAAGCAACGGCCATCCGTGTTGTCATAGGGCCTGAGGGCCTGTCGGATCGGCCGGGCTGGACCAGATGGAAACTCCAGGGTTTTTCTGATGAGAAATGCAAGGGATCTTGTCGTTCGTTCCCCTTGCTCGTGATTAACGAAACTCTCAACAGCCCCTCCCCTGGAACTTGAGCACAATTTGCTGTAACTGATCTGATCTGGTCTAGATCTCGGGATGGACAAGAGCCTCCTGCCTGGAAGCCCGACTGCCTAGCCTCTTCGCATCTGCTCTATCAAAAGCTCTTGCTCTGTGCTGTCAGATACTCCCTACATATTGTCACCACGAAAGACATTGTCACCACATCGTGGCGTTCTTGTGCGGTGAACGAAGCCATACGGATCTCGTCTGCAGGCTGATTGATTGAGACATGCAATCTGCAAAGTTCCCGTACAGGAACTCGACGGGACGAGAGACTGAATTATCCCCGATCATCCCTTACCTTTGACAGCAACATGATCAATGACTTTGCACCATCCCAAGATCAAAGAAAAGGTCAGAGTTACAAGAGTGAAAGGATCACCAACCATTAGCGAAAACATCGCACCCACTTGGACATGTTGATCTTGTTGGAGTTCAATAAGCTTCAACCCTGTATAAAAGAAAAGTCAAAAAAGAAATGACAGGCAAAACCAAAACCAAAAACGAGAACGCCAAGGACCCTGCATAGTGCATGATCATGTTGCTGAACATCAGCAGATCAAACCCGTCGCCCGAAATCTCCTTTGCAGTTTCCTTTTTTTTTTTTTTTTTTGCTGTTCCTTTTTCTTGTCCTGCGTTGCGGCTGCCGAGTGTGCACAGTTAGCGCCCGCTCTTTCGTCTCAGAAAAGGGCACATGACTGATACTGACGGGCTTCTTCTGCAACAAAAAGGCCAGGCACCGCCCGTACATACGGTGGCACCGCATTCGAACAATCTGTGTATTGGACGGATTGTCCCGAAGAAGATGCACCACATTGCGTTCTGCTCTTTCCTTTTTTTTTTTTTTGACCCATATCTTTTTTTTTTTTTGGTTCCTGTTAAAGTGTTTTAGATGCCTTCTTCCCGGCACGTGCCCGGCTTCTGGATCGTGATTGTGAGGCAACTGCTATGATGGGTCGTTTGCGGCAACCAACAACTAACACCACCTTCGTTCCGCTAAAACAAATGTACAAAACCACGACGGCCAAAATCCAAATTGCATGACAACGGATGAGTTTTGCAGGCAGGCAAATTGATGGTCCATATGTAGAGGTATGGAATAATCATCCAACCGGCTAAGACGGCCGCGAAACGCTGCACCGGGGAACCGGGGATAAACTGGACATGCACGGCGATGATGGTTACCTTACATATACAGAAAGGGAAAGCCAAGATATCGAGAGCAAAAACAACTACTCTGCCGGCGGTTTCCCGGAAGATTCACTCACAAAGAAAAGAGGAAGAAGAACAAAGAGCAATGATCATGGGCAACATGTAACTACGGGAGCCGCATCTCAGGACAGGCACTGGCAAGGGTAGCACTTACATAGTGATATCACGGAAGACGCAACCCCTATTCTCGGTAAAGCCCAAATCTCGAAATCGGTACCTGAATCTGAGCATCCAGCTCTCTAATATGTATGGAGTCATCTACATATCACCAGCCAAGTCGAGTCCGGGCCAAAACGGGTTCCCCCAAAGTGCCCCTGGTCTGGCCATCGGTCTCAAGACAGAGGCAGCTTCAGAGTGTTCCACTGGCGATAGTCCGTCCCTGGCCGCTGGCCGCTGAGGCTATTTCTCGGCCCCGCCTCGAGACGGAGTCGCTAGAGCCACAGAGTCCGCCTAGGTCCGCCCGCCCAGTGCTCCGGAGCGGGGGCGATAAGTGCTCGAGAGATGGTAGCCTCGAATCCCCTGGAAATCTAGGACTCACATTCCATATGAATCCTGGACTCACGTCACAGCTGCTCAACATCCCCGCTGGACGCAGGACGCTTCCACTTTTTATCATTTTTTTTCGCATCACACGGTACAGTCCTCCAGCCTCCTGGCGTGTTGCGGCACCCGCCAACAAATAAGAAGCCCCCTGCTCACCCGCAGCTTGCTACGCTACCCGCAGTCCCGCACCCAGCGAGCACTGGCCACTAGCAAGGAGCGATGCAGCCTCTTTTGGCCCGCACCCTGAACGTTAAACGGCATCGACAGGTTCGACAGGTTCGACAGGCAGTGAAGCCCCCCCGTCCACCGTCAATCCAAGACATTCCGGGCATCCATGTTCGTGCGGTTCTTGCGAATCCTCAATTCCACTGCTGGGATACCGATTCCCAAGCGACTGACCTGCAGCTTCGGTGGATAGGTTGTGATAGCCTCCAGTTCCAGTGCCTCCCCTCTGTAGCTCCCCAGTGTCCAGCGTTTCTCTGCCCCGTGGCTTCATCCATCCATCTGTAAACAACAAAACACCAGACGACATCACGACGTCGTCTCAAATGGACCCTGCCTGCTGATGTTGTTAAACTCCAGGGCAGGCAAGACAGAGCAGCAGCTACCCCTACCAAACGGCCCCCTTCGCTCTTTTAGTCTGTTTTTAGATTGCTTGGGCCCCGTCCGGTGCGACCAACCAGAGGGCTAGCATTTGCGCTGGAAGGCCCCACATTGCACGACCTGTTGACCGGGACGACGTGCGTCTGGTTGCTGTTTCTGGTGCCAAAACCCACCCAGGCTCGACAGGCTCGAGCCAGGTCGAAGTTACCTCTCACGGGTAGGAGTGACGACGGCAATCGTGACCCCTCACCACCACCGCGAGCCACGACCGATCTCCCAAGCAGTAGCCCAAGATCAAAAGCCAATTACCATTTCTCACACACCTTCAAAAGACCCCGTCGCTCACGTCGCGTCACCCTGCCCTGCGAACACTAAACAAAAAAAAGAAGTAAATTCACGACCAGACCGACGAGGCTCTGCTTGCGCTTCAGCTTCCCCTCGCGAGCAGCCAACCCGCATCGCATTTGGAGAAACACCACCACCACCAACGACGACGAACGGTAAGTCTGACTAGAGCTTCCATACCTACCTCTACAACTTCAACCTCAACTCCGAGTCCTACCTATCTTCACCCTTTCCTTCCTGCACTCATATGCGCCTCATCTGGCACCGAGCCGAAGCCGAGATTCCTGGCGCGCTCTTCTTGTTTGCATTCTAGTTCTGGCATTCCTCTTCTGGCTCCTCCCCCAGTCCTGCGTTTGGAGCTGCTCTCCTCCCTCTCACCTCTATGTCACTGTCACGGCCACTGCCAATTCATTCTGCCTTCCACCGTCTTGTTGCCTCTCCTTCCCAGGTCCCAGCCCCAACCCCTCTTCTGCCTTCTCTGGTTGGCTGCATCGCGGTACGGCGCGCCAAGTCACTGGGCCATCTGACCTCACCAGACGTGCAAGTAGCACTGCATGGCATTGTGAATGGGCGGGACGGGTTTTGGTCAAGCGCCTTACAAAGGTTCAAGTCCAATTTCAACAAAAGACGACAAGACACCAGCCAGAAGGAATGGAAGGCTTTGGGCTTTGTCATGGACAACGGGAAAAATTCCCAAAGAGAAGCCGTGGTCATGAGCCAAAAGCCAAAGTCTCCTGCTGCTTTCCGGCGGTTTGCTGGCATTGTTGTTGATTGTGACCCTTGCCCCTCATCTTGCGCCGGTTGATGGCATTCCCATCCCCATCCATCCCACTTCCAGTTTCACCCTGTCACTGTCCGGGTTGCTGCTGCTGGCCCAATGCTCATCAGAGGGATCGAACCCACCACGACACCCGACCCAGGCACAGACAGGTACCTACCTTACCGTATCTGGTCCACGAATGGCAGGTTTTCCTTTCCTCGCTGGTCGCAAAAACAGTCACAAGTCCCGTCGCAACGAAGTCGCAAACCCCAAAACTCTAAACAGGCCCCTTGCCGAGTCACGGCTCCCATCTTGTTAGACAGCCCATCTAGGCCAGGCCCAGTCATGGCGATGCCTTCTTGCTCAAGACTTAGTATGTCGCCGTCGGGTCCAAACAGTTGCCAGTGTGCTGTCCGCCTCTTTCGACGGCAGCAGCAGCAGCAAGAAAGAAGGGCCGGCGAGCCTCGTGGCCGCTCAGTGTTCGATCACACCTCGAGTGCATACATGGTGGCCCTGCATCAATGGACGTCTTCTGCAGGCCACTCACTTGACCTGGCGTGCGGGCGCCTCTCTGCCCACGCTAAGCTAGGTTTGTGTATGGTCGCCACTGCATGGCCCTGTCATTCCCCGCCGTCATTTCATTAAGCTACCTGCCTTAACATGGCCCGCCCCTCCAAGACCTGCCGACCTCTACCTTACCTCACTCACACTTCGACTCCGTTCCAGTTCCTGTCCCAGTTCCAGTTCCAGTTCGATTGAGTTGACGTCCGAATTTCGAGGTCGTTACTGCTCTTGCTCTCCATCCGGGCATTGATTGTATGCACGTTGCACTCCTTCAGTCTTTCCCTTGCTCAAGCGGACAAGCACACAACACGCACTCTCCTTTCATTCCAATCCCGCTTGACGTTCCCTCGCAACGTCCCCGTCCCCATTCCCCGTCCTCGTCCCCGTCTCCACTTCCACTCCCCTTCCTGACCTCTTCGATTCGCATCTCCTACCTACCTCTAGTCCTTCCACTTCCCCTACCCGCCCGCCTCTTCTCCTAAGACGACCTTGTTTTCTGCCTGTCTCGCGACCAAGTACGAGTTTACCAAAAACAAAGAGACCCTTTTTTCTAATCGCCTGTGCTGCCGCCTAGACAGTCGAGACAAGCGACAGACCCCTCCAGTCAGCCCACAGTCACGGTCACAGTTCATACCACACCTGACGCACCACCATCGGCCAGCCCTGGCGCACCTTGCCGCATTCCGCGTCCATTACCATACCTCTACTGGTGCGTCCAGCCCACTCCTCGCATTCCCGCGCCGCCAAACCACTTCATTCCGTCTTACAACCTTTCCAGCTTGACAGCTCGAGACAACTCCCCGCACACAACAAAAATATCCCAATAACCACCACCGGCTCAAGAGCTATCACCGACTCAGTACAATAGCAAAGCCTTCCGCATCACATCGCGCCGCCTCGCATTCTGCTTCCATTTCGCAGGAACAGGGAACATCACTGCTGCATCCAGGCCCGACGTCAAACCCATCAGCCGTGAACCCAGTTGCCTGGTCTCCACACAACCTGTTGCCCAACACGGCCCGCATCAACCCTTCAGCGACCTTCCTTCACTCGCGCATTGTCGCCAGCAACTCCATCGACGATTGTCTCGAGCGATAGCACCGAATCGATCTAAATTTAATTCACAATGGCGTCGAATCGCCCAGCGGCTTTCAACACCCTCCGGATGGGAGGTGAGCATATGGAGTGAAAGGTCGAGTTGAGAGGCAGGGCCAATTGCTGACAAAATATGCTATCCAGAAGTTATCCGTGAGAAGGTACAGGACGGCGTCACAGGAGAGACCAGGGAGATCCAGTACACCCAATGCAAGATTGTCGGCAATGGCTCTTTTGGTGTCGTCTTTCAGACCAAGCTGTCACCTTCCAATGAAGATGCTGCCATCAAACGTGTTCTCCAGGACAAGCGCTTCAAGGTCGGTGCAGTCTGTACTGAACGTTTCTCGAGGTCTATGAAACTGACAGGCACATAGAACCGCGAACTTCAAATCATGCGGATCGTTCGCCACCCGAACATTGTCCAGCTGAAGGCCTTCTACTACTCGAATGGTGAACGCGTAAGTCCCCAACACATTGGAGCTCGTGACCATGCTTCATACTCACTATTTTTGTAGAAAGAT
This sequence comes from Sordaria macrospora, assembly GCF_033870435.1. Taxonomy (NCBI): domain Eukaryota; kingdom Fungi; phylum Ascomycota; class Sordariomycetes; order Sordariales; family Sordariaceae; genus Sordaria; species Sordaria macrospora. The sequence continues at coordinate 1,277,185 of NC_089372.1, read as the reverse complement.
GAGGTCTACCTCAACCTGGTGCAAGAATTTGTGCCAGAGACCGTTTACCGAGCATCAAGGTTCTTCAACAAAATGAAGACCACTATGCCGATCTTGGAAGTCAAGCTCTATACCTACCAGCTGTTCCGAGCTTTGGCATATATCCATTCGCAAGGAATCTGCCATCGCGATATCAAGCCGCAGAACCTTTTGCTTGACCCGACTACCGGTGTACTCAAGCTGTGCGACTTTGGCAGCGCAAAGATCCTGGTGGAGAATGAGCCTAATGTGTCCTATATTTGCTCGCGGTATTACCGGGCTCCTGAATTGATCTTCGGTGCTACCAATTACACAACCAAGATCGGTAAGTTCTGCTGGGAGCACCAGCCCCGTTGTACATGTCTCAGACACTGGCTAACCTTGTTACGCAGATGTCTGGTCTACTGGCTGCGTAATGGCCGAGCTCATGCTCGGACAGCCTCTCTTCCCTGGAGAGTCTGGCATCGACCAGCTTGTCGAGATCATCAAGGTCCTCGGAACACCTACTCGGGAGCAAATTCGAACCATGAACCCGAACTACATGGAACACAAGTTCCCTCAAATCAAGCCTCACCCGTTCAATAAGGTTTTCAAGAAGGCCGACGCTGATGCTATCGACCTCATCGCCCGCCTTCTCGAGTATACCCCCACCGAGCGTCTAGCCGCGGTCGACGCTATGGTCCATCCTTTCTTCGATGAACTCCGGGACCCCAGCACCAGACTTCCCGACTCGAGGCACAACTCTGGAACCGTCAGGGATCTGCCACCGCTCTTCGACTTCACCCGTCATGGTACGTACTTTTCTCGCGCATCGTCTTATTTTGAAGAAACTTGAGGAACTGACGCTTTCATCCCTTTACAGAGCTATCCATCGCCCCGCAGCTCAACCACAAGCTTGTTCCTCCCCACATGAGGCCGGTTCTTGCGTCGAGAGGACTCGATATCGACAACTTCACTCCTATGAACAAGTCGGACATGGTGGCGAAATTAGATTGAAGCGGATCTTGTTTCGATACTTAATATCGCCGATCCATTCCCGGAATATGAATGTGGACGATTTACGCTGTGTTTTCCAATCAGCAGAGCGTTGCCTAAGATTTCGAAGCAAGCGGTTTGACTCGCCGATCCGATTATGATCCAAAACCGAAGACCGGATATTTCTGCGTCCACCTGGACGAGACGCAAACGATTTCAGACCACGGCATTATCCGACACACAGATACCCCTCGTCACAGGTACGCTGGAACAATCGTGAAGAAAATTCGTGCCGGCCTCGAGGACGAAAAGAGCCCGGGGCAGCCAGGGACGTCCACGAGCAACTTCCCAGCGAAAGGGACTGGTTCACAATTCGCTTGGTTTCACGGGAGGGTTCTCTCGAGAAATATTATGGACTACACGTTTTTTTAGATTTCTTATTTTTCTGCATGACCGGGATGGCTTTTGCTTATTCTTGCCTCAGATCTTTCGTTCGGCAGGGGCGCTCTTTATTCCCGTGGCAGGTGTCCACAAGATGGAAGGCGGAAGGCGGTAGGATTTGATGGCTTGTTGCTTTGTGTGCCCCTTCGGACACTGGCCACTCGCCTGGTTGTTTTGGGTTCTGATGGAAGGATGAAAGAAAGATGAGCGGCATCAATGATGTGATGGATTATGGCATATAGGTTAACAGTGTTGGAGTGGGTGATAACCTACGGAGTGATGAATGGAGGTGGGCTTTGGCTTTCGACGTTGTAAGCTTTGCCTACTATAACGAGTGTCAGCGAGGTTATGAGAAGGATGGGTGGTACCACTTTGCGTGTCTCTTGTGTGTCTCTGTGCTTGTCTCATGTGCCTGTATCCTCAAGATGGGCTGCTGAGGGGGTTCCCAATCGGTCTTAAGGGCGTGAATATTTTACGAGGAGTATAACGGATCAGCGACTCGCATCAATGGATGGCAGGGAAAGAACTGGATGGATAGATAGTTGGATGACAACCGGTGTGTTACGGTTTCGGCTCAGGCCCATCATGAGGTTGTTTACCTCTAGGAAAAAGGGTAGACGGTAAAAGCAGTGGGGTTCATACTCGGGTTCGACTTTCTGTTGATCACCAACTTTCTCTTCTAGGTCGTGTCGTTGCTTTGGTGTCATTAGGGTTCATATAAATATTTTAAGAGATTTCTTATGATTTCCCTTTACTTGACATTTTGGTTTGCTTGAAGCTTCGCGGAATCCCGTTGTCTACACCATAAGCTCTTGAAAGTGGTAAATGGTGTAGCTGTGCCCCTATGCGAATATAGCCAACCACTGGGCATGTTGAGATGTTATTTGTAGACAAGGACTGATTCGACAACTTCGTAATGGCCGGATTCCACTGTCATCTCAAAGATATTGTAGCCAAAGAAGCTTAATAACCTCCGCACCTGGATCTTTAATGTCTTTTGAGCGTCCTCTGATTTGCAAGCCCTACGACTGGGCTGTGAAGCACGAGTTCAATTCGCAATTATAACATGGCCCGTGCACTAAACGCTTAGGTTTCAAAAAGACACCAATCGCGTCGGCGCGGCAGGCCCAAGTTTCAAAGCATCCCTTCCCCGTTAGCGTTCCATTCTATCAATTAATCCAAGCCTGCCAGCCGCCAACCACCAACCGTGTTTGAACTTATTCGTCGTCACGTAACCCCAAAATATCCACCATAATCGTTGCCAGGACACTTGTTTGTTCTGTCCTCCTAACTGTTCGTTCTTTTTTCCTTCCGGATACGCCTTGGTTTTATTTGATTTACCAGATTCCACACACCATGGCCGATTACGATCGCAGAGGCGGCGGTGGTTACAACCCCAAGAAGCGTCGCTATCGTGGTAAGTACTACCCCGGGCTGCTTTTCCTACACTTATAAATCATGTCCGTCTCAGCCTCGCCTCTTGCGCGGCTTTGATGTTCAGTTATTGTCAGATCATTGGCAATGCCATGGTTTGAACCGATTATAGCTAACGACGCGTTGAACCCAACTAGACGATGACGAGGGCGACCGTCGCGGCGGCCCACGAAGACGTTTCGATGCTCCTCCCCACGTCCGCGTCCGAAAGCAGCTGCTCGCCATCGCCGAGAACCCCATGCGCCCGTGGCACGAAGAGGTCCAATCGATTGCCAACCTGTTTACCGACAACTGGGAGGACGAGCTGCTCCGAACCAACTTTGTCGACCTCATTCTCCAGCTTGCCGTCGAGCAGCCCATGAAAACGCCCTTCCTCGCCGCCGTTGTGCTCGTCGCCAACACTGACAAGCCCCAGATCGTCGACATCCTTCTCGCCAAGCTTACAAGTACCCTCGAGACTAAGATTGCCGAGGGCGACTGGCGGGATGTGAAGCTCTACCTGAAGCTTGCCGGCTGCTTGCAGAGCTGTCTGGAGGGTGATGGTGTCTTCCCTGTGTTGGAGGAGCTGTTCAGCCGCGCTGTGGACTTGCAGACTGCCAGTTCCGAGGATGTGAGCTTTTCTGCTTGGTTTGGAATGGATTCCTTGGTTGAAACAGATAACTGACACGAGTATCGTAACAGACAATTGGTACGGAGCTTGTTAAGATCATCCTCCTTACCCTACCATACGTCATGGTCACTGGCCCGACCCAGTGGCAGCAGAAGGCGGCGGATTTGATGGAGAAGACCGAGATTATCGCCGGCGAAGCACACCCTCTACAGGCCTTGATCGAGCCATACCACCCCGAGGCCGGCGACGAGAGCCCTGTTGCGTCCCAGAGTTTCATCAGCTTGCTGCAGTCCCAGCTCCAGAACGAGGCCAACAATGGATGGGCCTTGACCTGCCTCCCGAGGCCCTGGGAGCTCCCAGTCGAAGAGGTCGAGCAGCAAGAGAAGATCGCCAACGCCGAGAAGCACACCCTCCCGCTATTTGCCATCCCTCAGACAGTTGTTGCTGGACCTCGGCCGCTGTTCCCCGAGATCTACTTCTCCGTATACGTCAACCAGGACGTCGAGTCGACGCCCCCTCTCACCAACATTGCGGCATCCCTAATTCGCGATGCTCTCATCGACACTATCAATGTCCTGAACTTCAACCGCAACGTCACTGCTCGTTTCCTCATCGAGCTCGACTGCTACTTTGCTCCCCGAACATTTGCCGCCAGAGCGACACCTTTCGACAAGATTAGAGAGATTGAGCCTCCCAAGTCCAGCTGGAAGCCGGAGGATGTTGCCGTCGACGCGGTCTTCTCGCAGCTTTTCTCGTTGCCCAACCCTGAGCACAAGCTTGTCTACTACCACGCTGTTCTTACAGAGGCATGCAAGCTGGCACCGGCAGCCATTGCCCCCAGTTTAGGTCGTGCCATCCGTTTTCTGTACAGGAATAGTCACCGCATGGACCTGGAGCTTTCCAACCGTTTCATGGACTGGTTCTCACACCATCTCAGCAACTTCGGTTTCACCTGGAAGTGGACCGAGTGGGTGGACAATGTTTATCTGTCCAACTTGCACCCGGACAAGGCTTTCATTATGGGAGCCATTGATAAGGAGATCCGTCTCAGTTTCGCACAGCGTATCAAGAACACTCTTCCCGAGCCCTATCAGTCTTTGATTGGACCTGAGAAGGAGAAGGATGCTCCTGATTTCAAGTTTGCTGATGAGAGTAAGTCGAATCGTTACCGTGTATGCTATGTGTTTTTCAATATTAACAACCATCACAGAAACCCCCTTTGCCGCTGAGGGTAAGGAGATCGCCGCTCTTCTCAGACGCAAGGCCCCTGAGGAGGAAATTGAGCCTGTCATCGAGCGCATCCACTCGCTCGCCCTCGACAACAATCTCGACCCCTTGGTCGCCAGCACCGACGTTTTCGTGACCTCGGTCCTTCACGTCGGCTCTAAGTCGCTCTCACACGTCCTCGCCGCCATTGAGCGTACCAAGGAACGCCTCACCGATGCCGGCGCCACCTCGGAGGCTGCCCGCACCCAGATCATCTCGTCGGTCATGGAGTACTGGTCTGCCCACCCGGGCGTCGCCATCGCCATCATTGAGAAGCTGCTCAATTACAGCATCCTAACCCCCCAGGCCGTCATCAACTGGGCCATCACCACGTACGCCGGCGCTACCCGCGGCGAGGCCCTCGCCAGGGGTTTCGTCTACGAAATGATCTTCAACACCGTCGTCAAGGTTACTTCCCGCTTGAGACAGGTGCTCCAGAAGGCTACCCTGCCCGAGGCCATGATCGACGACGAAACCATCGAGGCCGAGATCAATGGCATGCGCTCGCTGTTCCGCGCCATCGAGGATGCCCTGGTCGCTTGGGCGACGGGATCCAAGGACGAGATGATTGAGGCTAGCGATAGTCTCGGCGAGGGCGATGGGAACAGCGAGACGGAGAAGCTCGTCAAGAGGTGGGGCGAGCGCTGGCTGAGGGTTTTCAAGCGCAGAGCGGCGATTGAGGAGGCGTTTATTGTCGAGGCCAGGAAGGAGAGGGAGAGGAAGGCGGCGGCTGCTGCTGCTGCGGAGCCTACTACGGAGGAGGAGGCGCCCGCACCGGCCGACGATATGGTTGTTGATTCTGGTGATGTGGCTGCTGAGACGACGGCTTAGGATTGTGCGTTGCGTCTAATGATAAATTCGTATAGCAAAGGCCTTGTTTAATGAAACGGGCTATAGTACAATTTGGTGGTTTTGAAGGGTTGGTCTTTTTTCTCGTGCTCGGATCAAATAAAGGGCCGATTGTTTTCATAGCGTTAGGAGGTACATAAAATGGAATGTTTAGTTCAAAGATTGCCTGCTTGTCTCTTATGGTGTTGAGCTGTGATGATGGTGACTAACTGAGATTGAAGATAATGATGTTGGCCATCTAAGACATGTAGTAACCTCAAATCGCTAGCCACTAGATATCACACACAGCCTTTATCTGGAGTCAAGCAGTATTCTCATTTGATTTCATTCCATAACATAGCATAACCGAACCTAACCTAATCCAACGCGAACTTAAACTCACCCTCTCGTCCACGATCTTCCCGAATGCCTCCGAAGTCCAATAAACTGTCCAGTCCGGTCCGATAAATATACATACGTCGTCATTCACTTCATTCCGTCCCGTCCCATCATCCCGTCCAATTCGTAACGATAACCATGATATGATACCAAGCCCCAAAGGATTTCCAAATCTCATCTCTCATCAGAGAGTCCGCATGATGCGTCATCTATCCCCGCTACTTACTCACCCACGTTACACTATTCCATTCCATTCACCCTTGTGCCGGACTGGAGAGTATTTCTGTCAGATCCGCTTCTTGGAAGTTGGAGGGTTATGGTGGGTTTGGTAGCTAGCTGTAAGTAGCCGGGTGTTCCCATCTCTCCGTCCCCTTCTCTTGAATGTGCGGTGCTGTCTGTGTCTGTGTGTGTCTGTGTTTGTGTGCAGTGGTGCTGGTGATAGTGACGATAGCACCCGTCCCCGTAAGCCAACTGACTGACTAACTAACTTACAGAGCGAGGTTGTAAGAGTATTCGTCTTCCATGTTTTGGGAGATCCAAAGGACGACGGCGCTGTTTTTGAGAGGGGGGTGGGTTAGCATGTGTTTCTTCCATAGATCATGTTCTGTCGTCTTCTCTTCGTCCTCTCGTCACCCAATCTTCAGAGTCTCTTCAGCTCCTCTTCAACCTTCTCTTCACCCCCTCTACCCCCCTCTCCACCTCCCATTCTCACCACCTTCTCACCCACCCACAAGTCACCGCAAAGCAAAGCAAAGCAAAGCAAAGCAAAGCAAAGCAAAGCAAAGCAAAGCAAAGCAAAGCAAAGCAAAGCAAATAAAAAAATGCAAAAAAAAAACTCACCTCAACCCAACCAACCCATTCGCAACCAAATTCTCCACCCCCATCCTCAGCGCCGGAAAGCCGACATTCTGCACCACATACTTGAGCACAAAAACCGTGACGCCACCCGCCATGCCACCGGCCAAGCTGGCAAAGCCCAAGAAGAGGACCACGCGTGCCTTCCAGGCCACGCCGGACCCGCTATACGAAAAACTGTCGGACGATAGCCGCGCCTTCTCGACGCTGTTGATGATCAACATCCCCAAGGTGGAAAAGATGAAGGGCAGCCAGTCGATGAAGCGGATGTGGATGTCGGAGGCATTGAGCGGGGAGTGGGACCAGACGGCGGAGTCGAGGAGGGTGTAGAAGGCTAGGGAGAACTGGTTGGTGCGAGAAGTGTTAGTGAGTTGTGCTTGGATGTGGATGCGGAGGTGAAGGAGGATGGGGGATGGGGGGGAGAGGGAGCAAGAGGGCGCAGAGAAGTATGGTTGTGTGGTGATGTATGATGTGATATGGGAGGAGAGGAAGAAGCTGTCCCGCTGGATCTGCTAGCCATGACTAACGAAGAGAGCGAGAGATCATGGGCAAGCAAGATCACGCCAGGCTCGCCAACTCCGGCTCCAACTCCAACTCCAACTCCTTGTACCGTCCAGAAGGAAAGAAAGGAAGAGGAAGACATACAAAAGCACCAGCAGCATAAACCCCCGCGTTCCTTGCCCACGCGCTGTTGAGCCATTCAGGCTTGGAGAATCTGAAGAGGCGTTCTTCCGACATTGTCATTTGTTTTTGCGTCTTGTGTGTATCTTTCTCTCGTGTGTATGCTAGGGTTCGAAGGCTCGATGTATATTTTTGTTTCTCGGTGGGTGTCACGAGGCTAGTGTTGGTGTAGATGTAGATGCGATGCGATCGCGAGTTGGTTGCGACAGAGTTGTGGTAGTTGTGGTGGTTGTGGTTATCAGCTGAGTCGATGAGCTGCCTGTCGTCGTTCGACGTTCGATGGTATCGGTCACTGGTTTTACAGAGATAACTACGCGCGATTACAATCGTTGTCTATCGATCGATCAGTCGGTTCGGTCGGTAGCGTAGCTGACGTGAAAGGTGAACGTTTGAAGTCGGCTAGTCTGGCAAGTTATTGACAATGAGGCTGTTGATAGCTTGCCGGCACGGCGCAGCTCGATCTGGAACTGCCTGGAGGATGACGACGTCCGCACGCCGTGGTGCCAGGCGGGCTGGCGGGCAGATGCTCCACTGAAAGCAGGGACCCGCTGTCCAATGACTGTGGGTCAGCCGTCCCAAGGCTGCGGTCTAAGCGTTTAAGTGGCACGTGACACCCTTTTGGTGACACTTTCGAGGAGTGATTCTTGTCGATGTTGTTGATTTCACTAGAAATATGGACCAGAGGCCAAAGAATGGTTTTACGCTTTGTTAATTCAATTCCATACCTACCATGTCTATTCCCATCCTATGTACATACAAAGCACTCCCTCTCCCGAGCACCTTCTTCGAATCCCCCCAAATAAAATGTTCCAAACAAATCAACGCCTTCCGACTTCGATGAAAACACACAGCCGACGGTACCAATTCAAAACATGCGCGTATGAACCTCTCCCCACCCGCGACCAGCAGCCAACCAGCGATAACACCATGGTAAGTAAGTAGCCATGGTTTCCCTCCAGAAGACAAGACAGATAGCGCGGATGCAAAAAAGACAGAAAGAGTTATTATGACGCTATGCGGTGTAATAGTAAACAATAGTGCAAAGCTGAAAATGTCTTCTGCGGGCGTTGGACGGGCAGAACAGCAAGGAGGTCCCCCCATCCAACCAGTCGAAACCAAATGATTCCCCTTTTAGTGTACATACAATACTCAAACTCCAGCAGTGCAATGAGGTCCTCCTTCGGCTATCCCTCTCCTTGACTAAGCAAAAGAGGTAAGCGAGGGAGAAATCTCTGCAACATCAAAGAACCCGATTAGACAATTAGAGACTAATCATATCGTGTGGTGAGGAAGAAGTAATCGGAAGAAAGATTCGTGACATGCCCCTTCATCATGCGATGGCCCTTGTTTCGGCCGAGAAAGGACATCTATGTGTCTCCAGGAGGCGTCCAGATATCAGATTATGGGGAAGCATTACACCATCTGACTCCGTGCCCTGCGCATGGCGAGGCAGCTGTTTGCCGGGCCAGCGATTCAATGGTAACCCAAGAGTTGACGAGTCCGTTTGGTTGCTTCGATTTATCCCTCTTTCAAATCTCGATCTCCTTCATATCCTCGCCGTCTTCCACTGTTGGTTGCTTGCCCTTGGACTCTGTCGCCTTTCCGTTCGCCTCAGTTTCGGGCTTCTTCTCCTTATCCTCGCTTGTCCTTTCCTTCGCGGGAGCTTCCTCCTCACCATTGACCTTGATGTCCTCCCTGCTGTGCTCTCCGCTTGTCCTTGGGGTGTTTACCTCAATCAAGTTGTCACCCTTGGCCTCGGTGGAAGCATTGCTAGCCGTAAGAGAGGTGGTAGGAGGCGCTTCCTCAGCGACGCGCGCCAATGGGCTTGGCTTTCCATAACCCGGTCGGATGGGACTCGACATTGGCGAAGTGCCAGTGAGACGGTGTAGTGACCGACCACGAGGCTCGTTGTGATCTGTTGGGCTTTGGTAGGGAGAGCCGGGAGTAGGAGGAGAGCGCATGCCGGAAGCCGAAGCCATGGAAGGCGCCATGGACTTGCGCTTGTTGGCGGTGCGGCCGTACTTCTGATCCATCCTCCACCTCAAAATCTCGAAATAAGACGGCTCAACGCGGGTCGCCTTAAACTCACGCAGCTTGAGCTCGTTGGTCTCCTCATCGACGAACCACCTCCCGCTGCTAAGATCCTCCGCAACCATGGCAATGAAGTGCGCCCACGACCGGGCCACAACGTACTTTACATCGTAGTCGCGACCAAATAGGATGATTTGACCCCAGTGGCCCCTTGGCCCAGGCGCCAAATCGACAGCCAAGTTGTTGCCGCCCCAGTCACGGACAAGGGGAATCCAGGCAGGATGCGCATACGCCTTCTGAATCGCGAGTGGGGGGACGGAATCCTGCTTGTTCAGAAGTTCTTGTCGCCAGTTTTGGTTGCGGTTAGGGGCATCCTTTGATGATGAGGCTTGAGCGGCAAATGCTTGAGATTGTCGCTTGACGAGCACAGGATCCAACATGAACTCCTGGTTTACTGTCTTCCAGTTCTCCCACTCCTGAACCATCTCCTCGCAGTCGAGCAACATGGACCCGAAAATAATGCCGGTAGGGAGACCACCGCGCTCCTGGCCGTCGTGAATTTGCAGCGACTGCCTGAGATCTTGAGGAAGCGTGCAATCGAGCTGGTATTCGAGTTCGTTCAGATCGTTGACGGTGCACCCCTCGCCAAGTTGGTCGAACAACTCGGGATAGTGCTCCTCGGCCCAACTGTCAATCTTTTCCCACGAGCTGGCAACTGGTGGAGGAGGCGGGCCGCCATTCTGGAAGTTCTGCATGGGGATCTCGCCGGTCGGGCTCTGCATATCGAAGGCATCTTGGTGAGAAGATTGTCGTTGGCTCACTAACCCGGGGGAATAGGGGCCACCGTTGGCGGGACTCGGCATGGGGGATATGGCGCGTCCGCCGTATGAGGTGTCGAAGCTCATGGTTGAACCACGGCCATCTCCTTGGAGGTAGGGTGAGTTGATGTCGGCACGGGAATCGGAGGCAGTAGTAACGCCCGCAAGGCCGGAGTTCCGGTTCAATGGGACATGGCGTCCGCTTCTGTAAGGAGAATCGATTCCGGCATCTGTTTCGCAACCATCACATGTAAGCGATCGAACAGAGTGCGTGGTAGGGTGAAAGGAAGGGGTAACTAACGTCGATCATAGCTGGTCATAGTATGCCAGATGTCCTTAAAAAAGCTGGTAGAAGAAACCATGACGCTTGTCAGCTAGGAACTCTCGCGTTGCAACTGAATTGCTACAAGCGGTGGCGAGCGGAGTGCAACTTACCCAGCCATCTTGGGCAATCAGATGGGGGGGGGTGTATGCGGTCAAGGCCCAAAGTCTGTAGAAGGAATTGCGCTGGTCTTGTAATCCGTCGTTGTCACAGGAGAAGAGGACAAAGGACCAAGAGTCGAGATTCAAGGGGGTTCCCTTGATCAGTCGACGCGCCGTCGGCCGAAGTTGCTCGGCGGATTGGAACAAGTGTCGAAGGCTCCGGAAACCACGTCGAAGATGGTGGACCCCGTAATCCGCACTTTCAGCAGTTATGATGCTTATCGGTGGCCTAAAAAGGTGTAATTGTCGTGGTCTTTCTCTCTCTCCGAATTCGTCGTCGACCTGTGAATCGGTACTCGTGTTGGACTGTTTCGTGGGATGGGTGTTAAAGGGCGGCCGTGGCGTAACGCCGAGTTGAAAAGTGTAAGGGCAGTTGGATGGCTTTGCGGTACCTTTTACTGCAGTGTGTCTGCAGGAAGCTAAGGATGTTGCAGCGGCCTCCTTTTTTTTTTCGGACCAAATGTCGCTGCTGCAGCGCAGGTGGTACCTGGTACGGGGCTACCCGAGCGCGCAGAGGCTTTTTTAGTAGCAGGTTTTTAGTGCAGCTCCAGGTGGCAGGGGGGTGTTTGATGGAGAATGGTCTGTCTTTTTTATTTGAAGACTTTCTTTCCACTCTTGTTGTCGGGTGCACAGGACAACAGCAAGGGGACAACAACAACAAAAACAACAAAACAACGAGCGAAGGATGAACGAGAGTGACTGTGTGGTGGGTTTGCAAGGTGGAAGTGGAAAAGCGGGAAAAGATCAGAACGAGCGGTGCATCCGGGCTCTTTGACAGATAGAATCAAAGCGGCGATGATGCAGTGGGATGCAAGTGAAGTCAGTGGACGCTGGACGGATGCCGAGCGGGCGGTCAAGGTGCTTCACAAGCGTTGTGGGTGGAAAGTCAAAAGTCTGGGCGACCCAAAGAAGGGAAAGTGCAAGTCACGGTGACAAAGTGACACCTCAGCAACGAAAGAGGGAAATGGAAGCAAAAAAACAAGGAGCGGAGGACCGTGGAGGGCCAATTTCCAAGGGGACGAGATATCATTTGTTGGCAATGCACCCCACCCCTTTCTTTCCTTTCCACTCTTCCAATTCGACTGCTGCCCCTTCCAATTGCATTGTCCATTTTGGTTGCTTCTCCATCCCTCCCGGCATCCCGCTCATTGCCCAGAGGGCATTCACCATTGCCCTGAGATCTCTCCAGTGTGGTATTTTACCTACACTACAAGTAGTGAGTGGGTAGTGAAAATGCGAAACACCAGGCTGATTTCTCTCCCGTCTTCAGATTCCTTGATTCTAGTGTAGCACATATTGGACATGGACGGATAACTACAATGGCCCGTCCCGGCCTTTGTTGAGCTGGACTATCCGGGGTTTCCACTTTGGTCCCGTCTAGTCTTCACATGGTGGGGATAGCATTCAGCGGGGGGACGGGTAGAATGGAAGTGCGGACTTGTCGGACACTGACAAATGATCGCTGAAGTGCTGATCGGTCATGGTTAACGAACACTCGAACACAGATGATCCACCGCACCGCTCGGCAGACAACTGATGATTGCACATGTTTGTCTCCGACACGATACGGCTGTCATCCGTTGTCCGCCCGGGTGATCGTTGCTCGCAAAACCCCGAACATACGAGAGCAAACCGGCCGTGGTTGTCGACGACGATGACCTGTCCGGCCGGGCCCTCTTCCGTCAGCTCGACAGGCCCTGGACTGCGACTTGCGCTGCGACCGGAACTGGGCGTGTCTCCAGTATTCAGGGACATCAAGGTGCAAGCATCATCCTGCAGTCCAGCACGATGCCCCAGTACTTGTCTTAGCTGTCACTTTTGTGCGTACACTCAGGTACCTTACTATCGTGCGTAATCCCTCCTGCGGCACACAATGCCCCTTGCCAAGACATTCTTAAGCTTTGCCCCTTGGCCCTTGCTCAAACGACATTTCCCAGGGACAACCACCCACACCACCACAACACAAGGGACGTCACTTCCACTTCTGTTATTTCTCGATATTAACCACCTGCCCCAGGTCTTCTTCAACGCCCCTTTAATTACTGACCAAATACTACTACAAGAAATAACCGCTGGGCACCCAAGAGAAGAAGAAGATTCCATTGCGGGTCCAGGACCCTTCATTATTCTCCTCGCCCTTGTTCACTTACACGGCCGGACGGCCACAACAGCAACGTCAACGGCAACGGCAAACGTCTCTTAAATAAAACAGAGCAGGTGATCCCTTCCATGACGCCCTTTCGCACTTAGTCGCCTCGCACCATCCCATATCCCGTACCGTCCAATGAGATGAACGGGTGATCTCGTTTCATAAAGAGAGCGCAAGTCTTGGGACACGCGAACAGAGACCAGAGACAAGCAAAGACAGGGCAGACAGAAAAGCCGTCAGCCAACCAGATACCCGCTCCTTTCTTCGGTACTGCTCTCCCGTCATGTTGTGTTCCCTCAACTTATACACAAGATAATTTAAACCAGCCCGTCTTCTTCGTCATCCAAAATTTCTTGATCAGTGTGTGCGTCACGGGAGGCGGCTGCCGGCTTGGAAATCCTCACCTTTCCCTCCTGCACTTTACAACAACTCCCTTCACCTTATTCACATAGGACTCTCCTAGAAGTCCAGGAGTCCCGGCCGGCCAGAACATCTCCATCCTTATCCATTCCCTTTCCCCCCTCATATTCACATCCACAGCATTAAAAAGCATCAAGGTTCGCGAACCGTCCAGACCTCATCCACTATTCCGCTTCCTCAGACTACACCAGGATTCCCTCAGTTGCAGACAACTTCCCCATCCACCACATACGGCATCCCCGGCTCAACCGCCGCCCGAGCCCCAAAGTTAGTCCATCGGTTCAAGACATTGGTTAGTTTCGTCTCGCAACTAGTGTACGGTAGGTAGTGTAGTGGACTAGACATAAATAGTACCACCTACCTACCTACCTCCACGTTATTTCGCTTTTTATCACCTTCATTCACCCTTCAACCTCAACAAGCGGTCCTTCCAGATCCATGTTCTTATAGTGTAGGAACTGAAAGATGGATCCCATATTCCCTTATTCCCTTTCCATTCCCCCTGAATCACGGACCTTGGACCTGAATTCCGTGTACTCATTCTGCCGTCCGCCTAGGCTGTCTTCCTTTTAACGTCCACTACCTAGATTCTTCATGTTGTCCTTCGGATGCAAGGCATTGCAGTTCTGCTACAATTATATATGTGCAGAAAGACCCCCGCAACCATGTGTGTGACTGCCATTGCCACACAGCGAGGTGCTGTATGACCGTTGAAATTGAGAAAAAAAAAAGTCGACCAATCTACTAAATATTATCAATATCCTCGATATCAGCGAGGCCGGTCAATACTGTTGGTTAGTTATGTGCGTAGCCGATGTATCAACTATTCAATTCAGTCGACCGCTGTCTTATTGATTTTCCATGATGTGGTCTTACCCAAGTATGACAATGCACCACGCGGGACCGACCACCTTCCGTCATAAAATAATGATATCAAAGCACCTCTCAACAACCTCCGTTGATATTTCTCCCACCAACTTTTCTCCGTACCGGTATTTCTACCTACCTACCCACCCACACTACTCCCATCTAACTAACGCAAAACCCACGAGAAAAACCACGAGGGCAACTAACTAACGCCTCAACGCTCCAAAGCCCCAACGCTGCAGCTAGAGTTGGGGTGGAAGCACTGACACCCTTCATGCATCAAAGTGTGCATACACGAAGATATGTATGCATGCTGCTTTGACAACGTGCAGATAGCAGCAGATCAGATCAGAGCGAGGGAGGCACATGAGAGGGTTCTCGGATCCGAGAGTCTGGTTTGGCTTCGACGTTATGTTGGCAACTTCCACTTGGAGAAAAAAGGAAATGCGGCACGAGGGGCTTGTGGTAGTTTTGCGGTTGTGGGTTGTGCAAATACATATGGTAGGGACGCACGTGCTCCCTACTGGTGAGAGTGAGGAAGATGATTGATGTTCATGGTATCGTTGAGTCGGGGAAGAGAAATACGCGGTGTCAAAGAGTGAAGTTCGGTCCGAAGTTCAAGCTGTGAGATAAATATTGGTTCACTAAACGCTGAAGAGAACACAATGAATGTCGAGTGTGCGAAGTGGACAACTACATGTATCCAACAGAAGAGCAGACAGTCAGCTAAAAAGACCAAAATGACCAGAAATAAGAATTACAACTCATAAAATTATCTACCACTACTACCTTTCTTAAACCATGCTAATGATACCGATACCAGCCAAGTTAAGTTCTAAATGTCCTGCATATCCACCTAAGACTGCCACATGTACTCGCTCAAATTCAGCAACTTATCCGTCATCTGCCTCTTCGCCGCCGCCGCGACACCTCTCTCCGGGTCGGCCAACTGCTCGCTATAGCACAGCTCCACGAGGGCCTTGAGCTCATCATAACTGAAACGATCCTTATCGTCGCCAAAGATCTCCGCCGACTTCCGCGAGTTGGGCGTCTCCGTTCCTTCACCTGCGTCTTCACTCTTCCTGCTGTCTCCGGCGGTGGCGGTGTCTTGATGGGAAGAGGCAACGCCCTCCCTGGCTTTCTCGAGAATGGCATCGATGCCGCGCTCAAACATCTCGAAATAGTTGCTGGCGCGCACGAGGTCGACGCCCTCTTCGATGTTCTTGAGGTTTTGTTGAAGAACGAGAATGTTGAGCTGCATGCGCCCGCACCCCTTGGCGTTCATTGGGGCCGTCATGGGCGCGTTCTTGATCAGGAACCCGTTGATCAACTTGCCGAGACCGTTCCTGACGAAACGGACTTCGCGAAGACGGAGGCACCGGACAAGCACTTCGTCGTAGGCGACCATTTCCGAGTTGAGGCTAAGGATCTCCGGGTCTGGCTCGTTGACTTCCTGGTCAAGTAGGTAGGGCGCCGTGGTAAGGGGAGAGAGTGCGGTTTGGAGCGAGTGTAGGATGCGAGTGCGGATTTCGAGGTGCAGCGTGAGGAGGGCGGTCGAGGCGAGCTCGTCGTAGGAGGTTAGGATGCTGTCAAAGGATCTGTAGGAGCGATTTGTTAGCAACCGGAGACTTTCAAGGTCGAATAAAGGAAACAAGGTAGGGGAAACTTACTCGACGGTCTCCTGCGTCATAGGCAGATAGACGGGTCCTTCCTCGCCAGTTGCCTTGCTCGGGTCGTTCAGCAGCGTCCAGCGCTTCTTCTCCGCCTTGGTCGGGAAGCTCGACTTGGATGAGTCCGTCTCGTTACGCGTTATGTGACGAAGACCGTGGATCTTAACCGACAGCCACTTCATGCTGGTGTAGAGCAGACACAGCGACTGGACCGTGTCGCGGTCCTGGATGATGTCGCTCGCGTCCAGGTCCTGGCCGTTAGCCCACGCGATCAGCTGGTTGACCTCACGGTAGAGCAGCTCCAGGTCGTCCAGGTTCTCCGACTTCCACAGCCTCTGGATCGTCTCGCGGACTTCACTAGGCTCGATCGCGAGGACGGCAGATGCCCGGAGCTTTTCGTTGTCCCTGGACTGTTTATCTCCTTCTTGTGTCTTGGTGACCAGGGCCTTGTACCAGCTGAAGCAGCGGTCGTAGTAACGGAGCATTTGGGTGATGATGAGGGAGCTGAGTGCTTGGTCATGGGGAATGGTGCCCAACATCCTGCAGAAGGCAGTAATGACGGTGAAGAAGGCAGTTGTTCCCTTGAACACTGGCCGCTTCGCGACTTGGGCCCAGTCCGAGTCTTGCTGAAAGGCATCTGCCTCACCGAAGACAGTGTCGCTGAGCTTTCCAAGGGTCTCGTCGAGTTGAGGCTGGAAGACATTGACGAGGAAGTTGTCAAGGAACGACGTCAGCGTGCTCGTAGCCAGGTCGGACCCTGGTGGCACGATGCTCTTCAACCTCTGAAGGAAAATGAGAGTGGGTGGTAGAAGTAGGCTCATGTTGAACACACTGGGCTCTACGAGGGACTTGTAAGTGCCACTGTTCTGCTGGCTGCTTCCGGAACCGTACCCTGCCGACTTCCTCGAGGTTACTGGCTCAGACCGCGGGATAATCAAAGATCCCTTCTTGTTATCTCGGCGCGTGTTGTCCGTCAGTCCTGGTACGGCGGCCCGGATGATGGAGTCCAAGGCCTCATATTCCGAAGCCATCTCTGCCGACTTGGCATCAACCTCAGAGAACTTGAAGAGGTTCTCGCGGGCAGAATCCGCCCTGCCATTCATGCCCATACCAGGTCTGGGTGTCCGGCTAAACTGATAGACATCCGCATCGGTGGTGACATAGTTGTGCAAGAGCGCCCGAATCTCGTTCTGGTAGAGATTCCAAAGCTCCTTGAAGCCGCCTAGCAGTACACTGTTATTGCCAGCACCTTCACGGCGGATCAAAGCCTTGATCGCTTCATGCAGCACACGATGGCCCTCAGCGATAGCTTCGAACT
Source organism: Sordaria macrospora (assembly GCF_033870435.1). NCBI lineage: Eukaryota > Fungi > Ascomycota > Sordariomycetes > Sordariales > Sordariaceae > Sordaria > Sordaria macrospora. Next base: position 1,259,922 of record NC_089372.1, on the reverse strand, counting down.
TGCCGTAAAGCGTCGATAGTAGATCGTGAATGACATCTGCTCGCATGCGGGTTTCGCGGTGGCCGTAGATATTAAGGCCGTGAGACCCAGCCGCGCCTCCGCGTAGTGAGCTTGGGTGTTTCTGGTCTACATCGTTGATGGTTTCGTTCACAACTGCGAAAAGCTCCACGGGCAACCTCTGCTTGAGCATATCGACCGCTGTTTCTAGCCTTCCCAGTTTGTTCAGAGCCTCAACGAGGAGGGTCACGTAGTAAAACGTGTCGGCCTCGGGATTCTTTTGCGGATCCTCAGCCACGGACCTTTCCCAGTCAACGGAGTCCAAAATTCCGTGGAAGGGTGCCACGCCTGGGGCATCTCCATAGGCCTCGTGAGAAGTCCCCTGGACCTTTGCCAGGTTCTGCCATCTCTCTTGACAGTATGGCGACTTGAGATAGAGATGTTCGTGTAGTTCTTCCACCAGGATGTCCATAAGCGCGGTCTCCTGGTTTGTGAGGTAGCTTCGCAGGTCACTCAGAGCACCAATATTATCCAGCTCCGGCTTCCTCAACTTCCGTAGCGCATTCTGCAGAACCTCGACAGCGGTCAGGAAACGCTTCTCGGATATCCTGGCCTCCAACTGGTCGGGAACTGTCCGCAAGTCATCCAGCTCGTTCAATGTTTGTAGGACGCCATCGTACATGCGTGACGTGGCATGTAGTTGTTTGAGTTCTGGGTTGGTGGTGCATAGCGCCGTCTTGGAGGCTGCCAGAGACTCCTTGAGGGCGCGCACCTTCTTCTGGGAGGCCTGTATGCTCCCTTGGATCTTGTGGAATGTGCCGATCGAACTGTTGAATCCCTGATGGTGGTCATGGACAATGTTTTTGAGGGAATCTTGTAGGAACTGGTGTGTCTGTTGGAAGTTGCGGTATTCGTGGGCGCGGCCGACGGAGCTGGTATCGAGAAGCTGTAGGGCCAGCTGGACGGGGATGCAGTCTGTCTCGACCATGGCGGGCCATTCTCTCTTGATCAGATCCAGAACGTTTCCAATCTGGCGCTCGGCGTTGGACTGCATCTGCATATCTCCGGCAGCCGTACGGCCACGCTGGGCAGACCGGGGCGGCGGCGCATTTCGAGAGGCAGTGGGAGGCCTTGAAGCCTGGTTGGGGCTGGTGCCATAACGGTCGCTGGCATATCCGTCACCGTAGGGATCGTAGTCATCGTTACGACGGCCGAGGTTACCGTAACTGCCGTTTCCCCGATATGATTGCGACTGCTGGCCGTATCGGTCGGCCATGGTGGTGTTGTTTGACTCGGCGTCCGGGTGTCGCGAGGAGGGAGCTATCGTGTTGCGCGGTACTTCATTATCGATTGGAAATGGGGCCAACTGCCTGTGCGCCGCTTTCGTGTATCCGGCCGGTCTACGGTCGGTATGGTCGTATGTGTCACTGGGCGGACGTCGGCTCGTCACCAGGGGTTTTGTCCAAGGTTAGGTGATGAGGGCGATTTGGTGTTGCTCCAATGTCAGAGGCAAGATGTAGCGGATGTACAAGTGGTTGTTGTTACAGAAGGTCCCGCCGTAGCTATAGGTACCTCTAGGGTGCGTCAAGTACAGCTCTCTTCCCAGAATGGCCCCACTTTCAGGCTTCACGCAGCAGTTACGACGGATCACTGCAGCGAGGTGCACTAACAATTACAAGATCTAGATGCTTCCCACTTGTATCTTCCTCCTTCTCTTGTTCATTCTTCCCTCTTTTAAGTCTGATGGTTGCTCGTCGCCTCCTGCTAATAGGACAGGATCACTCTTGCTTTAGTAGATGATTCCACTCAACCAAAACCAGACATTCCCTCTTTACTACAATGGCAGCCGCTTTCCCGATTCAGCCTGTAGCACGGTTTGCGGGCAAGAGTGAACTGGTCAAACGGCCAAAGGTGAGCACTTGACAACCTACAAAAGACACTTATATGCTTTGTTTGTTAGAGAGATCAAGGAGATTGACTTTGTGAACAGGAATTCGCTTGCTTCTCATATGATTCCGACCACAAGTTCCATCTTGGAGCTCAGTCACTGAAGTGGTATTACACGCCGGAACTCAATGTCGACCTGTCCAAGGGCTTTGAGAGCTTCATCAAGCATGACGACAGTGTAGACGAACATCTGGACAGTCTGCTCACAACCATTGCCGACTATGAGCAAAAGACTTCGAAACCCATCGATGCTCACATCGTAACTTGGAGAGGTATGATGACAAAGGTAAGTAGCTGTTAATTAGCCTCTTCTATCGGAGTGTCTGGCACTGACAATTTTACCCTGGCAGATCATGGCAGCTCCCTTTGATGATGACGGGTTTGAGATGAATGCTACCCTTTACAGAGTTCGTTCACACCCGCCACTTGGCCGTTCACCCAAAGAGTCCTTCTTAGACTAACATGACAAAAGGGTTGCATGTAAGCGATCAGATGGTTTCTCATCAGTGATACTTTGACTGACAACCACAAGATTCATCGAAGAGCATCATGCATACAAGAAGGAGTCGAGAGCAAATGAGCGACCGTGGAATGGACCGATTCCGCAAGAAGTCATGCAATACTGGGGTGAGCAAACTGTCCATGTTGTTCCCATGTGTTGTGTTAACATGTTGATAACGCCTGGCTTCCTAGGCTACAAGTTTGAGACCCTTAGCACACTGCCGAGACCATGGGGAGAGACTTCTCGCGAATTCATCGAAGGTCGCCCCGATCATGCCGTGAACAACAAGGAGCAATACTGCTCAGTAGTGCGTACCGGCATTGGCAGCACCATTCTCTGCATTGGTGGCGAGGTTGATGCTAGTAAGTGCTCCTTTTCCCCTACACTTACTCATATCATCACCCCAAACTAACACTCCATCTCTTCTTACCTAGTATGGGACGACAAACCGAGGACTCCAGGCGACCCTATCAACTGGGTGGAGCTCAAGACGTCGGCAGTGATTCAAAACGACCGTCAGGCTAACAACTTTGAGCGTAAGCTCATGAAGTTTTGGATTCAGTCCTTCCTTCTTGGCGTCCCTAAGATTATCGTCGGCTTCCGGACCCAGGATGGTCTCCTGGTTGAGACCAAAGAGTTCCGAACGATGGAGATACCATTAATGGTCAAGAAGAATGGGCGGCCAAAATGGGACGGCGATACGTGCGTCAATTTTGCCAACGGCTTCCTTGAGTGTGAGTCTTATCATTTCCTTCACTTTTTATACGTTCAACAAAGCCTCTTATGCTTCGGAAAGCAGAACTAACTGGTGTCTCACAGGGCTTCGCCACACTATTACCGACGAGGGTGTATGGAGGATCAAGAGAAGGCCTCGGTCGGCTGAAATTGAAGTGTTCAAAGTTGAGGAGGTGGGCCACGGAGACATCATCACAGATGAGTTCATGAACTGGCGGATCAAGCTCGAGCTTCGTCAGACACAGTCACCAACCGAAGACAAAGGGGCAGACGAGTAGGCTCAAGTCCAGTGTAGAGAGCTACATTGGCCAAGCTATCTGCAAACGGTGGCTATCTTCAATTCTCAGCTGGTCATTAATGGTCGACGGAGAGAGACATAATCAAGGGTGTAATTGAGCTAGACTGTTGACTGACGATGATTGAGCACCGATATTACCCAGGGTGGAAGAAATGAGGACGGTAGGTAGGTGGGTTTTGATTGGGATGTATCCTTCCATGCACCACTGTCCAATAGAAGAAGAGTAATCGAACGTTGGGCAATGAAGGCAGGTTCTCACCAGCTCCTTCTTGCCTGCCAGTTCCAACAGCTTCTATGATCCAATCCCAGTCGCAGCTTCCAAATGGTAAGGCACTCCGCGAGGCGACTTCCATGTCAACCCATCAACAGTTGCGACCGAAGCTCTTCCGTCAACAACTGAGTCTGCTCCCGTTGTGGTCGTCGTCACCCACCATTCACCACTACTGAAGTTCTTAATCATTCCAGACCGCGGGGCCTGTCCCCCTCTTCCTTATTCTTTTTCCTGACAAGCACCTCATCATCTTTTCAACCAACTAGTCATGCTTGTCTTTTTTCATCCTATCCGTCGAATAACCAAAGGCCATCAATTTATTCCCGCTTTCACTCACCCGAACTTCATTTCCACGATTCAAAGATTCGCCGTCTGAACCACTGGGTCTTCTACTCTACCAGCCAATATCGGCCATAAACCAACAACCTCAGTAAGCTCGCAGTCGCTTGACAGCACCATGGCCTCAACCTACACCACGCGTCTTGACACTTCCCGAAAAGAGATTCGCTTATTCGAGCTTCTACCCGCCAACAGTCTCGAAGAGCCCATTCGATGCAGACTGTACAAAACTCGGCTATCGATAGAAACGGATTACACTGCTTTGTCATACGTCTGTGGAGATCCGACAGCTACCTCTCCCATCACTGTGAACGGTTTGCCCTTCCAAGCAACTCACAACCTTTGCGCAGCTCTAAGACGCATACAATCCAAATCAAGCCTCCCGACAACACTCTGGGTGGATGCAATTTGCATCAAACAGTCTGATAACGACGAGAAGTCTTCTTAAGTCCAATTAATGAGAGATATCTATCACAACGTTTCGCTTGTTACAGTCTGGCTGGGGGGAAACGACAAGTACACCGATGAGGCAATCGTTCTCATTAAGCTTACTCTGTCTTCACAGGCGTGCTTTTGCAAGCGGAGAAGAACGACATTATCACGGGTTCATCGCAAGTGTCAGCTCCGTTGCGGCGGTGAGAAGCACTTCGAGACAAGTTGCTCTTAAGAGGTTCTTGTCTCGGCCCTAGTGGAATCGTATATGGGTAATTCAAGAAGTTATCGTGTCGCGGCGGGCAAAAATTACATGCGGGACGACAGATATCGACTGGGATGATATACAACATGCCCGTATATTTTGGAGAGTTCTGCACTTCAGCTCGGTTGGCGTTGACTACGATAAATCGGACAAAAGCAGACTGCTCTATGTGCTCAACAGCAACAAGCTAACGACTTTCTGCAATCTGTCCTTTAAACGCAGCCTACCGGGTTATCAAACGGTTGCGGACGGTGTACGAATCTTTGCGGGGCTCGATTCTTTCCGGAACACTGATGTTGAATTGGAAAGGATCATTACGGCGTCTTGCTCCTTTGAGTCAACCGATCCAAGAGACAAAGTATACGCCTTGCTCAACCTCTTTGAAAGAGATGGCCTCGCTATAGTACCAGACTACAATGCAAGCACGACTCAGGTCTATGTCCATGTGGTGAAATCGATGGTCAAGCTCACAGGGTCACTGTAGTTGGTTGCGTTTACTGGTGGGATCGATCATTCCCAAGGTCCTATTCCGGGTCTTCCATCTTGGGCGCCGGACTTGAGGAATAAAAAGGAAAGGGGGCCTTTATGGGAAGGCCTCTTGTCTTGTAGAGCCTCATCTTCAGAAGTGGCAAGAGCAGCAATCTCGCCTGACGGCAAGGTGCTCATGGCCGACACACTTATTGTTGACCACTTGCAGCTTACCGATCCCAATAAGGACAAAGATGAGATCTGGAAACAGGGCGAGCAACTATGTCGGTGGATGGACATTGTCTTGCAATACCGAACACACTTACACACTTCAGCTTCAACGGGTTGGATTCCAGAGAAGTTGTTTTCTAAGCAGTTCTTTGCCGCTGTTCTTTGTGCCCAGGTTATTGATTCCGAGCTCGACGGCCGTGGCACAGACGCTGGACGATGGGAAAGAGAATCCGTTGAAGAATTGTGGGCAGGTTTCATGGCATATTGTGGATACTTGGACCGCCTGCTGGATGTTGCCCAGTGGTGTAAGGAATATCAGCCGGATGCTCACGATGAGCTCCATCCTAACCACCAGTCAGTCAGTCCAATGCACCCTATGATGGTTGCTGTACCGCCAGCTATCTTGAAAACTCGCCATGTATCTAACAGTAATCGACCGCCGCCACAGCCACATTTGCATGATGAAGAAAATATCAAACGGTTTTGCAGACTATGGGGGTTCACTGAAGACGAAAGCCTCTATATTTCGAGGACGAGACTGAACAGGCTGATAGTCAGAACTGCAATACACAGGACATTGTGTTTGCTGCGGCGCTGTGGTTTGCCCAAAGTGCGAATGAATACACAGCCTACAAGTCTTTTTTTTTTATCACGAACCTGGGCTTCCTCGGACTGGGATCCCAAAAGATTCGGCCTGATGATAGCTTAGCTATCATTCGCGGCTGTCGCATGCCAGGTTTGATTCGGAAACATTCAAATGGTGACGGCTCTTATGAGGTTCTCGGGCAATGCTATGTCAGGGCGTTGATGGATGGCAGTTACATCGAGAATCTGCGTGCCGAGGGGAAGCTGAGCTTCAGATGATGGGTGTATTTACCATGAATCTATTCTTTTGAAGACTCGGGCCATCGATGTTTGCAAAGACAGGAATTGGGAGTGGGATCTTTGGAATCAGTAGGTAAGAGTTCCCCTGTTAATAAACACCAAAATATGCCCCATAGCTAACGAAGTTTTATAGGACGTACACGGCCATACATATATATGGTCAGCTCTCAACATGGGCTCACTTTCACTTTCACTTTCCAATTTCACTCTTCATATGAGGTATCTCGCCAGGACCAAGATGAGTCGGGAAGAAACATGTACTATTTCACTTAGCCATTTGGATACTTGCTTTATTTCCAGCCGCATTTCAGTGATACTATGGCAAGGTCGTACAAATGTACCTGCATGAACCTCAGCTCCAACAGCATATGTCGCTATTGGTACCATCAAGAGAACAGAGCCCGGGTACAAGATCCGAAAGGCTTAAACTTGTATTACCGAAACTAGTTGTGCTGTCAAATTGGTCAAATCGGAGTCCTGATAGATGGACTCCAGTTTCCTACACTCCTTGAACTGACCATCGGTCCTAATGTATTCATCTCAGTCTTCCTGTATTCCATGAGAGTCTCTCTAATAAGCAACTTTAACTCACAAGGTGGGATTGGACTTGCCAGTTCCGAGAGGTATCTCAGAAATGCAATATCCAAGAGTCACACCCTCGGACGGAAGCGGATGTCTTTGATGACACTCGTCGGGTATACAAAACTGATACTGGCTGACCGAAACAAAACACCACGGAGAGCAAGCACTTTGCCTCTGAGATCAAATTGAGAAGTGCTTTGTAAGTATTCCACTCATCATCACCATTGCGGTCAGCGTCCATTTGCGTAGTAGGGAGGGGAGTACAACTGAAGCTGGGCGAACTGGCTTATATGCACCCCTGACCCAAGGGCTTATCAGCGTATCTTAGCGCCGATCCTGCCCTGGCACGAGGAGTTGGGGTTCGGGCCAGCTGGGGCCGCATGGACACCAAATGACCAAATCCGGCCTATCAGAGAGCTCATATGATAGGATCAAGTACCTTGTAGCTGACTCCAGCTGCCCAGAACCGCCTAGCCGGAGTGATAAGCGCATCACCTGAACGGAATGTTGGCAATCGCAACGCCTGCCCTCGCTGCGCTGTAACTGTAGCCTGTAGCTGTAGCCTATAATCGGTACCTACACCTTTGTAAGCTGTTTCACCGACCGACCGCCTTCCTTCTTGTTGCCATCTCTCGTTGCGTGTCATCGACTCGTCCTCTTATTTCCTCCCCATTACCTTTCTTCCTTCTCTTCTCCGAAACATACAAATCCATCCTCAAAACCCAGTTATACACAATGGTTCGCGCCACTCCCGAATACCTCGCCGCCCGTACTTCCATGATGTCTCTCCGAGCTCAAGCCCTTGAGCAGTCCCTGATGGCCGCACAAGCATACTACGCTGGCCCCCAGCAGCCCCAGCAGCCCCAGCCTGTTGCTGCCAACAAGGCTTGTGCAAAGGACCTCAAACCCGAGGCCTTCACCAAGCCATACCTCGAGTTCATGACCGAGAACCCAACCGTTTTCCACGCTGTCGGTTACTTCAAGGAGAAGCTCGAGAAGGCCGGCTACAAGGAGGTAAGCCGTCACAGCTCCCCAGCCCCCCCCGCAGTTTGATACAACCGAGGCGCAAGAACCGTAACTGACTAAGCGTGTTATTGGTTATAGCTTCACAGCAGAGACTCCTGGTCTGGCAAGATTCAACCCGGTGGCAAGTACTTCACGACTCGCAATGGCAGCTCCATCATCGCCTGGGCTGTTGGCAAGGCCTATAAGCCAGGCAACGGTCTTGCTATGGTCGCCGGTCACATCGACGCCCTCACCGCCCGCCTAAAGCCTACCAGCACCAAGCCTACCCACGATGGCTACGTTCAGCTCGGCATTGCCCAGTATGCCGGCGCTCTCAACAGCACATGGTGGGACAGAGACTTGAGCATTGGTGGTCGTGTCATTGTTAAGGACCCCGAGACGGGCAAGACTTCTTCCAAGCTTGTCAAGCTTGACTGGCCTAGTATGTTGTCCTCCCACCCCAATTTCATCCGATAATAGCTAACCCACATATTCCAGTTGCTCGTATCCCTACTTTGGCTCCTCACTTCGGCATTGGTATGACCGGTCACAACAACCAAGAGACCGAGATGACCCCCATCATCGGCCTCGATAACAGCGATCTTGGCTCCTCTTCTACCGCCTCTTCCGAGCAGCCCCTTGGCGGAAAGAACTCCTTCGTTTCAACCCAGCCTCCCAAGCTCGTCAAGCTCATTGCTTCCCAGCTCAAGATTGAGGACTACAGCAGCATCCTCAACTGGGAGCTCGAGCTCTACGACTCTCAGCCAGCCCAGGTCGGTGGTATCGACAAGGAGTTCATTTTCGCCGGTCGCATCGACGACAAGCTCTGCTCGTGGGCCGCCTTCATGGCCCTCCTCCACGCCCGTGACGATGAGGACTCTGGCGTCATCAAGCTCGTAGCACTCTTCGACGACGAGGAGATTGGCTCTCTCCTCCGCCAGGGTGCCCGCGGTAACTTCCTTCCCATTACCATCGAGCGCACCGTCGAGGCTCTTGTTGCCAACACCAACACTCTTTACCAAAACGCCTTCACCGGCGGCACCGGTCTCGGCCCCGGCCTCATGGGTCAGACCTACGCCAACTCTTTCCTCGTCTCCTCGGACGTCACCCACGCTGCCCACCCCAACTTTACCCAGACCAACCTGTCCGGTCACTCTCCTCGCCTGAACGTCGGTGTGGCCCTCTGCGTCGACGCCTCGGCACACATGACCACCGACAGCGTGTCCATGGCCATCCTCGACCGCGTCGCCGAGCTTTCTGGCTGCATCAACCAGAGGCACATGATCCGCAACGACAGCCGGTCTGGCGGCACCGTTGGCCCCATGCTCAGCAGTGCCATGGGTGTCAAGGCTGCGGATGTTGGTATTCCCCAGTTGAGCATGCACAGCATCCGTGCCACGACTGGTAGCTTGGACCCCGGTCTTGGTGTCAAGTTCTACAAGGGCTTCTTGGACGAGTGGGAGAAGGTTGATGGCGAGTGGAGGGCTTAGGTGTTCGATCTAATTTGATGTGTTTTATGATGGAATTTGGGATGGCATGGGATGGCGTGGTGTTAATGATGGGTTTTTAATCTGTAATGAACTGAATGATGAGCTACTTGATTGGATAAGAGAGAGAGAGCATTGTGGTGAATCGAGGAAAGGTGTGATGCTTTCAGCGTGTTGTTCGATTCTCTAGCATTATAGAGGAAGACTTTGTGGTATAGACGATATACTTCGCAGAGGCATGTTTCTAGATTTGGCAAGGCTCTCTTACGCACCAAGGTCCAATCCATTAGAAGGCAAAACCGCTGTGACTGAACCTCGATATAACCTCTTTGAAGATTTTGTGCTGCATCTACATTAGGAGTATGTGTTTAACCCTCCGTCTAAACCATCCCAAACAAAAGCCAACGGGTATCATCAACTTCAAGTCTTGAACCATGCCTTCCATGCCCAGGCTCTTGGTTCATGCCTCCATGATGTCATGGCTTCCAATGATCTAACGCCAACCTGAACCGACAGATGCTCCTTTCCCGATGCTCATGTCCATCATCAGAACTTCGTCGGAATGAAATGCTTCGAATCATCCTGCTGCTCCGCCCTTGTTTGCGGAAACGCAGCAATGCCCGCAATGATGCCACAAGCCATAAATCCCAACGAAATGATAGACCAAATAACACCCCAGCACTGCGAAGAGCCTCCATATCTCTTTGCAAAGACGCTGGCATCCGAGCTGTTGACCTTGCGCAAGATCAAATCATCGCACTGTTTCCATCGTCAGCAACGCTTTCCAAAACCAACCAACCAACCAACCATCCGAAAAAATAATAAAAGAGGGAAAAGTACTCACAATATCCCAAACACTATACGTCGAACTCATCACCCCAATAAACAGCACCACATACCTCAACGCCTCCGCATGCGCAATAAACCAACACCCGACCAGCAATCCCACAGCCGCCAGAATAGTGCCTATGGTCAACCAATCCCTCCTCCCCCACCACAGCGTCAACAGGAAACACACCCCGATCACAAAACTCGCAACCTTGCTCGCCACGATATTAAACCCGCAAAACGTCAACAACGCCCCGATCAACGAACTGCCCAGATACCCCGCGGGTAACGTCAGCCCGCTCCGGCCACCTTGCATGTGCGTCACGCCCCCTTCTCTGGGGTCGAGACTGATGGATAATACCCGACCGCCAGTGAGCACGCACGTGATGGCGTGCCCGAACTCGTGGAAGGCGATCACAAGCATCTTGAAAGGCCAGAGGATGGAGCGGATGTAGGGCACGTTCCAGAGAATGGCTATCGCGGCTATGTAGGCGAAGATTACGCCGAGGGTTATTTTTTGGGTGTCGGATTTTAGGGAGAGGTCGCGGGAGAGTAAAGTGGTTGTGGAGGCGAGGAGAAGGGCGCGTTTGGCTATTGCTAGGGCGGTTCCTGGACTTGGGCTGCCGTGGGATAATGGGGTTGTTGGTGCCATGATGGATGTGTTATGGTTATGTGTGTAAGTGGTTGTTTAGTTGGAAACGAGCGAGTATCGAGATGTTCGATAAGTCTATGTCGTATATCGAGGATCTTGTTCGACTGCCGAAGTTGACGTCGACTTGTTTCGCAAATCCGCAAAGAACGGGAACAGTTGAAAGATGCTTAAAAATTACCAGGCCAGCCCGATGTTGTTGAAGGAAGAAGACAAGAACAAGCAAACAAACAAGAGATTCGTAAACCTTAGCTACTTTACAGAGGCTGCGCAGATGACAACCAGCACATGATTGCGCGTCCCCCCTCCAACCCAAGCCTTCCAAGAACGCGAGACCCTTGCTGTATGGGCGAGGTGATCTTTGCGGCGCGGTTGTTGGCGCTGGGCATTGGGATGCGCGGCCTATGCCCTGTGGTGGCTGTGACCCTGCCGTCCGATGAGATGATTGGTGGTCCCTTGTAAGTCACTGCCGCTCGCTGTTGGCGGAATGTTCCACTGTAAACTTACGGCCCCGCTGCGGCGCCGCCCCGGACGGGAAGTTTCAGGACGGTGGGGACCGGCAGCTAAGGTAACGGGCGGCAGTGAGCAGGTGGTTCTCCACTGTAAGCAGGGCGCTATGGTAGAACGGGATGGCCCGGGCATCATCATCTCTTCCTACGACATCAACAACATGGAAATAAGCAATGTGATCAACAAGTGCCATCTCCTGGAACAAATGTCAGGACGCCAGGGTTGCTTTCACAAATGTCTTACCCGAAGGACAATTGGCATTGAGTGAACCAACACCGGAACACCAACCAGGTACAACCTAACAATGGGTCGACAATCGAGGCCATCATCCATGGCCCGAGCATCTCCGGTCCGGATGAACATGTTCGGCCATATGCGTTTGTCGTTGGAAGTGGGAATTTCAGACGGGATGGAGGTCGGCTTCTCCAAACCGCAGGCAGGCGTCACGGGAATAATGTCTTCAACAACATCGGAACTCGGAAGCTACCATCATTGCCGGGAAGGGAAGGCCGGCCATCCTCTGTCACCTTGCAGCATAAAGAATGCGAGCATATATAACCTTCCTCTGGTACGCATAATACCTAGAGGTACCGGAGACATCTATCCTCATCAATGAGAGGTCAATTAAGTTGACCAATTTGTCCCACTCGGGATGTAAGGATAGAGTGTTTGCAGTGTCACAGCAGAACGGGAAGAAAACTGGAAGGGCGGGACCGAGCGATTGAGGAATGAGGAGGGGGTGCTTATGTCACCTATAAAAGGCTGTTGTATCCACGAAATCTTCGACGTCGCAAGCCTTTCGTATGCTCACGTCACAGAAAACAACTGTGGTAACAATGTGGTCCGCGGCTTGGCTTCTGTTGGGTGCCATCATCAGTGTTGCTTCCCAGGAAACGGGGAACCACCCGGACTGGCTGAGATGGTGCGGTAAAGTCTATAAACCAGAGTAAGAAACAGCTCTGTGAATATGACGGAAACCCAACTAACTTCCGGTCCAGATATCCCTCCTTTGATCCCGGTGGCCAAACACTTCCACCGACACCAGACCCTCAAGCGCCTCTCCTTCACATTCAGTTCAAGCCCCGATACAGCCTCTACCTGTCAAGCGAGACCCAAGGCGAATTCATCGTCAACGCCGAGATCTCCCAGTTCCACGGGACTCACTGGAGCAGTAACAACACCTCCAACAATGTTGAATTCCAAATCAGAACAACCACAGACGACAAGGTCTTGGTCAAAGATTCCGTCCTCCTCAACTCAACCGGCACCCTATTCACCTTTAACCTCACCGACCTAGGCGCCCCCAGCCTCTCGCCCATCGAAGTTACCCTCACCTACACAGGATCATCAGATCCGTCAGCATCCCTCAAAACAACCCTCCTCTACCTCCCCACCAAAACCTCCGGGAGCATCACCAGAATCGACAACCTAACCGGCGGCCTCCACCACCTCAACGCCTTCACCAACCACACCTTCCACCCCATCTTCCCCTACGGTTTCTACGCCTCCTACGACACCTTCCTCGGCCTCCCAGGCAACTCCTCTTTACCCGCAATCCAGTCCTACTTCGACCAAGGTCTAACAGCCATGGTCCCGCTCTCCCATCACCCCGAATCAACCCCCGCCTTCGCCTACCTAGACTCCCTAAACCTGCACTACATGTTCGACCTACGCGAGAACTACACCAACCAATCCTGGGTCTCCTCGCAAGTCTCCTTAGCAGCAAAAGATAGCTCGGCTTTATTCGCGTACTGGTCCGTAGATGAACCAGATGGTTGGCAGGCGCCCTTTTCTGCTCCCCTGGAGACCTATAACACAATAATGAAGATAGACCCGTACCACCCCGTTGCAGTGGTTCTCAACTGCCAGAATTTTTATTTTCAGGAATATTCGCAAGGGGCAGATATTCTCATGGCAGATATCTACCCCATCGGCACGCGCGAGAGTTCTGCTAATTTGACCAGTTCCAAATGGGGAACGCCGTGTAACACAACCTACGGTGATTGCGGGTGCGATAATTGTTTTGGGTCGGTCGTTGATGTTAGCAGTCGGTTTGAGGATTTGAATAAGTATGAAAAATGGTTGGGAATGTGGCCAAAGACAAAAATGTTTAATCCCCAGGCTTTTCATGGGGAGGGATACTGGGCTAGAGATCCCACAGAGGAAGAAAGTTGGGTGATGGTGTTGTTGGCGGTTAATAGGGGGGCTAAAGGGGTTTTGAGCTGGGTGTGGCCGGCTAGTGAAGCTTTGGGGAAGGCGCATGGGAGGTTGGCGAGGGTTGTTAGTGGGGATGAGGAGGTTGTGAAGTTTTTGGTGGAGGGGAGGGGACCGACTTTTGTTAATGTGGTGGGCAAGGATGGGATTAAGGGGATTGATGCGGCGGGTTGGGTGATGGAGAAGGACGGGGGAGGGGAGAAGATGTTGGTTAGTGTGGTTAATACGGGGGAGGAAGGAGTGGAAGGGGTGGTGGGGTTGGAGGTGCCGGTGGGAAGTAAGGTTGGGAAGGTAGTTTGGGATGAAAGTGGTGGTGGTGATGGGGGGTGGGAGGTCAAGGAGGGGAAGTTGACGAAGAATGGTATAAAAGGGATGGGAACGGCGTTGGTGATTTTGGAGTTGAGTGGATGAAGGCCTATGGTTGGGTATACGTGATAAGATGATGAAAGAACACCAAAAAGACAAGGCTCGAAACGCTATTACGCATTGCTTTGGAACCAAAGTTCATGTTGCCGACTTGTTAAGGGAGTAGATGTATAGGCAAGCCGACTTGCGTTTCGTATACCTCTTATCCATCCTTTGGTGGTCGTGCTCTACTAGACCCTCTATATAGGTACCTATTGTATCCAAAAATGCCCATCAATGCCTGTTGAAACGCCTGGGTCTAACATCTATCCCGAAAACTCCTGCTAACTGCCTGCCCATCATCAATAAGTAGGTATATCCGCCCATTATGTTGAACCAGTTCATAAACATCCATCCATCCATCCATCTTTTTCATCATCACTCTTTTTTCAGTCACTGTTCTCATCCAACCTCATCAAAAATTACCACCCAGTATTTCACCGCATCATCGCCCACTAACCTTCATCTCCACCATCCTCAACGGCACATATAACAACCCACTAACCACAAACGCAAACTCAAACCCTAAATCGCCCGTCGTCTTCGCAATCGGGCCCTGCCACCACACCTGATCCATACTCGGAATCACCAGCCCAAAGCTAGCCACGGCAGCCGTCAGCGCCGCGATGCCCCACGGCAGTCTACCCGCATCATTCCAAGCCTCGAGATCATACCTTCGACAATCCCCCCTTTTGAACCAAAGGTGATCAACCATCACGACCCCCAAGAATGCAGAGCACCAGTACCCGATCAAGCTGACGAAATTCTCCAAGTTGTCGAAGAAATCCGCACTGGCTTTGATGCCCACGGGTATCAAGATGGCAGCTAAAATGATAGCGAATAGGTAGCGGGGGACTTTGAATAGTACGGGGGCTAACATTTGGAAGTTGAGCGTGATGGAGTAAGAAGTAGCTGCGAGGTTGCCGAGCAGGGTAAACGATAAAATGACGACTAGGAACCGACCAAACCCGCCGGCGGGAGCAAGCATAGCTTGCAAGACGCCGCCGACGAGCGTTTGCTCGTAGGCTTCGCTCCATGCGGGAACGGAGGGGATGGCGCCGCCTATGGCTGATCCCAAGCACATGAGCAAGATGGTGGGGAGGCCTAGGCCGGTGTAGCTGTAGGCAAAGATCTTCCAGGATGGGGTGGAGGGGACGAGGTAAGTTGTGAAATCGGAGGAGAGGCAGGCCCAGGGGATCATGTAGCTTGATACGAGCATGGCGAAGCTCAGGACACCCTGTGGGCTCGGGGGGGGAGGGAGGGGGGTTTTGTAAATGAAGATATTTGCCGCCGCAGCCGACAGCGACGATGATGGCGATTACCGCGGGGATCCAGGCGAAACGCTCGTACATGTGTAAAGTGGTGTAGCCGCAGAAGGAGATGATGAGGGTTAGGATGGACATGATGACGATTCCAACGGAAATGGAGAGGTGGCCGTTGGCGACGGCCGAGAGACATTGCCCGCCGGTGATGACGATGATGACGGAGAAGCCGGTGGTGGTGGCTAGGTTGAGGAGCACGGGGAGGGAGACTATGTAGCGGCTTGGGGGGTGTTAGCACGACGATAAAAAGGTAAAGTGGAGAGATGGAAAGGAGACGGGAAACGTACCCCCATGAGTAACGAGCTTGAATCATCTGTCTCATACCCAACTTTGGACCCAAAGTGCAGAGGTAAGCAGGTAAGATGGTAGACAGTAGAGTGAAGAAGAGGATAATGAGGCAGCTATCCCGTAGGCTGAGACCGTATACTGGGCCTAACATGCCAAAGGTAATCCTGATTTGTCCGTGTTAGTCATATTGACTTTTTCTTTATTAGATCAGAAAGAAAGGAAAACTCACGGAAGAATATTGCAACTCATGGACCACCACAAGGTAAAAATATTCAGCGTCTTGGTAACCGTCCTCTCCTTGACTGGGATGGGTGAGATTCCCTGAAGCTCAACCCGCCCAGCTACAATGACCTTGTGTCCATAGTAACAGAGGTGGCCCCAGAGGCCGGAGGGTGGTACAGCAGCAGGCTTGTTGCTCTCGTCGGCCTCGATGGGTTGAACGTAGGCTTCGGCATCGTGGTTGGCAACCAGCGACGACACCCCCTTCTCTTGGGGGTTGCCGTCAGTTTGGGTCACCATACTCTGTTGTTCAGTAGTGTTGATGATAATAGGAATTGGGGAATTGGGAATTGGTGATGAGTGGTTGACTCAGTCAGTGTCGATGTGGTGGAGTCTTTGCGGTGTTGTCTCCGTGAACCTTGATGGAGCGAGATGGGTTGATTGATAAGATTCTAAAGATTCGAGATAAGGAAGATTGATAGTGCACCTAAGTTCTGCAAAGTGAAAAAGTCGTATATAGGAAAGTGAAGAGTCTGATAGGGCAACTTTTTATAGGGTCGAGAAATATGCAGGTGTGTGCGAGTTTTGTAACAAAGTCTATCGACAATTGAGAAGAAGGGAGAATGAGTGATGACTCTTCATTTTTGTTTCTGTTCAAGCGAGGGGGTTGAATGTGTATTTTTCTGAACGGCGGGGTGGTGACAAAACAAAAAACTGTCGAAAAAGATCGGTCCGGGGGAAGGGGGTTTGTCAGGGTGGTCCACCCGGTGATAAGCGAACCGAGCAAGAGAATTCTCGTCCTTTGAGACTATTGATTTCGTTCGGGTCTTGGACGATCCAAGAGACAAGAGAATATTGTACCACGGCAGTCGGTGGTACTCGGCTAATTCAGATGCACTCCGTATTGGTGGGTCACTTTTACGAACAGAAAAGCCTCGACCAGTCTTTATACCACGGGTTTTAAAAGATATACAACGTTTGGACTCTTTTGAGTTCTATCGAGCTTCGAGTCGTTCTTGAATCTTCAGTTTCAAAAAGGCAAAAATGTGGCAAATGGGACGAACTCATTGCGATATCGCCACTGCAGGGGAGATCCCAGCGGAGTTAAAGTGGACTGCACTGAGTCCCGACCTTCTTTTATGTCATTGTTCAACTTGGTGGTGATAGTATCGCCCACTTAGCCAAACTTTCTGGCTTTTTCCAGGCCACGGGATAATCCGATCGAGAGTTCTTTATCTGCGGTGCTGCAGAGTTGAGCTTAGAGAGAGCATTGAAAACCAACCAACCACGTCGTCAGATTGCGAAGTGGGAGGTATGAGTGCATGCGTTACGATTAGTTACGGGCTAAACCCGCGCCCATCTTTGGGACATCAATGCAGTAAGTATTCTAGGAAACGCTAAGTGGGGGAATTGAAGAGAGAGAAAAGAGCAGGATCAAGATGCAGTCAGTGCTTCACTCGACAGCCTCAGCAATCTTCTCGGCTCTCTCCTTCCTCCTCGCCTTCCTGTCGCCAATCTTCTGCAACTGCTCCCGCCTCTCCTTCTTCCTCGTCTGCTTGTCGATGCTGCCAACGACAGCCTTCTCCTTGCCGCAGGGGTATTTGGCAAACGCCGCCGCCTCGTCCTCCTCGGTCCACTCTCTCGGCAGCACGGCAAACACCAGGTACGACGTATGGGTCTTGATCTCCGGCTCACCCTTAGTGATGAGGCGACCGTCAACCCAGGGAGTCTGGTATGGCGGCTGCTCAGCCGTCGAGGTCTTGTCCCCGTCCTTCTTGGCAGCATCATCTCCGTTCTTCATGGCAGTGTCCGCATCCTCTGCGCCGTCCTCTCCACCTCTCGGGCGCGCCGCCTGCTCCCTGACGCGCTCTTCGATCTCGGTGAGCCTTTCCAGGGCTTCTTCGACATCGTGCGGTGAAACATTGACGCCGCGATCGGTCTGGTAATGGAGGCCCACGCGGTCGCGGATGGTGTGCAGCTTCCTGTTTGCGATCTCGACCATGTCGATATCGACCCAGCCGAGGCGGCGCATGGCCGACACGGTCCTGGTGACCTGCTCAATGCAGGGAGAGAAGGTGCAGATGTGTACGGCTCTCTTGGGGTTCAGGGGTGATGTCCATTCTTCTCCCTCCTTGGCCTCGGTCTGGGGCTTGCGCCGCGAGAGGTGCGGCAGGGCCTCCCACGGCTTAGGAAGGTCGAGGAATATTGCGTCGGCTTCGGGGCTCTTTCCGTCGATCAAGAAGCCGCCGTTGTAGACGTCGCGGTGTGTAAGGTGAACGAGACCGTCAAGGTTATGATCGGTAAGCTCCTTCTTCATCTTGTGGTAGCGCTCCTCGTGGTACTCGAAGCTGAATACTTTGCCCTTCCTGTCCTCGGCGCTGGAAGGGTATCCGTTGTAAACGGCGCGGACGGAGGCGTGGGTGAAACTGCCACTGCCAGCGCCGGCCTCGATGATGGTGGAACCAGGTCTAGCACGTATCCTGTGCAGAATGTAGCTGTAGTCGGGGGTATAGACGACCTGTGTTCGGTGGGGAAGACTCTGAGTCCAGAGCTCGGGGGTGGGAGGGAGAACGTGGATGAAGCCGCTATCGTCGGCAACGGCCTGCTTGACACCGGTGGCCTCGGTGGCATTGGTGTTGTTGTCGGTGGTCTCGGGCTGGTTCTCTTCGGCGTCGTCGCGGCTGGCTTCGTCCTTGGGGCCTCTTTTCCTCTTGCGACCACGGGAGCCGGTGTCAACCTTGGAGGCCCTGATCTGGGAGCCCCAGGGGACATTCAGCATGGTGGAATGAGGGAAGGAACCATAGCGGGTGTTGACCACAGCGCCCTCAGCGTAGCCATCATGTTCGCCCGAGGCTTCTTGAAGGTAGATAGGGAGAAGGTTGTCGCGCGAGAGCTGGAGAATGGCGAGCGAGCGGGGCTTGGTATGCAAGCCCGGTTCGAGGAACGGGGAGACGGTTGGTCGCGTCATGGTGCCGGTCATGAACAAGTAAATTGTTGTGGTGGTTTTACTGTATTCGGCTAATCAACAAAAAGAAGAGAATTCTTTGGCGCGTGGAGTTGGCCAGAAAAAGAAGCAAATGGTATCTCAGCGGTCCGACTGGTAATAATTGTTTGGGTAAAAAAGACGGGTCTAGGTCCAGGCCGAGTCGCATTCATTCAAGTCGCCCTTTGGGAAATTTTCTCGACAAAAATTGGAGATTTCCTGCGGGGCAACGCGCTGAGCCGAAGTGGGGCTTCAACTTCCAACTACTATCAGAACCCTAACCCCAAAGTTGATGGCCCCTCCGGCAAATCCACCGGGACACGCAAATAAGGTTTGCCAAGATCTGGGGTTATCCGTCTTGGCGTGGGGGACCGTCAAGAACCCTTTTGGTCATCAAGAAGGCAGGAGGTTTTCTCCGGTCGGTTCTTTCCATATCTTCCAATGTCACAAACTCGAGGAAATGAGCAAACATGAAAAATGATACAAAGATTTCACAAAATCTCCAAGACCTTCGGGTCCATGCTTGTGATGATGGAAGAAGCACTCCAGGTCCGTCCAGGTCGTGGCAATCGATGAGAATGCGCGGGCATGCGTATAATTGATGGATGAGGATCGTAGGAATACCTCAGAGCGAAATTTCGTATGTGGGATAGATATTTTCGCAACTCCTACGTCAGAGCATCCAGAAGAGCGGGGGAAGCAATCTCTTATTTAGTCCTCACTGCGCGGTCTTATTCCACCTGAACTCCGTCGTCATCGCTCTTTCTCATTCTAAACATATTCCTTTGATCATCATCATACCCGTAGAGCATTAACCTTGATCCTCATAGTCCGTATCACCATGAGTCCCTTCGATTTCGGTATGTGATCGCCCTTTCCAAACCCTCCCAAATCCCCCAACACCGCGCTAATCCAGGCCCTCCTTTCCCTCTCCTACAACAGACCAAGCCAAATCCGCCCACTCCCAACTCTACTCCTCCTCCTCCTCTGACCCGGTGGACCCCGACAACGCCGACCCCATCTCCGAGGACTTCGACCCCTCCAACATCACCGCCACCCAACACCTTTTCAGACACCATGACCGTGACCGTAACATCAACAACAACAGCAACAAGCCCAAGTTGTCGCACGAGCTCCTCGGCGGCGCCGTCGCCTTCGAGGCCATGCACATGTGGGAGAAGGAGCAGCGGCGCGAGGGCAGACCGGTGCACCACGGCGTGG
The DNA here is from genome assembly GCF_033870435.1 of Sordaria macrospora. Classification (NCBI taxonomy): domain Eukaryota; kingdom Fungi; phylum Ascomycota; class Sordariomycetes; order Sordariales; family Sordariaceae; genus Sordaria; species Sordaria macrospora. The sequence continues at coordinate 1,239,839 of NC_089372.1, read as the reverse complement.
CCAAGGAGGCGCTTGCTGCCCTGGCGGCCGCGGAAGTCGACAAGATGATTGAAAGAAAGGGACTGGGTGGGTCTGTGGATAGGGAGGATGCGAAGAGAAGTGCGAGGGAGAAGGTGGGTGGACTGTATGATAGCCAGTATGGCAGGGATGATATGTATGATCCGTGAGTTTTGCCCCTGACTTTACCCTTACCCTGTCTTCATGTTTGTTTTTCTTGGTTTTCGGCAGGTTTTTATTTGCACGTTTCTCCGTTTGAAAAGGCTTCTAAGAAGCAAAATGGACATGGAAACTGACTTGTGTGTGTTACGATGTAGCGATTCCGAGATTCATGAGTTGATGGATTACTGACAAGCGGGTCATGATTGGGTGCTTGGGCTGGTAATGCTACGATATGTTATGTGGGTTCTTTGACATAAATGGCATTTACATCTTTCTTTACCTGGTACCTCTCAGACACATTTAGGAAAAAGATTCAACCAGTTCGCTGTACTCCTTACTGAAGCTGTCTGTTCTACTAGCATAATCCACCGTCCACCGTCCACCGTCACCCGTCAACCGTCACCCGTCACCCGTCAACCGTCACCCGTCACTCCTTCAACGCATCATGTCCCCAATTCTTCAAACTCTTATAACTCTTGCTATCCGTATTCTGCTTTGCCTTCTCCTCCTGCGCCAGATGTCGCTTGCAATAACTGACGACCTATTCAATAATTGGCCTCGTGTTAGCACCCTCATACACTCCCGTCTTACACTCCCGTCTCTCCGTTTTTGCACCAAAGAAACAAACGCATCTTGATGGGAAATTTCAAACAAGTAACATGGCAACTGGCAAAAACTCACCTTCCTCATATGCGCCAAATCCTCCTCCTCAAACCCTTCCGGGTCTTTATCCGGGTTACGCCTCAGGATATCCACAATCTTGCGACCGCTTTCGTGGCCGACTGATTCCCCTGATCCGTCGTCTTTTGTCCAGCCGGAGGAGGTTGATGCTTCTGTCTGTTTATTTTTAATCGTCTGGGAATTCTTCGAGAAATGATGAGAGGGATGAAAAGTTGTGAAAGAGGGGAAGAAAGAAAGAAGGGAGGAAGGGGAAGAACTGTACCTACCTCAAGCCAATCCTCGAGCTCGTCGGGATTCATGTTGACGAGCTCGGTGAACTCTCTGTCAATGGTGTATGGGTATGGATGTTAGCATGGTACCTCTAACTGAAAAGCTAAAGGGATAAAGAACGGATGTTGATGCCATGGCGTGATGCTGGTGGTATGGCTGAATAAATTTCGAGAAAATGAGAGGCTTACCGAATGACGGTCTCAATATCTTTAACCATGTTGCGTCTTGTTGTGTGAGTCGCTGCTGTTGCTGAAGCTGCTGTTGCTGAAGCTGGTATTAATGTCGCCGTCGCCGTCGATGTTGGTCTGTAATTGATTGTTGGACAGCAGGAAGAACGATTTACTTTGGTGATGCTGTTAGGATATCGAACCCGATAATCTTGTCGTTGGTGATAACTCTTATTTGCTGCGCTGCTGATGAAATGTTGCTGCTGTTGTTGATGAGCTGAACGGAAGATCAACTTGTTTGTTATTGTTATATTTAGAGGACGAACGAAATATTGGGATCGCGACATTTTTGTAGAATCTTCGATTTGGGGTACGTATGAGTGATGAATTCAGATTCAATGAGGACTGAGCTCTTTGTTTGTTGACGTGGACTGGTGAAAGGGCACGGTTAGCGACACTGTGAACTTGCGTCATCGAACTGAACTGCTGTCAGGGTTTGTTCTCTGGAATTATCACCGAGGAGTGAGTGATTGCCGTTCGTCTGCCGAACTCGTGCAGCCACATACATAATACATAATACATAATACATTAGCATCATATGTCTCAGAGTTGGACCCTGAGATCGACAGTGCAGGAGAACATGATCGATCTGAGATATGAAATCGATCGTGGAGACAAATCACCAGAATCACACTAAAATTGTTTTGGGATTCGTGTCGTTTAAACTTTGAATTCATCGCCAATTGGTAGACTCTCTATCAGACCAGACCATCTTTATGCCTGTAATACCATGCATACCACGGTGTTTTGTGCCGAAACTCCTTCCACTTAGCCCTCATGCTTGAAGATATGTCCATCCACCGACCAGATTGCAAAGAATGTATGTCCGCAAACCGCATATAAAGACATGCCAGTCAAACATGACAGAACCCATCTCCTTCTGGACCTGTTCGCCTGCCACGGTTGATAAGAGTCTTCCCTCCCCCTCCAACCATGAGATGTTACCCTCTTCCTTCCTTTTCCCTTCTTCATATATCATATGTTCGCCTTTTGCTCTCTTTTTAGCCCTCCTTGCTGAGACCATAAAAATGCGATTGCTTTCCTCCCCTCCTTGAAATACGCATATGTCCGTCCAAACTTGTACAACAGAAATGCTTAGGTATATACTCCCACAATTACTCAATCAACTCCGAAATGAAACCCCACCCATTGCCTCTAGTATGTAGAGGGGAAAAAGCCCTACTCCTTCCACTTCCAACCACTCTTGCCATGCTTCTCAGTCATGGACTCAAACGAAGCCTTGATCTGCGCCCGGACCATATCCGGGTGCTGAGAGGCAAAGACCTCGATGATACCCAACTTGCTAACCATGGGCATCTGGTGCATGAGCTCCTTGAGCTGCTCCTGCGCGGCCGCCGGCAGAGGCTGGTCAGACATCTTCTGTCGCCCGGGAGGCCTACGACCAGTGCCTGCTGCTGTCGTTGAGGGAGCAGTAGCAACAACAATTGAGCCGGCTGCTGTAGCTGCAGCCTTGTTAGGAGGTGAGTTACCTGCTGTTGTACCCTTTGTAAGTGCCTGAAACGCGTTTGTTGGTGCCTGAGAGCCAGTGGCGGCCTTGGCAGATTTCGCACTTGTGCTAGTAGCGGCGGAGGATGGATGAAGAAGTGATGATGAGGATGATGACCCGGTCTGTGCAGTGATGGATGTGGATGTGATCACACTAGACTTTTCGTTACCTGATGAGCTGGTCTTCGACTTCGAAGCCCAATAATCAGTCGAGAAGGGGTCAATGCTGTGTTCTTCGTCCAGCGCATCTGTGAGGCGACGTTAGCATAGTTACACGAACACTATCGGCGAGTGGACTTACCCAGTATGATCTCCATCCGGCACTGATACAGCTCCGGCTTCACTGTGCACCGCTTCTCGTTCTCCCAGCATATGCCGGTACTCTCTGGCTCCATGCCACCGGAAAAGACGAGACGCTGAGGAGCGACATCATCGGAATCATCCAAGAAATCGTCCATATCCTCATCCATCTCCAGGTCTTCCTCTTCATCGTCCAGATCCTCCACATCTTCGCCTTCCTCGTCTTGCCACTCGGCCTCCGAATCATAGTCGTAGTCCAGGGGAAGAATTTTGCGCGAAGTCGGGTTTCTTGCGAGTTTGTAGAGACTCTTAACGCCCGGAGGAAGACCGCTGATTGTGCCGACATACGGTGGTCGCACATCTTGGCTGAATTTGATGCACTTGACTGGTACCGCCTTCAACGCCTCCCGCGCATCTCTGAACTGAGTGTTCTCTGTGGTGAGGTCCATAGGCTTGCTTGATGACTCTCCGTAGATCTCCGTCATGATCTTGCGCACACTGGGATAGGGGCGTCCGCGCCTCTGGGTCTTGAAGGGCACTTGTAGGGCCTCCAAGGGGTCGAACTTCTCCGGTATCGGGAACTCGTCCCGCTTTCCCTCGGTGTACTCGTCCAATATCTTCGTCTTGGCGTCCCTGGTCTCCTCGTCTACCTCGAAGGGGTTCTTGGCTAGCGTGACAAACTCCTTCACGTAAAAGGGCTTAAATAACCTCCGGTAGGCTTCGTCCTCTTTGGTGAGACTCGGTGCGTCCGTCATTTCGACATCTTTGCTTTCGACCTTGACTGCGACTGGCTTCTCTTTCGGTGTGGCCGGGTTGATTTTGAAGAGCGATGTGAGCTTCATCTGTCGGCCCTTTTTTTTGGCCTCCTCTTCCTCCTTCTCGCGTTTCATGCGCTCCTTTTCCTCCTTCTCCTCCTGCTTTCGCTTCTTCTCCTCCTCCTTGCGCTTCAGCTCCGCTTCCTTTTCGCGCTTCTTCCTCTCCTTTTCCTCGGCCTTTTGTTGCTTCTCTGCCTCGAGTTTCGCCTGTTCCGCAGCCTTCTTAGCCTTGGCCTCCTCTTTCTCCTTCTTCTTGGCAGCGTCGGCCTCGGCCTTGGCCGCCTTCTCCTCAGGAGTCAGCTTCTTCCTCTTGATGACCGGTTCGCCCGTTGTTGACTTGGATGTTGTTGACGCAGCCTTGGCGCTGGTTGTCTGCTTCTGGGTAGAGGTTGCGTTGTTCGTAGAAATCGTGAGAGGTGCGAGTCGTGGGGGCGATAGACTCGGGGATCGCGAGAGGCGATCCAATGGGCTGCTGGCGTCGCTCAATGCCGGACTGGCTTTTCTGGCTCTGGGAGTTACGGGTCCCGAAGACGGGGGTGGTGACGACCTAACATTTTCCTCTGTAAATGTTGGTGGTTAGCTTCAAGTCGCGTGAGGCCACGGTCTGATTTCAGAACGCGGTACTTACTGTCGTCGAAAGAGCTTGGAGGTGGGACCTCTTCCCGGAATTGGTCGTGTGACCTCTTGAGACTGGAGGAATCCTCCTGTCCACTCGTGGAAGTCGTGAACAGAGGCATGGTGTTGTTGACTTCCTCTGTCCTGATTGTTGTTGGGTTGACGCGTGCCATGTACGGTCCAGACTGACGCGGTCTGTTCTTAAAAAAGGCCGGGTCGATTCAAGTTGTGAGGGGTTGAAAGTTTAGAACAGACAAGGTCTAGGTCCCACAATTAAGGTAGGCAAGTCGTATATGCGCTGGGCGGTGTAAAAGGAATGAGCCCACTGCCGGTTACTTCCCGGCGTCGTAAGTGAAGGTCTGTGTGGTGAATGGGAACGAAACCTGGTGTACAGAGAAGGCCCAGAAGGTCGAGACGACGTCGTTGGTGGTTTAGTTGGTTGTTGCGGGGAGTGAAAGGCTTGAACCGATTGGTGATTTCTTGGTTTCTGCAGTGGTCCGCGGTTGCTGCCGCCTGAGCGGGACGCGTTTGGTGACACCAAGGTCGCGCCTTTCAATTTAGCCCAAGTGGGTCCCTGTCGCGCCTAACGTGCCCCACTTCTAATCTATGGGAAGCGGAGCGTGATTTCGCGTCAATTCGAGAGGGGTGTGGCTTTCGTACTCTTTTTCAATTTAACTTCTTGTGGCTGGAAGTGTGGCAGCGGCTGGTGGTTCGGTATCTGTGAATGGTTTAAGGTCTTCACTCTCCCAAGTACACTAGGGCTGCCTCCGCTGTATTTCAGGTTTCGTAATGAGTACGAATCATCTTCCTGCTGTTCAAGTTATGGAAGGAAAGGTTAGGGTTGGTTGACGACTGATACACCTCTTAAATATCGTGAACCTCAACAATCTGGTGACGAACGCTGTTGACAGTGAATGCACGCAGCTGTTGCTCATGTACGACCTTGAAGCTTCTGTGATAGCCTCGTGCATTTCATCCCATTTGCTCTCAATGAATGGTTTGCCTCTACCATGGCTGCCTGTCCTCAACTTCCAGGCAGTAGTTGTAGTCCAGTTTCAAGGGGACAGAGGCATCACTAACACCAACCCTAACCCTGGAGCGTCCCCTTCAAGTGAGGTTCAAATCATGAACTTTGCTACCGCCATCCTCAACTTCCAAAGCCAAGAGAGTGAATGTGACAACGTTTCACTTAGATAGCCTTGCCGCATGTAATTTACGTCCAATTATGGTAAAAGGAGGGTTGTCTTGCTGCCCTTTCGTCATCCCTCTTCTCGGCTTCCCGTTTCTCCTATAACAAACCCGTGTTATGGAACCAAGTTCTCCAACAAGGAGTGAGATCACAGCTCTGCCTATATCCGGGCCTTTATTATATACCTGTAACGACGGACGGAACTATGGACCTTACTACCATCAGAAAACTTGGATGAGGGGTCCCTCAAGAAGCAAGGAAATAGCAAACAAGTTCCCATTATGCCGGGACTTATTGAATTGTTAGGATATAAGCGCTCCAAAGTCCAAACAGGATCGGCCGTATAGAATAGACGCCGCAGCGATGGCAACTTGACCGCTATGCAACGCTTGCCCATATGTCAAATAGTTGTTGCGGCATGTAGGTATGTATGTCATCTCGAAAACAGATCGCATTCATTCAGTGGTATCTCAATGATTGGTGTGTGTGTGTGTGTGTGTGTGTGACCCAAGGCCAAGTATTATTTTTTTTCGAATAACCCTATCCAAACATCGGTTGGTTCAAAACCGAACCTGTTGTGCTGTGCAGTGCAGTCAAGACAGCGGCCATGTCCGTGCCTGACAAAGATTTTCCCAGATAATAAGAAAAAGAAAAGACAAAACAAATCGCAGAACACCCATGCGCCTAGCTATGCATGTAGTTTCAGGTACAAATTCCCATGCTGTAGATCACAGGTCCCGGCTGCCCTCTGTTTTGGCAAGTACGGAACCCGGTGTTAGTAAAATCCTCCACGTCAATCCGCTCCTGATTGTGCTTGCTTCAGTCAGGGTTGGCAATGAACAAGCGACCGGACGAGTTGAGCGTCATTGTCCTCTCATATGTCCTTTCGTCCAAACTTCCCCGCCTCCTGAGCTCCTCGGGGTTCTTGACGCTCTTCTCGCGCGTCAAGGCGGCATTGAGTAAGCTGTTGGTAGCCAGCTGTCGTTGTGGGTGGGCCTGGAGGTCAGGAACGGCATCGAGGCGCTCGCCGCTGCTCCCGCTGGCAAAGCTCAGGGCCTTCCCGCTAGCGGCATCATTGCCAGCAGAGGCCTGCTCGCTGGTTTGTGCTAGGGAGCCCCGTCGCTCTGGTGTATCGCCCGGGGTCCACCTTCTAGACCCGGAGCCTTGTGAATTCGATGGACCGAGTTGTCCGGAGGCGCGATAGCCCAATCCTTTTCTCCCGCTGGCGGTGCTGCTTCGGCTGGAGCTACCGGTTCTTCGGTGATTGTATCGGTTCATGGCGTCATTGTCGTCATCGCTGTCTTCACCTTCCACCTCGGTCGCGCTGAGTCTGAGAGGGATACCTCCCACGCCGACGTGGTGGCCATCTGGTATGTATCCGACAACTGTCGGCTTGCCGTGGTGTCGGATCTTTGCGGCGACCTTTCCTCCTGCAGACAGACCGGTTGTGGTGCGGCCGCTGGTCATTCCCGAGCCGGTTACCGCGCCCGATACTTCCATAGCCGCCCGCGACTTAGCCGCACGCTGCTGTGCTAGCAATCGGGGATCCTCATATTGGGCACGGTCGCACCATACCGTCGCTTTTTGCTTTCGTAGAAGCGCGACATAGCTGGTTGGTTGGTCGATGGTGCTGCCGGAGCGACTCGAGGTAGATCTCCTGATGTCGCTGGTGGGCGACGTTCGGTAGGCGGCGGGCGGGGGCAGCATCCCTCCTCCGCTTGAGACGGTGCTGAAGGTGTTCACGCTGGGCGATCGTCGTTGGTGGTTCGATTGAGATTGGACGACATGCATCGGCATGGGCATTTGCATTTGATAGCTTGCAGTCACCGGCGGTGATGTTAGAGGAGAGGCGAAGCCATTGGAGCCGGTGCGCGACCGAGAATGCGAGTGATGCGAGTAACCAGCGTGGAATGAGGAATCCATGGGAGCTCGCCGGCGAGCGTATTGGGGATCCGCCATGGTCTCCAGTCTCCACCCACTGGCGCCAGAAGGGGAGATGAGGATACGAGAGGGCCGCTACCTCAAGGGAATGGCGCCCAGGAGTCCGAACGTATTTCCGCTGCGCGATCGTCGGGAATTTGTTTCTGAAGGAAATTGGCAGAGGGCCGGGGGGTGGAGGATTGTGGTTTTGTTTTGTTTGTTGGTTGGACTTGGTACGAATTCGGGTGCGCTATCTCCAGGGAACAGGCAACCGGAGCGATGGTGTCGAGCTAGGGAGGAGGACCGCGGACGGCGCTGCGTTATGACAGCTGGCTGCGGCTAGATACCCCGGGTGCAACGTGAGGCGACGGTGATGCCGACAGCCGCTGCGCTGCGATGTGCTGTGCTTTGGTGCTGTGCTGTTGCGGGAGTCGCTGTGCACAAATTGATGTGCGGTAGTGGAGGGATCTGCTGCTTGGTACTGCTCCTGCGGCGGCGGCGGTCTAGCGAGGTGAACCGTGACCGGGACCGAAAGCGCGAAGTGGAATGTGCGCGGACTAGGTTGAAGAGAAACTGAAAAGGGTTTGTTGCAAGATTGCTGCAACTGAAACCGAGTCAAGACATTGGGAGAGGGAAAAACAGAAAGGCAGAAAAGAAAGAGGACGGAAGAAGCAGGCGGGATGGGATACAAAAGGGCAGCAAAAAAAGGCAAGTGCAAGAAATGCAAGTCCAGTCCTTGGAGCTCGGAAGGAAAAAGACTGGCGAGCACCACACAAAGTGGACGATGTCGGGTTCAAACTTGGCGCTCCCACGTTGCATGCGCGCTGGCCCTTGCTCGATGATGCTATGCCTGTGGCGCCCGGTGGGCTTGGTGGGCTTTGGTGGGTTTTGATCTGTCTGGCCCCGGGCGGCCTAAACAGTGAACACATCCCATCCCAGCTCCTGGTCCACCAACGAGCGCCAACAAGCACGGGCATCCACAAAGACGGCCTGTTGTTGAATCTTTTTGGGCCAGAGATGCATTCCGTGATGCTGACCAGAATCAGATGTGGCTCACACATGCCTCTACTGTAACCCCGTCCCGGACCTCGCTCGATTCACTGCCGTGGCCGTTGGTCTTTGCTGGGCCATGACAGGTCCGCTTGTGTAGGGCTCTCCGAAGAGGTACTTTAGTTTGGATCCCCTCTTCTTTTCCCTTTCTAGTATACATAACGTTGGATCTGCTTTTTAATATCATCTCATGCCGTTGGAAGAGTTTTTGGAGATTGTGGTGTTGTACCATTCTTTGTCAGACTGGGCAGTCCGTGCGTGACTGAATATGTTTTCGAGATGCGTGGATGTGTTGTTGGTGCAAGATCTCCCCATCCCGCAAAGATATGTTACACAAGCGTGGATGTCCTGCACGTAAAAGATGCCTTTCATCGATGGCGTAGCCTCGAGAAGCTTCAAAGCCTATGGAACTACCTTATTGTATGGAAGGCTGGCTGAGTGAGAGCGTGAGCATCGGAGCTAACAAGTCGTGCTTCCGTCTCCCTGCCTAGACTGCCGTGTCCCGTTTTTCCCAGGACACCGGGTGACACTGGTGTTCTTTATTTGTTAGTAGATCGCTAAAGACACCATTCAGATTTCGGGAATCCCTTCACATGGAAGAAAAAAGGCCGAAACTCGTCGCCATGCCGTCCACAGAATCCGCAAAAAAAAGATAGGGTACAATACGAATGACCGTAGATTCCCCTTCAGACGCCGGCGTGGTTCTCCATGCCAAAGACCCCATCCCACTGGCCATCTCAGCTGAATGGAGCGCTGGCCAAGACACCAATAGTGGAGGACAAATTGGGGGCGGATGGGTTATCGAGGGCCTTGACGGCAGCCTCCTGGCCCAATCACACTTCCACGAGGGTTGTCCGTCTCGGTGCTGTCGTTCGCTGTGAGAGAGAACTTGTGTGAACAGGCCGACACCTTGTCACTGTTTCCCATGGCCTGATGGGCGGAACCGGGGATAGGCCATGGACAGGCCGGGACTGGGGCAGCCACGCAGTGAGATCGCTAGAGCTTTCTCGGCTGCTGAATGCAACCTTTTTTTTTCTTCTCCCGGACGGGCGGCCAGGTGGAAGTGGGGTTGATGTGATGGGACTGCCTCTTTTTTTTCTTCGGTCGGGTCGTCGTTCGTCGTTCATGAGGGTAGCTGGGTCGGGCAAGTAATCGGCGGAGATCGAGATCTTTTTCGCATAACGGCTGTTATCAAAAATGCAAGAAGATCCAGAAGACCCGTGATGCCTGACCTTGATTTGCTTCCTTCCCCCGTCTTTTGGTTCCAGGATTTTTGACCGTTCTGGGTCCGTGATTGATGGATTGGCATTGCATATTGGAATTTGGCATTGGCATTGTGCACAAGCGGCTCTTGTCAGCCGAACGCACGCACTGAGAAACAAACCCCAGGTCTTTGGGAAGACCCCAGTTTGTGCGGCACAGATTGCAACCAACGGCTACACTATACAACAACGACGTATCATCAGGATGACGGGACCCCTCGATCAAGATCCATGTTGACCACGACCACCTACCACAAACTCAGGGAATAATAAATCCCTATATGAAAAACCCCGCCTTCCGAAACAAAACCACTTGACGAGGGCCCGGTACGGTGATGTCAACGGTTGTGGTCCTTTTGCGAAACTGGCATGGACAAGCCAGGTTGACAAGTTGACAGTTGCCAAACTAGTGTGGACTCGGTGGACATTCACATCACCGGTGATCATTCCGACTTCCGGTTTGGTTTGGTTTTGCTCTGATTTCCCTGTTTAACCACCTCCGACAGGATGGATAACATCTGCAACCGCTCTGGCGCCGTCTATAACTGTTTTAGTGACACCCCGTGCATATAACCTCAGTTGATATCAGTCAGGAGCATGCTCTAGCGTCGGTCGAAGGAATCAATAGTGTAGTGCCGTTGGGGTCATTGGCAGCCTGAGTGGCTTTCAAGCCTGGCCCGTCCCGACCCCGGAGGAAGTCTTGAAAAAAAAACTTGGAATTCTGGTGTTGAATTGTTGGTTGGGCCGAACGGGTACCTGATGCCCAGAGGGTCTGTGTGTGTGCCTGTGTGGTGTTGAGTCGAAGCAAACCACTGGTCAGTTTCGTCCAGCGCCAACACCGGTACCTGAACTAACTTTTTTCTGCTGGACAAGTAAGTCGTATTTGAGTTATCTAAGATCATCTCTCGCAGTTCATCCTGTCTACATGAGGTACTCACTCAGTAGCGCTCACTGAGAAATATCTTGCTGGCGGCTGACCAGTCATTCCACAGTTCTCCCCCAGCCGTCGAAGCGTACGCAAGGGCATTTTGCAGTGACTAACTGAGCTAGCGAACTAAGGTAGAGGATGCAATTTTTCACACAGGTTTTTGCACGAGGCTGGGGTCTCGCTCAAATGTGCGCGGGCCGCCACGAGATTTTCTTCTTGAAGCTATCGCGAGCCGACCGGCTGGGCTGCATGTCTCATGTGAACCGGAAGCAGGCTGCAGCAGTGGCCGGGACGTGGATATTACCGTGAGGGGTGATGGGGGTTCTGTTAGCGCGGGGTATGTATCAGTGCGCCCACATGTCGACGACAACGGGAACACCAGCAGCACTCCAACGCAACACTCTCTCAACACTTCACTTGAGTCATCAACAATGCCCATCCTTGTTTCTTGGATTTCGGGCCGTGTGTGATGAAGGGAGCTCTCGCTGAGTCCGAGTCCTCCAACAATGCCTCCATTTTGACGGGAATATCGGCAGCTTTTCTGTCTTGGCGATGTGGCTCTTTTCGGCGAAAGATAGCGTATCCCTCTCGTATCTGAAGAGCGAAAATTTTCTCTGGTCTTGGCCTCGAAAGGAAACCGATCGATCAAGAGTCGGAATGATCTCCGAGGATAATCGAAGATGAGAAAATGCGCTTATATGGAATAGTGTAGGCAAGGACAAGAAGATGTTAGAATCATCGACAGTGAACGCGGAAAGTCGTGCGACCCCTCGATATGGTGCGCATCGACCAATGAGAAACCGCTCCAAGGCCGGCCATGAACTCCCGGCATGCAGCCGAACGGAACCGCTACCCCGTCCTTGCCCCGCTCCGCTCCGGGGATGGTATGGAGATTGAGCGGGACCCGCTTCCAGTCTTTATCGGTTAGGCTATTGTGGTATCGCACCATGTCGTCTCCACACTATCGGACCAGCTGCCGGCTGCCTCTCAAAGCAACAACATACGACATGACGCTCGATATCTTTCTCACGAATTCTTCAAACCCTTAGACCGGAAATCCCGTGATAAGTTGTCCTACTAACCTGCAAGCGGCTCGTTTGACGAGCTGGGCAAGGTTTCAGTCACAAAGTTTAGGTGCAGAGGAAGGTGTCTTGGGCGCAGAAGGTTTAGGAAACCACTGGCACATTATCGAGATTACCCTATCGAGATCACCGGCGTCGTACGGTAACTCCCACATACCTCTGCCCACGAAGTTCACGACATAACAATGGCCATGGTACGATAGACCTGGCAACATCAATCCGTACCACGTTGCTCTCATGTCACGTCTTTTGCGGCACTAAACACCACGCTGTCGGACCTCAGACCGCTCATTCAACCCCTACTGGATGCAGTTATTAGTGGTGTTAAAGTTGCGCCACCCGCCATCCCCGTGGCATGAAGCGCCGCACGACAGGTAGCTTCCCGCAGACATGCATGCTAAGCGACATGCGGCGGTGGAAGTTACCGTCCTCACGGGTGGCTTTTTCAGACCCGGATCTCAGTCCGTTGGTCCGGCCGGATTGAGACAATGGACTCAGTGGTCGTTGTCGTCGGGCGGGACGAGGTCCGGGACCGTAACGGTCGTGTCGTGAAGTGAGTGGTTTCTACCGACTCCGGAGCCGAAATGGTGACACAAGAGCTGAGCTGAGCTGGTTGAGCATGTTATCTCTCGACGCTAGCAAAGGTGAAACAGCCATGCGACGGTCAGCTATTGTAAACATGGGATATGTACACCGCACATCACCGTCCGGCCACGGCCAACCATATGCTTGAGTCGTGCTGTGTTTCTAGAAGCCATGGTATTTCTGTTTTTAGCGAGTGGAAAATGACACTCCGTCATGCAACAACGATCAAAGTCAGCGCTCGTCAGCGAATAATGGAACGTTCTCTTACCCCAAAGGCAACCTTTTGATAAGAATTCCACCGATGATCTCGGGACCAAAAGTGAAGGGACACTCGGACGGAGTCGTACAAAAGGGTCTAAAAGGGTATTCTAGGCGTTCGGCCCGGATAACAAGGCAATCAAAGAGATGAAAAAAGGGAGAAACCCCAGAAGATGTTTGCCTTCAAAGTCAAAGCGTGAAAATAGGGACTCCATAAAACATAGTTTGGATCTGCGCTGATCCCGTCATTCTAATCACGATTCCCCATAGTAATGTATCATGACCATCCTTTCTGGACTTTGAGATCTGTCTGCCATGTGAATCCTCCGCACAGCCAAGGCCTCTGTTCTCCAGAGACATGTCTTGGCCGTCGAGTCTGCTGGATGTCAAAGGTCCCATGATGCGGGTGAAGAGGAATGGGGTTCCCGATTGTGCAACCATCACCAAGTGTGCATCTGGACAGTTCAGTTGTTTGACTGTTTTTGGCGTCGACGTTTGTGTAGGCCGGTAACATACAGGTCAGAAATTGGAAGTCGCTGAAACAACGAACAGCCAGCGGGATTGGCTCCGTTGGGCAGCAGTGGCCGGGCCTGTCAGGGACGTAACCCATTTCCCGTTTTGGCGAGCAGTTCCACAAATTCAGGGCTGCCTGACCCAGGTGCAGGTGTTGAAGCGACTTGGTGAAAACTTGAAAGATTCGCTACCGGAGAACCTCGATGGCGCTGTATCGCTTGAGTGTGGTCACATTGTTTGACCCCCTTTGTCACTTTTTTTGATTCACTCGGCATCTCCAGGGCATCTGATTTCTTTCCGGGATCTTTTTCCATGCTTGCCCCCTTTCAACTTCTTTTCAGACTGTATTCAAACAACCATATTCCCAGACCGCGCTGCCTGAGATGCGACGGACTTCCTCGTCGACACCGTCCTCATCTCCCTTCTTTTTGTGTTAGTGAGCGCTTCTTTCTGTTTTGCGGAGGAATGCTGCCCACTGGTAGCTTGACGTCATGAAGTAAGGATCCCCCAGTCCACATCTGTCCCCATGTGATCTCCTCCTTCCCGCCGCAGAGGTTCGAGGGTCGTGTGCTCACCTTCCGTTCCGAAGATGCTAACAAACATGTGCGCACGTCCAGGTTTGCCAAAGAACTCGAGCAGGAGGCTGTGCCAGGTAAGAGACTCAGTCTGAAGGCAGAAAACACCATACTGGATCATCTTGAAGAGAGTCGCACCGACTTTGATGCCAAGCATGAGGCATGTCTTTGTTGACGACGAATTGCGACGCATGCAAGATTGCGACACTGCTCCAAAGTCTCAGACAGCAATCAAAGACTGTCAATGAAACAATTGTCCGTGATTCTAACCATGTTTCCCAATTCTAGAATGGCGTGTCAAGTACCTAAACTACAAGCTTGGGAAGAAGCTCATCAAGTCGGTGACGAGGGCTATCCAGCGTGCAAGCACCACACCGACTCTCGCGAGGCGACCCGATTCGCAGCATCCATTACATGCGACGCCTGGAGCCCTCTTCCACCACCTACATCATAAACGAACAGCAACCCGTAATCGTTGGTCTGATGCCACTCCAGGCCCTCACGAAGACTCGCCTGGTACCGATTACTTCCCGGGCGGCGGCCCCGAGCTCGCCCGCGCGCCGACCAAGAACAGCAGAAACAGCAGAAGCAGCATCGAATTACGAGGGGCAGGGGAGCGATCTAGTTTGACAAGGTCGCCTGACAGCGGGATTCGATATGGAAGCATTGTCCCCCCTTCGCGCTCGAGCGATCGAACCGAGTTCGAACTTCCCGCTCCGGCCATGAAGATAGCCTCGAGGACAGGCGGTCGCCGTGACTCGATCCCGACTACCCCGACTTCTCCGGTCTCTAACCGTTTCGGACCACGACGCAGCAGGTCCATGATGGTAGGTGCCGCTCACGCTGGCCAGTCTAGTGCAACAGAGTCCTCCGTCGATGTGCCACCAAGCGCAAGCATTGCTCAACGTCCTACCCATCGTCTTACCCGACTCCTCTCCACTAGCTCTCATCTTTCTCGCACAATGTCAAACAAGGACGAGATAGGACTGCAGAATCTGGATACCGTCCGTACTGCCGAGGTCGAGTTCTTTTCTTTCCTCGACAATGAACTAGACAAGATCGAAACATTCTACAAGCAAAAGGAAGATCAGGCCACCAAGCGCCTATCTGCTTTGCGCGAGCAACTCCACGAAATGCGAAACAGACGAACGACTGAGATTTCGGATGCCAAGCAGAGAAAAGAGATGGAAGGCAGTGGTGGCAGCAGGAGTCACTCGGACGACGAAGGAGCTGGCAATGGCAAAGACAATGGTGTGGGTTGGATAGCGCCCATCAGAACCAAGTTCATGAAGCCTGGGCCAAACTCGAAAGCGCTGCAAAAGATGACCGGAACACCCGTCATGGCGCCGCAGAAGCCGGAAGAAGGCCGCGACTATGTCAGGAGACCGCCAAACAAAGACGACGTGCCATACCGTGTGGCGAAGCGGAAGCTCAAGCTCGCCCTGCAGGAGTTCTACCGTGGTCTCGAGCTTCTCAAGTCGTATGCCCTCCTGAACAGAACTGCGTTCCGTAAGCTTAACAAGAAGTACGACAAGGCGGTTAACGCCCGCCCGACTTACCGCTACATGAACGAGAAAGTCAACAAGACTTGGTTCGTCAACAGCGACATTCTCGACGGCCACATTCGCACGGTCGAAGACTTGTACGCTAGATACTTCGAGAAGGGCAACCACAAGCTGGCTGCAGGAAAACTCCGAAACATTCTCAGACGCCCCGGAGACGCTTCGGACAGTGCTTTCCGCAGCGGACTGCTTATTGGCTTTGGCGCCGTCTTTGCCGTTCAAGGTCTGATTTATGGCGCAGAGCTACTGTTCCAGGACGATCACGTCCTCAAGGAAAACACGAGTTATTTGCTGCAGCTGTACGGAGGCTACTTCTTGATGATCATGCTCTTCACACTGTTCACATTGGCTTGTCGAATATGGACCAAGAACAAGGTTAACTACCCGTTCATCTTCGAGTTTGACACGAGGCACAACCTGGAGTGGAAGCAGCTGGCCGAGTTTCCAGCCTTCTTCTTTGCGCTTCTTGGCGTGTTCATATGGATCAACTTCTCGAGGTTTGGCGACTGGGAGGAAATGTATCTGTACTATCCTGTCATTTTGATAGGCGTGTCGCTGCTGATATTGTTCTTCCCGGCACCAATATTCTATCACAGAGCTAGAAGATGGTTCTTGTATTCACATGTAAGTTACCATGCCATGTTCGTAAGGTACGAAAATTTCATCATACTGACACCTTGATAGTATCGCTTGCTGCTGGCGGGCTTGTATCCTGTCGAGTTTCGAGATTTCTTCCTCGGCGATATCTGGTGCTCTTTGACATACGCTTCTAGTGTAAGTGATTGCTTCCAATGATCTTGGTTAATAATTCAGTACGCTAACTTTACGAAGAACATTGCTCTGTTCTTCTGCCTGTACGCCAATGAGTGGGATCAACCGAGTATGTGTAACTCTAGTCACTCGCGGGTTCTCGGCTTCTTCAACGCCTTGCCCCCAATTTGGCGTGCTCTGCAGTGTATCAGGCGTTACTACGACACGAAGAACGTGTTTCCTCATCTTGTCAACTGCGGAAAGTATATGTGTACCATCATTACCGCTGTCTTGCTCAGCTTGTATCGCCTCAACGGATCGAAACCTAACTTGGCTGTCTACATCACATTTGCGTGCATCAACGCCTGTTATACTTGTGAGTATTCCTTTCCCCTGGCCTTTGTGATATCAGACTGACATTTAATTATCAGCGGTCTGGGATCTATTCATGGATTTCTCACTCCTCCAGAAACACGTCCGCCACCCCTTCCTTCGAGACATTACCGCACTCAAGTCCAAATGGATCTACTATGCCATCATGATTGTCGACCCCATCCTCCGCTTCAACTGGATTTTTTACGCCATCTTCACCCATAATACTCAGCACAGCACGATCGTATCCTTCTTCGTCGCCTTTGCCGAAGTCATCCGTCGTGGCCTTTGGCTTATCCTCCGTGTCGAGAACGAGCATTGCGCCAACGTGTCGCAGTACAAGGCCTCGCGCGATACTCCTCTCCCCTACCAGCTCGATCAGTTCATCGAGCGTCCCAGCCAGGAGACACCTGCCGAAGAAGCGGCCGTCGAAACCGGCACCACTACCGGCGCTGCTGCTGCTGCTGCTGCCCAACGGGATCGCAGAGGCACCATCTCCTCCATGGCCGCCAGCATCCGCGAGCGCATTCGCGGCTCCGTCGTCGCTGGAGCTACCGCTCCTTGGACTGCTTCCACACCCACCGCCGCTGGCCGCGAAGAGGAAGGGGCTGCCAGCCCCCGCCAAGGCTCAGTCACCTCTCCCGCCGGTGCTGCCACGCCCGGTGCTGCCAACGCTACGCCCGGTGCGACGGGCACCGGAACCGGTTTCAACCTTAACGGCGGAGGCACCTTCCGCCGCCGTCACAACGAGTCGATGGGCAAGAAGTCAATTCTCAAGGTCATGGCCGAAGCGCACAAGCAAGATTTCGAGAAGAGACGGCCGCCTGAGGCAGTGCGGGAGCAAGGGCTGGGACGAAGAGGAAGCAGTAGTCTTCACGATGAAGACGATGAGGAGGAGGAAGATGATGATGATCCTGATTTGCGGAGTGAGGTGGAGGATGAGGATGAGGATGAGGACGATGATGATTCGGATCGGAGAAGCGTGCAGGAGGATCGGATGGAGGCTAGGGAGGCGGAGACTTTGGTGAAGAGGGCAAGGGGGGAGCCGGATGATTCTGTTAGTGAGTAAGTAGTGTTTGCTTGTAGAGAGGGGAGAAGTAAGGGAGAGGGGAAGAGGGGAGAAAGAAGAAGGGAAGGAGGGAGGAAGAGCTATTTGATACCCAACTTTGTCGGTCGGAGTAAAGTAGCAAACAACGGAACAAGCGTTAAGGGGAGCATATAGACGCATTAGACGGGGGAAGACACAGGATCATGCTGGTATTTTTTTCCTGTTTATGGGACGTTTTATAGCGCATGGCTGTTATTTTGCACGGGGGCGCATCAGATACATAGATGTCTGGACTCGACAACAGGGCTTACTTACTTGCTGGGCTTGTTTTGCTCTTCATTGGGAAGACCTTTTGCTCATGTCAACACTACTTCACTACCTCACCTTGATTCTGGCCCAGGGAGCGGCGCGTACCAGTTTTAACTGTCTTGTAATTAGTTTTTTCAGTACAATTCTTGAACGCACTCTAGCTATCTTATCGCGTTGATCGCTAAATTTCGAACAGAAAACGGGCCAAAAATGAAATAAAGACAATTGGTCAGGAAAGCAAAAAGGAAGAGCTGTGTTTTTGAATCGCAACTTGGTAACAGAAAGACGCAAAAAAGAAATTATCATGGTCAATCGTGCGACGTGGGCCTGATTCGAACAGACGCTCCCGAAGGAACAAGATTTCTAGTCTTGCGCATTAGACCACTCTGCCACCACGCCGAATGGTTATTTGATGAAGAATTTGCACCAAGCTAAAAATTATATGGAGCGTTTACAAAAGGGTGGGGGTAGTGGGGCTGACTGACAACACTGATCTTGTGCTCGGACTGTTCAGATATCGATGGACGGCTTTTTCAGTTCAACGCTGTAGAGGCCTTGAGAAAAGAGAAGCATGACCATGAAAACTGCGAGGAAAGCAACCAATTTCTGCAATCTTTGCAGTATAGAACTGCCAAATAATTTTGATGCTCTCGAAAGTGAAAATAGGACTTGCAGAGTTGTGGATGGCGCCAGGTGCCAAGGGGGCAGTCCGTGAACGGACAAGTTCGAGGTTGGATTTGGCCCCATAGCCCAAGTAATGAAGGATGCAAAACTGAGTTAACACTCGCACTACGTCGCTCCGTACAAGCCAACGTTGGCCTCAACTAATAGGTAGATAACCGTCACCGCTCGATTTTGCGGGCCCATTGATCAGCGGTTTATAGTCTCACGGCTCCAGATCCAGCCGCAGATAATGCATGGAGACTGTGAAAAGCTAACAGGCTGAGAGGCTCTCGACTTGTCAAATTCACCACTTGCACACGTCAAGAGGAATCTAAGTTGCGCTGAACAGCTCTCGCCGCCCTACCCGGCCGTTCTCGGGCCCATCCGTCAGTTTGTCAATGCTGCTCGACTGCCCGGACCGAGAGGATTAACGAGATGATTGCTGCTCTGCGGCTCGTGCAGATGGGCGTGATGTCAAGCACATCCCATCCCACCCAAAGATGCAGACCATTGCATGTATACCTGAGCATTGTCATGGCAACGCCAAACCTCACGATATCACCGCAAAGAGGAGCAGACAGGTTTTGGAATTAGTTCTCATTATTTTTCATCATCCAGGCTCTCTATATCTCCTCCTTTATTTATGTACCGGAACAAAGACATGATACCCTTAGATATACCTCCCGCCGCTGCTCGAGGTTAAGCAAGCAAACAACGGGAGGAGAGTGCTGTCAGGCATTCTTGTAAGCAAACGCTTACTCGAAAACCCAGGCAGCGGAGTGGTGGTTCCACTGGTTGAGCTCCTCGGGCTTGAACCAGAGGGCAATCTCCTTCTTGGCGTTCTCAACGGAGTCGGAGCCGTGGCAGACGTTGCGGCCCATGTCCTGTTGGTTTTTCCGTTAGTAGTTGTCCTTGCGCAGATAGATAGGAAGAATGAAGAGAAGGGAAAACATACGAGAGCAAAGTCACCACGGATGGTGCCGGGAGCGGAGGCGAGGGGGTTGGTGGCACCGAGGATGGTGCGGCCGGTCTTGACGGCGTCCTTGCCCTCCCAGACCATGGCGCAGATGGGGCCGGAGTTCATGTACTTGATGAGGCCAGCGAAGAAGGGCTTGGTGTTGAGGTCCTCGTAGTGCTTCTCGAGGTGGGCCTGGCCGGGGCTGGTGAGCTTCATGGCAACGAGCTTGAAGCCGCGGTTCTCGAAGCGAGAGACGATGTTGCCAACGAGGCCACGCTGGACGCCATCGGGCTTGACGGCAATGAAGCTGTTAGAGGCGCAAGTTAGTCAATCGACTCTGTTGCATTGTGAGTAGTGCTGGGTGATGGTGTTGCTGGCGCTTCTGTTGATGATGGGCGCGAGCGTAACAGACGGCAATAAAGATGGCGGGGTACAACCGAGGGGTTTGAATTCCCGTGTTGTAGTAAAAAATAACTTACGTCTGCTCCTGGTTGGACATTTTGATTATGGGTGGTTCCTGTGAGGGAGTATAGATTTGTGATGGGATGATGATTGATGATGGAGAAGGAGAAGTCGAGCAGGAAGACGAGGAGAGGCGGCCGAGATAGAAAAGGAGGACTGCTAGGAGGAGTCCACACGCGGCCGGAAAAAAAATTGGTGGGCCCGTTCCCCTGGGTGACCTGGCTCGTCTCCTTCTGGAGCTCCCCCTTCCCCTCGATTGGGACGATTGGCGAGATTGGGCACCACTAGAATCAGCACCCGCAGCCATTGCGCCTCCCGATTCGGGCTGCTTCTGTTGCACTTCAGTTTGCGGCAGCGGTCTGCGTTGTCCGTCTGATTCTCGTCGCAGATGTTCCGAGCTGTCAGTGTTCGACATGGTCTTATTGGATGCAGCTATTTCAGTTGGTGAGGTGATGAAAGCTTAGCTCAAAGCTCTGATTTTTAGAAGAATGTTGGTCCAGACTCAGCAGCAGGACAGCAAACAGCTGACAACTCTACGCGACGGGTTTGAAGAAATTAGGGGCAATGTTTTGATGGAGCAGAGAACAGCAAGCGACCAGGCAGCCGTCCGTCAATTGGTCTTATGGGTCTCTGTTTAAGTGGTTGCGCAACGTCTCGGAAACGAGGCCGGAAAGACGAGAAGCCACGATGGGTGCCAGCAAAGCTCGCAGAGCTCCCCCCATTGAATCTGTACGGCCTGTGCAGCTGAGGTTTTCTTTCCGAGATAACCCCCAATGCTCTTCAATATTTAAAGGAAGTCATTCCCCTCGAATGCCATATTAATCACGAACAACCAGGTCAACTGATTAGAGGAACATATGTTCGCCCAAGTCAGTTGTACACTACAGGCCCTGAGAACTGAGACGGTGGGCTGAGGTCGTCATGCAGATATCAAAACTTACCCCGCGGTTTATCATCTAGAGCCACTATGCATCTAACGAATCCCGCGATGCCAAGCGGTGCGCTAGCTGGCAGGGGACAGCTTGGCCTGCTTGGCTTCCACGGGGCGAATTGGGGCCACTCGACGCCATCGGCCACCGAGATGTGGACTTGTTGCGATGCTGCCAGCTAACAACTGCCATCTTGAAGCCAACACGGCAGGCATTGATTGCCATTGACGACAACAGGTCAACCCAACTCGTGACTTCCGCTTACATTACCTCTACCTACCTTACCTTACACAGCTGCGGAGTATACTGCAGTCGACGACAGCTTCAAGGGACTCTGCGACATACCTTAGCAAACCCGGGAGTGTTGTTCTTGATGACCCAGACGAGCTTCTAACCAGTCCCCTTTTGTTGTTGCTTGTCTGTTCTTGCTTGGTGTTTCTTTTGACTTTCTTAGCGAGTTCTAACCTCAGCGAGGTGCACCACCACTCGAGATGCTGGGCTCGGGCCAGCTGTCCATGTCGGGAGGCTGGACGGCATATCTCTGTCTTGCATCTGCCTTGACCGGCCTGTTTGTTCCAGCTGGTGCGCTTGCCCTGTTCACTTCCCAATCCCAAACCCTATATCCTAACACTAACACACTGTCTTCCCCAGTTGCCGTCAAGGAGCACGATTTCAAGAAATGCGACCAGACCGGTTTCTGTAAGCGCAACCGGGCCTTTGCCGACCACGTTCTAAGCAATACCGCATGGGAGTCGCCTTACAACATTATCGCCGAGTCGGCTTCCTTCAAGGGCGGTCAATTGCAGGCCACCATTCTCAAGACCATCAACGACGCCGGCGAGGCCGTCCGCCTTCCCATCACCGTTTCCTTCCTCGAATCCGGAACCGCACGTGTCACCGTCGACGAAGAAAAGAGACAAAAGGGCGAGATCGAGCTTCGCCATGACAGCAAGGCCAGAAAGGAACGCTACAATGAGGCCGAGCAGTGGGTTATCGTCGGCGGGCTGACCCTCGACAAGGAGGCCAAGGTCGACTACGAGGATAAGACTCAGATCACCGTTCAATACGGCCCCGAGTCCAAGTTCGAGGCCACCATCAAGTTCGCCCCCTTCTCTATCGACTTTAAGCGCGATGGTGCCACACATATCAAGTTGAACGACAAGGGCTTGTTGAACATGGAACACTGGAGGCCCAGGATCGAGTCCCCTCCTGCGCCCGAGAAGAAGGAGGGCGAGGAGAATAGCAGCGAGGCCGAGACTACCGAAACCGCTGAGACTGCTGAGACTACCGCTGCCCAGATTCCTGAGGCGTACCCTGGTGAGGACCAAAACACTTGGTGGGACGAGAGCTTCGGCGGAAACACCGACTCCAAGCCCCGTGGTCCCGAAAGCGTTGCCCTGGATATCTCTTTCGTCGGTTATGATCACATCTACGGTATCCCTTCGCATACTGGCCCCTTGTCTCTCAGGCAGACTCGTGGCGGCGAAGGCAACTACAACGAGCCGTACCGCATGTACAACGCCGATGTGTTCGAGTATATCCTTGACAGCCCTATGACCCTGTACGGATCCATCCCGTTCCTGCAGGCCCATCGCAAGGATTCGAGTGTTGGTATCTTCTGGCTTAACGCTGCCGAGACTTGGGTTGATATTACCAAGGAGAAGGAGTCCAAGAACCCACTCGCCTTGGGTATTGGT
Organism: Sordaria macrospora; assembly: GCF_033870435.1. Taxonomy (NCBI): domain Eukaryota; kingdom Fungi; phylum Ascomycota; class Sordariomycetes; order Sordariales; family Sordariaceae; genus Sordaria; species Sordaria macrospora. The sequence continues at coordinate 1,217,154 of NC_089372.1, read as the reverse complement.
TCCAAGACGAACACCAACACTCACTGGATTTCTGAGACCGGTCTCCTGGATGTGTTCGTCTTCCTGGGCCCTACTCCTCAGGACCTTATCCGCAAGTATTCCGAACTCACCGGTACCACCGCCATGCCTCAAGAGTTTTCCCTCGGCTACCATCAGTGCCGCTGGAACTACGTGTCGGACGAGGATGTCAAGGATGTTGATCGCAAGATGGACAAGTACAACATTCCGTACGATGTCATCTGGCTTGATATCGAGTACACCGATGACAAGAAGTACTTCACCTGGGATGCCCATAGCTTTGCCGACCCCATTGGCATGGGCAAGCAGCTTGAGGCCCATGGACGCCAGCTGGTTACCATTATCGATCCCCATATCAAGAATGTTGACGGTTATACAGTCTCTTCCGAGCTCAAGTCTCAGCACTTTGCTGTCAACAACAAGGATGGCGAGATCTTCGAGGGTTGGTGCTGGCCCGGCTCATCTAACTGGGTTGACGGCTTCAATGCCGCCGCCCGAAAGTGGTGGGCCACGCTTTTCAAGTACGCCAAGTTTGAGGGTTCCATGAGGAACACCTGGATTTGGAACGACATGAACGAGCCCTCCGTGTTCAACGGCCCTGAGACGACGATGCCCAAGGACAACCTTCACTACGGTAACTGGGAGCATCGTGACCTTCACAACTTGAATGGATTGACATTCCATAACGCTACTTTCGAGGCCCTCAAGTCTCGCGAGAAGGGCGAGTACCGTCGTCCCTTCGTTCTTACCCGCTCCTTCTTTGCTGGCTCTCAACGTCTCGGCGCTATGTGGACTGGTGATAACCAGGCTGCGTGGGATCATCTTGAAGGCTCCATCCCCATGGTTCTCAGCCAGAACATTGCCGGTTTCCCCTTCTCTGGTGCTGACGTCGGTGGTTTCTTTGGTAACCCCGAGAAGGAGCTGTTGACGCGCTGGTACCAGGCTGGTGCTTTCTACCCCTTCTTCCGTGCCCATGCCCACATTGACTCCCGCCGCCGCGAGCCTTACCTTGCCGGTGAGCCCTACACCACCATCATTGCTGCCGCTCTCCGTCTTCGCTACAGTCTTCTGCCGTCTTGGTATACCGCTTTCCGCCAGTCTTACCTTACCAACGAGCCCATCGTCAAGCCCATGTTCTACACTCATCCCAACGAGGAGGCTGGTTTCGCTATTGATGACCAATTCTTCGTTGGAAATACCGGTTTGCTAGCCAAGCCTGTCACCCAGAAGGACAAGGAGACCGTGGATATTTGGATTCCTGATAACGAGGTCTACTATGACTACTTTACTTACGACATCATCCCCTCTGGCAAGGGCAAGACCGTGACTCTCTATGCTCCCCTCAACAAGATTCCTCTCCTCATGCAGGGTGGCCACATCTTCGCCCGCCGTGACCGGCCCCGTCGGTCCAGCACTCTCATGAAGTGGGACGACTACACCCTTGTCGTGACCGTCGGCAAGGACGGAAAAACCGCTGAGGGCGACCTCTACGTCGATGATGGCGACTCGTACGACTTCGAGAAGGGCCAGTACATCTACCGCAAGTTTACCCTCGACGGCGATGCCAAGACCATCTCATCCGTTGACGGCGAGGACCGCAAGAAGGTTAAGGAGGGCGACTGGATAAAGAAGATGCACCAGGTTACCGTCGACAAGATCCTCATCGTCGGCGCCCCCAAGTCTTGGGATCAGAAGGAGGTCACGGTGGAGTCCGAGGGGAAGACCTGGACTGCTACGGTCGAGTACACCCCCGCCGGAAAGGGCCGGGCCGCATTTGCGGTTGTCAAGAAGGTTGGCGCGAGGATCGGTGCCGATTGGAAGATTTCCTTCGCCTAGATGGGGTGCGGGGCCCAGCTGCAGGTGGGCTTACATAGTGTAGAAGAAGGAGGCGTGGGGAGGACATGACAGGAGAAGAGAGGAGGCTTTGGATGAATGATTGAGGTGTTGCGCGGTGTCTCATGTACACTACACCGCTCGCCTTTTTTGGACGTTGTGTTTCCGCATCGGTCTGAATGCAGCCCTAGTTTATTTCAACGCCATATTCTTACAGACAAATCTAAGTACAGATGAGAAAGAAAGCTAAGCTCGTACATACTTGCAGGAAAGGTTGACATGGCTATGCTTGTTGTTTTTCTAGTTGCTCTTGGTTATTTTTAGGTCTTTTCGTTCACAAAGCAGCCTGTGACCTGATGTGCTTCCTTGTCGACTTCCATTCAGCAAGCAGCCTTTCCGATTTTTGCAAGTCCCGTTACACAACACACGCACAGCTGTTGGGTTGGTTCAGTTCCATAAATGGCGTGGGCTCTCCTTCAAAGTAGGTTGGCAGGTCACGCTTACCTAAACGAATCGGGTGCTCACAGGCCCTGGATCTTGAATACGAATGATGGCATTGCTTAATGCTTCGGTGCATGAAAGTAGTGTACTGTGTATGTCCCTGCCTTCACTATGGTAGTGTAGTGGTGCGCTTCAAGCTGTGTTCCTGACAGACCGGGACAGATGCCGCACCGAATGTTGGGAGGAGCTGTCGGGAGCCGTCACTGGCATTCAGTGGAAGGACTTGGTTCCGCCAATGGTAACCTCGAAGTTGTTCGCCTCTCTTTTTCGAGAAGATGGTTTTGAGTTCTGACTGGTCCGTTGAGCGATGCAGATCGGTGGCGTGAGGTTTGAGTTTGGGTGTGGTGGTGCTGCTGATGGTGGTGGTGGTGGTGGTGGAATCCTACCCTTCGGTGCCTCTGGTGCCTCTGGCGCCTCTCGTGCCTTGCCCCTGCATTTCATTACCGAGCTTGCGAGCCTTTGAGAATTGATACCATCACCGTTCTGTGGGCGACTACTGGTCCCTTCGATTCTTCCAATCCTTCCTTAACTCTTCCTGTGTGTTTTTCCATGTTTCACAGCGTACCCCAGAGTCAAAAGGCCCTTCTTCCTACCGAACCTACCCAAACCGGCGCCGGGCAACGGGTAAAAAGCCAACTTGGACAGCATTCGCTAGTGTAGTGTAGACTAGGTGGTAGTACCGTGATATGTGCCAAACACCGCTTTCCTCTTAGTGCCCTAGTGATACGAAGTGTGGTGGAATGATGATGATTCGCATTTGCTTGCTCCTGAATGGAAATCTTCGGGAGGCCGAGAGGAAAGTCAAGACGGCAACGGCAAGGTACATACGACCTCACGAGGAGGGCTGGAGGGGTGACACGCTTGTGGCACACAGTATTACTTGCCTCTGTTAGTAGAATATCAAACTGGGGACGGGGACGGATGACACAACAACAGCAACAACGACAAGGGAGCTATGTATCCTCCGTCCCCATGGGGCGGGCGGCCGTATCTACGACTGTCGTGCCCTGTCTTTCGCAGGGTTAGCAAAATCAATGGGATTGATTCGATACCTCGATGAATGGGCGGATGGAACATGGAGCATTGTTCAAAGTTTCAAATATAATTGGGCCAACGGGCTTTGTTGGGTCGTCGGTCGTGAGGCTGTGTGTGATGAGGCCTGTTGGTTAGGTTGCTATTTACATATAATGTGTGCTGTTTGGGACGTTGCTTGCTTGCCTTGCATCTTTCCAAAAACCGAACCCCGTAACCTTCTTTCTGTTTGTTACAACTTTTCTTTCTCTCTCCTTCCTTCCTTCCTTCCTTCCTTGACGACGTGCCGGACGAATGGTATGGCAAGAGTTGGTTGAGATCGACTTGCCTGTTCTATCTGATTATTCGATCTACATACTTGAGTCGCTACTTTCGTCGTTGCCTGCTTGCCTACCTGACCTAGAAATTGTGGGTTGCGAGTTTTTCAAAGGAGTTTATTCCTTCTATTTTTTTTTACAGCAACCAACACTGAGAGAGAAGGAAGCAACCAACCATCCATCGACTTTGTGTCCCGCGCCCTGGTAGAAATATCCAAGGGATCTACATCCATCCGTCGAACCCCCTGGTCCAAGTTCCACTTACACGAGGTCTTGAATTCGATTTAACCAAAGGGTTTCCCTCCCTTTTGTTGTCGATCTCTTACCCATCCACTCACTCACCTCATCATCTCATCGCCTACTACTTCACTCCACCAACCATCAACACAATACTACGAACAACAACCAACCATGAAACCATCAACCCTCCTCACCCTAACGGCCACAGCCGCCTCCACCACGGCTTTCACCCTTCCCTTCAAGTTCCGACGGGACGATGCCACCCACACCCCAAACCGCCGTCTCGCCCACAACCCACCCACCTACGCCGGCAATGCCCATATCAAGGCCGTCGCCGGCAGCAAGCCGCAATCCCTCCGCGCAGGCGCTTACCTCGCCTATCACCCACCGGCCGCCACTCCCGAGCACCCGACCCAAAACCAAGACATGATCCAGTCCGTCACCGGCTCCGTCGTCATTCCCAAGATCTACATGCCCGAATCGGGCCCCACAGCCGGCAACGTCGTAGGGGAGTACTCTGCCTCGATCTGGGTCGGCATCGACGGGGCCTCGGCCACGGACAACTTCATCCTTCCCGGGACCAACAACACATGTAACCCGTTGGGCCAATCCCTTCGTGCGGGAGTCGACATCTTCTGGGACGGCACCTTGGACGGCCAACAGACGCCGTACGTCTGGGCGCAGTGGTACCCTGCCGAGCACGCCCGGGGGTTTCTCGGCTTCGAGGCTGCGCCCGGCGATGAGCTGCGGTTCTCCGTGTCTACGGGACCGCACGGGAGCTCAGCTGGCGGGGTGCTGGTGGAGAACTTTGGACCGCCGCAGAGCCCCAAGGGCGTGGATGGTAAAGTCAGGATACCGATTGCCACGGGCAGTCTGATCTGGAAGAACATGCCGGGATTGTGCTCGGCGCAGGCGAGCTGGATTGTGGAGGATTTCCCGCTGCAGGAGAGACCCGAGCTGCCCAGTGCGCTGGGGAATTTTACGGATGTGAGGTTTGCGGAGATGGGTGTCGCGACGTGGTTTGGATACAATTTGACGGATGAGAAGGTGGCCACGGAACTGAAGATGTTGGAGATTTATGATGCTGGACAGGGAGGGACTTTGGCGAAGTGCAAGGCGGAGGGAGAGGGGGAGAAGACGGGTGTGATTTGTAAGAGGGTTGTTGAGGCTTGAGAGTTCATCTATCATTGGCTCTTGAGGTGTACGTGAAACGGATGGAGATAATGCATGAGTCTGGTAGAGAAGAGTAAGAAGGTTCTTTGCTCGGGATCAATGGCTGAATGACGAGGATAACTTAATGATAATGAGTAGCAGATGTAGTAACGGAAACTGACACTGGTTTAATGGATCGAGAAGCCGTCTTGGTAGAATGGTTCCCGCTCGCTTCTTAGTGTGTTCCCATCTCATCGCCCTCCTCTATTGAGGCTGGGAGCCACTGTGTCCCTCAACACTCAACATCCCATATGTGTGGTTTGGTTTTACTTCCTCAACCCACGACCAAAAACCCTCCTCACCCTCCCCAACACCCCAGAAAACCATGGCGTAGCTTGCACGCTCACAATAATCCTCACCGGCAACAACACCTTGGTAATCGCATACGCCAGCGCAGCGTCCACCAAGACTCTATACTTTTCATCCCCACTCCGCCACTTTTTCATCAAAGCCTGTTCTTTTCCTTCTCCCTCTCCTTCTTTCCCATCAGCACCACCCTCTGCCTCAACCGCATTCAACCTCCCCTCCTCTTTCCCATCCCCATCCTCCTTCCCCTGCCCTCCATCAAACCCAAAATACCCCTTCCTCCTAAACCACCTCTCAAACCCCTCCATCTTCTTGTCGATAACTTCCGAATATCCATGCTTCATCATCCACCCCATTACCCAACTTTCGAATCTTCGGCCAATTGTCTTTGCCTCGCTGTCCTCGTCATCGCTGCCATCGTGGCCAGTGTCGTAATAATGAAAGAAATAGAAAAACCCCAACCCGGGGAGAACAGCCGTTATCTCGTGCAGAATTAAGAAAGCAACGATGAATGAGGAGGGGGAGGAGCGGAGGGAGTGAAGGTAGGGGTGGAGGAAGCGGGGGAGGCGGGTTAGGAGGCGGGAGAGTCGTTCGGAGTTTTTGTTGGTGTTTTTGTTGGGGTTGGGGCCATTGGGGTTTGATTGGGAGTTGGAGTTGGTGCTGTTGCGGCGGGTTTGTTGTTGTTGTTGTTGGTTCCAGGAGCGGTTGCTGTGATTGTGGTTGTGCTGTTTTTGGCGGCCCGGGTGATGATATTGGTAGGATCGGGGACGAGGGCTGGCGTGAGGTAGCGGCGTTGAGGATGAAGATGAAGTTGAGAAGCGCGACTTTGTTGATGCACTGAATTGTGAAAGCTCGTGTGTCTGATCCCGACTCCCGGCGGGCCCTATGCGCGGACGGCCGGCGCCAAATCCGAGGTTGAGGAATCGTGGGTTTGGGCGTGGGCGGAATGACATGTTTTTCTTTGTTGTTGATGTTGTTTCTTTGTTGGATTTCGGGGAATTGGTGATTGCAGCTGGCTGGATGGCTCAAATGACGGTGGTGATCGAAGTAATTGTGAACCGTGATTGCACTGGCAAGGCGAGTGAGGATTGGTACGGGTGGTTGTATTTTTGTTCACGGCTGCAAGTTGCAACTGTGAGATAACAGGTGTAGCGAGCCAGGTGTGAGCAAGGTGTAGGTGAGTTTGTTCACCGAGCGGGTGTTCATCCGTTTTTTTTGTTGTTTGCAAGCGACAGTAATTCAGACTTGACCATGCCTGAATAGGACTAGCCTCCCCTGAAGTGGTCGGGTCCGCCTCGGGTCCGCCCCGGGTCTCTCTCGAGTTCTGAACCTCGAGTCGAGGTCAGCGTTCGATTCATGTTCGAGGGCTACTTGTCGACACAACTCGCAATCTGCAACTAGGGGGGGGAGTTGTCTGGACAAGTGCTAGGCACCCAGCTATGGTGGGCGCACTCACTATAACATTTGCTTGCTTGACGGAAATATAGCGAAATACAGCGAATATACAAAGTCAGCGCAAAAAAATCCATGGCGAAAACATCTATCTACTGCCGTATATTTACAAGCGAAACATCTACCTACTCGTCTGGGCTCGAAGCGCCCCTCAGACCAATGTGCCCCGAGTACCATCCATAACGAAACGTCCAGCGAGCATTATTATCTATGTTTTCCAAGCGATTTCCCAGCGTTGTTTTCCTTCCCTTTTTTTTTGCTTCTTTTTCCTCTTTTTTCTACTTCGCCTATGCAAGAGAGTGAATGGGTATTGCGACAAAACGAGCAGTCCAGCTCGCAGCCACAATTACTTTACTTAAAACATCATCCTGCAAAGAGAGTTGCGGAATGCGGAAAAGGTTACGATCAGTGTGACTGATACCTTTCGCTCGTCCAATAGCTGTTTTTAACATCTTCATTCAAAAATTGTGTGTATCTAAAACTAACCGGCTAAACAAATAAGTGCAAAGAAGGTATAAAACACCCGCGGGGAACCGTCCTGAACCGTCCCCCTTCCATCTCCCGCTCCCGCTCCAATAGCTTCAGCTCTACGCTCTAGGACAATATCTAAATGGCCATCCATATCCATATCCCATCGCCCCGCTCGACACATTCACTCTGTGTCGTGTCTCCTATTCCCTATTAAACAATGCTCCAGTGCGGCATCCAGCATCCAACATCCCATATCCAGCAAAAGGCTCTGGCAAACCCATCTTTGTCATGTCATGTCATCATGTCATAACATCATCAATCCAAAACCACTCGCACCACTCGCACCTCTCAAACCCCAACCCCAACCCAAAACCTAAACCTGGTCTCCGCCCGGCGGCTGCGTAGCCGCCACCACACTCCTTGACCTCCCGCGTCCAAACATATTCATCCTCGCTCTCCTCCCCGACGTATGCGACATGCTCCCGTCACGACTAGGTCTGGGGCCGGGACTGACGCCCCTACTCGACATCTTTTCCAATCTCTGGTCTAGTTCCGACGCCATGTCATTGCTGAGTTGTTTCTTCTCGTCTAGTTCATCCTCTTCTTCCTCCTCGTCACGCTGCCTGATGGACGCCAGACGATGGATTCCGTGCCCGCCTAGCGGTTCGGGGCGGCGGTTCATGTAGACGTCTTGGAAGTCGACGCCTGATTCCACTACCGTGGCACGAGAGTCGGCGCGGTGGCGACGGCGTAAAAAGTCGGAGGGGGAAGGGGAGGGGATGGATGGTGGGGGAACTGGTTGGATTGGTGGCTGTTGGAATTGTTGGTGCTGCGGTCCTCCGTTTCCGTTCTGAACAGGTAGCTGGCCATCGCCACCACCAGCACCACCAGCACCACCAGCACCACCAGCACCACCACCACCAGGAACCTGAGACCAAAACAGAGGCATATTCTGCCTTCCACCAGGGGCCATAAGACGGGGGCCCTGGATGCCCATGTCGTCCATCTGGTGCATCAACTCCACAGCGAACTTGTTGTGCCTAGTAAGCCTCAACAGCTCGTTCTGGAAGTTGCTCTTGTGGAAGAAGATGATGTTCATGTTGATACTATAAACCTCGTCGATGGTCCTCACCTCGGAGATGATGCGGGGCGCGTAGTCGCGCTGGTTCTTGATGCAGAAGTCGAGCATGCGGGCCTTGAGTTCCTCAATCTGGGACTCGGTGGTGCCGAAGCGGAGCGTCAGGTTGACGGGGTCCGCGAGACCTTGACTGCGCCGCTGGTTGAGGATAAAGAGCGTGTTGAGGATCGAGTTGGGCGCTTGCACGACGTGGCCTTCCATTTTCTTGAATTCGGTATACAGGAGCGAGACCTCGAGGACGTAGTAGTCGTCGCCGCGCATCAGGGAGCCGGTGTTACCGTAGATGGTGACGCGGTCGCCGACATCGAAGGGGTGTTTGACGAAGACGAAAAGGATGGACTATTTACACGTTAGTGTTTTTGCATCATATTTGCAGTCCTGGACGACATACCTGAAGGAACTCCTGGGCTGTCGCCTGAAGCAACCAAGACAGACCCAGAATAACGGTGCCCGTCGAGGTCAGCGCGGCAGCAGCCGAGTTGGAGATGATGCTGATAAACACAATGATGACAATCACGATAATGATAAACATGAAGACCTTGTCAAGCTTCTTGATAACCGAATCAAGATCCTTCAACGAAGCCGCAATGGCCTTCTTCTCCAGGTGGATCTCGCTGCAGACCATCTCCAATTCTTCCATGGAGATGTCGCCGTTGAAGTCCTTGTCGAAAACAGCAAAGCAGGTCTCCGCTTCCTCCTGATTGGGGAAGGCGGGCAGAATGTCTTCCAACGTGATAGTGTCTCTGCCAGGCTGGACAAAGGTACGGTAGAAGACGCGAGCTAGAGTGTAACTCGAGTTGGTCGAACGAAGCAGCTCCATGACGACCTTGCGGGGATGGTTTCCTTTCAGAATGCGCCTGCCCGTGATATCGCCGGCAAACCGGTTGGCGGCGTTTCCGACCTTGCTCCAAGCTTGCCGAGCGTTCGTCTTCATGGTCTTCATCGGGGTACGCATCCCGGACGAGTCGCCTCCAACCGAGTTGGGGTTCCAGACCGGATCCTGCGCCTCGAGACAAGTTTTGGCATATGTGTACAGAGCGACGAGACACTCAATCTGCGCATGATTTTCGTAAATGCGAAGAGAATAGGTCCGGCGGTGGAACGAGGAGGCAATCCATTGGATCAAGATCTTCTCGACAAAGTTCAGTGCCGCGAGAATGAAGAAGGCGAGAATGATCTTGTACACAATGGAGATCCAGGCGGAATCCTTGTCGCCAGCATCTTCGCCCTTGTCGATTCGGTGGTCCTTTAGGATCGGATTGTAGGTCACCAAGACGACCAGCATCCAGATGAACATGGCGGTAGGGAACTCGAGTTGACGGCCAATATCCTTCCACTTCTTGTGGTTGCTGGACCCAAAGGTGTCGGCGATCCATGCTACGGCGAATGGCATGAGACAGGTGATAACCCTAGTAGCCCATAGACTCAGCCAAACGACTTCCAACCAAATGCCGAACCAGAGGAGCCTAACACCCCGGTTCTCGCCGACATCCTGATGCCTATTGTATGCGAAAAGATCCAAGAAGATGGGAATGAGGATAAGAATGGCTGGAGGAATCGAGTAGACGATGTAGCGCAGCACTCGTGGGAACTTCCTTAGTCGTGCCCAAGTGCGGGTAAGCCATGTCGTCTTTGCGGCGGTAGTAACTGCCGGGGTAGGCGCGGCTCCGGCACCGGCACCGGCGACTGTATCAAAGACGTCCTCGAGATTTTCGGTACTCCTGTTCTTGGATTTGGACCGCCTCGACTCGTCTTCCCGTACTTGTCTGGAGACCATGCGTTCGGCACGCATGAGTTCGAGGTCGTCGTTTAACCTATTGGCCATCTCCCTGTCGCCATGACCAGAAGAGGCCGGGCTGAGGGCGCCTGAGTCGGGAACATGAAGGTGGGTGTGGTCGATACCGTTGGAGTGTTTATAATAGTCATCGTCGTGGTCCATAGGAGTCGGAACCTCGGACGGCACCCGGACGTGCAAGGTTGGTGGAGGATTCGCAGAGGACATCCTACGGGGCGATGGACAGTCTATAGATGGGGGCATTGTCAAACATCGATTGGGGGGGGGGGGGGGGGGGGGGGGGGGGGGGGGGGGGGGGGGGGGGACGGGGCCCGGGCGTAAATATCAAACAGATGGGTGGAAGAAAGGGGGGCTACCCGTGACAGGAAAGCCGCAAAGGAGAGATAGCTGGAAGAAACTCTCAAAGGGGCATCCGTGTAAGACGGAAACCGACAAGATAGATCCAAGACGCCACTTGCAAGATTCAGGAACCCTTTGAAATCGATTTCGTGTGCCACTTTAACACGTGTGGGGATTGGTGTTGCATAGGGGGCCACTGTTCCTTGGGATCGGGACCGGGGACCCGCGACTCCATGGCCGAGAAGAGGAGGTTGACTTGCTTCGGTGTTTACGAAAATGTTCAGAAATCCCGGGGTGTGGAGATGGATCAGCGGTTTGGCACAGAAGCGCGACCCACCGGCCAAGCGCGGGCAACAAGTGAAGATGAACAAGTCTAAGAACACAGGGAGGTGCGATAAGAAGACGTGGGAGAGGTTGCATATCGGGAAAGCGTGTTTCGCGTTGCCGGGTGCGACCAGGAGGACAGTTTGGACGGCAGGGACGGCATGGACGGCCGCCCGTGGCTACCGTGGACGGTTGCAGACGAAACAGTTGGTTAGCAAGCGGGGGGCCGGACGGGGCCACGGGGGCTTGAGACGGCCTTTCAGAAGAGTCCGGCTGTTGTTAGTAAGCCGGTTGAAGCGGGGATGGAGGGATGGTGTCAGGGACTTTGTGGATGATCATGATCGGTGATTGCTTGTTCCCTTTTTCGGCGGTGAGATTCATGTTGTTATTGTCTTGCGTGCAGTTGTCCATTGTGATCACAAGCGAGACAGCGTTGTAATGCATCTCGGCAAGCATTCCAACTTGATCTGTTGGAGTGAAGGAGCAACTTGTCAAGCTGTGAAGATGCTGAATCTCACTGTGTCCTCTCACCGTTCCCTCTTCCTATTCTCATGTTAAGATTTTGATCGAGTGTCTCCTGCATGTTAAATGAAGCCAAGAGTCTTGACTGACTCGTTTCAAAACGGAAAAGCCACCGGCATCCATTCATCCCGTTCCTGATCCAAGACTTCCCTTTAGCCACGCAGGCTTCATGTCTGGCTCCCGATGCAGACACACCACCATCCAATCCTCCAATTTTGATTTTTTCGAGTTATCGATTCGGGAGTGGCATTCGGTCGTTGATCAGTCGTTGTTGGTTGGCGACACAAGACTACAGAATGTGCTGTGACGTCACACAGCAGTATCTTTCTGCGTGTGGTCCGTTAAAGGCCCCTGTAAAGCCCACTGAGGTTCCACCGTCCCTTGCCGATCCTCCGCCCGTTTGCCCACGCCCCTCTTGGGGACCCCCGAGCCATCCTTAACCCAAACCCTGGACCCTTGGTTTTGGCGGACCCCTAATGTCTGGGGGGATGGGGAAATGGGAATTGCCTCGGAGACTTTTGGGCTTAGCGGACGGGATGAAGGGGGCGTGCCCATGTCAGGTGTTAGTGGTGTAGAAGCATGCAGGAACAGATGTCGAACACCATGCTTGATTCGTCTCGACTTCTGGGCTGCACGACAGAAAAGGAGCTCAGTGCCATTGTCAACTTCGGATCGCCTTCATATCCAAAGAGCTGGAGAAATATCCTCAAGATCCTCTAGTCAAAATCACCCCACCCCGAGCCATCATATTGACCACCACCGCCCCCTCCAGATATACTTCCCCATCTGCTCGGGCCAGGCCCGTTGCGATGGTTGAAGTTGGGCGGCGGAGTGGCCTCACTGTTCCTGCCAATGGTGCTGACACTGGCGAGACTGGCAGCACCCTCGCTTCCAGGACGAGTGTGATGACTGCTAATTATCGACACTCTGGAACTTTCCGCGATGGATACCGCGTCTGCGTTGCTGGGAACGGGTGAAGGTGAGGAAGTGCCAGTCAGGTTAGACACTTCGCTCTCCCTTCTACTATCCACCTGATGATGATGCTGCTGCTGTTGTTGATGGTAATCCCATTGCTGCTGGGCTGGCATCGGCTGACTCTGATATACAAATTCAGGCTCGTGTTGGGGTCCTCCTAGTTGAATTGTTGGCGTGAACACACGCGGATCGTGGCCATATGCTGACCATGCGTCTGGTGTGGCCGCAGGCCATTGATGTCCTTGAAATTGCACTTGATTTGGGTGCAATGGGAGATTCTGGAATTGTGTCTCAGTGTTCTGCCGTGGACTTTGCTGCGGCGGATAAGACACGAGGGGTTGTGGCTGTGGAACGCTAGTACTCGCTGTGGGATAGCCATTCACGACCGACTTTTGAAGCTTGTTCGAGGAGTTGCCGGTGTTGCCAGTTCTTCTGAACTTTGAAAGTAGCCCGCGCTTTTCCTTCACAACAGGCGACGAAGTCTCAGTCTGTAACCCGCGAGCCTGGGGCATAGACTGGGGCACGACTTGAGGAACGGGTGGAAGCGGTTTTGACGCCAGATCGTCCATTTGGCCTGCGATCGGAGTTGTTGATTCTGGTTTCGGCCACGTAGACGCCCGTATTTGGGACTGTGGGTTGGCGAACAGTTGTTGTGCTGGAAAGGTTTGTGGGATGTTTGTGTTGCTGGTATCTGGCTGTGGCAGGGCTTCAACACTCCACGATGGAGGCTGTTGCTCGTGGGAACCAGGCAGTACGTAACAGTCTCGCGTTCCTTGTTGAGGGAAGGTACCGGTTTGTTGATCAAACCCTGAACTGGAAGTCGGCATTTCATGACTTTGAGGCTCAGTTATAGGTTTTCGGCGGATGGTTTGTTCCCCTGCCGGAGGACGGTAAGGAGTAAATGCGGGCTGGGAATTGTCTAGTGGGATCTTTTCAGGGCGTGGAGGCACTAAATCTGAGGTCTCAGGCTGTGAGAGACTATGCGAACCATCTCCTGGCACAGAAGTTCCCTGGATAGCAGTGGCCGGCAGTGTTTCAGTCAAGTCCTCGGTTGGAATCCCGCGTAACTGCATCCTTTCTTGACACCACAGGGTTGCTGTGAGACCGTCTTTAGACAGCCCCAGTACAATTTCAGTAGCGCGCTTTGGTTCATAATGGGGACGAAACGCCCATTCACGCATTGCCTGAGCCAACTCCGGGTCTAGCATCGGAGCCGTCTGTTCCATATCATCTTTTTTCACTGCTAAAGACGATTGATCCACTCCTTGGGCTTCAGTTGGAGAAGGTTTTCGGATGATGCTCAGAGGGTTCACTGACTGCCCGATATCAAGAAGAACTGGGTTCGCGTAGTCGCTTAAGCTTCCCCTATGCGGTCTAGTTGTTGACGCAAAGCTGGACCCCATCTGTGGTTCCTCCTCGCCTGGCGCTGGCGGTGGTGAAGATTGGTGCTGTGGCTTTGGAGCTGGCGAAGACGTCTCGGTCTTTGAGGAAAACCCACTTCCCATGAAAGGCAGTGAAGGCAGGTCTGCAGGTAAAGTATTTGTCCTCGTAAACACAGGTGGGGGGTCCAGTACGTCCTTTTTATTGAGCAGAGTCATAGACTGATGGCCGTGTAGTGGTTTCACAGTCTGATGATCTAATTCTGGAAGGTCATAGAGCGGTCTGTGGACAAAGCGGTTTGTAGTCGAAGAGCCAGAAGCATTCTGCAAAGGTTTTGGGCGTCTGCGGGCAGGTTGAAGAATGGACGGTACCCGTTGAGCAATAACCTTGTCCGCCTCTCCGTTGGCTTTTGAGTTAGACTCAATCTCTGCTCCAGGCTCTGTCTTTCCTTCCTGTTCATCCAACCCAGGTTTTTCCGGTGTCTGCTTCTCTGATGACACAGCTGCTACCTCCACTCCAGATAGCATCTGTCCTTGTATGGAATGTCTTTGTGTGCGGACAGGTGCAGGATTCGAAGGCCCGGAGGCAAAATTGGCACCAAGTATGAATGGAGTTGACTCCGTCTTTTGATTGAGACTCAGTCGATCTGCCTTTTGACAGTTAGTTCCTTTCGAGGTGGCCTTCACGCTGATGCTTTCGGAGGATAACTCGACAGGTGCATGTTGATCTGAGTTCGCCACCTGTATGTTTCTGATGGGTGCCTCATGACCCGGCAGCTCCGCTGCGGTTGGATGTTCTTCTCGAGGTCTCGCAGTCGACTCGCCGTATAACTCGGCCACGAAACCGATAGGGAACACTTGGTTTATCGGACGACCATCCAACATAGGAACAACCGGAGACTGGATATAATCCCCTGTTGTCGGCGCACTTTCAACTCTTGCTGGCGTATTCTGTTCCGGTATCGTCAGGACAGAGATTCGGCTATTGTTAACCAGAGGAGTAGTTTCTGTGCTTGTTACAGGCGAGATGAATGGTCTAGTTGACGGCTTAGTCAACTTGGACTCTGGTGTCTTGGGATCAGTTGCTGGTAGAGCAGCCTCATCTTCGCCTTGCTCTGGGCTGTTGTCGTTGTACGCGCCGGGGCCCATGTACATAAAGTCGTCTGGCTGAAACCATGGTGGAGGAGTCTTGTAGCTTGAGCCAGAAAAGTTTGCTGAAGTCGCAGTTGTGCTGATGTTGAATGGAGGAGAAGCTGGGATTGTCTCGCTTCCTGCACTCCCTTTCTTCAACCTTTGGCTGAAGAACTTGTCCTCGGGTGACATTGGACCGCCAAAGTCGCCAACAAATTCGGGATACTCGTCGCCTGGCTTGGGGAAGGTATACTGGGTGAGCCCCGTAGGCTTGAATCGGTAAATCCAACGGCTGATGGCTCCATCGTAGTCCATCTCCCAATTCTCCGGAAGGGCCGCCATCTTGATTTCGCCTGGGGACAAGCGTGTTGGTGACTTGGAATGATCCCAGCCCAACTGGGCTTGTCGTTAACGCAAAGGCAAGCGTGATCAATAGGCGCGTGGTTGCGATAACATGGTCGCGCGCGGCGGACGCGGCCGGGTAGGAGATGCCGGTAGTACCAATGTCGTCGCGATTGAGTTGTCAAGAAGTAAGCTGGAGGTCACATCGGGCTGGTATGCACTAACTGAGGCGCGGCTGAAGTGCCTCCTCGCCGTCCGTCCAATTGAGGACGCGCGGGGTCGACGCATTTTCTCTCCAACAATCGGCCCCCATCCAGCTTCACGATCCTTGGCCTGGCTTTCCTTCTGTGATGCCATTTTCGGGCGGAGTTGGAGATGGATTTTGGACGATATCATTTTGACCAACGGACCGCAACATCGAAAATCGGAGTTAAAGGTGGGTGGTTTCCGTTTGCCGTGAACAATTCAGAATACGAAGGATGGCGTTAGCGTGTAACCTGGAAGTTTTTAATTCGTCGTTTGCAGTTTCTGTTGGTGGATTGAAATCGTCCATCACGTACCTACCTCTACACCGTAGACTCGACGTCATCACAACTTGAGCTCAACCTTACGAGATGACTGCAATCTTCTTTCAATTTTTACATGGTTGCACGTCTTTGACAACTCAAATGGAAACCCCCTTATCATGCTTCTTTTCCAGTACCACTTAAGCCCAGTCAGCCAACCATTCCCCATTCTCACAAGGACCATCACGTTCTTGTCTTCCCTTTTCAGATCTAGGTATGAAAGCAGCAAGAGACAAGATGTCACGAAGTTTGGTGTGAGCTGCACCACCTATCAGCCTCAAGGCCACAGTCTGAGCGGTCTACAACCGCAATCTACGCAGAGAAAAAGATCAGATGAAAACACAAACCTGATAAGAAGACGGGAACCAGCATAAACTACTCCTCTTCGAATGCGTGATGACCATTTCTTTTCGCTATATAGAAGACGCCAAGTAGAAGCAGGGATAGATAGGGGGTGAGGGTAAGACCTTAGTGTAGTTGTAGTAAACGTTACGAGGTCGGTGCACACGAGCGTTTAACATCAGGACCGTGAATTTGATCACCAAAGTTGTAGATAGTCAATTAAGGGGAAGATAGCTTCGCAATATAAATTGCCGACTTCTTTTTGGATAAGCTGGAGACTAGCTCCACAGGTGTTCCCGATTTAAGACGCAACAAGTTTGAGGAACCTGGTTAGGTATTGTTGTCTCCCTGGGTAGTGTCAGTATAACTGAAAGATGCGACGACATTGAAGGTAATGGGAGAGGGAGGTGACTCGTGCATGTTCCTTTTATTGTAGAAATTTCTTCGTCTAGACTTGGACTTGTCCGTGGACTCATGCTGGAAATGTTCTCCTTGAGTGCGTGGGAGACATTAAACATAGTCTCTTGGTGCAGGTTGGATGAGCCACAGTCTCTTGACAAAATTAAAGAAACCCCTGATCTTGTATCCAGTGGAAAGAACAAAAATACTTCTACTCCCAGCTCAAAGCGCAGAGCACCAAGTTATAAGCAAGCGAAGTTGTCGAAACTCTTTATCTCATTTTCATTCTCGTCATCACACTCCATATCTCATACCCAACCCACTGCCTACGCTAAACACGAAAAGCCAAAAGCCAAAAGCCAAAATCCAAAACCCGAAACCAAAACGATCTTCAACGCTCCAAACTCCTAAAGATCAAAGACCCAACCAACCAGGCTCCGCAAAGGAACCCAAAGTCAGATAGCCAGCCTCCCACCATTTACTTTTCCCTTTTTCCATATTTATACCAGTGCCCAAGTGCCCAAGTACGCAACCAAACCAATACCCAAGCCCCCCCCCCCCCCCCCCCAAAAAAAAAAAAAAAAAAAAAAATAGTACGTATTCTTACATAACCCTTCATCAATCAATTCATCAGTCGTCCTTAAGTCATCTTATGTCATCTCATGCCGTGCCCAAGGCATGTGTCAACAAGCTGTCAAGGAAAATAAAGTGCAAGACCCGTCCCAAAGAACAAGTCCGTGCCGCCCATTTGCATGCCGTCCTCATGGGACGGAACGGTAGCGAGATGTCGGGTGTCAGGTGGTTCAGTTCAGAAAAGAGAAAGACCCGAGAAACAGTATCACCAAACACCGGTCTCACTCCCCTCCACTCCACTCTTCCTCGCGTTTCCGTTTTGCCGGTACGGGCCCGGCTCGGTGTTGTGTGGTGTGGTTGTGGTGTCTGTAGGTAGACAAGGGTGGTGGATGCGTGAGTAAATGGAACCCTACGTAGGACAGACGGCTGATATAATCGAATGCCTGTGACTTTGTTGGTGAACCGGTTCGGTTGCTGAGGGTGTTGGAATAAGGTTGCAGCCAGAGCCAGAATCAGGGGGCCAGCCAGCTGCACGGCGGGGTCGGGGGCTGAATAGTAAGGTCGGTTCGTGTTTGGTAGTGACAATTGTCACTCCTCCACAACAAACCAGCCAATTCAAGCCAACTTTCGTGCAAGCTTCTCAGGAATGTGAATGGCCTGATTGCCGGTTTGGTCACCGATGTTGAGCCAACAGTTTAGACATAGATGTACTATGCTCTTGCTGGCGAGTCGTGGTAGTGTCGAAGCACTGAAATGATGACCGATCGCTACCTTGATAACCTACTGCTCCCCTCTAGCAACTTCTTCCTTGATTGGTAGTGTCGGTTGTACCCGACGGCACCAAACTGTCCCCGCCGCTCCTAACGGACAGGGCAGATAGGCAAGCAAGTACCTTTGATAAGTTCTCGTGGGTGACGTTTGTCGTGATGTGTCGCAACACCACACCCATCCAATCCGATCTGCAAGCGAAGCTATACCGGAACCAGTTATCACAGCGACCGTAACACGAGAGCCTTCCCGATCTTCGACCGGAATGATACTCCGTGGGACCGAACATGATGAAGGGGCGGAGGGGATATGTGCTGCTGTCTGTGACCATGATACCCCACCATAGGAAAAGCAAGAATGCGCCGAGACAACTAAGCTTCTGAACTCCCTCCTGATGGGCAGTCCTAGCCTCAACCGATGGATGACTTCGGATGGATGTGGATGTGTGCTGTCCTTGTATGTTCTCGTTCGGCCAGCCCCGCAGCAAGTGGGCGTCAATGTGTTCGGTGCGCGGATAAATCACCGGGAGCTCCCGACCGCGGATTCGTTCCCTTCGTCTTTTCGTTTGGTGCTACCCCAATATCTTTCCTCATCTTCCTTTCCTGCCATCACTCTTGGCTCCAATACCATGGTCATGTGAGATACGCCCAAATAAGCCATCAAAATGGGATGTGTGGGCGTGATATATGCCCTTTGGTTATCCTCACATATGATATCCACCGTTGGCGCTCAGCTCAGGGTACGCGTACAAGTCCAGATCAAAGCCTGTACTGCTCATTTCTGTACTTGTCGTTGGCATCGGCGGATGTTGGTAGCTCAGGTTGCTGGCGGTTGTATAGCCAACATCCTTGAACTGAGAAGCTTTGAGTGCCTCATATTCTGCCTGGAGTGCAGCGTAAGCCTGACCAAGGGCATTGTTGTGTTGTTTGGCCTCGTTGAGCATCTGCTCGAGGTCTTTTATCCTCTGGTCCTTGCGTTCGCGATAAGCTCTCTGGGAAGCACGGTTTTGGGCTCTTCGACGCTGTTCGTGGCCGATGGGTTAGTTTTGTCCTTACAGCTATGGTTCGTCCATACAGATATGACCGGGAAAATACAGGATTTATCACATACCGATAGGACAGACGGAGGGGCATTCTTATACCGGTTCTCTCGTTTCCTCTTGGGCTTTTGTTCTTGTGGCGGTTGCTGCGACGACTCATCCTCCGACTCCAGACCTTGATAAATTCCGGAACACACATTCGGATCCATGAGAGAAGCCATGTTATACTGCCAGGCCATGGTTAGTTTTCCAGAAACTCAAATGGGCGTCGTCAAGACTTACTGGTGAGTTGCCTGAGCTTTGCGATCCCGAAGAGTGTGCGTCCAGATACTGATCTGATTCCGCGTACATGTACCGAACAGAGCTCTCAGAGGTCGGCATATCGACGAAGTGGTTGAAGTCCTCCATAACAGGATACTGCTGACTTGTGTGAGGGTATTGTTGCGAAGTTGTTGACGTGTAGAGGACGGTGGAGGACGCTCGGGATATGCTTCCGGAGCTGGTTAAAACAGATAGAAGCGGGCTTAAGTGTTGAGCTGCTGCTGCAGGCAAGGAGGATATTGAGGCCTGATGTGTGAGGATCTCAAGACTCGTCTGCCATGCGGAATTCCAAAGGGCCCCGTTATTATATAAACATCCGGAGGGGGGAGGTTTATTTTACTCCCCCTAGCTGTGCCTGGCAGCCAATTACCCATGCAGATGGCCCCGTTGAAAGCAGTGACAGCGATGCAAGGCCGTGTGGCCCAGCCATCTCGCCTTGCAATGTCTCCAGGCAACCCACTAGTCTGGCTTTTGAGTAGATCCTGAGAAGCAGTCCGCAATTATCCCAAGTAAAAGACCATAACTGGGTGTTTTGGTCCAAGTCGGAGATCATTCGGTGCGCACATCTGCATGCCAATATGCAGGTGGGTAGCTTTTCCGTGTAACGCCAATATGAAAGAGGGCTGACAGGGGTAAAAGGAGGGAACTCGCATGTACACGACTGCGGTATACAAAGACCTCTCAAGTGCCATAAACATGTGGGTTTGGTATAGGAAGGGCTTCATTTTCCTTTCTGACAGCAGGCCGTGTACACACGGGTCATGGGTATCGGCATGCTAGCTTCTAAGAGGACATGGTACGGACTACTGAAGGGCTCGATGCCACAGTATCGTGCACCACAGCCACTTGTCGATTGCTTGACAGTGCCAGAATTATACGCTCTCTAGTGACCTTTCTTTGTCAAGAACTATCCTATTTCTTCCACGAAGTAATAGACCTGATGTGAGTGCAATAGTAGGGATCCGATCATGCGCCGGTGGTCGGGGTCTGTCTTGTGTCGCCGACCAGAAAGGCAAAACGGGGTGTCGATAACCCGTTATAAAGTCGCCAATCCTTTGTGGAAACTGTCGCTTCCATATGACATGCTAAGACTAGTACTGTCTGGTCTCGGGGATGTGAGATGAGCTACTGTATGTAGATGTGCGCTAGTCGTTCGTGACATAGCCCTATGGATCTCATACGGCCTCCTTGCAGCGTACAAGCCCGTGCCGGACTAGGATATGGACCCCATGCCCCTGAGTTTCTGAGCCAAGAAGCTTCCGTTGGAGGATCGTATCTAGATGTATCTTTGTCGGTCCTAGCCGTCGTCCGGCTTGGGGTGGCCAGCTCGCCCAACCCAAGAACTCCAAGAAGAGTGCAAGATACCCTAAGCGAGATCTGGCAAGTGTTAAGCTTCTTCCTTTCCCTATCCGGAAGCTAAAACGTGACGTTGAGAGGTAGCCTTGAGCATGAAAAGGTTGTCTTTAGTCATCCCGGTTAAATAGCAACACTGGATGAATTTTCAACATCGCCAAACCTGATATATGCCCCGCTGCCGTACGGCCCTGCCGAAGATGGCCAGTTTGAGCCTCTCTCTGCTGTACCACACGCCCACATCGCTAGATGGGTACAGGAGCCTAGGCAACTGAATTCTTCCTTCAACCAAGGACCCCGATTTACTGGGATGAGGTAAGGCCGGGATTTGAACGGTGATGGCGCAAAGGATACGATTAGTGAACCATTCAATGGGCTTATGGCTCCCCACTGAGCCTTCCTTTGAACTACCCTCCGCTTCTTTAAGCAGTGCCAAGTCCACACAAGAAGTGGCTGAAGTTGCACCTAATGAAGCAAATGCGGACACTGTGTACCTAGAATGGTGTGAGACCATTGGGTAGCTCCTCCAGGTAGGTGTGGTGGGGCTCTTTGGTATTGCCTTCACTGAAGTTCGCTGTAGATACGGTTTACGGGTATCAGGCATGTGTCGATGGGAGTTTCTGTCTCGACCCCGAGGCGTCTTCTCCATTTCATCGCCTCCATAATTCAGCACCAAGCAGCCGGGCGTCTCGCTGACTTCATGATCAGAAAGGAAGTTCGTAACGTCCGTATGATAAGTCGACCTTGGAATTTGGGCAAAACTGTGGCAAAGCCGGTTTGTCATGGGTGTGGATCGATGCAGATGTGTCTTGCTGATGGTAGACATGTCCGGTCGAGGAAATTTTGCTCAGGGAATTGTCGTGGTACTAGCTGCCCCACAGCTTCAGCCCTACAGCGGCGACGCTTCCCAGGCGTATTGAAAACAGAGCAAGGAGATCATGCTAAGGGAAAGCGGTAACGTTTCCTGTGCCTCTCTGCGTGATAAATATGTGTGATCTCATATTACCAGTGTGTCAAATGGCACTTCCGTACCGTCTTCTCCTAGAGTGATCCAATGACAAGCAAGAGTCTTCGGTACCTCCCGGCTGTGGTGCAGCATCATGTGGTAGTACGCAGCAATAGCATTACCGGATGGTCGTTTGGGCGAGAATGAACAGTTGGTTGCCATTGCCCAGTCCAGGGTATCTGGTCACGTCCTATGCTGACCAAGACGATTTCTAGAAATAAATCTGCTTAGTCGTCAAAGAGTCCCGTATTCTCGCCTCTCGAAGCAATCCAGATGCAGTCGGCTTGATAACCCAAATTCGCCTAGATACAACACTAGGAATGCTGGAGGGTGTCATTTCGTTTCTGGCGGTATGCATATCGGTGGGCGATGTGCCTTGAGACACCCGCAACTTGGCCATAGACTTCAGCTCTAGACCTATGGTAGGTTCTTGCTCGGGTCAAATACCAGGCGCAGCCCCTCCATAGCAGACAAGGCTAGTACACCAGAGACCTTTCAGACGAAAACCCCTCAGTCACCGAGAACACCACGTAGAGTTCCCCTGAAGGACAAAGTCCTGTGGTGATTTAATCAGCGTTAGATATCCCAACCCTGAAAGGTGGTGTGGGAAGTTTCGTAGAAGAAGAACCCAGCTCGAAGGTCTGGAGAGTTCGTAACTGCATCAACGTCTTTGTGCCCCTGTGGTTTAGCGGCATCCGCGGCGGGAAACCTAGCCCTGGACACGCTAAGAACATGGGGTGTGGGCGCCCCTAAGAGCCACCGACGACCCCATCTCAGGCAGCCTTATTCTCTGTAATTCTATTCGCCAATTCTGTTGATTTTCCGTCTCACCCCTCCACTTAAAGGACGACACTGCGGCAGAGGTGGGCGGCCATGTGTTATCCTCATCTCTGCGGCGGCAGCCGAGCGGCAGATCTTAGGCCGTCATGGCCGTGTGGTTGTAGGTATACATTAGAATATTTCGATGTACCTTTGCTGCGTTGTTTTTGAGCTGAAATGCCAAGAGCTACTAGTCCTCTCGGTATGCCCGAGGGGTGAGTTGAGGACTGGGCTTCAACAAGAGGAGAAACGTGGACGTGACCGTTAGACTCCCAGAAGCATTGGGAGAAACCGCTCTTCCTCATCGAATGGAGAGGGTCGTTCTTGTTCTTGAATGGTCGGTTAATCATGTATCTAGCACGATATTGGGTGAGGTCAGACTGTGTCTAATCGACTGTTTTGGCCGAGTGAAAGCCGACAATGGACGATGTCAGGTAGGCCATCTGAAAGGTCGATCTGGCTGCTGCTCCCAAACAGGTTGATAAGAATGCTGCTGCCTAACGTTCGACTGCTTCAGTGGGCTGCAACGCCTAACTGAATGTGGGATGAGTTTGCGGGATCTTAGGATATTATCAAATGTAGCTAGTATTTCCATGCATCAATGAGCCTCCGCCTCGTCCATAAAACGGGGTGAGGTTGTCCGCAATCATGGCACTCGGCGGCCCGTGTAACGTAGGTAGCACAGTGCTCTTCGTGAGTGGTGAGTCACCGAGAGGATGTCTGGGTCTTGTTTTCACATTCGGAAAAAAAAAAAGTACGCTCAGTGATATGGGGGAGTAATGACATCCAGGTCTGAGGCCAACGATATTGACATACAGGGTTGGACCAGCATGGAGTCGCTGCTTTCCGTCCGAGTCCGGTGTGATTGGTTATTGGCTCAGCTTGTAGGGTACTGAAAGAGGAGTGTTGTGAGTGAGGTAGCTTCTTTCTTTGTCAAAGTGCGCTTCTCGGGTATCGTGGCGCGTTTAGGTTATGGCGTTGGATTCAAGCAGGATATTGCACAGCGTACAATGTTAGATGTAAGCGAATTGAACAACTGGATATGACGATGGCTCCTAAGCGAGAAACGTTCTGATCGGATTGGAACAATGGTGTGTATGCACTTAATGCAAGGTATATGGTCCGTTCGATCAGGAAGCTCCGTGTCTGAGGATCCTGTTGAACCACTTGGCTAGGAAGAAAACTGGCTGCCTAAACTTTATCCGTCGTATTTAAGATCTGATACTTGACAACAAGAAAGGGTGGCTTCAGCCTGCTGAATGATTGGTACGGCGACGTGTTCCTTAAAAAGAGAAGGACCCTTGACGTACGGCCCTGGTGATATATCGCAATAGCAATCGATGCCGATAAGGCCCGGGAATCGCCGGACTTGCAGCTAGAGGACCAACTGAGAGTCTTAATTTTAAGCTTGAGTGAAAGACAAGCATGCCGTGATCCAACTGCATGAAACAATACCCAGCCTGCCGACTCTCTTGATGTCTATTACGGCTCTTTATCTTGCCGGGTACCACGAAGGTTCCTGCCTGGAAGCATGGCTTCCGTAGGGTTGGGTATATTCTTTTTGGAGGCTCCGGTCCAAAGAGGTGCTGAAATCCAATGGACAAGCTTTGCAAGCTTTTGGTCTCAGGATATGGTGGGATGGTCTGTACGTTGACCCTCTACTCCGGAACTGATCGGCCAAGGTACTCT
This sequence comes from Sordaria macrospora, assembly GCF_033870435.1. Taxonomy (NCBI): domain Eukaryota; kingdom Fungi; phylum Ascomycota; class Sordariomycetes; order Sordariales; family Sordariaceae; genus Sordaria; species Sordaria macrospora. The sequence continues at coordinate 1,192,952 of NC_089372.1, read as the reverse complement.
AACGGCGCAAGCCAACGACAAGTCGACGCAGCATTGGGGTCTTTCAAACCGTCTGGGCCCGCCGATAGACGCAGAGAATCCAATCTTTCCGAATTCCGGGCATGTTGCGTAATTCGAGTTCGATGATGTGCCAGTAATGGCAACCTATCTTCTCAGGCACTTCACATGACTGCGATCGATTTTTGAAGGAGTCGTCCCTGTTGGATCAGGGTGAGACAGTCGTCGCATTGGAGGGGATGTGACCAACGCTTCGGGAGAAGTCTAGATGTCCGTCCAATGGACGGAAAGAAGAGAGAACCACCAGCAAGCGGATATTCGGGATGGAATCATCGAGGGTTGGAGAGACTGCCGATGTCACACATATCATATCATGCGGGCTGCTCTTGGCACTTCGAAAAGCCAAATACGATCAGAGCTTGTGACGATGTTCCTTTAAGCGTAACTGTGTCGAAAAGCAAGTTGCAATCACGATTGCGAGCTTGAAAGGGCGCAGAGATAGCATGGCGAATGTTTTGAGGCATCCATCACTTTCACAGTTCGTCGTGCAAATATCCGATCAACGAGCAACTCCGATGTTTGGACACAGAACGGACGAGTTTGATGATTTGCCTTTTCGAATTCGTCAACTGGTACATGGTGAGCGACACTGGGGTCATACGCTCAAAGCTTCGGCACGCACACCTCATGTGTGCTAGCTTCTATCCCCGAGGAATTCCCCACCATGGGAGAGCTGCATCCGGAAGACGCCACTGATCCCACCCTACCCACAGCCCAACATGTGAACTGGCTTGCGCCCTAGGAATAGAGCGGTGAAGCTAACAATTTCGAAGAATGGGGCATCGAAAAGATCATTGATTCTTGGCTAGCGACAGCGGGTGGCTCGCCAGACAACTTCGCCATGAACGGTTTTGAGGTGAGAGCCGAAGCCCCTACTCCAGCACCACAGCAACCTGGTCGTTGATGGAATGGGCGTCTCTGAACTCGGCGTAACGGATACGCCAGTATCGCAAGCCTCTTCGAATCGAATTATCCTAGCCAGAAGGTGGGTTCGGGTACCGTGAAAATGTGATGTTATAGGTTTCTCCACGGGATATCAGGCGTCAACGTTTGCGATGTAAGTTCGTTCCTTGATATTACCGAGCTGGCAAAGCCGCTAATCCCATGTAACAGTGGAAAAGAGGCACACTGGGACCGCAGCTCCGCTACGACGACTTGGACAGCGCCTGCAAGCCATCCTCGGCTTGGTTCACGCCCTCCTCAAACTCGAGGCTTCTGCTCATCTCAATTGCCTTTTCGAACAACCGACGAGCCTCAATGACATTGCCGGTCAAGCGTGCAATGCTGGCAAGGTTGCACAACGAGGTAGCGCAAGCCTGATCGCATTCGGGCGTCCGCTCATCGCCCTTTGGCTCATTCGCGTGTTGTCGAGCGTTCTTTGCCCAGCGCTTTGCTGCCTCGAGATAGGCGGTTCTTTTCTGGGCAGGTGTTGCGGAAGCCACTTCTTCGCCCATCAGGGTATCGACTTGACTTTGACCAGCTGGCATAATAGGATGCTGCGCAAAGCAAATGGCGATGTTGTTCACTGAAAGACGTTGTTAGTCTGGCTTTCCACGAACATCCGCGAACGATGATAATGTGCGTGTGGAAACTTACTGATAGTGGCGCTGTGGCATTGGTGTTGAGACAACCGAAGAGCCTGGAAAAAGAGCGGCAGGGCCAGATGAAACTGCGACTTGGTCTCGTAGCTGTGCCCCAGGGCTGCAAGATTCGACGTTAGCGGATTATGGATCGAGAGAGAACATGCGAACAATTGGGAACACTCACATTCCAAGGCACCGCCGATTTCCTCCGAACTCATCCACTTGCCTTCTCCCTCTTTAAGTCCCTCGACAGTCCGTCTACGGAGCTCGTTGAGCGCGGTTTCGACGGACCAGATCAAGCGTTCGTGAGCCTCCTCCGGCCTAGCGAGATAGAAGGAGTAGAGGTTGGCAAGTTTGACATTGATTCCGACAGACTTGCCCAAAATGCGCGTCCGTCTTCCCCAAATCGTCTCAGGAATTTCCTCCTGCTCGGGCTTTTTGGCGGCGGGAGACTGGCCAGCTGGATCCTGGGGTGCCACAGGAGGTAGTAGCGATGGTGGAATCTTTCCTCCATCCTTGACGTTCTTCTCCATGAGGTCAACCCAACGCCTGCAGTCGCCCGAGAGATTCTCCAGCACCTTGACCGCGTTCTCGTAGCTCCCAATCTTCTCGAGCCAGGCTGCAAGCTCAATCTTGATGCCCATGACATCATCAGAGAAATTATCGAGGTGAAGTTCATCGCACAGCTCAAGAGCCTGCTTCCAGTACTTGAGGGCCATCTGCTGATCGGGGTGGTAGTTGCTGTAGTACAATGCCCGGCGCAGAGCTTTGGCAACAGGAGGGGGGTATTTGGTGAACTGCTCCGAGTAGAAGTAGGTGAAGTAAAGGCGAATAATATACACCATGACAACAGCAAGTGCAGCAAGCCTGAATGGCTGTTAGCATCTTTGAGGAGTACCCCGCTGGGAGGCTCATTGTATATACGTACAAGACAAGAGCAAACACTAGCTCTTCGGGGTTTTGACGTAGCATAGTCTTGAAGGTACCATTTCGAAAATTCCTCTTGAGACCACGGAGGTTCTCCATAGCAGCCCCAAGTATGAGACGAGGGATCTGCGAAAGGGGAACGGGCTGAGGCTGAGGCGAGAACTTCTTGTTGGTGTTGTTCTTGTCTACCAACGTCCTCGATGTTGTTTGAAGGGACCGACATTGTGGAGAAGTCACGGAGCGATGGGCGACGAGAGGGCGAACATTGTGTATTTGGCCGCGCCTGATGAGCTCAAGACGGAGGAGAAGAGGAGATCCAGATGGTGTACCGCGAAGGGATCCAGAAGCGGAAAGACGTGCGAGGGACATGGTCGCGGTTCTCCAAAGGTAAGGTAGAGACGGGAGGCGTGCTGTGACAGGGGCAGTGGGTGTCCTCGAGTAGTCGAGTTCCTTGGGCGCTGACTGGAGCAGCGATATTCAAAATGGGGGATGAGAAGCTCAATGGAGCTCTGAAAATGTCAATTGAAGTATCAACCAAGTACAAGATGGCAACCAGAGAAATTGAGAGGTCGCTTGGAGCAATCCAAAATCCTCATCCGCAGATTGGTCGAGATGTTGGACGTCGTCTTTTCTGAGGTGACGTTGAAAAAGATGGATGTCGTTTGAAGCTTTGGGGAGCTAATCCCAGCCAGTCCAAGCTCGTCCTAGGGACGACAACTGGAAGCTTGGCGACTTTGGCGGACTGCTGTGGACTTTCCCCCGCAGTGCGGCAGTGGGGGGGTTCAGGGGGGTCCACCTTCTCCAACAGCCGTCGCCAACTGCAAGTCATTCTCCAACCCCTGTCCCTGCCTGCTCGTTCCTGCCGTTGCCGTTCCGAGGTTGACGAACCCCCCCGGTCCGCCCGCGGTGTCCCAGGCTTGGCGCTTGTGGCCGAGTTTAGTTGACGCCGTCACCAAAGAATTGCGTGCGAGTGAGATTCAGATTGCTCTTTCCAAGACTCAACACCAGCGTCACAGACACTCGTCCAGCTCTTGCCGTTTCTTCAAAATCTGCATCCATTCTTTCACAGGTACGGCCCACTTGAAATTTCCGGATGGCATGAAACAGCTCGGGGCAATCATGCCAGTTACCTGTTCCTGCTCTGTGCATGCATGACCTGGAGATTACTATCATGTCATCCAGTTGACTCCTGCCTTGTGAATGATTGCAAGAGACGTCGTTTTATGAGACATGGCGCTAACGAAGAGATGACCAGGCAGTAACGACCATTTCACCATTACATCCTCACAATGTCTGGAAAGTTTGAGCCTAAGGTTCCTGTTCAGCTGAACCCTCCCAAGGACGATCCCATTTCCGTTGAGGAGTTGGCCAAGGCGAACGGTAAGACTACTTACACTCATCACCCCGGCCATAGAAGTTCTCTTCACAGCCTTTCTTCTGTAGAAAATGACACTCACAACAATCTTCATCTCAGGTGCTGATGGCGAAAAGTGCTATGTTGCCATCAAGGGTATCGTCTACGACGTAACAGGCAACAAGGCGTACCAGCCTGGAGGCTCTTATCACGGTAAGTTTTAACGTCTTTTCTCTTCCCCTTTTGAGGTTTTGGTGCCACCTCATCACGACATTTCTCTGCGGCAAAGGCAAACACCATCATTGCTGGCTCATGGCTGATACCTGTCGTGCTCCAGTGTTCGCTGGCAAGGACGCCTCGCGCGCTCTCGGCAAGACTTCGACCAAGGCCGAGGATGTCAGGCCAGACTGGCAAGACCTTGATGACAAGGAAAAGTCGACTCTCAACGACTGGATCACCTTCTTCTCCAAGCGCTACAATGTAGTTGGCAGGGTTGAGGGCGCTACAAACATGGAGTAAGGATTTATGTCTGGACGCATTAATACATGTTTCGGTTTTGCTCAATTCGTCCTTCTCTCAAGTGTCATCTTCTCACTCGCCAGCAATATTAGCTCGATACCCTCTTCAGGCTCTCCTGGCTCAAAACTGTGAACTACCTCCGATAACCACGCAAAGACTCGGGCCATCACTCACCCATGAATGCTCATCCCAACGCTGGACACAAAAACTGGCATGTCCTTCATGTCTCGCTCTGCTCACCTTGTGTTACCATTTCGTGTATTCAATCTCATCCAGTAAATTCCTGCATCGCATCCCACTTCTCTCCGTTCCGCCACGGCCGCGGAACAACGCGAGCCCCAAATTCCGCGCGTGTCCTCGCATGAACAAATCCGCTTCCCGTCTCGTGGTGCCACGCCGAGCCAGGAACAAGAGGTACAAGCAACGCTTCCCGCTGTCAAAAACCTGGTGTGTGTTACAGATGTACCCATTTGGCGTTTCGTGTATCACCCGGTCTCTTTCCCTTCCAATTGTTGTTCGCATCTTGCACGCTTGCATTTTCTTGTAGAAATATTCTCCGGCCAGTTGGTTCGTGTCTTTCAGTAAGACAGATATAGTCTTTCCACATGTCACTAATCGCGAAGAACACAGTACTCATCTTGCCTGTTTTCTCATTTCTCTAATCCCCTCCAAGATTGCCGTCCTTCATCGACGCAACGTTCCCTTCACGAAGAAACCCAAATGCGGCTCTGAGATCTTGCAATTTCAAAAACCATAAGTGGACTAAACACGGCACCCTGTCGATCCAGCAGTTGTAGGACCGACCAACGGGTTCTCGCTGCACCCACGCAGAGCGTGGCGCTGTATGTACTGTACTTGCAACCTCACAACCCCGTGTCACATGGATGAAATGGTCAAAGTCGACTAACATCACTGACAAAGCTTTCCATACAAAAAGTCACGTCACACAAAGCCCCGACAGAATCGCCAACAGACTACTAGCAGGCTGACATGTAGCAAGCACAAAGTCGAAATATTTGCGGTTTGTGACATCCCGGTCTTCATCCTGGCCTGGTCGCACAGGACGGGAGCCGTATCAACGATCTGGCACCTTCCATTTCTGACGTCGTCTCCTCAAAGTCGGAAGATCTTATTTCCTTCAACTCTTCTCCCTTGCTTCCACTTCTACGTGCCATTCATTCACAATTCTCAGGGGCATGTTGGTTGTCGCGCAACAATGGGCGGAACAAAAACGCTCGGCTTTTTTTCAATTTATTGTGGTCCTGGACCTGTCCAGTGACCCCTATTCGGTTTCCCCATTCACCCGTCGATCCCATCACCTCCAAATCCTGCAAAAATACCATATCCTTTCCCACTTGCCTACTGACCAGCAGAAGGAACTACAAATGAAATCCCCCAAGATGCGTACCCCTAACACATCATGACAGACCCAAGGCCCCTTCGAGTTCCGCATTCGATCCTCTAGGCCTCAAGACTAGTCTCTTTCTCCTCCAAGGCGTTGGATTAACCGCTCATCTCATGGTCACCCTGCTGTGCCTGCTGCGCTTCAGCCGCTGCTCTTTCCGCCGCCGCTGCTTTTTCCACCCTCGCATTTGCCATCGCTTTCGCTTCCTCCGCCGCCGCTGCTTTTTGAGCTGGTGTTTTACAATCGTCGCACGGCCACGACTGATCCCATACATCCCGGAGCTTCTTAACGAAATGGCATTCTTTGTAGGGGTCGTTTCGGGTGCGGTGGCAGTATGATTTGAGACGGAAGGTTGAATGGCCGCAAGTATAAACGTGCTCGTCGAAGTCGCACATTTTTCGTGGGTTGCTGAGCTAGGTGCAGTGGATAGGTATCGCGTAGCTGGGTTGATGTGGACAAGTTAGTTTGGGGCGAGATGGAGTTTTCTATGGGAAGACTCTTACCTTGCGTTTCTGGTAGGTGCTTGTTGCTCTTGCTTTGCTTGCTTTCCTGGAACGGTGATTGATGCTAATGATGGTGACTGACACATCCCAAATCTGGCAGCAAAGGAGGACCTTTTATATTCATCTGTGATGAACTCTCCAGCATTGTTGGAATGCTTTCTTTCGCGCCATATTGGTCAATGAGGCAGAGACAATGCTGCCACCTTTTTACACATTATGGCAGCATTTGACCAACGTCATGGCAGTTGTTAGTTGGTTGTTTTTACATTCGGCTCGTTGGCCCTATTTTCTGGTGTCGATAAAAACAAAGCTGAACAGGTGTGTAGAAAGTCCAATGATGGTACTTCTCTGAGAAGCGCAATGCTCCTTCTGTAAAAAGCCCAGATGAGGCAAAGTGAATGCTCCAATTTCTCACACATTATGGCGGCATCTATGCAACGTCATGGCAACTGTAAGTTGGTTCTTCTCCTAACAGTCTCATTGGCATTACCTTTAGCAACTTGTGAATAAAAAGGCAAGTAGGTAAGTATGTAAAGGCTCTAGCGGCGGATATTTTTTTAAACAATAAGAACCGCCTTACTATCACCTTGTTGTGACGAACCGTTACAAGTATAGGGGTATTATCGCTAGGATATAGGACAATAGAGTAATAGAGTAGTAGTCGAAAGTATTGATAGATTATGATAGCTATTGCTTATTAATATGCGCCGTTGCGCTAGTGAGGCTATTTTCAGCCACCTAGCGCCCCTTTAGCCGTAGCCGCAGCGCTATCAATCTATAGTGCTGGCGCCTGGCGCGGTTTTAATTGGTTTATTTAATTGCTTATATAAATAATTCTTTATTAGACTATAATACGATACCTCCACTTTTTTAGTTTTTTGTTTTAAAGTTATAATATAGTTTTATCATAATACTTGTTTTATTTAAATGCTAACGAAAGTTGGTTGTAACCTTCTTTTCCCTTTCCATCATTTTCGCTTTTACTATTTTTTATAATCTAGCGCTTTTCATTATTTATTATTTAGCAAGTTTACCTTTTCTTTCCAATAATAATTATAATATTTTGTTATCCTTCCAAACGCTTCTTACGTTATAATACGACAGCGAAAGCTTTTACTAATATTCTTAAAGTTTGTAAATAAATATTCGATATACCTATGACAGCTGGCACTATTTGGGCTGTCACATGCCTGCCATCAAGGCTCCCATTCACATGGGTGCTGTTCAATCGGGTTATCCTATTCACGGGTTTGGCTGTCACTGGTTGTTGCCTGTAGTCTAGATACAAAACCCAGCTCTGGCATTAAGCCTTCCTTTTTAATATTTCTTCCCTCTTTAGCTTCTTATTCTTAGCTCAAGATAATCAAATCGTACCGTGCCCTCTGGTTACGCTGTGACAATACCCTACTTATTTTACTATCATAACAACTGTATTTATATTATAAAGCTGTTGAAATTATTGTCCTATATAAATACGTTTATTAAAAGGGCCATTTAAACGATATTAATATTAATGATAAATATAAGTAGCGTTTCTATTATTCAAAGTAGTATTTTGTATTAATCTTCTTTAATATTCACTACGCTTTATAAAATTTATTATATTAAAGAGGAAGAAAGTAAACTACTAAAGTAAATACTTAAAATTTAAAGAAAACTAGTTCGGCTTTATAAGTAGAAACTTTATATATAAAAGAAGTAGAATACTTTATTTGATGAGAGTATAATAGAAGGTGAAAAGGATTTTTTCAAAGAGAAGGGTAATATTCTAACAATTAGCAATATATTTACTAATAAGGCTTTAAATAATGGGAAATTTAATTAAATAAAAGAATTAAGTATAATATTTTTTACAGTTTTGAGTCAATTAGCGGCTTCGGTCAGTATGACAGGCTAGGGTGCATATGCCCAGACGGCTAAACCTACAAAAGATAGGACTATGTTCTGCTTGTAAGGCAGAACTCGGAATGCATACTATATAGCCAATGTCAACCTGTGACATATCATGTGCTTTTAAATAATCCAAAATAATAATTACTAGAAACTGTCACGGCGCTGGCGGACCACTACACTACTAGCTCATGTTCCAAAAGGATATAAGTAACCGAAGCTGGCAGTTCGGTCGCTCAAGTGGTCTTACATAGTTTGTCCCGGAAGAGGCACCCGAGTGCATTCCGTGACACTAAAGACGCTAAATGTTATGGCTTGGCGCTATGCCTCCTAATTGGCTGCATTACCTACATGCCTCATTTGTTACATTTACCTGTCGGACCTACTTCCTATTCCATTTTTGTATTTAGTCGTGCCAGCCAGACTCGCACTTTCTCCTGTTCTCTTTTACTCTCCATAGTTAATTATTTATTACATTCGTTAGGTAATTCGTGCGCACTGCTCTTGAGACATACGTGCTGTGACACTAAAGAAAATGATTTTTGATACGAGAATCTAGAGATTTACACTCAATACAAGAGGTCACGAGAGTGAGGTTATATTGTGTGTAAATAAAGGGTAAAAGAGAAATTATCTCAGAAAAAAGCCTAGCTTCCAGCCAGCCGTCTGCACGCAGTAGATATGTAATGCAGCAAGCTAGGTGGTCCGAGCGCTGGGCAACAGCTGGGCAGGCACTAGAGCTTCTATGGCAGCCCAGTTAATCCGGGCTGTCATGACTAGTCTAAGCTATAATACAGAGTATGACTAACGATACCAGGAGTCTAGAGATTCCGGTATCAATCTTATTCTATTTTATGAAATAGGTACTAAAAGTATTATCACGGGGCGAGAGGGCACCGTTGAGGGTAGAGTAAGATATGCGTTATTGTACAAGGAAGAGAAAAGGAAGTGTGCGTGGAGGGCTGGCTATATAAGCGAGAGCCCAGCAGGCCAGTCCGTGCGCGCGCACGTGAGACTGCACGTGACTGCATAACATATAGCCAGTGCGTGAGTGCATGGCTTTGGGCTATGACACCAGCTCTGGCATGGCATATGCGCAGTCAGTGCAGTACAATCATATCACAAGCTAGCCCTATGATAAGTATATATTATAAAGATAATGAACTTATGGAATTTTTTTACAAGATTATTTTAAATAAACTTAGAAGTAATTACCGGTTTAGGAGGTCTAAAGATAATTGTATATGTGATGGCAGCCTTGCAGTTGTGCCTCTCAACTACTATCACAACTATATAAGACCACTTGAGCGACCGAATTGCCAGCTTCGGTTACTTGTATCCTTTTAGAACATAGCCTAGTGATGTAGTGGTCCGCCAGCGCGATGAAAATATATAATATAAACATTGGTTTTATATGCTAAAACTCTAATAGTTTATGGTATAGGTTTCAGTGGAAATTGTTATTATCAACTGATTTAATGTATTATTAGCTATTTAATTATTAATGATATTTTTTATTCAAATTAAAGGTTTTTCTTCCACGCTTTTTTTTACTAACCTTCTTTTTAAATCTTTATAGTAAAAATTGAGTAAAGAAAATAAATTCCTTCAATTACTTAACAGAACTAATGAAAATATTTTTATATCATTAATAACTTTTACAATAAAATTAGCGTTAAGTATGATTATAAGTAAATTATCAAACTTTGAGTTTAGTAATTCTAATATATTGTGACGAACGGCAGTCTGATTTGCCTAAGTGGGATAGCTGAAGGTAAACACTATCAGAAGACGTTCGGTGAAGCTAAAGAGTTCACAACAAGTATGCTCGTGTTGATACTGGTCTCGGTGATAATGATCAATTGACTACTGTCGAACTATCTGACAATCTGAGTTCTCCCGTAGTCCCTTTATACCTGCTCGCCCTCTGCGAGATATCTGTCTCCAGATGCTCTTGTCGAGCCCCATAGGTCTATCTACGGTGTGCCTGCGCGCAGTGGTTGAGGTGATCAGTTCTGATCACCTTGAGCAGCTGCGCGCCCTGTCTTGACTAGCTGCCTGATCAGTGAACCATCCTGGTAGGACTGATCAGCCTTCCCTGTCTGTGCATCCTGGGTCACGGTTACACTGCCCAGCCTTTTGTGGCTGGTCCCGCCCCGGCGACCTGGTTGGCCCGTGTTCCTCATAAGTTCGTGACATATATCCAATGTTGGCAAATTAATTTAATTAGTCTAATTCTTTTGATAAATACTTATTGCAATTTAATTAGTCATTTATGTTAAAATTCTATAGTGTTTTAAGAATTGGTATAAATTCTTAATTCTTAGTATTTAAAGAAAGCGATTAACTATTTATTACAGTCGTCGATATTTAATAAAAGAACATAAAGCGCAGGTAATACGAATTAATTGCGGAGGTAAATACTAAGTAAAATATAATTGCAAAGTTATTGGTTCTTTTTTAAAATATTAGAAGCCTAAATATGGTTCTTATAATTGTTTGCACTAGCTTAATTATCATTATAAAAGTTGCGTTCATGTTATTTGTTTGCTGATTTCCACCAGAAGTGAGCTCATAGCCTTCGAGAGGTAGTGCGGAGATGACTTCTCATTCGTACTGGGCCATGTATGGTACTGCAGCGTGGTTCCATCGAACCGCGCACGCGCTTCTACGGCACTCAGCTTCTTTCTGATTCAATTAATAGAATTTTGAAAATAATTGAAGCTAATAAAAGTTTTATAATTTTGGGGTATATATTAACGTAAATACTATTAAAGGAATTGATTTAAATTAGTTGGAATTATCTGAAAGCTTTTCTAATAAAAAAAAAAAGTAGCGGATAGGATTTATGGAATAGGGTTCGTGATATTAAAGATTTTAAAGTTGGAGCGGGTTTAAATTAAGAAGCTTTAAAACTTCTTTTTCTTAATACTATGGAATTTAGGAAGCGGATTAATTTTATTTTAAAAGTGCGAAAATTATTATTACTACAAATAATATTGGTAGCAAAAGATTTAGAGTTTAATTTATTAATAATATTACGAAGTTCGTCGGTAATAATTTTATCCGTAACAATAAGAACGTTAGTTATTTTAATTTTACTTTTATTGCGTTCATGCAATTTAGTGGCGCTAACTTTGCAATTATTATTACTTTAGATTCCGATTATAGATTTAATATTGGGGTTAGGGTATTTAATAGCGGTATTCAGGTAACTATGACCAGCGGATCCTCTAATATTCTTTCCAATCGGATTACTAAATATAATAATAATATTGGGTCAATAATTAGGAAAAAGAATCTTTATAATTTTGAAACTTTGGGTATAGTAGTAGATCTTCAAATATTAATATATATATTAAAGAATAAGCAACGTATAACAAACAGTTATAAATATAAGAATGTAATTGTTGAAATATAGGACAATCGAGTAATATAGTAGTTGTCACAGGTTGACATTGGCTATATAGTGTGCATTCCGAGTTCTGCCTTGCAAGCAGAACATCGTCCTATCTTTTGTAGGTTTGGCCGTCCGGGTATATGCACCCCAGCCTGTCACAGTATGTTCTGCTTAAACGGTGGGTTCGATTCCCGACCGTGGCAATTTCGAGGGCGATTTTGGGATACTCTTGTCGGCACTTAGTCGAGCACAGCTCCTAAGAATGCAATGACAATTGAGGACCATGTATGCAAATCGAAGAGTACCGAAATGCCACGTATCGGCCCATTGGAAAATGTCCAACTTAGCGGGAAGTTGCATTTTCAGGTAGTGCTATATAAGCTGTCGCATTGCGATAAATCCTCCGCGACATTGTCGCCCTCGGAAATGGGGCCGGGGCCGGGGCCTTATCTTGAAGATTATTGAAAGATAACTTCGCTTTAAGGGGAGGTAGTGTCACAGGTTGACATTGGCTATATAGTGTGCATTCCGAGTTCTGCCTTGCAAGCAGAACATCGTCCTATCTTTTGTAGGTTTGGCCGTCCGGGCATATGCACCCCAGCCTGTCACAGTAGTAGCCGAAAGGTATTAATAGATTGTGATAGTTATTGCTTGTTGAAGAGTCCAGTATTTAAAAAGCCTAGGAGACCTTTTTTATATATTGGTCCTTTAGTATGCGCCGTTGCGCCGGTAAGGCCATTCCCGGCCACCTGGCGCTCCCTTGGCTGTAGCTGCGGCGCCCGGCGCGGCTCTAATTGGTTTATCTAATTGCTTATATAAGTGATCCCTTATTGGATCGTAACACCTGTCCAAAAACAAGGCAAAGTGATACCTCCAATTTTTTACACATCTAATATATCATTATCCCAACATCATGGCAAGCGTCGAGCCATGTCCCAACAAGCACTTCAATTCTGCTCTTTAATCATGGGACATAAAGGCGGCTCATATGTACAAATATTGGCGTTGACTTTTTCCGGAAATATCGTTTCTGGTATCTACACATCGATGGTGGCATCGAGCTAGCATGATATAATGGCGGGCGTCAATTTGTATTCATCAAAAACTTTGTTGGTTCTTTTATGATTGAGACCGGTGACGAGAGGCGAAAAAAGTTGTGTAATAAGTGTAGGTACCGTAAGTATGGCGGGCGTGACGTCCACTCTGAAGATTCGATTCGTTGGGTAGGTAAATAAGGTAGTTGGCGGAGAGTGTTGGTGAGTGGAGGTTTGTAGAAAGTCTAGTCTATGGTAGTGGCGTGAGGCTCAAAAGAGCATATTGTCAGTAAAAGAGAAGGAGGCGTCTTGCACAGTGAGACTGTTGGAGTTGGAGCCTGGCTTGTCCTTCTTTTCTCTCCTTTTTTTCTCTTTTTTTAGCCTATTTTAATTCATATTTTTTTACTGGAAAGGCACCTATTTTCCCAGCCCCACTCCAAGCGTAAGCACAGATACTGGAACACCTTTATATCACAGTTCCTATTTGTATATAAGCTTCCTTTCACCAGTAATCCTACAGTGACATCCCAAAATGGTATCTTATTATAACATCTAACACGAATAAACTTTCTCAGGAACACCTCCCATGACCCCCTTGCTCTTCCTCCAATAATTCCCCATTTATCGTATAACCACTAACGACAACCGCCCATACCAACCTAATACTGCTGCTGATACTGCCCCTGATACCCCGGTTGCCCCTAATACCCCTGCCCTCCCTGCCCTTGCTGGCCATGTCCCTGGCCTTGAGGATCTATATGCATACCCTGCACCGCTGCCGCCGTTTGTGCCTGGTTCACACACTCACTGCAGGGATAAGTTTGGTCCCAGACGTCCCGGAGCTTCTTAACGTAGTGGCATTCCTTGTAGGGGTCGTTTCGGGCGCGGTGGCAGTAGGCTTTGAGGCCAAAGGTGGAGTGTCCGCAGGTGAAGACGAATTCGTCGAAGTCGCACATTTCGGTCTCAGGGGTGGGGTTGAGCGGTTGTAATGATGGTGGTCGTGGTCGTGGTGGTCGAGTGACTTGTCTGGTTAGAAGAATGGTTAGTTTTGGGTTTCTTGAGGAGTGTTCTGGTGGCGGCGTATCGGGAGAAGAAGTGGTTTTCGGTTTACTTGGTGTATGGATTTCTAGCGGGTTGGAAGTGATCGTATGGATTGATGGTTGTGGGATGATCAAGGTCAAGCTGGATTGCTTGCGAGCTCGAAGTTGTTGGTTGATGGCAGAATGTTGTAAATGTAAGATCTTGAACCCTAAGAGAATCTACTGGCTTGTAAAAGTATGATGTGTGCTGATAGAACTGATCGAAACGTTTCAAAGGTGAACACCACGGCAGGCCTTTATACTCAGATTCAGCACACCTTCCCTACAGACCTGGGACAATCTGGCGAGCCACCAAAACTGAAGTAATCATGGCCTTGTGCACAACGTGCGCAGTGTATATCGAACGTGGAGACAAACATCTTTGTGCGCGCATTCTCCTTGGTCACAGAACAATTGTTGCTCATGCCAAGTCATGAGCAGCCAGGCATCGAGGATCTGTGATGTTGGTGGTTGAATTAAGAAAAGAAGAAAGGAAGGTTTATCGAGCAAGTCCAGCCCCGTGGGTGATAGATCATATCTTTGCCTTGTTGTTGTCAAGCTGGCTGTCACGAGAATACGGCATAGCTCTTGGTGTGGCTTGTCGACAATGGCGTTTGTTCATTGATAGCGCGTTGCAAGAAGACAGCCCGGCCGGCCATAGTATCATTTACTGCAAGCGAAGCAAGTCGTGTCTTACAAAACAGTAGTCAGCACCTGCAGCTGTACAAGACAAACATTTGTCCGGTACGTGGGGGTTGAAACGGCTTCCCGAAATGTCGAGATACGTTCTCAGATTCGAGTGTCCAGTGGAGATTGATGCATGTCGTTGGTTCTCTGCGCAATCTGAGGTAAAGACCTGCCAGCGATGACCAGAATTACGAGCGAATTTTCACCATTAGTGGAAGAGTAAGCGCTCATAGCAAAGATACGGTCCGTCAGTCGTACTCCAGCCCCATCGACCCTGATATACACCAGTATAGGAATAATCACGTCGCCCAGGCTGCCCTGTATCTCTTGCGACTGCCTGTTTACGCGATCAAAGTCTGGCCACCGCGTCTACCAACTGCATTGGTATATACGGCTAGCACTCGGAACCATTGTATACATACCCGGTGACAGCCCTGTCCGCCGGCCCGCTGCGGTTGGCGCTTAGGAGGATCGTGGACAAGCCGCTGGGCCCGAGAACCATGGTGTGGATGCCAGGATGTCCTGAAATGAGCAAACAAACATGTTGCAGCCAATCTTTCAAAAGTGATTTGGGTGTCCTCAAGTGACTACGCTTCTGATTTGTACGTCACTTGCGTGAAGTTGTGTGCTGGGAGTTCCAGGGGATCTTCCGAGAAGGCTCGAGCTGACGGCGTTTCCACAGACCGGGAAGCTGGTGTCTCCGTTAATTGCGAGAGGGTGGTAGCAAACATTTTCTGGGCGCCGTTTGGTGATGAGTCCCTTTCTGGAAGAGGAATGTCCGGGACTTACGGGTGGTGGTTTGGGGTCTGGTGTGCAGCAGGTCTGACAGCTGGTCCAGGTCGCACAGCAGTAGCTTGGTGAACATGGTCCAATTCCAGGTGTGAGACGAAGAGGCCAATGCAAGTATCCGTGTCGAAGAAAGAAATCCGATTTGTCCTCTTCCCAGCACCTGCATACATAGCTGGTGATGCCAGAGCTGTTCGTCACAAAAGTGGCTTGCTGGCTTGCTGGCTCGCGTGAACTTGTGGTCTGGTCCTTGATCCTTGGTTGAAGAGGCTGAACAAGGACATTGTCATAATCAGATGGGCGTCCTTGTCATCTCTGACCTCGTCTGTCAATAGAAACCAGGTATTCTGATGACGGGCAGGGGAATCAAGTCGGGAGTCGCAGTGGTCGAGAAGAAGGTAAACCTAGATCCCTCGATTAGCAAGGTGTAAACAACAGGTCACGACGACAGTGGAGGGTGATACTTCGTCGAATACTACTAGTGCCGTGAGTAAGATTGAGAAAAAGATTTGATGCACACTAAGGGGCAATCAGATTGCAGCTGCATTGTCGGCCCATTAACAGTTGACTTAGCTTGCACGGGTGTGCATGAGATGACGCGATAGATGCGTCGTAGATGCGCAGAGCGGAGTCAAGACCGCTTTGTTGTGAGCTTCAGCTGGTGAAAAAGGATCGACAACCAAAAGGAGGAACTCAGTGTTCGTGCGTTCCATGCTTTTACCTCTTTCTAAAAGGGAACGGGGAATAATGGAAGTCTCCGATGCCAGTGTCCGAAAGGTGGGTTGGCGTCGAGATTGGGACGGGGTTGGATTATTCCAGGTCACGAATCTCTATCAGCAACGATGTGCAGTTAAAGCAGGTTGGATTCAGGCGACAAGAAGCGCTCCTTCCGCCTGCCTGAACGGCCAAGGTCTCTGGTTTCCAAAGTGTTCAGGCGAAGTGAAAGCAATCGGTCGAAATCTTCTGTTGGGACTTCTTCTTCACAGTCCGAGTCCCTTTCTCTTGAGGAGACACGAACGGAAATAGTTAATTTGCCTCGGAGCAATAACGATACCTCGAAGTCAACACCATCAGCATCAGACGACTCTCCCCCCGATGTATCTGACTGCCCAATGTGGAAGATGCCATCTCCAAGATCCTGAACTCCAACGAAGATCCAAAACTGGTCGCAGTCGTAAGGGAGCTAAGAACCGCAGATGTTCTTTCGCCCAATGACACCGTTAGTACCATAGCAACAATGATCAAGCAAGATCTGGAGCGGGAAGTCGAAAAGTAGCATGCAGCACAAGGCTTTGTCAGAGAATCCGTTGACCAGACTGTGTCCGTTATCAACAAGTTTCTAGCAGTGGGAGATGTTGCTGCCAGCTTTGATCCCGTTCATGCTGCTTTTCCTTGGGCTGCCGTCCGTTTTGTGCTTGTAAGTTTTTTTTCCCCTTGTCCCTTCTGCATCGGACGTCTGTATTGACCGACCAAGGCGTTGGTTTCAAACAGAGAGCTCAAGAGCCAGCTACTTGGCGGCATCGCAGCCACAACCTCACTTGTCCTACAATTTGAATCGTATCGGACTTTGTATATGGATCCCGAGCCAACTCTTCGCCCTCCAGAGCATGCCCTCTGCGGGCTGAAGGACTGCATCACCGAGGCATACTATAACTTGTTGATGCTTCTCAGCTTTGCCGTGTGTCATCTACGGGATTTAGCTAGGCATCTCAAAGCCGTGTTCAAGCTTGAAGGTATGGAAGGCCATGTCAAGAATGTCTTGGATAGGGGTAGGGAGCTGGATCATCCCGCCAACCTATGCGAAAGGTACTGCAACCTTGAGAGCAGGGGTAAAGTTGCGCTGCTCCATGAGATTGCTCAAAGCTCGTATGAGACTCTCGGGGTGTTGCGAGGCCAAAAGTATGTTACGTTATTCAATGGGGCAAACTAGCAAGGCGAAGTTAACAATATCCAGATCTCTTCTTCTTGATATTCATCAGGACTTGGTACTTTCAAAGCTGCGCATCGTCAGAAATGCTGCATTCGACCACTTTGACAGAACTCTGACCCGGAATGTCATCCAGAGACAAGAGCCGCCCTTTTGCAGGACATGATGCGGTGGGTATGGGTCCCGAGGGCGACTCTATCTTTTGGCTCCAAGGCATGGCGGGTACTGGCAAGTCAACATTATCCCAAACATTCGCTTGCAAACTGCAGAAGAAAGAATTGTTTGGCGCTAGCTTCTTTTTCAAGAGAGGTGATGGCGACCGCGGAATGGCAAGCATGTTCTTCCCTACTATTGCTTCTCAGCTTGCCATGCAATTGTATGAGATGGATGACGAATGATGGGAATGATGTCGATTGAGGGATCCAGCTAACTGAGGCTGGAAGGGATCGCCAGCTATATAGAGCTGGCGATACAAGGAGGAAGAAGGTCTGCAAACGAGGGGATTCTGGGAAGTGCCAGGACCGCTGTCAAAGAGGGTGCCTGCAGGGCAAAGGGCTAGCGGTCTGGGCAGCAAACGCCCAGAATCTTCCCACAAATTGCCCTCTTTGGCCCAGTCCTTGAAGTCGGTCCTCGAGAGAGAGTGTGATATTGGCGAGAAATCGATGGAAGTACAGTTCGAGAAACTTATACTCCAGCCTTTGCAGGGCATCTCGATTGGCCGTTCAAAACTCACGACCTTTATAATCATCATTGACGCTCTCGATGAGTGCGACCCGGAATCGGATGCAACAACCATCATCCGTTTCCTTCCCCGGCTAAAGCTACTATCATCTGTTCGACTGAAGTTCTTCGTTACGAGTAGGCCGGAGTTTCCCATCTTACTGGAATTCGATAAAATCAAAGGGATATACGAGGAGCTGGAATTGCATCATGTGGAAGCAGACATCATGACACATGACTTGAAAGTTTACTTTGATTCCGAACTAGGGAGGATCAGGGGTGACTACAATAGGCTACAGTCACCAGATGACCAGTTACCCTCGGACTGGCCCGGCCAAGACAGGATTGAGCTCCTGGTCAAGCTTGCCGTCCCGCTCTTCATCTTTGCAAAGAAAGTTTGTCTGTTTATTGCAGATTATGCCTACAGTGACCCAGAGGAGCAGCTCCAAAGGGTCATGGAGGTTCAGAAGGTGGACTATGCTTCTCAGCTTCACCGAACCTACCTTTTTGTCCTTAACCGCCTTCTTTTGAAGCATTCCGGCTTTGGACTTGTGAAATGCGACGCAGAAGAGAAAGAGAAGACATTGGACAACTTCCGCAAGCTTGTTGGCTCGCTGGTCCTCTTAGACTATCCCCTCTCAATTAATTCGCTTTCTCGTTTACTGCAGATTCCGAGGAAAAACATCAGGAACATGCCCAACTTCCTTCATTCCGTCCTAGACGTCCCAGGGCTCGATAAACCGACCGCGCCGGTCAAGATCCTTCACTTATCCTTTTGAGACTTTCTTACTGATCCCACAAATCGGACCAAGAATCCCTTTTGGGTCGACAAAGGGAACGCAAACGTGGTACTAACGACTGGGTGTATGAACCTGTTACTAGAAGACGGTGTCATATACGAAGGAATGTATAAAGGGGTTTGGAGATACTGCAACAACAACGGCGAATATTCTATTCCACCAGATGCAATTGACTTAGAGCAGATGGAAGCAGATTACACAAAATATCACATTGGTACGGAGTTACGCGAGGAAGTTCGACACTATCGAGAAATGGTCAAAGCACGCCTGCCCCCTCGTGTCCTGTATGCATGCTTAAAATGGCTATCCCATATCCGCCGCAGCGACCCAAGCATCTACGACGCACCACAAACTATTGCAATGCTTGAAAGGAAGGGCCAGTCCTGGATTGATGATTTTACTTGCATGGGTGAAGCAGTAAGGAGGATTGTCATCTTTGGCGATTATGAGGATGAACTCAAGATACTGCTCAATCGCCTAGTAATGTCGCAGCACGATGGTGTTAAGGTATAGTTGCACAAACCTGATATTGATAACACACTAGTATCTTGAGGACTGACGGTTTGATAGGCGGCCAACATTGAGAATATTTCGCATCATCTCGAGTGGATGACCAAACTTTACAAAATGCTTGGTAGGCGTTGTGCAGATGTTGTGGGTGTGGGTGATCATATGGTAGGAACGCTGGGGTTAGCGTATGACAAGCTTGCGAAATGCGAAACGAGGCAAAGCCAGCTCTTAGCAGAAAACGAACACGGGGCAAAGGCAGCTGAATAAGTACCAACAAAAAAGATGAGAGGGGCGGCGTTGGAGCAAAGCAAAGCGGGATTCGGAGTGTGCGAGCTCTTCCTCTTTATAGCTAGGTAGCAGTCCGTTGCCCTGCTTTATATTTCCTTTTTTCTTAGTCACTATTTAATACAAAGTCAGGTATCGTTTGATTACCTTACCATTCTCCTCCCTTGAGACATGCCTATCAATAGGCCGCTATTCTGAAGTAATGAGCTACATAACAACTCGGACAAAGGCAAACACATAAACACAAGAGGGTAGGCCTGATGGACATCAGGTACAGCAAATATGAGTGTAGCAAAGAAACAATTTCTCTCCCAAGTGGGCAAGAAGCAAAAGTCCCCTTCTCGGTACCTACCTATGCATGTATATGACGTCCTTGGCGGAATGAAGCTGTTTCTTTTTGCTTTCCGGCTACATATATCATTGCAAACCAACATTAAATCAGTCCCGTCACGCAAAGAGAGCGATCAAGCAGCAGACAGAGAAAGAAGAAAAGAAAAGCTGGCGGTATCTTAGTCTCGAGAGGGAAACATTCATCGCAATCATCGAAAGAATGGACATCATCGACATCAAACCATTCCATGCATGCACGACAATGGAAATTAAAACAACCAAACTGACTGGCCCCATCACCACCTACTTTGGTACTGCGTACTTTCCCCCTTTTCACACTTCCTCAACGTAACGTGTACCAAGAAGTACGCAGAGAGCGGAAAGTCTCCCACAAAAGGAGAAGAAAAGAGGGCAAAACCCGCACTGGAAAGTTGCACAAGGAGATTTCTTGTCAACTGATACTCCGTCCCAAAACCAATATCTCAAAGATCTTTGAGTACAAGACTTTCACTTAGTAAGTATGCATCACTTCATATCATCCTTTACCATACATCTGTAATGTTCGTTTCAAGAGTGAAATATAAGGTACCTGTACGTATAACGGCGTTTAGTAAAGATCGTGAGGTAGGTAAGTATGCTCCAGGCTCAACGGGATACCTACATACTTACCTCTAGACTGATCCGGCGTATTGGCAGGTAAGGTATGTTTGTGTACCGTGTAATTAGGTCTACGGGACATAGTTTCGGGAAACCGGCAGGACCTGTAGGTTTCAAACCATGATAATGGCATGGACATTTCCTAGGTGCATTGAAGGTTTGGACTTTTTGAGAGACCCGAACGGGGAATACCAGTGAGTCAGCTCCCGAAACGGTATTTTGCAATATCATACGATAGGTAGATGCGTGATACGAAAGTGAATACCTCAAACTTGTAGAAAATAGTGAATCCCGTCGTGTACTTCATGCCAGCGCAGACCGCGAAGCAGAAGGCATGGTCATTAGAATGTCGGGTCACCGTAACACCATGAGGCTAGTAATCGCTATTGCCACAAAACTTGTCTATACTACCTCTATTGTATCTATCTCGCTACTCCAACATGTTGTGATGTTGCAGGACTCCTCCCAAGGCGACTGTTATTTCGACAGGAAACTCTCAACTGACGAATAAAAACGAAACAACATGTTTTTGGGTGGGCAGGCTTATCGTGCCATCCGGCATGATGCCTCCTAAGTACAAGCAAAAGAACTCCGAACGACCCTCCTCCGTAATTATCCATCTATCTGCAATTTTTGTTTGTGTGCGAGCATGAGTAAACAAAACATCCTGCCCAACGTCTATCATGCCATATAAAAATCATCATCGTCCAAAGACGCTTGTACTCATACTCTCATATAAGGCGCCATGTGCCACAAATTCTCGAGCGTGAAGAATCAACGTTTACGCTGCACATGTATCGAACAGTGGTCGCTTAGCTACGAGTGTTCCGTACCAATCAGGGGTGGACATGCGTTCCGTAAATTGCCAATCGTCTACTAGGCGTTGGCAATGTTGTGGATGCTGTGATCGCTTATGTTAGCAGACAGCATCATCGTAGTCAATAACAACAGAAGCATACCTGATATCCTGCCTGTTCTCGGGGTTCTCCGTGAGCGCAGCGGGCTCAGGGGTAGAAACCTTAAAAAATGTTAACGGCTACATCACCTGCGTAGTCTATCATTGCGGACGACTTACATTGACCGGGCCGCCATTGGCGACCAAGACCTTGCTGGTGCCGTTCACGACAGTGGCCTTCCGCTTCGTGCCACGGCTCTCGTTCAAGTGGTCGAAATAACCCTCAGGAATGTCCGTCTGGTAGTTGCCGCAGAACACACCAACTTCGAAGTCGGTGATCTTCTGGTGATCGGGAGAGGCTTCGGTACACGCCGCCTTAAGGTCGTCAAGGTCCTGGTAGATAACATCGTCGGCATTGATGTGCTTGGCGATATCGGTTCTAGTCTTCTCGTGGGCGATAAGCTCCTGCGGCGAAGCGAGATCGATACCGTACTGGAAAGGCGTTAGTTCTGGTAACTGTTTTGCGAAAGGACTTGGAGACATACAATGTGGGGGTAGATGATGGGAGGAGCGCAGCTGGCAAAGATGACCTTGCGGGCACCGGCCTCACGAGCCATGCTCACAATCTCCCTACTGGTAGTGCCGCGCACAATGGAATCATCCACCAGCAGGACGACACGGTCCTTGAACTCGGACTCCATGGCGCTGAGCTTTCTCCGGACGCTCTTTTGCCTGGCCTTCTGGCCGGGCAAGATGAAGGTACGGTAGACGTAACGGTTCTTTACGAAGCCGTTGGAGAAGGGCTTCCGAAGCTGCTCCGATACCACGGCAGCAGCAGTATTACTGGTCTCCGGGACAGGGATGATCACATCGATCTCCTTGACACCCTCCTCTCCGAGAATCTCCTTGACCTTGTGGGCAAGCTTCTCGCCCATGTTCTGTCTGCTGCGGTGCACAGAGATTCCATCCATGATGGTATCCGGGCGGGCGAAGTAAACATACTCGAAGATGTCCGGAGCATAAGCTTTCTGCTCAACAACCTGGTGGAACTGAGGCTGCCCATTCTTCTGGATAAACACAGCTTGTCCCGGGAGAATATCCTTGAAGTTGCCGAAGCCCAGCTGACGGAGAGCAATGCTCTCGGAAGCGAACATGTAGTCGATACCACCTTTGAGAGTGGTAGATGGACGGGATCCCATGATGAGGGGGCGGATACCGTATTCGTCACGGAAAGCCAGGATTCCGAAGCCAGCAATCATGGCAGTGACGGCCCAGCCACCTTGGCACCTCTCGTACGTCTTCCTGAGGGCAATGAAGATGTCGTTGGTGTTGACACGAGCTTTGCCAGTCTCGTTCAGGGCGTTGGCAAAGACGTTGAGCATCAGCTCGCTGTCGGAGTCGGTGTTCACATGACGATGGGCCTCTTTATCGAGATATCTGCGCAGGGCGGGAGCGTTGATGAGGTTACCGTTGTGCGCGAAGCAGATGCCGTAGGGCGAGTTGACGTAGAAAGGCTGGCTTTCGGCGCTCTAAGGGTGACTCATTAGCCAATCTTGACCCAGAAGACATATGGACGAAGGATGGATGTTGAGGATATGCAGGGTCTCTGATGATATCACACTTGCAGACTGAATGGGCGAAGTGCATAGGAAGTGGCTCGGCCCTTGGGACCAAAACGCCGGGTTGAAGGAGAGGCAACGGAGACTTACAGAACTCGTTCCGGCAGTCGGGTAACGAAGATGAGCAATGCCCATGTAGCCGGGAAGGTCTACCGTGCGCTTGCCGTCGTCAAAGACCTTGGAGGCCATGCCATTGCCCTTGCACTGGAAGATTCTGCCTCCAGAGCCACAGGTCGCGATACCACAGGCATCTTGACCGCGATGTTGGAGATAGTACAAACTCTCGTGCAAGTCGGCAGAGGCGTCCGACGCATCGGTATCCGCGAGGATAAGGGCGAGAATACCGCACATTTTGCTGGATCGAATGATGTGACAAACAATACGTAAAAAGGCTGTATAATCGGCTCGACGGTCGGATGGAGGGATACGATGGAAGTCGGGTCGTGGGTGGTGGTGGGAGTCGAAGCTGGCCGGATGATGAAACGGGGCCGCGAGGGTATGACTCTAAAGTGGATATCGAGATTAGGACCTTGACCCGTGTGGTCCTTCCGTGGTTGACAAAGTATCGGGGTGGGCGCCGAGAGATGGGATGGGACTCGGTTCGCGGCTGAAGATAAAAAAAATAAAAAAAATACAAGACTAATTCGTTATCGATGAGCCGCCGAAGTCGCTTTTCAGTTCGTTTCGGGGTTCTTGTTAGACTACCAGCTGATGCCGGCGACGGGGCGTGAGTAATAAGATGATGCGATGGTCTAACACTGCGAACTTGCGATCAACCACAGACGATCCTCAGAGATCAAGGGTGGCAAGCGGAGAGAGGGGAGTCGTCTGGAGACGTCGGATCCATCTTCTTCTGGGGTTGGAGGTTTAAAGATGCTGGGAGATGCTGGCCACTGCAGACCAAGTGAAGACACGGAATTCCATGCAAAGGTCCCGACCGCCCACTGTTGCCAAGGAGGGGCACCGCAGCCAGCCGGCGCACGAGGGGGAAGAAAAAGTTTTAGTGGAGTCGTACTGGCCCGCCTCGACTAAAATGCGGGGCAAACCCACCCGAATTCTCTTATCGGTCAGTCAACGGTTCTTATCCATTGGTCGATGCCAGGTGTGCGGTTAGCGAAGCGTCACTTCTTCCCCTGGCGCCTTTAGCTTCCGCACTGACGCCGATACTCGGCCTAGCCCTATCAGGGAGCTCCGTGTTAGCATTATTTCCTCGGGGGGCATTGTTGATATGGAAACGTGAGCTTGAGGGTTGAGGGTTTGAAACATCGAAGCCAAAAGATCAACAGCCGAAGCGCCATCTCCCGGGACTCGACCCGAAAACATGGTTCACCAGCCTTGTGCTACCAACGTTTCTGAATACTTGTGCATTTCGATCTCATCACGGGATGGCTGATCGTCTGCTGCTGTGGCATGTGCTACATACCACGGCTTGTAGAGGCGGGACACCAAAGATGGGGAAGTGTGCTGCTGATGATATTGGTTGGATTTCTTCTATCCCACTGGACGATTGATTGAGGTTGTAGGTAACCGGTGTTGATGAAGGTGTCATGAAAATGGTGATCTGGAATCGAACTGTGGAATATCAAGCTAGTGAATGACACAAGGTACTTGACGTTGCAACCGGTTGTGAGTTCCGAACAAAGGGACACAAAAAGTCAAATGACAACAATAGAGCGGCACTGCTGCCGGTGCCACTCCCACGTGAACCGAAGGAGTAAAGTTGGATAACATCTATCGGTCAAAAATCCCCCCTGGCGGTCTATGAAAAGGTTTGGGTAAAAGGTTGACGGACTTATATCATGTTGCTCTCTCAAGTTTTGGTGGCTTTGGTTACCCAAGTTCAAGTTGGTATGCAATGATAAACAAGGAAGTATAAAGAGAGTTGCGACGTGAAATGTTAGGATCAGCACAGTTGTGTCTGAAAACCTACTTCGGCAAGCAGATTGAGAATTAAAAAGATAAAGAGGAATCCGAACAAAAATTATTAGTAGAGTAAAAAAGAGAAAAACAAAAGATGCCCGATGTTATAAGAGGAAAAAAGCAAAATAGTAAGTCGACCATCCTGGGACTCGAACCCAGAGCCTTTACCACCGGAAAGTAACGCGCTACCGTTGCGCCAAACGGCCATTGTTGAATAATCTTAACAAACCTAGAGCTTATAGTCTTTACCACACTGAGTCCCCCGACAAAAAGTGCGGTAACCTCCTGAACCAAACTTCCCGCACGCACCCAGCCAACCAGCAACGAACCAAACAAGATTCAATTCACTCCACAACCAACCTCAACCTTCGACACCCAAACTTCCTACACTACAAGTACACAGCCACCATCGCACTCTACAACCAAAATGAACCCTTCTTCATCTCACGCACGATGAATGGACAACCATAAAACAGCCCAACGAAACGAAACACGCGTACGCGTACCCAAACTTCAAAGCCCTCAGTTCGCCCAATCAGTCAGGCTCTGTCGGATTCCATTTCCGTGCCCCGTTGGCGCTTTGCGCCCGTCAGATTCGGCTAAGGTAGGCTTACAGCTTACAACCTGCGCTCTGCCCTTTCTAGACGTGCCTATGGGAGTCTACACGGGTAGGGAGCTATGGGTAGGTGGATTTGACAGCGGGACATGGACTCGGCGCAGTCAGGTTTGTTTTGAAGCCTGTTTCTCGAATTTGTCTACGTATCCAGTAGACTTTGGATCAAAAAACAGGTGCGGTAGAATGGAATGCCCGAGTTACTGCTTGCGTGCCGGCTTCTACCTGATTGAATGAGGGGATTCTGGCCTAATGGTTGAGGTCGTCACGGTCATAGGAGACTACTAATCTGCTTGAGCCCTATACTTTTTATTCCCTCGAGATATCTTCACAGCAGAGTGCAACACCAGTAGATTTATGAAAGCTCGAGGCCAAACTTCATCGCCAGGAACATGCACTACACGTACAAGCAGCTCGGACTATCAGATCGCATCGTACCGTCCTGTACCTGAAACCATGAAACCAACCCTCTGAGCCTCCGTCCGGATCCACTATCCGTCCGGTCCCGTCAGTCCATCACTGCGCAAAGCCCACCTCGGTCTCTTGATAGCACAGCTCAACACAACAATTATCTTTCCATATCCGAGATTTCAGTTGACTACGTGTATATACGTACTTCACGAATCGGGGGAATTGATTCCTCCATCGACCGCCCGCCCGCCAGCCACGTTGCTGCGTATCGCGACAGGCGGGCGGCTCATCAACTCACTCACACTGCCCACCAGTACCACTGAAAGCCCAGCAGCCCAGCACTCCAGCATTCCAGAAGCTGACGCTGACAAGTCGGGCGGACGGGCGCGGCGCGGACGTGGACGTGGACGCCCTGCATCGCCGAGGAGTTGTTCCGTTTTTTGTTGTTGTTTTGGCTTGGGGTCGTTTCTTACCCTATCCCATCTTCATTTCGTGCGTGCAATCCGAGGCTAGTCGGAATCTTCCATCTAGACTAAGCCTCCGAGTCTTGCTGCTCAAAGCCCTATGTATGTAGTATGTTCTATGTACTATGTACTATGGGAGATACCGAGTTTCAAAGAATTCAATTGTTGTTGTTGGTCGTAAGGTTGGAAGGGAAGTCGTGACGTTACCAGGTCTCTTCGGACCCTTGTCTCATATCCCTCGAACCTCATTGGATGAAGTCGGCTCCATCCGGCAAGTTTAGGTTCATGGACCGGGGTCCGTTGGTTTTCCTTCGTTCCGTTTCCGTTCGGTGTGTTGGTTGGGCGAAGCTGGCAGGCTGATTGCAAGCCATGGTATGCGTCACTTACACTTTTACACTTACAGAAGTCAAAGTTTCTGAATGGATACACTATCACAGTAGGTACCTTATGTACAGGGCGCGAAATTGAAAAAGCCGTAGTACCGACCTGACCAGGGATCTCACCCTCTTGTCACTTGTCAGCGCAAAGAGAACTTTCCAGTGTTGAGTCCGAGATGGAGATGGATGGTGTGAGAAAAAGCGAGCATCAGTCTGAGCCTCGAAGTGTACGCGTATGTGATATCTCATGAGAAGGTTTTCGAGTTTCGTGGGATTGTGAAAAAAGTTTATAGGAATGCCGTCGGCCGCGCTTTACTCGGGGTCTTGTTTCTTGTTTTGTCATCAGAAGCAAAGTTTATTCAGTCTCACCCAGGGATTCCCGGATATCTCGGGATCGGCCTTACCCACAATTTTTCGGGTTTCTTTCTTCGACGGCAAGCACACCGAATTCCACCAGTTTTTCTTGCAAAATCGCCATTGTGTCTTGTTGACATTCACTTTTTGCTCTTTTTTACCATCTTATCTTTTCCACCTCAAAAAGAGGACACCAAAAAGCAGGTCTTTAATACCCACACCTACCTGCATAGCATCAACCCACATCTATCCGTGACTCCGTACTCCCCCGTCGTACCGTCCTCCGATAAGGGAGATCCCGGACACAACAACAACAACAACAACAACAAAAACAAAAACAACAACAACAACAGAAGGATGAGCTCCGATAACGTATCCGGGGTCGACATTCCGGATGGCATCACTCCGGACCTATGGGCGGCATGGATGGACCTCCGCAAGGGATGTTATCCGGACCTGATCGATGGTGTTGATCCCAGTTACGGGTACCGACCAACGCTGGGAGCCGGCATTGCCTTTGACGTTCTCTTTGGCATCTGTATCATCGGTCACCTCATCCAGCTGATTAGGTTTCGGCGGTGGACTTCGGGGTTGATGATGGTTGGAGCTATTAGTGCGTATTATCCTCTCTTTTCTTTATGGTTATTTCTGTCGTCATTCATCACTGCACTTACACATGTCATGTAAAATTGGGCTGCTGTCAGTGCCTTCCCGTCGTGGTGGATCATGTCCCACCGGTACCTGCATATCATCCACAACCCTCAGGTCCCCATCTGTCAACAACACTTACTTAGACTCGGACAAAGACCCCAAACTAACACTTCTTCTCTCAAACAGCCGAAGCAATAGGTTGGGCAGGCCGCACATGGTCCGCCAAGTGCCCCTACAACAACGACGCCTTCCTCATGCAAATCACCACCCTCATCATCGCCCCGACCTTCTTCGCCGCTGCCCTCTACGTCCTGCTCGGCATGCTCATCCGCCTTTTGGGTCGCCAGACCAGTATCCTCTCGGCCAAATGGTACGCCATTGTCTTCTGCACGTGCGACGTCATCTCGCTCGTCATCCAGGCCGTCGGCGGTGGCATGGCTGCGGGCGAGTCCGACAAGGAAGGAGGTGACACCAAGCCAGGCACGCACACCATGGTGGCGGGCATCGTGTTCCAGCTGTTCACCATGACCGTGTTCGCTGTACTGGTGCTGGATTTTTTGAGGAGGGTGTATAAGCTGGCCAAGGGGCGGATTGGTGGACAGGGAGGACTGACGAGGAACATGAAGCTCACTGTGCTGGCGCTGTTCGTGTCGTTCGTCATGATTTATATCAGGAGCGTGTACCGCACGGTTGAGCTGGCGCAGGGGTGGAGTGGGTATCTGATTACCCACGAGGGATACTTCATCGGATTGGATGCGGCGTTGATGGTCGTTTCGGCGGGCATCTTTTTGGTGTTTGATCCGGCGGTGTTGTTGAGGGATGAGATGAAGAAGGTTGATGTGAGCGGGAAGGAGGACTATGGCACGACCACGGGGGATGACTCGGAAGCCCAGAGTGGTGGAGTGAGGGGGATGAGCCTTTGATGCCCCACCGTCTTCGAAGGACGGTTGTCGTTAAGGAATGGAGTTCTGTGGTTAATGAAAGCTTGGAGGAAGTGAAGGAGGGAATATCGAACGACGGCCAGCGAACAACCGCAGCAACTGCTTCTTGTTTTTTTCTTCAGGATACCAACCATACGGCGTACATGTCGATAATTAGATAATAGAGATACATGATAATCTTCCTACCCATCTGCCCACTTGGTCCTTGCGCAGGTTGATGCTGGATGGGGTGATAGGCGCCTGTGAAGACACTCGTTTCTTGTGGTGGTGAGGAGCAGTTCGTTGAGCTCGCTTTGCGACGTTGTGGCTGGGAAGACCGCCAAACTTGCGAATCGAGGATGCGTCCATGCAGGGAGTCGTGTGTAAATCCGTCGATTCGGGGCACTGCCACGATTCGAAGCGTTCATTGCATTCAACGCACGTCTAAAGAGTGCATGCGGCAACAGGAACGGGCAGTGGCGGGAAAATCATGAGACTGGGAAGGGGTGCGATCGCGCTTCGGCTGCCTAGTCGTCGGGCCCGACGGATATCCGATGACCATTTGCGACGGAAGTCACGAACGAACGATTGCGAGCACAAAGCGCAAGAAAGGGAGAAATGGAAATATGGAGAGGTGACGTTGTGGGATTAAAATGGAAATCACGACAAAGTGGGAGGAGTCGTGCGGGGAAGGAGTTCGTTTCCTCTTGAACGCGCCTTCACAGTGAAGGCTTCACTGTTGGGGACCGGTTGGTTTTACTAAGAGCTACACACTAACGTAGTGCAAAACACCAACATTCTCTAGCAGGCGCTAACGGGTCCATACAAACCGAAAACTCTGGGCAGAAGACCTCGAAATTCTATCGCGACTCCTTGGCTGGATCCTTCCAATAACCTCGTTTTTGGGCGAACTCGACCTGATTGCGCACAAAGTGTGCCAGTGTTGGCATCGCGGCCCCGTTTTCTCAGCATTGAAACCGCACGTATCGCGCAATTCGACACTCTTAACATCTCGCGTAGAGAAGTCCTTCACAAGAGCTTAGCTCGTCTCCCCAATGACCCGTCGTTTGACTAGCATCCATGACCCGGTAGCTCCATTGTCAACGCTTCTAGACAATTTCCTTAGCCTTTCATCCTCTCTTCCTTTCTAAATCACGTCCTGACCCGAGAGACAGACCGTCGGGTCTCCTTTACTGTGCCCGTGGTCCAGACCCGACTCCAAACTCTGAAGAGTTTTCAACAGACACTACTCTCAAATATTCTTACTCCAAGAGAAACATGGCGGCCCGGGTCACTAGACATCCTCAACACCAGCCGTATTTCCAAACTACTCTCATCCCCGGAAGGCTCCCCGTCCCACCTGAAAAGAATCGCCATGTCAGCTCCATTTTCTCCAGGCCCTAGTGAGAAGAGCTAAGAACCGATACGCCCCCGCAGAATGCAAAAAATCGAGCGAGCCTTGTTCACAAGCCGAAGGAAGTGCTTTGCTTTAGTTTTCTGCAACCATGTCACGTCTTGTGCCTGCACCGCCGGGCTATGATACCAGATGGTCCGGCGAAGACCGATCAATATGGCACATTTCTCATGAGAGAGCTTTACAAGTTCAAGCATGATCAGATCCATCCACATTGTCAGTAAAGTGTACATACGGAACCCCTTTTGTTTTCTTTTACTGACCTCTTCATGTCATGTCTCAATGTGTTCCTCTTTTCCTTTTCAAGATACTTTCTTGGTGCTTCCAAAGCTTCCTTATACCGCCTGATTGAACCCGGGTTTCAACTTGCATGATCACAGGATTGTTTGTTTTTATCCAGAGTCCTCTGGCTTAGATCGCATCGTTGCCCCTGATCACTTGCAAGGGCCATTCCGTTGGTCCATCTCTGTTTTCTTCATGATCCGGACATCCAAGCCGTCATCCGGCCTTAAATCTACAGCGAAGGAGAAACCTCTCCTCCCTTTCGTGGCTTGCAAGAAGCAGCGAGTTCAAGTACGGACACTCATCAGTCACTGTTTATACCGAAGGGTGATACTATGGACTGTCGCAATACTTACTCTCTCGGCAATAACCCTCTCGAAGAGAGGTGTCTCCATAACCGATGGCAAAGCCCCCTATGTCAAAGCCCAAAACCGAACCTGGGTAGAAACGCAAACAGAAGACCACCTCGATGAGGCAGAGAATGCAGCCACATTCATGTTCTTGCTAGCAGACGCGTACGAAAAAAGCAAGATGAAGGAGCAAGCAAAGTCACCTCAATGGCTGCGTTTCAAACGGTAAGTGAAAACGCCAGTGCTTTGTCCCCAATTTCGCATCCATCTCTAACATACTTAGCCTTGATGGCTTCTTCAATGGGGTAAAAACATTGGTACCAGTCAAAGACCATAAGCCGGAATACCCAGGCATGAGTGATCAGCAGGATACCCCGCCCCTTACGGTCACCTTCTCAAGAACACCCACTCCTACGCCGTACGTCCCACAACCAGACTACAGGTCATCCCAATACGCGAGTAACTATCACGATGTCAAGCCATGCTACCTCGACAAGAAGGAAACAATACCTGTCCCCAATGTCCTCGCGTACAACGGCCTTCCACAGGGATTACCGGAGCCTGTCATAGGTTCACACAAGCTCTTCAGCTTAAGGGACGATGTTTGCTTCGACAGGTTCGGCAGGTATGGACCCTATGGTCTGGGCTACAGCTATGACAATGGCGGCCTCGACGTGGGAATGGATACCGAGAAGAATGGAAGCGACATTGTGTGGGCCAAGACGGGCAAGATTGACTACAGCACTGTCGACTGGGGTGATGCTCAGACCCGATGCCTTGAAGCCAACAAGGAGCGGTTCCTTGAACCTCCCAATAGCACAACGACTACTCCAACAGAGAGAATGGTGAAAGGTCAGAAGCAAGTCTTCCAGCAACATCAGCGCAAAAAGATTGCCCGCACGGCGATTGTAGTGCGGTTGTATATCGGCTTTCCCTGGACGGAACACGCAGTCCTCAACTTCCGTGCAATGATCTCCGAAGTTTCGCTACAATCAGGAGGCGAGTATACGGTGCACTTCCTCCTTCATGTCCGGGACAATGACGAGCCAATCTGGGCAGATCCAAAGGCTGTCCAAAAGGTGTTGGATGACAACGTGCCCCCGGAATTCCACGGTCTCTGTACGCTGTGGTCAGAAGACCAGATGCGTCTGTACTATCCCGGTCGGTTCGCTCGGTCGTTCACCAACCCAAGCTTCAGCGACATCCACGGCGTCTACCGCAGCGCTCATTTCCCGCTCCAGCACTTTGCCCAGGAACACCCCGAGTATGACCACTTCTGGAACTGGGAGATGGACATGCGGTGGATAGGCAACTACTACGAGCTCTTTGACCGTCTCGGCACCTGGGCCAAGAAGCAGTCTCGCCACGAGATGTGGGAGCGTTCAGAGCGGTACTACATTCCGCATTACCACGGCAGCTGGGACAACTTTACCCGACTTGTTCACAACCAGACTGTTGCGAGTGGCCGTCGCCCAGTCATGGGTCCCGTCCACTTTCCCGGGCACTTGAACCTACGGTCCGAAAAGCGCAGCGTATCCTTCCTTCCTCCAACCTGCCCCAAGGACGCTGTCACTTTTGTGAATCCGCGTCCATATCCACAACGCCACCCAAAAGCACAAGCACATCAGCGTCATCATCACCACCGCCCACCTCGAGCCGGCTCTCCTGACGATGACCTTGAAGCCACCACCACCACCACCACCACCACTGCTACAACCGATGCCGCCGAAGACCTTACCTCCTGCGGCATCGACGAAGACGCTGACCTAATCACCCTCAACCCCATTTTCGACGCCGATTCCTCTGGCTGGGTTTTTCACCTCGACATAACCGGCTACGACCGCTCTCATCCTCCCCCGCCCCGGCGTGCCTCCATCATTACCGCATCCCGCCTTTCCCGCCGTCTCCTGAACGTGATGCACGAAGAAACCTACCGCTTCCACCACGCCATGTTCACCGAAATGTTCCCCACAACTATGGCCCTACACTACGGTCTTAAAGCCGTGTACGCCCCGCACCCAGTGTCCCTCGACCGACAATGGGACCTCGAAACCATCGACAAGACCTTCAACGGTGGTAGAGATCATACGACTAGTGGAAAAGGAAGTCCGTATCAGTACCAGAATGAGTACCATCATAAGGGGAGCACGTGGTATTATGATGCGCAGTTTGCCGGTACTTTGTGGAGACGGTGGCTAGGGTATGCGCAGGTGGAAGGGCCGGCAGGAGGGGAGAAGGGAGAGAAGGCGACGGGAAGTGGAGAGACCGGAGGTAGACTCAGGGGTGGCAGGAAGGAAGAGGAAGAGGGGACAGGGAGGATGTGTTTGAGAAGTATGTTGGTGCATCCGATCAAGTGGGAGGATCCGGGGGAGTTGGCTTGGGGAAAGTAGAATGTCTCGAAAAAAAGAACAAAATGGCGGTCAGTTGGATGGTGCGTGGTTGGGGTGATGGTTGCATGAGAGGCTCTTCGAATGGGAGGTTCTCCGGGATGCTCGGTACCGGTGGTCTGGTTGTTGGGATCAGGTATGGAAAATGGATTAGGCGTCTTGTGTTCTAGACCACCAAGTATACGAGCCAAGCATTTAGTTGTCCGAGATATGTAATGTACCTACACTATGAATTGTCATTCCTTTGATACAGTAGCATTTGGGCGGGAATCTCGGGTTTCAGTTCTGTTGCAATGCATACCCAATAGCATAGGGTCTTTAGTAGCAACCACCATGGCCGTTTACATATGTCAAATATCTTGGGTTGAAATCGCTATGGCTATTCATGATGAAAGCTGTTTCAGAATTGCTGATGTGCCGCCCACATACATTGTATGATATCTGTCCGTCTTTTTTCTCTCTTTTTTTGTTGACTTTTTGACCTGTCGTGTATCGAAGTCAGCTGTATTGAAATCGGGATAAGCATACAATCCCCAGAACACAAACCAGATCCCGTTACTGGAGGTGAAGTCGGACGTCAACCGAACTCGGACCTTCTACAACGTCGGGCTTCTCGTCAAATTCCCCTTTGAGTAAATCGACAACAGCTTCAAGCTTACGAGATGTGTGTGTGTGTGTGTGTGTCGAGGTGTGTGTCACCCCACGCTATATCCCACACCCACGCCCATCACGAACTTTGGGGAATCGGGGGATCCGGGTACCGGTATGTGTGCCAGCGCCCCAGACTTGCATCTTCCTTTCGCTTATTGCCGCATGGAGGATGGGCACGGGACCTCAAGATACTTTTTTCGTATGACTTTGTGAATTTGATCCCCGTTTGGGTTGGGGATGTGATGAGTCTGGGTGAGAGTGTTGACCTATTTTGGGTTGTGGGAACTTGGGATGATCATGGTGGTTGAAACACGTACAAAGAATTGCTCGGTTCATGAGACGTGAAAACAGGTTGAAGTGCGATTTTCTGTACAATCGGGACTCCAGTTGCTTGGCAACGCCACGGGCAGCACTTTCTACACTACAAAGGCACTCTCATACCAACACACTGGTGACGCCGTTGTCGCCGGAGAACACCCAGTCGGTTATTATCATGTTAGAAAACAAAATGATCTTCCCGAGGTCGTCGTCGTCGTCTCCGTTGCCGCCCGAATGCTACTGTCTCTGCTGTCTCACAAGACTGTTACCGCTATCGACCTGCAGATACTGACTGTAGAAACGTCGTCATGGTGGGACCCTCATGGACCAGTTAAGCTTTCTGCTCCATCATCGATTCCATCGTCGTCTTGGCGGAGTGACAAAAACGTTGAGACCTTGTTCGGTGTGCGTTGTTGGGAGCAAGGTCTCAGCCTTTTTGTCATTGGCGAGCCCACCGCAATTCGGCCCGGGTGCTATAGTCCTCCACTGCGAACCATAGTGAAGGAAGCTTCTGGGCGCGACGACATTTGTTGTTTCGGATTTGGCCAACGGATTTGAGAGAAAGAAAAGAGCTTGGGTTGCGGTTGTTTACTCGTGGCTCGTTGCTGATATTTCTACCGGGGATAGTAAAGTTGGACCACATGAAAAGCTGTCCTTTGTTCAAGAACTTACAACATCTTGTCAGTGTCCCCGCTCACAGACCAAGATACGTACTCGGTAGAGGAGGGTGGGAGGCTTGAACACAACCGTTTGCCCGTTGGCCAATTGCTTCAGGCGAAGATCCTGGATTGACGAATGGTAATGTCTGGAGATAAAATTCTTGACGAACCTCAACACCATCAGGAGGGCTCACAGAAGCTCACAGGCCTTCGCACAGAGCCCCAAGGACCCTTCCGTATGGATGTGTGAGAGTTTGTGGATGGACTTTGTCAAATGATGTTTTGCCACAGCAGTCCTTCAAGGGTCCCCACCATCGTCGGCCGATCTGATTGGAACTGCCGAGCAGGGAGGGCAGAGGAGGGGCAAGTGTTGCGACGCTGTGATTGCTGGATTTGGATTCTTGAGAAAAAGCTTGCATTCACTCACAACAAGAACGAATGAACCTTTCAAGACTGATTCCTGCAAAACCAAAAAAAACCGTTTGGAACATCCTTCAAAAGGGTCAGCCATCTGAGCCTCATAACGTCGTTCATTTTTTGTTTTCGCCAACCTTATAAAAGAGCGGAGGAAAATCATAAACAATCATACACAGCTGGACCCTGAAGTAGATTGCATCGGGTGACCTAGCTAAGAAAAGGTACCAGTTACCTTCTTGCTGTCATCCTGGCTCGAGACTATTAGGATTAAACTCCGATACCTTCAGCCCTTCACGTTCACATCGGTGTCGGCTATCAAAGGACAAGAACGGAAAAAGGAAACGTGAAAAGGATGGAACTCGTTTGTGGTTTCGTCTCAGGTCATTTCCACAGACCAATACTTCTGGCCATGAATACATTTCATTCCAGCTGGGTGAACCCCAGCCTCCTCTTCCGCCTCCTCGTGCTTCGCTCGTGCTTCCATCCATCAACAATCCATGTTTCCATCACCGTTCTGGAGAACCCGGTACCTTGTCTCAAAGTACCTACCTGCCCACCCGTGCACATCCCGCTTTCCATTGCCAGGGTTCTGTCAAGGGTTGTCAGGGTTGTGTATGGTCCCAGTGCCATAACCCTGGTCTCTCCCCCACCGCATTATGGGTCCGCGTGACCGCATCGCTGGAGTGGGCGCCGTGGTTCCAATTTCCTTCCTAACAACAATAGCTGCCTGCCACTTCCCAACCTGGGCCACTGTACCAGAAACACAGACAGAGCTTCCCGTCCCGTCTTTTTGCACTGAAAAAGGTGTGTGTCTGCACTGCAAAAGCACGACCCAAGACAAGCATCCGCTATCTGCTACTGCTACCCGCCTCAACCGCCGCCCGCCATCCATCCATCACAGTCCCGGACGGAACCAGCCAGACAGAATCCATCTCAACCCTCCATACAACATATGTCACCTAATAAAGTGAGACAAGCCATCCCCATAATTCAATTTCCCTATATATCATAAGTTGATACCTCCCTTCGATATAAAAAACGGCCATTTGGTTCTTCTTGGTTCTTTTGAGCGAGCAACGGCGGCAGCACCTGGAACCGCAACCCAAAGGGAGCCGTCCCGCTTTTTCCTTCTTTGCTGCAGAGCTACCTTAGGCAGTACCTTAGCCTGACCCCAACACCTCCTGGAGACCTGACGTAGCGTCACTTCGTGGCCCACCCTGTCCTGCCTGCCCTCCCCTCCTCCTTTGCCAACCTCACCTAACAACAAATCGGCTCACCTAAAGAAAAAGGATTGGCTGTTCCCAAAGCCCAACTGATTCCATCGAGCACCCATCAAACCAAACGACGACTTTGTCTACCGATTACAAAGCCCCATCTTTTTCTCTCTCTCCCTCCGCGCAAAGGTATCCTCGAACATCGAATCCGTCCGTCTTGACAGTTCCGTATCTCGACACAAGCAAGACTCAGGAGGCAACCACAATGTCAGCCCCCACGTCCCCGCAGGGCAAAGGCCGGGGCCGCAACCTCTCGATCGACGACTACAATGTCTATGACGATGCGAAGACATACTATACAACGGAAGACCGCCACCATAACTACCGCGCTGGCGCCAGAACCCGTACCTACTCCCAGGTATGCATCCTGCAAGCAGATTGTCATGGCTTATCGAGCATCTACTGACACCACCTATAGAACAGCTTGTTCAAGCAGTTTGAACGTCTAGGCCTTCAGAAGGAGCCCTACCGCAGAGGCAGCCATGGTACGAAGATAACCGCTTGCCAGCTAGCGATTCCGTGCGAAACACACGCTGATAATGATGTTGGACAGACGAGTCTACGATCCCCCACTCCCGCCGCTTCCTTATCCAGGTCGAGCCGACACTACAAAGTCTGCAATCGCAAGAGGACACGGATGGCAACATGCAGATTACCATTGAGGACAACGGACCAAAGGTACGGGGAAACGCCACCAAGGGGTTGGAAGTCGCGGTAGGTATTACACAGCGCTAACTTGGTGTAACCCTCAGGTCCTGTCTCTCCGAACCGCTGCGTCCAACGGATACAACCGCTTCGACATCCGTGGCACCTACATGCTCTCCAACCTTCTTCAGGAGCTTTCCCTCGCCAAGGAATACGGTCGTAAGCAGATCATTCTCGATGAGGCCAGACTCAACGAGAACCCCGTGAACCGACTATCGCGACTCATCAAAGACCATTTCTGGGAGGGCCTGACCCGCCGAATCGATGCGTCCAGCATCGAAATAGCGGCGCGTGACCCCAAGGACTGGACCGACGATCCCCGACCCCGCATCTACATTCCCAGAGGAGCACCGGAGCAGCACGCGTACTATACGAAGGTTGCCCTGGACAGACCTGAGCTTCGCCTGGATGTTCTATATCTTCCCGAGAAGATCACCCCCGAGATCGTTCGCGATATGAACTCCAAGCCTGGTCTCCTAGCCGTAGACATGGAAGAAGTAGTGGATCCCAAGACCGGCGAGAAGACTCTCCGCGGCCGTCCTTTCGTTGTGCCTGGAGGTCGCTTCAACGAGCTCTACGGATGGGACAGCTACATGGAGTCTCTTGGCTTGCTGGTCAACGACAAGGTCGATCTGGCCAAGTCCATGGTGCAAAACTTTTGCTTCTGCATCAAGCACTACGGAAAGATCCTCAACGCCACTCGATCCTACTACCTGTGCCGGTCCCAGCCCCCCTTCCTAACGGATATGGCGTTGCGCGTCTACGACAAGATCAAACACGAGCCGGGCGCTCTTGAGTTCCTTCGCCAGTCTCTGTTGGCCGCAATCAAGGAATATTACAGCGTCTGGACAGCTGAGCCTCGCCTTGACCCTGTGACTGGTCTTTCGAGGTACCGCCCTGAAGGTCTCGGCGTCCCTCCCGAGACTGAGGCTGGTCACTTCATCCATATTCTTGAACCCTACGCAAAGAAGCACAACATGACCTTTGACGAGTTTGTACACGCTTATAACCACGGCGATATCAAGGAGCCCACGCTCGACGACTACTTCATGCACGACAGAGCTGTTCGTGAGTCCGGCCACGATACCACATACCGCTTTGAAGGTATCTGCGCCGATCTAGCTACCATCGATCTCAACTCGCTTCTCTTCAAGTACGAGACCGACATCGCGCGTACCATTCGCAACGTCTTCCATGACAAGTTCGAGGTGCCGGATGACTGGCTCGCTACCCACCCGGGTGCTAGCAAGCTCGAGACGTCGGCAATGTGGGACCGTCGTGCCAAGCGCAGAAGGTTGGCCATCGACAAGTACCTGTGGAACGAACAGGCGGGCATGTACTTCGACTACAACACCGCCAAGCGCGAGCAGTGCAACTACGAAAGTGCCACCACTTTCTGGGCCCTGTGGGCGGGTGTGAGCACCCCAAAGCAGGCAGCTGCCATGGTAACCAAGGCTCTGCCCAAGTTGGAGGCTTTCGGTGGTCTGCTTTCCGGAACAGAGGAGTCTCGTGGCGAGCTTGGCTTGGAGCGCCCTAACCGTCAATGGGATTTCCCTTATGGCTGGGCGCCACAGCAGATCCTCGCCTGGACTGGTCTGTACCGGTACGGGTTCAACGAGGAGGCCGAGCGTCTTGCGTACAAGTGGCTGTTCATGATCACCAAGGCGTTCGTGGACTTCAACGGCGTCGTAGTCGAGAAGTACGATGTGACGAGGCCCATTGACCCACACAGAGTCGATGCCGAGTATGGCAACCAAGGGTTGGACTTCAAGGGAGTTGCCAAAGAAGGGTGAGTTTGAGACATTCCTATGGGTTCCTAAAAACACAGTCACTGACATGATGAACAGTTTCGGATGGGTCAATGCCAGCTACATCTACGGCCTGCAGATCGTTAACGCGCATATGCGCCGTGCACTCGGAACCCTTACTCCTTACGAGACCTTTATGAAGGCTGTCGAGGACAACCGGAACAAGGCGCTCTCCGAGCTCATTTAATCTGGTTCCAGCTGCTCATCTTTTAACGACCCGTTATCTTTCCATCAAAGCGTCTGTTAGTCTGCAGCTTTTTGGCTTTCGCAATTTCATTATTCGGCGTTTAGGGTTTTCACATGGACTACTGGCGCGGCCCTTTCCGTCACATCAAATAGTCAGATCGGTTCTCGACAAAGGGACTGACTGGGAGGAGGTAGATTACAAAAGATCACTTCAAAGAAAGAGAAGGTACTATGATGGTATTTGCATACTGCTGGGTGGGTGTTGGTTGCTGAGGGGAGAAGACTGAAAAGCACGCATGCGAGCGGTGTTGCTGATGTTCTTTTTGCCATAAGGGGCTGAAAACATTCTAAGAGAAGGACCCTGACCTGAACGGTCTATTAGCAGTAGTATATTATAGGCAAATCATTACCTGATAAAATAACTCAGCGACTGTAAATTGTTTCGTCGTATTCGGACGTAGATGTGAGCGGGAGTGTCGAGAGGTGTCTGTAACCGGGTCTCCTTTACTTGCAAACCCTCTCAAGCGCATATTTCCTTTTTGCAAACTGCATCATTTTGTACGTGTTTACGACTCGGTATCCGACAGTGTCTGCTTATTGACATCATTGAAGCACACAGCACCCCCATTGTCCAGAGCTTCGGGTTGAGTCACAGTTTTCCAACTGCATGTTATCGAGTGGTTGCATATAAGCGATAGTACCAGAAAACCTTGACAACTCTTATCCAAGCCGATCGATGTCTTGGCAGTTAAAGCCCGATTTGAACTACGCCTTCGAAGTTCGAACCATTTCGGACATCCCTTCTCTCTACTTTCTCTACCAGGACACTCCTTCACGATATTGCACCTCCGAACTGGACAGGTACCCCACTTTTGCCACTTGGTCCCTGCGAACTTGAGATTTCATGAGGTGCCAACAGATGTACGGAATCCAGGTTTGGGAATGGGGTAGTCTGGTTTGAGATATTCGCTGATGGAATTTAGCTTTGGTAGCGGGCGGTAATGGATGACATGCGCGGGTTCAAGATAACAAACACGTCCCATATCCGCCGATAGGAAGTCGGAAATATCACGTTACGGAGGGGCTGAAAAGACGGGATCAAGAGAAAATGAAGAATTGGAGGAGAAAGGATGTGTTAGGTTCTGTTGTCAAGAGATCCAGGCAATCGGGACAGTCGAACCTGGCCCCGATGTTGTTCGAAAATGATGCTCAGTCTGGAGATGGGGGACAATATTTTACATCATCCAAATACGAGCGGATCCATGGAGAATTTGGAGCATCGAGTTGGCCATATACGTCGGAGAAACTTCCACGAAATATCAAACCTCGACAGAAAAATGGGGTCTAGTTCCTTCGCTACGAGAGATGGGAGGCGTCGGTTTAGTCAACCACACCGCTTTTTCCGTTTAATGTATCTTTGGATATTTCCCGAATCAGCGGAGGATGTACTACTTGAATGAGGATTGCTTACCTACTCATGAGTTGGATTTTGAGATTGCAAATTGGACAACTTGACCAAGGTAGGAAGGGAGCAGTTAGTCTGATCTACGGGGCTTTCATTACATGGTAAACGGACATTTCGACCGCAAATAGCTGATTAACGCCGCTTCAATTCCAATAACTTGTTGAGTAATGTGGAGGTTATATGTGCAAGTGCTTTCAGTTTCCTCGCTCAACGTCTATCTCACACCTCTATCGACTAGATGTAAATGGCTAGTGCAGACAAGAGCAGTCCAAAACGACTACCTGAGTAGGTAGATGGAGACCAGAGCAATGGCCCGCCGAGTTGGCTTGCCATTTGCAACCGTAAAAGAGACCAAACCGCCTAGCACCACATCAGAAATTCATCTCCTGAACCTGTACAAGGAGCATATGACTACTACTGGAGCATACTACTACTCCAGGAAACGAATTAGCGATATTCTGTATGTTGTATTCAACACTGCTTAGATTACAAGTAGCGTACGAGAACCTACTCTTAATAATAGAGTTGGCTGATATATTTATATGCTTGCCTTTCTATACGCTACCTTGATTTGAAGTGAACGACAACTATCCTATCCTATCTTGGAGCATTTGAATTGAGTCTTTGAGCGCACGTTTGACGTGAGAGACTACCTAGGTAATGATCGTGCAACACAACACGCCTTTGCCGGCAGTGCTGTTGTTATTCCATGTTTATTCAGAGGTCAATTCAACTATCTACCACCACTACATCCCTAAGACAGATCAATCATGTAAAAAGTGACTGTCAACCCTCTCCCTGCCGAGTGTCCACGCCTTGCCTTTGCTCATCGCCCGCCAGCATCGTTTGTTTACATTCAGTCATTCGCCCCTTACTAATGTCCTGGCGTCGGACTGCCAGCAGTACTGTATAATTCCGGGCCATTCAGATTCCAGGTTAGGCCGGCAACGCAGGGTTATACATGTGCCATTTGCTTCTACAGCCAGGTACATGCATCGAAATGCAACTGGCAGACCTTTAGCCCTACGGAATCCGCACGATTGAACCTGACCTGGAATCTGAATGGCCCTGAATTATACGGTAGGTGGGTCCGGGGACATGTGAGTGTCTTAAGGACGGGAAGGTATGGGACGGAACGGGACGGAGAGGGACGCAACTTAACGGGCAAGGAATGGACGAGAATGAACGGAGCTCTCCCTTCTGACTTGGATACTAGGTAGGTGAGGTAGGCAAAGTAGGTACGTTTGCCTTCCATGTAAGTACCTCCTCGTTCTCGCCTCTCGATCATGCAGTGAGTGCCGTTCGAAATTACCTCCCAAGAATCGGTTCCGGCTGGAACTCCTTCAAGAATCAAGATCCGGTTCGAGTCGGAGTCCCTTCCGAGTTCCAGCTAAGCAAGCCAGTACATACCTGTACATATACATTGCCTCGATCCGTCCTGGCCCCCGCAGCCTTCCGTGCAGTCAAGATCGGTCCCCCAAAGCTTGCACTCCTTCCGTCTATGCAACTAACTGCAAGGCCAACGAAGATGCAGCGACTGCCCTATCTATGTATGATCGCGACATTCCCTAGACCTGATCTATTACCTCATCGAGGCAGATACCTTCTATGGTAGATGCTTAATCAGTCATGTCATGTTGGAAACAGCAAAGCACTGCATCCAGATACATGTACCCCTGTGATTGTTATCTTCATGAGCCATTTCACCCGTTTGATAGTTT
The DNA here is from genome assembly GCF_033870435.1 of Sordaria macrospora. Classification (NCBI taxonomy): domain Eukaryota; kingdom Fungi; phylum Ascomycota; class Sordariomycetes; order Sordariales; family Sordariaceae; genus Sordaria; species Sordaria macrospora. Next base: position 1,150,638 of record NC_089372.1, on the reverse strand, counting down.
CCAAGTTATGTATGTATGCCCTTGACCATTACATATGTAGGTGGAGGTAGTTTATGTACTCAGTATGCTAGGAGAAAGCCACCAACTAACCAAAACACCGCAAAGGAAGAAGAGAGAAACAGACGATCTAGTACGTGTACGTGCTACTGTGTGTTACTTTTGCAAGACTTTTGTCCTCGAGTCTTTGAGTGCGCCTTGTTTCCGTGTGGATTAACGATTAAGACCTCCACTGACCACTTGGCCAAGGGGACATTCCATCATTCCTTTCCGAGAACCGGCGACCGGTGCAGTGCCTGACACTTCGTGAATTGGGAAGGAACCACCTTTTATCCAACACCTCCTCCCATTTCCCAGTCGCATCTTCCACTTCTCTTTTGATCCCCCACCTTCCCCCTCCCCTCTTCGCCTCTACTGCACCTGCTCACTTGCACACCCCACCCCACTACATCACCTTAACCACCTTCCGTTTACCAAGTAAACATCATCAAAGCAGGATTCAACAATACCGGCAGCGTAAAGTGCGTAACCGCCATGCTAGCGAGCGGATACACACTATACAGCTTCTGGATCTTCCACGGATGGGGGAAGAAGAACCATCCAGCGACGATCAGACCGGTCATCAAGAAGCAGTACAAGAAAGTGAACTTGAAGCGCTTCAGGATGCGGACGATTTCCTGGCCGAAATGGACTTCCTCGACTTCTTTCGCCGTGGCGCCCCACACCATGTCGATCTCGAAGAAATGGCAGAGGATAGCCTGCGTGATGTGGATGGAGATGCCGCCGAGGAAGATGGTGAACATGGGGATCCATTTTAGGTTGTCGATTACTAGTGAGGGAGAGGGGTTAGTATTGGGGGTAGGAGGGTATGGCAGGGAAAGGAATAAGGAGGAGGATGGAAACTTACAGCCGGTAAGGAGATTCTGCTTATTCGTGCGGTACCGAAGGACGGCAAGCGAAAAGTTACCCAGAGCGGTAAACACCACGATGATCGAGCAGTAAATGGCAAACGAGTCGAGGTAATACTTATCGTAGAACCCTTCGAACCAGCCGGTCAAAAAGTAGTTCATCAGCGACAAGCTCCATGCCGCTGCGATGGCATAGTACGTCCCGATGTAGGCGCAAATGGTCAACTTCTTGGGCAGGGCGATGCTGGAGCCGAGGAACTTGCGGAACAGCGGGGTGAAAGGGCCGCGGATGACCCAGAAGCGGATGGGGTGGAACAACAGCTCGTTGCAGCCGTAGGCGTACTTCTCCCAGCGGGCGAGCTCGTCGTAGACGGTCAAGCTGACGCCTTCCTTGAAGCCTTCACCGGTGTAGGAGGCGTAGCGGAGGGAGTAGCCGGCGCATTGGAGACGCAGGGACATGTCGAAGTCTTCGGACACGTGTGACTCTGACCAGTATTTCTCGTAGCCGTCTTCCTCGTAGCTTGCGGCGTCCTGGAGGGATTGCCAGCGAAGCATGGCATTGTGGCCGACGAAGGGACAGGAATCACCGCAGGCAACGGCGAAGGTAATGGCTGTGTAGATCAGGTTGGTGAACCAGGTGACACTGCAAAGAATGACGGTTAGCCATGATATATTGACAGAATAAGGGAAACGCAGGAGTTCACTTACCCTCCCTCAAAGAACGAATCGGAAACGTTCATGACGCCAGAAGCGAACTGGAGAATGGCCACCTCAGGGCTCTGCTCCATCTCGCTAACAGCATCCAATAGACAGTCAGACGGAACACGAGTATCAGAGTCAATCAGCAAGATGTAGTCGCCAACCCGAATATTGCCTTCAGCCCAGGTCCGGCCTTCGTCTTCGCGCAGAACCTCGTTCAAGCACTGTTGATAGGCGGCTGTTTCGTGGTCATTGGTCCAGTTACTGATACGGTTGATTGTGCTCAGCTTTTCCTCGACACGGTTGCTGGTGTGGAGTGCGTAGTTCATGTTGCTGGCCTTCTTGAACTTGCCACGACGAAGGAACACTGTCTCGCCATCTTCAAGATTCGGCTTGGGGTTATGGGGCGGGCGTGCCACCCATCCGATGTTGTGTTCGTCGTAGAAATCGCGGCGTGCTTGGGCTTCTTCATCGCTGATGAGCTGCATACCGTCGTCGTTGACAAAGATGTTGGCGGTACCGCCTTGCATCTCGTAGGTGCTGATTGCTTGTTTGACGGAGACTACCGTAGGCTTGATAACAGCCGCGAGACCTTCTTTGTATACGGGCATCTGGAAGGTGACATGGGGCAGCGTGTGCAGGTGACGATCAAGCCTTTGGGGTGGCTTCCCGCTGTAGTATTTGCTGTTATTATCAATAGAGCTGATGGGACCGAAGACCTGGAACAGATTGCCGGCGAGTGTTTGGAAGAAGAACTGTAATACCGATAGTTAGCATCTGGTGTGATGGCTGGGATGATTGTTGTCTCGATAACAGAAGCAATTTCGGGGAAATGCGTACCAAGCTCACGAACAACTGAATAGGCGAGACCGCCAACAAGGCAAATCGGATATAGGTTCCGTCCACAGATGCTTCGTACGCAAGCGCTCTCCATCCGAGACCGAGACATGCAACGCACAACGCCATAGTCAGAGCCACGATGAATGCACTTTCCAGTCTAACCGGGCGTTGCTCGTTTGCCTGCTCCAACACATTCCCGTCAACTTCCTGCACATTTGTTGTCACATTTCCTTTCTCGTCAGCTTCCTCATCATCTGCATCGTTGTTGGTGCTCCAGATGAGCTCAATCAGCTTCTTCTCGAGGTCTTCTGCCCAGGAGAGGATCTTCTCGGGCTCATCGGCCCACACAACCAGAATTTTGGCGTCGTCAATGAATGCAGCAAACTGATGGAGTTGACTCTTGGGCAGATCCGACATTGTGCGGAGGATCTGCACACGCAAACCGTCCGGCAGCGGTACAAAGTTGATATCACCTCCCCTCCTGCTGATGCCGTTCAGGATTGTGCGGACAACGTGTGTGTTGATTGTCATGGCACATCGGACATTCATCTGCGTGATCATGGCGTAGAGCGATTCGGGGATAGCCGCCATTTGTGGTGGATAGCAGATGAAGTTGCCGCGTGACTCCTTCAACACGACGCCTTCGTATGGATCCACGCCTGTACTGTACTGCTTTCGACACATCTGCTCGAATAGCGAGTTGACCATCATGTCGTTTCTGACCTTGGCCACCACACCCGAATCGCTGTTTCGGACGTCTCCAGCCGGAAAGATAGAATGCCGGAATGAGTAGGAGCCAGCCGTAGATCGCTTGGTCGAGCCGGCAGTAGAGGGCGTCAACCGGCCATTCTGTTTCCGTGAGCCATGGTGAGCCGTACCTGGTACTGCGAGCATACCCCCGGGCATTGGAGACGGGGTAATCGAACGGGGTGTAACTGCAGCACTGCCATCGTATGTTGCAGGACTCGATGGTGATCCTGGTGATCCTAGCCCGGAAGGTTTCTCGCGTTGCTGCTCGGGCAACTTGTCGTCTTCGTTACTCTTACGAGTTGCCCGTCCATCGTCCCGCTCGACCGCCGCCCGCGTGGGTGTGAAGTATGATCGGAAGGCCTTCATTGTCGTCTCTATTTCTCCAGTCAATAGCTAGAAGGAAACAATTGAGCCCGGCGACCTTGCCGAAAGGCCAACCCAGAGAGATCACCCTGCAGTGTTGAACGATGAAAGAGGGGATGTGTATGACGCCGGTGCACATCTGCAATTGTAAGCTTGGTTGTGAAAGTGGAAGACCCCAAGACGCAAGATGAACAAGCAGAGAAGAACCGTGGTGCATCTGATAGGAATTTCTGACTGATAAAGCGCTGACAACCTGCACCGCAACTTCACATGTCGCCGCCCTGTTTTACCAAGCAGCTGGTGATGCGTGGCCCGCACTCCTCAATGTCGACCGCCACAGAATTGCTCCACCGTCACCTTCATCTTATTTTTGCGTTTTTCCCCTGCCACCGAGTGATAAGCGAATCTGCAAGGCTGCATCCTACACGACCAGACCTCATGTCAGGATACAGCTGAGGTCGTGAAGAGTGACATGCAGGAAGTCTAGACGTCTGGAGTCTACGGTTCATTCTATGCAATGTTACCCACCCACTTCGACAGTCGGCCGTTTCGTCCAACATCATTCGTCCATATACCAAAACGGGCAGCTGAGAAGGATGACGGTAGCGAAATCGCGAGACGGTTTACGGAAAGGTCTACCATCGCTCTCACAGACAAGCCTGACTCTTGGACTATGAGGGTACCGTTTGACGGATCGAATCAGGCAAGCTCAGAACGGGCTGCGGCAGAAACAGAAAGTCAGAGAAACCACGTCTTCACATTCCGAATGTTTAGGAGACCTAGGTTTGTTCCATGTGTGTCTTCTGATTGGACGGTTCAGTATTCGGCAAGTGGCCAAGAGGTGAATGAGCGGAGAGAACATCATTAAATCCAACAGTAAGCGGTCGACAGTTGCCCAGTCTGGGTATCGTGGTGTGGTGGAACATGGCCTACATATCAACACCTCGTATGCCGTGTAACTTGCAGAACCTGTTCGGCCTAGCATTGATGGATTTGGCCTATTGACAGCCGACCATTTGATGCGTAAAGAAGCCGGAGTAACTCTCACAGCAGTAGTGGCCGCCTGGGCTCTGTATGGTACATTGGCCAATACCATCTTGCCGCCAGTCTTGAGTCCTTCCAGACGATATGCCACGGCTGATGCAAAGGCCGGTCAAGTCCTAACAGGTCGTTCGATGAAAGATGGCAAAGGCCGTTATCTCCAGCCTCGGAGTGGTCGGCGTAGATCATCCATTTAAGGTTTAGATCCCACAATCCCTGTAGCCCAGGCTTGCCCAGGGAAGTCGCCGTGGGTTTCTCCAAACGTGGTTGCGATTGCACGGTCCGTTCTCGCCGTGAAACCATGACCATGGGGGTTTGTTGCGATATTCTTGATTGCCCCTCAATAAATACGAGCTTGGCACAAGAACATCTTTGAGGTGCCTTGGACGCCCAAGACGCCCTCATTTCTAAACTCTAGGGCTGATATGCCTTCGTGTAGATCATCGGGAAAACAAATTGGCTCTGGATGTGATGAGACATACGATGGAGGAGCGGCGCACGCCATGAAGCAAGACTTCGGAAGTCGTGAAGAATGAGGTGAGGGACAGAGTTTCGACTGGCCGATGCTATCTGGAGGGGGTGCCTTTCGATAAGAATCGATAGCGAAGGCTCGAATGGCACCGTAACACGCATGGAGGGTCTTCAGCTCGCTGCGGCCTGGCGAGTCTGGGCACTGACGTTCCAGCTGGCGCCAATATTCATTACTTCTGCACGAGAAGCGTAGCGCCATCCAGTTGCGATGCGTGCCACCGCAGGCAGTGTTACTTTTGGTGTTGAGAGTAACGGCAGAGAGAAAACGGAGTGACCCGTAAACTCGTACCGTTTCTGCAGACATCAGACGTCGGCCAGCCAATCTATCTCCAGCAACATTGAAGATTATCGTTCCGAACCTTGTATACTGATGCTTCATGATGAACTGACCGTGTCAGGCCGCAAAATGGCGTTCTTGGTACCTGCGGCTGACCGTGAATGTAAGAGTGATGCAGGCGCAAGATTGACCGACGCCTCTGGCCACGCAGAGCTTTCTCGTAAAGACCCCCACGAGCGGCAAGCGATGATTGAATCTGAACATTGAGGGCAGGTCGAGCTTTGCGTGTTCGTTCGTGGAAACACACCGATCTCATGTCACGTTTTGGGGGTTCCCGTAAGTAGCCCTTGATATTTAGTCTTCACTTGAGAGAACCTGATGTTAGGAGGATGACGGTCTCAGACAACCCCTAGGCCTTAACTCATGCCTTATCGTTGCTTGGGCAAGGGGTCCAAAACCGAGAAGCGGTCCAGCCACCGGGGCGGGTAAGCCTGACTGCCTTGTGTAGATTAAATGCATCCTGACCAGTCCAGCACATTGGATTATCGGAACAAGATGTGCGGGTGTCGTTCGGAACTGGGTTCGTGACAAGGAAATGATAGGACGTAGCGGGCGTGATAAGGCTGTTTGGGGTCTCAGGAGCGGGTTTCTATTTTTGAGACCAGTCTCGCGGGACGGAAGGGTGAAATCGAAGCTGTCTTATACGGCCAAGGGTCGCTCGACTGATCCGTGGTACTGGTGAAGATACCCTTCCACCTCGAACCTCGCACCTTGGATCAGGCAATGCCCTGAGTGTCGGAATACCTAGAATCTGGTGGCTGATCAAGTCAAAACGCCACGCGCGTGGCTCCGAAAGAAATCCGCTGGCAAGATACGTGGTCGAACACAGCACAGCATCTCGCCAACATGAGGCGCTTTGGATGCCGGCGCTAGCTCTTGACCTTGCGCTGTGTTCGTCATGAGATACGGCGATACGGCGCCACAGTAGCACACCATTGTGCCCAGTCGGCACTTGGAAGTTGTCCAACATATCGCACAGTCGGGCTTGGAGGTTGTGTTGCCGTCGTGTTCTTAGCACCGCCAAGATGAAAGAAAGCCTGACATGCCGACGCCGTGCTCATGGCTGTTCTTTTTCTTTCGGCTTCCGGGACTTTGGACTGATTGACCGGATCGGCGTTGAGCCTCAGCACTAGTCGGTTCCGAACTTCAAGGGGCAGTGTAACGCTGGAGACACCGGATGTCTTGGTCCGTGGATGGTTGTATGTCCAATGATCCGGACAAGATCAAACGTCGGGCGGCCGACTCGAGCATGTTGCGGCGCCGACTGTGTTCAGTTTAGGTGGTCTCGAACAAAACGCGTCAGGAATTGCGCGTCATGATTGAAGTCGAGGGAAATTGTCGTAAAGAAGAATATCATCGTCAAACACCAAGCAAAAAAACGAAAAGCTGGAGGAGATACTCGGTTCCCAGGTTCGGTGAGTGTGCAGTGTGATATTCTAGTAAAAAGAGGGGATCACCAACCGATCGGTAACCAAAGTTGGTGCGAGGGGAAGAAAATTTGCAAGGTCACATGTTCATTTCCTTCAACTCGGTGAAGCAAGGGAAGGCACGAGGGCACTTCTGTCTTCAAGATGGGTGGTTGTTGAGAGATCGGGGAAGGAGAGACACGAGAAAGAAGCGCTGGCTGCCCCACCTTCCAGAAGCGTGGACGAACTGATCTCTAACAATATCCCCTGCAGGACAGCCCGGTTTAGTGCCCTGTTTAGCGATTTCAGTGGCTACAATGTGGAGTCATTGGACGGCGGCTTACAAGGAAAGCGGGCCTCTACCATTCCTTCCATGGATTGTCGTCATCCATCAAGACGTCAAGCTGGTGTCGAAAAACAACATCCCTTCCACTTCCTCTTTGTGATTTGTGATGGTCAACTTGTCTTCTTCAATGTTGCGATAATCTCCAGTTTATCATTGCTTTTCCCCTATAATTCTGTTTCGTCCTTTTCCGGTCACCCTTCCCCTTTGTTTGATCCAGTGATTCCGGCGTTCTTGCTTATCTGGTCCATCGCTATCACCGATAACAACGGAATCAACACCGACGGCACTCGATTCTTCGATCCTCCGAATCCTTGTATCGGCACCATCAACAACCGTATTGCCGACATTCGAACATGGCCGTCTTTGTAGATCTTGAAGACGAGGATGTCGACCCCGGCCAGGTTCAGCCTTTTCATCATGGCTTGAACCTGCCGGTTAGGAATGGTACTGGAACGGGGATCGTCACCGACATCGGCCGGACCAAGATGGAGGGCGAGGGCAGCGTGAACACTGAGAAACATCGCGAGGAGGCTCACGAGCCCGCTGTCAGGGAGAATCCGAACCAGAACTCCCGCATGACACTGGCTTTGGGATGCTATCCGTAGGCGGCCACCACCACTTTCCACCCCGTTTTCTTCCACTCTTCTAGATCCCCCATGTTTGACATGTCTTCGGATTCTCCCCTCTCCTTCTCTTCACGCGAACGGGAGGGGTGAATTACTGACTCAAATCTTCCAATAACCAGTATCGTCAAGTCTCTGGCTGCCTCCATTGACTTGAACACGCTTGATAGCCTGTCGCGAACCTGCCGGCAACTAAGGGCGAACCTACTGCAATATCGCAGGTCGCTCCTTGATTCCACCTTGCATTGCTCCAACGAAGACCTTCCTATCGACCCCGATGCGGTTTTGCGGTATCGCGCTCGTACCACCAACTGGTTTTACATGCAAGAGATGGGAAGATCCAATAAACCTTGCAAGGTCGGTCAATGCGCTCGCGATATGGTTGGAGGATGTCGTCGTTGCGGAACTGTCGTTTGCCGGGTAAGTACATGATGTTACCATGGTTCTTTGGAGCTAAAAGAGCTGACCAGTCCGAAATTTGTTGTTAGAATTGTGCCATCAAACCTCCGGCACCGATTGTGCTCCGCGACCGACACCGCCGGCTGTGCGTACCATGCGCAAAGGCGCCCATCGGGAATCTCATAAAGCCACCCCTTGGGCCCAAGTTTTCCGTCGAGTCGGACGAGGTGCAAAGAGCCATTTGCAAATGTGACACAGACGGCGTCTGGCTTTGCCAGCCATGCGGTAAAACAATACGAAACGACGATTATGATTACAAAAGGTAAGCTGGTATGCCTCCACCCAATTCACATTAGGCGCTGACATGTCATCTATCACCAGCATCTGGAAATGGCGTAACCAATACACCGATGTCCTCGGCGGTCTCGGCACAGGCATTGGCGAAGGCGATCGCGGTGTCATTTGCGGCCGCGGGAGTGACTGCTGCGCTGCCCGGAAGCGAGAACAGGAGATCGACTGTGACGCCGAAGATGCTCAAGAAGCCGACGGCACCTATGTGTACACTCCGTCTCCCTCCACCACCACTGTCTCGAATGATTCCAACATTTCCATCGCTCTGTGGGGCACCGATACTGCCAGCACCGCAAGCAGTAACGGAAGTGTAAACGGTAGTAGCGCTTCCTCGTCATCTCAGGCGGGAGGTCTTGGCTTTACCCTGCCCAGTCTCGAACGCAGAACCCCTAGTCCTATGCTGAAGCCCGGCTATGAGCGGCATGAGATCGAAGGCATCGGCGGTGTGGTTAAGAAGAAGCTGGTCCGGATGATCAAGGTCGGGGCTTGCGTTCCTGAGTGGCCTGACGAAAGGGATCGAGGCGATATCCTTGGCCGGGAGATGCAGGCAAAGGTGAGGAGTTGGTGCGGTTGGTGCTGGAGGGCGATTCCCGGAAAACTGGACTACGAATTTGCCAGACAGGAGGCCAGGTGCAAGGCGCTTGAGGAAAAATAGGAAACCGGGGTGACCAGTACAGGCGTCGTAGTATTTTGGATGACAGTCGTAATCGTCGCTTGCTGGGGGATTTGCTTTGGACTAAAAGGGTATGGAGGTTTTTGGAGTATATTAGAGGAAGGGGAAACCAAGATTGTAGCCTTACGAGGTGTTGTGGGTTTCGGATAACGTTACTGGCTTCTAGTCATCCAGACGGACAATATTCCGTTGCTCCCGGGTAGGGACTGTTTCCTCAGTCATAGCGGAACCCCGAAAATTGGGTTTGGTCCGATGGCTAACTTAAGACTCTTAATTGTCTCTTCACCTCTGTTCTCACTTCGCCATTTGCTTTGATGAATGCCGCGCGAGTGGTATTTGAACAAAGACATGAGAATGACATGGACATATGTACAGAGGTGTATTGCCGGCTCAACGTAGGCTTTCACCACTCATCACGAACCCCTATCCGACCCGACCCATTTTCCGTTTCCCCATACCTATTCCTGATCGTACAAGGCGTGCAAATAGTCGTGACCAATGCGTCTGTCTGTCTCCCCTTTTTATGCGCTGTGCTGTGACTAGTAATACAAAGTGGGTATGGCAACAATCTCCTCCTGGCTCGCTCTTCGTGCCATGGCTGGCGGACTTGGGGTGGTAGATCGAAGGAACTAGCTGACTGGCCGGTCGGTCGGTCGGTCAACGACTGGGGGGTTCGAGTTGCTGGTGGTGGTATATCTATCACCCGTCCCCTTTGCGCCTATCGAAAATCCGCTCACTCACTGGCCCGACGCGCATAACGATGGGCTGAGATGAGCTAAGCTAGGCAATCGTCCTGTTCCCTTTGGCGCTATCCTCAGACGGCAAGATAAACAGGTGTCCCTGTCCCAAACCCGCCAGCTAGACCAAAACAGCGGGTTACCAGAGAAAAGTATATATACCGCGCGCGGGAAGCAAAGCAACCAAAAGCCGGACCAAACCAGACCAGACCACTCCCTTCTTCTCATTTCTCCCTCACCCGCTCCCTCCTCCTCCGCCCTAAACCGTCCTCTTCCTCTCGCCCCTCCCCCTTCTTCAACAACGCTTTCCCCAACAACCCCAATCGCAATCCCAGTCCACCCGATTCCGCACTTATATCTCGCCACGATGCAACATCTCCTTTCTCCTCCTGACATCCAGCTTGGCAGCCGCCCTGCGGGGGCCCCAGCTCTCGGCGATCCTGGCACGCGCGAGCTTGTGCGCCTCCTGGTGCTCACGGGGCGCTTGGGTGCACATCATGATGAACACCTTTGTGCAGTTGTACTTGTTGCTGAGGTAGGTGACGCTGTACTTCTTGGGGTCCTTGGCGCGCAGCTGGCGGATCTCCTCGACCTGCTCAGCCGTGACGTTGTACGACTTTGTGGGGTTGTAGAGGACGGGCGGTAGCTGTCCCTCGGCAGCGGCGTCGGCGGCGCCGGCCTCTGGCGTAGTAGTAGGGGCAGCTTGAGGAGGAGTCTGGAAGAGCTTGTAAATGTTGGCGCGGCGGCGAGGGTCGGAGCGCGGAAGGAACTTGAAGGGCGTGTGGTACACCGAGGCCTCGGACGACGGAGGGTTGAAGATGATGCGGTCGCCGTCGACGGGCACGTCGAGGAAGGACTCGTGCGGGGGGATGTTGAGCATGCGTTTTGTCCGGTTCGCGGTCGATTGGTAGCGGACGGAAATGCCGGCGGCGACGGCCGGGGTGGTGGTGGAGGAGAGCGCGACGCGGCGGCAGCAGGTGGCCGCGGGCCGGAACAGGGAAAGAGATGCCTCCATTTTTGTTGACTCTGTTTGTTGTCTGTTGGTTTACACTCTAGGTGACCGTCGTTGCTGGGCTTCAGTGAAGAAGTTGTACAGACGGGGACGACGGGATTGGTCGGAGAGCCGAGGGTGGGTGGAATTGTCAAAGGAGGGGACGAGGTTTCGGGTCCGGGTTGCAGGCGGGAAAAAAAGAGGCGAGGACGGATCAACAAGTTCAACAAGAAGAGGATGATTATGAGTGTCTCGCTCTGTTACTTTTTCAGATTCAAGTTTTCCGTCGCAAAATTGCAATTGGACGCCTGTCGACTTTTGGGATATCGCGAATGGGAGGAGGGATTCTGGTCGTCCAAATTGTTCACCCGTCCACCTCGAATCGGCCTCGTTCACGTTCAGCGTCTCTGTCTCTCAATCGAGCTCCGCGCGGGCTCGCCATCCCACATTGGACATGAACTTTTTCTCGGGAAACCGCTTATCAAAGTCACGTGCAGAGTGCACGGTCCAAGTAGGTCGGGGTTGAAGGTAAACAACGCTTGGGCCACTCAACGGGAGCTCCGGTTTATCTGCTCCACTTCTCCGCTCCAATCCCCGATTTTCTGCGGACCTTGACGGCCGGCTACAGTGGGTCTCTTCGGTTCATCCCATGTTGTTTGATAACTAGTCCCGGCCCAGCTTGCCCGGTTGGTTCGGGCCGCTGGTACATTCCGTTTTTCAGTTCACCTCAGTCCGACGACCTTCCACGTGTCTCGGATACTGCTAGTTAGTCATTACCTGTCCAGATTTTCCATGAGTGGTCGGAGACTACGGGTACCGCATGAACAGGAGAGAAGCGTATGAAACAATAATCATACTGCTTGTACACACAAGGCACGATCACGCTGTTGTTCGGTCGGCCCATTTGGCCTTCGTCGGAGTGTATCGGACACCTTTGAGGCGAATTGGAAACGCGTGACGGTTATGCAGGGGTTTCGAGGTGAGCTAACAAAGCTCTTCACATTTTCGTCACCCGAGTTCGTAAAGACCTCCAAAAATACCACCAACATCAGCATTGAACATCAAGGTGTGTACAGTAGCTGAGATACCTACGCGGATGGCTTCAGCTCCCTTTGAAGAGCCACTCACCTGACTCACCGTGACTCCCTCTGTAAAGAAAGAAAAAAAGACCCTGGAAACAACAAGCGAGTTCGGTTCCCAACTGAGGTTTGCAACCCCGCATTTGCTTCCCCGGATTCCTGGGTTGTTGTTAATGGTCCAGGGGGAGACGCAATGGTCTCGGGTCTGTCTGTTGCGCCAGGCTGTGTCGTGGTCCTGGGAAGCAACCACAGATGCAACGGTTTGTATACCTTGAGCAACCGATGTTGGGTATTGTCGGGCCCGAGTCTAGAGTTCTGAATACAACCGGAAGCTTAAGAAGAAGGTCTCGAGATGGATGATGGATGCATGGCATGGAATGGCATCGGTAGTGTGCACAAAGCGACACAGGTGTGAAGTTGTAAAAGTTTCATTGTCGGACGCTGGGCGTGTGACGTAGATAGCGCTTTCCCCACCTGATTCTCTTCTCAATTTCAGGGTCGAAATGCCAGGCACATCCAATACCCCACGGCATCAGGTGCCCTTTCTGTGATCGACAAGTGGGCTGAGGCCATGCCCTAATTCAGTAAGACGACGCCGGAACTTGATCCGACACTTTGACTGAGGCGAGACCCTTTTGCAAAAGTTGTTGTAGTGTAAGTGGGAGGGGCTTTGATGGAGTCATTGTGATGACTTGGTGATGAAATCTGATAGAATAGTGAGCTGAGTGTTGTTGATACCGTTGACGCTGCAAGAGGTGCGCAAATCCCATCACTGCGACCGACTGCGACCATGTGTCTGGACAGTCATACAGTCAGTCAGTTCGTCTCAGCAGAGTATCAGGTCGCGGCAACCAAAGGGAAATATTTTGATTGCATTGGTTTCCATTATGCGACACGGTGGTTTTCTGGTCGGCCCAATCAAGCCCTATCTCCCGGATTCCTTCGACATCAGGTACGACTCCGTATCACCAGACTCATATCACCTCCCGCATCCGGCCGACACTCTCTTTCGTCCAAAAACCCCCTCCCTTGGTCCAACGCTTCTCAGGGCTGAGTTTGAGGTCTGCTGAGTGATGCACACAACTGACTGTGGCCAAAAGGGGTTAACCACGCCTTCCAATCACTTGGGTCTTATTGCCGCAACGAGAAAAGCTTTGGTAGCACACCATGGTCCAGAGAGAGGGGTGAGAAGTTCGGGCCAGTATCGTGAGATACACAACCGTTTGTAGAGTCAATGGCTCAACAACCGTCAAGCACGTTCTCGTGTCGGCTTGTTCCTTGCTCTTCTCAAGAATATTCGCTGCGGAATTTCCGGAGCTTGGCGGCTAGTGAGCATGAAAGTTGGACCTTGAAATGACCAGAAGGTTAGAAACAAGGCCTTTGGCGTGTCATCAACTGTGATTCAGACCAGCCTAGACAGTACTTGATATCGTGATGGTGATACCTCTAGGAACTATTCCATGTTTTGTCATTGGTGATCTTTCGACCGAAACGAGCCTTTACGCCCTTCGCATGACTCTCAGGCTACCACGGCAGTCCATATTACCGTATTTTACATTGATACTAGCTCCGAAGAGTTAGAGGAGGAGAGTGGGTCGGTTTGGACCGTCGTCATCCATCCGTGGATCTTGATTTATTTTGTTATCACAGCTCGTTAATAGAAAAGTTGGGCTCGACAAGCGGGCCAAAGAGAAACAGGGAGGAAAACTCTTTGTTTTCTTTCGTTCCGTGATATAAACTTCTTTCCACAATCTGCCACTTGATTTGCATTGTCCGACTCTCGGACTCCGCGTACAACACGTCCAAATCTGCAAACACTTCCAACAATCCTCGACGCGTAAAGAGCAGAAAAGGTCCCAGAGCTCTAACAAACACTAACTCCCAAAGTGGAATTTGCGGCTTTGGTCAAGATCGCATCAGACTGCAGCGGGCAGATCCAGGGGACACCCAGCACTTCGTCGACAACGACCCCATCACAGCCCGCCAAGGGTGACCTGAAGCATCCACTATCCGGGGCAGGTCCAGAGAAGAGTCCTAGCTTCGACTTCTGCATCGGGGCATCACATCACACACTGGTGCCAGAGTGGTGACTGCGACTGGACGGACACACACCAACACAAACATCACCCTTCGGTCGCTCCCTCCTTTCTCCTCTTCGTCCTCATCCCGCGATCCTTCTCTCCCACTCACCACAAACCCGGACGTGCTCGAACCTTCCTTCCTTACCATTGCACCAAAGCCGACCCGGGCAATTTTTTCTTCTCTCGTCTCTTCACACCTCGCCATCGCAAGAGACGCAATCTACACTATCAACCCCAAAAGTGTCAAGGTTGGTTATTGGACAACTTGGTAAGGGCGCATTCTTCTCTCTCTCTCCCCCGTCCACGTCACAGTCGCAACCGCAATCGCAGTCATGGTGAGATGGGAGTCATGGATTGTGGTAATCATCCATCCCACTTGAGCCTAGCGATGCGCAATGGGCATGCGACAGCCTCGCGAATTGCTCTTTGTCCCATCCTGGGCCAAGATGGAAAAGCTTGTGCCCTGTTCGTTGTTGTCGCGACAACAATAGCCATTTCCACCCCCACTGTCGCCGCCAGCCGAAATTGGGGGAATTTCAAAACCAGCTCCATCTTGGATCACCACCATGTCTGCTCCATGCTCGTGCTCTGAATCTGAATCCTTGTGTTCCCAAAATAGTTCGCGCTGACCAGATCCCGGTGTTGATTCTAGCCTCCCCACCCGTGTCCCGACTTTGAGAAGCTTTAGCTGGAAGCTTGAAACTTGCTCTTCTTTGTCCTCTATCTTCGTCCCAAACAACCAACACCATCCGCGCTCGGCACTTCAAATACGACTTTTTGCGCATCTGCATATCCCCCAGAGTCCGAGATAACCGAGCACGATCCAGTACTATCACAACACACACATCATCATTATGAGTCTCGCAAGCACATCGCTGCCCCAGGGCGGCCAGAGTATCCCAAGGTTAGCGGGCCCGTTTGAGTCCGATTCAGGCTCTGGAAACGCGACCCCACGAGCGGCGGCCGGAGGAGAGGGAGGAGCTTCGGAGGAGAAGAAGGCCAAGAAGCGCAGCCTTTTCGGCTTTGGAAAGAAGAAGGAAGAGGCATCGTCCGTTTCGAAATCGCCTGCCCCATCTACTGGCAGTGGAAAGGCCACCTCTTGGGTTAAGAGGTCAACCGGTGCCTCGCCTGTTCAGTCCGACGTCTACATTACACCACAATCGCCCGGCCGTGGCTTCACCTCGTCTCCACGACTTTCATCCCCAGCTGGTAGCCAGATCTTCGAGCGCGACGTACAAGAAAGCGCTTCCATGGTCCCAAATTCACCAGCCATCCCATCTCACATCCAGACTGAGAACTACATCCCGCCCGTGCTTGACGCCTCTTCGCAGGCCATCACCGACAAGCGCCTTGACCCCGATACCGTCGAGATCATCACACATACCTCCCATCAGCCCGCCGCCGTGACGGTGACTGGAGCTGCCCCCAATCCTGTTCCTCTTTCCCTTGAGGCAACCTGGGCAGAGGAGCTGGCCGCCTTCACAGCTGGCCGGGGGACAATACCTGGAAACGAGACAGCTTCCAACTACGGCAGCTTTGATAACACGGATATCCGCCGTCTGAGCTTCATCTCGTTTGCCGACGTCGTGCAGGCCGAGCAGCAACAGGTTGCGGGTTCGCGCGATAGCTTGCACTTTGCTGGCTTGACCAGCCTCACCCCCACCGGCGTCAACCGTTCACCCAGCCCAGTTCGCTCCCCAGTCTCCTCTTCTGGCGGCCATAACACAAGTCCCCCAACTAGCAAGTCTGGATCGGTGAAGGGATTCGATATTGGTGCTATCCCGGGATCCCCAGGCAGGAAACCACTTGGTAGCCCAACAAGTCTTTTGCACCCTAGCCCGGTTGTCAACGGCGAGATCGCGATTGAGACCATGTCCCAGGCGCTACGGAGGACGGGAAGCGGAGATTTGAGTGGTGGTGTGAGGAGCTTCCCTGTAAGCCCGATCTAAGCCAGGAGGGTAAAGAGGCAAAATCAACGGGCTGGAACGACACGAGCCGGTTGCGACATTTGATCGACCTCTATTCATCA
This sequence comes from Sordaria macrospora, assembly GCF_033870435.1. Lineage (NCBI taxonomy): Eukaryota > Fungi > Ascomycota > Sordariomycetes > Sordariales > Sordariaceae > Sordaria > Sordaria macrospora. The sequence continues at coordinate 1,134,457 of NC_089372.1, read as the reverse complement.
GCAACTCGCACAGAAAATGGTTGGGGAGAGTCTACGTGGAGGAGGATGTGATACCTTTTCGATTTTGCGACATTCAGGTTGGTGCTGCTGGAGGGTGACAGGAGGAATATTCACCCTAACAAGGGATGAACAATCGTTGTTACTGTTTCTCGACCATGGGGATGCTGACGTCTGGTTGACGGCCGTTTTTTCTTTCACCTCCGCTTCTTTGCTGGATCTTTAGGAAGGGAGGGCTGGATGGGAAAGATTAGGAGTTTCCCGGGTTCTGGTTCTGTTGTGGTTTTCTCTCCCTCTCTCTCTCTCTCTCTCTTTTCTATATCCCCGTTACTTGTTATCCTGTTACCCTGTTATTTCTTTTTCACTCATCTCTTCACTTCTTGTCACCCGTTTGCGAACCTATTCACCATTTAACTTTTTTTCCCTTCTCTTACTTTTTCACAAACATTTTGATGTTGTTTTACCAAAATACCACCAAGGCACACGTCATGGAATGACTTGCAAATTCGACAGAGAGAAAGTTTCGAGCTTAGGAACCACTACCACAACAAAAAAGAGAAACAGCAGCTTTATTTTGTTGATCGTTCAGTGAAACTTCATACGAAACATGACAAGTGAATTTGGAAGTGGATGGGTGTTGATATGAGATGAGATCTGGTCTAAACAGTCAGCTGGGGCTAGATGATCGTCCGCTAAATCTTTGTGTCAAGACTAAGGCGTAATATCCAGGAAGATTATTTACGGATCCATCAACTCGGTCGGCCAGGATCATCCAAACAGCGGAGGAAATTATGCCATTGATGATCAGATACCCAATGCTTTGGGTGTCCCGGTGTTTCAGAACTCGGTTGACGTCGATGTCTCTGATTTCGTGATCATTTAGCTACGAGTAAATAGTAGTTTCCAAAACTGCGAAATTGGTACTGTCAGACAACGTGACATGTTATTCAATATCCACATGACGGTCACCCTGAACAACCTGAGTTAACAACCAGTGATTCGAATTTGCTCATATGGGGGCTAAAGCCAACCGGATTTTACTTAAAGCAACGCCTGATAACATATTCTGAATTCGTCATGACCGTCGCGAGAGGCCTGTTTCCACCCATCTTCATCCTCATCACACACCCCGTCCGACGTCCTAAGCATACAACCTAGTAAACCCCTCCTTGGGCGGCTGCAACCAATTCCGCTTATCATACTCCCTCCCCTCCCCACCCTCAATAACATGGAAAGTATAGATAATCCTGCCCTTCTGGCTCAAGTTCCTCTCACTCCTATGCAAAATATTGCCATGAATGAGCACCAAATCCCCCGCCTTCACTTCCCCAGGCACATACGCCTTCTCCTCTTCCTCCTTCCCTTTTATCGCGTCCGGTTTCTTATCCTCCCCATACTGTTCACCAGGCGGGAACCTCGGGCCCTCATTATCCACCATCTCCGTCCCTTCCTTCTCCCCATTCTTCCTAACCAGCCTCTTCTCAATAGGCGCCCACAGATGCGACCCCGGCAAGAAAGATAAACATCCATTCTCAAGCGTGGCATCCTCCAACGCGTACCAGAACCCTACCGCGCTAGGCGGATCGGTATACAAAAACGTACTATCCTGATGAGGAGGCACCGCCCCGCCTATCTCGGGTTGTTTGCAAATGACCATACTTTGCAAGCACCGCGGATCCTTGAACCCGAGATCTTTCGCAACAGCCGCCGGGCGCGCCTTTAGGTCTTCAATCCACCCCTTCTCATCCTTAGGGGAAGTAGCCAACAGGCTGGCAAACGCAGGGTTCAAGCCGTGCAGGTAATGACCGATTTTGTTGATCGCTTTGTCCTTGGGTTTGATGAGGTTTCCAGAGCTGTCGAAGGCGTCTTCTTCAAAGAAGAAGCGGATCTTGTCGCCGGAGGAAAGAAAATAGTCGTCGCCGACGTGGTCATGGCCGGTGTCGCCGCCGGTGCGGAAGCGGGTCAAGGGGTGTGACGAGAGATCGAAGTCTGAGAGAAGGGTGTGCGTTGTGGAGAGGAGACGGGAGACGGTGGAGGGAGGGAGGGCGCGGGGGATTATGAGGTAGCCGTTTTCAAGGAAGAAGGTGAGTTGGGAGGGGGTTAGGCCGTCGGTTTTGGTCTGGTCCGCCATTGTGTTGGTGGTGGTGTTGGTTGTTGGTGAGTTTCGGTGGAAGGAAGAGATGTGTTGATTGCTCAAAGCGCTGAGGTTGAGATGCGATGTCGAGATTCTCACTCCGTGTTAAGACGGAAGGGAGATGAAAAATGGGAGTCAAAGTGTTTTAAAAAGAGTTGATGAAGTTGAAGACGAAGTGAAGTCAAGCCGAGCTGCTGTGGTGAACCCCACCTTGATATACTGTATAGCCGGTGGTGACTGCACTAACAGAACCCCTCTCCCAGACAAGGTCGATAAGAGCCCCCTCGTGTTGAACGAGGACCTCCACCGCCGCCCGCTAACAGTACCCGTTACAAGAGCCGCGTCTAAGTCAGAAGAGGAAGCTCAATATGATCGCCTAGCCGGCTATTACGACACCAAATTGAGGCCCGAGACAATGGTTCGATGAGCGAATGCTCGGCACGGCTAAGATAAACCGAAAGGTTTAAAACTTTATTCCCACGTTTTTCGCGTAGCGACGGATAGGATGACCTGGGAGCCTGGGTGATAACGATCTTCTGGTGGACCATCTGTTAGTTGATGTAACGTGGGATGTTGGTGTTAGCAGTTAGCATCGGGAAGCTCCGAGCTCCTCTGAACTGGGAAGTGACTGTGTCTACCGGCGAGAGACGGTGTTGATGAAGGCACGGTAATGATCATCTCAATGTCTCTTTGAATATAAACAGATTACAGACCATACTCTCATTTGAGAGAAGCTTTCATCTGATATAAAGCTGACTGAACGCAGATGCCTCTCCTTGTACCACTTCCGGGTTAGGGTTCGCTTGCTGCCTAGAAGCTAACAGCCCACACGTGCTCACGCTCTCTAGGCGCGATTCCTGACCCCTGCATTCTGCCCCTCCGTCGCCAACTTTCACCTAGCAACGCGTCGCGATAATCAACCATTACGAACCGATACCATGCCTGCGCAATGGCCGATAATGCAATAGTACTCTCGGATGACGACCCTACCTTATCTTTCGACGAAGATGTTCACTTCGACGTCGAAAATGCCCGTCCCCAAAGCAGCGCTAGCGCTACAACTACCTGCTTGGGCAAACGCAAGTTGAGCGTCAGTTCCGATTTCGAGGAAAAGGTCGAATGGTCAGACGATTCCGACGATGGAGAGAAGCTCAAGGCACGGCGACTTGCGAAACGACGTGCTACTTCTGGGAGAGGTAGAGGCCGAGGAGGGAAGGGGAAGGGCTGGGGAGGACAGAAGGCTGCTGCGGCTACAGATCGGGCGAGAGACGACGAGATCATCGAATTGAACCAGCCCACCGTCAAGAAAAAGGAAGAAACCGACTACGCCGAAGCCTTCATTCCCGATTATCTGTTGAAGCGCCGGAAGAAGTTCAACAAGGACAGAGAGGTGTTGCGCAATGCCGGCTTGAAGTTACCGCCAGACTACCAAGACATCTACTTTTCCGACGACGAGATAGGGGCCAGGCACGAGCAACGTCCGAAGTTTGATGAAAGCTCCGGTATCAAGCCTTGTCAACCCTACAATGATGTCGAGCTGGAGTACTCTGCCGGTACCATTCCCGCTTGTATCGCGCAATACCTCCGCGACTACCAAGTGGAAGGCGTCAAGTTTCTGCACCAAAAGTTTGTCTACCAGCGAGGCTGCATTCTCGGCGATGATATGGGTCTGGGAAAGACTGTGCAGGTGGCTGCTTTTCTTACGGTAGCATTCGGCAAGACTGGAGACGAGCGTGATGCAAAGAGGATGAGAAAAATGCGGCGAGCTGGCGATCTGTGGTATCCGCGGGTCATTATTGTCTGTCCCGGATCGCTCATCCAGAATTGGAAGAACGAACTCAACCGATGGGGCTGGTGGCACGTCGACATCTATCATGGATCAAACAGAGAAGATGTACTGCAGTCAGCCAATGCAGGACGTCTCGAGGTCATGATCACCACCTACGACACGTACAGGAACTGCCATGAGGCAGTCAACACTGTCGAGTGGGATTGTGTCGTGGCGGACGAGTGTCACGTCCTGAAGAACAATGTGTCCGAAACCACTCGCGCAATGGACAAGATCAACGCCATGTGTCGGATTGGTTTGACCGGCACCGCAATACAGAACAGATACGAAGAGCTTTGGACGCTCCTGAACTGGACGAACCCGGGATATTTTGGGACAAGGGCCGAATGGAACGAGTCTATAACAAAGCCTCTGACAGCAGGCCAATCCCACGACGCAACCCTCAAGCAGCTCAGTATTGCCCGTACGACCGCAAAGAAGCTGGTGCAGAACCTCCTTCCAGAGTTTTTCCTCCGTCGCATGAAGAGTCTGATCGCCCATCAACTGCCGAAGAAGAGCGACAAGGTGTAAGTTGACCATTCGCATCGAAGGAAAGCAAGCAGCTTCTCGTTCTAACTGTTACCATACAGGGTATTCTGCCCCTTGACAGACGTTCAACGCATCGCCTACGAGAATTTCCTAGACGGAGAACATCTCACTTACATCCTGAATGCTTACCATCCTTGCAAGTGTCACTCTGGACGAGCTGCAGGGTGGTGTTGCTACAAGACCCTGAGTGATGGTCGCTCGTGGAAATCCTACGTTTTTCCCAGCATCATAACGCTCCAGAAGATCGCGAATCATTTAACGTTACTTATCCCTTCATCTTCCGATCCCAACGACAAGCAACGTTCGGAGCTTAACGTGCTCCAGACCTGCGCTCCGGACACGTGGAAAGAGCTTTACGATAAGCGGGACTCCATGCTCACCCTCGCAGACCCGGAGTTCTGCGGAAAATGGAAGATTCTGAGAAAGCTCCTGCGCTTCTGGCACGAAAGCGGAGACAAGGTGCTTGTTTTCTCTCACAGCGTGCGACTGCTGCGAATCTTGCAGCATCTCTTTCACAACACCAGCTACAATGTCAGCTTTCTCGACGGTGCTCTCAGCTACGAAGAGCGACAACGGGTTGTCGACGAGTTCAACACGGACCCCCGACAGTTTGTGTTCCTCATCTCCACCAAAGCGGGAGGCGTCGGCTTAAACATCACGTCGGCGAACAAGGTGGTCATCTTTGACCCGCACTGGAACCCGTCTTACGATTTGCAGGCCCAGGATCGTGCTTACCGAATCGGCCAGATCCGAGACGTGGATGTCTTCCGGTTGGTCTCGGCTGGTACCATCGAAGAGATCGTCTATGCTAGGCAGATCTATAAACAGCAGCAGGCTAACATTGGTTACAACGCTTCTAACGAACGTCGCTACTTCAAGGGTGTCCAGAGGGACAAGAACAAGAAGGGCGAGCTCTTTGGGCTGGAGAATTTGTTCACTTTCCACGCCGACCAGGTCGTGCTCAGGGACATTGTCAACAAGACCAACATTGCCGAGGCGAAGGCTGGTGTCAACCTCACCGATATCGACCTGGAAAAGGCCGTGAAGGATGAAGACGAAGAATTGGACTTCATCAAGAAGGAGAGCGAGGATAATGACGACGACTCGGGCATGAGCTCGCTTGCGAAGCTCGTCACGGCAGAGGACCCCGACAAACTGCTTGAAGCCGGCAAGTCCAAAAAGCCAAAAAGCGATGCCATTGCAGCCATCCTTGCCTCAGCGGGCGTCGAGTACACCCATGAAAATTCCGAGGTCATCGGCACCAGCAAAGTCGAGGCGCAATTATCACGGCGCGCCGAACTGGCAGCAAACGTTGCAGACAGCCAGCTTTTTCCAGGCGTCAATAACGCTTTGTTCGCAGACAGTACAGACAGCAGCGATGATGATGAAGACGAAGACGAAGAAGACCTAAACGGGCCGGCGGCGCCGAACAAGAAGATGCTTAGGATGCATTACAAATTCAACCCGCCCGAGAACGCCAGGAGACGGCAGTTTTGTTCAATGGCGAAAGAGTTCGGCTTTCAGAACGCGACCGACTTTGCGCTGGTAGTGGAAAGCTGGACGCAAGAGCAGCGGCGAAATTGCTTGGATACCTTTTACAGGAGGCGAGAGGTCAAGTTACTGGAGCAGGAGTTGGCGAAAATGGAAGCAAAGAAAGAAACGGAGGATGAGGATGATGAGTCAAGTATGGTTAAGACCGATCATGATGATGATGGTGAGACAATGAATGTTGATCTCGATAAAAGCGGTCGCGATGGAGATGGAGATGGAGATGGAGATGGACATATTAGGTGAGTCAAAGTCGACAACAGATGGTGCCGGAGTTGAGTTGGTGACGAGAGGCGAGATCGCCGAGAAAAGAGCGGTCTCCGGCGCAGCGGAGAGAGGCGAAGGAAAGGACCCACTCCACGGATCCGGAGCTCTCGGATACGGGGCTCGGCAGGGAACGAACCCTCGCGCTGGCGCCTCAGCTTATTCACCCCCGGTGCCGAAGGCTGAGGCTGAGGCTGAGGCTCAGGAACGGCAAACTGACGATGATGAGACCGCCACAACCGTTTCTAATGTGGTTGACTCGGGTGCATCCGCCGTGGCCGTCAAGACGGAGGAGCATGAGGAGGAATCACGGGCGGCGGTTACCATCGGCGCCGGAACGTCCTCCGACAAGACCACGGCGACAACGGCAGCGGCGGAGCAGAAGAAAAAAGTCACCACAATTTTCCTGTATGATGACGAGGATGATGAAGACGACGAACTCTGAATGGTTTTTTTTCTGGTTTTTTTTTTGTTGAAGAGAGCTCTTCTCACGTGGCGTGGCGTTTCTGACATGTCTCAACTTTTTGACACACTGCACTGTACCCCTGCAGTTACAGACAGTTTTTGGTCATCCAGGACAAAAAGTGGATTTACGGCGTATATACGAGACAGCGGATCTCGTCGGAACGGTTTACCTTTCTCCGACCGTTTCATTCATTCATTTCATTCATTCATTTCATCCAATTATTCCTTGCATGCAATCAGTTGCCAACCAGTAGGATTTGGCAATGTAATACCACTACAACGTACGGTACGACGGCATGGTGTTGTCGATTGTCTGTCATATGGCTTGACACTTTTGTATCGTTTCCCCGGCTACGAACGGTAACAGTCGTGTTACACCAGAAACCCATCAGGTCAACAAAAGCACGAGCACATGCTTATCTGTGCATGTGATGCATGTAGCAGTCAGTCAGTCGTCTCGGACCCTTTCGACATCTTCTCATTTCCTTTTTGCTTTCCACGAAGGGGCGGCCCGTTGTCGAACAAAAATCGATGTCAGGAACAACACGATACAAACGACCGACAAGCAACGGTAACACCCAGCTTTCGCTATTCATGGGTTCTGTTTCGGTTGTTTGGGGTCCGGTCCGGGGTACGTACCGAACAAGTGTGGGCTGAGTGGGCTAAGTGGCGGCTGAGTGGGCTAAGTGGCAGCTGACTTGGGGCCACACTAGAAAGTTGACCGAGGTCAAAAGGGCTATCCAATCAGTGAGCGTGCTGGTCCGATTCCCAGTTGCTGCCCTTTTGCCCTTGTTGTTTTCAGTGGGGCATTTGATGACAATGGTGTCGGGTTCGGAATGAGTACCGCTACGGCTACCTTGCCTATGACGCATCTTTCACATGCCAGTGGTGGGGTTTCACTGGAGGTGGTTTGGTTGTTCTCCTGTTTTTCCCCAGGCTTTTTGTTCGGGCTTTGAGACTTTGTTCCGTCCTCCGAAAGATAATTCTGGGGTTGACAACAAAAAAATGGCGGGGCCCTGAGGAAAGATGGATGGATGGTTCGTGAGATTATTCTCGGTAGGTACTGTAGTCATGTCACTATGAGTTGACAGTGACAGACTGTAGGCAGCGTATATGCGCATGCCTGGGCAACCTGACATTGAAAGATGACCCTTATGCCCGTTGTTGACATGGCAGCATGTGGATATTTCCAGGTGGTTTTACTGTGGGGGAGGGGCTCCAGCAACAGCAAGTCAACAAGTCATCAACAACTGAACAACAGTTATAACAGCAACATCACTGCTGTAACGGCGCGAAGAGACGAGCAAAACAGTCACTAAACAGCTGGCACTTGGCACTGAAGATTGTCCTGGATGTGCTGTACCAATTGCACCTTATAGGCTCTTTCATCGGGCCACGAGTTGTTGTCGTCGTTGATGTACAGTATGATGGCCAAAGTCCCGGCATTCGGTAATTCGGTTCACGGGGCTCTACGGTAACGGAGCATGTATGGCTGGGCTGGCTGGGACCTGGGTTGGTTGGCATGGAAAAGATGTGGGGTTGCAACGAGACATCGCTCGGCCAAAGGGGGGTTCTCCATCTCTTCCTCTTTTCGGATGCGGCCAAGTCCCAGCACGCCTTCTGACTGGTCCGACGCCGACTTGGTGCGCATCATTCATCGGCTTGACGAAAGTTGAGTTGAGGCCAAGGGTTGTCACAGGTGGGATGGCACTTGAGAAGAAAAAAGGTCCCTCCGATTCCGTTTCCGCAAGCAGTTAACTGGACGTTGCTCCGTCCCGTCCTCAGCACGCGACACGGCAACATTCGCGACGGTCATCAAATCAGTCTTGGGATAGGTACATGATCAAAAGTACAACGTGTACAGCTCCCGAGGCAGCAAAAGATATGGGTCAAGAGATGGATCCTCCCTCGGCCTGTACCTACGGTGCTCTTCGCGGCACCCCGTATATTCGCCCACAGTACCCCGGGTCCGGCTCCACACGGATTGTCGCATGCTGGTCTCTTTCAGACTGATGTCGAGTCAGACACGTCCAGAAGTTGTCAAGGTCCCCAGGTCCAGTCGCCAATGATATCCGGGCATTCGACTGACGGTCAGAAAGTTGAAACCCGGAGAGTTCTCTGAGATATGTCGGGAGAGACCGGTCTAGCGGCTATTCCCCCGTCTTCGCTTCCCCAGTGTTGCCATGTCCCCGACAGCCTCCATCCAACCCCTGGCTGTCCTGCAAGAGAGTATGGGGATCGATGGAGATGGAATGGGGATGACTGGGGAAGAAGACGAGGCCAGTCAGGGCATCCACGCTCCGGTTCCAGCCCGTGTCGCCGCCGAACCTGCTTTCCCGTGACCGTGTTCCTGATTCATATGTTTGGGGCTCTGCTTCCTCGGTTCCTTTCTTAAGAAACTTGGTCCCCCCGATTCCTTTTCCTCCCGGCTTCTTTCTTTGTTCTTACTATTCTGTATCACATCAACCGACTCCCGAGTTTCAAGTCAACACCACCTTGAACTCTTTACCCATCCCCACGACATCATCCTTTCATACCCGTCCTTGCTTTGAGTGCTAGGTACTAAGATATCCACGACATTAACTACACACTAGAAGTTGTGTTGTCTCGCGTTTTAATCTTTATTATACCCTTTTAACGTTTCTTCACAACACAACCGCCCAAAATGGCTGCCAACAACATGAACAACCCCGCCGTGGATCCCGCTCTCGAGGACGAGCTTTTCGCCAAGGAGGTCGAGGAGCTCAAGAAGTGGTGGAGCGACTCGCGCTGGAGGCAGACCAAGCGTCCTTTCACCGCTGAGCAGATCGTCTCCAAGCGTGGAAACCTCAAGATCGAGTACGCCAGCAACGCCCAGGCCAAGAAGCTCTGGAAGATCCTCGAGGACCGCTTCGCTGTTAGTAACCACCAGCACATGCCATTGGAAGACTTGAGGGGAACAACCTCACTGACAATCTCACTCTACAATAGAAGCGCGATGCCTCTTACACATACGGCTGCTTGGAGCCCACCATGGTGACCCAGATGGCCAAGTACCTCGATACCGTCTACGTCTCCGGCTGGCAATCATCCTCGACCGCCTCCTCTTCTGACGAGCCCGGCCCGGATCTTGCTGACTACCCCTACGTGAGTTTCTCGGTGAGGATGAGCCATTGAGTCCAACCATACTGATATCAGAATTCAGACCACCGTCCCCAACAAGGTTGGCCATCTCTTCATGGCTCAGCTCTTCCACGACCGCAAGCAGCGCCAGGAGCGTCTCTCCGTTCCCAAGGCCCAGCGTGAGAAGCTCAACAACTACGACTACCTCCGCCCCATCATTGCCGATGCCGATACCGGTCACGGTGGTCTTACTGCCGTCATGAAGCTCACCAAGCTCTTCATTGAGAAGGGTGCTGCCGGTATCCACATTGAGGATCAGGCCCCTGGTACCAAGAAGTGCGGTCACATGGCCGGCAAGGTCCTCGTCCCCATCCAGGAGCACATCAACCGCCTCGTCGCCATCCGTGCCCAGGCTGATATCATGGGCTCCGACCTCCTCTGCATTGCCCGTACCGATGCCGAGGCCGCCACCCTCATCACCACCACTATCGATCCCCGCGACCACGCTTTCATCATCGGATGCACCAACCCCGACCTTGAGCCCCTCGCTGAGCTCATGATGAAGGCCGAGGCCGCCGGCAAGACCGGTGCCCAGCTCCAGGCCATCGAGGACGACTGGCTCGCCAAGGCCAACCTCAAGCGCTTCGACGAGGCCGTCCTTGACGTCATCGCCAAGGGCAACTTCTCCAACGGCAAGGACCTCGCCGCCAAGTACCAGGCCGCCGTCAAGGGCAAGCAGATCTCCAACCGCGAGGCCCGCGCCATCGCCCGCCAGCTTCTCGGCCAGGAGATCTTCTTCGACTGGGACTCTCCCCGTACCCGCGAGGGTTACTACCGCCTCAAGGGTGGCTGCGACTGCTCCATCAACCGCGCCATCTCCTACGCGCCCTACTGCGACGCCATCTGGATGGAGTCCAAGCTGCCCGACTACGCTCAGGCCGAGGAGTTCGCCAAGGGCGTGCACGCCGTCTGGCCCGAGCAGAAGCTCGCCTACAACCTTTCTCCTTCCTTCAACTGGAAGACCGCCATGGGCCGCGACGAGCAGGAGACCTACATCCGCCGCCTCGCCAAGCTCGGCTACTGCTGGCAGTTCATCACTCTTGCGGGTCTCCACACCACCGCCCTCATCAGCGACCAGTTCGCCAAGGCCTACAGCAAGATCGGCATGCGCGCCTACGGCGAGCTCGTCCAGGAGCCCGAGATCGAGACCGGCGTCGATGTCGTCAAGCACCAGAAGTGGTCCGGCGCCACGTACGTCGATGAGCTCCAGAAGATGGTCACCGGTGGTATCAGCTCCACGGCGGCGATGGGCAAGGGTGTCACTGAGGATCAGTTCAAATAGATGTTCTGATTTGTGTGTGATGTGACCTGGATAGATGTGATGGTATCATGATTGGGAGTTTTCTTTTCTGGGGTTATTGATAAACAATTCTCTTTTTTTGGCGGTCTACTTTTTTCCTTTTTTCTTTTTCTGGATATCAAACAGGACATGACAGGACCAAACGGATCGCATATATGGGAGAGTGGAAATACAAAACTTTCTGCCGCTGTACATCTTTACCTCAAGTGTGTGTGATGACCTTGATGGTCTTTGCTTATGTTATTGTGACTCCTGCCTGGATGAATCCAATAACTTTCACCAAACTCTTTTCCGCCTCTTAATCAGCTCTTAGACGTAAACCATCCTGGTGACGATCTCCGGACCTCAACATCTTGATGAGACACTTGTAAAATTTTCGGGAGCGTCATAGAAAGAGACGATCTTCAACCACGTGCAACGGTGAACTCAAGTTTCACAACTTCCCCAAATTCCCCCAGGCCTTGGCACCCCGCGTTTTTATCCCTTTCGCTTCCCCAGATCTTTCATTGGAGGAGGGAAGGGGCCAGGGGTGTGTACGAGGGCGACCATCACCAAAGGGGAACATGCTCAACGTTCATTGTTAGGTAACGAACCTCGGCTTCTTTCACGAGCCTAGAACAAACACCAGACCCCAAGCAATGCACATGGGCAGGCAAGCCACTCATGTGCTTTGTGCACCACCTACACGTGTAGGTTCGGCCTGAGCTAGCATCTAGCTTACCTCAAACATTCGGTATCATGGACACTTCCTCACGAATTCATCTTTAAGTTGAACAAACAAGCTTGACGACTTCACTCAATGACGGCTGCCAAAATGGAACCCTCAAGCGCAAACACGGGCTTCATCCAACAACAGCCCATTATCAAAAACCAGTTCCACGAAGATGTCAGTCTCCAGCGGATAGCCAAACGTACGTTTTCCCCCCCTTCTTCCTTCCCTCCCTCGCCTAACAATCCCAACTAACACCCATCAACCCAAAGTCTACCTCCCCCCTTCCCTCCTTTCCTCCAGCACCCCCTCCCTCTCCTCCCTCGGCTCCGCCGTCCTCGCCCCCGAAATCTTCCACTGGATAACCGACTCCGAGCGCAACACCCCCTACCTGCGCGGGTCCGGGCGTGACGCATTCGGCCGTCCCTCTTCCAAACAGGAACTCATCGTCTCCGAAGGCTGGCGCAAACTTCAAGAATTCGGCTTCGAGCAAGGCGTCGTAGCGATCAACTACGACCCTACCTTCTCCGCCCAAAACGGCCCCTATTCGCGATTGGTGCAGTTTTTGAGGTGTCACCTCTGGGAAGCGTCGTGTGCGAATACCCTGTGTCCGGCGGCGATGCAGGATGGTGCTGCGCGGTTGTTGCAACGCCACCTGACGACGCCGGAGTTGGTGGGGAGGTTGAGTGAGGAGGAAAAAAGGGTTTTTGGGAATGCGTATGACCATCTTACCTCGAGGGATAAGGCGTATGCGTGGACGAGTGGACAGTGGATGACTGAGCGGACTGGTGGCTCCGACGTTTCCCAAACCGAAACCGTCGCTGTCTATGACCCCTTCCCTTCTTCTGCTGGTCCTGACGCAAAAGAAGAAGTGCCGTTGGCATTGGCATCAAAAGAGGAATCCATCCCCCTAGGTCCCTGGTCAATCTCAGGCTTTAAATGGTTTTCTTCAGCGACCGATAGCCAAATGACCATATTACTGGCCAAGACGCGCCCCGGGATGGGGGTGTCGGCGTTCATGGCGCCTATGCGACGATATAACCCGGAGCTGGTTTCGGTGACGGGAGAAAAGGGAGGAGAGGAGTTGAATGGTATCACCATCTCCAGACTCAAAAATAAGTTTGGAACGGTGGGATTGCCGACTGCGGAGCTGGAGCTGAAGGGGATGAGGGGGTGGATGATTGGAAAGGAAGGGGAGGGGATTAAGGAGATTTCGACGATACTGAATATCACAAGGGTGCACACGACTGTCAGCTCGATGGGGTATTTGGGACGCGGGATTGGTGTGGCGAAAGCGTACGCCTTGGTCAGAGAAGCGGGCGTTGGGAAGGGAAGGAGACTACCGCTTTATAAACACCCGCTACACATGCGCACTTTGGCCGGCCTCACGTCGGAGTATCACGGCCTGATGCTGTTGACTTTCTATACCCTTTATATCTTGGGTCTCGACGAACACCCCTCCTCTTCCTCGTCCCCCTCCCAAATCAGCTCCCCTTCCTCCGCATCTCCCCCATCCCCCCTCCATCCATTAACCCCCCCTCCCCAATTAGTATCCTCCCTCCTCCGCACCCTCTCCTCCCTCCACAAGTCTTTCATCTGCCACACCAGCGTGCCCCTCTCCTTCGGCTGCATGGAATCCCTCGGCGGCGTCGGCTACCTAGTAAACTCCGAGTCCGAACACCTGAACCTGTCTCGCATTTTCCGGGACGCCTGCGTGGGCGCAATCTGGGAAGGGACGACGGATGTGTTGGCTAGTGATACTGTTAGGGCGCTGAAACATCCTATGATAGGAAAAGAGGGGGTGGAGGCTTTGGAGTGGTTTGTTGGGACTGGATTGGGACTGGCAGGTGGTGGTAAAAGGGGAGAGGTGGAGAGGGTGAGGAAAGTTTGGGAAGGACTGAAGAGGAAACTGGAAAGGGGAAGGCAGGAGGAGTTATTGCCTGAGGCTAGGGGGTTGATACATAAGCTGGCGGAGGTGCTGATTGCGGTTTTGTGGGTGGTTGATGCGAGGGTTAGGCCTGGGAGGGAGGTGGAGGGGATGAAGGGGCGGTGGATGGTGAAGCATGGGTTTGGGCCTGATGGTAATGGGGAGGAAGAAGTGAAGATTGAGGGGGATGGATTGGACTTGGATTTGGCGATTGTTTATGGGGAGGGAGGACCGAAGGGGGTTGTTGCGGGTGGGAGTGTGCCGGGGTTTTCGAAGCTGTAAGGTCGGAATTTTTGTAATTTTTTGGAGTAGTTTGTTATCACTAAACAGTTTCTTGGGTTTCTTTCTTACCACTCAATCAGTCAGACACGAAGGATCAACGAGCCTCGAAGCTCAATCCATGAGTCGTCAATCCACAACTCGACATACGTACTCAGTGAGTAGGCAAAAATGGCGATATTAAGCGACCAAGGTATCCATCCCCAAGCAGGCGAAGCAAAAAAGAGTGTGTCAACTACCTTGAGTATGTATGTCATTGGGATATCAACACAACAATGAAAGCTCCGAACGGAAAGCAGTCTCTGGACCGGTTGTCTAGCTAGGTTCCTCGCCCAGAGGTATAACCGGTGAACAAATCCCATAGCCGAAAACACAAGCAGCAAAAAGGCGAAGATGACTCGTAGCTGAACGAAAGTAGAAGCAAAATCATATCTTCCGAACCAAAGATCCCAATAAGAAATAAGGCAAACTAGCTACGTGAAGTATCAAAAAGGAATGAATGACCAACAAAGCTAAAGAAAGCCAAAACCATACACGCCGCTACCTATCCAGACAAATCCTAAACAAATCCTACAGAAAATCCTTAGACCACCCATCCATCCAACCATTTCGTTTCTTTTCCTGTTGTGTTTGTGTTGTGTTTGTGTTGTGTTGTTGTGTTATGTACCGTTCAGTCATTTCCAGTTTCGTCCATCCTACAGCGTCTGTCCGTTGGCGTCTTCCCCATACCCAACCCGCACCGCAGCGTGCAGATACTCCCTCTTGTTCATCTTCCTCTCTTGAGCAATCACTGCAACTTCCACATCCATCCATCCCTTCACCCCTTACTTCCTCAACACAGCATCATAAACCCCAGCAACACCCGTCACCGCGGCACCAACCAACACGCCCTTCCACCCACTATACAGCGCCCCGTTGATCCTCGCCACGGCATCAGCATCCAACCACCCGCCGAGCGTCACGCCCTGGGCATACACCACATAGGTGATCAACGCCTTAACAATC
Organism: Sordaria macrospora; assembly: GCF_033870435.1. Taxonomy (NCBI): domain Eukaryota; kingdom Fungi; phylum Ascomycota; class Sordariomycetes; order Sordariales; family Sordariaceae; genus Sordaria; species Sordaria macrospora. The sequence continues at coordinate 1,119,290 of NC_089372.1, read as the reverse complement.
GAGAAGGTAACGGGATCAACCGCATACTCCGGTTCCCGCTTGCTCAACTCCCTGCTCTGTCTCCTAGTCGTCGGGCCGGAGTTCGTAGAAAACGAATTCGAGTGCGCCACGCTCAAGTTGAAGAAATACCCAAACAGCGAAGGGAGGATCAAGCTGGTGGTGGTCCACACCAAAGCGGGGATCCAGAACCCGGCAGTCACCAGAGCGAACATGTCCGGGACGTAGACGGGATACTCATCCCAGCCGAGCATGCCGCCCAGAAGCTTGACGGCGGGAATGGTGAAGGCGTAGCGGTCGGGGATGACTTCCTTGCGGAGGAAGTAGAGCTCGAAGGCGGCGACGGCGACGGCGACGCTGTTGACGGTGGAGAGGCTCTCGCGCACGGTCTCGGCCTTGTCGTGGATGCCGGACTTTTGGTAGAGGTCCGAGACGCGGTCGCGCACGGCGAGGGTGCCGGACTCGACAACTTGCACGAGCTCAGCTTGGGAGGCGGGCAGGCGCAAGGTGGAGGAGGAGAAGGTGTTGTTGAGTTGGGAGAGCGCGTGCCCGGGGTTCTGGACGTTCTGGACGGCGGATTGGGCGGTGGAGACGAGAGCCTCTTGGGTTACTTGGGCGGCGGCTTGAAGCACTTCCGAGGGCGCAGGAGCTTGCTTGGTCTCGGGTTCTGGGGATGGGGAGGTGGTGGATGGGATGGAGTCAGACCTAGGAGGATTGGTTGTTAATTTGGGGTTTTATCTTCTCTGGATAGAGACTAGAGACCTACTCTTCAATGGTAGCAGCTGGAATCTCGACCTCGACCTTGTTGGTGGTCCTCCGCCTGGGAACTCGGTTGGGGGTCACATCACTTTCGCGCTTGATGGGCGACTGGCGAGCGCGGCTGTTGAAGTAGGAGGTGAAGCGCGAGTCGGAGGAGAAGCGGTTCGCGTTCTGGGAGAGGAAGTTGTCGAGTTGTTGTTCGATATCGTTCTTCTTCAGACCATCAAGGCTGGATGCTTTGTTAGTACATAGCTCCGACGAAAATGCATTGTATGGACGTCCAAAGGGTTGGCGCAGTCGGTGATTGGGGATCCCAAACGGGATGAAATGTCAACAAAGGGAGCCAGGTACGCGAGGCGGAATGCGGCACGCAGGCGCGGGGAGGTTTCCGGCCCTAGTCTGTTCCTGGCGAGGTACAGCTGCTCCGGCAAAGCAGGGCGTCATCGAATGCCTTTTTGGTGTTGACGCCATCACAAGACATGTCTGCTCGTTTGAGACTAGAACATGAAGCTTCCTTAAGCTTGGTCCGGAGTGTGAATATGCGCGCGAGGGGGATAGCATGGGAAGGAGAGCTCAGCCATGCGGGGACTGGGCGCGCGCGCGAGAGGCGCAAAGCCAACATCAAAAAGTAAACAACACAACAAGACCATTGTCATGACCCATCGTCCGGACACGAACTATGCTCCGAATGACAAACCAAATAAGTGTACATACCCAGTGACACCAATCTCTCTCGCCAACTCAACCAAATCCGACTTGCGCTGCCTTGCGAGCCAGCTGTTGGTGGTGCCCGACATGTTTGCTGTCTGTGGTGATATCTCGGGTCGCAGCGTGATACTTGGGTCAATGGTGTTTGGTATCAAAATGGTCGCAATGACGATGCGATTACGCGTGTGCTGATAATTATATTGCGCTTGTGTTGGGTAATTAATGGTAAATGAAGCTTAAGCTCAATGGTGTTGTTGTTTTGGACAAGATACCTGAGCTTTGCGGCAGTGGAAGGTGAAGCTGTGGGTGCTGTTAGGTGGGTGGTGAGCGGGCAGAGCTGGTGTGGGCGGGAGCCCTGTCGGTAGTGACGTGTGTTGGATGGATCACCTGTAAACTGAGCTAACCCGACCTGAGCTGAAGAGAAAAAGCACGGACGTTATCTGCCTAAACATCGCGTTTCAACTTCAATCGTCAGTTCGACACTCGTCAACAAAATGCCAAGATGGAAACTCTCAGTCGACGAGTGGGCCAACGGGCGGGCGGGAAAGAGTGGAGAGCGGGGAACTTTCAACAACTTTGTTGGGCACCGCTGGGGATCCTGGGTGTTTTTTTTTTAACACATAACCCTCCATACGTAACCCTGTATGAACTGTACGGCATTTATTATTGTTGTTGTTGTTGTTGTTATTTTTAACGTCTACTTCCGCTTCCCTAAGGGTATGAGACGTGCTACAGTGGTGAGTTTTCTACTGTACAAGAATGGAGAGGCTCTGTGGCTTCCTTATAACCTTAGCTTACATACAAAACCTCTAATTCGAGAGTTGTCACAAAATACACTCGGGTGCCTCTTCCGGGACAAACTATTTAAGACTACTTGAGCAACTGAACTGCCAGCTTCGGTTACTTGTATCCTTTTAGAACACAGCCTAGTGGTGTAGTGGCCCGCCAGCGCCGTGACAGTGTATATAAAGACCTCTTCTCTCCTTTAGTTAGTCACTCCTTAAGCAAGCAAGCAAGCAAGCACAATCCAAGCAATACAATACAGTCTACTCCTATAGTGCAGAGTTCACTATATAGTTGTTTCTCATAGTGCAGAGTCCACTGTACTCTTCTGTCTTGAGAGCAGAGTTCTCTCTAAGATCTCTTTTACAACATCACTCTATTGTCTTTGCAACTACGCTGCTTCCTTCAGCACTGCTGTCGTACTTCCTACCGCTTCCGCTCCGCTCTGCTACAAGTGCATAGTTCACTGTAGCATCTCTATACTGGTGCTATTATTATAGACCAGTTAGGGTATTTGGACTAAGAATAAGAAGCTGGAGAGGGAAGAAATCCCAAAAGAGAAGGCTCGATGCCAGAGCTGGGTTTTATACCTAAACCACAGGCGACAACCAGTGACAGCCAAACCCGTGAATGGGATGACCCGATTGAACAGCACCCATGTGAATGGGAGCCTTGAGGGCAGGCATGTGACAGCCCAGATGGTGCCAGTCGTCACAAGTATTATTTAAGTATATTGTGATCTTTAGGTGGCTATCCTGTACTAAGGCTACTGCGACCTTAAGTCCGTAGCAGGCCGTCTGAGTAGACGACTACCTCTCTAGGGTCTAGCCAAAGGAGCCACTCTCGGAACTCCTCAGCCGCACGGCATTCATTGTTCGACATCGAAAACACCATCTTACATCCAACAAACACGATGTTTACAATAACCACACATTGGCTACACCTTACTCTTTAGACTATAATCTACATGTCAAAACCTTCATCGTCTCCAGCATGCTGACAGGAATGTTCTTGTCAGATTCCATCATGGCGTCTAGTATGTTGCTGTTGCCGCCATGGGAGTCGGTGACGATGGTACCAACTGAAAACCCATCCACGTGGGTATTTTGGTGAAACAGCTTCACAGGTGGCTTGACCTGCAATGGATGGCAGAATATTGAGGCAAGAGGGCCAGAGATGCACTACGAGAAGAAGTATTATGCCCGGACAAGATCGTGACGAGAAATAAGAGCCGCGAGCTGAATGCAATGTAGATTAGTGACAATGGGGCGGGGGTTGTTGTTATTATTAACGTCTACTTCCGTTTCCCGTAAAGGGGCGGGGGTTGTGTTGAATGGGAAGTCGCAGAGAGCCAACAAGAGTGAAGGGGAGAAGTCCAGTGAAGGGTATCCAACGCAGCTTCCCGAAGGAACAGTTGCAAGGAAATTACAAAGCCACATTGAGAAGGGACTCCCGTCAAACGGCCCCAGAAGTGGAGTTGTTTCTCACATGCATCCTCGAGACATCAAATCTTTCTGATATCTATTGTCCATTCGGGAGTCAGGAGAAGGTAAGCCGTGGACGGAAGTGATACTCGCCTGGGTTCGAACGCCTCTGACTCGTGGTTAGTTTTGGTTAATAGTCTGAGTCGCTTCGGGCCCAGATGAGCACAGGCGGTTTCTCCAGGGACCCATGCGCTTACTTAACAGTTGTTCTCTTCCAAGTGGTATGATATATGAAAGACACACATCCTGATGGTCCGATGTCTCTCGCCGCCCTGCAACATGGAGACTAAAGAAAGGCATCCGGGGCAGGAGCAGAAGACGAAGCCTGACGAATAGGTGACTATGGCAAGCACGCTTTAACCCAGCAACCGCAGACGGCCATCGCTCTTTCTCTGCTTTATCAACGTACAAGTAGCGGAGCAACTGTATGATCGGCCGTACATGCCTGGAGAGAAACTCCGCTGGCAACTCTACATATTGAGAAATCACAAAGAAATCTGATCTTCGTTCCTGACCATTTGAATGATATCGTTAATTGGCAGCAGAACGCTGAAACACAAGCGGAGAAAGCGTCAAGTTTGGCTACTATCAAATGGAGTGAATCGTCAGTTGTCCATTGGTAGGGGGTACCGAAGTAATTGTGCGCTTGTGCTTTCGTTGAGGCTGAAATACCTACACGAATGTGTCAGTTTACTCTTTCCTTTCAAAACAGAAGAAAAAAAGGAGCCACCCGCTCCTTCGAGTGCTATCCAGACACTCAATGGCCATGTAACTTCAGGATAGCTTGGGCTTGTAAACTACTGACAAAAGTGGAAGTCGCCTTCTGGACCCATGCTTTCAGCTGCAGTGATTGAAGAAAATATTGACCCTAGCTCGTGAAACGAATTCTGGCCATCACAGCAAAAATGGACGAGTTTGTGTGATTTATTGCCTGGAAACACATACATCTTGGAAGGAGTGATAGGGCTCAAGCAATTCTTGATGTGATAGATGACCAGACCACAGTCGAGTGCCGGCATCATCTCAGGTTATTTCGCCAAGTCTTTAAGAACCCGTCACTCCTTCCTGGCTGTCAGTTTCCTCTTCTTCACCCCCCTCACCTAATTTTCCCTCATACCTTCCTCGTCACCCACGCCCTTCTCTAACACAACCCCTCATCACCCACAAACCTCTCCTTCCCCCTCCTCACAAACCTCACCGGCACATGTCTCCCACCCGTCAACTTGAGCGTAACAACCGACTTGGCCTGCAGAACCGTGTCCTTCGCCTTCTCCTGCGCCTTCTTATACACCTCCCTCTTCTCCTCCACTCCCATCTTTTGTATTTCTTCATCACCGCCCGGTACCCACTCATCCACCGCCAACTCAACCGAGTATTTCTGGAACATCACCGCCATAGCAGCGACCATCTCCACCATGGCAATCCTCCTCCCCAAGCAGGAACGCGCGCCGTCAGAGAAGGGAATAAAGGAGCCGCGAACGGGCCGGAAAAGGGTGGGGGATGTGTCGAGGCCTTGGTAGCCGCCGTAGTTCTCTTCCTCTTCCTCAACAGTGGATTGTTGTTGTCCCTGATCTTGACCAGGAGAAGGCAAATACCACCTATCAGGTAACCACTCATCCAAATCTCCCGCGTCCCCTTCCTGCTTCGTTTTGTCGAGGGCAGGCCAAAACCGCTTATTCCTCTGGACAGCTGAAATAACAGGCATGATGGGCATCATAGCTGGCATATGATGTCTTTGTCCATCTGTTTCATCTTGTAACCACTGATCCGTATCCGCCACTCGCTTGGGCGTGACCACCACGGGCGGAATCAGCCGCAGGGTCTCGTTGATCACCGCCCCGATGTAACTAGCTAACAAGGCGTTGATGTTCTTCTCGTAGTCCCACGTTTCCGGATCGGAGTCCCGGCCGAAAATGGCGTCGATGTCGCGCTGCACGCGCCGCTGCGCTTCGGGGTGGATGGCCAGCTCGATAAGCGTAAAGTGCGTGACGTTGGCGGTGGTCTCGTGGCCCGCGAGGGTCATGATGAATGCGTTACCCATGATTTCGCTGTCTTCCAACTTCCATGTCGAGTTTGTTGCGCTGTCGTTCTTCTCGAGAGAAGAAGAAGAGGAAGAGATGTCATACTTGCTCCTAACAAGCTGACCCATGATATTCATCCCCTCCTTCTCCTTTCTTCCCGCGCGAATATCCTCCACTTTTTCGGCCAAAAAGGTGTTCATGTACTTGGTATAGTTGACTTTGGCCTCCCACGCCTCGTGCATCTTCGCGCCAATTCTGCCCCACGAACGTGGAATCCGCTTAAGAACCGCCGAAGGGACCAGCAATATAACCAAGATCCTCTCCAAAACCGTCGCCAACGAATCCGCAAACGTCATCGAATACCCTGCCGGCGGCTCCAAACTCCCGTACTTGGCCAGCTTCGGGTCTACGTCCGTCGGCATCGACTCGTGCGGCCAAATCAGCCGAAGTCCAAAGCCGACGTACCCGATGATGTTGAGTGCCCAGCGCATGGTGTCGTGTTCCAGAGTCGTGATTGTGCCCGTCATTTCTTTCTCCTTCCCTTCATTCTGCCCTCCGTTCTCCTCTCTATGCTGTCCCCCATTTTGCTCACCAGAAGAAGCAAACCACCCCCCAACCATCCCCTTCGTCTGCCTCACCGCCTCCCTAAACGTAAACCCCGCGTTCCGTTCATTGAAACTCGCACTAGTAACCTTGCGATGCATCCTCCACACCTGCCCTTCCGTCGTCACAACATTTGACCCAAAAATTTCCAGTATTCCATACTGTCTCGTATCCTTGGGAAACGCCTCCCGCCGACTCATCACCTGGTGAATGACCCCCGCATCCCTAGTATAGCAGCACAGCCCGTTCCAGCTGGCGGCGATGAACGTGTCGCTCCCGACTTGCTGCTGCGCAAAGTGTCGGCTGGGCGAGGGGTGGTATTCCCAGTCGGGAGTCATGACGAAGAGCCAGGGGTGGATGTGGCTGGAATAAACGGAGGCGGGGAGGAGGAAGGAGAGAAAACGGGTGAGGAGGGGGAGGAGGAAGGTGCGAGTTGTGAGCCAGAGTGGGGAGAGGGGGTAGATTGCTGATGAATGGTTAGTTATCTGTGGTCTTTTGGTAAGGTGGAGAAGGGAGGGAAACGGGAGGTGAAGATGGATGGACTTACGGGTAATAAGAACGGGATATCCAGCTTTACGCGCTTTGGCGATATTGGTTTTGAAGCCCGTGTAGATCTTGTAGGCCGCTGCCCATGCTACAAAAAGCCCGGAGAGGGCGAGGAGGATGTTGAGTCTCATGGTTAGGTTGCTATGCTAAAACAACACAACACAACGCAACACAAGGAATCTACCAATGGTTGAGAGAACTGTTGATAGCCAGTATCAAGCAGGTTGAAGGAGGGAAAGTGCCGGTTTATTATGAGAAAATGTGAAGATCGTTCGTTCATTGTTGGAAGTTTTCCATGGGCGGGCGAGATGGGATATGTGTGGTGCCTATCAATGTCACAGTAGCCAGGCCAGGCCGGGTAAGAACTAGTGTAAGAAGAAGGTCCAAGCGGAGTCGGTCGGAGATCCGGGACCCGGGACACTAGTTCTAGTCTAGCGCATGAATAACACCTTGAACGATGGGATGGCAACTCTCAACTCTGAAGGCTTGGTACGTGTTCGCGTATAACAGATACTTTCCTTTTTGGGGTCTTCTTACTTGAATACTGGGGTTCTGATTGATTGGTTTACCGATTAAGTAAACTAGCGGAAATATGTCAAAGTCTGGTACACTACCTGACTACTTAGCAACAATGTTGCGGTTTGCGCCACCCACCGACCAGCTATGGTATGGGACAGATATTGGACGGCAGGACGGCAAGCCGGGAGATTGATTGAGCATGGCGAGCGTGTATGTGGCCGGTTGCGGTTATTGCCCCTGGGCCTTGCTTGACCCGTCTAACCCGCCAATGTCTGCTCCGACACAGATTCCGTCTCTTCTGATCTCATCCGCTGGCTGGGCTGGTTGAGTAACGTCGTGACAACGGTGTAGGATAGTCTCGAATCTCAATGACATGGAATGGAAGAAGCAAAGTGAAAAACTGCCAACGAAAAAAAGTAAAATAGCGGCAGCGGGTCTTTCATTTCCAACCAACACGAAGGTGTGGCTCTTTGGCCGTGTCTCTTGACTGGTTAAACCAACTCCAAGGTGTCCTATCCGTCGCAGATGTACACTATTCGCGTCGTCCTCACCCAATTGAACGGTGACGTCGCAGTGGTGATAGAGAACATGGGAAAGAAACAAGAACTTGGCTCCAAATGGAAAAAAGTGAAACACGGATACTACTGGTCGGAAACTCGGAACCCCCTCTCGCCCCTGCCAAGAAATCAACATTGTGTGGAACGGGGACGGTCAACGGCTGGTGACATCTCACGAATCCTTCTTATTCGGAAAGGGAAAAGAGGCTTGCAGTTGTTCCTCCGAACGGGAGGACACGACGGGAGCCGTGCCGCTTCCGACCTTCTTTCGCAGACTCTCCCAGCAGCAGCTGGACGTTTCGACTGCGGGTTGGTGGTGTGCAGTTGCGGTGGTTGTGGTTGTGGGAGTGCAAGATCGAATCGCTCGTTGCTGGTCAATCTTGCAGAAGCTTGGACATGTAAATGAAGTAAAATGTAACTTTAGCAGCTTCCAAACTTACACCACACTGTGTACGAATACGGCTGACAGTGCCAACCTTTCCTATCAAACTGTCAACGGCCTGAAGACGGGGGTATTCCCGGCAGGCAGTCCGGTCTCGCCCCACAGCCCTTCGTCCAATCATGAGCTTCAACACAACGACACTCCAATGTCTTGCCGTCGACAACAGCAGGGACACTCGACAAGTTTCGACGTACAGACACGTCAGAAAGCTTGATTTAACGGTTAATAACTCTTTTAGAATCAATCATGGCACTCATACAAACAGAGGTCTATCATCCGGAGTCCCCGCCCGAACTTGGAGCCCAGAATGAAGATGTGTCGTTATTTCGTTGTTTCGTTTCGTTTTCTCCTCGGCCCTCTCAGGTCGGCCGTCGATCATCAAGATCTGTGTAAGCTGCGGGCGGGGCTTCTGATGTTCTGTATCGATGTCGGGCTGTGAAGGAGGGCGGCCTGGCGGGGAAGAGGGTCTGATGAGCTCAGACGACGTCTCGTCTACGACATCAGTTGACACAAGTTCGTGTCATGCTCGCTGCACAGACTCGAGCCATGACATGCGTATGCCGGCACAGGCTTCTACATGCGGCGCTCGTGCGTACGTTTAGCGTTGAAATGAGCAGGTTAAGAGGCTTGAAGGACAGACGGCAGGTACCTAGGTTGTATTGGATGGGGGTAAAGTGAATGGCATCAGAACGAAATTTTGGAAAAATGCTGCCTGATTACGTCAGGTTTCCTGTTCAAAAGGCCTCGAGGAGTCTCGCCTTAGCATCTGTACGAGTTGGTAATCGATACCGTTTGGTTGGCTGTTTGTCCATGAATGAGCGTTGTCATATCTTGGCTAACTGCTCATCAAGTTAGCTCACGCTCCAAGCCCGACGTTTGTCGTTGGTTGAAGTTGAAACATTCATCCGGACTGAATGTTGTGCTGTCCTTTTCCCGAAAAGATCAGCGCAATTTGCGATTGCGTCCATAGTCGACGACCCTTCCTGTCCTTTGGGTTCTCATCCGGTCTGGTCTGAATAGCGGCGTTGGGAGAGGCATGCAACTCCCGTTACTGTCTGCTCGTCTGGTCTGATGATTATGGCGGGAAGCAAAAGCATCGTTGTCAGGTCGGTGGAGCAATGCCGTAGAAAGATGGGCGGTTGCGTTGAGTAGGTACACATGCTAGTTGCATGTCTGGCTGCCTGGTCGGAAAAAACAAGCTTTAATGTTCGTGCAAGAACTTGAAGCAAGCAAGCCACACAGCTGTTAGGTAACCTGCCTGGCTTGAGTGAAGTTGTCATCTGTGCAGTAAATGTTCCTTACTTAGCTGCTGGTATGGAAATTACTAACCTCGGGGCTGTCCAACCGTCGCCAAATCGGTGCCACTCCCCTTGGAGATCGCAGTTGGGACGTTACGACATAATGATCGCATCGCCTTGGACCGGATAGCCCCCGCTTGCAGAAGTAAAAGTACGTCGAGATGATGGCTGTTGAGGATAGTGTAAGTAGCTCACGAGTGTCTCGTGCTTGTAGTGTACCAGAACCTCCTCCCTAGCTACCGTACCGGTATGTCGTGTCGATGAGGAAGGGGAGACCCAGCAATCGGAGAGCTCTCTGTCTGGTCCCATGTTGATTGTCTTAGTGGAGTAGGGTGCTGTACATCCGGTCTGATGTCCTCTTCTACCGAACGCCAAGTACATCCCGTTGTTTATCTCATCTCAGTCACATCAGTCGCTGCAGGAGAGTGCGTCCGAACGTGGCTGTAGACACAGGATGGATCATCATTGAGCGGGACTGGGTCGTGGCGACTGGCGAGGGGGGGTCTGTCTGTAGGTACCTCTATGTAGTGACCGGTAATTTACAATCTGTTGCATATGCAACTGTGAGCTCTAGCCAAAAAATGAGAAGTTAAGGCTGCTAGCAATTTTCAGACATGACTGACCAAAAGAAGCAATGTGCGACTGTCCCTTGCATTCGGCGGCCTACCATAACTTACCATGGCTTGTATTCGTGAATCTGCAGACATGTGGCGGATTGGATGCTTGCAGGAAAGGAGTTTTAAAGAGAATAAAGCCATGCGGTCTGGAATTAAACAGAATCTGCAATGGTAGTGGGCGGCGACTGCCATAGTAGAGGTGGATAGTGAGATGTGTTGGGAGGGGCACCTGCCGTTGCCGTGATGACATCAGGAAGACAGAACCGCTAGAGGTAGGTAGGTACTCATGAATCCCGGAGTCCCGTCTCGGAATATTACTCACTTCCGGAGAACCATTGGTGGAAAGAAGCCACATGGAAAATTGCAACCGGACAATAACACCCTCACGATCAAAAATCGCACACACTCCATCATCCACCAAAAGCACAATGGAAAGCTCTTTAACGTTTACCAGGGGCATTATGTCCATTTACCAGTTATGTTTCCCAGCTACCAAGCATGCATTCTCCTTCCAAGTCCTTCCAAGTTCTTTCCCATTTATGCTTCGTTTGCCTTCCAGCTAGCAATCCCCTGAAAGCGAGGTAGATGATCCTCCTCTTGCTCTGTTAAAGAACCGCAGTCGCAGCAGCAGCAGCTATACAAACGCGCGCGCGCACAGAACCAACATGATTGAAGAGACTGGAAGAGCAAATATCGATCGATCGGATCGACTAACAACGATCAAGGAAAACTAGCTGAAGTAAAGCCAAACTAAAGACAGGTAAAAAAAAACTGAAAAGAAAAGAAAAAAAAAGAAAAGAAAAAAAAAGAAAAGAAAAAAAAAGAAAAAAAAAAAAAAAAAAAAAAAAAAAAAAAAAAAAAAAATGAAAAAAAAAAAAAAAAAAAAAAAAAAAAAAAGCCGTCGTCGTTTCGTTCGTCTTCGTCTTCTATCGTAAAAAGTCATAGTCATACCTCATGAAGGACGCATGCATGCATGTATGTATGTAAAACGGAAATGCAATAAAGCAAATGATGGACGCTGCTGAAGATGATGGATGATGAACTGAAGATGTCCCCTTCTTATCCCTTTCATTTCCTCGCTATAACCATTTGCGTGCAACCTTCCTGTTCCTTCTTGTCTCCTCCTCCTCCTCCTCCTCCAAAAAGGGTTGTCCACACCCAAGCTGTTAATGGCCCGGAAATGTGGCGTGCTGTTTTTTTGTGATTGTTTTATGTTTTTCCTTTGGTACAAATTTCCTTTGCGATTTCATGTTCTTGCACTCGTTTCCTTCGTGGCCGGTGATGAGTCAAGGTCACCACACACTCACCCTTCATCCTTGCTTCCCTTCATTGTTTTGGAAGCGCATTATGTATAGTATCCTGGCTGATATCCTGGATTCCGGTCCCTTCTCTATCCCTTTCCTGTTCCCTTCCGTTCCGTTCCTTCCGATGATGACCATTGTCACCCCTTTGGTGAAAACTGCCACGAAACTACTGCGTCTCCTTTGAAGACTGTTCTGCTGAACACAACAGAAATCGTTGTGGCAGTTTTCCTGATATTGGTCGTAGCCAGGTAGTGTGAATGCGTTGTAAACCGCTGCAGCAGCATCCGCAAACCATGATTGATGATTGATAAAGAGCAATACAGTGAAGAAAAGAAAATGATAACCAGTGGGAGAGAGCCAACTGGCGTTACTGAAAATGCTTATTATGAAGGACACTCTTGAGTGAGTCCTGAGCCGAGAAACCATGCATGGAGAAAAGAGAAAAAAAAGCAAACGCCTGCTCCCTATGATATTCTCTCTGATATAATCGCTGATGCTAATGCTGATGCTATTGCTGACGCTGCTGCAGTAATGTTGCTGTTGCGGTATTGTTCCAAGACGCGCAGGCCTTAGTAACGGTTGGGATAGCTGCCAGACGAGTAGTCCGGGTATCCAGGTCCTTGCATGGGGTCAGACGAACCACTTGCAGGCTCGTACTTCGGACGAACACTCTCCTGGAAGTTGGTGAGGATAGAGGCCGCATGGGAAGCGGTGATGGGAGGGCCAGCGATGTACTGGTTGTTCGCCTCGGAAAGGGTGCGACGGGACTCGTATGTGGGCTGGGAAGTGCGGTAAGTAGCAATGGTCCCCCTTCTCTGCGAGGCGGGTTGATAGAACGAGTTGTCGTTCTGGAGCATGGGGTTCAAGCTAGATCCGGACGTGGACATGCTGCCGCTGTTGTTGGTCCCCAAGCCGCCTGGGGCGCTGTAGCTCGGGGTGATACCGGCATAGCTCGAGTTCATATAACCGCGGCCGGAACCGATGGGGGCAAGGGTGTTGCCGCTGTAGGCGGCGGATGTATTGTTTTGGAGGCCATTGTTGACCGAGTTAGTGGGCTGGTAGTAACTGGAAGGAGCTTGACGATAGCTAGGATTCCAGTCAGATCTGTTAAGGCTGGGTGAGGAGACATTGGCCTGGCTCTCAGCATACGACCTGTCGTTGTAGTCGTTGTAGCCGTTGCCGTAGGGAGAAGAATAATAGGGGCCCTGGGAGTTATGGGCCGGCCAGTTGGATCTGCTGGGGCTGGGGGAAGGGAGGTTGTTGTGACCTCCGGCATACTGCCTGTTGTCGTAGCCATAGGCAGAATGTTGCTGATGCGAGTAGCGATAGCTCGAGTCGTCCGAGTCAGTGCCCGGGGTGGCCCGCTTGCGGCGCTTCTCAGGGGTATTCATGTTTCCCGAGTTGGCCTTTTTCTTGGTGGCCTTCTCCTTGCGCTCCTTCTCGAGGGATTCATCAGTGCCATCATACTCGGGAAGAATCTCAACGTCGGGGAGGCCATGAGAGGGATGGCCGGCGCTGAGGGCCTCCTCAAGGGGGGCCTTGAAATGCTCATCGATGATGTCGATGATCTGGACCGACGAGTAGACACGATCACAAAGATTAAGCAGGGCAGGCGCGACCCTAGAGGTGGGAAGGAAGTCGACTTCACCGAGATCGTCGTCATATTCGTCGCGCGACCGCTTCTTGTCCCTCTGGAGACGTGCCTTCTCAAGCGCCTTGCTGGCCTCTTCCTGACGCTGCTGCTCGCGCTTACGGGGAACAAGCTTCCATCCGTTCAGAAGTCCTCCCTTCAGGTGCGGGTTCTCCCGATGGCTGATATCGGACCAGATCTGGGCTCGGACGATTGTTCCGATGATAAGATTGCACTGATCAAGGGAGTACTCGGCCAAGTTGCGGTAGCGAGCGCGCTGGTAATGCTTGCGGCACAAGTTGCACCAAACACGATCAGGCATTTGTCTTGTTGCCTTCTTGTTGCGCCCGAAAAACTGAGATACGGCCTTGCGGGGAGGCGCGTTGGTGTTGCACTTGTCTGTGTGGTAGCAACGAGTGCCGCCACGGCGAAGGTCGGCCTCTAGAGCGAGACGATCCGTCCGATCTTCTTCAGTTCGAGGATCCAGGTACCTGGGGGCTCTGTTCACCCAATCAAGATCCAAATCCTGCCCATCTTCCTCGGCGCTGGCATTGTCGGCCACAGGCGAAGATGGGTCAACGTTAGGCGTGTTGCTGATTGAGTTCTCCATGCGACGGTTTTGTCGCATGCTGCGAGTTTGAGGGGGGGTGGGCAATTGCTGAGACCAGGTCGAACCCTCCTGGGGTGACTGGGGCTTGACGTGAGGGGGCGCCATGCTGAGAGAGCTTAGGTCAAGGTGAAGCGAGTATCTGGAAGGATGACTACATAAGGTGCGCAAGACGGTTAGCAACTATCCTGAGTAAGCTATAATCAAGATGGGTGGTGAGGATGGGATGTACCCGAACGCCTGTCTCGACTAGACCAAGATCAGAAAAGACGAAGCGCGCAGATGCTGATCTGCAAGCAGGAAGCCAATGTGCAAGCTGTGGTACTTGGTGTAGAAGCGGCGAGTCTGGTCTCGAGATTTGGAAGAAGAGCCTCGAATTTGCGCCGATGTTGTTGAGATCGGCAAAATAATTCGAGTCGAGTTGGGTTGAACGAGGAGGGATGAGGAAAACTCGACCGGGGGAAAAGGCAAATTTATGGGGAAGAGTGTGCACTCGCACCGTTGTTTTTGGCAGCTTCACAGTTGTGCGCTCGAGGTCAGAGGGGTCACAGTTTTGCTATTGTGAGGGTCAGGTCGGGATGGAAGTGAATGATCTCAATAGGTGACCCTTATTGAGCAAACGAACGAGGTGGGACCTGACCAGTTGCGCCGGCCTAGATTCCCACCCTGGGCAATTCACGTCCCAACTGCCACGTTACCTGGCCGACTGACAATAGCATGCCCGGGCCGACAATGATGGATTATTGCCGGTCGGCTTGTCCAAGGACCCTGAACAGCGTATTTCAACCGTATCATGGTAATCACCATCAACCGGTGAAGGGGAAACGGGCCCGAGTGTCGCTTGCAAAAACCACCGTCAAGCCAAGGAAGCCATCGTTTGCCAGTCACTCGCTCGAGGATCTGGCATTGGGTGGCTCGAACCATCTGGACTTCCATCCCATATCGTCTTTCCGCCCACGTCGACAGCGGCATGCAAGCAAAGTTGTCGCATCATGCTGCAGATAAGGGCCCGCGGTCACAGACGGGGGAGAAGCCAACACGTGTCGAGACGCAAACAGGAGCTAAAGCAACAGAAAGCATCGCAATGGGCAACATGAGATGAACCTTCACCACTTACATTTGATTGTTGACCCCGAAGGTTTGAGGGGCCATGGTGTAATTTGTGCCCTCGTACGTCATAGCGGCTTGGTCACCATGCCCGCCGGTAGCGTAGTTTGCGCTCTCGAATTGGCGCGGCACATTGAATCCAACGGGATGCCGAAAAGTGAACTCTGAAGTTGGAGGGCTGGTGTAGGGTCAGCAGGTGATTGATGACTACCAAAGTCAGGACGAGAAGCTACTTACCGATAAGAGTGTTGGGTGCCCGAGGTGCCCGAGGTGCCTGATGGACGAATTTCAGGGTTGCCGCGGTAGTCGGATGGTCGTGATTGGGGCGTGGTGTTGACGACGTTGCGAATACTCATGTTGAAGTTTTGCCGGTTATCCATTTTGTATCTCTCCGATACTGGATCCATTTGTATGGTAGATGTCAAAGCACACCGTCGACGCCGGCGTTATGGGTTGTTATTGGAATGAATAGTTGACTGAGGAAGATGCAACAGAGTTTTTGCATTTGCGTGTGTCCGCGACGACGACGACGACAACGATGCCAGTAGTGTCTATGACTCCTGGCTAGCGATACCTGGTTATGATATTGATGTCTGTATCGGCAAGCTTGTCAAGCAAAAGATCTGGTTCTGTTGCCAACGAGAAATGGTCTGTTTCGGGAGATGGTCCGAGTTTGTCTTGGGGGCAGGACGAAGAAGGTTGGGACGGAGGAAGAAAAGATGAAATGAGAATGGATGAAATATGAGACGGAGATCTCGTCCAACAAAGCAAATTGAGATGATGTGTCAGCAAGTATTCAAATGGGCATGTCCCATTCCATTAGTTGAATACTGAGGAAACACGAGAGACGCGATTTTAAAGAGAGAGGCGTTGAGAGAAGGGGAAAATGCAATGGCGGCTTCATCAGGAAGGCAACTCTCAATCACCCTCAGTACCTACTCAATGCACCCAAAGTGTACCTATGTATACATCGTATTTACGGCGGGCACATTGTGTATGCGTGACAATGCAACTGTAAGGAGATGAAATCACGCAGGACTTGATGCGGACAAAGCGATATCAATGCAGGTACTGTGTGTAAAATACGCTCGGCTCCATGCAAGACCCGGGGGTGCAAACACATACATCATGATGCTTGCATGAACACCATACCCGCACCCCACTCCACACATGACGCAAGACCAAAGGAAGTTACGATAACTCTGTCGAAAGTGAAGATGCCCTTATGAAAGATGCCGGTCTTCTTATGGTTCATATGCTCTTTTGATAAATGATGGTGCTCAGTCCTTGCTGTCCATACGAGGAAACGAGAGCTTTCAGGCTGTGAGGACATCCAATGCAGGCACCTACAGTCCAGGGGCTTCATCCCGTCTACCTACTGAAGCATAAATATCACAGGCAGATTTGGCATGTCTGCACGAGGAGATTGGAATCTGCGTGGTTGGTGTCTGCCGGGCCGTTGTCTGATGGAAACTGGCCCTGGCTTAACTGGGTAGGGGACCTCGGGGCCGCAGCTCAGTCGGGGTACATCGAACTGCGTTAAATCACCTCAACGCCAAACAGCACTTTGTGGTGATGGTACTCAAAGGCCTTCCGTTGCTGATAATCAACCTTTGAAGCTGGGTCTGGATACTCCGGCCGGAAACACAGTCAGTCTATACCGGCAAACTTGGGGGATCAAACTTGTCGTTTCTGGAGAGGGCTATGGCATTTCCCAGTAAAAGAACATTTGCAGGAATGTAACATTTCGTCACCAAATCATTCTGTCAGTCCATAACCATACCTTTGGAAGGAAAGTTGCCCGGCTCAAGATCGAGTGTCCCTCGCCGAGTCGAGTCGACATCGATGTCCGAAACGGGCTGGGCAGACTTATACCAGAGAAGCAGACCAATAAGAGCTCGAGTAGAGAGGTAAATAAGTGGGTCTGAGGCTCACGGTCCAAAACGTCCCGTCGGTTCTGCACGGTATGGTAACAGACATGCGCCTGATTTCCGATGCAGATCTGTTAGTACCTAGAGACTTGTTGACTTGTATAGCATGTGACATTGCTGAACACCATCAGAAGATGTGTGTTGGGAGGGTTTGAAGCATACTGTGGGCTTTTGAGAGACTGTTCCTGTGACTGGACAGGTACAGGTACTTCTTTTCCCTGGGTGGTGGTGCTTTGGGAAGCCTGCCGTAGAAACTCGCGAAACTTCGGGGAAAAGGCCTTCCTCCCGTCCCTCTTTGAGCGCCGGCATATGTAGAGGTACCTACAGGAAGCTGACAGGACGGAATTAGGCGGGCCACTGTGCCTTCAAATCAGTGTGCACGTTAGAATGGATGGTAATGCCATTCAGTTTTTGGTGATTAGACAGATACATTTACTTGTGGTGTGTGCGTGCGTACGGGGCGGCTTTCTGACAGATACATGGCAGATACATGGTAGAATTCTGGCAGATACATGACAGATTTCTGGCAGATACATGACAGATTTCTGGCAGATACATGACAAATTTCTGCTATATGCCGGCGCTCATAGAGGGAAGGCCTTTCTCCAGTTTTGCGAGTTTAGCGGTAGCTACCTAGCTTGTGCCCGATATCGCTGAACAGGAACACCAAAAAGCGTGTATGGCGAGGTTTGAACAATTTTGCGGGCGGGTTTGATAAACGATCATGGTTAGGTATACGAGTACTTCTCTTTGAGTAATGCTTGAGAGCCTCATTTATCCTTTTTCGTTAACTTCGTCGTCTTGTTGATTGGTACAGACAGGTCACCCCGATGTGGACACCGGAAGAGTTCAGTCCTGACGTACGCTTCCACAGTGTGTGTAACGGGAAACGCTCCCGTCGTCTTCCCTTCAAGACCCCACAGCACCAGAAGAAGCCTGACAGTGTAAGAACCCGCAGGAACTGTTTTCGAATTCCAAATTCTAGATGTGCACTGTCCGGAAGCGAGGATGCTACCACTGGATTAGCCAGAGCACGCATAGATCCCATGGGGGAGTATGGACTTATCGGAGCATGTCTTCCGTGTCGACATGACATGTCGGAAGCTCGGCCATCGTCGGCAAGGCAGGCAACGGGCAACGAGACTGGAGGAAGCCAACAACGTCGGGGCCGCATGATCTGTCAGTTGCACGCAGTGAGAGGGCAAAGCTCCATGCCATAGTTCCAGTTTCGAAACATCGAGCGGACATCACCCAACTGCTGCGGCGGTTGCGCGATGATCACTGTTGCTGGACGAGGAATCGGAAATAAGATATAATATGATTATCTGCTCCCTCAAGGAACCAATGACAAGAAGAAGAAAACCAGAACATTACAAGCCCAATCCAGACTGAACTCCTGCACGAAAACCCCACTTGCCCAATTTTCCCCAAAAGACCATCACAGATCCGTGACCAATAGAACTGACTGACACCTGTAAAACCCTGTCAACTCACACACATCCACTCACTCCTCCTTCACCTTCTTGGCCTCAGGAGCACCCTCCTCGGCCGGCGCAGCAGACTCACTGCTCTCAGCCTTCCTCTTCCTCTTCACTAACCCCGTCAAATCATTCGCCTTCTCCTTGACCTCCTCAGCCACCTTTAGGCTTTCTCCATCCTTGGAAGCACTTCCTGACACCGGCGCCGCGATGCCAAGCGCCTCATTGATATCAATAGGCGGCTTTCCGAGGTCAATCAGTCTCTGCTCCATATCCGCAATCACCTCCTTCACGTCCGCAATCTGCCTCTTTGTGACGTCGTTGTCCTCGACGTTGTGCGTGCTAGCCAGCTCGACTTCCTTGTTTTGCAGCTTGAGCTTGGTGGAGGCGATGGCGGCTTCGAGCTCCGTAGCGGCCTCGTCACGGAGAGCTTGGTCTACTACGCCAGCTCCGGCTTTATCTGAGGGGCCGGTCGAGTCGTCGTCGGAAGACTTGGTCACCGAGGCGAATTCGAGAGCGAGGGAGAGCTTGAAGTGCGCTTCGGCGATGATTTCGGAGTCTTGGGTGTAGAGCTGTTGCTTGTATTTGAGGGACGCGCGGGAGTCGGTGATGGCTGCTGGGTATCTGTGAGGGTTGTTGTTAGTGGTGGTTGAGGTAGGAAGCGGAGAAAAACAAGTGCTTACCTCTCGTTCTCGAGGGAGATCTCGGCAAGAAGATCGTGGAGATCGCCCAAGCGCTCCTTGATGTGCTTGATCAGAGGCGATGGCTCAGTAGTAGTGGCAGCCTCCTCCCCTTCCTTCTCCTTGCCCTTTCCTTCTTCTACTTGGGGCTTCTCTTCAGCTTCTAATGTTGCGAGCTTCTTCTCAAAGAGAACACGCGAAAGGTCAAGGACCTGAAAGGCCACAGCGAGATCGTCGTCGTCTTCGTCTTCTTCCTCTTCCGCCTCGGCGTCATCACCTTCCTCCTCCTCCTCATCCGAGTCGTCAAAGTTCTCATCACCCTCAAAGTGGAAGAGAGGCTTCTTCTCCGGATTAGGCTCATCCTTGTGGGCAATCTCCTTGGCCGCCTCGACGATGGAAGCTTGCGCGCCCTTAGTCGCCTGCTCTACCGCATCCTTGATCAAGGATGATGAACCCTCGCCGTTCTCTTCTGTGGCAGCCTTCTTCTGCTTCTTG
The DNA here is from genome assembly GCF_033870435.1 of Sordaria macrospora. Classification (NCBI taxonomy): domain Eukaryota; kingdom Fungi; phylum Ascomycota; class Sordariomycetes; order Sordariales; family Sordariaceae; genus Sordaria; species Sordaria macrospora. The sequence continues at coordinate 1,099,724 of NC_089372.1, read as the reverse complement.
GCCTTGGCGGCCTTCTTCTCGGTTTTAGGCTCGGGCGCGCGACCACCGAGGACGTCGCTCTTGCTCTGGCCGATCTTGAAGAGGGCGCGGCCGTAGAGGAAGAGGATCTCGGCGTTGTCAGGGTTCATCTCGCCGTCCATCTCGGCCTGCATCTCAGCGGCTTGGGCGTACAGCTCGGCGGCCTCATTGTAGTTCTTTTGCGCGTACTGGGCGGCGGCCTGGGCGGACAGGTCGGCGAGGGAGACCTTGAGGGATTGCGCAACTTGCTCGGCATTGAGCTCGACGGCCGGGGTCGCGGTGCCGCTTGCGGCGGGAGTGGGTGTTGACATTGCGATATGTGGTTTGTGGTTGGCGGAATGGATGTTTGATTTGCAAAAATATCTCGATTCTGCGATTGAATTTCTTATTTGGTGAAAAGGTGACAGGAAAAACTTCAATGGACAGAGGAAGAAGCTTCCTTTTGGGACGACGGGGAGAGTTACAGAGAGCTTCACAGAAGTTCAGAAAGCTGTGACGCGATGGAGATCAGTCCACCCCAGAAACGCATCTGATTGGATAATGGCTTGTAAGGTGAATGACTGTTGATGTTCATTGGCTATTTTCAGCCCTTTGCAACCATTGACTTAATGGAAATGTGGGGCTGAAGAGCAAACAGCAGACCAACAGCAGACAAGAACCCCGATCAAATGGCGAGAGCTTTTGCTCCCTGGTGCTGTTAGTGAAATCTCGAACTCTATATTAGAATTATAGAATTAATCGATCAGTTGACTCCATCATCTCATTCCATTGCCAAAACTGATGTTGGATTTGGACACATCCGGTGCTCCAATGATCAGTCTAACCTGTAGCCGGAAGCTGCAAGTTGAAAAGCCAGGGTTAGGGCCATGACGTAGCTCCTTTTTGGTAGGCACTCTTTATCCTCCCGCCCCTGCTTCTGTCCATCAAACTTTCCGATCTGACCCCGCGAACCCCTCAACCCATTTCTTCTCTTCTCCGACCTCGTTCAGCCTGGTTACCCCAGTCTTTCTCCAAATCGCGAAGAGCGTCTCTCAATTGCAAGCCGGTGAGCGAATTTGATCAGGACTTTGGCCAGTGCGTTCCAGCTTGTTTCCACCACCATCATCAGTCATCATTCATCAACCTTGAAGTTGGTCTAACTAAATAACTTGATCTCGATATACCATCTGACCCTGGTAAGTGTCGTAATGTCCTACTGCGTTGCTGGATATATGTGCTTGGCTTTGTCCTTCAGAAAGTCAACCGAGATTTTGGGACTTATAAATCGGTTTCAAGCCTTTCACCTTGCGGCTTATCGGTGGTTATAGGTCACCGTGTTCTAATATGTGAAATGGATAGAATATTCCAGCTTGGACAACCCCCGATAAACACTACACTCCTACTACATCAACCAACCAAAAGTCTGACGGATTATCAACATGCTTCAAGCAATTGAAAACGTCCATGACCGGCAGTTCCTAGCCTCGGAGCTCGCCTCCCCAGCCACCCTCGTCGCTGAACTTGCCCAAGCAGAGGTTAAGAACATTCTCCTGGCGTATGTCTCACTTCAGCCTCTAAATCCCTTCCTTGCCAGTTCGATCTAGGTGCTAACCGCAAACTATTCAGTGCCTCCGGCTCAGTAGCCACCATCAAGAGCAAGCCCTTTCTTCCTCACCCTCACGCAACAGAAACTCCAAATACCTAAAGAGCTAACCATATCCCTCCTTCTCGTCTCACAGTCCCCGAGATCGTCAAAGCCTTGGCTCCCCAGGGCGACAAAATCCGCGTCCGCATCATCCTCACCCAATCCGCCAAACACTTTCTCGGCGGCCAAAGCAAAGAACAGCCCGTGTACTCTTCCTTACTGGACTACCCGCACGTGGAAGCCATCTACGACGACGCCGATGAGTGGGGTCCCGAGCCATGGCGCCGCGGAGCAAGCATTCTGCATATCGAGTTGAGGAGATGGGCGGATATCTTGGTTGTTGCGCGTAGGTCTCTTTTTTTTCGTTTTAGGTTGCTGAGGGCTTGAGGAAATGATTTACTGTCCTATTTGAAACAGCTCTCAGCGCCAACACCCTCGCCAAAATCGTCAACGGCATGAGCGATAATCTCCTGACGTCCGTGATAAGAGCATGGGACACGGATTCGAGTATCGACAATAAGAAGAAGGTTATCGTGGTTGCGCCGGCTATGAACTCTGTGCGTATCTCACTCATACTTCCCCTTAAATACGTGAAGCATCATCATCATCATGGTAACTAACACTCTTCAATAACCAGGCAATGTGGAGACACCCCATCACCGCGAAGCAAATCCGCGTATTGCAAGAAGAATGGGGAGTCAGGGATCCTGAGCCAAGTGAGGGCGACACGGCGGGTGTCGCGGTGGCTAATGGCTGGTTTCAGGTTATCATGGTATGTTTGGTTGAGCTCATCCTGTTCTTGCTTGTGATGGTATGCGTGAATTTGAGACTGACGATATGGGAATGAATGATTATAGCCGATTGCAAAGACACTTGCGTGTGGTGATACAGGAGGTAAGCAAATTTTATTTTTCCTCTTCTCCCCCTTCTCCACCAAAGTCCCCAGTAACTCTTTTCTACCAAAGGTAACATCCGTGTTGCTAACTTGTCAACTGTCTAGATGGTACGTACATATACATGCATTGATCCAGAAGGCCTGAAAAGAAGTGGCTACTACTCTACGGGGTGTCAGCGAAAGAAAAACAGGTATCATATCATGTGTGGAAGTAGCTAACATTCTGTGACCAGGAGCCATGGCATCCGTCGACACCATCCGAGAAGCCATCGAAAGCAGGCTTGGTCTTGAGTAGTGTAGGTAAGGGATCAGTGATGATCCTAGCTAGGGTATTCGATGAAGTGTCGCTGTCGTCACTCGTCCGATACGTTTATCAGAGTGGCTGGGTGGGCTGGGCTGGATTAGAGATTGTGAAAAAGCGAGCTTTAGGTACCTTAGCTATTCTTTTATGCGAAGCAACAACAGGCCGATAGCAATAATCGCAACAGACGAAGTACGGTACTTCAAGGGAAAACGGGGTAATCTAGCGGAAGAGAGGTTGTTGGACAATTCAATGGAACGGAGGAGGGGAAGGCGATACCTACCTTAGCTTTCTAGGGGACAAACAGATACTCGGGCTGTTATTGTGAAGCAAGAAGCAAGAAGGAAGCATGGACTACCGCGAAACATTCAAGTTCAATGGACAATGGAACAGACAGAGAGATCATGTGGCAGGAAAGGCAGGAAAGAGTGCACTCGGATAATGTCAGTGCCCGGAACAGCAGTTATCGAGAGAGAGTTGTCAAGTACAAAGCAGCAGCAAAGTTCATATTTGTACAATTGTAAAATTCATAAAAGGCCTAGACTAACTTTACCGTCAAAGAAAAACCAAAACCACATGATGATTGATGAAGAGCTATTTGACTTGACTTGACTTTATGATACGGAGCGAGCAAGAAAACAACAAGAAAAGCAGTGATCGATTTGATTAACCCCAACGCCATTTCAGTCCTTCAGCCACTATCCCTCTCCCTTCGCCCTTCGCTCATCGTCCATTCTTTCCTCCCTGCCAGCCAGATCCACCGCGCAATTTTCTCCCTGCTGTTTCTCCTCACAGAAAATGAATATAGCCCGACGACCATGCTCGGTATTTTGGTGTTGTTGTGTGCTGGGTGTTGGGTGTTGTTCAGTGCCGGGGGTTGGGTTGTTCTTCAGTGGCTGCTAGGGTTGTCGTTGTCTTTTAATCTTTTGCACTATGCTGATGACTTGGGGGTGGTTTCTCAGACACAACAAGTGAAACCTCCTCCTCTTCCTTTCACCATTCGCTTGTTCCCGATGCTTCTGCAGGGACTTCCCGATCGATGATTCCCCTTCTGCCACCGCGGTATTTTGTGCCAGGCTTGCCGGGCTCCTTTGGGCCTGTGGGCACGTTCGGAGGGGGAGCTCTGGCGGGATCGAGAATGTACTAACCCCTGGCGTAAGGATGGAAGCCCCTGTTTCCACCCCGTCCGCCACCGCGATAGTTGGCACCAGGCTTGCCAGCGTTCTTTGGGCCCGTGGGAGCATTCGGGGGAGGCGCGCTGGCCGGATCGACCGGTCCGCCGGGGGAGTGCGAGCCCTGATGGCCGCCCTGCTGATGACCACCGCCGCCACCACCGTGATGACCGCGATTCTTATGGAAGCCACCGCGTCCTCCGCCGCCTCCGCCGCCACCGCCCATGCCGCCACCCATACCCATACCCATACCGCCCATGCCAGGACCGAAACCGGGACCGCCGCCCATCATCGGCTGCGGAACGTCGTCATACATGCCCTCCCAGCTTGTAGCGCCCATGTTGTAGCCAGCTCCAGCACCGGGCATGCCGCCGCCATAACCGTTAGCGGCGGGATCATTGCGAGGACCGCGCTGCTGGCCATCGAAGCCCTGCTGACCGTCAAAGCCGTTGAATCCCCCCTTAGGACCAGCAGCACCGCCGGCACCACCGTCAGCTCCAGGACCGCCAGCGCCGCCCATCATCTGCTGCATCATCGCCGGGTTCATGCCCATGGCCGCGGCCATCGCCTGGGGGTTCTGCGCGTTAGGCCCTTGACCCGCGCCGACACTACCAGCGCGGCCACCGTTGCCTTGCTGTCCTCCAGCACCAGCCTGAGCCGCGGCGTGAGCCTGCTGAGCGGCCATCATCTGCTGTTGCATTTGTTGCATCTGCTGCATCTGTATCATTTGCATCATGGGGGTCTGAATGCCCCTATTCATGGCCATTTGCTGCTGCATCATCTGGAAGGCCTGCTGCATCCGCTGGAGATACTGGGCCATGAGCTGGGGTGTCATGCCGGCGGTGCCAGCGCCGCCCATGCCGCCCATGCCGTTCATGCCACCTTGGCCGGAGCCGTCGTCCATGCCACCGCCCTGTTGACCGTTGCGGCGCTGACCAAACTTGCCACCACCGCGACGAGCAGCTTCCTCGGCTTCCTCGCGCAAATTGCCGCGCGGTTGGGCTTTCTTGACCTCGATGGGCTTGCCATGGATCTCAAGATTAGCAGAGAGGCAGGCATCAACCCCGGCTTCAGACTCGAAGGTAACGAAGCCAAAACCACGGGGACGGCCGGTGTCCTTGTCCATCATGAGGGTGGCGTCGACGACACGGCCGAACTGGGCGAAATATTCGCGGAACTCGTGGTCGGTGGTCTCCTGGGACACGCCACCGACGAAGATTTTTGAAGTCTTCTCTTGCTCATCGCGGGGAATGGCGCGCTTTGGGTCGATCTGGCAGAAGAAGGTTAGATGTCATACATGTAATGAGTTTGATGAGATATGGTGGAACAACTCACAATCTTGCCGTCAAGGTAGTGTTCCTTGACCATCACAACGTTGACAGTCTTGGGATCCTTGAAGGTAAGGAATCCGAAGCCACGCGAGCGACCGGTGGCGCCATCTCTCATAACGGTGCATTCTACAACCTCGCCGTATTGCGAGAAGTAATCTCTGAGTGATTCTAGAAGTCACGAGACCGCGATTAGCAAAACTGTATCGGAAGTCATATGGTACATATAGTGCCCTTAGAAGAACCACGATAACCATGAAGGAATGAGGAGGAAATATGGCAATGCTTACGGTCGGTAGTTTCCCAATTCAAGCCACCAATGAACATTTTCCTATATGACACAAGCGCACGCGCAGCATGTTAGTTAACTTCATCTTTTGAGAAATCTATGGTGCCTGGATACGAGTAAGCGGAACATGAGGGCTGTGAGGAATGCGGTGGGTTTGAGTGGATAAAATGCGGGTGTAAGAAAGACATTGTGCGCGAGTTGGTTGTGCAGTGACCAAGCAAACAACCCCAACCCAATCCCCTTGGCCATCTAGAGCTTGAGCGAATTCGGAAATGGCTACAAGCGAAACCAAATGCTATGAGCTAGCTATGCGGGAAGCATGTTTGTAGCCGTTGTTTGGAGCAGTGTGAGCAGTGTGTGCATGTAGCGTGAGCCGGGCAAGCAAGCCTATTTGTCCAGTCTGTTGTGCCAGGACTCGAGCAGGCTCAGCTGTATGTGTACCCCAGACTTCTAACATGACCACATTGACCGTCTACCGTCGTCATCCTTGATATAGCATGAGCTCCACCATCACTGTCTTAAGACCTATCCTTCATCTTGTTCATACTGGGTCTGGTGTTTGACTCTGGCGTGCGGCAATGGTCGTGATTCTCCCGTAGGCTCCGCAAGTTGACGAAACTGATCGACCCAAGACGATAGGGTGGTTGGCATTTGGCGATTGAAAGGTATGAAGCCGTCTCCGCGATGTTCTCAAGGGTGGAGAGATGACTGCTGTCCGATATGGCCGAATGCTGAGTTGACTTGACGGAGGGGCCAGGGTGAGGGTATGCTACGGCAGTTCCCAGAGTGAACAGAAGGTGCAGCAGCGCAGCAATGTTCCACTTCCAAGTGGTCTCTGGGTGTGCCGGAATCTTTCTTCGATTTTTGCTGTCTCGAGCTTTTTTGCTACCGTCAAGCTAGGTACTGTCTGTATCTGTTCAGGGTGCTGCCCTTCTCGCTGCTAATCTTGCTCTGGCTGCAGGTTCATCGACCCTCCTGGCAGAAGGAAGCCGGTTCCCTCACGCCCTATTAAGATTACCTCCGCAAGGCCATCCGCCATTCTTGTAGTACAGACAGGAGCGTACTCCGGGACCCTTTGACGTCGAAGCTTGATCCTTGGCGTGACCCTGGACAAGTCCACAACTTCCAGCCTCTTCTCTCCCGATCCATGTCCGCATCCATAACGGATTGCGACCCTTTCCTGCTCTTGATCACTTGGAAGTCTTGCGATTCCTGAAGCATCCATACGGTATGGCTCACCCATAATCGCCCAGAGTGACTCAGAGTGTCTGTTGCCAAGACTCTACTCGGCTCACCCAAGTCCTTTGCCGCCCAAAACCCTCCCTTCCCAGCCAGACCAACAGAACGGTTTTAGGACGCCACGTCCTGAGCGGTTTTCATGTAGAGGATCGTTTCAAGATTTGGGAGAGCTTGGTTGAGGCTGCAGCTGCGTTGGGCGAAACCCGAGAATATAGGGAGGGGGTGAAGGGGGTGGGCGGGGTGTTACGAACATGTACATGTGTCACGAATAGCATCAAAGGGGAGGTCACTTACCCATCTTCCTTGGCATTAGGGCCCTTGTGTTGGGCCTGGGACTGTTGGGAAGCATGATATTGCGACTGAGGCTGGCTGTTGTTGTTGTTGTTGTTGTTCTGGTTGTTCATGTTGTTGTCGTCGTCGTGGCGAGCGACAGTGGTTGAAGGGCCGTTTCCAAGGTTGAAATCGATGTCATCATCGTCTTCCTCTTCCTCCTCATCGTTACCGTATTGTCCGTCGCCGCCATTGTAGTAATTTTGCTGGTTGTAATCGTTGGAATTGCCGTAGTTGTCAGCTGCCGACTGCTGGGCGGCGGCAGCTTGTTGCTGCAGTTCTTGTTGTTGCTGCAGTTGCTGTTGTTGTTGCGAAGACTGCTCAGTAGCCGAAGCTTGGGCTGGAGCAGGGGCAGCTGCTGGTGCAGCGGCTGGCTTGGTGGCAGCCGGGGCGTCGTCGTCATTGTAGCTAGTTCACACCGATGTCAGATCACTTTCAGATTTGACGTCACCAAGCAGGTGGAGATAACTTACAGGTCGTCGAAGAGGTCGTCCTCGTAATTCTCTGCTTCGGCCATTTTGGCGGTTGGTGGGTGTCTGAGGACTCCGGGTATCGAAAGATGGAAAAGTGATAACGAGGTGAAGTCGATCTAGGATTTACGTCGGACGCTGAGATGGCGTACAACGAATATTTGCTGGAAGATCAAGTCGAAAAATTCTAAAAGGGAAAGGATACACAAGATGATCTGGCTGCCGAGAAGCAGCGAGACGCGAATGGATCGTAGTGATCGAGTTGTCGCACTGGAAGAGATGCGGACGGATGGACCTCGGAGCAGCTCAACCTAGTAGAGCGCGAGGTGGGTGGGAGTCGAGTGCTTGTCGTTTCCTCTCTCAGATCAGCTGACCCGGATTGGAAAGGGGATTGAGTGTACAAGTCCCAAGGTGCCCGAGTCGATTGTGGTTGTTGTTGTTGTCGAGGATGACTTGGGTGGAAAGTGTGAAAATGGAAAGTGGGAAGAGTGGACGTCGTTTGCTTTTGAAGGGGAAGGACGGGAACTCGAACTCCATCTGCCTGCCTCAGTCCCAAGGCGGAGTGCAACAAGTGAATCCAGGGCCTCGCCGCTCCTGCCCTGCAGTCCCATCCAGTTTGGCGCCGAGTGTTAAGGTTCGGCCGGGTGGACCCCGATTCAAGCCCAGGAGTGCCAGGCACCGGCACCGCGAATGGGCCCTTCCGTCAACGATGACTGCAGTGCACTAACAAATAGACGTTACGGCACTTGGACCTGGTGCCATTCGCGTGCTGCTGCAAGGGCCAATTAGGTGCGTAGGCGGTGAGAAACAGCCTGTACAACGAGGCCGTACCTGCGGGCAAGGAACGGTCCAGCGCACCTTATCGCACCCTCTGGGGCATCCTTGCCCAGTGAGCCCCCGCCCGTAACCTCAACGTCCAAGAACCCAGGCATGGACGACATCGGCTGTCTGAGAGCCGGCGAACAGCTGGCGAGCTGTGACAGGCGGACGGCGTCCAAGTCAATCACTTGCTGGAAGAAGGCAAAGACACCGAGATGGCAAGACGTGGTGCCAAGAGCCAAGCCGCCGAATGTGTTAGTGGCCTCATGCCTGGCAACCGCTGTGTAGCGAGGTAACAAGCCGATCGGCTTAACCCCAGCACGGCATCAAGCAATCACCTGAAGGGGAACGGCCATTGTCTGTCTAGCTCCATGGAGATTCCCTCCCTTTCATCGACAATGGTGATGCGATTGCGCTTGTAGACCAAGGCGAAACCACCTGTCCTGTTTACTTATATACCCACTCACACAATGTTTTCGTCTTCGAGCTCGAGCAAGAAAGCATCTCCCCAGGTATGTCACTTAGACAAGTGTTTGGTTCCCGTCCATTGCTAACAGGTCATGATGTCGCTACAGCCGCAGGAGATGGTCCAAGTTGGTATGTCCTGCTGATGACTACAAACCTCGCTTGCTTGTTGTTTGTATAACCAGTTGCTGATCCCATGTCCGTCATGGCTTCAGACAGGTCCGAGTATGTCTCTCAATCCAACAATTCCCAGATTCAAGACCTGAACGCTGACATGACAATGCGACAACAGCTCTGGCTCCCCTTTTTGGAGGGCGCCCCAGAAGGATGCCCCGCTAAAGAAGACGACCACTCGCGACTCGGGCAAGGTAGTTGGCGCTGCCTACTCCCATGCCGACATGCTCAAGTTCGATTCATTGTGCGTTGGCTGTCTCGTTGCTGTTTGGGATCTATCTTGGGAATGACGCATTTGCTGACTTTCGATCTCTCGAACCAGAAATCTGTCTAGCTCCGGATCGCGACCACGAACCCCTCCTCCCTCGTCCTCTGCCCTCGGCCGAACTACCTCCAACAGTACAGCCTCGCCCCATATGAAAGGGGTAACATCACCCCCGTTTAAGAACTACATGAACTTCATAACGAGCACCAACGAAGACTGGGCAGCAGATGACGCAGACGACGTATACGCCTACGAAGACGATGGCGACGATGACTTTGGGCTTCCTAGTCTGTCCAGCATGAAGAGGAAATCGCGCCGGGCAGCAGCGCAAACGGAACAAGGGACCAGCAGAGGAAAGACAACAGACTCGTTTACGGATTCCACGGGACGCCGATATTCAGACAGCGCCGACATTGCCATCGAGCGGCCAGCTTCTACCTACCCCATGCCCAAGAAGACCGAAGGCAAGATCCTCCGACCACAATACAGAGACATACTCCGCGATCCCGCAAACGCCCTACACCTAATCAACCACCCCTCAGTACCACCTAATGCTTCCCAAAAGGAAATTGACGCCGTCAACTCGAGGATAACCAGGATAAACAAGTTCAAGAAGATTCTCCAAGCGTCAACAATTCCTCTAAACGACCTCCGAGCCCTAGCATGGTCCGGCGTACCAGAAGAAGTCCGGGCCATGACCTGGCAGCTCCTGCTGAGCTACCTCCCCACTAGCAGTGAAAGGAGGGTAGCCACGCTCGAGCGCAAACGAAAAGAATACCTGGACGGTGTACGACAAGCATTTGAACGAGCGGGTGGCGCTCCACCACCGTCCACCGGAAAGGGAGGCGGAGGCAACCGCGGCCTAGACGAAGCCATCTGGCATCAGATCAGCATCGACGTACCCCGAACGAACCCACACATCGAGCTTTACGGCTACGAAGCAACACAACGCTCGCTGGAGCGCATTCTCTACGTATGGGCGGTCCGACACCCAGCAAGCGGCTACGTACAGGGCATCAACGATCTGGTGACACCGTTCTGGCAGGTGTTCCTTGGCACATATATCACAGACCCAGATATAGAGAGCGGCATGGACCCGGGCCAGCTTCCTAGGGTGGTGTTGGACGCCGTCGAGGCCGACACGTTCTGGTGCCTGACTAAGCTGCTGGACGGCATACAGGACCATTACATTGTTGCGCAACCGGGCATTCAGAGGCAGGTGGCGGCGCTGAGGGACTTGACACAGAGAATCGACGCTGGGTTGGCGAAGCACTTGGAGGAGGAAAACGTCGAGTTCATCCAGTTCAGCTTCAGGTGGATGAACTGTCTGTTGATGAGGGAGATTAGTGTCAAAAACACGATTAGGATGTGGGATACGTACATGGTTAGTTCTTGTCCCCATCCCCATTTCCCCTGTGCAAATTACTAACACCGAAACCCAACACAGGCCGAAGAACAAGGCTTCTCAGAATTCCACCTCTACGTCTGCGCCGCCTTTCTCGTCAAATGGTCCGACAAGCTCGTCAAGATGGACTTCCAAGAGATCATGATGTTTCTCCAGTCCTTGCCGACGCGCGAGTGGACCGAGAAGGACATTGAGCTCTTGCTCAGCGAGGCCTACATCTGGCAGAGCTTGTTCAAGGGGTCTTCGGCGCATCTGAAAGGACAGCCGAGTAGTAGGACGAATTCGTTGAACTTTCAGCTTTGAGTCGAACCCCTGAGTAGGAAATATCAGCGATCAAATGGGATGGAAAGGAGGAGGAGAAGGGGTTCGACTCAAATTGGACGGAGAGGCGCGAAGCAAACACGACGCTGTCCTGGGGACCGTTTGATGTCATCGCGACGCCCCTACATATGTAGCCACAAACAACAACACCGTTGGCGGAAAAATATATAATACCGAAGAGATGTCTGAAAGGAATGGACGGATCAAAGTTCGAAGAAGCAGCAAAACAAACAGAGATACCATTTGGATGCATGATGGGGGAGGGGGAGAGAGACCTAAGCAGGTACCACAACCGAGTACAGAGTACATACATAGCTAAGCTATCACAAAGATTACTTATTGTAATAATACCACGCACGATTGGAAACCTATAAATTTCGCTTTAAACGCGTAGATAGCGTCTTGACCCATGTTCCATCTCGACTTCTATCTCGACTTCCAGTCATCCATCCAGTATTTTCATATTAGGATCATATTGGAGATCGAAACTTGTTATCTACTATCTGGCAAGCATATCCGTCCGACATTGTCAACCTTGTGAGGCCTTGTAGTCTAATGCCCAATCGTTTAATTCGATCCTATTTGCGTTCCACAGTTCTTCTATAACTTGTACGTAAAGAGAATGTTAGAAGTTTCGTTGGTAGTACGCTCAAATATGGGATGGGCCTGATAATTGGGCGCAGGTTTCTCTATTCTATTCGTGTAGTTGACATGACATACCATGACACTTTCGTCGAATTTCATATCACGGCAGTAAGAGATGATCATATCAGCGGGGAAGAAGCTTAAATACGCTATCTAAATAGGTAGGTACCTAAACGCCTCCAGATATCCGGAGTAGGTAGTATAATGTGAACAGCCAAGTATGACCGGCCACATGTACTCTTTTTGCGTGTTACCCTTCCATCAAATCATTTTCCAACGCTGATTCTTTTCTGTTTGTCTTTTTTTCTTTTCCGTTACTCGACGCCGTGGAGTAAACTCCTTCCCATCTCTTTCTGCGTAAAAACTATCTATCTCTGCCCCATCTCTGGCTTTAAGGAGTGACTTTGGTTAGGAAGTCCAGAGGACGGCTGGTCAACTATCTAACGCAGTGTCTACAGGATCGACAAGGGCTTATCGACCGCCTTCTCTTGTAAGAAAGTGTGAGAAGCCTCTGTCGGGGTGCCTGTAGAGCACGTTTAAAACGAAGTGAAAAACTAACTCGGGCTGATGGTCCCTTAAAGCTTGAAGGAGTGGACGTGGATGGAGGTGCGAGTCACTGTGTTGATGAACTCGTAGGGCCGTTTCTTTTGGTCGCCATCCCACAAGGGAAGATATCCAACTCTACCACCTGCCCTGAAGCAACAGATGGAGAGGTAAGTTCTTCCTGGTAGATCGTATTGGACCAGGCGCCTCCGCAACCATGCAAACTTGACCGTCAGCTAATCCAATCTTTTCGCCGATACCAAGTGTGGATCGACCTCCCCGGCCCTGCACATCCGAGGATGACAAAACCCTCCATAGATACCCGTCTGTTGCCTGACTGCGTATGCACGTGGGATTTTGTGTACGACCATAGACGGAGGTGTGAAGATGCCTTGTTCCCATCTGCTTGAGGTTCAGCTTGCACGAAACTATTGCGCAGAAGGTATATAGGCTGATAACCCACACCATGGAAAAGCCTATGAGGTATGAGGAGGATTGGCTTTAAGAGAGCAGCGAAACTCCTTGCAGCTACAGTTGGACAGTTCCAAGCTGGAGAAGGGTAAGTTGTCTGCCCGCTGGCCCGAAGGCTATCGGTAGCGTGTCGACAGAATGAGTGACATTCTGTCGTGCTCACCAAGTGACACATAAGAGGTCCATATGCTATACCACCGTTTGGGTTCAAGTGAACTATAAGCATTGTGTCGTGCGCTGCTTCCACGAGAGGAAGAGGGAGACCAACAACGCCTAGGAGCTCATCACTCAATCAAAACCTGTCCCGATCTGGCTGGCAAAAGCAGTGCTGACGCTCTTCTCGTCGTCATCATAACGGCGATATCCGTTGCCGACTCCCATGCGACCATTGCTCTCGACATACTGCTTAAGGCGATCGCTCTGGCTGTAGGAAGTAGGGCGGGCAGATCCGATGGCCTCGCTAAGGCCAGCACCGAGACTCGCGCCGCCCTGTCCGATACCCTTGCTGCCGATAACACTGGAAGTAGCATCGGTGAACTCGCTGTTGGCGACGCTCTCGCCTGCGATACTCTCTGTCGCACGACCACGGCCCTTAGCGCCCGGGCGTCCATTGGGACCAGCACCCGGCAGACCAGGCCACGCCTCAGGGTGAAAGTTTGAAAACATTGTGGGGTAAGCAGAGCTCAAACCGGCACCTCCCAGAGCGGAGCTATGGATGGATGAGACGTCATCCGGGATGTACGAGATCATGGAACCAGTCTCGTAATCTCTGACGGAGCCGGCAGTCAAGGGAGCAACGTACCGGCCATTAGACGCGCCGCTGGCAACATGTTGGGTGTGGCTGCGTTGCGGCCGGTAGGCCTGGCGAGGTCTGCCAAACTGAAGAAGGGAAGGCTGGAGGTTTGTGAGAGGGCCTTCGACGAGACACTTCTTGTCCTTGAAGTGAACGAGAAGATGGTGCCAGAGCTCATGTTTGCACAGAACCTTGGGGTTACCAATAATCACCAGACCATACTTGGCACGAGTGAGGGCGACGTTAAGACGACGGGGATCCGAAAGGAAACCAATGCCTTGGTTCTCGTTGGAGCGAACGCAGGACAGCACAATGAATTCCTTCTCTCGGCCCTGGAAGGCATCGACGGAAGCGACTTCAACTTCCCTGTAGGATTCCTTCTTGAACGTGCCGGTGTTCTGCATGGTGTTGACGATGTAGCTACGCTGGCCCTCGTACGGTGTAATGACACCGATGTCGGCAGGCTTGACACCGGCCTTGAAGAAGCGTGTGACAATCTTCTCGACGTTGGCGGCCTCAGTCCGGTTGAGGTACGACGTGCCTGAGGCCGAGATTTCCTCGTTGCCCAAGTTTGACCAGAACATCATGGGAGTCTCAGGGACCGGCCAGGGGAAATCGACATCCTTGCGGAGTCTCTCGGCGGCGGTGACGCCGTTCTGCAACGATCCATCGTAGAACATGTTGGAGGGGAACTCAGAGAGGCAAGGATGCATACGATACTGAACCTTCAGGCGAATGGGGGTAAACTGGAGCTTGACCAACCTCTCGAAGAGCGACTGGTTGAGGCCAGCCTTGGCAGCCTTCTTGTTCATGATGACAGGGCCAAGCTGCTTGTGGTCACCAACCAAGACAACTTGCTTACATCCAAGGACGAGCGGAATCATGCACTCGGGTTCGGCAGACTGTGTAGATTCGTCGATGAGCACATTGCGGAACTTCATCTTAGAAAGTCGTGGATCTCCGGCACCAACACAAGTGCAGCAGACTACATCAGCGTTCTGCAGAATCTCACGCTCAGCCTGGCGCGTCAGCTGCTTGAACCTCTTTTCATCCTGAGACGAAAGCTCGCCGGTCTCGGTCTTGAGCTTGACGAGGCCATCAAGCTCCTTGTTGGTAGTGTTCATGCGAACCTGCTCATGGAGAGCCAGAAAGCTGACGGAGGACTCGACATCCTCACGGGACTTGGCGGTCAAGCGAACGACCTTCAGGCCTGTTCTATGGATCCTCTCGCAGAGCTGGTCAACGGCGACGTTAGACGGAGCGCAAACGAGAACCTGGCTGTTGCTCATCTTGGCAAGATGATAGATGATGGTGGCCGAAGTGACGGTCTTTCCAGTTCCCGGAGGACCCTGGATAAGACTGAGAGGATTGGACAAGACCTGTTTAATGGCGGCGATTTGGCTGGCATTGAGCTCGGGAAGACCAGGAACATGGAACTTCTTGGGCATTGTAATCTTGGTTGGGGCAACTTGAACCTCGTGGCCCAACAGCTTGTGGAAAATGTAACCAGAAACACTCATCTCGTCGACGGCAAATGTCTTCATGGCCAGCTGCATGCGGTCGTAGGAGGTTGCCTTCCACACATAGTCAGCCGAGAAGTTGTGTGTGCACTCTGTCGGGACGGACTTGTCATTGGCAGATTTCCGAAGTTCCACCTCAACCTCATCGGACTGGTTGTTGGGAATCTTGATGACATATCCAACACCCTCCCAAGGCGGGCGCAGCTCTCCCTTGTACTTCAGACGCATCTCGTCACCCACGGCCAGCTTGACATCACCGGACTCGATCTTGGGAAGGATGAAGCTGGCGACATGCTTGCTGTTGAGACCAAGATGCCAGCGAACTTGAAGGCCATCCTCGGACTGTGCCTCCTTCAGCTTCTTGTCGTAATCGGATTCCATCTTGACGAGAGGGCCGAAAATGTTCTGATAATGATAGGGGTCGTCGTACTTAAGCAAGACCGGGTGAGGATCATCATCAACTCCAGCACTCTTTTCGAGATCGGCAACAGTCGCGTTGGGAGCCTCCTTCCACATTTCCTCGAGCTTGGCAATCATAGGCGGCGTAAGGTGGCGGGCACGAAGCTGCTCGGCATCTGTGGGAGGGGTAACGAGCCAGCTGAGGAACGCCCTGTCCTCGATCAAGGGCTGCCACCTAGATATATCCCAGCTCATATCCTTGGTCGACGTACTGGCACCACACGGCTGGCGACAAAGCAGGACCACAACGGTGTCTGACTTGGCAGGGATAAAACCGAGGATGAAAACATTCTTGGTACCGCAGTTGTAGCATTCGAGGACGGTATCGCCAAGGGAAGACTCGGGGTGCAGCTGGACTTCCTTGTGGCGAGCTCGAACGAGATGGTTGACAATGTGAGACGAGAAGCCGCTTCCTTTGGCGCTGCAGAACCACTTGTTGCAGGCAAGGCACTTGACGACGCTGGAGGGCGAGTGGATGCCACAGTAGGCGCAAGCGTGGGGAGGCAGTTCCTTCTCCTCCACAGGGGCATCCAGCTTGAGGCTCTTCATGCCGTCGACCGGAACGCTGGCCAAACTCTCGTCGTCATCGTCGTCGAGGACCTCGGTTTCGTTGTCGTCGTCATCGTGGCGGCGTCTGGCGTTGCCACGGGGACCACGTCCACCGTAGACACCAAGGAGAAGGTTTTCATCGGGATCGATATTGGAAAGCTCGTCGGAGCCACCGGCCTTGATGGCGGCAGCAGAATCGGAAACCAGGTGGTTTCCAAGATGTGTGAAGGACACCTCCATGTTGGCCATGATGGCGAGTGGTTGACGGAGGTAAACTCTGGAGCACCAGCAGTTGGTCAGTAGGAGTCTGGGAGGGAAAGTCGAACAGTGAGGCAGGCTGTGGTGGCTATGGTGGGGACGAGGCTGGCAGTGTTGATATACGCCGCGCGTCGACGTGTAGTTGTTGGGCGGGCAATGGGAAATAATGCCGTGTGTATTTCGGTCTATGTAGAAAATATGGCACGCAGATAGACGACGTACCTTGAAGAGTTCACTCCCGGAAGTTTGGGGTGAAAGTAAAATGTGGTGTCGTATTGCGGGTTGTCGCAATGCGGGACTCTGGAAAGATGTAGTTTATGGGATTGGAAGTCGTCTAAAAGGTCACATCATCGCAGGACGGGTTGGATCGGCGTGCGGGCGGTGTTGCGCGCGGGGTTTCGAAAACCACGACACTGCCAAAATTTTGAGATTGTCGACGCAGCGTGAGACTATCGGGTCGTTGGTTCTTGGTTGTGAGGCAAATGGTTGCCGCCGTTGTTGGTGACGGTCGTTGTTTGCTTTGGGAATTTTGCCGGCGGACGACTTTGTGTTGGCGGACGGGTCACGGTTGGAGGTTGAATGGATCGGAGGGATTGATGGATGGCAACAAAATGTGGAGGTCTTTGGTCAGCAGCAGCAGCCTCTGTTTAGGTTGGAGAGGCACAGAACGTTTCTTCATCGCCTTTCCCACTGACGTCCGCTGCAGCACCCGCTGACGAACTTCCTGCCAGGGAGTCACAGCGCCTGAAAACGCCCTGTAGAAACCAGCAAGTACCGGCAAACCACAAGGGAAGGTGGCGTCTCGACCGGGCGCGATCCCGTCTCCGGCAGGCGCAAATCGAAGAATCCCATCCGCCAAGAGAAAAGGTCCGTGCACCCCGCGTTTAGTCCGATTGATTGTAACTTTTTGACTTTTTTTCCTTCCATCGCATTCAACACCCCTGTCGTCACCAACCACTCCGCCCTCCACTATCCGGACATCTGAATTTCTGCCAGTCTTCGCAGCCTTAATTCTTATCGACGACCTCATCCTCAACTACCTAGCACTTCGCTGTCGCCTAGTACACAACAAACGATTTTCCGACGTCTGCGCATTCTCCTCCGAAGTCAGTTATCGCCGTCCGATAAGGATTTCAACATAGCAAGATGATTGTAAGTGTGCCCGTTATTCTCGTCTTCTCCAAGCTCTTTTATGTCCATAGCTAACAACTGCAATAGAGAAAGCAAGCTCGCCAAAGGCGCGACTACCTTTACCGAAAAGCCCTCCTGCTCAAGGAGGCCGAAGTTGCAGAGAAGCGCGCCAAGCTAAGGTCTGCTTTGGCCTCTGGCAAGCCGCTCGACCCCGAGATTGCGAAGGACAAGGAACTGCGGAAGGACTTCGACTACGATGTTTCAAGGGATGTGAACGGCGACGCTATCGATATTGACGACGAATACTCGGAGTTGTCAGGTGTCATTGACCCCAGGATCTTGGTTACCACAAGTCGCGATCCCTCCAGCAGACTCGGCCAGTTCAGCAAGGAAATCCGCCTCCTACTACCTACCAGTGTTCGCCTCAACCGTGGTAATCTCGTTTTGGAAGACCTTGTTGGTGCCGCGAAGGCGCAAAACTTGACGGATGTTGTTTTGCTACACGAGCATCGTGGTGTCCCTACGGCCATGACCATCTCCCACTTTGTACGTTGCCCTATGCTTTACTTGCAGAAAGCATGTCCTAACCATTGCCATAGCCCCATGGTCCTACGCTCATGGTCTCCCTCCACAACGTCGTTCTCCGCGCCGATATCCCCAAGTCGATAAAGGGCACAGTCAGCGAAAGCTACCCTAGGTTAATCTTCGAGGGCTTCAACACCAAGCTTGGCGAGCGTGTGGTCAAGATCCTCAAGCACCTCTTCCCGCCCCGCGAGGCGACACAGAAACCCAACGTCGGCAACAGAGTCATCACATTTGTCAACAACGACGATACCATTGAGGTCAGACACCACGTCTATGTCCGTACCTCGTATGACTCGGTGGAGCTCAGTGAGGTCGGACCCCGGTTCACGATGAAGCCCTTCAAGATCACCATGGGCACCCTCGACAACAAGGATGCGGATACCGAGTGGCACCTTAGCCAGTACACCAGGACCAGCAGGAAGAAGAACTACTTTTAAGCGGCGAGTTGGACGAAGGAGACGCTATAGTCGTGTGGTTCTCGGTATGGGTCAGCGGGCGAAAGGACACAGCAAAATGGGCGTGGCTTCAGAGGCAATTTGCTACTGGAACACGAAGGCAAAGCACTAGGAATGGTGCTTGAGGCGGACAA
Organism: Sordaria macrospora; assembly: GCF_033870435.1. NCBI lineage: Eukaryota > Fungi > Ascomycota > Sordariomycetes > Sordariales > Sordariaceae > Sordaria > Sordaria macrospora. The sequence goes on along the minus strand of NC_089372.1, from coordinate 1,081,066 downwards.
CCCCGAAGAAGAGGGCAGTCGAGACGAACACAAAGACGCTACCCGGCGTCAAGGAGTCGTTTTCGTCAGTCTGTCTGCTGCTCGGTATTTGGGAGGCCATTGGAAGCCCCCCTCGGATGCTTGGACGAGTTCAAGCTCATATCATCCTCCAACGCCCAAGGGAAAACGTGGCTGGCCAAGACAACGACTATTGTGTTTCAGCTTCGACGGTCTGGTGGAACCGATGAAGATAGCACCAACGTCTGACTAGTGATCGACGGGGTTTATGTGTCGGCCGCTTACCGAGTGGCTGTGAGGACTGGAAGGTCCCGCAGTGAAACGAGGATGCTGTCATGCCTGTCAAAAGACGTGTCAACACTACATACTGGGAGAGGGAATTAGAAAAGGACGAGCAGCAGTCTCATGAGATACCTGTTGGGATTTGGATGTAATTTTTAAGAGCATTGGGTTCACATAAGGACACGGAAAGGAGTTGATGGTGTAAAGGTATCATTTCTCAGGGGTGGAATACACAAAACATGTGATCGACAAATGCTTCAATCTTGGTGTAGGTACTGGGTGATGGCACGCAAAGAAAGACAGGATGTTTAAGCGGCTGAGCAGCTGAGCAGCAAGGCGGACTTGGGAACATAAAGTCCGCAGATCAATGAGATCAGTTAAAGAACCGAAAAGCAAACATTCCACGAACTCGAAACAAGCCCTGCCAAGCTTTCAGGAAAAAGACCCCTTTTCCCCTTGAGACTCCATTCCAAACAAAAAGAAAGGGGGCACGTCGGCGTGGAGACTTGGCTTCGTGGGGCCGCCTGCACGCTTCTTTTTGAGGGTCCACACGATTGGTTCCTCACCTCCCACTCTTCCAATCTTTTGGACCTGCGCAAGTGCCAATTGCCAGATCACAATCGATGATATCGTCACCGGGCGGCAACAGGATGGTTTCCCATCTGCCCATGTCTTTGCCATTGGAGAATTACGCCATCCAAGTTTGCCATCCTACCGTTCACGTGGTAACTGTGACGGCAAGTCGGAGCTATTGACAGCGGATACCACGTTCGACAACACGTCTTCAAAGAGTTCATCAGGCTGTTAGAGGTGTACCTTGTGTTGCCCTCCCTTCCCAGAACTGTTGACAAGAACAGCGAACAGCCTCACAGCCAGTTGTCAGCTTTTGAAGCTGTGCCTTGACGCTACATTTCGTGCAGACTGCTGCAGCTGAGCTTGGGCGCAGCAACAAGAACATGTGGGTCAGGAACCCGTTGAGACCGAGACTCTTTTCCCATTATAGCTTTGAGAGTCTCTGGCTCAGCATTCATCATCATGGGAAGAGACCGAGGGATAACTATTATTCATAGCAGCAGAGCATGACTTCTGAGCTTCAGTCCGAGAGAGCTTCATGGAATGACTGCATCTTATATCTATTGACTCGGATGTAAAAGCCTTTCAGCCTCTCCCAGCCGCCGCCCTGTTCAGCCCTTCCCTCCCATCGGAACTTCGATACATGATTCTAGGCCTTCCATCGACTCCGTTTCAGGGTTCCGAGTGTTCTGCAGTCTGACGAACGTGTCTGATATCATCGCATTGCTGAATAAATTGCATGTTAATTGACCTGAACAATGATATTGAATATACCTACTCATCCACGAGCATTGCAATCCAAAAGTCGACTTCCTTGAACATTCTCCGCTCCGGCACAAAGCATCAAGAAGCTGGAACCCTGTGAGAAAATAGAGCAAGAAAAAACAATGAGAAAGGATTTTGCGGGTCATTCGCACCGTTGGCGTTTTGAATCTCCGACCCCGTCTCCGTCGGGTACCTTGCTAACAAAAAAACTGCCCTGAAACTATTCCGTCTTGGGACGACTAGGCCGTACAGCGTTAACAGCATGGCCGCACCGCCAAAAACTTGCCCGCCGTGAGAGGATCGCCAGCCCACAGCCCGCTTCCTTTGCCTCCAATTCATTGGCCATTGGTCGCCCTCGCTGCTGCACCCCCAAATTTAAACGAGAGCGCACCGTCGCTGCAGGTCGCACTGCCCTCTCCGTCTTTTGCACTCAGTGACTGGTCCAGTCAAATCAGAAAAGAAGCAGCAGCCTGTTCGTCCGTCTTTTTTCCTTCAGTTTTGGTCAGCGGTCATCATATTCTGTGAGGCTGGGCTCTTTCGGTTCTTACCACACCATTCACCATTGTCGTCGCTGCACTCCTTCCGAGGTTTCCTTGTCCCTCTCTCTACCAACAACAAAACCAGTCAATACCACCCGGCGCCCCCGGTCAATTTCATCCGTACCTTATTCCTACCTTAATCCGTTAATTTGTTGGCTTCTTCCCTCTTACCGTCGCAATTGGAAGAACAACCCAAGTCTTTGTTGTGTGCGACTGAAAGAAGGATCGCACCGCCTCCCGACGTGATACACCACGACGAAACAATTGAATCAATCAATCCGACTATCCACCACCGTCAACCAACTATCCGGCACATTCACGTCCGTGCAATTGAATCGAGAACAAGCGACTTCATCTCAGAAATATCCAAACAGTAGCAACCATGTCTTATAATCAAAATCCCTACGGTCAGCCCAACCCTTACAACGAGGGTCCTTCGGCGGAGGGCGGTTACGGCGGCAGCTATGGCGACGGCAACTATGGTGGAGGATACGACAACAACGGCTACGGTCAAGTGAGCAAGCTCCCTCCATATTGCAACAAGACCTCTTCGTCGCATCCCTCGAGTCATTTAGTCCGATGATGTCGATGCGCGCCGAGGTCAAAGGTCGCAATGGAACCTCGACTATGCCGGAATTCAGATTAGCTGACCTACTTTACTCCCTTGCAGCAGCCCGAGTCACACGAGATGCAGACATATCCCCATGAACAACGTCAACCTCACGGCCCTGATGCCACAGCCACCGGCACTCCTCTATCCCAGCAAGAATTCCTGAACAGCGTCCGCGACGTCGAAGGCCATATTCAACAGTTCCGCTCGAACCTCGACCAGATCCGTACACTCCACCAACAGTCCCTCTCTGACACCAGCGGCCGCCCACCCCCGGGCCTCGAGCAGCTGCAGGCCGTGACCGAGCAGCTCAAGTCGCAGATCAAGAGCGAAGTCGACAACCTCGTATCCGATGCCACCCGCACCGGCGACAGCACCTTCAACACCAAGAAGCGCCAGGCTGAGCGCCTCAGGGATTTGTACAAGGATGCCATTCAGGCCTATCTTGTGGAGGAGCGTCGTCACAAGGGTCAAATCGGCGAGCAGGCCGTCCGTCAACTGTTGATTGTCAATCCCGATGCGACGCCCCAGGAGCAGGATGCCGTGCGCAGCGGTGACTTGCAGCAGGATCAGATCTTCCAAAGTGCTGTACGTTATTCCCCGCTTGAATATCCTACTTTACGCTTGCTAACTCCCGTCGATAGCTCCTACAATCCAACCGCGTTGGCGCCGCCAAGGCCGTTCTCGGCAACGTCCAAGCCCGCCACCAGGAACTTCTCCGCGTCGAGCAATCGATGCAAGAGCTCGCCCAGCTCTTCGAGTACCTCAACACGCTCATCGTTCAGCAGGGCGAAGTAATCGCCGACGTGGTCCAAAAGACGGAACAGGTCAATGACAACATGGACAAGGGCATCCAGGAGGTTGACAAGGGCGTCAAGCACGCCCGCAATCGCCGCAAGCTCAAGTGGTACTGCCTCCTGGTGTGCGTGCTCATCATCATCGCCATTGCGCTCGGTGTCGGTCTGGGTGTGTACTTCAACCAAAAGAAGGATTAGAAGTCCGGTGGTGGTTCGGAAGATGAAGACGCAGATGAGGCTGGCGGGTTGAAAGGGTCCAGGCCGCCGGCGCAGCAGCAGCAGCAATCACAGCAGGCGCAGGCGCAGTTTATTCCTCCGGTGCCGGTAATTCCCCCATTCGCTCCGGCGCCTGGTCCGCTTCCTACGGTTGTTCCAGTGGCTGCTGCTCCAGTGCCTACTTCAGCAGCAGGCGGAGTTGCTGGTCAGGATGGGGCTCAGGCTCCTCAGACTCAGCCCCAAGGACTGAGTTGGAACGCGACAATGGCTAGAGAGAAGAGATTCTACGGTGGGGGTTGGTAATCGATGACCGATACCCAACTCAAAACCCACACAACAAATACCCAAGAGAAGGAAGAAGGAAAGAGGTGTGGAACGATGGATATACATGATATGTATACGGGTTGGTATGTTAGCAAAGCATGTTTTTACGCGAACGAAACCCGGAACGTAATAATCACGAACGACGAATGGATTGGACGGAAGACGGACGGGCGGTGGGTGATGGATGGATGAGGAGGGGGTTTCTTCTTTTTGTTTTCTTCTATTTTCTTCTGGTGCGAAGCTTCATGTTATACTCCCCCCCGTTATGGTTTTTTGGTGCAAAACTTGTTTTACATTAGTAATTACTTTCTTCTTTTACTGCACTGCTATGGCTTTTTTCTGGTCACTCTTTGCCCGTGATAGGGGCTGTTCTGGGTTGTGTGGTGAGCAGTGTATTGTGTATGACTGAAGCGAAAAATAGACAAGTCTATATAAGTATATGCCATTAATGACATTGCTAAAGCGACTCTGTATGTTATCCTTGAACTATACAACATTTGTTTCGTTGAGGATCTTTGGCTTAAGCTCAGCGCAAATGCGCAAGTAGTGACGGGAACTCGGCTAGAAATGTGTGAGAATGAATGACTAGAGATAAGTGAGAGAGTATGATGAACCTCACAGGTAGCCATCACGCGTAGGCCGTAGAACCACTCAAAAAAAAAGTCAAAATGAAGGTGCCAGCCATACCATACCTAAATGAGGATATCACTCATGTCTTCCCTCCTTTAAATGCCTACTTACCTACCTACCTACCTACCTACCTACCTACCTACCTACCTACCTACCTACCTACCTACCTACCTACCTACCTTACTGAACGACGATGAGCATGGAAGTGAAGATTGAAGACTGAGAACTGAACCAAAGCAACTCCTGATCCTGACATGAAGCCACGAGAATTAGGACACGTTCGATATTACTACTTGCCGTATTTGATGTAAATAGGTTGTTGTTAAGTTCTTCTGGATACCTACCTACCGGGGTGAACGAGTACCGGGATGACAGGTTGATAGCACTTAGTTACTTACTTTCTGTATTTGTCCGTCGTCATCGTCGTCATCGTCGCCGTTGATACTACTGTAACTGTAACTGTTGTACCGACAGATGGATATATAGAACTAATTGATTGCTAGCGGGGAATGGCTATGTTCCCTCTCACGCTGTGTTAGGGTTTGAGTTTTGGCCTGGACAAGATGTTGCTTCCTTGTTCTGAATGGAGTTTAGCAAAGAGAGATATATAGATTGAGACCATTATGGGGAGATTACACAGGTGTTCGGGCAAGTACCATTTTGTTTTGTAAATGGAGTTGATACGTAGTTTACCTGATTGGGATGAGATAATCGCCTTCTGTAATGAGTTGGCTCAACTGACTCATGTGGCAAGACGGTATTGCATCTTGTTTACAAGCGCTTGTATACTAACCAAGCTGAATATGAATGGAATTCACCTGAAGAATTGGCGAACGAAAAGGAGATCGAGAGAGGAAGCGGGATCAACTCCATTCAACCGAATCAAATGCCAATTTGACCCTAGAACTGCAACATGACATGAATGCAATGACCTAATAGAAGGATGATAATGAATTGACGATGATGTGTAGTGACGAGGTTTTTGTCGCGAGAGAGACAGAAGAGAGAAAAGTATAAAAAGCATTGCATCCCAACCTATCCCAACCTATGTAAACACCAGCCAACCATTCATCCATTCGACCGTCCCCTTACAGCAACAAAAGCGACCCTTTTAATGTACAGTACTGCTTTTCACATTCGTTTCAAACTTTCAACGCTTTCTTTATTTCTCTTCCTTTTTATCATGCTACACAGTAATCATGACACGCTTTTACCGCATGCCGGGACCACCGCTCATACCCTGGAGCTTGCTGGCAAGCTCGGGGTAGTTCTCCTGGACCTGGATCTGTGTCCTCGTGGCTTCGGCATACGAAAGAGCGTTGACGAGTTCGCCTTCGGTGCGGGCGAGCTCGGCGGCGCGCTCGAAGAACTTGAGGGCCTCGACGACCTTGCCCTGCTGGAGGAGGAGCTGGGCCATGGTGGCGACGGCGATATCGCACTCGGGGTCGACTGGAAGCGGTTTGTTAGCGCATGATAGATTAAAATGCAATTCAAGAATGGGGCTGTCTTACTGATGAGGGCCTTCTCGCAGAGCTGCTCAGCCTCGGCGTAATCCTGCTTCCACTGGAAGAGGGCAAGAGCCTTGTTGATGAGGGGAAGAACGTTCATGCACATGGGCTTGGTCTCCTTCTCGAGGGCGATAGCAGTGTCGAACTTCTCAATGGCCTCCTGGAACTTGTTCTGGTCGAGGAGAAGCTCGCCATAGTAGTTGTAGACATCGGGAGTCTGGTCAAAGTTCTTCATGCAGCGGCGGAAGGTGGCCATGGAAGAGGCGATGGAGCCCATCTTGTACTGGGTAACACCAAGCTGGATGTGAGAGAAGATGAAGTCGGAGTCGAGGTCGATGGACTTCTGGTAATCCTTAGCCGCCTCGGCGAACTCCCCCTTAATAAAGTGGAGCTGGGCGCGGTGGTAGTAGATATCAGGGTCCTCGGCGTTCTGCTCAATGGCCTTGTTGAAGTCCTCCTCGGCCTTATCGGGGTGACCTGCATACGGGTTAGCACAGATTCCGTCAATGATTCATGGACGAAAACTTACCGAGCTCAAGGTTCATGCTAGCACGCTTGATGTAGCTCTGGGTCATCGCAGGGTCGAGCTCGATGGACTTGCTGAGATCGGCGAGAGCCTCCTCGTGCTTGCCCATGAGGCAGTGAAAGGTACCACGGAGATTGTAGGCAAGAGCCTCGTGAGCGCCAAGCTCACCGAGGTCGAGGGCCTTCTTGAAGGCGGCGGAAGCCTCCTCGTAACCAGTACCAGTCTTGCTCTCCAAGTGCTTCAAGCCGAGCTGCATCTGACCAAGGCCGGTCTCCTCGGAGAGCTCAACAGAGTCCTCGAGGCCCTCAGGGCGGGGCTTGGAGCGGAAGCTCTGGAGGTAGTTGCCGACGAAGGTAGAGCTGGGGAGCTTAGGGGGCTTGGTCTCGAGGATCTCCTTGGCCTTGTTCTCGGCGAACTTCTTGAGGAGGCGCTCGACGGCCTGGGCGCTCTGCTCGTTGCGGAAGCCGTCGATGATGCAGCTGGCGGTGAAATCGAGAAGAGCGTCGCTGTAACGGCTAAGCTGGTCGTAAGCATTGGCACGGCGGTTCAGGGCCTTGACGTAGTGGGGGTCGAGCTTGAGGGCGGCGGTGGTATCGGCGACAACCTGCTCCCACTCGGCGAGGGCATTGTGGCAAGCGGCGCGGTTGGAGAAGTAGACGGGGTCGGGCTTGCAGATGATGGCCTTGGAGTAGAGTTCGATGGCCTTGTTGAAGTCCTTGGAACCGTAGGCCTTGTTTCCGAGCTCCTTCAGCTTGGCAGCGTACGCCTTGCGCTCCTCCTCGGATAGCCTGACGACGGACTCCTCATCAATCTCGGGGAGCTCGTCGGCGCTCTCGACGACGGCGGCCTTGGGTTGTGTAGGGGCGGCCTCTTCTGTGGGGGAAGTAGCAGCCTTCTCGGCCTCCTCCTTCTCGGCCTGCTTCCGTTTCCTCCTTTCCTTCTTGCTGAGCTTGGGGCCGGACTCCTTCTGCTCCTGTGAAAGTGGGCGCAAAGGTTAGTACAAACAACGACGAGGCTTCGTGCAGCCGGGTAGGGCGCAGGGCAGCAGCAGCAGCAGCAGCAGCAGCAGCAGCAGCAGCGGGAGACGGAACGCGAGGAAGATGCGCGGCAACGTACTGATCCCTTGCGGAGGTAGTAGACAACACCGGCGGTGGTGATGACGACGGAAACACCAGCAATGGTGTAGACAACAGCCTTGTTCTCGGAGACCCAGTTGGAGACGCGGTCCCAGATGGAGGAGTCGGCCGGGACAGTGACGGGCGTGGCCACCGGGATGGGGACCGAGGGCGGCGGGATGGTGGGAGCCATGGTTATATGTGGTGATGCGAAAGGAAAACCTCTAGTAGTAGATAAGGCAAACAATCCGGATGTATACTAGATCGGAGTCGGTAGAGAGACAACCGAATGGCAAGGCTGAAGGTGGGAAATCAATCGAGGAGACGAAGGGACGGCGGCGGCAAGTTCAGAGACAGATTCCGGCAACTGCTGCAGTGACGAGTGAAGTTCCTCTATTTTTTTGAGTGGATGATGCGGGTTCCGAGCATGGGTTGGACTTGGATAGCGCGGCGACGGCCACAGCCCACGGCAACCGAACTTCAAGGTTGGGCCCGGGGTGCTCCTTCACTTTCTTCTACACTACAGGTTCTATTTCTTGGCACACGGCAGTCCACAATAAGTTCACAGGGCAGGTACGCGCACAGTCACTGGAGACGTCTAAGGAGCAAATGACAAGCTTGGTAATGCTCGATGGCATGGATGAGTATGGATTGTCTTGTCTGCTGGGGCTCCCGCTCGAGCTCCGAGATCTTCGTTGTGCGAGAAAAAAGTTGTTTTTCACGGGCGGCAGTGCGGCTGGCGGCTGGGCAACCGGCAAGCAAACAATCGAGGCCTGATACTATCGAGTAAAGAGACAGTGTTGGGCAGTTCAACGCTGAGTTGGTCTGAGCTCCTTCAAGCTACCATCTCCGATGTTGCTAGAGCAGCTGATACCTGAGCGAACTCGGTTTAAAGCTCAGCACTGTCAGTTTACCCGAAGATAACCGGGAGCTGAACCTCCCCCTTTTCCCGTCAACTTTCTTTAATCCAATGAGTTCGACATCCATATCGAATTATAGAGGCTTGATAAAGTCCCTTGTTAGAACCTGTAGGCCTCCGAGATATGTTGCTTTAGACGGCCATCAACCTCCCTCACCTCCATAGCCGAGATATCTCTCACCCGAGGGGAAATTGGACAAACGCCAAGAATGACCGCACACGGTGGGGTAAACTTGCGCCGACGTCAATAAAAGTGGGGATCAGGGCAGCTCGGGAGTTCCACTTTAAAGTTGAACGCCCCCGCCATCGGCCATCAATGTCATCCCGTCTCGACCTTCCCGTTGAATGCCGTCTTGGATGCAACCGTGATTGCTTTCATCGGAACATTTTGCTGCAACTTTCTTCATCCTGTCATCAACGGCGGCTTCTTGAAATGGACCTCAGCTGTCTTTATACACTCGGTTCCATTCATTCGGTGATAACGGCATAGAAGATCCTCTCGTCCAAGTGTCTACACCGGGACGACGACAGACGAGTGTATCGGGCCATCAAGGTGGATCATGTGTCATATACAGCCGATAATACATATTCACAGATATCTCATCTTCCACCATTCGTCTTGAATTTTCCACGTCCCTTCTAACATACGAGTTCTTGTCATTTCTGCAACCTAACCTTCAAAGACAGGAACAACCTTACCATGGCGACCAACACAGAACCTCCCCTCCTCCTCTTCACTACCCTCCGCTACGACCCTCTCCTCTCCGAGGGTTCCAGTGACGGCTCGACCACCGGATTGTACATGCTCCCCTACCACCGCGACCGCATCCTTTGCGCAGCCACTCACTTCCACTGGCCCGCCGTCATCTCCCTCCTCTCCGGTGACAGCGGCCTCGAAACTCTCTCCTCATTCATCCTCTCCTCCCTCTCCGACGAGCAACGATCTCACCCAAACCGCATCCGTGTAACCGTCTCCGAGAAAGGAGAGCTAGGCATCACCATCTCACCCGTACCGCCCGTCTTTTCTCCGCTCAACTTATTCCCACCTGAGCTTCCCCAATCGAGCGCCGATATTTCACCGCAGTCCCTCAAGGGAGAGGCAGTGCCGTTCGAGGTCCTAGTGGATACACAGAAGTCCAAGAAGTCGGCCTATACACACTTCAAGACTACCAAGCGCCAAGTCTACGATGAAGCGAGGAAGAGACATGGGATTGCGTTGACGGATCGGAAGGAGGTGTTGCTTGTCAGTGAGCAAGGGGAGGTGATGGAGGGCAGTATTGCGACGCCGTACTTCTGGAGAGACGGGAGATGGGTTACGCCGCCGGTTAGGGAGGAAGAGGATGGTTGGGGGAGTGGCGGCAATGAAGGCACCACGAGGAGGTGGGCTTTGGAGAGGTGAGTCTTCCTCTGCTGTGAGATGATGGTATCTCTTGGCGGTTCTGCTAACGGCGCATTGAAAGGGGAATTGCGGTTGAGCTGGTTGTACTGGCAGGCTCGCTGGTGGATGATGAAGAGTGCTGGTTGAGCAATGGTGGGAGAGGGTTCTACTTTGGAAAGGTCAAGCTAAGCCCTTGAGAAGTGGGAACAGGATGAATGATGTCCAGGGGCAATATAATGCTTTGCATTGTGCCGGGGAACAATCCTCGTAGTCTCTCTTCTTCTACTGCAAGATTTGGTTTGCGAGTGTCCGTTGGTGCTACCAGGGCAGATAAAGGGGGGAATGTTTGTTTGTTTCCATCTCTGGCATCACTAGGGCAACGCACCAGGATACCAGGCTCACCACACTGGGTGGTCCCCCATCGTGAAACCCCCATGAGACTTTCGGAAGCAAGGTTCCATGGTGCCTCAGCTGAATCAGGCTGGCGGCTACATTTCTACAAGCTCCAATACAGGAGACGCAATGGTATATAAATCCTATGAGTGGTAATTCCGCAGGCTCCGGCGAGGAACAGTAAGCAAGCCACTGTTGAGGTTGGTTCCAGCTGATGTTGATCATGTAGATAAGAGGCCATGATGACAGGTAGTTGTACTACCGTAGTGAAGACTATCCCTCCCGAGGACTAACTTTATGTGATATATGATGTTATCATTCCTTTCACGATGGATTCGGGCTCGCTCTCTTGCTCTGGTCTCGTACGATCGTTGAAAGTCTATCTTTCCGCTAGGGAGAAGACATTTCCGTTTGTTTCTTGGGTAAATCGATATCATGATTGGATCCTTGACGTGGGCAAACAAAATTTCAATATAAAGGAGACCATACTGACAACCAAAGAAACATTGGTCCTTCCATTGCTAGAGCGGATACATCAAGATAATGAACAGTGTTTTTGACAGTCAGCTTATTTATCCATTTTCCTCCATCTCACAGAAACAGAACCACGCTTTCCAGGTATCCCAGGAAAAGAACAAGAAGAAGACATTGATCTGTTATGCAACTCCGTCTCTTTTCAACCTCCTGATAGTACTATCACCGTTGTTCGTTCCACGTGCAGGATATATTAGTTGTCTGGTCAGGACCACCATGGCACTGTCGAAAACATTCGTCCTTTTCATTGATCACACGAGTCACGCCGAAACAAGCTCGATTACTCGATTCTCTGTTGTTCTTCACCACTTGAAACAGTGATTGATAAGATCTCTGGGGAAGAGGAGTAGAAACAGAAACAACGAAAGGAATCAAATACATACAGGATGACAAAACAGAAACAAAAATGGAAGGAGCGTACCCAGAGATGTGTACCAAGCCGAAGGGAGCTTTCGAATCACTCCGAAACTCGCTCCTTCCCAGCTCGTCTTTTGCCCCTTCTACTGGAAGCCTCAAGGAGCTCCTTCTCTTCTTCTCTCTCTCTCTTCGTTCTTTCCTTCTTCGTATTTGACGATACTTCAATACCTGCCCCTGTTCTGCTGGGGCAGTCACCAATTAGCCAAATCACCCATCGTCGCTTCCGAAATCCGAAATGGTCGCATTTCCCGTCCACGGCCTCCTGAAGAGAAGAGAAGAGAAGAAGTGCGGACAGTTCCGTTCCATCCTTTGCTGCTGCGTCAATGATATTGACTGGCGAAGATGGGCAGACAACATTGCTGTTTCTCTTCATCAGAGAGGTGTCTACAAACCTCGAATTCCATGAGTGACACCCAAAAAGGTTGATTGTCAACATACTGGAGTACCCTTCTGTCTTTTGCGTGGCTTTTACTTGTCTGGTATCGAGGGGCCGTTGTGCCAGAGGCACCATAAGGTCACAAAGGGGACTCAAAGCCTTGACATGGGCGAGGTATCTCATCAGGTCCTGCGAGGGACACAATTACACTGGAGACATTGTACACCTCTTTCATCTATTGATGGATGTGCAAATGCCACTCGTTTCCATATCGCAACCAACGACCTGGATGGACACACATGTATTTCAGGATTCTGCATGGGGATACTGCGTAGAAAGAAGAAAAAGACGGGAAATGAGAGAGAGAGCCGAGGGATAGACGCCGTTGCAAGTCTATAATATCTATCGATCCAGCCATAGGTCATCGGAAGAGCTCCTTGCTTTGAGCTGGGTGATTACCCCATAGGAAGTTGAAATGCCGTTTGGCATGTTGGACGATATGCTTGACAAGTCAAGTTATATACGTATCTTTCAGTGAATTCGCAATGGCTATGGGCAATACTAAACCGTCACCGACAATCTTCGCGCAATCCTCTCTTTAGCCATCTACTCGTCAGATCTACAAAACCGACCGTCTAACCAGCGGCGGATACACAGTAGAGCAAAGGGAGAGAGTTAAGAGATCCATTGATATCGCGCCCGGTTGTGTGTTCCTTGATCACCCGCGCCATCTCGCTCAAGATGTTCGAAACGTCCTACGAGTAAAGTCGACAGTCAACTACGGGGTTCTCTTGAACCGGAACTCCTCAAGGGCCGTATTATTATGGCATGCGATAGTCAGGAATGGCACGAGATGCATCAACAAAGTTCGATGTCGGCGTAGGTATCAACCCGGTCTCCGTCTCTCATCCCGAGCACACTCTCAGCATCGGCGTAACGGCGTTTTCATCCCGCTTGCGTGCTCGATCAAGGTTGTGAGCTTTGCCTGCGGATGCAAAAATCGAACTCGAATCCGAACTGGAACTGGAACTGGAACTCCAATTCAGACGCACAAGACTCGACAAAGCTCTCGCAACTGCCGACCTCCTACAGTCCTACTCAGTCGCTATCACGTAAAACCAAGACTCTTTTACAGGCGGACCCCTAGTTTGAGGCCATCAAGGCGTTTTTCTCTCGAAAAGTTCTTGGCAGGCGGAGTGTTGTCCTCTTCATGATTTTGCCAACAGTCAGCCAAAAAAAATTAAAAATTGAGGCAGGGCAGGCAGGATTCGTTGTTCACAGCCGGAGACACGCTACTCTTTTGCGCAATGCGCCAAGCATGAAGTCAATCCAAACTGAACTTCACGATGGATGGCCAAGTCCTGGTGTCCCAGCCAATTTGTCTGGGCAAGCTGGGCGCAGCAAAGAAAAAAAGAGCTGCAAAAGGTGACCACGTGGGCAACGCCTCTTCCGTCAGCCATTCACCATCCATCCATTGCGCGATTCCGTGCGCTGTGCTGAGTGGGAAGAAAAAGACAAAAAAATCTGCTGGTCAGTCGGTCGCCAAGATTCGCTACGTAGTGTACAATACTTCCGGTTCGATTCGGTCAGGGTTTTGAAAGTTTCGAAACTTTCAACGGTACGATCGGTATAAACGGGGAGGCGGCGAGAAACCACTGCACCCTATGACCATGGGAGACGAGCGCAGCGACGAGTAAGCTGAGGAGGATGAGGAAAAAGAATTTTCGTGCCGTGCAGTCAGCGAAGCAGTCAGTGTGCTGAGTGTGAGTAGGAGCGAGGAAAAGAAAAGTAAGCTAGCGCCGAGACTTTGTGGCGAGCGGACTGGCGGCGGCGATGGGCTTTGCTTGCTTGTTCTTTTCTGTTGGTTGTTTCGTCCCGTCGTCCGGCGCTTCCAAGGTCCAGGCGTTTCTGGCGTCGTTGCGTGCTGTGCTGTTCAAAATCCTTTTTTTCTCCCTTTCTCCCTCTGGGCTGCTTCCATTGCGGCATTGCTGATTTTTTGCTTCGGCCGCTGACAACCGTTGTTACTTCGTTGGTTTCGCTGGCTTCGTTGTTTGATGCACCAATCGCTGAATGAATTCCGATTTTGGTGGGAGCTGCCCAGCTCATTGGAGGATGCCGCCGCCGCTACGGTCGCCGCTGCTGCGAAAAAGAGGGAAGCAGGGATGTCGTTCGTGAACAGCGAAAGAGGTGCCGTGGCCTGGAAGTGCCTTGGTGGGAAGGACCGAGGAACATGGAAGACGGAGAAAAAGGAGGCTCTGCAAGTTCTGTAACCGAAGCAAAATGCAAGGTGACCTCAACCACCACACTGCACACCCACAGCGCGGAGCCGACCGAAGGTACAGTGGTGTAGCGGATGTACTGTTGGTTGGTGTCGGTGTGGTTGGCCAAAGCCGAGGAGGTTCTGTTGGTTGAGTGTGTAACCGAAGATGCAAGCATTTCTTGTCTTCTCCGTCACACCGCACAACGAAGGCAAAAAAGTTTGAAGTAACGTTGGAAATATGGCATTCTTAAAAATCGATGAATGACAAAGCCAGATCCTGATCAACAATTCGAGATTGTCGAGAAAACAAAGTTTTCTAGAAAGTCCTTATCGCGGGAACAAACCGTTCCTGGCAAGTTTCCCGTTGGTTCGTTGACCCGGGCCATCGGTTGGCGGTTTGACACAGGGCACAACGGACGGCACCTTATCAGCGCAGGACGGGAGCGAGCGAGGGCGAGAAAAGGGCGAACAAGCCCGGAGAGGCGGGAGACAGGGTGGCAGCTTTACCCCGGATTTTCGTTGCAAGCCTCACACTCCCGCGTCTTCCTTTTTTTTTTGTTGGTCTGTGTGTTTGAACGTTCGGCCCGCGGCTACCTTACCAACTTTCAACTCCCAGAGAGGTCCGCATGAACGAACCGAAAGCATGACTCCCATATTTTCATCGACACTTGATCCCACGTGGTGTTGCTTTGGGATCGGGCTTTGTTCGTGAGGGGAAAGCGGGCTTGTTTCCAATTTCCCATCACGTTGTTTCTCAACTCATCCGCATGACTTGCTTTCACCGTGAATTGGGACCGCCCGGCTCCCCCTTGGCTTTGTTCAAAACGAGGGGTAACGTTGGTTTCGTGATCCATCTTGCCGACGATCTTGGTCGAGGGCTTCAGGACTTGGGTTTGGCTTCTTGACTCCATCGTGAATTTCTTCTATTACGTTTAGATGATTGGCTTTTACTTGGCCACTACCGACCGCTCCCACTTCAGCCTGAGCTGACTTTTGGTTTCCATTTCAGGCTCTCTTGCTTCTTCACCATGAGGATCCAGGGGCAACACTAGCTGTTTGAACAGTCTCTAGCGGGACATGACAACGACAAGATGCGTCTCCGTCTCCTCTGCGGTCTGCGGCCTGTGCCTCACCATTCCTCGTTCGGGACTCGGATTCGAAGCGGCATGATGAATCTCGTCGAAAAGAGCAAAGAAGCCAGGAGCATTGACCGCATGATCGTCCAGAAATCCGGGGTTGCCGGCACTCGGGCCAACTTTTGGGAGACTTGTGCCTGGGAAACTGGAGACCCGCTTCGCCTAGGGAAAAGCTCCTTTTCTTGATGGAGCCGGAGATGGATCACAGATGGATCCCGGGGGAGGGGAAATTTTTCACCTGGTGATCCATTCGATCAGGGCGGTCGATGGGTGGTCGATGATGAGTGGGAGAAAAAATTCTGGACCGGGAAACCAGCCGACAGGTTGTGCATGGGCCATGGTGTGGTGAGAGAAAGGACGGTCATCAGGGGCATGTCGAGGAACTTGGAGGTCACCTCAGACTGTGAGGGGTCTTTTGTCTCTAGCGGCGTCCCTAGCACCGCAACATCACCAGCAGTGAAAAAGAGAAAAATAGAAACAAAATAAAACCCAAAGAGGTTCGCACACTCCACATGGCGCGTCGCTACACCGCCAAGCACCGAACAAAATAAGAGTCATGTCGGTGATATTTCAGAGAAACCGAGCGAATTTCAGGAACAACTCCAAGACACCCATCACTTACATCAGGGGTCGACGCTCGATGGGGAAACAAAACCACACAATTTCTCTCGCTTGTTCCGCCATTTGTACGTGGTGAGATGGTGTACGTACATACAGCTACTTTCAGCTACGGAGTACGGAGTCCGGCATATATCCAACTGACCGCCGCCTTTCAACCTCAGTGCCGTCGGTGGACGGACAGAGGACGGTCTCAGCTCCCCAAAAAAGCCGCCGAGGCATATTGACATTGTGACATCGAGGGGGGCAATGAAGACACTGGCTGACGCGAGACGGCTGACTGGTGGTGCAAACAGCCGAAAGCAAATGGGAAATGAGAAACAACTGAACACTTCACACAAAGAGCGGCGGCAGTTCGACAGAGTGACAACGCCAACGTTGAGACGACAAATCATCATGGTCGCATCGGCCATGCTTCAGGTCGTTAGAGATCACAGCGGGAAGACTGGATCGACGTCCGCCTTTTTGCCAAGCCAACCAAGCAGGGCGGCAGCTGCCAGGCGGAATGCTGCGGTCTTGTGTCGCACACCACTGGCAAAGAAAAAGAAAAGATTTTGGCCCAGGGCAGAAGTCCAGAAATTTGGTCGCAGTGCTTCGTCACCGTCCCTTGCAGGACGCATGGACCAGATACAAGTATCTCAGAGGTATTTTTTCCGGGCGTCTTGCATACAAAGAGTACCCAACACCAATTCCCAAATTATGGGGTAATGATCTCGTAACAAAAAGTGCTGGTGCGCCTCGTGACTGCCAGACAGGGCCCGCTCTGGGAGTTTCTATGTGCTAAAAAGAAAGCTTGAATGGACCACTGTCGACCGTTCGTGGGCCGGCGTGGACTGCCTCTCGCTGCCATTGACTGCCCTGTCGTGACTGCCATGGCCTTGTCTGCTGCAGCAAATTTTCAGCCCAAGCCGCCGTTTAGAGGTCGAGAAGCACCTGATGCACCTGACGCCATGGAGACGGGATCCATTCCATCTGCAGTTGCTGATTGTTGTCATTGTCGTCAACAGGAAACCTCCTTCCGACAACGACGGACTGTACCACACACACACACACACACCATCGAGGCCACCACTTTCACCATCTCCTGTACTGTAACGTACTGCCGAGACACTCGCACAATGGATCATGGCACAGCAGCAACCACAGATTTTGGCATCTCCGCTTTCTCCATCCCGGTTGCGCAAAGTCACAAAGTCACGATGCTTTTCAGAGACAGAGAGAGGCCAGTCGCTCTGTTGCGCAAGTCCACGTTGGCTCCTCTGCTGCTCCAGTTGCGGTCCATTGTCCCCATTCGCCTTGGGTCTTGAAAATTTCGCAATCCGTTCGAGCCCAGTGTGTCCCTGTATTTGTGTCGGTATAAAAACAGGTACAAAGTACTTGCAAGTAGCGGTTAGGTAGCCGAGAAGCGAGGGAAGGTGCGCCGTGACAAAGTCTGGACAGAGAGGAGTCATGTGGTTGCCCACTTCGCTTTGCTCATTCTGGGTCCATCACTGGGCAAGCACTGGGCAAGCACTGGGCAAGCACTGGGCAGCGCTAGGTGTTCCATGGTGTCCCAGCAACGTCCCAGGGAGTGTCACTGTCCCCAGAATTACGGTACCGTCAGAGCACCACACCAGTTGGGTCCAGTTGGATCCCGCCGGCTGCATCCATGAATCAACTAACGAAGCTGCAATAAGACCTTTTTCTTGGCCAGTCTTCCTTGGCCATGCCATCCCCTTCTTCAAAACCCACGAAGCAATGACCCCTCGAGTGACCCCTCTATACCCTCATCTATTAAAAGACCGAATCCCTCAGGATCCGCACCTCTTGTCTCCCGTCTTCCCTACACACGGATCCATACCTTCAGTCCCAACTGCTCGTCTCCGACACAGACAAGTCTCAACCACACGAACACATCTACTCAGACATTATACATCCGAATCAGCCAAACATACGACAGCTCTGTCCTTGACGTACAACAACTCGGCATCATCACACCACAAGCCAAGAACTGCTGGTAGAGAGTCTCCACAGTTTTCTCACAACCACCTCAAACCAAACAACACCACACATCACATCCAGACACAACCGTCACAATGGAAAGGACAGCATCATACACCATCACCGAGCCCCACCCCACGGTGGTGCAAAATACATACACCAAGGCTGGCCGCGGCGGCGCCGGTAATTTCTTCAAGGCTCCCAAGACCACTCCTTCGTCCGGCGTTCCCACCAAGGTCACACCATCAGCACAACCCAGCGCTCCCGGCCGTTTCTACTCGGGCCGCGGCGGCGCCGGCAACGCCCACACCTACACCTCGCGCCCTACCCTTTCTTTCGACGAGGAGTACCAGAGGGCCGAGGTCCGCGAGAAGGCTGCCACCATGGGCTATGTCGGGCGAGGCGGTGCCGGCAACATCTTCAGCACCGTCAGTGACAAGATCAGCATCCGCTCTGAGGGCAGCTCGAGGAGCAGGAATCGTCGCGACTCCATCAGCACCACGGACAGCCACCGCTCTGGCTTCTGGAGGACGTTGAGCAATCTTGCTCACAAGGGTTAGGAGACCCGTTCGATCAAAAGAAGCAGGAGGACTCTTTACGAGTGGCGCCTGTCACTGGCAGAGTATGGAGAGAGCAGGAGCAGGGAGGAAGAAGCAGTCGAAGGGGATCGTGGGGTTAAGGATGATGATGCCAGCGATGAGAAGGACAGTCACCGAACTGCAACCCAGCGTGCTGGTCTTCGCAGATATCACTCCGAACCCGCTCTTCGACCGAAGTACTTGTCAACACCTGTGGCAAGCATTCGACGCAACCTATCCCTTGTACCACCATCCTAATACAACCTCCTCACCCTCTCCATCCTCCTCCTACTTCATACTCTTCACTTCTTCACACATACACACCACTCCATCATTCAACCTATGGACGTCTTTTTTCTACAAACGTTTTATTCTTTCAACAACATCAGCACGGCGTTACGGGCGGCTTCTGCGATTGTGCATGTCACATCCGAGCCATTTGGTTTTTCAACCATGAAGGGAATCTTACGATGAATCGGGAATTTTGGGATCAAAAGTTTTAGCAGCGAGAGTTCACAAAAGAACTGAGCAAAAAAGTTTTCTTATTTTATTAGCAATCATGTAATGGGGGGGATCTCAGCAAAACAAACGGCGAGAAAGAGAGATATCTCAGACCAACAACTCCTCTTCAAAGAGTTGTTTTCCTTTCACAACACACTACCACGGCGTGTCGTTGGATCATGGCCAATTCACTCGTTTCTGATTGGTTGGAGCAAAAGGGGTGCTCGTGGATTGTTTTGGTGGCTGCCAAGAAAAATCAGGGGTTCATCTCTTGGTTCTTTCTGCAGCGCTGACGCTCCCCGCAAAACTCCTCAGCTCCTCACGCACCGATCCCAACGACACAAGGGAAAGGCACAAAATCGGCGTTTGTTTATTTTTGCTGGCACGAGACATCAGTTTTTCGATGCGATTGTTCTGCTTTTGACATTGATTTGAAAGCGAATATCAAGATACCCCATGGCGAGAGAGAGAGAGCGCGATCATGTACCGGATGGATTTGTTTTTCAGTTACCGACACCTTTTTTTTCTTTTTTTTCTTTTTTTGGCAGGAATTGTGGTGGACGATCAAATCAAAATCGAACATTTTCTGACTGCCATCTACTTTTCACTGCTTCCTACAACCTGCAAATGTGACACTGGACTGGATGAACGAATCGAACTGAAACATTTTTGAACTCAAATCCGGCAGATGACCGCATAGCAAGCCGCCGAAACAGCTTCACGGGAGCGCAGGAGTTTCAAAACCGGGCTCGGCGCGTGCGCACGGAAGACCAACAACCCAACCCCCAAAACCCGGAGGTGGCCGGTGCGGCCTTTCACACAAATTCCTGGAGCTTCTATCCAGGGCGCCGAAACCCTCCTTTTGCTCCTCTTTTCCGGGGCACAACAGGGCACATACGAATTGCCGAATAGCTCGATTCGCGAATTCCAAGTTCCAAGGATGACATCGACCAAGCTCAAGCCCCGTCGCAAAAACTGGAGGTCGGTGTTCGGACTGAGCGGAACCTCCGTAGTCCCTGCCCCCGGTGCCCCGGTCTTCCGGCGGCATTCGGCAAGCTGGAGACGCCATGGGGGACCTGACCTTGGAGGTACAACCCGTATGTACAATGTCCACGACAGTTCGGCAAGCAAAAAAAGAAGCTTGAATTTCGACTTTCACGATGCCACTTGTAGTGTACCAGATGGATTTGGAGAAACACACACAACACAAAGACAAAACACCGAACACGAACAACTCAGGTCTCGATACCCTACAACGCAGCTAGGTATTGCACTGGGCTTCACCTTGACTTGACTTTTCGACCATGCTGGCCATGTCACCGCACCGAAAAGCCCTTCAACCGGACGGAAATCAAAAATCTAACAAGCGCCCGCCGGCTAGCTAGTTGAAGTGGAAGCTGTAGCCCACATTCCCACATTCCCATATTTCCCACTGAAATCCGGGCTTCGAGGCCCTAACAATCGCCCCAGCATCGACCATCTAGCTCACAAACCAACCTGTCCTTAGAGGTACCAAAACCCACCGTTTTGCTTCAATAGTTCGCTACTAGCAGTTCCAGCGCACTGGATACTGTCAAAACTCCAATCCACCGAGTAGTCCACCATTCACACTCACACGATTCACCGCCGGAGGTATACCCTATATTTACTCTAGGTTGGTGGGTTGAAGGGTGAAAACACGACGAACACCGCGGTCTTTTTGCGGAACTCAAGGGCAGACAGAAGCGGGCGAGGAAGGCTTCCAGAACCTAATGAGCCAGGCCCCTTGCCAGTGACTAGGCTATTGTTGCTGGACTTGCTGGACCGTCGGGAATAGCGACGAGCTAGGTACGACGAGCTATGATCGTGAAACAGATCCTAGCTCACCTCACTCAGGTAGCCAGCAGCAGCATCAGCGGTAGGTTGGCGAACCTCATCCGACTCCCCGGCACCGAACTTGACTTCAACATGGGATAAAGAATAACCGGAAACCAACCACCATTTCTATGTACCATGTCAAACGCTCCGAGGAGATCCACCAACCTGACGTCCGTTTGTTAACCAAAAGGCATTTCGACGACCTCAATTGTTGTCGTGTAACTTGCCTCACTCTACTCCCTAGCGAGTGGCGGTCCGTCAGGTCTCACGATATGAAGCTATGAAGACATGAAGACTTTGAGACTTATGTTGCCTTCTACCATATGTCTCTAGGTCATCTCATGTCTCACGAGTGGCAGTCTAGTTCTAGGCAATGCTCGGCTCGTTGCGGTTGTCGCAGTTGTCGCCATCGTTGCCATCGTCGCCATCGATTGCGATACGCACACCACTTGCATACACGTGATGAGTATCGAGCCCAGCATATACACTATTAGGAGATATTGCGCGATGTCCGGGATGGACGATACCTCCTCTACTTGAACTTATGTAAACGTAGGTAGAGGAAGATCTGGAAGAAGAAGGAGGTCTGATAGGTACTGATGTCCGTAATGATGATGGCGAGGTACTTATGCTGTCTCTGATCCTATATTCTCTGCGAAGTACACACGACTCGGAACGTCTTGACTGGACATTGATTGATTGCTCTTTCCGACTTTCGACTTTTACTTTTTTTAATTCCCCATCTCCAGTTTTTTCGGAATTGTGGCCGAGGTATTGATCATCTTCTGTAGTTGTTGATGGGCTTCCATGATAGTCAGAAGTATATATCTACGACAACTCGAATCATCAAGTCCCAATCCACCACCCAACCTCATGACGATGTCAAGTTGTCAACGTCCATCAGGGCGGCAGGGACAGGAAGATGATACAAACGTGCATACAGAACCCTAACCCTGACCACACATCCCTTTCCCTTCCCTTCCATTCCATGGAAACTTCCTCTCCAAGTTCTCAACTTCTTCCATGATCAACGTCAACTCTCTCCCGATCTCCCGTGTCTCCAGTGTCTCCAGTGTCTCCATATCCCCAACCCACCTGGGCAACTGCTGGGCAACTGCTGGGCACTTTTGCGAGCTTTTGATCCAACGCCCTGCCATGGCCCTGCCATGGCCCTGCCAAACGTTCCCAGCGCTCCTTGCAAATCGCTCGTCACCGCTTGTGTCGCTCCATGCGGATGGAGAACGAGTTGGAAGGGCCCGTGTGTGCGATCGTTCGTTTGGTGCGATGGAGCTCGTCGCTTCGCTTTCGACGTTTTCTTTGGACCTTTGGTCTTTCACTGGCCGATTCGCAGACCCTGTAAAACGATGTTTTGACGCTCATGACACTCATGACACTGTGAGTGTGAGTCTGTGACGGCCACACGGCCAGTACGGCGTATGATCGACCAGGACAGGAGGTTGGCCCCCACCCATAACTTGTCCACATTCCGCAATGGCCATAGAGGTTGTCCACCGGTTGTCCACAACGAGAGATGGAGCGCACTGAGTACGCGGAGGAAGTATTTAGGACGTTGACTTTTTAAAAAGTCACCAGCTGCCTACAGTTGCTCGCTGGTGGATATGATATGTTTGGTGTACTTTTGTAGACTTTTGTAGTTACCAAGGTAACCGTCAAGGTGCTCACTGCTCACTGCTCACTGCTCACTCCTCAGAACGTCTCATAACGTCTCCATGCCTACCCCTTGTTTACCTGCTCTCCGGCCTCCTTACTAGCCCCCCTTTTCAGCCTCATACTGAACTATGACATCTGATACTCCATCCTCCGTCCGAAGACTGATTCCGATACATATGATTACCGGTTGGGTATACCACAGAAGAAAGCGATAAATGGGAGGTAGGTATGATGATGTACGATAAAATTTTGGATTGTATTAGACAACCGGTGCCCTTGCTGTCCGGCTCGCTCGCTCGCTAGCTTCCTCCTTCCCTCGTCCTCGTCTCATTGTCGTCGTCGTCGTCATCATCATCATGTAAACTTCGTATGAATGATATCCGGATTCTCATGCCAGTCGTCAATGCTAACCCACATCTGTTCATCGTCACACATTGGTTAGCACGCATCCTATTACCCCTTCCAAATTCCCTTCTCGTTGATGCCCAAATAGGGGCAAAAAAGACATACCTTTCTAAACGTGCTCAAACCCGCCAAAATACTGCCGCCGATCCAGGTCGAGTACTTCCTCTCCGGCGGCGCAAAGATCTTTATCCGCATGTCCTTGACCGCGAGCTTCTGCACCTCGGTGAGCAGACGGTCGCCGAAGCCCTTTGTGAGCGTGCTGCCTCCCGAAAGCACAATGTTGGAGTATAGGTCCCTGCGCAGGTCCAGGTCCGTCCGGTTGATCGAGTCGACCACTATCTGGTGCACGCCGGGGTACTCGAGGCCGATGATCTCCGGGTCGAAGAGGATTTCCGGGGCGCGGAAGCGTTCTGCTCCTATCTTTTGTGGGTATTAGTTTCTGTTTTGTCTGTCTCTAATTCTCTTGCCCCAATACCGCCCGGTCTGGTAGACCAGGGAGGGGGGGCAAGAAGAGAGTAAGAGAGGTAAAACAACATACCTTCAACTTATTCCCATCCGGCAAGACGTACTCGGCAATCTTGGCCGGATCCATCTTCGCCGCCGCCCACTCCTTCTCCTCCTTGCGCGGATCATGCGCCACGTACGTGACGCTTTCTTTAATCAGCCTGACCACCTCCTTCTCGGCGCTCGTATGGAAGACATATCCGCTCTTGCGCAGCAGCGTCTGCAGATACTCGGTCACGTCTCGTCCCGCCACGTCGATGCGCCGGATGCTGTTGGGCACGGTGAAGCCCTGGTAGACAGGCACGGCGTGCGATACGCCGTCGCCGGAATCCAAAACTACGCCTGTTGTTCGCCCGGAGGCGTACAAAGACAGGACGGCTTGGATGGAGGTGTAGAGCGCGGGCACGTTGAAGGTCTCGAAGAGGATCTGGGCGGCTGTGTCGCGGTTTGCGCGCGGGTTGAGGGGTGGTTCGGTTAGGAGGACTGGATGCTAGCAGTTGGACAGGTTATTAGCTATCATCTCCCCCATGTTCACCTGCGAAGCCAGACGGGAAAAAACAAACCTCTTCACTAAGCGTCTTCAACCCCTCATCATACACATACGCCCAAATCTTCTCCATGTCGTCCCAGTCCGTCACGATGCCGTGCTCCAGCGGATACCGGATCTTGAGCAAGCCGCGCAGCTCCGTGGCCGCCTTTTGGCCGATAAA
Source organism: Sordaria macrospora (assembly GCF_033870435.1). Lineage (NCBI taxonomy): Eukaryota > Fungi > Ascomycota > Sordariomycetes > Sordariales > Sordariaceae > Sordaria > Sordaria macrospora. The sequence continues at coordinate 1,056,947 of NC_089372.1, read as the reverse complement.
CACCTCGCCCTCTAATGCGCCGGCCAAAACCCGCAGGTGCTTTGGCCTCCCTACGAACGAGGGGAAGTGGCATTTTGGTACGTCGTCTCCAGCGAAGCCGGCGCGGATGGTGCCCGAGCCATTGTCGAGCACAATGGGCGCGTTGTGCAACGAGTCTGTCATTGTTGGTTTTTGTTTTGTTGTATGTGAAGAGGGTAGGTAGGGTTATCGTATCGTGGACATGTAAAGGTTGATTTGTTAAAGGCGAGGTTTCTCTAGCTGTCTGTCGTCCGCTATCTATCCGCCGCTGCCACCTAACCGTCCCAGCGGTGGTGATGATGCTATCGTAGAATCGCGGAAGGCGGGGTGAAGACCAGACCAGGCTTTCGACAAGGGTGTTCGCGGGGGAGTGGCTTTGGTGGATAGGGCGTGAGTAGCTCGAAGGTCGCCTGTTGTTGATCAAGATCAAAGACCCGGTGTAAACAAAGGAGGAGGGGATTGAATGTATCGGTCGTTTACAAATCGTATATCGTCAACAATCAAGATGTCATAAAGGCATTGCCAGCCGGGGAAGTCGTGAGTGGGCGTTGTTGAGGTTGTCTGCCAGCAGCTGTGTTCCTGTTTGGTGGGGACGGACGTGGAAATGGAGGGTCCAGGGTCCGGTTGACGGGTTGGGGACTTGGGGTCTCTGGGAGGGAATGTCTTCAAGATCGGATAGCCGCAGAAGTCAGTTCAGTCGTCCGGTCGCAGAGATGGAAGGATGTTTTCTCTGGTAACACACGACGCGACATTCAGACGGACCGGCCTCGATTCGTTCGAAAAGGGCGTTTCTGCTGCAGGGACGTGCTGGTTCGAATTGGGCTGTCGGTCAGAGAGCTTGATTGCATCCAGCCAATCAGCGCCAATGAAGATTTGTGTGCACGAACCATTTTTGACAGTGGACCTAAAGCTCCCCCTTGTCTTGCCCAACATGCAGATCACTTCAGCGATATCGCGGGGCAGGTTCTGTGACTTCGCAACGCCAATTATTGATGTTCACGTTATAGAACGATTTGTTCCTGACTTCGATGGAGATGGTATTAATGAATCCCAATGGAGCCTTCGATCACTCAAGAACAACCTGTCGGGGCTTCAAACCATTCAATAGGTATCTTTGACTAAAAGAGCAAAGTAAAACAAAAGCTCAAAATGACCCCAAATCATCTCCTCCTGTCTCTCAACTCCTGCCTTGCTGTCTGTCTTGTCTGTCTTTCGTGATTCTATGCACTCGCTCTCCCCAATCATCGCCAAACATCTTTTGTTCTTTCAAATCCGACATATCCACGTTAGAAGTCAACTGCCCGCAGATTCAAGAAGAGACAAAAAAGAAGACCTGTTCATAACGCATTTCCAGAAGAACAAAACAACCAACACCAACAAACCCCTCCTGACAGAGGCATCACTTAAACACCCCTAAACATCCTCACAACCAAAAACCAACAAGCCCCAATAAACTTAAACCCGCTCAGCACCGCCACCGACCAAAGCACGACACTCATATAGATCGTCGCCCGCTTACTCGTCCTCTCCTCATCCGACCCTTCCTCTGCATCGATCCTCTCCAGGCCCGCCGTGCTCAGCACCACCGCGCACAGCGCAAAGTTGGTGATCATCCAGACCAGCACGACCATCGATCTGACACCGCGATAATAATCCATCTGCTTCTCCTCCAGCTGGGCCGGCGTGGGGTCCGACACGGGCTTGATGAATTTCCTTGAGAAAACCTGGAGTTCGCGCTCGTACGAGGCGTTGAGATCGCCTTCATCGGGAAGATCGGTCTTACCCTGACCGTCCTTGGTGTTGACGGAGGGGAGCTTGTCGGGCTTGTCGTCACCTTTGGTACCCCACGAGATGTCGTGGGTGTTGCAGAAGGCGTAGACGTTGAGGACGTTGGTGTAGGTTGGCGAGAGGAGCATGTACTGCACCAAGGAGGTGAGCATGTGCCAGGGGTCGAACATGAGGAGGGAGGCGATCAGCCAGATGCCGTAGGTGGAGACGACGGAGACGATCAGGGTGTAGAAGAGCTCGTTGCGGAAGAGGTCGGTAAAAGAGAGGCCTTTGTCGATGTCTGTCTGGATGGCGACGACGGCGATGTAGATGGCAGCGAACATAAGGTAGCTGTGAGACAGTTAGTAAGGGGTCGAAGTGAAATAGAAGGGGAACGGGGGAAACGTACATAAAGATAATCGCCCAGAAAACCACCATGCCCATGTACAACCTTGGAGAACCAGCCGGCCGATTGCCCATGGACAAGACGAAGCACGTTATCAGAGTCACACCGTACGCCCACGCAAACACGACGCCCAAGATCTCGCCGACATTTCCCAGCAGCTTTGGATCACCCAGTCCCGTCGTCAGGATCTTAAACACGAGGAAGAAGTTACCAATAGCAAACCAGGCAAAGATCATGTTGACCGTCTGGAACACGAACTCGACAAAGAAGGCAAGCTTTCGCAGGAAAGAGTGGTCGGACCGGAAGAACTGGTGGAAGTGGACAATAGCATAAATAGCCGCGAAGAAGGAACCGTTCAGCCAACGACGACGTTGCAGAATCAGCTCCGTCAGGTCGGCGGGCACATCGGTCTCGCCCGTGGCCGACTTGACGTACTGCAGGATCCAGTGGCAGTTGCGCTTGGTGACGAGCTCGAAACAGAGGATACGATCTTCGGCGAGGTACATGTTGGCCGTGAAGATGCCGGCGTCGCCGCCGTGCAGCTTCTCACCGGCAAAGTACTTCTCCAACGGGCCCTGGCCGTTCTTGTCGTTTTGCAAAGCCACATAGCGGTACGCCGAGAAGGCACCGGGCAAGACGGAAATGAAGCCAAAGGCGGACTCGAGAGGCTTGTCGAGGATGTTACTCATCTTGTACTCAAAGTTCTGAGTGGCGATGAGCGGGTTGATGAGGTTCTTGCCGCCCGTGCCCAACATGGCCTTGATTTCACCGCAGGCGCCGGCGCACATGGGTTCGAGATCGAAGGCCTTCCACAGATGGTAAATGGAGCTACCGCCGGGCTTGGTACCAGCGTCGATAAGCACGCAGATATTGGGATCCAAAACGCGCCCAAAGGCCTGGAAGAACCAACGATGCGAGTTGATCTTCTTTTGGTTCTTTTCCTTGAGGCAGAACAGCATCTGAACAGGCTGCTGCTTGGGGATAAGCTGAACCACGTCGTTCTTGATGGCCATGCCGACCTGAGTTGTGTACTCGTAAATATGCGCCGTGACATCCTTTCCGTTAACCTGTTGCTTGGCAATACCCTCCTGATAGACACCCATACCGGCCAATAATGCCCTCGTTCTCGGGTTAATCTTGGCACGACCGTCGCTGACGACACACACCACGATCTTCTTCCAGGCGTCCTTGCCCCAGGTCTTGCTTTCCGGCCGCTTGCACATGTACTCGACGTTCTTGAACACACCGATCATGGTGCGCGCAAACAGAATCTCGTCCTCGTTGTACATGGTTACGACAATGAAGAGCTCCGTGTGCCTAGGCTTGCTGAAGAGCTTCTGGCGCAGAGTAAAGTTCTCTTCGTAGAATTCCGAAGGGTCGCAGGTGGCAGCCGAGTATCTCATATGGGTGAACTCGTCACGCTCGCCGTGAGGTAGCTGGTTCAGCAGCTTTGGAGGGATGGGACAATCCAACACCAAGTTACCGCGGTACAGAAGCACCTGCTTCACTGTCTTCCACCTCTTGATGGGCGCATTATTCGTTGGCGGTGCGGGTTCGTCGTGGTAAGGATCGCTCTGGCCGACTTGCGAATCGGTATGCATCAACATGGGCCGTTGGTCGTCGTGCGCCTGGTATCCGGCCACTGGGGGCGTTGGAGCCGCGGCATATGGATCATGGCCAACTTGGGGCTCGTAGGGCTGGTTGAAGTAGGCATCGTGGTGCGCTTCCGGGTTCACGGCGTATTCGGGGGTATAGTGCTGGCCTGGGGCATGGTAGCCGCCCATTCCCTCAACCGGTTGCTGCTCAGCGCATTAGTATCTAGTTCCCGCATAGACATAGCTTGCACATTCCCAGCAATACTCACAGGGGTGTGAATGTTCAGCGCATCTCCAGGACTGTATCTCCCAGGACCGGCCGGGATATCGAAACCTTGCTGGTGGTGGTACGGGTTGTCCTCCAACTGGTAGCCGGGCTGTATGGGGTGAGCCGGCGAGCCTGTCCTTTGCATTCGGGGATCCATTGGGTGACTTTCGTAGAAGTCGTCGTCTGTAGAATTGAAGAGGAAGTGTTAGAGGTTGAGGTCTCAAGCTATGATCGACTGTCTGGCTCGGAGGCAATCATGTGCGCGCCCGGACGCTCGCGCGGTGGCTATGTGGAAGCAAGGCAAGGCAAGGCACGATGCGATTCGTTGCGCAAGGGCCTTGCAGTATGTATGTAGGAGCAAAGACTTGGAGATGGGCTGTGTAGAGGATCACCACTTCTTGCGCCAGGCAAGTAACAAGTCTCTTTTCTCTTGACAACTAGCTTTGAGGTTGACCCGAGAGTAAAGAGAGCCAGGCTGGGATCCGGTCTCGAGGTAGGTAGGCCTCCAAGACTCTACCCAGAACCCATGAAGCTGCCAAGGGAGCAAGGGTAAGGACCCTGAGGAAGGAATGCGGTTTGGGATATTGGAAGGGTTCAAAGGAAGTGGGTGCTAATGTAGTGACAGTCCCACTTGGGGTCTTGGTGTTTGTTTGATATTAAGGTATATCCAGTGAAGAACAGAGTAGTAGACTTGCCTAGTCGATTGTACGACATGGTGCCGGGATTTGGAGGGTGTGTTAAACGGGTTACGGTTTCTGGTTATCTACTCGGTGATCCTCCGGGGAAGTTGGAGGGAGAGATGGATGTTGAGGAAGTGTTGTTGGTCACTCGTTCGAAGGTTTGGCGCGGGGAGTTCGTCACAAGTCTCAGTCGCTTGTTATGTTTGGAATGCGCCGTGGCCGTCAAGGCCCTTCTCCCAACCACGTTGTTGGTATCCCGTCTTTGTTGGAGCTTGCTCTCAGCTCTCTCCCTTGGGCAGTGTGTTATGCTGTCCGTCTTGCTTGTTTGTTCTTTCTTTTATTCGGCGGTTGACCGTTCGGTTCCCTGCAGTTGTCGAGACAAGCTGGTGTCCGCGCGGCGTGGATAGGATGAATTTGATATGGTCGACAGGGAAGGACGGGGCAATACGTCTGGAGGACCTGGACTGGGTGTTCGGGGTATCGAGGGGTAAAGTTCGGCTTGTGTCTCGAAGTTGGAGAGTGGTAGTCCCAATGTCTCGTTGCCCAATGCCAATGCCAATGCCGGGTCTCTTTCCTCTTACTGGGGTCCCTGTTCTTGTTCGCACCGCGAAAGAAGACACGGGAAATCCAGAGGAGTTAAAAAAAAAAAGAGGACGGGACAGGACGAAAAAGAGACAACGGGGTCGATATTGCGATTCGGTTCGGCGACAGGTTGGACACCAAGACAGAAGAGAAAGAAAAAAAAAACAGAGGAAGATCTCGAGTTTCACGCTGATGAATGTGGTGCCAGGACCGCGACGGCGCGAATGGCAGATGATCCCGTCCGGGGGTCTAACTGGGGGGGCTGGTCGCAGTGGATGCCCTTTTCCTCGAAATCAACATGGGCCGCACGGGCCACAGGGGCCATGTCGAGAGTCAAGACCAATCAACGGTCCATTCGCAACCTTTTCGCAACCGCCAAAACATCCAAACACTCGCTCAATATGGTTGTCGTGGGTTGTTTCAGCGCCCCAGCAAGACAGACGTAGCCCCAGGGGCAGTCAAGTCGCAGCAAGACACTGAACCAACGAAGCCCGAGCCACGGAAAAGAATGAAAGAAGGAAGAGCCGTGTGACGTCGCTCCACTGACTGTTTTCCCCAAGGCACAGCTGGTTCACTAGGACAAGTTTAAGCCTCTTAAGGGGCAGTCCCAACTCCCAAGGAGGGGTTAAAGCCTAGTCAATTATACCAGGATTTCTGGTCTATCTTTCCTTAATTTCCATGTTTTCCTTTTCCCATGTCCAACATGTCGAAGCTTGATTCTTGGAAATGTTTATTACTTATTGTCAACGAATGAATACAAATGTTCACTCATGTCTTGAGGGGCAAACGCGCAATCAACGTTTTGCTGTTTGTTCTGTGCCTTTTACTTGAACCAGAAACTCAGCTCATACAACGAGGCGCTGTCAGGATCATCCGCAGCAGCCCCAGGAACAACAACCTAACCGCAGCAAGCAAGCAACACGACAAGCAGCTTCCCGCTTCCGTTGTCTAGACTCTCGACCCGTTCGGCTCGCTCCCCTCGCTCGGTGGTCCACTTGGGAACAACATAAAATTGCCATTTCACTTGCCATTCCACAAGCGAACATCTTCCCCTTGGGGATTCATCTCGTTCGAACGGCCTCACTCCGGATCGGCACTTTTAGAGTCTTTGAAGTACTCTCCCCCATCCGTGCTTTTTTTGTGTCTTCCGAGAGATCAGCAGTGGGAAAGGTTCAAGAAAGAGACATGTGCGGGATGGAGGCGAGGGGGGAAGCCGAGGTTTTAACTCAGTCTAGAGGTAAGGTAGTGTAGAGATATTTCACAAGTCCTTGATATCAGATGTGCAGTGGTACTTCAATATCAATGGAAACTGAACCACAAAGTTGCTGTAATGCACCACCCCTTTCTCATTTACTCCAAAACCTCCACAAAATCCTTCCAGTCCCTTTCCAAAAATGTACCTACCGAGCTACCAGCCAGGGGCAAAGCAAATGTTTGATATCACACCGTACCTTACCCTGATACATATCTCCGTTGTGTGGAACCAATTCATTTGGACAAGACCTGCTGGGGACAAGCTTCTGGTCCCTAACTTATCACGCGCGGCCAACGGCAACAACACCAAACTTGGCATCGCGCGTTGGTCGCCTCCTTTGGCAATCCGCATTTTTGCTTGGGCTTGCTAGGCAGCTGGGATCTTGGCGTTTTTGGATAAGCGCCAACATACCGTTAAGCACTTTAGCGCGAAGTGAGGTGAAATACCTTAACTCTTCATTTTCGTAGACTTCAGAATAAAATGGGTCAACGAAATGAAGATCAATGACAAGAAGAGGGACTCTAACGAATGCGAACTTCGCTCGGATGATACTTGCCGACTTGAAATACGCACAGCTAGCACAGCCTCTTCAGCGGCGATATAAGTACGTCCTACATAGAAAGACATTTACGTACCAGCGTACCTATGAATGTCATCGCCCCATTTAGCTAATCTAGCTGACGACGACTTGTCCTGATCATCATCATGAACACGTTTACCCTACACTATAGCCTCTAGAGTCTCGAAGGTTTGAACGAAAAACCTCGAAACAAGTTATTTTTGGCATGCGCGCTCATCAGCTGCATGAGCATCTCAGCTTTTGTGCCATGTGAACCCGACGCCATGTCGGGTCATGTTGAAGGTTAGATGCAAGAGATGCATATAAGGTGGAAGTGGGTGTGAACAGAAAACCAATTTCCAACTAAGCAAGTTCACCACCTTTGATATCTTGACAAGTGAAGTGGCAAAAGACTGGCTCAAATGCCAAGAAAAGAAACACCAAGATGAACATCTTGACACGAATGTACACAAACTCCCGGTGATACCATGTTTAAACAGCGCTCCCATCTTGACCAAAGTAGAATTATTATAAGTCTGATATATACCAAACCCTCATCCCCTCATCCCCTTACCCTCTCCTTCTCCTTCCCCCAGAAGAGAACCTACGAAATCTCCTTACCCAGTCTCTCCAACTCCTCCGTGATAAAGCTGCCCGCATTAAGCAGTTCCGTACCGCCGTAAATAACCCTCCTCTTCGCGCGATCCCCCGTCGTCGTCCTCGCCGCCCACTCCTGCAAATTGCTATACTCGGCCGTGCTCGCACCACCAACCATAAACACAATCGCCTCGGAGAATCCCTGTCTTCTCTGGCCAAAGCTGGCTGTCTGACCCGGACCACTGGACCCTGGCAAGCCACCGGGCCCGCCCAGGGATGACCCGCCCGCTTGGGCCCGCATGGCGGACGGCTGGGGCATGGTGCCGCGCGCGTTGGCGCTGCGCGGGTCGAAGTAGAGGTAGTGCTCCGTCTTGGCGATGGCAGAGGAGCTGGCGGCCGAGGGGTCCATGAGGGACTCGGTGATCTTAGTTACCGTGAGGTCGCGGTCCTCGGGCAAAAAGTTCTTGATGCCGCCGAGGAGGGAGGCGACATTGTTGGAAAGGGCGCCGGTGGGTACGCCGGTCTCCTTGAGACGGTCGGTGAGACGGCTGGAGATGGCGGAAAAGCGGTTGAAGAGGTCCGAAGAGCCGGATTGTTGCTGGTTCGAGGTTGACGGGTTGTTGACCGTGGTAAGTTGTGTCATCTTTGTCGTGGCGCGGACCCTGTGTGATTTCATTAGTATGGACTGGCTGGCAAGTTGGAAAAGAGTGACACTTACTGCTTAATGTAGGACAGGCATGTCGTGTCGCAGCCCTTGGCTGCGAGCGCCTCCTCGAATTGCGTCCACTCCTGGCGAGAGACATCCTGTTCCGTGCTGAGGTACCAAATCACGAAGAGACGAAGGTAGTCTTCTGGCTTGCCCTTCTCAGCCGTCTTGATCTGATCCAAAACTTGCGCCTTGGTTTGCTTGAACACGTTCTCCTCCAGCTGGAAGTAGTTATCCAACTGTCGGCTCTGAATTTCGCCAAGGATAGCAGCGAGGATATTCATGTGCATGTCCAAGGTGGCCTTTCTTGCGCGCAGTTCCGGTAGGAGAGTGACTGCCGCTTTTAGGTGCTGAGCGCTTGCGCCCGAGTCTTGTTCGAAATGATCCAAATCTCTTACGCCCGTCTTCTTTGTGAGAGAATCCGCCTCCTCCTTGTATTTCGTAAGTTCAATATCGATGTCCTCGGCAACCTAAGAATCTCGGTTAGTAACCATCATCAGGATGTTTCATCTGTACTTTACCTACCTGAGGGAAAGGCAGACACGAATTCTTGGCCCAGAAGAAATCATCAGCAGCCAGGTCATAGGTCTTCTTGTTGGCGCCCTTGGCCGGGTTATTGGAGTCTACCGGGCTCTCAATTGTGATCCGGTTCGATTCCGACAAGCCAAAGACGTCGGCGCATAGGCTCTGGTAGGTCCACGAGTGGGACAACATGGGAATTAGGTCGATATTACGGTCCATGATAACGAGTAATGGCTTTGGTGTTCCAGTGCTGGAAGCTGCTGCCCTATGTGCCGAAAAGAGGTTGTCTTTGGAGTTGAGAATATGATCGCGAAGCTTCCGGTCCAATTTGGTCGCAACCATCTCAGCAGCAGCACCTCTTGGGCAGCGGATGATGGGAATGACACCTAGTGTCACCACCACACTAAATAGGCCACTGACGATCCTATCAATGACCCTATCCAGCTCCTCATCTTGTGTCTTTGCGCTATTCAATGCCCAGTACGTGTGCTCCTTCTGCATGCCCAAACTGAACAAATCCGGCTCGGGAACGATGAAATTGAGATACTGGTCGAATATTTGGGCAATCTTCTCCGAAGTGCCGGCAGCGGCAGTTTGCGCTGCAAAGTCCTCCAACAGTGGCCGCGGTACCGAGGAGAGGAAGTTGATGCTGGCAGAGTTGTAGAGGTTCTTCTGCAGATCATTGGTGATTTGCTGGAGATTCTTGGAGTTCGGTTCGATAAGGTAGATGGCATCGACATCGGGAATCGGTTGCCTGCTGGCGGCAATGGAAACGTGTAGTGTGACGCCCATCGATCGCAGGTCCGAGACCTGGAGTACTGGGCTGATGACATTGCGCCCAAGTTCGTCAAAGACCAAGATCTTCCACGTGGGAATGTCCTTCAGCAAGGGCGCCGAGGCAGATTGGAAGCCACTGGAATCGTCACCGTCGGTCGGTTCGAGGGGTTCGTTGAGGTTCAGGAGCTTCTTGATGGACACTGGAGAGCATGTGTCAGTCCACCGCAAGACTGTCTGAGTCTGGTATTGGGGACATTAGGGACAGGAGGGCAGCTGAACATACGGATCTGCTTGTCGCGCAGAGAGTTCCCTCGTGTTGGCGCCATGTTTGTGTATTAAACTGATTGATATGCCGGTCGGCAGGATGTCCGTGAGAAGGAGGATTCGGGCCTGAGGTGTTGTAGGCTGTTAGTGTCGAGGCAAGGTAGCTCCCGTCTTGTTGTCGCAGTGGTGGGGTTTGTGATCCCTTGTGAAATAATCGCCAGGCTGGCCTCGAGTTGTTGGCCAGATTCGAAGGAAGAGTGCCGTAAGTCTCTGAAAATGAAAGGGCAAGCGTGTCGAAATATTTAACACAAAGTCCAGAATGTCTTTACGTGTTCAACCTGTAGAAAAGAAAAAGAAGCGATCTCCGTTGAAGCTATGTTGTCCTGGTTCGCAAGGTACCTCTACGGTTCTTGGACCAGTGGCCTCTCTCTCAGTGGACTGTTACCCCTTCCCTTCTGCATCCGCTAGCCTTGCAGAAGGTACCTCTACACTACCGCCTCGAGACTGCTTTCCTCCCCAGTACTATGACGAGGATTCCGTGTCGTCCACCGGGCCTGCCGTGTTCGATTGATACCGCAACTAGTTGGCTCCTTCTCTGTCTCTGTTGCGTTTAGTACCTTTAGCTGTGCCGTGGAGGTTGAAACAGTCAGTCTTTTTACCATATCGTACGTCTTCTCGACCAGAAAGATACCACTGCTCCTGCCATAAGCGATTACAACACTGGCACCTGCTGCGATTTGCACTGGCTCATGCCTCCAGCTGGTGAAGACCCACCCAGAACCCAACAAACGGTACTTTGGTACTTGCTAACCCCTTCAATTGCCACGCGCACGGACCACAAAGCTTCTGCTTCACGTGTGCAGACTGCGTGCCTGGACCGTTTTTGGAGCAAGGCCCGTGGTCAGCCAGTGCCAGCAAGCGTTGGCGGCCCGTGAGCGCCAGCGTGCCAGCCAGTCAATGCACTCCCGTCACTGGCAATTCGTTGAGAAGCGCCTGCCCACTGGCGGCACTCACACACTTGCCCAGGCAGTTGCAACCGTCCTTTTATGAACGGCAAGACGCACCTGATTTGCGCGACCGCCGCTCACGTCCAACTTTTTCCTTTCAACTCGTCACCCTGACCTGACATCAGCAGCATCTCTCCTTTCTTCGACGACCAACTTGTCGCCCTGGTCGCCTTGTCGCATCACCAATCGTCGTACTTAATAATCGCGTCCTTTCTCTTCGTACATCTTTCCCCTGTTCTGGCAAAGCTGTAAAGGCGATTTAAACGCGCAGGTTTTCTTGACGTCTCGGGCGTTTTTCTTCTTGCGCGACCGTCATTCGGAACTCGTCTCTATTCCCTAGCATCTGCAGTCGTCCGATCGACCTGCGGCCCTGGCTTTTGAAGAAGATTAATATCGGAACCTGCCTGCTCACCTGAGTTCAAGGTCAGGGACCTCTCCGTTCTTTAACCCGGGATAGAGAGGAAATGCTGTAGCGAACTGCGATAACTTTTTCGCTGTTGTCTTCTGCGCGCGCGTGGAGGAGATCGTTCGTCGTGACGAGTTGCTGCGGACGCATTCAGGCACACGTAACCCAACAAGGAGCACGTGCCCCAAGGCGCCAGAACACCACGACAGAGATCGTGCCGAAACAATCAGGGTATGCATAATCTTCACCTCTTCCCCCATCCTTAACACCTTTGAAAACAAGCACAAGACCGTCGTATTTTTACACACATCGCATGTCCGGCATTTGCCTGTGATTCAAGCGTTCTGGACCTGCAGTCAAATAAGGCTGTGCAAGTTGTCAAGAATTGCGAGTCTCCCAGTGCAGATTTATGGGGTTCGTGTTAACCAAAAAGGCCAACAACCCTCTCGCCAACATCCACCAAAAAACGGTACAAGTAACCTGGGCTACCCACCACAGTACCTTGCGTTTTAATCCTGGCAGATGAAACGAGGAGACAGAGCAGAGAGAGAGAGAGAGCAAAGGGAGAGGCAGACATGTGTGGGGGAGAAATGCAAAACCAAACAACGACTTGGGGAGAGCAACACAAGCACCTGGAAATGGCAATCCAGAGACTGCACAAGTCTTTTTCTTCTGAGAATGCACAGGGCCAGCAAAGACATCCCACATCTTGATTGATATGCTGCGGTCATTTGATGAGCCCTCTCTGGCAATGGCTATCAATGACACCCGGATCTATCAGCCTCGCCCCCTGGTTAATTGTTCCATGCACAACCTGAGATCCAGATTTCACATCTGCTGTGTGGCAGCCAGCCAGCAGCCAGCCCAACAAACACACACACCTGGACACACACACACACACACACACACACAGCCTGGCCTGGGAATTTCTCGGAGAAAGACAAGTGGATGGTGGCTGTTAGTGCAACTGGCAATACGCACTTCGGACAGCGAGTGTTGAGGGACTTCCACAGCGCTGCCAAGGCCTGCGGGTCATGTCACTTCCTTAACAACACTGCTGCAACTCTTTGAGAACGGTGCTACGCTCGCGGCCCCGCACACCTCATCCACGCCCGACAAACCCGACCCCCACCGACTTCAACCACATAAGCTGCCCTGCCGCCTGGGTGATGGAATTCTCACACATTGGACACCTCACCTCCACTCACTTTCAACTGTGTGTCCTCGGCGAAACATGATCTAAGAGGGCGGGCATCACGGCAATCAAACTGTCGACCAAAGCAGTGCATGGCAATACACTTGCAGCAAGCTCAATCAAGTCGCGCCGTGGGACTTTTCGGGCATTGGCCGCGGCTGGCAACCTTGACTTCCCTCTCACCCTGGACGCCCACGGTACCTTACCTCGACCACTGTTTACGCTTCGCCCTGGAATGCCATCACTTTTCGCTGCAGGGGCAACCGGTCTTAAGACACTTCGACTTGCACCACCGCATCACAACACCACCACCATCATATGGAACAGAGCCTTCTGAAGCTCTATCCTATAATTCAACATCACCGTCGACATCAGCTTGTCGCTGGAGCTTCGCATGGTGCTGGTTGGCCTGCGCGTCGCTCTCTCTCTCTCTGTTTCTCTCTCTCTCTCTCTCTCTCTCTCTTCATGTTTGAAATCTTTCTCAGAAGATTTCAGTCAGGACATGTGCGAGCTGGGATTTTCTACCTGGCCATCTCCCACACATTCATTCATGCATCACACTTGGACTGTTGGCATCTTCTCAGAAGTTGGACTTGCCCTTGTACCTGACGCTGACCCTCATCCCCCCTTGCAGAACTTCACACGCTAAGCCGCTTTTCAACTTGGCATCCATTCTGATTGGAGCGCGCAGTTTGTGCCCCACCACTCGACGTTGGAAACACCCCGCTTGTGTAGCAAGGCAGCCACTCATTTAACACAGTTTCCGAACTGTTTGTTAAGGGCACGCCTTAGTTTTGTGCATTGATACACCCTGTATCAACGACAAAGTGAGTTCCGACTGAGAGTGTTTCTGCTCAAAATATCCCACTGGATTGGCTTTATCAGTATTATACAAGTCCGATGTTATGTATGGATCTGGGTCGGATGTAAAACGACTCGCGCTGCATGAGCCCCTTGACTGACCACGTTAATTCTCTAGCCCGTCGCTGCCCCTTTTTTGCTTGTTTGGCTTCTTCCCTTTTGAGCTGAAGTCAGCAATCATCGCCCTTGCTAGTCATGGACGCCAGTCACCCCGATCACGCCGGGCAATGGGACCCCAGCTCCTTTGCGCCAGAAAATCCATGGGAACAACAGTTCGCCTTTGCTCCTGAACATGGGCACGAGAATGCGTACCACAACCCTGGTGCCTTCATCGACCCTCCACAGCAGGCCAATCCTCGACTGGCCGGTCATGACCAGCAACCAAGTACATATGGTCACTACGACTACTATCCTCAGAACGAAGCGTGGACTGGGCCTAGCCCTGCGGCTGCGCCTTATGCTCAGGAGCCTTTAGCACAGGAGCATTATGCACCTCCCCAGCAGCACCCCCAGCATAATCAGCAGCACTCATATGGAAATCATCGCACAATAGATAGCCGGTTCGCTCTTGTTGATCTTCCACAGGAGACTGGGTACCAGAACCACCATGTCCAAATCCCAGAGAGGCAAGAGGTGGTCCAAGATGGCTTTGGCCACGGCGCCGTGCCCCCAAGGCAACAGTCGGCCGATGGCTACCTTCAAAGCCATGTCTCAGAGCAATGGCAGAGGGTGCCAATGGCAAGCTCAGGCTATGCCACAAATGGAGAGTATCAAAATCCCCTGGCCATGTCACAGCCTGTAAACCACCAACAGTCGGTTGCACATCCATCACAGCATCAGCCTCAGCATCAGCCTCAACATCAGCCTCAACATCAGCCGCAGCTTCCCAACCCACAGCACTCGCAGCTTCAGCAACAGCAGCAGCAGATTCAGCGGCAACAACTGCCACCACAACCGCAGTTGCATCAACCGCAACAGCAACACCAACAGCCGCCAAGGCAGACGCCCACACCCACACCCTACCAAACTGGCCATGGCCCGGTCCAGGGAGGGCTTTCGAGCTACCATCATCCCCAGGGCCACCATACTCCCGAGCCTCAACCGACTCAAGCTCACTATATGCAGCCCATCAACGGGCAACAAATCCAGAACCGCGCTTCTGTGGCACAACTTCCCGCCCAGAAAACCACTGCAAGTCCTAGCCCCCTTGCTCATACACCAATTCAGAGTGCCCCGCTACAGCAAAAGCCTGTTCAACCACCGGTGCAGTCAATCCAACCAAAGATTGCTCCCCGTTCTATGATCCAGCCTACAGTGCAGCCAATGGTGCAGCATGCAGTGCAACAAATGGTGCAGACTCCCGCTCACCAGGCTGCTCAGCCATCACAGTCGGCACAACCCACGCCACAACACACGCCGCAACCTCATGCGCAGACCCTGCCACAGGTCCCTCAATACCAGGCACCTCCAAGCCAGGCTAACTTGCCTCAAGCCTACCAGCCTTCGACCTTACAATCCCAGCCGGTTCAGATCCAATCGGTCCAGGCTCAGACCACACAACAGCCTATCCAGTCTCTCCAAACTAATGTGATCTCGGGTGTAAAGCGATCTGGTGATGTGCAGGAGATACAAACCCTCGCTAAGAAACCAAAGGTGCTACAACCAGCCTCCGGTATCGCGAACCCCCAGGCCACCAGCTTGGCGAATAGCAGCAACTCAGCGAACCCTGGTTTCACATCAGATGTAAATGGGCAAGGCGATGGTGGCGAGTTTTCCGGGTTTTTCACGGTAGATGAGGACTTGCTTGATAAGGCACACGAAACCCCAGGTCGCACCGTCCCAGGAGTGCCGCATCTCGTCATCGATGAATCCCCGGTTCAGCTTAAAAAGGGACCACCAACTAAACGTTTTGTGACCATTGTGGCAAAACCGGGCAAAGACCCTCTATTCCCTGGTCTTGATCGTGGATGGACACCAGCTGAGTCTCTCAGCAACCATGCTGAAGCTTACCAAACTGCCAAAGAAGTGCTAGATCGCCAGAGAGCAGATATAAGGCTTGATATCGAGATGAAGCGGGCCAAGACAGAGTTGCCGGCGGACTGGTGGAAAAAATTGTCCAAGGGCGAAATTGGAACAGATGCTAAGCAGCGCGGGTCACCCCCACCCGAGCCTACATTGACAGCTGTGAAAGCAGCTGAGCTGCTTCGGCTTCATCCCTCCCATAAGAGGAACAGGAAAGTCATTGTTCACACCAGTAATGAATTCGGTGCGTTTGTTGCAGAGAAGATTGCTGCACTAAGGGCTGCACCAGCGTTTGAAAAGCTTGTGAAGGATGTGAAAAACAAAGGAAAAGGTTCTGCTACTCTCAAGCCTGCTGCAGTTGAGACCTTGAAGCAGTCTCTGCAACCGTTTAAGACGGAGCTTGAAGCAGCCATTATTGAGGGACTCAAAGTCGGAGACCCAGTAATCCTGCGGATGGTGGGCGAAAGGGGTGTACTGCCCATTCGTCTACTCAACCTCCTCATCCAGCTCTTCAACCTTGGCGAGGCTACCTCATCGTTGGCTAAGGCCGCTCTTCGCCTTTTTGGGTGCTTCACAAGCCTTACGCCAGAGCAACTTGAGGCTTGGAAGTTCCAGACCACGAAAAGCAAGCTTGAGGGACTGGGTGATCCCGAGATTAGCGAGTTGGTTGCGACTATCGTTGCAAATGCCGAAAAGAACGCTGGGAAGGAAAGTCCTGCGGGCAAGTCAAAGAAGGAGTCCAGCGGCGATGCTAAGAAAAGTTCTGCCAAAACAACAGTCTCAACAACCAAGAGAGCTCGTGAGGATGATACCAATGGTGATTCACGCGCGGCCAAGAAGCCTTCCACAGACGGAAAGCCTCGGGTGGCGACCATTTCGAATTCGACCAACAATGGCAAAGCTTCATCTACTGGTTCTAAGACGCCTCCAACTACGGCCAAACCTGCTCCTAAACCTTCGGCGCCAGCACCCGCCGCGGCCACGGCGAAGCCTCGTGCCTCTTATCTGCTCCCGGGCAAGGCTCGCCCAGCAGCAAAGCCAGCCCCGAAGTCTGAGCCTGTAAAGGCCGAACCAGCGAAACCGTTGGTCAAAGCTGAGGCTGCAAAATTATCTGTTCCTACGTCTACTCCCAAATCGATGGCATCCTCAGCCAGCAACTCAGCGAAAACACCGAAGCCGAAGGAAGAGCCACCCTCCAGCTCCAGGTTTGCGGCGCTCTTGGAGGAGATTGCAGCGCCCAAGAAGGTGAAAGCCGACGCATCTCCTCCAGCGGAGTCCGCACCCGATCCAAATGAGACGGAAGAGCAGAGGAAGCGCCGCCTACGGAAGGAAGAACGCCGCAGACTCAACATGAGGGTCGCTTTCAAGAGCGACGACCAGCTATGCCAGATCAAGGAGTACACCTTATTTCCCGAAGAGATGGGCCCCCGCCAAGCTCGCGATATTCGATCAGATAGTAAGGCGGAAGGCATGGCGCTCAGAAAGGGTCATGAGGGTGAGCTTCGCCCCTGGGAGGAGCCGGATTTAGTTGATCTAGACGTTCTTCCGGAGGAAGCGCGAAGAGAAAACTATGTCACCGTGGGCGGCAAAAAGGAGTTCCGCACCGAACAACAATCATTTATGGCCGATCGGGAGGCCACTGAGCTCATGGTCTTTTACACGGACCCATCAGATATTCCGATTACGCCGAAATCGCCGGCTTACGAGCCTTCGCTTGATGACGGCTCCGGTGCTGATCTTCGGCTTCCTATGGGTCTGGAGTATGACGAGCTTCGTCACAAGGCTAGCGATCTGAAGCACTTTGGTGCTCGCCGTGCAATCAATGAGGCCAAGGCTCGGTTGGAGGCTCAGTCTAGCCCGGGTTATGCTGAATTCGCCAAGACAATAAAATCGATCGACTCGATCACCAGCTCATACCCCATATATGCTATGCCTGTACAGCAACCAGCCGTTGTGCAGGTAGCGCCTGTTGCTGCGGCTAAGCCCGAGAGCATCCCGCCCATCATCGTGCCAGTCACACTGGAGCCGCCGGAGGTTCGTGATCAGCGGACCTACGAGCTCATATGTTCTGACAGAGCTCGTCACTACCGTGATCCGGAGCCATATGATCCTGCCAACCCCAAGACAGTACGTCGCCACGATTATCCAGACCCTGTGGTTCAGAAGGCCGCGGATTACGTAGAGGAGATGGTAGAATATGTCAAAAAGACTGTTCCCAAGATCAAGCAACAGCCAGCCCCGGCGGTTCCCGTTGTGCCAGCTCAGGTTCCAGCTCCTGCCCAGGCAGCTCAACCAGCGGCAGCCCCCGTTGACTACAGCGCACAATGGGCTCAGTATTACGCTCAACATTCTCAGCAAGGACAGCAGCCGGATGCCCATGGCCTTCAGCAACAACAGGCTTGGTATGCTCAACATCAGCAGCAGCAGGCTCAACAGCAGCAGGCACAACAGATTGCCCAGCTCGTTGCTCAACTCCAGGCCAACCCCGACCCCCAACAAGCCGCCCACATCCAAGCCCTCATTGCCGCCACTCTGGCCGGTAGTGGCCAACAACAACCCAACCAGCCTGCCGGCCCTCAGACGAGCGACTACGAGTCTTATAGCAGGTGGGCAGCCGGAGCCGGTGGCCAAGCCGGCGCCGCTCATGCTCAACCTACCGCTCAGCACGGAGGTTACGATCCCTACCAATCTGGCCTGTCCTATGATGACAACGCTCGTGACAGCCCTGATCGTGACCCTAACTCTCGGGACCGTGATAGTTGGGACAACCAGCAACAGCACCATGGCGGCCGCGATAACTTCCGCGAACGTCAAGACAGTCGTGATGGACGTGACGGACGTGACGGTAGAGATTCTCAGCAACATCATCGCGGTGATAAGCCGCATTGGAAAAACAAGAAGAACCGTGGCGATCGTAATGGCGACGAGATCCCAGATCATCTCAAGGGTATCAACCGCAGTCTGATTGGTACCAAGCAGTGCATTTTCTGGGCGCAGGGCAAGTGTGCAAAGGGCGATAAGTGCACTTTCAGGCATGACTAAGGGAGTTGGGAAAACTGGGTTATATATGGTTATGGTTCCGTGATAAGGGAGAGAGAGTGGGTGGTGAATTATATCCAGGAGGAAGGAAGGCTAGGCATTTACAGGTTCAAAGAAGTCTTGGGGAATGGGGAAAATGGATTATGGATGACTTTGAAGCACGAGTCATTAGAGAGCGGGGAATACAGTGTTTCGCATGCTATCTACAAATCTTATTTTACAAGTCAAGCGAAGCCTATTTTGAGGAAGAAGACCCGAGGTGAGGTCACACATCGGAGGAAAAGATCAGCTTTCTTCACATCAGATCACATCACATCACAGCAGCAGGTGTTTATATCAACCAACTTGGCCATCGAATGTTCGATTATCTGTCAAAATCAAGCAACATGGTTACTACCAACCACAGTCATGCTTCTTGAGTTAAATGACCACCGGACGAGTAAAAAAACGTAGCCTTGTGATGAAGAACAAGAACGGGACTGGGGGTAAGAAGCAGTTACCAGTGCTCCGTTCGGTATTTTGGATAATGGTTGTTCTAGACCATAGGTTAAGCTTTACTTACAGAAAGGGGGGAGGGGGGAGGGCCACCGTAAAAGGGAGGTAAGTAGTATGCTCGAAGAACAGGACTTCCATGAGAGTGAGAGGAAGTAAATGCGGCTTCATTTTGCATCTTGGGGGCTAAAAACTACACAATAGATAGACTAAGGTACCCGTAGTCTTGGAATAAACTTAATAGATTATTGTCGTTGATGTGGTTTCTTTCCCGTTGTTCACCCAGGTAAAAGGCAACAAGCAAGAGGGGAAGAACTGAACAGGGCTGAGAGAGAATAAAGGTGATGCATGGCTATTGTAGAAAGAAAGAAAAGCCTCTTCTTCTTCTTTTTTTCTTCTTTTTCTTTTTGCGAGGGGATACGTAAGTCGTGGTTGACTAGCTATGGGAGGAGGAGGAGGAGGAGTAGTAGCAAAAGAAGAAGAAGAAGAAGAAGAAGAAGAAGAAGAAGAAGAAGAAGAAGAAGAAGAAGAAGAAGAGAAGAGAAGGCTATCATGATTTCATTAGCAAGATCGAATATCATCGGTTACCATCCGACATGGCCTAGATATACATGTCAGGTGCCCGTATCCAATATTCACTGCCAGTTTGGGTGGTTTTTGCGTTGCTATCCCATCCCATCCGCACCTATATCCAAGGTCCTCAGACCCTCATGTAAACAACTAAACCCTCGTGCAAAGAATAGACCAAACTGATCACACCTTGATTACGGCGGTGTTAGTGGTGGCGTTGATGTTAGCGATGATTGTGTTCTCTTGATGTGAATGTCTGTCTATGTGTGTGTGTGGATGTATCATAATGTGTTCCTCTCCCGTTTTCAAACCTTCGAACCTATGTTCTTTTTGCATCCTTCTACTGTACTTCCTATTCTACATATCTGAAGACGGTTAACAGCTGAGAAGGGGTTCAAGACGCCCTCCCGGCCGGATTACTTAGCAAGATGCTTAACGGGATGTTCACATACCTACGTGGTTTCAACATCACCGCCTCAATTCACAGTTGACAGTCAACATTTTTGTTCATAATCTACTTCTTACCTTACCTATGGGCTTTCACATTTCCACGTTGCCACACTTTCAAAAAACACACATAATCTCGGCTGTTCTTCAAATAACCGTACCTTTAAGGTGGTAGAGAGATAGAGAGGTGGAGACAGAGAGGTAAATAACTCGCATACTACTTTAGGTAGGAGAGAAGCACTCTACTTTAGTGGTCAAGAATCCGAGAAAAGAGTTGAAGAAAGGACTGGCTGACTAGATTAACGGACTACTTTGATTCCCAGCTTCCCGTGGGTTATGCATGTGAGATATTGATTGGATTTCGTCTGGTTGCGGTGCTGCTCAGACTTAGTTGGGGCATAGTCAACTCTGCAATCTCCCATGGATGTATTTACGTTGATAGTCTAGTTAGTGACTCGAGAAATGGGCGAAGACACATTCCCTGTCAAGGGTTTAGTTGTTTCAATAGGATGTGAGTTGACCCTGAAGGTGGAAAACATACCATTGATTCGTCTGACAGGAGCAGGGGTGATTGGTAGACAACCAGAAAGAAGTGTACCAGCACGAAAACAATGGTGCGAACTCGAGATTCATTGAAACGTTAGACTAGAGCGGTTGATAGCTGAGCACCCAAGATCGCTTGTCAAATGTAATAATGAACATACATTTGGCTGCGGAGAGTAACCCAGAGCCAAGCAGCCATATAAGCAATCAACTTGAAACCATCGACTATCACGAAAAGGGATCCCGTCGTCTGCCACGATGTTCGGAAGATTCGACAAAGTGGACCAAGTTTTGGGGTAGAGTATGCCATCAAACCCTTTACAAAACCAGTACAACTGACAACTGGCATCTATCATAGAAAGCCAGCAAGAAAAGACCATTTGAAAAACAGCAGCCAATGCCTTGTGCTCATGTAAAACCCAAACAAAGAGGTCAACCAGAACCAAGATCGCCATACCCATATCCTTCCAAACCCCTGAACCTTTCAAAGCTGGTCAAGCTGTCCACGAACACCACGTAATCTACTCAGACAAAGGTGGGTGCAGTGTAAACCAATGCGCCAAACATCATGGCGCCAGTAGCTACACCACCAAGGGCAACATAACCGATCCGCTCGGCAATATTGCGCAACCGCTGTCTCTTGGCTGGCCTATCACTGTCATCGTCGAGGCGAAGCGCACATGTAGCGAAAGAGACAGGTACATCGAGCGGGTGAATTACGATTACCTCAGCGGAAGCTTCCATCGGTTCGTTGACCTCCTCATCTTCAGTGGAAGATTTGATCGGTTCGGCAACCTCCTTGTCATTGTCGACTTCCATGACTTCGCCAGCGTCCCATGCAAGCTCTTCCTCGGTGGTAGACGAGATAGCCTCTGCCTTTCTCTTCCCTTTTCCAACTGGGACATCCTCATCCATGATGTCAGAGATAGCAAGACGAGAATACTCCTTGACAACGGGCGAAGGAGACTCCATCACGGCCACCTTGTTTTCCTTGCGAGCCTCAAAGAACTCTGCTTTGTCCGAGGGATACCAGTGAGCTTCTGTCATTTCCATCACAGGTTCAATCGCTGGCTTGTGGGTCGAGGAAGCTTCATCAGTATCACCCGCCGATTTGTTGGACTTGGGAGTAGCCAGCTGAACATCACGAGGATGGAATAAGGACAGAAACGCCCCAAGATCCGCTACTGGCTTATCTAGAAGAGAGGCGAAGTTGGCTGAAGGGGTACTGCAGGTGATGGCATCGCCATTCATATCCGGAGTAACAAGGCGACCGATGCCATGGCCCTTGTCGTGGTTTGGTTCAGCCTCGGTCTCCTCAGTCTTCGTTTCAGATGTCGGACCAGTCACAACACTGGCGAGGTCTGGGAGGTCCCAGTTGATTCCTCCTTCCTGTGACTCCGACTCTTCATCTGACTCCGACTCTTCATCTGACTCCTGGCCAACGGAGAAATCAGAATCAGACTCAGAGTAGGGGTAATCGTACTGGAAGCCTCTTTCTGAAGAATCATCATCTATAAGACAGTTAGAAACGACCGCCACTAGCAGATTATGATAGACTTACCACCACTCACGTCCGAGCCGACAGGCTCGGGATCATACTCAGGCTCATAATCGGAGCTCATGTCGGAGTCCAAATCATCATCATGAGGTGCAGCGCAGTTCTCGAAAGCGGTGGGATATTGAGATGCACTGGCGTTTTGAAATGCAGTGGGCTGGAGTGCAATGACGTTCTGGCGCAGATCATCTTCTCCATCCGATTCATAATTGCTACAGTTGCTGTCGATAGGGCTCCTCGGAGGTTGGGTAGATGGGATGTTCGGTTGCGACTGAGTGCAGTTATCTGCTTGGAGGGCATCGATCTCATCACTTGCACACCAGTCGCTCTCGTAGTCATCATCTTGATCCAGATCGATAACCTGTTTCTC
The DNA here is from genome assembly GCF_033870435.1 of Sordaria macrospora. Classification (NCBI taxonomy): domain Eukaryota; kingdom Fungi; phylum Ascomycota; class Sordariomycetes; order Sordariales; family Sordariaceae; genus Sordaria; species Sordaria macrospora. The sequence continues at coordinate 1,034,444 of NC_089372.1, read as the reverse complement.
AAGATTGGCGATTACATTGCCGGAGGTTACAGGGTGAGTAAGGTCGATTACATCGCCCATGCAACTAAGTCCAGATAGTCCTCGTCCGACTGATTGGATGCTTTGCGCTGACGAGTCGTTGTTGTAATCTTCGTCCATGTCGGAGTCTGACCCGTCGGGTACTTTGAAAGTACTTGAGGCCCTCGGACTATTCCACGTTAGCATCGCATGTCGAGAAATGATGACAGAGAGGCACTCGCTAGGTCATGTTGGTGCCTGCTGGGTTTGTGAAACTTACCGAGTACTATCTTGCTCTGGCTTCGCTTTAGGGGCCTCGATGTAGTCGAGCCCAACCTTGACAACTGTCGGAGGAAATATCCTTTTCCTCATGATGTCCACACCGAAGCGGATGCTATCACCGTCCTTAATCTCGACTTGCTGGTCTTTTTCAAGTCGTTGGTCGGTGTCATTAACATAGGTTCCATGGAGCGAACCAAGGTCCCTTAATTTGAGCCTCTGCAAGATGACCATGACATATGAGCAAATGAACAGCCAAACGGAATCGTTAGCAGGGGAGAGGAAAGCCAACCTTTTGTGTAAAATCGGCTATGATCTCGGCGTGTTGTCGAGACATTACAGCGCTGTCATACCAGCCGTTTTGCGAGTTCGGTACAAAGCCCTTCGCGGCGAGTTTGGACGATCGGCCAATCTTCAAAGTGGGATTCTGGATGTCTAACACGATATATCGCCGTGAAAATGGGTGGTCAGCGTACGGCTGTTGTGTCAACGAGATCGAGAAGACTGTGAGTACGTTAGCACTGGACCATCCGAGGACTCGTTAAGGAGGGGAAGCAGGTGTTGATTCTATCCTTGGTGAGTTGGTTTTGTGTGGACGTACCAGGCAATTTGCCGGTTGATGCCGGTTCAGGCTTCGCAGACATTGTGAATGTGGCAATCTGTAATCGGTACAATCCTGCGCTGTTTCCCCTGAGCGGGCTATGTGACCCGGTTTATTGTCCAAAAGAGCGACCGCACTGTCCAAAGCTGTGCAGAATCCGCCTGATCGAGGCAGGACTCCTGACTGCTGATGTGTCGAGAGAATCTTTCAAGGCAGCGGACAGGGGGCGCAATGCCAGATGCGATGCCAGAAGAAGCACAGAACTGAGTCGAGGAGGGAGGGAGAGACTGGAAGTGCGTGCGTGCAGTGCAGTGATGGTGGGGTGAGACGGTGCACTCTGGGTCGATGTTAACTCAAAAGGTCTGCAACAGGTGAAGGAATGATGACCAAACAAGATGCAGCTGCCCGTAGCTCAGATATCGAGATGCAGACAGTACAGCTGGAGCGCGGGGTCAAAGGTAGGTGATTCGGCTGCGAGTGTTGCAGTTCAAGCTGTCGCAGGAAGTGAGGTTGAAAAGGAACAAGAAGAAGGCGCAAATCGAAAGTGGAATGGATTCAGTTGGTTCAAGTTGTGTTGGATAAAGGAGGTTGCGACTGTCAAGAGACGGATTCGGTAGTCACACTTTCAAGGGTGCTTGCCCAGGCGACCGCCGACTTGCACCTCTCGAAATGGGAAAGAGCACTCCTCCTTTACCATAGATAGCGAAGTGGAAAGTGCGGGGCCAGGGGGCTGCCTGATACACCGACCTCCATCTGGCCATGTCCACCTCGAGGACTCAGGTCACGGTACGTGTCGGGCAGCTTCTCCTGTTTCTTTCCATTGGTGATACCATTGTGTGAATGCAATGATTTGCTCTGATTATCGTGCTTCGTGGCAGCAAGTCACAGCATTCTCACTTCCTTTGTCCATCATGCCGTTGTTTACCTTGGCTGAAGTACTCGAGCCATAGAAGTTGTACCTAGGTACTCGAGCCGCACAACTAAGTAGGACGCATCTGCGAGGCACCAGGCCACCAGCAGGCAGAGGCAGGCAGACATCGAGTGTTACACAAGCCTCCGTTGAGCTTCCGTCGGATCTGTTTGTGCTCCGACCTTTCCCCCCTCTCCTCCTTTTCGTCCCTTCGTTCGTTTGCCAACGAGCCGGGCAGCAACTGAGTCAGACTGGATCCCTGTCGCAACCAAAATGGCACAAGCTGGTATTGATTACTACCGACACTCCAATATTCCTATGGCATTCATCGTCTGGCGGCTTGCAATCGGTCAACTCCAGTGTTGATCATGTTGGAAAGCCGACGAGTTGTCGTTGGTTGAGACTCACGATGCCCCACTCCCGTTGCATGCTCCCCAGGTGAGCGACGACGGCACTGGACGGGAGAGCTACGAAGTGCGGATAATGCGGAGCTACTGCTGGGAACAAAAGGACCGGGGAGAGCAGGGAGAGCAGGGAGAGCAGGGCGAACAAGGGGCGGGCAGCTCATAGCACGGGCAATGAGTGACGGCACGTTGGTGGGGAAGAGGGGCGTCGGTATCTTATCGCTTGCAAGGGCAGAGAGGGGGGATTCATCGATTCGAGACAGGACCTTTTTGCAGTTTCACAAACCCCATCGGGTGCTCCTCTTATTGAACTCACTAACTGGGATACGATTGATTTTCCTGTCTTTCCGAGGTCCATTACAACGGGAACACTGATGATGAATGCTCGTGTTGGGCTCGGATGTTAAAAAGACTTCCCCAGGCCGTAAAGGTGCTCAGTGACAACCGGAGGATCCAACCCTAACCGCTTTCGGTTAGTGCGGTCATGGCTCATATGCAAGCACTTTAACACATCCACGAGATGGATGGCAAGGCGCATTTCCTGGGAACGTAGACTAAACCCAATGCCCTCACCATCAACCGCGCAAAAACTTCCAGGCGCATTGCCAATTTCTTAGGGTAGTCAATGAAGCTACTGCTATCGTTATCGCTGTTGTCGCTGTTGTTACCGTTATCGTTGTCGTTGTCGTTGTCGTTATCGCTATCGTGAAGTGAAGGCCGTGTAAGTGCTGGGCTGGGGAAAGTACTGCAAATTCGCCCACAAATCCGAACCCTGACTTTCGTCACTTTCACCGAAGAGACCCGGTACTAGGGGTAATGTAATAGAATGGCGATAGAGTCAACGACAGCAACAGCGACTAAATAACGACAACAACAACGACAGCAACAACGACAGCAACAACGACAGCAACAACGACAGCAACAACGACAGCAACAACGACAGCAACAACGACAGCAACAACGACAGCAACAACGACAGCAACAACGACAACAACGACAGCAACAACGACAGCAACAACGACAGCAACAACGACAGCAATTGAGAAGTGAAAGCTTCAAATTGATGGCAGCGCAAAAGGCACCTTACCAAGCACTATCGGGAGCCTGAGATTGGCTGGGTGCCCAAAAGAAGTGGGTATGGTCTACGTACGCAGCTTTTTTGGTATACGTGCCCAGGAAATGCGATGGCAAGGCAACCATAGCAATAAAAGGGAGCCGAGAAGGGAAGCATCCCACACGGAGGGACAATGTTCAAATTCTTCCTAAAGGCTACACTGAGTTGATTTATTGACTAACATTGAGCAAGGTAAGGGCCCCAAGTTAGAAATGGCCTCGAGTTAGTTCACATGTCATCAACATCGGCAACCGCTAACGAGAGAACTTCCGCTTTCGAATAAGAACTAAGCACAGGACGGGTATTGAATATTCAAGTACGGTAAATATTGAGTACCGGTAATACCACAACCAGTACACCACATTGGGTTTCATGAGGATTGTTTCGCCCGGGTCTGTTGCTTTGCCGGTGTTCAGGCTTTGGTCTCTCTTGTGATGCTGTTGTCGGTTCGGTTCCCGTGCCAGGAATGTGGAATGTTCAATAAGGTGACCCACCGAGTTCTCCACCTATCATTGTACAAAAAATAAGCGCCTGGTTTGTTACGGTGACAATGCCGTCTAAGTGCCCCCAAAAGAGGCTTATCAGCACATACTCGGATGAGTCACAAACAACGATGCCGTTCATATTTCTAAACCTGGTGGATAATCATATCACAGCAAGAGGGTATTTGTCATGACAAGACAGAGAGACAGAGCAACAAACGTGAATATTTATAAGGAATTGTGGCTGATTCGCACTAACAGAAAGGCCAAGCAATAAATCGTACGGTCTTGGCTCCGGGCGCCGTTCGCCACTGCACCCCGTGCCCCTGGTCTTTTGGCCCGCCTCAGTGCGTCATGCGTCACTCGTTCCTCCCCGGGGCCTGCAGTGGACAGGTCCGAACTGCAAATTCCAGTTGTTGATCCGCACAAGTGGAATGCATTTCCATTTCTTTCCTTTCTACAAATACCAAATATTTCCCGTCAGGACCAAGGAGAATCACCATCCGCCGTCTTTATCCAACCGACTTTGCCTCCGAATTTCAAATACTGACGACGGCACAATCCTACCTTGGACATTATAAAAAGCACACCCTCCACCCGTATCTCATGGATTTTTTGCTGAACACGACCTACTCATTCGAAAAGTCAGCTACCGCCATCAACGACTACAACGACCATTCACCACCCATACACCAACCCGAGAAGTGATAGCCTTACGCGGCAAGCGATTGGAAATACGAAAGACCACGAACATCATCTCGAACAGACGTTTCTCTCAACAACAACATGCACGATCTACGCAAGAAAGCCCTCTTGGAGAGTGGCAAGACTGTTTCACGGAAGGCTAGAGCGAGACCAGATCCCCCACGCTCTGCTGGTGCTCTCTCCCCCGGCGATGGCTCTCCCGCAAGCTCGCGACCCGGCTCGCGGGCACCCTCAATGGCAGGTTCTCGAGCTGGGAGTCGTGTTCCCTCCGAAGACGAAGCTAGCGACCACGAGTACGATGATGCCATGACTTTGAGCAGCGCCAACTCGGTATCCGGCGAAGATGTTAACGAGGACGATACGAACAATACGTGGCCCGACAGGCTTCAAGACCGCATTACAGAACTTCTAGACCGCAAGAGAAGCAGCGCTCAGGGCCGCGAGGCTACGATGAAGGCATACGAACATATCCTGAAGCACCATTACGCACAGAAGTACATCGAGAGGAACATCTCCGACATCAGCGCCGCCCTCATCCGCAGCATCAGGAGCGGAAGCAGTGACCAGGAACGCCTGTTTGCTCTCAAAGCACTTACAGCCACCATCCTTACCTGCCCCTCGGAGACGATATTCGATCACGTCTGGTCGGTGCTCAAGGTAGCTACTGAAGACGGAGAGGAGGACAAGATCAAGGTCGAGGCCATCAACGCTATCAGCATCGCCGTGACACTCGGGGGCGGTTCATCCAGCGCTGCCGAAGAAGTTCTCGATTTCCTCCTCGAGATCATCGAAAGTGACGGGCAAAATGTGGGTGCCCCCGACAATGGTAGCGTCGTAGCAGCAGCGCTCCGAGCCTGGGCGTTTGTGGCCAGCTACGTGGACGATCTGAGCGTGCAGAGCGACCAAGCCATGGAGGCATTCATGGAGCAACTAGACAGCACAGACAGCGACGTGCAAACGGGTGCCGGCGTCAACATTGCTCTGCTCTTCGAAGCTGCCCGCGACTACGAAGAAGAAACGGGCGAGAAGTCCGACTTGCAGTACAACCAGCACCGAATCATGACCCGCATGGCGGAGATCGTCCGCGACTCTTCCAAGGCGGTTTCAAAGTCAGACCGGAAACAACTGAAGACCAACTTTCAAAGCATTATCACCTCTCTGGAACGGGGCCTGGGTCCCGGGTACTCGACTGCTGGGCGCGGTGCGGCGAATCCCCACACGGGAGGCTCCAAGCTGGAATCAAGTGGCGGAGGCGAGGAGGGCTTTGTCGAGTTTGGATACCGCGAGAAGCTGCGGATTCATAACCAGTCTCTGATTATTGATACCTGGTCACTGCACGCTCGCGTGGAGACATTGAAGACCGTCCTCGGCGGCGGTCTGGCGACACAGTATATCGAGAACCCTGCGGTTCGGGAAGTTCTTGAGGGTGCGGACGTGGAGTATATGGCCAAGACTACCAAGAGGAGGTAGTGAATGATGTTCAGATAGGGAACGAAAAAGGAATCGGGATGTTTATATAACGATGTATGACAGCATCAGGTGGCAATGTTATTTGTTTTGTTTTCTCGCGCGGTTCTAGTTTTTGACAGGAGTATTGGTATATCATTTTAAAGTTTTCCCGCAAGGACTTTTGTCAGTGGTTCAGTTGCTATTTCCTCATGTCTCGTCATTGGTTTTCATTTAACAGAGTCATGAACCATCATAATAGTCGGTCTTCGTATCAATATCCTAAGCTTCACAAATACCAACAGTTCTTTCAGCCACATATATGACTCATGTTTTTGTGTTCCCAAAAAGCTTGTAAGGTCCAGCTGTGAGGAGACATAGTTACCTTGGTTACCTTTCCAAGCACACATTGAGACTTGTGGGATGGAACATTTCAAGCACAGGACCGGACTATCGACATGATAAAACCACTTCTTCGGAACAAAACAGGATGACAGCAGCAGCAGCAGATTGTCTGTCCCCTACCATTTCATTCAGCATCTTCATCATCAGAGTGCCGAGAACGAAAAGGAAAACGCCGCGTAAATTCGGCACAAACAATACAAGGTTACTTTTATAATGACACCTACCTACTGCGTTGTTTTCTGGAAACTGAATGGAAGTATCATAAGTATGGTAGCAAGTGGGACATAAATTGTAAAGGATGAGAATACTTGTTCACGACGACAGTTCTACCGATATGCATGTATCCAGCTTTCTCCTTTCCATTCATCCCTCGGTTACTCCCTCTTCAATATTCATTCTCCCTTCTTGCTTTCACTGTAGTTCTTGACAACGAACCCTTTGAACATCTTCGCCACACAGCCTCGCTCATGGGAACATTTCTGCTAGACCTGTCGATATCCGGAGCTCTATATATGTAGGGAGGTAGGATGTTGCGAATCAACATTAAGGAAGCAGCACTAATATATTCACTCTGCTTCATGTCATGTCTCGCAAGCTCCGCTCATGCCTCATGTAATCTCGACCGAACGATGTCGAGGTATGTACATGTATGCGAGGGAGGGTAAGAGATCTGAGGTGGTCCGGTTTATTGTAGGCTTGTGGGCTTGTGGTACCCCGTAATACTATACGAAACGCAGATGCAAACGAGCGAGGACTGCCTGCGTTGCCTTACAATGTACGATCTATCTGGTAGCATACCGTTTCATCAAAACCATGGTACGTATGGTGTTGTTCGTGATCCCGAACTAGAACGTCATTACTGGGAGCGCCAAGCATACCCGAACAGAACAGGTCCAAGTCCAACAGGCACCTGGCAGGGGCAGCGATCCGAAAAGAAAAAGAACGTGGGAGCGACCAGTTCAGAAACAGGAACCAAGAAGGCGCTCAAGGGCTGAACTGGCCCAGCTGTGAACAGAACCAGGGCAGGCAGTCAACCTGTCGGTGATCTCCTCTGATCTCTTCCTGATCTCATTTGGGTTTGAAAGGTTCCGAATGTTGGTCCAATGTTGGTGATAGTGACGGTACCTGGCAGCAATTTTAGCCGCGGCAGGAGCAGCAAGCAAGCAGAAGCAGAAGCAACCAACATCGTCACCAACATGCGAAAAGGATTTGCATCAACAGCACTGCATCATCATCTGCAGCTCTGCCCTGCCCTGAATTCCGGAGGCCTGTGTTAAGGAGCGGACGGAGGGAGTTGTTTACCATTGATTGCGGGGCTACCGTTTTACCACAAGGTGAGACGGTGAAGACGGAGGGGAGGTGAAGACGTTCGGGAAACGGGAGCAGCTCCGAAGAAGCTAGGTGAAGCTGAGCGGGAGGAGGTGATCAGCACCCCCTTGACCTTGGCCCGAGCTTCCTTCCTGGCTTCAGGTCTGGGTTCCGCTGCCCTTGTTTTTGGGGAGCTTTCCATGGGATCCAGTTTCGGTCGCTCCCAGCCGCCGCCGGGAGGATCCACTTCTTATTTACTTTTTGGGGGATCGTCCACCCATGTTTCGTACTCGTAGTAAGTTTCTTGGTTGCGTTTGGCAGTTGTTTCTTTCCTTGTTTTCATTTGTATCAAGAATTGGGAAGGGATGAAAGCGAGGTGGTTGAAGATGAGTCCCTGACGGGAAGCTTTGAAGAAGGGATTGAAGAATTGACGGAGGGACACAGAATCCCAAAGTGAAGAAGAAGCAGACTCAGAAGCAAGGGGATATTGGATACTGAAAGCTGTGCCACAATGACCGTTTAAACACCTGAGCTTTTCAACCATTCAATATGTCATTGCCCTTTGGACCCGAAGGGGAGAAGTTGAACGGAGCTGAGGTGCATAACGCTGCAGCAAGGCACCTCAAAGCACCCCTGACTCCCACGCGCAATTGGCCGATAACCGTCGAAGCCATGGCCAGCACATCAAGCAAGGCCGGCCGCCATCAGGCAAACCCGGGCGAATCAAGCCGCCATTTGAGGGTTCGGGGTTGGACAGTTGGGGTGATCAGAAAGGGGATGGAAAGAGAAGAAAAAGAAGAAGCACCGTCAGAACATTGAGACCGAAGACATGAAACGGAACCAAGGCTGTGGATGGTGACAGTGACTCGACTGAGAAAAAAACGTGCTGTTGTTGCTGGCGCTACTGCAGCTCTGGCTGTGGAAGTGGAAGGCGAACTGGCGCAGAGCTCCAGCGGTTCCACCATCGGTCCAAGCCTTTTGTAGACATTGATCCATTCGGGAATCGAGCCAAGAAGTCCAGCTCTCCCCAGTCCCAATTCGCGGGCGCCGACTTTTTGGCTCCTCTCCCCGACTTCCCACCGCTCATTCGTCCTTTGCGAAAAGACTTGCGAGACTTGGGCTCACCACCAAATTGCCCCTCGCCGCTCTCCTCTCTTGAGCACCAATCCAGAGGCTCAGGCACCAGTCACTTTTTTTTCCCTCTTTTTCACACGCCAGTCGTCGGTCGCCAGTCGCATCCAACATCCATCTTCTTGTCGCCCTCTCACGTTTTTTGTGTGCTTCCCCTGCTGCTGCCCTACAAGCTACAACACGTTGGCGGGTAGCTTCGATTTACCCATATCGCGGCATCCACCTCCACCTGTTAATGGCAACCCGAACGAGCGGAGAATCTTGAATGATCGCTTGCGACAACACGCTTCCATTGCATGCGACAAACTGCTACTATTCCATACTAGACCGACCACCTTTGAGGCCTGCAGCACGCAAAGCATTATAGCATATCCGACACGAGGAGACCATTTACTTGGGAACCCTGAACTAAGCCCGCCCTGGCCGATACATACCTTACCAACAAGCGCGCGTTCGCATAGAGGAATTCATTGCCGACCTCCATCCCGGCTGGTACGTACCTTGGATATACCTTCAGTTGTTCTTCCTCGTTTTCTCCAATGTCCACCACAACCACCCACACCCATTACTTCGTGTCAGCATCGGGCTGGACTGTCCTCTCCAAAAGGGCTGTCCCATTGCTGCCCATTACATAAGGTACATACCTAGGATGGAAACATGGGGGGTCTGGGGGCCTCCTCTCTGTTCAGGGCAGGATTGCGCCCGCCTCTCGATTTTTACGGGACGGAGCACCGCCGCCTACCTTGTCGCTAGCCTGGTTCCTGCCCTGTCATCCCGTCCTATTGTTTTCCTTGGTGCGCGCTTGGCTCCCGTCAGGTTCAGGTTCCATGTTCAGAGTTCCTTCCCCTTGCCGATGCCGTATGTGCCATCATCTCAATCACACTGCACTGCACCACCGTCTGCAACTGCAACCGCAACTGCAACTGCAACCAAACTGCACTGGGACACACTACGGCGCACCTTGGCTTGCGCTTCTCCGTTTTCCAGTTCCAGTTGTTCCCTCTTTCCAGTCCTGTCACGGTCTCCTCATCCTCTCATCTCCATTCACCCAGCCTCTTCCAGCCTCTCCTCCTCAGGCTTGTCCTAAATCACCACTAGTACTCAATCCACCAAACCTCCATTCTAGAGAGAGAGAGAGAGCGAGAGACTAGAGAGGCGCACAGCTTGCATTTCACGTCGCCTCTCAGTTGGCGTTTCCCCCAGTCAAACCAATCTGTTGGTTTTGCCATTTCTCTCGGACTCTGTTTCGCAATTCTACGCTTCTACGAGACGAATTAGCAGCTTACACTGATTTCGTTGGTCCAGCTTCCACTTTTTCTCTGACCACCAGATTTTCCCGCAACCACCAGATGTCGCCTTGAACCGACGGAACGAATAGAGAGACCGCGCAGCTCCGACTCGACAGAACGACGAACCTAATATCCACACGCGCCCTATCCTATTTTCTCCTCATTTTTTAATTACTACCAATATCCTTTTTTTTTATTTCGCCTTTTGGCAACGACATCCGACCACCCTCCACCGAATTGCCGGGAAGAGCCTGCTTTTGAAGAACAGGAACAGGATTTGGAGCAACCGAACTGGCGGGGGACAGCTGCGCTACCCAAGCTACAATCAAGGCCCACTCGCTTGACGACCGTCTGATCTTCGATAGCCTGGCCTAGCCCAACCATCTCTTAGAACCCGCGACGCCCATCACCGTCAACATGGGTGTCGAAACCAAAAAGAAGTCGTCCGAGCGACCACTACCCGTGCCCAGCGCGACCGAGTCCTCGATAATGAGCCCTACCCAGAGCGAGCTGGGAACCGACGACAAGTCATCCTACTCGCTGCCTGAGGACGGCACCCCGGTCACCATCAAGACACACAACCGAGGCAAATCGCAGACTTCGCTGTTGATCGAGTACTTCGAAGGAGGAAAAGGAGCCCCATCTGGAGACGGGCGCAAACCCAGCGTACGTGTTCGCCTCACGCCAAGCCAAAAGTCCAATCGCAAAAGCAGCGGTTCCGATCGAGGTCGCATTAAAATAACAGAAGCAAAGTCAACGAGGAGGTCGAGCCAGAGCCGCCGCGCCGATCGCCATTCCCAAAACGCCCTTGCCCGCTCCGAAAATGAGTTGATGTCCGTCCTGAGCGGAGGCGACGAAGACAACAACTCGTACGCCTCTGCCACCGAGGAGAGCAACGTCAGTCGCAACATTGAGATCGAAATCGGCGAACGAAGCGAACGTAGCACCAACCGACGCGCCCGCCGCCCTGCCAGCCCCTTGATTCCCTCTGCTGATAGCAAGAATAGCTACAATACCGGCAACATGAGTGACATTTCAGCCATCCCGAGCGACAGTTTCCTCGACGAGCCTTACGTATCACACAAGAACTCTGATGTCAAGAGCCCTGGTTCCCGGAGCAGGAGCCCCTTGCGCGGTGGAGATGCCCTTGCTGGCGCTGCTGCTGGTATCACAGCTGCTGCAGTTACTGACAAGCTCCGTACCAAGAGCCGAGATGAGAGCAGGACTCGAGACTACGACCGCGGAGAGCGTGAAAAGGTATCAGTGACCAAGACGCGCGGAGATAGGGAGAAGGGCGGCAGTAGCAATCGCCTACACAAGTCGACCAAGAGCCGGACCAGCAGTCTCAGCAAAGAGGAAAGGAGCTCGAAGCGCTCAGAGTCCCCCCGCAGGAGATCCAAGCATAGCGATTCCTTGGTATCGGGGCCCGATTCAAGCATGCTGTCGACTGCAGCTGCCAGCCAACGCTCCATGGGTGCAGAGTCAATGCGCTCAGGTCAATCAAAGGCCTCCTCAATCAACAATCCCAAGCTCCTGGAGACAGTAGAAGATGCCATTCGTCGCCTTATTCTCCCAGAACTCAATGCCTTGAAGAGAGAACAGAGCTTGCGTCAGGATCGTAAGGCCGCCTCGGCGACATCAAGTGCGACAACGGCTTCTAGGGACGAGGGCAGTGATAGGCGCCGGACGTCTAGAGCTGACAGAAATTCGGGCGCCACACCCACACCCAAGGAACCCATCAAGATTGAGAAGCGAGACAGGGAAGCCCGCAATGCCTTCGATGAGAGCCCGGCACAAAGTGCCCTCAGCCAAGACACGCGGAGCGATGTGCAAAGTACTATTGACCACAGCCCTGCGGCAAGCACTGACCGCCTAAAGACTGCTGCTGCCGGTGCGGCGATGGGTGTGGCTGCAGCTACAGCCCATGACAGCCTGAAATCTCCTGGAGAGAACCGCAGTAGGAGGCGAAGACGTGAGTTGCGGAATCGTGCTGGTAATGAGCATGAGGATTATGATGATGATGCCTCTGACTTCCTCGCACCTGCTCCTCCGATGCCCCTAATGAGCGAGTTTAACCCCTCGGACGTCACCAGAGCCTCCATTTTATCAGCCGACACAGATAGACCTCACTCGGCTAGCGAGGAGATTGCGCCTAAGCAGGATCAGAATGGCCAGTACCACACTGAGGATTCCACTCCGACACCCACCCGGACCCCGATTACTCTGCTGTCATTGGGTACCCAGCACGCCAATATCTCACATGGAGACCTGAAACAGCTGCCACGTCAACGGGGTGCCGAGAACCAGGACGACTTCCACACCGGCGCACCGTCATCCATCGAGTCCTATGATGATCTGGACGATTACGATGATCACGAGCGGGAATACGGAGATAGCCCATACGACTATTACAACACTCAAGAGGTGCCGCCTCCTCTCAAGTATGTTCCTTACCAACCTGAGAAGCGCGGTCTGAGCCCTATCCCCAGCGTCTCCGGATACACCGAAGGCAGTGAGGCACCGAACCGCGATTCTCGCGCATTCGGTGGCTCGGTATCAAACGGCTCGCGTACCCCTGGCAACATGTCGGTAGCCAGCTTGAGGACGCCGGGTATGGATCAGAGCAATGTGAGCGGAATGACCAACAGCGAGGTTGATGGTAATGGTCACCCTGTCCGTGCCGTGGGAGCCAACCCGAACTACGTCCACACCTCTGCTGCTGTCGATTCCAATCATGCTTCGCTCATTGAGGGCTCCATGGTGGACTCGCTTAGATCCAGTGGCGTTAACCAGCAACCATACCGTAACTCCATGGTCACCAACGGAAGCCAAGAGGGTGACAGGCCAGATACTGCTGGAAACGATAGCCAGGCTTCATACGATTACCAAGAATATGATCTTGATGAGTACGGAAGGAAGGTCCCGAGACAGCGCCATTACACCACCGCTTCAGAGGCTGCTATTACCAGCGCTGCGGTTGGTGCCGCCGCTGCTGCCCTCAGACAACAGGGCAAGCAGGAGAACCAGGGCACTTCTGAATGGCAAGGGGAGGGCGTTGGGCGCAATAAGTCGTTCAAGGAACGCGCCCAGAACGGATCTGGACCCGCACTTGAGCCAAAGCACAGTATCGACAGGATGTCGGACGTCTCTGTGCCCATCAAGTTGGGCTTCAGTGGCTTGCCGGATATCGGCGACCCGTTACCAGATTTTGAGCACTGGAACGAGGATGATCTGATCACTAACCCATCGATGCTCAACGGAGAGGAAGGTGGCTGGGAGGGAGATGCTACCCCTAAGCAACGTCCCCAGTCGTCCGTTGATGACTTCAACTATCGTCCTCTTGACGGCACTCATGATGCTCTCCAGAAGGGTCTCAACCTCAACGGCAACCAACAGGAGCAGGACGAGTGGTACAGGACTGACGAGGACCGGAAGCGCGATACTTTGGTCACCAACCCTTATGAGGATGCCAGCCCCATTGCCAACCTTGCTGGTCTTGGAGACAGTCTTCTTTCTCCTGGCGGCTATGAGAACTACGGCAATGCCACTCGTAGCCCCGTCGGTCAGAAGGTCGATGAAGGATATATCTCCCAGGGACCTAACAGGACCCCGGATACTTCGATGGACAAGGGCAAGGGCATCGACTATGGCGCTCCTTTCAACCTTGGCGGTGCTAAGAACCAGAACCCCATGGACTTCTTCGGCTCCGGTTCGCGACAAGTTAGTGGCATGTCCGACGGAATGGACTCGCAGATGTATGACCCAGCCGCTGGAACGGGCATTGACAAGATCGAATCCAAGGATATCATGGCTTTGATGCAACATGTAAGTTTGCCTGCGTGTTTATACTGAGGGATGGTTGCTAACAGTGTGTAGTTGATGGTCCGTGATGCTCAGCGTAGTGCGCGAGATACCGAGATCCTGGTCACCCTTGTTCGGGCCGCCACCGAGATGCGCAATAACTTTGAGGATCTCAAGCGTCTCCTTGCTGATACTGAGGATGTTATTATCACCGAAGTCAAGGAGAACACTGAGAAGACGGTCCAGCGCGCTATTAACGGCCCTCGTCCTTATCCTGGCAGCAGTGCCCCTCGCTCTCTTCAGTCTAACTCGCAGGCTGGCACCACCACTACCATGGACGAGATGAGCAACAAGAAGCAGAAGAACATCTTCCGCCGTGCTCTGATGAAGGGTCTTGGTCATAAGGGACCCAACGACCTTGGCAGGATTGAGGATATGCTGATGCAGCTCCTTACTCAAGTGGATGTGCTCAAGTCCCAGACTGTTCCTGGCGCTGGCTCTGTCCCCATGAACCATCAGGATGAGCGTTCGTACGAGAACATGCAGTCTCAGCAGGGCCAATACGATCAGGATCGCGGTTACGAGCCGGAAGGACATGCTGGAACTTCCACCAACAGTGCGTCTCAGTCCGGACAGCTGTCCATCCAGTCTCGGGGAACACCCGGTCAGCAAAACTACGTCCGCAAGGTGTCCGGCCACAGGATAAGTACCGTGCCCGAGGACAACGAGGATGAATATGACAACGAGAGCATTCGCTTTGGCGGGCCGGAGGTGCTGATGACCCCTGCCCACGAACAGCGTTCCGGTTCGTTGCAGGCGACGCCCCGTGGGTCGCCGCCTAGCGCTTCCGGTGCTCGTCAAATGTCGCCTGGTTACGAGAACACCAGATCACCTGCGTATGAGAACACCCGTTCTCCCGCTTATGAAAACGCCAGATCGCCTGATTACCAGCAGCAGTACGAGAACACCAGGTCGCCAGACTACCAGAATGCTGCTAAGCAAAACGAGGACCAGAAGAAGAAGGGAAGGTCGAGCTGGTTCAAGTCCAGGTGGTCGGAGAGCACTACGACTACTAATATTACTCAACTCTTCCGCCGCAGCGGCCAGTCGCGCAAGGATGAGGAAGATGAGCAGCAGTGGAGCCCCAGACCGGCCGACCAGCCTACGATGCCTGCGTACCGCAACAACACGGTCTCGTCTCGCGCCGACTCGATCGGCACCTCCAACTACTCGGATAACTTCCAGTTCTCCAACCCCCACCCCAAGCCCAAGAACGACCCTTACTCCCAGGGGCCCGAGCTGAGCCACGACCTCCACGAGGACCCCGAGTCCCCCGTACTTGCGTACAACTCGATGCAGCCACCGCAGCCTAATTGGGTGACGATGACGCCCGAGGAGGCCAAGTACAAGGCTCACCGCAACTCGCTCAACCTGGTACACCCGCAGCCGCGCCAGGGCCAGACGGAGCGCTTCAAGCAGGCGCTCGAAAGCCAGGCGCTCGGCTTCACGGGCGGCAACTCGCCCATGCTGAGCCCCAAGTCTGAAGACTGGGCCGGATCCGCCACCAGCCTTAACCGGCTGCCTCGCAACCTGAACCGCGATAGTTTCGACTCTCAGGGCAACGAGGCCAACCCCAACTGGCAGCAGATCTACGCATCTTCCTCGCCGGCGCCCGCCAGCCTTAATATTACGGCTGGTGGTCCTCCTAGGCCGCCCAAGGAGCCTATTGAGGGCACTGGCAGCGGTAGCGGCCCTAACAGCCCGAGCCAGACAAGGAAGTTGGAGAATAAGAATCTGAGTGGAGCGACAGGCCAGGTGTCGAGACGGCCTAGTGGGCCTAGACCGATGACGCCGTCGAATGATAGGGAGGGCGGCAGGGGAAGTGGAGGGAATTTGAGCGAGGGAAGCAGGAGGACTGGAAGTTTGTTGAGGGATTAGATCATATCATGGATGGGATAGGATAATAAGGGTGATACGTGATGGGATGGATGTGGATGCGGGGAGGAGAACAAAGATGGATGGATATTTCAAGGAAAGCAAGCGTGCGAGCGTGCGTGCGTGCCTGCAAGCGTTAGTTTATTCATTTCGCTGATCTACTTGGGGGAAAATCATTCTGGGCGTTGTTTTGTTATTTTGATGATACCGAGTCTTTTTCTTGAAATGGTTTGTCAGTAACGTATAAACTAGCATTTCGTTGTTTGTTCTATCTGATGAATCTTCGCTGGGGTGTTACCTGATGAAGGTTCACTGGGCTATTATTGGATGGATGAGTTGAGCATGCCCTGAGTTGGGTAATAAAAAATACAATACGTAGGTATCTCATCTACATCTGTCTACATCTAAGTTCTATCTCTAATCGTCACACCTTCGTCTCTTGAACCACTTTTGATCCTTCCCTCACCCTACAGTCTTCGAAAGCCCTACCATTCATCACCATCTCATACCCTGTCTACTCTTCACGCAGACGCAGCAGCAGCCTTAGCCCCAACTTCCAGCTCCCTCTCAACCTCCTTCTCTAACCTCTTCTGCCCCTTCTTCCCCACCGGCACCATCTGCTCCTGTCCAGGTCCCCCCAACGTATATCCTCCCAACCCAAGCGCCCTCTTAACCCTCAACCACAACTCGAACACCTCCAACTTAACCTCCACCCTCGCATACTCCCACCACGCACCCACCACCCTCGCCGCATTTGCCGGGCTCCAGACACTTCCCAACTTCCTAATCTCCTCCAACCGCTCATAAAACACCGTCCGCATACAATACCGCGCCAAAATCAAAAACTGCCTCACCGGCCCTTGGGAGGTATGTAAACTCTCATCCAGCGCCCTCGTGAGGTCATTCGTTTTGAGAATGAGCAGTATAATCCTCGGCACCTGGCCCAACATTTGCACTAGATCAACGATAAGTCCCTCCTGCAGTGCCGTGCTCATGGATTTTTGCTCAGACGCTTCCTTCGGCTTGAGCACGCCGCCGGAGTCAGTGGCGCTGACGACGTTGATAAAGTCTCTGCCCGTAATGGCGGACGCAAAAAGGGGGAATTTATCTTCCCCGATGCCCGCTACTTCGTACACGTATTGTTTCATCTTGGGAATGTCGCCGGATATGATGGCCAGCCAGAGCTTAGCGTAGGAGCGGCGCAGCGGGAGGGGGATGTCGCGGTAGAGACCGTGGTCGTACAAAATGATGTCGAAGTTGGACTTTGAGGATTTGGACTTGGACTGTCGGTTTGACTGGGAGGAGGAAGAGGGGTTAGGGTTGTGCCGGATGGCGATGTTGCCGCCGTGCGGATCGCAGTGGAGGGGAGCGCCTTCGCCGAAAATCATCTCGTTGAAGATATGCGCTAACGTGGCAGAGACTTCGTCGCGGTCGATGCCGTGCGCGTCCATGTACGCTAGATCGTCGAGGCGGTGGCCTGATTCGCAGGCCATGACCAGGAGACGTTTTCGTGCCCAAAGGACGTCGGGGATCAAGAGCGGAAGTTGGGGCGCGGCCTGGGCGAAGTGCGCGGCGGTGCGCCGGGCGTTTTCGGCTTCGCAGGTGAAGTCGAGCTCTTTGGGTAGGGAGATTTCCACTTCGGAGGAGAGCCATTCGAGGTCGTATTCGGGGAAGAAGTATTTGAGGGTCTTGAAGGTGGTGGCCGTCAGACGCATGTCGAGGGGCGCCCAGCGCTGGAGGGAGGGGTGTTGGACTTTGACGGCCACGCGCTGGCCGGTTTCTTTGATGGTGGCCAGGTGGACTTGCGCCAGAGAGGCGGCGCCGATGGGCTCGCGCGAGAACTCGGAGAAGTAGTCCCAGAGCGAGGTGCCGGTATCCTCCAAAAACATGCGCTCGATCGACTCGAAGGAGGAGACGGGGCATTTATCTTGGAGAGGGATGAAGGTCGTTGTCCATTCGGGTGGGAGGAGGTAGTTCATTGCGCTCTGGTTGTTGTTGTTTGTTAGCATTTGTTCTCCCATTTTCCTATATATCTGTCCTCCAGGTGTACTAACCAAATGTTGTCCCAACTTGATGAAAATCCCACCACTCTTTTCCAAAACCTCCAACGTCCGATCCGCGCACCGCTGGTGACACTCCCTCAGCAATCTTTGCTTCTCCTCCGGATCCTCAATCTTCTCTCGCGCGTTCAGCGTCTTCCGGTAATCGTTCACACAAGCCGCCAGCGCGGTCGCCACCCTCCCCGTTCTCTCCACCGCTTCGTATGTGTACTTGATATCATCTCCGAACGCCAGTACTCCCGCGGTCGCTGCGCCTCCACCGGCTGCTAGCAGCATTGTTCGTCGGGCATTGCTTGTTTTGCCATTGCCGTTGGTGTTCGAGGATGAGGAGCCGTTCTGGTTTGGGTTGGTATATCGTTTCGAGCTGGCGGAGAAGGATCGTCGGATAAGTGTCGAGTTGTAGGAAGAAGCAGAAAGTTGGCTGCTGCGACAGCTTGCGCACGTCCATGACCCGTTCGTTATCCTGCCGGTACCAGTTCGTCGGAGAGGCGCATAGACATGGGCATTGAGCGTCTGCAGGCGCCTAAGCGCGAAGGAAGTTTGGGCTGGCATATTATAAGACGTTTGTTAACAACTAGTATATGGACAAGAAGGCGTAGAATTAGGTCGTTCGTCGTCGGTTATCGTTAGATCATGAGCTGGGCATTGCGCGCACAATTAAGGAGGCCGTAGAGGTAGTAGGGATCGTTTATGCTGTAGAGTGTCCTCGCTAGATCCTGACCAGAATCTGGCGGTCGGCGTTGCGAACGGGCGGACAATGGAAGTCGTGACGAAAGAAACAGGGGTTCATGCAAAAATTCGAAAGATCAGATACATACAAACAAGGAGATAAAAGATTCAGGATATGACATCGACAGGTTCGGGAGCGGCGCATTGCCGCCCGTGGGGAATTTGCCGCCACTGAAAATGTCAATTGGTCCTCGGGCGACTTCGGACAAGGCCTATGAGACTGTTCGGGTTAGGGTTTTGTGCATGGGTTCCTTGGCCTTCTTCCTCAACATGTGACAACTTATTCCAACCTATCACGTCTTTACCGTTGCTTTCTGAGCCATGTCAAGGAGATTTCTATCCAGCTCGTTAGTGTGGTAGCTGTAAATGCTAGGCCTGCCAGGTTGAGACTTGAGGATGGCTCGCTCACTCTTCCATGCCGATGGTCATATGGTAGCTGGTTTGTTTACATCGTGAAAAGGGGCATTGTGGTTCCACTTCCACTTCGACTCTCGAAATACGGCCATCAACCATGGGTCACTGATCGTCACGCTATCACTCATTGCTGAGGACACTTCACAGCCAGAATCTGAGACGTACACCTCTTCTGGGATATAACTTGTTAGCATGGTTTTTTGGTGGTGGCGAGAACTTTAAATTTCACACAAGAAATCTCTGGTCCGGTCACTAATTTGCCCTTGTTTCCTGTAAGATCAACGTACCAAGCTAGCAAGTTACATCCCAGAAGAGGTGTACACCGGGATGGTACTCTAGGCAGCCATCGTGGATGTTCACTGCACGGTTCTACCTAGAATAGTGGACCGTTTAGTGACTGCGCCTCCTGTGACTCTTCGACATCATTTCTAGAAATTGGTCGAGGGGAATCTGTTCTCTTCACTCTCCACACATATTCCTTTCTGGTTGTTATCTACAGATGTTATAAAGCATCATTCAATTGTTTTTGTGTTGTTCCTCCTTCATCCACCAACTAGAATCATCTCGAACACTTACACCGTCTTTCCAACTACAAGCCAACTTCCAGCTTCAGCCTACCTATGTACCCTACTCACCATACGACACCCCAATATACCCTCAACAACTTCACTCAGCCATCAGATCATCTACCTCTTTCATATTCATACCTCTCTACCATCATCTAACTCATCTGAACACCAACCGCCACGATGATGTCCTCCCTCCTCGCCGAACTCAAAAGTATCGTCACCCCATCCCACGCTCCCGCCGCCCCGCCAAAGAACATCCACAAAAACAAGGCTCCTCCCCAAGCAATCAAGACCAGCTACGAATCCCTCCCCATTAAGCTTCCGCCCGGATTTCTCGCCACCGAACCGGGCGTTACCACTCCCCCGACTCTAACAGAGCTAGATTGGTCGCAAACCGAGTTACCTGAAAATAAAGGGTTATACGCCGTGGTTCTTGATGGAGTGTTGACAAGGGAGGAGTGTGAGGTTCTGAAAAAGTTGGCGGAGGGGAGTGTTCCTCTTGAGAAATGGGTTGTTGTCGAGAGAGAAGACGGGACTGGGACTTCAGCAACGGGAACTATGGATGGAGAGGAGGACACTGATAAGCGAGGCAAAACCCCCTGGGCACCAGCCCTAGTCAACGTAGGCCTAGGCTACGAAGTGCACACCCCTTCCTACCGCAACTCGTCACGTATAATCTGGGACCAGCAAGAGGTTGTCGATCGGCTTTGGGAGCGATGTTGTCTTGCTCCTGGACTTCGCGAGCGACTAGCGGTGTTAGATGCAGACACTGAGAGAGATGCGAGGATTATTACCGGGATGCCCCTTCGGAAGGAAGAAGCTGGGGATGGGGAGGGTAAGGGAGAGCCAAAGGAGGTGGAGAGGTATGCGAATGGCAAGAAGAAGGGAAAGCGTACGAGGCTAAGGGAGCAGACAAATAGGTTGATGAGGGATGGGAGGACGGGCAAGTGGGAGTTTGTGAAGGTTAATAAAAGGATGAGGTTTTTGAGGTACTCGCCTGGTCAATTTTTTAGAGGTGACTTTCTTTTCCACTTACCCGCTTCCCCTTTCCTTTTCCCGTCTTTTCTCTCCTTCGAAACAATGGGTGATGACTGACAGGATGGCTATGAAAACACAGCCCACTGCGACTCCCCCTACCGGGAACTCGACCCCGTCAACTCCGACCGCATCAACGAGACACTATTCACTATCCACCTGTACCTGAACGACTGCAAGTCCGAGGCTCCACCGGACCTCAAAGACCAAACGGAGTTGGAAGGCGGTGCCACGGCGTTGTTGTCTGGCGACGAGAAGAGGAAGTATGATGTTGAGTGTAAGACGGGCAGGGTGCTGATCTTTCAGCATAGGAGGGTGTTTCATGCGGGCGCGGATGTGATTAAGGGGGTGAAGTATTCAGTGAGGACGGATATTATGTATCGGGAGATTTTGGAGGAGAGGGAGGAAAATGAGGAGCAGATCGACGGGCAGAAGGAGCAGCAAGTGGAGGGAAATGGAGAGGGTGAGAAGAAGGCAGACAATGACAAGCCGCTGAAGGAGGCCGGTGGTGGGAACTAGGCTCGGTCGTATTTCGTAACTCCCGCTGTTTCATTTCCCTTCTCGTCTACAGCGCATAATACTATTTTAAAGCCCAGTCTCTCCCGATGAACTCACTCCACACCCTCTGGCCTAGGCCAAATCTTCCTTAGCACTCTAATAGCCTTACACTCATCTTTATGTGCAATCCACCGCCTGGTCTGACACTCCTATTTGTTTTGATTCATATTCATCAGCCTCATTTATCTCTCCCGTCTCTTAGGTCTTCCCCCAACCCACCCATCATCATCTTTTGAGGGAGAACTCACCTTGGAACAATACCAAACTTCCATACACGCCTGGCACCTCTTCAGCCCCCCTCCAGGTAAACCCCTCCTCTCCTTACCTTCCGGCGTCGTACAGCCATCAAACTTCCCATCGCACATCTTCTCCTCCCTTTCATGTTCCTCGGGGGCACTAGAGGTACTCTCATCCCTCTGTCGCAGCATTTCCAGCGTTGATTTCGTCATTTGTAATGGCACTGGTACTACCCCCAACAAATCTCCCCCATTCCCATTCCCTTCTTTTCCTGTCTCCTCACCCTCTTTATTTGTCCTTGCCTCCATGTCCTCTGCTACCGCGAGTCGTCCCAGTGAACTCAAAATAACAAACCCCTGCCCACCCTCCCTTTCTGTCTTTGTCCTCCTTGCATTCCTAATAATCACCGTACTCCCCTTCTTCAATCCCAACTCCTTGAACCTTTCCGCAACAGCATTTGGGTTTCTAGGCTCAGAGACGGTAAAAGGGGGATCGAAGACTAGGGCAAAGTCTTGGTTGCTGATATCGGTCAGGATGAGGGTGGGTTTGGTGATGGTGAGGTTTGATTTTATGGTTGCTAGGAGGTAGCTGTCTTTACCATTTTGGCTGTCGTCGAAATGTTCATTGGGGGTTGGGAGAGAAGAGAACGTGGTGAGTTGGTCTGGTAATGGGATGGGCATTGTGAATACGGAGCGGGCTTGAGTCGTCGTTGTGGCTGTCTTGGGATTTGAAGCTGGTCCGGGTAGTCTGGAGTTGTGCGGTTCCCTTTTGTAATGAAGACAAAAAACACTTGCGAGATGTCGGTCTTGAGAGAGGATATTCTGAAGAAATACTTGTCGAAAGATTCCAATCCTTCGTTCTGTCCCTTCTCCAGGAGAACATGCATGCCCTCTGGACGTTGAAGATGAAACATCCCGAAAACGAACACGCGGGGAAGGGGAGATGGAAGCACTCGAAACAGCCCTAAAGCTTTAGCGTTCATGGCGCTTCCCCTGCACGTCTCAACACGCAGTACCCCTGAACTGAACCTAACAGTGAGTGCAGCTGCTGAATGGTGCACTTCCATTGCATGCTTCAACACCGGGCCAGGCACACCTGCAACCCAAGCTGCATGGCTTGACATATTGCCCACTGGTGCAGCCACCAGCGGTCCAGATTTTCTAAAGTTCCATACAATGCTTACGAATACGCCGCCAAGTACGAAAACACCACGACAGCTTTGAGTACCTAAATGAATACTGAAAAGATTGTACGGAAACGAGACCAGTAGTGTAACGGCCACTCAGACTAGAGAAAGTGCCCACAGTACGTACGCTTTAAAGCTGAAAGTGAGGAGCATCATGAAACTCCAAGAGAACCAAGAGAACCAAGAGAACCAAGAGAACCAAGCATCTTGGCGAGGAAATAAGGTTCGGGATGGCGTCACCTGGAGGTTCACGGGTGGGTACCTCCTTACGACAAGCAAGCAAGAAGAACGGGGGTCTAGACCTTGGAGACACTCTTTGATATTGTCTCGATGGTGTAGAGTACTAGAGAAGAACCAAGAGAATTCACTGGAGAGACACACGAGTCGGATGTCCCAAGATAAATACTTTCATGTGATTCGTAATTATATCTCCAGAGAAGAAGGAGATGGAGACAACTATGTATGTAAGCGAGGAATACCTACGCTTCAACTTGAAAGAGTGCAACTGATAACTAACAGACGCAGAGAGATAAAAGCCCTCTTTTCCATTCATTTTAGTCCTTCCGTTCCCTGAATCATCATAACCCATCATCTTCCTTCCAAACAGTTGAATCATAACACATATGATAGGATATGAACCGTCAACGCCTTGCCAACCAACCCTGCCTGCTAACGCGAAACTCCTACCAAAGGGGAAAAAAAAAAAAAAGAGATATGTGAAATCAGAGTGTCTCCTCCCAAGACACTTCTAGTCAAGAAGAGCACTGACACGGCGGGCCCCGAACAAGGAACATGAAAACCAGACCTGCCAACCCACCCTCAAACCCTCCCCAAGTTCTCAGCACTAGCAACCAAAGTATCATCACTCCCAATCGTCTCTCTCTGATCCTTTCTGCCCTTCTTTACCAACAGCCTTCCCCTCGGCACCAATACCTTTCTCTCCCTTGGACATTCCTCCCTCGCCTCACTCGTCGTCTGATCAGCCCGGTCCTCCTATTTACCAAGGCCCATCCACGCAAACGTGCCCAACGCACCCGCCGACAACAAGAACGTCACAATTCCCGCGCCCGCCCTATCCGCCGTCGATATCGGCCTGTTATGCGCTCCAAAGCTATCGCTCTGGCTTCCCGCATTCGGATTCCCCTTGCTGGTGCCACCGGTAGTATTCGTCACCGGCGCTTTGGTCCCTTGCTGATTGATCAGTAGTGCAGAAACCGCCCCCAGTGCATTCATCTGCTGTCCCACGCCATGACTGCCGTCGTATTTCTTCTTCCTCCAGTTGAACCCGCACATACGGCCGCTTGCTTCGCCGGTGCAAGTCTGGACGGCGGCTTCGGCCGATACCTTGAGTACGGGCAGGATGATAGGGGCCGTGTGTGGCGCGATTTGCGTGGTGGTGGAGAGCCAGCGGTGCACGTAGCCCTTGAAGGAGAGCATGTCGGTTGTGCACGTCATGCCGTCTTCGCAGGCGGGTTCGTAGGCGATCTTTTCGGGGAAGAAGCGGACGAGGGTGGCGTTGACGAGCTTGTCGAGGCGGTCTTTCCAAACGGGGGAGCCGTCGGTCTTTTATGGTATTAGTATTGATATCAACAGAGAGAAGAAGGACCAACATACGTAGTTGTACATGTGAGCGGCACCGAGGGTAAAGACGCCAAAGTTATAGGAGAACTGAGCGCCGTTGACATCGGTGCAGTTCTTTTCGACGTGGGCGCCGTCGTGGATGTTGTAATCGTCGTCCATGAGCCCAACACCCCTCATCCAGTCCCACGTCTTTTCGGCCCAGTCGGCGTACGTCTTGTTGCCGGTGTAGCGCGCCAGTCTTGCGCCGAGGTTAAAGAAGCAGCCTATTGCCATGCTGGGTCAGTTTATGTTCACGAAGTATTCCAAGTGCCCAAACTCATCACGAACCATTGGCAATGCTGTTCTTGTAGTTATATCCGTTGTTGAGCGGGGGAATCTGCCATCGCAATCCACCGTTGCAGGTCTCGTCGTGTCTGTCAGGGTGTGCTTGTGTATTGAAGACAGCCTGAGCGAGGCCCAGCCATTGTGGTTGATCGGGTGGCGGATCGGGGAAGTTGTTTTCGGCGGCTGTCATTGCCGTCATTCCCCAGAAGCCCTGATCATCGTTGCCTAGGGATGCCGTGACGTTGGGTGGCATATAATCCTGTCCTGGACCGACTTGCCAGAGAAGGGCTTGGGTGGTAACTTCATTGTATGACTCGTCGCCAGTAAACCTCCAGTAGTCGATCAAAGTCCCCCACATTGCTCCTGCTTCCCACCAATAGTAATCACCGGCTGGAGGAGGGCCGGGAAGAATTCCTGGTGTTTGTCCCGTCAAGTTCCCTTTGTAGTATTGCATCATGTCGAATGCGATGTCGGCTGCTGTCTTTTTGATGTCGGCTGCGCATATTCTGTCAGCACTACTAATGTTCATTTTCTGCGAGTTGGAGATGGACCAGACGTACCGACTGACGCGACGCTAAAGGCTGCATTTGCGACGTCAACCCCAACAAGGGCGACGGCGGCAAGCCGTTGTAATGTCGAGAACATGGTGATGGTGGGCTGACAATAGCGAGCGACTGAAAACAAATTTAAAGAAACGAGCGTGATGGTTGAAGAGTGTTGGTTTTCAATTAGATGTTGGCCATCGGTTGTCGTCTTTTCGTATTGTTGTGGTACGAGGACAAAGGCGCAGTGGTGGATGGGGAATGACTTTGGGGGAAAGATTGAACGAGAGAATCCTATGTACCACCACCGGCTATCAACCTGGAACCAGATAAAAGTTTGCAGATGGCAGTGCAGTTCCAGTTGTCACCCCAACTTTCTTGCAGCGAGCAGACTCTGCCGGTGCGTCACCCACATCCGTGTTGTTGCCGACGGGAAGATGGGATGGATAGGCAGTGGATGGGATAAACAGCATGTCATCATTCCAAGGTACCAGGAACGCTCCGGGTTACATTGTGCTTGTTAGTGTTGGCATGATAAGCATTAGCAGAATGCGAGGGAGTGTTAACGCGGCACTACCACTTAATCAGGAACTTAATGTACCCGTTGGTCCAGCCCCGGGCATGGGATGGGTTGATCAAACTGGATCGTTCTGCGGGCAGAACAGAGCGTGAGAAGATGCTGTAGATAAAGTGGACATGCCTGATAACAGAATGGCAACCATTGTTTCGAGGCGTACCACCATTTCTCGGTACGGGAGTAGTTGGTGACCATAAATATTGCTCCGGATGTCTCTCGCTCGCGGTGTTCTTCGACATACCTTCACTTCCCATTCTCTCGTTGATGGCAGTTGATATTTCGATCAATCTCGAAAACTTATGGAACAAGGGTTGGCCTGTTGTTCAGAAAACAAGCTTCTTCCCCACGCTAGAGCCCGACTCGGACTGGGCGATCTCCTGCCAAGAACACCATGATCAGCAAGTTCAACAGCACTCGAACGGCACCAAACGGCAGCCAGCCACAAGATGCTTTGCCTCTAATTTGTGGTCCCGGGCAAACATGGCTGTTGCGATAAGTATTTGAAATCGGCGTGGTTGGTTGCTCGGAAACAGTTTGAGGTCGGCCAACACCTGACTGAAAGCAGCACATTTTCTACGCAGTACCCCGCTTCCAGGGTTAGGGTCACCTACAAGGAGTGGAACTAGCGGAGGTCAACCCCACACGACGGAGCTTGCTCCTTAAACCCTAGACCCTCGAATTCTGATCTCAGGGTCTTCCTTGTCCATCTTTTCTTCTTGGAGACTCTTCGTTCAAAGTCCATACCTATATAGCTTCGTTGTAACTCTTCACCCTTTCCACGTACAACTTCCCTGATTTGCCCAAGATGACCCTTTCTGATCTTGGCCATTCGAGCTTCCCCTCTCTTGTGCAGAATGCAATCGGAACACTGGATCTGCTGTGTGACAACACGGAAGGCGAATCCACCTGCTAATGCACGGGAGAGACATTGCACCTGCCTCACCTTACGGAATGCTCCATCAACGGAGAGACAAAGCGCAATGTGGGAGAAGATGATCGGACGGTCGCCATTTGCCTTTCCTTCAGCTGCAACCATGCAGAACCCCTCAACGTCAGAGCTCCGTAACCACGGGAAAAGAGGACCGTCCTGACATCCTTCCCCAAACATCCCAACAATCCCATCACGAGTTCACGACGGACGATCATAACCGGCAACGAACTACACAGACGGACAATCAACTTCTCAAGATGAACACGGCTTGGGTTGGTGCTCGCTCATCGGCGACACCCTCACAACTGGAAGCTCTTGCTCGCGCCATCCGCAACACACCCATCATCGACAACCATGCCCATCCTCTTCTGAAGCTCGAAGCTCTCAGCAAGCACCCTTTGCTGTCCATCACCTCCGAAGCACATAATGGCGATGCTGTCCACTCCGCCATCCACTCCCTCCCCCATCTCCGTGCCGTTCGACAGCTGTCTGAACTGCTCAAGTGTAACAACACATGGGAGGCAGTGGTTGCTGCCATTGAGCAAAAGCGCATCGACTTCCCTTTGGAATGGACCGCCCAGTGTCTAGAGGGAATCGAGACACTGCTCCTCGACGATGGGCTCGACAACGAAGATGACGCCCAAGACATGGTCTGGCACAATGACTATACCCGTACCGAATGCAAACGTATTGTACGCATTGAAAAAGTGGCTGCAGATATCATCAAGAAAATTGGAAAGACATATGATGCTTCGCCAAAGACCGGCAACGATGTCCTGAATGATGCCTACGACGACTGGATCGCTGCGTTCGACACCATAGTCAACGAAGCTATCGATGACCCCGATGTGGTAGCCTTCAAGTCCGTCATCTGCTACCGTACCGGCCTGGATATTAAAAGCGCCGTCAATGAAGTTGAAGCTCGCACTGCCTTTGCAGAGATCATTGCCAACTTTGCCCTGTTGGACTTTACCAAGCTGCAAGAGGACAATCTGAATGACTTGGTTGTGCATCGTACGGCCATGTTGATCCGCGATAGCCCTTCCAAGCTGAAGAAGGCTATTCAGTTCCATACCGGCCTGGGAGACAACGACATCACCCTTGCCAAGTCATCGCCATCCCATCTGCAGGACTTCATTCGCGCATACCCAACTGTGCCCATTGTGCTCCTTCATGCTGGGTACCCCTTTATGAGAGAGGTTGGCTATCTTGCCAGCGTGTATGAGCATGTCTATGCCGATATTGGCCAAGTATTCCCGTGCATCAGCGAAGATGGTCAGGAGCAGGTCTTACGACAAATCATCGAGCTCTGCCCCTGGTCAAAGATCTTGTGGAGCACAGATGGTCACTGGTTTCCCGAGACCTATCTACTTGCCATCACCCAAATGCGTGAGGTGTTCACAAACGTGAGTTAGACAAATATCGTTGCTGGAGGCCAAGGCTAACATGACTACAGGTACTGAGTAACTATGTCCGCAAAGGACATATCGGATACAAAGCCGCCATCGAACTTGTCCGTGACATGCTCTTCCGAAACTCCAACAAACTCTACCACCTCGACATAGACTTTGTTGAGCTCGATGAAGAGCCATGTGCTGAGGTCGGACCCTACGCAAGCGACCTGGAGCTTTTCCAGCTCTTCCTAAAGGACCAACCGGCTCCTGACTTTATCCGTATCTGCTGGATTGACTACACTGCAACTCCACGGATGCGCATGGTCCCCTTCCGCAAGTTCATGTCCTTGTTCGAACAAGGCAAATCAACCGACATTTCCATCCCAACAGCTGTATTTGGGCTCATTCAAAACGATCATCTCGTTCCGACTCTCGCTCCTACTGGGGAGTATCGTCTGCACCCGGACTTTTCGTCGCTTCGTCCTGGTCCTACCGAAGGGCATGTGAGCATGTATGGCGAGTTCCGTGAGAAATCCGGAGCCCCCGTTGCCCTGTGCCCCCGGTCACTACTGCAGAAGGCCGTAGACTTGGGCACCGATAACGGATTGAGCTTCTTGCTTGGATTCGAGATTGAGTTCCTTCTGCTCGAAAGAGTAGAGGGTGCGGATACCTCAGCAACACTATCCTTGAACTCCTTAAATCCGTTCAAACACCGCCCATCAGAGGCCTCAGCCTCAGGCCGTTTCAGCACCTTGACCACTGATGGCCACGCCTGGTCTGTGTCTCGCTACTTTGCCGATCCCAAGGTTTCCAAGCTCCTGCGCGACATGGTTCATGCCCTCGACTCAATGGGCATCTACGTCGAACAACTCCATGCCGAGTCCGCAACCGGCCAGTTCGAGCTTGTTCTTCCCCCTTACCCACCGGTTCAAGCCGTCGACACCCTTCTGCACACCCGCGACGTCATGTTCGCCCTTGCCACTGCCGCCGGCTACAAGATTACTCTCCACCCCAAGCCCTTCGCAACCGCATGCGGCACCGCCTGCCATACGCACATGAGCATCTCCTCCCCCGGCGGCGACAAGCCCGAGGTGTACGAGCCCTTCTACGCCGGCGTTCTCAAGCACCTCCGCGCCATCACAGCCTTCACCTACTCCAACCCAGCCTCCTTCGAGCGTCTCAGAGACGGTGCCTGGGCCGGCGGCCGCTGGGTAACTTGGGGCACCCAGAACCGGGAAACCCCCCTCCGCAAGATTGAGGGTTCACACTGGGAGTTCAAAGCTATGGACGGCTTAGCCAACCCTTACTTCGCCATGGCCGCCGTGCTGCTGTCTGGTATCCACGGGTACATGGATGGGGAGAAGCTGACGTGGGGAGACTGTGAGATTGATCCCGCGAAGCTGACACCGAATGATCGGGCGGAGTTGGGCGTCAAGGACATGTTACCTGCGAGCGTGGAGGAGGCGTTGACTGCCCTGAGGGGGGATGAGGAGTTTGTGGGGTTTTCCGGACAGGAGGTGGTGGAGAGGTATTGCGATGTCAAGGAGTTTGAGATGGAGTTCTTGGCGGAGATGGGCGAGGAGGAGAGGAGGAATTGGATTATGGAGAGATATTAGGGGTGATTCTTTGATGGCCTAAATCCGTATTTGAAGGAGGGGATGTTACGTCTGTTGCGGGGGAAAAAAAGATGAAAGAAAAGAAAAAAAGAAATCAAGATTCACAGTAGCAAATACCCTACTACTCCCCTAGTGAGGGGGCATCGGAAGAACGCTGTCTTTAGCGACTCACAGAAAATCCCAGCTACCTAACCTAGGTATAGGTAATTGCTCGAAAGAAATCCGTGACGTGCAACCGAGTCGAACGCGGGACCTCTTCGTGAGCCGGGTTGTGCGACACACTAAAGAGAGACCCTATGATGGAACCAGTTGAGCTACCCGTACAAGTAGGTAGGCCGGTCCCGAGGAGATCCAGTTACTTTCGGTTGGATTGGTCACTTATTAAAGCAAGTGGGGGTTAAATTCCGTCCGATAAGTGGGTGAAGGAAGGTAGTACGGAAGGAAGGTATGGAAGGAAAGTATGGAGGGGACTACGCGAGTAGTGTACAGTAATGGTCACACGGCCCGTCGCATAACCACCATGCCACATATCGTCGCTCGGTGATAACTTGGTGTATATGTATTAGCCCTGGTTGAACACCAGTGCATTATCGAGAACATACGGCGATAATCAGCTTAACTCCACGCCATGCTGATGTTCATGTTCGCACTTTTGGGATACCATGCATATGGACCTCGGATTGTCAGTGACAGGTGTGCATTAACCATTGGAAATCCTATTTCCTGAATCTTTATCTATGTGTTGGAATACTTGGGTTAGTCTTGGGGCCAACTGTCAGCCATACCTTCCATAATCCACATAGCACTTCCTTCAAGTAAGTCCCAACCCCTAGAGGTAATGACCACATAAGATGCCGCCTCGCTTGTCACCCTTCCCATAACTAACAACGATTTACTTGATCAGATTTTGATAGCAAAGCGGTCTCCCATTTGACGGGGGCCTTGAAAAGTCACTAGATCACCTGTCCGGTCTGGAGCGGAAATGGTAAAGGTGTGTTAGAAATCGTAGTGTAGAGGGGGTCCTTACTACCTAGTAGTCTAGCCGGTCTACCTAGAGGTAGGTATACGTATGATATCTGCGAATACTGTGGTAGGTGTTGGTCAGGGAGTATCTTATATATCTCGCGTCCATCATGCTCTCTATCGGAAACCCACTCCAAGTTATGCAACAAATCTGAGAGTCTAGTGTACAAGTACACGGCGATCTGCTGACAGTCTGACGCGGCGTGGAGACTGATCTACAGGACCGGAGAAGATTATGGAACTGTAGATGTCACCGTCAGATGTTTCATTGATGATGGACAGGGCCCTTACCGGTTATATCTTCAAGCAGGGACGAAGCCATCCGGCAAATGTCCAACCTTGGATGTTACAGTTGCTAGATCTTTCCTTTGGGGAATTATTAGTGCTGGCAGCCCCTGCCGTGGACCCCTGGGATGATCAGAGTCTTGGCGGGGCTGCCGCCGCCAAAAGAGCGCCCCACAGCGGGAAAGCTAGCCTTAAGCGGTGGGGAACATCATGATGTCCACTATGAGATAATGTTGACGTCAATGACGTCATATTCAGTCTGAAATCATCAATTGACTTTATTCTCTCTGTATGCAAACACCCAAATCGAAGCTTCGAGGAAGGACTGTTGGAGGGACTTGTATAAGGAATCAGCAATCACTTTGCAGGACTTCTTTCGATACATCACAGAATATCAACGAGTACAATCAAACCAAATCATCAAAGCGCAAAGCAACCACACCAAACCGCTTTTTTTCCAACACGTCAAATATAAACACAACCGGTAAGCTTTCCTCTTTCTCGACAACTAAGCCATCACCAAGTAAACACACAACTAACTCCCACCGCAGAAATGTCCACCCAGTCCAAGGCCGACAAGATCGAGGAGGTCCGCAAGAACCTTCCCCTCCCCGAGCAGCCCCCCGTCGCATCCGACTGGCAATCCGCCGACGAGCGCAACGTCAACGTCAGCAGCGGCCGCTTCTCCGGCGACGTTTCCAACGGCCCAGGTGTCACCTCGGGTCTCCGTGAGCCCACGTCTTCCGACGGCGCAAACATTGACATGTCCAACATTGGCAAGGGCGAGAAGGATAACAAGTCTTCGTAAAGATGACAAACAAGAATATCGCGACACTGGAATGGGAGGTATAGCGGCAATGTTTGCTGCGTAATGGGAAGCAAGTTAATGGAAGGGAAGAGCATCATGATGGTGTGATGGATGCATGGATAGATGGATCAACCTGGAAGGATTGACGACCACCGATGGACATCATCACACACGGCGTTTGTTGGGATTTAAGGAATTACGATAACGAACGACGACATGATATGGGATATGAGACTTGGTTGGACACGCCTCTGGAAATGGGGTTGTCAACCTGATGAATAAATATAATTCACACAAAACAAACATTTGAAGCTTCGCTATGCTCTTTATATGAACTACCATCGATCGTGAAACCGCTGCCCCTGTCTACATTCACCTAGGACCGAACCCCGGCGGCAACGGCGGAGGTACCATCCCTCCCCTTCCCGCGCCCCCTCCCGGAGGAGGAGCAAAAGGGAAGAAAGCCGGCGGCCCACCACCACCGCTTCCTCTTCCCATCGCCATCATTCCCGGAGGCGGAGCAGCTCCTCCTCCTCCTCCGCCTGGGGCACCAAATCCGGGCGGCAGCGGAGGAGGAAATGCACCTGGGAATTGTGCTGCCGGTGGTGGTGGTTGTGATGGCATGGGAGGGAAAGGAAACGCACCAGGCGGTGCAGGTGCAGGTGGAGGCGGCGCAGAACCACCACTACCCCTTTCTTCGTCATCAATGCTATCTGCGTGGTAATCACCTTCTTCTTCTTCCTCTTCTTCCTCTCTTCTGCTGTGTTCCTCTTCGTGTTCAGAATGGGAATGGGAGTGATAGGATCGGTCATCACCTGACCCATGCTCATGCTCTGATCCTCGATCAGATTCCCTCTCGGAACGGCTCCCGCTTGCACTCCCCGTTCTTGTCTCGGATGCACCACCAAACATCGGTACCGGCGGCATCGGAGGACCTGGCGGTCTTGCGCCAGGGAATGGAGGAAACGGGTGAAAGGGAGCCGGTGGCATACCCGGCATTGGCGGCATCGGGGGAGGCCGGAAACCTCCCGGCCCAGCAGCTGGAGGTGGCGGTGCTGGAGGAAAGATATTACCTCCATTCGATCGCGTTGGTGACGGTCCTGGGCTTGATTTGCTAGCTGTACTGCTTGCTGTAGAAGAGGAGTGTGAAGGACGACGATGATGGCGACGATGTGATTCTTTCCTGTGGTTTTTTCTGGTGCTTCCACCACTTCCACTGCCGCCGCTGCCGCTTCCTCCGCTGCCACTGGTACGACTTCCCCGGCCACCGCTGCTCCGGCTGGAACGGTTGCTCTTTTGGCTAGAGGGCCTGTCACGTGTTGATGAAGAAAACCAATCAACGATACAAGCAGCTATGAGAACCAGGCAGAACAAGAGCGGAATAAGTTGTGACGCGGTGTTAATTTTGTTGATTTCCGAAGGGAGCACAGAGAGGCGGTCCCAGTGGATTGAGAGCTCGATAGCTACAAGGACGGTGGTGGTTATGAGGAGGTTGATGGGGAGTTGGAGGTGTTTCATCGCCGACCCACTTCATTAGGTGGTGATACAGGTTAGCATGGGAGCTTGATGTCAATACCGACCAAGCAACAGGATGGAGGAGGAGTCTTACCCATTTTCCTTCCTCCCTTTCTTCCTCCTTTTCTTCTCTTCCCTTCCTCCCCCACCGCTCAAACTTCTCACGCCCATCACCACCCCGCCCACTAACACTATCAACACAACAGCAATATTGAACGCTCTAAACCCGACGCTGTCCAAATCTGCTTTGGCGAACAAGAATCCGTATTGTTTCCCACATGTCTTCTCGTCTCGACGTTTTGCGAGCCCAAGTATACCGGAACACCAAAACCAGAGCTGAAACCCGCACACCATCAAGAGAAGGAGGAATTCCATGATTGCCAGCAGATCACATCCTTCCCTTTCTTTTTTCCTGGTACTTTTTGCTTTAGCTTTGCTGCTTTTACTCCGCTTTTCGTCTTTCCTGTTGTTTGTTCCCAAGCATCGGTTTACGCTCGTCCAAAATACCGCTCCCAACGTGAGATACGCGGTACCGCTTACAAGCAAGGTGGCGATGTACACTTCTGCTGCTCCGAAGTAGGCTGTGTCTGAGCTGGGAGAGGCGACTTTCATTGCTAGGCCGATAAAGACGGCGTAGCAGAGAATGGCGTGAGTTGCTCGGAGAACGGTGTAGGGTGCTGGAGAGGCGGATCGGAGGAGAGTTGCCGGGATGAGACCGAACCAGAGGAGGTAGAAGGAGAGGCGGATGCCGAGGCCGGTTGTTGAAGGGAGGGAGGGGGAGGAGGTGAGGCATTGAAATGGTAGAGTAGAGGTAGCCATCTTGATGGGCAAACTGGCAAAAGTCGTTATTGGCTTCGCAAAAGGGGCGTTATCATCTTGCTCTGGATGTGACCGAGCTTTGTTGCAGTATGTGAAGCGTATAGTCCAAGTGGAGGCTCGAGTTTCTTTCCTCTAATAAGGCCGACAGGTAGAAAAGAGGTTGAACCGTTACTTCGCCAAGTGCAGTGGGTGAGGGTTCTATGATCTTAAGACAGACTGGACAGCAAAGCCATCTATCTATCTTACTACTACAGCCAGCTTCTAATTTGATTCCTTCCTGATGATTGGTCTTTGATTCTTCCAGGATACCTATGTTCCTTGTTTATCATCGGCCTTCCGGTTTCCACCTTTCACTATCCTTCCTTCGTGCTGTGTAATTCTGTGTCGCTACCCAACATTGTCTAACATGTGGACTGCCTCATCAGGTTCCGAGGACTGGAATCAACAAGGATGGCTTGGTTTTTTGTGGCTTTTTGCGAAGAGATGTTCCGCTCCCTGTTCTGATTCTGAGACTTCAAGACTCTGAAACTCTTGAGACTCTGAGACTCCGAAACGTCGTGGGACGGTTGAAAGGTGGAAACCGGTCGACCAGTTGACGCCAGGTACGTATCGTGGGGGTTGAAGCATGGGTATGGATTCATCAACTCAACCTGGAACGGCCCTACCTAGGTAAGTGTACTAGCAAGCTTTGGTTGTAATGAAAACACATCTACCTAGGCCTGGGAAAGAAGTGACTTGGAAGTCTTGGTGGAACTTGGGATCCTCCTTTTTGGACGAGACCTGCTGGTGTTTTTTTTTTTCTTTTTTCACTTCTCCGGCCGGTCATGTATCGCATAAATGCGCGACGTTATGAGGAAAGCGCTTTCAGTTACTAATAAACACTACTACTGCCTTACTTCTTCGTACGTTACTTTGCATGCATATGAGTGAAAGAGACCGGATCGTGTAAGATGCAGCTGTGCCCACACTGTATCGGACATCAAGAGCGGAATTGGATAGACGCCATAGGACGTCGGCAGGAGCAGGAGCAAGGTTACGTACCCAACCGAGACATAGGCTCTGACAGGGACTGAATTCGGAGGATTTACGTCCGTAGAAAATAGTTTAGTTGACCGCTTTGGGTTGGCTTTGGGTTGGCTTTGGGAGCAATGTTAAGCTTGGGTGGCCGAGTTGGAGCGGAAGACGGTGTTGACACTTCCGGTTGTGGCTTCGAGATCGTCCTTTTCTCGAACTAGAGGAGCTGGAGTGGAACTTTTACTCAACTCATGCTACGGAGCAGGCATGAACCAGAATTATTCGTGTTGTTTTAGGGGACATACTACCAACCAAGTTTGTACGTACCGTCTTGTTTGAATTCTCTCCGTGTGCTTCGACCGTCGAGCGTTGAGATGTGAGGCAGATGTGCAAATGTTGGGGATAGGTAGAAACAAACATCGTCGATGTAAACTCCGCAAACAGGAGAGTACAAGAGGCGGGGTTAGATCCTTTAGGTAGAGTGATCTCCCGTAGCACGAAATCTATTCCGACGGTTTGTCTCAGCCAGGAACGTTTGACCTCGTGTGACAATGGTGACACTTCCGGTAAGATAGGCTGGATGGCCGACCGCTGGTGGCGGGTTTCCTTTGGACAGGGCTAGACTAGGCGAAGCACCTCAACCCATCGAGCTGACAACCATATGGAAGAGAAAAGACATGAGCTGCTTGCGGACGAGTGTTAGATTGCCTACATCCGACAACCCCTGAGCATATCCTTGGCAAGCCCATGTGGCAATGGTTCGATAATGACCAGCACAGAAACGGAAACGGATAGTCGATCGAGCAAATACCCATCCATGGACCAAAAACGGGGGCGGGGTGTATCAATCTGATCTGATTCAAAATACCATGCTTGCTTGCTTATAGACATAATTGCGTGTTGAGCATAAAGTACAGCCGCCATGCCGAGTGGGAATAGTTAAGTTAAGCAAAATGAAGAACAAAAAAACAAGCAGGACACCATGCACCCATGCCAACCAAGTCTACTACTTGGGCTTCTTCACCCGCTTGCTACCCTCCTTTGTAAGGATCCTATACCGAATTCCTTTCTTATCTCATCATCGTCCCGTCATCGCCGATGATGTTGAACCTTCCCTCGTCTTCTTCTTCGTACTTCCTTTTCTTCCAAACGGCGGGAACGCAGAACAAGAGCCTTCCTAAGCTCCCGCTCCCGCCTCAGCCTTCATAGTATTCATCCTACCCGCCATGCTAAGCCCTGTTCCCTTTCTTGTTTCCAGGGCTTTGGACCACCTCCTGGAGTCCTTAATGGGCTCCCCTTGCCCATCAAGGCCTAGCACCTCCATAAGTTCAGGGATCTCGACATGATCTCTCGTCGTCTTCATGCGGTGACACCATGTCACTCTCTTCTCCTCGCCCTCGTCCTCTTCGTTCTTCCCGTCGATGCTGGCCTCTGACGGACGGTGTCCTTGACCGCCAAAGATCTTCTTCTCCTTCTTTATTGTCCCCTTGCCAGTCTCCTTGTCGTCAGAGTCTGGTTCTAGCCTTGACCCGGAACTGTCTCTCTTCCTCTCAGCAGCAGCGGCAGCAGCTTCATTGTTCTCTCTTGTTGCCCTTTCCAGGGTTCTTGCCATGTCCTCCCATGGTACAACATTGACGGGACTCTGGATGTCCACCGGCTCGAACAAGAACTCGCCGCCAATTTGCTTGAAGTCTCCCGCTTTGTTGACCAGCCCCTTGGGTATCTGCTTGATGCCTTGTAGGATCGAATCGAGCGAGGTTTTGACAATGTTCTTGCTCGTGTAGGCAGGCTTCTCACCCAGCGCGAGAGTGCGTACCATGCCGAGCTCCTGGTATAACTTGCGTGTGGGATCGGCGTAGATGGGGAACGGGCAGTTGGTCGCTTGGGCGTACATGTCGATGAGCTGTGGGTCGCCGCAGCCGATGACGGCGATGAAGGTCGAGAGTGGGAGCCTGAGGAGGGCGTCGGGGGTTATGGAGGCAGAGAGAGTGCGGAGGTATTCTTGGCATTGCTGGGTTGCAAGAGCATGTGTGTTAGCTGATGTTTGTCATGGAGAGAAAGTAGGGGTCTGGGAGGGGTCAGACAGAGCCCATGAACTTACACCGCAGAAGAAGTGGCGGACAAAGATGATGAGGACTCGGCGGGCAACGTGCTTGCCAGTGTAGAGACTCCGGAAGGTATGCGACTTGCCATGGCGATCGAGGACATGGTAGTTTTCCATCTTCTTTATGGTCGCCAGACTTGGTAGGTCGTTGTTGCTGTCAACAGAGCCTTGAAAGTCGAGCGGGGCGACGCCATTGTCACCTGTTGACAAGCGAGGGCCGTCTTGGTGTGAAGTCGAAACTGATTTGCCCGATGGCACAAAGCTTGGTGGCCGTGATGATGATGTCTGTAAGGGTTCTACTGGCGCACTGAGATTCGGCTTCTCAGCAGTCGTTGGGCGCGACGAGTTCGAGGTAGCGAACATGGGGTTTGCAGGCGATTGGTCTGTCAGAGATGCCATGACTAATGTGGGTGATGATGATGATGATGATGACGACGATGCTGATTAGCGTTCGTAGTGTCAAAGGAATCGGACACTCGTGATGCGCTCCAATATTGCGTTTGCTGGCAGTGAATAGAGAATAGTTGTAGAGGTATTAGAGAAGTCGTTGGTCTTGAGGGTTGAAGTTGGTTGGGTTGAAGTTTCCAAAAAGTTTAATCTCGACCAATGTCGATCAAGATACCTCTTCCGTGTATGTACCTCTACGTCTAGGGGACCTGCTTGGGGCGGCCGCTGCGGGAGGCAAAGAAAAAAGGGAAACTGACGCTTGCCGCAGAAACAAAACGAAACAAGGAACTGCTCAACAACGAATGGGCTCAACCACGGGATATGGAGGAAACAAGGCCACTCATTAAATATGAGCTATGAATGGCAACAAAACAAAAGCAGTCCCAAGACCTCCAAGACGTACGAGAGTGGGTGGGGAGTCACTGGCGATGTTTTTAGCGACGCCATTCATCAACAAGCCCACTGCCCTGTCCATACCTCTAGTGTACGTGTAGAGCTATCGGCGGAAACACTGCCGATTTGCATCCCCTGGAAATGCACAAGGATCACCCCCAAGCCCGCTAAATTGGCGTTGATCGGTTCCAGCGCAACAATCAGCGGCTCCACATGTGTCGCTTGTAGGGGGTCTTGGGGACCATGTTCAGGTCTCCAGGGCGTTCCACTTGGGGAGCTGAGCCCCAAACGGATGCCACTATTCACGGCTTGTTGATGAGCATGTGCTTCTTGGAAGAACATGAAAAAGGAAATGACAAGTCAACGGCCTTCCACGTATTCTTTTCTTGGGGAAGTTTATCGAATTAAAGGAAAGAGCAGACACCAGGGCAGGAGGAGGCACAGTCGTCAGACAAAGACAGAAAAGAAAAGGTGCCAAGGGTCCAATTACGTGTACATAAAGACGGGAGCAAGTGGAAGTCCGTCGAGGTTCTCACAACAGAGTTTCCCAAACAGCGGGGTTCGGGGACCTGTCAATCACCTGCCCGAGCCTGTCCCCGCTCTGAATGTGCCGCTGCGGCGCCTCGCTGGGCCGTGCCTGGCTGCCATTTCTGTCAGCGTCTCGAGCCGCCAAGCTATCGTCACTTCACCTCATCAATGACCTGTGTTTCGCCGACGACGAGGGTTGCCATCCACCGGATGCTACCAACTAACCGCGCGTCTCTCAACCCGAAAGGCACCACCAAGAAATGGTTGCTGACGGTGAAGTGACCATCAGCGCGCGCCTATTTTCGAGATACGCTTCACCCTGTGAATGTCATGGAGGCAAGTCAACAACGGACCTCGGCACTTTGCAGTCGTCGTTACCATGGCAACATATCGAAAATAGGCACTTGAAAGGGGTGAACAAACAGTGGACAGTGGACAATCGACACGAGCATTGGTGAGCCGGTTGAGACCGGAGACTAGAATCACTAGAGGTACATGAGGATTCGACTTTCTTATCTGTTTCCACATGTCGGATTCTTGGGGAGGCCGGAGATGAAGGGCACGCAAGTTGTTACCGGCTGTTCGTCCTCAGATGTCTCGGGGAGCTCGATGAGTTCCTAGTTGTCTTACCCTTTTATTAACTTGGAAGCGAATATTTGGAAAGAAACTTTGGAAACTTCATATGGATATTAATGGTACAGGAGTCACGGGTACTATCTGTCTGTCAATGGCCGGTCTAGGATGTTTTCCTCCATCTATCAGTTTGCCATTTCCCTTCCCACAGAACGTCCAAACCCTTCTGAAAATATATATCATCCACCCTCCCTCTCTATCTAACATCCAAACCCCCAGCCCTCAAGCCTCACTCACGAACATCCGGAACATCACGAACATCACCAGAGGCAAGACAATACTACCATTATCAAACTTCTCATAATTCCACCAACACTAACTACCCCTTCATAAGAACCAGCTCTCACTTCCTTACTCATTACTCATCAATAATCCCCTCCAAAGCATCCCCCAACCCACCCTCATCATACCTAACCCCCTTCCCATCCTCCTGCATCCTACCCTCCACCCTAACACACCTAATCCCCAACCTTTCCAACTCCTTCACATCCACTTTCGGCGCTGTTCCCGTCCTCGCCAGCCGTCCACCTACTTCCTGCCCATCAAGGTAAACAAGATGAGTAACATATTTCCTCAACAACCGCCCTTCTCGTTCTTCTTCTGAATCTCCACCATCAGCATCGGTAGACTCATTCTCCTCAGCACGATAATGATAATGAGGATCACTCCTCCGACTCTGCTCCCCGGCCTTGGCCACCGCTCTAACGAAATCCGTCGCTGTCATGGGTTTTGACTTGGGTCCCGTTTCACGATCGATTGTCGCGTTGAGCACCAGTACTTTCTTCACCTTCCCATTTACCTCTCCGTCCCCTTCCTGGTCTTCCCCTTCGATGTCCGCATCAACATCCCCAGCAATAGCCTCCCCAACCCCCCTCAACACAAGACTAGGCACAATACTCGTCCACAAACTGCCAATGCTATACACCACCATTTTCGTCACCGCCAGCGCGTCGATCACCTTTGGGTTCGCGTTGGGCCAGATCTCGTGCCCGTAGGGGTTAATGTACCACACCCGCTCTATTCTTGCCGAGAGCTGGTCGGCTTCGTCGGAGTCGGATTTGGAAAAGGAGATGTTTTGCGTTCGGAGAGAGGGGAGGGAGCCGGGGAGGGAGGCGTCTTCTGTTTCGGTTTGGGAGCGGGCTCTTATGCCGGGACGGGGAAAACTGGACTTGGTGGGGGTAGTGGCGACGGATGAGGATGTGGTGGGTACGGAGGAGGGGGCAGTGGAAACAGTGGACGTGGTGATGCTGGAGCGGACGGTTAAATGTTGAGGTGGAGGGTGGCCGTTATGAATGGCCATGGCCATGGCAGCGGGGTGGAGGGTTGCGGCGGAAGAAAAGGATGGGGCTCCGTGGCCGTGTCCGCCATGCAGGAGCGGAGGAAAAGAGGGCGTAGCGAGCGAGATCTTCACGTCATCTGGCAACGCAGTCGGAGCACTCGGGTGGCTGATAGCCACCTGGCCCGCGATAGTTGTGCCGTCTTCAAGCCCAGCAGAAATATGGTGCGTGAAATTGGAGTTGATAGCTGGTAAGACGTTGACGTTGGGCGGGATGGAGCAGATCATCGACAACAAATAGATGGCGGACTCAAAGGATCCCGAAAAGATGCGGGCGCCGGTCAGGAACATGTTGCCGATAGAGGCTTCGGCGAAGTTGAAGGTGGACGTCGGTCGGGCTCGCTTGACGATCTCGAGGTTCAAGGTGTTGAGGATGGACCGGATGAGTTCTCGCTTTGGAGAAGAGATGTAAGCCCAGAGAAGATGGCGGGCTTCGACGATGTCGAGCCATTCGATGCGGGCTTTCGAGGGGTCGCCGGGGAGACGGTACTCGAAGAGCGCCTTAAGGGCGGCTTTTTCTTGGTCGTTGGAGGGGTTGGGGATGAGGCGGACCAGACGGCCTAGGTCCTGTTAGCAGGTCATATTCTGCTTGATATGAGTTGAAGAAAACTGACTCCTAATATCACCAACACCTGTTCATTGTACATATCATCATTAGCCCTTATTCCACACAGTGAGATAGCAATGGTCTCACTCACTCGGCCCTCCAATGAACCTGATCAACTCGGAAGAACTTCCTCCATTGTCACTGATGGGAATGATGTAATTAAGTCGGCAATTCTTCTTTTCAATGATCCGGTTGAATACATCAACAAGGCTATTGGCGGCGGTGCCTTTGGTGTTGTTGCGGTTTGTTGTTGTTAGCTTAAAAAGTATCCAGCAAGGTTCCCCATGGGGTTGGTGGTTGGGGATTTGGGATGGAAAGAGGAACGTGGGGAAGGAAGTCTGGGGGTCCGGGGAAGTTGATGCAGTGACTGGGTGAGGTGGTTTCGGGTTGACATACCTCCGGAGAAGACGGTGATGCCCGTTTTCTTGTCGCTCATCTTGGACGTGACGTATCGAGGGTTCTGTTGTATTGTTGTTGTGACTTTCCGTGTTCTATGCTTGTCTTGCTATCGTCGTCGTTGAAGCTAGAGAGAGGTATGACGCAGTAACCAAAAAGGCGATGGAGATGGAGCTTTTTGATCGACAAAGCGCCGCCTTGGTGGTGAGATTAGTGCAAGTTCTTTGCAGTTGCAGCAGTATAAGAAAAATCGATTCTTGAAGATATTCACCACCACTTGAAAGAAATAACGAAAGTCAAGTTCAAGAGGAGCGCTGACTTTATACCTCTACCTTGATACTTATCAAAGAAAGTTTACGTTGCCTTCCCGTATCTCCATCCCAGCCCGAACCCAGCGTGAGCGTGCGTCCCTTGGAAAAAAGCCCAAAATCAAATCCGAACCAACACCCGCCCGAGGGACGCAGCGGTGATAACATCAGCAAACACGGTGTCATCTTCGTATTTTCATTTGACCTCTTCATGAGTCATGAATCATATCCTGATAATAAAGTAACGATCCGGTTGATGTTGAAATCTGAAACGGACACATATTCACAGTCGTTCTTGCACAGCCATCGCCGTCATTTCGGGAGAAGGAACGCGGGCAATTGTGGGGTTGGACATGGATCCGAACGCCCTGGAAAATGGAAGTTGCAGTGGACTTGGAAAG
Organism: Sordaria macrospora; assembly: GCF_033870435.1. NCBI lineage: Eukaryota > Fungi > Ascomycota > Sordariomycetes > Sordariales > Sordariaceae > Sordaria > Sordaria macrospora. The sequence continues at coordinate 992,267 of NC_089372.1, read as the reverse complement.
TGACACTGACTGCACGGTGTACCCTAACCCTGGCAAGTCATCACCCCCTTTTTGCTGTAACCACGCCTTTTCTTTTGAACTCTCAAGGAAATGTGCTTTTGGTACGTTCATCATTGAAGCTGGCATATGGCACTTCGTAGAGGCCAAATGAGTACAGTTTCATATACACGCTTTAAAATCAAGCAGACTATCGTACAGGTTGGCTCGCGAGAAGCCCCTCTTCACAAGAAGGCCATACTCAACAGAAGAAGCCAGGTTTAAAACACCCACGATCTTAACATTGAATTTCAGACAAGCCCCAAGGGCGTTCGACATTAGACACGTCAACAGAAACATGCCGAAGCTGACCAACGCACGCAAAAAGGAGGACTCGTCCGCATTGAGATCTAACATGAAATTGGCCGTCGCCAGCAATGGTATTTTCGTACAGAAGAAAGAGACAATGGAACATCACTACCGAACATCAAGCCGCTTGCAACATAACAACAACACGAAGGAACAAAACAGTTGTGCCGCCGCCGAAACCACCGAACCAACCCGTTATAGAGAAACAAAAAAGCATGCATCCCCATCGTCGCAATCATTAGTGACTCAAAGAGGTTGTAGGTAGGATGAACATAGTCGTGCATTAATGGAGGTAATAGGTAGATAAGTTAGGTTGCTGGATTGCCTGGGATAATGATGGAAATCCTGTATCCTCCGAAGCTGATGATAGACCAACCCTAAAGTGTGATGTCGTGCTCCATTTCGCTACTCAGACGACGATGTAATCGCCTAAAGTCCCCTCTCTTGGCAGTGTTCGATTATCCATGGACGCACAGCTATCCTCGCAACGCCTCCCAAATTCATCAGCCATCTCCTTGTTGACCCCATCCGCCAAACGATGCCCCGTCCTATTGGGCATAGTAAACCATCCCCGGTTGAACCGGCTGTTGATAATAGAATGCATCCGGTCCAGGAACCATCATACCGCCCATAGGGGCTCCATACGTCGGCCCTGTAGCTGGATACTGAGGGTATGTGACCATGGCAGGAAGCGTGTTCGGATCGTAGTAGTACACCATGCCATTGATTTCTTGGGCAACCGGACCTTGCTGGCCGCCGTTCTGCCCAGCAGCCTGAGCATTTGCGGCTGCTACTGGGTCAACTGGCCCAGCTGTTGTGTATGCCATAGCCGGAGACATCTGAACTCCACCTGGAATAAAAGCAGGCGCCGCTGCATTTGGCTGCATATCGGCGCCCATTGCCTGAGGATAGTAGTATCCCTGCTGAGGAGGCATCATCTGCACTGGTTGGGCATAGAAGCCAGGCTGTGAGAAGTTGTTGGGCTGGAACGGAGCGGCATGGATAGCTCGCTCGGGAATTTGCGAAAGTGGAGTTGTCGAAACTTGGGACTGATATGATGGGTTGCGAGCATGCGACTCCAACTGAGGAGGAACTTGCTGATGGAAAGCTTGTTGATAAGCTGGAGGTGTACCGGCCGATGGTTGCGCTGGCGCCTCGATGTTCTCAACCGACACGGACTTCTGCGGACGCGGTTGGTGCATGGGAATTGCGTTTCCATTGTTATCCTGGAAAGCAGGCTTTTGGGGAAGAGGATAAGTTTGCGGCTGTGGGAGGTTGTTGATAGACGGCTCCATCATAGGCATACTTTGGTTTGCGGCCATCGTTGGTTGCTGCTGTGCATACGGTGGCAGACGGACAACAGGTCTGTTGGCGTCGACGGGGAGAGGGGGGCGGGAGATTACAGAGCCTGTCGGCGACATCATAAAGTCCCTGCCAATCGAGGATCGTCGGCTCATAGCAATGCTAGGTGAATAGGCGCTGCCGTAGTAGCTTCCACCAAACACACTAGTCCTGCGAGAGAACCCCCCAATGGAGCCGTAAACAGAACGCGGCCCCTTGCCGCGGCCGCGCTGGTTGTTCGGGCGCAAGGCCCGCGGGATGAAGATAAATGATCTATCGCTGGCCGGGAATATATAGCGAGGCATCACAGGGAAATTGTGGTATGGTATGGAGACTCTGACGGGCTTATCCCTTCGTAGAGGCGGACGATGATCGGGAAGTTTTGTGTACTGCTTCAAGGCTATGCCAGGGAAGGTTTTAGGACCAAGGCCAATGTTGGGGAGGAAGACCCGGACAGTCACGTTGCCAAGGGTCTTGACGCAGGACATGGCCCGGTTGATATGGGTGTTGCTCAGTGGCGCGTTGTGTATGACGCCGTTGCCGTTCGGAGGGCCTTCATTATCAGGCATATACCTGGGTGGCTGCTGTCGTTGCGGACGAGGTGCGGCGACCTCTTCGTGCAAATCGTGCGCCCAAGGGCCGCTCGTCGTGGGATCGGAGGGGTTGTTAGGAGGGCTGAAGAAATGGTCAGTATGCAAGTATCAACAGAGATTCACCAGTATCATGGTCAACACTTACATTGCAGGAGTGAAGGGGCCCGCAAGCCCACCACCTCGCCCACCACCCCTTCCACGGCCCGGTCGAGTAAATGGGCGGAAGCCGTTCGTAGCAGGCCCAGCATGTCGATGATCGTGTAAGAAGAAAGCACCCCGGTTGGGCACAAAGGCTGGGTCTTCGTCCCTCTTCCGCCGGTATTCTTCATGTTCCGACCGGCGTTTCTCGTGTGGGGGGAGGCGCGACTGCTTTGCGACAGAGTTCGAGCTCACGACGACAGGCGCGGCGGAATCCTTAGCAGCAGGGCCCTTCTCAGCGTCCTCATCATGCTTACTTTCATCGAAGTCGACTTCTTCAACCCCGCCATCCTTGTCGGCTAGTGACAGTCCATGTAGCATGATTTCCGTATCCGTCACGGTTGGCTTCTCGTCAGACTTGGCGACGACGACGGGTGTATCGCTCGCGCGGCGCCTCGTTCCAGCTTTCGCGGCGCCATTGCCGACGTGCTTGTGGAGTTTGGGGGAGGAGGGTGAAACCTCATCGACATTGCTAGTGTCACTGTCGTTACCAGCGAGGTCGTGGTCATCGCTTGCGATGGAGCCTTCTGTCACCGAGTCGTCTTCGAGGTCCAAGGCGTCGGGGCCCTCCTCTTCACCCTCGTCCTCAACTCTGCGACGTAGGCCGATGGCCTTTCTGCGTCTGGGCGCGGCGGGAGCCATTGTTTGTGTTTGGAGGTGACTGAGGTGGGGGTAGAATGGATATGGATGATCGCGTTGGGGGAAGCTTCGATGGTGGTAGTAATGTTGTCGGTGATCGGCAAGCTCAATTGTTGGTGGGCCAGTCGACGTCAAGGACAGGGAGGCCCAGTCGGATGGACTATTTCTAGCGTTGTGGTGTGTGGTTGGTCCTCTCTGTCGGGAGAAGGATGTTAAAAAGAACGGTTTGGGATCTGTGTCCGGTAACCGCCCTGCGGTGCTGAAAGATGTGTGTGTGTGTGTGTGTGAAGGTTTGTGACGGCCGTCGTCCAAAGTCGAGTCCGAAGCTCGCAGGGAGGGAGCAATCTTGAATCCCTCGGCGGGTTGGATTTGTTTGGTTTGGGGTAAGGTTATTAAAAAAAAAGGTCGGGGTTCAGAAACAAAGCCGGCCTGGAATGTTGGCTGGGCAGGGGAAAGAAGAAGATGTTACAGAAGATGCGGGCGGGACAGGCAGGGACAGGCGATGCTGATGACAACGAAGATGTCGAGAGGACTGAGAATAACCAAAATGATGGACGATAGAAAGAGTCGGAATTACGCAGCAGGCCCAAGCAAGAGTGAACTTATGAAGTGCCCCCTCTCTCGGTCGATATTTACGAGGAGCACCTCCTACGTAGCGGGCGGGCAGGCGGTGGGAGCAATACTGGGCGGAAAACCTGGGCAGAATCGCAGCCAAGTGGAAAGGTTGAGGCCTGGCCGCCTGGAGGAAGCTCGCCAGACACCGCCCAAGGAAGGCCTGGAATCGAAGGCGCGGGGAGCCTGGGGACCTGACGCTCTGTGGTGGGTCTTGCCGCCCGCTTCTGGGCTCGTCAACCTCCAGGTTAGGAGGTGATCGCAACCATGTCTGAGGAGTTGAAGGTTTTGCTGTTAAAATTGCCTTTTGAGTAGTATATAATCAAAGCTTCTTTGAAGATGAAGGATGGCCAATGGTTAGGTGATTGTCAAAGTTATCCCGCTGAGACCAGTTCGCTGCCTGGTGTTGTTGATCTGACACTTCTGTCAGTCCCCTTGCCGGCCGGACTGGGCTCAATGATCCACTTGCCCCCCAACTCTAGCAGCTTCCCTGGAGCTAAAACCACTTTGTGGCTCGTGCACCAGTCACCTTACAACTCCTCAACTGACTTCTCGTGCTCTCCTCCTCTTCGTCGTCCGTTGTGTCAGTCCATCAACTGCAGGTGATTAATGCCTGAACGATATTCTCCTTGAGATTTTATCCAAACTTTGATAGCTCGTGATGTTGCCTCACCTTGGCTTCTCGCTAAAGAGTAACCATTCAACTTGCAACAAGTAGACTGGGCAACATCCCTCCAGACTTCATTCATTTTGCTTAATCACCACCAATGTATTATCCCATCTGACAGAGAGCCCAAGCACGACAGACGCACGCCAACAAAAAGGCACGATGATGCACGACAATCGTTGCAGAAACAACAAAACATCCTTTTTCGTCCACTCCTTGACCCATCCTTCGTCAAGAAACCTGACCAATCAATAGCCTTTCGGGATTGGTTCCCGAGATGAGGGACAGTGTCTTCGTCATGGTCAATGGTCATGCCTTTTTCTTTCCGGAGTCCTTCTCCTTCTTGCAAGTACTCTCTTGTCCCTCTTATCGTTGCATTCCGTTATCGCTGCTGCCTCTTCATGAGGTGCCTGCACTTGGGCCCGTACGAAAAGGAGGGGGGTTCAGCAAACGTCTATCTAACGTTCGTGTACAATAAATCTACAGGTGTCAAACGTTTGAGGAAATTCCCCCTCGTTCCTAACCAACCGAGTTTTGAGAAATATACTTAACCCGCCATCGTTCTAGCAGATAAACATTCTTGAGAAGGCTTGCACTTAATTTATTATAAATGGACAGTTTATGCATTTCTCAACACTTGATGGTTGAAAACAAGTAATAATATTAGACGGTTTATTCACTGCTGAGAAATTTAAACGTCTGCGAATTCTAAACGCTAAGCCTTCTAAAAGGTCCATTTATAATTCATTTATTGTAGGAGCCTTTTTTAACATTTGAAAAAAGCCACTTGGTCAGGAACAGTTGACTGGGAACGGCATCTCCAAGTCTTCGTCTCAACCGAACATCAGGTAGCACAGCAGTACCGTAGTGTACAGCGAAGATGAATGCTTGGGCAGCGGGGCAGTAACGACTTCGTGACCCAACAAGTTTGGACCATAATACCTATTCCCCTCGCCATATTCATATGAAGCTCGATGTACCAGCTGCTCCAAATCTCAACCAGTTACATACCATAGCTCTCACATACAGAGAAAAGAGCTCACATGTCCCAGGTTCTTCCCAGCACTGGGCCCACACTAGAGAGCTTGTCGACGTCAAGTTGAGGCTCAGAGCTACGTATGTGATCAAGGGTTCCAGACACACCATTTAGTCATGGGATACCTAGGCAGTATTAATCCCTTCTGCTTTCTGCTTGGGTAACTCCCGAGTCAGAACAGCCTACCTTGAAGGTGGAAGCAGACATACCATAGCTCTCTGTCCTTTGAGAACGGCGTAACTTCGCGATAAGTGAGCTTGGAATGTCCAGGCTAGTTATTGTAAGCTCGTCCATTTTTGCTCCTGAGAGGTGAACAGTTGCTACTGATAAATCTTCTTTTCAAATCACATTGTGGCGGCTCGGCTCCAGCGATCTCGGCAAACCTCATGCTCGTGCTTTAACCCTTCCTCTCTTGGTGTTTCGTACACTCCTCGTAAAAAAAAAAAACCCATACCTAACACTACCTAGGCTGTCATCCTTTTTTGGAACTCCTCAACAGGGGCTTACCGAGGTCACAGATATTACGTCCCATAACCTCAGTAAATCATGAGTTTGGTCGTCGTCTTTCGATCAGCCCTAGCTCAGGGGTGTGATTTTAATAATTTTCTTCTAACCAGCATTGACTGACCAAGGCATGATAAGTAATGCGTACAGCGAGTAACCAGGGAGAGGCTGTCATAAGGTTGCTCCAGTCTTCCCACCTCTCCATCATGTACGTCTATAAAATTGGTGGCGGATGTGAATCAGTTCCTGGCATCTGGTAAACACTATGCTGCACAAATAAACACAGCCAAGAGCCACCTGTTCATTCTTCCAGTGATATGGTCAACCTGAAGTAAAAGAGTTGAGATTTGGATGAGTAACTAATTACTGATCTGTCAGGTCAAACTGGATGTTCTCAGCGTGCACTAATGGTACAGAGTGCTCAGGGCAACAGACTTCACCGTTAAGCCACCAATTCCATATGCGATACAGTAGAAACATTGATGGAACCGAATTCTTCTAACGAGCATTTTGCGAACCACAAACATTGCGGCCTCTCCCACAGCTTACAGCATCTTCAGATCCTTCACTGCCTCCCTAACTTGCTCCACGGGGGAGATCTCGCCGACTTTGTTTCCGGCATCCGGATCAGGCGAGCCGGCCTCAGGTGAGCCGTCGGAAGTAGGGAACACGGTGTCTTGGTTCGCCTCAATCTTGGGTACAGCTCCAAAGCGGCTGTTGCCCTGGTCCCAGATCTGCTCATCGCGTTAGCCGCAGTTTCGCTCCCTTGGATATATGTGAACTTACAGCGTAGATGGACTTGAGGAATGTATCACCCAAGATATCGAAAGGCATAGTACCCCTCGACTGCACACCACCGTACCAATGATCCTTGTCAGCTGGTGCCAGCAACAGATCCTCCTTCTGAATGATAAACTGCTTCCCACCAACCGCGACGCTCAGCTCAGGAAGCTGATCAGTGGTGATAGTACTCGGGATGAGGTAACCTTGGTATTGGTAGCTGTACTTGGAGCCTGGGATCTTTGCGTAGAGTGCTTTGCAAACAGTGTCGGAGACAAGCGCCAGTGTGGTGCCAGTATCAGCAATTGCAGTGTTCCCGTCCACAGGAACATTCTCGCCGTTGATTGCAGCGCTCTCACTGGGAAACTTCCAGAAACCCTCCGAGTTGTCGATGGGCGTCCATGCGACCTCCTGTCCGGAAGATTTGACGAGCTCCTCATCGACCCAGCCGAAGGTGTAGAAAGATTTCTCCGCAGACTTATCATCACGAGCACTGTAGAATGCGGATGTGAACAGCTCGGCATCCTTGGGAATATCATCCTGGCTGATCATGTTTTCGACAGGTGTGGGCTGGGGATCCGGCTTGCCATCGCTCTCAATGGTGTTGATCGTGGAGAAAGCAAGTCCAAGAAGCCCGTCAGCTTCGCCAGAGGAGAAGGCACTGGACACCTTCTTGGCGAGTTCGATGGCCTGGTTCTTGATCTGAAGCCCACCAAGGGTAATGACGTCCGTGCCGACAGTGCCCGAGGCGGTGCTTCCATCGCCATACTGGATCTTCCAGGTCTGATCGGTCTTCTCCTGGAAGGTGTCTGACTTTTTCGGGTCAAACTTCTTGTCGGCCTTATGAAGAAGGGATGAATCTTTGGACCGGACCTGGGAAAAAAGTAGTCAGTATCGTGGCAGGAAGGAAATTAACAAGGTCGAGTCCTTACCCAAAGATCAGCGGATCCCGTGTCAAAGTCAAGCTTGACCTTCTGTTGCGGGGTGCCAATGCCAATCTCGCAGAGGTACTCGGTGTCGTACTGTTGATCCTCGGCAGGAACAGGCTCGTTGTCTTTATGAGGATCGTCGGGATGTTCCTGGGGAGCCCTAACCAGCTGCTCCCAGTGACGGGTGTAGCCGCGGCGTTGAAACTCCTTGGTGAGATCGGTCTTCTTCAAGTGGAAGAACCTGGACTCCTCGGTGGGGTTGAAGCCGTAGCGAGCCATTGCGCTAACATAGGCCTTGGTGCCATCGAGTTTATGGCCGGACTTGCGAACAGCCTGAACCTTGTGGAGGCCAAGTTCCTGACGGAGCTTGGACTGGACTTGGTACATAGAACCCATGGCGACTGATGATGCCTTTCTGAGAAAGGGCATAAATTGAGGGGGTAGGGTACTGGAGGTTTGAAGGAGTGAGACGTATCTCTCGAACGAACAGTTGGAAGTGTGTGTTACGAGTTGGAAGGGGATCCGTATGTTGATGGACAAAGGTGTAGTAGGACTGTGGTGGAAAAGGATTCAAGTTCCAAGGAGATTCGATGGTGGCTGTTATATCGTCAAGAAACTACACAGCCAGCAGCCAGAGTACCCCACGTATGACCTTTGATGGACATCGCAGCGAACTATCCGGAGAAAGAGCGATGGTTACTCCCGTCGCAAGGAGTCACAATGGCGGGGTCATTTTGAATGAGGTGCGTGATCCTTCCTCGCGACAAGAGGCAGTGACTCCCGTCTGTTGAAGCAGGCAGAACCTCGGTCCCGCTGCGAGTACGGCCGCGAACCGTTCACCTCATGTCAAAGTTGAGTAACTGCCTTGTTCATCCTGTCCTACTGCCTCAAACAGAACGAGTTGCGTGATGAGGGATGACCGAGCGACACATCCACCCTCGAGTCTTGTCCATCACAGCTAGTCTCGATCTGTCCCATGGTGGAACTGATCTTTCGTCATTGTCACCGCCCTCGACGGGATCTCGTGCTACTAAAGCGGCCGGAAGGGCTCCCGTGAGCAGGTGTACCGACAACCTCGGGTCCAACGAACCGCGATAAGGAATTGGTGCCTGCCAGGTGAGCGGTCTCTCTGTGACGCGTGCATACTTCCGAAGTTTCCAGATGAAACTGCAACGACGCCTCGTGATGTTCGCGGAGGAAGTGAAGGAAGGTTGACGCCAAATGGAGGAGGGAAGAGTCATCGACTGATACTGGTAAGCAGAAGTGGAGGTGACCTTATCTCAAGATTTCCATGGAGGGCTTTCCAGTTGAGGAAGGAACGTCTGTTGTTGTTCCAAAGCCTTCACCAAGGAACCATGCGCGCGCCGTACCGTGACCCCTTCCTCGAGCAATTCTGGACCGCACCTTCCCTCTCAATCTCACACATTCTTTCTTCATGACGTTCCAGTCCTCGCTTGCCTGTTTCGAAGATGTTGTTTTCAGGATTGTGCCTGGAGTGGAAATAGGTGAATTGTGGTTTTGGATGTGTTCGTCTAGCCGTCGTTAGAAACGCGCGAGTTTTTAAGGTTTCAATGGAATCCCTAGCTACCAGCCCAAATAACTCGGGAATGATTTTGCCCAAGGATGCCAAAATGTGTTTTCCGTCAGGGACGAACAACGCTTTTCCGGACCTTCGACTTGCTTCATCGCATCAAGATGTTTGAAGCGACGAACGTGTAGAAACAGACATAGATGATCGAGCCTCGTATGGTTGGGATCTTGTATCCAGTCCCATTACTTCGTGAGTGCCCGTGTTGACTGTCCACTTTTTGTTCAACCTTTTTGAGCGTATACTTTTGTTGCCATGGTTACGACGACCCCGAATCATGTACGGTGCTCGAAGTTTGCTGTCGACCTGCCCCTAGGAAGCATGGATAACATGTTGTCGAATTGATTTGAACTTCCTGGGGAAGGGAGATACAATTCTCAACCGAACGGCTCGTAGAGAAGTACTCATCATGACCTTATATGAATTATATATGTACGGTTCCCAAATTTTCGCTTCAGTTGGAAGTGAAGATGACATACCTAGTGAGACATCAAGCACTCAACGAACCGTATAGCATTTGTCCAAACTGTAGGTGAAGACCCTTCAAACGGCTGAGGCTGAAATGTTGGTATACTTTTTACCTGTCCCTCCCCTCCGGTCTCCCGGGAATGTGATCCAAATGCGAACCAACAGAAATCACCAAACCGACAGGTTGCCGCGGTCCACCTTGTTCAGGTCACCATCCCATCCACGGTACCGGTCCGCACCTTGTCCAGTTTCTTCAAATAATATGATAAAACGCTGGGATTCAAGTCCCCTAGGATTCGGGAACTGCAGGTGTCCGTCTGTGTCACCCACTTTTCTGCTTTGCTTACTGTGTGCGTGTGCGTGTGCATTGGACTTTGAGCTCCTGCTTGAAGGCCTGGAACTCTCCCGACTGGAATTCCCCGCGGCAGAAGGCAGCTTTCCGATCCGTGGTTGTTGGCTGGAAGGTAAATTACGGGGTGTCGTCAAGATAAATACTGTAAATGGAAGGCATCGGAGGATCGGACGGAACTTTGAAGTGAGATATCGGAGGAAAGAAATGGGCTTGTGAGGTTAGGACTGAATGACTGAGATCAGAGTTTAGATCGAATCTTGAACGGGTTGGTTTGACTGCAGCTGGTTGACTGCTTGAGAAAACACAGCAGCCAGGCAAGGTATTGCAATCGGAAGTTCGGTTGGAGACAGGCGGACAGGCAGGACGAGGCGGGATATGATGGTGCCGAGTGACCGAGAGACAGGACCCGGAAAGGATTTATTGGTGATTTCTCTCTCAAGCGGTTGCGCAATCAATTTAACATTGATGGAAGAAGGCAAAAGTAAGAAGGGTAAGGCTCTTTCGGTGTTGCGTGAGCGTGCTGTTGTGCGAGAGGCCTATGTGGAACAGTCTGTGATCCAATAGTTTGGAGGATTCACAAGTCAAGTCTTTGACTCGTCGCGGAAGTTGTTATTGATGAGCTATGTTTGCCTTCTTCAGCCTCCTGGCCATTTTGTCGTGTTGTCGTCCGAGCCTCTGGTAGGGCTGGCAGGATTGCAATATCTGATGTTTTATGCAGCGAGGAGAGGAAAGGGAAACAAACAATAAAAAAAGAAAAAAAAAGGCATATCTGCCGACGCATGCAAATGCTCAAAGCTTGAAGCAGCTTGATTTTCGGTATGCCGAAGTAGGCATATAAAGGAAGGCAGTTCTTAGTTTTTGCTGACTACAGGCCTGTTTTCGAGAATATGTATCTGCCAGACGCCCTTCAGCCACTTTGATGGTTTTCATCCGTCTGCTTGGAGAGATGCTCAACTCGACTGTCCATTTGGTTTGTCTTGAGATGTTGAGATCGTCACGGATCGTTGTCCGTGTTGATCAGTCCCATCCACGTGGGATATGAGGATTGAGCTGGCTAGCCAACACACTCCGAGGCGGTCGACACGGGGATCGTTTGCACGAAAGGGACACCAATTCTCAGGTCGTCGTGGTAACTGGAAAACGGCAATACCCAAATAACGAACGGATTGGCGGAAAGAATCTCTGAATGGATTCATTGGCCAGCCGATTAAATGGAGACGGTACCGCTGCCGCCCGGCAACTCGAGCGGGGCTCATGCCGGGGGGTATTGTCATCTGACACTAGCACAGTTATGGTATTTCTGTGACGCGGCGATAAGCACTGCCTGCCCCATTTACGAGTTCCTCCAACAGCATCAACTTACAGTACCGCCATCTGCATTGAAATATGTAGGCAAGCTTCAGGTGACGATGGACTGCGTACGGAACTCGTACGTTTCTGCTAAGTTGCCAGGTCGCCTGAAGTGCTAACAAATAGACTGAAATATCGCGGGCTTATTTGGACTTCAGCAAGTGCGAATCAAAGCGCCATCATCACTCACCAGTCACCCGCCTTTGCAATTTTGGCAGCCGGCAAACTCGGTCAACCAAGCCCCCCGGTCGTAGGCCCTCCAAATGGCGACGTACGTCCGGATTCTTGTGTTCCCATGTCTTCGTAGTGTTTTCGCCTCGATGGCTCCGTGGGCTTCCACTCGACTTTGTGATGGCCAGATGTGTAATATTCAACAGGACCAACCAGGGGTTTCTAGCTTAATTTCGACCGTGTATTAGTAATGGACAGTCAGACAGTATGGTCAAGCTGGAAGTGAGAGAACACAGAAAGCCTTACACAGCACTTGTTGACATTTCCCCTCAGAGAACCTCAAGGCAGAAACAGCCAGGATCTTGAACATAAATGCATACGTTGATGATCATTGCAAATTGATTGCGTAGGAAAGCGGGCAACGTGCAATGAACAAAAAGACAGAGACGGTTGGTCAGAATGAAGGAAGACGGTCAGTGCTGTGAGACAAGGCCAGCTCCTGATTGGCTGATTTTGTATTTCGGGTAATGATGTGTAACATTACAGACTTGGCACCTGGAGAACGTTAGTGTTTGGCCGGCCGTCTTTCCAGGAAAATGTTCAAAACCAGTAAGTGAGAGCCTGACCTCTAACAGCTCTTTACCTACCCTTCTACCTTTGACCGCTTCCAGATTGCTAGTGCGTGTGAAAAGATGCATCATTTCACAGCAGGTCAGCCGCATGTCTGCTAACGTGGGCAAGTACAGCTACCTGTCCCGTGCAAACTTACGACTAACCGGAACGGGAACTGGAAGCCCCCAACGACGATCCAAGGCGTCCCTCGATTTTACACCGCGTACATACTGCAGCACAGTACGGTATCTGTACCAACGGATATCCCGCCAACGTGAGGCAACTACTATTAGAGCCGGCTCGACTCCAAACTCGCCTGCCCACACAGCTTCCTTTCTCTTTCTTCTCTTTCCACCTTCACAGCCAAGATTCCATCTCTGGCCTCATTCACAACGCGGGAATCATCGTCAAATCCATCTACCAGCCCGTTTCATCAATTTTATTGTAAGTTGACCTTACACGTTCAAAGCGTTATTCGCCAACCCGTCGCTGTTTTGGACACCGCCTCGGTTGTGGTCCACTGCGTTGCGTGTCGGATTGACGTCGACGAGGACCTACCATGACCTCTCTCTAACAGGCTCCCTCCCATCAGAATTCCATCCCTTCATCGTCAACCATCAACAACACCGCATCAGGCGGCTACCAGCAACGGCCTACAGTAAGTTGGCATTTTGCGGTGAATGATCTGCACCTTTTTTGTTTCGATACAAACCGTTTTCCACTTTGTCGTCGCTGTCGTTCCTGTTGTCGTGGTCCTGTCCTGTTTCGGTTGTCGCCGTTGCTGGCTCAAATGATTGCCTTCCCTTCTTGTGTCATTCAGTGCTGTTGCTGTGGCGGGTTTAGCGCTACCTTTACCGCCTATCGTGCCATTTATTAAGAGTCCCTGCATCCCGTTCATTGTCGCTTTCCTCGCACCCGACCTTTCGGACTAGACCTTTGACTAACACATCCATCTTCAACCATTCAGTCCGGCATTATGGCGGCACCTCCACCAAGCCCTGATACCCCCATCACCCTCAAGGTGGCATTTGAGGGTGCTACTCGCAGGTTCAAGCTCCCCTTCCGCGACCTAACTGCTAGCTCCCTGGAGACCAAGGTACGTCATTACTCTTATCACAAAGGACACACCTCAGCATCCATCTTGTCCCCTTTATCAGTTTAGGATATGCCCGCTGACCCTTCGACCAGTTGCGTGAATACCTGGAGATTCCCGCCGAAACTAACGCCATTTTCGAGCGGTATTCCGACTCTGCCGCCACATACATCACACTTGATCCCGCCAACACTTCGGTGTACAAACAGTTGTTCCGCGCGGCCAAGGCGAAGCAGAAGCTTAAACTACGCGTTACCTGTATGACGGCAGAGACGCCTGCCCAGGCCTCCACCCCCGAGGTGCATCAGGACACCACAACGGGACCCAAGTCGGCCTCGGTCGAAGCCGAACCCACAGAGACAGAGGGCGAGACTTCAGCGTCAAACCCCACTAGTCCCGTTCATGAAGAAACCCCCGAGGTCATCAAGTCAATCGAGACTGGTGGCAAAACCGTCAAGACTTTTGACGATCTCAGGGTTGAGCGCTCCGATATCATGACACGCGTCAACAAGGCCATGGACCGCATCGAGGATCTTCAGAACCGCCTGCCCTTTGGCCGTGCCGCCAGTATGGCTTCTATGCCTGTCAGCGAACTCTCGACCCGTTCTGGCTATGCCGTCTGCTGCAATAGCTGCGACCAGACTATCGCCTACGATCACTACCACTGCTCCATCTGTGACGACGGCGATTTTGATCTTTGCCCTGACTGCCACAACAAGGGTGTTGTATGCCACAACTATGGTCACCAACTGACCAAGCGCTTCATTAACAACGGCTCCATCACTACCGTCGACACCAAGTCTCGTGAATATACCCCCATGGTCGACGCGGCGCAACTCGCACAAGCCAAGGCTCTAGAGCAACGCATGGCTGTAGCTCATGTCGAGTATATGGCCAAGCTCCAGGAGGCTGAGGACCAGAAGGCCGCACTTCAGAGAACAAACGAGATTCTGGCTCTGGCCAAGGCTGAGAGCTCGAGATCTTCTCTCTCCTCTGCCTCTCCTTCCGTTTCCCGCTACGAGAGCGTCCTTCCTTCCGTCGAGTCTTACTCTCGGGTCACCCTGCGCACCTGCAACTGCTGCATTTCAGACTTGCCTGAGGCCGAATTTGTCCACTGCCAGACATGTGACGACTTCGATCTCTGCAAGGGTTGCTTTGCCAGGAACCGCCACGGACATCACCCCAAGCACGCCTTTTCTCCTCTTGTACCCGGGACTTGTATGGAGTCAGACGTAAGGACCCGTCTCGCCCCAGGTCGCAACCAACTTCACCACGCTATCTGCGATGGTTGTGAGAAGGATATCCGCGGCGTTCGCCACAAGTGCCTTCAGTGCCCCGACTGGGACTATTGCTCAACCTGCTACGAGTCGGCTTCGTTCATCCATGCCAATCACCGCTTCGTTCCTATCTATGAGCCCCTCGAGCCTGCCTACATTTGCCACGTCCCGCGCGCTCTTACTCACGTCGGGGTATGCTGCGATGGCCCGCTGTGCAACAACAACAACCGCCCTGGCTATACCTACATTGTTGGCGACCGCTACAAGTGCGCTGTTTGTGACGATGTGGACTTCTGCGCTAAGTGCGAGGCGAGCCCCGCCAACACTCACAACAAGACCCACCCTTTGATCAAGTTCAAGACCCCCGTTCGTAACGTCAACGTCACGACTACCGGCGAGCATGAGAATGGACGCAGGATGCCGGCCATGGGCGATCGGCCGCGTCCTTGCCGTCGCGTTACCACTTCGCGTGCCACAGGCACCGAGTCGTTCCAGCCCAGCGTCATGACTGTGGTTGACGTGAAGCCCTCCGAGCCCGCTCCCGCTGTAAAGGCCGAGAACGCCGAGTCCCCGGCTCCTTTGTATGTCGCTACATATGTGCGAGACAAGGTCGTCGATGGTACCGTTTTCGGACCTGACCAGGTCTTTGAGCAAACCTGGGTCGTCCGCAATGACGGACCTACACCCTGGCCGGCTGGGTGCTTCGTCAAGTACCTTCATGGTGAGTACATGGGTCATGTAGACCCAGCTCACCCCACAGCCACTGGCGACCTTGAGTCTTGCTTGCAATCCAATGTGTGCGAGCAGCCAGTACTTCCTGGTCAATCCGTGCCCTTTACTGTTCTTCTCCGCAGCCCATCAAGGGAAGGCAGACATCTGTCGCACTGGCGGGTATCCACGAAGCAGGGCCTCATGATCGGACACAAATTGTGGTGCGATATTGTGGTCAAGAAGCCCGAGACTGCTCCCGAGGAGAAGGTTCGGGAAGCCCCTGCCAAGGTTGAGGATCTCGAGAAGAACATGGCCAAGCTCAACATTGAGCCCGAGACCAACGACGCTGCCCCGATTGACCATAGCCAAGTGGTCTTCCCTAAGCTCGACAAGGAGTCACCCTCTGCTAGCGTCCATCAGGAGGACGCCCAGTCTCAAGCCGAGTCTGGTCCCGAAGAGGAGGACTACGAGGAGTGCGAAGATGCCGAGTGGGATGAGTCCGAGTCCTACATGACTGATGAAGAGTACGACATCCTTGACGCCTCGGATGAGGAGTCTGTTAGCGCCTCCAGGAAGTAGTAGTGATGCTTTGCGAACCTTGCGCCGGCGAGGTCAGGAATTTTTCGACGGGAACCATGGATAACGGAGTGTTCGGAAGGATTTTGTTTTGTCGGGTCACTTGGGTCAATTGATGGGTGCTTTAATTTGCTAGTTTTCCTTGCCTTTGTCAACGTAACCTCGTGTTTTTCGTGGAACTCTCCTATCATACATGTCGTCTGTTTTTAAATGTCTGCTTTAGGTGATAAGGCTTGAAAAGACCAGTGTCTGACGAGAGATCAAGCGATTAGTTGAAGGGTCCAGGTAGTGGTGAGCTGTGCGTTCAGTCTCATATTGGGATGGAAACTGGCAACCCACAACTTCTGGATCTAAAGTTCACTACTCTTGTAAACCGTTATGGCATTCAGATTGCGTTCAAGTAGTGGGTGTATGGTAGAAACAAATGGAGTACAATTTCGTCATATGAGTCCTTGCATTCTCGATCGCCCGCTGTGCAATGATAATACCGTGACTACCCATTCTCGCATGCCTTCTGGATTGTAGCCGTCTCGGAGCATCAACTTTTGTAGAGGGACGAATGAGCCTGTGGTAATGCACTGGCAGGATGGACACTTGGATTACATTCGGTGATCGTCATGGTGTGTGTTCGTACCTCTAGGCATAAGATCAAATGCAAATAGCTAGCTTCATAGTCATTCGACCTGTTCGCACTACTGGTACTCGCAACACATCCTCGTGAAATATTCTCTTGTATAAATCCTGTCATCTAAGGAATTCCACCAAGAAAGATACCGCTCATGGTTCTTGCGCCGTTCGGTCGTTGACTTCCGATCCTATATTATCGTATGGTACAAGCGTACTTACTACCGACCAACTGTTCCTCAAAACGAAGAGAATGGAACTAGGTCTTGAACGACACCAGAAATCTGCTCCGCGTGGTTATCTGATTCGCCTCTTAAATAGCTTGCTTGCGTTTAATCCGATCCCATTAAAAATCCATCCGTCCATAAACCGAAAATGAGCCATCCATCCCTTATCTCCGCGTCGGGAGTGAAAGAAGTTCGTCATAACAAAACGCCTCGAAACTCCCTTGCACCTTTTGTACCAACATACCCGTTACCAGTTACCAGATACCATCCATTCTGCCAGCTGACCTGACGAAAAGATTAAGCCATGCAAAGGTGTTCTTAAAGAAACTTGCCTCAATCTCAACCCAGTTTAGACTCTACGCCACCCTCTGCCTCTTTACCTCCGGCCCATTAGCCCCAGCGGCCCCAGCCCCAGCCCCCGCGCCCGCGCCCGCTGCCGTAGTGGCGTTCGGCGCATTAGCCGACATGTCAGTTAACGGTACTCTGTGCCCTCCATTACCGTTACCAGCAGATGGAGCGGGATTACCTCCCGTCGTCGTCGACCCTGCTGCTGCAGCCGCGTTCGCCGCTGCACCATCACCACCATTACCACCATTACTATCCTTGGTAGTCTGACCACCAGTAGCATCTCCTCCTCCTGCCATAG
This sequence comes from Sordaria macrospora, assembly GCF_033870435.1. Lineage (NCBI taxonomy): Eukaryota > Fungi > Ascomycota > Sordariomycetes > Sordariales > Sordariaceae > Sordaria > Sordaria macrospora. Next base: position 974,928 of record NC_089372.1, on the reverse strand, counting down.
CAGTAGCAGGTCTCTTCACCGTCAACGGCCGATACTGGCCCCGGTTGACACTAGGGTTACTAGAGAACCCCCCTCCCATGCCTCCTGGCGCACCGATCCGTCGTGTCTGGTCAAGTTGGGGGTTAACGACATTTGGTTTGGCCATGTTGTGAGGTACATGCGGTGGCCCGACACGAGTGAAGCCCCCTCCTCCTCCTGATGCTGCGCGTGCCTCGCTAATTGTTACTGGTCGTGATGCAGCCCCGACCGGAGCTCCCGCGGGTCTTGAAAACGACGTCGTGTGTGTGCTCGGTTCTGCTGCTTCTGCTGTCTCGGAGGCTGTCTTGGCTGGAGGGACGTGTTGGCCGTTTCTGGCTAGAGGTTTGGACTTGGTGTGGTCGATGCCGGGCGTCTTGCGGATCGACGGGCTTTCGGCATGAGGGTTGAATGCTAGACCGGGTTTCGTGGGAGCGACTTGGCCGCTAGCCAAAGCCTCCTCCGGAAGTTGTGTCACTGCTTTGGCGGAGAAGAAGCCAACGGTTTCTGGAACGGGAACTACAGCTGCACCCGCACCTGCTTGGGGAGCGGGAGCGGCAGGTGCAGGCTTCTGTGGTGTTGCGTAGTTCTGAGCGTTGTTGGAAGTGTTTGCGTTAGGTTGACCCACAGGACGACTTTGGTTGTTGTTGTTGAACTGCTGTTGTGGAGGCCGACTTTGAGCCCTCGCTGTGAACTGGTTGGAAGTCTGTGGTTGTTGTCGGGTGTTCAGGCTGCCTGTTGACCCTGATCTCGTCAGTGGTCGAGATTGCTGTGCTTGTGGATTGAGGTTAGTCAGTTGCTGATGGACAGGCTTGTCGTTCAAGCTATTGTGCACAGGTTGTTGTGGTAGCACAACTTCGTCCGGATGGCCTTCATCGGCCATGTTGAAGTCGGCCTCATCGAGTTCTAGTATACCGTTAGCTGATCCTTACAAGAAATTTGGACTACAAGTGACTTTACCTCCAAGCAAGTCCTCAAAAGACTCCTCGTTTCCCAACGCTGGTGGACGAGCGACCGCCTCAACCGGGTCAACCTTCATGAGATCCGCCTCAACTGGCTCCTTCTTGGCGAAATCCGAGTGTCGATGCAGATTATCCGCCATAAACTTGGTCGGCTCGACCTTCATCTTTGTGACCTTGGCCAAATACTGCTTGTCGTAGATACAGTTGCCCAGCACATTGCCAAACTGGCGCAGCGCGCGCTTCAAGGCATCTGTCGTGGCTTCCTTCTTGGCCTTCTCAAACGCAGCCGCTTTGCCCTTACAGTTCTCAATGTGGCCGTATCCGAGATCCTCATGGAACGTTCCGTCACGCAGGGTGACTCGCATGATAACCGAGATGCCCATGTTGATTTTCAGTGTTTGAGGGTGCTCATCAACGAAGTCGACCTGGATGTTCTGGATGCTGGAGGACCAGCCGTTGAAGCCGAAGACCTCGTTCGCGAGCTGGATGCACTTTTCCGACGAGATGTAGTGGACTTTCTGGCCTGATGGGCCGGCGCGGCTGGACAGGTATTCGGGTCCTAGTTGTTTCTCGAGACGGCTCTGGAGTGTGGCGATTTCCTGGGCTGTGTATTCGCTGATTCGCCGTTGTGGTTCCTCGAATGGGTTGGTAATGAGCTTGTGTTGGTCGCCGATTCTGTAAAAGTATTAATGGGGGTTCACCATCGCTAGAAGGCCGCGACAGACGCGGTTAACACGGGCCGGTGGCAGAGGTAAACATACGCAGGCATCTTGTCTGGCAGAGCAGCCTCGAGGCTGGTGGTTCGCGAGTTGTTCGCAGTGAGATCCCCAGCAAGAGAGATTCAGACCAACGAGTTGAAGGGAGGAAGTTTCAGAGATCTTTGCGAGTTGCCCAACGTAAGCGTCGCGAGATATGCAGTGGTGTATCGAGGCAGGAACGACAAGACGCGTTATGGAAAGTGGGCAGGCGCGCCCAAGGTGCGTTGTTGCACGTTCGGGACAGGTCGTCACGTGCAACACCAACGGCGTCTGCCTAGCACCCCCCTGAACTGGTCCCTGTGGCGATGGGGTTTCGTTGGTGACCTCACTAACTTTTAGGCCTTTGTCATCCCATCACACAAGGAGCTCCAGGGCCCCACTATCATCAATATTCCCGTCCCTCGTGTTGTTGTCCAACTCGGGCGTTTTGCTCCAGGCAAAAGTTCCCGTGGGTAGGGCGAGTTTACCTCGAGCTTCTTCAGTCGTCCTTCAAGTTCCAGCTTAGTCATCCACTGTGGCAGAAGTACATGTATGCAAGGGACTTGATTACGAGATTGCTTTGGTTTCTACTATCTACCAACAAGACGGTGATTCAAGGGGAGAGATGATCATCCGAGTTACGCGTTTGGACTCATGACCTGAACACTTCGATTTCACAGCTGGGAAAGGGCGGCTCGGATTACACATTTCGTATGATGGAAGGCAAGTTTGATTGATCCAAACAAGCCGCTGTGCTCCAAAGCTTCACCTCAAGATACACTCAAGGAACCCGGAACAAACAACGGGTGTCTACACCAAGTCACCCGCCAGGCACACTGTGTCATCCGAGACTCCGTTTCCCAATTGCTAGCGATGGTGGAATGGATATGTTAAATGTAGTGATGGTTGGTTACACACATGCTCCAAACTTCCGACCTCGGAAAGGATATGCTAAAATTCGTGTACATGCAAGTGACTGACAAAGTTGTCCCCCAAAACGAGAGACAGCCGGTAGGAAAGAGGTATCTCGTTGTGCCAGTGAGATGCTGCCTGAAAGGCAACAATGACGGAAAGGAATAACAGCATTTAAAAAGCCAAAACACCAACGCCGTTTGAACAATGATCCCTGACCGCAAGTAACCCACGCCTGTCTATGTTCTCCCTCCCCATTCGCCCCAAACAATGCCCTGAATGTTGAAAAGAAAAATGAACGACAAAAGAAACCATGATGCAATCGACGTTACTGTCCGTTTTGCTTTTCCTCCCATTCCCAAAAGTGTTCCTATAAATGCCTAGTCACGGCGCACTTTGATGGTCATGTCGTCGCCTGTTCTAGAAGGGACCAACTTGAACAGGTGCGCCATATGTGCCGTTGATGAGCTGGTTGAGTATCGAGTTCGGGTCCGAAGAAGAGCCCTGCCCATGAGCGTTCTGGTTCGCGCCGATCCATCCAACCTCGTTGACCATTGCGTTCATGGCCTGCTCCAGCTTTCCTCCGGACTGCTGATTGTGCTTAGCCAAAACCTGATCCCATTTTCCGTTGTGCAAGTGGAAGCCTCCTCCCCGTTTGGCTGCTTCCGTGATGACCAACGCCCATGCCCTGGATATCTCGTCGTACGCTCCATCCTTGTGGTGGCGATATTGCTGGCTGTCGAAATCGGGTAGGTCGTGAATGATCTTTGTTGCATGGTTCAGGTACTCCAACGACACGGTCGTCTGCTGCTCAACCGGCGGCAGGAACTGAGGAGTGAAATCGCCGAGAGCATCCACCAACGCCATGAGCGGCTGCTTGACCCGATAATAAGTGTATTCGGAACTCGAGTTGCCGAAAGGAATGGCGGCTCGTAGTTTGTCCTGGTATTCGCCCAGAACCTCGAGGGCTCCGTTGACTGACGGCCGTGGTGCAGATGTCATGACCTCGTGTCCGATGTCCGGATGACGCTCGCAGATCGTCTGAAGCACAGCTCGCAGCTGCGTCTTGTCGAGGGTTTCGAGGAGGCGGGGAAGGGGCAGTGGGCGTCCTGCAAGTTCGATGCCAGCCCTGACCTTCTTGGACGGCCTCGAGAGCTGCCTCGGATTGATTGCGGGCGAGCCGGTCGGCGAAACCGACATTTCGTTATCATCGTCGTCGGCTTTTCTTTTCCTGGACGTCATGGTATAATGCGACACTGACAGAAGGTTGTTAGCAAGTCTGCAGCACTAGCCAGATTTTATACCAGCAGTGAGTGCTGTGGATCCACGCTGCAATGCAATGACAAAACAATGCTGCAACAACTTACTTGTTCTGGGCGGCGAGCGACGAGAGGGTTCGTGTTGATGAGGGAAGAAGAGCGGCTGCGGCGATAGGAGCACGTTCATTGTGGGATTGAAAACAATGCTCGTTTGGCGGTATAGCGTGGCGTGGCGTTGCCGACGCAAAAAGGAGACGACGATGATGCGGACAGACGACGGATCGGCGACGGCGGTGGAAGAAGTCAGGCGATCTGAGGTGAGTAAAGTCAGGGAGCAGCCGGCGTCAGACCGCTCGCGGGTTGGGTTTGTTTTGAGTTTTTGCAAACAATTGCGAGTCGCAAGAAATGCGAGTCAAGGAAGAGAGGACTGGGAATGAAGGAAGGGTGGAAGGGAAGGAGAGGCGCAGAAGGAATGGCAAGTGAGAGAATGGAGCGAACTCTTGTCCGTGAATGGCAGGCAGGGCCGCGCAGTCAGACTGCTTTCCACTTCACAGTGCGATGTTCTGGTGGAGATTTTTTAGTTGGACGTTCTTGGCTCTGTAAGAAGCGACCAAAAGTGAGGAGCCTTTTCGCCTTTCTCGCTCTGCACTTGCACGGATTGCGACGAATGAAGGACTGTGAATGGAGGAATGCGCAGAATGGAGTTGAATGGGTGCACTCAATGCAGCGGAGAAGCCAAATGCGACCAACAAAGCCAACAACAAAAGCGCATCCGCTTGGCCTTCGCTTCAGCGTCCCAGTGGCTCATTCCCTGGTTCTCACTGGTGTCCTGGTCCTGGAGCAAGCAGTAGTGGTCAGTAGTGGTGACAAGTGACCAGTCAGCGTGTGATGTGTGTGTGGTGTGTCCAGGTGGTGTCCAGCGGCCAGTGTCTGCCAGCGGACACAACGGTTGGCTGGGCCTCTTCAAGGTCAAAGCAGCTTTTACGCCGATTGGTGATGCCGGGGACTGTCAACTGTCAGTGGTGTGTATCGGAAGGGAAGAGCAGCACCAGCAAGCAGCGACCCTTTGCATTTGCAAGGAACCAACTTCAGACAGTGAGCAAGGGCGACGGCGGGCAAAACAAAAAAAGTGTATTGACGATTTTCAAGGCCAGGTCCACTCACCCAGCTCTGGGGCCCGCTTTGTTGATGGAGTCCATGTGGTCAGGATGGTAACTAACCAGAAGAGGATATTAGCTCTTCAGAATTTTGTTACACTAACCATATCAAGTACTGGTCCCCTCACGAAAGTGATTGTGGTTGGTACCTCGTGAACCCCTACCAGAATGTTTAAGTGCATGCATCAAACCCCGAGACGACGAACCATTCGAAAGATCTCAAGCGGTCAAGACAAGCCGGCCTGCAAGCCCAAGCAATGAGGCGTTGATAGGAAGAGAGGAGCTCCAGAGTCTGTTCAGACTGGCTGCCAATAAAGTTCTTAACAAGACATTTTCCGAGAAAAAGTACGACGTGGACTGGTGGGGTCTTCAAGGTCCTTCTGTCATTTTTTCTTCTCTTTTCAAGTCAAGGCCCGATCTCGCCAAGCCCTATCGGTGGTTCTCGGCACGTGAGGCCCAAGATGATGGTTTCGGGTACCAACTGCCTCCACTTTTCCGGTCAGCAAACGCAACCAACGATTTAACTGTGAAGCGACAGCGACAGCGACAACGGTACACCAACCACGGTACGGACAGCATCAAGGACCTTGGAATTCTGCATCTCTCTCGGCGTGGTCCTTGGACAGGCGTTTGCCAACAACACTGTTCTGTTTCTGGCTCTTGCGCTTGGCGAGATGGGAAAACGACATTGATGCCATGTGGCCCACCCACCCGATCAGCCCCTTGACGATTCGCTCGATCCGTATCAAAGCTCTGGGGGGTTTGATTCGAGCAACGTCAGCAACCTCCTCATGTCGTTTCCGTTTCGATTCTGCGGGGTTTTATAACCATCATCACTCTGGAACAACTTCCGAAGGATTGATATCATTCCATTGGGAGATTGACTTAGGGTCGGAGCTTCTGTCTCCTATGCATCGGGCTTCAGGAGCGACTACCCAGCTGTGCAGCTGAGTCTGATAGAGCTGTCTTTTGAGATGCAATTCGTCCAACAACTCAACGAGTGCTCAACATGGGCAAATGTCTACGATATGAGCTATTATTCATGGCAAGGTAAATCCCGGTCATTATGAGGTATGATATGGGCCAAGTCGGAATATTGGCATCATCGACTTGCTCTCGTGGCTACATTTGGCCCATCCCATCACGCCTTGCGGCATCTTCTCTGATATTTGCGGTTTTGGGGAATTATTCCCGTCCACTGCGCATCTGGGTCGACGACCCATTCCCATGTACACATGTACACGTACTGTACGCAGTACTTATTCCGCTCCATCAGTCAGGGGACAGCTGATAAGGTACCGTAGGTATTGTGCGTCTCGTGCCTGTGTACGACTGCACTTCAAGACCTGTCTTCGTCGGAGCAAGGCAGATCTGTAACCCAAAAGCAGGCTCACATTGCACTAAAAAGGGGGCATGTCTCTACTGTAATCTGCAAATGGCAAGTCCCATGAAGAAATGATGGAGATCTGAAAAAAGATGGACCTGAGGCTCTTTCCAATTTGGCACGAGAGTCAGAGTGGTATCAGTGGAGAACCCGAAAGTGGAGGTCCGGGTTCCCGTTCCCCCGCATTTCGCGCGATGGAGACCAAAGCTCCAAGAAAAGCGGACTCGCAACTGGAGCAAAATGGTGACCCCTTTCTTATCGGGGGCTTATCGCAAAGTAAATTTTCGAAAATCTTGTGCTGCCAGCAATTGGGGAATCTCAGTGAGCGTCAGTGCGCCGGCTGTCCCCCTTCCTTCTGTAAACATTGCAAACTCGAGGTATCAACAAACCTTGAATTTGTTGTTATTTCTAATCAAGTCCTCCACCGTATCTTTGTCCCCGAACCTCGATACGGAAAACACATTCAAGATGGCGGCGACGAAAGACCTCGAGATGACGGACGCTCCTGTCGATACCGTCGACACCACCAACTCCGAGAAGAAGTCCAAGAAGGAGAAAAAGGACAAGAAGGACAAGAAGGAGAAGAAGGAGAAGAAGGAAAAGAAGGAGAAATCTTCCAAGAAGAGCAAGGCCTCCGAGGAGTCTACCGAGTCCGTCGAGACCGTCGAGCCCGTCGAATCTACCGAGAAGCCCGTCGAGTCTGCCAACACCACCGCCGACGCCGATGCCGATGCCGATGCCGATGCCGCCTCCTCCGACGAGAAGCCCAAGAAGTCCTCCAAGAAGCGCAAGGCCGAGATCACCGAAATCGAAATCGACGTCACGGCCCCCGAGCCTCCCTCCAAGAAACAGAAGCGTCTGCTCAAGAAGGGCAAGACCCTTCCCACCAAGCCGTCTTCCGACAACGACTCCGACTCCGAAGGCGAAACCACCGGCAAGGATGGCGAGAAGAAGGCCAAGAAGGAAAAGAAGGAGCGCTCCCCGCACGGCGTCTGGATCGGCAACCTGCGCTTCACCGTCACCAAGAACGAACTGAAGGAATGGCTCGTCGAGAACTCGGGCGGCTCCATCACGCCCGAGTCCATCACGCGCGTCCACATGCCCACCTCCAAGGCGCAGCCCGGCCAGCCCAAGAAGGAGAAGCCCGAGAACCGCGGTTTCGCCTACGTCGATTTCGACACCCTGGCCACCAAGGTCGCGGCCATCGCGCTCAGCGAGACGGAGTGGTACAGGCGCAAGTTGTTGATCAAGGACGCGACGTCGTTCGAGGGACGGCCGGAGAAGAAGAAGGAAGAGGAGGAGGCAAAGAAGGAGGATGAAGCGGTAGTAGGCGGCAAGTTCGCGGGCTCGACCAAGATCTTCGTCGGCAACCTCTCGTTCGACACCACCGAGGACGACCTGCGCGCGCACTTTGACAAGTGCGGTGCCATTCGGTGGGTCAAGGTGGCCACGTTCGAGGACAGCGGCAAGTGCAAGGGGTACGGGTGGGTGAACTTTGAGGAGGGTGAGGCGGCGCAGTGGGCGGTGAAGGGGTTCGTCAAGATCCGCGAGGAGATTCCGGAACTCGAGGATTTCATGGACGAGGATCAAAAAGCCGAGGCCGAGGCTGCTGCGGAAGCCGATGCCGATGCCGACAGCACAGAAAAGAAGAAGCCCAAGCAGGAAACGGAAAAAAGGATAAAGACCCGCAAGTGGTGGGTCAACCAGCTACACGGCCGCACCCTCAAGATCGAGCTGGCCGAGGACGACAAGACGAGATACGAGAAGCGGTTCCGAGGCAAGGGCCCTGGTGCTGGCAAGAAGGGACAACAAGGACAGGACGTTGGTGACAGGCCACAGAGAGCTCCTTACCAGAAGAAGGAAGGTGGTGGTGGTGGCCAGATCAAGACGGCCCAGGATATCAGCGTTGCCAGACTTACTGGTGCGCCTGTTGCTCACCAGGGTAAGAAGACTACCTTCGAGTAAAGAATAAGAAGGGTACTTGTCTGTTTGGGGTGGTCGGGTTGACAGCGAGAGAACTGGTTCAAAGCATGCCGCGCTTTCTTCTGTGCGGTCGGAGCTTAATGTTGTGTTGTGTCTTTTGTTTTGTTACTACGGTGTCATTTATATACCTATCTTTGTTTATTTCTATGGTGTTCTCGGTTTTAGACAGCTAAAAGCAATCGAATTTGCGTTTCATCCCATCTCAAGCCTACCCAGGATCATCATGACAATCGCTGAAGGTGTTGCATGTTTCGTCTCCCTAGCGTGGTGCACTAACGCAAAGCTCTTTCGTCCCTTTTTATGATTTAATACTCCGAGCTGCTATCCAGTATATATATCTGCCTAGGTAGAATCGGTCACAACCCTGTGGTGATGCAGTTACACGCCCTGGGTTGTGGCCACTATATAAGACCATTTGAGTAGCGAAACTTTCAGCTTCGGTTACGTGTATCCTTTTGTTGGGAACTCGGACCTTAAGATGTAATGGCTTTTAGGCTGCCGTCACAGAATCGATTTGCGCTTTCATCTCCCGTCTATCTTACTGTGTACGAGCATCATGGCGAGGCAGATTCAAGTTGTCTATTATCCCATCATTGTCACAGGCTTATCTCAACCACCTATGCTGGTATGATACCGAACCAGGACAATTCGCTTCTTTTGCCTTCGTCCCATTTATTATAAACTATATAGGACCTGCGACCTTCAACTCCAAGACACCTCTCCCTCCCATTCCTTCCCCCTCCTCCGATACTCTCATCCAACCTCTAACTGGACACCTCATCTCACTACCTAGATTACCACCCATCACCCCACCCATCGTCCCCATCCACATCGGCCTTCGGCTTCGTATCAATCTTCTTGACAGGCGCCTGCTTCTTACTAATAGGCAACGTCTTCTTCACCACCGTCGTACTTGGCCCGACCTTCGCCGTCCCTGTCGTCCCCGTTTTGGCCAGCCCTTTAGGTAGAGTCTTCGCTGCACCACCGGTCAAGGGATTCTTCTTCTTCTCCGCCTGCGCCGCCAACCACCCCGCAAAATCCGGTTCATCATCATCTCCGCCGAAGGGTGCTGCAGGTTTGCTACTACTGCTTACCGACCTCTTGTTGGCTGATGTCGATGGCCGAGAAAGAGTCTCGGAGCTAGCGCCCCAGTTATCATCACCGGCTCCTGCTGCGGTGTCGTCGTCCATATCGCCCATATCTCCCCATGCGTCTGCGTCGTCTTCTTGCGGTTCGGGGTCGGCGAAGAAGGAGTCGCCCATTGATGGAGTAGTGGGCGGTGGTGGGGACTTGAGGGCTTGTCTGTGTAGTGCCGAAGCAGAAGACGAGGTGGGTCGCTTGGGCGTGGTGGTAGAGGTGGGCGTGGATAGTCCGCTAGCGGTAGGAATGGGCGAGGGTGCGCCGCTAGGTTGCATTTCACCTGCCGCGCTGGAGAGCTTGTTGGTGAAGCTGGAGATGGCCCAGCCCGCCCAGGCGGCGGCCACGGCGCCGGAACCAGCGGAGTTGGAAGCGGCTGCGGCTTCGGCTGGTTGAGGGGTGCTCATCCGCGGCTGGGCAGTTTCGGGGGGTATTACAGTTTCGGGCATGTCTTGTTGGGCTTTGCGGATGCGTTGGAGGTAGACGTCGATGGTCTTATTGGCTTGGTCCCGGATGAGCTTCTCCTTGTCGATGAGGAGGGGGGAGACGGCGGGTATTAGGCGGGCGGCGCAGTCCTCATCGGAGAAGTATTCGACTGTGACGGCGAGAGCCATCAGGGAGGCATTGCGGGCGTGTACAAAGGGGTCGCGAAGAGAGCGGGTGAAGGCGGCGATGAGGACCTTGGCTCTGTTGGATGTTCCCAGGTACTTGGCGATCTTGCCGAGGCAGATTGTGGTGTTGGTACGAATGCCTGGTTGTTCATCGTTGGCGGTTTTGGCGAGGTATCTTAGCAGGTCGCCATTGATGGTACGGTCTGACAGTTTGGTGATGATGACTAGTACGGATTTGAGGGTTTGCTCGCGCACAATAGGTGCGAGATCGGTGAAACCCGCAACCTGAAAAAGGTGTTCGTTGTTAGTATCAACTGCACAAGGCTCTGTTTGTGCCCTACTTCTGCACAGGGGCTCAATAACAAGGCTGAGACTTACTATTTGCGGAAAGATCTTGTCGTTCACCACTTTCTGCGGTAGCCTGTCGATCATGAGCGACAGATTGTCCAGCAAACACACCCTGATCGCTCTGTCGGGGTTTCCGAATAAGCGAACTACGACAGGAGTAACCTTTGTGTCAAAGTCCTCGTTCGATAGCTTTGTAGCAATCTTCATCACTACGCCAAAGGCCTTAGGACCACCGCCACCAAATTCTACAGACTTGAGTAGCTCCGGTAGGACCTTCATCTTGAAGAAATCTTCAGGAAAGTCGTCTGAAAGTTGGTCGAGATCCTCCAGGAAGGCCTCGCGTTCGGTTTCCGACTTCACTCCCAAGTTGTCAACTCCCTCTGTAAGCTTGATTAATGGGCTGTCGAAAAAGGATCCAGTCCGTAGTCCTTGTTCGAGGAAGTGGGCAGCACTGAGTCTTGCTTTGGGATTGGCGTTGATGAGCCGCTTATAGCTGGCCTGCATGCTAGGCGGGATGCTCTTAGTCTGTGCTAGTTGGTCTGACCCCAGAAAACTGCCGTTGAAGACCTCGTAAATCAAGATGCCGTAATCATACGAATCGACCGCATGGTGGGGGCTCTTCTTGATGGCATCCCACCCCCCGTTTGCGAGTTCTGGAGGAGTGTATCTCCCTGAGTCTGGCACAGCACTGCCGTATCTCTGTTTGGCACGTTAGCGCCGCAAATTCTCCCGAGTGCCTGTGCTGTATATGGAAAACGTACGTATATCAAGGCATCGTCGTCCTTGACATTGCTAAGGACTTCAAAGCCACCAAGCTTCCACTCGCCGCTTTCGGATGTGTATATCGAGGCGACCTTGAGATTGCCGTGTATCGAGGATGCGTCACTGTTGATGAATTTGAGGGTTTTCTGTAGGCCCGGGATCAGCTGTTGGTCCTAACGGGCCAGATTAAGGTATGGGAATCATACCGCAACGCTGTATAGGCCCCATTTTGCGGTCTCGGGACTGAGGCTCTTCCTCTTGACGTGCCAGCTTAGGGGAACTAGCCGCTCCGTGGCAATGTAGATGTAGGAGTCTGTCTTTTGCGCAAAGCTCAGCTTAAGCAACCACCACGTTCCATGGGCATAGATCCCCCTACCTCAACCGTATCCAAGACCTTGATGACGCCGGGATGTCGTAGTGTTCGGAGCTTCTTGAGCGCATTCTTGGCTAGGGGCAGCGCGGATCGGTTGGAAGAAATCTCAAAGGAGAAGATGCTGCAGTTGGACCCGTCCTCCTGGAAACACCAGACAGATTAGCTGACGAGCTCTTGTGTTCCTCGGGTAGGAGAAGAAGGGTGTAACGAGAAGACGGGCACGTACGCGTCGAGTTCCGTTGTAAAGGGTCCAGATGGAGGGGTCGAAATCGACCTTGTCGCCAAAGGTATAGGGGAATGCAGGCCCCTTTGCGATGGCTGATGCGACAGCCGATTTGAGGAAGTCCATGGCCGGGGACTTGTGCTGTAGTCGTCTAACTGTCCTTAATCGTGTCCTTAATCATGGGTGAAGCCGTATAGCAAGATTCTGGCCGTCTGGAGAGTCGAGTCGGGGAAAAGGGGTGGTGGGATGCAAGTGGTCGCAAAGCACATGTCCAAGGAGGTCATCGCGAATTCATGGCCCTGCAGGCAGCGCCGCTCTAGAAGTTGCCTGGTTCGGCGGGCAAACACCGACGCTAGCGAGCTACAGGCAGCTTGCAGGCCAGGGTGGCCCCTAGCACTCCCACAGAATCCACGACAACCTCGATTGTTAGGTCGAGGGTCCGTGCACGATTCACTTTTAGCGGCGGGTGTTGCCCCGTTGGCGTTTGGCGGTTCGGGAAGGAAAGACCAGGCGGATTTTATGGGAAGTTGGGCTCCACTAGGATGTCTTTTGGTCCACACTCCACGGTCTTTCCCTCGTCATCTTCCGTCCACTGACAACATCCTCCCTTTCTTTTGTTTATTTTTACTTAAATCAAGTATTCATGACCAGTAAACTTCAGCAACACATCACAAGCCCTCAACCTTGCCTCCGCGATTTCTGGGTCTCTGGTCGATGGTCAAAATCACCGATGTTGGTTCCTCGCATGGCCTAAGCAAGAAAGCTCCTTCAAGCGGCTCTGGATGGCACCCGGGATCCGGCAGGCGGGGTTTGGTTACTCAAGCGGGAGAGACGCAAGGTTGAGGTCGGGTTGAGTACCAAGAGAAGCCCTGGTGTCTATGTGTACTCTGACATTGACTGCGTTTTATTGGTATAGGGAGCATTCCCAGTCATCTCACATCAGGTAAGCTTGCCTTCATCTTTTCCTTACTCTCTCACTTTCACACGGCAGCGTCTATGATGAGCAATTGGTAAAAGGTCCGACGACCGATAGCTCTCCTGGGGTCATGGTTCTGCAGGTACAATAGGGATTCTCGGCGCCTCACTCCATGTGAGCGCGCGTCCGCTGCCAGATCATTTGCCCACTCCTCGTGCTGTCCTGAGACTCTCGGCAGCACGACAGGCTTGGCGGTTGGATACATCTAATAGCTGCCTGTCCGGAGCTCTCTCTGGAGTCTCTGTTGACAGAGGCTACTTCCACTTTCCAGGAGCCTGGCTCTCAACTGCTCTATGAAGCCGGGCCAAAGGCAGTGGGGGACAGGAAAGACATGGGGAGAGTACCCGGATTTGATCGTGGTCTTCCCGTCCCCGTTACCTCAGAATCATGAAACCGTTGTGGCTGGTCTGGATGAGGACTCATAGGAAAAAACTGAAAAGACCTGAGACGCAAGTTGCCTGTGTTGTCCTATCACAAGGACTATACCAACACTACCCCTTATATGGTTCTCTTGGCCTCTGAGATTATTGTTTTCATGGTTCACAACCTGGGATTGGCCTGCTAACAAAAAGTCTTTGGGTTTTCATAGGACAACTTATACATCCTGCTTACTCTAGATGTCCCTTGCAGACGTCTAGACCAATATTCTATATCCCCTCGAGAACCCGTATATTAAGAAAGCCCAAGGTGACCACGCCTGGCGCCTCGGACTTATTTAGGCACGACCTGATCGATGCGTTCTCGTTGCAGATATTGCAAAAAGGAAGCCAGTATTACAAGACCATTGTTCCAATGCATCAGTTGTGGTAGAAGTTATCATTCCGCATGCCATATTCCACATCCCAGCCGGTCAAAGTAGGTCTTTTCTTTTTCTTATCTTCTTTTTGTACTTCCATTCTTGTCGGTCTTCACTCGTGTTTTCAACTCGCTTCTTTATCAATCCCAGTCACATTTTCACCGTCGCTACAGTCAGCATGAAACTAGCCACAAAAATTCCAGGAATGAGATGACAACCAATGCATCAGTCACTGTTGTGTTCTTGACAGAGGCTTTGCAGTAAATAGTAAAAGATTTGGGCGGGCCCACTCGTAGCCAATCAAAAGCTTCCACTTGCCTATTTACTTTTCATTTATTTTGCTCCTTCCTCCTCTCTATCTGCGAATTGGCACAACGGACAACATAGTCACTTCACACTCGTCTCACCTTGTTCGCAAATCAGCTTCAAAAGAAGCTCACCATGCACTCTGTTACAAAACTTGACAACCGATCCGTCACTTCCCAAAGAAAAGACTAGCTGTCTACCGCGTCATTTTCTTGCTTGTCTCTCTCTTTTGGGTATACTAACCACTCACTATTATATACAGTGACTGGACATGTCATCGCTGTATAGTGGATAGCCAAGAGGCAGCACGACGCCATCATTACCATGCCAGGTCGTCATTATCTCTACGTTCAGCCTCGTCAAGCACCTCACTCCGTCTCTCCGCCGCCTCTACCGTCGGTCTCCCTGGAAGGCCGTCCTCAGCGATGGGCTACTCTGTCTCCTCTTCCTCGACCGACAACACTCAGCCTACTCGCCCTATCCCCTGCTCTATTCCACAATGCGAGGCACCCTCAGTTAATATCTTTTGTGCCCGACATCTAAAGTCTTTTCCAGTACCACTACCCATCGACCTGGCCACCCCTGTCTCTGAGGAATCTAATGAGGCTGCTACTTCCTCAAGGTCATCAGTACAGCCATCATCATCCTCTCGTTCAATCATCACCTCACATTCAGGTGATGGTCAAGTTGGCGCTGGAAAACCGTCCCAGGCTCACAGCAAGACTGAAATTGCCGATGCTGCTAGACAAAGTCCACAAGGCTGCGCACCAAATCCTCAGCAGATAAGTCCGGTTAGGAACCGTTCTTCGCCCTTTCCCATCACAAAGTCAAAACTCTTGCCGGGAAATATTGTTAGGCGTAAAACCGCCGGCAAAGACCCATACCTAAACGGACGGACTCCCAAACCTGGACCCGGCACGCATAAAGGTTCTACCTCCTTAGCGCAAAACTCAAACTCGACGTCAACTGGGTCTTCTTCACTTAGACCCAAGTCCCTCTCTTCTACCACGGCAGATTCCATCTCTCTACCTTTGGCCAAAGACATCAGTTCTCAGTCAGTTTCGAAAGGTGGGCCACCTACCAAGAGCTCGGGTTTATCGCCTTCATCCAACACTCTTGACAGAAGTCGAGTCAACGGGCCTGAGACGGGCGTCAAGGCTCGATCAGAATCCAAATCCCAGAAATCTACGCAGCAGACCAACATGGCTATTGACGCCCCTTGTCTATCGGCTGAAAAGCAATTACTGGGTGAGCGCCAAGATGGTTCAACACAATCGTCAAACCCCGGGCTCCCACCGAGGAGGATACGACAGATGAGATTTTCTGATGAGATGCAAGATGCGGCCTGCAGTCGCTCGGCTGTGCATGCTCCTCAGCAACCTATGGAAGGTCCGACCCCCGCTCAGAACCAAGCGCCGCAGAACAACTCTCATCCCGGAACTCACCAGCAGAACTCACCTGGAGGCATATTGAACTTGCAAGCTATGATGCCGAACGGCCAGAGCAGTAATTATATGTCTATGGAAGATAGACGTGCTGTGCACTATGCCAGAAGTGCATTTGATCTCGCGGGCTATAATCCTCCAGCAGGGCTGATACGAGGGTCCATGTGCACCCATTCTACTGTGAATGGGCCCGAATCAAATATCGCAGAGCCTCGTCCGGATCCTTGCGGTCAAGACTTACTCCAGGGGTCGACGTTTCCAAATAATCCAGATCAAAGAGTTGGGCAACCTAGACCACTTCCTCCACAAAGACCCCAGCAATCTCAGCCCAGGCCACGACCCATAGTGACCAACATACATGAGCCGATCGTCATATCTGATTCCGGATCGGATTCGGATTCGGACCCTGGAGAATATTCAGAGCCAGAGCTTCAGGCAGAATCAACTCCTCCACCGGAACTGGCACCAGACCCAAAACCGACGCAGCAGGAGCCACAGGCGGAGAGGCCAGCATCACATCAGAATCAAAAGTCACAGCAAGAGGAGCCAGCCCGCGAATCGGTTCCTCCAGACACCGAGCAGGAAATTGTACCTGAGCCGGTCTCGAAGCCTCAACCAAAACCTCAACCAATACCTCAACCCATAGTCCAACCGATAACTCGGCCTAGTCCACACCAACAGGCCAACGCGCCGCCAAAGAAAACACCAACACCGGTAACGCAGCCGAAGCCAACCAAGTCGCTCCTACCTCATACAACGTCAACCGTCTCAACATATGAGCAAAGTCTTTTATCTGCTTCAGCAGCAGCGGCAGCAGGAGCAGTGGTAACGGCAACCTTACCAACGGTACCAACAAAACCTCTTCAACCACCCGTTTCAGACGAGCCTCTCTTTGCGCACATCGATCCCCGGATACACTGGCCACAGCGACACTCGCAAGAATGGTTTGAAGCCAAGCAAAAGGAGATCCAAGCCCGCGGTAGACGCAAAGCAAACTTCGGCAAAGCTGCTCGGAGTATGCATAGACAGCGGGTGGCTGAAGGGCCACCGGAGACTCTTGAGGACACGTTACCGGATAAAGTGCTAGACAACCCGGCATGGGTGGACATGCTCAAGACATTGCAAGATATGAAGCCTGTGGCTGGAAAGGGGAAGGGGAATGAAAGTAGCGGTACTGCCACTAGGACAGCGACAGCGACAGCGACAGCAACAACTACGACTACAAAGGGAAGAAGAACTGGTGGCGGATTGAAGAGGACATTCTCAACCGCCTCTACGGGAACCACTATCAATGGTGGTGAGTCTGAAAGAGCTGATCCGGCTGACAAGGCTGTCACCACTCCTAACCCCAAAAAAAGAGCAGCTGGTGTTGGGTTGAGAAGGGCGTTCTCAAATGCGTCGGCGGGGTCGCCACTGTAGGAGATGGCGGAGATTTGTCGAGCACCGAGAAAGAAGACCGGGATCTGTCCCCATTGTAGGGGCGTGATGAACAAAGATCACTGTCAGACAGCAGTCCCATTATGCTTTTAAGGGGCCCTCTTCTGAAACATCTGCAGGATGGAATAGGAGTGTTTGGAAATGGGATGAAAAGCATCATAATTCGAAGATAGAGACTATTATCACCAAAAGAAAGGATAGATGAAAGCCCGCATGCTGTACCAGCAGTGGGTAGCAGCGGGGCCTTCAAAGTTTTAGAATTAAGTAATAAATGAAAGACAACGAACCGCAACTAAGTCTAGGGGCAAACTATCACGTACTTATCGCACTGATACGGAACAGTTCCTTCAGACAAGACAGGGTTTCTTGAGTGCATTTTTTTTTCTCTCTCCAATATCTTTTGATACTACTTCGGACACTCCATCTTAACGAAAACAAAGAAAGATCATCGATGAAAGGTATATGACTGTCAAAACACCTGTTCCCATCGCGTGAAACACAGTTATACCGACCCTCGTTACTATGCTAACATTAATGTTGACTCAAGTCAGAAGAAGAACCTTGATGACCGTGTTGACTTTGAAAAAAAAAAAAAAAAAAAAGAAACGAACCTAGCAGAAACAAAAGTCAGGGGTTTAGGCCAGTGGACCGAACCCTAAAAGGTGGAACACCCCGCGCTCCATAAGGCCAAGTGGGCACTGTAGAGTCATCGTTGCTCGCCCACTGCCCGCCGGGCTCCGCTCCGCAATCGGGGAACCTTCCCTCCGTCAATCAGTGGACATGGGAATCAATTGAAATTCAACAAAATTTCAAGTGTGAACGTGACGCATCTCACAAAGACCGCTTCTGTTCTTGGCATTGGATAAGCAGGGCCGACTTGTTTACTTCGTCATCCATCACCCCTTTTTTTTTCTTTCTGTGAAACTATCGTCACCACTGGGTTCAACCCCTAGTAGTAAATCACTTTCACAACTCCGACTCCCTTATCTCGACCTCAGTCGGATCAGTCACAATGGCGTCTTCCCAGCAGCAGATCGAAAAGTTCGTCATCAAGACGCCTTGCTCGAGCGCCAACATCGGCCCCGGCTTCGACGTCATTGGCCTGGCCTTGTCCATGTACCTGGAGCTCCATGTCACCATCGATCGTTCCAAGACAACCTCGGACCAGCCGCTTAACTGCCGCATCACCTACGAGGGCCAGGGCGAGGAGGATATCAGCTTGAACCCCGAGGTCAACCTTATCACCCGTGTGGCTCTCTACGTCCTCCGCTGCAACGACCAGCGCAGCTTCCCCGTCGAGACTCATGTGCACATCAAGAACCCCATCCCCCTCGGAAGAGGTCTGGGTTCCTCCGGTGCCGCTGTCGTCGCCGGTGTCCAGCTTGGCAAGGAGGTCGGCGGTCTGCATGACCTCACTCCCGAGCGTCTCTTTGACTACTGCCTCATGATTGGTGAGTCACTTATACTGACTCACTCACTCATCCACCTTTTGAACCCAAAAAAAATCACTAACCAAAAACTACAGAGCGTCACCCCGACAACGTCGGCGCCGCCCTCTTCGGTGGCTTCGTCGGCACCTACCTCAAGCCCCTCACCCCCGAAGAGACCGCCCGCACTGAGATCCCCCTCAGCGAGGTCCTTCCCGCCCCCGCCGGCGGTGTCGACACCGGCATCAAGCCCCCTTCGCCTCCCTACGGCATCGGCCACCACATCAAGTTCCCCTGGGCTCCCGAGATCAAGGCCGTGGCCATCATCCCCGAGTTCGAGGTTCCCACCGCCAAGGCTCGCGAGGTTCTTCCCGCCGAGTATCCCCGTGCGGATGTTGTATGTCTTTTCTTTTCTTCCCCCTTCCTTCATCGTCATCTATCTACCACCCCCATACTAACTTTATGACACAGACCTTCAACCTCCAAAGGATAGCCCTCCTCCCCGTCGCCCTCGGCCAGTCCCCTCCCGACCCGGAGCTCATCAACCTGGCCATGCAGGACAAGCTGCACCAGCCCTACCGCCAGGTCCTGATCCCCGGCCTGACCAAGATCGTTGAGTCCATGACGCCCGCCACGCAGCCCGGCTTGTTGGGCGTCTGCTTGTCCGGCGCGGGACCCACCATCCTCGCGCTGGCGACCGAGAACTTTGAGACGATTGCCGAGAAGATCATTGAGGAGTTCAAGTCCAACAACATCACCTGCAGGTGGGAGCTGTTGGAGCCGGCGGATGGGACTACGGTTACTCAGGCTTAGAGGAGCTTTCACTCCATTCTGTAGCACCTCTGGGCCCGAAAGGGAGCAGCAAAGGGGTGTGAGGAATGGGGTAGTGCCGGTAGGCTCTCACAGTTTTGCAGTACTTCCCGTCGGGCCTGATCAGGCAAGGGAAAGGGAAAGGGAGGTAGTAGGAGGCAAACAGGTGAAAAGGCGGTTTGGGAGAGATGGGGATGGATGGATTAGAACTTGGAGAAAACTGAGCACAAAAAAAAAAGAAAAACTTGTGATACCCCTCATCATCCCAATTTTCCGATTTCTGAAGCGTTCCTTTGAGTGTTCTTTTACGGTCGGCGTCCTGAGATGCTGATGATCGTACGAGATGCCTGCCGAACAATTGTCTTTTTTTTTTCCGTTTACCCAAGTCCGTCTGAGAATCCGGGGGCCACTCACTGCTTCGGAAGAAGGGATGGATACCTCTCGCTCTTTCCGGACTTTTCAGGTTCGAAGTTTTAAAGTTCAAAATCAGAACAGAAGTGTCGAAAAGCCGCGCCGCGTTTATCTTTCTTCCGGGTTGTCATCGTTCCGGATACTTCCGTATATATCGCGCTTAGCGGACGAGATCCGATCGGCTGACGTGTGGATACCCGGCGCCGACGGGCTCCGCTTTTAGGACCGGATGTCGGGTGGTCCGTCGCCGCTGTTTGCGTGGCTCCGCTCAATCCGGGAAGAACCGAGAAATCTCATGATGGCTTCGTTCCGTATTTGTCCGCGTTTGTCTGTCTGGGTTGCGAGTTGTTGTTGTGAACGACGACAGAACTCGGATCAAAGTTTGTGGTGCGTGGTCAACTCGGATCCCGGGCTGGACCAAGGATGACAGCAAGCGGCAGTGGCCGGATCTGAGACATGTGCTGGTGTCATCGCAAGTTCCCGTTGTCATAATGTCAGATGCCAAACGGCAACGAAACAGTGCAATTCGCCGTCATGTTCCGGGAAAACTCACAACCGTTTCTCTCCCTAGATAGTATCTCGGTTAGGTTTCGTCGTTTTCCCAAATCCCATCGTCAGGGACCGCCCGCCGGTGCCATCCGCCATCCGCCACCCGCCATCCGGAGAAACATCCAGACTCCGGACGGGAACCAAGTTATTCCTGTCATCGCCTTTGTATCGCCATTCATTCCCGCCTGTCAGCGCTATCAGCTGAAGATGTTCCATCCCGCCCTTCAACCCAAACCCAAACCCAGATCAGCAACAACGATCCAGGCCCTTCCATCCATACCCATTCCCAACTGCACCAATCACCACCCCTGCTACCGTTCGCCTCCAACGGCCATCCTCCGCGCCCCACTCCCCTTTGTTGACTCTACCCAATCATAGCTAGACCAAGAAAGTCGGACTCCCCCGATCACACCACGACCGGCCGAGACTCAGTGCCAGATGGTGCCATTCCCTTCCCGTGTCGTTCACTCCTCGTTCCCTTTTCAGTCGTTTCTCGCTGGAAAGCCTGAAAGCCTGGATCGTTCAGCAGGTCACAGGGTGACAGGGAAGAGTCTGGGGCAATTACGTCTCATCTTGTTGGTTCATTCCATTAACTCGTAGGGCTGAGCAGCCTGGCACACCTGGGAGCTTAGGGGGACATGGGGACAGGGGGGCGGCTTGGCATCTGGTGTTTTGGACCGTTTTGGGAGGGCTGGTGGTATGATTTGGCCTGTTCGCTTGTTCTGTCTGGACTGATTGACAATAAGGATTAGATGTGCGGTGCACGAACAGAACCCGGGAGGCAGGTATGCAGAGTGGTGAGATTCTGGACAACTCTGGATGGAGGATGGGACCATCGTGATCCAGCATGATGCGGTTTTGGTTGAGATGACTGCTTGAATGGGTGTTCTTCGGTGCCGTCCAGTTGGGATTGGACCCGTCTCTTTGGGAAGTTCGGGAGAGATCGCGATGTACATACGGGATCTTGGTGTTGGTGTTGACGGAATCAAGAAGGGAAAGTTGGTATAAGAGGATCGTGTCCAACGACGTTTGTGATACCCTCTTTTCTTTTCTATCATCATCAGCATCAACAGCCATCAAAAGCAATCAATAGATCTCTTAGATCTCAGGACTAAACAACTCTCCTCAACCTTCTTCATCACCACCAACAACAACAACAACAACAACAACAACAACCACTCAACTCACTCAACCACTTTTCCATTTTCGGAAACATCACAACAACCACAACTTCACTCAATACCTTTTTAGAGTAACACCACAACCCCTCAAAACAATCAAAATGGTCTCCCCCATCCTCGCTCGCTCCGCCTTCCGCGCCGCCACCAAGGCCACTTCCCGCGCTGCCGTCCAAGGCACCCGCCAGTTCTCCGTCATCCAGTCCATGCGCCAGTGGGCTCGCAAGATGGAGTTGCACACCCCCTACGAGCGCATCCCCACCCAGACGGGCGCTGCTGGTGCCGACTGGGGTGCTAGCTTTAAGAGAGTCGCTGGTCAGGCTGCTGTGTAAGTTACTCCCAATAATTCTTTGGTATTTTGGTTGAGGAGAAAAGAATAGAAGCTGACTGTTTGGTGATCGATTAATACAGCTTCCCCATCGTCGCCGGCTCCATTCTTGGCTGGCCTTTGCTTGCCAAGACTTTGCTTGATGGTCACATCTAAGCCTTTGAGCTTTGAGCTTTTCTCAATCTCTTCAGGGAACACGACACGACATGACACAACTTCGGGGCTTCGAGCCGAGCCGATCGGGTACAGACAGGTTCCCATATCAGATCTACTCTGATACGATCTGATCTGTGCAACATCAGCGGCAACAACTCGAAGCCGACAAAGGGGACAAGGGGACAACCCAAGTCCTAGTGGAGGACGACCACCACAACAACAAACATCACAACTGCGCTGCACATACTTTCTGCTTTTTCTTTTTTTCTTCACATTGTACTTGCACACATTTGGTTGGCGTTCAAGGGAATATTGGTGACAGGCAGGCAGGCAAGGCAATTTGGGGATTTCGATACCAACGGGAGTTTACTTTTTTAACTTTGTTGGTTTTTGAAAGACGGATGGCCTAGATTTTTTAGAGCCGGTCATGGCAGGCATGAAATACATACAAGATTTGATGCTGAACTTTTGAGCTTTCTTTGATTTGACTTTGTGTTCTTTGCTACATACGTTCGCATCCAAATGATGGGTAATAATAAGTTCTTTTTTAGATGGGTGACCACTACCTAGAATACTTCACCAAGCCTTGTTGATCTACTTAGCCACTCAATCCAGTTCAACAAATAGTAATAACTTCTTCTTGCGCCCCTTCATCAAATCTTGTTCTTGCATCCATATCTCCTTCTTCATTTTGTGTTGTTGTTGGCGTGCGACAAAAGCTTTCTTTGAAAATGCCCACCCGTTTATAATGACGCAGGTGATTGCCTTGTGTTTTTGTCTTTCCGTCCCCGCAGCAGTGAGCGCCGCTCAAAGTCAATATCAACCCGTAGTAATGCGCGTTAAGACTGTGCGGCGAGAGAACGCGGTTTTTGTAGGACATTATCAGCAGAAAAAGAAATGCTTCCCCGCCGGCGGGTGGATGGCCGGAGTCCCAGTATAATAACTGGGTGGAAGATGATGATGATGAAGTGGCCTCGTCACCATGAAGTACCGATCCCGATCCTCCGCCACTCGAATTGAAAGGTCCTTGGGTTTCCTTGATCCTGCCATCAACCCATACTGCCCTTCTCACGTAGCCTTTTAACGTAATCATAGTTTCCTTCTCCTCCACTCCCCCACTACGATGATGATGCTTGCTCATAGTAACGGGCTGTGGTATTGTTGTTGTCGTTGACTCGATAACTTGTGCTAGACAGTAGTTTAACCAAGAAGTAACCCTAATAGCTGGGAAGCTCTTTGGCCCTTCAAGCGTGAGCCATGACCATGAAGGGGTCTTTAGTCCGCTGGGCACTCTCCTCCTCCTCCTCCTCCGAGATTCATCATCATCAGGCTCCTCCTCAGGGAAGAACCACAACAAGTCTAAAGGCCAGAGTTCCTTCCAAGTTCCAGCAACAGGCGTCCAACCGGTTCCCTTTTGGACAGCCTCGATAATGCCCGCAAAGGCTACAAGCCGATCTTCCTTGTACGTTAGGTGACTTGCGGAATAGGACCGAAGAATCTCCGCCCAGTGGTATAACAAGTCGGTTTTAGATTTGTCGTCATTGCCTGTGATTGCATGTTCGCCCCAGGTACTACTACTTTTCGTTGGCGTGGCAGTTGTTACATCGTTATTGAGAGAAGTGGACAAGCGGCAAAGCGTGTGGAATCTAACTTTCTCTTGGAAAAGCCACGAGTAGCCAAGAATGGACATGGGCCCATTGAATTTCGGAACGCTCTCACACCGAGTCTCGCTTGCGCATTCCCAGTATAGCTCGGGAGCGCCCAGATAAAGAGTCCGTGGTGAGAGGAGCCTCTCTTGGACGAACCAACCACGTGAGGGAAGGCGCGCCCCTTCTTGCGTGAGAGATTCCATAAGGCGCACGCGGTTTTTGTGGAGAGCTGCATAGGCGTAGACGCCTTTCTGGAGCTCGCCCAGATAGCACGGGGTAAGGGCGAGAGGATTCCTGCGGCTGAAGCAGCTATCCAGCCCGTTCATCCCTAAAGCGGCAATAGTAAGAATGGATCTCCCATAGACATCGCACATAGTGACGGACTCCTTCTCCCAGTCTTCAGTTGAGTCCTGAATGATGCACAGAGAATCAATCCATATATACCTGTAGCCAAGTTGTTGGGTAACTGTCATCGCATCCCTGAACGTTTGAGGCAGTCTTTCCAGCGGTATATCATTCTGAAAATCTTTGAGCTTATTCGTCGAAAGCTTCAAGGCGGATTCATCAACAGTGACAGACCATGCGTGGCTGAGGGTAAGATACTGTATATCTGCCATGGTTGCTGTAGCAGAGGGAAGCACAAGACGAGGCCTTAGTTGCCCAGGTTCTTCGCCAATGTCAACGAGCCGGGTAGGCAGTCTCTTGCTACCAGGTCTTGCGCCTGCCGCTGAGAAATTTAGGGGGCGACATTGAGGGTGATCATGAAGACATCGACGCAGCCAGGACCTCGCCACATCCATCATTTCAGGCGAGCCAGTTGATGTTGGTAGAAGTCGCCCGGAGCTCGTCTCCGGACGAGGGAAGAGAATGTCCTGATCTAATTCCGTACCGCATCTAATCAGTTACGGGTCTCAACCAAACCAAGGGAATGATCGAAGGAATGCTGGGGAGCGTTTGGTACCATCAATTTCACTGATCCACGCTTCGCCTATGTCGTTTGGGTAAGTCAACACATTGTAATCACCGGCCACCAGTAATCCCTCTATACGAGAGTAGTCGCCTTCTGCGTGAGTTGCTGCCTGCCCATTTTGGTTTAATCGCCGGAGTGAAATGCAAAAGACCTCGGAAGGAGCGGATGGAAGAGGCATACTCCAACATCTGGCGACAATGCCGCCACCATCATCTGTTTGGTGTTCAACTCGTCCGAGGTCAATCCTTTGAAACAGTATCGTACAGAGATGACATCCAGCAGCACTGGACTCAAGGAGCTGTCGTAGATTCCGGCTGTGGAAGAACACCCCCGGTTGGTAATCATCGCCGGCGAGACCTTTGAGTATGTCGGACTTGTCGCGGATCCGAGAGCAGCGCTCACACAGAACATGGCCAGCCACATAGTCCGTTTCCGGGAGGTTGTTCCTTGAGTGGAGGTCTTTCAAAGGCTTGATCTCGCTCATTTCGAGAGCGGGCGCCGACAGGCACAATGGCTCAGAGCAAGGGCTCGATGTGGCGGAAGAGAGCGGCAGAACGAAAACCGCAGAGAAGGACAGGGCCGCGAATGAGGACGGTTCTGCTGTTGACTGTTTGATCGGATGAGGGGTAGCATCGACATCAGATGTTTGGCTCCTCGAAAACGCAACGCCAAGTTGACGGCAACCCAATTCCCAAAAGCTTATCCGAAACTTTCATGTGGGCCTTATAAGAGTACCTTTCGCAGTAAAAGGGCACATACGGCCATAGATAGTGGAAAACTCGGGATCCCGTCCGCTCTCCCATAGATAAGCCACTAATCGGTGGCTTAGCTATGGGAGTCGTTTCTTGTAGATTCGACATGGGTTTCGATGACTCATCCAAAAACGCCCCCGCCGTTGCTTGAACCGTTTTCATTGTGTGACGAACGGCAGTCTGATCAGCGATGCAGACAAAGCAAAGCAAAGCGAAGGAGGGTAAGATTTGCTTTGATTTGTCATGAACAGAAGATATTTACTTGTTTTTTTTTCAGATTTGCTTTGCTTTATTGTATTTACAAACTTCACAATACCGTACTTACACACTTCTACTAGCCGTATCGACACCATTACACAACAAAAACGACCGTAATAAACAAGACGTAAGAAAACATACCAATACGATAAAGCCATCACCAAGTTTCAAAATAAACTATTCTTGTACCAGACCACCATCAAAATACTATACAGCCTCCTCACGGGCCGGCGGGAGCAGATTTTTCATACTTCGTTTGACGGAAAGAGTCGAGATCACCGAACCTGCAAAACCCCGAGATTCACGGCAAAAAAAGCACCCTAGTCCGACGGAAATACCCGTCATAATTCCTTGCAATGGAAGCCAAACAAACGAGAGCAATATTTGCTCGTCTTCTCCGCGGCCTTGCTTTACTTTGTTGCTTTGCTTTATTCTTTGCTTTGTTTACTTTGGCTTGTCTACAACGCTGAGTCTGATCTGCCTAAATGGGATAGCTGAAGGTGAAGACTATCAGAAGACGTTCGGTGAAGCAAAAGGTTCACGACAAGTATGGTACCGTTATACAAGTCTCACTGATAATGATTTGATTGACTACTGCAGAACCATCTGACAATCTGAGTTCTCCAGTCGTCCCTTATACTTCCTTCCTATAGCTCCATGAGTCTGGCTCACCATCATGGTTCTGGCTCACTTGCGTGAGCATGGCTCACTTTAGTGTCGACCGTGAGCCTGTCCCACCTGATGGCATGCGTGAGCCTTACCCTGGCCTGATGGGTACACAGCCGTGACAGCCTTGCCTCTTTTTAGCTGGTGGCTCGGTTGGCCCGTGTACGTCACGCAGAGTGGCATGTCCGTATCGCACTACGATGTCAAGGACTGCATGTTCTCCGGAGATGTAAAGTGCCGGAGGAATGTTTGACGCACGCGTTGACGAAGCCCCGCCCCTTAGCCTGCACCAAATGAAAAAGCCTCATACTTATAGCTGGCTCTTAGTCTTACTTGTAGCTAGTTTGGCGATCTTCGGGCCGGCCGGCTGCGGAAACACCACGGACAAAGGATTAGTATGCCAAGATCTTTCGGGAAGGAGTTTTGTATGGCAACTACGGGACCCTCGATCTGAATTCTCAGAGCGGGGATGGAGAGGGTAAGGGGGGTTGCTGATACAAGGCGGGATGCGAAGCTTTGACAGCCATAGATATCAAGGGAATCGAATGTTCGAGGAGCGGACGTTGATCGACTATGGAACAGCTCGGGACACGAGAAGATGGGTTGGTGAGTCAGTACGTAAAGGCAAACGCTAAGGCCACATCGCTCAGGACACGGGGAGAATCGGATGGCGATCCTGAAAGCGGCTATTAGTGCCCCGCCATGATGAAACAGCGAGGGACGGCACGCCGACGTCCCACCGATATTCTTCCACCACTCGTCTTTATGGCAATGGCGTCATCCGCCTTTGCCCACTGCATATCAGTCGTGGCCCGATATCGGGGGTAGTATGGAAGCTACGTATATAACTCGAGCACCCGCATTGAGGGGTAACCTTGCCTTTTCCCCCCAAACAACTCGACATTCCGCTCCTGAATCAGTCCGTATCGACAGTTGACTCTGCTATACCATTGGTACGCGACCAGCGTCCGAAAAGCCATAACACCTATTACAATGGGAACTCCAGGATCGAGGTAAAGTAGACAAGACAGCTACCGGGTGTCCATGTTGGTTTCGCCACAGTTCGTTCACTCTTATCGCTCTTTCATGCCTTGTATTCAAAGGTCTTGAATGGGTTTGATACGATGGGCCAACTGCGGCGGTACCTATTGGTCTGAGAAATACCGGCGAACTTGATCTGGATAATACCAGCGAAAGGATTGGCTTCTTGGGACCCCTTCCCCTCTTATTGAAGATCAACTAATCTTTCGCAGCTTTGCTCGTGTTGCGCCAACATGTCTGCGGATAAGATAACTTTCCTCACCAACTGGTAAGCTCCAATCACTCATGTATGCCGAAGCTTGTCGTGTCAACCGCTGACGCAATACAGGCACGCTACGCCGTACCATGCACCGCTTTACCTTGCCCAGGCCAAAGGGTTCTTCAAAGAAGAGGGCATCCAGGTGGCTCTCCTGGAGCCCAACGACCCCAGCGTAATTCATGCGGTCTCAATGTGCCAGTTCCCGGGCACTGGCTAACAGAGCATGGCAGGACGTAACCGAAATTATCGGCAGCGGCAAAGTTGACCTTGGTTTCAAGGCCATGATTCACACTCTTGCTGTAAGATTCGCAACCCTCAGCCGGGGATTGCTCACAAGATGGTCAAGTGCTAATACTTCAAACAGGCCAAAGCCCGTAACTTCCCTGTCCTCTCGATTGGCAGCCTTCTGGACGAACCCTTCACCGGCGTCGTCTACCTCAAGGATTCCGGAATCACCGCCGACTTTAGGTCCCTCAAGGGCAAGCGTATCGGCTACGTCGGCGAGTTTGGCAAGATTCAGATCGATGAGCTCACTTCGCACTACGGCCTGACTCCCGCCGATTACACCGCCGTCCGCTGCGGCATGAACGTCTCCGGTGCCATTATCAAGGGGGATATTGACGCCGGCATCGGCCTAGAGAACGTGCAGATGGTTGAGCTGGAGGATTGGCTTGCTACCCAGGGCCGGGACAAGGCCGACGTCCAGATGCTTCGCATTGACGAGCTCGCGGAACTCGGATGCTGCTGCTTCTGCTCGATTCTCTACATCGGCAATGAGACCTTCATCGCGCAGAATCCGGACAAGGTTCGGGCCTTCATGCGCGCCGTCAAGAAAGCGACTGACTTTGTCCTGGCAAACCCGCACGCTGCGTGGAAGGAGTATGTTGACTTCAAGCCTGTTATGGGCACTGAGCTCAACAGAAAGATCTTTGAGCGCAGCTACGCATACTTCTCCGAGGACCTCAAGAACGTCGAGCGCGACTGGGCCAAGGTCACCAAATATGGTCAACGACTTCAGGTCCTGGGCCCAGAGTTCACACCAAACTATACCAACGAATTTCTTGACTGGGCTCTGCAGCCGGCTTCCATTGACCCTACTGGCGACCAGAGGCGAATGGTTGAGCTCCAGAAGAATGTGGCTAGCTGCGGTGGCTTCCGCCGCTTGCCCCTATGTCACTAGCGGTCGGGAAAAGAGCCCCGAAATGGGTCGAAGGCGTGACTGGTGGAACGGGGTTGTCTTTGCTGTGGATGGCGGAGGGCAACCGAGAGTTTCCTTCCAAGCTTGGCTGCTATAGTCCGGGATCTTGTTGCGCAACCATTGGGTTTTGGTGGATAGAAGAGGCTCGTATTTCTGGGGACGGTCTGGAGTTGATGATGGCTTCGTCGACTCGGTTCCAGATGAGAGTATCGTGTGGATGATCGATGATGGCCTCAAAAGTGTAGCGAGGGCGTCTGCGTCATTAGTAAACGTCTATTTCTCTAGTCTATCTTCGAGCTGCGCTCTCACACCGTGGAGAAATGCGGGAGATATGGTGACCTATCGACATGTCGACACTCAGCAGCATCTGCTTGGCGCCAAGCAAGGATGATTTGATATCCACTATACAGCAGAGGTACAGGGCAAGACTGCTCTTGGTCCTTGGACCTTCCCTAATCTCCGCCTTTCCGTGTCGCTTGAAAGTCGTCTGGAACTACGAGCGCAGTCATCGAGGCATCGTAGCTTTGAGGAAGGAACGTCTTGACTGCGGAGGGGATGCTATGGTTGCTGATTCATGAATCGAGTTTATGAAAAGTGCCGGGAATTCCTCTGTCATGCCATCTAGTGATTTGGGGTGTTTTGTCTGTTGAAGTATTGTCTGAGTACTTGTTAGATAGGGGGTGCAGATCTGCACCTCAGCCTTGATTCGGAAGCCTGGGGACCCTTTTTCGGAGATAAAAGGAGGACTCCGTCCTCTCTTTTTAGAAGCAGGCAGGCAAGACTCCTTCCTCAAGACAAGACACTCATTTTCCAGAAAAAAATCGTCCCTCTGAACCGTTAAGTGAAAAACCCTTTGTTGTTGAGAAACTAACCAACAGATCTGCTCCTCGCCATACGTTTTCGTGTGGTGTAGGCTCCCTTCGTTATTGGTGTGGTTTTTGCTCCATTTCAACGCAGAGGCCAAGCCCACTATACCAGTGACAATGGGTCCTTTTACTTGTTTCCTCTCATGTATTCGTAAGCCCTGAGGAGGCCTTCCGTTATACTAATGCTCTTTGTAAGGGGACAGCAGAGCGTGACGCAGATGCTGGCCAATGAGAATCAATTAAGGTTCTACGAAGACAAGAAGGAAAGAAAGACCAGCCCGTAGGGCAGGTCTAGCTGGCCAACCTTATAAGGCCGTGCGCGGCTGTCTGGATGCTTCAGGCATCAAGGTGGTGTTCTTGGCGTCGAGACAGCCCGAGCGTTCTGGGGCTGCCGCTCCATTGCCGGTACGGCACGGTCGCTCGGGTGCAGAATGGTCGTCTGGCCAATCAGATGCCAGATGCCAGTACTGGGCGCCAGACCCGTTACACTCTTCAATGTGCGCCGCTGCGCGGTTTGAGGCCATCACCGGCCTCCCGCCGCAGCTCTAATTGGCTGGTTTGAGGCCATCACCGGCCTCCCGCCGCAACTCTAATTGGCTGGTTTGAGGCCATCACCGGCCTCCCGCCGCAACTCTACTTGGCTGGTTTGAGGCCATCACCGGCCTCCCGCCGCAACTCTACTTGGCTGATTTGAGGCCATCACCGGCCTCCCGCCGCAACTCTACTTGGCTGCATATATACGTAACCTTATTGGATCGTAACTAACACGATGATTATAGGTGTGGTAGAGGAATCTCAAGCTCTTCAGGTCTGTTTCCTCATTCTTTTCACCACTTGATCGCGGTCCTACAGAAGGCAGTAGAAGTATATGATGCAGTGTCTTGTTCACAATCACCTACTCCTTCTCCCATCACCGTCGCTTTCCATCTTTGTCCATATGCGCGTCTTCCGGACAAACGAAGCACATACGTACGGCCATAGATGGTGGAAAACTCGGGATCCCGTCCGCTCTCCCATAAATAAGCCACTAATCGTTGGCTTTTGGAAGGTGTGGTTAGCTTTTGGGAAGTGTGGTTGGCTTTTGGGAGGTGTGGTTGGCTTTGGTAAACACTTTTCTCCGTACGTATATCACTTCAGGCGAGTTAGAAGGGCCTCAAGATATATATTGCGTCTTTACCCTCAGATTTCTGACTGAACCAAACAAGCACACTTCTGTCCCCTTCTAATTGCATTCATTGTATATCCATTCTTCCCCGTTGATTCTACCGCATGAATTACGGCCCCTACGTTGCGAGGGTTGCGTTGGCTTTTATATGAAACCCTCCTTCCGAGTTTTCTAATTGATTTCTCCTCCCAAACATGCTGAGCTCGTAAGCCATTGCAGCTTGAGAGGGTATTGTTTGAGTCTCACGGTGCCGATCACACTCCATCCATGTGCAATACGGAAGGGATGGAGCTACGAAAACCGCCGATACCGCCGACTGAACGCGACGTCGAAGAACGGAAAAGAAGAGCATTTGCTGACGTCGACGAATTTACGGTAACAACACATGAGCGTTCGCTTTGTAAGAAGACCAAAGCCGAGCGAGAACGCGCGTGGCGTCTATGGAATAGGTATGTACCTTATCATTTTTCTCTTTTTAATATTGCGTACTAACGCTTTTTAGATTTGTCACAGATGTGTTACAATTAACACCAAAAGAGGCTGATAAGGTTTGGTTTGGCGTGTGCCAAAACAAGAAAAAGGCCATTGCTATCTGCAAGAGCTTTCTGGCCGACTATACACGCTATGCAAAATGTAGGCGTCTGTATATAGACGGGCCCGAGGAACAGAAGCAGGTACCAACAGTTCAGTCAGTAGTGACTATTATTGCTTTATGGAAGCATATAGTAGCTCAAGCTGATGCTGTAGTGCTCGCGAAGAGAAGGGATCAAGATTCGAATGAAGATTCAGACGAAGATTCCGAACAATGGAGATTGCTTGGCAACCGTGGGAAGGCCCGTGGAGAGGTTATCCAGGTAGATTCCCTCCTTACCTATACCAATACTGTGTACTGACATTTCTTCTCACAGTGGATCCAATCAACTCTTGCACAAAAGTCCAACCTCTCATGCAGACAAACATTTGAAAAAACCGAAGCCACAACAGACGATGTTCTGCTTATTCTTAGCACTTTGTGGGAACGCGCAGCCGATATACCTTGTGCTCCTAGACATCGGCTTGCCTTTCATACATTGGTGCTTATAGGAAGCATTGGCTTTCGGCCCGGCACTTATGAGAACATGCTTTATCGACAAGTCAAGCTACTTGTCGTTCGCGACCCGGATACAAAGCAGTCAAGGCTTGTTGCTGAGATCACGATCAATCAAAACAAGCTATCGGCTAACAAAATTGATAAGGGGGCAGATGTGTATGTATTCTTGCCTTTAACCGTTGATCCAAACTAACGTTTTTCTAGGGTGACCTTTTCTGCTACTATGGTACCATGCCAGATCGTTTGTTTAGTTACGTTTGTAGCTATTCAAGCTCTACATGATGATGCCTTCGAAACAGAGTTTTCGTCCTTCGACGAATTACTTCAGCGTCCAAACTTGGAAGATGTTGATTGCATTGAACTTAGGTGGAAGGATGGGATGCAGGAAAAGCCTATCTTTCCCTTAAAGTACTACAGATTTCTCGAACTTTGGAACCGGACATGGTTGGTAGCGGGGAACAGAAACACTCTCCGCCCCTATGCGCTGCGAATCGGCGGTGGAAATAAAATTGATGGTAAGGAACTTTTACCTGTTTCCCTTACTATTTTGCTTACAATTTTTACACAAGGTTCCCTTACATCCGCTATTCGAAACCATATCCTGAGCCATAACACAAAAACATTCGAAACCTCTTACCAAGCGAGGCATATTCCACACAATTTGATGTCATTCGTTTTCGATAGTACATCTGAAGACGATTCCAAGCTATTCAAGCTACTGGCCTCCGCATCCTTGCGTAGGGATGACAAAGCACCGCTTTATCCGACAGTGGCTATGCTAGAAACGTTTGAAAATCGCGAGGATATGAAAGCACTTCGCGCACAGCGTCGTCACTTCCGGGAAGAGCTTAAACTCTCTGCAGACAATAGAGAGGTAAAGCAACTTACCGCAAAAATTGGAAATCTACGGACGGGGTTATCGAACTTGGCTATCAAGCAAGCTCGAGAAAACTACTTCGCTGAAGTTGATTCCCTTAGGGCTCGTGGCCTGTCAACCGAAGATATGCCACCCCCCCCCTCCAAATCCTTTTAAATGCTCCTTCGGTCCCAGTTTACCTGCAGCAACAATTATTGGTCGATACTTGAACCCCAAAGATCCGGTTTCCGACACCGCTACAAAAATGGTTTTTCCAAATTCGAACGACAGTGGTTCTGACCAAACTACCCAAAAGCGGCTTGCAGTACCGAAAATGCTTTTTGCGTATCTGAACGATAGGTACGGAGAAGTAGAAGGTATTGCTCGGGAAATAGAGCAAACAGCCTCCGAACATAAAGAAGCAGCTTCCACGCTCTCTACATGTCTTCTCTGCCGACAAAGCTTCACTCGTCGAGATAACCTCAGTAGACACCATCGGAGCGTCCATTTCACCGCAAAGACCTTTGAACCTTTCTCATGCCCCGAATGCCAGCGGCAAGGAAAGAAAGAGTACAGAATCGAGCGGGCATCGGAGTGGAGTAATCATGTCGAAAGAGTACATGGTTCAATTAATACTCCCGATCTCTCCACCAAGCCTATCGTCAAATCCAAACCAACGGCTACAACTACCAAGTCTAAATCCGCTCCTTGTTTAAGATGCGGCCAATTGTTCTTTGCAGGAAGCAGTTTTTCAAGACACATGAATAAGTATCACAAGATCGACAAGCCATTCGATTGTCCCAAATGTAAGGGAGAAGGGGAGAATATCCAGATTAATGACCTCGCTTCGTGGCTTACACATACGTCGGATGTTCACGGTTGTAATGGGCAAACAGGAGTGGTTATTGATAAGGAATGCCTACCAAAACAGGGACAGAAGAAGAGGAAAAGAGAAAACGTAGTGGAGGAAGCTATAAAACGTAGTAAATTAGAATCCTAAGTATATAGAATACAAACAAGAATGCTATCTCCATCTCTCCCACTGATTTGCCAGAAGCTGGATGTCTT
This sequence comes from Sordaria macrospora, assembly GCF_033870435.1. Taxonomy (NCBI): domain Eukaryota; kingdom Fungi; phylum Ascomycota; class Sordariomycetes; order Sordariales; family Sordariaceae; genus Sordaria; species Sordaria macrospora. The sequence continues at coordinate 941,408 of NC_089372.1, read as the reverse complement.
GCAGGATACCCTTCATAAGCGATTCGACCTTCCTGCTCTTGCCGACATGTAGCTTCATGATGGCGGCGGTGGTGAAGCGCTTGCGCGCCGAAGAGCGCGTCGCCCCTGGGGGCAAGATCGCCTTGAAGAGAGTTCCCAGCAGCGCGGCTTTTTCTTGACATGCTTTAAGAACTTGCACCATCGCACTGCAGGACTTGTTTGGCGTGTCATTGAGATGATTGGCGTGTTGGCTTTGATTTTCGCTGCCGGGAGCAGATAACGACCACTGATTTTACGACCTTGTATTTATAAATTAAAAAGTATAAAAGACCTTAGTTCTCCAAATACATAGCCAATAAGTCTGGATTTACATTCACTTCATCCTCCCAAGTACAGTCATGATAGCCTACCCACTCGACTAAGTATTCGCGCTTGATCCCATCAATTCGAACCTCCCGAATTGCATGTACCAAATACTGGCTATAAGTACCCAAGCGGCCACCCTGAGCACAAATAGCGTTATCTCTCCCACCACATTGTAGCCAAAATGATAGAAGCAGCGGTTTGGCTTCTGTATGTAGAGACTCTTCCCGTTCCCATAAGAGTCTTCGTTGTCCATAGCTACAACCGGTAAAAACCCGTTCGACTAACAAAACGACTCTTTGAAGGTCATCTTCTTCAACTATCTTGCCGTCGAATCTCCACGCAAATATTCTGTCTGCTTTCCCATTGCCGAGGTTGTGGTCGCTCATAGGGCACGGGTATCGTAAGTTGTTAATCGAAGCAAGAGAGTTAAGCTCGAGAAATAGTTGTCCAGAGGTAATAGAAAGCCGTAAGTAATCTCTGATGTTGAGTTGTTCTGGTGCTGGAGTGATGGTTATATCGCGTAGTGCAGCCTGGATAGAATGGTTGGGATTGGCGGTTGTCAACATTATTCCAAACTCCTCAACAGTGATTGTTTGCGTCCCGTTCTTCCAACAATCTGGATTAATGGAAAAGGTACAGATGTTTCCATTCCAAATAACCTCAAAGCCAGGCCTCAGATATGGAACTGCTCGGTGGTATGGGAGCCATGAAGGACCGAATTTGAATTGGCGCTTAAAGGGGCACCAATAAGAAACAGACGGTCGTATGCGGATTAGAGGACGAGAAAGAATTGGCATAGTGGTGTTATAAGGCAGTTAGTTACTTGAAGTTGTAAAAATATGTAAACTCAAGATTTACTGTAGTAGGATGAATATTGTTTTGATTTGTGTTCATCCCAATATTTATATTCTCTTCTGTAACGGTTTTCCCGTTGGTTGCGTCATATTATTTCATCTTTGGAAATTATTACCTTCGCGTTCACAAAATAATAAGTTTTATGAATGACATATTCTATTAGATCATAATCCCTAAATATCCAAGGCACTTGTCCTAAATTCATGGATATTTTCACTGGTTGGTGATATCCAACACATATAACACGGTAAAGTGTACAGTGTTGTCAAATCGTGCAGTCTTCTGCCACCGAACTCTCTGACTCCAGCTTAAACTGCTCGTTGACGCCGAATCGATGGGTTTCTGCAGCATATTGAAGCCATCTGCCCTCTCCTTCCATAGCAATCCTGTAGCCCAAGTACAGAACCCGTGTGATTGTTTCATCGAAGAGGGAAGCCGATTCAAAATACTTCTCATCGTCCTTTCACGTCAACATCCAATTGTTATCCCTCTTTACCAAGCACTACAGAGATTTCGAGTACAGCGTTCGCATCACACCTGTGGCAAACCTCCTTGTCTTTATCCAATGAACAATCAAGCATGCCAACAGCCTCATCACAACCAGTTTTTGCAAGGGCGGTGAAAATCTTCCGCATGCTGAATTGATCATGGGTGCTGCGTTCGCACTGAATTACTAGCCGTTTGGTTCAAGTGTCCCGAGGGAACGGAACGCTAATTTAGTTTGGCGCACCAGAGAGAAAGTGGGTATGTTATAAAATCACTGGCTAGTATACGGTTGGAAAGAAACGTAGGATATGAAAGTGATAGCCCAGTTATACTGTATTTCTCACGGTGTCATATGTATTAAATATCACCAATAGGTGAAAATTTTCTTGAATCTAGAAGGGATGTCTCAAATTTTTAGAAGTCTATGACTCAATAGTGTGTATCATTTCTAGTTCTAAGATTCTTCAATGTGAACATCGCAATGTCGCAACTCCCCGAGTCAACCTATTTGTGGCGTGAGGCCGTCCCAATAAAGCGGGATTGCCGTTTGGTGGTGCCGTTGTTACCCATACCGACCAAGTGATTGGGGAACCCTAACCCTAGAGCTGGCTCAGCCAGCTCTAGGGTTACGGTTCGGATCGCCATATCTAGAAACACAGCTCCCCGCAATCACTATCTGTTACATTTCTGCACCTCTCGAAGGATTGATTGATTAAAGAGATGCGAGAAAAGAACGAGCAAACGCCATTTTTCAGCCGGGAACAGGAAACTGTTCCAACTTTTCTCTTGCGCCTACGTATAAAACGAGTTGGAAGGGGAATATTTGTGACAAGGGCAGTATTCTGGGCTTGGAACAGTAGTTCAATTCAGCTGATAAACTACTTTGGTCTCGAAGGCCTTGTTGAATCCTTTCAAGCCTTTCCATCCAGGCTGGGGTTCCCGACCTTCTTATGCCGAAGCCTTCCTCCCTTCTGCTGGCCTGATCTGGGTCATGAGGCCATAAGGCATCTATCTAGCGGTGTGCACCGCTGTGCTTACATATGATCCTTCCCGAGTATCTTCCTCCAATATCCTTCCTTCCTATGACGCCGGCGTCGTCACGGGTACCGCCCTATCGCCGCCGGAGTGCCTTGGTTGGTTAGGGATCGTTCTTGTGACAGCAGGGTTTCCTTTCTTGGCCTGGCTAGCACAGCCCGATATGAGGGGCAGTGCAGCCGGCGTACGTATTGTTGGCTGGAATACGCCAGGGATTATTGAGGGGATTCGGGTAGGTTGTGCTATCGGTCGAATAGACTCTCCGACCGAGTTGACCTGGTTGCCTGAAGCATTTTGAAGGGTTCGAGAGGCTCAGCCGTGCGGCTCTGCGAGCCTCGTGCTGCTGAGTTAGGGTCGAGGTCGAATGTCCGTGTGACAATATCCCAGCTAGAGCCCGTCTACCACCGAGTCCCAACGGCTCGGAAATGTTTGTCCCTAGAACTGGGACAACGCCAATACCCGGAGCAATCAAACACAGAAAGCCCATCACGGAGTATGTGAGTATAAAATGGGAGAAGGACTCCAAAATCAACGACTACGTCCATCGGAAAGACCCGGTGAATTGTGAACAATGCAGCTTAGGCATACATGGGAAGGACAACTACATTGGCGATATCGTACTTCGATACTCACAATACCAGAAGGGGGACACTGAGGTCAAACCCCCCTTTTCCTCGACCAACAACCAGAGCTTGGTTGTGCCTTTGACATCTTGTGTAAGAAACTGACGTGTTCTGAAAGTCAACTACGTTCGGTTCACACTTCTTATGGGTGGTGGTGTATTCATGACACCACTGGGACGCTATCCAGCGATAGTGCCCACAGGCATATTTTCTCTGTCGATATGTTAGCTTTAATCGTTGCAAAAGCTTTAATCTTTGCAAACCGATAGATCGAAAGAGGATGAGGCTCACTTGACAGACTACGCTGTATACGTGTATGAAAAGCATAGGAGATCATAAAAAATAAAAAAAAAAACAAGAGGAACCAACTAGTGTCGCTAGGCTCTCATTCTGCTTGAAAGGTTTCAAACTTACTGATGTTGTGTCTGATGCTGCGTATGGAACTCCATTCCGTACACTAGGAAATAGAGGCTGGATATGCTGTACATGGTCCTGCTCATGAATTGGGCTTTCTGATTGGTTAAATGCATTTTGTTCGGGGCAGTTTGGGGAAGCGTAACGATCTACAGGGACTTGCAAGTTCTTATTGGAGAACAGGCGCACACAGAAAGCACGGTGTCACAGGGTGGAAAGGACTGTACGAAGCGCAAGGACGGACTGCACTACCCAATGCTAACGTTGACGGAAGAAAAAGTTGAACAGGAGAAAGAATCCCGAAAGGGAAGGCGTGATGCCAGAGCTGGGTTTTGTGCCCTGACCGTGGGGTGGCCAGAGTCTAGGACCAGCATGCATGAATCATACCCGTTGATGGGATGGGACTATTGTTTGGGGCTGAAGTGACCTTTTAGTGTACCTTCATCCATTCTCTCTCGGGTACTGGCTGGACGTCTCTTGGTCAACTCCCGTCAAGCTGCCCTTAGCTTACTTGCCGTATCGTACGGATGAACAACGGGTCACTAGACCAACTGCAGTAGAGGTAGAAGGGGGCATCTGCCCATGCCGCACATGCAGCTTCCATAGCAGTCTGATTCCTTACTGCCTGGACCAGATCTATCGTCTGGGTCAGAAGTTTGAGAGAGGGCTCTGATTGGTCAGATTTGGTGTAAAGTGACAAAGCCAAAAAGACACCTGCACAAGATCCGGATCCGAAGTGGAAGACACAGGCACGTGCCACGTGCGTCACCTACCGCGGTCTTAGTCTATTTGTCTGTTAGGCGACTGCTTGCCCTAGCGAGCCTAATACAATCATGGACAAAAATTACCTGACTTTTACATGGCTTCCTTTCTTTCAGTCCATCAGCAAGTTGGCCAACATACAAAGGAAGGCCCAACAAATGGACAAAGTCAACGGTCGCCCGCATTTGGTCTCGGCCTGTACACATGACACAAGATAAAAGCAAAGTTTGTCGTGTACCTCTATTCTACAATGCCAAAATATCCCCTTTTCCGTCAACGCTAACTAACTCATACTACCTGCAGACCTTGGAGACAACAGTGGCAATCTTTCCCAGGCCCTTGGTCACGATCTCACCTAGCCTGGAAATGTCATCTGGGCCCATGGCCCGTCTTGCCGCAGCAGCCGTGTTCATCTTGACTGGGTTCTTCAGGGCACCCACGGACAGAATGTTGCCAAAGATCAAGAACGGGGCTTGCGACGGATCTTGAGTCACTGAATAAATATCCAGGCCAATCATGGCTGCCTCGCCCGCCATTGCAACGATCCTTCCAAGGTTTGCCAGTCCGCCGATGGCCCCAATGGCCGATCCGCCGATGGGGATCAGGAACAAAAAGGCCATTAAGAAAAACAGGATCATCTGCTTCTTCCTTTGTTTGTTGATCTCGTCGGCTGCTTCCACCACCTGCTTCATGGATTCTACTGCTTGTCTGATCATCAGCACGGGCAGCCCCGTGGAATCCACCATGTCACTATACATCACCTCGGACGTGCCGGCGTATATCTCCTGCGCCGCTATGCGGAGTTCGTGCTCCAGACCACTGGCGGTGTCGAGGAGCTTCTCGATTATTTCCTTGGGATTCGTCACGTCCGAAACGCTGTAGTTGCCCTTGGTTGTCGGGCCCCAGTCCCATTCTCCATGGTCAAGGCATCTAGGAAACTCGCGACACTCCAACCTCTTGTGCTGCTCTTTCGTGTGCCAGTTGATTACTGTGTCGTTCTTGTCGATGCCCGTTGCATTCAACAAGTCCTTGTAGAAGGAATCGGCCTTGTCCGGTCGGAGGCTCCAATACACCGTTCGCTGGTCGCGTAGCGCAGGATAGTCGCCGGCGCCTCGCTTGGAGTAGTCGGGCGGGCACGGCTCCGTCACGTTCCCGAACGTAACTCCGGGGCCGCCATGGCTGGCCTGGCATGTGTCAATGGTAATGTACCGACAATACGAATCCCCGAGTCCCCATTCCCTGCCGCACCACGCCGCGCAGTAAAAGATTTCGTTCACAACGCACGTAAAGTAATCGTTACCGTGCTCGAGCAAAAAGTCCTGAACCTGATCTGGTGCAAGCTCCGCCACGACCTCAGCGTACACCTTGAACTTCTTGTCATAGCTGTTGCTGAGGATGTCCTTGTATGTCGCCAAATCTGCTTTCAACATGTTGGCGAGCGTTTCCAGCACGTAGATGGCGCCGCACTTGGCCGTTTGACCATCGGGGATGTCGTCCAGCTCATTGAACGACTTGGGCTCGCAGTACTCAGCCTTGGGGGCGTCCCACAGCCCCTCGTCGTCTAACTCCATGCCCTCCTCGAGTTCATCACCATACACGGGGTAGTGGTACTCTTGGAGGTCGATGGCCCATTCCGATGTCCCGCCAAAGTTCCAAATCCTCGCCCACTCCTCCCTCCTCCATGTGAATAAACCGCCCGAGTAGGCCACCCACTGGTCGCCATTGTACACAACAAAGTTTGTGAGGCTCTCTTGGTCGGACCAGGTCTTGACACCGGGGGTGGCGATGTACGTGATGTCATTGATCTCAGCATTGGAAATGTAGCCCGCTGTTTGGGTGCATCGCCCCGGCGTGGCGCCAGACTGAGGCCCGACAAAGTGACAGTTCACGTCGCGGCAGCCGGGATCCGTCATTTGGAAGGACCGGCCATAGCTGCCGATACCAAAAAGGATCTTGGAAGCGGGCACTCCGGTCTTGGTAATCAACGTGAGGGCGCTCACAGTCTCGGTCCAGTTGACGTGAGACCGGAGGCAGTTACCCTCTGGACAGCCGCTGCTGGCCCATGGCCCGCCATAATCCCACTGACCTGTGATGAGAATGAATCCGGGTTAGGAAGCGACTTCTTTGTACTTGGGGGATTCTTGAGGACATACCGTGGAGATCATAAGTCATGTAAACGATATAATCCAGGCTCTCGGCCATCTTGTCCAGGGGATGAAAGGCCCTGAGGAACCAATACCCAGCGGGGGCAGCGATCGATAAAGTCAGATTCGTATTGACTGCTCTCAACTTCTGCTTGACCAGCTTGAGGAACGCGGCATAATTGGGGCCGTCATCCGGTGTACCAGGGGGAATATCAGGAATATCTGGGGACTAAAGCAGCAACAACAACGAGATTAGCAACCATTTCGTTTTTACGCCCCTTTCCCAATGCACTTTACTGAAGGTATAGGACACTCACACCGGCGCCAGGATATTCCCAATCGAAGTCGACACCGTCCAGGCCGTGTTGCTTGACAAAGGCAACGATCTTCGTAGCGAGCACCTCGCGGTTCGCCTCTTGCACGCCCTCTCTGAAGCGCGCATACGTCGCCACCTCGGTCGAAAAGGCCCAGCCGCCAAAGGCCACGATGCGCTTGATATTCTTAAGCGCCTTAAACTTGTTGAACTGGTCCATGTACTGGATGCTGACCTCCCAGTCTGCCGTGATGTCAGCAAACGCAAAGTGAACCCGTATTCCACTTCTCCGCATCGATCTGGCTGGCATCCATGCGGAGGCACGGCCGTTCCTTGTTCCAAGCTTCGAAATAGCCCACCGTGCGGTAGAATGCGGGCGGCTCGGCGCCTTTAATTATCTCCATACCGCAGTTGGAGATGCAGCCCGTGTCGCCGCCCGACTTGGACGTTGTGATCTTGCAAAACTCATCGGTCACGCCGCATTGGCCCCAGATGTTGCAGCATGCATTTAGGGGGCATGGGTTGAGATCCGCAAGCTCCTTTGACTTGTCACTCGGCCGGGTTGTGCCCGGCTTTGTAGGACCGCAGATGGCGTTGCTGACGGGCGCAGGCAACGGCGGGTCGCCGGTGCTTAGGCAGATCTTGACGCCGGGAAGGATCAGGTCGCAGCCGTTCCATTGCCACGTCTTCTTGTTGAACTTGTCAAGGTCGTCGACGGTGAGACCGTTGGCGGCGGCGATGGACGAACAGCTATTACCGCTCTTGATGATGTACGAGGCACACTCCCCGTTGGCCTTTGGCTTGGGTCGAATGTCTGGGAGAGGGCCGATCGTGCAGCACACGGCCTGGCCGACCACTAGACTGTTGCAGCCGCTGTCGGTCAAGTTGTTATACGACTTGAACTTAGTCAAGGTAATACCGCACTTGTCCTCGGCGAGAGTCTGGCATATGTCACCCGAAACGACCTTGACAGTGGTGCAATCCGCGAGGTAAAGACGGGGTTGGAGGGCTGTGCTGTTGCTGTAGATGCTTTGCGAAACGGGCTTTTTATATGGACGAGTCTTGATCTGAACGCTCTGTCGTTCCACTTTCGTGGCCCCACTGGTATCGACACAGACGGCCTTGCTCCAAGACAGGACTGCGGCCTGAACTGAAGCGATGTTGCCGGCAGCAACTCCAACAGTGTAGTCAGCATTGCGTCCCTTGCCACAGATCTGGAGAAAGCTTGACACGCTTTCCGGGTTAACAGTTTCCCTCCTGTCTTTGGCAAGAAACTGGGCGTTGATTAGAGATGCCACACTAGCCTTGTCAACCTTGGAACCGGCGAAGACACCGACCACTACCTCATTGGAGCTAGACGCCAAGTCTCGGTTAGCAAAATATCGTGACTGCCATAAGCGGCAAATGTAAGAAGGGCCAAGCTTACTAGCCAAAAATGATGGTTTCATCACATCCATCAACAGTCTGGAGATTGCGCTGCACCTCTTGGGCAGCAAGAAGGACATCATCGCGATCACCACTGACGCTGGAGTGCTCGCCGGCCCGCCAGGCCAGTTCCGCCTCGACAGTGTTACTATTACTTGCCTCGACACAGACATCAGAGGTAGCAGCAGCAGCGGTAGAGAATCCGCCTTCGTCCTCGCCATCAAGTAAGGACTGAGAGGTGACGATCTCAGCAACAGCAGGGTTGACTGGTGCATTGCCAGCCGTGCTGCACGCCCTGACCACAATGTCCGGGGTGTCCAGCGGGATGTGGATGGAAAAGTCGATCAAGAGGGTTTCGTTGCAGTGTTTGAGCCGGTCAAAGGTCGAGTAAACGGTCCATTCTTCCGGGGACTGGCAGTTGCTGCAGGCGGCAGGACAGCGCCTTAATTGGGAGAAGAAGGGAGAGGGACTCTCCAAAGCGTCAGAGGGGGAAGCAAGAGCGGCGGCATTGGCAATCCCCCCGATGACATCTGAGACTACTGCCCATGATGCGAAGAGGGACGAGACCAGTTTGCCAAAAGAGGTGGCAGATGGACGTCCCATTGTGGGATCTGGTGAAAGGAGGAAAAGAGCGAATGTTGAGGACGAAGGACTTGAACAAAGAGAGAGTTGGTAAGGGAATACCAAGTTGAAAAAGATGTGTGAACCCCCAAGAAGGGAGAAAAAGAATCGGAGATGCCGCCGATGATGGTGCAGAAGGAGAACTGATGGGCGACAGGCGGTTGAACGTCCGTATTATATGTACCTACAGGCACCGTACGTATTCAGGTAGATTATCTAACGATTATTCCTTGCAAACAGTCGGTAGTCTGATGGAATCACAGCCCTCACGGACTGGACCTCGGGAGTCACAAGAATTCTCTAAATTCCCCACTGCCCGATACATGTCACCAGTAGACCCTCTGCTCTGGCGCTCGCTGCTTGGGTCTGGTTCATACGTTCATGGGGTGCCAGGCACCATCCCAAGAGTTTCCCGGTCGGAGCCTGGCTTTGCAGACGTCGAAGGATGGAACAGCTCACCTAGCACCTGGAAATGTAGAGGTGGAGTAGGGTCCCCAACGGCCATCACATCACCCCTGGTCGGTCTGGAGCGTGACCAACTCGCTCGAGGAGATTACCTACACTTGTACGAGGGTGTACAGTTACATCGTGAGAATCCAGAACACCCAGAGGTCATGATGAAATACAATACAATGCTGGAGAGTTTGTTGGCGTGATACTTAGGTGGATAGGGAAACAGGGTAATCCATTGGCTTTGGAAGTCTTTTCAGTGCTAAAATGGGTTGCAACACTACGAGCTCACACACAACCAACAACCACTGCCTTTACTCCATTTTCACCACCATGAGCACCGCTCGCGATGTTGACCCGCCGTCAAATCCTACTTGACCAACTTGAAGGAGGAAAGCGCTTGGTCTGAGTACCACGCCAACGGACTTACCAGGGTTGGATTGGACATACACACCGACATTTGGAGACATTTTCTCTGATGGATTATAGGATTCACAGACGTTCCGACCTAGGGTGCGGACAGGCTCTCGGGCAAATTTGGTCGCGCCTCAATTTCCGGAATTGCAAGCACGCGCCGGACAAGTTTGAAACCCCAGCAGGACGATACACTTGCGAAGTAACAGGTGGTATTCTCTTCCCAATGAGGCCAGATCCCCGTGATAATAGGATCTAGATGGAGCAGTTAGCTGTAGGATTGAGATGACTCTCTTGCAGTAAACTTATCCTGTTGGTAAGGTACCTCTAGGTATGTTTTCTCCTTGGGAAACAGACTCGGGAGCTCGAATATGAAAAGAGAGAAGTCGAATGCCTAAAGCCGTTGCGAGTTTCTTGTAACCTACCTCTGGATTTCTTCCCTTTTCTTTCACGTCTTTCACAACATCCCCGAGGTTTTCTCTCCAACATTCTGATCGTCGAACGTCCTGTTGCGCATCACGACGTTCTCTTTTTTGTATTCCCTTGTTGGTCATATCAATCTTTCGCTTTCGCCAACGGTCGGGTGATTCCAATTCTTTCCGACCACAATGCGCTTCTCCTTTGCCCTCCTACTTTCCTGCCTCAGCACCGGTGTCCTGGCCGGGGGCATCCGTGGTGCGTACGAGCGCATGTTCATCTGGTACGTCTACCAGGCGCACATCACGGACCTCGACTGGCGGTACTCCAGTGTCGACGACATCGAAATCCTCAGAGATGGATTTGGCACAGCAAAACCTCACGGCACGTTGACGTTCAACGAGTTCATCGAGTACGTCAACCGCCCAAGGAACGCCAAACCGGGGACAATTCCCAGTGTCTCCAACAGTCGGACGCCGGAAGTGTCCAATTGCCCTTCGACCCGAAGACCACCAAGTACTGCACTTATTGGTACGACAACGATGGAAGTCTTGACTGTGAATGGGTCCCTGACTCGTGGAGCATTGAGATGGAGGACTTTTTGCGATGGGTAAGTCCTTAGTCTTTGGCCATGTCCAACTTGCGGCCGCTGGTGTCGTCCAGTCCAATCATCAAGTCCCATCCACTAACCGGTATTAGAACCCCTCCCTCACCGCCAGCTGCGGAAACTTCATCGAGGGCCGGAGCTACTGCGTTGAGGCATACGGAGAGCCGGCTGGCGGTGTCGAGCCGCCCGCCGTGACCGGTGGTCCCTCCACTCCTTCCACCTCGACCGTACCGGCGACCACCACTACCGCCCCGGCGGGCAACGGCATCACCACACCCCTGCCGATCCAACCCGGCATGGTCAGTGACTGCGACTCTTTCTATTTTGTCAAGTTGGGCGATAGCTGCACTACCATCGCCGCCAGCAACGGCATCTCCTTGACCCAGTTCACCACTTGGAACCCGCAAGTCGGCGGCGCTTCCTGCTCCGGGCTCTGGGCCAACGCGTACGTGTGCGTCAGCACCATTGGACACTCTCCATCCGTCAGCACAACCGTCCCTGCTGCCATCCCGACCACCACCGCACCCAGCAACGGAATCAACACGCCCACTCCCATCCAGCCTGGCATGGTCGGCAACTGCGACGCCTTCTACCTTGTCAAGGCCGGTGACAGCTGCGCCACCATCGCCGCTGCCAACGGCATCTCCGTGAGCCAGTTCACTACCTGGAACACCCAGGTCGGCGGCGCTTCTTGCTCCGGGCTCTGGGCCAACGTGTACGTCTGCGTGAGCATCGTGGGACATAGCCCTAGCTTCACCACGACAACCAAGCCTGCCACGACCACCACGGCCGGTAACGGTATCGCGACCCCAACCAACATCCAGCCGGGCATGGTGAACAACTGCGATGACTTCTACCTGGTCAAGTCTGGCGACTCGTGCGTGTCCATTGCAGCGGCTAAGGGTATCACGGTTGCGCAGTTCTCCACGTGGAACTCCAAGGTCGGAAGCACATGCACGGGTTTGTGGGCTGATACCTATGCTTGCGTGAGCATTGTCGGACATACGCCTACTACGGGTACCTCTCCCGTGTCGACCCCGTCGCCGATCCAGTCGGGCATGGTTTCGGGATGCAAGAAGTTTCACTTTGTCCAGGCCGGCGAGACGTGCGATACGATTGCGAGCAAGTATGGCGTCACTACTGCCAACTTCAAGAAGTGGAATCCTGCGTAAGTCCTTCTTTCTTGGTTTTCCTTGGACGTACCTTGTTGCTAACTTTCATGATGTTGTAGTGTCAAGTCAGACTGCACCGGAATGTGGGCCAACACCTATGCTTGTGTCGGTGTTTAAGCGATAGCCAGGCCTTCGGGACAACCCCAAAGTTGGAGATCGGGTCGGTCTCGAGTCCTTGGATGAAATCAAGGGGACAGGACTTGCCGCACGTACTGGATTGCCCTCCGCTCTCTCCTTCCACTTTGTGAGTTGCCAGGCGGTGCCAAAGAAAGAAAAAAAGCCTTACACATCGGCCCAGCGAAAGAAGATCGACTGGTGTGTAGTCTTCCTTGGCCGCCGCCTGGCTGCGAAAGTAATGTAATTCTACCATCAACTGTGTCCATCTGGATAAGTGGTGTGGTGGCCTTTCATAACCTAATATAATTTGTCAACCTTTCAACCACCGGCATGTGATAACAAAGGGACTGTGATGGGTCGCCTACGTACCCGCGTTACTCCTTCAGGTAGACCGTTGCTCCACCCTTAAGCAATCCTGGTGCCTCTCTCTTTCTTCTGTGTGTCTGCCCCCTGCAGTGGCGGCGGGTACGACCCTCCAGTCCATGTCCATGTAATCTAGACCGACCGTGCCCACCTAGAAGTATAAAGCCCGGTCAGTTCTCTCTCCCTCCCTTTCACGACTTTTGTCCCTCCATTTCCTCCATGACACCCTTGACATTGATTTGAGTCCTCCTTCAACCCTACACCACCTGGCCGTAACACCTTCGTGGCAGGTTCTCTCGCTTCCCTAATGGAGATGATGGACTTCTCAGCCGACGACCTCGCCAAAAATGAAGCTGCATTCAACGGCCAAAACATTCCCGACGGTCTAGCCTCCAAAGTCACCCAGTGGTGTCTGCTACGCGGCATCCGACACCACCCCGGCTTTGCCATTGAGTTGCACGGCACCCCAGAGCTCCCTTCCATCACCCGGGCGCTCAACGCGCGCGCCATCATGAGCGGCGAAATCCCGCAGATGGAGAAGGAGGAAGAATTCCCGTATTGCTTTTGGCACCCTGACCTGCCCAGCGAGCAAACACTCCGGCAACTTATCGCCCGGTATGGAGAGACGCGGCCAGCCATCCGGTATCAAGTTGGACGTGTGTGTGCTATGGCCGGCTACACCGCTCTGTACGACGAGCTCGATCTTTTGCCCGAGGTTGCCATTGCAGAGGAAGCCCGTGATAGTTCTGCACCCGGAAGCAAAGTCATTTACGAGTCCATCATGCGCCAACCAACCCGTTACGCCATCATGGACGACTACGCCCTCAAGATCCGGACGGAAGATCCCAGGCCGGGAGTTTTCCTCATGGGAAACACATGTACCCGTCAAACTCTTGCCAAGTACCCCATGCCTCCGGGCAACTTCTTCAACCCTCACACAATCCCGGCCCCAATCTTCGACATAACCGAGGACCGCAACCTTTCCCCTGACAAGAACGCTCTCCGCCCTTCCCAGATTCCTGTTTCCGAAGATACCCTCCGGCTCTTGTACGCCCCGCTCCCGCTAGATCTCCCATCTCACGCCGCTTCCATAGCCGACAAGAACCTCCTCATCCTGATGGCCGCTTGGTCCAGTAATATTGAGCGGTACTCGCGTCTCCGGCGGCCTGGTGTCGTAATCCCTGGCGAATTGCAGTGCGTCGTGCGTGGCATCTACCACTCGGTCTTCTTTGCCAAGTGGTGGGCATCCCCAGAGCAACTGGCAGTCCACAAACAGCTGGGCATCAACCTGATGCCATTTATCCATGCCCGCTTCGTCATGCACAACGATCTCTCTTGGTTAAAGGAGGATACGCCCGAGGAGGACATGCCGACTCTCATGTGGTTTCCGGACCATGCGCATCAGTGTACGTATTTGGCCATGGCGCGGATGAGGCCGACGGAAAGAACCAAGTTTCGGTGCGCGAGGGCCTTGATCGCCATAGGCGATTACGAAGGGTATGAGAAGCTGGGCGCGGGCCTGGACATGAGCCAGTACTGGGAAGCTAAAACCCGGCAACGCAGAGAAGAGGCGTCGGGAATTTTTGAGGGCGTGGGAAAGAAACTTGTGGAGGATATTGAAAAGAGGGCCAAGGAAAAATGGGGGACAAGAAACATCAACGAGCGCCCTCGCGACCCGGACTATTCGTATTTCGCAGAGTGGCTTCATGAGTTGATGAATATGGCTGAAAATGATGGTAAGGAGGAAAATGATTTGGCGTGGCTTACGCACATGCTCGATGTTGAGGATAGGCCGCCTCAAGCGCTGAACTTGTATCGGGAGGTCAAGACAGAGATGACGGGATTCGATGAGTTCAGCGACGGGACTTATATCCCAGTCATGACGGATGAGGAGTATGAGGATTGGGCTGCACAGCACGAACCCCGCGCCGACCCCAGACAGCCCAATGACTTCGACCGACACGGTGGCGTACAAGGCATCTTCTTGCGCGTGGCGGCAATGGACGAGGCGAAGAGAATGGTACCAGAGGGTTTTGAGTGGCGAAGCCTGTACCAAATGTATACCGATTGGGATCATGTACCGGAGGAGGAAAGGAAGTACTTGGGCGTATATCCGAGAAAGGAGGAGTGGGGGTTGAGATATGTCCGCCGCAAGCTTATCAGAGGCAGAGGCGGTAAGATGGTATGGGCTACAGGATGTGGATCGGTTTTCACAGTTGAAGGGGATGCTGAGGATTATGACAGTTCTGGGAGACGCTTAACGACATAGAGAGGTCCCTTGGAGAGTAGTTAGTTTTGATGCCCTAGAGTAGCCGCGTGGCCCGTCGTCTTTCCCAGAAGACGATGTAATATAACAGAAGTGTCATATGTGATGTGCTGATAACCAGAAAGGTACTTGATGACGGCGCCATACTGACATCAAGGGTCTTGTCTGGGAGATTGATTTGGAAAATATACTGCCGCTCCAAAGGAAAACTCTGACACAGGTTCTGGAACTGCTTATGTTCAGGAAGAGTCGCTACAGTGTGCGTAACGTCGAGTTTTCTCCCTTGAAGAAGAACGAAGGGAATAGACACCCCTGACAATGTGCTAATCCATTTTGAAGGTATACGATAATTCGGGCCATTCATGTAAGCTAGCTCTTCGACAAAGCAGTCAGGTAGGTTGACGTCGAATCTACTTCCTTCAAGAAGGATATGAAATAACAGCCGCCGCTTCTGAGGAGCAGAGTTTCGACCCGCGAGCTGATAATTGGAGCTGGTCTCGTCAGGAAGGGAAATGTTGAGTTCTATTCCTTCCACAATGATTCGCAGGGAGTGTGTGTTGGAAAGAAGCTCCTGCTTCAACGCCGTAAGGGAGACCGGAAAATCAGGCTCAGGGAACATGTTTGACCGTAAGGCAAGATTTGACGACGTTGACTTTGTTTCCAATAAGAACCCCTCGAAGTAGTTTGGTGTAAGGATTGTGCGTAGAGAAAGAATGACGATGAAATCGGGATAAAACTTCCAGCAACTTCGTGGGTTGCTAGTTGCACGGGCGAGGAAAGTCAGGGAGCCAATTGTTCGCTTGCACAGCCCACTTCATTGTTTCGCCCAGCAATAGCTGCTCAGCCACTAGGAGGACATCCGTAGAAAGATAAAATAGGATCCCCCCCTTTATGAACCATAGGAGGAGGGCAAAGATATAGTTTCGGGGCTCTGTGGATCGGAAGGAACCTTTCAGGCAGATTTCGACCAGCTGGCCTAAGCGAGCCCGCCTGTTGTTCTGGGCTTTAAGGTATTTGAACGGGATGTTCTTCTGCAGGCTGAAGTGGAAAAGTTCTGTAAGGTGTTGTGGGTATTCTTAATTCCATAAAGGGAGTTCATCGTGGCCCAGCAGCGTAATGCTGCTCATCATGTCGAAAGCTTTATGGAGTCTAAGGCCATCGAGTCAGGCGGATCCGCATAGCAGCCCAAACTTCTGATCCAGCTGAATTTCTTGCATGATCCATACCCTGCGCCAGTACGACCGCGTGCAAAGTTTGACGGTACTATCTTTCACGACACTCAAAGGATATTGGTGACGGCTCATAACTTTGACCAGAGAAGTGGTCTCTGCCCAGGGTGCTCGCTGATGGCCTCTTCTGGCCGTACAATCCGAGGACATGGAGAGCCGCATTGCTATAGTCTGATACCCCTAGCCAAGCTATAACCAGCTCAGCCTGGTTGAATATTCTGCCCATCATCCGCAGCTGTTCCGGCTTTTTCGCCATGGGGGTTGTGTTGGTTGATGCAGATAGCGTTAACCCAGAGGGGCTTCGAGCGCAGTTCCAACGTCACTTGGGTTTCCTTCAGAACTTCGTACAGACTTTTCCTGATACGCAAGGTATAGCAGCCATTGATCAAGATGGACGGATCATTTGTGTCGTCCGGCGGCCCCCCATTCGTAGGACAACGCCTGGTATTTCGGTTTATCCTTGTTGAATATGAACTGTAGTGCGTTCAATCGGCTTGTTGAAATCACGGTGATGCTGGTCCGATCGATACCATCTCCGGTTCGAGCGTGAATAATTGATCCGAATGTGATTTAAACGCAACAAACGGATGGAATCCGCGTATTCGAGTGGTTGTTAGTTCTCGCTTGACCATTGTCTTGGTCCTGTGGGCGAAGAAGACTCAGAATCCGAAGACATCTCTTCCAGACATTGGCGTGAAGTGGTCTCGCTTCGAGGGGTGTCGGGTAGCTGAGGGGGCCGGAGGAGTGAACGCTCTCGAGGACGCAAGAGGGGTCGTGGTAAGGTTTATCAAGCAATATGGTCAGTCAATGGTTTGCACAAACTGCCCATTTCGCGCTGCTAGAGCTTGTTTCCGCCACTGGGGGAAGAGAACGGTGCCGGTTCCTGATGCTTCATAATCGCCAACAAACATCGCGGCACATGGTGGGGTACGGAAGGCTTGCGAAGTTTCTACCGTGCGGTGTGGCGTACCTCTAGTCTCGAGCGATGGGTTCATCGGAAGAGTTCGAGCGCGTGCTTCGGTGGATGAATCTCTAGAACGGCGATGCGATAGTTATAACTGAGCTCGTTGTCGTTGTCTGTTGTTCCTGTCGTCGTCATCGCATGTTGCCAGCGCAACTGCGATTTCGCCAAATGCTTAGGTTCGGTCATCGAACAACAGAGATATCCATCCCTTTGGACAGGGTGTTCCAATTGGGATTGAATGTGTCTATGGTGATTGATGTCGCAGAATAGAACGCGAAGGAAAGATCGGATGCAAGCCACAAAGACTGCAGAGTGGCTCCCCCTCATCCAGTCTTTCTCCTCCTCTCCTCCCCTCCTCCCTCATCCCCCAACGCGCCTTCCCGATGGACATCACCAACATCTCGAGGGAAACGACATTCGGTCATGCGGAATGGGATCGCTCATTCAAAGTCATCTTTATTGGTAGGCTTTCAGTTCCAAAAGTTTGGACAAAAACTCATGGCTGGGATACCCGAGAAGTGCAAAAACGGCGAGTGTCTGCATGACCCAAAAAGAAAAGAGAACATGAGAAACATGCGCACAGAACATGACCAAAGATGAGGGAAATCCAAAAAAGAATTGCTTCATGATCCGACCCAGGCTCGATCTGGGGACCTTCAGTGTGTTAGACTGACGTGATAACCAACTACACCATCGGACCAGCTGTTGTTGTTGAAGGTTTCGGCTGGATGTGGGCCTTATAGTGGTGGTGATAGTGCGCGAGTAAGTCCCTTAGAAACACTACAACCTCTACGGACATCTTTACCATCTTACACCCCCCGAAAAGTCGCCTTACCGAAGAGGAAAGTAACCCAAGACCTTGCGAGTGAACCGAATGCACTTACTGTTTCCAAAAGTCTCTCGGAGGCACTTGCCATGAAGTCAAATACCACAAGCTGAGACGCCCAACCCGTCTTGATCACCTCGTTGCCCTCGCATATGCCATATCAGAGCACTTCCTATCCATCCAGCCAACCATCCATCCAAACTGGAAGAACTCTAATTCATTCACATTACACTACCAAATATACTGAGTTTTTACCTTGCCACTAATATCCACCGTTCCGTAAAAAGCGTTACCCCTTTACACGTCTCGCTTGCTCTCGTAACCATCCATCTCCCTCTCCTACCGTCATACTACCACATCAACCGCTCAGCTCCCAAGATAAGCCCTAATAGCACCCTGCAACCTCCCCGCGCCCTCGCCCACCATCTGCGTAAGGTTCTCCAGATCATCACTAGCAGTGATGCCGAACTTACGAATGAAGTCCTTGGCAGCAGACTCGAGATCGCCGTAGTCCTCGACGGCCGCGTCCTCCTCGGGACGGCCAAAGTAGGCGTTGGACGAAATAGCCTGAGCACCCTCAAAACCCTGCAGGCGAGCCTTGGTCTCGGCCTTGACGGAGGGATCATAGTTGCCCTTGTTGAAGAACTCGTCAGAGGAAATGGCCTTTTGGTTGGCGAACTTATTGCGGGCGTATTGTTCTTCGTCGGCTGTATTTTGTACATTAGCATCTCGTATTCTGAGCAAAATGGTTGGGAAAGAAAATAAAACATACCGTCACTAGCCTTAATAGGCCCAACGCTTCCAAACCCACCCGCATTCTTCTTCGCCGCCGCCGCCGATCCTCCCGCCTAAGGAATATACCAAAAAAAACCAGGACGGTGAAATATACATATATATGAAACATCCTGAGACTGGCACATTAACATGGGCTAAAATTATAGCACGACCACCGCGAAGTAATTTGGTTATTATTACTATACAAAAGGAAGAAAACATTCTTCAAGCATATGCGGTTCTGAAGAGAGTGGGAGCGCCGACTCGCCGCCTGTCGAGCCGCCGGGCGAGTACGCCTTGTTATACGGGTTCGTACAGCGGCCCCACACGTCGTTGGTGCGTGCTCTCGTAGTCTTCCTATTCCGCAGCCCTGCCCCGTATGCACATCTAAGAGGGAGGAAGAGGGAGAAAGAGGGAGGAAAAAGATAGGGGGTTGCGGATAGAGGCACAAGAATAGACGGAGAGAGGCAGAAAAGAGGCTTGGGGCGTAATAAATTCTGGTCATTGTGAGTGACCACAAGAGCCTTCCCCGAGCTGGTTACAGGTGATTGCCGGGTAAGTCGCCGGAGAAGGTGTCTTCCGAATGAAAAAGAAAGGAGAGAGAAACCCATATCATCCACAAGGCAGCAGATGAAATTTGGATTTCTCTCTCCCAAACCTCCTTGTCTTTATCCAATTAACCATCAAGCATCCCAACAGCCTCATCACAACCAGTTTTTGTAAGGGCGGTAAAAAATCTTCCGCATGCTGGAGTGATGATGGGTGCTGCGTTCGCACTGAATTACTAGCCGTTTGGTTCAAGTGTCCCGAGGGAACGGAACGCTAATTGTGACAAGGGCAGTGTTCTGGGCTTGGAACAGTAGTTCAATTCCGCTGATAAACTACTTTGGTCTCGAAGGCCTTGTTGGTCCTTTCAACCTCTAGAGGAAGGTTGGGCTTCAAGGCCTTCTTATGCCAAAGGGAAACGGTACCTATCTAGTATGTACGGGTCTTTGTCACCTAAGGCTCCAAGGCATCTAGCAATCTGCATACATGTAGGTCTTTCTCGTATGACACCAGGAGTGTGGTGTATGCCCGTTTAACAGTGTGGCATATGCTCGTTTGACGGTGTGGCATATGCCCATTTGATAGTGTGGCATATGCTCGTTTGACAGTGTGGCATATGCCCGTTTGACAGTGTGGCATATGCTCGTTTGACAGTGTGGCATATGTCCGTGTGACACTAATTTAGTTTGGCGCACCAGAGAGAAAGTGGGTATGTTATAAAATCACTGGCTAGTATACGGTTGGAAAGAAACGTAGGATATGAAAGTGATAGCCCAGTTATACTGTATTTCTCACGGTGTCATATGTGTTAAATATCACCAATAGGTGGAAATTTTCTTGAATCTAGAAGGTATGTCTCAAATTTTAGAAGTCTATGACTCAATAGTGTGTATCATTTCTAGTTCTAAGATTCTTCAATGTGAACATCGCAATGTCGCAACTCCCCGAGTCAACCTATTTGTGGCGTGAGGCCGTCCCAACAAAGCGGGATTGCCGTTTGGTGGTGCCGTTGTAGTTCCGAAATGATGCAGGTTTGATCGGATGCGGGGATCGCGCAGGCAGTACAGCCGACTGTTTCTGCTGAGTCGTCAGCTTTGGATCCGTGTCACCTTTAGCCGGTGCACGCGGCACGACATCACGTGCACGTTCCGCCGTGCCGGGACCCATCCGCCAGTGCCGTGACACCGAACATCGTTCGTTATGCGGTGTTATGGCTTCGTCCGGTCGCCTTCCTCCCTGTCGGAGTCAAGGTCGAGATCATCATCCTCCTCCTCGCTGCTCATCCGATCAAGTTCATTTTGCAACAATTCCATGATCTTCTCCTGATTGTTCTCGAGGACCTTTGCCACGATCTAGTGATAGTAAGTTTCCAGTTCCTCATCTTACTTTTTGCTGCTCGTTTGCTTACCTTGTCTGTGAGCAGATCCTTGGCCTTCATGTAGTCGCAACAATGCTCGATCGCATAGTCTTTCACCGCTTTGGCCATTTCCGGGGAGAGTTCACAGCCGGGGTGGGCGGGGATGGGAGGTGGGACGAGGACGGTTCCGTCCGGTCCGGTTATGGTGCGCGTGGATGTGCCCGCGATGTCCGTGACCGTGGTGATGGTGAGGCCTGTGGCTCCCATGCCCGTGGTCTCTGTGACAATCTGGGATTGCTGGGCTGGCGCTTCAGGTGTAACCGTGACAGTGGAAGGGGCAGTTGCAGGAATGGGAGACTTTTTGTCCGCATCCATGTCCGCTAAGGAGAGCCTAAAGTCCTTTTCGGATTGCGGATGAGACAGGTCAACGGGGTTAGTATGATCCATTGAGGCTGGTGCTGAATCCAGGTCTCTTGGATGTCGTATATATGGCTTCGTTTCCAAAATGTCAAAGAATCTGTCGACTATAGGTACGTGATCGGGATTGAATTCGGGTCCAAAAGTCGGAAGAGGAGAACGAATGTGCGTGGATTGGTGTGATGTCTGTTCCTATAAGGGTCTTGAAGAGTTGACAACTGACATGTCCAAGTCTGATGATATAAGCATAGGACGTGAATGCGTGAATTAGGCAAACAAAAATCGGGGGATGTCCTGAACTTTTATCTTGAAATACAATCCGTGAAGGAACTCTCTTCACCTATCGCTCCATGTTGGATGAAGTACGACGTCTTCGACCATGGTGGATTGGCATGTAAAAAGCCCTCTCGGTTATCCATACCGTGCCACTGCTATTATCTGCGGTGGTTGTCATGCAGACGCTCGTAGATATTGGATGGTTGCGCTGTCGGGAGAGACATGAAGAACAAGTTACATTGGCGTCGACACAATTTGGGATATGGATCTGACGACAAGCATCCTGCTGCCTTTTCTGGGTGATCTAGGTTTCTCTCTCCTTTCTTTTTCATCCGGAAGACACCTTCTCCGGCGACTTACCCGGCAATCGCCTGTAACCAGCTCGGGGAAGGCTCTCGATTTGGAACGCTGATTGGCCTCAAACTGGTCTTCATTTGTGGTCACTGACAATGACCAGGGTTTATTACGCCCCAAAAGCCTCTTTTCTGTCTCTCTCCGTCTACTCTATCCGTCTCCTTCGAGCTCCCAAAGACTGGAAGAGATAAGAGGGCAACCCCCTACGGCACCTGTCCGCTCAAAACCTCCCGAACCTTATCCTTGCTTCCCCTGCCTTCAGCCCCCTATCTTCTTCCTCCCTCTTCCTCCCTCTTCCTCCCTCTTCCTCCCTCTTCCTCCCTCTTCCTCTACCTTGCTCTTCCTCTAACTTGCTCTTCCTCTCTCTATCTTCCCTCATCTATTATCATGGCACCTCGTCAGCGGCCTGTATGTACAAACTGCGGGATCGAATCAATCAACTGGATTCAATCCCAACCAGGTACCGCAGCCTATTGGAGCATCGTCTGGTTATTGCGTGCAGGCGCCAGGACACGAGAGACTGACAGCCTCGCAAAGTCATTCGGCGTTGGTCCCTACTACTCCTTCTCCTCATTTTTACTGCCAACGCTCGCCAAAGCCAGACAACGGCGGCTATCAAAAGCTTATGTCACTGTCTCAAAAAGGCATCTCTTCTCTATCGTAGGATTGGCGACGTCCTGTAAATCAAGCCTGATGTCAGCGTGCCGCATCAACGTTTCGTCTTTCAGGAGGACATGCTAAAAAGGCAACCAGAAGGTTCACTTCGGGTAGCGTTTGTTTTGATATCAAGGCTTCCAGCCTCGCTTCGAGCCAAGCCCCATGCAAGTATGCCAGGGGGCGGGGGTGCTGACACGGGCCCCCGCCCAGGCTTAAAGCCATCCCACCCTAGCTGCCGGCTTCTGATCCTTAGAGCTGTGGTTGCCTTGTCGCTCTCAACGCCGCCGTCACCTTGTTCCGCAGCCCTGACATGCAGCTCTCTCAGCCAATCGACTCGTCTACTGACTTAGTGCAATCTTGGCAGTGTCAGGACGGTCAAACTTTTCTCGTAATCCACCCAATTATATTCATCTTTTTATCGCCGCCTCCCCACTCACCGTAATGCCTCCGTCAGAACGATATGGGAATGGGAGGTGGTGGTTCAGTTTTTTGACCCTACCACGTGATTAAAAGACCCGTTTCCTGTCCTTCCCACTCCCATAGACATGCAGACATATCGCCTGACTAGTAGTTGGGTCGGTGACGACCAGCGAATCCCAGGTGCTGTATGTTTGTTTTTGTTCTTGTTTTCTTTTTTCTCTTTTTCCCCCTTTCGTCTATGTTCCGTTGTCTTGGTTTTGGTGGACAGTTAGGGCACTGCTCCTAGATTCACTGATGTGGCACGTCTCATGCCCTACGGTAGGCGGAAATAGACGTTAAAAATACAGTCAGATCTCCAATTAACGATTATAGGGATAATGATATTCTGGGTTTAGCGATCAAATTTTGGCAGATCTTAGTTTAATGTATGGTGATAACGATTTTTTCTGACTTATCCGATTATCGATCAATTTCCTGCTTACGTACCACATACAAATCGTTATATCCAATATACCTGTTTGATAGCTCTGGTAGCCAAGTCAGCCCGTCTGACAGGTTTTGACAGCCCTGTAAAGAGGTGTTAGGACCTGGTAAAACCTGTCAAACCAGTTCAACATTTCACCACTCCCTACCCTCACTGTAAAGTTGGGAGCTCTAGGAAGCTCAGCACCCTACTAGATTTCGCGCAGTGTTTCCCTTTCTGATCGGAAGGGTTGACTCAATGCCAATCCTTTATTATAACGTTCATCACCCATCAAACCATCCTTCTCAATACCATGCTCCCTACTGAGAGGCAGCGTCGTTGTGCGATTAATGAGCTTCAACGTCAGAAGATTCATTCGTATGCGAAGGCGAACCTCCTCCTCAACCAACGCGACGTAGCCGATTGGGCCACACGTGAATTTGGTCGCAAAGTGAGCCAGTCTACTGTGTGCGATTCTCCTAAGCCCAAATTTGCCTATGTCAACAACAAGACCTTTGTACGCGGGGCTGTTGGAGTTACCAAAGTCCATACTGCTGACTACCCCGTCTTGGAAAAAGCTCTCTTCGAATGGGTTATGCGTATGGAGGGTAATAAGTTGCCCGTTACTGGAGAGATGATCCAGACTGCCGCCAAATCGTTATGGGAAAGGATGCCCGACTTCCGCCTCCTCAAGGCACCAAGCTTTTCAGTCGGCTGGCTGGCTGGGTTCAAGCGGCGTCATCACATCAAGAAATTTCGACAGTCTGGCGAGTCCGGGTCGGCTGATATCGAGAGTTCCCTAGAACAAATTCAGCGAGTCAAAACTTTGATTTCCTTGTTCGGTATAGACAACACTTACAACACCGACGAGACAGCGTTATATTGGCTGGCTACCCCCAACACCACACTCGCTACCTGCCCCCAAAAGGGATGGAAGAAGCAGAAGGACCGTATCACCACATTCCCTTGTTCGAATGCCAGTGGTACGCACAAGTTGGATTTGTAGATTCTGGGCAAGGCCAAGTGCCTGCGTGCTTTTGGCAACGATGCTATCTACATTAGGAACCTTCCCGTTGTTTGGCGTAATAATAAGGCCGCCTATATGACCGCCACTATCTTCATCGAATATTTGTACTAGTTTGATCGTCAGATGGCAGGTCGTCGAGTGTTGTTGTCAGTCGATGGTTTCTCAGCTCACGTCTCGGCGGTAAAACAACTTAAAGAACAACACGGCGACCAATACCTTCGCAACACGACCGTCGAATTTCTACTAGCCAACACCACCTCTATCTACCAGCCAATGGATCAGGGCATTATCAACAGTCCGAAGTTGCAGTACCGGAAAATCTGGCTACAGCATATGGTGAATCTTACACTGGATGGAAGAGATGCTATCAAAGAGACTACGGTCTTGAATGCAGTACACTGGATTATTGATGTTTGGAGGAATAAGCTCACAGTTGAGACGATCGACAAGTGTTGGAAGAAGTCACAGCTTTTAGGACCTGTGTATAGTCCTGAACGTCGCTCTCGTGGCTGGGATGAAGCCATTCACATGCAACGCCTTACAGATGAGCTTGTCAGAGCTGGGAGAATTAAGAGGTGATGGATATCCACAAATTTGTCAACCCCCCAGAAGAGGAAGTGCTTGATACAGCCGAGGACTTGCTCACACAAATCGCTGAGGCTCTCACAGAGGTGGACCAACAAGATGTAGAGGAGGAAGCTGAGCAGCGCGAATCACAGCCAATTACAGTATTAGAAGCGCTTCGAACTGTCAATCTAGTCATTCAGTTCGAGGAGCAACATGAAGATATAGATTTGAAGGCGTTGACGGTGTTGAGGCAACGACAGAAGGTCTTAGTTCAACAGCAGTTGAAAGAGAAGACAAGAATCAAACAGGCCACTCTAGATTTGTACTTTAATAACACTTTAAAGCCAAATAATATAGAAAACTGTCATTCGGTACAATGCGACCATGTTCCGAGTTTTCCCAATATTCTCCGCCTTGTTTCGTGTAGAAATGACCCACATCCCAGATTAACGATATTATGGGATTAACGATCAGAACTGGCATGACCGACTTGATCGTTAATTGGAGATCTGACTGTAGCAACAACAACAACCACCGTTTGGCATGGCCTCCTGTCGGTGATCCACCTTAACCATCCAACGGCTTTTGCGCCCTCACCATCCGCCATCTAATGTTAGAATGAATCTTGGCTTCTCTGAACTCTCGACGAACAGTAGCGGCGTAGTTCGTGATTTCCTTCGGGGTCCACCCCAGGTAGTTGGACATGAAATAAACCAGGAAGCCCTCAATGTCATGTGTCAGCGCTGCAGACTGGTAGAGACCCAGCTGCTTCATCTTCGGGTCATCAGACCAGGGCGCAAGGGGAACCTAGATCTCGGGGTCAGCTTCAGCTCATCTCAAGGGCTCACGGATAAGGAAAGTCTTACATAGTAATCTTCGGAAATAATGTTGGTGAACCCAGCATTCTTCAATCCCTTTTCCATCGTGTTTGAAGAAACCACGTTGAATTCGAGCCCGGTCTTCCTCCCAACCTCTTTCCAAATTGGACCCCACTGGGCCATGGCGGAATCATTAGGCATCGTTCCATCAAAGCAAAGATTTTCAGCATCGCAGTCAAGTTGCTCAATCCAACCGCCCGGCTTGCAGCACCGGTAGGCCTCCTTATAAAGGGAATCCCAATCCTTGATGACGCCAGTAAGCCAGCGAATGTGAATGAAGTCGAAGTAGTTCTCTTGATAGGTCCACTCCTTAGTTGCGTCATTGATCTCGAAGCAGGCGTTTGGAGGTAACCAGGTAGGTTGAATAGGGGAAATGTCGGTGCCAATTACGTTGCAATTGGGATGATCGTCCGCGAAGTCACTGTTTTATAAAAAAATAGATGTTAGCGACCGAAGATCGACCTAGGAATCTGACAGGTCAGTCTTACATGGCCCAGATTCCTGCACGTAAATAGAGTCAGTAAGTTTGAGTAAAGGATTGAAATGGCGGTCCAGGTTGATCAGCTTACCAGTGCCAGTACCGATATCAATAGCATTCTCAATCTCCTTCTCATCGAGCGGGGACGTATACAGCTTTCCATCGAACAACATAACCATAGCAGCGTGCATGATATCCAACAACTCATTTGCCTTGGCATCATTAGGGCCCCTGAGTGGTGCACATGGACCAGTAGTTAGTTCAGCTCCACAACATCAACGGGTACAGCACTCGTCTTGCTCATGCTTTCCAATTCAGACGTACCAATACTCCGTGTCAGTCACAGAATCGCTGTGGTAGGTTCGTCCCAAGACATTACGGTAGTGCAAAATGCTGGAAGAGATCGAGGCGGTCGAACTTTCGGTGTCACTTCCCAGGGTCAAGTCATTGTCCTCATCCACCTCCTGTACGTGTAAAAGACTTTTTGTTAGAATCCGCCATTCTCAAAATGATGGATGAAAACGCTGTGATCATGGATGTCTCGTTCGATACTGCTCAATCTAGCTCACGAAGAGCGTCGTCGGACAAAGTGAGAGACAACCGTCGTTATGTAGGGCAGTGGGCCAGCGTCTGTCGGATGCAGATGCCACCAATGTCACTACTGCCTAACAAACGCCTCGTGGAAACCGAAAAGAGGATGTATAGACGAAACGAACCTGCTGGCCCCAATGGGCACCGGACAAAAGGCCAACAGGCTCCGAAGACTCATCGCCCACTGGAGACGTGGGAGCAGGCATGGGCGACTTCTCCTTTCCCTTTGGAGACTTCGGCTCAGATGCTGGTGACTGTGCCTTTTTGAAAGGGGAACTCATCGTCGCGGATGGATATTGAAAGGGTGGAAAGATTGGTTGGTGAACTGCAGAGGTTGGCTAAAGTCGATGT
This sequence comes from Sordaria macrospora, assembly GCF_033870435.1. NCBI lineage: Eukaryota > Fungi > Ascomycota > Sordariomycetes > Sordariales > Sordariaceae > Sordaria > Sordaria macrospora. The sequence continues at coordinate 914,404 of NC_089372.1, read as the reverse complement.
TTAATGTTTTCGCGTGCCAGCGGCCCAATTTATAGGAGCTCTCGTCACCTACCTAGTTACCCCTCCTCAAAAAAAAAGTCTTCCGAGGCTGCCATTGCATAAAGCGGTCAATAATAGTGAAGATAACCTCCTTCCTTTCAAACTGTGTGCTTCGGTCACCTCTGAGGTCACATTCGTGCTTGCTTTGCTAGAGTCCTTTCGGTACATCAGGGACTAACAGCAAGCACACAGCCATGCGGTTACAGCCCAGATTCAGTGTTAGTTGGCACGTAATTTCATGTATCGTGCCAGTAGGATTTTGCTGAATTAAGGATTCCATTGGCTGCAATCCATATCAGCTCCCAAGGTGGTGGAGAAACACAGTGAGTGGGCGAGTGGGCAAACGTTGCAATACGCACCAGCTCCCACAGGAGGCTGGAGAATACTTTGCTTGGTATTCTTGCTCAGAGCCAGGCTAGCTAGATCGAGAAGATGAGGCGTAACCATAAAAGATGCCGCAAGTAGCACGGCTGCAACCACGTCCAAGAATCACATTATCTTCTGTTATCTTGGCGATCACAGGACCGACCTTCACTCCTCCGCAGAAATTATTACCATGCTACCAGCCACTCAGCAGTATATGCAGCAATGAAGATAAGCATATATCTCATTCAACAACATCCTGATTTCAACCGGGCACTCCATGTTTTCTAACCCAGCCAAATTCAGAGAGAGAGTCATCTCAACGAGCAATGAATGATGATAAACGGTAGTGCTGGTCTGTGTGACGAACCATTACCAGCACAGGAGTATATCGCTGGGATAAGGATAGAACAACGGTCGTAGTAGCCAAAAGGTACTGATTGGTTTTAGAAACTATTGCTTGCTGAAGAGTCCGGTATAGAAGAAGGCCGGGAGGCCTTATATACGTGCTTTCAGAGGACCCGAGATATCGGACCCGGGGACCCGATCCCTTCGGGACTTCGGTTCCTCCTTGATTGGTCCGTTGGTCTTAACTAGTCTAGCTTACATAGGTGATCTCTGTCACACGGACATTGCCCACAGTCCAAGGGTTAGGGTTGCAAGGCTCAGCAGAGCCTCAACACCTGGAATGAGCCTCGAGATGCCCGGTGACCCCAGGGCTACGATCCTCACCTCGGCCGGACTCTCGGCCATGGGTACTATTTACCCGAGCCCCTTCCAACACTACCAGGCTAGCGAGCCAACTAGGGAAGTGCTGAAACACTGTTGAAACATCATGAGACAATCCCCAGAAGTAACACAGCCAAACCAAGCAAGAAGCACGGCGCCCAGACGAGTGACAGCGCCAGAAGGAAAATGGAGAATGTACGAAGGCATTAAGATCCATATGTATGTAGACTGCTAGATAGAGGCCTTGAAGCCTCAGGCAACAAGGCTTGATACGTACCTCAAGTACGTACCGATTCCCTTTGGCATAAGAAGGCCTGGAAGCCTAACCTTCTCCTGGAGGTTGAGAAGATCAACAAGGCCTTCGAGACCAAAGTAGTTCATCAGCGGAATTGAACTACTGTTCCAACCCCAGAACACTGCCCTTGTCACACTCTGATTGGATTGTAACACGATGCCCCCCTCTTGTGGCTTTGCATGAGATAGATCACGAATGATGGGAATGATGTCGATTGAGGGATCCAGCTAACTGAGGCTGGAAGGGATCACCAGCTATATAGAAGCTAGCGATACAAAGAGGAAGAAGGTCTGCAAACGAGGGGATTCTGGGAAGTGCCAGGACCGCTGTCAAATGTTACGATCCAATCGTTGAGCCTCATGTAAGCTAGATAGATTGACCAATCAGATAGGACCCGGGGTCCCGAGTCTACGGGACCACGGGACGGACCCGATGTCCCGGGCTTTCGGGACCACGGGACGGGGTTGAAGACCAGTATATAAGAAGGCCTCCCGGCCTTCGTTATACCTGGTTCTTCAGCAAGCAATAGCTATCACAACCTACCAGTACCTTTTGGCTACTACTCCGTTACTCTATTGTTCTATCCCAGCGATAATACTCCTGTGCTTGTAACGGTTCGTCACATCCTGGAAGAAACCGCTGCATTGATATACGGCTAAAGTGGTTGTTGTTGTTGTTGTTGTTGTTATTTTTAACGTTTACTTCCGCCTCCCGTAGGGCATGAGACGTGCCGCACCGGTGAGTCTAGCATACAAAATTAAGAGCAGTGCCCTAATTGTCCACCAAAACCATTTATCCGAGGGCAAACCGAGGCCTATTGCCAATGTAAATCATGTGTTGCCCATAGCGTAAACGCGGCCCAACACGTATAATCGAATCGCCCAGTGAGCGAGCCACCAGTATATGACGGAACCTGTAGCACAAAGGAAAAGATAAAAGAAATGACAAAATCACTCCTCTCCGCTCTCGCTCTCGCTCTCCTCCTCCCGCAAGGCCTCATCCCGCCTCCTTTCACGGTGAACTAGCCTGTCCAAGTCCATCATAACCCTCTCAATGTCGTGGCCATGGCCAACCTCCACCCCTCTACTCCGTAAAAACCCCGTAAGGTTGTCAGCGGCGCCACCGCCGTCAGTGTGCTGTTGCCAGAGGGTCTGGCGTCATGCCTTTCTCGTGCAAGTCCACGAAAAGAAGTGCGAGGTCTGGATCCTAGCGATAAAGCGCTGCCAGTAAATTCCAATAGCAAGGGAGAGATTCTCCCGCGTAGCCGCTTCGCCCGCGACGGGGGAAACTGCATATGCCTTCCTGCAGAAAAAGGGATGGAAGGGATTCTTCCAGCTTCCACAGAAGCATGTTAGCAGGGCGTCCTCGTGCTCGAAGCGCTCGTGGTAGTCCTTGAAATCCCCGTGGCCAGACCTGGCCGTGAGGAGGTGGTGTAAAGAGCGTCTGTCCAGCTCTTTTAGTTCGTCGTTAGGCTTGATAGAGACCCCCAACCGGTAGTCTGCATATGATTCTGGCTTGTTCGCGGGCCACCATGCCTTGAAATCCGTACGCACCTCCCTCTTAGCAAGCCGCCTTGAGTGCGCAAGGGTAGCCAAGCCTTCATTGACTACCTCTCCTCCTTCGGCGCCCGCCTTAGCGAGCTCGTCAGCAATCTCGTTGCCCGTGATGCCCTTGTGGCCGGGAACCCAGCGGACGTCCACCAGACTGGGGCCATAGCCCTTTCGGATAGCGCGGAAATCGAGGAAAGCCGCTTGTGACGACGCAGCTGGGGTTCCTCGGAGTCCCCTAATGACGGACGTGTTATCAAGGCATATCGTAATGCGTGGCCGGGCCTGTGCCTCCTACGGCTAAAGTGGGTAACAGAACAGATAGAACAGAAAAGGTTTGAGGTTATCCACATTCCCGGTACTGATATGGTAGCTGATGGCTTGACGAAAGGCCTCAAGGCGAATAAGCATGGAAAATTTGTAAAAATGCTGGGCTTAACCAGAAGGGATATCCCCTGGCTCAACACCAAAAAGAAGGAGGATACTTGATTGTTTACATGTACATAGATTTCCTATTTCAGGTCTGTGGGGGTGTGCGAGAAGATTCTGGGCGTTTGCTGCCCAGACCGCTAGTCCTTTGCCCTACAGGCACCCTCTTTGATGTGACGAACCGTTACAAGCACAGGAGTATTATCGCTGGGATAGAACAATAGAGTAACGGAGTAGTAGCCAAAAGGTACTGGTAGGTTGTGATAGCTATTGCTTGCTGAAGAACCAGGTATAACGAAGGCCGGGAGGCCTTCTTATATACTGGTCTTCAACCCCGTCCCGTGGTCCCGAAAGCCCGGGACATCGGGTCCGTCCCGTGGTCCCGTAGACTCGGGACCCCGGGTCCTATCTGATTGGTCAATCTATCTAGCTTACATGAGGCTCAACGATTGGATCGTAACAGGTGTGTGCGTTGTCGTTTTCCAGATTTCAACACCTTCTTACTTTGCCCATTTATCGAGCTTACTGTCCTTGAACTCTGTTGTTGCCAGTCCAAACTCTGGTCCTCCATCGAGGCCAATGATACAGACTTTTAGGCCAGTCTGAAGTTCTACGAACTTCTTCCATCCGACTAGTGCTTTGAAGGCATCGCCTTTGTTGACAACGAAACGAACCCATCTGTGAGCTGTTGCCATACAGGTGAAGTGAACCACGTATTTGACGCCCATATGGCCTGGTTGGTTATGGCTAGTCACGTCTACACATACGTATTGTAGTGCCTTCTTTGCTGCTGTACCGTAGACTACCTTGGGCATTTTGTCAGTCATCTTTGATATATTGTATGCCTCACAGTCGTCCTCCTCTTGTCTGCTTATGGGAATACCTGCTTTCAGGCAAGCCTCGATGACTTGTTATTTACCAGCGTGCATCAGTCGTTGGTGCATTGTTCTGTACTTTATCGAGGCCATTAGGGCCCTGAGGAGTTCACGGCTCTGGTCAAAGTTGTCTGGGGGTATAGTTGGAAGAGTAGGCACATTGCCTGCCCAGCTACACTGTATCGTGTGTTTACCGTACGAAATCTGATTGCTTTTCATCATCCACTCCATACCGTTATCAAGAAGGTCAGTAGAGGTGATGAGATTAGCTAGAACGTCGGGACAGAACTGTACGTCCTTAATCGTCGCCCTTATTGTATTGTGATTTGTTGTTGGCATGGTTAATTCCACTGTGCCCACATGGTACGAGTATATGGAATTGCCGTTGCCCACTACGTGTTCAGAAGGTTTGTTTAGAGCCGTATGTCAGTAAACCATTTGAGATGGTTGAATATGCTGGTGGCACATCCAGAATCGTAGAAAACCTTGTCCCGTGTATTGTCGTTATTGTTGATGTTGTATACCTTGAGAGCCTGTTGGATTTTAGCGTTTTTATTGGCTACGGGCTCTACCAAAAATCCTGATTGTCATCGGAATCAAAATCGTCACGGCTTAATGTCATGAAGTTGTTGATACTTCCTTACAGAAGGGAGCTTTTTGATGAGGGATGGGTAAGGCCATTGTTCGTGTCAGCTGCTGTTACACGGACATATGCCACACTCCTGATGTCATACGAGAAAGACCTACATGTATGCAGATCGCTAGATGCCTTGGAGCCTCAGGTGACAAGGACCCGTACGTACTAGATAGGTACCGTTTCCTTTTGGCATAAGAAGGCCTTGAAGCCCAGCCTTCCCCTAGAGGTTGAAAGGATCAACAAGGCCTTCGAGACCAAAGTAGTTTATTAGCTGAATTGAACTACTGTTCCAAGCCCAGAACACTGCCCTTGTCACAGTACCATAGTACCAACCTTGGCCATGACTAGGCAGTCACGGGCTAATCTATGATATCTGATCCGCACAGGCACCCGCAGAAGGAGGATGAAGAGATGGAATAGTCTTGCCTTCTCGTAATAGAACGTCATCTCAATATCAGTAGAAGATGCTAGAATTTGTATGGTTCTTATAAATTTGCCTATCCTCCCATACCCTTCTGGTGGCACGCTAGAAAAATGAAATAGAGGGAAAGTGTGATGGCACAGCTGGCCAGCACCTGTTGGCATCTGGGATCTGGGCTTCGATCTCATCTGTCATTACTTCCTTGCATATAAGAACCCTTCTCTCCTTCCATCCGATGTATCTAGGTTCCTCTTTCTTCCTCATCTTTAATATCTTATTACATTCGTATGAACCTTTTGGCGCCTCGGCCCATAATTCTACGTGCCATGACACAAAGTAGTTGGGAGAGACTTAGAATACATTATATGTCTCGCGAGAAACCGATAAATGAAACCTGTCCCGTTGCGCTGCCAATGAATATTATCCGCTCTTGGAAGACGGAGCAAAAGGCTCGGCGTTCTGGTGGCAGCCAGAGTACATTCTGGCCGTTGCAAGTAATCCAAGACCCATTTGATCCTAAGTTATAGCCATGTCTCTCTGGATTATCGAACACAACTTGGCTTTCAGCAGTCAGTGTAGCTATATCAATACGTCCAACGTTGGTAAGTAAATAACGGTTAGTATGGTCAAAAGATATGTACTTTGCTGTAGTGCCGATATTAAAGGTTTGGAGACAGCTCCCCGACGCCGCATCCCAGATCTTGATCGTGTCATCGTCCGCACCGGATGCGAGCCGCTGACCATCGGGCGAAAATGCTACCGACTGAACCGAATTGCTATGGTCTTCCAAGGTTTGGAGACAGCTCCCCGACGCCGCATCCCAGATATTGATCGTGTGATCGGCCGCACCGGATGCGAGCCGCTGGCCATCAGGCGAAAAAGCCACCGAGAAAACCACATTGCTATGGCCTTCCAAGGTTTGGAGACAGCTCCCCGACGCCGCATCCCAGATCTTGATCGTGCGATCGCCCGCACCGGATGCGAGCCGCTGGCCATCAGGCGAAAAAGCCACTGAGCAAACCACATTGCTATGGCCTTCCAAGGTTTGGAGACAGCTCCCCGACGCCGCATCCCAGATCTTGATCGTGCAATCGTCCGCACCGGATGCGAGCCGCTGGCCATCGGGCGAAAAGGCCACTGAGCAAACCCCATTGCTATGGCCTTCCAAGATTTGGAGACAGCTCCCCGACGCCGCATCCCAGATCTTGATCGTGCGATCGCCCGCACCGGATGCGAGCCGCTGGCCATCAGGCGAAAAAGCCACTGAGCAAACCACATTGCTATGGCCTTCTAAGGTTTGGAGGCATGCATTCCAATCTGATTCTATAGCCGGCTTACTTCGAATCCAGTCAGGTTCTTCTGCTTTGAAATTGCTCTTTATTAAGCTGCTGGACGGAGCAAACACGAGCGCTGATATATAAGCTTGAAGCGGAGCTTGCTCTATTATCCACCTATAAGATAGAATAAATCGGTGAGCATCCCGAACAAGCTTTGTTAACTGCCACTGATTATTGCCTCCCTATATCTTTAAGTTAGATCGAGTTTCCGGTGCGCAGTAAGTTTCATACTTACTAGTAGGCTCTCGAGCTGTCTAATGGCGATAACACCCTCAGACATAGCTTGGAGTAGACTTAGAGCTTCCAGCCAGTAAAGGTACTTCGTCTTGAGGAATGTATAGACAATCCCGTTGTCCTGTAAAAGATCATTCCGGTTTGTGTGCGTACTGGAAACCAAGTCGCACAGGTGATCAACCCAGTAGACGCACGAGTACCGCACCGTCGCTAGCGGGTTCGGATCCGGTACTTCGACCTTATCTCTCGGAAATCCCGGTGCGCTTAAGCCGTATATATCGCGTCGCAGTGTTGTAGACATGGCATTAAGTGACCTCGAGAAGATGGTATAGTTCATATCTTCTTTCCCTTTAGGGAAGATCCAATCGAAAGCCTCTTGAGAATTTTGGCTGCCTGCTTTATCAGAGACATTAGAAAGCAAGAAGTCCTGGGCTGATTGATGAACAAAATAGACGGTTTGGTCTCGTAAAGTTAGAAATGAACCGCAAAGCCCTATAATATCTTTTAGAGATTCAAGATCGTTGCAAATGGTATTGGGCAACTCGGCGAGAGAGGTTAGTTCTTGAAGGCTGATTGGCCGGCGAACAATTGCAACAACAGCAAGAATGTGCTTGCAGTAATCGGATTCATCGAACTGGCTCATATCCTCTCTCATCCGCGCATATAGAGCATCCAGTCCAGATGGAAACATGCGCAGCTTCTCTTCGGCAAACCCTTTCTGGACCTTCTCAAGCGCTTGACAGACTAACGCCACCCAAAGGAACGTATCTTGCGCGTTGGAGCACAGGTAGTCCTGAACGGTCTTTTTTGTCCTTGGATCATACTTCTTCAGCTCTGCTAGGTCATCCACCTTGTGCAGGATAAATGCATTGACAGCCGCTGCGAAGGATTCCGCATTTAGCTCCAGGGAGACCTTCACTTTATCTGCAGCTTTCTCCAACTGTTCCTCAATTTGCGGCCAATTACGGCTTGAAACGATCCACTTGACTCGAGATCCAGATGATGATTGCTGAGTAATGAAGGCGAGAAGCTGTGGCAGGTCTGTTGTAACGCACTCGTCAAGTGCGTCAATGACTAGGTAGGTCGTTCGGAGGCTTGGGTCTCGTAGGATGTTGGTGAAGATTCTCGACAGGGCGTCCCACGTATTTGCATCTTTGAAGAGGCCTTCGCCTGCACGGTCGTACTCACTGCGCACGTGTGAGAGGATAGATGGCTGCTGGCCAATAAGTAGATAGATTAGGCCGCGCAGTATGGCGGTTGCATTGTTGATGCGATAGTCGGTAGCTTGGCAGAAGAAGTAGGCCACATTGCAATGGCGCGCGTTGGTAGTATTGCCTTGATCCAGCTCATTGATGATGCCGCACAACAACATAGTCTTCCCTTTGCCAGGGTCGCCCTTGATCTAGAGCAGTCGATGCTGTGGGCTGTTACGCCATTGTTGAAAGTTAGCGTTATTGAGGACCCAACGATACGAGTCCTGCAAAAGGCCGCCTTTAGTCCGTTCGATGCGGACTTTATCATCGCGAGGATCGGTAAGGCGCAAGTGCTTCAGGCATTGCTGGTCCTTCTCTGACATGTGCTGTATAACGAGCTGGTTAAGATGAGACGTCACTTGCTGAGCAGTGTATGTCTGGGTGTCGTCTCGGAAGCACTTTTCGGCGTCTTGGATAACCCCCAAGTCAGCATTCCAGTCGTCAAGCTTGACTATATCCCGGAGAAGGGCTAGACCGCGGTTGCGATAGCAAACACAGACACTCTTCATCTGATAGGAGAGGAGCACTTTATAGAGGTCAATAATTTGGATCTCCAATTCGCCTCTCACTCCAGAAAGTTCGCCGATATGGGCGGTAGGGTCCTTGAGAAGGATATTCGACAGGTTCCAGTACCAGTTCATTCTCTTAACAACGTAGTCGATCCCTTTGCGGTTGGCTTCGGTTGCGGTTACAGGATTGGTAAACATCTCTAGAAGTTAGTATGTGAAGTATCGCACTCTAAATAGACGTACCTCTAAAGCAATACAAACGCCAGTCCAGGCGAGCGCGGCTTGGGGCACGGCCTGGATTGCCGCACTTATAATGTTCTTTGCGGATAGAACAATATCCATGGCTACACCAAGGCTTTCTTTCACCTTAGCTTCCTTCTCAGTCTTAGCTAGGCCAGCAATGATAAGCTGATTCATTTGACGGCGCCTGTCCGAGTTGTTTTGGGCAATGATGTTCGGTTGGGATTCGGGCACTGTTAAGTCGGGGCTAGCCTGCAGCTGTCGGGACAGTATCTTCTCGTATGCGTCCACCAATCTGGCCTCTTCTTGTTTGAGGTCATTGTAGGCACGGTCCCAGAGTCGTACGGATAAGCTGGTAGTAATGTCATCTGCATTGGTGGGCGTCTTTATGTTGGCGGCACTAGTAGCTGGAGCGGCTGGGAGGCAGGTAGTGGTATTATCCGCGCCGGCGGACGTCTCTATGTCAGCGGAGCCGGTAGCCGAAGCGGCTGGGAGCCGGGACGCGGATGTAGAGGTGGCGGCGAAGATTTGTTGCAGAGGTGCAAGGCGAGACTGTTCTTGGTCCGTAGAACCTTCCCGATCCTGCGCATTTCCGTGTTGCTTGAGACGCGTCTGGAACCGCGAGTGCAGTCGTCGAATCATTGTAGCGTTGGGGAAGGAACGTCTTAACTGAGGTAGATGAGGCACTCGAGGATGATCGTGTTGTCTTGGAGATAGTGGATGCTATGGTTGATGATCAATGGATTGAGTTTATGGAAGTGCCGGGAATTTCTCTATCCTGCCACTAAGGACACAATAAGGAAAACAAACCAGAGCCCTATGTCTTCTCGAGGCTATGATGGAACATGAGACTCTCTGTGTTGTCACCAAGTGCGAGATGGCTGGCGGCTCCCTCCCAATCACAGGCCAATCACCCAAAGGACATTTCTTTTCTAGAGGCCGGGCATTCTGGACCTAGAGACTTCAGGGCGCCAATCAATAACTCGACTTGGGCGAGGGTCGTGACTTTCTGTCACGGGGTCTACAGGGTTGGCAATACTGTACCCGCAGCGGCCTGGTAGCGTGCACCACTTATAGGGCCGTGGCGCGGGTAGGGCTGTAAATCCGGGAGGAACCTGCAAATTACAGTAGAGCCTAGGCTGCCAGTGCTGTCAACAACCAAGCCGTTGCGATAACCAGTGTCTTTGAGCGGACAATGCATTGATGCCTCACTTGTCATTTCCTTTAGGACCTGTAGGTGCATGGAACCGACGCCAAGCGGCGATCGCACTGACAGTAAGACAAAAGCAGCTGTCCATACTGCCAAAGAAATGCTTTCATTGAAGTCCAAGGTTCAGCTACCGGAAGAGGAGCTTGTACGACCGCGACCTAGGATGGTGCCAGTATACCCGTACCGCGGGTATTGCGCTCTAATAACAGGGCCTCCCCCAAGTGCAGGGAGAGTTCACAGCCGGGGTGGGCGGGGATGGGAGGTGGGACGATGACGGTTCCGTCCGGTCCGGTTATGGTGCGCGTGGATGTGCTTGCGATGCCCGTGACCGTGGTGATGGTGAGGCCTGTGGCTCCCGTGCCCGTGGTCTCTGTGAAAATCTGGGATTGCTGGGCTGGCGCTTCAGGTGTAACCGTGACAGTGGAAGGGGCCGTTACAGGAATGGGAGATTTTTTGTCTGCACCCGTGTCCGCTAAGGAGAGCCTGGCGTAGTATTGAGCCAGAAAGTCCTTTTCGGATTGCGGATGAAACAGGTAAACGGGGTTAGTATACCCCTGGTTTAGATGAACGTATAAACATGGCCAGCGTTGGCCTTGGAACCCTCGGCGTAGGCGTGGACGTGGACGTGGCCTTGGGTTTGAGCCGGCAGACCTCTGCTCATTCCGAATGCGTCGTACATGAATCCGGCTTGTCCGGGAAGTGTTGCAGGAGTGATACCCGCGATCAAACCATGGAGATGTTGGACCCAACCGTATTGCTGTTGGGAATATTGAGTCATCCCGACTCTTCCCAGAAGGACGTTGTTTCCGTTCATGTGCTCCATGTCAGCCACGGGTGATTCAAGAGCGGTTACAAAAACCGGTTGGGAACCAGCCCATCTGATCGAGGTGACCGGCACGGAGACGAATGTCTGCGGGACCGGAGGAGCATGGATGGGCCTTTTGGATGTTGCTTGTGCCGGCCAGTGACCACCTCCGTGGTCCGGTTTGCCAGAGACGTACTCCCGAGTTGGATCCATTAAGGCTGGTGCTAGATTCAGGTCACTTGGATGTTGTGTATATGGCTTCGTTTCCAAAATGTCAAAGAATTTCTCGACTATACGTACGTGATCCGGATTGAGTTCGAGTCCAAAAGTCGGAAGAGGAGAACGAATGTGCGTGGAGTGGTGCGATGTCCGTTCCTATGAGGGTCTTGAAGATTTGACAACTGGCATGTCCAAGTCTGATGATACAAAGATAGGATGTGAATGCGAGAATAAGGCAACCGAAAATCGGGGGATGCCCTGAACTTTTATCTTGGAACACAATCCGTGAAGAAGCTCTCTTCACCTATCACTCCATGTTGGATGAAGTACGAAGAAGTCTTTTCGGGTGAGGTACATTGTTAGATAAGGAGCAAGAATGGACACTCTCCCCAAGGCCCTGATCCACAGCCCTCGTCATGCTCACGGCGAGGGTAGTGGCTCAAAGAAGGAATTGCAAGTAAGTCCTAACTCCCGATCACCTGAACAGGGAAACCGTTGACGGCTCTCGTCAAAAAAACAGGGAAGCTATCCTACTACCACTGCCGATACCACAACAGGTGGAAATAAGGACAGGAGCAGCGGCTTGTTGGCTACGTCCTCTAAGTCTAAAGTGGTGATTGTCCGTGGGAGTTAAGCTATTCCCAGTGACAAGTCGTCTAAGAACTAGGATGTCGAAAAGCTAGGGGGAGAATATCCACGTCATCGCCTTTCGTCGTCGTCGACGAGGAAAGATAGAGAAAGGAAGAGCAAGTTAGAGGAAGGAAAAGTGAGGAAGTTAGACAGAGGTAGAGGAAGGAAGAGGAAGTAGGAGGATATTCATAGGAAGAGAGGGAGTTGAAGGCAGGGGAAGAAAGTTGTCTGTCAGCCTTTGCTACGCCAAGATACTTAGCACACATTATGGAAATAGCACGGCAACCTACAATATGGGGACCCTGGATATGTGTTATACAGCTTTGATGCTGCAATGAAGGATATCCCAAAAAGGCAACCAGAGGGTTCACTTCGGGTAGCGTTTGTTTTGATATCAAGGCTTCTAGCCTCGCTTCGAGCTAAGCCCTATGCAAGTATGCCAGGGGGGCGAGGGTGCTGACACGGGCTCCCACCCAGGCTTAAAGCGATCCCACCCTAGCTGCCGGCTTCTGATCCTAGAGCTGTGGTTGGTTTGTCGCTCTCAACGCCGCCGTCGCCTTGTTTCGCCATCCTGGCATGCAGCTTTCTCAGCCAATCGACTCATCTACAAAAGTGTTGGCGGCTGCGCCAAACACCATGGTTATGACATGCCAGGATGGAAGGGAAGAGGTGGGCTGATGCAGGTTGATGAAGAAGGTAGGTTAAGGCAGGTATATGAAGGAGGTCCATCGTGATCAGTTTGTCGTAGTGTATCACTAAACCGCGATCCAACAAGACAAGAGCGAGAGATTCCCTTGCCACGCTCTCATCAGACTTAGCGACTAATTGTATATACTAGGAATCAATCAAGAATGGTCTTCTGACCGAGTGCAATCTTGGTGTTACCCGTGTAAAAGATCTAGCCGCAGTGTCAGGACGGTCAACTTTTTTCGTAATCCGCCCAATTATATTCATCTTTCGCTTTCAAATTCCCAATGAGTGAGTGAGTGTTGCCTTTTTGGGCAGGCCGCTTCCTCCGTTTTTGCTTCCCTAGCCGTCCCTGGCTTCCGCGTTGCGTAGCAAAGTACTAGCTTAGAGCGGATATGACACTTCTATAACCGGATGTAGCAGTCGGAATCATCCGTGGGTTCGGATATAGGAAGTACATACACAACGTAGGGTTTTATTTTGCGCCGTCTGACCAAAGACGGAACCTTTCCTCGGATCTTCCTCGTGCTCAGATGGGACGTAACCGCTCTAAAGAGGTAGATGGCCTAGATACACAGCCCGAGAGCACCAGCCAGATCAGGCCGAGGCCCAGACCACACTGCCCAGGCCAGGCTACATGTCCACACCGACCGCCCATCTAGGCCGCCCATGCGGCCCAGGCCACGGAGATACCCATCACGTTATCGGATAAGGCTACCTTACATACCCACGAGCCTCTCCCCGAGATGCTACTCTAGACGGATCACGGAACTGACGGAAAGGAAGGCAACATCCGTCGTAGGCGGTTCCCTAGTTCCTCCGTCAGCTCCTTGGCTCCCTAGTGTTCTAGTTCCCGCATATGCAGATGTCGTGCTTACGGGGGTAAGACATCCATTGGAGAAGTCAAGGTAAGGCAGGCAGGGAAGGCAAGGAGTAAGCGAACAGGTGGTTCGGCTTGTGACCCTATTCGGACCCTTCCCGCCTTTCCAGACCCTGGTTGGACCTGCTCGGGATCTGGTCAGGATGTGGTCGGATAACTAAGGAGAGTAATAGCGAGTTGACGAGCGCGATCTCTCATCTGATCAGATGCTTGGCGACGGGCGGGTAAGGGTTCCCTTGGTGACGTTACTTTTCAGATTTCCCGGATGGAGAATGCCGAGCGGATGATCCGTGGGTGGCAGCCCAATGAACAGGTCATGGTAAGGGATGTGTATGTAGTGTAGTTGGGTAGCTATCTTGGGGTTCCCTTCCGGAGTAAGGTATGGGATGGGATAGGGCATCCGCCGGAGGATCTCACGGGATGTGAGCGGGACGAAGACGGGATGAGGTTGAAGTAAAGTTTGCGACTGGAATGCCCGCCCCGATGTTGTGACCATGTGCTCTGCTCCCACGTTCCGCAACATGAGTTGCGGTTGGTGGAGTGAATAGGTTGTGGGAATGGGCGGGTAAGCGGCTGGGTTGACGTGACCGTCAAGACCGGTTCCATAAGTGGGAAAGAATACCAACAGACCGATGCTTTTCCTATCTTGTGTATCCATCCCTTACCTACCCATCAACCAACATCTGCGCGGGTGTACTACCCACCCAGCCCTGGATTGAGGGAAATAGTCGAGTGTCAAAGTAAAACATGGCAACTTGTAGGTTGGAGGGTACGAACGGACAGACGTACCTCAACCCATCACAGAACCGCATTAACCGCGGTTTCAGCGCTTCAACCCGCTTCTCTCCCCGTTCCCGACGTCATACCAGATGATCAGCCTCATGGCATGACACCCGAACCACCTCTGCTCTGCAATCGCCGCATCATCCGACCGAATCGAGCCAGTCCAGTCGGCCAGTCCGGTTCCGGTCACCGACTTCAGGCAGATGAAAGGTCTGGCTCCAACCCATCTCTTGTTCCCCCCACGTAATTTGGGGCCCAAAGGTCGCCTTACCTGCTTACTGTTACTCAAACCCGGAAGATGAAGAGGGAAGATAATAACTGATGCAAAGCAGACCGGTCGAGCGCGGTTGCCTTGTGATCGTCTTGTCTGGTTTGATGAGCCTTGTCAGTCATGAAGATCATCCATCCGAATTGCCTGTGACCCAGCACTCATCCTTCAGGACACTGTCCTATTATTTGTCTCTCCACTCGGGGTATTGCCCATCCACCCGGTGCTTCGGAGTGACTTACTCCGCACACTGGAAGAGCTGAAGAAAAAGCGCAGGAAAGATCATGCATTTTCCATCAATCCCATCCAATTGTCGCCTCGTCACTTGAAACTATCAACTCAAGCCCACGGCTCTTAAGTCCTCTGGCTGGAGCGCTAGTGCCTTTTGTTCCCAATCCCGTTATCCGACCGAGTGGAATGCTAATGGGTTGGTTGGTTGGGTAAATGACCCGGCGCTGGCCGAGGCCTTGATTCGTGCCGCCGGCGTCTTGGGAGTCAAGATTATGGACACAGTGCTTCATGTCAACAGACATGACTTTCCCTCTTGCGCATGTTAGCCAGCTGCTAGCTGTATGCATGCGAATAGTAACTACTGAGCTTGCATCTCGCAGATGCCCACTGTATGAGATGCAGGTGGTCTCTTTGCTTTTTCAAGTGAGACTGTGTTGAGCGTCAAAGAGAAGAAGAGGATCAATGCTGAAGAATGGGGAGAAAAATGAGACAAGCATGGAACACTGACAGCGCGTGGTGACGGCAAGGATAGAGTAGAAACTCAATGTAGCCGTAAGTCGTCAACAATGCCCATTGTAGTCGTTTCTGTAGTTCCCCCCTTTCTCCTTTCTACACTGTAGAGGGCAGAATACCACGGCATTTGAATTTGCGGCTTCTCCTTCCTTTTTTCTTCCCGCCCTTCCCTCGAAACCGCCATTTTAATCAATGTAGGGCAGCGTCCAGACCCTGTAGGTAATCGGTCTTTATCCCGTAATGTATTTCGAAGTCACATCCAGACACTGTAGGGGTACTGCACACGAAGCCGGGGAATGAGAGCATGGGAACTCACAAGGTTGACCGGTGAGTTGTGCCGCCAACCGAATGTCGAGTCCTACTTCTGGTCGGCAGGTAGCCGAAACTCGTGCGGGAAGGGAAGCTGCCAAGATAATCCTTCGAAAATGTAGAAAGATGGATGGCGAATGGGGACTGCCAAGGTCGAAATGTGCTGAGTATGCATCCGGGTGAGAAACTTTGGTTCACTTCAGCCCTTGTTTCCACTCCCACATCCAGTGCTAAGCGCCCTGAATTATGTGCTTATCCTCGTTATAGCATGCCGCCATGCTCGAATTTCGATAAGCCTGTCCCGCCCCATCGGTGTGATTATACGGAGCAACAACCGAAACAGGATGTTATGCCATGGTGACGCGCCCAGAACAATTCAACCGCCTGGTAAAAACTCACTGACCATACCAGCCCGTGATCCCCAGCAAGAGCTGCCTGGTAGATGTATAGACGAAAAACCCAACAACGACGCTCATCATGCCAGGCAGCTTGCTTGTTTCAAGAGCCTGGTGGAGTGGGCGTAGCGACTGAACGATGTGTAACAAGCGGCTCTTGGGCAAGGGCAAGGTGTCTTCTGAAGCCCTTGGGCGTGGTGTGTGCGTGAGACATTTAGGTGTCAGTATTACACACCCCACACGAAGGCCAAGTAAGATAATGCAGGTGTAGTGAGGACAATGGACTGGGAGTTGATAGTAGCTTGGCTCTTAAAGCTTATTGACGAGTGAGGTGACCGACACATGACGAAGCTTCTATGTGAACGTACACATGTCTAGTTAAGTGACACCTGACTTGTCACAAATTGATCGGTGTGCTAAAACCTGCATCGAAAATCGTGAGAGTTGCAACCTTGAACAATCGCTGAAGAGCGAGGCAGCCGCAAAAACCCGGAAACCCCAGGTTGTTGACGGGGAGATGTCGAGTATGGGCTGATTGAGTGCATCACTCCTCTCGAATGGTTGATGAGAAGCACTGCATACCCATGCTAGGAGATATAAGGGACGGAACGGTAGGCAATGCCGAAAGGTAGATCCTACGGGACACGGGGCCATAGGGGCTGGAAAGCGATAAACTGGACACAGGGCCTTACAGGGCGCAAGTATGTATCCCCCGAGAACATGGCTCAAGGGATACAGCCCGCGCTTCCTGGCTGCTCGACTGATAAGGACTATTGTGGAAGTTCCCAGATTTTCTTGAGGGTTTCTGGAGACCTCAATGGTATGGTCAAGCAGGAAGAAGGGAGAAAGGGTAGAATATTGCCTGAAGGAATAGCGGGGAACGAACAAGGTTGGGGAAGTTGGGGCAATATCCGGCCTCACCATCCCAGTCATAAGTGACCTTATCCGCTGCCTTCGGTATGAGCCGCATCTTACTGGCAGGCCTGTTTCGAGAGGGGATGTGCGTGTGCTTGATGAGACAGTATCCAAATGTCTTGACTCTAGTGTTGTATCATGGCTTGGTATAGAAGCCACATGTGGACAGTTTGAGCCCGATCGACTTCTCACTGTACTGACATGGAATAGGTCGATGGAGGAGAGCATTGGCAGTCTTTTCCAAGCTCGACATTGGTCCCAATAGTGAAAGCTACGGTGGGTAGGTAATTGAACTGATGTTAAGGTAGCAGGAGTCGGTCTGTTGGGCGCTCTCTGTCCGCATTTCCGCGTGTTACTGGAGGAAGTGTATGCACGCATCCGATGTTATTGTTGTCCAGCCCAAGTCCACATTAGTATGCCGACATAAGTAAGCCAGACTATGAACTTTTCCAATCAGGGCTGTAATAAAGTTCTTGTTGCCATTCGATGCACCGCTCAGAGCCGGGTAGCTGCAGCGTCCAATGCAATGTGCGGGATCGCGGACTCGGTGAGATGAATTACATCTTGCTTGGGGTAATCTTTCGCTCGACTTTGAAGCATGCCGAGAGGAAAGCCCATGTTTCTGCTGCAAAGAACAGGATGAGCACAACCGAGACAAGGCGGGAGACGCCTTCCAGAAGAGGAGCTAGGGCAGTTTCTGATACAGGGTCGAACCTGAACACTCTTACTGCGCTGGCAACATTGGCCCGTCTCTCGTGTGCCCTCGGCCCAACCGCAATGTGCTTGAGTGCCATGGTACCGGCCAAAGGGCGCCGATGGTCCAACATACCCTCCATCTCGGAGCGGCAGCATCATAACCGGTCAACCACGTTGATCAGCAGACCCCTCTGGAACGGCTTCGGGTCTGGGATAGGAATACCAGACACCGGCGTAGACAATACTACGTCAGGATATGGCGCAAAGGTTGGTGTCTAGCGGTGAGGTGGTGTCTCTGTGTAAGTCATAATCGTTTGCATCTGAAGACCCCGAGTGCGTGCCGTGGTTCACAACTATAAGAATTCCGCCCATCCGACGCCGTGTTCTGTCTGCCTCATTAGTCTCCAGCCTGACAAGATAATTTCATCTTACTACCAACCTCTTTACCATTGGTTAAACGACTCGCCATATACCGCACAGAATAGCCCCATCTTGCACATCAACAAAGTTCATCATCATGACTAGCCACCAGCCCGAAAGCTGTGGATGCGTTTTGGTCAACGGACGGAGGGTATATTTCGACACTTGCCATGCTTGCGCTGGCAGTATGCGCCAGTTAGTGTTAACACTTGAACTTCCTACACTCTGGACTTGATGCTGACGATCTAAAGGTGGTGTGGAAGTTGTCACAATGGAATGATCTCGTTAGCTTGCGACCATGGCGCTCAGACCCCATCGCCATACCATTTCAGCGGTGCCGCTCCTGGTGGTTCTGGAGGCAATGGTGGATACCACGACGGGCGCGGTGGTCGTAGTGGTGGGCGATGCGGTGACCATGGTGGCTGGGCACCAACATCTCATGGACACGGACGCGCCGCCTAGTGTGATGGGGAGAGAAGGGTGCTAAAGGTCTCGGGATGTACAAACAACAAGACAAAGCTGTGCTGACGTTAGGCTAAGGGCGGGAGTACAAGGTTATGTTGTGTTTGGCAAGGTGTTTTGGGGTTTGTGCTTTGATCAGGGTCTTGGATGTTTTGATACCTCTTTTTGTTTTCCATTTGCAAGGGTTGAAGGGTTGGGGTTCTGGTTCTGGTTCTCGTGTCTTCTTTTCCCTCTTTCCCCTTTCCCCCCTTTCTTTTCTGCAGGCGTCCAGGATGCTGCACAGGATTTCTTTGTTGGCTTCAGATCAGTTGATCTGGCATTACGCTGCGTCGCGTTGCGTGCGTCAGGCTGCGGCCCCGAGCCTGCAGCCTAGCCACGAAGGAGCAGTAGAAAAGGAGTCATTCGTTAGGCATATTCCGTATCAGCCGAATACTATTTGAACCCTCGGTTGGAGCCGAGAGGGTCATCAGGTTCTCCTTAGACACACTACCACCTGTCGTTCTGAATGGCTCAGTACCACCCATGTCAACGCTTCTGCTAGCAGCCGCATTCCCGTGTCTTGGTTTATTCCATGGGAATACGAAATGGTTCATCGGGCCTTGCTGGGTGATCGCGCGAGGGAGCGGTACCATGCATGCATACCAGGACGCTGTTCTTTGATATCGGTTGCTTGCATCACCGGTAGTTTTGCAGAAAAGGGACGGCCAACTCGCTGAGATGGTAGGGGTAAACCACATGCAGTTTTGGCCGTCGTTCTCACAAGGACCCAAGGCTACAAGGCTAACAGGTTCGTAGGTTTTGCGATTCAGACGAAGCTCGATGAAGGACAAAGTCGTGGGTGTAGAACCGCTCGTTGTACAACCCGGTGGCCAACTGTGCTTCCAGTGAGACCGGGCATTCACTGAGTGACCAGAGTTGTGCTGCCCAGCACCCGAATCCTCGGTTCGCCTTGTATGGGAGACAAAACGCGTCCAGTCAGCTGTTCCGAGTGCTACCTGAGGTGTGGCCTCACCGCAAGTCCGAAGGTTGAGTTCGGAACGGAAACCGAGCATGTGTGCTTCTCGAGATGCTTGGATTCATCCCAAGTTCGGACATGGAACGAAACCGACAAGTAGCACAGCGATGGCGGGCGACATGACGCAGGTCGCTGAGAGGAGACGATCGGGCAAATAAAAGTCCAGTGCGGGAATGGTGCCCCGTGGAAGTTGGTTGACCATGCTGATAACCGGGAGAAGCCGAAAGCTCTGGCGGAATCGGGTACCCGTACCACACTCGGGCGCCGAGAAAGGATCCAACAGTTGGACGTCCACCGCAAAGACGGGTTCTGAGACGCAAACAGCCGTTTATGGAGTTTGAGGATTGGCGACTTGTGTGTGTTCGTCAGGCCGGACTCACTTGCGCGGGAAAAATGGGATCTAGATAGGTCAGTCTCCACATGTGCTCTCGGGGGTCAATCAGTGATATTCCACCCACTCACTTACAAGAGAACTGTCCACGGAGCAAAGTAGGACTATAGGGTGTCGGTAGTACAGAAGCAGGGCCCACTCGCGCTTAAAGTTGCAGGCCCCGGCAGACGTTGACCAACAGAGAGCGAATATTGATAGGTTGCTGAACGGACATCGACGACCGGTGGTACAGGACACTCTATCACAGGCCAACTTGGGAGGCGGGGGACGGGAGGCGGAAGGCAAGGGAAACAACGCATCTGGTACTCGCGGTTTGCCATAGACCTCATCACCAATCAATGAGAAGCTGGAGGTGTCGAAGTAGCATGTCCAAGACGGATATGGATAATGACGGCATCAAGTGCAACGAGCGGGTGTTTCGTGTACATGGCGTCTCGCGGCATCAAGGTGGACACTGGGAATTTGCTGGACGACGAGGGAACAGAGGCCTTGAAGGAGGACTGTGTGCTGAATTGGGGATGGTGCTATTTTTGGATTTATGAGTAGAAGAAGACAGAAGTAGGGGTGAATTATGGGTATGGAGAGGATCCAAGCCTTGAGAATAGCGAAGATGAGTAGAAAAAGTCCATGTTGAAGTCTTGCTGTTGGAGTTGGTTGAGATGGAATGAAAGAACGTTGAAGTTGATAAAACAGAATTGCTGTTGCTGGTTGGTCGAGGACGTGTTAGTGGACGGTCCCGGCAGGCAATTCAACAACAACTGCTGACATACAGTAGAGACCCTAGTAAATGCAACCCTCAGTAAATGCAAGTCCATACAAAATTGCCTATTAAATGCAAGCATATTAGCGGCCGAGATTAGCTAGTTTGTATGTAAGTGAGACCTTAGTAAATGCAAGATGTCTAGTAAATGCAAGTTTTTTAGAAGTTCTTGTAGAATATAAGCACGTGCAAGAGTCAATTGATATTTGTCATGGGGCTGGCGCCTAGGGGTGTTTGCCTGGCTTGAACTCTATGAAAGCCAGGCCTGCCCTCTGACTGGGTGCACTCCTGGGGTATGCCGCACGAACCACATTTTCGACCTTGGCGTTTCTAGCACCTTCGATATACGCACCTCTCTTGTGTATTTAGCTGTAAGCTCCATGCCATACTGGCACAGACTTCCCTTTTCCTCTTTGTCGAATATTATCACTTTCACCAAGGCCTACCTGTGTGTATACCTCGTAGAACCCTTACAATATTGTTTGCTGCAATGGCC
The DNA here is from genome assembly GCF_033870435.1 of Sordaria macrospora. Classification (NCBI taxonomy): domain Eukaryota; kingdom Fungi; phylum Ascomycota; class Sordariomycetes; order Sordariales; family Sordariaceae; genus Sordaria; species Sordaria macrospora. Next base: position 893,411 of record NC_089372.1, on the reverse strand, counting down.
TAACTGGCTTATAATAATAGCACCAGTATAGAGATGCTACAGTAAATTATGCACTTGTAGTAGAGCGGAGCGGAAGTGGTAGGAAGTACAACAGCAGTACTAAAGAAAGCAGCGTAGTAGCAAAGACAATAGAAGGATATTGTAAAAGAGGTCTTAGAGAGAACTCTGCTTCCAAGACAGAAGAGCACAGTGGACTCTGCACTATGAAAAAAACAATTATAGTGAACTCTGGACTATAGGAGTAGACTGTATTGTATTGCTTGGATTGTACTTACTTGCTTAAGGAGTAACTAACTAAAGAAGAGAAGATATCTTTATATACACGAACATTAAGTATCTAGAAGCTTCCAGAATGTAGAAGCTTCTATAAGTTAATAAAAGTGCTTGTAGAAGCACTATGTGACAATATAGATCTCGCAACTTTTATACATTATGAGATTAGATAAGAAAGGCGGTAGAGACTGGCAGAATCTGGGCTCCTCTCATGTGAGGATGCACTCTAGAGCCCAGCTCTTAATCTCTCCCTCTTTTCTTCTTTAGCTTTAGTTATTTATTCATTTGTACCCAACTACGCGATACGAAACTACGTGAGCTGGTGCCTCGTAACACACTAGACTATAAAAGAAACAAACTGAATCTATAAGCTTCTGATGTAATCCATAATGGCAAATTAGTCTAGAAGGAATGCTGAACAAGTTAGAAAATGTTCAAATATAGTGGCAAAATCTTTATATTCTAGCATATTCTATAGAGGCTGAGTGAACTGATTCTATAGAAGGAATAATTCAATCAGCCTTCTATACTACAAGATAGTATAAAGCAGTTACAAAGCATAGTATTAGCTAATTGTGTAGAATTTTATACTTTGTAAATCTTATATAAAAAAATCTGTGCCGTTACCACCGTAACCAACCCGCTAAATTACATATGACAGGTTGCATCAGCACCTCTGTAAACTTTAATTTCTGACAGTTCCCTTTAGAGCCCGGATTAGTTGCATTTACTAGGGTATCCACTGTAATTCATGCTCAACTTGAGCCCCACCGTTTGTCCCTCCCCAACTGTGGGGCAACCTTAAGTACACTCCACTTCATCCGTCTCTTGCCTGCCCCTGCCGCCCTGCCTTGTCCATGCAGCGCTATCAATTGCTATCAATCGAGGCAGTCCAGTGCTGTCCCGCGATCACCAGGGCCGCTTGTCGTTCACATCGATTTCCACTTCAGTTCCATTTTCGAGACATCTAGTTCTACTTTGATCCGAGTCTCATATTTTCCGTCCCTACTGACGCGTTCCTGTCGCTTCCTGCAACCGACTGCCCGAGCACCGGAGTCAAAGTATCTGTGGACTATGGAATCATAGCCTCTGTATTCCCGTCGCAGTCCAGTCCAGTCGCCATCATGTCGGTTATCCTTTGCACAGGTATGGCTTGTCTTGTCCCGGTCTACCTTGCCGATGCAGTAATGCCCCAACCCCTTGATCCAGTCTTTCCCTCTGTCAAATAGGAACAGCTGCTGACTCTTCATTCACTTTGCTCTTTACAGCTGGTTACGACCACACCATCAGGTTCTGGGAGGCGCTCTCAGGAATCTGTTCGCGCACCATCCAACACCCCGAGTCTCAAGTGAACCGTCTTTGTATATCCCCTGACAAGCGATACCTCGCCGCCGCCGGCCACCGCGATGTCAAACTATTCGATATTCGTTCCACAAACCCCCAGGCCCTCATGACCTTCCAGGGCCACACCGGCAATGTGACCGGTGTGGCCTTCCATTGCGAGGGCAAGTGGATGGTTACAAGCTCGGAGGACGGCACAGTCAAGATCTGGGAAACCCGCACCGGAACTATCCAGCGCAGCTACAACCACGGCTCCCCGGCGAACGACGTTGTCATCCACCCTAATCAGGGAGAGATCATTAGCTGCGACCGCGCCGGAAGCATCAGACTGTGGGATCTGGCCGAGAACACTTGCTCGCACCAGCTAATCCCCGAGGAGGATGTTTCAGTGACAAGTGTCACTGTTGCCAGTGACGGTACACTCCTTTGTGCGGCCAACACTGCTGTAGGTTTTCCCTGCACGGAGAAACCTCCTGTTGTATCTCCCCGAGACTGACACCCCCTTTCTTTCTCCTAGGGCAACGTATTTGTCTGGCAACTCATCCAGGCGTATGACCGCACCCAGCTGATCCCCCTCACCCACTTTTCCGCACACAAGGAAAGCATCACACGCATCCTACTATCGCCCGATGTCAAGAAGCTCGCAACATGCAGCGCCGACCATACGGCCAGGATATGGGAAGTCAAGGAGATGGAACCTGCCACGGCCGATTCGGAACCGCAGCCGTTCCCCCTCGAGGCCACTCTTAAAGAGCATCAGCGTTGGGTATGGGATTGTGCCTTCAGCGCCGATAGTGCCTACCTGGTAACTGCCTGCAGCGATCATTACGCGCGGCTGTGGGAGTTACACACGCAGCTTGTCATCAGGCAGTATAACGGCCATCATCGTGGTATCGTATGCGTCGCTCTGAACGATTACTCCGAAGCTCGCTAGTGGGAACTTTTGGATGAAGCTGAGGAGACGACGACAATTTACGACACCGCTGTAGTGTAGGGCGACTGCGGAGGGCTTTGAAGATCTGCGTCTTTACAGGTATGATGTACTGTTTATGCAAGGGCGACGAAGCTGCAAGGTGCAGTGTCATGCTAGGGGGATCATTATATGTTTTTTTTCTTTTTCGGGGTATTCTTTTTGAAAGCGAATGGCGGGTTGTTTAGTAGAATCGGCTTATGGCAATGGCGTTTCATGGGTATGCAAGTAATGTTTGGTAGAAGTCCAATATCACAAATCGGCATGAATTCTCAAAAATTCCGGCCAGGTCGCTTTCATAAACACCTACTGGTAGTAGCATAAGTGTTGCTATTTACAAAAGTACAATTCCGTCGGATATAAGGACAACTCAAGATGAAAGCTCGGCCGAAGTCGCGGACAGTGAGGATCGATTAGGAACACACGGGTTATGATTGGTCTGAAATGGCGAGATGTGGTCCACTGCAACGTCCCCGGCTTGGCGGATCCAAGTTGACATCGGTCAAGGGTATTGCCAGGGGTTTACCTGCGATCCGGGACTTTTGGGGACCTGGGAATCCCAGAAGACAGCGACAGCGCTGCCCCGGTGTTAGTCATTCTGACGGCAGTGGGATGGATACAACTTCGACTTCAAGACATCAAGTTGTTGTTTGAGTCACTCTAGCTTGAGATTTCCCAACTGACAGGACAACTCATACTTGGGCTTAAGGAGAAATAAGAAGACTTGCATTTGTTTAGAATATAATGCGGAATTTCATTGGCCGAGGAGGCAACTAGCGTACCTGTAGTGTACCGCATCCCCGGATTTACCGCTTGGGTGGCGGGCGGCACTCGCAATGACTCCGTAATTCGGACCAAGGTGAAGACGGGATGGTGTAACCAACAACTTTTTCCTTCGGGATTCCGATTGTCTTTCTCTTTTCTTCCGCTGCCTTTTCCAAACAACCAAGTCCTCCTCCTCCTGTACAGTCTGTCAGCCCAGATCGTACATCATGAGGTCAATTGATCTCGCCAGTCGCTCAGGCGTTGCCCTCAAGGTATGCCTTTTCTACTTCCCCAATCTGATTGCACTACAAAATAAAGAGCCGTTTGGTGACTAACCAGCGCTAACACCTTGTCCTTTCTCGTAGCGGGCAATCCAAGCCAAGCAGCTCCCGCGCGTCGCATGCGCTTCCGTCCGCTCATTTTCTTCCACCTCCTCCAACAACAGCAACGGCGTTCTCCCTCCCAGATATGAGACCCTCTACAACAAGTACTCCGAGGTCCGCCGCGTGCTGGGTTCGCAGCGCCTGACCCTGGCCGAGAAGATCCTCTACTCCCACCTCGACAATGTCGAAGAGTCGCTCCTCTCCAACACCAACAGCGGCCGTGATGTCCGCGGCAAGGCCAACCTCAAGCTCAAGCCCGACCGTGTGAACATGCAAGATGCCTCGGCCCAGATGGCTCTCCTGCAGTTCATGACTTGTAATCTCCCCTCGCCTGTTATCCCTGCCAGTATTCACTGCGACCACTTGATTGTTGGATCCAAGGGTGCCGATGAGGACTTGAAGGCCGGTATTGCCACCAACAACGAGGTTTTCGACTTCCTCGAGTCGGCTGGCAAGAAGTATGGTATCGACTTCTGGCCTCCCGGTGCTGGTATTATTCACCAGACCGTTCTCGAGAACTACGCCGTCCCCGGTCTCATGATGCTCGGAACCGACAGCCACTCTCCCAACGCTGGTGGTTTGACTACCATCACTATCGGTGTCGGCGGTGCTGATGCTGTTGAGGCTCTCGTTGGTGCACCTTGGGAGCTCAAGGCCCCCAAGATCCTCGGTGTTCGCCTGACTGGCAAGCTCAACGATTGGGTCAGCGCCAAGGATGTCATTCTTTACCTTACCGGCAAGCTTACCGTCCGTGGTGGTACTGGCTACATTGTCGAGTACTTTGGCCCTGGTGTTGAGACACTCAGCCTGCCTGGTATGGCCACGGCCTGCAACATGGGGTAAGTTCCCCGAAGCTTTTATTCTGTCGTACAGAAATGCATTGACTGACATTTCTTTCTACAGTGCCGAGATTGGCGCCACCACCTCCATCTTCCCCTTCACCGAGGCTTCCAGCCGCTACCTCAAGGCCACCAACCGCGAGCAGGCCGACAAGGACGCCAAGAACTTTGAGAACTTTAGCAGGGGCTCCGGCCAGGATTCTTTCTTCAAGTTCAAGGCCGACGAGGGCGCCCAGTACGACGAGTTGATCGAGATCGACCTTTCCAAACTCGAGCCCCATATCAACGGTCCCTTCACTCCCGATCTTTCTATCCCTCTTTCCGAGTTCAAGAAGACTGTTCAGGAGCAGAAGTGGCCCGAGAAGCTTTCTGCTGGTCTCATTGGTAGCTGCACTAACAGCTCCTACGAGGATATGACCCGTTGCGAGAGCATTGTCAAGGCCGCCGAGCAGGCTGGTATCAAGCCCGCTGCCGACTTCTACATCACCCCCGGTTCCGAGGGCATTCGTGCCACCCTTGAAAGAGACAACACCCTTCAGACCTTCGAGGAGGCTGGTGGTATCGTCCTCTCTAACGCCTGCGGTCCCTGCATTGGCCAGTGGAAGCGTCAGGATGACATCCCCAAGGGCACTCCCAACGCGATTCTCACTTCCTACAACAGAAACTTCCGCGGTCGCAACGACGGCAACCTCGAGACCATGAACTTCCTCGCCTCGCCCGAGATCGTCACCGCCATGGCCTACGCTGGTTCCACCACCTTCAACCCCATCACCGACAGCCTGACCACCCCCGATGGCAAGGAATTCAAGTTCCCTGCGCCCAAGGGTCTCGAGGGTCCCGAAACCCCCTTTGAAGCCGGCCGCGAGGTCTTCCAAGTCCAGTCCGGAAACCCCAACCCGAACGTGGACGTTGCCATTTCGCCCTCCTCTGAGCGTCTCGCCCTCCTTGAGCCCTTCGAGCCCTTCCCCGACTCGGATCTGTCCGGCCTCCGCGTGCTCGTCAAGGTCACCGGCAAATGCACCACCGATACCATCTCCGCCGCCGGTCCCTGGCTCAAGTACAAGGGCCATCTGCCCAACATCTCGGAAAACACGCTCAACACGGCCGTCAACGCCGCCACCGGTGAGGTCAACGTCGCCTACGACCTCGACGGCTCCAAGCACACCATCCCCGAGCTGGCCAAGCACTGGAAGCAGCGCGGCCAGCCGTGGCTCGTGGTCGCCGAGCACAACTACGGCGAGGGCTCCGCGCGCGAGCACGCCGCTCTTCAGCCCCGTTATCTCGGTGCCCGCATCATCGTCACCAAGTCGTTTGCCAGAATCCACGAGACCAACCTCAAGAAGCAGGGTGTTGTCCCTCTCACGTTCGCCAACGAGAACGATTACGATCTGATTGACGCCGGCGATGAGGTGGCTACTGTCGGTCTGTACGAGATGCTCAAGAACGGTGGCCAGGGCGAGGTTTCCCTGAGGGTTACTAAGAAGGATACCGGCAAGGTGGTGGAGATCCCGACTAAGCATGCTGTTTCCAAGGATCAGGCTGGTTTCATTTTGGCCGGTAGCGCGCTGAACTTGTTGGCTAAGGGTAACTAAGTTGCCTTTTGGGTGACGACCGAGACTGACGGTCTTGGAGATGAGGAAAAAGAGAAGGAAGAGAAAGTGAAAAGAAGTTAAAGAGGAGGATGATATCCCGAAGCGAGTTTGAAGCGAGTTGTTAAAGAGTTGAGAGTTTTTGACAAGCGTTTCATGCACATACACAGAGAGAGACACATGGTACAGGAAAAAGAAGGTACAGGTTTTACCAAAAAGGAACGGACCGGACGGACAGAAAATGTACATGGACGGATAGATGACGGATTGTATATACCAAATTGTATTTAGTGTTTATATACATGGCAAAAACACATGGAAACGAAACTCGAGGCCAGTATGATTGTCTGTGAACTTCTGAGGAAAGCAGGAAGGAACGATGCTCGCTACCTCTAGGGGCAATTGATTCTACCCATCCCATATTTTCAAAAAGGCAGACTCTCATGACGCAGGTTCCAATCATCGACACACATCAACTAACTGACCGACTCGTATTTGGATTCTCCGTGGTAATGATTGATTCAGTTCCCAGTGAACTTGCGTATGCGGTGCTAACACTTGGTCCAGAAAATTGTTGATGCAAACTAGGCATGCAAGCTGAGCGGGTGTGGAAATACCGAGATGGCAAGTGCTCTCCTTCGCGACTTCCTTCCGCGGACGCTGGGCAATTTTGAGATATCTGTGCGCACAAAACGTTTTCCAACTTTAAGGAATCCGGTATTCATAAAATCACCACTCCTTGCATTTCATGTTTTTTGTGTTTTCGGATGTCTGGGTGGTGTTGCCGGCCTCATACTTTCTGCAATTTCCGTCCGCGGGTCAGCACACATCCGAGACCCTCAACACCATGTCAACCATGCTGCGCTCCAAAACCACTCCAAACATAATTACCATGGGGCCACCGCCCCAAAAGTGCCGACCAAAAGAGCCTTTGCCCAATGGCACGAAGCGGCAGCAGCGCACTTCTCCCAGGCTGGCCAACAGAGTTATGAACAACGATGCTTCATCAACGCGCCCTTCTGCTCCTCAGCCAAAGCCAGCCCAGTCCTTCAAGGAGCGTCTCTTTGCTCGCCCGAAGAAAAAGAAGGAGCCGACTCCCGAGCCTGCAAAGATCGAGCTTCATTCCCGGCCGCAAACCACCATTGCCCCCTTCTTCAAGAAGATCCAAGCGGCCTTTGGAGAAGAAACCCAGCCTTCGAAACAGCAGCGAAGACAAAAACAACAACAGCAACAAGAGGAACAAGACGCTGCCCATGTTCCTACCCTTCCTCTCAAACGCCAGCCTACCTCTACTGTTCAAGCCCGCAAGAGAAAACGAGACTCTCCTGCTGCTAAAGTCCAAGAGGAAACCCTCTCCGCCGAAACAGAAGAGATGCTCAACGAACTCAAAGGTACATACGTTCCCAGCCACTCCTAACCTCATCAGCAACCCAAAAACAAAATGACTAACAGGAACCCACCTCCCACCAAACAGCCCACTACCTAACAGCCGCTACAAACCTGCACACACACGCCCTCACCTCCCTCGACCAAGCACATACCCTCCTCATCCAAAAGTTCGACGACGACATCGTCGCCTCCGACGAGGAGTTCCTCCAACACGCCGAGAAGCGTGCCCGTAAGCTCTCGCTGCCGCTATCCAATTTCGCTATCCGCTCCGACCAGCGCGGAAGCGATGGCGTGATGAAAATCGAGAAGCATGCAGTTGGAGACTTGGTGAAGGGGGTTGAGAAGAAGCTGGCGGAAGCGGAGAGGGAGATGGAGGGGCTGTGGAGGGAGTGGGTGGAGAGTGAAGAGGGGTTTGAGAGGGTTTGGGAGGAGGTTTGGGGAGAGGTTGAGGGGATGGGGATGGAGAAGGGGAAGAAAGGGAAGAACGTAGAGGGAGGTGATAAGGGAAAGGGGAAGGTAGCTGGGAGAGAGTTTGAGGGTGTTATGACAGGGGAGAATGGGGAGGGTGAAGATCTGCTTGGGCCAAATGGAAACGAAGCGAAGTCTGAGAAGCTCGATGAACAGGATGTGTTGGCCAAGTATGAGAAGGCTATTCAGGAGGAGATCGAGAAGGCGGAGGAAGAAGTGACGGAGTTGACGAACTTGACTTATCAGATGATGAAGGATCTTGAGAAGGTAAGTTGCGAGTGGTCACTCCAAACATTTAAGTTGTGATAGATGCTAACATGCTTGGTTTAGGACTACCGGAAGGCAATCATCCCGGACTTGCACCTGTTCTACACCTCGATCGAGGATGTGTGATGGGAATACTCACTTAAAAAAAGTTCGTGATGGGACAGTTTTAGGGCCATGGTGTTAATGCTTTGATCAATCTGAAGTTGCGTGCGACACAATCTGGGGACCAGGCCATGGGGGAAAAGTTAATTCATCTCGTCTGCTTGACGGATATGATACCTAGTAATTAACAACTATGTCTATACGCGCAATCTAATGTCAGTGGTTTCGAAGCAAATTAGATCAATACTCTTCGCAAAATCCTTCAGAAGCAGGACTTTCAGATGTTGTAGGAAGTCATCCAGCATCTGAAAGGGGTGTTCCCCTCAGATCCCATCGGACTCAAGAAGAACCTTTGAATCTTGGCCTGATCAACAGTCAGCGACAGTTCTAGAACGTACCTAACTCTCTTGTCCAAAATCGTGTACAGTGCCATTAACAGACGTCATGATCCAACTCACTCACCAGGGATTGAGCCAGAATGACAATCCTCCTCCTCTGTAGAATCTCAAATCCAGTCTCAAAGTGACATACTGAAGCTGTGCTATCTGACAAAGGCGCCAAGCGTGCAAAGTCAGTGAATCACAATAATCATACCAATGAAGCGTCATTACCAACCATCAATCAATCAACATTGCCATTTCCCGTTTCCCATTCGGGCTGGTAGACTCTAGACGGTGTTTCTACCAAGCCCGGACAAGTACATCTTGCCCCCATCGGAGTCGGCACTTCGCAAACCCCGTCCGTGCCTAGCCGACAACCTAAAGTCATCCCACAAAATTCCCGTCCCGGCGGGACTTGACGTTCGGAAAGTTTAAGTAAGGTTGACGTTAGCGTTGTCTGGTAGACCGGTAGTGTACTTTGGGGCCTGGTCTGGTCTGGTCCTCTTGGTGCTTCTGGGGTAAGCATGTGACTTGATCATGTGAGCAGCAAGCATGTGATCCCGTACCCCGGGGATAATGTGGAGAGTGGAGACGGCGGAAAGGTGGGAGGCTTGGAGAGGGCCTGGGGGACAGGAGGTTGATGTCATGCATCCTGTTGCTCCCGGCATTTGCAGTTGCTTGTAATTTTCGCGATTTGGAGTTTTGGGTTTCTGTGTCGGTCGCAATCGGTCGGCCCGGGGTGAACGGAATCTAGACCTCATTTGGATTAGCTTTGACGGAAACAGCGGAATGGATGGGTGGTGTTGGTGAGGATGAGGCGATCCGCAAGTCACAATATCGTGCTCGTGAGAATACCAAAATCAGTGAGTACCACGACAGAGTATGGACGACATGACATCAAGGTGATGTTAATGAGTGGGAAATGAACCTGACTGTGCACAATGGGAGATGCTGAAGAATTTCGATACCAGTTCACAAACACGGGGACAGAGTAACTGGTTGTTAATCTGATGAATTTCGAGGCTCAAGCCTTTCTCAATTTCTCATAATCGAGTCAGCGAGCCCACGAGTGATTCACCCGTAGGTACCGGTAGGTAATAACTATTCATAAAACAATACTGTTGAGGTCTTCCTCATGTCGTAACGATGAAAAAAGACAGACAATGAAAGAGTAGTATCCAAAACACCTGCTCCAAAACCCAACAAGAAAATCCCAATCTTGTACATAGAGGTACTCATATGCGACAAAACCCATGACCCATGATAAGGAATGAAATCCAATACCGCTCGCTTATCCAGTGTGATCACATAAAAAACTCAATGAAATCGTCCCTTGTCAAAAGAGAGAGAGAGAGCATTAAGCTTTGGAGGGACCACCTTTGGCAGGACCAAACACATCCTCCACCATACCCTGCCACAAGCTCTTGATCATGCCCTGGCCACCAGCCGCCTCGTCCTGCGCCTGAGCCTCGTCACGGGCAATGTCGCGGACGAAGCCCAAGCTGACCCAATCGGCACCAGTCCAGTTGTCCATATCGACAACCTCCTGGCTGAGCGAGGCGGGGAGCACCTGGCCGGGGTGGTTGGCGACGACGGCGACGGTGGGCTTGCTGGCCATCAGGTCGGCATCACCGTCGGAGGGAATCTCGCCGCGCTGCTCGGGTTTTAGCTCATCGAAGAGCGGCATGCGCTGGACGGTAGGAGGAGGAGGGGTCTTGTTGTCTGGGAGCAGGGGGACGCGGATGGTGTCGAAGTAGGTGGGCTGGAAAGGAGAAGAAGAAGGTGGGGCAGTGGCGTGGAGGTTGGGGAGAACGATGGCGTCGATGCCGTTGTTGGAGAAGGAGTGGCCGATGGAGGCGTTGGTAGGGGCCGAGGTGCGGAAACCCTGCATCAGAGGAACCTTACGGGGGGTGCGGGCCTGGTGGGATTTGTTAGTATCATTGTTATTCATATCTGTGTCTTTTTGGTAGTGGTGTGTGGACGGGAGTGAACGGGAAGTTGGTGAGAGCATTTCCCAAATTGGGTGCTTATGCTGCAAGGACGGGAAGATGATAGGGGGAGAGTGATCCGAATGTTTGATAGGTGCCGTCCATGGTGAGGGGAGACGGCAATTGGAGATTATGCACGTCTCGGTGTTTTGTCCAGAGATGTGGCAGTGTTATGTAATGGAGGAGGGGCAGAGCTGGGAGAGAAGCAATGAATTGAGGGGAGAAACAAAGGGGGAAGGGAACTCACATCGAGAGTCTCAGCGCCGGACTCCTCACCCAGCTTTCTTTTCCTGCTGGCGTTGCTGGTGGCATTGAGGATATGGCTAGGCTTGGCAACAGCAGGAGATGTGCTCAAGGACCTGGTGAATTTTGTGATGGGAACGGCAATTCTCGACATGATGATTGTTGTTGATGTGGTTATTTGATGTGTTGGGTGTGTGGTTTTGATGTGTAGGTATAATGAGAATTTCCTGATTCGGATAGCTGTGCTGAGTGCTGCACTGAATGGCTAGTTGATGTCAAAGAGGTTTGAGGTTTGAAAGTGTGAGAAAGATATAGGTGACAGAGACAGAAAATGAGGTTTGAGGAAAGAGATGGCTGGTATTTGAATCCAGAGTAGTACAAGGGGAGCTGACGAGATGTTGAGGATGTTGGGGACCGAAGCTGGGGGAGAAGCGGTCGATATAAAAGTCGAGGCCGGGAACGGACCTCCGGACCCTCGCTCGAGAGATCTGGGCGGCCCAAGGCCAATCTGAGGACTTGCAAGGGGGGTACAAGAAACCCCAAGAAAGGAGGGGACAGGGGGAGCTTGGAGCCATTCAACTCGATCTGCATGGAGTGCCGTGGAGAGTTCACAGATTGACTCGTGCGCTGTTGCTGTTGGAGACGACTGCCGTTCGACAACAAACCGGCACATCCCTCTTGCATCCCCATACAACTCCAATGCCACTCTCTTGCAATTGGGTGTCGCTTGTGGTGATAGACTGTCCCAAGCCCCAAAGTCCCCAGAGTCTGGAGTACGGACCCCTCTTTTTGGTGTTGGTGATGGTCGGAGGCCTGGGGACATGGTTCTGATAGTGTTTGATTGGCACCATCTCCAGCTTGGAGACGTTGGAAGTTGCCAAGGTTACATTGTTTATGATGGCAATGATCATCCGTATTGGTGGTTTAGCCTTTGCGATTTACCGGCCAAGCGCTCATCTTGATGCAGTGGAGATAAGGTAAGGTAGGTAATTGTTTGCAGGTTCAGCATCTCGGGTTGTATGCACTGCACCGAACGGTCAAAGCTAGGGGGGTTCGTCAAAAGGTTCAAAGGTTCACTAACAAAGAGTCGGTACTTCCCGGCTAGTCGTACAGTATTCCGGTGTATGAGCCGATGACGACGTAGCCGCGAGAGTGAATCCCGAATATTGTCGAGAGCGAAACAGCCCATGAGTGCAGCTTTGTGCTCCCACGGGCTTCCATTTCTCCTCTGCTCCGAGTTTCACAAGCTTGTTGCCGCTTGACGGACTGCCCTCTGATGCGATTCCCAGATCGTCCCCCGTCCGGGCGTCCGGGTAAATGTAAAGCGGATATTTAGCAGTGACTAACACGCACAATGACCATTAACCCCAGGTTTCGAGGCCGGAGAGATGGAGTTTGGTATGGAGCTGGTAATGGAGTCTGGTAATGGGGTTCGTGGAGTTCGCGGTGTCGCTGGCGTCGGCCTGCGTTAAGCCAAGCATCCCGAACCCACCCTTTCCCCATACAGCCACGACAGGGGGGTCTGTACTTTCAAGAAGTCACAAGATCTCAACGATCCAGAAGTGAGATTCGCACTTGCCTGCCAGTTGCCTGCCGAGCTTGGCGGGCTGCCTGTTCCTGAGACAGTGGAGAATTTTTTGGGGAAAGTGCGACACTCTGGACAAGCTTCGACAAAGGGCGGCCCAGCTTGCTCAACAAGAGGAAGCTTGGGCCATCAAGGTTCCATTGGCTTTCGCGAGGCGGTCAAGTCCGTCGTCGGTGTTTTTGACTTCGACGTTGCCCGCGGGCCCGCGACACACAAGTCACAACAACCAGTCCCCTGGTTTCGCAGCCGCCGCCACGGAATGCTTCCAAGACCACAAGCGAAAGCAAAGCAATTCAACATCAGAGCTGTCCAGACCATTGGATACCAGGACCAGGACTGATCCGGTTAGCTGGTCAACAACTTTTCACAACACGTGGGCAATCCGTGAATCGCATCTCATCTGTCAGCCTGTCACTGGTGCGCTTTGGTTGCGCGTACTGGCAGTGACAGTGACTGGGTACGGCGGGGGGTACGTACATTCACATTGTCACAGCTTACGGATGGCCCGGCTGAGCTATCGACGGATCGCGAACGGGAGTTTCTCCATGCCTTGCCTGCGTGTCTCGAGGCGGTAAGCTCTGCAGTTTGAGTCACTCTCTTTCTTTCTGACAGTCACTTTTCCCGGGGGTTGGAAATGTGGATGGTCTTGCTGGAGACCAGTTCCAGTTGGGACAAGCGAGTTGCTTGCTGATCTTTGATGTTCGTCTTAGAACACTGGGGATACCCTCACTTCAGAGTCATAGCCTCAGTTCATTCAGGGAACAAGATCTCGATATTCCAAATCTTGCCAGTGCCCAGAGAGATTCCAAATAAACTTTTTTGGTGCAATCTGATAACGCAGTGTCATCGACTTGCCTATCAGAGTTAAGCCAGTCGAAGCCTCTTGGAATCAACTTTATTTTGTTCCATGCAGGTAAGCCGTGCGTCAAAAATCACGGAATTCCATCAGCATCATCGCTTGGAAATCAGCCACCTGTTGCCTCTTGAGCAACTCATTTTCACTCTGATTCGTATTCTTGAAACTCTCATGGAAGTCGTTTGCTTTTTTTGGCCCCTTGCCCAGCCTGTTTGTCTGCGCCGTGCACCAGTTCCGATCCCGGCGCTCCCTTATCAAATCTTATCAGCCACTCATATATTGGGAACTTTTGTACCTGTAGGCACATCACAGCCTCGCTTCGGACCGCACCTTATCTTATACGAACGAAAAGGGATAGACTTCGCATTCTCAACCATACGACCTTTTGGGTGTTGTTTTACCGCGACATACAATTCAACACATCGGCGACGGCCGTCCGCGGAAGTCTCGGCATACCCGCCACATGTATCCTGAGGTCATCCACTTCAACAAAAACCACCAGCCACTTTGAATTCTTCCGCTATCCTTTTGGACATGGACATTTCTCAAAGTGCACACAAACTAACATCAAAGACAAGACAGACACGCGAGGATCTTTGTGATGATTGTTATTCTCGTTGGATCCCGATCAAGACGACCAGACATCACGAAAGCTACATTCTCTCAGAGACTTGCCATATACAACCGGAACATGGAATGACGCACAATCCACCATATCAGCTTAAGACGATGGAAAGGATTGAGGCATCCTCGATGGTCCCTTGTGGAGTAGCTGTCAACCTGTCAACTCCTGACAGTTCCACTTACAACCGCATCCCGTCGGTCCTTGCCATGGTGGTCCAAGGTATGGAACCCGGGGACTCGACGTGGTGGACCTGTATACATCATGGGATGCTTTTATGTTTCGGTCTCGGACTATTGACTATACGGTCACCAAGACATCGTCAGATGTCGAGAGTCTCTAATCCGTGACAGCCGTGTGGCGCAGCTACGTGGTCATTGACGTCGACAAGAACAACATTACCAGGTATGGTCAGCACGCTGCTCTGGAAACAATACGATGGAGATGGTCGACCTCCATGGCAAACCTCGCCTTTGACGAATCAAGAAAGAACGTCAACACCTTTGGCTGAAGACGAAGCGCTTACTGTCGGGCGAAAGACCCGATAGTCAACGTATAGACGTGGACGTCCGAGAAACACTGGAGAGTTGCCATAAACGCTTAAAACTCCATCTTGGAGAGGATACCTACCGCTCATCAATCCACCATACAAGCTTTTTGTAAGTGGTAGGTAGTGTCGCTCTTAACATTTTACTCCACGGAAGTCGGAACTACTCCATCTCCATCTCCATCGTCGGGTTGTCTTGACTCGGTCGACACTCGGCGTTTATCACGGCACTTTGCAACATTCTGACATTGATCGTGGTACTATCTCCGAGATACCGAGTGTTTGTTCGATTCTCACTCTGAGCTACATACCAGTGCCTTGACTACCTGCCGTGAACCATTCAAAATGTTGATTGCTTCTGTTGGATCAAGCATACTATACACCGCATCATCACCGCCACTTCACTTTTCCTCTTCCACCAGTCCCGGAAGCCTCGGAAGTCGACACATAAAGATCACGATCATGCGAGTCTTATCGCACTTGCTAAAAACCGCTCTCCGTTTTGGTTCAGACTGGAAGTACGGAATAAGGAAGGAGGCAATGAAGTGTCAAATGACCTTGACATGTGATCATGTGATTGTGTCTACGATGATCAACCTGTGGACTGTGGAGTAGATAAGCTTGAGGTTGAGGTTGACCTTGACGAAGGATGTCTGGAAGGTGTGATGTCAATACAAGTGTGTCAGGCACAAAAACTTACCATGGACATTTGGAGAGTCGAAGGCAGGTACGCACCAGAAATTCTAACAAAATGGTGTGCAGGAATGAGTTGGATATCATGTTGACTCTTGAATCCTACCTACCTTACATTTGCTCAATAAACCACCAGGTTCCCTCGGATTTCTTGCTTCAAATGGGCTCTTACGGCTTTCCGACCAAGCACGATCCATCGAGACGAGAGCATTTCAATAGCATAATATATACTCGGATTTGATGGCCAACAGGTTATGATCTTGACACAAATCTTCAATTGGAAAGACCTCGAGCTCGAAACATCTATTATACACCCAGTTACACATTTCGCTGACGGATAGACCTCCAATCCCACTGCAGGATGTCCGCCAATATACGCAAATCGTCTCAGTTGATATCCGGTAAATTAACTTCGTATCGTTGACCCGTGGAGGCCACGCGGGTTTATTGACAAAGATCGCTCTCATCCCGAATACCCGCCCTACACACCAAACTACCAGACAGACAAACTATTGTATATAGCATTAGAGCGTGATCTAGTGGACTAGTGTGCGACACATGAGCAAAGAAAAGGATCACGTACCACTACGAACCACCATAAGAAAAGGTTGGTTATATAGGTAGCGTCAAGTAGAAAGCAAAGAAGACCGAAAGCCGGCTGGTAAGGAACGGACGGGTCTCTGAGCGCAAGTCAATTAAGTCGGTTGAAAAACTGAGATTGTTCATTTGGCCAAAGGAAGGAAACATGCGGTACAAGTGACATGCAAAAGTGAAGTGACTGGTATAAACCTTCAGATACTGGCTTGGACATGACCGAATCATCATGGTAGGGTGAGGAGTCCTCGATGACTATGAAAACATTGTGGGTTGAACGGGATTGATACACTCACATCGTCATAGACTTGATCTCCAGGTCAAATTGTAGACTTCAGGACTATTTTCTCTTCGCTTTCCGTTCCGTATGAGCGGACCGAGCTCTGTTCTCCTCATTGACCCTTGTTTGAGGTTGCCCAAAGCCTTTTCTGTGATTACAAGTATGTATACGGCCAAGATAGTACCCGATACAGCACTCACTTCATGCTTTGGTCTGCCCTGAACCGGAAATAGTAGCTCACTCCCTATTCTGCTCCGCCCAGTTACGCTTAAAACCCATTGATTAACCTAACTACCTAAACTACCAAATTCGTAAAAAGAAGCTTCGCGCTGTTGCTTGCTTCCCTCTTTCCTTTCTTTCCTTGCGTTCCTTTGCCGTGCGGACCTCTGGTGGTATCGTTGATTCTTGTCATCCATCACTTTCGTACCGTGTCTCTCTCTCTCTCTCTCTCTCTTCGGCCGTTTCCATACTTCTACTCCAACATCCCAACCAGCCTCCATGCTTCGTCCTTGTTCATTCCTTGGCCTCTTAGCAGGACAGGGTCGCCTTTTCCCTATCCAGAACTAGTCCAGATAGCCAGCCTTCCACAGCACTCTTTCTACCAAAATTTTCCCCATGGAATATTCCCCCCTGCTTATCTTCCCATCCTGCCTGCCCCGCTTATCGTCGTCGTCGAGTTCCGCTCCTACCTCTTCTTGACGCTGGGGCGGGGCTTGCACTCGTCTTGCTGTACTGGGTGGAGCATGACCTTGTTCGGGTACGTGGGAGAGTTGCCTTGGTAGCCCTTGCTCCAGTCATAACTAATGGCGTAGGCAAAGATGCTGCCGGTCTTGTTGAACGTTGTCGAGGTGATACTGCCGCCGACGTTGGGGTAGCCCTTGAGACGGTGCTTCGCGTCCTTGTCCCAGAAGTGGAAAGTGCCGTCGCTACCGGCTGTGCTAAAGGTACCGTGTTGGGGGTGGAAGGAGATGTCGTTGACCGCGTGGACGGCGGTGGTGTTGCCTTGGGCGGGATCGCGGTGGCACTTGAAGGAGAAGTTGGAGCTGGAAGGAGAAGTCTGTTAGTCAGCGTGTTCGGTAGAAGTGATAGCATGGGAAGGTGAAGACGTACGCAGAATCCTTATCCTCCACGTATTGAATGGCGCATCTACCCTCGATCGAACCAATAGCAAAACCCTGAGAGTCGTTGAAGCAGCTCACCACGCGGGTCTGCCATTTGAGAGGGCTCTGCATCGTCTTGTAGAACTTGCCGGGATCCTTCAGGTTGATGACGTTGATGTAACGATCAGCGGTTCCGACCACGAGCAAGTTGTCGCGCACATCCATGGTATAGACACGTTCCTGAGCCTGCACAGTAGCGGCAGGGTTCGCGGAGCGGAAGTCCCAGTACTTGATTTGCTTGTCCCAACCACCTGTCACCGCCATGGGGGTGCCGTTGGCCTCGAAGTAGCGAACACACTTAATGGGCATATCGTGAGCGGCGACCTGCATTGACTGACCGGTGGCCAAATCGAGAACCTTGGCGGCCTTGTCGGCGCCGGCGGAGATGACCTTTGTACCATCCTGTTTGGGAAGTGCTCGTTAGTATCTGGTCAGACCGTAGAGACAATGGAGGTAAACATACCTTGAAGAAATCGCAGGAGAAAACAGGACCATCATGCTCAATCATGGCCTGCCCCTGGCCTTGCCCATTGCTCAAGATCTCGTAGATGCGTGTCTTCTTGTCCCAACTGGCAACGGCGAGGAAGTCCTTCTGGTCGGCGGGATTGGGGTTGAAGGCGAGATCGGTAATGCTGTCCTCAGGGGGTTGGCCGAGCTCGACATCCTGCTTGAGATCGCCGAGGGTGTTGCTCGCCGATGCGGCGGCGGAACCGAAAAGACCAGCCATGTTTGGCTTGTGTTGGCGGGAGTCGTGAGACTCGAGTCGTCGGGCAGTTTATAGCTTGTTGTCGCGCGTATCGTATATCGGGTCGCGAAAAATGCCGGTTCGTCTGTTGCTATAGGTTCTGAAGCTGTGCAATTGCGCAGAGCAGCTTCTTATATCTTGTTCGTTGAAAAAGCACCGCTTTGAAGACGGTTATGACCAGCAGCAGCGAAAGTTGCTGGCTGTAAATGGAATCCAGTCGCGGGTCGCGCTTTGGGAGAGTGGGATGGATGCACACACGCCAGCCGGCAGAAAGTTTGGAGAGAGGCTGCAACCCGACCTAAAGTTGCCTGCCGTTGCCTGCCCTGCCTGGAGCTTGCACTCTGCTGCTGCCTTTTGGTGACCTGTCACTACGTTCACGCCACATCGTGGCTGCGCAAAAAACATTCGCTCATCGGCCAGCCCTCACAGCTGATTGGACAATCAGCCCCACCTCGAACCAAGCAGACCCACCCCTGCCGCAAGTGCCATTTAAGAAAATTTCGGGCCCGCAAACCACCAATCTTTTCCCTTCCCTTCTCCTCTCCAAGCAACACCCCCTCGTCCGACAAATCGCTATTCGAAGCTTCCACACGGAGAGATTCGCGCCTTTTTGGCGTGTTTTCTTTCATTTCCAATCGAGCTTTGGGAGAAAGTCCCCGGACATTCGTTCACTATTTGCGAACGGATTGCGGAAACGCGCCGCCATAGAAGCACTGCGGCTGATCTCGGCGTTGCCCAGTTCCTCGTCTGTCTTGCCCAGCCCTGCCCATCACACCAAAGTCGGTCTCGTCTGCTTCCTCGGGGAGGTCGTCATTTTTCAAGCTCGGGGACCAACATGGACGAAGATATGAGTCCGCGCCTCGGGTGAGAAGCTTGGTCGCCTGATCTGGGGGGGCTTGGGGTCGATGGTGGGTTCAGCCGTTTGGGTGGTCCGGACTTGGGGCGTTTTAACGGCGGCTCGAGAGGTTTCGTCATGATACCACAGATATGCGATTGCTCGCTCTTGTGTCTTTTACTAGGGGAGACATGGGCGAAGTTACTCGACGGGGCTTATTCTTGGTGCGAGGGGGGTTGCTTCACAAACAACCCATTTTTGCTTTGTTCGTTTGTTCCCGACTTGGGACATGCGACGTGGTTTGGTTGGACATCTTTTGAAACTCTGGGATTTCGCTGGAAGTCCTCCAACAACCCGTCCATCCCGATCATGTCACATTGTCCTTGGTTGGCGCAAACGTAAAAGGCATCTCTGCTACGATCTGGGGGGCTTCACAAGTTCAGGTGATGAGAAACACAATAATAGAGTCAAGCTCTGAAGTGGTGCCGGGGTAAATCTTCGCGCATCACCCTTGATGACTCTTATTGAATATGATCTGATGAACTTTCCAAGCATTCGCTTTTTTGTTATTCAAAGCCTCCTTTTTATCATCATTACGTAGTACTAGTCTAGCTTCTTCCGCTGTTCGTTGACACCGTCTATAATGCTCGTGTGTCTCATGAACATTTCCTGGAGCATGTTGAAAGCCCGTCTATCATATTACATCTCCGTGACTCCGTCTATCCAAGTCCGTTGATGAGATTCTCCTTGCTCCGGATGCCGATGACGGTTGGCGTTGGTGTGTCTGTTCGCGTACATTGTACAGGATCTCTACTCCTTTTGCGCGGCGATGGCCTCCTCCTTCTGCCTCTGCTGCTCCTCCAGCAACTCGCGCTCCCTGTGGGCGGCCTCGATGTCGGCCTTCATGCCCTTGGCCTTCTGGCGTGCCTCATAGAGATCTCTGCTCTTCATGATTCTCTGGACGATGGTGCCGGCATTCACCTCCTCGTAGTCGTGGGGACCGATCTCCTTGTAGATGCCCATCTCCTTGGGAACCGCATACACGTCCTCGGTGTGCGGCATGAACGAGGTCGGTCCGTGGTAGACCGCATCAGGAGTGCCCCAAGGTAGAGAGGTGAGGTAGCTCTTGGTGGGCTTGAACGGAGCACCGAAAACGACGGCATTGATGTACTGTTTCGAATGTCAGCAAAAATCTCCCGAACGACCCTGTCGGTGACCAACATACCTTGCACTGCAAAACGCAGAGACCACGCTCAAAGACGTTCATGATGGGATAATTCACGCCCTTCTCGCGGTTAATGACCTCGTCATCATGAACACCAGCAACCACAAACGCTGGGCCGTAATCCGCTCCCTTGCCCTTCCTCTCCTCGATCGCCTGCTGCGAGTACCACCCCTCCTCACGCGCTAGCTCCTCCTCCTTCTGCGTAACCAGCCTCAAGAACTCAATATGTCCGCTCGAGAACAAATCGAACCCTCCATCAACATAAACCACTCTCTGGCCAGGCTTCGGTCCAATCCCCTTAAACAACTCCCTAAACACGCCCCTTTCCTCTCCTTTGCCCTCCTTGCCCTCCTCCTTCTTCTCGTTGCCCTTCCAAAACCACACGTCCGCACCGGGGTTCTTGGCTGTCTCGTCCGTGGCATAAAGTCTAATCCTCTCCTTCATCTCCTCGCCTACCTTCTTCTTCTCCTCCTGCGTCCCATGTCCTTCCTGGCCCTCCAACACCCTCTCCAAATCCTTGATAAAATGCGTCCTAGTGCACAACAACATCCTCCCCACCAGATCCGTCGTAGAGATACTCGGCGTACGCTTAACAACCTTGAACCGGTTCGCGGCTTTCACAAAGCGATAGCAATCCTCCCCGGACGAGTCGGACGTGATGTCGTCCCCGTGCACCACGTACTTACACCCGAAGTGGCTGATCCAGTCCAGCTGCGTGACGTAGGGCGCATAAGGGACAGACTTGGTCACCCACCTGCAGGCGTCGGTGGCGAGCAGGCGCTCGCGCAGCGTCATCACAGTGGGACCCTTGTTTTCGAGGATGGCTTCGTCGGAGTGAACGCCTACGTAGAGCTCGGTGCCGAGTTGTCGGGCTTGCACGACGGCGCCGGCGTGGCCGTGGTGGAAGAAGTCGAAGCAGCCGTCGACCCAGAGGCGGCCTTCGAGGAGGGAGAGGGCGGGCTCGCCGGCGGGGTTGACGGGGTCCGTGGGGGCCATTGTGTGTGTTTGGTTTGATGTCCTTGAGTTGGGAATATGTTTTGAGTTGGGTCTGAACACCGGTTGTTTATGAGATGGCGTTGTGTTGGGCTTCGAAATAAGTTTGTAGTACAAGAAGGTGCAATGTGTCCTTGAAGAGTTTCAAGAAGTATTAATCCAAGAGAAGCGGGTGGAACTTTGAGATGGGGAGAAGAACGAAGCTTCAATAATTAGTGATTAAGAAAGAGTTCCCGGGTGAAACGTGGTGAAGTAAAGAAAGTGTTGTCACGAGAGCTGTGTTGATCGGCACCTGAATAAGACCACTGATACCCTACCCCCTTTTGTTGCCCCTCTTTCCAATCTGCCCATCCCCCACTCCTTGATGTACAGAATATTGAAGCAACGGGAATGGTGACTGTTATTCAGGACTATGGCTATTTGCTCAGCTCGGTGCTGTTGAATGTATACGACAGGCCTCGAGCTTAGCTAGCTGCACTCACTCTGATTTTATATGTGTTCGTTGATAAGGCGTTTTGGTCTGGTATTGTCCCAAGAAACGCATTGTCTGGTCTTTAAGTGACATCTGTTTGCAGGCTTAAATTGTACGGCGCTTTGTCCGTTCTTCCCGCCCAACAACCGCGGCCCAAACAGCGACCCGATTCCTTTCATCCATCATGCTGGGTTATGGTACGTAATGTTGTTATCTTTGGTGATCCATTGGAGGCTCTTTTTCAGGGTCCAAACTTCTCAACTGTTCCTTGCGTATGGCTTAGGGTTCGATTCATCTTGCCATTCAATAGCTGTTGTTATGTTCAACAACATTCCATTCACCTGGCCGGAAAGGGCGCCACTGTTGGGCTTGCTAAGACGTTCGTTTTTCTTCTTCTTCTCAACAAATGAATCACAGGCCACCGGCATCGCTGTATCACGAGCTTCTTGTGTGTTGGGATGGAAAGTCTCAGCTCGGCTCTTTAAAAGTCCCAGGATGGCCTCTCGTTTGCCGGCCAATGCTCCTCATCGAATCGCCACGAGCAGCCGCGGGATTCATGTCTCTGACGGGCGGTAACTGGGATTCCCGTTGCGACAAACGGCGGGAAAGGGGTCGCGCTCCCGTTCCGTCGTCCTTGTTGTCAGAGCTTGGGGTCTTTGATGGTCGTAGCTTTTCTTTCCGAGTCTTTATATCGAGTCGGGACCCAATCGTTGTGTGGGCTTGGACAGAGTCCGCGTGGCTACCCGTTTTTCCACTTGAGATTCCCTTTGTTGTGACGATTGTTTACTCAACCCTTGATCAAGGCAAGATCATTATCAATAGCAGAAACAATTTTTTTTTGAATTTTTTTACATCTTGCGGCACCCTGAATATCCCATGTGAACGACGACGTCTTCTGGACAACCACAGCCTCGAATGTGGCCTGCCGAGGTTGGTAGCTTGCGGGGATGCAATACTTATTCGACTTTTAAAGGTTGCGGTATCAGCAAAATAAAGTGTGAGACATGCAGCGAACCAGTCCGACGACACACGCGACTCCCTTTTTCTCGTCACTTTTTGGGAGAGAAGGAGGGAAAAGAAGAAAAAGCAATGGCAACGACTCCTCCATGACCGATCCGGGGCCTTCATCTCCTCCTGGGGAAGGTGCTCCTCCCCCAGTCCCCACCAGCAAGTCGCCCAAATCTCCCCGGAAAAGACCTTCGTTTGGGAGATCGCGACCGGGGACCAGTTCGGGCGCTGTTGCTGCTGCTGCTGCTGTTAATGGCGGAGACCCCAATCCAATTCCAATTCCAGCTGGAGACCAACCAGGTGCATTAACAGCTTCCTCGCCGTCAGGGGTGCAGCTACAGCAGGCACATGCGCAGGGGCAGAAGGGGCAACCACCACCGTCGTCAATACCACCACCTCCAGAGGCATCATCATCATCAACCGCAGTGCTGGACTTGCCAATCACAGCGGCCGACGACACTAAGACCAGCACTAGCCAGGCTAGCGCCAGCATCAACGGGAATAGCGCCGCTGACTCAACGCTCCCAAGTCCAGGACCAGGTCCCCGCCAGCATAAGGTCCTCCACAAGGACCCCAAAGATCCCAAACGCGAGAATCGTGATCGCCAGCCTTCATTCGGTCGCAAGCCGTCCCTTTCGTCCCTCATACACAGACATCGTCGCACGGCTTCGTCCCTATCGACTACGTCCGGAGCCCCAGGGGGAAATGGCCCTGGCACCGGAGCCGCACAAGTTATACCCACCTCAGCGCCTTCGTCCGGTAGAAGCAGTCTCGGGGGGCTATCCCGAAAACCGTCCCTTCGTCTCGTCACCAGCCATAGCTCCTACAGCCATAGCTCCTACAGCCAAAGCCCCATCCCTCCCGTCCCCGACATTGCGCTTGCCGCCTCACGATTGACCGACGCCGTACCCTCCCCGCCGTCTGCAACCGAGACTATCAACTTCTCGAGAATGTTGAGCCGCGGTGCTCCCACGCCTGTGAATGGCTTCGGGCCAAGTGTCGCACAGTTAGCGCCTCCCGCTATGGTGGCTCCTGGGCCCCAAAGCGAGCTGGGAGAGGTGCACGCGCGTATACAAGAGACGGCGAACAAGAGGATATCAACCTTGGACTATCTGCGGAAAGCGTACATCTTCCCTTCACCTGATGTTCACTTTGTTTTTGTTTCAAAGAGCCAAGATCACATGCTAACCATGTCTCCTTTCTCGCAGTCACGAAGGCCGTATTTACTGGTTCAACACTATCCTCTTTGACAAGCCCGACTTACAAAAGATGCCATATTTCAATAGCAGCAAATTGGGCAGAAGGGCAACCAACTACCTTCTCTTGGGTCTTTCCCTACCCACCGTTCTCGATCTCAACTGCAACAACCCTACCGAGTTCTTGCGAAGTCTGAACCACCTCCTAGCTGAGTTCGACTCTTTCCAACAACTACACTCAGAAAATGGCCCGGCATCGACCAGTTCCCTATCACGGGCGCGCATCCCGCAAATGTTCCGACGAGCGACGCCCAGCGCCAAAACAAGACGATCAAGTAGTGCGACTGGCATGGGAGGAGGTAGCAGCAGCACCACCGTGAACGGATCCAGCGTCCCAGCGATGCCCATACCACCATCCACAGCCAACGGAAACGACCCCAACGATTTCGGTTACGCTCTCGAATCTGTTCCCTCCCACACGGGTACCTTTGACGAATCCGTGCTCACCCACACCACCACAAACTCGGGCGCGGGAAACACTTCAACTTCCACCGAAAAGACCACATCGACAAGCAGCAGTGGCATCCCCTCGTCGACCTCGGCAACATCAACCGCCCCGTCAACGGCAGCCTCTACTGTCGCCGGCGCCTCATCTTCGGGTCAAACCGCACAACCAACAACATCATCAGCCAACTCCCCAGCACCCATCTCCTTCTCGCCAGCCGAGCAAACCGAGCTCCTTCCGGGAGAGGAGTACACGCATTTACTAACGCCTAACCTACCATTCGATCCGGATTTCTTCGAAACCTTTGCGACGCTATGCGACGTTTTGATCGACACTTATACGAGACTGCTGTCACTGGTCCCCACAGCCAGAGAGTGCACTGGCACAGTGGCGGAGCTTTTTACCAAGGCGGATGCCAAGATCCGCAAAATTATTGTTCAAGGAGTCATCAAAGAGTTTGAGGAGCAGAGTCGAGCAGGAGTGAGAGGGGAAGTGGGAGCGGTGGGCAGAGTGGTGTTAGGGGGGTTGATGTGAGTGTTTCTTGTGCGATGCGTGATGTTTGTGATGTTGATGGTTGTTTTGACGTTGCTTATGTGTGATGCTCTTTTTTGGATGATGCGTGATGACTATGTTTCGTTTTTGGCAGGCCTATGTGCGGGAGCAAAAGTACTGAGCAGGACAAGGGGGGAAAGAGGGGATCGGGGGCTATAGTGTTTTGACGCTTTGGAGTTTTTTGCTTACACTATCGCTCTTCGTGAGAGATTGTGGTGTGGTTTCATTCATCCTTATCCATGACACCTACCTGTACTACCTGCCTGTCCACCAACCTACGGACCTCAAAAAGACATACGCCGTGGACGCTTTAGGGGTCCAAAGGGGGCCGGCTTACCATCCATCAGCCATGTCCAAACACGAAACACAACACAACGCAACCGAACTGCCATGAAACAAAATGACCGGATACAAACGAACAACCTACCATACGAAGTGGAACACCGAAGCTAATTATTCCGATTCCAAATCACAGGGAAACCGCCCCCTTAGCAGAACGCGCCAAAACCCTAGACAAGGTCATGGAAGGCAACGAGACCGGATCCGGCAAAGGCAGTCACAAGAGCAAGAGGTACTCCTAGGTGGATGAACCTTCTGATGTCTCTGATGACGACGATGATGACGACCATATTTTCGACGACACCTTTATCCTAGTTGACAACGAGGACGACGAAGACCCCGACGATGGTACGGAGGGCGCAATCGAGGTGATGAGCCTTGCCGACATCCTTAGCTCCATTCCTCCCCCTCCTCGTCGTCGAAACAATGACGTTGTTGGTCTTATCGAAGCCCTTGGGTCCAGCCCCCCTCCTCGTCGTCAAAATAACGATGTTATTGGTCTTATCGAAGCCCTTGGGTCCAGTCCTCCTCCTCCGAAGGGGAGGAGAAGGATGACTACCGCCGGGACGCGGACGATACCTAGGAGTACAAGTAGTTCTTTTGGCCACATGTCCATGGGTCCCATGGGTCCTATGAGTCCTATTGGCCCGTCTCCTTTGAGGTCTCCCAGTTGGGCGAGTCAGGGGAGTAGGACGCCAAGTTTGAGCTTGGCTAGGAAGAGCTCGATGATGAGCTTCAAGTCGTTACGGCGAAAGGTTCCGAATCTGAGTATTGGCGGTGGTGGAAGTCAGGGAAGTTTAAGTCTGAAGGAGGAGTGAAGATCGAGGGGTCACGGATACTGTCATATTAGGAGGGGCTGTGATATGGGGAGATTTCTATCTCCCTTTGCAAGGATGAAGGAAAAGCGAGGCATAAAGCAAGGGAAGGACATGTCCAGCATACTGCGTATACATTACATGAGGATGGAAGCGAAAGCGAAAGCGAGGGCGAAGGCAGAAGGAAGCACAAAGTTTCATTAGAACATCATAAGATACCATCCTGTTAGTTAGCTTGCTCACCAGACCAGCCATTTTCTCGGGTCATAATGTTTATATACAGCATTTAGAAGGACGTCGTGTTCCCTTTGCTACCTATACTGTAGTCTTCCCATTCATCGACACCATATCCCTTTTCTCTTTTACCTGGGCTGCGCTGGTTTTAGTTTCGGGTTCTTCTTTGGTGCCTTCAATACCTGCATATTCCAGTGTTTCGTGTTGTGTCTTGTTAGCTCCTGCCATCGTTAGTGCAAGCACCGTTAAGGTTCGGCAAGTTAGATCGATCCTATCGAAGGTTGTTATCTCCAGACAACGATCAACGAGAGCCTAAAGGCACCTTATGTCGTTTTAACCGGCACGGGAAATGGCTGGTGATTAAGATGGCTGGCAATTAACCGCCACACATTATTTTACAATCACGAACAAGAGAACCATGTGATTTGACCTTTTCTTCATTTCTTTCTTTCCGGGTATACACACGCTTCTAAAAGACGCTTGAAGAAATCTCTATACACATAACATCACCCCAACGGGGGAGTAGTATGTTGACGAAAAAACCCAAAAACGCCCAAATATGCCGTTCTTTTTCTTCTCCTTCTTCTTCCCTGCATGCTTTTGTAATCTTGTGCTTTTATATGCAAGAGATCTGATCCGCTTGTTGTTGCGTATGGTTCTATGCGCTAGCGCTATGCATGCCAGGCGCCGTCATCCGTACGTTTTTGTTTTGGTGTTCGTGTTCATGTTCACGTCTCTGAACCTTCCTCCATGGTCGTTCTTGCGAAAGAGCGGGAGGGTTGCTGGTTGATGAAAGGCAAGAAAACGAGAAAATTTACTCGCGCTTGGCCTCATCATCCTGCTCTCTCTTCCTCTTCTGGCCAGCGGCAGCCTCATCCCTGTTTGTCATCAATTGTCGTGTGAATAATCCTGTTCTTGTTCTTTTCCAACTCTTGAAAGCAGCAAAGCAAAGCAACGCTTGGGTGTTTTCAAAATGATCCAAATGGTAGAGAGAGAAAAAAGCAAAGAAAATCCAGGAATCCAAAAGGGGGTCGGGTCGAAAAAGACTCGCTCGCTCGCTAGGGTTGGTTGTGGGTGGTCCAAGGGTCCAAGGGTCCAAGGGTCCAAAAGGGATATGGTATCAGATCGCTGGGTTTAAACTGGGTAAGGCTTACTCCTCGTTGATGACGAGACCCCACTCGTGCTGCTCATTGCCGTACATGATGTCCTTCATCCAGGACTTGATCTTGGCGGTGTAGGCGCCGGAGTCGTTCTCGCCGAGAGGGATGTGGACGTCGGTGCCGCGGTGGTGGATCTGGGAGACGGGGGCGATGAAGAACTGTGAAAGCGGAAACGTCAGTATACGTGCTGGACAGAACACTCAACAACGGGGGCGGGAAATAACATACAGCAGTGCCGGCGGCGAAAGCCTCGACGATGCGGCCCTCCTTGTCAGCCTCGATGACCTCATCGATGGTGTAGCGGCGCTCGACAACCTCGACCTCCTCAGCAAGGCGGGTCTTGGCGAGCTCGAGAACGGAGCGGCGGGTGACACCGTCGAGAATGAGCTTGTCGTCAAGAGGAGCAGTGATGAGCTGGAGCTTGCCCTCCTTGGTGCGCCAGACGATGAAGAAGTTGGAAGCACCGGCCTCAGTGCAGTAAGCCTCCTGGCCGTAAAGCCAGAGGATCTGGTGGAAGCCGCGGGCCTTGGCCTCGTTGGTGGCGAGGAGGGAAGGACCGTAGTTGGCACCGACCTTGGCGTAGCCGAAACCGCCAACCCAAGCGCGGACCATATCCTCGGGGTTGGTGTGAAGGCGCATGCCACCGGCGGGGCTGTCCATGCGAGGCATGAACGAGGCGGTGATGAAGAGGAGGGCCTCCTTGGGAGCCTGGACGCCGAGCTGGGGCTGGGTGCCGATGACAGCGGGGCGGATGTAGAGGAAGGAGCCGGGACGGGTCTTGGGGAGCCACTTGGCGCCATCGACGGCGACGAGCTTGGCGACGAGCTTCTCAACCTCGACGGGGTCGAAGCCGGGGAGGGAGATACGGAGGGTGGACATGAGCAGGCGCTTGGCGTTCAGGTTGGGGCGGAAGAGGCGGAGCTTGCCATCGAAGCCGCGGAAGACCTTGAGACCCTCGAAGCACTCGGTGGCGTAGTGAAGGACGGAAGCGGTGGGCATGAGGGAGATGGGGCCGTAGGGCTTGAGCTCGGGGACGCCCCAGCCGGACTGGTGGTTCCAGGAGGCGGTGACCATGTGGTCGGTGCAGATGGTCTCGAGACCGGCGTTGGCGGCGGCCTCATCGGGGACCTGGCGGGCGTTGGGGTCGGCGAGGGTGACGACGAGCTTGGAGGCATCGAGCTCGTGGACCTTGGAGGTATCGGTGGTGCCGTTGATGATGGCGTTGGCCTCATCGATCTTGTGCTCGAGGGCAACGGCAGCAAGGTCCTCCTTGGGGGGCTCGGAGTGGGACACCATTTTGGAAGTATTAGGGGTGTTGTGGTACCGGGTATGGGATGGTATTGAAGAGAGAGTTCAGAGGAAAAGAGAGATATTAGAGAGGGGGAGAATGGAAAGTTTTAAGAGACGGCAACGCCACGCGAGGGAAGAGACGGATGAGACGGACAGTACGGGGTGAGTGGAGGAATGCCCGAAGGATAGAAAACCAATCTAGATAAGAGTTTAAAATGGGTCTCTGCCCGGCTCCCACGTCCACCCCTCTGCCAGCTCCCGGGGGTAGCTACGGGGCCGATAACAAAGGCCGGGATTCAGTCACTCGTGGACGAGAGTGAGAGTCATTCTTTATTTCCCTGACACTGTCCGGGCCGGGTGCTTGGTACGTAAAGTTACAGAATTGAAAGCTTCATGTTTGCTGCGCAGGGGGCAGCTGACCCATTGGCCAATCACGGTACATGAGGGAGACAGATTTGGACAAACCGACTGGAACAAGAGGTCAGGTGGGGAAGTTGAGAGGTGGGCAAAAAGAAAAGTAGTCGAGATTCTGGAAGGAACTGCGCACGTAAAAAGTTGGAAATTGTAATTTTGATTGGCCATTGTCTTGGTTCCGCGGCCTTGGACAGAGACGATATGCCGGAGGTATGCGCGGCTTTACAAAAGTTACAATCCTCTCTTCAACCTCTTTTCGTCCACACCGTCTAACCCGAGTATGTATGTGTAAAGGGAACACAGGAGGGGTCGGTCGGATCGTCAATGCCGCCCGCTGCCATACTCGTCATGCAGACGGATTCCGAGCACCGAAGACGGAGGTGGTAACTTACCTGATATTGTAAGTAAAGACGTTGAGTCATTGAGGTCATTTTACGGGTACCGTATCTGTACCTAATGTATGAGTGTATGGCAGGCAAACACTTTCCAGTTTGCCGGGAGCGAGAAAAAAGTTCGAACGGACCCTTGCCGCCGAGTTGGCAGCTCCCGGCAAAGTACGTGTAGGTAAACTGGGTCGGGGGTCCACATTGGCACGCCCTTCAATCTCTCCGTCCTCCAAAAAAACGGTTGAACACAGTCATCATCATCATCATCACCATCATCATCACGATGTGCTGATGGCGTAACCACAGAGGAGTCATTCCAGGTACTACGCAGGATCACCAGCACCGAGACAACGTGCATATTACCATTGATCTATCCGAAGCAGTGTAAGCTGCGGTGTAATGCAGCGAATTGCGGCTTGGAATTCCCATCACATTCAAAAAGCACGGAATTCTGACCCTTGACGTCAATTGGGCCGTGAGTAGCCGTATATACGCGGTATCTTGTTGAGGGCCTTGTGAGTCTCGTGATAAGATGAGAAATGCACCAAGAAAGACGGAAGGTCTTGGAAGCCGCCATTCCCATTAACTGGAGCGAGGTCCGCCGATTGGTTTGCCCTGGTTGCCGGTTGTTTTTGTTGTCACGGGATTTGACAGTGGTGGTTCTGGGACCGATCGGACTCGGCAGCAGCCAAAACATTGGAGAGCACCGGGGCTGACACGGCAGATTCCACGGCGGAGCGCGGGGTGGTGGGGCCAAACGGGGTTGACCTTGCTGTTCGCCCGCTCTTCTATAATTTCGACCTCCTCCCTTCAGCTTGGGCGCAAAATGACGCCGCACCCGGGTCGGCCAACCTCCGTCAGCTTATTCCGCCATTCCGTTTACTACCACTTCTGCTGCCTTGTTGCCTTACTTGTGGTCAGTGGTACGGCAGAAATCGGCCAACACCCAAGTACCATCCACCTGGGATCGGACATTTTTAAAAAGGCTCTGGAAGCGATCTGACATGAGTATGTAACAGCTTTCTGGTCACAACTGATCACAGCTTCCGTGTTTCAACCATCTCACCGAAACACAGAAAAGTCGGGTTTCATGTTTCTCTTGGAGAACCACTCCCATCCTCTCACCTCAGCCGACCCCTTAGTTCCTGTTTGCTTCCGTCATGTCCACGGCCTCTACGAGAATGCGTTCAACACGTGTACCAAATCGCTGCGCTCCGCTCACTCCGCCTTCGGTTGCTTAGCTGCTGCCGTCCGCGCCAATGAGTGTCTTGACCTGCTGTTGCGACCACCGCCAATGAGACAATCTACAGCCCAGCGCCAACTCCTGGCTCCATCGTGTCGCACAAGAACAAGTGTTGGATTTGTCTGGATTTGCTTGGATCTGCTTGCTACAGCTCTGCTAGTGCTAGCTTGTCGCATGAACCGCTGCCAACTGGCGCCCTTACCCATCACTCGGAAACACAGGAACAGAGAGAGATCCATCGGGTACGCGCTCATCGCCTGTCCATTGGTTGTGAGGAAAAGACAACAGAGAGAATGGACAACCACATGGTGTTCTGGAGGGGGTTGTTGGCACGAAAAAGGCTGGGATGCCCATGATAATCGAGACCAATTCAGGGGCACGCCAGCCTCAAGTATTTACACACTCGGTCCATATTGCTTTTTCCTCTTACCAAACCGCTTCTCCGGGCGCCTCACCCGGTTATCTTATTCTGGTATGTACCGCCATGACCATGGTACCGGTTGCGGGTAATGTGAGTTTCTGACTACCGTACCAACCAACACTATGTCATCCTCATCGAGTGATGCCAAATGGCATACCTACAGCCAGCGCAAGAAAGCTGGGCTGCATGGTTGTATTATCTGTGATTGGCTTCCCCGCCATCCCAATGGCTCATCGCGATACCTAAACCTGCCCGAGGCCACTTCTCATCAAATCCATCAGAACCTCTCCTTTTTGCAGGATTCTTTAGTCCATTCAGGGACCGCTCAGGTGATTGGATTTGCGGTCACCTTACGATATATACTCGTTGGCACATAGCGCTTTAGCCGGCACCCTTACTTTTGTATCCTACCTTACCTAAACCAACGGTTCTCTTATCGGTCAGACAAAAAGGCAGAAAAAGGAACCATCAGTCACCATGTCCAAAGAACCAAGAGAGTCAAGCAGGCATCGTCAGCCGCATAGAAGGGACTCTTTGACATCCGTTCTCTCGTGGGCAGGGTTACAGCCAAGATCCAGCCCTACCAAGACATCCACAACATCTTCCTCTTCCGACTCATCACCACCATCACCATCTCACCATGGCCTGTCAAGAGGTCGCAGGCACAGCTCCAGTCCTGATGACAAAAAGAAGGCACGTAGACGCTCAATGGCTTTACGGAGATTCTCTATATCAGTCCCCGGTGCTGGCGCCGTCGACGAAGACAGTCTCAACAAGACCAAGCTTAAAAAGACCCCTTCCTGGACGCTGGACCATAAGGCATCGGAATCTTCTTCCAGGACGACCACCAAGGCCGCATCAACAGACGCCGTCAACAAGACCACTGCATCCGCATCAACCATCTCAGACCAGGGCACAGCAGAAGCCAAAGAGAAAGCTTCTAACGGGGATTATTCCGAAGAAAAAGCTAGCAAGGAGGGGTCCCAAGGGTAAGCTCACTCACGGCCTCACCTATATCAGTGGACCTTGTATCATTAACACGGCCATAGTCCAACCCAACAACTTCCGTTGCCTCCCCCGCCAAAGCCCAAGTCAATCCTCCGAGTCGCCAGTCCAGATGGACGGAAACCACCACCACGCAAGATCCCTTGCTTTTCGACCACGCTCCCAGAGTTTGACCCCAGGAAGCCCACAGCAGACCACGCCTGTCTCGTGCCTTTACCGGAATCCAGCGTAACTTCCGTCACCGGGTCATTATCTTCATCACAGTCCTCAATCTGCAGGCCTGAAAAGCATGGAACCGGCGCCACCGTTCGCTTCGCCACGGCAACGGTGCACAGAGTTGAAGTCGGACCCGGACGACGGTTCCTCCCGGTAAGGCGCAGGAGCAAGAGCACAATCACCTACATTTCCCGCTTCGACGACGAAAACTCCCTCAAGAAGAACCTCACCAGCCCGACAAAACAGCGAAGACATCGGGCGAACCAAGCAGCAATGGGGCGGTACTGGCAGAGAACCGAGGAAGAGGAGGCTAGAGAACGAGAGGAGGCGCGGCAACGAGCAGAGCAAGAAGCCGAGCAGTATCGCGCCGAGCCCTCCAGTCCGCCTGATCCGGATCTTATCAGCAAAGATGGCAACACTACACCATCCAGCCTGGAATCAGCGGATACAAATGACAAGCTAGAGGAGATATACGTGGATGACGAGAAGCCGGAATCTGATAGCCCGCGGAGAGCGAAAAGGGATGCATCTCCGGCCTCATATAGGTCTTCAAGCCTCAACCTGGCATTGCCTGCGCCCGAGCCCGACACAGGGTTCCCGTCTGACGACTTCAGTTTGGAAGAAGAGCTGGAAGCGCAGCAGGAGAATTACAAGACAGGGCCAGTACACATTGACATCAAGATTGAAGCAGCAGACGCCGGTGATTGGCCGTTGGCTGAGCGCGGATCTGAACAGAGTCACCAGGAAGTCACGACACTGCTCGAGATCAGGACACCGAGGGGAATCATCTTGTCACCAATTGCGGAGGAGTTTGCCATTGATGATGAAGAGGAAGAGGAAGAGAGCGAAAGTGACAGCGACAGCGACAGCGAAAGCGCCAATGATAGCGATAACGAGCCTCTGGAAACCACCATGACTACCGACGCGTACCAGGAACCCGAAGAGGAACACACGCCTACCATGCCGCCAACACCACCAAGGCAGTCGACCGCTTTACTCTTGTCCGAAGAAGACCAACAAACCACCATCCAAGAAGATTCCACGGACGGCACTCCACCCTCAAACCTACTTTCCCCCGACCAGCCCACCTCCGAAAACCAAAACTGGTCCAGCCCCCGACTCCGCCCAGCCGTTTCTTCCAAGCGCCACCACACCCACGCCCACGCCCACGGGAAACACGGCGTTCCCTCACCACCAGCTAGCCCGCCCCTTATGCCGACCAAGCCAGCAACAGCAACCGCTAAAAGACAGCCATCACCCAAAATCCCCGCCTTCGCCATCCCGATCATGATCCCCAAAATCACCATTGGCGAGAGAACGGATGATAACCAGGGACATCATAAGCGGTCTTCGAGCTGGGGACATAGACGATCATTCTCTTCGTCCTCGTCGTCTTCTTCTTCTGACAAGAGGAGTGGATCCCCTATGGCGAAGGGCAGTAGTAGTGATAGGGAGTCTTCACCTGGGGGGAAATTGAATAGGCTGCATTTATCGGGGAGGAGGAGGAAGAGCAGTGGGAGTAGGAGTGAGAGTCATCATGGCCATGGCCATGCTCATGGGGGGCATAAGACTTCTACTTCTATTGCTGTGTGAATACGGTTTCCACTTTCCTCCGACTCCATCGATGCACAGAAGCATCAACGATAAGTTGGATACAGCGGGTCAAATGCCCTGCGTTGTTCGCAAGAGGCTGGTGGACATCGAGACCGTCCGCACATTCCACATATCAGGCTCATTTTCTTTCCTTTTTACTGTCAACGATTTGTCAACGAAATTAATGAATAATGGTTATGGGTTCACGACTAAGGGGAGCAACGACCGAGCATCAACAACACTAGCATATCATGAATCAGCGTATATACACTAGCATAGATCATCATATACGGACGAAACCAAGAATGGTAATTGCGTTTTGGACAATAATGGTAGCATGGGATAGCATAGGATAGAACAGTTGAATTAAACAGATCCAACCAGTTAAATTTTCAGTATCCCTTGAGACATTCTGTAGCTAGAACGTAAACGAGATCCGTTACTCATAGCACAGTTTTATCAGTTTTTTTTAGATGCTCAAACTCTTTTGATATGCCATGTGCTATCACTGTCTCTGACTTGAGCTCTTGCAGGGTGATAGTGATGGATAGACAATACTAATTGGGACTGAGTGGTTCTGGCTAAGGTTCGTAGAACCTTGAAAAACCTGTAAATCTCCCGAACTGTATCTCGACGTCTCACTGCTATACTAACAACCGCAGGAACTAATAGGATAGACACGAGACGAAACAATGGATTGTACACGTTGTGAATACTACCAGCACTGTGAGAACCTGAAACTGTAGATCTTCCGAACTCTACTCTATCTCAACGTCTGACCACGGTTCTTTACACACCCAGCTGCTGATATCGAACAAAACACAAAAAAAGAAACCATTCTTCTACAGCCTCTAGTTACCATCACATCTCACCCACCTAATCGTCGCGCTCCTGCCCCTTCCCACCAAGCATACCCTCGCTCGGCCCTCCCGCCCTCCTCCTCCTCTTCCCCCACACCTCCTGACACCAATCACTAATCCGATACCCCCAATGGCCCGCCACCAGCGCGCCGCTAATGACATTGACCACCTTGATCAAGAACAGCAAAAAGCTATCCCTTTCTTCCACAATGTTGAGCAAAATCGGCTCAATGTCGTACTTGACAAAGATGCCCGGGATGATGCGCTCCGTGACCTCCTGTGACTGCTCGGTGACGGCGTACTGGTTCGTGACGATGGACCGGCCGCCCGAGACGGAGTAGACGGTGGGCACGACCGAGATGAAGTATTGGAACTTGTGGAAGTTGGAGGTGGCTAGGTTGACGGTTTGGTCGAGCGGGTTGACGAGCGAAGGGAGGAAGGGGCCGTAGGAGAGCTCGGAGATTATGTGGGAGAAGTTGAATGCTGGAAGTCTTGTTAGTGTTTGGTACGTAAAGAAGGGAGCGAGGAAGGGGAAGAGAAGAAGGTAAACAAACCAGAATGATCCAAATGCTGTCCAAACTCCATATACCCATGCCCCTTGGCCGTAATATGAAAGTCTCCCTGGACCTTATTCAGCTCCAAGCTGCCAAAAACCCTACAACTATCCGGCGTCGCGCCCCACAGCCTGGGCGTCCGCGCCCACTTGGCCCTCTTTCTCCCGAGCGCAACAATATCATGCACATGTTCCTCCCCGAACCCCTCATCATGACCTTGCAAGTAATCCTCCCCCGTAACCACCTTCCCCTGCGCATCCCTTCCCAGCTTGTGGATGCCCTTGTTGTCGACCCAGTGCTGCCACACCGTCGGGTCGCGGTGCAGCTTCGAGGCGGCCAGGATCCGGTCGCCCGCCGCGTCTTGCACGTTGATGTGGATGTCTTGGCATTTCATTTTCACGACGATGTCGAGGTTGATGTCGAGACTGTGCGACACGCCCTTTTCGACGGCGAAGGTGTGTGATTCTGTGCCGCGCCACCACCGACTGGCTTCGGACCAGAAGAGGATGAAGGAGATTAGGGTCACGAAGACGGTCCATTTGCCGCCGGCGGTGGTGCGGGTTACGTATTGGGGTTTTGATTTGGCTGTGTAGTAGTAGGACTTTATGTTAGCTTGGATGGGAAGATGTAGGGAGGGTGCTGGAGAGATGGGATAAAGAGAAAGACGTACGGAAAGCGTCAAAAGCGCTGACTATGCTCCCCTTGGCACCAAAGGCGTCGTCGTCTAGTTGACGCTTCTCGTCGTTGTAGCCGTTCATTTTTTAAAGGTATCGTGATCGGGTGTGCGCCAGGTATGGTTCGTTGTGGTCGAGAGGTTGGATGCGATTTAGCAATCCGTCCCGGTGTCGTCGTTCCCCCTTCTTCCTCTGCCACTAATCCGTCGGTTGGTGACAGCAACGAGTGTCTTTCCGGTGCGCGTTTCTTTCGATCCCAATCCACAGCAAGTCCGTGAGTTTCAGCTACCGCATTGGTATTTTATCGTCGGGCGATTGTCGTCGAGAGATGGTGGGTTATTCCGGAAGGACAGAGGCTACGCAGTAGGTAGCTCTTGTCGTCCTCGGGGGGAAATTGCGAATGCGCCCAAGCTAATTCGTTATCCGGTTCGCGAGGTTCGGTTGATGTGGAAAGACACAACCGGAAGTCCGCTTTACGCTGCCAAAGAAGATGATGAAGATTCAAACTACACTACCAACACCAAAGAAAACAAAAGAAGTTCTAGAAACGGGGTGCAGGCTGAAAGACACTGGACCTTGAGGTTGGTTGCCCTTGCATGCCGTGCCATTCGGACATTCCAATTCCATTTGATGAGGACAAGTGGACGTTGGTCCCCCGCGAGCTACGAATCCGCCGTGGCTTGGCGTTTGGCAGATCCCTGCGTTCCTGGCAGGGGTCTGTTACGGGAAGCCGGAATTAGCTCGAGCATGGCTGCATGGCTTGGTGGGGGGCATGTTTTCCATGTTTAACCCTTACCCTGATGTGCACGCCGCTGGCTTTACCCCTGAATTCATCAAGTCCTCCTTTGTGTGTAAGTCATCGACAACGTCACTCGTTTACTGTTCTATGGGATTTTGTTTGGCATTTGTGATAATAATTTTGCTGAGATATATTAAGACTCCAGAATGTCGTTTGAGTGCTTTTACTTGTTCAATTACACGTGCGGCTCCTCAGATATACCGTTTTGCCCACCTCGTTCTCATGGTATTCTTCCGAACGGCTATCACAGTGTCTGTCATCACCGTCGTGTATCTTTTGGGTATATCGACTTTTTGGGTAACGGCGGTAACCCGTCTCCATTCTTATACCATGATGTCTTCATTGCATGCTCAGGTCATAAACTGGTAATGCTACACTGCCGTATGTTCCTTTTCTCTGCAGCTTGCCAACCTTGTTGATCATGTTTGTCATTAGGACTAGGCTGTCCTTCTTTATACTTTGATAATCCGAGTTTTAGTCCTTGTTCTCATGTTTGTTGCTTGTTGGTTGACCTTCACAAAACAACGGAATGAAGGAATCCGAAAAATCTGTGTAAGAGGCTTGAGAGTGTTATGCTGGTCCAATACAGTCTTTCGAACCTGTATTAGTCAAAAGCTCCGGTGAACTCATACAGCAGCTATTCCATCCAGTTCAAAGCGCGGCTCAATATGAAGATCTACTTGTACCATCGTTCTGGAAAGTTGCATCTCAATCACATTGTGTATGACGAATATATCGCCATTTCAAGATACTTTGTGGGCATTCGAGGCTGGTTGGAACATATTTCACTCAGAGTAGAAACGAATCTCACAAAAATACCTGAACAGCTTAACTTTCTTGTTACATTGTCATGTCAGCCCGACAATTACGAGCATTAGCTCAATAGCTTGGAGTGTGCTCTGTTTAAGGTCCCTTATATGTGATGTAATCTTCTTTGGCATATATAGTCTCCAGTCGCTCTGGCCTTGTTGGATACCTCATTCATTTTTTCGACTTTCATCCTATGTTGTCAAATACGGCAAACAGGAATCAAGGACCGGTGAGCAAACCGTGCGGTGAGCCACTTTCTACGATTCATTGCGACTGAATAATGAAAAACGCTTCTCATTGCCATAGAACGCATCTAGCTTTGTGATATTCCCCGCCGCTGGCACCGAGCAATTGTCGCACAACTTGAACAAAAACCGCCCTACAGCTCGGAGAAGGTGAGATAAAGACAAGGAAATCCTCATGCTCCTTGCCTTCCACTTGTCCATAAGCATTTTCATTGCACCTGCTTGACAGCACCTTGACAAGACCTGGACTTTCTTTTAACGGGGAGTCCTGATCATTCCTGCCCTCCGAACGGAGTTGAGAAAAACGAACAATTTCCTTTGGCACCCCGCTCCCGGTGCAGCGCGTTCGCCATTTCTCCTCGAACAAATATCAACTTCCACCTCTGCTCCGTCCCGATCTGAATGCTATTGCCCCGCCAACTACCTATCGTGGCCTTCCCGCTGCCGCTGGGTGGGAACCTGGAAATCTCCCTTCAGCTGCGTAACTCCTGCCACGATAAGTACTACCCGCCAAGGCGGTGTCAGAGGTACCTCGCTCTTGCGCAGTGAGTACTTTATCATCTCCCATTTATTCGAGCAAACACATCCAAAAAGCGGAAGGTACGATGTATCTGGACCCGCTCAATCCACTGCCTTCCCGTCCTTTCTACCCTCTCGTCACCTGAGGTTTCGTTCCTCTTAGTCTCGTGAATGGACTTGAAGTTGCCAGAAGCATCTGGCCACGCTTCTTCTTTCTCCTTCCACCTGCGCCTTGACCTCATCCCACAAAACCAGTACCAAAAAACTGGCAAATTCTCTGCGGATCTATCAAACTTGCCATCAAATACTTCCCCTCGGATAGCATCTCGAGAGCATACAATCCTCCACACTTCCAAGGCCGGACGCGTCCAAAGATCACGCACAAGACTTGGTGCGTATCAATCATCACAGGAGCGCTTACATTTCTGCGTTGCTAACGACTGATAACCAGCACTGCGACATCCAATCCAAGCGGCCGTAGTCACGTCTTCAACATGCAGGATCGCGACAAAAATGGCCAGTCGGTCGAGGACGAAGCAGCGCGACAGAGGAGAGCCATCCTAGAAAAGGCCATGATGGATGATCTCGGCACTTCTCGTGTCGAGGACCTGCCGTTGGAGGATGCTGACGGCCCTCCTCGTCATGGTCGTCATGATCGTCATGATGGCCGGAGACCTGACCGTCTTACGATGCCTCAACCCGCTCCCGCCGTGTCGGATTTCTGGGCAGAGGCCCAACGTCAGGGCGTGTTCAACGATGACGACGCTCTTGCTGTCAAGGATCTTGATCCCCTTGGAGGCGGAAGACTCTATGCCACCCGTCAGCAGGAAGTCGCGGCCTTAGGTAACCGCCTCATTCATGGCATCAGAGACCAGTATGTATCCATTCTCCGTGTGTTCCGCGTCGCAACTTTCACTAACCCTAGCATGACAGTGCTCAAAGAGTGTTGAACCCCGAGCTTGAAAGTCGCCTTGCTAAACAATACCATGGTCGCGGACGTGAGATACCTCCAAACCGAAAAATCAACATTGGCAAAGGCATGAAGACATCCGCTCTCGGAGTTCTTTATCATGAAGCCCAGCCGGTCAGGCAATTCCCTCCGGGCTACCAACCATCCACCACGAGGCCAAAAACACAAGTACCAGTGCAGACTCTTCCTCCAAGCAGACCTCCCCGTCCATCATCTTCTACAGCGCCCCGTCAACTGGTTCCTCCCAAGCAAGGGCTTCCGTCTTCCCGAAATGGAGTTGCATCTGGTGCAACTTCCACTGCGCCTCGCACCGAGACTTCTCGGGCTTCTTCAATTCAGGCCCGTTTGCTATCCGTCGTCCAGAGTCAAACACAACAGGCTCCAACACAACATCGCTCAACTGTTGCCCCGAAAGCTTCACGTCAAAACTCCGCGAGCAGCATCCGGCAATCGTCGGCGCCTACCGTCCAAGACTCGGCAAGACAGCAGCTCCAGAATGTGGATCTTGCTCCCCTTCCAGTGACCGAATCTCCTCTTTCTTCACCAGAGCTGTTCAATGTTGTCTTCAGCTGTGAAGTTAACTTTCCCATTCCGCCCCGGGCACCTGACCGCTCGTCTGTGCCCCCCAGGGGCATAATCTACCTCTCCGCGGCCGAAAGACCACATTTGGGATTCTTCACATTGACTCGCGATGGCGACCTCGATGGCCAATGGCCTATTGCGAGCTATCACTACCACTCCATTGACTCCACCCGGCAGCTGATAGTTATTTTCAGGGCCCAAGATGGTGTGACCAGAGACAGTCGTAAAGTCAATTTCACGTCCTATATGGACGCGGAGGACTTTCACAAGACACTCAAGCGTCTTCAGGCTGGAGAATATCTGGAACAGGTCAACCAAAGCTCTAGGCAGGTGTTAGAGCACACCGCCCAAGAGGCAACTCATGCCACCGTGGAGGCATCCCCTACACCTGCTCCTCAGAACCCCGTGTCTGGAGCTCAAGCAGGACATGCATCTACATCAGACTCGGACATTGTCGTAAGCCAACCATATACACCAAATCCCAACACAGCCCAAGCAGGCAACCAAGAGGTACTAGTCGGTACGCTTATTGACTTCGACACTTACGATGATGATACATCGACGGTCCAGCCAGACTATGCTCAGTCCGAAGCTGCGGAACTACTCTCCACCCTCGATCCGGTCGACTACGAGCTTGAGAATGTCGACAATCACCTTGAGTTCCAGCAAGCACAAGCTGAAGCGGCGGAACAGAACTATGGGATTGAGGTTGTCAAGCAGGAATTTGTCGACAGATACCGCGAACTGTTGCAGAACCTGATCAAAGTATTGGGTGAACAGCCCAAAAATCAGACAAATCGCGGTGCTTCTACGATGATTGAAGGACTCGAGACCTGCGTGACGGAGAATGCAATGGCTGATCAATGCGGTCTCGATGACACGACCAAAAGAGAGCTTCTGAGGGAGATTTTTGGCGACTCTGAGTCCGTAGATGCCGATAATTCTACCAACGACATCCAATCGGCCTCCGGTCCTCCAACAAACCTCCCGGAAACTCCCAGACCTCCCCCTTCAACTGCAAGCACAACCCCTAGTGAGAATGCCAGGGCACCTCCAACTACAACCGCAAGAACCACTCCCCGGGAGACTGCTCGGGCACCTCCCCGTAGAGTGACTACCCAGACACGCCGTCGAGTGTACCAACGTCCATTTTTGGTGTCGCTCTATGGTAACCGTTTGCAGCCTCCCCACTGGCTAAGGGAGCTGGCCTTTATGCCCGAGTGTTCCAGGAGGAACCAGCCTCCTTCGACTTGTCAGAGCTTGGAAGCTACGCTTTCGGCCGCGACGCCTTTTACTCCCACTCCTCTCCCAGCGGCTGCCTCCGCGCCTCTTGATTTCTCCAGGACCCGAGCCAGCCATGCCTGGGTGATGGCAACAGAGGCTTCGAACACCGTAAGGTCTACGCCCACCAGTATTTCCGAGTCAATGGTTCAAGAAGCGAAAGAAGAGGCCCAAGAGCCACAGATCAAAGAGCTTACACCAGTAGTTTCCCTTGAGACAACTGGGAATCCATCCCATGAAGAGCACGTAGATGAAGACATTCACAGTGTACCCGAGCTTATCTCTTTGGCCGTCCCGGAGCCAATCAGGCCTTCGTCAACCAACAACAATCTTCGTGGCCTCCGAGGCTCACGGTGGGCTAGACCCGATGATCGCCTTGAGACTGAAGGAGCCTTTACAGGCCCTCAATTCTGGTCTAGAACCGCCCTTCGAGAGCTTGCACAACTTGAGCCGCTGGCCCAAGTCCAGGCTACTCCGGCCGAGTTAGCTGAAATGTTTTCTGCTAGGCCTTCAGGGCAGAATGTTGAACATGTCACTCCTCGCCTTGAAGTTGCTCAGCAGAACGATGGACCTACTCCAGTGCCTGATCACCAGCCCGCTACTCCCGTCAACGAAACTTCAAGCATTAGAGGACTGACTCCCCAGGAGCAGACACCTCGTGCAACACAGCGTGTTGACGACGCGACTATTCAGCAGGCGAGCTCTATCAGCGTACCGCCTTCTCAAGTAGAGTCGCTGGTTAGCTCTAGCAGCCATGCCAACCGTGGCCTGGCTGGCTTTAGATTTGCGATTAGTCCGGTGCCACAGAGTTCCTTTGTACAGGCTCCTCCTCAACCCGAACAAGTCACTCTTGCCAGCTACCCCGTCAACCTTAGTTTAGCCGGGTTCAGATTTGCTCGCAGTTCGACATCAGAAAGCACCAGTAGTACTGACTCGCCGGCCGTCCATGTCCAGTCGAAGCCTCCTATTGTTGAGGCCCAGCCGCCGGCTCTCGATCCCAGGCCTGTCAACCGCGGCTTGGCTGGATCGAGATTCGCTTCTGGTCAGGTGCTATCCAGCTCTGGTAGCTTTACGGGCATGTACCATCCTCGGACGTAGCCACATTGAGATTTGGTAGCTCAAGAGTATGCTGCCAAAGCTCTATACACTATTCGTTGCCGACTTTGTGACGCTAGCCCACTTCATCGTACGGGGCAAGAAGCGCGCCATCTCGGGTTTCTCCCGCTGTGATATTTCTTCTTGTCCTCAAGTTTCCAAACTATGACCGCACCATCGCCACCCTTCCAGACCCCGATAATGAAATCATCAATCTGAGAGTTCCCAAGTCCTCTAGAGTCCATCACAGTGCTCCTAGTGCTCCTATAACCATCATTCATTGCAATTCCCTTCCTTACAGGGACAATAACATGAGACACCCCAACTTCCTTCAGCTTTTTGGTTTCCTAACGGCAAGCCTTGGTTTTTTGCCGATTTCGTCCCTTTCAGTCAACAAGTCTCTTGCCCGCGGCTTTCAACACAACTATGGAGTCTCCGCCTGCCGTACCGTTAACAAGAGGTGGAGGAGAAATATACAATAATTGATGGGGGTATTTCGAGATGTGATTTGTTTCTTTTTACTTTTTTACTTCTCGAGAGTCATAATACGGGCGATATGAGAGGATGGCAATCTGGCGTGCCAGCTGTGAAGCAGCCTAGAAAGGGACAAAAACTCAAAAAAGAGTAAACCGAAAGGAACGCAGGGTTTAGATGGATCAATATCCAACCATGTGGCAGAAAATTTAGAGTAATGTAGTTATTAGTATCTACAGCTGGTCCCAAATGCCGGTGATGTGCTTTCAGTGATCGAGAAGTGATTGATTCCGAGGTCGTGTGCGCAGGCGAACCTGTGAGCGGCAAAGGTCAGTCCCGCATCCGTAGATTGGAAGTAGAAAGGTTCATGCCAGGCCTACCGATTGCTTGATTTCGTTCCTAGGGGTTGAGAAATAAACATATATGGCATTGTAGCGGATACACACCTGGCACCCTCTGAGAGAAAAGCCAGCGTCATCACTCCTACCCAACACCAATTTCCGCAACGTTTCTCAATAATCACATACACCAACACGCTATTTTCTTCCCAACAGAAAGCACATGGTATCATTCGCTTCAAAAACAAAGTACAACTCCCTCTCCAAGCCTTCCTTTCCTTTGTCGAAATTTCCTTCATCCACCGCCACCACCACCACCACCTCCTCCACTTCCACTTCCACTTCCCGCACTAACCCCACCCCCCGAGCCAGACCCAGACGCCAACCCTCCCATCCCCACCGTTCCAAGAAAGAAATCCAGCCCATCCAACTCACTCCCCAACCCCCCTCCTCCTCCCATTAACGATTCATTCTCCGCCAACTGTTCCAGCAGACTCAAAAAGGGATCCTTTTCCTCTGTACCTGTGCTTCCGATATCACTTGGCGTTGGCTTGTTATTTTCATCACCCTTTGTATCACCGATACCACCACCGACTGGGTTTCGGTTATGAGGTCCGGGAGTGTTGTTGTCGTCTGGATTCCAAGGCGCTGGGCTGGAAAAGGCATTGGTGGGTAGGTCGCCGAACATGGGGTCGAAATGGTGATGATGGGTGGTGCTAGGGCCGGGAGTAGATGGACGTTGTTGGAGGTTGGTGAAATTTAGTTGGGGACTGAAGCCTGATGGGGCGAGGTTGGAGAGGGAGGATATGCCTTGGCCTTGGCCTAGAGCTATGGAGTGGGAGCGTGGTTGGTGGTTGTTTGTGTTGTTGTTGTGGTTTGAGGTGAGAGAGGAGAAGTTGTTGGTGTTTGAGGACCCGATGTTGGTGTCAGTTAGGGAGCCTAGCATCGAGTGGAATTGCGCTCGTTCATGTTGGAGGTCATGTTGTTGTGCTAATGATGAGGTCTGAGGTATCCCGGGTGATGGTTGAAGGCCGCCTAACGAGGACATGGGGAATGTTGCGGTGTGTGGATGTGATGGTGTAGGGAGGCCGGTACCGAAGTTCCC
The DNA here is from genome assembly GCF_033870435.1 of Sordaria macrospora. NCBI lineage: Eukaryota > Fungi > Ascomycota > Sordariomycetes > Sordariales > Sordariaceae > Sordaria > Sordaria macrospora. The sequence goes on along the minus strand of NC_089372.1, from coordinate 849,124 downwards.
ATTCCCGGTGATGGATAATAGACTCTTGATGTCGGGTCGTTTCCTTCCTGATGGAGCAGTGTTCTTCCTTTTGAGGTTCGGCCTGCTGAGTGATGAGCCGTTACCACTGCTAGGACCAGTGAGTCGAGGCGCATACAAATCGTGTCCAGGATATGTATCGGTCGTGAAGTCCACTATTACATCGGCCAGACTCAAGTTGGCTGCATCGAAACTAAACGACTGTCCTCCTGGTCCACCAATGTTGGCATATCGATCAAAGAAATCTTCCAGGTGAAAGACTGGCGAGTATCGTATCGAGTTGTTAGCAACGCTCTTCACGAGTTCCGAGTGAGCATCGTATATGCTCTGTAGTGTTTCGCGCTGATGCTGTACACTGGCCCACGAGTACCGCAGCTCGCTCAGTTGTTGCATTTCTCGGGATAAAAACTCGGGCGAGGAGCTGAATACGTTCATTTCTCCCGTAATCCCATGTCTGCTGTAGTGGGCGCCATGTACATGTACAGTTCCAGCCGTACATATACAGTAGCCTACAAATGCTGGCCATTCGATGGACGCCATTTGTTTTCCGAGTTCCACGAGTTCCGCGATGGCGTTGGCGTGTAGGAAACACATGTTGGTGGCTTCGATCTGCCAAGATTGATGTTGTCCTGACCCAGCCAGTTCGGATAGGTCAATCGGAAGGAAAGGTCGGTAAATCAGACAATGAACAAGATGGTAAATGAGCTTGCTCAACACAAGCACGGTTGAGTCCGTATGACCGAACAGGGAATGCAGGCTGGAAAAGGCATCTTCTGTCCCAGATGCCCATACATCGAGGTCCTGCCGGATCTTTGACAGGTTGGAGAGCGAGTGCCATGGAAAGTGCGAATCGCCTTTGGCCCCTCCAGACGCCAGATATTGGTTCGTAGTACCGAGGATTCGGGCAACGTCGATAAGCAATCCATTGCTTCCTTGCGACCGCTTCCCACTCCCATGGAAGTATTGCAGATTTGAGCCACTCTGGAAGAAGTCCCCTTCAACGGGCAATGCTGCTGGGTTGGGGGACCAACTTGGGAGCCTCAACAAAATAGTTTTGTCCGTAACCAGGGATGGCCTCTTTGAACCGGAGACCATGAACCTGTCAAGTAGGTAGCAACTCCAAAACAGGCGTCTTCGCGTTTCTCGTTCGATTGGGGTAACTCGGGCATTGACATCCATTTCACGGTGGAGTTCTAGAGCCATGGCCATTCCTACAGCGTTTGCTGATACAAGTTAGCTTTTGGGAAGGGCATACGTGGTCAATTTGGAAGCATACTCAGAAGCATATATGCCTTTTTCCCCTTCCCTGCGGCGGTAAAGGCTGTTACCAATAGTAACAATGCCTGCAAAGCATCAACACTCGGTTCATCCGTATCCAATTCTGACCTGGAACGAGCGGCGTAGTCTTCGCTGAGCTTGATCGCGGATTGGTACCCCTTTGGATGAGGTGTATACCTTGCGGCTACAGCACAGACAGCATGCAGCAAGTAGCTGGGGACTTGGTGTAGTTGAAGACGTTGGCGAAATGTTGATTCGTCAAGTACGTGAAAAGGTTTTGCGTGAAAGCGGGTGAAGTATGTGTCAAACAAAGCAGTAGGCTGGACTTCTGGCATTGATATCGATTGCTGCTCGACATTCTGTGGCCTTGTCCTGTTTGTTAGTAGCCATTGACACTCGCTGTAAGCCCTGCACTATACTCACAGAGTAAAAGGCTGTTGAAACTCTCTAGAATCGTGCGGACGGGGGGTATCTAGCGGATCATCCTTTGAGAACTGTTCCCTCTGGTTCGTGCTGGTGCTCGTTGACGTTGTGGAAGATGAAGAATCGGCTACGATGTTGAGTGTGTCTTCGACCATTGGCGTTTCTGGCTCCCCCTTTTCCTTCAGTTTTGCTTCCAAGCCATCCACTCGCTTCAGTAATGCCTCCAAGACATCGGTCTTTGGGCCCCTTTTCTTCGGTACGGCATCTATGATGAAATTACCTGTCAGAATTCTTGCTCGGCCTTTCAGGTCTGATGACCTTCAGGAGCCGCGGGTGGGGCAGGTTTTTGGGTATGACAACGCACCATAGATGCATGGACATTGGAAGATTTGACAGGCTTCACAGGCAGGTCGAAGGCGGTTGCATTTGATCTGTGAAACGCGGCCCGGTTAGCTTTGATTGTGTTCCCAAACTGCTCAGTACGTGTGGAGGTTGCGTAGTTACCTTACGTTTCCGACATGACTTGCAGTTCATGGATTCACGTGGCTCATTACTGAGTCGGCGGGCAGGCAACCGCTCAATGCCAACCTGGGAACGAGGAAGAGACATGGCTCCTGGATGAGATCTAGGAAAAGTGGTGACGGCCCCGGCGTCATAGGCCTGAACGCTCATGACGGACTTGGTGGATGATGACGAGGATGGTGAAGGTGGTAGTGGAAGCCTCAGAGTCTTGTTATCGCCGTCTCTGATGTCGCATTTTCGTCGGAGCACCGCTGGGCATGAAGTCTCGTATAAGTCGGGAAGAGGCCAATGGAAGGAGGTGATGTAATGTTTGGGCCTGAGTTGAGGGCGACTTCGGCCAAGGGTGACAACGTGGATGATTTTCCTATAGCTCGAGTCTGCGTCTCACTGACCATACACCGGACATGGAGGGGATAGAGGCGCGGATAGTAGTAGATGTCGGCGTCGAAGGATGACAAGACATGATCAACCAGACTTCAGGATCATGACAAGAGGTGAAAAAGAAGGTTTCGAGCAACATTCGCAAGCAAGTTCATGGAGTTGAGTAGGGAGCGAATAGCGAGACGTTTCAAGACAGGGGACATGGCCAAGAAGAGTAAAAGTGGTCGAGTAAATGTGAGGTGAGCACAAACCCTACCCCTACATTACCGTCACTACCACCTTGGTGATGGCCCGGAGTAGCCCCGCAGCAGCGGTACTGGTAGTGCCGCGTGAGATGCTGGGACTCCTGGAAGTGATGTTGGGTAAGATACTAGGGCAGGTGTGTCGTTCGGCACACGGGTCGAATTCGGTAGGTTAGCGCGGGGGAGCTGGATGCATCTCGAGGCGAACTAGGGACTCTGGAGGGAAGATCACCGATTGCCTCAGTCTGTGAGCAAAGACGACGACACTAGCCGGCCGTCTTAACTCGGAGAGGCAAGTCGCAGGAAGCCATCCTTCATCACATCACCGACCACGGGAGTAACAGTCGTTGGGTTGTATTGACTTTCATTGGAACTAAGACGCAATGACAGGCAGAACCAGCGGCTCAAAGCCTCCAAAGAAATGTGGTCGGTAAGTGAAGAAACAGAAAACCTGAAGGCATCCATGCTCTCTCGTGTGAGCCATGTCGGCCCATCACTTGAGTCCACTGACCGCTAACAGCCTGGAAGTCCAGGATCAACATGGGGTCTTTGCGGGGGAAGGAATGAGGGGAAAAGGGGAGACCGGGGCAGTTGGTGCTGGGGAAAGACCTCCGGGAGTGCGTTTATCCCATTCAGAACACAACTGCAGAAGTATACAGTGTTTGGTACAGTGTGATTGCGACCACTGCAACCGCACATCGCAGCCAAGTCTCTCCTTCCTCCAACTCGCAACTCGTAACTCACATTACACAGACTCTTTATATTGACAACTGCAAAACGGAAGGCCCGAATCATCAAATGGTGAAGAGCGTCAACGATTCCTTCCAGTTCTACCTTGAGTTATCTCATGTTTGAAATGACGCTGGCCAGCAAGGTGCTCGTCAATGACCAGGCCAATTTGAGACGGCCGACCCAGTCAATAGCACGTCGCAGGCTTCGTCCCCACTCCACTCCCTTTCCTCAATCCCCCTCTGATCTCGCTAACTTTTTACTTTCACGGTTGTTTCTCACTTCTTCGTCCCTGATCCTGGATTCCACGCGTCCTCTGTCTTCTTCAGATTTTGTCAATGCCACGACCATCTCGGCTGAAACACCTGTCCCAGCAATTTGACATGGCATGCTCATGGTCTCGAACCCGAAGCCCACGAAGACAGGTCTCTGCCGGCCCTGACTTGGCTCGAATGTCTCATTCCGCTTGGGAGAGCCCATTGCTCATGGACACTTTGTAGGGGTTTTCTTCAGTAATTCCACCATCGATACAAGTCCCTGATCTTTGTCCCACGCGTGGCACTTGTACGGCATCTTTCATGAGCATCAGTCTCAACCTTAACTTATCCCACAACCCATCCGGCATTCAACTCTTCATTCGAACCCACAGGTTTGCCACTGATATGCCACTGTATTGGACTGATCCATCTCCATGCCCTGTGTATGGGAGTGTTCACTTATACCATATCGGCGATTAAAGTTACCCAGGCATGCTACGCTGTCTGCACTACGACAGCACTTGAGCCGCCTACATACCGAGACCACTCTCACCTGCTCCTTGGGTTGTCATAGTGGTCAATATCAGGTCCGGCATGCATCCCATAATGCCTCGCCTATCCTTCCACTCCGGGACAGCTCCTTGTGGTCACTGAGTTTGGACGAAGCAAGTCTCGGTGCGGACCCCATGTACCCCTACAATCCAACGGTAGACGGGGCATGCGTCACGAGACTGGGGAGACAGCGGAAACTATCCCCGACCTCGACACCTCCCCCTGGATCTGTCCCGAGATGGTCATTTATCGTCATTGCCGCACGAATAGCAGTCCCCAATGCGTATGCAAAGGAGCTATCCTGAAGTGATAATCCGGATCCTCGCCGTCTGTAGACAGGTGTCACAGCAACCCTCCATGACTGCACCCCAGACCTAGAGGCAGTACGGAACAGCTTTCCAGAGTTAAGCATGTGCGGAACTGTCCACACAGATCTTGGACTCGGTGAGCGTCCCTGATTTGGTTGCAATTTCCTGAAGACGGTCAGATACGGAAGTCTGTCTGTTCAGTATCACCATACGGACTTGCTCCACCAACCTGGCGCCTCGTCTATTAAGCGAATCGCACACACACCAACGGAGACACAACGGTTACTTCAAGTTCAGTTATGTTACATGAACCCCGCAAATCGTCATGTTGACAGTTTTCCAGACTTCACTCACCAACGGGTGATGAGACACGAAGATCGATGTGGATGCGGCTTGGCAGGGACCACATCAAGATGGCGCAAAGGCATGCATCGTTCAACCTTCTTTTGACACCATAGTGCAGACACTATGGACCGTTGACTTCGAGCTGAGATATACTCTCTGGGCTGGATGCAGGTATGTCTTGTACGGACACTGGCGCTTCACCAACGGGAACTCGGAGCCGAGCCGTCTCTGTCTCTTTGCTTATCACTTTAAAGGTGAACTCTAAGTTGACGATTCGCTTTCTTGCTTCTCTGGACAAATAAAGGGTCTGCCAAACGTCAATGGAAAAGCCCGGGTAAAGCATCGCAAACCGCTCCCGCAATTTGGGAGTCCTACACCAGTCACCAAAACCTTGGTAACCACCAACCACCGCACACTCTATGTCGGAACCGTCATCCATTCACCGCCCAATGCTAGCAGACATTTTCTTATGGCCGTCTTGCAGTCACAAAGGCCCGGTATCTCCATCTCTGATTTGAAATGGCGCCTTACATCAGAAAACTCCAAGGCACAGACCACCAACGACGGCTTCATCGTCCCGACATCACGGATTGACAGTTACCGACAAACATTCTTGTTCTTTGAGCTCTTTCACATGAAACAATACTTTCAAGGTGAGTGCCAAGCCAAGGACGTTAGCCATGTACGCAAGAAAAGATGAGATGCGGCCCGGAGGAAGAGTGACCGAACTGTCGGATCGGGACGCTTTGGGGTTGGGGCGCCGTTGGCACGGATGCAACTACCGTACCATTCATATTTCCCCAGCTCGGTATTGTTGCGCACCATTACAAAAAGGAACTACATACATACAACAGCTCATAGAGGTGAGGCCCGAAATACCTCCTCTCATTGGATACCATGGCTACGCTGCACTTCGTGCCTTTGAGGAGAGTCTTTCCAGTTCAAGTCAAACATAACATCTAGACCTTGCTTTGTGCAAGGCCTTAGTATAGATAGACGCTCTCTTAACTATCGAATTACTGACAGGCATTATTGAAGCTACGTGCCATGATTGCAAACAGTAGGTCTTGTTATCCCTGAACGAGGAAAAGGAAAACAAAACAAAATCCTTTCTACCTGCTTCGCCTTCCTATCATCACCATTGAACCCGGTGACATTCTGGTCGACGGGTTAACATTCCACTTGACTATTCAACAACTTTGCAGAGAAGCTTTATAAGAGTCACAAATAAGAACTAGTAAACATATAAGGTACGGTCATAGTTAGTGAAACCGCAGGGTCCCTTCCGCTTTCCCATATGTAAGCCACTAGAACTATTCGTTTGGAGGATCACTATGGGAACAAATTTTTTTTTACAGGAGCTAGATAATTCTGTTAAAGATGCTACCACCGCTGTTTTTAGGCTTCTTTCTCATATGTCCGCTTTCGCCGTTGATTGTACCGTTTTATTACACCTTGCAATGTTTCTACCAGAGGAGTGATCCCGCTCTCAGCCACAGCCATAGCAGAATCAGCCATTGCACACCTGAACATGGATGAATGAGTGACTACCTCTAGGTACCAACGATCTTGAATCACGGTGTAGTCGATGTCACACAACGAAACGAGTATAGAGGATAACATCATCGGCGAAAGCATTGTGGTCTAGTCAGAGGAATGGTGATAGGACGTAAAGGAGGAGAGCATGAACCTCGTTTGGTCTTCATCTGTTTAATTTTGGAGTTAAGACGTTCGAGTCGGCCACTTCGACTCATAAATTCACCTGGGCATTAGATAGCATATGATGATGGACCAAAACTTTGAAATGGGCCTTGAAGGTCATCGATCTATTAGCAGTGAGTGATCCGAGGTAAAAGTGGGTACTAGGTAGGACCAGGTAGGCCCTGTAGTCTTGTAGAGATTGTAGAGATTGTATGAGCAGCGAACCTTCTTGGATCATGTTATTGTGAATGCTAGACGAAAAGAGTGAGTGAAAAGCATAGAGGTATCGTCCACAAAATTGGCAACTCGGGAACGAACAGTGATGAACGAAACAAAGGAAGAGAACCTTCCGTCTTCCGCCTGTACCATTTGGAGCTTGGAAGCCTTTAAGTGTCCGCTCTCAAGCCGCCAATTCACATGGACCCAATCCAGTCATCCCACACAACCAGATAGTACGTGGTGTTGATCCATTCAACTTTGAAAACGCCGTGAAGGTGATCGATTCACTTGATATCTCAACATGGACGTGTGGATAGGCCCTCGGAATATCGTGAATCAGTAATCGAGTACCTACATAAATACCTGTTTTGAAACTCCTCCAGATTACAACAATGATCCAACGAGCTTCCAATAAAGAAAACAACAACAAGCAGCCTCCAAACCCTCAAGCCTCCAAGCCTACAAGCCCTCATCTTGAAAACCCACGTAGGAAAGAAAGAAACCCTGCAACAAAGAATTTCCTTAATATCACACCAACTTAGGTAACAGCTCGCGACACTGAAAAGCGCACTCACTCGCCCGCCCACAAGTCATACACACACACACACAACAGAAGAAGAGTCCAAAAATGTGCAAAGAACACATCTTCGTCACGCGTTGCTGGCACTGCAACTGCGCACACGGAGCCGTCAAAACCGAACATGAGAAGTGCCAACGCGCCGAGAGCCAAAACTTGCGCTGGGGCGGTTGCGGATATACTTCCAAGGTCGACCGTGTCCTTTACGCTTCGTGTCATTGGTGTACTCGCTATAGGAGATTTGGCGCAAGATAAAGATAAAGATAAAGATAAGGAGGAGGAGGATGAGGAGGACATGGAGGAGGAGGAGGAGGTGTAAAGAAGGGAAACAAAGAACCAACGACGATGGAAGTGCTACCTTTACCAAGTTAACGACATGGACAGGGCAGCATAATGGGAAATGGAGTTATTACCGGATCAGCTTGGAATCATGAGAAGAACAAGAACAAAGAAACATATAACTGACCCCCAAGTGATGACTATCGTGAGTTATTCAGATCTGACGTCGTGGTGGAGATAAAAATACCAAAAAGAAGATAAAAGAAATTCTGAAGAGATTCCACGATGCCCGTCACACGCCAATGGACACTTCCCTACAATATGCATCGGCCTGACCAGTGGTATCCAGATCCCTGCTCCAACTTATCCGGTACCTGGATAAAAATTCCAGGTAACTTCCTAACCCATCGACAAAACAATCATCAACACAACAGCCACCCCTGCAACTCGTGCAAGTTCCGCTCTATTACTCTGCCTCGGCAGTCTCGGACGACGGATAATCCGAGCCCTCTCCGTTCCTGGAAATATTTCGATCCATCTCGTGGGTTTTTCGTCGTTGTCGTCATCGTAGTAATGAAAATACATCCGCATATGCACCACCAACAGGTATAAGAGGATAATCACCACAGCCCGCTTCCACATTGGCCAGTTGGATGGCCCAAGAGACAGCCTTGTGTGTAGGAGTGTGTAGAGCGAAAGGGACAGCATCTGTGCAGGATTTATGGGTGGCATTTTCCGATTGTTCGATGTGTATTTTTTCGCTTCGAGCCGGTTTTCGACTTTCGACTTTGGAGGCGTGTGGGTTCGTGCAGAGTTCCTGGCGGTTTTCTGAAAAGCTGTGTGTACCTGTAAGTAGAGGTATGTGTGGAGCGAGTGAATTCTAGATGGGTAATAACACGATGATCAGAGGTCGAGGTCAAAATATCTACCGTGACTTCGTCGACTGGAAGTATGTAGGGCGAATGGAACTTACAAAGCTGATGGGTACCCAAGTAAATTTGTTGTTGGAGGAAGAATGGAGGAGAGAGGAATGCAGCTGAGTGCAGTCTGGAACAAATGCACGTTGGTATTGAATAGGAAGGAGTCAAGCAGGCGACTACCATACGTACCAAGGATGGGAACTTGATGAACTGGGTAAGCGACGGTCAAAGTTTATGTAATTGATTTCGAAAAGTGGTAGTTGGTGAATGTAAATAAGAACTGGGGAGAAGAAGAAGTGGGAAAGAACTACCTAAACCCTAAAACCCTCTCGCTGCCGTAGCACCCTACCTGTAGGTCGACCTTTTTGCTTGAGCGAAGCGCACTTTTTCTGGACCATGTTGCAGCTTCATGCAGCATGTTCGGGGGTCCGAGGTTGCCATTTTATCTTAGTGAACATCGGGACATGCAGAGGTCTGCATAATATTCTCTCTGGTCAAGCACATAGGAATTTGTTTGGCAGAGTTTGTTAGCGGTCAGAATGCCATCCGGGCACTACACAAATTACGCTTTTACGAGAAGCGATGAAGCTTGTATGAGGAGGTGGCAGTGAGATGAATCTGTAGGTCCCAAAAGACGCCGTTCGTGCCTGAGCCATGGTCTTGTTCAAGGTCATGCATAGAATGGAGAATTTCAAAAGGTTTGGATGGCCATCAACTGCTAAGAACACAAGAGACAATTTGGAAAACCGTTCGCTGCCAGCAGGACTGAAAATTCCACCCCCCACCTTCCTGTTAATTGATAAGGTAATGACTGTCCGAGTGCTGCCCCCCCCCCCCCCCCCCCCCCCCCCCCCGGTTGTTGCCTGCGAACCCCAATACATTACGAAAATACAGGTAATGAGCGTTGAGCTGGCAGCTTTTAAGCCTGAGCCAGGTTAAAAATGAGATCCCCCTCGGCTTCACATCCCTTTGCTCATTCCACAGGTCTCTCATGTTGCTGTTAAAACCTGTCTCCTAGGCCCATCCATCCGATAACAAAAGCAGTAATGACTGTGTGGTAGGGAAGACAGAGCAAGCCAGCGCTGGAGAGAGACGTTGAAGGACATGTAATGAAGCCCTTCACCTGCTCGAAGGCAAACATATCCCCAACTTCCCACCTCGGCATGCTGAATGACCTTCTCACAGGTGATCTATTCTCCTTCCTGTTGTTCTTCTTCTTGTTATTCCTCTTGTGCTTCCCCATCGGGAGAGGCATGGCCGGAGTCTATACATTGATTAGCGATGGGAATTTAAAGACCAAAGGAACAAGGTGAGTCAAGAGATAGGCATGGCTTACATAACTCATCATCGATACGTTCCTGGCCTGCCTCAGTACTGTCATACAGGCTCACGTAGTATGCTGAAGGAGATGTCAGATAAGCTTCCACGTCCACGTAATCTTCATCGTCAGGTGTAAGGCACATTCCAAGCCAATGCTGCATCATGGGGCTGGCAGCAGGTCTCCTCCTCCTAAGCGACTGATTATCTTCCGCTTGTCCCAAATGAGAAGGACGTTCGACGACGACATCTTCGGAATTGCCAGCGACTGAGTTGGGAGGGACGGGGGTTTCGAAGAAAAAGTCGGGTACTAGGATACTGTCTGGCGACAAAGTCTCCTCCCTACGGTCGAACCAAATTCTCTTCCATATGCCTCGACTAAGTATGAGGCGTGAGTTGGTCATGTTGAACCATCCCTTGTCGCGTTCATCAGCGACTGTTGGGCGACACGGTATGTCGACGTTAGCGAAGTTCTCCTTGATATGTGTGACAGCTACCGTATGTTTAGGGGAGAGAATTGAAAATCGAACGTGGAAAACGTAGCAAGTCCTTCTTGGTGGGTATCTTTTGGTATTTGGGCACGGTTGGACGAAGGAATGATCAAGACAGTTCAAGTTTAGGAAGACTCACCCATGCCAGTCGCGTCCTGTTTGGCCTTCGTGCCATCATCGTCAAGAATTCTGAACGTGTTACCACTCCGTTGGAAAGCCGCTATTCTGTCTTCGCCGTAACTGAAAACGGCCCTCAAGAAGTGGGTTTTGCCCACCTACCCGTTGAGGTCATCCACGAGGCCGAATAATCCCGTCATGTTGCAAGGCCACCAAACCATTACTCCCGTCCACCCGCTTCGCGCGGGCGGGTCGTTTTCTTCCAGAGGCACTGTTGCGATGAGTCCTTGGATTTCCTTCGAGATGCCTGTAGCAACCACATTGTTTCCGCTGAGAGGACCGCATACGAGATGGAGCCCACAGCGCAAGTTTGAAAGGTGCTTTGTCGGAAACAATAGGGTAACGACCACCGTTGGGCCTACTCTAGATTTTTTTTTTGCCACGGTGGCATCCTCTTCTGTGGGTAACACATGAATCGGCATGTAGATCCAACCTTCGCTGGATCGAAGAGATTTTCTGGGAAGTTTGCATTGTACCAGCCAATTCCACGCAACTCCCATCTGCTTTGCGCTTTGTCAAACGCCGTAGCTGGAGTTCTTAAAGCTGATGCCATAATTGCTAGCTTAAATTAGTTGATGTCCTTTGGCTCCTGTAAGACGAGTAATGGCTTACCAGATTTCTGTAGTCGACTAGATGATGATTTTCGAATGTAGTGGGGTATGGAAGAAGAGTGTACTGTGTGTACCCTCATGAGCATCCATCTCGAACAGTCGGGACCGGACGGCTCTTATACATTTCCTTTTCTCTCACCAGGAGCGTCAACGACCAACAGCAGTACCTAGCTTTCGCACTTCGATGAGAAACGCTGACAACTTGCTCGTCATAGGAAAAGGGTATCCCATCCCCCCAACGAGCCGTCCAACATTTGAAGCGCCGAATAAGTCGTAAAGCCAACAGTGAAGCCATGATGAAAGGATAACCAGGCGATGCCGTGATGAGGATATAGCAGCTACGCGCCCGTTGGTATATCGTTATCTCACAAGTGTAAGAACTAGGCGTACCAACCGACCTCAGTCAAGTTGACCTGCCATGGCAATGGTATCACTAAATACCTCATCATGTGGCCGCGAACACGAATTAACGTGGACCAACGCAGGAACGGATGGAAATAACAACAATGAGGCAAAAAAAAAAGACATCAGAGACCGATATTAACGCGATGGAAGATGCTGTTGCGCTGCCATAGAATATCAAAAGAGGTGGTCGATGTGCGAACGCTGGGGCAACAAGCCAGGACTGCCGATCAAAACAGGAATGCAGTCTGAGAGGAAGAAATCCGGAGCGCGCCTTATGAAGAAAGGATGTCCAGATGATTTCGTCCACAAACAAGGAATGAGAGCAAACTGGGAGCCTGCGAGTGAGTACCAAAGCCATTTTCTGTGTACATGTAGGGACGGGCTGCACTCACACTGTATTTTTCCACTTTCCTTCCCATCCCCCAACCCGAGCGGCAGCCACCAACATCCCACGTAACTAACCACCCGCTTTCACAGTATCGAAATTACCAACAGTCCCCCGTTCTTTGATCGTAATTTTGAAGAGTCTTCCTTCATTTGTGTCCTGCGGCAAGTTAGAAGATCTTGTCGGAAACGAAGCGTGGTGGTCTCCCATCGGACTCACTTGTCATTCGGCTCCGCTGAAAACCCTCCATCTCAAAGTCGTATCGCCAACGACCTCGAGCACAAGGAACCGAGCAATCTACTCGCCATCAGGGACACTCGTCTCACTCAGAACCTGGTCCACATTATTTCCAACCCCGCTCCTTTCACGCTCCTCCTCCTCACACCTCCAATACTCATGCAGCTCAGGACGCATCCTCGCAAGCGTAATAGTCGTCTTGAAAATACCCGGATCTACCCTTGGGTGCGGAATCAGCCAGACGTTCTCCACCCCAACGAGCTTGTCAAGCTCTTCGTAGTGATAACCCCGGTTTTCCACATCGCCTATGCGGCAATCTATATAGAGCTCTCTCACATTGGGGAACGAGTCCAATAGAAACGTCGACTCGAAGTACTCGAACCTGATGGTGCGGATGTTAATCTGGAGCCGCTGGATCTTATCGCCATCCCAGTCTTTGTAAAGTCCAGAATCCGGTGTTTCGGATGTTGATCGTGTCCATGTCGAAGTTGACCCAGATATAACGCCGTTCGCGCTCCTCTTGTGCGTTGATATTCGATAACTTCGTAGCCGCGCCGCCGCGCTTCTTCGACTTCTTCCGATAACGCCAAGCGCGAAACTTTGGAGTGTCATGAAGTTCTTTCAGGATGATGGTGGGTGTGATATTGAAGGCCTGCTCATAGATTTCTTGTCGTTGGAAATGGTTCCGGGCTTCCTGACACACATGTGGCACTGCTGGCACTGGCGTGCCGTGTTTATATATCCTCGGGCCCCACAGCTCAAACTTGGGATAGTGCTTATATACTTCGGGGTTATGGAGGTTGGAGGCAACGATAACGAACACATTGCGAGACTCGACAGCCATTTCCCAAATCTGAGCGGGGAGTTCCCACGGAAGCCGGGGGAACGAGTGAAAAGTGGCCATTTTCCAGGCGATATCTGAATTGTCCTCTCCGTGAGTGACAGGGTATGTGATCTGAGATGTTATTAGTGGTGATCTCCCATGTGTTTTGGAGATAGACGGACCTCATTCAATGCTCCGATGTTGGTGAATATTCTCATCCTAAACGTTTCGAAGGGATTTGTTTGAGTTCTTATCTGACTCTTAAGTACTTCCGCATGTCATACAACCTGAGTGATGAAACTATCAACTGGTGGGGGGCCTTACAGCTACTAGCCGGAGGCCTTATATCGTGTTTGCATGTTACAAACCAATGGGTACAGCCGCACAAGAATCTCGCAAGCTCATATGAAGCTCATCATGGGTTCCCGATGTCAAGAGAAGTGGTAAATCCAAGAGGTTGTAGATGTATTTAAAGCCACTTGGGATAAGTCAAGCAGAAGCGGTCGTGCATGGATGCAAATACCATTCAGAAACCAAAAAAAAGATCGAATACGATGATGTCGCATGATCATTGCGCCATGAGAACTTAGATGCATACAATCTAACGCCGGGGCAAATGAACAAAAAAGCCCAAGGTCTACCACGGTGAAATGCAATAAGAAAAACGAAACACGCAAACACGACCAGCTCTCTTTTCCGTAAGGGTGAACAAGGTACAAAACTTGCATTGGGAAAGCCAACCATCATTGCTAAATCCAGCCTGTGGTCTTCGAGAAATGAAAGACGTCCAGACCTAGGAGTGAGCCGTGTTGAAACGCTACGCAGTACCTGTCGATACCAAGGCCAGGGTCGCTTGATACATCTGGCTTTTGTCCAACGGGGTTTGCAAAATGCCGGGGTTGATGTTTGCGATGATGTACCATGAGAAACTGGAAACGTGTTACCAATGGTAGCTGACACTGGCGGACATATGGGGGAGTGTCTGGGTCACTAACCTCCCAACGGTAACCACCGAGGATGTGCAAAATAGCTAGCGGAGGATCAGATATTCCTGCATTCAGTGAATCTCGAGGTGTAGGTCAAAGTGCTTGGCGCCGATATCAAAACATCGGCTGTCCGCTGGCCAGACGTACAAAGCTGTAAGGAACATTCTGGCCAACGAGGAGACGAAGTGTTTCCACAGTAGTAAAAGCCATGACGTCCTCGGCACCATAAGCAGCAAAGCCGCATTGCTCTGCAATCAGCCTGGGATCACCTTTCCGGGGAAACGATCCATCAGCAAGGTCAAGAAACACCTTGCGAGACGTCGATGAGCCCCGAGAACCAAAGACGCGGACCAGCATGCCGACAAGATTACTCTTCTCTGGAGCTAACGCACTCACGACGACGAAAGGTGAGGCGTCATTATTTGTGCTATCAGCACCATTCGTACGGGCCTTTTGCATACTCTCGAGACTGTTGAAGGGTTCCAGGTTGAAATCCCTGGCAACAGCTGGCGATGCTTTAAAGCCGACTGTGTAGATCTTGCTCACCATCAGAGCTTTAAGAGCGAGGAGGGAGCTGGCAGCATCATCGGGATTTGAAGCAAGGACCACGGCGGCACGTCCAGAAAAAGCCGAAGGAGCAAAGTCGCGAGTGAGTGTACTTAATATTCCTTTCCAAGCGGCATTTTCGAAGACCATAACGGTGGTGGGTGACAGGCCTGATTGCGACGAGGCAATGGAACCTAGTGAGTCGCTGTTTTGGTGACGTCCTGGACTGGACGGTGCTGAGGATGGTGCCGAGGAAGCTGAAAACGAGGTTTTGGTTTGAACCACGATAGTATCCACCATGCCGATAAGCCTTACTGAATCGCTGAGAATCGGCCCCGCGCCATTATTGATGGATGCAAAGAAGGCACTGTTTGAAATCAAGTGCTGAAAAGGAACAGCCGGGTAGAGGTAAGCACCTCCGAAGTTCTTCTGGTTGCACCATGCTTCCACTGAGGTGAAGTCTTTGAGAGGTCTCTCAACCACAGAGAAGTGATGGGGCAGGCCTAGCTCGTTGAAACATTTCCCGTAGAAAGGAGCCTGAGGGGTCGATATGCGGCTGGAAGGGGTGTTAATTCCGTAAATGTTCTTTCTCGGCAGTTGTCCAAGTAAGGACAAAGCCTGATTGATCTCAGCAGCACTCAACTGACCGGGAGCGGCGATAATCGGTAACAGAGGATGAGTGATGGGTGTGAAGACCCGGTTCAATGTCCGAGAAAACTGTCCTGTTTCGCCCATGTTGACAGCAGAAAGTGGCGGCGCATCGGGGTATTCGGCCTTGATCTTAGAACGGAAGTACTCCAGTTCAAAGTTCTCATTGTGGTCGTTGATAATGGCGATCATTTTGACGATATCCGCAAACCGTGCTGATTCCCGGAACGTTGCTTCTGCCCTTGCCGATGGCCACTTGAAAGTTCCGGAGAAGTCGTGAAATGCGGACATGATGCGACTGCTGCCACGCTGCTCATAAAGCTTCCTCCTGATCCTCTCCGGAAGCCATATTTCGACGTCGATGTATTCCACTCCCCACTGGATTGCTCTGTAAAGGTACTCGTAGTATAGATCAGGATTGTCCATTGGAAACCGCCCATTTTCGGCCGTACATCTGGTGGTGAAGATGATTGGCAACTCGGTCCTCTGGCGAAGCAACATCACCTGTTCGCCGACATAACTGAGACTGGGAACCGGAGCATAGGTTCCATCACCGAGTGGCTCTTTCAGAAGATCAACCCTAATCTCAACGGCATCCGCACCCACGGTTAGGATATCGATATTCGGAAGGGCAGCGTGTACGTCGGGGAATGTTGTCGAAATGAAGTACGTCCGTGGTTTGGCCATGAGGATTTCGTGGTGGTTCAACTGCCCAAGTGTATGAGAAATGAAACGTGACAGGTCCCGTCTGAAAAAGGGTTCCTCCGTGTAGAGGAATTCGTAGTCACACTGAGCGGATAGATACGCGTCTGGGGGCATGCCCATGTTGGTACAATGGACGTTGATGGCGACGATCGAGGTTCTGTCCCGACCTGCGATATCGGTTTTCGCCTGTGTCGCGGGGATGCCCACCACAAAATCCCGATCATCTGAAGAGACGTCTCTGAACCCATTCCTTACTCGGTAAGATTTCCCCAAGACTTCGGCAAATACAGCCACAATTTTCTCCTGGCCCTGGCCAAATACGATCACCGCTGTTCTCGTATCTCCCTTGCGAGGCCCCCTCAGAAGCGGGAGGTCGCCAACCGCCGGTGAAGTCGTCCTTCCCATGACCAGGTCGATTGCTCGATGAGCTGTAATGGTGCTTGGCACTGGCGCCGATATGTGTGCCGTTGCTGGCTCCAGCTGCTGTATGCTGACCATTTTGTCGATTTGAGTCGGAATCCACCAAGCTTGCGAAATGAACGTGATGTCTCGCTTGAAATGCCCAAAGAAGTCGTCTGATGGGATGTCCAAGTAGGCGTTCGTTGAGCCTATGGCTCTTGCTTAAGCACACCCAACCACCTAAAACCAGAATCCCACTCAGGAAACCTAGTGCGCATGGCCTTCACAAAAGTTGGTTTGAAAGGAATGTTCTATTGCCCACGCGGTCCTTCGTCATCAAAAATTAGTTGTTGACGGCAAGAGCTCTTTTGGTCATCCAAAGACGGAATTCGCGTTGAGGGCCTGTGTTGATGAGGTGAGGAAAAGACCGGCTATATCGGAAGTTGATGTCAGGCTGCGTTGATTCTCAGGTCCTCGATATCTGGTTCGAACGTGCTTCCAAGCCTTGACGAGTGATATGCAAGTAGGGCGATGAGAGGAGTTTCCAGACGAACGGAAAGGTGATGAGAAGACTTGGCACAAATCCGGATTAGGGGTTGCTGTTCTAAATCGATGTTCCTGATGTATGGGATGAAGGCTAATGGAAGGTTCCAAGTATCGGTTGTGGTGTCTTTAGCGAGGGCCAAGCAAGCGGTGGAAGCCAAAACAGCCGCGAGTGGTGCAGCTGAGGTAGGTCAAGGTAACACCCGTTAAGACGGGAAAAAAGGACGATGCCACGAGCAAAGTCAGTGAGTCGGGGAAGGTATATGAAGCGCACCAGTGAGGCTCCGGATTGTTGTGGTCTTTGGTCTTGTCAACTTGTCTCATCAGCAGCCCCGGGGATGTTGGCCTCGAACTCGGTAGCAGTGCCAAGCAAGGTCAGAACGAAATATTCCGCCGAGTTCTTGTGTGGTTTTGCCGTCTGAGAGGACCCCCCTTCCACAGTCCGAACTTGTTGGATCAGCCGTCAAACCCAGCCAGGGCCGTGCAATAAGCATCCACGGATTTGTCGACGGATTACCGATGAAGCGCGTGCTAGCCAGGTAGACCAGGGTTGGCCCCGGGGGGAAGCGCGTGGGACTGGGGGGTGACTGTGAGGGAGAGACGCTGTTGTAGCGGCTGCCTTGTACCTCTCTGTCTCTTGACTGGAGGGAAAACGTTGGAGTAAGGTGAGGTACTTGGTGCCAGTTGGAGATAGAGGAGGAGGCGGCTGGTTGCGAGATGTTCCACCACCCTTGACTCCAGGACTGTCAAAAGTCGGATGCTGTCACGGATTTCGACGAGACCAGGAGTGAAGACAGTGGTTTCTTTGGTCGTGGAACATGATAAGGAGGAGTGAATTCCCAATTAAGCTGAAAATGTAAGACGAGAAGACAGACAGAGATTTCAGTGCCAAACACGACTTCAAGTCTGTGAAGATGGCCGTTGACCCACTGGAGTCGTCGCCGGCGTCGATGCTAGAATCCGGGGCAGGAGCAGTCCTGGGGAAAAAGAGACAGGGGGGGGCCGATTTTGGGGAAGGCGCA
This sequence comes from Sordaria macrospora, assembly GCF_033870435.1. Classification (NCBI taxonomy): domain Eukaryota; kingdom Fungi; phylum Ascomycota; class Sordariomycetes; order Sordariales; family Sordariaceae; genus Sordaria; species Sordaria macrospora. The sequence continues at coordinate 831,078 of NC_089372.1, read as the reverse complement.
ACAAGGGGTCCCCGCAGTGACTCCGCATTCTGGTCCTAATTTCCCGTGTAAAAATCCTCCAATAGAAATCGTTCTTTCCTCTTTCAATGTACTTCCCCGATTGACAGTATTGGTTCACTCTTTTTGACAGTGACACTTTCCCTGGTTGTCCTTCCCAGGCGTGTTCCTTCTACATGTAGTTGCCGTTTCGCATTCGCTTTGTTAGAACGGACTCTTTGAGTTTCGAATCGTGGGAGCTGTTTGGCAGGCGCGGGCACCTTGAGGACTGAGTGCAGACTGCAGACAAATGGAAGGTCAGGCCCGTAGTGGAAGTTGGGAATCGCCTTCCATTTCTCACCCCACGCAAAAAAATGGGTGGCTTGAGGTTGATGTAACCACTCAAGTATCAGGGGTCAGTGCTATCACATTGGCCTGTCAAAACCGTCGGCCAAATGGCACACTCGTTCTTCGGATCCAACGTTCCAATGTTCCAATATTCGGAACACCCGTATCAAACACAACTGCCTTCCCTACATGCCTAAAACCCAAAGCCGCTTTCAGCCTGAATTCCATGGCGACGTCAAAGAGAACTCGTTGTTTTGTGTACCGGATATCTACCCGGTTCTGCCTCATTTTGAACTGCAACATGAGATCTCTATCAACGACTTGTTTGGTTCCACAACCTTCGATTGCATATGAGTAACGAGGGAAGGCATGAAGAGCTGTCCTTATGTTCATAGAAACATGAGTTTTGGATATGATTCAAGGCCATACCTTGGGATCCGCCGAAGGGTCGACCGGGTAGCATCCTACACTTGTGTTGATATGTGTTCTTTCAGAGAAGGCCGGAAACTCAACTTCCTTCCAACTACCCCCAAGCCCACAGTGAGAGTAGGCAACAATAGACCCGAGCCATGCAACCTCTCACCGAACTGTCACATGCTATCGGCCCGTTCCGGTGAGGTGGAGTAGATGACGGCGTCTTGGGCGTCCCCTTCAAAGCACATCCCACCGGTACGCAACCGCCCACTTGCCCTTATCACCTTGATCGTCTTCTTCTTCTTCGCCCAAGTCAATATCCCAAGCAGGCGGTGCGATCGCTACCATAGCGCCGGGTACCAGCGGCTTTCTGTCCGTCCCATTCGCATCTTCCTCCTCTCCTTCCGGCTTGCTCTCAACACCAGCACCACTTCCGCTAAGCCCCTCCATCCTCCCATCACCAGCTAACAATGCCCTAAAACTCTTGGATACTTTCGTTCCATCAGGACCACCAATCATCGGCCGGCCAGTTACCAGAGTCATACTGATCCCAGATCCACACTTGTTTATCGTTTCGACCGCGAGATGGGCAGTTGCTGCCACCGGGGTTGGTTCGGTTCCAGAACCGCCCTTCACTTCCAGTAACCAATCTCGCAGCTCAGATGCCAGTCCTCCGGGAACGTATCGAGCGCCGCGTCGACGCTGGGGCGAGAATATGTCGGGAAGAAGGGTGTGGTGAACAGGGAGGCCTGCCGGAGGATCAGGAGGTCCAGGTGATTTGGGTTTGAAGCGAGGTGCTCTGAGAAAGGGGTTGTGGGGCTTCATGGATGCTGACCTTGACTTTTGACCTCTGCGTTCGGGGTCGTGATCTTCTGCATCTGTGTCTGGTTCCGCTTCGGGGGCCGATCCTGGATCTGGCCTTGGAGTGTGGCCCTCATTACTTTCGTCGAGTCGCTCTGATTTTCGGTTCCTGTCCTGATTCTCTTCCTTGTATTCCTCCTCGTCTTCGCTCTTTGGGTTCTCCTCAGACTCACTGTGGTACTCATGTGAACGAATGACATGAGGCGGTAGTGAAGAGAGAGGTTCGCTTGAGTGACTGCCAGCAACGCTCTCGTCGTCCTTTCCGAGGTCGCTATCAGTGACAGCAAGTGGACTTGAGATGATCACATCACCGCCAGTATCCAATCCCCTCGACGGCGAAGAGCCCTCATCAACCATGGACTCTGCATCATCAATGAGTTCGTCCACTTCATCACCTTCGCATTCACCCTCGTCGGGAAGTGGTGGACTACTAGCCTCCACATCTTCAATATCGAGGTCGATAACCGGTGAAAGACGACGTCGCTTGTGTGACCGTTCCTGGTCCAACTCATCCACATCTTCCTCCTTGACCTTGATCGGCGACTGTGAAACGAACGAAGAGTCGAACTCAATCGGCTCGGGATACTCTGGCGCCTGCCCTGGCCGTGTCACCGAGCCGGGAAAGCGGGCAAAGGGTGAACTTTCTCCATCTCCAGGTAGCAGATCGTCATCGATGAACTCCAGCGTAGGTCGATTCCGTCTCTCGGGAACATTGGTCCGACTTTTGACGGAGCTTGCTATGGCAGATGGTGTAGAGTACAAGCCCGTAGAGGTCCGGTATGACGGCCTTGGCGTCGATGAAGCACCGGCTTGAAAACGCGGAGTCGAGTGAAACTTCGGCGCTCCGCTTGCTGCAATTTGTTGTGCCAGGTCTTGGTCTGATGTTTCTTGGTTTTGTAGGATGCGCTGAGAGGATGCATTGGCTTGAGATTGCTTCTTGCCGAGGAGGAAGCGAGAGGGCGCAGGCGTCTTTGGAGGACGGTCCATGACAATGTCAACTAATTCGTGACCTCTTGCCGGGCTGCACTGGGCGAGAGGCGTCACTCACGGCAGGCGGAGGGAACATCGTTTGAAAAAGCTGCATAAAAGAGCATCACGAATTGCATGAGAATGAGTGAAAATCTGCTTTCAACAAGAAATCATGCCGAACACAGCCCACAGCCTCAATGGATGTGAAATGGGGAAAGTGTCTTGCAGATTGTCAAATGCAGCAAGTAAGTGCATAACCCTAACCCTATTGGTCTGGGAACCCATGGAAATGCATGGGTGCGCGAGCTCAACATCCTGGAGAGCCACTTTGCGCGCCAATGATTGATCATCATCCACAGCTCGTCGCGTACCTCCCGAATTTACGAACGGAAGACGTGACCTTCACATTTCAGGAAATGTCCAGTACATCGAAGCATGCGATTACTGCGCTTGACAACCTGATGTCATGATCTCAAATCCGTTAAAGCAACGTAAACATTATTTCAAAGCCTGAGCTTTACCTCTATCTATAAATCCATTCATCCAACTACAAACGGCGAAGTCTTCCTTCATCTCGACCCGCATTACGGACCTCTTTGGCTCTGCTGCCTACACACTTACAAGCGATAACCCGGAACGAAAAAAAGAACTTCGTCTCCTCTATTAGTCACCAACTCAACCTACACTCCAAAGCTACTCGAAAAGCCTCTTAATTCCACCGGATTATTGCACTCTTCTTTCAAGCCGGAGCCCCCTCCTCCTCCGGTGACGCCGCTCCCGTCGTCATAATGTCTACCTCAACACCAGTGTTCTCCTTTGGCCAGGTCCAAGACCCCTCCTCAAGCGACAATCACAATCACAACCACAGCCACAACCACAACAACAATACAACAACGCCTTCGACATTCCCCTCTTTCACCAACTCCTTCTCCTCGCCCTACGAACCCCAATACCGACCAAAAATCAGCTCCCCGCTCTCTTCCTCACCCATCCGACCGTTCGATCCAATAACAATGTCCCGATCGTCACCACCACGTTCGCCAACCTCGAAACCTCGAGGAATCTTTGGAGGACAGACGCAATCCTCACCGATCTTTGGGTCTTTATTACAAAACCAAGGGGAAGCTTCAAATCAAAATGGACAGGCCGTGGCAGATGGACAACAGGGACAGGGACGAGAACAGAACAAGTTTCTAAAATACAACTCCCGCCCTTCTCGACCAATGAACCACCCCTCGTTCTCCTCCAATCGCAAAGAAGACCGCCGGCGATTTTTTTTGCAGAATGTACGGCAACGAGCGGATGATAAAGCGTGGGAGAGGAGGGGTGGGGAGAATGAGGTATGTTCGTTTGTTCTTTACTCTTCCCTTTACTTATCATTTTCACCTTTCCATCCTGTCATTTTCCACCTTCCACTCTTCTCTCTGAACCCCCAGGCCCTAAAGCTTCCCCATAATCCACTGCTAACATCTTATCCAAACAGCTCCTAAAACTAGAATGGCTCCGCTTCAACCGCGAACTGCGCCTAGCAAAAGAAGCTTCGGCGCCTCCCAACCCCTTCTCCCCCAATGGCGTCCAGTCTCACACCGACTCTTTCGAGGAAGAAATGGAAGAGCTCGCGCAGCTCCGAGCAAAGTTCAATCACCAGCAACAATTCCTCGAAGGATTGCTGGAAGACCAACCGCCGGGGCAAGATATGGATGCGTACATGGCGGAGATGATCGCAAGAGAGGAGGAGGCGGAGTTGGAGGCGTTGTTGGCGCTTAATCAGCAGGCGCAGGAGGATTTAAGAGTACGTGGAGGACAGGAGGGACAAGGGCAGCTACAACATCAGGGGCAGCAGCAACAGGGTGATTTGATGGCGGATGAGGATGATGATGAGTATGATGAGCTGTTTATGGAGGTTTTGGCGCAGCAGCAGGGGCAGCTGGGGCAGCAGCACCAACAACAACAGGCAAGTGGTAGTGATTTGGGGATACAACATCATCACCACAGTCAGGACGACGTGGAGATGGGAGGGTGAACATCGTCGGGGAGGCTGATAATATTTCATGCGCTTGGTACATATGGTCGTACACACCTTGGCTTCAAGGGTTGCATTTGCATAGGACATGGAGTTCCGGATACACATATCAAGCGGTGGTTAGGTTTTGAGACACAAAAGGAATTAGGTAAATAGTCATGTTTGGGCTAGAGAGGTATACAAAACGGTTATATGGGCTGTTTCGCTCTTGTGTGAAGGATCACTAGAGTTAATGATCTTATTAAGTACTCTATATCATCACAATCTAGCAGCGCTCTGAGGGGCAACAAATTTGTAGGCAAATGTTAGAAAATTGCCCAACGTTTTTGACGGCGTATGACATTTTCATACCAAACCTGCTTCTTCTCGTTCTTGTTGGGACAATTATTGAGTGGGGCATTGATCGTCGGGAAGGTCGAGATTTTGGGCGGAGGGCATGTCTCCGACCAAGTCGTTGGGGGGCTGGCCGGCATCTTGCATCTATACACACAACGGGTGTCAGTTGACATCATGAAGGGATTCCGAGTTCTTGGGGGGCAACGTACCTTCTGCATCCTGTCAACGATATACTCGTGATGCTCCTTGCTCGTATCCGCGTAGTTGGGCTCCTCAAACTTGGCCACAATCTCGCTGACCAGCTTCTGCTGCAACTCGTACCGCTCCAGGTCCTCCTTGGACGTCGCCGCCCTGTTCTTCTCCAGCCAGCCAGGGAACTTCTCGTGTAGTTCCTTCATAGGTTCGTACAGGATATCCTTGTGCGTGAGCTGCTCCATCATGCCCATAAGCATCTTGCTGAACTCTTCCTCGCTGCCCTCGCCTTCAAGACCGCCGGATTGCATCTGCTTGAGCAGCTCGGCGAGGAAGTCATCAGAGCCCTCAGCTGCGGCAGCTGCCGTGGCCTGCTCGCCAGATGTCTGCATGCGCTCCATGGTCCGTCGGATGGTCTCCTGGAAGGAAGCTTCCGCCGCATTCTTGCTTGATGGTGAGGCCGCAGTCGAGGCTCTGCGGGAAGAAGAGGGAGGAGTCTTGGTCAAGGTCTCGGCCTTGGGGGTGGGAATACCAGGTGTCTCGGCATCCGAGGCGGCGGCGGCGGCGCCTAGCTCCTTGAATATGCTCTCGAATTGGGCTTGTAGTTCAGGCTGGCTAAGAGTTAGCTGTAGTCGCAAAGATGGATTCGCGATTGTTGTCGCATACCGAGTTATCCATGTCGCCGAGAAGATCAGCCATGCCGGCCTGTAGCTGCTTCGCGAACTCCTCTTCGGACAGAACATCATCCTCGCCCGTGGCATCATCACCCGCTCCGGCGGGGGCTGGCCCAGCCGGTCCCGAGGGCTTCTTGGCTTGGAGGTCTACCGCCGCAAACTCATCAAGCATATCATCCAGATCATCCAAGTCATCCTCATCCGGATCAGATACGTCGTCGTCGAACTCATCAATCACGGTGGTCTTCTTGGGTACCTCCTCCTTTGCGCCGCCGATATCGCCGGCTTTGTTCGAAGCCATTGTGCGGTAGGGTTATGTAAGGATGTTGTGTAAATCGCAAAGACGCCGATCGGTCGTAGATGCGCGTCGTTTCGCAGACGAACCAGATGTTCGGGCAAAAGATTTACCCCACGTGGAAGCACAACCCCTTTGGAAAAGGTGAGAAGCGGGAAGATGTCTTTTTGGGGAAGAAACCAAGCTAATGCAAGGTGAAGTGATAGATCAGGAGGGTATTCAAAACCTCTCGTGGGGTAGATGAATCTAAAAGTGAGGCCCCAAAACAATGACCAAGATCCTGAGAGAAAGAGTGATGAGTGGGAGAAAGAAAGGGAGAGAGTCAGATGGACATTGACATCCGGAAGGGTTCAGATGATGGGGGGTTTTCCTTTGCATGTGCAATTCGGCTCACTCCTCAGGGCACTTTCAGTTTCCCGCGTCTCTCAAACTTTACCCCACCATTGCCCACCAAGGGTGCGCTGAGTGCCGAGGGAAACTTCATTCAGCTCCAAACAACTTCTTGATGGCAGGTTGTTTGAGGCCTGATAGTAACATCCCGCTGTCATCCCATCTCTGATGCTGTGAAACGGCGATCAAGTCCTTCTTGGAATCTACGCTCCCTCAAACCGGTGCATTCACTTCTTTGCGAGACCTTTACAAGGTTGGGACTTGGGAGTACCTACAAGGAGAGCTCCTGCCATTCAATCTCTCCCCGCCTTCCTGATTTGAGATTTGAGGCGACAAGAAACTCCGGCAGGCAACAACGAATGGGCGACGGGCCGGAGCAAATCATCAAGCGCGTCGATCGACTCGCTGCCACTTGCCAAACTTTCCTCCAGCCTCGTCAGGATTAGAGACCTTGGGACAATCCAACATCGAACACTCGGTTCCCAAGAACTTCCATCTGTTTTCGCATCCTTTCCCGTGTGGACAAGCTTCAAAGCTTCGTTTCCGCATCTTCTTGGCGTCACAAACCTCAACATCACGTTCTCGACTCCCACCTTTGCGGGGCTACCATACTCCACGCTTTCTTCTGCGTGGCCCATTGGATCTCTGACCTGCAGAGGACCTTCCACACTCCACCTTCTGATCCGCGCCCTTCCACCCCCGTGACCAACCCGAGCAGCTCTTCGGCCGCATCCCCACGTTTCTCGGCGCCGTCATTGCATTAGCAAGAACCCGGTCGTGGAGGTTGAACCATCGTTGTATTCAGTTCGTCCAAGGGATCACACGTTGATCACCCACCGCTCAACTTCTACCACCCCAAACGTCAACACCGACCCCATCAACCACCATGGCGCTGTGCCAGAACCGCTTGCAAGAAGAACGGTACGTCGCAGAGCCTTGCGCATCAGTTTCACTACTTCCACCAGACTGATACTTCTCTTCTCTCGTTGTAGGAAGCAGTGGCGAAAGGACCACCCCTTTGGTTTCTATGCCCGTCCGCAGAAGAACGCGCAGGGTGTACTCGACCTCAAGATCTGGGAGTGTGGCATTCCCGGCAAAGAGAAGACGATTTGGGAGGGTGGTCTGTTCAAGCTGACCGTGACTTTCCCTGATGGTATGCGCCCTGCGCCGACGTCTTTAGAAGAACATAAGCGCTGACTGGTCGTTTCTTTTGCATGCAGAGTATCCCACGAAGCCCCCCAAGTGTACGTCAAACCTTGATCCTCGTCCATCCCCCGTTTCCACGATCACATAGCTAACATGTTGGTGTCCGCGCAGGCAAATTCGTCCCCCCTCTCTTCCACCCCAATGTCTACCCCTCGGGCACGGTCTGCCTCTCCATCCTCAACGAAGAAGAGGCATGGAAGCCGGCGATCACAATGAAGCAAATTCTGCTCGGCATTCAGGACTTGTTGAACGACCCCAACCCCGAATCCCCAGCCCAGGCTGAGGCGTACAATCTCTTCAAGAAAGACCGCGTGGAGTATGAGCGTCGGATCAAGCGCGTTGTGCGGGAGAATGCGGCCCCATAGTTTGGAACCAACGATTCGGCGGGTGCTAGGCTGTGGGAAAGAGAGCTGTTTTGTTTTGCTGGACTGGGATACGGAGTTTAGGGATACCAATTCATTGTTTGCGACGGCATCTGGAGGGAGTTCATTCAATGGTAGCGATTCTGCGCACGATTATATCTTCGGCCTACTCTCTATGCTCATGATGGAGGAACAATCGTTCAAGGGAAAAAATACCGACGCTGCGCCCGACCGACCAGTCCGATTGACCCAACTCTCGTGTTCGATACCTGCTGTCTGCGGCTCTAGATCGCCCTTCTGGTAAACTCGCCGTCAGGTTCGGCCGAGGTTTGGCGGGACAAGTGGGATGAACCCTCATGAGTCATCCCATATCGCGGAGGATGTGGTCAAGGCGGTATGCGTTTCGAAGATAGCACCGGAAATATTTTAGGACAATGTTCAGGTCCGGGAAACTTAATCACCCAGTTAGTCACCCAGTCAAAAACTCCGTAAATCACTAGCTCTATCTCTGTTTTCGGAAGGAGGTCTTTAACCTTTGCACGGCAAGGTTGCAACCCACGCTCCGCTTGCCGAGAAACCTGGGGTACCCGTCGCCGGCCCCCCACTTGAGATCTGTGAGTTTAAGCTTTATGCCAGACCCTTCCACTCGAGCAGCGGTTACATAAAAGTTGACACGGTGACGTTGAGAGAGTCTGGACGGGACCTCATCAGCCCACGCAGCTTGGACATAATCTGCCAACGGGTTGTGATGAACTATGCCCCCATCTCACAGTTTGCTTCCCTCTCCACAACGTGCCAGCGCACATGGTCTGGCTCGCTGGCTGATGATGGCTTCCAGAGGGTGAGATGGGCTGTTGGAGGAGCAAGGCTTTCCGCGGTTCTCTTATCAGTCCGGTTTAGGTAATCCCTGGATTGGGGGGGCGCGGGCCCGCGGGACTGAGACCGACATGTGGGGTTTCATTGACCGTTCTTTTTCAGAACAATCTCAGGGACCGGCATGTCCCGACATCGGATTCGCTCAACAATGAATGGGCTGTGAGCCTGTGACGGCCACTGACGGGTTTTGGGGGCGGGGGACCGCGGAACCGCAGGAATACACTACCGCGGGACGGCGGGAGGCTCTGGAGTCAGAGGCGGCTCTTCTGGAGCTGTTGTCGCCTTCTCCGTCTTGGCCGGTGTGTGTTGGAGAGAAGTGCGGAACTGGATGATAAAGCGGGAGCCAGGCAGCCAATGGACCGTAGGAATTGACAATATCCTAGATAAAATAGCAGCAGCTAGTGTTTGGGAGCTTGGCCACGCTGTTAATCATATGCTTCCGTGGAGTCATGGAACACTGGATCTGGGAAAGGAGCAGAGGAGAAGCCACCCTCCGGGGCGAGGCCACAGGAGGCCACCGGAGTAGTGTAGAATGGAGTACGTAGATGACTGGAGTGTTTTGAATGGGTCTTTGGGGGGGGGGGGCGAGCGATGTGCGGATTCGTCCCGGGCTGTATCAAGACTTTTGGACCCGATTTCTGGGGTCCCGTCGCCGCATCGGCTCACCACACAATTATTTTCGCCGGGGGGTGCGTGGGCGTGGGTGCGTGTATGACTCTTTGGCTTTTCTTAAACGGCCAGCCCCTTGACTCTCGAGTCCACTATCTCTACTAGACACCCTCCTCTTGTACTTCCCGTTCCTTTTTCCCTCTTTTTCCTCTTCTCTTTTCCCTCTCATCCCTCACTTTATCCCACTCGACCATCTGCAGGCCTTCGTCTTGCTTGCACCCGCAGCTCCTGTGCTCCCCGAGTCGTTCTTTGCGCATCCCGCAGTTTAAGACGACCAACAAACCCGAGTTATAAAGGCGACCCTTCTCTTCGCCAACTCGGTTCTATCTACTCCGCCTCTGAGCGCCAAACAACTTTTTGCCAACAGAGATACCAGGAGTTACTCCAACCAACAGTCAAGATGTGCGGAATCTTCGCTTGCCACAAGTAAGTTTTGCGACTCGATAAGGCTTTGTGGTGTTTTCTCTCTTCAACCAGTCATCGCATATGCGGTTTCGCAACACAACTTTTTGGGGAAGAGCGGAATCGGAATCGGAGGGGCAAGGAACAAGCGCATCCCGTCCGATAACAATCTGCGACCCCAAAATGCCCCGCCAAGATGGAACGGGCGCACCCCTCCATCCGCGGTTGACTCGACGAGCTGCACAAAGAGAAGCGAAGGGATGAAAAGGCCTCTCTTCTTGGGATTGTTTAACTAACACATTGTTCTCCCAAATAGCCACCCAGATGTCGCCAAGTTCAAGCCTACGGCTCTGAAGCTTTCCAAGGCGTAAGCGCCCTTTTCCCCAACTTCCACTTTCCCGTCCGACCGACCGGCGGGCACCGGCAATAAAAAAACATGGGGGGAATTGACTCGATCTAACATTTTTATCTTATCTCTACAGCATCCGTCACCGTGGTCCTGATTGGAGTAAGTCTCATCCCGATCTCCCCTGTCCGCCCCTGAGTCATTATCGCAGATAAACAAAGATGCGATTGCACGCTTGAGCGATGATCCCGACAGCTATTTGGCGAACACATGGCTAACAAATGGTCTTTTTTTGAACAGGCGGCAGCGTCACTTGCCACAACACCAGTATGACAATTCTTCTACCGAACCCGAGAATCCATAGAAATGGAGATGAAGGGACAAAATTGACTGACAAAATACGCTTCACACAGTTCTCTGCCATGAGCGTCTTTCTATCGTCGGTGTTGAGTCCGGTGCTCAGCCCCTCACCAACGCCGATGAGACCATTGTCGTTGCCGCCAACGGCGAGATCTACAACCATCGTCTTGTCCGCAAGCACTTGAAGACCCCCTACCACTTCAAGACCACCTCAGATTGCGAGGTCATCATTCCTTTGGTGAGTTTGCGCGCTTGTCAAAGATCGGATGAAATGGTGACTTACACAATGCGATGCAGTACCTCGAGCATGGCATCGATGCCCCCAAGTACCTCGATGGCATGTTCTCTTTCGTTCTCTACGACAAGAAGCAGGACCGCACGATCGCCGCCCGCGACCCTATCGGTATCACCACCCTCTACAAGGGATACAACTCCCAGGAGCCCGGCTCCGTCTACTTCGCCTCCGAGCTCAAGTCCCTCCACCCCGTTTGCGACAAGATCGAGGCTTTCCCTCCCGGCCATGTTTTCGACAGCTTGACTGGCGAGACCACCCGTTACTTCGAGCCCTCGTGGTGGGATGAGAAGAAGTGCCCCCAGACTCCTCTCGACCTCAAGGTTCTCCGCGAGACTCTTGAGAAGTCCGTCAGGAAACGTCTGATGGCTGAGGTTCCCTACGGTGTCCTTCTTTCCGGTGGTCTTGATTCTTCTCTGGTTGCTGCTATTGCCCAGAGGGAGTCTCTCCGCCTCAGGAAGCTCGCTGAGGAGCAGGCTGCCAACAACCAGGAGGTTGACCCCGAGGCTCAGGACAAGGGCGAAGGTCTCGTCGGTATCGATGATGATAACAAGCTCTCGACCGTCACTTTCCTTCCCCAGCTCAACTCCTTCTCCATCGGTCTCCCCGGCTCTCCCGACAACAAGGCCGCCCTTGAGGTCGCGAAGTTCCTCGGCACCAAGCACCACGTCATGACCTTCACTATTGAGGACGGTCTTAACGCGCTTTCCGATGTCATCTACCACCTCGAGACCTACGATGTCACCACCATCCGTGCCTCTACCCCCATGTACCTCCTCTCTCGCAAGATCAAGGCCATGGGTATCAAGATGGTTCTCTCTGGTGAGGGCTCCGATGAGATCTTCGGCGGTTACCTCTACTTCCACGGCGCTCCCAACAAGGAGGAGTTCCACGAGGAGTGCGTCCGTCGCGTCAAGAACCTCCACTTGGCCGACTGCCTGCGCGCCAACAAGTCCACCTCTGCTTGGGGTCTTGAGGCCCGCGTGCCCTTCCTCGACAAGGAGTTCCTCGAGGTTGCCATGAACATCGATCCCCAGGAGAAGATGATCACCAAGGAGAAGCTCGAGAAGTACATCCTCCGCAAGGCCTTCGACACCAAGGACCAGCCCGAGGGTGCCTACCTCCCCGACAACATCCTCTACCGCCAGAAGGAGCAGTTCTCCGACGGTGTCGGATACGGATGGATCGACGCCCTCAAGGACCAGGCCGAGCTCCAAGTCACCGACGAGATGATGAAGAACCCCAAGCCCGAGTGGGGCAGCGATATCCCCGATACCAAGGAGGCTTACTGGTACCGCTGCATGTTCGACGAGCATTTCCCCCCTTCGTGCGCGTCTACCGTCATGAGGTGGACCCCCAAGTGGGTTAAGCAGACCGACCCCAGTGGCCGCGCCATCTCCATTCACCAGGCCAAGTATGACCACGTGGATGAGTAAAGCAAAAGCCAAAAACTATTTAAATAAAAAAGGGAAAATGTGTATATAAAAATGGGGATTGGAATGTTTCTGTACTGCTTGGTCTGGGGTTTTACATTGTAGGGCGTTATATGGGGTCAAAGAAAAAGGATCGCGTATACCTATACTAGCAATCAACCCAGCATAGAAATGAAGACAAAAAGTGATCAAAAACATTGTTTGTATAAAGAATCAGTTCGTTTGTTAGTCGTGAACCATGACCGTGGGATTGGGACTAACCTGGTGTGAGCAAAGTTGCAATACATGACAAGTGAAACAAGGTTAAGACCTAACCAAGAGACGATAACCACGATGAAAGGAGGTGACGATTACGCGATAAAGTGATGGAAGATGCTTGCATCATGTCGGTGCTGTGAGGTGCGAAATTTCTCGGGATGACACAGACGGGATGCATTTGCGGCATGAGCGGGTGAAAGGGCTGGCTGCTGCAGACTCATGATGCCTTCAGTTTGTGATTGTTTACCTTTGGAGAAGTCGTGAAAGGGGGCAATGACGCACAGAGGGGTTAGGGTTATGGCGCGTATGAACGGGCTGGTTTCGTCAACGGCGTGGGGTCGCGACGGTGCTGTGCTTCAGGCTTGTCATCGTGAGTCTCTAGCGCGGATTGCCGAGCTGCCAAACGCACACGGCAGAGAAGAACCAATCACGACGTCGTCAGAGAAATTTCTCGGGACATTGGACCGGGTCTTGGGTCTCTGGTCTTCCCAACATTTCCATTTCCACTTTTTTGCTGGAGCCTCCCAGACCCGACGCCGACTTCCCAACCCAGTCGCCAGAACCCACCAGAGGCAGCACCGCAGCCCCGTCAGTCGCAGCCGACCCGACCCTGCTCCCCCGCCGCGCGCAACATAATCGCAAGCACTTTTCTCTCCCGACTCCCGTCTCCCGCTCGCGTTCTTGAACTCCGCAACCTCACATTCTCCATACACCAACATACCCGTGTCGCCCTCACACAACATCTCTCAAAATGGCTGTTCCCGCTTTCTCTGATATCGCCAAGTCGGCCAACGACGTAAGCAAAAATCACGCCCTCCCTGTTGCACCGCGCCCGAGCTATGACGGCGAACCTGTTGGATCGATGCTATCGAGAGACGTGTTGTCTGTTTGGCCAGGGGGAAAGCTGCCCAAGCTCCAAAGCTGAAGCGGCATTTCCCCATACCTACACATCCCACTCTCGCGATAGCAAACGAGCATCGTCAACACCAAGATATCCATGAAGCACCATCGTCATCGTCCAACCCCCACTATGCTTCATGATTGAGCACTGGCAACCCATGCACGCACTATAACGTATCGCTAACCATTGACTTCTTTGCGCGCAATATAGCTCCTCAACAAGGACTTCTACCACCTCTCTGCCGGCACCATCGAGGTCAAGTCCAACACCCCCAACAATGTCGCCTTCAAGGTTACTGGCAAGTCCAGCCACGACAAGGCCACCTCCGGTGCTGTACGTTTACCTCCTCCCTCCCCTGGGGCTCTCGGCGCAACGCCGCGATAGCATCAACTTGGTGTTGCGCCGAACGCCCTCCCTTCTCTCCTGTTGCGAACAGACCATGCTGACCTCTTTTTACCTATAGCTCGAGGGCAAATTCACCGACAAGCCCAATGGTACATATCCTCTTTCTCTTACATCTTCGTCTTCTTCTTTTGATGCCCACTCTCCTGGTGGCCCCCTTCCTCCCACCGGACAGGTACCTCCCGCATATTGCTGTGCCCATCGCTGTTTCCACGGTCTTGAGAACAAGACACCCAAGAAGGGCTTACCTCCGGGCTTCTGCATCGTTCATAATCGCATCCATAAAAGCAAAAAGGCCAGTAATCTTTGTCTCGGCGGAAGTTTAGCCGCCAGCGACAACGGTACTGCCAAAGTGAAACCAAAGGAGAGGACTTCAGCACATACCCGGCCTCCGGTAGACGCCAATTTCTCTCTCGGCGGGATCATGGGTCCTCGGATTCGAGGACGACCTGTCAATCTCAGCTTTTACTATAGTCCGTTTTTCAACCACACGACAATGCTAATGTACTGGCGAACAACAGGCTTGACCGTCACCCAGACCTGGAACACTGCCAACGCCCTTGAGACCAAGGTCGAGATGGCCGACAACCTCGCCAAGGGTCTCAAGGCTGAGGGTATCTTCTCCTTCCTCCCCGCCACCAACGCCCGCGGCGCCAAGTTCAACCTCCACTTCAAGCAGAGCAACTTCCACGGCCGTGCTTTCTTCGACCTCCTCAAGGGCCCCACCGCCAACATCGACGCCATTGTCGGCCACGAGGGTTTCCTCGCTGGTGCCTCCGCCGGCTACGATGTCCAGAAGGCTGCCATCACCGGCTACTCCGCCGCCGTCGGCTACCACGCCCCTACCTACAGCGCTGCCATCACCGCTACTGACAACCTGAGCGTTTTCTCCGCTTCTTACTACCACAAGGTCAACTCCCAGGTTGAGGCCGGCTCCAAGGCCACCTGGAACTCCAAGAGCGGTAACACCGTCGGCCTCGAGGTTGCCGCCAAGTACCGCCTTGACCCCGTCTCTTTCGTCAAGGTATGTTCTTACTGTGATTCTGATGGTTATGGAACGTAAAGGTGGCTGACCATGTTTTTCAACCGAACAGGGCAAGATCAACGACCGTGGTGTCGCTGCCGTTGCCTACAACGTTCTCCTCCGTGAGGGCGTCACCCTCGGTGTTGGTGCCTCTTTTGATACCCAGAAGCTTGACCAGGCCACCCACAAGGTCGGCACCAGCTTCACCTTCGAGTCTTAGAGTACTCCCTGGAAAGTTGTTAAGAGGAAGACGAAGCAGAAGCGTGTTATCAATCGCCCGGAAAGAACATTTTCAACTGGAATAGATAATCCCCCTTTGCTGGCAACGTGGAGCCTCCCTTTCAGTAGTGATGCTCTTTTTTCATCATGAAGACAGTGTGAATATGACGAATGTTTGTCACGCGCCCTGCTTCGGGTGGCTGACTGATAAGAAGACGGATTTGTTTATACTAGTTTGAGTTACTGTATGTGTAATGAAGAAGCAAAAAGTTTCATGTAGCGTCTTGATGGACATACTTAGACTGGGGATGTGTGGAAACCAAGCGCGATCTTTACTTCAGAGTATAAATACCCATAGCGATTTTCAATACGCTCATTCACCATATTCAGGATATGTTAAAATTCCAAATGGCTCTGCAATGGAGTGAAGCATCAAATAGAACTCTGGGTATCACCCCTTCATGGTAGCAAGGCTTGAAAATAAGAAAGATAACCCGGGCGAAGCGCGGTTTTTTGTGCGCCTTTAAGCTGTATAGGCGTATGTCTCAAATTGAGAGATTTTGGTTTGATACACGATAGAGAGACTAGGGATGGGACAATGCTAATGGTTCGTGACAGAGTGGCTTATCGATATGGGACTCATACCCCGTCATCTTCTCAGAGCAGAGTGAGATACGAATGTGTTGTGGTAGTGTACGAGGCCCCTCTCTTAACTCTGAAAGTTCTGGTACGCCCAAAGGGTCTACCGTAGTTCTTATGACTTGGAAGCCACCACAGTTCTGTTAACCTGTGGTTCTGGAGTAGTTCTGTTACCCTACTATGGTTCCACAGTCCTTTTCAACCTGCGGCTTCAGTCTTGTTCATAATCATCATCACCACAGCGACCTTCCCACCCATCAAGCAGCCGCGGCAGCCTGCTTCCTACTCCCCCCACCACTTCCGTTCCCACCACTGCTCTTCCCACCACCACCACCACCACCACCACCACCAGCCGCACCCTTCCCGGTACTCTTCCACTCCCCAAACAGCCAATAAGGTCCAAAGCTCGAAACCACTAACACCGCCGTGACCACAAAGAAGCTCGTCCAATTCCCCTGCTGAAGCTCCGGCAACACCTTCTTCCCACCCCCTCCTTGCGTTTGCGCCCGCTCCTCCTCCTCCCCGTGTTGCTGATAGTAGAACTGCTGGTCCCGCTGCTGCTGTCTAGCCTGCTCTTGCCTCCGCGCATGCGACTTCTTTAGGTTTTCCCATAGCTGTTCGTGCGTGCGCGTGTGTTGCTCGCTGTCAAAGTGAGGGGCTGTCGAGGGGTCGAAGTGTTGGCCTGTCCATTCTTTTCTTTCTTGTCGTCCTCCGGGTCCGGTTTCATTGGTGGTCTGGGAACCGAAGCCAGCAAAGCCAGCGAAACCACCCTGAGGATACCCCGTCTCTGCGGCTCTTTGCTTTTCTCGCTCGCGTTTAGCTTTCGACTCGCCGTACCCGCCTTGTCTGAAGAAACTGGGGGGTGGAGCGCCTTGGGTCGTGCTGCGCCGTTTGGAAAGACCGGATGCCGGACGGCCGCCGGCTGGACCGACGGAGGAGGAGTGGTGCGAGCCGTGGGCGCGGGCGCGCAAGTGAAGACGCAGGACGTCGCGGTCGTACTTGAGGCGCTTGTCGGCGTGGGAGAGGATGGAGTAGGCTTCGGAGATGCGCATGAAGCGGTGGGCGGAGTGAGGGTCTGAAGGGTTGTGGTCAGGGTGGTGGGCTTTGGAGAGGTGGTAGAAGGATCTAGGAGACGTGAGAGGTTAGAATAGGTACTATGTAGAGGCATATAGGATGTTTGAGCAGGTGAGTATGTTCGAGACGTTGGGGAATGTGATATTGAGATGTTGAGGAAGTTCAGCTGCGAAGAAGGGGTGGATCGCAATGTGTAAGTGATAAGAAAGTCCAGGTGGAGTTCGCGATAGGAGCTTGAAGAAAGACAATGTTTACTTCTTGATTTCCGCCTGAGTGGCGTCAAAGTGAACGTTTAACGTTTCATAGTGATTCTTGTAATGTTCCGGCTCTTGACGACCGGTTCGTAGAGTATTCGAAGTAGTGAAGTTTCGGGAGACATTGTTTGCGCCGTTAACTCTCACGGTGAATGAGGGTGGAGGAGCAGAAAGCTGGGGAAGACGACGACATTGGCGACCAAGAGGGCGCAAGGCCGCACCGAAAGAGCTGTAATGGATTGGCATTCCTCATCCCGTCCTCGATGGGCTCATAGATAATCCTTCATATTATGTCAAACGAAGAAAACACTGAGGCGCAATTGACGATGTTCGATGGTAGGTAGATTAGATTTGGCTTCAAGCCTAATAAGGAAGTTGTGGTCAGGATCCCTGCTGCCGGTGACGCAGTGACATAATCGAGGGACAGCTGGGTGTCCTCGAAGGAAGCTCTGGCCACCGCTCGCCCCGTGACAAGCATGTCCCTTCAATTGGCACTTGTGCAACTTTAAGCCTCCAATATCCGGATAACGCGGCAATTAAAGGACCGACCTGGGTCAGGTCAGCTCATGCCGGTATTCGAATGTCAATTCAAGGGCGCTGGGGCGTTCCACTGAAACCCCGCGTTTGTTAAAAAGTTGCGCCCTGTAGCCCTGGACGGATCGCTGTAAGTGGTCAGCCGTTAAGTTTTTGACCATGGGGGCGATAAGCGATATTCTGAGCTTTGGATGGTGGGGTTGAACTTTGTTGCTTGAAGAACACCCAGCTTTATTTCCGTCTTCAACAACCAAACCCCCCGTCTGTTCTTTCTTGATATCTTCCCGGTCAGGAGACATCAGACAGACAAGATGGCAGCTCAAGCAGCCCCAGCAGAAGAGCTTAGCAAGCTCAGCGGTACGGACTTCAACATCCTCCCAGCACCCTGCATCACGGCGCAAACATCGACCGCAATCACTGACTTATTGATTTCGATAAACAGTCGAAGAGACCAAGCCCGTCTCCGCCGCCGCCAACGGCAACGACAGCAATGCCGAGTCCGGCGATGAGGAAGGCGAGGAGGGTACCACCCCTGCTGCCGGCGCCGCCAAGAAGAAGAAGAAGAGAAAGCCCAGAAAGAAGAAGAAGGCCCCGACCAGCCAGAGCGAACCCCCTCGTGTCCTCGTCTCCCAGCTTTTCCCCAACAAGCAGTACCCCAAGGGCGAGGAGGTCGAATACGTCAACGACAACCTGAGCCGCGTCACCAACGAGGAGAAGCGCCATCTCGACAGCCTTGCCTCTAACCAGGAGTTCTTGACCGATTACCGCCACGCCGCCGAGGTTCACAGACAGGTTCGCCAATGGGCGCAGAAGAGCATCAAGCCCGGCCAGACCCTGACCGAGATTGCCGAGAACATCGAGGATAGCGTTCGTGCCTTGACCGGTCACACTGGTCTCGAGGAGGGTGACGCCCTAGTCGCCGGGATGGGTTTCCCTACCGGTCTCTCCATCAACCACTGCGCGGCGCACTACACCCCCAACGCCGGCAACAAGATGGTTCTGCAGGAGGACGACGTCATGAAGGTGGATTTCGGTGTCCACGTCAACGGCCGCATCGTCGACAGCGCCTTCACCGTCGCCTTCAACCCCCGCTACGACCCCCTTCTCGAGGCCGTCAAGGCCGCCACCAACGCCGGTATCAAGGAGGCCGGTATCGACGTGCGCGTGGGCGACATTGGTGCTGCCATCCAGGAGGTCATGGAGAGCTACGAGGTCGAGATCAACGGCCAGATGCTCCCCGTCAAGTCCATCCGCAACTTGAACGGCCACACCATCAGCCACTACAGCATTCACGGCACCAAGAGCGTGCCGATCGTCAAGAGCAACGACCAGACCAAGATGGAGGAGGGCGATGTCTTTGCCATCGAGACCTTCGGCAGCACGGGTAACGGTTACGTGCACGAGGAGGGTGAGGTCTCGCACTACGCTAAGCGTGGTGATGCGGCCAAGGTTGACCTCCGTCTGTCGTCTGCCAAGTCGTTGCTCAAGGTTATTGACAAGAACTTTGGTACTCTGCCTTTCTGCAGGCGTTACATTGATCGTTTGGGTCAGGACAAGTATCTTCTCGGGGTAAGTTTCTTTCTTCTCTTCTCGGTGTGTTCGGTGTCTAAATAGCCCGAATACTTTTTGCTAACGCGTCCTGTGCAACAAACAGTTGAACAACCTTGTGTCGCAAGGTATCGTTGAGGCTTATCCCCCGTTGGTTGATAAGAAGGGCTCTTACACTGCCCAGTATGAGCACACCATCCTGCTCAGACCTACCGTCAAGGAGGTTATCAGCCGTGGTGATGATTTCTAAAGGGATTAATGGGATATAGCATAGCATAGGATATAGGGTACGACAAAAAAGTCTGAGATTTGTTTGGTTCATGAATTTTCTGTATAACATCTGTGTGTAAAAGATTGTAAATATCACGGGTTTATGGTGATGGGTGCGCTCTGATAGGGAGAAAGTGAACGAACGCTCGAGCCAGAAGCCCAGAGCGCACCCATCAGCCTTGAGGACCAGTGACACAGAGTTCACGTTTTGACGTTTTGGTTCATCAACCTGGAACCGTGGGTTTGGCTAATGTCAGGGACCTGACGCTGATAGTTTGGACTCATCCAGCATGTGAGAGCTAGTGCCGTCAAAGTGTTGCGCGGGCTCCTGTTTCAACATGAATAGCCGTCTCAACCAAAGGGATGACCGGAGAAGATTGCGGAGCCAAGACGGTCTCAAAGATCCACTTTGTGCTCCGTGCCGGACGATTTGGACCCAGCGATCCACAGGCCGTGCCGTACCGATGCGGAGAAATTCTACGGCCTTCCGGATTGTCAATCAGCGGCGAAGAGTGACGGAAGCTGTCACGGAGGCGGAGTGATCGACATAGAGGGATGACGGAGGAATGCCGGGGGCAGTGAAGGGGTCTTGGGAGGCGATCTGCTGTGACGTCTACGGCGCTTCGTGTGTATGGTTGTGGTCTGTGCTTTTGTCTGATTCGCCGTGTCCGGCCTGCCCGAACCCGAGGTTGGTGATTCCCCTGGTTGGGAGATTCGTACTGTAGTTCTAAAATCTGGTTCATCCCATAGGCCGATTGCACGGATGCGTTGCCACTTTTTTATGTTAAACACGGACCCGATAAGATTTCGTGTGAGACGGGAGTGGACGGGCCAGCGGACTCAGTGGGCCACTGGGCCGCGCGGGGGCGTGCAACGCTGAAAAAAAAAGGCGTCACATTTTTGGTTCCGTTTGGTAAAAGCCGAAGAATGTTCACGATGACAAGCGGAGGAAGGTATTAATAAAGCCCGCAACCGCCCTTCCTCTGGTCCGTTCCGGTCTTGCTGTTTTTGAAGTCTCACAAAGTTTGTTCCACTCTGATTTCAAACGTCTTATATCTATACTGCATAGCACTGCGCTTTACCTGCATTCACGCGATCATTTACCATAAACGAAATCTACATCACCTACCTATTTTTCCGTCCTAAAAACCTTATCGGACGGGGTCCATTCGAGTGTCACAAGCAAACCAGGCACGCCCTCCGTTATCGTCGATCAACCTAAGGTTCCAGGCCGTTGTTCGGAACGCCGGTTTTCTTTACCCAGTCAGCTAGTCAACTTTCAGCAAGTCTAGCCCCTGCGAAGAACTTTCTGCTGCGCTCCTCCGCTCTCTACGCGCACTCCTCCCAGGTGTCATCACAAGCCAATCCTTGACCACCAAAAAGTCCTATTCTTGTCGTTGGTTCAAACGATTTCTTACACCACCACCACCACCATCCGACACCCTTTCTCTACCTGACCGCTCACCCGCGTCACCGCAATTGTCGACAATAAAGGATTGTCTATCCTTTTCTTGCGGTCTGCTTTTTTGTCTGCGCGTCGCTTTCGAGTCGATTTCTTTTTCTTTTTAAAAGGGTTTCATATCTCGACACTCGATAAACCCATCACCACCACCGAACTCGATAAAAGCCTATCACACACATCTATCAAAATGAAGGTCTTTTCCAACACAGAAACCTTCAATTACTCCTGGGAAGAGGTATCCGCCGCCAACTGGCGGAAGTACTGCCCATGGAACGAGAAGTCGACGCACGTTATCGCCGTCGACACCATCAGCCGCAGCGTCGACCCTGCCACCGGCATCCTACGCACCGAGCGTCTGATCACCTGCCGTCAGGCTGCTCCGGAATGGCTCAAGAGCATGATGGGCGGTGGCATGGACGAGTCGCAAGTGTTTGAGACCTCCTACGTCGACCCCAAGACCAAGACCGTCACCATGGTCTCTACCAACATCACCTTCAGTAACCTGCTCAACGTTCAGGAGACCGTCGTCTACTCCCCTCTCAGCGAGCACCAGACCAAGTTCCACCAGGAGGCCCAAATCACTGCCCTGGCTGGTGGCTGGCAGCGCATCAAGAACAGCATCGAGGACACTCTCGTCAAGAGGTTCCGTGAGAACGCGGCTAAGGGCAAGGAAGGATTCGAGTCCGTGCTGGCCATGAGCAGGCGCGTCTTCGCCGAGGAAAGGGAGAAGGAGAAGATGGGCCTCATCAGGGAGCAGGCGGGTAACATCCGCATGGCTGCCTAAGTCTTCCTTTGCGATCTGAGATCGCTTTGATATATCCGATTCATCTCGGCATCGTCGGAGCGATTGAGCGACGGCATAACCATCACACATCAACGACAGCATCTACGCCGGCAACGCATCAACAAATCGTCTGCTCGATCATGACGCCAAATCACGACATTCGCCGACACAAATTCGTGTCGCGCACCATTATCCGTGGCAAGCAAACAAAGGATTGAGCTGAAAAACTCACTCCGGGTAACTTCGCGCCGCGGGCTTTGTCTCCGGCTTGGCGCGGCGTCGATGATGCATTATCTTACACACTTCTTTCTTTTCATTGCGATTGATGGGTTTACACAAAAGGGGTGTCGAAACGGAGTCCGGGGGTTAGCCAACAAAAAGCATAGACTTGGAGTCAACTTCATTAGACGGCGTTCGGTTTGGGGGGGAAAAAGAAGCGACTTGCATTGCGTTCTTCATTTATATCTACTTCATTTTTCAGACTTTCAGATTTCAGAAGATGTGTTATTATAGACTTGCATTTTCCTTCCTCTTCACTCGTCTCTTGTGTGTCTTTTATCTCCCTCCGTCATTATCATTCCCATCATGTCGAGCGGTATTTGCACAGAGGATTTTTTTTCGGAGATACCCCTGATTTATTTTTGATTTTCTTTAGGATGATGGCGGAAGAGAAAAGTGGGAGTCATCATTTGTCATTTCTTCCGGTCTTCCGGACAAAGAAGCGAGAAGGGAGGGGTGATGGCCTCCGATGCGACGGCTCAACAAGCGCGCGCGCGGGATAGAAATTCTCTTTGCTGCACATACCCTAGACGTTCGGTTCAGATAAAGTACCTAGTTCGCATCGGCTATGATGGGATGATACAAAGAGATGAGAGGCAGGATAGAGAGGAATTTGGGAAGAACATTTAGAAAGAGCATTTAGAGCGTTTGTTAGATTTTAGCCATTTGAGGTACAGATAAGAGACATCTTACCATTTCTCCGCTCTCGACATTTGGGGTGCTATTCTTTAACGATCGTGACTGATGTTCGTCTCATGATGCTCAATGGCTTTTCGCGATGAACATATGCTGGATTTGCGTTCGGTTGACGCTCATCTAACCTCGCACTCACACCGGACGAACCATTGTCATTTCATCTTGACCCCACTTCGGACTTCAGACTTCAGACCAAGATATCAACAAAGTCAACTTGCCAACTCCGCATTGCACAGCATCGTCGACCACTCATAAATGTGCATATAAAGGGTATCATTAAAACCAGCCTACCAGTCCTCTCCCCTCTCCTTTCTTCCCAGTCCCTCTCATTCTCTCAACCCTACTACTGCCCCTTCGACTTCAACCTCTCCCCACACCTAGTCTCATACAACCTCAACAACCCCGTCGTATCTTTATCAAACAACCCCTCCCCCGCATCCGCCCTTATTTTCTGAATCAGCGCCACCGCCTCCTCGTATCTCCGGAAAAAATAAAGCTCCTCCACCGCGTGCAAGATCTCTTGCGCTTCTGGCTTGTTGATGGTCCTGCTGCTTCCGTCGGAGGAGGTAGAGCCGAGGGGGAAGGGGAGGTTGAGGTGGAACTTTGGGGTTTGTCAGTTGTAATGCTAGGGTGGATGGAGGGGATAACTAGGGAGAAGACATACCTCCCCGTTCTCAACCTTCACTCTGTACGTCCTCTTCAATTCTTGAAAAGCTTCTTCCGAGAGGGCGGTGCGGTCGGCTTTGGTTGCTGGAGGTGCGCATTCGGGTACGACTTCGGTTTTGGCATTTGTGGTGGTCGTCGACTCGTCTTCGGAATCAGAGCCCAGGCCGATGCCTAGGAGGCCGGACTCGAGGGCTTCGGCTTCGGCTTCGAGGGACATGATGTTGTGATGTTTCGAATATGAAGATTGAGATTTTTTTCGTGATGGATTTTGGCAGGTATGGCTGGTGGCTGGCTAGTGGTAAATGGTTGAGCTATCTGTCTGTGAGGTGATTTGATGTTGGAAGGCTGAGGTGAATGAAGAGGAAGTAATGAAATGAAAGGTGTAAGTCGGGCAGTGAAAGGACTTTCCCATTCATCCCCGGGATGCAAGTTCTCTGGAGTCCGGACAAGGAAGTGAAGACAGCCCGCAATTGCGGAGCCCTATAATCAAATGCCGTTTGTTTGTGAGCTGGGTACTCCTAACGTGGAGGACAGGAAGCATCCTACATTATCCCAAGCCTTACAAGGACAAGATGAATGGTTGGGCATGATTTGGAAAGGCATAGCGAGAACAAATATGGTATACACAAGCAAAATAACGCTTTTGTTATAGAACGAAAGGAATGAATCAGATATGCAAACCGCTTGAGAATGTTGACCAGAGGTCTCGAACTAACAACCAAACCATTATGGACTGTACAACGGAGCGGCATCTTCCCCGCAGTGGCCCGTGGAGCTCCGTAGGGCGGCCCCACACCTCCTGCCATGTCGGTGCTGGCCAGGCCCGGCCGGGGTTGGGACTTGGGTCAGGTCTCTCCTTCCTTCACCGATTGACTTCTTGACAATAGTAACTTCCTATATGGGAACGGCAGAACAATCGTTGGTCAAAGTCAACTTACAAATCTCTACAAGTTTCCTCTTTTCCCGTTTCACTTCTTCTTCTTCTTCTTCTTCTTCTTCATCACCAACTTACAAGTGACATCATTACGTTTATCAGTCATTACTCTTCAGCATACCCCCTTCGTCTTCGGAACATGTCAAACACAATGGACTCACAGATAGAGCGTTTGGCCAACAGGGCCGAGCAATTGTTGCACAAGATGCGGAATGATCAGAGACTATGTGCGTCCTCGCTTGTCCTTTTCAACTTTACCCTTTTTCCTCTTTTACTTTCGACCAGCAGATAGATATAACTGACACTGCACTCCCAAATAGTGATCGCCATAGCCGGTATTCCGGGCTCCGGTAAGCTTTCTTTCTTTCTTCTCTGCCACAGAGCTGTCCTCCCCTTCTCTCTCCTGTTCCCTCTCCCTCCGCCCCCGATCACCAGCCCAGTCCATCACTTAACTAAACCTATCCCACACACAGGAAAAACAACCCTCGCCGAAATCCTCGCCAAACGCCTCAACTTCAACCACGCCCAACACAGCAGCGAGATTACGTCCCCCCACTATAAAAAGATAGCCATCACCCTCCCCATGGACGGTTTCCACCTCACGCGCGCCCAGCTCTCCGCCATGCCCGACCCGGAAATGGCCCATGCGCGACGAGGCGCCGAGTTCACTTTTGATGGCAAGGGATTCTACGAGCTGGTGAAGGAACTGCGGAGGCCGATCACGAGCGAAAGCACGGCGACGGTGTGGGCGCCTAGTTTCGATCATGCGGTCAAGGATCCCGTGGAGATGGGGATCGAAGTGCCGAGGGAAGCGAGGGTGATTATTTTTGAGGGGAATTGTAAGTCTCTCTCTCTTACTCTCTGTGTTTCACTATTGCATCTTTCTTCCATTCTTGCGTGAAATGGTTGTTGGGGGCATTCGGAAAGCTAATGGAAACAAAAACAGATCTCCTACTAGATCAAAAACCCTGGTCCGATGCCGCCAAGATGATGGACCTCAAGTTCTTCGTCAGAGTGCCGTTTGATGTTGCCACGGAAAGACTGGTGAAGAGACACTTGGCTGCTGGGCTTGCGGCGACAGAAGAGGAGGCCATGAAAAGGGTGGTGGAAAACGATTTGGTTAATGGGAAGATGATTGAGGATTTGTTGAAGGAGGAGGAGGTGGATGAGTTTGTGGACAGCGGGGAGTCAAAGTCAGAGGGGGTGCACACTTAGGGAGTGAGTGACGAGAGGGATAGTATGGCTGGGGATGAGGAAGAGAATACAAGCCGGGGAGATAGCGCGTATGAGACCGGATCTGAGGCGGAGAATCGAGTATTTGGGGGCTGGCCGCGAGTGAATACGGTGGAGGCTGTTCAGAAAGAGGAGGGAGAGATGGGGTATTTGAGGGATGATAGTGAGGATGACAGTGGATATAACAGCGGGTATGAGGCGGAGAATGAGGATGACGAGAGTGAGACAGAGAGTGAGTGGTGGGAGGGGCTAAGTTGGTGGAGGAAGCTGTTCCATGCTTTGGCGGGGATTGTCAAGGTTTGTGGCGACCTTTATCTGGATGATGTCTATGATCAGGCTTGAGGTTCATTAATTTATGACAGCGTTGAAGCGGAAAGGTTGTGCTTTAGGAGTCATTGGCATGGCTGTCACGATCACGAAAAAGAGACACTTGCATTGTCGAAGCGGAACTCTGTTTTACTGCTTTATTCCTTCTACTGTCTATAGTCTATAACTATAGGGGTATCTTGAGCTTGCTCGCAAGTCTGGTTTAGAATATGTGCGTGCTGTTGATGTTTGCAAAGCATCACTGTTCCTCTCTTCTCTTCCCACTAACTCCTCTCCTGATTGCTTTCACGCTTGTCTTCTTCGGTCGTGGCGGAAAGCGTATGTATGCGTTGTGTGCGTGTGCGTATGTCTTATGCTCTTTCTGTCTTAGTGGTATATCTCGAATCCCACGCCCTGGTATCTCTTTTCGTGTCTGCATAAATCATCAATCATAAGGCATGAGGTCTCGGTCTCGTACGCCCCTGTCTTCATCTGTCATCCAACACCCCTCAACATTTCTTCTCTTGTCTGCTTTAATCCTCCAAAATCCTTGTATCAAGCTCCAACTGCGGGAGTTCCCAAGGCGCCCTCTGTCTCTCCCACTCCGGAGTCGGATTCGGATCCTTCCTCACTTCATCCACCTGTTGTCCTTCCCGACCATCTGGACCCACACGATCTTCATCTTGATTTCCATCATTCTCCTTCCGAGGCTCATGATCATCCTCACCACTACTCTTCCCCCATGTTTTCTCAAACTGAATCCCCGTCTGCCGCTGAGGTTGCTGCTGCTGTTGAGACCTCCTCTTTTCCTCTTTGTCCCCATCAGGCTTATCACCAATCCCCAAACTTCTCGATAGTCTCTTCAAAACCCCTCCATTTTCCGCCCTCGCAGCCCTTTCTGCTGCTTTCACCCTTTCCCTTTGTCGGTTCATGATAATCTGATCCAGCGTCATAGGGTTTTCGCTACCCCTACGTTCAGAGAGTGATAGTCCCCTTCCAGCAAAACCAGGACTACTGGGTCCGCTTTCCATATCCCCTCCGCCGCTCCGTCGTCGTTTAGTCGAAGAAGTGCTAACAAGCACACAATCTGCCATCTCCCTCGCATCTCTAACCACCGTCAAAAAGATGGGATAAAGCATCGTTATCGCCATGAGCACAATAACCACAATGAACGAAGTCTGGATACTTCCGCCCCGTTGCAAGATCGCGTACGAAACGAATGGCCAAAAAGCGGGGCCGGATCCGCCCATCGTTAGCCACGCGGCTGTTTGTTTCGTTCGCTTTCCTTGCCCGCGGAGGCCCAAGCTGAAGATTAACGGCCAGATGGGACCTTCGAAGAAGAAGAACAAAATAATCGGGACGGCCATGAAGTTTGGTTTGGAGGCGGGTTTGTAGACGACGGTCATTAGGACGAAGATCGTTGATAGGAAGGCGCAGACAGAGAGGATTGTTCGCGGGGATGGGATGTATTTGGAGGAAGGGTTTTGCACGTGCAGGTAGCAGAGGTAAGCGGCTATGAAGCGGGAGATGGCGAACGCGGTGTGCGCCACCACTAGATAATTGAGGGTGCTCATTGCGAACCCCTCAGGGCGCGAGTTGGGGTATTCTTCGTGCGTGTCGGAAAAGGCGGTCATGAGACGGGTGAAGAATACCGACATGTTTTCTTGCGCGGCAACGTAGAACCATTGCGAGACGACGGCCAAAATAATGCAGACTGTGCGGAGCGACAACCCGCCGATGGAGCGCCTTTTTGGGTCCACGGGAAGACGCTCCGAGAGACGGCCTAGTTCGCGGTCGGTTACCTCCGGTAGGGGCGAGTAGTAGAAGAAGAGAGCTAGCAAGACGCAGAGGAGAGTGATGGTTAGGTAGGTCCATTGGACATCGAGCAAAGTCGTGGGGCTGTGCCGTCGTGCTTCGATGGTGTGGAAGAAGACGTTGTTGGCGAGGACGCCGCTGAGGACGGCGCCGACGGCTTGGACGCCTTGAGCTAGAAGAAGGCGCATATCGGCGTATTCGGGCGGTCCGCAGAGCACAAGAAAGGGGTTGGCGGCGGTTTCCAAGACGGCCAGGCCGAAGCCTACGACGAAACTGCTAGCCATGAACCCGCCGTAGGCTGTAAGGACGGCGCCGGGCCAGAACATGATGGTTCCAACGCCGTAGATGAGCAAGCCGACGATGAAGGTCGCCTTGAAACCACCGATCGGCTCAATGTCGCCCCGTCTTGGTTTTCTGAAACGGCGGTGTTCGTCGTGGCATAGGAGCCAGCCTCCCACGAGAAGAGGTCCGAGGAGGTAACCGCCGCCAAAGTAGACGCTCGTTAGACCCAGCGCTTGGGCGGTGGTCATTTGGGCCACGTCGGCCACGACGTTGTTGAGAGTGTTGAGGAGCCCGTAGGAAAAGCCCCAGAGGAAGAAGAGGATGCTGACGATGGTGCAGTACTTGAACGACTCGGATACCGAAGACTTGACCATGCTCTTTGGCTTCTTCATCTCCACGAAACCAAAGTAGATGGAGTTCTCTTGGGCCGAAGGGACACTGGAGACTCTCCGTCGATCTGGTAGTGTAGGGGCCCTGCTTTCGGGCGCAACAGGGGTTTCGTTGACGCATGAAGCTGACAGGAAGTCTCGGATGGAGATCTCTTCGGACAGTCGGTCATTGTGCACATGGACCGGCTCTGGTGCTTGTGGGGCGCTGCTTGCGTGGGAGTCGTTCAGCGTTGAAGAGGTGATGGGTTGGCTGCTGTCGGAGTTGTCCTGCTTGATGACGGCGTCCAATTGGGCGCTGTCCCGGGTGCTGCTGCGAGTGCCATCCGGGTCGATAATCATGGCAGGAAGAATTCGGATGATTAAGGGTTTCAGAGTCGGAATGCAGCCGCAGATGATGCCGACGTTGACCTCGACAGCCGACCACATCAAAGATAGCGAAGCGTTCCAGGGGAAATTCGAACTTTGACCGTAGATTGCGCTGGGGTTGTCTGAAGGATTCATGGGTACCATACCCACGGCCTGTTGGAGATAGTAAATCCTGACGACGTCGACGACCGTCACAAAGATACCGAGAGCAAAGGTAAAGATAAGAATCGTCTTTTGTCTCGGCGGTAGACGCATGCCGGTGAGCACGGGAATAGGAAGGGCCAGGATAGCTAGATCGGTAACTATGTTCACGGGGGCCGAGCAGATAAACTCGGTCAATAACGGCAAACACTTGGCCGCCTCAATCGTAACGTCCCAAGCAGCGCGCATGGGGGTGCACTGAAAGATGTTCATGAAAGTAAGGATGGTTCCAGCAACGTTCACAACCACGAGGACAGCCCAGGAGGCCATCCGAAGAATCTTTTGCGTGTTCTTAGCCAGGCGAAGGTAGAAGACGAGAATGGACGTCTTTGTGGCCATAAGGGCCGGATTCTGTTTACCAATGTTAGTGGATTCTGTGGATCACAGCTGATAGACAAAGAACACATACATATAGGATGGAAAAGACATATTCACACATCCTCAATCCTGCCTGGTGCTGATGATCGATATTCACGTCATGACGACCAAGACCACGTTTCGTGGCCATGGCAATGGTGAGGGACAGGAACATGGAAATGAGCCAGGCCAGGACGATGATGTAGTCATCCCATCCGACTCTGCGTACGATTCCGATGCGCGATACCATTCGAGCCGCGACAAAGAGGGTAGCCAAGCATATCGTCACGGTGGTGACGACGAAGACGGCGGGCCCTCTGTCGGGAACGTTTCGTGTTTGGTGGTGAGGATGATGGGCCTCCATTTTGATGTTGCCGCCTGGTAAGGCGATGCCAGTCAAGGAGGCCGGCAACAATGAATCAAGTCTTTGGCTCGATCACGTCCACAGCGTCGCCATAATCCTTCAAGCCGCGACATATGGGAGATGTTGGAAAAGATGGAATCGGGGTGCCAGGAAAATTTGGAGGACCCTAAGTCATCACGGGCGGAGGGGCGAGGTCCTTCTAGGGCATTGCCCAAACTCGACACAACAATGTTCGGGGTGAGTGTGAAACGAAGGATCGTGTGTTGGTCGGCCGTTCTGGTAAGGCTGTGGCAGTACGGCTCACGATATATATCGAGCCTGACAGGGTCGGTGGGCGTTGAAACGGGGATCGAGACTGGTCGTTGGCGAGCGAGTCAAGAAAGTTGTTGTTCCTGGTTTGTCGAACAGTTCCAGAAAGTCTTGGCTGTTCACGACTCGAGACAAGAAAAATCCTTCCGAAGCGTGGTGAGGCGTTGGAAGTTTCAAACTTGTGGTGGTTGATGCTTTCTTTGAGATGAGATGTCGGTGTAAGAGGAGAGAAAGGTGAGTTGAACAGGAGGGTCAGGAACCCTGAGGCTGGATGGACCGGACCAGAAAATATGGTGGAGAGGGATCTGCCTCGTACGGATTCGACAGTGGAGAGCCCGTTAAACCAGCCTGGTCCTTATGCTGGTCACTTTTTGGTGCCCTGCTTGCAGCTTCTGCAGCCTTTTTCTCCTCGATTGCACCACTCGCTGCCTTTCCACTTTGCCGGCCTATCCTCACACTCGCTTCGTCTTTGGCCGAGGAGGTTGTTGATAGTTGCCCGGTTTTTTTTTGGCGCAGGGTACACTAGCAGTACACTACGACTAGTAGTAGGGATGAGCCGCTAGCTAGCTAGTACTGGGGACCGGACGAGATATCACAATCAAACGGCTTGTTGGACTCTCTCGATGTGTCATCCATCTCGTACTCTTTTTTTTCTTCACTTCAAGGTAGTATCGCAACTCCCGGGGAGTGGAGGCGTGAATTTTCTTTCGGCTGATGGTGGTGCACTGCTGCGTATAAGCCGCAAATTCTGATCAGGACTGAGGGGTATACATAAAGGCGGTAAGGCCTGGAGAGAAACCGGAGGTCAGGCCGGTCAATGGGAGTCAAGAAAATGGCGTGTCTTTGGGTTGCTGAGTGTCTGCACAGCGCATCTTGTATGCCACCCTCTTTTCACTTGGCTGTTGGGGGTGCCAGCGCAGAGCTATCGGCAGCCTTGGTTCAGCAACTGGAGCTTCGGTTCGGAGCTTCTTCCACTCTGGGCGGGATGGGCTTCGGTTGCTTGTCCAGTTGACGGGCAGGCCGAGCTGGGCGGGATGGATGTCTAGAGAGAAACCGACATCTTCAACACTCAGCCAACACCGGCGGCGGCAGAAAAGTTCAAAGGCTTCAGGGCGATGCAATGACATCGTTGGACGGGAATGGACGAATCAAGGCAGTCAATGATACGCTGCCCCCGGCTTTTTGGATCCATTGTTTGCTTGGCGGCGATGTTCCCGCGGGCTGTGAATGGGTGTCGATGTTTGGGATGGTCAGTGGACGGGTGAGGTTTCGCGAGACAAAGAGGGAAAAAGCGGCGAAGGGTTCAAACAGTGGTCATCAGTGGTCGCTCACTCACCAACTCCCAGGGGCTGTGGAGAGCGACCATCTTGCTTGGCTGTGAGGGGATTCTTGGGGTTGAAGATTGTACAGATTAGACGGAACCTACCGCCACTTAAAAGGTATTTACATCGGTTTATTTTGTACAGCCTTCGGGGGCATTGAACTGAACTCCACTGAAGCATTCCGTCTTTTTAACTCCTCAAAATACGGGGGGCCGGCAGTCACTGACAACCATCCCCAGAGTCCGAATTCGTTGATAAAAACGGCCATGCTTCTCACCATGCCCGTCAGACCGTCACTGTGAGACATTCCCGTTGCTCATTCTTAACCGTCTCTAGTAATCGGATATGTAGATCACGAGTCCAAATTGAATGGTGTACAATGTGCGGAACCACTCCGCCCGGTTCTGCAAAAGGGGTGACGGACATGAAGAATCTCAACGAATCTTGAATTGTACGGCGATGTTGGTTTCCGAGCACGCCGTTGAGATGATGGGTGCGGGTTGCAACTTTGCATCAACTCTTTGCCGCAAACCAATTCAAAAGGTTCGAAACAAGAATGGAATATGAAATGCGAAACATATCATTGAGCCACCTACGTACGTGTATTTACTGTCTTTGTTCTCAACCGGTAAACGACATGACAGCATGGCAACGTGGGTAGTGGTTGAAGAAAAATGATGATATGCCGCCGAGAAAGTCGCCAAAATCGCAAGTCGCAATAAAACCGTTGATCCCGCCTGCCCGTCCTGCTTTCATCGCTTGCCCGCATCATTTGCCCGTGGGGGTTCTTGGATTCTTGGTCCTGTCTTTGCCATCACAAATCGTGACGTTTTTTTACCATCTTTCATTGCAAAGGTCAGCAAGAGTCAGAAAGCCAACCCCTTCAACAAAACCTTCACGGTCTTGTGACGGCTCACGACTCCGGCTCTTTGATATCCCCACTCATTCTCACCGAATCTACCACTACAAGTACTGGACGCTAACATCGGCGGCAACAGCACCCCATTCCATCGGAACAAAGATAAATAAAATCGTAAAACCCACAAAAACAATTTCCGCGATCAGAGTTTCATTCGGCTGCTACCTGCTTTTACTGCTGCAGAAATGCATGAATGAACCCAATCATGCCACTCTGCCAAAGCTGCCTTGCACATTTGCCTTGCAGCAGCAGCAGCTGGCGTCTCGTCTCGTCTCGTCTCGTCCTCGGTCCGCAGGCTAGCAGCTAGCGAGCGGCATCCCGGCCGCCCCCGCCCCCCCGCCTCCGATTCAACACTATTGAGAAACGCCAAGACTCCGGGAATCGAGTCCAGGCCGGGATCGACGAGTTGTCGTGCTTGCCTGCTTTAACTACCAAGTCGAAAAGAGTCAATTTCCGAAACATTGCATTCTTCAGACGGTTTCTTCCTGACACTTTTTTTTGTTTGTGCTGATGCTGCTGACTGGGTGACTGGAAAAGAGCTACATTGCATGATAAGAAAGCCATCCATCTAT
This sequence comes from Sordaria macrospora, assembly GCF_033870435.1. NCBI lineage: Eukaryota > Fungi > Ascomycota > Sordariomycetes > Sordariales > Sordariaceae > Sordaria > Sordaria macrospora. The sequence goes on along the minus strand of NC_089372.1, from coordinate 798,275 downwards.
CGGGCGCCTCCGGCGGTGGACAGCCGCCGATCAAATCTGACCATCGGAATCCGGAAACGAAACCCGATATCGACACCGAGCAGCGTGATCAAAGTGGGGCCGGAACGGTGCCTCAAGAACACTTGCTTTCGGCTCCGTGTGCCTTTTCGTTTGTGGAAACACTTCGGACGGCACGTACGTAGATCAACTTACACACCAATTCAGATGAAGAATGCAAACTGCATCTAAAATAGTAAGCCCATGAACTTCACGTTCATTCATCAGCATGATCCCGTAAACCGAAGTGATATGCCCTCCCAATGCTCATGAGCAGTCTTCCTGCCGACTGAAAGAGTGTTTATAGATATCCAAGGAACCATCACCACCCCCTAATTAGCAAATATCCTAACCTTACCCTCCGTCCCATCCACACTCCCCGTAGCAACCACACACCTAATCTGCACACTCGCATTCACACTTCCCACCGTAGCCGCCCTCCTCCTCGCCGCCACTACCGTATCCGCCAGCGGACCAGTACCGCCGCTTTTTGTATTCGCCGCCATGGCATCCGCATCCTTCACCACCGGCGGCGCCCATCTAATGCAGCTCACAAACCCTTCATATACCCCCGTCAGCGTCTGCACGCACTTCCCCTCCTGGCTGAGATCCCAACACCTCATCGTCCGATCATCCGCCACTGAAAGCAGATACTTCCCGCCCGGATGGAACACCAGCCCTCTGACCCAATTATCATGTCCCACCAACACCTTGACACAGTTTCCTCTCCCGTCCCACAGCCGAATCTGCTTATCCCTCGACCCCGTAGCCATAAACTCGGCGCTCGCGCCCAGCGGTGGCGGCCTGTCCAGCCCAGCCAGCTTCGCCAGGTAGGCGTACGCCGTCGGCGGCGCGAATGCGCAGCAGAGGTTATAGTTCTCGTGACCAAACATGACCAGCCTGCACTCCGCATCCCGTCCACCCGCGAGGTCCCATAGCCTTACAGATTTATCGCTGCCTGTCGAAAGTAAATACCGGCCGTCATGGCTCGGACACACTGCCCTCGGCCAGTCCACGTGTCCTAAGATGGTCTTGACGCAATACCCCGTCGTGACATCCCATATTTTCAACGAGTTGTCCTTGCTGGCACTAACAAGCAGGTTTCCACTGGCGGGAGCGCCGGCTGCTCCGCTGGGTATGAACCGCACGGAACTAACGATGTGGTCGTGTCCCGGCAAGGTGCGGATATTTTTGTACTCGTCTGAGGGATCCCATAGCTTGATTGTTAGATCCGAGCTGCAGCTCGCTAAGAGAGTGCCGCCGCGTGGCCCGCCAAAGTCGACGTCTAATACCGCTTTGGTGTGTCCCTTGATGGTCCGCTCTAGCTCGCCCAGCTCCCAGTCCCAGATCTTGATGGTGTAGTCTTCGGAGCCGGAGGCGAGGGAGGTGAAGACGGGGTGGAAGGCGACGCAGGTTACGGGGAGGCGGTGAGATTCGAGGACGTAGCGCGGGGGCGCTTTGGGGAGCCAGTTTGTGGGATCTTGGGTGCGGCGTGAGAGGGAGGAGGGGGTGGCGTTGTCAATTTCGGATTGGAGGAGAGTGTTGCGGGATTCGAGGTCAAGGATCTGTTATAACAGTGTAAGCTGGAGGGAAGGTGGTGTAGGTTGAGGAAGATGGGTGATGGGACGACAGACCTTCTTCTGCAACCTCACAACACTCGTCCACTTCTTTTCTAGGAGCCCTTCATATTTCTTTGCCTTTTCCGTGTCAAACGTCACTTCAGCAAGGTCGGGAAGTTCATCTCGCAAAGTAGCCGCGGTACTTGCGAGGTTCTTGGAGGAGAGGTATGCTAGGATGGATTTGTGTCTGTATTCCCAAAAGGGTGCATCATCAGCAATGCGGTCGCGTGACAGAAAGAGTAACAGCACAAATCACTTACAGCTCCTCAGCCTGCCGGGTGGTCAACAACGGAGTGCCGATCTGAGCTTGAGCCATCCTGGAAATTTCATCCAGTGCCGAACGGCAGCAAGACTATGTATGTTTTCAATCCCATGTAGGCATTGGCACAATGCGCCGCGTCCGAGTCGAGTCAGGGTCCGCTAGCATCGTGAAAGCGGACAGGGCGTGGCATTTGGTCTGAGTGGACTGGTACGATTTGATGCAGAATGGCGGAGCACGTTTGGCAGGGAGAAGCAGTAGAATTGGCCCGTTGCCGCTGGTGGTGGCCCGCTATCCGGACGCTATCCCGCTCGAGGCCCCCGCCGTTCAGGTTCCCTTCTACTTTGTTATCGGCCGACCGGCAGTGGGAAATCTGGGGTCCAGCTCCCTCAAAAACGGCTACCTTACCTAGGTATGCGACCCCCTGTTGCTGATCCTCGGTAGGTGCCTGCCGGGGTCCCCCGAGTTGGTGTTAGGGTTGGAGCTCAGGAAGCTCTAGGGTTGAAGCGCTGCAGCTATCCTGCGCCAAGTGGACCGGGAGCTTGGTGATGGTGAGAACAACGACAACGGCGGGACAACGGGGACAAGACACTTCAACAATTCCAGCCATTGAGAAGTATTCTTGGGTCAGGAAGCTTCTGACATCTCAAATCAAGTCCTCGGAATTTTAGTGCTTGTCCAAGCGTGCCTTTCCGGTTATTCCCACCCCAGTGGGATACGTCTCAAAAAGTCGACCTCGACGCCGTTCGTGAGGTCGTGTAAGTGAGGTGGCTTTGGTCCAGACCTCATCTACTCCTAAGCCAGTAATGAGTTACTTGAAGGAAACTCAAAAGATGTTACTCCAACGCCTCACCGTGCTCTCAGGCATCAGGTCATCCCTATCCTCTCTGTCCTCTCTTTCCTTCAAGGCATCATCAGCATCAGCATTCACTCGATGCTCCCCATACAGCACACAACCCGAAGCCACACCCAAGAAAGTCTCAGACCCATTACGCATTCTCTTCTGCGGCTCTGACGTCTTCAGTTGCTACTCACTCAAAGCTCTCCATGCCGAACACAAAGCCAACCCAGGACTAATCAAGTCCATTGATGTTATGGTTCGGACGGGGAAAGCTGTGGGTAGAGGGTACAAGGAGATTCGCCAAGGTACAATGCCCAACACTAGATCAAAGCTCTTACAAGTTAGGCTAACTAATAGCCTGTTTAGTGCCCATACAAAATCTAGCAGAAGAACTTTCCCTGCCCATTCACATCCGCGATACCTTCACTGGCTGGTCTCTACCTCAAACTGCCGGGTCAGACGGAGAACCAATCAACCTGATCGTGGCAGTCTCCTTTGGTCTGTTTGTTCCTCCAAGGATTCTCGGTCAGGCTAAATACGGGGGTTTGAATGTTCATCCTTCTTTGCTACCTGAGTAAGTCCTTCCCTCTCCCCACCCCCCTTTCCAAGTAAACAAACAAGCAAGCACATCTTAGTTCCAAGCGCTAACGCAAGAGGTCAAACCAGCCTCCGCGGCCCAGCTCCCCTCCACCACGCCCTCCTCAACCGTCTCTCCCACACCGGCGTCTCCGTGCAAACCCTCTCCCCGCAAACCTTCGACGCCGGGACAGTAATCGCGCAAACCCCTTTTCCCGGTATCCCCATCCCCCAGAATTGCACAGTCCAACAACTCCACGACTTACTCGCCCCTCTAGGGGCAGAAATGTTGGTCTCTGCGCTTAAGGAGGATAGACATGTCCCGCCTTTGGTTCCCGTTGTGGACAATCGCATTCCTGATGGAACAGAGAAGGAAGGGAGGGAATATGCTCACGCGCCCAAGATCACAAAATCCGACCAGCGCGTTTCGTTTCTGCGGCATTCAGCTAGTGAAGCCGCATTGAGAGCGAGGGTTTGCGGTGGGAATTTGTGGACGACTGTACACCTCCCAGTTGCTCAGCCGAAGCAAACGAAGGGGTCTTCCAAGGCGCAGGAACCGGCAAAGATTGAGCTTGAACTTCCGCTCACCTACCCCCACCCCCTAGAGGAATCAATAAAGGGATCTCCAAAGCGGATCATCCTTGAAGACGTATCCGAGATATTGCCTTCTGAGACTGCCGAAGATGCTGGCCTGGCGGCTCAATACGCAGGCTATCAGCGCCTTCTTCAGTATCTTAATTCCAACTCCGACACCTCTTCTGGCACCCCTTCTTCCGGCTCGACAGGCGTGACAGGCTCGACACTACAACAAGTCCTCAACATCACGTCCCTCCCTTCAACTTCATCAAACCGTCCTAACGACGCATCAGACCCACTCTTCTGGCTTTTGAGGTTCGGTGAGAACAATGAGTACGTCAACATCGACGTCGAGACAACCGTCGGAGGTGCCAACGCTGCCAACGCTGTCAACGGTGAGAAGGCCACGACGGCGGAAAGAAAACCGAGAGTAAGCTGGGGTTTATGCACCAGGTTAGGACTAGGTGATAACGGGAAGGGGAAAGAGGAAGATAAGGGCGCTGTGACTTTTATGATGAAAGGGGAAGATTACGGGAGGTTTGGGTTATTGAGGGTAGGGAAAATCAAGGTAGAGGGGAAAGGGTCGAAGCCCGCTAGGCAGGTGGTGAGGGAGTTGGCTGTTAAAGCGTTTTAGGGGGTGTTTTTTTTTTTTTTTTTTTTTTTTTTTTTTTTGGGGGGGGGGGGGGGGGGGGGGGGGGGGGGGGGGGGGGGGGGGGGGTAATGTGTGGGAGATAGTGGTGATGTAGATGTCATGTAAGATAGAATCTGTTGAAGAGAAGGGTGGACCACAAAACTTACCTGGAAAGAAATGGATAGAGGGCGTGAAGATGAGACTCCCTGGGTCGTGCAGGGTGTTGTCGGTGTCGGTGTACGAACGAAAGAGTAAACTGGACAATCTCGACGAAAGCGGTGAGTGAGTCTGAACGAAAGATGAAGGTAGAAAACGATACTTCGTCATCGACTGGATTTAGTAGTACTGAGAATCAAGTATGGAACCAGCCTTAATCATTGACCAACCTGCCCCCAATTCAGTCACCTACGCGATATAGATCTCGCATTGCACACGCCGGGAAGGTTATCGATGCATTCGAAATATCGTCTCGGACGTGAATGATCTCTGGGAGATTTTGGGGAGTACATGTATTGTGTGTAGGCACTCCGATCTCCGGAAAGTCGCTGCAACGAGGTCAGTGCCAACAACCTAACGACAATCCTCAGACCCAGGACACACAAGAAAGCTACTACAACTTCGAATTACCTACCTAGTCAACATGTGTACAACCCATGTTTGGTTGTATCATTGCTATCATTGCGATGGTTTCATGCGCAGAATGTCCAGGAAGGTCAAGTGCGGCTACGTCAGAAGTCGCTCCCGGTTATGGGGCGGTTGCGGACACAGGCTCAGCGTGGAGCATACCAGATATAGAAAGTGCTCGTCTTGCACACGATGATGGAGGAGTAAAGAAAAGGAATTCAGAAGGGACTTCAAGGATTTCAAGAGCGAGTCTAGAGGGGAGTTCAAGAGGGATGACAGAATGGAGCTGAGGGAAAGAAAAAGCAGATCAGTGGTCTTCAAAATTGCCATGGTTGAATTCAATAGTATACAGTGCGATATATCCCAGCCGCCCACTAACTAGAGTAGCCTATCTGCTATCTCTCAAGCATCAAGCGTCATATCGTTCCACCATCCGAAATTTCTTCCAAGATGTTTCCTGTTCATTGTATGGTTGGTAGTCAGATAAAGAGATCCAGTTCGCCCAGGGTGCTTTTGCCCCTGGCTCCCGGAAACCCTCCGCCAAAGTCATCAGTCGCTGATGATTTGGAGTCCCGCATTTTCAGCAGGTGACTACCTTCATTTCGTATCGTTTCGTCGTCATAAGTGTAAAGATATCGTTCCTCGTTATTATCAAGATGGTGACGGTGTGACGGCCATGGTGGACAGCGTTTAATCCCTGGTGACCTTTTGCTCGTCATCGACACTGGCGCCGCTAGAGGAAGTATCCGTCTTCTGAAGAGTCACCTCCTCATCCTCAGGGGCATCGTGGACACCCTCCTCGAAGACTGGCTCGGGCTCGTTGACCTCAAACTTGGACTTGAAGTGATCCATATTGTTGGAAATGGCACTGGCGTTGGAGTGACGGCGAGCGTTGACGAAGCTGAACTCAGGGTCGTCGAGAACTTCGTCACCAGCGTTGCCCCTGTTGAGAGTGATGTTAGTACATGGTGAGACATACGGGGGTAGATGAGAAGGGTCACATACCAGTTGCTCCTGCCACCGCCGTTCTTCTTGATCTTCTTGGGATCGGCATCGGGGAAACCGTGCTTGCCAAAGAACTTGGGAACGTGCTCGACGGGGACGAATGTGCCGTCTTCAGACTGAGCGACGTGGGCCTTGTCGTTGTACTTGTGAGAACGAGTCACTATAAGATATGTGTAAGTAGAAGCACGTGTGGTGTCATGGCAAGGGGAAGGGACGTACTCTTGGTGAGTGTTGTCGAGGTTGATGTGATGAAAGAGTTATGTAAGTGAAGTAGTACGTGGAGATTGTGTTGTCGTTATTGTTGTTGGATGATATTATTCAGTAGTAGTCGTCAAGTTGATCTGAGAGACTAAGGTCAGTCAGCGTCACACAAACAACATGCGGGGTTGATAAGACTGATATGGGAGAAGAGGTGATAGATGGCCGGGATGGTCGGAGTTTGGAAAGGGGGACGGGATGTCTGAACTTACAGCTTTGTGAAGGTGCAAAGTGGGGTGATGTCACAGATATGGAAGTGTTGAAAGAAGTCGACTATTACAAGATGTAGTGAAGATGGGATGTTGTGATTATTGTAAACACGGTAGAAGAAGAGAAGTCGTGTATGCACTAATAATACCAGTAGTACGTAGTGGTAGTTGCAGTTGTTGTGAAGTGGTGATGTGATGTGTGTGTGTGAGTGTTGAAAGGAAACGATGATGGGATGGAAGGATGGGAGCTTCTCCTCTTATAAAGGCAAGATCCCGAAACCTTCCAATGGGAATGGGACGGGGAGTCATCGTCGAAGAGGGGTCGAGGTACGAAGTTACGAAGTTGCTCGCACCTACGATCTGCTCTGCGGCTGCTGTTTGGGAAGTCACTGGTGGGGAGAGATTGGCGAGGAGGCCGCGGATGAGCAGTCACGCGACTTGATGCAAGAGTCCATGAGACTTGGCCTGACCTGTCCTGACTGCCCTTTGCCGGGGCTTCCAGCTCAGCGGGAAAGAGCGAAGGAGGGGCCCACGTCCAATTCTTTGTTTCCAGTCTCCATCGTGGAAACGAAGTCAGCCTCAAGCTCCAATGCCGAATCTCAACGTTCCATGTCACCATTCTGAGCGGTGGTGACCAAATCTCAAAGATGGTAGCATCGTCGTTGACGTGATGAAGAAATTACCGGATGGTGATCTGCATATCTTTCCCCTTGCTGATTGACAACATCCAGCTCTTATCTGGCGTAGTCACAGCTCTTGATGAAGCTCATTGCCCATCTCGTCCACTCCATATCTAGATCCGGATTCCGGAAGTCGAGAGGTCGAGAAGTTGAAAGGACACCCACACCTCCCCTGTAAGCTGTGGGGAGCTGGAGGTCGTGAGATAAGTCTTTGTTATTAAGACTGTGCTTCACTTACACGAACTGGCCGAGAGCCTGCCCAGAGCTTCGCCAAGTCGACAACCAACACTGCCACCAAAATGTGGAATCTATGAAGCCAGTCCAGCTCCTCTGCCTTTTAATCTTCTCATCTGGGCCCTTGGCATTGATAAAATATGTGTTAGTCTCTTGAACTTTGGTTGCCGTATCTCTACCCAGCCAAGTTATCCCAAGATATGGCATCCGTGGTCATCGTGAAGATGTGGTTCACACAGGTGCACCTTTGGGCACCAGCACAGTCCGTTTAGATGCTCAATTGACAGGACCCAGCAATGCACCAATGCGGGTGACATCAGACCTCCCCACCTGCACGTCTCAGGGACTCCCGGTCGTTCTGCACTGTGGTGGTGCTTTTGCGGGGTATGGAGCACACACCCGGCGCCAAGCCTGTTGCAGTTTAGCGTCAATTACTTTCACACTTCCAGGCCTGCCGGATCGTCAATTCGCTTTCGAACCTTCTTGTCCATTCTCGAGAACCATCTTGGGTCAATGCAATTTCGTCGAGATAGCAATCCGGATGAAGCAATTCGGACGACGAGATCCATGAACCCGAAGGTCACGGCTAACAACTGCCGGGAACCCCCTTCATGTGACCATCCACGGCAGTCAACGGCAAGCAAGTGGAAGTTTCCGAACATCAGGCCAGATTCGAAACTTGTCCCCGCCCGTGACCGGATTCGTCAATTCGTCAAATCATCTTATCGCGGGTCCGTCCTTCCTTCGGTGTCAGGCAACCTGACCGGACCCTTCAGTGACTCAAATGGGGCCCTGTGAACAGCTTTGTCATCGAAGGGTCCAGAACTCGATACAGCCTCAACACCAGCCATTTCAACTATGGGTCTGTTGACTATACGAACCGGGTTTCAGTCATCAGCTGAAATGGACAGGTTGTCCAAAACACACATGTATCCCGTTGACGTGGAGACATCTTCGGGTTAAACCTCAAAACAACACTTGCGCAGATCGCATTGTGTCGGTTCGGCGTCGCGCCTTCTCGCCCGTCCGTTGATGACATGATTCTTTGCCGGCGCTGTTCTTGAGCCTCTTCGCGGATCAGGGGTAAAGGCAAACATTCGTCTTCTCGGGCATCGTTTGTTTACTTTGCCCCTGTTCATGTCTTGCCTGGCGAGCCTGGATACCATCTCCAGCAATGCGACGATGGTCCAGAACGGGATATCAAATGGCCTGATGACGGATCTCTTCCGAACTGCCACCGCACGATGCGCAAATAAATAACGCCCACCTGTACGATATAAAACAATTGAACCCCTACGGCCTTTCTCTCAGAGAGCCAACGAAATGACATATTTACTTTCACATTCCGGCTTTCTGCTTTCGTCGTACGGTTGTCGGTTTCCGCCGTGTGCTCTTTGGGGGTCGTCCGACATCGGCAAATCCGTCCGATAGTGGTGGTGCTTCAGTGAATGTCACCAGAGGATCAGTCACAGCATTCTGTTAGGTCAGCACCGTCTGATTCCCGAATTCGCACGTATATTGTGCGCAGCTTTCCCAGCCAAAGCACAGTCTCTATCTCATTCCGCACATGAACCTCCGTAGTGGCAAAAGATTTGTAATGCAGATCTTACATTTGTCGAAAACCTGCAGCGCCCAGAATCCCTCCAGTGAATTTCTAATCTCCTGCCCTATCCAATTGCAAATCCACCATCACAGTCATTCCTCGCTGTCTGTTTCTTATCGGAGTATCACACTCTTGCAATTCCGCGGGATCACAAGAAACAGAGACTCGATCTCGGAAACAACACCGACAAAGACTACACTTTCGTTTTCTTTTCCCCCAATTGCTGTCCCGAATAGCAGCAGCAAAAACGGGCCACTACATTTTCCAATTCTTCCCCAGATTGTCGTCGAACGACCCCGCCATCGACCACCATGTCGCCCATAACCCTCGATTTCTCATCGGACTTCAACCCCGCCATCACCACCGGCGCGGGGTCGTCGTCCTCCTCGACGCAACGAACCCTCCTCGTCGCTCCTCCCTCGGTTGCCTCCCACGAGGAGCGCATCAGCGCCCTCTTCACCACTTACCCCCGCGACACCACCGACCTGCACATGCTCGACCGTCTCGCCGCCGGCCTCGTCACCCTCCCCCAATCCACCTACGACCTGATCCTCGTCCTGACCGACCCGGACGGCAGCCGACACGCCGAGGCCTCGGCACTGCTCAGCAACCGCGCCGTGTGGGCGCTTCTTGTCCCCGCCCTCAAGGCCGGCGGCAAGCTGCGCAGCGAAGATGGTACCCTCGGCAGTAACACTATCACCCCCGAAGCCCGCGAAGCTGTACTAGCTGGTCTCGTCGCCGGGCCCGATGGTTTCACCAAGCCTGACTACGCAGAGGAGGAAGCCGTCCCTCTGCGCTTCGGGCTCAAGAGGAAGAACAACCCCAACGCTGTCCCCGTTGCGCCCATCAGCCAGCCTGTTGCCGCGCAAGTAGTCACCCCCGCCCCCGCAGGCGTCGGTTTCGTGACGCTCGACCTCGACGACGATCTCGATCTCGACGGCGAAGACGACGACGACGACGTAATCGACGAGGACACGCTCCTCACAGAAGCCGATCTCCGTCGTCCCATCCAGCAGCCGCCCGAGTGCCAGCCCAAGCCCGGCAAGAAGAGGAGGGCGTGCAAGGACTGCACGTGCGGACTGGCGGAGCGGCTGGAGGCCGAAGATAAGGCGCGCAGAGAGAAGGCGGACCAGGCGCTTAACACGCTTAAGCTCAAGAGCGAGGATTTGCTGGAGCTGGATCTGACGGTTCCCGGAAAGACGGGGAGCTGTGGTAGTTGTGCGCTGGGAGACGCTTTTAGGTGTGCTGGTATGTTTTTACCCCCTCCCCCTCTCTTCCTCCTTTCCCCTCTTCTTTCCTTTCCACTCGTTTCGCTCCCTTCCCTTGCCTCGTTCATCTACACGTAAACGTATACGTATACGTTTACATAAAAACAGCTGGGCATTTGCTAATCGATTATGTTAAAAAAAAACAGGCTGCCCATACCTAGGTCTCCCACCTTTCAAGGTTGGCGAGGAGGTGTCGATCCTTAACAACGCGCCGCAGTTTTAAAATGGAGGAAGGGAAAAAGTTGGATGCCAAAAAGAAGAAGTGGAACAAACGAGACAGTCAGCGCCTAACTACGACCACTGCTGCCAGCCCGAAGAAAGGCCTGACACACGACGATTTCGCAACAAGATACCCGGCTATGAAATTTGCTTTTTTAGATTCAGGATAGATACTCGTCCTGATATGGTCTTTACGTTATACGATGATCTTACACGATTGATTTGGGGGGCATGAGATTCGAGGATTGAGGAAGAATGTATGTGAGGTTTCACATCCTCTGGGAATGGTTTCAATATGCATTTCTAGTTTCACAATACGATGGTTTAGCATTGCTCCCATGCATTTATATCAAAACATGTGATTTGTATCTGCTATAAGCCATGTATGGACACTTGAAGATAGGCGCTGCCTCTGTATATGGTACGGATAGTCTACTTACGAACCTAAAAGTATTTTGTGGTATCAAGATATACCCAACGCAAAACCCATATTAGCTCGCTTGCCAACGATATACGTGTAGAAACGCCAAAAGTCTAATAATACCCAAATCAAATTTCACCCAAAAAGCTACCATATATCAATGTATCACGACCTTCCAGCTTGCCCACTAGAACTACTCTTCTCCGGCTTCTGCCCGTCCTCATCATCACTAGCATCACCAATGCTATACCTGCTATCCGCATGCGGATCCTCCGGCTTGCTCAAGTGCAAATCATCCAGCTCGCTCTCATCAAAATCCTGCGCCTCCACATCCCTTCTTCCACTCCTCTTATTCCTGAACCCTTCCAGTCCCTGGCCCCTTGTCCTACCACTGACATTCCCCTGACGAGACCCCGACGGATTGGTAGAAATACTATGTCTCTCGCCCGTAGCAACGCCCATGTACCCCTGCCCAGCCGTCTTCCTCCTGTCCTTCCAGACAAACCACCCCCAGATCGCCGCGGCAACGATGACGATCACCAATACAAGTTCGCCTGACTTGCGGTAGGCTTCCCACTTGGCCATCTCCAGCTTGGCCTTCTCGGCCGCCTGGTTGCTCGTGCTGTTCCCCGCTGCGCCGCCCACCGTGGTCTCGGGGAGCTTCTCCCCGTCAAGTCGCGAGTCTGTGGGCTGGCCGCCAATGCTGCTGATGTCCACGCCCATAAACCGGTCGAGCATGTCGCGCGTGCGCCGGGGGTAGTCGAATGGGGCCATGTGGCTGGAGTTGTAGAACAGCACGTAAGTAAGGTTGCGCGCCTGCTGCCAGAAGCCAGCGGGTTCGCCCTCGAAGGTCCAGTCGCGCCGGGTCGCCCAGGTTCCGGGGGTGAGCTCGAAGCCCTTGCCGCCGTTCCATTCCATGTTGGAGATCAACGCTTCGGTGCCCAGGTGGTTGCAGATGAGGTCTTCGGCGCCGGAGAAGAGCAGGATGGGAACGCCCGAGGAGAGGATGTCCGGCAGCAAGGTGATGGACGGCTTGGTCTTGGGGTGGAAGTTCAGGCCTACTTGGCCGTTGCACTCGGTCCAGCCCGTTGACTTGTTCTCGTTGATGTTGAGCGCCTTGATGACTTCCTTCTTGCGGAGGTAGGGGGTCACGCTCTTGAGGTCGGGAGGCCAGGCCATGCCGCACGAGGGGTAGTCGTCCTTTAGGCGGACGTCGTACATGTTGTAGCATTGAGGCTTACCGCTGGCGCCGACGCCGCCGGCGGTCTGTTGAAGCATGTCCTGCAGGATCTCTTCGCATTCCGTGTAGTCGATCTTGTCAGGGCTTTCGGTAATTTTTAGTTGGCAGAGGCGCTGTTGATTCTCGAGCCGAGTGGCGAGGTCGGTGCCCTTCTTGACGATACCCTTCTCGTAGGCGAACTGGAGGTAGGCTTCGTATTGCTCTTTGGGCGAGATCCAGCCGTTGCCGATGAGGAGACCCGCAAGGTTCCATTTATGATTAACGGGCCCAGCGTTCTTGTTGCGTTCGATAATGGCTTGAGCAATGTAGGGAATGTATTGACCGGCGTAGGACTCCCCGGCAATGTAGAGCTGAAAGTATGTTAGTTAAACGGTTGCAGCGCTCTGGGTGTACGTGCGACTTACATCGTCATGCTCATACTCGGGGAATAGAGCAAACCACCTCTCCAAAAAGGTGATAAAGTTGGACGCCATCTCGGTCAACTCGTGGATGTAAGCGTTGGTGTCGACATAACTGAAGCCAGTACCGACGGGGTTGTCGACAAACAAGACGTTGGCGAACTCGTTCCAAGCACCATCGTTGTATACCAAGGTGTTCTCGTCCTTCAGTCTGTAGGGGCCAATTTCCATCAATGCGCCATCCTCGGAACTGCAACCGGGACCACCATTCAGCCAGATAACGGTTCGTTGTTTGTTGGCGATATGTTTGTTCTGGAAGTGCCAGAAGAATAGGTTGCCGTTGTTTTCAGGGTTAACCTCGATATGTCTTGTGGGAATATGTCAGCCTGGGTGTTCTCCCACACCTTGAAATCCACCGAGGCAGCAACAGGGAACTTACCCAGCATGCATCTTCACCAGCGGACCGTCTGGTGCGCCTGGCAGATCATGGACAAAGTAATCGGCGGAGCCAGCAGCGGCAACGAAGCTAGACGCCCATGACAGGGTGAATGCCGCGATCAAGGTTGGCAGTCGTCTCCAGCTAGCCATGGACCGGCCAGCATTGGTGGTGGCAGCCATGATCACCAACTGGACTCAAGTCGCTGGGTTCAAGTTGTGGTGGGATGGGGATGGAGGAGGGGGGCAATTGTCGTAAGTTCGGCTACCTATCACCACCAACCACGTTCATTTGGGAGAATAGTAGACGGCCAACAACAACGGCAGAAGTGTTGTAGGAATTGGGAAAAGGTCGAGATGTTGCTGCTTTGAGACAGCATGAAACGGGAAAGAGGGAATCTGTCCTTGAACCATGCGCGGGATGAATGCCACTGCGGCACGGATAGTGGCGTTCCATCTCAGCTGGGCCTAACATGAGGCTTGTTAAGGGACCCTATTAGTGCTAAATGGGCGATCCTCGTACTGTGGCCTAACACACAGCTGGGGGACCTGGTCCTTCCTTGTCTTCCATGCAGTGCCTGCATCGTGGATGGCTCTGGACGCGCAAGCCGATTCCATTTCTCCATCATCTTTGAACTTTCCGGATGTGTCTCCTTCTTTCAACTTTCGTTACAAAGTCAATGTTGAAGTTTGATACCCAATTACCAGAGATATTTTGCCACGCACTCTTGAAGTCATCTTCTTACTGTACGCCGTTCAATCATGTATAGACCATTTCTGGAGTCTGCCTTGTGAGAACCTCTGGAGTCTCTCCAAGGTCTTCAGGCACCGCATCTGGACTTCAATAAGCCGCCCCTTATTCAGCCACTAAGACGACTTGACAGAGCGTGTCTTCGAAAACTTTACTCGCTGATTGACAAAGAGCACCTAAAATGAGCTAGTCTTACACACATCAATACCTCAAGGGAGAGTATCATGGATCCGGATAACGGCAAGACTTGAAGATAAGACCTGCCCAGACCAAAACAACCGAGCGATTGTCCGTCAGCACCGCTCATCTCGGCAGTCAGACGTGATTTACGTATATCCAATTGCAGAACTTTACACCGGCTGAGCAAGACGTGAAGTAGAGAAAGATGTAACCAGGCCATACTACGTCCGTCCCCGACCTCCACCCGGAATGCTAACACAAGAGAATGCGGGGCCGGCTTCCGACAACCGGGCCCGGATCACCGAACTGGATCACCGTTACGGCATGTCTTGGCACGGCCGGGGAAGAACCCCACCAAACTCATCAGAGCTCCACCAAGAAAATGTTAGTCCTGGCCTTGTGTAGATCGTCCAAACACTTACACACAACTTAACCCTCACTTTGGCCCTTTTTGATATTCTTGCATATTTGGGTCCCAGCACACAGTTTTTTTTATTCCTACTTCAGATACCACAGCAATGGCCGCCACAAAGAAGACCTACATCGTCGAGCACCTCGACGAGGAGCTGGGCCCCTGGTCCGAGCTCGAGTACCTCGCTATCGCCAAGGAATCGCAAGAAATCGGCTCCGAGTTCCATCTGACCTCCCTGCCTCTGGGCTTCAAGGTGCCCGCGGCGCTGGCTGCCGTGCCGGCCTTCAAGGCGGAGAACCGTGGTGTTGAGGAGATCTATGCTGCTGATAAGAGCCGGGTCTGCCTGCTGGATCCAGCGGCCAAGAAGGACTTGAGCCCGGAGGACGGCGAGACTTTTGATGTTTTCTTGTTTGGCGGTATTTTGGGTATGTTTTTCTTCCTTGATGTGGGATGAGGAAGGTTCTTGATAAGTAATGGATACTGACGATGTGTGGTTTTTTAGGCGATGACCCCCCGAGAGGTAAACTCACTCACTCCTAGAGATCGATACCTCAACGAGACAGGTAACTAACAACCAAAACAGACAGAACCTCTGAGCTCCGTAAGAAGGGTTTCGAGGGTCGCCGTCTCGGCCCCGTGCAGATGACCACTGACACTGCTGTCCGTGTCACTCGTCTTGTTGTTGAGGGCAAGAGTAAGTCACCCTCAGATGATCGCCTCATCATTTGACATCATTTCCTTGACTCTTATTTCTTTTCACCTCATAACTCTTCAAAGCCATCTCGGCAGAGTCATTTCCAGTTACGGGGTTGTTACTGACCTCTCCCAGCCCCCGTTGACAAGATCCCCTACGTCGACCACCCCGAGCTCAAGTTCAGCGAGCACGAGAGCACACAGATGCCCTTCCGTTATGTTACTGACAAGGAGGGCAAGCCAATCATGCCTGAGGTAAGTCCCTTCCTCAAAACCGCCAGTTCCCAGTCGGGTAACCATATCACTGACTTTCGGTTTCTAGGGCATGGTCGAGTTGATTAAGAACGACACTGACAAGGCTATCGACGACATGTTCTAAGTTGTTTATGCTTTGGATATCAGTGAAGAAAAGAGATAGAGTATATACCCAACTAAATTTGTTTATATGTTGCCCCCTCCGTTTCTGAGAAATTCCTGAAGGAAGTTTTTGTTCTCAGACCTCGGCCAGCTGTTGAGCTCCCATCTTTATCTTCGGCATGCGAATAAGCTTCAGCTACCTACTACCTAATAAGTACCCCAAGCGGGGTTCTCCCGTCTCTTCTGTTATCTTATCAAAAGCTGTCTAACCCCGCTGGGTATGAAACGGGGTCCAGTTGACTCGATCGGACGACCAAGGGTCCTGATATCTCGACGGCTTTCACACTTATATATCTCTCTTAGCCAACTCTTCACGTCAGACACTTCAACGGCTCACAGGTCAAGAAACATTTGACCAAACCATCCGCTAAAATGACAATCCCAAAACTGAACATCAACCCACCCCTCATCAACACACCCTGCCCCGCGGCTACCACCCTCGACGACCTCCTCGCCCTCTGGAACTGTCCATCCACCGGTGCCATAACCACCCGCACCTCGCTCATCTCCGGCTTCGACCATGACGACTCTAAAAATCTTTACGTCTTTTACGACTCCTCCTCCCATGCCGTCTCTTCAACCACCAACCCTTCTCCTTCCCAGACTACTTCAACCCAAAACGCCACCCTAAACTCCCTTGGCTACAGCCCCATTCACTTTACAACCTATCTAACCTACATCAACATTGTTGTCGACCGCTATTTGTCTCCCAACAGCCATAGCAAAACAATAATCATCTCCGTCACCGGCACTGCCTCAGAGGTAGCAATGTGCTACAGCGCGATTGCCCGTATGCAATCCAACATCTCATCATCATCATCATCATCATCATCATCAAACATTTCTCTGGCGATGGAAATCAACCTCTCCTGCCCCAACATCCCGCACCACCCTCCGCCCGCTTACTCCCGCGAGGCGCTGGCACGGTATCTCGATGATCTCGCTGAGGCTATCAGGTTCGACACGGTCCATCGGGGTTTACCAAGAATTCCCGTAGGGTTGAAGACGCCGCCGTATACTTACGAGACGCAGTTCCTGGGGTTGATGGAGGCGTTGGAGGCTTCGTCCACGATACGAGCGGTGCAAGAGGAGGAGAAGGGGGAAGATGAGGAGGAAGAGCAGGGATGTCCAATCACCTTCATAACAGCCACCAACACCCTAGGCAACTGTCTCGCTTTTACTGGCGATGGGTCAGAAGGAAAAGGGGCGTTACCAACGGAGTTAGGAACGGGAGGACTAGCCGGTGCCCCATTACATCCTTTGGCGCTGGGGAATGTCAAGACTCTCAGAAAAATGCTGGATGAGAGGGAGGAGAAGTTGGGGCATCGGGTGCAGATCATTGGTGTTGGAGGGGTGTTGGACACAGCAGGGTATAAGAGGATGAGGAAGGCGGGTGCGGACGTGGTCGGTTTGGCGAGCGGGTTGTTGTTGAAGGGGACGGAAGTGTTTGGGGAGATTGAGAGGGGGTTGGGGGAGAGTGGGTGGTGATGAGGTTGGGTGAAGATCGAGGAGGGGAGAGAGGGCGGGATAGGGAAGCTGTGAGGAACTGAAAACCAGAGGGAGATAATGAAACAGTGTTGGGTTGGTTGGCATGACTCCTTTTGTTGACAGTAGCAAGCGTGTTAGGATGGTTGGATCCACAACAATTAAGTACTTGTAGTTTGTAACGTTGTTGTACAAAAAGGCATGTGTTTGGGGTTTGAAGCATTTTGGGTCAAGATCTTCCAGTCCACCACAAAAGTAAGAAAGTGTTAACCTAAAACGAGACGATTCAGCTCAACATCAACCAAAAAGAAAAGGCACAAATAGGAAACATGCAAAAAGAAGAATGCGTTGCGGTTTGTGTGGATCGAACACACGACCTTCAGATTTATGAGTGAAGTGGACTTCAGTCTGACGCTCTCCCAACTGAGCTAAACCCGCATTGATATTAGAGTGGTTTTGCAGTTCCATATAAGTAGACCAGTTTGCTGAACTTCCTGGTCCTGCCTCAGTGTCGAGGATAACCATCACCACCAACCATCTTGACTGACTGACTGACTGACTGACTGACTGCAACATATTCTTTTGGCCGAATATTTTTCTGTGCGTGAGGTAGGAGTAGCTCAGACACTCGGACGATCTCACCTTATTCATGCTTGTCACGGTGGGTGCACAAGTGTTGCATCCCCGTCAATCATCATATTAAGTCCACCGGCTTCATCCCTCTCCCGCCATCCCCCATCCTACTTACAACTAGCAGTACAGACATCACTATCGTTACCGGTTCCGGTTTCGATACAAATACCCCGTCCCCTACTTAACTCGCTCCCGGTTCCAGTTCCGTCAGATCCACCGTGACATGCTGCCGCCTAGGCCTTCGCGGTATCTGTCCCACGAAAAGTCGTCCCTCCTCCTCCTCCTCCTCCTCCTCCTCGTCCTCCTCAGGCACCCCCTTACCCACTACCCCCCCCAGCCTGCCCAGCCTGAGCTTGCCCCTGACTCCCAGACCCAGAAGCCCCAGAAGCCACAGAGGTAGCCCCACCGCCACTGGGAACAGCAGTAGCACTAGACGACGAGCTCTTCGTCTTCCTCCTCACCGGCTGATAAACATCATTGAAATTCATCGACACGCCCAAAAACCGCATATCGACATCTGGTTGGTACGCCAAATCTCCCAATAGGATCTGCAACCTCGTCTTAAAGTTGGCTCCTAGCTGTTTCAACCGGTCCTGCAGCGCCGGGAACTCACTCTTAACTGCCCCTGCGTCACCGCCAGTGGCCGAGGAGTCGTTGTAGTCGTATGGCGGATCGAGGTCCATCGAGTCAGCCATGGATGCAGCTTGGGAATCTGCTCGGTCGCGCGTCGTGGTAGTGTTTCGGGTGCCGCCGCGGTGCGAGTAAATGAGTCCGGCCGTCTCCTTCTCCTGACGTCTCGTAAAGTCGGAGACGGACCAGCTGTAGAGACCATCCACGCTGTCTCTGTAGGCGAGCATGGTCCGGAGGAGCTCGCTGAGTTGGACCATGTAGGAGTTGCGGTCTTCGTCTGTGGTGGAGGGTGGTGCGCCGGTAGGGTCCGAGCCTGTCTGCGGGTACTGCCGCCGTTTGGCGCCTAGGAGGCCCTTGTGTGTGATGGAGGTGAGGTATTTGGTGTGGGCGGTTATTAGGTCGTCGAGCGTGCAGTTCTCCTTATGGATGTTTTTCTGGAGTTCAGTCCAGCTGCTTTCGATAACCTCGAAGAGGATGTAGTACTGTAGTTGGCCGACGAAATGGACCATCTCGGCGAGAACACCCCTGGTGCTTTTCCAAGTTTGAAGCACCTTCTCGTCCGACGTCTGGAGAACGCCGCGCGCGCCAGTCATGCACTTGCGCCACGTAGAGGCAAGGGCAAATTCAACACGCTTGATACGCCAGAGGAAGTTGAACACCTTGAGGTACTGTCGGTTCCCCCATTCGGTGACAACGACGTCCACGGGTGCGTCAATCTTGTACTCGAGCGTGAAGCAGTCCCAGCCGATATCGCCATGGCTGAGCTGAAGCATGCGTGCATCCAGGCGATTCGTGATTTCCGGATCGTCATATTGAGCGTTTGAGCCTCGAATAGCATGCTCAAGCTGCGCAGTGAGAGTGTGTCGATATTGGGCACCCGCTGGTCGGTCCAGGTTAGGGGCCAATGACTCCATCAACAGAGCAATGAAATCACCCTGGCCCAACAGGATGTAACGCTTCAGCGCCTCGAGATGATCGAAGACACGGAACTGATCGTTTAGAAGATGCATAAGGTGGCTCATGGTCTCCCTATGGGCCTCGTCGATCCAGGCTTCCAGGGTAGTTGTGTCGCCATACTTGAGCTCCCTGGATGCCTTTTTACTGTACTCTTCCACCCATTTGTGATCACCGCAGCTGTGGCGGATGAAGTTAAGGGACTTTCCGATGAGGAAAACCTTTTTGGAGAAGTTTTCCGTTATAATGGTCGGAATCATGTTCTCAACAAGCTCATACTTGGAGTTCCAGACACTCATTTGGCCCTTAGCTTTGGCGTCTTTCCTCTCCTCGTCATGAGGGTTCTGTTCCCGAACAAAGAATTCCATATGAGGATCAAGGAGCTCTCCATCATAAATCCAGCGGCGTAGGATATCGTAGAACGGGCGAGTCACATCAACAAGCAACCGTTCAGCGAAAGCAGCCACAACAGGGTCGCCGTGTGACGACGAAAAGCTGTGAATCAGAGTGATCAACTGTCCACCATGCTTATTTTTGCTCTCTTCCGCGATCAGAGACATGAGGCGTAAGCCCATGGTTGCCTCTCGTGTCCATACCACACATCGCTTGAGCGTAACACCGGTTTTCCCAATGCCGCCACGGGGAGCAGACTCATCGAGCTCAGAGAGAGCACGGCGAATCTGCGTCTCCAGGGTAGCCACCAAGGTCAGATATGACCGAAGCTCCTTGCTGATGGCAGCTCGTAGACTTTGCCCCAATAGGCCGTTTGCCGGCGTCTTGGTAAACTCATTGAGCCCTCTGTAGAGCAGTGAAGGCTCGGCCAGTGTGTTGAGAAGAGAGATGATAGGAATAGGAAGCGTTGGTGGTAGCTTCAACGTTGTGTCGTTGAGAAAAGGCAGAGTTGCCGACGAGAGGCCTTGCAAGGTGAAGGGCAGGTCCCTTAATAATGCCGGCTCCGAAGGGTCGTGTGCCACCTCCTTCTCGTCTCTTGAAGCAGGACCAGCCTGGTGACTCTGGGTAGGCGTATGACCTTGGTCTCTACCATGTCTTGGCCTTTCCGGGGGAACATTGTGAGATCCCTCTAGTGAAGGGGCATCCTCCATCACCTCCTCATCCTGAACCTCTTCATATGCTGGGATCCTGGGTTCGACAGGCCATGCTGCCGGTTGGGAAGGTCTTAGAAGCTGGGGTGGAGGTGTTTGCGCCTGGATCTGAGGCTGGAACTGAGGGTCGAAATGGGGCTGTTGTTGCGGAAGCGGGCTTAAAGGCAGGGGCTCATTGGGATCTGGCGAGTCCGAGAGCTGGTATAGAAAGTAGAGGATCGCCCACTTCTGGTTGAGAACGGGGAGGGATAGTAGTCGGGTATAGAGGTGGGAGAAGCGCAGTGCCTGGGTTGGGTTTCCTTGGATCAACTTCCTCTTGATCAAATCGGAGGCATTGTTAACGTCCGCATCGTAGCTTGGCGAGGAGGGTCTGGTTGGGTAGAAACACCAAAGAGTTAGCCATTGTTTGTTTTGTTATGGCCCATAGCCCAATGCCGTTGCTGGAGCAATCCCTACTGTTCGAGGAGGGCCTTGACGGCTGACGCATAGTCATCGTGTCGAAGCTCGGCGGTATGGTCGTCTTCGTAGGGGTTTTCGGGGATCAGGTGGGTTATGAGGCTGTCGATGGCGCTGGAGATCTTTTGGGCTCGGTGATCCTGCTGTCGGCTAGCCATTGTTGCATTGTCTGGGGGTGGTGGTGGAATTGGCGGCGGCGTCTAGTTGTATTATTATGCCCATCACATCTTCCTTATCCAGCTTTCCCTTGCTTGCTCGGATCTTGTAAAACAAATGATGCAAAGTGGTAGCGCAGGTGGGTTTGTGGTGTTGCCGGCCGGAAGAGAGGACGCGCTACAAGACGCGACAAACGGTGATGGTGTTGATCTTGTTGGTTCAGAGTTCCTTAAAATGTCTTGGTCGGGAGCTTTGCTTTGTTGGAGCTCTTCCATCTGAACCTCCAGCTATCCTTCCAGCGCTCCCAGCTCCCTGAACAATTGCTCTATAGGCGGCAGGCATTACCCCAACTTGGGGACGGGAGGGGCGCCGGTATTGTTAAGCTGAAGATGGGAAGGCACTTGTCGCCAAGGCAAATAACGTATGGGCTGCTTTGTACTCAGTAACAGACACACACTATTGCCCCAAAATCGCCTCCAAAGGTGCCTTTACCGCCCGTATTTAGCGTGCAAGGTCCTCATTCAGGGCATCAATTCAGGGCACTTTCCAGAACCTCTTCTTCCCCCAAGTCCAACGACAACCGGAATGTGACTTTACCACCAAAGAAACGATCATCCGTGTCGATTCAGACTTCCAACCGTCCAACGACCAACCTTTGTCAGTCCAATACACCATCCATTTCCCGACGACAGGATGCTCAATCCATCATTTTGAGCCCGGATTCGCGATCGCATAACAATAACCGCCGGTTTCGGGCCCAAATGATCATATTCCCGCGTCGCAATTGTGCTGTTGCTTCGCACGCGGCTGGGTCTGACGCCATACGCCGCAGGGGCATCATAGCCGCACCACCACCACCTCCCTTCTTCTGAAGTGCGCATACCAAGACGGCACACACTGCCTACCCATACCATACCAAAGAGTCCTTGTTCGGGAGGAAGGAAACCATCATCTGCTTGGACTTCATTGCTGCTTGGAGAAGTGGTCTGACCTGGCGAGGCTCTTTTCTGGCGGACACCAGGAGTCAGCCTCCTTCTGATCCTCCTCCACCGAGGTCAACGAGTCCGCCCTCCTCTTCTGGTTCCGGTGCCGGTCCGGATATTCAACCTCGACGACATCTCCAAACCGACATATCTTCAACCACTCTGTGAACAGCCACAGCCACACCTACCAACATGGTCGACATAAACCCCGCGGCCCTCAGTCGGCCCTCTGTCAACCTCTCGACTCCTATTCTCGCTACAAAATCTATAAACGTTTCCGTCCCCCCATTACAAAAGCCAAAGACCAGCCAACTAATACCGGCCCGCATTGATCTTGAACCTATCTATACCGCCCTTAGGGCAAACATTGGCCTGGAACAATGGAACGTTTACAAGGAAGCCATTAGCAACTTTCTCCTTGGTTTGTCTCCCCCCAGACCGACTGCCCTTGCCATGCCCCAGGACTAACAGATAATCCCCTTCAGGTCGTCTCAACCAAGCCGAGCTTAGTGCACGCATCGACCCGATATTGGCCTCTCCCGATGGGTCCAAGGAACACCTTCACAACCAGCTCATAGCTGCTATATACGGAAATGTCACTCGAGAAATGCCCGACCAGGGCCTTGCGCCTTGGGTCAGCGCAAACGACAAACCCTCAGCCAACACGTCTAACAAGCCAGTGTCTGGTGATGCTGCAGAAAGGCGGTTGAAGGGAGAGGTCATGCAACTCCCCAGCAGGGACAGGAGGCGTATCAAAGACCTTGCACAAAACGACGTATGTGAAGCATTACCCCAACCTCTGTTAACTCGAGTACTAACGGCGCTTAATGCAGTTCGATCCCTACGAGTCGCTCTCTAGCGTGTTCCTTGACCACTCTAGAAACAAGTCTATCGTCAAGACTGCCGAGGTACCGGCAAGCGCCGCCGGAGGTCTCAGCCGGATGAGTAAGTGTTGAACCATTCACAGAATATCCACTAGTTACTGACTTTGTCTCTTTCTACAGACTATGACCTGGAAATCAGGAAACGATATGCGCAGCCGCTGGCGGTCGAGTCTGGAGAGTTCCCAGATGTCAGCAACATTGAGGCCAAGATGCTTCCCATCTGCTACGAGGCCGGTCTGTCAGGTGGACACGCGCCAGAAGCTGCCCAGTTCATGTCAATAGCAACGGAAACGTTCATCAAGCAAGTCATGTCCTCAATCTTCAGCCGAACGAGGTGCAACGGTCCCGGAGACTCAGGCAACGCCGGTTTCGGAGCAGGCAATGCTTGGATCCAAACACACAAGTACCGGCGCCAGCTGCAGAAGGAAGAAGAGGCCCTCCAGAGGGGCGAGGTAACACGCGACAAGAGCGGCCTGTTGCCCGTGGAAGCTAAAGCCGCCAGCGAGCGCGGGCCTCTTGGTATGGCCGACTTCCGGATTGCGCTGGAGATGGGTGACTGCGGACTAGCAAACTTTCCAATCGTCGCCAAGTCGGTCATCTACGACTATAGGGAAGGGGAGCTCGAAAACTGGGACGATCACACTTACATCGACGGGCGAAAAGTACAACCGATTACCGACGGAGATGTTAAGATGGGTGGAATGGTGGCCGACGGCAAGCCAGATGGACCATTACCCAATGGCGTTAACCATGAGGATGCCATGGACATTGACAACGACGATGACGATATACCTTGGGAAGGGGCAGAGCCCGAGGATGGGGACTTTCTCAACAGCATTTTGGATACATGCCTCGCCGTGGGCTAATACTTGGGCACGGTGGAATGTTTCAACAGGGGGGGTTCATTTTTCCACACAACGGGCGACTGGCGTTATATACCATCATTGGGCAGGCTTTACCCTGCATTCAACATACTCTACGGCGGCGTTCTATCCTACCCAAAAGCACAGGTCGGTTACTGCTTGATTTCCTGACACATGGGCATATCACTTTTTGGTATCCGGTTCTCTGAGGAATTGGAAATGTGGAGGAGAGCGATGGATGCTGGATCCCTTTGCTGGAGAAAGAGACAGAGCGTTTATCATTTTGCTTGTATTTTGCTTTTCTTACCGACGATACCCAAAATCCCCTTTGTCTTCTCCGCGCGTCTCTCTCGATGGCATGTAAGGGGTACCAGTGAAGCGGTCTTGGAAGTGGTATGGCAGAGAGTTTGCCTCTACGCAGTATATTAGTGCAATGGGATTAAGGTTATGCAAAGCGCTTGGGGGTTATATCTGGTTACATTAGACTAACCTCGATGCATTATCAAACTAGATCATCTTTAGTAGCTTCTTTCGATATGTCATGGAGAGTTCGGGTCAGGTGTTGGAGGCGGTTCACAGAGCATGTGTGGTGACATTGATATTGTTGATTAGCATTCAGGGGTAAATGGGAACAAGAGGCGCCAAATGTTTACTTTGGTCCATGCTAGGGAATTTAACCCCTTTGTGAACCCTGCCGTAACCCTGCAGAGAAGCACTTTAGCGCGCTGAACACGATCTGCACGACGCGCCATGAGCCGTCATTTGACGCGTTTTCCCCACCACATCGCGGCGATTAACCCACTTTATCACTAAAAGATAGTGGACAGCCGCTTTCCATTTGACAAACTGAACCATAGCACTTACACCACAACACCTCTATACCCCTTTTCTTCATTCTCCTTCTCAAAGTCCTTGCGTCTATTTTGGGAAGAGATCGTGATGCAGAAGACTCAACATCAACACTAATACCGAATACCTCATATACCAGCGGCCACAATGGCTGCTTCGGCGTCTCCTTCGCCAGGACGCGCTTCCGGATCGCGTAGCGCAACACCCACCTCGCCAGTCCTTAACGCTGATCAGTCCGATGTCAACATGTCTGATAGCTCCGACGAAGTGGATGAGGAGATCTTGCGACCAAGAGGCAGATTCGCTGCCGGAATGCAGTCAAAGAGCAACCCAGCACCCGAATCAGAGTCCGAATCCGACCTCGAGATGAGAGATGATACCCCGAAGCGACCAACAAATCCTCCTATGACCAAGAGCCCCGTCCAAGATGATGACGACAAAGACGACGAGATTGTAACTGTGCGACCGAGAAAGCTACAGCAACGACCCCGAAAGCGCACCGCGACACCTGAACCCAAGCCACGAGATGAACCGACCGCTGCCTCCCCCGGCCTCTTCGTCTCTCCCGAGAAACAAGCAGCTCAGGCGCCCGACTCTCCAGGCCTCTTTGGGTCGCCAGCAAAACCATCAGATCGTCCTGCAGATAGCCTAGCAAGCGACGATGAAGAGCTCCCCAGCATCAGCAACCTCCAGAAGAACCCTCGTTTCCAGGCACTTGTAGAGAAGAAGCGCAAAGAACGGGAGGCCAGGGAGGCGGAAGAAGAGCGAAAGAAGGCCGAACGGCGGGCAGCAATGGCAGCTGACGACCGTATGTCTGTGGACGGGGAGGACGACATATCCGACGACGAAGGCGGGCGAAAGCTCACAACAAAAGCAGCTACAAAAAGGCCTTCACAACGAAAAGCTAGCAAGAAGGCGCTCGAGGATATGAACAGGGAGACACAGCGCATGGCAAGAGAGCTACAACTGGCACACGAACCGAAGGTCAAGAACAAAATTACCAAGGCTACACTATTCGAGAGGTTCAACTTTAGACCTGGTGTTGCTGCTGCTGCTGCTGCCCAGGCGGCAGCTACAGGGAAGCCAGCGAAGGAGTCTAGTAGGCCCGAGTCGCCGGCGACGTCAAGGCCAAGTGATACAGAGAAGGTTCCGGAGAAGGAGACACCACCAAGTTCACCGCCGGTGGGAAACAAGCAGCCCGATAAGACAGTGGAAGAGCTGGCCACATCAACCGGCGACCTTCTCCTCGAAGAGAACTCGGACGGAGAACTGCGCACCTTCGAGGAGGCTCCCACCCAAAAGAAGAAGGTCGACAAGGGTAAAGGCAAAGCCACCGCCGCCGACTTCGAAGCCGAAGACCAAGCCAAGATTGCCGCTTCTCTCCCGAAAGCGAAACGCAACGTCCGCGTCAAATTCCCACTTCAACAGCCCTCCTCCGTCCAAGCAAACACCATCTCCCTCGACGACGACGGCGACGACGACGACCTCCTTCAAGTCAAGCCACAAACCCGCAAATCCAAAATTGACGCCATCTTTGACCGCGTCCCTCTCAACCAAACCCGCGAACCTCGCCCCCTTCAGATGCTCCGCAAACTAGCTCACATCGATGACCCCGAGAAACTCCCCGCGCCACCCCTGCCCAAAAACAAACAACACCTCTCCAAGCACCAACCGCCCGCCATGACGTCCGGCGCGCTCGAGATGACTCTCCTGCAGCGCGCTAGGGCGCAAGCCAAGCGCGAGCGCGAAGAGCATCTGGAGATGTTGAGAGCCAAGGGCGTGGTGGTCATGACTGCCGAGGAGAGGGCGAAGGAGATGCAGGAGGTGGAAGATATCGTTGCTAGGGCGAGGAGGGAGGCAGAGGAGATTATGCAAAGGGAGAGGGAGGATGCGAAGGAGGAGAGGAGGAAGAGGAAGGCGAATGGGGAGGAGGATCCGCTGGGCTGGGATGATAGTGAGGATGATGATGATGATGACGAGAGTTTTGTGGGGAGTGAAAAGGGTGTTGAGTATGGGGAGGGGCCGGAGGCTATTGAGCTTTCGGGGAGTGAAGAGGGGGAGGAGGAGGAAGTGGAGGGCGAAGGGGCCGATCAGGATGAGGATGAGGACATGGCTGAGGCTGATCCGGCTGGTGCACTCTTTGATGAGAGCGCTGGTGATTCTGCGGAAGAAAAAGCTGAAAAGCAAGACGAAGACGAGGATGCGGATGAGCTACCTAGCACCAAGACTATCCGTCGTCGACCACGGAAGCAGGTCGTTGTCCTTTCCGATGATGACGAGGACGAAGATGAGCAGGAGCAGGAGCAAGTCGTATCGTCTAAGCAGCGCATCGAAGAAACTCCCCGACCAAAGCAGCGTTTCCCCAAATCACCCACATCAGCCCTCCGCTCTGGCTCTCCCAGCGTTCCCACCTCCGTCCTGCGTTCCGCACGCAAGAGCTTCATCCCCGGCCTTCCCGTCCCCGTCGCCCAACCCGCCGGTCTCGGCCTCACCCAAATCTTTGCGGGAACCATGGACGACAGCCAAGAACCCGGCTCACCCTCCCAATTCGGCGGCGGCGGTTCTTCTCCCTCTCAACCGCGTCCAACCTTCGACATCGACCTCACCGACATTCCCGACTCCAATTTCTCGCAAACTGCCGGCCAGGAGCAGCAGCAGCATCCAGAACAAGAAGATGATATGATCCTCGACAGCCAACCATCCCTTGCCCGCAAAGACAAGGAGACCCAAGCGGCCTTGGAAACCCAAGGCGGCGTCCAGCTCGGCTTCTCCCAGTCCGAGTCGCAGATGCACGGCTTCGATAGCTTGCTGCTGAACCTGAACAACCAACCGGCGACACAAGGGTCGGAACTCATCGAGCTAACGCAGGATCAGGGGTATAAGGATTATACGCCGCTGAAGCAGCGGTTTGTTGATGTTGCGCCGCTGCAGCCGTTGCTGGGGCCGCCGCATTCGACGGCTGAGACTGTCTTGCTTAGTGGTCGTGGCCAGGGCAAGAATAGTAGTGCGTCGGTGACTGCGTCGAGGTCGGCTTCAACGCCTGGTGGAAGCGGAAGTGGAAGTGTTGGTGGTAGTGCTGGGCAGAACAGTCCGTCGGAGAAGAGGCCTTTGGGGAGGTTAAGGAGGAAGGGGGATGTTATTACCGGGTCTGCATTGTTTAATGCTTCGACTATGGATGATGATGAAGAGGATGCTGATCAGGAGATGGAAGATGTTGGTGATGCTGCTGATGACCGGGAGGCTGAGAAGGCCAAGTCGGCTTTTGAAAAGATGAGGAGAGCTGCTGAACGGGAGAAGAGGCTGAAAGAGCTCAAGAAGAAGAGTAAGGCGAGGGAGATGGTGGAGGAACAGGCTGAGGAGTCTGAGGATGAGTATGCCGGGTTGGGTGGTATCGATGGCGAGGGCGACAGTGATGAGGAGGACGAGGAGTTGGTCAAGGAGATGATTGATGATGAGACCAAGGCTGGGGAGGGGGATGAGAGGAAGTTGGCTGCTTTTTATGCGTAAGCCACCACTGTATCCGTGAGATGAGAGTTAAGCTAACGAAAAGGACAGCGACCGCGAACGTGCCTCGGACGAGAAACAAGTCGAGAAGCTTTTCCATGATATCACCACAGGAATGCTCCGTCGCAAGCGCGCCCGCGGCGAAGGCGGCGAATGGGACGACCTCTCCGATGAAGACGACGGCGGCGAGGCCCGTCGCCGTATGAAACGACGACAGTTCGCCAAGATGCAGCGGGCTCTTCTGGCTGATGAGCGCATCAGCAAGGTCGCCGAGAACCCGAAGACGAAAGCATTCCTTAAGTCAATCGAGGACCGCGGCAGCGATGATGAGATGGATTTCCTCTTTGGCCCTCCTGCGGACAAGCCATCCTCAGTCATCCCAGAGACACAAGAAGACTCCCGGTCATCCTCTAGTAAAGACAAAACCATCCCGGCTACCCAGCCACAGCCACAGACGACAACTTCCGCGAACCCCCGCCGGACAAAGACCGGCCGCAAGCCGGCTAACCTGGGCGAAATCCGCGAGAGTTTGTCTAACCTTCTAGATGAACCACATACGTCGTCTGTCATACCCGCTACGGTCCTCGCCTCTGACGACGAGGAAGAAGAGGAAGAGGACAGCATCCCCGCTACTCCCGGCAAGGAGCCCGCTCGGAACCAGTCATTCTCGAAACCAATTACCACAGCCACGACCAGCAACGCCCGCCGCACCGGCTCTGTAGCAATCGTAGACCGCATCTCCCTCAAGCGCAACTCCTCCTCCTCCAATTCCACCTCTTCCGTCACAAACCAATCCAAACTCGCCTTCACAGCCGCCTCCTCCTCCTCTTTGTCTCAATCAGCATTCAAAGTCCCCGCCCTCTTACGGCGCGCAACAACCAACTCTTCCGCCATCTCCGCATCCGCCTCTACCTCTGCGTCCCGGGCCAGCACCACCACCAATACTGCAGGCCAACCAATCTCAGTATCAACAACAACAAACCCCTACACCAACAGCAAAGCGTCAGGGGCAAGTGGGTTCGGTGAAGATGTCAAGATTAAACGGACGGCGGGCAAGATGTCGGGGATCAATTACTTTGCAAGAGAGAATGAAAGGAGAGCAAAAGTGGCGGAGGCGGAGAAGAGGAGGGAGGCGAGAAAGTGGAGGGGGGTTGAAGGGAGGGGGGAGAGTGTTAGGGGGGTTTTTGGGAAGGGGGAGTTTGAGTAACGTAGAGGAACGAAGTTGCTTGTTATTAGACTACTCCTACTCGTCAGGCTTTCTTCTTTCTTTTAAGACCTGACAAGTAGGAGTGTTGAGTGGGGATATGGTTGCGGTTGCGTTGGGTGGGGGGTGGGGGGGTTAAGGTTGGGATTGTTTGGAGTATAACATACATACCATGGTGAATAGGGAAAGGTTTTCGTATACCACGTGAAGGGGGGTTCAGGGATTGATGGATATTGGGCGTATTGGCGCTTTATGGTTATAGTTGGCTTGGTATGCTGCGGTTTTTATGTTTAGGACATAGGTCGTTGAACGGAATACCAAAAGTCAGGTATTATGTCTAGTGTCTACAACGGAAAGAAAGTTTCTTTTCAGCTTTAGGTTGCCCCCCTTTCTATCCAACCTTTCATAAAAAGACCCAACAGAAAGATAGACAGGACTCATCAGAGACCAGATTAGATCAGACATCGCTGCCAGTCCCAGTAGCACAAGCACAAGCTCAAGCCTCCATCCTCCCATCATGTTCCACAATCGCCTCCTCAATCTCCCTCTCCTCCTCCGGACTGACTCCCCCCGCCGTCCACCCCGTGCCCGCCTGCACCACCAACACAACCACACACAGCACCGCCGCGCTCAAATAAAGCGTCCTTAGAGCATTCTCATATCCCCCAACAGCCACCACCCTCTCTTCCACCGTCAAAAACCCCCTCTCATGCACCCTCGCCGGACTGCCCACCAAAACCGTAACCAACTTCTCCATCCTCTCCCTCGGCATCCCTTCTTCCCAACCCAGCCTCTCAAACCCTTTATAAAGCGAAGCCCTCAGTTCCCGTCCAAATATCCCGCCCCCGATAGCCGTCCCAAAACTGCCCGCAAACCCCCGGAACGTAGCCAGCAAGCCCGTAACGATAAAGTGTTCCCGCACATGGCTCAAATGCAGCAGATGCGCCATAGTATAGTTCACCGCTGCCCCCGTGGCCAGGCCGTTGACGAATATCACTGCTACGTACGCGCTTAATGGGGTGTAAGCGTTACTTACGAACCCCATCGCCATAATCGCCAGTCCAAAGATGCTCATGGACAGTAAGGAAGGGAACCAGTAGCCTTTGCTGGTGTGGTCGGCAGTGTGCGTCATGTGCAGCCAGCCTACCAGCAGGCCGCCGGTGCCGAAACCGAGGTTCGTCGGGATGAGGATGGACCCCGCTAAGGCGGGCGAGGCGCCGTGCACGGCCAGGGCAAAGATGGGCGCGTAGAAGAGGACGGACCAGCGGGCGGACATGAATCCCAACTGCGAGAGGCAGCTCAACAAAATGCCGCGCGAGCGCAGGATGTGGAGGGGGATGATGGGGTCTGATGCATAATAGGACTCGATTAGGAGAAAAAGGGAGAAGGTGAGGAACGACGAAAGAAGCGGGATGTAGTGGATTCCTGTGCGGCCGGCGGAGAGGGAGTAAAGCAGCAGTACGATGGTGGTGGTGAGGGTGATGGCGCCGGCGTAGTCGATTCCTTTCAGTTTTTGCAGGTTCGTCTTCTCCGCATCCCCCGGGGTCAAGGGAGCGCCGGAAGACATGACGAAGGACGGGATACTAGCGTACACCCCCAACCCTCCTAGCAGACCTAGGGGCGCCTGCATCCAGAAGAGCGCGCGCCAGCCGATGACAGGCAATAAAGCGCCGAAGACGACGGCTCCGGTCGACATGCCGATTGTGAAGCCGGCGTTAGTCAGGCCGATCCAGACACCCCGGCGGCGCTTGCTGGTCAGCTGGATGACGAGGATCAGGGCTAAAGTCATGATGCCACCACCTCCTATGCCCACGAGGACTCGGCCGAACATGAAGACTGAGAGGGTGTGGGACTGGGAGGTGACGAGGGCGCCGGCCGAAAAAAAGAAGGAGGAGATGAGGATCATAAGCCCGGGGGTGAAGATGGTGGATAACCGACCGATTAAGGGGGCGACGGAGGAGGAGGTGATTAGGTAGACGCCGGTGAACCACATGGCGTAGTCGTAGGCGTCGAGGTCGGTGGCGATGGTGGATTGGATGGTGGAGATGCCGGACATGTTGCTTGCTTTGGGGGTGTTAGTTCTTGGGCTTGTGAAGGAGGAGGATATGTGAAGATGGGAGGCTTACCTTGGAGGAAGATGAGAGCCCACATGCTCAGGGCAATGGAAAGACCCCGGCCAAAGCCAATGGGTTTCTCGTCTTGGGGTAGTGATGATGGTGGTTCATTGCCGATGGTGTAAGAGCTTGCTGTCTCGGAGTTGAGGAGGGGGGTGGTTTCCGCCGCTGAAGCCGTGAGAGTTGGTGATGAGCTGACATCGTTTTGGTCAATGTCGCCGTTGTGACGACGGAGGCCGTCTGTTTCGAGGGCCATGACGGCAACCCGTGTTGACCTAGTGTTAGTTGTCGTTGTCGTCTCAACTCTTATCAGATGTAGTGATAGTAAGTGTGGTCACCTCTGGGGACTCATGGAGTAAGCAGAATAATAATGAAGAGAGATATCACGGGAATTCTAGACCAGGAGTTCATCCCATCACTTGTTTCCTTTAAAGATGAAGTAACGGTGAAGTTGATATTTCCATTACCTGAAAAGTCCCAACGTCATCAGGGAACGCGAGTCCGAAACGCGTCGTCTGATTGGTAGTAAAGCGGGAGAAACGGGGATTAAAGAAGCGAGGTTCAGTACATTATTAATCGCTTTTCCAAACGGCCTTCCACATCCAGACTCGCCCAAGTGCCATAATGCCGGGTTTTGGTTTTGTACCTGAGAAATATGCG
Source organism: Sordaria macrospora (assembly GCF_033870435.1). Classification (NCBI taxonomy): domain Eukaryota; kingdom Fungi; phylum Ascomycota; class Sordariomycetes; order Sordariales; family Sordariaceae; genus Sordaria; species Sordaria macrospora. The sequence goes on along the minus strand of NC_089372.1, from coordinate 766,212 downwards.
TTGTCAGTTGGGGGGGGGGGGGGGGGGGGGGGGGGGGGGGGGGGGGGGGGGGGGGGCATAGGGTGCCAGCACAATGGTTCAGTCACGCCCAAGTCTGTGGAACATGGATTAAAAAGAGCCATTGTTGAATGTTGAACATCAATGGTATGTGAAAGTGGTTGCAGTGATGGTTGCACTTGGTAAGGAAAAGAGATGCCGGATCAGTTAGGTACTGTGGTACATGCACCAACCCTAACCCCGATCTACAATTTATGGAAAGAATGTTTCCCAAGTTCTTGGCATCAACCAAGCTCCCATGTCCGTGCCAAGACATTTCCACTTGCACCTCAGCTCCGTCGACCGGCCTGTCCCGAGACGTCGACGGGAATGGCATGTCTCCTCTGACATCAGTTTCGAGTTCCACCCCGATTACTCGATCATTACTCGATACAATCCACTTGTGGTGTTGAAGGTCAGAGTCACAGTCATCTCCTTTTTATAACAGTGAATATCTTCACTTGAACTTTCTCACTCACACAAAAGTCACAAACCACTCAGACCACTCCCATCACCACCACCGGACCCAGACAGACACAATGCCCCTCAAGGACTCCTACATCCTCCCCGCCGCGGCGGACATGCACGTCCACCTGCGCAACGCTCCCGGCCCCATCGCCGAGCTGGTCACCCCGACCATCCGCAAGGCCGGCATTGACACCGTCTTCGTCATGCCCAACTTGGCTCCTCGCCCCGTCGTCACCGTCGATGAGGCTCTCGAGTACAAGAAGGCCCTCCAGGCTTACGATCCGGAGGTCAACTACCTCATGTCTCTTTACTTGCACGAGAGCATCACCCCCGATGAGATCCGCAAGGCTAAGAAGGCCGGTATTGCCGGTGTCAAGGTTCGTCCCCCAACCATCATTCTTATCATATAACCCACTAACACCCCGACCAAAAAGGCCTACCCCCGCGGCGCAACCACCAACTCCCAATGGGGCGTCCTGTCATTCGACCCCTTCCACGCCGTCCTACAGGCCATGGAATCCGAGGGTCTAGTCCTGAACCTGCACGGCGAAATGCCCTCTTCCCCCTCGGAAAATATCACAGTAATGAACGCCGAAGCCAAGTTCCTCCCCACCCTCGCCTCTCTCCACGCCAAATACCCCAATCTGAAGATCGTCCTAGAGCACTGCACCACCGCCGACGCTGTGGCCGCCGTGCGCGCCTGCGGCCCCAATGTCGTGGCGACTATCACCGCGCATCATTTGAGTTTGTTGGTAGACGACTGGTCCGCAAACGTCCACCATTACTGCAAACCTTCCGCCAAGTCGCCCGAGGACCGCTGCGCGCTTTTGCAAGCTGTCGTCAGCAGCAACGGCAAGTTTTTCCTGGGAACGGACTCAGCGCCGCATGATATCTCGAGCAAGAAGGGCAAGGGCAACACCGCCGCGGGCGTGTTTACGCAGCCGTATGCGCTGGGATACGTTTTGACTGCGCTGGAGGAGGCGGTTGCGCGGGGGGATGTCAAGGAGGAGGAGGTGACGGAGGAGGTGCTTGCTGGTTTCTTTAGCGAGTATGGACGCAAGTTTTATGAGCTTGGCCCCGCGGAAAAGAAGATTTTGGTGAAGAAGGGCGGGGCGACGGTGGAGGAGAGTTTGAAGACGGACAAGGTGGAGATTGTGCCGTATAGGAGCGGGGAGAAGACTTGGAGTGTTGAGTGGCAGTAAATAGATTGTGATGCTGCTGGACAGGAACTGATGGAGGTGGGGGTTGTGAGGGAAAAGAAAATGGTGGAAAAGGTCTGGGGACATAAAAGTTATCAAAAGAAAAGGTGTGTTTGGGTCTGGAGTGGCTTTTGTGATTTCAACCAAGAGAGTACAGATATGTTATGAGTGGCTGCAAAATACAATACTTGAGTGGTCGATGTCTACCCAGGAATTAGAGGATAGACGCCGACTTTGACATAATACGAATACTTTCCACGTCTTGCAGTGATCGTTCGACGATGTCCATTCACAGCTCCAACTGCTTCGATACCTGCACTAACCACTAGTCTACATGAAGAGACGTGAAAGAACAGGTAAATATATGGCTATATACGGACAGTCATACACTTGAGTGGGATTCAGCCCTTGCATAGTGCTTGTCCTTGAGGGATGCTGACTTGTGCAGCCTTATAAGCAGTCCCAAAGCTACACTCGCGAAAGCAGCTTCGTGTGAGATTCTAGGACAAATATATAAAAAACCGTCTTGTCCTTTCCTTTCACGTGGTCTGTTAAACATGGGATACAGTATCTAGAAATCTACCAGATAGGTTTTAGGTATTACAGATAGACATCTGACGTAAAAACCGAACGAAGCTGGGTTTGTATAAGCTTGTCAACGCAAATTAAACCAGACAGGCAGATTAACATGATAACTCCTAAACGCCGTTGACCATTCCTCTCAGGCCACCCAGTCCACTCTTGGATATTCTCAATCAACCTCAACAAGACCATGACAGAAAATCAAACATTGCCAGCTAAACCCACCACACTCAATACCTATCCTGCTCCTTCCTTCCATCCCCTTCTACCTCCTCATTTTCCTCATTACCACCACCAGTGGTCCTGCTAACCTCCTCATCCCCCCTCAACTTAGCAAAATAAGCCTTAATATCCTCCGCCCCCACCGCCCGTCCACTCTCCGCAAATTCTCTGAAAAACGGCTTCAGTTTATCCTTGAGATGGTTATAAGCCATCACACCCTCGATAGCTCTCACACGATCAATGTTCCTTAGCGCTGACTCTCCTCTTTCCAGCAGTGAGCCAGATCCTTGTGTGCTACCGCCGTGTTGGGAGTGGGCATCACCGGCGTGAGAGCCGGATTCGGAAACGGGTGGTTCGTAGGTTTCTTCCTCTTCTAGAAGCTGGGGGTGGGGAAGGAGGAGGGGGAAGCAAGAGGGGCAGTGGCAGAGGGAGGAGCGGAAGGTGGGGGAGGTGAAGAAGAGGGAAAAGGGGCCGGAGGATGGTGGAGGGGGGAGGGTGGTGAGGAGGCAGGGTTTGGTTTGGGCTGCTGTGGAGGTGTCGGGATCTTTGATGAGGGTGGGGGAGTCGGTAGTCATTGGGATGTCTTCTGTTATGGTGAGCGTCGCTGTGGCTGACTCCTCTACGGCGGCGGCGATGGTCGCGGTAGAGCCGTTGGTTGTGATCGACTCGGTAGTAACGGTGGTGGCCGATTGGACAGTCTCTGAAATGGCAACCTCCTTGGTTTTGAGCTTCTTTTCTTGGGATTCCTCCATGTACTGATTGTCCACGTCGGATGCTTTACGCTTCTTGGACGAGGAATCACCGTTGACTTCGAGTTCCGAGGTGGCGGTCGTGATTTGCTCGACAGGCTTGCTTTTTTCCCCCTCCTTCTTCAGATATACAGGCGGCAAGAAACCTTCGGTGCCCGCGTACCTCTTGATCCAGGGGTAGGCTTCGACGCACTTGTAGCAAATGAAACCCTCAAAGTCGTCGTCGGCAGGAAAACCGGGCGGCGGAGGCGGGTCGTCGTCTTCATCTTCTTCCTCTGCCTCTTCAGCATTGGCGCCGTTCTGTTGTTCTGTTGTCTCGTCTTCCGCAATGGTAGGCAGGGGATCACCACTTTCGGTTTTGACTTCCGTCTTCACCTCTGACTTTTTGGGCTTATCCTTCTTCTCCATCTTCTCATACCAATCAGGTCCCAAACCCACGATGCACCCAGGATGGTACCAGTCCTCTCCACACCCGCCTGTCTCCGCAGTGCCTAGCCCCAAGCACTGGAACATGGTTCCTTTTTGTTCAAACGGGTCATAGTCGCACTCACAGCCGCAGAACCTATTGCGGAAGTTGTGATTGTACTTGTTGTTCACGTCTGGTTCCTCAGAATGCACGTCGCCCTTGGTGCCCGTCTCCTCGTTGATGCGTAGATTGCAAGGGCTCGTGGCCGGAAAGCGCTTGGTGCCACAGTCGCAGGTGAAGTTGCGCTTGGCGAAGATCTCGACGAGGGTATGCTCGCCATGACACTGCACGGAGCAGGAGTAACAGATGCCCGCGGCGTTGTAGGGCGCTTTGGGGTCGGCGGGTGGTGGGTTACAGGTTAGACAGGAGAAGACGGCCTGGCGGAGGGGGCCGAGGGGCTTGGTGCAGTTTTCGATGCTCTGGTGGGAGGTTAGGGTTGAACTTTCGATGGGGATTATAAGCAAAGGCGAGGAAAGGGATACGCACGTATGGAAGAGCTTCGCGCGCATCGGCCTCTAGTTGCATTTGGTCGCGGATGAAGCTGAACTATTGTTAGTGCTTTCTCGACTTTCAATTTCAGTATCTCATAACATACTCTGCGGCAGTCTGAGAGTTTTCCGACTTCGCGGAGAAGCTTTCAGTGCGAGTCTTGGTGAGCGCGACTGGTGCTGGAGCTTCATGGCCATCCTGGGTAGCCTCGGCGGGCTGTTGCGCCGGTTGGGGTTCCATTGGTATTACTTTCAAAGTCGATCTTTGATGGTTGAAGAATTGATAGGGCGAGGAGAGGAAGGCTTGAAAGATTGTGGCCGGGAATGAAAGAAGAGATGGTTGCTGGGGCACGAGCAGGATGGGGGCACGTTACTGAAGGCGTGAGAACACGGGAGACGGGCCGAGCTTGCATGTACCTGGACTTCAAAGGGACTGGAGGTTGCCAAGCAGAACAGATTGGAATTGGGTGTCAAATTATGCTTGAAATTTCTCGAAACCAATATTCACCTCTCGAAGTTTGTAGTAACTTTTAGCTCATGCTTTACTTCCTCTACTTGCCATTGTTCACTTTGTCTTTGAGCTTTTGTGACTTTTGGAATCTCGACAAGGTCGAATTGGCGTGTAAGAGCAACACCAAGTGTGGGTCTGGTACGTATTGCCAAGCCCATTAAACCAGCAACCACTTAACGCGACCGTCCCTATTTGGCTTAGTCTATCGCGCGTTGCGCGTCTTCCCTTGACTACAACGCGAAAAAAAGCAGGGGCAAGGTCGGTCTTGGTAGGGTCACAATCGAATCGCAAGGGCAACTTTCAGTGGTTCCTCGACTGTTTGTGTCTCCATTCCTCTCTCTCTCACTCACCCCGCAACCCATCCATTCTCTCTCTGGCTGGCATTCTCCATAGCAACAACCAGGCCAGCATCTCATCTCTATTCTCTTGTTTCTTCCATCTGTAGCTGGCTACAGTATTCTTGAGATACCCTCCAGCAAGTCTCAACCATGAGGTATGGATGCTTTGCTCTTCTGACACGGCTTTCTTTCGCAAGTAAACAGTGACTAACTGAACATCTTCACCAACACCACAGTTCCCCGCTTCGCGACAACCCGTCCTCTGCCAACCGCGGCACCGTTCCCAGGGCCACCCGCAAGCGTGCGCGCAACGATAACGATGGTGCTTCCTCGCTTCCCCGTGCTTCAAGCCCCGTCATGCCTTCTTCTCCTCCTGCCTTCCCAGTCGCCCATGGCGTAGACGAGGACGACGATATCGAAGAGGACGTTGCCGCTGAGCTCGAAGACGACATTGACGACCTTGACGAATTGGCCGAAGACGATGTAGATCTGTTCCGCGAAGGCTTCGAGCGCGATTATAGGGAAAGAGACCAAAACGACGCCTACGAAGGAATTGACATCGACGATGAGGAATACGAGGGCCTCGACATTGCCGCAAGGCGCCGCCTCGAAGCCAAGTTGGCCCAGAGAGACCGTCAAGTGAGAATGGGAATGGGCACCACATACCTTCCCGGTGAAGACGACGATGGTGATATCGACCTCACCAACCTGGAACGCCGCCGAAGAATCCGCTACAATGAAGACCCCGACGTGGATATGGACGGTGACATCATGGACTCAGAGCTCCCTCTTGAGGCCCTGATGGACGTCAAGGCTTCCAGCTTGAGCGAGTGGATCTCAGTCCCGGCTGTCCAGAAGACCATTCGCAGAGAGTTCAAGGCTTTCCTTACAGAATACACCGACGAGAGCGGTTCGTCCGTCTACGGCAACCGCATTCGTACCCTCGGTGAGATCAACGCCGAGTCTCTCGAGGTTTCCTACGAACACCTCGCTACGGCCAAGGCCATCCTCGCCTACTTCCTCGCAAATGCGCCAACCGAGATGCTCAAGCTCTTCGACGAGGTTGCCATGGAAGTCGTCCTTCTCCATTATCCCGACTACGAGCGCATCCACGCCGAGATCCACGTCCGTATCTTCGACCTTCCCATCCACTACACCCTCCGTCAGCTCCGCCAGTCGCATCTCAACTGCCTCGTGCGCGTGAGCGGTGTCGTCACCCGCCGTACCGGTGTCTTCCCCCAGCTCAAGTACGTCAAGTTCGACTGCACCAAGTGCGGCGTCACTCTCGGTCCCTTCCAGCAAGAGTCCAACGTCGAAGTCAAGATCACCTACTGCCAATCCTGCCAGTCCCGCGGCCCCTTCACCCTGAACTCCGAGAAGACCGTCTACCGCAACTACCAAAAGCTCACCCTGCAAGAATCCCCCGGCACCGTTCCCGCCGGTCGTCTGCCCCGCCACCGCGAGGTGATCCTCCTCTGGGACCTGATCGACAAGGCCAAGCCCGGCGAGGAAATCGAAGTCACGGGCGTCTACCGCAACAACTACGACGCGCAGCTCAACAACCGCAACGGCTTCCCCGTCTTCGCCACCATCCTCGAAGCCAACAACGTGGTCAAGTCCCACGACCAGCTCGCCGGCTTCCGCATGACCGAGGAAGACGAGCACGAGATCCGCCGCCTGTCGCGCGACCCGCACATCGTCGACAAGATCATCAACTCCATCGCCCCTTCCATCTACGGGCACACCGACATCAAGACCGCCGTGGCTCTCTCACTCTTCGGTGGCGTCGCCAAACAAGTCGGCGCCCATCACATCCGTGGCGACATCAACGTCCTCCTCCTCGGCGACCCCGGTACCGCTAAATCGCAAGTCCTGAAATACGCCGAAAAAACCGCCCACCGCGCCGTCTTCGCCACCGGCCAAGGTGCTTCAGCCGTCGGTTTAACCGCCTCCGTCCGCCGCGACCCGCTTACCAGCGAATGGACCCTCGAAGGCGGCGCTTTGGTTTTGGCCGACAAGGGCACCTGCCTAATCGACGAGTTTGACAAGATGAACGACCAAGACCGCACGTCCATCCACGAAGCCATGGAACAGCAAACCATCTCCATCTCCAAAGCGGGTATCGTCACCACGCTGCAGGCGCGCTGCGGCATCATCGCGGCCGCTAACCCCATCGGCGGCCGGTACAACTCCACTATTCCCTTTTCTGCGAACGTGGAGCTCACCGAGCCCATTCTTTCCCGTTTCGACATCCTTTGCGTCGTGCGCGACACCGTCGAGCCGGAAGAAGATGAACGCCTGGCAAGGTTCATCGTGGGCTCGCACTCGAGGAGTCATCCGTTGATGAATACCCAGGATGCCAACGGCACCGGCGGTGACTCGATGGAGGTCGAACAAGACACGCAGGCAGCGGGCCAGGAAACTCAGCAAACGGGTGAACACGGCCGCAAAAAGGAGGGAGAAATCCCACAGGAGCTGTTGAGGAAGTATATCCTTTATGCGAGAGAGCGGTGCCAGCCGAAATTGTATCATATGGACGAAGATAAAGTGGCAAGGCTGTTTGCGGATATGAGGAGAGAAAGTCTGGCGACGGGGGCTTATCCTATTACTGTAAGTTGTCAACCTTTATCACTCACCCATACCACCCTCTCTTTCCCCCCTCCCCTTCTTCCCTGCTTCTCTTATTTCCATGTACTAACTGCGTATACCAAAAACAGGTCCGTCACTTAGAAGCCATCATCCGCATTTCCGAATCCTTCTGCCGCATGCGTCTCTCCGAGTACTGTTCCGCCCAGGACATTGACCGCGCTATCGCCGTGACCGTCGAGTCCTTTGTCGGCTCGCAAAAGGTCAGCTGCAAGAAGGCGCTTGCCAGGGCTTTTGCCAAGTACACGCTTAACCGGCCTGGTACTAATGTTGGCAATGGCTCTGGGTCTGGTACCTCGCAGCAGGGGAGACGTGGTGGTGCTGGTAGGAGGGGTGTGAGGGCTGCTGCTTAGGCTTGGCTATGGTTGTGATTAGTGATATGGAGGATTTGTTTTGTGAAGGACTTGGAGGATTACACGGTTGGGTTTTTGTTTGGGTTGTTTGTGAAAGGTTATAAAAGGGCTTAATCAGAGCCGGAGTGGAGGCGTTGGGTATATCACGTTGTATGCTTGGTACTGTTGACGAGATAATGTCATGTTTTCTGGCTGTTCGGGTACACTGCAATAGAACTCAAAGTGATAAAACCAAAACCTGGCATTATCAGCAATCGTATTTGCCTCCATCTATCTAGCGTCGTATCATTCCTTCATAACATCATGATGTAGCTCTCCTATTTGTGGTACCATGTCGCACCGTCGTTACCACGCCAACAAGAAGATACTTATCAGACAACCGATCTTCCACCTGATATGTGTGAAACACCCACGGCTTCTCCCCATTACTGTCATTCCACTGCCCTTTCCCTCCCTCGAATGACAAATACACAATGTTAAACCACACAAACTTAGTCCATACACACGTACGTCTATGCACGTAATGAAATACAAGACAATATGCTCTTCTCCTAAAGTAAAGCAAACAGTATTTATGGAAAGCGCAAAACGCCAGAAATCTGTGATGCTGCCACATCCCGCTTCCCTTATAGTAATATGCATCGCCTGCCTTTGCCTCAAACGCCGATGTATGCATAAGAAAAGATCCGATTGTAGTACCCATAACAGTGAAACCGGCCGTAGCAGAAAAATGCTTGAAATATGACTGCTCCTAGTTGTCCCATGCCAAATTAAGTTGCAGCTTTGCCACTGGCTTTGCCAATATCAGCCAAGCGAGGAGATGGCCTAGGCTTCTAATAGTGGTCGCTTAGCATTCCAGTTGAACGCTCATAACTGAAAATAGAGAGAAATGTTGAGGGAGAGAGAAAAAAAAAGAAGCGGTCGGAGTAACTTTGATTCCACAGCCCCAAGCGGATTACGTCGCTCCAATTTGTGGCCAGTCAAAAGACGACCGGCTGCTGTTCCAAACGGTTATCGAATGGTGGTCAGATCGAAAAGGAACTTTGTCGCAATGTAGCAAGCCGTTACAAAGGGTGTGATATCCCAGAGTTCATACAATGGACCCCAAATGATTCGAAATCCTATCCACGGTGGATATCCAGCCAACATATCCGACCGACAAAACCTAGGCACACATATACTTTTGGTAAAGGGGCAGTGCAAGACAACTGACCCCTATCCGGTAAGATGATACCGGATCAGGATGCACGAAGATGCTTGCTCAGACGTCGGTCATCGTCGTGTCAAACTCTTCCGTGGTCGAAGCCGTCTCCAAGCCCCAGTTGCCTTCGTACACCGTTGCTCCAGCGGTCCTGCGGCAAGCAACCCAGTCAACGGACTCTATCTTCAGTAGGTCATCGGCTGTGGGTCGATTCGCAGGCTCAGGCTGGATCATCCACCGGACAACGCTGTCTAGTGAATGCGGATCATTGGCCTCCGCCATGAACCTTGGGGGTTCCTGGAGCTCACTTCTCTTTTGCGCACCAAACAAGTTGCTTGGATCGTACGTGACGCCAGACATATCGCCATCATCGTTGAAAGCCTGTGGAACCCGGATAATGCCGCTGGCATCACTCGACGTAAGACTAGGCACAACTGTCAAATCGCCATTTCGAAGGGCCTGCCAGGTGGGGCCATTGTCGGGAAGATAGACATTGCAAGCAATCTCCAAGATGATGAGTCCGAGAGCAAAGATGTCGGCTGGCTTGTCGTACTGTCCTAACAAAATCTCAGGGCCAATGTACTCTCGGTCACCTTCGCCCTCGACGCCTCTAGGAGCCGGCCATGGGACTGCAAATCCAAAGTCTCCGATCTTAAGAAAGCCGTCGAGTCCGATGAAGATGTTTGCAGGTTTTAGATCCAGGTGAATGAAGCCAGCGCCGTGAATAGCGGAAAGTCCCTGCAATCAATCAGTTAGTATGCCATTGTTAGAGGTTCAGAAGTAATACAGCCTACCTGGCTTAGTTCAAGTAATGTCTTCCAGATGCGGAAATCATCCATCCTGCCGTTCTGCCCAACCTCTCTGAGAAATGCGTCAAGACTGCCTTCGGGGCAATACTCAGTCTGGATGTACAAACATCCATTTTGTTCCCAACTATCGACATAGTGCACAATCTTGTCTGAAGTGCTCAGGGCCTTCAAAACGTTGACCTCGCGCATCTTACTTTCGCGTTGCTTCTCACTATGGCCGGAGAACGCAATCTTCTTGACGGCATATACCTTCTCTACCTCGGGCGTATGTCTGCCAGGAGTTGATGTAAATGACGAAGAAAAGGAAGCCATTGTGGAGCGTTGGACAACGCGATACACTTGGGAAAAGGCACCACCCCCGATCACCTCAGCCTTGTCGAAGCGACTATATAGTGCTTCATCGACATTAGTGGGGGCATTCAGGTTTTGGGGCGTAGAGCTAAGTCGACGATTCTGCCCTTTGGCAGGTGGCTGCCCTTCTGGTGTCGCTGACGGAAATCCTGGGCCGACGAGTGTTGTAGGTGTGGACGGCGACCGAGCAAACTTGATATTGCCTTTGCGAGCATTCGAGATGGAAAGATAACTTCCGTCGGGCGGACCCATAGTTTCCGAAGGTGTCTTAGGATTCCTTGGATTCAAAGGGCTGGCTGAATCAGGCGTATGCTTTTCTGAAGCTTCCACAATGGTGGGGTTGGTCTTGACGGGGGCAGGAGTAGTGAAGGAGTTGCCACGTCCGCGGCGCATGGTAAAGGAGGGAAGAGACTGGCTCATCCGCGGTGAATCTTTGATGCCGGCCGGAAGGGGTTCACCGTCGGCCGTGGTGGGACGATCTGTCTGCACGTTGCTGTGAGGACCTAGTGGACTTGTAAATCCGAAGCTTGAGCTTGGTGTGCTCTGCTCCTGGCCAATGCCAAAAGCAGACGTAGAATGTGTAAACCGTCTGGCAGTTGGGGTCATCTGTGCCTGTTGTGGGTGTGCTGGCGTTGACTGTGACTTGAAAAGACTCTTAGTCGGTGTTGGCGGGGGAAAATCATCGGATTCAGGAGAACCTCCTGCATCCTCGCCCTCAAAACTTAACAGACTTGCTCTTCGAAGGTTATTTCCACGGATTTGCTTGAAGAACAGGCTTGCGGACCGCTCCTGGGGGGCGAATGGACTGCCGCGCGGCGTGCTCGAAGCATCAGGAAGTGGGGTATTTGCTGTGCCAAAAGACAATCTAGACTGGCGTCTGGCACTTCCCAGCGGCTTTGGGGGAAACGTTGAAGAGTCGTAAGGTTGCTTCTTGCAAGGAGTGTCAGGCATAATCCCGGAGTTGTCTCCAGGACGCTTGGGCGGGCCAGCCTCCGGGTTTCGGTTCATCTTGGACACCAGCCCCGTTGACATGAAGGCGGCCTGTAACGGCTTGGCTCGCTTGTATTTCGGTGTAGCCACAGGCGGCGGGATCTTTGCGCCTAGGGGACGAGCTCCCAACGGCAGCGACTTGGAGAAGTTCAGAGGCACCCTAGGCTTTTCACCTAGGGTCACAGGAGGATGAGTGGGCGACTCATCGGGGAGGCTAGAGCCGGACGAAGATTGTGTGATGGTCCGAGACAAGGGGTGACGCTGGGCTGGCGGTCGGGGAAGCGGATGTACCGAAGCGCTGGGCAAAGGAGCCTGAGTAAAGGGGCTGCCACGGTCATCAGGCGGGAGATACTGATCGAGTGACAGCCTTGGCCTAGTCCGAGTTGTGCCACTAGCAGGAGCAACGACTTTTGGTGCCTGGCTTAGCTGCTTCTCTCCAACACGCCGACCCAGAGAAATGCGTTGATCGTCATGGCGTTGCTGTAAAGTACTCTTGCGGAGAGAGGTCGTTCGTTTGGGTAGGCTCGTGATGTCAGGCTCGGCCACAGAATCCTGAGGCGGAGTGGTACGGCGAGTGGACGACCGCAGTTCGTATCCTCTGGGCGCATCGTCATTGGCGTCGAACGGGTGCGATGTCGCTGGAGGATCATCGAGAAGGTTAGCCCCGACACCCAGACTGCGCCGCTTGGGGACTGGGCTTCCCAGAGTAGCGTGATCCATGATAAGTGTCACCTCCGTATGGTGGACAGGGCTTGCCACGGGACTTGCTATTGGGCTAGGGCTGCGCGAAGAATTGCTTCCGCAGCGGGGACGGGCTTCAGGAGCCGAGACGGATGGTGGGATAGGGTTGCCCGAGTCCCTGTGGGAGCCAAAGCACCTCCTCAGGGGACTCTTTTGGGACATTCGTGACCTGGATAACGGCCTGTTAACCGGTCTAGAAGGTCTCAATGAACGGGCCGAGAGACGCTCGCCGGGCCTGAGCGGAGTTGAACCTTCACCCAAAGGTCGTTGCGAGAGTGAAACGGCGAGTGAGGAGAGGGACTGTGGTGAGCCGGCTGGCGTTGTCGAAGCTTGGCGAGCTCTGGAAGGTGATCGTGCAATGGATCTTCGCAGAGATCGAACGGAATGGATGTGTGTCGGCGAGGGTAGGGCAAGCGTACCCCCACTCCCATTCGGATATGACATATCTTTGACAGTAGTCAATGTCTGTCTTTGTTGTTGTGTTGTGGGATGTGATAGGAGCCCTTTTGAGGGACAGTCGTAAAAGGTGAAGACTGCGTGGTCAACCTGGAATTCCAGACTCCGATAACCTAAGGAAAAGGCGGCGTGAAGTCGTGATGTAAAAGAGCCGTGGAATGGTCGGGTAGTGGCATAAAATCGAGAAGTTGAGAGAAAAGTAGTAAAACCGAGAGAGAAGCTGAGCGAGCCGAGTCGAGTCCGGCCGACAGGAATTGTCACGAGAACACGTCAGATGTTGAGAGGCGAGACCAGTTCATTCCCAGACCAAGTCTGGCATCTTCGAGGCAGAAAGTGCTCCCCGTGTATTTCGCTCCTTCCACCAATGTTGCTCCAAATCTCGATCTTGTCGTTCTGTTCTGTTGGGGTAGTTCCAGTCCGAGCTCCTTCCTCAATAGCGACTTGCAATGTGCATGTCGCCAACTTTTGGGGAAGTTGCACTCTTGCGGCCAAGAGGCCGATCGGGGCAACTGCGCAGGTGCTGCGCGAGCACACTTCGGTTGACAAGGCAGCGTCGGTTCGTCGATGAGTTGGTGATGCTCACTCACTCCAAAGTGGAAGTTTCGGAGTGTTGGTGTAGTGAGAGACGAGCGGGTTCGGCGCGGTATCAGGCCGTATTGTATGTAATTCGGTATCTGGTATGGGCGGCGGGGAGGGTTGCGATCGCTAGGGGTGGGGCACGCGGGCGCTGACGCAAACAATGGAGAGAGTTTAAATGCTAAATCGACGACAATGGACTGTGATCGCCGTCCAGAATCCGCTGCGGAATACCAGAGCGCTGTAAGGGATGGGATGAGAATGGATCGAAACCCGAGACCGAAAGCCAAGGGTTGGATATGGAAGTTGTCAAGGTCGATTGAGGTTGTGTCGTATGAAGGTTGTACGGGCAGTGGATGGGCGCACAAGAAAGTGCAAGTGACAGGGAACTTAATAAGATTCACCTGCAACCCTGGCGGGATTGTTTACTAACGCTGGAGCACTGCTACGTGCTGCCAATTGCTCGTGCCAATTTGTACGCGTTGTGCAGGCGCGTTCGTCCACTTTACGCAGGTGCGCGCCAGTGAGGAAGTGGCAAAGGTACCAGTGCCCTGGCCTACCAGCGTGCCTGCCTTAGCTTATTGCACTGTGACCCCAAAGTCCCACTTATTTTGACCATCATGATGCACCTTTTGCTTTCTCTTTCCGATATCGAAATCATATTTTATTGACAGAAAAAGTTTGTTTCGGATGTGTGCATCCACTCCTTTATCACAATGAGAGCCTCCGGCTTTCTCACCATTGACAATACAATGGGCGCATTCACGGCTCACACCCTTGCTGCACCAGACAGAGACAGATCAACCTTGTGGGACGAACTGCGGAACCTCACCGCTCCGGCCAGCTGTGCCGGTAGCAAAAGCGTGAAAAGGAGGGCAGCAAGACACCAACAAAATGGCACGAGGTCGACACAAAACCAGTCAGTCAGGCTGCCTATCTCTAGGTCTGGTCTTCACTTCCAGTTTGTTGGTTCTTTCGCTCTTTCCATAGGATGAGATCTCGGTGATGGACCAGGCGGCAGCTGCCAGATCTGCCTGCCTCTACCGACGGGGGACCCTGATCATCTGGCCCAGACCAATCAGACGAACTGTCCACGACCGCTTTCTAGGATCATTTTTCCCATCAGCCAATGGGGAGTAAGATCGAGAAGCCGTTTGAATCCATATTCTGACCTTGTCGATTCATCATCCAACTTTTGCAAAGGAGGCATGCAAAAGTCCAAACCACATCAGAACTTTTCGCTGGACAGAGTTTGTAACTAGATGTTTCTGGCTGTCCAGGCCCATCGTTTTCTACGGTGATACCAGTCACTCCGTTCCATGCCTTATTGAATTCTATTCACTTCCCTGTTGATTTTCCAGCAGCAGCAATATTCCGGCAGTCTGTTTCAATCTCAGCCCGTAGGGGAATGCGGCAACTTTTCAGATCAACTTCCATGAGACACAATGGGAAATCCTCCCATGACCTGCATTTTAGTGTCTATCCAAAATGGGAATCATATTCTCTTGGGTCTTTTCCCCTTACTTTCAGGATCATTGGGCCATCCTGATCTCCCACTTGTCGATGACGCGCGCTGTCATCAAAACGAACTCCCTAAGATCCACATTCCATAAAGCATGTGCCATTTCCCCTTTGTTTCTCCTTTGGGTCACTCCGTTGGTCCCTTGAGACTTTTCTCCACATTCCTGGAATTCCAGGGACTCAAAATCTGACCAAAAGCCACCCACCCACCTGTTCCCTACAGCTTTGACGCAGGGCAATGAGCAATGGACGTCACGGCACGGTAGTTGAGGTACGTACCTATCTTTTCGTCCTTCACAAAACAGCCAATCAGAGATGAACCATGGTTCGGATCACGAACCACCCAACGTTACACCGCGGTCTGCGTGGCAGCTGCCGGTGACAACTCACATCCCAGGCAGCCAACAGAGCCTCACATCATCCCCGCAAAGTTTGATCGCAACATTTGTCCCAGGCCCCCAGCCTCCATTTCATGTTTCGTTTCGTTTGATGTTTCCATGTTTACAAAACGGACCGTTGGAATAAAATCAGATTCTGGATTGGCTAAGCATGAGTTCAGGATGAAACAACCGCGTTGGTACAAAAATGACTGCAAGCTAATGCCATTCCTCGTTTCAACTACTGCACATGCAGACATGGCAAAAAAGAGGCCATGGCCGCATCGCCAGCTGGACGACCAACAGCACCGTGCCTTCAATGGCAGAATGGCGGCTTAGGTGAAGGTAGGTACGGTTCAAGCAGGCTTACCGACCGGACAGTGAGATATGAAGAAAAGAACCAACCACCGTTGTACGCGCCGGAAACGCCGCCAACCAACAGACATGACCCAACATGGTGCATGGTCGCGCGGCTAAGGGTATCGCCATGCATCAGGGTCCGATGATCTTTTTCTCAAGGTATGCTCAAAAAGAACCGCGAGGCCACGATCGTTCCGTCATCTGGATTCCATCAGTCCTTCATGTCGCGCGATCACTTTGCCTCAGAGTGGGAGGCTATTTGATCTTGGACCTCTAGAACCTCCAGGACATCATAACAAGCCTCACAGCCTTCTCACTTTTAGTTGCAAGGCGAGGGCACTTGCTTGCTGAAGGGACTAAGTGAATGAAATCCAGATGTCATACGCATTGTTCATGAGGCTTTCGCTGCCCAGCTACATAGAACCTACGGCTAGGTATTTCAGACGTGAAAAAAAAAATTAAAAAAATTTGGTCTAGGGCTCTCAAAGTTTCAGGCTTGGAAGTGTTGTTTCCCTTCACCTCAAAAAGAATAAATAAGTACATAAACATATAAATGGCAATGGGAGCCCACCCGAAGGACGTTGGTCGCCACCACTAGTCCAAGAGTACATCTATGCCAGACGTAACGTATACCTAATCACAACAAGACGTCTTCTTCATCGGTAATACATGTATCTCTATTTACGATTAAGTAACTGTCCGGTATCACATCCGTCGAAATCGCAGTGAGTTGTTGAAGTTCGGTACGTGGATCCCTGAAGCAAATAAATCAATATCCGATGTTAATCAACGATGATGCGTCTGAATGTTTATGTCAATAAACGTATAGGCCGTAATCACAGTTATGAATGACTGGTCAGCTATAAGCATGGCACTTCGGAATCAATCACCCGAGTAACTGCAGCCTTTTCCACAGGTAAATAGATACCCATGAGCTCCTGGACGAGAACATGGACGGGAACAAGGACGTCACACATGTGTCTTATCTGCGGAGGGGAAGATATAAATTGACTCAGGAACAACAAATAGTGTTTAATTTTCGTTATTGTGACTAGTGTACTCTAGCCAGAGGGAGTCTTCATGGCACCGGTTAGTTAGTTAGTAGTTCCTAGCTTGATATTAAGTCCCCTGGTGTGAGTTTTGGGGTATAGACAGTTAACTGACTTGACGGGATGCCAAAGTTCATTCTTCGCTACGGGTCTACTGTGTATGTAGTCTAGGTTCCGGGATTCAGCAACGTCAATCAAAAATGTATGGGTTTTCTTTTTCTAACCGAATACTTAGCACACTTTCTACTCCCTCTGCCTGCTTAGCCTAGCAGGCTGTTTGTTGGGAAAAAAATGCAACGGATCTATTGAACCTTGTCATTTGTGAGCATAGTCTTTATTTATTTTCTTACACGCCTAAGGTAGCCTAGTCACCTATCACTGATTACCGATCCCTGTATGTATCTAGTACGCTGGTCTTCCCATTGTCGCCGCTTCCATTGCCGAATTATTCTTCCCACATCTCCTCCATGTGGTTGGTTGGTATTGGGGATAAAAGCGAAGTAACCACTCTGGTAATCCCAATACGGCAACCAGAACCAGAACCAGAACCAGAACCAGAACCAGAACCCTGCGCTCCAAGAAACCATCGGGACCGCTCTGCTTCACACCCTCCCGTACGGAAAGGGAGTGTCTCCAAGAAACGCTTAAGCAACAGTGAATTTACCGTTCCAAAAAATTCCAACGGTCGCTGAATCCGTCAACTTATACCAACGTTTGGTAGACCTAAACGTTCGTCCTTTAAGACGCTTGATAGTTTGAAATGGTAAAATAACCGTCCTCTAACTATTAATTAACGATTGAAAAGATGCAAACGTTTGGAAACGAGAGGCGTTAGAGCAGAGTTAACGGTTGTTTTGCTGTTGGAAATCCATTGAGGCAGGCGCAAACGTCCTAAAAAAGTTATCGTTGAGCGACCGTTCGCCGCACCCCCCTCCTTTGGTACGGTCCCTGCTCGTTCTCCTCCGCTCCTCCTTCTCTTTCTTGTGCATCCGCATCCTCGCCATTCTGATCTGCGTCTCGAATCACAACTCACTCCCACTACTGTCCCTCTCCGTCTCACCCTCTTCATATACCTCTTCTCCCTCTTTGTTCATCCGCTCACTCCCTTCACTCCCCAGAGCCTCTTAAGCCCACCTAGTCCGAATAAACTCCACCCACTTCCCAATATCCTCCACCGTCTCCAACATCTTACCCAAATCTTCCGGTCTTCTCTCCCTTCCATTCGGCGCTACCGTGTTCCGCTCGTCCAGCACGTTCTGCGACTCCACGTGTACCTGGCCGTTCTCGCGGATTTCGAGCACAACGATGGCGGTCTCGGAGGCGCGGAAGGGGAAGGCGATTTGCAACCGGGGAGCATGGACCATGGTAAGATTGATGTCGATTTTTATTGCTTCTGGTTCTGGGCCAGAGGGTCCGGAGGCAGGGGTGTGGCTGCTGTTGGGGAAGGTGTGGGTGCTAGGGTTGGGCCCGCCGGTGGGAGGGACTTGGGTGTTGAGGTGGGAAGTGGGTTGGGAGTGGGCGGCTTGGGAGGGGAGGAGCTGAGCCTGGGAGGCGCCGTCGATGGACATTGGGACGGTGCCGCTGGGATGGGGGTGATTAGGTTGGGAGACGGGGTCGATCGACATGGACTTGGAGATGTCCATTGGTGTTGGAGCATCGCTCCTGGGAGATTTGACGGTGGCGGGGGAGAGGCTCATGAAGCGGTCGAATTCGTCACGGTTGGTGGTGGTCTTTTTGGATAGGGAGTCTGAATAGACCGTGGTCTGAGGAGGAGTCCGTTTGGGGCCGGTGTCTTCTTTGAAACTGTTTTCTAGGAGGGTGGAGAGGAAGGCGTATTGCCTGAGGTAGGGCAACATAGCGATGAGCTGCTGCGGGTGCGAGAAGGAGGCCTCGGCCAAGGTCTTGCCGTATACGTTCTTATAGATATAGAGCGAGTTGGCGTGTTTCCTTGAATTCCAAGCTGGTGAGCCTGGCAACTGGTAGTTGATGTATTTGGTGCAGTGAATTTCCCGTAGTTCAGACGGGTCATAGTAGCCACCGGGTGCCATTGGGAACACGAGGAGGTCAAAGGCCTTTCTCTCCTCCATGGGTGGTATCCCGATGCCCATACTCCGAAGCTGTTCCCAGAGACCGAGAGATATAGGCATAGGAGGATCGAAAGTGGCACTGAAGGTGACCGACGGCAGGCGCGGGCCAAGCAGAGAATCCCCAGCCTTTTCAGGATCTGGTGGAACGAGTGTATCTTGGGGCTCCAGCCAGTCAACCACAGGACCCGTTTGTAGATCTCCAGGAATATGAGGTCTCTCAACACTCTCAGAGATCCAATGGGAAGAAACCCGAACCGGATGGACGTTCACGTCGAGATCCATGTTGATAGGGGCACATCCGATAAGGATTCCCCAGATCTTTTCGTGCTTCTCAACATAGGTGGCCATCTGTGGGTTTGTTGGGGGCTGAAGGTACTTGTCCTTCCAATAGTCAATTCTCATGCCTACTTTGCCCCTGGCGTTCATAGCAGGAGTTCCGCTGCGTGTGCAAAGGACGATGTTGCGAAGATATTCATCGCTCCGTCCGGCAAGAGACGCATCCTCACGAATCTTTTGCAGCTCCCATTGATGCAACCGGCTCAGGCTGTCGTAAACTCCGGCAATAGCTTCGTACAAGTTAAGAACCGAGGCGATGCTCAGCTTATCCAAGATGGCCAGACGCTCAAAGTTGACAGAGAACTTGTCGAGCTGCTTGGTCAGTGGGCTTTGGCCGGGCTGCAACTTGAGGTTCTCCAGAAGAATCTTTCCTGCATCTTCGGCGTGCTTGTTGACACTATCCGAAGACTCGGGAAAGGCCAAAGCAAGTGACTGGACGATGTTGTCTGTAAAGCCTATGAGAAGCTCGAGGGCCGAACCAGCTATGATAAGGGTTCGCTTCGACTCTCCGGCAATATGCTCATCCCACATGCAGTCCAGTCCTAGCTTTCTGGCCAGTCTCTCGAGGCCGGCCTCGCTAACATATCCGCGGATTTGGCTGAGGATGGAGATGACTTCATCTAGACGTTTGGCCTTTTCATCGTCGGTATTCCTTCCGACTTGAAGGCCAGCTAGACCACCCATGCTCTTGAAATCCAGCTCAGACAGCTGCAGGTTGCTAAAGGCAGCGGCAGCAGAGGGGCTATCAAAGCTGACGGCGCTGTTGCTGGTAGGATGGTTTAGCAGGGCAGCGGCCGAGATGGCCGGGGATTTCTTAACTGCCTGCGGAGACAGACGGGAACCGTGAGGGGACAGAGCAGCATGAGCCATGGAGAACGGTGTTGACACAGGAGGGGTAGCTGCTGCTCCATGTTGTGTCTGTGAAGGTGTCTTGCCGCTCCCTTGCTGGGAAAGAGTATGCTTCATGGGTGTTGGCGTCGTCATCTTGCCGTTTGTTTATATGCGAATGAGTCTTTGCCGTCCCGGACAAGGTGTCCCAGGCAAGAGTTGGACCGTTGGTCTCGGGGTATGTCGCTGCCTCGTCTGAATAAGCAGTCGTAGGCTTTCTCTCAGCCGGATTGAGATGCGTCGACAGCCGGCCCAGTCTAAAATATGTTTCTCTGCCGTTGGTGTTGGTGAAAGTGGAATGGGAGGTTGAAGTCCGTCGAAAGTTGACAGAAGCGGCCAATCAACTGAGACCAAATCCTGGGAATGTGAATGGAGAATCGATCTTTTGAGCTCTCTGCTGCCCGTGATCCCAGATAATGATGGTACTGATTGATATGGGCCCGCCCAAATAACCAATCCAGAAACGTCGATGAAATAATCGAGTGTGTGCCAAAATGCTGTTTCGCAAAACAATGTACTTGTATGTTTGGCGGGAGTTTTGGAAGTGTAGAGGAGAGGAGCAAGCAGAAACGAAGACGACTTGGAGAAGTGAGTGGAAGTCGGGGACTGGCGTTGACTGAAGGGAAGGGCTGCCTGTGCACGGACCCCTACCATATCTACTCAAGGTAGCTGGAAGTACACGCCCAAAAATGCAGGTACTGGTAGGCACCTAGCCCACTGTAACTGCCTTTGGCTTCAGCGGTCCTTCACTGACTTTGGCACCTGCAACAATCCCAAGGCAGGTGGGGCCAGCCCACACCGGCAGGCATGACGGGAGGTCAGCTCCCAACAGCAAGTGGAAAGTGCCCCTCGACAATCAACAACCAATGTCAACAAGACAAAACCTCCCAGCAACAAACATCTTCTCCCACATCTTCCCAGCCATCTCGACTCTCGCGCACCCCTTTTTCACGGCCAGAATACGTGTCAACCAACAAACACTAGCTCAAGTAGCCGAGGCGAATTAATTACTACCACGCGCTAGCTATCAACATCATCGCATAAACAAATTGTCCATCCAACAGAGCTGCCACTATCCTTCATCCCGACCACAACGCAAGACACGGACTCATCGTTACGTCTACATACTTCGTTGTATTAGTAACTCTACCGTCACAATAGTGCTGGGACGCTCTACGAGTCGCCCTCGATCGGGCTCAGACAAGGACGACGAAGGTCCGGACAAAGACACAGGCGCATCCCCAGACTCGCGACAGTCCTTGGAAACCACGACAGGGCAAACAGCCAAATTGGCAAGTAGAGTTCCTCTGGAGCCTACACCGAATACAAGATCTCCATTCATCCACGGCTCTGTCTTGAATCCACAGCAGCAACGCCGGCCACGAGAAGGCTCACTACAGAAGGAGAATAACGACCCTGACCAAGCCCCTTCTTCCAACACACCATCCCGTCGACGTAGGGAGATTCTAGAGCCGCCAGCTCTCGAATGGATCCGTGGACAGACACGAACGAGTACATCTAAGGACTAGAAACCTGATTCTGCTGCGACTTCGGATCCTTCACCAACACTTCCTTCTGCGCCAAGGCCCCGTTCTGCAAGCATTGTTCGATCTTCGGACACACCTCGCGCGTCTCGCCTTGACCTAGTTCGAGATATCAGCGGCGATAACGTCACACAGACCTTGGAAGCTGCCGGTGCTTTTGCTAAGTTTGTTGAGGACGTAAGGAACCTAGAAAAGTCTGTCACCCGACCTTGTGTACCCAGGTTACCACCCCGGCCGCCTCTCCCTACTCCGCGCAAACTTCCAACATCATCCAGCGGCCGTCAAAGAGCGAAATCACTCCCAGCCGGCAAAAGAGCCTGGTCGAACCCCAGAAGAGACAAGTCAGAAGAAACAGACAACGAAGACGAAGAGGACATGAACGGCATGCATGCTGGAAATATGCCCGCGGCCATGGTTGGCCTCCCTACGCCGGCAGGGCACCAAGCCGAGCTAAATTACATCTACGGCTTGGTTGAGGAGTTGAGCCGACAGCTTGCGCAGAATCAGCGCGCCCTGGAGGAGGTAGTCTCGGGCGTTGGCAAAGTGCGCGGGCGAGCAAGGTCACAGTCTCTGACAAATGACGAACTACTCAATGCCGCCGGGGAAGAACTCAAGAGTATGTCTCTCCCGCCCTCTCATCCTCTCACTTACACGCCCATAACCTTACACTTACTAACTCATCTGTATCTGCATAGACCAAGACGAAAACATAGACCAACTAGTCTCCATCCTCACGGAAGCTCTCGAAAAAGCCAAATTCTCTCGCGACGCCAACGCCGCCCTTTTGTCTCAATACTCGCAAGTCATGTACACCATGCTCAAGAAATTCCACGAGTACAAAGCCAAGCACGTGTCCGACGTGGCCGCCTGGCACCACTCGTACCGGGCCCAGCTCGCCGAGGCGCGCGCGGAGAATAGTCGGCTGCGCGAGCAGATCTGGGAGATGCAGGCGCACGCGGGCAAAGCCAACGAGCTGGTGCGGCGGTTCCGGGCCGAGTACGACAAGGACGAAAAGCGCTGGGAGCGCAATGTCAATACCAAGGCCGTGAGGCAGGAGCTGAGGTTCTGGAAACGCATGGCGATGCCGGAACTGCCAGATGATGACGAGTTTTGGAGCGATGATGATGATGTTATTGATGGGGCGGAGAAGGAGAGGCAGAAGGAGATACAAAAGTTGGATGCGGAGCAGCAGGCGCAGGCTGCGCAGGCTGTGGCGGAGGAGGCGGCTGCTAATGAGGCTGCTGCTGAAAGTAGTGGTGGGTTGGGAGAGATGAGTGGGAGTGGAAGTGGGAGTAATGGTTCTGGCCTGACGGGGGTACCGCCGGAGGTACCACAGCCGCCGGTTTCCTGAATGAACGTACGTACGTACGGCTTGAGGCCATAAAGGTGGTGGTCGTATACTTTTTTTTCGTGTTCAGCGGCGTTAATAGGGGTGTCAAATTACTTCTGCATATAGTTTTTAGGAGTGGGAAACGTGTATACAAATCAATTCGTAAGCGACTACAGTAATCAAAGCGCAATAAACGATAATAACCGTGAAGCGTGAAGGGTCATCTCGAGTCACCTCATTTCACGGTTTGTCTACAATAGTTCACTTCGATGCCCAAGTCAAGTGAGTGTAAGTGTGTAATAGAACAAATATGCTGTTGCTGTTGATTTGATAGCTACGACATGAGGAGCTCGATGCGTGAAAGCCCAAAAGCTCCATAACTAGCTAGGTAAATAACTAAATCCCTTCCCAACGACAAAACAAAAGGTGTTGTTGTCTTTTTCACTGACAAAGAACCTCCGATCCTGATATGACAAAACTCCAACCAACCGGCACCAAAAAAAAAAAAAAACGCCCGCATGTGCCTTGCTTTGCTTGCTTCCCAACACCAACACCCCAACCCCAACACCATCCACCCGCCCTTAAACTTGACAGACAGCAATAATCATCTTAACTTCCCCTCCCCTCCCCTCCCCTCCCCTCCCTTGATACCAACTCCGTAATTACTTCTTCTGTTCCTCAGCAACCTTCTCCTTCTCCTTCTCCGCGCCCTTCAACCTCATCGTCAACTCCGACGTCCCCTGCGCCCCCGTTCCCGCGGCATTCAAACTCTTCATATTCGCCTCGCACTTATCTGACAACTCGGCATTCCCCTGAACAGGAGCCTCGACATTCTTCCTCGCCATCTCCTGGCTCTCCACGAACCGATCCCAATGCACCGGGTCCGCATCCCTTAGCTTGCGCACCACGTCCTCCTTGTTCTCGATGAAGACTGCCACGGCGCCGCGCTCCTCGACCATCTTGGTGTACTCGTCGTCGTCGAGTTCGTCGAAGAGCTCATGCAGCAGGCGGGCGTGGTTCGGGTCTGCGCCAATCATTTCCACGCCGCAGTTGAGGAGCATGTAATGCTCGGGCTTGACGATGCCGGAGCGGAACTTGTGACCGGCACGGAGGACGCGGGCTTCTTCGTCGGCGAGAGCGCGAGAGGAAAGAGAAAGGGAGGAGTTAGAGCGAACTAGGCCGCGGGGTTTGATGCCAAAGGCGGCGGCTTGTGCGGCTTCCGGATCTTCGGCGTCGTCGCCCCAGATGGAGGCGAAGGGGGCAAGGTCGATGGAGGAGATGGAGGTTCCCAGAATTTTCTCCGCGTCGTCGTAGGGGTAGGTGGTGAAGGAGGAGCCGGAGGAGATGAAGGAGGCCGAGTCGGCGGCGGTGGTGGAGGCGGGGACTTCCTTGGTATCAGGGAACTCGTCCTCGAAGCGCTTGATGATACCCTTGAGGGTGTTGTCGAGAAAGATGAGACGATGGTAGGCATGGGTGTCTTCGTGCGAGTCCCTAGCCTTTTGGATGGCGGGTTGTAACCTGGTGCGGATCTTTCTTGCGCTCAGCAGCAGGTGTTTGGATGTCTCCTTGGCCTTACCGACTGGAGCATAAGGCTTGGTGTGCACATGGCCGGTCTCGCCGTCGCGGACAAACTCGCCCGATTGTCTTCTAAACTCTTCGTCGCAGTTGTTCAAGCAGCAAGTCAAGGCCTTGACGACACCAGTGCCACCGATCACGTAGTCCTCATCCGGCGCAATGTCCAAGTTCTCCTCTGGATCGTAGGGCTGAGTGACATCAGCACCAACCAGGCGCTGAAGCACATCAGGGTATTCAGGCTCAGCTGGGAAGTCTGGTAGGCCCCCGGTCATAGAGGTGAAGTTCGAAACACTCGACATTTGCTCACCCATGTTGCGAAGGCAGTAAGCAACAACCTGCTTAGCCATGGCCTTGACGAGATCGCTCGACTGCTCGTTGGGAACCTCGATATCCACGGCAACCAGGCTTCCTGAGACCCTCGCGGCAGAGAGCAACGACGCAAACAGCGCACAGGCGGACTCCTTTGCTTCATCCGTGTTTGCATCAGTCAGTTCCACGATTTGTGGGTTCTCCAAGAAGCTGACATGGGCAAGGCCAGGGATTTCTGGCAGAATCTCGGCAAGGGCAATGACTTGCTCAGGGGTGAGAGCGCAATCAACGAGATGTATCCTCTTCAAAGACGGCATCGCGGGCAGGTACTTGCGCAATACCGCAACCGCACTAGGCTCGGTGTTGAAGAGCTCTTGGTTGTGAGACAGATCGATATACCGTAGCTGAGGCAGCTTGACCAATGTCGGCAGCAACTTGGACAGAGCTGCTGGTGTCAAGTTGCAATCAGCCAAGCTGAGTGCCCACAATGGACAGTTTTCCTGATCCAAAGCTTCCGTAAGCTTGTCAATATGCTCCCGCAGGTCATTGCCGCCCAAATCAAGGCCTTCGCAAGTCGGTGTAGCCAAGAACCTCTTGACGTGAGCGAGACCCTGATCTGTGAGGTCGTTGTTGGCAAGGACAATCTTCTTGATGCCGCACTTGAGGACGCCGTCCATGATCAAGCCAAGCTGCTCCGTGGTAATACCAGTTTCACCCAAGCTCAGAAGAGTAAGCGTTGAGCCCCCAAGGCGTTCCGCAAGCGATTTTGAAAACAGTTGACAAAGATCCATGGTCTTCTTCGCGTCGTTCGCTTTTTGAGTGGCTGGGCTGTTGGGCTGCGGCTGGGGGAAAGGAACCTGCGAAAGATCCAGAACCTTGAGGGTGTGGCAAAGGTAAACGAATAGGCAAATATGCTTCCACCCCTCAATCCCGATCTTGTTGTTCTTGAGAATTAATCTCTCGACAACGCCGCCTTGCGGTGTTAGCCCATCGGGCCCTGTATGGTGCTTTCGTCGCTTAAACGAGTTCTTCCTGGCAGCCAACAGACCGGCAAGAATAACCCGGAGGCCCTCATCGTTCAAACCGCAATTGTCCATAATGATCTCTTTGATCGGGACCACAGCCAGATAGTCGCCGAGTGTTACCAAGTCGGGTAGCTGCAGCCAATATCCGGTAAGGTCCAGCTTCTCGACCACTCCCTTCTCGGGTGCCATATTTGCGGGGTCCATGAGTTGCTCGGTGATCCTCTTGAGGATTGGCGTCTCGCGTAGCTGACAACAACGGCGGTATATCCTGACTGGATTCGTAGTCGGCATCGATTGCGTCCGGCGAGCGGAGGCCTCGGGCTGCTGTTGTAGCTGCTGCGGCTGCGCGGGCGCGGTACTACTACCACCGTCATCAGAGGAATCGCTATCGACGTGGATTTCCATGGGAATGATACCATTCGCCTCGGCCAGTTTTCGCTTCTTCTCTTTCCTAGCCTTCCTCTCTTCTTCGCTCTTCTTCTTCTTTTCCTTTTTCCTTGATTCTGCGGCGGCCTTGGCGGCTGCTGCTGCCTCTGCTTCCTTGCTATTCTCCTCTTTCCTGTTGGTAACCATGATGGTGCCATCTGGTGCTACGTGGGTAGTCACCACTTGGGGCTTTGCATTTGTCTTTTTCGCATCATCTCCGTACCGCGGCATGGGCGCAATTTCGACGTCGACGCAGAAGGCAACTCTGCGAAGTTTAGCCTGATTTAGACCGTTGATGTCACATCGTTCCCTGTGCTGGTCGACATTCAAAACCTTTCGCTCTACCAGACCGTGATTGTGCCCCTTCGTTCCGTGGGGTCCCAGTGTCCCGTTCGACGACGATAGCCTTCGGAAAATGTGGAAGACGCCGCCCTGGGCGCGACCAGGCGGGGCTGGGATGTAGGGGCCGTCGCCTTCGTGTTTTGTGGCGTGCTGAAGGACAGCGTTCTTAGCAGGATTGACCTTGGGCACGGAAAACTCGGCGTTCTTGGGAGATGTGGGATTAGTCTGAGGCGGGCTTTGGGCGGCACCGTTTGCGGACGAGAGCTTGGAGGCGATGTTGGAGAACCACGAGTTCCTTCTCTGAGGGGAAACGCCGATTGGTGGGGTCTTTACTTCGTCTGAACCAGTTCTCGTGAATCCCGGTCGCGCGGGCGATGGTGCTCCTATTGGGATCGGTTTCGCAATTGTGGTAGTTGTTGTGGTGGGGGATGCTATGTTTTGTGGGCTCGATGGCGCACTGAACATGTCTGTCCTGAAGCCATTGGTTGTTGTTGGTGCCGACGCTGGGGCAAATTCCGAAGTCGAAGTGCCGTTCGAAGCAGCGTAGGGAATGTCGAGTGCCTGTTGCGATAATGATTTGGAGAGAGAAGCTCTCCTGCCGATCTTGTCTAGTAGATGGAAGTTTGTGTCAGTTACGGTTTGTTACCAAGGGTCGCGACAAAGGGTCAGAGTTGCTTGTTGGTTGGTGGTGTTCCCGCGGCCCGGGCCATGGAACCCAACCGTCCGTGTTGTTCAAGTTATGGGTATATGTAAGAGCGAGCGAACCTTTGGGATTCCCGTGTGTCATCCAACTGACGTCTACACCGTGGATGTGCTCCATCTTGGGAAACGACTCGGGGCCGACCGTCGACATGTGGGCGAAGTGTGTGTTCAAGGGGAATTAGGTAGGCAAAAGTGAAAAAGGTCAAGGTCGACTCGAGATATTGGGGAAAAAGGTGGTTTTGGGGTCTTGCCCCCTTGGAAAGACAGTGTAAAAGAAAAGAAAGGCCTTGGGACCTGTGACAGGGAAGCGGCGTGGTCAGGCCGTGTCTTGGAAGTCTTTAGAGTGTCGAACCAGTTCTGGGATCCTCAGAGTACTAGATTCCCGTTGCTGCGGTACGTAGCGTCGTAAACGTGGGGTGTGGCCAAACGTGAGGGTCCTGGTTGTCTCTAGTTTCTTGAAGGGCGCTTGTCTCGTCTTGTCTTGTCTCGCGTTGGGCTGATCACTGATCGCTGATGGGTTTTTGCTCATTCAGCTGCTGCTGCACGGCCAGCCCAATGGTGAGTGGGCAGTGGTTGATCTGTGGTTCCGGGAGGGTGTACCGGTTTGGTGTCCTGTTAGGGAGAAGGCCTGTGTGGTGGTTGTATCTGGGCTGTATGTCTGGCCCCAGATGCCCTCTGTAAGTACAAGTACTTGTTGTATGCTTGTGACTTGATTGTGCAGACGTCGAAGGCTCACCAGATGCAGCTGAGGCGATTCGATCAAGGTTCAAACTAACTGCCTCTAACAGCAGAGGAAGCTATTCTGGGAAAAAAGACAAGAGAAGAAAGGAAGCCATTATGATGTCGGTAGAGGTCGGATGGAAACTGGAATCACAGAGTCTCTTTTGGACGGAAACAGAGCTGGAGAGGGATGGGGACCTTTCAGGGTAGCAACTCTCCATCACTGCAACTAAAAGACAAGGTTATGCCGGGACCTTAGCACCTGCCCAAGTGCCCACAGTAGCAGTTGTCTCTCCACATGTCCACAGTCCACCCGTAGTGTACATGGTGCCCATAGTCCACCACCAGCTGCCCGCCCCATTCGTGCCATTGCCCACGAACCAAGTCGTCGTTCGACGCGGAGTCCGTTTTTTAAGCTTCAGACGGGGTAATGTTACAGGACATGGACACCACTTTCCCTCGCTCCCCAATGTGGCCTCCCAATGATGCATTCGCGCTAGGATGGAACTCGGTAAGTTCTCTCTCACTATTTTTTGTTGAGCGCGGTTCCTCACTGGCCAACGGGCAACGAGCTGGATATCAAAAAGACGGGATGTGGATGGAATGGGGGAGAATCACAAGCAGCCACACGGCAGCTTCCTTTTTATGTTGGTGTCTGCACATGAGAGCTTACAGTAACACTGCTAGAACTGCTTCTTGCATCTGATGTGATCAGTGCAGTTTTTCAGTGTTACTGTCGTCTTCGACTACCGAGATGGCCCTCTTGTCTTTCCATGATCTGGACCACAATAGACACAGGAACCATCCAGGCGGCGACACTGAATCGAAATGGGTGGACGATGGCGATGGTAGTGTAGAGGTATGGCCACCTTCTCTTCTCGGATGAGCCAAGCCGTTCCTTCGATAGTCGTCAGGAAATCATCATCCTGTCCTTCGTAGTGTAGAAACAATTACATATGCACGCCCTGAAGTAGCAACCAGGCCGGACCTTGTAAAAGCGCGCAACATCCGCAAAGAGGAAATGCTGCCAAATGCCACTGACGAATGAGGTCGGCAGCTAACCAATGTGCTGCACAGAGGAGAAAGGGGAAAGCGGCGCATCACAAACCACCAAAAGGCCCTCACCCAAAAGTCACCAGAGAGGCGCCACCTTTCCGAACACCCTGAAAGCCAAAAAGTCCCCACCACGACCGACATGAACATGGACGAAACTCCTCTTTCCCGTCCCCATCCATGGATTCATGAGAAGCCGCGATGGAGACTGGCCGGATACGCCTTGTGCTGGCAGCGCTGTTGGCGGCCACTGAAATGTCGCTGCCAAGCCGTTTCCCGGTGGATAAAGCCTTGTTAAATTCTCGCATGTCCGGATGCCGGCCATTTGGCACTCTCCGAACGACACTGCATAACACAATTTGGCCTTATCAATCCAGTCGGGATTTTGGGGGACTCCAGTTGCTCTGTGTTTCTCGATATATCCGGCCATCCCCCGAGTTTCCGTCCCCCGTTGCGTTGCTAGAAAGCCAAAGAACTTGACACAAGTTCAGCACATATCGTGGACACAAAAGGTACACACACCGCTCCATAGTCATTTTTGTAGGGTTGAGGTTCTACAAAATGTGAAAAAGTAGTTCATGCAGGGCAAAGAAAAGACGTCACACGTCAGCACACCAAGATTGGCGAACGCAGACCCGGTCGGTAGTGGCCGCAGTTCAGGTTACTATCTTCAAGTGGAAGTTGTGCGAGGTCCGCTATGCAGTCCCTGCGCCCCATCGGCGACATTGACCAGCAGCCGCACCGGCACCGCCAGCGTCGCAAGTTGGAAACCTCAAATCTTTTTTAAATAGATATTGAAAAGATACTCGTCAATTAGGTTAATGAGTGATCACTCTCTGGGGGCCTCGCTTATATAACAAGCTAACCGATTCTCTTAGTCTCTCTGAGAGTTGGATTTTTTACCTATAATACACAAGGTTGATAACGGTCAGATATCTAGATATAATTATAACCCAACCACCACAACTCGTATGAATATAATAAAATATGTAAAATGAAGCTCTTAATTACGCGCATTCAACAATGTATTTGGATTATTAATTAATAGTCATAATGAGTGTAAGAGGTGCAGCATAGTTGATACGGATGCTGGCTAAAAGAATTGATAAGGTTTTATAAAGAAAGAAGAGGAGAAAGAACACCCTTTGAGCAGTTGGGCCGGCTGCTCTAAAGAAGAGACGTGCGCACGCATAGGCCAACGTTGCCTGCCGCGAGAGTAGAGCACTCGCCTAGCAAGATTGATAGGCATTTTAGCCATAGGCACTAGCTCTATGACAATAGGTTATTGTGGTAGTTTGAAGTTTAGGTGGCCCATTGTAAAAGGTAAAGACTTTGTTACTAAAAAGCTCGTAATAATGTGGTTGTTATTGATTACTAAGAGAAGAAGAGAGTCTATAACGCAGACTGTGTCACAGGTTGACATTGGCTATATAGTGTGCATTCCGAGTTCTGCCTTGTAAGCAGAACATTATCTTATCTTTTGTAAGTTTGGCCGTCTGGGCATATGCACCCCAGCCTGTCATAGACTGCTATATAATTGTTAACGTGTGGCTAGTATTGTGTTTTGTAACTGCCTTGTACTATTTTGTAGTATAGAAAGCTAATTGAACTATGACAGGCTAGGGTGCATATGCCCAGACAGCTAAACCTACAAAAGATAGGACGATGTTCTGCTTGCAAGACAGAACTTAAAATGCATACTATAGCCAATGTCAACCTGTGACACTACCTCCCCTTAAAGCGAAGTTATCTTTCAATAATCTTCAAGATAAGGCCCCGGCCCCGGCCCCATTTCCGAGGGCGACAATGTCGCGGAGGATTTATCGCAATGCGACAGCTTATATAGCACTACCTGAAAATTCAACTTCCCGCTAAGTTGGACATTTTCCAATGGGCCGATACGTGGCATTTCGGTACTCTTCGATTTGCATACATGGTCCTCAATTGTCATTGCATTCTTAGGAGCTGTGCTCGACTAAGCGCCGACAAGAGTATCCCAAAATCGCCCTCGAAATTGCCACGGTCGGGAATCGAACACACCATTTAAGCAGAACATACTATGACAGGCTGGGATGCACATGCTCAGACGGCCAAACCTACAAAAGATAGGACGATGTTCTGCTTGCAAGGCAGAACTCGGAATACACACTATATAGCCAATGTCAACCTGTGACATAAATATAATAAAAATATATATAAAAGATAGAGTTCAACTAGAAGAATAAATTAATATCATTCACAGTTGGTTGTAGTAAAAACTAATAATATTGTTGTTATTTGAAGACCCTATACTGTTACAGACCTTGCGCATTATAAGTAAAAAATCCGATTTTCAGAGGGACAAGGAGAGTCGGTTGGCTGGCTGGTAGGCGAGCCTCCAAAGGGAGGCCCCACGAGGCGCCCAGAGGTGGCCTGTGCGTGCACCTAACCGACGAGTAATGATGGAGAAAGATAAGAAAGGGGCCAGCGGAAACTCAAAACTGACAACAGCCAGGCAGACGGCAACAATTGTCTGTTGCTGCAAGTGACAGAAAGCGTACATCCAAAGCGGATATCAAAACCCATATGTTTCCAAGTTCCAGCAACATGGCATCGCGACTCGGCCTCCGGCCTTTTTTCGCCTTCACTTCGCTCGCTTTTGATATGTGACACTTTTCGCGCGGGTTGTGACGCCGTTCGGGCAGCCGCCAACGTGCTCGGCCATTCAACAAGGCCAGCGAGGCCAGGCAGACAGGAATGTTCCCATTGGCTTTGGTCTTGGCATCAACTTTACTTCTCCGTCATTGCCCGCGCCCGCGACGACGAACGACTCGAAATACTTCCCACTTCACCACTTCCCGTCTCACGAACCACGGAACACGGACCACCCCGAGCACCCTTCGCGAGCAGCCCTCCGCCCCTCCCCGTCCTCCACCCCCTAAAACATCGGAGACACCCTCCCAGATGGGAATGGACGCATGGAGACGCAGATCACCACTTTTACTTCCACTTCTCTTCGAGTTCGCGTTTTCATCACCACAAACCACAACCTCGGGCTTGCGGGCAAGGGACACTAATCGTACCATGAGGATCCTCTGGTAACACCACCATCTTGGCATCCTACAGAACCAACAGCACTATCGACTACCACTGGCGTGGTTCATTACGTCAAAAGTAGTGCACCGGCACTGAGAGAGAGCCACCAACAGAAAGCAACATCTTGCGGAGTACGGAGTTCTGTTTCTTCATCTGTCAGATCTCACCTCTCACTTCTCTCGATATCCAATATCTCATCTCGTGAGACTGAAAACATCATTTTCACTTGCCCTGTGTTGCTGTAACCGAACCAAACCAAACCAAACCGATAACCATGTCTTGTCTTGCCCTGTCACGCGAGCCTGGCGAGGTTGATGTCGACAATGTCTATGTACACTACAGTGCTACAGTGCTACAATTCTACAGTGGCATCATGTCATCATCCAGTAAATTGGGGAGAGCGAGTGGGAGCGAGTGGGAGCATGACGGTTCATCACAAGTTCACAACCCCTCCTGGCACCTGTCTCCTGGCACCTGTCTCCTGGCACCTGTCTCCCGTCCCTGCTGGCCCGGCTGGCATCCCACAAGATCCCATCTTAATAGCCCTGACAGCCAGAATTCAGGGGTCCGGCTTTTTGTTTTCTGGGGAATTGTGATGTCAGGCAAGTCAGGGCCAAACTTCGGCCCAATCTTGATAACGAGACGACTACCAAAAATCAAAGTAAAATGAACGACAGCCGAACGAACGCCCATCACTTTCCCAAAAACTCACGGACCATGTACGACTCCTCGAGAGAGGGAAAAGCACAAGTTCCCTGGTGAAATGAGAAAAGTGACTTCATCAAATTTGTGGGATGATATGCTCGTTTGTACTTCGTCACTGATTCCTTCATCGCGGTTCCTGGACTGGCGAGCACGCCCCTAATTCCAGATGCAACTCCCACTCCCACGAGCCTGACGGGCATCTCAGGGGTAAGATCCGGACAAGATTTCGAGGACAAGAACAGCTAGAAATTTCTAGCCCTCCCTGCCCACCAACACCAGGAAGGTGCATCATGACCATGTGAACATTCCCATTCCTAAACCCAATGGCGACCTAGCGAGCTCTGGGGTCTAGACCCAGACAGCCGGACGCTACATTCCTGAAGCCAGTAGAGCCAGGAATACCCCCAATCTTGACCTTGCTAGACTTGCCCGTCGCCATGGTCTTCATTGACAAAATCGAGCATATCGACGACATTTCCAAGGGGCGAATTCACACTTCTTGGCTACCGTTAGGACCGTGATGCGCTTCGTCCCGCCACTAACCCTGAAAATGTTCCTGATGATTTCTCAAATATTGGGGATATGACCTCATGACGCATCGTAACTACAGTACACAGCAGAGAATCACTGGATTACACATCGGCGGCATATCTACACTACAACATCCCGTCACAAACGGTCAAATGGTGATGCCTAATACTGAATAATCTACTGCGTAGCAGACAACTTTCATTCAAAATCCTACAAAACCATCATATCGTCAACATAGAGGTTAAAAGAGGCTGAAAGGGCTTTGACAAAACTCCGAACCTCTTGAGAGTTCACAACGCTAGCAAACTAACAAACTGCCTCCTGGCGACCGACTGGTCGACCATTTACCGGAAGAGGATTTAGCCAGAATGCAGATTCTTTAGATGCTAAAGATGCTAAGACGCTATCTGACTTCAACATCCCTTGACATCAGATCAGATCTTCAACACTAGTTAGAAAGCATCTTCGGCTCTAACGATGCTGTCTGGTGTCTGTCTCATCTCAGACGGCCACCTGAGCCACTCTAGCCACCTATCCGTAACCTGTGAGCCTGTCATGGCAGATGCACTTTACTTTTCCAGCAGCTGAGACTTTCGTTGATGATCATCCCGATATGGGTAATGGGATAAATGGGAAACCGAGTGTAGCCTTTCATTGCTGCTCGCGCCGGTTACCTTCGCCGGTTTAACTTTCCCATCCCTGGATCACCAGTCCAAGTGTTCGATAGCACAACCTCACCACACCACACCACCAGCTGACCGTTAAGTGCTCACCAATGACAACCACAAGATGACCGTTCACCTATCACCACATCTGTAACCACTCATCACCAACGGCACGATCTCGCACGGGTATCTGTAAGCAAGGGCTTAAGGGCAACGTTCTCGCTGTTATTACCTATTCCGTTGTCTACCCTCCTGTTCGTTACAAGTAGTTGTTAACTGCCAACTCCCTGACACCTGATCGAGCTACCTACTCGAGTGTGATCCATCCATCATGAACCATTGCGCTGGGCATGCTTCACCGTGAAAAAAGTTTGCAAACCTAGCTGCTGATCCCCCGCATCTGTCTCGGTATTTCGCGGTTGTTGTCTTGGTTTCCTATGGTTAGCTTCCCCCTACGAGGTTACCACGAAACAATATAGCGCACAGTAGCGGCCAACGACTCGTGAGATTTTAAGTCGATCTTCGTCCTTAAAGCAAATGGCATTGCTTGGCGGTGGAAATTGGAGGATACCTAGCCGACTAACATGAATCGTGTTTCATCAGATTGTGCCTGCCCTTCCTCTGTAGCGGCTTTGAGTTCGCAACAGTTATGTAAATTACAAGGGAAACTAGACAGACAGTGTCGGTTCTCATGGTGGAAAGAAAGATCAGAATACGATTTGTGGTATCACTTGTGAAGAACGCCGTGGCACATGCTTTTGCTCAAGACAGAAGAAAGTTGATTGTTGGCTTTTAATTGAACCCCTTTGAGAGACGATGTCAATGTTCCCACAACCCAGATGATTTCGCACCCATGCGCATTGAATGAACAGAACCCGTTTTATCCTCCCAAAATGACGTTCAACCCCTAGCAAAGACCAAAACAACCTCCAATTTACTCCTGGAGGAGAGCGGCAATGCGCTCCTGGACACCAGCGGCGCGCTGCTCGCGGGTGAGCTTGGTCTTCCTGTACTTGAGGGACTCGGCCTTCCACTCCTCCTTGGTCTTCTTGGGAGCATCAGACTCGGCCTTCTTGAAGGGGTCCTCGCGGATGGCGGCGTGGGCCTCGGCGTAGAGGTCCTCAAGACCGTCAGCCTCAACATCGTTCTCGATGTAGCGGTTGAACTGGGACTTGTAGCGCTCCTCATCGTCGTCGGCGAGGGTCTCCATGTACTCAGCGACGTGACCGCCGAAGATGTACTTCTTGAGGGTCTCGGCATCGAGCTCCTCGGACTCCATATCGAAGCCGGGGAAACGGTTCTCGGAGTGGGGGATGCAGATACCGCCGTCGGAGGCACCCTTCATGGCACCGAAGACACGGGCACCGGTGGAGGTGCGGGCAAGACCGACATCAAGGAAGCACTTGAAGGGGCGGCGCTCGCCATCGTCGGTCTCGGCGGCCTCGGTGAGCTTGTACTCACCATCAGCCTCCTCAACACCCTTGAAGGTCTCGTCGAGGCCGAGCTTCTTGAGGACACGGCGAGCGAGGAGGAGACCAGTGGCGTAGGCAGCGGCCCAGTTGGTGAGACCGTTCTCAATGCCGTAGGCCTTGAGCTCGTGGGAGTAGGCGGAGGCAAAGACCTTGTCGCCGGTGATCTCGGAGCTCACAACCTGGAGGATGATGTCGCGGTTGGTGAAGCGGACGACCAGGCGGTACTTGGGAGCATTGTACTTGTTCTTGGCCTGGGTGATGAGGCGCTTGCGGGCATAGTAGTCGGTCTTGCCCTCTCTTCTGCGCTTGTACTTAGTCTGGAAGCGACTGTTTGGCGAATGGAATGTTAGCGAACACCACGTTCCTTCTTGACTTCCTTGTTAGAGAATGTCTGCTTACCTGTAGTACGCGCTGTTCTTGACAAGCTTGTGGAAGGCCTGACAATCAAAAAATTCCCGAGTCAGCAATTATCGCTTCAGAATATTCCTCCAGTCCGAAGCATCTTGCGTTGACTCTTTCTCTCCTTGTTTTTTTCCCCCGATTTGCCCTCTGGAATGGTGGTGGTGATGGTGGTTTGAACGCAGTCGCTGATCTCGCTCATTGCTGAGCGGCCGCGACGCACGCCGTAGGTTTCGTCAACTTACCATTTTGACTACTTTTGCTGGGTGCACTCAACAAACGGTCTTGAGACGGGCTGGGTTGTCAGAAGGGAAATTTCAAGATCGCGAGCAAACTTTGGTGGGCAGGAATTTCGCACTACAACCCCACAGCCCTAAATGCAAGAGCGCGCCTGATTGGTCGGCTGGCCGCTGGGTTGTCAACTCAGGTTGGCGACGACCCGTTCACCTCGACATGGATAGAGTGCCACGGTGGGCGACGAGCGCCAAGAGTTGTGGCATGCACGCGGCAGGCAATTGTGGATACCCGCCTGCTAGTGGTGAACCTTTATGGCCTCGGGCTTCCGTAGCCGTCGACCTCTGGTTATCACTATCCCGAACCGAGGTTCATCATTGACTTCAGTCATCAATTCCTAGTGTCAATATGCGGAGGTCCAATGTTGACAGATGAATCTAAACATTTTTATACCACGAAAGTCCCGTGATTTTATACTTGTGATGCTTCCTGACGAGTTTCCCGCTGAATACATCATAGAAGCCATCGACAGCATGGCACCAACAGATCTCAAAGGGAAGGGGTTCGGGTCCCCCAAGCCCAAAGTCATCCTCTTTGACATTGGCGGCGTCTGTGTAAGTCAACATCACAACTTCACCCCTTCATACACATCACTACTTAACTTCCACCCCTCATTACAAGATGTCGCAGAACCAAAGACTAACACAATCCAGGTCGTCTCCCCCTTCCAATCCATCCTCAACTACGAACTCCGCCACTCCATCCCCCCAGGTTGGATCAACCATTCCATCTCGCGCTCCGCCCCCCACGGCTTCTGGCACCGCCTAGAAACCGGGTCCATCCCCATGGACGCCTCCTTCTTCGCCGGTTTCACGCGAGACTTACACAACCAATCCCTCTGGGAATCCTTCTACCGCTCGCAACAAGCCGCCAACCCCTCTCACTTCCCTCCCCCCGGCTCACCTGTGCCTCCGATCCCCCAGATCGACGGCGAGTGGCTGTTTCACGACATGATGGAGCACGCCCGCTCCCCAGACCCTTGGATGTTCCCCACCCTGAAGAAGCTGAAAGAGGATGGACGCTTCGTCGTCGCGGCGCTGAGTAACACTGTCATTTGGCCGGAGGGCCATAAGTGGGCGGAGAAAGACTTCTTTAGCGATCCGCTCAGGCAGCTGTTTGACGTGTTTGTTTCGTCCGCGCATGTCGGGCTCAGGAAGCCGGATCCGAGGATTTACCAGCTGGCGCTGGAGAAGGTGGATGAGTTTGCGCGGGCGAATGCGGACTCGGAAAGGGGCAAGAGGGGCGGTTGGGGAGAGGGGGTGAGGGCGGAGGATGTGGTGTTTTTGGATGATATTGGGGAGAATCTGAAGGCGGCGAAGAAGACTGGGTTTAGGACCATCAAGGTTGGCCTGGGAAAGGCGTTTGAGGCGGTTGATGAGCTGGAAGGCGTGACGGGGTTGAAGCTGGCGGGGGATCACCCGCGGATTGCGGTGAAGCCGGATTATAGTGCTGGGAAGGAGGCGAAGGCTAAGTTGTGATGATCTTAATGATGTGAATGCGGTGTATGAGATTAGATTATTGAATGAAGAGGAATTTTGGCTGTTCGCTTGACTTATGCTCCCGCAACGCATCCTTTGCGGATCTGTGAAGATCGGAACTCATTATTGTTGTAGTCGGTCTGTTTTCACTCATGATCACTGCAGGGAACATCTTAGTTAGATTGCTCTAGTTTCCATGCCCCAAACCATTGTCAACAAAATACTTCCGCAATCCAAAACGAAAAAGGAGGAAAGCTTTGAAGTGGTAGAAAAAAAAGTGTTGACCCGTACCGGACTCGAACCGGCGACACCCAGCTTACTTGGTAACAGCTCACGAAGAGCTCTTTCGCATTACTCCCGGGTGTGCTAGCGGACCATGGAAGACGGTGTCAGCAGTGCGTATTATATACCCCTAGTGGCTGGGAAGATGGGATGAGACGCGATGAAAGGGTCAAAGGAGTAGGTTCAAACAAGGGCTTTCTGGCGCAGCATCTATGCATTCTTGAGATTCCACAGGCAGCTAGCTCTGGGTGGGACTTCTACACAACCGTGGGTGTTGGTCTAGACACAATCATGTCGGTGCCAGTAGGCAGCTCCTGTCACTCATTACTTCGAATATTACGCCCTTGCGAGATGATAATCGTCAGATGCATATGTTGATATTTTTTACTACTGATTTACCAGATCTATATGGTCGTATGTTACGGATCTTATGACCATAACTTGAAGAACTACAAATGTCCAAAACCATCCAGAGCAACTAGCTCAGAGCAGAAGTAATATATAAATTTTACACTTCTAACGTAGTTTATACACCACCTTGACACTCATCCTCTTATACACATAACCGCTTTGCTCCTCATCGCTTTGACTGTCGTTTTAGTCTTCTCCTTTTCAAGTTTTGGTTTATTTTGTCTAAGTAGGTATCACCCAATTCACCTCTCAGCCCACCAATCTTTTCCCCAGCCACGAACCAAGATCTTTCCTTCCTCCTCTCCTCATACCATTAAACCATCCATCATCATTTCGCTCTTTTACCCTCCATAACATAATGCCCCAAACGCTCTCAGATCTCCCTCCCTGCAGCTCTCATCGCACTTCGCCTTTTCTAGCTTTGAGCTCCCCCTTTCGCCCTCTTCCTCCCAAAAGAGCATCTCAATTAGATATCATCTCCCAAGCCTCCATGATCATCACCAGAGATTTATTTCATGGCGATCGTGGCATTGTTAGATGTGAAAGGGTAGCCTCAGTTGTCCACATCTTATCCAGCAGTTCCCTCGAGGATTCGGAATGCGGATGAGGCTAAGACCTTCGTGTGAGGGGTAGGTTCCAGATATCAGTGAGGTATGGTGTATAGAGGTGTTGGTGGAATCGTGATTTAGTGGTGTAAGTTTGATTCGATGTAGTCGGGTAAAACGAGGTGGTAGATAGGCAGTGCTGAATGATGTAATAGTATGAGAGAAGCTTCGTCTCGTCTTAAATCATCAACTCATCAAGACGACCCGGAGTGTTCCCGGTCTATTTGTGTGGTACCGCCCACCCAGCTGCCTTAGGCGGTTGTATCCTCATGGGTGGCAGTCATGACGACCACGGACGGGGATCCAGGCATGTGGTGTACCGGATACCCCTGGCTCGAGACAATTGTTCAATCCTGCCTAACCGTTGAAACAATGTCTTTGGAACATTGGCGCCCATACGCCGACTTGGATGTGGCCTGCTGTGCCACCGTCGTTCATCTCTCTCAGTTTTTCGTAGTTGTTGTAACGTTCTTGAACATCGTCACCTTCATAACGCGTCCGTCCCCATTTGCTTTTGTACGCCGAGATGTTGGTATCTCCCAAAGCGTAACATGGTGGGAGAGATCGCTGAGCCGATTCCAAGCATGGCTATGCAACCCCTCCGCAAACTCTATTCCGTGAAACGTTTCAGATACGCTGGTAGAACAACAGGTAAGCGACCTTGTTGTCCTTGAAGCTATCATTATGTTGCTTGGAGGCAGCCTTCAAGCTGCCGCTGCCGCTAGGAGCAGCAAGACTGGCACCGTTGACGACGCTGCTCCACTTCTTGCCGTTAGCAGTAGCCTGCTTCCAACCCTCGTCATCACCAGTATCATCCTCGGTCATGGCGCCGAACCGGTTGCTGGCTGCTGAGCTGCCGTTCTCCTTGCGATCACCACCGGCGCCCTTGGAAGGCTTTTCCTCAGCGCCAGCCTCAGCAACGTCCTCAGGGCGAACACGGCGAATGACAGTGTCATCAATGCGAACCCATTCACGGCCGTCCTGGCGACGAACATCAACAGTATAGTGTCCGCCGCTGGCATTCTTTCCGTGATGATAGACAACCGTGATGAGACGATACTTGAGGAGATCGGCATTATCGGCATGGATAGTGTTGCGCTTCTGGCGGGAGACGACCTCGCGAGGGATTTCGAGCTCCAAGGGATATCCGACCTTCTTCCAAATCTTGATGGTACCATGGCCTTCAGCATCGAACTGGAAGCGTTTGAGATGTAGAATGAGGACCGGAGGAAGAGACTCAATGAACACCTGCTTGGTAGCCTTTGCGTCCTTACCATGGGGCGAATTGAAATCTCCGTGGATCGTCTCGGGGCGAGTAAGACCCCTCAAGGCATCAACAATGTTGCGAACCTCGGGAGCACCAATATCGAGCTGAAGAGGCTGATAGGGCTCCAGAGTAACGGAGCTCTTGAGGCCAGGGATGCGAAGCTCAGAGCGGAGTTGACCACCGAAGATTCTAGTGATGGGGGAGATCGAAGAGGAATAACCGGAAGTGCGAGTAATTGCAGCCTTTTGACGGGGTCCAACCTCGAGCCAGTCATCGCCAGCGTTGGAAGTCGTGGGCGAGGGCAAGGACGAGTTGGGCGCAGTAGAGGTAGTAGAAACCGGGAGAGTACGCATGACATGAGTGCACTCATCGTGGAGACCTTCAAGAAGGAAACCGAGGAACTCCTCAGCATCTTGTTGATGACCGCGGCGCATGCTGGCGAAACGAGGGAGCTTTCTGATGGCGTCATAGACAAACTCGGGGGTAAAGGCTTCACCGTACTGCTCAAGTTCCTCGCTCTTCAGGCGCCTCTTGAGCTGGTCGATAGACACAGCAGAATCGATCACCTTGAACTCGCGCATGAACATGA
Source organism: Sordaria macrospora (assembly GCF_033870435.1). Lineage (NCBI taxonomy): Eukaryota > Fungi > Ascomycota > Sordariomycetes > Sordariales > Sordariaceae > Sordaria > Sordaria macrospora. The sequence continues at coordinate 725,613 of NC_089372.1, read as the reverse complement.
TCATGGCATCGAGGAGAGGAGTCTCGCTGTTGAAGCTGTGGACAGCCTTCTTGCTTACTTGATCCAAGAAGTCGTAGAAAGGAATGCAGTTAACCAAAACTTGAAGAATCTGCAAACAGTATTAGATCACTCCTTGAAGCCTGAAGAGAAAATGGAGCGACTTACAGAGTTCATATAGCACATGTTACCAGTGTTGACAAGGCCGCGGGGCTCCAAAAAAGCAATCTTCTCGGCGGTCCCGACCCGGTATGTCTGAACAGCTTCAGCCATAGAGTTCGCCTTCGACTGAGCAAAGCTGGGAGCAACTCCAGCAGCGGCTCCTGAAACATCCGCGGTGGCATTGCCGTTGACAGTGGCCTGGGCAGCGGAAGCTGCAGAGGCGGCAGCGACAGCAGTGTTAACGGGGGCGACAGGCTTGGTGAACAAGTTGGCCCAAGACTTAGGCTTAGCAGGCGCGGGCGCGGGAGCAGAAGCAGGAGCAGCCTCAGCAGCCGGAGCCAAAGCATCGGGAGTCGAAGCAATTTCATCCTTAGCAGCAATCTCAGGGGTTTGCTCAGTAGTAGGGGCGGGACCAGCAGGCTTGACCTCAGCAGACGGCTTCTCCTCGCTAGTCGCAGGCTTCTCCTTGGGAGCAGCAGGCTTTGGCAAAACAGGAACCACGGGGAGAGCAGGGACAGCGGGAACGGGAACACGAGCAACTTGCTTCGCAGGCTTAGACGGAGAGGTTGTGATGGACTCAGAAACCTGGAACCGCTGGGATGGGACGGAGCTGGTTGGCGAAGTCGACGGGGTGTTCACAGAAGGAAGCTCTTGGGTCGAAGGAGTCTCAGACCGGGAAGGAAGAACTTCGAGCTTAGGCGTGCCCTTGGGGGTAGGAACAGAAGCCTCTTCCTGGACGTTTTCCGTGATATTTTCCGCCGGAGCAGCCGGGGTAGCCTCAGAGGCGGGTTGTTGACCAGGAGCTGTGGGAAAGCTGACATTTTCCGAGGCAGCAGAAGGAGCTTGCCGGCGCCTTCTAAGCTTTGTGCGAGCTGGGAACGGAGAATCCGGATGCGATAACCAAGGGAGAGAGAACGGCGGCTTGTCAGACTTTTGGGGCGAAGCGAAGTGCGAGTATGCGACCTCAACCTGCACAGGCTGCTTGGCCTCCTCAACCACCGGCTCCTCCACAACCTCTTGCTGGATCTTGACCTCGGGCTCGGGCTGAACCTGAACTTGCGGCTGTGACCGAATCTGTGCCTGGGGAGGAACAATTGGTGGCATCTGCTGAACCGGCGGAGTCATAGGGGTCGGGACGACGTGAGAGTGTGTCGACGAGGGCGTATGGGGGGCAGGAACAGGAACGAGCGCTGGCGCAGGCATGGGAGGAGCCTGGTAGGGGGTTGAAACGATGGGGGACTGAGGAGGAGCCGGTCGAGCGTAGGGGTTCTGGGGGACCATGGGCATGTAGTGCTGCATGGCCGGGGGCGATCGAGCGTAGTTGGCGGCGGGCGGCGCGTACTGAGGCATGCCATAGTGGCTCATGGTCGCGGCGTTCTGGTAGGCAGGAGGGGCATAGTAGCCAGGAGGAACGCCGTAAGGCTGTGGCATGTAGTTGGCGGCATACATGGGTTGGTGCGCGACATGAGGCTGGTGATACTGCCCATGGTGGTGGTGGTGGTGGGCGCCAGGATTGTAGTGGTTGTGGTGAGGCCGTCCGCGACGGGGACCGTGGCCCTGACCGAGATGGCCCTGGCCACCGGGGCCTCCTCCATTCATCCTGGGAATTCCCATATCGGCATTACCCTGCATTGGCTGCCCAGCCGGCAGATGCCCGGTGCTGTTCATCATGCCGGCTTGGGAGATGTGGCGGCGCGGTAGCTGCTCACCGGCGTGAGGCCACCGCAGCGAGTCGGAATGTGCTGGCGCCCAATGAGGCGGGTTGCGAGATGCCGAATCAGCTTCGGACGCGGGGTTGCGAGGTTGCGGGAGGAGAGAGCTTGGGTTGCCGCCGGTCGTGGTGGCCGGATTCGGTGATGACGATCGTGACTCGGCGATGCGAATATCGGGGTCCCGGGGGTTTGGGACTCGAGGGGAACGGAGGCGCCTAGCTTGAGGATTTCGGTCCTCTGCGGGCGTCCGCTTCTTTTGCTGGCAAACGACTGGAGGCGTCAAAGGTGCCGCCTATAATCTCCAGTCCTGCTTGCACTCGCTGCAAACTGACGGGAGGTGTCGAGGATTGGGTTGGTGACGGCGCGGCGTTGACAAGGTCCCGGCCGGTAAGATATGTTTTTGGAGGGGAAGGTTAGGCAAGGCAAGGCAAGGTAGCAGTAGCCCAGCCTCTCAGGTATTGAGGTGGTGTGGGTGTGGATGGGTTCTGGTTGTGGTGGGTGTGTTGTAGCGGCAGGAATGGAAGCGACTCCCAGCGAGTGAGTGGGTTGACAATTGGTACCCGTGGGTGTGTTGGTTCGAACGGCAAGGTACAAGTAGTGAAGTAGCAGCTAGCCCTGCAACTGGAGCCAACGGGACGCAGCAAAGTGGAAGCAGGGAGGGGCGTCCTGTCTGTCCTGTGCTGTTCCCGAAGAATTGGGTGAAGGTGGGTTGGAGATGCGTCACGTCTTGGAGGCAGATGGAAGTATTTTCACCACAAAGCAAAAATAATAAGCAGCGGTGATGTTTCGGCGTTGGGTGCCGTCACCACAAAAAAGTTTACAAGATGGAAGGTGAGAGACGACGGAAGGTTGAACAGAGAAAGTCAGAAACAGTGTGACAGAAGGTGGGCTGGGCCACAGCCTGGACCTGGCCCGCTGTGTGAGTGGCAGGCGCTCTTGGACGTGGAGCTGGCCGGTAGAGGGAAGGCGGCGGCGGCGGCGGTGATGGTGGCGGCAAGCAAACGGCAACCTCTCTCCCTTGACTGCGTCAGGTTGGTTCTGCCTTCCGATCAACGGAGGAAGGAATCAACTTGTGCCCTTGGTTCCTTCTGGCTCTTAACTCTTTCTCTTGTTGCTGAAACTTGCTCCCGTCCCTTCTAATGACTTCCACTTGTTCCTGTCCGCCGTTTCTCAGTACACCACCATCGGTTAGGTGTTTACTGTAGCGAGTGCATCCCGCCAACAGGAGCCATGACCCCGCGGACAGTTGGAAGCTCTAGTGGCAGGCGAAACACCACGATAGTGGAGCAACAACGCTCGGACCATATCCGATATAAGATCCAAGCAGCGATGACGCTCTTGTTGACTCGAGACACTCAAAAGTATGAAAAAATAAGAGAGTAAACAATCAATCTAAAGAGAAGCACGGTTTTATCTTGACTACTCCTGTGAACTATCTGACTGTGCTAAGCAATTCTGAGTACGTAATGTACATGTACGCCTGTTCAAAGCATGATGTAGGCGTTCAGCGTACTGACCTATACCGTGAGATAATATGTCTGTACATGGACAAGACGAAGACCGAATTAGACAAGATTCCACTATAATGAGACTCAAGTGGTGAAAAGAAGGTGATTAGCGGAAGTAGGTCTCTTCACTCCACTAATGTGTCTTCTCAAGAGGGCATCTACCGGTAACAACTAACAGAGTCTTGGCGTTGGTTCATGACTTCCAAGGTTGTAAGAATTTTGCGCTTCCAGGTATATATGATATCTGCCATGAATAATATGTACCGGTTTCTACATGTTCAGGAGATCATATGTCCTCACAACACCGTGATGAACCCGGATCACCATTTATTCATCCCTGAACAGCCACCTCCCATTGCCTCGCATGGCCTCACGCCATCTCTTCTCTACCGTCTCCCTCTCTCGCCTGTTTGCCTCTTCTCTCCGTTCCTGCTCTTCTTGTGTGCCAGGGAAGTCCGGGTCCCAATAACCCGGAGGTGAACGTGTCCGTTCGAATTGGTGTCTGTGTCTCCCAAAGCTGTTGGCCACAGCGATGGTCTTGGCCTTCAACCAGATCTCCTTCTTCTCATCCATCGTCATAGTCCCCAGACGGTAGCTCTCTGTCCCCAAATAGTCTTCCATCAACGCGATGTTTTCCTGTTTCAGCAGATGAGCTGAGCCACCTGAAGTGAGCTCACTCTCCGCCAAAACACGGGCAGTCCTACCACAGCAGTTTGGATCGGTGCAGCCCTCGAGCTTGGCACGTTCTGCTCTGCCACGCACGACCTCATCAAAAGCATGGGTGTAGCCGTTGTTCGCCTTTGGGTTGACCTTGAAGTCTTCTAGTCTCAACTCAGTAACTGGTCGTTCTCGAAGCGGAGTCGACTTTGCCATATCTCGAGCACGCCGCAAGTTTGGGGCGCTGTGGCTGCCTGGTCCGACCGCCGGAACCCTAGCCGGCGTGTGGAGAGGCTGCTCGCGCTGTAGCGGCGTGTTGGTATTGAGAAGGCTTTGTAACCTTCCAGGCTTTGGTGTGGTCGAGTCGGACGGTCCACCTTTGCCTTGTTCTTTTTGGAGATCAGGAGGCTCGGGGCTGTCTTCCGCGACATCAGCTAGGACATGGCCAAGTCTGAACTCTGACCGTGCCGCTGGTTTGGGGGTGTTGGAAGTGGTTTTGTCTTTGTCTTTACTTGTTGCGAGAGCTGGCCGGTTAATTGTTGTCTCTTCCGCGGCATCGTTGGCTGGTGGTTGAGGCGGGTCCCAATGTCTACGCTTCTTCGGCGTTGGCATGACAAATGTTGTTTCGTTGAGGTCGATAGTCTCTTCTGGAATGAAGGCGGGTACCACGCTTGTTATCACACGATCTGAGCTCTCTCTCTTGATTCTGTGGGGGTTAGATCTTGCTTCGGTGTCGCTATTCCTCCTCTTTCGGACACGTCTCTCGGAAATTACAACAGGTCCATCTGAATATGGCTCTTCCTTAATTTCCACTTCTTGTGCTGCACCCGTTTCCGTTGGTAGGGTCGGCAGCTCGTCCGGTACTGCAACAGGAGGCGGAGGATGCCCAGCCGCCCATTGTTGGTTGGCTTCCTTCAGCCTCGCCACCTTCCTTTCCAGATATTCAGCGTATTTTATCCATTTATCTCGCTGATCAATAATTTGTCGTGCGGCCTCCCCTCTCGAATCATATTTTGCTTGCAATGATTTGCAGAGCTTCTTGAGAGCCACCAACTTTTTGTCCTTTTCCGTTTCCGCATCAAGATTCTTAACAGTAGTGCGTGTCGTCCCAGTAACCGTGTTAGGCGAGATTTCTCCCAGGATTGAACGCGACGTTGCACCTGTCGATTGTTGTGGTACCTCCAAAAGAGTGTCTGACGATGCCGGAGCATCTTGGTCGCTGGTAGTAGTTGCCCTTGAAGTGGTGGAAGACGAGATTGGATTGACTTTCTTGATGAGCTCTTCCAGGTTTTTCATTAACGCCTGGTTCATCTTCTCTAGTTGCTCGACTTTGGCGACTAGCGCCTCCCTCTCTGCGGCAGAGGACGCATCTTTTTCGCGGGTTTCTAGAAGCGGGTTAGTCGATGCGTGAATAAAGCCGAATAAAAGTCTTTGACAAGTTCAATCTTGTAGCAAGATTTTGGATATCCTACCTGCGTCGAGATCCTTTCCAACCGTATCACAAGCGGCTTCTACCGCGGCGAGGATCGCGGCACGACCTTTCTGGTCCCAAAAGGTCATTGTGGCCAGTATCGAATATTTTGATCGGTGGGCACTAAAGCAAAGAACAGCAAATATTAACTTGAAAGAAATCAACAACAAAAAATCAGCCGCGCGAGAGTGTTGTTGACATGATTTCCATTGAAATCGTCGACGTCAGGTCACGAATGTTGGAGGCGCATGTAAGGGCGAATGTACCTTTCTTGGTCTAGACCAAAAGGGGTAAACACTGGGCAGGCAGCAACGAGCTTGAGCGCCACATCACGTGCAAGCTAGCTGTGTCTTGTAGTGGGGTCATGCCTTGAGCCCCACTCTAAATTCCGGAGGAGTGGGGCATGCCCCTGACAGGTGTGGGGCACAACCTTTCTCGAACTGCGGACATCATTTTCGAGTTCGAAATCCGACTTCAGAGGCCAGGAACGTCATGGCGAAAGGGCAAAAAAGGTTGGGGGTAAGCTTCTTGAAATGGCCTATCTTTTACAAACTAGGAATCAGAACTAACGTTGCAGACTCTTTAAAAAGCATTTGGACATATCGTTGTGTGACATGCTGTTCTCGTAGTCCCATGGCGGCAATGAACGAACCCGGAGCATCTCCGCCGAGTTTCTGCTCCACGCGGGGATGGATGGTTCGCATCATGATGATGATGATGATGTCTGGATGCCAGCCATTTTTCTCCTGGACCCCTTGACTAAATGGAGTACATACCTAGGTGGAAAATGCTTAGGTTCATCTCACCACATCTCGAGTCAGCAAACTGATTTCTTCACGAAGAATCTTCAGGTTCGGGAACATGACTTCCAGCGAGAATCTGAAGAATCGCACAGGGATTCGACCCAGGCGACTCTCACAGTCTCCGCTTCGAGTTTGTCGAAGGTCATTACGTACCACGTTTGCTCCTGCTCTTCGAGTTGGTGTTATACAGGGGTGTTCGTTGAGGCTTCAAGCCTGCCGAAGTGATTCCATCCCATCTGATATCATAAAAGTTTTGATAGAGATTTGGGATTTCATCTCTTCTTGCTTCGAATCTGGTCGTCCGCCATGCGCCGCGTAGGGCATGGCATTTGGATCTTATCTGCAAGACAGGACGACCGTAGCACGTGGCGTAGATCGGCCAAGCTAAGCTCACCCTCGGATTAAAAAAAAACGACTATTGAGACTTGAGAGGGGAAGATCAAGTGAAGCCCCTCCTCGTTTTTACTCTTTCAAGACCGCATTCTCTCGCCGACATCCCTGATCACCGTTGTGTCGACTGCAGGTAGCCAGAAACACGTATCACGGCCGTATTGGGTGCTTCTTGTTACTGGAAGAAGTCAATTGACTTTCACTTCGTGCTGAACCTCGTTCCCAGCCTCAAGTAAGCACCGGTCTCCATCTTTTGAGAGACACACATCTGCTTGAGTTCGGCACTATTGATCAAAAGGAATGCTGGGTTGTGAGCTGGACCACACCGGCGCAGGGGCATGTAGGTACCGCGATGACTCTCGGCTCTCTTCCCCTTCTCTTGTTCCTCGGACCACCACGTACCTGGTCTTCATGACGCGAATGTATCGTCGATTGTGACCTTGAAACGGTGGAGGGGACGGGACGGGAAAGAGGGGAACAACCATAATTCCACAAGTCAGGAGGAACGCAGTGTTTGTGGTCGAGGACAGAGTGTACCTTCCCCCTGGCCTTTGTGAGATGTCACGAACCTGCATACGACCGAGCACCTGCAGTTTGTAATCCCCCCTTGTTAAATTGGACGAAGGTTATTGTCGATATTTGAAGTGCAAGTCGGAGTCTGGAACTAGAAAAAGGACAGATACCGCCGTGATCGAATTCCCATCAGGTCCTCCCTTCACTCCTACCAGAATGGAATCGCATTGGCTCTTTGATACAACACTGCCACAGGTAGTAGGTACCTACCTCTATGTAGACCGTGAACTCGTCGAGTTAGACAGATGGCAACAGGCCTACCAGAAGAGAGACGGGCCTCGTAAACTCAAACCTGTTCGGCACGACTCCTCACTTAAATGTTGCCATCCATACAGCCCCTCAAAGAGGCAAGAACCACGCAGCAAAGATTGGCATATGGCAGTGGTTGCCGGTTCATTCAGAACAGTCAAGTGAATGGAAGTTGAGAGTTGGATCACGGCCCTGCGCCGACCTACCAAAACCGGTGAATGGCCAAGGCAGGCAGGGTCAGGTCGCAGGGCAGGGGTCCCCTCCCCACACAAAGTGTCCTTCCAGAAAATTTCAACAGGAGGGAAACAGGAACCCAGACCACCCGCTCTGCTAGCTCCCCGCCTCGTTGAGTTTTGCCTGCCTCTGAACCAGCCGACAACTGCTATTTATCTGTCCTTCCTGCCCGTCCTGCTGCTTTCTTTCCTACCGCAACATCACTTTTTCTCTACAGTAACAGCATCTTCGACTCCAGTCCTCTTTTTTCCGGTAAGATCTCTTTCAGCTATTTCTCACTTTGCTGTATCCCGACACCAAGATCATCAGCCCATTCTTTCCAAGGTACCTTATCGCCCCAGGCTTATCCGAATAAACTGTACGGGTCCCCGATAAAGTGCTGCGATAAACCCCACACCAAGACTCCCCCCACCTTTTTTCCATTTTTGCACGTCAAAGCAAGCCCTCCAATCCAAGACAAAATTCCCACCCATACATTGGAAACTTTAATTGCCACCTACACCTCTCCCTTTACTGACCCATCAACAACTTCGTCTCGACAGACTTTCAATACCCAACTTCGAACCTTTCGATATACCCCCCCAACCAACATCAAAAATGGACTCCTTCGCTGCTCCCCAGGCCCGTGCCTGCTTCACTTGTGAGTTCGCCAATACAATCTCTGCGCCCTAGCTTTCGTTTGCTTCGCCGGCGTGACACATAGCTGTCGCCCGTGCTCGGTTTTCACAAAGCGTTGCGTCACTGCAATCCCTTTTACACTTCGATCCTGCGTCCCCGGATGCTACATACACACGGTTATACACAAGGAAGCTTAGCATCATTGTGCTGCGCGCTGGCGTCGGGTCCGGACCTTGGTCCTAGGTCCCGTGTACCGCCGCAGCCTTGATACTGTTGCGCTATGGGTTGCCATGCTTGGACAGGGCAGAACATCTTTACGAGTTCGAGATCTGTTCGTCGGTTGAGCGAGAGCTGTTGTACCAGAAGGCGAACAAGTTCTAAACCGTTTGGCCCCTACAGGCACCTGAATGAACCATTACCCACACATTGCCATATCAACAACAAACATCTTGAGAGTGAGGGGAGAGACATCTGACATGAAAGACATTAGGCGGCCAGACCACTCACCAGGTATGCGAAATATTCGGCGAGAGAGAAAGAGAAATACACCCTGAATGGCGGACGGGCGAAAACATCGGAGAGGTATACAAGTTGTGTGTTTGGTCATCATGCTGACTGGATATCAATAGGCCCGTGACTGCCCCAACAAGGGCGCTGCCAAGTGCTACAACTGCGGCAACGAGGGTCACATGAGTAAGTCCTCGCTCCAAAAACGTGTGCCTCTGAATGTCTTGCTGACAACATCATGCAGGCCGTGACTGCCCCGAGGGCCCCAAGGACAACGCCCGCACCTGCTACCGTTGCGGCCAGACCGGCCACATCAGCCGTGACTGCTCCCAGTCCGGTGGCCAGGGTGGCCAGTCCTCCGGCGCTGAGTGCTACAAGTGCGGCGAGGTCGGCCACATTGCCCGCAACTGCTCCAAGGGCGGTGCTGCTTATGGCGGCGGCTTCCAGAACTCCGGCTACGGTGGTGGCTTCGGCGGCCCCGCTAAGACCTGCTACTCTTGCGGTGGCATCGGCCACATGTCCCGCGACTGCGTGAACGGCTCCAAGTGCTACAACTGCGGCGAGTCTGGCCACTTCTCTCGTAAGTTTTCTTATGTCTACATTGATCCTGCACACAGCTAATCATGTCTCAATAGGCGACTGCCCCAAGGACTCCGGCTCCGGCGAGAAGATCTGCTACAAGTGCCAGCAGCCTGGCCACGTCCAGTCCCAGTGCCCCAGCGCTTAAATGCGCCCTACTCGCCAGGTAACACCAACTACCTTTGGCGGCCTCGCTCATCTGCTGTCTAATCGGTCCTGACCTTGCTCACTTCTCACCACCGAGATGAAGCAAGCAAGACCGGTGATAGACGGCTTTTACTGGGGGTGATGACATGGTGCTGCGTTTTTGCGTTGCCTTTCTGGGGGACTTTCTGTCCACGGGGTCGTTCTGCTGGTGTTTACTGGTCATCTGGATATCCGCTGTTTGGGACTTTTTTTCCCGGCGGGTCTCTTACACTTTTCTTAATTCTTCAACCTTTGCATTTTACGCGACACAAAACATCATGATGATCCGACAACCACTGGGGAAATTGGGAAAGCAAAAAAGGTCTTTTCACCAAAATTGGCGTCTGGACGGCCAGGGGTTACCTCTTCAACCAACCATACCGTATGGGTCTTTCTTACGACAAAAAGGGCTTGTGCAACAGGGGCGGGGCCATTGCACGACAACATCTTGCGGGTTTCTGTTTTTTTCACATATGGAACTTGAATGGGAAGGGAACTATCTTCATACTTTGAACGGGCATGAGGACATCATAATTATCCGAGATCTGACGGGAAAGCAAAAACGTATGGGGACTCTAGGTCAACGAATAAAAAGCGCCGAAAGGCCGTGGTGTGCGATGCGAGCGTAATGCATCGATGAACAAACAAACTTTAGTTCCTCTGCCTTGTGTGATGTGACTGCTGGTAAAAATCCGATGCTTGACAGGAATGGTGATATCAGAAGAAGAGGTCAACAACCTTGCCTTTTGGCCTACCAGTTGTTCGCTCTCGAGAGCCGTTGACTTGGTCGGTACGTCGGTCTCAACTGGATCCGACCTGTGCCAGATATCAAGTTCACATTGAAGGCGACACAGAATACTATGAAGACCTGACGAGTATACCTGAGACAAGGTCCAGAGTAGAAGCCAGACACAGGAGCAGACCAGCTACACGACCAAGAGTATCCACAGAAAGTCATGATGGTAGTGAAAACAACAGAATTGGAACGCTATTCATGCAATAGTTCTACATCGTCAACACCGCCCACCGTCCATTCACGGTTTCGGCGCCATCATAACCTGTTCTGTTTTCCCCTTTTTACTTTCTTTCCCTCTCTTTAGACCGTTTACAAGACAGCCTTGGGCATGTACTTCATAGCCTGCCTGACACCAAGGTCACCAAGGACCTCCTCAGCACCACCAAGGATGGCATCGAACTTGTAGCCGCGGTTGAAGTTCTCAATGACGCGACCCATGCCGGTCTGGGTCAAGCCACGACCACCCCAGATCTGGACGGACTCGTCGGCGATCTCGTGGGCGGCGCGCGTGCAAGACATCTTGAGAAGGGCGATGGGGCCGCCGAGATGCTTGGCTTGCTCGGAGTAGGGCATGTGGTTCATTTGGTAGCTGGAGGGAATGTTAGTTAGACGAACTCGGAAGGGGGAGAATTGATCTAGGGAGCTGCTTACGTGATGGTCTCGAGCCAGGACTGGTGAGCCTCGCAAAGGGCAATCATCTTGGCCAACTTCTGGCGAATGACAGGCTGGTCGATGAGACGCTTGCCAAAGACAAGACGCTGGTGAGCCCACTTGAGGGACTCCTCGACGACGAGGCGCATGTAGCGGATAGTGGCGCAGGCCATCATCCAGCGCTCGTGGTTGAAGTTGGAGAGAATGACATAGATACCCTTGTTCTCCTCGCCGAGCAGGTTCTCAACGGGCACCTTGACGTTGTCGAAGGTGATGTAGGTGGTGCCGGCGGCGGGCGAGTACGAGGTCTTGATGGGCTTGGTCTCGACGCCCTCGCCGCGCTCGATGAGGAGCACGGAGAGACCCTTCTCAGTCTTGACGCCGGTGACGAAGTAGTCGGAGAAGACACCGTTGGTGATCCACTTCTTGGTGCCGTTGACAATGTAGTGCTTGCCATCGGCGGTCTTGGTGGCGGTGGTGCGGAGGCCAGCGACGTCGGAGCCGGCAAAGGCCTCGGTGATGGCCAGACAGATCTTCTTCTTGCCGGAGAAGACCTCCTCAGTGATGCGCTTCTTGAGGGCAGGGTTCTTGTCGCCGTAGTTGAGGATGCAGGTCAGGCCAATGACCATGCCGGCCATGTTGCCGTCCTGGAAACCGCGGCAGGCCACGCGGACCTGCTCCTGAGCCATGATCATGTCGTGGAAGTAGTCGAATTCCTCACCCTTGACGGCGCCGTTGAGCAGGTTGACGCCGTGCAGGTGCTTGCCGGGACCCATGCGCATGTGCAGGATGCCGGCCTTGGACATCTTGTCGATCAGGTCCTGGCTGATGAGCTCGCCGGTGCGCTCCTTCTCGTGAGCCTCGGGGGCGAGCACCTCATCGGTGAATTTGCGGATGGCCTTCTGAAGGCTGCGGTGGCTGTCGTTGAAGTAGGGGCTCTTGAACTGGGGAGTGAGCCAGAGGGGCTCGGCGTAGGGGACGGGCGAGAGGTCGCCGGGGCGGGGGGTGATGATGGACTGCTTCTCGCCCTTGATGGTGCCGATGGCCAGGTCGTTGTACTTGATCAGCACCTCGTGCCTGTGGAGGTTGTAGAAGGCCGAGGTGGCGTCCTGGCCGCCGACCTGGCGGAGGACGGCCTCACCACCGGGGTGAGCGTCGAGGAACTCGGAGACATCGTAGACGACCGAGTCGATGATGAACCAGGTGCTGTCCTCGGTGTTGTGCTTCTTGACCTCCTCGCGGGTGAAGGTCTTGTCGGGGACGTTTAGTACGTTGGCCATTTTGAATGTGTGTGTAGGGGGGGTATAATATATATAAACAACAAAGAATTACACGATTCGGCTACGTCGTCCTAGAGGAGCAGGAGAATGGATGATGGATAATTGTAAAAAAAAAGATCAAGACACAGAGACAGAGAGGCACGGCTTTTACAACACACCGCGGATGGGCAGCCGAGGATCTTTTATTTTCAAAACCATGGCTGCGGAACATCGTCACCTGGAGAGCGGACCAGGGGCTGCTGGATGGACGGTACCATTGGATACTCGGACACCTCAGTGGCTGAGAATGGTTCTTGTGTGCCGAAGGCGTCGACCTCTCGGGATCTTCCTTTTGCTCGGTTCTCGGTTCCCCAGCCCAAAACGGGTGTTGCTCCAAGAAGACCAGGACGAGAGGCTATCGGTCTGCCTCGGCTTGCTGGATCGTGGGGTATGTGGAATGTGGGGAGCACGGGGCCATGTCTCCAATCTCCAATGTCTTGATTATGATTGGTTGGATTCTCTTGTCTTTCTCCAGCTCCTTGTTCAACTTTGTTGCATCCAGCGTTGGAGGCGCATCCGGCATGTGATGTATCCCTGGCCGTTTGAAGAAGAGGACCACGGCATTGTCTGAGGTAAGATTGTTAACACTTTATTTCCAGAACAAGGCTTCCAGGTTTTTGGACTTGAGTTTGGCATATTCTACAGTCAATATGCCTTCTTCGTGGAGGAGAATTCTCCGAGTGTTTTGGAGGGGGAGGTGGTCTCGCCAAGTTTGACAGATGACCACCTGGCAGACGTGGATCACGGCCCCATGGGGCAACACTTGCCAAGCATTATTGGATCCACTGCCAAAGGTCGTGTGTCCGTTATGGTTTTCGACTTGGACAAAGTTCAGCAAGGAGATGCTTTGAAGAGGCCGAGAGTGTCTCGAAATTGAGATGTTGAGATGACTGTTGGATTTGATGTGTGGCTACGGGTTGTCGAAATACATAAACACCAAAATTGTATTCGAAGGAAAGACCGACGATTTGGCTGTTGGCCGCTGGCTGTTGGTAACAGGCAACCCCTCATTGAATGGGATTCCCCACCTTCTACGAGGACATCGTTCGCCAAAAAGAAACAGGACTTCAACTTTTGGAGTTCCTCTCGTCCAGTTGACGATCTAGAACAAAACAAAACCAGTGGTGCGGATCTCTTTACGACAATCCAGGCCCTACCCCTTGCTTCAAAGCACGCTTTCTCAACTCTCGGGGCTGCGGGACACCTATTTTGAGCTTTTAGTTACGTCGAGCTACCGTTACTAGCTTGTCGAGCTTTCGGCGTTTGACTTACGGGCGAGCCCATGGTCATTGCTGCAAGATCATCAACGAGTGTGTTTGGACTCTTGTAAGTTTTTGACAAATAGGTTCTCCTCTTCTATACCCGTTGAAACGGCATGTCCATGGAAGTGTTAGTCACACCGAACATACTTAACGTCTCCAACTCTCGCCTTCGAGCAGTTCCAGTTTCGATCTGGTCATAGACTATTCACAACATGCTTGAAACATCAGCTTCGATTAGTCACCAAAGTCCGAAGAAACACCATATCCCTCTGGCAGGATTTGGCATACAGTACCAAGTGATATCGTGAAGGGCCGATGGGCAGTGCACACGGGACAAGCAGGATGACGCTGTAGGCTGTCTAAGTCTCGGCTATTTCAGCGAGGCTGTTATCAGCTGGTTTCAAGATACCCCTTTTGGTAATGGTCTGCCGTCTTCCGGTTGGACATCATGGACGGTCAAGTCATCCAAGGGATGGGGAAGGAACGCAGCATCACTGGTGTTGACAAACTCCCATGGAGTCGCTCTTTCGCCAACGCATGGGATTTGATATTCTGAATCAGCAACCCTTCTTTATATGATCACCTCATTGACCGCTTCCTTTGTTGCTTGTCACAAATCACACCGCCAAAGGGGCACTATTTACACATCTATCGCCACCGTTCTATCTCCATTTGGAAAGACAGCTCTTCCATCAGTCTTGACAACGACACTAGTCACTTCCTACCATTCTCATATCACATTTGACGTCCGCTTGGTTCAACGTTTCGGAGTCACTTTTCTGCGTCAAACTTAACCGAGATGGATGCTTACTCGATGTCTGTTGCTAGTGCTTCCCATATAAGCACCTCGAGGATATACCAGGATCTGAAGTCATCCAGGCTGCACACAGTCTCGAGTTTCAGCTTCGACAAGTTGTCAAGTCGATTTGGCATCAAAAACACATCTTTGAAGGTAAAGGCACCTAGACCGTTAGACGGAAAGGCCAAGATATGCTTACATTCCTGGACTAGTCTGGCACAATGGACCCCACGAAGAAACCACACATTGGAATAGTGGGAGCAGGCATAGCGGGTCTTCGAAGCGCCGGCTATCTCCTCGAGCTCGGATTCCAAGTCACCATTCTAGAGGCAAGAGACCGTCTCGGCGGCAGGATATACCAGGAGAAGTTACCTAACGGGCATTTCGTGGACATGGGAGCGAACTGGATCCACGGAACAAAAGAAAACTCCATCTTCCAGCTCGCTAAAGAGACAGGCACCATCACGACCAACTGGGACGGCGATGCAGCAGTGTTTGATGAGCACGGGCATATGCTTCCTGCGAAGGATGGCGAGAGGTTTTCCACGATAATGTGGAACATCATTGCGGAGGCGTTCCAGTACTCGGACAAGCACAGCGCTGAGATCGATGCCAGCAGGTCACTTTTGGATTTCTTCAAGGAAAAGGTGATAGGGCAGATTCCGGAGACAGAACCGGACTATGCAAGGAAAAGGGAGATTGTGCTGCAAATGGCGGAACTATGGGGCGCATTCGTTGGCAGTCCTGTTGAGAAACAGAGCCTAAAGTTTTTCTGGCTGGAGGAGTGCCTGGACGGAGGTATGCGAACTTCACAGACTGGAATCTTGGATGACGATGTTAACAGAGAACCAGAAAACCTCTTTTGCTCCGGCACCTACCGAAAAATTATGGAAAAGATTGTAGCCCCCGTCGTCGACGGTGGCGCCGACATCAAACTCCAAACCAGAGTCGCCGAGATCTTCGGCAAGTCCGCCAACACAGGCAGCAACACCGTCAAAGTCAAGACCACCGACAACCAGATCTACGAATTCGACGAACTTATCCTCACCACCCCGCTAGGCTGGCTCAAGCAAAACCTCCAAGTCTTCCACCCGCCTCTCCCTCCCCGCTTAACCACCGCCATCCAAAGCATCGGCTACGGCTGTCTCGAAAAAGTCTACATTTCATTCCCAAAGGCCTTCTGGCTCGAACCCGACGCCCCCTCCAAAAACAACAACGACAACCGCACAGTTAAAGGTTTCTGCCAATGGCTCTCCCCCTCGTACGCCTCCTCCACCAACCCATCCCGCTGGACCAACGAGATCGTCGAGCTCGGCTCCATCGACCCGTCCGTCGCCCATCCGACTCTGCTGTTCTACATCTACGGCGCTGAGTCCGAGTACGTCACCTCCAAGGTCCGCTCTCTTTCCTCCGGGGCCGATAAGAACGACTCCCAAGAAGCGGAATCCTTCCTTTACGAGTTCTTCAAACCCTACTACTCCCTCCTACCCTCCTACAACCCGTCCGACCCCGACTGTCAACCATCAGGTTATTTGGCCACCGACTGGTTGCACGACGACCTAGCGGGTAACGGAAGCTATTGCAATTTCCAGGTCGGGCTAAAGGAAGGGGATAAGGATATTTTGGCCATGAGACATGGTGTTCCTGAGGAGGGGATCTGGATGGCGGGAGAACATACGGCGACGTTTGTGGCGCTGGGGACAGTGACGGGGGCGTATTGGAGTGGTGAGGATGTAGCGAGACGGGTGGCGGAGGGGTTTGGAAGGGGTGTTTCTGGATCTAGGGAAGCGGCCGTGTAAGGAGGTTTGAGAAGAAGATGTTAGGAGAGGAGGAATGGTGTGATGAAGATGCGAGAAGAGCGAGCATGATAATTTTAGGGTTGTTTAGTGGAAAGGAATTGGATCGGCTCAGCAGGCGAGTTTTCGGGATAGGGGAGTTACTGATTAGGTACATATAGCGTCTGTTTGGAATTCAGAGAGGTTGAGGTGGTGTTTATCAGAGTATCCTTTAGCTTGTTGCTCGACTGATGCTCAACGGCGTGATATTTTGTACAAAACCATGTTCCCCTTCCACGTTTATGCCCTTTCGAAAGTTTTCATCTGCTTCAAATAGGCGAATATCTTGATATGAGGTCGTCAGAGATCACATGCTGTACGGTCGAAAGGCTGGATCTTTCGATGTTTCTTCAAGTTCAAAGATGGTGGGATACGCCTATCGGGTGGCGGATACACAAGATATGGTCTGATAGATCGTCCTCCTTTTGATGGCGTTGCGGCGTTGCGAACTTGTGACACCAGTGGCACTTGAGTGATACCTGACAATTCGCAAATCTGTGGAACGTTTGGGAACGTTTGGACGTAGTAAACAAATGATAAGTCATGGCGACGTCAGTGTTCAGTTTTCAGGTGTTTCCGTTGATGCAAGCGTTCAGACAGTGATTTGAGATTTCCCGCTTGTTGACCTGGAGTTGACAACATTGACCGAGCGGGCTGGGGGCCGGGAAGAGGCCTGGACGAGCCGGAGATAGATCTACGGGCTCTCGAATCTTGGGGTTTAGATCTCAGGCATCAGACAGCCCTCAGACCAGCCTCCTCGTCGGTTGATGAAGAAGAAAACAAGTTCTTTGCCACTCACTCTAACTTGGAAAGGGCAGTTTAGCGATGAACGGGAAGCAAATGTGATAACTCTGATGAGCGGCCAAGATACACCGTGACCGATAAGCACATGAATGGTGTTGTTCAAGATGGGAGGTTGAATCAAGGGAAAAAGGTCAACTGATTGGCGATACTGACCCCCTTGAAGCCTGTCACGGGGTTGGCCCAGCACCCGGCAAAGGCAGTGACCCCTGTACATGGAACTCCGCACCTCCCATGGTGGCTCTTTCAGGGATCGCTTACTGCCCGCAGCGCTTGCACCACCTCGGACGCCGATGACAGAACCCCCATGGTGAGGCCCGGTTGATGCAGTTGATGTTCTGGTGCATCCTGTGCCCCTCCACCAAAGCAAGCGTTCCTTCCACGACTTTTGAACACTGCAACACAGCCTGCGATCCAGGCGGTTCAGTTGGAAAGTATCACTGCCAATCAATTACCTTACAAGCGCACCTTGACGGCTTCCTCCTGCTTGGACATTGCATGTTCCATTCTCCATCTCTCTGCCCGCAACTTGGGTGCTCACATTCACAATCACATTCACATTCACATTCTTCAACGCGCACCCTTATCACCTTTCTTCTTTCCCTACAGCCACTTTTTCCTTAGTCAGTCAGTAGGGCCCAAGTTGAGTCACGACCTTTTACGACTTCCCAAGTAACCACGGTTCCCACCTTTCTTTTCCCCCCATCAGACCGGTTTAGATCACGCCGTCAGATCGGCCTCCGGTTCACAGTGTTCCTGAAACAGCGACAACGAAACAGGCTCCAGTTATAGGCTTCCCCCTCTGCCACTCCCTCTCGCCCCGTGAACGTCACCAGCCGCCGGGCTTCGCGTTATCTTATCAACAAACGGATAAGGCAACCGACCGTTACACCATACAAGAGACAGGAACTATTCCTAGACAACTACACCCCGAACCACCACCTCCTCACAGCCCTCTCTCTATACATCCCTCTATGACCAACTAGTTAGACATACCCCAGAAAGGTAGACAGAACCAACTTCAACTCTCCCAAACCAAATACAACCCAGCGATGCCCGCCGCTCAATCATGACCTTCCCCGTCTTCCGCTACCTCGTCCATACCGCTACTCGGCTACCTGTTGGATGGTTGTTGTCATTGGAGGACACTCTTCAGTGATCCAGTCCGCCCTTCGTCATCCTCGCTCGATATCCCATAGGCTTGTCATCTCACTGTGTGTCTAGTCATTTGCCGGAGACCCTGAACAGGTTGGGTGCCGTTAACCGACCGACTTCGGCATCTAGACTTATACCCTTCCTTATACGCTCCCGCTCCATCTACCTTGTCTGCCTAGAACCATCACCGTCTACAACACTCTCGGCATACCTTGACGGCCACTGCCGGCTTCACACTTCGTTCCCCCGAGACCTCGCCTACGATACCCAAACATAATAACGAACGAGCCGACGAACGAACCACCGAAACCATGTCTTTCTTATATCGATCCTTCGTCAACTCGATTCTACCGAAGCAGTTGCTTCGCTTCGTCTTAGCACGCCTAGACATCCTCGACTCCCAGGCACTCGACCTAGACAACCTCAACTTTGCTATTGGGCGAAATACTGTTCTAGAGTTTCGTGATGTTGGACTTATTCTATCCGTACGTGATGCTTCCTATCTGTACTGCTCTATCATCACGCTAACCACTGGGTACTGCTCCCTCAACAGAAACTCGAAGCCCTAGCGAAACTACCCCCAACCTTCAAGTTCCAAAAGGCCAAAGTCCTCCTACTACGCATCACATTACCGGTCGATATCTTCAATAGTTCAATAACAATCGACGTTGAAGGTGTTGATGTTAGGTTACGGGTGGCGTCAAAGCAAGAGCAGGATGAACAAACAGCCAAGAAGAAGGGAACACACAAGGAGGGCGATGAAGTTGTGCCAACTGCTGCCGACCTAGCACAGTCTTTCCTGCAGACGGCAGTCCCGGCCGACGAGAAGAGGCGGCTGGAAAAGGCTCTCGCTGAGGAAGTACAGGAGGCGTTGGCCGAGTCCATGAGCGACTCCGAAACTGATGACGATGGCTCCTTTGCTACCTTTGGCACCGGTCAGGGCTTGTCGTTGCCAGCCTTCTTCACCAACTTCCTGCAGGGCATCATCGACAGGCTCCAGATCCGAATTCACAAGGTCACCTTCCAACTCGATATGGAAGTACCCGTCGAACCGGGTCTATCGACGACCGAGCTCGTTACCCTCCAGCTGGCGCTGGACGAGGTCATTGCGGAAGGAGTCATGGCACCGGAACAACAAGAAAATGGCTCACTTGCGATAGTACCGAGGGAAGGCAAGCGTCATATCCTCCTGGACAATCTCCGGGCATTCCTGATTACGGAAGCGAACGTATTCTCTTCCCTATTACCGACTCAGTCAGCACAGTCATTGGTGAAATCCCAGGGATCAGTACCCCATGATGTACCGTCAACATTTCCCGATATGTCGTGTTCAATGCAGTCATCAATGGGGGGCTTGGATATGAGCTTAAACCCAGATCAGATCGAAGCCCTGGACATGCTTGCACAGAGCCACTACGAGGCACGCGATAGCGAAGATGCTTTGAATATTCCGTATGAGGACGACACCGGGGATCCAGAAGCCGAAGAGAATGTTGATGGATCTTCGCCTCTTTCGACGCCCAGGGCTTCCATCTACCAGGAACATGACGCACCGATTCTCCAGGACCATGCCAACTCAGCTGTCATGCAACATCAACCGGAACTATGGTCGTCCTACGAGCGGGGGATTCGATCCGAACCCGCTCTTAATCTGACGAGTTTCCAGCCTCTGGATATGCTCTCTGGTGCCGTGTCTCCGGCACACTCTGCGCCATCTTCGTCTGCTAGTTCAGTACGGTCGGACGATGATGTACCAAGCGCTGACGTGGAGGATCTCGCACAGTCACATCTCTACAGCCACGAGGAGGCCGAGAGTATGTACATGAGCGCGTTCTCCGATGCTCGTTCAACGATGATTCCCGGAACCAACATGCCAGGGGGTTGGGAGTCTGAATCGTCCGGGGGCGAGTCGGCCTCAGAGCAAAGCCCCCCGAGCACTCAACCTCCGGTTGCACGCGAACTGCCACCATCCCCCAGCGATAACCCGGAACTACCTGACCCACGACCTCCCCCCGAATCGATCCAAGGTGATGGACCACACCACGAAGATACACCACGCGGGATTACGCGAATGGTCAAGGAGATCGTGTCATTGGACTCCATCTCCGTTTACGTTCCGTCAACGAGAAAGCAACAGATTCCTATACCAGTCACTAATCTTGCGAAGTCGAATCCTAAACTTCCAGGAGCGTTTTCAGTTCATCAGTCATATTACAGTAATACTACGGATCAGTCAAAGTTCTTAACTCCTGAGGAACCTGAAGAGGATCACCATGACGAGGGCATCGAAGTCGTTTTCAAGCCTCTGACACTGCGGTTCGATTCATCAGTGGGATTCCTGCTTGCCATGGTCGTTACACGGCTGCTGGAAGCATTTCAAGGGTCACCAGATGAGACTGCGAAAATTGAGCCATCCAAGGATGAATCGAGTATACCTGATATCAAGGTTACCTTGGAACAGGTAACCGTGCAGTTCCTGGAGAAGCTGGCTGGCGTAGCCGATACCGCGAAGAGGATATTTGAGACACGACAACCTGCCTTCGGCTCGGATGTCCTCCTTGAGGCCAGCCTTACGAACTTGAACGCATCTACGCAGAAGTCCGAATCCCAAACGGAGGTAAATATCGGCATCGAGAAGTTCACGTTCGGTTATGCCGACGAACCCATCGTCTCGTTCAAGAGCGAGACTGAATTGGTCAGCTCCACATCGACTGTTGGTGCGTTACCCATTGGAAAGGACATTGCAGTCAAGGCCACTATCACATCCGACGTGACTCGGGTTGACGTGAAGACATTACCTCTCTACATGAAGCTCGATTTACAGAGGTTGGACGAGACATTCAGCTGGTTTGGAGGACTGAGCAGTTTCCTTAACATGGGATCGTCAGAGGCCTCCGTAGAGAAGGCTGTACAGAAACCAACGAAACCCCCTCAAAAGGCCCGGGGCGTGCGCTTCGAAGACTCGATTGATTCTATGGAGAAGCGGTCAGAGAGCAAGATTGATGTGCGCATCAACGGTGTGCAAGTGGACGTGATCGGCAAAGACTGCAGTGCAGTCCTGAACACGAGTGCCATGAAGCTAGCACACCGCGAAGAACTAATCGGCATTCACTTTTCTACGATCAGGCTCTCCGGACCTTTCGTGAAGAATTCCCGTGCCATGCCGCCAGTCATTCTAGAATTGACTAATACAATGCTGAAATACGTCTTGACGCCTCGGACCGAGGATCTCGAACGGCTTCTTGAGCTTATTACACCCTCAAAGGTCAAGTTCGATGAGGACGAGGATGAGATCATGGTGGATACCTTGCTAAGGCAGAGGAGGAAGGGGTCAGTTCTTGAGTTGACCGTTGGTATTGTTAAAGTGAGGGCGGGCAATCTGGCTCTGCTTGACTGTATCCCGAGTTTGGTGGAGGATCTTACCAAGCTGGGGACAGTCGCAAAGTATCTACCGGAAGATGACAGGCCAGGTCTGCTTACGCTTGGGCAGGTCAAAAACGTGGACTGTGAAGTTGATGTCGGAGGCAGGTTTGGTGTTGTCAACGCGCGACTGGAAAACGTTGAGTTGGCTCAGATCACAGTACCGTCGTTGGTGGCAGTCGCGGTCGGCGTTATCGAGGTCAACCGGAATGAGAAGGACGGTTCGAAGAAAGAGGAGCTGGTAAGCACGTTCACTGCCAAGGCTCCGGGTACCTCGCAGGCGCCTGTCCTGATGATGCGCATGATCGACGATATCGAACCGGTGTTGAAGGTCAAGCTTTTCGGCCTGAACGTGGACTACCGAGTAACGACAGTCATGGACGTGCTGGGGCTTTCTCCGGAAGACACAACACCGGAGGAATATGATGCCCATTTGGCTGCTTCCGTCGCGAACCTTGGAGGCCAGGCGACTGCCGCTCTGAGGAGACAAGACACGCCAGAGAGCCCAGTGGTGGAAAAGGAGTTCAAGCCCATAAAACTTGATGTTGCCTTCCGCGACTGCGTCATTGGCCTCAACCCTCTTGGACGACCTTCAAAGTTGGCTATCGTACTTGCAGACTCGCATCTGGAAGCCATTCCCGGCAAGGACAACACTCTTGACGCTACAGCAACCTTGAAGAAGGCGTGCATTCTTCTCATTGACGATGTGAAAACCCTGCAAGACGTCCAGATCAACACACGAGGACGCACCCCAGCCATGAGCACCCCTCAGGCTCATGAACTTTGCAAAAAGGGATTCGTCAGCATTTGCGAGATATCATCCGCAAAGGCTGTCGTCAAGGTTGGCAAGGATGATGATGGGGAATCTCATGTTGAGGTGTCTGTCCGTGATGACCTGCTTGTTCTTGAGACTTGCGCGGATTCGACACAGACACTTATCTCATTGGCCAACGCACTCACGCCACCGACTCCCCCTAGCAAGGAGATCAAGTACAGGACATCCGTGTTGCCTGTTGAAGACCTGTTTGCGTCTATTACCCATGATGCTTTTGGCAGAGCAGAGGGAGAGTATGACTTTGACAATGACTTTGCCGGTGCTCAAGGCATGGAGTACGGGAATGAAGACGACGATGACTACTATGGCATAGGAAGCACGGAGCATCTCGAGGTACAGTCAGAGGGGTATGGTGTCGCAGAGGAGCTATTTGATGCTACTAACAGTTCGATACTGGACGGCGATATTGAGGTGGAGAATACGAAGGACGGCATGCTCGTCAGCGCAGCAAACCTTGACGAGCCTCCGGCTAGCAGCCAGAGTGAGAGTGACCTGGATATCCAGGAGAATTACTTCTCTTCTGAACCGGTTCAGCACACGACGCCCCGCTGGAACTCGAGGAAGAACCTTTACGAACAGTCGAGTGATTCCAAGGTCTCAAAGAGCCCTCTTGTCATCTACGTTCGGGATGTTCATGTCATCTGGAATCTGTACGATGGCTACGACTGGGTTCGCACGCGGGAGATTATCACCAAGGCGGTCCAGGATGTGGAGGCTAAGGCATACGAACGCAAGGCTCGAGCTGAACGCCACACTCATGAGGACGAAGGAGATGAAGCATCCGTCGTTGATGACTGCTTGTTCAACTCGATTTATATCGCGGTGGGACCCAACGGTGACCCAACCAACCTCCGACGAGCTATAAACCAGGAGTTGCAGTACCAGGACACCACCACCGAAACCGAGTCCATTGCCACCACGGCATTCACCACCTCGACTGCCCGCGCTTCAGGACACCGTCAATCGCGGCCAAGGGGGAAGACGCTGAAGCTTAGCCGCAGTAAGAACCACAAGATCACGTTCGAGCTGAAGGGCGTCAACATCGACGTGGTGACCTTCCCACCCGGCAACGAGACGATCAACACCATTGATGTTCGCATCCACGATTTGGACGTCTTCGACCATATTCGGACCTCAACATGGAAGAAGTTCGCCATGTACGACATTGATGCAGGCGAACGGGAGCTTAGTAGGCACATGGTCCATCTTGAGGTTCTCAACGTTAAGCCTGTTCCTGATCTGCCGGCTACGGAGCTTGTGGTCAAGGTCAACATCCTTCCACTAAGACTTCACGTCGACCAGGACGCTTTGGACTTTATCACGAGGTTCTTTGAGTTCAAGGATGAGTCGCAGCCTATTCATCAGTCAACTAGCGATGTGCCGTTTGTTCAGCGCTGCGAGGTCGGTGACGTGCCGATACGGCTGGACTTCAAGCCAAAGCGGGTGGATTATGGTGGGCTGAGGTCTGGTCGTACGACAGAGTTTATGAACTTTGTCATCCTTGAGGATTCCAGGCTCGTGCTGAGACATGTTATCTTGTATGGTGTGTCTGGACTCGACACGCTGGGCCAGAAGCTCAACGACATCTGGACCGCCGACGTCAAGTCAACCCAACTCCCTGGCGTCCTAGCCGGCGTGGCGCCTGTCCGCTCGCTCGTTAATGCCGGCTCTGGTTTCAAGGATCTCATCGAGATTCCCATCAGGGAGTACAAGAAGGACGGTCGAATCTTCCGCAGCATCGGTAAAGGAGCGACAGCATTCGCAAAGACCACGGGCACAGAAGTCGTCAAGCTAGGTGCCAAACTCGCCATTGGTACTCAATACGCCCTCCAAGGCGCCGAAGGCATGCTAGCCAAGAGCCCTCCCACAGGCAGCCACAACTATGCCCACGCCGGCCCTTCATCCTCCTCGGTAGCCGCAGCAGGCGGAGGAGACTATGACGTTTTGGACGAAGATGAGTTCGCCGATGACCACACACCCAAGGCAATCAGTCTCTACGCCGACCAACCCTTGGGTATCATGCAAGGCATGCGTGGCGCCTACGCCAGTTTGTCTCGGGATATTGCGATTGCCAGAGACGCGATCATTGCGGTGCCTACTGAAGTGATGGAGAGCTCGAGCGCGCAGGGAGCGGCGAAGGCGGTACTGATGCAGGCGCCGACGATTTTGTTCAGGCCGGCGATCGGGGTGAGCAAGGCTATTGGGCAGACGTTGCTGGGTGCGACAAATGCGTTGGATCCGAATCATCGGAAGAGGATTGAGGCGGTATGTCTTTATCCATTTCCTACACGACTTGATAGCAGTTTACTGACAACGATGGTATGAACAGAAATACAAGAAGCACTAAGCAAGCGTAAGGAAAGGCAACGAGCCTCCTAGCTTTCAGTGTCGAACACGATTACCATTATAGCTGAATGGATGGATAACTGAACCTAATGGCATGGATTTTAGGGTTGGATTGTTTTGACTTGGTTGAGTTACGCATATCGAGCTCCCGTCAGGATGAGTATCGAGTATGCCAGGTGGTAGGAAACCACGACACGGCAATCTCCGTTGGGCATGAAGAGGTATCAGGTCCTTCTCCTCTTTTCTTCTCCCTTTGTTATTGTCACGCAAGCATGGAACGCATGGAATCAAGGCAGAGTTGTATGGCTTTCCCGGTTATGGGATATGGTCTTTCAAGCCCGTCTTTCAAATCACTCTTGGTTTTTGGCTGGGTTGGTAACTTGGTATGGATTGCTTGGTTGGGTACACGGTGAGCATCATGGTTTTGTTTTTATTGCAGTATTACATGGTGTCAAACAGCAGACGGGCAGACAGAGAGACAGATACGAAGATGAATGCATATTTTAATTTTTATACTGGAGGAGCGCAAAAGGTCTAGTGCCACTTCATAAGGTAATGCAAAATGACAAATATACAACAAAAACACATGGTCCGCTGGCTCAATGGCAGAGCGTCTGACTACGAATCAGGAGGTTCCAGGTTCGACCCCTGGGTGGATCGAGATTTCGAAATCCTTCAGAGTTTCTGAAGTTTCTCTATTTTTGCAGATTTTTCCAGTGTTTTTGGGTGGTGTGAAGGGTGGAGGTTGACATGGATATCCTGGGTGTGGAGCTTGTCCAGGGCGGAGCTTGGGATGACCTCAGATGTCATAGCTTCAACAACGACGGATAATCTATGAACTGCTGTCTTTTTGTACTACAGTAGATATTATTGATGCAGTAGGTATAGACAGTATCTCTTCTTGTTGTACTATGCTCATTAATGTGTGTATATCTATCCTTTCGGAGGCCTTTTCCCGCTTGCTTTTCCATAGGTAGGTAGTCGTGCAACCGGTTATTCCGAACCCATTAAGTCCAACCCGACCGAATTTCCCATGTCTTTGCTTTGCTTTTCAGAACCAAAACCATCCTTGTTTCATTGTTATGTTCATTCATCATACATGTACAGTGAATCCTACTCTACTTGCTCTGCTCTTTTTGGGTCTATCAACCCCAGGTCCAAGAAGTGTCTAAGCCTCAATCTCATCATCCCCCCACCCGGCCTCCTTCGCCTGGGGCTTCGCACTAGCACTCCCACCGCCCACTACCCTTCCACCGACCTTCCTCTTGACCCTGCACCGCATACCAATCTCCTCATCAAAGATGAACTGCCAAATCACATGCGTCCAGCTGCGATGCTGCGGCAGTCCCTCGTAGAACTCGCTGGCAATCTCGTACAGCTTTGGCAGTCTGGTCCACGGAATGGCCGGGAAATCGTGATGTTCGTTGTGCAACCCGACGTTATAAGTAACCCAGTTCAATGGACCATAGTAACTGAACGTCTCCGGCACAGGGATCTTGTTCGCAGGGTCGCGCGCCTCGGGGGTGATCTTTTCGTAGACGTAGTGCTCTGCGATGAAGTGGCCGGCTGTGGGGTGCAGACTGCCGGCGAGGAAGGATGACAACAAAAAGTAGAGGAGGGAGTTAACTGTGAACCAGGAGTCTGGCAACAAAAAGACCAGAGAGTAATCGACGAAGAGCTGGATGACGAGGTTGAGCCAGTGCACCCAGGTGAAGGGTACGCGGTAGATGGCCATGGGACGCAGGGCGTAGAAGAAGATCTGGAAGGTGCAGAAGAAGGCTTTGCCGAGGATGGAGTCGAGGAAAACGGCTTCGAAGGCGGTGGGAAGGTCGGTGTCGAGGCCGTCGACGCCGAGGGATTTGTGGTGGGTTAGGTGGTAGGGCTGTTTTTTGTTATACTTTGTTAGCTGTTGTTTACCGGGCCCAAAGAGAGGAGGGGAGGGAGAAGAGGGAAGGGGAAGATAAACCTACCCGGAAAGAAGCACTATACGGCACAGCAATAGGCAAGTTGGCGATAATAGCAAAGAGCCTGTTGGCGGTAGGCGAGCGGAAGGCCAGATTATGGGAGATCTCGTGGATGGCTAGGAACAAGTTCTGGTTGCAGGTAGCGCCGAAGACGTAGCCCGTGAGCCAGAACTTCCACGAGAAGAAGGAGGTGTCGCGCAGGAGATGGGCGAGCAGGAATTGGAGCGAGACGACGCCGAGGACGACCCATTTGGTTAAAGGTTCGGGACCGCAGAGCTTGGTAACCTGTCATTGAAGCATAAGAATTAGTATTCATCTTAGGAGTAGTGTCTAAGTGGTCTGTCTGACGGGAAACAACGTACCTCTGGATGCGCCTTGATAATGGCCATGCGCCGCGTCCGGTGAGGTTCCTCGGTATAAGTCCAAAAGAAGTCCTTCTCGAGAGCATCGTTCTGGTCGCTGGCAGCGCCAGTGGTCTCTAGCTTGTCATTCTGTTGTTGTTTCCGTTGCTTGGACGACGAGTCCGTGGTGGCCGTCGTTACCGCTGAGGCGGCCATGATGTTGTTGCTGGTCGTTACAACTTCGGAACTCGTGGGAAGATGAATGTTCGAGTGTGCGGTTCCCAAGAGACAACTGAAACCCAACTATTCCACGGTAAAGAATGAAGGGAACTGAAAAAGAAGGTGTAGAGTAGGATGAAAGAGAGAGATGGTGAAATTGGAATGTAATTCAGGGTCCAACTACTCAACAACTTTCTTTCAGAGTAGCACCAAGCTGTCTGTCCCACACGTGTAAACAGACAGATAAGGAGAGTGGGCGTTGTTGTCAAGCAATCCCACAAGCCTGGAACGTCTTGGCGAACAGTGGACAATCCAGGGGCAGGATGCCCGAACACTGGACGGGCAGTGGCGGCGGGCCTTTCACCGCTGTCCCACACCAATTGACATTCCGCCCCCGTGGACGAGGTGTTCGAAGGATCGTAAAGTTTTAGCGGGGCCCCGAACCTATGCAGCCAATGACACCGGACTCGCCGCCCTCCGTCCCGCGTTATTGGCCCAAGCTCCCGGGCTGTGGTTGCCCCTGAGATGCTTTGCCCCTGAAATATCCAAACAGTTGGATGTCGACTCGGCCAATCTGATGAGCAGTGAGGTGAGAATTACTGGAGATCATGCCAGCAAACATAAGAATGGTCTATAGTGACACTTCAACTGAGCTCGTCGTTTACTGTGACAGGATATGCTTCATTAAGTTGCCTTAATCCCATCCGTCGAAGTGTTTAAGACGGTTGTATGCATATTGTTTGACGTGAGCTAGTGAGCTTGCCGGGAGATGATGGAATTTTAAACATCAGATACCGACCAACGAATCCAAGCTCAAGTCAAAGCCTATGGGATTAAATCTCTATTGACGTGTATCATATGGTCGGTACATAACCCTTATATAAAATCAACCCGCCTGCTCTATAACTCCTCATGCTCGTGTCCCTCATGATCATGATCATGGATCACTGGCTGTTCAGGCCTCCCGCTGTCCTTGTGTAGATCAACTCCAATCTTTCCCCTCCACTTTTCCCATAACGCCCAAAACTCCTTTTCCATGCCGCTTTCCATTTGGTCTGGCAACACCACTGTATACTCGACGTAGAGATTTCCGTACTCCGTCTTGTGGTAAACGCTGTCACCATCTTCGTGCCATTTGGGCATGCCTTCTCCTGGTATCGTATCGACGTGACCTGGCTGCACCACCTCGCCGCGTTGCCTTCCAAGCCTAACCACATGTCCATCCAGATGTGTAATGTTTCTTGTCCAGTCGCCCATCCACGCCTCCCTGAGGCTGATGATCTCTTTCCAGAACAAATCGTCGCCCTTCCTCCTAAAGAAGATGCCATCGAGATGATCCGGGTTGTCTTCCTCAGGGTTCACACTTGGCTCCTTCTCCACGACCGTAACGATCAGGTCGCCAGCAACGTAATCCGGGCTCTCGTCCGCCTCGTTCTCGTATACGATCCTTGACCCTTCGGCCATACCACGCTCAACGTTCAGTCCCACCGTCGCCATCTTCCGCAACACCCTCTTGCCTTGGCAAACGGGGCACTTATGCCTTATGCTCTTGCCCCTTCCGCCGCACTTGTCGCATTGCACCTGCATCTGTTGAATCATGCCCGGCGCCAGCTGGTGTCTGACGATCCGAACACCGTGTCCACCACAGACGTCGCAGGTATCGACGTGCTTATCCGCCGCTCCCGTGCCCTCGCACTCCTCGCAAATCTGTTGCTTGTCCCATTGGAACTCGGTCGTGCGCCCGTTGTAGAAGTCGCTGAGGGAGATGCCGACCTTGAGCTCGACGTTGGGGCCGCGTCGCTGGCCGGGCTGGTTGCCGAAGTGGCCACCGCCGCCGAAGAAGCGAGAGAAGAGATCGAACGGGTCGTGGTGTTGTTGGCCACCGCCTTGCTGACGCTGCTTGAGGCCTTCGTGACCGTACTGGTCGTAGATCTTGCGGGATTCGGGATCGATGAGGGCCTCGTAGGCTTCGGATACTTCGACGAACTTGTCGTGGGCTGTTGAGTCGCCTCTGTTGCAAGTCGTCAAGGTTAGTCGGTGAGCATTGGAAAGGGGAAGGTAGAAAGGCAGAGATAAGGAACGTACGGGTTCTTGTCGGGGTGATATTTCTTGGACAATTGGCGGTAGGCCGACTTGATCTGCTTGTCCGAGGCTTGCTTGTTGATGCCGAGAACCTTGTAGTAATCCTCGATACCGAGCGCAAACTGCGCAAGTGTTAAGAGAGCCAACAAGGCTCCCTTCTTGAACCACATGGTGAACTCGTTGCTATATGCTGGAGTAGACGCCGTGAATAAGGAACGGTGTCCTTAACAAGGTAGATAAAGGGACCAAGTATCAATGGTGTGAGCCAAGTAAGATCGAGTAAAGAACGACTAGAATCTTAAACGTCGAGGCCATTCCACGTCGGTGACGTGGTGACTGCGATAAGGTTGTGAATATGGGAAATTGTCGAGGCCAAAAAGGTACCTGGGATGGAAGATTCCACTTATACATTCGCGATGAACAGCAGCAGCCAGCGTGGTCAAAGGACAAAGTATCTTGTACCTCCGCGACTCGGCACTGGCAAAGGTGACTTGGCGTCTCAATCGGGGAAGATGCCACCTGGTCGCTACCAAAAGCATGTTAGCTGATTGGATCGAAGGAAGACACCCCGGTCGGTGAAGCACATGCCTAACCCAAGCTGAGGCTAGCGGGGCGAGACACTGCAACAGGCCGATAAGATAAGGATTCCAGTGCTTCGACAGTTCAGTGATGCACCATCCAAGGTTCTCAGTTAATGTTGCCGCCTTCCATCACCAACCAAAACTGGTCAACAAACACAGAGCTACTGTCGCGGTTGGCCAAACACACACACAATGGCGTCAAAACGATATGCCTTCGTCCCTATGGACGACGAGTCTGCTGGGCCCTCAAAGAGCGACAGGAAAGACAGAGACAGAGACAGCAAAAGGGACAGGAAACGCGACAGATCGCGCGACCGATCAAGGTCTCCGCGCCGACACAAGAGCAGGCGACACGATGACGACGATTCGACCCGACGCCGGTCCCGCTCGCGATCACCACGCAAAGATGACAGCCGGTCAGACTCGAGACGTGAACGCGAAGACCCCAAGATCTCCGACCTGAGAATGAAGTCTCGATACGATTACCTCAAGAAGAGAGAGACAGAGAAGCTCGCCCTCCTACGAAAACAAGTCGCCGAGGAAACAGCCGAGTTGCGATCCGGGGTCCGTCTGTCCGAAAAGGAGAAGGCTGAATTCGCAAGGAACAGAGAGATTCTGCGCCTGGCCGAGGAGCGAGCACGCATTGACGACTACCAAGACGGTTACCGCCTACCAGACCAGTATGGCACCGACACCAAGAAGAAAGAGGAGGCTCTATACAGCCGTCACGTTGAGAGGGACGAGTACGGCAACGAAAAGATGGTTACCGAATACGACGAATGGGAGCGCGAGCAGACTGTCAAGGCCAAGGCGCAAATCTCATCGCGAGGCGAGCGCGAAGACGGGGGAGAATATGACTTCTTGCTGGACGAGGATGCCATCAACTTTGTCTGTGATGCTGCGGCCAAGTTCATCCAACCAACCGACGGGTTGACTCCCGAGCAGAGGATACTGAAGGAGAAGATCGAAGCGGCCGAGAGGGCAGCCAAGTCGATACAAGAAGTACGCAAGAGTCTTCCCGTGTACGCTTACCGGGACGCCTTCTTGGATGCGATCAAAGAGTACCAAGTTCTTATCCTTGTCGGTGAGACTGGTTCGGGAAAGACAACTCAAATACCCCAGTACCTTCATGAGGCTGGATATACCGAGGGCGGCATGAAGGTTGCCTGTACGCAGCCGCGTCGTGTTGCTGCCATGAGTGTTGCTGCTCGTGTGGCTGATGAAATGGGAGTCAAGGTTGGAAGGGAAGTCGGTTACTCGATCCGTTTCGAGGACTGCACAAGCGACAAGACAATCCTCAAGTACATGACGGATGGTATGCTACTGAGAGAAATGGTTACATCGCCAACATTAGAGGGTTATTCCGCCATCATGATTGACGAAGCCCACGAGAGAACAGTCCATACCGATATTCTACTAGCTCTCATCAAGGATCTCACTAGGGCGAGGCCGGATCTGAAGCTTATCATCTCGTCCGCTACGCTTAACGCCGAAAAATTCAGCACGTACTTCGATGATGCGCCCATCTTCAACGTTCCCGGTCGTGTCCACCCGGTTGACGTATACTACACTTCAGCGCCAGAAAGTAACTACCTGGAAGCCAGTTTGGTGACTGTGTTCCAGATCCATGCTACACAGCCAGAGGGCGGTATCCTGGTGTTCCTCACAGGTCAAGAAGAAATTGACAAGGCATGCGAGCGAGTAGAAGAGATCAAACGGAAACTGGGTAGTCGAGTACCCGAAATCATACCTCTACCCATTTACGCCAACATGCCCTCGGAACTGCAGGCCAAGATCTTCGAGCCGACACCACCAGGAGCTAGAAAGGTGGTCTTCTCGACAAATATCGCCGAGACATCCCTTACCATTGATGGTATCGTGTATGTTATCGACTGCGGCTACGTCAAGGAGAACACCTTCAGCCCCGTCGGCACGACAGGACAGTCCACGCTCGCTGTAGTGCCATGCTCACGAGCCGCCGCGAACCAGCGTATGGGTCGTGCCGGTCGTGTCCGCCCAGGCAAATGCTTCCGTCTCTACACCAAGTTCGCCTACCTCTCCGAGATGGACGAGTCACCCACACCTGAAATCCAACGAACCTCGCTATCCAGCGTCGTCCTCCAACTTAAAGCCCTCGGTATCGAAGACCTCTTGGGTTTCGATTTCCTCGACCCCCCACCAACCGAACTCCTCATCAAGTCCCTCAACATGCTCTACGCCTTAGGCGCCCTCAACTCCGCCGGTCAACTCACCCGCGTCGGCCGGCAAATGGGCGAGTTCCCCGCAGAGCCAATGCTAGCCAAGGCTCTCATCGCCGCTACGACCGAGGGCTGCGTTGACGAGATGCTCACCATCGTGTCCATGCTTGGCGAGGTAGCCACCCTGTTCTTCTGTCCCAAGGACAAGAAGGTACACGCCGACAGTGCGCGCGCCCGCTTCACTGTCAAAGATGGCGGCGACCACTTGACCCTACTAAACGTCTACAATCAATGGGTGGACGCCGATTACTCCCCCATCTGGGCCAAGGAGAACTTCCTCACCCAGCGCTCGCTTACCCGTGCTCGTGACGTCCGCGATCAGCTCGCCAAGCTGTGCGATCGCGTTCTCGAGGGGTCAACATCCACGTGTGGCGGCGTATCCAACATGCAGCCCATCCTTCGCGCCTTGACAGCGGCCTTCTTCCTCAATGCTGCTAGACTCAACAGGGGCGGAGACGGATATAGGACGCTGAAGAATAACATGACGGTGTACGTGCACCCGAGCTCGGTGGTCAAGGGGATGGATCCACCGCCCAAGGTCATTATCTATCATGAGCTGGTGGTCACGACTAAGGAGTTTGTCAGGAGTGTTATTCCGATTGATCCCAAGTGGTTGACGGAGTTTGGAGGGCATTATTATGATGCTAAAGATGTGGAGAGTATGACGGCTAAGAAGTTACCGAAGGAGAGGAAGTACTGAGTGTTCGCATTTAGGAGAGGGAGTGTTGAAAGTGTTGAGAAAGTTCTCTTTGTTGTCGAGCGAAAATGCATTGGGGTTCGATCATGGCGTCGGGAGCGTTTTGGGATATCTTTTTTGGCAGAATAAGGGTCTGTTTACTTGTGGCTGTATTGGGTAGCTGTTGTTGACGAGCACCTAACAACTCATGCACAGGTGTATCAAAGCAATAAAAACATAATGGCAATATCCAAAGGAACTTGGAAGTCATTCAGTCTCTTCATGTCTGCCCAAGTGAGCTTTTCTTCGTCTTCACATTGCTCGAGGTTCTCACAGACAGCGGCTTACAAAGCCAAAGGTACCTAGAATTACAAAATTTCGCCCCACACCAGGACTCATTCACCCCACTAAAACTTCTCATTGTTCCCTCATCACCTTCACCACATCGTCAACAACCACAACCACATCAAACTTCAACCAAGAACACTACGAATTTCCTCTTGTACCCTTACAGTCTTGGTACCCGAATACCTTACCACACCAGACACTACCCAATTTTCAAAATACAGAACACAAATCTACCATCAAAATGGCACACCAACCCCAACCCCAAACCGACAACACGGACCCCTTCGACTTCTCCTCCTCCCTCCTCAACCTAGAAGAAGATTTCTACCAACAAGGTTACGCCCAAGGCGTATCCGACGGCGTCAAAGCCGGGCGCACCGAAGGCCGGCAGCTCGGTTTGGAAAAGGGATTCCAGAAGTTCGTGCAGAGTGGTCGCTTACATGGACGGGCTATTGTTTGGGCGAACCGGTTACCCTCCAAACAGGGTGTCAGGGGGGAATATCTTAAGTCGCAAAGCCAGTCCCAAGGCCAGCCTCAAGGCCAGCCGCAACCTCAGTCCAGCACCACAGAAGAAGGAAAGGAAGGAAAGGAACCAAGTCAAACTCTCAGCTCGGCAGTAGACAACTTGAGCCTATCAAACTCGCCAAGCAAGAAGGAGCAAAACAAGGACGAGTTAAAGTTACTCCCAAACAACACCCGTCTGGAGAAACACATCACAACCCTCTTTGCGCTCGTCGAGACCGACACGCTTGCCAAAGAGAACACAGATGAGGCGGTCAACGATTTCGATGATCGACTAAAGAGGGCGCAGGGGAAGGCGAAGATTGTGGAGAGGATGGTTGGGGAGGTTAGTAAGGCGAAGAGTGGTGGTGGTGCTGGTGCGGCTGATGGGAAGGCTTCGGGTTTGGAGGTAGGGAGTCCGGGGGAGAGCTCTGGCACCGGAGCAAGGACGCTGATTGCTGGTGTGGATTTGGGGAAGATTGGGAATGAGGTCTAAGCTTAAGAGATGGGGTTGAGCTGGACAAGGGCCACGGGTGGGAATGAAGTACCGGGAGACCGGGAGGTGAGGGATGCCATATGGGGAAAGAGGGCAGGTTCTGAGCTGCTGAGGATGGATGTAGTCTGGATGCCACACAAGGGTTCTGAGAGGGCAGCTGTTGCATAGAAATGAGGAACGTAGAGGAAGCCCAGAACACATCATGTGCTGGCAAGCCGGATGGATATTCCTCGTCGCAGGGTGTCATATCTCCTCGGCTATGAGTCCCAGACAGACGGCAGTATCACTGATAAAAACCACATACCCCTTCAGGTTTTGAATGCCGAGGGTCCATAATCTAAGCAATGTCTATACGTTCCGTCTACCGCTTGCTTGCTTGGTTGCCTGCTATGTACACCAGCCTGAACGTATCTGGTTTCTGGTTTCCGGTCTCTGTTGTTACTCTTCAAAGGTTCTGTGATCCCTTTCAGCTTTACAAGCTCGTCTCCTCAGCCTTCCTTCCTTCCTTCCACTTCAGGAGAACGACCTGCAAGGGTAGCTATAACCACACCAGTTAGCATCATTTCTCCAATCTTGCCCACCACAAAACCCCAGGACAGAAAAGACTCACGCCTCAGAATAAGAAGGCTCCTCAGCCAACTGATACTTATGCACATCCCACTTTCCCTCCTGCGTCAACCTCTCACCACTCGGCAGCGGCGGCAGACCTCCCGTCTCAGCAAGCACCAGCTTCCCAGCCTCCACCCCGTTGCCCTCAAAGTACTTGGCCAACCCTCCCTGCTTTCCGGCCTCCTGCGCCGCAACAAGCTGCTTGCTCCCGCTCTCGCCCACCAGCTCCATGCGGGGGTGGCTCGCGCTGCCGACGCTCAGCAAGGCAACGGCCTCGGCCTGGCCCACGATGGACAGGCGCGGGTAGTTGCGCCGCGCGTCACGCTTCCAGTACGGGTTGTCGGCGATGTCGCCGGCTGGATAGGTGACGGGGTCGTCGTACGAAAGGGGGTCGAGGGAGCCCGGAGCTGGGATGCGATTGTAGGGGTTCAAAGGAATGCCGTTGGAGCGGTTGGGGTCGATGGCGAAGGCGCGGCGGATGCGGTCCCAGATGCCGACGGATTGGACGGTGTATTTCTGGGGGTTGACGGTGGTGTTAGTGACTACTTATAGGTGGAGACAATTGGACGGGCATGTAGGGACATGAGTCGGGCAACATCATAGTGGAAGTCGTTTTGGAAACGACAATGCGACTGCGATTTGGGAAAGTGGTGATATGGATGCGATTGATCACTCACCTGGCCGACAGGCACAACGCCGCCTGCAGTGGTCTTGACCACGCCGGTGACGACTTTGGAAGCCATGGTGGCGGCTGTCTAGAACCCGTTTGTTTATCTTGGTGTATAAGTGGGCGGGTTCGACGACGACGAGGTGTGGATTCCGAGGGGACCTGACCACCAAGGATGATGGAGTTCGTGATGCTCTCACGAGCAGTTGCCGGGAGCTTGGCCTGACAGCCGGCAAAGCTGCTCCTGTCACCTGCCAGCTATTGTTGCGATATCGTTGACGTTGGTCAAGGGACGACGCTCATGCACGGGCCAGCTTTTATGCTTGACCGTACGTCAAAAGCCTGGACCACTTCCTGTCTCTTGTCCTTCCTTGTCTCTAACGGCATCCACCGACAACAATCCACACTGCTGCCGCCGGCCGCGTCGTTCCAGAAAAGAGATGAGAAGCAAAGCAAGCACAGGACCGCATTTCGGGACCCCGGATCCAGTCCGGCTCCCCTTTCCTGCCCCCTCCCTCTCTTTTACGGGCTACAACATGGCGTCAGTTCACATGACTTGAAGACTGAGAGAGTCGCTGAAGTGTCTACTTCATCAATGCTGTATCAATTCGAGTTGAATTGCCAGCCGAGAAAGTTCAAAGAATGTAATTACACAAGAAGAGCTGATGATGTTCTAGCTCCAAAGAGAACCCCAACTAGTAATCCACCCAACCATTCGTTGCCCTGTTCTTGTCGCAATAGCGACGGGAGCTGTACGTACGCCATCCGTTATGTCAGTGTGGCATCCGATATCCATGTACCTGATGTTATACCCCATCTGTTGGAGCTATACCTGTTGTATAGTCAACACCATCCAGGTGTCTCAAGTCACCCCTAACTAGACGTGTTACGCGATCGTCCTCCATCCAGACCCTCTTTCCTGTTTCTTTGCTCTTTTTTTATCCATCCCCAAAGTGTCGCCCCATACGGACTAGACAGACTGTACAGACAGGTGCAGGTACTCATACAGACACTCACTGCCAACTGAGTGCCTCCCGTCTCCAACTGCTTGCTCTCTCTGCCTCTCTGCTGCTCTCGAGCCCGCTTCTCGCTCGAGCTTCACCGCGTCTGCTTCCTGATTGGTCAGAGCTTTGCGCAACCACCTTCAACGTCCTGTCCTGTTTACAACGACACACCTCTTTCTTTCCATCCTTTTCTCCTTTTCTCTTTCTTCTCTCCCCCATTCCTCTCACCTTCTTTCACCATTTCCTCATCAACTCTCAACTGTATCTCAGTCGCATACTTACGGCGATCTCATCACTTACACAACCACCAGCTATCTTCTATAGCTCTTTATCCCCTTTCTCTTACACTCGCGTGTAAGCTTCCACTTTCCAGCTTCACCCGCGCAAAGTCCACAAAGACAACCATCACCATGCCCGTTGAGCTTCGCAAGCGCAAGGCCCCGCCTCCGCCTCCTGCGCCGGTGAAGAAGCAGGCCACCAAGGCCACCAAGGCCGCTGCCAAGGCCAAGGCTCAAGTTGAGGACGCCGCCTCCAAGGCTGCCGAAATCGCTTCCAATGCCGCTGAGGTCACCACCGAGACCGCCACCGCCGCTGCCCAGGCGGCTGCCGAGGCCGTTGCCAACGGCGCTTCGAAGGCGGCTACGGCTCTGGCCGGAAACCCCAAGGTCGGCGACCTCATTGACCTGGACAACTTTGGCGGTGAGGTTGAGACCAATGACGGCACCAAGACCAGCTTGAAGAAGCTCGTTGAGGAGAGCAAGGCTGGTGTGGTGCTGTTTACTTATCCCAAGGCTTCTACTCCTGGCTGTAAGTTTTTACCATCCGCTGTTCTGCTTTTTGTCCACTTTGAGAGATCATGAGGACAGGAATGTATGAGTTTGCAATGTGTGTTTGCGCTTCACAGCTTTCCCATTCGCTCAAGTCACACACCGCAACCTCTCATTCACTGGCTTCATGTTCATTCAACTCCCATTTGTCAATTCACCATTCACCAACCCTTCCGCCCCTTTGCAACGCATGCGTTAGCCGTAGCCGTTTTTAGCGGGAGCGAGCGGGCGGTATAGCACTTCCGCGGTATAACCCACTTACACGCGTTTCAATGCACCTGTCCAATCACCGTCATCCTTCGCCCCAGTTTTCGCTTTTTGTCAAGAAGACCGCAAAGAAATCCCATAGTATAAACGCTAACAAACAACCACAGGCACGCGACAAGTCTGCCTCTTCCGCGACTCGTACAGCACCCTCTCTTCCGCCACCGGCCTCTCCATCTACGGCCTCTCCTCTGACTCTCCCAAAGCCAACACCACCTTCAAGGAGAAGCAGAAGCTTCCCTACCCGTTGCTGTGCGACCCCTCTTATGCTTTGATTGGCGCCATCGGCCTGAAGAAGGCCCCCAAGGGTACCACCCGCGGCGTCTTTGTCGTGGACAAGTCTGGCAAGGTCCTGGCTGCTGAGCCCGGTGGGCCCGAGGCGACGGTCAAGGTGGTGGAGAGGGTGGTGAGCGAGATGGGAGAGGAAGGCCAAATTCGGAAGGAGGAGGCCGAAAAGGCCGAGGAGGTTGTCAAGGAGGAGGGGGAGAAGGTTAAGGGTAAGGATGAGAAGGCTGAGAAGGCTGAGAAGGCCGATGAGGAGGACGACAAGGAGGAAAAGGAAGATGAGAAGAAGGAAGAGAAGGAGGACGACAAGGAGGAGAAAGAAGGTGAGGAGAAGGAGGTCGTCAAGGAGAAGGAGAATGAGGATGAGGCCAAGGAGGCCGCTATGGACAAGGCCGAGGCAAAGGCCAAGGAAAGTGAGGAGAAGAAGGATAAGGACGAGGACAAGACCGAGGAGAAGAAGGCGGAAAAGAAGGATGCCGCTACCGAGGAGAAGTCCGATGACAAGACTGAGGAGAAGACGGAGGAGGATACAACAAACGGCGAGAAGAAGGACGCTGAGGAGAAGACCGAGGATAAGAAGGAGGAAAGTGACAAGGCTACTGAGGACAAGAAGGAGGACGAAAAGTCAGAAGAGAAGAAGGACGATAAGAAGGAAGATACCGAGATGAAGGACGCATAAATCGGTAGTCTTTCGCCTTCTCCTCTTCTTGTATCTTTAATATCTTTTTCTCCATCTCTCTCTCTCTCCAGTTGTCGTTACTGTTTGGATACTATCTAGCTTGGCTTTTTTTAAACTCTGTCTCCTTGTGTATCTCAAATGTATAATCCTTGGTTTTCAGAGTGAAATTTGAAGAGTCCAGTACCAGGTCCTGGATACACGCTGAACTGAAATTTGTTGAACTAAACCTGACAGACGTGATCAACTAGAGGTACACTACGCCCATCTCCTTTGTATCCATATGTATACATAACAGTCAGTAGGCTAAAATCCGTTGAATAATGGAGTGGACTTTGAAGTTACCAGTACTAAACGGGGTCCTGGGTTGGATATATGCCAAGACTTCAGTTTAAAAATCTTGGATTTAAGATCTGCACTGGGTGATCAACCATACATACAATAAATACGCAATGCCGTTGGCTTGAGCTGAGCTGCTTAAGTTGTGTTGCATGTCACAGGTGCAGTTCCTTATGAGCTGTGCAGACTTGCGCGAGAAAGAAAAGCACGGGATAATGAAAAAGATGGTTGCTATGGTTTCGGCTTTGATATGAAAACAAGGGACGAAGAAGAAAAGAAAAAGAAAAAAAATGAACGGGAGGACAAAAGCAGACAAGAAGAAGAAGGTCCTCAAAAGGAGGTTCCTTTCTAAGATAGAGTCTTGACTTGACATGAAAACGGGCCAAAAGGACGCAACTTCAGGTCTGGTGAGAACTGACACATGATTATTCTTTTTTGTTAGTGCCTCATGTAAACGGGGAAGAATAAATGCCAAAAGAGAACTGAACCATGCTCGCTCGAGCTTAGAAACAGACAGGCAGGCAGGCAGGCAGAAATAAAAATTGTACACTATCATCCCTTCCATGTTCTTGTAGCTATATGTACGTACCTATATATGTACAGGCAACCAAAATAGGAAAGAAACTGAATCAAGGATATGAGAACATTATATGGTAAACAAACGTCTGTTCGGTTAGTAGTAGTATTTCGCTCAATGACTGTGTGTGTCCAGAGCTCGTCCGGCCGTACTATCTCTGCTTTCACTTGATGAGTTGGGTTTTTTTTTTTTTTTTTTTTTTTTTTTGCCTCTCGATTGAGTTCGCTCTTTGAGTCATGGCAGGTAGCTAGCTACAGGCGCAAACAAGGGAGGTTTGGCTCCGGTGTAGGTTTCATTATTGGAGTGTCCATGCATACATTCAGTTGTAGATCATACCTGTACTTATTATTCTTCACGCCTCCAGTTATTTTAATTTTTGGATAGGTGATATTTAAGAGGAACGCATATGTGCCTGTACGAATCGGGCAGTAACTACCATTACTACACCAGGGCACGAAGGATGTCAAGCGTCATGACCATGGTGATGAAAATTTCGCTTCGTGGATTAAACGCTACTGATTCTGACAAACTAAACTCCAATCTTCACTCTTAAGGCTCGATGTCCGACTATCTGGAGATGACAACACGGACGACGGGCATGAGTACACCCGACCAAGTGTCTCCGAAAATGAACAGAGTGCCTAGAAACTTCCGGGCCCGGTTCATCCTATAGTCCTCCGCCTCCTGCTCCGCCATCGTGATCCCACCAAGCTGACTTCACAAAACCCTTTGTGTTTGCTATCCTTTGCCTCAAGATGACCGCTGTGATAATCGTGATGGTCTCTTGGCCTGTTTGAAAGAGCAAACTAGCAATCGTTAGTAATACGGATGAGAGGAAGCCTGGACACGGAAAAGGTATCAACCTCGACTTACGCAGACTTTGCCCATGGCAATACTCACAGGGTTCTGTGTCTCCACGCGGATGACACACGGCACGACGGGCTTGGCACTGGTTGCATCTCACGTACAATGGTCGAGGCTCCAGGTCGTCATCGTAACATACTGGAGATTTTGTCAACGACACACGATTGCAGAATACGGGGTCGAAGTATATGATGGCTTACATAAGCCCTGAGCCTGGCAATCTGAGCATCGTGGCATTGTGCGGTCGCAGTTTCTTCCTGCGTTTTTACATAGTTTACAGCCTGGCGGGATGCGTGTGTAGGTACAAGCTGTAGAATATGTGAGCAAGCATAGACAGAAGCTTAGAACAAGTGATACGAAGGATAATTGCACTAGCCCACCTTTATGTTCTTGGTCGCAAGTGTAGCAACACGGGTACTGGCGGTTACATTTACCACGTAATTCCGGGCTACGACTACAGCCATCACATATCATTGGCATCAACACTGTTTGCTGACCCTGCTGTTGCTGCCCTTGGGGATGTTGCTGCCATTGGGGATGTTGTTGCTCTTGGTCTTGTTGCCGACGCGGAATCGATATCGGAGATGGTACGGGTTGCTGCCCTTGCGGCTCTTGGTACCGTTGCTGAGGTGGCATCGATAGCGAAGACGGTACGGGAGGATGTGCTGGAGTGGAAAATCCAGAATCATAAGACTGTACGGGAGAAGGTGCTAAAGCCGGCAATCCAGGACTATTGTACGGAATGGCCTCGCAATGATGCATAGAGTTCGAAGGAGTCGGCACAAATGATGGAGCCGATGGTGGAAAAAATGCTCCCGGATGATTCGTTTCTCCTTCATCGCCAGGATGAGAAGGAAAAGAAGCATCCGGAACCTGATTTGGCCGATTGTCCATCTGAAGCGCGTCGAGAGAAATTAGGAGACAGGGGAAAAAAGTATACAGAATGGCCAGATGCAAACTTGACGATGCTCTCGATATCGGTGTATATCGGTGTTGAATAGCAGAAGCATACCCATTGGAGGAGCATGGTTTGAGGAGAGGTAGAGAGGTACCTTAAGTATTCCTTCCATGTAGCATGATAGTTTGCTGGCTAAGACCTTTCACGGGAGAAGGCAACACTGTGAGGATGTGCATTCTTGTCACTGCCTTGTGGATGTCAGTCTCGACGCCTCTCGTCTCGCATTCTACGAGTACTAGAGGCAGTGTCGACCTGATGCCCGAGGCAGGAGACGTAATTGCTTTGGTATCTACCTGTACCTACCTTCCAATTGCGTAGAGGTAGCCATTTGAGATCGCGCAAACGAAAGCGTGGTCAATGAGTGCCTGCCCGCCCTGAAGCCCAACTCCCTTCACTGATGACGTTTGTCGTGTGGGTTCCCATCGGGCGTGCCTGCCTTTTCTCATTCAGACGCCCGCCATTGCACCCGTGCCCGTGCCCGTATCGTTCTCATACGTACCTTCCGCTTTAAGTTCTGCCTTCATGCTCAGCCTTTTGGGAGCCACGGGAGACTCAGATACTTAAGAGCTGTCGCCTCAGGCTCAAACAAGGAAGAGCTGTTGGCGGGGCAGCTCCTCCCCCAATGGGCATATATTTCTTGCGTGCCACTTCGACCATCTTCTACCCGAGGCCCCTCTCTCCTTCCCTCCCTCCCTCCTCCTCTCACCTTTTGCGACTTCCTCACATCCTTTCCACCCCGTCAGGATTTCCACTTGCCCGAAGAACTCGCATCCGCACTCAAACCTTGACATCGACAAAAGGGAGCTCAAGGTCACTATCAATCAACAAGCGTCGCGTAAGTGCCATCGCCTTTCCATATTTGTTCTCCCGCCTATATCGCACCTTATGGTCGTCGCGGGCATCGACTTCGGTCCGTGTCTCGCATCCCCCCTCATTGCTACCTCAGCTTGACCGTTGTTTTATTCTCGCCGCCCCCTCCATCTCCTTCCCAT
The DNA here is from genome assembly GCF_033870435.1 of Sordaria macrospora. Classification (NCBI taxonomy): domain Eukaryota; kingdom Fungi; phylum Ascomycota; class Sordariomycetes; order Sordariales; family Sordariaceae; genus Sordaria; species Sordaria macrospora. Next base: position 683,220 of record NC_089372.1, on the reverse strand, counting down.
GTTTTTCTGCAGAGGTCCCTTCTCACCCACAGCTTTGACCCATCAACGATCGGAAACTTCATCTCACGTTTGACTCACCCTCCCCGCATAGCTAACATTCTCTCCTTCCACGCAGCGCGACAATCCATATACTTTCCAGGAATCGCGAGGAACCCCCGCGAAGACGGAATCAACATGACCACTTGGGAGACGGCTGACTCTGCTTGGGGTGCGGGTGGAAACTCCACCTTCACTGCCAACGATGGCAACTTCGACAATGCGGGCTTCGACAACCCAGCCGACGGCGCTGACCAGCAGGAGCCTAACGGTGCTTGTCGCCGTTGCAACGAGGAGGGACACTGGGCCCGCGAGTGCCCTAACGCTCCGGCTATGACCTGCCGCGAGTGCGGATCGCCCGACCACGTCGTCAAGGAGTGCCCCGAGGTACTTTGCAAGAACTGCGGCGAGAAAGGTAAGACCAATGTTGTTCTTCTGATACTCTCAATCAGTCTAATTATCTTATCAGGCCACAGGATCTCCGAATGCGAGGCGGCTCGTGCAATCGATCGCAGCCACTTGCCTGACAAGTCAATCCAGGAAGCCTGGGACATGATTGTCGAGGCTGCCAAGGAGCAGGAGGTCGCCGATGTCAAAGAGGCCATCCAGATTTACGTCAAGGCGAGCCCTGAGACCACCTATGTCCAGCTCGAGGAGGCCCTTCGCGCTCAGGATGTCAAACTCTGGCTGATTGCCATCGAGAAGACCGTTATGAGTACCATGACCAACATGGACTTGCAGGGTAACCTCAACAAGAAGTATACCGTCACTTATCGCTTCAACTGGAACCCCCCTCGTCCTCGCGATCGCGACTTGTGGCCCGCGGATGTTGCCGAGAACCTCGAGCGTCTCCAGGATGCCGGTGAGGTTGTCGCTCACGGCATTCCCAAATGCGGCAACTGCGGCGAACTTGGCCACATTCGGAAGAGCTGCCCTGAGGAGCCCGAGCAGAAGGAGGAGGTTGTCATCAAGTGCTTCAACTGTGACGAAGTCGGCCACCGTATCCGCGACTGTGAGCTCACCTTTTCACCGCCGGAGTAAGACCTAATCTAACGGTATATAGGCCCCATTCCTCGCGTCGACAAGTTCGCCTGCAAGAACTGCGGACAAAATGGTCACAAAGTTGCTGACTGTAAGAGCCGTTCTGTGACCAAGTATCAAGACCGAGTAATGCTAACAAGTTGTGCAGGCACCGAGCCGCGCTCCGCTGAGAATGTCGAGTGTCGCAAGTGTAACGAGAGTAAGTAGTATAAACCATTCCCAAAGCGTGTGTATGTATGATGGCTAACACGTCTCATCAGCGGGTCACTTCAGCAAGGACTGCCCTAAAACCGGCCCACGCGGCTGCCGCAACTGCGGCCAAGAGGGCCATATGTCGAAGGAGTGCACCGAGCCGAAGAACATGGACAACGTCCAGTGCCGCAACTGCGATGAGATGGGTCATTTCAGCAAGGAGTGCCCCAAGCCTCGTGACAGTGAGTAAACCATGGCGGATAACATGTAGCCAAATCGCTAACCGCATTCCAGTCACCCGCGTCAAGTGCTCCAACTGCCAAGAGATGGGACACTACAAGTCCAAGTGCCCCAACCCGCTCGTCGACGAGGACGCTGCGGGCGGCTTCAACACCCAGGGCTTCGGCAATGCTGGTGACAACGCTGCCTTGGACAACGGCGGCTTCGGCAATGGCGGTGGCTGGGAGGTGGCCGCCGGTGGCGGCTGGTAAGAGCATCGACACTTTCCCCTCTGCGCCGCTTGTCGGAAAGTTGGAAAAATCCAACTTTGACGAGTTGCAGAAAATGAACAATATCTTGCTCCATGTTAGGGAGTTTGGTGAGGAGTTTGGTGACAAAGATCTGTCAGTGATATTCAGGACAGTTCTGCATGCTTTCTCATGGTAACCAGGTTGAGATGTTATTTCAAGGCACCATTTTGATAGGACGATGGAAACATAAGTGCCATCGATTGCTGGGACGGTTGCTTCTCAAGAACTTTGGGGGCCTCTCAGTACGGGTTCTGATCATGGTGGAATAGGTACCAGGGACAGTCTTCAGGTAGTTCTAGTCAGGTGCTACATATCTCAAGCCTGAAAGGTTCCTTCAACGATCATGTGTGTGCCATCGTGACTTCGCTATTGACTCGGTGGTGTTGGCCCGGTCGGAGAGAAGACCACCTGGATGCTGAAGCATCATGCCCCGTGTACTGCTACTTATTGTAAGATGTGACTGTCACAACAAGGGGCGGGATACGGGGCACAATGCCGGGAGCATCCGGATGACCCTCTCTCCGCAGCCTATGTATTGCGTTAATCACTCCGATGGCATTTTGGACCGCGATGCACCAACTCATGACAAACATCGCCTCCAAAGCGAGGCGGCGCACGAGAACCAGTGCGAGACATCACGAGGCCTCAGCGGTGAGCCGTTGCGGGTAACGAGTCGGATGCATCGTAGTCCGAACAGTGATGATTCCCAGACTCTGTGGCCGCCACCCTCCTGCTTACTTCGTCAAGATGCCATAGATATGGGGCACGGTTTGGTGCCACTGTTCCTTAGGCGGCTGAGCCAAATCGACATCAGTCCACGGGCCAGCCTCCTTCAGATACCGTGCGGTGTCGCGACGAAGCTGGCATCCGCCCAGACAGACGGGCCAGAAGAGGTTGACAAAAGCCTGGTAGGCATTCATGAACCAACCGCCCGGCATGTCAGAGCAGCACTTGACGTGCTCGTAAACGAACCACCGGCCGCCTGGCCTGAGGTAGCGGTACAAGATCCCAATGTTCTTTTGCGGCTCCGGGATACTGCACAAGCAAAGGATCGAGACGATGCAGTCGAGTGATTCGGGCTGGATCTGAGGCGCGTAGCGCTCGATGTCCTCGATGCCGAAGGGCAGGATCGTGTAGGTTTGTGAGAGACCCGCTTGTGTGATGTTGTGTTGGAGCAAAGGGTGGATGCCGTAGTTAGGCTCGACGCCGTAGACTTGGGTTATACGCTGGCGGGTTCCGATTGCTTTCTTTGGTGTTGTTGCCTGTTTTTGGGGTGGTTGCTGTTGCTCGGAAGCGGGTATCGTTGCCCAGCTGGCTGATAGGCCTTCGTGTTCTTCTCCCTCTCCATGCTGCCCCTGCTCCTGTTCCTCGGAGTCCTCGGAATCCTTCAAATACTTCTCATCACTAAACAAACTAACCCACATCCCGCTCCCCGGTCCAATCTCCAACACCACTCCTCCGACACCAGGCGCGTGCGCCTCGCTCTTGGACACGACCTGCCCCTTTGTCACACGACCTTCGAGCAGAGGCACAACGTTCGCCTCGGCGTTCGAGCGAACTTGGGGACCGGCCCAGGACCAGAAATGGCCGAACCAGACGGATTGGAAATCATTGGAAAGGAGAGGGCCTCCCAAAAGGGCGAGGAAACGGCGCTGCCGGAGGAGGGAGAGGATGGTTGTGGGCAGGTAGGAGGCGGAGAGGGACATGAAGATCCAGGGGTCGATGAGGGCGAGGAGGGTGGTTTTTAGGGAGGTCAAGAACCCGGGTTGCTGCCCGGAAGGGCGGGAGGGGGACGGGGCCATTGTATTGGTGTTTGTTTACTTCGTAGGGGTTGTGTGTGTTGTGTGTTGTAGGTTGGTTGCTGTTAGACGAGGCCTGTCGTCTGATGTTCGGCGATGGTTGAATGGTTGACAAGGTGAGAAGGGTATATCGGACCCTTCACAAATGGGTGTGAAAGAAGGGTTCGGATGAAATCCCTAGAAAAAGACTAGCACTTCGAACTCTTTTATAGACCTTGGCCCAAAAACGAACCTCGTGACTCCCAACCAATGATGGCGTGCTATATGACACTTGCCCAAGCCGAACAAGCCTGGATGTGAATGTGAGTGAGTGAGACTGTGCGATGCAATATGAGAGTGTGTCGTCCTCTCTCTCTCTCTCTCCGCTTCGGAAGGCAGGTAACAAAAAGCAGGCAGGTGATGAGACGCCCTTTGACAGTGAGAAGCTTGTTGTTATTTTTAACGTCTACTTCCGCCTCCCGTAGGGCATGAGACGTAATAGACAGTGAGAAGCGGCAGACAGAGACACACATCAAAGGATGCAAACGCGCGCGCTTAACCCTAACCCCAGACAATACCCCCTTTTTCCCCGCTTTGATGCTCGCTGGCCCGCTGGTTTCGCTGACCAACACCGAAACCCGGGTGGGCCAATAGAAATAGCCGATTGCCGGCCTGCCGAAAGCTGGCACGGATACAACGCGGATTGGGAAGTCCATTGGATGGCATCATCGGTCTTGGACCGGGGTTGAGTTATCAATGGGTGGATGTTTCAACCTTACCCTCCGTCGTCGGCGTTCACTGTGATACTACCTACTCATATCTTCTCCATATTTCAAATTGAAAGGTTGTCGTTCTTCTGTTTCTCATCTACCTTATCTGTGAAGCTATTCCCAGTAACCGGACGCACTTACACGAAGCTTTCCATTCCCAAAGCGGACGAGGAACTGCCTGTCCTTCCTTACATCCGTACACTCAACTCAACCTGACTAGTGATTGGGTTAGTCAACGACCACGAAAACGCCATCAACGTCTTTCGCAACCAAGAACCGTTTCTGTGATACCACACCACAGAGGTAGTCACCAAGTCACTGTAATTGGGAAACATAAACGACACCATGCCTTGCCCATTTGACCTCCAGGCCGCCATCCAAGGCGCCGACAACGATGTGGCCGTCATCATCCCCTCCAAGCCTCAAGCGCTCACAGTCACCTACGCGGACCTGAAGCGCGAAACGGCTTCCTTCCAGAAGAAGCTAGCAGACATCGGCATCACCAAGGGCTCTCCCGTGTCCATCGCTATCGTCAACTCATACGAGTTCATCGTCTCCTTCCTGGCCGCCTCGTGGCAGCGCGGCATCGCCGCCCCTCTCAACCCGGCCTACAAGCAGGAGGAGTTCGAGTTCTACATCGAGGACGTCAAGTCCGCCATCGTCATTGTCCCCAAGGGCGCCTACAGCGCTGGTGCTCCCGCCGTGAAGGCCGCGCAAAAGTTCAACGCCGCCATCGCCGAGTCCTACTGGGACTCCAGCAAGAACGAAGTTGCTCTCGACGTCAAGGAGCTGGGTCAACTCAAGGGCAAGCCCGCGCAGCCCTTGCTGAAGCCAGACGCTGATGACATTGCTCTGGTCCTGCACACCTCCGGCACCACCTCCCGCCCCAAGGTCGTCCCGCTCACGCACCGCAACCTGACGCGCACCATGAAGAACATCCGCAACACTTACCAACTCACGCCCTCCGACCGCACCATGCTGGTCATGCCCCTCTTCCACGTCCACGGCCTGTTGTGCGGTCTCCTCGCCCCTTTGCTCACAGGCGGCAGTATGATCGTCCCCAGCAAATTCTCCGCGACTGATTTCTGGCCCGACTTCATCACCTTCAAAGCAAACTGGTACACCGCCGTGCCCACCATCCACCAGATCCTTCTTAAGCACCCTGTCCCCAACCCTCTCCCGAAAATCCGCTTCATCCGCTCCTGCTCCTCCCCCTTGTCGCCCACAGTCTTCCACAACCTCGAAAAGACCTTCGGCGCCCCCGTCCTAGAAGCCTACGCCATGACCGAGGCCGCGCATCAAATGACTTCCAACCCTCTCCCTTCCGTAGGCAAGCGCAAGCCCGGCACCGTCGGCCTCGGGCAGGGCGTAGAAGTCGTCATCCTCGACCTCGACCAGGACAAGGTCTTGCCAGACGGCACGGAGGGAGAAATCTGCATCCGCGGTGAAAACGTCACCAAGGGCTACCTGAACAACCCCGCCGCCAACGCCTCCAGCTTTACTCCCTCGGGGTACTTCCGTACCGGCGACCAAGGCAAGAAGGACGAAGACGGGTACGTCGTCATCACCGGTAGAATCAAGGAGTTGATCAACAAAGGCGGCGAGAAGATTTCGCCTATCGAGCTGGATAATGTGTTGACGCGCCACCCGGCGGTGTCAGAGGCCGTCAGCTTTGCGGTTCCCGATGAGATGTACGGGCAGGAAGTTGCTGTTGCCATTGTGCTGAAGAGCGGGCAGAAGGGCGATGCGGAGGAGTTTAGGAAGTGGGTTGGGGATAAGTTGGCCAAGTTCAAGGTGCCGAAGAAGATCTACTTTACGGATGTTATGCCGAAGACGGCGACGGGGAAGATTCAGAGGAGGATTGTGGCGGAGGAGATGCTGAAGAAGGAGAGTCGGACTAGTAAGTTGTAAGTTGTGAGTTGGAGATTGTGAGGTGGATGGATGGGGGGATGTATGCTGTATATGGGATGAGAGCCATGATAGATTGTGTATATGCCATGGTAGAGCTGGTTTGCGAGGTGGGACCTGAGATATAGAGGTTTGTTTACGGGTTTGCTAGAGCACTCAAAAGTTTACACAAGGAATGTTATAGTGCGGAACAATGGAAATTGTTTGATTGAGCCAGGAAAGATGAATACATAGAGGGGTACATAGATATGTAAGATTCCATGCTGTCTGTTGGTTGTGTATGGAATGCTGATCTAGGTCTGTAAAGTATTGGAAGTTTCAGGTTCTACTCGGTGAAATGAAGCTAAAAAGTTCGCTCAATGTGTCGAGCCATGTCAAAACAGCTGAAGCTCGTGACCAAGATGACAGACAAGCACATTTGCTAACATCTCCAACTACCATGTACCCGTCGGTGAGGCTGTTTGACAGATTCTATCTGGTTCCCAACTCTGTTACCAACGGGTAGTCTCTTAATCTCTCTTTAGACAGTTCTTACCTTGAGAGAATCTGCAAGCAATCGTCGACAACTCATTTTACTCAAAATCATCAAACTGAAACAAGAACACAATTATTAAACTACCTAAAGCAACTTTCTGCACAGCGAAACCCAAACAATGAAATGATGCAACGAACTGCCTTTATGAATGCCAAACTGCAACACAGAAAAGCCAAATAACAAACGACTAACAAAACCACAAATCCCGAACAAACACAATGATGCGCGATAATACCCTCTTCTCTTCATACTCAACTTAACTTCTCGTCAGTCAGTTCATCTGCTCTTTCTCCCGAATCCAGCCCACGGTTAAATGAGGTGGCTGGCAAACAAGCCTTTGCTGATCATCCCAACTCTTTCTTGTTTCCATCATGCCATCCATGAGCTTCATGTACCGCAGTAGCCCTGTGGGGTGACTTTCGTGCTTCACCATAAAACAACCCATATCCACTCAAGATCACCGACGATCGCCCGTTTCATCCACCAGAGATCAACATCCCCTCGGGTCCTTAATCCAAAACCCGGTCCCCGGTCTCCGGTCCCCCAAGTGTGGCTGGTGCAAAAACGTACCAAGTGCAGTGTCGGCAATGGTAATGTGTTGAGGGACGGTGAAGAGAGACAGTGAGAGAGGTAATTAAGTCTAGTAGTGGTTTCTTTCTGCAAATATGGGGTCATATGATGTGTGCGCTCCATGCAACCTTTGAAAATAAAACACAGGCTGCAGCAAAACTCCCAACAACAAACGACAAAGTTTTCCATCTCAGCCGAGAGAAACAACAGAGAATATGTGTGCGCGCAACAGGATGGCCCAATTAGTAACCCCATCTGATTTGCAGTAGTAATCGAGAGAAAAACGCCCCCACATTTCCGACCCACGATACACCATTAATGTTCACAAGTCATCCTAAGCGTTTTTTACAGGAGGAGCTGGGCAAGGACACCAGCAGCGGCAAGGAAGAGACCGACGTTGACGGAAAGACCGGCAGCACCGCTGTCCTTGTCGTCGGAGTCCTTGTCAGAGCCGCTGCCGCCCTTGGTACCCTGACCAGAGCCGGTCTTGCCGGAAGTATCCTCGTTGGCCTCCTCGTTGTTGGACTCGCAGTCGAAGGTACCCTCGATCTTACCGTTGCCTCCTTGCTTGCTGGGAGCCAACTTCTCGAGGGTCTTGCAGGATTCGGTGACATCGTTGGTGGAAGCGAGATCGAAAGCGCCACGGACGCTCTGGAGCTTGGGGAACTTGACCCTGCAGGAAGGATGTCGAGTCAGTGACGATTCATTGGGACGAAAAACAGCACGATAAAACTTACTCAGTGAAGTTACCACGGAGCTTGATGGCACCGACGACGGTCTCGAGAAGGGGGAAGTCACTGATCTCCTCAAGAGCGGTGTTGTTGGCAATGAGAAGACCACCGCCAATCTTGGTGAGCTTAGGGAAGGTGAGGTTCTGCATGTTCTCGTTGCCGACGAACGAGATATCACCGTTGGTGGTAGAGGTGAGGTTGGGGAAGCTGAAGCTATCGAACTTGTTGTCATCGAAGCGGGCAGAGCCGTTGACAATCTCGAGGGAGGGGAAGCTGATCTTGGAGACATCCGAGACAGCCACGTTAAGAGCCCAGATGAGGTTGGGGAAGCTGACCTCCATGTCGAGACCGTTGGCATGGATGTTGAGCTCCTTCTTGATCTCCTTGATAGCGGGCTCATACTTGGTGATGAACTGGTTGTTGTCAAGGTTCATGCTCGAGATGCTGGTGACATTGATGGCATCAATGCTGCGGAGCTTGGTGTCGGAGATGGTGACCTCGTCGACCTTGTTAAGCTGAGTGATACCCATCTCGGCAGGGTTGCCGATGGACTGCCAGGTGAGCTTGTTGACCTGGGTAAGCTTGGGCATGCTGATGCTGTTCAGCTGGGTGGTCTTGCTGATCTTGAACTCGCCACCAATCTGCTCGAGGGTCTCGGAGCCGATGCTGTTGATCTTGGAGTTGTCCTCGATCTTGAGGTCGCCAGTGATGATCAAAGGACCGCTGATCTGGAAGTCACCGGCAACATCCTTGGTAACAACGACGGAACCCTTGACAGTCTTGCAGTTAGCAAGACCGGTAGCATCGGCCTGGCTGTTAACGGTGGTGGTGCCACCAGAGACGGTGCAGGTAGAAGTGGCCGACTGGGCTATAAGAGGGAGAAAACAACGTCAGTCATGGGCACCGCTAATAAGTGATAACAGGATAGCTGAGCGTAGACATACCAGAAGCGGCACCAATCGCCAGGACGGCGGGAGCGAGGTACTTGACAAGCATCTTGACGAGCTGATGAAGAAGAGTTAGCGATGGTGTTCAGTTGACAAAATGACAACCGGTCCGATATCGCGGTCGAAGTGATAAGACTGGTTGAGTGGTGTTGCGTATTGGTGATATGCGGCGGGAAAAAAACGCGAATGCAGTAGTATGTCTACAAGTTGTTCGATCTCGAATCGTGCCAGTCCAAAAAAGATGTGTGATCGGGAAGTGTTGAAAGCAGTGCCTGGAAAACTGAAGAGGGTCGAAAAAGAGGCGGCCGGTTGGAGTTGCACCCCAAATCGATGGCCGCAACTTGGTCGGTAGTCGGTTCCTCCACTGGTAGAGATAGTCGACCCCTATTCCTTCCTAACCAAGCCCTTGAGTTCCTTGGTGATTCGGATTATCGGAAAGAGCAGCCAACGCATGTTGTTCTGCAACTTCCACATGTGTTGATGTTGATATGGCGGTAGGCGGTCTGATAGTCATCGTGGATCTCGTGATTTCTTCGTGGATCTTCTCAAGGGGCTCGTCCGCTTTTGCGTGTTTCAAATTTTGGACTGGCACGACACGGGCGATATCGTCGGGAACAGCGTTCGCACAATTGTTGCTGCTGGTGGTGCTGGTGTTTCTCACAGAGTGGACCGACTGAATTGAAAAAACGAACATACCTTTGTGATTAAATTCTACTGAAGAAGGGGGAAGGGACGCGATCGAGTGCAGAGAGAACGAGTGGTGGTGTGCGAGGTTAAAAGGGCAAGAGCGACGGGGTGATGGTCGTTCTTTCGGCGGAGCCTTCAAAAGGTAAGAGGGTGAATGGTAAGAGTCTGTAACGAGGGACTAGAATTCAATGAGGAGAAAGAAGGAGGGAAGGAAGAAGGCCGCGAAGGAGGGAAGATGAGGCAGCTGTGGCTTGAGGAGGTAAGAAAAAGGGCACCGCGAGCAGGAACAAGGAGACGGGACGGAAGACAAAACCTGCAGAAAGAAGGGGGTCGATCAACCTTGGACCTTACCACTGTACACGGGGGAGTGCCAGCCACCAGTGGATCGCTCATGGATCTTGAAAGGTACCCGGCCCCTTCTACGATTTGTCATTGGCGCGGTCTTGCCTAGGGAGGGCCGCCAGGGGTGTGAACGGACTAAAGCAGGCACTACGGCCACACCGCGGGCGTACATGCCCGGCTACGCTACTGTACAGCTGGCTTGGTACATTTGTTGTGTGGAGCCTCCTGAATGCAAAGGGAAGGCAGGGCGCATCTGAGTGGTCCAGCAGCGCCCTGGTCAGTGTCGGGTTCCTTGAAATTTTTGGTGCCATTGCTTCATCAGTCAAGCCGGACCTCGAGCGGACTTGCTGAACGGTCTTGGGTCAGGGGCTTGGCTGGAGACTTGTCAGCGTCGTGGAGTTGAAGTTTCAGCGGCAAGTGCCTGTGTTCAACCACCAACAAATGGCCTCGGTTCCGTCCGTCCTCCACGCCGGGCATGTCCACCAGTTGTGAGTTCCAATGACGCCGCGTGACCGCCTAGGAGAAGCGAAGAACGAGTCAACCGGCAACCTGGTCAAAGTGGAAATAAAATAAAGTCTTCGTGATGGCTGATGAGATGGTCTCAAGACGAGCAAGCCAGGCATGGATGAAGCACTCGCTTGGCCCTGTTTACAAATATAGCAGGATCTCGGCTCTTCATCCTTCATCCATATCCGTATCCATCATGACCCTCGTTTCCCCGACTTTTTGAGACTTAGGGTCTGAGGTCTGGATCCCGAGTTATGGTCCTAGTTTAAATGGAAAAGCCGGCTGGCGAAATTTATTGATTCATCATCGGTTATGACGATGAGAAAGAGGCATTGCGCCTTTCATCCGGCGGTTCCCCCATCAACAACTACCGGCACCGAAGTGGCTTTTTAAGAAAATGGGACACGGCATGCATCACGGCGGCCGCATGTGTTGCGTAGTCAAGGCCGGTTGAATCCGGGATGAGGCGCCGATAGGATCATCATTCTTGTGTGAGAGTGTCGAACGAGAACAAAGTAAACAGAGAATTAAAGATGCCAAGCTTTTGGCGGTAGTGTTTCCGTGACGACGGGAGCTGGACATTCGAACATTCTGTGACAGACGCCAACGCCACTCGGGCGCGGGTTTCGGGCTGTTTGGCACGTCCGTTCTCTTGGGCTGCCATTTGCAATCCGTTGGTTGACACAAGTTTGCCGTTCTCACCAAGCGTTGGCATGTCCGCCCCCAGCTCCCATTTCCACCTTGGCCCGTCCGACATTGTGACTAGCCGTGGCGGTGTTGTTTGGTGTTGATGTTTGGCCATGAGCCTGTGACGCACTTGGGATCTTGTGTTGTTTAATAAGCGAACAAAAAAGCAACAACCACCTCTTTCTAGTATCATCGACTCTCGCAAAAACCTGATAGTGGTCCGGAGTCTCTCGCGGAAATACACACAATAACGACCCAGAGACAGGCGATACGAAACTGTGCATGAGCCTTCTGCGCCCAAGATTGGCCAATTTTAAACTTTGTTCACACCAGCACACGCAAGCACTTTGCACCAAAAAAGCCGGACACTCCCTCCAGTGCACCACGACCACAGAATGCCCCACCACGTTCGATGGGGAAGCTTTTAATTGAAATCGGTCATGGCTCCATCCGATCTCCATGCGTGCATCAACGCAGGCCGCAGCACTCAGCAGCAATTGCAACGACACGTCCTTGTTCGTTAACACTGTGCAGCACAGCATTGAGAACAATCCGTGAAATCAAGAAAGTTGGAGCCGCCAACCACGGGTTTTACATATTGAAGTGGCCGGGACGCAAAAAAACAAAAGAGATGTGTGAATCACGGCATGAAAAGGCAACTCGATTTTTGTTTCTTGGTTTTGGAAATCTCCGAAAAGGGTGTTTTATACGAAGGAACGCCCATCCATTGTTGTTGTTATTGCCGGTTGCCATCAGTTATCACATCCCGTCCTCGAATTAAACCCAATTGGCACGGACCAATTTCCAGAACCTGCCCCTTTTTCTTTGTTATGTTCACGCCCCTAATTATAGAAAACTGGGGGTTCGCGGTTTCTGAAGCGTCTGGAACACTGTGCCCTTCTCGCCCATTTCCCAGCTCATCTGCCCTGGTACACGCCTGGGAAAGGGGGTGCAGCAGCGTCGTGACGGAGCGTCGTTCATCGCATGCCAATCTTTGCGTCGCCGACGGGAAGTCTCAATTAACCTGGAAGTCACAAGCAGTTGAACACAGACCGCCTAGCCGTAGCAACGGGAACACTTTGTCCACCATCCATCGTCATCGCCAAACATCAGGATGGATGGTGAATTTAGGTTGATTTCACGATAGACATGAAACTCCGATCTTACAATGTGCGCTACATGCCTTACCGCTACGGCTTACGCAGCAGGCCAGCAGGCCAGCAGGCAAGCAAAGCGGACGGGCAGCACATCACACTACTGCCAAGCACAAGTACCGGCAGCGGCGCTGCATACAGAAAACTGTTGGGCAATCAACTTCCATCGCACATAACCGCCAAACAGACGTCATGCCATGTTCCTGTAACGGTCAACAGATGAGGGTCTGGACGTGCGCTGCCGAAATGTCAGGACAACATCTTTTCTGCTTTTTCAAATTACTAAAGTTCAAAATGGAGAAATCAAAATGGAGTTGACATCGAAGAAAGGATCGCCCTTCGCCTGGATCGACCCTTACAAGCTCGAGTCAAGTCAAATGCTTGTTTCCCCAAACGCATCAATCAACCTCGTGGATATCAAAAACAAAACGCCAGGCAAGACCAGGCTCGCTCCCATCGCTCGCTCTCAACCTCAACTTGACCGGGATATGAGAAGATGATACTCTGACCTGGCCAAACATCCGACTTGATGATGATCTTCTTTCGATGACATCCATCTCTTACGGAAACAGTTACAGCCTTGAAACGTTACGGGTAACGGGACAGCAACCATCACCCTTCTGCCCTCCTCCTTGCATTCTGTATCCCAGCTTGTCGGCTAGCCAGCATCCATCATCCATCATCCATCCAGTATCTCAACCTTGAAATCGCATGGTTCATCATCTTCTCCCAAGGACGTCAACACCATCCTGACAATGTAATTTTCCAACGAACGAAAAATGCTTGTCCGTACGAACGGTGGTCCAGATCTTTTGCCGTCCGTTCGTTGGCTTCTTGACTCGTTGAGCCCGCCTGACTCCCGACCCCGAACGGGTCCTTGATGCCAAGATATGGTTGTGCAGATTTGGTAAGGTTCGTATAAGTGGTGGTTGGGATCAGATATAAGTTGGATGGTGAGCCTCAATGTTCTCAGTCGTCTCAAAAGGAGGCCCGAGACGGGTAGACCTTGAGGAGGCCAGGTCTTGTGGACGGCCAAACTTCAGCTGTTGTTGATGTCGTGCAACCTACCTACTGCCTATCCATGTCTATGATCTGGATCTTGACAAGAGAGAAACGGATTTAAGAGCGGGTTGCTACTCAAAGGAGGTTGATCTAACAGTCTTTCTCTCTGCCGTGGTTTGGACTACAAACAACGGCCACGGAGTTAGGGTAAACCAACGTCGTCAAAGCACTTGCATACGTTGTCGTCCCTACGCGTGTACAGCTAGCACTCACTTACATACCACATACATCCATCGCTCGTGCGTATGCAAGTCGGTAAGTCGAGGAGGGTGTGCAAACTTTCTTTGCATATCTCCATTGTCAAAACCTGTAGGTGTTCATCTGGACATTTTTCATCCCATCTCAACTATAAATGGGTTGGATATCTCCAACGTCTCCGAACCAACAACATCCGCCAACCTTCTTTCATCTCGATCTTACCAGACAACCGTGTGGATCTACTTGACCACCAAAAAAACCTTGATGCTGAGCCTCAGCATAGCCGCGCGTTGTGGCCCTCTGGCTCGTTGTGGTGCTCCAGTCTCATGCCATGTTGATCAGTGACGGCGATCAATTTATGCGGCAGCCAATCCTTCCGTTAAACTGGAACTTAAGAGGGAAGATCGGTGGAAGATAGCCCGTTCCGCGTTTTTGATTGTCAGGAACAATTGATAACCGCCAACCTCTTGAGTAAAAGAGAAGACGTCATACATATCCCAGACAGATTGAATTGTTCAGTGCAAACTTCAACGAAACGAGCCACATCTGAAGAAGCTTGTTGTGGCTTTCGAGCAATGGACACACATCAAGGATTCAACATCACTATAGCAACTGCACCTAATCCCTCAAGCATAAACATGCAAATAACACCCTTCATGCATCGGTCCTAAAACCGTTGAACTCGGCTCACACAAACTCAACCTCACACACCTTCACAAAGCTTCAGCTTCACTCCCATGGTCCCACTACCCCAGACCAGCTGACGACTCAGGTGCCACTTGTACCTTCTTGCACCAACTTCAAAAGGTTGTGTAAGTTGCTGTGCCCTCTACAATTCTGCAGCAAACGGCGAAGTGCACTCAGTTACTCACTCTCTATGTGCTAACGTAACACCCGAGAGGACTTGTGTAAAGCAAGTGTTTGCCTGTAGGGGGATTACATGCAATAGGGGGTAGAAAGTAGGGTCGTTCAAGTTGCTCAGGTCATGCTTGTTTTGCCTTGTCTTGCTTGTGATAAGGTAGTACGTAGATATGCGAGGTGATACGGAGACTGTAGGAGGCCGCTTGGGATCATGGGTCTGTTTACATGGTAAACAATGTTCACATGCTAACGGCCTTTGACGGAGAGATAGGTAGTAACTTGCGGTGGCAAGGTCGTAGAGTCTTTGTGGGTATCTCGAATTGAGGTTCGTAGATTCGTAGACTCTGAGCTGATCTAATTTATTCCCTAGAGTTAAGCCATTATATCGTCACTCATCAGATAGTCCCGCTATGGGCAAGTCAAAGCCCCTTTGGTATCCTTCCAAACTCCCACCCAACGCTCTACTCCATACTACTAACATCCGTCTCCTCCACCCTCCACATATACCACATAAACAAACTCCTATACGGCCTAAACCTCTCACTAATCTCCTTCATTTCTCCCTCACTCATATACTTCCACTTTTTGTCTTTTCCATTCCCCTTTCCATTCCCATTCTTAAGTTTCTTCACATCCCTCCCCACGAAAGCCGCCATACCCCTCTGCACGCCCAAATCGCCCAGTGAAAAAACATCCATACGCTTGAGCGCGAAACACGCAAACATCTCGACGGTCCATAGTCCTAACCCGCGAACGGCGACGAGTTTGGATACCAGCTCATCGTAAGGGGCGGACGCCAAAAGGGAGGCGGATAATTCGCCTGACGCAAACTTGGAGGCGAGGCCGTGGATGTACTCGGCTTTACGCTGGGAGAGGCCTGCGGTGCGAAGGGTGGGGAGGTCTTTTTGGAGGACGAGGGAGGGGGTGGGAAAACGGCGTTTTGATGATGGTTGGTCTTCGGCAGGGTGGCCTGGGGGGGTATCTTTGCCATCTTCGTCGTCTTGATCTTGGTCTAGAGAGGGATCATCGAATAAAGCGACAAACTTGCCCTTTATCGACTTCGCTGCTGCCCCGCTCACCTGTTGAGAAATGATGCTGCTGACTAGACTCTCGAACGGGTCGATTTGTTCTGCTAAGCCTTCGGGACTGAAGATGCGGCAGGGATGTTTGTCGATGAGAGGCTTCATGCGCGGGTCGACGGCGATGAGGTGGGCGCAGGCTTTTTCGAGGATGTTTTCTGTTGTGATGTCATCCTTGGTCTGATTCCTGAGAGGTTCCTTAGATGGGGAAACGCCTTCTTCGGTATCATCTCTCGGTTTGATGGGACTGGAAGAGACCACTCGTGAGGTTTGAGGGGAGAGTAAAGGGGCGTTGGTCTTGTTTGGGTCGGCTAGACGGGAGACGGCGGCGGGTTTGGGCTTCTTCTGAGCACCGGCAGCGGAAGAGGATAGGAGGGCTGCGGCGGCTGGTGTTGGGGTTGCCGGTGGTGGTGCTCCCTTCTTTGAGACTTTCCGTTTTTGAGGAGTTGATGGTAGTTGTGGTTCTATTGTTGATGATGATGACGGCTCTTTGTCCTCAATGCTGACTTTCCTTTTCCGGGACTTGGAAGCAGGTGCCGGCGGAGGGAGTATGGGAGCAGCCGTGTCGTTGGGCTGGGCTGCGGCCAGAGCACTTAACCGGGCAGACCTTCGAGTTGCCATCCTCACGGTAGGTGTTGTCAATTGGAGATAGGTGAGGGATGTGGTGAGTGTGCGACGAGTGTGGGCTTGACTAGTGTGAGTTGTGAGTGTGGGACAGGATTCAGACGGCAATCTCAACCGACCCAATGCCTGGCGTATGAGTCTCGGTTTGACTAGATGGGTTCTGAATCGCATGAACTTGTCGATATCCCAAGGAGAGTGAAGTGGCAAAGCAGAATACGGAGATTCGAAGTAAGAGAAGATGAATTACCCCTCAATTGGTGGTTTATGGTTCCCCAAGAGAGAAACAAAGAAAAGGTTAAGTAGCACCAACTACACGATAAACAGACACAGGCAGCAGTGTAGCATTCAAGAACGCGTCTTTGACCGACGTCATCGCCGTCCCGGGCCCGTCGATGTCGCCTGCTCACGTGGCACGGAGAGCCAAGTCGTGCAAAGGTCGGGACAAGGTCCGGTTGTTTGGCAACGGAGATCTCCAAGAAATGGACTCCAAAAACGAACACCTAGTGAATAACGCCAAGCGGTTCCTGCAGAAGACGGTGTCGGCAGTTTGCAAGCTCCCTAGCTGTAGGGTTACGTTACTAGTGGTAGCCGGATAGGGGGTTCACCAAAATGTTAAAGCTTGTCTTTGGTAATCTTTTTAGTCGTGGCTTCATTGTGCCCCTGAGAGATGCAGCATTTCGAGACAGATATTACGTATTGAGGCCCTCTGAACAAGAGACAAGTGTTTATACTTGAGTAATGAATAGGGCTTATACATACCTTGGCTATGTGTGCTATAGGAGTTGTAGGATTTGTGGTGGCCAAAAGGAAGCTCAGCTCAGCCCTCAAATGCTGACTGATAAGCTGAGCCAGAGGAAGGAGATCGCCGTGATTGCAGTTTTGGGGGAAACCAAGATTTTGTTTGGATGCCAGATCTTCACTGGTTCTATAATTGTACGGGAAATCTCATTCGCTCGCCGGTTCATGATATGATCTCTTGCGAGGAGCATCGATAGGAAGGCATGGTCCGTATTTCTAGCCGGTGAGCATGCAGTGCTGCCCCTTTTCCCCACCCGGGTCACTGTGACTGTCGATATCAACAAAGGGTTGCAATGTCGGCTCGACATATTGTTTTCCGCACCCACGGACGGACCGGACCTGGCCAACGTATTTCCACCGGTCCGCAATGATTCCGGCGTTGTAGCATCTTTTGGGAATAGAAAGGCGGTCATCGGCTCCGCCCCCGAATTATCTAGGTCCGCATAAACAACGATAGACAAGGCAAGCGAGGGCCAGAGCGGGCGGCGGGGAGCGGATATTGCACCGACCAGGTCGAGGCTGAGGGTGGAGGGGCATCCTGGACATCCTTGTCCTGGGGAAACATGCTAAAACCCGTGAGATTCTGGATCGAGATGATGGAGGAGGAGAAGGAGAAGGGCAGCCCGCGCTGTCCTCATGTCAAGCCTCGGGATGGTGATAGGCATTGGAAAGGTAATATAATTCATATGTCCCCCTCTTGTTGCAGCTATCACAACCACACGCTTCTTTTTCCATTGATGGCAAGGACAGGATGTGCAGGCTGATCGCGGCCGTTGATCGAACAAATGGTGGAAATGGTGGGATTGCTTGCGTGTTGCTTCTCCCCAGTCTTCCCCTTGAGACCGCCCTGAGTGGATGAACGGTGCGCCCGGACCATGGCATAATTAAGCGGGTCTTTTACCCCCCAAACCCGGGGCCCCTGATAGGTTAACCATGCTCGACCCCCCTTGAAGTGGACGGCAGACCCCCCTTCCAGTGTGGTGTCCCTTCCTCGCTGTGAGAGACTGAGAGAGATTCTGGAACCATTGGCGGGCTGGGCAGTGACCCTTTGGAACAGGAGCTAGAATCTCCCTTTCTCAGCCTCCGTCCGTCCTCCCGTCTTCCGTCCCCGTGTCCCCCGTCCGCCGTTCCCTTGCCTGAGTAAGAGATTCGATCCCAACATCTCAAAGAATACGCGAACTCCCAACCGCGTACCACCGGTGTCACTGTGCTTGCTTCTTGTCTCTTGTACACTTTTCTTGACGACCTTTTACAATTACCTTTGACGACGACGACGGCTAGTCTACATTCGCTTGTAGGATCCTCCGCTCAGAGATACCGCCTTCGTGCTTCAGGAGACGTGGGCTTTCCACCCCCAACCGACACCCCGTAATCTCTCTCCACGACGCCACACGAGTTCCCACGCGAATCTTCCTCTTGCTACACCACCCGACGATATCGCATTTTCTCAGCCGCTCTTCACGTCGCAATATCTCCTTCGTGCCATTGCCGCTGCGCATCGCATCGTCGACCTAGCCGGCAGTTACGCGGCTCCCATCTCCAACTTTTAGACTTAATATCCTTCTCGACAGTTCAGCGGGTGGTGCTCGAGGGCCACCCCGTATCGCAATAATGCTTCTCCCCAAAGGCGGCGTCAGCTGGAAGGCTGCAAGAGCACAACTCCCTCCCGCAAGGGCAGTATGGGCTATCCTCACAAAGACACGATTCCTCCTCCTCGTTGCAGTAACAGGAGTTGTGCTATTACTATGGCGCGGTCTCAGCGCAAGCGCCTCCGAAATGCAAAGGTTGGTGCCATGTCATCCCATGTCCTGCTCTGTCTACTGCTTCTGTGATCTGTATGCTAACCACTCTCGCCTTATGACAGTTTCTACTGCTGGGGTCCTTCAAAACCGCCAATGGAGATGACCCTTAATGAGCAACAAGCTTGGAGTGCTCACCTTCATACCCCTGTTATCTTCAACCACCACGCTCCGGTAGAAATCAACTCGTCCACCATCTCCCACGTCGACCTCAACCCCATCAAGTCTACCACCAAGGCCGTCGCCAACGAGGAGCGCGTCCTGATCCTTACCCCCCTCAAGGATGCCTCCAGGTATCTCTCCAAGTACTTTGAGCTGATCGCCGAGCTTACCTACCCCCACCACTTGATCGATCTCGCCTTCCTCGTCAGCGACTCTACCGATGACACTCTTGCTGTCCTTGCTTCCGAGCTTGACCGCATCCAGAAGCGCCCCGATCAGATACCCTTCCGCAGCGCCGTGGTTGTCGAGAAGGACTTCGACTTCAAGCTGAGCCAGGATGTTGCGGAGCGCCACTCGTTCGCTGCCCAGGGTCCCCGTCGCAAGGCTATGGGTCGCGCGCGCAACTACCTCCTCTCTGCTGCCCTCAAGCCTGAGCACTCCTGGGTCTACTGGAGAGATGTGGACATTGTCGACAGCCCCAAGAAGATTCTCGAGGACTTTATCGCCCACGATAAGGATATTCTCGTTCCCAGTATGGACAACCTCTCGTGAAAGACACCACATGGGCAACAGAAGCTAACATGTGATAGACATTTGGTTCCACCGCTACCAGAACGGCCGTGATATTGAGGGAAGATGTGGGTCTTGGATTTGTCGCCTGATAACTCGTTACCTTGTTACTAACCGCTGTATACCTCTAGTCGACTATAACTCTTGGGTCGAGTCCGATAAGGGTCGTAGACTTGCTTCTAGCCTCGACAAGGATGTTGTTCTCGCTGAGGGTAAGTTGATGCTCCAAAACCCCCAAGTTGACACCGACTAACATGGTTGTTCACAGGCTACAAGGAGTACGATACCGGCCGCACTTACATGGCTAGAATGGGCGACTGGCGCGACGACAAGGATGTCGAGATCGAGCTTGACGGAATTGGTGGCGTGAACATTCTTGTCAAAGCTGATGTCCACCGTTCCGGTGAGTCCACAACTTACGGCGCATATTCAAGGGAAGCTCCAGCTAACAAACAACCATAGGCATCAACTTCCCCTGCTACGCTTTCGAGAACCAGGCCGAGACCGAGGGTTTCGCCAAGATGGCCAAGCGCGCCGGTTACCAAGTCATTGGTCTCCCCAACTACGTTGTCTGGCACATCGACACCGAGGAGAAGGGTGGCAACGCATAAAGAGTCTATAAACGGATTCTCTCTGCATTGACATCCCATCTTTACCCAATATAAAACGGCGCGGCGGCGAGGAAAACGCAATTTTTTACATACTGTACGAAAGCCCACGACATACACATATCAAGATTCATCGAATGTTTCGCCAGCAAGCGTGGTGACAAGACCGGCGTTTTGGGAGGGCGGTTACGGCGGGACGGCTCGGATATTTTTTCTCTTCGTTTACAAGCAACTTTCAAGTCACACTACTCGACCTCGGGCTTTCCGATCAACCGCCTCCCTCCTTCCCTCACCGAAGCCCGCCCGCCGTCTATATCCTCGCTCGAATGCGGTCGATAGCCCCGTGTTGACATCCGGTAGCCGGTAACCGGTAACCGCTATCCACATCCCTAATGAGCGGAAACGCCCAATATAACAGACGAAGAAACGTGTACAAGGAAGGGTCACAAAAAACCAGTTAATAAAGCATTTTGGTTAACGTATGTAAAGAGGAGGGATGAGGAAAAGCGATGAAAGAAAGGCATGTGTATACATCATGAATGGATAAACCAAAAAGTTGTGTTGGGAGCGGTTTTAGGTTTTGCTGAGACGGAGGTTGTTTGCGGAAGAGGCAAGGGCAGAGGCTAGAAGGAAGCGAGACATCCAACTTAGTTTAAGCGGACGTCTTCTCTTTCTGCGCCTCTTCCTCCAACAGCTCAACAAGTTTTTGGTTGCCACGGTTGGGTTGGCGGGTCGGTTGGCTTTTTTTCCGAACTGGTAAAACGGAAAGAAAGAAGAATGAAGTTAAGACATAATATACTATACTTATTTTTTCCTGCTCACAGAGATGTTACCACCTGTTTTTTCTCCCCTCTTGTACCTTTTTGTTTTCAGATAGACAAAGTCTCATTGCGTTATCATAGAAAAGAGGGCTTGGTGTGCGGATGGTTTTTGTTTCACTTCTCTTCTCTCATTGTAGGATAGCTTACTCTTTTTCTGTTCACCCTTGTTCAATATTTGTTAACGTAGTGATGAGAGTCACGATTCTGTCTCTTGATAGACTGAATCACATATCCCACCTTTAATACTGCCTTGTGACTTGGTTGGCAACTTGGAGTACATCGATATATGGTTCAAGACTGCGACACTTCAACCTCAACAGAACACTTCAACACTTCCTCGACACCTCAATACTTCTCGATAGGTACTTCACTAATTCATGACACTTCAACACTTCAACAATCCGCCTAGCCATCTAACACTCAAACAATTCCCCATTCAAGAACACTTCCACATTTCAACCCAAACCCGCTATCTATGTAGAGGTAGTTTGGCTTACAAACAAAGCTACCTACTACCTGACATTGACCACGAACCTTAAGCAGGGTCTGCACAACGTAAGTAGCAACCGGCGAGCCAAAAACTTACTGGAGTCTTCAGGGTCGTCAGTCCAGTTTGACCTCCTTTGGGACACTCAAGAGGTGAATCTACGCGACATGATCCTTAGTTTTCAGGAACTGTTGCCAATTTGTCTATGTAGTACTGTAGATAAGTTTCACGGTTCAAACTCCGATTCTCTAGAGCCACCTAAAGTTAATTAGACACTTCAGGCTTTCCAGTGCCAGCAGCTTCGGGCTCTCACGACACAGCCTTTTCTTGTCCTTGGGGTGTAATATGAGTTAGAACTAAGTGGGCATACACAGCAGGCATCTACGGCTGTCTGTCATCTCTTTTTGTTTTCTCTCAACTCTTCACCCCAGCCAAATATGGAGTGAACTTTGGTTTCACGTTTCAGGGGGTACAGATACACTGAACATTGAGCGGAGTTGGTCTACTTCTCAGGATTCATAATACACTTATTCAACGTACATCAGCAAAGGCCATGACTACCATGTCTCGCCCACTTTCTCTCCCCTCTCTTCACTCTCTCTTTGTCTTGCCGTGCCTTGCTTGACCTTGTTTTGAAAAACCCCAGGATAAAGTCTATTTGCCCATTTCTCTATATTTATAGGTAGTCTTTTCTCCCATGGTCTTCACCACCTCCTCTCCATCTCCATCCTCATGTTCCACTGTAGCGGTTGCGCGAGTCTTGAGAACGCGATTGCCCGTTGCCGCCGCAAACTCTCAAGACTTCCTGTCCACCTTTTCTCCTTTCCCGTCTTCCTCCTTTCTCCTCCTTTCCAGAAAGCAAATTTGGCACCAAGTTGTCGGGAGAAATCCAGAGTTCCAGATCGAGAGGGACGAGTATGTTTCTTGAGCGCGCATCCACTTTATTTGAATGTTGGTATCTTAGGCTTCCGAATCCTATCGTAGCAGTTCCCCAGCTTTCCATCTTCGGTATCGTTTCCTCTCGAAGTCGGCCAGTCCAGTTCCCACCGCGCGGATAAACGGAAAACCTTCCCTCTCCTTCCCTCCCCCACTCCTTTTCCCATCCTTTCCTCCTGAAATCCCTAAGCTCGTAAAATGGCGCGCTTAGTTCTTGACAATGGTAAGGGTGTCGAGAGCGACCTTCTCGGCGGCCTCGGCCTCGATCTGGTCAATCAGGGGGCGGAGGTAAGGGACGTCCTCCTCCTGGGTGGTCCACTCGTTCTTGGGGAGGAGCTTGTGGGTGAGGGAGAGCTGGGTGGCGCGGCGGATGCGGTAGATGCGGTCGTAGGACTCCTTGGGGGTCAGGCGCTTGAGGGCGGCGAGGACGGTCTCGTTCTCCTCGGAGATGAGGTCGTCGGCGCTGTAGTAGGTGGTGATTGGTTAGTCATTGGTTGGTGTCGGGTTATATGGTATGGTGATAGGTTGGTCCTGCTCGGGGACGAGAAGAGGAAGGTAGGGCGAGCCATTGAGGTAGAACCGGGCCGAGGAGGGACATATGGATGGAGGTAGGACATGATGCGATGGTCGATAACAGGTAGACACAGCTACAGTCTACGTCACAGGGGTCCCGGACCGGACCACGGCTGGCCATCGAGGTGTAAACAACAAGGAAAACAACAACAAAACTCACCGGAGACCCATCTGACGGTAGCCGGCGGCATTGGTGTACCAGGTGGCGACGGGCTTGAGCATCTTGGACAACCAGCCCCGCTTAGCGACGGCCTGAGCAAGAGAAGGGGCAGACATGGCGATGGATGATGGTCGACCGGGGGGGGGAATTGGTTAGTCGGTGATAGGTGGTGAGGTGAGGTGAGGAAGTCGAGTCGAGTCGTCGTCTACTCTCTTGTCGTCTGGTCTGGAATGGCTACAAAGGCACACTTGAAACACCAAGGTCGAGATTCAAGATCGAGAGGTCGGAAGAGAGCTAACAAATTGCCGCGACCCGCAAATCAGCACACCCGCGAAAGTCAGCCAGCCAGTAGCGCACTGTCCACTAAGACTTAAGAAGCTCCGGGTGCTCCGTGCGTTTTTCTTTCCCTTCTTTCTTGGGCCCAGTCCTCCCGTCTCTCCGGGAAAAGCCGTGTTCTGCTCTGTGATTTGTTGATGCCTCAAAGCTCAGGCTCTAGAAGGATAGGGACGAAAAAGGTCCAAGCGACCGAAGTTCTTTCTTGGCAAGGGTTTGGGTTATCGTCCGAAATGCCAAGTCAGAAATGAGGTAATGGGCCATAGTGGGTCTAGAATTGGAGCCGACGAACAGGGCGCCGCTTTTTTGCGGACGACGGGCG
Source organism: Sordaria macrospora (assembly GCF_033870435.1). Classification (NCBI taxonomy): domain Eukaryota; kingdom Fungi; phylum Ascomycota; class Sordariomycetes; order Sordariales; family Sordariaceae; genus Sordaria; species Sordaria macrospora. Next base: position 659,412 of record NC_089372.1, on the reverse strand, counting down.
TTGAAGCTTTCCTTTCCCGCTGCAGTGGCTGGTGGAAGGGTGAGGTTACTTTGTGACCACACTGGCGCTGGTTTCGCTGCAGTGAAACTGCATCTCGACTGATATCATCTCTTTGTCCGGGGAAAGAAGGTTAAACGGTCTGGCTGCCGTCCGTCTGAAGTTTTGGAAACTTGAGACTTTTTCGACCTGACAAACACATGATTGTCTGAACACTTGGACACTCAACTGAAGGAAAACACGTGCGGTCCCGGAGTCCCTTTTTTCTGTGTCCTTCATGACTCGGAGGGGGAAATTCGAGGCAGCACCCAGCGCATCCGGAATTGCTTTTCATTCACTACGGGAGTCACGGGCTGGTAGTGGACAATCAGGGAGGTGACATAATTGGTGACCATAATTGGCATCCGCGTCCCCCGCCGTCATTGGCGTTGGCTGTTGTTCTTTCTGCAGTTACCAGTTTGCTCTTAAAGAATATCTCCATCCTCGGCCTCAAACCGGCATTCGCACACAAGGAAGTTACTGTTATGAGAAGAGCTTGACTTGATAAGACTCGTAGCTTCCACTTTTGTTGAACAAACATCATCCTTCTCTTTTGCCAAGAAACCCGTTGAGAGACGGGACTTCCCCCACATTCGCCAGTCTTTCCTTCCCTCCACTCACCTGCATACCTAGTTAGCTCTGCACCAGGTAGCAGGCTCCTGCTCGTGTGCTCGAATCCTACGAAATCTGTCTCCAATTCCGAAAAAGAAACTTCCTCCAACTCTCAGTTCCTAAGGATCAGCGCCAGGGCCTCTTTTCAGCGCAAAAACCCGACTGCCCCGAGCCTCACGGACGAACGGTGATATTTGGACATCTGGTGTTATCGACACCTCGGTCGTCGACTCAGTCCCCCAAGCGAACCTCTTCCCCGCACCCGCGCTAGTACGCTGTTGCAATTCCCCAAGCCGGGAACATCAGGAACAGAAGAGCGTCACAAGCCAACAACTTCCAAAGCTCCAATAAGCCGAGATCACCACCCTCTTTTCCGACACTACGGCGGCACCACGAGTCACCGATTGCTCCGGGGTCTCTGAGTTGCGACCAGCAGAGACCCCTCGAACCACAAAGACGCATCAATCCGTCTTGATCCCTCCGGACCGTCCCCCTGCGTCTCGATTCCCCAGTCCCAGTTCCGACTCGAGTCGCGAGAAGGGTAGCGGCATGTCTAATCTAGAAACCCAACACCACATCTCCCACTCTGCACCAGATTCCGCGAGTTCGGCAGCAGAATATGGCGTGCGCTCCTTGACAGGCGCCCGGCCACCTGACACTCTTGTTGCGCCCGCCAACTCGGTGACCGAAGAGCTGGAGACAGCAACAGCAGGGCACGACATATCAAAGGAGAAGACAGACACAGCGCCGGCAGACTCAATGCAAGATCCTGACCGGATGACGGGCCTGGAAAAATGGGCAGTTCACGCTTCGGATTCGCAGTTCAATGCGCTCGCCGGCGCGGTGGGAGGCTTCATGTCCGGTGTGGTTACCTGTCCGCTGGACGTCATAAAGACCAAGTTGCAGGCGCAGGGCGCGGGACATCATGTGGGCCAGCCCAGGATGTACAATGGCTTGATAGGCACGGCGAACGTAATATGGAGGCATGAGGGCATTCGCGGCATGTATAGGGGTTTGGGTCCCATAATAATGGGTTACTTGCCCACTTGGGCCGTCTGGTTCACGGTCTATAACAAGAGCAAGATATGGATAGGCGAATACACCGGTATGTCTTGGGTGTTTGGTACGGAGACTGGGCGTCAATGCTAACATATATGCGACAGACAAACAAGTTGCGATAAACTTCGGCGCATCCATCGTAGCTGGCGGTACCAGTACCATTGCCACAAATCCGATATGGGTCATCAAGACCCGACTGATGTCGCAGTCAGCATCCCACGACAGTTCTCAGCTCTCGCTTCACCCCAGGGAGTCCAACACGCCCACGGTGCGCCCATCGATGCACTCCCCTTGGCACTACAAGTCCACGTTCGATGCCGCGCGCAAGATGTACACCACCGAGGGCATCCTATCCTTCTACTCCGGATTGACACCCGCCCTTCTGGGTCTCACTCACGTGGCCGTCCAATTCCCCGCCTACGAGTTTCTGAAAACCAAGTTTACTGGACAAGGCATGGGCGGCGCCGCCAGCGATCAGAACGCCAAGCCAAGCTTTATGGGCACCTTTGCCGCCTCAGTCCTCTCCAAAATTTTCGCCAGCAGCGCGACGTATCCTCATGAGGTCATTAGGACGAGATTGCAGACACAGCGCAAGCCTATGCCGGGACAGGAGCACTTGCAGGGTTTGGGAGTGGTTTCCAAGAATGGCGCTGAGTCCAAGCAGCTGGCTCCATCAGCGCCCAAGTATAGGGGCGTGATAACCACCTTCAAGACCATTCTCAAGGAGGAAGGCTGGAGGGCGTTTTACGCTGGCATGGGAACCAACATGATGAGAGCCGTCCCCGCGGCGACCGTCACCATGCTCACGTACGAGTACGTCATGGACAACCTGAAGCAAGCGAGGAAGCACGGAAAGGAGAAGCTGGCCAAGGTTGCGGAAGTAGCGGCTGTGAAGCCTGAGAGTGTTGAGAAGTGTGAAAGGCCTGAGATTTCCAGTAGCGCTAGCAGCTAGAGACGTGCAATGGGATCGAAGGGTGCTCACATGTCTTGAGTAGGGCCAGGGTTCAGAAGTTGGATATTTATATGGAGCTTGCATATGGCGCGAAGCGAACATGTCCATGCACAGATGGGGAATGCGCAAAGCGGAATGGGTTTGGGCGGGCAAAGGCAAGATAGGATCACATTGCGATACCCCGGAAGGGCGGTACTGGTACTCGGGATTCTTCATATATATACATTTGGTATACCGGTATAGCGAGCATATATAGTCTTATGTCGAGCATACTTGTGCTTGATTGTTCGATTCTTCTTGGAAACTGTATTGGGCGAAGCATCCTTTCTTCACAAAATCACCACCAGCCTGTTCAACGATCCCGAAAGAATGGTTACGACATAATTGCTGCTAAATACTGATGTTACTTCGTGATGGCAGGAGCTTTGGAAGGGGCTCCCATTACTCGGTCCCCAACCGGCAAAAGGGGAAAGACGCTCGGTCCACTTACACGTATCCCATAGTACGATCTTAATAGTTGCGACCGAACGAACCTCGAACGATACAACCAACAAGTCGAAAGACAGCATTCCATCACCTTCAACATCAACGTCCACCTCGAATAACAATCTCCGTTACTTAACTTTGTTCCCCTTTACCTGACTTTCTGAAAAATCTCACAAACGTCAAAAGGCCGCTCAAACGCAAAATGAAGACCTCAAGAAACATCAACCCAAAGGTTAGCTTTTCCCAAAGTCCCAATATCCGAACGCATCCTCGAGACACTCGCACTTACACGATCAATGCACCAACAGACAGTAATGGCGCCCCTGGCTGCCTTTACTATGGCTTGGGTTTTGTTTGCTTACACTAGGCATTCTATTCAGGCTGCGAAGGTTAATGCTGTAAGTCACTTCACCCTCGTCCTTCCATGACCTACGTACCCAGGCACATGGCTTTGGAATATCAAACCAATGTATTTTCTGTATTGCGCCTCATACCCAAGTCACTTCCTCCGTTTCACATCCACTTCTAAGTGTTTTCATTCTATCACCACACTTGAGCACATTAGACTTTGAAACACCGAGCCAGGCAATTGTTGTCTCTAATGTGCTTTCATCGGATAGTCTAGAAGTCATATCCTTCACAGTGCCTCTACTGACTATGGACATGTTCTGTTCATTCACACATTAGAAAATTACGCGGGAACATAACCAGCAGCAACAACACCAGCAAGAGCGAGAGTATCGCGACAGGCAGGACAAGTAACCTCGCACGGCAGAGATATCTTGAAGAGTGGATGAAGAGCTAGGTAGAGTGAGACCGAGTTGATGAGCGTAGTCGTCAGGTCTCAGGAATATACCAAAACGCTTATGTATCATTTAAACAAGGCTATTGTCCCTATTGTGCTTTCGTCTAATGGTTTCAAAATTCACAAGAAAAAAGAGGACTAACCGCCGACTCTCTCTATTAACACATCACATAAGCTCACTTGGGAAGAAAGCCAGCAGCAACAACAACACCATCAAAAGAAATAATATCAGGGCTCGTCGATTGCCAAGTCTATCATACTGTCTCCCACCAAAACCACAACTCCAAAGTAAAAAGAGGTTCCTCAATCCGCCTACCGATGAACATGCTTGCTGTTGTGAGAGAAAGATACTTGGCTTCACACCCCTATCCCCCTTTGTCTCCTCTTTGGCCCTTCCCCTACAGTGCCTACCTCACTTATTTACCGGTACAAAACACCACAAGCAAGCAAGAAAGCCAAGATGAATCAAGAAGTTCGGGCCCTTCGCTTTGGCTGGACTCTCAGGCTGATTGAGGTGCAGATCTGTAACTTGAGACACTAGCTGCTCAGGCTTCTAAACTCGATTGGAGGCAACGGTAAGTAGAGATCTTCTTCGTTGCTGAGAACTCATCACAGCAAAGCTAGCTCTCCGTTGTCCTACTCTGGTTATAATGCAAGTCATCCTCGTCCATTGGCGCACCACAGGTAGCCATCTCATTCCATTCAAAGTTGTCCATAACGAAACTCCCGACAACGAAAGCTCGATGAAAACGATGTGAGAGTGATGTGAGGATTGAGACTGGCCTGGTCTGGGTCCTCGACCGACGAAGCATCCCCCATCACCCACGAACGAGTTTCGCCAGGCTCCTCACCCAATGGCCAGACAACACCCTCATCAGCTTCTATACGCCGGTCATCCTAGATGCTATTGGCATTACCAAGGGTACCACCAACGGCACCACTCAGCAACTGATCATCCTCGGCTGGACGTGCTGAGGACTGATGGTTGCTGCCCCGATGTCGACGATAGCACCAAGATTTGCGAGAAGAACGATGTTCCTATGCTGCACCATTGGAGCCACACTGGTCTACATAGTGTGGACAGTGTCTTGTGCTAAGGCTATGGAGAGTAGCGCAGGCTGAAAAGAGGGACGTTCGGACGTTCAGGGACAATTGACATATATTTGCAAGGTGGCATGGAGAAATGGTGGAAGAGTGGCTGGCAGTGAACTGAGTTTCCCAAATTAAATCCCGGGAAGAAGAACCAGATCAGAACATACACTCAGTAACATACCTTCCCCGATTGCCCCAGGCGGGCCTCGCTTTTAGCATGTCACCAACACCAGCACCAATATCGAGCCATTGGTGAAGACTGAGAAGAGTCCACATCATCACACCATGCGGAGCACCATCGTCGGGGTCATCACCATTAGGGAGATAGATTACCAAGAGGAAGGACGGCATTTACAAGAGAAAGCGCGTCATCTCTGGTACCCGGACCCCAAAGATTACCGTGGGTAAACCGGGACGCATATCGCAGGCCCTCACACAGAAAGGATGTGATGAGCGGGAGGCATTACCTTCTCTAACTTCCCTCCAATATTTCCCTGCGTCCAATACACTTTTTCATCATATTCCCATCTCTCTCCCAAGATAATATGGAAAGAACTGATCAACGCGTATTTCATCCCATGTTCCCAACCTGCCCAACCAAAAGAATATGAGACGAGGAGGTTGTTACTTGTCCGAACAGCTTTCAGCCACATCACCATAGCCTCAAACTCGAACCATTGTGAAATCGACCTCATCGCCGCTTGCCTCCCTCCCGCTCAACCCAAGAAGCTAAGATTGCACCAGCTTGGATGTATGGTTGCCCTTATCATCATACTGAACCATGACTACATCCGACGGAGAGCTACTACCATGCATGGGTCGCCTCCGCCGACGGTGAGCTGGCGAGCTGTCCTCCACCTTACGAGTCGACTTACACCCCTTCCGCACAGACGACACCCGGAACAAGGTTGGTAAGTGAAGCATATGATGCCTACCTACTGTCCATCTGCCGCTGAAGGCCCCATCAAAGTCCAAACCCGGGAATACCTCCCAACCATCGAGTCACCAGTCACCAGGCACTATGTATGAGAGACCGTACTCCAGACAGTCGGAAACACATCGGACCCCCAACCTCGGAACCGAACCATATCACAAGCATCGCATCCGCCGAGTGCCGACTTTAAAGTCACTAAATTTCTCACCCAATTTCGCTACACACCCGCGATGACCATGCTTGCTTGGTCTACCTCTTATCTACATAATCAAAGAAAAGGTAGAGCCAATTGAGGAATAACACGACGCCAGCAAGACACTCTTGGATGACGACGACGACGACGACGACGACGACGACGACGATTCCGCCATGAAATGGAATGCGATCATGAACGTTCCACCAGACCAGAAAGAAAGAAATCCCTGCAGCGTCTGCGTGTTAAAGAATTGAACGCGGTATGTTTGCTCGCTTCTTCGTTGACCGGGCCTGGCAGTGAATAAATATATACCGCATTTCAATGCTTGTAGAGTCGGTTGTAAAGAATGGCCAACTGTTCTTGGTTGGGTGTTTGGGTGTCGCTCCAGCAGGGCGCGGTATAGGTGGTGTTGAACGTAGTGTGTTTTTCGTGTTGGGTTGAGGACGAATGTGTCGGTGTATGTGCACGAGAAATGTGGAAGTGGAATAACCACAAATGGATTTCCTGGTGCTTATGTTTGAACAAACTTGTCGAGTGTGTCAAGTGGGGGAATAGAGAGAATAAAAGGGAGGATCTATTCAGAGAAGTTTGACGCTGCTATTGTGTGTTTCAACCACTCGTCTGCTATACCTAATGATAATTATGTTATTGTCTATTTCAAAGTACGCCTCCCACTCCTCTTCATGTGACGTTATTGTGAGTTTCTAATGATCATCTGGCGCTCGTATAAATATCCTCCTCTTTCTTTCTCCTCGCTTGAAATCTCCTCCTTTCCCGATCATCCAAGTTACTCACAGTTTCTCCTTCCTCGTTTCTCGTCTCAAGTTTCCAGCCTTCACAATTTCCAAACCTCAGTCTTCACACAATCTCAGATCAAAACTTCAGTTCAAGCACACGTTCGAACTCAACCTCAACCCCATCTTAACCAACCCTCTCTCCTTCCCAACCAACCAACCAAGCCACCAAGCAACCAACCCCATCAACCAAGCCAAACCAACGCCAACAAAATGGCCCCCTACCCCAGAACCCCCAGAACCCCCAGAAATACCAAGAAAGACCGTCCCTCCCCTCTCTTCCCTCTCCACCCCCGCCCCTGGTTCTGGCCTCCTCTCAGAACCGGACCCGGTCCCCGAACTCCCGCTCCTCGCCCTCGCCGTCCTGCGCCCAGGGCTCCGCCTAATACGCCTGCGCCTGATTCGCCTTTGCCTGGGTCGCCTGCTCCTGGTTCGCCTGCTCCTGAGGCCGCTCCCGCTCCTGCGACTGCGATTGCTGAGGATGCTCCTGCCTTGGGTGAGGGTCAAGGTCAGGGTCAAGGCCAGGGTGAGGATGAGACACCGGGTGAGGGTGAGAGGCTTCTTAAAAGTTTAAGAAGCGGCGGGAAAAAAGTCACTGGGCTAGCCCACTACCTTTTCACTGCGTTTGGACAAGACATTCCATCTGATATCAAGGTTGATATCAAAGACAAGCACAAGCACCTTGGGGGGGAAGACAAACGGAGCAAAGTTGCTCGGTTGGCAATCGCTGGCACTGGCAAGGCCTCCTTTGGTTTCATGGCTAGTCATTATATCCACGTTGACTTGGTGGTAATGCTGGATTGAGCTGAATAAGGGATGATACTCGAGTTGAGCGGAGAATGAGGGCTTAGCATGGAGGCGTATTTACGGACAGACAAGACCTTTAGAGATGGACGATAGGTGTTTGACGTTTTGATCGAGGAGTAGCGGGATTCTGACGAGGCATGGCTGTTTCTTTTTCTTTTCTTTTTCGAAAATCGTCCAGTTCGGCTCCTCAGGAAGGGAGGTGATAAGTCTGGTATTTCGTTCAGTTGCTAGGCAACGACACTTGCTGATACTGGAAAGTAACTTCTACTTATGTAACCCCGCCTCAAACTTCTCCAAGTCATAAAACCTCGGAACGATCGCGTTGCCGTTGAAGATGCGACCTTCAAGTGCGTTGACAGCCTATAATTGCGATGTCATATAAGTTAGCAAAAAATCAATCCTCAAGATCACCATCCTCACCACCACCCCCAATCCCCAGTAGAAAGAAGAAGAAGATGAAGAAGTACTTACCCTCAGCGCAGAAACCCCATCCGTAAACCGAATAAACACCCTCCTCCCCTCTCTCTCCACAAACAACCTCATAACCCTTCCATACTTCTCTCCACACTCCGTCCCAATCTCCTCGTACAGGTCTCCGCCCTCCACCTCCTGCCTTAATTCCTCATCACTCATCCCATCAAGCATGTGATCCAACACAATCACCTCGCTCATCTTGCCAAATCTGCCACCATCCTTCTCCTCTGGCTTTGATGATGCAGACTTCCCAGCAATAATCTTGCCCCTCCCACCAGGCTCCGCCCATCCACCGCCTTCAGCATCGGACCGCTTCTTGCGCTTCTCAACCTTGACTTGCAAGGCGGATGTGATGCCTGATTCTGAGGCTCCCAAGCCGGAACCGGCGGTCCAGCCATATTTGGACATGAGACGAGCGGCGAAGCCGGCTTGGCCTGGTAGTTTTGATTTGGGAGCGTTGGCATCTTCTGTTTCTTCTGAGGCGGAGTGGGTGCCGAGAGGAACGGGGATAGCGTCGTAATTGACTTCTTCATCTTCCGAGTCGATGTCCATTGCGTCGTCTCCAGAGCCTTCTGGGGCGGAAGGCGGTTGTGGTGGAGCTTCGTAGCGGACTGGAGCGCGGGATATGGTTGCTGGGTCTGTTGTTGAGGGTTCGGCTGCGGGTGGTTGTGGTGGAAGAGGGGAAGGTGATCGTCGTGGTGGCGCCATGCCTGATAATGCTAATCTTCGGGCGTATGCTTCGTCGGCAGATTCGTCTACGGGTATTGCTACCGCTGGCGCCGGTGCTGACGTGGTTGTTGTAGCTCGTGGTGGTGACATGGGTGGTGGTGCAAACGAGAAAGAAGCCGGAGGCGCGAACTGGTCTGTAGTGTATCCTGTCAGCAGTTACCCTCCCAGATAGTCTTGACCCCAAGTCCATAAACATACTATTCATCACCCTCCTATCGTCCTCCTCTTCCTCATCACTCCTCCTACTATCAAAACTATCCCTCCTCTTTCGTCTATGCGCATACAACACCGCCTTCCAGTCGCGGATCTCTCTGATGCGCTCGTCGCTGCGCAGGTATTCCTCGACATTGGTGGGTCTTGCTGGATCGTAGAGTTCGTCCCAATTGGTCTCAACTGGCCGGTCATCGTTCTTCTTCTTCTTTCTTCTGCGCCCGCCGCGTTCTCGTCGGTTATTGGATCCGCTGTAGAGGTACTCGTCGTCTTCGGTGGCTACCCAGTCGGCTAGGGTATTGCGCTGTTGGGGCACAGCGGCAGCCGCTGCTGATGTTGTGGTAGCAGTAGTGCCATTGTTGTCGGGTTCGGATGTCTTGACGGTTGCTGCGACAGCTGCTATGGATATGGAGGGTGGCGCCTTTGGGAGGGTTGGCTTGGGTTTGTTGGGTTGCTTTACTTGTGGTCGGCGGATGGGTTGGAAGGCGAACGCTGTCAGGTCTGGATTAGCAATCGCGCAATAACGAAAACGACCCGAGCAATTCGCTAACCTGGATTTACGGCCTTCTTTGCTGGGACGTTTTGCTGCTTGTTTGCGACAGCATCATTGTTGGCAGATGGCGAGTCGCTTGTGCCGCCAGGGTCGAGAAGGTTGGCGTAGAGGGACAGGCCTCCTCGCGCGGGAGGTGGTCCTGACATGTTGTGTGATGGTTGTATGGTATCAAATTGGATGTGGGAGGATAATCGGCAATGAATCAGCCCATGGGATATGAATCGGAGTTGTTGATGACAATGACTTCAGCCATGTTGACGGAAAAGAAAGACCGAGGCGCGATCTGGGGAACCGTTGCCCGCGCCTGGACGGGAACTGATAAGGAAAGTTGGGCCCCACTTTTGCACCTATCCATGATCCCCAGTCCACTGTAACTCAGCTGCTACCCGCCAAATGCTCGACCCCTGAGGAAAATAAACAAACTCCCCTTTTCATCTTCCTCGAGCTACACCAATTCACGATCATGGGCAATGGCACCACGAGACCAGTCTCTGGAATACACACCACACATTTCTTTGGACCACGGCATGCTTGTAGAATGGACGGATAATGTTAAGTCAGTAAGATGAAGGAAACTATGGACCAAGGTCAAGATCTTGTTCCGTCTTCTAACCTTCCGATGTCAATACTTCATATCACCACACCCTTCACAGCACCAAGTTTCCAACGATGTTCAAATCACATTCATTCTTCATTATTCTACGCCTATTAATGCAACATCAACATCCCACCATTAGCACAAACAACCTGTCCCGTGCACCACCCGGCCTCCTCACCACACAACATGCCCACCACGCCCGCAATCTCCGTTGTCTTCGCCAGTCTACCATGCCACTGCTTCGCCTCCTTAACAGCCTCCTTACCATGCAGATCCTCTCTCGCCTTCATCAACGGCGTGTGCTTGATCCACCCCTCAATGCCCTCCAGGAACTCTTCTGAGTTGGACGCGTACATGGGTCCCTCCACAGGGCCGGGGTTGACCGCGTTGACAGTGCAGTTCTCAGCCAGCTCGCGGCTCCAGGTGCGGGTCATGGCCTCGATGGCGGCCTTGGAGCCGCCGTAGACGGACTGGCCTACGAAGCCGGTCGACGAAGAAACGGAGGAGATGTTGACGATGCGGCCCGAGCGGTCCTTGGGAAGGTAAGGCTGGGCGGCCTGGACGAGCAGTAGAGGTCCGAGAACGTTGACGCGGTAGGTTTCTGTGAAGTCATCTACCTTGACGTCGGGGATGTTGTCGTTGCGGGCAATGCCGGCGTTGTTGATGATGATGTCAACTTGGAGGGAGCCATCGGTCTTGGAGAAGGCGGACTTCGCGGCGGCGATGATGGCTTGGGGACCTTCGAGGGTGCCGATATCGGCTTGAACGGGCACGGAGGAGATGGAGTAGGTCGTGTTGAGACGGTTGGAGAGCTCGGAGGTTAAGGAGGCGGAGGAAGGGGTGGTGTAGTTGAGGATGAGGTTGCACCCTTTGGAGGCGAGGTTCTCGGCGATGGCGGCGCCGATGCCTGGTGCTGTTAGTTAGTGTCTGTAATGGTGATTTCGGGACGGGTAAGAGTTACTAACCTCTAGAAGAGCCGGAAACAATGGCAAGCTTGCCATTGAGTGGTTGATGAGACATCGTGAACGTTGTTGTCGTTCTGGTCGAACTGATGGGTATAAGTGATGGTGGTGGGGTAGCTAGAGGCTGGGTATCAAGAGAAAGGGTATCACTGCAATCAAACACACAAGTAAACAGAAGGAGAAGATGAAGACCACGAGGAAGTCAATTGAGTGAAAGAGAACATGTATCTATATACAATTTCCACTCCGTAACGAGAACATTCTCACATTTCCCCCATCGTCCGTCGGCTATTATTATTAAGAATTCGGAGAAGCTTTGAGACGAAGCTTCCCCCGCATCATGCTGCATCACCGGTGTTGGCTGTCCTTAGCTCCCGGGCTGCTCTGCCCCGCGATTTGTGCGGCTATAGCAGCCGTCCCACCGTGAAGCTTTGCCGTCAGGGGTCAGGCAGTCTGGATTCCACACGGGAAGAGCCCCACATTGACGGAGTGCGGATTGTGGAGACTGAGCCTCCCACCACCACCGTAGCGGAGCCGGCGTCAAGCAGTCTCCAATTCAACATTGACAACTTGTGAACTGTTTGGCGACCGCAACACCGAAGCACCGATCCCCGACGTTGCCCAACGACTCCCGCGCTTCTGTAAGTCCGGCCCTTGTTCAAGCCCGCTTGATACTAGCTTGGTATTTGCCGTTGCCGGGGATACCTACACCACTGTTGACATAGCTCTCGCTAACCAGTCCAGCTCCTCCCCATAGAGCCCCTCCCAGGTTGAAGCTATCACCAAGTCCTCACCTACCAAACCCCCTCCCCCTCAAAGTCCAACCACCAATCCCTTCACCCACCACAACCCCATACAACCGCCAAAATGGATATCCGCGTCCTCCGCCCCTCCGACATCCCTCTGATCCAGCACGCCAACATCGAGAACCTTCCCGAGAACTACTTCCTCAAGTACTACCTGTACCACGCGCTGTCGTGGCCTCAGCTGTCCTATGTGGCCGTCGACGTTTCGCGCCCGGCCAAGTCTGCTTATGACTACCCCAAGATCGTCGGCTACGTCCTGGCCAAGATGGAGGAGGAGCCGACGGACGGGGTGCAGCACGGCCATATCACCAGCTTGAGTGTCATGCGCACGCATCGCAGGCTGGGAATTGCGGAGAAGTTGATGAGACAGAGTCGTACGTTTTTTCCCCTAGGCCTCCCTTTTCCTCTTCCCCCCTACTTTCCCTCTCTTCCTTTTCCCCTTCCCTTGCCTTCCCCTTGGCCTTTTTTTTTTTTTCTTTCCTCGCTACGCTCGAGGGTACCTCATCTTTCGAAAACGAATGCTAACAACTGGGTTGCGCGGTGTAGAACAAGCAATGGTAGAAACCTTCGGCGCGCACTACGTCTCCCTGCACGTGCGCGTCTCCAATGCCGCCGCCATCCACCTGTACCGCGACACGCTCGGCTTCAAGACCGAGAAGACGGAAGCCAAGTACTACGCCGACGGCGAGGACGCCTTTTGCATGAAGCTCGACCTGTCCTATATCCGCGAGGCGATCCAGGCCGAGCAGCTCGAGCAGGAGGGCGGTGACAAGAGGGAGAAGCAGCAAATTGAGGAAGGCAAGGGTGGCTCCGAGGGGGTAGATGAGGGTGAGGCGGTTGGTGATGTTGGTCGTGATCCTGAGGCTGATAAGGATAGCAAAAAGGAGGATAAGACGGTCAAGGTCAAGGTTGGTAGGGGGTTAGGTGTTGGTGAGTTGGTGGAGAGGGATGAGAGTAAACACTAGATTGGACTTGCGCAAGTCTGGGATGGGAAAAGAGACGAAAGGGGGAAGAGCGTGTGAATTAGACTTGGCATTACAGGCTGGGGCTTGGGAAAAGGAAAAAATGTTCAAGGAGACTGGCGTCTAGATCTTGTTCGATCACTTCAAAAATGGTGGAAAGAATGAATGAATACCCACTTGATGACACGGCTGAATACTTGCGAAGAGATATGTGGTTGATGTGAGGCCAGATGTTGGTGCTGTAAACACCCATTCGTGCCATTGTACGGGCAAAAAAAAAAAAAAAAAGAAGCTGGCATGCTGCACGAAAAGGGGCAAAGTAAACATTGGGCCGCAACATTCAGTAAGAACATCACGGCATAATACCGTTTCACGATGAAGCACTTTGAATATGCCTAGAGTAACAGCATTAACAAACAAGAAGAGCTTTTGTCTACGGTCAGCTATCACTCTATGACTCCCTCATCGTTCAAGAATCTCCATGAACTTTGAAGACGGCCTCTATAACGCTTGCCTGTCCAATAGAGTCTTAGGAACCATGGCCAAGTCCAATCACTACTAAATGTCCAGTGATCCCGGCTTCCGAGTGATAAGGCACTTCTAAACCTCAACCACCTCACCATCCTCCGTCCCATCCCTCGTCTGCCTCCTAACCTCCGCCAGCATCGCACCAGTCGACCCCGCTGCTGCCGCTGATCCTTCAATCCCTTCAACCGTCAACTTCTTCCCATTACTCCCACCAGCTGCCGCCCCCTTCTTGTCCTTTGGCGGCACAAACACCCCCTTCTTCAAAGTCCACCCCTCCCTCTTCCTCTTGGCCCACTCATTCTGGATCTTATATCTCACCAACTCTCCCGCCGCCCTCGCGTCCTCGGCGGAATCGTGCCCCAGTAACTTTCCACCCTGGACATCATCAACATCAGGCTCGATCTGGATGGCTTTATTGAGGTGCCATTCCATCAACATCTTTAGTCCGTACCGGTACGGCAAAGGCTTCTTTTGATGTGGGAAAAGGAGAACGGTGTCGATGAGCGTGGGGTGGCAGATGCGCATGGCGTTGAGATCGTTTTCTAGACCGTGGCCTATGAGCGGCGTGGTGGGGGATATGAGAGAGAACAAAAGGTCGCGAGCGACGGAGAGGGAGGGGACGATTTGCATCTTTTTGCGCTGGCCTGGTTCTGGCGGGTTCGTGGTAGTGGTAGTTGGGGTTTTGGCGGATGACTCGGTGTCGGTGACGGGGTCAAGAGGAGCGACGGGCTTCCATGGCTCGGCGTTGATGAGATCTTCCGGCCAGACGCCTGAGAAGCGAGAGTTGAGATCGAGGATCTCACCCATGGGCCGGACGAGGATGTCAAGGAGTTCTTTGCCGTCCGGCCAGTCGACTGCCGTCAAGCGGACCAGTTCGAGACCGTTGACCGTGTAGCACATCTCGCAGTCGAAGCAAACGGCGCGGTCCTTGGGTACGGATGGGTTCTCGGGGGTTTCCATGAAGGGCACGATAGTGGCTAACCGGGCCGGAGACTTGATGGTGAAGACGTGGGTGCTGCAGCTCGTACACCCGGTTGAGTCGCCGGCTAGCTGCTTGCAGCACTTGTAGGTCCTTTCTTGCTGGACGGTACTGGTTGGATCGCGCTCGGGGTAGAGGAGACGGCCCCAGTGGTAGGTGCAGGGACCGCCGGTGGTGAGAGCGCCGTCTTCTTCGCGACGGCCGGGGAAGACTTGGAAACGCTTGGTGCAGCGGTCGCAGACTTCCCAGCCCATGGCTGCCTCGATGCCCTCGCGTGCCTTCTTAATTTCCTCTTCCGATGGTGGTTCAGGGACGTAGCCGTGCTGGGCGAGTTCGGTGATGGACGTGAGTATATGTGGTAGGAAGGCGATCTCCTCTTTTGGCGTCAGACCTGTCTTGATTTCCTTGGGAGGACCGAGGAGGGCCTGTTTCTTCGAGTTTGCTTGGGTCGCAGCGGCTTTGCGTTCCTCCTCCTTCTTGATCTCGGCAAGGCGCTCTTCCAACCATTGCTTGGGCGTCATCTTCTTGTAGCCCATGATGCGGTTCTTAATGACATTGTTATAGATGGACGGCTTGTCCATCGCGATCTTCTCCTCCAAGTCCAGAGAAAGCCAAATTAGCTCTTGCGGAGTAAGAACCAACTTCTTGCTCTCCTGATCTTCGCTAGCCGCCTTTTCCATCTCTTTGTTCAGACGAGCAAATTGATCGTGTAGCATGGTCAGAGCTTTGAACCGGAACTCGAATGTAGCAGGCGCAACACCCTTGAGCATGCGAGGATTGAGTGTCTCGACCTTCCGAGCAGGCTGTAACTTGCGGATAGGAACCTTCTTCTCGGAACTCTTCTCGGGGTCTGGACTGGTTTGTGATGAAGTAGCTGCCGGCTTGCTTGCTGGGGTTGCGGGAGCTGCTGATGGAGTTGACTGGACAGATAAAACAGTTGGCTTTCGGCCCAATGGTGGGGGCGACACGGGTTTCTTCGCCGTCACAGGTTCCGATACGGGCTTCGATGGTTCTGCCGTTGTTGATGCTGTGCTCTGAGTAGGCTCTGATGACAACTTGCGACGCTTTCGCGGATTGTCATCTTCGTCTGGACCATCGTGTTTGGCCGATGCCGGAGCCTCCGGCTTCTTGTTCCAGCTGTGCTGAAAGAGACACTTGGAATCAGTGCACCTGTCGCCATGCAGGCAGGGGATCGACCCCAAGTTTTGTAAAACCGTTTCCATCGTTTGAGTGCGGGTTGGCCAAGGTTCAGGGTTTGCGAATGGCTTTGCTTCCTGCGAGTCGCCCCAGCGCTGGATAGACGTGTTGCTGATGGAGCGAGGGTGCGGCCTTGAGGGCAATAGAAGCGCAAGATGACGAGATCTTGAGAGTCTATTAGCGACCTCGCGCGTAAGTTTTGTAAAGTGCGTTATGGTAGGCAACTTTGACGGGTAACGAGGGTTGGTTAGGTATGGAGTTGAAGAAGTGATCTCCCCTTGAAGGAAGTTGACTTGGATGAGAGGCTCTCGTCAGTTGCCCCCCTAGAGAATTTAGGCTGATATAAATTTGGTTGAGGATATGATATGTTGTTTGTTGAACAAAAAGGGTGGGAGCTGCCAGTTGGGATGAAAATATCCAAAGGCGCAATCGACTGGGCGGAATCGGTCAAACAAGGAAGGTCCTACCCGTACCACTAAGAGCTACCAGTCGTGCCGTACGTAACGTGTATTAATTCCGTCTTGTCTTTCAGCCCACGTTGATGGAAACCGTTTGATTTTCAAACGAGGTGTTCATGAAGAGGTAGCGTCGAGAGAATCGTTGGGTCCGAAAGGGCTACTGAACGTCAGCTTGGGACTTTGGCGCAATTTTGTAAGTCGGATGTCTAAAATCCCCAGTCTTTCGAGTCAAAATCCTTGATGTCTTGGAAAGTGTTGTTGAGATGAAGTTGAAGACAATTCGAGATTGAGCCAAGAAACGGGAAACATGAGGCGGCAGCTGAGGCCCCTGCATTCGGTCATTGGTCCACCCAAGCGCCGCTAAAACGTTACGGGGATCCATGCATCCCTGGCGTTGAGGTCTGGGGTACCTTTTCCACCTTTTCATGATATCCCGTCTGTGAACTCTAATGGTTCGATGGTGGTGACTTTATTTTTTTTTTCAAAATCTCGGGTTTTCAGTAAAATATCAGCTCTTCTGCCAGCTTCTTCCAGCCTGTCATGATGTTCTGCCATGCCCTCAAGACCCTCTTCACCACTACATCCGTCAACTCGGGTATCATTTCGTATGACAAAGACCAACTCAAGTTCAAGCATGCTCCTATTGTAACAAGTGCCTAAGCGGGGAAGATACACAATGCTCATATCGTAATAGTACAGTTCCATTTTGGTCATTACCTTCCTTTACCCCCGTACCATAGGTATCCTGGTGGTCCCTTTCTGCAGAACCACCTCATCTTCATCCATCTCTCTTATTGAAGTCCTCCCATTTATGGCCTGCCAACGTTCATCAACAGGTTCGTCCCCTTGCCACCACCGGGCAGGTACGCCACGTTGGGGTTGGAAGCCAGAACCTGCGCGATCTCCCTGGAAGCCTCAATCTTTCTGATCTGGATCAAGCCATCGCCAGCCTTGGCAATAGCCTTGCTGATGGTCTCTGCACTCTCGGCCTCACCCTCGGCGCGGATGACGTTGGCCTGGCGCTCCTGCTCGGCGCGCTCGACGATGAAGCGCGCACGCTCGGCATCCTGCTGCGCAATCTGCTTCTGCTCGACGGCCTTGGTGAACTCCTTGCCGAAGGTCATGTGGGTGATGGAAACGTCCTCGAGCGCAATATTGAACTCGGCGGCGCGCTTGACCAGGTCGGCGCGGATGCGCTGCGAGACGGCCTCGCGCTGGGTGATGAGCTCGGCGGCGTCGAACTGGGCGACGATGGACTTGAGGACTTCGTTGCCGATAGAGGGGAGGACACGCTCGTCGTAATCTTGGCCGAGGTTCTGTGAGAATAGCAGTTAGTAAGCTGTCCGTCGTAAAGGTAGTCATCGGAAGGCGCAGGTTCAAGTTGTAAACGCACCTGGTAAATCTTGGGCAGAGCTTGCACCTCAGGACGGTGCAGGACTCTGAGGGTCAAGCTGACCATCTGCAAATCCTTGGAGCCGGTGGTGGTAGGGATGATGCGAGGCTTGGTGCGAACATCGAAGACGATGGCCTTCTGCAGCCATGGGATCAGGAAGTGTGTGCCCTCGTTGACGACGGTCTCCTTCACACCGGCAACTCTGTCGAAGATAACCGCCCGCGAACCACCCTTGACGTCGTAGATGGAGTTCTGGAGAAGAGCCACACCAACAGTTGCCGGGATGGCGAACTTGGTGAGCATGTCCAACCCTCTTGCCGCCATTGTGAATATCGGTTTCTTTGAATCGGTCGATTACGGGAGGTTGTGATAAAAGATCGAAAAGGTCCGACGGTTCAAGGACTCGAAGTGTTCGTGGATGGATGTGTCGTTTCCGGGGATACCTGAAGGTGGGCTATGGGATATCGCACTACGTCGTGGACCGTGGATCGTGGTGGTGGTGCTCCCCCAGTTCTCTAGCAACAGGCAAGCAGCAGCAGTCGTTCTGCGATGGATGGAGCTTCTGGCAAAAAGTGGAGTGCCATGCCGCCCGGACCAGGCCCAGCTCTCCAAGCTCCCCGCATGTCTTTGCTTCAGTGCTGCAATTCAGAACTTCAGTGAGGTTCATAGATTGATGGTCCGTGCACCTCGTTCACAGGCGGGCAGGTCGGATGGAGGCTCAAAAAGAAAAAGGTACAAAACGTAAGTACCTCCCCACGCTAATCCCTTTTCAGCCTCCAGCACTCGGGATTCCGACTGCCAGTGACGGCTCCATGGCACTTGGCAACTGCCAACCACTCAGTGTCGACTGATTTCGAACTTCGTCAAACCCGGTCCAACGCCGCGCGAAGCTCTTCCCGAACCTTTACGACGACTGCGTCCTCACCACGACCCAATTGATACCCCCATAGCGCGTTTCGCGACAACACATATAATCAAGATGCGTCCCACTCAGATGATGCTCGGCGGCGGCGGCGGCGCCCCCATCGGCAAGCACAACCAGTCAGTCATTCCCAGCGTAGATTTCGAGAGAGAGCCCGGAACTTGGCACAAGCTTGTACCGGCGATGCGCCCTTTTCCCTTTGCGCCGGCACCCCCTCCGACCCAACTTTGGATGTTAACTAACATGCATGTCTGTATAGCTTCCTTGGTGGCTGGGGTAACTTTGGTGAGTAGGAACCTTTTGCACTTGACGATGCACCGAAACGAAAACACACGGCGATTCTTCAACAACGGGAAATACCGGGATGGCAGGAAATGGGGAATTATGAGGGAACGAGAGATGGCCGACTACACGGAGGAGGAAGAACCTTGATGACCGCCCGCCCACCCGTCCGCCCACACGCCGAAACCCTTAACGAACGAACCGACGAACCCGATACAGAAGAACAAGAACGATCTAACCATGTTGTTTCTCTTCCCGACGAATAGGTGGCATGAAGCAGAAGGGCATCATCTCCTACGGTATCAGCCCTAACCGCCAGAACCCCCTCGCCGGCACTGCCCACGACGCCGTCTTCAACACCTTCAGACGTGTCAGCTCCCAGTTCCTCTACTGGGCCCCCTCCCTTGTTGCCGGCTACTACATCATGAACTGGGCTGTCGAGCGGTACGTTGTTATATCACCACCACCACCACCACCACCACCCACAGCCCCGAGGGATTTCGATCACGAGGTGGCAAAGGAGGGAGATCGTCTTTTAAGAAGAGGGCAATATTCTAACAGGGTACTCTGTTGGTTAGGAATGAGTACCTCAACTCGAAGGCAGGTCGTGCTGAGTTCGCCGGTCAGGAGTAAGCGATGGACTTTACGATACTACTTGGACGTGGAACCAGGGTGCAGTCCCCGAGAGAGGGAACTGGTGCTCAATAGACTAACCTGTATATCACCATCATTATCCTTACACGGTTCGAATGGGAGTCGACTTAGACAAGATATGGGACCTCTTTTTGAGTATCGGCATGTGCTGGGTTGGACATACGACGATTGGAATCGCCAGCTTCTTAACTGTTCGCTCGACCTCAACAATCGCATGTGACTCTCGGTCTTCCACAATCCTATCCTTTCCGCCACCATCCGGACGTCTACCTACATCCAGCTTTTAGCCCTTGGTTTCAACCGTCGAGCATTCTGCCAGCCCGTGGGTCAGTCTTCAGTGACTGCCGGTGCCCGCTTGCCGGCTTTACCAGACCTTGCGAGAACCGCGAGAAAGCTGATGCGTTGGACATCTCCACGGAGTCCGATTCTGTCAATCTCGCGCTTGGGAATCGTTATAACTGCTGAGAAGGCTGAACCCATAGCCTTGCCTCGCAGTATAACGTATCACCACGCCTGTGAGACAGAATCTCCTACTTCATATCCCGTTCTCTCTAGTAACAAGTCAGTCAGGCCTGCTCACCGTCCACCTCTCCACGGGTAAGCATGTAGACATATAACCTCCAACTTCCTCCTCTTGTTGTCATCACTCCAGCGTCAGGTAACCACTGGTTAGGACGTTTCTTCAACCCCCTCTTATGAAAGGTCCTAACCAACCGCACCCAAACCTTCAAGTAACTCGCTTTATATACCTAAAACTCTGGCGACGCACCACACCTAGCTTCCAGACCGCCTTCATAATTCTATCCAGGACGCATCCAGGGTAACATCCCAAGTAAGTATAAGTGGATGTTAGTCCCCGACTGCTATTGGCATCACTCATGCCCGAAACCCATAAGCTATTACGTCTAGCCGCATTTTCCAGAAGCCCTCTGACAGAAAACCGGTCGGTGAGGAAGCAGAAAAGACACTATTAGCCCAACCACCGAAGCTTAAGCAGGACTCAGGGGTAAAACTAAGCAATGCCCCATTTTCCACAATTTTGGTTGACATTTTTGCATTTCGGTTTTTCGCTACAGTTGCATTGGGGCTGTCAATGGTATCAGGGCGATAATGAATCTCGCCATTTGCGAGAGTTTGCAAGTTATAGTAGCATTTTGACGGGTCTGTTACATGGAGCATGGGTAGAGGAAGGGAAAATGGCGAGCATGTGAAATTGTGTGATCACAGGTTTTGCAACAGTGTGATAAAATTCAAGGTTGTCGAACAAATTGGGCGGATAGAGATTGAATAAAGAAGCTTCACGTTCAATCTATCGTTGTTGCTATTCCCCCACAGACAGAAAAAGAAAATCAACCAAGGAGATTCCATGTTGTGTCGAATCCAATGTTGAGTGGTTGTTCTATTGTGTTGACGCTTGTGGATGTGGAACCCCGCTAGATGCCCGGGCCATGGCCCATCGAGATAGCAGCGGCCGCGGCCAGGCAGTTCGATGCCGTCGGATTTCCCGCTCGCTCACTCGTTGTCAGTTCCCCTCAGTCAGTCGGGAGGAACACGTGAAAAGAATCAGTGGATGAAATGGCATTTGTTGAGCATTGCTGTTATGGAACCCTGTCTAGATTTCCAAAGCCCATAGTTTTGATGAATAACCGCTGTGTTGTTACTATCCCCGTCCGGCTAGCGTCCCGTTGTGTTGGCGATTGAAGTGTTGCTTGTGCTCCCTGATACCTGGGCGCCACTCAATTATTGAAGAGAAGGGAAAACATCACCATCACCACCACTTGACAATCCCGGTATAAAGGCGCAAGTAAATTCAGCCTCCAGGCCGGGGATGTTCAGTACTTGCATGTGCTGGGCTTCGTGCAGTTAATAAGAACCGGGGTTGTTAACTGTTGTCTAATGTCTTGCCTGTAAGATCGATAATGGTTTGGGCGGTCACCACCCTTTTCTTTTTTTTTCTCAGTTGTCGATTATTCAGAAAGGGAGTTCCGTTCGTATTATTGAATAGCCAACCAAGTCCAGACAAAGCGGGCTCTTTTGGGCGGGCCTCGGACATCCCATCCATCTCACCACCTGCGCCATTCGTTAGAGAGACAGGCAACATTTTTGCGACCTGAACTAAACTTCCACCTCCTCACTTTTAGTGTTTCAAGGAGAAGGGGGAAACACCTTTAGAAAGAAAGAGCGAACGATTGTTTTTGAATTAAAAAAGTTACACCGCGGTTGACGACATTGGCCCCTTCCTCTTCGCGACTCCCCTTTCCCGAGTCTCCAGCCTCCAGTCTGTCTCCAGACCTGGACCCCAACATCGTTGCCGTCTCCAGACTCCGGCCCTAGCTCGCTGCTTCTCGATCTTCCCCAAAAAGTTCCCCAACCGGATCTCGGCCAACAAATCAAACATACTACAAACCTAACGGGAACAAGCCATATCCACGTAACCGTTCGTTCCTCCAGCGCCCGTTCTTCTCTTTTGGCGGCTTTCAGTCCCATCATTTCCCATCTCCAACCATCCTCGCCGTCCACAACAGCGAAACAGAAGCAACCGAAACACCTTTCGGTCGGTCGCTGCGCAACACCAAACCTCGGCCGGGCAACAAACGCCCCTCCGTACCCTGCAGGCCACCCCCAAGCCTCAATCCCACGTCCGACGATTTTCCTTTTAGGGGCCGCGCAGTTGGAATTGACCATCTTACAACATCATCGATCTTTGCTCGAATAGACCGCCCCGTCGTCGCTGTCGCCGGTCACACAGTTGCAACTGCCACTGGGCGCGGTTCGCATTGGCGTCCTTCATGGCTTTCCCCGCGCTGGCAAGATGAACTCCCTAAACATCATCTCGGCCCGAGTATCACCGACGTCCAGCCCGACCCCGTCTCGATCGAACTCCATAAGCGCACTCAGTCTAGCCCACCATCTTAGCAAGGAGGACAGCGATAATCATGGGTCGCGCAGTAACGAAGAGCTGTTGGGCCTAGCCAACAACAACAAAAACAACACACTGTCAGAAGAGCCCGAGGAAAAGGAGACTTCTGCGCAAGGGGGATACGATGGACAGGGCTACGACCCCGGCGAGAAGACCCCTCTGCTAGCTCAAGGCCAGCCCAAGCCGCCGACGACATGGACATCTCTCCCCAAGCGCTTTGCGTTCGCCATTGTCGAGTCTATACGCTGGTTGCTCATGATGATCGCTGCGCCCGCCCTCTACGCGGTCGCCCTGTTCTACGATGTCGAGGGTAGCTTTGCGCCCGCCAAACAACTACGGAAACTGTTCGGTCGATATGGAGGAAATACGAAGGAGATGGCAATGGATTACCACGAGGCAGCTGCCCTCTCTGATGCCAACCTGGACGGTACGGGCAGCGGAGGAAGCATTCGCAAGTCACGAAAGTCTCGCCTCCATTCTAGCGGCTCCTCCTCGTCAGGACTCTCCTCCGAGTCCGAATCGGAAGTGGAAAGTCGGAGGGGTAGCAACAGCAGCGGCCGACGTCTCAAATCGAAATCATCCCAGGACTCTGAAGAAATTGCCCCGGCACGACGCTCCATACGAATCAAGCTTCACTCGGACGCCGACTCCCTACGACAGCGCAAGCAGCGAAAGGACCGCTCCTCCGCCACCGGCCGATCTACCACTAATAGCGACGGCAACGGCGGGTCCGGCCAGCAGAATCTCAGCGTCCCCGGCAATGACATCTCGGCCCAGCTCAAGTCGCCCACCTCGCCCGTCGGTGCCCTGACCAAGTACCCCAAGATGCCAGCACCCCCGAGGCCTCTGATCCCCAAGCGCCAGCCCTCGTACAAGATCAGCGCCGTCGACCCAGCCAGCCTCAAGCACCAAAAGACGCTCATCCTCGACCTCGACGAGACCCTAATTCACTCCATGTCCAAAGGCGGCCGCATGTCATCGGGCCACATGGTCGAAGTGCGACTGAACACGACTTATGTGGGCGTGGGCGGGCAACAGACCATCGGACCCCAGCACCCCATCCTCTACTACGTGCACAAGCGGCCGCACTGCGACGAGTTCCTCCGACGTGTCAGCAAGTGGTACAACCTGGTGGTGTTCACGGCTTCGGTGCAGGAGTATGCGGACCCCGTGATCGACTGGCTGGAGAGCGACCGCAAGTACTTCTCGGCTAGGTATTATCGGCAGCATTGCACGTTTAGACATGGGGCGTTTATCAAGGATCTGAGCTCGGTGGAGCCGGATCTGAGCAAGGTGATGATCTTGGATAATAGCCCGTTGAGTTATATGTTTCATCAGGGTATGTTGTTCTTTTCCCTTTTCCTTCGGGACAAGATGCTTTGCAAAAAAAGAAAAAGGACGTGTGCTAACAGAAATACACAAAAACAGACAATGCAATACCCATACAAGGCTGGATCAGCGATCCGACCGACGTCGACCTAATGTACTTGATACCCTTCCTCGAAGGTCTGCAGTACGTGTCGGACGTGAGAGCCCTGCTAGCCTTGAGAGACGGAGAGGATGGGCAGCATGCAGCTTGACGGTTTATTTGTTTGTTGCTATTTTATTGCTTGTTTCGTTGCTTTTGCGAGCTGTATGAAAGTTGGAGGGATATATGTGTAAAGAAAGGAGAGACAGAAGAGAGCATGAGCGAGTGAGGAAGGAGGATGACGAAGCAAGATATATACCAGATATCGACAGGTATTATTATACGCACTATTAGAGATGAGGATCAGCGAAGCATCTGGGCCGAGTTTCTTTTCTTCTGTCTATGACTGTCATATCAACTACTCGTTGCAAGTTCTTGCACCTTTACACTTTTACCTATGGAAGGGTAACCCAACTCTCTCCAACCGCAGGGAGGAAGTTAACGGCCCATTACCCACATCCGTGAGACCCTTTATCGCCCACCCGTTCACGCTTGGAAGATCATATGTCCATGTTTAATGTTCTGCATGAACGGTCGAGGATCTTGAGCTTAACTGGCATAATACCCTTCAGCAGCTTCGGATTGCTTTCCCCTCACTCTGATTGCGCCGAAGAAAGAATAGACAGGGAGAACAGAGGTCTGGACTCAACGGTCCCACTCAGGGATTTTGTTGAGATCCAGGGTCTTGAGAGCCAAGCTCACCATATCGTGGCTGATATCGATGGTATTCCTGGCATCTGGTATCCGGCAGCCGCAGACCGTCCACTCACCGGCCGGTGTGCAAGTATTTACACGTGTAGGTGACGGGGCATTGGACATCCTGGTCAACTTTCAGGAACAGGTCAAGGTATCTCACCTATCCCATTGTTCGACTGTGATAGAATAACATTGGATAGATCGGGCCTAGGCCACACCACCAGAACCACGACAATGTTGAAGCTATCAACGCGGCCGTGATCCTATTATGATTTTACATTTATTCGTCCTGTAGACGGATATTGCTCCTTTCAAATTTCTTCAGCCCTATGCAGTCATGGGTATGTTGCAAAAACCTCCTGTGCAGTCTACGTTGAGCTATCAGTCAGGTACACTACCAGTCTGAACTGGACACCCCGAGGTAACCCCTGGGACACAAACGTCACTGTGGAACTTCTTCCCATGGTCTTCAAGATGGGCGGTAAACCATCCACTGTTTCCGGTATTGCTTCCGAAACTGGATCACGATGTTGCCTCCGCTGTCTGTTCAAAGTCTAAACTTGGCCTTGGAAGTCAAGAACAAACTGCACTGCCTCAACTTCAGCTTGCTCGCTTCGATTCCAGATTCCAGGATCGCGAGTCTGAATCCACTTTCAATCGTCAGAAACGTACAATTCCATGGTGGAGAGTGTTCAGCTTTGGATGGTTTGGGAATGAAATCCGAAACCTGTATAGACAGGAATTAGAATTAGAGGGACTAATGGAAGCACCGTGTAAGTCAACAGACAGAGAGAGGGGCAGTAACGGCTCAACGGATTCAACGGGGGAAGATAACTCGGCATAGGAGGAATTCCCATCTGTAATCATGCAATTGCTTTTACGGTACTCCTCTGTTTCACCATTTGGGTACCGTGACTTTCTGGCTTGACTTGCAATTCAATTCAAGCTAACCCCTTCTGCCCCTCATCAAACTAACAACAAGAACTGACTGACAGAAGATCGTGGTTGAATCGGATGGCCAGGACGGTGCCCGCGGATGATGGGGATGTTGAGGTTACGATGAAAGGCGGGGCACCTACCATTCCGCATTGGGGAAAGCGCTGAATGGTCGAGGTTCGTTCATGAGAGGTGGTGACATCATCTTGCAGGGTACATCAAAGATGCAAGTCTGGGGAAAGCTCGACCGACGGAGCGATGATGTTATGGTTCGTTTTCCTTCTGTAACCAGGGCAATTTTACGGTGAAAGTTTGAAGTATGTCCAATTAACATTCGGGAATGTCGATGAAAAGATGTAAAAAAAGAGGAGACATTGGGATGTTCCATCGGTGATTCTCACTGTGAATTTGGAGGTTGTTTCGTCCTTGCTTCTTGTTCGGTTGTTGTTGTTCGTTGCCTGTTCAGCTTGGTTGACAGGTTGACTGGCCTGGGCCTGCTGGGCTGGGCTCATGGATGCTTGCTTGCTTTGGTTCTCTCGCCTGGTTGCGTTGCTTGGTTGACGGAAGATCGTGGTGACGCACAAAGAATCTCGCGCCCTGGCAGTGGAGGCCCAGCCAGATCCTCCCGTCCCGTCGTACTTTATAACCACCACTTCCCTCCCCCCTCCATCTCGCTTTTTGCTTTGCTTCTCCAATACAATCAACTGAACAAAACAACAAACTTCTCCAAACGAGAATAACGACTTCGACGATACCCAAACAACCATCAGCTACTACCACTTTATAACCTACTACACAATACCAACCGCCATCATGTCTCTTCACTGTTAGTAGCACCCTCTTCTTTCCTCCTGTCAATCTCACATTGCATCCGTCTGCGCGTGCACCTAGGTGGTTCATTCTTCGGCCTCCATCTCAAAACGGCAACAACACGATCGAAATATCTCGACAAATTGACTAGCATCTCGAGTTTGCCCTCGATTCTCGTTATCCTCGACACCAACTGTGCTTCAAAAGCATCGCGTTTTGGTTTGCGGTTGCTATGAGAAATGGCACGCGGCAGCCTATGACGTAGGGGGCACGAGCGGGGCGGGCCACGGGATGCACGTCAAACAACAACACCCAACACAGCACAGCACGAACAAATTGGGACGAACCAAAGAATGAACCACCGCACCGCAACGCAACGCACAAACATTGAGCATCAACAATCATAACCAACCATGATACTAACTCCCTCCCTCCAGATCTCCCCCCCGTCAAGCCCTCGGCCATCGCCCTCGGCACCATCTTCAACCACACCACCGAGCTGGCCATCATGACCCCTCTCTTCGGCCAGGCCTACCAGCGCGCCAGAATCTCCAACAGCAAGGAGGAGTTCGCCAAGTCGCGCGAGGCCACCTCGGCCGTCATGGCCTGGGGCTCTTCCCTCGCCGGCTCCGCTCTCCAGTCCTACGGCATCGGCGCCCTCATCAACGCCACCGGCACCCTCAGCTACCGCGGCGCCGCCTACCTCGGCGCGCTCATCTTCGCCGCCACCTCGGCTCCCGGCTTCATCTCTGAGATGTTCGTCGAGAAGCGTGCCTTCGAGACCGTCGGCATCAACGTCCTCGCCAAGCTCTTCGAGACCGTCGGCCTTTCTGTCTTCCTTACCTGGTGGGGAACGCGCACCAACCCTTTTGAGTAGTGGGTAACCCTATTGTAAACTCCCTATTTACTAGATCTTCTGGTCGATCTACTCTCTCCTAGACATGATGGGCTAACATTGGATATATTCTCTAGCTCCTCCGCTACCTCCGGCTCCCCTAACCTCGGCCGCACGAGCTGGCGTGCCGAGTAAAGGGTTTCTTCTCTACTAGTAAAGAAACTCTTTGGGATGGTTTAATGAAGTTAATGATAATGGGAACTTGAAGTATCGCACCTACAATTTGGAGTGTGAGCGTTCGTTCCTGGGCTTTTCCTTATTTTATTCTTTAGTACCCTCTGTACTTGTAGTATCAAGCTATTAGCATATCAGCATCCCTGAGATGAATGGAAGACGCTGGTGATAGCTCACTTTTTCTGTCCGCGGTTGTGATGTTGGTAATTGATGACCACTTTGCTGTGCTCGTGAATGACTTTGACTGCGTACTGTAGGCGTCGCCAGTTGACAAACAGCTTTGCCCTCCATGATGGGAGAAAAGGAACGATGTCACAGCAAAACGCGAACACTCTTTGTTGGAGAAGAGGATAACGAGATTGAGACAGATGATCTTGGTATTCCTTTTCTCATCATATATACCGTACAAAAAATACAAAGTGTGTTTACCCCACAGAACGCCTTCCAATTCTTTTAATGACAGCAAGTACTAACCAGCGCCAAAAATCCATAACCTTTCGAATGCCAGGATAGACCAAGAAAATGTGTCAACCTGGTAAAAAAGACGAGACCCATCATATGAATGCTCTCTATCTATAGCTTAGATAAAAGCCCAAGAACCAACCAAGTCAACCAGCCCGTGAGAGCTGAGCTGACCGGATGTGATCAATGCGGAAGAGATGATGATCGGTATCCGACCGTCGTTTGCCTGATGAGAGTGGTGGGAGTTCGAAACGGAGACAGACAATGGTATCGAGGGAAGACAAGAGTGACAGAGGTGTGATTAGAGTGCCAACTTGCTTCTTCATCCTCCAGTCCCCAAACCAAGGTACGAGTCCACGGAGAACAGAACAGTTCTTCGCACCTCCTGCCGGCCGGCTTCCAAATCTTCAAGGGGATCTGATCGGTCGCATGTTCTTTCTCTCTCTCTCTCTCTCTCTCTGCAACAAAAGACGGCCCGGTTGTCTGAGCAAAAAGCACATACGCACACGAACAACTCTGGCTAGACAAGCAGACTGCACAATCACACTGACACCAGTAGTGGTACCATGTTCTCATGCCCCGACCCGTCGTCGCCATCGTGTCGCTGCAGTCTTTCATTTTTTTTCTTTGCTTTTGCATCAACACCGCCAATTTAGGCCTTGTTGACGCGCGCCTCGATCTGGAGCTGGTGGGTACCCTTGACCCAAGGCTCGACCTGGACGTTCCACTGTTTTTGCGCCGTCTTGACGAGCTCCTTGTAGGCCTCGAGGTACTCGGCGGGGTCGACCTTCTTGTCATCGGCATCACCCTTGGCAGACTCCTTGCCGGAAGACTTCTTGCCCTCGGGCTTGAGCATGACCACCGAGGTGGCGCGCTTGGTGCAGGCGGCGACACCAAGGTCGGCGCGCGAGCGGATGTACAGGTAGGGGACGCCGTGCTCCTCGCACAGGATGGGGAAGTGCATGATCACGTCCATGGGCGAGATGTCGCCGGCAATGATGACGAGGCCGGGAGCGTCGGCGGGAGGGGAGGCAGCGGTCCGGAGGGGGCACTTCTTGATGGCCTTCTCGCACTCTTTTACGCCACGGTGGATGGACTTGAGCTTGGCGCCTGTTGAACAATCCTGTTAGTGATCTGTCTCGTGGAACTGGGATGGTATTTGCGCTTCAATGGCTGAATTGAAGAGGAATTGGCAGACATACCCTTCTTGATGAGCTTGTAAATCTTCTTGTGGGTCTTGTCGTCGGCGAGGGGAAGGGCAAAGGGAACGAGCTCCTCGGCGGTCTTGACAACATCCTCAGGGTCGACGGAACCCTCCTTCTCGAGGTGGGCTTCGACGGCCTTGGCGAGCTTCTCGGTCTTCTCCTTCTTCTCCTTCTTGTCCGACTTCTTCTCCTTCTTGACGCCGGCGTCCTCGGTCAGAGCCTTCTTCTCCTTCTTGTCCTTCTTCTCGGACTTGTCCTTCTTCTCCTTGATCTTATCGGTGGAACCCATCTTGTCGGATTGGATTATATATGTGTGTGTGTTGTTGGTGGTTTGGTTGGGTATGGTTGTTGGTTGGTGGGGGTATCAAACAGGAATTAAGAATTGGGGAGTATTGTCACAAACAATCACCGACTGCAGTAAAAGAAAAAAAGTTACTGGGTTGGGGCGTCAAGGTAATTGGTATCGTGATGGGGTTGATCGCGAACGGATTCTTCAACGCAGATTTTACTGGGTCCATCAGACTGACCCAGTCAATCAGAGCAGAGCGGCGCAACCAAAAATTTGTAGGCCAATTGTAAAGCCGTTCCGCCGACAGCCGATAAGGCAGGTTAGTGTCTGGGTTTTGGTGCGATAACGATTTCGGGCCTGCGATAAGCTTGCGATAAGAAATGTCTGGACATTAGATTGCTTGGCGTCCACCTTTTGCCCGGTGGGGTTCTCCAGTTTTGACCGACAGGGATTAGCAGCCTTGGAACATGAGTGGAGCCGCTGTGTCTAGCCTGCCGCAAAGCTGCAAGTCCCACTAAATTTCTTAGAGCCTGTGATACCTCAAAGCGCACTCAATCCATTGACTCACATTGACAATTCAGTGCCAGCAAAAAGTCCACAATCCCAAGTGAATTTGGTCCCGTTCTGGAAGCTATTGTTGGAGACGTTTTTGCAACCAACAGCCTTGTCATTCCCCGCCCATATCGATTTCATAGATATCCGCCCAGTATCATTCGTAAAGTCCACAGCCTCGAGCAGGGAACAAGCGCATTCTTAACTTCAACATCACACATCCACAATATTCGAGTCCATATCTCAGTAACATACAGAGACACACACAGAAGCTCACCATGGCGCCGTCGCAAATGAGCTATGCCCCTACGTTGGGCAAGCTCCTCAAGTCTCTCAACTCCCAACCCTTGGAGGCTTCCATTGAGTCCCTCATTTAGTACGCTTATGCTCATTTTTATATTATGCCTTGCATGTACATATCAGCTTCTAACATGATTGGGCAGCCTCCTAAAACGTCGCCAAGTCAAGGGTGATGATATCGCCAATGCCACCGCTCATATGCTGCTCCAAGTCGTCGCCAAGTCTAAGTGGCAGAGCGTCGACCAGCTGCTCGCAAAGGTCTCCAACACTGGCCTCAGACTCGCCCAAGCCGCCCCTACCGAGCTAGTCATTGGCAATGTCGTCCGCCGAGTGATGGGTCTCATTCGTGATGAGGCTACCGAGGAGAGAAACGCCGACGAGATGGGCGACTCAGTATCCGACCTCTCCCAGCTTCCCGCAACGCCCACCATGTCCTCGAGGCCAGGCCCTACGCCCATCCGCGCCGGCACCGGACTCCCCATGTCCAAGTCCATGTTCAACCTTCTTTGCGTCACAGAGACCGTTTCATCACCAGCCACCGGCACATCCACCCCCATGTCACAGGGTGCATCTGCCAACATGCATGCCCTACGGTCCGAAGTTATCGATGGCATCGAAGAGATCATGGACGAGATTAGCCAGGCGGACGACCAGATTGCGGGCTTTGCCGACATCCAGATTCACCCCGGCGACTACGTTCTCGCCTACCTCCCTTCCCCAACAGTCGAGCGATTCCTCATCAAGGCGGCAGCAAAGCGGAGGTTTACCGTCTTCCTCGCTAGCGGCGAGCGTCAAAAACCCGGCGAGGCGCCCCACGCTGCCCTGCGTAAGAAGCTCAACGGTCTCGGGGTCAACACCATCAGCCTGGCTAGCAACGGCCTGATGGCTTACATGCCTCGGGTGAACAAGGTGGTCATCGGCGCTAAGGCCGTATATGCGAACGGAGGTGTTTCCACGGAGAGCGGGTGCAGCATTGCCGCAAGGGCGGCGCGGGAGTACTCCAAGCCCGTTATCGTTCTAAGCGGTGTCTACAAGTTCACCCCCGCAGACCCGTCGGATGACGTGGCCGAGTTCGAGCAGGGAGACTCATCTGAGTTTGTCGAATATGCTGACGGCGAGGCCGTGAATGCCCTCGAGGTAGAGAACATCGTGGCTGAGTACCTGCCAGCGCAATATGTCGACGTCTACCTAACAAACCTGTAAGTCCATGAACCGAATATTTCGACCACTGCAAAGCAGAACACTAACAATTTCCCAGTGGTCCCCAAACGCGAGATCATCTTGCCACCATCATGGCTGACCACTACAAGTCCGAAGATATGGGCTTGTCTTTGCATCTACCTTAGAAAAAGCTGTAGAAGCACAGAAAAAAACAATGTCGAGAGTAATGTACCAAGTTGCCAGTCTAATGAAGCATGCCTTGATTTGTGTCTTGACTGTCTCGCTTTCTGCTTAAACTTAGCTGCCC
Organism: Sordaria macrospora; assembly: GCF_033870435.1. Taxonomy (NCBI): domain Eukaryota; kingdom Fungi; phylum Ascomycota; class Sordariomycetes; order Sordariales; family Sordariaceae; genus Sordaria; species Sordaria macrospora. Next base: position 627,757 of record NC_089372.1, on the reverse strand, counting down.
GAGCTCCGCCCCGAGGTCCGTCGCCGACAATACAGGACAATGCCTTGCATATCGGCACACGGGAAGAGTCACATATGTGCCCTCGGAAATTGCCTGTCCGATGTTATTGTGCGTTTTTTGGCAGTCACGAACTGCCTCGCGTCCGGATGGGACATACTGCAGGTTCAGAGTTCCGACACCAGCAACCATCTTAATGATGTTGCGTGTCCGATCTCGAAACCATGCGGACTTACCACGCTCATCTGCTTTTTTTCGTCGACCAGGCTTGGAAGGACATGGCTAAGTGTGGTGACGGGGGGTATTATATGTGGTTATTATCTGCAACCTCGCCATGCTGCTATCGGAATTGGAAGTCGTGGCGAGTGTAGTATAGGATCGTTCGATAGCATATTTATAGGTAGAAAGAACTTGGAGTCCTGATTGCGGACATGTAGGCGTGATATTTTTTCGGGCTTCCCCGTACCCATGATATTTTTTTATTCTTCGAACTGGAAATCTTCTCTATACTTAATATCGTCTCCCTTCTCCTTTCCATCAATTCGTTCTTTTCCCTTTTCCTTACTATTCATCACAAGCTCAATCTTGCCCCCATCATCATTGCGTACTCTATAAGTTGGTCTATCATCAACTGCTCTTCATCATCTGAGGATCTTTTAGATACTTATACCTGTCCATCAACTTCATCATCATCTCTCTCTTGAGAATCAACATCTGTCTTCGAAACCATCGTTCTTCACCATCCGTGTGACTACTTAACTCTACACACCCGGTCGACCATCCCACGACTCTACAGACTCACGGCCTAAGATCATACTGCCTACACTTATACCGTTGACACTCATACGGACACACACTCACGACATACTCCCACGACATCCACACCCACGGGGTACATGCTCATGATCTATACTCGCACGATCTATAGGGTCTATACATCCGTAGTCTGAACACCCAATATATACACCCTCACCGTCTACATCTCCACGACATACGCTCACGATCTATACGGTCTATACATCTGCAGTCTATACATCCTATAGTCTATACACCCAAGATCTACACTCTCGCCGTCTATACCCTCAATCACAACATACACTCTCCCGACCTATACTCCCACGAGATAGACTACCATACCTAGGTAGTCTACACACCAAAGGTCCACCCGCGTACCTACGACCTCTCCTCCGAGACATCCAGAAAACAAACCCACGGCATTCGTCCAACACGTACTAATTCATTGCCATCCCAACGGATCCTTCCGACACCTCTCACAAATTCGACGGACCAACCAACCAATCAATCATTACAATCTCGACTAGTCAGCCAGCCAACCCTCAAGATGTCTTTCTCCAGCCGTAATACCCAAACTCCCGTGGTTTACTCACCTTTTTCTTCCTCTTCGCACCGGACCGCCACAACCACAACCCCCAACCACCCCGGTCCCGGCCCCGGCCCCGGCCATGGCTGCTAGTTCTAGTAGCAGCGTGCCATAGCTCGTTCGCGTGTACGGGGAGACGCTGCAGGAGATTCTTGACATAGTATCTCCCTCCAGCAGGAAGACCGGCGAAACCAATACTCCGGTCTTCGCATCCTCGTATTCTTCCTCCTCCTCCCACGGGACTGCTACAACCACAACCACCACCACCCCGGCCACAACCACCCCGCCCACGACCACGGCTGCTACTGCTAGTTCTACTACCAGTCCTAGTTCAAGCAGCAGCGTGCCAGAGACCTTTCGCGAGTTTGGGGAGACGCTGCAGGAAATCCCTGATTCGATTAAGGACATCTTGGCGGAAGACAACGACAGCGCCCCTCCTTCTCCCTTATTGAGCTCCTCGGGTCTCTCCTCCTCGGACGACGACGGCGGCGGCGTTCCTCTTAGCTACGAAAGCTCCGATTCCTCTTCGGATGACGACGATGGCGGCGTTCTTCTTACCTCCGGAAATTCCAATGCTTTTTCGAGTTCCACTTCCTCGAGTTCTTCGTCCTCTCATGGAGAGGCAGGTGGAGACAACGACAACGACCACAACGACAACGACAACGACAACGGCCACATCCACTTCCAACCGCAGCGCCACCCAACAAATGTCAGGGGACAGCTCGTTTGTGGATTATGGTTCGGGTCGGAGGCTGATTTTGAGCATTTTAATCTCCGGGGGTAGTGGGGATATGATGTGAGTGAAAGTAGGTGAAGGAGACTGAAAGATGGAAATATGGGAATTGCGAAGAAACAGGGGGGTCATTTGATGATACATGTGTAATGATTTGATGTAATGTTTTGGATGTTATGGGATTTGATGTAATGGGATATGTATGGAACAGATGACTATTGTGGGAATTGGAATTGGAAACAGAAACGGAAATGGAAACGGAAATGGAAACGGAAATGGAAACGGAAATGGAAACGGAAATGGAAATGGAAATGGAAGCAGGGACTGGGGAGTATGATCAGATTTTGGTTTGGGTATACATACACAAAGGCGTTAGACTTGGTTATGACTGGGAAAAATATATTGAGTTTTGGAGGCTTCTATAGCCAGCTCTTCGCATATGCGTCGATAGTTCGGACACTTAGAGTAGTCACTCGAACACGGAAAATCGATACCAAGAACAGTTGATCTATGAATCTTCTGTGACTGACAATCTCTACTTAACCTCAGCCTCGTAGTATCTACTGCTTCTGCTGGAACGTCTGACCAGGAACAGGGAAGCGGAAGGCGCACTTGAAGGGCCACATCTGAGCCTATTTCCGATACGTATGTCAACTCTCCATTCGCACCCAGTCTTGCATCCATGCATTTCCATGGCCTCTCTGACATCCGATATAGAGGAAAGGGTAAAGCGAAGGCGAAGGGGAGGGGGTTACGTACCTTCTCAACATCCCAAACTCCCTTCTGGGCATAAACGTCCCCCTTAAGAATCTCGATCACCTCCTCGCGGCTCTCGGCGAGCAAGACGATGGTGGAGCCGGCAAACTTGAAGGTCTTGGGGTCGTCGGAGGTGGGGGGCTCGGAGAGTACGGCGCCTTTGGGGGGGAGGTATGTTAGCGTTTTGCTTTTGTTTTCAGTGTAGTTCAGGAGGGGGTTTGTGGGGGATAGATGTTCGTGAGAGAGGGAGAAAGGAATGGAGATGAATGTATGTGGGGGAAGATAGGTAAGAAAGGCTAGGTGGTGTGAAGTTGCTGTGACTGTCCATGGTACTCTGAGGAGTCTGTGGTCCAAGGGGATAAATAGAGCATGAGGAACCATGTGAGGGGATGGGTTGAGATGTGGTAAACTCTTGAAGTGAGATGAAGTGGTGATTGAAGTCGGCATAACTGAAGAGTCATTGAAATAAAAGAAACCTACCACCCATCTGGAAGCACCCATTATCGACATTCTTGCCGAGACCGGCGAAGTGGTCACTATACATCCCATTGTTAGCTCGGTGTCATTCTCCCATGGATGGGGTTCTTGGAGCTCATCAAGAGCTGCATAATCTGAAAGTAGAGGGTGCACCTACGGGCGAACCTCCAACCTCTTCTCACCAACGCCCTCAAAGTCCGGCACGACAACGAGCCACTCAATCTTCTTTCCGGTGGTAGCGGTGGTAGCCATTGTTCTGATTCTTTGCTGAGTAAAGAAGTTGTTGGAGATGCGGGGTGCGGGGTTCGTAATGGTAGTTGTAGGGTTGAAGAAGGTCAGAGTGGAGGGGGAGAAGAAGGAGGAGAATGGTCGGCTAAAGTGGCTGCTGTTTAAGCTGCTGTGGAGAGCTTGTCCTCCTAGCTGGAGGGTGCGAGATCGGGAGGCCATGGTGCAATAGTAATGGGTTTCCGGTTGTGGTCTGACTGACTCTTGGAAATGTACAACTGGAATTGGAGACGGATACGTTCGGGTCAAGAAAGTGCGGTGCGAAAGAGGACGACTGACTAGAACTAACGGACTATATCCGAGCCGAATGTTACTTTCTTACGAGAGGTCCAAGGGATTGGCTTTTTGTTTACTTTGGTTGCTAGGTAGTTGAACTGCCGCGGAGGAACCTAGTATGGGGTAGGTAATTCGGAGGTGGTGGGTCCAGCGTAGCGTGGGTTTAATGGCGGCCGTAAAGGTACCTACGTACGACATTTGTAGAAATCACAAGTTAATCTACAAATCCAAAAGAAGATGGTTGATTTGCTCTTTAATTCCTCTTCATTATTTGTCAAACATAATCTGGAACCATCAACGCTTCTGGACATATCCGTCTTTTCATCAAATCTGCCGTTTAAACTTCGCTTGAGTTCATACCAATACCATCCGCTCGACCACCAGCTTAGCGTGCAGCCACAAGTTCACTGATTGTGTCTATGATTGTGTCTATCCATCCCCCCTAAGTGACGATGAGCACCGCACTGGGAACCAACCCAGCCTCCTTCAGCGTCTGACCAAAGTCCACTCCAGCTTGCCACGTCTTCCTGGGGAAGGTCGTCGAGAAGCTTGCAACCGGGAGTCCGTTCTCCGTCTCCAACTGCTGGGCAAGCTCAAACAGCGTGGCATCCGCAGCCAATGTCTTCATAACATTTCCCTTGGCAGTCTGCAACCTCAGACGAGCCTCGTTGTGAGAGGCAGCCGGCCTCGCGGCAGCCGGAGCAGCGGCAACAGGGGCAGCTGTAGGTGCGGCCGGAGCCCTACCCTCACGAAGCGCCTTCGCCTCCTCCTCCTTGCGCTTCCTCTCGGCCTTGTCGGCTTCGATCTTGGCCTTGATGCGTTTCTTGGCCTCGAGGTCGTCGAGCTTCTCCTGGCGCTTCTTGGCGGCTTCTTTGATCTGTTCCTTACGGGCGAGCTCCTCCTTCAGGTCTTGTGTCTCCTTGGTAGCCTTGCGCTTGATTTGCTATAGATTCTGTTAGCAAGATTGTAATGAGAGCTGGGGACGGTTTGCGGTGACGGCACCTCATTGCGCTTCTGCTCCTCCTTGTCAACGAGAGCCATTTTCTCCCTCTTCTCCGCGAGCTTCTGGCGGAGCTCCTCCAACCTTTGCTTCTTCTCTTCCTCCGTTAGAGGGGCAATCTCTTCGGTAGATTCGGAGAAGTCTGTGTGCTGACTGTGGTAGAGTTAGCTGGGTGCTATGAACGGGCAGGGACAGGACCGGGCAAGAAACTGACGTCTTGGAAGCGTGGAAGGCGGCAAGGTCTCCGTTCCTGAACCTCTTGCCGCAATCGTTGCAAACAAGGGATTTGGCGCCCTCGGGAATGTTTCCGGAGCCGTCATCCTCTTCATCGTCGTCGGCTTTCGCGGTAGAGGCAGCGCCGGCCTGCAGCTCCTCCAAGGACTTGTCCTGGTTCTCCTCAAGCCAGTTGAGGGCTCCTTGCACTGCTCATTGTTAATATCATATCCGCGTCACCGGGTAGGTATCTGGGAAGAACTGACAGCCACCAGACTTCTTGACGGCGAGTTCGGCGCGGGGGCGCTCGAAGCCCATGTCGATCAGAACCTCGAGATCGGTTTGGCCCATTTTGGTGATTGTTGGTTTGGTTGGTGAAAGAGACGTGATTGCTGATAAATATTAGGTATTTAATGCAGTGGAAAAGACTGGCTCTGGGTGTGCGATATGGTCGAATGTTGCTGGAAATAAGATAGTAGTGGCAACTTGGAAGTTGAACGAAGGAGGGGTTCAGTTAAAGATGCGATGTGGAAGCTGTCAACAGTTCGGATAGAAGCAGACGGCAAGTGGTTCCCTGCAATTAAGACGTGGCGGCAGGGTTGGCAAACTGGCAAGACATGGACAAGGTTCAAAACGAAAACTTTGTGACAGATTGTAAGCTCAACCTATAAACAGAGATATAGTCTGGCTCTTCGAAAGGTCAGAATGTTCACCGTGACCTCAATGTTGTTGTTGTTGTTGTTGTTGTTGTTGTTGTTGTTGTTGTTGTCGTCGTCAACGATGTTAACGGTTCGCAATATGTCCAGGCTACCCGGGGCACGTCATTCAATACAACCCTTGTCCGTTGCTCGGACAGTGATGCTAGCGCTACTGGCAGCTGGAATACTCAGTGACAAACTGACATTTGCCCAAATTGCTGCCAAATGACAAGTCGGCAAACCTGATTTCCTGACTTTGACCCTTAATTTCAGTGGAGATACGTGGACCCCACGCGATAACCCCGGGGCCCAGCAGACATGGAATTCGGCTCGGGAAAGTGCTCCCAGCAGGTGAAGCTTTTTGAGATTCTGAGGTTCTGGGGTTGGGGTCCAGTATGAGATCAGCACGGACCCATGATCTTGGCTCGGTTGTGTCTTGGCGTCTTGGCATCTTTTCAGTCGCCTGGCGCCCTCCTGAAGTCGACAGCGAATCCAGCTGGAAACAGGCTGCTGCTGGCTTGTGTCCAGGGTTGGTCTATCCCAGCGCGCGTCGAACCGCCGTCACTGTTGAATGTCGTAACACATCATCTCTGGCGGCAGCCCTCTCTTGCCGTGTCGTCGTCTTATTATCAGGTTCCAGCTTCTTGTTTGGAAACAACACCTTACACTATCACACCTCACCTTACAACATCCATCCTACCTACCTCTGGGCTGCTGCTACCTAACACGTCTCTTTCTACGTAAACATTCTCCTTTGACGAGACGAATCAACTTCGGACGGAGCCTCAGCAGAATCGCATTGCCCTTGTCTGGCATATTTCGCAAACCTACCTATCTAATACGTTTAACTCCATCCCCCATCCCTTTATTTCCCCCCACCGAGCATACTAGGGACGGCCAATAATCCCCCGGCAACATTTCCCGTCTTCCCATCGCGAAATCCAAGTCGCTTTAGAATTTCCCAAAACCACCAAACCACACACACCAAACGATCGCCAACATGTCCGTCGAAATCGATCCCCTCGAGCTTGGTTTCCGCAGTACGTCCCGTCGCGAATAGCAACCACCGGCCCCGATTCTCTAGGATCCCCCATCGTCTGACAAGAAATTAGGGCCCTTCACTGTGGAGGTTTCGCAGATCCTTAGGATCAGGAACCCCAACACCTCTCCGGTTGCCTTCAAGGTATGTGGACATGGTCGCGCGTTTGCCGTGGTTCGAGAGTTGCTTGACACATGTGCTAACTTGCCCTCGTACAGGTGAAAACCACCGCTCCCAAGCAGTACGTTCCTTCCTCGGCAATGCGCCGTAGCGCAAACGAATCCCCAGTCCAACGATACAGGCACTTACCAACACTCTCTTCAGATACTGCGTCCGCCCCAACTCGGGTCGCATTGAGCCCGGTCACGATGTCGAGGTTTCCGGTCAGTCTTCGAATACCCAGTATCATACGTCCAACCTAAGTTCTCGTGGCTCACATCCTCTTAGTCCTCCTCCAGGCCATGAAGCAGGAGCCACCTTCGGACGCCCGATGCCGCGACAAGTTCCTCGTTCAGTCCGTTACCATCACCGGTGACAAGGAGTTCACCAACGTCGCTCAGATTGTGGGTTATATCTCGAACAGAAGAGGATGAACCAGTGCTGACAAATACGTCATAGTGGGATGGTGCCGACAAGTCCCAGATTCAGGAGAAGAAGATTCGCGTTCTCTGGCTGCCAGCCTTTGGAGAGGAGACCACCTCACCCGTGGCTGCCACCCCTATCCGCCCCTCGACCTCGAGCCGGGTACGTTTACTTTCGCCTACCCCTGGCAACGGACGAATAAACTAACAATCACATGCGCAGGTTGAGGAGACACCCGCTCCTTTCACATCCCCTAGTGAGACCCGATCTTCGACGGCCGACACCCGCGAGATCAAGCAAGAGCCCGACCTCGCCGAGAACTTCCAGAACACTGTTGCGGCGGCCGCGACGACAGTACAGAACACAGCTTCCGAGACGTACGAGCAGTTGAAGGAACAGTTGGCCAAGGCTCAGGCGACTATCGCATCCCTCCAGAACGACGCGACCAGCGGCCTGAGACAGAGGAAGGCGGCTGTGGCCGACGCGGTGGGCGAGCAGGCGTCGAACGTGCAGGCAACCGCCCAGGACCTCGCGCAATCAGCGAGGCAAGGCACCGAGGGAGTGCCAGTCCAGATTGCGGCGGTCCTCTGCTTGGTCAGCTTCCTGCTGGCCTATATCTTCTTCTAGTGCACGAACACCGGTCCATTTTCTATCATTGTGAAGGCTGCCTCAGTACGTCTAGGGTTCCACAATACAACAACAACATAATCCTTTCCCGTCCTTTTTCGTTTTCCACGGTTTTCATATATCGCCTTTCACTCACTAAAAACTTGTTTTCCCTTTGTCGTTGCGGTGGATAGAGTGGCAGGACCAGGGTGTAGGATGTGAAGTAGGCAGCGCAGGAAGGGGAAGAAGACAAGAGAACAACACGCGTAGGCCGGGGTTCGTTTCGTTTGCTCACGGGGGAGGAGGTGAGGTGGACGAGCTGAAGCGGGTCTCCTTGGTGTTATTACAACTAGCTTTGCAATTCCTTTGCTCCAGGATGTATAACGAGCGGCTACGCTATACTATGCTAGGTAGGAGGCTAGTAGGACTTTAGGATGGAAATACCAGCACTTGATAATATGCAAGGGAATCGACAGTCGTACCACAGTAGACGAGAAGTTGTGTAGAGAGGTATGTTTATACAACTAGCCACGAGAGTTATCGATATTCGAATGCCCTAAATGCAGAACTTGAGTCCTTTCTTCCACTTATTATCGTTTTACTCAGCTCTGAGAGGGATTCAGAAGCTATCTACCAACGTCGAATCTCCAGTCTAGGTTGCTTGGCCTTTACATGGTCCAATGGTCGACTGCTCTTACCAACACCTCATCCCAAGTCCACATCAAAATCCACCAAGTCAACGATCTCTGCCTTAAGGCCTATAGTTACACAACCTTATTGTCGGTCATTAAAGATCGATACCCAACAACTTCCAGACAAAGCCCGACATCAGACAGCGCCAGCGCCATCCTTCTCGGTGGCCCAATGATGATGAGACGGGAACTCAAGCGCTTTGTCATCATCTAGATACCGCATTATATGTCGTGGACAATGCCCATCGTGGAGTTTCGGGATTAACCGCCAGGGCCATACAGCCTTGTAAAGAGCCTTTCAGCCTTACCTTACCTCTCTTATTGAAGCCGCGTTGATTATGCCACAAACAAAACAGAAGGCTCGGAGAACATCATCAGTGGAATACATAATGTTATCTCCGTTTTCTCCCACCGTTTTAACTCGGAGAAGATTTTGAAGTGATCGACTCCCGCCAAGCGAAGCCAGTCAAAGGTCAAGTCCGACGGTCACGTCTTGGCTGCCTCGCCTGCTCGTGATTGCCAAGACACATGCCGTTTCTGCCGCTTCAAGCGCTGCTTGTGGCGCTCACGCGGGAATGTCGGCATGTCCATGTGGTTTGAAAGTTGCCCTGTGGTGTCTGGGTGAGTGTTTAGTGACGGACGTGGTCGCAGGTGAGGTCGGGCTGAGCTGCCAATGCCTCAGCCACTTCTTGGACAACTAAAACTAGCAGGGATCCTTGGTGAAAGCGGTGATCTCCCGTCAGCGAAATCCACAGGATGGAGAAGAGGGAAGAAACGAAACGGAATGGTATTGGGAGGAAGAATGTGAAACGGAGATGAAAAGGATCATCGAAAAGGCAGGATATTTTCTGTGAAAATGGTATTCCGAGACACACAACATAAGAATTCTGTACAAGTTGGCACCTTGGATTCTTGACTCCAAGCAGCGAGCCAAACGCAAAGAATGGAAGATCGAAGACAGGGAGTGAGTGACTTCGCGATGGTTTCCTTGGCCTCCCTCGCTGCTGTTGTGAACAGGAACCGATGACGAAATGTCCTCTCCGCGCCATCTGTTTGGGCACAAGCGTTGAAGCGGCCTCGCGGCAGGCTTCTGCACTAATAAAAGTGGGTCTCTTACTGTGTGAGTGACTGAGGTGCTTTGAGTCCCTTTGAGTCCCCTGCTGCAAGTCATTTTCAGCGCATCACTTGTGCAGAATGCAGATGGATTCGTGCTCTCCATTTCAACCCGAAGTCCCGAACACTTCCATGCTTTCCGAAGACAGAGAAAAGTACATAGATGCAGGTGCGGCGTGAGATGCATTATGCGCCGGATATGGACGACAACACTCTATCTTATTCTGGGGTTTTGAAGCACAAGTAAAACTGTTGACGAAATCAAGGAACAAACTGAAGCAGCATGAAGGGATTCAGAAGGCTGAAGAATGTTGATGACGGGAAGACCAGGAAAGAAAAAAGCGGGGGAGGGGCAGTCATTCCCGGCCAGGTCAGAAGGAATCCCATCCTCGTTCCCTCCCAAATCCTAATCCATCATCCAACCAAAAACATCCCGTCAGGTGCCCTGCACAACCTGAAGTCACGACCGTCGAGGGTCATCCGGCCAAGGTCAAGGGAGGGATGCCCGGATGGCGGGAGTGATGGAGGGGCAGAGGGGGTCACCGTTTTCCTCTCACAGACTGCAGAGTCACCGAGATTCGAACAAACCACTACTGGATTTTGTAACAATCCCTCGTGCTGATCTGGTCACAAGGCTGTTTGTTATCAAGGATAGAGGCAACCAGAAAGCCAGGGTCCGTCCCAGCACTCCCGCTCCCAGGTGAAACGAGAAGTTTCTCCCGCCTACCGCTCGGTTTTGGCTCAAGTCCCGAACTGCTTGTTCAACAGAGAGACAGGGCAAAAAGACGGGACATAGGACATACCGTGTGTGGGTACTACAACAGATAGGTACCACCACCACAAGATCTCCCTTCGAGGTAGAGGTAGAGGGTGCGACCCCGAGGGGCAAACGGACGGATATCTGCAGAAAAACACCTTACCCTCTCAGGCATCTTTCGGTACCCTGCTGCTATCTCATGAGAAAGTTGGCTCCTGCTGTGTTTCGAGAATCTTCAATGACAAGAGTCCCTTGGATCCGTCTTCGGACGCCGGAATCTCCTGATCTGATATCTACTTGATGGAGAATATCCACCGCGAGACAAGTACCTCTACTCACTGGTCACCGAACTATGCAAAAAGGGTCTCTTCCGGCCGCATACACACCAGGACAGCTTTATGTCATGAAAAATGCAGGGCTTCTTGACAGTATCTCGAGGTTGCCTAATCAGCCAGCTGAAGGATTTTTAAACTTGTTGGTGTGTATGAACTGAACCACATGTGTAAGACGGGCTGATGAGGATTGCGGCCGACCGCGGTCTGTCCGCCTGTCGAAGTGATGACTCGCCTGATACCTCTCTCACTCAACAAACGGATGCGAAATGCTCTTTACCCGGGCCCGACGAGTTAGTCACATATCACGTCCTCCAGACACAGGCTTCATGAGACCCTCACAAGCTTTCAACCGCCTAGGCTAACACAGAAAGGTTCCAGAACAAGCTCGAGTTAACCAGCCTTGTAAGAGCTCCCGTCTGTTTGAAAGACATGATGAGTTGGCGGCCTTCAACGCAGGTACTGACTGCACCGCCGCCCTAAAAACGTGGGCCAACCTTCAACGTTTTTGAAGGTTGGAGGATCATCGTATCTTCTGGTTGGTTTCCACCAGCATGGAAACAAGCGCTGAATGTTGACTGGAAATGCCGCCGGCCCTATGAAGAGACCATTCATGTGCCCACACCAAGTTTGGTACTTGTACCTTGGTTTGCGAACCGGCCAGGGGACCATGGACAAGAAACAGGTTGCCTGATCAACTTTTTACCATACCATCTTGAGGCATTACACCTACGTAGTATGACTACCTAACTATACCAGCTAGGTAGTAACTAGGCGCCAGACCAGAGAGATGGAAATACGGTCTCACATTGATACCAAGACCTGCTCACCACCGTCGACGTAACTGAGCCCCACCCAGCCATCCCCATTCCCACCCTTTTCCACCATTCCCACTCGATCCCGTAAAGCACCCCTCCTTGCCCACTTGACCCCCCCGGCTCTCGCTCTTATACCAAGGACTCAGCCTCTCTGCCTATCCCACCTCTCTCTCTTCTTGCTTGATTTTGCTCAAAATATTGACTCTTCCCACTCATATTTTTTCTTACATTTTGCGACTTGATCAGATACCCCAAAGTTGAAGGTTTTTGAGAGTTGTTGTTGTCGTGGTAAACATTCGATCTCTACACCCCTGAAACGTACTAAACAAACACTTACACTACTCTATAAGCTATAGTGGATATTTCCCTACTACTTTGACTACCATACCCGGATTACACAAGGAAGCTCAGGCCACCAGTTCATCCGACAGAAAGAGACAAGAGAGAGACAGACATGGCCCAGGTCTACCGCGAAACCCGGTACTCCCGGGATTCCTCCCCTTCAGGCGACGAGGGCTACAGAAGGACAACTACCCGCCGTTACAAGCAGGCCCCGAGCCACAGCCGCGAGAGAGTCTATGAGCGCGAGATTGACGTCATCGACGATGACCGCCAGGGTGCCCGTCTAGACGGCCGCTTCTACGGTCGTCCCACCGGCGGCGAGCTTGTCCTTGATCGCACCAGAGATGACCGTCTCTATCCCGACCGCCCACGATCTACCGCCGGCCAGGGCACCACCTACGTCGAGCGCCGGTACCGAGAGACGGAGGACTGGGATGGCGACAACATCCCCGATCGCGAGCGCACTGTGGTCGAGAAGCGTCTGGTTACCCGCGACGATGACGACCGCCACTATCGTCATGACTCCAGCCGGCACAGGGACAACGACGGATGGGAACGCCATTCCTACTACGATGCAGAGAGGGACGCCGAGGTGCGTGTGGAGAGAAAGGTAGAGCGTCGCGAGGACGGCTCCGAAGTCATCCTGGAGCGCCGGATCCGGGAACACGTTGACCATGACCACGGTGCCGACGTCGAGATCTACCGCAAGGAAACCGAGTACTACGAGCCTGCACCACAGCCGCAGCCCATCGTCATCCGCCAACCTCCCGCTACCGTGGTCGTTCGTGAGCGCCGTGACGACTTTGCTCCCTATGTCGTCGAGAAGACCGAGGAGGAGTACATCGTCGAGCACATCGACGATGGTCACCACCACAGCCACAGCCGCCATCGCACTGACGGTCATCACTCCCACTCGCGCTCTCACCACCGCCACGAAGACGAAGAATACTACGCCGGTGCCAGCCGTGTGTCCCGCCGCGACGAGCATCGCAGCCGTAGCCGCTCCTCCTCCGGCAGCCCCCACCGCAAGCGTCACATCGCCGAGGGCGCCCTCGCTGGTGCCGGTGTATCCGCCCTGATTGCCTCGCGGCGCAACAAGGAAGGTGAGGTAGATAAGCACAAGGGGCGCAAGATTGTCGCCGGCGCCGCTCTGGGCGCTCTAGGTACCGAAGCTGTCCGCCGCGCCCACAGCGCCTACAAGGACCGTCATGAGTCCGATGACGAGCATGACCGTCGCTCTCGTTCGCGCTCGCGTTCCCACTCCCGCATCAAGACCGGCTTGGGCATCGCCGCTGTTGCTTTGGCTGCCGCTGGTGCCGCCAAGTACTACGAGTCCAAGAAGATCGAGAAGGAAGAAGCCGAGCGCGGTCGTGCTCCCCGTCGCTACAGCGAGAGCGACTACTACTCCCGTTCGCCCAGCCGCAAGCGGTCCAAGTCCCGCGCTGGTTCCGTAGCCAAGGCCGCCCTCGGCACCGCCGCCGCTGTTGGCGTCGTGCAGCACATCCGCCACAAGCGAAGCAAGTCCCGCCATGGTTCGCGGTCTAGCAGCTCCAGCAGCGACCGCAGTGGACACCACTCCAAGCTGAAGACCGGAGCCGAGATCGTGGCCGCGGGGGTAGCCGCCGGAGTGGCCAAGAAGGCGTACGACAAGCACAAGGAGAAGAAAGAGCGGTCGCGCTCGCGCCACGCCGCCGACGACCGAGACCGTGAGTTCTACGATGACGACGGATATGATCGCGACCGCGATTACCGCTCGCACAGCAGAAGCAGGAGCAGAAGCCAACATCGGTCCGCATTACCCTCTTCCCAAAATAACCATGCCTCCCAGAGGACCGTCGCTGATGATCCTGAATCCTTAGGTTTGGTTGAGTACGGAATGAACCCCGTGCCCGTTGATTCCCCCAGAGATGATGAACAACGACAACAACAGCAGTCGCATAGTAAGAGCAACAAGAAAAAGACGGCGGCGCTTGCTACGGCTGGAGCTGTTGCTGCTGTAGCAGGCGCAGCGGCAGTAGCGAGACACAATAAACGCGACAAGGAACCACCGCCAACGCCACAGTTACTATCTGCCGTTGAAGACTACGATGATAACGGGACTGTCACGGGGTATGAGTTGGCGGCGGAGGAGCAGAGGGAGAAGGAAAGGGAAAGGGAACGCCGCCGGCGGGAGAGGAGAAGACAGAGGGAGCGGGAGAGAGATGAGGAGATGGGTGATACGTTGTTAGTTTCGAGAGCGAGAGAGCAAGAGGAGGAGGAGGTTGGTTATTACTCTGATAGCGAGGATAGCGAAGAGGAAAGGATGAGAAGACGGAGGGCCAAGAGTAGAGACCCCGAAAGAGTGAGGGAGAGGAGCGAGAGGAGGGCTAGTAGAAGTCCGGAGAAGAAGGATAAGTCGGCTAGGAGTAAGAGTCGGTTGGGAAGACTGGCTGCTGGTGCTGCGGCGGCGGGCGCAGCGGCTATTGGGATTAAGAAGTTGGGTGATAACAAGGATAAAAAGGACAACAAGGAGAAAGAGAGGGAAAGGGAGAGAGAAAGAGAGAAGGGAGGGGATAAGGAGATAGAGAGGGAAGAGAGGGACATTGGATTGGTGGAAAGAAGAAATAGTAGGGATAGTGATAGAGAGAGGATGGAAAGACAACGGGAGAGGGAACGGGAACGTCGACGTGAGTTTCATCTTCCTATCTTTTTACCATATGTCTTTCTGTGAGACTCTGCTACTGGAGTCGTTGATACTAACATGACCACAACTAGGCTACGAGGAACAATCCGCTCCCTCTGATCCTTTCTACAAGCAGCAGCGACGGCCAGCCTCACCTCCTCACGCGTCAGGCGGATATGCCCCGGTACCTCCCACGCCTCCTGCTGTCGCGCCTGCTATTGCTCCTGTTCCAACAGTGACAACTACACCACCACAGCCAGCACAAGCACCACCACCCCCGCAGCTTCAATCACATCGTTCATCAACCGCCGGGTTTACTCAACTTCCGAACATGACCTTCACCGATCCGAATCAATTCCAAACACCGTATCCCATGGGGCCGGAGGTGATGCCGATGCCAATGCCTGGATCAGGACCAGCACCTGTTCAACAACAACCGGTTCAGCAACCGCAACAACAGCACCAGCAATACCAGCCTTACAACCCACAAGACTATGTTGCTTCCTACCCACCGCCTCCTCCTGGTCCTCCAGGGCCTTCGGGTCCCGGAGTAGAGGTGCCGCCGGTACTAATCCCAGGCTCGTCAGCTGCGGCTGCGGCTACAGCACCACCACCAGTGGCTACCGGTTCATTCCAGGGAGCTGTTCCTCCTCCACAAGAAGTTCCCCCAGCACTGAGGGCTCCCCAAGGAGTACCAGCTTCGTTAATGGTTGGCGCGCCGTCGCATCTTTCGCAGTCGCAGTCGCAGTCGGTAATCGGGAACCGTAACCGCCCTGAAGATGTGAGTATACGATCATCTACAAGTCCCAGATCTACTAGAGATGCTATGATGGGTATGGGTGACGAGAGGGAAGAAGAACGCCGCCGTCGCCGCTCAGTGAACATGTCTAGGTCTAGGCCTAGGCGGTCGAGAGGTGATATTGGCGTCGTTGCCGATAGTGGGAGTGGCAGTGGTGGTGGTACGAGGGAGACGAGAGAGAGAGAGAAGGGTGCGTCTTCTTAGCTTGATTTTCCTTGGTCATCTGTTTTTGGGTTTGACCTGTTTTATGCTGCCCCTTCTGTCTGCCCCTTTCCCTTCTCACCCCATTCAGTACAGTTTAGAACAAACCACAACGTCACGACAGCGATGCTAACTACTCCTCCACAGATGGTCTAACAAGTCCAAGAATCGCTCTCCACCCACCCACACCCACCGACTCTTCTGATTCTGCTTCCGAAACCGATTCCCCCTCATCTACCCCCAAAGACAATGCCCCACCCGCCTCAAAATCAGTAACCTTCATCCCCCTCTCGCCCAAATCCTCTCAAACCCTCCAGCGCCACCACGAAGAACAAATGGCCAAAGAAGCCGCCAAGCGCATCTCCGGCGTCGACCCCGACAACGCTTCCGATAACTCTAACGCTGCCTCCGAGGACTTTGAGGATAAGCTGGATAGGGAGTTGAATGCGTTGGTGCCTGCTAAGTATCGGTCTGCCGAGTCATCCTCTTCTTCTCACTGTAACCGGAGCCGGGACCGCTCTCCATCTAAACGCCACGGGAATTCGGATGAGGGTGAGGATGACAGTGACTCGACGCTGGAAATCTTACCAGATAGATTCGACAGAGACGGCCAACCTCTGAACCCTAGGGATAGGAAGATGCACTCCAGAAAGGGCGAGTTCCTGTACCATGATAACCACGGTAACGGCCTCAAACAGATCGCTGGCACGGGACAATGGGGTATTAGCGGGACTGATGCACAAGCTGTGGAAAGGATCGTGAGGAAGGTGGAGGGGGTACTTGAGGGGAAAGGAAGCTGGACGGGACTGGTTATGGGGTTATTGAGTGGACGGTTGATGGAGGGTGGGGATGGGGATAGTGAGCTTGGTGAGGCGGTGAAGCCGAGGAGTAAGAGTAAGAGTAAGAGGAGGAGGGGGATGGCTAGGTTGGGGGTTTGAAGGTGTAACGTGGGTGTTAGTAACGGTGATTGTTGATGGTTGATAAGTGATGATATGACGACGGTGATGCACGGTGGAACGGCGACGATGGGGTTTGGATATGATGACTGATGATGATTAATGACCATTTCCTTACTTTGTTATTTCTCTCCATTTTTCTCCTCTCTTTCTTGATTTGGGTATTTTTCATGAGTTATGCTTTGGTATCTAGATACGACGTTCTGCTTTTTCATGTTGTGCTTTATGTTATGTTTTGCCGCGTTGATGTAGTTAGTCATTCTCCTGTCTCTCCTTGAGTTAGTATGATACCAATACAATATGGTTTGGTTTGGTTTACATTCGACAAATATTCCCTTTACAATTGCATGCTTTGTTCTGACCGCTGTAGGAACTCGCTCATCGCTGGACTTAATGACTTGAATTAGGTTGTTGCTCTGTTGGTATGTAACTCCAAACCTATTATTACCATGTTACCTATCTCAAAACGTCATTGACCTGAACATTTTCTACTTGTAGTTGACTCTCGGAGTTGCAACTTCACATTTCATTGTGTGAAGAGAATCAAAACATGTTACGGATCGGGACGAAGGGAATTTGATTGACTGCCAAATGAGAGAAACATATATTCCGAGCTTGATACGCTACAAAACCTATAGAAAGGGTTGGCACGCTCTTTTGACTAAACACTTGACGAACAAAAGCCATGACCGTAATCGTAGCCACTTTAAACCTACACGCCTGTTTATGCTCTTTGATAATAACATGTTGGGCCACTATACAGACTGACTTGCACGCTCCCCTCCTCCAGCCGATAAGTATAAGGAGATTGATGCCATGGAAATGACATAAGGAAGAGAGCATAACTATTACGGTCTCGTCACCAGACAGACAAACACACAGAAAAACCGAGCAAGTACCTGTCTGGCCAATAAACAGAACAATGATACAGAGCAGCTGATGATGAGGAACCCCTTCGATTCGAGATCCCATAAGGTATGTAGACAAAAACAGACGCCGCTAGATGAGAAAAAGAAACCACAACCACTAAGTGAGTACCAAATGCCGCAAAGCCACCAAGTCTATATCAATGTAAATCTTCGCTCAGGTAGGTAAACTACGACGAGCCATCCTTCTCTCTCTCCTCCATCTCCTCAGCCATGACCTTTAACTCATACGTAAGATCATAGCACTCAGCCAGCAGAGCGCTAACGCTCCCCTGACCCTCGGGTATATCGCCGCCGACCATGAACTTGCCATCGACGCGCATGTTGTCGATGGAGTTAAGCTGTAATCCAACGTTACTCACTGCCCAGAGCCCATCGCCCAGTTGGGGGAACAATGACAAACATACCTTCATGCTGTAAGGGTACAGCTCCCTGACCGAGCTGACACCGCCCGAGTCCTTCACCTCGATCAGGCACCGCTTCAACGTCTGCAGCTGGTTGTAAATGGGCAAAAGGGCCTCCGACACCGGCTCCGACGAGATCATCAGGTAATAAATGTAACCGTAGCTCCTCCTGATGAGGTACAGCAGCGTGCGCTGCACGTACAGCTCGGCCGGCTTTCCTTCGTCGTCGAGCCAGTTACCGTCCACTCGGCTTTCATCGATCTTGTCAAGCTCGCGCTGGTAGTCGTACAAGTCCGTCTCGCGCAGCGACCAGGCCTGGGTGATGGAAAGCTTCTCAAGCTCGTTGCGGATGCTGACGAGCTGCTCGTGCCTGGACTTGAAGGCCTCGGGGATGACTCCTCTCCTGAAAGGGGGTTAATGACTGGCTGGCTGGCAATGGTAAAGGGCTTGGTTGTACGTACCTTTCGAGAACAATCTCCGACCACTTAAGGCAGACATCGACCAAGTGCGACACCCTCTCGCTTCCGCGAAGAACCTTACCGTCTGGTCCGACAAAGTGGCCATCCACCCTTGACTCGTCAATCTCCTTGACCTGCGCTTGTAGTCTCTGGACCTCCGATGCCGAAAACTGTGTAACCTGTTAGCTTTACCCCTCATCCACTCTTCTCGTATCCGTCCGCCCTTGTGCGTCCTTACCTTCGCCTTGGTGTTCGCAAGCGACATGGACCGTAGTATGGAAATCAGCCTCTCGTGGATGCTCTGTAGCGGATCCTGCAGGCCATCCACCCTCTTCTTCAGGTTGTCCAGAGAGCTGTGGCAGAGTTCTAGGCGGTTGGCCAGGAGCTCGATAATGTAAGGCGAGTGGGAGTGGTCGGTGGCCGTCATGACCTTGTCGAGCTGGGAGAGGGTATGGCCCATGCTGTTCAGGTCCTTGGCTGAGTAGAGGTCGGCCTCGGTCAGATGGTCGAGTAATCGCTTGATGGTTGAGGTCAATGCGTAGGCCGCGGGGGCTTCTTGTGTGCGGCCGATTGTCATGAAGAAGAGAGAGAGAAGCTGTAGGCAGCTTTCGAGGACTCTATCGACTGTTGGGTTGTGTTAGATTAGATCTTTTTGTTTCAGAGAGGGACTATGGAGGATGCGCATATGTACCTCTGGTCTCGGTAACCTTTTCCCCTTTCCTGATCTCGTTGAGCTCCTTGACCTGCTCGACAACCTCGTCATAGTGTACAATCACATCTTGGGTGCGGATGTATTTCGTTCGGTCTCTCTTGAGAAGCAGGAGCTGGTCGCGGATGGCTGAGAGCTTGTCGAGGATAGCTTGCTCACGCTCATCTTTCGGCATGGGCATCGCCGGAGTCTCCATTGTCGCGATGTGTGTTTTGTATGTTTATGGGTAAATGTCGGTGAAGTCGGTTGCGATGTTCAAGAGTTGGCTCTGTTTCATTAACTTATGGTCGTTCGAGGGTCGATGTTGGTTGATCGGCAAGAGAAGAAAAGAGAAAAGTTGCGAAAGAATTGTTGAAGAGAAAGACTGCAGCCAAGCAATTGGGAAAAGCTGCTGGTTGCTGGAGCAAGGGAACGAATGTTCGAAACGGCGGTTCCTTGTTCAACTTGGTCTTCTTTGATCCGAGGGGCACTTGTAGGTAAGATATGTAATGCGCCTCAAACAATGGGCAGAGTGCAGGTTGGGAAAGTTGTCGTTCGGTTGATGGCGTCTATGTTTTCCCCTTTCCGAGGAGTTGTCAAAGGGATCCCCGGGATGATTCCAAAAACCTGAGACAAGTGCAAATAGTTTGTTGATGAACGCTGCTTCCTGATTCGTGCGCTTTCCCCTTGTTGATCTCTTTTGGGTTTTGCGGAATTGCTGCCCGGAGAGTGCTGGTTGCCAGAAATGCAGATGGGGATGCTTTTCCTACAGCACCTCCTGCCCCCAGCATCGGCAGGCACTCCGCTACGCCAGGAGAAAGGCCTATGGCGCCCCGAATCCACAGCGGCGACGTCAGTGGGTGCATGAATGGCGGCGGGGCGAAGGAGCTCCATGGTGGGGCTCTTGGAGCAACACGACCGACAGGGGTCGAGGCCTGGCGGGAAGCTTGTCGACCACTCGTCTTGGCAAGGCTGGGCGCCAAATGCTTCCCCAAATTCCAGGCCATTGTTCAACTGGGGAACATCAGTCGTCCCGATCCGGTACAAGTGCGACGGCATGGACGTGCCTGGTGTTGGGCGGCAGCACACTTGGTTCGGGTTGGGGTTGGGGAACCGCCCGCTTGTTTGGACATCGTGGGGCTGCCTGGCTGTCTTGCAGTTCTCCAAGCGTGCACAGACCAGGCACAGAGAAGCCCAAAAAGTCTTGGCGGTTAAGCCGCTGCCAGTCGCTTGCCAGCTGCCCAGCTTTGTAGGGTCCCAGGGCATTTTTTGAATTGCCCACAACTAATTAAATTTCCCTCTCCGCGAATTTCTAGCTTGGACATCATCCCACGATCGAACAGCCCTCCCGAGACTCAGCATCTTTGCGCCTCGACAATCAACACCATCAAAATGTCTACTGCTGAGCTGGCTACCTCCTACGCGGCGCTCATCCTCGCCGATGACGGCGTTGAGATCACTGTGAGTTTGCGACCAATGCACACGATCTTTTGGGGGAGTTTTAGGTGGATTGGGACATTTGGGATTGGGGCACTTTCAGAACGCGTCCCCTCGCGCCATGTACACCGTTATTGCTCGACATGCGCTCAACGACCAGGGGCAAATGACGAAATGTGGAATGAGGGGCAAATGGGAGTGGAGGAAACACATTCATGATATGAACAAACAAGCGATTGGGAGGAACAATGTTGACTAACCAAACCTGTTTTCGCATGATATAGGCCGACAAGATCCAGACCCTCATCAAGGCCGCCAAGGTCGAGGATGTCGAGCCCATCTGGGCTTCCCTCTTCGCCAAGGTACGATGAAACCACCACCACCGACGACGACAACGGACAGGATTTCCGAGAGGAGGAAACGATATTATTGGGAACATACGAAGAACACGATAAACTGACTGGAGTCTCTTTTGCGACAAATAGGCTCTTGAGGGCAAGGACGTGAAGGACCTCCTTTCCAACGTCGGCTCCGGTGGTGCCGCCGCTGCCCCCTCTGCTGGTGGTGCCGCTGCCGCTGGTGGTGCCGCTGCTGAGGAGAAGGCTGAGGAGAAGGTTGAGGGTATGTGGAATCATCATCTACTCGCTGCAACCCCTTTCCCGGGGCCGTTGCTGTTGCTGCTGCCAGATACTGACTTGCGTTTTTTGCACATTTACAGAGAAGGAGGAGTCCGACGAGGATATGGGCTTCGGTCTCTTCGACTAAACGAAGAAAGGGGGCTTTCTTCTGGTTTGGTCATGACCTCTCGTTTCCAGTTTGTTCTTCCAAAGCTTGCATGGGTCTGCGACGGTTTCTCGCACATACGACTACGGTTATGGGAGGCTTGTGATATCAGGGGTCGGGTTCATCGGCGTAGCTTTACATGGACAATGAAGATGCGCTTTTGAGCAAAGAAAAAGAAGTTAAAAAAGACACTTGGAAGGCTTGCTCTCTCCATTTGTTGAAAGCGACGACGGGTTGCCAACAACCGTAGCCAGACATCCGTCTACGACGACCGACACAGCGCGCCCGGATGTTTGATTCATCGAGCACAACGATCCCCAAGCTGTTTTGATACCCGGACCTGAGGTTCATGTTCACCGTTTTGGAAGACGAATGGCTACAATGTCTTGAGAAGCAGATAGACAAAAACTATCTGTTGCTGGTTCCAACTCCCGCCGTGTTCACTTTACGACTCGTGTTTGTTTACTTTGCCATGACCTACGACGTCATCCCGATCTGTCTTCAGACGACTGTCTTCAAGGTCCCGATATCACGATTGTTCATCAACCCCTCCTGCCACCTGCCACTGCGACGCGGTTGGGACCGCGTTCACTTTGGAATTGGAATTGGAATTGGAATTGGAATTGGAATTGGAATTGCCACAGCCCTGTGTGCACCTTGCTGGCCACGACTCCATTCCCAGGTCAATCTCTCCAGATTTCTAATCCACTGATCCCAGACGCAGATCTTATCGATTGTTATCAGTTGTCCCTGACGATAATGGAAGATAAGGGAACTGAGGCGATCCACAGACTCACCCTCACTTCCTGCCACAACATCACCAATGACTCTCCCATGCAATCAAGGGGGTCAATGACATCGATTCCCTCCTTTGTCGTCCCGCCCCACGAGAGTACCAATCATGATCATGTCAAAGCCTTGACTACCTGATTGTACTCTTAGTGTGGGGTTCAGGTACTTGAGAAGGTAAGCAAAGGGAAGCTCATCAAACCTCAACCACAACTTTGTCGCTGAGCACATTCAAGACACTCAACCATACGGCTGGCTGGCATGTGTTCTGAAAAGAACTGATCTTTGAGATCCATCAGTCTCACTTCGACACCGCTCAATGTTCATCGGTACCAATTACTATAACAAGCCAGGCCAAATATCCGCAGGAAATAAACGGAAAGAAAGTACAATGATAGTCGCCCATCAAATCACCATCACGAGAAGAGGAACCGTCCATGATCCATCTGTCCCTTACCCATCCTTAGATCGCACACACATCACAACTCGTCCACTTCCCCTCTTACGAGAAACCTCTCTCCAATATCTATCACGATGTCAGTCTCCATCCCTTCTTCCTTCCTCCTTGCTTGTAACTATTCCCCTTCCCCTTCAGCCCTTTATATATTTCCAGACCGCGTTCATATACCCCTTCATCTCTACCTCCCCTACTCCCGTCCATTACCCGATAAACAAACAAACAGACCATATCTTGCCTCCATCCCAACCTTACCCTGCCACTGCCCTGCCCTACTCTCCCACACTTGCGTTTAAGCTCTATCAGCAACCCCCTCAGCACTCCCCTTCCCCTTATTATCAGCACCAGCCTTCGGCGAAATCCCAATTAACTTCCTCCAAAAAGCATTATAAGCTTCACTTCTCTCCTTGTTTGCTGCACCTCCCACGTTGGTCTTGCTAAGTCTCTTCGACTTTGATCTCTGGACGCCAGTGGTTTCCTCTGCCTGCTTCTCAGTTTCCGCTGAAGCAGCCGTGTTTGGGGCAGCAGCTGGGGCCAGGGTGATTTCCATCGGCTGAGCAGCGACGGGAGGGAAGGGCTCCGATTTGGGTTCTTCTCGTGCCACTGCGTCAAGGGCTAGAGGCTTCATGCTGCTGAATTCGGCGATGGGTTCCATTTGGATTTGGCTGTTGGAGGGCTCGTTGATGGTGGGGATTTGTTGCTGTTGGACGACAGTGACGGTGCCGGCTGGGATGATGTCTGAGTCTTGGTCTGAGCCTGGGGTTGAGTCGTTGTTCTGGGGCTGTTGGGACTGGGAGTTGGAGCTGGAGTGGGAGCTGGAAGGAATGAGAGAGCGAATGAAGGACGGAAGGGCGGGCATGTTCCTCTTGATATCTCTGGGTCGGGTAGGGGCGAGATGGGAGTGATCTCAGCGTTGGGTGGGGTGGTGTTGATTAGTGACCCCAACACTTTGCTGCTGGAAGATGGAAAGGGGGAAGAGTGAGGGGCTGATGCTGATGAAGAAGCCAACAAGAGCGGAGGAGCCGAGATAAAAAGGGCGTTGCAGAAACCCGAAATGGCTCGGAGAGAATGAGGGAACACAAGTAATAAGAAAGAGAAAAAAAAATTAAACAAAAAGTAGATGAACTCGCACCTCCCTCCATCTCTTCCCGCTCCCGCAACAAAGCCACATTTTTACATATATTCTCACCATCCTGCCGTTACCCTCTCTCCCTACACGAGTCCGTTTAGTCCCTTGTTGAGGCATTGATAATCAATCCTCACGCTTCTTTCCATGCGAAAACCCATGTGGCCATCCATGCCCACGCCCATGCCCATGCCCTCCCCCTGCCCTGGCGAGCCTGGCGAACCTGGCTGCGTGAGAAAATGCGGATAGGTAGTTCGAGCAAACATACCTTTTACCCATGGCTTCGGTGACACAGCTCTTTATTTATACATACGCAGATTTGGCTTTGGCATTAAGAAGACGTGTTTGCTCTAAGTTAACTTGAAGAGCCGAAAACGGATGGATGGACAAATGTCGTGCGTGTGTCGGGAATTCTTTTTGCACTTCTGTATGATTGTAGAGCATCAAACGCAGTTATTCTTGATATATCCATGTCTTTCTTCGACCGAGCCTGGCAGTTGTAGAACCTTGCTGCTGGTTGATGTCCTCTTGATCTCTCGAACGGTTATGAACTCTTCTCGGTTCACGGTCGTTAACCGTATATTATGGTACGGTAGGTGTCAGCTGGTGGCTGTTGGCTGCTGTCATGATACTCATCTACTCTCTCTCTTGCGTGGGTACAAAAACCGAGGGAGAGTACAAGATCGTATGGCAATCTTACCTACTCTAGTAAAAGCGTTACCCAGGGGCATTCCAGCTCACACCCACCGTTATCGTATTTTCAGTCATCTTTCATCGAAGTTGATATCCTGGTTTGACTTCGAGGTAGATAAATAATCACGACAACAGGATTTAAGGGAGTTGACGGGAGACAGCGTAAAATCAACCAAGTGGTATAGTGTAGGAAGTAATTCAATCCTCGCTCTTACGTAACATCTCCAACTCCATTTTGTCTTTCAAAAATCTCCGTGCTTTTCCATACCTCTGCGTCTGCCTGCCTGCCTGTCTTTTCTTGCTCTTGCCTGGGCGGGTATCTTCTCGTCCAGTCCCTTCCTTGCCCGGCTTTCCGCACTGCGTCAATTCAATTCAATTCAATTCAATTTGCCCTGTCACGAACACTCCCCTCTCCAATGAGTCCATAATGAGAAGGAACTCTGCCATGTGTAGCTACGGGATGCTCCTTCCTTCCTTCCTTCCGCAATCCCACTTCCTCCTTTTTATGTCATGTGCCTACCCCGTTCCGTACTTTTCAGTTCCTTCTCTTTTCTTCGTTCGTTCCTTCCATGCCATGCGGTCCATGTTCCATGTTCCATTCCATTGCCCTTGCCCTCTGCCCCCGTGTAATTTTGTTCTCCCGTTTTAGTCCCCCTCTTGATTATCCCTTCTTTCTGTTTTGTTCTTTCACTTTATTCCCGCTGGTACCTTTTGAAGTGCCTCCTCTTTATCTTTGTGACTTTTCCACATTCGTTTCTTCTACCTGTAGTTCCCCTTACCTGAGGTGTCCTCAGTACATGCAACTCGGTCCCGAATGATAACCATGAAATAAGGAAAAGAAAGACAGCCGAGAGGAGTAAAAGCTCCTGTTGGTTATGGTCACCACTTTCCCAAATTCACCGCGCTCGCATCGCAAACAGAGACATCATCAACATCACCGTCGTCACCATCATCACCAACACACACACACACACACACACACACACATACAAACACACGACGGATGCTCAGAAACAGACAAACATGAAAAAGATAACATACATACAGACATACGTACAATACATACAACCCGTTAACCACAGATGATTGATGCCCCAATGCTATGCAACTTTGAACGGCGCTCAGAGAGTGAGAAAGAGAGGGAAATATACAGAGGATGAAGTCATTGAAGCTGATAAAGTGCCCATCATCTCACAAGTAGGAGAGAGAGAGAGAACCGTAGTGCCTGCTTGCTCCCTTCCTTCATAAAGATATTCCGACAAAGAAAAAAAAAAAAGTGTGTAGTCTGCGTTGAGCCACAGCAGCAGTGTAGTAGTGTAGTAGTGTCGTGTCGTTGTAATGTATGTATAGTGGGTATTGATTTTTGTTTATCATGAAACCAGTTTCAAGCAAGTAGAAAAGATTCGTTATATCGAGTTCATTTGTCTCGTGTGTCAGGGTCTTATTTGTTCCTGTGCGTGCAGGAATGCAGTGGGGACTTGGTTCTCTATCATGGGTCCTGGGTCCGTCCCTACTCTTCCTTTTTTTTTGGTAAAACTCATTGAAAGGAAATAGAAACGTCATCATCGTGGTGGTCGTTATCATCACTCCCTGTTTTCCCACCGCTGCCCACATCCTCTATCGGCTTCGCTTGCTCCGGCGGCTTTCTCGGATCCCGATCATTAGCCGCATTCGCCTTGACCGTGGTCTTGCCCGAAATCGCAGCCGTTCTGACCCTCTGGCTCAGCGGCAGGGTATACTTTAGCACACCCTTGATGATGAGTTGGAAGTCATCCGCTATGATGCGCTCCCATCTCTCTGTTCCGCCCACCGTTACGTTGCCGGGGTTCTTTAGGCGGACTTCGCCCATGGATGTAGATAGGCCTTGGTGGAAGAAGGAGCCTTCAAAGGTCAAGGCGCTGTTGAAGCCCGTGATAGTGCCGAGGCGCATGTTGGGAGATGATTCCTCAGGGGGTTGGTCATTCGGTGGGTCGTCTAGGATCTTCACTAGATCTCCTAATTTGGCGATTCGTACCTCGTCCTCGCTGCTTTCCAGAGGTGGCATGTCACCAGGGTGAGTCCGATACCATTCTGAGTCGGTACCAGCATGCGGTGATTTGGCAAAGACTTCGATATCCGCCGCATCCACCACCACAACCACCACATTGGGATTCTTCGCCCTGATCGTCAGGTCGAGCATCAGCTCCTGCTCGCTCGCAACGACATGGTCCATCGATATTAGCTCGATATCGGTAAGCGGTTGTGACGTCGCAAACATGAATCCAATCGCCCCCGAAACGACAAGCAAAAGCATCACTGTCAAGACCAGGCAACTTGCGAACCGATTCAAGAAGGACGGCGGTTGCCGGTATGTGCCTGATTCCATGGACCTGAGCGAGTGTAAGCCGTTCCTCCGACTTCGTGCCGACCTGGATGACCGTACTGTCCCAGACTGTATCAGCGGCGTGGTTTCGTCGTCGGCGCCAGTAGTAGTGTCGTCGAGATCGTAACCGGCCGATAGATGCGTTCCCCGGCTGCTCTTAGCATGGAGGCTGCTCCGGCTCAAGTATCGGGGGCTGTTAATACCTGATGACTGTCGTGAATTGTTGTTTCCCGGGTTGATAGCTCCGCTGAACGGTGATTGTTCGGCGAATAGCGACGGATGCCCGTTTCCTCCTCCATTACGACCCCATCGGCCGTAGTGATGGTGTCGACCTGATGTTCCCCTGGCTGATCCTGCTGTGCTTCTCCCGGTTGTGCTCTTGCCGTCCTCTTCGGCGCCAACGCTTTCGTTAATGCTGGGATTGTAAGAATTCACAAACTTCATGCTTCGCTTTACCCCGATAGGTTGTTCCTGGGTCATCATGGCGGAATGGATGGTGCGCATGTCGGTACGGTTCAGCTGGCTGACCATTGATGCCGCGCTCGGTGTCCTAGAGTGATAACGGGGTGGTCTGGGATGGTCGGGAGGGTTGGAATCGTAGACAAATGTTTCGTCCGAGTCTGACGAGTTAGTTTCCTCAATTGCGCTCGCTACCTTTGCCTCGAAGATGTCGGCCTTGGACGATGCTGGACGATGTCTAGTCAGTAAGTTGCTCACTTGGTGAATTACAAAGCTCTGACTCCGTGGTTCTGAAGCCCCTGGAGACCGAGAAGGAAATATGTGCCTGCTGGCTTCATCAGGCGGCGGAGGACCATGGTGATACTTCGTTGGCGAAGTACCCATCTCGGTAGCCGAGGAGACTGATCTCGTAGCTTGATGATGCCGAAGCCTTGGCTGTAAAATGAACTGATTTGTCTCACCAGTGCCAGATGTCATGCTGGGTTGCTTCCGTGCCGTCCTCTTCTTTTCTTTCTTGGGGGGCCGGATCGTTTCCGTGCTGGGTTTCGTGCGCAGACTGCCATTTGAAGGCTGCACCCCTACTCCTGGAGCGAGGGCGACTTGGGGGATCGAGGTAACCGTTTCTGCTTCTACCGTCATGCTCTGTTGAGAACCCTCGCCGGGCTTCCCCTTTGCAGGAGGTCGTACCGATGTACTCGACTGCCTTGACGTCAGGGGCGGCGCACTGGTCGATCCGCTTCGGCGGCCCGCCTCGATCGGGGTAGTATCTTCCGCTCCGCTTTCCGTCATGATTGAATTCGATCTTCCCGCTAGCTCTCTTTGACGAGAGTATTCACCGATATCTGATGGCACGGTCGGTTCGGACATGAGCCTGTGACCCAGTTTTTCCTCCATTGACTGCTCAAAAGCCCTCGGAGAACCAAGCGGACTGACTTCCTGAACGGTCTCAAGGATGGACGTGCTCCCTCCCGCAGCGCGAGCGGGAGTTCTGGCCCCGGGCTGGGTTGGAGTGAGGTCGTCCGCGTCTGTGTCCGACTGAGACTCTGAGGCGGAAAAGGACGATGGCTGTCGTTGAACGGCGGTGGGAGAGATGTCTGGAGTATGATCCTGTCGTCTGGGCGGACCGAGGATTGGCGGCTTGGTGAGGATGGGTGGAGGAGATCGCAGTCTAGAGGACACGGGCCACTTCAAAAGATCCTGGCCACCAGTCGGTTGTGATTGAGCAGCAGCAGACGAGTGGGTAGTTGGCGATTTGGACGGGGGTGCGGGCGCATTGACGTTCCGATCCGTCGCAACGGGGGAAAAGGTAGGCGTTGTGGCCGACGACAGTGTTCTCGAGCCGGTTGTAGACAAGGATATGCTGCCTGGTCTCGTGGATCTCGAGGGGCCGGGATCCTGGAGGCTGTTCTTGCGCGATCGAGGTACAGCACCGCCAGCAGCAGGAGGACCGCGTGAAGGGGCTCGCGATGATGTAGTATTATGGGTGGTGTGGGCGCGGTTGAGAGGTCGGGTGGGAGAAGGTTCGCGCGACGCAAAGGGCGAGGGAGCTACAGACGAAGCGCGGGAGACTGAGGATGCAGACGTGGCCGTGGTCTGCGAGGTCAGCTTGGAAGGCCATGAATCGGTCCTGGGATTGACGGTCGCCGCGGAGCTGGAAGTGGATTCGCGGGACAGCGTGGGGAGTGGATTCAACGACGGGGCAGCAGCGGGTTGTGTCTGTGCCTGCGCATGCGCCTGGTGCTGGCCGGTGTTTGCATGGGTCACGGTCCGATTTTGAGGATTCGCAGGTGCTGTAATCGGCGGGACCTGGACTGCAGTCGGGAGCTGGTACCGCTTGGGAGAAGACGGAGATGTCGACGTCGACGTCGTGATGTTTGGCGATTTGTCCATGTTTGCACTGACGGCGCCAGGCGGCCGGCTGCTGGGAGGCAGAGGGAGACCGACGACGACAACGGAAGGGATGGGGACTGTTTCGGATCACACATGCCAACCAAGCCAGGAACAGGGCGTTCGTTGTTTGAGTGGGTGGGTGTTCCGAATAGTCGGATGTGATATTAGCTACAATTGCTAGGGAGAGAGACGAAGCGTCATGTCCGGGATCGACAGTCGAGGTCCGTCTGTCGTAGTGTAGTTGCACGCAGTGTCGCAGCAGAGGTGTGTGTGATCAATTCGTGGTATGGATTCGGGTTTTGATTGCCAGGTGGTTGTGGTGTTATTGTTGGGCAGCGGGCGGGAGAGAAGAAGAAGGACAGTCGCTCGGTTATCGATGATGCTTTGGGGGGACCTGGAGTTGACGATGGTACGTGGATGGATTAAGCAGTGGAGGGACCGCGGCGGGGCCTTGCTCTTCTTGTTGGTACTGGTACAGTAGTCACAAGTAGTCAACGGGCGGATAACTAATCGAGCAATGGCCTTCCGCTTGAATGTAACCAGACGATCCAGGCAATGATGGGCGCATGCACAAAGAAAAAAAGAGTTAAGCTCGGCGCAGATGAACCCAACAAGGTTGGTTTTAGGGAAACTGATGTTATCGCTCGTAGAAAAGAGGTGTTGTTGTTTTGATCGTCGGTGTTGTTTGTTGCTCAATTGGCATATGACAACCTTGAAAACATGGGATGACAACTGACAAGCAAAGTGACAGCTTATTAGTTGAACAAGGTGACGCTCGGAGACTTGGAAACTCGAGACGAAAACAGGAAGACTTTTGGAGAGAGTATATGACGGCAAGAGCATCCAGAGAGGACAGACACACAAAGTCTGCGCGGGACTTCACAGGTTGTTCGGCTATTCACTACCCACTAGCACTGTCCATCTAGTCACTCGGTAAAATCCTGTCCTTTTACAGCAACTAAGTCTCGTCACCTCGCAATCAAATGAACAAAATGGATGATGTCGTTTTTGTTGGGCTACCAAGCCGTGACCAGGCAACGCTAAACACACAAGTGACCTGTGACAATGGCCCAGACCACTTGCTACCAGACGTTCTCGTGAATCTATCTAATTAATGTAGAAACCGCCATACTGTGCTGATAGTGCATTGAAAGAGGCCTTGTTGCGGCCTTACCTTATGCGACAAGAAACGCATCCGGCCAATCAGAAACAACAAAGCACAGGCCCTGGCCGCATACGTCTTGTGTGCACGTACGCACGTCTGTTAGGCATTGCTAGGCAGCTCTTGGTTAGCGCTATCTAAAGAATGGCACAGTAGGGCCGCTACCCTCTTCCAACTTGGTCGTGGTGCATCTTCCTGTTGGTTGATGGTTCATTGTCAGCGAAGAAATCTCTTCTCTTTTCCACATATCGTTTGAAGGCGAATCCTTTGATGGTGGAGTTTTGTTGAGTTTTTCCATCTTCGCTTATGTATACCTAAAATGTGATTGCCAACGAGCATTGTGCTGCTGCTTCTTCTTCCACTTTACTTGTGCACATTGCACAAAAGAGTTGTCAACCACTCGTCGTCTCCAGATCCCGTCCTAGGTTGACCTTCCTGGGTGCTTAATGGGACAGTAAAAGGGCAACAATAGAACTGTCTCAGCTGAATGGATGTTTATGGCGACACAGATTGTCAAACGCACACGAACGAGAATAGAATCCACGAGAAGTAAACCAGGGGCGGCAAACTAACATTACAAAATATTCGGACTACTGCATGAAAAGGAAAAACAAAAAAGATCTTTTGCGGCGTTGTCAGCATTTTCAGGTCCCGCCGCCGCCGCCGGACCGGATGGTAACTCTGACCATGTCTCCGTCCAGTCAGTCGTCTCTTTCACACTTTTGTACTTTGTGCCTGAGCTGGTCTAATTCTCCGGATACACCCAGATCGGATACCCGTTTTCCACATCAGGGTTACCTTCCAGAGCTGGAATACATGGAGTTCGGCTCTCTTGGTGGCCCTGTGATTGACACGGTATCATAAAAAATGTCGCAATGTCTCCTTCCGTTATAAATCGCCGGAAGTCGGTAACATTCAAAGAGAAAATTCTTCTCCAGATGGACCGAGTTTCCATTTTCATTCCCGGCCTTCTTTCCCAGGCCGGGACTGACCAGGGCCTGGCGGGCGGGCGATGGAGCCAAGCGTCCATCATCATCCGTCATGTGTGTCAAATGTGCGTTTTGCAGGACACGGTACATCGGGAGCACGAGTGGGTACCGCGGGGACCGGATGATTTTGTTGGATTTGCCGCTAAAAAGTAATGGCCGGACCGGCGCGCAAGGTACCCACCAGCGTGCCACAGGTGACTGTACATCTTTTTGTTCTCCATCAACATCGGCCGCACCCGAGTTGCCCCTGGCCCGTTTTTCGGCTCTTCCGTCGCCGCGGTTGACGGCTCCTTCCTCCTTCTCTGCTTCCTTCCTTTCTTCCTTCTTTTTTGTCCGTTCGGTTTGTCATCACAGGCCGGCACAGGGCTTCCTCTTTCGGCTGTTCTTTTTCGTTGCCTTCCTCTCCCTTGATCGATGACTGTTCCTTTTTCTCTCCCACACCCTTCCGACCTGCCTGTCACGGTTGCGACCTTGTGCCTGCCTTGCCCTGATATTGGTGTTTGGTATGTTTGGTGTTTTTTGGTGAGAGGGTGTCGTCGTTTCTTCGAAACTTGTTAGCACGCTACCTTTGCCTATAACATGCGCACCACCCAATCTTCTTTTATATCGGACGGATTTCCCATTTGCTGGTTCGCTCCTCATGGGAAACTTGTTCCTCCTGTTGTGCTCACCCCAAGCGCTCACCGGAGACTTGACCGTTGATATGGACCAGATTGGAACAGATTGCGCATTGGCGGAGGTACGGTATTGTTGTTCAAATGCAGACAACTCTCCCTTGGCTTCCGATGCTGTGCTCCCCGATGTGTTATTGAAAGTTAATCCCCAAGAGTCTTGGCTTCTCTCTGCCCACACAAACATTCGAACCCAAGCGGAATCATCTCCCCGGGTTTGTAACCTTCTCTTACAAACTAGGACCGATTCAGCCACAACACATCCCATGAACTTGATCACATCACGGACGGTTGACGCCGGCAGAGCGACAGGCGACACAAAAGAGGGACAAGGAGTCAAGGACAGCTCGGGTGCCTGGCACTGGCGTGGCCTGACATGCTGACAAGTGCTTGACGCCTGAACCCAGTGTTGCGGTACGGGTAAGGTAAACTTGACGCAGTGTGCTGATCTCTTTTTGAAGTAAAAGACATCCAAGCGGCCGTTGCTCTCACCGATCAACGCTCATCTGAGACTCATCCACATCACCTGAGCGGCCATCGCGGCCGTTGCGGTCATTGAGGCTTAGAGAGTCAGTCAGGGTCTCAAACACAGGTTCACCTAAAGGGTTCTTGCACAACTTCCTGATCCTTTACAGTCCATTCAGCTTCACCCACCTTGGGAGCCGACAACAACACCACAACACTACCAAGACTCCCAAGGCTACCTAGTACCCGAGACAACACAAGACATCACAACAATCACTACACTACCAAGTACAGCCTTAGCATATCTCTCCCGCAGCCACCCAAACCTCATCTAGGTAGTGTGGTGGTGGAATGGTGTCTGGTGGCCCAAGAAACGCGGCGTAAAAAAGAGGTTGGCCTCTCACAGCCGGCCAAGTGGACGGTGGCACAGCCTCTCGAGCTTCTCTGCACGCCACCACCCCATTCCCTTGGGTAGCTTCCCCACGGGTCCATTTTTCTACATGGGACTTTCCTTATTTGAGGGCTTTCGGCCTTTCCCCCTCTCGTGCCTTTGTTTGGCTGGCAAGGCTGTAACCCACGCCGCAAAGGAACGGCTTCATTGGGTCTTAGCCGGTCCGCCTTGAAGCTGACGACATCCTCTTCTCGCGGTGTAACGTCCTCGGTGGGTAACCAGAGTCAAGATCGAGAGGGCCCAGGCAGAAGGAATGGTCCGCTCCGTTTCTTGAAGCCGCGTCCCGAAGTAAGCCGGACCAAAGAAAACAGGCGGACAAAGGGCACAGTTGCCGTTCGATCGCTTCAAACAACCCTTCTTGGTCGATGACCAGGGGCACAGGTCGGGTACGCATTCTGATGATGCATCTGGAAAATATCTCCTTTTGTCTGAATTAGGTACTATTCCCTTCGCGGCTTCTACGGCCCATTCCGGCGCTCTGGTTCCTGTTGCCAAAACGCAAATATCATGCCACACAGCTGCGAACTTACCAAGCGAGATGGTGCTCTCCTTGACGAGAGAGCCAAGACCGAACGATCTTGCAGCGAACACCCAGAATTACCGTTGAGAAGAAAAGAGCACATTTCTTTTTGTGTTTGCGGGATATCTGGAAATCTCACAGAAAACCTCCCTGCCTCTTTGATTTCCATCTTGCATTCCCAGTATGTCAACGAACGGTTCATTGACACGTGGTAAAGGTGTGGGAGTGTGAGAAGAGATTTCTTCCAATGTCTCTAAATTGCAACCTTGATTCAACAACCGTTCACTTCATGCCATGGGGTCCAGTCCAGTCGATTCGATCATCCATCCGCCTTGTCATATCAGTTTGAGCACTTACATATTTCGATAGGATGGGTGCTATCTATCTATCTCCCTACATAGACACTGCATATGTATACATAGGTAGGTATCCAATCCCGATCCGGCCCAATCCCGAATATCCAAGACGTCAAGCATTCCTGCGGTGCTTCTTTTCCTTCCCTTTTCCCCCACTTAGGACTAGCTGCTCCCAGCGGAACGGGTTCCCGTTCGACGACGACGACGACAACGACGCCTCCCATGGATACATACTGCCAGTCCAGGTACAAACTCTAGGTACTGCCGGTCAACTGCTGCTTTTTCTTGCGTCTGCATTCTGCTGCTCGTCATGTATGTTCATGTCAGCAAGCAGCAGCAAAGTCATATACATCATCCATTGTATACATTGTTTGTTATCCGTCCATTCGTCGTGCTTCTGGTTGAATGTGATCATATGCGCAGGAACCCGTCCTTTCCACTGGCTACCGGTACGTATTGGGGCCGTTCTGAGCTGATGTCTTGCCGGTTGGTTGGTAGACTTTGAGAGAGCTGTCGTTCGGTTGATAGGTAGACAGATGTGCGTAATGTACGCTGTCTGACAGCTTTGATAGGATTATATGGCAACTGCTGGTTCCACTGAAGGCCTTGATAGCATTCCCCACGCACATTCCTTCGGGGGTCTATCATGGTCTATCTGGATTTCGGGTCCAGGCGTTCAAAGGTCGGCGTAAATGGGCTTGATCAGCTGGTTAGATGGAAACTGTAAGGGATAGGTTGTTATCAAAGCATGTATGGCCTCTTGTAGTGAGAGTGTGGAAGGTTGAGACAGGCAGACCTGTGACCTGGGGGGTTTTCAAGTGGGTGAAGAGAGAGGTTAAGGTGATGTCAAGTTAGCTGTTATGACCATGTCCTTACTTTAGACCATCTTCGGTCTGTCAACAGGCTCAGAAACGAGTTGGACAAATGGAAAGCGTGTTAAGGAACTCGCCGAAGAAAACTTCTGCGAGTATATGTAAGAGAAAAGAACAATAGCCACAGGCATCTCTTCACTGGTAGCCGTGACACTTCCTGAGATTGTGTTATTTATTAACATGTCTTTACATACACCAACTATCTTTAAGCATGGCCAGTTACGCTATCAGAGAAGTTACCACTCGGCTCAACGACCGGGCGCAATACTTGCCGGTGCGACATTGCAATGAATTAATACATGTAGTCTGCAATAAATCAACATACAATGGAACCTCTGTTCTCTTATAGTCAGGAATATACATACCACTTTACTTGATAGACCGTGCAACTAGGGTGACAGGTACGGTCATCACATCACCGTTGCCTTGGGATCCCGAGTCCCTGAAGAGAAAGGCTAAGCTAAGAAAGCCTCAAAGAAGGAAGAACCGATCATGAGTAGGCATCAAGCAAAAGGGTTTGAATATCAACTACAAGGTCTAGACATCGAGCTCATGGGCCAAGTATAGGCAAGAGGATAACAACAGAGAAATTTGACCTGAACAGGAGAATTTGATTATAGTATGTAGGTAGTAAGGACACAATGTTCAAGAACATGCCCAGTGTTTCTAGTGGACCATAGTTGTCTGGGTATCATCATCGATGCCATCAACAACTACCTTCCGGAGAAAGAGAGCAAGATTTTGATTAACTGCGCGGTCCAGGAATCTATATAAAAGTTGACAATCAGATGTGCCTAAATACGTGTCTGTAGAGGTAGTAGCCATGGATCTGTTGATCGATGAAGAATGATAAGTGGCAGTGGCAGGTGTCAATTAGTGTAAGCTTCAGTTTAACTGCTGGTGTCAAGAAGTCAGAAAATGAGGTTCTCTATCCATCCATCTATTCATCCCAAAACCATCTACGCCGAGATCTGGCTCCTTTGTTCTATCCCTTTCTCTTTTTTATTTGTCCAAAGGTCCCGGAATACCACAGATCGCAGATTACAGTGGTAAGGCAAGTGAGGGAGGACTTGGTCAATGCTTGTTATCCTTTCTCTGCGAATGTTAACTTCGAGTTCTATGGCATGGACTGCTATCAGGGTGAGAGCGCACCGATACCTCCGGTCACTTTCCTGTCGGTTTGTCGAGGGGTGGGGTATTACACAAGTTCACGATCTGTAGTTCTCGACTTTATGGCAGCATAGCTCGTACTTTGTCATCTATCCATCCATTCATCTGAAATTAACAGTGTATCTGAGCAGGGTAGTAAGTAGTAGTAGTTTTGAATCTTCCATTCCTTTATATAGTAGTAGTAATAGTAGTAGTAGTAGTAGTAGTAGTAATCAACGTCATTAATCTTTCCCAGTTCTTATCATCTTTTTGATATCTTAATCCCTTTATCCCCTTTCCTCACTCTCTCCAGTTCACACATATTTCCTCCTCTTTCCTTGACATGGTAGATGGTATCCTTTATCCCCAATTCTATCCTAAGTCCCAGTATGTTGTATCCCAGTAACGATAGGTAGGCAGTAAAGATAGCTTGCTTTCTTAGGTATTCATGTCTCCGTCTTCCAACACCTTTAACACCCGCAACCCGCAACCCGCTCCAGTGCTATATCCTCAACAAAACCAAAGTTTAAGTCAAGACATAGACAGATAGATCTAAAGCCAAATTCAGAAATCAGAATCAGATCTTCGCGCGAACGACCAAAATTCAAACTGAAACTGAACTTCAAGACTTTCATCGAGATATCATGCAATGATATGATCCTTTCTTTACTCCCTAATCACCTCCCCACCCATCATCCCCTCCGCCGTCACGCTATCCTTCCTCCCACCACCGCCCGCTCCACCGGCACCGCCAAATGCCCACCCGATCCAGCTCGTCCGCTTATTCTGCTGCGCCTGCTGCTGTCTCGCCGCCTCCTCCGCCGCGGCATTCTCCTGTACCAGCCTGAGCGGTCTTGGCTTATTCCCCGCAAACGTCGTTGCGGGTTTCTCATGGTGGCTCCGCGGCGGGCTGTGGCTGGGCGTCGACATATCTTCCCTACCGTATCCCGTGATGGATGACCGGATGGACTGCGTGTCGGAGGAGGTCTCGCTGTTACGGAAGTTTCCCGGGAACGTCGATGTTGAGGAGCGGTTGGGGTTGGAGTTGAAGAATGAGCCGCCCGAGGTACGCATCGTGGGAGACAAGGGGGAGGCAGCTTCGTCTCGCGAGTATTGGCTGGCGGAGGAGGGGGCAACGCCGGTGTTTTTGTTGTACATGGCGCTGGCGACGCTAGCGCCGGGGCCGTATTGTTCGCTGAGCGGACGGCCGCGACGGGCACCGGCGCCGCTGACGGAGCGGCCGAGGCCGATGGGGATGGAGGGCGCCGTGTCTGGGTTGGTGGTGATGGGGCTGGAGACGCCGGAGCTGACGCCGCTGTGGATGCCGCCGCTGTTGAAGGGGGCGCTGAGCCCGCCGCTTTGGGGCATGAAGGACATGGGACGCGGGCGGACGCGGGCGGCGGTGGTAGCGCCGATGGGACCACCGCCTGTGGCGATGGACTTGGCGCGTTGGATGAGGTTGGCACTGGCGCCGCCGGCGGGGGCAGGGGGCAACTCTTTGTTGGTGTTGGGCTGTGCCGCGGATGGCTTGAAGTCGTTGGACTGGTCGAGGATGTGCTCGAATTCTTGGTGCGACAGGAGGCGCTCGATGATCTTGTTGATGTACAGGCTCAGAGCCTTATTCTGATCCTTGACGGTCTTGAGTTCGCCTTCGAGACGCTTCTGGGCTTCGTGGTCGATTTCTTGGATGGGCTCGTGCTCGACGGCATCGGAGAGCTCGTCGGCCAGGCTGGTTGGGCCGGTGGTTGTTGACCTGCCCTCGAGAGCGGCAAGGGCGTCCTGGTTCGCGGAGTTGCCCATGTAGCTGAAGTCGCTGGTGCCGAAGTCGCCCTTGAGTGTCCTTTCCTGTAGAAGGAGCTGGTAACTCTCGTTGTCTTCCATCAACCGAGCGTTGGCCATGCGAGCTTCCATCAGTTGCCTTTCGACCTCGCGCAGACGCCCTCCCCCTTGGTTCTCGGATTCGACCAGCTTGATCTGTGCTTCGGCCAATTCGAGCCTGAGCGATTCGATCAGCTTATCTTTCTGGAGCAACAGCTTCGAATTATTCTGTGAGTTGCTGCGGTGGATCGAAGACGGCGGCGCAAAGCTTCCATTGTCGAGGTTCTGCGAACTGCTTGTGGTAGCGATTGCTAGAGCAACGTGTTAGCGAATACGCTTAGAGGAGAAAAGGGGTAATGTTTGTAAAACTCACAAGGTCGCCTCGCGTGCCTCACGCCCTCTTCGTCCCTCTGCGCCAGACTGTCCTTGAGTCTCTGGATAACAGTCTGCATCTCCTCCTCGCGGTTGGCCATCTCGTCCTTCTCCTTCATCATGGCGCTGCGCTCGGCCTCGTAGATGCTCTCCATCTCGCGCATCTGACGCGAGATCTCGCGCTTCTCGTTCTTGAGCGCCTCAATCTGCTCTTCGTTTTCGTGCACCTTCTCCTCCAGCTTGGCCTGTTCCCTGGTCGCGTCGTCTAACCTGCTCTGCAGGATGTCCATCTGGCGCTTGTGGGATTCTGACGAGGCTTCGGCTTTGGATAGCCTCTCCTTGAGATCTTCTATGATAGCCAGGGTTTCGGCGCGGGCAGCCTCCTCGCGCTCGAGGTCTGCCGCTGACGGCTCCTTGGTGATGTTGTTGGTGCCATTGCCGAGGAGAGACTCGCGTCTTTGAATAGCGGCGCGGGCTGAGACTGGGGTTCCTGATCGTATGGAGCGTGTACGCGCGACGCTGGAGGCAGTCGAAGCAGACGAGGGGGTTGAGGCTCTGGCAGCCGGGCGTGTTGTTCCCGTTGGTGTTTCCCGGCCTGATGACGCTGGCGGCTTCTTGACGACGGTTGCCATTTTGTGCTAGGGTTGTGGTGTTGTTCCCGGTGGACGGGAGTAACTGCGGTTTCGAGGGTATTCTAAGGAGGAGGGCAGGTAGGCAACAGGTGGTAAAGAGCGTTCAGTTTGTTTGTGTAAGTTCAAGAGTGTTCAGTTTGGAATATTGTAAGCAAAAAGAAAGGATTCCCGTTGGAACGAAAGGGCGATCGAACTGGCGGTGGGGGCCCTTGCTCCCTTGTTGGGGGGGGAATGATTGCCGTCGTTAATGCCTTTCAGAGGTAAAGAGGGTCCCCTGTTGACTTGTTTTCGTCTTTTTTCCCAGGATGCGTTAGCACGCAGTTTTAGGTGGTATTCTGCGCCTGCAGTTGCATGTATGCGTGCGCGCTTGCAGTGCTTGGCCCCCTTTCTTCAACTTGTTTTTCTGGAAGTTGCTTTGCAGTGGTTTGAGTGGTTGCAGCAGTTGTTGGAGAGAAGAATTCTTTTGACAGTTAACAGTTTCCAGATCCAGAAACTAAAACATGGAAAAAGAGGACACACATGTCCCCCTGAGCAAGACCAGTCCAGAAACAACGGCAGGGCAACACAACGTGATTCGAGGGTCGACAACGGAAGGTTATTTCGAAATAGAAACACAGTGGCGTCTTGCATCAAAAGGTCCCCCTTCCAGAAAAAGGGTGGTGGATGGACACTGTGGAAGGAATGGGCCCCCGTTCGATGGATCACAAGGCTCCAGAAGTGTCTCCAGCAACTTGAAGCGGGCGAAAAAAGGGATTGGTTCGTGAATCAGGCCTGTCCCCTCTTTTCGTCTTCTCTTTTCCCCTGGTGCCTGCCTAGCGGTAGGTACACTAACAACTTCCCCTGCAAAACACACACACCACAGGCGGAGCAACTGTCAGGTCTCGTTAGTGCTTGGAAAGCGGATGCCATTTCGGTCCATGTCCGAAAGGAACGTGGGAACGTCAATCCATCCATCCCTCGCCTCGGTCCTCTTCTCTATCATTGGATTCGACAGTTCCGTTGTGCTGTGCAAGAAGCCGCCTCCTGAGTCCTGACGGACCTGGGATGTGTGGATGGATGGCAAAGCAAAGCCAAACGGTGAGCCCCGACCCGAGGCGGACACTTGTGAGATCTGGGTTGACTTGACTTTGCCGTCTTACAAACTACGTAAAATAGCAGCTGAAGATGGTACATTTCTGGTGTGACACACTCTTGGTCTATCTTTGGGTATAGATGTGATGCCCGAACTCGAAAAGGATGAATATCATCCGAAATTCCTCCCTGAGTCCTGACTAACTGACCAATCCTTTGATCGGATGCCAGTTACCTAGTTGCTCTTGTTACGCCGTGTCCGTGTCAATGGGTCAAGGCAAAAGGCACAGATTCCCTGTTCAGAAACGGCCAGACTCAGAGTCCAACCCAACTCGTGTTTGGTTTCGAGTTTCGTTGTCTGGTCGTCTGACCGCAGGTACTCGGCCTAGGTACATACTGTACCCATCGCCTAGTAACGCTTTGATATCGGCAAGTCTACGAACATCTCGAGTACCATACCATATCCGAGTACTACCGGCCCTTTGAAGATTCGATGTCTTAGTAAGTACGCAGTCCACTAAAAAACTTCGAAGAACTACCTAGAGGTATGGAAGGCGATAACATCTCGTTGTTCATGCATATCCCAGGGGACTCACTGCAACAATGCGTGCCGGTCACGTTGGTGCATCATGCACTCGAAATTAGATGGTCATGGCTTTTCATCGTTAGTCGATACATAACAACAAATGTTTTGAAACCCTCAAAACCCTTGAAAGCATCCCGTTCAGTTATATATCGGCTCGATCCATTCCAGTGGAGAAAGTAGCGGCCGACTTGTTCCAGAAGCTGAAGCCCTGGCGTCTATCCATTGCTGCTGTGAATATTCTGTACAGCGTCAGGAACTGTTTACCGACTCAACGGTGGTCCCCCACTAACAAAGATAGCAAGAGTGCACCATACAAGAAAGATAGCGGATCATCACCAAGCGAGCAAGGGGACGGGTGGCTGACTAACTTAACCAATTTTCCCCTATCCCACTTGCAAAATCTCCGGCTCGGCTCGTGGCTAGAGCAGTCCTTTGATCTCCTGTCATGACGATGATCCCTCATGGTGTTTTAATATGTTCAGTAGGTTTGGTTTCTTCGCTTGGGCGTTTCAAGGCTTCCCGTCTCCAGTGAACAAAAACAGTCTGCCCCTTTTGCTTTGAACGTTTTTGGGGGTTGCCAGTTGACGGCTCCAGATGGATCTTCCCCAGACGGGAGGAGGACCAGCGGTGGACCGTATGCTTTGTGGATGTTAATTTTGCGGTCAATGCGACCATCGAGGTTTGTTGTCGCAGAACACATATAGCATCAAGCATAGTCAAAATGGCTGCAATACGTTAACAAAGGGAGAATGGTTTGTCCACTCCGTTGATACCGTTAACTATGGTGCTGTCGACATTTGGAAGCGTTTATGATTATTCACAAAAACACAGCCAGCCAGCGTAAGCCCAGTTGTTCATATAAAGGCCAAATCCGAGGGTGTACATGCTCTTTCGACATTCGACCTCCCTCAGCTTCAAAGATTAAGTCAACTTGATATGACCATTATGCACCTATCGCAACTTGGATGTGCTCTGCCAGTGGCAAAATAACCGCGTTTAAACAAGAAGTACCGCAATCTGAAGGCCGAGATCTGATAGAGAGCTGGGTATAGGAAAAGCCGACTGCTTGAGGCGACTCTGGCGATAGTGAGGGATGAGAACTTGGTTGTTCCTTTCTCTGCCACGAATGTCGTTCGAGAGGCGCCGAGGCCGAACTGCGAGGTGTCATGATGATGGCCGGGTTGCGAGCAACCTGAAGTCCGACAGGCACCGCTCGATTGTTCCTTCCCTCTGCCAACAAAGCCGTTCGGGACAAGCTGAAGGTCGAGATCGTTTGTCGAGACTCGCATATTCGGATACATCACGTCGGGAGAGATATCGGACATTGTGGGACAACACTTGGGTATCTTGATAGACTCGTCTTCTATTTAAGGACTAGCCTATTGGAGAGTTGCCCTGGGGCGAGACCTCGGCCCATTCAGGCACAGCGGTAGACACCGCCGCAGATCCGGTTCATCAAGCCGTCATGCCATTTTTCCATGATTTTCAAAGCCTGAACGCCGTATTCCTATGCCGAACGAGAAGATAATACTCGACGCAGCATTTACTGCTGCTGGTCGGCGAGGATGTCGGAGTCACCGGCATCAAGGATGGCCATGGTGGAGCAGCGGAAGAGCTTACCGCAGGCGGTACCGAGCTCAATCTGTAGTGGGAGGTTATGTGTAAGCCACAGAACAGGTACCCTCCAAAGCCTGAAGACAGACTTCTTCTCTGGGTGGACCCGAAGACGCCACGGGGGACCATCTTCAGGCCGGGAACAGAGAGAAAAGCAGACAAAGATCTCGCGATCTTTGCCGTGCCGCTGCAAGGAGATATCGGGCCAAACTTACGTTGGTGCCAGTGTAGTGGTGGACGGCAGTCTTGGACATCATGGAGTAGTACTCGAGCTCAGACTTGCGGAGAGGAGGAGTGTTGGCAGAGATGAGGATGAGCTTGGCCTTGCCGGTGCGGAGGGCCTTGAGGGTGCTGCGGTAGCCGAGGACGACCTTGCCGGACTTGATGACAAGGGCGAGCTGTTCGAGAGAGCATTATGGTCAGCATTCTGGTGTTTTCGAATCTTGCAGATTTCGCACAACGGCAACGACATTGAAAACGTACCTTGGCACCAATGCTCTGGGCGTCGGACTTGGACTTCTTGGGGGCCATTGCGAATGATTTGTCGGTGAACTGAACCGTGGAAATGGGCAAGGTCTCGCTGGTGGTGAGGTCTCAAGTCGTCTTTCGCTGGCTTCAAAAAAAGGAATCAGCAGAAAAAGACCATCGCGAATATTTCAGATCCCCTCCGCGGCAGTGGGGACCGTGCACACTTCACCCGTCGGCCAATCACGTCCTTGCAGGTGGGCAACTGGCACAAAGCCCTAACGCCCCACATTTTGTGGCCTGGTGCGCACCTGACCGGGCGGCCGGCCTGCCTCCCACTCTGGCGCTGGATTGGTAATCGCCCGCGAAAATCGCCTCCTCTCGATCTTAAAGTTAGAGGATTCTCTTGTCGTCGACACCCTCTCAACCCACGAACAACCACCCACGACCTCGTACGTGACATCATCAGAAATCAGTCACAATGGCCCGCCGTCCTGCGAGATGCTACCGGTACTGCAAGAACAAGGTGAGCAGCATTCATGCCCGAATTTTGCGACGCCAAAATAGCCATCGAGACACCGATTTTTCGCATCTTGTGGGGCAGGAAGCCATCGATGGTGATGGTTGCGGATGGGAGGAGGAAAGGACTTGGTCATGGAGGCACTTGAAGGAGGATGCACTTGGGCAACGATGATGGATCGATATCACATCGCAAGAGGAGGAAATGATTGATGGAAAGGGAAGAGAAGGGATTCAGGTTGATGGCGATGCGACAACTCGGATGCTCTCGATGGCTATGGATTGTCGGTCGGAACTTGGTCGTCAATCAAGACCATCACCGACTTGACATGTCGACGACAACTTCACAACAACAACAACACACGAACACAGTTTGCTAACCACCTCCCCTCGCTCTAGCCGTACCCTAAGTCGCGCTTCAACCGTGGTGTCCCCGACCCCAAGATTCGTATCTTCGATCTTGGCCGCAAGCGCGCTACCGTCGATGACTTCCCTCTCTGCATCCACATGGTCTCCAACGAGTTGGAGCAGTTGAGCTCTGAGGCCCTTGAGGCCGCTCGTATTTGCGCCAACAAGTACCTCGTCAAGACCGCCGGTAAGGAGGGTTTCCACCTCCGCGTCCGCGTCCACCCTTACCACGTCGTCCGTATCAACAAGATGTTGTCTTGCGCTGGTGCCGATAGACTTCAGACTGGTATGCGTGGTGCCTGGGGTAAGCCCAACGGCACTGTCGCCCGTGTCTCCATCGGCCAGATCATCATGTCTGTCCGTACTCGTGACTCCAGTATGTTCTACTCCTTACCTCCTTCATCGCATTGTCACTCGTACTAACCCCCTCTACAGACAAGGCTTTCGCCCTTGAGGCCCTCCGCCGCTCCCAGTACAAGTTCCCCGGTCGCCAAAAGATCATCATCTCCAAGAACTGGGGTTTCACCCCTCTTCGCCGCGACGAGTACCTCGAGAAGAAGGCTGCTGGCAAGCTCCTCATCGATGGTGCCTACGTCCAGTTCCTCGGCAACCGTGGCTCTCTCGAGCGCAACATGAAGCGTTTCCCCGGCGCTTTCGCCACCGAGGCTTAAACGTTGTTCGCTGGGACAAAGAGTTGTTTCTGGGTTTAGGGTGGCGTCAACGGTCTTTTTTTAGGGCTGAAATCAGGGCATGTTAGTAGCATCATGGTCTTGTTGGCACAGTCAATCCACCATTCATCCAGATGGGTTTTCGATGATACCAATACCGCGTTCCCTTCCTACGCCTTTTCCCACGATTCTTCTCGGTGACTAGTGACTGACATTCGTTGTGTTTGATGGGGCTGCTATGGGATTGGCTCGCTTGGGGGCGTAAGGGGCGAGTGCAGTTGTCGATTTCAAATCAACGACCCAGTCGTTGGAACACGATGGGCACCTGGTTCGGAATCATCGATCAGCACATCAGTTTCGGCTCTTATGGCGCTATTCCAAAGGGGCACATGCTTATGCTATCAATCCGTAGCGATTCCATAGACATCGAATTCCAGAACTAAACGACATTGCGTATCCCAGGCGAATCTTGTCAGTGACATCATAGTAAACAGTTGTCGGCCAGATCCAGCATCCTGGGCCTGGGAAAGATAAAGTTGCCGATAAGCCCACCAAGGTTATCGTCGGTGGTCTTGACTACCTAGTGTCCATACAGGTAAGGTATCTCCGCTGACGATGGAACAGAGATCAGATAGAACACAACTCATCAACAGTTAGGCTCGGCGGTTCCCCGGACTGCACATCATGCCATGCAACAAATGTTGGGTGAAGTCATGACTACAGTTGTTGATCATGAATGGGTCTACACGTGTATAAGTCATCAAATCTGGGGGAGATGCCTGACCCAAGCGACCTTGTTCGAAAAAAGCAAAACATGCTGTGCATCATTTCAACCAACAAATCGCTACAACTCTCAACAGAGAGAAACAAGAGCCAAGATACCAGTAGCCAGGATATGTAAGAGAAAATGAAGGAGCAAATCAACAACATCATGA
This sequence comes from Sordaria macrospora, assembly GCF_033870435.1. Taxonomy (NCBI): domain Eukaryota; kingdom Fungi; phylum Ascomycota; class Sordariomycetes; order Sordariales; family Sordariaceae; genus Sordaria; species Sordaria macrospora. The sequence continues at coordinate 582,847 of NC_089372.1, read as the reverse complement.
TCAGCGATCTACAGCTGGCTGCCCTCATCAAGACGGAAATCAAGACTACTCAAGGTGAAACCAAAGCTCAGCCAATGCGTGAGTGCGTCGTTCATCGGCTGTTGAGGACCGCATCCCGAACGTCTTTTGCCCGTCTCCCCGTCATTGTCGCTGTCCCTGTCATTATCCCCTGGTCTACTGGCCGTGCTTTTCGGTAGGTGGTTGATTGGTAGTTGGTAAGTTTGGTCCCCTCTGTTTCCCATTTAAGGGTTGGAAGGGTGTAGTGGGGCTTATCGCTCGCTACCTACCGGAATTCAACTTATCGCAGACTGACTTCCTTTCTCATCGGTCATGCAAGCCGATAACCCAAAATGTCCCCAGAAATATCCTACCGTAGCATGGAACCGTATGTAGGAGTATGGGGAGGCTTTTTGGCTGTAAGCTAAGCTGGAAGAGCTGAGAGCTTCCCGAAGATGCCAAAATCCATGTTCAATATTGTCCAGGGAGCCAGGGATCTTGACTCAAAGCTACGGTACGGTAACTGTCCATTCCCACACCTTGAGCTTGAGCTTGAACAGGCCGTCTATCCGTATGTTTGTTGGGCAGCTATCTACTGTATCTACCGTATCTATCTATCTAGCTATCCAGACATCCGGGCAAGGACAGGATGGACTTCCTTGCCAATGAGACTTACCTCACCGATAATAGCGAGAGCTCAAAGGAAAGGAAGGGTCTGTATGATTCTGACTCGCAAGGCATCGGGAAGAAACAGTAAGTTGGGAAAGCAAGCGAGTCGAAGAATGGAACGAATCTCACAATGGTATGGCATGATGAGGTCAGAAGCTCAGTGGGGCTCTCAGGCCCAATGGGGGGAAACAGAGGGGAAACAGCCGTCAAAGCAAGCCAGCAAGCAACAAGCTGAACTGCTGAACTGCTGCACCACGGCAGCGGTTGAAACAAATGACAACTTGAGAATGAGAGGGACAAGGGGGTAACCATAGAGGAGGGGGGACAAGGGGACCTCGAAACCCCAACGAGAAATGTCATGTACACACGTACCGACCAAGGACGGACCTGACCAGTCGTCTCAGTGCAACCACCACGTAGTCTCGTAGTGTAGGGAGACAAGCATCCATGACCAGCGATACCGTGTGACCCCCTTGGTTTGGGAGGCAATCCCACAGAGTGATGACATCCCGTGCCTTTGCTTTGTGTCGATGCCGTAGTGTAATGTAGTGTACACGAATCTGTTTGCGAACATGACTTGGATCGACCTCCAGGTTCCTCCGCTTTCCCCTCCCAAGGAAGAGGAAGAAGAGCTTCTCTCTTGGAACTCAAGCAGGTAGACAGGTCAAGGAGCTTTCCCACTCACCTTCTGTTGACTGAATGGTGCAATTCCCCCCTTCTCATCCGTAGGCATCCGAGCCATTCCGATGGGTTTCCCCATCCATGACTTGTGCCCTTGTGTATGTAGTGTACATGACCCCCTTTTTATGTACTATGAGAAAAGGGTCAAGTACCGTCTGCCAAGTGTGTCCCTGGTTGTTATGTGCACCAACCATTTCGTCAGTACCCGCCGTTAGCTTTTCCTTTCCTTGCCCTGACGTGCTTCGGTTGTACACCTTTCCATTGTCTTTGACAGAAAAACCAAGGCTTCGGGTTGAATTTCCATTTGTTGTCGCTGATAAGGGAAGTTGGACGACCAGTTCCAGTTCCAGTTCCAGTTCCAGTTCCAGACAAGAAGAGGAATTCGGAAGTCGAGAAAATATAGGGGGGTCGCACGAAAAGGGGGGCGCAGGTGGACTGGACGCAAGTCAGCCAATATCAATATCCAAACAATACCTCGAACTCTTGCACAACTGGCGTACAACAGACTACGGACAGGTGTTTGGAGGAGAACAGAAGCACAATATCAGAAACCTGCGAGATTCCATTCCACCACGGCGGCTTCGTGCACTGTGTTATCGACTCGACGGCAGTACCGTACGACGGAAGCTCTCGAGTAGAAGCCAAAACCAGCCTACTGGCCACTGCACGACGTGCAACCAGGATCCCGAGAAAGTGGAAAGTTGGGTAACGGATGAGGTGTTGAACCACGAAAAAGTGACAGGGTAAAGGGGGGTCCAGACATTTGGTTGGACGGGGACTTGAACCCCACGGGCCACGCCCTTTTCCCGCCCTAAAATTCTGGACCCATCATCCAATTGCTTTGCTTGCTCTCTTCAGTTTGAGGACCACTGCAGTTCCTCTCTTACACCAGCGGAACCCCCGTCACCGCCTCCAACGAGACAAAGCGCAGTACAGTACTGTAACTAAAAAGAAGAAGCGCAACGAGCCGGCGCGCATCTCAACCTCACATTCGTTGGTTCGTTTGTTGATTTTGCGACAGAAGAGGTGCATATCTACCGGTGATACCGTGCAGCAACAGCAAGCATCAACATCAGCATCACGGCAGCACCAGCAACAGCAAGCAGCCCGCATTAGCACGTACATCTGTGGTTGATACAACACTAGGCCTACCTAGGACCCGGAGGTACCGCTGCTAGACAGGGCAGGCTACGGGGCTCTAGGGGCGATCCATCCGTGGGTGCCTCTTGAGGTGTTAGTGCTATCAATCTGAGGTGTCGTTTGCTGCCGCTATCAACCACAGCTGGGCTGTTTGGCGAAAAAAGAGCGAATCACGACAAAACAAGCTCCTTTATAGGTAGCGACTGAGCGAGTAGCGAGTTGCGGAGCCCTTGTTGGGACTTGGGAAGGAAGCGCCGTCCCAGACAAACCGAACCATTTCCACTTCTTCCTAAACCCCTACCTTACCTCCTAGGACCTCCAGGCTAGCCGCAGCTCACTGCCAAATATCAAAAAGCAAATCCAACCTGGCGCCTTCTTTCTTTCTTTCTTCTTATTCCTCCTTGCGCGCCATCCATATCTTCCTTCTCCCGTCCTTCCTCCAGTCACGGCGCCTTCTACCCATCCATCTTATCTCTCTTTGTTCTCCCGTCTTTCATCTTTAACCTACCTTAACTATACCCATACCCATAACGTTATACTACCTACCTCTCTACCCCTCGAGTCCCCTAGTTCCTGCGCCAAGCAAACAAACACCAAAAAAAGTCAACTCTTTCCTCTCTCCCCCCCTGGGACGACGATAAGGATAGGGGTTACTTAGCGCGAAACCGCCTATCATGGCCTTCCACCAACCGGCCCGTCAGCTCCAGCAACAACGAAACCGCGTTCTCTCCAGCGATGGCTCTTCAGCTGTTTTCTCGCCTCAACCGACGGGTCTGGGCGAGTCGCAGACATGGGTTCTCTTCACCCCCGGCACCGACGCCGGCACCACAGCTTCCTACCTCAGCGACTCTATCCACGATGACCAGCAGGTGACCCCCGGCCGGTCGCGGGTTAGCGATCTCGGTAGCTTCGACACCGCAGCCCGTTCCGATTTCAACTCGCAAAACAACAACTCGGTAGTGCCCTCGGATTTACTCGAGGAAAGCATCGCGGAGGAAGAGGAAGAAGAAGATGATGAGGAGGATGAGGATCCAGAGTTCGACAGTCTCGACAGCCATCTTCCAGACTTCCGAACGCCTCTCGGGCAGTCGCCGCAAAATGGGCATGCGATTCCCGTTTTCCCCAGCCATGACGGCATGGGTTCGTTCCAGTTCAAGCCTCCGGGCATGAGCAGCGACATCCAAGAGCGACTATACCAATTCGAGCGACTCAACCCCAACCGCATCCAGCGTCGCAACGAGGCGCTCGAACAGATCCACATGGAATATGGTGGTCAAGAGGTGGAAGACAACGAGCGCAATCGGAGGATAGAGGCATGGCGGTTGGAGCAGAGCAAGCTGCTGCTCGAGAGAATCCGAAAGGAGACAAGGAGGAGGCAATCGCAAACTTCGCTACGCACCGTAAACTCGGCCAGGAGCGTGGACGATAAGGCCGCCAGCGTGTTGGGTCAGCTCGATCAAGACGATACGGCAAGCCTCGCCAGCGATGATTGGCACGATCACGATGACGAATACAAGGCCCAGTCCTCCAGCACAGAAACGCTCAAAGAGGCAGTCAACAAGGAAACAAGCGAAGGGATAATAGGGCGGACGAGAGAGGCCATTTGCAGCCTGATAGGAGTCGACGATAGGCTACTCGCCATCCTCCTAGGCGAAGCCCTCCCTGACGAGGAAGAGCTCTCCACGACGCCTACGGCATCCACGACTATGAACGTCGACTCACAGGTACAAACGTCCGAGGATTCGACATGGCAGTTGCGCATGCTAAACCGGATAGCGAAAGAACTCGGGATGCTGATTCACCAACTATCAACCTCTCCCCACCCCGGCGCCTTTTCCACCTACACCAGGGTCCAGCAAATGCCCCTCCCATATGCCGGCCTACCGGTCATTCCCGAGGCCTCAGCCGTCACCAACAACGATTCTGTATCCCGGGATGATAGCGACGTGGCATCCAACATGTCCCAGTTCAAACCGACTATTACCCAACCTGCCACCGCGTCCGAACAAGGACAGGCCTCCGCTGCCACTCCCGCTCTCTCAGAAGTCACATCCTCCAAACTCACCACGTCCACCGGGCCGGCCCCGTCCGACGTGACCTCCACAACAGGGGCAGCACCACCCACGACCACCACACCCTCTGTTTCCCAACAACAAAAACCAACCTTCACCCAAGACGAATGGGAACAAGAGCTCGACATCGGCCTCATCTTCCGCTACCTCCGCTCTCGCTTCTCTCCTTCCTCCCGACCCCCCTCGCCCACTTCCTTCTCCGGACCATCCCTGACCCCCTCCTCCTCCTCCATCTTCGCCACCGCCTCCACAGCCGACCTAGCAGCCAAAGCCGCTCGCGTCCGTCAACACCACCCTCTCATGTCCCACCATCGCCGCCCTCCTGCCACGAGGACCTTCAAAGTCTCTACCCCTTCAGGCGCAAGCAGCATTATCACTTCCCCTACTAACGCGGCGGCAGCCGCCGCAGCGGCCGTGGTGTCGGTTATGAGGCAGAGGGCGGGCAGCTGTGCTAGTCAGAGTACGCAGAGGAGTGCGGCGAATAGGACTACCGGAAGGGGTAGTGTGAAAAGGAGGAATAGTGGGGCATCGACGGCTACCGGGAGGGTGAGTCATGGGAGTAGGCATTATTGGGATTTTCCCATGGGGCCGGGAGGGAGCGTTAAGGGCGGGAGCGTGGTTGCAGGAGCGGGAGGCGGGATGGGGAGTTGGGGAGAGGTTTGAGTTTCAAGGGGTTTCGAGTGACTTTTGAGGGATGTGGGGGTGGTAATCAGCATGGATAAGAGGAAGCATAGGAGGGATAGATAAATCATCGATTGGTATTGTATAATAGAAAGTAATATGGGAAAGCGGGGAGTTTTTGATTGGGGTTGAGGTTTACGAACGGCCTACAGGGAGGAGAGAGAGAGGCATCATATCATCATATTACAGCACATCACATCATATCATGTATTGCGGGTATCTTCATGACTTTTTGGTTTATTGTCGTTATTAGTCTTTCATGAGAATTCCCGGGGAGAATAAAGCCCATTTGAACAACATAACATAAACCACAACCAACCTGAATTTGATTGTCTTGTGGTTCGTCATTAAACAAAAATGAAGGGGCGAGTAACATGGTATCGCATAAGTCTCTGTCCAGCGTTAGGGCTGTCTGTGAATCGTTCGGACTATTAACCAAGGAGAATGTTCACAAAAGACTTTACGAAGGGTTTTACGAAGCTTCAATACCACCTAGAGGTAACCAACCGCGGGTGTCTTCCGGGCATCCAGGCTTCCGGAACCAAGCAACTTGCTTCCGCCTCGGATTTATGAGGTGATTGCCGGTTTCATCAGCCTCTCTGTCACTTCCATGTTTCGAGCGGGAGATAAGTGTACACGCAGAGGAGAGGAGAGGAAAGAATATCGTTGATCATGGTCAGGAGTCGATAGTGAATCCAGAACCTGAGATCACGAGGTGAGGCGAGTGTGTTGCCAGCAAAGGCAGGGAAGCCAGGGATGGTTGAACGAACCGCAGGCCAGAGCTCCTTCCGGATTTACATCTTTACACTCCAACACTTCCAACTATTGTTCTCGCAGGAGAGCAGATAATTCGCAGCTAGATCACAAATCTGTTATCCCTGCTGTTATACATTGTTGTCCAATTTCACTCATGAACGGTTCCGAGAAAGCGAACAACTTATGGATGTCCTCAAGGACCTGCATTGAAAGAAACGAAGGAAGGAATGCAAGTTGCACGCTAGAAACGCTAGCTGACGCAGGGATGCTAAGTGGTTTTTGGCCAATCAGAGTTTTTGTTGACCTACTGTAATTGAGGAAGGCATCCAGAGCTTCATGTGCTGTCGATGTCTGCACGTCTTCTCTCTTGTATATTGTGAAGTTCCGTCAAGGCCATATCAGAGGCGAAGGCGTGAGGGTTTATGACAGTTGGTTTTTTTTTTGGTAATATTCTTTACAAGAGGAGTATGGAGGAAGTCAGTTAACACTGGAGAGGTCAATCATTTGTTTACTTCTTGCTGGCAGTCACGTCCAGCGCTTTGACACTCACGTTTTCCTCATCAGGTTCCTGCGATGGCTTGAACGCGGCTTCCCTTGAGGTTGTTAATCATGGATTTTGCTCAATGTCGATCGCTTTATGTCTCTTCTTTTTCTTTACTCATTTATGTCCAACAACGTCCCAACATCTTAATTTCCAGAAAAAAACACCACGATGAACCAGCTCTCAGCATGCTATCACGAATCCACACCCCGCCCGCCTTATGCTGCGGGGATCCACTCCAATCAAATGCACGACGGCTTCGACCCCTGTCACCCCAGCAGCCCAGAAGCAAATGTCCACTGTTGCTTGTTGCTTGTTGCACCGGGACCTCCCATCGCGCGTTGCTTCTCCAATGCGCCTCACTTTTTCCCTTCGACATCCTCGAGATCGTCTTCGTCCATTGCGCGCTCCGTCTGCCTCGCGCCCGCCTGTTCTCTGTCCAACATCTTCATCGTAAGCTCGTCGTCAACGCGCGTCTCTGCCTAGTTCAGCGGTTTCAGAAAAATATAAATTGTTTGTTTTCCCCTACCTACCGAGTCTGATGTTGACCCTCCAACCTCTCGTCCCGTCTTCCTTCCCCGCGCTTCTGCCTAGGCGGCCACCACTCAACACAGCTTCGATGTCAACAATTGCATTGTCGCAACTGTTTTTCTTTGATTAACCTGTGGTCAGCGTTGCCCATGCTAACAGGAGACAGTAATATGAACTAGATCCCCAAACAAAACTCTGGTTGCGATCCGGCTTGGTCTGGCGTGGGACTGCATCAAGGAGGAAAGAAGGGAGCTCCGTTCCACCGCCATCTCGACGCGCCGACTCCGATTGTTTAAGCTACCGACTCCTGATTTGAACAATTTTTAATCGCTCGTCCTCTTTTGCCTTTACGCCTGAAACCGACCGATCCAAATACCGTCCAAGCTCGATCGCATCCAGGCTGGAAGCAACGCGCCTCCTTCCACTACCACACAATAGTCCCCAGGAGATGGTGACCCAGAATCCCAATGGACGCAAATCCTTTCGACGCCCCTGGGCCTCTCGCCGGCTTTTACGATGATGGACAAGCCATGTGGAACACGGCCTTCCCCGTGCTGCCAAGGGGACCTTGCAACTACACGGATCCCGCCCTGCCGCGCTGCGGTTGCCGCCGCTTCTGGAGCAAGCTGAATGCCACGCCCGATTCTGCTGAGCTCTGCCAGTGCTCCCATCATGCCTGCTTCCACGACGATTTTCCAGCCCCTTCACAGCTCCCGCCTACTCCTTCCCTCGCATTCGCTGGTCTTCCTCCCACTAATATCCAGAAGTCGAACTCGTTCATGGGCACTCAACATACAAGGGGGCTACCGAGCCCAATGGAGGAAATACACCAGTCTTTTGTGCCCAACAGGTCTTCCCATCTTGGAGTCTCTATGGATTTCGGCCTCATGAATTTCCATGCTTCCAGTTTCAACCAGCGTATAGTGGCTTCCCAGCCTCTACAAATTCAGGAACAACCATACCAGTCTATGGAGAAGCAGGCTGCCATTCTGGATGAAGCTCCTGTTACCGGCTGGAATAACGGGAACAAAACCCAGCAGACCGAAGGATACGAGGAGACACAGCCATTGAGCCCAGATAATTTCTTGATGCCTTCCCAGGCCCCATCAACTACAGCTTCTAGCCAGAGGAGATACATGGCGCCGTTTTTTGGGAAAGGACTGGATACACTAACACGTCCATCCGCGCTTAGAAAGGAAGCCTCCAATCCGGAGAAAGGAGCAGAGCATCTCGAGGGACCCGTGCAAGCGAACCCCCAGGATGTATGCGGCCCAATGGACTTGATGGCACCGCTCCAGTATAAGCCGGACATGACGCCCAGACCTGGATCAGCGCATAACCAGTCGTTCCTTGCTGTCAAGGATGATTTAAAACACATAACGAATGTTATTAATCTCCAGGAGCATAGGATAGACAGGCTTGAGAACACATCCTTCTCGGTTATAGGTCACGACGATTGCTATGACAAGCATGAGCACACGGATCTCCGAGTCACGGAGCTTGAGTCTCGTGTTGACGAGGTAGAGAAGATTCTGAATGACAATGCCAGTGTCGCCGGCGCAAGTGTGGTCTCGGCGGTATCTAATAGCACAGTCCGTTCATCCCAGAAGGTTACTCTAAGTCAGTTCCAGGCCCTACAGGCACAGATCAGTGAGCTTCAGGCGACATCTCTCCCAACGTATAACAAACCTTGGGATCTGGAAGTTGTTTTTCTACCGTTTCCTCTCAAGGGTATCTGGGTGGATGCCCGCAGAATCTTCGACCTGCGACAGTCGATGGGCCCCGACGAAGACTGGACACAACTGCCTAGCACTTTGAGCAGAGCCACGCCAGACCCTCATGACCCAGGATTCTCGGAATGGCCAGGACAATATCCCGATTCCGGCTGGATGTTACCGAAAGCTTTTGCGAATGGACGGATGATTGACCAAAGGCTCAGAAGCCGTGGCTTCATCAAGACGGTCCAAGTAAGGGGACCGGATGCCCGTGATGTTCAGTTGGCAATCCACAAAGCTTTTGGCAATGTCATTGAGCCTTCTTCCCACCTACTCTACCACAGCAAAGCTGCGCCCGAGTCGCCACTGAATGAATTCCCCGGATTGCGCCAGGATTGGGTGCCTTTGCGCAAAATCCACCGAGATAACCGCCTCCGGTTTCTCGCTCCGGCCGAAATGGCAACACCAGCTCTTTGGGGTTTTACCTTTTTGATGTCTAGTGTCGTCATGAAGGCCCCCAAAACCATTGGGACGCACCGTCTGTACATCACACAACCAGAAGCGTACATCCAAGATTATATCATGGGTTATCGTGCTCTTAGGCCATCTTGGACATGGCAAAGGGTACGTGAGCTCAGTCGGGTATACCCCGAAACGCATGACCCTGACGAGACAGCCAGTGATCCTGATGGTACCCCTGAGGCAGATGCCCTTGAAGAGTGCTGGACTAGGAGCGACATTCTTGATGAGGTGCCCATTACAGACGCTGCCAACCAGCGGAATGGCCAGGCGCAGTTATCATCTGAACGTTCCGACACGGCTTCGTTTCACACGGCTTCATCATTCAGTAAAGCGAGTGGAACGGGAGCAGAGTCGCCACAGACAGTTTTATGGAAAGAGCGAAAGGCTTCCTTGGCATCCCTTTCGCGGTCCCGTTCATTCTCACCGGCTGGCCCGTCTAGCAGCTCCCCGACTGGGAGGAGTCACAAACAGTCATCTCTCACCCGCTATACGAAGAAACCTTATGATCGTCAATCCTCTCCCCGTGTGTCCGGCCGCGGCTCTTTGGTTCCAGGGGGACATCATCAAAGTCCGCCGACCAACGCCTTTTCACCACCAACTGTGTCGATTAAGAAACGACGCGGAAAGGACCCAGACCCGACAGATCTTGACTATCCTCGCCAAACTGCGTCCAACTATGGTCGGAACCGTGACCGGTCCATGAGCCGTCGGTGCATGAGCCGCTCGCCCACGCCTGCCTTTTACGCCACGCCGCGCAGCGAACGCTTTCCGTCTGAGGTGGGATTCCATCGCGGTAGCAGCCGCGGGCCCTTGCTCCCCTCAGATGGCTATGCTCAGGACAGCGATCAAGAGATGACGGGGCTATCCAGCGGGAGTGATGAGGGCAACGATGAGGATGACGGTGATGATGAGGACGACGAGATGACGGACTGTCCGATCGACGACGCGGCTACCCCGAAACGCTTCAGTTCTTCTGAGAGTGTTAGCGATTTCTTCTTTGACCCTGATGTCGACGACCATGACCAAGAAGACGAGCTAGATGGGGCAAAGACGGACGGTGAGGGCCAGGGTCAAGGCCACGGCCAGGCAAGACCGTTGAAGTCTCAAGACATTCCGCGAGCGGGCATCGAGACCGATAACGACGATTTCGGACCCTTCAGTCAACACAGTCAGAGTCCATTGCATGATACGCAGGAAGACCTAGACATCAACGTTGATGAAGAAAGAGAAGAAATCGGCTGTGACGACGACAACGATGGTAACCAAACAGATCATTCTGAGGCACCAAGCGAGTATCCTAGCAAGAATATCTCCGCTGCTCTGTCGCCGGAAACCACGAGATTACCTAGCCCACTGATCTCCTCCGGGCGAGGGAGTCGAAGCGGCGGAATCCAGGGCGGTAGCCAACAGCAACATCAACAAGGGTATCAACAATCGTACCCATACCCCCGGGCGCTCACCAAGAACCAGAATTTGGTACTGGACATTCAAGATGTCATCCGGCTGGGACATCATGAGGAGCACCCTCACCAGCGTGAGAGCCAGGAACTACCGCCCCAGCTACAGCATCATAGTCCGGTGGCGACGGAGGCGGGGAGCCAGGAGCTGGGTGAAGCTCCGAGTCATGTGTCAAGATCGTCGCAAGCTACGACCGTCATTAATACTGTCACAACTTCCAACGCCGCGGGTACTGCCACCATGTCGAAGGGCAAGGAAAGGAACATGGACGTAAAAGCGACGGAGACAGATACACAGATATGGCGAGGCAAACCTACTGCAACTACAGCTACAGCTACAGCTACAGCTACGAAACCAGAAGCGTCCTGGGTAGGCTGGGCAGAGACGGCGACGGGGAAGTGGTCCGGGTTTGAGTTTGAGATTCATGAAGACGAGACGAGGACTGGGACTGGGACTCAAGGGTGATTAAGAGTCAAAGTGAAGGAATTCAAACCAACAACGAAGTGGGGCACCAAAGCGAGAAAGTAGGGAGTCGCAAGAATTCTCGCTCCTCTTTCTTTCTGCGTTTGTTTGTTTCAAGCATGGCAATAGGTATAGTTTGAGCTTTTAAGGAGCCAAGCGTTATGGACGATGGACAACGGACATGGATATGGGTGTATGTGGAGTTCGGTGCTGATATCTTGGGACGGAGTTCTTGCTGAGCACGTAGCGGGCGTTCGTTCTTCTAACTGAGCAAATATTGGAATGACATATTTGGAGTTCCATGTCGCTTGAAGGAGGTTCGGTCAGGTCAGGTCTGGCTTTAGGACTGGACTCACGTGTTCCAAGGTTCAAATGGAATGGGATGTAGGCGTCGGGTGTAGGCGTCGGAGCGAGAAAGAAAGACAGTTATCTGGTATCTGGTATCTGGTACTTCCTGGGTTTCATTTATACCACTGCGTTTCAAATCAGTTAGTCAGTCGCTTGAACCTTCAGGCACGTTCCCTGGCATTTTGTGCAAAAGCTCAAGAAGTTCATTATAGTAGATCGGCATTATGCCGACAGAAACAAAACAAAGAAACATTGAGAACCACTAGCATACCTTCCCAATCACAGTATTCAGTAGACCACGCTTTGAAGACCTTACGTGTTTACATGTCGTCGATGTCGTGCTGTTTACTGTATGCTGTTTTCCGCTCCTCGGAATATGTGACAGCAAAGTTGTAGGTACATAAGGTCAAGAAATAGACCACCATTCACCCAACTACGACAGCTGAGTAACAGTTGTACATCTTCCGTAGTATAGTGGTCAGTATGTGAGCTTGTCAAGCTTCAACATCAGTTGTTCGATTCGCTCGAGACCCGGGTTCAATTCCCGGCGGGAGAGACCATATCTTTTTTTGGGTTTTTCTTTTGATCACTCCGTGTACTCACCCCACCACAACCAATAACCACTCTGACTTCAATACCCTTAAGGCTTCTTTTTCTTCCTCCACTATCATCATCCCCAACTTTTAACAAATCGACATTTGCATACTCACCTCAGGCCGAGCGATAGAGCGATAAAGCGCAGCAAAATCTTCCACATGCGCCGTGCGCATCATCGGGAAGACATGCCATGTGGCTATCGCGACACAAGTAAAACAAAGAGAGGCCGGTCATTACTTGCACAAATTCAATTTCTTTGCTAACTAACAACCATGTTGGATGGTACCCTGACCAAAACATGAACAACAAGAAATGAAACGACACAATATGAACCAGGTCCGACCGCCTATAGCTGGCTCCTGGGGCTTGTCTTCTGACATGGCCCTGACATGATCGATGTCTTGCATACAAACGGTATTCCAGATCGGATGTTTGTTTGTTCCTCTTTTGCCATTCTCCTGGTATGTTTTAGAGCCGCAGAGCTGCAAAAACGGTTCGGGGACCGTCCATGATCTGCCCTTAACCTCAACCGCAAGAGGCGTTTGAATTGTGTTCAAATCCCCCCCCCCTCTCCTCTCTTCCTCAACGTCTCCCCATCCATGCCTCTTTCTTTTTTCTCCTTGCTTGCACTTGTAAGTGGTGACTGATTCGAAACAACAGCGCCTCCCCATCCATGCCTCTTTCTTTTTTCTCCTTGCTTGCACTTGTAAGTGGTGACTGATTCGAAACAACAGCGCATGGCTGGGAGCTTGTGTAATGTCCAAAATACTCTTAATATGTGTATATCGGTTCTCTACCTATATATGACTCTTGCACGCGCGTCTGTTGAATGCTGCGTGCGTGCGGTCTCGACAAACTGTATTAATACAAGTTGGATATCATGTAAAATCAAATCTTCTCCTTTCTCTCTCCTCCTTTCTGCTCCGTCTTGTTCGTCTTGCTCTCTCACCCCCTTTAATCCCGCCTGCATTCCCATATCTTTTATTCCTGTATTCTCTCCTCTTTTGCTCCCTTCCACCCATCCCCACCTTAACTCTTCTCATTTCCCCCAGCAGGCAACGTGCTCGGCTCATTCTCATTCGTCACTCCACTATATGCCGGCCTGGGCGCTCCATCGGGAATCACCGGCCCGCTCATCACTTCCGCCATGGCCTCGTCGTAGCTCGGCGGCGCATCATCATACGGCGGTTCCGTCTGCCCTGGCGCCAGTTGCGGTGGGTATAAGGGGTCTGCTGGTGGCACAACAACTCCAGCTGCCACTCCAGCTGCCGCCCCTGTCGTTCCCGTGACGGTGTTGGTTCGTGGAGGTAACGCTGGCGGTTGTTGCTGTTGTGGTGGTGCCGTTGAAGGTCCAGCTTCGGTGGATGAGGAAGTGGTGGGACGTGGTGGTTGAGTTGGTGGCTTTTGGGATTGCGACTGAGGGCGCTTGTTCTTGCCTTGCTTCATGGCTTCGATGAGGGCCGCGGGCGGGGCGATGCCGGAGTAGACTTCTAGGGAAGAGAAGTGCAAGGGCAGGTGGATTTCTTGGGGGAGATCGGCGCCTTCGTGCTTGTTGCTGCGGCCGAAGAGGGAAGAGGCTGCGGCGGCGGCGGTGGCGTGGGAGCCAGAGGCGAGGGGTTTGCCCCAGGAGAGGCCGAGTTTGACTTCGAGCTGATATTCACGGCTGTTATGACCAAGTTAGTATGTTTCTGGAAGGTTGACGGAGGAACAGGGGAAGCTCACCTCAGGTTACATGTGACAAAGCTCGGCATGATGGTGTTTGGTAAGGGCTGGTTGCACCAGATGTCGTTTGGCAGGACCACTTCTGTCCCTACAGGGTCTCCGAGTCTCGAAACGGGAATGCTAAGTCCCTGTCGTGATACAATCACCCATCGACTGGTCTCTGTGTTGATCAGATCTTGACATCTGACATCGGTCTGGCCAATCAGGTCGATCTGGATGGCCGTTAGGTAGATCTCTGCGTCTGATCCCGCAAGTTTCTTTGCAATAAGACGAAGTGGAATCGGCTGGTTGCAAGTGATGATGGCAGGATGTGGAAGTCGAGCGGACATCTCTATCGACGGAGGCACTTCGGGCTCGGTTGCAAGTCTCCCATCAGCCGTCGTTGGGGCTGAGGATGACCCTATGTTGCTACTCCCGCCCCACCCGCTGAAGAAAGAAGACCGTTTCTTTGCAGGCGCGTTTGTTCTTGGGCTTCGAGGACGGAATGTAAAGGGCCGTCTGGCATAGGCTTCGTGGTTCGACTTGGGCGGCCTTGGAGGCTCAATGGGGAGGAACTTCAAGCCGGTCTGCATTCTCCAGTTCTCCTTGAAAATACCCGGTCTCTGGATGGTAACTTTGACATAGTACCGGATCTCGCACTGGCCTGGGAATCCGGTGAAACTGGGCGGTAGCGTCTTTGTGACATGGGAGTACATCAGCTGCTTGGTGCCGTCCATAACACGAATGCCACCGAGACCGAACAAACCAGCACCGGACGCTATTCCACCGGCACCGGACAGGCCTCCGAGTTTGGCCATGGCGACGGGATCACCACAAGCATTGTTGAAGGGAAACTTGAACTGGAAGGGGAATCTGTGTTGGCCGGCGGCTAGAACATAGGGCTGTGGCAAGGCGTTGGTCTTCTCGTCGGGGAAGGCCTGTGTGACCTTGTATAGGATTTTGTGGTTCTCGTAGATAACATCCCCTGTTGGAGTGCGCTCCTTCTGAGCGATGCCCGTTCCTGAGCTATCGGCGGGAACTCCCAAGGCCGACTTGGCTTCTCCCTCGAGTTTGACGATGATGCCTCCGATCTGCTCTGGACGGCTGAGAGTGAGGACGACCTGGCCGCGGATGATGTCCAGGTTTGTGTAGAACTCGGGAGGGTTTTCGAGGGCTATGCGTATTGACATGGTTGCGGTTGATTATTGAAGATCAGGTGTTGTTATTGTAAAGAGAGAGATGAGGTTATCACAACATGAATCAACCAAACAAATGTTTTGATGTTGTCGTTGCCAAGGAAAGATCAGGTGGGTCACACGCCCGGTTATAAGCCAAGAAGATGATGGGAAAGAATCTCTTGATATTTGGGTTCCTCAGCCTTCGGGAGGATGGTTATATAAAATTTGAAATCCGAAAAATCAAAGCATTGTCTTCTCAGAAAATCATCATCAATTGTTTACGGGGAAGACCCTCATCGAATGATCGGAGCATTTGCCTGTTATAAGTGGTTGCTAACAATCCGGATCCGCCCCAGATGCTTAGGGCGGCCTCCGCTGTTACGTCAGACGGAGAATCACCTGTCGGAACCGGCCGAGGTGCCTGAATTCCACTGATGTTCCAGTGGGCTGGGCCGCCGCCGCCCGCATCGTTCCTGAATCGGGAAAGCGGTCAGTACTTTCTTATCTTATCAAGCCCCTGTTTTTGCGGGGCATCTTTTTCTGCCGCCTGATCCACTCAAAAAAAGATGTCGACCAGGGTACCGGCGCGCGCAAGCACAAGCTCTAGGTCTTCAGCCTGTGTGTGGTACTTTGACTTGTACAGCTGACTTCTGACTTTGTGAAGATCGAACCTCGACACCCGGACAGAGATCGACCGAAACCACGAACCCTTTCTCCCGTCGATCCCAACTTCTCTCGTCCGACCTCGATCCCGAGTCGTCTTCCTCCACACACCCGATAATCGATATACTACACCATGCCCAAGGCAGCAAAGGCGTCCAAGAAGTCTGGGGGCGGCACCCCCTACGACCGCAAGGGGGGCGGCGGCGGCGGCGGCAACGGCAAGGCTACCAATACCAACATCTTCAAGTTCGACAAGGACTATGGCCAGCATATCCTCAAGAACCCCGGTATCTCGGATGCCATTGTAGACAAGGCCTTCCTCAAGCCCACCGATGTTGTGGTCGAAATCGGTCCCGGTACCGGTAACATCACGGTCCGCGCCCTCGAAAAGGCCAAGAAGGTCATCGCCATCGATATCGATCCTCGTATGGGTGCCGAAGTCACCAAGCGTGTCCAGGGCACTCCCCTAGCCAAGAAGCTCGAGGTCATCCTCGGCGATGTCATCAAGATGCCCGAAATGCCTCCATGCGACGCCCTCATCTCCAACACTCCCTACCAGATTTCCAGTCCTCTCATCTTCAAGATGCTGGCCATGCCCAACCCGCCCCGCGTCGCCGTACTCATGTTCCAGAGAGAGTTCGCAAAGAGATTGGTGGCCAGGCCGGGTGATGCTCTCTACTCGAGATTGAGTGTCAACGTCAACTTCTGGGCTACATGCAAGCACATCATGAAGGTCGGCAAGCAGAACTTCAAGCCTCCTCCCAAGGTCGAATCCGACGTCGTCAGGATTGAGCCTCTTATTGGTTCGGCACGCCCCAACATCGCTTTCGAGGAGTTCGACGGTCTTCTTCGTATTGCTTTCAACCGCAAGAACAAGACCCTCTACGCCGGCTTCAACCAGAAGGAGGTCCTCAACATGTGCGAAAGGGTATGTTTCTTCTTTGGAACTGCCATGCTCTAACTCTTGCTGACCACTTTAACTCCAGAACTACAAGGTCTACTGCACCCTCAACAACATCCCCATCGACGAGTCCCTCGCCTCCGCCGCCGATATTGCCGCCGCCGGCGCCACCACCGATGATGCCATGGACGTCGAGATGGACGACGACGCCCAAGACAACGAGAATGAGGAGGAGAACAACGATGACGAGGCCATGGAGGAGGATGAGGATGAGGACATGCCCGTCTTTTTCAAGGAGCAGAACGACGCCAATACCAAGGACTCCAAGACACCCAGCAAGAACCCCAAGTCCAAGGTGGCCCTGATAGTCAAGGCCAAGTTGAACAAGGTGCTCGCAAGCACGGGGTTGGCCGATAAGAGAGCTAGGATGTGCGATCAGAACGATTTCCTCAAGTTGTTGCTCGGTAGGTTTCTCTCCTCGGTTTAGTTCTTGATGTTTGGACGAACCTCGCTAACACCCCCTGACCTGACAGCTTTCCACGAGGAGGGTATCCACTTCTCTTAGACGTGGTGTGTTATTATTACGAACGAACAAGCACAGAAATAATCGGCGTACCGGGCGTTTTGTGGGGATTGGGAAAATGTTGTTATTTGTTTTATTCCATTTGTCGTGGAAATACCATTGATATCGATTCTAGGATTTGGGAGATTATCTAAGCCAAATGGATTTAGGCTGCCACTTTTGCAGGGGGGTAGAACCATACCTATATCTCGTCTGGATCACTAGCGCGCGTGTCCGATGCTGTTCTCCTTCTTCATCGTTTTTGTCCAAATGATCCCGAGAAAACAGTTGCTGACTGACGACACCAGACCTACCGCACGAAAGAAACATGTCTTCCAAACTGACAACATGGATACGAGAGCGGCCAGTGACCCAGGAGATCGAGTCATCCGGGGAACGGAGAGTACAGCACCGTCGGCGGCGGAAACGGAGAGTAAAAAGGAGCAGTAACCTGTCTTGCAAATATGCCGGGTAGACTGTAGGAGAGACTAGTCGGACCATATCAAAGCGTGGAATAATATGCAAGAAATAGCCCCGAACTTCTTCAAACCTGGGCATATAAGAAGAGTCCGGAGCCAGGAAATGGGTGTCGCAATCGTGGGTGCCCAAGGGGTCGGAAAGAGATGTTTATCATTCACGGTATGTGCTTCCTATCCATATCTAGCCCCCTTTGGGGATTTTCCCCTACAACTCTCGCGTTTACACACTTCAGTTACTGACACACATGATTACCCATGGAACACAGTTCGACGCTCACGGCTGGACCCACGACCCAACCCTCGTAGACGAGCCACCCCGTTACTTCCTCGCCACCTCGGACGCCGACGCACACTTCTTGTCGATGCGTCTTTCCGTGCAAGATCTCCCCCCACAACATCCATGGCCCGCCGCCGCCGCCGACGACGACGACGAAGACTTCGAATGCCCCACCGCCGGTGGTACTGGCCCCGCCGACCGCTGGTAGTGCCAATACCCCATGTGGAACGTCCTAGGAAGCCAACAGGTCATGATCCTCGCTTACGACGTCACGTGTCGCCAGATTTTTGAGGATCTAAAGGACCAATATGACGAGATTATGGGGCGGGTTTCTCGTGCGCGTCGTGATACGTTTAAGGACGTCGAAGACATCGAAGGTGAGGAGAGTGAAATCATGTTGCATGTGGTTATTGCTGGGTTTGTTAAACTTAAGTATGGGGAAGAAAAAGAGGAGGGGTGGGAGCCGAGGAGGGAGGTTGGGAGGGAGGAGGTCGTGGCTTTTGCGAGGGAGAAAGGAGGAGGAGGTGAGGGGGGAGAGGGAGCGGAGGGAGAGGGAAAGGGAAGCCAGGCGAAAAGAGGAGGAGAAGGAGAGGGGGAAACTTAGAGAAAGAGAGAGACAAAAGGAGGAGGAGGAGGAACAGAAGAAGGAGGCAAACAAATGGTGGAGAAGATGGACGAAGACTAGAAAGGAAGTGGAGGATAATGACTTTGGTAAAGTAGGAAAGGAGGAGGTGGAAGATGAAACGGATACCGACACAGACATCAAAAAGGACAACAAAAACAACAAAAACATGGCGTCCGAAAACAAACCCGCCCAGAACCCACCATCCACACCACCAACCCTCTTACTACCCACCTCAATAACCACCACCGAAGTCATCGTCACCAACCGCGCCAGCGTCGACACCTTCTTCGCAGACCTCATCATCAAGGAAATCTACGCCACATGGAAGGAAACCGCCGCCAAGCGCAAGGCCAAATATTGGGAAAGGGAGCGGATCGAAAAAGAGCAAAGAATAAAAGAGGGGAGAAGCTTGGAGGGGAGAATCGAGAGTTTTAAGGAGGGGAAGGGGTTCTTTGGGCGTAGATATAGTTTTACGGTGGGGAAAGATAGGATGGAGTGGGTTAAGAAGAAGAAAATGAGGGCTAGGGGGGATGTGAGAGAGGGAAGCGTGACTGTGACCTGGACTGAGAGATGCAAGCGTATGAGAGAGGGGAATGGGTTCTTTGGGTATAAATTCTCGGTGAGGGTGAGGAGGGATAGGAAGGAGGGGGTTAGGGGTGGAGAGGGGAGGAGCGTGAGGTTTTTTGTTTTTTGTTATTGTTGAGTGTTGAATGTTGATTCGATTCGTTGGGTTAGGGGTGCAATGTGTCTGGGCTGTATGTCATTTGCATCTCAATTTGGGTATGTCCAACCCTCTTGAGTCAAATTGGTGCGCTTTCTTTACTACATAGATCCTTTATGAATGATCTACAGCGTCACAGAAACGAGGAAAGGGAAGCAAAAAAGGAAGGAGGGAGGAAGAAGAAGAAGAACAAGAGGAAGAAGAAAAAAAGAAGAAGAAGAAGGAGCGGTAAAGCACCTGGGAGATATGTCGGAAGGAAGGAAGGAACGATCCTGCACCACAAAATAAGTTCGCCGTTCTTATCCTTGGAGTACCCTACGTCTCTTTTCCATGCTTTCATCCCCATCATCTGCGTCCGAAAACCACAGCCACTACCCCCGACTCCGGGAAAAGCCCAGTTCGAGAAAGATCTCAGCACCGATAAGGCGCCCCATCGCCGTCATCGCCGCCGGCACCTCGGTAACCGGCATCGTGGTTCTACTCTTGATCCGCCGTTTCTTTTGCATTGAAAATCAATTTGTCGTTGGGAGAACCACAACCCATTATAGGCCTGTCTGTTTCCCCAACTCACATTCCGATACTCGATCCTAACATAGTGGCATTCACTCATTCTCTTCAACTTCATGGGCTTGATATTCCACCTCAAGTTCAGCGCATTCTTCCGTTAAATTACCTAATACCTACCGATTCCTCATCGCTTTCGCCTATCCTTCGCTTCATCCATTCCATCAACTTTGCCTTCGTCTCGTCATTAGAGATATTATCTTCACGACTTCCCGTTCCCCTCGTTTCTCGGTTCTCGGGGGTGGCGACATATTTGGCGATAGTGCCCTCTTGTTCGTCGAGTTCAACTTCGTTGATGTCGTCGGTACCCGGATGCGGTGATTAGTTCCAATCCCGAATTTGAATATCGTGTGTGTTGCGTGCTGTGTTATCATAGATAACGGCCTTTGGTAGTTCATATCTTCTTCCCCAGGTGTTGTTTTAGCACATTCAACTTCAGGCTTTCGGCAATTTTCATGCGCACATGTCCCCTTCTTCCCGTAACGGTTGGCCGAGATGTATAAAGTACATACAAACCTGGAATATCTTGCTCGGATTTCGATCTGGCGGGACCAAGAAAGGCTCCTCCAAGTGGTCCGTCCGTGGTGTAGATGGCGCCTGGCGTGGAAGATTCTGTCGAGCTTTGGTCCATCTGTCAACCATATCACGGATGGGCATGGTGGGACGGTCACTCTTCATCCAGTCGAGCAGGTTGTGGGAGAAGAGCAGGACTTTGGGCGCGGTCTCCCATGTTCGGCCATCTGATACAGCTCAGCTCGCAGAGCCAGTAGGCGCGCTCCTCCTTCATGTAGACTTCGGAATTGAAGAATTCGAGCTTGAGATTGCGACCGCTAACACTTACGCGGCGCCTCCATCCCCTCTTTGAGTGTACCGAGCGTGATGGTGCGGTTATATGCGGCTTTGTCGTCCTCGATGACTCTCACGCTCGCTGAGCGACGAATCGTGCTGAGAATCGTGCTGGGAACCGGCCTGAGAGCCGTGCTGGGTAAAATCCGGGGATGGATGGAGTTCGGGAGTCACCGCTACGGCCGACGGGGGTGCCTTTGGGAGTTTTGGCAGCGCGCTGGGAAGCTACATTCGCGGCCTTCTTCCCCAACTTGCGTTGCTGCGGGTAACCCTTGCGTTTCGACAACCCGCCTTCATCACTCCATGACACGGTACTTCCCGGGCTGACCTACACGGTAGCCACTGTCAGCACTTGCTCGCTGGAACGAGCAGTCAGAAACAGCAACCGTCGACACGTCGACGCGCCTATAAAAGGGCGTCGAGTCGATCTTACGATTGACGTCAACTCTTCTAGTTCATCATCATCAGACAATACCATCAAGCATTTTGCTCTACGCTGACGTGCCTCACTTCGGAATTCCACGCATCACTCCACCAGTGTCATGGTAGGAACTGCCGACCTCAAACATATCACATGCGTGTACTCAGGTATCGCCGATGATCATCAAGGAGAGCATTAAGGGTACCGGTGCGTTTGTAATTTTGAAGCGCGGATGACATTGCCAAGAATACAAAACTTGTCGCTTCCCAGTATGAATTTCCAGCGTTAACAAATCCGAATCCTAAAAGGGCTGGCACGTACATCCAATAGTTAGCGGTAGACGCCAGTTGAAAGGCCCCAGACTTAACCTTATTTCGAAAGGACGGGATTATATCTCCCCATAGCTTTCATCCCAACCCCCGTGGACGCGTTATGCCCGTAGCAAGACGTTGAGCAGTCTCCTCGCACTACCGACACCGGCCACGGCAGCCTCAACGGCCACGCGATGGTCCGGTATTGTCCACCATAAAACACGATGTTGTTCCAGTTGATCAAATGTGGGAAAGAAAGAGAGAAAACTAAAATGGCGAGATACCCTGCGCGCGCCAAGCAAGGCAACAACAGCAATGTTGGCAACAACAACAATGGCATGCCCGCGCCGAAGAACGAGGCCGTACCGGAGCCGGCCAAAACCAGACCCAGCACCACTTCCATCGGCATCACCAAGGAGATCTCCAAGAAGGCGGACATCATAGCCGCCGTCCGCGCCGCTGCCACACCGCTCCCTTCGTGGTGTGTCCACTGTTTGACCAACGGTTACAATTGCGTGGCCCCCGCCGCCGGCAGTGCGGCTACCTCTTGTCTGGCGTGCCAATACGCCCAAAAATCGTGCAAGGCCACACCTGCCTGGTTCTTCAGTTGTCGACCTCGTGCCCGACCCGTAGAACTTCCTGCCGCCCGAATAATGGAGACCGCCGAGCGTTAGAGTACTGAGGGCTGTCGTTTTCCCCGTACCACTAGGTGTGCAATCCCGCTCAGTCTACGATGTTGGAAAACTAGGTTGTCAGCTTCGGCTGCTATGTTCTTGTCGATATTGAAGTGGATAACTTGGTGAATACAAGGCGGCAGTTCGAGCAGCGAACTCGGCCTGGCTATAGTGAAACTTTGGAGGAATCGCTGAAGCAAGGCCATATGGCCCGAGTCCGGGTCCTGTCCTATGACATCCCCGTTTTCTTTATTGAAGGCAAATGTTCGTAAGAAATCTTCGTCCGTCTTAAACGGGTGACCATGGAGTAAGTTAATATACCCCGGGACGTTGTGCTATTTGTTATGGGCCATGGTCCCAGACAGCTGTATGGCAGTCTCTTGACAGCTTGGTGCCGTACACCATCGCATTTGTTGATGCGTTGTGCCTCATCCTAAATGGGGCAGAAGGGGAGATCGTGCTTTCTCTGTGCCCAGCGTTAGGGCATACATCGCCTCGGAGAGGGGCTCGCTAGATGCGGTATAGGTGGTGTGGAAACCCATACTGCGCATCAGGTCTCCGGAGAGCCACTTTAAACTCGAGCTCATCGGCCAAGACCCGACCAGCCGTTCGCCACGCCCAGTCCAATCCACCAACAACTATGTGAACCCCATCGCAATGGACCAGACCGGATGGCAATATTATCTGGCATATTGCGTCTGGATCACCATTGAGACTATTACCGTCTACTTCATGTTCCCAGAGACACAGGACCGTCCACCAAGCCCAATGGAACAGCCAGTTTGATCAGACACAAAGCCAGTCTGTCCAGGTACAATGGCTCTTGTGCCGCACCCATCCTGCCGGATCCGTAGTGTCGGAAGCCGGCACTCGCGCGGAGGGCTGAAGATTCGCGGTAGGGGCGGTTGTTGCTGCGATTGTCTGGTGTGTGTGGCAGCTCCCGGCGATGGCCGAAGATCGGGCGAGTACACGTGGTATAACACCGAATACGCTCCTGAGTTTGCAGGCGGCAGAGCCAAGCGGCACCGGTGAAGGTGGCCATGGTCACGTTGTCCGGGATCGGGTTGAGTTGCTCTTCTTCAGCCAGATGGGCGGTGGTTACCGCTTATCCTTTGGTAGGATCGATTTGGCCGTTGATGATACGGAAGTCCAGGGCTCGAGGTGGATCGAACTTCTGCCATAGACTTTCTTCGAGGCTCGGTGTGTCTTGAGATTTGTGAGAGAGCTGATTTTGAAAGGCAATGAAGACGAATCGGAACGCTGTCCCAAGGCACAGTTTGCGTCCTATTTGACCATGTTGCCACCTTTCTTGAGACCTGCAACGCAAGTTCTTGTTACGTTTAGACTATGTCGTCTGTCGGTGAAGGAAAGCCCGAAGAGAAGAAGGACTGTTCAGAGGTTGAGGGATTCGTCGCGGCCGATGCCAAGCGTGGGGTATGTCTCGAGTTCGCGCTGACATGGAGGCCGTGATCTGGTGGTGTTTTGCGCAGGTGAACTTGCTTGTTCTTCGAAAAAAAAAAAACGAACTGGTAAGGGAAAGAAAAAAAAGAAATGAAGGAAAGGGGGAAACAAGGCCAAAGTCCATGAAACCTCCGCGGAAATCGGTGTTGGCTAACGACGTCGACATACTCGATGCACTTGATTAAAATCTTTTTTTTTTTTATGTAGTAACACGGGAAAACCATAACCATTATTGTTGGATATCAAACCGCCGCGATCTGCCACGATTTTGCGAGAGTCAAATGGCGACGAGGCGGCGAACTTTGCGAGTGTCCATGGTTGACAAGTTCATGTTTTGTCCAAAACAGAAAGGTTTGTTGTGTTTGGTGGTAGTCAGAAAATGTTAATGCAGTTGCCCCGCTCTCCGCCAATTCAGAGCGACTATTGGTCACAAAAGTGTAAAGAACCAATCGGAAAACGTCTGCACTAACAGAACGATACCACTAACAACTTCCGCTGTAGCCGCTGTACAGCATAAATACGGTAATCTGGTTACACCGTCGGGTAAAATTCGTAAGATTCGGATAGCCCGTCCTAGAATCCCAGAGATGGAGCCAGCAAGGTCTTGGGAGACAACGGCTGCCGTTGGAAACCGTCCGGAGATGTGGAGAATGCCGACGGAGACCGGCCGCCGATCCTCGGAGCGGACTATGCACACGGATTGCCACCGGGAGGAAGCGACCATGAGGAGGAGAGGACAAGAACAAGAAGTTGCCTAGAGCTACCAAAAAGCCAGTAGCACGGTCGAATATCCATCAGAGACTGTAGGTATAATTTTGTTCTGTGTTCCGGCCTCGGCGTTGTTGATTGAATGACGCCGTGATGAATGGTGATCGAGGTGCCGGATGACGATTCACCCACCTATGTGTCCAAAATGCTTAGGGCAAACATCGTGACACGTTCATTATCATCAGTTTGTGGCGATGTCTCGGCGTGGTGATGCTCCGTTACAGTGGTGTTCTTTCCGGTATTCTTCGTTTTGAGGTGATGTCTCGCCGTGATATCGTCCGCGATGCTCCCCACCTAGCCAACCCCATTCTTTTCTTCGCACCCCCAGCTTTTTTATGAGCCAAAGATTGCAAAGAAAAAAGGAGAAAAAAAGCCCGAAAGCCTCAAAAACCAAAGAAAAAAGGTATTACCCGTTTTTTTTGCTGTGTTTTTTGTTTCAAGCCAGAGTCATTAGGTCGAATTCAGCATCAAAGTGTCTGTCGACAACTTCTCAGCTTTCTCCGCCCTCCTCCGCTCCCTGCGCTTCTTCTCCCGTCTCTTCTGCCCTTCGGACTTTTTAGAGATGGTGAGCTTTGACCTCTTCGTAATCTTTGATTTCTCGCCCACGACAGATTGCACTTTCTTCTTCGTCCCGGCCCTTTTCTTGCAACTCGGACACCAACAGGTGCCCAGCTTCAACTTGGCCAAGTCACAAGTGGACAGAGGTCTCCGCTGAATCTTCTCCGAACGGTTATCAGGTGTCGTCGTCGCCGTCCTCGCGGGTCTCAGTACAAGAGTCAAAGTGCGGGGAGGATTTGCAGGAAAAGTCGGCGCCGGCAACTGATGGAGAACGGAATTTTGGTTAAAGAAAGTTGCCAGCGAGTCATTATTTTCCTGCGCCTCAAAATTCCGGCCATCACCCCGGAATTCACCGCTCTGAGACTCGAACTTGGGATTGCTCAGGCACGCCCGAAGATTGTCCAGATCAAAGACATTAGAGACGTGTCTCGCAGGCTTGCAGTTAGGCTTCGTAGGTGCCATTTTGTTGAAAGTTTTGCAGAGTTTTGAGAGTTGAAGTAGTGTTGAAAGTTGTGTGATCGTAGATGATGATTGTGTGAAGATAGTGCTGTCGAAGCTGAAGAAAAAAAAAAAAAAAAAAAAAAAGAGGGGAGAGAAGGGAAGAGGGGGCGGAAAGTCTTTTATACCAAGCACTTCCGGAAAAGCCAGCCTGGTCATTGGGAAAGTTGGACTGTGCCCGCCTGCAGCAAGTTTATGTGAGTTCGGCTTGACCCCAAATATTCACTGCATGATGAGCGATTTCTGAAGCTCACGATAGAGATCGGTGGGTGGCGGACGCGAGTGCTTGTATATTCGGACGCGTTTGGCGGACTTCCGTCTTTGTCCCATATCGACCGATATCTTCTACTTTCCTCATCATTCCCCAATGCTCGTACAGATGCTTTTGCCAGTATCATGATTATGGCCGAACGGTTTATGAGTTTTGACCGACATGTAGGTACCAACGATGCATAGCAAAAGATCCCCCCCTCCCTAGAAGAAGAATACCTAATCAGCGCATTCCTACCACTGGATTTTCAAGCAAAAACCCCAATTTATGCCCACAATCACCTCGTTCATTTACATGTGCATGGACATTAACCGCCTCAGCCACTTTTCGCCACATACACATCAAAGATCCATCCAGCTCAAGGGTATGTAAGTTCTTTGGGAGCTGTTCTCCCGTCACACACAACTAACGCTCGGGCTGAAACATATGTACGTTGCTCTTGGTTCCTCGCAATTGAACCTGAGCTCAGATCACCTTTAAGAAGGGACTGGACGCCAAGAGGTGTACGTGATTTTGTTGATGATAATGCACTCCAGTCGGGTCGGAAATGCGGCCCAGCGGAGGCTTAACAAGTAAACACGGGTGCAGGTTTAGAAATGCAATTTCTTTTCGTCGTTCCAATGATATCTAAGCATGGAACTGCGTGGGAGTTTGAGTTTGTTACTGATGTGGTACTCGAGTTAAGGAAGGTATTCTCTTGGAGCTCGTTGTGTCGGGTCTGTCGGAGGTCAAAAGATTTTATGGGCTTCGTGAGGAGTCGCACATGCATGTGCTCTTGAAAGTTTTGGGATGATTACGACTAGTGTACCTAGGTACATACTTCACGCAAAGAGAGAGAGCTATTGACTTTGTTTTACAGTAACCTAAATCTGCCAAAGTGGACACTTTCCTTCAGTTAACTCTTACCATGTGTGCGTATCGAAAATGTCGCTGGGAAACAACGACTTGGAACACTTCCAAATTGTTGACGCATGGAAACAGGAAAGAACAAAACAGCACACAGGTTTCCTTCCTTCCTTGTAGCGTTCAGACCTAGTAGTTAGATAGCTTGGCACGTCATCTTCCCCTTCCACAACTGAACTTGAAAGCTGGCAAACGAAGAATTTCCCCGTTATCATGTTCACATCAGCATCATGCTCACTAGCGAACCCCATTATCTGCTGAAATTTTTGAACATTACCCGTTATAATGAGAAACAATATACATGAGACAAACAAAAGATAACATAATAAAACGATGAAGAGAAGAGGTCTTTTTCCTTCTTCCTTTTTCCTTTTCCTTTTTCTTTTCCTTTTTTCCTTTTTTTTCCCCCTTCCGAACATTGTTAACCACGCCCGACATCACGCCCTCCAAACCAAAAACCCCGTAATCCCGTGGTGAACGTCCTTCCCATACCAGACCACCAGAATCCCTTCTCGACACCCTAAATCCAGCTACCCACGTTGCGGGCCGTCCCTGTCCACGATGAACCTTAACAGTCAACTGTACTGTACGTTCTCGAAGGTGATTTGCACCATCGAAGACAAAGGATGAGTGGGGCATTGTTTACTTTACCCCTTTCCAGTTTTCACATTGCAATGTAGATGCCTTGAACTAGTTGGCTGAGAGGGAAAAGTGAACTTGTGGGTATACTAACTAAGAAGCCAAGTACTAACAAATTCCTAGATTCAATGACTTGGTCTCCTACATGACAATATGACCAATCCAACCCAACGCCAGCTGAGTGCCAATTCTATGAGCACCCGAAGACACCATCCGGTATCTGGCTAGGGGCAAACAGAAACCGATCAACCAACCAAACACCCAGCCCCTTTGAACCCAAACCACAACTCCAGATGCTTTGAAAATGTAACAAGCTAAATTCTGATGCGAGTGGACTTCTTTAGCTGAGATCTCTCCTCCGTTGAGACACAGGCCCCGAAACCACATACATGCCCATGGCATCTAGTCGTCCTCGATCTCAATCACCTCCACATTCGGCGGAGGCCCTGATCTCCTCGACAATGACCCAGCTACACTGGGCGCTGGAGCAGGAGTCGCCGATGCGGTCTTGATCTTCTTTGGCCTGAGCTCCAGGCCCTCTCCATCGCTATCATCGTAGTCCTCGTCGTCGTCCTGCACAACAACGGTCCACTTGCCGTCCGCCTCCACGTGTAAAGCCTTACTATACTGAAGCTTTCTGCCCGTGCGTTCCAGCTCCTTACGGACATTGAGCAAGAAACCATCGATTTGCAGATCGAATGGGCCTGCTATTTTATCACAGCCCGAAAGCGGACAGGCCCACTTATCCGGGCTTGTTGGCTGGGGTGGACAATCACATGCCCTGCCCTCATGGCCGCAAGGAACCTTGGACACTTGCCTCGTGTCCAGAAACGTTTTCAGGTCAAAACACTCCAAGTGGGTGCACGCACCACCTCGGACAGGTGTGTTGAACATCACGGATGAAAAAGGATCAGTGAGATCAATGGACAGGTACGGCACCGCAACTGAGACCTCATCATCGGCGCCGCTTCCGCTAAGTCGATCCTTAATGATTTGCAGAGTTTTCGACTCGGGAATCAACCGATTCTTCCAAACGTCACTAACGATGGTGGAATGCTTCAAGGTCTCAATTAACTCCACCGCGATGAAGAAATTAGGGCTTGGGGCGTTCTGGATGACAGCCTCAATCTTGTTTTTCCCCAACTGGATCATTTCTGTAAGCTCAATGGACAAATCCTTCCCAAAATGGGATTTCCTCCGAATTTCGAGAGGAACACCGTTGAAGGACATGAAAATGTCTGGCCAGTTCGACTGGGTAGCATGCCAGACTTCATCCGCCACAACACCCTGCTGGTGGTTCCTGATTCGACAACAGCGAATTCTCCAGCGCAGTGACTTATGTGGTTGTCTGGCAATTGCTGCGCCGTGCCTGTCGGTCATCACTCTCAACCGATATTGCTCATCAGTTACTTGGAAGGGGACCGTGTAGATACGCACATTTTCCGCCAGCTGGGTGGGCTTTGTGACTAGTTCCTTGAGTGCTTGATACATCCGCTCTAGCTCTCCATCAACTACTGCTCGTCTGGGGCTTCGGACATGAGCTTGATGCAGTGCCATCAACATGGATCTCCTATCAGAAGCCTCGTAGGCATACTCTGATGGTTGGATTGTATTTCCTTGCGGAGGAACTAGCGGTCGGTCTGGGGTGCGCGGGGGAGCTGGTTCGTTTGTGACCATGTTTTGCGGTTGTTGCTGTATTTGCGGGTTCTGCTGGACTTGGACTTGGGGAAGACGAGTAGGGGCGATTTGTGCGTGGAGGGGCATCGCGGTCTGCGGCTGAAGCTGTTGTTGCGCTTGTGCCCTCGCCGCGTACAGTTGCGCAGCCGTAGGGGTGGTATTGGCGGCCGCGGCCATCGCAGCCGCATTCCATTGCTGCCTTTGACTCACTACCTGCTGTTGCTGTTGCTGTTGCTGCAGTAATTGCTGTCGTCGGAGAGCCTCTTCCTGTTGCATTTGCTGCCACATTTGTGGAATGAATGGCTGATTTTGTAGACCATGCTGTTGAGGCGCATGTGTTGGGTATTGTGCACCTTGTTGTGAATATAGCGGACGTTGCTGGCGCTGCTGCTGCTGCTGCTGCTGCTGCTGCTGTTGCTGTTGCTGCTGTACTAGCCGTTGATGCTGTAGCTGTTGTTGCCGCAGCTGTTGTTGAAGTTGCTGTCCTTGTTGTTGCTGCCATTGGGCCGCCGAACTGGACAAGTCCTGCGGGCTTCGAGACGCAACCATAAACGGGTAGAGATTGGAAGGGGACTGCTGCACAGATGGTAGATTCTGAGTGGGAAAAGCGTTGGCTCCCTCCATACTAGGTGCAAAAACTGGAGAGTAGGGATTTGTGGCATTGTTAAACGTGAATGCGGCCTGATTTGGAGGTGCACTGTTTGGCATCGGCTGACCAGTGACTATCGGGCTTGTAGTCTGAACGGACAGTCTCCTGTTATTGCCGTTGTTGCTGACGGAATTGTTGCCGTTGGCGGTTGCACCAGCATTGATCCCGACTTGGTTGAGAAGTGAGCGATAATACGAAATCAGATCAGCGTTTTTGGCTTCCAGCCCTTGTTGGTTTCGCCAAGTTCTGTAGAGTTGGGGATTGAGGTTGCCTAACTGGTATAGATAAGCATAGTTCTTTTGATCCTGCAGGAAAGCACTCTCGAGGGCTTGAGCATAGCCATGGCGGTCAGGGACGTCTATCCTCCTACGACACCCGGTAAACAAGATTGACTGCAAGACCGGCGAGTAGCATTCCCAGTGACTCAAGAGCTCATCGACCAGATAAGGGTACCGACGCTGCCTGATTGTTGACAAGAATGTTTCATAACTGTGCCCGATCAGATGCAGGAATCTTCCTACTTGTCGTACAGCAGTAATATATGCCGTGGATGCCTCAAGCTTGTTGATGGGCGCTGGGAAATTTTCGAAGAATTGTCGATGCATGGGCTGGATGGTGAGATTCTTTTTAAGAAGCCCCTCCATGACCCCAAGACCCTCATCAATACTTTGAGGAGGACACTCCGGTAATACATCGTATGCATTTTGCGCATACGATGACCACATGCAGTAGATTTGGTGAAGAGCCAGGAAGAAGCCGTCCTCCTTAAGGCACGCCTTCTCTAGGAGCGAAAATCTAGCAGCTTCGGTGCCCTCTTTGATCGTACCCACCACATCTGGTGACTCCCTGTATTTTTGGAGGACATGTCGAAACTGAGTATACGCGATGGCTGGAAGAGGCTGTGAAAGATCTACCCTCCTCCTCTTGGCCGCTTGTTCATCGGGGTGCGGCGCCACGGGCAATTGTGGCGAGATCGTGTGCCCACCCTGGCCTTGGCCATCGCGTCGAGGGGCTCCTTGGGCTGACAGTGACCGGTTCTGAGGCGCAGGAGAATGTGGGATCGATGCTGCGGCATTCGCAGACTGTAGCGGGAGCTGGGGATGCGCTAAGAACGGACTCGCAGAAGGTTGGACCGCAGGAGTTGTTGGGGCCGAGCCATTATTTCCTGTCCTTGTAGACGTAGGCCCTGTATTATCATCGTCGATGCTGTGCACAAATCGGGCGCCTACAACGGGATGGGGCGAGGGCGCGGGCGCATCGTGGTTCATGTGAGGACTTTCTCTCGAGTTCGAAACGGCAGGACTCGGCTCGTCGCTCGGGGCCGGAGACAGCAGGACGGCGGCTGTCTGGGCAGTTCGTCCGGAGCTGTAGACACTGGGATCAAAGTGTTAGCTGGGGAAGGACATGAGAGCCAAGGAGCATGTGCTCAACCTTACCGTTGGTGTGCCTGTTGTGGCTGTGCAGATGATGCACTTTCCACCTGTCCGTGTGTTG
This sequence comes from Sordaria macrospora, assembly GCF_033870435.1. Taxonomy (NCBI): domain Eukaryota; kingdom Fungi; phylum Ascomycota; class Sordariomycetes; order Sordariales; family Sordariaceae; genus Sordaria; species Sordaria macrospora. The sequence continues at coordinate 551,836 of NC_089372.1, read as the reverse complement.
GCCGTCGTTGTTGTTCGTGTTGTTGTCCTTCTTGGGCCGCTTCTTCTTCTTCGTTCTCGTGTTCCTGGTGGGGTGTCCCGTCGGGGGCGTATTGTACGTGGGGCAATCTGCCTGTGTATTTGCGCGGCCGGCCGCGGGGACGTCCCGTTCCTCTGAACTGAGCGGACGCGCCTCCTGCACGAGGGGCGATCACCTCCCCGGATGCCGACTCTGCCGCCGGTACCACCGATGCTGGCGCTTGTGCTGTCGGAGCCCGCGGAGTAAAATCGACGGCAGTGCTGGTCCAGGCTGGCTGTCTATGGTTGAGGAATGTGCTGACAGTACTTGAGGATGCGGCGACGCGAGGATCGTAGTTAACAGAATTGACGGGAACCCCGTTAGGGGCTCGCACAGGTAATCCTGGCATGGTTTATGGCGGTTCGGAGATCGCACCGGCAACTGCACGAAACCGGGACGGTTGCTATAGCAGCGGGAACAAGATAACAGACGGCAGATCAATGCAAGATCGCCGTGCTTCCGTCCTCCTTGCTTTGCAGCATACATTCAGCTTGTGTCGGGGCTGTCGAGTCAAACTCGCATCGCGAAACCGAACGCGGTGCCACGTGGACAGGTGCTTGTGCTTGGTGGGATTCTGGATTAGTTGCCCCAGAGTCAGAACCCGAAATCAGAGTCGTGATTTGTCTGTTTTTTTCTTTGGTGTTGTCGCGCGCCACATGCAACGCCAACATACCATGAGGTGCAGTGGCGGGCACCAGCAGAGATGGCAATCCAGGTAGCTGGAAATGAGGGTGGTTATGTGAAAGGGAAAAGATGGAAGAAACTGGAGGTTGATAATAATAATGGTTGTAGAGGCTCTCTTCGTCTTTTATATCTCGCTCGAGGATTGGGATATGATGGAGAGTAGTTGTTTGACTCTTGAGGGAAGGGCGCAATCTTCAGTTGTAGTGGCAAGAAGTGGAAGCTTCTTATCATCATCGACACTTGTTTGGTAATCACGCGATGAGCAAGAAGGCCCGCAATGCCCTTTCTCCGATTGTGTTGTTGCAGACTTGGAACAGGATGAAGGAGGAACGACCAAGAGATGGAAGGAAAGAGCAATCGAATGAATGTATGCGCAATACGTAAGGTAAGATGGATTGCACAAATCGAGAGAGCAAGTCCACTGCAATCCGAGATATCAGAAAAGCAGACGAGTCGCTCTTTCCTCTTTGCTTTTCCTGCCAAGTATAACAAGTCGGATGGAGGGCAGGTTGCAGCCACTCAAGATGATAGTCAACAGAGTCGAGTTGGCAAGACCGATCAAGCATCACTTTGACGGGTCACTGCCAACGACAGCAGGGAGAAACATTGGACAACCAACAAACCGACAGTTGGGAAGTTGGGAGGTTGGGACGGGCGGGTTGAAAGGGCAGCGACCAGGTCCAAAGAGTTGTTGGGCGTTTAGTATAAGGACACAAGAGTTATTGAAGGAAGCTGTGACGAATTCAGGTGAACGCCGGAAAAAGGGTCGAGAGAAACAAGAATTGAAGGTTTTGCTTTTTGTTGGTAATAAGGAGCAAGTTTACGTTTTGTATTTCCCGGCTGTGGTGTCCTGGAATTTGGGTAGCAATGGGCCCACAGTAGACAGACCTAAATGGTCCTACGCACGCAGTGATAGGCTGAAGGGGCTGGTAGTACTTGGTGTATGTACATACCTGTCGGGTATGTAGCAAGGGTACAATTCTTGACGATATCCCAAGAGGTCACTTACTCGATACCTTACTTACAGCCCGACTGAGGCTTGGTTATGTTCGTCACTTATGCCTACCTTAGGTGGGCATCAACGTTGATTTTAGGTTGAGGTGGGGAAAGAGCGTGAGATAGTGAGAACCGCTTCGGCATCTTTAATCTTGAGGTTTTATTCACACGACTCGGCATGTGGATTGCAAACGCCCAGTCCAGACAAAGGGATTCACAAAGGGATTCACAAAGTGATAATGGGATGAAAAGCACTGCTTCCTCCATCGCGGCTAGCAACCAGCGCGTTTGAGTAATCTCCGTTGTTTGATACTCTATTTCTTTTTCATCTCTTTCTTTGTTTGTCATCCCACAATCACGAGTAGAAACAACATGCGAGTTGCCGGCTTGTGACGTTGGCGATGCACAGACCGTTGTCAGTTTCATACGGGTAGTCCAGGCGCTTGTTAATATGTGGGATACAGGCGAGAACAGCGAGAGGAAGGAGATTGTGACTTGTAACTGACATCATCTCTACAGAAACCTTATCGACTCCAATGCTCCACGTTGAACTAGTTGAGTTCATTGGACTTGAGTCGGCTCGACTATTCTCCAACTTCAGCGAGAGCCGAGTCAGAATGTACCACGTATCACAGCAATCCAATACACTCGTTTCCCTTTGTACCATTCGAGACTGGCGGCACTTACAAGTATACATTCGACTTGCAAAGGGGCATCATGGCGGGGATGCAGCACGATAAGATAACGTCAGACATCCCCTGCCATAAAGTTTCTACATTTGGCGGGCGGGAGCTCAAATCATCCGTGCACGGCTTAACAAGCCAATCAATGAACGAATTTGTGAATGGGGGCCTGGAAGCTTGGCGTTCCTGGCCTGGGGCTGGTCGCTGTAAACTTTGTTATCGGCTTGGCGAGTGCTCCAATGGCTCCAATGCTTTTGCTGCATCGCATCGTCAAAAAAATTCCCACTTGGAGATTTCAACATTCGTGAACTTTGGGTCCCCGCAAAGTCACCACCACCAACACCACCACCACCACCACCACCACAAGACCTCGACGCCTCTTTCAATCTGATTCCGAGTCGAATTCCGACCGATTTCGATAACCGAGCATACTCTTCCTCGACAACAACTGAACTTGAACGAATAGACCAATCTCTTTGCGCCCGATCTCCTCTCCCATCCCATATACCAAATCCGCAACCATGGCAGCCGAAGTGCAGCCGCTGGCGACGCTCAAGTTGCCCACGGTCGTCAGCCCCATCACGGCCGAGCAGCGCTACTGGAAGTCCTTCAAGAACCAGAAATCCCACACCTCGACGGCAGCATGGCCCATCTCGCACATCAGCTTCCCCGGCTCGAGCAACGGCTCAGCCGCGTCGCACTCCCTCGTCGCCGCCGCTAAGGCCAACGACCTCTTCGCCGTCACTTCGGGTCCCCGTGTCGACATCTTCTCCATCCGCAAGCGCGAGCTGCTCAAGACCATCGGCCGTTTCGACTCCGAGGCTCACAGCGGTGAGATCCGCGCCGACGGGCGCGTCCTCGTGGCCGGTGAGGACTCCGGCAAGATGCAGGTCTTCGATGTCGGCACCGGCACGCGCGCCGTCATCCTCAAGACCTGGCATATCCACAAGCAGCCCGTCTGGGTAACCAAGTGGTCGCCCGCCGAGCTGACGACGCTCATGTCTTGCTCCGACGACAAGACTGTTCGTCTCTGGGACCTGCCCTCCAACGCGCCCTCGCGCATGTTCTCCGGCCACCAGGATTACGTCCGTTCCGGCGCCTTCATGCCTGACCGCAACAACCTCCTCGTCTCCGGTTCCTACGACTCGACCGTCCGCATCTGGGACGCCCGTGCCCCCGGCGGTTCCGTCCTCACCTTCAAGCACGCCGACCCGATCGAGGAAGTCCTCCCGCTCCCCGGCGGTACCACCCTTCTCGCCGCCACAGGCTCCGCCATCTCGGTCCTCGATCTCGTGGCCGCTAAGCCCCTTCGCCTGATCACCAACCACCAAAAGACCGTCACCACGCTCTCCCTGGCCTCCAACGGCCGCCGCGTCGTCTCCGGCTCTCTCGACGGCCACGTCAAGGTCTTCGAGACTACAAACTGGAACGTCGTCTCCGGATCCAAGTACCCCAGTCCCATCCTCTCCCTCTCCGTTATCGCGGCGGGAGCAGGCCACGAAGACCGCCACCTGGCCGTCGGCATGCAATCCGGCGTCCTGTCTCTCCGCACCCGTCTCTCAGGCGCATCCGCCGAAAAGGCCCGCGCCCGCGCAACCGAAGACAAGCTCATGGTCGAGGGCGCCACCTCCAAGCTCGCCAAGATCGACCAGGCAAAGGCCAAGCGCAAGCGCAACGCCGTGTCCAACAAGTCCATGGCTCTTTTGGGGGAAAACGTGGACGTGATCATCCCCACCGACACGACCAACTCCGCCGGCGGCCGCAAGCGCCGGGTGAAGCTGAAGCCGTGGCAGCGTGATTTCCGCGAGGGCCGCTATGCAGCCTGCCTCGACTCCGTCCTCGATTTCTCCTCGCAGGAGTACCAGCCCGTCACGGCCCTTTCCGTGCTCGTCGCCCTCCGCCATCGTTCTGCCTTGAGGGAAGCCCTCGAAGGCCGCGACGAGGTTACTGTCCTCCCGCTGCTGAAGTGGGTGATCAAGTACATCTCTGACCCGCGGTATGCTACGGTGTGCGTGGACGTGGCGTTCCAGCTGTTTGATATCTACAGCGAGTACGTGGGCGGCAGCACGGAGCTGGCGGATCAGTTTGCTGTCATGACGGGCAAGGTCAGCAGGGAGGTGGAGAAGGCGCAGATGGCGATTATCACGAATGGAATGGTGGAGAGCCTGATGATTGGGGGTGCTGAGGCTTAGGAGGTCCAGCAGGCCTCGGACAAGAAGCTCGAAGCTGTTGCTAAGTGAGGATGCTGGTTGGGACGGAATGGGCAGGGGTAGTGGAAGGGAGAAAATGGGATAGATGTGGAATGGATCGATGAGAGTGTAGATGTGGGGGATACGATGTAAAGAACGGGATACCACAAAGAAAGGCTGGAGAAGGAAAGGAAAAAGAGGGATCCTCTGTTCGGTTTTGGTTCGGTTAGGTATCATGTTTTTTCTTGATATCAAAGCCCTGCATGGCGTCGGCGTTCGATTATCTTTTTGGCTTTTTGTACTAATCTGGGCTCACAAAAGTATACGGTTACATAAAATAGGGGTTGGGACTAGATACCTCAAGATACATTAGGAGAATCAGTAAAAGCCATTTCGAAAACGTCAGGCTTGTTATGTGACGATTGACTCTCCTGGACGGATGAGAAGCTAATGATTGTAAGGACATAGAAATATGATGACACTTCGAATTCGCTGGCCATGCTACTCGCCTCACTTCACATCGCCTCGTCGAAGAAGGACGTTGCAGTGTCAACATTCAACATATCCAGTAGAATTATGGCTATAAATGACAACATAAAGAAATAACATCTCGTTCTGAAGTCGTCGCTAAAGATCGCTTCAACCTTCCAGATAGACATAGCCCCCTTTCCTGACTGATCAAATAGTAAGAGATATAAAGGGAGCCTCTCCAATGAGCACCCCAATCTACCAGAAGCATCTTCTCTGGTATCTAACCAAACATTGAGATCAACCCCAGTCTGACGTTGAGGCCTTTCCTCCTGACCACTTCCCAGGGCTGTCGACAGCCCAACAAGAACTGCGGGCGAAGCGTGTCGATGAGAAGTGTCTCGTTGGTGTGTCCTTCCCTTCCCAAGGTTCCCGAGAGAAACCCCATGCCATAGTCTTTGCTGTTCTTTTGCAGCAAGACATTAACCCGAGTCGCGTTTGATCATCAGATGCTTCCCAAACCAGCCTTGCGTCTCATTATCGCATATATCCTTTTGTTTCCTTCGCTCATCGCTTACCTACCACCAAGCTCGGCCTCCAGGCCACCGTTGTAGCCGCTATACTCATGTGGCCTAGGATCCTCAGCAGTCCATTGTTGGCTGTGCACATCAGTAGGCATGGGCACCTGACCGGGAGCATGGGCCTGAACACCACCCTGCTCGTGACCACCGGGCACGGTCCGGACCATCTGCCTGAACCTATAGACCTCATCGAGGATCATCTTGCGCATCTCGCCGACATCATCAACGACCTCAAAGTCGAAGTTGAAGGTGGTAGGGCAGTCGGGCTCGTCGCTGGCATCGTGCCAGATGGCAAGGTATGGGTGCTTGAGAGCCTCCTCAACGCTGATGCGGCTGGTAGGATCGAAGGCGAGCATGCGGTCGAGAAGATCGAGGGCGTCGGGGTTGGCCTGGGGGAAGAGTGCCTGGAAGGACTTCTTGGGCATGGGAGGCAGGTTGCGGACGTATTCTTGAGCTCTGGGGGAACCGATACGGGAGAGGGTCTCCTCATTGGGTGTGCCGAGGATGTGGAGAATCTGGTTTAGCTGATCGACGTAATCTCTGCCCTTGAAGAAGGGACGGCCGCCGAGGAGCTCGGCAAGAATGCAGCCAACGGACCATACGTCGACTAAGAGGTGTTTGTTAGCTTGAAAATGCTGCCGGAAGAACATCTTGTAAGGGAAGACATACTGGCTTTGGTATAGTTCTGGAAGGACAACATGATTTCGGGAGCACGATACCATCTTGTGGCAACGTACTCAGTCATGTAACCAGCGTTCTCCTCGGGATCAACGGAGAAACCGCGGGCAAGACCGAAATCGCAAATCTTGAGCTCGCAGTCGGCATTAACGAGCAAGTTACCAGGCTTAAGATCACGGTGAAGCACGTTCGCCGAGTGGATGTACTTGAGACCGCAGAGAATCTGGTAGATGAAGGACTGGAAGTGAGCGTCTGTAAGTGGCTGGCCGGACCTGATGATAGCAGCAAGATCGCATTCCATCAACTCTGTAAAGGAGACCCCAGGTTAGTATGTTGGTTCGTCTTCTCGCAAGGTATGAGCAATGACGTACCCTCATAGAGATAGGTCTCGTTGAACATTTCTGGCCTGGGAATATCCATATCGTAGAGGCAGGTAATCTAAACAACCAGAAACCGCCACGGTCAGCTACCATACATTGCTTGTCGAATGTGTGTACAAGTAACTCACATTACGATGGCCTCTGAAGTGCTGGAGGAGCTTGATCTCGCGCAAGGCGCGCTTGGCCAAGATCTTTTTGCTGAAGACATTGGTGACCTTCTTGATGGCGACTCCCTCGTTCGTCTGGGTGTTCACGGCGGCGCTGTTTAGAAAAGGAGGTTAGCTTGAGTTATGAAAGACGGCATGGCATATGTAGATGCGCCACGGCTCAAGGCAGAAGCGGCAAAGCAGGAACAGAAGCAGGTACAGGTTGACGTACCAGACAATGCCATAAGCACCTTGTCCAAGCTCCTTGGTGACGGTGTAGCGCTCGTCGACAATGAAGTCCTGGTTAAAGACCTTGAAGATCTTGCGACCCGTGAGATCAGCCATGGCGAATGTGTGTATGTAGTGTTTCGGAGACGGTTCGTAGTTCAAAGAAGGAGGCGGTTCGGGTGGCCTTTAGGTGCAGATGCAGAGAGAGCCTTGTGTGGTAGTTGTAAGCTCAAGCGCGATCAACGTCGTTTGAGGTTCGGATGGAAGTGATTTTTAGCAAAGGTCGAGAAGAGTGTATGGGACGAAAGTAGGATGTAGATCGAAAAAGACGGGAGCGAGGCAATAAGCAACCGGCTAATGTAGTATTGTAGTGTAGGCAGGCAGAGCGAGAGAGAGAGGAAAAAGTGGTGGTGATCAAAGAGGTTGCAGAAGTGGTCCTTGGCACGAGGAGGACAAGAGTGAGAAGCCCCTGGGATAGTGTGTGTGTGATATGTGCCACCACCGAATGCTGACTGGGCCGGAGCTTGAACTTGGCTTCAGTTGCTAGTTCAGTTTACGCTTCGTTGGCGTATTTTAGAAGAAACAATGAAGATGGATTCGAGCAGCTTTGAAACCGACGATAACTTGTTTGAAAGTGGAAAGTGGAAAGCCGTGACAAGAGCTTGAAGAGAACTGTCAAGGAAGGGACCTGGCCTGGCCGTGGACCTCGATGGTGCAGTGGCTCGAAGCGGACACAATGAGGAAAGAGGGGCCCGAGGGACCCCGACCTGCGACGACCTGGACTTTGCCCACTGCGCTGATCCCAGCACCAGAACGGGACCTGAGCGAGGGGCTGTGAGGCAACGCGGGGTCCGCTTCCCAAAAGGTCAAGGGTTCCAAGAGGCCAATGTCAGAGGGCGCAAAGGGCAGCAACGAATGGCGGCTTGTTCCTGACGAATGATGGTCGTTTTCAAGCTTGTTTCCGGTTGCCTCTTTTCCTTCCACTTTCCCATCATTGCCCATTCATTGTTGGGCCATTCGGTTCGTCCAAGACTTGTTGCTCATGATGGCCTCTCAGACTGGAAATTGAGGGCGTGAGCATCGCATCTGCGCATCAACAACACGACGATACTAGTCCACCCGTCAAGAACAAGGCCATTGCTTGCCGCCTTGAAACCAAACACCAAGAGAAAAGTGAAAAGGATCGCCTGGCCTCGGGCGCCTGTTTTGGTCTGCTCCCCTTGCCCAGCCAATGCCCGCACAATGCCTGCCTGCCAAATGTCACTTGGCTTGCAAAGTCACTCCACAGCGGAAATCACAAGGGAACGGTACCTGATTCTCCCCCACCGTCCCCGCTGTGATTTGCAACCCTACTCCGGTGCTTCACTTGGCGCGCGACTAAGTACAGGCCTCCCCACTGGCCGGCCGGCGTCTACACAGATTTGCAATTGTCACCATCTTCGCGATGAGCTCGATGATGGTGTAGTGTTTACGGATCGTTGCTTTTACGAGATGAATATCATGAACTTGTAAGGACAAAGTAGCCTCGGCAGACCTCGGCTGTAACTGAAGGCGTCAATGTGAAGTTTGCGGACAACACCGAGAGAGTAAATCTAGGTGAGGAGGAAAGGTCCGGGGCTGAGCTTCATCTTCATCATCATCATCATCATCATCATCATCATCAAGCGGCCCTCCGGACGGACGGCCCTCTCCGAAACCTCACACTTCGAACTAGAATTTCCCAACAGTTTGATACTGTAGTGTAGTAGTGCAGTGTACTTGCTGTGCACCACCCACATTGGAGGGTTTTTTAAAGGACCAGATCCCAGTTTTCCCCTGACCCAACGAGCCGGCCGGCGGCTGATACCGACAACATGTGGCCGCACTGACTATTCCCTGGTCGTTTCGTTCCTGGACAAACGTCCCTAGGCAGGGCCATAGGGCTGATGCAGTTCAAGTTCTAGATTGCATGAACTTGGCCGCGAGAATAGGCCGCGCAAGTCGTCGCCCTCACCGAGATGAGTTTGAGGTTCATACATACCGAGGCATCCTCGTAGATAGACCTCTCAGAACAGCAGGACATCTGGACGTCGTGAAGTCCGAAATACGAACCCGAGCTCCCTCCGGAGTCCGGCTATCTCCCTCCGGCCGTGATGCGAAGTTATAAGTCGCCGGTGACCCGACTAAGTAATAGTCGTGAAGCAAGACAACTCGCTCTCGCAAAGACGACAAGGACCAAAGCTCGACGACAGATAGCTTTACTTGATAGGGTAGAAATCCGACCAAGGGGAAACATGCGCAAATGATATCTTCAGCCTACAGCAACGGACAACAGATCTATCCCAACGCCCGAACGCCTAGCCTTCTAAAACGGTCGACCAAAGCTCCACTTCTACTCTTTCTACTCAGCCTTGACATCCGGAAAGACCTCACCCAAAAAGTTCTTGGAGAACCTCGTGGCCTGCTCATACGCCTTCTCGAAGCCAGACTTGCCGCCGTAGTACGGATCCTGGATCACCTCGGCCTTGTCGGTGCCCGAGTACTCGCCAAAAAGCATCACCTTGGCTTTTCCGGGGTGGCGTTGCTGGAGACGTTGGAGGTCGGCCAGGTTGGCTCGGTCCATGGCAAAGATGTAGTCGAACTTGTCGAAGTCGGAGGTGCTGACCTTTTAGATTGGAACGCAGGAAGTCAGATATTTGATCGTTTCGAGCGAGGACTAGGAGTCTGTCAGCCAACGACAGATGGGGTCGGAGAAGCATACCTTGCGAGCGGCGTGGATATAATCGGTTATTCCGTGCTCTCGGAGCGTCTCCATCGTTCGGTCGTCGGGGCCTTCGCCAATGTGATAGGCGCCTGAGAAGCAATGGTGTTAGTATCGACACAAGGACGAAAGAGCAAAAAGCAGTGTGGGGTTCCGGGAAAGGCGTACCTGTTCCGCACGAATCGATCTTCGCAATACGGCCCTTGTATTCGGGCTTCTTGGCCATCGACTGGAAGACACCTTCGGCCATAGTAGAGCGGCAGATGTTGCCGAGGCAGACGAAGAGAACGGAGATTTGGTCAGACATTTTGGCGGATATTACGGCGTTTGATGGCTCGCTGAAGGACAAGAGATTGTGGTCGACGAACAAACTGGAAGAGAGCAAGTTGGAATCGCAAACGAGTTCGACGACAAGGAGACAACTTCACCTTCAACAACAGCCACCGCGAATCATGGAGGGGCGATGCTGATAAGCGTCCGATAAGGCACAGCCTCAAGGGTCCCGGTCGTGGAAGGGTTAGGGGTCGTGGTGGAAGGAGGGATCTAGAACTAGGGAGTTGGGACACATGCAAATCGCCAGCAACAATGCTCTTCATTCGCCTACATTGTGTTTCACACAAGGAATGTCCACCATAACGTATCTTTTCTTTGGACGTCGACAATGCTCAGCAACTCCAACGAAGGCGCGACCTTTGGTTAGCATTCACTCTTGGACCTGTTGACTGACAGATTATCCGGCCGGCACGACCCTCCAGCTGCAATTGCCAGCCATCAACTGCCCCACTTGCACCCGCGCACGTACCAACCCCCGAGTTTGCACTCGTGCACAGACCCTTTGGAGTACCTATTTAATTAAGGGCCCCCTTCCCAGTTTCTTAGCATTTTCTTTTCCTCTTTTTTTCTTCATACTTACCTTGATTGACTGCGCGGAGATCAAGAAAACCGCGTAGTACGGTGGAGAGCCTGCATTGCACATCGTGGTGCTATCCGCCGTGAATTGTCCTTCGGGGCCGTTCCGGTCGTAATTTTTGATTTCAAATCATTCCATTGCGAATCCCTTTTTCAATGTGTGCTCGGCTTGCGAGGTCGTGCCATGTGGAAGAATGCGTGATGTCTGTCTTAGAGTTTTGTGCGACGGTTGTGGTTATCATGGTTGCGCGTGTTGGTGTTGATTCATATGTCAACTCACCGCCGCATCAACCGTTATCTAGGTTCCAATCCCAAAACCCCACGCGCGTACGACGTGCGAAAGTTCCATTCATTTGTCTCAGACCCTGAGATGGTGATGTTGATGGCCCGTAAATGGTGGTGTGGCCGGCTTACGTGATTCACCTCGTCGAGACGTCGACATCTTCTCTCCGATTGCTCCCGATGGTTGTTCATAAACTTTCACGACCTTATTCTCCCACTGGCTGACATATCAAGAAAGACCTTGGCAGCAATCAATAGCCGCTTGTACGGCCAAACATGGTGGAGTGAAGCCATGCCTTTTTTCCTCTCCTTCCCGAGGGAAAGAAAATGCCATGTTGCTTGGCGTCCTCCTTGACAGTCAGGTCTCCCGGCCAAGACCCCAAATTCAGTCTCGCGATGCACAGCATGAAGAGGGACATGGAACGGGTACCTTTTCCTTATCTCTCGCCGCCTTTCTCTGGCAACTGGATGCGATACATACATATCTACAGCATCATATCGGCGGTGTATAAATTCTCTCAACTTCTGAACTTTTCAAAGTGTTCCAAAAGTCTGCCTTGCGATGGCTGCTGAATGTTACTGATGCAGTGAAGTTGATGACAAAGATATCAAGCACGCATTCCGACCCATGTCAAGCGCAAACGCTGAGCCGCACCGTCGCGACTCCACCCCGACCCGATCAACGGAAAAGACGGGCTGCCTCGATATCCTCTTGCGGATTAGAGCGATTCGGAACAGACAGGACTCGGCGCGGGGATGTCATGAACACCGCGGCCTCTTTCACATCGATATTCGATACCATCACAACAGACGACAAGACAGTTGGCCCCTTTCAGATCCCAGCGCAGTGTCACTGTCAGTTGTTGAATGACAAAGTGCGGGTGCTTATCTAGATCGGCTCTTGTGTACTCACACACTGACACTGCCTGACTGCGACGACACAAGTGGACCCCAGGATCGAACTTCTCTTGCTCAATCCGTACAATGGAATTCGGCCGAGCATGCAGCCGGACAATGAGAAGGCAACCTACTAAACTACCTGCCAGGCTGCCGTTCTACCGACGTATCTTGTCTCACTTATCCAACTTGAGACCTTCTCTCCGTATCCGTACAATTGGTCGTCGCCAATTGCACGATGCCCATGTGGGGGAGATCCCAGTGTTCTAGTGGTTCAATGTTCGTTCTTTACACTATAACGAGTTAATACAAAGTTACGCCCGGAGCAATCACGCAACCAACGGCAACTTTGCGCAAGAGATGCAAAGCGACACTGGGCGCATATCCCAGTGCTTGCCTTCCAATGCTGCACATTCTGGGGTTAAGGTTATAGTTTGCACTGCATATAACTACATTGTAGACAGAAATGATTGAATGCGCACCGAACCTTTTTGGGTCCAGTTGTGGAAAGCGTGCCGAGGATGCGATGCGATCCTTCAAGAGTCAAGACAGGAACTTTTGAGACTGGGGATATTGAAACAGAATGGAAATTACAAAACAGGAAGGACGTTACCCTTACCCCGCCAAAGTCATTTTCATATGCTTGCCTGTGATTCAAGACACTTCTCCTGATATCATTTCTTTAGCAAGGGATCTGAGAATCGCAACCACGGAATAAGAAGAAAAGAGTTGAGACAGTCGACATCATATCAATGCCAGACCAGACAGTCCCCAGGGTCCACGGTTGGTTGAGATTCTCCCCGATGATGAGGTTGCTCAGATCGCCCCCCCTAGACTTTTGGGGAGATCGCGGCTTCTTTCGAGGGGGAAGGGATCTGCGACTGGCGCCAATTGAAGACGAAACCTCATTGGCCCATCTCAGTATCTATCCATTACACTTTTTCTCAATTTTTTTATTTTTCGTGAAAGGTTCCCCATTAGTTACAGAGAGAGATCAAGGGTCTCCAGGGTCCCAACTACATTCATAGGAACGGAAAGTCGTTACGGGATCGTGGAACAGTCCCGTCTCCATGCGATAAATATTTCCGATGAAATCCGGGGGCGTTTTTAAACTATAACATCTTATCTTTCCCTCCATCCATCGGCTTGTGCATCTGCAGCCCCAAAGCACCCCCCTTCGCCATCTCCATGTCACTTGCTCCTCCTCCTCCTTCTCCCTCTATCTTCTCTTATTACTTCACCTTGATATCTTTACCCTTCAAATTGCCTTTCCACTGTTCGCCATACATCAAATCCACCTGTCCTGAAGTCGAGACCTCCAGATCAACAGGGCTGTGTTCTCTGTACCCATTCGCGCAAAGGTCATTCTTTCGATATTCGCCACTTTCCGTCCACAATCGCATAACGGAAACGCATGCAAAAGCTTAAACTGCATTCCGCCGCCCACCTTTCATCTCAACCACTCCAATTCCTCAAGAGCCATTGACCAATATCAGAGCCAAAAGACCGAAGCTTACTTGGACAATTCGACTCTTCAACTGACTGTCATCAATTTGCGACAGCTCAGAAAAAGTCGACACTGTCCTTGGCGAGTAGCTAGGCTCTTCCTTCGCTCCGATCTTCGCCTCCGGCCGATATCTCCGAATCTCAAATATCTCGATATCTTCACCGGGACTTTCCACTCCGGTTGAGATCTCACATCTCATCTGGTTTACACGGCGATCGGTTCCATTAGCACGGATCATAGAAACCGAAGGGGATCCACATTATCAAGACGGAACTTTGGACATCCGGGCCGTGACCCCTCCTCTCCATAGTACTATCGGCGCATACAATCGGCCTGCCTGTCATCCCGAGTCCCTCAAGGTACCTACACGTACTTCCCTCACGGATCCCCAACCCACAGCCGAACGTCGGGACCCCAACAACAGACAGCGACCGACAGTAAGCCCACCTGAGTCGCCTGCCGCAACCGCAACCATGGTTGAACATCGGCCCGTCCACAACAGCGAGGTCTACGTCCTCAGTCAGACGCCTTTTTTGAACCACCTCAACCACCACCACGGCGGCCGTCCCTCTCCACCGTCGCCCATCACTCCAGCCGAAGACGACTTTTGCTGCTCGCCCATTGACAAGCTCCCTTTGCACAACTTCGTCGAGCCCGCCATCGCAGCATGTGAAGAGCAACTCGCCGTCGAGTCGCGCCTCTCGGGCGCCGTGCACCTCCTCAACACCGCTTCCACCGCGCTCTCCTGCATCACAGACCTCTACTCCTCCGACCGCGTTGCGCGCGACGGGTTCAACCGCGCCGTCGACGCCATCGTCCGACGACAGGGTGACCACGGGCGCAACGGCAAACTGGTCGTCATTGGCGTGGGCAAGTCCGGCCACATCGCCAAGAAACTGGTCGCGACCTTCAACTCGCTCGCCATCCAGGCCGTCTTCCTGCACCCGACCGAAGCGCTGCATGGTGATCTAGGGCAGATCAATAGTCGGAATGATACCCTTTTGTTGATCACCTTCTCAGGCAAGACGCCCGAGCTTTTACTTCTGCTGCCGCACCTGGATAAGTCGCTACCACTTATTCTGCTCACAAGCCACACCCGCCCGGAAACATGCGAAATTGTTCGTCAGCGACCAGATACCATTCTCCTCCCGGCACCGATCCACGAGCCAGAGACCAAGTCCTTCGGTGTCAGTGCGCCGACGACTTCAACGACTGTTGCGCTATCAGTAGGCGATGCCCTGGCGATGGTGGCTAGCCATGAACTGCACCCGTCTGTGTCGAAAGTGTTTGCGAAGAATCACCCCGGTGGCGCTATCGGCGCTGCGTTAAGGGGGAACTCGGTATCGCCTGCGCCGTCTGGTAGTTCGTCTGGTGTTGCTACGCCTTCCTCTTCGAGGACTACCTCCTCCCTTTCCGTTATCCCTCAACAGCCATCAGTACCACCACGACACGCATTGCGAGACCTAGCTATCCCTCTGCACGAAATTCCTTGCCTCGAAAGTCTTCCCAGACAGCCCGGCCACGAACCAATACCCACAGCCACAGCAGGCGACCTCCTCCTCGCGGCATACTCTTCTTCATCAGGCTGGGTCCGCGTCTCCCACTCTGGTGTCCAAGGTGTTGTGTCTCCAAGGAGAATCAGACGTTTATCACCATCGCAACTCGCTCTGCCTTTGTCCGACCCAAGCTTAAGCTGGTTGGTGACGCCTCAGGCAGAGTTTGTGTCATTGACGGCTGATACCGAGGTGAGGAACGCGGCGGAGTGGATCAAAGCCATGCGCATGGCTACGGCCACGGGCGTCAGGATGGGTCTGCAAAGTGAAGAAGGCGTTGATTTTGGCGAGGAGTGCGTGGTGGGTGTCATGGACGTGGTCGGAGGAGGGCAGGGGTGTGTGGGCGTTTTGGAGGTGGAGAGTTTGCTGGAGAGTGTCCCGAAGCCATAATATTGGCTGAAAATGCTATGCTCATGGAGGTGGTTGAAGAAAGAAAGTGGCTGTGAAGGTATATACAGGAAAGAAGGGAAGAACTGCACATATTGAGTGATACCTAGCTACAGGTCAGCAGGTTCGGTCGGATTTTTTTGGGATTTAGCAAGCATGATTTGATCATTGGATCACACTTCACACAGCGAGGGATCGAAAAGGAGGTTAGAGGTACTCTGCTCAATTTTTTTTGAATTTCTTTTTGTTTTTTCAACTTTGGATATCCGGGATTGGCGTTGGGAACTTTACAGGAGGCAATGTTGGCTTTTAATAGTATTTATGTTGGATTTCGGTCATGATCAATGACATAAACTAGACTTAAATTCGAATAAAAGTAGCGGGCGATTTCCTGCTTTGGATTGAAGACATACCCCTCACACCTAAGTTGTCACATGGTTCCAGAGAAAAGTGGAAGACAGGTGGTTGGTGGTGATGATTGGTTTGTTCGCATCTCTTATTCAGGTCTCGGAACAAACCCATCTCATCCGAATGTCAATTATACCAAAAAGGTGATGGAAATCACCGAAGTCTGGGTAGAAAACATAGGAACAGTCATGATGTGAAGAAGGGGTTGCGCAGGTAGCTTCGAAAGTGAAAGCACCCTAAACGCTGCTTTTCCATCCCATTTCTACTTCTACGTTAAGCAACAGAGATATAACCACCCAAGCCATGTACAGAAACGTAAAACCAAACCCTCTTTTTTACTCTAACCAGTACCCAGCTTCAAACATAGCGAAAACAACCCAATCAAATTACACAAACAAACAACCCCAGCGCTTAGAATTAGTCGCTATCACTATCGCTGCTCTCCGAGCTATCACTCTCCTCGCTCTTCTCATCTTCCTCAGACTCCGCCTCCGAGCTCGAAGACGACGAAGACGAAGAAGAGGAACTGCTGGTAGTAGTCGCCGTCTTAGCTCCCGCATCCGCCATCTTCTCATCCGAATCAGAATCGGAATCACTGCTATCGCTATCCGAAGAGTCGGAGCTCTCGCTGTCGCTGATGTCCGTACGCTTGTTACGTAACCTGCGGCGCTTGGCGGGTTGTTGGCCGTCTGTCGAGGCCTTTGCGGCTTGTGGTTGAGGAGCAGGGGCGGCAGCGGCGGCGGTGGAGGCAGAAGCCGAGGTAGAGGTGGTAGTAGTGGTGGTGGTGACAGTAGAGGCATCCTCAGAGTCGGCCAGCTCTTCAAGAACCATCTCAGCACGAATCCGCTTGATCAAGCGCTCCTTGATGTCGTCCTTCTTCTCCTTCTTCTTCTCCTTCTTCTCGCCGTCCTTGCCCTCCTTGCTAGGCGCTATCCTCAGCACAAACTCGACCTCGTCAAAGCTGCGCTTCTTGCTTTCTTGTACCCGCTCCTTCTGATCCTCCAAGAACCTCGCAATCGCATCCTCGTACTGCTTCTGCTTCTCCTCGTTCTTCTCCTTCGCCTTGTCCCCGCCGGGGAAAGCAGACGCGCCAGCATCCATGTCCTTCTTCTTGATCTCCTGCGCCTGCTCCCGCAGCCGCGTGCGCACGAAACCCTTCAGGTCGCGGATGTATTGGTAGAAGATGGGAACGTCGGCCGAGGGAACCTTGCAGTCGGGCTCGAACACGTACTTGATCAGCAGCGTCTGGTGGTTCTTGTTGAACTTCCAACTGTCGCGGTCGGTGGCCCATTGGCGCAGGTAGGCGAGGGAAGGCTCGAGGTTGGTGTCGGACTTGTTCTTGGATTGTTCGGCGGACTTCTTGGAGGCCTGCTTCGCCTTCTTGGCCTTCTTCTTCTCACGCTTCTTCTCCTTGGCGGCGGCGTCGGTTACGGAGTTGGTCTTGGTTTCTTGCGAGAAGGAGACGGACTTCCTCTGCTGTCCTGCTTGTGTGGGAGCGTCGGAGCGGAATCGCTTGTTTTGTGTGGGGTAGGCGTTCTGGTTGTTGAAGGACTGTTGCTGGGATGGCAGTTTTCTCTTGAGTGCGCTGGTCGCGGGCGCGGGAACTGGCTGACGGGCGGCGGATGGTGTGCTTGTTGTCGAGGGGGCAACCGCAGGACTGGAACCATCAGAAGCCTTGAGCTTCAGACCCAATCGCTTCCAGGCCGGGACGGCGGACATGATGGGCGAGAGGAAGGGAGGTGAAAGATTATAAGGAGGGAAGAGAGAGGGTATATAATATGGAGAATGAATGTGTCGGATGCGACTGTGACTTGTGACTATGCTGTATGTGGTGTGCCCTGGCTTGGTCCGGTCCGGTCTGGTCTGGAGTGATGTGGTGTGGTGTGTCGGATCGGAATCGGTACGCGACAGGATGAGGAAGTCGAGTGACGTGGGCGGCCACTACAGACGGTAGAATTACACGAGAGGGACCGGGAGTTACTTGGTAGAAAAAGAACTCAATTGATGATGGTGAGTATACGGGACAGGTATGCAGCCAAGTCCCAATTCGTTGGTCGGCTCAAAGGTCCGGTTGCTTGATTGCGGTGCGACGGGAGTTTGGAGATGTTATTGGTGGTGTCGCTGCTTGAAATTCTGACTTGCAATTGAAGAACTGCGAATGCCAAACTCTCCTCCAAATCGCAAATTTCTGTCCGCTAGAGAGCTTATCGGCGCCCTCCAGCAGGGGTCCCGGTCGTGATAAGAGATGTAAATAAAGTGGGGTTGATCTGGGGAATGGATCTGGGCGTCGGACGATGAGAAGCTCGGCAGGCAAAAGTGGATTGGAGCTGTCAGAGTTGGAGTGGGGTCATCTCAAGCTGCGGGAATCATGTGGGGCTGTTCCTTCTGCTTGAGTGCTTGCTCTTGAGTTGGCGGGCGTGGACTGGCCCCAGGCGGCTGGCTGTCACCTGGTGTCGTTGGCCTATCAGATAATCAGCCTTCCTTCCAGGCAATCCCGCCGTAACGCGTTCGATGCCCTGACGGGCGCTGGAGCAAGCAGCTGTCCACTGGAGTTGCTGGACCAGTCTGGACATCGTCACTACATCCATTCCGCCCGCCGCCTTGACCAACGACGAAGCTCCCTTCTGCCTGCCACCAACTCAACCCATCCATTCTCCAAACGTCAACAAACAAACACCACCATTGATTTCCAACCGAAGCCGGCGATTCCTCCATTTTGCATCACGACTACACATAGACCGATTCATTTAATCAAACACATTCAAGATGTCGGGTATGTCAAAGTCAGCTTGGGTCCATCCAGCAACTGGGCTGCCCGCTCCACCAACCCACTTACTGGAGCTCCCCCAAGCTATCACCATGCTATGATGTAGACACCATGGCTAACATACAACCCCCACGACAGGCAGCGCTGGCTACGACAGACACATTACAATCTTCTCCGAGCAGGGTAGATTGTACCAAGTCGGTACGTTTACATCTTCCAACCCGAAGGCATACCGCGCCCACGTCCCTCGATCCTCGACTCCTCTGCGACCCGATCCGAGGCACCGACCGATACGCGATGGCGACCGATGATAGTCGAGGGAGAAGGCTGGACTTGTGAAGGGTAACAGCGATGCTGACGATGGAGGACCATGACAGAATATGCCTTCAAGGCCATCACAGCTGCGAACATCATGTCGCTCGGCGTCAGGGGGAAGGACTGCGCCGTAGTTCTGTCCCAGAAGAAGGTTCCCGTATGTTGTCCTGGCACTTGCAATCTTCCCTTGGCATGGTTCATATACTGACGGACATGCGACAACAGGATAAGCTCATCGACCCCTCCTCCGTCTCCCACATCTTCCAGATCTCGCCCTCGGTTGGCTGCGTCATGACCGGTTCCATCGCCGATGCGCGCGCCTTCGCACAACGCGCCCAGGGGGAGGCTGCCGAGTTCCGATACAAGTTTGGCTACGAGATGCCATGCGACGCCTTGGCCAAGCGCATTGCCAACATCAGCCAGGTCTACACTCAGCGCGTAAGCTAGCCCCAGCTACTCCCGCAATGGACTATTAGTCTTTAAACAGGAAGAGGAAATGATACTGACCGGAGACTTTTTACTCAACTGCAGGCCTACATGCGCCCATACGGCGTCGCCGTTACCCTCATATCGCTCGACTCGGAGTTCGGTCCCCAGCTGTACAAGTGCGACCCGGCAGGCTACTACACAGGCTACAAGGGCACCGCGGCGGGTCCCAAGCAGCAGGAGGCCCTCAACCACCTGGAGAAGAAGCTCAAGAACAAGGATCACGCGCCCGGTGACTGGAAGGAGGTTGTCGAGCTTGCTATCACCACTCTCAGCACGGTGCTAAGCATGGACTTCAAGAAGACCGAGATCGAGATTGGTATCGTCGGTGGACCTAGGCCGGACGGAAAGGAGGGCACATACCCCGGTTTCAGGACGTTGACCGAGGAGGAGATTGACGAGAGGCTACAAGCCATTGCCGAGAAGGATTAAGGGGAATATTTGGTGCGGTGATGCTGTAACGTGGTCTATCTGGAAGATGAATGAGGAAAGGGATGCTACCCTGGAGGCAGCTGGAAGTCATCGATCATCGATAGTATGGACTCACGGAGAATCCGAAGATGAGAAGAAGTGTGTCTAAGAAAGCTGAGAGCTGAGAGCTGAAAGCAAGCAACGAAATGATAATGGCCCATGAAGATATCTGGGAGTGATTGATTGCATAAGCCAAAAGATTGGGCACGTCAACATCGTTCGATTTCCTTATCCTCAGTCACGATGACAAGGCTCTGATATGCCGGCACTAAGACGTCGTTGGCTTATCTGGTACAGTATGTGATATGACAAGGAGTAATCTTCATCACAGTACACAGCAGGCTATAGACTACCTGATACAGGAGACAGACACCAAAGAGATGCCAAGTCGTGATCGAGCCTTGCAGCCGTGCTGGGGACAGAAGCTGAAGGCTGAAACGCGCCTGACGTTCGGTCCTCTGCAGCACTCGGTTTGGTCCGGTGGTCACTTGGTGTGAAGTTGGGTATCAGGATGACCAATACCACCAATGTGGCTAGAAGAAAAAGGATAACGGGAGTGTCAAAGCGACAAGCATACTCAAAAGAAGCAAAGATATAAGGAGGAACCGGTTAGCGGGCAACGACGGGCGAACGGTGGGACTAGTCCGTACCGGGAGAACGGAGCCGTGCTTGCATTTCTTTGCATTTGAGACAGTTGGACGCGGGGAAAGGACCTGCAGTACGTAGAAGATTTTCGATGTTGAGATGTGGTCAGGGTGTTTGATGGTCAGGGTGTTTGATGGTCAGGGTGTTTGATGGTCAGGGTCTCTAATTGTGAGTCGTCGTCAGGGTGGTGGTGTTGAAAGACGGCGCTAGTGGTGGTGGCCTCTCGATATGGTGGTGGTTGGATGCTTGGGTTGTATTCGGCCAATGGGGTACGTACCTTTTTTGATATGTACTATGTACATACGTACTACGTAGCGACAGGGGACATCGCATTACCTCCCGGCATGCGGTCCGGACGTGCTGGTACGTCGCTGCTCGCTTCTGGGTGACGACGTCGAAGCAAGTACCTATGTTGGTTACTTGGAAGAGAGTTTGAAGTTCAAAATCAATCTTACGATATTGGATCGGGGTGAGGTGGTAGGTCATGAGATGTTCTTGCATCTGCTTAAACACTTCGTTACAACATTTTTTTTGATCATGGTTAAGCTTCGAATAACTTTGGTTGGTTCAACTTGTTTGCGTACATTTCCTCATCACCACCGACCTCAACCCACCCCTCTCCGCATAATGAGGCTCTTCACAGGTCTAAGAGGGTGGCCGCCTCAACAGGCCCGCTCACCATCTAACTTCCACTTCGGCTTCGGCTATAAGGCACAGGGAGTGACCAGTGACGGGGCATGCAAGACAAGGCGACCACTCGGCACGTCCAGCAAGACTAACGATTTCAAGACATGGCCCTGAAAATCTCAGGACCCAACAAACGAATAGGAACAAAAGGAACGAACCTCAAGGATGTTCCTCAAGAAGTTTGTTGGTGATGGAGCCTCTACAGTGAAAGTGGGTGGATGAGGTTGTGGACAAATGGCAATCGAAAGAAGGAAGCAAACACCGGAGAGTATGGTAAAGACCGGAGACACGACGTTAGAGCTAGTGGTGTAAGTCCATGTCTCAAAGCGGGAAGAGGAAAAAAGAAAGAAGAAGGAAAGGGAAGAAGAAAAGAAATTTAGCGTCATCGAGAGGGTCCAACGAACGAACGAACGAACGAACGGACGGACGACCCGGGATGGACGCGTGGCATGGCATTCATCATCAAAGTCAAAGTCAAAGTCGCATGCAACCCCCTTTCTTGGCTTGGTTTATTGGGTATTGGGTACAAGGTATCGGATATCGGGAGGGAGGTAAGGTCTAAGTCACTAGACTAGTCTAGTCTGGAAAGAAACTTCTTTTGAAGGCTGCCTCTCTCTTCTCCTCCCGGAATGGAGCCATACCGTGAACACTGTTCCGTGTTTCCCGAGACGGGACTGTGAGATCGGCGCTGTGTTGGGCATGGAGACTAGTATAGACATAGGTACGCAGGTCCTGTACATGCGTAGGGACTAACCAGTGTTAGTCATGACGGAGGGGACTAGCAGAGATTCGGACGATTTGTGCATGAGGCTGTTGACGAATGGGAAGTGATGTTTCAGGGTTTTTAGGATTGGGGGAGATGGTCGAGAACGCCATGGACTTTTGATCTTCATGAAAGGTAGTATCTCATGGAAGAGTTGAGAATATCAAAGTCACCGAAAGGGGGAGTGACCGAGCTGGATGGAGATAATGGAGATACTGGAAATGGTAGGAGAAAGGCTTGGCGACCGAGTTGATGAATGCGACTGGAAGTTGAGAACATCACAGCTCCGAACTGGAAAGAGAATCATTCCTAACGTGGAAGCCGACATGAAGTTGTCCCTGGATGTGCTGTCGTCGAAGATGATCAGAAGAGGTTTTGAGGTTGACAAAGTGTGGAAACACCATGAGGTCACTGTCGGAGAGAGGGTCTCAATGCTACCCTGAACCTTCCAAAGATCTGCCGGAGCCGGAGTGGCAGAACAGACTCGGTTTCAGGAAAATGTGCTAAAGAAAGCTCAAACCAGATTCGCTGCCTCAGCTCAGCCCAGGAAAACGTTGTTTCCGGGTTAGAGCTGTTAGAGTTGCGGAGGCCTGATTGGTCGTGTTGACACCTGAGGTTGAACCTGAGCCACAGATGATGTTGATTTTGCTATTTGGCCGTGCTGGCTGCCTCTTTGTAGTGTTGCTGTGCAGTTGCTGCGGATACCGGAGCTGTTGCTGTAACGAATTGCCAAGAGGCGGCTGGAAATCGCCTGTGGCGTCGCTGAAGGGCTCGTTTATCTTGCCTAATCGGGACGTTGCTGGGCTGCCAAGACGACCAAGAGGCTGCTAGACACTCCACAATTCGCGACTTTGTCCTTTTTTTTTGCTGGCTTTGTGTCACCGTCACTTTGACCATGATGAGCAACACACACACACTAATACAGAGCCTCCTTTTTTGGGCGGCAGCAACAATTTCCTTTTTGCTTTGGCGTCCTCCTTGGTTTTTATGGGCGCTTACGGGCTGGATATGGCTGGACTATACTGGGTCATGGCTGGAGAGAAGATGACATGGACGGGATGACGGAGCACGAGGGCAACACAAGGACTGCTTACCGACTTGATATTGAGGCTTGAACAAGGCTCTGACCACCAAACTCGTCCGAGGCTCCGACCCTGGAGAGAGGCAGAGCAGGGTCACCACGCCAACCCCATACCGCTCGCTCCAAAGATCTGGCATCGGACCCAAACACGATGAGGTGTAACCCACGGTATTCCCACTTCTCCTGCATGCAGCGGCTCCAATTCCCAGGTGGACTAGGATCATGAAGTTGAAGACCCGTACAGTTATCGAAACATGGTCTCCCTAGCCTTACACAAGTCACTCGTGCTTTTACTCCACAGCCGTTGTGGCCGTCGTGACATGCTCCATACAGTCTGTAGTGACTTGTACCTGCGTTGGGATATGAAAAGTCAGGACGCCTCACGGCCTCATCGGATGCCCGATTCGCAACTTGTATGGTCCTACCAGTGACTCTCCACGATGGAGTTCATGCAGCTTTACAGCTTGGTAGGGGTCCTCTGCTAGTCATGACTCCAACTCCCGCGAGCCATCATCATTGCCATCTAGCATCTATCCCTTCCATTCCTTTCCTTTGGTGGAACAACACATGCCTGGTAAAGGGTTTAGGTCGAGCGGCTGATGAACATCCATCTCCATCTCAGACATGTTAGTGGATAATACGGCCCGGCGTGAGCCTTGGGCTCGGGGAACACTAGACGGAAAGTGAGGGATGAGGCCACGAGATGAAGAGTTGTTGACCGGGAATAGTCGTGATGGCTTCTTCGTTCGTTCGACCGGACATGGGAACTACGTACCACTTACACAATGTGTGATCGGTTTACCTCCACGGTCCTAGTTAGGGGGAATGCCGTTCGATACCCTCCACCACTCCTCCACATGGCCTTTCAACGGTTTTTTTTCTTTTTCATGATGACGGGATCGATTTTATACAAAAGGTCTCAAACATCGCCTCCCAAGTTGCCATCACGACCCATCATTCAGCAGCATCGAGCCATCTGAACACTGCTTCGACAAGTTGTCCACGGAAGTCACAATCAGGATCTGAACCAAACCGAACGCTGCCGTCAATCTCTTCCTTCTTCCAGACTTGCCAACAGTTCATCACAGCTCGCATTGACTTGCAGTTGCCTTGGTTTCTTCTCAGCTATACCAGGCATCCCTTCACCGAGTTTCGCTTCATACCTCGACGACGACACTATTCTTGTTTCTCCCTTTCTTCCCTCTCCACCACCAAGAAGTGTTTCTCCCGAAGATCTTCTCCAAATCCCATACCACCAAGGATCCATCTTTCTCGGATATCCATCCCATAACAACCGCAACCATGTCTGACGGACGTAAGTACCTTGCCTATGTCACTCCCGCTCCGACCCTCCTCTCTCCCCACTCTCACCCACTTGCCCTTCCCCGGCGGGGCCTACCAGAGCCTTGGGATCCATCCACATAAGCAGACACACACCCTTTGACCTCCCTATAGGGATTTCCCACACCTCCCACACCTCCCACACCCTTTTCACATTATTCACTGCCGTACGCCCTCCACATCTACCTACAACCACTCATACCCCTTTCAAGACCCATACACACACCCACGGTAGAGGTTCAGGTGCGTACTAGGGACGCCACCACCACAAAACTTACCCGAAAGGGATGTGGACAAAGCTTCACCCATCTTCGGAACCAAACAACCAAGGAAAAGTCCATGTCTTTTTCAGGATATCGGTCATCATAACATCCCAAATAATGTTTCCGAGCCAAGGAACACCTTGACTCCATCACTCCATCTCTCTTACCGTTCTTTCCTTCTAAACTCCGAGATTACCAAGCACAACCAAGCAAGACCCCGATCACTCGTTCCTCCTTACCTCAATTTTGAGCATTATCAATCAAGAACTCAACCCTAGCCCTATCCCTACCTTCGCACATTCCCTCCACATCACTCAACAAGACTTGACCCAACACTCAACCCTACCAAGGTATTCTCCCATACCCTGGCATGACCAGTACTGACAACCCCACGTAACAGTAAACCCCCACCGTCAAGCCCGCGTAGCCGAGCTCCTCTCCGACTTCCGCACTTTGCAATACTACATCGCCGCAGCACCCACCTCTCCCTCGAACCCCAACGATTACTACACCGAAGGGTGGGCCGCCTTGCGCCAATGCGCTCTGGACGGCCAACACATCTTGAACTGCGCGGCGGATATCAGCATCCCGTGCGCTTCGGGGCCGGGGCCGGATGAACAGGCCAAGGCCGAGTTGAAGAAAGTGCTGCTGGACTCCTTTGCGAGAAGACACGAGGCACAGAAGATTTACTTGAGGCAGGCGGCCGCGCAGAGATGGGTGGGGTGGAGGGATCAGGTTGTTGCTCAGGGAGGAGGACAAGAAGGTCTTGAGGCTATTGACGTGCAGTTGAGGATTGTGAGTACTTACTTTTGCCCCCTTTCCTAACGGCAGACATACATAAAAACAAACTACAAGGACGAGGACTGACCCCAAGACACAACAGGAACTTGCAAACATCACCGACGAAGCAGTCCTTGGCCAGCTCCATGCAAATGATATCGGTTTGGGCCGCTGGATAGACGAGGACCCGAGCCTCATGGAGGTCCATGCATGGCTTTGTTCGAGGGCACCGTGCTAAGTCACTCACTCGTCGCTATCTACCGACAC
This sequence comes from Sordaria macrospora, assembly GCF_033870435.1. Lineage (NCBI taxonomy): Eukaryota > Fungi > Ascomycota > Sordariomycetes > Sordariales > Sordariaceae > Sordaria > Sordaria macrospora. The sequence continues at coordinate 526,197 of NC_089372.1, read as the reverse complement.
GACACGATCGAGTTACCGACAACAAGACAAGGACACAATATCGCCGATATGTCCTCCCCTCTCGACGGACAACGACAACCATGAACTCTGGAAAGGGGTAACAACATCGACAACACCACACCATGGTCAGTCACAAGTGACACTCTGAAAAGGGGATCACGTCACAACGAATTTGACAACCAACACTTCACTTCTCTGCTGGTCAAACAGTTTTTCTTCTGTTCTTTTGCATCTTTTGCATCACCGTTACACAAAAGGGGGTTAGAGGGGGTTTCTTCGTTCTTCTTTCTTCGTTTTGCTGGCTTTTTGTTTGTTCTGTTTTATTTCGGTCTGTTCTGATCTGTTTGATGCATGGGAAAGCATACGAAGGGGGCATAAAAGTGGGTTTTTTATCTTTCAGCGTTTTAGCTGTTCTTTCTCGTTTCGTTCCGTTTCTCTTTTTCTCCTTCTCTTTTCCTTTTCTGTTCTGTTCTGTTTGTCTTCTTCTTCAAAAACTTGCATGTACATACTTGCTTCTCTTTTGGATTTGGGAGTTTCTTATCATAGCGTCTGGCTACGCTCGGTATTGAAGGAGGAGGCTTTGTGGCAGCGAGGATCGAAATGGGAATGGCCTGTGGTTACTGCCTGGCGCAGGGACTTATTGGGATTGCCTACATATCAGAGAGCAGAGAGAGAGTAGTGACAATGGAATACTTATCCAGTACAGACGTTTCTGTTTCTCAGATGGTGGTGACATGACTGAACCTTGACTGGTTCGAGCCCGCGGCCTTCGACCTTAGCCCTCAAGGTTCTCGTGATACCAACTGCCGTACTTACAAACGAATACGAAACTTAAGCAATTGCCGAGAAGATTACGGTTTAACAACCAGACCCTTGGCGAGACTGGGAACATGAAAGTGATGAGGGACATGTGAATAGCCCAGTACCAAGCCAGAAAAGAAGAAAAAAAAAAAAAAAAAAAAAAAAACCAGGACAGGGAAGAAAAAGGAAGACCAAGAATTCATAGCGGAAAGAAGAAGACATAGTAACGGTCTGTTGTAGCCAGTGCCTCCCTTACTGTATATCCTTAGCCTTAGACTTGGTTGTACCGACTTATATCACATCTCCAAGGTAGTCATCTCCATGACATTCGACACGGCGAAGGAGAACTGAACACTCGAGGAGAGCAGAGCTACAGATATTGGATATTCTTTGATCTAACATCATCAACCATTCTTGTGACTTTACAAAGGATGAGAGGTATCCAAACTAAGTAGTTATCCAACCCGGAGAGTCCCTGAACGCCCCGGCGCTTAAACACTTTGCTTGCTCTGGACACAAAGCGCGATGCCGCCCAAACAAAGAAACATTCCCAGCATGGTATCTATTCGCCTCCGTTAGCATATTCCTCTCTTCTCGTGGCTTCTAGAACCGTAGGAAAGGAGGTAGAAAAAAAGGAGTAGGTAAGGTACTCACCACGACTAATAACCTTCCCCTCAACATACCACTCGCCGATAACCGTGAACAGGAAAGCCGTCGTGTTAACAATCGGCACGGTCAAGCTCAACTCTGTTTTTTTTTTGGTTCCCTTTGTTAGCACATTGCCCTTTTCCCTTTTCCTTCCCCCCTCCAGAAAACGGAATATGTACGTACCGCTCCCACCAACCAGCAAAAAGAACCACAAACTCCCACTCAAATTAATTCCTAGCGGGACACTATACCGCCAATTCCTCACCAAGTCCGTCACCGCGAACCAAGCCCCCAGTGTCTTCCTCTTGACTGCGCTTCTCTTTACCGATTCCCTTTCCAGAAGGGGATGGGAAGGGGGGTTATGCGCCTTGGCGGCTCGCCGGAGGAAGGGTGTCGTGAAACCCCAGGCTAGTCCGACGAGGAGGAAGGAGAGGATGTAATTCAGCAGGGGAGGTTTGCCTGCTGGTGTGCCGGGGGAAGGGATGGGGGTAGGGGTAACCATGGTGGATTTGGTGGGTTGGTGAATTAAGTGATGGTGACGATAGTTGCAGTGGTGTTTGGTAAGCAGCTAGCTGTGTTAGTTAGTACCGACGTGCTGTGCTGGGATGTCGATGTTGATGTGGAGTGTGTCTGCTGGGATATGGAAGTGAAGTGATTCGCGTCCAAGTCTTTCCTCTCGTACAGTAGATAGGCTCGTGGTCGTCGTGGAGTCAAGTGTATGGGTGGGTTCCGTCTTTGCGGCTCTGCTCTTCGACAGTTCGACGGCCCTCTGCGGTCGGTGGATCAGAACGGACCGGTGATGGATCACGAGATACTATCCAAATTTGCTCGGGTTGAGCAGGAGTTGTTTTCAGTTTGAGGCGGGCGGGGGGGGGGGGGGGGGGGAATGTTCCAATCGGGAAAATGGCCAAAAAGATTGCAAAAAAAGACGGAATGTGCCGGTGGTTTCCGGGACACACGTTGCAGTTCGTGGTGGGTAAGGTAAAGATACAGTAAGTAATGTAGGTAGGTAAGGTGACTTGCTGAAACTTTCGAAAAGCAGACGGCAGACGGCGGACGAATGGGGGTGAGGTGAGGTGATGTTGTAAGCGCGCCGAATACAAGTGACCAGAACAAGCTTGCGTATGAACGTAATTCTCCCGTAATGCCAATGGGCGTCTCGTCGGGCGAAGCCTGTTCTTTCTGGTAGCCACCGCCGTTAAAGGGTCCCAGCGGATGTATGGATGTAGTGCAAAGTGGATTTCTTTGCTTTGCTGCTGACAACGGCTCGCGAGGCAACGAAGAAAAAGGTCGGTACCGGCCGGGAAGGGTCCAGGGAGAAGTTTGACAGGAGGCTTTGGTCCTGGTTCAGGGGTCTTCTCAAGAAGCTCGCTCGCCCGCACAGTGTCTGTCTTGTTTGTCCCTCAGGAAGTTTTCTGCACCACCAAAAGTATCTTTCTGCTTTTGGTATTCGGACCGCGGTCTAGACGTACCAGGTATGCTCCCGAGAATCGGACGAGGTCAGATTTTGTTTCCGAGAAGTAACCGCACCACCCAGATAAGATGAATCCAGACCCTTTTTGCTTGCGGAAAAAGACTTAGCCAATGGAGGCCTCAGTGTCATGAACTTCCTGAGCCTCAGAGCAAAAGTCTTTTTTCTGTCGACGGCTTCACCGACGGACCCGGCCGAGTGCGGAGATGCTAGATAACCGTGGAGGATACTGTAGTTGAAAAATTGCCAGAGAGCAGGCGGGGGCACCGCAGCGGGGACCAAAAGGCGTCGGCTTCCTGGCTTCCCACGACGTTTCGGAGGAGGGCCACGCGGAGTGGAGATGTTGAGGTCGCCGTAACACGGAAATCTCCGTGGTCACCACCACACGACTTAAAGGCCGCTGGAAATCTGCGAAGCAAAAGACAACGGAAAGCTATCAAGCCGTTGAAAGCCGGTTCAAAGGAGTCGAATGGAGAGTGAGGGCGGAGTCAACCGACAGTCCAAAAAGTTTTTTTTTTCACTTTCTTTTCTTTCCGAGACAAGGCCAGTGTCTTCGGTGTCTTTTGTTTTGCTTGCTTGCTTGCTTGTCGCCGGTGTAAGCGGATCCGTGGAATGGAGCTATAGACTAGAAAGTGTGAGCAAGTTGTTCAATTGTCAAAGTGGTACGAGATGTACATACACAGGTCCAAAGTAAACAAACCCCTGCTACTAGTCTTGCAGGCGGCTGAGGTCTCAAGAGTGAGGCTGAGGGCTGTGAGATGAAGATCCGGGAATGGGATCTGGAGATGATGGAGATGGCAGATATGCAAGAAAATGCTCCAGATTCAGCTGAACATGGAAAAGGTCACAAAAAGGTCCAAGAGATCTACATTCAGCCGTTTCTCAGCCCTGCCCGGTTTTTTGAAATCGATAAGTCCAGGTCGGCCGCCAACGTTGAATGTCGTTGATCGGGAGGAGCTCCTGAAACGCCAATTCGCATATCACCATGGGCACGGGCTTCAGTTGTCAACAAAGTGTGAGTTGGTAACAAACGCTACTGTGTGGAGCTGTGAGGCTGGTGGGTACAGTGAGGGTTACAGTGCAGTGGACTTCGGGATCGCCTTGCCGTCCGTTATCGATGGCAGCTACAGTGTAAGTTGTGGATTTGAAATTGTGGCTGAGGCTCTTTTTTGTGGATCCGCAGGTCTGATCTCATCGCGACAATTCATCCTTAGTTTGTTTACTTCACGACTCCATCATCTTCGACCACATCGCTGACTGGCATCTTGAACTTTTCACTAACCGCGGGAAACCTTTCCACTTGTCCGAGGATCTTCCCCAGATAAAACTACTCATAGCATCTCCGACGATCTCTTGAACGTTGTTCAACGGCCGAGTGTCTCTTGTTCTCTCACAAGGCGAGGCGGTGAACTAGCTGGGTGATGCCATCGCCGTTAATTCCATCGGAAAAGACCCTCAACTCTCTCCCCAGCTCCAAAACCCTTACTTCGCAAGCCACTGCTATCGGCGAAAATCCCTTGTTTGAGAGCAATCCAAGGAACTAGCTGCCTCTTTGAGCTGTTCAGCGAATCAAGCGAAGCCAACCTTACCGCGTTCATGTTCGATGCTTCTGAATCGGCCGAAGGAGTCAGACCCTGGATTTGAGCCTCATGCCCTGCAGCCGCATCTTTCTTCCATGAATGTCTGTACAGGTAGGTCGAGATCTTCAGATACCACCGGGCTGCCTCAGCCGCCCGGACGAGACGGTGCGAGTTTCAGGACTCGATGAAGCCCGCCGATACAGGTGAAGAAGAATGTAGACAGACGAAGAACGACTGTGGGAGCTATACATATTGGCAATCAAGGAAAACATATGTCAGTTTACCCCCTCTTGTTAATCGCAATTCCTTTCCACAAACTTTCAGCGAGCTGTGTGTCTTTTTTGAGAGTAAGACACCTCTCACAAGTTTGGCCCATCAGACTGATACCTATGGGAGTCGACTCTTGGCGGTTCGGACGACTCTCACAGCTATCAGTCTGCTTATGATAACACCCATTATTCTAAGGCACCCGGTTGCATCCCAAGAGCACTTCCGGCCAAAGTCACACATGGCAGATCAATTCTAGGGCGGTCTTTCTGAATGAGCGTTTCTCTCAGCCGTTATGCCCCCACGACTAAAAAGTCCCGAAAGGTGTTGGCTCATCCTTGCTGCACATCCGTTCGGGTAAACAAGTGGGTGGGAACCGGGGACGGCAGCAAACACCTTTGCCTCTTGTGCTGATCATCGGTTTCGTTTGGCTATCTGGCTGAGTTGATTGACTCCTGATGTATACCGAGTCTTGAGGCCATTCCCAAAGTCTGACTGTCCGGGTAGCAATGCCGATGTTAAGAGGTCCGTCCAAGCTACAATTCAGTATTTGCAATGTGACGTCGTCAAGGCCAGGGGCCCGGCCACGGGTGATCTCAGGACAGCGGGGCTACAAGGCCCCCCAGGCTAGCAAGGCGCCTCGCTTCAGCATCAATGGCATGCGAGTTCCGCGGTTTCGGCTGAGCCCAAGGTGCCAATTGATCCAATATGCCAGGGCATCGCCAGGGCAGGGCATTGGCGAGGGCGGTTGACAAGCCGAAAAGCGGGGAGTGCCTTGCTCGGACAATTGACGGCGTCAAACCTCGGATGAAGACGTTCAGCTAAGGACAGCTCGCCAAGCTCGCCAAGCTCTCGAACTTAACTGAAGTAAATATGTTGGAATTGGGAGCAAGAATGGGAAAATTACCTGGATGGGAACATAGAAAGAGGAATGTCTCAGGAATGAATATGATGCAAGAAGAGGAACAACTGGAACGGGGTTCTGGAAGGTCTTCAGAGCTAGCAACAAGGCAGCCACTTATAAGCTCCCTATTCGGCGCGTTATCATCAAAGCGACAAGTCTCACGTCAGCCTAGGCGTTCCTGTCAGGTACAGCCCGCCACATCCACTTGGCACTCGTTCACCACACCATCTTTGTTGTCGTCGCCAGGGGTAGCCAGTAGCAGACGTTGGATGAGATTGACAAGTTGATGCGTATGTAAGTCATGGTTCGTGGTGATGGATGGTCGAAGTCCTGAAGAAAAGGCCTGGCTATCGAACGAAATGGATGTGATGGTAGATATTGAGACGTAACTAGGTTGACAAGGTGGGATGATGATCTCGGGAAGCGGGATGCAATGACACTTTGTTGACACTTTATCCCTTCGCTTCTTCCATTTGTGTTGTTCACAATTCGGAACGCGATGCTGTGGTCGCATGTCCGTTTCCGGATGCCAGCCACCCAAAAAAGCCAACGCTAGAATCTGAAACCAAGGCCTGTAAAGCAGGGACAGCTTCAGTGACTGGTTAATTGTTAAGAGGGAGAACAACCAAGAGATCCACCAACCACCGCATAGTATGTAAGCATGAGCTGCCTTCGTTTCGTGCTTCGAGATCTCTCCCGGAAGATGATACCTATCTCTTGACAGAGTAACAATCGACTGCACCGCAACACTGCACAAGGTTGAAACCGGGAATCATCTCTCGAACTACAAGGCGGTCGGGGATTTTTAGTGTTTATGCACTACAAGATAGTGGAGCCTCTTCCGTTGTTCCCAAAAGCGGACGGCGGTCGAGGACAGGGACCCACTGTTTTGCTGGTCTGGGCTTACATCCCGCTGCGGATCTCTGCTGCCGCTGCTGCGTCTGTTTACGCCCGCTTTCCTGTTCCTCTCTTTCCAATTCTCGTCTTTTTGAGCTCCTCCAACCAGTCGTCTTCTTTCCCTTCCTTCTTCAGAACCAAACTCCCTCGACCGACTATCTGCACGCATCTGGAATCGCGCAACTCTACCTATCTCTCTGGGGCCTGGCTGCTTTCTTCTTCACCTCTTTTGACCTCTTTATGCTATCCTAGACTAGACGTGGGTTGTTGTTGGTTGGTGTCTTGGCCAAGGCAGTGCCCGTCGTCCCCTCGTCGTCTTTCTCAAAACAAGTTTGAAGCCCACGTCCTGACTGACTGACTAACGTTCAACTCGGTCTCTTCTTTCTGATTTTCTACTCTTTTCTCTCTTCCATTCTTTTGGTTCGTCCAACTGCCTATACACATTGCGCCGCCCTTCAATCACCATCACACTGGCACCAACGATCGCTAGATTACCTATCATCCCTCACTGTGACGCAAGGGAGAAAGAAGGAAGCCCAGCTACCTAGTAAGCTTGTACAGCAACAACGAGAAACCAAAAGACCCGCGGCGCCAACCAACAAAAACCACACAAAGAAAGAAAGCTTTCCGAGTAAACATTCCAACATATTCCTGCCGACGTATATGATCAGTCTATGAGACAGCCTTCCTGTCGGTGACTGCAACCACACCACCCAAATCACCACCACAAACGCCGACAAGATGCCTACCAAAGTACAAGAGTCGTTTGTCATCCCCGGCGGCGCCATATACTCCGATCTCCCCGACGGCCCTGAGATAGGTACTCTCGTCCTGGTGGTGGATCGCGCAAAGAACCTGCCCAACCTCAAGACCATTGGCAAGCAGGATCCCTACTGTTCTGCACGTCTGGGAAAGGAAGCAAAGAAGACCACTACCGACATCCGAGGCGGCCAGACCCCCAGATGGTACGTTGCTGCATATGCCATGCTCTTCTCAGACACCAATCACGTCTAACACCAATCCATCATGTTACAGGGACCAGGAGCTTCGATTCATCGTCCACGATTCCCCCGATTACTACCAGCTCAAGGTATCCGTGTTCAACGACGACAAGAAAAGCGAGTTGATTGGCGAGGCATGGATCGATCTCGGAGGCGTCATCGTTCAAGGCGGCGGTCAGAGCGACGACTGGCACCAGCTACAGTCTAGAGGCAAGTATGCTGGCGAGGTCCGCATAGAACTCACCTACTACGATAACCGACCGAAACCCGAGAAAGCCCCCGTCAAGCAACGGCAACAACATTCCGTCGACCAACACATTCCCTCAGCCGTAATACCGGGTCCGGGGCCGAGAGGCGTACCCAAGCGCCGTCCCCTACCAGCACCATCTGTACAAGGCGGAGATGGGCCCTATATTCCAAATCAGTCACCCCTTCAGCAACTCGAGTACAACAACCCTCATGCCGCGCGCTACCAACAACAGCCACAGCAACAATACCGCACCCCTCCACAATACGCACAGCCTAGTCAATATGACCCCCCTTCGTTAGACGATGGCCCAAGAGGCTTTGAAGGCGACCGCCCTCCACCTCCCCCGGCTCACCGAAGTCGGAACGGCAGCAATGCCCCAGCAACAAACGGCTACCAAAACGGCTATGATCCGTCTGGAAACGGAATGCCACCTAGCATGCGGCAAGATGTCCTCAGAAACGAGGCTCATCGCCAAACAAACTCGATAGCTTATCCGGGACGTCCGCAGTACAGGGGTTATGACTCGGCTCCTGCGGCTCCTACCGGCCAACACTACTCGAACGGAGACCAGCCGGCTCCTCCACGGCATTCCTCCACATTTGACGTTAACCACGATCCCTACGATCTTCCTGATGTTCTGGTGCCCGGATCGGCTAATAGCTCGCTGCGAGGCCGGAACCGTGGACCTGAGCCGGGATACGGACAACCGAATGGGGATCAATACCGACGACCTGACCCTGGCGGTTATGGGGCGGCGTATGGTAGACACTCTGAGAGTTCCCTATCACATTACCCCGCACAAAGTGACCAGAGAAGTCAGTCGTACCAGGGTGGCTTTGAAGGCCACACTGATAGCTATCAACCACCTCCAGTGCCTGTCTCTTTGGTCCCCGGCATCGATCCTAGTATCGCCCAGGAGATCACGGAGCGTGTGTACCAAGACCAGAGCCCAAGACGATACACTCAGCCCTTAGACACGCAGGTTGGAAACAACTACCAGCAATACTCTCGCGAACGTTCCCCGGTTCCTCCATATCAACCACCTGTTCCGCAACATCCTCAGAGCAGAAGCCCTGGTGGCTACCAGGATGTGCCACAACCAACTACCCCCAACTACAACATTTCCATGAAACAACGTGCTCACTCGCCCAATCCACCAGTGCGCCGAGACCCAAGCCCATTGCCTAGCCGCAGTCCGGATCCACGCCAGCACACCATCAAGCGCAAATCCGTCAGCCCTGCCCCGCCCCCGGCTGAAGAGCGCCGTCTTTCCGGTATCCCTTTTGGTCCTGACTCCTACGACGCCCTCAATCCCACCGTTTCTTCGGATAACATCGGCCGTGCCGACTACAACAAGGCTTCTGGCAAGATCATCACTCACGATGGCAAGGAAGTCGATCCATCCGACCATCTTCCTATGGAATCCTGGGCTCCCGAACCTGAACCGAAGAAGGGCGCTACGCCGCCGAGCTCCTCCCATGGGTCACGGCCCTCCATGTCCGGCGCTCACCCAATTCCCGGACATCAAGGGACTGTTCGCTCTCGTCCGGGAACTAGTGCGGGCGGTGAGAGGCCGCGATCCATGCATGGTACTCCCCAACGTCTTTCACCGCCTGTGTCTCCCTCAGTAGCTGGCACTGTAAGCAGTAGGAATAGGTTGCAGAAGCGTACCCATAGGAATACCATCACCGCCGCTGGATCGATGGGAATGGGTCAACCCGGGTTTAACAGAAGCAGCGATAACGTCAGCTACTCCTCTTCTTCTCAACAGGATAACTTCACTCCCAGAGCCCTTTCTCGAGCATCGACCTTGAACTACTATGGCGCAGAAAATGGCAACATCTCCCCAGGGGGAGGGCCCGTATACGGCGGCCACAGCCCCAGTGCTGCTCCCCGCGGCGTTCCGCCGGTGCCGGCAAAGGTACCACTTGCACTACCCCCGACTACAGGACCTGGAAGTGGTGGAGGGCTAACCACGAGTGCCGCGTTGCAGTTGCATAGTAGTAGTCTCACGAGAAGGGGGACGGCGGCGATGGGAGTGGATGAGTGGGGAGGGATGAACGGTGGAGCAGTAGGAGGTGGTGGGTATGGAGGAGGGTCAGGTGGTGGAAGCTTGGAGGAGGAGTTGAGCAAGATTGATATCGGCACGGGAAGGTCGAGGAGGTTTACGGTCAAGGGACCGTCAGGGGGGCGGTTTAGGGGGTTCAATTAGGGTTGCCCCTGGCGCTGGTTGTAGATTACATAGGGAGGAGTGGTGGGAGTAGAAGGGGAAACAGTCCCTTGTCTCCGGCAGACGAGGCTGGATTGCCATCAGCAGCAGCAACAGCAGCAGCAGCACCAGCAAGGACTAAGAAGATAAAGAGAAGATGATACCCGAGTGCAACAGCATGAGAGGCATGAACAGCATCAATCAGCATAACATGAAACGAGCAGGGCCCTCGTTTGCTTTCTTCGAGGCATGCATGACCGAAAGAGACCACCGAGAGGATAGGGGAAAGCAAAAAGAGAAACATATGCATGTACACGATCAGGGAGGCACTCTATGGAATACAAGGGCTTACGGAATGGAGCGGGATCTGGGATCTGGGATCTGGTTTACCTACCTGTAAGGAACTGGAGTTGGATGGACGGGAACTTTGTACTTGCACAGTGGATATAGCATGAGCAATAGCATCAATCGAATCGAACCAAACGGCATACTCTATATCTTTTAGTGTGAGTGATTAGACTTTAGAATTACTCCTGCTTGCTGTCCTTCATCTTGTTTCTGGGGAGGAGGTCTTCTATCTATCTGTATTCTATCTTTCTACCTCCTCCTCCTCCCTAGTCCCGGTCCCGGTCACGCTACCCCTTAGCCCCTTTTTGCCCAGGCAAGACAACAGACACAGATTCTTGTAGTAGCCGTACATAAGTAGGTAGAAGGTAAAATGCGAAGGACCGGTGGTCCGGTAGTATGTAAATATGTACACAATCAGCTCAAGAGCAAAGCCTCTTTCGCCTCTTACTTCTAGGCCTCGCTAGGTCTTTAGCCGACGAGTCGGCGGGTCTGGATTGTTTCGGGTTGTTGAGCGAAGTTGGTGGTTTATAAGCTATATGTGAGTAACCCAGTAAGTTACCAAGTAGTGTAGAGTCAAGTGGCGGTTCTTGATTTATGCCGCTTCCTTTCTCCTTCTTTCGTGCGTGCACCAGGCTTTGCGGATGAGGAGGTATGAGGTGGGCTCAAGTTCACTCTTCTGCCCTTCCTTGTTGTAGTCCTCTCCCAGATTGTAAATGGGTGAGGTCAAGTTCAACTCTTGAGTTGCGCTAGGTAGGGTGTTGATAGTCAACCACCGGGGAGGTGTGCGCCGAGTTCTTCGGTGGGGGCGTGGTTGGTGGTTGATTCTGTTGCGATGCTGGCGGGAGTGTACTGGAGATTGTTGAGAGCTGTTTTGAAGGTGAGTTGGCGATAATAACACGGTTGAACAGACTGGCTAAGTAGCTGTGATTAGTTGTTAACGTGATAGCGGGACTAGAATTGGACATAGTGCCCTGTCAAAACAAGTGGAAGGATAAGAGGAAGGAATGACGGCGGAGCAGGCAACCTAAACATCAAAAGGACGCAAAAGTAGCAAAACATGATTGGAAAGCAAAGGGCGAAAGGAGTAAAAGTGCCTCAGATAGCCACCAAGCGTAATCCTCACTGCAGCCCACGACGAGATAGACTCGTGTATCTGTATGCTGAACTGGTGAGTATGTCCATATGCCTTGTGAGGGCCAGACACGCTTCCCGACGGGATTCAAGAATCAAATTTCAATATCACAATCGAACAACGGATTCAACGAACGGCAGCAATGGCCAACGACGGTCGCGATCAACGAGTGTCCAACACCAACCATCCAACCCACCAACCATCCAACCCACCAACCCGCTAACCCATTTCACCCACCCACCATCCCATCAGCCCAACTCACCTCATCTCAGCTCACCCATCCAATCCATCATATCATATCAATCCCAACCCCAATCCCATGACCAGAAATAACCAACCAAAAAGTCCAAAGACCCAAAGCAAAAGAAGCGGCACTGGAAGGGTCTGGAGAACACCCGGAAAAACAAGCCCAAGAGCAACTTGTTAAGCTTGAACCTCCATTCACACTTCTTCGCTCTAGTCTTTAACTGGGTTCGATGTCTGATCTTGGTCTTGGTGATTGATGTTGATATCGACAGATGTAGTTGGGCTGGGTTGGGCTGGGCTGGGAAGGAAGGAAGAAGTGACCGAGTGACCGGATGAGCAAGAACTGCGGGTGAGGCAGCTCAAAGCCCACCAAGCAAAAGGCGGCACTGGTGCACGTAGCTCCTCCATTCACGCTTTTTGCTTTGGTCATTGGTACTCATTGATGGGATGTGGGTGGGTGTTGACTGGTGAGTCGTGATGGAGACCGGGGGTTGGGGAGATGTTGGAGGTGTTGAGAGGGGTCAAGAGCTGTTGAGAGAGTCGTTGAGGAGTTGAAGACTTGACGAGGAGGAGGTGTCTGGCAAGGGGTTCTTACGATCCCACGAGCAGAACAACCAACCAACCAAGCCAACCAAGTTAACGAGTAGCCAACCGAGTAACCAAGTCCACAGCCCCGCAAGCGAGGAAAAAAAGGAGCGAAGAACACGAAACCAAGATTCAGAGGGGGTATCGTCATACTACGGTACGCGACACTCATGTATCCCCCCGAGCTTTGAATTCGGTGATCTTCAGTCACTTCGTTCTCTGGCTTGTGCTGCTGGAACTGTGGGAAGTGGAAGGTTACCAGCAACCGAGCAAGCAAGCAAGCAACCAGCAACCTACCAGCCCACTCAGTAAGTTCACAAGCGCATTGGAGTGGATTAAGCGGAAGAAAAAGGGTCATCGGTCGACCGACGGTAGCTGTTCAGTAAACTGTACAGGCAGGCATCGGCGCCTAGCTCCTTTCTTCTGTTACTTCGAACTCTTTTTCGCTCGGCCTGCTGGGATGGATGGATGGGTCGGTTACTGCTGTTTGGTTTGACTCGACTATTGACTTCTGACTCTTGACTCTTGACTTACTCTCGACGACCTCGACGGCCTCCTCAACCTGCTTCTTCTTCTGTTTGACCGCTTTGGACCAGTGACAGAAGGGTTGAAGCGGCTTTGGAGACTCCATTTCCTTTCCCACGTGTTGAGTCCTTCGCTATTTGACCATTAACCGTTGACCGTTCGTTCGTTGATAGAGTTGATAAGTTGATCCCTCCGTCGGGTCATCTCGGAATCGAACTCGCCACCTCTACTAACCGCCAGGCACTGCTTTGATGGAAGAGACATCGCGTGAGCGTCAGCCGCATCACCTTAGCTGCTGGTGGTGCTGGTAAAAGTGGTGGTTCGAGTCGAGATGAAGTGGCTTCTTGGTGATTTTCATCATTGGCTTTTGATTTGGAAGAAAAGAGAAAAAAAAAGAAAAATAAAGAAAAAGAGAGCAAAGAGATGAGAAGCACAACACGCACGAAAAGGGGAAGGAGAAATGGAAAGATGAAGGAAGATAGAAAGATGGAAATGACTGAAAGGAAAGGGGAAGAAGACGGAAAGAAATGAAGAGAGAAAGAGAAAGAGAAGAAGAGGAGAAGAAAAGGAAGGAAAACAGGGAAAGAAAAGAATAAGAAAGGGGGCAGTCCAGTAGAGGGAGTGGCCAGTGGGATTGTATATTTCCAGCTAACTGGGATGTGTAGGACCGCTGCGTTTGTCCCAGTGCCGTGTGTCTGTGGTTGAAGTTGGGTTTGGGCCTGGCTCCAGATCCGGCTTGCCACTGGGGGCTGAGGACGAGGGTATTTTCGATTTCTCATATGGGTGTAGGGGTTGGATCCGGCTGTCCAGACGGGATAGGGATACGGGCCAGGATCGGTGTCAAGATCTCCGTGGGGAGGGAGGAAGGGCACGACTGGGTGCGATGTTAGGCAAGGGGAGGTATATCCATAGGAACGTTGTTCCTTCCTTCCGTGTGTGTATCCATTCTCGGGGTTTGTACCGGCCGGCCGGTGCCCCGGTGTTGATGAAGGTGCGGAAGAAATGGTGGCCAGCCAGGTGCGGGTGCGGGCAATAGATAGATAGTCGATTGGCCATCAGCGGATGGATGCTAGTTGAACTGTTCAAGAAGACCGGTCGGTCTGTCGGTCGGGAGGAAACATGGAAAAACATTCCGGCTGATATATGCTGGATCACAAAGGGAATCAAGGAAGGGCATGAGCTCTGTCGGGCAAGTGAAAGGGAAATTCAGGGTGCTACTGGTCAGCCAGCGCCAGCGCCAGCGACGTGCAAGAGGAAGAATAAGAGGGACTCTGTATTGTTGAGATTATGATATTCATGAAGCCCAGTGTTGGGAAAAAAGAGTCGCGGTTTGGAAGAGGAAAGCAAACAAATGAACTGCTAGGATATGGTTGGTGGTGGCTGGCCCGACGACGAGCAAAGTTGTAGACCGGCGGCCGTGGTGGCTGGAAGGACAACGCAGGGCAGGTAGGCATTGGTAACGGAGAAACTGAAGGGAAGAATGGAAGCGAAAGAGAAAGTGGAGAGAAAAAGTACGCAAACAAGTTTGCGGATGGCTCGGTAATCCTTCTTCATGGACGGGAGTCTGGCTGGTCAAATCTCGGTATGCGGGATTGGGGTAGACGAGGTCGAGAAGGCGGGGATCCCGGGGCGGGAATGTAGACGGAGAGGATAAGAGAGACGGAGAGGATAAGAGAGACGGAGAGGATAAGAGAGACGGAGAGGATAAGAGAGACGGAGAGAAAGAGATCCACTGTAGCGTCAATATATTAAGTGGTGACACTGTGAGAGGGATATCGAGCGGGTGTCAATGGTGTCAATGGTACTAGTAGTTAGTAGTGATAGTAGTGCGAGTAGTTAGTAGTGACAGTAGTGCGAGTAGTTAGTAGTGACAGTAGTGCGAGTAGTGCTCGTGGTGTTAGTGGTGGTGGTGGTTTCGGTGACGAAGTGTTGGTGTGTTGGGGCCGTGTGTGGTGGTGTGATGATGGTGATGATAATGTCAATGGTGATGGAGGTGTCGATGGTGCCAGTGTGATAACGGTGCTGATGGAGTTGGTAAGCTGGTGTGCCGGTATGCTATGTGTTGACATTTTGATTGTGTGGATATATCAATTGGTGTCGTGATGGGGTCGATACTGTTGATGGTGTTGAAGTGTTTGTGTGTGATTCATTTGCTGAGAAGAGTGGAGGAGGAGGAAACGAGTTCGAGACTCTGGGAGGAGCAGACCTTTTATCACCCCAGCCCCTCCAAGCGAGACGAATATTGTTCCCGGACGAGAAGGCCACATTTTCTGATTCCCAATCTCCAACACGCACAGCGGGGAAAAAAAAACAAGAAATGCACATGAAGCCAGGCATTGACGCGGATCGGATGCTGTTTGCATGAACTCGGTTCTGCCCAAAGCCGCAAGACTGCTCGAATTTCCGGATACCAGGCACAAGAACCGGGAACGACCCAACCTTGGTGTTCGTTCGGGCAGCAGTGGAAAGCTGGGAAATCTCAACGCATGTTTAAAAGGTCGTAAGTGATTTCCCGTCATTCGTAAGGTTGGAAAAGGCGCTTGGTACTGTTCCGAAGAGGATTCAGTTCTCGAACGGCCGGCCCTCCGAATTTCCCGTCGCTGCTTCTGAAGTTGAGAATCTCGTGCGGGAAATTTCGAAATGGAACCGCGAGAACCTTGATGAACAACGGCCTACCTGGGTGGTGATTCGCCGGCTGCAAGCACTGCGCAATTGAAGCCAAGGAACGCTGAAATGGAAGTTGAAAATATGCGATGCAATGCAAAGGGTGCGTGTGGCGAGCAAAGCCACTGACTGAGCAGGCTGGCGGCTGGCAAGTTGCCGGATGGGGCAAGAAAAGGACAAGAACCTGAAATCGGCCGACAAAATGGGAGACACGAGAACGAAAAAAGATGCAGAGGATGAAGGGATGGGGTATAGAGTCAGATTAATATATAAAGCGTGCAGTGGGTATTTAACGAGAGAGATCTAAAGGTGTGAGCCCAAGGTGTAAACGAAGAAAGAGAAAGAAAGGATGCAAATGCTGCCGCCGACCGACCAAGATTCCAAAACCAGAACGCCGTTGCAAACGAGGCTAAAAAGACAGAAAGACAAAAGACCGTAACTCCAACCGTGCCCAGTCCCTCAACTTTTCATCACCATCAACCATGTTTCCCTATCCTCTACCCCTCAAGCAACAATCTACCATGGTTTACTGCTCATAAAACCAATAGAAAGTCGTATACGGCACACTCTGCACCTGTACTCCCCCCGTCTCCTTAGCAGACACAGCAGCACTGTCACAAGCCTCAGGATTTCCGCCAGCCGTCAAAACCCTATAAACCAAATTGACCCCCTTGCTCATCCCCTTGCCCGTATCTGCCAGCGTCAACCAGGCCACCGCCCCCGTGTTTAGCACCCCCTTATCAGCATCCTTCGGCGCCGCGACGTTCCCCGTCTTCATGACAACAGCTTTCATCCCGGAGACATCAAGATCAAACGTCGGGGTGCCAACCGTATCAAAAAAATGGTGACCGGCGTATTTGAGCGAGGGATAGTTGGCTAGGCCCTTGAGGTCGTTGTGCGCTGGAAAGGGGGCCGAAGTGTCGGCGGAGTACGAAGAGTTTGAAGGCCGGTTTAGCGGGACGGGACGGTCCCAGAGGAGAGCATGTGGGAGGGCGTTGAAGGCTTCTGAGGAGAGAGCGGACTTGGAGAGACCGGGGTAGAGAGTGGTTACGTCGTAGAGGACGGCGAGAGCGCCGGTTGCGGAGGGCGTGGCGTCGGGAGCGCTGCAGGTGTAGTTTTGGATGCCGTGACCGATGACGATTTTCTTGAGGCGGGCGGTGGGAGAGGGGGCTACTAGTTCGTCACCTGGAAGGAGTGTGTTAGCATTGGATGGCTGCAAGTGCGTGAATGTTAATGGGTTGGGTTGGGCTGGGAGCTAACCTCCTGTGGTAGGAAGAGTTGGTGTTAGGGACTTGCAAGGGCCCTTGGTGGGAGCAGCGTATGCTGTTATTGTTGTGAAGGCAGCAAGGAGAAGGCTCTTTGTGGAAACCATTGTGGCTGATGTGTATGAGGATGAAGAGAACTCGAGGAAGTCGTGAGTGGAAGTGATCGTCGAGTGTTGAGAACTTCTGATGATGGACGGACGAAGCGAAGTATTAAAGCTTCTAGAAGATCTGACCAGAGGGGTTAAGGGTTGAGTAAGAAGACGGCGTAGACAAGACAAGACTAAGACCGATGATCATGACTCCAAAAAGTTTTGGGATAAAAACGGCAGGACTTCCAAAGTATATATGGTAGCCCAGCGAGGCAGAGTAAAGGAATGTCTGAGTGGGTGAGGTGGTGTGGGCCGGGGCCGGATCTTAGGCCATCATTGACCGGGGGTCAGAACGTGGCTGTCAACACTAGTCTAAGCACGGCCGTTTGTCCGCTGACCTGGGCAAGGGCGAGGTCCAGGGTCAGTGACCGGGGCAGAAAAGATACTGTAGAAAAGCAAACACATCTTGTTCTAAGCGATATGCAGAACCGGTTGGATGGGTCTGAAGGGGCTCTGACAGTGTTCTGTTTTGTCTTTCTGCAGGAGGAGAACAACCGTGTAAGAGAACACGAAGCTCTTTTGCACTGGCAACAAAGGTATCGTGATGATCCGGGGACAGATGGAGGAGGAGAACAGGCAAACGAGGCCCATGCTCATATCTCATGTCCCATGTAGTAGTATTGATACCATGCTAGGTGGCATAGGTAGGGGAGATGGATAAGACAACCAGACAGACAGAAGAGGAAGGCAATTTTGGGAGACGCTCGCTCGCCGTCTAGAATAAGCGGCCGTCGTTTATGAGTTCGGATGAAGGATGATGGAAGGTATCGGTCGCAAAAGTGTACGTCCCCAACAATCTCGAGGACTTGCTCTTTTTCGCCCAGGGAATGCCCAGAGAATTGCGTCTAAAAAGTCCGCAAGGGTGCATCTCATCCCACAGTAACCACCACCCTGGCTTCCTGGCAACCCTTCCAAGACTTTACACGCCGTAGAGGTACACTTGTATTATGCATCCCAGGATGAGGCTTCAATATTGCAACCTATAGCTCCCACGGCTGGCATGGCTGGCATGGCACCACAAGCGACATCAAGGACTTGCACAAGGCCACAAGGCGTCTCTCTCCGGCAAGTATCCGCCATTGGACGAAAACGGGTGCAATAGTTCATTGTTGATATTTCGACGCGATGGTGCCGGTGGCCGTGTTCCTCAGTGCCCGCTGCTGTGTTTCTGTTGATTGTTTCGGTGGAGGGAAAATGCCTTGGCTGTGTGTCCAAGGGCCAGTGGGAGTAGATAGCGCTTGGCCTGTTCAATGGGCCTCGTTAGGTAAGGTAGTGTAAGTGTCAAGTTATTCTGAACGCATTAACGAGATGAGGAGGGATTGTTGACGGGCGCCAAACTCGGCGGGCAAAATGTCGACCTTCAAAAGTGAGAAAACATGGGCAACTTTGCCGGTTCCCTTGGGCTGCTTGCTTGTCGACACATCATCAGAGTGAATCCCGAGACTGCAGCGTGATTCTCTGGCGAGACCTGCGGGCGCCGAGGCAATGACCCGAGACATGTCTTTGACGACCGACGGCTGGGACGGCCGGACGGCAGACGGGTCGCTGGGAATATTGACACCGTGGTGAAGGCCAGAAACGAAGGTGGCGACAGCCTTGAGGCGGCAATCAATTGAGCTGGCAGAGTTTTCTTGGTGTATTGTAGTGGGCAAAAAAGAAGCAAGCAAGTGGAAGCAAAGCGGAAGTCGGAACGGTGAAAGGATGGAAAGTCACATTCGCTTGACATTTGGTGGAAGGAGGACTTGACGTTGTCGGAGCTCGGGGTCGCTGCTTGTCCACTTTTCGGTTTCCGCCCAGCTCCACCAAGCCGATGCGCGGCTAACTCATCAAACTTGGCAGACTTTGTACTTCTCTGATTGGTGAATCATATGCAAAAGGAAATCATTAGGCCTGTTTGGGATTAGCCCGATCTGCACCCGCTTAAGGCACTCGATTTAGCCCAGGAAACCCCCGCCCAGCGTCGTGTCCACCATTGACGGCGCATCTGTTCTTTCCCACCCTCGTCTTCCTCTCGATTTGGGTATTTTTGGCACTCTCACGGAAGAGAACGGCAACATGCTTCAAAAGTCCGGCGAGGGCCCGATGTTGTGGTTGCACGCAATCTTGGCTCGCTTGGCCCGTCGTCCTCTGTGACTCTGTCGGTTGCTTGTGCTTCCGTCTGTGGGCGCATTGCGGAGGCGGGCGGGACGAGGGACGGGTTGTTGTCCTCACCACCACAACATCATCGTCAAAACACAAAGGGACAATTCAAGATTGCAATGAAGATAGCAACATTGCATGGCGAGACGAAGTCAACGGCGAGAAAACAAGTCGGTCGATTGAAACTGGCCAATATTGTTAGGGCTGTTTCGTTTCCTCGCTTCTGCACGTTCTTCACGCCCCTGCGTTGAGTGCACGTTGCCGGCTGTCACTTCCGGCAAGGGTTCAACTTGCGCGGACTCGGATGGCGGATGGACATCAGGGTTTTTTTCCTCACCGAGCCAACACACTTGACCGTTCCCAGGCAACAAGATTGCTGATCTCTAGCTATCAAGGCCGAGAACGTCGTTTTCTTTCTCCCTTTTTTCCCTTGCCAGTTCGTTGCAGGATTTATTTCCCGTGATTGCTTGCTTGCCATGCTTGCTTGCGCTCGGCCATCTCCTTGTTCTCTCCCTGTCAGGCAACTCTCACAGTGAGAGACAAGGGACGGAAATCGCTTTCCAGGCTGTCGGAGTCCATCCCGGAAAACTGTTTGAGACAAACTCAGTTGCTTTTCCATTGTCTTCCCTTGTCTGACGGAAGGCCATCCGGAGTTCATCACAAACGTCCCAGGAGCACGACATGCTCGATTGCCCAGACATCACAGCTTCAACCGATCTTCGCGAAACTGACGGAATGACACCTCTTGGCTCTCCCCAGCCAGATCGCGTTTCAGCACCTGGAGCACGGTAGCATCACTAAAAACCCCGCATTTCGGGCTGCCAAGACTTGACGATAGCAAGAACGATGACATCGCCGAAGGGCATCAACACTCGATAGGCTGGATGGCGTCGCTGACTATATTACTCGGCTATTTTCGAGTAAACTGTTACTATAGGAAACCGTAGTTCGACGGCGCAGCGAATTTTACCCAAGAAGATGGAGGCTCTCGAAATAGGCCCCCATCCCACCATCACCAAACCGAACCCAAAAAGCCCATCTGACATACCGACAGAGTATTTTTGTAGCGCAACAGATTTGAACATGATAGGTCAATTGGCCCAATATTATCTTGATGGTGTTCAATAAACAAGATGCATCTGAATTATAGATTGTTGGTGATCTTTCTGGAGCTCGGTGTCTGATCATCGGTATCATCACAGTACGTTGGGTCGGTCCCAACCCCGGTCAGCACACGAGTAACAGCTTCGTTACCAAACAGTAAGAAATAGATTAACACGTCCAAGCGGTACAACATTCCCCGCGAGATTTTGAAACCGTCGTCATATTTCCACGATGCCCTACGGGAAATATTTCTACTGAATAGTTTCAAAATTCCTTGCCGATAGTCACCTTCTCTTTCGGTCATGTCATTCAAGGTGAAGATACCTGCCAACCTGGAATGAAAATCCCACGAAGCCAACAATGCTTGTCAGATTTAGAACCAAGATTCGACCATGACATTGTCATCCTCATCGCAAAGCCACACGGGACCTCTTACCACCAATCCCACCTCATCCCACGAAACTCTTTTGAGTTCTCTCGGCATTCAAAAGGACCCAACACGTAACACGGCAGTAAGCTGGCGTGAGAAAAAAGCATCCATCAACAGAAGGTCACTCTCCCTCCATCCTTCTACGCCCCAAGCCTACGTTGCATCTTCAACCCTACGAGCCTACCCACACTTGAGCGCATATCTCCGGATGTCCAAAATTCCGTAAAATGCGATGCATCGCTTCGGACTTTCTGTCCCTAGTGACCAATGTCCTTTTGAATTTCTTTATTGTGGAGCTATGCTATCGGTGCTGCGTTCCAACGGCACGGGGTGGATTTCACGAGACCCTTGGAAACACCGAGCGAGGATGGGACGCACGAACGGTTTGCCGAGAACCGGCGTCCGATGGGATGCCTTCGGCCTGGGAGGATGCCGAAAGTTAACCAGATGCCCAATTTTTGATGGATTAAGCAGGTCGTCACCCCGCACTCGAGGCATCTCCTATTGTTCAGAGAAACTAGAATATTCGATAATCCCCAGCCAAAGTCCAAGAGAACCTTGCACCGCCCAAGTGCCCAAGCTAACCCAACTGTTGATTATTTGGGCTAGAAGTCACTAGACAACCCAGTCGTCTTCCATGATTTCTACCGCATGACAATAGGAACAAATAAAACCCAGCTTTCAGCCTTGTAGGAACCAAAAAGCAAGAAAATTCGGCAGTCAACCGGCCTCCTCAACCGGCCATCAGCCATGATGGATCAGATGCAGAAGCTGCGGCGACCACAGTGCCGACCGGCATTCCCTCACTCGTTCTCTCGTCCTCGCTCAAAAAGCAGTGCAACATCAACATGCGGTTAGCACATGGGGAGCTATCAATCTTTGCCGGTTGAAGCCATTGACCGAGCGAGAATTTTGTGCATATGTACGGTCATAACTCTCAATCTTCAAAGGCCGGGATTCCAATATTCCCAAGACATGAAGACCGGGCTCGTCTCCGCTTCGCTTGCTCCGCACCGCGTCTCTCTGCGTCTGTATGTGACGCCAAAAGCGCCATGCAGCACGTCTCCGCTGATGGCGTAAGCGTAGCCAATGGAAAAAATTTGAAATGCAGCTTCAGCGCTTATACGCGCATAAGTGGGGAAACTAATGTGGTGTTGGTGCAGCTTGTGGAGCACGAAATAATTGCGATTTGCGAAAATGAAAATGCAACTTCATTCGGGGTTGACGCTAATGTAATTCTTCTTTCTTTCTTTTGGGACGGAAACTTCGAGATACCATCTTTTCCCCGCTCTTCGGTAACTTTTCACTCTGTCAATAAATTGATAATTCATGTCGTCAATCAACTGAATACTACCAGACGTGCAAGTCTGGATCACAGGCAGGCTCCCGCTCGCTTTGAGCACTTCTTCCCACAACCGGTCGAGAACACAGTCCTCCAGGTCGCGTTTACCACCCGGCCCAACATTCACATTACCAGCACGTTATCAACAACGTTTCCTCGCTTAGCTCGCTTACAAGCAACGCGAGAAATGGAATGCAGTATTACCTGCGTCTAATAGTCCAACAGAACGTGGTTGCATCTCTACTCGCTTCCCATTCTTCGTGCAATCTTCTATGCTCCTCTGCGGCGTCGAAAGAAGCCAAGGAAGAAGTGGATTGGATGGTTGCCGCGAGAATCGACCCGTGTGGTGTTTACTCCCTGGTTTGATACTGCTCGAGAAGAAGTTGGAAAACCGAACTGAGAAAAGGCGAGTTGCAACCTTCTTCGGGAGTTTGGAGTGCCGATTAGCCGTGTCGCTTGATGGCTTCCTCTTTTGGGGTTGCGAAATTCCAATAGTCAAGACAGTTTATGAAGGAACGGCGAGTAAGAGAGACTGTGCCGTTCAGTTGCGGTGCCAGTGATGGCTGATGGCTGATGGCGCTGACAAAGCGCAATGTGTTGCATTCACATGAGTGAGTTGTGGAGGGTAACTGCTTTGCATCTTCGGTATGCAGGCTGTTATCGATGTGGAAGGGGGAAAAGACTCATGACGGGATGCTTCCTTTGTTGATACCTACCAAAGAAGGGACCATCCATGCTATTGACTTGTCATTTCAGAACGGCCGAAGCCTTGTTGACTAACATGCGGTGGGCGCGCTTGATCATTTCCCAACACCATGTCAGAAGCAGCGACCCCGCTCGTTACCCACCACCCGTTGTTCATCATCACCACTTCTAGAGGCTTTCTGGATGAGCCTGACTTGTCGGGGAAGATCCGAGGGTGTGGAAGCGATGCGCTTGTCTCGCGTGCATCGCTTGCTGGACAAACAAGACCTGCAGGAAACAACAAGGTCTGACAAACCGTGGATGGCATCTGTCGGTAGCGAGGCTTTGTGGAAGTTGAACAGCTCAAATGGCTCGCTTCTAACCCGGTGTGGACATCATAACGGTTGAGCATAGGCATTCACATGTGTCGATAGTGGCATCATGTGGCATCATGTACCGGTTGTAACTGGTACTCGGAGTACAATCGCCACTTCGGAGGTAGAAGGCTGTGTCATGGATCTGGATGTGGTCTCCTACTTTCCGTCCTGCTGTCATTCCCACAGTTTGGTGTGGTTGACATAAACGGAACATCGCATCCGGGCGTGATGTCAAAGAGACGGGGGTGAAAGTGAGTGGCCCCTCCCAAGGTCCGATGTCCTCCCTTTCCCGAACTTCCGGTCCTGGCCATCTCTGTACGAGGCAGGGAAGCTGGCAACAAAGGGAAGGAAGCAAACATCTGCCAGGAGAGTATCGAACATTTGAAGATCACGACGATCGCGGAACCTTTCTTGAGTTCTTTAACGGCAAGTCAGCTTTGAGAGCGTCCGGTTCGTTCCAGCCTGTTTCCCAACCCCGGCTGGAAGATGGCCTGTCTGCCTTGGCGACAGTTTGGTGATGGCTGAATTCTTCCTTCTTTCCATAACTGGGACCGACATCCGGCCAGGTGTAGGAGGAGCAGACTGGATCAGACCTGATGGCCCGGATTTTGGGTCGGAATGTAAGAGCACATAGCGATGAGTGTACCTCAGGCTGGTGTTGGCGGTGTATGGCCACTTCTTCGTGGCCTGCTTCTTGTCGTTTCACTGGATGTGCATTCTTTCTGTTCAGGTCCCGGTGGCAACACGATTGACAAGAAGGAATGGCCAATTGACCTAGTTTCTTTCAACACTGCACTTGCAAGTGCAAGCAAGCATGGCAACCATGGTCGTCTCTGAATGCCGAGAGGAGAAGAACAGTCCTCAGCAAGGCGAGTTGCGATGAGCCGACTCATAGCCACCGGCCTGCCACTGCCTTATTGCAATTTGGCTTTGAGGCCGCAAAAAAACACAGCTGAACGAGGAAACATCAAGGCGGAATCCAAAGTGGAAACTACGACCTGCAGTGTAAAAACAACAGTGGCCGAGTGGAGAGCTTCACGGCGCTCTTTCCTTCTACAGATGCGAGTTCCTTTAGAGTTCCTTCTTACCTGCACCCGCAGAGGCAGCGAGTGTCTCGGACCCGAAAAGGTCCACTGTTAGAAATGGAAGGAACAACCTTCGCTTGACAGATCGCCGAAGATTTTGCTGGGAAGTCCGGAATCTGCTGTAGATACACAAGGGTGGCGATATCGATGTTCAGTTTTCGGCTCATTTTGTCAAATGCCCTCCTTCACGAGCAAGCGCCAAGTAGGCTCTCAAGGGGAACAAGGCCTTCGAGACACTCCTGACATTCTTGCTTCCGTTGGTGAAATTTTCATTTCTGAGTCAAGCGTGCTGTATTGACTCCCGTTGCTTCCCAACTGTAAAGCTCAACAACGCCTGCGCTCCGTTCCTTCCTTTTCAGCCAGCACCTTATCATGAGATGCCGATCCAGGACCTTCCATCAAGATTTGGCAGGCACTCTCAAGACACTTGAGTCCAATCTGCCATTGCTTGGTGAGACGAAGCGAACAACGTCGCTGGAAGGAACAGCCACTCCCATCCTGCCATGCCAATCTCTTGTTCAGGTATCGGCAAGCGCAACTTCCACAATCTTAATCCAGATGGATGCCCGACGGGACCGGAAAAGCCCCTGAGATCAGCTTTTTTGGCCCGGGACAGAACACCAGAGCTCTGCATGTTTCCGAGAAAAGATCCAACATGCTCT
This sequence comes from Sordaria macrospora, assembly GCF_033870435.1. NCBI lineage: Eukaryota > Fungi > Ascomycota > Sordariomycetes > Sordariales > Sordariaceae > Sordaria > Sordaria macrospora. Next base: position 501,432 of record NC_089372.1, on the reverse strand, counting down.
AAAACAAGGAGCGACTGGAAAACACCTCGAAGACAACATCTGGATGGTGTCGTTCTTCCCATACCCAAGACTGGTCATGTTGCCGCAATTGCCAGCGACCAAGAGTGGGTCCTGTCACATCACGTCACGAAGGTCATTCTTGCTTTGCAAGAGAACCTCCTCGGACTGCTGTCGGCGATCGATCGACCATGATCATGACCGCAACTGCCCTCCGCCAGACATGAACTGACCCGCCACTGTCTTCGCATCCACAATACGGAAGCCAACACCACCGAACCGTGCAAGTGCTGAAGGATGAGCCGGATAGACACAGAGGTGGGAGTCGAGAACTGAGAGCATCCTTGGGATTCAAATAGAGGCCTGTCCCCCAAGACACTTCATCCATTTTTCTTCTTCTCCATCATCATCATCATCATTCTTCTTCATTTTTGTTCTTCTCTTGTCTCCCCAACACTCTCTTGCTGCCAACCCAACCATTCATTCATTCATTCCCTCATTCTTTGGATATCATCTTTACTCGTCCCGGCTCATCATGCATCTCACCACAGTCGTTTCACCTTTGGTTCTGGTCATGGCCGGTCTCACTGTCGCCGCCACGGTCGACGATTTTCACAAGGGTCACAAGCATCCCAAGGGCCACAAAGACCACGGTGCATCATCCGCCCATTGCCGAGATGGATGCCACGACGCCTTTTCCGGGCTCTTAGAAGTGGCCGCCACACATACCTTGGGTGAGTGCAACATGGCTGTACTGAGTCGACCATACTCTGACACACGACGTGATTTCCAGGTCCTGTGACGCGCGCAGCGCGTGCCATGGCAGCTTCAGTTCCCGACGACCAGATCAAGTTGGCCGCTCGTTCGGTGAAGGACGAATACAAATGCGCCTCGAAACACACTCAAACCAAGGAGATTTGTCCTTCGAATGAGACAACTTGTTACACTGTCGAAGAGCTACATTTTGTCTGGCAGATCCGCGAAGAGTGTGATAAAATACCCGAGTTCAGCGACGTCTTTAACAACGCCACCTCTACAGTCACCAAAGGTAAGTGGACATATAGTGTTTCGATTCAACAGCTTCCTGACCAGTGTCATAGGTCAACTAAACGGTGACCACAAATGCATCTGGAAGAACACTCGCCATTACGAGCTTTGCCCTTCAAACAATACGCCTTGTTCCAATAAGGAGTCGAAGGATGTCTACTACAGCGCCGAAGGGTGTGACAAAGACCCTGATTTCATCGCGATCTTTGGCAGGATCTCGGACGCGGCCTCTGACAGACCATCTACAGTCAACGAAGGTAAGTGCAAGAATTCCGCTCTCACTTGGTGTCTCTCTGACCCGCGACATGTGTCCCAGCTTCTTCAATCAAGGTCAATGATACTCCCGGGACGCTCCAAGCACGTGCCGTGGCAACTCCCAACGCTTGGGGTAAGTACCAACATTCCCACTCTCACTCTGGCCAGCCCAATCTGACATTGCCGACACAGACGACCTTGGCCCTGTGACGTTCCGCACCGAGAGGCCTGAGATGGCCGTTCATGAGATTGATCCCCGCTCGGTCTCGACGACAACGACGATGGGCAGAGAGACGACGACATATGCCACTACCACCACCGAGGAGATTGATGTCATGTCAGTCATTGTAATCACCGACACAACTTCAACCCCTTCTACGACCACCACAACGTCTACCAGTTCAGTTCCAACTGGCCCTCCCATGACGACAATCTCCAACATCAAGCCCGGCTCGAACACATTTCAGATGCCCGCGCAGTCAGCGCCTCCAGTTGTCGTCATCGTTGCTCCGTCGGAGTCGTACTCAGTTGCTCGCACGGTTGAGACTCTCTGGTCCTCGGTCATGCAACCCGTCAATATAGCCACCGCTACAGTGACCAGGGACGTTAGTCTTCTCATCCCTGCTCAAGCAGCGACTTCCACCGCGAAGGCCAACGGTGCTTCAACGATGCAATCAGGGGCTGGTTTCACTGTCATGGCAGGTGTCGGTGCGTTGGCCGCTTGCTTCATGATGTTTTGAGTGTGAGGGTGTGGTTGGCAGCAGCAGAGTGGATGATGAGGGTCTGCATGACAGGTTCCCGTCTACTCGGTGCACTTGAGAGAGCCAGTTGCATTTTTGCGGTTGTGCGCGCATGATTGTACACACAGCACCAACTTCCTATATCCGGGGGTATCAACATATTTGAAGGCGACCCGGAGCCGCCCCTAAAAGTCTAGTAGTAGTAGTAGTAGTAGTAGTAATTCAACATAATTCGCTCCCAATGCTGTTTTTTCGCCGTTTATCCGTGCCATGCATTGTCTCCTGTCTATAGTGTCCAAAACCTTCTTCTCTCTGTGCTTATTTGTATCTTTTCTTTCTGTCCTTGGTTTAGCCGAGATGGAACTTGCCAATGGCACCATCCTCGCCGCCGTCGAACAAGGAGTTGACGCCATCCAAGGCAGCAAAGTGCTGAGCATACTCCATGCCCTTTCTGCGCTCGTACTCGACACGCTTCCAGTCCCACTCACTGTTCTCGTTGATCTCACCAAGATCTTCGGGGGTACCGGTGCCGGTCTCGCCGCCACGCCATCCCTCACCAGGACGCTCAGGAAGCAAGCCGTTGGCCTCGATGACGATAGAGGGGTGGACAGTGAAGCGACCGAGCTTGAAGACGTACTTGCTGATGGCGGTGGCATAGACGTACTTTGTGAAATCCTTCTCGTCGACCTCCTTTCCGTCCTCGGTCCTGACGAGCTTGGGGCGGGTAGGGCCGAACTTCTTGCCATCCCAGCTGGTAGGCTTGACCTTGCCCTTGACGACGTAATGGGTGACGATATACAACCACTTGCGATCCCAAGACAGAATACGACTCCACATCTCGTATCCCTTCATAGGCGGGATTTCGCGTCTAAAAGAACAGAACACGGCGCCCAAACCGATACCAAAACCACCCTTGACTACGTTTCCGGCAGGGTCAATAACAAGCTTGTTCTTGGCATTATCGCCGACAACGGACATGGCGGGACCCAGCAAGTGGGTGACCAAGTGCGAACGAGAGACGTCGAGGTCGGCGAAGTAGGTCGAGTTGGACTTGTGCAGGTTGTAATCGGTTTCCAAGGGGGAGGTGTAGGAGGAGGTTATGGAGGGGTGGAATAAAGAGCGAGGGGTGAGGGGCGTGGGAGGGCGGCGGAGGAGATGGAGGAGGAAGGCGTGGAAGACGCGGATCTGCGGTTTTATGTTCGTTAGTGTGTTGTTGGAACACATTGGCTGGCAAGGGAGGGGAGTTGGGGGATGGAGGCGGACGGCTGAGGGGAGGGCAACAGAGGGGAGAGCAAACAGGCGGAGGACGAGTGGGAAGAGGAGCGCGGAGCGGGGAGAAGTTGGACAAGGCTAGACCCAAGGTTGGACAAGGTGTGGACGGGAGCACGGAGCAGGGCGGGGAAGCGAGGAGAGGGAAGAGGAACGGAAGAAGAGCGAAAGAGGAGTGAAAGGGCGTAGGCAAAGGTAGACCGTAGAAGCCAGCAGCAGTCGGACCGGACAGGACAGGACAGGAGCAGAGTAGACGAAGCCAGGCCAAGCAAAATCTAGGTAGCCAGCAAGACCAGATCGAGCCAGATCAGACCAAACCGCGCAGACAAGGCGTAGCCAGAAAGGAACGGTACAGCAAAGAGAAGCAGCATGCGCGGTAAAGCGCCGACAGCAACGCCAAGCCGAACCACTGCTCTCGCGAGATGCGATGACCAGCTACCTGTCCGCCCGGCTGCCCACCCGGTGCTCTCTCACCCTTCGTCTTTCCAGCCCTTTCTTCTCCTCTTCAACCCTTCTCCTCTCAATCCTCTTTCGCCCTTCCGTCCAACCGGCCCCAAACCCAACCACACCCAAATGCCAGCCATTAGCCAGGAAAACGGGAGAATACTCACATGCCACATAAACGGAAAGTTCTTCCAGCTCAACCCCATATAAACCACCAACAGAATGCGGCTAATGCTGCCCGGTCCCGTAAAGAAATCGGTGGCCCAGGCGGCCCAGTCGACATACATCAGGCGGTGGACGCCATAGAGGAGGCCTGCTGTTGAGAGCGGGAGGATGACAGGGTAGAAGAGGGAGAGGGTTCCGACTGCCATTTTGTCGTATCTTTTCCTATCGTTTCGTCGGGTGTGTTTAGGTTGGACCGGAGTCGAGGTCGGAGGGAGTTCGACGGGCGGTCGGGGGACGAGGAGAGGCCGGCGAGGCGTTGACCGGAGTCGGAGCAGAAGGGCGAGCGGTCGGTGGAAGAGGTGATCGACGCCGTAAAGGTTTCGGATGTCGGTAGACACGTGGACCGGGAGGACCGGGAGGACCGGATCGAGGAGAAGGAAGTGGAGGACGGACACCAAAAAGCCGTTGCAAACCACCAAACACAAGAACAACAAGGACGACGATCCAAAGAGCGGACGACCGAAGGAAGCAGAGAAGAACACTTCCACACTTTGCGGCGACACCGGGAAACGCGGCCACGGCGGGGGACATGATTTCTATTTATTCTTTCTACCCTACTCCTAGTTTCCTAGCAACGAGTCCACCTAGTGTTCAGCGTATCGCGGTATTGGATATCTCGGGGCGGGACCCAGTTGTTCGGTGGGTCTTCAGGTCTTCGAACCAAGGGCTTGTCGGGTTCTCGAAGGGTTTTTTGTTGAGACGATCGATCGGTTTCGGATTTATTTGTCCCGTTCGGAAAGTTTGATGACAAACGGATTTTGGATTCGCGAATGGGCGAAATTGAACCCGGTAGCTCGGGTTTTGGTACGATTGGCGAGTTGTTGCGCTGCGACGACGGCCGCTTGCGTTGCTGCGTTGGGGATTTTTCGGATTTTTTGCGATTGGGAAATCTGGAAAAGACGAAGAGATGCCGAGGTACCTTTTTTTTTGTTGGTATTGGAGGGAAGAGCAGGGGATGCCTGAATGGTTTCAGCAATCAGGGGTTGTTATTGGCCTTATCTTATCGGTACCGATGACTGCCGGCGTCATTTTGGCGGGCCGGGCCAGTGTTAACGTCAGTGCATCGGATTTGGAGCGCCAATTCGTCGGGTTCGTTGACCCCTTTTTGCTGTTTCCAAATTCTCAAATGACGATGCCGAGGCACTTCATCGACCGCCCTTTTCAATACTGGTTGATCAGTGATAACTATTCGGGCCACCCGGATGATGAACGCCTTTGATGATTGTTCGAGAAGTCACTGACTCTTCTAAACATCAATCAATGGATCATCGAAATGCTCCAAATCTTGAACCAACCACATGTCGTCTCAATGCACAAAGCGGGTACCTGACCTAAGCGAGGATATCGCTGCCGGCGGTGGATGAAGGGAGTCTTGGAGCGATGCGACATCATCAGTGGACTTGGACATGAGCCGAAGCCAAGCGACCGGGAGATCAACTAGGCCGAACCGCCGTGTCGGAGAATATTGCAACGTTAAAGAATTCCTGAACGGGATTTTTAAGAAATGCGTCTTTTTGACTTTTTAGACTTTGTTTAGTGTTGGTTAAGTCAAGACGATACGACGTTATTTCTTTTCAAGGTGAGAGACTCTGATACTGATAGTGCTGCTCGCTAAAAGAACCCTAAACAAGAGCCTCACTTAACAGCGCTAACCTACTGCCACTGCCACCCGACTGCAGATGTCTTCTTCGGCAATGACCGCTGCGCTCAGACTGCAGAGCGTTGGCAACGTGGGACGGATGCAAACCATCAGACGGTGCCTGACAAGTGGCGCATGTGCTTTTCCCATGGCCAGAAACAACACCATCTCGAGGTTAGTTTTTTAGCATTGCGACTACAAAATGAAAAATGTCACATCTTGGCAAACGCCCAACACACCGTCATGGATGATAGGGCAGTGGATCGCCCATCAAATGCAATTATCCAATCTCAGAGGGACCTCGGCATGCGGCAACCCCTTCACTATCCAAGACCCACCGTAATGACAACAACAGCGGGCCTGTGGTCCTGGTCGGTCATTGATAACGGAGAGTCGGGGACCACCATCGACGACAACACTCACTAACGACAACCCCCAAGAAAAGACCATATGCAAACGAATGAATCGCAAACACCATAAGCTGACTCTGGAAAACCCCATCTTGTTTATTCACTTTCTAGCTTCATCCCAGCAGTCAACAAGAACTGGATCCGGGCCCAACACACTGCTTCCTCTATCAGCAGCAACATGAGACCTCAAACCGAGTCGTCCTCCACCGCCACAATGGCTTCCTCTTCTTCTTCCCAAAAACAAAAGAAGTCCTTTTCCACCACCACCCCCAAAACAGAACAAATGGAAATCGACCACTTCCGCTCCATCCCCTGGGTAGCCAAGCACCTCTCGCAACCACACCTAATCATCAACCAATCCGACACCCGCCGCCCCAAGCCCAACAACGGCGACACTCTTATCTCGCAGACACTCAACAGGGAAGATGGAATTTCCGCTTACATCACCATCATCCAACAACCTGCTCAAGAACAGGAACTCATAACAGAAATGCTCTCCTTCCTCACCCTCGGCCCCCAACTCAACGGCTGGCCCGGCGTCTGCCACGGCGGCATCGTCATGACCATTCTCGATGAAGTGCAAGGCCAGCTGTTCACACAGAACAAGAAGCAGAGGAAGATGAAGGATATCCCGCTCATGACGGCGTACCTAAACACCAAGTTTTCGAAGCCAGTGAGGACGCCGTGCACGATCATGGTTAGGGCCAGGATTACGAAGGTCGAGGGGAGGAAGCATTGGACTGAGGCGGTGATTTTGGTTGAGGATGAACAAGGAAAAGAGGTGGAGCTGGCGAGGTGTGATAGTTTGTTTGTTATGTTGAAGTCGAACTTGTAATTGGGTTTAGCGGGGAAAGATTGGGGAAAGATGAGGAAAGGAGAATGCATGGGGACAATACTGGAGAGTGGAAGGAGGGGGAAAGGAGGAAAATACCCATAGACGGGATAGAAGGATAGACATGGTTGGGATAGACGGATAGATGGATAGACGATGGTAGATAGATGGGATAGACGGATAGAAAGGGGCCTTGGACATGGTACCCCCCGATCGACCATAGACGGAGTTTAGAGGTATGTTCATCTGGCATTGATCAAAGAAGAATTCCCTTATGCTAACGGATACCGCAGGGTATAGACATAGAGATACAGATAGACTTGTTGCGATCATAGACATATTTTTCTTGTTGCTTGCCATCACCCAGTTCCTCCATAATCGGCCATCATCGCATCCCAGCAACCCCCGTCAAAAATTGCTTCCAACCGCGCATTCTTATCAAGATACTGCTTCCTCTCACTCGATTTGATTTTCCTCAAGCCAATCCTGCCACTAAGTCGGTCCCAAGAACATTACGATCCGCATCAACTCAGCAGCAGGTTGGTCAGAAGCAGGTATACCCGGTATTTTGGGGGTTTGAGCACAATCAAATCCAGTGAGCCGAAGCGGTATGCCTTTTTTTGGTAATATTGTCTTGGGTTCGAAAGAATGGAAGGTATCACGACTTGGAGGAAAGATGCAACATCACACCATCTGTCGCTCCCGCTCTCCCGCTGACCCGCCGCGCCTTGTGATACGTGAGAGGCCGCAAACCAACTGACTGACATGACTTTCAAGTCCGAGCCGTTTGCGGGGGATGCTTAGAAATTACAGCCCAGAGTTCGCAACTTTCCGCGAATGCGAGCACAAGCACAACGGTCACATTAATCAAGGGCACATAGGCGAATGGCCTTAACATGGAGCTCTGAGAGTGGTGGTATATGAGAAATGAGGCTGTTGGCGAGGCACATCAACAAACCAACACAAGGTACCTCTACCAACACCACCGGCCGCTGCGGCCGACCGAATTCGTGATCGGAAGGGTTCCGAATACCGAAGGCGTGGATATGGATGACTTTCACACTTCGCAAATGGTAGATCTGAGAAAGAGCTATAACAACGCCTTTCTCTCTCAATCATTTCTCCGTCCGGTTCAGGCCATAATGATCCTCAAAGCAACAGCGCCAAACTACCCATACCGAAACATCCAACACAAGACAAGCACGCATACCTACCTCTATCACCTCATTTTCAACCACTTTCTGAACCGCACCCATCGCCCTTCCCCTCCCTTCGACTTACCTATCCTACCACCGCCCCCCTTCCTCCCCTTCCCCTTCCTCCTCTTCCTCCTCTTCCTCCTCTCCCAAGAACTCGCCCTTTTCTCTTACCGCAAAAACCGTACCACTTCCCGACCCTTCCTCCCTCGGGCCTCACCAAGTCCTCCTAAAAATCATTTCTGTATCACTTAACTACCGCGACGTCGCCATCCTCAAGGGGACATACGTCAATCAAGCGGGTGCGATAGAAGGCGGGGTGCCGTGCTCGGATGCTGCGGGCGTGGTGGTCGCTGTTGGAGGGAAGGTTAAGGGGGTGAAGGTGGGCGAGAGGGTGGTGACGATGGTTGGGGCGGGTTTTGGGGAGTGGCCTGCTACTGAGGGTAGTGGTGGCGGCGAGGGAGAGGGGAATAAGGTGGAAGATGAAGAAGAGGAAGTGCAATCCTTGACCAAGACTTTGGGTGCTGAGGTGGATGGTGTGTTGGGGGAGTATGGGGTGTTTGACGAAAGGAGTCTTGTTCCTTTCCCAGATTATCTGTCTTTTGACGAGGTTTGTTCTTTTCCCCCACCCCCTTTACCCTTTTTATGCGACCATGCGTCCCGTCCGTCTTTCAGGCGAGCATACGTCGGTACAGGTACCTTGGCTAATAGCAAAAAAAAAAAAAAAAAAATTTGGCCTCCACCCTCCCCGGCGCCGGCCTAACAGCATGGACCTCCCTCCGCCTTCCCCACCTCCTCTCTTCCCCTTCAAAAAGCCAGTCCGTATTGCTGTAAGGAACAGGCGGCGTCTCCCTCTTGTCTCTCCTCCTCGCTCTGGCGGCAAAGAACGTTACCCCCATCATCAGTTCGTCTTCCGACGAAAAACTTACCCGGATCACCGCTCTTGCTGCTGACGGGGTGATAAAAAGCTACAACTATCGCACAAACCCCAACCAAGCAGCCGCGATATACGACTTAACAAACAGTCGAGGCGTAGACGTGGTGGTTAATAACACTGGCCCCGCTAGCATCCCCGCTGATATCGCCAGTCTGAAATTCGGTGACGGACGGATTGCGCTTGTGGGGTTTTTTTTTGGAAGGGTTGGGAGCAGATTGGAATCCTGCTGTGCTGATGGGGTTGGTTGGGAAAAGAGCGAGTTTGGAAGGGATTCTGTGCGGGACTGGGAGCGAGATTCTGGCTTTGAATGAGTTTCTGGAGGAGAGGAAGGTTGATTTGGGGTCGGTTGTCGATAGGGTTTTTAAAGCGGTTGGCGAGAAGGGGGCGTTGGAGTGGTTGTGGGAGGGGAAGCATGTTGGGAAGATTGTTATTCGGGTTGCTAGGGAGGAGTAAGGCAGTGAGAGTGATGACGTGGCAAGTGGCGAGTGCTGCTGCTGTTAGGTTTATTCGGGTTCTTGTCGAGTGAAAGGCAATTCCAGCGAATTAGGTTATGTTCACCCCAATGCAAGGGAAAAAGACGTGTCTAACACACTGGTGAGTAGGTCCTTGAAGGCTAGGTATGATGATGAGGCACACAGGAAATGGAGGAGACGACGGGACGAGAGGAAAGAACAATGCAGGGAATCTCACACATTGCACCATCTCTTCTTCGTTATAGCTCTATAGTCTATTGCTCTCGACTTCTGCATCAAAGACAAATCGCCTGCCTTCCATTTTCCAGCCACCATCCGTTTTCATGCTTTCGATCCCAGCCGGCAGCCTTCAAGGCCTTTTCTTTCATTCTAAGAAACACAACCGCCGCCGCTCAAATCAGCGTTTCTTTGTCTTTTTGCTCATCGCCTCTCGTCTCTCTCTCATTCCCGACATCCACCCATCTCTCCAGTCCCAGTCCTTGCAGGGTCCTACTCTCTAACCCTAGCAACAACAACACTATTAACCACATCCGTATACGGATGCACCACCGCACAGGGCTGCAGCACCTCCAAAAGCCTCTCCGTATTGACGCTCACCTCCGGATACAAACACGTCCTCAATCCCCACGCGCTACGGATAACCAGCAAGGCACCAGGCCTCATGGTCCTGACCACGTTTAGGAAAATCTCCTCCTTGTCCTCCTGCGACAGCCCGACTAGCGCGGCAACGTAGACGACGTCTGAGTCTGCAAGACTAATGGAACAAGAACCGGCTTCGCCACACACAAACTCCATGCCTTCGCCCCATGGACCGAGGACAGCGTTGAGGCGGGAAGATACGTCAATGGCGGTGGGGGACATGTCGATGTTGGTGATTGTGGGAATGTTGTCGGTGCTAGAACATGTCTGGCGGATTTCGTCGAGGAGACACCACGAAGTCAAAGGAAGGGGGCCGGAGCCGATGAAGGTGATTTTCTTGAGGGCGTTGGTGTCACTGGGAGACATGGCGGCGCGAATGGCGGAAAGCTCGAGGCGTGCTAGGTCGACGTAATTCTGGAAGTAAGGGAAATCGATCTGGAGAGCATTGAGGACTGCGTCAGGGCCTTGGTCGGCGAGCGATAAGGTGTGTTGGGCCCAGTGGTTCTCGAGACAGGATTCGGCTTCGGAGCAGATGGTGCGGAGGGAGGGAAGCATTTGTTGGAGGCCGGGGAATTCAAGGATCTAGTATGCTGTCAGAATCACCATTGCCAGATTGTCCTGGTGCCATGAGAACATACCTGCTGGATAACGCTTGGGGGATGGATCTGGACGCATGTGCGGACGAGACATCCCAACAGCCGGTTGATGTCGTCTCCTGGTCGGTAGTTTGGTAGCTTCTTGAGTTGGTCGTGTGTGTCAAGAATGTTCAAAGCAATCTTTTGAGCCTTGGCGATCTTTGCGCTACCCATGATGTCTACTTTTTCGGCGAGAATATCGAGAGTTTGCTGGTTGGCGTTGGAGAGGTAGTGAGCGGACTGGTTTCTTGGAGAACCAAGCCCGAGAACTGAGAGAAGAGCAGGCATTTTAAAGGAATTGAAGGCGGCGCCTTTGGGTTAACCGGGTTGGTGTCTGCCTGGGAGCGATGATTGCAACTTCGTTGTTGAAGGTTGATGGACCACGGCCAGCGAGGTTCTCGTTCGGTTTGAACTGGGGTGATGGGCAAGGCTGAGTTCGAGCCGTCCTGTTGACACCGCCTCGTGGTTAGGTTAGGAATGGACAGAAGAGCGAGCTGTCGTAGGGCTGGACAGGATCAGACTGCAGTGTAAAGGGTATCGAATGGTCGTCAGGGTCCTGTCAAGTCCGGTGAGGGGATGCGGCTCAGTAAAGTAGGGGACCAGACGGTCGGACAGATGGGCCAAGTGGAAATCATCTGCAAATCACTGGGTTAGCACGAACGATGGAGAATGGCACCTTGATTGCGGGAAGAGGATACTCTGGGGACCTACTTTGCGGCTGCCCACAGGTTAAACTCCGAAGCGATGAAAAGAAGTGGACATTCTGACAAGGGCGTAGTTGGAGAGCCGCCAATGTTGAGGGCGTGAGAACCTTGATGGCTTGGAAATGTTACCCAACCTGCCAGTAGCCTTCAGCCTTCCGTCGCTCACGACTCCATGGTTTGACTTTTCGAATTGGTGCCTGACCAATTGATGATTCCTATTGGAAGCTGTAGTCGTTCCATTGTGCCGACGTTGAGCCACTTTCGAGAGTCAGATCAGCATTCAACACCCGTCAAAGTGGAATTGTTGCAGCATTCTCTCCACGTCGCATCCGCATCGTGTTGCGGGGTGAGGTTGAGCGCATTTACATTTCAGAACGAATTGGACATATTGCATGGAGTGGTGGCCGATTAATTGAGAATTTAAAAAGTGGACAGTCATGTCTCGATTGAGGGGTACGAACATGCGAACAAATTGCGACGTGGAAAGAATTTGTTATTGCACAAGGAAGGAACGGAAGCAAGGAGTCTGGGAGAATTGGCCATCAAGGTCCTCATGGTGACGGCACGGGGGGAGAATACGCACAGACCCGTATCCGCACCTTCCTTTCCAAAATTGGACAAGCTGATTGGCCTGTGGGGTTTTCGTAGGGTAGCGCCTGCCAAGCCATCTTATCAGATTGTCGCAATCTGGAGCCACTTGCTCGGCCATCAAGGTGCTCAGTCATTTGGCGCCGCTTTGTCCTCTCCTTCCCTCCTTCTTTCCTTGGCCAACACTCTGCGACAATTTCCGTACGACAAAACGAGACATTTCACCAACCGCCGCAAGCGAGACATATTGACCGACACTTGTTCTTTTTCATGGTTACACCTGCTCAAATACGTTACTCTGCCTTGGCCGCCTCTCCTGGTATCGAATCATGTTCTGGACTTGAAGACAAGAGCCACGAATACCTCAACATGGTCCGCCATTATTGGTTCCCACAGTAGCTGATCTGGTCGATCTCTATTGCACGACAGCTCATCGTATTCCACTTCCCGCACCGAGATCGAGACTCACGATACCCGCAAGACCCGGGATGATGAGGTCAAGAATAGTTCCATCCTTGAGTGCCAGCAAGTGTCCAGCCTTGACCATGATCATGATCCCCCGGGAAGACCGCCTCATCGTCCGATCCAAATATCCAGGGACCTTGTTGTTAAAAGGGGGCCCTGGACCACCTCACCCTTCCCCAGCACTGCCAGAAGGAAGTGATGGTTCCCTTGGCCCTCAGGGTTCTCACCTAAATATTGCTCGTCGCCAACCGTTATCTTTGTCTTGCGTCACCGGTCAATTTCCCTCCCCCTTCTCCTATCCAGTTATCGTTCGAGGCCGTCTTCGTCTGAACTTCATGTCTTATCAAGTCCCCTCGCTTGCCCCCTCACTTGACCCAACGTACCAAATCCTTCCATTTCCTTCGGCGCGTTTGTTTGCTTAACTTTGTTTATATTTTTGCGGCCAAAATACCACCGCGTTTTTGCGCAACCACTTCTCTCTCTGCTTCGTCAACCCCGCCATCGTCTCCTCATTTTCACTCGCACAACTCACTCAACAGCGGTCGCGCATTCAATCAAGCACATTGGTAGTGTAAACAAGAACCAACGAGCTCACGCCCGTTCCACTCCTACAAGATTTGTGATCTTCTCACACCAACCTGATAATATTCCCACCAAGCGCGCGCTATTGATCGCATCAACAAGAGCGACATCATGGCTCAGATCGGCGAGTTTCTGGGTTTGGCGCCTCCCGGCTTCGCTCCCATGAACTCATTCTCCTTTCTCAGCAACCAGAGTGGTGCGTCTTCATTCTCCCCCCTCACTATCCCTCTTCTCGCCTCTCACCTTGTTTTCACCTTCACCTGGAAGTGGGGAACCGATGCATTCCTTAAGGTAATTACACACCTTCATATATCTTGCTAACATGAACACCCGACCTTTTAGTTGCCTCCAACAGGCCTTTCTTTTGCGATATTACCGACGTGGGTGACTTGTACACTGTCATCCATGTAGTCATTCTTCCGCAGACACCTCAGGACTCAGTCTCTGTTGGCGGCTCCCCGAATGGCTTCTCCCACAATGCCCACAACGGCCATAACGGTGCCAACGGTGCCAACGGTATCAAGGGTCATGCTCAGGATGTTAACGGGCGCCCGATTACCCCAACCCAGCTGGACCAGTTTATCATCAAGCTCCTCAGCGCTGGCGTCAAGGAACCCCGTCTTTCCGACTTCGACATTTCCCATTTCACACTCATTTTTCCCAAGTTCGCGGGATCTGCTGTCCGCTCGAACCTCCTGGAGCACCGCCTCCAAGACTGCCCGTATCCCATCACCCGCATCGACGACCGCCTAATCGCTCGAGAGGATCAGGATATTCGTTGGCAAAGGAAGCTGACCGGTGGCGGTCCCAGCGCAAACCTTGCTCTTCTCGCCGAACACGCTGCCGGGGTTATCCAGTGGCGTGATATATCCAGCTCCTTTTCAGTCCAGCAGTTGCAGCAGCATCTTGTCTGGATCAAGCAGGAACTACACGATAGGCTGCACAATGTCCCTTGTGTACTGCCGGGAGATCCCATTAAGGAGAAGACGGTGGCTCTCATCAGGGGTCGCCCCAACCTGATGACAGGCGGTCCGGTATATTCTGCGGCCAAAGCACTTGGCCTTGACCTCGTCATCATCGACGAGCCTGGTCATTGGCTTGAAGTCGATACCCCTGAGAATCGCAAGCTCCGCGAGGCATTCCTCAGCACTGACATGACAGAGGACGAAGGTGTGACCGATCGCATCGTGCAGTCGATTAACAGATACGGAAAGCCGATTCATGGTGTCTTCACGCTGTCCGACAATTTCTTTGTCACAGTTGCCAAGGTTGCTGAGCGCCTTGGTCTCCCCTCCGGCCCAGTCTCAGCCTTCGAGACAGCCGTCGACAAGTTCAAGTCTCGCATGCTTCAGGACTCCCCCGGCCATACAGCCTCCGTGTTCAGCGTCCAAGAGCTTCACACTCTCCTCTCTGCGCCCCTGGATGGCTACCAGCCGTTCTTCACCCCTGTCTTCCCCATGATTGTCAAACCTACCAAGGGCTGGTCGTCGGAGTGTGTCTCCAAAGTCGCCAATATCAACGACCTCGCTATCGCTGTGCAAAAGGCCACGGCGCGTCACAGTTCGGCGGCAGTTATTGAGCCCTTCTACGACGGTCCCGAGATCGATGTCAACTTTGTGCTTCTTGACGGCGAGATTCTCTTCTTCGAGATTGCGGACGAGCCCCCCTGTGAGGCCGACGCTTCCAACGCCACAGTGCACGACACCTTCTCGCCAGTTGCCCTTACCATGCCGTCCGCCCTGCCCGCCGACGAGCAAGAGATTGTCAAGAAGACTCTGCATCATATTCTGCTCAACATGGGCTTCCACACGGGAATTTACCATCTCGAAGCCAGAGTGATCAACTCGAAATACGCCTACCGCTACATCGCCCCGGGTGTTCTCGACCTTGTCCCCCGCCACCCTCGCGAACTCCTCCCAGGCAGGCCCGAGTGCAAGTTGATTGAGATCAACGCCCGCCCGCCCGGATACCGCGTCTCCGTGCCCTCCCGCCATACCTATGGGGTTGACTACTTTGCCATTCGCATGCTCGCCGCGCTGGGTGACAAGGGCCGCCTGCGCGCCATGTCCGTTCCCTTCTCTCACCACGGCGACAGCCGCACCTTTGGCGCTCAGTACTGGTCTCGCCTCGTCTACATCCCGGTCCCGAAGGACGGCGTCTTGATGTGGAGAGAGGGGCGCGTTAGCCCGTCCGAGGACTTAAAGTTGCGCCGTCCCGATCTGGCTAAGCACATCGTTCTGGCGGTCGACTACTTCGCGGATGGAGACAAAGTTAGCACTTTCACCGACGGAGCGAGAACTTATCTTGGACATATCCTTGTCAAAAGCACTTTTAGCCGCAAGATGGCTATTGAGCTTGGCAACGAGGTGCTCATGGCGTATGAGGTTGACATCGATGATGATATCGTTGAGGATGTGGAGGCTATGGTCATTAAGGATGACGATGAGTCAGACATTGGAGATGAGGACAGTGGCATGTCCGACCACAGTGAGGAGGACGAGTCCGACTCCGACTACTGAGTGACCGAGAGGGTACGAGTACCTATGAGGGCTCCAAGAACAGGCACATTCTTGCTTTGGCATTTTTGGCATGGTGGGCTTTTGATTGGCCCCATTTGATTTGAAAGGTCCGGTCCGGTTGGAACTTGGAACCGCTAACTTGACAGAGGTAGTGGTACACTTGGGTACAACTTGGGAGTGGCATCCCTTGATTCATCTTGTGGTTGAGCTTTCTGCTCTTGAACCTCAGTATCTTGGGAGTGGCATCCCTTGGATTGGCCATTAGACCTCACTTTGGCATTTTGATGGCATGGACTGCAGGCCTCGGCTCTATCTTCGAATGGATATGGAGTGGCACCCCAGGGGGTTTGGAACTCACCGTTATGTGTCCATGACTGGTGCGCATGCATTTGGCTGGTAGTTCCAGGCGTTTTGTCCCAGCCTTTGGGCTTATACTTTGCTTCTATTGTGTGTTTTGCTTGTTGTATGATTCCTTTTCTAACCTTCTTCACGGGTAGCATTTCTGTTTCTTTCTTTCTTTCTTTTTCGGAAGGCATTGGGGCATCGCGACGGCGTTGAATGCGAGGAGTTACTGCTTGGTACTATTCTAGGTAGATGATACCCTAGTTTTCTTTCATTGTAAAAGAGAGATCTGTTCGATACGCCTTTTTGCTACCATCATCTTGTGTGTGACTGTGATACGCTGCATTGCCATGGCCCGTAACCATCGACCAATGGAATTAATGTTCGTGAATACATATAAAATTGGGAATTATTGATGTAGAAGTAGCTGTTGACGTTGTCGCTTGTTCTCGCCGAAGCGGGTGAGTGTCCGGTCGATGGGAGTGGATAAATGTCGAACGAGGGAAACGGTGCGACTAGGAGCGCTGCCCGGAAATGGTCTGTGCAGCCGCGACTTCAAAACTTTGGAAGGACAGGGTTAGGGTTCGAACCCGGACATCCAGGGGTCGGATCTCGGATGAGGACCCTGAGACCGAACTGAAGAAAGGCGGTCCCGGCATAAAAAAAGCTTGTTCTGTACTGGGCATGAGCTTGTATTGAATGAAGGATCTCGCCACGAAGAACGTTTTGCCGTTCATCACATATTTAGTAAACAATAAGCTTCCCCTTTTCTCGTCGCCTATAGCAGCAGCAGGCCAGCAGCAGCAGTCCGCGCTATCCGATGCGATAATGAATATGGCGGACCACCATGGCTCCACATGAACCACAAATTTTGGGCGAACAACCACACGAACGAGCGCAGCAAGGAAGGGCTGAGATCCAACGAATGTTTTTCGTGTTGTTTGATCAATTCCTCGCTTCGTTGTACGCGGAACACTTGTGGCCAGCCGCAAGATTTACACTTCCGCCCGCCTTTCCCAATTTCCACTTTCCCCTTCCCGTCTTCCCGGGCCCCTTTCTTCCTCGCCTAATTAGGTCGGATTTCCTTCCATCAGGGTCCAGGCTTTTGCAGGGTTTCCAATCCTTTTCTTTTCAGGGTCCATCTGTTTACCTACACCCTTCTGCCCCGCCCCTTTTCCTTGGAGAACCAGAGCTCGGCCGTCTTGATTGCTACATCGTCCTTTGTTTCAACCTCTGAACGCTTTCGATATTTTAGCCTGCACCTTACATACCTCCAACCAACACTGCATCTACGCCGCATGAGCAATTCCAGCTGTCATTGAACGAACCTCCGAACCAATGACGCGCAACGCCGCGCGCCTTTCTTCCCCTGCGCTTCGTGCTCTCCCGACAAACCACAAGCCATCACCAGCGCCGGACCAAACCGAACCGAGACGAGACGAGGACAATCACCGAAAACAAGAACAAAAACGGGCGACCGCAACCGCAACGATGGAACACCTCGTCTTTGCCCACGACCTTACCAAGGCCGATCGCGTAGTCTTAGAGACATTGGCGACCGATTACAGCGACCACCTGAAGGCGAAGGACGCCCAGGTACCAGATTCAGCATATGCGTCGGCGAGCGATACAGAAGCAACAGGGACAACGGGGACGAATACAAATACAAATACACATGGCAGCGCGAAGGGCGGTGTGAATAAGGATGCTGCTGGAGTTAGCCAGAGGAAAGCAGGTATGTTGGTTCGGACATTGCGGTGTCCATTGGAGTCGCAGTTGCAATAGCGGTCGCATTTGCGGCGAACATTGTCTGTCTCTCGGGCATCCGTCGCACATCACATCCTCGCATTGCGGTGCTGGCAACGATGGAATCGATGAACCCCTGACCTTATCGTTATCGGATCCTGCGGTTTGGTCCAATTGTCTCGGGTGTGACATCATACCGGTTGCCAAGACGGCAGGGTCAGAAGTCTGGACCGCTGGCGGCCGGCAGCTGGGCGTTGCAGTGGAGCGGGAACTGCCGGCCGTGGTGTGGTTGACCAACCGTGCCACTTACCCGACCAACTCTCTCAGCATCACCACCACGATCTTCAAAAATCACTATCCTCACTCACTTGTTGAAACCAAAAGCTAATACAACCCTTCCAGCAACCCGCACCTCAGAAGCCATCACGCAGCTCTCCGCCCTCAACGACCCCAAATCTCTCTCTTTCGAGCCCACCATAACCAACTTCTTCGACCTCGCCGACCTGCAATCCTTCACCTGGCTCCCCTCTACCGTCCTAAACGCCTACACAAAATGGGCCTCCTCCCTCATCCGCGTCCCTACGGACATCCTAATGATCACCCACCTCCTCATCTACTTCACCACCACCGTTCCCTCGGCCTTCTACTTACTTTTCATCCGCTTCTCCTGGCCGCACGCCATCCTCCACGCCGTCATCAACGGCTGGTACGTCGGCACTTACACGCTGATGATGCACCAGCACATTCACATGCGCGGCATCTTGACGAAAGATAAACTCTGGACGCCGGTGTTTGACGCCATTTTCCCTTATATCCTGGACCCCCTGATGGGTCATACCTGGAACTCGTATTACTACCACCACGTCAAGCATCATCATGTCGAGGGTAACGGGCCAGATGACCTGTCTTCGACGATCCGTTACCAGCGTGACGAGCTAAGCGAGTTCCTGAAGTACGTCGGCCGGTTTTACTTCCTGGTGTGGTTGGATCTGCCGCTGTACTTCATGCGCAAGGGGCGGTACGTGACGGGCGCCAAGGCGGCGTTTTGGGAGTATGCGAGTTATGCCATGTATTATGTGCTGTGGAACTATGCCCCTGGAGGAGGCAAGGCGACGCTTTTCACGCTGGTCCTGCCGTTTTTGGTGCTCAGGGTGGCGTTGATGACGGGGAATTGGGGACAGCATGCGTTTGTGGATGATGAGGAGCCGGAGAGTGATTATAGGAGTAGTATTACGCTGGTGGACGTTGCTGTACGTTTTATCCTTTCCCGTCCCTCCCTTTCTTTTCTTCTGCTGGGACATGACTAATAGACAACAGTCCAACCGCCACTGCTACAACGACGGCTACCACACCTCGCACCACCTCAACCCTTTGCGCCACTGGCGCGAACATCCCGTTGCCTTCCTCAAGGGGAAAGAAACCTACGCGGCCGAAAACGCGCTAGTGTTCCATAACATCGATTACCTCATGGTAACCATCAGGTTATTGAAGAAGGATTACATGACGCTGGCCAAGTGCTTGGTACCCATTGGCGAGTTTCAGATGAACATGACCCTTGAAGAAAGGGCGGCGTATTTGCGGAGGAAGACGAGGAGGTTTAATGAGGAGGAGATTAGGGAGAAGTTTGGGAAGAAGGCACACTAAACTAGAGGCTGAGTGAGTGGGTTTGTTGTATGTATGAGGCATGGAGGTGATGGTTGTAATGGCTGTAATGTAATGGATGGGAATGCCTTGTTGGGGTATTGCTGTGGGATAGAGGGTTCTGGGGAGGCTCAAAAGGTAAAAAGGACCGCGGCTTTGCATATTAGAGCGTGGCAGGTTGAAACAGACAAAATTCATTCCTGGTTGCTTGATCATCGGTATTATGGTTGGTGCATAACTTGTTCGCAGCTGACGAGGGCGAGAGATTCCGGTCCAGTAGGCGATAGCTTGAACTGGACGCCGGGATTGAAAGCTCAAATGAAAAACTCAAGCTCATACCTTGCTGTTGGTTGATTGGTCAAAGAACCATGACACGCAAGGTGACCATCATGAACCTTCCACCGCTCGGCGAAAGGATGCTGTCAATGATCACGGACGAGGTGCCCGGGTGTTGGCTGAAGCACGACGTTCTTCCCTTACATGGAAGTCCACACGGTACTGCACTAGGCAACAGGACGCATGGAGCGCGTACTGCCTAACATGATCGCTACTGATTTCAATGCGGAGATGTTAATGCCCGGTAGACCCTCGGGCTCGCACCGACATCGGGAGATGATGCCGTGTGCACTTGCCTGAGTCTGGACCTGGTGTTTACCAGATGTCCGTCCCTTCCTCAACAGAGTTGTGTTCACGTTGTCAAATTTCTTTTCCTCATCTCCCGTTCGTTTTCTCTTTTCGATCTCTCTTCTCAAGATCTCTTCATCTTTCACCATCCTTCCAAACCTCCTCTTCATCGATCCGCCCCTTCCATCACTAGTTGGCAACAAGCATCATCGTTGCCGTCATATCACCTCCGACTTTTCAGAATTGTCTACCTCTGAAGGAGCGCTGGACAACGTTATGCGGCTATCTTTGTTCAGGCAAGCTCCCGTCCAGCCTTGTTGGTGCTGAAGCGAGACACCTGTTGAAACTGACGGATTTGGCCAAGCGAGAGGCAATGTTTAGCGAAGACAACAGGGTTCGGTCCTTTCATCCTAAGATTTGCGGACTTGTTTATCGCCAACCATCAAGCTTTTCTTCTCAACTGACAGCCAGACCTTCTTTTTACTGCTGCTTTGTGTGTGCTAGCTGGCTTACATCTTCTTCAGGCTGTGCCCACATGTACTTCCATTTCCTTAACATCTCCCAGCAAAGGAGTCTCTTACCGGCTGTTCCTTCCCGGCTTTTATGCTAGTCACCGTCCTTAGCCGACTGCCCAATTCTAGACTTTTTGTCTCTTCAACATGCATCTTATTGTTCTTTATCCTACAGCAAACACCGCCGTCCAAGTCATACCTTATTGCCACCATTTCTATATCCACGGCTGATTTTAATCACAATGTATTATTTCTGGGTTCACATCATGGCTTATCGAAAGACCTAGTGGCATCGTTGAGATCACAAAGATTAAGCAGGGTAGTGAGGTTACCCTACCGTTGTCCTCCCTTTATGTACCGTTCGTTCATCTCCCATCGCCATGTCAGATACAGCCCGGACAACACCATGGCCCATCGGTCGGTCATACCTTGAGAGGCTGCCTATAGAGATGCTGAACGACATCTTTGAATGCTTCAAACCTATTCAGCAAGCGAACTATATGGTTAGGGCCAGCCCTCAACAGCCTGAATTCTACAAATACGAAACTAGCCCATTGGACATTGTGTTATACCTCGAAGGGCGTCAAGCATTGAGTGCTCTGTGTCTGGTGTCCTCAAGACTCCGTCGAGTCGCCCATCCTATACTCTTCCACGAAATATGGATCACAGACTCGGATAACCTTTTTGGACTTGTCACAAGCTTGGCTTTATACCCTAACAACCGTCCACATGTCAAGCGGCTGGGCATCACCAAAGTATTCTTTGAAAATTGCCGCGAACAGAGTTGCCAGTGCGCTGGCCAATTCATAGGCTGTAGCGAGCGTAGCAGGCACCATGTTGACTTGGAAACTGACAAGACCCAAGAAGAGACTTGTTTGGACATTTTCAATGCGGTTCTGAAACTTCCGATGATACGCACCTTTCCAGATTTGCGACAACTCCTGGAGATGTAACAAGAATTGGAAGTAAGGTTAAGTGACATATGGCACTAGATGACCGATGCCACTTCCGAGCGGGTATGGAATCTCGCGCTTAAACTCGTCATCTTCTTCTCGCCAGGCCTGCAAAGTCTTTAGTTTACTTCAACAACGTGGGCATCGCCCTATATCTGCTGTTACGCACTGGGTATCATCACTCCCCAAATCACCTACTTGGACACCTTTTCTCACCATCAGAATAAATGCGCCGAGTCTCTGACAGTGTTGAACATTGACTTATCTTCACTGAGAGTCTGTTACGGTCAGGTCCTTCACAACAGCCGCGCTTCTCGGTGCCTTGAGTCGATCGAGGAACTCACGGTGGTCGACGATGGCCAGGTGGCACTGGGGCCCGGAGAAGGAGCACGATGTAGAGGAATTGAACCGGACTTTCTCCAAATATGGCTCGAATCAGCGAAGCGTCTCCAAAAACTTCGGCTTTACACCGGCTTCGACCTTGAAGGAATTTGCTGGTCGTGAAGGGGACCATCTGGGACACAACATCAACACAATCTTGCCTCGCCACTGGGAAACGCTCCGGCATTTCGAATGGTGTCAAATGGTGAACCCTCGAACAGCTACCGAGACAGAATGGAGGAAAATGTTCGGGGGAGAGCAAAGGCTATCATGTCTCCCACAGCTGAGGGAGCTGGAGTACTTGAAACTTTTACATATGTTCGTTTATACCCGTGAGGAGTGATTTAGTCGACGAGGTGTGGGTGCTCCCCTTAGACCTCCCCCTCCGCCACCGGTCATGCCACATCCTTTGGGGACACACGAACATACTCCAATACAGATACCCTTTGCGCCCGCATCAGTCACTGACTTGAGGCTACTTGAGGACAATATTCGCGGCATGCTCGTACACAATCCTTTAGTGTTGGGAGCACCTCCGAAGTTGAGATCGGTTGACGTGGTGGGAAATCTGCCGACGGACCGGTGTTTGACGATTGACCTTTGACGGTTGGGTGTTCTCTGTCTTCACATGGTGGCCTAGGGACATGGCTCTGGGCAGTGTCGAGGTGGGAGACCGGCCCCACAGCCTGGACCCTTAGAGAGACACTGCGTGCGCAAGTACCGTCAAATGTTGGATCCAATGGGTACCCGTCAAGATTAGAATCGCCTTCTTCCCCTTGCCGCCAGATGGAGTTGGGGACGACTCCAGGACTCCAGTCCTGAAGTATCCCTCCTGGGACATCCGTGCCTAGAACTGGTCAACCACTTCACTACCTTCCACCTCACCCCTCCCTGCCCGGGACTCACTTGGCAGGGCTAGTCACCAGCACTCCTGTCTGTCCGTATAATTCCATGCTATTTTAGTCCTCCAGGCCACGCGCTTGGCTCTTTCCTATCCCCACTCAGAATTTCACCCTGCCATAGCTTTTCTCATTTGGGGTATTTAAGGCAGCTGGGACTTCTCGGCTTCTACCACATCTTTTCAACAAATTAACCCATCATCGAATCAAGCGACCATTTAGCTTGGCTTTCTTTGGCTTATTTCCTTCAACATCACAATCGATACAACCATTTCGCCTTTCGCCTGCTTTTATTCTGATCAGCCATCTAACTTCAACCTCCGAAGGACTGGCCTCTGTTTAAGGGTGCTTTGGGTCCATCTATCCTCGCCGCCCACGATCGTTAAACTTGACAGTCGTTTACCGCTTATCAAGACCCAAGCACCCTGTGCCCATCAACTATCAAGCTGAACACCGTCTCGTTTACGCAAATCCTCTCTCGTTTACGCCAATCCACACCTCTTCGCAGCTCGTCAGCTGCACAGCGCTGCCCCCTGCTTTCGTTCGTCACAAGCAGAAACGCACCACCATGTCCGACCCGGCCATGGACGCACCATGGCCCGCTGGCCAGTCCTACCTGGAGAAGCTGCCTACGGAGATCATAGAGATAATCTGTGATACTCTCGGCCCAGAGCGCACGAGGAATTATCTCATGAAAACGTCTTCCAGTCGTCATCCTCGTTATCCGAACAAACCTGCTGAGGCCTGCTATCCATCGGATCCCATCGACTCGCAGTCGTACCTCAAATCCCGCCGCGCACTGTACAATCTAGCTCGGGTCTCCAAGCGCTTATCTCCAGTGGCGCGCAAGTATCTGCTGAGAAAGGTTTCAGTCACCGATCCCCAATGCCTTTTCAAGCTGGCCAAATCTTTGGCTCTTTATCCGGACACCCGCCCTCATGTCAAGTGGCTCGGAATCGACGCTCAGTTTATCTCTGGGTGCCACTTCCAGGAGGAGGATGGAGGAGACGCAGACCCAGATGGAGATATGCCAATGCGACATCCGAAGCTCGAATGTTTGTGCGATGGCGAATACTGTGGAGTCCGTCCGCTCTACCACCGGCACTGGGACACTTGCAGACTCTCCCTGGAGATGGATTTCATGTGGAACTTCGAGAAGGTCCTGAAAGTACCAGAGATGAAGGGATTCCCGGATATGGGTCACCTGTTGCAATTGGTACGGCAAATGCAGTACACGGAAGTTAATCTGGATTACTTCCTGGATGACAGGACTTTCGAACAGATGTGCAATATTGGTCTCAAGGTTGCCATCTTTCTTTCTCCCAACCTCCAGGCACTTCGGCTTACGGCAGACTATAGTCATTCACATTCATTTCTTTTCCGCTACTCAATGGGTATCGTCCCTGCTCCAACCGAGAGTTTCGGCCCTTTTGCCATGGAGTACCACCCAGATGTGGCCAAGTTCCTGACGACACTCAACATGGGCGCATCCTCCTTCAGACATTTCTCCACCGCTCCTACACTGACCTTCATTCCTACCTGCCCAGCAACCCTGGAAGAGCTAACGCTGATCGATGACGGCCCGATCTACGTCAATGATGATCAAGAGCGCTGCCGCGGTATTGAGCCACATCAACTCCTCACCTGGCTCAAGCCTGCCAAGCGTCTTCGAAAGCTCCGGCTCTACAGCGGACTTGATGTTGAAGGCTTGACCATGGTACTTCGCTGGGGCCTTGAAGCAAGTCCCTACAACCTCACCCATCTGCACAACATTAACACCATTCTGCTCGCGCACCGCGAGACCCTGCTGCATTTTGAGTGGTGTCAGATGTCGAATCCGTGGAAGACCGACGAGCAAGCCTGGATCAAGATGTTTGGACCGGATCAGAAATTATCGTGTCTCGCGGAGCTCAAGGAGTTAACCTACCTCAAGCTGTCAGACATGTTCGTCTACACCCGTCAGCAGTACCTGGATCGCCGGGCTTCTTTAGCTGCCATGGATGCCATCACCAAGAAGTCGATCTTGCTCAAGGCGGATCGCGAATACAACGATTTGGTGGTGCTGAGGCGTAACCTGTTGTATGAGCTCTCCGCACCGCCCAAGTTGAAGAGGGTTATTGTGGTGGGAAATTTGCCGAGGCATGGTCGTCGGTATATCGAGGTTAATACTTAATTAGGGTTTTGATGTAAAGTCCGGTGCTCGGTGCGAATAGTTATGGACCTGGAATGCTGATATATTCAGACCTGCCACCTGTCCCAGAAGCATGTGGCCTTGTCTCCCTAACATTCCTTTGCCGTCGTTGCGCACCAGCGACTTACCTTGACTCGGAACTTTTAACTTCGTTCACTGGACTTTCAGCGCGAAAACAACGGAGCATGCCCTGCTACTTGATTATCGATCCGTATTCGGATCTACTCATGTACACATATCACAGGGTTCTTGCTGCTTATCTCTTAGTCTCTCTTCTCCGCCAATTCAAATAGTCCAGTTAAAATCCTTTCGTTCATTCTCGTGCCCTCGTATTAGTATCCATTATGTGCACTTACTTAGACGTTTAGGTCTAGCCGGTGCCCGGCGTGCTCAAAGACTGAGGTGGTTTGAGGTTCTTAAACGCTGCCCCTCCTTTCCCTCACCTCTACTCTGACTAGCCAGTAGCTACTGGCTAGGCAAACGTATTACGTAGGTACCTTCCCAACATCTGACAAGCCAGCTGCCTTTACCTTGTTCTTCGTTGCCGCCTTTCCCCACGTTTCCGTCCAGTCACAGCCGCAATATTTCCTTCTCTTCCCCTTGCGTCTATCTTTCTTTCTTTTCTTCTTTCCCCTCCACCCATAACAACATCTGCCCTTCCAACTCTCGGCCGTCATCCACGCATCCACACAACAGTTCTTCCCCAAGGAGACGGGAGGAGGCCTTGCGGGAGGAGGAGAGTGGGAGCGAGAACGGGGAGGAGTGATTTTGCCCTTTCTTATGTCTTTTCCTTTGTTATACAGGTCTCGCCATGCACTGGCGGCTCGCCCACTGGGCGATTAGACTGAGAGTGTTGGGCCGCGTTTACGCTATGGACAACACATGATTTACAACGACAATAGGCCTCGGTTTGCCCTCGGATTAATGATTTTGATGGACAGTTAGGGCATTGCTCTTATTTTTGTATGCTAGACTCACCGGTGCGGCACGTCTCATGCCCTACGGGAGGCGGAAGTAGACGTTAAAAATAACAACAACAACAACAACAACAACAACAACAACAACAACAGTTCTTCCCCACTAACCAAGTCGCAAACGGCATCATCTACCTACCTAGCCAACATCTTCTTCCTTCGGACAGAGCAAAGCATCAAAATCCTCGTCGTTGGAGGTAGTGGGACTTTACCTTGACCTCAATGACATCGCGCCTCTACTGTACCAGATATATCCACGGGGCTAAAGCTCGTCCAGTCCCTCTTCTCGATATCTGCACGCATAGTCCGTGCTCGAGCCTGCAAAACTGCCCAGTCTTGACTGGAGGGACTGGAAAGACGATACTTTATTTCATCTGAGATCTTCGGCTAAGGTACCACGACTTTGACCTTTCCTTCAGGAGGACCTTCGAGAGGACGAGAACGAGTAAGGTATGAGCATAGAGGTGGAGTCAAAGAGGAGGACATGGAGGATAGTGCCGTTACCGCCGTCGTCACCTTCTCGCGTACTCCATCATCTGGTGGTGGTGGTCTTCGGCCAAGAACAGGGGCGAGTATTATCCCCTTGGTGGAGAGCTATTTGAAGGTTTGAAGGAGAAGATACGAAATGATGATGATGAACTTGACCCTAGGACTGGAAGCTCTGGCAATTGATTTTGATATATTTCAAGAAGAGATATCTGTGAGCTTTCTAGTTCTAGCACACCCAGCGCGGTCTTTTTCGATATCGTACTACCTAGTGTTGGGAAATATCTTGAGGAAATAGGTGGTTACGGAATATTTAGATGGGGAGACCGCAATCACAACAAGGCGGGAAGAATATAAAAGTTAAGTAGCAAGAAAGGATTCCGTGTTGAAATGACCATAGGCTACAAAAGGTAGGATTGTTAAGATAACTTGGGGACAGACACGCACAACTGCCTCTAGTAAGGTCTTTAACATTTATGCCACTGAAAAACGTGTGATGCTTTGATCCTGGGGGTCTTTTACCTTGACACGTTGTGAAGGAAACTCCTGGGCTGTCCAGCAATTGCGCTCTTGAGAAGAGGGAACCAAGTGAATGGCACGTTCACATCTGTTCCGGAATAGTGGGTGGTCTTGCTCAGCAAACATGAATACGAAGGTGCCTATATCCTCGTTCCTCAACCCTTCATTACCGGTCAAGGCTGTGAGGTTCCCATTCAAGTAAATCACCCCTGAATGACGGATGCTAAGTCCTCGTTGTGAAGGTCATGTTGGAACGAGGCTAAGGAACTGATGAGCGGGATTGGAAGGTCTTGGAAGCCCGTCCGTGCCCTGGGTTCCCTTCACTGGGATTGTCCACTACCCAGTCATTCACCGGTCGGCGGTCTCCTGCCGGTAGTATTTCTTTGCCACGCGGGCTCATTTGGGTCCATTCTTTTCCTTGACCACCACACAATCAAGCCTTGTTCTGGCGCGCGGCCTTTCAATCTCGGACAGAAGCCCATATCTCACGCCTCACAGTCGACTCTCCACTCAGTCCAACTTCACTTCCAGCACGCAATCAAACCGGGCGCATCAAGTCCCTAACGCGTAGCTTCGTCATTTGCAAAATTATCGCCTCTGTAGGTCATACCTCCATTCTTCCTCGTCCTCCTCCCCTCCTCGTCCTCCTCCCCTCCTCACCTTCGCTCCTCGTCACATCTGCTAACCCTATTGCAAAGCACCTATCCTGCCATCTCCCCACCTCTTCACCCTCCTCTCTCACCAGTCACTAAGTACACTACCATCGAGATGGCCCAGCAAGACGGCAACGAAACATACGCCGACCTCTACGACGCCTCCTCCGACGCTCTCACCCGCCTTCCCATCCCCTGTCTCCTCCCGGACCTCTCAAACTACTACGCTTGGCAACACGCCCTCTACTTCCACCTGCGCTACAACGGCCTCTTCTACTTTTTGACCGGCCAGGAGCAGTCGCGCTGGGAGCTGCGCTGGCACGAGGCCGGCATGCCGGGTAACGAGGAAGACCGTCCGACCTACTTCGATCGCAGGAACTATATGCGTCGCAACATGCATGCTTACTCGATTTTGTTTTCCAAGATCGGCCATGTTGTGCCCCGCCTGCTGGAGATGGGCTGGGATGGTGATCGCGATTCATTTGGGTTTAGGACGGATTTGCTCTGGGGAAGGATTCAGGAGTTGAGGGAGAGACAGAGGCCAGGCGTGCCTGCTCCAGTGATGCAGCAGCAGCAGCAGCGTGAGCGTGCTCCTGAGACTGAGCAGCGCGAGGGTCAGGGCCGTGTGGTTAATGGTGTTAACGGTGTTAATGGCCATGCTCGTGGTCAAGTCAACGGTGTTCTGGTCAATGGTGTTGGTCGCGTTCATGGTCGCCATCACTCGCAGGCTATTTCGCTGGAGGATGATGATGAGATGGAGTAAAGGGCTGCTGTGACACCAGACGGCAGTTGAGCCCACTCACCACTGTCATCAACACCGAGACTACAAGCGAGCCGCATAGGACACAAATGCATGGAACCTTTACAGCAAGAAACATCATCTGACGACATTTGGGGATAGGAAGATGGAGTGTAGATGCCGCTTATGTGGTGTTGTGGTTATCGGCAAAGTTTTTACAGGACACAGAATCAAGGCTGCACAGGGTAACTTGGCTTTAGCGTGTTTAGCGGTGTTATGGTCACGCTGCATCGAGAGTCGGAGTACTTTGGTAGCCGAGAACACTTCCCTTCACACAGTCACGATTTGATCTTAAAACCGTCGTGACCTGGGTCAGGTATTTAAAATGTATGTGCGGCTCATTCTGGGATTCTTGTGATAGTGTAACCACCCGTTGAGTTGTGCTGAATTTCAGTGTCTCTGGCCTCGGAAGTGCCTCCACCAAGAACATTAACTGGTCCTAACACCTATGGTCCACTATGGTAACAACCATCGCTAGCCCGCTATCTCAGTTCTGTTACAAAGTTGCAGTCCTCGTGATAGCGTCCCATCGCTTGGTTATCCCCTTTGCCATTGCAGCCGAAATGTTAAAAACCCGACAGCCTCCGCGGTTGCCGACCAAGATCGAACCGAAAGTGACTTGATGCCATCCTGAATCCACCCATCCTTCATTGCTTAACGATCCGAAGGGAGATGCCATACTTGTGTCAAGCCATGCGAACTACATTGATCATCCATGATCCTGACCGGTGTCGATAAATCCACCCAACCTCTTCCTGCACATCCAGCCCGGTTACCAGAAACTGCTTGTCTCGACTCTCTGGGAATGGCGTGTCTGTCATGTCATGCTGATCGCTTCGTCGTTGCTCAGGGGCCGAAGAACAAAAACGAGTGGCCTGTAGCTAACTTGTCATAGAAGGTCTCATACTCCTCGATAGTCTCCTCGTCGATGCCGAGACCCTCCATAATCTTCGGGTGAACCTCCACTCCGAAGTCCTGACGCAGCAGGCGGCGCAGGTACAGATACTCAGTCTTGTGGGTCTCATCCTCGATAGGCTCCTCCGGGTTGAACATACGGAGCAGCATCCGGTCCTTGGGCGAGTCACACTCTGAGTCAAGTGTGATATAGCGACAAATGTAGCTCCACAGCTCCTGAGGGTCGAAGCCGTAGTCATCGTCATAGGCCTTCAGGCCAGCGGTGAGCAGCATCGGCATGACCTTGTTGATCTTGCTGTTGATGATGGTGAAGGCGTGCGCGCGGCGTTTGTGCCACGAGTTACCAGACTCGACTTTGGTGTTGGCCTGTCCCTTCTCGTGGGTGCCGTCGATGAAATCCAGCAGGCCATGGTGGTTGAGGTACACGCGCACGGAATACTTCCACTCTTTGACGTTCTTGACGCCCTCCAGCTCAAGGATAGCAGGAAGGAACTCTGCGTGGGGTGAGACCGAGGTGGTACGAGGCATTGCTGATGATGAAGGGCTTGACTGCGGGGCTAGAAAGCGTTGAGTGTCACACGGACATATGCCACACTGTCAAACGAGCATATGCCACACTGTCAAACAGGCATATGCCACACTGTCAAACGAGCATATGCCACACTGTCAAACGGGCATATGCCACACTGTCAAACGAGCATATGCCACACTGTTAAACGGGCATACACCACACTCCTGGTGTCATACGAGAAAGACCTACATGTATGCAGATTGCTAGATGCCTTGGAGCCTTAGGTGACAAGGACCCGTACATACTAGATAGGTACCGTTTCCCTTTGGCATAAGAAGGCCTTAAAGCCCAACCTTCCTCTAGAGGTTGAAAGGACCAACGAGGCCTTCGAGACCAAAGTAGTTTATCAGCTGAATTGAACTACTGTTCCAAGCCCAGAATACTGCCCTTGTCACAGATAAACTACTTCCCTCTCGAACCATCCTTACCCAACTCTTCAACACATCACCATCACAATGGCTTCACCTCAAGATCAGCCCGTCCCCTCGGTCGAAAACTCCTCCCTGGTCCTCTATCACCCAGGCGACTTCGATACTGTTATGACCAACAGCGATGATGCTATCCCCAGAAGTTTGGTCCAGGTTACCAACCCCCCTCCCTGGCTCATCACTCTCCATGACCAATTCGCGGCGGCTCACGCCCAGGTGCGCGAGATGACCCTCTCCGTAGGGCACGAACACACCAGAGACCTCACGGCCCTCAAGGAACAATACGACATCCTGAGGAAGAACTACGCCACTGTCACCACCCTCTTCGACGCTGGTATCGAGGCCTCTCAAGCCCAGATCGCCCGCTTGGAGCAACAAGTCCAGCAGGCTAGCTCCCGCTTCGCCTCAGAGGTGTGGACTGCCATCGCTCAATACGGCGAGAAGGACGAAGAACGCCAGAAAGCCGTTTACCACCTTCGTGACGCCCCAGCCAAAAGAACAACAGCCACGTACGGCCGCCGTCTCAACCAAACGCAAGAACGCCGACCGTGAAGAAGAGGGAGCTGAGGCCCTCGATGACGAAGCCCAGTTCAAGAAGGCCAAAACGGCCGCGATCACCAGAGCCATACAGACCATGGATATGGACCAAGACTCTGACTCTGATTTTTGAATGGCCACCATGAAGCACCACATGGATCACCTCGGCCTCACTCTGGTGTCAACCCCGTCGTTTGCACTCTGAAAAGGCTGGGCTTTAACGACGACGAGACAGAACAACTCCGAAAGAAACCCTGCCCTGAGCCTCACTCCGGCTCACGACCAATCGTACGAATGACCCTGCTCTATAACGACGTGGAACATCCTGTTCGCGTCCTTTTGGACCCAGGAAGCTCGATCCCAGTCATGTCATTTCACCAAGCACGCGTCTGGAAGCTTCCCTTAATCAAACGAGCCAACATCCGCACCCTTATGGGCTTCAACGCGGCGGTCGACACGATGGGAGGACGATACTATACCGAGGCAGTCGTATTACGGCACCAAGAAGATCACTACACCCGCCTCAATTTCGAGCTCTCAACAATGGATGACGAAATTGCACCAGCTCGATCGTCCTTGGGCTTCCCCCCACCATCGCCATTGCCAGCATCCAAACCAAGATTGACGCCGCCATTGCAGCAGTCCCCAAAGAATTTCGAGCCTTCCTCCCCATAATGAGCGAGGAAGCCGCCATGCGAATGCCAGACCACCAGCCCTGGGATCACAAGATCGATATCATCGACGACCAAACGCCGCCTTGGGGCCCTGTCTTCGCTATGAGCGGGCGAGAGCTCGACGCCCTCAAACCCTGGCTTGACAAAATGCTAAAATCAGGAAGAATCAGAAAGTCCACCGCCTCATGTGGCGCTCCCCTCATGTTCGTCGATAAAAAGGATCCCGACGATCCTCTCAGACCGGTAGTCGACTACCGAGCCCTCAACAGAATGACGGTCCCCGTCCGGCACCCCATACCGCTCATCACAGAGCTTCAGCATGCCCTCAGAACGGCCAAGTTCTACACCAAGATCGATCTCAAATCAGGGTTCTTCCTGGTGAGAATGGCCAAAGGACATGAATGGAAGACAGCGTTCCGGTGCAAATACGGGCTCTTCGAGTACGTAGTCATGCCCATGGGATTGATCAACGCGCCTTCAACCTTCCAAGCCATGATGAATCACCTCTTCATGGACCTCATCGACGCCGGCGTCCTCGTCTACCTCGACGACATCCTGATATACGCAGACACGGAAGAAGAACATGACCGCTTGGTTTTGGAAGTCATGAAGCGGCTGTCAGAAAACCACCTGGCTGTCGCACCCCAGAAGTGCAAATGGAGGGCACAGAAGGTTGAATTCCTAGGCTACATCATTTCCCCAGAAGGCATTGGTATGGCTGATGACAAAGTGAGAACAATTTTGGCCTGGGAGCTTCCCAAAACCTTGAAGGAATCACAATCCTTCCTGGGCTTCGCCAACTTCTACAGAAGGTTCATCAAAGGGTTCTCAACGCTAGCCCAAGCCATCTCAAAAGGTAACGCCCTGGATCGAAAGCTTTGGAAATGGACCGAAGCAATGACC
Organism: Sordaria macrospora; assembly: GCF_033870435.1. NCBI lineage: Eukaryota > Fungi > Ascomycota > Sordariomycetes > Sordariales > Sordariaceae > Sordaria > Sordaria macrospora. Next base: position 469,088 of record NC_089372.1, on the reverse strand, counting down.
AACGCGTTCAACGACCTCAAGAGAGCCTTCGTATCCGCGCCCGTTCTGGCACATTTCGACCCCGCCGAGCCAGCAATCATGGAAACCGACGCTTCGGACTTTGGGATTGGAGCAGTACTCTCCCAAAGGAAAGAGGATGGCAAGATTCGCCCAGTCGCGTTCCATTCGCGAAAGATGTCGCCAGCCGAGATGAACTACGAGATCCACGACAAAGAGCTCCTGGCCATCGTCGACAGCTTCGAACGATGGAGGATCTACCTCGAGGGGGCAAAGCACAGGATCGAAGTCTTCTCCGACCACCAGAATTTGGCCTACTTTACCCACGCCAAAGTCCTCAACCGCCGCCAAGCCCGATGGGCAATCCAACTGGCCAACTTCTGGTTCATCATCAACTACCGACCCGGCCATTTGAACGGCAAAGCTGACGCCCTATCCCGTCAAGAAAGCTTCAAACCTGAGAAAGGGGGAGGTGAGGACCAGCCGATCACGACGGTCCTGCAAGAAAAACACTTCTCATACTCGGAAGGAAGCAGTTTTCTCTTGTCAAAAGATAGGCTTTGCAGTCTCTCTACCCCTCGATGGAATGATGAGTTTATCAGGCAGCTCAAGGAAGCAAGAGTCAACGACCCGGTATATATGGAACAGTTCCAGAAGGACGCAGACAAGGACTTCGAGAAGTTCGACGATCTCCTCTACCGAAAGAACCGCCTTTGGATCCCCACCAGCCTTCAGAACGAGGTCATCAACTCAGAACACGACACTAAGTTCGCCGGTCACATGGGTATGGATAAAACCATGGAGCTCATCACCAGGAACTTCTGGTGGCCCAAGATGGAGGAATCAGTCAGGGAATACGTCCGCGGCTGCCATGAATGCCAACAGAACAAGCCTCCTCGGCACTCCCCGCATGGTTTGCTCCAACCCATGGAACTCCATTACGCCCCATGGAAGTCCGTTGCAATGGATTTCATTACGGATCTGCCCCTTTCCAACGGCTGTGATTCCATTTGGGTTATGGTGGATCCCTTCACAAAGATGGCCCACTTCATCCCTCTTAAGGTGGGAGAAAAGACAACAGAAGACCTCATCAAGATTTTCGCCCGCTCATACTGGCGATTGCACGGGGTACCATTGGACATCATTTCTGACCGTGACTCCTGATTTACGGCCCATCTCTGGAAGGATTTCCTGAAGCTCGTCGGCATCAAGAGTCGAATGAGTACAGCTTTCCACCCTCAGACCGATGGCCAAACCGAACGGCTCAACCAGATCCTCGAAATGTACCTTCGTGCCTTCGTCAACTACGAAATGAGCAATTGGGAAGATTTGCTAGCCACTGCCGAGTTCGCATACAACAATACCATCTCGTCGTCGACTGGTATCTCCCCGTTCTACGCCAACTACGGCTATCACCCTGCTTCACACAACCCCCCTGACGGCGCCCCTCGCAACCCTGGGAGTCGCCTTTACGCCCATTGGATGACCCAGGTTTACGAGCACGCTCAGAAACATCTCGACCGCGCCCGTCAGAGGATGAAGGAGTGGGCGGATAAGAAACGAACGGATGCACCGGTCTACGAGGTGGGACAGTTGGTCATGCTGAACGGTAAGCACATCAAAACCAAGCGCCCCTCAAAGAAGCTCGACAAGAAGCTTCATGGCCCCTTCAGGATTTCACAGGTGATCTCCCCTACCGCTGTCCGGTTAACCCTGCCCAAGACATGGCGAATCCACGACTCCTTCCACGTCTCGCTCCTGGAACCCTATCGCGCTGGCAATCGGGAGATCCCCGATCCTGACCAGGTCTTGCGAGAGGCAGCCCCAGCGGTATCAGAAGACTACGAAGTCGAGAAGATCGTGGATTCCATGAGGGCTGAATCCAAGGTGTTATATCGAGTCAAGTGGGAAGGATGGAACAAAGCCAGTGATCTCACATGGGAGCCATGGGAGCACTTCTACACTGACGGAGCGAAGAATCAGGTCATCGCCTTCCACGCGCGGCACCCAGAGAAACCTCGAGACCCCAATGTCCCGACAAACTAACTCCTCCACAAGATCCCACCACTGTCCGGCTTACCTTGCCCAAGACCTGGCGTATCCATGACTCCCTCCACATTTCGCTCGTCGGACCCTTACCGCGCTGGCAATCAGGTAGCCCCTGACCCTGACCAGGTCCTGCGGGAAGGCAGCCCCGGCTGAGTTAGAATCTCTCTATGTCTCGCTCGTCGAACCCTTACCACGCTGGCAATCAGGTAGCCCCTGACCCTGACCAGGTCCTGCGGGAGGTAGCCCCGGCTGAGTCAGAAGACTATGAAGTGGAAGAGGTGCTGGACTCCTTGAAATTCGAAGGCAAGGTTAAGTATCGAACGAAGTGGCAAGGATAGAAGGAACCAAGAACTTGACATGGGAACCATAGGAGCACCTCTTCACTGATGAAGCAGAAAGCAGAAGTCATTGTCTTTCACACCAGGCACTCAGACAAACCCTGAGACCCTAACGTCCCAACGAACTAACCCTTCTACGGAATCCTACCGTCAAAAGCTAACGCATGTTCGGCTCGAGGCGAGCCTTGGAGAAGGGGGAGCTGGTGTCACACGGACATATGCCACACTGTCAAACGAGCATATGCCACACTGTCAAACAGGCATATGCCACACTGTCAAACGGGCATATGCCACACTGTCAAACGAGCATATGCCACACTGTTAAACGGGCATACACCACACTCCTGGTGTCATACGAGAAAGACCTACATGTATGCAGATTGCTAGATGCCTTGGAGCCTTAGGTGACAAGGACCCGTACATACTAGATAGGTACCGTTTCCCTTTGGCATAAGAAGGCCTTAAAGCCCAATCTTCCTCTAGAGGTTGAAAGGACCAACAAGGCCTTCGAGACCAAAGTAGTTTATCAGCTGAATTGAACTACTGTTCCAAGCCCAGAATACTGCCCTTGTCACATTGAGTCAGAACCGCTTCACTTCCAGTGCCGATCAAGAGACTTGCGCGCGCCTTTTCGTAGCGACTAGGCCTTTAATGCCTGCATTCTCATGTCCGTGGGACAGACTTACCAGCCAGCGGAGAGCACGGGATCTCAGACATCTTTACGAGCATCGTGGCAACTGGGTGCTAATGTTCGTTTTTTTTTTTTTTTTTTGGCTGGGCGAGGGGTGGCTTGCAGTTTGGGGGACGTTTGGCTCCAGGCACTTTACGTTTATGTCAGTTAATGTTGGAGATTGAATAGACGATAAGCAAGGAATGCAACTTACGCGACGGATGAGGTATACGCTGGAGGGTGTCTATCTTCAAGGTGAAGGTGAAGAACAGCTTCCGCGGCGGCTTGATGCTGAGGTTTCTGGGGATGTGATGAGAAGGGATGTGATGGGAAGGGACCTCGACGCTGTGACAGGTGAGGATTGGTGGAGGGAAGTCTCCGTTGGTGGCCACCTGACGGGCAGGAGGTATTTGTTGGCTAACTGTGCTTTGGCGCCGGTTCGCTATGCTGCCCATCAGTCATTTACTAGCACTCTTACAATATGATACGGGGGTATTCATCTTGTTTATCAACATACCTTCCAAAAATTGACTTCATCCCAACTCCTGTACTTCCCACTCTTGCGTCATTCGTCATACCATGAAAGTTACCTCTGCCGGGTTGGTGCCTAGTGGCAAGAGGCGAAAGTTACAATTTTGTGTAAAACTACGGCAAACAAGCGGTCCTTAAAACCCCTCCTTCTCCTTAATTTTTCCCCTCTCCGCTTCCTTCCTCTCTCACCTTTTCCCTCTCACAACACTCCAGCCCGTCAAGGTCCTTGTCCACCCCCGCCATTGCGAACACTCATCTACAGCACAACACCAACCCTTCCTCCCTCTCGGCCTATCTGCCCGGGTCTTATTAACACCTTCGTCTCTCAGTTGCTATCGCGTAAGTACCTGTGGTCGCGCTTCCCCTCTGGAAACAGGACAACTTTTCTAACAATGAAGAGTGAGCCAGAAGTCAAGCCGTTTTGAACGCCCAAGATGTACACCGCAAAGGAGAACAGAGCAAAGGAGATGCTCGCCTCGGCCGACGCCAAGATGAGCAGCAACGACGCCACACCTGAGGCAATCAAGCTCGTTCCTATCCCCGAGCCCAAGGAGGATCTTTCGAACTTCGATCACTGGCTTCATGCTGTTGGATTTCATCTCGAGTTCTACGGTCTGGATGACTTGGTTTCCAGCATGAAGAGTGAGTATCGGGAGGGTCCCTTGCCCGCGCATTTCAAGACCGCCGCCGACTGGCACCGCTGGCATCGCCACTGCCTGCACGCCTACTCAATCATCTACTCTCAGGCGACCAAGGTGATTGAGCAGGGCTCCATGTTTCTGACCGGATTCAACGCCCAGCCCAACTACTGCCCCCATAAACTTCTGATGATGATCAAGAAGTACAAGGAGTCCAAGATTCGCTTCACCGCCTGATTCGTTCACCAGAGCTTCCTTCATCAAATGCAAATTCCCAGATCTAGCCAAAACAGTCGACAATCAAGCATTCTAGCACCGAGATCTATTTGCATTCAGGCAACATAGCAGTCACGGCGTTCTCAATTCTCATTTCCTTTCAGTCATTCGTCAGATTGTGGTCAGGAGGTTCAGGTCAGCACTGAGCTCCCAGAAGTTTCGTTCGACAATTGGCGGTCACCTGCGGAGGAGCATGACACTGATGGCAACATGAACGACATTGATGGTGTTGGAGGTAACGGAATGATACACCACAAGTGGCATTGAGTGTGGGAGTGAATGTTTTTGTGTATTGATTAGGTTAAAAGAGAGAGAGAGAAAAGAACAGGGAGGACGGAGTCCGACGTGGTTTATATACAGGGTAGCTATGTGTGGATCGTATCCACTTAGACAGAAACGCCAAGGAATGTGATGGCTTCAACAGATGGAAGGATGCATTGACTGGCTGGACCAAGAAAAATGCCTTCATCTTGATGGTTACCTTCTAGGGAGTGAGCTAAAGGCGGTTTCTTTTGGAAGGACTATGGAAGGGTAAAAGCACGTAGTGGTCACAGTCACAGATAGCTCCTTCTTAAGTTAAATGAGACCTTCACTGGATGTTGCTACAATTTTCTCCATGAACAACAATATGAACTACGTCTCCTCGCTTCCAGTCCCTTGATTTTACACACCCCATTCTTTCACACGTATGTCCAACTTCTGCCCCTATGAACTCCTCACAATAACTTGGGCGTATAAGGAGTACGAAGCTCCCTGCTACAATCCCGCTGAGATGGGAAAGCCGGCTGCCTATATCGTCCGTCACTCAACATTATAGGTACCGTGGCCAGCCGGGAATCCTACCACCAAATTCACACAGTTCCTTGTTGTCTAGGTCGAGCATCCATCGTATCAACGCCGCAATCCGATGGCTAGCCTGGTTCACTCGCGCCTACGGTCAGAAAGAGGCGCCTTTGTACCCAAGTTGAGTCTGGGTTTGACAGGAAAGACGAATGTGGTGCCAGATTTTATGGATGTTATTCCAAAGTTTGGCAGGGTCAAAGTGAAAGTCTTCCAACGTGTCGTGGAACAGCTCTCTGTTCATGGCCGTTTTGAAAGTGTTGTGGATACCCACTACCTTGGCCGCAATAATGGAGTAGGCGTGCATGGAGCGCAGGCTAAGAAACGCACGCTCTACGTCACTAGATGGAAGGCTTCGGCTTTTCCCAGAGATTACCTTATTGATAAAGTCCGTCAACTTGTGGTAACTGAGGTAAAGAGAGAAATTAGGGCCATACATATAGTGCCCTACATTCACAAACATCCTATATATAACCCCAATCCCGCCAAACCTAGTCCAAACTCCAGCGTGCTAGCGGGATGTGAAATCTCCGTTTTTGCCGCCAAAATTTTCAAGATTCGGGAATGAAAGCGACGGCTTCCAAATCCCACTACCATAGCCTCAAAACCGTCCAGATACTGACCAACATTGCCGCCCGTTACCTCGTTACCTCTACCTATAAGCTCCGACAAAAAGTTGGTAACAACGGCAACAACGGCAACAACGGCGACAACGGCGACAACGACTACAACTACTTAACGATAACGATAACAAAAATAATCCGGCCCAATAGAAAGATTGAATTTAAATTCAAAATAATGAACGGTTGAAGCACAAGGAACAACGCGGCCTTACATTCTAAAACGATAGCTTTCTTTCGGCCAGCTGTCAAGTGGAGAATACGTGTGTTTGTAGGAGGTAATTTGTGTGGCCCTAGTTTTTCTCGAGGTAAAACCGCACGGCATGGGACCACTGCTAAAAGTTTGAAAAATCACCCCTGAGCTCCGGGATTGCATTGAGCTTCAAGGAGTGTACTGGGCTAGACAACGGAGGAAGGTCGGCCATGACGTGAATGATCGCGTCAGGGCTTTCTGTCCACCCCCGCAATCGTCTAAGCACGACACGAAGCCTCACCTCTCCTCAGCCCAGCTGAATCTTTGATCAACGTGTTCATTTCTCACACGCTATCGCGTAAGTGCCTGTCACGTCCACCACTCTGGAAAACAGTTTCAGTACAATGAAAGGTGACGTAGAGGTAGGATTGCTCGGAACGCCGAGATGGACGAGTACATCACTGAGTAGAGAGGTATGCTTATCTAGGCGGATGTGACAAGGGCAGAGTTCTGGGCTTGGAACAGTAGTTCAATTCAGCTAATAAACTACTTTGGTCTCGAAGGCCTTGTTGATCCTCTCAACCTCTAGGGGAAGGCTGGGCTTCAAGGCCTTCTTATGCCAAAGGAAAACGGTACGTATCCAGTACGTACGGGTCCTTGTAACCTGAGGCTCCAAGGCACTTAGCGATCTGCATACATGTAGGTCTTTCTCGTATGACAGCGGATGCCAAGATGAACAGCAGCGACACCACCTCTAACGCGGTCAAGCTCTTACACGGGCATGCAATGCAACTGAGAAGAGAACCCCGAAAAAATGTATCGTTCATCAGAAGAGGCAGTCAAAGAACGCCCCAAACCTGTTGAAAATTACGCGTCCTGGGTCGCGTTCGTTCCAGCAGTCAGTTTAGTAAGAGAAGCTCTTGTATCTCTGGCCCAAGTCGTTTATGCCACCAAATAAAGGCTTTTGTCATTGTACCAAGAGACATTGATATCAAGATATTTCAAGATGAGCATTGCAACAAGGAACAAAGTCCTTTCTTTCATAGTGGAAGAAGACGTTCAAATTTCGGTAATCAGAGATACCTCAAGGTACCACTATCCACGAATTAACCAGAGATTCTTCTTTCCAAGCCTTTTGTGTGTGACGAACCGTTACAAGCACAGGAGTATTATCGCTGTGATAGAACAATAGAGTAACGGAGTAGTAGCCGAAAGGTACTGGTAGATTTTGATAGCTATTGCTTGCTGAAGAACCGGTAACAACAGGCCGGGGAAGGCCTTCTTTTATACCGGTCTTCATGGACCCGATATACTGGACCCGTGGACCCGGGCTTAGGACCCGGGGCTTCGGGTCCAATCTGATTGGTCGGCTAGTCTAGTCTCCATGATTGGATTGTAACATTGTGATTGTGATTCTGTCTCCCATGGACGAAGTTCTTGACAGTTCCCTAAGGCTCTGTTTCCATGGCAGAAATGACAGAGAACAAGGAACATACAGGTACAGCTACTTGGTTCGTCAGAACTCCTCCAAACACTACCTCGTAAAGTCTTGTATCAACCAACATCCGTTGCCACAAAAGACGATACACGCAATGCGCTAATGAACACAACGATTGTGTACCCGCTCGTATTCCCAGAATGCCGGCAAGTGGAGGTTGGTGAGTTCCACCAGGTGCAAGAAACCTAGGTGTACGCAGCTGGAAGGCGGAACTTGTGGTAGTTCAGAAGCATCAGCCAAAGTGCCTTGGGATCAAGCTGGACATCATCGCGGCGAAGCTTGACGCCGAAATATTGCTCGGCAAACGGGATAACGTCCTTGGCCGTCGATTAGATATGAGAGTACGCCATCAGGCGGTGGCGACGCTCATCCAGGGACATGACTGGCGCAGCAACGGGGACAGGGGCGGCATGGACGACAACGGCGCCGGCGGGAAGGCCGTTGACTTCCTCTCCCTTGACAACAACCTCGTTCTCCCGAACGAGAGAGTCAAGACTGTGATAGCTGAGATGGAACCAGACAGCCATCTTCCAGTCATCAAAGTTCAATAAGTCCCTGGAGAGCGCCGGAATGAGGACCAGCCTGAGCGCAAGGGTTATTATGACGAACCGTTACAAGCACAGGAGTATTGTCGCTGGGATAGAACAATAGAGTAACAGAGTAGTAGCCGAAAGGTACTGGTAGATTGTGATAGCTATTGCTTGCTGAAGAGTCTTATAAACGAAGGCCGGGAGGCCTTTTTTTATACTGCTCTTCCCTGGACCCGGTGTACCGGACCCGGGGACCCGAAACCTTCGGGCCTTCAGGTCCAACCTGATTGGTCTATCTATCTAGCTAGCTTACACAACTTTGGTTGGATCGTAACAGTTGTGTCCATGGGGGCGGCGGGATTCATCGTATGGGTGGGATCAAGGCTAGAGGTTCTCTTCCGTTCCATCGGTCTGTTGAGGAATAGCTGAGGACTGGTCAGCTCTGGAGACAAAGGGCAAAGGCAGAGTGGGAGAAGGTAGGTGGCTTACGCGACAAGCGAATTTAGAAGCCGGACAAATACTGTTCTTCAACTTGAAGGCGGAAAGCTTGCTGGTGCAGGCGGCTTGATGGCAGAAATCCCCAAAGACTTGAGGGGTGAGGAGCGCCCTTAATGCGGTGAAAGTTTGGATTGCGAAAACAGAGGAAGTGTGTGGTCGGGGCGACCATTAACAACCTGCTACCTACCTTCTACCTGCTTCCAAGTCGGTTCACTTGCACTTCTGTCCGGGGTTCCTACCCTGCTGGTAGGCTGCCCTGGACTCTGGTTCTCCTCCAGTCCCCTGTCAAGCCGTGTCCGCTCCACATACCCATTTGACCAATTTTATGGAGACATCAAGTCTGAGGGGAATGAGTCTTCAGGCAGAGAAATGGAAAGAAGGAAGGTTCTGTTGGCATAATAAGGAAGGCCAGACTACCATTCTATTCAGCGGCGTTGGAAACGGCGAAACCTCCGCTAAAGCCCAAATCCAATGCAAATCTCAAGGAACCAGTTCACTCATTACCGCATCCGGATCCTGTTGCTCAGCACCCGCCACTACTGTTGGAGGTAACGGAATGATACACCACAAGTGGCATTGAGTGTGGGAGTGAATTTCGTGTATTGATTTTGGTTAAAAGAGAGAGAGAGAACAGAAGAAGGAGGACGGAGTCCGACATGGTTTATATACAGGGTAGCTATGTGTGGATCGTATCCACTTAGACAGAAACGCCAAAGAATGTGATGGCTTCAACACTCCCCCTCGATCCAAGCATAGGTTACAAGTGGTTATTTACAGTGATTCTCTCTCTCACACACGTTGGTCAGCACCAGTAAAAACCCAGTGGGAAAAGGATTGCTGCCGTGTGTGGATCGTAAAGTGAAAGTAAGTTGAAAAACAGATTTGTGATCCCGGGACCAAGCCCGGGAGTGGAATTTGGATTGAAGCATGGAAATAGGTGTGTCGGCGGGTCAGCCGCCTGAAGAGTTGTATGAGCGTTGTGGGTGTAGTACAGAGGTGCCAGTGATTATAGTGTTGAAAGGACACTAATTAGACCCTTCTGGGGCTTCCAAGAGTCCAAGGGCTCGTCGGTGGCGTTGGAAGGCGTCGCGGGGTAGTGGCTTCGTGAAGACGTCTGCCACTTGTTCGTTTGTGGGAATGTACTGGAAATTGACGTCTCCAGCTGCTTGGCGTTCTCTGCACCAGAGTTCTTGTACGTGAATGTGTTTAGTGCGGGAATGGTGTTGCGGGTTCCTCGCAAGGGCCAGTGCATCTTGGTTGTCCCCGTAGACCCTTGTGGCCCCTCGGGTTTGCTTGATGTGCAAGTCCGAGAGCAGTCGGCGGAGCCAGATAGCTTCCTTGGTGGCCTGGGTCTGTGCCATAAGTTCAGCTTCGCAGGATGACAAGGACACAGTGGGCTGGCGTTTTGATTGCCAACTGATAGCTGCGCTACCGATGTGGAACACAAAGCCTCCGGTGGAGCGTCTTGTTGAGGTGTCACCCGCCCAGTCGGCGTCTGAAAAACCAGTGAGGTCCTTGAGCTCACCGGTATAAGTGAGTTCGAGGTTGATGGTTCCCTTGAGGTATCTGAAGATGCGTTTCACGGCTGTAACGTGGGCGAGCGTTGGGTTGGCGAGATACCGGCTGCAGAAGGATACGGCAAAGGCTGTATCTGGACGAGTGCCGAGCATAGCGTACATAAGGGAACCGATGGCGCTGGCGTACCAGTGCCGGAGGTAGTTGGAGGCGATGTGGTCGCTGGTCGGTTCTGGGATCTTGCTGGTGTCCATTGGGGTAGATACTGGCTTGCAATCGAGCATCCCAAACCCCTTAAGTATCTTTTCGATGTAGGCTCTTTGGTTGAGTCGGATGATGTGCCGTGATCTATCGCGGGTAACAGCCATGCCCAAGTAGTAAGAACAAGGGCCAAGGTCTGTCATTTTGAAACGCTGACTGAGTGCGTGCTTTAGTGCTTGAACGTCGGGTTTGTTGGGGCCGGCAATTAGTAGATCATCAACGTAGATGGCGATATAGGTGTTTCCTTTGCTGAAGATGGCAGCGTCGGATGGTAGTGGTGAGAAGCCCAGGCCATTCAAGAAGGTAGCTAGGGTTTGGTACCACACTCGTGGACTCTGTTTGAGGCCATAGAGGGCTCGGTTGAGGCGGCAGACGAGGTTGGGGTTGCTGTTAGGGATACCAGGTGGTTGCTCGACGTAGATTTCTTCGTCTACTTCACCATACAGGAATGCGGTTTGTACGTCCATCTGTTCCAGCTCGAGATCCAGGGCGGCAGCGAGAGCAAATATGAGCTTGTAACTCATCGGTTTGACCACCGAGGCAAAGGTCTCGTTGTAGTCTACCCCTTCCTGTTGCTCGAAACCACGGACAACCCATCGCGCCTTGTATCGTAGGACCTCGCCGTTGGCACCTGTCTTGAGCTTGTATACCCATTTCCCAGACAATACCTTTCTGCCCAATATTTTTGGCACCAATGTCCAGGTTTTGTTTTGTAAAAGCGATTGGTACTCTTGTTGCATGGCTTCTTTCCATCGTAGCCAGTTAGGCTGTTTTTGGGCTTGGTTGAGGTTGGCGGGCTCAGGGGCAAGAGGTGTGGCAAGCCCCATAAGGGCGAGAATGGCCTTGTCAGGGTTTTTGATAGCTTGAAGCAGTAGTTCGGGATGGTGGCTTGTGACGGTGTGCTGGTGACCTGAGTCGTAGAGGCTTGGATCACCGCCGACAACGATGGTGTCAAGTATGGGTGAGGACGGTGGATATTGGGGCATACCCAGTGGTGGTGACGGTGTGAAGTCGGATGAGAGGTCTGATAATTCTGACTGTGATTCTGGTGAGGTGGTGAGTTCGGATTGTGCAGTCGTATCAGAGTCTCCCCCTGGCTGTGCTATGGGAACTCCCCCTGAATCAGAGGGCGATGCTGCGCGGGAGCTACCCCGGCTTATGGGTTTGGAGTGAGGGCCGGGACGGTAATGGGCGGTGAACTCAGCGGAGTCGGTGATAGAGTCTGTATCAGAGGTACCGAGGTCAAAGGCGGTGTCTGATTCAGGAGCGGGCGGCGAAGACAGAATTTGTGCGGTCGTAATTTCTTGCGTAGCAAGGTCAGGCGGGCTGGGTGAGATGCAGGTGAAGGCCTCGTCGAACACCACGTTATTGGTAGATATAATCTTGTTGTTGTCTGTGAGGACGATGTAATTCCGTCCGCCTTCGTATCCTAGCAGTCGACACTTGCCAGCGGTGGGGGTGAGCTTCCCTGGAAAGTCTGAGTCGGATAATTTGTAGTAGCCGGTGGCACCAATAACCCTGAGGTGCGACAGATCAGGTTGACGGCCTTCCCATGCTTCAAAGGGCGTCTTCCCAATGACTCGGCTTGGACACCGGTTTTTGAGGTAGACAATTGTCTGAAGTAGGATGGGCCAGAGACGGCGGGGAAATTGGCTATCCACTAGGACGGTTGTGATGCGCTCCTGAAGGATCCGATTCAGGCGCTCTGAGATCCCATTTTGTTCGTGTTGGTTGACCGCTGAGTAGCTTAGCGTAATAAGGCGGTTCCGGCACCAGAGTTTGAAGCGCTTGCTGGTGTTTTCACCAGCCCTATCAAGGTGAATGTGGCGTATGGGATGTTCTGGCTTATCAACTGTCGCATGCCATTCGGCGACTACACGAGGAAACTCGTCTCTGATCTTAATGGCATAGACCCATACGTACTGCGTGAAGTCATCTGTAATGGTGACCCAGTACGATTCCCCCCGAGACCCTCGAAGCGGAAAGGCCCGCAAATGTCCATATGGACGTGCTCAAGGGGCCGACTCCCTTTGCGCAAGGTACCCTTATGGGGTACCTGTTTCAGGCGGCCAAGTGCGCACTTGTCGCAAAAACAGGTGTCGGGGACAGGGCCTATGCCGGTGGCCATCGTCTGCAGCAGACGGATGTTATCTTCGCCGAGATGAGCTAGGCGATCATGCCAGATTTTGAGGGATTTCTTTTCGAGGGCGTAAGCGGCGAGGGCAAGGCGATGAACTGGGTTGGTTTTGGTAGGCTGGCGAACTAAGTATATCCCGTTGACGCTGAAACCTCTGAAGCGGAGGCGTCGACCGTGGACTCCCACTACTGCGCTGTTTCCGAACGTAACGACGTAACCACGATGGTCGAGTTGTGATACAGAAAGGAGATTGCAGGCGGTGCGAGGAGAGTAGTGAGCCCCTTCTAGAAGCATGAAAGAATCCTTCCCTTCTTTAGAAGTGCTACTAACGTGAAGCTTGTAGGTTCCGGTGGCCTTGGGGGTTATTTCAACGTTGCCTATGCCAATGATGGGTGGACCGGTGTAGGGATGCAAGTTCACGAAACCGGATTGTTTGCAGAAAATGTGGCTAGTGGCGCCGGAATCGACGACCACAACGTGTTTGAGATTCGCAAGGAAGCCTCTATTAGATTCGGAGGCAGAGAGGGCGGAGATGTGCTCGGCGAGTTTGGAGTTGGATGGAGGATGAATGGGCGGAAGTGAAGCAGCGGCAATTTGGACAGAGGCCAGTGGAGCGGGTATGGGAGTAGTAGAGATGGATGTGGAGGACAAGGATAAGTGTGTAGCTGGTGATGCGGTTGTGTGGTTTGGAGGGCTGACGGTAGTGAGAGCCAGCGATGGTAAGTCCAGTGTTGTGGCGCCTATAGATTCCATTGTTGTTGCAGAAGGAACCTGTAGGCCGGCCCTTTCCTAGTGAGTACGGGACCTTCTATTGGGGCGCTGCTCCTCTATTTTGGAGTCAGTGTCGCTGTCTTCAAGACCTGCGGCGAGAAATGCTGCCGCCGAGGCGGCATTGGCTCTGGTGTCAGAGGCACTGTCCTTGCTGTGGTATTTGTCGGGGTGTTGCTTCCAGCAACGAGAGTCACTGTGGTTTGGTGTGTGGCACACCGAGCAGGGAAGCCAAGTCGGAGACTTGCTGTTATCGCGGGGGCGTTTGTTGTTGGTGTTAGTTCCTTTGAAGGTGCGAGGTTTGGCGATGAGAGCCTTGAGAGCCAAAATCTCGTCGGAGCGTTTGCCATGTCTCCTGAGGTGCTGTTCTCCGGTCTCTGCCTCGGCTTGAACTTCATCTAGGGTAATGGCCCTCCGAGTTACTCTCCCGTTCACATCTCTTTCTGGGACAAGGAGGTGGCTCTGGTTAAAGCTGGTCCAAGGCCTTGGAGGAGCTTCAATACGAGGTAGGGTTCCCTCATCTTGCACGACTTGTCCATCTTGTAAAGTTCATCATGGATGGTGCGGAGCTGGGTGGCGAAGTCGTTAAAGTCCTTACATTTGGCGAGTGTAAGGTTGTCCCATCTCTTCATGAGGTCTTGGAAGCCGGAGGATCCTTTGGGGCGAGAGTGGATGAAGAGAAATTCGAGGGCGGCTTTGACGGTGCTATGCCCTTCAGAGACGAGCTTAGCCCGAGGTCCAGGGGATAGGCGAGTGCGGAGGACAGCCATCAGGTTTCGCTGTTCCGTAGACCATTCTCGGGTGCGTTTGGCGTGGTCGCGGTCTTCCTCACCGTCATATTTCTCAGGTGATTCATTCGTGCTGAGAAGATCAAAAGAGCTACGGGCATCAATGTAGTCTCGGATGCGGTTAAACCAGGTGGTCCAGTTGCTGGGCCCAGTGAGGATTGGGATGACAACTTGAGCTTCGAGGTCTTTGTTGACCATGGTGTCGTGCTGGAGGCAGCCTGGCGAGGTGTGGAAGTTTCTAGAGGCTGCGAGTTGGCTGTCCGAGAAGTTTGGACGCTGATGTGTAGTGGTAGGGACTTTGGTGAGAAGGAGTAAGATTGGAGGGTGTAGCGATAATGAGGAAATCCCAGATGCGGTGGAACTTGGTGGTAACAGAGGTCTCGGACTTCTGAGTTTGGCCTAAGAAGGAAGTGGAAGAGGGTTGAGAGGAGTTTGTAGGCGGTAGAGCGGTGGAGCGGTGTATCTTGGAAGTACTCCCAAAGATACGGGTGGATATGGCTGATGATTAAACTACAGCCGACCGAGCGGTCAACGGGCGGAGCGTGCATCAAGCAAGACAGCTGAGGAAGGCTGAATGCTGATGGGAGGAGCGTGCATCGAGCTAGACAGCTTAGGAAGGCTGAATGCTGATGGGAGGAGCGTGCATCGAGCTAGACAGCTGAGGAGGGCTGAATTCTGATGGGAGGAGCGTGCATCAAGCTAGACAGCTTAGGAAGGCTGAATGCTGATGGGAGGAGCGTGCATCGAGCTAGACAGCTGAGGAGGGCTGAATGCTGATGGGAGGAGCGTGCATCGAGCTAGACAGCTTAGCAGAGCTGAATGCTGATGGGAGGAGCGTGCATCAAGCTAGACAGCTGAGGAGGGCTGAATGCTGATGGGAGGAGCGTGCATCAAGCTAGACAGCTTAGGAAGGCTGAATGCTGATGGGAGGAGCGTGCGTCGAGCTAGACAGCTCAGCAGAGCTGAATGCTGATGGGAGGAGCGTGCATCAAGCTAGACAGCTTAGCAGAGCTGAATGTTGATGGGAGGAGCGTGCATCGAGTTTCTTTGGGTACGAGAGGCCTTGGCTGAGCGCTGATGAAGGGATCGTGAACCTAGCTAGGGCGGCTTGGCAAGGCAGATGGGCAGTAGTGGTGTTTGCTGCAGGCAGCGGCTCTTGTCGCTTTGTGAAAAGCGCAAGTCTTTTATATCTAACAACATTTTGAAGTCTTGGTAGAAGTGTTGATACAGGAGAGGTGAGGGACTTAGCTTTGTTGTATATATGCGATATCCGGGCTCATAACCTGTTGGAGGTAACGGAATGATACACCACAAGTGGCATTGAGTGTGGGAGTGAATTTCGTGTATTGATTTTGGTTAAAAGAGAGAGAGAGAACAGAAGAAGGAGGACGGAGTCCGACATGGTTTATATACAGGGTAGCTATGTGTGGATCGTATCCACTTAGACAGAAACGCCAAAGAATGTGATGGCTTCAACAACTACCATGGCCCCTGACCTGTTTGAGCTTCGTCGTCTTGCCACCGCCCCAGCGATTTGCCTCCTCTTCCTTGCAACGATCAAAACCAAGACGACTTCGACTCCTCGACAGCATATCCCTCAGCACGAATAGCATCCCAAAGTAGCTTCGGATCATGTTGGCGATTCTGATACACCTCCTTTAACAGACCCTCTCTGGGTGTCTGGTTCGAGAATGACATGGTCGAGCGGCAGAGAACTGCCTCACCTGACCTCCAAATAATGGAATACACAAACAAGCGACGATGGAGAAGATTGTTGTCGGATTTGTCACTTGTCTGTTGGACACGGCTGACGGGCCTGATGGTATCGTCTTCCTCAAGAAAACCGAGAAGCTTGTGGTAGCGGAGGTAGAAGCGTACGGAGTGCTCCCATTCTTCGAAGTTGACGAAGGTATGGTGGAGCTTGACAACCGGGAGGAGATCAACGGCCATGGAGGTCTTCAAGAAGCTCGGAAGCTGAATCGTTTCGCTCATTTTTACCTGAGTGTAGGTAACCCGGTTAGTGACGTACGGTTGATTTTTCATTCATCGCAAAATATATGGGCAAGGCCACTCATAGTCTACTAATGTTCTTGTACCTTTGAGGAAAGATAGACGCTAAACTCAGGAAGTTGAACTCGGTGACTTTGTGTTGGTGATTGATGAAGAATTGCGAAGCAAAGTTGTGGATGACGAGGGAACACAAATAGGTCGAAGTGTCGGAGGCAGACAAGGTTGGGAATACCTGAATTGGTTAAAAGGGAAGAAGAAGTAAGGGGAAGGATGGGGTTGTATCCTCCTTTATACCAGCCACACATGGAAGTAACATTGAGGAAACGTGTTTGGATCGATATGCAATGCAGGAATATTAAGGATTCAATGCTAAGATAAGGTAGGTAGTGTCAACGCATGCAGTCAATAGAGGTAACCAATAGAAGGTGCCCGCTAGGAGTTGAGGAAAGAAGAAGTTTGTAGCTAGGAAGGAACAGACAATGAGATATCATTGACCGGTCGTGCCTCGTTGTTTCCTGTGCGCATTTACCTTGTATCCCTCTCCGGTCCTTCCATCTAAGCTTTATCTACTGCTAGGCCAACTACACCATAGAGGTTTCCGGCTCTTTCCCCTCCTTCTTGATTCCATACCAAAAGCTGCCCATTTCCTCTACTATAGAGCTTGTGATTGCATGTGTGATTCGGGATGCAAAAGAGATCCGTGTATATGGAACTGCCGAAACACATGAGACTTAAAACGACCATCAAGCGTGGTGATTCCATGTCAAGCGGAAGTTTGCACTACTTTCAGGTGGGCACGGAGAGTGTCACACGGACATTCGACCTCGACCCTAACCCAGCAGCACGAGGCTCGCAGAGCCGCACGGCTGAGCCTCTCGAACCCTTCAAGATGCTTCAGGCAACCAGGCCAACTCGGTCGGAGAGTCTATTCGACCGATAGCACAACCTACCCGAATCCCCTCAATAATCCCTGGCGTATTCCAGCCAACAATACGTACGCCGGCTGCACTGCCCCTCATATCGGGCTGTGCTAGCCAGGCCAGAAGGGAAACCCTGCTGTCACAAGAACGATCCCTAACCAACCAAGGCACTCCGGCGGCGATAGGGCGGTACCCGTGACGACGCCGGCGTCATAGGAAGGAAGGATATTGGAGGAAGATACTCGGGAAGGATCATATGTAAGCACAGCGGTGCACACCGCTAGATAGATGCCTTATGGCCTCATGACCCAGATCAGGCCAGCAGAAGGAAGGAAGGCTTTGGCATAAGAAGGTCGGGAACCCCAGCCTGGATGGAAAGGCTTGAAAGGATTCAACAAGGCCTTCGAGACCAAAGTAGTTTATCAGCTGAATTGAACTACTGTTCCAAGCCCAGAATACTGCCCTTGTCACAGAGAGGCATCGATGCCGGTCATATTTCTCAGCGTCCAGGCCCAGTTTTCAGCTACTTCAAGTTCAATTCAGACCAAAGCAGGTATCATTCGGAGGCAGGGGGCTTTTAGATAGGCCTGAAGGTCTCACAACCTGGTTGCAGAAGTGTTGTATTTCCCAGGCTCACATCCATTACCGCCAGACCGCATAACTCCCAAGGCTCACTGCCCATTATCTTCCTCTAGCTTCTGCCTGCACCCCTTGCAGCTGGGTTCTCGTTCCCTCCATTGTAGCAACTCAAAGTATCTCCCTGGGGCTCCTGACGTAACGGCGTGGCAGCGGCACTATGCCTCCCATCATATCTCTGTGATCATGGAAAACCTTCCAAAGCACCTGCGGATCATGCTCGTGGTTTCGAATAAGCCGACCCTTCAGATGCCTGTTCAGGCCGGGAAGCGCCACTTTGGCCGAGTTCCAGATGAGGGCATACGAAAACAAGCGACGCAGACGAAGACGAACAAATTCGGCGTAGCCGAGGGGAATATCTCGAGGAATTCTGGGGATGGGGTCAATGGAGCAGTCGAGCCGGTGGTAGTTGAGGTGGAAGCTGACGGAGTGCTCCCACTCTTCGAAATTGCTGGCGTCTTCCTTGAGCTCAACCATTGGGATGAGTTTGAGGGCCAGGGAGGTGTCCAGATCGGCGGGGGTTTGGGCCATGGTGCTTATGTTCGGTAGAGGTACTCTTGGAAGGATTGGTCTAGATGATTCGCGGCTCACTTTACAATTATGTTAGCAAGGCCTGCTGGTAGAGAAAGTCCGTAGCACTGGGAGTTACATGTAACGTACGTGCTAGAGAACTCGAGGAACCGCTTGTCTTCAAACTGAAGAGGTCTACAAAATTGGCTTCACGGTTGTATGGCGCACGAAGATTGCCAAGGCAATGAATCATGAGGGGGCCGTAACGAGGTGCAAGATGGAGAAGGGAGATGTTCGAAGTGAGGAGAGGAGACAAATGACGGACTGGAGTCTTTTTTTACGTGGTATTTGCAAATTGGCGCGTACGCAAGTTACTGCCTGCGATTTCTCCTGAATTTCCAGGCTTTGACATTTCATCTGAACTCCCCCTCCCTCGCAAACTACCCCCACATGTCGATAGCAGTAAAGCAAATTCCTGGGCCGTTTTATGCAGGTGGTTTCTGAGATGGACCAGGCAGGAGGACAGTTTTTGCGTAAAGCCTCACCAGGCGAACCACTTCAATACAAATCCTTTCCAACCCAAGTTCACCACTGCATAAGCGTGGTAGCGGCAAAGGTATGTCTCAGGTCCATTCTGAATTTGACCTGCCTCGTTATTCTTGCGGGGCGGGGTGATGTGATGCGCAACAAAAGTCGTCAGGTTGTAGTATGAAAGGTGGAAGAAAAGGGCGTGCTCCCATTTGTGACGAACCGTTACAAGCACAGGAGTATTATCGCTGGGATAGAACAATAGAGTAACAAAGTAGTAGCCGAAAGGTACTGATGTATTGTGATAGCTATTGCTTGCTGAAGAGCCCAGTATGCGCCGTTGCGCCGGTGAGGCCATTCCCGGCCACCCGGTGCCCCCTTGGCCGTGGCCGCGGCGCAGCTCTGATTGGTCTATCTAACTGCTTGCATAGGTGATCCCTTATTGGATCGTAACACCATTCGTCGTAGTTTGAGAAGTCTTCGAGGAGCTGGGGAATGGGGACCAGCTTGAGGACTTTGGCTGCGTTTGCGACAGGCTCTTGCGCTTCCATATTGGGCGGGAAGAGGGACGAGTAACTTGAGGTTGGGTTTCTTCTCACTGGCATCTGTTAATTTGATTTACTCGTGAAAGAAGGGATGTGCCTACTTACGTTTGGCGGCGCCAGCAACTGAAAGCCAAAGGTCTAAGAAGTCAAAGACGTGAGAAATTCCAGCAAAAGACCTTGAGGACGGGTTGAGATGCGTTCAAAACGGCAAGGAACGTTCGCGACGAAGGTTGAGTTGAAGTTGAACGTTGCCAAAGAAAAAAGTAATGAACGCGAAGGCGGGGCAAACGGGAAGAAAAGAAAGACTCGAAAGAGGGGTTGAAGGCCATGGGCTTACCGTAATTTTACACCAACTTCACACTCTCCTGCTATGCTCCTAAACCTCAGTCCTTACCACCATGAAGTCCACACCCAAAGTCCATCAAAACTCCCAAGGATCCTCAAACTCCTCCACAGCAATACCTCTAGCAACAGCAGCCTCACGAAGCTTATTACACGCGAGCCTAGCATCGTCCCGCGCCTTCTCATCAACCTCCTCACCTTCCTTTGCTCGATCAAGCCTAAAGCTCATCTTCCTCAACGCAGGCAAGAACTTGTCATCCCCAAACGCCTCGATCCACTCCCCCAATAAAGGCGCCAGTCCAACCGGCCCTCGGAAATGGAACTCCTCCAGCTTCGGCGGGAAAAACCGCCACAACATCTTCAACAGCGGTGTCTTCAGCCCATCATCCGAAGACAACAACCTTTCCCCAACACTCAACCTCAAGACCTTCAACTTCTCCAGCACCAACAGGAACGTCGCAAAGAATACCTCCTCTGGCGCATCCTCGTTGGCCCAGTCCCCCACGTCTCCATAGTCGTCCGAGCAAAGCGTAACGCTCTCCAGCCTCGCAGCCGCAGGAAAGCATTGCAGACAGAACCCGATGAACATGTCGATCGCGTTATTTCCGATGATCTCGAGCGTCCTGGTCTTTGTAGGGGGCAGCTTCCCTTCCAACTCCGGCCGTGCCTGGACGTAATGCTTCAGCATTCGGTTCTGCAGTCTTCGGGGTGTCCAGGTCTCTAATGCCGAAACCCTTTCCTCTTCAGTCTCGCCAATGTTGATGAAAGGTAGCAGGTCTTCCAACGACTCCCAGTTTTCCAAACCGTACCACTTTAGATTGTGGCAGAGATAAAAGGCGAGATGCTCAATGTGCCCTTCGATGATGGCGGGGGTAAGGACTTCTGCGCTTGCTGGACCTGCGACAACCAGAACATCCAACGGCCAGGCGAGGGGGAAGGAGCCGTCGTTCCAGTTCTCGACGGGTCCTGTCGAGACATAGAGCTTTTGGACTTTGTTGAAGTACGAGGATAGAATGTCCCATTGTTCGTTTGTTGGGATCTCGTTATTGAGGTGGAGGATGATGGAGTTAGGGTCTAGGTGAGAGAGAGAGTTGGCATCGACCACGGGGGTTGCGAGCATGTCGAGGTGGGTGATGCCGCGGGAGGAGGCATTTGCGGCGGTTGTTGAGGCGAGGTATGTTGCCCAGTTCGAGGGTGGTGAAGTTGTCTCCTTCGAATCTCCTTTGGAGGTTTTGCCATGAGACAATTTGGCGTTCTTCATCTTGTCCGGTGTTGAGTTGCTATTTCCACGACGCTTTGTGGAGTATGACAAGATCCGGGTATATGCTTTTGGGCTCACCAAGACAGGAGTTGGACAATATGTTCATCTGGTCGTTTATCGAAATCACGCGTCGCTTCTCCTCCTTTCCTCAAAGATCCCGTCAGACAGATGGCTGGGCTGACTGATGGTCGTACGGACTATGCCAAGAACGGGCATCCATCGTAGCATCGACTGCGGGTCCGAGGTTCAGGGAATCGAGGATTGGCTAGGCGCTTACGGGTGTCTGACGGCGGCAATTAGCGCGATTTTCCCAGCACGTTCATGCGCGAAGCGCCAAACTAACTCAAAGATGATGTTCTTTGGCCATTTGGTTCCTCCTTCAATGTTTCATAAATTGCGTTTATTTTGATGCTGCGGCTGGATGAGCGAGTGTCCATGGAGTATTTTAGTTGTTTGGAGGCACTTTGTTGACATTGCCAAGATTCGGGGTTCAGTTGCCGGGGCGCCCAGCAAAAACCGCCACGATGACACAAATTCTCAGCCCTGTATGCCCCCAATGGTTGCTCTTGTCCATGGTCTGGCTCCATTTTCTCGGCAGTGATGGCGCTAAGGAGGCGCAGAAGGACAGCACTGCCCGTCCACTAACACTCGGGGGAAGGCATCGTCGAAATCATTGGCCGTGACGACTGTCGGCGATCATCGCCAATGTCTGCGTCGTTATTGCCTGTCTGTAACGTTCATCAACGATGAATTCTGAAGATAAAATGGCCTCCGGGTCGCAGCTTCCACAGTGTTGTTTTAGTCATTCTCGTTGCATCTTCATCCAACTTCAACACCAAGGAGTTTTCCAGTGTTTGCAAACAAACCCACCGTTACCATAGCTACCACCGCACCTAGCCCCTAAAGCCACTAACAATTACCGCTATAACATCCTAACATATACTCCTATAATCCACTAAAACACCACCACCGCCACCACCACCAAAATCGCCACCACCACCATGACCACCATGACCAGCAGGACCATGCTCCCTCCCGCCCGCCAAAAGATCGGCGTCTTCGGCAACTACCTCGCCCAGCAGGAATTCAACACTCTTGTCCTTAAGGAAAAGGTCATGTCGCTGTCCGGTGACAGCTTCGACATCCGGATGAAGGAAACAGGCCAGTCCATCATCAAGGTGCAGGGCGAGCTGATCGGGTCCAAGAAGACGGCAACGGATAGCGAAAGTGGCCAGCACCTGTGGACGCTGGGGAGGGAGTATATGCATTTGCACACGACGTACACGCTTAAGGACGCGAGGGGCGCGACGGTGATGGAGGTTCAGAGTAGGTTGTTTACTCGCGAGTGTTCCCCTTGTTTTTGTCTGCTTTGGGCTCCTTCCTCTCCTTGGTCTTTTCTTTTCCGCTTCTTTTTCCCTGGGACACAGGCATTAACACCTTATCCCCGATGCAGTCCTCGGCGCCAAAGCCACAGCAACCATCACCAACCCTGCCACAGGCAAGACCACCGTCCTCAAGCTGAAGGGCAACTTCCTCGACACCAGCAGTGAGATCGTGGATGAAAGTACAGGAACCGTCGTCGCCATGATCCGGCGCAAGCTGCTCAACTCCGGTGAACTGCTGTTCGGTCAGCAGACGTATGAGGTGTCGGTGGCGCCCGGTGTGGACTTGGCTCTCATCTCGGCGCTGTGCATTTGCTTGGACGAGATGAAGAACGAGAGCTCTTAGAGGGTGCGGCAGATTTGGAGCCCGGCGGGGTGTCTTTGTGTTTTGTGATGGATTGTTTGGTTGTTTCGTTGTCTTGGATACCCCTTTTCGGGTTGAAGTTTTGCTTTCTTGTCTCCTTTTCTTGGATATATTGATGGGAATACTGAATAAGGCGTTGGAAGTTGTATTACTTACAACCAAACTTCACTTTTGGATGTTGTTTACGTTTTGAGCCGTCGTTGTGAAGTTCTTCTTTTCCGTATTTGCGGACATGGTTCAAGGATGGGATGAAAGCCTTGGAAGGGCACAGACCGCGGCCGCTTGGAGCTTGCTGCAGGTCTTACGGTCAAGCCACTCATCATGACGTTGGACGGTCAACAGTTCCTTACATGTACGTGGGCATGCAGGACCAACGCACGATCACCGCCATGCTTGTCTTCTGCATCATCACCTTCGGACGCTTCGGTTGCACAGCAAGCCAGCAGAGCATCATGTACAGCGTCGAAAAGCGCGACGGCATCATCGTCGAGACGGCCGCGCGGCCCAGCTCCAAGATCTCCGAGTTCTTCGGCGACACCCTCACCAACGCGTCAACTAGTCCTGAGCTCCGGAAAATCTTCAGCAAGCGACGGCGGCCACATCATCACCATGCGACCGCAGGCCCATTCACGCCGCCGCGCTCCGCCATCGGTGCCGGCAAACTCGGTTATCGCGAGCGCTCGGAGCCGTGGTATCCATACCAGCACCAACATCAACGGAAGGACTTCTTGCGCCCACGAAGCCCGTCCGAGGTTCTGATCGAAAGCTGCGGGTTATCATGGTACGCCCCCAAATTTCACCCCCATCTCACCATTCCATGACATGGCAAAGCTGACAATCAAAAAAGGTTCACATGGCCCACCTCCCTCGGCCTCCTCTCCCTCGTTCTTTTCCTTCTTCCAGCGCAATATCACTTCCGTGGCCTAAACACTATCATAACCACGCTCTTCATCACCGACCTCGTGCTCTTCATCCTTTTCTCCCTGCTCATGCTCTGCTGCTCCTTCATCCATTCCAAGGGCTGTGGAAAGCCGCGCCAGTTATGCCATGAGCTGAATTATAGCGCCACCAAGCTCGGGGCTCTGGCTTATTGGCCTGTGGCTTGGCTGACGTTGGTCGCTTTTGCAGTGTTTTTGGCTGGTTATGATGATGATCAGGCTGCTGAGAAGAAGAGGGCGAATGGGAATGGGATTGGGGCTGCTGACGCTGACAGACAAGAAGAGTTGAGGAGACGTGTGTTGGCAATGATTGCTTATGTGATGTGGTGGATTGGCGTGGCTTGGATGACGGGGACCATGGTGTTTGTCATGGGCGTTATGACGGGGGCGCTGGGAGGTCCGAGTGGGAGGTGGATGTTGAAGAAGGGACTTGGTGCTAGAGGAGAGGAGGAAGATGAGGTGAGGATGGCTTTGCCGGCATGTTTGCTATCTTCGGCTTTTGGGATGGGGTTGCTTGCTTTGGTAGGAGGGTTGTTGGTGTCAGTGCTGGTGAGGTTGGGCACGATATCAGTTGGGATGGCGGCGACAGTGTTGGTGCTTGCATTCTGTGTGGAGGGGGTGGCTGTCTTCACGACGATCTTCCTGTACGCGGTGCTCCAGCAGGAGATAATACAGGTGGAGAGCAAGGCATCTGCCCATTTGATCAAGTTGTCGTTGTGGATGATGGGATCAGCGAGTGTCTGTGCCGCGGCCGTACAGATACTCGGGAGAGCAGCGGAGGACGTCAGTGCTATTCTCGGCGATACCAACGCCCATGGAAGCCTAAGTGGGAACTTGTTCACGCCTGCTACGGCGCAGGCAACTCACGTGGTGTGCATCCTTCTGGCCTTACTACTCCTCGGCTTGGCCACGCTTTGGCTTATTTTCTCCGTGGTGGCTTTTGTGAGCCATGCCCTCCGCAGAAGACTGTCGTGGAAGAGGCAATGGAATGATGCTGCCATCCCAGTGGCGGCGTTGGCGCTGTCCACGGTGCAGTTCAGGACGGAGTTGAACTCATCCTTCTTTGGCGTCGTCACATGCGTGTTGGTCGTGGCTGCAGCTGCCTCTCTTCTCATCAACCTGGTGCTGTGTATCAAGCAGATGGTGGGCGCAACGTTCCTCACCGCGCTTGACCAGGAGCTGCGAGTGTGATGGCAAGAGGGTATGACAAAAGATCCACCTGGGCGAGGAGCAGGACTGGGGAAGTGGGAATTTGGCCCCCGAGCCATGGTTGTTCGCAACTCCGATCCTTGAAAAATAATCCCATCACAAGATGAAGCAACGCATTCCATCCTTTTGTTCTCCCAACAGCTTGATGGCAAAACATCCGACAGTTGTTGTCCTCTGACAAAGTGTGACAAATCACTCCACTCCACAACTGAAGAAGGGCGCCACGATCCTCTTGTGTGAAACTCCAGGCTTCCACTTTCGAGCCTTACCTATCCCTTCCATAATCCCCGACGCCGATCACAAACTCCGTCAATCACCGCTTTTTGGTTCCACGCGCCGCATTCCTCCCGCTCGTCTACCGGCTACTGCACCACTCACGCTCCACCGTTGTTGACTCAGCCTCGATAATGAGGCACGTATCATCATAAGCGAGCCCCGACAACGTCCCACCGTCCGGCTTCCTTGGAGAAAATGTCTCCGCCAACGGTGCCGGTACTATTACTGAGAGGCATTAGCATGAAGGAATTTGGTGATCTCGGGGCTATTGTTAGTAAGACCCCGCCGTCTTCAACAAGCCATGGCGGCCGAACACGGAGGTAAACGTAAGCGCTTGTGATCCTTATCAGACGGTGCGGTCGTTTCCTGCCAACTGGTTACCGTCCGTGCCGCATTCCACGTGTTGCTTGTCTGTCTTCCGTTTGAGTTTCCGTCCTGTCGGGAACCAACGAGAGTCCAGCACGACACGTGTCTCGGAGGATGGAGATATGGAGAGCCCGGATGATGGTGAGGGTTGGAAGATCTAAAGGCTCTCTGCTGTATAAAGCCATGATATACCAGTCTGCCTTGGAACAAACAAGAGACAAACATTCCAGCAGCATCTCGGCTACATCTCATCGGTTAATCTCCATCCCGCGATTGCAACAAAGACGACGACCCAACAGACAGCAAACACCGGCACGAGCCGCTTAATCAGCAATCGAGCCGCAAACACTTCTCCATGGGCATTGTTCGAATCGGATAA
The DNA here is from genome assembly GCF_033870435.1 of Sordaria macrospora. Lineage (NCBI taxonomy): Eukaryota > Fungi > Ascomycota > Sordariomycetes > Sordariales > Sordariaceae > Sordaria > Sordaria macrospora. The sequence goes on along the minus strand of NC_089372.1, from coordinate 443,275 downwards.
AGACCTCGCGACAGTTGGCTCCATCCTGCAAGAGGACGGACAAGAAACTTACCTCTCAACCAACAGCATCCCAACCTCACCCACAAGCACTCTACTCAGCCAACAAACTCACTTGCCAAAGACCAAGCACCAGTCAAACGCCCACAATGTCCCTCCTCAAAGGCCAACGCTCCATCCAGACCATCATCCTCCCCCTTCCCCCCTCTCTCCGCCCCGCCTACGGTAACCACATCTACCGCTGGCTCTTCGCCATCTCCGCCTCTTATTCCGGAATCGGTCACTCCTCAGTATCCATAACCTCCCCTTCCTCCATCTGGGAGATCTACGAAGTAGCCCCTCAACCCATCGTCACCTCCCATTCCAACTCCCGCTCCCTCACCCACACCCAACAGTGCATATTCAGCTTCCTGCCCTCCGCCGACTTGACGACTCAACAACTTCTCGACATGCAAGGAACTTTTATCCCGCTTTGTGTGGCGGACGAGAACTGGAGGGACGCGTTTCTCGAGAGGGTGGATCAGTATATCACGTTCCCACCGGCGGATAAGGGGTTTAATGACCAGACTTTTGTGTTGGGGGTCGCGGAGGTGTTGAAGGTGGAGAAGTTCCTGGGCGAGGAGGAGTATGAGGCTTGGGTGCAGGCGGTGGGGAGGTTTAGGGGGTAGGGGTAGAAAGATGGGGTGGCGATGACAGATGAGGTGGGAGTTACAAGTACGTTGGCTGTAAAGGGCTTTGGGAGCGTGGATGGGATGCTGTACAATGAGACAGAGCAAAGTATGAGGTGGTACAAGGGGTGTTGATGATGTTATGGGCGAGTGTCCGGTGGGTAAAGTAGGTCATGGGTAGCACGTACAGACTTTGGCGGTGGAAATGGGATGTTAACACTGTATCAACTATCCATTTGTTGTCAATCCCTCTGGATTGCACGTCCTTACCTACCGAATACAACACTCACATCTTCTCCAACTCTGCATTGTTCTTGTGTTCTGACTCATTATCTCTCTGTTTCTTAACCCGTCCTGGCGGAGCGCCCGGATCGGGAGGTGTCCGAGATTTACGAATCGCAACCTGAGGTGTACCATCCGCCGTACGGTATTTGAAAATATCTGGATCAATTTCGTCCGATTCATCAAGTTCCCTCTGTCGCTTGACGGCTGGCAAAGGAGTGGGCATATCCTTTGATTCCGGCTCTTGTTGGGTTTCGTTACAATGAGGTCCAAGACCTTTGTGGTTTGAGTCCCAAGCCTTGGGAACAATCTTGATAGGCATACCCTCAAACAAACCATCCGCAGGGCTAAACTTGGAATCGTAGTCTTCCAGATCTGTTCTTGGATGCGGGTGACAAAGACCGGGAAGGGCCGGGGGTTGCGAAGGGTTGAAAGAGTATGTTGGCTTTGGAGATGCGCGACCGGCCCATCCTAGCAGTTCGGTAATCGGGGGTAACTTGACCCTCGTATCATCCGATGTTTCAGCTTTGGGGCTTGATCCATTGTCATCGGATGCGTTATTTGTCGCAATCTCCTCGGTAGATGGTAGCACTTCTCGCGTTTCGTCATTATATTACTTTTCTTCCTGGTCATCTGAAAGCGGGTCATCCTCTAGCCCACGGTCCGGTAGTACAAACAGGGCCACATCTTCCTGGTGTCGCCCAACATGGCGTGCGTAGGCCTTGAAAGAGTCTAGCTCTTTGTTGCACAACTCGCATTTCTTGGATGCATTGAGCGGTCTTTCCTGTTTGGACAGTTGGATGAGGCTTTCGGGGCTTAGAGTTTCCGCGTGTTCTTTGTGAAAGGTTGCGAGATGGGCTTCCAGCGCGGCTATATCTTCGATGTGTAAATCTTTGCACCCTAGGGGGCAGAGTAGGATCTTCCAATGAGATTCCTGGACATGGTGTATCCACTGGTGTCGTCTTTGGAAGTTTTGCCCTGCAGCAAGGCTAGGACAAGATGCTCACCTCCATTCCTTCGTGGTGTCAACCGATATCATCCGATAACAGAAGGGACACTCAAATGGCCCGTTCCCTGCTTCTTCTGGCATCGAAGGCACTCTCGATCTCATTTCATCAGGAGCAGAACTAGGAGCAAAGGAGGTCTCGGTTAGAGCAGCCTCCGACCGGGTATCGCAGTCTTCTAAAGCGGAGCTGTCCGTGTCAGGTGTCTTCAGATGTTCCGGAAGAGACTATGGCGAGCAGCGGATATCTTTGAGGAGAACGTGCAAGACATGAGGAAAGCCATTGAGGAGCTGCAAGAAAAGCTGAACATAGGCTCGGATGGTCAGGGATGAAACCTCCTAGAGCTCGCGATTGCCTGCAAATTCGTCCAAAAGATCTTGCTAACAGCAGTTACAATCATCAGCCTCTGCCCCATAAGGAAAGACTCGGTTTCAAAAAGGAAATAAAGAGACTTTCCTTTTCCCTCAACAAGTCCGTGTATCTGGAACTGCTGACTCGCATACGAAATGGAGTTTCAAGCCTTGAAAGATTGACATCTCAGAATTCGGAGCTGGAGCCCGGGCGGGACAAACTGTTGGAGGCACGTGCACGGGTGCCATTCACGCACACCACGCCACGCACGGCCTCTCTTCCTGGCATTTTAGCCCTCCAGACCTCTCCACAGATTCTTTCTCCTTCTAGCAACAAAAATACAACCATCAACTGCTTCATTTTCGTTGCCTTGTGCGTCGCACAGGTTATGAGCCCTCTGAAGCTATCGCAATCAATCAATCCAACGTCGTAGAGGCCTACTGGGTTATCCCCGGGAGTCAACCTCCTCGTCACTTACTCGCAAACGATCTTCGTGTCGTACGCGATCTTCAAGTCGACCGTCGAGTCGTCAACCGACCTTCGAGTCGTCAACCGACCTTCGAGTCGTCAACCGACCTTCGAGTCGTCAACCCATCACAAGCAACTCTTTGATCCATGCGGATCATTCGAGGACCTTCCAATCCTTCCGACAATACCTTCACCCCTCTACTCTTTGTCTCAACCAACAAGATGGCACCAACCGTCGACACTGGCTCGCTTGTCGTGCTTCGCGGCGAGAACAACATCGACAACTGGGAACGTGCTTTGCGTATCGAACTCGAGTTCGCTGACGTCGACGACTACGTCTACAAGACCATCATTGAACCCGACAAAGACGCCAAACCCGTTGAGCACAAGGCCTGGAAGATTGGTCGCGTTCACGCGCTCAAGATCATCAACACTACCCTCAAGGATGACAAGGTCTTGACTACCCTTCGCATCAACGGTTGGGACCAGACCAACAGGGACCCCAAGTATCTTTTTGACCTCATCAAGACCACGATTGGTAAAGTGACCAACGAGGCACGTAGCGAAATCCTTGAGCAGTACCAAGGACTTCGTCGCTCTGGCTTTGACACCATGGCGAACTTTCTCAACCAGTATGAACTCGCCCGTAGACGAGTTGCTGACAGTGGCCTGGTCATCGACAACACTGTTGAGTGTCTCAACCTCTACAACATGGTCAAGCGCGAATATCCCACTGATGCCAAGTTGTGGGCCAACGACATGACCAAGAACACCCTCACTACCAACAAGCTGTTGGCTCAATTGTCTACCCTTAGCAACACTGAGTCTCGCCAGACTAACCTGACTATCCAAGTCAAGACCACTAGCACCAAGACAGACAACAAGACTGACAGCAACAAATCCGGCACCAACACCGGTAACAACAACGACACTAGCACTTCTAGCAAAGGTAAGGGCAAGGGGAAGCTCACCTGCTCTGTCTGCAACAACAACATCCAGAAGGACTACATCCACTGCGTTTGTGGCCGTCACCGCTCGACCAAGATCACTACCTGTTGGTGGTGTGAACCGGACAAAGCACCCGACACATGGCCCAACAAGGCAGAAGCTCGTAAGCACAACACTGGCACCACTGCCGCGTTGGGCAACACCAACACTACCTTGGCCAACCCCGCTACCTCTAGCTCGGCTTTGCTATTTAACGGCGCCAACTTTGGTGACGGTAACTTCAACCTTGCTTCCCTTGGTGGCAATCTGGGTTTTCACTAGAGCCCGTAGCGAAATCCATCCGTAAAGTTACCTCTAGCGTTGAATCGAATCATTCAAATTACCTAAACTCGTATCAACTGCAGTACTCGAACCGTGATTTCACTAAAGACCAACAGGCTCTCAAGGCATTACAAAGCACAGACAACACAATCAAGAATCTAGTTATCTACGACTCTGGTTGTGGTTCTTGTATTTTCAACCACCAGAAATGGTTCACAGAGCTATACCCACTGGCTCACCCATCAGAACACACCATTGGCAACGGCACTACCACCTACGCCTACCACATTGGCACTGTCGAACTAACGATGCCAACAACAACGAACGTTAATATCAGGATTCGAATACCTGATGTTATCTTCGATCCATCCACACCAGCCAACCTTCTGTCGACTCAGGCATTCCTCAAGAACGCTATGGAGTGGAACATGAAGACAAACCAGATATCATTATCTGGTGGGAAGGCACACATTCAATGTCGCTTCATCAACAATCTGGTGGCTCTACCGGTCTTTCAACCAGGCAACTTCGACCAGACAATCATCACGCCACGGCATATGATGCTTGCCTCTATCAACTACATGACAATGCACAAGAGGATGATGCACGCAGGCAGAGATCAGGTTCTCAAAGCCTGTGAACAAGCGGGCATTAAACTCAGCAACGTCAACGACCACACCTGTGAAGCGTGCTTACGCGCCAAAGCAACCGACTACATTTCCAAGGGCACTCATCCAGTCACGACGACCCCGCTACAGTTCATACGAGTCGACGTGATCTCACACAACAAACCAGGACATATGGGAGCCCGCTATGCGGTGCATTTCATTTGCGATGTCTCTGGATATCACTGGGTAAAGTTCTGTGCCAACAAGGGAGATGCCTATGTTATCGTAACTCAATTCAAGAAATGGATTGAACTCCAGACTGGACTCAAGATCAAGATCATTGGCCTCGATGGGGGCCCTGAATTTGGCTTCAATACAATAGAGTTCCAGAAGAGTAAGCTGGTGGAGTGGGCTCGCACTGAAGGAGTTCAACTCTACAAAAACTCCAGCACACACACCATGGATGAACGGCAAGACAGAACGAGCTGGCCATACCATCATGACAAGAGCTAGGGCATTAATGCTCGACTTGGGTATACCAGAACACCTTTGGCCACTCGTGGTCCAGGCGGTTGTAATGGTGCTCAATATTACACCAACAAAGTCTAACCCTGACAACAAGACTCCCCATGAGATATTCACACGGGCCATCCCTGGATTTCCAGCGGATCAAATCAAACCCCGCCTTGATCATCTCCGGTCCTTCTTTTGCACAGCATATTACTTCATCAAGCCAGAGAGACGAACCAAGGGAGACAAATTTCAGGAACGAGCTCGTCGTGGCAAGTTCTTGGGATACGATGACAACTACGGCAAGATCTGCTGGATCTGGGATCCAGAAACTGGTGCGATCATTCGTGCCAGCGCAGTCAAGTTCATTGAGGACGACGACAAACCAAAAGATCCAGCGATTGAGGCCATTCCTCATGGAGTATTCTTCTCAGATCAGTCGATTGAAGAAATCAAAGAAGTGGCAGACAGCGGCGTGACCGTCTGGGTCACTGCAACTGGTTCATACCAGCGATCCCCAGCTGAGTCCCTGAATCAACAAAACCCTAATCAGACTGCTAATAATGACAAAGATCAGCAGAAGAAGGTGTCCTTTACACCTTTTTACCCCAACCCCAACTACCCGACTCCGGAAGCCACACCAGCTCCTGAGAATACTCCAAGGTCACCGACTCCTTCCCCACCCTCATCATCACCTCCACCGATAGACAACGTTCCCCTCGAACCGACTCAACCCCAGGACGAGCCGATGCGATCAATAGAGCAAGAGGAGGAAACCCAACATGGTGATCTGGTCGATCTGGAGGATCTTGATGAGGAGGCTCCCATTCCACCACATAAGTTTCCAGACCAGGAAGGTGAGGAGATGACGACGACACCCAACAGTCCGACAACTGAAGTCAGCGATCTACCTCCTCCCCAACCGCCACCGGCCATACAGTTCTCAGTCACACCCAAACCCCCACCACGGCCACCCAACTCCCCGGCAACAGCCATACCTTTCAAGATCAACCGACAGGTCACTGGCACGCCAAGGGTATCAGAACCAGATATCTCGAGTCTAACTCTGGACTCTCCGACCCCAGCAATAAGGCAACAACCACAAACCCAGCAGACTACAGAGGAAAGCCAACCTTCTGAGGAAGCAGACTCGTCAGCAGCCTCAGAGGTACGTGAAGGCAGACCTCGTAGATCCGCCGCGGTTAAACCAACTAATTTCAAATATGGTAGACAGTCCGTTGTTGACAGCAACAACAACGTCGTTGAACGTAATGTTAAGTTATTCCACGGCACGGCTGAGGCCAGACACGTCACACGACCACCCCAATACTGTCTCACTGCTATGAAGGCTATCCATGATCTTCAAGCTGATGCCAACAATCGTTCTATCCCCAAGAACTACTGGCAGGCAAAGAAACTCCACAACTACAAGACTTACTGGTTCCCAGCAATGGAGAAGCAGGTCAAAGCACTTGAAGACCAAGGTGTTTATCGCTTGGTTGAAAGAACCCCAGATATGGAAGTCTTACCCGGAAAATGGGTCTATGACGAGAAATATAACATCGACAACAAAGAGTACCTTGCACGAGCCAGATGGGTAGTGTGTGGTAACTACGAGAACAACGACAACTGGGCAGTACAAGACATCTATGCCGCCGTAGCCAATATGGTCAGCGTGCGACTATTCCTGGCCATTATGGCCACCCACGACCTGGACTGTGAACAATTTGATGTCAGCACCGCGTTCTTGAACGCCCTCATTCCCAACGATTGCAAATACTATGTCGAACAACCGACTGGACTTGAGAAGGGACCCCGCAACAAGCTGGTCTGCTTGCTGATCAGGGCTCTTTACGGCCTTCGCCGTAGTCCTCTTTATTGGTTTGAGACAGTATTACCCATATTCAAGAAACTGGGCTTCTTCCCCATCGGTGGAGACACGTGTCTGCTGATTAACAAAGGATTGAGCGCCTTGCTCATCCTTTACGTTGACGACTTCCTCATTGCAGCACCCAGTAAGAAGATCATCAACGACATCCACCTTCAACTACAAGAACACTTCACGATCAAGCATATGGGATTGGTGCGCACCTTCCTGGGCCTTGACATTGTCAGAAACAGAGACGAGCACACCGTGTTCATATCCCAAGAACGCTACACCCGATCAATTATCGCCAAGTTCAATCCCTCCAATAAACCTCTACACCCGGTCAAGACTCCCTGGCCCCCGGACTTCAAGATCCATGGGGGTGAACCAATTCCAGGCGAGCCAAAGCCATATATCAAGCGCACCGGTTCTTTGAACTGGGTATCACTGGGCACACGACCAGACATCACCTACACCGTCGGCAAGCTAGCCGAAGGCAATGCCAAACCGACAGACAAGCATATCACCGTCATGAAACATCTATGGCGATACCTGACTGGTCTTCCCGACTTGGGAATAATGTTGGGAGGAAAGTTCTCGCCGACAACAGATCTGCAATTCAGGGCATATGCAGATGCCTCGTATGCAGATGACATACCGACAAGGCGCAGTACCGCTGGGCATGCTGTGTTCTTTACATCGGGACCCATCCTGTGGAAGTCAAAGAAGCAGGATCTTGTCACCACCAGCACTACAGAGGCCGAGTTCGTCAACCTCGTGCCAACTGCAAAATCCCTGGAATGGACTGGCAGTATGCTCAATGATCTGGGCATTGTTGATGTCACAGACAACACCAGAAGGATCCTGTACACCGACAGCTCGAATGCCAGGGACAGAGCCCTGAACAAGAACATCCCCGCTCGTAACCGCTATATCGACATTCGGTATAAATGGCTCATTGAGCAAGTGGAACGCAAGGCCATTGAGGTTATCCATATCTCCGGAGAAGAGATGCCTGCAGACGGTCTAACCAAGCCTCTTAAGGCAGACAAGCATGCAAAGTTTGTCAAATTAATTGGTCTTCATCAGAAGAAGGTGCCTTGGGCTTGAAAGCTTACAACACCACATCATGTATCATATAGTAAACAATGTATCTTAGACATCACGGCCATTAGGGTCTTTCGGTCTATGGGGGGTGTGTTGGAGGCACGTGCACGGGTGCCATTCACGCACACCACGCCACGCACGGCCTCTCTTCCTGGCATTTTAGCCCTCCAGACCTCTCCACAGATTCTTTCTCCTTCTAGCAACAAAAATACAACCATCAACTGCTTCATTTTCGTTGCCTTGTGCGTCGCACACAAACGATCTAACGGGAGGTTATATCGTCTCATGTCTGCTTTGGCAGGCGGTATATACCATGCTCTATGTACAGCAATGAGTGCCTGCCAGTGTCCTACTTCTCACCTGCTGGGACTGAAGCTACCTAAAACTCCCGACACCAGCGTCATACCGGGCGATGAGGATGAAGATGTGATCAGGAACTTGTCCATGAAGCTTGCAGTATCTGTTCAAAAGATTCCGCATCCAGAGGTCGACCGACTGTGGCACTCTGTCATGATCAAACCTTCCATTCGACCTCGACAGTGCCAAGTTCCCACTTGCCGGCAGCCAGCTGCTCTCGTGGAACCTGAACGGCCGACGAAACGGGCCAAAAAAACCGTTGGGTTCTCCTTCTCGGAGAAGTCAACTAGGAGACCTAGCCTGCTGTCTCGCTACTCATCGCGAGAGGTGGAGGTGACATCTTCATCAAGGTCCTCCACTCAGACCCTGACCTTGGAGGTCACCAGCACAACGCCAGAAGTATTAAACGAAGACATCAAAATGGACCTTTGTGAAACCCTAGGGCGATTATCAACAATAAAAGCAAAGTATGTTGCGGGCACATTACCGGATCAGCAGCAATCAATGCCTCGGCAACAGAGAGATACGGTCTCTACGCACTAGGTCATCTACGTCCGTCGGACAACTCTGGCCAGTGCACCTTCATATTCCTCCATGATGTTTTTACCGAGCAGCTCACTGCTCATTTTCCTTTCTACGACGAGGACAGAGTAAGACTTGCTTACGTCTTAGCATCCGGCGTCCTTCAACTGACAGGAACGCCTTGGCTCACAGCCAATGTGACGACGAAGGACATATTTCTCATCCGATGCAATGGAACAACACATTTTGAGGAAGCATTCGTCATCAAACAGCTTCCCGAGACATCCGATGAAATGCAGCTTGATGTTCAATCGCCAAAAGACCTCCCCAACAACGTGCAGCACAGCCAGGGAATGCTCTTCCTGGCCATCATCCTCATCGAGATCATGCTCGGCACACCGTTCGATACCTTCCGCAAGTCCCATATCCAACAACACGGCCCCTCAACCCTGGGATCATTCTTTTCCGATTACGAAACGGCAATCACGCTGCTCGGCAGGCTCGAGACCAAAGGCGGCCCAAACTACAAGCGCGCCGTTGAACGATGCATCAGAAACAAGCCAGAACCCCCACCAATGCCAAATATGAACGGCGATGAGTTCAAGAGACTGGTGTATGGCCATGTAGTAGCACCATTAGAAGATGATCTCAAGCAATACACTTTGCCAAAACTATTGTAATGAAACATGACGGTTGGAGCTAGACTTCGCGAAGCACTCGGTTAATGAGACGGAATTAACATCTGACAAGCTTGCAACAGGACATCAAGTGGCAGAACAAAGCAAGCAGTGGAGTGGATTCCGTCAAGCAATAAGGCCGGATGAAGCACTCAGGACATCAATCAGATACAGAGCGCCGCAGATATATTTAATGGCCTTGACCAGAAAAGCCCCCAATAAGAATGCTTCTCAACTCGTACAAACAGAGACAACGGAAAGACTCCAACATCTACCCACTGCCTGAACCTCTAGCCAAACCTAGCCATGTGCGCCATCTGGCACGAAGGAGAAGTCACCTACGCCTGCGGACACGTCGGTAAGCACTTGTACCGCACACTGGTCTAGCTCAAAGGCTGCAAGTTGAGTCCCTGCCCCTCGTTATCAACCTACACACCTGGAATACCAGTTTCATTCCCTTGCTCGACTTGCCTGTCTGACGGCTCGTATTACCGGGAGGAAGGGTGGAGCGCGTGGGTCAAGAAACAAGTGAGATCCAAGGTATCATCCGCAATACCCGTATTTCGCCCTATTCGCCATACTCGAGCTGGAAAAGCCCAAAAAGGGGACCAAGGAGACGACTTTGGGGCAGGCGGGGAAACTGACTCTGACCACGGCCACACTGCCGGACGCGGCGGTGTTATCCCGGGACTCACATCGCAGCCTCCCAGCAACGATTCTCCGCAGGCTTCTCATATTCCTCCACGCGGCAAAGAGACTGCTGAGGCTGCAGCTACGCTCAGTCCCAGGGCTCAGCAACAGGATTCCAAGCAGAAGCAACGACAGGAGGGAGAGGAGTCCACCAAGTATAATGAAGCCAGCGATGACAAGGAAAAGCTCTGCATTTGCAATGAGATTGCCAAAGGTATGATGGTGGAATGCTCTGGGAGTCAGAAAGATGTCCAAGGAAGTGGTTCCATGCTAGTTGCGTGGGCGTGACGAGGGAGATCAAGGACATGGATGGTGAGTGCCCAGTTTTCCGTTTCATTCGCTCCATCCTATTGTTAAGGTACCTAGGAGCGAGGATGCAAATTGTTAACAAAACCCGCAGAATGGTACTGCGAAGGCTGCAGAACAAGGATAAATTCTTTGAAAAGACATGAGCAAGAGATGGGGTCTGCAGGCACTGGAGACGTCCATGGCACTCCACGTCGTGTCTCTGAGCCTTCAAGCGTCATGCCTTCCGCCTCAGAGCGCGTCTGCAATCACTGGCATCTCCGCAACTATCTCTGTGATGACACCAAGCCGTGTGGCTATTGCCGCAACTCCCAGTTGACTTGCTCCTACAGTGGCATCTCCCAGAAGCAAGAGCGCAAAGGTCGCCACCAAACTATCAAAGCACAGCCACAAATGAGTCCGCCGCCACGGAACATCATGACGATGGTCTTCCCTTCGGGTTGATTGAAACACAAAGCACCCTCGTCCCTGGTTACAAGGAACACGCCGAGAACGAGTCCGTAAACCCCGCCGACTTGCACACCGGACCGCAAAAGTCGCCGTAATCTCCGGGATTGGAGCCAGATCCCTTCTGAAGTTCTGAACATATCACACACCCTCTGCATGTCGTTCAACCTTTGAGACACGAAGCCGACAAGTTTGAGTTGCATGCTGCAGCTGTATTTGAAGAAACACCACAGGAGAGGATGACGGCTGAAAGTTACCTGGCCTGGACTGGTGATGAATTACGGGCTCTGATGGGGGACCAACAGGATAAGTTACTAGAAACTCTGTTTCCAGATGACCGGTAGGAGCTTGATACCTGAATCTTCGCGCGTCAAATGAGGCATAACCGAAGCCTTGAACAGAGTAAGACTTCACCATGTCCCTTCTTCCAACGCCTTTTGAATGTATCCACGATCCACAACAGTATATGCTGCACGAATTAGGATGTTAAGAACAGTGTTGCTCAAGGGCCCCATTGATGACGACAAGGGGTGATGACCTAACGAAAGTGAGTGTGATTAAAAGTCTCCGAACTCATACAATCAGGAAAGTAATTGTCCTGCAAGAGCTGCAGCTAGAAGCGGGCTTCGATAGGCAAGAGAATCTTTTGACTGCGTTGGACAAGGTGTCTTCCAACAAGAGCCTCGCCGGTCCAAGCAGACCGTCGACTTTCACCGGCGATACGCCCGCGACGCCGAAGGCATGGGTTCGGGTCCGGACATGGGGCGTCTTCTTCCGGCTGAACTATCGGAGCTCAGCGGACGTACAACCAAGATTCGACCGCTCGGGCCAGGCAGCCGAATAAATCGGCAATTAATATTCCGGGTCCGGAGTGCCAAACGGTATTATCAGCCATAATTCGCATTAAAGGACCTCAAACTGTAGCAACCTGCAAGCACCTCGAAATTTGCGGTCCCGCCAAAGAATGGGCGTCCAGATAGGGCTGAGTAGCCGACCAGCTGAAAAACCAACCATCCATAGTTGTAGTTGGCTGACCCTCGCTAGAGGCATATAGATCTCACGTCATCCCTCCGCTGTGGCGCAGAGAGTCTGATTCTCTCTTTTTTTTTCTCGGTGCGAAACTGGTGGGTGATTGGTGTAAGGCGTATGCAGGTACCTCCGTCACTGCGTCAGGCACGGCTTGGTGTGGAAACGTGGCGTCTAGGAATGAAAAGGAGAGGGAACCAAGATAATGAGTTCTTGGAGAAGGGCAGAAAAGGGGGTTAGGAAATATGTGCAGTTTTTCAGACTGTGAGGCGTCAATGGTGGTGTCCTGGCAAAATATTGGAAGCGCGGGAGAGGTTCGAATGCCGGATCAGTGCAGGGCATTGCTCAGCACCTCCCTGATGGCCGTGGTTTCCTTTGATGCAGGCTCTGCAGGTGGAAAATCGGTGATAAGGCAGATGCATTCACGACACAGAGGACACTTCGAAAGGCAGGCAGAACCAAGGAAAAAACGCGGGTCCACGGGCATGAAGGAATCGGGAGAAAATGAGCAAGATTTTCCCTGACGGCCATTTTGGGGTAAGAACGATGTTTGGACGAGTGTCCTCATCGTCGTTAACACCAACAAAGCAAGAGACATCGGGAATGTAGATCCGCCACGGCGTCTTCAGTGGTGTCTATTGCTGGATGAAGCCCTGGAAGCGTCACAAAAATGCGAAGGGGCAGTCTCACGATCACAGCAACAAGAAGAGAAATGACGATGATGATTATACATATCGATAGTAGATTGCTCTATCCAAGAACCTATCCTAAAGAGAAAAGTGTGTGAGGTGACTCATAGAAATCTTAAATGCTGTAGTATGAGAAAGAAAAACACCAAACAGCTAACCCCGGCATCTCGCGATGCTTGCAGCCCCGCCTGCCGCTTCTAAAGTTCTACCCCAAAACAAAGGTCTACCGCCGAAAAAGCACAGCACCGCCGTCGGGTACTGGCCCTAGACAATCAAGCACTCCCAACACCCTGATACTCCGTAGAATGATATGATCCAGAAAAGACAAAAAGCCACATGTGCAAGCCCCGAGCCCATAACGGACTCCTTAGTTGCTCTCGGCATCCTCCTCGACGCCGTTGTACCCACTCCTTCCAGCCTCAGGGACGCGCTTGTTGTAACCGCTGCGTCCACCGGTGGCCGAGACAGCTTCGTCATCCTCGCCATTGTATCCGCTCCTACCAGCCTCGGGAGCGCGCTTGTTGTAGCCACTCCGTCCACTAGTAAGGGAAACAGTCTCGTCCTCCCCGTTATAGCCGCTGCGGCCGTCGGTATCAGCGCGCTTGTTGTAGCCGCTGCGTCCACCGGTGACGGAAACAGTCTCATCGTCCTCGCCATTGTATCCGCTGCGTCCACCAGTCACCGAGACAGTCTCGTCATCGCCGTTATAGCCGCTTCGGCCATCGGTATCAGCGCGCTTGTTGTATCCGCTCCGGCCATCGGTATCAACCTGCTGGTCACGAGCCTTGTTGTAACCGCTGCGTCCACCGGTGACGGAAACAGCACCGTCATCTTCGCCATTATAGCCACTCCGGCCATCAGTGTCCGCCCGCCTGTTATATCCACTGCGGCCATCCGTATTGGCAGTCACTGATACCTCACCATCTTCATCAACGCCGTTATAGCCGCTTCGACCATCGGTATCAGCGCGCTTGTTGTACCCGCTCCTCCCATCGGTATCGGCCTGTTGATCCCGGGCTTTGTTGTAGCCACTTCTGCCACCGGTGACGGAGACCGTGTCATCATCTTCACCATTGTAGCCGCTTCGGCCATCGGTGTCTGCCCGCTTGTTGTACCCGCTTCGGCCGCTGCTGGTGATGGATACCGGGGTAGCCGAGGGCTCGGGGTCTCCGCAGTTGTAGCCGCTTCGGCCACAGTCCGGGTCGGCGGCAGAGAGAGAGCTGGAGGTGGAGGTGGAGGAGGGGGGAGTAGGTAGGGCGGCGGTGGAGGCCGCGAGGAGAGAGACGGTCAGGAGGATAATGTTCTTCATTGTGATGGTTTGATGTAGTGTTTGATGATGGTGGTGTCGGTTGTAATGAGGGGTGAAGGGGTTAAGGGTTGAGGTAGGTGTTAACTTGTTGTTTTAGTTGCTGTTGCTGTTGTCTTTGTGTTGCTTGGAATGTTCGTTGGTGATGTCGAGAACCTATCCCCAAAGACCAACAAGACCGGCTCTTATATCTATTTGTCCAACTATCAACATGCCAGGAATGCCGTCGGTGTGATGTCCAAGATTATCCAAGCCTCAGTCCTCGATCCTCATAGCAGTCGCGCTCAGTAAGGAGAAGGAACGATGACTGATGTGACTGACAATATGCCCCCAAATCGCTGCCTGAGGGCAAAGCACTGTGATGTCGGTGTGAACATCACATCCTATTCCAATATGTTGAAGCCTTGAAGGTTGGGGTCCGTGTTCGCTAAGCCCGACGGTAGTTGTCAGTCCGGGACTCGCTCGCGGCTCGAGTATGGACCAATTCCCTTGTCAAAGTCCGTGCCTTCGGGATGACCACCAATGGAGAGGCCCAGTTCTGAGGTCATCACGAATGGTGGACTGGCGCTAGGGCCCTCGTTGACTCGCAAAAAGGGGGCCTGTATGTGCCATGGCTGTGACCGGAAAGTTGGCGCGGCACGGTGAAGTATTCTCAGGAACTACGCCTCACAGACTCATAAGTATAGCCGACCCACATCGGTCACAACCGAGCGGCGCAGATATTGTCGTTCGTCAAACCCCTTGGAGCCTCAATCCCCCATTGCCGGGGAGAGGCACACCAGTGCCCAGTGTTCATTCCTGGTTTACCGGTGGTAGGGAATAGGTAAGGATCCAGGCCAACGCCGGTGCGTGTGATGCCAGCATCAGGCCTCCCTATGTGCCTCCTACCGACCGATAGAACGGTGCGCCTCCCGTAAGCCATACCCACTGGGGGCCCACGGGGGGCCCACAGGGAATGATGCCGGAGGGAGAGTTATGTAAAGAATGCTCGAAGCTCGAAGCCATTTTGGGTTTAGGACTCTGCGTAAATGGAAGCCTGGCGCCACTCCCCTCCAACCGAGAATTGTGGCACTGTCCTTCCTGCTGTCATGTTCTCGAAGGTCATTACCGTAGGGCTGCAGAGTTACATTGGTGATGACGGTGCCCAGGGTGCCGTGACATACACCGGCCTCGGATCCTCCTGCCAGGGTCTCGAACGAATGCGAAAGGTCTTGTTTCTGCGGTTCAAAATACACGAGTGCGAAAGGAATCCAGTTCGTAGGGGCATAGTAAGTGGCATGTTGACGACTGATCCTTTTGGGAAAATAGCAGCTTGTTGGTGATAGTTTTTTGTCGTTGGTGATAGTTTTTTTGTCGTTGGTGATGGGGTCAAGATGCTTTGGGTTTAGGTTCGCGGGGTCATGATGTTGTCTGACGCCGACGGGATGTGGCGGGGCGCTGGCCTTATGCGGGGCCCCCACTTCCAGGCAGCTTTTTGCCCGCTCAGACCCCTGAAAGACCCTGAGTTATCAACAGTAACGGCTGTGGCTTAGGAGGCTGTGTAATTTTACGCCGATGAGTGAGACGGGAGGAAAGGAAAGGGCCGTAACTTTGTTGGTGATTTACCGTACCTTCTTGGTAATTGTGCCGCCTTGAAGGCCGGCACAGGCCCAACGACGGTTTGTTAGAGTAGCACATTCGACCTCTTGGAAACAACCTGTGGATAGTTTCAAACAATGAGAGACTGTGAAAACGTTTTTAGTAGATTGTAATGAATTTACTGAATCAAGCTGCCCATTCCAACAGCTAACAGGCACCCAATGTGTGTCAACTGACGCGTCTTCTCGATTCCGCAATCACAGTTGAGACTTACCGTAAATCTGGTATCATCCACGTATCATGCATCCTACGGGCCTGTGACCGCTGCACCAGCCATTCGTCCACCCGATTAGGTAAAATGACAGAACGCCAATCTGAGCACGTCGGACCCCAGTCTTTGTCACAAATACAATTGCTTTTTCTAGAAGAATGGGGATAAGCTGTGCCGCACCAGCCGGGGAATTAGTTTGTGCAACGTTGTGCAAACCAGCAGCCTGGGTTTCCTGGGCCGTATTCTCATTATGGCCTTCGAGGAAAACCCAGTTCTCCCGAAGGAGTGGAATGGCTTGCATTCTCTGCAGGCACTGCCTCTCTTGTAAAATAGAAGCGTTCTGGAAGCCGAATTTGAATGGTTGTGATCCTTTGTCTTTGGGTTCGTGAATGTTAACGACGAGAAAATCCTGAGTAACTCGGGAATTGGCGACGCCGAGTGCAGGGACAACTGACTTCGAAGGATTTCGATTTGACAAACTAGGTAGCGCCATGACAGGCTGCCAGATAAACTGGTGCCTCTTACCTTGCACGGGAAAGAGAGTTCATTACATCGCAGCTTTCTCGCTCGCCTGCATGATCTGATGTAGGAAGCCACAATCACATTCGCACCGAGATTCAACAGACTTCAGGAAGGAAGAGTCTGTCATGAGAAAACCCACATGGTCATCACACATCACCCGGCCTTCACGGTGTTTACAAGCACTGGGCTCTCCTCACGTTCCATCACACAATAATCCGATCCTTCTCGGTGCCTTTTCCCTTTCTACAACCCTACTTATCTTTTCCATTCCACCGAGCAGTGGGAGCACCACCAACGGGAATCAATGTTCCATCCCCAAGCTCACTCAGCAGGTAGTAGCACTCTGGTCAGCTCAGCCCTATGGTCTTACCTCATGATGTTGACAACAACGTTACTCATCGCGCTTACCTCCCTTGGCATCCACGATGCCCCAAGTGCATGTGTTCCGCGCCTGTCTTCCCTCCAACCCCCACGCACCCTGAGGTACCAAGATACCTGTCCAGAAAACACTCATGACTCCTTCCTCATTAACAGGGCAAAGAAATAC
This sequence comes from Sordaria macrospora, assembly GCF_033870435.1. Taxonomy (NCBI): domain Eukaryota; kingdom Fungi; phylum Ascomycota; class Sordariomycetes; order Sordariales; family Sordariaceae; genus Sordaria; species Sordaria macrospora. The sequence continues at coordinate 426,206 of NC_089372.1, read as the reverse complement.
CGGTTCTGAACCCGTGCCTGCCTTGCACTCTCTTTCTCCTTTTGCTTCTTCTCCTCGTCTTCCCGCTCCTTCTTCTTCCTCTCCTCTTCTTCACTTGCCTTCTTGCGGCCTTCTTCTAGTTTCTTTTGCATCTTTGCTTGAGAATCGGCACTGAAAGACAGAGGTCAGTTCAGGCGCTTAGGTTCAATGGGCAGCAGACGTACCGGTTGTCGGAGATCACCATGTTTATGGCTTTGGTTAGTTTGGGTTCGTGTGGAGTGGAACAAAAGATGTGTGTTGTACTTTGCTACTTGCTTTGGCGATGGTGCAAGAAGCAATTCGCTGACAGCCGGCAGGACAATGATCTTTATACGTGTGCGCTCACTTAAATAGCAAAGGGATCTTCGACGTATATTCAGAAACTCTGTTTTCCATGTTTCAGAGTGTTCGGTCTTTGACGTCTTGAAGAGCGGCATGTGTCATGGCGTTTCTCATCTTATTTCATCAAGTGCAATCGATCAACAAGTACCAACAATACAAAAAAGCATTCAGCCCGTCTCTATGAAGCACAAACACACCGACCGACTCGTCTAAAGATACAACGAGGGCCATCCACCTCTATCAAAGTATGGAAGTATAGCTAGAAGCTCACTGAGAGAGTATTCACAAGCTGCAAACAGAGTTTCATGGCAAGTTCACGAGTCTACCGGATCAACTTGGCATTTGCCTCATAATTTCAACTAAGTCCATCATTCAATATTCGAGGCAATATTCCATTCTTTTCACAACCTACTTGCACTAGGTCTCTCCATTCTACCCCCCTCATTAATTCCACCGATGTGACAAGGGGAGTGTTCTGTGCTTGGAACAGTAGTTCAATTCAGCTAATAAACTACTTTGGTCTCGAAAGCCTTGTTGAATCCTTTGAAGCCTTTCCATCCAGGCTGGGCTTCAAGGCCTTCTTATGCCAAAGAGGTTTGGTGCGTACTAAAGTACGTACCAAGCCTTGTTGCTTGAGGCCTCAGGGTATCTATATAGCGATCTTCATACATGTGGATCTTCCTGAGTGCCTTCAACCATTCTACTTCCTTCTTCTGGCGCCGATCCTCGTTCGGTTGCTCTGATCCTTGCTTGGTTGCTGTGATAGCTTCTGTGATGACTGGGGATTGCCTCATCTCGCTTACTAGCGTCGTCGGCAGTTTGATGGTTGGCTTGCTAGCCTGAAGGCGTCGAGAGGGGCTTGGGTAACCAATGCTGGTAGCTGAGAGTCTGGCCAAAGTGAGGTTGAGCCTCGCGGCCTGCGGCCGCCGGGCATTCATGAGGCTCATTCCAGGCGTTTGAGGCTCTGCTGAGCCTTGCGATCCTAACCCCTGGACTGTGGGCAATGTCCGTGTGACAACCGATGCTTGCGACATCACTCAACTTGACATGGCCAACCTGATGTTGAACACCCAAGGTTGACCCAGCTGATCCAAGTCAGCACATCAAGTCTACTTGCTCTTAGCAGCCTCCTCCTCCTTCTTGGCCTCCTCCTCCTCCTTCTTCTTCCGCTCTGCTCTCTCCTTCCCCTTCTTCTCCCGTCCCTGCTTAATTTGCTCCTGCCTCAACATCTCCGCTAGTTCCAGTCTCTTCTTCTTGTCTTCCTCCTTTCTCTTTTTCTCAGCTTCCTTAGCAGCGTCGCTGTGGAGGAACCAGGAAGTCAGCTTTTGGTCCGCGTGGAGGGCAAGCAATGCGAAGACAAAGAAGACTAGGATAACGGAGGTAGGGAGGCAGTCGAGGACGTATCAGTTGTTGGACAATTGCTGACTGGTGTCGTTTTGTTCGGCTGGGTGAATACTCTGATCAGTGGATAATCTCTTGCTTAGTTCTTTGCTTGGGTCGATGTTGGAAGAAGGGAATCAGGAAGCAACGGGTGGATAGGCATGGTCTTTATACCCTTGGTCTCGGGGCAAACTGCTAAACGTTTCAAGGAGTCGAGCGGGTTGTCGTGAAGTCATTTGCCTTGCTTCATTGGGCTGGACTCCCAAGATCAGAAGATTGTGCATCACCGGCTTGATTTCTCGATGCAAGCAGAGGGGCTGCTTGCCTTGATGGGTTACATTCGAAGTGTGAAGTAGAAACTATTCTAAACTTCTAGACCTTCGTGTTACGATCCAATCAGAGAATCCTATGTAGGCTAGACTAAATGACCAATCAGGTAGGACCCGAGACGAAGGATCGGGTCCAGGAAGGCCGGTATAAAACAACGCCTCCCCAGGCCTCTTGTTACCGGATCTTCAGCAAGCAATAGCTATTACAATTTACTAGTACCTTTCGGCTACTACTCTGTTACCTATTGTTCTATCCCAGCGGTAATACTCCTGTGCTTGTAACGGTTCGTCACACTTCGATTCCATTTTGCAACTACCTCCAACCTTGTCGTACAATCACACGCAACCCCATCACGGTCCGGTTCTCCAACTCACAATCAGTTTCCAGAAGAATCCAAGCCGGTGTAGAACACAAGGCAAGTAACACCAGAGCAAGCACAGCAAAACGCATCACAAGTGGAAAGCAAGTCGAAGAAAGCGGAGAGGCGATTTGCTTGCCTTGTGATGTCAATCTGATGGAGTTAGTTTCGAGTTAACTTCCCTATACGCACCAAATTTTCAACGCAACGTCTATACTAAACGCTAAGTTCTAGGTTCAATGTCACAGGTTGGCATTGGCTATATAGTGTGCATTTCGAGTTCTGCCTTGCAAGCAGAACATCGTCCTACCTTTTATAGGTTTGGCCGTCTGGGCATATGCACCCCAGCCTGTCATATTCAAGGCTATAAAATGAGACTCCTAGGCTATTGGATGTCCCGAATATCCCTATGCCCTTCATTTTATAAAGTAAAGGCTTTTAATTGAACAAAACCTTGCCCGTATTAAGTGTGGCAACATCGAGAAAGGTAGCCGTTATATCTCCCTAATTTGAAGTTTTGAAAAAAAAAAAAAAAAAAAAAAGAAGTTCAACATATATAAGCTTCGGTTTTTAAGGAGGCTTCCATTATTGTTTTAGTTCAAAATTAGGCGTTGTAGTTGAATAATGGTATATTTGACTTGGGGTGGTGCGTACGTCCAAGTGTTTGGTGCGTGTGGGGAAGTTAACTCTTAGTTTGTTGGTTGGTTGACTTGGGTACTTCGAGGAATCTGAAGGTTAAAGATTGGTTGTTGATGATAACGCAGGTGCGGTATGCCCCTGAAGTTATTATGATGTTACTGTTACTTTTGTTGATGCATAATGAGACATTTGACACTAGTCACGGTAGGAAAGTGCCTAAGTAGGTAGGGAGCCGTATGGTAATTTAGCTATGGAGTAGTTTGGAGGTGATCTGCTCAGAAGCTGGCCATCTCGAACGCTTGACCCATGAGATGTGTGTGCTTGTCTACCATGAATCATCATGCTGATTGTACGTTTGGCATTTAGAACCGGTTCCTGAGACGCGCAAACCGTGGTGGGTGATGGCTCCATCTTGCCTCGTCAAGTTGAACTTCAGACTGCCCAGTTGTAGCCAAGTCTCGAACCATGAAAACACTCCAAAACTCCCGTCGCTCCAAAAATTCAGTGCTCCAGCTGTCATCCCTCAATCATTCCTTCTTGCCCATTTGATTCCACCATGATGATGACATCGCAATCAGAGTTTGCTGCTTGCCCTTCATTTCCATCTCATCTTCCGCTCATGACCGCCACACAGGAGAGACCAGACAGACCTGAGTACCTTAGGAAGGCGCATCCTGATTCCTGAACAGACGGATCAGGCGGGGTCGGAAATAAGACGAGATTAATTGCTCGCCTTTCTCTTTTTGGCAGCTTCCTTCTCAGCCTCAATGGCAGCTTGCTCCTCGGCAGCTTCGTCCCAGGCCTTCTCGATATACATCTTCTTCAGCTTCTTGAGAGCCTTCTTCATCTTGCGCGCCTCCTTTCTCTTGGCCTTCTGCCTCTGGGCTTCCTCGTATTCACGCTGACGCTTGAAGGACCTACAAGGTAGAAGGTGACGCGTGACACGGTTAGTGGCTTGGACTCTGAAAAGGGTGAGGAAGGAGTGAGGAAGGAGTGATCGGTGATCGGTGATCACTGAACAAGGACTCAGTGACATGGAAGTGGAAGGAACCTACTGGAAGACAACGTCGTGCTGAGTCAAGGCGTTGAGGTACACGTTGTAGGGAGGAGGCATCGTGCTTGCTTTGAGTGCAACGTTCTTGACTATTTGGTATTTGTTGGGTCTTGCTTGAGATGTTGTGACTTGCGTTGGAAGGCGCGTGTTGGTTGCTTTGTTTTGCTTGACTTGTTGGTTATCGCGAGATGATGGTGCGGGGTGATGGATGGTTGTGGGTTGTGAGATGGAGAGAGGAAGTTCTTGCCTTTGTTAACAAACACTCTTGTGGGTTTTGGTCTTGCTTGTGTTACTTTCTTTTTGGAAGGCGCGTACCGGTTGCCTGAAATTTATGGCAAGACGGCGCGGGGGGGTTTTGACGTGTGTGGGTTCTTAGAGGAAAGTTCTTGCCATTGACAAACGCGGACGCCGATGACCGGACTGGTATTACTGCCAGTTTGGACTTTCGAGGAGGGTGCGAGCTCTTTACTATGGGAAGGTCCAGGACGGGAGTGACTCGGATGTCTGGAGCCTCAAGGACCTGAGTCGACTTCGTGCCGATTTTCGGGCAGTTCTTCCTTCTTGCTATTCTGGAGATTTTCTTTGCTATTGTGAACCGGGAGCTCACTCTTATTCACCGTGATTCCATTACAGGTTCGTCTGATCTTGGTGGTGACTGGGTTTCGCCACTTTGTCTGTCATTGCAGTGTTATTGAACTTGGAGTGTGCGATACTGGTTGACGCGATGTCCTTAGTCGCTTTCAGGTTGCTTCTTTCAATGATCGAGATGCCATCAGTCCATTTCGAATGGATTGACAGGCGATGGGGTCGAGGAAATAAACCGAACATGGACTGTCCAATACGCCAGACTTTGGGTATCAAAGTCCGTCGCAGAACAATTGGAGGGATGACACGGAACTGGAAATGCCTTTATTTGAACGATGCCTAACAGGTCCGTTCAACTGAATATGGGAGCCGCTTGCGTATTGACCGTGGGTAGTGTTGTTTGGTTGTTTTCAGACCTCTTCGACTTGTGCCTCCACCAAATTGCCCCACAAATTGAGGACTTCCATTTTCGGAAGTCGCGATGTGTCCAGGCGTGAGCACCTTGTTGTCTATTCTTCGAAAGTGGAAGGAACATAACGTTTGCAAATGAGCACGGACGAGCCGCGGATGGAGCATCCTCATGGCTGTGCAAATTGTCAGGCAAGACCTGCATCCCCAATGCCAATGGGCGACGCACGTCTAGAGGGGGGAAACTGTCTTAGTTTTGGCGGAGTGCGCAAATTGAGGTGGTTCTTTCCCAGAACAACAGCTTCTGTCGGACTTCATTCATCCCGTCATATCGTGGCCCTGACGGGTCTTGTTCTTCGTTGGCCTTTCTCTACGACCCGATATGCCATTGTTGGTCTTGTCCATCTCGTTCTGCCTCAATGTTGCTCTGTGTTGAGCCCGAACAATCATCCTTCCAGTCCATGCATTTTCCTGCCAATCTGCAGCCGTCATGGTCGCGATGCAACGGTGATGTTGCTGGGCGTGTTGGTTTGATGGCGTCTCTGTGTCACCGCTCAATTGGTTCTTTTCTCTTTTTGATCATCTCAGCGATTGCAGCAATTGCACCATCTGTCAATTTTACCATGATTTGTCGTCCAAACGATCACTCTTCCAAGCGACCATGAGTCTTGACCGACATCTCCCAGGATGGTCCTGCCCCGGCGACTGACGCAACTGCACGGGCCACCCAACTTTTGCCCTATGCGTTTAGCTACCAGCACCCCCTAAACGACAGCCCCGAGAAATTTAGCGGGCGTTTGGCTTGCAGACCCGCCAAAATTTTGCTCCATCAACGACGACGCTTCATCAACCTCGGCTGGAATACGTGCCTCCTTATCCGACACCACGCAACATGCCTTCGGTGCCCGTCCCTGTCACGGCTTCCGAGAATCCCAAGATCCAAAGATGGGATGACATCGGCCTGGTGCTCATCCACGACTTTATCACGGAAGATGAGGAGGCCGCCATGATTGCCGCCTTCCACGCCGTCGACCCTCGCCTGGACGGCAAGAGACGCATCAGCCAGCATTTTGGCTACCACTTCGACTACACCACCTTTGGCGCCTCCGACACAAGCTTCACGCCTGTGCCTTCGTACATCACCGACTTCCTCCCTCGTCTGCCTGTCCAAGACTACCTCCCCGACCAGTTCACAGCACAGTACTACCCTCCTGGCGCCGGCATCCCTCCGCACGTGGACACACACTCCATGTTTGGCGAAGCCCTGTACAGCTTGTCGTATGGCAGCACCGTTCCCATGGTGTTCAGAATGTCGGATGCAAACGACGCCCGCAAGATGAGATTGCCTAGAAGGTCTCTCCAGTCGTCAGCATCCGAAAGCAAATTGGAGGGCGTATCTGGTACCGACGCAAAGTCCGCCACGATTGCTTCCAACAGCCAGGCAACGGTGAAGGTGAAAAGTAAAGTGGAAGAGCCGTCACCAGAACACCCGTCGTGGGAGCTTGTGCTCCCTCCTCGTTCGCTGCTGCTCATGACTGGCCCCTCGCGCTATGGCTATACGCATGGCATCAAGTCTCGCAAGACTGACATCATCAATGGCGAAATGGTACACAGACAGGGGAGGTACTCCATCACCATGAGAACCATCAGGCGCGGCAATGAGATTGGATGTGACTGCATGTTCCCTGGTGTTTGCGATGCCCGCATCCGTGAGGAACAAAGTCGGCCAGCAGCGGCTCAGAACATGGACGTTCAGAAGTAGCGGTAGGCGGCAAATGTCAAAAGAAGCAAGGTTACCAGACGCTAGACCTCCAAAAGACGAAACACCAAGCACCGATCAAAAATTTCGTCTTACACGTGGGAGCTGATCACGCGGACAACATGGACGGCTCTAATTTGTTCAATGATCGGCACAATCTCGTATGACAGGTGTCTAGGGGATGAAATCTCTGCCTGTCAAATTGCCCAGAAAATGCCCTGGAAGGTGCAAAATGACACGAAATTGGGTGCTCAGTGCTGTGTGGTTGGATCTAGCTCTTCAAGGTGCTAGGGCGTTTTTCCGATATCGAATCGGACGCTAAAATCCGGGGCCGCGGGCGGGGCACTGACAGCAGCGGGGCTGGGCAGGGTTACATCCATACCTAATTCAGCCCTTGGCAGGTACCCCACGATCGTCCACGAGGTCGATGACATGTTCTAGGGCCATCAGGTGACACGCCAGGCCGTCAACCTCCCTTGACGACGGTAAGGGCACAACAGGTATGTCCCTGAAGTATACATATCTCGTCTTTGATGTCCTCCGAGGGTATGCTAATCACTTTCCATCAGCACATCGATTTGACCCCAACACACTTCACAATGGATCAAGATTGCTTTTCGTACCTCCCCCATGAGCTTCACCTGGCCATCTTTCAGCATCTCCAGGACATCACCAGAGTCGACCGCGAAGACCTCACATTAGCACTTGTATCCCTTGCACAAACATCTCGTCATATTCGCGCTACCTACGAGCCCATCCTCTTTCAACAAGATGGCGCTCCGGATAGGGCCATGCGATGGGGTGCCTACCACGGCTTGATCCCCTTGATGGAAAAGGCTCTATTTCACGGCGCATCCGTGAAGGCTGAGGGGCCTCACCCACTAGGCCCGGAATACACCTTTCCAACCAAAACCGGCATCTTCACGGGGCCGGGCAAGGGCAGCCCTCTTCACTTTGCCGCCATGAATGGTCAGAATGCTGCTGTCAATTGGCTTCTTGACCACGGAGCCTCAATACACGAACCCTCCAAGAACCTGTGCAAGTGCGTGGACCCACAGATTCCACAAGGCTTCTTGACAGATCTTGGACGCATTTCCCAAAATCACGGCAGCCTCAACCACGATGCGCTTAGCCTGGCGCTGTGCCGTCATCATTCGTCCACAGCTCAACTTCTTATTGACCGTGGGGCATTGGAAGGAAACGCCGAACCTGTCGCCCTCCATACAGCAGCGGCCGCGGGTCAACATGACATATTTTTCGAGATTCTGCGACATGTAGGGCGCCATGCTTCCTTGGACGCTCCCATCCAATCCCGATTCACGTCTCTCCATTACGCCGCTTGCTCTCCCGTCGCCCCTCCTGTGTTCATACAACAGATGCTCAAGGCTGGAGCCCACGTCATCGAGTCTGCTCCTCGCACTGATTTGCCCGTCTTCTACGCTGCGCTCAATGGCTCATGGGCGGTTGCCACCATGTTCCTCGACTTGGGCCTTGAGATGACCGAGTCCCAAGCACAGGTCTACCGCACGGCAGGTATCAGCCTAGAAGGGGCCCTCGTCCATGCCGCTGTTTTTGCAACGGAACCGCCAAACGACGTGCCGACCAGCAGTGAATGGTTTGACGGCCGGAAGCGTTTCCTTGAACGACTAGCGCGTCAAGATCCCGACTGCGTCAACTCGATCTACAGGAACCCGCATTGGTACACCAACGACACCCCGCTCAAGCGGGCCGCGGCCAAGGGCCGCATCGAGCTCGTCCGTATCCTCCTGGACTTGGGTGCCGATCCAAACGTTACAGCCGGCGCATGCTCCGAAACCGTCCTCCATGCTCTTACCCGGTGCAACCTCCCCGTCTATCCCGACGATAATGCGTCTCGTGTCAGTCACCCAAACTTCGACTTCTATACTTGTCAAATCGAGAACATCGCTTCCCCAATCGAGAAGCGCCTGGCCGCCAGCACTCCTATCATCATTGCCCTGTTGGAACATGGTGCCTCGGTCGATGGAGTCAAAGACAGGGACGGCAAGACCCCATTGGATTTGGTCATTCGGTACCAGGTGGCTGAGAGGGCGGATACGGCGAAGAAGTACATCGTTCTCTTTGAGGCAGTGAAGTTGTTGAGAGTCCTGATGAAGCACGCGAAGCCGGGTTGCTTACAGGATGAGCAGCGTCGCAGGGCCAAGACGACCGTGAAGAGGATGGAGCTGGAACTGGAGGGATGGTGGTGTTTCAATCCTAGGGCAAGGGGGATCGGCGGGCCTGGGCATATTCCTAGTTTCACGCATGGGTACTGAGGTGGATGGTTTGGCTAAAAGTTTCTTGCTTTGAAGTTCTCTGGTTACATAATTCTTTTGTTTCCTTTTGTTCGTAATGCTTCACCTTTGGGTATCATCGGGGATGCCCAGGCTAAAAGTTTTTTGCTTTGAAGTTTGTCTGTTTCAATCCTTGTTTTTATTTTCCCACTTGTGCTGTTGGGTCAGTCAGGGCGTGTATTGAGCGAGTTTCCACGTCACAATGTCCTGCGCTGCCCGCCCTATAATGTCTTGTTTGCTGAATCAGTTACGGTGGCATATATCGCTTGCCAATTTCACGCAGAAGCTTGTTTGGACCGATTCGCTGAATAACGTGCAATTAGGGCAGTGTTTGCTTGATGTTGGCACATTCTCGCGCGCATATCGACATCTTTCTTTCCTGTTCACCCCAGCCGGCTCATCACTGTCACGCCATACGACCAGTCCGTTTGATGGGGCCGAAGGGTCATGGTGTGGCTCTACCTCCAGTGCCATCAAGGGCTTGTTCGCTCCCTTTTATGCGACAGACAAGCAGTTCTAGGTGCATGTCAGTCCGACCGCAACATCTGATCCAGCTTCGACTGCTTCACGCATTCTTCGCCCATAGTCCGTCCTTTGCGGCAAAAAGCAACTCGTCCGCTGACAAACCCGACAAGCACCAGCAGAAGCTATGGCAAGCAGCAAAACAATGCGAAAACCTGGTTGCTAGGTGTTAGAAACGACTTGCGGCGTCGGCCAGCTCTTGCAAGTCCAATCGTCAATACTTCAACCGGATTCATATTACTATATTACTGCGGCCACCATTCTGCCTATCGAACACGGCCATCCGCCTCCCCAGCTGCGCGCCAACACCACCTTCGAAGTATCCATCTCGTTGCTCTCTAGTGTCTACAATAAGCAACTCAATGTTCTTGTATCCCTCAGTTTCATCAGCCCGGCCGTGGCCAAATGTGATAGGAACATCAATAACGAACGAAGGGATCAAGGGAACGACAAAGATTGAGCCCAGTCAGACACCGAGACCTTCGATGATAGGAAGCACTTAACGGCCAGTATGGCTGTTCAGGCCGTCCTAACTCTGCCCTGATGAAGGTTCCCAGTGGTGTACACCGCCCGCATGTTCCCTTCACTTTGCGATCGACGCCGTCGGCTTGCTTCCAGGCCTCACTTCCAGGTGGAGGAAAGGGCGAAGGTCTGATAAGAAGTCCGCTCTCTAGGTGCATCGTACAAGCCACATCACGAAGGGAAACATGGGATGAAAAAATGCAGCTTCTGTGGCGAAGAAATTACCAACCAGTGGCGCGACGGCTTGAAAAGGGAATGGATGGACTTGAGTGTTCAGGTTGAACTCAGACGGTGGGGCGGACGCGAAAGGGGCGGGTGAGGTGAACGGTTGAAGATTTTCCTCTGGCGCACTCACTGCCATCTCCCATCCACCACAACTAATGCGCTCACACCATCCTCTACTGGACATCTTTGGGCCTGGTCATTTCGTTCTTTTATCTTCTCCATCTCCCAAGAGGACCTACACCTCTACCTAATTTTTCTTCTTCATTCATCCTTATCCTCACCGCCCCTAGTCGCCTTTGAAAGTATAACCCTCGCATTGCGACACCGACAGAACACACAATCCGATTACCATCATACAAATTGCAACCGACCTATCGTATTTCAAGACACTTCCGGTCCCTTTCCCGGTAAGAGATGTGTTATTCTTGACCACGCAATAAAGCTTGATCAGCTAACCCGATGAGATAGCCAAGATGCCAGCGAAAAAGACCCGAGCCGAGAAGGCGCAAGCGACGAAGGAGAAGGCCAAGGAATTGCCTTCGCCCAACGCCCCTCCTGCCGATGGTTGCTCCCCCTTCACGAACCTCCCTCTTGAGGTCCACATGCTCATCGGTGACACGTTGAAGGACAAGAAGCAACTTTGTGCCCTCGCCAAATTGGCCAGGACGTCGCGCCGTCTCTGCTCCTTTTATGAGCAGCAACTTTACAAAGGAAAGAACTGCAGCAACATGATACGCGCTCTGATGTGGGGAGCGAGAATGGGCTCTATTCCTGTCATGAAAACCGCAAACGGATGGGGCGCAGACCTCGACACCCGGACCGATCTTGACCGCCACATCCCTTACGCTCCTCACCGCAACACGAAGGGTACAGCATTACAGTTGGCCATCAGAGTGAAGCAGAACGACACCATGCAGTGGCTGTTTAAGCAGGGCGTCTTAGTGGATGTGCCTAACAAGCCGGCCCGCAACATGTGCCAGTGCGATGGGGGCTGGGACAGAGGTGAGATCTGGGCTTCCACTCTTCACATCGCTATTTGCACTGGAAATTTGAACGCGGTCAAGTTGCTACTCCGGGTTCGGCGCGAAGGAGTAGCGGCGTTGGAGTACTCCCAAAATTTTGACCATGATCTCATCTTGCACACGGCAGTGTGCCAGGCGTTCCGTTATCACGGCGTCGAAATCTTGGATTTCGTACTGGAAAACGCCATGATCCGCAAGTCAATCGACGGATTCAAGCCCGACGCTCAGGGGGGTTGCACGCCTCTCGCGATGGCCTTGCTCCGTGGTGGCGCATACTACGCGCATTGCAGCACGAAAAGCATTCTTGCCTCTTTGGTCAAGGCAGGTGCAAGCTTGGGACCATACCCTCCCGACTCCTACCGGGCTGGCATATCCCCTCTCATGGACGAGATTGAGCGAGGAAACCTGCGTACGAACGCGAGATACCTGCTCCAACTGGGCTGTGATCCAAATGGCGACCGACCTGATCCAGTCACTCAAGACTGGGAGAGCCCACTGCACGCCTACATCATCCCGCAACATGAGAACAGATTTTCCCGCCCGCCTCATGCACCATCCATCTTGCCGCAGTGGCAGGGTCAAAGCCGCCGCGAGATAAAAGCCTTCATCGTCGTACTTCTTAAGCACGGGGCGTCACTCGACATCACTGATTTCGACGGATACTCTCCTCTCGACAATGCGCTCAGCTACATGGAGCCATTTCTCACGCCTGGTCTCAGAATCCTTGGCTTCAAATTTGTGAAGTTCTTGCTAGCAAATGTTACGGACAAGGGCATCTCGGAGCAATCCAGGAGAAGAGCGGAGGACATTATGGCGACGATGGTTCAGGACTTGCGGGCTGAGCATGCGACACACGACCTGTCTTACGATTACGAGGGTCCGCTCCAAGAGCACCATTTGGGAATCTGGGGTGAGGAGGAAGTCGTTGAAGAGGAACCTGCGCCAATCCTTTTAGGATGGCATGCATGGACGCGTGAGGGAGGCAGATTGGTCAGGAAGTGAAGGGTATCTGAAAGTGTATAAGTTATTGTACTTTCTCGTTATTCTGGCAAGGAGGTCGGGTTTTTCTCTTGCTTATCTTTCGGCTATGGATTTGATGGGTGATGCAAGCGCACGCCCACGGACAGAGGATTTGTTGCACCTGTACAAGTAGCGTGTGGAATTTGTATCACTATCTCATTACGGCCACAGTGGCAACGTGGATATCAACTTACTGGCTCTTTTCGTCACAAGTGTGAAAGGGTTTGTTGTCACTTTATCTCTCATTTTCCAAGCTTGAAGATTGACGCTTTCTTTGCTCATGGCTTTTCGAAGCAGAGATTACTCCTAGTGGCGAGTTCGGGGCATAGGTCCCGAGCAGTAATCTAGTGATAGTCTTTAAAGTCTTCGTGATCACCCTTCTTCCCTTTGCTTCTACTAAGTATGCCTCCACTGAATACAGAGCACACGATAACCGTATTTCCTAACGTTGGTGAACCTAGTCTCACTGCGGTTGACTGCAGACAGTTGAGAATTGCCGGCAGAAAAGCCACATCCCGCTCCATCGTGATCGAGTTCACGATCAGGACAAGAACGGGCCGAGCAGCCCGCAGGCCCTGGCAAGTCTGGCGGGATGTCAGACACCAGATGAAGGGTTGAAGGTTCCCGCTAAAGGTTTCCAGGCAATGAGGCTGCCAGTTGGCATATACGGTGATCCCGGTGCTTCTCTCAAAGGTTCAACTCCAGTCACTTTCACTGCTATCTCACCTTCACCTACTCACCTAACCACAACTTTCAAAGGTTCAACGTCGGTCACTTTCACTGGTATCTTCCATTCACCTATCTATTCGACCACGACATCCACCGCAGGTTCCCCTGGTTGATTTTGCCATTTCCCTTTCGTTCCCCTTCCTCCATTATTATATAAACATCCCAAAAACTACATTTGCGACCGGCTCGCACTTTTCAGTTTTCCCAACAACCGGTCACTCTCCCGAACCACAACACATCACGCGCCGTTGACCAGAATCAACCAGGGTGATTTATTACCACTTCTTCCCGGCCTTCCCCATTGTCAACAACCGACGCGATACCCAGCAGTACCTAGGGTCCAACCCGTATCGATCGCAAACCTTAGACGAACACTCTAAGCCTGCGATTACATTTTGAGTTCGACGACCATTAAGTGTTTGGCAATTTACTTGTAGTTAGTAAATCTGCCGCGAGCATCCAAATATGACCTTCCATTTGGTAACCGAACAAACAGACGACCATGGCCAGGATCGTCGCCCGAACCGCACAGGGACGTCCCTACCTGCCAACCGAGATCCACCTCATAGTCTCGGGATTTTTGGAGGACGATTCTCGGTGGGACACGCTCGCTGTGTTGTCCAGGTCTTCCAGTAGGCTGAGGTCAATGTACGAGCCACGGCTCTACCTCACCACGAGGCACGCCAGAAACCCGCGTTACTGCCTATACAATGGGAGGAAGGATCCAGCACCAGGTTCGAACCACTTCATCAAGGCGCTTATGTGGGGCATCATCAACGAGTCAACGCCTGTTATGGCTCACGCCAAAGCATACGGAGCAGATGTCAATGCCCGTGTCCGGGTTTGTCACGGCAAAGTCTCCTTGACCCACTACGATACGTCGCCGAATAATCATCTGTATGGCTTGGGAACGATACTCCAGCATGTTGTTCAGAAAGGCCTTGACCGCTCGGCAAAACGGTTGATCACAGCTGGTGCCGTGATCATTACGCCCGGCCAAGCTTCTATCAACATGTGTTAATGTGCAACTACTGGCCATGGGGCGCAGGAGAACCACTGTTCGACACTACACCTGGCTTTTTCCAAGGGCCATCTTGGAGCCACGAGGCTTATTATGGATTACCTTGGTCCAGCTGTTTTGTTGGAATCCCAACACTACGACCAGGGCTTAATCCTCCTAACTGCGATGCGTAAGGCTATTTCCACCAAGAACATCGGATTCCTGTCCACGATGCTGGAGTACCCAAGCCTCCGCCAACTGGTCAACGTGGTCATCCCTGGCGGGAGTCACGGTGCGCGTTCCACCCTTGTTCAGCAAGCCTCTCTGTGTGCGTCGAGCAGAAGTGGTGAATTCCGGGACATTACGGGCATGGATACAATCCTTTCGGCACTTGTTCGCAAGGGAGGGGCCAGCCTGGGTCCATATCCTGCTGGTCACGGTAATGAAGGGATGTCACCACTCCTTGAAGCACTCAGGCGGGACCAGTACGAAACAGCCGAAAATTTACTGCGTCTCGGCTGCGATCCTGACGGAAAGTACGGCTTCACTGGGAGTCAGACCACGCAGACCGCGCTGCAATGGCTCATTTACCACGAACGGGCGTACAGACGAGAGAACCCAGAATGGGTCAACGGCGGGTTCGGTTATCACCGAAACCCTTCATACCGTGACCGTCTTCCATTATTTGCCCGCAGGGAAAGGGCGAAGGAAACCATCAAGACATTTCTCTGCCATGGAGCATCGCCAATGCTCAAGGGTGGCAAGCTCAACTCCACCCCGCTCGAGCACGCCATCTCACACGGCGTTCCGTTTCTACCTCTCACGCACCCAGTGGCCGCATACAAGCTGTTGAAGCTTTTCCTGAAGCACATCAAGAATGCCAAGATCACCGCAGCCGCCCGAAAAAGGACGAAAACGTGCATGGACCGGATCAGCACGGATCTAAGGGCTGAACGAGGTGTGTTCACTCTGTCGGACTGGCGTGTGAGAGCCAGACTGAGGCTGGCAGGGCATCTAATTCATCACGAGAAAAGAGACGGGCCCATTCTCCTGTTTTGGAAAGGCTGGTCTCATGGAGCGAATGGAGGGCGGCTGGTGAGGAGCAGGGACTGACAGATGTAGTCTCTGAGGTCTGGTGTGTTGACCGTCTGATATGGTCTGGTGTCTGCAGCAATTGGCGTATGGAGCGATGGAAGGTTCATAAGTAAGCTGGATATCGTCAATACGATGAACGAGAGCCGCGGTGAGGAGGATGGTTGGTGAATGTACAAGTCTGAAGTTGGGGGATTAGGACATATTCGAACAGAGGAATGTGGGGAAGGTATCTTATAACAGTGCGGTTATATGGAGTGTTTGTAGTATTTTCGGGTAAAGTTCGTGAACCCCAGTCGTGCTGTTACTCGTGGGCCTGCTTCGACGTTCAAGGCCCGAGCCTACGGAGGAGATGGCAATGCGCCAAATCCAGTCTGGTTGGTGTGTGAGGGTATCTGGCTCTAATCCTTATAGGCGTCAAGGATCACGGTAAGTACCTCTCCATTTGCTTTTGCCGACCGAAACTTTGGTTTAATGAGGCAGCTATGCTAACGGTGTACACGTGGTGTTACTCGACCTAGTAAATCAGCAGCCTCCCAGGTTCTTATGGGTGCCTTCTTTGCACCATACAAATTGATCAATAGTGAGTACCAGGCACTTCGACGCATGCAAATATAGATGGTTAGCACCCCGCTATAACCCGAAATACAAGCCGAAGTTGCTGAACTCTATAAGCTAACGACACGATGTGGAAGTACCGGCAAGCTTCCCCGTGTGTCGTATTAGGCTACCACTGCAAGGGGGAGAGGTCTTACCCAATAACTAGCGTACACAAGTCACCCAAGCGAAGACTTGGATAGGAGCCTCCGGTGCGTATAAGTACCTACCCAGTCAGCCTCTTCATTATCAGCTTCAGCTTTTCCTGCTTCTCCCTTGACTCATCCATCATAACATTCCATTCTGAACACTTTCCCATCAGACCCATCCCGTAGACTCGACCAAGATGCAGAGCTCACCGTTGCTGCGCCTTCCAGCAGAACTACACCTTATCGGCGAGGCTCTGAAAGAAGAGGATCGGCTTGTTTCTTTGATGAACGTCAAGAACATGATAAGTTCAACGTTCACATGCTAATGCTACGACCGATGGGAGAGGATGACGGTGGGGAGATCTACGAGCGAGTGACATACAATTGGCTTCACAGTGCGTGGTTTGACCCAAAATTATTGCCAGAATACCTCGATGCTTTTGGGTTGAGAGAAATGACGCTTCGTATATGGTAGCAACCGTGAGGAGGGGGTGGCAGGTAGCTGTATTCTTTCCAGGCTATATATACCTAGAGGTATCTATGTGTCATGATGCCAAGAGTCTGTATCAAGATAGATGTTTTCCTACCAAAGTTGGCAAGTCTTAATGCGTACACATATTTCTTCAACTGGTCTCATTTCTCTCCTACATTACAGTACACAAGGCCACTTCACCCTTGTTCTCACACAGCGGTCTGCAAATGTAAATCCATGTATGCGTCCTTTTAAAAATCTTTCCACTCTCCTTTCGAATCTGGTTGCGCGGTCACGCAGGGTTTGGTATACTGGAGGTTCTCAATGTACACTCTGTTCCCAGACGAATTCTTCAACTCCATAACGTGCTGTTTTCCGAATTCTGGCCCATTCGTTTATCAATAGCTAGCACACGGTCCGCCCCCAGGTGCGAGGTCCACTGAAGAGACTGAGAAATGGCAATGGGACGCTTCTTTTCCTGACGGCAGAGCATACATAGCCCTCACATACCGGTCGTAGACAGATTACTTACACGACACCTACAATTCTGAATCAACCTTTTGAACTTCTAACAGACCAGGGGCACTGTTCCGTCATTTACCGTCGCGCCTATCTTCCTTTTCTCTTCCTTATACCGTTTCCCTGCCCTTTCCTCATGAAAATCAACGGTCAACCTGACCTTCATGCATACAGCCTCTGCAAAAAAAATTGTTTTTCTTCAGAGCTTGTCCTTAGAGAACATGGCAGTGCCGTGTTTCAAAGCTGGAACTCGACAAACCTCCAGCTTAGTTCATCCCTCTCTGCCCGTGTCTGAGGCGGATTGACCACCATCAGGTCAACATTCCTCAAGCTGGCAGGGAACCCGGTCTTTACCGACTCGATGAGGTTCTCATCATTGCTCAGTGGAACAATGAAGTTGCCTCCAAGACTGACCAAGGGCGCCTTGAGATATCTGAGGCTGTTCATCTCGGGCAAGCAGTCGAGCTGCCCGGACTCGCCAAACTTGGCCTTCATGCCCAAAGCGGAAGGCTTGTCCCAACCCATCTCCAACAGCTCAAGCGTGTTACGGTAGGAACGCAAGATGTCGTTCCAGTTGAGCGCATGGGCAGGCAGGGGACCAGGGTTGACATTGTGCGAGAGTCTGTTGTCGGCATAGCGAACCATCTTGTCGAAGTCGTCGACCAGTCTGAGCTCGCGCAACTGGTGGTTGGTCCTCAGCCAACCGGCAAGTCTCTCGATTGTGAAAAGCTCGTAGGGTAATTCCGAGTCAACCCGGTTTCCGACCAGGGTAAGACGCTCGATTGAGGGTGGCAGGCCGGTTGGGTAGCCCCGCTCAAAGCTCCTGAGGTTGATTAAGGAGTAAAGGGAGCCGAAGTCCAGAGTCAGAGACGTGAAACGTAATGGGTGGTTGCGTAACAGGCTGGAGTAAGACGGGTTGGCCGCGGGTGGGATAGGCAAGATTGGGTTCATGTTGGTGGTGATGGGCCTGGGGGGCAAGGAATGGCGCATAGGCTCACCGAAGCAGAAGCGGACTCCCTTGATTCTTGTGCAGAGTTGAACAGCCGTGGTGAGGACCTGGTCCTCTATAGCGTGAAAGTTGATACCGCTCACACGGATGATTTGGATGACTGTCGCGGCAAATAGGGTACGCGGTGTCGCGAGCAAGATGTCGATCGCCCTTTGCAAGGTACGGCGGAGAAAGCCGTTCTCGGGGAGAACATTGGCTTGAGGTGTGGAGAGAAGACGGTAGACCTTGCGGTAGAATTCTCTCAAGACCAACGGCTGAGGAGGCCTCGATCTGATAGACAACGCGCGGTCATAGTCTGTAATGACAGCCACGAGATATCGTACGTGGCGCCGGTTGTCCGGGTACATCAGCAGGCTTTGAACAAAGCGCATCAGGCCACTGGTGGTCTTCAGGACGGCGACTTGGAAAAGAGCACGCTGCGCCGGGTACTTGAAGCTTGAGGAGACAAGGGCCAAAGACTGCATGTCGTGGTAACTTGGCCCCCATGTGTTTGACGCGGGTGAGTCGATGATGTTCTCACTGAAATGGTCGGCTTCCTCACTTGCGGTGATGATGGCAATGTCGCCGACAAACTCGGCGAGTTTCTCAAGCACTTCAGATGGCAGGCACTCCAGTGGTGCCCATCCTTGCTGGAATGGGGACTGTTGAGCTTGCATCATTGGAAAAGCTATCTCCAGTTGTCTCTTCGGTTGTGCGGTATCGGCTCGTTTGTCTTGATGAATGTCGTTCCTTGTTGACTGTTCATTCTAGGTGAGTCCTAGAAGGAGGCTACTGGTTGGTTCGATCAATGACCAAGGTGAACCATGGAGCGTCGATGATAAAGAAAGATGCAACCTACAGGTTATATACCAAACAGGCCTCAGTTGAGGGCTCGACTCGACTGGCGGTCTTCGCGTCGATGAGAGGTGACCGACAGGATTGCTTGGCAGGCGCGTGGGACGAATAACACCGGATAAACGAAATTGGAGAGAAAAGATTTCGTCGCAGGAAGAAGGCAATTCGTCGTACGTGACAAGCAGCTTTTGGAGTGAAGAGGAAAGAATCGTCACGTCGAATTGTCGAGTGTCAAAGGGTGTTCGAAGCCGCGATGGTCGGTTTCAGGTTGCAGCACTTCGTCTGCGTGTTAAAGGCCAAGCTATGATACTCGATGTAATCGCTCTCGTTGTCGCTGAAATGTGACTGAGAGGGATGGGGTTGTGCGGTTGAGGTCGTTCCTTGGTGCAATCGAGGGACGAGGGTGCGGTGGTGTTTTGTTGCAGGAAGAAAATTGGCGGAGGTCAGGGCCGGGGAGGATTAAGTACCTGTTAGTGTGGATGCCAATATTTTGGTCAGTGAAAGACAACGGCCAGTGAAGTGTAAAAGGGGCGCGAACCTTCAATTCACCGGTGAGCCCGGGAGTGAATGGAGTCCGGAGTGAATGGGCCCGGTCCCGCCCCAGGCCGGCCCGTGCACGTGGCAGTGAACCGCTTTGGGTTCAAATGTGAACCTTTGGTCTAGCTCACAATGGGCGTCAGAAGGCGCCGCTTTTTGCAAGCTAGGTAGACAATGGCCGATATGTGGCTATGTATGAGTGGTTTCGGCCCTAGGTCCACTAACCCCTTTTCCGACATGTGCGGAAGACGTCACGGACACTCGCGGATATCTTGCCCAATTGCCCACCAATCACCCTATAACAAAGTACTATGGTTATTTGAAGATTAATATGCCGTGAATAGATTTGCTTGTGTCTCCCTCACACTATTGATGCTTGATTATCGATGTCGTGCCTCAGACTCTAAGTAGGTCTACCTTAATACAAGCTTCGGCAATCAAGATCCTTAATGACTTCTCCTTGAAAGGAAGTGAGAGGCTCCAGTACTGGAAGCTCTTCTACATACTTCCTTCTAAATCCTGCCTCCCCGTCCCTTCCCTTCCCACCTGGGTGCCAGACAACTACATCAAGTCCATATTCCTAAAGCACCATGATGTCTCCGGCTGTGAACTGTAAACTATAGCTCCCTTCCATCAAGAACACTGCCTGCTTTGTGCCAGCATCTTAAGTAGAGAACTGGATGAGTCCATATGTCGACTGTCAGGCTGTAACAATCCCCGTTTGGATGGCATTTAAGAATCTTCCACTCTCTCATCACACCCTCCTCAGTACCTGGTTGTGGCAAATCATCATTGCGGACCATCATTTCGATCTTCGTACACCCGGGGGAGAGTACGTTAGGCGGGAGCCCAGCACTTCGCCACTCCCTTCCGTCTACAATATATGTCGATTCCAATCCACCAAGAGCATGCAGCGGCGCTCTTAAAGATCGCAATTCTTGCATGTGCGGGAGGTAGTCCAAGACGGCAGATGGTCCGAACCGCCCCTCGGAGAAGTGGCTGAAGGCCGGAAACCAGTCCATCTCAAGGACCTCGAGCGTGGTCCTGTACTTGAGCAAGATGGTGTTCTAGTTGGGCCATTGAGGAGCGGGATGGACAGGGCAATAGACGAACCACCTATATGTAACGAGCTTGTCAAAACCGTACACCATACGAAGCTCACGCAGGCAGTTATTGGTGTTTAGCCAGTTGGTAAGGATCTTCAGGTCGAAGTACGGACTCTGAAGCGGTTCCAGCTCGTTGCCAACCAATGTGAGACGTTCGACGGAGGGGGGTAAACCGGCTGGGTATCCGGGTACGTAATCCTGGAGATTTGTTTGCCACAGAAGGGCACCGAAGTCAAGACTGAGAGATGTCAGCTTTGAGCTGTGATCCTCGGCTAGGCTGACGTAGACTGAAGGTTCCTGGATTGGTTGCCTTGCTTCCTGCGGTGGATAGCGTTGCGGTGAGCCGAAGGAGATTCGAGTGGCTGCAAGATTCGGGCATAGTTGGACGGTTGCGGTGAGGAGCTGGTCTTCCATGGTGTGGAGGTTGATCGGTGTAGAATCGATTAAGGGTACCGTATAAAGGTGAGGTTGCTGTTAGCTAGGCGATGGAGCGTGCCTTGTAATAAGGGAATTGTGCGACGGAAGAAGCTTTCGTTGGGAAGCTCTTTGGCCGCGTCGATGGCGAACAGCGGCATGAGGTAGAAGATGAACTCGGCCAGTACCAGAGTGGGGGGTGCGAACTGATATGCCAATGGGCGCGGGTGATCTTGGAGAACTGCGACAAAACAGCGCACATGAGGTCTGTTGTAAGGGTAAAGAAGCAAACTGCGCAAAAGGCGCATGAGATGTCCGGTGGTTTTGACCATCGCGAACTTGAACAAAGCCCGCTGGGCGGGGTTGCTGAAAATCTTTGATACAAGGGCAAGGGCGCGCAAGTCTCTGTACGCGGGTGTTACGATCCAATCGTTGAGCCTCATGTAAGCTAGATAGATTGACGAATCAGATAGGACCCGGGGTCCCGAGTCTACGGGACCACGGGACGGGGTTGAAGACCAGTATATAAGAAGGCCTCCCGCCCTTCGTTATACCTGGTTCTTCAGCAAGCAATAGCTATCACAATCTATCAGTACCTTTTGGCTACTACACTGTTACTCTATTGTTCTATCCCAGCGATAATACTCCTGTGCTTGTAACGGTTCGTCACAGCGGGTGACCAGCTTGAGGTGTTGGACGTGGCTGAATCGAGGTATGGGTTGACGATGGCATTTGTGAATGTGCTGGTTTGTTCGTCCGGTGCAACGCTGGCGATGTCGCCGCAGAATTCGGCGACGGTCTCAAGCAGCTCCAAAGAGAGCTCCTGAAGTGTCATTTTTGGTGAAGCCAATCGATGCCGTTCAAGGGGCGCCGATGAAGGGGAGCTTGGAAATGGCAGTTATGATACCAATACTGGTAGCGGGTGGTTTGCCTCTGGGGATTTTGTTGGTCGTGAACCGTTCGACAGGCTGTCCGAGAAGGAAGATTAGTAATCTGTGGGCAGAATGTTGCCTTCTAAGTAAGAGGTAACTTACCTGGATGGCCAATAGGTAAGTTGTGACGATCCAAATTGTGATAGAGATCAACTCAATGATGGGTGTTAAGTTGGCGGGACGAGCTTGAGAATTGTCGGTACGGTTTTTGTTGGTTGATAAGTCGGTGCAGGGAATAAGGGCGCCTTCGAGACGGTATTGGAAAACGACACTTGCGTTGCGCGATTGGTAATTGTGATTATGGGAGTAAGTCAAATACTATGCGTTCCTCGGTGCAGTCGAGGTTGGAGTGTTGTTTTGTTCCAGGGAGAAAATTGGTGGAGGCTAGAGCAAGGGAGGATTAAATACCTAGTCAGGGTGCTATCAGTTTTGGTTGAAGGGTGAGTGAACCTTCAATGCAGTGGTGAGGGTTCGGGAGTAAATGGCGTGCGGAGTGAATTGGTCGGAGAGTGAATGAGTCCCGGACTCCATGGACCCGGTCCCGCCCCGGCACGGCCGGCCCGTGCGCGGCAGCAAACCTTCACGGACACTGGCTCATATCTACACCAAAACTAAAGCAATCATGCTGCAATTAAATATCAACGTCTTTTCACTGCTGAAGCCGTATAGGAAACTTCCCCGTGTCAATTGGACTCCCAACTCCGTTTGTGATGCCTTGACGCCCATATCTCAACAAGATTCCGAATACTGTGTTTTTCAGCCAAAGTGTATGGGATAAATGTTCACGAACGACGACGAAACAGGCGGTGGGTACACAATTTTACCAAGTGAGTAATTGAATTCTTCTACACGCAGTGGAGGAAGCAGTCCAACTATTGAAACAGATAACCATATGAGAACCGTAACCACCTCATGGAAAGAAACCTCGTTGAATCATGGTGAGGGCTCCATGAACATACCACCTTCCCCTAATAAACTGACATTTTGTAGCTTCTAGGCCCAGTAAGTAAGGTAG
The DNA here is from genome assembly GCF_033870435.1 of Sordaria macrospora. Classification (NCBI taxonomy): domain Eukaryota; kingdom Fungi; phylum Ascomycota; class Sordariomycetes; order Sordariales; family Sordariaceae; genus Sordaria; species Sordaria macrospora. The sequence goes on along the minus strand of NC_089372.1, from coordinate 403,305 downwards.
AATTGGAACATGCTCTCATTGAAGTTCTCTCCACCAATTCATCCAGTATAATCCCCGCCTGGTCCTACAGCGTCCTTAACATGAAACCATGTCCGTGAATTCACTAGTAGTTGTATCCAACAACAATCCACTCGTCCTCCGTTCCATCCTCACCACTGCCGCCCTGGAGCATCTCTATGACCATCAACTCCAGGTTCTTCAAACGCAGGAGGAAGTGTAGTCCGCATGAAATACGTACAATCATCCTGGCCGGGGGGAGGACCGAACTCTTGGCCCGTTTTCTTTCTTTCTATGAAAGGTATGGCCAATATTCGTCTGCGTTCTATACACGTATACTCCACATCAATATAGTAGTTTAGCTGGTTAAGACAGAGTGTGCCCTTCCTGTCCCTAGTAGATAATCGCTTATCCCTGCCTGACAAACTGTTTCAAGCGCAGCAATAAGCGCCTTTCTCCATTTAACTCTCTAGAACTCTCTTCCTAATTCAACTTCTACCCACCCACACCGTCTCAAACCGTTTCTGAACTCTCCATCTCCACCACCTCGCCCTTCCTCTGAAACCCAACCATCCTCCACGTCACCTCCCACACATCTTCCTCCTGCAACAAAAAGACTTGGCACCAAGTGTTAGTGTTAACGCTAGGTTGCCCGCAAAACTACTAACACCACCAAAAATCGCCGTTTTTACGGTCGATATCACAACAACCGCAACGACGAAATGTCTAAACCTCCGCCCTCCGAGGCCCCCAAACCGCCGCCGCTGGCCATAATACCGGTTATCCCCCTGCCGGACACGCTTTGCGTCCCGCCCCCGCCCCCCACGACGGTGCAGTCGGCCAAGAGAGCCCGGACTGCGGACGAGGAAGTCCGTCACGCCCACACCACCACCACTGCCAACACCACTAGAAACATCTCGTCCTTCGCAGAGACGGTCATCTCCGATGCTCTCGCCAAAGCTGAAGTCTATCGTTCCATCGCCACTGTCCTCGACTCTGAACTCGCCCGCATCTCCGTCGTCTCTTCGAGCGAGAGCGAGAGCGGGGAGGAGTGACCTTGCCCTTTTCTTTTGTCTTTTCCTTTGTTCTACGGGTCCCGCCATATACTGGCGGCTCGCCCACTGGGCGATTTGATTGGAGGTGTTGGGCCGCGTGTACGCTACGGGCAACACATGATTTATACTGGCAATAGGCCTCGGGTTGCCCTCGGGTTAATGGTCTTTTGGTGGACATTTAGGGCACTGCTCTTATCTTTGTACGCGAGATTCACCGATGTGGCACGTCTCATGCCCTACGGGAGGCGGAAGTGGACGTTAAAAATAACAACAACAACAACAACCGGGTGTCAGCATAGCTTTCTGATTATCGCGACATAAGAGTAGGTTTGGGCGAGGATGCAAATCCCTATTGGCATTGAGGAGAGCGCAAAGGCAATTTTAGTGGTGTTTGTAAGGTTCGTGTTGCCGGAAGTGCAGACAATGAGCGGAAAAGATTTCCAGTTTGGATGAGGATGGAAGCGACAGGAAACTTAAATAGTGGAAGGTCAAAGGATGACGCAGCAGTGTAATGGCTCCTTGGACACGTGATTATGACCGGTTCATGAACAGCAAACAGGAGAAGATGGGAGGTGTGACGGGCCAGCGAAACCGTGACTCTGAAAGGGAAGGCATGACCACCAACGGGCCAGTGAGTTGGTTCCTGAATCTTGTTGGGGATGTGGAAGTGCCGACCCTGGTGGTGACAAAGACCACAGACGGAATGTACCTGCCTACTCAGCCCGGAGTTCGGGAACAAAGGCATGAGCATTGCACAGGGGTGTTCCACGATACCCGCGCGCCTTGAGATATCATGTCTTTGTGAATGCCTTGTGTCTACCCAACGCTGTCAAACATCTCCGGTGACAAACACCCTTTTATCTGGATTTTCCTACCCTCTTGACTCCAGCGGATCTCAAATCCCTGATCCCTTCTTTGACCGTGAATCCCAAGAAAACATTGCCAAAGATGAGTTGTACGGAGCAGACGCCTGGGTTGCGTCATCAAGCGTTGAGTCGACCGGTCACAGGTAAGATGACTTCATCGTGAGGGGCTGATAGCGACTCTGCTGGCAGGCTCTCATCTAGAACTCAACACGGACAGTCCTAGATCTCTCAATCTTGCAATAGTAAGAGTCGAAATACACTGTTTCCTCAACAACCACAACATCCATCCTCTTCAAGCTGGGCGGAAGCTTCGCCTGCACCAACTCGAGCACGCCCGGTCCGTCCCACGTGCGAGGGATGTTGATCTCCGGACAATCGTCTCTGAGTGTGTGCAAGAAAGTCTTTAGGTAAGACAGCCTCTTGAGCTCATGCAGGCACGAGAACATCTTGGGCGAGCCAAAGCGCCAAACGGCGTCAAAATTATCGTCCATGATCAGGTTGGTCCCTTCTATCACCAGGACCTCCAAGTTGTCTTTGAGCGACAGCAAAAGGTCGTTCCAGTCGATACCGCACCCTTCTGGATCATAGACTTCATCCCTCCAGACGTCCTCGTCGCACCCACGCATCAGTCGGAGCTCGCGCAGCCTGACGCTGCCGCGCAGCCACCGCCAAAGATTCGTGAGCTTAAGTGAACCATCGTTATGTGGATTTCCAAGTAGTGTTAGGCGCTCGATGCTGGAATGACACCACTCTTTGTCACCGTCTCTGTGAACAACAAGGCCTTTTTCATTATGAAATGCTTCCCAATCGAGGGTGAGCGATGTCACAGAGGAGAAGGGATCCGGAAGGATTGAAAGGTGTATTCGGTCAAGGTCATTGTGGGATCCGCCGCGGCAGAAACTCCCTCCGTAAGAAAGTTGAATGTCTCTGAGCAATGGACATAGCTGGACGATTCCCCTCAGGACGTAGTCCCCCAAGGCGTCGTGGGAGAGCTGCGGAAGCCTTTCAACAACAGATATCCATGTCGATTGGTAGTCATGTGAAAAACATCCGTCTCCTAACCACACCTGAAGTGCTGTCATCACCCCACGGAAAAAGCCACCATCCTGTAGCTCATCAAATATGGGAGTGAACACGGATCCACCTAGAATGTTTATGAATACGTCCAAAGCGTCTGCGCCTACAGGGCCACAGAGTCTGGTGTCCTCCAAGAAGTCCTTGCGAAACACTGCAAAACATCGGACCAAGCTCCTATTGTGTGGGTAGAAGAGCAAGCTCCGGAGTAAGGTCATGATTCCAATGGATCCTTGGACCACGGTGGTGTTAAACAAGGCGCGCTGGGATGGCCCCGTAAGTGCCTTGGAAGCAAGTGATAATGCCCGAAGATCCGCATAAGCTGATGAGTATATGTGAGGATAGACCGATACAGGTCGCCTTTGCGGCCCCACATACCGCTCCTCGGGGGGGTCGAAGCAGTTTATGAGATAGTCGCGTGAGTCATAAGGGACTTGTCCGACGAGCTCGCAGATGTGCTCTCGTATTTCGAGTGACAATTGCTCCATAGGCGCCATCTGAGCGGGACTCGGAAATCAGTTTGCCTGTCAGCATCAATGGACAGAAGGATGTATGCGTCGGCTGGAAACCCATAAGCTCATGCCGCCAGGTGCCTTACCGAGATCCGAGTTATCAAGGAGGTATAAGTGTTGTAGAATGGTTGGCACTGTCGTAAAGTCTGGACTGAGAATAGGGTAATGAAGTGAGGGCTTGGATGTACGACGTTTAAAAAACTCTTCTCTCACTCCAGGAACGACGATTAACCAATCCACGACGGGCAATAAGCGCGCTAGTGCTGCTGACGTTCCTCTTGACTAGGTAGTAGGCACAACCACCTAGTCCTCATTCGGTTTCCGGGAAAGCGTGAGGTTGCATTGCGTTGAGTCAAATTGAAAAATAGCACAAAGTCGATTGGATTGACAGTTGTTGTGTCGGGTCATCAATGATGATGAAGAAGCGATGTTGGTGCTAGTCAAGAGGGGGACGAGAAAGTATCGCGGCCGACATCTGCAAGATACTGGGTTCATCTCTTTGTGTCACAACCCAAAGAAATTAAGGCTGAAGCGAAGCGAGAGAAAGAATTGCGTTGGGTGGTGCAGTGCGCGACAAATAAGAAAGAAAAGTAAGAAAAGGGAAAGGGGAAAAGAGGAAAGGAAAAAAGAATTGGGGTCGTGCAGGGTGGAATAGGCTCCGGGCTGGTTCGTGCACGACTTCCCATACAATTGTTGCGATGCTATGCCCCTAATAGCTGCAGGGCCAGTTAACGAGGGAATGCAATATCAGTACATCTCAGCCTGTTAACGCAATCTCCAACCTGCAAAGATCAATCCACCGTCTGCCCTCATGTTGAACCAGAAGATGGCCGGTCAACTGGGCCATGATATCCGAGGGCAGGGATTTGTATACTTCCTGAGGAGAGCATAGAGAATATTGATGTTACAGCACAGATGCTAACGTAGACGACATTGCCCCTGGATTTCACTTTGACCATCCATTACGGCGAAGCCATATCAACCGTGATACCCCGCGTCGCGCTTCCGAGTTTATGTCGGTCGCCAGGCTTTTTTTTTTTTCTGTTGTTATTTTTAACGTCTACTTCCGCCTCCCGTAGGGCATGAGACGTGCCGCACCGGTGAGTCTAGCATACAAAATTAAGAGCAATGCCCTAACTGTCCACCAAAACCATTGATCCGAGGGCAAACCGAGGCCTATTGCCAGTGTAAATCATGTGTTGCCCATAGCGTAAACGCGGCCCAACACTTGTAATCGAATCGCCCAGTGGGCGAGCCGCCAGTATATGACGGAACCTGTAGCACAAAGGAAAAAAATAAAAGAAATGACAAAATCACTCCTCTCCGCTCTCGTTCTCGCTCTCCTCCTCCCGCAAGGCCTCCTCCCGTCTCCTTGCACGGTGAACGAGCCTGTCCAAGTCCACCGTAACCCTCTCAATATCGTGGCCATGGCCAACCTCCACCCCTCTACTCCGTAGAAACCCCGTAAGGTTGTCAGCGGCGCCACCGCCGTCAGTGTGCTGTTGCCAGAGGGTCTGGCGCCATGCCTATCTCGTGCAAGTCCACGAAAAGAAGTGCGAGGTCTGGATCCTAGCGATGAAGCGCTCCCAGTAAATTCCAATAGCAAGGGAGAGATTCTCCCGCGTAGCCGCTTCGCCCGTGACGGGAGAAACTGCGTATGCCTTCCTGCAGAAAAAGGGATGGAAGGGATTCTTCCAGCTTCCACAGAAGCATTTTAGCAGGGCGTCCTCGTGCTCGAAGCGCTCGTGGTAGTCCTTGAAATCTCCGTGGCCAGACCTAGCCGGCCTTCAACTATCTGTGCAGGAAGCAAGGCCTGGAGATCTACCACACAACGGCAGCGGAATTGAGGAAGAGATTCGCCGAGGGGAAGCCGGGGCGGAGGAGGATGCCCAGGCTAAAGAGGAACAAGACGGCGACCTAGATCCTGAGGGTGTAAAGCTGACGGAGGACATGGCCAGGAAAATTCTGTCGGGCGAGGGCCTCAAGCACAAGCGCCGGCTGCACAAGAGACTCCACGGGTTCATCAACGCCCTGGCGGGTATCGGAACCAAGGAGACCCTCAGCGCAGCCAAGCTATCGCTAACGGTCCGATTAACCAGGACAGATGAGGATATCACTGTCTGCGAGAAGGTGATGCTGGCCGAACTAGTAGAGTTGGGTCGGATTTCCGAGGAAGACGTTACCAAGTTCCATGAGAAAGCCGACCGCTCACCCAAGACTGTCGAACAAATCTGCAAGTCGTGTATTCCATGCGCGAGAACCAAGCCGTCACGTCGACTTCGTCAAGGTCTGCTTAAGCCCCTGTCCGTACCACACGCGCCATGGCGGGACATCTCGATTGACTACGTCACCCCGCTGCCCAAATGCCTACACCTGGGTCAGGAGTTCAAGCACGTCGCCGTCGTTGTCGATAGACTGACTAAAATGCGCCACTTCATCCCCACTGTCACAATGGAACCCGAGGAGTTGGCAGACCGCTTCATCGAGCGCGTGTTCTCCCTCCACGGCCTGCCCGACACGGTTCTTTCCGACCGTGGCTCCCAGTTCATATCACGGCTTTGGTCGACTCTCTGCCAACGACTGGGTATCGTTAGACGACTGACGTCTGCCTTCCACCCGCAGTCGAATGCGCAGACGGAGCGTATCAACGTAAGAATGGAAAAATTCCTGCGACTCTTCATCAACTGGGCACAGATTAATTGGGCTCGCTGGCTGCCAATTGCCGAATTCGCCGGCAATAACATGAAGTCAGAAACTACCGGCCAGACACCTTTCTTCGCGAACTACGCTTTCCACCCTCGCATGGGCATCGAACCCGCTACGCCGTGCCAGCCAAACCTGTCCCCCCAACAGCAACAGGAATATTTCAAAGGCACCGAGCTGGCGACACGTTTCAAGGCCGTGTGGGACTCAGTTGTTATGATGTCTCGACAAACACAAGACCGCTACAAGAACAACGCGAACATGAAGCGACAGGACGCGCCGAGATACAAGGTGGGTTACCGGGTCATGCTCGACACAACCAACCTCGTTGATGGCCGACCTCACAAGAAGTACTCCGCGGGCTCTGAAGGGCCCTTCGACATACTCTGGGCCGACACTCACAACGTCAAGCTGAAGCTGAGGACCCCAGTTCGTCTTCTTATCAAGGTGCCCCGCGGTTTACCTTGCACCAGTCCAGCCCTCTATATCCTTCGTTGCGCTCCACGATTATTCGGAAGAACCGCACGAATGAATAGCACGATCGCTGAAGCCAACCGAGCACATCTCTCCTATATACTTCAACAGCCTCTCATCAGCCACCACTGCCACGCGCAGCGCGCTAGATACGACCTCTACGACCCGTGAGGCAGCATCTTCTTGCACCCCTACCTACCTATCTCCGCCACCGCTGACCACTTGACCTCTCAGATCCTCACTCCATTCTCAGCCACCTCGCAGACTCACCTCAAACCCTTCAACCCTTCAACCCTTACAACGCTCGCCGCCATCGCACCCCTCACAACCAGACCCCCAGGCCAACCGCCAGCATCAAAGATGTCCAACTCCAACTCCAACCCCAACCGCATCATCCCCCACAGCCGAATCCTTGCACATCCCAAACGAGTACTACCCCAACCCTCGCACGCCGACGGGCCCGCTCCTCTACGTCTACGGCCACCTCAACGCCATCGGCACCTTGCAACTGCGCAAGCCCGGCGACAAGGACAAGAAACATTTCTTGCCGGAGGAAGTGCGCAAGGAGTGTGTGGAGGTAGCTTTTCCGTGCCTGAAGTGTCGCAACTCGCGGGAGTTTGGGTGTGGAATGGGAGCACTAGGAAGTATGTTCCGAGCATCAACTTCCAGTTAGCCGTCTACGACAATAGCAGGAGGGTTCCTGGTGCCGGTGGTAGGCCGGTTGCTGTCGCTATACCCATGGCTCCCATCGCTAGGGCTCCGGACGGCATGTCTCTGTCTTGGTACCGGCCGAATCAACGTGACCTGTTGCTGCAGGAAAGGGAGAGGCAGCTTCGAAGACAGACGGTGGAGCTTGCGAGAGAGAAGGAGGAGCTGGAAAAGCAGATGCAAGCGGAGAGACTAAGAGATCGCGAGTAGAGGAACTGAGGAAGGTGCCCTCTTACCTCTACCGTATCGAACATCGATGACTGTTTGGGGAAGAGATCTTCTGCTTCAGCACTCACACAGAAACTAAAGAGGCGTACAAATGTCTCCATAAAGTCAGTTTGAGGAAGGAAAGGTCCCAACGTTGGTTCTACGACAAACAGCGCTGGGAAAACTTTGAACGGGGACAAGAATTAGAGCGAGGAAGGAAAAAGGGAGAGGAGGGAGAGGTAAGACTGGTTCAAAGAGATTGAAAGAAGGCGGCGGAAAAGGGTTGGAATTGACATAGGGAAGCAAACGAGCCAATATTCGAAGCTAGAGAATTAAGCGTTGACGAGATGGACTTCCAAGCCGGGTACATCACACGCTCAGGAAGTTGGCCTATAACGTATTTGCTGGAATCCGACTTTGGCAGCACCGCAATGATGACTAGATTGGGAAATAATTCTCGAAAAACCTCAACCGATCAGGTCAGCACTCACTGGTCCCAAAGTCTCACTCGAGGTCCATTCGACGACCGTCTTCTGCAGCCCAGGTTCGAGGCTAGCTGCAAGCAGCACTCACCGCCCACCAAGCCAACAAGGAACGGATCTCAACCTATCATCCCAATCCCTTCCATCGCTCATCTGATCCAGTGACGGTAGCTCATCGAGATAACTGATCAGACACATGATCACGCCTTTGCTTACTAGGCGCTAACACTTGCCATGTTTATCTTCCACCTTTTAGTCATCTATGACAGCAAAACGACAAGGCATACGAGGTCTGATTTGTCTGTATTACGAGTGTCAGTATTGCTTGGAAACCAAGCGAAACCGGAGTGTCAGAACCGGAGCCTCATACCCATCCACCCGCTGTGTAAGCGCCTGAACTCCGACACAACATGTGGCCCTGTAGGGTAGGATGACCATTGCCGCCCCGGTGTTAGGCGGCCGCAATCGGAGACCAGGCGCCGCATGGCCACATAACCGCCGGCGTACCAACTATTGTGCCGTACTTGCACAGCTGGGTAGATCCTTGTGGTACGCGGGAGTGAGACGAGTCACGAATGACGGGATGTAGGGTACTTAGTCGAAACTTTCCCTAGGGGCTGGATCTGGTTGAATGGGCTGTAGAAGGTTACATGAGCGGAACGGAAGTCGGCGCGGTTTTGTTAAATGTGCGTTGGGTTAGAAGGCTGGGAGAGGATGGTGGCTGGTCTGCTAGATCATTGGCTACCAAACAAACAATTGCGAAGCTCGCCCGTTATTCGGGTTTCGACCAAACAGAGTATAGATGCGCATTGCCCTAAGGATTGTGTTGTGAGCGAGCTGGGCCCCGTGATCACGATGGAGTAGGCTGGTCCGGCACTGTCAGAGCCGGCTCCCGTGTGGTCATGGCTCGGTACTCGGGTTCGTGGAATATGAGATACTTCTGATATTGTGGGTCTTGTGCTGGCCAGGATATCTGTTATGACGAGAAGGCATGTGATATCATTGAGGAATTGCCTATAATAGATAGGGCTTTTTTTGTTCTGTGGAAAACGAGGCTCACCGCTTCGACGGTCGCTGAAAACACCGGAAAGAACTACACATTAGCCAATGGTGAGCAGTACCTCGTATCGTAAATCTTGGATAAAGCCACCCGGTGCCATTCATGTGAGAGATACTCAGGACAAGATCATGATTGACGTGCCAGAACCGGCGGTCGGAGGGTAGCCAAGCTGTGTCGTAGTGACGAAACGCAATCTGAGCCGCATCGGTGGACTGAATGAGCATAGTCATCGCTGACATAGCAAATGGGTGTCGTACAGTTTGGCTGGGATGGGATACGTATGCGGCTCTGCCAGATCATCATTGTAGCATTTGTGGCCCCTGGAGATCTGGGTAGCTCATGGTGCAGGAAGGCCAGGACGAGACATCTCGTGTTGGTTCACTTGGTTGGCTTCGACAATTCCCCTTCTCTGCTGCCTAGTTGTCAGAGAAGATCTCCAAGCCGATGTCGTGTTGGAAACATCATGGTATACGCAATCCCTGGCTGCGCAGCCTCAGTGCGTCGTGTATATTGGCGGGAGGCAAATTTGAGGCTCAAATTGCCCCCAGCTGAACTCAGCCGGACACGGGACTTGAGACGGCACCAAGTTGTCGGTCAGGGTACGTACCGACTTGGGTTTTCCGTTGAAAATTCCCCCCATATCGTATCCCATCCAGTCATGACTTGTCTTCTCGATGAAGTTATATCAGAACTTTCCCAGTCATGTATAAGCTCCACGATTTGCTGTCGTTGTTGGAGAGAACAGTTCCATATGGTGATTCCTACTAAACACACCGTGCTACAGCGCTGTTACCCCTGGCAATGTTGGCTTTTCGGTTGGGTACCAGGTGGTTTGATGTGACGAATGAGAACCCGCCAATCGAACTGGGAGCACCGAATTGGGAAGGACGATATCGTCAATTGCCAGTGGGTCATTTAACCCCATTAACATCATGTTCCAACGACATCGCCGCTCCGGTACAGCGGGATGTAGCTCTGAGGCGAGGTCAAAACTGAAAGCGGTGTCCCTAACATATGTCAGAACTGATCTGCTCCAGCTATATCCATTTTTAGCCCCAGGGATGCGACGAATCGTATCGCGAATTTGGTGGAGGCTGAGTGATTGACTCCGGTTCAGTAGATTGGCTGAAAGGAAAGCCATGGTTCCCTGACAGATGAGCTGTGGAAACCAGTAGTGAAACGCACTCCTGACAATCTGTCTAGAAGTCGGGAGATGAATGGTGGTCGAGTCGGGATGCTTGTACACGTACGTGGACATTCGCAGAAAAGAAAGTTTGGCGATTGACGAAGAAACATGGGATGAACAGGATCCGGGGTAACGAGTTGGAGATGACAGAGAAGAGCCCTGTAAGTTAGTGGACACCCTCTGTCATAGAACAACTACCGAATGGTCAGCAGGCACCGACCGACGATGTTCCGCCATTGAACAAGAGTTTTCAAAGTCAGCAATATGTGGGACGTCGAAATGACTGAATCCTGGTCAAACCGGAATTAATGTTGAGCATCGGCTTTTGGAAGACAAAGTAGCGGAACATGGTCGCATTGATAGAGAGGAATGTGTGGTGGCATCACAAACTTTGACTTGCAGAAAACAACATGTCCAACATCCAATCGCACAAAAAAAAAGATTTTGAGCAAGGGGTCAGGAACTGGTGTTGACAAGGGGGTGTCTCATAGGGCTGAAGGACGGTGAAGATGGTGTCGAGATGTTGCCAATTTTTCGGACCGTCGGAACCACGAAAGGGAAGGAAGATGGAAACACGTTAGGGGGTCAAGATCAAGATCGCCGCTTGCAATCTCCCACACACAATTGTGTCAGCAGAGGAGACACCACTGACGCCCCAAGAACTCGCATTTGGAAATGTAAAATCAGGATTCATAGGAGCAACCTGTCTGCAGGGTAAGCGACAGAGACAAGAGCCATATGTCAGCATTTGATACATGTTTCCGTTGCTGTTGGCTCAAGTGCCGCGGGGTCTTGGTGTGGTGAACGGTCATTTGTGAAGAAAGGAAGTGTGACTAAGCAGCAGTTCATGTGGGGTAATTGGAGGTAAGATTTGGGGCGAGGAGAAATGGATTCGGAGACAAGGCAGACCATGTTGGACAGTCCGAGAAGAAGACCGAAGGTCACGATATCAAATTGGTGTTTGCGGTGAGGGAGTTGTCAGGGAGAAGATTCCTTTGATGTAACGGAGTAAGATGGGGTTGGGAAATGATCTTCAGATGTGGAAAATCTGAGACCGAATGCCCCTGGCCAGCTGTTTGAGATAGAAGGAGCGCCTGGGAGGGAGGGCTGCAGGTGGAATGGCGCAATACGGGGCACCTTGCTTTGGCCGTTGAGGAGGCGCTTTTAACCCGCTAAAAAGCACAGCACTAACACCACGCACATCGACATGACGAGCTACCACCAGCTACCAACAAAACAACACAGCAAACCAACATTGCCCATCCGTCTCCCACTCGTTCTCATTGTTTACGATATTGCCTGACCGCTTGTTTAGATGTTAAAACGTGCTCCGTTGTGGCAACTTTTGTTTCCAGATTTGTGGCTGTCATATGTGGTTCAGCTGCCAAGTCAAAGGCCTCCAACGGATCTATGGACAAGGTACTTCCGGCCAGAAAGGGAATCTGCACCACGAACAGGCGAAGACACGGTACCTGAAAACAATAATTGCGGGACGAAGATACCTACACATTGCTTAGTCCCCCATTGATAAAACACAAATTTTACGATCAGGTATGACATCAAATTGATGAATGCCTTCCATCAGCCTCATCAACTCAGCTGAAAGCTGGTTCATACGGTCATGATAGTTGTCGGGATGTCTCATCTTCTCTTTAATAGCCAGATTGTTAGCAGCAAGAGTCACAAACCCCGGCAGGGCAGCCTTTACTGTTGTTACCGTCTCACTCTCATCCGATCCTTTCTCTCTTCTAACCCAGACAGAGTCATCAACCTGAGGCTCTCGGTCATTAACCAGCTTAGCACCTGCCACCTCACGAGAAATAATACGAGGATCACAACCTGGAAGTGTCCGGGTGTGGTGGGGGAACCTGGAAAGAACCCCTCTTTTCATTTTCACTCGGACCCCACCAAAGGTCGGACTCTTCCCACTTCTGCCTGTCCAGTCGCTTCGTTTCCATCCTTCATCCTTTCCATGTCGCATCTCAGTTGCTCAACACCAATCCAAGATCCCCGACCCGTCAAGCTTTGTAGATCCAAAGTCCCTTCGTCCGCTTCCCCCCTTTCAATTGGGTCTTTCAACTTCCAATCCCTTGTTGCAATCGCAAAAATCCCTCTTGCGAGCCTTGTTAGACGCGACCACCCGAGCTGAACCCAAGAGACGGTCGTTAATGAATACGACGACCTCAATTTTCCAACCAAAGCCGCTCTCCCATCAGCCGCCACGCGCGTCTTCATGGTGATACTTCGCATGATGTACGAACGATGACCCAATACCTCCTCGTGTTACGTCGTCCGACAGGTGTGAAAAAGGGTTCCATTCCAATACTACGACGGTGGGAAAGGCTTGCATGACAGACAGCCATGGCGCACTGAACTAGTAGCGCCCTTTTCAGGGACCCCGACCCAACCACCTCTCCCAGAACTTCCGAGCCGTTTCACGTACCGCAGAGACCCAACAAGGTACCACAGGGCTGCATGACCAAAACCAGTCAAGGTATCGTCACTGGCTGCCGTGTTCGAGTTTCCCGTCTTACTCCAGCCACTGTATGCTAATATCGGCTGGCGTTTAGGGCCTTGTCTCTACCAAGGAATCGGTACATCACTGCGGCCGCCGACCCAGTGACCTAACCGCTTCGGAGCCGGCAAGGTGAATCGGCCCATGTACCCAGCAGTCGATGATGAGGTCTCACGGGTCGCGACAAGGCGACCAACACCTCTCAAGGCAACAACGCCAATGATCTGGGAACACTGGCTGGTTTGGACGTGATACTGCAGACAGACGTCTGTGGCGGCCCATAGGGCTACCAGGACAGGGGCCAGGTACACTGGACACAGCGATCTTCAGACGCTGTACTGTTACTGCAGCTGAACCGGTGTCGGTGGGTTCCATCAACACCAAATTGGCGTCACCGAATCACCGGAGCGACCAACCAGCACACTGTCACCGTGCCATCAAAACCTCCCTCGGCGACCTACTGAAACCCCCGCATTCTTCTGATATCCCTTATGGAAGTTATCACCTCCTTTAAACCATGCGACCGGCGTCATCAAACACATCTGTCTTCAGGGTCACTTAGTTTTCTAGTCAAGCGAACCACAGAGTGATCAGAGCACTTTCATGGACCCTTCGCCGTTCATCTCAGAACCCCTCGACGTCGTCAAACCCTCTCGACGTCGACAAACCCTTGCTGGCATCGGCATAGAGTAGCTTCCAATGTTACCTGGACTCGTTAGGGCTGAAACTCCACATGCTCGGTGACCTTGAAAGGTCTAATCCAATGAGGTGCCCTTGCATGGATTGCCCACATGAAGCTCGGGTGGTTGACCTCTGCCAAGCTGCATTTGTCTCTTAAGCAAGGGACAAAGCGCTGATAGGGCTGGGAGTATTTGCCGCCTATCACAGAAGTATGCCTGCTTGCGAACCACGGATTTGCAAAAGCCGGCTAGTCGACATGCCGCTGCCCGTCTGTTCGCCAAACCCTTCGTCAAAAGCACATGGTAACCGTTTCTTCACCTTAACCACCGGCCAGCCTAATTCCCGGGACACGGTCGAAATCGGAGGTCCGAGTTGGGTCGCCCGTTGCCACGACCCTTGTCCCATCCAACAAAGTATGAGGAAGCTGACAGTCCTTCGAGGCCTAATTAACCCATATTCGTTAGTGTGATACAGCCCCTGCTGAGATGACATGCCCCTCGCTTCCAATCCATGTTTTCTCTTCAAACATTTCTCTTTCTCCGGACAGTTTCCCTTTGCCGTTACACCTCTACGCGTTTGCCATGGCATTCCTCCCAGATGTATACTTGCATGGGGTTCCCTGCCCGTATGCAAAAAGAGGGCTGAGAAAAGCACGACGCCGAACCATATAAGACGCCATGATGGCCCTTCAACTCGAACGTACAAGTCCTCATCTTCGGTGTTCTGTCCGGTTCCTGTCTTGCCAACCTACAGCCAGGATCCTATACGGGTACCAGATACGAGTGGGCTCCCATCCCGTCCTATAGGCCCACGTCATTGCCCCTGTCATTCTACTCGGATTCCTTTACCTCGTCACTACCAGGACATACGGTCTCAGTCCGAATATACCAGTGTGTCGGTTTTGGTGTCTAGGTCTGGAGGTTGGCAGTCTCGCCTTGCACAAAGTACCAAAGGTAGGTGGTCATCAAAACGGGCCCCTTCGGTCAAGTAAAACTGGGATGTTAACCGATGTATCCAGGCTAAGTGGACGTCTTACATGTCTCTGGCACGTCCACGGTAGCGACAGCTGGCCAACCACCGAGTCCGAATCTTACAGTGGGCATAATTGTGTGCTGCGCTTACGTCGGGTAATCCTTCGAAGTGTCTGTCAGAAACAGGCACTGTAGGTATGCCCACCATCAATATCCCCGCCGGCAGTAGCACGCAGTTGGAGCTACGTCCTGCACATCACTATCACCTGCGATCCTTTGCTGTCCATGCATACTTGGGCATTGCTGTCACTCTGGTTATCGTCACCATTTGGCGCTTCAAACCCCGACGGAGATCATCAACAATCAGTTCGGCGAATTACAGGAGCCAGTCGGACGTCAAGGACATCAAGGGATCATTTGGCCCTGCAAAGCCTGTTAGGTCAGAAATCGCAGAAGTATCAAAGCCAGAGTGTGGTCTATACCAAGTGCTTGCCACGCCGCCCTCGGTCAGCTATCCGCCACACTCACTTTCAAGTACATGCACCAAAGGCCCGGGAACGTTTGGAGATCAACAGGCGATGGATGGCCATGACAAAGGTCGACTCAGCGATTCAAGTGATCCCGAATCAGCTTCATCACGTGCTGTCAGCAAGAAGCCCAAGTCCGCCTCGACTTCGAGACATGAGGCATATCTCTGGCCGCAAGCGAATTACTCCGCCTCGATGACATGGAGCTCAACCCCAGATCAGCTTCGGAAACATACACCTTCCCCTAAGACGCCGGCTAGTATCGATGGGACCGCCAACCCAAGTTCAAGAAAGGGGGAAAAGGGATGGGGTAAAGGACGGCTGCATGCACCACATCAGATGGATGGGATTGGTGCATCATCCATGGGGTCATTGAGCTATGACGACCTTCAGACGCAGGATAATCGGTCGCGTGTTCTCTCCCTTGGGGAGCCCAGACTGCACTTTACAAGGCCACCACCTCCACCACCTCCACCACCTCTGACACCGCCATCTCTCGACAAGACGGCGTTCGCCTTACAAGATCGCGGGCCCGCACCTTCTGCGTCAATATCAGCAGGGTCGAGTATAAGCTTCACTCATCAGCCTAATCCCGACTATATCGGTCACACCTCGTCGGCTGATATCCTCAGCTCGAGTCCTGCCGAGGTGACGGCGGTACCGCGGCGAAGATCATACACGAAGAGCGTGCCTATTCGCATACCTACGCCCAGCGGCAACTCGTCTTCATCAAGTGGAATTACCTTCACGCCGCCGTCAGCAGTTTCTTCATCTAGCTGTGCCCCATCATCGCCAGTGCTCCCGCCACCTCCGCCGGTTCCCCAAGGTTACCAGTTTGTTGGAGGACATATGGGACATCGCCCGTCCGTCGCCGATCAACATCACGCGGAAATCAAAGTCTATGCTGAAATTATATCCGTCACGGATGCTGAGGGTGATGGTTGGCGACGACACACCCAAGTGTATGGTGGTGGTGTCTGCCTCGCATGTCTTGCCAATGGAGGCGGGACTTATGGCCCTAATGTGCCTCTCGAGGATCGACGGTATTAGCCTTGTTCAAGGCTCACCGGCGAGCCTATCCCAATGAGGTCGCTTTTAGGTTTGGAGGTAACCAGAGCCTCAGCTGCCATGCACGACAGGTATCCAAGCACAAGACCACACGCCAATATCCAGCGCTCAGTGGGGCAAATCGCTTCCGGATCTCTCCTGCACTTCCCATAGGCTGGGCGAGGTATGGATTGCATACCGGCGGTTAACGACGCTGTTTAGAAACATCCGCATCATTGGTTCTTTCGTTTTCTGCATTACTATCTTGGTGGAGTAGGTCGGCCGGCGATTCGCAGCGCCGGCGTGGGAGTGGTTTCGTTGTTTGTATTAAAGAGGGGCTTAAATGGAGTGGCTAATGATGTTATGACCTCTTTCTTTACCATAACCCTTATCTTCTCTTTGTTTCGAGTCTGTATTGATTTTCCGTTCTAGCTTTCTGTCGTTACTGTTGGCGTCATTATACCCTTCATGCTGTCATTATTCGCATTCCATGATCAGATCTCAACATTTTACCCATTAAACCTTGCTCATCGCGAAAGGACTTATATCTTCCCAAGGGACATCTTCAGTCGTACCGCGTGTTTGTCACATATTTGGTTGTCAATCGCCGATAACGCCTTGGTTTTTCCAGCCCTGCATGCACCCCATTTTCTCCTCGATATCAGTCTCGGATATTACTCCTCATTGCACTATTTAGCTTCACACCTTATGTCCTATCCGAGGTCTCATCCCAAAAGAGGCAGGTACACAACTGAGACAGGAAAGTAATGGAAGGCAGGGCATTCTCCGTGAGCGAGTACAATGTAACCCTGTTGACATGTCAATCAGTTACAGCGCCACGTGGGGTAGGTAAGCCCAGATATTGAACTAGTCAGCCTTATGGAATGTGTATCCATCTTTCCTGGGGTATTTTTGCGCTCATATGATGGGACCCTGCCTGTCACCATTTGGTATTAAAGATCAGAGGCAAGGAGGATGCCAGGTGTTGGATGTTGGGTTCGGGATGGATCACGGATTTGACGCAACGTCAGAACACCTTCTTCTGCCCTTCCCCGCTTTCTATGCCTTGCCATACAGCTATCGGAATGACAAGCGCACTGATAGTTCCTCGGCCGTCTACCCTACCTACCACTGCTACCAACCTCCGAAGGATGTCGGCCTCGAGACCTCGACTGACCCTTGTGACATGGATGTCTTACCCTTCCCCGCATCACTTATCTTTCCAGAAGCTATGCAGATTATGCGGCTTACGGCACACCTTGCGGGAAGTTGAAAGCTTGCGAGACTTGTCAGCCCTATGGATAAAATGAGGCATTCTGGAATTTGGGAGGATCCCGCCAATCTGCAGGAGAGGGGATGACGCAATTGTAAAGGATCACGCTAAGGTACCGAGAAGTGAGAAACTGGAGGAGTATTGAGGATTTCACTCTTCGGCCTAATCATCACGTTCGTCACTTCTCACTTGTAGATACAAGTGCGACTCCAGTGATTGAGACGTCCGTGTGCTCGGATTGAAAAGTCGAACGAGAATGACACTAGGTTGACTTTGTAATGCCCGACGGAAAGTAATTGTAGAAGTGGCACTTTCCTGTTGCTGACCCAACCTAACTCACAAGCTTAAAAGTTCCGACTTCCAGTAAAATGTTCCTTAAGTGGCTCACATGGATTACCAACATAGATCACGCTCATCAGACATGATTTATGCCCACGAAATACAAAAAAGAAAAAACACTGCTCGTTTCAGCGCTTTGGAGATAGTGCACTAACGTCAGAACTGCAGGCGAGTGTTTGAGATGGGACAAACCATTGGAGAGGGATGAAAATGGAACAGTCAAAAAGAAGGGGACAAGATAGGTACCTCTAAGCATAGCGTGCGTTACTATGAAATTTGATGGTTGCCTACGATTGAACTTGAGTAACGTAACTTCTGTAGCCATCACAAGGGGGTCTGTCAAGGCGAATAACATACCGCCTGGCTTGACGACGATGAGAACCACCAAGCAACTGTCGTTAGTGACAACACGCTGCAATACGAAACAATTGTGTACATAGATATAAGAACAACCGGATGCGCCTTTTCTTTTTCGCTATTGGTGCCTACAACCGTTTCTCATCCATAACCGTTGTGGTATCTCCCTTGGTCTATCTCACTACTGGTATGCTTTCCCCCTTTCCTCTCTTCCTCTGTTTTTCGACGCCCGATCCAAGTCCGAGGCCCGGGGCCTCCTCCTTCTCCTCACGCCCCTTCCATTTTGAGCATCATGGTAACACCCACCAATCCAGTTCTCAGCAAAACGTAGAGCAATGTGAACCAAAAGCAAGATCCAACCAGCCACCCAGTCACTCAGCCGACCAAGCTCTAACGGACTGACTACCTCTATGGATAAACTAAGCTAAAATCAGTGGATCAAAGAAGCAAGAAAGTGATGAACCCTCGCCCAAACAAGGGAACCTAAGGCAGCACCCTCCCCAAGTCTCTAATCCCTAAACCAACTCTTAATAGGAGGCAACCTAGGCAAAACTTGTCCATCCTCCAATTCTTCCTCCTCCATCACTCGGGGAAGCATCTCCGCGTATCCGCTTTCGCCTGCTACCCATCTTTTCTGTTGCATTCCGATTCCATACCCGCCTCCTCCATAGCGGGTTGCATAACCGGGTGCATCAAGACCATTGCTGCCTCCATGGCCTCCGTTCCATCCCAGGATTCCATAACCGGGACCTCCGTTCCACATCAAACCGGCAGAGCCACCCGCAACGTCATGCATCGACAGCAGCGTGCATCCCGGTCCTTTTGACACAGAGCTGTGGCCATACTCATCACGACCCCCCTGCCATCCCTGCCACCCAGCCATATTCATCGCGTCCACGTCCTAAACAGCCGCGATTTCTTGGATTCGTTCGGTCCTCTCTGTCCTTCCTTCATTGGCACCATTTCCATCCACCTGGCCAGCACCAGCACCAGCACCAGCACCAGCACCAGCACCAGCAGGTCTACTCCCCCTCCTCGGCAATTCTCCGTCACCGTTTCCACCTCTCAGCGCAGGTAACACGTTCTCCCGCCGTCCGTTACTCCCGCCACCTCCTCCTGGATGGTCGGCATTGCCACCACCACCACCACCACCACCAGCCGGCAAGTCAGTAACGCTCTCATCCTCTTGCTCCATCAACTTGATCATCTCCTCGAGGTTCTCCTCCAGGTTCTCTTGCTCGTCGGGAGGTAAGCATGACATGAGCAAATGTTTGTACTTGTCGATGCGCTCGCCTGTGCCTAGCATGCCGCGGGCTTCGACGTAGTCGTTTTCTGCGGAGCGCTGTTCCTGGAGGATGGAGCGCAGTTCGGCGGCGAGGGAGAGGCGGGTGGTGTAATCGTCTTCTGATTCGTCGTCTTGGTCCTGGTCTGGGACTTCGGTGTCTTGGGAGGATGGGCCTGGTTGTTGTGTTGCAGCTGGTTCGGGGTGTTCGGCTTCTGACTCGGTTTCGTTTTCGTCTTTGGGCGGTTTGTTGTCTGCTGGGGAAGGGGAGAGTTTGGGTTTCTTGTTAGGGCTGGATTTGGAATTTGTAGAGGTGCCGTTCGTAACAGAACCGTTCAGTGCGGCCAGCTCCTGCTTCACGGCCTCCTGCACGGATATGCGGTTCTGGTGCGTCACGAACGCCAACACCTTATGTCGCGCCGTGGCCATCTCCGCGGCCGTCTTGGCGGCTACGTCGTCCGACTCGAGGCGGGAGTTGTAGTCGTCGATGGAGGCGGTGAGGGCTTTGAGCTCTGACTGGGTCTTGTTGAGGATGCGTCGGGCTTCCTTCTCGGCTTCGTCCTTTTCCTTGAACTCGGAATCGTACGAGGCCGTCAGGTCCTTGAGCTTCTGGAGGATCAACGGGGTGCAATTTTGCACGGTAGTGGCTGCCTCGCTGCTGTAGGTCTGCTGCGAGCTCTTCCGGCTCATGGCCATGGGCTCGGAGATGGCGTCGTGGAAGGCATCGTGGCGTTGGGTATCGGGGGCAAAGGGGCTGGAGGATCGTGGTGGGAGGTTGGAGCGTGATTTGCTGACAGAGGCATTGAGCTCCTTTATCAGCTCCTCGGCGCGAATGCCTTGCTTGTTGGGAATGTCGGTGCTGGCGCCCCGGCCGAGGAGAGCCCGAATGCACTTTCGGGCATCGCGCATGGCGGCCAGGTGGACGGCCGTGTTACCCTCGTTGTCCTGGGCATCGAGAAGCTGTTGTGCAAACTCGGGGTGGTGTGTCTCCTGTAGCCTATTGAGAATGATGTCGAGGTAGTACCGCGAGCAGGACTGGCTGTTGACCCGGCCACTCTTCATCACAGCAGCGTGATGTATGACGGTGCATCCTGTCAAGTCCCGGCAATCGATGGTAGAAAACAGCTCCTTCATGACCTGTGGAAACGTCTGCTTCTCGAAGCAGTTGGTAAAGTTCACCGCTCGCATAAACGGCGTCTCTCCTCGTACGTTTTGTGTGTCCAAGCTCGCTCCAAACTTCTTCAACTGCCTGATGACATCGACGTCGCCCATGGCAGAGGCCCAGTGAAGACATGTGTGACGCTCGTTATCGATGGGCCAGTCGGGCTTGAAGTTGGGAGGAGGGTCGGGTCGCACGGCAGGTTGCTCGTTCCTAGAGAGCAGAAAGTAGTCCAGTAGTTCGTCACCGTAGACCGCATGTTGCTGCTCTGTAACGTCCTCTATCAACTCGTCTCGCTTCCGTTTCCTGTGCCCGGTCGAGAAGTGTGAATGGTCGTATCGGTCGTCCTCGGCCATGTAGGAGGCCGAGGCAACGGTTAGATTATCGGGTGTGTCGTCTTCGTGCATGTGGGTATCGCCATCGTTGTAGTCTTGTGCTGCTGGTACGGGAACACCTTTGCGACCTGCTGGTAAGAAGCTGCCAGGCTGAGGGGGGTTGTTGTTGGCGTTCTTTGCCGACTTACTGCCCCATGTGGGAACAGCAGGTTTGGCCTTGGGGGCCTTTGGCTTGCTGGCGTGTCGAGGTGCGGGAGGAGGGCTTTCGTTGCCCGGTGTGAACTCGAATATGGGTTTTATTCGTTCGTAGATGTTGTTGCGGCGAGCGAGGGCCTCTGCTTGTTCGAGGGGGATCCAGGTGCCTGGCGAGAGCATGGTTAGTGACCTAATTTTGATTTTGAAGGGTTGACATGTATGTTCGCACCCTGGTATCTTCCGTATCCTCCTTGAATCTTCTCATGGGTGTCCTTTTGTACCTCGCGCTCCAGGATTCTCGTTCGGGCGGGTTTGTCGAAGCCAGCGGCCTTGAGGATATGTGTGGCGTTGACCCAGTCATCATGGCGACGGCGCATTACATGCTCCTTGAGATCGACGCCAAACTGAAACTCCCATACTGGAATCTGCAACAGCCATCAGCGTGCGGTTAGCAACATGGCGGGCCAAACGAGCAACGAGGAGGAGGGGGAAGTTGGAGAGAGACGTACACCGCTATAGGTTGCGCTGTAGATTCCCGGCTCGGGGTTTCCCCCGACATTTGCCTTGACCATATCTGGTGCTAAGGGATCCGATTGATGCCAATGGGTGGCTGCAGGGCAGGTATCGGCAGCGGTAGGGAGAGGAAGGTGAGCAAAAGGTGAGTGGGCTGATGGACGACCGGGAGGGGGGTTGCCAATTGAATATGACCACCGGGACCGGAGTAGGTATCAATTAGGGAATGCCGTATTTGATGATAGCTTCATTCAGGGTATCAGTATTCTGCCCTGTTTTCGTGGTTGGCTGGAGGGTTGGTGGTGGTAATCGAGGCACGAAAAGGACGCGGTGATTGAGCTAGACTGGGGCGGGCGACGCGGTTGACGCGAATCCAGTTAAAGTGCCTTTTTGCCAAGCCAGCACTCCCGGCTCACGTGATTGTGGCCTGAATCCCACAGGCAAAGCGTCTTCCAGCAAACGAATGCGCTAGCAGCCACTAACAGATTCATTCTGATATTCTATCACAATCTGATAGCGCAACCTTCTGTCTTGCATCAAGCTACCAACAACTGGTCAGGACCGTTCTTTCATGCCCAAACAAGCACCCAAACGCCAACTCCTTGACTAAAACGCTTATCTTGCAAGTGTTTTCACGATTTCCTGGCATGATGTGATGGGCTCCAAATTTTGATCTCAGTTTACGGCGTGGGATCGGATCATCCTTTGCACAGCTTGTAGCAGCCGCCACACCATCATCCACTCATTGCTTGGCCACCCCGAGCACAAACATGTGCAGCATCACAGTCTTTGCTCATTATCGGCAATGCTTTATCACTTTTCTTTTGCTTTCTTTTTTTCCCCGGACTCTCAGCCTGGATACTCCTGCTTCCCTTCTGACAGCATTGCCTCAAATGGCTCCTGCTTCGAGTTCCCGTGATGTCGTGAAAAGATAAAGTTTGGTTCAAACTTTGGCTGACGCACTTTACAGAGCTCGGTGTCCAAGTTTGTGGATGCGCCTTGACCTCCTCATACTTCCTGTAGTCGGTGTCGGAGTCCTCATGCCATATTCGGCTCCGACATGGGGATGTAGCCATGCATTTCGAACACTAGCCTGCCTGGGGAAACCATCAGTAACTTCCCCAGTATTGGTGAGGCGGTGTCCTCGCCGAGCAGAATGAGACGCAAGACGGGTTGCTTTCTTGGATGCTGCCAGTAGAGTCTTGCAGCTTTCTGTTTTTTGTTCCTTGGACTCGGTGGCGGGCAGCTTAATATCCTGGCACGCACGCCCCCTTCCACGATATTCGGAGGTCCGATATTACGTGCATGCCGCCGCTTGAAGGCATTTGGACAGCGTGTTCTCGAGAGAGCCTTGGTTACGGGACCATCGGCCGACCGCAAGTCTGGCCATCACGCATTTTTTTTTTTTTGTATCACGAAAACGCAAGGCAGTGTCGTCGGTGCGGACATGCCTTCGCAGGAGGCTTCGCTTTGCCACGGGGAGGAATCAAGGCCAGGAGATGCTAGATATGGACAACATGGCAGAGCAGATCATCTTGCGTCAAAGAGGACGAAGGAGTATTTATTTCCCACAGACGCGACTACCTGCTTCCACCCCTACCGCTCTCGACCTAACTATTCCTCATCATTTTCCGCAACACACTCTTCCCCCCTCAATATGTTCGTCATCTTTGCCTTTGTGTACGGTTTAGCCCCGATCCTTTGGCTCTTTTTTGTGCTGATCATCACCTACGTTTTGGCTGGCTTCCACTTGACAGACACGAGGAATCAGTATTGGGCCTTATAGGGTACGCTGTGTTGTCTCTTCCTGGTCAAGAACAGCGACAGAAGGAGAGCCTGACGGTCGGACTGCCTTCAACAAAACACTTGGCCACCACCGGGAAAAACAGGGCAGGCTGGGCGATGCAAGATATGGACAAGACATGACAGAGCAGCATACCTATGAACATGATGCATCCGAGGAGAGGGTACATTGTCAGAACCGAAAAAGCTGGCCTCTATTTCTTCCCACCCGTCCACATCTTCTCCTCTCACCATTTCTCCACCCTTTTGCCCTCCTCTAACAGTCTCTTAACAAATGCAACCTTTGTATTGGTGAACATGGAAGATCCATCGACCGTTTTGATTGCTGGACTCACCCTACTCCCTTACTTGGTGCTGATTCTCGCCGTACTCACCTTCCTATATCGTGTCTCGTTACCTCCGCTGGAAACAAGACAAGCAAGACGATGACCTCGACAAGATTGAAAAGTATAATGGTTACCGAAAAAAGGTACGTTCTCTATGTTCTCCCCTTCCTCTTTTTCCTCATTTTCTCTGGTCAATTACTCTAGGGGTCGGGTAGACAGAAAGAAAAAGTGCCCCTCGACAGTTACTAAAGACGTTATAATGATGTAGTCCACACCCCGCCAAGAGACGTCGTCTGGATTAAGATGACGACGTCCACGGCAATACCGCTGCCGCTGCCGCCGACGTTGACGACGAAACGCCCAACGATGGCGAAGCGGTGAAATCCATCACAGTCGGGATGCCTGCCGCCCCCCATGGCCACACATTTAGTTCCACAACCGATACCGATACCGATACCGATATCGATCACGACAAAAAGCCAATTGCACCCCTCCCCACCATCACAAAGAGGGTCCGATTCCTATTCCACACAACCAACGACGGACCTACGCCCACACCGACAAACACGCCTGGCAAAAAGACCATACGCTTCCTCTTTGACAAGGGGGCGAGGGACCTCGACCTAGGTCTTCATAACGGAGTTGGTGGACGGCATACAGCCAGATCGGTGGAAAAGCATGAAGGATAGGATCAAAGCATGTTTTTTCTTGTTGCTTGTTGGACAGAAAAGCTGCCTCCTGCCAGCTTGTTCTTTGGGCATCCTCAATGCCCGTTTTTATCCTCCTTTTGTAGCAAACATCACACATGGTATGAGATAGATAACAACGGATGGCAGCCTATCACACCTGTAACAACATGAAAGGGGATTTCTTTCTTTCGCCCGATTGTTCAGTACGGTTAGAGTTCGTTCGTCCCCCTTTCATCATTTTCATCCAAAAGGCCAGAGATAAATGCGGAGATGACACCCATGCAACGTGCTCGTTGCCCGCCCGGTCGTGAACCGCCGCCTCCTAGGATAATTGTTAGTGCTCAATCACTATAACGTCCCATTCGCTGCTTTTAAATCCGCTGGGACCACACCTTCGTAACAGTGGACGGGTGGATCGTTTCAGCCCTGTTGCAAACATGCCTCCCCACAAGCCTCCAAATCTCACACCTGTGATTGGTCAGTTGGCTAAATCCCCCACGTTTTAGGAAGGGGCACATGTGGACACACGGAGCACGTCGCCCCCCGTTTCCCCGGTTTCCCGCATTTTTGTCTTCCCTTTCACGATTCCACGATCTCACCGAACCCTGATCTTATTCCTGTACAACCACCATCGGTCATTTTGGACACTCAGCTGAGCATAGTGTCTCGCTTGTTTCTGGATATCTGTATTGTTAAATTCGAAAGTGGACGGGCGATCTGTCCTTTCCGTTACAGCGCCCTCGCTCGTTGTTTTCGCCGTTTCCGTCCTTTGCTCGTCGGCGCTCTCTGCCCACCATCGCCGCCGTTACGAACATCACCAACCAAGTCTACACGGAACCGGTACCCGATCCCGATCTCGAATTGGATCGCAGTCTCCAATGCGCCATCGCTCGACAATAAACACCCTACTGTCTCTCCGCGCTCACCACTTCTTACAACTCGACGACCATGCCGCCCGACACGCACTCCTCTCTCCCCCTTCTGGACCCCTCCGCCTCCGCCTCCGCCTCCGATGACCGCGGCCGCCGACGCCCCGCCTCCCCTGGCCACCCCTTCCTCCACGACCCCTCTTCCTCATACGACACCGACCCTGAATTCGACCTCTCAGCAGCCGACCGCCCGCCCTTACCACGCCGAACAACACCCACCTCCCTCCGCTCCCTCACCCCCGTCCCCATCTCTTCCCAAGCCCTAGCTCTCGACTCCCGCCTCCGCTACCGCCTCGCAGCCTTCTTCCTGGTGGTATCTCTGGTAGCATTCACCGTGCAAACGGAACTCGCTTCCATCGTCCAACACGATCTAGGCTGGGATAAGGCTTACTGCATGTTATACCTGACCCACGGCAGCTGGGTCTTCTTATTCCCCTTGCAGCTTGGTGTGCTGAGGTTGATGAAGCGGGATATTGCCTGGCGACAATTTTGGCGCGGGGTGCTTTGGGATGTGCGGGTTGTGGGGGGGATGGTTCAGTATCAGAAGCTGGACGTGCAAACTTCAAGAGGAGGACGGGGACAAAGTGGAAGGGCAGGGGGGAGTCCATGGCGATATCTAGCCTGGACAACAGCGGGAATCACCTGCGCCTTGACCGTCGCCGGGCTAAGTTGGTATCTGGCAGTCAGCATGACCACCCCGTCCGATCTCACTGCCATCTACAACTGCAGCGCCTTCTTCGCATACGCATTTAGTATTCCTTTGCTAAAAGAGAAGCCGCGGATGGGCAAGATCTTGGCTGTAGCCATCGCCATCATCGGCGTTTTGGTGGTTGCATACGGCGACGGCACCGACACTGACACCGACACCGACTCCGACACCGACTCTGGCCCAGGAGGAGAAATCCCCAGCGGCACGCGGTTCCTAGGCAACCTAATCATAGGCGTCGGCTCCGTCCTCTACGGGCTCTACGAAGTCCTCTACAAGCGCTTCGCCTGTCCACCCTCCGGCACGTCCGCTTTTAGGAGCGTAACGTTCGCCAACACCTTCGGTAGCATGATCGGGCTCTTCACCATTTTCGTTCTATGGATCCCTATCCCAATCTTGCACTGGACGGGCATCGAGCCCTTTGAGGTTCCCACGGGCAGAGCGGCGTGGTTATTGTTCTGGAGCATTGTCATGAACATGAGTTTTGCGGGGTCGTTCCTGGTGTTGATTTCCTTGACGAGTCCGGTATTTAGCTCCGTGGCGAGCTTGTTGACGATTTTCATTGTTGCGGTATCGGATTGGTTTGTCACGGGCAAGCCGCTGAGCGGGGCAAGCATGCTGGGTGGGGTGTTTATTATGGTGGCGTTTGGGGTGTTGAGTTGGAGTACTTGGAAGGAAATTGAGGAGGAGGAGGAGGGTAAAAGGAGGAGGGCGGTTGCTGCTGATAGGAGTGAGGAAGACGCGGAGAGTGGCAGTGACAAGGACGAGGATTAGACGGCGTTTTGAAGCTTGTTCGTTGGCATCTTTCTTTGGTGTTTCTTGTTTCCCTATGGGAGGGGTTGCTGTTCTTTTGGATATCACAGAACACAGGGCAACACGATAGAGATGGTCTTGGGTACAGATTCATGTGGCATTTTGGGTTTTGAATAATTAACGGCGTTCCCATTTAGAATGAGATCATGTAGAGGGTTATCATCTGTCGCATTTTGTCAAAATAAAAAGTTGGCCATGCAGACCAGTTCGGAGCTCCAAATTGTACTGGTTTAGCGTGGGGGTGGGTGCCAATCTGTCACAACTTGGGGACTGGCTGCATTTCATTTGACAGCATTGGTCATATCTTCTGTTTGTTGATCACTATTCCTTTTCCTTTTTTATTTATCCCGGTGCACCGCTGTCAACAAGTGGATAGCAACGCCTGTGCCAGTGCCACAGATGATTCCCACGGAAGTTACGGGACACTCCGCTCCGTCTGTGGGGCACTCTTGGTTGCGACTTCCTTCCGAATTTGACCACATCCGAATAGGTGATCTCGGCCTTGGCACGGAGATCGGCTCGGCGTTGCCTCACTATTCCGGCCCGCCAGCCGGTGGCTGAGATAACTTTCGCAGTTCGGTCCAGACACCGCCATCTCTTACTTTTCCGCCTCGCTTTCTAAGGCAACATTACCAAGAGACCGATGTGTTGATCGTAAGGTGTGTTCGTTTAACGGCTGCTGCTTGTGCTGAAAATGCCACTGACCGGGCGACTAAACCTAACAAGCAACAATGTTGGGTGTCGGACCACGTGGGACGGTGGAAGGACACCCTCTTGGACGTACCCATAAAGCCTGGGTTTGTTGTTTAAGCACTTTAAGGAAATCTGTTCTCAACGCCCGTGGCTTATACATATGAGCTCGAAACTATTGGTTGGTTGGTTGGTTGGTTGGTTGGTTGGACACGTTGGCTTCTCGACAATTTCCTGACATGCGGCGGGCATATAAGAAATACCTCTTATTGCATCTACTACCATGGGTTCAAAATACAGACGGATTTGTTGATGACTGACTGCATACGTTCATATCATTTGCAGTGCATATCGATCCAGACAAGTTTTTTGTCTACCACCCTCCAACACATACTAAAAGAAGACTTCCCCCTCTCTTCCTTTTCTTCTTCTCTTCTTCTTATTCCAACCGGTGTCAACCAGCCTCATCCACTCCCGTGTCGTTGTGCACCCAGTATCTCAAATACTGAACACAAAGTCCATAGCCGTGGTCACGATATTCAGCCCTAGCCACAAGACTTCCTGTCCGTACTACGACCACGCAACACACAAATTCAGAATAGTCACCATGACATCACCGTATCCTCCTGGGCATGCGCTTATTCAGCGACTTCCCAATGAGCTCAAGGACCGCATCTGTAACTTTGTGGGGTTTGAGGCTCATCACGATCGGGATCAGGTTCAATCCCGTCCGGACCTGGCCCGCTCCCAGGACGACGCCTAAGTACCTGGACCAAACATTCTCTGATGCCAAACACAAAGCGTACCAACACGGAGGCTTGCAATGATCTCCGAGCACTATCCGTGGTCTCCAAGGATTTCAGGACCTCGGCACAACGTGCCCTGTTCAGAGTTGTGGCCCTTCCAAACCTCGTCTCCTTCTTCTGGCTCCTCCGCACTCTTCGCTTGAAACCAGAGGTGGAATCATATCAATAGTCTTGCCCCAGTTTCGTCACGCGAAATCAATGATGCCTTCCTCCAGGAGCTCCTCCAGCAACCCTGCTGGAGAGATTACCTCCACTTGTTCACTCCCGTTTTCATCAAGGACGAGAAAACGGCAATCACCGACTATCCAGATATCGATGTGCTTGCCCCCGATACCGTTCGAGACCGCTTGATGGTATCTTGGAATCTTCGCTGGACGGCCTTCATTAAGAAAAACATAAACAGTCAGACAATCTGAGGAGTCTTCCAGCCATCCCAGCCTCTCAGCCAGCCCTACTCGTGTGGTGGGATCGACTCGGCAGCTATACCTCTTGGGCAAGCGAAGAATGGGGATCATGGCCCAGAGGGCTTAGCAGCGCAAGTGGAAGTTTGACGTGCCTATGATCATACGGGCACACAAATTCTTCCCTTGGCTTCTGGCTGAAGTCCTCAAAGCCATTATCCAACTACGCCCTCAGCTCCGAGCCTTCCATTTCCTCTTCAGGCTTCAGCAGCAGTCACGCCAGCCCGACCCTTCGCATACCGCCACCGCTTCTTGCCAATCAGCCTGCCCATCTCTCTTGGACAAGGCTTCTTCAAATGCAACCCCGCTCTGGCCACGCTTACAGTTGATTCCCGCACGCTGACCAAGTCTGGACCAGACGGAGATGGCGGAACTCCGCTGCACCTTCATGTAATCCCTGAACCGGGACCGGGGCCGCTGCTCTCCACGCCGCTTTTGCTTCCACCCAAGTACCGCCTGCCCTCCAGCATCACCCACCTCTCTTTGATCGGCCACCCTGGTATCGAAATCCTGCACGACCAAGCGATAAGCTTATACGTACTAGGCCAATGGCTGAACGAAGTCTGCAACCTAGAAAGCCTACAAGCTCGGCCATACCGCCAGCGACTACCAAGCGCAGCGCTGGAACTGGAACACCATTCTCCTGAAGTACCGACACTTCGCTGAAAGAACTCGATTTCGACGGCCGCGGGTCGCTATTCGGCACGAAATTCACTCCGAGCAAGGGAGCTGCTGGGCTCTTGCGGGGAACTTGGTCTCCTCAAGTTCGGCTGGTGATACCCGGGAAGTTGAATACCAGGCACCCAGACAGTGAGCTACCAGACACGGTCCTGGAAGTGAGGAGCGTGATCGTGAGAGGATACCTCTAGGAAGAAGGTGCGGTGCAAGAAGCTGGCGTGTGTGAAAACCAAGAACCCGACACTTGAAATCCCTTTTACAGAGTATTGTAACCGCATTTCCTGCGTACATGGTTACACCGTTACGGTGACGCGTACTGGACGGTCTATGTTCAGTTTGTTTTCACGACTACTTGCACCTTCGTGCCTGCCGTCATAGTATGCCTCTAGGGTTCCTTCTTTGAGCGGCCCCTGCCCGTCGCAAGCTAGAACTCGTTTATTTCGCCTTACTATCTTCTTCTGTAAGAGGAACTCTTCGTCCCTGTGGCAACCACTGTCCATTTTGGCCTTTCCATATCCACTTTTTTTCATAAACAAGCCGAGACTGAGCAAAGATCGCTCGCCATCCTGACCTCAGGTTTTTATGGAAACTACCAACACCTTGCTTACAACACTCACAACTTCCCGCTACACGCAAGAGCACCACGACCAGGCGCTGTAAGCTCGAGCGCACCTTCCCTTTCCTTGTTTGGGTGGTACCTCTAGACGACCGGCTTGTCCTCAGTTCCTCAGTTGGAAATTAGAAGGTAAATTATCACTCACGCCCTCCCAGCTCTCAAAGAAATGACGAGACGCCTGTGTGACCGTCTACAATGTGTACCCATTGTAAGATGATGCATTCATAGGTCCTTCCATTGGCTAAAGGGCTGCGTATTTGCACGATACCTCTGCCTTGACTTAAAGTAAACATTCATCACGTCTCATGCCTACGGGAGGCGGAAGTAGACGTTAAAAATAACAACAACAAAGAAAGTAAACATTCATCGCCATGGCTTCTTCATGGCCCCGCTCCAAGGCGCCCATCCAGCGCCTTCCCTTTGAGCTGAAGGAACAGATTGCCCGGGACCTCTGTGACTTTGATCTCTACGACAAACGCAACTACACCCTGAATCCCCGTGCTGACACCTTCCTCGGCGGACATACCTACCAGTGAAACCCGTTTTCGGCACGGGGCAAGAAGCGACAACTGGGTTTTCAGCCCGTGTATGACAATCTGTGTGCCCTTTCGCTCGTTTCGCGGGACTTGCGCGCGCACTCTTTGCCGTCGTCATCGTTGGGGATCCGATCGAGTACTTCAAACTCCTCCGGACCTTGCTCAAGTCACAAGAGATCAGGGGCTACATACGATGTCTCTTTGCGATCTCGGTACGCAATCCCGACATGGAGAAAGACCGGCGTATGATGGAACGATTCCGTTGGAATTCCTTTGCCAGCATACTCGGCCCCATAGGTATCTTCAGTCATTCCTGTCATGGGCTTCAGAACGGCCGTTACTTCCACGAGCTCCAACATATGATACCGCCAACCAGCGATCCCGTTTCCACATGACAAAACCTGGATATCCCCATCCTCATCGCGGAGGTTCTGCACGCTATTCTTCAGTTCTGCCCATCACCGAGGGCCTTCCATCTGCATTGCAGCCATTGGTCGTCTCCAAAACATGCAGAACCATGGGCATTCTGGTGCCTCAAAGGAAACAGCCGGGCCTACATGAGGTTACTCCAAGACCGCCCTTTGCTCACCATATTTACAATCGACTACCGCACCGAGCTGGGATTTCACAGCCTCATCCCGCCCCAAAATAAGCTTGATAAATGCCCTTCCACCATTGAGCATCTCACACTCATCGGCTCTACCGCTTATTTGGCCGAGCCCATGTTAGACGCCTGTCGCCAAGTCAACATCGACGATCTGCTTCACTGGGTGAGCGTCATCACCACCGGGCTGAAGACGGTCCGATTCTGTAACGGGTTCGAAGTCATCACGACGGGCTCGGAAACCCACAACTTGAACGACCTTCTGCTCAAGTTCAGGGATACCCTGGAGCAGCTCGAGATGAATGGAACTGGCCAACACCTCCCCTGCTTTATTTCTGACATCCTTGGCCATTTTGCCCGCCGTCAACAGGCGCGGTTTGGTTCGGGCACCAGGGACGGTATCCTGTCGTGCTTGTCGGAGATGGCAAAGCTGAGGCATCTCGCCATCCCCATTCATTACCTCCGGGATCGCGCTGATGCTCAAGCCCGCGGTAAACTTGTGTGTACACCCAAGGAAGATCAGCAATTCCTTCGGTTTTTGCAAGAGGATATTGTAACGTTTCCAGAGTCATTGGAGAGGATAGATACCTTGTGGTTGAGTACGACGAACCCCATGACAGATTCAATCCTGTTGTCAGATATCGGAGGATTGACTTAAGGGGTCAAGATCATCACCACACACAAGCGACAAATGGCAGTTAGAACTGGGAAGATGAGGACGAGGCGGAGGAAGCAAGAAGGGCATCGAGCATGCATTGGCAGATAGTAGGAAACTCTTGGACCTGATGGCTGATGCATGCAGGTGGATTTTGTAACATTATTGTCGAACCAACTAGAGGTACATAACTACTTCTAGTGTACCTATAAGAGCTGACACGACGAACTATCGCTTTCTGTCACTGATGGGCGGAAGTGACCAAACCATCTCGCTCATCTACAAATTAAGGGCATAAGCCGCGTAACACCTTACCCGGCGGTTTCATAACGTAAGAACTCTCCATATGCAGACGCAGTCCTGGGTCCCGTCTACTCTGAGTCTGGCTCGGTCTTTACCCTCACTTCTTGTTGCACTTCGCCCACCTCCTTCACCACCTCTTCATCTTCATCATCTTCAACCCCCGCCCTTACCTTATCCATAACCCCATCCATATCCTCCTCTACAACCCGTCGAGCATGAGCGTATATCCTCCGCGCCTCTATGCTTACCACCTCTCTAATCTTGTCCAGGACGAGCGTCTTTGCCTTCGCCTTCAGCTCATCCTCTGTTATCATCTGCCTTTCTGTGTTTGGCTGTACATGTACTCCGGCTCCTTCTCCTTGTCCTGCATGTAGCAGCAGGGCTCTGATCTCTTGTTCCAGTATAATGCGCACGTCGTTCCTTATATCTTGAGGTTCTTGGAGAATTTTTTTACTACCTCTATATCTGCTTGCTTCTTCTTCTTCTTCTTCTTCTTCCTCCTCCTTGACCGGGACTGGGACTGGGATAGTTACCCCTTGTATGTGCCGTAAAGGGGTAGGTGGTGCTTGTGGTGCTGCATGTGGCTGTTGTTGGACTGGCTGTTGCTGTACTGGTATTGGTTCTAGTACCCATATCGGCGACCGTGTCCCCGGTTTGTGATGGATGAGGGTAAATCTCCTCTCTTGGGGGACTGGACTAAATTGCCCTCGAAGTGGCTGATGAGCTGGCTGTCGGACTGACTGCTCCGCCCCCCTCTGCGGTACCCAGGTGGTAATTTCTGCTACTCCAGCAGCTGGAATGGCTGTGTACAACTCTCTGTGGATGCAATCCGGGCAAGGAAAGGGGATCGGAGGCCGGGGACCGGTTCTGTGGTTGTATTGTCGAGGTACGAAAGACACATTGATCAGGCATTCTGGCTCGAATGGACAGACCTCGTTGTAAAGATGTTCCTGCGGGTAGTGGCGGAAGTGACCGCACAGGAAGGTAATGTCTCCATGGAGGTATATGATGCACATGATGGTGATGCTCGCGGCGTAAAGGCTGAGGGCCGCGCTGGGAGATGTGTTGGGTTTTTGTCCTTTAGACGAAGCGTGGGTGTTGTGGTATGAGCATACCTCTACACTACGGGTGGTATCACGGTTATATAATTGGAAACCAAAGCACACACGATGATCTGTAGTAGAAGGGAAAAGTCGTTACATCTTCGAGTACAATCCAGACACGAGAGGTTCATTGTTGTGATCTTCCGTCTAAGGACCCAAGCTCGGTGAATTGAAGCTAAAGACACTGGACTGGCAAATGTCTGCCGGGGCTATTGAGTTCTCCGATGTACTTTCACTGGAGTCTAGAACCGTCCAAATGCCAGGCGACCTGCAAGCTACAAGCCATGCATCGAATGCCTCCACGGACAGCACAGGTGACTTCAAGGATGAACACCAGAGATATTCCACGGAGAAGTTATAGAAACGGGGTCGGTTCGAACTTAAAAGATCAACACTCAACACATGCAGCGAGTCAAGATTGCTGGCATGAAAAACAAAAATGCTCAAAGCACAGCTCTGTCTCGCAACGGTCAAAGAAAACGCTGCGTCTTAAACACATGGTACGAAGACAAGCAAGAACCCATATCCCAGTCCCACGTTATTACCTTCATTCAGCTCGTCGATCCAGCCACCGTCGGGGATATGAGGCTTGCATACACGTGGTGGCCAAAACACATGGTTTCTTTGTTCTGTGTCTTACCTTCCCGATGAGCGGTCACTTTGGAACTATTCTGGAAGCTTGCTCAATCTTTGGGTTGAGACATCGCATGCTTGGCATTCAAAATCTTCCATTGAAGATAACGCAGATGTCCACTTCATAGGAGAATGGCTCAATTGCTTCGAAACGACATGCATTGTTTACCGGAGACCCCGAAGCACTTTGTTTGAACATGGACCTTTCTCCGGCTTGAGTCCCGGACTCCCGGTTCTGCGTGGTAAAACAGTGTCTTTATAAGAACTACGTCGTTGTTTCTCTCTCTCTCAACGCTTTCTTCCATCTGCGTTCCAGTTTCGTTCTCTTCCCTTCCATTCTTCGTTCGGCACCGGGTGCCTTCTTTCTCTTTTACGCAGTCATTTGTTCTTTCCAACTTTCCTTTCCACTCCTTCCCTTCTTCATCAACCCACATTTAACCCCCAACCGCTGGTCGGTTCTTTCCCATTCCCGGATTATCCCTTCATCTCCTTATTAGCCCAAAGAGCACTGTCATCGACCAAACTTGCACGCTAGAATCAACACCATGCAGACATCCAAGACCACCACTAGTATCTGCCGCAATGGAAAGCGCGGAGCTTACGAGAAGCCACCTGGTCCAAAGCCTGCTGGTCCTAGCAAGCCTTAGGGCATTATATCACGTAAGGCCCTGTGAAGATCTTCATTCTCGAGTAGTTCCGCTAACAATATGACATAGTCCTCCAACATTGCACCAACTTTCGTCTTCGAGTTACCTCTATAAGTGACACTCAGTTCCTCGGAGCCTCAACGTGGTTGCGGGCAACCACGTTCATCTAGCAACGAACCTTCTTCCAGATGTGCAGAACACCCGGGAAGCATCATTCATGGACGACAAAGCATATAAACCTGCAATTTAGACATTATAGAGGCCGGTGTGTACTGCATTGTTTTCCCTATCGAAATATGAAAAGCTCTTAGGACATTGAGCATCGTGTTATTGTTTTGTAATATGGAGGGCGAATCACGAGAACGTCCCGCTTGCGTCTAGACTGTTCTCGAGGAGAAAAATCATTGGAAACCATCGCGTCAGTTGGGTTTCGTACCTTATATGTACATCTAGTTGCCCCGCTGAAGCACATACACATCTGCTAAAAACACTCTAATCTGACCCAATTTCGATATCAACACCTGTGACAAGGGCAGTGTTCTGGGCTTGGAACAATAGTTCAATTCAGCTAATAAACTACTTTGGTCTCGAAGGCCTTGTTAATCCTCTCAACCTCTAGGGGAAGGCTGGGCTTCAAGGCCTTCTTATGCCAAAGAGAAACGGTACGTATCCAGTACGTACGGGTCCTTGTCACCTGAGGCTCCAAGGCACCTAGCGATCTGCATACCTGTAGGTCTTTCTCGTATGACACCAGAAGTGTGGCATATGTCCGTATGACACCAGGAGTGTGGCATATGTCCGTGTGACATTACCTTACCCAAAGTCTGGCGCATCCATGATTCCTTCCACGTCTCGCTCCTGGAACCCTATCGCGCTGGCAATCAGGTAGCCCCTGACCCTGACCAGGTCCTGCGAGAGGCAGCCCCAGCAGAGTCAGAAGACTATGAGGTTGAGAAAATACTGGACTCTTTGACAGTCGAAGGCAAGGTTAAGTATCGAATGAAGTGGCGAGGATAGGAAGGAGCCAAGAACTTGACATGGGAACTATGGAAGCACTTCTTCACTGATGAAGCAAAAGACAGAAGTCATCGCCTTCCACGCCAGACATCCTGACAAGTCACGAGACCCCAACGTCCTGACAAACTAATTCCTCCACGAGATCCCACCAGCAGAATGAACACATGTTCGGCTCGAGGTGAGCCTTGAAAAAGGGGAAGCTAGTGTCACACGGACATATGCCACACTCCTGGTATCACACGGACATATGCTACACTCCTGGTGTCATACGAGAAAGACCTACATGTATGCAGATCGCTGGGTGCCTTGGAGCCTCAGGTGACAAGGACCCGTACGTACTAGATAGGTACCGTTTCCCTTTGGGCATAAGAAGGCCTTGAAACCCAGCCTTCCCCTAGAGGTTGAAAGGACCAACAAGCCCTTCGAGACCAAAGTAGTTTATCAGCGGAATTGAACTATTTGTCCCAAGCTCAGAAACCTGCCCTTGTCACAGGTAAGACGGACCATGGTCCCTTCAAGATATCTCAGGTACTTTCCCCAACCGCTGTCCAATTTACCTTACACTAGATAGATGCCTTGTGACCTTGCGGCCAGATTAGGCCGATAGGAAGATTTACGTACCTATCAGAAGGAAGGAAGGCTTTGGCATAAGAAGGCCAGGAAGCCCAGCCTGGATGAAAGGC
Organism: Sordaria macrospora; assembly: GCF_033870435.1. Classification (NCBI taxonomy): domain Eukaryota; kingdom Fungi; phylum Ascomycota; class Sordariomycetes; order Sordariales; family Sordariaceae; genus Sordaria; species Sordaria macrospora. The sequence goes on along the minus strand of NC_089372.1, from coordinate 367,089 downwards.
TTGAAATGATTCAACAAGGCCTTCGAGACCAAAGTAGTTTAATAGCTGAATTGAACTACTGTTCCAAGCCCAGAACATTGCCCTTGTCACACCAAGATTTCCGTCTACGGCGACGCCTCGCTGAGCGTCACTCGGCGTGGCCATGCAACCCCCAGCATGGCGATAAGCACTTACGGCACCGGGACTTTCGCGCTGGATTATCCGGCGTTGGTGACGGTCACAGCCGCGGACTCGGAGAAGGGGTGCACGGTGCATGTGAAGAGTGAGAGCAAGGTGACCATTTGGTCAGGCGAAGACGAAGACGAAGGTCCCGGTCATTCGAGTGCACATGATGCGATTATTTCTCAGGAGGCATGAAGTGGAAGTCATGGACGAGACGGTCGATACAAGCTGAGCGGCACCAGTGTGCAGTTAGGTACCCGGCACCTTGAAAGCCGTCCATTTCTTTTCTCCAAAGACAGGAATACCGACTTGGATCTTATTCCAAACTTCCCTCTCTTTCTTGAATTCCCCAACGTCGAGTGTCTAGCGGACGGGCCTTCAAATCACTTGCATAAGATCCAGTGTAAAGTACCACTGGTTTTTTTTTTGGCTCTAACTCTCTTGCAATCGCTTCTTTCCTCCGTCTTTCCTGCTTCCTTTCCTGCTTCCTTTCCTGCTTCCTTTCCTGCTTCCTTTCCTGCTTCCTTTCCTGCTTCCTTTCCTGCTTCCTTTCCTGCTTCCTTTCCTGCTTCCTTTCCTGTTTCTTACAAAGTTCAAACGCTAGAATTCCTCCCCCCATTTCTCCCCATACAGCAGTGCCGCTATCATCCAGTCCACAAACAACCCATCCTTCATAATATCGGCATATCAGGTACCTAAAGGTACTCATCTCTCTGCAACTCCAATATCCAGCCCCGGCCCTCGTCTTCACACCTCAGCCAACCTAAAACTTCATCCCCCCCTCCCTACAACCCCTCACATACCCCTCAAACACCCCTCTCCGCTTATGGTCCATCTCCACCCACTCCCTAGTCTCCTTAACCGTAATCTCATCCCTCCCATCCGGGCCATCCCCCTTCTCCAGCTCTCCCCAAGTGAAATCAGCAAACTCATCCAGCTCCATACCAAAATCGCCCTGCCCCTGCTCTACCAGATCCTTCTGGATCTTATGCAACTCCGTCTTTACGGCCGGAGGCAAGATCTCGATGACCTTGATGTGTTTCGTGTGCTCTGCTTCTGGGCCGGTAAGTTGCGCGCGGAGAGACCAGACGAGAGAGTGCGTGGCGGCTTTGGTTGCGCAATAGTTGGCGCAGCGGGGAAGGGGGATGAGAGAGAGGCAGGAGGAGACCACGATTATGGATGTGGGCTGGGGGGAGAGGGAGATGAGGTGCGGGAGGAAGAGGGTGATTAGATGCAGGGGGGAGAGGTAATTGGTTGTGAGCTCGGTGGAATGGGCGGCTAGGTCAATTGTTTCGGGCTTAGTGAACAACAAGGTCTTTTGGAGGCCGGCGTTGAGGACGATGGAGTCCAGCTTGGGGTAGGTGGTTGTGATGCTGTTGGGTGTTAGTGAGGTGAGACGGATAGAAGATGGGGGAGACAACGTACTGCTTAACCCAGTTCGGAAGGGCGGAGAGGTCGGAGATATCGAAGGGTTCGGCGGCGACCTTGTCGGAACCGTGCTTTTTGACAAGGTCGTCGAGGCGTTCCTTGCGGCGACCAACGGCGATGACGAAGACGCCGCTTGCGATCATGCGCTCAGCGAGGGCCTGGCCGATGCCCGAGGTGGCACCGGTGATGAGAACGGTCTTGTATGGGAAAGGCATTTTGATGATGGTATGGTGACTGTTGATCTGGTGAGTTGTGGTTGGAAGAGATCCTGCGGAGGATGGGGAAGATATAAGCGATAACGGAATTGGAGGTATGCATGTTATACCCGGAGTCCGAACATGAGGGGTCCGGTTCGGCAGTCGTTAAAAATGGAACACATAATACAATGCAATATCCGGCAGGTTTAGCCGGTGGGGCGGCTTCAAGATGACCTCACGACTCTCTGACGATAACGTGTGCGCGGGAGGAACACCAACATTGGCATAGAGCTGAACCTCGGAAACCACCACTCAGTCACCAGTGTGCCACTCAAGCACCACATGTTGCGGTCATTCACGGGGTTCCCGAAAACGTGGTGGTTTGACCGACCAGCTCTCTTTGCCGCACCTGGCAAGCCCAACACCGAAGGGAATAAAAGCACCTTAGCCCCCACCGGCATTACTCCAAATGCACCACCCTCTTCACCATCTCAACCTTTTTAAACTCAACATCACTCTGCACCGTAACAAACGTTCGCCTCTCTGCCACCTCTCCCCTTCCATCTTGGCTTGTAACCCAATCTAGCACAACCAGATACACCGTATCCTTCACGAACCTCCCCTCCTGCCCCTGCATATGCCTCAACCTCTCCACAACCAAGCACTCATACTCTCCCGTCTTCAACGTATACGGATGCGGGAAATTCCTCTCCGACACAATCCCAAACGGTTCTTCCTCATCCTTCTCCGGCTTCTTGAAGAATGCTTCGCTAAACGGTTCAGTGCGAATATAAAACTTGCAGACATAACCGTTGAGGGTAAGTCTCTTCCCTTCGCAGCCGATGAACTCAGGAACCATGTCACTCTTCACATCCCTCCCTCCTCTTATATTTCTGGCATTCACGAGCGAGCCATCTTGCAAAGAAGTCTGTCCGAACGTGACGTGTCCTTCCCAGCCGCACCAGCTCCACGATGGGAACCCTTCGCGTCTTTGGGGGCGGGCAATGTCCCATGGCGGGGAGTCTTTGTGAAGCAGCTTGGGCTCGGGGAATTGCCAGTCATGCGACCAGCCTATGGTGAGAGGAAGTTCCCGGAGGGGAAGACCCCATTCGAACCCCGAGGGGAAGAGGCGGCGCTGGAGTGCGGAGAGTAGCCCGAGGCAGGCGTTGAGGGAGTCAGAGGACCTGGACATTTGGCGATGGGTGTAGTCCATTATTAAGCCGGTGTAGAGGAGGGTTCGTTGGGGGTTGGTGACAGAGATCTGCCCGTCCATTGTCAGCTTGGATGCATGGAAAGTAAGGGGAAGGGGAAGAGAAAGGGGAGGAAAGGGAACTGACCTTGGTGTCAGTCAGGTTAAACCCATTCATCAACTGCCTGAAAGAATCCATAGGCCTGTTGGACAAGTGTCCGTAGCAGCTCGGATCATAGGCGTCTGGTGCTCCAAATCGCTGACACGAGATGCCGAGTTGTTTGTCCGAGAAAAAGAGGGATCGTTTAGACAGCATACCCTCTTGGAAAGTCCAGGCGCGGGTATCCCATGCCGATGCGGCCATTTCGTCTTCGACTACAGCGGGGATGGTGAACAGCTTCCGGCCGTTGATGGTCTCTTGGAGCTGCATCTCGCGGGGACGGGTAACTCCGCACAGACCGGCGTTGGAGTTTTGGCCAGAGAGGGCGATAAGGGTTACGGCGGCGCATTGGTAGATGAGGTCCATCATGGCGAGCTGTTGGGTCTTCTCGGCCTTTTCTTTATCAGACAGTGTTTTCCAGGGTTTCTGGTTGACGCAGAGGGCGTCGACCTGGAATGATTGTCAGATGTCAGCTGGTTGAGCTCCAAGCTCAAATGGTTGGGGGCCGGTACTACGTACCCAGAGATACCGCTTCCCAAGCTTCTTGGTAACGGTGATGGAATCCTTGATAGTCTGCGGCAGGGTATTCTTGTCCAGAGCTTCTTCCTCCACCATGACGCCGCCCCAGGTGTAGCTCAAGGCCACATACTCGCATCCTTCCGGGTAAGGAACCACCTTGCGCTCATGGACATCGATCATCTTGGTCGTGAATAGTTCCTTGGGTCTTGTGGAGATGCAATACTCCTTGTGGTTCTTCCAGCACACATCGAGGCCATTCTTGGCGAACCCAAAGTCGACATAGGGCTCGACCAACCGCCCGTTGTACTCTTGCCGGCCAGGAAAGGTGTCTTCGGTAGCTAGACAGATAGCCGGACCTGTCATTTCCGGGCTTCCGACACCGGGTTCGTCATCAGAGAAGAGCAAAGGGGCTCGGATGCCATGGACGATGTGACTGAGATGGCGCAAGCCCAGGAACATGGCACTTTCAGCCCTTGTCTTCTCAGGAAGGTACTCCCAACCGGTATGTCGAACGTAGGCGCGGTAGGGGATGAGCCTCATGCCTTTAGTGTCGGGCCGTATTCCTTCGGTGGGCATGATGCGGTAGATGAGCCGGCAGAAGGGACAGGAGGCGGATAGGTGGAGGGATCCGAGTTCACCTAGATCCAGCTCGTAGATCTTGAGGCGCGCAAGATACACTCTAAATCCATCGTCGTCCTCCGGAAGTAGGCCTGAGGGAAGAGGTTCAGCGAGCTCAAAGGCCTTAAGCGGGTCGTAGTCGGCGCATCGGTTGCAAAGAGAGCTAGGTTTGTCTTGAAGTTGGTGCAGGAGCTTCTCATCATTGTTAGAGAGTGGACAAAGCTCATTGAACTGCTCCTCTCGTCCGAAACGTCCTGATTGTTTCGCTTCATCTTGGGATTCGTGGACGAGGGGACATGGCATTGAGGTCGGCTCAAGCTTCCGGCAAAAGATGCACAATCTGGAGTCCCCGGATGCCATTGAAGAAATTAGTTCCTGCGAATGCTTGATCGAGTAACGAAGCTCCTGTTAAAGTAGGCAGCGTGGAAGATTTGGTCTTCAGCTGTGCCGTGCCTACAACTGACTGCTGGCTGCCCAATATCCGATCGCCATAAGCATTGCTGCCTGGGGGATTTTGGCGGCTGACGGAACACCAAAAGCGGATTGGTCTGTCTCGGCGGCATGATTGTGGCTGAAAACATTCTAGCGACGAAGATGTGCGCGATGGTTGAGAGGAGAAAGGGACAAAACGGATGAACCTGGCAAAGTAGAGGGAAGAGATGCTGAGATGGCGAATATCTGCTGTTGAACTTTGTCCGCTGCCCCTGGTATTTGCGAGCACCTAACACGCTGAGTAGCCGTTACTGCGCGAGCGGCTATTCTGGGGCGCTTTAATCCTCAAATGCAGGTAGTTTCAGGAAGTGTCCCGTAAACGCCTTCATTGAAGATGGACCAATTTCTGCTTCGGTCGTGCAACCATGAACCCAGAATCGGCAAACAAAGTGATAGACGTCCTTCTCGTGGCGACCTCCCCTTCCCAATCCAGAACAATCATATGAACAGTTTCCGCAGTGTAACGCGCATTTCTTCCCTTTCTTCTCTTCTGCCTCTCTATAAACAAGCAGGAATATTTGCCCGTAGGCACGGCATTTTGAACAGACGGAAGAGCTCTCTCCCTGACCATTCCTAGGGGAACCCTCTTTGCATCCCGACCTAGCTCGTAGGTAAACGCCTCACTGAAAACATCAGTGCGCACTTCCAGGTTGACCAGCCATGTTTTGACAGTGAGTGCCACTCTATATGTGGCATCAGGTATGTACATATGGTACGGCCCGTCGTAACCCTCTTCTTGGATGGAGACGAACTGCGGTGTCAGGTCACTGAGCATGTCCTTCTTTCCGGGTACCTGAGGGGCAAGCAGCGAGAGGTCAGAGAACTGCACATTGCCTTCCCAGCCGCACCAACTCCGGAAAGGAAAACCACGAGTTTCGTTACGCCGCTTGGGCGCTTGACGCCCGTGGTATAAAGCCTTTCCATAATACCATGAGTCCGGAACGTGAGTCCATCCAAGAGTGATTGGTAAATCTCGCAATGGGAGGCCGCAATCAAATCCGGAGGCGAACATGCGCCTCTTAAGCGCCGACAGTATGCCTTCACAGGCCGCCAGAGAGTCAGAATCGTAAGATAAATACCGCGTAGTATAGTCCGTAACGACGTCGACGAATGCGAGGGCACGACGATGCCTCAATACATCTGTCTATACCGGGAATTTATGTGAGCTGCTGCCCCCGAACAGCGACAGGAACAGAATGGGATTGCGATTCCACTTACTATTCCATTGCAAACATCGAAGGAGTTTATGGAGGCAAAGATTGGGGAAGCGATGGCAAGCCTTGAAAGGAACGATGCTTACGCCTTTGAAGTTGGGAGGCAAATTTGTTGATGGCAGAATGCGGTAAATGAGACGACAAAACGGGCAAGATGCGGCCAGTTTTAGGTGTCTAAGCTCTCCCAATTTGAGTGCATGAAGACGCAAGTCCTGTATGTAAGCCTCCAGGCTGCCACTGTCTGTTGAAATCATAAGTGTCGGGAGGCTGTGCGAACTTGAACACGCTTATCGGATCATAGGCGGTGCACCGCTTGCAGAGCGAGCTTGGTTGTGTCTGCAACCACCTGAGTAAAGATTCGTCGGCATCTGATAGAGGAGCATCTTCCCTGGTCCTTCCCAGTGAGTCCCGGCATGAGGTTGCGGAGCCAGCCTCAAGAGACGGACATGGTGCCGAGCTTGGCTCAAGTTCTCGACAAAAGATGCACAGTCTGTAGACCTCTCGCGAGAGAGGCGTGTTACGATCCAATCAGAGAATCCTATGTAGGCTAGACTAAATGACCCAAAGGGAGGACCCGAGACGAAGGATCGGGTCCACGGGTCCAGTATATCGGGTCCAGGAAGGCCGGTATAAAAGAAGGCCTCCCCAGGCCTCTTGTTACCGGATCTTCAGCAAGCAATAGCTATCACAATCTACCAGTACCTTTCGGCTACTACTCTCTTACTCTATTGTTCTATCCCAGCGATAATACTCCTGTGCTTGTAACGGTTCGTCACAAGGCGCTCCTAAGGCATACTGGGAGGCGATCTTTGCTGGTTCCGCGGTGATTGTTCTCAAAACTGGTTCGGACCCCAGCAGTGGCTCATATAAACGTCTGACGAAGAACTCTAATGTTCAGCTGAAGCACCCGCCTAGCAGCCACGGGAATGACTGCCCAATCGCCGCGTCATATAAACATTCATGGTGGCTGTATTGATGTCTGGTCAGTATCAGCTGCCTATTGACGCCCATATCCGGTTCGTGTGGCCTGCCTCAGCGAGGGCCTTTGGCGTAGCCTTGCGATAATAGACTCCGATACGGGAAAAGACGGCTGATTGACAACCATTGAGAGAGATTGTCAAGAGGGATGTCTGGAAGGGTCGCCGGTCTAGGGTCTTAGCGATATTACACGTACGGTAGGACAACGTCGTGATGTGGCCATTGCTGTTGTTATTGTTGTCGGCACAATCCATCGTGTGTGCTTTGAGACCATGGTTAAAACCAACGGGAAAAATTAATGGTGCTGAATTAGTTTGATGGAAGGGAAAGAACCCGAGAGGAATGCCAGTCCTCCAGCTGAATCAGGCACCCAAAGAACGAACACTTGGTGGGCGATGACGAAGTCGAGACAAAAGCACCTTCCCTAAGGCATGTAAGTTTGTGGTTTGACGCTAAAGTGCAGAGAAATTCAGGGTATTGTAGCGCATGACGTGCTAAATCACGAATGCCGTTTGCGAAGTGGCAGAGGTTCAAGATAGGAGGTTAGTTGTCGTGACATTCAGGTTGGTGTTTTTGAGCGAAAGTCAAAAACCCGGATGAAGTCGAACTTCGGACGAGACAAATCCGGAGTCCACAGTCCACACTGCCCCGGCCCGCCCGTTGGTCTTGGGACGTCCCGCAGTTAGTTGCCGGGCTTGCCGGAATCGGGACCGGGACGGCTCAAAGCGGGTCCCGGTCTGCGCTATCCCGCATTTCGAACCTGTGAGCCGGCACTTGGTGATGGCGTCATGGGGTCCGATATTTACCCCTCCTGAACATCATCTTCCACAGCTTCGCACTTTGAGACCTTTCCAATTTACTCTGTGTCACTCTACCACAGGTGAGTCAATTTGTCGCATTTGTCATCAGAGCTCGGAGACAGGCGGGGTTAAACCACTTGACTCCGCGCTGCCGTTTGGTGGTCCCCCACACAGCCCCTCACGCAGGGTGTGGTGTTTCCATGTCAACAAAACACCACATAAACATCACCACCTGCCGTTCCCAGAGCCATTGCTTTATAAGTCAAACATCTAATCAACCCATCTACCTATCCAGACCCCGAGCAAAAACCGCCACCATGCCTCTCATCGCCCAATCCCCCAAGCCCCGCGTGATCCTAGGTCTCATGACCTTCGGCACCGACACCGAGACGGGCGCGCGCGTCACCACCGTCCCGGAGTTCGGCAAGGTCCTCGACCTCTTCCAGTCGCGGGGCTACAACGAAGTCGACACGGCGCGGATATACATCGGCGGCAAGCAGGAAGCCTTTACTCGCGAGGTCGGGTGGAAGGACCGCGGCTTGACGTTGGCTACCAAGATTATTTATCCTAGCAACGGAGGAGATAACATCCGTGAAAAGGTCCTCGAAAGCGCGGAGATCAGCTTGAAGGAACTGGGGACGGATGTCATTGATATTTTGTATTTGCATGCTGCTGTAGGTTTCCCTTCCCTTCCTGTCCCTTTCCTAGCCATGCCGGAAGCTGGTAGAGGAAAGCAAGCTGACAGAGACACGTAAAAAGGACCGCAAAACCCCCTTCGCCGAAACCCTCTCGGCCATCAACGACCTCCACAAGGCCGGAAAATTCGTCCGCTTTGGCATCTCCAACTTTACGTCCTTCGAAGTCGCCGAGATCGTCATGACATGCAAGTACAACAACTGGGTTGTGCCGACCATCTACCAAGGCATGTACAACGCCATCACGCGCTCTCTCGAAACCGAGCTCGTTCTGGCTTGCAGGCGCTACGGCCTCGACATCGTCGTCTACAACCCTCTCGCCGGCGGCCTTTTCTCCGGCAAGATCAAGTCGGCCGACATCGTACCCGAGTCAGGCCGCTTCTCGGACGTCAACAAGATGGGCGCCATGTACCGCGGACGATACTTCAAGGAGTCGACCTTCCGCGCGCTGCAAGTGGTTGAGCAAGCGATTGAGAAGGCTAAACTCACGATGATCGAGACGGCGCTCAGGTGGGTGGTGCATCACTCTGCGCTGAAGGTTACGGATGGGAATGATGGTGTGATTATTGGTGTTAGCAGCATCGATCAGTTGGATAACAACTTGACGGATCTGGAAAAGGGACCGTTGCCCCAGGAGGTGGTGGATGCGCTGGATGAGGCGTGGAGGATTACCAAGGTTGATACGGTCAATTATTGGCATGGAAAGGTGGAGTATGGGTATGATGTTAGGGAGGCGCTGTTTGGGAAGGGTGCGAAATAGGAAGGACGGCCGTGGAAGTTATAGTTGGTAGAGAGGTAGGGTAATGATGTTATGAATTGGCTCATCATGCCGTATTTTTGGTCATATTGGTATATGCAGCATTAAAGTCGACGTGAATGCTCGTGTTAGCCTGGATATACGAACTGTCAACATCACTTCAAGTCTTGGGTTGGCTTGTCCCTAAGGTCGAATGCTGGTTTGTTTGTTAGCCCGAGACCTCTGGCCAACTTCTCTAGGCCATTTGATCTCCAGATGATCCGTTTCGCTTTATCGAAAAAGCATACCTTGAATATATCTTTTCCGAACTTGGTCATGCCTCATTGAATCTTGTTAATGGCCCTTGGAGCTGAACTTATCGATTCATTATATACCTGTAAGCTTCAGGATAATTCAAGAAAAATATCGTCCAGTAAACCATGCGTACCGAACTAACAAACAAGCCAGCATCAGACTATCCTAATTGTATAGCCATTCTCAATAAAAGTTTTCTCCGTCCAAATCCAGTGTCAGTCTTGCAGCCCCGCTGACCCGCCCGGTCATCCGTGTCCCGCCCGTCCGTAGTCCGTACCGTGTCCGTGCACTCCGGATCCCGTACCCCATACCGTGCGCCGACGCCGAGACGGGACAGCTGAGACTCCGCATTTCAGGGGGGACGCAGCGCTTCCAGAAGTTCTTCAGCTGGGCCAGGAGCATCCCCGGCCGGTCCGTAGATTTGGAGTCTCGTATTCCGTACCCCCCACACATCCACGTAATCTCCGTGTTCTGGAACTTTGACTGTGCGGTTCCAACTCCATTTTGTTGGGACTTGGGGGGACGTTCGATGTTTGATGTATGGTGTCGACAGCTGGCGGCAAGAAAGAATATCGACAGTGAATTATCAACTTTATGCTACCTATTTTGGTTTTTCGAGCTTCGGGTGTGTTATGCTAGCATGAGCAAGTTAACAAACGAAGTCGGCCCGGCGATCGATCATCGATGAATGGTAACACAGTACCCGCCAACTCCGAGTCGAGCGCGATGATGCACTCCAAAATCACAACGATCTGCATGGATATAAATAGGGCCAAACACAAGGCGAGACACAAGAACGTCCGTCCTTCGGGACAAACGGCGACGGGAGTCACGGAATGGGAATGGGAATGCGAATGTTTGGGTCACTCAGAGCATGTCATGCCGATGTCCCGGCTTTCGGGTTGGACCCGAGCGTCTGGTCTGGGAGAATCGAAAACGAACGACGAGATACCAGAGGAGCCATCAGCGTTTTTTGACGTTTGCAGTTCCAGGAAACAACCATCCCACTCCTACCTCTATCGGTGCAAAGCCCATTCAACCTTTGTCGTTGACGTTGAGGAACCGGGGGCTGCCATCGACTGGCGTTTCGGAGGCCTATCATGTTTTCCATTCTGCATTTGGATGGCGGGAAGCGGTCATGAAATTCGGTGTCTTTCCAGTCGTACAAAGGTACCTAGTCAACTGCCGGACCGCAGTTCGACGTCGCAAAGTCATTCGCGTTTCTTTTCTCGAGGAAGCAAAAAGCAAAAATGTTAAGCGCCGTCGCCATTGCCGTGCGATCATCACCTGCATATCCACCGCCGACAGGTGCAACCGTGAGGTGACTTGCATGCAGGGTTCCATTCTCTGCAGGAATCTCGTGCTCTTCGGCGGCTGGAGATCGAAGAAGCTCGTTTCTTCTCTTTCTCGGCATTAGCTTTTGTGTTTCTGAGACTGCACGACAACTTTTTTGAATGATCGAGGTCAATTTTGTAAAGTTGTAGAGCCATGTCAAGCTGGAGCTTTCCCTCCGACAACTGCCAAGACATGGAAGATGTTCTGGACTGCTGAATGATGGAGCCGCTCACGAATCTCTGTGACCAACCAACAGATTTCAGGAGACGACGTTTCTTGCAATTTCAACATCAAGGAACGTTGGACCCATGGGATTTTTTTACCAGGCAGTTTTTGCGGACCACGATGTTTTGCCCTAAAGTCTGGCGATGTTTCAGATTCCCCCCTCTACCCCCTCGCTTGCCCTGTCAGTTACGCTTTCCCCGGAGGACGCCCGCCGAACGAACGAAGAAGGCGGCTGTGCAACCACTCACCATCCAGAGACATGTTGCCATCCACGGCATCCACATCCACAGTTCACACCATCTTCCAGGTGGTCTGGGGGGCTTGTATTTGTTGGCCGCGTGCTGTACCCCAGACTTTTTTTTTCTGTCTTTTTGTCTCTCGTGAGATGTGAATGGTTACCAACGAGCTGGTCTCTGGGCCCGCGGATCGTGACCCGTCCAAGCCAAGCAGGCCCGGAGGTTGTGGCCTTGGTGGCATGGCCCGCTGCATACAGATCCGCTTCGATGTCTTGCTCTTCAGAAGAAAGCGGGACGATAGGATGACAAGCATTTCGGCTGTTGAAAAGTTCTTTTGCTAGTGTTGTGCAGTAGTCTAGGTAGTGCGGAGTTAAGATGTTTCGCTTGGGACTGGTCTTGGTGGTGGCAAGACAACGGTCGGCTGAGATGAGACCTGGAGTCGCCAGACACCAGGGAGTGGAGCAAGACATCGTGAACTTGACAGAACACTTGCTGGGCTGAAGAGAAATGACGATGGTCCCGATGTGGGGGAGGGGAAACTTCGACTCATTGTTGCACTGCACCGCCGCTGTCTGGCAAAAAAAGCAACGCACCGCACTGTCAACTGCGCCAGAATGCATGTTTGTGGTTTGGTAACCACGTGGATGGCCCGATGAGTCGTGACAATTCCAGCTGGGTGGTTCGGTAGGAGAAGAGAGTCAAGGGACGATGTGTGTTTGTTTTTGCAGCATGTTCTCCAGATTCAGACGAGGACATCGGCAATTTGGAGGCGTCTTCAAACAGTCACCAAGAATGACGGTCATGATGCAAAGGAACCATACATCAGTGGTAGTGCTTCTTCAATCAACGTGCAGCCAGGAACAGGGGCCATGGACCTGTCGTCGACCTGTCGAAGTGGTGTGTGCTCTATATGGTCTTGCTTTTGTGGCTGGTTTCTTCAGCCCTGCAGAAGGAAACCGTCTTGTTCTAAAAGTTCCTTCTTGGCAACGTCGTGTCTTGTGTCTGGCCCGTCTTTGTGGTTCGTGGGTTGGTGGTGACCTTTTGTGACGGTTTGGGAACGGGAAGTGCCTGGACTAGCGGTAGGAATTCCTGTTGGCACATTGAACAAAGGATTTGAGGTCGAGATAGGCTTCCAGTTAGGCATATTCCGGTGCCGTGAGCCGTCTCTTATTTCGTCCCATTTCTTTAGGACAGCCCGACCTCACATCGCTATTAGAGTCCGTCATCTTCACATTGACAACGATCCGATGATGGATTGATGCCAGAGCGATGGTCCGGATGATGGACGATGATGAGAGCCAGGGGAAGTTCAGGACAAGGGGTTCGTGTTTCGACTCACTGGTGGGGAACCACTTGAATGTCCAGGTTCCGTGTTCTGATTGGTTGATTTGCCAGACCGAAGCTGTCCAGAACATGTGATTGGCTCGGTAGGGTGTGAGCTGGCTTTGGTGATGCATGCTCGCTGTAGCCGCCAGTTACAGGCTGGATTAACATCAGACCTCGTATTGCTAACGCAGAAGCAACCATTGTTCCATCGACATGAGTTAGCAGAACTTAATCATGAGATGGTGATCCCAGCTCTCCTCCTCACCGGACGCTTACCTCATCTCGCATCGAGTGGTAATTGCACCCTCTCATTGGTCCGACCGAAGGGCATCTTTCCTTCACTCACCCTCTTCAGGCTTTTGGCTTTCGCTCAATCATCGGTGGCTGCTATCCGCTAACCCTTGTGATATCCCCACTTCCCCTGCTGCAGTTGACCAATCGTTGTTGTTCCTTTGGCTCCTGCTCTCGCTAACCCAGTGCTTGCCCACACTGTTTTCCTCTTTTTGACTCTACCTCCTCTTGTCCTCTTGTCCTCTTGTCCTCTTGTCCGCCCCGTCCGGATTGCGCAGCCAGCACGCGTTCGGTTCAGGGAATTCTCCCTTGCTCTTGCCCGCCCGTCTCTCATTCTGGCTCGTGGTCCCGGCTTTCTGCCCACACAGTCCACTGTTCCCCAACGTGATGCCCTGTGAGCTAGGGCCAGGCGAGCACCTGTCCGCCCGACAGGCAGGTCAACTGCACTCTCTTGACTTTTGACTTCCCACCTGCTGCCAATTTGTTCCCGTCTCCTCGGCTCTCTCCAGTCTTCCACTTCAGACACATTCACCTTTTCCTCTCCCTTTTTCCTCTTTTTTCATCGCCATCTAGATCGCCCTTCCTTTTTCTAGCCTCGTCCGGCAACAACCCCCTTCCTCTCTCCTCTTCCTCTCCTATTCGTGCAAAGACGTCGTTCGTCGTCGCTTTGTTTGTCGTCATCGTCGTCGTCGTCGTTGTTTCGAATTTTGTTCCTTCTCCATTCTCAGCTTTACTGTTCTACCATAGTGTGGCACCGCCCCCAGGTCTTGCAGTCGAATCCCTTTGTGCATGCCTCTTGACCGTCCGTCCGTCTTCCTCGTTGATTGAAAAAAATTGACAAGACCATCTCCACTCGAGAAACGTCCCCAACAGACGCGCCTTTCGTCGCTCTCGGCTTTTTCTCTTCGAGATTCCTTCCTCGACCACGCACACCACACCACACCTCACCCACCCACTAGACCGCACACAACTGCAGAAATCTCCCAAAATCCCATCCAAAACCCAAACAAACCCCTAGCTGGGCAATAGGACAAAAAAGATCGGTCGCATCACCAACAAACAACAAAAAGGTTATTCCTTTTAATCCTTGTATTCTACTTCGGCTGCACACGCTATTTGTTATCAACACCCCAATTTTATCTCGCGTGTTTTCCGTCTCGTCGAACCTCGGCCTCGATTGGTTTTTTTCCTCGACAACAACGCAACGCACCCCCAAACGCTTTCGCACTCCAACCACCACGATCACCCTTCGTTCACACAATAATCTCTGGCAGCAACGTTCTTCAAAGGCAATTGATTGTCCTTGATTCGGAAAGAGCAGTATACTAGGGTCATCATCGTGGAGACGTGATCACCCATCCCGGATACAGCAACTGTCTCCCACACACTTTGAGAGTGGAAAAGAAAAAGGATCATCAGTCCCTCTTGTTCATTGTTGTCCAAGACGCTCCCGTCCCTTTGGAACAAGTGGAAAAGGTGTAGCTCTGGCCAGCTCTGTCCCCTCTCTGTCCCTTTGTCTGTCTCCATTCCGAGAACACAAAGGTTTGACTTCTCCACGCGTCGTCGCTTCCCCGCTAGAGGTACTAAACCCGACAGCCACACGCACCACTGCCACTGCCAGCCTGCACATCCACTGCCGCTAGCAGCTGTGTTTTAAGGTTGTTGTCTCCTGACCCGGTCCAGTCCAGGCTTGCACACACACTTGTCTTCGGTCTCAACCGAACCAACTCCTCCACTTGCTTGACACCACCGCACTGCACCTTACCAAGGCTCGCACCGGTTCGTTCGACCAAGTTCGCCACCTCACTCCTCTTCTCGACAAGTCATCAACTACAAACTTGAACAGCACCCCACCGTTCCTTCTTTCCTCATCCACCATCCCAGCGATCGCGCGAGGTCGTTTTTTTTCCACCTTCTCTCTCCGCCGACCGACGACCGTCTTCTGGTTGCAACAGTCGACGACCATCGACCGCTTCTTTCCCTCTTCTGTTCGTCGCGCCGGCTTCTGAACGCACGCTCTGTCCGCTCATTCGGCTTCCATCATTAACAGCACAATCTTTCGACCTCCCGTCTTTCGACAATCTCTTAATTGGAACTCTCCCAATCACCATCAACTGTTTTTATACACAACAACAATCATCTGCATTATCTTCGGTTTGGGGTCTTGGTACAGGCTTCTTCGACTTCATATCGTTTTCGCATTCTTCGAGAGAAAATAGAGCGGTCGCAACATCAGAGCGTTTGATCACGTTCTTGCAGCAACCGGTATATTCTTCCTAATATCCATCCATCATCATCATCATCATCATCATCATCATCATCAAAAATGGCGCACATGCAGTACAACCAGCAGGCCATGCCCTCTGGTCTGTCTTCAAGGAGAGGCGGCCAGAACATCAAGCCTCTCTCTTTCGACTTCAAGTCCATCCCCGAGAACGACACCGGCATTCCCACGCCCCGCACTAGCCGCTCTCACCTTCTTGCTGGTCTTAGAACCGCCCCCAAGTCGGCCACCGCTACCAGCTTTTCCATCGGAAACGGCCCCGCCTCGCCCACTGTCAACCCTCATGCCCGGAACAACCGCAACTCGATTACTCCCGGCATGTATGATGCCGGCGCCAGCTACCTGAACGGACCTAAGACGTCCATGCCGACCTATGGTGGCATGCACCAGGCTCAACAGCAGGCCATCCAGCAGCAGGCTCTCTACAACGCCGAGGTCGCCGCCTATCAGCAGCAGCAGCAGCAGCAGCAGCAGTACACAACCGACCAGGGCATGGTTTCGCAGCTTTCGATGGAGGACTCCGTCCAGGGAGAGCTTGATCCCAATGTGCACGCTCAACTCATGTACACTAATCACGTGCTGGCTCAGCGTCAGCAACAGTTGCAACAGCAGCTGCAGGCCCTGCAGACGGCTGCCCAGCAGCTCCAGTCCCAGGGTTACCGTATGCAGGGACAGGCCCCGGCCGCGCAGCAGAACCACCAGTCAGCTGTTTACCAGCAACAGATGCAGCAACACGTTCAGCAGCAGGTGGAGCAACTCCAGCAGCAGCGTCTCCAGCAACAGTACTTGGCCCTTCAGCAGGCCCGTGCTCAGCAAGCTGCTCAGATCCAACATCTCCAGCAGCTCCAGGCCTTAATGACCCCGACTGCTACCCAGCAGCAGAGCGCGTACTCTCTCTACGATCCTACCACTGGCCAGCAGGCGCTCTACGAGGCCACCAACCAGCTCGCCAACCAAACTGCCCAGCTTAACCTTAACAGCTATGGTGGTGTCCAGCAGCCGGCTGTCGGCACCCCCCGCTTGCAGGTATCCCCTCCCCCGACCGAAGCGAACAAGTCGAACTCGCGGAACCCTTCGCCCCCTCGCCGCTTTGAGTCGCCCGTCGTCGAGACTGCTGTCAACCCCCTGCCTCCTCCGAGCGCCAATGCTTTCCGTCGTGGCCATAAGAAGAGCATTTCGACTGCTAACGGCAACAAGAACCAGCTGACCATTTCGACAACCGAGGAGCTTCCCAAGACTGCCGGCCCCAAGACGTCGTCCTTCCCGATGACCCCGATGACCGCCGGTTATGGGCCCGGTCAGGCTCGTGCTGGCGAGCACCCCGTTCGTCAGCCGCGCAACCCCCCATCGCTGGATGAGCTCAAGTCCAAGCCGACCTCCAAGCACGAGGGTAGCAAGAACTTTGTTGCTCGCACTCGCCGCTCGGCAATCCACAACCTTGTGCGTGCTGGTCTTGAAAGGCGCAAGGAGGCCCGCTCTTCTGGAAGTATTAGCCCTATTTCTGAGAGCGCCGACGAGCTGGTGGAGACTCCCTTGACGGACAACGACAGCGACTCTGGCCGTAGCGGATCCGGAATCCTGCTCGACCACGACGATGCCGAGTGCAGTCTGCCTAGCTCGCGCACTAGCACTGGCAGCTGGGGCGCCATCGGCTCGGACCGCCCGAGCTCGCGCCAGAAGACCGACCGCAAGAGCGTTGATAGCACCAACTGCTCGGATAACGAGACGGCCAACCGGGACTCTGGCAGCTTTGCGAGCCTGTTGAAGAACAGCAACCGTGGCGCCAAGGCCGAGTCCGCTGAGGGTCAGCAGCGCAAGGCTAGGCTTGTGTTGAGCACTCAGAAGCGCAGCATTGGTGCTTAGAGTGCTACTTGCACAATAGGAAAGCTTTGAATGGGGCTTTGGTGTCTTGGAAGGGATGGGTTGGCGCTTTCAGGATACATGTTATGCTAATTACGATTATGCCCCGATGTCTTCACTTTTCTTCTACTCTTATTCATATGACACGTCCCCAACTGACATGTCTGCTGGGCAAGGTCGCTGTGCCACCTTGTCTTGGGCCTTTTGGTGCCCGCTCAACGGACAAAAACATACGGAAAACTGGAGAGGACGAGGAAACATGGCTTGGTGACGCTTCTACTCTTTTCTTGGTTCGCTTCACCACGACTGTGTCTTTGCGTCATGCATTTTTTGGGATTGGAATCTTGTTCTGACATTTACGCTTTTTACGCTTTCACATTCTGTATGGTTTTTTGTTTTCCGGTTCTTTACATTCCTTTGTTCGACATTGGGGAGAGGTGTCTTAGGGGGCGGTTCTGTGGCACTCGCAAACGGCGGCAAAGCAATGGTGTAACTTTCTCGGAGAGTAAAGGGTGAAGATGAGAGTTGAAGGTTAAGGAGTTGAGACTTTGCCGGGCTTGCCGGACATACATACGCAAATGCAAAAATGTGTCTACCTATTTCAAGTCTACTGGTTTATCGTTTAACATGGTGCGCCTGGTGATTCTTGTCAAGGACAAGTGTCATCCGTTCTCTCTTTCTAGTTGTGATGTGATGCTGTGCTTCTAGTTTGTATCGCTCGAGATCTTTGCCTCCGGGACCGGATCAACTTCCGTCAAGTGACGCGACAAAGTGATCAGATCAGTCCTTCGTCTTCACAGAGGTTCACGATGCACGTGAATTTCTTTACTTCCATTTCTCCAGCTTTCATGGCTTCCTGGTTACCTCTCATGTTCCAGTTTTCTAGATCCCGATAAACCACCACTGTCAGCCGCACTTTCTGCCGCTAAAGTCGCCCTTCTGCCTCAGTCAGATCGATACTAAGTTCCGTTCTCTCGTTCGGGAACGCTTCCACTGCGAACTGGAAGCCATGGGGTTTCAGAACGAGGGTAGCTAGGCTCTCACAGATATCAACGAGCCCTTTCTCCGGACACAGTCACAAGCCTTCAAACATTTCACCTACCAAGTCTTCACCGTTCACGGCACCCAGCATCAGATGTCGACGCCCCCGACGGACTCAATCCATCACACCCTCGCTTTACCCGCTCCATCCAGGCTTACACCGGAGGTCAAAGAGGTCTGCCAAATCAAGTGGGCCATGATAATCAATATCCCTGAGTTGCCTCATTCATAGACTCTATGGGGAAACCCTTTCCACTACCAGTTCCCCGCCACTAGCTACTCCGAATCGGAGAAAACACTTTCTGTTGACGTCTCCACTTCGATCTTCATGTCAAGAGCATGAAGCAGACCTCCGGCCCTTATCTCCATGTCATCAAGCGCCTTTGTCGCCTTGACGAGGTCCTCTCTTGTCTTCTCGAGCTCCTTTGTCGCCTTCTTGAGGTCTGTCTTGGCCTGTTTGATAGCCATCGTCGCCTCCTTGAGGTCACTCTTCGCGTCTTCTAGGTCGCTCTCGTCACCTGCACCATAAAAAAATTGTCAGTTCAAATTGCGCGTTCCTAGGTAGGGTAGTTTGGACGGGAATGCTCAGCTCACCTGAATCGGCAGCAACAGACTCAGAAGCACGACTCTGCCACCAGCACATATCATGCCACGCCCACAACCAAAGAACCGTGGCGGCAACGAGCGCGACGAAGGGGGGGACGGGCTTTCCGAGAAAAGCCGCGACCACAAACATGAAGCAGAGGGTGCCTAGAGGTATAGTGAGTGATTTGGTCAATGATCAGTACTCACTCGCAAGAGCTTATACCGTGTCGGGGTTTGGAAACATACGGATCGCAGCGCAAATGTCAAACTCCATCGTTGCGGAGCTGGAGCAGTCCTCGATTTTGGGCCGCTGCTTTTGTCGAAGATCGAGTGTAATAAAGTTGGCTGCCCTGGTATAGTAACTTGGTTAGCCTCAATTTGCTGGTCCAAGACTAAGGTACCTTATTGGCTTACTTTGTAAACGCTCTGGGGAGGGGACTCGAGTCTGGTCTTGTCTGATTATACCACAGGTGGTAGAGGTGGTGAGCACGGGATAACGCGACGAAGTGAGGTCAAAGTCAAAGTCAAGGTCAAGGTAAAGTGCGAGTCAGGTTGGAAGGGAAAACAGAAACGTACGTACAGTTATCTATGGGAACCTTGCGCAGTTACGGTTGTCAGCTTCAGCTCCAGTTTAAGGCAAAGGCGTAGAGAGTGGGATGAGCGAGGAGAGAAGAAGAGGAGAGAAGACGAACGAAAACGATCAAGTGGAGAGCAAGAGAGTAAAGAATTGAGGCCGAGAGCAGACAGTGTGCGCCAGACGCCAGACGCCAGTGAAATGCATGGACCAAACTAACGGGACAAAAGATCAGACGAATTCATATCAGGGTCAAAAGCTTTCCGGTTGGGCTAGGACGCGACGGGAGTAGTTGAGGCTCGTTTAAAGACGGCATGAGGCGCCGGCCGGCCGCCGAGGACGGAGGACGGAGGAAGGAGGAAGGAGCGCGTCTCTATCCCGTCAAGCCGTCAGGCCGCCAGCCCGTCACCATGCAACTCGCGTCTATCTCCTCGGCCCGGCAAAATTAAGGCTTTCCCAAGCGACGTACAACTAAGGTACCTATTAACGATCTACTTTTAGTTTTGCCCCAAATCACCGAGATGGTTACCTAATATCAATCGAGCGTACCGGAGTCACCAGATATTTGGCGTCCTGATGGAATACCACAGTGAGGGGACCAGAGGACAGGAGTTTGCGTGGATAGAGTACGGGCAGATTGAGAGGACCTTGGAGGAGGAGGAGAGAAAGAGGAAGCTTTCAGCCTGCCTAGGTACCTACCTAGAGGTAGGTTTGGTCGGTACCGTAGCCCGTACTCACGGTTGAGAAGATTCCGCCAGGACATTTCAGCCTAGTAGGTATGTTATTCTACTACCCTCTACCTGGGTCCTTTGCTCTGCCATCTCATGCTCAGGGGAAACAGAGACTACTAGGAACGGGAAAGGAGTACAAGGCTGAGGCGATAACTGATCGCACCACGAAACACAGCGCTAGGAGCAATATATTGTCCATGACCTTGGACGAAAGACTGAGGCGGACCCTAAATCCTTAGAAATCGACTTTTGTCTTGAGATGATAGTATTACTTGTTTGTGCAAGTTCCTCCTCGGCCGCCACAGTTAGCGACCTGATATCGAGACGCGTCTCAATACACCGCCCGGAATTTCAGCCACAACTCGCGATCCCCATCTTCGAAATCGGGTACGCGTCCATGTTATTGTTCGTTCCTCGACGGAAGGCATATAGAGATTGTCGAGCGTGGGAATATTCCGGTATGTCACGCTCCTAGTCCTGCCTACTCCCTTGGCGGCCTCGTGCCGTTTCCTCTACTACTAGCGACAAAACGTCTTCGCCAACTCCAGTGCACACAGTCACACACCACGAACTCGGCAAGCAAAAGCCCCCCCAAAATATCATACGCAATCGAGAACAGACGTCACCACGATCAATATCGAGATCACAAGTGCCGCCGACTTCTTTATCTACGGCGACGCCTTGCTCGGCCACGGACCTACACCGCGCCAACTGGACTTGGACGCAAAGTCGAGGATGAAATAAAAGAACAGGAGCGTTTCTTGACTCCGACGCGTCTCAAGAAGTTCATCAAAACCCAGCATCAGAGAACGTGGAGAAAATGAGAGGACGAATTCCAGCGCCATGTCCATAAGGAAGCCAAAGGAAGCCAAAGCCCCGGAGCTCGTGAGGCAGCTAAGCCGATCTGACCGAAGAAAAAGGCAAAGGGAAGGCATTCGTCCCCTGGCGTCCTGGCCCGCTGGCAATTCCCCTCAACGATTCAACCATGACACAACCGTAGATCAAGCTTACGATGGTCATCAGGGCGCCTGTTCCGACTATGCGAGAAAGACATTCCTCTTCTGGTGCAGATGCGGTAGAGAGACAGATGGGTGATGGGGCCTAAATCGCGCCACCACAGTGGTTGCTGGTCTTGGTCCCTGTCGGGAGCGACTTTGATGGAGGCCGGTGGTCTGGGGTTCCGGGGGTCCGGGGGAATGGTCGAGTTTTCGTCGTCTGGATGGATGGCAACGGGAGTCGGGAGTCGGGAATGTAATGTCCAGGGAACGTAACGGGGGACGTGGTGGAGGAGGTCGTTGAGGAGGGGAATAAAGGCAAGGAGGGCAACACAATAGCCGCTGACTGACCCTTGATTATGTCCAACGACTCCCGCCGCCGATGACGACATGGCGAGGGACCAAACAGGCTAGCTAAACTGATTGAAGACCACGACGAAATTGGCTACGCTTGCTCCTGTCGTGTCTGGTGTAGAGGGAGGAAGTAGCGTATCTTTACTGCTCTGGTAAAGAAAAAGGAGTGATCGCCTTATCGCGTCATCGTCACTGACGGAAGTCACGACCCTTTCAACATCTGTGCCTTCCATCAGTGCCGGATCCGGTGCCGGATGCACAACTTTGAGGGAAGACTGGGTGGGCATCTTGTGTGTGGTGATATCGAAGGGCCAGAACTGGGGAGGCAAGAAGGGAAGAAGTTGCTGTGAGCTTGTCGTGAGGTTCAATTATCCATCCGTGGTGTTTTGTCCAAGGATGATGAATTTAGGACGATTAGATGGAAGGTTAACACCGCCACAGCCTAGTGTCGCGAGGGTGAGTTAGTGTACTATCGCACGCCCCTTTGCCCGTTAACAATCCCGGCCATCCTGACTCGCCTGTTTTCGGTTCCGGTTCCGAGAGATCGGGCTCCCTTACCTCTATAGTACAGACTTGGTCCCAAGACATGAAAACCGGCATTGCAAGTTGCGGACAGAGCGGATAGGACTCCCCGGCAGCTACCTGGTAAATGATCGTGCGATTTCCACGGGTGTGGTGCTCCTAGTGCTCTTAGGTGAAGCTGAAACCGTTGGCTCGGTATCGCAAGTTTCCCAATGACGCACTTTGCGAATTTGCGGTCGCGCAGACCACCCAATTTCAGTACCGAAAACCGACCAACCATGGTTAAGTACGTATCCTGCTACGCTGGTGTTTGAAGATGGGGCTTGGGCTGAGCATCGCTGCGCTGGGGCTCGGCAAGCGTGAAGTGGCTTGCTGCTAACGTGTTGTTAACGGAAACACTAGCAGACAAACGCTAGAATCGACCGGAGATTGGTCTTTGGAGCTGATGTCAGTATTGGCGAGACCCTCATTACAGACTTGCAGAAGACATGGAGATCGCGAAGAGCGTTGGGATGCCACGATTGCTGGCTGTGGAGTGCTGGAGAGGATGCGAGGGAGCCGAAGATCGATTATCGAGTATGTGGAGATAATATGCATGGAGTTGGGGTTGAGTGTTTGCTGTTGTTGATAAATCATGTCGTCGACCCTTTGTTGTATCTGAGCTGCTGTCTTGTGTCTTCAATCTCATCCTCTTCCTCAACATTCACTTTTAGACGCTCAAGCTTACCGAGCCTTTTAATCCTCCGATTAACTTCAAAGCAGTTTGAACCATTAAGCTGTTACTCTTCGCGGTTAATACCAACCGACCTTAACACCATGATCTCCACAAGCGACCTTCACCTCCTCGGGTGCCACTTTGAACAGTACCCCAACTACCCAGAACGAACCTTCAAAGCAACGGCATCAAAGACTCCCAAGAACCACCAAGACTATGAGTCCCAATCAAATTTGGGAGTCTTCAACTTCCCCATTGTCAGCTTCGGTTTCGTCTTTGTGCTTTTGGGCATAACATGTGAGTCTCCCATCCAATACGCACAAGCCAAACCAACAGGAAGTTCAGACTAACACGATTTCCAATCAAAGGCACAATAGCTTCCATTGGCATCTTCCACTTCCTCACCCATATCCACCACAACGCACTGCAGCACCAAAATATGGACATTTCCACTTGGTTCCCTGCTCACCTTTTATCGATCTCGCTGTCGCCCCAGAACAAATCGGTCACGGATTCAATGATGGGATTTGCGTTCATTGAAGCATTGGCAAGGAAAGAGTTGGCCAGTAAATGGAGGAGCGCACTGGATTCATTTGAGGTCAAGTTTGAAGTGGAGGCAATGCCGTTTGAGAGTGCAGTGTTGGGGTTGGAGAGTTTCGTTTATAATGTTGCTGGGCTTTGATGTTGACGTTTTGTTGACGGAGGTACTTTGTTTCAGCGATCTTTCTCAAGTAATCTTTTATTTGGTGGTTTTCTTTTCCTATGGTACCTACATATTGCCCATGCCGGATGCATAGTTCTGCTGACCTTGCCGGTCGCCCTTTCCTTTGTCACATAGACGACCTCATTTGACGATTGCGTTGAGGCCCAGAAGCTCCTTTTTTTTTCCTTTCCTTAGATTTCTCTCAACCCCACTGTATACTCTTGCTCCTTCCCTTTCGTTATTGTGACCCTTTACTCATTTTCCTTCCTCATTCATTGCTTTCCTCACCGCGCCCGGGGTTGATCAAGACGAAAAGAAAAAAAAAACCAGAACGAAGATAGAAAGTAGGACAAAAAAGATGCGCGGTCCGGGATTCGAACCCGGGAACTTCCACTATCAGGTGGCAAGGGCCCCAGCCCGACAAAGAACACCATAGGTATTCGAAGTGCCGTTTGAAGAGCGAACGCGTTGACCACTACACCAACCGCGCTTTGCTTTGTTTGTTGGAAAGAGGTCTGCGGACCTGATACATATACCTCCTGTCGACGAGAGTCAGATAGTGTCCCTGGTACCCGGTGCTCTTACCCAACGTCATACTCCCCTTCGGTGCCAGCCTACGTTGAGACTCAGCACGCTCCTTCTGTTTCGTGGATTGTTTATTTTCTCATCAAACCTACCTCGAATGTCTCGCTCTTTCGTTCGTGTCACAATTCTTGAGCTCCCATTCATTTCTTGTTTCTCCCATGCAAAGATTTCTTCTTCTTCCGAACCACTTTTCGGGTTCTTGCTTGTCCGCAAACCAACAGCCCTTTTCTCACTTCTTGATCCAAACCTGTGATAGCTGCACTTTGAATGCCACGGTACGTTTGTTCAACCCAGCGTAATCTCAGATCCAAATTTCTAGCCACTAATACTTGTGCAGGCGTTCGGGTTTGCCCTGAAGAATTGTTCGACCGTCAAGATACTATACAATCTGACACTGGATGAAGTGAAGAAGGCAGAAGATCCGTTCGACTTTTATATCTTTAACTCTGATGTCTTCATTGTGAAAGATGAAGTCTTGAACACGAGTGCCTTGCACATCAACTTGACACGGAAGCCTGATACCGGCTTGCAAGGCGACATGGAACACCAAAGCTGCTTTCTGTACCCTGCAATGGTCAACTACAGCCCGAGTCTCGACCTTGATGGGTTTTTCCAATTTCAAAACTCAAGCTGGAAAAGCGATACAGCCGTTAGTCTACTGTAAGTTAAGTGTATTTCATGGCCTTGTGGACAATCTGTTTCCTGCTGCCCACACACCCGTTTCTGCCTGCAATCACCACCAAACCTCGGTGCTTGCAGGAACTTGAACCAAATCGATATCTTTGAAACCATCAGCACCAACCTCTACCAATCAGCCTCTCTAGCCAGGTTCACAGGCAATCCTGGGAGGTGGACAATGAACAACGTAGGCTTCCTCTCCAACATTTACTTTGCCACCGATCCCGGTTTTCAATCCAGTGAAGAGCCAGAACATCTGATGTACACCGACCCAATGGACAACCTGATCAACTCCTTCCGTGACCTCGCTCTTCGCATGTCGGTCAGGGAGGCCCAAGAGAAGAACGACGGAAAGCTCTCTACCGAGCTAGTCGTGGCACAGAACGTCTCCTACGTCAGCAACACCACAAGGGCCGAGTATGCAACGGACGAAGATGCGTTAGCTCTGGGTGTGGTTGTCAGCTTGATAGGGCCTGTAGCTACCCTTGTTTTGTTCTGGGGCTTTTGGAGGCTGGGGAGGAAGGTGACGATGAGTCCCTTGGAAGTCATCAATGCGATGTCTGTTTCGCCGGCCACCGGTGCTCAAAACGGCACGGAAGTGGCTGGCATCTTTGCTGATTCCAAGGGCAATGTTGAGGGCGCGGCAGTGGCGGATTATGTCAGGAGCAAGGAAACTGCAGGAAGCGGGGAGCCGAAGTTGCAGTACGGTGTTGTGGAGGAGACTGGCCGGTTGGGCATGGTGGTGGTAAATGGGGTGCTTCCAGAGAGGCGGGGAGTCAGGAGGCCGATGAAAGGGGAGGTGTTGTAGGCACTGGTAATGGTTTCAGTCTTGAGGTGGGTCTGTTGCGTCCGTTGCACTGGCTCTTCAACGTCGGTTCGTCACCTCCATCGAGCAGGAATAACAGCAGATTAACGGTTTAGATGCAGCGCTATTTGACTTGTGTGGTCCGTATCAGGGGAACTGTTAGTGCACAATCTTCAGTCAATGCAATGTCTTCCTGCAGCCTCCCCGGGCGCGCATTTCTGCTGTGTATAACTCTTCAATGTACTTGTCCCCATCAACTTCCCTTTCATCCCTTTGCCAACTTCCTCCAGGTCAGCTGCCATCCACACGAATTCAATGCACTTTTTCACCCACTCGCGTTTCAATCGACCTGCTGAAGGTGGTCGAACAGAGAGCCGTTCAGGTGCGCCATAGCGACTTATTTGACGAATAAAAACAGCGACCATGCCACCCTCACCGTCGTGGATGTGGTGCGACCAACCCCATGACCAACAAAAAGTCTCGGAGCCGTTCCCAGGAGTGCCCTGACGACTTGACGTGCTCAACGTTCTAGAACGTCCCGGCGGAAAGTACCAAGCTCCACCGCCAGTCAATAGCTTGATCGACTACCGGGAAGCCAATCTTAAATCTCCGCAGGGTCGGGAGCTAGTTCATTCCCTGTCACTCACGCGAGCCTAATTGAGTCTGGACTCTGGACTCAAAACTTGGTGGTCCTTGTGGTCGAAGGGTCCAAATGGGAGGTTTCTGGTGGCCGGTGGCAGCAAATCCTCGGCTGTGGCGTCCTTGGTGTAGCTGAACCGCTAGCTCGGGACAAGCACCGGACTTCACCATCCGGGATTTCACCCTATCAGGAGCTTCCCGGGTGTAGAGATGATGTTTACCGTGTTGGGTTTTGGACTTTTGGTGGCTTGCAGCTATTGAATACCGTTGATGGGTCA
Source organism: Sordaria macrospora (assembly GCF_033870435.1). Taxonomy (NCBI): domain Eukaryota; kingdom Fungi; phylum Ascomycota; class Sordariomycetes; order Sordariales; family Sordariaceae; genus Sordaria; species Sordaria macrospora. Next base: position 340,824 of record NC_089372.1, on the reverse strand, counting down.
TGCTTGACTTGACATTGGTTGCATGCCGAAGCGGTGGGATGTTACTTACCTGGGCTGCTAGCTTCGAATCCTTCGATGGGAGGGAGCTGAGGTTTCTCAGTTAGGACTAGGAGGTGAGTGCCGACCGACGCAGTCCATGCCATATATCCTTCCAAGGGCCAAGCTTTCCTTCGCCTTTCTCACATCTCTCTCCCTCTCTTGCGCCACTCGATTGCTTTCTTCAAGCCACTCCTGAAGCGTCCTACTCCTGCTGTCCTTCGTCTCTTTTGACTACCGAGTTCGAAAGGACAGCCAGAAACCATGGGATCTCCAGACGAGAATGACCAGTTTGGCTACGATCATGACGTCCAAGGAGTGCCTTCCACCCACGAAAACTCATTGAAAGATATCTCGAAAACGGAAACAAACGAAGTCACGAAAGACGAGGATGTCAAGCCTTCCCCTCCGTCATGGAAGCCGGGTGCCCTGAGACAGTTCCCCATCTACGGCATCCTCCCTTTGCTGTTGAGTATAGTTTGTGTGTACCTCTTTCCCCAGCAAATCACACTCATGATAACCCATCTAACACCTCTCCCCCACAGGCACCGGCATAGCAATCCTCATAGTCCGCCTAACGCACCACAAAGACATCGAGCAATGGTCCGGTCGCAAGGCTCCGCAAGTGCTACTCTCCTACACGACCACCGTCGCCAACTCCCTCATGGGTGTGGCGTTTGCGGAGGCGGCGGTGATCACCTTCTGGAGAGGAGCCGTGAGCGGGATGCCGGTTAGTAACTTGCATTATGTGTGGTCTAGCTCGAGCAGTGTTGTGGGTGCGCTGAATAGTTTGTGGAGGAGGAGGGCTGTTGGTGTTAGTTTGGTGTCCATCCTTGTGGCCATCTCGACCCTTCTTCGCGGCCCTCTCATGCAGAGATCCACCTATGTCGAACTGGTTGATCTCGAAATCTTGGACACGATCAAGGTCCCGGTCATGGCGGACATGGGCAATGATTGGGGCGGCATGATGACGGGGCAGTCGTTGATGGACCTCCGCTTTGCTCCCGGCTTCGCGGACACGGTCGCCAACTATCAATCTCAGAGCCCGATGTCGCTTCTCGGGGCGAATTGCACTAACTGCGATTTGAACGTGGTGGTAAGTCCTCTCGAAGTGCTCGGTCAGTTGGTCGCCAACTTACTTACTAACCTGTTGCACACCCGATAGGCCTTCGGCTTCCAAGTAAACTGCACAGCCACCAAAATCCCGTACAACCTCACCGGGAGCTTCGAAGCCATTATGAACCAAACGTTCAAGGCAACCGTGTTCGACTCCAGAATCGGCATTGTCGAAGAATCCGCGAGAGGGAGTTTGATCAACATCAGCGTAGTGCGCAAGGTCGATGTTGGATACGAAGGTAACTTGGAGCACAAGGTGTGCTTGCTGGCTCCTTCTTTGCTGAACTACAGCATGAATCTCGACGGCAACATCTTGAGCTTCAAGTCGGAAGACTGGTATGACGTCTCGGCTGTGGAGGACCCGTTGAATCTGCCGCCGGTGGACTCCTTTGTTAAGCCGATGTAAGTTTTTCCCCTTGTCCTTCTTTTTCCCCCTTTAGACCCAACCCAAACTGATCCCCCCAAAGCAACATGACCCTCGCCTACCGCTCCGGGCTCGGCAGCACCATCCCCGCCCTCCAATCCATCGGCTCCCTCCTCTTCGACTCCAGCTCCAAGGTCTCCCACGGCGGCGCCGTAGGCTGGACCACCTCCAACTCCGGCCTCCTCTCCAACCTCTTCTACACCGCCGAAACACCCGCCTTGCGACGCAGCTCCGATCCCAAGGATTACTCCTTCGAAGACCCCATGCAAGACATCATCAACGCGTACCGAGACATTGCCTTCCGCATGTCTTTGCAGGCAGCTACCGAGGAGAACGAGGGTCTCACTGATCAAAATGTGAAAGTCTTTCAGGAGGTGGGGTATACAAGTCATACGTCCATGGCAAGGTACGCGATGGATAAAGCTGCTCTGGCAGTGGCGGTGGTGATTAGTTTGTTAGGGCCCGTGGCTACGCTTATCCTGTTCTGGGGGTGGTGGAAATTGGGGAGGAGGTTCACGATGAGTCCTTTGGAGATGATTAATGCTGTTTTGGCACCTGTGGAGGAGGAGTTCTTTGGCGATGACGAGGAAAAGGATGACAGAAGGCAGGAAGAGAGACCGACACAGGGCACGGGACGGTCTGCCAAGCGGGATCAGTTGGAGGTGGCCAGAGTGTTGGCTGAGTGTGGTAAGGGTGATGCGTCGGGAGCGGATTTGGCGAATCATGTTAGGCAGAAGAAGAAGGGGGATCAGGAGCCGGTGGTGAAGTATGGCGTTGATGGAAGGGGAAAGCTTTCGATGCAGGTTGTGGGCGGTGGTGGTAGTGGTGGTATGAGGCGGAGAAGAGAGAAAGAAGGGGGGTTCGTTTCGGGGCTGGTGGATGTTTTGTTGAATGATGGGTGAAGGGTCCGCGTGGTTGAGAATTGTAAATAATGTTTTGGGTGGTAAGAGTTGGGTTTGGTCGAGAAAGGAAAGGGCGAATGAGATGTCATGTTAATATGGCCCTTGGTCAGTTGGCGGCGCCTTGGTTAGTGCGATAACTGTCTTGCAATCCTCTTGGCGTTCAATTCGTTCCGTTGTCCATGCATTTCATTGCAATTCCATGCTTATAAAACTGAACACTATCAGAAGGAATCTTGCTGGTCGTTAGCAGTGGCTTTGATATACATTCAGCAATTGAATTGAGTTCAAAAGACAAGGGCAACGACATGCATAATGCATGTCCTCTCATCAGCGTCTTGGGCACCCATGTGCAGACGAGCGTACCACACAATGGAACCTCCCCTCATCCTTCTACCAACTCTCTAACATCCTCCTCAAAACCTCATCATTCATCTTCCACAACTGCGTGCTAAAATCCATAGCAATCGCATTCCCCGTATACCAGGTCCCCCTTCTCCCCTGCAACTTATACAACCTTTCCATCCACCCCGCCCTCATATCCTCCGCAGTCACCCCATATCCACCCGGTCCATGATCCGAGTACTCCAACACCTTCAACTTGCTTTCCTTTCCACCCTTCTTCCCACCCGCTGAACCTGCACCTGCACCCTTCACAGTCCCAGCAGCAACCATCCGATCCAAACTCTGCTGCGCCACCTTGATCGCCTCCCGCTCATCGAACTCCCCGTAGCTCAACCCGGAGCTGCTCGTGCCGATGCTGAACAGTTCACTATCATTTCCGTAGCTGGAAAACTCGAGAATGTGCGGCTCGTTGATGAACGGCTTGTTGGGGTCGGTGGCCGCGAGGATGGGCGTGTTATGCAGCTCGTAACCCCTCGGCAAAGCGGGAGAGGAGACGATGGCCGTGCCGTAGCGGCCGTATTTGGGACGGCGGAAAAGATCGCTTTCGACTGCGTTCAAGTCGAAAGGGCTCAGGTTTTCGCGGGTGGGAGGGATGGCGAGGAGGATTTTTTTGGCGCGGATCACTGTAGTGGTCGCGGATTTCCCAGAGGTGGTGGTGCGGATGGTCACCTCGATGCCGCGCTTATCACCCTCCTTTTCCGGGCGCCGGACGCTGGAAACGATGGAGTTCGTGAGCACGTTCTCTTTGCCGAGGGAAGAGTGGATGGCGTTGTAGAGAAGCTGGTTGCCACCGTCGATGTGGAACATGCCGGCTTGCCCGAAGAAGACTTTCATCCAGGCTGGGGAGAAGGACTGCAGGAAGGTGAGGGTCATGATATCGGTAAAGTTACGATGGCGAGCGGCTGGACCGCCGCCCGTGGATTGGTACATAGTCGGCAACGCGTCGGTCACGTTCCACTTCTTTGCGAACTTGCCAATGGGCAAAAGCAAGTCCTCGGGAATCTGAGGGCCGGGAGGCAAGTTCCAGAATCCCGGTTCAACCATCTTGTCCCAGCCCTGGGAGACCATCAGGTCGTGGAAGCGGATGATGGCTGTGGTGGTGCTGAAGGGGTCCGGGCCGGTGTAGTTGGAGGGAAGCTCGAGACCGCTGGCGAAGTCGATGTTGCGGGTGATGGTGGCGCCGCGGGGGCCGAGACCAGGGAGAAGGGTCAGGTTAAAGCGGGAGATGAAATCGAGCCCGTCGAGGTAGGGGAAGTAGACTTGTACGCCGTATTCGCGGGGGATGGGAGGGATGGTGGAGGTATCGAGGTAGGTGTCTACGTGGCCGCCCTGGTGGTAACGGTGAGCTATGGTGGAGGCAGAGGAGCAGCAGAAGGGGAAGTAGGACTTACAAGGATGGCTTCCTTCTCAATCAAGACGACACTCTTATTGTAATCTTGTTGGAGTCGAAAAGCAGCATGGGAGCCGGCTGCTCCACCTCCAATGACGACGACATCTCTAGCGATGACTTTGGGGGCGTTGACGGTTGCGGCATGTACGTTAGAGAAGCTGGCAACTACGAGATAGACCTCGCAGAGTTTCTTGAAAGCCATTGTGACGTAACTTTGAAGGTCAGTAGCGGGCACAAAAGGGAAAGGGACAACCTGAAAACCAGAGATGTCTGTTGCGAAAGGCTTCCGTTCTTATTGGCATCCTTTTACAATCGCGGACTTTTCTAGACCGATTGGTGCAATGGCAACCGTTGCTTCCTGAATCTCTCTGCATCCAGGCATCTAGCAAAAGCGGTGAGTGCAACACTGTAGTGCTACTACAATTTGCCGTCGGCACAGTACCTTGCATACAGCCGGTGCACCCCCTAGGGGGGATTAGGAAAGTCATACGCGTTCTCGCCACGAAGTTTCTGTGGTACCCATTGAGCGCCCACTGAGAGGTTAACTCCGGCTCGCGGACATAACAGAAGAATGGCCGGGCAGCTTCGATTCAGCCTGTCCTCTGCCGTTCGTGGTAAGATACTTAGTGTCGAAGGATCAGTCGGCTGGTGGTCGTGTCAGCTTTATCCCTATCCAGAATTTTGTTGTCGGGGCTTTGGAAATTCCCGAATTCGAGATTGTGGAAAGTTTGTAACGCAAAGGGCGTGTTCCATATTGTTCTGGCAATAGCACAATGGCCGAAGCCTTCTTTAGGTGACAGAAACGCCTTAGGTTAGGGATAGAAGAGCTTCTCTTACTGCAGCATGACAGAACGAGCACGGTCAAAGGGAAGATGCGGGAACATGTTCCTTGAAAAGTTGACAGGAGAACCAATAGGATACACCCTTGTTGTGAATCCTCGGGAAAAGGGTGTCAGACTGTTAGTGGAGTAACTGCCAATAGCGCCAAATGCTCGCTACATCTTTGCAGTTGGTTGGACAAGAATCTGATTTACTTTGAGAGTTTGACGTTTCCATGACACTACCATATTCACCTGCCAAATTTCAAGTTCGGGCATTGCTTCACCTCTCGAATAAACCCACCACTGTCTCGTAGCGTGTAGGAATCATAATTGAGCTGGAAACTTCCTTGAGCTCGTCGGGGCTGTGTTGCATTGCTCTTTCCGACTAATCACTACCCCCATGCTTTTCTTTGCTCCCGTTCTTTGATTTTCGCTTGGTGAATCGAGCCGTGTCTTCCATATCCACCCTTTATTCCAGACTTTTGTGTTTGGGAGATGCCGCTGGGCATTGTGCTTGTAGCGAGGGCCAGGGTGAGATTACCGCCTTGGGCATCTTACTGGCAACTTTCGAAAGAGGAAAGAGGAAAGGCTCGAGAAAAGAGGGGAGCGAAAAAAGTGCCACTAGGCATCACTGCGGTTGCTAGAGCTTCCACTTTATGTCAGCTTCCTTCTTCGAGAGCAAAGTGATAATGATAATTCGAAGAGGGACAAGGAAGAAGGACGAAGCATAACATGCAACTAACCTCAGATCAACCGCTTCAGATTAGCCTCAGCCTGCTTCCGCTTCAGGCTGTTGATGCCGTCATAAAAACCCTCCACTTCCCCGTGAATGTGACTGGGACCTTCACTGTTGTAAAAGGCCACATTGCCCTCACTCTTCTTCACGTGAACCGTGAACCCTTTCTCCGAAGCAGACTTGATCTTGACCAAAGACGCAGCCTTCAACGTAAAGCCGGAAGTGCCGAAAGTCTCCATCTTGATGCATGCATCTTCATAACCGCACCGAGTAATGCTGAGGAAAGTATGGCCGTAAACGAAGAAGTCAGTTGAGCCTGTAAACTCAACATTGACGGGGGTAGTATCCGTGACTTCGATTGTGTACGACATTGTGATTTCGTGAAGCTTGGGAAGACGAGGTTCTTGGTGCGTTAGGTAGAGAAGTGTAGTTATGAATGTAGTAGCTGTCGTTGAAGCTGAGTAGGTATTGAAAGATAACTTGGGTGTAGGATCTCACATTATTCGTGGAGTTTTATCACAGAAAGCCCAGCCAGGAAGTACAGCTAAGGATTATTCGTCATTTCAGACATGCGACAACAGTATGTTTGCCGATAGAGGGACAAAAGCTAACACAGAGTATCCGAGACGAAAGGGTACAAAATGTCCAGCCCGCAAACAATGACCGATATCAAATAGAACTAGTCCAGAGGATGAAGCAAAGTGAGGATGAAGGGCACACTAGTAAGGATTCTTGCGCAGGTATCGCACGTGGATTGCAATGCTGTGGCCGAGAATTTGTTGCGAGCTGCATAACGTAGAGAGGAAATAGAAGGGATTGATACAACCTGGAAGACTCGACCAGACACACCATTGAAGAGAGGAGAAGCAGTTCCGTGGAGCATTGGATGTTGCTATGTCCTGTATTTCGCCTTGTGACTGGTGCCTTATATCTTTCGATGCTCACTGGGCAAGTCCGTAAACTGCACCACATCTTCTGTGAAGTTCTCTATACAGCTCCGACTCCTCCTGTGACAAGGGCAGTGTTCTGGGCTTGGAACAATAGTTCAATTCAGCTAATAAACTACTTTGGTCTCGAAGGCCTTGTTGATCCTCTCAACCTCTAGGGGAAGGCTGGGCTTCAAGGCCTTCTTATGCCAAAGGGAAACTGTACGTATCCAGTACGTACGGGTCCTTGTCACCTGAGGCTCCAAGGCACCTAGCGATCTGCATACACGTAGGTCTTTCTCGTATGACACCAGGAGTTTGGCATATGTCCGTGTGACATGTACGGAATTCATTCTCTTATCATCCCTTCCACACGGGCAGCGGCAGGAACACCTGCAAACACCAGGCCGCCGCTTGCACTGCATCTGCCTCTGTTTACAATTGTCCAACACTTCATGTTGGCTCTTTCCATCTTCCATTTTCCTTTTCTTCCCTTGTTCTTCCCCTCTTTCAGTTCATCCTTTTCTTCCCGTCCGTTTCTTACTACTTCCTCCCCTTAATCAAATCCGCCGCCTTCTCCGCCACAGCATAAACAGTACTACACAGATGCGCCCCTGGAATCAACGGCATAACACTCGCATCCACGACCCTCACTCCCTTGACTCCATAAACCTTCAACTCAGTATCCACGACACCACCCAGCTCGCGGGGCATCAACGACGCCGTCCCTGACAAATGCGCAGTAGTGCTAACGACTGTATCCCTCGCCGCCTTTTCCAGATCTTTCTCACTGGCAACTTGCGCGCCGGGCGCCAGCTCTACGGGGTGGAAAGTGGATGAGATGGTTTTGGTGTTATGCAGCACGCGCCCGAACTTGAACGCTTCCATGGCGATGGCCAAGTCGGCAGGGTTGCCAAAGGTGTTGAAATCCACCAGTGGCTCGGCGTACGGGTTGCTGGTGTTAATGTTGATGGTGCCGCGCGAGACTGGCTTGGTCAGCATGAGCAGGTAATACCCGCCGTTGCCGGCGAAGGGCATCTCGAGGGCCGCGTTATCTTTGCGGAGCAGGGACGAGCCAAGGAGCTTTTGCTGTTTGGCGTAGCCGGCTTTGAGGGTGGCAGCGCTGTACGACGCGGGCAAATAAGCGGCGGATGACTGGGAGAGGTAGGACTTGGCGAGGGAGGTGTAGTTCGCTGGGGATACGAGGGAGAGGGGGAGGAGAGCGACGCTGTTGGCCATTAGGGGAAGAGGAGCGGGTGGGTTGGCGGGCGGAGCGGGGGCAGTGGTGTAGTTGAACATCATGGTTACTTGGGGGTGGTCTTGCATGTTAGCGCCGACGCCAGGAAGGTCGATGACAAGGGGAACGTTGGCCTTTTGGAGGAGGGAGGCGGGACCGACACCGCTGCGTTGCAGGATCTGGGGCGTGTGGAGGGCGCCGGCGGCGAGGATGACTTCCTTCCTGGCCTTGATGGAAGTGATCTTGGCCTTGGCGTCGGTTATGGAGTCCCGGGATTGCATGTTGATGCCGGTGGCTTGCTTCTTCTTGTCAAACGTGATGGTATTGACGCGCCACCCGGTAAGGAGGTCAAGGTTCTTGCGCTCGGCTACGGGGGCGTAGTATCCGGTGCGGGCATAAGAGCGGGTGCGGGTGCGGTCATCGATGGAGCGCTGTTCACATTTGCCTGGGTCAGTATCGTGGTCAACGAAGAACAGGTGGCTGACAAAACTTACAGTAGCCCAAAACAACCCGTGAGCATTTCCGTCATCACCACTCTTCTGGCGTTCCGCTCCCAACTCCTCGAAACCCGTCCACACCGACTTAAGAGCCGGGTACTGAACGGGGTAGATGCTAGCCTGGATCGGTCCATTCTTGCCATACACCTTCTCGTCCCAGGTGGCGTTGAACTCCTTGGCAAACGCGGCGTCAGGAATTTGGAGCGTCGTGCTCTTGATGAAGTAGGGCAGGAGGCCATTGAATCCCCAGCCGGGGTTGCCGAGCTTCTCCCAGTTGTCGTAGTCGTCGGCAGCGCCGCGGTTGAAGAACATGCCGTTGATGGCGGAGCCACTGTAGTGTCCATGTCAGTGCCTGGTCTTAATTCGGAGGATGGGATAGGGAAAGACGTACCCTCCAACGACAGCAGCTGCCGGGACGCTCTGAACCTGGTTTGCTTCTCCCAATTGGGTTTGTGGAACCGAAGTCAGGTTGTACTTGGTGTGCGTGGTATCGCGGAACACCTTCTGGATATCGAGGACATCGTAGGAGTCGTCGAAGTAGCCATACTCGACAACAAGGACGGATACTGTTGACGTTTATGTCAGTTAGGGTCTGTCTTCGTGGTTAATTCAATGTCCACTAACCCTTGGGATCCTCAGACAGTCTGTTGGCAACAACCAAGCCAGACTGTCCACCTCCAATGATGACATAGTCATACGAGCCCTTGATCTCTGAAGGCTTCACAGCTCGCTGCTTGAATTCGTTCTGGAGCTGAGGGTAGGCAGTTGCCAGAGGGATAGAGAGTACCTTCCAAAGGAAGACTACCTTGGAGAGCTTGGCCATGGTGTCGAAATCCTTGAGATGTTCGGATTTTGTCCCGTATCTACCTCAGAAAGGGAACTAGGAATACTTCATGTTCCGTCGACAAAGTCTGGGACACAGCCTTTATTTGATTTTTGGCCATGGCGGTCTACGGACCGAGCCTTCGAAGGATACCGTTCCTGAAGATCCTTTATTTTCTTTTTGTCATGGTCGTATGCAGGAACCCAACCTCCCAACCCTCTTCGGGTTCATGATCCGTTCCTAATGGAGCCCGCCAGGCCCACAACGTGTGCTTTGCCTTTTGAAGGTTCACGCTAACCTTTCACAGTCCGCACGATGTATGTACCTATGCACCAAGGTAGCACGCAGGCGTGCTTCACAACCGCGTGTTGACCATGACCATGCTTGTTTGTGTAGCATGGCCGCTTAGACCACGATATAAATATCTCGCCAGAGGCAACAAGTCGCATCTCAAACCGCCGTTGGGCAATTGGAGAAATGTCTGGCGCGCCCATTGTCCATGGAAATATGTATGGCTCCTGCCTTCCACTGTTACTTTGCAGGGTTACTGGACTGATACACTGTTGCGCTTCTTTTCTTCCACCCATCCAGACCGCGACCAAGGCACCTTAACCAAGAAATCTAATATCGCCGGCAAATATAGTCTAGCCTGCCTTCCTGTTCACGTTATTTAATCCCGCTTTGACATTGGGCGTTCTCGGCGGTCTCGCCGGTAGCCGGTCCATGTTTTCCCCCTCGATATTGCGTGACAGCCGCATGAAGCCAAGAACTCGCCGCATCCAAAACCCAAGTTTGCCGTGTTCTTCCCTAATTGCCGTGCCGTGCTCGGTAAGGTAGGTAGTATTGCTTCAATACTCCATGGTCTGGCTTCTGGGCTGACAACACTGCCCCTGCCGATATTGTAGCATTGGCAGCATTAGCAGGCCTTCCATAGACTTGGAATCATCACCCGGCACCCGCCACCGCTGCAACATGTTGGACGGACGGACTGACCCAAGAGACCTCGAAGCCAGTGAGTGGGCTGAGGGACAGTTAATATAATCTACCTACTGAGCTTGTTCCCAATGATCAACCAAGCCAGGTCAAGGAAACCCAATCATGAATTACCCGAATCCGAGAGAAGCCCAGAGGCTGAAGTAGCTGCATGAGTGCTGGAATCCGAGCCACGTTAAGCCGAGCCGCGTGATGTTACACTGGACTCATTCCTTGAGGCTTACCTAGGTACCTACCTCTACCTACGATCAGGTAACCAACCTTGTTGGCAATTGCGGTGACAACAAAAGAGGAGGAGCAATAACTCCCCGCTCAAAGGACAAAGCGCAGAAAAAGTTTCCCGGGCCATACACCACTTGTCTATCTAGGTAGCACGTCCATGAATTGGTACATATCTCACAGAAGTTGAAAGACTGGATCCAATACCAAGTATACATGTTTAGGAACAAAAAAAATCTGTCAACCTGCCAAGAAAAGAGAGACTTTATCTCAGCCATTCTTGCCGGCGCCATTCCTTCCCGAATGCTGCACCCCTACGGACTCTGCCTGCCTACATACTGCCTAATACCCTTTGCGAGTTCCTCTCTGGCTTGGCGGCAACACTACCTTGGTACCTTGGTTGTACCGTGCAGTAGGGCTTACATTCTGATAACACCACTCATCTTGAGTACATACAGTAAGTAAGCCCTAGGACGCCGTTGTGGATTGGGTAACTTGGAAGTTCGTTCGTGGCGTGGAGACCGGTGGAGAAAGGCCTGGACGCACCGGAAAGGAAGGAAAAATAAAGGGGTCTGGAACGGGATAGTTCCCACTCAACTTCCCAGCGATGGGAATGGCTTTGAATCTGCCGAAGTGTTTGGTGGACATGGTTAACGATGGCCAGTTCTGGTCGGAATGGCGTTGCATGAAGCGAAGGACTGGCTGGGCGTGCATGTGGGAACCTATTCCGGTTGGGGAAGTGGGAAGTGGGCGAACATTCGGTGCGCGGAAGCAAATATGCGGTGGGGTACGAACTTAGATGCAACCTTAACGGGCAGCCGGCAAATTGACGCAGATAAATGTTAAGGTTGTACCTCAATACCCCCATGACCGACATTCACCCGAACATCAGACATAACTCCGCGACGAGGAAAAACAAAGAGCCAAGAGGTAGAAAACAAGGTGCAATTTGCTCTGGTATCAATATTCATAACCTTTTATATATCCCTGCTCCATCATCCCATCATTAATCCCATCGTTATCATCACCAACCGAAACCCCATCCCCGACCTAGACAACACCACTCATCATCACAACCATTGACACACTTTATCACCCACCAAACTCCCCTCCAATCCCTAAAACATCAAACTCCCCAACATGACACCCCCCAACATGGGCGCCATCAACGGCACTCCCAGTCCACCTCCATACCCAACCGGCCTCATTGGCCTCTGATACGGCCCCAAAGGCCTAGGATACCGTCCCCCTCCCATAGGCCCACAATCATACCCCCCATACCCAAAACCATACATACTCCCCTCGGGCCTGAGATACCGTCCAGGCGGTCCCGGCTTCGTATAAGCATGGTAAAAGAGACTGAATGCCGTGGTAAGGGGGGGGGGGGGGGGGGGGAAACACAGAATCCGTGGAAACGAGCAGAGATTCGCCCCCTTGGGTACCTCTATGATCAAAAGGAAAGCAGTAGGAAGCCTCGTGTGCCTAGAGCAAAAATGATACGATCACTAGCAAGAATCACGTTGAATATCAAGAAGGTTTCCAAACACAAGGCGCAAAGGTGATGCAGACGGGAGACGCGATGGCAAAGGGCAGAGACTCTAACGCGAAACAGAAAGGTCAAACGCGGGGTATTCAATGCAGTGGTCGCCATCATTGTATTCGTTATCTCATCTCCCCATATATACGGGCAGCGGCAGGTACAGGTACAGCCCCCCGCGTTCTCTCTCCGCTTGTTACTTCCTTTACCGAGCCTTGACACTCCTGCACTCTCTTCCGTTGTTTCCTTAATCCTTCCATTCTCGTTTACATCTTCCTTCCCTTGATGAGATCCGCCCCCTTCTCCGCCACAGCATACGTGCTGCTGCACGTATGCGCCGCTGGAACCAGCGGCATGATACTGGTATCGACGACCCTCAGTCCCCTGACGCCATAGACCCTCAGCTGACTATCCACCACGCCTCCCAGCTCGCGCGGCATCATGGCCGCCGTGCCCGACTGATGAGCCGTGGTGCTGCCCGCATTGCTCCTGACCCTGTTGTCCAAAGCTTCGTCGCCAGCCACTCCAAGACCGGGGTCCAGCTCGAGGGGTCCCAAGCTCTGGAAGCTCGGCGTCTTGTGCAAGATGTCACGCACGAACTTGAGGGACTCGCGGGCGATTGCCACATCGACGGGGTTGAAGAAGGTGCGGAAGTCGACGACCGGCTCGGCGTAGATGTCGGTGGTGTTGAGCATGACGGTGCCGCGAGAGACCGGCTTCATCTGAACCATGATGTACAGCGGGTCGTTGCCGGTGAAGGGGATCTCGACAAAAGCAGCCGTCTTCTTCTTCATGTCGGCGGCGAGTAGCTCGCGCTGCTTGAGATAGCCGGCCTTCTGCTCCTTGGTGTAACTCTCGGGTAGGACCTTCTCGATCTGTTGAGCCAGGTAGTCACGGGCGATGGAGAGGTAAGAGGACGGGGCCATGTCCTTGACGGGCAGCAAGGCGACGCTGTTGGCCATGACGGGGTAGGGACCCTCAGCAGGAGGAGGGGGAAGGGGCTTGGCGTTAGTATACTGGTAGTACATGGAGACGACTGCGTGATCTTGCAGGTTGGAGCCGACGCCGGGGAGGTCGACGAGGACGGGAATGTTGGCCTTCTTGAGGTGGGAGGCGGGGCCGATGCCAGAGCGCTGGAGGATTTGAGGGGTATGGTAAGCGCCGGAGGAGAGGACGACTTCCTTCTTGGCTTTGATGGTTGTGGTTTTCGCCTTGGGGTCGTTAATGCTGTCGCGGGGCTGCATGACGATGCCGGTCACTTGCTTGTTCTTGTCGAATTTGACGGTGTTGACGCGCCAGCCGGTAAGCAGGTCGAGGTTCTTGCGGTCCTTAATGGGGTCATAATACTGGTTGCGCGCGTAGGAGCGGGTGCGGGTGCGGTCGTCGACGGCTCTCTGTCTCTTGTTAGATCGCTTTTTCCCATCCAAAGACAAGTTGATAACACTCACTGTACTCCAGAACAGGCCATGAGCGTGGCCATTATCACCGCTCTGCTGAGGTTCGAGACCGGCCTCGACAAATCCCTGGTACCACTTTCCTACCTCAGGGTACTGAACCGGGTAAATGCTGGCCTGGATCGGGCCATTGCCAAAGGCGGTCGAGTCCCATGTGACGTTAAAGTCCCTGGCAAGGTTGGGGTTAGGGGTCTGAAGCGTCTGGCTCTTCCTGAAGTAGGGAAGCAGGCCATTGAATCCCCAACCCGGGTTTCCAAGCTTCTCCCAATCGTCGTAATCTTCGGCCGAGCCACGGTTGAAAAACATGCCGTTGATGGCGGAACCACTGTGGCCTGTCAGTCTCGACGTTTGACGGAAAGGATGATTGATGGGGCAAGATCTTACCCTCCAACAACAGCAGCACTCCTGATCTTCTGGAATCTGTTGGCTTCCCCTAATCCAGTCTGCGCAACCGAAGTAATGTTATACTCCCAGGCGGTGGTATCACGAAAGATGTTGTTGTGGTCAAGGACGTCGTACGAGTTATCGAAGTAGCCATATTCGACGACGAGAACCGACACTGCCATTCATCATTAGCCGATGCATCATTGCCATGCTCTCCATGTTGGGAAGACCCACCCTTCGGATCCTCCGAAAGTCTGTTGGCAACGACCAAACCAGACTGTCCACCTCCGACAATGATGTAGTCGTACGCGCCCTTGGTATCCTCGGGCTTGATCGTGCGGTGCCTGAGCTCGGCTTGGAGCTGCGGGTAGGCGGCCGCGAGGGGAACGAGGAGCAGCCTCCAGAGGAGAACTGTCTTGGAGAGCTTGGCCATGGTGTACCCTGTCGAGACCGTTCGGTCTGAGGCGAGATGCAGGTCTTGACCTGGTTGACGAGCTCTTGAGCATAAACCACCGGATCAAGGGAGACCGGATGTCACCTCTTTATGTCTTTCAAGAAGCCGGACAGTGTCAACGTCCAGGTTGCATCTGCCCGGAGACTTGCCCATGTCCCTCCTCGCCTCCTTCTCCTCTTCTTGCAGCTCTTTGCGGAAAATCTTCCCTTTCCTGGCCTCGTCCTCCCCATCCCCGTACGGTCTGTACAGTACCTGATCTGATGTGGTGGCATCCCATCCACAAAACTAACCACATTTCTCTCTCTCCTCCGCGCTGTTCTCCGCACGAAGGTTCAGGGACCGCCAAGTCTAGCCTAGGAACTGAAACGTTGTTTGTGTAACATCCGCTCCAGGATCCTAGGAGCTTATCGTGTTGGCGTTCGAATCCTTCTCCTTAGCACTCGCACTCCATTGGGCCCCTCTCCACGCCCAGAGCATGCTACTCCTGCAGGTGGCTGACATCGCTTGCCGGCTCCTCACCGGCCCGGTCCGGCCAGGGCCCATCGCCAGGTCCTGTGAAAAAGGTTACTCGCTAGCATTCGTACAGTGACAAAAATGGTTCTGAAAGCGCCGAGAGGTGTCGTTCTTGAAAGCTTTTAGGTAACTGCGTGGTTTGATACTGGAACTTCTTTGGCAGGATTCGTTCCAAGCGCGCCTAACTGCAGAGCCAAGAGCGCGTTTCGTTTCTTCTTTTTCCTGGGGGTGGCGAGAGCATGGTCAAAGCGTAGTTGAAGTTGCATCGCTCAAATTCTGATTTCTTATTCTCTGCGGTTTCGTGTTAGTAGCTCTATCGTTATTGTTTTCGTATGCCCGGTACTACCAGTGACTGAAGACGGTGAGGGGTTTGGAATTTCGAAGAGGCGAAGGTGAGCGGGGTGAAGCTGCAGTGAGGCACAGACTTAGATGCGACTTTAACAGTTGGACACCAAGTTTGTGTGGGCTACCGATAAGGCAATAGCTTCGCAGTCCATCTAACATGCATGCACTAAAACACCACCTACAACAGCAGCGACAGAAGGGGACCAAAGATTGTCCACTCGTCCGCGTTAGGGGGAAGGAAAACTTGCAATTTGCTCTGGTATCAATATTCGAACCTTTTATATATCCATATTCCATTATCCCATCATTAAAGCCATTTGACTCGCATCCTCACCTCCTCAACCACCACGATCAAGTACCAGCGAACCACTTCCCCCGTCCCTGTGCCCATCACCCTAACAATGCCATCATCCCCAACACCACTCATCATCACAACCATTGACACGCTTTATCACCCACCAAACTCCCCTCCAATCCCTAAAACATCAAACTCCCCAACATGACACCCCCCAACATGGGCGCCATCAACGGCAGTCCCAATCCCCCTCCATACCCAACCGGCCTCATCGGCCTCTGATACGGCCCCACAGGCCTAGCATACCGTCCCCCTCCCATAGGCCCACAATCATACCCCCCATACCCGAAACCATACATACTCCCCTCGGGCCTCAAATACCGTCCAGGCGGTCCCGGCTGCCTCACACCCCCATTCGTCCTATCCCTCTCATAATACACCTCGCTCAACCAGGGTGTAAGCGGCTTAACGCCCGCCACCCCAGGGAACATGTGTCCAGGCGGCTCGAGGTACAGATCCACGCCGTTATCGTCTTTTCCGAGAAGCTGGGGCCGACTAGTTTCCATGGCTTTTTGCATCGCTCTGCGCAAGAGGAGATGTTGCTGGAGAGCTTCGCGCTCGGCTTTTTCGCGGGCTGCTCGTGCCTCTACGCGCTCGTTGTGTGTGGTGCCGGTGAGTTTGTCTTTGAGCTTGCGGCCGAAGGTTTTCTGTTCGTCGTCGCTCGCGTGGTGGTCATGGCCGTGGACCTGTGGTCGGGTCCGGCCGCCGGTGCGTTGGAGATGGGCGGCTACCTCTTGGAGGGTTGGATCACGGGCTGGTGAACGGGGTGGTTGTGGGCTGTGAGCTCTTGAGCCTGAAGCTGAAGCTCGAGAAGACGAGCCAGGCCGGGAATGGCTGTGGACAGGGTCGTGGTGTTGCTGCCGCTTCAACTGCTCGATGCGGTCGCGCTCGGCGGGAGGTAGCGAGTTGAGAAACTGGTCGTCGTCGTAGGGGTGGTGCCAGATGGAGCGGAAGGGGTCGGCTTTGGTGTCGACGAAGAATTGGTGGTTGGTTTCCGGGTCGTAGGTGCGTACCCAGCCTTCGGGGAGAGGACGGAGCTCGTCTTCCATGCTAAGGCGAGTTGGGGTCGGGATTCCCTCGTGCCCGTGGTGGTCGTCGCCGGGGACGTGAAGGAGGTTGTCGGTGTGGATGTTGGCTCCGCCGCTGGTGCCCGGTCGTGATGATGTGCCGCCGCTTGTGCCTGGACGGGTGTCGCGAGGGCCGGAGCTTGCAATAGCTTGCTCGTACGAGGGCGGTGGTTCTTCGCGGTTTGACATGGTGACGATGTTTGTTGAATACTGATTCTAGGGTTGTGGATTCTAGGTTCGATAATCAATCTAGATGTCGTCGATGATTAAGTAGTAGGTAGACGAGGATGTTGTGGTGTTTATGTTTGAGTCTTGACTATGGTTGTCCTTGTCAAGGAGGGGGCCGTGGGGGATTCGTTACGTCAGGAATCACTTACGTCATTTTCAGGCGCGGTACGACTTGTCCGCAGTCAACAAACAAAGCGCCGGAAGTGCTGGCCTGCACATATTACTAAACGGACCGTGCCGCTACCTGGAACAGTGCGTTTCAGCAGCTTTTCGCTGACGCTCGGGATCGTTGCTACGCCGGCTGCATGGTCTCTTTAGTGTACATTCCCTTGCACATCGTTTGGCAGCCCCACAAATGACGAACGCCGAGGCAATCATCTGATTCCATTCAGGTCAAAGGGTTCATCGCGAAACAACATGACAATTCTCACAAACGGTATACCTTTTTGCAGCGCCCTTTTCATTTAAGCTCGTACACGAAGAAGCTCACTTATTACACTCCGGAAATATTGACTCTACCAACAGAACAACCACCAAACTCACACATCCGACTCACTGCCATACCCCTCATACCTCGGCATCGACCTCCCACTCCTTTCCTTCTCCCATCTACTCCCACCCCTCTCCTTCTCCCATCTACTCCCACCTCTACGACGCGACTGGTTATATCCTCGGCTATCAGTCACGACATCGTACACAACCCTTTCGCCGGACCGGGCCCTGCCCCTTCTTCTGTTCCCATGGTTACCAGTAGGACCTGAAGCAACATCGACCCGCGCCCAACTGTCCTCGCTCGTATTTCCGCCGTCTGTGTCACGGAGGTACTTGACCCTTGTGCCACTGGACAGTGGAAAGACGTCTGGGCGTCCTGAGCTGGAGGTGTAACTCTGCGGGATGCAGTCGACGCAATAACCATCTCGATAGAGGGTGTTCTTAATAAGACAACCTGGACAAACTCGTGACACTCCACGGTGCTGGCTGCGGCTGCGGTTGGAGTGGGTGGCTTTCTCGACGACAGTAGCGATAGGGAAGAGTCCTGGCAGAGGGAGAGGTGATGGAGATGGAGACGGATCGCGTGAGTGTGAGGTAATGCGGACGTGCGAGCGGGAGCGAGGCCGAGGATGACGGTCGCGATGCCTAGAGGTACTATTGTGCCCATGGTCCAGCACCCTGTCGATGTGATGATGTCGGTCCCTGTTGGATAACGGAAGGGGAGAAGGCGATGGGTTGCGGGAGTGAGATACAACACAGATATGGGACCGAGAACGACGGGGACGGTCGTGATGTCTTCTGTCCAGCTCAAGATCCAGTTCCCGTTCATCGCGATGGTCATGGTGACGGCGATGATGCCTCTCCCAATCCTGATCCCGATGGTCTCTCTCAACCATGTCGCAGCGGTCACAATAGCTCTCGCATCTTCGTCCATCAAGAGTCAGACTACAACCGGGAGCGTTGTAAATGATCGCATTGGGCACCCTGGTCAATGACTGGTTGCGCTTATAGCCATCATCCAGTCTGGTGTCCGTGTCCGGCAGGGCAAGCCTGGCATCACCAAAGTTCATGATTACCCCAACCGGGCGGTCAGAACTTCTCAGCATGGTAGGAACAAGCCGGTCAGCTACGTAGCCGCCTACGCGCCGGTGATGCTCATCATGGTCGTCCCTCTCACTCCTTATAGGTCTCGGATGGTCATCGATGCTGTTGATGACGAACGGCCGAACAGTCGTGTAAGCTGGACGGCCACGGCGCTCCGTTCGGGCAACATGAAGGTGGTGAACATGATATGGTTGACGATGCGAGCTAGAGCTGGATGCGTACTCATCATGGCTGTCTTGATAGTACGAGGCGTTGCGGAGGTGGGCCATGATGGGCGATGGCAAGCCCGAGGTTGCTAGAGACAAGGTATGGTAAGGAGTAAAAGACTTGATTGATGATTGATGCCTTGGACCTCAAACCTCATAATGCCCAAGTTCCAGGCAACCAGACCAGACCAGGATATAAGTACCCAAACCCAAGCCCAAGCCCAAGAACCTGCAAAACTGCACATCATCCCTTGTTTACGTCCCCGTTCCGGATCGGGCCAGGCCTGGTAAGCAAACCTGTCCCTAGCCCAACAAGGCGTTGTTGGCAGCTCCCTCTGTTGCTCCCTTGGCGATTGCCCGGCATGGCTCATTCCCACCCATCCCATGGGTTGCACATCGCCCGGTCCCGGTCGATTAATAGCCCGCAAATTCGCAAATTCGCAAATTCGCAAAACGTGCCCGTCCACGCATCCGAGAACCAGCCTGCCGGAAACTGTCAGTCTATGACTGCAGTGTACCTCGCCATTCAGAGCTTTGTGCATTGACGAATCAAGGAAGTAGGTGTTTGCAAAGTGGTGTGCGCCATTGCATCAAGGCTTTCACGATGATTTGTCGAAAGATGGTGGAGTCGCAGAGATGATGGAGCTTGATGCGGGTAATCCTAGAGTTGGCAATGGGTGCAGTCAATGGAATGAATTTTGTTGTTGCCCGGGCGAACCGTAAAAGATAAAGGTCGCTTGGTTGCCTTGTAAGGCGACCCATTCGGTTCTTTTTGGGTTTCCTGCTTACAAGTGCAACAACCTCAGCCTCCTTTGACGACAGTCGTCTCTTCCGTCCGATATCACCCGACACTATACACAACTACAACAAAGCACACCGGGGAGGTGATCGTGGGCATATCATTATCACTAAAAAATGGATACAGATTGACACAGTCGAGAATTATCCAACCTGGCATTACATGGCCCATTACATCTTCAAAAGGACCCGAATCCGAGATTTATCCACAATCATTGGGCGACCCAGCCATTCAGCTGTGGATGGAAATCTTGCGGCTGCCCTTCTTCTCCGACTTGGGCACCTTGATATCCAAAACGCCATGATCGAACTTGGCGCTGACCTTGTCCTGGTCGATATTCTGCGGGAAGTTGAACACCCTTGAGAACTCTCCATAGCTGCGCTCGCTCAGCCAGTACCTGGGAGTGCTCTTGTTCTCGGAGCTCTCATCCTTGCTATCCTTGGACTTGCTCTTGTCCTTGCTGGACTTATCCTTGGACTCCGCGCCCTCGATCTTCTTGCTCTCCGTTGAGCTTCCAATGCGCAGGTTGGGGTCTCCCTCGGTGTGCGACCGCTCCGAGTGGCCTGAGATGACCAAGGTCTGGGGATCGGTGAACTCAATGTCCACGTTCTTGGGGTCGACACCCGGCAGCTCGCCTTGCAAGGTGTAGGTGTTTTCCTCCTCGGTGACGTCGAACTTGGGGTTGAAGGTCTCTATTCCGCCGCTTGAGGAGGAGGGAATGAGAGAAGAGCCGATGTTGCCGCTGACTTGTTGGGCGTACTTGTCGAAGTCGTCGAGCATGCGGAAGAGAGAGGAGAAGGTCGGCTGGGACCCCAGGGAAGAAGGGTGGGAGAGAGAGCGAGGGTAGAAGAGAGACATGCTGGATGAGATTGGCCGCGTTTGCTGGCGGGCGATTGAGCGTGGTAGGTGGTGAGAGCGAGTGACAGAAGCGGTTGGCTTGGTGATTCTGAAAAAAATGCTGGTTGGGGACATTCGCATTGCGAGAGATTGCGATGGAGGAAGCAAGAGAGAGAGAGGAGAAGGAGTCGATGGGAACTTGGAAGCCTTTTAGTAGCGATCTGCCGTTCGGACATGTGTTGGGATGTGAGTACTTGTAATCATTGAGACATCATCTCGTCAGCTTGGCCTGTTCGTCATATGGCTCGAGAACATTTAACGCAATTCGGTTCGTCTGTCCACTAACAGTCCGGTTAGCTTCTCCGCTATCACGAATTGCAAGTTCCTCCGAGCTCTGCTTTTTGTGATGTTGCTGGGCGGGGATGTGCGCATGAAGCGAAGGAACGACCGTGCGATGCCCGTGGTCTCGCAACACGAGCTATGTGACTGTGGATGTTGGAGGAATGTCCAAGCCCCACACATTTTGTTGGAGATGAAGTCATTTTGAAGTCTCCGGCGGAAGTTGTCCCCGGTCATCACTCTTGGAAAGCCAGAACAATATCAGACATTAAGTGGACAGCTGCGCGAGTACTGCCACGGTATGTCGTATCGGCCGTGATGGTTGTCGCGGTCAGAAGTTCAACAGAAAATGTCGCCGGTGATGCACCAACAAAGACAAGAATTTGTTCGAATGGCGAGGCTAAGATTAAGGGCAGATGTAGAGAGCTGCTCGAGTGGTGTTGGACTTGGAAAATCAGCAAAAAGAGCGGAGAGGTTGAAGAATATCGCGTGCGTGTCGGGATTTTGTCTGTTCACCCGTCAACCTCCGCTTATCGTCAACCCTTACTTCCTACGCTCAAGTCGAGTGTCGGACTTTCGGATGACGATGCTTTTGTCCTTTGCAATTTGCACCCTCCACTTATGTCAGGTTCCTAGTATCAGGCTCTTCCTCCTCGACTTATCGCGCCTTCTCCGGGTTATCACTTGATGGCGGGGTGCACCCGCGGCCCCGAGACAGAGTTTCCCCCCCGGCGCTTCTTTGGCTCCTTCCTTCCTTCAATGCTAACATCCTTATCTCTCCAGCTGTCACGGATCGATCTCGTAGGCACTCCCGTCGGTCCTTGGGTTGAGCTCGGGCCGTCCGCGATGAAAGATACGCGGAATGCGGGGAAGTAATTGCCGGTTACGCTTTCCAACCTCCGGCTCCAGCATCCAACCACTTCAGTATGTCCAACGAAGGGCCCGACATGAAGCTATTACTGAATAATGATGATGGTTCACCACAAACGGAACCAGAAAGTAACTGTATCAATCATATTTTGAACCCTACCGAGCAAATCTATCATATATAGTGCATCCTCCAGATAAATTTCTCGTATATATACCCCCATCTTCTTTTATTTCATTCCGTTCTTTTTGTTTGACAGACCCTGGTCCACCAAATTCCATTCCGTATCCATCATAGCGAGCGTGATCTTCATGAGTAAGCCAAAACGCAAACATTTCCCAAAGGAAAGAAAAGAAAAGAATCCAAAAGATATATGTGCAAGAACATTAGCTGGCGTGGCCAAGGTACCAGCCGACACAAGAAAGAGCGCCCAAAACACCAACGCCCGATCTAACCATTAAAAGTGCAACCAGAACCCATTCTCAAGCCTGGTACAGTTGTCAGCTCGCGGCAAACAGCTCGATTAAGAATCGAACAAAGCACCATAAGTAGGCATCCCTCTGCTCTCCAGTCCATAAACCACCTTCTCGGTAACTTTCTGGTTAGAAATAATCACTGCCGCCTCGCAGGGCCTCCTAGCCTGCGGCTTGACCTCATCCGGAAACACTCCATTCCTGCTCTGCTCCCAGACGCGGTAGGCAATCTTGACCAGATCAGGACGGCCCGTCTTTCGGGTGTCGATAACGATAGCAGCCGGGTCCGTCTTGTAGACGAGATCCAGCAAAGCGCGACCATAGGTCTGCAGCGGGTTAGGGGTGGACCAGATGATGCGGACGGCATGATCAGGGTGTTGAGTGAAGAGGGAGAGGCAGGGGGCAATGCCGGAGCCGGTACCGATGACGATGACGGGGGAGAAGAGGCCGGCGCAGCGCATGACACCGAACTGGGGAGTGCCGCGGGTGTAAATCTGCTTGGGCGGCTTGTCGATGATCTTGCGGGTCCAGTCTCCGGCGTGGGAAACGATAACGGAGAAGCCCTTGTCGCCGCAGTGGGAGAGGCGCTGGACGGGTTCGCCGGTGATGGGGCTCTTCTCATCAGTCTCGGCGGCGGTGATGGCGAGAGGATGGGGAATGACGCCGAAGGCATGGGTTTCCTTGAGGGGAGCATCGGTGAGGCGGATGGCCTGGCCGAAGTACACTTCACGGTAGTCAAAGTTAAGCTTTACGCAGTGGGAGGAGAGAACTTCAGCCTCAACGTTGCGGAGACGCATGCGTGACCAGGGGTAGGCGATAAGGAGGGTGGTGATCAGCAGCATCCACCAGGCGGCGTTACGGACGAGAACGTGGCCGAAGGAGTGGGGCGAGTTGTTGGAGGCATCAGCGGTCTGCAACATGATCTGGGCCCAGAAGAGACCAACGACAGTCCATCCCATAAAGCGGTGCGTGTTCTCGAAGGAGTTGTGCATCAGGACTCGAACGCGAGGGTAAGCGAAGATGAGCATTACCACGAGCATGGCGATGATGGCGTAGCTGAAGAGGTAGATGTAGCCCCTGATAGCATCAAGGGGGCCTTCCTGGGAGCGGTAGTCCATGGTGAGAAGAACGAGGTAGATGGCATACCAGAAGGTGGCAGCCACGGCACCACCCGAGTGGAGACCACCATAGGAGTAGATCTTAGCCGAGAGTGTCCGGGCCCAGAGGGGGAGAACCTTGGCCCAGGTACCAAAGATCCAGAAGAAAGCGTTGACAATATGCTCGTTGCGGACAACAATGGCCATCAAGATGTTGGCAGTGACGGCAGTGGCAGCTTGTTGGTAGGTGAGAATAGGGCGGTTTTCGATACCAGAGCGGATGATGAACCACAGCACAGCCGCGGCGTTACCCATGAAGGCCAGGCAGAAAATGCGTCGGTAGACTGACCCAAAGTTCCATCGGAGGTAGCGGTAGAGGCGGTTGCCCTTCTTCGGAGGCAATGGAGAAGAATCTAGACAGTGGTACTCGAGAGGATCAATGTCAGGGACGAGCTGGCGGACTCGGACAATGGTCTTTTCGTTATGTTTCTTGGGATCAGAGAAGCCGCTCGAGCTGGAGGCGTGGGATGCAGTTGCGTAAGGGGTGTTGGCGGCTGTGGTACCCCCTGATTCGAGATCGCGGCTAGTCTCGCGGATGGAATCATCGCTTTCATCCTCGGACTCGCAGTCGTCTACCTGTTCCGCGACCTCGGACTGGACAGGATGGGCAGGTGAAGGCTCAGCGGGTTTGAGCTCCTGGCTGTATGGGGAAGCCATTGTGATGTTAGTGTGGAAGCGTTGCGTGCGGTGTGAAACTATGAAGGTGAGGTGATTTGGAATCAGGAAACAAGAGCCAGAGTGATGAGTTGTCGAGAAGGTGGAACTGGACTGTTGATCTTCAAACACCGGATGCTGATGCTGATGATGAAAATAGAGCAGGGACGGGACGAGAAGTGGAATACCTTTATACCTTGATGGCCATCATTGTAACCTTTCATGATATCTACAATGAGATACAATGATGCATAGCCTTCGGAAACATGGAATAAAGGTAGGACAAGTCGACTCATGCTTACTCTGGCCAACCCCAATAGTCGAGGGCCATGACATCTCCGTCTAGCCCAAGGTTCAAGGCGCGTACCAAAAAAGAAGTCCACAACGGGGATATCTGATGTTGGATACGGCGCGGCGCTTGTGTTGGATCCCGGTCCTGATGCAGACGGGGTCCATCATTCTCAAGTGTACTGCGTAAGAATCAGCTCGATGATGCCAAGAGGAACTTTTGATCTGTCAATTCCCCGAATAGACTAGGTACCTTTCGGGGCAGGATGTTCTTCGACATGTGAAGGATCCTTGAGATGCAAGAACGAGGCATGTCAAAATCGCTTATCGATCTTTGCGTGAATGTTGACATGGGGGGCCAACATGGGATGGGGGCTTGATCGACAGACCGGATGAGGAATGGCTCCGTTTGATGGTAACCTGTTGGTGGCCAAACAGAACACAAAGTTTTGGACCCAACTAAGAATGGATATGGTAACTTTCGGTACGTACCGGAGAAAATCTAGAAGGAGGCTGAAAAGGGAATGTCAGAAAGAGAGGTGCCGTTGTCGAGCTTACTACCCTCCTACCCATCCTAGGCGCTACCACCGAGGCATGGATCTTGTGCTATGGGGATCTCGGGAGGGCGAGGGTGAGAGGGTTCCATATCCCGCGCAGTTGAAGCCCATGTCGGCCAAGATCAACCATGCTGACCTTGCCTTGCCGTTCTTGATCTTGCTATCACGTCGGTCAAGCTTGATACAAGATGGTGCCCACTGCCCGGCCGAATGGAAGAGATATCGTTGGATTGTTTTGACCATTACCAGACTTTTCTTGGCTGGAAACTGAGCACCATGAAGATGCTTCATAGAGCTACTGGCTCTTTCATGATATCAGAGATCTCTCTTGGTGTCACCAACATGTGTTTTGAGCTCCGGACAAAGAGTGACGGGCAAAGAGATACCGAGAGAACGTTCCATGGTAACCATCCCAACGCCACAGCCGAACATTGTTTTCCGAACCAAATCAGCGAGGCCACCAGAGCGACGTAACAAAGATACAATGGCTTTCGTGTGAGATTTTGTGTGAGATGATGGCCTGTACCGTGGAAGCCATAGCAGAAAAGCAGGTGAGCCCGAAGGATTGGGAGGCTCAAGACATGACCATCAAGGACAAGGTTTGGTATGACAATGTACCACTTGGACATCAGATTCCATTGGACACCACCCGTCGAGACACGGGATAATGGGATGGGGGACTTGTCTTGATGGGGTAAACACAGACACAGACATGCGCAGTGGATGTGCAGAGATGGCAGGTCGGGTACCTCTATGCTTGTGTTACCAATACGGGGAGGTCAGGTACCAGAAAGCAGCATAAAGTAAGGAACCTGATTGCTGCGCTGCTATCAATACTTGATGACTGCAAAGAAAGGTTGAAAGATACCAAGAACAAAAAAAAACAAAAGGTGTGAAGGCTAGAAGGGCTCAAAGACTGGTGGTTACATTGCAGATCGGGAACGCAATCGAGGAACAGCAGAGGCTTGAACAGGGAAGAGGCTTGAAGGTTGTCTGCATGGATGACCGAGATCCAGTTGGGATGTAACGTGAATTGACCAATCCTGTTGAGAGTTGAGACGACGCTTGCGTGCCCAAGTTCGACATAGAAGGAGCTGTGTTTGGAATCGCAAAAAATATTGGAATGCTTCAGCCATCATACCTCCAGAGGCTGCTGTCGGTACGAGAAGAAAAGTCCCGTCACGGCTGCCAGAAATAAGTTGCGTGGTGGTGGCTCATGTCGTCGTGGTGATGTTTGGGCGTTGAAAGACCCCGCAGTCTTGGGAATGAAGGCATTCAGAATTGGCGGCCATTGTCCACTGCAAACACCATTTCGAGGCGTCGACAAAAGAACAGCTGAACAGGAGAAATCAACATGTTTGCTGTCTGAAACAATGATCCATGGTTGATGACAGTCCACTTGGAGATTCCCGCCGGCCCAAAGGATCTGATGGTGATGTCGGCTGAGTGCAAGCAAATGGTGTTTGTTGTTGTTTGGAGATCAGATCAAATTTGGAATTCCAAATCCAAAGACAGTGACAAGCGAACGAAGTCCCAGTGGTAGGGCCAGACAACAAGTTGACGGGCCGCCAAGTAAAATGGCTGAAGTGCCATTGATAACGATAAGCTCTTGACGGCTTCCATCAGACCGGCAGCGGCCTGTGCGCAGTCCTTGTGTCTGTCAGCAATGGTTCGCATGGATCCACCCGTGCTTACTTTCAGGCACCACCTTTTACAGCGGTTGACTGCCCTATAGGCTAGCCCGATTTTAAGCTTAACACCAGCGGGATGGCTGAAGGTCTCACGGTTTCACCCGCCGCTTTCGAGCTTTCGTTGTTTCTTTCGATATCACTTTCTTTAGCCTCCAGGAGCAGACAATCGACACTATGTCCAATTCTGTCATAATTTGCAACCCCAGAAAAGCTTATTTGTTTCTTGACCATTCATCTTGCTGAATCCATTGACAAATACCAGATTCTCCTCCACTCCTTCAGCTGTCCTTTGTCCAGATGCCCGCTGCCTGGACACGCTGATTCTCGTTGATGCCTCTCTGCTCTCTCATGGCGACGGTCTATCACGGTAAGCATCTGTCTCCAGCCGTTCGATAGGTCGACTGCTCGACAAACTGGTGCGCATTCAAGTCTCAAGTCAACACCAACCAGACATCACGGTTCAAGTTCTCAACTGTGACAGCAAACGGCAATCCCGTGTCTATCTCTGTCTCTTCGTCTGCTGACGACATCTTCAAGTCGTCAACAGGATGGTATTCTTAGGTCCCGTTGTCGTTAATGTTAATCCGAGACACGGCAGCCTGCTAGCTTACAGTTGACTGGACAATTCGACTGCGCCTCCGCGCCGCTAGAGAAAGCGATGTCATGAAACGCCACGATCCGAGCCTCAGGGCATTCCGACGGGTGATTGCTCGGGTTTTTACTACTATCAATAAAGTACCGAGTACTACAAGAATCCGACGGACCAACCTTCGGAGTTTAGCATCTCTGGGACGTCTGGCTAGAGATATCGACGATGACAATGAGCTGTCCTAGACTCGCTAGACTGCATGACGATGACAACGGTACCGAACCAGCCATGGCCATAGCAAACTCCAGGGACCAGGTCGGACAAGGCAACCCCCACGCGGGAGGCAATGTTCGCCGTGGCTTCCATCACGGTTCTCGAATCACATCAGCCTCGACAATCAGCCCTTTTACATGCTTCACCACCGCAATCTGAGACCTTCACGACCCTCGATTTCACACCTTGCTCCCATTGGCCAGCTTGCATTCCAAATACCGGTGCGGCTCTTGTGTCGGTCTATCTCCACCTTCCTCCTTTCGGCCCCCCTGCTAACTCCAGGTCAGGGATCTCGCGATGCGTCTCTGCAGTAGCGACCCCCACTGTGGCCCCAAGATTCACCACTTGGCGACGGGTCGGGTACCTTGACAGACAACCCTAATGGCCATACCTTGATGTCTCACCTTGACGGTACTGGTTGGCCTCCCTTCACCCGGAGCTAGAACGAGGGACAAGATTCTGCGCTGCAGTCATGACGGCTGCTGTGCATCTCTCCGGTTGTTCTACGATCTCCAGCGGCGGCAATGTTGACGATGTACGGCATGGTACCAAAAGCTTATCGACTCCTTGATGCTGCACTGCTTACACCTTCATAACCAGCATAGAGACTTCTGCCCTGTCCATATTAAAGACCAGGTACAGTACCTTATACATATCTTGTCTCATCCCTGAAGCTACTACCGTGCAACGTTAACATAGGGCTTGACAAGGTGGGGCGTGGCTTGCGTCGTCATTTTCAACGCGAATGAGCATCATTCTTCTCAGCCCTTTGTACTCGGTGCTGTGGCTCAGTCCCGCCAAGAGGCCGGAGGATGATGACTGCGATGGCGACGGTTGCCAAAGCCCGATGAACCGGACCTCCGATCTCACCTTGACCAAGACCCTTCACCTAGGTGACTGCGGCTAACTTGTTCCAGTATCGCTGTCTCCGATGAACTCGGCCCCGAATCTGATGCCCTTCACTTTATGACGGCTCTATATCGTCTTATTCTCGACCGAAGGATTTTCCAACGCGGCCTTCGATTATGCTTCGACCGTGCCTCGGCCACCTTGCCGCAATTCCCATTCCTCATGTCACCTTCGACTTATCTCTGAGCCTTTCGGGCTTCTAGAAGATACCCGGAGACGCTACCAAGCATGCTTTGCGGCTCGGATCCATATCATGGTCTCGTAAATGCGAGCCAAATACCCAAGAGCGATCGACAACCCTCGTGCTGTCGAAAGCTTCTTACTTGCTCATATTATCCATCATCTCCAGTATCCTTCGCTCGTGCAAACTTGCGCAAACGAACTTTCGCAAACGGGGCTGGTCCTTTCTAAGTGGAAGATATGGTGCAAGTGATGTTCGATATGTCACCACAAATGTTGTCGGAAACCTTCATGGTACCGAGCCTCATTGCACAATCCGTCACACTTGTGGCACGCATGGGTCGCCACACAACTCCTTATCAATCTCCTATTACTTGTGCTCTTTTACCACCTCCCTAGTCTGGACTTATAAGTTGCGCTTATGCCCTCCAATTTGCCCCCTCCAATTCAAAAGCTATGTTATATGCCGTTATTCGGAGGTTGAAAAGTACTGTAACGGTCTGCTGAAGTATCATCAATGTCACCGCGGCAGGGTCTGTGTGCAATGCATCCCACTTCCCATCTTCCAGTATTTCTGTGTGGTGATATCAGCCACTGTTATGGGCGATTTCTTGAATGCTTTTGCCCTTCGTACCCTTTTTGTGTCCGTCACTCTACATGTCTATCAAAACGGCAGGTTGCGGTTGTGGTTCCTCATTTTCCCTCCCACTTCTCTATCCCTTCGCTACCGGGTTGCAGATTACTTATCAGCAATTGTTCCTCTTCCCGCGCGGTTTTTTTTTAAAAAAGAGACATTCATCTATGCAAAAATAGGGACGGGAAAGGGAAGTTACAGATTTGGAATGGACCCATGTTTAGTAGCCACGGGACGGGAGTTGCAACATCTTCCTCCTACAACCAAAGGTCTTGGCGCCAAGTGTTAGTCTTAACTCCTGGTTGCTCGCAAAATCCCTAACACCACCTAAATCGCCGTTTTCACGGTCGATATCCCAACATCCACAACACCAAAATGTCTACGCCTTCGCCCTCTGGGGCCCCCAAACCACCGCCGCCGGCTATAATACCGGTTACTCCTCTGCCGGACTCCATTTTCGTCCTGCCCCCGCCCTCCACGACTGCGCAGTCGGCCAAGAGAGCCCGAACTGCGGACGAGGAAGCCCGTCCTGCCCACGCCACCCCTAATGCTTCTGGTTCCATTACAACCTTCGCTGAGACCCTCGTCTCTGAAGCTCTTGTTAAAGCGGAGGTCTACCGCTCTATTGCCTCTGCCCTCGACTCTGAGTTAGCCCGCCTCTCCGCCGTCTCCCCAGCCCACGCCCGCGAAGCCGACTCGCCCACTGGGCGATTCGATTGGAGGTGTTGGGCCGCGTTTACGCTACGGGCAACACATGATTTATACTGGCAATAGGCCTCGGGTTGCCCTCGGGTTAATGGTATTTTGGTGGACATTTAGGGCACTGCTCTTATCTTTGTACGCGATATTCACCGATGTGGCACGTCTCATGCCCTACGGGAGGCGGAAGTAGACGTTAAAAACAACAACAACAACAACAACTAACACTTGGCGCTAAGACTTTTTATTGTAGGAGGAAGATGGATTGGACATCGCACTGTTGATAAAGTCCAAAGTGCAATATGCGTTCTTAGACGAGAAAGGAGTGAGCAGAATGTGCGTGCCAACGTATATTAGCCGTCAAAACCAGGCCCCACGACTTGCCATCGTGAACTGCCCAACACGCAGTCGCAGCCCAACTCCATGATGTGCTGCCGCACGTTTTCGCTGAAACGGGATTTAACCCCGCGCTGTGCCGCCAATTATATCTTGAGAAGGGCTGTCTGACGAACGCCTCAACATGGTTAGCTCAACTATAAACCACGTAATTGGCCAGTACAAATGCATGAGAATGAGCCATAGGCGGAAGTAGACGTTAAAATAACAACAATCTTACTCTCCTCCCCCCGCAAAGCCTCTTCCCATCTCCTTACACGGTGAACTAGCCTGTCCAAGTCCACCGTAACCCTCTTGGAGACCGACTGATTCACAACGACGTTCATTCCATCGGTGAATATTCTAACATTATCCTATGAAAGAGAAGGCAGTCACAGCAGCCCATGGATGCATCATCAAGTCAACCGTCTCAGAGCCTCACCCGTCCCAACGCGCGCAGCGACTTCGAAGTTGCGATAATATGCGCGCTCCGTCTCGAATTCGACGCCGTATGCCTCCTTATCGATCAACTATGGGACGAAGACGGCGATCAGTATGGCAAAGTTGATGGAGACCCAAACGTATACACGACAGGCCGGATGGGGAAGTGTAATGTCGTCCTTGTCCTTCTGTCTAACATGGGAAAGGCAAGCGCCGCTAGCGCAGCTGCAAGTCTTCGATCGAGCTATCCGCGGGTATCGCTGGCCTTTTTGGTCGGCATTTGTGGGGCGGTCCCATTTGCAGGATCGGAAAGGGACCCTGTTGTCCTCGGCGACGTGATCATAAGCAACTGCGTGGTCCAGTATGACCTTGGAAGAGCGCTTCCGGATCGCTTCGTCCGCAAAGACACCGTCCATGACAGTCTTGGAAGACCAAACAAGACCGTTCGCAACATCCTGATCAAGCTTGATACGAACATCGACCGCGAACATATCGAGAAACGGGCGGGTGACTTCCTCAAAGCTCTTCAGACAAAGAGCGAAGAAGAAGCCAAACGGAAGCGAAGAGGCAGGCATACCAGCTACAAGTACCCGGGAGCAGCCAACGACCTCCTCTTCCCTGCCTGGTACCGACACAAGCATACTGCTGATTCCGGGTGCAGAACGTGTAAAAACTGTCACAGCAACTCGGATCCCGCTTGCGATGAGTCTCTTACATTGTCATGCAAAGAGTTAAAATGTGATATGAGCTGCGTGGTATGGAGAGAACACTTGGAGTCAGCCTCAAATGATCCTCATGCCAACTCGGATGCCAGGGGTGTCGTCTTCTTCATTGGCACAATCGGATCTGGAGATAGCGTTATTCGGTCTGGCGAGCACCGTGATCAGATCGCTAAGCAGACAGGAGTTATTGCTTTCGAGATGGAAGGAGCAGGCGTATGGGATGAGCTGCCATGCATCGTGATTAAGGGCGTGTGTGACTATGCCGACAGCCACAAAAATAAAGAATGGCAGAGTTATGCTGCGGCAACCGCGGCGTCGGTAGCGAAGGCGGTTATGGAGAGATATGTCGCCTTTGCTAGGGTTTCCGACTCTTCGCATGGTAAGATTACCGCCGCTCGAGCCGAGGGACACCCCGCTGACCATTTTAGAGCGACTAGAAACGCCGCCGCCGCCGTTCGCGACCATTCCTTTCTCTCGCGACCTTGATTTTGTCAACCGTGGAGACATTCTCGACCAGATCGGCCAACGATGTTCGGGGCCGGCCGGCCGTGTGGCCCTAGTCGGCCTCGGTGGCGTGGGCAAGTCACAACTGGCTATCGAATACGCGCACCGAACAGCGGCAAAGGAGCCTGACAGATGGGTGTTCTGGATCCATGCCGGCACACAAGCACGCGTCGAGGAAGGGTTCAAGGCAATCGCTGATGCCGTGAAGCTACCAGGCCGGAGGCAGCCAAAGGCCGATGTACCGCAGCTTGTGTATAACTGGCTGTCGAACGAGCGAGACCGCCAATGGATCGTAATCCTCGACAGTGCCGATGACGTCGACGTATTCTTCGGCGCTGGCAGTGACCCTGAACGACGTCCGCTAGCTGACTATCTTCCGCAGAGCCCAAATGGGTCTCTTCTCGTCACAACACGCAATAAGAATTTAGCTTGTAGGCTAGTAGGAGGGTACAAGAATACAATCGAGATTGGGCCAATGGCGGAGGGTGATGCTCTGTTGCTGCTGGAGCGGAAATTGAGCTTGCTCTCGGACAAGGATTCGGCAGAGGAGCTTGTACGGGCGCTGGAATACGTTCCACTAGCTATCAGCCAGGCGGCGGCCTATATTCAGAGAATGTCGCCACGGAGCTCGGTCAAAAAGTATTTGGCCGAGTTCCACAAGGGCGAAAGCAAGAGAGCCCAGCTTCTAAGTCATGACGAGGGCGAGTTTCGGCGAGAGGGAGGGGCTTCGAGTGCGATCCTTACCACCTGGCGGATATCCTTCGAACATATCCGCTCTAAGAGAGCTTCGGCGGCAGATCTTCTCTCCCTGATGAGCTTCTTCGACCGACAGGGCATTCCAGAGTCGTTGCTAAGGCCGCCTCACATGGACGAGGCAATACAGGAGAGGGGGTCCGACGTACAGCACGATTTGGGATCCAATAGTAGCAATGACGAGAGAGAGGACGACGAGACGGACAGCGGATTCGAAGACAATGTAGCAATGCTAACAAACTTTTGTCTCGTGACTGTAAGCGAAAGCGGAGAGACGTTCGAGATGCACGGCCTCGTACAGCTGTCGACGAGGACGTGGCTAAAGGCTTGTGGTAGGGAGGAGGAATTTAAGCATCAGTTTGTGTCACGGATAGCCGCGCTATTCCCACCCGGAGGCTACAGTAACTGGGCGACATGTCAGCGTCTCTTTCCACACGTTGAGAAGGCCGTAGACTACCGACCAGTGGAGAGCAAGTTGGAGGAGACATGGGCAACGCTGTTATACAATGGTGGGTGGTATGCAGAATTGCAGGGTAGATATGAAGTGGCAGAGAAAATGGCTCGTAAATCGATGAGAAGCCGCAAAGAAATACTGGGGAGAGAAGATGAGCGAACATTAGCTAGCACGTCGCTATATGCAGGAGTGCTTCGGGATAGAGGACTATGGAAGGAGGCCGAGAAGCTGGAGGTGCAGGTGATGGAGACTCGCAAGGCGAAGCTCGGGGCCGATCATCCCGACACGCTGACGAGTATGGCCAACCTGGCGTCGACTTACAGGAACCAAGGCCGGTGGGAGGAGGCCGAGAAGCTGGAGGTGCAGGTGATGGAGATGACCAAGGCGAAGCTCGGGGCCGATCATCCTTCGACGCTGACGAGCATGGCCAACCTGGCGTCGACGCTTTGGAACCAAGGCCGGTTGGAGGAGGCCGAGAATCTGGAGGTGCAGGTGATGGAGACTCGCAAGGCGAAGCTCGGGGCCGATCATCCCGACACGCTGACGAGCATGGCCAACCTGGCGTCGACTTACAGGAACCAAGGCCGGTGGGAGGAGGCCGAGAAGCTGGACGTGCAGGTGATGGAGATGAGCAAGGCGAAGCTCGGGGCCGATCATCCCGACGCGCTGACGAGCATGGCCAACCTGGCGTCGACGCTTTGGAACCAAGGCCGGTTGGAGGAGGCCGAGAATCTGGAGGTGCAGGTGATGGAGATGAGCAAGGCGAAGCTCGGGGCCGATCATCCCAGCACGCTGACGAGCATGGCCAACCTGGCGTCGACTTACAGGAACCAAGGCCGGTGGGAGGAGGCCGAGAAGCTGGACGTGCAGGTGATGGAGACTCGCAAGGCGAAGCTCGGGGCCGATCATCCCGACACGCTGACGAGCATGGCCAACCTGGCGTCGACGCTTTGGAACCAAGGCCGGTTGGAGGAGGCCGAGAATCTGGAGGTGCAGGTGATGGAGATGAGCAAGGCGAAGCTCGGGGCCGATCATCCCAACACGCTGACGAGCATGGCCAACCTGGCGTCGACTTACAGGAACCAAGGCCGGTGGGAGGAGGCCGAGAAGCTGGACGTGCAGGTGATGGAGACTCGCAAGGCGAAGCTCGGGGCCTATCATCCCTCGACGCTGACGAGTATGGCCAACCTGGCGTCGACTCACAGGAACCATGGCCGGTGGGAGGAGGCCGAGAAGCTGGAGGTGCAGGTGATGGAGATGACCAAGGCGAAGCTCGGGGCCGATCATCCTTCGACGCTGACGAGCATGGCCAACATGGCGTCGACGTACAGGAACCAAGGCCGGTTGGAGGAGGCCGAGAAGCTGGACGTGCAGGTGATGGAGATGAGCAAGGCGAAGCTCGGGGCCAATCATCCCTCGACGCTGACGAGCATGGCCAACATGGCGTCGACGTACAGGAACCAAGGCCGGTGGGAGGAGGCCGAGAAGCTGGACGTGCAGGTGATGGAGACTCGCAAGGCGAAGCTCGGGGCCGATCATCCCTCGACGCTGACGAGCATGGCCAACCTGGCGTCGACACTTTGGAACCAAGGCCGGTTGGAGGAGGCCGAGAAGCTGGAGGTGCAGGTGATGGAGATGAGCAAGGCGAAGCTCGGGGCCGATCATCCCAGCACGCTGACGAGAATGGCCAACCTTTCTTTCACGTGGAATAGTCAAGGTCGACATGAAGATGCCCTAGCATTGATGCAATACTGTGTTGAGGCTCAGCAGCGAGTCCTTGGGCCTGAGCATCCTGACACGTTGTCGTCCTTGGCTAG
This sequence comes from Sordaria macrospora, assembly GCF_033870435.1. Lineage (NCBI taxonomy): Eukaryota > Fungi > Ascomycota > Sordariomycetes > Sordariales > Sordariaceae > Sordaria > Sordaria macrospora. The sequence continues at coordinate 306,150 of NC_089372.1, read as the reverse complement.
TGTGTCGGAATGGAGTAGCTAGGCTCATCTTAATTCTTCTTGATTTATTCAGTATTTATTTATTTGTTAATATACTTCTTCTGAGCTGTGGTGATTTGGAGCTCTCATTGGCTTCAAACTGATCTTCGTTTGCAGTGACAGACAACTTTCTTCCCCTGCCTTCAACCCTGTCTTCCTATGATATCCTCTTTCTTCCTCTACATCTTCCTCCTACAACATCTGGTGGGCGTCCGCTGGGTTCCTGGCCACCAGGGCATCACGGGCAACAAGACTGCTGACGAGCTCGCTAAGGCGGGCGCTGAAGGAGGAGAAGTAGTCAATGAAGGATTGGCTACCCTTGCGCACTCAAGGCGGCTTGCTAAGAGGGAGGCGCGTACGGATTTCAAGGCATGGTGGGCCATCAACAAGCCAAAGTCTTACGCAGACTACCGGCTGGGGGCTTCTATCAAGCATAACGACGAATTAAAAGAGTTGGAGAGACAGTCTTTACACCACCGCCTCGCGGCCAGGTCTGGCCACGGTGATTTCAAGGACTACCACGAGCGTTTCGAGCACGAGGACGCCCTACTAACATGCTATTGTGGCAGCTGGAAGACTCCCTTCCACTCTTTCCACTGCAGGAAGGCATATGCAGTTTCCCCCGTCACGGGCGAAGCGGCTACGCGGGAGAATCTCTCCCTTGCTATTGGAATTTACTGGCAGCGCTTCATCGCTAGGATCCAGACCTCGCACTTCTTTTCATGGACTTGCACGAGAAAGGCCTGGCGACAGACACTCTGGCAACAGCACATTGACGGCGGTGGCGCCGCTGACAACCTTTCGGGGTTTTTACGGAGTAAAGGGGTGGAGGCTGGCCATGGCCACGACATTGAGAGGGTTACGGTGGACTTGGACAGGCTAGTTCACCGTGCAAGGAGACGGAAGGAGGCCTTGCGGGAGGAGGAGAGCGGGAGCGAGAGCGGAGAGGAGTGATTTTTTCCTTTTTTTTTTTTTTTATCTTTTCCTTTGTTCTACAGGTCCCGCCATATACCGGCGGCTCGCTCACTGGGCGATTCGATTATAAGTGTTGGGCCGCGTTTACGCTATGGGCAACACATGATTTCCACTGGCAATAGGCCTCGGTTTGCCTTCGGATTAAAAGGGTTTGGTGAATAGTTAGGGCACTGCTCCTATTTTTGTATGCTAGACTTACCGATACGGCACGTCTCATGCCCTACGGGAGGCGGAAGTAGACGTTAAAAATAATAACAACAACAACAAAAAAGATTACCGTTTCGTTGAATCAAACGCTAATTCTACGCTCTTTTTCAGCAGGTTTTACCATTTACTTCTTGTCACCTTGGTCTTGCCGTCACCATGGCAAACCGCGCCCCTGAAGCCCCGATGTCCACTGGCCCGGTCGTCCCTCTATACATGGGGGCCTACGAGGAACTCAACACCCTCTGGACGACCAGGGAGAGAAACCTAACGCTCTCCTACCTCAACCACACCAACCGCGACAAATGGATCATCTACTGCATCCGTTGCCTTGCCGTGATCATGGCAGGACCTCCTCAAGAGGGATCGGAGCCTGCTTCAAACGTGCCTCGCCCTCACGCGCCGGCGCCGACTCAAGCTGTTTGCCCTGCGGTTCGCGTCCTTGAGATGCAAAGCGCAAGCACGGAGATTAATGCCATCTGGCACAGTAGAGTGTACCATATCAGCGTCAGGTACATGAACAGTCCCAACCGCGACGGTTGGCTGGTTCACTTCGTCCGTTGTTTGGCGAAGATTGTGGAGGGCCCGCTCCGGACCCAGCCTGCCGCTCCCGCTGCTGGAAACGCAACGAGGGTACACCACAGTGTCACCTATGATCGGCCGAGGTGGTTCAAGACCGAGGGCAATGGTACCATTACCATGTCGTACGGCGTACAACTGAACGGAGCTCGCGTCACGCTTTGCCTTCCTGCTGGTGCTAAGCTCTACGCTGCCAGTTTTGCCAGGGTTTCTGTCCTTGCGGACCATGGCTATGCGCCTGTCCCTAAAGGCGACATCAAGACGGAGACTAGAGGTAGCTTTAACTCCAACTAACTGTTGTTGACGCCAGGCCGGTCTGACGCAACATCAAAGAACCTGTAGGTACCTTCCACATTTTTCACCAGAGGTACATTCTCTTCTACACCAAAGCTAACACCGTTCTTGCCAGGCCAAGCACGCTGCCAGCGTCATTCAGTGGCGTGATCTGTCGAGCAGCTTTTCAGTCCAGCAGCTCCAGCAGCATCCTACCACCGTCAAGCAGGAACCATTGGCGTGAAGACGACACAACAACGAAAACCAACCACCTGATCCGGTTTATCCGTCGCCGAACAGTCAATGACGTGCAAGACACCATACCATCTTGGTCGGTGTCTCCATGCATGAAATACCCGAGGTGGACGAAGGGTTGGAGCAGTCAACCGTTGAAGGTGCATCTGCGGACAATCAGTCGTCAAACAACAACTGGAGGAAAGCATTTCTTCAGCATTGCCCAAGCAAAGCATACCCAAGTCACAGACATTCAACGTCTTTTCCAGCATTACTCATAGGTTTTCCCGCAGTTCATTACTTAGTCACTCAACAACAACAAGTACCCAGGATGGTGGTTGCGCGGTACTTTGGGCATTGAGATAAGGGATGGAAATAGCGCGAATCAGATCTGTTGTGTCTTGGTGGAGAGGGCGAAAGGACACTTGCTCATGGAAAGGGTCAGAGACATCAATCATGCCTGGAGTTACAAAAAAACCAAAGACTGGAATATCCATCGAACTTGATATCTAAACTACCTACTTGCTTATGAAATGTTTTCTAACCTCGTTGTCGACAAGTGTCTGTCAAGTGTTGTAGGTTCCATATTACCAGTTGGAGGGTGGAGTTAATGCTCTATCAGCACCTCCGCATATGTAGTGGTGATGCTGTTAGTATGACATCTGAACCCACCAGAGCATCCACACTTGCACTTCCAGAGTGGCTAGCCTACAAATGAACCATCGACACTCGTTGATATAGCTGTCGGCTTCCATTTATCAAAATGAAGCTCTTTGGCATCTTGAAGGTAAAGATCTGTAGTCACTATCGGGGTTGAGTCATCCAGAGCATCATTTGCTCTTTTAGTCCTCTCAAGTTGATCAGCTTCGTACGTGACTATCTCCTGCTGCATGTGTTAGTGTGGTTGGATTCCCAAACACCTTTAGAAACTTGTTGACGATTTACCACAATACTTGCTATAACCAGGAATTGTGTTTCTCATACGGAACAGCGAAATGTTGCTAAAGATTAGAAGTATAAAGATCTTCCCTTCGCACAAGGCTACTATAAAGTTTTCGCTCACTTGAAGGTTGGAACCGCGCATTACCTTACTTAGCCATTCTCTCCCTCAGAATTTTCCATACATCACAAATGTCACACGGACATTGCCCACAGTCCAAGGATTAGGGTTGCAAGGCTCAGCAGAGCCTCAACACCTGGAATGAGCCTCGAGATGCCCGGTGACCCCAGGGCTACGATCCTCACCTCGGCCGGACTCTCGGCCACGGGTACTACTTACCCGAGCCCCTTCCGACACTACTAGGCTAGCGAGCCAACTAGGGAAGTGCTGAAACACTGTTGAAACATCATGAGACAATCCCCAGAAGTAGCACAGCCAAACCAAGCAAGAAGCACGGCGCACAGACGAATGACAGCGCCAGAAGGAAGATGGAGAATAGATGAAGGCATAAAGATCCACATGTATGCAGACTGCTAGACAGAGGCCTTGAAGCCTCAGGCAACAAGGCTTGATACGTACCTCAAGTACGTACCGATTCCCTTTGGCATAAGAAGGCCTGGAAGCCCAACCTTCTCCTGGAGGTTGAGAAGATCAACAAGGCCTTCGAGACCAAAGTAGTTTATCAGCGGAATTGAACTACTGTTCCAAGCCCAGAACACTGCCCTTGTTACAACGAATCACAATGTCGTCCACAGAACAAGACCTAGAAACTGCCCGCGAGACGCTGCTTCTCATATGTTCAGAGCACATGGACGATCTCATTGATACATTTGTCTCCTATCCAAACAAAGACGCCAGGCTAGCTCATTTTACGGACTGCCTTTACAGGGCCTTGCACGGACTGGTTCCGGAGAACACTGTATAGAATGCGCATATAGGCCCTGCCTCGTTCCATGTCAGCGTCAAGGAGCTTGATGAGGACTTGGTCGAAGCCATCTTCTCTTCAACGTGCATATAAGCAGCAATCTTCACTTTTGTTGTTGTTGTTGTTGTTGTTGTTATTTTTAACGTCTACTTCCGCCTCCCGTAGGGCATGAGACGTGCCGCACCGGTGAGTCTAGCATACAAAATTAAGAGCAATGCCCTAACTGTCCACCAAAACCATTAATCCGAGGGCAAACCGAGGCCTATTGCCAGTGTAAATCATGTGTTGCCCATAGCGTAAACGCGGCCCAACACTTGTAATCGAATCGCCCAGTGGGCGAGCCGCCAATATATGTGTTACGATCCAATCATGGAGACTAGACTAGCCGACCAATCAGATCGGACCCGAGACGAAGGTTCGGGTCCACGGGTCCAGTATATCGGGTCCATGAAGACCGGTATAAAAGAAGGCCTTCCCCGGCCTCTTGTTACCGTTTCTTCAGCAAGCAATAGCTATCACAATCTACCAGTACCTTTTGGCTACTACACTGTTACTCTATTGTTCTATCCCAGCGATAATACTCCTGTGCTTGTAACGGTTCGTCACAATATGACGGAACCAAATGATGTAACAGTATAAACTCATGAAAACACGTCTCAGAACTCCGATAACAGCATAATCCACGGCAGGTCCCAGTGCTGACGACGTAGACCATGGCAACAAACCTGTCACAACTTCCTTCGGCGCAGCTCAAACATAGGGGCAGGCTACTGGCGAGAGCTGGGCCAAAGGCTTGCATATGGCGATCGGGTTTACAACAAAGGTAAATACGGAACTCAAGGTGGTGAAGAACGATCAAGCTGAGGTGGACAGCAAGTGATGGGCAAAATTCAACGGAAAGAGGCGGTATGCTAGTCTAGAATCACTCTTCCCGCGTAGTACCAGGCAATCACAACGTCAACAAGTTCCAAATGTCAATCCCGAGAAGCTGCAAAGTGAACATCTTCAATAACAGGACATGCAGGCATTCGCCGGTACACTTTCTATCCACACAGGCAAGAATCAGATATTTTGGGAATGACTGTGCGCCGACACACCCGACGTGAAAGTATTCTGAGTCAAAATTGAGAGATTGTTGAAGGAATAGGCCACGTCATATGTCGAGGACACTACAAATTTGAGAGCCAGCGGTGTGCCTTCCCGGGACGTGAACTGGCATCAACGGTCAATGAGATATGAAGTTTTCGAATACAGGAAAAAGTGAAATGAGAAGAGACGAAATCCTCGGTTACTAGGTAACCATCGCAGTAGATATTGACGGGAGGCAGAGGCAGGACTCGTTTGGTTTTACCCCTCCACCAATGGAGTAACTCTCCGTTGTTCGGTCCCGAGGAGTGATTTGCAATGGGCCTTTCCAATAACTGTACAGGTATTTAAATTCTGTTCTTGTTTTTTTTTTTTCTTCTTCCTTTTCTCTTCTTCTTCTCCCTTCATCGCGAGGCGTATCTTCAACCTCTAGAAGACTGCGTTTTTTTCTTCTCCCAAGCACTACCAAACTACCAGTGCACCTCTGCCTACCTAGTAGATACCCCTTCTTTTTCGTGTTCTCCGATGTAAGTTGATTAAATTCCACCGTGGCACCGTAAGGTCGACCACCTTACCCCCAGCACCCATCGCCCTTACTTTTCGTTCACCCTTCCCTCTTTCCCATCTTTCCTCATGGCGACGCGCATCTTCAATCTCCAGAAGACCACTTTTTCTTCTCCCAGCTCTCAAAAAGAAAACTTCGAGCCACCAGAAACCTACCTTCCTACCTACCTACGTCCTTCCCTGTGTTCTCTCTGGCCACGATGTAATCTACACTCTCCCAAATCCTCCAACATTACCACCAACTTTCAAGATTCGCTCACCCCTTGTCACTCAAGACAACTTGGGTTTCTGGACATCTTGGCTACCACGAGCCTCCAGCCTTCGCGCGTGTCTTTTCTTTCCCTCTCCTCTCTCACAATCATATCAACCACCTCGCTCGTTCATTCCCTCGCCGGACGCGTAACTTCCAAACGCGTCCCACTATATATCTGCCAAATTTCATCCTGATCTCCAGCTGACATTCATCACCAACACCAGAACAATGCCCGAGAACACCGTTGTCCTGGCCCCCGGCCTCGCCCCTCATGGGCTGTTCTGGGACCTCTGGCGCGCGCTCCTCTCGAGAGCGCTGGGCCTCTCGGCCAACGACACCGAGAGGCTTGTCGAGGCCTGGTGGTGGCAGCTCGTACGTAAATACCTACCCTACCCTATTCTAACTCCCAAGCCACCCAAGCAGCCAAGAGAGAGACGGGATCCATGTCACGCAGCCGGCAGTCAGTAGTGTCGACTTTCTGGTTGGAATGTGTCACTCTGCTGCCAGTTGTCGACATCTGCTCCGTCATCCTCAACACCACATAGTCATGAAACAACTGCTAACACCGTTCATCTTCCAACAGTACCTCAAGGAGCGCGAGAGGGAGTGGGAGGCCCTCTACGAGTAAGGGCGACCTGGCGCCTTGACAATACCGGGGGGATTGAGGAGGTAGATGGCCGCGGCCAGTACCCGGCAACGGGAAAGACAATGCCTACTGGGCCTGTTGTGCGTGGAGGGAGGGGGGGAAGCTCCCTCAAAATAAAAAGCCTGATGATGACTCATCTTGATGCTCAAACTGTTAACTGGTGATATGGTGACATGGTGATGTAATATGTTGGTGAAACCCAGTCCATTCCACGAACTTGAACGGCCAACTATCCAAGGACTTCCAGTCGTCGGTCGTATACAGCATGTGAATGTTGGTCGTCGCGGCTCGTAGTAAGATCCTATGCACACAATACCACATTATCAAGTAGCAGCCGCCCGTAACGACCATTAATGAATAACATCCCAGAAACGGAAAAGACGGGCGAGGAACTTACCTATTAGATCTCGCCAAGATCAATGCCATCGATAATGTCAGGAGCCTCATAGGCGTTGGCAGCAAGGGTGTCGCCGATAGCATGTTCAACCTCGGAGGCCGCTCGCCAGCAGGCCCAGCAAGCTCAGCAAGCCTAACACCTCGCTGCGCCCGCGACTCCCACTGGTCCCGCTGCTGGCCCTCTCCCCGGCGCCCACTACTACCAACACCCTCAAGCCTTGCCCCAGAACTTCTACTACCCGCCCAACTATGGCTCTTACTACGGCCCGCCCGCTCAGCCTTGAGGAATCTCGTAGATGGTTGGGTTATTCTGGACACAGGTAATTCACTTTGACGGCATACATGGTGATATCACAACAAAAAGGGGGAGGTCATTACTTCTAGGACACTTCTCCCCAGAATTCGTCCTGTCAAAGTGCATGCTCATCTTGTCGTCTCCCCATCGTCCGAAATTATGAGGTTACCCCTCTGCCCGTAAAAATACCGTATTCTCCTTTTTTTTTTCCGAGACCGAAGAGCAACACGCGTCGCGCGTCACGCGGTTCCTTCTTCCCATCCTTTTCGCTTCTTACTCCTTGCCCTTTCCTTATCCTTTCCTTTTCCTTTCCTCATTCCCTTCTTCGTCCGCAATGCGTATCATCCACCCCAGGATACCAACCGCCGTTCTTTCCTCAACCTCACCAGTCACCACATTCAAAGTAGGTAAGCTCAAGCCCTTCACCTTCTTTCCTATCGCATCACACGGAGGTAGAGGAGTCGTTTTTAGAGGACATAGAGGAGCCGATGTTCGTCACCCATGAGGGGCCCAGGTCACCGAGCCAGGAGCCGATCTCCGCCAACCAGAGTGGTCTCCGCGAGGACATCAACAAGCAGGAACAGCTGGTGGATGGAAAAGGTCCAGGAGTTTCGCCAGTTAGGTTGGCTGGCGCTGACACACTCTCAAACCCTTGCACCGAAGTCCCGTAACCAAGCCAAACCACAGAGATAATCTGGGCTTTACTTATTGCAATCTAGGTCACCATGCCTTGACACTGTGTATTCTGGGCCATGAGATCCCGCAAGGGTTGGGGCGTGTTCAGTAACGAAGCCGAGGAGGCACTGAGAGGCTCAACCATCGCTCAATAGTACTTCACATAGAAGTACCTGCCCCATCTCATCCCAATCCCAAACTGACACCGAAACATAGCACAAGAAAAATGGCCAACCAGGCCACTACCAACATGAACTCGGGCCCGCAAGGGCAACAAGACCGCTGGGCGGCGCTGCGTGCGCGCCTGAGAGCGCGGGATGTGGAAGAGCACCACATCGAGACCATTGTCGCTGCGCTTGACAATGCTGTGAGTACCTTAGCATTGAAATGTTAACCACGGAACTTCGTATGACGGAGGCATTGTGGCTAACTGCCATGGACAATCTTCACAGGGTTGACTGATGCTCTATGGAGCTGCAAGAAGATTCCGGGAGACGGGAGGGGACGTTTTGGAGGAGGAGGATGAGAAGCTGGTGCCTCTGACGGTTCTAACACGGCCTAGGCACGATGGAAGCCGAAGGGGGTAGCAAGTGGTGGGTTGGTGTTGGGGTCCGGCTTGGGGTTGGGTATGGTGTGGCTTGCAAGCCGCGTGGGGAGGAGAAGGGGGTGAGTTTTCTTTGCAACCGTCTCGCTTCCGCCTCGCACTTCTCTCAAGTTAACTTCACACCTTCCGTCAACTCATCAAGACCACCCCCAAGGACCAGCCCGGTCTCAAGGTGGACGCCAAGGCGGACGCAAAAGTCGCAAAGGTCAGTCGTGCCAAAGCCAAGGTCACCAAGGATAGGTAGCAAGAGGCCAAGGAAGACAAGCCCGACAAAGTCAAGCCTACCCCCAAGGCGTTCTGCCCTCGGCCCCGACCAACGCCTCCACTCCCTCCGGCAGGGCTGGCAGGGTCAACGCCGCCACCTTTGCCAACATCAAGGACGAGGTCATCAAGGGTTTGAATATCGACAAGATGAAGCGTAGGGTAGCGAGACCGCTATGGCCCACTACCGGTCCCCCGACGATGACGTGTGGTGTGTTCTCTGCATCAAGGGTCTCCATCGCATCATCCCGCGTGCCGTCCACGACCATGCCTCTTTCTGCGCCGCTTTCGATGAGGCTCGCGCCGCTGCCTGAGCAATTCCTGTGAACCATAGGTAGTTTGACTCACAAACAGAAAATTTGGTATTCACTGATCTATGAATGATTCCCTCCGTTTTTTTACAGTGAATGTCAAGTTACCATGGCTGTGAATGACATCCCCTCTTCTCGAGGCGCCCGCAACATAATGGGTAATTATGTTTGCGATTTGCGATCGTGAAACTTCCGAGGCAATTCATTGAATCCCAAGTTGCAACCGTGATCGAACAAGATGTGAAAGTGGAAAGTGGAATCCTCCGGCTCTGGAGGACCGCATTTGGGAGGACAAAGTGGTGCAGCCTCGATTTCGAAGACAACGCCAAGGATTGATGGGAATGGAACCTAAAGCGTGTGCAATGGATCTAAAAGAATGAGTTTTGCCAGTATCAAATAATTGGTTCACTGATCGTTTGGAGATGGAAAGAGGAAAAGAGTGCCTGTCAGCCCAGGTGAACGAAAGTACTGTACAACAATGGAAGTTGTGCGTGGTTCCTCTTTCCTATAAGTGGTGACAGATCTTTGCCTGTCGAACGCGCCGTTCCTCGTTGCAAGAACTAAACAAGTTCAAACACAAGGAAAGAGCTCCTTCTCACTTCCCTTTGGCAACTCAAATGCAGCATCATCTCCCTTCTCCTTCCTCTATCCTTCCTCTAATCAACCCAGGTAAGCTCCCAGAGTACCACAAGCAAAAAGAAGACAAAAAGAAAACAACAAGAAAAAGAAGAAGCACAAAGACAAAGAAATATGCAAAAGAATTGCGCGATCCGGGATTCGAACCTGGGAACATCCACTATCAGGTGGCAAGGGCCCCAGCCCGACAACGAACACCATAAGTATTCGAAGTGCCGTTTGAAGAACGAACGGGTTAACCACTACGCCAATCACGCTTTTTGTTGAAAGAGGGTCTGCGGAGTGTGTATATACACCTCTTGTGCCGCCGTCAGATACACGTGGGCTGGTAATGCTGGTACGGCTGCTAGTACTGGTGGTACTGGTAACTTCTTGTGTTCAGGTGGTTGGATGTTTGCCTACTGGGTTGTGCCCGATCTCAGCACCACGCTCCTTGCTAGGTAGTTTTGTGCCCGCGATTGTCTGTTTCCTTGTGTGGTTTTTTTTTTTTGGGTACATTGCCAACTTCTCCGCGTTTTGTCACGACGGTTCTAGATGATGATATCGCATTATCCACCGTGTGCAGAACAACATTTGGCAAGACTTCTCAGCGAACAGCCCACTTTCCTCATCTTCAACTGTATCACCGCGACAAGACACATGAGACAAGAAGATATCCAACAACTGTTATTTGCACCGCCCGCGCAACCGCAAGCATTACACAACTATATACAAGAATGCGCGCGTCGATCCGAGAACCATCATGCGCCAACCACACGATCCGCTTCCCAATCCGTCCGCCAAAGCCAACAGACCACAGTCACGACACCAACACCAACTCCATCGCAAACAGTCAAGCCCATTCAGACATCCGAAAGACCCTTAAGCCATCCTTCAACCCTCAAACTAACCACTGCGTCCCTCTTTCAGTCCCCCCTCGCGACCGAGAAACACGATGCTTCGACAAGACATCTCACATCCCCCGCTCGCTCACAGACTCCATGTCGATGGAGTCCGCTTACAAGCACTGAGAGTACCACTGGTTAGCAGCCTGGCAAGTCGATCCAGACACGCAGCAAGTAGGACCGGACCATCCCTGACCACCGCACTGTCCCCACTTAGCCGAGCAGGTGCCGGATCCGCCTCCGTTGCCGGGGTTGGTGGGGTTAGTAGGAGTAGTAGGGTTCTCAGGCTGAGTAGATCCGCCGCCGCCGCTGGCGCCAACATTGATGGTGCTGCTTCCGGACGAGAAGTAGCCCTCGGTGGCGACAATCTGGTAGTTGTGGGTGCCGAGCTGGAGGCCGGAGCGGGTCCAGGCGTCAAAGTGGTTCTTCATGTTGACGGAGCCGCCGGTGCGCTTCTGCTGGCGGACGGACCAGTACTGGTAGAAGGTGGCGGTGCCGTCGATGGAGGGCTGGTTGACGCGCTGGGTGCGGTAGATGTCGTAGACGCCGCCGTCCGAGGTGACGGACCCGAGACGGGTGGCGCCCGTGCTGGGGTTGTAGGTGCCGAAGTTCTCGACGACGTAGTACTCTACGAGAGGGTTGCGAGTCCAGCCGTAGACGGCGAGGTACGAGTTGCCGTTGGGGGAGTAGGTGCCGGTGTAGTTGATGGTGCTATTGTTAACAAGTTAGTACATGTGTCGAGCGAAGCGAGGACTCCTCCACGGAGTGGCCGCCGGAGGCAAGCAAAGAAGGAAAACATACCGATCAGTACCGGGCATCCAACCCTTTCCACCGACCCAGTTACCGTTGCCGGACCACTTGGCGCTGTACTGGCCACCAGCCTCGTTGGTGTACTGAATGCTGCCCTGGTCGTCAGTCCAGAAGGAGAAGTAGTAGCCGTTGTGGGTGCCAGTGGCCGACGAGGTGTAGGTCTGACGCTTGAAGAGGCTGCCCTGGCCGGGGAGCTCGCCGGGGAGGGCAAAGACGCCAGAGATGGCCGTGGTGGCGGCGAGAAGGATGGAGGAGAAAGCAACCATTTTGATGGTGTTGACCTGAGACTGTCTGGAAAGGAAGTGCTGAGGATGAGGAACCAGAAGTTAAGTGTTGATCACGGGGAGGGTACTTAGGGGTTATATACTTTTCGTCACTGGCAGGTTGACGGATCGCCTCATGGTGGTTCCACGATAAAAGAGTCCGTTACATTGACATGGTTGCATTGTTTCCTGGAAATGAGCGAGGTTTGGAGGTTCATGCCCCCCCTAGGCAGTTCCGCTCCGATGTTTCACCCCCCATGGGCCTGGCTGAGGTTCGAGGTGGTGTGGTGATGCGGCCCTCTTGCTCCTTGGATTTCATGGGGAAACCGATTTAGCACACCCGCGATGTAACCATCCGGAGAGCACCAAGCGCCATGCGATCTTGCTTTGATCGAGACCGCTTGTGTTCTTGACATTCAGTGATCGGAAAGAAGTCGCCAAGATTGCTTTTTTGGCGGAGTGATGGGCTCGTCTTGCAACAGGGAAATCCAACGCGTTTAGCCATTCTTGTCTGTTTTTTTCCCCGCGATCCGGATATGCTGGCCGATGAGTTCCCGTTGACGTCCTCTTTTGTTTTTACCCCATAGGTGAACTAGCAGAATCCGGGGTTGCCAAGCCAAGAGGCAAGATCCATCCGTCAGACTATCTTGCCTAGTCGATGGCCATATGTCCAGGATGCTTAGCATGTCCAGATGTGTCACGGCGAGGCCGAAGTCCGAACAGAACCTCGATATCGAAGCATAGGACATCAACACGTTTCATCTTTGGACCCAGTGAGATGATGGCTACCTGTATGATACCGAGTTTCCCAAACAGGTTCACTATCTTCATTCCCAACTTCTCAACGCATCATCAGCCCTGGTAAAAGTGTCCCCAAAGAGTTGTCGTTGTCGTTCACAACCGGGCTAGAGCCTCCAAGCATCAGCGTAGCATCACATACCACACCACCCCCAGCACCAGTTGAATTGCGGGGGAAATCAACGCCGCAATTGAAAGCTTCAGGAAGGAAAGCATCACAAATGCCGATTAACCCGGCGGCTAAATAGCTGTCAATGCGACTCAATACCGTCCTTGGGCTTCTCTCACAGAAATTCACGGTTCTGGAAGGGCTCTTGGCAGAGCGGTCCTAGCCACTGGGACAGGGGAGCTAGCAGGGACCGGTTGAGCTTGTGACTTGGTGAAACGTCCCGAATAGGAAATTCACGGTAGAGGAAGACCGAAAACTTCTGGAATGGGAACGCTGGAACATCATTTTGGTCGCTGTTGGCAGCAGGTTGGGAGGCAACGATCATCGGGGCTAGAACGGTTTTGCCCACGGGCATTTGACATTCACAAGAACAAAAACTAGCTAGCTGGAGGTCGGACCGGACCGGCTTCTGAGTTCTGACTGGAGCCTGGGCTGGATGGACCTGGTCGTTCCGAATTTGAGGAAAGGGCTTTCGTCTCCGGGCAGCTGGGGAGAAGGAACGATGTCCGTCATGGATCATGGAATGTTCTCTGACGGCGACGGTCAACCACATGGAGCGAAGGACCCTTTTTTTTGGTAACTGTATTCTTCCAGGCGGGTAAATTGGTCTTGGGTAGCATTTGGGACCAACTCTGGGATGCTGTCAAACCCAGAACCGTGATGTTGAAAAGTTCCGTTGTCAGTGCTGAGCAAGAACACAGAGTGACTTAATCAGGTTGACAGTTCTTTCCAACTTGGCGGTGCGCAGATATGCCAGTTGTCTCGCAAGACTGTCTTTGAAGGGAAATAACGACGGCGACAACCCGAATGAGCCCGATTGTAAGCGCTCCTACCATCGGACAAGTGCATGTGGTGTTATCTACCTGTGTCACCATTCACCAGTTCCCCATGGTAAGCTCTAATCTCCCATGAAACCGCCACTGCCGGCTTTATCAGCCATTGCTCTCGTCAAAACTTTCCCGCGGCCCCAACTTCATCATGTCTGTTGCCGTCATGGTCAATCCCTTCCGCATTCCCTCTTGACATGCGACTGACACAAATCCCGGACTGAAATGCAGTTGTTCATCACCACCATAGCCCCCCGGAGCCTCTCGCCGTCGTCAATATCTCGACTAGGCTCGGCCGAGTGTCAAAGGAAACAAAACCGCCACGCGACACGCCACCCTCGCCGTTCTCACTACTCCTTTTCTCGTCACAACTTGGCCTTCCCACTCTTCCCATCCAACTTCACCACATTCTCTCCCTTCTCCTTCTTCTGTATCTCCGCAACCACCTCAGCCCACCTCCGATAAACATCCCTCTCAGCATCAAACCCCAACAACCATCCTTCCCTCAACAACCATATCCTCTCCGGACAATTCCATACCCCCTCCGGCCCGTCCCAATCAGCCTTATGCCACCGCTCCCTCATCTTCGGCCCATTGGCTTGCGCTTTATGCACCCGTTCGTACCTCAGCTTTTCAAAAGCTTTAAGCGCCGTGGGGACCACTTTCTGTTTCGCCATCTCGCCCCTCTTGTTTGCATGGCAGGCAAGTTCAAGAGAAGCAGCCACCACTGATCCATCTTCGATACTCTGACTTGCTCCCTGAATAGACGTAGGCAAAAACGGGTGAGCGGCGTCTCCTATCAGCGCGATCCTTCCTTTTGGGCTGACGAAGGTAGGCAGCGGTTCGCGGTAGACGAGTTTGTAATCGATTAGTCTCCCCGGCGGTGTAGCTTTCACTAGTTCTCTGACGACGGGACACCATCCTTCCAGGTAGGTCAATGCTTCCTCGGGTTTACCGGGGAATTGCCAAGATTCTTCAATGTTGCCGTCGTCGATGTGGGTAAACACCCAGTTTATCTCGCTTCCCTTCTTGATGCTCGAGACAAGGAAGTGAATGTCTGGCCCGATGAAGCCCTGGTGTTGATCCCCGTTTTCCACGAGATGTTTGGTGATGGGGTTCTTTGCGATAACAGGCGCAGAAGGGAACCAAGCCCTGTAAACTGCGTAGCCGGAAGACTTTGGTTGTTCGTCTTCCTCAAGGCCAAGGACTAACTTCCGACCTCTTGACCTAACGCCTTCAGCGGCTAGAACGGCGTCACCTGTCACTTTCTCAATCTCGCCATCTGCTCCCGTGATGATCACACCCGCATGCGGTCTTTCCCTTTCTTCCCCTTCTTCCCCTTGCCCTTTCCCTCCACTCTCGGTCCCATCACACTCAAAGTAATCCCTGACCCTCACCCCCCACCTGACCTTAATCCCCCTTCCTTCCACCCCCTTCCTAGTCCTCACATACTCCCAAATCAACCGATGCAACTCCCCCCTATGGCCATTAATCCTCCTCCCCTCCCAACCCATATCCTTCTCCTCCTTGAAACTTTGCCTTGTAACAAACTCCCCCTTGTAATGAAAAAGATCCAACCAGGTAGTCTGTCGAGCAATCGCTTCCATCTTTTCAGCCACCGACTCGCCAGAAGGGAAAACCCACTTCTCAAACGCCCGTGACCCGTTGGGGTCGAACGAGATGATATCCCCGTACCGAGTGATTTCGTCTATGGAAGAGACTTTCTCGAATAAAGTCACGCGGTGGCCTTTGCGCTCGCATTCGATGGCTGCGGAGAGGCCGGCAAAGCCAGCGCCTACTATTAGGATGTGGAGGCCGGTGGGGGGGAAGGGGCCGGAGGGGGTTGTGTTTTTGTTTTCCATGATGGGATAAGGTATTGGGGTGGAGGTGTTATAGCTGTGATTTGAGGTATTGTAGTTATGGTGCGATGTGTTGTGGTCGCGATGCGTGACGGGGCGTGACTTCGTGGTCTGGACGTCTTGTCCAGGGAGCGAGTTTGTGCAGCGGTGACAGGTTGAGTAGGTAGCCGAGGGTATTAAGAGAGGTGCTGGAGGTATGAAGGGTGAAAGCTGCGAGGATTAGGACGACATCGGCCGGCTGTTATTCTGGCAGCCGAAGCTCGAATCTGACCATCTCGGCTCAAAGATGTTTTGCGACAAAGGTCACCAATAAGATACAGGCTGAACTGCCGACCCCGCTTCATGAGCCGCGATATTGGTGATATTTGGGGGTTTCCATTGCAGTTTATACTGAGACGCTGGCTCGGCTGGGAAGGAGCGACCTCGTGATTGGCCAACCAGATATTTTACATTCCTTTCTGTAGTCAGTTGGCCGCTGTCCCGTGTCAACGCGGAAGGTTCTGCGGGGAAACAGCGGGAGGAATATCACTGGATGCTCTCAGCGCCAGATACGCAATTCCAGACCTTAGGTAAGATCAACGGTTGTGTTCGCTGTTCCTGCCATGCACCAAACGAACCAAAAAGCGTTACCCAGCCTATGCTCCCGGTGACGAAACGAGAATTATCCGGACTCCAGTCCCACTGATGTGAGTAGAAGACGTCGTGCGTACCTGATAAGGCGTCAACAATTCGAGCAAATGTCGATCAGCTGTGAAACATCGCCATGCTCTGATCGACAGAAGCGGACGGGTGCTTCCGTGCCATATGGAAGGGTGAGGACGATCGCATTGCCTGATAAGGAAACGAGCTGCTCAGCCTTGAGCTCAACCGTCGTTACTAGAGCTGCTATAGCTATAGCTTGCAATTTGGCTGAACACTGGCCGAAAACTCCCTGCCAAGGTAAAACGATCGTGAATGGCTGAAGCGAGTGCCGAGTATAAATGAGACGGGCATCCCCGCACAGGTGCAATATCCCAACTGCTACTGGCAACTGGTAAATCTCGCTCGAGCCCGGCAGTTTGGATACTCATCCAAGATTCAGTGTATAAAATGGAGCTTGATGTCGGGGAAAGACGACGTGATGGGTTCACTTGAAGCCCCAGTATTGTGAAGCCTCCGCATCTGTTTTTGCTTCCCTTCAAGGCGTCAAAACCAGACCATCAGCATCATGATGCTCCTCACCACCACTGTACTCTCCCTCACCCCCTTGGCGGCCCTCGGGGCTCCCACAGCTGAAGCTCCCAGACAGGCAGCCGCATCCACCTGCGACCGCGACTTCCTCAAAGCCCAAGCCGCCTCCTACGTCGCCGCGCAAAAGGCCGGAACCCCTTCCCTCCTCCTCGCCAACTCTTCTGCCTCAGTCACCTACACCCAAAACTTCAAGACTGCCACCCTCACCACCGGCATCTTGTCCACCGCTCTCCGCATCGACCACAGCCGCAGCACCTACGACACCACCCAATGCGCCACCTTCACCGAGCTCATCACCACCGAGACCAACAAACAACACGTCATCGGCACGCAACTGCGCTTCTCCCCCGACACTTTGTCCCTGTCCAAAATTGAAACCATAGTAACCTCAAAAGGCGACTGGCTCTTCGACCCGACCTCAACACTCAAATACTCCTCGCAAGAATCCTCTTCCGGACTCTGGGACGAGATCCCCCTTGCCAAGCGCGACACCCGGGCCGTGATCCAAGCCGCTGGCGACGCGTATCTGGACCTGTTCAACGACAAGAAAGTGCAAGTCCCCTGGGGAAGTCCCTGCGCGAGACTGGAGGGAGGTAGTTATATCCAGCCGAGTTGTAACGTGGGCGTGCCGAGTGGGATCAAGAATGTGAATCGACGGTATGTGATTGATGAGGTGCTGGGAGCGGTGGATGTGTTTTTTGACTTTGCGGGGGCGGAGCCGGATAGTCATGAGTTTAGGGTGGAGGGGGGCAAGTTGAGGTTGGTGCATACCATGACTGTTATGAAGTAGGTCCATATCTAGGGGGTGGCGGTCTGTCTCTGGTGTGGTTGTGCGGTGGTTGAGGGTTGGTGGTTGAGGGTTGGTGATTGAGGGTTGGTGATTGAGGGTTGGTGGTTGAGGGTTGGTGATTGAGGGTTGGTGGTTGAGGGTTGGTGGTTGAGGGTTGGGATGGAAGGACTGGCGGTGGAAGCTCTGGGTTGGCTTGGGGAAAGGCTGTGTAAAGGGATCGAGATCTATTAACTTGGCAATTGTTCAGATAGTGATTATCAGCAGCGAGAGTTGTACCGATTGGAAAGGATCCTGAACCTTGCTGCTTTGTTGTCGCATTGTAGGATTATGGTCATGACTGGTTGCTCCGTTGGCGCAGTGTCAGCTGGCCCATTGTCAATAACAACAACACCACGACAACACGGGTGAATGGAGACGCGAACAGAAGCGTGGCATCGTGAACGGGTGAAGGAGGTTGGTGTCGCGTTGGGCGTGACCGCTACCGCTAGCAACCTGCCAGCTGCCAGCCAAGGTGGTTGGTGTATCCAAAATACGAGGGCAAAGGGGGTCCGCTTCCCATGGACAACCCCATCATGAAGTTTGTTGGTTGTGACAGATTGCAGTTTGGGAATAGCTTCATGTTTTGGGATTCGTGAGGGGTTCTGGGCATCAGTGACGAATGGAGAAAAGAGGTGGAATCTCACAGAAGAGACCATCACCTTTCCGGGCTAGCCTGGCACTGCGCGATAGGAAAAGATTCGAGACACTAGCGAATGGCTAGGCCCAGATAGGCTTGGGCTGAAGGAGTCAACGCAATCCGAAGCGCGGAGTGAAAGCGGTCAAGGACTGCAGATGACCCTGCAAAAAAAGGAATATGACGTCATGGTAACTGTCACTGGCCCCCCACCTGCCAGCATTGGGAACGGAAGAGGTGACACACAAAAGGACAGCTGCAAGACATCGTCGATCCCGAGGGTAAGTGAGGAGGGGCTCTTGAACCTCTTTGAACTTTGTCAGGCAGTTTGGGCAAATGTTGAAATGTTGAAATTTCTTCGATACCTATGCACAGCCTTCCCCAGCCCAGATCATCACAAACCAAACGCATCATTTTTTTTCGTTTTCCTGTTCCTTCTTTTTGCCAACACACGTCCCTCACTTTTTGCGACCAACAAGAACGGACAGTCACCACAAAACCAGAATGCCACTCAATGATCCATTCAACCATTGAAGATGCGCAGCGACGATCGCCCTCAGATCCGGCTAGGATCTGGACCACTCCAATGAATGTGTCAGCAGAGGACTGGAGGGTTCCATGCAGCAGCTGTCTGTCGCCTGTCAAATGGCAAATGCAAATGCAAATGCATCATTGACAGGGACAGGATTCCGAAATAACATTTTTTGCAGTCGGCATGTGCATCGGGACCTAGAGGTACCATCGAGATGGCATTAGCAACCGATTTGACAGCATGACTTTGACAGCTAAATAAATGCATGACCAGACTGATACAACCGGGTCTAGATGGGCCTATCTGTGTCTATCATTTACCTCTTTACCGGTTTACCGACGGCATGGGAATCATGAGAATCTGTCTTATAGATATTGCCCGAGGTTAATCCCAGTATTGCCGCAGGGCAGTGATTAGTGTAGTGTACTAAAATCAGTCAGTTTGCGGTCTTGCATCGCGCAGGCCCTGTTGATCCCGTCAACCCGTCTTCCCTCTTGCCGGTCTCTTTGCTCCTCCAATTTGCCACGAGTCTTAAACGACTGATATCACACGGGTATAATACCATGTTTGGTGCTACTTGTTGGAGGATTTGTTGCACATTCTCCTGGTATTTCCGTGTCACTGTCACCACTCACTTTCAAAACTTGACCATTCCATCGGTACCGGACGGTTGTGCCCGTGACAGGGCGGTGTTCTCAGTGACAATCAGCGGGTGATAATCACAGTGGCAGCCAAGCACTGACCATTCACAGCTTGCGTCCAGAGTCCCGTGTGTGAGTGGTGGGTGAGCCCTCTCTCCTCCCGTCCGTTTTTTGCACTCTTTGGTCCTTCCCGTCCTCCATGTCATCCCGTCAACCATGTTCACCCCGTCCGTCTCCTTTTTTTTTTCCCCCTCCCTTTCGCCTCATTCGAGTTCTCCGGTAGCGACACAAAGACCAGTCTCTCGTTTTCACTTTCCCGTTTTCCGAAGTTTGTCCTCTGCTCTTGCCCTTTCGTCCTCTTTTTCCTCTCTCTCTTCCGAGACCCGACCCACTCCCATCCCGTCTTGGTTTCTCCCTCTAAAACTATTGACCAACCCCCGCAACTTCCAGTAGCCTGCACTTAGGTTGCCTGTACCGTGCCTGGGAACGCTGCAAAGGTCAGGCCATCTCTGCCTTGCGCCCACCCGCCTGCGGTTAATAGACCGCCAGACAACCGCCTACTGCACAAATCAGACCATTTTGGAGGTCCCTAATTGCTTGCAGCAAATCACTTGTCGCGGGTTGGCACCTTGGATCTCGAGATCGGCAAATCGACTCTGGCACTGGCACCGAAAAAATGCATCTCTCCACGGCCAAAGCCAACACCACCATCGTGGCCGACATGGCAAACAGTCTGCTCAACATGGTCATTGGCGGCCATGAGGATGGAAAAGACAAAGAATCCCATTCCGATATCAACGACTCCGCCCCCGGACCCGACAATTCGGACAGTCTCCAGTCCCTGACTCAGGAACACTCCAACGACGACGACTCCCACCACATCTTGGCTTCGGCCTCAGCTTCAGCTTCGACACCAACCACCCAGGACATTGAGGATGAAAATGACCCCGCCTGGAGCATCGCAACCACGACAACAACAGACTCGTCCGTCGACGACAGCAGCAACAGCAACGTCACCGTCACCCTCCAAGAAGATGTCCCGCCAACGCATCCCTTTGCGGCTCCCGACATGAGCCTCATCTTCGACTACTCGCCCATCCCATTACTCCTCCTGTCATCGTCGTGCTGCATCACCAGGGTCTCGAAACGCTTCTGCCAAGACTGGCACGTTACCGAAAAGGATTGCGTCGGCAAGTTCCTACTGCCCTTTCTCGACGGCCAGGTCCGCGAAACCGGCGCCAGCAAATCAAAACACATTGCCGAAGCTGTCGACGATGCCGTCGCATCCCGATCTGAGCGCACCTCCAAAGCCATCACGGTCAAGAGTGCCTTCACCTGTCGCGCCCGCGTGATTCCCATCTTTCGAGGCGCCGAGCTGGTCTCCATCTACCTCGAATGGCACGAGCGCCCTACCTCGGACGTCCTCGACAACGAACTTGTGCAACCGGGCCTTTCCACCGACGAAGCCTTCCGCATTCTCGTACAAGCGCTCAAGGACTATGCCATCTTCCTGCTGGATACCAAGGGTCATATTGCGACGTGGAATACAGGAGCGCAATTGCTCAAGGGCTACACCCGGGACGAGATCATCGGCAAACACTTCTCCATCTTCTACGGCAAGGAAGACCTCGACATCAAGAAGCCAGAGATGGAACTTGACATCTGTCTCCGCGAAGGCCGTGTGGAGGACGAGGGCTGGCGCTACAAAAAGGACGGCACCCGGTTCTGGGCCAACGTCGTCATCACAGCCGTCTACAAGAATGGCGTCCATGTCGGCTTTGGCAAGGTCACGCGTGACTTAACGGAGCGTAAGGCGTCCGAGTCCCGCTTGATCGCTGCCTACGAGGAGAGCGAGAAGCTCAAGTCCGACTTCCTCGCCAACATGAGCCACGAGATCCGTACCCCTATGCACGGTATGCTTTCGGCTTGCGCGTTGCTGCTTGACTCGCCTCTTACGGAGAGGCAGCGAGACATTGTCAACATTATGGACGAGTCGGGTCAGATATTGTTGCAGGTCATTAACGACATCCTGGACTATTCAAAGCTAGCATCGGGCAGTTTCTCAGTCAGCTCCGACGTGGTGGGTGTTGCCAGCATCATCACATCAGTGGTGCGCAGTGTCCAGACCACGTTACCCCCAGCCGTCCACTTCGAGCTCTTCCTCGCCCTCAACCTTCCCAAGTCCGTCCAGGGTGACCCTCTCCGCTACCGCCAAATCGTCCAAAACATTGTCGGCAACGCGGCCAAGTTCACAGACAAAGGAAGCATCCGAGTCAGAGCCTCGGTCCACTCCGAAGACAGTGACAGCTACACCCTCTTGACCGAAGTCATCGACACGGGCATTGGCATCCGGGAAGCCGCCTCCGCCTCGCTCTTCACTCCCTTTAGCCAGTTCGACTTGACCACCACCAAGCGTTACAAGGGCACTGGTCTCGGCCTTTCCATCGCCAAATCTCTCGCCGAACTCATGGGTGGCCGCATTGGCTACCGCCCCAACCCCGAACGCCACGGCTCCATCTTCTGGTTTACCGCGCGCTTCAAGAAGATCAAGAGCCTCGAACAGATCCAGGATTGGAAGCACCAGATGGCCGCTAAGGACGGCTCACCCATCTCGCATATTCAACCCGACGTCACGATTCTTCAAAAACGCCTCGCCTCCGTCGCCGGCCGCAAGACCGTTTTGCTTGTAGAAGACAACATTATCAACCAAAAGGTCATGCTCGGCATGCTGCGCTCCCTTGGCTTCAAGAGCATCGACCTGGCAGCCGACGGCGCCGCGGCCGTGAAGATGGTCACGGGCAAACCTGTAGGCTATGATATCGTGCTGATGGATATCAATATGCCCATCATGGACGGACAAGAAGCCTCGCAGCGAATCCGTGACGCTAACGTGAAGGTGCCGATTATTGCTATGACTGCTTACGCCCTTAAAGGGGACCGTGAGAAGTGCCTAGAGTTCGGCATGAACGATTACGTCCCCAAGCCGGTCGACAGGAAGTACCTGATCAAGGTCTTGGCCACTTGGCTCCTCGAGAAGGTCGACTACCGCAAGGCGTACGATGAGCGGCTGCAGCAGTTGAAGAGTTGCGATGAGAAGTTGCATCGGCTGAGTGTTAGTGAGGGCGCAACTGTGGCCGTGGCTAGGAGGGAGAGTGAAGATGGGTTTCTCAAGCGGGGGATGGCGCTCGGTGGTGAAGAGAGGGATGAGAAGGGGTGGAATACTTTACCGGGGAGGCAAGGGCACGAGGTACATAATGCTGGGGTGGCGCAGGGCACGTTTGAGGAGCCGGCGTGTGTGAAGATTCCCGACGCGGTGGAGAGGACGGAGAGACCTCATCAGGGGCCGCCGCCTACGCCCAAGGATGAGCAGCCTGGGTGGCTGGCTAGTCAGGAAGGAAGACAAGATCTGTATAATGGTGGTGTGGGGGAGGGTGTCCCTGATGAGGAGGTGAATGCGAATGGGGATGTGCCGGTGCCGGTGCCGGTTAGCGACGGGGAGATTAGTCCCAGGACTCCCTGTGTGACGACCGATCAGCCACAAGTCGAGGGTGAAGCAGCCGATGAGTACGAAAGGATTGTCAAGCCATAGCACCGGCAACATTCAGCAAGGGTTATGGGAGACAGACGAGGAGATGATGGAACGCATACATGGTATACAACGAACAAATGCATATTGGAGGCGCAAAGGCAAAGCGAGCGGGACTCAGGGGTTGCACAACAGGCCTGGCGTGTCCGGGCGTTTATAACAGTGCATACCAAAATTGTTTTTAATTTGTTTTATATTTTTTTGATGGGATATGGGCGTTGCTTTTGGGATCTGTTGTTTGGTTTTGGCTTGGGATGTTAGCCTTGATGGTTGAACAGATGATGACAATGAAGAGAATGAAGGAATGGTCTTGCGCAAGCTTGTTATCGACCGATTGAGCTCTGTTATGGTGTTGATGACTGGTAAAGACAAGAGTGACGTGAATGGGATAGGTGGTTGAAGAATTTTTTATGGTAATGGGTGGTATCGGCTATGTCAGAGTGTTGACATTTGATCTGGATTAATGTGTATTTGACATCCCTGTTCACTTATTCTAATTGTCCAACAGAATGACAACTTGCTCTCTTCGATGTCTCTGTTTTAAAATTCCTCATCTTTAAACAGCGCTCCAAAAAGCAGCTTGGTCTATTCCGGACGGGACCGGGATCCCATCCGTCCGATTCCCCACACCGCTACGGTAGCACGGCTGCACGGGCGAGAGCCTGGGGCCGATCGGCCGCGAGTGACGGGCTAGGTGGGGCCGTGAAGGAGTTGGTCGAATCGGAGCTCCCGTGGCCGTTTGTGGAGATTTCAAGCGGACGAAGAGCCGGAGGTTGGAGATGGGCACTTTACCAACCTCAACGTAACAAACTATATTCAAATTTTAAAAATTTATCCTATTCCTCTGCCAGATGAAGCATATATTTTCCAGGCGGAGATGCACGAGCACCGACAAATGAAGGCATGTCCGTGGTACTATTTCAAGCTCGAGGAAGTCGATGTAGTTGCAGGTTGACGAAGGGGCACCGAAGTGGAAATGTACGGAAAGTGAAAGGTCGAAGGATTACTGCCGTGGATTGGGGAATGAATTCGGCTTGCAACGAGAACCTTCGGCCATCGCTGAACATTCCATTCCATCTTTTAAAGGCGCAAATGACGGGAGGTTCGGTTTGGTTGGGTTGGGTTTTTGATTGATGGCTCCTTGGATGTTCAGAAGAGACCGGCCGATGCGGCAAGGCAGGTCTTCCCTTTGTAGTAAGGCACGTTACGTTGTTTTTGGTGCTCGTTTTCTCCTCTCCTAATTTCCAAAGCAATTGTCTGCCCCAACACGGAAGCTTGTTCAAGTTTTTATCGCTAAATCTCGACGTATCTTTCCCATCGCATTCATCCGATCACCATGTCGAGATGTTTTCCAGGAAACCTCATCGCTATTTACCCACGGCGATGTCACCCATCGACAAGGAATTAGCAAACGCCCCGCCAAGTGGTCACCTACAACAGCGAACCGCCGCCGAGCGGGAGGCAGCGGAGCAGGGCTTGATACTGCACTAACTCCGGTTGGTGCAGTACTGGACTAGTCGAGTTAGCAACGTATCTAAGCCCGCTGAGCGACTCGCTTCGTCCGAATCCGATGATCGACGACACGACGTTGACGGTTCCTTAACCCGACCGCACTTCTTGCCAACACATTCCACGCTGCCCTCACTCTGGTCAGCCAACGGCAGCTTCAAGGCGCGGGGACAAAGACTGGCGCCGTTGGGGATTCTCTCGTTAGCGGCACAGGCGGTCACTAACAATGGCGGGCAGGATGGAACGCGCTGTTGGTTCCCTGGCCCAGGCATTGAACGACCCTTGCAGCTGCGGCCAGGAGCTTGAAAGGAATCGACGAACCCAGAGATGCCCTGGATGATTCATAGTTCGTACCGCTTTGTTCTTCTTTTGAAAGAAATTTGCTGGTATTTGGGGCCCAGGTTTCGAGTCCTTTGCCTGGCAGGTTCCGCAATCCTTTACTCGATTCCATTTCCCGGACCACGCGCCACACCAAAGCCATCCAAAGAAATTGGATCTTAGGCAACGCTCGACACGCCTTACGATGAGTCAGAACGCCGACGAAATAGACCGGCTCGAGAACCCCCTAGGCGCTCCTAGCTTCAATGTCGACTGGGAATGTCCCGAACTTTCCGTTCCAGAACCATCAGTGACTACCATGTTTTCCCTAGAGCATGCCGAGCATCTCAGGGAGCCCCTGAACACCTTCATGGAGCTCCAGCTAGCTTTCAGACTAATCAGGTTCATCAAGGTCGAAGCTAAGGACTTCCCAATCGAACTCAGTGTCACACGGACATTTGCCCACAGTTCTGGGTTAGATGTTCCGAGGCTTAACAGAACCTCAACACTTTGCATTAGCCTTAACTGCCGATGGCGCTGAGCATCATCCTGAGGTCCCCCTTGCATCACGGGGCGAGAGGGCATCTTTAGGGGCATGGTGAGATATGCATTGTTATACAATGTGCATGAAAGACAGGTCAGCCCGTGCATGCGTACGTGCAGCTCCAGTGACTGCTGGGCCACAATGACGACCGGACAGAGGCCGATGCTAGAGGAAAGAAGGAGAATGGGTGAAAAGCACTCAGGAAGATCCACATGAAGACCGCTAGATAGATACCTCGAGGCATTAGGCGACAAGGCTCGGTACGCACCTCAGTACGTACCACACCTCTTTGGCATAAGAAGGCCTTGAAACCCAGCCTTTGGTTGAAGGTTGAAAGGATCAACAAGGCCTTCGAGACCAAAGTAGTTTATCAGCTGAATTGAACCCTTTGTTCCAAGCCCAGAACTCTGCCCTTGTCACAGCCCCTGTGCCGCTGGGCGTGAACAAACACGTTTTCGCGCGTACATCCAGACAAAGAAATGGTTGTTTGCGAGACCAACGTCAACGTACCCAGTGCGGCAAAAGATGGAGGGCGTGCGTAACTTGGGCCAGGAGAGATAACGGTTCAAGGGAGAGTGATACATCGAGGGACTCTGATGGCCCATGGATACCGCTATGCGCCCAATCTGGTCGTTCGTTCCGTTGTTCGAGTCCTCGTGTCTCCATCTCGCCGTGGTTGTCGCACTTCTCCTGATATCCGACAAATTCCAACTACATGATCACCACTACGAATACCCAGGCAGCCCGTACTGGACGTCCCACGACTTTACTTGACCACAGGAAGCCGACAGGGGCGCGTACCAATGATGGATTGGCTCAAAACCGAATTGGGCACATTCATGGCGCTGCAGCTGGCTTGCGGAGCCATCTCCGACACGCGATTGACGTTCGATCACGACGACTTCTGGAAACAGCTGCGGGTTGTATCGGTATTACTCGAATACCACCTTGACAAATCCACCAGACTATTGAAGTCCTACGACGATGGAAAGCATATCACCAAGCTGGCCGAAGAATGTTTGCGTTCTGCCTGGACCTATGTTACAGAGCTTCACCGTTTGCCCCGCGAAGAGAAGGCCTTACCCATTGCAGCCGGTAGGAACCTACTCGATACTCGGTTTCTGCTTCAACTTTGGTATGTATTACTTATACAAATGCACATAGGCTGCGAGGCTAACATAAATCCAAGGCTCGTAAGAGATCAACCCTGCGGGATCCAGATTCCGGAACAGCCTACCAAGTTGGACGATCTGAACACTATTGACGGCTTAATTTCTACAACTATCAGCGCGTTTTCAAAGGTGGTTAAGCACCCTGATCTTTTCCCGATCGATATTATGGATCAATACCGGAACTCAACTCGGCACGACATCTCAACGATGACCCTCAGGCGAAGAAACATCGAAACCCCCAGTCTATTCGGTCGAGAGGAAGTTTTCTGCGGAATTTCCGAGCCTTGTCCCGGAACATTCGATCGAACGGTTGACACACGCAAGAAGAATGCTTGTTCGGTGCTTAGGTCGGACGAGACGCTCATCGCTTGGCTCAGAAATCGCGACTACAGCAACAATATATGTTGGATCTGTGGAGACCCTGGCACTGGCAAGAGTGTTTTTCTGAAACACATAGTGAGCCAAGCGAGATCAGAACCCTCCATGTTCAAACCAGACGCAAGAGGCGCGGCGAGCAACAGAGGTCGTGACCGGGAGAAGCCAATGATCATTTGGCACATTTTTGCTCGGGGTGGGGACCCAGTTTCCATGCAACGCGAAGAACTGACTATGATCCAGAACATTCTGCTGCAGCTTTTCAGGCAATTTCCTGGAGAGATTGACCGGGCGTTTGCAAAAACCTACAACATGATGCTGAGCCAGCAGAAGCCTGATTACATCAAAGCAGGCTTATCTACTTTCAGATTCAAGACTCTTGAGAACACCCTATTCTACTTCCTGGCAGACATTAGGCCAGTAAGACCACGGATCTTCATCTTCTTGGACGGGCCGAGTGGCTTTTCGCGACAGAAGACGGCTTTCCTTAACGTCTCGGAAGCCGAGGATTGCCCACTTGTTTACAAGTTGAGAGGAGTTAAAGGTGTCAAGGTGTGTGTTGCCAGTAGACCTGGGGGGATGTTCCATGACTGGGATCGTTCACTTCATGGTCGGGAGGAAAGGGGTTACATGTTTCATACCCTCCGCATCCAGGATTATACGCGAGGGGATATCCAGACGTTCTGTGCCAACCGGCTAAAGAGTGTGCTTCTTCCGCTGCGCCTACCTCTCGCCGCAAGTATTGCAGACGCATCGCAAGGATCGTTCATTTTGGCCAGGGACGGATGCGAGGCTGGACTGCGAGATTACGAACAGTCGGAAAACCAACAAGCCATCACCTACTCCACAATTCTCTTCAATTCGCTACTAGATGAACTCCACGCTATGCCATCATATTACAAGTTACCCAACTACCTGTTCGGGCCCGAAAACCGCCTGGACACGCTTTCAGCGTATCTCAACCTGATCATCACCCACACCAAGTACAACATGTCCCAGGCTCGTGCCAAACGACCCTTATCACTCCTCCAACTGACACTGGCTGTCGATTCATACCGAGGCACTCTCCCATCAGCGCCGCTCACAGACTATCAGATGGAATTTCTTGCCAGAGCCTGCGATACCATAGCGCACAAGATCAAAAAGGAACTCTACCCCTTGGTTGTTCTTCGAGAATTGGAAAACGAAGAAAAGCTCACCCGAGGTGTGGGTGACAACTTAGGGACATGGCCAGGAGGTGTAGCAAACGTGCGGAAAGGTTTGGTCTTCGCGGCAGGAACAAAGGTTATGCTTCTGCACAGTAACATGCTGGAGTACCTGGAGACTACCAACAAGGGCCGGGCACTACTGGAGAGGAATGATTGCGGAAGTGCCAAAGCACTCATCAGGCACGACTGGTCGCTTAAAGGTAGAGATGTCCAGGTTGTTGATGTGATGAAGACAAACAAGGACCGGTTCGTGCGGGATCGCGTGGCGATGTTACTGAGGGCGTCAATGTTTGAGCATGCTTTGCTTATGCCGGGTGTTGTTAATGAGGAGTGTGAGGAGTGGTTGGGACGTGGCGGCACTCAGATGATAGAGGCGGAGCGTAACCCGGAGCCTGAACCAAAGCGGCGGTATCACGCCACGAGGTCCAAGACTACCAGTGCGACCACTACCAGTGCCAAGGCTGTGAAGACAGAATCATATCGGCCGTATCACGAACATTTAAAGTTGTTGGAAAACTTGCCGGAAGTGCGTGGGCTGGAAGGCGAGATGTTGTTATTTGAGGTTTGGCCGAAGACGTTTGTTAAGCAGATTAAGATTGAACCGGAGGAAGTAGGTAGTGATGAGGGAAGTGAGGATGGTGGTAATCGAAGGGAAGGGAAGAGGCGGAGGATGGAGTAAGGGCGAGAGTCACGGAGGGTGGATGTGCAAAGATTGAGCGGAAGAGTTTGATTGGTTGATGGAGTTTTGTTGAGTGATGCTATATTTGTTTTGTTGATTTCCCTATGCTGGACATGTAAGAATTTCTCATTGATGCTTTGCTTCCCACAAATAGCATGTTCGATGTATCCTTCGACGACGTTCTCGAAATTGTTATGATAGTATCCCATTTCCTGTACCTTGCAGTCTAAACTCACCATTATCCTCCTATTATGCCTACTACTCACAATAACAATAAAGCCGTTAATAGTAGTAGTTAATTAGTAGAAAAGAGGAAACACCTATTCATCATCTCATATTTCCTCGACGTCTTCTACCGCCCCAGTATTCGACGCGTAGTATGACGGCTCAATAGATAGAAGTTGGTGCACTAGCTAAGTAGCCAAGGTGATAGTTCTCTTGTTATCTAACTTCGGTAGAAGGGTATTTGTTCTATTAAGATTAATCTTTTGTATAGTTGCCGATAGTGGAAGGAAGAGTCGGATAAAAGGAACCCGTAATCTGCGCGGTTAGAATGTTAGCGGGCTTTCAAACGTTAAGGACTTAACGCGGGTCAGTTTAAATTGGGTGATAAGTGTTACGCATTTAGTTTGTCCTTGGCAGCGCCTGTGACGGCCAACGTCGCCTGGGAGCTCCAACCGACAGCGCCTAGCATGCACTAACAGCACTAGATGGTTCCTATGAGTCGCCATCTTTGCCCCACCCCTCACGTCATGCTCTCCTCTTTTTCTGTGCTCCAGTTTTCTTCCTCCTTCACATCGCCTTTTCTCTCATTGTTTACCCGCGATCAAATCGAGCAAAGCCGGCGTTACAAAATTTCTAACAATGCCGCGCGCCTATCTTCCCTTTGCCCGTTGGCAACGGCGAGCAACCGGACCTTGATCCACGCCAGCAAGTCACCGAAATCCACCATCCTCCACGGCCAACACGACAATATCGAGCCAACGAAGCGTCTGAAAACAACAGGCCCGTCACAAGATCCAATCCGGCGGCACCCACAATGACCAATATACCTTATACAAAACCTGCACGTTTTTGTTATGTACGGGCTCTCCAAGGGTGAAGACGTTCGACCAAATGACCGCGGTCACATGGCCAGAGGGCAGGAAGCCAGGAATCCTGTCATGATTGTACGAAGTAATGTCCGGATCTCGATCCTCCTCGTAACTAGTATTAATATGCTGACCTCACTACTAACAAGGATATCGAGAGCACATAACGTATACCTGGAAGCCTATAGCTCACAGTAGCGCGCGAGTCCGATCACCCGCCCAAAAGCCAACCATAGTGCCATACCCGACAATCCGACGTACGAACACTACCAAGAGGAACAATGTATGCCATGTAGTAATCCCCTGCAATGTCGTATAAGCCCGAGTTGGATGGATTGACGTCCCTCCAGCTGATCCTCAAAGCTGCTCGGCTGGGCGGCATGATTCGGGGCGGCCAGGAGACGGGATATTACATGTTGGATACTTGGTGGTTCAACGATTACTTCGTTACGCTGCCGATGCCAGTCTCAGAGGTACTCTACCACGAGCTGCGGTTCTATAGAGATCCCAAGGAAGCCCAAAAGGACGATTCAAAGGCGGAGGCTACATGTGTGTTGTGGGAGAAACTTCATGCCTTTGTCGAAGTACTTAGCAGGTCGTTAAAGGTATGTTATTTCCACTTTCGCAGCCATAGCCCATTCACAGCTAACGCATACGTGTTTGCAACGAATAAGGTGTTGGAGGGTTTAGACAGCAAAACCGAGGAGAAACTGCTACCTGACAGTCCACACTGGTGAGTAGGCCTGAGCCTAGGCCCTCTTACCAGGCCAACGGCTGACGTTAACTTACAGAACTGTGTAGGTCCGAGGTGCACGATAATGTTCAAGTCCTGGAAAAACTAACGACCGAGTTGATCGCCGACGAGTTCATATATGCATTACTGTACGTGGCCCATGGAACTTGTACACGGCACACCTCAATGCTGACTGCCTCCTGGGCGGGGATGTGGTGACCCTCGCGACGCTCAGCATTTGATGACCAAGAAGTTCATGCAAGCGTCCGAAGTTCTTCAGTGGACTGATCGAACTTTTAGTCACATCATATTCGATACTTCCCAGGTTGGAATATCCTCGCGGCGAGGTCTGGCCACGGGGATTTCAAGGACTACTATGAGCGTAAGTGGGAGGCGCGTACGGATTTCAAGGCATGGTGGGCCGCGAACAAGCCAGAATCATATGCAGACTACCGGTTGGGGGTCTCTATCAAGCCTAACGACGAACTAAAAGAGTTGGACAGACGCTCTTTACACCGCCTCCTCGCGGCCAGGTCTGGCCACGGGGATTTCAAGGACTACCACGAGCGCTTCGAGCACGAGGACGCCCTGCTAACATGCTTTTGCGGAAGCTGGAAGAACCCCTTCCACCTCTTTTTCTGCAGGAAGGCGTATGCGGTCTCCCCGGTTACGGGCAAATCGGGTACGCGGGAGAATCTCTCCCTTGCTATTGGAATTTACTGGCAGCGCTTTATCGCTAGAATCCAGACCTCGCACTTCTTTTCATGGACTTGCACGAGAAAGGCATGGCGCCAGACCCTCTGGCAACAGCACACTGACGGCGGTGGCGTCACTGACAACCTTACGGGGTTTTTACGGAGTAGAGGGGTGGAGGTTGGCCATGGCCACGACATTGAGAGGGTTACGGTGGACTTGGACAGGCTAGTTCACCGTGCAAGGAGACGGGAGGAGGAGAGCGGGAGCGAGAACAGGGAGGAGTGATTTTGCCCTTTCTTATGTCTTTTCCTTTGTTATACAGGTCTCGCCATGCACTGGCGGCTCGCCCATTGGGCGATTCGATTATAAGTGTTGGGCCGCGTTTACGCTATGGGCAACACATGATTTACACTGACAGTAGGCCTCGGGTTGCCCTCGGGTTAATGGTCTTTTGGTGGACATTTAGGGCACTGCTCTTATCTTTGTACGCGATATTCACCGATGTGGCACGTCTCATGCACTACGGGAGGCGGAAGTGGACGTTAAAAATAACAACAACAACAACTTCCAACCCGGGAAGTTGTTGTTGTTGTTGTTGTTATTTTTAACGTCTACTTCCGCCTCCAGTGGGGCCATGAGACGTGCCACATCAGTGAATCTAGCATGCAAAAATAGGAGCAGTGCCCTAACTGTCCACCAAACCCTTTAATCGGAGGGCAAACCGAGGCCTATTGCCAGTGTAAATCATGTGTTGCCCATAGCGTAAACGCGGCCCAACATTTATAATCGAATCGCCCAGTGAGCGAGCCGCCAGTATATGACGGGACCTGTAGAACAAAGGAAAAGATAAAAGAAATGACAAAATCACTCCTCCCCGCTCTCGCTCTCGCTCTTGCTCTCCCCCTCCCGCAAGGCCTCCTCCCGTCTCCTTGCACGGTGAACTAGCCTGTCCAAGTCCACCGTAACCCTCTCAATGTCGTGGCCATGGCCAACCTCCACCCCTCTACTCCGTAAAAACCCCGTAAGGTTGTCAGCGGCGCCACCGCCGTCAGTGTGCTGTTGCCAGAGTGTCTGGCGCCATGCCTTTCTTGTGCAAGTCCACGAAAAGAAGTGCGAGGTCTGGATTCTAGTGATGAAGCGCTGCCAGTAAATTCCAATAGCAAGGGAGAGATTCTCCTGCGTAGCCGCTCCGCCCGTGACGGGGGAAACTGCATATGCCTTCCTGCAGAAAAAGGGATAGAAGGGATTCTTCCAGCTTCCACAGAAGCATGTCAGCAGGGCGTCCTCGTGCTCGAAGCGCTCGTGGTAGTCCTTGAAATCCCCGTGGCCAGACCTGGCCGCGAGGGGGTGGTGTAAAGAGCGTCTGTTCAGCTCTTTCAGTTCGTCGTTAGGCTTGATAGAGATCCCCAACCGGTAGTCTGCATATGACTCTGGCTTGTTCGCGGCCCACCATGTCTTGAAATCCGTACGCGCCTCCCTCTTAGCAAGTCGCCTTGAGTGCGCAAGGGTAGCCAAGCCTTCATTGACTACCTCCTTCGGCGCCCGCCTTAGCGAGCTCGTCTGCAATCTCGTTGCCCGTGATGCCCTTGTGGCCGGGAACCCAGCGGACGTTCACCAGACTGGGGCCATAGCCCTTTCGGATGGCGCGGAAATCGAGGAAAGCCACTTGTGACGACGCAGCTGGGGTTCTTCGGAGTCCTCTAATGACGGACGTGTTATCAAGGCATATCGTAATGCGTGGTCGGGCCTGTGCCTCCGGGAAGAGCGCCACAGCGGCCTTGAGACCATGCCGCGCGCCTTCCGCCTCCGCGTCGAAAACTTCCGCTTGTTCTAACTGACCGCATCCACGGCCGAGTTCTGTCTGTCCTTAGAAGATTACGTAGCCAAAGCCTACGCACTCGCCCTCTGGTCTTTCTTCGGCGTCGGGGTCCTCCGCGTGCGCTGGGAGGCCCATCTGCTTAGCTATCATAGAGCCGGACCCAGCCCGTGCGTTTGAGGGGCATTACAAGTCCATGCTCAGGTATGCGAACCTCCAGCCGGAACGCTTTGCGAGGCTTTCGGTGTTCGTCAACCGCATGCTAACACGCAGCACCAACGAATCCATCAAGAACGCACGCCAGGGCCGTCCTCTCTCGCTCCTGGAGCTCACAATGATACATAACAGCGAGCTCGTCCTCCCGGCCAAACCTGACAGGGTTTACGCATTCATTGTAATCAAGAGCCTTTGCGAGAAGATGGAGGAGTTGATCCGCAAGGAGCTCTATCCCATTCTCGCCATTTGCAACTGGGATATGGACGAAAGTGAACAAGGGAGATACGCGCTGCGGGTCGCCGCGCGTGATTTGACCCCGTTTGCCTACAGGGTTGTCGACTTTCTTTGCCCTAGCATTTCTTTACCAGCACTAAGGAAGGTAGGGCGCTGCTGGAGATGGACAAGGCACCGGAAGAGGAGCGCGTGAGGAAAATACTGCGCGGGTCAAGGTTCGATTTGGCTTTTTGGTGGTTGTCTCGTGATCATTGACTGGGGGTGGGAGTACTATGCAGACGCAACAATAGAGATCCAAGCATGGTTGCACATTTGTAGTTCACTTTGTAAGGGATTCCGGGGAGGATGAAACAGGAGTTGAGGTGGTGGAAGTGGTGGTTGTCGGCGGGAATGCCCCTGGGTTAGGTGGGATTGGGCCGCTGGCAAAGATCGAGACAAAAACCGGAAGCCCGTGGATGAGACGCCCGGAGCAATCCAACCAACCAACTAACCGCCCATAACCTGAACCAACAGACCAACTCGGCCAATGTCAAGCCAACGTCGAGCTAACAACACGGTTCCAACGTTGGGCTATGATAACAAAAGAAGTTCATTTCAATACGGCGCTTTACGCTTCCCGACCCTCGATCACTTGACCGTTGAAATATGGCGTGGTTCCTTATCCTCGTCATAACGGGGGAGGATGGGCTTATGTTCACGCGCGTTCCATATGGATATATAGCTTCCTTCATCACGCAAGATCGTTCTGAGCCACTTCAATTCACTGTGTTACAATAGGTTGAAACTTCACTTTCGCCCTCACCAACGTGAACAGCAACATGACCAAACTATTGCAGGCTCTTCAAAAGCTCAAGACCTTATTGGGTTACAATATCCAAAACCCCAAGACACCATGCCCCTTTTCCAACACTTGCCAATGGATCTTTAAGGATCCGAAGTTCAAGAACTGGCTTGCATCCCACGATGCAAAAGAACCATGTGCCCGTCTTCTCACGATTTTTGGCGATCCAGGCTCTGGAAAAACAGTCTTGATGAACTCCATTGTGGAAAGATTCCGCCAGGAACCGTCCCTCCTCTCCACCACGGATGGCGAAGCACCGATTGTGCTGTACCATTCCTACAATGGCCCTAGGAATATCTGGCCATTCTCCCACGCTTACATGCTCTATAGCCTGTGTCAGCAGCTTGTCCAAGCACACAAACTCAAAGGGAAAGAATACGCTCTACCGGACCCCCTAGGTTGGTTCAACTCAAACCTCGATCGTTTTACCACCCTATTGATAGCCAATCCGGGGTCCTATTACATCTTTCTGGATGGCCCATCTGGGTTTGACATGAAGTGCCCGATCGGGCCTTCGCATGACTACAAGACCGACGACTTCCTAAAGTCCTTGGACACGACGAGGCTAAGGAACCCGAGTGGGAAACTGGACATCAAGATCTGTTACGCCTGCAGACCCGAAGGCCGGTTCCGAGACATCTTAGAGATGGACCCAAACATGCCTACGGGACTGAAGATGGAGCGCAAGAACAACACCGACATAGAAGAATTCTGGGCCGAACACCAAGAGCTCCTCGAAAACCCACCCAGTATGGAAGACATGTGGTACCAGAATGGGAAGATCAAGGACACGTATCGATTCTTTCCATGGCTGCAATATGAGATCTACCTACTCAAGAAGCAGCATAAGCCCTCGATGTTAACCGCCAAAGACGACATGGAGCAAGAAATGTGTCGAAAGTGGTACCGCACCATGCTACACGAAGCGACTTATAACTTTCAGCCGGAACGGCTCGAGAAACTCTCTGTCTACATCAACCGGATCCTCGCGCACGACGTCGAACCACTGAGAACTCTTCGTGCCGACCGTCCATTCACGCTTCTGGAGTTCACCCTGGCTGACCTGGAAGACGTTAAACCAAGCGAAGTTGACAACGAGGAGTTCGTCGAAGCTGCTTGCAAAGAGATGTCTAGGATGACCAATCAGAAACTCCATCCGTTCATCGTCGTCTCACCGCCAAACCCAAATATAGTCCTACAACGACAACCAGAGATATATCGAAACGAGATTCATCGACTGTCGGTCATGACTGTCACCCTCCTCTATCACAGTATGAGTGACTTCTTCCTGAACACCGAAGAAGGGAGAGCTTTCCTGGGGTTGGATCAAACCAAGAAGGATGACTGAATCAGGATGTTGCTCCGCGGCTCACAATTTGGCTTCAAAATCGGGACAACTACCACGGACGAGTTCTACGAAAAATATGACCGGCATGTGATGGCGGCGCCGGAGGCGACGACAATGAGAAAGCTGGTCCATTGGTCATTATCTAAGGAGAGTGAGCTTTTGCCGGAGGAGTGGATAAAGACGTTTCGGCCGGCTGCTAGGTCAGGCTCTGGACGATGAGGGACCAGGAGAAATACCAGTTTGCTTCGGTACCTCTATGCAACAAGTGACTCGGTTTCCTCAAAGTCCCATTTCACGCTGGGCCTGCATAAGGCTTGGTAAGAGGATTTGTCTGTAACGTGGGTAGCAAACGCTGTCAATCGTGGCTGGGTCTTGCTAGAGGGTTGCCTGCCGGGTAAAGGGGTTAAAAATTTAATAGACAAGAGATGTAGCGGGGGACGTCATGACTTCGTGAATTGAAGTAGCTGAAGGAATATACAATGAGATTCCAACTTTGTTCTTGCTCGTTCCGGCAGTGGTACAATAGGTACTACTTAGCTAACGCGATAAGATATTCTGTTCGTGTAAAGACATAACCCTTTTCTGCAAGTGACCCGTTAATCGCCGATACAGAACAAACGTGGAATGAAAAGCAGTAGGTAAAGCCACAGCACTGCTACAAAGACATGCAAGAGCCCGAGTAGGTCCGTCTATGGGAGATCATCCTCTTCAAAGAAGGACAATTCACTCTCCCCGTCACTGTGATTGACAACTTCATAACCATCGCTCCACGTCTCCACTTCACTCCAGCCATCCTCGTCCTCGCCCTCCTCCTCCTCCTCGTCATTATTCTCGAGGCTGCCATACCCGGAGTCCATGACCTCAAAAATCTCATCCTCACTCCCATCATCATCATCATCATCATCATCATCATCATCATCATCATCATCATCATCATCATCATCCTCCTCTTCATCTTGTCCTTCCCCCATCTCCTCCAATTCCTCCTCGCCAAACTGCCAATAAGGCAACCTCGCCCCATTCCAATTGAACTCCTCATCTCCAAGTCTATACATGTACTCCTCCTCCACCATCTCCTCCTCCAACTTCGTCTGCCGAACCTCAAATGCCCTCGCAAGCGCCAGCAGCGCCACCTCCGTCCTCTCTTTAGCCTCCTCGATAGAAACCCCCCTAAGCATCTGCAAAAGCCGCGACACGTTACCTCTAATGTTAACCCCGTCCTCGTTTCTCTGGAACAGTTCCCTCGACCAACACACAAACAGCGCCTGGTCCAGGTACAAGTACCTGTTCTTCCTAGTCCACATCGTCTTTGCCCAGATCTCGGGGGCGATTACCTTGATTCCCGACAGGTTGTCGGAGCGCCAGATTGTCTTGAGGACGGCAAAGACGTAAGCGAAGAAGAGGAGGCGGGTGCTTGGCCGGTGCGGACAGTCTGGTCGGAAGTGCAGGGGCTTGTTGTCTAGTTGGCGGGCGGTAAGGAATGTCACTTGGCCGTTGATGTCAGGTCCGGGAGCGTAGGGGGCGTTTAAAATATCTTCTGCTGCTTCGTCAACGATTATCCACTTATACTCGCGAGGCGAACTGGCTTCCCACTCCGCCAACGCCTCGGGGGACTTATAGTCCTCGTCGGCGAGGTTGGGGACGATGGCTAGGGCCCCGTTGTTGAGTGCCTCGGCTACGGCGTGCGGGACGATAACACCGTTGTCGGGGGAGAGGAGGTCAGGTGGGCTGTCGAATGGGAACAGCGCGGTGATGGTTTCCTGGCCTAGCTTGGGTGGGACGATATGTGTCACCACCATAGCAGAATCGTTTTGATATTCGCCGGAGACGCAGTCGAAGATGCAGCTTCGGTAGCCGGTGTGGTGGCCATTGTCGTGGGTGATACGGTGTATGCCGGCGTCGTAGGCAGTGAGGAGGGACTGGCGGAAGTTGACGCGGTCTGCCCGGGTTGGCTCGGCCACCACTCCCGCATTTTCTGTGGCAATACCAAGGTAGCTCTTCGCCAAGGACACAAATTCCTCGGGGACCACGCCGCCGTTGTCGACTTTGGCCGCTTGCAACTCGTATAGCCGCATCTTAAGCCATGCGGCCTTTGTCCTCGTCGTAATGGTCTCCGTCCACTGGGCGAGGTTCTCTTCTTCGTCTTCATCCTCTAGATGTCCCTTGTTTTGTAGTTCAAGAAGCCGTGCCTTCCAGTACTGGGTGTCGGCCTTGAGCACCGCAAGCTTGCGAGACGCAAGCCCTGTCGCTATCTTCCAAAACATGAGGTCGGAAGGGTGGAAGGACTTGAGTTCGGTCCTCATTTCCTCCATGCGTGCTTCTTCAGACTTGGTCCAGTAGCATCCCCTAAATTCGGGCAGCGGCGATGCTGACATGATGACTGAGATGTGGGTGATACGTGTTCGGATGGTGTAAGTATGTGATATTGTACCTAATGTATGCTTTGGCTTAAACTGGTCCAGGTGTCAGCTTCATGGTACAAGAGAGGGATGGAAATGTGGTGAAATCGGAGGTACCTACTGCTCATTGTAGCGGGTAAAAGATGCTACTTCCCGTCGGCGTGAAACCGATAGCAGGGTGCACGAATAATGGCTGTGATGGTAGGATTTCGTTGGTTTGATGTGAGTCAAGATGTCCTCAAAGCTTACGACAGGAAGGAGATTGGAAAGGGAAAACACTGAGCACTAAAGAGAGATGGGGGGATGATGGATTTATATCTTCCCTGGTTGTGTCAAAAATCAACAAAACATCAAATGCACCGGATGTCCGATGCTTTTGTCTCGCATATCTGGCTTTTTCCAAAAATTGATGCCGCATATTCCTGTTGTGCATGTGCTCTGTTGCGTGGCCCGGATGCATTGCATCTTTCCTATAAAACTTGGAGTGAGCGGAGTGGAGGATGCGCGTGTCTGCAAGTTGAATGTGGTACCCAAGTTGTGGGAAAATGAATGCAATGCGCAATCACCAGAAGTAAGCGGCAGTCTGTTACATTCATTGCCCGCATTACTTGGTTGACACGCAAGACTGGTGGGGGGCAAATGTGGCATGTTAGAGAACAGGAGTATAGCCGACGGTCGCCGACTCGCCCAAATTAGGTATGGGCACAAGTTCCGATGATTAGCCGAATTAGTGCTCTGTACCTAACAGATTCCGGGCGAATTTGTGTGCACCTCAGATAAGTCCCTATTGCGTTAATGGGTTGTCTTGCTAAGTGGGGACACATTTCAACGTCATGTCATCCGAACTGACAATCTTCCTCCCAACATTCACAAAGAATTCGTAGATTGCCGCCGCCTGTCAACAGGAGACAAGACACCAATCTACCACCCTAGACCTTCAAGAGTGTAGGATGCACAAAATGCTCCGAAGGGTTGAAGTAACAATGTGACTTTCTCCTCAGCCGACGGATGAAGAAGAGCGACACTGCGTTGGAGCAAAAGTGAGTCAGGGCTCGGTTATTAAACGGTTCGTCTTGATCAAAGTCAAACGTTGAGTTACCCTGAAATGGATGTGAAAAGCCTATAACGATGCATTGGGAATAGTTTTCGAGCAATGTGTACATCAGTCGCACTAATACCCTCACCGTCGTCCGGTGGCGGGATCAGGACCGAGTTGACTTGTTCCGGGATGCCGGTGTTGCTATTAGTGTAACGGCAGATGAGTATGTCAATGTGGCTAGGGGTAACGGCATCCTACTCTTTACGGACCCAAGAGTTTGAGTCCCAGGCTGCACAGGCGAGGTTGATGCCCCGCTTGTGAAGTCAATAAGCCAAGGCCGTGTCCGACAATTTCACAGCCTCACGAGCTTTGAAAGTACCTCCCCACACGATAACGCGAGAGTCTGCCGCCAGTAAGATCCCTATGTACCAACGTGGGCGGTTCGTGCAGCTCGTCAAATTTCCCACTGTGCTCTCCCGCACAGGAGACTCGCTGGGCTAGTTGTCTTCGGAAGACTCGACGATCGAAGGCCTAGCACCATCCCCCCAGGTCTAAAGACCCCTTCTGCCAAATCCATGATACCTACCACTGTGCTCGTTGCTATCCGTCCACTGTGTAGTCGCCATATACGGCGCGCTGTGTAAAATGGAGCTAGCATCCCGAACGACGTGGCTAAGTTGCCCCATATCTTTTTATTGGCAGCTGCCTGCCCTCCCGCCGTCTGTCTGTCCGTTCGTTTGTGCCAAGCACTTCTACTTCGTGAGCAGTGGGTAGATGGTTGTGGGGATCGTTTATTCCTCCCGACTGTAATCATCGTTGCAACCGTCATCTTGATTCATTTTGCAGTATCAGCTTCGCTTCGTCGACCCTGCTCTTCACCGTCCGCAAGCGCGCACGGCGAAAGCTTCATTCATTTCCGAAGCAGTCAGAGACCCTTGCATTCACTGGAAAAACAAGAGATCGCTACCAAGCATACAGGTCACAGAGTCCACGCGACCACAAAAAATGGCAAGAATGGAAGAGGCCTTGTTGGCACAGGTAGATGTTGTGGTGGGGTCTGTCCCACCTCCATTCACTGACATTGTCATGTGGGCCCACCAGCCCGCACCACCATGTATTTAGCCCTCCACATTTTCTTTTCCTTTCTTGTCTTCCTAGTTTAACACAATCAACACACTTCTTGTGCCCACAAACCCCAAGAGTAGACCCCGTACCCTGGTACACTGCTCGTCCGCATCCGCCGCCGCCCTACACTTCACCACCCGCCGGGTTCTAGACCGTCGGATCCGTGGCGCTTGACTCCTTTCTTACTCTCGAGCTGCTCAGCCTCACTGTCCGCTGCATCAAAGTGGTGCTTAAGGTCATCAAAGCCACTAGTGATGGTAGAGCTTGGTATGAGAAGCTTCTGAAAATACCGGGCGTACTCGATAGTTACTTGAGTACAGTGATCGTCACAGCCGAGACGAAGAAGGGGCCAAAAATGATGGTGGAGCTGGCAAGGCAATGCGTCTACGACGTTCGGCAGTTTGGAAGAAGAGTTGAGCGCATTGCGCGTATGCCTCTCGAGGACACAAGGACTGAGAGCCGGGAGTTTGACGAGATGGAGCAGGAGTCGTGAGTTAACTCTTCATTCGACAATTTTGATGCGATACTGACGAGAAACGGGACAGGGCTCGTATACAGGCAAAGCTCATGGATGTCGTCCTCACGGTGTTCAGGGAGGAGTATTTGCGCCAGCTATGGTACGTATATCGGCCTAGTCACGATTATGGAACCTGTAGCACTGACCTAACATCAACAAGCTCCTACGAGGAGTCACTGGATCTTACCACCCGCAATCAATTCGGCAGCATCGAGGAAATCAACCCGTAGTTACATCGGCTCATTAGCCTCCTATCGACCCTTCCCACATTCACACATCCTGTGCGGCGCGCTATCATCACGGCGCTCAACCAAAAGTTCGGCGACGAAACTGAAGCTGACTTCTTTGAAGCCATAAGCGAACCAACCTTTTCCGATCTTCGAGGAAAGATATTACAAAGTCTTCGCTACCCCAACCAAAATTCTCGATTCGAACTCATCTCCGAGCCAAGCCCTGGCACTTGCAAGTGGATTTTTGATGCGACTATTGGCAATGCGAAGGGAACATTTGGCACTTGGCTCAAGGCCAATGTCGACACAGGCCTCGATAGGCGTTTTTGGATCTCCGGAGACCCCGGAACCGGAAAAAGTGTGTTGATGAAGTACCTTGTCATGGAGGCGCAAAGGAATCCAGAAATACTCAAAAAGACAGAAAGCGAAGAGGCTCCCATTGTGTTTTCACACTTCTTCAACCACGAGGGAGACCTGATCCATTGCACAACGCGAGGCATGATCTTGAACTTGCTAGTTCAGCTTTTCGAGCAAGATCCCCTTCTCTTGGACGCACGGTTCTTCATCTTCATGACCGATGTCATGAAACACCAGAAGCGCAAGACCAGCGCCGAATAGAAAGGCTACACACTTTGGGATCTCTTGAAGAGAGTTCTAGGAGACGTCAAGGAAAGGAAGAAAAAGGTCTTCATTTTCATCGACGACCCGAGTGGCTTCGACATGAAGTTACTCGACGCTGCCTATCCTCAACGAGAAGACATCCCCCGCAATGGTTCCATCCATTCACTTATCGACTGCGAACCTTACCGCAAGCCTCAGCCTACGCAACTCATCTATTTCCTGAGCTACTATACCGAGGTCAAGATCATCGTAGCCGCCAGACCGGAAGGTGCCTTCCACAAGATGTACTGGAAGTCACAACTGCATCTCTCCCCCTTCCTTTTACGCCCTGCCATCAAGGCCGTCTGCCACAGCACTCTCGATTATCTCTGGCTCACGCAGCGGCACTCCTTCACTCGCAAGATCCTCAACGACCCTGCATCCAACAGCTCCTTCACCGAAGCCCTGGACGTCCTTGACATAATCAGGCGCCAAACCTCCGGCTACATCATCGCGGAGCTCCCGCCCCCGCTCCGCCGCTCCCAAATACTCTACACCTCCTTCATCGCGCGCTTCTATGAGTCCCATACCAAGCTGGAGATGAGATCGCTCGCCAGGATTTTGAACCTCATTCTCGCCTACCATTCTCCCTCCCTCCATCAATACGCTCCGGTCCAACCGCCCGCTTTCGCTCCTGCAGTTAACACTTTGCTTCAAAGAGTGCTTGGTCAACAACTGCCTTTTCAAAGGAGCCTTTGAGGCACCGCCTGATATCCGCGACATGTGCAAGGAGGTAGCAAAGCTGATCAAAGAGCAGTTATACCCGTTCATGACTTTGCGCGAGATGGACAACCCGCCTTTTTGTTTTGACAAAGGCGCGGAAGGAATGGACAGTATGGCCCTGGTGCAAGAGGCGATTACAGAGGTCTGTTTCCTCCGACCTAGCTTGGCTGAGTTCTTAACTAGTACTACGCAGGGGAGGGAGTTATTGTGACAAGGACAGTATTCTGGGCTTGGAACAGT
Source organism: Sordaria macrospora (assembly GCF_033870435.1). Lineage (NCBI taxonomy): Eukaryota > Fungi > Ascomycota > Sordariomycetes > Sordariales > Sordariaceae > Sordaria > Sordaria macrospora. Next base: position 263,500 of record NC_089372.1, on the reverse strand, counting down.
AGTTCAATTCAGCTAATAAACTACTTTGGTCTCGAAGGCCTTGTTGATCCTCTCAACCTCTAGGGGAAGGCTGGGATTCGAGGTCTTCTTATGCCAAAGGGAAACGGTACGTATCCAGTACGTACGGGTCCTTGTCACCTGAGGCTCCAAGGCACCTAGCGATCTGCATACATGTAGGTCTTTCTCGTATGACACCAGGAGTGTGGCATATGTCCGTGTGACAGTTATTGAGCCTTGATGATGCGAACCCGCCGTGTTTGGCGGATGTAGCGACTAGAAACGAGTGGATGCAGCGCTTGGCCGTGGCTGGAGCGATGGGTGAGGAAGTGAGGAGGAGTGAGTTGGCCAGAGATCGGTTGAAATTGTTGTTGCGGGCGGGAAGGTTTGACGAGATTGTGTTGTGGCAAGCTTCAGCGAAGGCACAGGACAATGGGAAGATGGCGAGCGAGTTAGGAAGGGCGTACAGGCATTTTGTCTGTTTTGCGCAAAGGTCGACTGTGCTGGGGGTTTTCAAAAGAAGACGAAGTCTTTCCGGAGAGTTGGGTAGTGGAGTTTGCGAATGGGAAGTAGACTGAATGGGTGCCATGAAGTTAAGCTGGGTCCAGGTTTCGGTCACCAGTGTAGGGAGGCAAAGTGGCGTTATACCCAAGTAGACATAATACATGTATCTGGAGTGCTGGTAATGCTTTATTGCTTCCTTCTTCATCTTCAAGGGCAGATGGCCATTATAATTCCCTGTTCTTTCCATGCCTTCTAGTCTCTCCGTTGATGAAAGCCCCTAGAATGTGAGCTAGACGTTGAACCCAGCAGGACTTAGTCTATTCGAGATTTCAGTGAACGTTCTGTCAATCATCCAGTACCTAGTTGTAGAAAACTACGGTACAAACAGGGAACGCCGATACCACTTACCCCTGCGTAACTCAATGTCAACGTAGCTGCGCATTCTCATTCTCACTAAAAGCGAGCTGTATCAGGTCACCAGGAACGTTACCGGCTGCCATGGTAAACTTGCCCTCAGAAGTGACTTGAATCTGGATCGGACACTGGGCTCTGAAGAAGACATAGACCGGTGTTGCCACTTGGATTGTCCTGGTGGTGAGAATCCGGACCTGTCTACTCTCAGTGGCTTCATGGTTGGATACTGTAAGGATGCAAGAGCCTTTCAATGACAAATTTTGCGCTGTTATCGGTTATAATCGTGCCCATCCCGGGACCACTGGTGCGAAGCTTGGATCTGTTCAAGTTCGTTTTGTGCGTGCAAGTTATGATGCAAGGAAGGGTCTTGGTGATAATAACCCCGACAGTTACAAATATTGTACAGTTGTAGTGTAAATGATCTACCGCGTCGCATTAGAACCTGCTTTGTAGCGAGCAATCGCTTCTGCTGCCAACTCCATAGGTAGGTAGGGGAGCGCGTGCAGGGGTGGTCGTTCGATTAGTCGCTTCAAGCGTTCTCCTCATCCTCCTGATCTTGCTCTTCGGAGTCTTTGATCTCGGAGTGGTATGATACATTCTTCGTCTTCCGTCGCTTGGACGAGCGAGCTTGCTGGCTACCACAGATCCCTGTATCTTGGCTTTCGGCACCGGCGGTTTCTGTCCAGCACGAGGGGACTTGCGGCTGGCAGCGGCCTTCTCCTTCTTGTTGCGCTTTCCAAAGTCCAAGAAAATTCTAATTTTGGCATCAATGTTCGTCAGGATTTGCGGGGAGAAAGACATTTTGACAGCCGAGGTAGGTTATAAGCTTGTACGAAGTGGGACCTAGAGCGAAGCACAGTCGGTTGTTGAAGGGTGAGTTTGAGCAGGACGAAATCCCATACCCTTTTATACAGGAATCAAGTGATAAGTCGTGACTCCGGTGATGACTCAAGTGCAACTCAAGTGCGACTTCTATTGGCGATAGCGGCAGGCACAGTCACTCCATCACGCGAATACCTAGGTACGACTCAGGGCAAGTATGGTTTGCGCAGCGAATGGGCTTTTTTCTATGTCTTAAATACCTCTACTGATTTTGAAGGGAGCCTGCTTCCAGGCGCAATGGTTCCGATTCAGACACTTTAAAAAATTGAGGTCAGTTTTTAGATTTGAGAGAAAGTTCTACAAAAGAGTTCGAGAGGTTTTTAGAATCTAGGTATATATGACCAATGGCGGGGCAATGAACTCCTTCTATCATGCCTCGAGATGATCGGTCACTTCAATAAACCACCAGCACAGTGTGTATCTCTCAGGACAAGGAGAGGGGCTAGATTTCATCTCATCTTCAAAATGAATATTCTGGTCATTTGTGCGGAAGAGTGATCCACTTACTGATCCTTCCGGTCACCGGCTGTGGCAGTTCATCTTCGCTCACGTCCCCGTGGTTTCTCCCGCTTTTCTCTCTTTTCTTTTCTCCACACAGTCGCGTCTGGTCGCTTTTCTCCTTCGCGTTTCTTCATCAAACTGAACAAATTCTCATATCTCACCAACCTCGACTCAGCTTACAGCACACAAGAAAAGCTTCATCCAACTCTCCCCTCCTACTTCATCCAAACCCCAAGCTCTTCCCCATAGAAATCACCTTCTCCACGTCGCATCACCAAAGTAAGTCACCAGAAAGTACACCGTGAAGTGATACCCGTGAAACCCAGCTACGAGTGATATGCTTGTTGGATGAGGATCCTCTTCAGCAGAAGCGTGGTTGGCTTCATAAGTGGATTGGTACGCCGGTACTCCTGGCCACATCCACGATGCTACCCGCAATTTCTGTCCATCGCCCTCAGCCCGGACTGCGGTACGGCCTCGGCCCTCGTATATTGCGCGATGCCGCACACCTTCTTCCCGAAAACGGTATCCTCGGTTTCGCCGCCGAGTATCCTGTTTTTCAAGATGAAAGTGATGACCATCAGACCCCTCACCGTCCACCTATGCCGGCAACACCAACGGTTTGCCGGTCCTCGATCCTGCCCAACAATTCCGTCCCTTCGGTGGAGACTCCAGATGTTGCCGCTGTCGTTCCGTCGGCTTTCACTGCTTTGGTAGAAGCTATGATTTGCTTCGCCAGCTGGTTCGGCGGTTCCGGCTACTTTTTATGTTCCCGCGGGCTTGCCTCAGGCAGTAAACTCAAGCACATATCAAGACCTGGAGGCTAACACACATTTGAACCCAGATGTCTTTCCCCCTCACCGTCGAACGCGAAGGGTTCAACGTTTACTGGGTGACAATCACGAGCGAGCGACTGGAAGTGTGCGTCCTGCACACATGTGGCCCCGCCTGGATCCATATCGAAGGCGAAGTCATCTCCCGCTTTGTATGCAGGGGAGGCTCGGGGGTTTTCGTGCCGTTCGATGCCGTCATGATGGTGGAGAGCCGGCCTGTCCGCGTTGTCCTCATCACGGAGGGCGTGACCATGATCCGGGTCCAGTCGCCTCGTGGAGCGATGATGATCATTTTCGATCGTCTAGATGCCGAAGCCGCCTCGCAGGGGCAGGAGGCCCAGGATGAGGAGGAAGAGGAAGAGGAAGACGAGTATGTCCCGCCGAGTCCTTGAGGTTAGTTCATTCACTCCACATCCAAGTCTTCTTCATTTATTGTATGCATGTCTGGTGGAATGCTAACAAGTTGGTTTATTTGTAGTAGCTAGGTAAAGCATGCAGGGAGCTTCGTTGCTGTTGGCTTTCGTGGCGCTGCGTTTGTTCATGCTGCGAGTGTCCACTCTCCTGCGCTCGTTTCTGTTCTTGTTCTTTGGGCGTTTTGGGGTCTCGGTGTTGGTAGCGGCGGCGTTAAAGGGTAATGGGGAGATTCTTGTTGTGCTTTTACAAAAGCTGTGGGTTGATATCTCTGGTCTAGCGTTGAATGGGTCGTTTTAGGGCTTGAAAGTCAGGGTGCATGCGTTTGGGTAAGGTGCCAGTGTTCATGTACGAGGAAAAGAATGCGGATTTGTGGGTGGCAAAATTCTTTACATGCTTGTGCTGTGCCCTTTTAATGCAGTCACATAAGGCAGCAAAGATGTTTGGCCACAACGGTGCAGAGACGGAGAGTAATACCAAAGGAAGTAGGTACAGGTTCTCAATGGAAGGAAGTCACTCAGGCATCCATTTTGTCTGATCCATGCATTACGAAACATGTCATCTATTCCAGGTTCTTCATTAGTAAGCCATCCATTTGACATACAGATGCAATGACACGCCCATCCTTTCAGGAACGAGTACAGCGATAGAATTATTATTACTAAACCGTGCAGCCACAGAGACGCCAACAATGGTACCATTCGAAAGCAAGAAATAGGCTATATTGCCCCTTCCTCCTTGCATATCCTACTCATTCCTTACCCTTTCCCTTCTATGTCATTGATATACAAAACTATACAAATTGTACATAGGGTACACTCCACGCACGCCCAAAGACCCTACAAACACGCCTACTACTGAAGGCAAAGTGGCTACAACCGAACTTACTCTTATAAATATTGTCACGGAATGCACTCTGGTGTCTCTGCCAGGACAAACTATATAAGGCTACTTGAGCGACCGAACTGCCAGCTTCGGTTACTTGTATCCTTTTGGAACATACTCTAGTGGTATAGTGGTCCGCCAGCGCTGTGACAAATGCTATAAGAAATCTTACAATATTAGCGGTCCCAGCGGATTCAGCGGACTTATTAGATTAAATAGTGATGTTAAATAATATAAGAGAACAGGACTTAACTGGCTAAAATTGCCGTATCTTATGATAGCTGCCATTATGGAGCCATGTGTGGCGGTAGAACTCTCCTTTTTTTGTTACTTTCTATTGAACTTGGCCGTTACAATCCAATAAGGGATCACTTATGTAATTAGCTACATAGACCAATAAGGAGGCGCCGCAGTACCGGCGCCGCCGGAGCGGCGCAGCGGCGCACCATAGAGGACCCTTATATAAAGAAGTCTCCCAGACCTCTTATATAGGGCTCCTCAGCAAGCAATAGCTATCAAAATCTACCAGTACCTTTCGGCTACTACTCCGTTACTCTATTGTTCTATCCCAGCGATAATACTCCTGTGCTTATAACGGTTCGTCACATTGGCTGGTCGTTTTGTATAGTTTGGTCAAAAGAGAACGCCTAAGTACCTATTAAGAAGTTGACATTCTTTTGTTCTCAACCAAAAAAATCAATAACATTTAAAAGCCGTTGGATTACTCTTTAAGGCCCTGATATTAAGGATGGGAGGAAAAGGTGAGTTTATTTATCACCGTAGTTTCTTCTTTCTTCAGTGACACCAAAGAATATACTTGTTTGGGCGTATTTATAGGGTCCTTGGTCGGGACGTGGAGGGTACCCCTTGTACATTAACTGACATGAACATCCTATTTCCTTGACTGGACCTTTCTTCCCAGCATCCAGTTACACAGACGCAACCTGCTGCTATAAACTATATCCCGTCCTCCTCCATGCGTCATACCACCAATCTGGACACTCTCAAATCTTCTCCCCTTTTTATTTCTTCTTCCTATTCATTAACCGCGCTATGTCCTTCCGATATGCCATGTCTCCACGTGAATACACCCTCATCCACGTCCCGTCAGGAAATACAGGATACCACAGACGGTTCTGCCTATCAACAAATACGCAGACTCCAATGCCCGTTTGGCAACAACCTCATCCGTCTCAGAAGATTCATGTAGTCCTCAGGCTCCTCGCTGACGAGGTTTTGCAGGTACTTGATCGTATCCTTCGGCTCTTGTGATTCTTCTCTCCTCTCTTGCCTTCGTTCCACCGGCGCCGATGTCGTCTTTGTTGCTGTTTTCTTTTCGGATGTCGCCATGCAGATCATGCTGCTCATGTCATCGTTGTTGTTGTTGCCCAGACGACGTCTCTTGTTACTACCTTCGCTGCTGCCATCATGAGACTGGGGGTCCTCTTTTTCGTCGGAATCCCTCGTCCTCTTCTTGCTTGGTGTCGCTGGCAATGAAGGGAGCAACTTTGGGCCAAAGTCCGCTAGACCTTCCGCCCAGTCGATAGAGTTTATCTCCGTCAAATCGTGAAGGCATTGCACCACGTAGTCGAACCGATCCTTGAAAGTTGCATTGTTGTGTTTCTTGTCCGTGAGCATGGCGGCAATGGCCGGTTTTGCCTTGTTCTGCCACTTTTCCTCACACCTTTGGAGGAATGTGTCGGAAGAAACTTGGTCAAAGTGCGCCTGTTCTTCTTCCGCGACTTGTTGCTCGGGAGTGCTGGGTGATGTACGAGGTGTCGAATACGGGGTGGCGTGCTCCTCGTTTTTGTACTCCTGTTCTTTGTTCACCTCCTCGTGGTCGTTCTCGGCCACTTGCTCCAGCTCGATCTCTGAATTACCGAGAGCTTCACACCAAGCAGACACGTCTTCATCGGGCGGACAGATGATGCCACGAACAGAAACATTCTGAGGGCTTCTCTGTGGCTGAGGTTCGTAGAGAGAGCTGTCGAGAGCTGTATATTCCGGGGGAGGGCTACCCGTCATGTCAAAGAAGTCGGCTTCGTCGTAAGTGCCCCTGTTGATGTTCGCAGCCTCCACTTCCTGTTCGGACTTCGTGCCCACGGGCAGGGCAAACAGAGGAGCACCGTAGATGTTCGTGGTCAGTTGATTGTTGACCTGGACAGACCAAGAGCTGCCCCATTGCGGTTGAGACCCTTGGATGGGGTAGAGAGGCATCTGTTGGAGAGACTTCAGTTGTTCGGTGAAGCTGGAGGAAGGTACCTCTAGAGCTGTATATGTCAATGGAGACGAGCTCGTCACGTCCACAGGACAGTCCCTCGAATAACCAGTATGGTACTTCTGCTCCTCCGGCATTTGTGCCGCTTCCATGGTCCAGAAATCATGAAAGTTGGAAGTAGCGTGAGTGTTTAGGTCGATGTCAGCGAGAAGACTAAAGTCGTCGTGGATTTCTTGGTTGACATCGTTTGTGAAATTCCAACCCATTGTTTGACCCTGTGCCTGAGACTCCACGTTAGCGGTTCCGCCTGAAGGAGAGGGGTAAGCGGCAGGGCAAAATGGGGGCTTTACCGGCACTGTAGAGACCATCTGCGGCTGATACCACTGCTGAAAAGCATCCTGAGTTGTCTGGTACTGGTTGGCAACATCAGGAGGAACTCCCATGTCTGCTAGGGAGGCTTGATCGTTGTTCAACCATGCTTCGTTGCCTATAGAGGATGCCCCGGGGTATTGTTGATCGTCGCAGTCAGGATTGGATGTTGAGCTGACATCGGTATGGGGGTACACTTTGGCTTGAGGTGTTTGGATGTTATATACTTGCTCGATGGCAGGGACCGTTTGGGCATCTGAATTCGCCGACAACGTATCGGTAGCCGGCAGGCTCTCGGTGGGATTGGGATACCACATGATTGTGAATCGAGGTGAGCAACAAGTAAGTTCGTAGATGTGTGGAATTTGAACTGAGGTCGATCTCCAGGAAGAAATTGGAGTTGCTTTGGATAAAAGGAAGAGAAAGGGAAATTGAAAGGGGTGGGGAGCGAGTGCTTATATACCTTTGCTCTGCATCCAGTTCATGGGATTAGAGTAAAGAATTCAATGTCCGCCACATGTCCTTTCAAGTTTTTTTTACGAGTTCCGGAATTTTTGATGAGCGTCTCGGACATGCGCCTTTTCAGAGGGGAGTCAGCTAACGCAACACGCATGCATACCTTAGTACATGCACTGCACAATTGGGAATCTTGCTGATATCGGCAGAGTTAATGCACTATCCCAATCACTCTGTTCCATGCCTTGGACCTTGGCAAAGCGACATATCATTCCCTCCTCCCCACCACATGCAGTGTTGATGTGCACATACATTATGTTTCTTTACTTCCTGGCCCTTTGAAGCGCACAATGTCCGGAAAATACCTACATGCATCGCAATCAGCCACTCAACCAGGAGAATTGGAGTTTAGAGGTAGCTGTATATTGACCGTTTCCTGCAGGTCCCTGATCCCACGTCTGCGGCTTCATGAAATGCAGATATTTCAGCATTACGCCGGGAAATTAATGGAAGTCGACGTGTCCTCGAATACGACAGACCGTGTCCAACATAAAGTCATCGTTCGCCACTGTCTTGGATTCCACGCAATTCCTGCTACCTCTGACCATAGCTGATATCGGTAGAAGTCATCTGGCTCCAAATGACCTGGTCACCACTCTTGCATCAAATCAATCAGACATCGATCCCCAACTGACCTCGGTGGATGTCCTGGATGTTGTTCAGAAGATACCTGTGCGTATAAAAATATACAACCTTATACGGGTGCTCTTCAAGACCAACATCCCAAGATGGAAATCCGGGAGCCGGCAGCGGAGATGGAGGTGCTCAAGCTCGGCTCCATTCCACACCTGCAATGTTAGAAGACTTCTCCAACTTCAATCCTTTTTGCTCACATTTCGGCTGCCGGTTCCGTCTAGGAAGGTTGCTAAAATTCTCCCTTTCAGCTCGCCACCGTTTCTTGTTTGTTAGCGTCGTCCAGTGTGAAATCCGGGTTGCCATATGTTAGTCGGTAGGTGCGGTGACTGGTGAAGCTTCTTCAGGACTGTCTCATGTACAGCCTGCCTGCTTATCTGAGGTCGAAATGCATTTTATCGCTGTTGCTCATACCGCCCTCTGGTAAAGGTACCTTAGAAAGCACTGCAATCCATATAAGCCTTCTGAGCTTATCGTACTTGTAGCCCTCGGCTCTAGTATAGGTAAGCAAGGGTCCTTAAGAGTCTATTCCACGTCCTGCCGAGTCTCATGTGCAAGCCATTCAGATTCCGGATATCCGTTGTTTGTGTGGCAACACTTCTGCTTCGAGCCGCCAGTCTTCTGCTTGCCTTCGGCGGTAGCCTGCCCGTCGCGCTTCTATTGGAGCTCCTTCTAGCGCTTCCTCTCAGCGAGAGAAGAATTGTTGGCGGTCGACAAGTGTCTCGAAACTCTTCTTAACGTTGGGTCCGCAACCCACTTCAATTTTGCCATGTTGAGTTCCATGCCCCTGGTAGCCATGTCTGGATGGACGCCTCCCGGACATTTCAATAGAGGTGTATGGCCAGTGTATTGCGAGGTAGCCAGGCTACTGTTTCCAGAAAAGGCGTTAGTACATGTTAATAGTAGGACGGTGAGTATCTATGGCAGTCGGAGTTTGCTAAGGACTGTGTAAAAGGTCACCTGTGGACCTTGCCCATGGCACGATGTCAGGCCATATGACGTCCATCCCAACTGTAACACAAGTGTGAAAAAGGGCTACCCTCCACGCACACCCAAAACCTCCCCGCGCACACCCATCAAGTACATCCCTGGAGGCCAGTCCCTAAAAAAGCGAGCCTACACGACTAAATGAATTGGTTTTCGTCGTACCCCTAATTCAAAACCTCTTTCAAAGCTGTATACACTTTTCTTTTTAATACCATCAGCCTCGTGGATCGGGAATGGTAAATGTCCAACTTGTTAGGTACTTCTCTATTTTCCTTCTAGCTCGACTACTACAAATACTAAAATAAGCGTAATTCGGGAAGAAAGTAATAGAGGCTTTTGAAGGAATTCAAACTCTATAGCCAGGTTTTTTGCAGAAGTTATTTTGGAGAAAAAGTGCGAGAGCGGCTACTGTGTTTTCCAATGCCTTCTGCTTTGGGTATGTGCGGGGAGTTTTTAGGTGTGCGCGGAGGGTAGCTCGTGAAAAAGGGCTGTCATCACAGCCTCGACGGCAATGAACTGCACCATCTTCACACTGCTTCGTTCAAGCCCAGGCATCTTCTTCTCGAGGGCTTGAATTGGCAGCAAGAGAGAAGTGTCAGTCGACCGGATAGAAGGCACCGGTTGGTGAGCGACGGCTGCGATCCGGTTCCAAGAGTCGCTGTACAAGATGGAGTAGTGGAATGAAAGAAACCTCATTAGGTTATAGAGGAGCAAGCCTGGCATTATTATAATCTGGGACTCAGTATCGTTTTGCTCTGCGACTGACAAAGGATTTTAGGGGCAACACATGATTTACATTGGCAATAGGCCTCGGTTTGCTCTCGGATTAATAGTTTTGGTGGACAATTAGGGCACTGCTCTTAATTTTGTATGCTATACTCACCGGTGCGGCACGTCTCATGCCCTACGGGAGGCGGAAGTAGACGTTAAAAATAACAACAACAACCATGGTATCTTCCAATCATTCACCGTCCTGGTGTAATGAGGTTGATTGATGATCCTGAGTCGATCATGGCCATTGCTTGTCCTTCAAATGGGTGTGTCCAAGTCATCTGGACTTCGTAAATCGAGCCCTCGTCTCGACTTACTTCGAGGATCTGTGGCGGTGCACCTACTCGCGGCCCTCTTGCGAGGAGCTGGCGCCATTTTCCTGTCTTCTGCGGCCACCACGGCGTTTCCTCTGTGATCTCGACGGAGACCCTTAGACCGTGCTGGTGCCCGAAGACGATGCTGCTGCTGCTTCCTTGTTCTTTTGAGTGCTCTGAAACTCTCTTTCTTCACGCAATGCTTGGCGGGCATGTCATTGTCGTGCTTTGTCGGCCATGTGGATTGAGCAATTGATTTTGCAGCAATCCTGGTACCGTGTGTAGAAAGATTCCATGCACTCCCTGCTGTATCCGTCCTTGAGGGGAAACTTCAAAAGTTTTCCACCTCCTTCACGAGGGCGGGCGCTACCGACGTCCCACATCTCAATAGATGTCTTGTGGTATGTTCCCTTGAGTTCGGCCTCCTCCCGATGAAGCTTTTCGACCGACCTGCTGATGTCCTGAATGTTGTTGGCCGGCAGCTCCCTCAGCAGCTTCCGGATGCTGGCTGAGAAGAACATATTCCAGTGTTTTCCCAGAGCGTCTCCACCGCCAAGCCATCCATGCTGGTTGTCCTCGACGAGCTCCTTGAACTTGACCGCAAGCTTCTTGATGGCCGTGGACATGGCGACGTTGTTGTCGTCGTAGGCAGGGTAAGTGCAGTTCTCCTGGAGGGACTCGACAAATTTGGCGATGGCTAGGATTTGCCCCGTCTGCAGGTCCGCACCCTGGTGGCTGTGAAATTTCTGCTCCATCTTGCTTGAAGAGTCGTGCCGGTGGCCGGAAGGCAGAAGTGTGGTGATCGAGTGTTTGGTGCGTAAGGGACAACCCAAGATGAAGGAAAACAACAATCTCAAAGTGGTTTTATACCACTTCTGATCAAGAAAAGGTGCACTACTTACCATTTACTTGCGTGGTTCACGCCAAGATTACCGCCAGTCAAAGTGTGGATAGATAGAACCTTTCGTCCCAGGTTTGTTGTTCCTGACAAGGCGACACACGGGTTGGAGACTCGAGTTCACTTTCACTGCTAAGCAGTCAATTGTCATTGTCCGGTTGCACAGAGTTCACTTCACAGACCCCACGTGCTGATTTTTTTTCATGGCTCGTTTCCTGATGTTCGTGGTATTTCTCAAGTGAAGGCTGACTAGGGCATGAACGGTTAGCTACCGGATGCTAAGAACATGCCATGGGCTTTCCGTCCGTTCATTAGACTCCGCCATTGTCTACTATCCCTAATTCAGCTGGCCATACGGCTAAACAAGCTCGACATCCACCATAGGTAGTGTAAGAAACTTTTGCTTCGTGCGGCCCGTCACAGCAACGGCTCACATGTTTGCAGATAGACCTTACCACGGCATTCGCTTCTCATAACGTTAGTCCCCAAATTTTCCGCAAAGCCAATCGAAGAAGACCTCACCAAGCGACTGACCATAGCACCAAGCGGTCTACAGTGACTGAGGCCTAAGACTGGGCCTTGCTGCCACCACCAACGCCAACGCCAACACCAGCAGTAGCAGTAGCAGTAGCACCACCCTTCTTCTGGACAGCAATAGTAACCATCACAGGGCCAGTACCCCTCAGACCAAGCTGATGGACCACCGAGACAGGAGGTTCCTCATCAACATGCATGAGAAACCCCGTTGTGGCCAAGAACCTGTAGATAACCGGGTCACCGACGTTGAACTGGCGGTTGGCATCAACATCAACATTGACTACCTCCACCTCCTCCGAGTCATTGTCGTGCGGAATGCCAGCAAGCTCTTCGATCCTCTCGTTCAAGCGAAGCTCCTTTGTCACGTCCTTGAGAGCGTGAAGCACGCGTTTAAAAGTGCGGACACCGTCAACACCCTCCTCGCGGCGCGGACACTTCTCCATGTGGGCGGCGAGAGCCTTGAAGAAGGTGGAGATTTCCTGCGCCCAGGAGACGGGGTCGTCGTACTTTTTCTGGAGATAGCGGATGAACCGGTCGTCGAATTCCTTGTCTGACATCTTGCCTGGGTCGTCGATTGGTACTGATGGATGGGTGAGGTGAAGAGAGCGTACTGAGATGGGATGTCCAAGTCGCTGGTTGTTCTGGAGCGTGATGACGGGGAGTCTTATATGGGGAAGATGGTCTGGTGAGGAACAATCACAGCAACTGCAGACGCACTCTGGATACTCAACAAAAGAAGCATATCCACATGGAAGTTTCCCGACACTCCGGCTTGTTCAAGCTCTGCGAATGGACAGTTGTGTCGCGTCCGTCAACCAAACACAAACAATGCGGAATCACGCGACTTTTGGGCCATCAAATTGCGAACTCTGTGTCTTTATGCCTACCCTTTGGTTGGACGGCGGCACCAACGCGCCTGTCAATACCAGAACGACGTCCAACAAGCTCTGAGCTTCTCGAAATCGGTACGGCGGTGACGCTGTTTGTTGGAAAAGCGTTGCTGGAATCCGCTGGCATAGGATCCCTTCAACCCATTCATCTCCGCACTTGTGTGTTGCAACCCGTTCCCGTCTTCCAAACAAGAGCTAAGTACGCGAGGGCCCACCCTGGCTGACCAGTACCAGCAGGAACGATGAAGAATAATGTCCATATCCCCAGGTCATCGGTCCAATTCTCCGATGCAAGAGGGGATGTGCGCAGTCGCGTATCTGAATAAATGAGAAAGAGAAATTAGCAAAGGCCCTGCATTTTGTCAACTTAGAGAACATGGTGACAATGAGGAAGGCAAAAGTTGCGTGAGTCATTTGACAGGTGGCCAGTAGCAATAGACAGTGGACACTCACCAATTGTTGTTTCCCAAGTTGAAGTATCGTCAACCCCACCACCTAGGCAGCTACCTCTAGGCAGCTCCTTCCGTCTTCGCCTCTTTGTTACCCTTGTTATTGGCCGTGATGTGGCTGGTAGGGGCAGGAGCGTTGATGGCTTTCTTTCGGATGTTGACAGTCACGATGGCGGAGGCGCAATCGCTGAGGTTGAAAGTCGAGGTTCTAGCGGCGTCGGAAATGCGGACTGTGAGAGAGCCCTCTGTTTCAACTTGTGTAGCGAAACCACCCCTCGAAATGGTTGTAGCCGCGTCTCCGTGCTCGGCACGCTTGTTTGGGCCCTGGCAAGAGGTACACTGAGCTCCAGTGGCAGCAGTGACCTTGCCCTCGTCATGGTTCTCGCCAGCTCTTTTTTCGTTGCCGTTCTGACGCGTAGTAGGAATAGGAGCTTGCGGAGTCTTGTCGTGGCCAGCTGGACCAGTAGGCAGGTCTGGTAGAATCTGGATGTTTACCCTGCGGGCACGAGCATCGGCTGCAATTTCCTCGTGGTTGGGAGTTGCAAGTGCTTTGCCTAATTCGGCGGTGGTTGACGGGACGTCCCTCACAAGCTTCTTGAGGCCCATAACGAAGTATCTATGCCATCCCTGCGAATATTCTGCACCGAGCGGCGGCAGTGCGTGATGTTTAACCGCCAGGTTCTTGAGAGCATCCGAAAGCTCGCGCTACCAATCTGTGAAATCAGAAGCATCATCAGAGAGGTGAGGCAAGTCTTCTGCCGCTTGTTCCTTGTCCACGTCCTCCTTCGCCATTTTTCCGGCGCGGATCTTTGAGTGAGTTGAAGTTGAGATGGAGCTAATTGAAATAGTAACGGAGGAGAAAGAAAGCCGCGTAGGACCACCGCGCTTTTGAAGACGGTGATAGTGCGTGGAGGACGAGTCCTTTTACTGGAAAATAAGAAACAGGAAGAGTTTTGCCGATGGACAGAAGTAAGGAGAGAAATAAATTCTAGGAAAGGAAGAGAGATGGGCGTTCTTATGGGCAACCACCTGCTGAAGCTTGCTCGAAGGCGCTTGCTGCAAGTTCCGACGATTGACGCTGGCATCTTGTGATCTGATCAATTTGATCCCAAATTACAGCTGAAAGGTTGAGTACCGACTTGATCCAGGCTCCACAAGCAGTTTCCAACGACAAACGACGGCAAAAGGGAACACAGGATGGAATCACGAAAGGTACACATATAGACTGCGCTAAGAGAGATAGGATGTTTGATGACGCGTGGTAACAAGTGACGCGGGAAGATACCTGCTATGATGATATCGTGAATGTCATTACCAGTTCCTAGGTGGATTAGCTGCCGAATTCGTTGCTCCCTTGTGGGAAGCACCTATTCCACGATACATCACTGCTTCCTAACCAGGTCAACATCTGTCGCCAAGACCGTGCTCAATTCTAAGGGGCAGGCCTTCAAGGTACCTGGTAAGTACGCCTAGATGGATGAGTGGTAAGCAACGGCCACGAAACGCTTGAAGGCTGAAGGGATCAGTTGCCAAACGATGCTGATGTGGAAACAGGCTGATTGAAGCCTACCCTTTAGTTGGCAACGTCCTTGTCCTTGGTGTTGACTTCGACAGTCACCTCGAAGTTGAACGTGGTCGCGCCGTCACCCTCGACCTTGATGCGCTTGCTAGGACGGCCCTCGGCATCATCAGTGGTGGTCTTGTCGGCGGCGGCCAGGAGGCACTCGGCGACTTTCTTGGCGACCGCGTCAACAATCTCCTTGGTGGAGGGGGACTGGTTTTTGGGAACAGGCTGCATCTCGATTCCGCGATGAGCAGCCTCAAGGGAGCAGTTCCACTCCACGAGCTTCTGGACAGCTTCAACGCGCTCCTCGGGAGTCTTAGGCAAGTCCGCCAAGAACTTCTGGAAGCTCAGCCCATAGTACTTGTGCCAGTTGTCGTTGTGGTCGCCGTTAGCGCCAAGCTGCCTGTACTTGGGCGAGCGCTCGAGGGCGTTAAACTCGAGCATCCACTTCCAGTGACCGGTAGCCAGTACCCCCACTGGCCGCCTTCCGTTTTCCAGTCCATTCCATAGCCCATCTTTCACCAGCATCCCACTTCAACACGTGCCGACGGGTTCGTTTCAGAATGGTGTGTTGTGTGAACGGTACCTGCACTCAGTCTAGCTGCTTCCACTTGTTTCCTTGATCCATTTCACACCCGTCATCAAGTGCTCATATTCACGCCGCATCAAGTACCAGACGGCGTCCTTCCAAGCATCGCTTCACATGAGTCGAGAGTCCAAATTCGACGTCAATCAATTGAAAAGGATGAAAACAGCGCCTTTTGTTTGGCTGTTCACAGGGAATGCCTGTCAAGTTACCTCTAAGGTATCGTTTTCCTGGAGTCGCCAATCCCACCAAAGCGGCTTTCTAGAGCTTCCGTCTCGTCTAGCGCCAGTACCGGTTAAGCGAGTTACTCTTCCACCCTTGACGTGGCCGCTTGGTAGGTATACCTTACGCATTCACCCATTATCCCCCGCTGTCATTTTCATCCTTGGCTCGCAGGCCCGCGTCAACAAGCACAGAGTGCCGAGGCTTTGAAGGTGTGTCTTAAGAGGCATAGATGGTTAGCAAGGCCTACACAATGGTCAAAGTTAACGGTGGAAGATTCAGGGGGTGTCTGGAGGAGACGAATCGTTTCCCCAGCTGGCTCGAGGCAAGTGCTTGTGTTGAACCCTTGCTGTCACGTTCCTTGAAGGTGCCAATGTTGGACGGAGACACTCACCAGTTGCTGCTTGCTAACTTCGAGGATGGCGTAGCCTCCAACCTAGGCCTCTTCCTCCGACATCACCTCGATCTTCCTCTTCTTCCTAGGGTTCTCAGCAGGACCGACAACAGCGCTGTTAATACCAGCGACAGCACCGGCAACAGCGTTGTCACCATCAGGGACAGCAGCAATAGGCGCGACAGGAGCGGCAGGAGGCATGGCGCCAGCCGGAACAAGCTGAAGAGTGGCCGGGCCGTGGATGAGCCACTCGATGTTGTGGCTGGCGTTGGTGATGCGGACCGTCGTGACTCCCTCTGGTCCTCCCTCTACATCGCAGCCCACAATTTCGTGCGACAGGGGCCGCATGTTGGCGGCCTCCAACTCGACGAATTTAGGCTTAGCGAACATCTCAAAACCATAACCCAGCACCTGGGCAGGGCTCTGGCCATCAGCATGGTTCATGTACCTGTGGAAAACCTCCGAGTGGAACACCACCTTTCCACGCTTGAGCTCAGCCGTGATCTCCACCTCCTCGCGGGTGAGCTGATCGACGGCGGACTCAAGGGCATCGCGGTCGTCAATGGTGGGATAGCTGCGGATGAACTTCTTGAGACCCTTGACGAAGAACTGGTGCCAGAGCCCGCTCATGTCAGTCTCGGAGTCGGAGTCGGAGTCGGCGTCAGCTCCAGCTCCTGGCGCAACTCGGGGATTGCCTTCAATGGCACGAACGCGATAGTCGACTGCGAGGTCTTGCATGACTTGGGAGATCTGGTGGCGCCATTCCTGGGACCACTGACGGTCACGAAGGTAGGCGACAAAGGCCTCTGTGGCCAATGTGCGGGGATCAGGTACCTCCATGTGGTTCATGTTTGGTCTGTTTATGTTTGGCAGGTTCATGTTTGGTCCATTCATGTTTAGTCCGTACATGTTCGGTAGGTTCATGTTTGGCTGGTTCATGTTGAGTGGGTTCATGTTTGGTTCGTACCTGTTTGGTCCGTTTATGTTTGGTTGGTTGATGTTTGGCTGGTGGGTTTAACGCCGCGGTGTTGTCAAGACAAGGACGGTGTATTGTCTAGATTTGTTTGGACTTCGGAGGGGTGATGGAGGAGGAAAAAGGGGAAGAAGCGAGGCTTTAAATACTGGAAGCGACTGTTGGTAAATGGAAAGGGGTTCGGTGAATGGGCTGGGAAGAAAGGCACGCGACCCGGAACCTCAAAAGGTCTTGCTGACCTTGAGCAGAACGATTCACTAACATTTGACCGCGTCCAAACCTTACAGCATTTCTGAACCGGTCGATGCTAACTGCTCGTTTATATTTAGGCTACCTACGTATAGGTCTTGCAAAGCGAGCATGCCACGGTCAGCAACAATATCTTCTTAGTGCGGTGGAAGTCCCCAAATACTCACCACATTATCGCGTCCTCCGGTCACGTCATCCTTCCACCCAGCGCCTCATTTCACTCGGGCTCTCTTCTTCTTCTTCCTCCATATCCTCGTCCAGACCTTGCAGCTGCGGTAACAGCAATACTTCCAAGAGAAGTACGAGCAATTTCAATCGTGGCAGTATCGCCTTGGAGCGTAACCGGCGCAGCACCGTCGAAAAACACATTCCACGTCGGTACTACTGACGTGGACTGTTGTCGGTCCGAGGCTTTCGCCGTCGTCGTAGGTGACGTGGACGGTGGTTCTCCGCTTGATACCTCTACGCCTGGCGGGCCGGTTCCTGAGCTTGTGTGATACCGGAGCGGGGCTAGCGGTTCTAGACGCGTTGTCGTTGGGGTGAGAGCTCTCGTGGTCGCTGTGGTCATCGTCGTGGTCGTGGTCGTGGTCGTGGTCGTGGTCGTGGTCGTGGTCGTGGTCGTGGTCGTGGTCGTGGTCGTGGTCGTCGTGGTCGTCGTCGACAGGAGATCGAGATCGTTTGCGGTTGGCATTCATGGCGGCATGTGCATGTGCATGCTCTTGACCTTCGTAGTCTTTCCGGATATCGGAAATATTATTTGCCGGAAGGTTGCCCAGCATCCTCTTGGGACTCCTGACGAAGCCTCCATCAGTGGGATCCACGCCCGACTGTACGTCGTGTCCGTCGAAGACATCCTCGAACTCCAGCAGTGGACCGGGATCGGGTGAGCCTTCGCGAGGCTCCGAGCGGAATGACTGCCAAGTTCGGTAGTCTTCTTGACCCTGACCCTGACCCTGGCCCTGACCCATACTAGGCAGTGGTGGCAGCGGTGGAGCGCTGAGAGACGGCATCATAATCGGTCGGGCGTCGCCGCGTCCTGTAGAGATTATGGAGAAAAGGGGACCGCGGAGCAGCCCCGATTTGAGCTCAAGCCATTCCTGTGCTTGTCTGCCATCTGGATCATTGCTGAAGCCAGGGAAAAAGGGAAGGTGGTCCATTGTAAGGTTTGGTTTGGCTGGTTGCAAACCAGGAATGTGGGAGTTTTGGCAGTTGCGAGACGAGTAAAGGGACTGGACTCTGTAGGTTGATGTGGAGGGGTAAGAGATGGGTCGAGCTCAGTGGTTTCCAAGTTGGGTCTTTAAGCAAGAGGAGAAGAAAGATTTCAGGAGAGAAGGAAGAGGACACGGGGTTCCTTTTTAAAGGGTTACAAATCAGTTTTCAAGCCACGCTCAGTGCAAGCCTTCATTCTGCATCATTCGATGAGGCGACACAATTGTAGCACCCCGCCACCTTCGAGTACCGAGGATCACGAGGATTCGTTGCAGTGGGCAGTGTTTGATGCACATGCAGCTACATACTTGTACACCTCTACACGTGCAGATGCCCACTAACTCGCCAGTGAGTTGATTTCTGCAAGGTTGACTGTCTTCGATTCGGACGCTTTCGGCAGTTTGTTTACATCAATTAATGACTAAGTGAAGCTCTTTCTAACATAGGTACCGTAGGAACTCGAGTAATCCGTCGAACCTCCCCCTTTTTGATTGGCGGGCTGAGAACAGATCTGTGCAAGTAGTTAACATAATCACGCCGGTCCTTTGTTGTTGTTGTTGTTGTTGTTGTTGTTGTTATTTTTAACGTCTACTTCCGCCTCCCGTAGGGCATGGGACGTGCTGCACCGGTGAGTCTAGCATACAAAATTAAGAGCAATGCCCTAACTGTCCACCAAACCCATTTATCCGAGGGCAAACCGAGGCCTATTGCCAGTGTAAATCATGTAATCACGCCGGTCCTGTGTATGCAAATGTGTGCAAGTTAATGTCAAGGGCAATCGCCCTCAATTTTCACCATCTGGAAAGAGATTTATGCTGGCATACCTACCTATGCGGACACTAGCTGCCGGATTTCTACCTTCTGGCCGTTCGGCGGATTACTCGGTTCCTACGGTACTTCCACGCTCGCTCCGGACCTCTGTGTCCAGCGCCTCAAAAAAGTCCGTCTACAAACAGGCCATATAGCGCGTGTTGTGACGAACCGTTACAAGCACAGGAGTATTATCGCTGGGATAGAACAATAGAGTAACAGAGTAGTAGCCGAAAGGTGCTGATGTATTGTGAAAGCTATTGTTTGCTGAAGAGCCTTATAAAGGAAGGCCGGGAGGCCTTCTTTTATACTGCTCTTTCCTGGACCCGGGGACCCGAAGCCTTCGGTCCTTCGGGTCCAACCTGATTGGTCTATCTATCTAGCTAGCTTACATAACTTTGGTTGGATTGTAACATGTGTGCCATCATCCAGGCAAGGAAAACGAAGCCGGCGTTGAATTGGTACGACTATCTCCTGAAGAACCTCTCCCCATCTGCGCTCCTCCGTTGCGAGAAGTAGTCTCACAATGATTCTGAAGGACATCACCGCCGAAAGTGTTAATATATATACACCACGTGGACGGTTAGCAGGGAAATGGAGGAAACATTAATAGCAATACTTACGGTCGGTAGTTTCACAATTCAAGCCACTAAAGCTGGTGCTAGCAGCTGGTTACCGTAGAGACTCGCTAAATACCTAGGCAAATATCCACGGCGGGAACACTAAGGTAGGTTATTCAGGCAGAATATGCACAGATATCTGAAGCTCGAGTCCGGGTCCCTGTACTGAATGTATGTGTGTTCAGGTGGAGGGCAATGTCCAGTCTCTGGTCGGGGATCTATCAACTGGGCCTTTCCTAGGTAACATGGCATACAGAGCGCATCAGGCATACTGCTTCCTGTGCTTACTGTTGGGCTCAAATTCCCAAAGGGGGAAGGGGGTTTGCTTATTTGGCGAGTTTCTACGGTATGCGGCTGCCGGTACTCCATCCTAACTACGGGCTGCGGCACGCTTGTTGTGCGGTTGCACGTGAGTACCGTATAATTCCGTGATGTACGTTTCCAAGGTTTATTCTAAGGCCCAATATGCGTTGAGGGTTTGGGTTTTGGCGGAGATTCCTTCGACCGGCAATTATAGTATGTTACATCTAAGTCGGACTGACCGTGTACCTACTAAAGGGCGTTTGCCTTATGGTAGCTCAGGGCGTCCAGGAGGTTTGAGTCTGGCGCTTTTGGTCTTCTTGTTGTGCGGGATTGACTTGGGAAGTTGAGGAGTGTCTGCGCCGGATTGAAGGGAGAGCAGTTCTGAAGGTGTGTCTGGTCGAAATTTGTCAGATCAGTGGCAGTTGGAAGGGATGGAAACTTTCCAGGTTGGCATCATGTACCTGTCTGTAACTTCTACGCACGCCTGACTGGGGAGGAGTTTGGCCTTTGTGTTCCCCTCATCATCATCGTCGGGGTGTTGAACGAGATGGTTATCTCTTATCTTATTTTCTTGATCCTTGTATGGATTTATGCATGTATTTATATTGAAGGCCTCCTCCCTTCCTTCGTCCTCCCTCTCTCCTTATTCAATCAACAAAATTCACTACCACTCCTAATCTCGTGATGCCTTCGTCTTCGTTCACTCTGTTCACTTCGGCACGGGGTTCTCGGCAAGAAGCTCCAATCTGTAGCACAGCCATGCGCTCAGCTTTGGCAGCAATGTGGTCCGCCTCGGTTGGAGCAGGAGTTTCCTCGTGGGCCTGCTTCGTGTCTTGCTCATCCTCCACGATCTTCTTGTTCGCCGCATAGTCTTTTTCCAAGTCGACTCGATGACTTGGTGACGTGCCTTCCTTCCTCGACAAGTTCCCTGGGTTGGGCAAATTGTTGACGCTTGCCGTGGTGGTGAGTTCATGTTTGAGCTAATGATTGTACGGATGTGTTAGTGTCAGTGATACACCACAAGATGACGTTGAGAGGCTTACCCGTCTTGCATGCGGGGATAGACTCGGACTCGGTCAGACGCTCGCGGAAGAGACGCTTGATTTTATCGTTCATGGAGCCGACATAGGTCTGGTAAACCAGCATACACTTGCTCGCCGAACACGGCGCCAAGGTAGTGCACATGCAAAGCGAGCGAAGGATCTCAAGCGTCTGCTCATTTTTTGATCTGTTGGTGTCCTGTTTCTGTGTCGCGCCTTGCGCCACGTTGGTCGTAAAGTAGCTTCGGTGGACAGGGCTGCATGAGAAAATGCGTTGGTATAGGAGAAAGCGGAAGAAGGTGTCAAAGCCGTAGCAGGCATGCTGCGAGTTGGACGGATGGACTGGTTGACTGTTCTGCAAGCTGGATTGTGTTTTGGGATTGGTTGCGGGTTGGAGGTGGGCGAGGCTGGGGTGATTGGAACTTGTAGCGCGGGGCAGAATAAGACGCACCGGAGGCCTCATCGCACTTTACAGTATTGCCTGACACAGACGCCCATAGATGGCCGTTGGGTTCCGGGATTCTCTTGTTGTCATAGTTGTGGCTTTACATCTCCGGCATCGACGGTTTCAGTCTCGCACCAGCGTCTGATCAACGCACTTGCTGTTTGGTCTCGGTCCAGGTCAGGGAAAGGACACCCAAAGGACCACCACGGCTAGCATTAATCTGAAAGAAAGTGGGCATGCAACGGGTCGGTCTTTCCAGATTCCGAAAGACACATGATGCAGGTACAACGCATGACGCCTGCTGGTGCAGCTTTCTCAGGCAACATTTGGGCGGACTTGCCATTGACATGTTGCCCATCACTTCAAAGCTCGTTTATGTCCATTGATTTGATGAGGGGTTCGTGGCTTGAATTCTCTTCTATGGAAGCCTGCTTGGTGCTAGAGGTATCTATCCCGTTTATGTCGCTTGCCCTGCACAATGCTGACTGCCCTTCGCCTTTTCTGCCTGTCATGCATTCCTTCAGCTTTTGCTTCAAGACTACCAGACCTTACGAGCCACAACGCTTGGGTGCCGTAATTCAGCTGTCCCTTCTCTGCGAGTTTTCCTCCAAGCATGCTCGGGCATTGAACCATCACGACCCAGCAAAGGACAGAGCAGCCATCGCCTGCTCCGAGAAGATGGTATAGCCTCACCCTGTGAATGGATATCAAGCCACATGACTGTCGCTACGTGTGTTTTCTGATGATCAAAAGTTAGCCGAAGCCGGAAGTACCTAGAGGTACGTTACGAGGAAGATTCAAGAGAGACACTCACCCGATGACGATATCGAGGACTCGTAGTCGTCGCGGCAGCCCATGCCCTCCCAACCCGTACGCTGCCGTGCGTTTTCAACGTCCGGAGCAGCGTTAGAAGCACGATCAGCAAACGCAACAACGCCAGGAGAAGGACGAGCACTAGCAGGGACAACATAAGCAGGAACCGGTGGAGGAGCGGGAGCCGGAGCCTGAGTGACGGCAGCACCAGGAGACGGGATGGTACCAGGAAAAACGATAACACCGCCCGGAGTAGCGATAGCACCACCGGGACCAGCGACATTGCCAGGAGCAGCAATAGCACCGGGAGCGCCTGAAACATCGAGAATACCGGGAGCAGTGACAGTGTCGGGTCCACCGGGAGCCCGAGCAGAGAGACCACCAGGACCTTGAGCCACAGCAGCAGTAGGAGCCCTAGGAGCAACGGCACTGGGACCGGCCGTAGCACCAGGAGCACGAGGTGCATGAACAGCGACACCACCAAGGGGAGGGCCAGAACCAGCGACAGCAACAGAACGACCCATACCACCGGGGGCACCGGGAGCAGCGCCAGCATCAGGAGCCGGAGCAGGAATTGGACGAGGAGCTTGAGCAGCGGCGCCAGCTGCAGCAGCCCGAGGATCAAGGCCAAAATCAGCAACAGTAGGGACGCCTGAGTAACCCATGTTGAAATGGACCTTGGCTGGGCCGTTCGCCTTGAACTCAAAGGTGGGGGGAGTTCCTTCGACGATGCGGACTGTGTAATCGCTTTGTGTGTCGACGCTTAAGATAGGTCCAGGAAGGAGGACCCCGTCGTTGCTGGTCTGGGTCATGACGCGCTTGTTGGGGTGCAAAGTATCATGACTGTTGCCGCCAGGGTCCATGGCATCGGCAGGGCGCTTCTTGTTGTTCGGACTAGCGGCGTTGCCCGTGTTGTTGACGTTGCGAGTGTTGTTGACGTTGCCAGCGTTGTTGCCTTGGACCATGGCGTTGCTACTTGTTACGATCCAATCGTTGAGCCTCATGTAAGCTAGATAGATTGACCAATCAGATAGGACCCGGGGTCCCGAGTTTACGGGACCACGGGACGGGGTTGAAGACCAGTATATAAGAAGGCCTCCTGGCCTTCGTTATACCTGGTTCTTCAGCAAGCAATAGCTATCACAACCTACCAGTACCTTTTGGCTACTACTCCGTTACTCTATTGTTCTATCCCAGCGATAATACTCCTGTGCTTGTAACGGTTCGTCACACTACTAACTACGGCAGTGCTGTTGACGTTAGCCGTACTGGTGATGTTGACGGCGGGAGTGGCCTTGGGAGCAGCTTTGATGATGGCCGGTCCGAGTTGATGGTGAGTCAGGTACACTTTTCCAACGTCCGAGTATTCCCAATGGATCCGTCCCTAACTAATGTACCTCTATATTTGACTTATTATAAATGACACTGATGCTTCCCAGCACCTTGAACCTTATGCCTGTTCTGCTTCTTTTCTTTAATTTCTTTCCCCTCATTTCTGGCAGGCACTTGACGCTGCCTGACTGGAGCGAGGGATACCCAGCGGCACATAGTGATCCACTAGGACGAGGGCTTGCTGGCTAAGAAGAATCAAAACCGGGAAAGAGACGCGACCGATGCATACCGCTACCTAGGACGGCTATACTATATAAGGTAGAGGTACATAAGCTTAGCGCAAGAGGCTTGAGATGGAAAGTTTCCGAGCACTTGTTGCTATATTGCGTGCAATTAATGACAGAGAGTGAGGTACTTACCTTATAGATCGATGGAAAGCTGCATTCTGTTACATCTCCAGTCCCTGTCGTTCCTTCTTCACAAAAGGTAGCTAGCTTGCATGTTACGACCTTTATGTACTAAGCTCCTATTCAGTTTGTCACCGCTTCCACATCATCTGTTTGACTGGAAGGTGTAGTATGTCTTTAGCTACATACACCAGCATGCTTTGTACTGCATCCCAACTTCTAGTGGGCGCGACTACCTCTACATTTTGCAACTTCTGGCTCCTTTTACCGCTCTGGTCACTTCTCCCGTGAGAAAGCGTTAGCTTCTCACTCCTCTTAGTCTACTTCCCTTTAATCCTCAACTAAATGTAGCCGGGTGGCTTGATTCACGATCCTTTACCCTCTCCAAAAGTCCGTGTGGAACAATCAAGGTACCTTACCTTTAGGTAGCATCCCACTGCTAAAGATTCCTTGAGCTAGAAATGAATGTCAGTAAACACCCCAACAGGGTTTGTGTGGAAAAAGAAAACTCACAAAGTGACCTATAGGATGTCCCTCTAAATATACATAGAACGGATCCAGCTCACTTCTCCACATTAGCGTTGTGTCCCTGTTAAGCCTCCAGCTCAGCCAGGCAAATGCTCATACAAGTGTGCAAGCGGGCGTGGCGATGCACGGTACATGGCCATTTGATTGATGGAGGAAAGAGAAATTTAGAACCGTTTATTCGGCGCACCACACAGCACAAATACAAGAAAAGCAGCGCGATTGGATACTAAAATCTCTTTTCTACAAGATCCTAGCCATGGAGAAAGCAAAGACACTGCCACTAAAACGATATCGATGAGTGTCCGACACCCCTTTTTGAGCCCTCTATCCATTATTATCCTCCTCTAGCAAGGTTTCCTCGGAAAAATAGTAACCAGCAATTTCACGATCTGAGTTATGAGTACTAATGCCGTTAATTTCCATTGATTCCGTCAAATTCGAAAGGCCCAATGTCGGATTGCCTATGGTTACCTGCATGAGTAGTATAGTCCACTGCTTGCGTGTCCATCTAGGCTCCATTGTGTCCATCACGTTTATCAGCTGGAGCATCACCAGCAGCTCCAGGACCGCCACCAGTCTCAAGACGCGTGGCAGCAGCAGCAGCCTCAACCAGGGCCGAGAAGGGATCCCAATTGTGTCCCTCATCCGCAGCCACGGAGGGAGTGTCGATGCGAGTGGGGGGAGCACCAGAAGTTCCAGAGGCATCACTATCGACCTGAGCCTGAGCCACAAGGGGAGTTACGGCAGTATCACCGGCAGCAACACCATGGGTTCCAGAGGTATGGGCCTGGGCCTGAACAACAGGAGTTCCGGTATCACCAGCGGCAGCACTGGCACTGGCAGCTCCAGGGGTACCTGTACCATTGTTGACCTGGGCCTCAGGCGCAAAGCGGCGAGTGCTGCCAGCAGCGATATTTCTTCCGGATGAATTACCACCCGAGGCAAGGGGAAGAAGCAGAGTCTGAGCTATATGCTGAGCATATTCAACATTCTCCTCCACAGGGGCAGGGGCAAGCAGCTCCTCGACACGAGTATCACCGAGGTCATAGATCATGGCCCCTGCCAGTCTAACTCTGCTCCTCTGTCGTTGCGCCGCCTGCACTAGGTCCGCATGGGCCCAGGCGCCAGTGCCACGAAGGATTTCGGCAGTTCCGGAAGGAGTGTCGCGGGCGACAGCGGCTCGAAAGGTCGAGGTATGGGCAGAGGCGTGGTGGGTTTGGGTCTGGTTCTGGAGGGCAGACGGGGTGCCAGTGCCACGGACGGTGTCAGCTTGTGGTCCCCAGAGAGTAACGTGGGCGGCAGCATCGGGGGTCTCCTCGGGAGTCTCGGAGTGGATGACCTGGTCCAGGGACTGAAAGGGAGAGCGACTGCGACGGGCGGCAGCATCAACTCCAGGAGTGGCAGTTCTAGAGGAAGCAGAAGTTCCAGACGAAGTGTGATTGACGACAGCGCTTCCAGAGGTTGAGGTAGTGGTTCCACAGGTACAAGTATGGACCACGGCTTGGGATGTAGAGGGGGTGTCGCCGACGGTAGACATGGAAGTATCGCCGGCGGTGTCACGTCCAGTAGGGGTGTCGCGGTCGGCAGAACCAGGAGTTCCGGAGGGGTGTTCATCGGCGGCACCGTTTCCAAAGGTCGCAGTTCCAGAGGTACTTGGGGCCTCAGCATTGGATGTAGAAGGAGTGCCATGAACGGTGTAAGTGTCATCACCTCTGGGATCAGTTCCAGACGGAGTGTCACGGACGGTTGAAGTGCTGTCGCTAGAACTTCTAGAAGAACTGTCGACAACCTCTTCCACAGTCTGTTCAGTAGCTGCAGTAGTAGTCGTAGTCTCATGGACTCGGGGCTCAGACGAAAGGGGAGTGCCACGTGCGGCCCTAGCAGCAGCGAGAGCAGCAAGAACAGCTTCGATAGCAGCATCCGTACTGGTAGAACTTACAGAGGAAGTGTCGACAAACTCTTCCACGGTTTCAGTCGTAGTAGTCGTAGTCTCGTTGACTTGATCCTCAGACACAGAGGGAGTGCCTTGAGCGGCGGCAGCAGCCATAGCAGCGGCAACAGCAGCACTGATCCCAGTTCCGGAGGTAGTAGAGGTAGTCACAGAGGGCCGGTAAGTAACCGTAGCTGGACCGCCCAACCGGAACTGGATGGTGCCGTCTGGCATGACCTGGGCGTTGCACTCGCCTTGGGTGTTGATTATGATGCCACTCTCGGTGCAGGTGGTGGTGGTAGAGAGAAGGCGACGGGTGGTGTTGGTGGAGGTCTCGGGGGTAGAGGTATCAACGGGGTTGCTGGCACCATCGTTGGCATCATCATTGCCATCATCACCGCCATCAGTGGGTGCGGCGGAGGGATCGGTGCCAGTGGTAGAGGCATCGACGGGCTTGTTGGCTGCCTCTGTCAAGTTCTTGCTGACTGCCCGCGTCGAAGTCTTGTTGCCATCGTCGTCCTTGGGGGGCGCAACAATTTCAACAGGCGCCTTCATGCGCGCAATCTCCTTCAGCAACTCTTCGGTACTACAGTCCTTGTGAGGCATCTCCCTCGAGACCTTCTGAAGAGCCGCGACGAAGTAGTTACGCCAAGCGATGCTGTGCTCGCTGCTATCCCACACCCGAGCAACGCGCTTGTGGTACGCCTCAGCAAGGTGTTGGAGGACTTGCTTGACGCTTCTCTTGTTTTTGATTTGGGTGTCGAGAAGAAAGGTGGCCCATCTTTTGGCGCCCTTCCTCACGTTCTCATTCGCGCTCTGGGTCATTGTGATTGCCGGTGACGGAGGTAATGAGATTCTGGGTGAGTTGGTAGAGCTCGGTGAAGAGAATAAGGTGTTGCGGAGATCCTAGAAGAGGCGCGGCCACTGGTTTTTGGTGGTAGAAGATCAACGGCGAAGAAAGTGTGGTGATGTTGGGAGTATGAGAAGCCCAAGACGGAAGAGAGCCAGCACAGCAGTCTTATATACCTCCACTGGACATGACTGCCGGGGAAGTAGTTCCTTCACGAAGATCGAAGAGGAGTAAAGAGAAGGCCTTGGACCTCGAGGACAGAGAACGCAAGAAAGAAGTTGCCTGATGATGTATCCAGGAGAAAGACGAGGCTACAAACGAGCGCGGGGCAAAGCCAGCTGAGGGCGGTGGTGCTGGGAAGTGGACCCAGGCCGGTTGGCATAGGTGACAGGCGGACGGCCGGGCACAATACCTTGCGTCTTGAAACGAGGTCAAGTATCTTTCAGTCGCAAAACACCGCCTTCTTTCCGTGTCTTTCCCCTTCTTCCTCCTCCTCAAATATTGAGCAGTCAGTTAATCGCCGTTCACCGAAGCTCTTGTCAACAACAACAACAACAACAACAACAACAACAACAATAACTCCTTTTTCACGCCTTCTGCGTTACCCAGACAACGGCCTCATATTTCACCTTCGACGCAAACCTTTCCATCACTTTCGTTTTCCAGAACGGTACCCCGCAATCGACATGTCCATGTCCAAAGTCATGTCGAATGATCGAGCATCTGTGAAGTTGGCACAGCTCTTCATGAACTACCACTCCGGTAAGGGTTGGGAGAAGGAACTGGCGACCGTCCTCCAAGCCTTCGCCGTCAAGTACCATGAGCTCTCGCCGGAAGTTCATCTTGGCGCCAGCTCCGACGACATCGATGCGGAAGACCACCCCAGCACGCTGTGGCACCAGTTCTTTGTTCGGTCTCTCGGCAAGATGTTGAACGACCTGCCGCCGAATGTCAAAGAGTTGAAGGAGAAGCTTGATGCGCTTGAGCGCGAGCAGGTGGAGGCCGAAGAACCGTTCAGAAACATGAACAAGAGGCGCCGCGTCGATGACAACAAGGACCGCAATGTTCGTACTTTGGAGGCTGGCTCTAAGAAGTCTGAAGGCAATGAGTGAGCGCATGGCTAGTAGGCTCCAGGCTACCTACCTATCCTCTGGTTTGGAAGGAGCGTTCTGCTCGGTGAATTACTCTTTGAACAACTGCATCCGGTAACATATCAGTACCAGCAACGAACGTCAGTCCTTCTGGACATGCAGAGACTCAACTCACTTACTGGACTTTCGGGTCGGAGAGTACATGAGCCCGGGGACAAAAGGTATAAAGGCAGCCACTAAGAAGAATAAGAACAAGCTGTGTTATTTGGACCGACTCTTTTCTCGAGATCATAGGAGAAGATGCGGGCATTTTTAGTCGGGTCAAGCAGAGAGAAGGAAAGCATGTACCGGTACATGTGTTGAAGAACTGGCTGTCGTGCTGTCGAACTGATGAGATTCCGAAGGCTTGAAGACCTGAGGAGAGAAGGGGAGCATGGTTGATACCTACCTACATGGAGCATTGGATGAGTCATGACGCTGGCAGACATGGAGATAGCTTGGACGGAGTGAGTTCAGGGCAACGGAATTGACCGGAGGTATTTATCGCCTCGGTCGTGGGACCATGCCATGGTTCCTGCCAGTTCGCAGCTGAAGTGGAAGAGAGCAGCCCGTTGTCGATTCCTCCTTCCCTGTTCCGTTTCATCTCAACAACACGTTAACAACCAACTTTTCTCTTATTAGGCAAGTTTTCTGCTTCCGAATGCCTTGGTCCATGCATCTGCATCACGGTAATATATCTCCATGCATCCACGTTCGCAACGGAAGACGACAAACCAATCAATTATCCACCGCTTCCTAACGAACGAACATTCATACCCGCTATCAACAACCCGGATTTGTCGAGTGTCTGTCCACCAGCCTTGGCCTTTTAATGCCCCCATCACCATCATACTCATCTAGCAATGCTTCCTCAGGGAACATTCTCTGAGGACTACTGCGCGTGTACGTCTTTTGAGAGCCTATGAAGATAGATGCTAGGAAGCGCAATGTCAGTCAACTGTGATACCAAAGGTTGTAGGGGCTGATGCGTAGTTTAGTGCCCGTAGTGGTATACTCTAATAGGGACTCACCTGTTATTTCTTCCGAATGGAAAGGGCACCCAGCTGAGCGGCACTGCGGGCGGCAGCAGTCTCAGTAGTTGTAATCTGGACCATGACGGTCGCCGGACCGTTCAACGTGAACTCAAAGATCTTGGTAGTGCAATCTTCAACGATGCGGGCTTTGTAGTCGCCTTCGGTGTCGACTTTGAAGGTCGTGTCGGTGGTAGAAGTATCGACGGGCTTGCTAGCCTCATTTTTGCCATTGGGGGTTGCGGCGGCTTTTACTGGTGAGTTCATGCGCTTAATCTCCATGTGTAAGTATTCGATGCTGATGTCCGTGGGGGCCCAGGGGTATCTCTTTCACAAGCTTTCTGAGAGCCGCGACAAAGTATACTTGCCACACAATACTGCGGTCGTTGCTGCCCCAAACTGGGGCAACTCGCTTGTCGATCTCTTCGAAAAGGTCATGGAGCGTATACGTTATACTATCCTTGTCACATAACATGTCCTCCAGGCGCTTCGACCACTCTTCTGCTGTCTTTCTCCTCGCATAGCCGTTTCGTGACATCCTGATTGTCTAGTGAGTGACAGACTGGCGGTTTGTGAGGCCGAAAAAGTCGGTTGAGCTGATAATTACCTCTACCGGAAGTGTTGCAGAGGGCTGTGCGGAGGAATTACTACTCTCTGTAGCAAGTGGATAGTCAATGAGAGAAAGGCCCTGATGCTGTACAGGTAGCAGAATTCTTGAGAATAGAAACCAGAGCTGCAGGTAGTTTATATACTAAACGGGAATTCAGGAAGGGTTGTTCCTTCGTGAAGGTCAAAAAGTACATTGACAGCAAAGGGAAGACGTCTAGTGCAATGTTTGTTGTCTCCTGTGTTGACCGGAATAGTACATACAGGGTACTCCTTTTGTATCGTGTTGAGACCCATGGGCAGGCGTCCGTTTTCCTTCGTTCGTCTGTTAGTATTGGGACAAGGCAATGGATTATCCGCGAGAGAAAATGATCAAAAGCCAAAGCCCTTTCTTGCAAAGTGTCTTTCATGTCCAGATAGCCGTCCAAACATTCTCCAAACAGATAACTGCCAGACACTCCATAATTCTTTCATTCTGGATGGAAGCCGAAGAAGATTCTTGCCGTGTCCAAAGCGTAGCGTAAAAAGTGAAATGGAGTGGACGCTTCTGGTCCAGGATCCAATCTGAATTTCCAGAGGCGCAATTCTTACTCACCAGACGTTCCTTCCCTTCTCTTCCAAGTTCCCCTTGACAACAATCCCCGCTCGTCAGTCCATCGGTCATCACTGTCATCGGTCTTGACAACAACAGCAGCAGCAGCAGCAGCAGCAGAGACCGCGCCTCCGGCTCCAGGGCCCATCTTGTCTCGGACGGTCGCAAGGGTGCTGGAAGAGACCTCGGCAATAAGAATGTCGCCTCGGAGATGCGCACGGTGTAAGGGCTTCTGGCGTATACTATGAAGTATGTCGCCCCCGCGCCGGTGTCGGTCTTGACACGCTTGCTCTTTTCCGGAACCTTCGTACTGTCTTGCTCAATCGTAGGGGGCTTCTTCCTGTTGGCATTCACATTGTTGTACTTTGTTCATGCCAGGACACTGGTATGCAGTGGCTGGACCCCTTCCTTACTTCTCTCTCTTGTTGCCAAACAGGTTGGCCAGCGACTTCTTCTTGTTCACCCATCATCTTTATGATCCACTCTCGCGCCAAGCACAGCGAAAGGAATCGCACCAGTCGGCAAACTCTTTCTTGGCGACGGCCACGAGGCGTTCAGTTTGGCGCGTTCCTTTCTATATGCGTGGCCGGCCGTCGATGGGAAAGCAATAGGCAGGCAAGAGATGGAGGCCTTGGGAGAGACTGAGTCCGCAGAGTAGTTGATGCGGTATCCAAGTAGGGAGTGGTGAAGAGCGGGTTGATCACTCTGTCTGAGATGTCCCGAATCGTCGGCCTCTGCTTTTCCGGACTTTTGTCGTCTTTCCTGGGCCTGATTCGAGGATCTTGTCGAGCACGCATTCTCTTTTGCCTTTTTGTTTCGTTTCTTCAGCTTGATTGTTCCGCCACTTCTCTGGAGATTGGATGCTGGAAAAGAGCCCTAGCCAGAAAGGTCTCTGTTAGCTGCCATCATGGATACGATGCGGAGGTATGCTGCGAATGCACTTTGAGTAACTTACCAAGCAAGGTGCTTCTTTCGGAACCAAAGGAGTATCTGAGCCACTTGGAGCCTGCTCCATGCGCTCATCGCAGGGTCGTCGGAGTGAACTCGAGGACGGGAAGCCCATTGTTGACGTTGAGATCGGGTTGGAAGCCACGGACTGTGGATGGGCTAGGAAGGCACTTCTCCTTGGGAATAATCGTCGAAATTGGTGCCAAATCCTTCGGGCTGGCGAGAAATCTTGCTGAAGGCGTTCCGCGCCCTTCCCGTTGTTGAAGCCTCATCCTCGTTTGAAATCCAGTGCAGCCTGGGCTCTTCTGCTAGTACTTGGTGGAGAAGGCGTAGAGGCTTCGCGCTTGTCTCTCAATGCGTCGTGAAAACAAAGGTGGAAATGAACATTGGGGGGTAGATGAGAGCTAAAATTGCTGATTGACCGAACAGATACTCGACGCGGGATGAAACGAGCAGAAGGCATCAGTGGGAAAGGCTAGGTAAAAATGCCAGACGAATGGAAGAATACCTAATGGAAAGAAAGACTCGTGTGGGGACTGGCGGGGGCACACCTTCCGCGCAGGACATGGCCAGCGCATCGCAACTGCCACCTTCGAACTCGCCGCGGGACAAAGCACCCGCGGCGGAAGAGTCATGGAAATGCAGTTCAGATCAGTCCTTTAATCTCAATGAGTGTCCATTCCGTGTATCAATTTGCCCTAGATGGACTCAACAGTAAGAAAAAAAAGCCGAGTGTCCAACAGGGCATCCCTCCATCCATCCGTTCGCTTAATATTCGCCAGGGACATGTCGTCCAAGTGCGAGCACCGGTACTCGTAACAGCAGACCGGAGACATCAGACATTACTACCTGCCAGAACCCAGGCATGCACGACTCTTTCAACAACAAACAGCAAAAGAAACCAATGCCTTGGGCTTAGCAGAGCCAACATTCTCTCCGTCATGTCCTGGGAGTTTCGCCTGTGGCCTTGCTGCCCTATGTATCCGCCGATGATGCTGAAGATGCCCAAGATGGTTTGCGTTTCTGCATCTGTTGTCTGCAGGCAGAGATAGGTGTTAGCTGGTGAAACAGATACGCTCCGGAAGGAGTCAAGGAGGTGGCCAGGAATGTGAGAGGACTCAGAGGAGGAGAGTAACTGACCAGGGACAGACAGACCTTTATCCAACATGAACAGCAGGGGGCAGCTAGTAAGTAGCTACTTGTACACTGTTGTTGTTGTTGTTGTCTCTGTCTGGCTGTTCGGCGTGTGCGTCCAGGGCTGACTCAGACTGTCGTCAATTCTTGTTGTCGGGAAAAGGAAGGGAAGTGGTACTTCCTAATCCTGGGGCAGGGCAAAACTCGATATTGAGAGTGGCAAGGTGTTCGGTAGTCACCTCGAAGTAGTCGTTGTCCTCGTCCTGGCTTTCAACCGGCTTGTGGGCACGGACGGTGAACGCACCACCGCCGTAGACTTTGAACTTGGAGGACCATTTGAGGGTGACGCGCTTTGCTCCTATCGGAATTTGAACGTTAACGGGTTTTGGGACATCGGCGCGACGTCTCTTAGTCTTACGGCAGGGTGTAGTCGTAGTCATGCTTGCTGCTGCTGCTGCTATCGGCTTGGTCGTCGTTACGGGGGAGGACAACCTCGCCATCCGGAAAAGCATCAAAATGATGATGACACTCGTCGGCCTCGTCGTCAGAGATATCTGTGGTGCGACGTCTCTTCTTCTTCCCTGTGTCCGCTGCCAATGCATGTTTGTCATCAAGCGCCTCAACCACCTCCTTCAACTCTTGGGCATCAACCGGTAAGTCATCCACGGCATTGCGGAGTGACTTGACCAAGAATTGACGCAGCAGTTCGATGTTGCTGTTAGGGCGGTTCTTCGGATCCTCACCCGCCGGGTCCGTATCATCATCATCCGGCTCCGTATCATCATTCGGCCGGACAAGCTCGCTGTACTTGACCGCAAAGGCCTGGAAGATGGCCTTCAATCACTTTAAAAAAAAATGTCTGTGGACTTGCATATATCCAAATAAATGCGAACATCTCACTAAACCCGAGTGTCCGCCCTCACCAGCGTCGGCCTTTGCATTCCGCGCAAGTTGCGTTCAACCCATGTAGACGTGCAATGCTGTGGTGGACCTTGTTTGTGTCCTACATAATTAAAAGGTCAACGGGGCTCATTCAACAACAAGCTCACAAGCTAATGCCTGCTTAGCATAGTGGCTAATGCGTTGCACTTGTATCACACCCTTGGATCCATCCAAAGGGTAACGACGACATGCAAAGATCACAGGTTCGATTCCTGTAGTAGGCATATATTTTTGCATTTTTTACAACGTTGATTTTTTTGATTTTTCCTAGAACTCCTCATGAGTTCAGTTCTAAAAATTTTCATACTGGTTTTTTTTTTTCCTTTTTCGTATTGCTGACATGCTTAAAGCTACAGTATCAGAAATTATAAGAAAAAAACAAACGGCAAAGTCAGCGCAATGCCCAAAGCCAACGAGACAATGAGAACTGCAAGACCCATCAAAGGCTGGTTCTTATCGGGTCTTTTACACTTTTATAATGGAAGAAGTTGAGCTTCCATTCCGACTGCTATGGTTGAGGACTCTCCAAGGGAAAAAGCCCATAGTATCGGTTGAAAAGCACCTCGCCACTGAGTATATATATGCTTCGCTTCACCACAAACTGACAAAGGCAAATCACCACTACCTAAACACCACGCCAAAAGTACCTCTACCTATCATCACTCGTAATCCCATCATCCCGCTTCGTGTTGCCCGCCCCTCCCAAGTCTCAACTCTCCCATCCATCCAGTCCTCCACTCTCAACACCAACAAAACAACCAAACAACCAAACAACCAGTCCAATCACCACAGCCACCACCACCTCCTCTTTTCTCCCTTTTCTCCCTGCTGCTTCCTCCCCATCCTCCTCCATGTCCTCCATGTCCTCCTCGTACTTCTCGTAGCCGTAGGCACAGGCCAAACCCCCACCCCCAAAACGCCCACGACAAGATTAATCACCCCCAAGATCCAAATCGCCTTTTCATACCCTTTTCTCTGCTGCGCCTCTGCCCCATTACCTCCCCCATTACCTCCTCCATGCACATGCACGAACCTAAAAACAAGCGCAAACATCACCCCGCCAAGATTCCCTCCCGCACCCGTCACGCCTGACACAAGCCCGTTTCTTTCGGGCCAGATAAATGGCAACAAACCAAAGTTGGCGCCGTTACCTGCTTCTAGGAAGATTGCTGCTAGGATTACCAGCGCTATGACCGTTCCTAGCGAAGGGTTGGAGGTGGAGGAGGAGGTGGAGGAGGATAACAGGCCGAGGAGTAACAAAAAAATGCCGGATAGTAAACAGCAGGTGGAGATCCATAACTTGCGGGCCCAGAGACTTTTTGCGTTGGGGCTGTTGGTAGTGCCACTGGAGCTGGAGCTGGAGCTAGAGCTGGACCTGGAGTTGGGTGAAGGAAGTGGGAATGAACCACCGCCACCAAAGAGGTTATACACAAGATCAGAGATGAGTCCGCCAGCTGGCCTCGTAACGAAGTTGAGAAACCCAAAAATGGCGGCGTAATTCGATGCAGAAGTTTGCGTGAGCGAGGAAGGGGAAACGGAGAGGAAGTATGAGGCCAAAATAGAGTTGATGGCTAGTTCGGACCCGAAGGAGCAGGCGTAGGTGAGGGTGTGGAAGAGGGTTTGGGGGGAGAGGAGGATTGTGCTTATGCTTATGGGAACTGGGGTGTTGGTGGTGGTGGTGGTGTTGGGGCTTCCTGGGATAAGGGTAGGTACGGCCTCGGCTTTTTCGACGTCTGGATTTCGGGCGGCGGTGGTGGTGGATTCGGTGTCGGAGATGGTTTGGGACTGGGGCTTGGAGTTGGATCCCTTTTCTTCGTCCACCGTTACTGTTGCTGTTGCTGTTGGTGTGGGAGTTTGCGTGCCTGATTGGGACTTGAGGTTGGGATCAACGCCGTTGATAACGACCTCTTCGTCCCCAGTCCCGTCCCCGTCCCCGTCCCCGTTTCCGCCCTCGCTCACGTACCCTTCTCTTTCGAACTCCCGATCTTTCCACCTCCCGGTCGGCGTATCCTCACACAACAAAACCAGCCCAAACCCACAAACCAACAAACAAACCAATGGCACAACAAAACTGACCCTCCACGCTTTATTTTCCCCCATCCCCCACTTACTAACCAACCCATCCACAACAGCCGGCATAACAAAATACGTCACCCCACCGCCCGCATTCCCCCATCCTCCCGCGACTGCATTCGCCGTTCCCACCACGTTTTTATCGAACCAAGCCGTGGTCCACACCTGACACGGCACGAAGGATCCTCCCAAGATGCCGATGAAGAAGCGGATTACGTAAAGACCCGTCACGTTTTGGATCAAGGGGGCGAGGCCGATGGGGATGCAACCGACGAGCAAGATGGAGGCGAAGACGAGACGAGGACCGTAGAGGTCGCAGGCGTGTCCCGAAAGGAGGCGCACCAAGAGGGTGGCGAGGAGGGAGAGGATGTTGGAGTTGGAGATTTGGGTTGGGGTGAGGTGGAGGGTGTGTTTGATTGTGTGGGTGAGCTGGTTATCGTAAGGGGGAGTGTTAGTGTTTTTGTAAGTGTAAGTGTAAGTGAAAGGGGAAAGAAAAAAACATACCAAAGGAGGAAAAGTATACCAAGCCCAAAAGGCTACCAAGAAGCCCATCCACGAAAAGAAAAAGACGCGGCCATGGCGGTCGATAGGGTTGAAGACGGGGATGCGTTGGGCCTTTTTGGTGGGAGGGTTGAGGGGTGGTGGGCGGAAGGAGAACTGGAAGCCGAGGACCATCGTGTTTGTAAAGATGGATTGTAGGATTGTAAGAAAAAGAGCCAATAGGAAACGTCAGAAACGGTGTGTAAGCAACCCAATTGTCGTACAGTAGGTGACGTTCGTTCGGCTGCTACCCTGTGCCGACTGCCGACTGCCGGTAACCTGGTTGATGATGGTGGTGGTGTAAGTGATACGCGGCTGATAAGAGGTAGGAGTGCCTGAGTAAGAAGGGGAAGTGATGAACTGGAGAATGGTCGATTCAGGCTTCACTTGACGCTTCACTTCAAGTTCAGCAGCTCGAACAAGTCAGCTGAGCTCAAACTGTTTCTGGGCGCGGGGGCTGACAGGCTTTACGACAAAGGCCTGATGGGATACCGAGACGTAGCACAGCATGAGCCTAGATAGGTACTGATCCAGTCCTCTCTTCCGACATCGTTGTCCAAGGCATTCATTCTCTTTTATGTTTTGACGTCGTGTGTCGATATCTTGGTAGTTTCATCATCTCCACGATGAAGACACTTTGTCCTGTGAATCGAACTGAACATCTCCGTTGATGTCAACCATCCCACGCTTGTGGCTTGAAAGACCCAGACTTTTCCTTATCGGTCGCATCCCATCGATTTCTTTGGGAGTTCCATCGTGGCTGACCATCCATGGCGGGGGATCCGGGGGAGGGGGTGAATCAGGCTTGACAGGGGAAAGGGGCTGAGATATGCCAGGGCCCAGCGATAAGGGATCAGGATCAAGGCCAGGGTTATGTGTGTGTTCTGATATAGGTTCAGGGTTATAGGAAGAAACTCCCTTTACAACCACTTTCTCCGCGGAATGGGGGATCGAGATAACCGCATGCATGGCGGTTGATAGGAGCCGCTTGTCGGTATCGCCGCGACCTTGTAACGACCACCCATTGGCACTACCAAAGGCTTGTTCGCCGCTGGCTATCCGGTACTTGCCCAAGGGTGCTGGAACTGAACATCTAGATAGCATCCCACGCTGGTGGTTATGGCAGCCATGAAGGACTCCCAGAGGAGTAGCACTCGCTGAGATGTCTGCATCTCCGGTAGATCTGAGCGGCGATGGTGTTTCCGAGAAGGACGATGTGTCTCGGGATTATGGTGCATGGCGTAAGTTGGTCTTGATAAGGGCATCGCGTCGGTCCGGGCTTCAATGACAAGCGTTTGCCACTCGAAAGCTATCAGAGCTGTCATGGTTCTTTTGATGTGACATTTCCGGTCCAAGCCCTTGGTCCCTTCTCAATGCTGTATAACCAGGGCCCTATCAAGGAGGAAGTGATCAGATAAGGATTGTACGGGCGAGAAAGGGTATCGGATTACATTACCCGGTGATCCATTGGCCAAAGCTGATTGCGCATGTTGTCGGAGATGATTTGAGCCAAGTGTTGTCGACTCGTAGTTTGACATTGGGAGCGCGGTTAAGCTCCGGTTTCGGTACTGGAGTTTAAAGCACCGGCGCGTTGTCGAACAACCTGGGGTTCCTGCTCCAGTCAATCATATCAGTCCCATGGCACTCTCCATACGCAATCCATTGACCCCAGAGCCTTCCTTCGCCAATAGCACCACTCGCAATTGATCTTTCGTCCCAGTCGATTGTCCAGTTCATCAAGGTGCGCACTGACTTTACCCCTACAGCCCTACAGCCCTACAATCCACTGTCATGACTCGCGCTGGTGGAGCTGAAGGACCCCCAATTGCATGGATGTGTCCGGGGACCTTTTGAACTTGTAGACCTGAAGAACACCCTGCCCTGCTCATTGTCCTTAAACCGTCTCATTATCGCCCTTCTCTAAGGTATGTACAGGGCGGGGGTTGTGGTCTCGCGATCCTGTTTTCCTCGCGATGTGCTTGTGCTGTGCTGTGGTTCCATCTTGCGTCCTGTATTCCGTCTTCCGTGCTCTCGCCCGTGGTTCGTACCGTTTCCCGATTGTGTTTTATCATGGAAATCAGTTGCTCCTCGCACCACCCTTGGCCGCCCTCAACTCGTCCATCTTGGCGACGC
Source organism: Sordaria macrospora (assembly GCF_033870435.1). Taxonomy (NCBI): domain Eukaryota; kingdom Fungi; phylum Ascomycota; class Sordariomycetes; order Sordariales; family Sordariaceae; genus Sordaria; species Sordaria macrospora. The sequence continues at coordinate 225,087 of NC_089372.1, read as the reverse complement.
GCTTCTTGAACTCGACGTATTGGCACTTTTCGTATGTGTGTCGCTCGTCCTGTGAGGGGTTAGGTTGTCAGTTCGTAGTTCGTTCGGTCTTCGTGGTAGGTAGATTCGGTGGCTGTGATGCTAGAGCAATGTCCGTCGTACCTCGCACTTCCACGGGAGGTAGTAGGTATCGTAGCGACACCGGTTTAGCGGGATCAGGAGGTGGGCGCAGCTGTCGCGGTAAGCCATGGGGAGTTTGGCATCGCTCATATCCTGGCGAGTGGCCTCTGTTTTGGTTTCCAAGTTGCGAATGTCGCAATCCCCTCCAGTTAGCAAAAGCCCATCTTCTGTAAGGCGGGGGATGGTTCTGGAAGGGGAGAATTACGCCGAGCGGTGGTGATTGAAGAATCGGACGCCATCTTGGATCGCGGCAATTGGAGGGGGCGACCGTCTTGTGGGAATGGTGATGGTGGTGGTGGTGGTGGTGGTGGTGCCGTGGTCTTGGTCTTGGTGAAACTGACAGACTGAGTCTCAGTTGTCGATGCTCAAACTGTGGAGCTTCCCCAGCTTCTAATGATGGAGTGGTCCGAGCGTCATGAATTGTCGAACGGCCGAAGAAGACACACGTGCAGAGTCATATGACAGATTCCGGCTTGTATGCACGGACCAATTGGCGGCAGGCAGTCCCATTTCATCAAGCGTTGTCGCCAAACCGTTCTCTTTCTCTCTTTACAGTACAGCCTTCTTTCAACATCACCTCTTTTATCTTACAACCCAACACTTGACCATTATGGCCCACACCAATACTTTTTCGATTGGCAATGACTTGACGACACCCTCTTAACATTTATCGAAAGCACAAACTACAAAAATGCTCCGACCTTGGAAAGCTCCGCCGACAGACTTCCTTGCCCCCATCAAGGCTTTTGGACCCTGGGTCATAATGGATATGGATTCAACACATTTGCCCAGTCCATTCTTTGGGTGATGAAAGGGCATTACAGACGTCAACTGGTTTCACGGAGAGCCTGATCAAGGTCCCAGCAATGGTCACTAGCAAGTGTCGGCTCAAACACTCTTGTCTTAATCTATCAATGCTGACACATTATTCCTCTTCCTTGTCCTCGTCCTCGTCATCGCTGTCCCATCGCAGCATCCGAGACTCCCACGGGTCTTCAAACATTCTCATCTCTACGTCTTCAACCTCACGAGGAGTCGGCGGCGGGGTAAACTGATTCTTCTTGAGATCGGATTCGATTCTGATGGCCTGGTGTTTGCGGTACCGGATTCTTTCTAACCTGTACGTCTTGCTCACCCACAGCTTATCCTTGTCGACACGGTCAGGCGGGTCAGGCGGGTGACGGTAGAAGGCCCCAGTGATGGGTCTTCGGAGTTTACGGTTGTAGATAGTCCTCGCCTTGCTGCGCAGTGTCTCTTTACCGTCTACCGGAACAGCGAACACTTGAATGGCGCCCTCAGAGTTTTCGGGATTGAGACGACGCATCTTTTGGCTATACTTGGTTCTGTTCGGGACCTGGTACGGCATGTTGCTCATCCGCTGCCCCGTTGCCCACCTCACGCTGTCGACGCCCTCCCGGGACTCACGCCGTTTGTCCACCTCCCGATCAGCCAGATCGATCATGGAGTTATGGAACCAGTCATTACAAGGCGCCAGATCGAACGTCCACCCGTCTTGCCACCTCTCGTATTCCGGTCTCATCACGTTATGGAACCCGATCTCTGCCATTCGGCCTCGGTCGGCCAATCTCGCTAGGTAACTAAACCGCTTGACCACGTCAATCAGCTCCCACGAGTAATGATCACGCAGCCACCCACCAAAATGCTCAGCCCAGTTCTCCGGGATTGCTCCTGTGGTAAACTTGGGCACATCCTTGCGGCCGGCCAGGAGCAAATGATGCAGCATCAGGCCAAACTCGGCCTTATCCTTCCACGTTTCCCTGTCGGGCAAATTTGGACAATCGTTCATGCCGAACCATATGTGACCGGCACGACTGTTCTCATTCACCGCCAGGCCAAAATCTCCCAAGATGACCTGCGGAAAACAATCATCAAAGTGCTCCAGACACCGATCCCCATCGTGATCCCTCTCATACTGCGTCACGAAATGCAGCCAAACATTGGCCGCATGCGCATCGTAATGCGCAGTGGGCGTCCAGTTCGCCGCCCTCTCCTCCTCTTTGTCGATCCACTCCCTCTCCTCCTCTCCCTCGTTCGGCGGTCCCCTGACGGACCCCCTCGGCTGCGTCTTATCCGGCATCGTCCTTCCCGTATGAATAAACTTGAACGCCCGTCCAACCTGCGCAATGACATGCCAAATCATGGCCTCCGGGATCGGTTCCTGGGCAGTCTTGTACATATCAATGAACTTCTCCACAGTCTGCCCATTGTAGTACTTGCCGAAATGCGTCACGTTCTCTCCGGGCCAGCCGTTCAGCTGGAACGCGTGCGTCTGCGGCAGACTCGTCAGGTGCGGGCTGAACAAGAACCGGAACTGCAGCGTTTCGGGGCCCGGAAGATCGCAAAACGCGAGTTCGCCCGGCACATCTCCCTCGTGCGCAGTCCGCACGCGGCTGGGCAGCAACAACGCCGGATTACGCAGCAGTTGCTCGGACCATCCCTTCAGCCGCTTGACCACCACAAACATGGGCTCCGAGCCCGGCCCCCCTGCCGTGCGCCATAGACCGACTGTCACGCCGGTCGGAACGTCGTGGTCGTATTTCTTGAGCCAGCTGACGAAAATCAGCTTTAACCCATCCGGGAAGTCCTCGTCGATTCCCTCCCGCCCAGGCACCGGAGGTCGAAGGAACTTGTTAGTGCCCAGCCCCCCGCCGTCCCCCGCCGCATCGTTACGCCCCCGACGGAGTCTATCCGGCGCCCGCATGGGGTAGCAGACATATGTCAGGTGATGATGGGGGAACTCCTGTTCCACTTCTTTGGAGGTGTCTTCCCCGCGGCAGTCTTGGAATTCTTGGTCACCTGAGTGCATCTCGTAGCGTATCTCTTCTTGTTGCCCTTCTTCTTGCTCAACAACGACGTCCAGCATCGGGTAGTAATCGGCTGCGGAGGGGGACGCGGGCTCGAGGTGGTACTCATGCCGATTGTTGCCGCCGCCGTTGGGTGCGCCGTTGGGTGCGCCGCCGTGGAGCATTTGCTGCTCTACGGCTTCGTTGCGCTCGCTGTAGTCTGAGGTTATGTGGCCTACGTGCCACCCTTCCTCGGGGATGGGGGAGGAGAAGGGGAGAAAAGGCATTGTTGTTGTTGTTGCGATTCGGGGTGCCGGATGTCGGATGTCGGATGTGAAATTGTGAATGTGTGTGTGAATGTGTGTATAATGGGTCGAGTATCCTTGGTAGAACCTGGTGGTGTAAGGCTCAGAGTTCACGAGGTGAATAGCAAGACAAGAAAGGATCGAACAGGACAGAAGGAGACATGAACGACAACAGCGCGGTGAACAGCATGGTCGGTCGTATCTCCTCGTCTGTTTATGAACACTCGGCGTGCACAAAGGGGTTTGTCCCGACTCCCGGATTTCATCGGCAGTGAACAATGGCCTTTGCGAGTTGCAATTTCCATGTGCCATACATAAAGAGAAGTAAGTGCACACACGCACTTAACCCCTTTGTTGCGAAAAACTGAGTTAATTATGGAAAATGTCACGCATTGTCTGAACACAAAGACAATACCTTAGTAGAGGTAGTATCGAACCCTTCTGCCCCTTCTGGCCTCTCTATAGTCTCTCCTTGTTCTCCATCTACGTTAACCTACCTACGGTAGTGTTAATTAAGAGAAGTAGTTCACAAGGGAAGGAATAGCCAGGCCATATCACTAGGTAAGGTGGTTTTTGCCGCTCAGTTATCGATATCGTCATCGTCATCGTCATCGTCGTCGTTGTCGGTAAGGAAGTTTGGCATTGCCTCCGCCTCAGCAGCCCAGCCCAGCCCTGCCTGGCGTCAATCATCATCGAAATTCGTCGCTCAACTGAACTTTCTCTTGCTGCGAGACCGCCTCCTTAGTGTGGTCCTTGCGCTGAATCCGCTCTTTGTAACCCTATGAGCTCCATCAACACCTCTCCTTCAACTAGCTTGTCGAACATTGGCGGGGAGTTTCTGTTCGTCCAATATCCTACATGTTCTGGAGCGTAATGTACAAGACGAAGAACTCATCTCATGCCACAGGGTTGCTGGGCACTGGGGTGGTCGTCAGGATTACCGCTAGGTTAGGTTAGGTTAGGTTAGGTTACCATTCAGCGACGACAAGTTCAGTTCTGGCGAAAGCTAAACATGGTATTTGAGCGCGGATTCCTTGGATATTTAGCAGCTGCCCAACTCTTAGTTTCTTCTCCCAGTCTCGAGGAATGGCAGTTTAATAACTGTTCCGAAACGGCGGGCAATTGACAGCTTGGTGTGTGCGTGCGTGGTTCTTTACAAACTTTGAAAGCAAAGAAAAGAATTGGAATCAGTTCGGATTCAGGGGGCTGTTTAATCCAAGTACCTTACACACCAAACGGAAGGAGAGATTTGGTGGGATGGCATGCATGGGGTGCACCTTCCTCTCGTCCTTTAACAGCAGAGACGGCGCAGCGGCACGTCCAGATCTTTCTTTGTCTGCTCTTGGTTACAGGACGGGGACGTTGCAAAGCTAGGTACCTTACCTACCGTCTCGGGACGGGATCAAAACAATGAGCTTGTTACAACACTATGCCGCATTTTCAATGAACGACACCAGTTTACCTACCCGTGTCCAATGCCTTGAAGTCTGGTACTGAATAGTTTCTTTGACGACCGAATTCCTCTCAAGTCCATCATCCTCCTGTCCTGTCCCGCTCGTCCAGACCAATGATTGTGAAAACCGAACAGATTAGTCATTCGAGGTTGACAATGGAACAAGGAAATACCTCCAACGACGACGAGAAGAGGCATATAAGTACTCACCTCATCACTACCGTCTGACCCATTCTTCTTGCTTCTCCAGTCAACCAGAACCATCATCGTCATCAACGAAAGCACTAACACATTTCCATATAAGTCGCATCCCAACCATGACCATTTCCCCTGCCCAACATGTCTTCCCCCAGCACTCCCGCTCGCAGCATCACTTCCAGCAGCAGCACTCCCGGTAGCGCCTCCAGCGCCAGCAGCACCAATACCACTTCCACCACCCCCTCAACTCCAGGTCCCTCCGCAACCCCCTCCTTAACCCCCTCCCACGTTACCACTCCCTCCCACTACGCCACCCTAAAAATCCCCATCACCGCCTCCCAATCCGAAATCCGCGCCGCCTTCCACACCCATTGCAAAATGGCCCGCACGCGCGGACCAACTTACATCCCCTCCTTCCACTCCTCGGCGCGCTACGTCCAGTTAAAAGAAGCGTACGACATACTCAGTGATCGTGACGATAAGCGAAAGTACGATATCATGCGTGCCAAGGCCGGGGATGGTGAGATTGGGGAACGACTTAAACGGGAGGTGGAAGAGGTGGAGAGGCAGTGGGGGGAGGTGAAAAAGGAGGTCAAAGAGGGGAAAGGATTGGGGATGGGAGAGGGGGAAAATTGGGAAAAGCATATGAGGGGGATTCAAGAGAGGAAGGAGGAGAGGAGGAGGGAACAGAGAGAATGGGAGGAACAGAGGGTGTTGTATGTGTATGAGGGGACGGGGGAGGAGGTGGTTAGGAAGTGGAAGGGTAGGCCGAGGGGACCGAGGGTGAAGGGGACTAATGTTTAGATATTTTAGACGTAGTTTCTGGCCGTTTGAGTGATCATGATGCCGGGGCGCTGTTGATACCTAGGTAGGTATCTGCTCAAGAGGCGGGCACTGCACGAGTGGAAGTTGGTGTGTAAGTTGTGTTGATCGGTGCCTGGCTTATTCGACCAAGGTCGGGTGGAGCGAAGGGTTTTCTGGCAGGTACTCTGGAGTTTGGACAATACAATCAATCAGCTGTTTTGCCTTTTGAGCTTTTCTTGGAGTCATGCATTTGGTGCAGTGAATGAATGAAAGTGATCTTTGTCCGTCCATCCATGCCCTTTGTCGATTCCCGTTTGAAGCTCTTTGCCGAGGAGACACTTCCATTGTCTCAGGTCCTATTGTGACCTTCGCCGCCAATGTGTAAAGAACTATGCGAAGATTTGAGCTTTTTTATGCTCAACAACAATGGAACGGATAGGCGCCCCCTAATCGAAGAAAGAGGCCATGGGAGGTGGTTGTGGTTCATCGCCTGATCGTCGGGCCCGGGGGTTGGGTCTGTCAGCTCATGATGCAGTGCCAGACAGTTGGGCCATCCCGAATTGGCCGTTCATTCTCAGTATGGTCGATATCTCCTTTTATTCGTGTCTCCTATTGGTTTCAGGAGTAATACGATGCCGATTGATGAGAAAGGAAAGTTCAGCCTCAGATGCCAAGAAGCAGGGCCGATGTGCTCCAGGGGAGTAAAATATTAGTGGCTGTTAGTTTTTAGCGTATGATATAGGATTAAAGGCTAACTCATTGCACCGGAGGCCCTGTAATTCTGGGCTCCACAGCGTTACAGTACCCGAGGCTGACAAGCCCCAAAATGCGTCATCCGAGTGTCGCTTAGCCCGGTCGTCTTTCCTCCCGTTCAGCTCAAAACACAACAATCGGACGAACCTTGAAATGTGATGCGCGACACCGTCAGCGAAATTATGACGCCCAATTCGATGCCGCATGTTTTTTTCCCGACCAACTGCGAACTATACGATGCCCCTTCTGATTACTTCCCAACCAGACCGCTGCCCCCTTCTCGATGCCGACGACCCGGACGCGTAACCCTCGAGCGAACAAGACCGCGATGCTTGCGCCCCTGAACTCTTGAAACCTTGATCGACAGTGGGGACAAATACCACAACTTTAAACCAACCTCGTCGCCCACGAATGTCCGGAGCCTTCCCAAATTCCAATGAACGAGTGCACATGTCGGCAGTTGGTGTCGTGGTGACAGCAAAGCTCTGCTAGCTGAGGACGGCAAGCTGGTAGCAACACCTGGGTCACCGAGATGTGGAGAGTCCTCCTGTCACCGGCAGTTCACGATCACAGGCCATTTGGAGATGGAACGGATACACCAGAGCGACGTCCCTCGGCAAGGCCGCGTTGTTGCGCCGACGACGACGGCAAGGGCCACTTCTGGTAGCCAAGGGGGAAACGTGCGGTTCAAGCCCTGACGAATAGCCATACATATTCAGCTATATCCGAGGCAGCGGTCCCAACGAACGTTGGAAACTGGCTCTGATCACGGCATGATTGATATCAGACAGCTCGATACTCCCGTCATACAACCATTTGGAGTATACCAAGGCACTCCCGCCTATTCGGAATCCAACGGGGCTGCTATCTCGGCAGACAGGATTCTACTCAAGGAGCTTACACGCCGGGAATTGACAGAATGGAACTTGGCCGGGGTTGAGCAAGGCAGATAACGCTGCGAGACAAGGCCTTAAACATCGGCCCAGAAACCAAGTGGTGCCACAGAGGGGAAATGGATAGACGTCCGAGACCAAGAGGGAACGACGACGTCAAGGCACGCGAGTCTGACAAGGGAATCCAGACCGCCCATCCCTTGAGATCCAACTGTGAAGAAAATTGGATCGTCAAACATGCAGCCTGGAAGTGGCAGAAGCGGGAGCGGCAGTGCCAGGAAACGAGCTCGGAAACGAACTTGGCGGCGTGAGGGCAACAGCAACAAATCGAAGGCGACGAGACTGGCGAAAGAAGAGGGGAAAGATATGGACCCGAAGTTCTAGCGACGTTGGCAAGTGCCCAGTCACCAACTAGTCGTTACTTTCTTCCTAGTCAAAGCAGGATCAAGCGATCCGATGGCCACGCTGAGCAATATCTACATCTACCATTCCCCTTCCTTCAACCCTTTCTCAGAACCACGGCGAAAGAAGACCACGATCCAGGCATTTGACAGTGGACAACAAACTCCCGCTTCTTGGATCGTCAAGCAATATGGATGAAGAGCTCATGCGTCTGTCCCGAGCGGGGAAACCTGTGATGCATTTTGCCAGAGGGGACATCACTCAGCAACATGGACGTTACATACGGCAAATGTTCTGATCGCCGGGGCTGTTGTTCAACTCCAGCATATCTACTCGCGAATCAGTCAAGCAGTTTGCATCCCAGGACTCTTCGATTTCTCATCTCCTGGGTCGCTTGACAGACTTTCCAAGCATCACACCATGTTGCCACCCTGGGCATTCCTCGCCATCCTCGCAGGAGGCTTTATGCCAACCGCCACCGCCGCTTGCAATCGTGATGAACTCCTTTTGACAGTCGACCAGTTCCTACTGGGACTGACCATGGGTCAAGCTGCCCCCTTGGAAAACATTGCCGACGACTTCCAATACATCGAAAACAACAAACCCACCATAATCGTCGCGGGGGTCTTCTACAACATCCTTAAGATCGACTTCAACCGCACCATCATCGATATGACCACCTGCTCAACCTTTACCGAAATCGTTTCCGCCACATCACACAAGCCCTTCGTTCTGGGTGCCCAGATCCACCACTACCCAACTGACAACAGCGTCTACAAGATCGACACCATCGTCTCCACCACGGGCTCGTGGTTCTTCAACGCCAGTCGAACGCTTCAATATGCTCGACAAGAGAGCTGGCCCATCATTCCACCTGCTCAGCGAGACACCCGACAAACGTTGCAAGCAGCAGCTGATGCCTATCTGGACATGTGGAGCAACAAGAGTGCTATTGACGCTGTCCCATGGGGGACCCCATGTGCGCGATTGGAAGGAAGCGTGTATACCGGTAAAGGGGCACCGGATGATTCGTGCAAGGTTGGCATCCCTAGCAACAACACCCAGCCACCCAACTCTGATCGCCGGTATGTCATTGACGAGAGCATGGGGACCGTGAGTGTGCTCTGCAACTTTGAGCATCTGGATAATGCACCAGATAGTCACATGTTCAGGTTGGAAGGGGGCAAGCTGAGATATATCCATACGATCACTGTTGCGGATAGTTCCGCGTGGGAGGGACGTATTGGCCAAACTTTTGAGGCATGATGAAACGGCTGTCAGGCGTCGATCGTGAGTGAGGCTTATGGTTAGGGATACAAAGTTTGCGTTTCCTTGTTCTATCTTTCGGAAGGCAGCTGGGTGCACAAGCCATCAGCGGACTTCGCAAATACAATACAATGAGTTTTTGATATGGAAGTATCACCAGTTTTTGCACAACCATTCAGTCGCTAATAAATACCCATCATCACTTGCTGCATTTCCCCAACATCACACTATCCTCAACCCTGCTCTTGCCAGCAAAACAACACCATGAACAAACGCCTCTCCAAACTCTTCAACATGTCCACCAGCACTTCCCCATCCAAATCCTTCACACTCCTCGAGTTCCTCCCCGCCGAGCTCCGAGACCGCATCTGGGAACATGTCGTCGACCCCTTCCGTGTCCTGCGCATAACCCTCTACCAAAGCGGCTTCCCACCTACCGCCCAATTCCTAGGTTCCTTTCTCTACGGTCCGCCCTGGCATGTAAAAGTCGGCTCTACCCCGAATCTCAGAGAAGCCACGCGCCATGTGCGCAATCTGCTGCTGGTATCCAAGGCGGTCTATAAGGATATCAAGCTCCGTATCCTGCCGGATCTGCTTTTCGTGACGGTCGATTGGGACGCGCCCTACTCGACAATACCGAACTCCGGAAGGGGGGAGGTGGTGTACAGCATTCCGTGGAACAGAAAGACGGAGAGGATCTGTTTCGAGATGGTGCATCTGAACTGGCAGAAAAAGGACCGCGTGAGGTTGGTGGACTGGGGGAACAGGGAGGAAATACAGAGGACAGGCAACGGCCTACCTGATCCGCCGGTGTGGGTGAATGAGACAGGGTATGAGCCGTTTGGTCAAGACGACGGTGATGATGATGATGCCGCGGAGTCAGATCCAGATGAGAGTCGCAATCCATCCCGGCCGTCAAAGTTTTACCTCCCTCCCGCTTCGCTTCTGGTCGACCAGGACCAAAACCCTCGTCCTCCTGATGCTGCTGTTGCTTTCCGGTACAAGCCCGACCCTAAAGCCCTCGGCGAGATCTACATCCCCTACTCGCAGGTCCGAACCTTGTGTCAACGTCAGATCAGCCTCGTCCCCACCACCCCCATTTTGGGTGATGAACATCAAGTCCAACAACAAGTCCAACAAGAAGCCCACTACAACTCCTCCAATCCCGCTCCTCCTCCTAGCCAAGATCCTCCGCGTCACCAACATAACCCTCATCGACGACGACTCCATCCTGAATAACACAGCCACATACGATCACTCCATGAGCAGTGGCCCCAGTCTAAGTCCAGAATGAGTAGACGAACACAAAGTCCTCGATGAACCGCGCATAGCAGAAATGACAAGGTTGAGAGCCGCGTTAAGGAATCTTTTAGCGTCAGGGTGGGAGCGCCAGTGGTTTCCTGATGAAACTCAACCTCCTATCCTGACGCTGACGCTGACGGGGATGCTGACGCCGACACCGACACTGACACTGACGCAAACTCAAATGCAAATGTTGACGCTGACGCTGACGCCGACCCTGACACCCACCGAAGTCCTAGCCCGCGAACTCAAATTGATGAATCTCTCGCCGAACGATTTACTCAAGATTCGGTTCTTCTGGGTACGCAACCCATCCCCAATCCCGTCGCCTGTCGTCCAAGATAGCGGTCGTCGGAATGCACGTGAAGCACAACGTATCCACGGGGGCGACGCATCGGGAAATTCCCGCTGGGATCATGATGAGACTCGTGGCCCGGATGGAACTACTATATGTAGTAGAAGGGATGGACAATATGGTGGGTTTGGAAGTACGAGTACTAGACCTAGGGGGTGGTGGTCTGGTCCTGGATCGGGGCTTTGGGGGATGGGAAGTGGATTTGGATCTCTTTACTCAGACATCGTGGACATGGGGGACATGGGGAGGGGGGAGTTAGTGGGACCGGGACAGGGGCCGGGGCCGGGAGGGGTAGAGGTAGAGGTAGAGGTGACGACGGAGGTTCCTGGGATGGATGGGATGGATGGGGCGGGAGAAAGAGTGGTGCAGCCGCAGCCGCAGCTGCCGTTGCCGGTGTCGAGTGCGCCTGCTATTTTTGGCACAGTACAATTCTGACATCAACATTGCCGTCGACAGTGACACCGACACTTAGTGGTACATGTGCTCTTGTGGCATGAGTGTGTGGCATGTGCCTGTGCCTGTGCCTGGATCGTGGCGCACTTGTTCAAATCGTTTCTTGGTTGTTCCTGAGACAAAGCCACGCGGTGGTGTGTTTCTTTATGGGGTGTGGAAAGGTGTGGAAGGCCAGACAAAGGGAGGATTTGAGAAGACAAAGGAACGGCTCGTGGTGGTGCCTTGATGATGATGTAGGGTGGTCGGATTTTCGGCTTTTGGGGTCTGGGTTTGAACTGCCGGACAGTCGTTATTGGATGGTGCTAGAGGTAATGGGACTTGTGAGGGTTTGCCGCGGGAGTGTGTGACTGACTGGGTGATGTCGCGATGTGATGGTGGAGGAGGATTATGGTGATGGCTTCATGCCAGCCATGCTTGGAGTTGATGAGCACGGTTTGAAGTAAGCTCAGTCGCAAGACCTATTGAGTTGTGTTCTTTGATTGACCTTCGTCATGCTACTGATGCCAACAATCTCAACAGGGTCACGACAGTCTTGCTGCCTTCGTTCCTGACACCTGCGCTGCATCACGACCGCAAGATCCCAAAACATCACCACCAACCTCATCACGGCAATATGGACACTTCCATTCCCAAGTCTTTTTTTTGTTCTTCACTTGGCACTATCCAAAATGTGTCCACGAGCCATCGCTAACCCAGGAAAAAAACATCCAGCCACTCAGCCCTTGGTGGCCCTGTCCTTAGTGTCCTCCTGACATGCACTCGCACAATCTCAAGAAACGGCACCACGCTTACTATTGTTGTTTACTATCCTTTCATCCCCCTTTACCTCTGAAACTGCATATAACAGTCCTGTTACCCTCTAGCGCCGTCACTTCGCTGAACAAGGAATAGACATCTCATGTCATTAGTTTTTCCCTCGATAATCTGGTTTTTACTCAAACATACTACCGATCGCTCGCTCGCTCGCTGCAGCAGGACTATTTCAATTTAACTTTCCAACTATGAGTATCTTCGTTTCAAATCTCAACTGACACATCATATCACATCGCAAATAACATCGAACCATTAGTGTACATGACCATGCGTCAACTCTCGTTCAAACGGACGCCGACGGCGACGGCGACGACTAAACACCACGCCACTACCACCACCAAGACCAGCACCAAGACCGCCACCCTATTGGGATTCGGACTGTTGATGGCTGCGCCGGGGTTCTGGGTGGCCCAGGTCCATGCTGCTCCAAACCCTGGCATTAGTCTCAATAACGCTGTCTCTGTTTTGGCTAACCACAACAACAAGCTGCTGGAAGCCAAGAGACACATCCACGGTGTTGAAGATGTTGTTGTTGACAGGTCGAGCTCCATGGTGGCCAAGAAGGATGACAACGACAACAACAACTCCGACAAGAGAAAGGATGTTGCTGGCGATGACAACGAAGCCGATCCCTGGTTGATGCCTATCGACAAGTTCAACGATAACTACCTCGATCCGTACTGGGCGAAGCGCAACCAATCTGCTGTACATGGACGGTCGTCGCTGGTGGGGATGTCGAGGATGGTGCACGGGAAGAGGACCGCGCCTGTTTATGATTCTGGTATATTATCCGTTCCTTTTCTTCTCACCTCTATTCCAAACTGACAAAAGAAAGCCCTCTACTGCGGCATCTTCGCCACCGGCTACATGGAAGACACCTCCGCCCTTCTCCTTGACTTCAAAAAAAAGTACAACATCCAAGAATACCAAGTCGGGTGGAAAACCTGTCGACGGGTAGCCTGCAAGAACACTTCGGGAGTCTACATCTGCAACGACGCCAAGGCCATCGTGCGGGTGACGGGCACGCGCATCAACACGCTCGGCACCATCCCGCAGGACAACTGCTGCCACCAAGGGCCCGCGGACAACGTGACGAGGAAAGTCGGCCATGGCATTTCCGGCCAGAAGTTCACCGGCACGGGGTTTAATGTCATTATTGCTTATGCGAATTGTAATAAGGGAGAGAGCGAATATTTCCCGAAGATGGGACCGGAGGATAATCCTTGGGGACCGAATTTGCAGTGTTATACGGAGTTTTATGGGCTGAGTCCTAGTCAGACTAATGGGGAGGTGCAGGTTAAGAAGAGGGAGAGGGATAGGTCAAGTGTGCAGGTGGTGGAAAAGAGGGAACCGGTGCCGGAACCGGAGTGGGAGTTGGTGGATGATGGCACGGGAGTCATGGATTTGGTGGAGAAGGAGAATGCGCCGATGATGAGGAAGAGGGCTGAGGAGAGGAGTGCCCTGATGAAGAAGAGGGAGGCTGAGGCTGATGCTGAGAAGATGAAGGAGAAGAAAAAGAGGGAGACAAATGAAATGGGTGGGGATGCGGATGAGGTGAAGAAGAGGGCAGAAAAGAAGTTTGAGGCTTGATGGAGAAGAGTCTTTCTAGCGGAGAGAGTGTTCTGTTTTTTTTCCATGTATAAATTTTCTCTGATTAGATGGCTTGAGGGGGCATCACTTGTTTCATAGTAGGTAGTTAGTTTGTCTTCTGCGCGGAGGAGCACGGGGACATGATGTCGTCGTCGTCTGCTTTTTTTTTTTTTTTTTTTTTTTTTTATACCACTCAAATTACAGTTTCTCTTCTTTCCAATGTCATTTGGCCCTATCTTGCAAGGTCTAATTTGATGTCTCGTTAGTAGTGTAGTACTGTAAGTATCCAGTCTCGTGCCGGATTCATGCTACCTACGGTAGGTAGAGGTATGCAGGCTGGTCATGGCTGTCTGACATCTTTGCGTGCTTTTGCATGCTTTGCATGGAGTTATATTGCTTACCTCATGCCGATTTCCACGCCTGCTCCAACTTCAAGTGCGCGCGGCTCCGTCTTCGACCTCCAATCTACTTCAACTTCTACCATAGTAGGTATCAAGGTACTCGGCAATTAATCGCGTCCGTCTTTCCAATTCTATCCAGCGGCACATCAACTCCCATCTTGCCTCATTTCCCCCCTGGAGTCCGAGGCACGAACGTAACAGCGCGAAAATTGATTGAGGGGAGATACACACGATTCTGCCTTGAATCAAGAAACTCCAAATTCATCTCAAGTCACGACCACGAGCGGGAAAAAGGGCGGCACTGGAAAAAAAAAGAAGTGTTCGCCAGAAGACGGGATATATTCATTTTTGGTTTTGGTATTGGTATCTCTCTCCATCCACCAGGTATCATCCATCAATCCATCTCTCAATCATCTCATCGTTATAGACATACATCCATCATCCATCCGTCTCTCAATGCCGGATCCAGACAAAAAAATCCGACAAAGAAAACACACAACTATATACAACCGGGCGAACCGCGAGCCTCCTTTGGACTCTTGATCAAAGGTTCAAGCCATGACTGCTGCAGAGTCGTTGACTTATCCTTTCAAGACCAAAGCACACTTAGACGGAGGCGTTGGCGCGGTACTGGTTGAAGTAAGAGGTCATGCGGGTCTTCTGGCCGGCGGTGAACTCCTCGTAGCAGGTACTGTTTTTGTTGTCAGTCATCATTATCCTCAAACATATAAATCAAGGTGGGAAGAAGGCAACATACTCATAAGAGTAATCCATATAGTTGTGGATAGGATCAAGACCAGTCTGGCTAGGGCAAGAGTCACGGCCGGTAGGGCAGCCACTGGAAGCGGAAGCTTGGGCAGGGGTATCAGCGACGTAATCGCCGTTGCCGGTGCAGCCGCCCTGGAAGGTGTGGTAGAGACCGAACCAGTGGCCGACCTCGTGGGTGGAGGTGTGGCCGAGGTTGTAGTTGGTGAGGTCGCCGCCGGGCAGGGTGTTGTACAGGATGGAGCAGCCGTCGTAGTACCAGTCGTTGGACTTGGAGGTGACCGAGGTGGGGAAGTAGCAGTAGCCGAGAGCGTCGCCGAGGTCCTTGAGGATGTACAGGTTGAGGTCCTTGTAGGTGCCCTTGCGGAGCGCCTTCTTCATGGCCAGCTCGGAGCCGTCAACGGCCCAGTTGCTGTTGACGGTGTAGTCGGTGCCCTTGAGGGTGAACTGGATGCCGTGCGGGGCGTAGGCGGTGTTGAGGACGGAGACCTGGTTGTTGATCATGGTGGACTGGACAATGTGTTAGTGGACAGTTTGGTGAATCTGGGGATGAAAGTGACGTACGGTAACGTAGCCACCGCTGAGCGAGGTGGAAGAGGCAACGACGTGGAAGTAGACGTTGACGTTGATGGCAGCCTGGGCAGAGACACCGCCGGCGGCAGTGAAAGCAGCCTCCTTCTCAGCAATCTCCTTGGTCATCTGGATGTGCTGGCGCGAGGGAGCGTCAGTACCGCAGTTGAAGGGCTTGACGGTGCCGACGGCAGCGCCGAGGGCGGCGGGGGCAGCAGCGGCCGCGAGGAGGAGGGACTTGATCTGCATGATGAACTAAAGAGGAGAGGAGTGATCCTAAAGGATACAACCGAGGAGAATTGTCTGGGTGGATGAAATGATGAGGATGGAGAGGATGACCTGAGGAGAAAAAGGAAATCATATCTTTGTCTGGGTCATGGTCAAGTTTTTATACAACGTGGTTCCTCACTTGAACTTCACGAACGTGAGTCCAGGCGGCGAAGATAGAACGCCATGCATCCCAAGCCGTCGATAACATTGAGATGGACATGTTTCGGTGCAGTCGACAGGTTCTGGAAGGTCAAATCCGACAACCTTCCCAATCGGATCCTAGGTCGCCTTTGGGGTCGGCTATCTGGGGTGTCATTGCAGGCCGCATCTCACATGAGGCTGGCCAAGTGAAGTGAAGAACAAGGTAGGTAACGTTGAGAAGTGTAGCGCTCTGCCGATCAGGGGTGGGAGTGCGAAGTGAGGTGAGTGGATTGGATGACTTGTGGTTGAGGCCGTGTGAATTCACAATCCGAGGAGAGCACAAGAGCACAGCATAAGTTCGCGCCACACCTGTCGTGAGGCACCACATCCCCTGCCTCTGCCTCATTGAGCCCTGCCACTCTTCGCCGGCCTGCCATTCATGGGGGGGGCTTGTTTGTGTGTGTTTGGTGAGAACAATGTCTACACGTGTATATGCAGAGCTGATTGCTAGTGTCAGCAAAGGATATTAACTAGCCATTAATATCTGGACAGGCAGGCAGTGTTTTCTTACCAGTCCATTTTCAAATCATTTCCTACACCTTTCTCTTCGCGTTATCGTCTCTGCCGTCCTCGTTTGGCATTCCATGTTGGTCACGTTACCGTACAAACCTACATAACTGCAACAACAAGCCTCACTCACTCAAACGCCTCAACCCTCAGCCTCGGACCGTGTGAAGAAATTCCCATCCATTATCTCTCTTGTTAGTGGTCCAAGTCGGTGCGGACATGTTGACCAGATCGAGCCTCGCCTCCTCCCCATGTCCATTTCCCGTGTGACCAGTGACTTGCCAGGCTTGCCTCGGGCGGCAGTTGGCAGGAACAAGCACTACGCTAGCCCAGTACTAGTCTCCGATGCCGATCTGGAAAAGGTTGTTAAGGAACGAGTGATGGTGTTCTGTAAGTCACTTCGTAGTGTGCTGATGGTTGGGGACCGATGGCTGGGTAACATCCCCAATTGATTCAATGGAACCTCCCTACTCGGGCAGTTGCCAAGCCGATCAGCGTCTGCGATACAGCTCGATAAGGGAGCTGGGCATTGTCCGGGGTGGGCGCTATTGGCACTTGGTTTAACTCCTGCATTACTGGCGTTGGCGTTGGCGTTGGCGTTCCCCTCCACGGCGGCGGTTGCCCCTCAACGGAAACACTGAAACCCCTCTCAATCTCTCATGGAAGACCCCCCTGTAAACAATTGAGTGCAGGGGCAGGCATTCAGTAGCGTCCGGCGGTTCACCAGGGACTTTTAGGCAGTTGGTTCGTTCAACTCCATCTGTTCGCCGCAGAGTCATCAGGAACAAACTTGACAAGAAACAAAAGAGGGTTGCATTTTCCCCTCAGATTTCAACAACCAACAAGCTTCTCACCGGGCAGCCGTCAACGGGTTTCCCCGTTATGTTACGCTGGTGGCTTGATGGCTTGATGGCTTTCTGCACTGTTCTGGTGCGTGCCCGACATACATTCCACTTTTGGCAATCACGGCCCGTGTCTGGTGGAATGAGGGTGACGGTGGTAAAGAGTCCAGTCCGGTTGGGAATGAGACATGATGAAATGTTCAGTTCGGCTTGTCCATTTCCATCAAGCCACCATTGACGAACGGAATCATGTCATCAATTTTGTCCTGGCCTTGGGCGAGACTCGAGAGTGCGAGAGTCGATGACAAAACAGCTGAAACAAACGTCCATGCGTCCACGCGGGCAGCATGAGGGCAGCATGAAAAGAAATGAGAATAGCTTCAATTTTCGAAGCGGGGCGTAGCGGGCAGGGTGAGCCATCAGATCCCGTCACCCGGCATGCTTGGCGTAACGCGGGGTATTTGGCGATGGCAGATAAGTCGCGACGCGCTCATTTCCGCACCTAGTGGTGAGCAAAAAGTTGAATGTCGCGTTTTCCTGAATCGAGATAGAAATGTGAGGATGCAATTGATGATCTTGGTCCCTGCATCTGCGACGTCGCTGAACAGAAGATCCGGCCTCGGTCATCCGCCATCACGATTCCCCGAAAAAAGAGGGGTTGGACCCGACGTCCTCCGCTTTCTGCTTACTGTGTGCAGGATACCAAATTTGGGCTATGTAACCTCAAATGTACACACCCATTTCCAACAATAAGCGCCAATGGTCTAACGGCTAGGATTCATCCCTTCCAAGGATGAGGTGGGGGTTCGATTCCCTCTTGGCGCAGTTTTTTCTACTTTTTTCTCTTTTTTTTTTCTTTTTCTCTTCTTCGTCCCTAGCTCATCTGTGTCCGTTCTTATTTTTCTTGGGTGATTTGGTTAATTTTTGTCTGTGTTTTGAACCGCGTTCCAGCTAAGTTTTTCAGTGTGGCGCTACTGGAGGTAGTGATGATTACTTTTTCGTTCATTTTGCCCGACGTTGAAGGACTGATCGCAACCTCTTCCTTTGTGTTTCGGGCATATTTGTAGTTCCTCTGATGGCTATGTAGATATCGGAAACGGGATGAACCGATGGACCCCCCATTGCCTCGATGCCCACATCTTCATCTGATATTCGCATCACCAGAATCAGCCAGCTTTCGTCACCGTGAACCGTTCATCGATCACGAGATAACGGAACCGGGGAATCGAGACCAAAGTCACAAAACTCGACGATGAATTATTCTCACAAATGTCTGCTATGGAGAACACCACTATCGATTCCTCCCGACCGGCCCTTAGGAGACTAAGGCCATCAACAAATACCGACCAGGAGAGCCAAATCATCCTGCCCTTCCACTTATCCGTACACACTCAAACCTGCCTCTCCTGAACAACAGCATGCTTCTCATCGTCCAACTCTCCCACCCCTTGTTCAGTCTCGACCCTCTTCTGCTGCAACTGAGCCAAGTCTTCCTTGTCCTCGAACACTGCGTCACAACCTTTGTTAGCAATAACTCACCAATCTTAACTCCCCCAATCCTGACAATAGGGGCCCAGGGACACTCACAGAAAGCCAACTCCTCCAAACTGCGATTCGACGTCTCAGGCCACAAGAACCAAATGAGCCCCGCCTCCACAAAAATCCAACAGCAATACACCAGCAAGTACTTCCATCCGATGGCCTGAGTACCGATGGGGTTGACATTAGTACCAAAGAACTGCGCGGCCTTGCCCCAGAACTGGAAGATGGCAATACCACGGGCGCGTTGGGCGTAGGGGAAAATTTCGATCAGGTAGGCTACTCTTTGTTAGCGTTTTGAACCAGATGGGGGAGAGAAAGGGTGGCTGACTGTAGGTAAGAGCGTTGAAACACAGATTGTAAGCCGGGCTGTAAGCATAGATCCAGAAAAGACTGAACTTGGCCGCCACGGGGTTCCTGTGCGAAATAAACACCGCGGTACAAACCGTCCAGCCGACGTAGACCGCCAAGATGGAAAAGATGCCCGTCAGGTACATGGTCCTGCGCCGGAACCTCATCACCACCAACGCGGCACTGACACCACAGACCAAACTCCAGCATTGATTGCCCAAGTTATACTTGGTCTGGAAGCTGGGGTCCGTGTAGCCGATCAACTTCAAAACGTCACCGAGGAAGTAGGAAATGACGACATTGCCGGAGAGCTGAGTGAACAGGCCAAGCAAGGAACCGATGAGCACGCGGCGGCGCATACCAGCGGTGCGGATCATATCCGCCCACGACTGCTTTGAATGCTCCAACTCGATCTCGAGAGTAACTTTGATCTCGGCAATTTCTGCTTTGACGAACTCACTATCGGCGTTTCCTTCGGCATGGTACGTGATAAGCACCTTCTTTGCTTCCTCAAGACGATCTTTACTCATCAAGTATCTCGGCGATTCCGGAAGGAAAAAGACAAAGAAGACTTGGAGTAGGGAAGGAGCCATTTGAAGAAGGGAGGGAATACGCCATGACCAATCGTTCTTGATCGTTTGGGTACCGAAGGTGCAGCCGGCGGCGACAATGGCACCGATAAAGTAGCAGGCGTTGAAGAGCGAGGTCAGAATGGGACGTTCCTTGGGGTAGGCAAGCTCGCCAATCAGACACGAGCCGGCTACGATGGCGTAGGGAAGACCGAAACCAATGATGGCGCGGGCAACGATGTACGTGGCGGCTGGATAATTTTAGCATGGTTCAGAGAAGTTGTAGTGGCTGCTGTAGCTGGCTTCAGCAGTGGCGGACATACCGTTCTTTGAGAAACCTTGGATAAAAGTGCCAATGATCATGACCCAGGAACCAAACATGATGCACCATCTTCGACCAAACGTATCGTTGATCAGTGGGATGAAGGGTAGCCCGAGGACGGAACCGAGAGGAAGGGCAGAAGCGAGAATGCCGCTATAGGCGCCCGTTGGGTGGCCAAAGTCTGTTTACTCTCGTCAGCACATGTCTTTCCTCAAGTTGTCAAAATGAAGAACTCACACTCTTTCCAAGCAGGCAACAACTGTGCCGAGTTGATGATTTGAGAATCGAAGCCAGATGTCATTTCAATACCGATGACACAGGGGAAAAGCAGGAGATACATGTTTCGCAGACGCGGCTTCTTCCACCATGGGATGGGATCATCCATAGCCATCCGATGGATGAGATTATCGGACTGGGGGCCGCCGCCGACCATCTTGACGGTGATGTCTAGCTGGTGTTAGGATGAGTGGTGAGTGGTGCAGGTGAAGGTAGGTGATAACACGGTGTAGAGACCGGACATGGAGAGAGAAGGAAACCCTAAGGGAAGGGACAGATATCAAGGACCGAGCGGTGCATATATGGACTGGAGGTGGCGCCGGTTGATATCTTCTCAGCTAGGATACGGTTTCCGGGAAGCCTCCGTGGGCAAGTGACTTGTGTCAGGCTGTATGTTGCCTCTTCGGATAGTAAACAATATGGAGAAGGGGAAATGTAACTGGCTGGGGAGACCCGATAGATCGGAAACGTGGAGTGATGGTTTGTTGTTGGTTCGATTCCCATCATGTTCATCTCACGGCAGGCGAACTCGTCCAGTTGAAGCAAGTCCGAGATGGAGGATCATCCAGTTCTGGGTTGGCCTAGGCAAGCCGGACCTAGAGCCGGACGGATTTTCCATATTGCAACATGAACACAAGGAAATGGCTGGATGTAGATCCGGGGTCTGATGGTGTCTTCCTGGTGTCTATCCCCGACACTCATCTCTCGTTTGAGCTGTCAACCGCCAGACAGGCAATGACTTGCAGCCGGGAAGAATGAATGCGTGAAATGTTCGTTTAGCCTGTGGCTCCTGGAAGGGAGAATTTGAAGTCAGTGATTGATCAAGTGAGGTCCGGTTAGGCTGAAGCCGATCGCCCAGAAGGACAAGAGATCCGACATGCATGACGTGAGTGGAAGAGGCGCACCACTCATCATAGAATACTTACGTCGAGATGCCATTGGAAATATTCACTTGCTATCCCAGTGCCATTCCCATGCGGTTTTCAGCTTCCAAACTCCTATACCAAGGGTAATAGCGGAGCGTCCTGGTCCATAAGCTGTCAGTATACCAGAGCCGTGGCTTTGGTCCCTTCTCTTGCTCTTCCAGACTTGTTCTCGATGCCCAGTAATGCACTTGAACACCTGTACGGAAGGCAAGCATTCTGGCAACCGGTTCCGGCATCCAGTGTTATGGCCGTAATCCGTTGCCAGTGTACACATCAGGCTAATGTACCTTATCCTACCGCCGTTTGTGAGCGGCACGGCATGTGTGAAATGCGCGGGTCAACGGCAGGATGCGACGCTGTCAACCAATCTGCAGAGCAAATAATACCGCTCGGCGTTATTTCGTCTTGTCCATAGCAGCCCATAGTGCTATCTGCGGGTGCGAGACGGGATGGGTATTCGTAATGGTGTATGGTCGGCAGGGTATTGTATGTGTCCGAAGGGGAGAGAGGAGTGAAGAACTTCGGGAGATCGCGTGGTGGCTTGAATCAAGCATTGAGCAGTGTAAGCCAAGAGCATTGGCAGGAACGAGTGCCGGATGCCAAGTTGACTAGGATTTTCTGGAAGCCATGACGGTGTCCTGAGGTCGACGACATGTCTTGGAATGTTGAAAGGCTGTCGTGGCGCGATGTTCGAGAAAGAGCTGTATTGAGCACCACTTGCTGATGCGCTCGAGGTAGGCATGCTACGATACAACAGCCTGCTAAGCATCCATGTTTTCAGTCAGGAGTCGTGCTTTGAACCGCACCAGTCGCCCTCCACCGGCCGCGCAACATAACCAACGAAGGGGGATGAAGTTGCCGAACTTCCGTGGGTGACCACTCCTGGCGCGTACATCGCATGCAATATCCAAGCCGTTATGCAATCAAAGCCAAAAGGCTGGATCGGCAATGCTTCTTCTTTGCATTCGTCGCGGCTGAGATTGGGGGACGGGATGGTCGTTGATCTGAGGCAATAATTCAGAGAGTAGGGTCATGTAGCGAGAAAGGCGTGAAAGGAGAACACATCCTGACAGAAGGGAGCATTTACGATGGGAGGCATGAAAGCAACGAAATCGACGACGTTGGAGAAAAGCGGCGAAATATCAGATAGGCGGAGAGCTCAAATCAAAGCTCTTTTTGGATTCGTGAAGCAACTGAACAGCGAGAGGAAACGTCGAGGAGAAAGCGATTTTGGAGTGGGAAATTTCCTTGATCAAATTGTGTCCTCCGCCCACGATCGCTCCTTCCGCTGACAAGGCCTACAAGGAGAAACCTCCATCAAGAATTATCGGTCTTGGAGCATATCCCGCGGCCGGAGACCTGATGTGAAATTCTTGTGGGATTCAAAACTTCCGCTGCGGTTCGCTCTTTCCCATGCTCACAAGCAAGTCGCGTGCCTGCCTCGTCTGCCTGGCAGGCCACTCTCCGTGCTAGAAATACCCTCCTTCCTCAATTCCTCGATCGTGATCCTCTTCTCCCGTCCGTCTATAATATTTCCGGGCTTCTGCTCAGAGCTGTTGTTCGGTGTCAATCACATGCAACCATTCATAGATTCCATGGCCACTCACTGCAAGCTGAGCTTTGGACTAGCACTTCCCGCAAGGAGTCCAAGGGCAATATCCAGTTTCGCAGTAGTTGGAGCAATAGCATTGTCCACTGCTGCAATACCCCGTGCCACCGCCGCACGTCTTGAGAGCGGCTAGGGCTTTGGGGTCCATGGTATGGGGGTCGAAGACGGCAGCGGGAGCGGGAGCAGAAGCAGGAGCTGCAAGTATCGCAGTGGCGAAGAGGGAGAAGCAAGTGATGAACTTCATGGTTGCTGATTTTGTTGCTTCGTTGATTTGTGGTAGGCGAAAATGACAATGATGTGCGGAGGGATTTCG
Organism: Sordaria macrospora; assembly: GCF_033870435.1. Taxonomy (NCBI): domain Eukaryota; kingdom Fungi; phylum Ascomycota; class Sordariomycetes; order Sordariales; family Sordariaceae; genus Sordaria; species Sordaria macrospora. The sequence continues at coordinate 202,076 of NC_089372.1, read as the reverse complement.
TTACCCATCCAGAGATCATCTATAATCTGTCTCCCCTTTTATAGCCCTGCCCTTCTGAGAGGAAGCAAAGGTCGTCTGTTCTCATCAGAGACACGATTTCCCAGCCCCTGGTGGTGATGGAGGCCCAAAAACATCGAGCCAGCGTTGCCGACAAGCTCCAAGCGCTAGGTGCAGCCAACTGCTTATTAACTTTTCTTGGCTCGACTTATGGGACCCAAACTGTCCCAGCAGTCTGGAGCCGAAGGCTTCTTCATATGGAAGTAGTGGAGGCTTATATCAAGTCGGCCGAGTGCAAAGAGGAGAAACAGACAGACATAAGCAAAAGCGGGTAAAAGCCTGTAAGTTGGATTTGCGGCTACCGGTCTTTGTTCCCGGTCAAGAATGAAGTATGTCGTATGAGAGGTGCCATCCGGTAGGGGTAGCAAAAAAACCGTATGACTTGTCCGCGCAAATAGAAGCTGCGCTTGTCCGGGACGACATTATCGTTCCCGTGGCCTGCCACACGCGTGACTGACAAGTTGACAAGTTGATATGGATCGACCACGCAGTAGACCAGACGGCCACCGAGGCAGGCTTCTGGCATTAGCCAGCTTTTTCTAACCTGCCCTTTCCTTCTCCCTCAGCGCTTGATTTCCAGACCTTCATCTCTCCGTCCAAAACTCCTCCTCGTCTTCGAGAGTTTGCCATTACAACCTTTCGGGTCCATCCAATCGGCTTCCTGCCAGGGTTGGAAGACTTCACGAGATAGTCGATCCGGAAAAGTGAGCCACCGAAGGGTTACTGTGAACAGTTGGATAGGTCAAGAGTCCCGACGGCCGCCTCGCATGGGCACGAGGTCTCGTCATGTACTTCGACAGGACATTCGCTGAGTCGCAGGAGAGTCCTCCGTGGTGTATTGCTGCGCTCAAATCGTAATGTGCTAAAGTCGTGTTTTTTTTGTGTTTTGACAGCCAGGATGATTCCGGACAAACATCGGGCATCCTCGGCATGCCCCAGAATTGACCAATCAGAAGCCATCCTGGTGACTAACCGCCAAGGATGGGGATCCTCGTTTTGCGTGATGTGGTGTTCTGTGTTGTTCCTCGACGGCTTCCTCAACAGCTTCCATCTTTCCACGACGGACGGCAGTGTAACTCCTCGCGTGTAACATCCAATTCTCGCCCGTTTGAGACAAGAAATCGCAGCGAAAATGACCACAGCACCAGAAACTGAGTCCAAGCCGGCGCCATGGTATGCCGCCTTCCCCGAGCCTCAATCCGACCTGATGAACATCTCCCGCGCCGAAGTGCTAGAGATGCTCAAGGGCTCAACGGGTGAAGCTATCGGCAAGGACTTTGTGTTGGTCGATTTGCGCAGGAACGATTTCGAGGTTCGTAACCATCTCCCGTCGACCCATCATAGTCCAGCTCGCTAACGCCAAGCCCTCTTCCACTGTATATCCAGGGCGGTACAATCCGCGGCTCCCTCAACCTGCCCGCGCAATCACTCTACCCAACTCTGCCCACAATCTACGCCATATTCAAAGCCACCGGCCTGAAAAAAGTGATTTTCTACTGCGGCTCTTCAACCGGTCGCGGCAGCCGGGGCGCTCGCTGGTTATCTGATTATCTCCTGAAGGTGGGCGATAGCTCTATTCAGAGTTTGGCTCTGTTCGAGGGCATCAAGGGGTGGGCGAACGCGGGGCCGGAGTATGTTGAGTTCATGGATGGGTACGATGCGTCGGTTTGGGAGAGGTTGAGGAGCCAGTGAAGGACGCGAAGGCGGGATTGGTGGATTTCGGATGGGGAAGGTTCGTCGATGCCGGTTGTAAGGGTGGTGGTTGTTGATGGTCGAGAGTAGGTCGGGTGCGAGATGTGGGAGATGTTGAAGAGGTAGAGAGAGGCGGAGGAGCCCGTGCTTGGCTGAGGGGATTGGTTCTGGTTCTGGGTGGCGGACATGGTGTTTTGGTTGTTGACTTTGATGGCGAGATGGGAATGAGGGCATTCAGGGGACTGTTGTTTACAGCAACAATGGAGGTCAACTGTCAACAATCAACCGAAAAGAAGGGAACCAACACAGATATAGTAAATCCCAAATCCCAAATGGCCATCAAGAGACAAGGACATGGGGTGATGCTCTCATAACTGCAACGAGTCTAGTCTGTGGCCGAAACTGAGGCGATTCTGGAGTTGTTGGACTCCATTCGCTCACCGCAGGTCTTGTCGAGATCCATCACATCTGTTGGGCTTCAAGGCTTCAACCTGGTCTCGACTTGCGTGGTGGAAGAGGAGCGGACAACGAGTGGAAGACGCGGAACCGACGATAGCGAATCATCAGCTTCAGCGCTTCTTTCAGGGGACCCCGCCTGTGTCCGCCGTGTGTTCCGCAGTGAGTGGTCCAAGGTCTCAAGCTCCTTTAGCTGATCGACCAATCAGAGGTCATCATTTGCGTGATCCCTGTCTTCAATCGGCACTTTTGTCCGGTCGCGCTATCAACGCCAAACCGTCAAGGTGCCCTTTGTTTGGGTGCCTGATAGAAATTGTTAACCAAAACACCAAACAATCAACAACAACAAGAACAACAGCAATAACAACAGCAATAACAACAACAACAACAACAACAACAACAACACCACCACCACCACCACCACCACCACCGACAACCCATACAACAGCCATCATGTCCCGCCGACCCCCCAGAGGAGAATACATCGAGACCGACACGGGCAACAAGGTCGCTCGCAAGGCCACTTTGGTCGGCACCCAAAACATCATGCTGGGCGGCAAGACAGTAATCCAGCCCGACGTCATGATCCGTGGCGACCTCGCCAGGACGATCCCACCAGCCCAGTCTGCGGGGTCCAGTGGTCCAGCGAATAACACCGCCGTCGCTATCGGTCGATATTGTTTCTTGAGCAAAGGATGTGTGCTAAGGCCGCCGGGGAGGATGTACAAGGGGTATGTCAGCTTCTTTTCCCATCGCCATTTGTTCAAGTGCTAACGATGGTCTTGTGTGCAGAGTCTTCACATTCATGCCCCTCCGTCTCGGCGACCACGTATTTGTCGGCCCCGGCACCGTCGTCCAAGCTGCTCAGATCGGCAACCACGTCCATATTGGCGGTAAGGTCGTCATTGGCGAGTTTGCGATTATCAAGGACTACGTCAAGGTGCTCGACGGCTCGGTTGTTCCCCCGAATATGGTTATTCCTAGCTTCAGCATTGTTGCTGGTCAGCCGGCAAGGATCATTGGCGAGATTCCCGAGGGCGGCATCGAGGCGTTCGAGCTGAGAGATCTTTACAAGACGGTGGGAAATAATGTGCAGCCCACAGCGTCTTGAAGACGGAGATGGTCGCGCTTGGAGCGGTCTGCCATGTTGGTTATGGCAGTCCTCCCCGGACAGAGATATGATAATGCGCCGCCCCGTGGCGGCTCGCAGACGGGAACAACAGACGGCGCCACTGTAGCGCATATTCGAGGAGTTAGGCGTCGGCAAGCTATCGTATGTATTCCTCTATATACCCAACATTCGAACCATCATTAACTCCTCTTTCTAATCCAGCTCGTCATACTTACTCTTCGGCACATCCTTACCCTTACCCTCCCTCTCCAAAACCAAAATACTCTCCGCATTCGCCCTCACGCTCTCCTCCAGACTCGTCCACCCCTGCTTCTGGCCAACACTCTTCAATAGCTCCTCGGCCCTCTGATTCGGCACCTCTGTCTGATCCCACCCTTCCTTATTCGGTATCCCCAACTTCCCCTCCCTCAGTCTCTCCGGATAAATCTCCCCCAACAACCGCGCCACCTCCTTAAAGCTATACCGCCCTCCAAAAGCAAACAACCGCTCCCTATCCACTTTCGGGTCCGACGACGTCAGCGCAGCAACATACACCTTGGCCATATCCACGCAATTCACAAACCACTGCGGTTCCATCAAGTCGATAATACCCATATGCTTATTCTCCCAAATCCAGTATACCATACCAGGTGTGCTCGGAATCCCCTGGTGCACCGGATCAAGACACTCGCCGAGAACGGTATCCAGCAAAACAGTATTAAATCCAAACTCGGGATTCTCGCGCTCAACCCACTTCCAAACGCCTTGCTCAACAAGCGTCTTGAGCGCCATAAACCCCGCCATTCCCTTCTCTTTCGGGTCCACACCCGTTTTTCTCGCCAGGGCGATGGCTTCCTCGTTCCAACTTTTCTCTGTCAGGGTGACTTGACGCGAGGAATCAGGCGTCCAGACAGCCCACGCTGAGCTGGTGAAGACGAAACTCTTGACGGTCCCTGCTCGGCGAGCAGCCTCTAGCAGAGCAATCTGCCATTCTAGCTCTTGCTTGGCGGCGCCATCGGCGTCTTGCGTGGTCATATCCGTTGCGCCTACGCAGTGGATGATACCTGCTACTCCTGCCAAGGCGCGATCCCAGGCACCAGGGGCCGTGACGTCTGGCATTTCGTGCAATTCGAATTTGTTGGGGTCGCCGTGGCGGGAAGAGTAGAGGTCTGAGAGGTAGGAATTTTTGGAGGCGGATCGGACGGTGCCACGGACGCGGTAGCCAGCTGTGAGAAGTTGGTCGGCTACGTGAGAGGCTATGAGGCCGTTGCAGCCTGTTACGAGGATGAGGGAGTCCAGGGGGATGGAGGGGTTGGTGAGTATGATTGTGGAGGGGGCGGAGGGGGAGGAGGACGTTGAGGCCTTGGAGGGGGACATTTTGACTTGTATGGTGGGTGACGGAAGGGCTTGTTGAGATGCAGGTTGTGGTCGAGTTTCTTGCGATGGTTGGATCTTTGAGATGGGTTGGTGATGGATACGGAGATGAGAATTGCTCGACCAGTTCAGCTGGGAAAAAAAAGACAAGGCAACGCAAGGGATGGGATCGGGGAGATATATCCAAGAAGCACGGGGAGGGTCGCCTGAATGACGGCTTATACTACAACCCCGCAAATTGGAGACCAGACATCGGACAACCCCGAAACCGAGCCCGTAGGATGGTAGGATTGCCGTAGCGGACTGCGTGACGGTCCGCATGCTGTTCCTGTCGGTACCCGCTCTCAGCCGCTTCTGTCACACGCGAGACGCGTCATCCGTACAGAATGGGGTGCGGCTTCGGTATTCAGAGTGGGAAGCATGCCGATGCTGGATGCTGCGGGTATTGTCCGAGGTTCGCTTCATCGATTGATCCGACCTTTGTCACTTGTTCACCTGTTGGATTCAAGCAGCCCGTTTGACAACCATGGGGAAGCGAGGATGAGGTTAGCACAGTTAGGTGCAAACCGTGGAACGCGCGCAGGTTCAATTTTTTTCCGATGCTATTGGGATCCAATGCAATAATCCGGCGTCGAATCGACCAATTGATTGCGATGGATGCCTGATTCAGAGGTAACATGCGTTTCAGTGTCAGGGAACCCCTCATCTTACTCACCTTGGTCGTTACTCACCACCCTCATGATCTTCAGTTATAGTCTTATGCTTCTTTATACAATTGGCGGTTGACTACATATACCAGACCATCATCCTCTCCACTTTTTTCTACACGACGCCTCCTTTTTGCCACGCCATTCGAGCCACTCACAATGTCAGCCCGAACCAGAAACAAATTCATCTTCCGCAACCTCCCCATCTCTCATCCCCCAGAGTAGCCGTCCCCCTCAAGCCACCTTTGTTTGCTTCTCCTCCGATACCGAAGCCGCATATATTCAAGGATCCCACATGCCGGATATAGCGCGCTCCAAGGAGCCGTACCCGCTCGACAAGCTAGCGAAAATTGACACGGATAAGCTGCTGAGGGTGATTACTTGCCCGCCGGAGTGGTATTTGAAGAACGTGCTGAGTACGACGGAGGAGGCGGTGGGGGGTTTGAGGAGGTCCTGCTCGTTGGAATTGGGGGTGGAGGGTGTAGATGTTTTGAAGGAGGAGTCGAAAGGGATTGAAAATCTGGTAGAGAATCAGGATTTGGACGCGGGCGTGGACATGAAAGCTGCAGAAGCAGCATCACAAGACCAACCCGCAACCCGGGCTGTCACCGCCGGTGCTCCCCTACGAGCTCTTCCTCAAGGTCTGCGAGCGTTTCACTATCGCCACGCTTTGGGCTCTAAAACACTCCTCCAGCCGGTTATGAACCATGGTGTCCTCGATGAAAGACGTGCAATTCGCTGTTGAATACGCGCCCGGCGCGTTGGCTGCTTCGTACGGGGCGGCGAGGTTTTGGACTCTGGGGAGGTTGAAGAAGTTGATGGTGGAGCAGCAGCGAGAACAGATAAGCGGAAGAGTGACGCTCCATCTCTGTGAAGGATGTGGATATGGCGGCACCCCAGGGCTGTTTGTGCTTCTTCTGACAGGCCAGAGGAGATGTTGGGCGTGTTTGACGCAAGGGAGTGTTTTTTTTTTCCGGAAGGAGGGTTGGAGGTGAGGCAGACGAGGAGCGTTGAAGATGGTGGGCATGAGGGGATCGAAATGGTGGACGAGGAAAACGACGGGGAAAGAGAGGGTGAAGAACGACCCTACCTCAGCAAGAAAATCTTCATCAAAGCCGGGCCAGATGATCCCTTCCTTCGATCACCTCATCCACTGGAATTCGAAGTCGAATACACTACCAAGGGCAAAAGGGAAGGGGAAAGCAAAGGGGAAGTGACGATTCACTTACCACCCGGCTTTACCAATGAGACTCTCAACAAAGTCGCTGGCTCAACACCTCCCCTTTACCGAAAACCACACGATATGACAGATACTGAGTTCCGCACCTTTTCCCTGTTTCGATATATGGCCATGGCTTTGCCATATCCCTTTCCCAGCTCCCCGTCAGATGCCACTCCGCATCTTCATTCCGGACACTCCAGCCACGTATGCTGGGGCTGCCTTCTCTCGTCTCGAGTAACTGATTACCCCGCCGACCCGGAGCTTGCCAGTCATGTGGGCGCGTGGAGGGAGCTGAGGATGTGTACGAGCCACTACAGGATGCTGGTGTACTCGAGGGAGGAGTATTTGCAGCATTTTCGGTGGTGTAGTCTGGCGCAGGAGAGGTGGGAGGCGACGATCAAGAATATGGATTTGAGGACGGGTGAGGAGGTGGTGCCGGAGGAGTATGGGACTAAACCACTGGAAAATATGGATAGTGGGGAGTGGGGAGTTGCTTGAGTTGGACTGGGCAAGTGTTCACCAGACTGTGTTGAGCTCTTGTGTTGAAGGGCAATGAATGGAGGAAAGGTTGAAATTGGATACCGGTCTGTGTAATTTACACCAGCAGCTGGTGGCTGAAAGATACGAAAGTTACCGGACACCGTACGCCGGACAGGATCGGGAACGCTCACATGCGATGCCCTCCAATCTCGCTCTTTGCGGGAAAATATTGAAATATGGATGGCAAAGATCAGGATTAATTCTGGGTTCTGGAATGGAAAAGAAAAGAAAAGCCAAAGGGCGGGTGAGGCCCAGATGATGCTCTCGTCCTCCTCCCGGGTCTCAGTCACAAGCTGTCGGTCTCGTGGCTGGCAATGCCCCTGGCCTTCCCCGTTCCTGCCAACTGTTGATCTCAGAGTCTGCCCATTTTCCATCAACTGAAATGAAAGCATTGAACTTCTCGGTTACTGTCGTTCGAGACAGCCACGGATAAAGCACGGTATCCCGTCATCGCCCAGAGTTCAGTTGAATCTTACACGCCCATCGTTACCGTACCCGTTCCCAATCCCGGTATCTTAGCAAAATATTCGTACCTATTTTACACCCCTCTCCACACACCAACAGCGAACTCCGGATTCCGGAGCAGCTGTGACCTTTCTCTCCCTTAACAAAGGATGCATCCTCAAAACCCCCAAGATCAAACCAACACCACCCCAGTCAGACATGCATCATCTTCATGAACTTCGGCAACACTACGGAGAATATCAATCGGCGTGAAACGACAATTACCGGTCAACTGACGACACCTCCGCGGCTTCCAAGGGGAATGTTCGGCATCCTAACTCGGTACGGCAACACCCTACAAGATTACGTGCCTTAGCTCGGACTGCGAAATTTGAGACAATCGTCCACAGGGGCAGTCCACACTTCGGTGTACAGCAAGCTATCGAAGAACTCGAGCGATGCCACCACGTTATGCAAGCGATTGTCGGTTTTATTGCTGGTTTTTGGGTTTCTGGGTCAACGGCTAACAACGGTGGAAATACCGGCAATTCGGACACGACGCCTGTCGGAACAGAGTGCCCCACTCTGTCGGGATAGGCAACCTCCCCGATGGGTCTCCAATCCCATGGATGACCGGACGGAAATGCTGTGAAACTTCATGATTGTTGGAAATTGGATTCCGAGGGATGGAATGGAGCAAACCCAAGTGCGAGCTCACATACCCATATTCCGATCACACCACCATCGTGATCCTTCACAGAACCGGACCGTCTCCTCTGCTTCTCTCGATTCGTCGTCAGTGTTCGGGCGGGTTCCTTGTGGGAAAGGTCAAATTCACCTGGTGCCTGGACTAGTAAGGCTAGAGGACCGGACTGGAGATAGGTGGCCACCAGGGTTCTTCCTCCTGCACCCTGATTCCGTTGGGATATTCTTCCAAAAGCGAGCCATATCCCATTCACACGTCTACGCACCTTCACTTGAACTTGGATTAAGTGGTGTACAAAAACATCCCTTGATCTTCAACTTTCCCTTTGTCGCCAACTTGTGCGACTCCGGCTCGATATTTTCATCACAGCAACTCACCTCCAGGTATCGAGAAACAGCAAACATGGCAGCGTCAAAAGACCGCAACTCCTCGCCAACCGTCGCCATCATTGGCGCTGGCCTCACCGGTCTCCTTGCGGCTCAAGCCCTCAAAAATGTCAGTATACCCATCAACGCCTCCTTCTCCCCCAACATGTTCTTTCCCTTGTTCCAGTTGCTGACAATCGTCAAGAACGGCTTCCAAGTCCTTATTTACGACTCCGAAGTACACCTCAACTCGCGCCTGCGCGACTGGACCATCCTCCTCCACTGGGCTCTCCCCATCTTCTCCTCCCTCCTCCCGCCTTCCATTTTCGCCAACTTTGATAGCGCCATCAGTAACCCTCACTTAGAGTTTGACGACTGGGCCGAGACACTGCCCATGTACAATGGCGAAACAGGCGATCTAATCTTCAAGAGCGCGGTACCCGGCAGCCGAAGGATTACGAGGCGGGGATTGCGGGAGGTGTTGAGCGAAGGACTTGATATCCAGTGGGGAAGGAAAGTGACCAGCCTGGATACTGAGTCTGATTCGGAGAAGGTGAAGGTCACGCTTGAACAGGAAGACGGAGTGGAAGAGGAAGTATGGGCGGATTACGTCCTCGGCACGGACGGGGCTGGTTCAAAAGTGAGGGAGATCCTGTTTTCGAATCAGGAAAATGGAGAAGAAAAGGCCAAGGTCAAGAGGAGCGGGTTTATGATCGGGACTTGTATCGTTGATTATCAGGATGATGGAGAGATGGTGCAGAAGGTACTGAAGAAGCATCCTGTCACGTCTCTGGTGATGAGTCGAGGGGCTGTTGGTGGGTTTGGAGGTATGTTTTCTCCTTGTTTACGTTACGTCCCCAAGACAGAGAACGAAAGCAGGAACAGGACCTACGGGCAAAACGATATCACAGAAACACGACGACAGCTAACACAATCACAATCACAGTCCAATATACAACCTCCTCCCCATCCTATCCTTCTTCCGACCTCAAGCACACGATCTTCTGGACCAAAATCTGGAAAGGTTCCCTCTCCAGCACCCCCAACCTTCCACGCAAGGGTCCCGCCGCCGTTCGCTACCTCAAACAGTCCTGGCAAGGACTCTCACCTGATTTTCAAGTCCTCTTGGACTCCACGCCTGAAGACGAGACTCACACCAAGGCCTTCATCGACGAAATGGGTACCTGGATCGCTCAACCGTTCGATAATCGTAACGGAAGAGTGACGCTGGCTGGAGACGCGGGACATCCGATGCTCATTTTGCGAGGACAGGGGTTTCAGCATGCTGTTACTGATGTGCATAATTACGTGCAGGCTTTGCTGGCGATCAGAGATAGTGGAGCGGATAGGAAGGAGGTGTTTGAAAATTATGATAGGGATATGATTGAGAGGGGAAGTAAAGCGGCGTTGCAGGCGCTGGAAGAGGCCGAGTTGGCGATGGATGCTACGAGTGTGGAGAAGATGTTGATGGTTAGGAAGGGGCATGGGAGAAGTGTTTAGCCTTGAACTTCCTGGGATTGTAGGGGGATGGGTTGTAGCCGAGGTTTTGTGGTTGTGAACACAAGGGGTTCGATTCGATCGTATCATATGATGGGAGCATGACGGGATTCAGGCATACAAGCGAATGCGAGCAATAGGGAGGACACGGAGGAGAAGCTGAAAGAGGGAAAGAAACCGATGAGGAAGTTGGTATACCCACATAGGATGAGACCGAATGGTAATTGATAAAACATCTGTTGGTTCTTGGGTGTTGTTCTTGGTTGTTGCTCTTGGGTGTTGCTCTTGGGTGTTGCTCTTGGGTGGTGTTGTCCGTGGTCGAGGAGGTAAGTCGGGAAAGATTATCATGCGATACAATGCATACGGGTGCATGTAACGAACTCGCTCACAGAATCCTAACCCGCCCGGGACCTCGGTGTATCCATCTGTGCCATCGTCGTTCTAGGCCAGAGCTGTAACGGTATTTTTGCTCCTTTACAAACTTCACTTCCCGTGCGCATTGTCGAATATCGACTTTCCGCACCATCAACACGCAAAGAATAATCCGGACTTTACATCCGGAGTTGTTCGAGAAAATAGGGATCGACGAAGTAGGATCGGGGAGATCGCAATGGGATCCGCGGATTTTCATGCTCGCTTGGCGAAGCGGCACCACGGCAGTTTTGGGGTTTGGCCGACGTTACATTACCACGCGGTGTTGCAGATTACGACATTACGAAACTTCTTTGAATGTCTTGTAAGATTGGATGTCTGTGCCCGGGCTGTAATGGATGTCCATTAAGGTAACCAACAATGGCTGTCCAATTCCCAATTTCCAAGACGGTCGATTGGAAGAAATAGATGAAAGCGGCAGAGAAATGGAAAGAAATAAGCATCTGACCGAGACAGGAGAAAAAGAAAGACGAGATGAACGGAGCTGGACTGACAAGGAAGATGACGTTTTCTGTGGTGGATTTTCGGCGAGACATGGGATGTTTAAAACCACGTGGTGCATGGGGAAGATCGCTCGGGGCCCCGGGAAGCCGAGGTGGAGGATTTCGTTCCGGGGAACTTCTAAGTGGAAGTAATGACGGCTATGGAATCCTTTGATCCTTGAGGATGGTTGTATTCCATGTTTCAGTCTGTTCATTCAAAAAAGACTTCGTGTTACAGAAACTGAAATACAAAAAGAGGGGAGAATACCGAAGCTAACAGACCGAGAGAACATCTCGAAGCTTCCCCCTCTGAATCACTCACTCACTGCAATATCGCCACTGCAATTCCAAGGCGCAGTCCCGAGTGCAATTACCAATTCGATACCCGATCCAAGGAAGCCCCTTCCTTCCCCCTTCGTGGTCCATCTCGCCAATCTCCCGGTTGATCACTCCTACACTTTAATGATCTTCTGCCGGTATCCTTCTTCCTGACTTTCGAACTTTGTTCCCCCAAACAACTAAATGAAATCACTACGGTCCAAATTCTTTTCCACCAAAATGACGGCTTCCGGCGACCACCCAACAGCCGAAAGCGCCAGCGCCAGCGCCAGAGCACACGATGCGACGCCGTCATCATCAACTGCAAACGATGCGACCTCAAAGAATGCGCCCAAGTCCAACAAAACTTCTGCAGTTCAAGACCCCGCTGCTGCAGAGGACAGTGTCGCGATGCACAAGTCAGCACCCGCCACCGCGGACGCTCCCGCTGATGAAGTCGCAAACACCACTTCGAGCCCTGTGTCAGACGCACCTCAGCAGCAGCAGCAAGCTTCCCGAGCTTCGGAAGATGAAGAAACTCACGAAGCTCCCCTCCTAGCTCCAACCACCACCTACGAGCAAGCATCATCATCATCATCATCATCGCAATTGAAGTCCGGTCCCTACAACAATGGTTCCCACAACGACGGCCACGAAGGCCAACAGAACGGCCACCACGGCCATCACGACAACATAGAAGCCGCCGGCCACGACGACGCCTCCGACTCGGACGAGTTCTCCCTCACCGAAGGCTACGAAACCCGATCGACCGGCTCAACCTCTGCCACCTCCTCCATCTACGCGCACACCTACGAGCACGGCCGACGTTACCAATCCTACAAGAACTCGCGCTATCCGATTCCCAATGACGATGCCGAGCTGTCGCGCGAAGACATGAAGCACGCCATGCTTCTCGAGCTGCTGGACGGCCAGCTGGTGTTGGCGCCGTTGGAGAAGAATCCGCAGAATATACTGGATATTGGAACGGGGACGGGCATTTGGGCGATTGATGCCGGTGATAGGTGGCCGATGGCTAGGGTCCGGGGAATGGATATCAGTCCTGTGCAACCGCTTTGGGTTCCCCCCAATGTGGACTTTTTGGTGGATGATTGTGAGCAGGAGTGGTTGATGAGGGAAGAGGTGGATTATGCGCATTTTCGGTTTATGGCGACTGTGTTGAAGAATTTGCCGGTTGTGTTAGGTCATGCTTACGAGTAAGTCGGCTTTCTTGTCCCCAGATGATGGCCGTTGCTGCCCCCCTTGTTGATGACTTGCTAACGAACACCCCAAACAGCGCCCTCAAACCAGGCGGCTGGATCGAATTCCAAGAACTAAACTGCGAAGTCTTCTGCGACGACGACACCATGTCCGCCGACGACCCCGTCAAGTTCCTCTACGACCTCACCCAACAAGCCTTTGCCAAGTTCAACATGAACATCACCATTCCCAAGATCCTGAGGCAATACCTCACCGACGCTGGGTTCGTCAACATCCAGTGCGTGGTCAAGAAGGTGCCAATTGGCGTCTGGGCCAAGGATAAGACGCTCAGATTGGTGGGCATGTATCAGAAGATGGCCATTCTCGAGATCATGCAGGCGCTTGCCGGAAGACCGTTTGATGCGCTGGGGTTGGATCAGGTGCAGAAGGAGATTATTATGATGGAAGCGAGAAAGGGACTGGATAATCCGAAGGTGCATCGGTATTTTAATTATTACTTTTGGTTTGCGCAGAAACCACAGTAGACGGTAGGCGAAAGATCGGGGTATGGGACTTTGTGCTATCGCTATCGAGCGTCGAGTCAAGCTTCTCGGGCGAACATCGGGGAATCTGGGATTGGGAACAGGATGGCGACGGTATTATGTCGAATCTATCACCCTTTGGGAAGGTCTGCCAGGTCACGCATTGGTTAGAAGGTAGGGGAGGTAGGATTTGGTTTGGATATGTTATTGTTGTGTTTTGCATAGCATGTTTGGGAGGCACTGTCGTTAATATGGAGGAGCATGTAGAAGGAATAGGCTGGAGGATATACCGCGTTAGAGGAGTACAAGGCTGGTGGTGTATATAAGAGGAAGATGTGTCGTCCAAGGAGGAGGACCGAGCTGTATATATGACAGTCATGGGGTGTTAATGGAGGTTGGGAGCGTTGTTGACTTTATACTAGCATTTTGCTATGCCCGACACTGGTCAGCCTTCTTCGGTCGGACTTGGCTAGTACTGACATCTTCACCCTAGGGCCTGGTCACAACTTTGACATAGCATCTCTACCATGTCAACACTCCATCAGCCGCGCTCATATGCAGGCGCTTATTCCTATCACAAGTTGATGATGGCTAACTCACCTCTCCCAAGGAAATGGAGCCGAGGACCGTTAGCCCGAGCCGGTAAGCGCGACGAGGTGGATCGTGAAGGGTTTCGGCTCTCGCTGCCCTATGGAAGGTTTGTCCTTACCAGCAGCGACGGCTTCTTCAGTGATCATGGCTCATTGGTCGTGACATGGGTTGCTGACCAGAGATGACATCGCCATGTCAAAGAGTTATGGAATTTTGATGCAATGAAGAACGGAGAGCTTAACAGTTTTCATCAAGGTAAGATCCAGTACTCCTCGAAAGCTGAAACAAAAACTGATATATCTAGATCCTCACTTCCCACGTTTTGGCTCACCCTAAGATGGGTGTCTCGATGACCCTCAAAAGCGACTGGTTTCATACCTCAGATCGGCACATGTTCTTGGATTCCTACCACACCCCACTACCGCACAGTATGGCTGATTCCAGGCCGGATCAGGCAAAATGGCTCGTTCGATTCTTTGCTTCTGGTGTTGTTGCGCGTCCCAGGAAGGAGATGACATGCGAGTCTGGAAAACTACGTACTGGCCAGACTCCACCTGCGCTTCGCTCTGGGAAAGGTAATGCCATAGGCGTAGGATATTGGCACAATTGGCTAACCGCCCAGCCGCCCAAGCGATCGACTAGGTTGGTCATGATGTGATCCGGATGGAGTGGCCTGCATTAAGGCGAAAAGAGTCCACGGTGATGATCAGCGGGAGCTACGGAGCCAAGAAGCCGTACGAGGACAAGGCTCGAGGAGGGCAAGTGAGAGCAAGACATTTGCAGATGGCTTCCCGAGTGAGTGGTAGAGCCGCTGGAAGAAATTGATCGACAAGGGCGCCATAGGAGGGGTAGTCAACCATCTTCTGCCCACTGAGAGCACGCTGAGGGCCCGCTGAGGTCCTCACTTCCATGCTGGGCGTGCTTCCTACACAGTCTGCCTGATGTGAAGAGTGCCAATGGAAGTGGTGTTGATGCTGCGGGAGCCAATGGCGTTGAGGAATAAGCGCCGGACAGGGGGTAGGAGAACTCGCGAGCCAGTCCGCGCTATCCCCCGGTAGAAGACCCCTGCAACCCCATGTTGACTGGACCGCTCTCTTCTATTGTTATCACAAAAAGCTGAGGAACACCAGAAAGTATGTAAGTCTGGCCTCGCTCACGGCGAGCACGCTCTCAAAATTGTTCTCATTTTCAGCTTCAACTTCACACTTGAAGTCAGCGTTGTGAGAGCTTCGCGCCGAGAGTCCTCATTGTTCTCTATCTATCATCACATCCATCAGCTTGGTGCAGGATCGCCGAACTATAGCAACAAGACCATCATCCTATCTGTTTCTTACTATACCCCATTTTTAACTATTGTTTTATTACCACCATCATGATGGCCTCCGCGACCCCCATCGTCACGGCTTTGCCCCAGACTGCTCAGTCCGCCGTTTCCCCTACCGCACAATTACCGGCGAACTCGCCGATCATGAGAAGCCCAAAAAGCCCACATTCCATGTCACCCTTGAGAGGTCCGAAGTTGACCTTAGTGGTGACAAACTCGCCTTTGAGCAGTGCCCCCAACTCGGCAAAAGTGGCAACCCCCAACATCTCCGCCCTTCCTCTGTCTCCCGGATCGCCTGGCATTGTCACGGCAATTCCATTGTCTCCGGCTGTTGGAAATCCCCGCACCCAGTTCCCGTTGACTCCCGCTCCCAACGGCCCGTTGACACCGGTACCCGCCCCCAAAGCCAATGTTCACACGCTTACTCCCCATCCCAATGCGATGCCGCTCACTCCTGCGACACCGGCTAGTGCGGCTACACCACTTACCCCGGCCTACCACCACCCGCTTACACCTGCCCCTGGCTCTGCCTATCCTCTCAGCCCAGCCATCGAGACGCCTAGCTCAACCATTGTTGAGTATGGAGAACATCCAACTCTTCAGGGTACGGCAGCAGAGCGAGCAGACCACATCTTCAAGCTATGGACCGCCCGCAACAGCAAGCCAAAAGCGAGCCAGAACGACACCGCGGAAGCAGGAGATGACCTAATCATCTCCCCCGTGACACCCATCACACCGAAGCAGAATGGAGGGCTTGCTCGCAAGCTAGGCAACAAGGGCATCAACGACCGAGTCAGCAGATTCCTGGCGTCTATGAGCAGCACGAATAACGGAGACCCAGACAAGGAGCTGGCCATTGAGAACCGCAGTCTTCACCAGCAGCTTGCTTCTCTCCGGCGTGCCGAAGAGAATCTCCTTGCGGAGAATCAGACCATCGCCAACCAGCTCACCGCAACCCAAAAGGAGTTCGCGCAGGCCAAGAAGGACCGGGCCTTGCTGGAGCGTGCTTGGGAAGAGATGCTCAAGGAGAGAGAGGAAAAGTACGAAGCCAAGGTCAAGGAGCTTGAAGCCCAGCTCGCTGAACAAGAGGACGTTAAGGATCTCGAAGCTAAACTCTCTCGGCAAGAGAAGAAGTTCTTTAAGCAAGAACAATTCATTGCCATGCTTGAGCACAAGCTCACCGTCCACGAGGACAACCTTTCCGAGCAGGATGGTACCATTTCCCAGCTCGAGGCCAAGGTTGCCGAGCAAGAGAAGCAAATCGCCGAGCGCGACGAGCGCATCGCTGAGCTCGAGAAGGCCACCACCCCAAAGAAGTCCTTCAAGTCCCAACCCGAGCAAGGGCTTGTACTCTCCAACAGCGACATCAGCACTTGGTTCTCCACCCGCACCGCCGTCTGGAACTCTTGGGTTGACGAATTTACCCACCCAAATGTCAACCGCATCATTGAGCTCCACCCCGTCCAACAAAAAGAGCTCTTCCGCTCCATCCAGAAGTTCATCCGCTTGACACAAGAGGGTCAACTGCCCCCCGAGCTCCTTGACTCCGCCAAAAACGACGGTGCCAATGTCACTCGCCTCATCCTCTACGCCATGCTCGCCAACTTCATCACCTCCGAAGCCCTGTTGCCTCCCTTCTGGGCTTTCAATGCTCTGCAACGCAATGATCTTGCGGAATTGACTTCCCCTACCCTCACCCGCCCCGGCAGCATGTCTCCAGTCGGCTTCAGGATGGACCTAGCCTCCTGGGAATGCATTCCCCCGCTGCCAGCAGCTTCGTACGTGCCTGCAGGTGCGGAGGTGTATAATCAGCAGCCGGCGACAGCGAGGTCAGTAGCCACGCTGAGCCCAAGACAGCCGCCGCCGCTCATCACCTCTTTACAATCCGCCGGGCTGGAGACGCCTGGTCTCTCAATGGGTGCGCTCCCGGGTAAACTCCCAAGTGAAGGTGACTTGAAGAGCATGTGTGGGTTCTTGTCTAAAGGTAAGCCTCTTTCTTTTGCTCTGTTCTCCCTTTCCTGCTCAGCTAGGTAACTAACACTTCTTGCTTTCACACAGTCCAAACAACTCCGCTAGCAACCCCTGCCCTCCGCTCCCAAATGATCTCCATCCTCGCCCAAGGCGGTCTGGTCCACGACCCCACCCACCCCTCCATCCTTAAGAACGAAGACCGCCGTCTCCTCGCCGAAGCAAGGCGCGAGTATGCCGTCAAGCTCGCCGAGCGCTTCCTTGGCGGTCCTGCGCGTTTCTTGCTGCAGGACCAGGTTGACGCCAAGGGTATTGCCAAGCTTGAGCAGGTCTTGACCACGGAGATGGATCTGGCGCTGAGGTTTGGTGCGAGGCTGTGGAGCGTCGAGTGGGAGGTAGAGTTTTGGGGATTGGATGAGTTGAGTTCCCTGGTGCAGCCAGAGGTTGAAAAGGAGAAGAGGGAAGGCGTGTTGGAGACGAGTGGGGGTGAGGGTGTGGAGGTGGTCATGGTTTTGCAACCTGCTGTTGTTAGGAAGGCTGTGGAAAGTGTTGATGGGGAGAGTGTGCTTGCTGAGGATGAGGAGAGGGTCTGGAGTAAGGCCAGGGTTTGGTTGGGTGAGAAGAGGGAGATCAAGGTGATGGAGACCACGGTGGATGTCAAGACACAACAGGCCTCACCGAAGCGGATAGCGTCGCCGGCGGTGGTGTCGCCGGGGACGGGGAAGAGGACGTTGACTCTTGAGCTTGGTTCATGATGACGATGGAATGGGAAAGGGGTTTCTTTTGGGGTTTTGGTTCTTTTGTTATGGGTTTTATGGATGGATACCTATCATTGGCGGGAGTTTACTCTTTTTGGCTCTTCTTCTTCTTCTTCGCTTCTATGTTCCTCTTCCTTCGATGTCTGAAGTCGGGATGTCAAATGCGTAGAACGTAGTCGAAAAATTCATTCATTCATTCATTCATCCACCTTCCACCCTCCCACCCTTCAAGCTTTCAAGCTTTCAACCAACAGCCCGCCCAAGAAAACCCCTGGGCTTTCGGCCACACCCGGCCTTTGTCCGTCACGTTCATCCTGTTTTCTGCCAATCCTGCCAGGCGTCTTTTCTCGCTCGCTTTTCTCGCCAGATCCATCCAGCCCGTTACGTTGAGCCCATACCATCTCACCCATGTCGTCTCGAACGGTTGAACCAACTGGAATTTTCCGAGGACAGCCAATCACATGTCTTGTTCTAAAAGGAGACAAGACCTGAAGACCGAGACATGGGGTGCGGGTGATAGGTTTGACGGCTTTGATAGGTTGGTGTGTGACACACACCACCACCGACTTGTCCATTCAGTGGCTCGAGTGGAAGACTTCGGGAGAATGGCCATTCAGACCTGGCGTTTTATTGTTGTTCTGCAGTGTAGGCATATTGCTTGCTTGATTCTTTGCTTGTCAGGATTGTGTTACCTGTCACCTGCCAGCTGGTGTCAGTTTACAGGTGGTAGGAGTCCAGGCTGTACTACGCCTTTTCTCTCAGGTTTTACCGTGCTGCAACCACAGACCTAGGTACCGTTCCGAGACCGCCCCGACAGTCAAAGGAATGCGCATTTTGCTATATCTATGAGTCTAGGTACTTGGAACGGTTTCAATTTCAATTCACTGTTGCAGGTAGAAAACCACAAAAATCCCGACGAATGTCGAATCGGTATTGTGATATTCTATCTCCTGCGGCCACCCGATGGGACTGGAAGGAATTGACACCCGTCGCCCGGATTGTTGGATTTATTGAGGGGCTGCTAACAGGCGAGCAGGCGAGCAGGCTCCAGGGCGCTGGAACGAGGAGAGACACACTGTGAATGCTGCGAGACAGAAAGGTCCGTGGCAAGTACACCACGAAAGTACAACGTGGTGATGAGGAGTTACAGTTCCATTCCATTTTTGCGTGAGAGGTGTATGTGATTCAGCAAGTCGAACAGACAAATTCCAAGAATTATCGATTTAATTCCATACGATACTTGACATTTTCTGTTCCCTTCAATATTTTGGTACTAGGCTGAGAAACGCACAAAAAGCCTCAACGCCGGAGCGTCGGGTGGCCGGTCGTCTGCCTCGCCCAACACCCATCGATGGATCTTGCCGTTCCTTGATCTTGCCCCCATTTTTCCACAGAATTCCCCGGCCTGTCTCACCTGCCCACGGGAATGAATTGACTCATGCTGATTCTGGTTGGTCGCCACCTCGCTTATGTTGTGAATGTGGTGTACCTTTCATGCGAGTTCAGACGCGCTGCAATTGCACAATGCCTGATCGGAAGCGAACATGAAGAACCCTTCAGGTTTCGGACAGTATACAATCCCCGGGTAGACACGTTGCTTCCATTCCCAAGTGGAAGTTCCTGACAACTCCAGTGCGGTCGGTACAAGCATGCCGAACGACTTTGACTGCTCACCTTCGAGCTTCCCACCATCTTTTGTCTGGTCGAATGGTCAAGGTTCTCCACGATCAACATTCGTCGAGAATCTCCAAACGATTGTCGATCGCCTCGGTCCGCTCGCATTAACACTGCTGCTTGCACTGTTGAAAAAGTCTGCGTGTCAATCATCGCCATGCTGATTCCGTGGCCGAGCATTGACCGGCCCGGCTCACCAGGCCGACTGAATATTGAGTAATGAAAAAAGCAAAGAAGGGTCGTCGTACAAACTTGCATTAATTCAGCTGAAGATCCATACCTAGATGGCGTACATTGCTGTTCTCGTCCCTGTTTTCCCCGCCTTCTTGTTCTTGTACCTGTCCTCCCATTCCTGCTCTCGGTGAGCCAGTCCTCCAGTCCTCCCGAATCCCAATCTGTCCCCGTACCGCCCAGCCCGTCGTTACACTCGTTTTTCTATCTCTGACGAATGACACGTGACACACATCAACCATCCCCAAGCTGTGCCGCCGTCGTTCCAAGAAAGACATGGACACCTGTGATGCTCATCTCTTCTGTCCGCCTCGGTATCCATCGTGAGTTTTCCATGTCATTCATCCATCCATCAAAAGGCTTAAAGGAAATATGAGTAAGTAGTACTAGTAGTAATAGTAACAATATTTTGGTTAGGCAAAGCTAAGATAAACAAATAAGACGCCCGCTTCGTTCGCTTTGTCGCTGCTCGTTGGTAAGGCCGGTAACATAGGTATAACAAACAAAAGCAAAAGAGGCTGTGCCCGTAGATGAATGAAGAACAAATCGGTGATAAGACCAGCAAGAAACGTTCATGAATCGCTCGAAATGAGTTTGTCAAGCAATAGGCAAATCCATACCCCCCATCATGTCCTGATTCCCGTTCGCTCCAAACATCTTGCTCGGCGACACACTTTGCCGCAAAAATGGTGACACGACCTGCTGACTGGCAAACGGCATCGACACTTGTTTCGGTGTCGTTTTCACTGACCCCGCAGGCGTGAACGATTCGTTGCCTGTGTCCACCGTTGACAAGCTAGAAGAAGACGAGTGAGGCGGTGATGAGTGCATCCTCCCGAACTGCGTCGCCGGCAATGTGCCCACCCCCGCTGGCGAGCCAGAGCCGGACTTATCCAGTGTTGTGGCCGTGGTAGGAGCGGAATTGTGGCGCACTGGTTGCGGAGGCGAAGCAATCTTGATAGGACCAAGTGACTTCATCGCCGCAGCGCGGGCAGGCGAGGAAACGAGCACGCGAGCGCGGACCCAGACGCGCGGAGTCTCGTCCATGGCAGGCGGTGCGGCTTTCTTGTTGTCCTTGCTGCTGTCGACGATGGATTCGATGGCGGGGGAGAGGACCATGATCACCGGGCGGCCGTCGTGGTAACCAGGAGGAGACTTTTCGCGCTCGCTGGAGTCGTTCTTCTTCTGCTGCACCTCCTCCATGCCGCGCGGGGCCTGGACATGGCAAAGACGCATGTAAGGGTGGGTAGCGCTGAACTTTTGGTCCTTGAGATCTCCGAGGTCGTGAAGGCGGACGGGAGTGGGACGCGACCAGATTCGGCAGGAGAAACGGAGAGTTTCGTCAATCAGATCTTGAAGTCTGCGTTCGAGCTTTTCGATGCCAGCGGCGTCTAAGTCGCCAAGGAGGAACCTGGCTGGACCGCCGAGGAACTTCTCCTTCAGCTTGCGGGCGTAGTTGAGTCTCGACTCGATCAGGATGCGTCTGGACTCGTTCTTGGCCGCATCCAATGGGTCCTTCATGCTCATGCCGCTCTCGGCGAGGAGCCTCATAAGCTGCGCTCGCCAATCGTGAACGGTCACATCCGCATATTGCTTTTGGGCTGGACAAGAGTTAGCAAATTTCTATCAGGGAGGAGAGAAATGACATACCACTCAGAAGCATGTGGTAGAGATTCTCCGTCTCGGTCTTAGTGGGCAAACCCAGGCCTGACGCCGCGTTTCCGAGTGCTGGAGGTAACATGGCTGTGATCAAAGGGGGCGGGAAGTGCGGGCTACCCGGAGTAGGGGCGTAGATGGGTCGCATGGGAGCAATGCCATTGAACAGACTCAAATCCATGCGGAAACTGGTCGCAATGGGTCCCGTGCCGGGATGAGGAACGCTGGGGCTCTCGAGCGTTCCAGCTGAGATTGCGGTAAACACCCAGAACGGAGAAGCTAGGATCTCGGTAGAGATGAAGTCCGCAAGCATGCCTTGGAGAAGGAGCTGGGTCGTCTCGCTGCTGTTGGTAGGAAGCTCTTCGGGAAGTGTCTTGTCCTCGTTGAGCTTCACAAACTCCTTGACGCCTTCGCACAGCTCGGCCAGCTGGACTGGGTGAAGGCCTTCGCAAAGACGGTTAGCGTCGCGGTGGGCATAATCTTGTGACCAGACTCGTCGGGCATGTTCTTGCTCAGCAAACCAGTGGATGATGTCCTTGTCAGTCTGAATAGGTGCCACTCTCGTTGGGTTGGCGATAGCAAGCTGCAACATGTGATCCTCCAGCTCATGAATGCGAGCTTCATATTCCCTCTCCCTTTGTCGCAGCTGATCCCTCCATTGCTTGCGGCGCACGTCGTGATGCTGTTTTAGCTGGTTGAACTGGCGCAGCAACTCTTGGTTCTCCGCCAGCAGATCCCGCTCGGTCCGCTGGAGTGCAGCCACTCGCTGGTACAGGCCGCGGTTCTCCAACAGAAGTTCCTTATCAGGACCTGATGGCTGTTGCTGAATGGGAGTCTGGATGATCTGCTCCTGATTTTGTTGTTGATGCTGTGTGAGGTACATGTTGACTCTGTTTTGGGCCAGCTCCCTTTCGGCAGCCGGACTTCTGTCGGTTGGGAGGTCCCTTAATCCAGGGCTCTTTGTTTTGTTGCCTGAATCGGACCTCTCTCTTGTTGAGCCTGTCGGGGTCGCGGCTCGGTTAGCTTGGGCACTCGCGCTGCGCTCTTGTTTGAGATCACCAATTCTCCCATGCTCAGGTCGTGTCCGGGACTGTGACCGGCTTTTGCGGACGCGGTACGCAGTGCGGAAGACATTGTCGGCCAATTCCGCGGCCGACGGCAGATGGTTCCTGTCCGTATCACCGAACTCGACAATCGTCGAACTTGGTGTATCAGGAATTTCTTCTGTTGGTGCTAGGAGCTTTGTTGAAATCGGGAGGCCGAGTCTCGAATCGATGCTCGAAAGGCCATGTGCTGACCCCTTGGAGGACGATGACCCTGAGTCCCGCCTCAGGGCAGCAATCCGGTCGTTTCTCTCATTTCTCTCCTCGAGAGTGGTCGATGTGAAAGTCACCGTTGTTGATGCTATTGGTGACCCGAATGTCTTTGATGAAAGAGTCTCGGGAGAGCCCTTGCCGCTGCTACCCATTGTTTCCCGTTCCACAAAGGTTGTGTGTTGGGAGGTCGTCTCTGCTGTGTGAGGGTGAAGACAAAGGAAGCGTCTGCTGTATGTATGGAGCGGAGTAACGATGATCAACACGTCCTTTGTGTTAATGCACTTCCGCGCGTCGACGTCCTAGGGTTCCCTGTAATTCCGGAAAAAAAATAAAAAATATTAAGATGTTGAGACAAAGCGGAGAAGCTGGAATCACTCGAACACAAGGAGTCTTCTGGAAAGGAGTCGCTGAAACTGCAAGTGCATTTGGAGGTGTCGCCAGCACGTTGGAGCAGGCTTGGGGTAGGGCTGGAGATAACAGACGTTGGAGGAGCAGAGAAGACTGACAGACGGACACGGTCCGCCACGAAGCGGGAGGGGCCCAACTGAAGAGAACAAATCAGCCCGGTCAATTTCAGAGAGCCAGCCGGCCTTGTGCTGCTGGCGCCGCGGAAGAAAAGAGACCCCCCAGCATGTGCAGGCAGGGCAGTGAGGTGATGGAACCATTGGGAGCTTCAGTGCCCAATCCGCGAGGTCGCGCCGCCAGCGCTAAGCAGGGGTGCCTCGTACTTTCACTGGTCGGCCACCCAAGCAAAATGTTCCCTCCACATGCATGATTCCCAAGTTTGTTGACGAGGGGTGACAGAGGGGAAATTTGGCTTCGACCTTGGCCTTCGTCCAGCTCGTTGGCCGGAGAGACGACTGCTCACCGTACCCGGATTCGCACTTTGCCGTTCGCCCCGCATGGTCTCTTGCTGGATCTCGAGCCGTGTCTGTCCGGGGGCCTCATCAGGTCTGTCCTATGGCCAGGCCGGAGGGCATTGCCATCTCTCTTTTCAGTGAGCGAGAGCCAGCGCCTCGGCTGGAGGGTGCAGGGCAGCACAGCGTCGACAATCAGACACTGGAGCAAGCGAGAGTCAGTGACACTGGAAGAACAGACGACTGGATGGTGGACAAACCCGACGGCTTGGGTGGGTGGTTAACGGAGTGATGTGGTTGGTTGTCCAACCGCGATGCTACGCTGTTTAGCCAATCAAAAGAGAGCATGAGAAGGAGCGATATCCCACCCTTGGAGTACATCGCCCACGTCGCCTACGGCGGAGCAGTGAACAGCTGTACCTGCGGGTAGTTGCAATAAGCTGAACTGCCGCAAATCTTGAGTAACCTCATGATGGAGAGTCAACTGTAGCGACGCTCAAGACCGTATCGTTCAAATGACAAAAAAAGAAATAATGCTTTTAGGCAGAAAGGTGAGAAGAAAGATGACGGACAAATTGTGCCAAGAGGAAACACAGAAGTTGAGGGAGGTGTCCGAGCTCAGCGCGCCGCGAGCTGACAGCCTGCCTGCCGGCTGACCTTTACACCTGCCAACCCTCCCACCAGCTTGCCTGCCGCCATGTCTTCCCTTTGTCCACTGTCTATGCTCGTCGCCAAACTCGAATGAAGCTTCATGACAACCAAAAAAAACATCTTCAGCAGCAGCAACTAAACAACCACAGAAGTTGAAGCCATCTCGAGCATCCCATCGTCGATATCCCCACCAAAATCTACAGCGCGAACTACCCTCACCCACACTGTCCCTTCTGCAGTTAAGCACCCTTGGCACACCCTCTCTTCACAGTGGCTGCAACGCCTTATCCTCACTCCGCACCACCATTGGCTGATCACACAATACCCTTGTCCCGCATTACCACTAACACACTTGTGATGAGGCCTGTGATTCGTTGCTTACACCCCCTCTTCTTCGGTCTCATGGGAGTCGTCACAGTGCCTTGACGTTGCCCACCTTATTGAGCACACACTCATATCGTGTTTCGGTCGTCGATAGTTCACGCTTCCGCGCAAATTCGCAGTCTGGGTGCAGAGCTCGACTGGCTCGACTGCCAAGAGGACTTCGAGATTGCACCAAGTTCATCACATGAGCGGTGATGGCCATGGCCCAGGCCGCCGCCCGGTTGGGGCGCTGGACAGGCTGACAGGGCAGATGTCAACTGTCAATTGTCCTGTCAAGCTCCCTGGCATGCTGGCCTGGCATACTGGGACTCAAGCACTCGAGAACTTGGACAGCACGAAGACGAGACAGTTAAGCGCGACGACGAGGCAGTTAAGCGCCATCGCGGCAGATGAGAACCTTAGGGAAACCAACCTAACCGAACCCAAGTCCCAACAGCTGCAGGAAGAGGCACGGCACAAGCGCAAGCGCAGGCGCGGGTCGTTCTCGAGGCGGCCTGGTGGTACTGTAGTGGTGGTGAAGCTTGTCTGTCAAACATGCCTCCGGTCCCTCGATCCTGGTGTCTCTCCCCCCGAGAATCGGTAGTTAGCTAACTTCATGTGGATTCATCGTCGATGTCATGGCATGGTATGGCATGGCATGGCATAGCACGGTGGCATACGTAGCATGGCGTATCATTCATTCATTCAGGGACAACCGTTGCGCCCGTTCGCCCGTCGGGCAAATAGACCGTTGGATGTTCCTGGATTCAGCTGCCCTGGCCCCTTGGATGGGTCAGTGAAGCTTGTTTGTACCTCTAGGGGATGGTGTTTTTGAGCCTCTTTTTGCCGACGGTGAGTTTCCTTGCGGGTATATGTATCTGTGAGCTTTATATTTATTCACAATTCTCTCTCCGTACCTATTTCGGGTAAATATCCTTATCGAAATTGGCAGCAAAACACTTGAGGTCATACATCGGGCAGTCTTGTGGTGTGAAAAGGTTGGCTTTATAAAGCTTCAGATTTGAGATTACACAAAGCTTGCATTCGAGAAACGACACCATCCACCATCCCAACTTCCCAAACAATGACTTTGATTAACACAAACCAAGCCACCTACCTATCTACCTATCCGTAGAAGATCAATACCCGACACCAAACCTACCGTACCGTTCCGAGACAATGCATGTAACACCAAATAAACGGTATACAGTACATACCTACATTGAGATTTGCTGAATGCAAGCGTGAGACACGTATCACTCCCCCTCAGTCATACCCATATAACCGTGCAACCCATCACTCAACTCGAACAACAGAGCGAACAACAAAGGCGTGGTGGCGGAGTGGTCTAACGCGCCAGACTTGAATTTGATATTGAGATCTGGTTCCTTCGGGAGCGTCTGTTCGAATCAGGCCCACGTCGGATTTCTTTTTGTCTCTTTCCGTTTTACAGTTTCCTCACTTTCCTCCTGCCAATTTCTGCCAGTTGTTGATGTTGGCAAGTACGGTGGTTTGCTCCTTCCTCCAGCATCAAGCTCCAAAAAGGGTCCGTACGAGGAGCCAGGTGGTGATGGCTTCACTTCTGCTGTTTCGGACATGTTCACAGCGACGCGCGGATACTCATATTTTACACTGACATTGACACTGACACTGGTTTGTTTTGCCTGGTTACAAATAGATGTAAACTCAAGGAATACGCCGATACAAACGCCCTATGGAACTCTTGTGTTGTTATGTCTAGAATACTTGTGGTCGGAATCAAATCAAAAGTGAAATGGAAACGTAGAAGAAAAAGAATTTACAGTTATATCAACATAAAAGTTCTAATAATCCGTTGCCTACCACCATATTCAACCATGCCTAGTAGAATACACCCTCGGTCTTCAACTTACTCGATACATCTTATGCCGTAGACAATTCGGAGAGCGTTGCTTTCTTTGCCTCATACTCCGCCATAATGCTCTGCAAAACCGGTTTCTCTCGCAAAAACTGAAACAGGGAAACAGGCCGATCACCTGTCGTCACTGCTTTTCCAACGATGCCTTTCTCCCCATTCCCTTTCTCCCACTTGCCATGCTTCACCTCCTTCTCCTCCTTCACCTCCGCGAGCACCTCACCAGCCTTCGGAACCTTCAACCCTCCTCCCAATTCCTACTTGGAAGAAGAAGCGGAACCCCTATTCTTCCGCAACGATCCCGTGATGATACTCGGCTGGCTCCTCCTCGGACTGGCGACCTGGGTGGAACTCAACCTCGTGCTACTAAACAGATTCCTCCTCGGTGTCGAAAATGAAGCCGACGCATTAGGGGCTGTGGACGGCGGCGCCCTATGCTGACTCTGACTAGTGCCCGGACTCGAGTCATGATACGTCTCGTCCACATCATCGTCCGCATAATCTTCATTCAGCTCAGGCTCAGGGCTGCTAGACAGGAGCTCGACGACTTGCGAACCCTCGGGGATGACGAAGGAACCACTGAAGCGAGTTGTTCTTGTCGACTTCGTGGTGACAGTGGTGGTTTGGTTCAGCTTGGAAGGGGTGGATGTACGGCGAAAAGGCAGCCTCCGAGGTGGACGCTCGATGGGTGTCTTGGATAGTTTCTGGGCGAGCTCGGATAATTGGCGACGCTTCTCTAGTTTAATCTGTGTGTCGTCCATCGTAGTGGACTCTTGAGAGGACTCTTTCTCGTCCAATCGCTTCATAGTCCGCTCGTAGTCCAGATTTGCAGCGTCCAAGGATTTACGAGTCTGGCTGGTGCTAGGGGCGGCATCTCTGGGGGTTGATTTGGGCTGCTGGCTGGCTTTGCGTTGACTAGATTTTGTGATGGTTTGGCTCAGAGAGGGGAAGGAGTCGTCAGTTGAAGCAGACATGTTGGAGAGTGCGGGACTAGCAGGTTCTTCGGATAGTGATGTTCGCTGGGGTCTAGGTGTAGACTGTCGTGATTCCTCTTGTTCGTCCTCTTCAATATCCTGTTGATCTTCCTCTTCAATATCCTCCTGCTCCTCCTCTTCGTCCTCTTGGTGATCCTCCTCGCCATCATCTTCGTGATCTGATCCCGCCATCGGCACATCATCCTCCTCCGCAAGCTCAAACCGGTCGAGAATCTCGTTATTTCCCAAATCAATGCTGAACTCCGGGTCCGGCTGCCTTCCGCTACGAACGCCACCCGTGTCGGAAGGGATGACAGCAAACCTAGCATAGCTAACATAGCTACCCCGATTGTCAGCTGCCTGTTCCAGTCCATCAGAGAATCCGTTGAACGGCTCAAGTGTAATACGCTGGGATTCAAGCTCCTGGGAAGGGAGAGCCGTAGCGTCCGGCAGCTCGTCACCGAGAACGGAGCTGCGCGGAGGGGTGTTGTGGCCTTCGGACGGGGGTGCGCCGGGACCATGTTGGGGAGATGACGGCGGTTCGGGTGCTGTTACAGGCTGTGGCGAGGGGTTGCTTACGTTTGGATGTTCGTCGTGAGACACGGAGGCGGATGCCTCCGGACGCGAGCCGGTTCCGATCAGGCTGGCTTCCGGGCGGAGACCGTCGATGATGGAGACATTGCCAGCGGAAGTCACCTGCGCAGCTTGAAGATCGGCAGAGCTTCCATGGCACGTATCAGGGATGACGCTTTCCTGAATTTGGGACTCGGGCTCCGAAGGCACCTTATGATCGAGAGTACGGGAGCTTGCCTTACTATCCACATTTTCAGTCGCCGGGGTGATGTTGCCTTGGTGTTGGGTCTCGGGAACGAGCACCTCATCATCCGATTGACGCAGCACTCGTGGCTCCATCATGTCGGCCAAGTTGATGGTGCGGTAACCCTTTTCGGCATCCTCATCGCCGTCATCCTCGTCCTCCGGAACCTCAAACTTGTCATAGACTCGGTTGCCCTCATCATCATAGACCTTCTCGTTGACATCGAGGTTCCTATCCCGTTTGGCAAGGAGAATACGTAGATCATTTTGATCCCAGACCTCAACAACGGTTCCCGTCATGTTCATAACCTGAGGTTGCCAGTTCGTAGCCTTGGAGAGCAGAAACTGCTTCCACGTGATGACCATTCCAGCCTTGGCCTGTCCCGGTTGGAGCAGAGACAGGGTGGTCAAATCGGCAGGAAGGGGAGGCAAGTCTTCCTCCTCGTTCTCATGCTCCTCCTCATCGTACTCCTCCTCATCGTACTCCTCCTCCTCATCATAGTCTTCCTCATCTTGTTCCTCCTCGTGGTGATCCTGAGCCGCATAAGCATCGGGATCCTCCTCGTCGTAGTTCAAGACAACATTCTCCTCTTCGTCTGACACCTTTCTCTTCTTGGTACCCGGCTCCTCCTCCTCGTACTCCTCCTGGTTCTGCTGCTTCCGCTTCGAGGGTCCTCCACGGCCACTGCCCCAGTAGTTCTGCTGTTGGGGATCCCAGCGTTGGTAGAATGGAAAGGGAGGTTCGCTGAGCTCGATGCCTTCCTCGACGCACTCGACGGCAATATAGTTGATCTTTTGGCGCCAAGCATCAGGATCGACTTGGGTTACGGTAACTTCGGCGTCTTTCTTCGCATCCTCCACACGATGATTGACCAGAGGCTTGACACCCTTCATCAAGCTAGCGCGGATCTTCTCCTCATCCTCTTGAGACTTGGGGTTCTTGAGACCAAGAGATCCGAACAGCATGCGACGGCCAGCGTCAACGTCGAGCTTCGTCTTGCGCTTAGCCGGGGCAGAGGTTGTGGCGTCAGGAGAGGCCTCAGGCTTTTCGATCTCTGTAGCGGGAGCTGCAGGCTTATCGACAGGCTTTTCTACTACAGCTGGCTTGCCGAGATACTCAAGATGACCGAGTGACTGGAGCAAGGCCATCCTCTTGGCCTCTAGGTCAGCCGGTGTCGAGGTCTCCGCATCATGGCCGGAGGTTGAACCAATGATTGAAGTGTCTCTAGACGCGGTCTTTCTCATCTTAGCAGAAAGCCTCCGTCGTTGGTTCCTCATCCTCGTTTTGTTCTTGCCTTGGCCTGGAGGAACCGGGCCTTGGGCCAGTTGGTCGTTGGGTGCACTTGAAGGCTCAAGGGTGGCCGTATCAAAGGTACCTGATTGTTGGCTGATGGGCCGGAATACAGCCTTGGTAATGTTGGCATGTTTGGAACTTGAAGTTACTGGTTCGTCATCCGAGTCGTCATCATTGCTGCCACTGGAATCGGACTCTGAATCGCTGCTATTATCATTGTCGGAATTCGCGTTGGCATTGTCGGGAGAAGAGCTATCGGAGTCACTGCTGTTGTTATCGTCACTGCTGGAATCGTCCTCCTCATCCTCGGAGTCGCTCTCGTTACTGGATGCGTCCTCCTCTGAGCTGCTGTCGTCGTCACTATTACTGTCGCTGTCGCTCTCGTCAGAACTTGAGGATTCGTCATTGGGCTGGGGGCTCTTGGGGGCGACCATCTCCGCGGGGGGCTTTACTTTCGTGGTATAGACCTCGGGGCCACTTTCGCTGTCACTAGCAGCGGATCCTTCGTCGGAGGATTCGTTCAGATCATCTTCGTCCAAGACCTCTTCCGCTCCATCGGAGAGGGAAACAGCATCCGAGTCGTCAGAGGCGTCAGAGGCGTCAGAGTCCTTTTCAGACAAGTCCTCTTCGTCCTCGTCGAAATCAAGGTCTGCCTCCAAATCATCCTCTTCTGAGTCGAGAGGAATCTCGTTCTCGTCAGTCGGAGCAGCAACTTTGGCGGGCTGGACAGTGCCCTCATTATCCTCCTCATCATCATCATCAAACTTCTTGTGAACAGGAAGCTTGACATCTTGACCCGACATGCGCAGGGTCTCAACCATGTGACGGTTAGCTGAGCCATCGAGGACGGAGCCGGCAGGGAAGCCGTGCTCATCGTAATGCTTGACCAAAGAAGCGACAGATTCGGCATCGCTCTGTTCAGAAGCTTCCGCCTCGAGTTCGTCCTCCATCGCTGCTTCAGGTTCCTGGATTTGCAGGCGTCTCTTGTAGGCTAGCATCTGTTGCACGGTCATGTGGGGACGGTTCCTGCGTCGGAGCTTCCAGTAAACCTTCCTCTCGTTGCTATCGTGCTGAAGGAGGAGCTTCT
Source organism: Sordaria macrospora (assembly GCF_033870435.1). Lineage (NCBI taxonomy): Eukaryota > Fungi > Ascomycota > Sordariomycetes > Sordariales > Sordariaceae > Sordaria > Sordaria macrospora. Next base: position 171,480 of record NC_089372.1, on the reverse strand, counting down.
CGCAGACGTCGACCGAGACCCTGGGGAAAGCAGCCCGGAGAGCAGCGATCCTATCAATGTCTGAGAGGTCGATGGACTTTTGAGACTTGGCGGGGCTGATGTCGACAGGCTGTTCAACGTTGTCCTCGTCGGCTGGAGTTTCTTCTCTTGACTCGGCCTCTTGGAGACCCTCGAGTTCATCCACAAGTTCGTCTGGGTTGATCTCGTAGTCGTCATCTTCGTCTTCGGTCTCCTCTTCCTCATCCTCATCACCATATTGCTCTTGGTCGACAAAGTCATCGTCTTCTTCCTCGTCCTCGTTGGTATCGAAGCCGGCGTTGTTGAAGCGGACTTGTCGGATGCTCTCACGGTCCTCAGAGCCTTCGCCATTGCGGGTGAGGAAGAGGGGTTCAGCTTGTTCGTCATCATGCTCGATTGTATTGTACTCGATTCTTCTCCGCTTAAGAGGAGGGATGTCGACCGGGGGCCTGTCTCTGGGAGACCGGAGCCGAGGTCGGCCAAAGGGAACGCCGTCAATCAGGTGTCTGCCATCGTTGGAAATTTGCTCACGGCCGGACAGCAGACGGCGCTTTCGGTCACCGGTGACGAGGGGTCGGACACTGCGGGGTCAGAAGTCAGCAGCTGCAGTAATAGAGCAGGTGAGAGTAGACTGAGAGGATGTAACTCACAATACTTCTTCCTCATCCTTGAGGACATTGGCAACCTGCTGGAAGTGCAGGCATTCGAAGGCGTAGCCTTCCTTGTTGCGGAGCTCGACTACGTAGTCTTCAAGGCCCCATTCCGGGCTCTCGAGGGGAATGATCTCGTTGATCTGGTCGACGAGGTCGGCAATGGTTGGGTCGTTCTCCAGAGGGACGTGGTGGATGATTCTGACCTCGGGGAGGGAGTGACGTCGAACGACGAGACGCAGGCGAAGGCAGTTATCCTTCATGTTGTTGTCGATGTGTGGTATGGATTAGGTGTGATTGAATGGTAGGTCTGGTATCGAAGAAAGAAGTAATTTGAGATGCCTGGGTTGGGTATGATGAATGTTTGTCTTGTTCCAATTCCGTTCCAGTGGATATGGATAGGTAGAGAGTGGTTGTGGGAATTTTGCAGTGTCTCTTTTTGGTGGTGGATGGTGTCTGTGTCGAAGATGACGAAAAGAACGCGTAAAGTCGAAATGGTTGGTTGTTTTGGGAAAAGAAAAGCAGAAGCAGTCGAGAAATAATCCGTGTTCAGTCTCGTAATGGAGAATCCCACCTTGCTTTTCGCTCCTGCCTCTTGAGTCCTCGTATACTCGATTCTTCAGGGCATCTTGTTGGTGGCAGTCGCGACGTTCTGAAGCTTCCTTCCCGCTGGAGAACAAACATTGAATCGCCAGGAGCACCTTGCAAGCCTTATCGGTGGGGCCCAACGTCGATGCCAAGACTTGGTCATTTCCTGTTGGATGAAACATTGCGGGGGCTGCAGTTGGTGGGGCCAACACTTGAACATCGCGTCTCGCAACTTCCAACACTTGCGCCAACGGCAAGAAACGATGAAGAAGTTGGAAGTGAAGACAGCCTGATATTCAAAGGACTTTCCAGAATTGAGGTCACATCTAAGGGAGGTGGTCCAGCCATTGTTGCGCAAAGGGAGCAGGTCAAGAACTCAAAGCCTGGATGTTTCTACAGTGGTCCGATGTAGGAGGGAAGATCATGTTAACGGCTCCTGCACGTGAAAAGGCGTGATGAGCTAGGCTTTGGTCTTTTTTCCTGGGAATGCCTCTGGAGAAAATGACATTCGGGCACGAGAGCTCTAGGTTGAGAGAAAGAAAGGTACCTCAAGAACTGTCTGTTATGTCCGGGGCGTGTGGTTGAAGATGAAAAATTGATAGAGATCTATAATGCTACAGTGTGATAAAGGAACAAATCAACATCCACGGTACAAGCTGGTGGTATTCAAAAACGTCATTTTGGCTGGCTCTACACAGTAGAACAATGTCTCTCGCCAGCCTCCTAACTGTTGTAAATCTAAGAAAGCGAAGAACCCGCCAGAACGCCCTTCAAATTTTGTGCCGCCGAAGAATATGGTATGGTATAGGTGTACACTATATGCATAGGTGATGATGTCGCGAAATCTTGGACTGTAGTTGCGTACTATGTTCACTGAGGGAGCGCTCCCATGTCCAACATGTGTCCCATCTTTTCAATCTGTAACGTCGCCGCAAACACCCGTTAGCACATGGTTCACCTGTAGTATTGTCACACAAACACAAACGTACCTTGGTCTTCAAATACCCCTCCACCTCGGGCGCCCTAAACCCTCCCTTGCCCTTCCAACTCAACGGCACCATAGCCACCCGTTCCGTCACCACAATTTCTCTGTTCGGGCCCTCCACCGCCCTGATCTTATCCGGGTTATTTGTCAACAGTCTGATCTCCTTCTGCCCCAGATCCCTCAACATGGCAGTCGCCAGACCATAGCTTCTTGCATCAGCGGGGTGGCGCAACAGCAGATTAGCCTCGACGGTATCCGACCCCAGATCCTGCAAGTTGTAGGCCTTCAACTTCTCGCCCAAACCGATACCTCGGCCTTCTTGGCGCAGGTAGATGATGATACCGCCAGCGGTGTTGGAAGGCAACGACATCAGGCGCGCGGCCTCGTCGAGCTGTTCGCCGCAGTCGCAGCGCGCAGACCAGACGGTTTCGCCCGTGTAGCACTCGGAGTGTATCCTGACCAGCGGCGTCTGCTTTTTCTCCAATGCTTCTGCCTCCTCCTCTGCCTCCTTTGTCTGAGTCCCAGCAGCACCAGAAGGTTCCCGACTCGTCGTCCTACCGGGGTACAGTCTCCCTGTGTAAGCGCCTCGGACCAGCCTGTCCATCTCCGTCTCGCCCTCCCGCACCCTGTCCAGACTTTCGCTCCGGATGTTGTTCCCGAACACAATGGCCAGGTGCTCCTTGTTGTCCACGTCGTTGGTGTACAGGTGCAGGAACATCTCGGCGCCGTTGGTGGTGGGGATGCGCGCCCGCACTATGCACTCGACGTGCGGCAGGGACTCGAGGAGTTTGGGCTTCTTGCTGCCGCATCCTCCTGTGGGAATGGAGCTGTCGACGGGGATGCCGCGCGGCTCCGAGAGAGAGAGGGAGGTTATGGAGGTGGAAGGGGTTGCTGTGCCGGGGGTCTGGGGAGGCGTGAAGGAGGGCGAGAGGAGAGAGGGCGGTGGTGGTTGGGATAGGGGGGTCGAGGGGACTGAGGAGTTTGTCGAGAGGTTGTCGCTGATGTCGAGAGCGATGGCGGGAGTTGTGGTCGGTTGTGCCGAGGTAGTGGAAAGGGAGGCGGAGGTGGAGAGGTCTACTACGGATTCGACGTCGCCATTGTCTCGAGACGTATGATCTTGTTCGCTCTTTCTCTTGGGAGAGTAGAAGGAGGGTAATTGGCTTGTCGTCGCATCGGTTTGCGATGATTGCGCATCTGATGTTGGTGCCGGGCACATGTTTGTGGTCTGAAGTCGGTTGGGGGAATATTTAACCGGACAGAGGCGAATGGGCGCGCGCAGAGGAGTATTCGGCTTTGGGATGGAAGTCGCTTGGTCGTGTTTAGGACTGGAACATCAATGCAACTCTAGTAACAAGAAGGAACGCTGTCGCAAATGGACGAGAAGCAATTCGAAAGGTGGGATGTGTCTGTCGTGAAGGAGAGAGAAAGTCCCGAGTCGAGTCTCGTTCGGATGCGCTGGGTGAGATTATGGATTACTACGCCAGTACATACACCTTGCATCAACGGCGGTGCACTCTATAACACAGGGACGGCGAATTAATTTACAGGTACTTGGTAGCACAATTGGGGAATCATTAGTCATGGGCCCGACTGCGGGGATTCTTCGCTGACACTCGCTGACCTTCTCCCCTTTCCGCTCTCCAAATGGACCAAAATGGAGAAAGGTCTCTGGTCGGCATCCAACAATTGGCCCGATTTTGCGGGGTTGACCTCGGCGGTCCCTTTGCGCCATCGACTGAGACCCGTTACAAACGCATGTCTCTCCCCCACGGCACCTTTTCCGGCAAGGGGCCTGCCGGAGACAAATCGGAGTTGTTGCCAGAGGGGACATGGTCAGTGTGCGTGTCTCGGGAATTCCACTCGAATTTCAACCTCAAACGGCTTTTCCAAGACGATGGGTAATTTCAACAAAATATCCCAAGAGGCATTCATCACTTATCTTCCACACCACGCTCACGCTCAGGAAAACACTTGCACCGCGTTCAATTGATTTGACATGTTCTTTATCTTCTCTCATCACCAACCTTTGAAGTCCAATTCCTACGGGTGTATGAGGCCGTTCCACCATAACAGACCCTTGCCCCTATCACGTTCTCGTTTCAGGGGTTTCATCCACTGAAGCCAAAAGAACTCCACTGTTCCAGGATGAGATGACTCGGGAGTTTGATCTCAACACTCAACACCATGGGCCAGGATCGGTTCAACTTCATGATATCATTTCACTAAGCAAGTGCTATACAGAACATCTTTGAACAGACTTGGGCGTACCAGGCCCATCAACAGACGCCAACAACTCCCCCGTCGAACTCTGCATTTCCCTTTCTCTCTTCGCCGCCATCTCGATCTCTTCCAACTGCATTCCCATTACCCCATGAACGTCACCTTGCTGAGTCCGTTGTTGGGACCCTGGATACACCTTTGATGCTTGATCACCCTCAGAGATGTAGCTGCTGAAGCAAGGCGGTGCGAGTTTTGCCAGGAGAGGACGCATAGGCGGAACGGATACACAGATGATGCCGAGTGAGCACTCGATGATGGTCCAGTTGAGAGGAGAGACGAGGTAGTCTGGCAATGTCAGCTTGATCCGGAAGATGGAGGGTTGGGCAACTTACAAGTCACGTCAATACCCTTGACATCACTCAGTGAGACGATGCGGATGATGCTGGCAGCAAAGCCACTGGGACAGTCAGCACGGCAGTCTTCCGAAACATCAGGACGACGACACTCACATAAAGCCAACCCCAAACAAGACACAAATCATCAGCCTCTGCCTCAAGGGAATGTTCAAACTCCAAAAATACGGCAACGGCGCTGCCACCAACACAAAGTCAATGGCGATATTGACCCCCGCGTTCGCATACAAAAAGTCCACAAACGGAAAACACTTGCTATCAGCAATCGTGTAATCCCACGCCGCCTTCACCGGACTGCACTGAAAGATGGTTGCCAAGACGGCGCACACCCCCATGGCTGTCACCACGATGGCTGTGCCGTACAGAATCCACCTCAGAGCTTTGGCAGAAAAGATCCTCAAGTACGACGTCAAGATGGATAGTTTGGTGAAAGCCCCGGCTGCCGAGTAGAATACGTGGGCGACGTACATGTGCTGGTTTCCAATATCAGCCTCACATTCTCAGCTGGCTGTTCGAATACCTGGAAGGAGAACTCACCTTCACACATTGTGTCAACATCTCCAACATGTTGTCCACCGGCAATGGCAAGTTCCAGATATGTTCACCCAGCCCGTACCGTGTGGCCGCCAGGGCCATGGACGCCGAGACCAGCGTGAACAGGCCGGCCAAGATGATGAGATAGTCATCGACAAACAGTCGGCGTGTGATGTAAGCCCGGCAGACGATGCGGAGAGATACAACCGCACCCACTAGCACGATCAAAACCAGGTTGACCTGCCATATCGTCGGCTTCTGGGTGGACTTGTCGCTCAGGTTGTAGCCGGCCAAGGTATCGGGACTGAACGATGGCCTCTCTGCTTGACGGGGGAATAGCGAGTGTAGGGGTGGCATTTGAGGTTGTGGGTATGCGAGACTGGGTACTGTCAACTTCTGGGGCTCATACTGACACTCGTATACGCCTTCAGGAGACGGAACGGCAATGCGATATGGGATGAGGACGATGAAGGGCATTTATCATCTTCGCCATCTTCAATTTCCGTCCCCCAGTCTCAACACCCTACAACCCCCACACCCTGGACGAGCCACCCTAGAACTAATAAGTCCTTAGCCGCAACTGGCGGCCATTGTGCTTGAAATCAAGGCGCTGCTTCCCGTTTCCGTCAGCTCCGCTACACCTTGAATACATGCAAGCGCTCATGGCTTGTGGCTCACGGTACGGTGAAAACGAGGGAGCCAGACATGCATCTGACACGTTGCTCAACGCCCGTCGTGGAACTCCCGTCCCAAGATCCCAGATCCCAGTACCTTGGAGAGAGAGCTCAAAAGAAACACCCAAAGGGTTGGAAAGCTGGACAGTTGGCGGTCATGTATTGACGCCATGGGTATGTCAACACAACAGGAAGATTGTACGGAGCCGGGAGTGACCCGGAGTGATTTCAGCTGCGATTACCCGCGGCTTGGACCAAGGGGATGCCCGTATTCATCCATCGGGATCTGGATACGCAGAATATGGTGCAATCGTGGAATACCAGTATGCACAACCCGATTTCCTCGCGTTACCAGGGGGCTAAGCTATCAAGCCTCGACATCCATCTCAGGACCCTGGCCTGGGGAAACACGGGTATCCGCATGAGCTATACCGGACAGATGCAGCAAAACTGGTTGATCACTGGCAATCATTGTTCACATGAGCGAGATGAGTTTGCTCCCTCACTCCGGTCTCGGTCGCGAAACCCCAACTGAGCCCAATCCCTGGGTAGAGTACCTAGATCTCGTCTTCAAGTGCGCGATCTTCCCGCTGGTAAAACTCTCCGCAACTGCGAATAAAGATATGGAAAAAGCAAATCATCTTCGGAAGAAGGATACGGAGTCGGAAGTGCTGCGAGTCTGTCGCGTGCTGCTGATGAGCTCGGCCAATCGGACATTCGATGGCCTTCGTCAGCGGCTCAGCCTCTATCTGGCACACGACCCGTCCCGCCAGCTTGTCTGTCAGCGCTGGATGGACCAGCCATCGAAGCCATACAAAACATTTTCGAAACTCAGCCACCACAACCCCCTGACATCTACGCAGACCTCGACATCCAGACTTGTCCTTGACCACCTGTGGCAGCTGTGGCAATCGTGGCAAACACTGTGGCTCAACCAACTGCTGTCAGCGCTCAGGGTACGGAGCGAAGTCGTTCCATATCGTCCAGCTGGACGATAACACTGGAAGAGGCTGAACTGAAAGAATACCATCTCCGTGGTCTTGGCTTTCCCCCCCGTACAAAAGCTCCGTGTAAGGTGAGCTGAGAGGCTGTTCATCGGTGCCGCACAGAGCTAACATGGCAGGAAAAAGCAAAGGGTCGCGATAACAAGGCGCACGAAATAACCCAAGCGTTCGTATATCCTGCCAATGACAGCTTGACTAGAGGTGCGATTGGAATCGGGCAAGTCTGCCATTATCCCAAGTGGGATGGTGGGTTTTAAGAGGATGATGCGTCATGTTGAACGTGAAGGGCACGGTTTATGTCCATCTCAGATTGTGCGATTTATCACCAAGTCATGGCCATAATGTGAAGTCACATTATGGGATATTCATTTGATACCTATGACATGCCTTGAGCGCAAAGCACCTAGAACTAGTGTCACCCATTGAAGTCCAGCCTGTATTGTACGGCCCGCGAGTTTCGCCGAGTGGCGGTCTGGAAACGTCCCCCCAATTTGATAAACCGTTGTTCTTGGTGCAAGCGCACGAATCATCACTGCTTTAAGTCCCTTCCGGACCAAGATGCCGTCAAAGTTAAATACACTACGACACCATTCTCACATCCATCGCTTAGGTATGCACGCTTGACATTCTCGCCATCTTGCGCAAGTTCAACCTCGCATTTTAAAGATTCGTCAAACTTGACATTTCCAGACCGACAGTCAAGGCGACATTACCACCGCATCTGAATCTGGGGAACTGCCCGCTCACACCCGTCTTTTGACAATCGCTTTCGGCACCTGACCCGGTTCCGGTTCCTGGAATTTCCTATTTCGGTCAAGGAACTGCGGCTCCCGTAGCGTAGCGTTGCGGTATCGTTCCCTCCGGATTCACGGTTCACCTTCCGATGGCCGAGGCCTTGGCCCGTCTAACCCACTACCCCGAGATTTGTCGCTTTCCCCATGGTGTCTCGCACTTTACACTTGGCCATTTCTGGGAAGTCTCGGACTTGAACCGAGCATGAATAAGCCAAGATGAGCAAGTTGACCATGGACAAGCCGGCGGATCTATGGCTTCTAGATCCGTCTGGGGCCGTCTGGGGTATGGGGATGTTGTCCGGCATACGATGATCTCGGATCTGAACATGCGAGACGGACAGGATGACGTGCTATCTTGATGGTCAACAACTAGCCATATAAGACCTCTCCTCCATCCTCATCGTCACCAACCATCACCTCACTACCTCTCCCCATCCTCTCACACACCCCATCCCAAATCAAAATGCGCGCCCTCACTCTCCTCGCTGCCCTCTCGGCAGCCGGTGCCTCTGTCACCGCCTCCCCCCTCGGCTCTCCCAAGCCTCCCAAGCCTGCCGGGTCCGACATCAACCCCTTCGTAGGCAAGAAACTCTTCGCCAACCCCAAATGGGCCACCAAGCTCGAGGACACCTACAGGTCCTTCACACAAAAGGGCGACCGTGCCAACGCCGCCGTGGTCCGCAAGGTCCAGAAAACCGGCTCCTTCGTCTGGGTCACCTCACGCTCGGGCCTGTCAGAAATTGACGACGCCATCCGCTCCGCGCGCAATGAGCAGCGTCGGACTGGTCAGAAGCAGGTCGTCGGTCTTGTGCTGTATAACCTTCCCGATAGAGATTGCTCCGCCGGTGAATCAGCAGGCGAACTAAGCAGCAAGAACGACGGCTTGAGGATCTACAAGGAGCAGTTCATCAAGCCTTATGCTGCTAAGCTGGCTGCTGCCAGGGATCTGCAGTTCGCTGTGGTATTGGAGCCGGATTCGTTGGGTAATGCGGTGACCAACATGGGCGTGGAGTTTTGCAAGGAGGCGGTGCCTACGTATAGGGAAGGTATCGCGTTTGCGATTAAGAGCCTGCAGTTGGATAATGTGGCGCTGTATATCGATGCTGCGCATGGTGGGTGGTTGGGGTGGGCTGATAATCTGCCTTTGGGTAAGCTTTCCTCTTAGACCTGTCTTTTCTATTCCCCCGTTCCCTCTTCCTTCCCTCCTCCTTCCTCCCTGCTCCCCTTCCCATCATCCAACACAAGCTAACACCCCCAACAGCCGCCAAAGAATTCGCCACCGTCGTCTCCCTCGCCAACGCCAACAACGCCCCCGGCTCCAAAAACGCCACAATCCGTGGCTTCTCCACCAACGTATCCAACTACAACCCCTACCTAACCTCCAACACCACCCGTCCGCGCGACCCTTACACAGAATGGTCCCCATCCTACGACGAGTCTCACTACGCCTCTTCCCTCTCCCCCTATCTCTCCGAACTCGGCCTGCCCGCGCACTTCATCATCGACCAGGGACGAGTAGCCCTGCCGGGCGCTAGGGAGGAGTGGGGCGAGTGGTGCAATGTTGAGCCGGCGGGCTTTGGACATGCTCCCACTGCCGATCAGAAGGTGCTGCAGAATGAGAATGTTGATGCTATTGTTTGGGTTAAACCTGGTGGGGAGAGTGATGGGGAGTGTGGATTGGCGGGAGCGCCGAAGGCGGGGGCGTGGTTTGGGGGGTATGTGGAGATGTTGGTGAAGAATGCGGATGCGTCTGTGAAGAATCGGAGGGTGTAGATAGGTGGAAGGGGAGAGGGGGAGGGGAGAGGGAAGAAAGGGACTGGAGGGGAGAGCTCACTTGGGCTTCATTTGTCTTCTGAGATGGATGATGGGTTTGGTTTTGGAGGTTGTGGCCCGAAATCTTGTACATATGGGCTTTCTATTTATTCTCTTTTCGTTTCGATGATAAATACAATTCGGATCTTCCAAAGTACCATGGAAATGATGGGGGTGTGAGAACTTGGAAAGAGAAATGGATCAAGACGTAAGATACCTCTACCTCTACCTAAGTAGGTAGACTGGGCATGTTTGATGTCAGGTAAGGTAGGTAGGTAGGTATTTCTAGATGTAGGTTAGGTAGCTTTGAGTTCTGCTAGGTAGGTTCCTATCAAGTCTACGTCGCGTGCTTGCTTACACCAAGTACCTAAGGTACGTAGCAAAATTAAAGGTTCAAAAGGTGGTGCCCCTGGTTATGGATCCGTCACTCCTCCCCTTTGAGCCTCCCTAGAGGTACTGTGTAGGTACCTAGAGGTAAGATAGGTAGAGATACCTCTACCTTCGTGGCCTTCGTGCACGTGGCTGCAAGTACCTCCATATATTTCCATTCTTGCTCTCCTTAGGTATCGAGGAAAATCGAGGGTCTGTTAGGTACTGTAAGTCTGTATGGTTCCCTAAGGTACTAGAGGTAATCTCCTGGTTATCCCATCATCTCAGGTTACTACCTCCATAAGGTACCTACCTACTTATCTACCGCTACCGTTACTTGTTGCTTGTTACTTGTTACTTGTTACTTGTTCGAGCCGGAACTAGAGGTAGAGCTAGAGCTGGTAGATCCAGAGGTTGAGGTAGAGCTGGAACCGGAGCCGGAGGTAGTAGATCCAGAGCTAGAGGTGGATTTGGATGTAGATGTGGAAGAAGCTGGAGCAGGAGGGGTGTTGAGTGGTGTATCGGCGGGTGTGGTAGTGGTGCTTGTACTCAGAGAGGATGGGTTGGAGGAAGAGGTGGTGGTGGTGGACATATTAGCAAGTTGGCACAGGTAGGTTGGCGCGGATGACAGAATTGGTTTTGAATTGGTGAGATCGCCGAGTTAAACGTCAATAGTAGGCCGAGATCTTGGATGTTGGATGTTGGATGCATTCAATGGAAATGTTGGAGGCGTTCGTTGCAGTTGTTGATGAAGGGTGAACATGGCAAGTGGGAGGCCTACACGTTTATATAGGTACATTTCCCAATCATGGGCATCGGCTTTTGTTAGAGGACTTTGTGTAGCTACCTAGGGTAGTGATACTGTTTGCTAACTCAAGCCTGGACCGCGAGGCCTGTAATGTAGACCTAGACTATAGTCTCTTAACACGTGAGAATTATTCCAGGGGAGGAAATGACACATAGGTGGGCTCAAGGTAGGTGCGCATTAGGTTGATGATTCATTCCCCAATTCCCCGCTGGCGGTTTGGTTGGTTGGGAATTGGCCGGGCTGGAGATTGAGGATTTGGTCTTGTCTCTTCTGGTCTGATCACTCTGGTGTGTAGGTGTTTGCTGCTTGCTGCTTACCAGCCAGCCAGAGGTGTAGAAGACTGTAGATAGGTAGGTGAAGATGTGCGATGGGTAGAGGTAGGTACTGTCCATGTCATTGACTCAATTAGGTGGAGGTACATATCCCTTTCTTTATTCTATTCCTGTTCATCCATTCTACTTCATGTACTTGTCTGATATACTTTTCTCTAGGTACCTAGGCATCTATCTACCTGCTGTTTCCCTTGGAACTTACACCGACAGGAGAGTCTTTGTTTCCCACTTCCATTTCCTTCCTATTTCATTCCCATATCAATCCGTCAGGTTAGTTCTGCAAAGCCCAGTCCATCCTCGCTTCCACGTTCATTGCTGAATACAATGCGGCAGAGTGCTACCTGTGCTGGAAAGACTTGAGCTACTGGAGCTGCGCGTGAGGGTCAGGGAAGGCGTCAACGCTTCTGTAGTATTAGGTTCTTCCGTGTTTCTATTACCGGTAGTAGTGGCACTCTCCAAAGTTCTCGAGTTGCTGCTCGAGTCAAGGTTGGCATTATTGTTGTTTTCGTCGGTACTAGTGCTTGCCTCGGCTCTGGTGTCAGTGTCGGTGCCAGCGCCAGCACCAGTGGGATTGCAGATGTTAAGCCCAGCAATGGTGATGGTAATCTCCGGGGTATTGTCCGTCTCACTGCCCTCTTGTATCGTGGAAGTAATGGGACTGATAGGGTCCCTAGCCGCCTCAATAACAGGCGATCCCGGAACCGAAGAAATAGGAGAGCCAGGTAAAGAAACCCAAGAGCCAGGCATGATGATTACGTGGAGAATAAGACTGGGGTAGGGGCTGGAGGTTGTCTGGGAAGTGTGGGAAGCATGCTGGGAGGGATCTTGCGAAGTAGTCTCGGAAGAGGTAGGAGAGCCGGGATGGGAAGAGCTCCAAGATCCGGGAATTGGCATTCTGACTTCGAGGACAGGAGTAGGTGGTGGGTTAAAGCTGGTGAGCAGAGGGGGTTGAGAATTGCTAGGGGAAGCAGCTTGGGGGTTAGCCTGGGAAGGGATGGGTGACGTAGGAGCACTGAAATAAACTGAAGTCCTCAAGCTGCTCTGGGATACGAAACTGCCACTGGTCTGCAAAGCGCCGCTCACAGTATTTTCCCCTACGATTGGGGAACTAGGAGCAACCAAGTAACTCGACCCCTCCGGACTCGCATGAGAACTCTCTGTGCTCGAAGAGTTCGAAGCATCGTTCACACCATCGTGCGATAACACCGGAGGCGCAAAACTAGTCAAATACACTGACCCCTCAGGACTCGTCTCCGAGCTCTCACCCTCAGAACTCGACGGTCCAATCCGCCACAACCCGCGTCGGTACCGCGAAAAGGGCATCAGAGGACTCATGGGCAGTCCGTCAGTGTTAGTGAAAAAGATGAAGCTTTCTTCTGAACTGGTTTCCTCAGTGGACTGCAGATTGCCGGACATGGCTCCCAGTCCCAGTTCCAGTCCCTGTCCAGGACGAGGATATTCTTCCGTTGTGATGGACCAGATACCTCTACCGCCAGGGCCGGCGAAGGTTTCGCTGGTTTGGGAGCTGGACGTGGATTGGGGGATTGATTGGGGTTCCGATTCCGAGTTGAATGGATTTGGAGAGGGCATGCCGGGGCTGGAGCCGGTGCTGGGGTCACGGGGAAGTTGTGCTGGTTCGGGGTTGAGTGAGAAGAATAGCGAGAGGTCAAATATGGAGCTTTCGGTGGAAGAGGTATGGGAATTGGGAGCTGAAGAGGGTTGGGAAGAGGTGGGAGAGGAGGAGGCTGGGGTTGTGAAGACTTGAGGACTTCTGGTGGTGGGAGTTGAGGTTGTGGAAGGTGGTAAGGGTACTGAGGATGGCGAGGGCGGTGAGGGGGATAAAGTTGGTGAAGGTGATGGAGATGGTGAGGGTGGTTCTGATCGGGTCTGTGAGAAGAAGGAGTCGGAGCACATCTTGAAATGTGGTGAGAATGTCGTGATAGTAGTTGCGTTGTGTTCAGGAGATTGGTGTATAAAGTGTTGTCGATGTTGAGAAATTGCTATTTAGGTGAGAAAAGGGGATAGGGGGCATTCATATAGCTCTTTATCAGAAAGTGTCTTCTTCATGGTAGATTTTGACCATGGGAATGACATGCCTGGCTGAAGGGAAGAAACTAGCCATCCAGGTGTCTTGCCTTAATCAGATGCGGCCCTCAGTTGGTGTTGATTTGACTTTGATGACATTCTCCTGAGTATCAACTGGTGGTTCTGTCAGTATCCAAGCTGGTACAACCCCGGTTCGAAGAGATGGCTCAGAAGAAGGATGGGACCAACGACATGCTGAATCATCAGCAAGCAAGTAACTGACCGAGCATCACATACCTTGAATCAGGACGCTCGACGGCGACAGCTTCTCCCACGCCTGCAATGAAGTGCCCTTGTCCGACGGAGTTAAAAGGGCCTATGATTTCCAACCTCATGTTACCAGCTCCCTCAGCATCGACTCTGACGAACGAACTCCCCTTTTATGCCGAGTCTGAAGCCAAACCGCCTCCACGAACTCAAAATATCTTCCTCCAACGCTCCACATACCATCAAACCCAGATACACTTCTTACCAACTCGATCTTGACTGCAATTTCCCAAACTTCCTCCACATTTGAGGTCTCCTCCACCAGCTCCGGTTCATCAATCGACAAGAGCTCAAATACTCTCGCCAGCACGAACGCTGCTAGCACAACCACAACCACAACCGCCTCCAGCAGTGGTGACAGCAATAAAAACACTACAAATGTCACTCCGCCTTGCACTTGCAGCTGGCGTCGTTTTTGCGGCTCGACTACCTCTCAGCATACATCCGGTACACAAACCTTGGAAGATTTGGAGAAGAACTTCGCTTGGGGGAAATGAGTAGTGGAAGGATGCATATTCTTTCGCGTGTGCCCCCGAGGGATATTGTGCGGAGGAACCGATCTAGTATTCGCGGCAAGGTAGCGGTTGGGTTGGATATGTAACATGGGAATGCGAGGGATGTGAGCGCGAGGCTTGGACGGAGAGAAAGGCGAAGCTCTCGACGCAAAAGGGGCCTGGCCTGATGAACAGAATTGAACAGATCTTTATGTCGCGGTCATCTGTTTCCTTCGTTGCCGTTGATGACGCGTCTCAATATTTGGTTCCGGTGCAAAGCGGCATGTGAAAGATAATCTCGAAGAATGAACCGCTGAAGTGCAACCTGCAGAATAAGGGAGTGTACCTGCATGCGGATCCAAGCCGGAGATTGACTGGATGTTGATGTTTCGCGTGTATGACATTGAGTGTGTGCCAGGCCGTATGATATCGGGGGGTTCGTTTAACGTCGCCGATAAGGAGGGACATTTCGTGGCTTACGACCGATGGCGAAATGTCGTACTCGTACACAGGTGTTGTGCCTTCATGTTGTTGGTATATCTGTCAGTTCTTCCCAATATATTTCTGAACTCGGCCTCCACTTCTCTTTTCTCATAGCAGTCTTGGTGACCTCTTTCAGTAAGGTAACCACTACCAGCCTCGTGTTCCGAGGCCGGCCTCGCTGAGTCATATTGGCGGCATCTTCGCTGTCCCATTTTCCTTTTCATCTCGTCATTGAACTGTTCATACACCTTCAAACCCACACGCCACGAAAATAAACACCAACGGACGTGGCCTTGTCAAACGGCGACGCTGTGACAGACTATCACCTCCAGCCAAGATTGACCAAGAATCCCTTCACCTTCTTGCCGAGGTTAGAAGATAGCTCCTGCGAGGAAGAGGTATTAAAATCCTGCTCCCGGCCCTCTCCAACCAGAACTCAACACCAACAATTTCCAGGAACCGCCCAAAACCCGTCTCCAACCAGACATCAAAAACCGCAAACCACTCGGCACCTAAAACCAACTATCAAAATGACCGCCAAAACTCCCACCGCCAACACTGTCGGCGAACCTATCCCCACGGTCCCTAGCGCCCCCATCCCAACTCTTCCCAGGCCAAAGCCCCCTTCTCGTGCCGAAGACGGCGAGCCGATCCCGACGGTCCCTAGCGCCCCGATTCCTACCCTTCCGAAGCCAAAGCCGCCTACTCGCTCGTCGGAGGAAGCCCACTCAGACTGGACGTCGCTTGACGAAGAGGAGAACGGTCCATATGATTTCACCATTCAGCTTCACTGGGTTGGAGAGGAGAGGGATGTGACCCCTACGCCGCCTGGATCGCCTAAGCATAACTGAGGAGGTGACTCGAAGTGGCTCCAATCCAAGGATAAATCGAGGAGGTTGAATTCAGATCGGATGGCGTGGTCGGCCGTGGATGGAGCGATGGAGAGAAATCAAGGCGGCGCGCAATGAATGGCGATGGATCATGGTAACTGGCGCGAACTTCAGGAGCAGGAGGTCGTGATGTGTTGCCAATGGGGACGTCGGGAAGTGAGGCTGCCAAAATCGGTCAGAATGAGAATAGAGGTACCAATATTGGCCATCAAGGTTCTTGTGCGCGAAGATAATGGTGAACAAGCCCGATAAGGGCAATTTCCCGCTTGTCCATGATGGCTTCCTTGACTGCCCCTGTGAGTGCATCACATTGGATAATCGTACCTTGCTCTCCAACGCATATTCTTACCGTATATTGGGAACCAATCTTACCTGCCGCGTGATTCTTGGGTTCGATGACTTGCTGTCGGGTTCTTTCGGGGCATTTCGCCTTCTTCCCCATCATCAACATCTCGGGTTTTGCCTGTCGCAACCAGTGACCCTACCGATCACCAGTCAATTTTCCATTGGCCTCAATTCTGATCTCAACAAAAACCGTGTGCCATCATGTCGGACTCATACCTCGCTATCGCCATGTCTCCCTTCGATCTCGTTCCAGGCAGTTTGCAGGCCGGTTTGCCCACCTCTTCACCCAGCCATCCACCAATGGAAGCAACTGTCACCAAAGATCACCCAAGGAGAAGTGATGGGGATCCCTTCACCTCGCCGCCCCGGAAAGGATGCATCTCCTCCTATTTAAGAACATCCTCCTTTCGCTATTCCACATACTCTGAGACCGGTAACCGGTGCTGACATCTCTCAATCTGTTCGGTAGGGACACTCTTCGAGTAGCACCCAGCAATATCAACCCCCAGCAGACAAGAGGGTAGTCTACCGGTAGGCTGCCTTTCGCCTCTCCAAGATGTCTTCGCCCACTCCTGATTCTCGACTGGAAGAGATGAGCAGCCCCCAGCATCTCAACGCGAACCCCTTCGTGCCCGACGTTCCCAGCGGCCCGAGCGCCCCCACCTCTGCCTTAGACATCCCTTCGGTGTCTATCAAAGTTCCTGGCGTATTCGACCTCTCCTCTATCCCCGCGACACTCAGTCTCTCCGGCAGCCTCATCAACGGCTACCCGTTCTCCACCCTTGATGGGACTGATGAGATCGTAATCTACTCCGGAAACGCAGCCGAGTGTCCCCGGAAGTTTATCATCTACGTCGATTTGACTGGCGACATGCACGGTGATAACATAGAGAAACAAGTGGAGGAGGAGAAGGACACAGAGGAAGAGAGAGAGGAATCCGAAAAGCCAAAAGAGGACAAGAATGAAGAGGACCGACACAACCAACAACGACAGCCCATCCCGTACTGCACTGCCTCAAGAGACAGCAGCAGCGAGAGACACTTGCAGCATTTACGTGTTGATGCAACCAGGAGCGTCTTTCCGTGGCAACCGTCGACACCTGCGCCACTCGATCAAACCTCGCCAGGATCGCCCGCTGAGTTACCAGTTGAGGCGCCGACTGAGGCACCGGTTGAAGCATCGGTTGAAGCATCGGTTGAAGCGTCGGTTGAGTCCAAGCCTGGTTCGCCCGGTGACTTGCCGGACTCTGAAGAGACGGACCCTCCCCAACACCAGGTCAACGACGCAGACCTTACCCACTTGTCAGAATGCTCAGTCATCAGAGCCGCTCCCCGTTCAGTTATCCCCGCCGGCCTGTCCAATCCAGAGCAGCATCCCAAACCATCGAGACCTTCCGGTCCACCGGACCTCAACAACACGCCCGTCAGCCTCTACCTCTGGGGTAGCGCCATGAACGGTTACCCCTTTTCCGGCCGGGGCCAGAACGATGGATTTTGTATCTGGACCGGTCCCGCGGTTGATTGTCCCCGGAGGTTCAACATCAGCCTTGAACTGAACCAGGAGCGGAAAGAGGATGACGACGACACTGACAACGGCCCTTGGTACAAAGTCCGGCGGATTGATGGAGCATACGACGTGAAGGAAGAGCGGAGCGTCAACATCTGTTCGATGAAGCCTGTTTGGCCTTGGGGACCCTTGCCGGTGTCCCCTTACGATACGCCAGAGGGGTCGAGAAGGTATTCTCCTGTTGGTTCTTCGAGCGATCACCCAGAGGGTGGTGTCGGGGTAAGTTCTCCGGTTGGTTCACCCGGTGGCTTGACGGTTGAGTCACCGGCGAGTTTTTGGTCGCAGCTCCGGACATAGGTCTGTGTGAGAGGAAATCTGAGGGCGTCATCGCTCATGGAAGAAGGCAGGACAGAGAAGGGAAGATCGGTAAAATGGGCGGAATCTGGTAGTCGATGAGTGAAACGTGCTTGAGGCGTAGAGTAGATAACCCGTGGAAAAAAACGTCCTCCCTAAAGAAGGAAACAGGGACGTCGTATAGATTAGAATACACGAGTATTCTCTTTCAAGCTCCTGGTCAAGCCGTGCAGTGATAGCGACAATGCTGAGGTGAAGTGGCTGTCCGCCAGGCCATCCAGGAAACGCCTCCCTGAGGTACGTGAGATGCGTGACGATGCGTGATGTTCGCAGCTGTCGAGGGTAGTGAATCGTTCCGATCCAGTCGACAAAATCCGGCAAGTGATTCATTGACCAGGCTCGCAGGGTTTGAATCCATCCATGGACACTGGACCACATGTCTCACTGTCAGCTCCTTCCGTTCCTCCCCTTCTCTGAGCATGACTTGTCTTCCTCAGCATGATGAGCATGAACCATCGCAGCCGACTGCTTCTGACTCTGCCTTCGATCTCATCCCCGTCCGTGAACTGCGTGATCCCTCAAAACAACACGAATGTATCATCAAGCCACGACGCACGCCGAGGCGTCATGTCGTGCGAAGGAAAACCACCCGATTGTCTTCATGATCCATCTTCAGGACGATACCTTTTTTTCCATAAAGGCCCTCCTCCTCCCTCGCAGGCTCTCTCGTAAACTTGAACTTACAGCAAGAGGGCCATCTGTTTCGCAGTCGACTTGACCAAACCAGACCCACAGGAAAAAAGGAAGATCAACAGCAGATTATTAGTCCACCAGTTGGCTGTAATCCGAGCCTCCAAAATGGCTTTCACTTCCTCAGGGACAGGCTCACCGGTACCGTCATCTCTGTCGGCAAACCCTGAAGGCCAGACCAACGCGTCTAGCGGTACTCAGACCGACACCACAGACACTCAAGGCCAGACCAGCGTGCCTACCCAGACCGACACCGAGACCACAGATATCGAGCCCGTCAATTCCCGCTACATCAGGTCATCAGCTCCATCGCCTTCCCCAACTTTATCAAGCCTGCCTCCCCCTTCATTTCCAACCCCCAACTCCACAACCACCCGCCCTATCATACATCCAGGCTTGGAGTTCACCCCATCCATTTACTCCCCTCGCCCCTCGCTGCTGACCAGCTCGCCAAGCTCAGCAGATGCAACGCGCAGTAACTCCCCCATGGGTGTCGGCCCGACGAGACCAGCGTCGCCAGCGAGATTGGTAGCGGAATGTGAACCCATGCCTTTGGTTTGGGAGATGCCCAGTTCGCCTGTTTTGGCGCATGCGGTACCTGTCCCAGTCCCAGCAAGTACGAGGGTGCCTATCCCCAACACCAACACCAACCCCGACCCCGACCCCGAGCAAGACGCAGATCGAAGTTCCGAGACCACAACGACAACGACAACGACAACGGCACCCATAGCCATGACGACTACACCAACACCAACACCTACAGCCACAACCACTCCTTCTGCTGCCACCACCGAACAACCAGGCCCAGCCCAAGCCGCTCCGAGTTGGGTGTCATTCCCCCTCCCCCCACTCCCACCACAAACACAAATAGACACCCACATCTACATTCCCAACCATAACACTCCCAACCAAATCCCCAACCCCAACCCGATCCCCTCAAACACCAATATCCGTTCCCTGCCCAACTACGGCCCCTTTCCCCCCTACGGCCACGGGCTTTTCTTCCCTGATAGTGACTTACACAGTTACACTGTGACAGAGGGTGATGGGTATTGGCCGGCTTGGGGACATGCAACTGGGCTTGGGCTTGGTGCAGATGAGGAGGGGGTGGTTAGTGTGAGAGTGGGGAGGTGGGTTTATCGCTATCTTTCGAGGCCGTTGGCGGTCGGTTTGGATCCGGCTGTGAGAAGTAGGGAGGGCGGTGAAGGGAGGAACGGTGAGAGTCGGAGGGAGGCTGAGGATAGTGGTGGTGGTGGTGGTGGTACTGGTACTGGTACTGGTACTGGTACTGAGACGGAGGGGGTGGATGGGGAAGGGGTTCAAGGAATTGGAGAAGTCGAAGGAGTTGAGAGGGAGACCTCGCATCGTCTTTTGGGGCGTCATGGTCGCGGCTGGATCTGGGGAAGGTCTTCACATGAAAGGTCTTGAAGGGTCATCCGGAAGGAATGGAGAAAAGGCTGAGGATGGAGGTATGTGGGAAGATGGTGGAACTGATGGAATGCAGAATGGGAGAGCACGATCGCGGTTTTTGCGAGACCCAGGTCGACCACTTGGGGGAAAGAGGGAGGTAGGTAAAAGGCAGGTAAAAAGACAGGACACTCGTCCAAACCAAACGAACGTTGAAGACATCATCGATCACAGGAACCACAAGTTGTTGATCATGTTTTTTGTTGCCACGCAAAACACCCCTGAATTTGTATGCTATGTCGCCGTAATCCCTGAAAGCCCGACCGTCACGCCTCCGAATGAATCCCAAATGCTGACTAGGTTTGCAGGCGGCAGATGGACTGCCGGAGAAAGAAGCCCCATATGCACTGCAAGACAGAATGCACACCCTCGCAAACACCCGGCGAAATAGAGAAGAACGACAAAGCACAAAGGAGAGCGATACGCTTATTTCTCCTTCTTGGGCTTGGCACCCTTGACCTTGGCAGTGCCGCGGAGGGTCTTCTGGCGGTTCTTGCGCTGCTTGCCTGTTGGGGGTGTTAGCTAACCTGTAGTTGGGGGTGGTACCCGGGGGAGGAGACGTACGCTGCTGGCGAGAAGCCTTCTCGATCTTGGAGGCAAGGCCGACACGGACAAGACGGTAGTGGGGCTCGAACTTCTTCATGGCCTCGGGGGAGTCATAGACGAGGGCGAAGCCAGTGGTCTTGCCGCCACCGAACTGGGTGCGGAGACCGAAGACGTTGACCTGGTCCTTGGTGGCCTTGTAGAGGGTGGCCAGCTTCTCGCGGAGCTCGTCCTTGGAGATGTTAGGACGGTTGGGGTGGAGGATATCCCTGTAGTGTTAAAAAAAGCAGGAGTAAGCAAGACTGTCCTAAGTTGTTGAGGGAGCAACAACCGCGCATAGCAAATAAGCAGCATTGGACTTGATGTGTCTCCTTCTCCGCCTCCCTCAGATTTGTATCACGATCACCGAAGCGAACGCGACAAAACCACCGACCACCACTCGAACCGGGATGGTTGCAAGTATCTTTCTTGTCTCTGTTTTGCCCATCATCGCAATCCGCATCATGATCCCCAGCGAAACCGCAAGTCTTTCTCTGCAAGGGTCAAGCCCAAAATTTGTTTCCCATCTCTTTCTGAACCTCTTGAGCATCAAAGGCTGCTAATTTCGCAGGGTAACAAATGTGGATGGATTGGATATGGGGTCATGCTTGACTCGATCGATCGCGCTCATCTCGGGGAAAGAGTGTTTCTTGTCGGTGGTTTTGTCGCATTTGCTTCGGTGGGACTTCGCGATGGAAGTTTTTGCTCGGATATGCTCTGTGAAAGACAAGTGAAGGTGGTACACATCAAAAGATCCAATACTGAATTGCTGCTGCGACGGCGTTGTCGTCCATTTTTCATCACGGATCGAGGGCAACGTACACGACCATCTGCTTGCGGCCAAGCAGAGGGTTGCGGATGAACTTGCGAGTGCGCAGGGTGACGGGGGAGTCGGAGTCAGCCATCTTGGTGTCTTGCGGGCGAGTTGACGATCAAGACCGAGAAGTGCAAAGCTGGAGGAGCGGGTTGTGCTTTTTTTGAACTTGGTGTTTTTGCAGTCCCAGCGCACGGGGCAACTCGCAGGCTCTGGTGGAGCCACTCAGAAAATTCCACTCCCGTGTCGGTTAATTGGGTGCAAGCCCTAATCTTGTGGAAGTTGTGGCCTGAGATATGAGGGTTAAATCTTGGCGCTGCTGCTGTTTTGGTGGGAGTGGGCCGTGCGCCAGGACTTTTACTGTGCACGGACCATGTACTTCCACTGCCAAACCCCAGCCTTGGACTCGTTGCTGGGCCATTCTCAGTCGTCCAAGTCAACATGTTGACAAACATCCCCTCAGCCAGCAACACTCGCGAGGGTGATGCCACTTGGTCGCTTCGATGATTCATTTCTTCATGAAAGCACACATATATCAATAAGGAGCGCTGTTCAATCTCTTCTTTTTTCTCTCTTTACTGTTGTTTCTGCTGTTCAGGTTGGAAGAACAAAGCAGACAATGCGACGGCGTGGAGCCATACGCCAGACGGCCATCAAGGTTGACCGATAAGCTCCTATCAATTACACCACCCGGGCGTCAAGCTCCAGCTCCCTCCAGCTCCATCAAGCTCCCTACGACGACCACCACCAAGAACCCTTACTTCCGCCTCAACTGACAAATGTGTATCGGCATCAAATCATTATAGAAAGGCCCAGTCTGCTCCTCCCTCTTCGGCACCGGAAACTCCGCATGAACAACCTCCAACCCCCTGCCCTCACAAACACTCAGGAAGCTCTCATAAGTCTCCCGATTCCTCTCCGTCGCGGCAATCACCACCTCCGCCCTGGGAAACAACCCAAACACTTCGTCAATCGTGCCCACCAGCGCCGGAATGACGCTCTTATCATACGTGATATCCGCGCCCAGCACCACGTCCACTTCCCGTCCTCCGTTCCATTTCTCCTCTTCGGTGCCGACAAGCGCGTGACCCCACCATAGCTCCATGGGCTGGACGGCATCAGAGCCTTGTAGTCCGTTGAGGAACAAGCTATCGGGCAGGTTGGCTACGACCTCGTCGGAACCGTCGGTGGTGATGACGTGTTTGGAGCCGAGATACTTGGCGCAAAGGATGGAGACGTAGCCTGTTCCTGCGCCTAGCTCCAAAACACGCTTGCCGCGGACGAGAGAAGGGTGCCTGAGAAGGTATTGGCCTAGGTGGAGGGAAGCTTCCCATGTGCGAAGGCCGGTGGTGCCGGAGGCGGCGATGAGGTTGCGGGATTCTAGGAGGGTGATGTGGGGGGCTTTGTCTCCTAGGACCGGCACATCACGGGCCGACTCTGACTCCGGATCGCCATCTTCTTCGGCATGACCAGTACCGGCACCAAGAAGAGACAGGTGGTAAGTGACGTAGCACTTTTGCTGCGCGGCATCGGCCTCGGAGGGTAACTGCAGCGAGAGCAGATGGGATAATCTTGTGTAGAGATTGTCCGAGAGGCCCTAATAAATGGTTGCAAGAGAAATGCTTGGTGAGGAAACTTGCTACGAGATGGATGGAGGTAGGTAACTTTATCTTTGCAGCAGCCAGCAGCCAGCCGAGACATTCTCACTTCAAGCCCCGGCGACACATTCAGGACAAATGACCATTACAGAAACTTACATATAATTCCCAATCCTCAATACTTCCCTCAATCCGCTTTACCAGCTCCTTCAGGATTCTCAGCTGGTACCGCACAGGCGCCGGGTTCTTGAGGTCCTCACTGAACAGCTGCTCGTACAGTGTCTCTTGCACGGATGCATCGCACAGGTATTCGCCGTCGGGGAAGTCCACGATAGGCTCCAGCTGGAGGTATTGCCGGCAAAAGCGAGCAATTTTTATATGCTTGCGCTTTATTTGGGTCGTTCGAGCCATTGTTGTATGTGGTCTGCCGGCAGCACAGTGAGGCAATGGTGTGGTGGTGACGGCGGTCGGTTTGACAGACAGAAGTTCAGCGACTCCAAAGTTCGAAGTTTGGACTTTGGAGTTTGGATGTCACAGATCCACATTTCATTCCCGTTCAGTGCAGTCACGTGTGCCCTCGGCGCAACCTCCTTGAAGGCTTGGCAGTTAACGGACGACGTTGACACTTGCTCTTTTCAGAGAAACACATCGCTTTGACATCTTGGAGTGGAATCAAGCACGCTCTTCCAACTCAACTCAAATGACACCGAAAACTCTACACTAGACAAATGACATGGTCATCCTTCATCACAACTGAACGTGGCGCACCACTAACAAAAACGCAAGAAACCAATGCACCAAACCGCGATCCAATGTCGATTGGTACCGGCTATCGACGTTAGGCCCACGAGCTTTACTCTCACAAAAGACGCGACAGGCCGATACCCAGGTAATCTAGACAATGAATGACCATACCGTGCGAAAACGTCCAGTCTACCCCATGGGCCACGGCCACGGGCATTCGAGCACATGCACAGGCAGACATGGACAGCACCGGAACCCCCACCACGGGCCACCACGGGCCCTCGAGTTCTGTCCCTCGACTTCAAGGGCGGCACGACCGGCGGACCTACCAACCCTTAGGAGGGACGGCATACCGAATCCGAATCGATCATCCGAGTCAAGTGAAGTTTCTTCCCGGCCTGGAACTGGAAGGCCGGCACGCTAGGCCCAACATGGGCTAAGCCTTGAATCCCCGTTGAGCACAGCGTGCAGTGGGATTACAGGATGGGTGAATGGTGATACACAGCATCCAAGCGATGTTCATCTAGATCTCACGACATCTACACAGTACTCCTCAACAGCTCCCCGACACGACATCCCATGACATTGTGTGTGCCGGAACTGCAGGAAGCAAGAAGCGAGCACTCATACTTGTTGGTGGAGGTGGCTAGCCGGCGACACAGGCAATGTCCGGGGGTCGTCGTTCACCTAGGCATGGGGGTTTAACATGTTGACCTACAGTCGAAAGTCGTCGTCCCACTTGTACTGTGTCGCCTATCTGCTTTCTCGCTTTATCTCCCGGTCCGGTCGATGCATACATCTCCTTGTTTTCCCTGTCTCCCCGTCCCTGTCCGCCCGTGGCCCAGTTCAGGGGTAGGCAACGTCTTTCGGTCCCTACTCCCTTTTTACCGCCCGGGTTTTCCTATTCTGTCCTCCACTGCTTGCTGTTGTCGAGGACGGGCATGATTGTCTTGTCTTCTCTTGTCTTGTCTTGTCTTGTCTTGGGTGTCGGAAGCGGGTCAGTACATGAATCCTCGTCCTTGCAAGGAACATTCCAGTCTCCCGTCAATGCAACCGCTGTCTGCATTAGGGAATTGCTGTTGAACTGCGAGATGACGATATAATGGGATGATACAAACGAAGAAGGGGGACACTAGATCATGATGGCCCAGACCATCTAGATGACATAACTCCCCTCTAGTCACTGATAGGTTGCTTGGTCCCTCTATGCATGAAGTCTGCTAACGCCAGCAGATGAATACGAGTTTCAAGTTCCCTTGCCTTCTTCCCGAAGGATGTGAAGGGTGGATGGGAGAGAGGAACTGGGCTTTGGCTGGTTCGCCTTACCCATTGCAGGTACAACTGAGCCTAGCTGGGCCTGGACTGGATGAAACCAACAAGTCCAGTCCAGTCGCACAAGAGAAGAGGGCCGCGCCGCTCTCGGAAATGCAATGTGCGGCTGGTGTTGCCTTGATTTCGCCTTGATGGTGCTTGGTACCTTACCTATCTCAAGAGCTTCCAGAGGTACCTAGGCAGGTCGCTGCGTCTTGCCTTGCCATGCGCTGACGAGTACCTCTAGCTCAGGCCCTCCAAGTCACCGTGTCAGCAGTGGGAGAAACTTGAGCGTCGCAAGACTTCTGAATGGGGAAGTAATCCGCGGTACCCTGCTACATTCTTCCCAAGCTACTACCAGCATCAAACAATCCGTCCTGTGCCATACTCCGGTCAAGTCAAGCATCTGTAAGTGCGTTCCCCTGGACAGCCTTGAAAAGTTGACGGATAGATCATCTACATCTACAGATGCCTACCCTACCTACGTATAGATTTGTCCCTAGACAACGCCCAGTACCCGCTCGCACATCAGACGCCCATCTTCTGTCATGACATGACATGAAGACATGCCCGCGTGCGGCGTACCCTACCAGTCAAGTCAAGCTCCCAAGACCCCGGACCCGGACGCCAGATGGCAACTAGACGGACCTAGATGGACTCTAGAAGACAGCACCAGACGATACTAAACGGACCTAGACGGCAGCAGACAGACCCAAATCCTAGAACCCGGAATGCCTCCCAAGATAGGGGTTTGCTCGCTCCAGTCAGTCCAGTGTTGAAAGAGCCAGAGCAGTCTAGATCAAATCAATAGATCAGCGCAACCTTTATCTGATTCGCTGATCTTAGCAGTCTAGTCTATCCGGCCTCACTTACCTTACTCATCCGAGTCATCCCAGTAAAACATTCGCTACCTTACCCACCAAGCACAAAGTGGCTCAATCGTCACCACACACTCACTTCTTTCCGCTGCCCTTCAAGTTCGCTCCATGTTCGCCTACCGTATGCTTCCCACCATGCCCCGGCCTGGACTCTGAAAACGCTACGATAGAGGTATTAACAGCAGGGGCAGGGGCGGGTCCGTCTAGGTCTCATGAGCACTAGAGCCCCGTATCCCCGTATCCCCGTATCTCCATGCATGCAGCTAATATACCGCAAATGCTGGCAAATGCTGCAAAGCGATATCTCAACATGCACGACCGATCTGCAAGTTCCCGCGCGTTTCAGAAATAGATTGTGTACATGTAGCCTCTTTTACCTACAAAGTCAAGCTATTGCTCATTGGCGATTTGGATCCAGCCAGCCAACCCAGTAGGAATTAGTACCTCTAGAGGTAGGTACGGTCCAGCCCAGCTACGGTCCAGGTCCAGTCCAGTCAGGGTCTCTTCCTCCTTTTCCATAGTTGTGCCATTTTCAGTCGAAGTTTTTTTTTCGGAGATTGTATCCACTCCTTTACAAAGCTGCACGCGTTGGACTATTAGATGTAAACGGTATACAGTACCTAGGGTAAGTATATTTGGAGTGAGTTTGGACAAGTAGACTCGAGAGGAACTGCGGGAGTAAACAAACACCAAAACCCCATTCAACCCCCATTTAAGCTCCCCAGTCACAACCGCATACGGCATAACCCCCATGCCCCATCTTTGCAATGTCATTAATATCATGTGTACCACACCACACAAGACGAAATGAGATCACGACATTGTCACGACGTTATCATGGCGTTGCTTGCTTTCATGAAGCATGCATGCCTTTCCGTTTGGTACTAGCACCGGCCTTTCTTGTACCGGCCTTTGTTGCTGACAGACGAAAAACGGTAGAGATACCGTCTGGAAAAAGGGGGGGGGGGAATGGAACGGAACGGAACGGAACGGAACAAGAAGGCAACAGACATCGGAGGAAATGGTCAAAGAGGCGGGAGAATGGACCTTGACGGTTACGGGAGAAGAAGGGAAGGTTAGTAAGGTACGGGAGACGTGGAGACGGGAGAAGGGTTCGGGAGAAGAAAAAGTCTTAGTTCCCGAATACACAAGGTAGAAATCACGGTTACTAATATCTTCGGTACCCGCTGGCGCTTTGTGCTGCCTGGCCGGGCTTACTTGTACCTAGGGAATGGAAAGAATGGAATGCCCGGTTTGGCCTGTTCCAGCCAGTTCTCAATCAAGGCACGGGCAGCTAAGACAGCTATAGACATAAAGTAAGAGATGATAGAATAGGCAGACTACCTAATCATGGCATTACTTGTACTTTCAAGAGCTCTCTCTACCTTAACTAAGGTAATGATGAGAAATTGGTACCTTACCTAACAAAACTAAACTACACTAAACTAAACTAGGTACGGTATGGTACGTTATGATATGGTATGGTATGGTATGGTATGGTATGATTGCTGTTTGTATCTACCTTGACCGCGCGAGACTGGAATGAACACATGCAGACTCGAATAAACGAAACTAGAAACCGAAAACCAGAACCAGACGACGACACGGGAATATCCCTCAAGGAAAAGAGACCACGAAAAAAAAAAAAAAAAAAAAAAAAAACAAGACGCCCCAAAGTGAAGAAGGTATGAAAGAGGTAAGAAATTCCGACTGTACTAAGGTAGGTGTAATAGCAGTTTTAAGCAATAGACAAAGACAAACGAATCTTTTTCTTCTTTCTGACAATGACAAAGAGAAAATGAATATGAAATGAATGCAGCAGTGCGAGCAGTGATACCCCTTACTTGGTAGAGGTAGTGTTGTGATGATGATGATGATACCTGACTTTCTGCCTAGGATTGCTTTGCTTGCGGACGTAATGCAAGGCAAAGCGGCGGGGGTCGGGGGTAGATAGTGTATGTCGTGACTCCTGAGTCGAGACTGGCTGGCTGGCTGGTCAGGTCTGGTCCTTCCCCATTCCTCCAAGCCCATGACCATGACCATGACCATGACAAATGTCCCTGCCCGTGTCCGGTGTCCGGTTTCCCTTACCCTGCCGCCGCCTTGCTCGCTTGCTTGGGCCTCTGCCTCTTTTTGTGTGCTCTATCCCCCTCCTCCTCGACCAAGCTGAGAGTTCCTGGCCGCATTCGTGCTCTTTTTTTTTTTGCCCCCCTCCCCGAAGCCCCGAACCGTCTGTGTAACGCCGCAGTACCACCTGAACGCCTTTCAATACTCCTAATACCGTGATTTGCAATTCCTGTATCTTGTGCTACCGCCACCCTGAGATGTCCGCTCGGAGAGACAGACACACATGTAGCTTGCTGATACTATCCAAACTACTACACGTACTGTAGGGTCTTCTCGACAAAGAACCACTTCCTGCCAGTTTTTGGGAGTATTAATGTGGTAAGAGATTGCCGAACAACTGCCTCAGCGGTGGCTCGCAAGAGAATTCCTGTGTCCATCAGCAAGCGCCTGGTGACGTTGCTGCTCGTACACCCCCTGATGGCCAGCATGATGATCAGGGCCGACCTGTACCATACTCTCGCTGGGCACATACGCCTGTCCATTTGACAGGCCGTTGGACAGTGCTCCGCTACCAGTCGCTGAAGATCCAACTGAGTCCCTCCTGTTACCCGTAGAAACCGACGGCACCGGTTCCGCGGTATAGGTGTGCATATCGAATCCCGCCCCTTGGCTCTGCAAGCTTCTTCCCTCCTCGCCAAAAATGCTTTGAGGTTCCCCAGCACCCGCGCTTGTTCCTGAAACCGATGAGTGGTAGGTATCTGTAGAGGTAGAGTGGGATCGGACAGAAGACGAGTGACCAGCGCTGGCGGTGCTAGTTAATCCGTAAGACGCGGGGAGACCATCGAAGCCCCCGTAGGCAGTTGCGGAAGCAGCGACATCGGCGAGGGAGCTCGAGACGCCTGGTGGAGAGGTCTTGATAGCTGTGCCAGGGTAAGGCAGAGAGGAGCGAGAGGTGCCAGCTGTGGGGTTCGGCAACAACCGGTCGGCACCCGTGCTGGTCGTGGGTAGGGGCGCAGCTACACCGGAGAAAGAAAAATTAGGGGATTGGGAATCCGTTGTGGGTGTTCCGTGGCCATGATGAGCACCGTGGTGTGCCGGACGATGGACGAGGTTCGAGCTTCCGTACCCCCCGTAAGACTCGGAAGCTGAGTCCATGTACACTCCACCGTAAGGGGTCTTTCTGGCAGCAGAACCCCAGCTAGGTACGATACCCACCGTCTCATGAGCCATAGCATGTACAGGCGGGTATCCCGCTGCAGTATAATCGCCGAACTGGCTGGACACGCCCACTGTGGTAGGATCACCGTAAGGGTTGGGGGATGAGGCGTATGAGGTTGTGGCAGGGAAGTATTGTTTGTGACTGGTCGGCGGCGGAGCTTGATGGTGACCGTATGCGTAACCACGACCGTACTGAGCCATGAGAGAATCTTCCGCTGTGCCAGGGAGGCCGCTGACGCCAACGGCGCCGGGATGCTGACCGTAGTGGATGGAGGCCGGGCTCATGGTGTTTCGGTTGGCATAGAGGCGGGCGTCATCGACGGAGTAGCCGAAATCGGGAGATGCATCATGCTTCAAGGGAATGTCGCGGGAGGAGACCTGTGGCGTAAAAAAGAAGGGTTAGTGGTGGTGATGCAAACGGACCCGAAGAAGCAAGGACAGTATGTACTAACCCGAAGAAACAGACACTGATCTGCCCCTGCATTCTTGCAGTTCGTACAGGGTTGACCTTGGCCCGGGTCACCGCTGCATCTGATCTTGCGTTTGCGACAACGTCCGCACTGATGGCTGTCAGTCTTTTTTTTTCTCAACGAAAGGTGAGGTCCAAGTGAGGCGAAAGGGGCTCAAGTGGTTCAACCTACAGCAACGGCAATCCTCTTCCTCTGCGGCTGCGACTCCGAATCCCTCGCTGACGAAGATCCTTGATCAGACATGGTAAGAGCTCCAACACCAAGTGCAGCAGATGCTGAGCCTATTCTCCCTTGCGAGTGATGTCCGTGGTGGGGGTCGGCAGAGTGGTGCTCCGAAGAAGAGTAGCTCCTACGTTGCTCGGTAGAATATGGACCGCCGTGACAAAAGTAAGGAGGGCCGGCGCGACTACTATATCGTCTTTGATTGTGTGTGTGGTGACCGTGATGGGGAGGGGTATAGCAGGTCTGGGACACCATTTCCGTATGTTGTCTCGTCTAATGTCTGTCCAGCCACACTGAGCTCAACCTCAAAACCGTGCTGTATTTTCCTGTTTTGCCTGATCGGATTTTTGCTCCAAACCCTTTGCCTTTGGGCCCGAACTGATAAGATTTCTCCGTGTCAGATTTCTGATGGCGATCAAAAGCCTTAAAGCTCCGCCTGGGCGTCCGTTGTTAGACACCGATCAGGGACTGATCCTTGCAAGAGGGCAGTGGTGGGTAGGTCCTGAGAGACTTGCTCGGCTGTGGTAGCTCGTAGGGGTGAGGTGCTGCAGGGCGAGCTTTGCGAACTGCTGCAGCTGGTAACAGGGATGTGAATCGTTGCTAGAGAAGTGACAGTGCTGTGGAAAGGCACGAAGAAACTGATCGTTTGGTTTGGGCTCCTGGGAGCTGTGAAGGCGGGGTGAATGTGTTCTGAGTGGATGGTGATCAGACACAGCAGCGCCAAATGCAGATGGGGCAGACTCTGGACTGAATCCTTTCTGTCTGATTGCTCTTGATCCGGACTCGACTCAATCGTTCAAGGTAGATTAAGCCCGATAAGAAGAGCTGGTGTGAGAACAGACTCAGAATCCCTCGGTGGCCTGACTGAGAAGGTGGTGTCTATGGTTGTCTAGGTACCCTAATGCGTAAGGTATGCGTGTCTTGTGTTGCGCTCCAGCTACTAGATAGGAGACCCGGGACCTGGTTGACGTACGTTTTTGTGAGCGAGTGTTCATGCTAAAGCTGCCAGTCAAAATTTGTGCCACACACTCCCCCCCCCCCTTTTCATTTCACTCTCACTCCGGATTTTTCTCGCCTCCCTTCAAAGCATCCCCTCTCCCAGGACCTGGTTCATTTGATTTGGTACACACCGACACACACCGACACACACCGAGGCTATCTTGTGCCCAGCAGCCCGGAACTCAGGCACGAAAAGGCCTATTATAGATACACAACCCCCGGATAACCAAGAGGAGAGCAACTTGAAAGGACTGGGAAAAAAAGGGGAAGGACAAAGACCAACCTGACAGGTCGCTTACTCGCGTACTTGACCTCGGTGTGAAGAGGTTGTGAACTCGGACGTTTAAGTCGTGCGTGCGTCGTGTATGTCTGTACGGCTGTAGTAATGTCTTGAATCTATAAAACTCGGGTGACGGAGGCCGTGTCTCTGTCTCTCGGACCAAGTCTGTCTGACTGGGGGAATCCTCGAACGAAGGGCTTGAACGTATGGTAATGCGATAAAGCGAGAGGATGCCGTGCCGCAGGCGGAAAGTGATTAAAGACTGATCGATTACGTCGAGGGTTGCTCGGTTGATATGAAGGGTGAGTGATCTGGAAGCCAAGTTGATATGAAATCCAACCGAACTGAGAAAGGCAGTGACCTGGAAGTCTTGAAAGTCAAAGAGAAAGAAACGAGAGACAAGACGGATACAGAAACGGAGAAGAGGTGTTGCAGGAGATGTCATAGTGTTATAAGTCCTCGGTCTCACCTGGTTGTCTTGATGCTCTGATGGCAGAATAGTCAACAAGCCCCCCTGCCAGATTTGAGCACGAACCAACCGCGGACATATGCTCTGTTTGTTGTAGTCACTTTCATCGTGCAGTCTAGCCACTGGGCCAGGGCAGTCAGGCTCCTCGCTCTCATAGAAGAAGCACTAGGCAATCTCTGTACAGTATGATCTCGTCAGGAAATGGTTAGTTTAGTATATTACAGCCTCTGAAAGACCGTATTGTACCGGGTATACTCTAACATGATGCCAAACCATACCCCAGCTTGTTTCCTTGGCATGGGCTGCCCTATGTCAGGCGTATAGGGCGTACCCAGCTAGGGTGCATGGCGAGGTGTAGGAGGACGCTTGTTTCCTCGTTGGCTTCGCCAGTGCGGCCGGTCCCAGCCTCATCCTGGCACTAGCACTGAAGCGAGGGTACTTCTAGGAAGAAGCCATCGGAAGCCCACCTTACTGCCATGCTGAAGGGCAAGGGAAAAAGGAAATGTAACCGCTGTCCATTTCTGCATGAATCCGGGACCCCAGCTGTGGTACAGCAAAGTGCAAGTGCACAAAAATTCGGAGTGGCTGATTGGACCAGTCAGCCATATGCTGGGTTTTTGAGCAAGCTAAAGGTTGCGCAGACGAGGTTATGAAGCGTCATAATAGCGTGAAAGCGTTTTTGTTTCGAGATTTGGCTCCGCTGTCAAAGAAGGGCGACGGCTGTTGTGGCAGTTGAAGATTTCCTTCCCGCCATCGCTTGTGATACTAGCATCAACTTTGAGGGAGAGGTACATGGGAGCAGGAAGACCAAGAAGGGCTCGCAAAGTCAAGCTACCTTTAGTCGGATGCTGGCAGGCAGATCTCTCTCCTTGTGAGGAAAGCAGGGGAGTGGTGGGGGTTCTGGTGCGCCATACGTATCAAAGGCAGGTCTCGATCGCAACCACCAGGAGGGGAGATGGGTGAAGTCTGATAGGATGATGGGAAAACAGTGCGTCAACTTCGCCCTCGCCCGATGGCCGACTGTCTTCCGTTTCTCTGATGAACATTACCAGAAAGCATATGAGGAATGGTGTTGAGGAAAGGAATATTTCTCCTGCTCATGTCCCATGTGCCTTGACCGGACTAATCGTAGACAGACTTGTTGCCCGTTTTCCACGGAAGAAATGCAAGAAAAAGAAAACATGGCATATACCTGAACCGATGGCGTTCACACAGCATCATCGTCCTTCCTTCGGGCTTGCTAGAGGCAAGATACGCTCATCTCTGTCAAAACAAACCAAGACACAGTGGGAACAACAAGAAGGAGGTGCCTAATCAGGTATAGCATACGGGCGAGAGATTCAGGTGTGTGTGCCATTGGTCGCAGCCCAGTCGGCGAATGACACAAAAGCCTTTGCAGGGAAGTACCTCCTCCAAGGCTGAAAAGTAAAAGGTACCATAGGAGAGATGGATGGATCTGTAGTGCAAGGAAGTGAGGTCAAGCAAGGCGAGATGTCAAATATAAAGAAGGCGGAGAAAATGTCCATAGCTTGGCTCAAATAGGGAATCCCACGTCCCATGTTCATCTCCATAGGCACCCAGGTCACCAGCGTCAGACTGAGATAAATGACAGCCATGCTTGGTCATTGTCCTCGTCGTAGCACATGTTTGCTGAACAACCAGAAAGAGGATAGGTAGAGAGCTAGGCGGGCAGAAGGGGGCTAGCCTCATATCCCCAGCCCATTCATTGACTACCTCATCAACCCCTGTCCCACTCGGAACATGGGCAAACGAGGTGTGTGAGACATGAGTACATGAAAGCCTGGTGACACGCGAGTACATGACTACCTCTAGTAACATGGTTCGAATGGGATGCTGTGGCCAGAAGTGATCCCTATGTGAGAAACCCCCATGGTCGTGAACTGAGGGCGTGAGCAAGGCCATCTCCTTCTGGGGCAAGGTGAGGTTTGATGGGCTAGAATGAAGCAATTCAGCCAGATGCCAGTCCCGGGTGAGAAACATGAGTGAAAACTGGGAGAATGGACTGGGATGAGGCCAAGACGGTACAGAACATGTAAGGTAATTGACGAAACGAAGATACCCGGAGGACTCAAGGTGACACAGACCTCCTATCCGAATGGCGAACACAGCACACACCTCACATTGCAACGCATCCCATGAGTGCGAGGTGTTAGTTGTTGTGTATGGTGCGTGACCTGATATTGACCCCTCCCATTTGCAGATTCCGTGTAACACTGACACAGTGAATGAAAACTGAATGGTGGACAATTGTTTAGGCGACTTTTTCCTCGGTTAGCCCTTTACCAGCTTGGTTGCTTGTCGTGCTCCTAGTTGTTTTCGGTTCTTCCGTTCGCAGACTTTGCTCTTTTCCCGTTCGTTGCTCTTGCCTGAATGGAAACTGATGGTCGATTGATTGTCGTTGTCGTCGCTGTTTTTTTATGTTGCACCGGCCGTTCGGCATCTGGGTCCGCTGCTGCAAGGCTGATAAGAGGGACGCTTCAAACGGATATAAATGACGATTCCGCGAAAAGTGATAAGTGACAGAATTTTGGTGGGCAGAACCGCAATGCCAACGGAGTTTAGGTGACAGACTGTGAAGATGGCCCTAGCAGCTGAGGTCGGTGCAATGTTTGATCCACCATGATCCCCGATCGAACATCCCTCATCTCCCCTCGGCCAGTGCCCCCGAAACTTGCTCAGACTGTTGCTTGGCAGGCCGGGCACAAGATGCATCAATCTGATTACACGCATCGATGCAGTCAGAACTTAGCAGCTCAGTCTTCCTTCCTTATTGAGTAAGCCAAGGTGTTGCGATATGCCCAAGGTGGAATAGTTGCTCATGCCGAACATAGTATTTGTGTCGTCTTCTTCAGTTCTCTTGTCAAAACGGAAAGAAAAGAGCTTCCCCTCTCCTCCCACTGTACTTCTGTCCAACGACTGCAGCACGGTGCGTATTGTTTACTTTTTCCTTCCCCCCTCACGGCATACTGTAGCTTTTCTATCGTGCGTCATTAGCGTAGTATTGCTAGGCCAGGCCTGTCTCCCTCCTATGTTGCTAAGCTAAATAGGCAAAGCAGAAAAGGGTTCATCTTGGTCGGTCCAGTCCCTTTTCAACTTCTCTAAAGCTTGTCGTCAACATGCTATCGCGACCGAATAAATGATGTCGGGCTCGGGTTGGGACTGTCAAAGTTTGAGGAAAAAGCCAGAAATAAAAAACAGAGACGCCATGCTACTACCATATACGTAGGTAGTATGATGAGTTTGCATCTAAGAACCAATACGGTGCACCCCTTGACACCCGCATTCCATGTTGACAGCGCAAACACAATGGCCCGGCGAGACTGGACTGACCAGCGAACGGTGTGGTCCCAAGGAAAGCACCCAGGGAAGACACCCCTGACTCTATCACTTTTTGTTGGGAGTGATCTGATCGCCTTGAACCCGCACCGGCACTCGCAAAATGTGAGCGATCTTTTGCTGCCCACGACTGAGGTTGCCTTTTTCCGATTTGCTGCCAACGAAGACCGTCTCTGTCAGTTCCCAATGTTGTGGGTTTGGCTCAAGTGCCCTGCCCATAACGGGCGGCCAGGACCGTCGCCGCCAACAGTCAATCCGTCATGCCATTATGCTCTGCATTTTCAAACGACGAAGGACAGTGCAATGTGATTGAGTAACTGTCGTACTATTCGTTCTGGACAACACAAAGGTCCGCGAGCGGTAGTGCGGTACTGTAGGTGTAGGTAGTGTTTTCGTCCGGAATCCAAGTTTCATGATTACCTGTCATATTTTTCACGTTTAACACACAGCAAGCGACTGAAATGATCGGCCGGCCCCTGCCTTCCCTTTTTTTCACTCGGTCCGGTCCGAGAACCGTCATGTTCACGGTCCAGTCGCGGTGAGTGGACGTGTCGGTAGAGGCAGGCGTTACCGGCAGACGTGCCGGCTAGAGGTAAGGAGGACGTCGTTCGGAAGGAGTTGCTGTCGTCAGATTCAGCAGCAGCTTGGAGGCAGGATGGCCCGAAATTAGGGAGTCCTTGTTTCCTCTTGCATGTCACATTCCGGTCGCTGGGGCCAAATGGCCTTGAAGCTGGCCGCAACTGACTGCAACCCGACTGCAACTGCAACTAGAGCTGCTTGCCAGCTGTCATCGTCAAATACGAAGAAGCCTCCGAACTTCCAGTCTGCACCATCCAAAACATCACCAACTGTCGAACGTTGATAGCTCGCCGCGGCAACGCCCCAGGGTCAGGTTCCGAACACACACCACCGACTTATCAGCAACCGTGCAAGATCACCTCCAAGGGCAGTTCGTATCGACTTGACGCTACCGCAGGCCTTAAAGGCCTATGGCAGGCCCTCAATGTTGCGCGCCCCAAGCAAAGCCAGAGCAAGCCCAGTAAGCGTTGAGAGATGTTTGTCGGAAGTAGCCTCGGCCAATGATCTAAAACTCGACCCTCGAGCTGCATATTATAGCAGATCCCCCAATCTGAAGCGGGTGCCAATCCTCCAATCCTCCTGTTGCTTGTTTCGCCTCACCTCCAGGTGTTGTGTGGCATGGCATCAGCGGTAAAAACGGCAAGCAGCGAGCATCTGGACCCTTCCTTCACCCTTCGGAGACGAAACGCCAGCACGAGGTGTGGATGGATGACACACATTCCAAAAAAGACGACATTGGCGAATGGCTGCCCTCGGAATTGGAGGGTGTCAGTGGGGGTTTGCCGTCGCGGAAGATTTTGGACGGCTGGGGGCTCGAAGGAAGGCGTTCGGATAATTACAGTAAGCCCATGGTACAGTATCCGCAGTCCGCGCAGTCAACGACGCCAGACCTTGGTGGCCCTTGCTGTTCTCCCCTCCCCAGCATGCAAATACCCGTACCAGTTGTTGCCCAGGCGTTGTACGTACTGCCGTTACAACTGCAAGACATGGAGAAGATGGTGTTGTCGCGGACGAATGACCTTGAAGCTAACAGCAAGGTCCAATTTTATAGGCCAATCAAGGGAAGCACTTGTGCATTGTTCCCATGCCTCAGCATCATCGTCGTCCTTCCTTCTTCACGTTGCAACCGAAATCAAACCTCCTGCGGAACTCGCCCAGGGCAACAGGGCTTGGACAGAACCCTTCAACCTCGTGGCTTGCAGATATTGAGGAGGCCCTGACATGATCAAGCCCGCAACACGAGATTTTGCGCCGCACACTAGCCTCTCACGTCTCTTCAAAGCCACGAGAGCATGAAACCAGCGTCATCAGAAACATATCCATCGCAACATGATTCGAGCGGAAGCCCCAGGAAGGGCATGAGCTTCGGATCGGATAAAACAGAGTTTGTGATGTTTTTCTGTCCGAAGTGGCTGCGGTCGAGGGCCCGATCGACCGTCTTCGGCTCGTCCAGCAACTCTCTCTGGGGCGACACAAATCTCGATGGCTGACTTCAACTGGTGTCAAACCACTGTGTTATCTTCCTGAGTCCGGATTGCCCTATCTCATCAATCCACCCCAAAGACCCCATTCGATCATTTTCTGTGCTCTCGATGGGTTGATGGCGCGCTTCTACCCGTCGCCTGCAAATCATGATCAAGCATGGAAGGGCAAACAACGCCTACAAGGATGTTCCGGGTGTCTTAGCGAAGCGATACTAACACTGTTGGCATGCTTGTTGACACTCCGCCGGCTGTCGAGGTTGGAAACCCTGAGATCAACCTGACGAGCTATCAACGTCTCCAACGAAGGGAGTAGAATGTTGAGAACTTCAAGTTATACCTGTCCTGTAAGTCTTCTAATCAACCACTACACTCTGCAACCACAACACAATCAAGCAGAGCAAACCCACAGAAAAGGTAGAGGATCTGCCGGACTCGGTCCGACGATCTAACTGGCACCGGGGACACGGCGGGTATGCCTGACACAAGCGAAAAGAAGGAGGGGGGGACCTTGCAGTAAACGGTTGGATGTGGGTGGCCGCGTATTGTGTGTGTGTGAGTGTGTGCGCGTACGACTTCGCCTGCTGTCCGTTGACTATTGAAACGGGGCCAGCGGGCGTGGCGGCCGCCTGGCCGTGGGCTGGACTGGGCTTCGTTCAGGTCGTCTTCAGGTCGCCGCCGCAAAATGAGGGGCGAAGGAGGACAGCCAAAGGGGACAAGGCGATGGGGATGGGGCAATAGCGTCTTATTCGCGGACAGCAGCCGTTGACGTTGGCGGCCACGCGTAACCATCGGCTGATGTTGTGCATCTGCTAATGAGGAGGGAAGTTGTGAAAGTCCACACCTTCAGAAGGTGCTTCACAACGACTAGACCAGATCCTCGAGCCAGTGACACCGTGTATCACCCAAATTCTCCCCTTTCCTTTCACATTTATCTGCAATGGAATGTGACCGACAGAGTAGGTTGTGATATTTAGGAGCCGCTGGCGGAGTAAACATGCCGTGGCCCTGTCGTGTAAGTCCAGTGTAGTGTCATTCGCAACACCACCGCAAGATGAGCCGCAATTCTTTTCCCCCAAGATTGTGTGTCCGCAGCAAGCAAAAACCTACTACGCACGAGAGAAGTCCAGCAGAGCTGATAATCTGATACGTCCCCTGCCCCCAGGTCTTTTTCTTGACTGCTCTACACGACTTGGCTGGCACCTTGGTTGGCACCTGGCAACCTGGCAACCTAGCAACCTGGCGCAGAAGTAGTGTAGGCAGTTGACGTGGAACAATGTGGAACTATGATCATCAAATCACCTCCCTCTACCAAAACAGGGCAAGTCATACCGAGCTAGCTATCGACCAGTCTCTCAGTCTCTGTGTAACGGTGATGACTTTGAAGAGGCGAAGAGCTTCGGGCAAGAAAGAAAAGATGCAAGATGAGCATTGATACCTAGTTCAATGACAATTGGCCATAGATCCATCCATCAGCAGACACCTACCTGCCATACAGCTCCAGACAAAACCTTCTATCGGAAGACGGGCGGCGGTTGTCGGTTGTCGGTTGTCGGTTGTCGGTTGTCGAGACTACCATAGTCCTTTGTGCTGTAAGTCGGGCGGTAGGAAGGGCAGTGCAACATGGCATGCCCGTGGCATTGACGATATGAAACGCGGGGGCCAAATAGGTAAAGTATGTGTGTATGGAAAGAGACGTCGGATAGATGTGTGCGTGCCTCCGTCCGAGTCGTGTCAATGACAACCATTCGAGTTAGGTCCGAGACAATAGGATGCTCGCAGCTCGCAGCTCGCAGCTCGTAAGTGATGGAGTATTGAGTAAGTCGTGGTAGCCCAACATTATTGCATAGAGCATGGTGGATGGAATGTGTCAGCCCTATTCAGCCAGCCAGCCAGGTTGTAACAAGCCAGGGCAGGGCAGGGCAGGGCAGATCTCGGTTCCGAGATGGGATGTGCAGTTTCCGGGTATGTGTTTCCAGGGTGGTAGGTATGTTTGGCAGACGGATATGGGGTGGGATGGGTTCGATGACAAAGATAGAATCCAATGGATATCATAATCCCCTAATGCAGTTCGCGTGTTGTGCCCTACCTCTATCCTACCTCCTCCTATAGTCATCGCGACCACCTCTACCACCTCTGTCTCTGCGGTCCCTGTCATTGTAGTCTCGGTCGCGGTCGCGGTGTCGGTCACGACTACGACTACGGTCGCGTCTGTCTCCTCTGCGGTCCGAGTCTCGATCATCTCGGCGGCGGTGGTCAGCATCTCTTGGCCCCGGCCGTCTGTCACGGTCGTCCCGAGGACGGTCACGGTTGTCCCTTCGAGGAGGACTCCTACTGCGTCTGCGATCACGATCACGATCACGATCCCTAGACCTTGACCTTGACCTGTCACGACCACCAACGTCTGGTCTAGCAGGAGGCTTATCACCATCTTGCCTTGGCCTCCCCTTCAAGTCCTCCACACCATGCACCATCTGATAACTCTCATCATTCCGCCACTCAACCTCTTCATCCCTATACTTCCTCCACTTCTCCAACTCATCGACACCACCCCATCCACCCCTTCCTCCTCCTCCTCCTCCCCTCGCCGCACTCTTCCTCTTCGTATTCGTCTCCGACCGCCACACATCACTCAACTTACTAACGCTCTGGCTGAAATCCACATGAATCCGCCGATCATCAATAAGCACCGAGTCCATCTTGTAGTACGCCTCCTCGCAGCTCTTCTTGTCTTCAAACTCGATAAACGCATACTGCAAACTATCCCCCGTCTTGGCATCCCTGATCACCTCGCAGCTCAAGATCTTGCCGAACCGGCTGAAAATCAGCTCCAGATCTTCGTCTGTTGTCACGGGATTCAGCTTGCACACGAACAGCACGTTCTCCGGCGGCTTGACTTCGGCAAAGGGTAGGTCGCCCATCATTTCCAGCGTAAGTGCTTGTGCGGCGGCTTCACGCTCGCGACGTTTACGTTCAGCTTCGGCGGCGGCTTCCTCGCTGGCTTCGACGTCGAGGAGCTCTTCGCCTTCGGCGATGCGGACGGTGGCTAGTTGCGCCTTTGAAGGTGGTGGTGAGGAGCTGGGCTCGCGCATGCCGGATGGGTCCGGGTACGGGTCGTCGAGGATGACGGTGTGTTTGATGCGGATGTCGACTAGGGGGTGGCCGCGCTCGTCGACGATGGCGTCGTTGATTTTCTCGAGGACGTCGAAGCCTTCGACTACTTTGCCGAAGATGGCGGCTTTGCCGTCGAGGTAGTCGGTGTTGTCGCCGAGGGTTACGATGAATTGGGAGCCGGCGAGGCGGGCGTCGGGGTCGGAAGGGTGGGGCACTGTGGCCATGCTGACGGTGCCGCGCTCGAGGTGTTTGAGTTTGGGGTGGAAGAGAGCTGGGAAGGTCTTTTCGGAGGGGTCACCGGAGAGGAGACCCCAGATTGACTGGCCGCCATCGGATTCGGAGGATAAGGGGCCGAGAGGGTCGCCGGTTTGGAAGGAGAAGGACTTTTGTATGGAGTGGACGGGCGAGAAGTTGTAGTATTTGACCTTGCAGAGTTTGAGGAAGCTGTTGGTGGTATGGTTAGTGTGTGATTAGTTGATTGGGAAGACCAGAGGGTACTGACTTTTCGCACATCTTGGGCGCGTAATCGACCAAAAGGTCAATCACAATGTCGCCGACGCTGGTCTCGAGGAGGACCGACATGGTGGCAGTTGTGGGTGTCGCGTCGAGGTTTAGCGTGTGCGCATGCGCCGGAACCGATAAGTAAGATGACCCTCAACTGTGGGGCAGTATATAAAGCCGGAGCTGTGTGGTCCTCGAGGTAGGTCGTTGATGCGAGATCGAGAATGGGATCTGCTTGTCGTCGTCTTTCGTCTGTTCTGTCTCGCGCATGTCAATGTCAATGTCAAATCGCAGTGACGTTCGCAACTCTGGATGGCAGGCAGTTCGTTGCAACTGGAGAAAAGTTGCCTGCCGCAAGACCTCAAATCCAAGACTAGCCCAAGCTCCTTCATCTTTCATGGCAAGCAAACACGTGACCCCCTTCGCCAAAGCACGTGCCAAGTTTCCTTCCTCACCGGTTCCGACAACTTGCATCCCAGGCCTGCCAGGGTTAGGGCCCAATGCCGGGAGACATGATTCCACCGAACATTCCACCCTCCATTCCACTTTCGCTGCACCAGTCTCCAGATTTCGTCGTTACCGTCCATCGTTCGAGGTGGTCCAGATCACAACACCAAGGAAATGGTCTAGACTCTAGAACTCGCTACAGTACCAGGAGTACTCCGCAATCACGAAAATGCCACCACGTTACCGGTACAGTACCGGGCGGTCGGCTCGCTTCCCTTCTTTTCTCCAGGTCTTGGGCTCTTGGGGGCTCTTGGGGGCTCTTGAGGGCTCTTGGTCTCTTGGTACTCCAGAGATCACTCGGACAGCGACAGCGACAGCGACAGCGGCTGCGGCTGCGGCTGCGATCGGAACTGGACGGCAACACTCAAACTGCGACACGCCGACATGGCGATAATCTCGAATGCAGTCCTCGGGATTGGGTTGTCGAAACTTGAAACCATCCCTGCATCGCCGACCTGCGCGTCGACATGGCGGCAGCAATACCTATACGAAGCCATCATTCCAATTCACCGACGTCAAAGACAGGAAGCTATGGTGGATCCAAAATGGTGGTTGAAACTTTCTGTTGTTGTCTTTCTTTCAATTCTTTCTTTCTGCCCTCCCAGAACCGGAACCAGAACCAGATTTGAAAATGCCAAACCGATGCTAATCGAAAACCGGAAATCAAACAAACACTAAAAATTACAATAATAACAAATAATAAGTTTTGTTGCCTGCCCGTCCGTATGCAGAGACAAGGTGATGCGACTCTTCCCATCCCATTCAATTCCCTTTTGTTTGTCCCTTCTTTCCCATCCGTCCCCTTCCCTTGCCAAATTCCATAACATGCTGTTGGTTGTAAAATCCTCCTCCGAACTGATGATGCTTCCTCCAGGGGCACTGCAGTGATTCTGCTCGATTCCTCCCCGCCGAAGAATTCCGAAAATAGAACATCGTCGCGACAATAGCCAAGGGCGAAATTACCCGACCCTCTGCTGCAAGTCTGCAACATGGTTGTCCCATGTTTCCCCCATTTCGCGACACAGCCCATTCATTCCCACTTCCCGAATCATGCCATGTCAGCAGCAAGCTTCCCGAACCCGGATCAGCGGGCGGAGCGAAATGGCTCCAGCTTGCTCCAGTTTGCTCCAGCTGTGAGCTCCATGCCAATTGAGGAGGGTTCCATAGAATTTGGCAATGTCGATGTCATGTCGCATGACGGAGACAACCCTGAGATTTGCTGGCCGGCTGGCCGGTGTTTTCCGAGAAATGTCGGAATGGCTTCGAAAATCGTATCCAGAGAACCAGTTCGAAGACTCGCGTAACTTGAACAAAAACAAGATAACAAGATAACAAGACAAAACAAATCCGTAAACTCCAAGCTAAGATGCAAGCAAGTCGTAAATGCCTATGCAAGACACAAATGTGGTCCGCCAACAATGGCGCTCCAAAAAGAAACGGGGAACAAGCTGCTCCCCGATGTAGACTTTGTCAATCCGTCAAAGATGCCGCCGTGACAATCTTGCAGATGAACCTCGCAGAAGCAGTAGCCGAGCAGTAATATTACCGCGACAAACTCCGTCCTGCTTCCGCTTCCGCTGTCACAGATCAAGATGCCATCGCATCCGTAAACCTCCTCTCCTCTCCTCTCAATTACTCCGAGCACGCACTCCCCGCAGACCTCCTCCTCCTCCCCCTCCTAAGCTCCCGTTCCGCCTCCATCAACCGTCCCTGTACCCACGCCCGAAACAACCTATTATCCTCCCCCCTCGTCGCCTCGCAATTCAGCAGCTCCGTCAACGTGCGCTTGATCCCCTCGTTGACATCGCACAGCTTGGCTTCTTCCAGCGCCACCTCCTCCGCCATCATCGTCTGATCATCATCCACACCTAGTATCGCAGAAGATCCAGCCAGCGAGGAGGAGCCAGCTAGGGAGCCAGTCAGGGACGAAGAACTGCCGAATGCGGAGGAAGCGCTACCTGGTCCGAAACCGGATGAGCGCTGACGCTGGCGGGGGAGAGGCGAGGAGCGGCCGTGGGCGGAATGCGAATGGGGCGCTGAGCGCGTGGGGGAGGTTGAAGGACTGCTGGAAGGGCGGAGTTCGTCGAGGTGTTGGACTAGAGATTCGTGTTGCGAGTGCAGAGCGAGATAGGTTTGCAGGGCGAGGTCGTCGCGGTTGTGATGGTAGTTGTAGGCGGTGCCGCGGGAGGACATGGAGGAGGGGGGTTCGGGCATGGAGTGCATGTTGGACATGTGGGAGTGGGAGTGGAAGGAGAGCGAGGAGGATTGGTGGGA
Organism: Sordaria macrospora; assembly: GCF_033870435.1. NCBI lineage: Eukaryota > Fungi > Ascomycota > Sordariomycetes > Sordariales > Sordariaceae > Sordaria > Sordaria macrospora. Next base: position 128,172 of record NC_089372.1, on the reverse strand, counting down.
TTGGGAGACCATGTAGGCGTTCATTTTGGCGATCTTGTGGTGTGGTGTGGTGGTGGTTGTAAGGGGTTAAGTTATGGTTGTTGCGGTTGTTGTGGTAATCGGCAAAGGTACCGGTATGCAGGTTGTGATTGCTGTTGTCGGTGCAGGTCTGGATGTGATGTCTGCAGAGATACTACTTCCACTTGTGCTGCTGCTGCGTTGTAGTAAGGTGATGATGGTGATGTTGGTAAAGCAGCAAATGGCCGGATCATCGGGCGTTGTTGTTGTTGTGTGTGAATTGTTGTTTCGAAACGACCGGAGGTGAACGAGGTGCCTTCGGTGATTTTGTCCTTTTTTTCCCTTGCGGCCAGTGTTGTAGTTCTGACGTATTGGTGAGGCAAGATTTGGGGATGCGCTACTAGGTAGAGAGAGCGTAGCTTGGGGATAGCTTGGCTTGGTGTTGTTGTTTGTTTGTGTGTAACGCGAGTCGTGTTTCGCCTGATTCTCTTCCGTGCGTTCTCTGATCTCTCTCAGCTTGGTTGCTTTCGCCCCAACCGTTTGAGTTGAAGAAAAGTTGCAAGAGATAAGGGGGGCAGTGATGTGATGGATGGATTGATCGACAGTAGGTGATGTGTTGTTGATCGGCGGTGGTGGTCCGGTGTGTATGTGTGTGCGCGCACGGAAAACCTGTCGACGGGAGTTTTGATGAAGAAGAGTTCAGTTGAAACGGCGAACGGGCCTCTGTTTATACAACTTGCTTCTGTGCTTCGGAAAGCGACTGTCAATTCGTCGTCGGGCAGCGACTGCTTGTTGTGAGTGCTGCTTGAGTGCTGTGCTGATGGTGTGGTCGGTGTGGTTCGCTTCGACTCGGAACCTCCACTTCAATGCGATTCGATTCGCTTGGATGTAGTTGGATGGGTGGTACGAGACCTTCGCGGTTTATAATGGAAATTCCGTCAAGCCGTCGTCACCCTTCTTCTTGTTGGTCTGGTCTGGAACCCAGTCTTTTTTGGAACTTGCCGATTTCGTTCGATTCGGTTGGAGAGTAGATTATGTACTTTGGAATTGGATTGTATGTCGGTAAAAGAGAGATTCCTGGGTGCCCTGGTTCTTCTGGTTGGGTGGTGGGGCGCTGTGATGATGTTGGAGAGGTGGATATGAATGGATGTTGGTTTAATGCGACTGAATGTAACCTCGACTGTCTCTCTGGCTATTCTGTGTTTCTACCCGGCTTTTGATAATAATCAGTTGACGATTATGTTGGAAGAAAGAGAATAGGGAAACGAAGAAGGTGATCGGAATCTGGGAAGCTGTGTGGATTAATACTTGTTGAAGCATGTATCGGAGCACCCTCCATGCTATTACTTGCACGAATCACATAGATTTAATTTAGTCTATCAAAAAGACGGAAAGCTCCAGATGGAGGAGGCCAGCCCCTTGACCTTGTTTTCTAGTGCAAAAAGCTTACCGGGTCGGAAGACGGTAGACGGCGACGGGGGACGGGAGATTCGATCATTGATGAGGAGACCAAAGACTTGGGCTTGTCTCCAGCCAATAGCCAGCCGTTTGGGAATGGACACGGCCCCTGGGCTAATGTACCTCCTGGTACCTACATTGGTGTCGCCTACCATTGGTGGTAGCGGGAGACGGGAAGCCATTCCCAGCTTTTTAGTTAAATTGATGGGATGCCGTGCAATGGAAGTGGAAGAAATTGTTGTCTCGCGATTCGGGTGAGATGGAAGCCATGGATAAACGGAGTAGCAAATGATCAGCATAGATGAAGATCCGTAGAAGAATCGTCGTCCCGGCCCTTGTTCATCGACGTTCCTCTCTGACTGAAATTGCACATCACCGTTCCCTCTCTCCAAAAAGTGATGGCGGAGATGTTAGGGAAAATGGCGCGAATGAGCTTCACTTACCCCACCTGGCAAGTCGAACCCCACAGTGTCCAAAGTAGTACCTGCACAAGTGCTGGTTCCTTCCTCCACTTTCACTGCTCACTCCTCACACCGCTCACCGACAAAGTCCAACTATTGCGGTGTTGCCAGTTTTTTTGGGGCCTCTACTTACTGTAAAAAGAAGGTGAGAGGCCATAAGTGCGGTTTCACATCTTGACGGATTCAAGTCGGAGTTTTTATGGGAGAGAGAGCTGAATGCTGATAAGAACCTGAGGTGAAAACAGAAAACGTAGAAAAAGCTGGGGACGGGCGGAAGGAACCGAAACGTCCAAACAAGCTTTGTAGGGCATGGGAGATGAAGAACACCCAAGAAAAGAAGTCTGGACAATTTCTCACCACAAGCGTTGACAGCAAGAAATGAATGGGCATGTGTGAAGGAGATGAACGAATGCACTGGGGTCGGTGTCAGATGGCCAGTGGGTCCTTAACAATTATTTTGGGGTATTATTGTCCGCCGCCTTCTGAGGATTTGCGGATTGCGGCTTGGACGGTTGACGCTTGGATGGGGAACAGGTTCTTCCTGGTTTCTCTTCAACATCTTCAGTTCTTCACCAGGCATCGAAATGCGGACAGCCAAAGATTCACCACCACGTCGACGTTTGTCCTCTCTGTCGCCCGCGGTTTGCCGCCTACACTACCTACACGATGTTTATGTCGTGGGTGAACAACACTTGAGACAAGCCAAGGGATACCGACCTGGTAGGTCACAGTCCTGTTACAGGTACTTGGCGGTGACCGACAGCAACACCCATATGGCATGGAACGACCCAATATAGCCCGGGGGGATTCGATATCAGAGAAGAGACGGGACATGAAAAAGAAATCACTCGTCTCATGGCTTCTTCTTCTTCTTCTTCTTCTTCTTCTTCTTCTTCTTCTTCTTCTTCTTCTTCTTCTTCACATGATCGCAATGTTGCAATTCCGGCTGTCAGTGCAGTGTCTCCTTTTGGGCGCTAAGATTGTCACCTCTTTTTGGGGAGATTACAGACGTCTCGGTTGGGCGAATTGGACAAACCCAAATGGCAAATATAAACGCAGGAAAACGACCACGATAACGCGCCAATATCTTCAGGCTGTCGAATGCGACTTTGACGGTGCCTGAACAATCCATGTGTGGACAAGAGTGGACGTCGAGTGGCTGAGCTGGACCGGCAAACCGTCACATTTGATCCCGTCCCGTCTGTTCTCGATGAAGCCTGTCAAAAAGCCCAATCTGATACTGCAGTGATATGGACGGGATAGTATCGTCAGATTCGTCCGGCCTGAATGGTGTGGAGGGACTGAACGGATCTCGCCGATGAGAGTTTTTGGTCGGATCTCTTTGCCAAGTTGGGATCAAAGGCGCAGACTATCGTCGGTTGGGATCAAAGCCATTCGATATCACTTGGCTCTCTCGCTGCCATCAGCCATCAGCCATCAGCCATCAGCCATCAGCCATCAGCCATCAGCCATCCCCTTGAGGCTGAGAACAACTCGGCATTTCTCTCGTCAGCTGTGGCAGGGAATTTCCTTATCTCGAGGCGCTGTTGCTGAGCTGGCGCTGAGAAGACGAACGGCGGCGAGCAAACAGCCACTGTCACTTTCTGTTCAATGAATGGGCTACAATGCGAATTCAACAAACCATTCTCATCTTCCAATGACGCATTTTGGATCTTTTGCTAACTAAGGCCACTAACAGATCGAAGAAAAAAGGGAAGCGGCTTTGAGGGGCAACAAAGGGTACTTCAAGAGACTTCCTCAGTCCTTCCCTTCGAAGCATAAGCCGAAGGACAAGACATGCATGATCTCGGCACACGGCGGGGTAATTGGACGACTTTTTGTTTTCATTATCCAACTTCCCCTCTTTTGAAACCGAACGGGCAACAACGGGTGAGACTGGAAGGCAAGAACTGAAAGGGCAAGAGTGTAGGGCATCTTTTGGATGACGTCGGGAAGGCGGCTGCCCGCACTTGTTGCTGCGAATTGCTGACATAACTGCCATTGGTCTAGATTTTTGCGATTAGCTTATCGGTCATGCACTTGTTTCTTTTTTGGACTCTTGGTCATGTCTTGGTTCTTTTTTCTCCGCACGGCGTTCATGGCAAATCTGTTTGGGGATCGCAAAGTCTTCAATGCGACGACGTTGGCAAGCGTTCTTTTCTCTCCCGTTTTGTCGCGTTGCGGCGTTGCAAGATCGGCCACCATATGACGATGAACGATATCATTCTCTGTTCAGCTCAACATCGAACAAGCGAAGCATTTTTCCGCCATATACCGACAAAGGGGAAATGACATTTTGACAGCTCTTGGCTGACACCTTTCTCCTCAGATCACTCCAGTCCGGTCTTTCGCGCTTCGGATGGCAGCATTGATGTGACGGACGGACTGCGAGGACCATCACCCGTCTTCTCCTGGCCATCTCCCTTTTTTCCCGCGCGGAAACATGCACGAGGAACGCACAAAGACACGGGCAACCAAGCCGACAAGACGGGAGACTTGCGCCGAAGGGTTGCGAAAAGGTGGCAATTCAACACGTGCTGAGACTAACAGTTAGTCACATAATCACCCGCAGGAGTTGTTAGTGCAGCACGCCATCGCCGATCCAGCTGCTGTTTGATCGACGGTTGGACACCCTCACTCGTCTCCCACCAACCATATCAGGCAAATATCGACGACGATCATATTTGCAAAGAAACGTTGACGGATTTTTCGGTGTTTGTACCTGCAGAGTGCGGCGGACTGTCTCGGAGGAGAGTCGCAGTTCAAACGGTATTTCTTTTGCATTTTTCTGGCAACGTCATTCTCTGTGCCTTCTCGGAACCTGAGCATTTCCCGGCGTGATCAAGTGATCCTGACCGGCCAATGAGAAGCAGCTCACACCTTGTTACCTTGTTACCTCATTCACACACCTCGATACCGCCAATGATAACGCCTGCCGGCATGAGACATCGAACTCGTTGATCTTGTTGCTCTCAATAGCAACACCGTACCCAAGACCCTTGGACCCTCTAACCCGCAAACCCAAGGTATCAAGCATCATCAAACTCGATAGAATCATCCCTCACCGGTGCCCCCTCCACCTTCACATACGGATCAAAGTACATCCCAGTCTGATGCCCCAACCCCCACTCCCTGACCTTTTCCCAATCCCTACACGTATGCGTTGTCCCTGTGTTGCCCACCATCATCTGTCTCCTTTCACTCCATTCCCAGAACAAGGCACTGGTATCTGCTGAGCACTGCAATGACTGCCTGATGCCTTCGATGCAGTGCTCTAGGTGGATAACCTCCTCTTCATAAGAGGTCTGGGAGTGGGAGTGTTCGTGCTGAGAGCGCTCGTGAGGTTGGGAGTGAGAGAGATGGATGGGGCTGGGGTACTTGGATGGATACAAGAGCTTGCGGACCATGTTGAGGCAGTGGAGGTTGTGAAAGACGGCTAGCTGAATCACGTAGGATTGAGGGTCACCAGAGAGATGGGTGGTTTTGTTGATGAGCTTGGAGGCGGAGGATGGAGAAATGAGCGAGAGGGACATGTCTGCGAGTGTTAGATGTGTCTTGACCTTGGAAATCGCACCCGGTCTGAATGAGACAGAGAGGCCTCTTACTGTTGTACAAGGCTTCCCAATTGACGTTGACCTCGTCTGATGACCCTTGGTATTCGGTCTTGTCAAGGTGTATGCCGCTGTGGAAGACAACAGTCTTGTATGAGATCACATCGTCGGCGGGTGCTATTGCATTTTGTCAGTCAGGTGATCGAGTTGAGAGATTGAGGAAGGGTGACAGACTGTACACCGGGTTGGGAATGCATCGCCCTAAGCATTGAGTTGATATCTTGCGGAACCAACCGATTGCCAACGCGCCGACGAGTGTCGCGTTCAAGGTTAGAGAAAGCCAAAGCCATATTGATGAGCCGCTATGTCTTGGTGGTTCTCCGAAAGAACTGCTGTCTTCTTCGTCTGTTTGCTGGAGGAGGCGTTCCTCATCTGAGGCCTTGGGCGGGCTTTTCCAAGCCATAGTGCTTGATCGAGAGTTATTCTGAGGATACTCTCGAGCAAGACACTGAACAATCCTCCCGAGTGGGAGAAGAGCACTTGTTTTCCGTCAAGTTGATATCTAGGCAAGAGAGCTTGCAAGCCATCATCCCGCGCAGATGATTCAGTTATTGTCACCGCCGGAGTTTATACCGGGGAGTCTGCTAGTCGTCATTCATGTAGCGCCGTTGGGGTCTAAAATCTCACTCCATATTACCGAGAGCTTACCTCCTTCCACATTAGCGCACAACATTCGTGTCGCGCTGCTCAGCCCTGTTCGACTTCCACCATCTTCATGCGCATCATCACCAACAGTTGCTGACGGAGGTTCTACCCCTCACGGCTCCGGACCTGGGATAGGGTAATTTCGATATTGAAGGAATCTCACCGACGGGTCGTTGATTGCGAGGCACCATTACCTCAAAGTGCTGTCGTAACGGGCTTCTACACCTTCCCTTTGTGTTCGAAGGAAGACGTACGCGGTTACGGTGGTGCTGATGGCGTTGATCACCCCGCATTCTGATAGTGTTGCGCGTTTCACGAATATGAAGGCGGATCAAGAGCCGCAGACCCGTTTTTTGTCTTGTCACGGAATATGGGTATAAAGGACGGGCGAGACTTCAGAAAATGGTGAAGACATCATCACCATCATCATCTTTTCCAAGCTCACAGTCCCAAGCCCACCATCAGGAACCACCAAACATGCAACTCACCAAAACCCTCGCCGTCATCACACTTTTGGGTGTTGCCCAAGCAGCTGCCATCCCTCCTGTGGCCCCCACTAGTCGCGATGTCGAAGACATCCAGGGCGGACAATCCACCGACTTGACCAACAAAGTCATTTGGTGGAAGCGCGAAGACGCCGACGGTGATAAGCAGTCTACCGATATGATCAACAGGACTCTCTGGTGGAAGCGCGGTTCTGAGAAGGAAGATGAACAATCAACGGATATGATCAATCGGACTGCGTGGTGGAAGAGGGAGGCCGTGTCTAAGAATGAGGAGTGAATGAAAGCTGTTGAGCGCATGGTAAGTTGTCTTTCCCTTCACCTAATTGTATAGGAGGATAGTGCCACTGACAAAGAACCTATGGGTCACAGATCAACCTCTGATGATGTTGGCGATGTGCTTTCATGGACATGATCGGATTCCACGAGCCTTTGCCACATGCTGAACATGCATATGGGCAACAGAAAAGCTTTCCATTGATGATGATGACGATCATGATTGCTTATGCACTTCTTATCTTGCTTAGGTCCTCAAATCAATGCACTTTCAAGTCTTTCCATACTTTCCATGTTTTCCTCCAGATATTCGATTCCAATGCATTCCATCGTTCCATCTTTCAAACGATACCGCGATTCATCCAGGTTTCCATCAGTGACGCAATTTTCCCTATCCGTCCGCCCTCTCTTCCTCGTTTCTATTCCTCCTTTCCTTTATTTCAACCTGCTGTCTTTGCCACCTTTCCGCTCTTCTTGTGCTCCAACTCAATCCGTTATGCCAGGAACCCTCTACCTTTACCCCTCCTCACTTAGTCCCTTACTCATCCTCAAGATCCGTATCCTCATCAGTAGGCTTAGCACCAGGCTTGGTAGGAACCGGCTTGCTGGGCACAGTAGGAATAGGCGCGCTCGGGACCGAGGGGATCGGCTCGCCGAAAGTGTGGAAGGGGACGGAACCATCAAGCTCATCCTCCTCGGGCTTGTTGGAGGGCTTGTTGGGAATGGGCTTGCTGGGCACCGTGGGAATGGGCTTGCTGGGAACGTCGGGAATGGGGTCGCCAAAGGCGTAGGGAGCGAACTCGAACTCGAAAGCGTCCTCGGGCTCAGGCTCGGGCTGGTTGCTGGGCTTGGAGGGGACCGGCTTGCTGGACACGGTGGGGATGGGCTTGCTGGGAACCGTGGGAATGGGCTCGCTGAAGGCGGTGGGGGTGGTGATGTTGAAGATCATTTTGATGGTCTGGTGAGTGTTGGGTGGTAAATGGATGTTGATTCGGTGGTTTTGGTTGTCAAGCTGTAGGTTTGGTAAGACTTCAGTGGTGGAAAGTGGAAGTCGAAGTGGTTGCGATGCGGTGCGGTGCAGTGTGATGATGAGTCCGAGAGTAGCAGGAAGGGGCGTACCGGGACTCCTTATATGGGATTCACGAAGATGGGCAACTGCTATCGAACATGGCACGAAGGAAGGGACTCGTCACAATCGGTGATGGAGGTTGACACTTCGTGAGGACGTCGCCGTTTGCTGACATTGACTTGTGTTGGTGTTTTGGGTTTCATAGTCTACCAACTACACAACTGCACCGGTATGGGATTGGAAGAACGGGGAATGGAACGAGGTATGTCGCCAACATCATATCTTCGTTTGGAAAACGCCATTAACTGATGCGACAGGTTCTCTTTGCAATCACTGCCGACAAAACCTTCCAAGCCAACGTACTCGCTCTCGTCAACAACATCGGCCGGCCATGAACGAAGTAAACGTCATGGCGAGGAGCCAACACATCATTGCCGGACATCTTCGTTGGCAAATGCATTCATCCCATCCATCATCAGCACTAGGACAACGAAACACCCCTACGCAATAGCAAGATGCTAGAGGTACCAACTACGCCCGTTGCTTCCTCCACATCAGCCAAACGCCAAGTTCCATCCTTCGTTGATATCGACGTCCCCGGTCTCCAGCGCATCAACAGTCCTCTCATTTCCGCAGTTTGGAAGTGTCATGGCAAGGAGGTAGAGACCTTTCTCGGTGCCTCACTGACTTCGCATTCCATGTCTTGGCTTGAACTGGGGCCAAGAAGACGGACAAAGCGAGTTTGAGGGTCGACAGTCCGTGAGGGGCTTTGGCGCATGTTCGTCACAGTTCTGAGGGTGACGAACGAGTTGAAGATGGAGAACGTATCAAGAGCTCAAGTGGAAGCAGCCGCGGGCGAAGGGAGAGCAACAAGACATAGGAAGGGTACCTTCCACATACTTCCAATTCCACCTCACATTGCCCCTCCAGTCCTTCCATTCTTTATCCGATATCAACCCCCCTCAACCCCCTTGGTCCCGCGGCCCCTCCCGTCACTAACGACCATATAAGGGCCCCAGCCAGCCCCTCCTTCCAACAACAACCGCTTGGTCAGATGGCACAGTGGTCTACCGTTTGAGTTTCCAAAACTCATTCTCTGTCCGGATCGGGAACGGTTGGTTTGTGCGAAGACACGAAAAGGGGTCACCGCACACATTACCTACCTAGTAGCCGGTCTACCTATATGGTATCTGGGAACGCTCCAGTCGGTGGGGAAGGAAGGATATCTATGTGGTATTGAATTAATTTGAACGGTGAATTGCTGATACCATCTGGATGAGCGGTTGTTGTTTTTTGCTGTTTTTGGAGGGGGCGGGAGAGGTGGTCGGACCGTCACTTTTTTTGGTTTCTTTCTTGCAAACGAGCCTGCAATCGGCCAGGCTGGGTTGGAAATTCGGCCTTTGCACGTCTTTGTTGACTTCCATCAATTGCAGCAGCTTAGTGTCTTCTTTCACTTCTTGTTCTTGCTTGTTTTTCGCAGCCTTTGTTCATGCTCTTGCCCATCATAACCAGGACTCCAGGAGGCCTTGAAGGCGCACGTCGCAGGACTATCGAGCACCCGCTCCCGTCTTCTGAACTCTGAAACCAACAGTAGCAGCTAAAAGGCCAACGTCCCACAACATCTGGCATAGAAACACAGTCTGCCATCCTTCCCGCAAATACCTGCTCGACTCTTCCCGAATGAGGCGTGAAGAAACAGCCAATGGCCTTCCCTTCCTTACCTCTACATCCGAAAGCCGACAGGACCGGACCGACCCGCGAGGTGAGACAAAGATCGGGTAAACTTCCGAGGACGACCAACCCCCACAAGGCCAGAGAGGACGACGCAACAAATGCAGTGTATTCCTATCATTCCGAACAGGCAGATCTCTAGGTCTTTCGTGAGACATATTACTAGATGGTATCCCCCATCGACAGGTTTACCGAATTTCTATTACCAAATTGAGTGTTTGAGAATCGCGGGTAAGGAGTTGTACGACGTCAAATTCCACAAGGTGCCATTCCGCCTTCTCGTGACTGTGGGATGGGGAAATTGCATATACCCTCTGTTTGGAAGTGATAGGTTGGGGGCTTGGTGGTTTCTTGTGAGGAACAAGCTGATTTGAGTCCGAGATGGTATACGTGGCCCCGACTGGCTAAAAAGATGGTATGAGTAATGGAGTGGCGGCGGCCTGGACAACAAATGGCGCTGGGAGAGGATGGTCAACTCAGAGGCACGGAATTCCTCAACTTCATCACGGTATCAAGTCGGTTGCTTGAACATGGCCTCTTCGACATATAAGTCGCCGCAAGCCCTGAGCTGAGCAAAAGGAGTCCGACCCCGATACCTCTACATTCAACTCACTACCTAGACAACAACTTGACCCAGCACATACATCCAAAGCCAGCACGCACAAAAGCATCACAAGATGATCCTCAAAGAGGCCACACCGTCCTGCAACACGCCCCTTCAGGCGTCCACCACGTCCCCAGAGGACAAACCCACCACCACCGCCACCACCACCACCTTGAACAAAATCCCAACAATCTCCGCCTCAAACGAATGGTCCCCCCTCCACGCCCTCCTAATCGGCCGCGCCTCTCACTCACTCTTCCCCTCCGAACCCGCACACATGATGCGCGCAACCATGTCCCCTGCTTACCTCTCCGAATTCCGTCCCTACCACACCTTCCCAGCCTCCATCATCGCCAAAGCCGACGCCGAACTGGACAATTTCGCCCAAGTAATGACGGAAAGGTTTGGCATCAAGGTGTACAGACCGAGACTGGTAAATTGGGACCAGGCAAATGGAGGGAGGGGAGGATATACGGGTGCAATGCCAAGGGATGGACTGATGGTTGTGGGGAGGATGGTGGTGGAGGCGTGTTTTGCTTGGGGGTGTAGGAGAGGAGAGGTGGAAAGTGCTTGGGGTGGGTTTTTGGAGGATTTGATAAATGAGGAGGAGGAGGAGGGGATTATGGAAGGGGATGGAAAAGAAGAGGGGTTACGAATCTGTAGAGCCCCCAGGATTATAGGACACGATACCATTTACGACGGCCTTCTGGATCATGGCGCCACCTCTACCTCTACCACCACCCCCATCCCCAGCCCCCAACCCCAAAAATGGGCAATAACCAACACCCGCCCCGCCTTCGACTGCGCAGACTTCCTCCGTTTCGGCCACACACTAATCGGGCAACTCTCCAACGTGACCAACCAAAAGGGCGTCGACTACTTGCGCGCAGTATTACCCTCTCCATACACAGTCGAACTGCTAAACACCACAGATGACCACGCGATGCACATAGACGCTACCATCCTGCCTTTACGTCAGGGATTACTGGTTTATTGTCCTTTGAGAGTCACGGAGGAGGAACTAAGACGGCACGAGGTTTTTAGGGGGTGGGAGTTGAGGGCTTTGCCTTGGAATCCTGAGGTCGAAGATGAAGAGGATCCCGAGGAGGAAGGTGAAGAAAAGGAGGAAGGGGAGGATGAAGAGGAGGGGGAGGAGGATGAAGACGAAGACAAAGAGGAGGAGGAGGAGGAGGATGATGACCCGCCAATGTACATGTGTTCCAAATGGCTGGTTCTCAATGCGCTGAGTATTGATGAGAAGACGATTGTGGTTGAGGCAAAACAGAAAAGGTTTGCGAAGTGGTTGGAGAGCGAGTTTGGGATGGAAGTGGTTAGGTTGCCGTTTAGACATGTGAATAGCTTGGGGGGATCGTTTCATTGTGCTACTGTTGATTTGGTTAGGGGTGAGTTTTGAGGGGGGACAAATGGTGAGGGAGGTTGGAGGGGGGAGGGTGGGGGGCGAGGATGAGGACCGCGATGGTGGTGATCCTCTTGGTGGACCGCAGGATGATGATAGCAAGTCAAAATGGAATGAGTGCTATTTCCTTCCTTCAAAGAAGTTCCGTTGATAAGATACCTACGATACTTCAATCGCATAACCACCTACCCACTAAGAGCAGGCGCCTGCTTCTCCTCCCTTTCTCTCCGTTCCCTTTCATTCTCCATCCTGGCCCCCTCCAACGCCTCCTTCTCCTTCCTCTCCAAAGCCCCCGGTTCCGTAACATCAATCCCTAACCTCATCGCCTCCGCCACCTCGGCCGCCGGGCCCGTAAACCACCGTCTCGCCCAGACCACCCACGACCCGATCGCACCAACAGCAATAATCCCCACCGCCACCACGGTATAATTCAGCGTCTGGCTGGTAACAGGGTTAGCAGTAGGTAAGCAGAACACCACAGTGATGAAGCAAATCCACAAGCATGCAGCGCCAGCGATGGGACGAGATAAAGCGCCGAGGTTGAAGGGGCCTTTCATGGCGGTAAAGTTCTTGTGCCAGAAGAGCCCGATGAGGATGGGCAGGCCGTAGGAAAGGTAGAGACCGATGGTGGCGATGGAGGTGGCGGCTGCGAAGGCGACTTCGGACCCGAGAGAGGGGAGGGCGAGGATGAAAGAGAGGAAGGCGGCGAGCCAGACGGCGCGGATGGGGGACTTGAAGCGGGCGTCGACTTGGTGGAAGAATGTGGGCTGTTTCTGTCAGTATTGTACATATTCGGCCAAAGAAGGGAAGTGGAAAAGGTAGAAGAGAGGGGATAATGAGAAAAGGAAGAAAGACTCACAATCCCCCTATCCCTCGCAAAAGCAAACATCATGCGCGAATTACTCGTCATGCTAAACAGCCCACAATGCCAAACACAAACCATGATCAAGCTAAACAACACCAGCGCGCCATCCTCACCGGCAACATCTACAAATATCTGCAGCACAGGCTGTCCATACCTGCTATCCAAAACCCTCTCAAAGTCCTGGATCGAAAAAAGAAAAGCCATAAGCACAAAGAAACCAAAAAGGGAGCTGAACCCAACAGAGCTCACCACGCCAATCGGCGCAGACCAACTCGCCTTCTTGGTCTCCTCGCTCAGATGAGCACTCGCGTCGAAACCAGTGAGTGTATACTGCGACAGCAAAGCACCGCAGAGGACCACATACGCCGGTGAAGCGCGCTGTCCCCACCCCTCTACCCCTTCCTCGGCCGCTGTTCCATCGTGGTACGTCCCAAACACAAACTTGGCTGACTGGAGTTTGGGCGCCTTGGCCAAAACAGCAATACAAAGCGCCGTGATCCCCGCGCTATGCAGCACGATGCTGACATTATTTAGGAACCGCAGCCCCTTGACGCCGAACGTGTTGACCACGCCATGACTGACCAACAACGCGGCATAGATGCCTATGGTCTTGGCAGCCGTCTGTTCGTAGTCCGGGCTCTTGACCGTGATGGCTGTAGAGATGAGGCCCGCTAGTCCGAAGGTGATTCCCGTCGTGACGGCGACTTGACCTAATAGATTGAACCAGCCTGTGAGCCAGGCTAGGAAGGGAGACCACGAGGGGGGAGCGAGCATGGCACTCCAGAAGTAAGGGCCGCCGGAGGTGGGGATAGCGGAAACGATTTCGGCCATGGCGATGGCGACGAGGAGGGTGAAGAAGGAGACGACGATCCAGGAGATGGACATGACGGCTGGACCGCCGGTGGAGAGGCCGTAGGAGAAGAGGGTGGTTAGGCCTGTGATGACGGACTGCTTTTTGTTAGTAGGGGATGAGTGAAGGGAGTGGGTGAAGGAGACTGACGATGATGGAAAAGGATACGCCAAAGTTGTGAGCTAGGCCCCAGTCGCGGTTGAGTTCTTGCTTGTAGCCGAACTGGGCGAGACGGTCTTCGTCGAGTTCGTTGTTGCCATCGCTGCCATTGCCACCGACGTGAGAGGGTTGCTCCAGGTCGGGTTGGATGGAGGATATGGGATCATGAGTGCCCATCTTGACTGTTGTATATGAGGCTAGAAGTGGCCTCGAGGATGAGATCCTGTCGAGTCAGATGAACAAGACAAAAGAATGTATAGTAAAAATGTAAAAGTCGGTAGACGAAAGCAATGGAACACTTGATGTTCAAAGGTGATGTAACCGACTTCCAGTTACTATCGGCGGTGTAACGCTGGTTTCCATGTGAACAGATTCCGCGATTTTGACCTGAAGATGGCTGGATAAAAGCAGAGAGAAGGAGGGAAGGAGAAGCGAAGAAGAAGAAAAGGGAAGAGAAAAGCACATGTCTTTGAAGATAACTCAACCTTGAAACATGGAAATCAGCAGCCACTCACAACCCCCCTTCAAGAACACTCGACCCCAACATGACCGTGATGGGTCGGTTAGTTTAAGCTTATCTTGGCTTCCATTGAGAGGCTGGATAGGCTGGATAGCCTGGGGATAGTTCCTGAAGGAGGTCTAGTCCTCCCACTCTGCAGATAAAGTATCCCACTCAGATACCACGCTGATAATGATTTTATGGATGGTTATTCGTGATGAGTGTTGGGGTAGGACTTGATCAACGAATGATAGCCGGAAAGGGCGTTGAATATGTTCTGCTTTGGGATAAGACGCGGGCTTGGCTTGGTGTTGGTGAGGAGCGAGCACTTGCTGAGGCCTGCTGGGGAGAGGTGAAAGGCGGGAGAGTTGCAATGGGGGAATACGCCGAGGTTGTGATTGCTGAAAGATGTGTTGCGGCTCTTGTTTCGGTTTTTCAAGCCTCATCACCTCGGATCTCTCAGGGCTGAGTGGTAATGAACAACATGACATCCACTGGTAGAGGTAATGAAAGCAACTCCGGTTAACGGAAAGTCGAGTTGATGCTTTGGGGAAATTGTTAGCGCTGACGACGGAACAACGCTGCAGTTGACATTGGCCCGGCGCCAACCGGAAGTGGGGTATGTACAAAGGTACTGAGCTGCACTGGCGATGCAACTCCCAACTTCCCTTCCCGTCTTCTTGAGCTTCGGTTCTTCAACCAAACAGAAGTCCCCAATATTCATGACTCTTGAATCCTTTCTGCTGGACGGAAGCTACTTACCAATTACATTAATTCATTTCACTTAATCAATATTCACACGTTCTCCAAGTCCCAGTTACCGTACTCGTCGAGGTACCCCTCCTCACCGTGCATCACTGCCATCACCTCGTGAGAACCTCAACGTCCACATCCAAGTACCACACTCACTCGCAACAAATACATAGAACCACACCACCACCAAAATGACATCCCGCAACCGCCAATCCCGCAACCCCAACCGCAACTCGGCATCCAGCACCCAAGGCGAAGAAGCCCAGCTCTGGACCCTCATCAAAGACGAGATCCGCGAGCTGGTGGATTCCATCAACAGCTCCAACGACCAAATACGCGCCATTCTCGCTCAGGACTCTCTCATCGCCCAGTCGTGTGAAGTCTCCACCAACTCAGAAGGAGACAAACCCGACATGGCAGCCCTGGAACAGACCTTTGACACGCTCATCCGCGCTGCTGTGGGCGGTGCCGACCTGAGCAAACAAAAACTCTCGGACGTGATTGAGCATGTCACAGTCTTACGGGCACTGACCAAGGCGAGGGAGGAGAGCGAGGGTGTGGTGCATCATAGCGTGGGCACGCCCGGTGGTGCTCATTCCAGTGGTGCAGCGGGACGGGATAGAAACAGCTCCAGCCTTTTGGGGAGCGGAGGCAGGTCGAGTTCGGTCAGGGGGCACGGCGGTGGAAAGGGGGATCGAGGTGATCGAGGAGGAGATCGTGAAGGGAGAGAGACTAGAGACCGTGACCGTGGTGGTGACAAGGACAAATCCGACAAAGGGGGGGATAAAGATGGGAAAGATCGGGACCGCAATTCGGAGAGGCTGGGTGACAAGTTGGCGGCAGCAGCAGACAAGTCCGAGAGGGATAAACACAGCGACCGCGATCTTAGTTCCATGTACGACTTTGACGGCGCCGGCGACTCACCCGTTCCCTCTCCCCTCTCAAGCCACACCCGCAAGCATGGAGGAGCCAACAACAACAATACCACGGCCGGCAGTGATCGCGCATCCACCGCCCGTGACAGCCTCCCTCCTCGCGACACCCCCTCCAAAGACAGCGTTCCCCCGGAACCCAACACCAGCACCAGCACCTCCAACGGCACCACATCAGTACCAACGACAACAACAGCAGGCGCCACGCAACGATCCAAAGTCACCTTCCACAAGGGCCAAGACGTGGTCTTCAAGCCCAAGCCCTCTCGCGACCACGAATCGACAGAATGGATGTTGGGTCGCGTCCAACAAGTTCTCGGCGAAGGTAAATCCCGTCGGTACCGAGTCCAGGACGCCGACCCGGACTTGGACCCGGCCCAGCGCGCCGAGTACCGCACCTCGGCCTCTAGCATGATTCCCGTGCCGGCTGCGGGAGAAGAAGAAAAGAAGCTGCCGAGGCTGGAGGAGGGCAAGGTGGTTTTGGCTTTGTATCCGGATAGTACGACGTTTTACAAGGCGGAGGTGATGGGCACGGAGGCGGAGGGTGAGGGCGAGGGGAAGGAGAGGGTCAAGTTGAGGTTTGAGGGGGAGGAGACTACGGGGACGCTGCAGTTGGTTGAGAGACGGTTTGTGGTTGAGTATAGGGCTTAGAAGGCTGGTGGTGGGGATGATGAGGAGGATGAAGAGAGGAATGGCAGTCTGGGGAATGGGGGTGAAAAGGATGGGAGTAATGAGGAGGAGAGTGGTGAGGGCCGGAAGGAGTCCAGTGAAGGATCTTTAACGTCAGAACTTTCAGATCTGGGCCATATTGGACTCAGCAATGATGACGAGCACGCACCTGATCATATGGAAGAGGACGACTGGGATTCTGATATGCCGCTGTTTTGGAACAACAGAAACAAGAAGCGGGTTTCTGATGTGGTACTTTCAATGTCTGCATCTTCTTCATCTGAACTTTCTTCACCTAAAAGTGATATTGAACTTGGCGATTATGACGATGATAATGAGGATGGGGGTGATGAGGACCAGAAGGAGTTCAGTGAAAAATCTTCAACTTCTGAACTTTCTGATTTGGCCGATCTTGGACTCGGCGATGATGCCGAGCACGCACCTGAAGAGGACGACCCGGATTCTGATATGCCGCTGGTTTGGAACAACAGAAACAAGAAGCGGGTTCCTCATGTGGTACCTTCAACGTCTGAATCTTCTCTATCTGAACTTTCTTTGTCTGAAAGCGTTGTCGAACCCAGGGATGACGATGGGGATAATTCTTCTGATGTGTCGTTGGCTCGGAGGAAGGAAAACATGGGCGGGGTTACGTTGTAATCTTCATCGTCATCTTTAAGTGATGTTGAACTTGGCGACTATGACGGCGATGATGAGGAGGGGGTTGAAGGAGATGGGAGTAAGGACGATGAGAGTGAGGATGACGGGAATGCGGCAGATGTGAATTGAGCCAGATGGAAATGAGCAAGATGGGAATGCTGAGGAGGCAAGCGAGGACGACGAAAGTGAGGACAGTCCCATGGATGACGACTACAGGGAGTCCACTGAAGCACTACCTTTATATTCTGAAGTTTCGGACTCTGATGGATTGTCGCCGACTTCGAGGAGGAACAA
Source organism: Sordaria macrospora (assembly GCF_033870435.1). Taxonomy (NCBI): domain Eukaryota; kingdom Fungi; phylum Ascomycota; class Sordariomycetes; order Sordariales; family Sordariaceae; genus Sordaria; species Sordaria macrospora. The sequence goes on along the minus strand of NC_089372.1, from coordinate 110,722 downwards.
CGATCTCATGGAAGTACCTTCAACGTCACCCGAGTCCTCAGGTTCCTCCTCCTTGAGCGATCGCATCGAGCTCAATGATGACGGCCAGGGACAACACTTTACCTAGACTACGTAGCGGATGGTTGTTTCTGCCATAGAATAATATACGGATATCTGGTTATTTTCGTATTCACGACCATGTCTTCCAACTTTGGCTAATCCTTTTGCCAGTGATGAGTGCTGTTCTTCCGGTCCTGCAAATCTCATGATGGAGCGAAGCGAAGACTCCCTCCTCGGGAGAGGCCGCCGGAGGCATATCATCAATTGGTTTGCTCGGTGCAAGAACAAGTGAATTGTATCCCCATGGATATCCCTAAAAATATCCCATGTTTTCCCATCCCGTGTTGTTTGTAAAGTCTGATGATTTCCACGATGATGAAAACATACAATTGCCGGAGACAAAGTTGCCGGGTTTTTTCGTGATTGCCGGGAACCTGGAAAGTCACGGCAATTCTCCAGCATCCATCGCTCGCTTCATCAACAATTCCACCTGAACTGAATTTCCGAGTGGGGCCCACTAGACCAGGGCCCCTCCCTTGTCGCGCCACGCCTGGCTTGCTGGAGCTTGCTGGAACTTTGCTGGAGAAAAAGCACGAACCAGCTGCAGAAGGGAAATGGCAATTCCCCAGACCTGGGCTCTGATTGGCTCTTTCTTCAGGGGCATCAAACCATGGGGGAATATCCTCGGCGTCCAGGTCCAGTGGTAGAGGAGCCCACTGTTTCCCCTTCTGGGATTAGCAAACCCCAGTGCAGTGAGCTGACAGAGGACTTTCTCTCCGGGGCTGCTGCTGAGTGCTGACAGCCAGCCTTTCAGGTCAGGTCAAATCTCCTGAGCTCCTGACTGCCCGTGAACTTTTGCGCTTGTTTTCATTCTGTTCGTTGTTTCGTTGAATCCAATCCGCCGCCTGGTGACTTTGTCGTCCAGTCCATTCAGTGTTGTCTCCGTTCTCCATTCTCCGTTCTCTCCAATCTGCACTCCTCAGATCAACAGCTTGATCATCAAGGTTTCACCACCACTCCACGGCACCACGGCACCTTGCACCTTGCACCTTGCTTGCTCCTGGATAATTAATCTCTGTGTCGAGCCAAAAACTACCGAGCCGAGCGATTACACAGCACAGCCCGCTACACTACACTACACTACACTACCCGCACTATTTGCGACGACAACGACCAAGACGAAGACGATACCCATCTCGCCCAGACCAGATCAGATCAGATCAGACACGTGAAGCGAGCCACCGACGACACTGCCATTTGCCAGTTCCCTCTACCCAGCCAGACACCAGACAGACAGACGCCCATCGACTGCGCGACTACTCTACACTACACACTACACGGCACCCCTTTGCGCCTAGTTCCAGTTGTAATCACCACGATACCCAAGGTATGTTTTGTTGTTCGTCTGTCATCTCTTTCCCCAGACTGGCTGGCTACCTAGCTGGTTGGTGGTGTTGATGTCGCTACCACATGGCCGGCCCCGTCGCTATCCATCTTGAAACCATTCCGGTGTCTCCCCAATGTTCCCTCAACTATCTCGTCCATTCACAAGTCTAACGTGCGCTACCAACGCCTCAACCTCTAACACCCGTACTAACACACATGTTTCTCTCTTGTAGTCCACTCCTTAATTCCGCTTCTTGTACATCCATCGCCAGTCGACAACCGACTCATCAGTAGTAGTCCTTCCACGACACCACACACTCCTTCGTCGCGAACCCGACCGATCGTACTCTATCTAGTGTCATCCATCTATAGACACCTAACCACCAACCTCCGGTCGACCCTCACGACCACCTTCCTCTCAACACACACATACACAGACAACCCCCAGACAACCACCGTCAAAATGGGCAACGTCCTCTCCCTCGGCTTCATGGCCAAGCTCTTTGGCACCAAAGAAGTCCGCGTGCTAATGCTCGGTCTCGACGCCGCCGGCAAGACCACCATCCTGTACAAGCTCAAACTGCAAGACCACGTCACCACCATCCCGACAGTGGGATTCAACGTGGAGACGGTTACGCTGCGCAACATCAAGTTCAACATCTGGGACGTCGGCGGCCAGGACAAGATCCGTCCTTTGTGGCGCCATTACTATTCCGGCACCCAGGGTCTCATTTTCGTGGTGGATAGCGCGGATCATGCGCGCATCGACGAGGCCAGGGTCGAGTTACATCGGATTATCAACGATCGCGAGATGAAGGATTGTTTGTTGTTGGTGTTTGCTAATAAGCAGGATATTGCTGGTGGTACGTTTTCCCCCTTCCCTTCCCCTTCTCCTTCTTTTAGTGTTATTTTCTTTGCGACGAAAGACGAGAGACGAGGGACGAGGTGTCCGCTGCGCTCGGCCTTTTTTTTTTCTTTTCCTCGCTGCGCTCGATCCCAACTTCCGAGGAAAACCTTTGACTTATACGCAAGACCTGTGCTAACACACCGATAACAAAAACAGCCATGACCCCCGCAGAAGTCACCGAGAAGCTCCAGCTCAACAAGCTCAAGGACCGCATCTACGCCGTACAACCCACCATTGCGATAGACAAGGCCGGTCTGCAGGAGGGGTTCAACTGGCTTTCCGATAACATGAAGGCTGCTCAGAAGCAGTGATCGAGCCTTCGTACGATCGATTTCGATTTCGATATCAAAAACACTCACACAGGGAGAAGGAGGAGGGGGTCGCCCGCTCGGAGAAGGCGAATGGGATGGGGGTCTGACTGGTTGGCTGATTGGCTGGTCGTTCGTCTGGCTTGATCGGCCGGCTGGAGGGCTGCTTCATCCATCACATCCAAGCTTCCGTCCCGTCGCTCCGATACAACATGGCAAGAAAACCGAAGCCAGCAGACCGAAGCCAGCTCTATCGCGGCAGCCACCCCCACTTCAAACCGGAGAAAAGACAGTGGAAGAGAAAGAGAGAGAAAGAGGGGAAGTTGGTCATGACTCGATCCCAAGGGAATGCCATTTGTTGTTCTAACGACACGAGTCTCGGCGGCGGGAGGTACGAAATGAACAGAAGACTTGACTACTTACTTAACTTGGCTGGCTGTCTGGGAAAGAGCTTGAGGAAGAAGAGGAGGAGCTCATGGATGGGCATGAAAGAGGAGAGAAAGAGAAGGAGGAAAAATAATCCGTAATTTACACTAGTAGTAGGTAGTACCGTTTGGTTCGTTCTTGATATCCATATCCGTTTTTGTTTCGTTGCGAGCAGAGAAGGTAGAAAAAGAAGGGGACGGGGCGAACGCTTGTGGATGGTAGAGATAGTGGATGGTGGACATGGGGGGGAGGCATCATAGGATACCCGGGTACTGTAACTCTTTTTTCTTTCATTTTTTTTTGACTTATGTACCTTTTGTTTTACAGCGAGCTTCGTTGGTAGTTGTTGGTAGTTGTCGTTGGTAGTTGGTAGCTGTATGAAGAGAGAAAGTTGAAACTGTTCGCATGTATTTGGGGTGCAGCAGGAGGAGTCTTGGTGCTCGAAGTTGGAAAGTCTACTGTGTAGAGATCTATTACGCTATGTCCATACATGTTCAAGGTGATGATACTCGCTGAGGTGGTTCTACTTTAATTTCTTCCTTCGCCGTATTCCCATCCATGGATCCATCCATCAATCCACCCATCTACTCCATGGTCTCCCGGGCCATTGATGTCTATCTATCTCTGTCCACAAAACGCCTGGTCCTACAAATACCTACACTACGCTTGAATAAAAGACGGAATACCTTCCCAATACTTGTGCCCCCTACCCCAACCACAAGAACCAACAACCTTTATGACTACCCACATAGGTACCTATCCATACCTCAACCCTCCAGGTCGATGTCCATATCCTCACCGCTGCCGCTACTCTCATAATCCCAACTCACTCCCTACTCCCCTCCAAAGTCCAATTCCGCCCCTCGACTCCTCAATAACCTCCACAAGCTCACTAAACGACTCCAGCACCAGGAGGGCACCATAAAACCACAACCCCCTACCATAGAGGTAGCCAAGACTTTCGGCCTTCAGCGGCTCCAGTATTTGCGCGTGTGGGCGTGGAAATGCAGTGACGCCTCTTGTCTCTTGTCTCTTGCCTCTTATTGTGGTTGAGAAAGTGAAAGTGAAAGTGAAAGTGGCCCTGACTTTAGAGGCCCTGGCAGTAGAGGCCCTGGCAGTATATGTAGAGGGAGAGGTAGAGGGAGAGATGCGTATGGGTACATATGGTACATGTTTGGTTGCCCTGCTCTCGTCGTGCTTGTTTACTCGTATACCTTTTCGACCTTCTCGACGTTCTCGACCTTTTCGACCTTCTCGATCTTTGACCTACTCGACCTTTTCGACCTTTTCGAAGCTGTACATGTAGTAATTCCTGCTGGTTGGTCCATTGTCGATATAGAAAATGCTGTTCTGTCTGTGGCATTTCGTGTTGGATTACCATGTGCATCTGTTCTAGGAGTTGTTGTCGTTGTTGTTGTTGTTGTGGTTGTGATGTGGTGGTGATGCGAGTGGTGGGAATGAACCTCCTGATCCTGATTGTTCGTTGTAGCGGACATGGAGTCTGTTGACCTGGAGTCGGATTTCCTCCATATTCGCAAGGCCAAGGGTCTGTTGTTGTTGTTGTTGTGGCCCCCCAAGAGCGTGTCGATGTCGATTTCGATTTCGATGTAGCTCTAACTCGTCTTGTTGGAGGCGGTCGAGGTTGTGGGTGTGGGCGTGTTGGAGGTGTTGATATTCTTTGAGGAGGTCGGTGAGGCGTTCGAGGAAGTGAAAGTATTGGAGTTCCTATTTCTTTTCCTCTTGTTCTTCCTATTCCACTTTCACTCCCTTTCCCTTTCCCTCTCCATCTCCCTCTGTAAAGACCAATCCCTTGGGTACCGGCCCTAACCCAGGTCCTCTGTCTTCCGGAATTCACGGAGCTCGTGATCAAGCAGTTTCAACGGCTCCCAACCACCCGGCTTGCCACTCATGACACGAACGCCATTCAGTTCTCTTCATAACCAAGACGGGTCCAATTCCGGTCCTTTGTCTGGCTTCAGCTCGCCGCTGTCATGCTGTTGGTGTCTCTTTCTGTCCATGACGGCCCCGTTGACCTTGTTGACCCTCCTGCCCCTCCCACCCACCAAGCTCTCGAGGTTGCCTCGGACTCTCCCCCGTAACCGAACATCAACCCTCTACCCCTACCACTACGGCCCTTTCATCCTCTTATTCGGTCCATTATTCTGCTGCGCAGCAGCAGCATCTTGCATCCTTTTCATCCCCGCCATCTGCTGCCCCATCCCTCCCATTCCACCTCCTCCCATCCCCCCACCAATACTCCCCAACGACCCGCCCATAGCCTGAACCTGCGACTGCGATTGTCCCATAACCAACCCCGTCCCCGTCCCCGCAGCCGCCGTGTTCACCCGTGAACCACTCTGATTCCCCGTCCCGTTGTTCCCATTCGACGTGCCGAATCCGATATCGTTATCATCCTGCGACACGCGCCTACATGGGTAGGACTCATTCTTCAGGCCCTCGAAGCAATTCGTCGGACTCCAATTGACTGCCGCGGCACCTGTCCCCTGGGACGTGCTATTGGCTGTGTTGGAGTTGAGGGAGGCAAGCGGGGTAGAAGTGGGTGAAGTGAAGAAGGGGTGGACGAGGGCGTCTGCTGCCGTCAAGCGTTTCTCGGGGTCATATTCCAGTAGAGCAGCGAGGAGTTTGTAGCCTTCTGCTCCTAGCGACGTCAGGGGAGTGGAGGCGGTTGTTTGGTGATACCATTTCTGGAGGTTACCGTGGGTGTTTTGCGACGGTGGAGGGGGTTGTTGTTGCTGTTGGGAGCGATGGCCGTAGGGGTGATGACCGCCGCCGCCGCCGCCGTGGGAAGGGGTGGTGCTCGATAGTAAAGGAGGTTGTAAAGTCGGAAGGTGGTTATACTCGGGCATGCTGGTTAGCAAAGGCCAGCGCTCGCGCGTCGGCAGGCCCATCACGTCGACAATCTTTTGCATCTGATGTTTTTGAAAGGGAACCGTCTTCTTGCTGTCCATCTTGGCCTCCTCCCCCTTAAAGATCGGCCGAAGACTCAACAGCTCCGCAAAGATACAACCCACCGCCCACAGGTCGATCGCCGTCGTGTAGTGCTTGCTGCCCAGCAGCAGCTCGGGCGCGCGATACCAGATGGTCACGACGACTTTATCGCCCTGGTAGAGGTTGCTGATCGGCTGCTTGAAGATGCGTGCCAGTCCCAGATCGCCAATCTTGACTTCTCCCGAGGAAGTAACCATGATATTCGCCGGCTTCAAGTCGCGATGTAATACCCAGTTGGTGTGTAGGTACTGCACCCCCTGCAGCAGCTGGTACATTATGGACTTGATCGTCCCCGGCGCTATCGGGTGTCGTGGCGTTTGCGTGTGATGGTGGATAATCTGCAACAAATCATGTTCTGCGTACTCGAAGACCATGAAGATGCACTTGTCCTCTAGGATGATCTCGATGAGCCGGATAACGTTGGCGTGGTTTCGTAGTTCGGAGCATAGCGCCATCTCGCGCACAGCCGACTGGGAAATGCCCGTGTAGTTAACCACTGCTTCGCCTTCCTTGTCGGGCTTGAATTTCTTGATGGCGAATTCCCCCGTTTGGCCTTGTCGGCCGGTAGCTTTGTAAACGCGGCCATAGGTGCCGGATGAGATGAAGCCGATTACTTTGTAGCGGTCGGTGATGCGGACTTTGGTTTGGTAGTTGAGAGGACCGGCGTTGTTGCGCTGGTCTGAGTCTGAGGGCGGTTAGTGTTTGACTGGACTAGAAGTGAAAAAACTGTGATACTGACACCCTCCGTAAATTGTTCCCGCTTTGGTGTTTCTTGCTCTATTTGTGCCGTACATGATGCGGGTGAATATGTGTTATGTATGCGAAGTGAGTGTAGGTGGTGTGATTTGGAGGTGAGATGTTGGGCTGTCACCGCCCGCGTCTGGTTTGTATTTTGAGGATGCTCTTGTGACGCGGAAGAAAAGGATTATACAACGGGGTATAATATGATGTTTTAGATGGGTGATAATCGGAGGACCAGAAGAGTTTTGATCAAAAGACACAGTTCATCAACTCACATTTCGGCTTCGGAGGCATGTCGTATGAACCGTACCCGATCTGCACGGGCCCGAAGGGGGGAACACTGTGAGACTCTCAGGAATGGATGAGCGGAGACGGTGTGTTAGCGTCAACGGTCACTGAGTTGTGGAGGCCGGGTGTAAGAGTTGAAATAATTCGACATATGGATGACCGGTGAAGGAGAAGATTGGAAAACTTTGGTGTTTTTGATGAGAAAGTTGATTGGGACATGTAGTCGCCGAGCCAACAAACAAAGTGATACACGAAGGAAGCAACAACATCGATAGCAGTACATTTGGAGTGACATGCTGCGTTATCAGATATCAATACTGTTTGTTCTTGTTAGTGTACGCTTCTAATTCGCCACCGAATAGTTGTTGGCCCTAGCGTCCTGTATCGGTGTTCAGAAGTGGGGTGGCCGGTCAGCTTCCCGTGCTCCCGGTGCTTGTCCGGGACCGTCCCGTTCCGCTGGCCGTACCTACGTTGACGTCGTTGTTAAGGGACCTTTTTATGAAGGCCCAGAGTACATAGCTCTTCACTTTTGGTACAAAGCCATTGTCCGGCCTCTCCCGTCACAACAAACATCACACACACCCCAAAATCTCTAACAAAATCTCGCATTATCCTTTATTTACCTACCAACGACCAACGGAAAACATTATATCACGCCTGCTATTATAGTCTAAACAGCTTCCCCAAGAATCAGTCCGCTTACCTGGGACCCAACTTCTCCAACACCCTCGCGCCCTGTTCCTCCCACTCCTGCTTCGTAATCCACATACTCTCCTTGTCCGCCATGATATTCGCCAGCACCGCACCGCCCAAAAAGACCATATGCCTTCTTCTGGGCGGGTCCTCGATCCTGACCTTGAACTTGCTCAGCCTCTCGGGGTTACCTCCCAACACGCGCGTCAACCACAGCTGCTTCAGCTCCTTCTCCAATCTGCTTGGAAGACCGGGGTACATGCTGCTGCCACCCGACAGGACAATGGCTTTGAATAGCGAGGAGCGCACGTCGACGTCGGCGGCTTGGATGGTATTAAACAGAAACTCGGCGATGCCGGGCTGGTCGCAGTCCACCAGGTGCGGCTGGAACAAGCACTCGGGGGCCTCGAAGCGCTCGGAGCCGACACGGATGACGCGGCCGTCGGGGAGGGTATAGCTCTCGACGAGGACGGTGGTGTCTTCGGACAGGCGCTTGTCGAGCTCAAGGTCGTACGAGACGTAGCAGAGCTTTTCCTTGATCTGGCGGACCGTCTCGAAGTCGGCGGTTCTGTTGAGGGCATAGCCGCGGCGGAGGAGAAGGGCGATCAGGTTGCGGGTGACGTCGCGGCCGGCAACGTCGAGGCGGCGGGTAAGGTGGTTGAGGACGGTGGATTCGTAGACGGGCACGATGTGCGTGACACCGTCGCCGGAGTCGACTACCACACCCGAGGAGAGACCTGCGCGTTGTCGTTGTCTCGTTAGCTAGTTGTCCCTCTCCATCCTGTGTTTTCCAACCCGTGTAGAAAAAGCGGTGACATGACATGACATACCCTGAGCATACAACGCCAACACGGCTTGAATAGCGACATAGACGCCACCGAACCCATAGCGCTCAAACATGACCTCGGTCATCTGCTCCCTGTTCTTGAGGGGGTTGAGGGGCGGCTCCGTCAACAGGATCTTGCGTCCCCTCGGGTCGACCTTCATCTTCTCAAAGAATGTGTAGTCCCATAGGTGCTGCATGTCGTCCCACTTCTTGACAATGCCGTTCTCCATCGGGTAGCTGATCTGGAGCATGGTGCGGGCGGCCGCGGCCTCGTCGCCGCACATGATGTCTTTGATCACCACGTCGGGTGAGTCCGAGAGCGACTTGGCTTCTTCGGCGCGGAGGATCGGGCGGCCGACTATGGAGGGGTATTGGAATTCGGGAAAGTTCTGGGCGGCGTAGCCGACTTTGAGGAAGCCGGTGCCGCCATCGAGGACTATGGGCGCGGGCAAGACGTTGTTAGCTGGGTGTCGTGCTCATTGTGTTGTTGTGAAGCTGGAAATCCGATTGACGACAAGCTACGATGACGACAGTGACGACGAGGTCAGGTAGATATGGCCGATAGGTGGGTGGTGGTCGTCAAGGTATGCATGTAGCTTGTTGACATCGAGACATAGATGGAATGGATAAGGGGGTTTGCTGGCGGAGAGAGAGAGACAGAGCTGACGTACCAATGGGAGCGTCGGTGTTGGCCATGCTGGGCAAGCTGTTGTTGTTTTTCTCAGGACAATGGGAATAGCTTCGTCGGTTCGAATATCGAGTAGGTATATCGGAGCTAGAAATGGGAACAAGCTCCCGGGAGTCGGGCAATCAACAAGTGTCGGTTCGTTGTGGTCCCGTCGCACACTGGGCTGGCTGGCTGTCAATCGGTCGGTCGCGGCGGTCGGTGGTGTCGGTGCCCTGTCCGGGTTACGGTAGCGGAGTGGATTCTTGGACTACGGCAGCGTAATTAGCTGGAGTCCAGCATGGTAGCCTAGCTGGGGTGGTGTGTGGGGTCATTCGCTAACTGCCAAGCTTCCTTCCAAACAGGCCGGGGCGTCGATGACAGGCGCGTGGGTCTTGGCATGGACTCTGGAAGACTGGAAGTGGCAGGCATTAGGGTACCCACGTGATACCCCGCATTGGACTCGCACTTGTACATGGCCCTTCCTTGACATCACGAGAGATCAGATGAGAAGAGGGGGTCGTTCGTTTGGTTGACTGTTTTGATATTGAACTTACTTTGTTTCTTTGCCTTTGGAAGACTTCCTCAAACTTCCTATCTCTAATCCTCATGCCACCTCCCACCCCAAACTCAGACCTCACCATCTCCACCTCTGACAACTTATCGATTCACCTCACTTACTCACCCTCAGTCGTCCCGGCCGTACCAGTCGTCAACATGAGTTCTACCTCTTTTCAACAAGACCAAAAAAAGATCAGGATCCTGATCCTCAACCCCAACTCCTCCCAGTCCATGACCGAGGGCATGAAAAAGGCTATTTCCAGCTTGAACCTGCCAGACGTTTGTTTCCCTCTTTCCTTCTTCCGTTCTTCTTTTGTTCTTTTGTATCCTATCTTCAACATCCCAAGTTCTCACTAACAAAAACCCCAGACCATCAAAATAGATTACTACACAGCCCCCACAGGTCCAGCGAGCATCAACGACGGCGACGACGTGCAAAAATCCGCCCAGGAAGTCCTCAAAGACCTCAGCCCCAACGGTCAAAACTCTCAACTTCTCCAATCCAACGACGCCGTTTTGGTCTGCTGTTTCTCCGACCACCCCCTCGTCAAACGCCTTATCTCCGACTTCCCTTCCATCCCTCTCTCGGTAACAGGCATCTTTGAAGCCGCGACCCTGACCTCCCTGTCTTTGTTGACGGGCCCCACGAAGAAATGGGGCATTGTTACCACCGGCAAATTCTGGGAGGATCACCTCATCACTGGCGTTCACGAATTTCTGGGGTATGCCGCCGACGGGGAAGAAGGATATCCCAAGAATTGGAAGTTTGCGGGTGTGCAGACGACGGGGTTGAACGCCGGTGACTTCCATGGAGATATTCCGCAGGAGGAGATTGACGATAGGTTGGTGGAGGCCACCAAGAAGTTGCTGCAGGCTGGGGACGTGGAGTGTGTGGTGATGGGTTGTGCGGGCATGGCTGGACTGGAGCAGATTATTCGGCGGACGGCGATTGAGGAGTATGGTGAGGAAAGGGGGAAGAAGGTCATGGTTGTGGATGGCGTCAGAGCTGGAGTTGGGCTGTTGGCGGAGATGGTGAAGAACAGGAGGATGTTTACCCAGTAGGGGCAATCCCACTTATCAAGACGCAAAGCTTGAACAATTGAATAGCCAGAATTCGCACAAAAGGGCTGGAAAAGGGTTAACACTCCATTTGTATCACGGAACCTATGTATACTCTCATCAATAAACAAAACCATGCCGTCAAAACACCACGCAAACGCAGAAAACACCCAGCTCATCGTCAACTCACCACTCAGTCCACACGCCTAGTACGTCCCCATACCTCATCCACGCTCTTCTTCCCCTTGGTCTCTGGCACAACCTGCACGATAAACAAGGCCCAAATCGCCGCCATTCCAGCAAAAATAAAGTAAACCCACCCAGCACTTCCAAAAGCCCTGTTCAACGCCTCATTCACCACTGGGAACCCAAATGCCACCAAAAAAGTAGCAATATAACTCGCCCCCAACGCCCAGCTCTGCGTAGCACCGACCGCCTCTTCTCCTACCAGCTCGCTGGCCAAAATAAACGGCACCGGACCTAGACCGACGGCGAAAAAGGCCACGAAGAAAAGAGCCGCGATGGCGGACAAGATCTTGACGCCGAACATAATGGAGAGAGCAAGGACAAGCGACGACAGGCCCTGGCCAATGGCAGAAGCCAGGAGACAAGCCTTGCGGCCGAACTTGTCGGGCAGAGGCGAGCAGGCAGTAGTAGTGCCTAGGTTGATGATGGAGATGCAGATGGTGAGGAGGCCCGAGGAAAAGGAAGGCGGGAGCAGGTCCCGGAAGAGAGAGACCGAGTACATGATGATGGAGTTGATGCCACAGAGCTGTTGGGCGAACATGATTCCCACCACGGCGATGATGGCGGGACGGGTATTGGAATCCTTCAGAACCTGGACAAAACCAAGATGGGGTTTGCTGGCCTTGTGGGCGTGAGGACGGGAAGTGGAAGGTGATGGAGAGTTAGAGCGAGAGGTGTCTCTCCGCAACAGGCCCTCCATGCGGTCCTCAACGCTCTGGAGAAGGGATTCCTCCTCGCTAGTAGGTCTCCCACTTCCATGGCCCCAGGACTCGACTTCCTCGTCGATATTAGCGTTCTTGCCTCGAATGCGCTGGAGTGTCCTCCTCGCCTGTGTGACATTGCCCTTAGCGCTCGCCGTCCACTTGGGGCTCTCTGGCGCCAACAGCAGACCGAACCCTTGGGCGGCCGCCACCACCACTCCAGATCCCAGAATCCATCTCCACGCCGAATCGTGACTCAAGAAATATCCAAGTGTTTGCGAGATCAAGATACCGAGGTTGATGCTGATCTGGGTAAAAGCACCGAACAATCCTCTCTGCGCGGGGGGGGCGATCTCGCTGATGTAGAGGGGGACGATGACGGTGCTGGCTCCGGCACCGACACCAGTGAGGAAACGGCCGGTCGAGAGCACGGGGACCGAGTGGGAGAGAGTCTCGACTAGGGAACCGACGATGTAGAACGCGGCTGTCAATTGCATGGAGAGCCAGCGACCTCTTGCTGAGGTGAAAGGCCCGGCGACCAAGGCGCCGAAGAGACCGCCGATGGTGAAGATGGCCGAGACGGTCGCAAATTGGGGGCGGGTCATGGGGATGCAGTCGACATCGTTGGGGGAGTCCTTGACGTAGGAGAGAAGGTTGGCGATGGTCGAGGAGATGGAGGTTTTGCGACAGGTGATGACATCTTCAGGGGCGTTTAATTCTGCCTGAAAAAGTTGTTAGTAGAGGTACCTGAGGATGGAAAGGGATGGCATGAGGTACCAGATGGAAACCAAACTGAAGAGGACCGAGAGTGCTGACGATTATCAGCACCACCAGGTACAATGTCAGGTCGCGAAGGTTGGCGGCCATGGCTTTGAGGAGCGCCCGCACGAAGAGGAACGCGGTAAGGACTTTGAGGCCAATTTTGAATGGAAGGGTTCCAAATCTGAGGAGGTATCTCAACTAGAGAATTGACATGGTATTTTGAGTGATGATAGGTCTAGTAGGTAGAGGTAGGTTGGTGCAATGGAGGAGATTGTGTTGCCGTCATGTTAGAGGTTCACGATGCGGGTAGTGGACGACGATAACGGAAGGTCGCTGGAATGGGAAATAACAGGGGAGTTGCTGCCCGCTGTGGGTTGCGCTTGCCAAGTCAGCGGGGAACGGGTCAGGGATCCTGGACGCTTTCCAGGAACTGTTTTCGGGTCCTGTCTTAACCGTATAGTCCTGTGCCAATGGTACCTGCTTTGGAACATCACCAGAAAGAGGGATTTGAAGACAAGCTGGGAGTTGTGAGCGGCGAAGGAAGTATTAATCCAATCTTCTTATGCTGGATAAGCTACCACTATCTGAAACTGACAGTACCTAGAGATACGTAGCTGGATCATCTCGAGATGGTGAGGATTTTGAGAATATTGTTTGTAGGGGCGTGGTACTATTTTTGGACCGTCTGTTAGGGCACACATACAAAACGGGGGTGTACTCTAACATAATACCCGCCAACAGCAATACACGTACATCAATGGCGATTTGGGAAAGCGCAAGCGGACGGGAGCACCCGCCCCAGATTTCAGTGTTGGAGACAACGACAGATTGTTCGTGGCGAGATCAAGCCCCTACCATCGGTAATTGTCCTCTCAGCCTTTCTCTTCCGACGTGAAAAGCTGGTCGTCCCAGTGTGTTTCTCCAAACCCACCTCGTCAACATCATCACCACCGCAGCGTCCCGATGCTGCCTCTTTTGTCATGACCGCCATCACGACAGTACATATGCGCTTCAACCAACGCCCTCTTGGTGACTACGACATCGAGACCACACTGTGAACCCCTTGCCTCCCCTCTCGGGTCTTCAATTCAGTCTTTCCAACAGCGAGCCACTGAGGAGGTTCTATTCACCCGAGATGCAAGGCCATCTCTTATAGCAAATAGAGAAAGGAATGTCCACTCGCAAACGGGTTCGGTAGTTAAATTGAACAGAGATACGGAATCTGTTCACCATGTCCTCGCACACTTGAACAACCACTCACAAGTTCGGGTGTCTAGTATCTCCAAGAATACGCCGCCACCGACAAGATGTCCGGTCTTGAAGCCTTCGGGCTCGCGTGCAATGTCATGCAAGCCATTGGCTTTGCCATAGATATGGTATCCAAGTGCCAGACCATCTTCAAAACGGGCTCCCCAGACCCCAAGACGGCAACGCTGCTGGCCTAATCTACCCGAGTTACCGCCAGTGTTGCAGAATCGATATCATCCGCCAGGACAACCACTCGAGATGAGAAGGAGTTGCTCAACATCGCCACTGAATGTCTCAGCGCCATCTCTCGTCTAAAGGCCGAGGTTGACAAGCTCAACCGTCTCTCTGCCAAAGGTAAATTCCTCGCGTCTGTGCGCTTGACTTTGCGGGCAAAGTTCAAAGAAGGGGATATCGACAAATTGGAAAAGAGAATGCGCGATTACCAAAGGATCCTCAACTCTAGCCTTCTTCTGCATGTTTGGTAAGGTTCTGAATCTCAGGTACACAAAGCATATGTTTGCGCGGCTGGCTGACTACATCGACATATAGCTACAAAAACGACGCGCTTGAGCTAAGAATGCAAGCGGGTTTTTAACAGCTCGACAGCACTTTTCGGTGTTTCGTCGAGACTCTTTCTCAGGGGCAGGTGGATAACCAAGACCTCATGAAGTCGCATCAAGATGTTATTGTGGACGTCGTCAAGGCCGAATCGAACGCACAGAATGCGGCGATCACGGCTGTTGCCTCTGAAGTCAACAGAACTCAAGGAATGATCAAGGAAGCATCTCTGGAAGCCCTCGTGTGGGAAAAGCGACAACGGCTTTTCAAGAGTCTCAAGTACGACAGTATGGGTGAACGTTTCGACCAAATCAAACCGGCTGCTGAGGGGACATATAGATGGATGATACAGACTGTTCCGTCAGCGCCGGACAGTAACCAGGGTGAACCGGACGGAGAAGACCTGCCACCTGCATGTCCACATCGCACAACCGACAAGAAGGAAGTCTCGTGGAGTTGCTTTCCTTGTTGGCTAGAATCCCCAAAGGACAAAATTTACTGGATCCAAGGGAAGCCTGGATCGGGGAAAAGCACACTGATGAAATTTCTCGCTACGAAGTCTACCCTGTGGTATTCCCCAAGGCTACCCTCAGGTGACAGCCAAGATCCGCTCGTTCTTTCACATTTCCTATGGGCTGCCGGTTCAACCCTTCCCAAGAGTCTGCGCGGGATCCTTCTGAACCTACTCTATCGATTGCTGTCCAACGACCAACACGCTCTCGATCATGTCATCGATAACTTTTCCCGTCCTGAAGTTTAAAGACGCCAACGGAGATTGGACGCTTGAAGAGTTAGAGAGAACCATAGTGTCCTCGCTCAACGCCGTTGGAACCAGACCTGTGTTTATTTTCTTAGATGGCCTTGACGAGTTTGGATCCTTCAATTCCAACGCGGCTGATGACCCATGCAGTCTGCTAGATGTAGCAACAAGGCTCTCAACACTTTCAAACGTCAAAACATGCGTCTCCAGCCGTCCAGAGCCTGTGTTCAGGAATAGACTGGGCGCCCTATGCAGCCTAAGGCTACAAGACCTTACCCGTGGCGACATGAAGACATACACCACGGCTAGGCTGCTCTCAGATGATATTGTTGGCCTCGAGAATCAAGAGGAATATCAAAGTCTTGTTGACAGGCTCTGTGATATGTCTAATGGAGTCTTTCTGTGGACCGCCCTTACCGTCTGAGGTCTGTCAAAGGGTCTCACGGACGAAGATGATATATCAGAACTCTACGCCCGGGTGGAGAAGATGCCAAAAGGCTTATACGCACTTTACAAAGACATGTGGTCACGCCTTAACGGGTATCAATACCTTTACCAGAAAGAGGCAGCTCGGTATTTCCGATTGATCACGCATTGGTATTTTATGGACTCTGGGGATCCCTTTAATGCATTCCATCTTCTAGCCTCCCTCAACCCGTCCATCTCCCAAGCGTACCTCAAGAACGACGAGGCGTGCTTTCCCTAAAACCTGGAGGCAGCATGCGAAAAGCTTGGCAAGCGCGTATAGATACGCAGTGCTGGACTTCTGGAACACGGCCATCGAAGTACCATCAACTTTATTCACCGATCAGCTCTGGAGTTCTGACGGATACTCCCGAGGGCCACCAAATCTTGGCGTATGATCGGTCTACCCACAATGACCTACAGTTATCGCTGCTACAGGCTTATGTCGCCAGAGCTTTCTTTAGGTTCATGAAGCCATGTGAATATCCTGGATTGATCGACGAGGAGCTTTGGAACGTTATCCCTTCGTTTATGCTGAGACTCGAGTGCATCTGGGACGACAGCGCACTACCACACGACGTCCAGGTAATGTTCTTCGAAGCGTGCAGATGTATGGCTGAAGTGCACCAGAACGGTCCCCTAGGTCCGTGTCCGTGGGATTTTGCCGGTTACTTGGTCGCAAATGGGTACCACAATATTTCTACCCCTTTTATTCGATATCCCCATCTTAGTCCTGACGTGGAAATTATTCGGTCATCATGTTATCGGATATACCTCTTCGTTTTGGCCTCAGCAAGGAACTGCGGAGGTCTGGCGCCCAAGAATACAAGGCTAGGCAAAGCTAAGATAGTCGGAACTATTTTAGTTGAATATCCTCTCCTCGAATTTCCAGGTCATATTTCTTCCGCTATTGCGGACAGCTGCCTCTTGACTGGCAATATAGCGGCGCAAGAACGAACCGAAGTACTGGCTCTACTTGCTGCCTTGACGTTTCCATTGGAGATTAAATTCCTGAAGCTTTTCAAACAGCTCGAAATCCTCTCTCAACCCCGGAAATTCGTGGAGAACTTTTTCCAGTGCTATCCACACAGTGAAGAGAGAATCCTTCTTACATTATATTGGTCAGATGACATGTTCGGCGGCCTCGACAGACATGGACCCAATTGGGACAAATGGTCCATGGCTCTTGAATTTATAGGGCCCCGAATCCCCAACGATTTTGACTGGGATGGCGATGTGACCCGCTTTCTGATATTAGAATGCGATACAGCATATGCCGCAGAGATGATGACTCTTGGACGGGCAAGTCAATGGAAGAATACTAGTGAGGAGATGGACATGGTGACGGACAAGAATGGGGTTTGGAGACGGGCGGCAGGATCAAAGAGGGCTGACCCTAAAATCCTGGCATTTGGCGGTTATGCCCTATCCAATCTGGATGGTATGCCTGTCGAACAATTTTGGACATTGACCATAGACAGGTGTCGGAGAATGTTCAATCGGTCAAATAACGCTCACTACCTAGCCGTGGAGGACTCAGTCGTGGAGGACCCAGTCGTGGAGGATACCCCTGGCATGCCAGCCAACTGCGGTGATGCAGATCGCGTGCTGTCTCATCTTCGTAAAATCTATTCGACGGAGGATGGGTCCTTTATGGTTCCAGGGTTAACAGACAGCCTGCGGGACATAAAGAAGAGACAAATCCCCATCGGTAACGACGGTCTTCATAAGCTGGTCAACGATCATCCATTCAATGTTTTTGCGCAGGAATTCATGTGGAGCTTCAAGACGTTAACCACCTCAGCAGACCTCGTGTCTCATGTAGTACGAAAGCGGACTCGGACGTCAGTCTGGAAAGATAGAGATGACGATTACATTGGTGCAAGCGGGTGGGCGGAAAAATATACTAGGTTTCGGCCACTGGGTCAACGTGAGCGTTTCTAGACCTGAAGAGTATTTGAGACTTTGAGAGAACATACCCCCTTCTATACCTACTATTCGTTTGTTTGTTTATTTGTTTGTTAGCCTGAATCCTCAAGTCAACTTTCCCAGGCGTTTGTGTGTCTGATAGGTAGATACCTACATAACCAAAGGGTACCTCTACCCGTACCTTGCATGTTCGCTTTCCCAAGTCCACTATATCAAATACCAAAACTTGTCAAAAAGACTTTCCGTTCAATATCTACTACCTACCTACAGGTACCTTTGCCGTTCATTTAGTTGTCTCGTGATGTATGTATGGGACAAGTCGCGGTATGTTCAGACCATTATACCAGGAGTACCAAGCTACGTTAGCAAACAAACCAACGCTAGGTAGGTAGATTGTAATCTCTTTCGATTCATAATATTCACTTCCAACACCACTATGTTCCCTTTTTCTTCCACATCGATACCTCCCATCTCAAACCACCCTCCTCAGTTCTCAAGCCTCCACCCCAAACGTCTCGGCCTTATACCCACCAGCCAAATACCTCCTCACGCCATCCTCCAAAGTATCCAAGTCCTCCTTCTTCACCTCCAACACGTCATTGTCATCCTTGTCATACAGCGTGCCGCCCGTGGCCCAGATCCTGCGCAGCGTGACGGGAGTGGCCTGGGGCTTAGGCTGCGGCTTGTCGCTGTTCTTGTCCCAGAGAACATTCTCGAGATTCTTAATCTCGTCGACAGTGGTGTAGGTGACGTCGAACTTGGAGCCGGTCTGCTTTTCGAACTCCTTCAGGACGTCCTGGGGGTTAACGACGAAGGATTGTACCTTGAGGGCTTTGCCAAAGGATTGGGCGGGATGGCGGAGAGTGGCGGTGACGAATTTGCCGACGCTGTGGTGCACATGGGTGTTAGTATGAACAGTACCTAGGTAGAGGAAAGAAAAGAGACAAAAAAAAACTTACTCCCACATGGTACAAAACCCAACTCTTCCAACTTCACCCTTTTCATTCTGAACGACATACGCCTTCTTTCCCTCAATATTAAACCCCCCCGCCTGCTCACACCCAGGCGTAGGATAAAGCCACATATCAAAGTACGGCCCCGTAACCACATACGTGACCTTCAACCTGCTCACATGTTCCCTGATATGTTTCCTCAGCGCCAGTTTCCCCACATGCGTCGGCTCCCGCGCACTGTCCGCATTATGTTCCACATCCGTGCCGAACTCGCTCGGCAAAAACCACTGCACACTGGTGCTCTGCTCCGCGGCGTCGATTATTTTCGGCTGGTACTGCAGCGTGGCGCGCCCGAGGCAGGAGATGATGGTGTCGAAGTTGTTCTCATCGAAAAGATGGGTGAATGCCGAGGGGGAGAGGGAGGCTACGTCGCCTGTTAGGACTCGAAGGCCCTGGGATTGCCAGTGTGTGATGAGTTTGGCTTTTTTGGAGGAGGGGTCGGAAGAGGAGGAGGAGGAGTCCCAGCCGGGACGGGTGAGGAGGGTGAATGTGCTGTAGGGTTTTGGGGAGGAGGTGGACAGGAGGGAGGAGGTTATGTAGGAGCCGATGGTGCCGGTGCCGCCTATTATGAGGACTTTGGAGGGTTTGAAGTCGGACATTTTGGGATGGTGTGTGAGTGGTGACCTGGAGATATGAGGTTTGGGTGTGGTGGTGAGTGATTCTGGTGGTTCTGGTGGTGTGTTAATTGGAGGTCAGAGAAAGTCTGACGGAGTTGAGGTTGTTGAAGCGGAACAGGACTAGAGTTGAGAAGATATGAACAGTTTCCAGTGATCCCATATTTTTACAAATGGATTTCTAAGCTCAAGATGTCAAAGCACGTCATCACAAGTGGTTGAAAGATTAATGGACGAGGAAGGGGAAGTGACATTGGTGAGTGACTGAGTGAGTGTCCCACATTGCCCCGCACCAGGAACAGTGACACCAGCGGAGATCTCCCGAGTCCCAAGACCGCCCCGGGATATGGACACGGCATCACGGTCCGATTCCACGAATTTCGTCTACTTCACTGTCACACAGATATTTGCTCTTTACTGGCGGGCCACATAGGTAAACTTGGAGCAAGGAGCTATAGTAGGAGCTTGAGGTAACTGAACCGAAGCTGGCCGGGGAGGTACCTGCACGACTCCAGTCTTGAACGACATATCCGTCTCGTCCTTGTTACATGCCTCTCAAAATTACCATGGGGAAAGCAACACCATGAAATATCATTCACTGGAGAAGTCCTGAAAGATATTGGCCATATTGTTCTGTCAAGGTTCCTGGAGCTCTGAATTACAGGCGCGGGAGTGCAGCGGGGCATTCAATGACAGGCATCTTCAAGACCCTTGCACTGGGGCAGGCAACGGGTCCTCCTATGCACAAATTGGACCCACTCAGCTCAATTCACCTCACACGATTGGACAATCTTTTTGCAAAGCGGACCCGCGGCAGGCAAAGCATCAACAATTTTTTTGCTTCCGCATCGATAATCGCGAATTCTGAGGTCGACTTGAAGGCCCCATTTCGCAAAACCACCAAGCCGATTGATTCTACGCGCCGCCGCCGCCAATTGCCAGTCATCCGTCCGCGGCCGCCAACACAGACAGACAGATAGACAGTCGCCCATCATGTCGCAAGCAGTAGTCGACTCGCCACCACCCACTTCCAAGTCGGACAAGAAGCACAGGAAGGACAAGAAGCGCTCCAGAGATGAGGCCGAAGAGGTCCCCGCCGTCGAGGAAAAGAAGCACAAAAAGTCAAAGTCCGAGTCGCTAGAATCTGACGAGAAGAAGTCCAAAAAGTCGAAAAAGAGCAAGAAGGAAGATGACGAGGATGTCGAGGAAGCCGAGGCCCCTGCCAAGAAGGAGAAGAAAAAGTCCAAGAAGAGCAAGGTAGAGCCTGAGCCAGAGCCAGAGTCTGAGGAGGAGCAAGAGGAGGAGGCGGCTGTCGCGTCAGAATCCGAGGCCGAGGAGCAGAAGAAAAAGTCCAAGAAGAGCAAGGACAAGAAGGAGAAGAAGGACAAAAAGGACAAGAAGAAGCAGCGACAAGCATCCGCCACCCCCGAGCCCGAGACTGCGACGACCGATGCGATGGACGTCGACACCATCCCTACCGACGACGCCGATTTTCCTTTCTACACCCAGGTGCACTCCCTCTACGTGCCCTTCTACCCCTGCGGCTTTGACAAGCCCCTAACCAACATCGCCGCCCAACATCTCGAACCCCTTCTCAACCACTACTCCCCCATCCTCCGCGGCGTCCTCCTCAGCTACACCAACCTGAACCTTTCTGAGCGCCCCGTCCAAGCCTCGGTCATCAACCCGCCCACCGACGAGACCCCCGCCCTTCTCCGGTCTGTCGATGAATACGCCGTCGGTTTCGCCTACCTGACCTTTGACGCGCACATGTTCAAGCCCGCCCGCGGCAAGTGGATGGAGGGTGTCGTCCAGCTGCAGTCCGAGGGTCACATTGGTGTTCAATGCTGGGGGAGGTTCAACGCCAGTATCGAGGCCAAGAGGTTGCCCAAGGGGTGGAAGTGGGTGGATCTCAAGGGAGACAAGTCTTACAACCAACATGAAGAGGAGCAAGAAGAAGAACAAGAGGAAGAAGAAGACGACCAGCTAGACGGCGAAGAACTCCAAGTTGTCGAACAAGTGCACACCACAGGTTACTGGGTCGACGCCTCCAACAAGAAAGTGTCCGGCAAGGTCCGTTTCAGAATCAAGAACTTTGACGTCGGTCTCGCTGGCGATTATGGCTACCTTTCTCTCGAGGGAACTTTCCTGAATGATGACGAGGAACGTGCCCTGCAAAAAGAGGAGCGTGAGCTAGAGCGCAAGCGTCGCTCTAGGCAGAACTCCGGTGGTCTTCTCCGCCCGATGAGCAGGAGAGTGCCCGAGTTTAGCATGACCAAGTTTGGCAAAGAGGACGAAGAAGAGGATGCGGGACAGAGAACCGTGTTTGCAAAGGTGACGGGCAAGGAGGGAGATGTCACGCCGGATGATTAGGTGTGGTCTGGGTTGACGTGCTCGGGGTCTTCGCCGGTTAAGCAAAGAGGGCAACAAAGGGGATGGGGAAGCAGCCAAAGTCAGAGTAGTAGCCCGTTGAAAAAGCCGTGGACGCCGAGCAGAACGCCCCCGCCGAGAGGAAGTCCGGGGTTTCGGTAGTGTCTGGGATCTGGGGAATCTGAGGTCGATGCTCCGAAGCCCTGTGGAAGTCTGGAATAGGTGATGCCAATGGATGGGATGTGGATGTGGTGGATGTTGGGCATATAATTTCATGTGTTTCTCTCTTGGGTCGGAGTTACGGGCTTGTTTGTGTTTTGTCATTTTTGCATTTTCCTTTCTTTCTTTGTACGATTTTGTACAAGATACATACTACATCTGATAGCAAAACCCCTTCGATACAACTGCAGTGGTGCATATAGGTCACCATCTTTGATCATGTTGGTTGGAAAAGGGAAAAAGGGCCGGCCATTGGGGAAAAAGGGGGTCGAGAAAAGGAATAGACTGATACCATTTGTCTGGGCTGTGTGTCGTCTTTTGTGAGATTGCTTTGTAGTCATTTGGGAATACACAGTCATTTGAGGTTTACACCTTGTTTCGTCGATGGTTGGAAATGTTTTCATACCTTACTTTCCCTGCTCTCTCGGATGGGGCCCAGCCGACGAGACATTGCTCTTATTAGTGCATGGTCCTAGCCGTACCCACGGACTGGCGGGTCCCCTAACAAACACTGTGCCACTAGCTCTTGCCCTGAACTTGTTAGTGACACCTTAAATTAGACTTCAGCTTGGGCCTCCACAGGTGTTTCAGCTGTTCGTCCCGTCCTCTTGGAGTGACGTACTGTACGGAATGAGGGGTTCCGTCCCAACTGAAGCTGTTTATTTTCCCCTGATCACCATCTCGTCTTTTATCGTCGTTAAAAGCAGTCATCGGATGATATATATCACCATCCAACCGCCGTCGACATAACCTCTTGACTATCGGCCCCATCCGTACCTGACTCGGTCCTGACATTCATCCGCATTCATCCGCAGCCATGCTCCCAGTTCCTCTCATCCAGCTCCAGTGCGGGGTCAACTCGTACGAATGGGGAAAGAAGGGCAACTCGTCGCGCGCCGCCCAGTTTGCTGCTGCCTCTCTTGATCAAGGCGAATTCAAGATTGAGGACGAGAAGCCATATGCGGAGGTAAGAAATACATCTTCTTTCAACTCACGGTCCCAATCTGACCACATCACCACAGCTATGGATGGGCACACACCCGTCCAACCCGTCCAAGGACAAACACACTGGCCGCACCCTCCTCGACCTCGTCCAAGATAACCAAGCTCTCCTCTCCTCCGCCATCGCCGAGCGCTACGAGAACAAGCTTCCCTTCCTCTTCAAGGTCCTCTCCATCCAAAAAGCCCTGTCCATCCAGGCCCATCCCAACAAGAAACTCGCCGAGAAGCTGCACGCCCGCGACCCCAAGAACTACCCCGATGATAACCACAAGCCCGAGATGGCCATTGCCATCAGCGACTTCGAGGGTCTCTGCGGATTCCGTCCGTTGAAGGAGATTGCCCACTTTCTCGACAATGTGCCTGCTTTGCGACAGCTGGTAGGCGAGGAGAAGGCCAAGCAGTTTGTCGAGACCGTCAACAAGAACGATGGAAACGAATCGGAGCAGGTTACGGCTGAGAACAAGAAGGTGCTACAAAGCGCTTTTGAGGCGCTCATGTCTACGTCCGAGGAGGACATGACTGCTGCCGCCGAGAAGCTCGTCGAGTCAGCCAAGAGCTCTGGCGCTGATTTCGCCGGTACCGCTGCGCCCACGCCGGGTGGTGCCAAGCTCTCTGAGCTCGTCGGTCGTCTATACGGACAGTTCGGCGCTGACTACGGCCTCTTCGTTCTCTTCTTCCTCAACTTTGTCGAGATGAAGGCCGGCGAAGCCATCTATCTGCGGGCAGACGACATCCACGCCTACATCAGCGGCGATATCATCGAGTGCATGGCCAGCAGCGACAACGTGGTGCGCGCTGGCTTCACCCCCAAGTTCAAGGACGTCGACACCCTCGTGAACATGCTCACCTACGACTATGCGCCCATTGAGAACCAGAAGATGGAGGCTACCGATTATACCAAGGATGTCAAGGGCAAGCGCGAAGCTGGCGCGACGCTCAACCAAGCTGCGATCGACTCGCAATCAGAGACCACCGAGTATAACCCACCAATCGAGGAGTTCAGCGTCGTCCGCTCCGTCCTCAAGAGTCAGGGCTCCAAGGTCACCTTCAACCCCATCGATGGCCCAAGCATCATCATTTGCACCAGGGGTCAAGGCAAGATTTCAGTCGGTCCCAAGGTGCAGGAGATCAAGATGGGCCATGTTTTCTTCATCGGTGCTACGGCCGAGTGTGTGCTCGAGAGCGAGGATAACGAGTTTGAGACTTTCAAGGCCTTTTGCATATTGGATGAGCAAAGGAATTGACTGTCTAAGCTGTGACGGTTGAAGCGGAGGTGGAAAATAAAAAGGTGGAAGTAGGACGTATACACGACCCATATCGTAGGGTTTTCTTTGAGCCAGCTACCAGGAATGATTTCGAAAAGTTTACCGCCAGGCGCGGTTCCAAGTTCAATTTCTTCGTCCCTTCGAGGGACCTCCCATTTCCATTCACAATGATAGACCCTGGTCAGCCCTGCCCAACTTCGCCAACCTCCAGTGTATGGTTCCTCGCCGCCCTGCCAAGCAACTTCCCCGCAAAGTCCAAGCCACCGGGCTCTGAAGCTATCCCGCATTTCAGCCCTTTTTCTTGCCATGTGCGTGCCTAGGCGCTCCCCGGCGTTTCTGGCCTTTGTTCTGACTTCATGTTCTGGCACATGGAAAAGAAGACGGACAGATTGATGGGATCATGGGGATTTCCCCACACTTTCATCGCATTCGTTTCTGCAAGAGGTTGGATGAAGATTTGCAAGATGATTGGACTAAACTCGTTCTACACGTGTAGGCACTTGTTCCTCAGTAAGCACCCATTTACCGCGTATAATTCACCACTCGGACTCTCGAGTCTTGTTCACCATGCTGCCAGAATATTTCCAAGACGAGTTGACAGAAGCTTTCGTAGTCATCAACAAAATTACGAAGAAATTAAGATGTCCACCTCATGCACCTTTCAAGCCCACAGGGCCCAAGGGTTGCATATAACCTCAACTAGCTCATGTTGATCCTCCTGAAAACCCCCTCTTTCAGCCCTGTCATGCCTTTCAGCCTTCAAGATTGGGCCCCTTTGCCTCGGTAACTCCCCTACTTCCCCTCAGTAACCCCCCAGAAAGGGCTAGCTACAGTTGTCAATTGTAAAGAAGGGGACGACAACAGTGCAAGTAAAAGTGGCTCCTTTCCCTTCGCCGTTGTCGTTCGAGCTTCGTTTGTCTTTGTCTGATGCTAGTTCAGTGTTTCATCTCCAGGGTCTTGACTCTTGAGTTCTCATAGTTCAAGATCATCTATTTGACTTGTAAGTCACTTCAAGACGAAACCAAGACCTCATCTAACACCTCTCAGACCACACCTCCCTTCTGCTCCCACTATCACACAGTCCAACGGCAACCACCATGCCCGCCCCCTTGGCCATCGCCGGCGCAGCAGCCGCCACCGCAGCCACAGCATCCTACCTCTCCGCCTCCCTTTCCTTAGAGCACGACCTTCTCTGGCTCCAAATAGCCGGCGGCACTCTCTTCAACGTCCTCAACTCCGTTCGCACCGGGCGCGTCAACGTCTTCTACCGCCTCGAAGCGCACGCCCTGTCCCCATCCACCGCTAACAAACCCTTTCTCTGGTTCGAGGGTAAATCGTACACCTACCGTGAGACCTACCAGCAAGTTCTGCGATATGGCACCTGGCTGCGGGAGACCAAAAAGGTGAAGCAGGGGGAAGTGGTGGCGTTCATGGCCATGAATTCCGACACGTTTGTGTTTGTCTGGTTCGGGCTGTGGAGTATCGGTGCCACGCCGGCTTTTATCAATTATAATCTTACGGGAAAACCGCTGGCGCATTCGTTGGAGGAGAGCAAAGCGAGACTGGTGATTGTTGATCCGCAAGTGGAAGGGAATTTGACGGAGGAAGTCAAGGCGGGGGTGCAGGTGCAACATCAGAAAGAAGGGGGAGGAGGAGGAAGAGAAAAGGGGACTGGGATGGAATATGTCGTCCTAGGTCCAGAGACGGAAAAGGAGAGGTTCCAACTTGAACCCAAGCGCTACCCGGATGAAATCAGAAAGGTCGATTCCTATGTCGGCATGGCCATCCTGATCTATACGAGCGGGACGACGGGACTGCCGAAGCCCGCAATCGTCAGCTGGACCAAAGTTTTCATGGCAGCTATGCTCACCGGCAAGGGAACTTCCATGCGCGCAGACGACGTGTTGTACACGTGCATGCCGCTTTATCACTCATCTGCTTCGTGTCTGGGCGTGTGCGCGGCGTTGTTCAGGGGCGCGACGGTGGCGGTGGGGAGGAAGTTTTCGACGAAAACGTTCTGGAAGGATGTGAGAGCTAGTCAGGCGACGATTATTCAGTATGTCGGCGAGACTTGTCGATACCTGACGGTTGCGGAGCCGGAGGTTGATCCCCTGACGGGGAAGTGTTTGGATAAGGAACATAAAGTTAGAGTGGCGTGTGGGAATGGGTTGAGGCCGGATGTTTGGGAGAGGTTTAGGGAGAGGTTTGGTGTTGATGTAAGTCCCTTTCCCCCTTTTCACGGCTTGGATATGAGGACGGCAAAGCTGACGCAAACAAAAAGACAATCCTAGAATTCTACGCCTCCACCGAAGGTCCTTTGGGGACATGGAACCGCTCCCGCAACACCTTCTCCCTCGGCGCCATCGGCCGTTTTGGCATTCTCTCCCACTTCCTCACCAACACCCGCTCCGCCGTCGTCCGTCTCGATTTTGAATCAGACCAACCCCACCGCGACCCTTCCACGGGTTTCTGCACCCGCACGCGCCCCAACGAGCCCGGCGAACTCCTCGCTGCGCTTCCACCAAAAGACATCAAGTCCCGCTTCCAAGGGTACTTCGGCAACGAAAAAGCCACCAACTCCAAGATTTTACGGGATGTGTTCAAGAAGGGCGACGCGTGGTTTCGCACGGGCGACATAGTCCACTGGGATTCCGAAAAGAAACT
Source organism: Sordaria macrospora (assembly GCF_033870435.1). Taxonomy (NCBI): domain Eukaryota; kingdom Fungi; phylum Ascomycota; class Sordariomycetes; order Sordariales; family Sordariaceae; genus Sordaria; species Sordaria macrospora. The sequence continues at coordinate 83,999 of NC_089372.1, read as the reverse complement.
TTACTTTTCTGATAGGATAGGCGACACGTTCAGATGGAAAAGCGAGAATGTGTCAACGGCGGAGGTGGCGCAAGCTTTGGGGATGCATCCTGCTGTTCAGGAGGCGAATGTTTATGGTGTGCAACTGCCGAATCATGATGGACGGGCGGGGTGTGCTGCTATTTCACTTAAAGGGGAAGGGGAGGTGGGGGAAGAAGTACTGGAAAGTCTGGCCAGACATGCCCAGAAGACGCTGCCGAAGTATGCGGTTCCGCTGTTTTTGAGGGTTACCTCTATGAGGGATGGAGTTGGAGAGCAGACTACGGGGACGATGAAGCAGCAGAAACAAGTGTTGAGGGAGCAGGGGGTTGATCCCGGAAAGGTCACGGTGGGGAAGGATGGTAAGGAGGGGGATAAGTTGTATTGGTTGGACCACGATGGGAAGGGGAGGTATGTAAAGTTTGGGGAGAGGGGGTGGAGGGAGTTGCAGGGGGGGAGGGTCAAGCTTTGAGTCAAGCTTTGAGGGGTGATGACTGGGGAGTGGTGGAAAGGAGAGGATGGAGAGTATGGAATCTTTGAAAAAGGTGTGTTACTCATGGGGCTGGCATGATCTTCAGGGTCCGGGAGGCTGGAGCTTCCTGTCGTTTCTGGCGGAAGTTATGAGTGTGTGACTGGCAGGCAGCAGGAACTCCCAGTCGGTAACCTGTCATCAACTCCTCACGAGGCCCGACCGTCAGGGAGAGGTCCATCCAGGGTGCTCAATAGCATGATTGCATGCGGCCACCGAAGAGAAAGAATGGAAAAAGCAACAAAAGATAGGTGGTGAAGACGATACAGAATGGACACGATACCTTTGAACACCTTGTTCGCTAAGAGCCACGGAAGCTAACACCAGGAGCCAGATCTGTCGTCAAGGAAGGACTCCTTTGACGTTCGTAACCAGGGCGCCGGATGTGATATGGATTCAGCTTTGCATCTCTCGTCGTCTTCAACGCGGAACCGATTACTTACAAGTAAAAAGAACCAGGTTTTCTCGTCAACTAGTCAGTCTACATACCCCAGATATCGGGTCATGGCCGAGTCACGTTCTCCTGTTTGGGTAGATCAGTGCCCCTCCGTCAACAGACTCGGAGCTGCTATTTATAGGTAACCTGCCGTCCAGCGGCCATGGAAACCTGGATCCGCGATTCCCAAACCGGCGTAGCATCGAAAAGCCCGTCCACCGTCCACAGAACGTTGACAAGCTAGTGGAGTCAAAAGTGCAACACCAATCTATTTGGAAATTAACAAGGCAATTTGCAAGGCGTGAGCTAATTGGCTTGCCTTACAAACTCAGCTTCCTCAACACCAGGGACCGTGAGGGAATCGCATACAAAAGTATACCAAAGTCGAATGTTGATATGTCTTGGCTTTTTCGTGTTCCTCGGTTCGTGATGAAAGAGATAGGCTCCGTGATTAACTGGCAATATAGGGACTTCCAGCATGAAGGGATCTGAGCGGTATCATTCTTCTAGGGTAGCTGACGATGGGATGGGCTTATGGGTGAAGGGACATCTGCGGGTGGCTATTTCCAGCTTATGATTGATGCTGGACAACGGACTGCGTCGGAGGGGAAGTTGTTGATGATGATGATGATGTAGATAAAAGGTCGTCTCCTCTTCGCAGGGAAGAAATAAGACGGCATCCAAGGTGAACTGATCGAGTAACTCCTCGTCTTCCATCTCAGTCTATCCCCAGTCAACGCCGTCAAGATGGTCCAAAAGATTGCAGTCCTGTTGCTCGCGGCGGCGAGGTAAATTCACCTTGTTTTCCCTTCTACCTGTCACCATCGCTAACACCTCTCAGCTCCATCCTCGGCCAAATCACCCTCCAACCCTCCACCGTCACCACCAAGCGTCCCACCCAGAACCCAGGCACACCCACCGTCACTCGCACCGTCACCAAGACAGAGTACGACACCATCACCGAGACCGAAACCCAAACGGAAACCTCGATTTCAACCAAGATCAGCACCAGCATCAGCACCACCACCGAGTCCTACATCCAGGAAGTCACCACGACCGTCATCTCGACTTACACCGTCTCCTTCCCCGTGACCGAAACCACAATCACCACCATCCCCATCATCACGACCACCACCGAGGCTCCCATCACCGTAACCGACGTCGTAACCAACACCCAAACCACCACCCGCACCTCCATCATCTCCACCACCGTCATCAAGCCCACGACAACCACCGCCACGGCAACAGCAACCGTGACCTCCGTTTCAATCAGCACCAAAACCGGCAGCTGCTCATCTTCTTCGCCAGCGGCTCAATGCCCCACCGTCACGGCCACGGCCACGGCATGCAAATCTTGCTTCGTCCCGCAGTGCACGACTACCAGCACCATCACCAAGCCGTGCGGATGTCAGGCATTGCCGACGGAGAGCGTCAGTTTCCCGTGTGGAGCGGCGGATGCGTGTAATAAGATTGGGTGCACGACTGTTTATGCGGTTAAGACTGCTGGGTGTTAGTTGTGAGTGGAGATGGCATGGAAGGTTTGAAGCATGGAAGGCTTGAAGCAAGAGAGTGGTTGGAAGAGCACGAATTGAGCTCGGCGGGAGACTGCCCGGAACTGATCGGAAAAGTTGAGCGCATTGGGTGCAGAACAATATAAGCTCTAGGTAAAGATAATAAAATACATACGACCATACCCACTGGAAAACTCGGGATCCCGTCCGCTCTCCCATAGATAAGCCAGTGAGGGCCAGACTAGTAGTTGGGTCGGTGACGACCAGCGAATCCCTGGTGTTGTATGTTTTTTGGTCTTTTTTGGGCGGGGATTTATCTTGAACGGGAGCTTGATGTGAGAGGAACTGAAGTGGAAATCGAGAAGGAAAGAGCGAAGGGGTCAGGACGGGTCATGGAATCAATGCTGTGGCATTCAGTTGAGGAATGAACGAGCCGGTGGTGGCCGAGTCTCTACCTAGGTACAAGCTGAGCCTGGGACTACAACCCGCGTACACTGTGGTGAAGAGATGATTGAAACGAAAAGTAAGAGCCGAAGAAGCGATTATCGTATTAAGTCATCAATCTGATCGTGAACTGTTCTAAAGGAGTGACTCCAGCTCCATATGCCATGAACCGGCAATTTGCACCAGGCATCCAGACGCCGAAAAAAGCACCAAGAACAAACCATGCTCCGTTCCTTCCTTCCTTGTTCAATACCTGCGCATCTAAACTCCAACCAAGAAAAAAAGCAAATCTTTTCCCTGTACACGGTCCCTCCATCACTCGCCAACACCAAACAAAGCCAAAGCCATGGCCTCACACAACATCGTCTGGTTCGGCTGCCTCTTGACACTCATCAACCTCGTCAATCCCCCACTGCTGCCCGCTTCCTGACCCTGCGCACCGGGATTGACACTGCAACTCCTCTGCCTTCCACCCATCTCCCCACCACCAAACTCCAATGGAACTGGCAAACTGCTAATACTTCCCACTCTCTTGCCAGCATTGCTCCTCCGCAAACTCGCAGACGGCGATCCAGCCCGAGATGAACTTCCCGACCGCATTCCCTGCTGCTGCTGCCGCGCCATCAACGGATGACCCATCGGCATCGGTGGGCTCTGCTTCTCGTCCATAAACCCGCCATTCCTCAGCTTTGGCGACGACGACTTGCTCCTCAAACCAGGCACCGTAAACCGCGGCGCTTCGAACCGACCACTGCTCCCTCCCGATGCCGAGCCAGGAAGTCTGGGCTTCCGTTCAGCGCTTGGGTCCTTGCTGATGATCCCCCAGAGCTGTTGGAGCCACTTCTGCTCCGCCTTCTTGCTCGTCTCGGAAGGCTCCGGCTTCGCAGAGCGGCAGGGCAAGACTTCAGCACCGGCCATTTCACGTGTGGGCCAAGGGAAGGACACCGCCATCTCCCGGAGAGTCAGGGAGTGCATCTGTCGAAGGACAATACGAATTTGCGCTTCGACGTTGATCTCCGGCTTGAAGTACCAGTCTTCTCTCTGCTCGAGACGGTCGGCAATCTGCGTCATGGCACCGACGAGCCAGTCGATGGCGACATTGTCCGGGACCGAAGAGGCTTGCTTCAGCAGCCAGTCGAGAGTCTCAGGGGTGCCAGATTGGTTGAGAATGGGGATGCTGCGCTTGTCGTGCTCGCGGTCTTGCAGCTTGAGGATGAAGTCGTTGTAGTGCTTCATGGATGACAAAGGAAGACCGGCAAACTCCCCACGGTTGAGAGCGTGCACGAGCTCGTCACCGAAAGCGATACCGGCTTTGATACCCGAGTTGAGACCGCGGCCAGGCCAGAAGTGCACTGTCATAGCGGCGTCCCCGGCCACGGCGACAAGTGCATGCGGACGACGGACGAAGCGGGAGTCTTCGAGGGGAAGCTGCTGCACGCCTTCACGCACGGCTTGTACGACGATGGGGATGCGCACGACATTGATGACTTCGGACTCCTTGAAGCCAAAGAGCTTGAGCCCGTCTTCGATGGACTTCCAGAGTGAGGAGTCGCGGTGTTCGGAAGGCTTGAAGACGCGGTTCTCAGTGAAGCCCTCGGGGACGGATCCGTCTTCGCGGCGGAAGCAGCCGGGGGAGCCGAAGTGAACGGGCTCGCCATCCACACCGACCATCTTGTGCCACTCGTCTTCAGTCAGCTGCATGTTCAGGTATCCCTTGCCGTCGTGATCCGAGGCGTTGAGGAGGTAGCGGGTTTGGCCGAGGGTGAGGAACATGTTGAGTGGTTGGGACCAGGGAAGACCACCGACGGAGCCGCGGTCGAAGGCGAGACCGAGGGCATAGGACCGACCACGCTCCTTCTCGTAGCCGCGGAAGTAGTCTCTGCGGACCCAGGAGGCAGCACCGTCGGTGCCCAAAAGGACATGGAAGTCACCGCACTTGCCGTTCTTGAGCTCTTCTCTTGTGACACCCTCGGGATGGAGGTGAATCAAGTGGCGCAGTTCGTCATCCTGGCATCTCTTGAGGAACCTGTCCTCTACCTTGCGAATCTGAATGTTGGCCGAACCAGGCCAGACCCTCTCCGGCCGCCCAGCAAACAGGGCTTGGAAGGACTTGGGAGTCAACAGATCCGTGACCGAATCCTGCAAGGTCACGACCTGATCTCTCCTCCTGGCAGTCGGAGGATACCCAACCTCGCCCGTCCTCTCATCCCTCACCCACCTCCTCTCCCACACATGCACCTCAATCTTTCCACCTCCCTTCTCCGCCAGGGAAATAGCGCTGGCCAGTCCAGTGGGCCCTCCACCGACAATGCAAACCCTCAACCTGCCCACAGGATACTTGTAAACAACCAACTCCTCACAAGGCAGCGGCTCCAGATTTCTGTGCAGCGTCGGATCAAAGAAGAAATCCACCACCTGCCTCGCCTTCTCGCACACGTTCACATCGGCCGGGATATTCGCCTTGATGATGATGAACCGCATAGCCTGCACCAGCGGCGTCGCCGTGAAATCGGCATGTCTGTTTCCGAAAACCCGGTGCATCACCGCCCACGCCACGTGCGCCACACTCCGGCACAGGTCGCGGTTGGTGATCACGTCCCGCAGCTCCGCGTTCACCCACGGGTTGGAGCTCATGGCGATGAAACGCGTGATGAAGATGTTGGCTCGGTCGAGGTCGGTGCGGCCGTCGGCTGACTCGTAGCGCGAGCCCCATGCGTCTTCGTAGCCGACGGGGAAGGCGATTTCGTCGTGGGAAGGGACCACGGGCGGGTTGGCGTGGGGCCGCTTGCCGAAGCTGGCTGCTCGGGAGCGGGTGGTCGGTTGTGGCGGGGACAAGGTCTTGGTGAGGGTTGATTTGGAGGGTTTGCTTCGCAGTCCCCGGCCCTTTGTAGATGAGGTGGGTTGGGAAGGCGGAGCGGGGAAGGAGAAGCTCGGGCGGGAATCTGAAGTGGAGGACCGAGAGGTGGAGGGCCGAGAGGACATGGAGGACATGGAGTTGTTGTAGAGGTGTTTGCGGGAAGATATGGAGGACATGGAGGCACTGTCGTTGCAGTAGAACTGCTCGGACAGCGAGGGGGATGGGACCCTGGATGGCATCTTGGCGGTTGTGATGGGTTTGACTGAAAAGAGAAGAAATTAAGGGGTGTTGACGATGTAGTACTTGTAGGTTGTGTCGATGTGTTCGTCAGTGATGAGCAAGGTAGTGTAAGTTGAGGTTGTATTAGGTTGGATAGATCTTCTTGTTGAGTAATCGAGTAATCGAATGAAGAGATGTTGTGTTGTACTTGTAGTTGTGATGATGATGAGGTAGTAGTGAATTAGATTGCTTTTTCTTTTTCTGGTCGTTCTCATCCGGGGTAGTTATATTCGTTGTCAAGATGGAAACTGAGGAAGCTTTGCCTCTTTACCAGGTAGGTACCTAGGTAAGGTAGGTAGGTTTCCAGAAACAAAACCACACCAATCCGATACCACACCATCAAACACTTTGTCCGAGGATGGGAGATGGGATCATGAGAGAGGGTAGTACGGTAGGGCAGTGCCGCACTGCCGAAGCAACATACCTTGAATGGGACATGGGAGTCAAGCTGAGAGTAAAGGAGGATGGAAGACAGGATAGGATGGGATGTATGGATGCTTGCTGCCTTGGCGCTGGAGTGAGGCGGGACACCTGGAAGTGTAACTGGAACAACAGCTCACTCCAGGTCCAGGAATCCGTTGCACAGACAACACGCACATACTACCTGTAGGGAGAGGCAGAGTCCAATTCTGGCTTTCTTGGTTTTCGGTTGTAGGATTCCTTCGGCATGCAGGCAGCCTTCAAAGTTCAAACCCAGACTCAGACCCAGGGGAAACCGAGAACGCTCCAGTCAGTCCAGTCCCTAATCCGTGAACTCGGTGGCATCGGTCGGTGGCATCGTGCAGCATACCTAGTAGATACCATGTAGCATGCGGTGTCTATGTATGGCGTCAGCCAGCAGCACCATGACAGATTCTGGGGACCTGGGGACCTGGGAGTCTGGGACCGGATCAGCCCTAGGGAGCAGCAAGCCTTCAAGCCACGGATCAAATCGTAACATCAAGTGGAAGACATGAACTCCAGGTGTCATGTCCAAGAAGGGTAACCAAGAGGTTCTGAGGCAGTGACAGTAGTAGGTAGGTAGTGTCAGTCAGCAACGGCCAAACGTGACCCCCTTCCACTCCAGTCCAGTCCAACGGCAGGGGCGCCATCAACACCCATTCTCGGCTCCTACTGCGACCTTGGCTGACCAACGGAGTTCAGGAGTCTGATATTCCATTCGTTCATTCATTCAAGCGAAAGGGAGACTGGCTGAGACTGGAGTCTAACGGAGATGCATGGACGCGGCTATTTTTGCTGTGAGGTGTGAGTTCTGTTTGGCGACAAAGGAGTGTTCCCGTACTGCTGGAGATGTTTCGAAACATCCACTCCCGCTTTCATTCCCGGGCAGGTTGGGAATGGGTGTTTTCTTCCTTGTGTTGCTGTGTTGCTGCGTTGCTGGTGACAGGTCAAGTGCAAATCTATTTCATCCATCCAGAAACTGAAAATGGAAGATCTGATAATAACTCCCGTCGTTGCCGTGTTTCGTCTATGGATAGGTAGATGGATACCTGGATGGATGGATCCCATAGAGGTATGGGTATCATCCACGTCCCTGGCGATCAGGATGGCAAAAGACCTCCAGTCATCTCCAGTCCCATTTGCTTTCTTCCAGCATCCAGCATCTCGCTTGCGTGCATCGTGACGGTTTAGGTCTAGGTGCTGACGAGAGAATGCAGTACCTGGTTTTGGCAACGGGTAGAAAGGAGGGTAGGGGTTGCGCTTGACTGGCACGGGTGGTAAGCGCGATGGTGTGTGTGTCTTGTCGTCTGCTCGTTGGTCTCGTTGGGACGTTGGGCAACACTCAACAGCGAGCGTGCTGTGTCTCCTTCCCAAAGACCCAAAGACCCAAAGACCCAAAACCCCGGCACCAGATCGCTCTCAAGTTCAATTAGCCGCGTAGCCGCCGACCGGTACGAAAAAGACACTGCTGCACCGAGACCAGAAAAGATCGTGAGGACGGGACAAGACATGGACATGACATGTCGTAGGGCCGAAGAAGTGTCCATTGCTGCGTCGTTGTGCGGTGTCAAGGTCTTCCAGGTTGGTGTGTGTGCGACACCAAAATAAACTATCCATGTCTGGTACCTACCACTAGATAACAGCCACGCGGGAAGCTGCGCCGCACATGCCTCACATGAAGGTACCCGTGAGGCAGTGCGCCCTTTATTTTGGCGGTGCAAGACAAGAGAATGAAGAGATGCCTCGGCCCCTGGGGATCGCTGCTGCCCTACGCCCTACGACGACAAAAATCCGGGGACGGGATCGAAGAGATAAAGTTAATGCACAGCCCCCCCGTGCTTAGGTATTCGAACCGAAGGATGGATGGATGGATGGATGGACAGATCAGAACCTTATCACCTTACTGTCATACTCTAATCGCTTAAGTTGCTGTGCCCTCTTGCAACGGTCTGGTTGCTCTTGTTCCTCAGGTCGATATTGATTACTGACATCTATTGGCTTTGGTTAGGTGTCTGGATTCAGAGGTGTACGTGCCCGACGTCTACATCAAGATACCCCCGAAGGAGCTTCAGCTTGAGTATGTCGACAAATTTGTGTAGGTAAGGTAAGCTCGCTTAGGGCAGCCAATTTGCTTATGTCCGATTAGACGCATGCAACCTACCAATGGCTTCCAAAAATACCAACCGTGGAGACGGGTTGAAGAACTGTCTGGTCTCCGGTGTCTGGTGTCTCGTGTCCTCGGCTTCCCAGGCTTCAGGCTTCAGGGTTTCTGTTTCTGGAGATCGCACGGAAGACAGGGACACAGTTGCACAGGTCAGGTCGACGACGTTGCACGGCACTGATCCTTCCGTACGTCTGCGATGTCATTGGGACATCTCACGTTCAGTGTGTTTGCACCATCAGGCGGCGTACAAGTCCAGATGTTTGGTGTTTTGGAACTTGATCCCGTCAAAAGTAGACAGGTGGGTTGTAATGGGATGGGATCTGGGAATGCCCTCATTCTGGTGGGCATGGTCCATGTCGCGCACGGGTCCTCTTTTGCTCCTCGGACTCATTGTCGCGATCCCCGAATCCAGTGCGTTCCCCGCAGGAATATCAATCAATCCCGACGGTGAAATCGTCCCGTGTTTTGCAAAATCTGGATCGGATTGCGGCTCAGTTCAATATCGACTGCGTCGGGGAGGCATAGCGGAGATCATCGTCGCGCCTTCTTTTCGGTGATATCGTGATCATTTGTGGTGGTTGTGGCGTGACGGAAGGGCTCGTCCCGTTTGGAAAAGGGAAACAAGCGATGAGAGGGGCTTGACCGCATGGTGGTCTGTGCGCACAAATGGGGAATATGAGGACTGGATTCGCGCTGACCTTCAACAATAATCACTCGGCGTGGTGGCAGAGTGGTCTAATGCGCAAGACTAGAAATCTTGTTCCTTCGGGAGCGTCTGTTCGAATCAGGCCCACGTCGCACGAATGACCATCTAAATTTCTTTTTTGACTTTTTGCGACTTTATCTGGTGTCAAGAATGTCTATTTCTTTTTGTTTTCTTCTATGACTTTTTCTTTCTATTTTGGTGAATGTGGGAGTCGCATAAAATGTGATGTCTGCAAAATCAGCGTCGAATGCTGAAACATCGTGATACTTTCTAAAGTAGAATGAGATACCTAATCGATTTTCTTCTTTGCAAACATGGATTCGCATTATTCAGTTGCATTCGATACTGATCAATATAATTGACTTTCAGGCTTCTACTCCACAGATCATCAAGGTGAGCACAATGTCTCCAGTTCTTGGAAGACACTTCCAATCTTCTACAGAAATAGAATTATATATCACTTGTAGTGGCATCCAAGAGGAATCTTTGGCTCTTCTACAATATCTCTCGTGTCTCGTAAAGTCAAAATCCATCATCAGTGATGGCATGCGTGAAATGACAATGACATGGCCCTAAAAAGGGGTCCATATTACGAAGACCGTGATGGTTCTAGTTGCTTTGAGACCTTCAATCGGCCATGGAAGTTTCTATCCTCATGAGCATGAGATCACTCCCACACACACCTCCTTTCACAAGATCAACTTGTCATGTTCAGCCCAATGCACAGATATCACTCGCAGCGCACGCCTTCATCCAGGAAAACCAACGTCAAACTGTCTCCAGTGGCTCTATAGGCAATCCTTTTGTTTTACATAGTCCATGAGCGGTAGACGAGCTGGTTTCCATTCCCTTGACCGAACAGCAGACACTCCAGTTTGTCTCTATTAGCCTATGCCAGATTTCGAGGTCAAGTGTTTGCTCACTTCTCCAAGCTCCATCGCTTTGCCTGCGTTTACTCATCCAGTCACCTTGCCTCTACACTGCCTCTAAGACTTCAAATCGTGCCTCACTCAGCGTCCCGTCCAGCGATGACAATATCCGGAGCCAGAACCTTCTTTGAGTCCAAAACTCCGAAGGCAACCGCCAAAAGCCCGATATCAACGCCTCTGCCACCACCTTAAAGCCTCAAGGTGACACAAAGAAAGCCACATATCGTCCACCCAGCAACAATTTCGTGCGTATATCGACCGAGTGCCGTCAAGATAGGGTGCCCGCCACCTCCACCGCATTCCTCCGTGGGGGCCAGCATGTCGCCATGTGGCTGTCCACTTTTTTAGCTGAACGTCTTGTGTCACTTGAATCACTTGAATCCATCCAGGCACCACCTCCCCGAAGAGGAGTTCAGGAACCGAAGCCACAACATCAAATCAATAAACCCACCAACACCAGACCGGCCGCAATGCACCACACTGCACCGCGCGAGACAACGAAAGAGACAATTGACCTATAATTACCTCCTCCATGGCCCCCCAATCGCGCCATCTACGTCATTTCCTTCGCGATAACCTGAGGTGTATGTAGACTAGGGGGGCTCTAATACCTAGAGGGAAGGTGAATACCTAAATTGATGGAGGAGTCTGGAGCTAGGATATCACATGGTCGAGGCGTGGCTTTGTGGCTTCGTGGCTTTCTTGAGAAAGAGGGACATGCTCTTGAGCCGCAGTGCAGATGTATCCCCAGGTCTTCCTCCAAGAGAATAAGAAATGTGAGGGGATACATACCATGGAGTTAACTTCCCCACACGCACCAAAAACTTAGACGTACGCACTAGATTTTCAGCTTAATGCTTATATTATACGCAGTATTTGAATTCTGAGCCTACAAAGAGGGTGTACTTGTCCATTAGCGTATGAAATCTTTTTAAAACACTTTTCTTTTATAGGTTAAGGACGGTTAGTTGAAAAAATAGAATCTGATAGGCATTTCTATAACTTTAAAATAGGTAGTCCTCCCGTTTTCCTAAATTCGCATTTCAAACAAGGAAAAACTTGGCGTCTAGGTGCATCCCAGGCCCAAAAAGAAAATTTATTCTTTCAATCTACTAAAAACAAATTGTTGGGTTAAAGAATACAAAACTTGGGCTGGATTGGTGCGTACCTGTAAGTTTTTGGTGTGTGTGGGGAAGTTAACTCATACCATGTACGCAATTCCTACAATCACTAATAACATGCCCAGCCTGTTAGTTTGCCAATAGTTGGGTAGATGCAACTACCTATGCATCAAATCTCTGGGCGAGATAGAGATAATCTGGGCTGGGAAGGTGTTACGAACTTATGAGGATACACGGACCAACCATGGCTTTGGTAACACAACCGGCCTAAACGGGTTAGGCCGTGCTAGGCCGTGTCACACACCAAGCCAGGGCGGACCAGAGAACGCATGCAGAACGCTCACGGGGTGAGCAGGTGCTCACGAAGTGAGCAAGTGAGCAAGTGAGCGAAGCATCACCAGTGAGCAGGCACGCATTAGATAGACCTATGGGGCTCGACAAGAGCATCCGGAGACAGATATCTCGCAAAGGGCGAGCAGGTATAAAGGGACTACGGGAGAACTCAGATTGTCAGATAGTTCGACAGTAGTCAACAGATCACAGTTACCACAATTGTTCATTGAGACCAGTAACACGCACATACTTGTTGTGAACCTTTTGGCTTCACTGAACGACTCTGATAGTTCTTACCTTCAGCTATCTCATTTAGGCAGATCAGACTGCCGTTCGTCACAGAAGGGAAGCTGGTTCCATGTCTGTTGTTGCTGTGGCGACAATCTCTTGGTAATGTAGTTGGGTCTGGTCCCCTTGGTCTTGGAACGACGCCATTGAAGAGGAGCGCACGTGGGATGCCCAGAGGTTGTATTTTGGTGATGCAAGGTGCGTACTACCCCTCAAAGCACAAGAACCCTACGAATGAGCTTGAGCCTCCTATGACTGTCCGTATTCAGAAGCTGGTTACATATCGTCGACATTGAACGCGCGCGCGTGAATCTTGACCATATGCAACACCGATCACGCGATATCGTGTGCGTTAGAGGGGAGGCAAAGGACTTGCCTCATTCATCCTCGCTCGAGGGGGGCTGTGATGATGGTGGAAGGAATTAGCTTACCTGAGTCAAGAAGCACGCACAAACGGCCAAGATTGACACATAGTGACCTCTGGTGGTGTTGAAGAGAGACGGGAAACATGTCCACCGGACTGCCGCATCATGGGATTCCGTCCCGCGGTATTGCAACGACACCACCACCAGCAGCCGGGTTTCCCTCGTATACCGTTCTGTAAATTAATTCGCGATAAGTCGTTTCCCGTTTCCTGGTTCACAAACATGAACCGTCTGGTCCCAGCATCAGCACAATGATGACAACGTCTCCAGTCCAAACTTTGGAAACCGAATCAAAAATGCTGGCGAGCCAAGTGCTGTGTTCTCATCAGTGAGTGTCTGTCTTGTTGACATGGGGTTGCTTTCATGACTCCAAAATGCAACGGTCGTCGAGCCGGATTTGGCAGCTGCCAAAGGACACTGGGGCGCTGGCACTAGGGGTGGCACCTCCACAGCGGGGACCTTTTCTTCACCAGCACCAAACTAGCGCCGGGCATGCAAGACGCAAGTTGAGGAAACACAAAAGAAGCGTGCAGCAACAGGGCAGAGAGGACGGTGAACTGCGCGCGGGCGTCAAGGTGTCTGTCTGTGTTGGAAACAAGAGCCGTGAACGCCGGCGGCCCCGCGTTGTCCTAGTCGTGAACGGGAAAGAGGAGGAGGAGGAGGAGGAGGAGGAGGAGGAGGAGGAGGAGGAGGAGGAGGAGGTTGAGTTTAGGGTCCAGTCTCCCGCCGCGCGCACCTTACTGCGAATGGAACCAGACCGAGGCCATGTAGGTATCCTGGATATCTGCATGACAGCATCAAGACCTTGGCTTTCCAGGGCTTCCAAACAAACAGCCAGCATTCGATTCGCTAATCGGATTCCCCCATTTCCCGTTCAGGAAGGCAAGATTGAAAGGATAAAGTTGAGCAGTTCCCACTTCGCATTACACTAGCTCCTTTGTCCCTGTCCGTCGCTTGCTTGGCACTATTGAACTCCATCGACCTTTTACACTAGCTTCATGGCTGGGCCCCATTTCTGCCCAGCCATCCACTCCATCCCATCCCCATTGGCGTTGGTGTCCGTCTCGGTGCCGTGTGAACCACCACCGCGGTCTGGTGCAGAAGAGAGGAAGAGGGGGGCCGGAGTGGTGGCAGTTGAGGGCAAGGGGGGCTTTCCGGGCGCGGGGGAGGATTGGTCGAGTACCAAAGTGGCCGGAGACCGGGCAAGCCACAACGCCATCACGGAACGCCCATGGGGGATATCTCGCGTTTCACAAAAGGTCGTTGGATATTAACGTCGGGGCAAAAAGATGTGAGACAGCATAGAAATTGCAAAGGGGCGTCTTGATGGGCCCCGTTCGATGCCAAGGGACTGATCCACAGCGTCTACACCTGGGCTGACGAGATGTGCTTTTCTTTTTTTCTGATGCAGGAACAAGGCCGTTTCTGCCGTCAAACTCCGGAGCACACTGCTTCTCCCAGGCTGTGATCGTCGTTCCTCGGGGATTTTGGTATGCAAATCTGTCACTGAATGATGCTACTGGGTAAGTGCTTGTTAGTGGACGGCGAACGGCCTTCCAGAAATTGAAGGAGGACGACAATGCTTTGTCAAGTTCATGCACCGTAGCAATCAAGAATACCACGGCGATAACTGGCTCGTCGCTGCACCAAGGGACAGGAACACACTCTCGAGTCTCTCGATATTGTCTCACCCCTAGCCACATATCAATTTTCTAGGCGTGCATTTGTGCCTTGCCTTGTGATAAAGCCTCTTTCTGTACCACCTGCCTTTGAGACTCACAACTTTTGTATCGATGGTGAAATGCAGTGAGCATGACGACAACTCACTTTGCTTCTTGGCATCTACCCTCCTCTTTTTTTTCCCCGGACACGCTGAGATCGTGGACTGCCGGTACTTGAGACTGGCTTGGAGACGATTGAAAGCTGGGGCAAGGCCTGCTCCAACTCCCGCGGCATCTTGAGCGCTATCGATTTGCTGAAGCGGGCCGGGGGGGGGGGCCTTTACGGTGCCCATAGCCGATCGCGCCATCGCCACACCCTGTTCGACCCTGGCCGAGGGTGGCATCGAGATACGGCAAGCATGACCAGGTTCCTTGAGAAGAATGCCACCCTCCCAGAGCCCGATACCTCAACCAGCTTCCGGTTCAGTGCTCTTGTCCATGGCCACAGCAGTTACTTGGCATCTAGAGACACTTGCTCTTTTTAGCCTGCTCGTCTGTGCATTGATGCCATAGTTTGGGTTTGGTCGGTGATAACGTGGTCGAGATAAAGCGAGAGTCCAATATCGAGCCGGATGAACTAGGCCCCAAAGTCCAATGACAGTCGCCGGCCGTGATGGACTGCTGCTGTTGGTCCCAAATGGCTGGCCTTCTCGAACCATTCCCGAATTGTTAGGTACCTCTCAAATCTCCCGCTCTCGGCCATTCAGGTTGCCCATGTAGAGGTCGGATCGGCATTTCTTCTTTCGCTGACTCGACCAACAGACAACTCGGGAGGGCCCGTCCTCACGTGCGGTTTCTTCTAGCTTTGTCACAGAGACAAGAGGGTATCCATTCTGGACGGCTGTGAATCCCAACGCGGAAGGTGGTGATTGTCGTCCTGCCCAGATCGAAGTTACGCGCCGCGACGCCGAGACTCTACGATCCGGCCTGTGTCTGCGGATCGACAGTGTTCCTGTGGATGCACCTTCAACACCCAGTATCGACAATGGCCAGCTTCTCTTGTTTCGGAAGGTCGTTTGAGCCTCACATTGGAGGAGTGTCTGTCTGGAGACTGGAGAGACTTTGGATTTTGGACTTTGGACTTTGGAGTCTGAAGACGACAAGGACATCCGGTGGCAAAAGTCGAGGATAAATATCATCCAGATCATCCCCCGTTTCCGATCCAATCTCCTCATCATCACTCCAACCATCCAGCCTTCAATCCTTCCTTCACTCTTCCATCCTCTCAACGGTTCCCGGCCTTTCAAACAACATCAGCAACCATGAAGCTGTCCGCTGTCCTCGCTCTTTTGCCCCTGGCTTTGGCCGCCCCCTCGGCGCCCATTGACAAGCGCGCTCCCATCCTTGAGGCCCGCGCCGGCACCAAGGTTGTCCCCGGCAAGTACATTGTCAAGTTCCGTGAGGGTGCTTCCGATGATGTCCTCGACAAGGCCGTGAAGAAGCTCGGCAACGGCAAGGCCGACCACGTCTACAAGCACGCCTTCCGTGGCTTCGCCGGCCGCATCGATGACAAGACCCTCGATGAGATCCGCTCCCTCCCTGACGTGAGTATTCCTTGATTTCCTACACAGCAGTCAGCATCTAACACACAACAGGTCGAGTACGTTGAGCAGGAGGCCGTCTTCACCATCAACGCCTACACCTCGCAGAGCTCCGCTCCCTGGGGCCTCGCTCGTCTCTCCTCCAAGACCAAGGGCAAGACCACCTACACCTACGACAGCTCCGCTGGTGCCGGTACTTGCGCCTACATCATCGACACCGGTATCAACACTGCCCACACCGACTTCGGTGGCCGTGCTACCTGGCTCGCCAACTACGCCGGTGACGGCCTCAACTCCGATGGCAACGGCCACGGCACTCACGTCGCTGGTACCGTCGGTGGCAACACCTATGGTGTTGCCAAGAAGACCAAGCTCTACGCCGTCAAGGTCCTCGACTCCAACGGCTCCGGCTCCACCTCCGGCGTCATTGCCGGCATGAACTTTGTCGCCACGGACTCCCAGACCCGCTCGTGCCCCAACGGCACCGTCGCCAACATGTCCCTCGGCGGCGGCTACTCTGCCTCCTCCAACAGCGCCGCTGCCGCCATGGTCAAGGCCGGTGTCTTCCTCGCCGTTGCCGCCGGTAACGACGGCAAGAACGCCGCCAACTACTCCCCCGCTTCCGAGCCCACCGTCTGCACCGTCGGCGCCACCACCTCCGCTGATGCCATCGCCTCCTACTCCAACTTCGGCACCCTCGTCGACATCTTCGCTCCCGGCTCTTCCATCCTCTCCACCTGGATCGGCAGCACCACTGCCACCAACACCATCTCTGGCACTTCCATGGCCACCCCCCACGTCGCCGGTCTCGCCGCCTACCTCCTCACCCTCCTCGGCAAGAAGACCCCCGCTGCTCTCTGCGCCTACATTGCCAGCACCGCCAACTCTGGCGTCATCACCGGCATTCCCTCCGGCACCATCAACAAGCTTGCTTTCAACGGCAACCCCTCCGCCGCCTAAGCGGTTTCTTCTTCTTCCCCTTTTCACCCAGATGATCAAACAAGGCGCACTCCGTCGATGATGCGCTTGGTGATGAAGTTGATGATGTGATGGAATGGTTTTGGAAATGAAGGAAAATGGATGGATGGATGGATGAGTTGATGAGTGGGACCAGATTTGAAGGCTCTGGATTCCACGAGGGAGCTAATCTGGATGCACATTTTTGGAAGGATTTGTGGCATGTAGATAGTTTCTCCTCTCTCTTTTTTCGCTAAAGGTCCTTTCCAGCTTGGAAACGATCTTTGTTCGAGGGTCTTGGCCAGGCCGTTATAAACTCGAGCTTTGGTTTGGAGTGAATGAATTCAAAAAGAGTTAAACAGTACTTGGGTGTTCGCTGGCGATGTTGCTTGGTGATTGTGAGTTCTGATGGCTGCTTGAATGTTTTCTTGATTGAATTGATGCCTCTTGTCGGGGTCAGGGTCGTGTGCTTTTGTCTGTTGGCTCGGTTTCGGTGCCAGATTCAAGGTTGTAAGATGAATTGGAAAATAGTTGAAGACCGGCTGCTGGCCAGTTTGAAATTCTCGCCAGAAAGAAAGAAAGAAGAAACGCGTGTCAATGACGCGACACTGGAATGACGTCGCGGTGCCGCCTGCCCCATCAGGAACTTGACAAGCCGAAGTCGGAATGAGATGTTGTCCTAACATGTTTGGCCCCAATCTCGCCGTGTGTCTGATAGCAAAATAACTGGGCCGATGCCCGAATTGGGACACCCCCCTCCACTCATCCTGCCTCCGCACCGAGATACGGACTTCCCCAGGGAGGCGCAACGAACGACAAATGGGCACGTCTCCGTACCAAAGCTGGCGAGAAAGATCAGAAAAAAAGGGGTGATGGCTCCGGTATGATTGAAGGGAGAAAAGGTATGAAACATGTGGCGTTGAAGTCGACCTGACAAGACTTCGTCATCCACTCATCGGGATCAGGACAGAGCTCCGAAAATATCTTCTCAAGGCTTCATTCAGGTGTGGTTGCACGCAGTCAGCATGGCGTTGAGATGACAAGTTGACAGGTTGACTGGCTTGACCATTGAAAGAGAAGAGGGGACACTGGGATGAAACGGAAGCAGCCTGGCAAACGAACAAAGGAGTGCATTCGGACGAAACAGGCAATGAATTCAATGTATAAACTTCTCGTCTGTCAATGTCAATATCAATATGATGCTCTATGTCATCCTGGTCGATCAATGTTCAATATAGATCGCCATCATACGTCAACTCCTTGTATAGGCCATTGAGACCAATGCTGTGTGTATGTGTAAACAACTCTTCTTCTTCCATGCTTTCCATGCAAGTGTGTGTGCAGTGGGTATCGTAGAGGTATCAATCATCTTCGCAAAAGGAAAACAACAAAAGCAGTAACCAAAAAAGCAAACGCATAACCAACTCCTTTCTACCACGCATGCAACCCGATCAATACCAACTGCTCTTCTCCCCGGCCTCAATGCTCCAGAGCAACGTGCACTTGTCCGTCTGACATACCTTCCTCCTCTCCAAGTACTTGAACTTGGGTCCCAGTGGTCCGACAATGTAGTGATACTCGCCAAACAGCCTCCACTGCCTGTAATCCGCCAGACTATAGACATCATCGCCCCATGCTCCTTCGAAATGAAACCAATTTGTTGGAGCCTTCGGGTTGTCCGCTGCAGGAACAAGAGATTTATACTCCTTCGGAGGTCCGGACGGGTTGCCTAAGTAGGGCGATTGAGGGGACGAAGGTGACTCGGTCTCGTTCAGCCCGACCTCGTAGTCGTACCAGTAGCTGTAGTGGTTGAGAGCAGGATCCCAGAGAGGGCCGCGGTCGGTGACGTCCTTGAGGAGCTTGAAAGGCAGCACATACGGGTGCAAGCCAGGCGTGGCATACATGGCATGACTTCCTACAGCCGAGTAGATAACCGGACGGGGAGGTTTGCCATTCGGTTGAGGCTTCTTCTCTAAAGCAGGCCAGGCGTAGGCCTTTCCACCAGCGTGCTCCGACAAGAACATGGCTTTCGGGATCCCGTTATCGAAGCGTGTCATGCAGTGCTCCCAATCGCCGACATGGTTGCCGAAGCGGATGCCGAGAACGGTTTGCCCCAGGTTGTACGAGTAGAAGAAGAACCAGAAAGCATCCAAAATGCCGGCGCCTTTGTCGACAAGGATGAGCACGGCGGGGCCATTGGAATAACCGCTAGTGTTAGGCTTGTTCTTGTCACCGTCCGAAGGGATGTCGCCAATGGGACGCTGCGGCTCATCGTCGCCCTGCAGGAACCGCCTTTGACGAGATGAAGGACCGCCCTTGGGATACCGAGGAGCGGCGATCCGGTTCGGCGGGTGTTGCTTGTCGGCGTCCCACCAGGTGTTGCCATCGGTAGGCACGGTCGGGTTGTTTCCGGGGATCTTTTTGTCGGGGTTTCCGTTGTGTTCATCATCACCACCGTCTTCATACTCGACGGGGATCCCGGCTCGGTTGTGGAGCCATTCTGGCCTGGATTCCACATCATCCATGCTCGTCAGAAAGACGGTGCTGTTCTTGGCGTTGAGCTTGGCGAGATTCCCCAGATCAAGTTCATCCGTCCTGTTCACCGACCCGTCTTCCTCGTCAAGGAGGCCCATGTGCTTAACGTGGTCGGCAATGTCCGAAGGCCAAAAGTGTTCGCCCGAGTAGAGATGGACGAGCGGCGCATGGTCGAGGACATATTGGGGGACTTCTTGGAGGGTATCGGAAGACTCGGATCGCTTGCGCTTGAGGTCGACATGGCCGGGCGCATGTTCCCAAGATTCGGTGCCGGGCTTGTTGATGAAGACTGCCGCTCCGTCCTCGTCCCAGCTGCCAACGCCGAGCACTTTGGCTATTTCTTCCTTCATGTCAAGGTCGGAACCGGGACCCCAGCTGGGCAGAGTTGGCGCATCCCATCGAATGTGCTGAATACCACATAGACCAAGGTATCGACAGACCTGGCGATCAAACCAGTACGGCGAGGTGCTGACCCATTGTCTGTCTCGCTTTCGTTCTTCGGCGTCAGGAGGCGTAGGGTTTAGGTAACGTGGGAGGAAGGTTATGACCAAGATCGAGAAGATGGTGAGGGCGGTGACGAAGATGGTCGCCCGCCGGAGGGTGTAGATCATGTCTGTCGGAACCTTCGGATTATATGAGGATGTGTGTTGAAGTGGGAAAGATGTTTGTTCTATAAAAGTGTCGTGTTCATAGATGACGAGGAAAGATACATTTGTTGATGTTGTTGGTGTTGGTCGAAGAGAGACGGTGGCTCAGCCAGATGACAAACTCGGACTTTGTGACTTGCAAGGGACGAAGGGATGGATGCCGGGTGCCGGACTAAGCGGCGGTGCAACTAGTACACAAGGTGAGACCAGACCAGGGTTGTTTTTGAAAGATGAAAGGGAGACAAGGAAGGAAAAGACGAATGGATCAAAGAGGAACAACCAAGTTGAAAAACCAAGCAAAAAAAAAGAGGATCAATAACTCCTCCGCATCCTCCGCCCAACCAAGGACCGCTGTGTGTGGTGTGCTGAAAACCGCCCGACTGGGGACACACAAACAAGGAATGAGTGATGGAAGTGGGAATGGAGACAGACAGGAAACGGGAAAGACGGAAAGCGGAAAACAATCTTTCTTCGAAATCTGGAAAGTCGAGGGAAGAAAAGTCCCCCACAAGGTCAAGACTGCGGGTGTGAGTGGACAGACCAAGAGACCTCAGTCATGGCAGTGTCACAGCGCTCGCAGAGTCGGGTGGCTTTTTCAGGGCGCATCAGGTGCCGTCAGCACTTGGTCGCCAGTGGTTGACACTGCTGAGAAAGTGAAATGGCCACTTGGAAATCCCCGTGTGGATTTACGCGCCTTTGCGTCCAGTCACGTCAGCCAAGAAACGCGGACCCTGCGCCCAGAACAAATCGAAGGCCATCCACAGCATCCGGCAGTCCCATTACGGTTTAGCGAGACGTGCCTGATACCTCTTAGTACCAGGCCATTACGTGCGCAAGGTGTGTAACAAACCCTGATTTTCAGCACATGTACGTGATAATTACTCCATACGACCCAACCTCATGCAGCTTACAATGAGCAGATCACCATGCGTCCCCACTTGGCTATCAAGAGTGCCCAATGATAGAAATCAAACCAACGCCAACGCCTTGCCAATGCTGCCATACCGGGTGTTCACGCTCCTCCAGCCCTGTTGCTCCCTTCCCCGTTCCCAGTGGCATATTCCGATGGGTTCGGCGCCCAGCTGGTTTGCGGCACGGGCGGATACAAGCTCGTTGAGCTGTCCTGGGGCTGAGTATCTCCTCCAACCAAAATACCAGGGTCAACGGGATGAGCTGGAAGCGTCTCTTGCGACTCCAACGGCCTGAGGACCGCCTTTCTAGACCGTGGCTTCCTCGCCCTCTTCTCCATAACCCCCAAGTGCTTGACCACCAAGTGCTTGCCCTTCTTCGTCTGTCCCGTTGGCTGTCCCGAAGGCTCCGTCCTCGGAATGTAACCCTCCTCTCCCGAATCTCTACTCTCCCTATCTTTTCGAAGGAGTCCCTGCCTCCACCGCTCGTACCGTCCATGTCCGTTCTTCAACCTCTTTCTTCTGCGCTCTTCGCCTTCGTCCTCCATCATCAACTTGTTCTGCCTGGTCTCTAGCGGACGAATGGTGACCGAGTCGGTCTCCCCCAGCTTGCGCTTCAACATGATCAAATCCTCCAGGAAGTGCGCCTGCGGTTGTCGCTGACCCGTCTTGTCACCACCAATGTGCACGTATACGCCGTCTGGGCGCTTGTAACGCTCGGGGATGTCGTCGTTGCCCCAAGCTGTGATACTGCTAATTTGCTTGGTGAGGTTATTGCTGTTTTGTTCCGCAAGCTGCTTCGACTCTAACCGGACTTCTTTGAAATTGATCCGTGTCGCGCTGGCGGCTAGGAGGTCGAGTTTCCCGTGGTTTCCAGTCTCGGCGAGGTTGCGAAGAGCGGGTAAAGGGTTGTCTGGGTCGTGAGGTGTAAAGATCATTTCCGTTCCGATGTTTTCAGACCACGCGCCCTGGAAGATGTGATTGCGGTAGGACACCATGGGCTCTTTGGTGTGGAGGTCGAGGATCTGAATGGTTTCGATTTGATGTGGTGTTTTGGGTGTTGGGTTTGGTTTTTCGGTATTGGGTTGCTTGTTCTCTACGGGCTTTGGGTCGGCTTGTTTTTGTTGGCTGGTCTCGTCTGGTCCTCGTAGTGCTGGGTCAATCGCGTCGGCCGTCTTAGGGTCGGCAGTATGGGTGGCAGTCGAGGTAGCAGCACCTTGGGCTGTCGAAGTGGCAGCGTTGTCGGCAGTCGTCTTCTCGGCGACAGCATTATCGAGATTTGGCATGTCTTTTCTGGGCTCGTCTTCGTCATCGGGACCTTGAAGTTCGGCTATGAGGTCTGGGTTCATCGGACGGGGTTCGGATGTGTTGAAGAGCGGGTTGTACCACACTCGGTAACCGTTGCGGGTGGCATTGACAATATCATCTGGGTGTTTCTCAAGAAAGTCGCGGACTGAGAGATCTAAAGTGAGGTAGTATGTCTGGTCTAGTTAGTTGAAGTCAAGGGGAGCTGAGGAGGTGGTGACCGACTTCTGTTTCCGTTGTCGAGTATTCGTACTCCCACTCGTCCTCGTCTTCGACTGGGGGTACTGAGCCCATGTTGATATCGGCCAGGGGGACTTTGGAGGTTTGGCGTGAATGTAAGATGGAGGGCGTAAAAGGCTGGGTACGAAACAGAGAGAGGAAATGAATGTTTACGGAAATGTCGACCTCGGATGATCAAACAAACGGTAAGATGCCGAGTTGCTAATCGACGCGCCTGTCCCATGGATATTTTAGCGGTCAAAACGGGCAAAATGTTGTACCATGTGCCTGCAGGACGGGAACAGCGGGGTGCCTTCCCCACTGCTACAGTGCTTCGCTAACAGGGGCAGCCCACTGATGGAATGCCCCGCCATCGGCTCACTACGGGGACCCCTCGGAGATTTTGCAGTGACTCCAATTGAGACCCGACTCTACCATAACGCGCCAGTCCTTGACTCACCCGAAACCAGACCACTGCAGCACAAAACCCCATCGTCACGTTGCCAGGTGAATACAACTGGGGACCAGACAACACAAACAAAACAAAGATGCCGACCGTTCACCTCCTAGATTACGTCGCCGGCAACGTGCGCAGCTTGGTCAATGCCATTGAGAGGGTTGGCTACAGCGTCGAGTGGGTCCGCACACCGGAGGAGGTTGCCAATGCCGATGTATGTTTTTGAAGGTCTACAATGCGCCAACCTGAATAGCTTCACGGACACTCGACAGATACTAACCCAAACTTCCCCATGCGATAGAAACTGATCCTCCCCGGCGTCGGTCACTTTGGCCACTGCCTCTCCCAGCTCGCCTCGGCCGGCTACATGGCCCCGATCCGCGCCCACATCGAATCCGGCAAGCCCTTCATGGGCATCTGCGTCGGCCTCCAGGCTCTCTTCGAAGGTTCGGCCGAAGACCCCAACTGCCCCGGCCTGGGCGTCCTCCCCGGCAAGCTCGACCGCTTCGACGACACCTCCAAGTCCGTCCCTCACATCGGCTGGAACGACGCCTCGTGTCCGACCAACCCGAGCCTCTTTGGCCTGAACCCCGACTCCAAATACTACTATGTCCACTCGTACAAGATGCCCTACACCAAGGGCGAGCTCGAGTCCAAGGGGTGGGCGGTGGCTACCGGTGTCTACGGCGGCGAGACCTTTGTTGGTGCCATCGCCAAGGGCAACGTGATGGCCACGCAGTTCCACCCCGAGAAGTCTGGTGTGGCCGGTCTGCGCGTCCTCCGGGCCTTCCTCGACGGTTCTGGTGCCGCTGCTCTGGCTTCCAACCCTCCCCAGGAGATCACCGGTGACGATGCTCTCGTCGGGAAGGAGGGCCTCACCCGCCGTGTCATTGCCTGCCTAGACGTGCGCACCAACGACCAGGGCGATCTTGTCGTCACCAAGGGCGACCAGTACGATGTCCGCGAAAAGTCCGACGACCGTAACGTGCGCAACCTCGGCAAACCCGTCGAGATGGCGCGCAAGTACTACGAGCAGGGCGCCGACGAAGTGACGTTCCTCAATATCACCTCCTTCCGCGACTGCCCCGTAGCCGACCTTCCCATGCTTGAGATTCTCCGTCTGACCTCCAAGACCGTCTTCGTGCCCCTAACCGTCGGCGGCGGCATCCGCGACACTGTCGACACGGACGGCACCAAGGTCTCGGCGCTCGAGATCGCAACCATGTACTTCCAGTCCGGCGCCGACAAGGTATCCATTGGTTCTGACGCCGTCATCGCCGCGGAGGAGTACTACGCCTCTGGCAAGACTCTGTTCGGCAACACGGCCATTGAGCAGATCAGCAAAGCGTACGGTAACCAGGCCGTCGTCGTGTCCGTCGACCCCAAGCGCGTGTACGTCCCCAAGCCCGACGCCACAAGACACCACACGGTCAAGACGTCGTACCCGGGTCCCAAGGGCGAGGAATACTGCTGGTACGCGTGCACGATCAAGGGCGGGCGTGAGACGCGGGATCTGGATGTGGTGGAGCTCACGCAGGCTGTCGAGGCCATGGGCTGCGGCGAGATTCTGCTGAACTGCATTGACAAGGACGGCACCAACAGCGGGTTTGATCTGGAGCTCATCAGACAGGTCAAGGCGGCGGTGAGGATACCGGTTATTGCCAGCTCGGGGGCGGGCAACCCGGGACACTTTGAGGAGGTGTTTAGGGAGACGACGACGGATGCGGCGCTTGGTGCGGGTATGTTCCACAGGGGGGAGTATACGGTGCAGCAGGTCAAGGAGGAGTTGAAGGCGAGGGGGTTGGTGGTGAGGCAGTTTGAGGGTGATTTGTAGGTGAAAAGATTTTGCATAGCATATAGAAATGATTTAGACGGCTGTCGTCCAGGACATCGAAATGGACGTAGACTCCAGAGCACGATCCCAACGGCCCAGTGATATAACACCAGCGAGTTGTATGGCTGTAAATAGCTATTGGGGACTATGGATGACCACGAGGACGAATGAAAGGAATCAAAGTAGTGAGAGGAATGAAGACCGTCTTGGTATTCAGAGCGATGCCACGACTTTGGCGGCCTGACTCGGCTGCAGTTCACGTTGTATTGTCCTAGACGAGGACGGCCTACGATGTCACAATCAAGTTGGATAGTAGTGTCACGACGTGATGCGTTCTGTGCCATGAGATGATGTGTATTCCTATCTTGAGCCATGAAGTGAAACTATCTCGTTCAACAAACCGTCCATTAAGTATAACACAGAAGATGAGTCATTCCCCAAACTTTGAAGCCATCCAGCACCTGTCATGTGCTCTCAAGTCCATCAACCAAGAAGAGAAGAGAAAACGCACAATGAATGGAAAGAAACAGATACAAGGAAGCAAGTAGACTTTTGGAAAAAAAAGAAGATGCAAAAGAAATCCCGCTTTTCACAGCCAGTTATTCCTCCTCCCCTCCTCCAGGTCCTTCCTCCCCTAGTTTTCCATCCGATGCATCCGCCATGTCACACGGCGTGGATCACATCTCCATCCCCATAAACAACCACCTCCCACTTGTCACGTCACAAATCTTTCCACCGGACCAAAAGTCGAAAGTGGTCATGGAAAAGCCAGCCCACTGCAGTCCCTTCATCAAGGGCACTGCTTCCTCGTCGGAGATGGTGCGGTCGAGGCAGATGACCATGTGGGAGCAGGCGAGGGGACCGTCGGCGAGTTCGATGAGGGCTACGAGACTGTCGAGTGACGGTTAGTAGGTATTGACATAAATGGGAAAATAGGAAACGGGTACATACGCCTTCTTCAAATCCCTTCCCTCCACACTCTGCCCGTCGAAAAAGATCATCAACGTCTTCTCCCCAGTTTCCATATCCTCAGCGACGACGCCGCGGAAGCTGGTGCCGCCGACGTAATCCCATAGCTCGATCCAGGAGTCGACGCGCGAGTGTTGCTGCGATCCGTTTCCGGCGACAACACTGCGAGCATCGACGAAACCGTGACGACTCATCAGGTGTTCATCCCCGATTGGACAGTCGTCGTATGGCGGAGTTGGCAAAGGAGTGTGATTGCCGTTGTTGTTGTTGACGGAATGATGGTGGTTGTCATTGTAAACACTAGCCAGGCCCGAGCCCTGCATCGCCGAGTTCTTCTCACCTAGAAGCACGGCGCGCAATGTCTCGCAAAAGAACCTCTCACATTCTTCCCTGATGCGTAGTGTTGCCCCCCCTCGTGGCGACCGGTTAGTACCCGTGGCACGTCTGTTGTTTCCAGCAGATGACTTGTTCGCCTTGGCAGTCACGGCCAGCTGGTTGGTCGACGTGTCGAGGGCCGCGAGGGGGGGGCTTGATGGCGGCGATGGAAGTCCCGTCGAAGGGACCTCAGGAATACCACTCGGCCCCTGTGAGGCCCGTAGCGCAGTAGTGGAGGCCCTTGAGCTGGGCCCCGGGGTAGTTGGAAACGAGGTAGCAGCTGGCGAGGATGTCGACGGCCTCCATTCTAGGGGAAGAGGAAGAAGCGACGTCCTCGCCGTAGTAATTACTACTACTACTAAAGAGATTATCCTGTTTCATTGACGCCATTGTTGATAGATGCCACCTTGTCGGCTTTTGCGATGTTGCGATGAGGGTTATAGGTTGATGAGAGAGAGGTGTGAGTGTCGCTGATAGATATCGATGTCGGATAGATGGATATAAGTCGTAGGTGATGGTCCTAGGTTGAGGTCCGGTAAAGTCGGATGTTGTCGATATCGGTTGACGAGGGAGACGATGGATGTTGGTGGTTTAGGTTTGAGGATTGATTGACGGATAGATATACTACCGTAGCAGGGGTTGGGCAATTTGAAATGGAGATAAAGAATTGGGCTGCAGGGAACTTTTCTAGGGATTTGATAATCGTCCCCGTGGCGGTGTGGTTGGTTGTTTCGTGGTCGAGAGTGGAATTGGGAGGAAATGGATCGAGACTCTTGGGTCTATGCTCTCTGTGCACTTGCTGCTGCTGTGACTGTGTGTTCAATTCCGGGGGGCAAATTGCGTTTTATTCAACCAACACCTTCACAAATCAATGAGGAAACAATGGGGTAATTCTTGCCAGGTCTGCTCTTTTTGCGCCATCACGTGGTCGCTTGGCCGCCTTGGTTTCGTTGAATGCAAGTCTTGGCTGAGCTTTGTTCTCTTCTTGTGACACTCATCATGATGTTTTCCCCACCCCTCAACGGCCGCACTTTTCGCTTGCTGTGTCATCGCAATCTCAGAATCCGTTTTTCGTTTTGTTTTCTTTACGAAGCCAAGTCTCGGTATTTGATTGTTTTAACGTACAACCAACAATTCAACTCCATCGGATCACGTAAACACCACGTACACGTAAAACGAGTTCTCGGCGCCAAGTCGACGAACAGATAATGACAGACCCCCCTTGAAACACTCTGGACCCCCTTCTCCTCGGTCTCGGGCGCCCGGGTCTGGAGTGGAGGGATCAACCCGGGCCTCTGGGAGATCCTCTGCCTATCGATAAGGAGGACTTGTCTCGAAACGGCCGGGCGCTCGGGGATCTACAGGATGTGTTGTTGAAGGGAAAGTGTGCCGGCATCGCATCAGGTCACAAGTTCAACGCGTGTTGGGCATTTTCCCTTTTCAGCCATTCCTTCACTCTTCCACCGAATTATAGCATTGGGTGCTGCTGCATATGCAGTGTCTTGTTCTCAACCGTCCGTGTAGCAAACATGGACCTCAATGATTGTGAACAAGTCGACCACCAGACATGCCCTCTCGTCCATTCATTGTCACGGTTCATGAATCGCAACACGGTCCGAGGATTGGGTCGAGAACAGGTCAATGAGGGTCAAGGAGGTTCGAGGCATGACACGCCCGGATGACCACGTCCCCCCCCCCTCAACCTGACACCTGGGACATGGCCAGCCTCATTGACCCCTGGGTTGGTTGAAAAGGTAGGTATATGTCCACCGCTCCCAAGTTTTTGTTGTTTTGAGTTTTGGTTCTTTGTAAGTCTGTCAATCTGTTTGAGTCTGTTCAAATCAAGTTCACGTCTTTCGCGTTGTTCGTTGCCATTCCACTTGGTGATCTTTCTCGCAACCGCCGTCGGGTAACCTCAAATTATCGCGGAGATCCCGAATCCCCGTATCACAGCAGAGTGTATCGGCCAACGACACACACCATGGTTTTCAACTTGTACACAACCAGCAGCTCACCGGCTTCGGCCGAGAGTGGCCCAACCAAACCCATCTACCTCCTTCCGAGCTTCACTTTCCCCTTTCGTCGACGCCGTGCACCATCAACAACACTGTCTCTGACATACGATCACCACCTGGACGACACTGAATCCGACACTAGTGTCCCATCACTCTCCAGTTCCCCAGACTCATTCGCCACTGCCTTTTCATCCTCCGATTACACCCCGACGGTCCAGTCAAATTCAAATCCCACACGCCTCTCACCCATCCAACCCGACATCCTCCGCTGCGCCCACTGCGCAAGCGACATAGCCCTCACTTCCCAGATCATCAGCAAAGGCTTCACCGGCCGCCACGGCCGCGCCTATCTCGTCTCACCCACTACACCTTGCCGGTCCTCGCCCGGGTCCGGGTTCTTCCATCACCAGGGGCAATCGCCATCTGCCAACAAGAGCAAGAAAACGACAGACCTACCAAACATCCTCACCGAAGCCCCCGAGTCCCGCCGCCTGGTAACGGGCCAGCACACCGTCGCCGACATCACCTGCGCCGTGTGCGGCACCAAGCTGGGGTGGAAGTATGTGGATGCCAAGGAAAGCTCGCAAAAGTACAAAGTCGGCAAATTCATCTTGGAATGTGCCAGGGTCGTGACGTTTAGGAGTTGGGAGGACTGTGATAACCGGGAGGGTGCTTCTGGGGGTATGGGGATGGATGGAAAACGGGGGACGGTCAAGAGGGTAAGTGGAAAACGGAAGCAGAAGGAAGCAGTTGATGACGATGATTATGATGATGATGGGGCAGAGGTGGACAATCAGGAACAGGAACAGGAACCCGTCTCTTCGCCAACGGCAGCAGTGGTCTTTGACTCGGACGATGACTCGGAATGCGATGATATCTTTGCTGGAGTCTGGGATGCCGAGACCGTGGCTAAGCGGCGTAAGGGGAAGGTGACCAACATGAAGCCGCATAGGGGAGGGCTTTCCTGGTCGTGAAGTTGGATTTGGTCGCTTTGCCGGACTGGAGGATGCCCGGTCGTATCGGTTGTGACTGGATTTCCCATATTCGTGGCTGTTGGTTGACTTGGCCTACGATCTTTGTGTGTTCGTATCGATTTGCGTTTGTTACCCAGGGAGCTTCTTTTCTTCTTTCCTTGTTTCACTTTGTTGTTGGCTTTCTTCCTTGTAATCATGGCGCTGGGATATGGACATTGCGCATACGGTACATATATGGGGGCATAATTTGGGATGGGCATTGGCGCAAGGCAGATGACATGGGAAAGACGGCGGCTGCAATACCTACTTTTCTAGACCATTCCTGTGGATAGAGTATTTGTTGTCATGAACCTGGGGGAGTTTGGTACATTTTCGTTTCTGGTGGGTGGCTTCATCAGGGTGTTCTTGCGTTGGGTTTTCTTTAGGGTGCCGCACAAGTAGTGACACAGCACGGTCCGTCGGAGGAGTGGCCTTTATATGGCATACTGGCGGTGCTAGGAGCTATTTGTCTTCTAGATATAGAACAAGACGTTTCCTTGATTAGAGCTATCAAACTACCTCAACCCACAAGCATCTACGGCTCAGAAGCTACAAGCTCAGCCTCCAGATCTCAACCGCCGGCTGATCTGGAGATCATACCTCTAGGCATGCGTCCAGCTTGGGGTCTCAGGGCCTCTTAGAGGAATAAGGTAGTCCAGATCCAGACCACTTGGAGGTGGACAACAACCGCCGTCTGGAGCGGTCACCTCACAGGTTGCTTTGGCATCTCGTCAACCACGCCTACCTCCATCAAGGCCTCCTATATAGGATTATCTGTATGAAGAACCCAAGGCGATGGTGTACTGCTATGTATATCTCAATCACTTCCACGTCCTAGTTTCCAGCTGCTAGGTAGGTAGGTAGCTCCTGCTTGTATGAGATGATGTCCTGGGTTCAATCGAGCGTGGCATCTCACATCTCCGGTTATAACTGGCACGCTGAATGGAACAAGCATCCCGTCTCCATTGTAATGACAGAGCCTCCAGCTGGCTAAGGTAGGTAGCAACTAACCTAGGTACAGACGCCATCACCGCCAAAAGTCCCTTCTCCTTAATGTCGGGGTGTGAACCACCTGCTGACGAGTAAATCCTATACGGAGACATACCTCTTGCTACCTACTCCTATTCTCTCGGTACATTATCTTGGCTTGGCTTGCTCGCCATGTCTCGGGAAAAACAAATCACTTCTTGTCCACTTCCATTTTTTCTATGTCATCAGCCGAGCACACATTTTGGCCATGTTCTCCTCGAGATCATCTATTCTCTGGGGAGCCGCACCCGTTGAATGGAAGTGAGATGGATGATGATCCAGGCAGCCAAACGATTGAAATCAAAACTTGGGCGGAACAGTTGAGGAGCACATCAGCCTGGTATCTTGCCTTGCCAACCTTCACCTTCCTCTTCTCGCTTCCGACTGTCTGCACAAGGCTGTCTGGGCGCTGACACAATTCGTCATGAATAGCTCTATGTCATCCTCTCGTTTGAGCCTCGGCCTTTGAGGCAGGTAGCAACGAGCACTGCATCAAATCAGGCTTCATACGTTCAACAAGCTCTACCGGGCGAAGACAAGAGACACCAAAGATATACGAACTGGCCTGGCACTGGTATCACAAAATGGGTATTTCGAACTAATTGACTACTTTTCCAAAACATCATCCACCGACGAGATGGTATCGTCCTACATGATTGCCGCACCGGTCCCTGTTTGACCTCTTCCACTCCCGCCTAAGCGTTCATGGGCTCCTCAGCAACGTAGTGCAAGTAAGCACCCAAGAGCTTGATGCCCTCAATGTAGTTCCTCTTGTCGAGCTTCTCGTTGATGGAGTGGGCACCATCGGTGGAGCTACCCATGGGCAGGAGAAGGACGTTCTTGCCGGTAGCCTCCTCGAAAGTCAAGGTGATGGGAATGGAACCACCCTCGCGAGTGAAATCGGGCTTCATGCCCCAGACGCGCTCGGTAGCCTTGGCAGCGGCAGCAAAGTTCCAGTGGTTGGGGCTGGCCTTCCACCACTTGCCGCAGTGCTGGGCGTACACCTTCATGGTGTTCTTGGAGCCGAGCTTCTTGAAGACCTCGTTGACGTGGTCGTACACGCACTGGTTGGTCTTCTCAATGTCCATGTCGGGCACGGTACGGATCGAGAACTTGCCGATGACCTTGGCAGGAATGACGGTCTTGGCTCCGGGGGCGGAGAAGGCACCCTCGATACCGTGGACGGACAGGGAAGGGAAGCGCCAGCGGGCCATGAGGGTCGGCTTCTTGTCCTCGAAGATGGTGGTCTTGCTGCCGAGCGACTCGTGGAGGGTCTCCATGGTAAAGGCAATGTCGTTGTACAGGCCCTCCTCCTCGTCGGTCACGGGGGCGACCTGTTCGGCGATGCCCTTGATCTGGATCTTGCCGTCGGTGTCGACGAGCGAGGCGAGGATGCGGACGAGATCAGTCATAGGCTCCTGAGCGGTACCACCAAAGACACCAGAGTGAAGGTCGGCACCAGGGCCGGAAACCTCGACGCTGTAGTAGTTGCAGCCACGGAGACCGTAGGTCAGGCAAGGGCGCTCGGTGCCGAGCCAGTAGTTGTCGCTGATGCACACGGCGTCGGCATCGGCAAAGTACTTCTTGCCCTCGGCCATGACGAGCTCCTCGAGACCGTCCGAGCCGTACTCCTCCATACCCTCGAAGCACATGAGGAGGTTGACGGGGAAGTCGACGCCGGCGGCCTTGTGAGCCTCAATAGCGTTGAGCCAGCCCAGGACGGGGCCCTTGTCATCGGTGGCGCCACGGCCGCACATGCGCCCGTCCTCCTTGACGGTAAGGTCAAAGGGCTCGGTGTCCCAGCCGTCGCTCTTCTCGGCGGGCTGGACGTCGTAGTGACCGTAGACGAGAATGGTGCGCTTGTTCTTGTCGCTGCCGTAGCGGGCGAGGACGACGGGAGGGAGGTCGAGGTCGGTGCCCTCTTGCTTGCCGAGAGGACGGAGCTCGACGGTGGCGCCCAGCTTGGTCAGCTCGTCGGCGAGCCACTGGCCCATGCGGACGACATCAGGGCGGCGGGCGGCCTCGGACGAGATGGAGGGGATGGCGACGGCCTGGCGGAGGCGCTCGATGAAGTGGTCGGACAGGGAGTCCACCTTGTGGAAGTAGCTGTCGAGTTGGGGGGCCATTTTGCGAGCTTGATGGGCGCGAATCGACTCGGTGAGGTATGTTTTGTTGAGGGAGAAGGGGGAAGTGAAAGTGAAGGGGGAAGAGGTTGGAGGGAAGAATGGTTTTGTCGGACGGGTGACCCTACAACTACTGATCAATTGGGAAGGTCGCCAACCAAGCGTGCGGGGCATTGTCGCGGAGGATGGCGAAGAGACTGCTTTTACAAGGTCGAGCGAGCTGCTGGGACAACCACCTGCAATATTGGGAGAGCTTCAGTGGACTCTCACTAACCAAAAAGAGGGGCTCCCTCGTGGGCGTCTGACATGTGCCCCGCTCTCCGCGCTTACTGTCGGCAAGCCTAGCGTCCTTGGCGGGGCTGTCTTATCGGCTGGTAATAAGATAGTAATGTGCGATAACGAGACATGACGTCTGTCGCTATGCATTTGGGGGAATAGAATCGGCCTAATGAGTAGGACGAGATCGTGTGGTTGGCGCGGTGACTTTTTCCACAATACGAGACGACAGCAATTAGCAAACCTGTCTCGCTACGACGGAAGCTCGATGCCGCCAATTCACTCCATTACGGAAAACGACAGAAGGGCCCGGAACTTGCTGCTGTTTTATTTTACACGCCGACGTCTTCCTTGACAGAGCCATCCTCAAGCTCATCTAAAACAAGTGACTGTCCTCGAACCGAACATTCGATCCACCAACCTACAAATCGTTCGCTCGATCAACGCCAATGTCGACTTGGCCTTCGTGCTATCCAGTTCGCTACAAACTCGTCCTCGTATGGATTCGCGAGGAAACAGTTTACCATGCCTGACTAAAACGAATGGGAAAATACGAGATCGAGGTTGACGATGCGAAAGAGAGAACATGTCAAGACGTGGGAAGTATTCGACCAAGGGAGAAGAACATGGCTTTTGTATAAGCCCGCGGCAACACAACCCGGACGAGCCTCTCAAGGAGTCAAGGTACATGTTGCTTTCCCTCCACTTCAAGCATGTGTTGCATGCTGGTATCCCTGGTCCGAGATGTCTCTCAGTGCCTCCCTACGAGATACGTTGCGGCCAATATATTACGACTTCGGTATCGTCTTGGCGGGCCCCGGCGTGTTTCATACGTACTTCATTTCAGATAGTTGAGGTGAACAATCCATAAAAGGCTCTCACTAACAATTATCCCTGTCTCTCAACGCCCTTTTCTAGCGAAAGGGGGCCGTGTTGGACTGTCCATGACGGTCGGTTGATTTGACAACCACCTTCCCTGGTACGACAGAAAGGATTTCTACATTACCTGGAGATGTCATCACCAATGGAAACGAATCACTGGTTATCATTCATGACAACTAATCATGATGGCTTCTCTTCATCAACCAACTGTCACGCATGTCAAGTGAACGAGTATGTTGGTGATCTTGTTGATTGAAGAAGGAGAGAATGAGGATGAGAGAAGGGAGGAGTCCTTCGATACAATTCCAAGAATAAAGTGGGATTCATGTGAGGATCGAGAAGATAAGAGATATGATGACCATCTCGCTCAACCCGGTAGCTCTTTCACACATCGTGCAGGTCATCGTAGGAAAGCAACTTTCATGACTTGAATCTTCCTGTTTTCGCAGTCATGGTTTTGATGAGTCTTCTTCCAGTACGAGGGAGACTTTCTTGGCAATACATGGATGAAACCGGTCCTCCTGCCCAAAGATGCCGTCGTCCTGCTAGGCATCCCGTCATAAATCACTAGGCTTCGTCCGCGAACTCCATTTCCTTGTAAATCCCATCGCGACCGAGTCTTCGAGCTCCCCCAAGTGTTCGTGTCCCCAGACTTTTAAGCCTCGCACTTGGCATGAAACATCTCCGTAATCCACAGGATCGACATGTCTTGCGTTTTTGTGAGTCGAAGACACTCGTCCATTAACAGTTGGCTCTTGGAAAGTCATTTATTTGGATAGCAATATACAACCGAGGGATCACCATTGCAGTCTTTGTGAGAATTTCTCAGTGGACATAGTGTTGTAAAAGTGGTGCAATTCTCGAGTGTCTCCATAGCACAGGTTTGCGAAGACGCCAAGAGAATGTCAAACTTGGAAGGAGCTACTCGCCTTCCGTTTCCACCCAGATTCTTTTCGATGATAAGCATCTTCTCAGGCGGAACCCTCGAATTCCTCCGGTGGCTCATCCATTATCTTACGACATCCCCATTTTGACGCAACTCCAGGCACATTTCGGACGCCGGCTCACACCAAACGTCACTGACAGCCACTGCAATTTCTGGATCAAATCATTGTTCTGTGCGCGTCTTGCTACGACACGTAGAGCACCTGGTCACGTGAGGAACAAGATCGCAACCGTCCCCATCGCTCTGGTATCTTCAGATGATGAACACAAACTCCCGTCACCTCCCCAAATTCCCAGTTTCCGCATGCTAATACTTGCTTATCATCAGCAGACTTTGATACCCGCCGAGTCTACAAACCTCGAAACCTGCGTCCCCGAGCTCTCCCCCAGAGTTCCGGCAGCCGAAATCTCAACCGTGCGGGACCCAAGCTTTTCATACCCACTGCACGACGCCCCGAAAGTCTACCGCGAACTTCGACCGAACATATTCATGCTGTGCATTCCAAGGAAAAGTGGGACATGTAGTCCACAGGGAGTCCAAGAGCCCCCGATGATTGACGCAACCTGCCTGAACGCCGACGCTACTACCAGCCTACAGCATCCAGAAGATTCTTCGGAAGTTCTCCCGTACCCCTACAAGCACGAAGGGCATACACATGTACACATAGCATGGTTTCTGTCCGAATAGCAGTTTCCGATATTGATTGTAGGTCAAAATGGCTGTCTTGAACCCTGGTAGCTAACTCGTTTTATGCCAGACTCTAGTCTTCATGTGTCCGCATGCCTGCCCGTTCGAACGTCGTTATTCCTGTCATGGGGCTGGCGCCCAGGGATGTTTGCCTGTGTGACAAGGGCTGTATTCAGGGCTTGGAACAGTAGTTCAATTCAGCTAATAAACTACTTTGGTCTCGAAGGCCTTGTTGATCTTTCAACCTCCATAAGAAGGTCGGGCCTTAATGCCTTCTTATACCAAAGAAGGTTGGTACGTACCGAGCCCTGGTGCCAGGCATCGGCGCGAGTCTATCTAGTTCATCTGCCTACAAGTAGATCTTCTGAATGCCAGCCTTCGTCCAGTTGCCCGTCGGTAATTCCGGTCGGCAGTTTGACTGATGAATGTCACCGGCGAATGTCCGTGTGACAGCCTGGCTTGAATCCTATACAAGCCAGGCCTGCTCTCCGGTTGAGTGCACTCCTGGGGTGCGCCGCACGAACCACATTTCTGACCTTGGCTTTTGTTGTTGTTGTTGTTGTTATTTTTAACGTCTACTTCCGCCTCCCGTAGGGCATGAGACGTGCCGCACCGGTGAGTCTAGCATACAAAATTAAGAGCAGTGCCCTAATTGTCCACCAAAACCATTAATCCGAGGGCAAACCAAGGCCTATTGCCAATGTAAATCATGTGTTGCCCATAGCGTAAACGCGGCCCAACACTTGTAATCGAATCGCCCAGTGGGCGAATTTCTGACCTTGGCGTTTCTGGCACCTTCGATATCCGCACTTCTCTTGTGTATTTAGCTGTAAGCTCCATGCCATACTGGCACAGACTTCCCTTTTCCTCTTTGTCAAATATTATCACTTCACCAAGGCCTACCTGCGTGTATACCTCGTAGAACCCTTACAATTCCTCCGAGCTATACAAAACATAAGAGAAGAGAAGGTCAATACAGAGAAGCTGGCGAACAGCGACCAAAACCGTTTTCTGTCGCCGTCGAGGAGCAAGCTACTCCATATTATCTGCCTTCCGCTTCTTGGGATACAACCCCCAAAACTGGCTTCGTTCCTGTCCCTCCCTCCTCAAAAGCTCTGCCGCCGCACGCTGTGTCTCACCGAGGGTCCGTTTCTTTGCCTCCCATTCAATTTCAAACTCGGCCCTTTTCTCCTTCATCAGCATCTCCGTCGCCACATCCAGCAACCTCATTCGCTCTTCCTCGGTCTCTTCCGTCAAAGGCCTCCCTTTCTCTTTCTGTAGTTTTGCCACCATATCCTTTAGCTCCTCCTTGTCCCTTCGCACCTGCACCGAGCCAGCCTTGAGGGCCTCTTCTTGTCGCTTCACGGTGTGCTCACGCAGGGAAAGCTCCTGCTCCCGCTCGTCAAGCTTAACCTCTCGCCTCCGCGCCTTTTCGTTGACTTTGTCCTCTCGGTCGTTGACCAGCTTTTCTCTCAGAGACACCGCCTGATTCCAGGCAATGCCTTGGTTGCGTTCGAGTGCCAACTTCTGTCGAGCCTCCTCAAGGGTAGATGCCATGTGGTGGTTATCATTCATGAGCTCCGCTGCGTTATACACCTCTTTGACAATGATGTCAAAGACTTGTCCGGCTTTGTTGGAAATCCTTTGCTCGAGCCTGGTAACGGTGGAGATCATGGCTTTGTAAAATTCTTCATGCGACCACTCTTTGGATTCGAGGAGGGAGATTCTTTTCTCCAGATCGTCTCGTGGGGAGGGCGTGGTTGATGAATTGGGCGTGTTTTCTGTGGAGGTGGACAAGAGGTTGTCTGTGGAGGTTGACACGGGGTTGTCCTCTGTGGGAGCTGACACGGGCTCATCTTCCGTCGGAGTCGACATGACAGGCGTGTCTTCTGTGGGAGTCGACATGGCGGGTGTTCTCTGTGGGAGTTGAAATTGTCGAGTCAATAGGGTGGTCGTGGAGATGAGGCCCGAACTTCGGGCCCCGAAGTGATGGTTTGGTTTGCTTAGAGGAAATGTTTGGGTTGTGGTCTGATGGAAAATTGTCGGAGAAGTTGGAGAAAAGGCGTTGGGGGAGAGGCGAGGGCAATTCATGAGATTTTAATACCCACCAGAGGCCACATAGCAATAAAATAGAAATTCACAATATGCAGGTACAGCTGCTGGGTAGTCCGCCGTTTCGATGTCCGATGCATGGTGTTCGACGCGCATTTCACCGGATATCCCCCACTACCCGCAGCTGCATGATACTCGGCTGTAAAAATCCAAAAAAGTTCGGAACCTTCAGGTTGGAAAAGACTATATCTAGTAACTCGATTTCCTCGATATTTTGTTTGTGAGGTCTTGAAAGTTCCAGGGGGTTGGACCTACTTTACTTACAAGGCTGACAACTTTGCCCAGGTCGTTGACCAAGAGCGCAAAAGCAGGACGTGAAGCAAAGACATGAGATTGCATGTGCATATATGCGCTGCTAGAGGCTCTCCCAGTTTGTGAAAACACATGACCAAAACGCACTGCATTATAAATTGCGAAGAGGTATCAAAACACGTCAATTATGCTCTTCCAGATTTGTAAGAAAGCATGACCGGGACGCACTGCATCCTAAAGAGATATGAAAACCTGTGAATCGTGCATTGTCAACCGACTGAGTCTCCCACACCTGCCTACATCCATTCCCTCCTCGACATGATTCTCCAGCCCCAAAGGTCGTTTTTACTTGTCTTCATCCACATTCCACCCTGACTCCTCTGGCTCCATTTCCTCCTCATCCTGTTATGTCACGAGTACGGGCCGGGGATTCCGCCAGCTGTTCCTGAGAACCTTCAGTTGCTTCAACACGTTCGGGAATGACTCGCTATAACTCCTCAGCCAATTCCTCTCCTCCGTCTCGCACGGTGTCGAAATTCCGTTCTCCAGGCACGTGCGGATTATCTCCAAAAGTCGACATTTGCCACGGACATTGGTCGCGGACGGGGAGTCCTGCCATTCCTCTTGGGTTCCGTAGATTTTGTCCAACGCAAGATCGAGTTGCTTGCCAATATTCTGGATATGCTCTCGAATCCGGGAACACTTTTCTTCTCCTGTTGCGGCGATGCATGCGGGCGAGGCTGCTACCCAGTGAAGCTTAAGTTGGGTCCATTCAGCTTTTAGTAGGTTTTCTGCCAAGTCGGGCGTTTCCACAAGCGAGTCGAATACGGTTTCTATCACGCGCAGAAACTGCTGCCAACTTGCTTCGACTTCCAAGATGGTGGCGCCTTGTAGGGGAGGTGTCATGGCTGCGAGTGCCGAGTGAACGGGTTGCAGAGATGAAGAGAGTAGTTGTTGGAGGCTGAAAAAGGCGACTCCCGGAGTTGTCTCAAGCAGAAGAAGAAAAACAGAAACGAGGGCGGCCTAAATACCTGGATGGGCGTGCAGGTGAATGGTCGGATCGAAAAGCAGTGGAAGCCCCCTGCTCGTTGGTGTGTAGATAGTGTTCTGGAATTGAAGCTGAGTAGCGAAAGGTGAGGTGCTATCCCAACGACAGGTGAATGGATGCCAAGACGAGAGGACCGGTGAAGGGAGGGCGGAGAGAAGTGCAAACGAACAACCTCTCTTTTTCTTATCTCCACTCAGCATTGCGCCCCACTACGGTTTTCGTTCTTCAGGTGCCCTCCGTCTTGAACCTGTTGGGTTTCAAAATTTCTTCTTCTCTTCTTTTCATCAACAAGCCCAACAGCCTCGGTTTTGTTTCCTCGCTCCCACAGAACCTTTAGCTCTTCCCTTCCAGGTTGTTGGAAGAAAGGGTCCTGCGTTCCCTTCGTGTCACTTCTCTCGGTATGGTAAGACCCTTTGCCCGATCATCGCAGCAACGTGCTAACCACTGGCGCGAATGTCATACCATAGCTCTCTGTCGGCTCGCATTACCTCCCTTTCCTCGCGCTCCACGTTACCCAAATCCGACAAAGACGCGAGCTCTACCACAATGTCCGACAAAGGCAGCGACGTCGAAATGTTCGACCCGGCTCCCGCTCTCCCACTCGAGGACCTGGATTATGACGAATTCTGCGAGTACTCGTTCAAACACTGGCCCGATTCCAACTCAGCCAGTCCCGACACGAATCCTATCCCCCAACGGATAGAAGCTCTTCGGCAGGAGTTTAAAAGGGTGGTCAGAGAAGCAAAACAGCTATTCTTCGACGACCTTATCACGAAGGCGCGAGACGACAAGGACATTTTTCGGATCGTGGCGTGGCACAAGCCCCGCGACCGGATGGAGGCCCCCCCACTAGTCATCAATGGGCAGACCGTGATCGAGCCAGAAGCCAAGGCGGAGGCACTCCGCACGGCCCTTCTAGAAAGGAACAGCGAAGAGGAAGACCTCAATACTGGCTGGGTACCCACGGTACCACGCCGTCGCCTACCCTGGTCGTCCGTCGTATACGCGAATGAAGTCTACAAAACCCTTTGCGGCTCTGGCAATACCTCCCCAGGCACCGACGGCATTACGGTCCGCATGTTGAAAGCATCCTGGGAATCTATTAAAGACTCTGTCCTACGGCTCTATCAGGGCTGCGTCGCTACCGGCTACCACCCCCAAGTCTTCCGACAGGCGGAAGTGGTTATGATACCGAAACCTGGGAAAGACCAAACGACGGCCAAGGGATGGCGACCCATCTCACTCCTGTCCTGCCTTGGAAAAGGCATTGGACGCCTTATCGGTAAGTGGATCGCTTGGACGGCTATTTCTAATGGGGTCTTAAATCCCCAGCAGGCGGGTGCCCTTCCACGGCGTTCGGCCGTGGACATTGTGGAAGCTCTGTTTCACGATATCGAAGCTGCACTCGACAAGGGACTCGTTGCTGCACTAGTAGCTATGGATGTCAAAGGCGCCTTTGATGCTGTCCTAGTGAATAGATTGGTTTTACGTCTGCGGGAGCAAGGGTGGCCGGACTGCGTGGTCCGCTGGGTTCAGTCTTTTATGACGGACCGCATGGCCTGCGTTCGATATCCAGGGGTGACCACTCCTATGCGATTGCTCTTAATTTTGTATGCTAGACTCACCGGTGCGGCACGTCTCATGCCCTACGGGAGGCGGAAGTAGACGTTAAAAATAACAACAACAACAACAAATCTCCTCCTCCCGCAAGGCCTCCTCCCGTCTCCTTGCACGGTGAACTAGCCTGTCTAAGTCCACCGTAACCCTCTCAATGTCGTAGCCATGGCCAACCTCCACCCCTCTACTCTATAAAAACCCCGTAAGGTTGTCAGTGGCGCCAGGCCTTTGTTACGAACTTAAGTGACACAAAGGACGACCAGACCATTGGGACCTGGCTGCCCCATCTCGGACAAACAACACAGCCTATCAGGGACGACATGGGATCCAATGGCACATATAGGCGCTCACAGGCGCAGTGGCTCACGGTGAGCAAGGCTCTCAGTGAGCCAACGCTCATTAGATAAACCTATGGGGCTCGACAGTGTCACACGGACATATGCTACACTCCTGGTAGCATACGGGCATATGCCACACTCCTGGTGGCATACGGGCATATGTGTGACAAGGGCAGTGTTCTGGGCTTGGAACAGTAGTTCAATTCCGCTGATAAACTACTTTGGTCCCGAAGGCCTTGTTGAATCCTCTGAAGCCTTTCCATCCAGGCCGGGCTTCAAGGCCTTCTTATGCCAAAGAGGTTTGGTGCGTACTAAGGTACGTACCAAGCCTTGTTGCTTGAGGCCTCAGGGTATCTATCTAGCGATCTTCATACATGTGGATCTTCCTGAGTGCCTTCAACCATTCTACTTCCTTCTTCTGGCGCCGATCCTCGTTCGGTCGCTCTAATCCTTGCTTGATTGCTGTGATCGCTTCTGTGATGACTGGGGATTGCCTCATCTCGCTTACTAGCGTCGTCGGCAGTTCGGTGGTTGGCTCGCTAGCCTGAAGGCGTCGAGAGGGGCTTGGGTGAGCGATGCTGGTAGCTGAGAGTCTGGCCAAAGCGAGGTTGAGCCTCGCGGCCTGCGGCCACCGGGCATTCATGAGGCTGATGTCAGGCATTGAGACTCTGCTAAGCCTCGGCAACCCTAACCCAGAACTATGGGCAAATGTCCGTGTGACAATATGCTACACTCCTGGTGTCAAACGGGCATATGCCACACTCCTGGTATCATACGAGAAAGACCTACATGTATGCAGATCGCTAGATGCCTTGGAGCCTCAGGTGACAAGGACCCGTACGTACTAGATAGGTACCGTTTCCCTTTGGCATAAGAAGGCCTTGAAGCCCAGCCTTCTTCTAGAGGTTGAAAGGACCAACAAGGCCTTCGAGACCAAAGTAGTTTATCAGCGGAATTGAACTACTGTTCCAAGCCCAGAACACTGCCCTTGTCACACTAGTTGACGGGAGTACAAGGAGGGCAAGATCCATGGGTACGTCAAGTGGCGTGTAGTTCGTGCCCAGAAGCCGTTGGATGTCTAAAATCACGAGCGTGTGAAGGTCAACAAGGGCAGCAGGGCGGGCGCGCGTCGATGCTTTTGTTGTTGTTATTTTTAACGTCTACTTCCGCCTCCCGTAGGGCATGAGACGTGCCGCACCGGACGCGTCGATGGAAGTGGTAGGAAACATAGCAGATATGTACCCCATCTTTTGATGAAGCCCTCAATATCAATTTTTTTTTTCAACGATTGCCGTCAAGCGTCATCGGTCACTTTCGGTCGACCTTTCCGGTCCCCTTGACAAACAGGGTTCACCGTTGTTGCTTCAGCCTTACCCGTACCACGTCCATCCACGCACACACACACGCAGCCCCTGTTTGACACCTGCCGACTCATCCACGGGATGGAGGGGATATCTAGAACGGGTTGTCTGTCGGCTGCCTGACACTTTCCGTGATCGAGACACACCCGGCTAGCTGGCTAGGCAGTGAAAATTCGGCAGAACCCTGGCCCCAAGCGGAATCAGCCATGCGAAGCTTTGTTCGCATCGAGATAAGTTTTCAAGTGCTGTTCAATAACACATGGAAGTTTTCCAAGCGGAAATCCAACATTTCCAAGACACGGAGATAATTAACTGTATTCCACAGAACGCTCTTTGACCAATCAGATAACCACATTGAACCCAAGATTTCTAAGGACAAGCTTCCGGACCTCTAGATCTTTGAAAATCCGACCTGGAATCATATCGCTTCCAAACTATTTCCGAATTGCATGTGCACAGCTTTCTGAAATCCCATTTCCGAGCCAGCATTTCCAGGCCGCATTTTCGGGGCAAAACACACCCTAAAAAGAAGCGTGAAGCTCACTTGATCTTACGCGTATGTGCATTTCTCCAAGACGACCCACTTTTCTCAGTCACTGCCCGCGCGGTTCCGCATGGCCGGTTACACCGGCTTCTCGGACACTGTACAGAGTAACGCGTGGAAAGAGCTTCCCGCCTCAATTTTCCGTCGTTGCTTCTCAATGTCTCAAAACCACACGGCATGCACGCTGGGTCAGTTCCACTTGTTGTAATTGCACTGCACAAGCGGTACACAAAGAAGTTACAATCCTGTGCCCCTCTTGTGGTGGTATATAAGGTAAACCACTTCACACCCCACAAAGCCCGGTGGATTTGCTGGACTTCTCCTCGTTCTCTTTACTGTGCACACATCGGGGCCTTCAGCGCCATCCACATTCTCCACATTCCTAACCATTGGCTGTGTTGCAGCCCACTTACCGCCCTGGCACAACAAGTCTGCTGAATCAGCCAAAGCAACATACTCTAGTTCGTTCTCCCCTGCGGCACTATCACGTTCAGGTTCGTTGTCCGGGAAACTAATGGCTTTTAGTTCGTTCGGATGATGTTGAGCACGCAAGGCACGGAAACACCTCTTAGTTCTAAGCAGACTGGATTGCACGGCCGACCGCACTTATTCTTTCCGCGCTACACTCCTCGTGTCTTCGGGCTCAGCTCAACAATTGCAGCAGGGCCAACCTGCAGGCACTATGGTTGTCCAAGTAATGTGTTTGATTGATTGACGCAAGCTCCCACGATTGTCACATTGTCTATTTACTCGCTAGCGTGTTTGCGGCCAATTGTAACTCGGCATGCAGTGTCAACCCACTGCTGTGGCTCATTAAGTAAGGTACTTCCATCACCCTATAAAACAATTTTTTCCCTAAAACAGCATAACCGGAAGCGTTACCCGTTAGCCCACCAAAAATTGACAGGTCGCACTGGGGAATTTTAGACAGTGGCCGAGGCTGTGGCCAAAGGATCGTGCGATGTTACCTTAATGCTTGACCGCTCCTCCCCAAGGACATGGGCATCCTACTGCAAGGGCTCGATGAGGGGCAACCGTTCTTATATCTACTGGATTGCTGTCACTTTTTATAATGAGCAACCTTTCACACTCGAGTTTTTCCGTTGCACCAAGTCCGAACTCGAACCAAACGCATCCTTTAGCCATGAGTTCTCCGAACAGGACAAAATTGCCTACTCCAGGTCCCGTCTCCCCGGCAGGAAGGAAGTCGCCCACACCAGGTCTTGCACAGTCGCCCACGCCTGCTCCCTTGTCTCCAGTGGCCGATGAGCCTTCAGAGCCCATTGGTCTCTTAGCCGGCTCGCATTGGGCTGAGCAGGTTCGTCGGTTTTTCATAAACTTTCCTCTGACATCTTCCAGAGCATAAGGCTGCTTGTTTGTGATAGGGGAGTACTGACAGACAGGTGCCACACACGCATAGGAGCTTTCGCTTGATGATGATGCCGACTCGACGCTAGGCAGCGACGCCGAGAGTTCAACCGCTTCAATCAGCTCTAGTATTATGAGATATCGTACGATCAGAGGCCGCACGTACCACAGTGATGCTGCTACAGATCATGAATATTGGTATGTTGGTTCACAAGGAGGAATACCACAACGCAATTTTTGAGGCTAATGGTTGTATCACAATTCAGGGGCCCAAACGACGAAAAGGCAAATGAGATGCTAGATATTTTCCATCACTTCCAGACTCTGTTGCTCGACGGAAAGCTGTATACGGCCCCTATCAAGGATGATATTGAGAATGCACTTGATGTTGCCACTGGTACCGGTAAGTAGATCGCTACCTTGGATTAATGAAGCATCCTGAACCACCCAAGCAGTAAATGAAATTGAGGAGAATATTTCACTAACCAGTGCATTGCCATTTTCAGGACTTTGGGCGGTCGACTTTGCCGACGAGCACCCTAATTGCAATGTAATCGGTACCGACATTTCACCGATCCAACCCAGTTGGGTTCCTCCCAACCTTCACTTCGATATCGATGACGCTACCAAGCCATGGACCTACCGTGAAGATTTCTTTGATTACGTCCATATTCGCTGGCTCACTGGCGTAATTCGCGATTGGCCTGCTTTATATAAACAGGCGTACAAGTGTATGAAACCAGGCGCTTGGATTGAACACATCGATGGCGAAGTAAACCTGGTCTGCAACGACGGGACTATGCCCGAGGACTCTGCCTTATACCAATGGGGAAAAATCTGGACCGAGGTGGGTAGAAAGACGGGGGTTGCCATCAATATGGCGGATTCGGGTTGTATGGAAAATGGCGTCAAAGAGGCGGGCTTCACCAACATCCAGGTCAAGGACTACCTGGCTCCATGCTCCGGTTGGCCAACTGACCCAAAGCAAAAGGAGCTTGGGCTCTTTAACATGGTCTACTTGACGCAGGATCTCGAGGGTATCTTCGCGTACTTCCTCGGCGAGGTCATGGGTTGGAGTGATGAGGCATTGGCTGGCTACGCTGCTTGCGTTCGCAAGGAATTCAAGGAGCAAAAGATCCACGCAAACTGGAAGTGGCGCGTGGTTCTTGCGCAGAAGCCGCTGGATGCTTAGACGGCAGATAACAGTTGGACGGAACGGATCTCAGGCGATCGTGGTAGACGCTACAGCTGACAGTTTACATATATTGTTCTTCTCCCTGAGTTTCTTCCAATGGCGCGTTCCTGATTGAGTGATGGGTTCGTGAACACGAGCCCGTCCAAGTCTATGATGGAGGTCAGTCCTTCTAGAACTGTATTGCATTAATGTGACAAGCGCAGTGTTCTGGGCTT
Source organism: Sordaria macrospora (assembly GCF_033870435.1). Classification (NCBI taxonomy): domain Eukaryota; kingdom Fungi; phylum Ascomycota; class Sordariomycetes; order Sordariales; family Sordariaceae; genus Sordaria; species Sordaria macrospora. Next base: position 39,029 of record NC_089372.1, on the reverse strand, counting down.
GGAACAGTAGTTCAATTCAGCTAATAAACTACTTTGGTCACGAAGCCTTGTTGATCCTCCCAACCTCCAGGAGAAGGCTGGACTTCAGGGCCTTCTTATGCTAAAGGGAAACGGTACGTACTGGGTACGTACCGGTCCTTGTCGCTTGAGGCTCCAAGGCCTCTATCTAGCGATCTGTATACATGTGGGTCTTTTCTGAATGCCTTCATCCATTCTCCTTCTTCCTCCTGGCGCCGGCATTTGCCCGGGCGCCCTGCTTCTGCTCGGTTAAGCGTGATTACTCCTGTGATGACTATGATGGCTTTGTGATGATGTTTAGCGCCGTCAGAAGTTCTGGGGTTGGCTCGCTTAGCCTGAAACTGGACAAGGGTGTCGATGTCCGTGTGACAGTTAACGTCATCAATCCCGGAATCGTCACCCCGTTCGCTTGATGAACATGGTTCAACGTTGTTTCTTTCAGCCTTAACCGTGCCTCCACTCGGTACCGGGCCGCTCCGCACATGTGCTCTCGGCAAAAGTCTTTCGACTCATCATGCACTTCAAGTCTTCAACTCCATTCACACCACAATGCCTTCCATTCCAGATCCCTCTTGACATAGCCCAGCATGAGACGCCGATCTAGATGTCCACCTACCGGTGAAAAAAATCCAGAATTACTGCCAGTCAAAGAGGCAAAGAACAGTGCTGTCCCACTGCTTGGTGTGCTCCCTTCCGGGAGCGGGACAGTGTTTGCTTTCCTTTTGTTCTGGGTTTTTCAGCTCTATCTACCCCAACCCAGGTTACTAGGTACTTACAGGGCGGAAGTGAAGCTGAGACACCTCTTCAAGGACGGCATGTATCCCATTTGCAAAAGCCTACTACGCTACCGTAGGAACTTTGTTACACTCATATATACCTAATTATACGCAAGCATGGCCGTTCTATGCAAATCCAGACCTCGCACTTCTTTTCATGGACTTGTACGAGAAAGGCATGGCGCCAGACACTCTGGCAACAGCACACTGACGGCGGTGGCGCCGCTGACAACCTTACGGGGTTTTTACGGAGTAGAGGGGTGGAAGTTGGCCATGGCCACGACATTGAGAGGGTTACGGTGGACTTGGACAGGCTAGTTCACCGTGCAAGGAGACGGGAGGAGGCCTTGCGGGAGGAGGAGAGCGAGAGCGAGAGCGGAGAGGAGTGATTTTGTCATTTCTTTTACCTTTTCCTTTGTGCTACAGGTTCCGTCATATACTGGCGGCTCGCCCACTGGGCGATTCGATTACAAGTGTTGGGCCGCGTTTACGCTATGGGCAACACATGATTTACACTGGCAATAGGCCGTTGTTGTTGTTGTAATTTTTAACGTCTACTTCCGCCTCCCGTAGGGCATGAGACGTGCCACATCGGTGAATCTAGCATACAAAGATAAGAGCAGTGCCCTAAATGTCCACCAAAAGACCATTAACCCGAGGGCAACCCGAGGCCTATTGCCAGTATATGGCGGGACCCGTGGACTGTGGGCAATGTCCGTGTGACACAAGGAGCCAGACACTCTCCAATCTGCTTTTTTGACGTCACTCTGGTTCCCAACTCGTCCAAAATGTCCTTGAGGTTTCCTTGACGACAACTGAACCGAAAAAACAACTGGCAGCGGCGTCGCAACTCGCAACACCCAAATCACATGCCATCGTCGCCCTCAGTGCCTGCGTGCTTCTTATCTGCGGTCGAGTGGTCGATTAAGAAGTTTCATTTCCAATCACTGCATACTCGAGCCGCCGAGACCGTCTGGCACGGCGATCCATCCACCGAAGAAAGAGCGAAAAAGAGAGTGCTGACCTCGTTGGAGATCCAATGGTTCCCGCAATCAGGAACACCTAGTTTGATGTCGCATCCTGTGGCCCAGGCTGATGATGGAATGTGCTCATCGGAAGACCGTCCGCACCGAGACAGTCAGGCTACACCCCCTCGCCTAAACCTCCAATAAACGTCCAATGATGCTGACCCCTCCAGCTTCCTTCACATCTTCGGGAGCCATCTTCACACCCTTCTAGGTCCTTGTGGCGCAATGTGACAAGGGCAGTGTTCTGGGCTTGGAACAGTAGTTCAATTCCGCTGATAAACTACGGTCCCGAAGGCCTTAATAGACATGGAGAAAGCGTAGACAGATCTCATGCTTGCGAGCATGGCTGTGAAAGACACAACCCGAGTCTCAAGTGGAAAGCCCTACCCTCCTCTACCTGCCTTCCTTTCTTTCCTAGACATCGCACTTCCCTTTTTGTCCACAGAAAGAACCAGCCACTCCACCCTCTACAGACTTTCGAAAAACAGCCAAGTGCCCTGGCTCAGTGGAAAAGCGTTTCTTGAGGTACTTGTCTGAGCTAGAAACGCCGCTTAAATCAAACATTGGTCACCAACAGGGCATGAAATGCTCGCCATCGAAGAGAAGGGTCGCCAAACGGTGACTGTTGAGAGGAGGAGTAAGCGGACGTTTTGTACAAATGGAAGAATATGTAGTCAACTTACAAGATGTCCAATATTTCATTAAATCAAGTATCTTGTCAAATGGGAAGGCTACGGCCACGAAAGCAATACATGGGAACCACAAGAATACCTCCTCAACTTCAAGAAAGAGATTGAGGATTGGCATCGCCAGAACCCTGACCGACCGCAACCACCTCAAAATCAGGCATCTCCAAACCATTCTCCTGAGCCCATTGTTCAAAAACCAACCCCCCGGTCAATTTAACGGAAGCAGCAGGGACGCCGGAAGAACTAGCGGACTCCTCAACCAGAGGATCAGTATCACCAAGCTCCTCCGCTAGATCAGCCATCCCATGATCAAACATTTCCTTCTGACGCTTCTGGAGATGGCGCTTCTGCTCCCGCACGCGCAACAGCCGAGACTGAATCTCCACCGAGCTGCGCAACAGCTTGTCTTCCTCCTCCTCGAGACGATTCGCATCCTTCATGGATTGATATACTAATACCATCAGTACAACGGAAACAAGGAACAAGAAAAGCAGCACTCACAACGACGAGCAATGTCATGGCCGTCACAAGAAGTCTTGCGACGAACACACTCGCTACACGAGTTCGATTTCGAAAGATCAACCACGCAAGCACAGCAATGACGATGACAATTGCTGCACGGCATTTCGGAAGTTTCACCGGAACTTTCGATCAAGACTGCCAAAGCCTTAGTAGCAGCCCCTTTCTGAGCGGAACGGCGAGGACGAGAGACTCGAAAACGATTCATGACGACGATAAGGATGTTGATGAAGGACAACTTACCAGGGACAAGGGAACCAGGTGACACAGGATTGTTGAAGAAGAATGATGAACGGAAAGGTGTGACGAACCGTTACAAGCACAGGAGTATTATCGCTGGGATAGAACAATAGAGTAACAGTGTAGTAGCCAAAAGGTACTGGTAGATTGTGATAGCTATTGCTTGCTGAAGAACCGGTAACGAGAGGCCGGGGAAGGCCTTCTTTTATACCGGTCTTCATGGACCCGATATACTGGACCCGTGGACCCGGGCTTAGAACCCGGGACTTCGGGTCCTCCCTTCGGGTCCGCTCTGGTTGGTCGGCTAGTCTAGTCTCCATGATTGGATCGTAACACGATGCCCCCCTCTCTGTGGCTTTGTCCTCAACGCCACAATGTAACCTAAATAATAATACTTATCCGCTTCCGTTGCTTGGGTGCCAACAAGTTTTTGTTCGTCGCTACCTTATTGCCTGCCGTGCCCCAGTTCTCTCCCTTCCCGACCATCGTTCTTTTTTAACAATCCTGTGTCACCCTGTCCCTTTTGTTCCTGGTAAGTTCTCCATTAACAACCTTCACTATGAATCCTTCTCGTGTCTCTCGTCCTCGCAGGTCCGCTCAAAAGGGGGCTGCCACTAAAGCTTTGGCAGTTTTGATTGAGAGCGCTGGCGAACCATCCAAAATGCCGTGCAGCAGCTGTCATCGTCATGGCCGTACATGTGACAAGGGCAGTATTCTGGGCTTGGAACAGTAGTTCAATTCAGCTGATAAACTACTTTGGTCTCGAAGGCCTTGTTGGTCCTTTCAACCTCTAGAGGAAGGCTGGGCTTCAAGGCCTTCTTATGCCAAAGGGAAACGGTACCTATCTAGTATGTACGGGTCCTTGTCACCTGAGGCTCCAAGGCATCTAGCGATCTGCATACATGTAGGTCTTTCTCGTATGACACCAGGAGTGTGGCATATGCCCGTTTGACAGTGTAGCATATGCCCGTATGTTACCAAAAGTGTGGCATATGTCCGTGTGACAGTACATGTGTTGTTGATCCTTTGAAGTCGAACTCGTGTAGCGAGTGTGTTCGTCGCAAAACTTCTTGTGACGACCAGGACGTTACTCGTCGTTGTGAGTGTTGTCTTCCAGCTCTTGCTTTCATTGTATTGATCGTTTCAGTGTATCAATCCATGAAGGATGCGAAGCGTCTTGAGGAGGAGGAAGATAAGTTGTTGCGTAGCTCGGTGGAAATTGTCACACGGACATTCGACCTCGACCCTAACCCAGCAGCACGAGGCTCGCAGAGCCGCACGGCTGAGCCTCTCGAACCCTTCAAAATGCTTCAGGCAACCAGGCCAACTCGGTCGGAGAGTCTATTCGACCGATAGCACAACCTACCCGAATCCCCTCAATAATCCCTGGCGTATTCCAGCCAACAATACGTACGCCGGCTGCACTGCCCCTCATATCGGGCTGTGCTAGCCAGGCCAGAAGGGAAACCCTGCTGTCACAAGAACGATCCCTAACCAACCAAGGCACTCCGGCGGCGATAGGGCGGTACCCGTGACGACGCCGGCGTCATAGGAAGGAAGGATATTGGAGGAAGATACTCGGGAAGGATCATATGTAAGCACAGCGGTGCACACCGCTAGATAGATGCCTTATGGCCTCATGACCCAGATCAGGCCAGCAGAAGGAAGGAAGGCTTTGGCATAAGAAGGTCGGGAACCCCAGCCTGGATGGAAAGGCTTGAAAGGATTCAACAAGGCCTTCGAGACCAAAGTAGTTTATCAGCTGAATTGAACTCCTGTTCCAAGCCCAGAATACTGCCCTTGTCACAGAAATTCAGTCTCGGTTGTTGCGTGTGCGGGAGCAGAAACGTCATCTTCAGAAACGTCAGAAGGAAATGTTTGATCGCGGGATGGCTGATTTGGCGGAGGAGCTTGGTGACAATAATCCTCTGGGTGTCGGCAACCCTCTGGGGGAGCCTGCTAATTCTTCCGACGACCCTGTCCCTGTCGATTTGACCGGGGAGGGGTTGGATTTTGACCAGTGGGCTCGAGAGAATGGGTTGGAGATGCCTGAATTCGGGGCGGCGGTTGTGGCCGGTCAGGATTCTGGCGATGCCAATCCTCAATCTCTTTCTTAAAGTTGCGGAGGTATTCTGAGGGTTCCCATGTATTGCTTTCGTGTCCGTAACCTTCCCATTTGACAAGGTACTTGATATTACCGTCTTCGATCATGGAGTCCAATATGTCTTCTGCCATGAACTCGTCACCCTCGTTCCAGGTTTCGACCTTCTTGTCGAGTCTGGCGTTCTTGGGCGCTGGTTCCAGTAGTGAGATGTGGAAGGTAGGCCATTGTCGCATGCCTTTGGGTAGTTCAAGACGGTAGTTGCTAGTGCTGACTTTCTCGAGAACCTTGAAGGGTCCCAGTTTCTTGTAGTCAAGCTTGTCACTAGGTCGTTTTGTTTTGATATTACTGTGACGAACCGTTACAAGCACAGGAGTATTATCGCTGGGATAGAACAATAGAGTAACAGTGTAGTAGCCAAAAGGTACTGATAGATTGTGATAGCTATTGCTTGCTGAAGAACCAGGTATAACGAAGGCCGGGAGGCCTTCTTATATACTGGTCTTCAACCCCGGGTCCTATCTGATTGGTCAATCTATCTAGCTTACATGAGGCTCAACGATTGGATCGTAACACCTATCGATACAACAACAGCCTCCAGATCACCGGGCATTCGGGCCGCCTGTTCAGCTTAGCCGTTGAAGTGTAACCCAAGCAATGAAAATAGCGCTTCTGGAAATCAAGTTACTCTATCGCACTCCATGTCATTGAGGCTGGGATTGCGATCTAATCACGACTTCGTACGCAATACGCTGAGTCGTTGTAGGCCCATCGTGGACGAGGGGATTGCCAATATCATTTTCCATGTACTGTTACTTACCTTATCCGTTGAGGTGTAGGGAAGACGAGGAACGAAGTGATCGAGGTGATGGGAGACCACCGACAACACCTCCATTAAGTACGCGCTTCCGCCCAAGCAGTTTCGAAAAACAATAACAAGATAGAGAACAAACTTTCTCTGTCGCCCAGCTGAGTCGTAGTAGGCTGAGCAACAGAATGTCACGGCGAGACAGCAAAATCGCCAACAACAACCTGAACACGACACTCTTTTGAGCGTGAATCTTTCCATCGCGCCTCTCAGCTCGGCCGTCCTTCCCGACCTTCCATCTCCACCGATCAACCTCTAAGGCGCCGCGCTGACGAAGAAAATCAATAAAGACGACAACGAACGCTTCATAAGCTCGCCACTTGACAGCTTTGTGACCCGCGTCCCCATTCCAAACGCTTCACAATACCCCAAGCTTCTTTCACCAGAGCTTCCTTCATTAAGCGAGACTATCCCACAAGGCCTTGGCAGGCACCAGAGGGAACCATGTGCCTCTATCAATTAGCTAACCCGGTAATCGATTTTGGAATATAGGCATTGTGAGCTTGGGTTAACAACGGTCCCAACTTTGCTCTGAACGTAAGGAGATGTTCAGCGTAATATATTGTATCAGGTTATGAAGCTATAAACTAAAGTACCCAACACTACCCTCAACCAGGGATGTACACATGTCCTTCGGGCGATCTTTGGGGACGGGGTATACTTGGGTCCTCAATGGCTGACAGCAGCCACCATCCCGAAGCAGGTTGAGCCGCAGTTTGGTCGCATTCCTGTTCAATTACCTGCATGCCCATCGACCCGGCCACACAAAAAGCCTTGCTAGGTACATGCCCGTGCAAAGTGACCGGGACTGTAACTACGCCCGGCGGCACCCTCTTCCGATCAATAACGGGAAACTCGACACCGTCTAGCGTCAAGCGACCATGTCCGGGCGGTAAGATTATGAAGTGAGGACCGGAACTGGATGGAACGAGGGTACGAGGGTATGGCACGGGCTGCGTGTAGCTGCGGAGTTGTTCATCGGTATAGCTCGGGACTCTCTCGCCACCAGCCCCCCACCAACAAAACGTAGTCAGCCACCCCGACAGGCTTATAATGCCGCCAGATCCCTGTGCTGGTCCCTCATGAACTGTGCGTGCCCAAAAGTTCTTGACATCGGCCCCGTCTGGAAAGTCAAAGCTGGCTACCATGTAGGTAAGGACTTTGGTCAGCCGGATAGTCCACGCGTCTATCTCCTCGTGACCAAGGGTCTCGAACCAGGCCACACGTCTGAGAATGTCGGTCCAGTCGCTTCTCTCTCCTAACAAGGTGACCGACGGGAGGCCGCAGCCGAACCGCATTCCAGATCTGAAATACTCCTGTGTAACGCCCAGGAACACTATAGCGGCTACGTCTCGGTCGTGTGGCGTCGTGGTGGTGAAAGTGGGCAAAAGGGTGTCGGCGATATTAGGGTCCACGAGGCGCTCCTTCACCATGGCCGCCAGCCGTTGGGCAACAGCCCCAACGTCTACGGCCCTGAGGCCCCTGACTGAGGGGACATCGACAGTAACATCGACCTCCTGCTGACCTTGATGGGAAACGAAGAGATGACGGAGCGCCTCGGCGTTCTTGTTGACGAAGAAACTAAACTGGGTGAGAATGGCGAGCCACACATCGTCGGGCCGGATCCTCAGGTGCAGGTCTTGCTGCCAGGCGCGGATGAAGGTATGGACGAAGCCGTTCTTGTTGCCCACAATGGAGAACGGGGGGTTCGTAGAACCTCCAGGATCGTGCTGAGAGCTGAACGATGAGTGTAGAATGAGGCAGCGGTGATGGGGGGCCGAGGCTTTCAAGAGAAGGTTTAAGGGCGACGACGTAGCAAAGTCACGGTTCTTGCCGCTTTGGGAGTCAGAGTCCGGCTTAATGACGACAGGCATGGCGGTATCTCAGGCTGGCTCGCTTTGGGCGAGCTTGATTGTTGTCCCAATTTTGAAGGGTGAGGGACGAATCGATCTGTCGCCGCACCCTTTTATAATGATTTTCCTGGAGTGTTGAGTTGAGATTGGGAGACACGGAGAAAGTGCTTGATTAGGAAGGTTACGGTAAGGCGCCAGGGGTGGGCGCCTGTCATGGGGCTGGCGCCTAAGGGTGTTTGCCTGGCTTGAACTCTATGAAAGCCAGGCCTGCCCTCCGACTGGGTGCACTCCTGGTGTCACACGGACATTCAACAATACCACTAATCTCCCCAAGAGCCGCACGGCTGAACCCCAAGCCTTGCCACACGGCTGGATGTCTCAAGCAACTAGGCTACACTCACCTTCGGGAAGTCTGTTCTTCCAACGGCACGACTTACCCGGAATCCCCTCAGTACCCTTAGCGCCTTCGGCGTATTCCAGCCAACGACACAACTGCCGCCTGCACTGCCTCCACGCTAGGCCGCGCTAGCCAGGCCATGAAGGAAGAACACTGAAGGAAGCTATTTAGGAAGACCCATATGTAAGCACAATAGTGCACACTAGATAGATGCATTGTGGCTTTGCGGCCAGATTAGGCCGATAGGGAGATGTACGTACCTATTAGAAGGAAGGAAGGCTTTGGCATAAGAAGGCCAGGAAGTCCAGCCTGGATGAAAGGCTTGAAAGGATTCAACAAGGCCTTCGAGACCAAAGTAGTTTATCAGCGGAATTGAACTACTGTTCCAAGCCCAGAACACTGCCCTTGTCACACCTGGGGTATGCCGCACGAACCACATTTTCGACCTTGGCGTTTCTAGCACCTTCGATATACGCACCTCTCTTGTGTATTTAGCTGTAAGCTCCATGCCATACTAGCACAGACTTCCCTTTTCCTCTTTGTTGAATATTATCACTTTCACCAAGGCCTACCTGTGTGTATACCTCGTAGAACCCTTACAGCGCCAACAGAGTGAAGACACGCGGCCATATAAGCTCCAGCTTAGCATTGAAACGGTACATACGACCATACCCACTGGAAAACTCGGGATCCCGCGGTTAGAGCTTTTAAATACCAAATACCAAGATTGCACTCAGTTATAAGACCGTTCCAGATTGGTTCTTAGTAGGCTCTACTGTAATTTACAAGTTCCACTCGGATTTACAGCCCTACCCGCGCCACGCTCGCAGCTTGATACACTATTGCCAATCTTGTAAATCCCGTAATAAAAAGCTACGACCTTCGCCCAAGTCGATTTATTGATTGGCACCCTAAAGTCTGAGTCCAGAATGCTCAGCTTTTAAAAAGAAATATTGTGAGGTTATGAACAACGTAATTAAGCGATTGTATGAGGTTTATTTTGTGTGTGTTCTCTCGAGAGAATGTTATCATGAAATCAGAGAATCTTATGCAGGCTAGACTAGATGACCAATCAGATAGGACCTGAAGGGAAGACCCAAAGGGAGGACCGAAAGGGAGGACTCAAAGGGAGGACCCGAGACGAAGGATCAGGTCCACGGGTCCAGTATATTAGGTCCAGGAAGGCCGGTATAAATGAAGGCCTCCCCAGGCCTCTTGTTACTGGATCTTCAGCAAGCAATAGCTATCACAACCTACCAGTACCTTTCGGCTACTACTCCGTTACTCTATTGTTCTATCCCAGCGATAATACTCCTGTGCTTGTAACGGTTCGTCACACACTAGCACTTGTCAAGCCTTGTCTCACTCATAAGATATCCAGCAACTCGTTCTGCTTCTGATCATTGGGGCCCCTGGATCACATCGGTCGTTAGTTTTCAATGTCTTCTTCAAATTTCCAAGGTATCACTCACCAGTACGATGTATTAGTCACGGAATAACTGTGGTAAGTTCGGCCGTTGATGGTGCGATACTCGAGGATACTCGAGCTAATTAAAGCAGTCGAGCTCGCGGTATCGTCTCCCAATGTCGAATCCCAGTCGTTGTCCGCGTCATCCTCTTCTAGTAGATTCTATATGTCACACGGACATTTGCCCGGCTCGCCCATTGGGCACTTAGACTGGGAGTTTTGGGCCGCGTTTACGCTATGGGCAACACATGATTTACACTGGCAATAGGCCTCGGTTTGCCCTCGGATTAATGGTTTTGGTAGACAGTTAGGGCATTACTCTTAATTTTGTATGCTAGACTCACCGGTGCGGCACGTCTCATGCCCTACGGGAGGGGGAAGTAGACGTTAAAATAACAACAACAACAACAACAGACATCTGCCCACAGTTCTGGGTTAGATGTTCCGAGGCTCAACAGAACCTCAACACTTTGCATTAGCCTTGACTGCCGATAGCGCTGAGTATCATCCTGAGGTTCCCCTTTCATCACGGGACTAGAGGGCACCGTTAGGGGCATGGTGGGATATGCACTGTTATACAATGTGCATGAAAGACAGGTCAGCCCGTGTATGCGTACGTGCAGCTCCAGTGACTGCTGGGTCACAATGACGACCGGACAGAGGCCGAGGCTAGAAGGAGAATGGGTGAAAAGCAACCAGGAAGATCCATATGAAGACCGCTAGATAGATACCTCGAGGCATTAGGCAACAAGGCTCGATACGCACCTCAGTACGAACCACACCTCTTTGGCATAAGAAGGCCTTGAAACCCAGCCTTTGGTTGAAGGTTCAAAGAATCAACAAGGCCTTCGAGACCAAAGTAGTTTATTAGCTGAATTGAACTACTGTTCCAAGCCCAGTGTTGGAGGTAACGGAATGATACACCACAAGTGGCATTGAGTGTGGGAGTGAATTTCGTGTATTGATTAGGTTAAAAGAGAGAGAGAGAACAGAACAGGGAGGACGGAGTCCGACGTGGTTTATATACAGGGTAGCTATGTGTGGATCGTATCCACTTAGACAGAAACGCCAAAGAATGTGATGGCTTCAACACTCCCCCTCGATCCAAGCATAGGTTACAAGTGGTTATTTACAGTGATTCTCTCTCTCACACACGTTGGTCAGCACCAGTAAAAACCCAGTGGGAAAAGGATTGCTGCCGTGTGTGGATCGTAAAGTGAAAGTAAGTTGAAAAACAGATTTGTGATCCCGGGACCAAGCCCGGGAGTGGAATTTGGATTGAAGCATGGAAATAGGTGTGTCGGCGGGTCAGCCGCCTGAAGAGTTGTATGAGCGTTGTGGGTGTAGTACAGAGGTGCCAGTGATTATAGTGTTGAAAGGACACTAATTAGACCCTTCTGGGGCTTCCAAGAGTCCAAGGGCTCGTCGGTGGCGTTGGAAGGCGTCGCGGGGTAGTGGCTTCGTGAAGACGTCTGCCACTTGTTCGTTTGTGGGAATGTACTGGAAATTGACGTCTCCAGCTGCTTGGCGTTCTCTGCACCAGAGTTCTTGTACGTGAATGTGTTTAGTGCGGGAATGGTGTTGCGGGTTCCTCGCAAGGGCCAGTGCACCTTGGTTGTCCCCGTAGATCCTTGTGGCCCCTCGGGTTTGCTTGATGTGCAAGTCCGAGAGCAGTCGGCGGAGCCAGATAGCTTCCTTGGTGGCCTGGGTCTGTGCCATAAGTTCAGCTTCGCAGGATGACAAGGACACAGTGGGCTGGCGTTTTGATTGCCAACTGATAGCTGCGCTACCGATGTGGAACACAAAGCCTCCGGTGGAGCGTCTTGTTGAGGTGTCACCCGCCCAGTCGGCGTCTGAAAAACCAGTGAGGTCCTTGAGCTCACCGGTATAAGTGAGTTCGAGGTTGATGGTTCCCTTGAGGTATCTGAAGATGCGTTTCACGGCTGTAACGTGGGCGAGCGTTGGGTTGGCGAGATACCGGCTGCAGAAGGATACGGCAAAGGCTGTATCTGGACGAGTGCCGAGCATAGCGTACATAAGGGAACCGATGGCGCTGGCGTACCAGTGCCGGAGGTAGTTGGAGGCGATGTGGTCGCTGGTCGGTTCTGGGATCTTGCTGGTGTCCATTGGGGTAGATACTGGCTTGCAATCGAGCATCCCAAACTCCTTAAGTATCTTTTCGATGTAGGCTCTTTGGTTGAGTCGGATGATGTGCCGTGATCTATCGCGGGTAACAGCCATGCCCAAGTAGTAAGAACAGGGGCCAAGGTCTGTCATTTTGAAACGCTGACTGAGTGCGTGCTTTAGTGCTTGAACGTCGGGTTTGTTGGGGCCGGCAATTAGTAGATCATCAACGTAGATGGCGATATAGGTGTTTCCTTTGCTGAAGATGGCAGCGTCGGATGGTAGTGGTGAGAAGCCCAGGCCATTCAAGAAGGTAGCTAGGGTTTGGTACCACACTCGTGGACTCTGTTTGAGGCCATAGAGGGCTCGGTTGAGGCGGCAGACGAGGTTGGGGTTGCTGTTAGGGATACCAGGTGGTTGCTCGACGTAGATTTCTTCGTCTACTTCACCATACAGGAATGCGGTTTGTACGTCCATCTGTTCCAACTCGAGATCCAGGGCGGCAGCGAGAGCAAATATGAGCTTGTAACTCATCGGTTTGACCACCGAGGCAAAGGTCTCGTTGTAGTCTACCCCTTCCTGTTGCTCGAAACCACGGACAACCCATCGCGCCTTGTATCGTAGGACCTCGCCGTTGGCACCTGTCTTGAGCTTGTATACCCATTTCCCAGACAATACCTTTCTGCCCAATATTTTTGGCACCAATGTCCAGGTTTTGTTTTGTAAAAGCGATTGGTACTCTTGTTGCATGGCTTCTTTCCATCGTAGCCAGTTAGGCTGATTTTGGGCTTGGTTGAGGTTGGCGGGCTCAGGGGCAAGAGGTGTCGCAAGCCCCATAAGGGCGAGAATGGCCTTGTCAGGGTTTTTGATAGCTTGAAGCAGTAGTTCGGGATGGTGGCTTGTGACGGTGTGCTGGTGACCTGAGTCGTAGAGGCTTGGATCACCGCCGACAACGATGGTGTCAAGTATGGGTGAGGACGGTGGATATTGGGGCATACCCAGTGGTGGTGACGGTGTGAAGTCGGATGAGAGGTCTGATAATTCTGACTGTGATTCTGGTGAGGTGGTGAGTTCGGATTGTGCAGTCGTATCAGAGTCTCCCCCTGGCTGTGCTATGGGAACTCCCCCTGAATCAGAGGGCGATGCTGCGCGGGAGCTACCCCGGCTTATGGGTTTGGAGTGAGGGCCGGGACGGTAATGGGCCGTGAACTCAGCGGAGTCGGTGATAGAGTCTGTATCAGAGGTACCGAGGTCAAAGGCGGTGTCTGATTCAGGAGCGGGCGGCGAAGACAGAATTTGTGCGGTCGTAATTTCTTGCGTAGCAAGGTCAGGCGTGCTGGGTGAGATGCAGGTGAAGGCCTCGTCGAACACCACGTTATTGGTAGATATAATCTTGTTGTTGTCTGTGAGGACGATGTAATTCCGTCCGCCTTCGTATCCTAGCAGTCGACACTTGCCAGCGGTGGGGGTGAGCTTCCCTGGAAAGTCTGAGTCGGATAATTTGTAGTAGCCGGTGGCACCAATAACCCTGAGGTGCGACAGATCAGGTTGACGGCCTTCCCATGCTTCAAAGGGCGTCTTCCCAATGACTCGGCTTGGACACCGGTTTTTGAGGTAGACAATTGTCTGAAGTAGGATGGGCCAGAGACGGCGGGGAAATTGGCTATCCACTAGGACGGTTGTGATGCGCTCCTGAAGGATCCGATTCAGGCGCTCTGAGATCCCATTTTGTTCGTGTTGGTTGACCGCTGAGTAGCTTAGCGTAATAAGGCGGTTCCGGCACCAGAGTTTGAAGCGCTTGCTGGTGTTTTCACCAGCCCTATCAAGGTGAATGTGGCGTATGGGATGTTCTGGCTTATCAACTGTCGCATGCCATTCGGCGACTACACGAGGAAACTCGTCTCTGGTCTTAATGGCATAGACCCATACGTACTGCGTGAAGTCATCTGTAATGGTGACCCAGTACGATTCCCCCCGAGACCCTCGAAGCGGAAAGGCCCGCAAATGTCCATATGGACGTGCTCAAGGGGCCGACTCCCTTTGCGCAAGGTACCCTTATGGGGTACCTGTTTCAGGCGGCCAAGTGCGCACTTGTCGCAAAAACAGGTGTCGGGGACAGGGCCTATGCCGGTGGCCATCGTCTGCAGCAGACGGATGTTATCTTCGCCGAGATGAGCTAGGCGATCATGCCAGATTTTGAGGGATTTCTTTTCGAGGGCGTAAGCGGCGAGGGCAAGGCGATGAACTGGGTTGGTTTTGGTAGGCTGGCGAACTAAGTATATCCCGTTGACACTGAAACCTCTGAAGCGGAGGCGTCGACCGTGGACTCCCACTACTGCGCTGTTTCCGAACGTAACGACGTAACCACGATGGTCGAGTTGTGATACAGAAAGGAGATTGCAGGCGGCGCGAGGAGAGTAGTGAGCCCCTTCTAGAAGCATGAAAGAATCCTTCCCTTCTTTAGAAGTGCTACTAACGTGAAGCTTGTAGGTTCCGGTGGCCTTGGGGGTTATTTCAACGTTGCCTATGCCAATGATGGGTGGACCGGTGTAGGGATGCAAGTTCACGAAACCGGATTGTTTGCAGAAAATGTGACTAGTGGCGCCGGAATCGACGACCACAACGTGTTTGAGATTCGCAAGGAAGCCTCTGTTAGATTCGGAGGCAGAGAGGGCGGAGATGCGCTCGGCGAGTTTGGAGTTGGATGGAGGATGAATGGGCGGAAGTGAAGCAGCGGCAATTTGGACAGAGGCCAGTGGAGCGGGTATGGGAGTAGTAGAGATGGATGTGGAGGACAAGGATAAGTGTGTAGCTGGTGATGCGGTTGTGTGGTTTGGAGGGCTGACGGTAGTGAGAGCCAGCGATGGTAAGTCCAGTGTTGTGGCGCCTATAGATTCCATTGTTGTTGCAGAAGGAACCTGTAGGCCGGCCCTTTCCTAGTGAGTACGGGACCTTTTATTGGGGCGCTGATCCTCTATTTTTGTCACACGGACATATGCCACACTGTCAAACGAGCATATGCCACACTGTCAAACGGGCATATGCCACACTGTCAAACGAGCATATGCCACACTATCAAATGGGCATATGCCACACCGTCAAACGAGCATATGCCACACTGTTAAACGGGCATACACCACACTCCTGGTTGTTGTTGTTGTTGTTGTTGTTATTTTTAACGTCTACTTCCGCCTCCCGTAGGGCATGAGACGTGCCGCACCGGTGAGTCTAGCATACAAAATTAAGAGCAGTGCCCTAATTGTCCACCAAAACCATTAATCCGAGGGCAAACCGAGGCCTATTGCCAGTATAAATCATGTGTTGCCCATAGCGTAAACGCGGCCCAACACTTAAAATCGAATCGCCCAGTGGGCGAGCCGCCAGTATATGACGGAACCTGTAGCACAAAGGAAAAGGTAAAAGAAATGACAAAATCACTCCTCTCCGCTCTCGCTCTCGCTCTCCTCCTCCCGCAAGGCCTCCTCCCGTCTCCTTGCACGGTGAACCAGCCTGTCCAAGTCCACCGTAACCCTCTCAATATCGTGGCCATGGCCAACCTCCACCCCTCTATTCCGTAAAAACCTCGTAAGGTTGTCAGCGGCGCCACCGCCGTCAGTGTGCTGTTGCCAGAGTGTCTGGCGCCATGCCTTTCTCGTGCAAGTCCACGAAAAGAAGTGCGAGGTCTGGATCCTAGCGATGAAGCGCTGCCAGTAAACTCCAATAGCAAGGGAGAGATTCTCCCGCGTAGCCGCTTCGCCCGTGACCGGGGAAACTGCATATGCCTTCCTGCAGAAAAAGGGATGGAAGGGATTCTTCCAGCTTCCACAGAAGCATGTCAGCAGGGCGTCCTCGTGCTCGAAGCGCTCGTGGTAGTCCTTGAAATCCCCGTGGCCAGACCTGGCCGCGAGGAGGTGGTGTAAAGAGCGTCTGTCCAGCTCTTTTAGTTCGTCGTTAGGCTGGATAGAGACCCCCAACCGGTAGTCTGCATAAGACTCTGGCTTGTTCGCGGCCCACCATGCCTTGAAATCCGTATGCGCCTCCCTCTTAGCAAGCCGCCTTGAGTGCGCAAGGGTAGCCAAGCCTTCATTGACTACCTCTCCTCCTTCGGCGCCCGCCTTAGCGAGCTCGTCAGCAATCTCGTTGCCCGTGATGCCCTTGTGGCCGGGTACCCAGCGGACATCCACCAAACTGGGGCCGTAGCCCTTTCGGATGGCGCGGAAATCGAGGAAAGCCGCTTGTGACGACGCAGCTGGGGTTCCTCGGAGTCCTCTAATGACGGACGTGTTATCAAGGCATATCGTAATGCGTGGTCGGGCCTGTGCCTCCGGGAAGAGCGCCACAGCGGCCTTGAGACCATGCCGCGCGCCTTCGGCCTCCGCATCGAAAACTTCCGCTTGTTCTAGCTGACCGCATCCGCGGCCGAGTTCTGTTTGTCCTTGAAAGATTACGTAGCCAAAGCCTACGCACTCGCCCTCTGGTCTTTCTTCGGCGTCGGGGTCCTCCGCGTGCGCTGGGGGGCCCATCTGCTTAGCTATCATAGAGCCGTCGGTGTAAACGACAATCTCCGAGGGATCTCGTTGGAGAAGCCATTCTTTGAAATCCTTGGCAGCCCTGTCCTTAGACGTGGGCGCTGGATCTTGGTGAGTGTCTCCGTTATAGACGGGCGGCTGTAGAACAGGTCGCGGGAAAGGCAAGGCGAGCTGTGCAGCCGTCTGTAGAGTTGTAGGGCGGCGAGGCAGGCCGCGCGGCGTCATTCGGGGTTCCGAAAGACGCGGGACGAGCGGGTGGGCAGGATCTAAGGTGAGGAGGCGCACAGCGTGCCGCCGCCGGGCCGCTTCTAGAAGAAGGGGGACGGGAGGCAGGCTAGCTTCGCGGTAGAGAATGGCAAGGCGCGTCGTTCTCCACACTGGTAAGCTGGCGCGGATGGCAATGTTAACCGCAGTCTGGACTTTATGGACGAGGTCCGCCAGTCCATTGCTAACAAGCGGAAACTCCCCTTGTTTACGATGAAGGGCGTGCTTCTTATGGCCTGGCCACCAGATTTCAGAGCCAAATAGGGCCTTTGGCAGGACGACAGCCTTCATAGCCTTCACCATGGAGCCTGGAGGGGCGCCGTGGTAGACTCTGTTGAGACCGCGTATGTGGCGGACTACCTGCTTGGCGGAGGCGAGCCTGTGCTCAATGTGGTGCTTCCAGTTCAGCTTGCTGTGGAGCCAAATCCCCAGCCAGCGCATTGCCGGCTGTGCAGCCACCTCGACTCCTCCGTGTGTAATGGTTGGGAAAGGCGCAGTTTGTCTTTTCCTGGAGAAAAACTGAATTTCGGTCTTGTCCGGCGAGAAGTCAACAGCGTTGTCTACTCCCCATTGAACCATGGCGTCCAGCTCTCGTTGGGCCTTCTCTGCGACCTCTTCGTTCGAAGTGCCAGTAACAAGAACTGCACAGTCGTCTGCATATCCAAAATGCTGTGCTTCGCTCTCTCCAAGGCGATGGACCGGCTCTGTGTAGAGCAAGTAGATGATGGGCGAGGCAGGGGAGCCCTGAGGGAGCCCGCATCTGAGACGGCGCATAGGGGTGGTCACCCCTGGGTATCGCACGCAGGCCATGCGGTCCGTCATAAAAGACTCAACCCAGCGAACCACGCAGTCCGGCCACCCTTGCTCCCGCAAACGTAAGACCAGCCTATTCACTAGGACGGCATCAAAGGCGCCTTTGACATCCATGGCTACAAGTGCAGCAACGAGTCCCTTGTCGAGTGCAGCTTCGATATCGTGAAACAGAGCTTCCACAATGTCAACGGCCGAACGCCTTGGAAGGGCGCCAGCCTGCTGGGGATTCAAGACCCCGTTAGAAATAGCCGTCCAAGCAATCCGCCTGCCAATAAGGCGTTCGATGCCTTTTCCAAGGCAGGACAGGAGTGAGATGGGCCGCCATCCCTTGGCCGTCGTTTGGTCTTTCCCAGGTTTCGGTATCATAACCACTTCCGCCTGTCGGAAGACTTGGGGGTGGTAGCCGGTAGCGACGCAGCCCTGATAGAGCCGCAGGACAGGGTCTTTGATCGCTTCCCAGGATGCTTTCAACATACGGACGGTAATACCGTCGGTGCCGGGGGACGTGTTGCCAGAGCCGCAAAGTGTTTTGTAGACTTCATCCGCGTGTACGACGGACGACCAGGGTAGGCGACGGCGTGGTACTGTGGGTACCCAGCCAGTTTCGAGGTCTTCCTCTTCGCTGTTCCTTTCTAGAAGGGCCGTGCGGAGTGCCTCCGCTTTGGCTTCTGGCTCGATCACGGTCTGCCCATTGATGACTAGTGGGGGGGCCTCCATCCGGTCGCGGGGCTCGTGCCACGCCACGATCCGAAAAATGTCCTTGTCGTCTCGCGCTTTCGTGATAAGGTCATCGAAGAACAGCTGCTTTGCTTCTCTGACTATCCTCTTAAACTCCTGCCGAAGAGCTTCTATCCGCTGGGGGATGGGATTCGGATTGTTGTGCCGATAGTTGCGGAACATTCTGGAGGCCTGCGCGCACGTTTTATTCCACCACTTTGCGTTTTTCTCAGGTCTTGATGGCCTGCAAGAGATTTGGAGGGCCTCTGTAAGGACGTTGCAGAGGGCCTCGGCGAGCTCGTCGAGCCTTTCCGGGGAGTTCTCGCCTGCAGGGAGGAGCGGGACCAGACCCATGAGAAACGAGACGTTTTCGGCAAATAGTTTAATAGCCTCTGGGTCTTCACGAAGGACCAGTCGACGGCGAGGAGGCTCTACCGGTTGGATAGGAATGTCCGTAATGCAGACTTGGTGGTCAGAGCCGCAGTCCGCCTCTGGGGCAATTCTTGTTGAGCAGAGTGGTATGTTCGAGAAGGTAAGGTCGATAGTATTACCGCAGTTGTGGGTAGGAACACCAGGGGCCGTCAGCAAATCCAGGCCATGCTCTGTAACGTAGTCCACAATTCGCGTGGCACTCTCTGATGTTTCCGCACCAGGTTGCCAGGAGTGGTGTTTGGCATTGAAGTCGCCAGCGAGGAGTGTCCTTGTCGTTGGTTGCCAATTTTGCAGTAGCTCGAGGGCCGAAGTATCGTTTGACCGGCGGTAGATGTTAACGAAAGTGACACCCTGCGTCTCTACCCATAGCAGATCTCTGGTATGGCCGAGAGTGAACCCTCCTGCTGCCATTTCCCTACGAACGTACGTGGCGACGCGTGGGTGGGTAGTAGTCTCACTTGTCCATGTGCGGACAGGTGTGTAAAGAGCGTAGAGGGAATGCCCGGGAATACCAAAGCGGCCCTCGTGGAACCACACTCGTGGCTCTTGGATCATAATCACGTCCGCTCCAGCCTCACTAGCAGCTTGGAGGGAAATTTCGTGCGTGTCGCGTGCTCGTGCTACATTAGCCTGAAGGACACGCAGTCTGGAATTGTTCAGGCTATCACGAGAGGGGGTTGAGTGTCTACTCATTGGCCGTCGGCCCTCTTGGAGGGCGTTTTGTGGCGGCTAGAACGACGGACTGCGTTATCCGAGGAGGCGTACTCGCTCAACTGGACTACTATCATGTCCTCATCAGCTGGGGGCTGGCTTTGGTCAGAGCTGTTGGATTTGGACAGCTCGTCGGGAGACGTGGGGGTATTTTCCTGGTTGTTGGAGGGGGCGGCGCGGTTGTGTTTCTCGGTGAAGAGAGTGCCACCTTTCTGGCGAATCTCTCGCTGCTGATGAGGTGTTGGGCGGATGATGGTATCTCTTTGGCGTCTCGGGCGCATAGGACACTCGACGTGGGTGGACTCAAAAGGGCCACAGCAGTTGGCGCATTGAGTGTGACGGTCACATTCTCCGTGAGCAGTACGTCCGCATTGTGGGCATTTAGCAGCGCGAGCGCACCCTCTACGTCCATGCCACCCAAAGCATTCGGTGCATTGGTCCAGTGGGCGGCGTTTCTGGACGAGGCGGCTGACGTTGCTAGCGTCGAAAAGGCGGAAGGGAGAGACAGGCCTATCAAAGGAGATAAGCCAGGTAGCATAGGCCTCGCCAGGGTGGTAGGACTGGGAGGGACGGAGGGCGACGGGCTCTTGGCCGGTTTGGACGAGAACCTCGTCCTTGATGGCGGTAGTTGTGTCTACAGGGACCATGCCGAGTCGCATCGTCATAGGCACGTTCGGGACGGCATAGGTGACCCATTTCTTGGGCACTTCGACTTGGATGCAACCAAAAAGAGAACTAATCTCATCCTTGTGGGCCATGAGGGTCTGGCGGGCAGCGTCATCCTTGGGCACGAGGGCAAAACCAGTAGGGACCTTGTGGCAGCCAGGGATGTCGGTGGGGGCGAGGCGGAGGAACGTTTGCACTTCTTTGCGAATAGCAAAGGCATCTGTGTTGACGAAAGGGGAATCCCTATCTAGTCGGAGGAAGACGCGGCCGTCACTCTGGGGTACGGCAGCCTTGCGGGTAAGGCTGGGGCGGGGAGTGGAGCGGGAAGCCGAGGCGGAGGTGGAATCTGTACCGCGGGCGGCAGCATCCGCGTAGGAGATGGGTCCCTTTCCCTTGCTGGCAGAGGGAGTGGAGACATTTTTGGCGGCTGGGTCAGACGTAACCGGGGTGGGCGAGGGAGATGAGGCAGAGTTTTTCTGTAGAGCGGCCGTGATGGTCCGTGCGAGACGGTCAGCTTCACGTGCGTGAGCGGGCGAGACGGCGGAGAAGCGGGCGAGTTCGGTGTCAAGAAAGGCGGCGAAGGAGCGATAGACCTCCGCTTTGGCGAGAGCTTCAGAGATGAGGGTCTCAGCGAAAGACGTGATGGGGCCGGAAGCAGCAGAGGTGGCGGTGGTGGCGTGGGCAGGACGGGCTTCCTCGTCCGCAGTTCGGGCTCTCTTGGCCGACTGCGCCGTCGTGGAGGGCGGGGGCAGGACGAAAATGGAGTCCGGCAGAGGTGTAACCGGTACTATAGCCGGCGGCGGTGGTTGGGGGGGCCCAGAGGGCGAAGGCGTAGACATTTTGATGTTGTGAATGTTTGGATATCGACCGTGAAAACGGCGATTTAGGTGGTGTTAGTGATTTTGCGGGCAACCAAGAGTTAGCACTAACACTTGGCGCCAAGGGTTTTTGTTGTAGGAGGAAGATGACCACACTCCTGGTGTCATACGAGAAAGACCTACATGTATGCAGATTGCTAGATGCCTTGGAGCCTTAGGTGACAAAGACCCGTACATACTAGATAGGTACCGTTTCCCTTTGGCATAAGAAGGCCTTGAAGCCCAACCTTCCTCTAGAGGTTGAAAGGACCAACAAGGCCTTCGAGACCAAAGTAGTTTATCAGCTGAATTGAACTACTGTTCCAAGCCCAGAATACTGCCCTTGTCACAGATAAACTACTTCCCTCTCGAACCATCCTTACCCAACTCTTCAACACATCACCATCACAATGGCTTCACCTCAAGATCAGCCCGTCCCCTCGGTCGAAAACTCCTCCCTGGTCCTCTATCACCCAGGCGACTTCGATACTGTTATGACCAACAGCGATGATGCTATCCCCAGAAGTTTGGTCCAGGTTACCAACCCCCCTCCCTGGCTCATCACCCTCCATGACCAATTCGCGGCGGCTCACGCCCAGGTGCGCGAGATGACCCTCTCCGTAGGGCACGAACACACCAGAGACCTCACGGCCCTCAAGGAACAATACGACATCCTGAGGAAGAACTACGCCACTGTCACCACCCTCTTCGACGCTGGTATCGAGGCCTCTCAAGCCCAGATCGCCCGCTGGGAGCAACAAGTCCAGCAGGCTAGCTCCCGCTTCGCCTCAGAGGTGTGGACTGCCATCGCTCAATACGGCGAGAAGGACGAAGAACGCCAGAAAGCCGTTTACCACCTTCGTGACGCCCTCACCAAGCAACAACAAGCCATCCAGGCGCGTCACGAAAAACCCACCCGCCAACAGTCCGTCCTCGGCCACGTCGAAACCTGGGCCACCGCCAAAGACGCCCAGATCAATGACATCCTCGACAAGCTCGAGGAACAGATCTCGACGGTCCAACAGAGTCCCCAAAAGGCTATCCAGGAAGCCTTCGAGCGCTCCGGCCAACAAGCGCCCGACGCCGCCTCCATTCGCCGCGTGCTCGAGCAACGCGCCGCCACCAAAGCCCCAAGTTCGACCCACTACTCCTCGGTCAACGATCCCCCCGCCAGCCCAAACCTGATGAGCGACAGCCTTCTCCAGACCCTCCAAACCAGAATGCAGGCAAGCCAAGCTCGTATGAACTACGACGCCACCCGTGCAGACCTCTACGGATCCGTCCGTTTCGGACAGTCAACCGGAGGACAGGGTCCGCCGGAACCTCCCCCTCCCCCTCCGAGGAACTTCGGGGCGTCCCCGGACGACGATGCTAGGAACCAAGCCAACCACTTCCTTCAGAACTTCACCTTCCCAGCTATCCAGACAACGCCGATTCACCTCAACAAGCCCCCCACATACGATGGAAAGAAGCTCGACTCCTTCCGACCTTGGTGGGCCAGGATCAACGCGTATCTACACGCGTACACAGCCAGTTTCCCCACCGACAGTCACAAGATCAACTGGCTCGGCTCGATGCTCTCCGACAAAGCCCAGAAGTGGCACGACTCACGAGCGCGTCAGGTCCAGTCCATGGGCGTAGAAGACACTTGGAAAGGATATTCGAGTGCCCTTCTTGAGCGATTCAAGGATCCCTCAGAACGACACCGGAACGCGAAGAAGATGGAAGAGCTCAAGTACAACGGAGACACAGCTGAGTATCTCACTGAACTGCTCGACCTCAACGAAACCGTTGGCTGGGCTGGAACCACCTTCCAGAACCAGATCGCCAGAACCCTCCCCTCCAAGATCACCGAACTAATGTACTCGATGAGGGGAGGAGTACCCGAGACTGACGACGAGTTCATTAGCGCAGTCAGAAGCAGGACGGGTCTACGAGAACATGCTTCAAGCCCCGGGCTATCAGATGGGAAAAGGCGCGCCCGCTTCGAGGACGGAGCACTCGAAATCGGGCCAACAGCCTCGCAAGGATTCACGCTCCCCTTCCGACCCAAATCAATCCTCAAAACGACCCGATCGCTCAGCCAAGGACAAGAAATGGTCATCCAACCGCGACGCGCTGAAAGGAATTGATCAAGCGGATATCGACCAGCGTAAGAAGGACCAAGTCCCTTGCTGGCGATGCGGGCGGGACAGCCATTACACCACGGAATGTTTTGCAAAGAAGGATAACAACGGCAAGGACCTGCCCCAGCCGAAAGAACAACAGCCACGTACGGCCGCCGTCTCAACCAAACGCAAGAACGACGACCGTGAAGAAGAGGGAGCTGAGGCCCTCGATGACGAAGCCCAGTTCAAGAAGGCCAAAACAGCCGCGATCACCAGAGCCATACAGACCATGGATATGGACCAAGACTCGGACGCGGATTTTTGAGTGGCCACCATGAAGCACCACATGGATCACCTCGGCCTCACTCTGGTGTCAACCCCGTCGTTTGCACTCTGAAAAGGCTGAGCTTTAACGACGACGAGACAGAACAACTCCGAAAGAAACCCTGCCCTGAGCCTCACTCCGGCTCACGACCAATCGTACGAATGACCCTGCTCTATAACGACGTGGAACATCCTGTTCGCGTCCTTTTGGACCCAGGAAGCTCGATCCCAGTCATGTCATTTCACCAAGCACGCGTCTGGAAGCTTCCCTTAATCAAACGAGCCAACATCCGCACCCTTATGGGCTTCAACGCGGCGGTCGACACGATGGGAGGACGATACTATACCGAGGCAGTCGTATTACGGCACCAAGAAGATCACTACACCCGCCTCAACTTCGAGCTCTCAACAATGGATGACGAGTACGACATTATTCTTCCCCACTGGTGGCTGCAGCAACATGAGCCCGCTTGTTTCTTTGACAAAACACAGGAAATCAAGTTCTCATCAGAATATTGTCAGCAGAATTGCACCAGCTCGATCGTCCTTGGGCTCCCCCCCACCATCGCCATTGCCAGCATCCAAACCAAGATTGACGCCGCCATTGCAGCAGTCCCCAAAGAATTTCGAGCCTTCCTCCCCATCATGAGCGAGGAAGCCGCCATGCGAATGCCAGACCACCAGCCCTGGGATCACAAGATCGATATCATCGACGACCAAACGCCGCCTTGGGGCCCTGTCTTCGCTATGAGCGGGCGAGAGCTCGACGCCCTCAAACCCTGGCTTGACAAAATGCTAAAATCAGGAAGAATCAGAAAGTCCACCGCCTCATGTGGCGCCCCCCTCATGTTCGTCGATAAAAAGGATCCCGACGATCCTCTCAGACCGGTAGTCGACTACCGAGCCCTCAACAGAATGACGGTCCCCGTCCGGCACCCCATACCGCTCATCACAGAGCTTCAGCATGCCCTCAGAACGGCCAAGTTCTACACCAAGATCGATCTCAAATCAGGGTTCTTCCTGGTGAGAATGGCCAAAGGACATGAATGGAAGACAGCGTTCCGGTGCAAATACGGGCTCTTCGAGTACGTAGTCATGCCCATGGGATTGATCAACGCGCCTTCAACCTTCCAAGCCATGATGAATCACCTCTTCATGGACCTCATCGACGCCGGTGTCCTCGTCTACCTCGACGACATCCTGATATACGCAGACACGGAAGAAGAACATGACCGCTTGGTTTTGGAAGTCATGAAGCGGCTGTCAGAAAACCATCTGGCTGTCGCACCCCAGAAGTGCAAATGGAGGGTACAGAAGGTTGAATTCCTAGGCTACATCATTTCCCCAGAAGGCATTGGTATGGCTGATGACAAAGTGAGAACAATTTTGGCCTGGGAGCTTCCCAAAACCTTGAAGGAATCACAATCCTTCCTGGGCTTCGCCAACTTCTACAGAAGGTTCATCAAAGGGTTCTCAACGCTAGCCCAAGCCATCTCAAAAGGTAACGCCCTGGATCGAAAGCTTTGGAAATGGACCGAAGCAATGACCAACGCGTTCAACGACCTCAAGAGAGCCTTCGTATCCGCGCCCGTTCTGGCACATTTCGACCCCGCTGAGCCAGCAATCATGGAAACCGACGCTTCGGACTTTGGGATTGGAGCAGTACTCTCCCAAAGGAAAGAGGATGGCAAGATTCACCCAGTCGCGTTCCATTCGCGAAAGATGTCGCCAGCCGAAATGAACTACGAGATCCACGACAAAGAGCTCCTGGCCATCGTCGACAGCTTCGAACGATGGAGGATCTACCTCGAGGGGGCAAAGCACCGGATCGAAGTCTTCTCCGACCACCAGAATTTGGCCTACTTTACCCACGCCAAAGTCCTCAACCGCCGCCAAGCCCGATGGGCAATCCAACTGGCCAACTTCTGGTTCATCATCAACTACCGACCCGGCCATTTGAACGGCAAAGCTGACGCCCTATCCCGTCAAGAAAGCTTCAAACCTGAGAAAGGGGGAGGTGAGGACCAGCCGATCACGACGGTCCTGCAAGAAAAACACTTCTCATACTCGGAAGGAAGCAGTTTTCTCTTGTCAAAAGAAAGGCTTTGCAGTCTCTCTACCCCTCGATGGAATGATGAGTTTATCAGGCAGCTCAAGGAAGCAAGAGTCAACGACCCGGTATATATGGAACAGTTCCAGAAGGACGCAGACAAGGACTTCGAGAAGTTCGACGATCTCCTCTACCGAAAGAACCGCCTTTGGATCCCCACCAGCCTTCAGAACGAGGTCATCAACTCAGAACACGACACTAAGGTCGCCGGTCACATGGGTATGGATAAAACCATGGAGCTCATCACCAGGAACTTCTGGTGGCCCAAGATGGAGGAATCAGTCAGGGAATACGTCCGCGGCTGCCACGAATGCCAACAGAACAAGCCTCCTCGGCACTCCCCGCATGGTTTGCTCCAACCCATGGAACTCCATTACGCCCCATGGAAGTCCGTTGCAATGGATTTCATTACGGATCTGCCCCTTTCCAACGGCTGTGATTCCATTTGGGTTATGGTGGATCCCTTCACAAAGATGGCCCACTTCATCCCTCTTAAGGTGGGAGAAAAGACAACAGAAGACCTCATCAAGATTTTCGCCCGCTCATACTGGCGATTGCACGGGGTACCATTGGACATCATTTCTGACCGTGACTCCCGATTTACGGCCCATCTCTGGAAGGATTTCCTGAAGCTCGTCGGCATCAAGAGTCGAATGAGTACAGCTTTCCACCCTCAGACCGATGGCCAAACCGAACGGCTCAACCAGATCCTCGAAATGTACCTTCGTGCCTTCGTCAACTACGAAATGAGCAATTGGGAAGATTTGCTAGCCACTGCCGAGTTCGCATACAACAATACCATCTCGTCGTCGACTGGTATCTCCCCGTTCTACGCCAACTACGGCTATCACCCTGCTTCACACAACCCCCCTGACGGCGCCCCTCGCAACCCTGGGAGTCGCCTTTACGCCCATTGGATGACCCAGGTTTACGAGCACGCTCAGAAACATCTCGACCGCGCCCGTCAGAGGATGAAGGAGTGGGCGGATAAGAAACGAACGGATGCACCGGTCTACGAGGTGGGACAGTTGGTCATGCTGAACGGTAAGCACATCAAAACCAAGCGCCCCTCAAAGAAGCTCGACAAGAAGCTTCATGGCCCCTTCAGGATTTCACAGGTGATCTCCCCTACCGCTGTCCGGTTAACCCTGCCCAAGACATGGCGAATCCACGACTCCTTCCACGTCTCGCTCCTGGAACCCTATCGCGCTGGCAATCGGGAGATCCCCGATCCTGACCAGGTCTTGCGAGAGGCAGCCCCAGCGGTATCAGAAGACTACGAAGTCGAGAAGATCGTGGATTCCATGAGGGCTGAATCCAAGGTGTTATACCGAGTCAAGTGGGAAGGATGGAACAAAGCCAGTGATCTCACATGGGAGCCATGGGAGCACTTCTACACTGACGGAGCGAAGAATCAGGTCATCGCCTTCCACGCGCGGCACCCAGAGAAACCTCGAGACCCCAATGTCCCGACAAACTAACTCCTCCACAAGATCCCACCACTGTCCGGCTTACCTTGCCCAAGACCTGGCGTATCCATGACTCCCTCCACATTTCGCTCGTCGGACCCTTACCGCGCTGGCAATCAGGTAGCCCCTGACCCTGACCAGGTCCTGCGGGAAGGCAGCCCCGGCTGAGTTAGAATCTCTCTATGTCTCGCTTGTCGAACCCTTACCGCGCTGGCAATCAGGTAGCCCCTGACCCTGACCAGGTCCTGCGGGAGGTAGCCCCGGCTGAGTCAGAAGACTATGAAGTGGAAGAGGTGCTGGACTCCTTGAAATTCGAAGGCAAGGTTAAGTATCGAACGAAGTGGCAAGGATAGAAGGAACCAAGAACTTGACATGGGAACCATAGGAGCACCTCTTCACTGATGAAGCAGAAAGCAGAAGTCATTGTCTTTCACACCAGGCACTCAGACAAACCCTGAGACCCTAACGTCCCAACGAACTAACCCTTCTACGGAATCCTACCGTCAAAAGCTAACGCATGTTCGGCTCGAGGCGAGCCTTGGAGAAGGGGGAGCTGGTGTCACACGGACATATGCCACACTGTCAAACGAGCATATGCCACACTGTCAAACGGGCATATGCCACACTGTCAAACGAGCATATGCCACACTATCAAATGGGCATATGCCACACCGTCAAACGAGCATATGCCACACTGTTAAACGGGCATACACCACACTCCTGGTGTCATACGAGAAAGACCTACATGTATGCAGATTGCTAGATGCCTTGGAGCCTTAGGTGACAAAGACCCGTACATACTAGATAGGTACCGTTTCCCTTTGGCATAAGAAGGCCTTGAAGCCCAACCTTCCTCTAGAGGTTGAAAGGACCAACAAGGCCTTCGAGACCAAAGTAGTTTATCAGCTGAATTGAACTACTGTTCCAAGCCCAGAATACTGCCCTTGTCACACAGCATATGAGTCCATCGACTGCGAGGAAGTTCTGCCGGAGTGGATTCTTCCGGCACTGATCAAATTCTACTCAAGTGCAACCGACGAGAGGATCGAACGCTGGGTCCTCTTTCAAAAGGAGGGAGAAGTTGGCTTCAATTTCTGCTTGTACGGCATCTTCTACCATGGGCATAAGCATGCAGAAGTTGCAAGAGGAGGGTGCTTCTGTAGGACCCACGTCCCGCCTGGCTTGAGGCAGAGAGCTACCAAGTGTATCCGGGTTCAGCGAAGCGTTGAAGGTTCTGAGAAGGTGCTGTTTTCTTGGGGACAAGATATTGGATCTGCTCCTGTTCTTGGTCGCTTTGAGTGGGGTAGTGTGATGAACCGTTACAAGCACAGGAGTATTATCGCTAGGATAGAACAATAGAGTAACGGAGTAGTAGCCAAAAGGTACTGGTAGATTGTGATAGCTATTGCTTGCTGAAGAGCCTTATAAACGAAGGCCTGGAGGCTTTCTTTTATACTGCTCTTCCCTGGACCTGGTGTACTGGACTCGAGGACCCGGGGTCCCGAAGCCTTCGGGCCTTCGGATCCAACCTGATTGGTCTATTTATCTAGCTAGTTTACATCACTTTGGTTGGATCGTAATAATAGTCCCTGTCGACACTACCACTGCCATCAAGGACGAGGTCTTCGTCCAAACCGGCCAAGAGCCTGTCACCCTCCGTCCCTCCCAGTACTACCATCCTGGCGAGGCGTACGTGTGATGGGAGCCTTGCAGTTGTGCCTCTCGACTGCCATCGCAACTATATAAGACCACTTGAGCGACCGAATTGCCAGCTTCGGTTACTTGTATCCTTTTGGAACATAGCCTAGTGATGTAGTGGTCCGCCAGCGCCGTGACAGTACGCAACCTGGCTTATCTCCTTTGAAAGGCCTGTCTCTCCTTTCCGTCTTTTGACGTCAGCAACATTCGTCGCCAAGTCCAGAAACGCCGCCCACTAGACCAATGTACAAAATGCTTTGAGTGGCATGGCCGTAGAGGGTGCGCTCGCGCTGCTAAATGACCGGTGGCATTGTTTTGGATGCCCCAAGGGGCGCAAGCGTAGACATTTTGTAGTTATGGTTGTTGGGATATCGACCGCGAAAACGGCGATTTAGATGGTGTTAAGGGGTTTGCGGGCAACCAGGTGTTAATACTAACACTTGGCGCTAAGTCTTTTTGTTGTAGGAGGAAGATGGATTGGACATCGTACCGTTGATAAAGTCCAAGATGCGTTCTTGGACGAGAAAGGAGTGAGCAGAATGTGCCTGCCAACGTATATTAGCCATCAAAACCAGGCCCCGCGACTTACCATCGTGAAGTGCCCTGTTGGAGGTAACGGAATGATACACCACAAGTGGCATTGAGTGTGGGAGTCAATTTCGTGTATTAATTAGGTTAAAAGAGAGAGAGAGAACAGAACAAGGAGGACGGAGTCCGACGTGGTTTATATACAGGGTAGCTATGTGTGGATCGTATCCACTTAGTCAGAAACGCCAAAGAATGTGATGGCTTCAACACCTCCCAGGTTCCACGCTCTTCTTCAACGTCCGTCTCTGCGTTATTGTCGTCATCTCCGTCGGGAGTCATGGCCTCTTGGACGTCATTTTGTCCCAGTGGTGGCGCCTCTAGCTCGTCGTCGCTCTCTTGGGATGGCACTGGTGAACCGTAACCGTCCTCCTCCTCCTCCGTTTCCACCTGGACGTCCGGCGCCTCTTCCTCATGCTCCTCAAGATCTTCTTCGTCGTATACGTTCAGCTCAAGATCCGTACCAGCAACATCGACGCACAAGTACCGAGCAACCGTCCCCGAAATCCACCGCAATTTCCTTTCTCCCCTAGGAACAACTTGGTCGTCGAATCTGAATAAAGTTCCTGGTCGGTGGTGGAATCAAACCCCTTATACGCCGCCTCGTACCGTCTCAGCGCTTGCTCGCGCGATTCCCGACAGACGTGGGCCAAGACCGGCGGCTGGCAGCTGAAGACCTGGGGAGCATACACAAGCCCCGGAAACGTCTGTCCAATCGCTATCGGCATGGCATTCCTGTTGCGAATGTGCGTCTCGAGGTCTTCGAATGGGCAGGTGCAGGATATGTTGGCTGGGAAGATCTCGTCCGCTGGGGGGAGAGCTTCGTTCCATATCATGTCGTGGAGTTTCGCGGGGGAGGGACCAGAAGGTTACTTTCTTCGTTGTCGTTGTTGTTATGGTATATGATGGTCGCTGATGTGACATGGAGGGAGTGCTTCCAGCTGGCCCGTCAATTGATAGCTTTTGCAGGTCGCTTGAGGTTGTCGACGTGAGCTGATCGTTGCCGTCCTTTGTGTTGGCCGTTCCGCGTGGTTGATTGACATCCTCCTCGGTCATCTTCATGTTATCGGGCTGGTCCTTTGAGCCTCTGTTCTCTGGGCAGGAGATTATGGTGTTCATGGGAGACACTGCGGATTTGATTGGAGAGATCGAGGCGGAAGAACTCCGGAATTGGAGGAGAGAGAAAATGGGATGAACGCTTTCGAAAGGAGGATTACCGAGATTCGACAGTGAGATGTTGCCGCCAGTAAGTGTCGGTCACAGCAATGGTCCTTGGCTCAAAAAAGAAGAAGGAGATGGGGAACTGAAGAAGAAGAAGAACTGGTTGTCGGTTCCCATTACCTCCGTCTGTTCAGGTTTTATCACTTTCATGATCCCACTGGCCGAGAGCACCTTCCCGAGATCCAAGAGGGAGGTGTGGGTTACATGCGCCAGCCTCCCGTCCATTTGCCCATCAACGGAAAGGAAGTAAACGCGATGCATGCAGGTATCCAAATCAGGTAGGAAAGGGCGGTGGAAGGACGGGATTGGTGTTTCCAACAGTATATTATGGGGCGGCAATTGTGACAAGGGCAGTGTTCTGGGCTTGGAACAGTAGTTCAATTCCGCTGATAAACTACTTTGGTCTCGAAGGCCTTGTTGGTCCTTTCAACCTCTAGAGGAAAGTTGGGCTTCAAGGCCTTCTTATGCCAAAGGAAAACGGTACCTATCTAGTATGTACGGGTCTTTGTCACCTAAGGCTCCAAGGCATCTAGCAATCTGCATACATGTAGGTCTTTCTCGTATGACACCAGGAGTGTGGTGTATGCCCGTTTAACAGTGTGGCATATGCTCGTTTGACAGTGTGGCATATGCCCATTTGACAGTGTGGCATATGCTCGTTTGACAGGGTGGCATATGCCCGTTTGACAGTGTGGCATATGCTCGTTTGACAGTGTGGCATATGTCCGTGTGACAGCAATTCAAGAATAGAAGATGCTCGATACAGGTCGCAGAAAGATGGATAGACGTACAAAGGGAGAAAAATAAAAGAAAAGTAGCAAAAAACATACAACACCAGGGATTCGCTGGTCGTCACCGACCCAACTACTAGTCTGGCCCTCACTGGCTTATCTATGGGAGAGCGGACGGGATCCCGAGTTTTCCAGTGGGTATGGTCATATGTGCTCATTCTAGTTCAATCAACCACTTATAGGCTTGCTCTCCGCACCTAGGAACACGGGAGCAAAATGTTCGTGCGCATAGTCCGGTGGGCTCGACATGACTCGCGAGCCACCACCACTGTGACAAGGGCAGAGTATGGGCTTGGAACAGTGGTTCAATTCAGCTGATAATTAACTTTGGTCTCGAAGGCCTTGTTGATCCTTTCAACCCTCAAGACGAGGGCTGAGTTCCCAGGCCTAGTGATGGCAGCCTTGCAGTTGTGCCTCTCGACTGCTATCACAACTATATAAGACCACTTGAGCGACCAAATTGCCAGCTTCGGAAATACAATGCGGACTCAAAAGAAAAGAAACCAACAAGTGTGTTTTATGAAAGAGATCGGGAAAAAAAGAAGGAGAAAAGACATACAACACCAGGGATTCGCTGGTCGTCACCGACCCAACTACTAGTCTGGCCCTCATTGGCTTATCTATGGGAGAGCGGACGGGATCCCGAGTTTTCCAGTGGGTATGGTCGTATGTGATTATCATGAGCTGTTGGAAGCTTTAAGTAGGTATTTCCGGGGCCGCTGCTGTGACAAGGGCAGTATTCTGGGCTTGGAACAGTAGTTTAATTCAGCTGATAAACTACTTTGGTCTCGAAGGCCTTGTTGGTCCTTTCAACCTCTAGAGCAAGGTTGGGCTTCAAGGCCTTCTTATGCCAAAGGGAAACGGTACCTATCTAGTATGTACGGGTCCTTGTCACCTAAGGCTCCAAGGCATCTAGCAATCTGCATGCATGTAGGTCTTTCTCGTATGACACTAGGAGTGTGGTGTATGCCCGTTTAACAGTGTGGCATATGCTCGTTTGACAGTGTGGCATATGTCCGTGTGACACCTCCTCACAAAAATGCTACTTGTCTCGGCACTGGGCGTCAATGTTGCAATGCACTAACTTGGAGATGCGGCGACTCTGCGTAAGTCCTTGTCAATCATAAACACTACCTTTACTTACCTCCATCTGATAAAGTATAATCTAACGCTATCTCCTAACATCAGAGAAGACTGTGCAGAGGGAACATGCTACGAAGGTGCATGTGTAGGCGATGCTGTCTATAGCACAGACGGTACATGTGGCCGAGACCACGGCTTTAGGTCCTGTACGGGTATATGGGGAGATTGTTGCAATGCAGCTGGGAGATGCGGAACTGGCCCTGACTTTTGCGCATACGGCAAATGCCAGTTGGGGAACTGTGACCGCCAACCAACCTCTTCCACAACCTCATCTTCCACAGCCACCGTTAAAACGAGCAATCCCGTAACCGCCTCAACCTCAAAAGCTTCAACATCAACCGCCACAACTAGTACTACGACCAAGTCATTATCCACAAGCAGCTTGAAGACCACAACCTCTAGTTCCGCTACCAAAACAGGAAGCTCAACCACACCATCCAAATCAAGCACTGCGGCAACTACAACTACCACAAAACCTCCCAGCACTACAATCCCCCGTCTGACCGCTTTGCCTTCGTGTGGCCAAACGTGCTTCAAGAACATGCTTGCCCAATATTCCGCGCTGGGATGTGCCGCTCTAGACAGCTACTGTCTCTGCAACAACGTCAACTTCCAGAACGGCATTCGCGATTGCTCAAACGGAGCCTGTGGAACTGCTGTTGGCAGCACGGTAATCTCTTTCGGAAGCGCATATTATTCTACAGCTTTTGCTACCCACACTGCCACTACCACCGGCTTGGCTGCTCTGCCCTCTTGCGGTCAGATATGCTTCAACAACATGGTGGCTCAGTATTCTGCTCTTGGTTGCGCTAGTCCCGCGCCGTCTTGTTTGTGCAAGAATGCCAACTTTGGATACGGCCTGAGAGATTGTTCAAATGGCGCATGTGGGACGGCAGTTGCTTCGAGTGTAATTGCGTACGGAAGTTCATATTGTGCGTCTGCAACCGCTATTTAAAGGAAGAGAAGTCACCGTGGTAGTTGGGTAGCGGAAAGGTAGTGGTGTGATGTGGAGGATCAGGAACATTGTGTGATATCCCATTTCTGGACATTGTGAATGCAAAGGATCTCATGTACTTCTACTCCAATCTGCGAACTACCTTCCTGTGTAAGACAAGATTTGAAATTCTGCTATATGGGTTTTACCACCTTCTCCTGCCACTAGCTGCATCGATATCACACACCTCCTAGTGCCCCCTACTCATTTCTTATTGCCCTTGAAATTCAGGTTCCTCCTCGGTCAATACCATTTTCCTTTGTCCTTTTTCCGTGTCCTTTTCCTCGTCTTCCACTTCCACTTATCCTTCGATTTTCTTCCCCTTTCCCTCTAACTCAGTTTCCCGTTCCTCTTGTCCTTCGGTTGTCTCCTCCTGTCCCTCGCCTCCAGGGTTAATACGAATACTGTTGGAGGTGTCCCGTGTCACGTGCGGCCAGCCATGGCTCCCTCTGGCCATGGCCCCACCGCACAGGGACCTCCCTTGCCCTAGTTTTAGACCTCCAGACTTTTACACAGTCTGAACTCTACACAATACATCATCATTGATTCGTTCGTGGTTGTTCACCCTGTTCACAGGTTATGAACCCTCTTGACGCAATCTTCGTCAATCCTTAATCGCATCAGCGATACCTTCACCTTCTCGACGTCGCTAGCGACCGACAGAAACCCAGCATTGCCCTCGACGTTGCATCGCGACCGACAAGGCAACCCCCCAGATAATCAACCTCGACGTTGCATCGCGACCGACAGGCTACCCCTCGAGTGACGTCGTAAGCGACCGACCTCATTCAAGCAATCTCAGCAATCGCTACACGACTGCGATCGAACTCCCCCCCACGTCTCGTCATCGTCGTCGAGTCAACCAAGACGACCGACTTCCTGAGAACCATTCACGGCCCGTCAAGTACACCGGCCAACACCCCTCTACCTTTCCTTCTGTCAATGACTAACAACGACTACACGATGGGCGAGATATCTTCCCTCATCCCCCTCAAGGGCGAATCCAACGTTGCCAACTGGAACCGCGCCTTGCGTTGTGAGCTTGCATGCGCCGACCTTCTTGAGTATGTCACCAAAGACGTCGCTGAGCCAGACAAGGTCAAGAAACCCGATGAGCACAAGATCTGGCGTACCGACAGAGCCAAGGCTATGAAGATCATTCAAGCCACCCTCAAGGATGACAAGGTTACGACTACCCTCAGTATCAATGGCTGGGACCAAGACAGCACTGACCCCAAGTATCTCTACGATCTTATTCGCAAGACCGTTGGCAAGGTTACCAACGAGGCTCGCGCGGATATCCTCGAGGAGTACACCTCCCTTCGTCGTGCCAACTTCGATTCCATGGCCTCTTTCCTTGTTCGCTATGATCTTCTGCGCAAGCGCGTCGCTGAGTGTGGTCTGAAAATCAACGAGAAGGTTGAAGTCCTCAATCTCTACAACATGGTCAAACGCCAGTACACTGTCGATGCCAAGTTCTGGGCGGCAGAGATGGCCAAAGACAAGCTCACTACCCTTCAACTCCTTTCTCATTTGTCAACCCTTGGCAACACAGAGGCTCGCATGACTAACCTTACCGTCCAAGTCAAGAAGACAACCTCCACTGCCAGCACTAACGATAAGAAGGATTCAATCAACAAGAACGACAAGGACCGTAAGATCCACAAGCAGGTTACCTGCTCGGACTGCGGCCAGTCCATGCGTGACGACTTCAAACACTTCCCTTGCGGTCATCATCGCAACCCTCGTACAGCTGATTGTTGGTGGTGTGATCCCGACAAGGCTCCCGCCAACTGGAGCAAGAAGAAGGAGGCTATCGAGAAAAAGGCCAACTTTACTAACACGGGCACTACCGCGGCAATTGGAGCGACCAACACTAGCTTAGCCACCCCTGGAACCACCGGCTCTGCCCTGCTCTTTGGCAACTTTGGCTTTGGAGGCCATACCTTTGCTCACTTCAAGAAGGATTTTCATTAGAGCCCATAGCGAGATCTAATCACGTTGATTCCAGTAACTCAACTGCAAAGTATCAATTACAGCATTCAACGTGTGATATCGCTGAAGTCCAACAGGCTCCTGAGGCAACAAACCCCATGAAAGAATTGGTAGTCTACGACTCTGGTTGTGGCTCCAATATCTTCAACCATGTTAGATGGTTTACAGACCTTCAACCTTTACCAGAACCAGCCAAGCACACCATTGGTGATGGCACGGTTACCCTATCATACCATATTGGCACAGTCGAGTTAACAATGCCAACCAACAAGAAAGTCAACATTCGAGTCCGTATCAAAGACGTCATCTACTCTCCTTCGACGCCAGCCAACTTACTATCAACCAAGGCACTGCTTGAAAGCGGCTTGATCTGGGACATGAAGACCAACCAGATTCATCTCCAGAACCAGAAGTGCACTATTCGATGTGATTACATCAATGGACTGGTAGTCCTTCCAGTAATTCAACCCTTCAACTTCAACCAGTCTAGAATCGAGACTAAGGACGTCATGCTCGCTTCTATCAACTATTCAACTATGCACAAGAGGATGATGCACGCAGGAAGAGAGCAGGTCATGAAGGCGTGCCAAGAGGCTGCCATTACCCTCAGCAATACCCATGATCACTTTTGTGATGGTTGTATGCGCGCAAAGGCTACTGATACTATACCCAAGCATGCGCATACTGTTACAACGATCACTCCAGTGCAGTTTATCCGTGGAGACGTCATTCAGCACAACCACCCGAACCATCTGGGACAACGATACTGTGTCCACTTCATTTGTGAAGCCTCTGGTCATCACTGGGTTGACTTCTGTACAACCAAGGGCGAGGCATCTACTAAACTGAAGCAGTTCAAGAAATGGATTGAGCTCCAGACAGGTCTTAAAGTCAAAGTCGTTGGACTCGACGGCGGACCAGAATGGGGGCTTCCAACCAAGGAGTTTCAGAACAGTCAACTACACAAATGGGCCAACGAGGAAGGCGTTCAGATCTACAAGACGACTGCTCACACCCCATGGATGAACGGTAAATCAGAAAGAGCTGGAGCAATCATCATGGAGCGCTCCAGAGCCCTTATGATCGACCTCAACGTTCCACCCCATCTCTGGTCCTTCGTTGTTCAAAGCGTTGTTACCGTAATGAATCTGATGCCCTCAAAGGCAAATCCAGAAGGCAAAAGCCCACATGAGCTACTCTGCAGAGCCATTCCTGGTTACCCCAAGGACGAGATAAAGCCATGGATCAAGCACCTACGCACCTACTTCTGCACCGCGTACTATTACATCAAACCCCAGAAACGTACTAAAGGCGATAAGTTTGAGGAACGAAGCCGTCCTGGTCGTCTAATCGGATACGATGACGCCTATGGCCGTATCTACTGGATCTGGGACCCTGAAACTGGCCAGATTATTCGAGCCAGTGCCGTGAAATTCGTCGAGACAAATCAACCAGGATCCCCAGAGGAGGAAGCTCTACAACATGCCGTTGTCTTTAGTGATCAAACCATACAGGAGATCAAAGATGTCACTGACAGTGGAATCCAGTACTGGATCAACGTTACTGGAACCCACGCGCCGGTAGATTCCCCAACCCCATCTAAACAGATCACTGACAAGTTCAACCCCACTACAGAGAAGAAGGACATGGTCCTCGAGCTCCCGCCAACTCACTACCTTACTCCAGAAGCCACGAGATCTCCAGAACTCCTTCCCGACTCCCCCAACAAACCGATGCGATCTATGGAGCAAGAGGAGGACTTTGTTGACCTCGACAACCTGGCCGAGGAGGATCCCATACCAGGAGCGTTTTATGAATCATCTGATGGGTTTGAGACTGCAGATGAAGGAGACACTACTCCTGATGAGCACGCTGGTGCCGCAGACACGTCTCGTTCCACCCCTTCCCCTCAAGATCAAGAAGCCCCTGCTCCCCAGACCGTTGTCCCCATCAAGACTAAACAACCCGACTTGTCCCTCGAGATCGCCAGACTCCAGCTCGATACCCCCACACCAGCTCAAAGACAACGAGCTCAAAGGCCGCTGTCCAAATCTCCAGACCCGCTTTCAATGGAACAATCTCAACACCCAGAGACCACGGCAAATGAACCAGCTGAGCCAGAGCAGGCACAAGGAAGCCAACCCTCTGAGGAACCCGCTCCGGCAGTACCTCCAGAGGTAAGCGAAGGCAGACCTCGCCGCTCAGTGGCCAAGCCACCCGGCTTCAAGTACGACGTTCAGCGAGCCATTGACAGTAACAACAACGTTGTTGATCCCACCCCGGAACTCCCCACCTTCTTCCATGGCATCGCGGAAGCTAGTCGTGTGACTCGCATCCCCGAATACTGCCTGACAGCCATGGAGGTGCTTTATGACCTTGCTTGCGCTAAAATAGACCGTACCATCCCCAAGAACTACAACCAAGCTGTCAAACTGGCCAACTACAGATCATACTGGTTGCCAGCGATGGAAAAGCAAGTCAAGGCCCTGGAGGATGCAGGAGTCTACTATTTGGTGAAGCGAACCCCGGAAATGCACGTTTTACCCGGTAAATGGGTTTATGATGAGAAGTACAATATCGACTTGAAGGAGTATTTGGCTCGAGCGAGATGGGTAGTCTGCGGCAACTTTGAACACAATAAATGGGACCTACAGGATATCTACGCCGCCGTCGCTAACTCGGTCAGTGTGAGACTTTTCCTTTGCATTATGGCCATCAACGATTTCGAGTGCGAACAATACGACTTCAACACCGCCTTCTTGAATGCCCTCATTCCTGAGGATGGCAAGAAGTATTACGTTGAACAACCGACTGGTCTTGAAAAAGAGGATCGCCACACATGGGTATGCCAGCTGGTTCGAGCCCTATATGGACTAAAACGCAGCCCCCTTTTTTGGTTTGAGACCTTACTGCCAGTCCTGAAAGCACTAGGCTTCACACCCATAGGTGCAGATTTGTGCCTCCTGGTGAACAATACCCTGGGTGCGATTATGGTTCTTTACGTTGATGACTTCCTCTTGGCAGCAGCCAACCTCAAGATTATCACCCACATCAAAGGAACCCTGGAAAAGAAGTTCAAACTCAAACATCTGGGCCCAGTTGGGACCTTTTTAGGCTTTGACATCGTCAGAAATCGAACTGAGCGTACCGTCTTTATCTCACAAGAACGATACACCAAGACAATGATTGACAAGTTCACGAAAGGCCTCGCCAAAGGACAAGACCTTCACCCGACAAAGACACCCTGGCCTCCGGACTTCAAAATCCACGGGGGTGGGGAAGTTTCTGGTCAGCAGAAAGCCTACATCAAGAGCACAGGCTCGTTAAACTACTTATCCACTGGTACCCGACCGGACATCACGTAGGGTTAGGGTTAGGGTTAGGGTTAGGGTTAGGGTTAGGGTTAGGGTTAGGGTTAGGGTTAGGGTTAGGGTTAGGGTTAGGGTTAGGGTTAGGGTTAGGGTTAGGGTTAGGGTTAGGGTTAGGGTTAGGGTTAGGGTTAGGGTTAGGGTTAGGGTTAG